>NC_062562.1:16347487-21692487 GCF_022837055.1 Prionailurus viverrinus | reverse complement strand
AATTTATAAAAGCAGTTTAAAAGGAAATTAACCAAGTTGTAAATAGGACCAAGCATTCATCAAAGACCCCTTAAAAGTGACTTTCTGGGTTTACAAGCAAAATAATAAGATTTACAATATAAACTTAAAAGCCTATGAAATACGAATTTTTTTTTAATTCTAACTTCAATATACGAAAGATTAATTTAAAAATCAACGTTACTTACGAATAATCTCTTTTGCGCACAAAAACTACCATTGAGGACCTTAAAAATCACATTTCACAAACAGAAGCAATATATCTCTTGTTTTAGATATGCTGTCATTCAACAGGCATGTATGAAGTGCCTACTGTGTACCAGACACTATGCTGGGTGCCAGAGACTGAGGAGCTCACAGACTCTTCAGGGCAGTGCTCACACAAAGATTGTAAAGCCAACCTGTACAGGTATTAGCCAGGCAACCAAAAGTAGTGAGTTGCTTAGCATTCTCCATAAAATAAAGCCCTGCTGCTACAGCAGGGTACCCTTTTGATACAGTAGAACACAACAAATACAGGGATCAATGTTTGGCTTTTGAGTTTCAAGAGCATCTCCTTAAGTTAGTCAAAAGACTTGCAAGAATATACGGTAGGGAATGGCTTATCCTGTCCAACAGCGCTCCCCCTCCCCTGCTCCAGGTTAGATCAAAATTCCCCAGACTTGGAGGGACAGAGCAAGTGGGAAAGAGGGGAAGAAAAAAAAAAGATACTGATACATCCCTTGAGAAGGGTCCCTACACCCTGTTTCTCTGGCCAAATTCCTGTGAAGAAGAGGACAGGTTTCTCCCAGATAACTTCGAACATTTGAGAAAGGGAGAGCAATGCCCTTGTCCTCAGGGAGCCCAATAGGTCGCAAGACCCAGATGTCCCCAGGGCTTGTGTGGTGAGATTTGTCTGGACAGCACGATCCTTACCAAGTGGCTTGGGAGTGGCAACATGATCCCAGGTGACCCTGAAGGGCACAGAAGTGGAATCTCCCCAGGCAAGCGCGAGGCTGGAGTACTGGCACTGTGCCGAGCATCCTCCACCCTATCTCATCCCACCCTGATGACGGATGGCCCTAGGAGGGAGGCAGTCTTGGGATCTGTACTGGATGCTTGAAGAAACCAAGGCTCTGAATTAAATGACATGCTCAAGGACACACAGCTCGGCAGGCAGTGTTGGAACGAGGACTGGAATGCATCCTTCTAACTCACATGTTATGTTGCTCTCCATTAAATTATATATAATACCTATCAGCTTTCTTGAGAGATGGATGAGGTGGAGACCTGTCTTCATCCCTTGTAGCACGCAGAGAATGGCAGCAAGCCAAAGGCAAGAACCTCAGCAGAGAAAAAGATAATTCAGGCCCTGACTCAGCATTGTTCTTGATGACAGTTAAGCTAATGGAAGCTACAAAACAAAGCCAAGAAAATTCTTTTTTTCTCCATTTGCTGAATAGGATCTGGCTGTTTGGGGGTCATTGGAAGGCTCTGGGATGTATCGTTAGCAGTGAGCCCCACGCTGGCCTGGTGCCCTTCTCAGCGTCCCACCCCACAATCTGCCTATTTGTACAGGAAGAACCCTGCAGGAGGGGAGGGAGGGATTTACTTTAAAGATGGTTATTTTTGAGTACATTGCTAAGAGAAAGAACAATTACAAATAGCACATATAGTAGGATCCAGTTTTGTCTACTGTATGTGTGTGAATGCATTTGTGTGGAGAATGGGTTCTCTCTGGGCAGTAGAATGGTAGGTCATTCCATTAGCTTCAGGGCCCTAGTGCTAGGTGGTTAAGGTACAAGTCCCTGTGCCAGCTGGACTGGGTCTGAATCCTCACTCTGCCTCTTACTGGCCGTGGGACATTGGGTGAAGTGACCGAAACTCTCAGAGTCTCAGGTTGTTCATCTGTGAAATAAGGGGACTAGCGGCACTCGCCTCATGGGGCTGTTATGAGGATTCTATCAGTTGTCCCTGAACTGTGCTCAGCGAATTGTTTGGCACATGGCAAACGTGTTATCATATGGGAAGAATTCCTCCCCCTTCTGCCAGAGGTGATCACCCAGCTTCCTGGTTTCATATCTACCTTACAGACCACCTGACCTAACCTCCTACGGATCTGGAGTCCCAGGGCTGAGGTGGCGAAGCTCAGACCAGAGCCCAGGGCGCCAGCCACCATTCCAGGCTCCCTCCAGCCCTTCAGGGACTTCTCTCCCTGGAGCATCTTCTGTGCCTCAGAGTGTCTCCCTTGTCGCTTGTCAGTCCTCTCAGGTTCTGTGTGTTCAGACAAGAAGAATCTGGCTGTAAACAGCTATGTCAAGGAAATCCAAACAAACCCTGTCAGATACTCCTAATCTTAAAGGAATTCAGTGTTCCGCCTAATTCAGAGCGTTGACAACGTAGACTATGAAGAACTACAGAAACTATTGCATTGTTTTAAGAATCATGCCACAAATGTATATTCTAAACAGAAATATTGTATCAGATAGAGAATAAATGGAATCTAGATACAGCAAGACAGAAACTTATCTCAATGTGAAGTTTTTTTACTTTGAGTCACATGGCTGTTAGACAAGGAGAAACAGAACTCTGTGAGACCAATTTCAGGGATCTTGTATAAAACATTCTTTGAACGTGCGCCCCAGCAGAGGGGTTGAGAGAAAACAGGACAAGACTGAAGATGACTTGAAGTTCTTAAGAACAGAAGTCTGAGGGCTATGGAAGTAGACAGACTTTGGTTTAAACACCTTCTTCTCTACTTGCTGTGTAACCAAGGGCAAGTAACAACCTCTCTGAGTCTTGGTTTCCTTATCTGAACGATGAGAACAATCCCTAACTCACAGAGTGAATGTAAGAATTATAAAAAATGGGGCACCTGGGTGGCTCAGTCGGTTGAGAGTCTGACTTCAGCTCAGGTCATGACCTCACGGTTTGTGAGTTTGAGCCCCATGTCGGGCTCTGTGCTGACAGCTCAGAGCCTGGAGCCTGCTTCGGATTCTGTGTCTCCCTCTCTGCCTTCCCCCTGCTCATGCTCTGTCTCTCTTCCTCTCAAAAATAAATAAACATTTAAAAAAATTATAAAAAATAATATATATATGAGAGTCCCTTCCTTACTTAGAAAACTACATCCTAAAATCTATCAGCAATTTGTTTAAGGCTTATGAATTTTATTTCATGAGGATTTGGCTCTGAGGGAAAGGAATATATGCAAAACTTGAAGCTGAAACTATCCAGACAGGATTTAAATCCTATTTCTGCCATTCACTTCCTTGTAACCTTGGACAAGTTGCCTCGGTTTCCTCAAGCATACACTGGGACCCATCATAGTAACTCAAAGGGGTTGAGGATAAAGCTTGTAAAGATTTGGCATGACCCCTAACATTCTAAAAATGTTGGCTATTTATTTTTGGGTTTGTTTTCATCTCCCTAAGAATTATTCATATAATTGCCTTGTACCTTTCTTTCAACGTATGCCTAAATTCATAGCCACAGATTTTCCATTTCACAGCATGGCACATTTCCACTGCAACAATTTAATCCATATACAACTTGGACAAAAAAAAAATATGGAAATGTTTACTTAGATAGACCTGAGAAACTGACATGAAAATAATAGAGCAAAATAGTTTCTCCACTTTAAAAGCACCTGACCCAGTCTAAGACAGCTCAAAGGGTCCATCTGCAGACTAAAATGAAGAGATCACAAATATGTCCAGTAGAAAATTACTACTCAGTCTGCTCAGAGAGTCTATAAAGCCCCTGGCAGCCCAATTAAGTGTGGTGAGGAGGGAATGAATGTTTGTTAAGTAGCTGCTAGGTGTCAAGGGCTACACTTCTATCCTCTGCCTTATCAATCATATTGCCACATCCAGCCACATCACAACTAATGCCGGGCACAGTGGGGTTCTTTGTTCTCTTTTGTTCTTTTTAAACATTTCTTTCAACACTTAACAGAGCCTAACTCATCAATTCCTCTCAATAACCCTTCAAAGTAGGATTTATCATCATCTATTAAACAAAGAACTGAGGCACAGAGAAGTTACATAGATCTGCCCTAGGTCACACAACTAATAAGTAACAGAGGCAAAATTTAACCCCAGCACTAAATTATACTGTCATGTTAATCATGAAGCTGTGCCACCCAAGTGAATCAGCAATGAGTTGACCACTGTGAGAATACTGTATGTTAGACTGCTACAATGATTATCATACATCTTGGGTGAGGTTTTCTCTTTTGGGAAGGGGGGTGGTGCAAGGGAGATCTCGCCATTTAAATATTACTATTATTGAGTTAGGGAATACATTCACGTAGTTCAAAATTCAGAAGGCACAAAAGGTATGCAATAAGTGTCTTCTATCTCTGTCCATGCAGTGAGCATTTTGCCCTGGAAAAAAACAATGCTATTAGTTTCTTGGATATCTTTCCAGAAATTTCTCATGCATATACAAGCAGATAAATACACACACACACACACACACACACACACACACACACACACAGATATTCGAGGTAACATATTACCCACACATTTCTGCACCTTGCTCCTCTCCTGGGACCCTGGGAGACCACCCCATACATACAGCTTTCTCGTTGCCTGTGAGGGCTGCCAAATTTTCCATTGTGTGATACATCCTTTATTGGATATTTAGGTTGCTTCCAATCTTTTGCTGTTACCTATAATGCAGCCATGAATAATTCTGTCTATAGATCATTTTTCATGTTTGCGAGTACATCTGATAACATCCTAGAAGTGGAATTGCTGGGTTAAACACTACGTGTTTTGGATAGATATTCTCGTCTTCCCCTTGCCAAAGATCACCCAAATTTCAAAATATGTGATCCCTGTCATTCTTATTTATGAGCATGTGAATCTGTTTGACTCAAGCGTCTTTAAAAATTCACCTGCTCATCTGCATGACCTGAGATGCTGATGCTGATAAAATTTTCAACCATAGCTCATGATTTCAAATTTTTATGTTCATCAAAAGGCCATTTCCCACTGATGGGCTACAAAATGAAGGTTCAAAAGTGAAACGTACAATTTTTATATCAACAATATACTGCTTTTATCTGCTTCACGTGTTGGGGTACTGCTCAGGCACCAGCTACGGTTATGCAGACAACAATGCACACGGCACCCCCTGGAGTTGTGCACAACTCTACATGCAACCCGGGCTCTGCCTGAGATTTTATTTAGAAGTACAGAGGAGGAGGTGTTCCACTTAGTGTAAAACGTGTTTGAGACCCCCTCCCGTCCCACGTTAGATACAGAGAGTTACCTTATGAATGCTGCTGGGTGCTAATAATGGTGGCTGAATCCCAGTACTCCTTCTAAGAGCTTGCATACTTTCAGGACATTTTTACAGCAATCTCGGATGACCCAGCTGAAATGACACTTTAAACTTTGCACCGAAAGGAAGGCCAGATATGTCAGCGGCATCTTGTCCTTGTCCAAGAGCAGAACACAGAGTAATCACCAGCCTACCAGCTTTTGACCCCTGGATGTCAAATTATCACCCATGGGAAGTTGGATAATGGTACCCAGGGAGCCCTGTCTTGGAGATGGAAGGGGTCAGCCTAGTGGAGCTAAGCTTCATTCGATTTAGATACATTTACAAGTGTTTATCACTCATCCTGTGAGATACACAGAATTAGCTGTGTTTTGCTTTCCATTGAGCATCCCAATATCCTAAATTAGATTTGAGATCAAACTGATATTCACGGGCCTGGCCTGTGGAGGCTGGATGTTCAGGGAATAGGAAGGATCTTTTATACCACCAGCAGGATGGCTTGGCAACTGGGGTGTTGGAAATGAAATGCTGCGGAGGCTGCCATGTTCACTCCTCCCTTATCTCTGGCATCTTATCTTTGCTTTCACAGAAGAGTGACCACAAAGGAGGTGCCAGGAGGAGGAAGGATGTTAAAGCACTGTGGATGGAGAAGGATCGTGTCTAATCCCCAGCAGCCGCAAGAGCTCAGCTCTGGTGATAAAAAGATCTAGCAGTAATCCAACCTCTCAACAAAGAGGCTTAATATCCTGAGGGGTGAGATCCACCTAGCCTCGCAGAGTCATCGGCTGATTTAAGCCAGCCAGGTTTTTTACAGATAGAGTAAGTGACTGTAAACTCCCCTCTGCTTGGGTTTCCAGGACTGATGGCATTTTAAGAGAGTGAATGAATGAGGTAACTTACTCTCTGGCCTGATTTTATGTGATTTTCATATCTTAAAGATACAGTTTATTAAATAAACGAATTACGCTCACTGTGCTGCTAACCTAAATGCAGACATTTCTCTATAAAGTCTGGAAGCCAGTCACAGTCTACCAGTCATTTCCTCTCATTTGTTGTGTAGTGTGGTGACACCTAGTGGGAGAAAGAGGGACAGCACCCAAGCAGGAACCTGACAAAATTTGTATTTTGGGTAACTATTTCCATGAAGGTTATAGACACGGCACCTTGGGGTGGGCGGGGCCACCAGGTCCAATTTAAAAGTTCTTGTTTGTTCCCTCCACTGCCTATAACAAATGTAGCCTTATCTCCTTTTAAAATCTTTGTGACCTGGGGCGCCTGGGTGGCTCAGTTGGTTAAGAGTCTGACTGCGGCTCAGGTCATGATTTCACGGTTTGTGAGTTCAAGTCCCACGTCGGGCTCTGTGCTGACAGCTCAGAGTCTAGAGCCTGCTTCTGATTCTGTGTCTCTTCTCTCTCTGTCCCTCCCACACTAATGCTCTGTCTCAGAAATAAACATTAAAAAAAAAAGTTTTAAAATCTTTGTGAGCTAAATAAGGCAGAGAGGGAAGGCATTAGTAAGCCCTGTTCTGTCCAAAACACTTCTCCCACAGAAATGACATTTGTTTTAGGCCCAGGAAAAGCCCAAATACAACCATTCAAGGACTGGAATGCCTAAAGCAGTTAAATCAAGCAGCCTCACAGCTGGCCAGGGTGTTTTAAGAATAGGCGGGCTAGGAAACAGCCTATTTAGTCTCATACTAGGGAAGCTGGAAAGGCTTCTCTGTCTCCCAAATGTTTACTTCTTCACCCATATCACTACCCGGATTTCCATCTCTTGTAGCTCATTCCATTGACACTGGAAAACTTTCTGCAGTGCTTCATAACATGCTAAGTGCAAATGACCCTGACAAGGGTAATAGTTTGCTAACATTAGGAGGAAGGAAGGGAAATTAAAGCTGAGACCAAATGACTTATAAAGAAGCTAGAAGGGGAATTTATACATTGAGTCATATTGGATGACTTCAAGAGTTCTTTGTATGGTTACAGCAACTAGCTGAGGTCTAGATCCTGATGAAACACAAACACAGTTGTGGGGAAAAGAATAAAGCCTTGGGGGATGAGAATTAAAATGAGAAGAAAGGGGAACCCCTGCGTGGCTCAGTTAAGCATCCCAGCTCAGGTCATTACCTCATGGTCATGAGATCGAGCCCCACATCAGGCTCCATGCCTGCTTAAGATTCTCTCTCTCATTAAAAAAAAAAAAAAAGATATTCTCTCTCTCTCTGTCTCTCTCCCTTTCACCCTCCCCTGCTCAAGGGCACACACTCTATTTGTTTGTTTATTTACTTATTTATAAAGTAAGGAGAAAGGTAGTTGGAACCCAAGACCCTTTGTCACCTCCAGACTGTGGTTATTCACAGCAGTTCTAACACCAAATGCATGGTGTCTTTTCAACACTTCTCCAGCTCTCTGCATCCAATTCAATTCTAACACTATCTACCTGGAGACAGCATCAGACCCCACAAGTAAAGGGCTCAGTCCTGCAAGACTGCCCCCACTTCAGATGCCAGTCACAAGTGCTGTGTTTTCACTTCCAACCAACTGGCAACACATTCAGGGGTTCCCACAACCTCTTCTCAGTTTCAGTAACTCACCAGAACGTCTCATAGAACTCAGGAAACACTTTTCTTACTATTACCAGTTCATTATAAAGGATATTATAAAGGATACAGCCTTTTTAATATATTATAAATGAACAGCCAGATAAAGGGGTACATATGACCAGGTCTAGAAGGGTCTGGAGCACAGGAGCTCCTGTCCCATGGAGTTGGGGCATGCCACCCTCCCAGCACGCAGGCAGATTCACTGAACCCCATCTTTTAGGGTGTTTATGGAGGTTCTAATACATAGGCACAACTAATTAATCAATTGTTGGCTATCATTGGCCATCAGTAATTGTGCTCAATTATTTAGCCCCTGTCATCTCCCCAGAGATCAGGGAATGGGACTAAAAGCTCCAATCTTCACATCATGCCTAGTATTTCTGGGGGTGATGACCAGCCCTCATCCCAGTAGGATCTAAGAGCCCCCAGTCACCAATCATTTCATTAGCATACAAAAGACACTCTTGTCATTCCTGAGATTCTATAAGTTTTAGGAGCTGTGTGCCAGCAACTGAGCATTTTGATCAAGTATTTATTTGTTATTATATCACACTCCCTCACGGTCCTCCTCAGGTTCCACCTTTAAGTACTCCGGGATAGTTTTTTTAAAAACCTTCCTCAGTAGGGTGCCTGGGAGGCTCAGCCAGTTAAACAATCGACTTTGGCTCAGGTCACTATCTCAGGTTCCTGGATTTGAGCCCCCATGTCAGGCTTTGTGCTGACAGCTCAGAGCCTGGAGCCTCCTTCAGATTCTGTGTCTCCCTCTCTCTCTGCCCCTCCCCCACTTGTGCTGGGTCTGTCTCTCTCAAACATAAATAAACATTAAAAAAGAAAAATTTTAAAAATTAAAAATAAAAACCTTCCTCAGTAAATTTTGTCAAGTACAGGCTACTCAACTGAACTTTTAATTATTTATAAAAACAGACAAATCTGTGCTCCGAAGTTGAAGACTGTGTCAACCGAGAAAGAATTCACTGAAAATTTAAGCAAACAGGCATTTATTTGGGCAATTAGAATTGCAATTCAGGAGACGGATTCAGGTAGAAACCTGACTCCTGCTCCAAGGAAGACAAAGAAGAAGTAGAGTTATAGAGGTAAGAAGTCGCCTATGGGAAATAGGGATTGAAACTCAGTTAACTGGGATTGGTTGGGTTAATATGCAAATGAAGGACTGAAAGTTGTGGAATCACATTAGCTCTTTTCCAAGTTAAGTGTGAAAGAAGCCAGCCCAACAGAATGCCTAAGATTCAGGGGTCATGGTGAGGAGGGAGGTAAGTCCAGGCTGAGGGCTTGCAGCTGGCAAGAAGTTCACGGTTCCTCTGCGGAGGATGGGCAAAATCCCCTCCTCCCCTATGGCCTCCTGACCCTATCTTAAGAGACAATTAGCTAGGTTTGCTTGCTCTATTTTGAAATCTCTTTTCATAATAGACTTGTGAATTGTATGAAATATTTGAATACGGAGTTTGGTTCAAGATGCAAGGTTGTCTTAACATACAAAAATTAATCAATGTAATTCAGAATATTAAGATAATAAGAGAGAAAATCCATATAATCATTTCAACGTATGTAGAAAAAGCACTCGACAAAATTCATGATTTTTTTAACAGCTCAGAAAATTGGGAACAGAAGTTCACTTTCTCAATCTAATAAGGTATATGTAAGAAAAAACTACAGCAAAGATCATTCTCAATGGTGAAATATTGAATGCTAAGATTGTGAACAAAGTAAGGATGCCGCCTCTCACCACAACTATTCACCAATGTACCAGCGGTCATAGCCAGTGCAATAAGGCAGGGAAAAAGAAATGAAAAGGCACAGATTGAAAAGGAAAATTATCGCTACAGAACAGGCTTGTTTATGAAGGAGTTCAGAATGTGCCACCCCAGAATGTGTCACTTTGGCATCTTGGCTATTTTGAGCCGAAGGCATTTGAGAAACAACAGATGCAAGAAGGGTTCTTTGACCTCCCCCTTTCTACCTAAAAGCAGGTTATAAAATTTCCGGTGAGACCTCACTGCACCAGAAAGAAAACATTCCTATCACCAGACACTGGGATGGGTCAGTACTAAAAACCTACTAAAATAAACCTTATCTCCCAATAGCTTCCCCTAAATATTCCTTAGTCACTGTCCCACAACTTACTGTCCCTTGACCAAGTCCCTCTGTTTTTTCACATGCCCACAATTTATTCTTTTTGTTTAAAAAGGTATATAAGCTTTGGGTCCTAATGGCTTCCTCAGGTCTTCATTTTCCTTCCAAAGACACTTGTAAACATGTCAACGTATCAAACAAAATGTGCATTTTTTTCCTATTAATCTGTCTTATGTAGTTCAGTTCTTAGGTCCAGCATGGAACCTAAGAGAGTAGAAGGAAGGTTTCTTCCCCTATATGTAAATTAGGAAATTCTAAGGAATCTACAAAACAACTACAATGAATAAGTGAATTTAGCAAGATTGCAGCATCCAAAATTAATGTACAAAAATTAATCGCATTTTTATATGTAACTGAAAAATAAAACTTTAAAACAATTCCATTACCAATGCTATTTTTAAAGAAATAGATGCATAGTGATCAATTTAACAAAAGATGTGTAAGATCTCCATACTGAAAACCATGACATATTCTGAGAGAATTTAATGAAAATGATATCATGTTCAACAGATTAGATGATTCAGTATTATTAGCATGTGAATTCTCCCCACATTGATCTATAGATTAAACATGATTTCAATTATACTTCCAGCAATTTTTTTTTTTGTAGAAATTGAAAAACTGAATCTAAAATGTACATAGAAATGGAAAGGGCCTAGAATATCCAAAAAAACCTTGAAAAGGAAGAACAAAGTTGGAAGTTTGAAATGAATAAAAAAAAAAAATGAAATACTGATGGATGGGTACAGGCATGCATTGATGGACAGATAAAGTAAGTATAATAAAATGTGAACAGTTGAAACTAGGGAGTAGATATACGAGTGTTCACCAAATGGTCTTTAGGCTTTTCTATACATTTAAAAATGTTCATCATAAAATGTTGGGGAAAACTTGTATGAGTCTTTATTGGAGGTCTTTTGGGAGGGACAGTTTAAGTCCCAACACACAGAAAAACCTCCTAAAAACCCTCTATTCATTTATTTCCTAAAGGCTCACCCCTAGTTTATCATTATAGTCACGCATCATTCTTCTGTTCCAGAATGTGAAGAAATGCATCTACTTTTTTTTAATAAAAAGAGAGATCTCAAACGAAGATATCAAAGGTAGAAGCAAGTAAAAATACAAATACCTAAGGCAAGTAACCAACTGTATTCCTTATAATCAGTGTTTCTGACCTCAGATGGTAACTTAGACTTGATTCCAAGTGACTACAATGTACTTCCCAAATCAAATTTATCTTCAACAGATGAGATCATTCCCCCACTAAGGAAATCAGAAGCAATATGACTAAAGCTAAGTAGGACATTCGGAAGGAAGAGTTTCAAACATGTTGCACACAGTAACAGCATTATCAGAATAGTATAAAAGCTCACAAGATAACTATTTTGAAAAGGACCAAATCCAATTATAGGTATTCATTAAAAGAGCTTTCTAAAATAATTACATTATTTCACATTCTGGCACAGAACAATAATGGGTGTTCATAATGATAAGCTTGTGTTATCAAGATTAAATTACAAGTAGTATACTATTTGCCACAAGGCATTATAAATAATTTCAAAAGACTTATAATAAAAAGAATAAATCTTTAAAGGCTCTGATGTTTGACTATCAGTTATCTGAAGAATTTACTATGTGGGATAGCTATTTCAGAATATCATATATTACTAAATTCACTTCTGAATACATCTTGACATTTTTTTTCTTCTAGCCTGGCATGATCTTCAAGCCAAGACTCCAAAACATCAGCTATTTCTACAGGTGTATTGAAAGATATCACAATGTGACCATCAGAGATTTATGTTCTAGCAGCAACAGAATGACTAAAAGGGGGTAAAAAATTATGTCTACTTCTGTTTAAACAGTCCATCTAATGGATAGTGAATCCAATGAAAGGACACTATGTCCAAATGATGGTTTGTGGAGTTTGGTATTTATGGCATATTCCTAACAATAATTCATTTGATGCTGTAGCTGGATAATACCTGTGTGGTTAACTCTCTGACATTCACCCTTTCTCCTCCTTAGGATTCTGGTGAGGACTGAAGGTGAAGACATCACCATGTCCAACATATTCAGTGTTCAGTTAGTGCAGACTACTGTTATTTTTTTTATGGATTGTGGGGACAGCATTTCAAAAAGTGTAACATGAGGGGCGCCTGGGTGGCTCAGTTGGTTAAGCATCCAACTTTGGCTCAGGTCATGATCTCACCGTTCGTGAGTTCGAGCCCCATTTTGGGCTCTGTGCTGACAGCCCAGAGCCTGGAGCCTGCTTCAGATTCTGTCTCCGGCTCTCTCTGCCCCTCCTTTCTTATTTTCTCTCTCTCTCTCTCTCTCTCTCTCTCTCTCTCTCTCTCTCAAATATACATAAGTATTAAAAAAAAACCTTTTTAAGCATAACATGAGAATCATGAAAGAGAAAATGAGAAAATTTTGTTTCTGTTCATTAGTCCACACCCACTAATTTTCCCAAAAGCATCTCTAAAATGTCTGGTGTTAATTACCCCAGTAGTTTGGTTTTGTTTTCATTTTAGTTCATGATTTATATTTTTATCTCCATTGATAAAACTCTCATTTTCAAATATTCATTTTCAAATAACACAAATACTCTCATTTTCAAAAAAAAAATCAAAACAAATTGAAACATATAGGATAATATGGGAAAACTCCCCTATCTGCCTCCTAGTCCTGTCCCCAGTCTTCCCAAGAGATGTCAACGTGTATCTGTACCCCCATGTCACTCATCCGCACAGCAAACAGCATTCACATCCCATGGCCTCAGCCTGGGCATTTCAACCTAAGATTGGATACTCTTAGTCACTGCATAAAAATGTCATGTCATCCTACAAGTGAAGTTACCTCTGTAGCTTTGATAATAATCTTGATAACATTTGAAAGGATGTGACAAACCCACCCACCCCCATTCTCCCCAAATGCATGTGCCGCTAGGCTAATTTAGGAATTCAGGAGACAGGTACACCAAAAAAGTTTTGGAGACCCAATTCAGAACCTGGAAATGGGAGACTCAAAAGCTCACTGCTATAGCCAACCAAGTGAGTCATATAACCATCTGGAACTGGCTAATTTCTTCCTGTCTGTCTGTCTGTTCTCTGAGGAATACAGTACAAAATGGGCCACAATTTAATAAAAGTATCATGGAGAGATTCCACAAGGCTGGAAGGCCTCTCTTTCTCTATGCAAGTTATTAGGCTGTGAAATGAAAAAAGTGGCTATCAAAATTAAATGATTCCATAGCAAATACGCCAAGTGGATGATTAAAATTCAGCAGGCTATACTTGCTGTCATTCTTACAGGTGGTTGTCTAGGCAGTCATTATATTTTGTGACAATCTGTTCTGTAGCTTTTGGTATTCTGGAAGGATTGACGACATCCATTTCCTTTCAAATAGAGCAGTTTTCAATTTAGCTACATTCAGCAACCTACAAATCAGTCTGCAAGGCACTATGAGGAAGATGGCTTTCAGACCTCAGCTACATTGCAGGTGAATTCTGCCGAGAACCATGATATACAGATGCCCTGAAACCTTTGATGAGCTGTAAGTAGAACAACATCAAAAATGAGTTTCCCTTTGAGCAAGACACATGCAAGTGAAAACTTAGCTGACAGCATTACGTCATAGGACTGTTTTTAAATAACGGAAAGAAATGAGGCAAGTGCAGTATTTATTTTCTCTTTGAATCAAAGTAGATCTCCGTTAAGAAAAGATGCATGACATAGAAATAATCTGCAAATTCTTGTGAACTTTATTTTTTTTTACGTTTATTCATTTTTGAGAGGCAGAGTGTGAGTGAGGGAGGGGCCAAGAGAGAGGGAGACACAATTCAAAGGAGGCTCCTTTGACATCGACATGGGGCTCAAACTCACAAATCATGAGATCATGACCTGAGCCAAAGTCGGATGCTCAACTGACTGAGCCACCCAGGTGCCTCTCTTGTCAACTTTAAAAGCAGCAAAACAAAAATTGTCACAAAATATTCCTATTTTGTTTTTGAGAGAGAGGGGGCGCAAATGAGCGAGGGAGGGAGAGGGAGAGACAGAGACAGAGAGACAGAGACAGAGAAGCAGGGATTACTCAAAGCAGGGCTCGTTTTCACCCAAAATGGGGCTTGAACTCACACGATGTGGGGCTCAAACTCACAAACCATGAGATCATGACCTGAGCCAGTCAGATGCTTAACTTACTGAGCCACCCAGGAACCCAAAATACTCCCATTTCTATAGTCTTCTAGAGCTTTTGTTGAAGAGTTGGGTGGCTTCAAAAAATATCTGGTAAGTAATGAGTTAGTCTGCCAGTGGTGCCACAACAAAGTATCACGAATGGCGGGGGGGGGGGGGGGTCTTAAACAACAGAAATTTACTGTCTCACAGTTCTGGAAGCAAAAGTCCAAAATTAGAGCATCAGCAGGGCTGGTTTCTTTTGAGAGAAGGATCTGTTCTATGCCTTCCTCATTAGCTTGTGATGGCCATGTTCTTCATATATATCTCCATATCATCTTCCTTCTATGTATATCTCTGTGCCCAGATCCCCCCTTTATGTATGGGCACCAGTCATATTAAATTAGACCCTACTCTAATGACCTATCATTGATTCACTCTGTAACTTGATTCACTCTGTAAAGATCATATCTCCAAATAGGGTCACATTCTGAGGTACTGGGGGTTAGGACTTAAACATGAATTTGGGGGCACCTGGGTGGCTCAGTCCTTTAAGCATCTGACTCTTGATCTCAGTGTCATGAGTTTAAGGCCCATGTTGGGCTCTGGGCTGGGCATGAAACCTATTTTAAATAAATAAATAAATAAATAAATAAATAAATAAATAAATAAATAAAAATAAAACTTCTAAACCTATCATTTGTGATACATTTCAAGATACGACATTCCTAATTTTCCTTTTACTCTCTTTCCTTTTTAGCCTCAGCAAAATCAGTTTTGAACTAGAACATACTGTCTCACACATAATAGATGTACAATAAATGTGCTGATTTGAATTTGATTTTATCATAACCCTAATAATGAATCTGCCAAATAGTCATCAGATCCCATGGCATTAAGCAGATTCCAACTGCCCACAAAACACTTTGTATCTCTAATTTTTCAGATATAAAATAAATTGTCTGGATGTGTTGGCCTGTGAATTTTTATTCTATAGAGCTTGCAGGTTAAACATGGCCATAAGTCACCAATTTTTTTGTTGAAAACTAGACATTTCAAATAACATAAAGTGCCAATCCCATAAATAAGGCTCTTCTCCCTCCTCTCATATGTTGTTGTTGTTTGTAGTTTGTTTAGTAACTTTTCAGAAGAAATTCTATAAAGGCTGTATTCTTTGTCATGTGTAGTCATTGAAGTCCCTGCTCAGTTGGCTTAGCAGTTAGAGATTTCTTTCAATGTCTGGAACCAATAGGTTTCCCACCGTGCTGAAGGACTCTGTTTGTTCGAGCACGCCTTCAATGTTCAGTCCGGCAATTGGCGATTCTACCTTGCCCTTTACTTCCTGCTTGTGCGGAGTCTCAAGGCCAGCCAGGGTTGAGCACTTAGGGCCTTCTGGGGTCTTTCTTGAGCATGCAGTTATCCCTAGGCATGAGCACGATCCTATTCATACAGGTGACCTTTTAGATTCCCAAGAACATGTTAGAGCTTTTCAAAGTCCCTATGGTCATCTCATTACCCAGTTTTTCCTTTTAAGTTTTTGGGTAGCCTATTGTTTGTCCCAACTGTTACTTGCTGCCTCAGGTGGTCACAAAGTTAATCCATTGCTTTTAATTGTTTTCAAACAAATGTCCCTGGGAAAAGTCTTTTGTACACTTTGTGAGTTCTGGCAGCCTTGCAATTGGTGTCTGAAAGGCAATCTCCAGACAGGTCAAATAATGACAATTTCCTATTAATGAGGTTTTAGTGATGCACCAAGCCCATTCTGCCCCTCTGGTGGTGGTCAGGCTGAGGGCTCTCAAGACTACTGCAGCCCTGGAGAGGGGAATGGGGATTGGACAAGTTAACATGCCAGAAAGATTGCTATTACCAAGATTCAGTCATTTTTCTTGATCAAATGCTCTCCAAACAAAAAATGAAAAAATGTTCTCCCAATTGTTGCAAGCTTTTGGTTCATTTACACAGTTCTGAAAAGGTGACTCTGTCCATTTTTACCAGTTTTCTCACTGCTTTTATGGAGAAGATAATCTTTGGAGATTCTTACTCCACTATTTTTGCTGATGTCTTTCTCGTGTACTATTTTTATGATTTTTTTTTAAGTTAAAAATACTTCTTAAAAAGTACTGTGGTAATAAAGTGATGGTGGGGGTCTCCATTGTATTTGGTACTTTACTAGTTCCCAGAAAACTTACCACATCATCATTCATCAAATCACCAGAACAGATTTTTCTCCCATGGGTATAAGTTTTGTTGTTTTCTCTTCTTTATTAAGTTTTTTTAATTAAAATGTTGTGTTCATGTATACATTAAAAGAGATTTATCAAGAGATATCAACCAACCCCCCCCCCCAGTATATTTCAATCCTGATTTGAAAAATGAAAACTAAAAAAAAAAAAAAGTGACAATTAGGGGATTTTGGAACATTGGATATTTCATGATGTTGAGAAATTATTGTTAATATTTGGTTGGTGGGAAAATGACATTGCAGTCATATATATTTTTAAGAGTCCTTGTCTTTTACAGATGCATGCCAAAATATTTACAAATAAAGCTATATGAATGATGTCTAGGAATTGCTTCAAAATAATCTGAGGAAAATAGGGAAAGTAGATGGAAGTATGGATGAAGCAAGACTAACTATGAGCTGATAATTGTCCAAACTGGATAATGGGTACAAAGGGGTCATTATATTATTCTGCTTTTCAGAGTCTGAAATTTTCCACAATAAAAGGCTTGGTGCATAGTTGTTGTTTGTAATGTTATATTTCTTCAAGCCTGGGCCTGTGAGGAATTTTAGCAATTTCTAGTGGGTATATCTTAAAGCAAATATTGTAAACAGATGATCCTTGGGTTGTATTTGGCCCATAGGCATGTTTTGTTTAGCCAGCACTGATTTTTTTCTTTTTTAATATGAATTAGTTACCAACATTTTAACACTTTACAACAGGGAAATTTCAGGCAACTATCCATATTTCAAGCTTTTCTTGAAACCATCAGAAGCCCTGGCTACACTGGACCTGCACCCCCATGGTGTCAGCTGACTGGAGTGGAAAAGCTTCTGTACCCTTAAGAGAGGAAAGTGACTCTCCATTTGCTGCAGTGCCCATTTTCCTGGCTTTCACAGTCACCCACATGTGTCATTCCTGCCTTAGTCTGCTTCAAAACCTTGTTGACAATGGGAGATTACAATGAACAATAATCAATAAACTTGAGTTTAATCAATGTACAGTGCAGCTAGACAGTTGGTTCTGAAGAAGAAAAATGGTTTAACATATAACATTTCTCCCATCTACAAAGCGTTCAAAAGAGACAGGAGAATACCTTATGTAAGATTTGATGCCAATTAGAACATTTGTAATATGACAGTCTACCAGCTAGGCTTCAGCAGGTAGCCGGCAAAGCTACGTCAATGACAAAGTACTTGTCTTTCATAAGAGAAAACTTGGAAATCAGATGCTTAAAAAAAGTCAATTCAATTAAGGAGGGCACTTGTGATGAGCACTGGATGTTGTATGGAAGTTATAGATCGCTGTATTGTACGCCTGAAACTAATATTACATTGTAGGTTAACTAACTGGAGTTTAAATAAAAACTTTGAAAAAACAGCCAATTCAAATTCATCTCATCATATAAGTCTTACTAGGTTTAAGACATGTGATCACTTGGAGATCTGGTTAAAGTGGAAGGACTTCTGAGTGGTAGATGCAATTTCATGCATCCTTCATTTCATTTCTAGCTCCTACTGCTCCTCTCAGGATCCTCTTTTTTTTTTTTCAATTTTTTAAAAACATTTTTATTTATTTTTGAGAGACAGAAAGAGACAGAGCACGAGCAGGGGAGTGGCAGAGAGAGAGGGAGACACAGAATCCGAAGCAGGCTTCAGGCTCTGAGCTGTCAGCACAGAACCCGACGCGGGGCTCAAACTCACAGACTGCGAGATCATGACCTGAGCTGAAGTCTGAGGCTCAACTGACTGACCACCCAGGCGCCCCAGGATACTCTCTATGTTACACTTCAACCGTCACTTCTCAGGAATCCTTTTCTTTTTTACTTTGTTTTACTTTAGAGAGGGAGAGAGAGCAAGGGAGAGGGGCAGACAGAGAAAGAGAAAGAATCCTAAGCAAACTCCACACCCAGCGTGGAACCCAACTCAGGGTTTGATCCCACAACCCTGGGCTCATGATCTGAGCTGAAATCAAGAGTTCCACACTCAACCGACTGAGTCCCCCAGGTGACCCTCAGGAATCCTTTTCTGCTTCCCACCAGGTAACACGTACTCTCCCTCTTCCACATCCCAGGGGCACTTAGTGTGTGATTCTCTTATGGCGCTCGACCTTCCTCAGTCTTACGTTAGTGAGTTGTGCTTTCATCAATCCCCCTTTTCCTTGAGGAGAAGGGAAGTTCCTTAGTCACAGACTCTGCAGCCAGACTGCCTGAGTTCCAATCTCAGCTCTATCACTTACTAGCTGTGCACAGATTACTAAATCTCTCTAGGCCTCAGTTTCCTCTTCTATGAAATGGGGATGACAATCATTCCAACTTTAAAGAGTCACTGGGAGGATTCACTGAAGTCATACACGTGTAACAGGATGTTAAAATGGAAATCTTGACTGCAGGGTCTGGATAAAATAGATACTACATTTTGAAAAAAGAACTAGAGCAAGATGTATCTTTTTAAAAAAAATTTTTTTTAATGTTTATTTATTTTTGAGAGAGAGAGCTAGTGAGCAGGGGAGGGTCAGAGAAAGGGAGAGACAGAATCCCAAGCACGCTTTGCACTGTCAGCACGGAGCCTGATGTGGGGATCTATCTCGCAAATAATGGCATCATAACCTGAGCTGAAAGCAATAGCCAGACGCTTAACTGACTGCACCACCCAGGCACCTCATATCTTTTCTTTTTTATTAAAGGTGCTTTTTTTTTTTTTTTTTGAGAGAGAGCGAGAGAGAGAGCGAGCATGAGCAGGGGAGGGGCAGAGAGAGAGAATCCCAAGAAGGCTCCTCTGTCAGTGCAGAGCCCAATATGGGGCTTAATCTCATGAACAATGAGGTCATGACTGAGCCAAAATCAAGATCCAGTCTCTTAACCAACTGAGCCACCAGGCACCCTGAGATGAATCTTTTCAAGGTAGTCATTTGAAAACCAGCTCCTTGTCTACAGGCAGCCGCCAGCCATACCACCCTGAATGTGTCTGAAAACTAGTTTCTGAACTCCTAAGCCCTCTCCACATGGAATATGAAAGGGTTCAAGGGCAGAGATTGAAGAAAAAAATTTTTAAGTAAGTTTCTCTGGAGATAATTATTGTGTGATTCCCACCCCAAGGAGAATCACTACTTTCATCTTAGTCATGAGAGGGAGGCTTTAAGGAAACCACTATAAAGAGGAATATGTACTCCTAAGTTTTAGAAGGAATTTTATGTGTGCTTATTACATTTAAACTATGCAACTCTGTGATAGAAGACAAGAAGAACAAATAGTGTGGATGTTAAAAGATAGTCTGTTAGTAACATCTAAGATGTGTTAAAGATAACAAGAATAATAGATCATACCATTTTTCAAATGGAATAAATGAGAGTGTGTCTTATGGATAGAAAAGGATGGAAAGACAAAGTCATAAGGTAGGTAATGGACCGTGCCACCTCCAGACTGACAACTACTTTATCTCTAAATCACTCATCCACCTGTGATACCCTTTATGGTCCCACTGTGCTCTTCCCAAGATATGCACATAAAACCCATTCCTGACACAAAACAGAGCAAAGCAAAGCAAAACAAAACAAACCATTGCTGCTCAACAGGCTCACTGGGTCTCTGACAGAGTAATCATGTTGGCTCTAAACATCTTCTATATGCTGAGCTCCTTTGCTCATTTTGAGATCTGGTTCTTATAACCACACCGTCAATGGGGAAACTGATGTGGCAAGGGGTCAGGGATGAGAGGGGACATACAAACAATGAGAAACAAAGGATTCAGATAGTGTAACCCTTCAGCTCTGCTTGTATACTACCCTAAGGTGTGGTAAACCTACCCATCTGTTTCTCTTTGTTCTTCATTGTGTGTTTTAAATTGATTGAATGAATCATGCCATTTGAGCATCCTATTTTTGTCTATGAGTGATTCTATTCTGTAACCTCTGGGATAGCTTGCCAGGTAATGTACTAGAAGTTACTGCTGCATCAAAGTAATATCCCATATGACAAAGACACACAAGGCTGGTGTCTGCTTCCTGCCTAGAAAACCTAAAAGGTGAGGAATGGTCTGGATCACTGACTTAAAGGCAAGACTGAAGACACTGCTGCTATTATGTTGGACTTGGTGGGCTCTCCCAAAATTTGTCAGGCAAAGGATGTGGGAGGGACCTGGGATTGTGTTGACCCGGCAGCCTGGCAGGTACAGGGACATCAGCAGAAAAGGCTGAAGGTAAAATGTGGATGACCAGAAACAGAAGAATGATCTGTGAGCAACCCAAGAACAGTAGAGATGCTTCTGGTCTATCAAGGGAGCTGTTCATGATACATTCCATATAAATTGAAGAGAACTTCCAAAGGACCCACAAAAGTTGGGTTCACCTCTTGCACTGTTGGTGGGAATGCAAATTGGTGCAGCCGCTCTGGAAAGCAGTGTGGAGGTTCCTCAGAAAATTAAAAATAGACCTACCCTATGACCCAGCATAGCACTGCTAGGAATTTACCCAAGGGATACAGGAGTACTGATGCATAGGGGCACTTGTACCCCAATGTTTATAGCAGTGCTTTCAACAATAGCCAAATTGTGGAAAGAGCCTAAATGTCCATCAACTGATGAATGGATAAAGAAATTGTGGTTTATATACACAATGGAATACTACGTGGCAATGAGAAAAAATGAAATATGGCCTTTTGTAGCAACGTGGATGGAACTGGAGAGTGTGATGCTAAGTGAAATAAGCCATACAGAGAAAGACAGATACCATATGGTTTCACTCTTATGTGGATCCTGAGAAACTTAACAGAAACCCATGGGGGAGGGGAAGGAAAAAAAAAAAAAAAGAGGTTAGAGTGGGAGAGAGCCAAAGCATAAGAGACTGTTAAAAACTGAGAACAAACTGAGGGTTGATGGGGGGTGGGAGGGAGGGGAGGGTGGGTGATGGGTATTGAGGAGGGCACCTTTTGGGATGAGCACTGGGTGTTGTATAGAAACCAATTTGACAATAAATTTCATATATTAAAAAAAAAAAAAAGTTGGGTTCAGAGAGCACCAAGTCAAGATTATGAAGGGCGAAAGGTAAGAAGTTTTCTGGTTCTCTTTCCCTCCCCTCCCATGTCTGGAGGAGTCTGAAACCACAGTAAGCCAGCTCTAGGAGGTGGAGGGAATACCTGGGCTAGTGGCCAAGAAGCGGGAACCATCTAGTCATAGATACCTCCTGCCCATAGCAAGCCTCACCTGGGGAAGGGAAAAGCCTTAATTTTCAATCAAGATCAGGAGTTTTACCATTACTTAAGAGTGGACATTTTTCTTATTAGATAGTCTGACCTATGAGAGACCAGAGAAGTCATGGGACTTGCCCAAATTTTCATTTAGCACCCCCCCCCCCGAACAAAATGTAAAGGAGTAGTGGAGACAAAAATAAAATCATTATCAGAACCCATAGTTCTAGCTTACTCAATATGATATTTATGTATGCAAAGTGCTTAGAACAGTACCTGGCATGTAATAAGCACTAAGTAAATAATTAGCTATTAGCTATTATCACTATTTATTATTATTACCTTGCTATTATCATCATTGCTTAGCATGACGACTTATAAGAGCTTAATAAATGTTTTATCAAGTTAAACTGAATTCATACTACAGGTGATTGAACAATTTAGTAAATCTTTAAGATCTACAGCAAAAAGTAGTGTCCAGAATTTTGGGGGAGGATCTCTCTGGAAATCTATAGCTCATTAAAAAGGATAGAGAAGAGAATACCATAGAGCATCCAAAGGTCTTTTTTTTTCTTCCTGCCTTAGAGCATAAAACCAGACAAGCTCTGAAATAGGCCTCACATTGCGCGGAGGATCGAAGAAAACCATTTCCATCATGACGAGTCTTAAATTTCAAAAGCAATTTCTTTATCCCGAAAGCTGAAATACTGCTTGAGAGAGAACTAAAGAAAACAAATTGTCCACAGAGGATGTGCCAGGGCACATTTGGTGGGCACTATGCGGACAATATTCCAGGATTTCTCCGGCCTTTGTGGAACACAGGCATAACCCCGGGTCTCTGCAGTTCACCTCCATTCTGTTTTAGAAGGCGGCTTAAATCTTGCATTTTACTGTATACATATTGAAAAGAACTTATTTTCAGGGTCAACTCCTGCATGCTATTTCCAGAGAGTGCCTTCAAGTTAGGAGGCAAAAATCATTGAGTTGGATTCTAATTTATTCCCCCAAAAGTAAGAAACTTGCTGCAGTGTATTTTTTGTAGCATCTAAATTCTATTAAAGGAAAGGATGTTAGATCGAACACCCATACAACCTTTTGAGTTTTTGTTCTTTTGTTTTTGAGGATTTACTTTCTTGCTTCAAAGTTACTTGCCTTCATATCAAATTCCATAAATTTTCTTGATTCACGGTTTATTTCTTTTCATCATGGTCCAAACACTGGTAAGATGATTTTACTGTCAACAATCAGCTACCCCAAAGAAGGGCTAAAGATCTATTAAGGTCCATAGCCCTATTTTAATGCTTCAAACAATTTTTTTTTAATTGAATTGTGTGACAGGACTCTGAAAAGTCATGTTTAAAATGAATGTTTTTGTTCGGTAACGTTGCCAATGGATCATTCACAAAATATGAACATGTGAGTCTGCATTTTGATCAGCTTTTGGGATTATTCTGAGCTGACTAGCAAGGAATTTTAAACTGTGTTTACTTGATTCTTACCAGACTCTATTCCTACGTAGGGAAAACCAAAAAACATTGACTAACTCGTGAGGCCTGCTGAAGGCAGGAAGTGTCTATGACTAGGTGGTTCCCTCTTCTTGCCTCCAGCCCAACTTTCTCCTTCACCTTCTGGAGCTGGCTTACTGTGGTTTCAGACTCCTCCAGGGATGGGAGGGGATGCAAAGAGGACCAGGAAACTTCTTATCTATGGTCCCCTGTAATCGCAGTTGGTGCTCTCTGAACCCAGCTCTTATGGGCCCTTTGAAAATTCTTTGGTCCTTTGTGGTCCTTTGGAAATTAATTGCTGGGGATCTATTGCATGTGTATACTTTCATATGTATCATGTGTTATTATACAATAACTGTGTATTAGAGCAAGTGGGCACAGCAAACATAACTTTATTGGATACAATGGCCTTTAAGTTGTATCCAAATGTTAACAACTACCTGTGCAAATCCTTTAGTTTTTAATTTTCTATCACTTCTGCTAGAAAGAAATATTTTGGGGCAATTTTTTAACAATTGCTCAAACCATTACATGAAACTAAAGATGAACCCTCAGTTTCTAACAAATGTAACTTTTAAAAATTATAGATAGGGGCACCTGGGTGGCGCAGTCGGTTAAGCGTCCGACTTCGGCCAGGTCACGATCTCGCGGTCCGTGAGTTCGAGCCCCGCGTCGGGCTCTGGGCTGATGGCTCAGAGCCTGGAGCCTGTTTCTGATTCTGTGTCTCCCTCTCTCTCTGCCCCTGGCCCGTTCATGCTCTGTCTCTCTCTGTCCCAAAAATAAATAAACGTTGAAAAAAAAATTAAAAATTATAGATATCTTGACTGATTTTTATTGCTATTTGATATTATTTATATTTCTAATAACAAAAGGAACACAAATTTATCATAGAAAATTCAAGAACTATAGAAAAGCAAAAAGGAAAAATTATAGCTCTCATAATCCACGTTTAGTGTATTTCCATATACACGCATCTTTTTTTTTTTTGCACTGATATACTATACATACTGCTTTGTTTTTTTCCACTTATGGTTTCCCATTCAAGTATAATATGCTATTATATTCTGAAATTTAGCCAGTTACATGGTGACCATTTTCTTCATTCCAAATAACATGGGGTAAATATCCTCGCACATAAATTCGTTCGAACTCTCATTGTTTCTTTAGGAATTCTAGAAATGGAAACACTGGGTCACGGATATGAACATTTTCAAAGCTTACGATGGGAAGGGTAATTTAGCATGCTTCCTTTGGAATTTTACATTTCTAAAAATAGTGACTCCAATGAAATGACTAGAGTCCTCTGGGTGGTTTTCTTCAGCAGCAACAGTCCCAAGGTTGAACTCACCTGTACCTGCTCAGCCTACTAAGTCCCCGTGTGATGTGTTGATGCTGCCCTCTCTGCTGCAGCGGTAAGCTTGAGCACCAGCCCTTCTGTCTCGTGTGCCAGCCCCGTTGGCAGCCTCTACATCTGCTCCGTCCTCATGCCAGCCAGCACAGGAACCGGAGAGATCAAACAGGTCAGCAACCCAAGGTGACTCCATCCATTTCCACTTGCTTCTCCACTTTTCTGGGCATATGGTCTCCAACGCACTTGTGAAATGTCTCAGTCTGAACGTGAAAGACTGGGTGCCACTAAGGAGTAGCTAAATGCGTTCAAGATGAAACGAGAAAATAATATCAAGCAACACTTCTTCAGTTGCCAGATTCCATTTTCAGAGTCTCTGTTTCATACTTCCCATCAAAAACAAGTTAGGGTTTCAAAGCAAAAGAGAGGAATGACTGATAATTGTGAAAGATGATTTCGTGAAGTTAAGAACCATATTTGACTTTGGGTGATGTTAACCAAGCTGCCGTGTTATACAATTAGTAAGGAAAAATGAAGTGATTGGGGAGGCATCAGCAATAGCCTGTTTAGCCAGCGAGTTGAGGTGACAGTGATCTCCTTCATGGTATCCTTTTGAACCTGGTCAGCAGTCTTTCAAAGGAACACCCATCACTGGGTCATAAAGAACTTGCCCCTAAGAGACTATAAACCCATTTTCAATGAACCAATCATTGAAGGAACCAAGAATGTCAAGCCCAAGTAAGGTTTTATTCATCTCTTTGGTAGTAGAAAGATTAAAAGCAGAATTTTATTGGCAAAATAATTTTTCAATCACCCACACATTTTAACTTGCTGTGTAAAATGATTCTTTCTGCTCACAAGTAATAATGTGTTTTGACTTTATTAGGAAAGCAGCTGTAGAAAATTTATTTATACATACATAACAGAATTTTTAAAGTCAAAGGCAGAGACTTAACCTAACTCCTCACTCTGATTTTGTTAAATAAATGCATCAACTTCCACTTCTGCTATGGAGGATTAAGTAGTTTGTACTAACTTTCCTTCAGAGGACAACTAAAAAGAATTTGACCAAAAAAATGAGAAATATCTTTTTTCAAAATATCAGAGAGCTAACGAGTGAGAAATTGTTTGATAAAGATCCAAGAGAAGATAGAACTTAAAGAGAGGTGAGTCTGTCATGAAGGTTACTATTGCCCAAGAGGAATTTGCCAAGCAGTGCTTACGACACCCTCACGAAGTTAGAGGATCAAAATTTAGCATCTTGAGTTATGGGGGAAGAAAGGAGACTTATTCTTCATGGCATATCCATATGTATCTTTTGATTTCTTATATTATGCTCAGGTATCACATTAAAACAAAAATATATCTAAAGACTATTAAATCCTCTGCTCTGAACCATTTAGTGAATAAGAATAATAAATCATGGGGTGACGGGTGGCTCAGTCAGTTGAGCGTCAGACTCTTGATTTCGGCTAAGGTCACAATCTCACAATTTGTGAGTTTGAGCCCCACGTTGGGCTCTACACTGACAGTGCAGAGCCTGCTTGGGATTCTCTCTCTTCCTTTCTCTCTGTCCCTTCCTCTTCACTTGCACGCATGCATGCTTTCTTTTTCTCTCTCTCAAAATAAACTTAAAAAAAATAATAAATCATATGTTCCTTAAAATCAGTGGGTACATATCTATACTTCTAATTTTTCCAAATATAAAAATCGGTGTTAAGACTTATAAACATAGTAATAGAATGTACATTTCTATTTCTTCACTCCATTTTCAGGGATCTAGAGATAAGGCTTGGAAAGCAATAATCTTTTTGTACCAGAGAATACAAGTCTAAAAATATTAAAAATCTGCTTTTAATGATGAGTCAAAAAAATGAGATAATTAAAGGGCTAAGATTTCTGAGCCCGAATGCAATAAAGAATACAAGGCAGTAACTGTGAGAACAAACACAGAAAAGGTTAATAAAGAATATAAATGCCAAGTGTTTTCCACATTCCCTAAAGGCAGAATTGAGGGCACATTATTGTTTTGATGTAACCCATATCCCTTCACTATCTTGTGGTAAACACTACCCCTCTTCAGCTCTCAAACCATGAGGTTTAGGTGAGATTGACTCCAGCTCGAGGTAGCTGTCTTTCAGAATAGCCCATCCCTCTGGCCAAGGGATTGATGTAGAGACGGGAAGGTAATTAACTTTGCTGCTTAGGGGATATTTAATGCACAGGATGTCTAGAAAAGAAAAAACTGGGGGAAGCTATTTTGCAACTGAGAAAACTGAGATACAATCTTCAGAAACCACTTCCCATTCTATGCTGAGGACTACTGTTTTAATAACTGTTATTGTGTGGAGAGGCAGTATAGTACAGGAGTCAAAAGCACAAACTATAGAGCCAGACTTGGTCTTAATCTCTGCTCTGTTTCATAACTAGCTGTGTCATTTGAGCTATTTATGACTCAGTTTCCCCATCTATAAATGGGAATAATAGTAGAACCCACTTAGTACAGTTGAAGTTTAAATGAACTAATACATGAAAAGCACTTAGGATATTGCGTGGCACAGGGTGAGTGCTATATAAATGTTAGCTATTATTCTTTTTGTTGTAAGGATTAAATAAACTAAGAAATAGAAAGTGTTTAGAACAGTGCCTGACACATAGTAAACTCTGTGTAGTTTACTATATGTCACTATTCACTATTGTGCTGATGTTGGCAGCACATATACTAAAATATTAGTCATTATTAAAACCATTCATTCATTCATCCATTCAACAAATATTTACTCAGTGCCTTTTCTGTGCCAGGCCAATGTCTTCATTCTGGACCAGCAGTATCCAACAGAAATGTAACATGAACTATAAATATAAGCCAAGTATATAATTTAAAATTTCTGGCAGTCACATTAAAAAAGTAAAAAGAAATTGTTAAACGTATTTTTAATAAAATATTTTATGTAGTCCAATATTCAAAATATTATAATTTCAATGTGTAATCAATATAAAAAATTGAGATACTTCACATCCTTTTGTTTTTTTAAGTCCTTGTAACCTAGTGTGTATTTTGTACGCAGAGCACGTATCAATTCAAACTAACCACATTTCAACTGCTCAACAGTCACATGTGGCTAGTAGTTAACATGCAGTTCTAGACACTGAAGGTTAGGGAAACAAAGGGAATGTTTTCTTTGTCCCCCAACCACCATGCTACTAATTACACTCTTTTTTCCAATTTGCAAAGTCCTTTCGCATTCATTATTTCACTTGATAGCAACATACCTGGCTTTGAAGGATAGATTAGATTTTAAGAGGTGGGAAACATTTCCATTCAGAGGAAACAGATGAGTAGAAGCAACAGGACAGGAAAACAAGGGGTCTGTCAGCGAATTAGAAGTCAGGGAGATAAATGTGAGATATATCAGGGAATCCCTCCGTGCCAGACCAGGGAGGCTGGGTATTATTTGTTAGGTGGTAGGGAGGGGAGAAAGCGAAAGTAGTGAGCAGGAAAGAAGCTAGGTTGGATTAAACTGGCAGCTATGTATACCATGAAATGGAGTGACAGGCTAGAGATAGTTCATTAGGAAATCACTGCATTATAGCTCATTTAGAAATGATGAAGACAGAAAAAGAGAAAGGAAGAGATAACTCAGCAGAGTCCGGTACCCAGGGGATCCCCATGTTAGTTCCCTTCCTCCTTTGGTGACTGGGGAAGTTTTCAGAAAGATATCCACCCCCCCCCCCCCCCCAGCCAACTAACAAATATCTGTGTACCTACTATCCACCAAGGACTAGGACAGACCTTGAAGAGATAAAAGGGAACAAGGCAGGTAGGGCTCGTGACCTCTTAGAGCTTATGTTTTCTTGAGAGACAAAGATCAATTTTCAGGTAATAAAATAATTTTGCATTGTGTTAAGCACTATGAACAATCATGGAGATGAGGGGCCAGGGAAAGGCACTCAGAAGTGGTGATACAAACTGAGATCTAAGGGATAAAGGCAGCTGATGTGCAAGGCACCAGAAGACCGCTCCAGGTAGAAGGGAAAGCATGTGCAGAGCCTTGGAGGCATAAGAGAACTTGGGGTGCTCAAGAAACTAAAAGTACAATGTTGGCAGCGATAACATGGGTGGGGATTGTAGAAGATAACAGTTTGAAAGACAGAATCAAGTGAACAGGTCCTGATGGGCCTGAGGACCATGAAAAGGAACTGGATTTCATTTTAAGAGCAACAGGAAATCACTAGGAATGAGGATTTTCATTTTAAAATCATTCTTGCTGCAGTGTGGAAAAACTGCTTAAGACTGACAAAGGTGGAAGCTGGGATTTCAGGTAAGGCACAAGGAGAGTAGAGCGCGTGAGATGATAATAGCGGGTTAAAAAAGTCCTTGGTACAATTAATGACCCTTTCCAGTATTTTTTGCAAAAACAATCCATGATTGTGCTGCAAAAATCACAAAAGAAGTAAAGGATGTTGTCTTGTTCTGTTATGCACTTTGGGGGGGGGGTGCTCCCAAAAAATTCAACATTAAATATTTGTTCTAAATATTAGAACATACTTAAAATCTTAACCCAAACTACTAAATGCAAGATACAATTTTCTCCAAAATGTAATTTTCTGCTTCATTTTAAATGAGATGATAACCGTTTTCCAGATGACACATGGCTTCAGCACTGCGGGCTGGGGGGGGGGGGGGGGGGGGGGGGGGGAGGAGGAGGTCGGCACAGCCATCAGGACTCCATCTAGAAAGCCAGCGAAGTACCAAAGTCCTTGAGACAGGAATGCGATTGCCACGTTCAAGGAACAGAAAGTCGCCCACTGGCTGGCGCAGAGTAAAACCACCATCAAGGCACATAGTAGTACATGGTCCATATTTAATCAGTGACCACCTAATAACTTCTTACACATCTGTCGCGTTCACAATGCTTGCGTGCAGTCGCCATCAATAAGTAACAAGAAAAGAAAGGTCTCGCGCTACACTATTTCTTTTTTCACGGTTGCCTTAAAAAGAGCTAACAATTCCACTCACTTCTGGCGAACCAAGAGCAGAAACACTGGTTTTAAAAAGAATGAACACATCTAGAGGGTGCCTGTCTGTGCATTCCGAAAACACGACAATAGAGCTCCCTACGGTTTGATCACCGCCTCAGCCCGAAGGCACTTCCCTCCACACCTTCAAATACCAACACTTCTGGAATATTCTGAGGAGCCCCCTCCTGCCAGCAGTTTCTTCAAGCCTTCGCACATAGAGCAGCTTCGCATTCCCGAACCTGGACCCACGGGCCCATCAAGCAACTAGAATATAGCCTTTCTTCACCGTGCGGGGCAAACGAGCTCCTCGAGCTCAAACCCAAAAGGAGACAGGAAAGCGCGCGTTTACGGGTTAAAATCCCAAACATCATTTCCGCTTACCTGACCGGCAGCCCTCGCTCTACCGGAAGTTGCCGGCGTGACGAAGCAAAAAAAAAAAAAAAAAAAAAAGCCGCCAGTCACGCGCGTCCCCCTTCCAGCAGCCAATGGGCTCCGTCCACCTCCTTCCTCCGTCGCCATTGTGTGCACCCGTGGGCTGTGACGTCCGAGGGCGGGTCGCGGAGGGAGATACCGGGGCCGAGAGGGGCCAAGCCCCTCAGTCGCTACGGAGGCGGGGAACAAGGGGCAAAGATGGTTTACATCTCGAATGGTGAGTCGCAGGGTCCGCGAGGGCGACCGCTGGCCTGCGAGGGCCGACCCGGGTTTCTTCCATCCTCGCCCGCCGGCCCGACTTTCCCGGAGTCGCCCGGGCCTGCGCCGCGTCAGCCGAGCGTCCCTGAGCCCGCGGGCGGGGGCCGAGGTCCCGGTGGTGACGACGGTGCCGGCTGCCCGGCGCCCTCGCCCAGCTTCTGACTGTGGGTCTCGCGAACGTGGGCTTTCGCGTGTTTGACGAGGCATGACAACAGGGTCGACACCGTCTGCGCAGTGCCTGTGTTTGGGGCGCAGTGATAGCGCTCTTCCCGATCAACCCATTCAGCCTCTGTGGCAGCCCTATTCACGTAGTAGTTTATTGTCCCGTTTAGGGGTGAGGACTGACGCGCAGCAAGGTCCACTAGGTTGCTCAGCATCACAGACGAAGGGAGGCGACTGTCGTCAGGGTCCTTGCTGGTATCTACTAGCCGGTCTTTCTCTAAAACCTGTAAAGAGAACTAGATATATAGGATAAGGGGGCACCTGGGTGGCACAGTCGTTTAAGGTCCGATTCTTGATTTCCATCTCACTGCTCACGAACTGAGAGATCGAGCCCCATCTCGAGCTCTAGGCTGACACAGCGCAGAGCCAGCGTAGGATTCTCTCTCTCTGTCTGCACCTCCCCTGCTTGCTCTCTCTTTCTCAAAATAAATAAATAAACTTAAAAATTGGATAGGCTTCCCCCCCCCCCCCCCGCCTCCACCCGCCAGGAGTAGGTGGCTAGTCACACACGCAGTTGTTTTGCCCTAATTCCAAGGGGCACAGGGAGAAGCCCCGCCCCCTGTAGGAACAAAGGTAACTGTTCCTGGAGTAGAGAATCAGAGAAGAGGCTTAATTCAGAGACTCCACGAAGAAAGTGTCTGGAAAGGAAGGACACAAGATCACTGGGTCAGACCGCTGCCCAAAGCGCCCGCCCACCTGTTTGACTCAGGTGGAATCAATGCCTTAGTGCAATCTTAACCAGTAGGATCACTGGAGCTAGGGACGTCCTTGTTCCATTTGAATCATCCGTCTTCAGAGATGATTAAGGTGTGATGGGGAGAAGTCTGGCTGGGTGCACTTTGCATTTCTTTGCTCTTCAAAATCTCTGCCTCCTCTTCTCCCAATTAAAAATCTTTGAGGGGCACCTGGATGGCTCAGTCTGTTGAGCATCCCACTCTTGATTTGGGCTCTGGGCATGATCTCACAGTTCCTGAGTTAAAACCCCCCACCCCCTAGCTCTCCCCCCTCCCCCCCCCCCCAAGCGCAGCACCTGCTTGGGATCCTCTCTCTCTCTCTCTCTCTCTCTCTCAAAATAAATAAGCTTTAGTGTTTATTTACTTTTGAAGGAGAGAGAGACAGAGTGAGAGCAGGAGAGGAGCAGAGAGAGAGGGAGACACAGAATCTGAAGCAGGCTCCAGGCTCCCAGCTGTCAGACAGTGCCCGATGCGGGGCTCGAACTCACAAATCGGGAGACCATGACCTGAGCCCAAGTCAGATGCCGGACATTTAACCGACTGAGCCACCCAGGCACCCCTCTAAAATAAATAAACTTAATTTTTTTTCTTTTTTAATCTTTGAAACAAGTAGGTTTATGGACACTAAACAAAAGCATTAAAGTTTCATCTTATTTTGGGCACTTGCAGACTTTGTGTTATATCCTTTGTGGGTAAGGCTGGCAGCTTCTATTTATGCATTATTGAGTAATTCTTTGTAGTGGGTCTTTCTGTGTATGCATTGGCCTATTGGATCCACATAAATAACACAAGGTTCCCCTTAAGTTCTTTTATCTCACTTTTATAGTTGAGAAATGCCAGCTGCATCCGAGCAAGTTATTTCCTTCTGCATATGTTGGGAGGGGAGGTTTCTGCCTTCAGAAACTAGGAGAGAAAGTACCAAACGTGAGGTAGAACATTGCAAAGCGTTCCTTAGAATCACAAAGAGAATTGGTATGTTCTAGTTAAATCTCTTTTAGAAGGACTGAATTTATCAGCACTTTACAGTCAGCAAAACATTTTTCTTACTGTCAAATGACTTCTTTTTCAATAATCCTATATTACTAGCCTGGGAATACTTCTTTTCAGAGAAGGAAAATGTCCCACCAGCCAACGAAGCAGAGCTAGTAAGAGGCAGCCACGCTCTGTCTTGAAGTGTATCCCTTTTTTCTCAATAGCTCCCTTGAGAGCTCAGGTCCAAGTGAATCCCTGAAAGACTGTCAAAGAAAGAGGAATTGTAGACCCTGATTGAGGGGGTGAAAGTGAGTATGGGGAAGCCCTTGAGCAAATGGAGAGGAGAGGTTGGCAGGTAGTTCTTCTCCCAAAATATTCTGACCTCTTGATTTGCAAGGCTAAAAACCTTAGAGAACTAACTTTCATGTTGTAGCTTCCATTATTTAAAGTGGTTTGAAAAATAGGTTTGTTTGTGCTTAAGATAAAACTGGAGTCTATAATTGGAATCAACAGCATCCCGTTACAGAAAAATGTGGTTATTTTAATGAACAAGGCAAATTCTCTTTCATACTTAGAGCACACAAATTCTTTGATGTCTGAAAATTTTAACATAACTGATTCTAAACAATTGTAAGAGTGTGTATAATTTTTTTTTAATCCAGGAAAGAGACTTTGCAGGTGAAAAGAAATATTTTGAACACATTTAGGAAGATGGAAGTAGTGTAAACATTTTTTATATTCACTCATTCCATTTGTTTCTTCAAAATACTTGAATAAAGAGATTCATGCACCAGTATTCATTCATGCTAGCATTGTCAACAGCCAGTAGGTGGAAGCAACCCAATGATGTACACATGCATGAGCGAAATGTGGTACATACATATGATGCGATATGAATCAGCCTTAAAAAAGAAGGAGATTTTGACACATTTACAACATGGATGAAACTTGAAGACCAAAGCCTACCACCAAAGTCAGAATACCGTATGATTCCTCATAATGAGGTTCCTAGAGCAGTCAAATTCATAGAGACAAAGTAGAATGGTGGTTGCCAGGGACTAGGAGAAGGGAGAAAAGGGGAGTTGGTGTTGAATGGGTACAGAGTTTCAGTTGGGGAAGGTAAAAAAGTTCTGGAGATGGATGATGGTGAACGTTGTACAACAGTGTGAATGTACTTAATGCCATAGAGCTGTACACTTAAAAATGGTTAAAATGGAAAAAAAAAATGGTTAAAATGGAAAATTTTAAAGCCTATTTTACCGCAATTGAAAAAGAGAAAAAATACTTGAAGTGTAACTCACCAAAATTAAGAACATAGGAAGGCATTTGACGTATTAAAAGTATGACCCCTAGGTCATTGAGCTTTACTTCCCTGAACCCTTCCTTAGAAGGATGTACATAGAACAGACCTTTCCTTGTGCTGAGCATCTGAACAGTGAACAAGTCGAAAACTGAGTCTCATGTTTCCTAAGTGATTAATTGTAATATATCTTGTGTCAGGGATTTGTAGCACTAACTGAAGTTTCTTTTTTCTTGTCTGTAGGACAAGTGTTGGACAGCCGGAGTCAGTCCCCATGGAGATTATCTTTGATAACAGATTTCTTTTGGGGAATAGCTGAGTTCGTGGTTTTGTTGTAAGTGTAATAATTAATAATGTTCTTAATAGCCCTGATATTTCAGTTAACGGAAATACATTGGATACATTATGTGGAGTATCTTACACAAGCTGAGCTTTCCTGAAGCAGTTTTTAATTGTAAGTTTTTTATTATTTATCATTAGCTCTTCTAAGGGAAATGAAGACTTCTTTGGTGATGAAGCTGCCCCCAAACATCTTACGAGTATGAATCTGATAGTGGAGTTAGTAAAGCTTGACTGTGTCTTAGCCTTAGTGGTAACGATTTCAGTCTGCAGCTCTGGAGCCAGGCCTCCGTATTCTAATGCCAAATGACAGTGCCTCACTTTCTCTCTACTATTCCAGCTGTAATGGATATGTGCAGCTTTTATTCCATATTGTACAATAAACAAACAAGGGGAATTGGATCTTGATAAAAAAATATCCCAAGGAGTAAAGTTGCTTTTTCAATTGTTAAAATCAATACAGGAGACAAAAACTTAAACTTTACTATAAGTCCAAGCAATTCTTAGTTAAATGCATTTTTCTGGTCTTTCCCATGCTGTTTTGTAAAAATTATTCATCAATTACCAACAAGTCTTACTCATGCTAAGTTTGAATATACGTTTGAATGTCACATAGCAGAGAACTGCAGGGATGCAGAGATATGAGAGATCGCCCCTTCCTTTATTGACTCTAATTCATATTACAATGGGTATTGGGTTGGATGTGATTGTGGAAGGTGGAAAAAACACAGGAAAGACGGCAAAGTTTGAATAGCAGACTGCGATCTTTACACTTAATTGGATTGTAGCTGTGGTGTAGAAAAATAATCTGATGGCTGCATGTAGCATAAGTTTAAAGGGGTTAAAGAAAAAATGGAAGAGATGGTTCCATAGAAAAATACAATGGGACAGAGGGTCCTTAATTTGCCTACCGCAAAACTTCACTAAAGTCTCTTACAAGCTTCGCCTACTCTCTGTTGTTTATTTAAAGTATTGGTTTAGGGGCTCCTGGGTGGCTCCGCCCCTTAAGTGGCTGTCTCTTGGTTTCGGCTCAGGTCATGACCTCATGGTTCATGATTTCGAGCCCTGCACTGGGCTCTATGCTAACAGCACAGAGGTTGCTTGAGATTCTCTCGCCTTCCTCTCTGCCCTTCCCCTGCTCATGGTCTCTCTGAATGAATGAATGAATGAATGAATGAATGAATGAATCAATAAGGAAGCAAATAAATAAACCAACTTAAAAAAAAAAACATTGTTTTACCTTAAATTCGTCTCCCTCTACCAATAAAATTCCATCCAAATGGATTCCCAGAAGCCCTGTGTCTCTAGCATACTACCTTGGGCTCCTCCCTCAGCAAGGTACCATCAAGTAGGCTGTTGGCTGGAGAAGTGCAGGGGAAATGAATGTGCAATGCTGTGAAAACAGACTCTGGGACTTGACAGCTGACGTAGAGTGGAGGGAGGAAGTTGGGCATGGCTCTCGTTTCAGAGTCACTCCTAGACTCCGTCAAGGAGAGTTATTAGCACATATGAAGGACAGGAATGGTAGCTTTTGCCCGGAACATGGCACAAATGCAGACATGTGCTCGTGCTAGATGGTGCTGTCCAGCTGGCTTTGAAAAATGTGGGGTTGGAACTAAGTTGGTTTTAGTTATCTTCTCACAGATATAATTGAAACCATGGAAATACATTTTATGTTGAAAGCGGTATTTCTGTTGTTTTCTGCCCCTTGTTTCAGTTTCAAGACTCTGCTTCAGCAAGATGTGAAAAAGAGAAGAGGCTACGGAAACTCCTCTGATTCCAGATATGATGATGGAAGAGGGTAGAGCTTTCTAAGTTGATAATAGATATTTTTACCAGTCTGTAATTTTAATTAAATTAGATATTATGGATAGATAGATATAGTTTGGCTCATGGAAATAAAAGGTTTAAATTCTATTTCACAAGATTAATGCATTACCGTAAATTAAATCAAGTTGCTTCTGATTTCATAACCAGAGTCAATTTGATAAAGCTAAAATGTATATCAAATATCCTCTGGGCAAAGTCTAAATTAGAGGCTGAAACTGATGACCAACATTAAATCTAGAGATTTTCACTGTAGAATCTGGATTTCCACTGCTAAGAAACACCAGAGAAGATCAAGCAGCACTTCCATGGAGCGGAGTTTCAGTTGGGCATTTATTTACAGGAGACACTGTTCAGGCCATCGCAGTCCTTGCTTGACCCACCTCCTCATGTGCATTAAGTGTCTGGTCCCTGTAGGGGTTTGAATTTTCTCAACTCCTGACCTAGTTGGTAATTCCTATTTTAAATAGAGAAGAGGGTCTGTTTGAGTGTTTGAAAGGAACCACTTGATGTCTACTAAACAGTAGAAATTTTTCTTTTAGGCCACCAGGAAACCCTCCCAGAAGAATGGGTCGAATTAATCATCTGCGTGGCCCTAGTCCTCCTCCAATGGCTGGTGGATGAGGAAGGTAACGTGAAATCTGAAATTACTGTGCAGAGATTTCGTTTTGAAAATACCTTCCTAGGGAAGTTTTCTTTAGGAAAACAGAAGTTGCCCAACATTTTGTAATTATTCAGACATCTTGTATGGAAAAATATCTCAACCCTTGAAAAATTTGTTGAATTTTATTATCAAAGTGTCTTTTGAAAACAGGTAAAAAAAAAAAAAGATAGTTGGACTTTTTTGTGCAGATCCAAATTAATAACTATTAACTTATTATAATGCTTTCTTTTAGGTAAATGTCTGCTGTAAGAAGCAGACAACTGGACATGCACGTTCATAGCAGAAGGAAACCATCAAGAGGTAGAGGACTGACTGTGCTGGACAAGCAAATGAATGTGTATGTCTAAACGAGAATTGCTCTGTGTCCTCACAGACAGATGAGGTTGTGCTGGGAATTCCCTCCCCAGGGATCTGGCATGACTGACATGCAGTTCTATAAATGCACATGTTTGTCTCATTCTTTTTTGTATAGTTTATGAAAGTATTAATATAGTTTTAATAAGTAAATATTTTTAGGTTACAAAATTTGACTTGTCATCTTTGTATAATTAAAAAACTCCAAATTTGAAGAAAAATAAAAGGTTGTGTATTCAGTACAACTAGTGTCACCTTTTTAACTTCTGAAATACTATTCACTGTTAATTTGTTCTCATTTATAAATAAATCACATTGTATTTATTTCAATAGTATGCATACAATTTTATCTCAAAACATATTTCTCCTGTGAATCTTTAATACAAAATATCGGATTTGCTACCGAATATAATTAGGGTATTTATAAAGCCATAACCAACAAACCTGAGCTACATACAAAATGAAGATTGGCTAGGTGGGTTTAATATCATAGGCTTCTGTGTTGTCTTCACAAACTTGAATTCTAAACCATTGCTTAAGATACTGCCTGTTGGCTTTCACCCCCATGAATGCTAGTAACTCTCATATTCTTTCACTAGAATGGAAGCTCTATGAGGTTAGGGATTTTTGTCTTTTTTACCCCAGTGCTTTGAATAGTGATTAAGTGTGATAGGCACTGCAATATTTGTTGGAAAAATGAATAATACAGATAATTCTGCTTTGTGTTCAGCAGACTTTGAATTTTTTTTTTTAATGTTTATTTATTTTTGAGACGGGAGGGACAGAGCATGAACAGGGGAGGGTCAGAGAGAGGGAGACACAGAATCTGAAGCAGGCTCCAGGCTCTGAACTGTCAGCACAGAGCCCGACGTGGGGCTAGAACTCACAGACCGCAAGATCATGCATGACCTGAGCTGAAGTCGGCCGCTTAACCGACTGAGCCACCCAGGTGCCCCCAGCAGTCTTTGAAACAAAGTTTCAGGTAAAAGCATTTTTATATTTATTTAGAAGCATTTATTTAACCCTGTTTGTCAGGAAATGAGGATGTAGTGGCATGAGACACTGGTCTTCAAACATAAGGAAAGGGACAATTATAAACACAATTTTAAGGAGAAGAATAATAAAGACAGTTTATTGACGACTCAAGCCCGTGAGACATTTTATCTTTTACATATTGTTAATTCTGATGCACTGGGTTAGGTAGATGACATTGCATTATGCAGATAACATGCAAAGGGTCAGCAAAGTTTTATGATGTCCAGATTGTATGGCTGGTGAACGGCAGGGTCATTCTGTCAAATCTCCACCTAAGGCTGTAGTGGGGAGGAGACCAGGGCAGAGTCTCAGGAAGTGACAGGCTTCTCTGTGCATGTGATTGGTGATCCCTGCCGCCCTGCCCCTGCCCAGCACTGCTCTGCAGTACTCTTCTTTAGGGTTATCCTATAGTCCTGACTTCATCAGATCTCAAGCAAGCTAAGTACAGATTTAATTCTGCTTCGAAGGAAATAAGATGACAAGGTAACTGGGGGAGTCTTCTCTGAGGTGACATTTGAGTTGAGACAGGATGAGAATGAGCCAGCTGAGGAAGAGCACCCAAGGCAAAGGGAACAAGAGCAATGGTCCAATGAAGGGAAGGGGTTGGCACGTGTGAGAAGCTGAAAGAAAGCAAGGGTAACCGAAATGCCAACAGAAGTAAAGAGATGAGGTGAACTTAGAGGTAGCAGAAACTGGGTTAAGAATGGCCTTCTAGGCTATGGTGAGTTTGTTTAGATTCTGTTCCATGAACAAGGGGAAACCATGAGAGTAAAGCGTGGGTTTAATTTTTGTCCAAGATAACTCACAGGTGGTATTAAGTGGAATGCTGCATACATGGTATTGATTACTTCATAATTTGGAAGTTGACATTTGGGCAAGTGCATTAAGAACACATTGCAGGAGGACAAGATGGAAGCAAGGAGTTGGGTTAAGAAGCTGTTGCAGTCCAGATGAGAGGATAGTAGTTTGGACTAGGTAACCGTAGAGATGGAGAAGTGGATTCATTCAAGATATATTTTAGAGACTGCAGGATTTACTGATAGATTGGACAACTGCAGAATCAAAGTGATGTTTACTGAGATGGTGAAAATGGGAGTAGGCTGGGGGCGGAGGGGATGGCGCGGGTATCAAGAGTTCCAGTTTGGGCGCGTGTAAGTTTGCTATGCCTTGTGGACATAAACGTGGAGATACCAAATAGGCTGTTGGTTATCAGTCTGGATCTCAGGGTCACTTCCAGACTGGAATCATGAACCTGGGAATTATATTCATATGCAAAGCCATGAAACCGGATAAAGTCATCCAAGGGGTGCGGAGAGAGGCGCCCTAACTCAAAACCTTAACATCAGAAGCTGTTCTGAACCTAACCAGCGCAGTATGAGGAAAACTAGGAGTTAGGGTCTAGGAAACCAAGAATATAGGCTTCCTATTGTGAGAGCAAAACGCGATGCCGGGTGTAGCGCTCGAAAGGAAAAACAAGGAGGCTTCGGGCATCCCACCGCCAGGACAAATCACAGCAACACCCACCCATCCACGCCCCACTCCCGCCCCGTCCTCCTCTGGACAGCACCGCCCCTCCGCTTTCCCGGAAGCCTCTGGGGCGGCTGTCCGTCGGCCATCTTGGTTGCCGGGCACCAGGTTGGGAGGCTGCGCGTGCGCGGGGGCCCAGCCGGCTCCGGCGGGCGCGGTGCGTCCCTGAGGCTGGAGGTCGGGGTTGTCAGCGGCCGCGATGACCCAGGCGGAGAAGGGGGACGCTGAGAACGGGAAAGAGAAGGGCGGAGAGAAGGAGAAGGAGCAGCGCGGCGTGAAACGACCCATCGTGCCAGCGCTGGTGCCGGAGTCGCTGCAGGAGGTGCGGCGCGGCGCAGGGGGCGGGTCTCGAAGAAGGCCTTCCGGTTGGGCGGGGGTGAAAAGGCAGGCGGCGAGGCAAGATTTCCGGCCCCCACCCTCGTGGCTGGCGCAGGTGATGGTTGTCTCTCGGGTCGGCCGCGGTATGGGCCCCGGGCCCTTGCCTGCCTTCCAAGCAGCTGTGGAGTGTCAGTGAGCGCAGGTGGAGTTTAGCGCCGGGCAGGGACACTTGGCGGTGCAGGCGTTTTCCTGTGTGAAGGCTATCTTTGGGAGTGGAGGCCGATTCCAGCATAAAGCAAGGAAGAGGCAGACGATCGTCTGAATGGACAAGAAGAGTTTGTGTGTCAAAATCAGAACAAGATGAAGTCATACCAACCAGAAAAAAATTATTTGTCGTAGCATGGCCGGCAAAGGACCTGTGTGTGTGTATTCCTACTGATGAATGAAAAAATACCAACATTCCCATAGGAAAATGGGTAAATTCACAGCAAAAATAAGGCATTTACGTGGTCAGAATTTCATGTTGGACATCTGTGAGGCAGCTTCCTAACTGGTGGCTGGGTTAAGGATAACACCCAACTGTTCAGGCAGCTGTAGGATGTTTAGCACCGTGCTGGCTCATGGGCATCCCCCAGGGTGATAGTTACTGTTGCCCTGGCCTGTTTCTCCGCCCTTCTAGTTGAGGGGGCAGGCTGGATGGTCTGTATGGTCCTTGCACATTCCCACCATGTATGATTCTTTAGCATTCTGTGACTGGGAGGCAGGAGGGTAGAGCTCACAGTTGGGCAGCAGGTATCAGGGCATATGGTGTCAGATGGGCTAGTACAGAAGGCCATAGGGAAGTGTTGGGCACACACAGCAGGTGTCTCCTCTGGCCCTGATGGTCTGAGAAGGTTTTAAAGGAAATGACGTTTGGACTAAGACCCAAAGAGTGATTAGGAGTTAGGGGAAATCTCGGAAGGAGAACAGTGTGGAAGAGACCTGGGTCAGGAGAGGAGATCAAGTGTTGGTGATCAAGGTGTCTGGAAGTGAGGAAGAAGAGGGAGCGAGATGTGGGACAGGAGATTGTAGCGGAGCCTATCATGAGAGGCATAAAGAAAGAGTCTGGTCTCTTCTGAAGGCAGTGCAGAACTTTGGAAGGTTAGACAGACCCTGGGCTGCAGGATTAATTCGCTTAAGCCTCACAGTAGCTCTGTGAGGTAGGAACCTCATCCAGAGCAAGGAAGTGGTGCAGTATGCATTTGAAGACAAATCTGTGAATCCAGATCCTGGGCCCTTAACCACTATAGCAACATTTCCTTAATCCAGTCAGTTGTAGAACACCCTTTAGTTTTTCCATGTTCTCTATGGTTTTTTCATATCCATTATTTGCTTAATAACTTCTTTTACTTGGTCTTATTTAAGTAATAATATTCAGGAAGTGATGTATGGGATGTACTGTCTAGTTTTTTCCTGAAATGTTAAAATAAATGTGTAGTTGTTAAAAAATATTTGTCCATGCTTTGGAAAACTGCCATTACTACCCCAGAGCTTTCTGATCAATGTGCTGCAGCCTGTGTGCCATTAATGAGGTACAGGTATCTCCAATGGCAAGCAGTTTCATCTTTTCACTCCAGTCTGCTGGACAAATGTCTGCCATAGCACAAAAAAGCTTGGGAAGTACTGTTTAACATCACGCCAGCCATGTGAAAGTGCTGCTTTCAGTATCTCCTAGGATCCTGTGCGCTGTGCACTGGGCATAGATAGTGAACAAGACAGAAGTGATCCCTTTTTACATGAAGGTTTTTGTCTGTTGGGAGGGCAGACAGTAAAAAATTACAAGAATGACAAGTGTCAAGAAAAAGGGTACCATAAGGTTATATTGTAAGGGGACAAGCAAACCTAATCTGATGACATTTAACTTCAGAACTGAAGGGGAAAGTAGGATTTACCAGGGAGAAAGGACGTGGCAGGCAAAGGGAGCTGCCTGTGTGAAGATCTGGAAGTCAGAGTGGTGAGTTAAATCAAGAGATAGCTAAAATTAAAAAAACATTTTTTTAATGTTTATTTACTTTTGACAGAGAGAGATGGTATGAGTGGAGGGAGGGGTAGAGAGAGAGGGAGACACAGAATCTGAAGCAGGCTCCAGGCTGTATGCTGTCAGCACAAAGCCGACGAGGGACTTGAACTCATGGGCTGTGAGATCATGACCTGAGCCGAAGTCCGATGCTTAACCAGATGAACCACCCAGGTGCCCCAAGAAATCAAGAGAGATCTAGATTAGGAAGATTAAAGAGAAAGGAAGTGGTCCTCAAGTAAGGTTAGAGAAGTAGACAGGGTCTTGATCTCAGAGGTTCCTGACTGTATCTTACGGGCAAACTATGGAAATGTTTTAAATGGATACATACAAGAAAACACATCTGTAGCTCAAGGGCAGCTCCTTACTAGCTAAGGAGTCGTGCAGGAATGGTGGCTCTCCCTGGAAATTCTGAATCAGAAAATGTGTAGTGGAGGCTTAGAATCTAAGCATCTTTAAGTGATTCAGCTTTAGCTAGCAGTACTTCACTAGTCATGGTATTTCCCACGTGTATTCCTTGCCTGTGACCCCTAGTAATCTGAAAGTTCTCTGGTGGTCAGGATTTTGTCTTGGTCACCATTGTACCCCCAGTACCTAGCACAGAAATGCCCAGTAATTATAGGTTAACTTGCATTAGATAATTATGGTTTTGTTCATTTAAACAAATACTGACCTGTGTACTGTGGTCAGATCCTGGGAGCACAGAAATACTAAAAGAGTTTGCATTCAGGCAGAGAGCAATAATTGGATGCCTCTCAAAGAGCTACCTTCAGTGAATTATTTTGATACCTTTGAGTCTGATAGTCATAGGAAACTTAACTTCTTAGTCTTGCCTGTTACCTACATGTTATTTAACTTGTTACCTGCATATTATTTACCAAGGTCACACTCCTGTGTTTTGTATTTGCAGCAAATCCAGAGCAACTTCATTGTTGTCATACACCCAGGTTCAACAACCCTAAGGATTGGGCGAGCTACAGACACACTTCCTGCTAGCATTCCTCATGTAATTGCACGAAGGCACAAACAACAAGGGCAGCCACTATACAAGGACAACTGGCTCCTAAGGGAAGGACTAAATGTAAGTCAGAAATGGAGGATCTGGAGAGAAAGCCCAAGGTGGTTTCTTTGGGAGAGCTTACACATTCAGGTATACACAGTATACTTGAATAAACATCTCCATCTTCATAGCTTTAATGCGTTTTAAAATAATAACATCATTCAGGGTTACAAGTAGTATTTTTCATCTGAGCTAGCGGTGTTAGATTGTACAGAAATAATTACAACAAAAGTAAATTAAAAATTTTTTCACCCATCAATATGAATTGGGTATTGATGAAGGTGATGTCACTCACTTAAAATAATACCTTAAGGTCTCTATTAACTGACTGCCAAATTTTTCTCTTCCAGATACTTACAGTGTATATTGAGCTTGTATTTTCAATCTATAAATAAATTGAATTGTTATAATCAGTTACTACAATCTTAGGTCAAATTGTAATCTGAAGGCAAAACTACATATATCCTTGTAGGTAGCATTTACTTTATCTTATCTTGCAGATAGCAATTATGAGAAAGTATTTCATGGTAGATGTTAAAATATATATTTTGCATCGTAATCCACGTTTAAGTTTTAGATCGAAGGTAGTTTTAGGAATTTGCAGTTTCTATACTTCAAATAGTAAACTTTAGGATTTTTTTTTTTTTTAGCATGACTGGAAGACTGTGTAAGTCCCATTTCTAAGCCTAAATGTAACTTGAGAGTGTAAGAGTCTAAATTCATTTATATTTTTGGATCTTACAATTCTTTTGTAGGGCATAAATGTCAGGAGTAAAAGTTGATAGGAAACAATAACTTTTTCACAGAGATGTTTACAGATCTATTCCTTATAATGGCACAGCAACTTGAATACCTGCTGATTAAACAAAATAACACATGAGTGAATGTAGCATTGTTACAAAATCGAGAATAATGAGAATTATGTACATGTACGGAAAAGTCTCTGAAATACTTTATAAATACAAAGTAGCTATTCTGATCAGTGCTGTGAAAAATTTTGTCATTCATACTTCCTTGAGGTTATAGATTTTTGCAAATAGTTGGGTTTATGGGTGAGGGTTCCTTTCTGACTTTTTAATTTATAAATAGTGAAATGATTAATTTGAGTTCTTAAGATTGATACGTATGACAAAGATTAAGGAAATACTGCTACTTGTTGATGAGGGAGCATTTCTTCTTGGTGGATTAATTTAGTAGTTTGCCAAATTGCTTTCTCTTTTCACTGAATCCTTTGTACTGCTCATCTCTCACTTTTCCCCCCAGAAACCAGAAAGTAATGAACAAAGACAAAATGGCCTTAAAATGGTGGATCAAGCAATATGGTCTAAAAAGATGTCAAATGGTACAAGACGGATTCCCGTGTCCCCTGAACAGGTTCACCCTTAACTCTTCAGATTTATTCTTTAACTGCTATTGTGTCATAATGCCAATCGTGTGCTCTCTCAGTTTCATTATGCAAATTAAAGATAGGATTTCCTTAAAAGAGGAAGAAAAAAACATTCATAACCACCTACAGAATATCCAAATCAGTGTCACAAATGCTTGGGCATTTGAATAATTGAAAAGATGGTGTTTCTTATGGCAAGTTCATAAACATTTATAGTTTATCTGATGGTCTTAAGTGTATAATTCCAGGATCTGTAAGAACATGGGAAGCTATGTTCTTCCTACATTTGTCATTTTAATATGATAAAAAATACTGTTAGGAGTGGACGTGAGTTGGTATGATACACAAATGTGTATTCAGTTTTAAGCAGAGTATAGTAGTGATTTTGGACTGGTTATGAATCACAGTCTAGGTTTTAAAACCATGGGTAAAAAATCACAATTGTAGAAAAGGCCAAGAGAATCTTCCTGTGACCAGTCAGTATCTTGCCAGGTATTTAGGGCTTGTGATTACATTTTGTAATCTATATCTGGTATGTGAGAGAGGAGAAAAGAGGACTCATACTACATTTCTCCTTCCCCCTCTCCTTTTTTCTTGCAAACATTTAGACAGTTTTCTGATGTTCTTTTATTTCAGGCACGCTCCTACAACAAGCAGATGCGACCTGCAATTTTAGATCACTGTTCTGGAAATAAGTGGACAAACACGTCTCATCACCCTGAGTTTTTGGTGGGAGAAGAGGTAGGGAACTTTGCAGCACCATCCAGTTCTAGTTGTTTCCTAGAATTCACCATCTTCCATCTTCCTTGCAGGCCCAGATACTCACACAGGCTCCTGTGATGTTAGGTACTCCACTCTCAACATTTAGAATAGTGAGCAAATGGGGGCGCCTGGGTAGTCGGTTAAGCATCTGACTTCAGCTCAGGTTCGTGAGTTCAAACCCCGTGTTGGCCTCTGTGCTGACAGCTTGGAGCCCAGAGCCTGCTTCGGATTCCGTGTCTCCTTCTCTCTCTTTCCCTCCCCCGCTCATTCTTGTCTCTCTCTCAACAACAAAAATAAACATTAAAAAAAATTAATTAGAATAGTGAGCAAATGTTAATCGTAACTCTGGTCTTAGATTTTTTTTTTTTTTTATGAAATTTATTGTCAAATTGGTTTCCATACAACACCCAGTGCTCATCCCAAAAGATGCTCTCTTCAATGCCCATGATCTTAGATGTTTAAATGTGAATTCAGAAAATGCCCAAGAAAAGTTTAACAATGTATTCATCTCCCTGTCTTTTCTAGGCTTTGTATGTTAATCCATTGGACTGTTACAATATTCACTGGCCTATCAGAAGAGGTCAGTTAAATATTCACCCAGGACCTGGGGGCTCCCTTACGGCTGTTCTGGCAGATATTGAAGTAATATGGTCTCACGCAATACAAAAATACTTGGAAATTCCACTCAAAGATTTAAAGGTGAGCTAAAATTCCCAGTTACTTGGATTGCCTTTAAGAGTCTTGTCTTGGGGTGCCTGAGTGGCGCAGTCGGTTAAGCGTCCGACTTCAGCCAGGTCACGATCTCGCGGTCCGTGAGTTCGAGCCCCGCGTCAGGCTCTGGGCTGATGGCTCAGAGCCTGGAGCCTGTTTCCGATTCTGTGTCTCCCTCTCTCTCTGCCCCTGGCCCGTTCATGCTCTGTCTCTCTCTGTCCCAAAAATAAATAAACGTTGAAAAAAAAATTTTTTTTAAATAGTCTTACTTGTGTTTAAGTACGTATTCCTGAGTTGTTTGTAATCTAGTGTCCTTGAAGCATTCTCAGCCTTAAGGTGTGGAGGGTATCTTCCTTCTTGGCTGACTTCAGTTCCGGTGCCTTCTCTTTTTCTTACTGTTTCTTTGGTGTCTGTCTCTACTGCTCTGCAACCAGCAAACTTGCTCGTGTTTATGCCTTCTCTCTGGGCCTTTTTTGGGACATATGTTTGTCTTATTTTTAATTTCACAAAATTTGTTTTTGGTTTTGGTTTTCTTTTTTAATCGAAGTATAGTTGACATACAATGACACATTAGTTTCAGGTACAGCACAGTGATTTGGCAACACTATACATAATGCTGCCCTTACCCCAAGTGTAGCTACTGTCTGTCCCCATACTGTGCTGTTACAATACCGAGGACTGTATTCCCTATGCTGTATTTTTCATCCCCATGATTTATTCATTCTATAACTGGAAACCTCTATCTCCCACTTTCTTTCACGCATTTTTCCCATCCCCCACCTTCCTTGCATCTGGCAACTACTAATTTGTTCTCTGTATTTATGGGTCTGTTTCTGCTTTTTTTGGTTTTTCATTTGTTTTGTATTTTAGATTCCACATGTAAGTGAAATCGTATGGTATTTATCTTTCTTTGACTTACTGTACTTAGCATAATACCCTCTAGGTCCATCCATGTTATTGCAGATAGCAAGATCTCATTCTTTTATATAGCTGAGTAATATTCTATTATATGTATATACCAATCTTCTTTATCCATTTATCTATTAGTGGACACTTAGGTTGCTTCCCTATCTTGGCTGTAGTAAATAATGCTTCACTGAAATTAGGAATGCACATATTTTTTAAAATTACTGTTTTCATTTTCTTTGGGTAATAGTAGTGGAGTTACTACTACTGTGGATTGTGCGTTATTTCTATTTCTAATTTTTTTGGAATCTCCATTCTGTTGTCCGTAGCAGCTGTACCAATTTACATTCCTACCAACAGTTTCCTTTTTCTTCACATCCTTGCCAACACCTGTTATTTCTTGTCTGTTTGATACTAGCCATTCTGACAGTTGTGAGGTGATATCTCATTGTGGTTTTGATTTGCATTTGCCTAATGATTAGCGATGTTGAGCATCCTTTCATGTGTCTGTTGGCCATCTCTATGTCTTTGGAAAAATGTGTCTATTGAGGTCCAAGGCCCATTTTCTAATTGGATTATTTGTTCTTCTGGTATTGGGTTGTAGAAGTTCTTTATATATTTTGGCTGTTAATCACTTACCAGATATATCATTTGCAAATACCTTCTCCAATCAGGTAAGGTTGCCTTTTCGTTTTGTTGATGGCTTTCTTCATTGTGCAAACTTATTTTACTATAGCTCCAATAGTTTAGTTTTACTTCTGCTTCCCTTGCCTCAGGAAACCAGAAAAATGTTGCTAAGGCTGATGTCAAAGAATTTGCTGCCTGTGTTTTCTTCTAGGAGTTTTATCATTTCAGGTCTCACGTCTCCATTTTTAATTCATTTCTAATGTATTTTTGTGAATGGTTTAAGAAAGTGGTCCAGTTTCGTTCTTTTGCATGTAACTGTCCAGTTTTTCCAGCACCATTTGTTGAAGAGATATTTTCCCATTGTATATCCTTGCCTCCTGTGTCAAATTGACCATATATGTGTGGGTTTATTTCTGGGTTCTATTCTGTTCATTGATCTATATGTATATTTTTGTGCCGGTATCATATGGTCTTGATTATTATAGCTTTGTAGTATATTTTGAAATCTGGGGTTGTGATACCATTTGACAAGTTTTTAATAATTTAAAGGGAAAAAAAAAATCCTCACACAACTTCAACATTAGTGTTTTCATTAAACCCCAAAGATAGCAGGGGGGTTGAGGTTTTGTTTCGTGCCCCTAATCATTGTTGCCATCCTTTAGAGAGAATCCTCTCTGAAGACAAATGTAGTGACATTTATTTTGACCGGACTTTAGCATTAACTGTTTTATCTTTTTTTTTCCCCCTTTGTTTTTCTTTTTAGTATTATAGATGTATCTTGCTGATTCCTGATATCTACAATAAACAGCATGTGAAAGAACTAGTGAATATGATCTTAATGAAGATGGGTTTTTCAGGTATGTCCTATATTCCAGAGAAATCTACCTGAAATGAGATTGGTTTTCTGTTTTTATTGACAAAGTTAATCTAATTCACTGCTTTCTTGAAATGTTTATTCTGAGAGGATCTGCTGTGCTTGGACGATTGCTCAGGGGTTTCCAGACTTTAACTGAATGTCTGTCTTACGATCTTTACTGCTGCCTAGCTGATGGCTCCTCTGCCTTTGTGTCTCAGGGATTGTGGTCCATCAGGAGTCTGTGTGTGCCACCTTTGGAAGTGGTTTAAGCAGCACTTGTATCGTAGATGTTGGAGATCAGAAGACAAGTGTGTGTTGTGTGGAGGATGGGGTCTCTCATCGGAATACTCGGTAAGGACCTTGGAAGGTGGCTTTCTCTGTTCCTCCCCTCACAGCCTGTTCAGCTACAAAGTGTCACAAGTTAGAAGTGAAAAATTTTTTTTTAATTTTTTTTTTTTTTACATTTATTCATTTTTGATAGACAGAGAGAGACAGAGCACAAGTGGGGGAGGGGCAGAGAGAGAGGGAGACACAGAATGGGAAGCAGGCTCCAGGCTCTGAGCTGTCAGCACAGAGCCCGATGCGGGGCTCGAACTCACAAACCGCGAGATCACGATCTGAGCGCAAGTCGGACGCTTAACAGACTGAGCCACCCAGGGGCCCCTTAGAAATGAAATTTTTATAAGGAATTATATTCACAGTTGTGGAAATACAAATTCTAGCAAGGCTACAGAGCACTGATTTTACCTGTCCTGTTGGAATTCTCTGCTGTGAGTTCACATCAGCAGCTCCTGAAGATCCCTGCTTGGCGTAGTGTTAGCTCTGTGTCTTGCTGTGGTCTGGAGTGAAAATACCAATTATGCTCATAGCAAAGTTTTATTTAGACAAGACGTGTAGGGGAAAATAGGTTTTCAGGTCTGAATTCTCTAACTAGCTAGCATTTGAGTATTTGCTTTTGTCGTAATTGTTCAGTGAGTAATGAGTAGCTTTCTTGTCTGTTCCCTTTGTGATGTCATCACTGATATGAGAGATATCAGGCACAAGTTTGCTGCTTGTCCTTCCCTAGACAAGCCCAACACAGGCAGTGCACATACAGGTTCTCTGCAACATCTTGTGCTCCCAGGATGGCTTCTTCAGGATGCTGTAGTTCTTATCCCTCACATAGGTAGTTTGAGTCACAGGGTAGAGAAACATTGGAAGGCGGGCCTAACCAGTCCATGAGGAAGGTTAATCTCTATTGCTTCCCACCCCAAGTTATGGTGCATTCGAAAACCCAGTGTGAGTTATTGTGGCTCATCCACTGTTTGTATTGGCTGATGCCGTTGGTTCTTAAAGTGTGGAGAAAATACTGGACCTAGGTCTCCTACTGCTAAAATAACATAGCAGTGTTCTTTCCGAATTGTAGAACCATTCAGTTAGTGGGTAGTACACTCTAAACTTTCTTCCCATGAGTTTGTCCTATGATGTCACTGCCTGTGAACTTGATATGCTGGTGAATACAAGACAGGCAAACAGCTAGTGTATGATAAACATAGTGACTTAGGAATGAGCTGCATTTAGTCATGTGTATTCTGTTTCTTGGACTTTTTGCAAATAGCATGACTGCTCCTAGGTGCCCGCCCCTGGTTGTGTGCTGGAGTCCATTTCTCCATCCCATCCGTCCATCCTGTCCTTTCAGTCTATTCATGCATTAGACATCTTTTGAGACTTGTCATGTTTCTCTGCATGATGGATTTTTTGAAACGCCCTTTGCACCTTCTTGACTGACAGATTACCCACCTGCCTTTTCTTTTAACTCTAGGCTCTGTCTGGCGTATGGGGGCTCTGACGTGTCAAGGTGTTTCTACTGGCTGATGCAGCGAGCTGGGTTCCCTTACCGAGAATGCCAGCTAACAAATAAAATGGATTGTCTTCTTCTACAGCACCTTAAAGAAACTTTTTGTCATTTAGATCAGGTGGGAGCAAAATCAAAATTGCTAATTATTTTTATTTCCAGGAAAAATTTAAGATATTTAAAAGACAGTTAAAAATGTAACAATGTTGGGGCACCTGGGTGGCTCAGTCAGTTGAGCATCTGACTTCAGCCTAGGTCATGATCTCACCGTTCCCGAGTTCGAGCCCTGCGTTGGGCTCTGTGCCTGTTTCGGATTCTGTGTCTCCCTCCCTGTCTCTGCCACTCCCCTGCTTGTGCTCTGTCTCTCTCTCTCTCTTTCTCTCTCTCTCTCTCTCTCTCTTTCTCTCTCTCTCTCTCTCTCTTTCTCTCTCTCTCTCTCTCAAAAATAAACATTAAAAAAAAAAAAAAATGTAACAATGTTATGCCACCCTTTCAACCCAAGTTGACAGAGCCTTGAAGTGGAAGCTCTTAAGGAGTGAGGGTGTTTTGGTAAGGTCAGAGCCATCAGGATGTGTCTCAGGCTCTAGAAAATACAGCTGGCTTTTTTAAGAAAGAGTGTGTAAGAAATTCCTTTCTTTTTAGGATCTTTGATCATTCCGATAAAGGTTGAAGATACACCTTTACATGTAATAAATATATAGGTGCAGACATTTAATAAAATGGCATCATTTGAAGCACTTAATGTTGCAAACATTGTTGTATGTGGATTCCTACCTTTTTATGCATTCTGTATCAGACTTTTTTTTCCCTAACATTTTTCAGACTATCTAATTCTGAATAACGGAATTTTGAGGAACCTAAGACTGGTAGCATTTCGCAGTTTTTGAGAAAATTTGCTTATTGATTTGGGTAATTTGTATGTCTCAATAATGAAAAAAAATGCAGATGGTAGAAATTTTGGAATTGTTAAAAGGGAAGCAAGGTACATTTTGACTCTTATTTTACTAAGTTCCAGGTGGAATGGTACAAAGTTGCAGGGCAGTCTTGTTATAAGTGAGATTTGGATTGTGGAGAGGCTTAACTATAATTTGAGGAGTTTACATGCACTTTTACTGGCTCACTGACAGCATCTTTTCCTGGAATCAGGACATCTCTGGGCTTCAGGATCATGAGTTTCAGATTCGACATCCGGATTCCCCTGCCCTACTTTACCAGTTTCGATTAGGAGATGAAAAACTCCAGGTAACATATGGGTGTATATTTCTGTGGGTAGAAAGAAAGCTGACCTGGTTCACTCACACTGAGAGAATATGCACTTGTGTGAAACCTCGTGAGGTTAGAATGTCAACTGGTATAGATTAGCTGCTAAGCCAGCTTTTTTTTTTTTTTAAACATTATGTTTAGTGTTTATTTTAAAAAAAAAATTTTTTTTTTTTAGTCTTTATTTTTGAGAGGGAGAGAGAACATGAGCAGGGGAGGAGCAGAGAGAGAAGGAGACACAGAATTCCAAGCAGGCTCCAGGCTCTGAGCTGTCAGCACAGAGCCTGACATGGGGCTCGAACTCACAAACCGTGAGATCATGACCTGAGCCGAAGTCTGATGCCCAACTGACTGAGCCACCCAGGCGTCCCTGTTTAGTGTTTATTTTTGAGAGAGAGAGGGTGAGGGAGGGAGGGGCAGAGAGAGAGAGAGAGAGGGTGAGGGGCAGAGAGAGAGAGAGGGAGACAGAGAATCCAAAGCAGGCTACACGCTGTCAATGCAAAGCCTGGTGTGGGGCTTGAACCCACGAACGGTGAGATCATGACCTGGGCCAAAGTCAGACACTCAACCGACTGAGCCACCCAGGTGCCCCTGCTAAACCAGCTTTTAAGCCACTGATAGAGTACAGATTAGAATAGATGATGAGGGCCATCTTTTTAATTAGCTGCTATGTGATTTGTTATTATTTAGAGAGAGAAGGACTGTTTTTATTAGGAAATTATAAAGTAGCTTATTTTCCACTTGCATTACACGTTTTGACATTTCTCTTTGTGGTGTCACATCACTCATTCACTTGGATGATTTCTGTTAAGTTTTCTGGCCTCTTGTGCAATAAAGAAATAATGCTACTCCCAAAAGAGAATGCTTATTGAGTCTGCCTTCTAGGATCTGATCTGCCAATTTTGTTTTGGGAAGAACAGAATTTAATAGATCAGTTTTTTTCAGAAAGCCACGTGTCCTTGGTTGATCATTCTTTTCCTTGCACAGGCTCCAATGGCTTTGTTTTACCCAGCAACTTTTGGAATTGTTGGACAGAAGATGACAACCTTGCAGCACAGATCCCAGGGTGACCCTGAGGATCCTCATGATGAGCATTATCTGCTGGCCACGCAAAGCAAGCAAGAACAGGTCTGCAGAAATTCTGGTGTGAGAGGAGACAGCTTGGTCCCTGCGGAAGTTTGTCCGTGATTAGTGGGTCGGCGCAGTCACTGCAGTCTACTACATACTGAAGCCAATACTGTTTTTAGACCTGGAGATGTGATGAAGTCTAAATTTCAAGTCAGATGACAGATTTCTTCATTCAGACATGAAGCCAATTTTCAGAATACCAGTCCACAAATTTAAAAGTTAATTTAATAAAGATATTTATTTTTGGTGTGAAAGCTATCTACTTTTGAATGTTTATCCAGTAGTGAGTATTTTTAGTAAAATCTCACCTATTTTAAAATTATAATGTAAAAGGTATGTGGCCTAGGCAAAAAGCTAAATTCTTTTGTCCAGAGCTGATGATCCAAGTAATAGGATGTCTGATACAGGGGCACAAATGAAAGCTCTTCTCTCCCAGTGAAACAGCAGCTCAGGATGGAAAAAGGAGGGCTTATAAACCTTTTCTAGTATTTGTCCCTGTCCCAATGGTGAGCATGAGGTGGTTGGATAAGGTCTGAAAATGAGGATTAGGTAGGAGGCACAGGCACAAGAATTCTACTGAAATTCTCCACTTAAAAACTCAGTTCAAGGGGAAAATGTCCGTGTACACTGTCATTTCAATTTGCAAATCCAACCAGTAATAGTTGTGAGACTTGCCCTTCTTGCTAATGGCTGCTTTGGAATTGTCAGCACACCCTCATCTTTTGTACACCACGTCTCACTCCCAGGTGATCTGGGAGTGGGTGCAGGTGCTTGGCCACCTGCTAGTGTGTATTCCCTCTGCACCACAGTGGTGGACCTTTGTTTTATAGTAGTATAAAGTAGTGTAGTAGGGAGGGATGGGGTCTAGCTGGGGAACATCAGCACTATTCTGTTACATTCATACCATCCATTTGTCCTTTTGTTTGATTTAAAGTCTGCAAAAGCTACTGCTGACCGAAAGTCTGCATCCAAACCCATTGGATTTGAAGGGGATCTTCGTGGCCAGTCCTCTGATCTTCCAGAAAGACTCCATGCCCAGGAGGTGGATTTGGGATCCTCCCAGGGAGACTGTTTGATGGCTGGCAATGAATCTGAAGAGGCTCTCACAGCACTGATGTCCAGGAAGACTGCCATCTCGCTGTTTGAAGGGAAGGCCCTGGGCCTGGATAAAGCCATTCTTCACAGCATAGACTGCTGTTGTAAGCACGTTGTAAGATAGCAGTTAGGTGAATTGGTTCAGGCTAGGGTGTGGTTGTGCTGCGTAGCATATGCATTGAAAAACTGTTGGGCACATGCTTTGTGCCTGCGTTGTCCGGTGTTAGGAAGTGGTTCCCAGCCTTGTTGAGCATATAGCCTAGTGGAGGAAACCAAAGAAGTTAAATTGTCACACAAGTGTGAAATTACAACTCTGACTGGTGCTGCAAAGTTGAACAAAAGGGAAAATTGAGCTGACTCTGAGAGCTTCTGATTGAGGGACTTAATAAGGGATTTTTACTGGTAGGAGGAGGAATAGATGGTGGGAGGCAGGGAATCTTTTCTTAGGGAAGAGCCATTTGAGAACGGTCTAGGAGGTGAGAAGGTCACCAGGTGGCATTCCAGGCAAAGGAAGAGGCCTGTGTGGAGGCCAGCGTGGCTGGGAGGTGAGATGCCAGGATAGGGCTGGAGAAGCAGTGAGTCACGCCACAGTAGACTTTGTAGGCCCCCGTAGAAATTTTGGTCCTAATCCTGCAAGTTGCAGGGTGGGGGGTGCAGCAGCATGTTCACTTTGGTGTTTTACAAGGTTCTTCTGGCTGCATTGTTGAGGGTGGGTTGGAGAGAGAGCTTTGAGGAGCCTCAATTGTCCAAACGAGATGGTGGTGGCTTGGCCCAGTGGTGGATATGGAAGAAAGAGTGGAAGGAATATCATTGTCTTTTCAGCATCTGATGATACCAAAAAGAAGATGTACAGTTCCATCCTGGTGGTAGGAGGTGGTTTGATGTTTCATAAAGCTCAAGAATTTCTGCAGCACAGAATTCTCAACAAAATGCCACCTTCATTCAGGCGAATTATTGAGAATGTGGACGTGATCACAAGGCCCAAGGTCTGTTGTCCATGGTGCAGTTGGATTGTATGTGAATGAAACCAGCACTGATTCTAATTGTAATAAAATCCTGGAAGGCATGAGCTTGCATCTGGGCAGCTCTTGAGGGTGTGGGCAAGTGGAACGATTTCTTTCAGTAGGTCACAGATTTGGTGCAAGGAGCTCTGGGTGGGCACCTGGATTCCTGGGTGTTAGACCTCGCTGTGCTCTCCAGACCAGCACGGCTGGCTTCCAGAAGCCATGCCTTTGGAAAAGGACTGGGTGGGCAAGGAGAAGACTGGCGGGTCTTGGCCAGAAAAACTTCAGTTTTAGCTTTCATGTTAAAGATCTGCTGCTGGTCCCCAGACCAGGGCATCATTAAGGATCCTTTTGGCCTGAACTATCTTGGAAAGAAACATAAGCCCAGGAATTTAGAAAGAGATTGTATCTGTATTTCATTATATCTCACAAACAGTTCCTGGAAATGTTCTTATTTAATTTTAATCCTGAGGGAGGGATTACGGGATATATTTACTCCCCTCTAACTTCAGAATAAGTAATTTCCTTATGTCTGTTTCTGCGTATGGGGCCTATTGGTGGAATAACAGTAGTAGCATCTTCAATAATAAACACTAAAAAGTTTTCCTGTCAGTTGGAACAGAGAGATGTCTGTAGTTCATGGGTCCTGCATGAATGAGTCTTTAATGCAGGTTGAAAATCTGGCTGTTTTAAGTATTGATTCAGCAGGGTTTTTTTCTACTCCCAAATACAAGGAAATTATTCAGTATACGTCTTGTCTGCTTTTGCTGTGTCACTGCTCTAGGACATGGATCCCCGGCTGATTGCATGGAAAGGAGGGGCCGTGCTGGCTTGTTTGGACACGACACAGGAGCTGTGGATCTATCAAAGAGAATGGCAGCGCTTTGGTGTCCGCATGTTACGAGAGAGAGCTGCTTTTGTGTGGTGAAAGTGGGCAGGAAGTCAGTGTTGAAGACCAAAAATAAGCATCCTGGTATAAAGACTCTTAAAGAATATATGTATTTTAATTTATTGACTCAGATGCTTAAGTTTCATGGAAAATAAATGAATTTTAACTTTTATGTTGACAGCAGGACTTTGGTGTGAAATTATAAGCAGTTTTTGTAGTCAGGACATTTAAGGATAAATGCGAACTTAGTCTTCAGTGGCAAACTCTCCTGCCCCTTTCTCAGGGTGGCAGGAGCTCCCTGATGACAGGAAATGTTGCTGTTGTATGGCTCTCATATGTATGCCTTGGTTTAAGTTGACCTCGGTGTCCTCAGACAATCACATGCAGCCATAGGGGTGGGTATATGACTCATGTACCTGAATCCTGAGAACTGTCCAGTCATGCCATTTCCCTCATGTGTTACAGCAGGCACACATGTTGTGACTCCTCTGTGCTCTTGGAATTCCAAATAAGAAGAAAAAAAGTTTTTTTCTTTTTTTCTGTTGGATTACAAAAAAGATAGTGACCATAGAGGTTTGGATTTCCAGAGGCAAAGATTTAAAGCTGGGTGGGCTGGCTTTTGTTACCTGACATGCTTCCAGGTGGGCTTGGGGAAAGAAAACAGTCATTATCTGACCAAAACAACAAAAACTGAGAAGGAAAATTCATTTCCTTCCTAAAGCCAAATAGAAATAATTCAGGTATAATTTCAAGTTAACTTCTGTTGTAATTACTACTAACTTAGTCATTGAGCCCCCAAGTTTTCCTATACCTGAGGAACGAAGAGAAAGGTCTTGGAGCTCTTTGTGCCCAGTATGATTATTTGACCTTAATCTGTGAGCAATCTGAAGCAAAATCTCAGTACAGATAGCTAGTAGCACCAGTGGTCCAGGCCTTGGTGAAGCCTTCCTGGCCCCAGGAAGAGAAGGCATTGTCTGGAGATGGGAGTCAGTCAGCAAGCACAGCACTAGAGGCTCAGAGACCTGGGGGCCTGGGAGAGTCCTGGATCCCTGCCACCCCCTGCTGGGTACCTGCTCCCACCATCTGCTCATCCAGAACTGGAGATGGAGGGGGACAGAGAGACAGAAGTAGGGATGGATAAGAGATAGAAGGAAGAGTGGAATATAGAAAAAGAGAATAAGGGTGGTTAGAAGTCTTAGGATGTGGAGAAATGCTGGTACCAGATCATTTGCATAAATGGAAGCATCTTACATACCTGCTCAGTAGGTCAGGAACAGGGAAGAGCCCACCAGTATAAGAAAACAACTTTAACATGTTGGTACTATTGAAGATGTGTGCCTTCAATTTGAAAATTATGTGTTATTTTTTTTTTTTTGACAAAATATACAATATTGATCTTATTTATGTATCTGGGCTGTTTCAACACAATTTATTAGTGGCTACCTAATTCCAAAAGCAAAATGTTAGTTTTGTTCATAATCTTTTTTTTTACATAATAACATATTGTTGTTATAACTGGTAGATGTTGATTCAGAGGAAGTTGGTTTCTGATCCAAGTTTAGACATAAGCCATGTCTGTCTTCTTTTACCAGCACTTTATTAAGCACCATGAAAACAGATCATGACAAGTGAGCTTAACCACATTAAACATATTGTCTCAGCCATTACTAAGTATCTGCTTGGGGAGCTGAACATGGTGAGTTTTCACTCTGTGCTTCCTTATTTTGGTTTTTATTTTATCCATAAGACATGTATTAGAAGGGGTGGCATGGCCCTTTAAGGATAGTTTTGACACTTCACGAATATATTTTAACAGTCATCCACCTGAAACAGCCACGTTCTAGAGCAGATACAGGATTGCATGTGTGAAAGACCAGCAATCTTAGAAAAATGGGCATAACATAAATATAAATAATATATATAGCCCTTTGGTAACCTCTGCATTAAAAAGATGCTTTTAGAGAAAGAAGTTGGAAGACTTAAAATATCATACATTTCTATGTCCTGGAACTCTATGGTAATTTAAACCATTATAACTGATTTATAAAAGACTACTTCAAGAGGGCTAACTTTCTAAAGAGCAGGAACAATTTGTGTTTTGAACATGAAAAGTTAACATAATAACCAAGAAACTGAACTCTTGACGTGACCTCTAATAGGTAACTTTGGGCAAAAGTTGATAGGAGGTCTGCAAGTAATGTATATTGGTGTCCATGTTAAAAGTCACCTGTACAAGAATCAGACAGGTCATGAATTAGTTCAGAGAGGTCCTATACAAGTGCCAAATAGTATGAGCAGTTACCTGTATGCTATGTTATCTGGCCAACAGAGATGAGTTCAGCTCGTTATTCCCTATTCTGTTTTTTTAAAATAGTTTTTGTATGTAATAGAGGGTTTTTCACCTATGAAGTTACTTGAGTGAATTAGTGAAGCCTTCTTAAATTTGATACTCATTAAGTTTAGAAGGTTACAGAAGTAAAGTTTTACCTACAGTGCAGTGCATGGACTGTTCAAGATTGGATGTTTGGCTGGAAGATGCTTTATCACTGCATTATCAAAATGGTTATAATTTTGCATTATTACTCTCCTTGATTTTGATTTAGCTTTATAATTATAAATTTAGTTTCTGTCCTTTAGTTAACGCTACAGTAGTTAGTATTTATAACAGTTTTATTGGCATGAAAGTTTTGATTAAGCTAAGGCATATGTACTTAGTTATGAATCCTCCCTATATTCCTATTGCTAAATAAAGCAGGTGTATGTAAAATCCTCCCTGCACGTAGTCCATACAGAAACTTGAGAATCCTGAGATGCTTTCCCCCTATAATGTGGAGGAGTAGGAAGGCTTCAGGGCCCCTCACTTCTGGGTGGCCTACATGGAACAGGCTGTCAGCCTCTTTCCCGCTCACATGTGCTGCTCGACACGGAGAAGTTCTGTACAGAAAGCAGGAGCATCCTTCATGAGGCAGTACTTGGGGCAGACACTGAGCGCACTGTACTCATCTTTGGTATCTGCCTCTCTAAAATAGACCACCATGTATTTGTGAAGGGGAGTCTGGTTTCTCAGATCGCTGCAGAAGAGGTTAAAGGCAAGGGGGAACAGGTCTTGGGAGTTCTCATGGGGGCTGCCCTCACTCTTGTCACAGGTACTATCACACATGGTGTTGACGTCATTGGAAAGTAGGAAAATGATTTTATCCACTGCTTTCTTCTGAGTGGTAAGCCACTGCACTGGACCCATCTCCGCTATTTTCTTTTTCTGCCACTCTTCAAGAATAACCTCGCTTCTGCAGTGGTTTTGAAGAAATTCAGTGAAGTGACACACTGTGTGATGGAAGCATATTTCAGATGGGTAAACCACAAGAACCTTAATGGGGGCCAGGAGGGTGGCAGTAGGGAAGGAGGCCTTCTTGATCCTTTCTGTGGGGGGAAGAGAGCATTTGTTAGCTAGGAACGGCACACAGCAGGCCGTCACTCTAATCTGAACCACCACTAGTAAATGAACCCCAGCGAGGGAATATTGGCTGAGCACCAGGGACGTTGTTACTGCCAGCAAGGAAAATACCCCCCCAATGTTCCTTTTGAACATACCACCTGAAACACACTGATGCTCAACACAACCTTCAAGATGCTCTAAATGATGTATTTTCAAGTCCCCATCACTACGTCAGTCTTCTTAACCCATATCTTTTCAAATGAAGTCACAGAAACTGTTTAGGTTGGAGGTACTTTGTTTTAGGTGGGTGGTTCTAACCAGTATTACATAGTGTCCTATATAAACAGGGCTACCTGACCTGTGCCCTTCACATCACATTTTGAATTAAGTCAACTCAGTAATTGATCCATCTGATGCCTGCAAATGGTAGTCTTTGTGTAGTTGTGTTAGGTTAACTGGTACTCCATTTCAGCTGGAACTTGACTGGAATTCTGTACGTGCTACAGAACAGAAACTACATATGAAAGTACTATAACTAATACAGGCCAGATCATATCCCCTGAATAGAAGTATTCCCAAGGTCAGGGTTCCACATGGCTTTCTTACTTAGGTTATGAGATTAATCTTGTTCTGTCCACAACATCACGAAGGACTCATACGGTAAAAGGAGAAGCAGTGGGCTTCCTTCTCGCGTGTATCTGTATAAATACTCTGACTTCTGTATTTAAGTTCTTGATGTTTAAAGAGTTGGCAAGGACCCTGAGGTACACGAATTCAAGTGAGTGTTGTTCTTATGCTATGGGACAATTATTTTTAAAAAGTAGGAACTAGCTTGGAGTACCTGTTACAGGCAAAAATGCAATTCGCTATTCGCTGTCTTGTGCCCATTGTAGTGCTTATAGGTGCCCCAATGGTAAAAATGAAACCGGTGGTAGTCACCGGATCGAGAGGTCCCCATCCCTCCTTTGCCTTGGTGGTTGTGACTAAGTCATCATTATCAGTATTTTTGGAGAGTTCTAGGGCATTACATCAGTGCTCTTGCCTTGATGCCAAAATGTAACTGCTTCTGGAGGAATCTTTTAAAAAATTCACTGTTATTTCCTCATTCAGGTTTCTTTAAAGAACTAATCATAACACTTACTGTGCCTCCATATTACGTAGATCCCAGCCGCCAGCAATGCTGTGGCCCCCAGCAGGGCTGGGAGGAGGAAAGGCTGCCAGCCACCCATCATGCTTCTGCCTGGAGAAAACAAAGTTGATTTACTTTCAGCAAAACAAAGCCAAATTTATCTCCTATTTGGAAACAAGATTTTTACTCTATACTCTGTAGCAGTTTAGATTTCTTTCTTTTTTTTTTTTTAACGTTTATTTATTTTTGAGACAGAGAGACACAGAGAGAGACAGAGCATGAATGGGGGCAGGGTCAGAGAGAGGGAGGCACAGAATCGGAAGCAGGCTCCAGGCTCCGAGCTGTCAGCACAGAGCCCAACGCGGGGCTCGAACTCGTGAACCGCGAGATCATGACCTGAGCCGAAGTCGGACACTTAACTGACTGAGCCACCCAGGTGCCCCGAAGTTTAGATTCCTATTAACACCAAGGGTCAGTAGATCTCTAGGGGGTCTGCAGATTGGTGCATTTTTCCGTAGAGTGTCCAGGCCATTTGTTAGATTCTCAAAAGGGATATGGGACCCAGGAGGTTAAAGTTCTGCCAAAATCATTTTGGCTTCTTACTGCACTTACATACAGGCATTTTCACCCTGGTAACCAGAGTTTGCATTCAGGTTTTTTGTTCTTTGATGAATTGATGTTATTCTCAGTGTGATTACTTAATACATGGGACACACAGATGCCATTTTTCAAGGCTGTTTTGTTAGACTGACAAACACGGTGGGTAATGCCACCTCCCACAGGAATATCTGTCAGGTAAGCTCAGGAATCCATAGGCACTGTGCCCACACAGAAGTCAGGACTGTTAGGCACCTAGGTTGTCAGTTTGTTGGGCTGAGTTTCTGAGAGTAACACTTTGCAACTTTTGACTCCAGCCCGGGCTAGTTCTGGGAACATTTGTCTGTCTGTAATAAGAGAACTACCATCTCTAAATCCAGAAGGACATTTTCCCCAAATATGCTGCTGTCAGGCATCAATGAGGTGTGTCTTTGGGGGCCAATATTGCTAATTTGTGGCTGAGTGACCATATCAAATTACAGGAACAGGCCGGGCCACTGAGGCTGGTAAGAAAATCACAGTGCGGTGAAATGCACATTCCCTCATGGACTCAGTCCTTTAGCGTCACTGACTTTTCAGTAGGTCCTTGTAGCACAATGAACATCCATTCTGCGCTGTTTATTTTTCCCCCTTCTTGTGTGCATCCTGTTTCATAAAGGATCTTGTGGTGGATTCGCAAATGAAGCCCCCATTCCCGATCAGCTGTCAGGGCCTCTGGCACGGTGGTGTGGACATCTTCCCCTGCACCCCAGCCCCTCACCGTGTACACAGCAGGGGCTCCTGCACCCTCCTGCAGGTGCATGCCCACCCTGGCCCGTATTGAATGGGGTAGTGCTGCTGGGCCTCTCAGGCCCTGAACCTCTCTGATCACCCTGCACAAATGGCTGGGCACTTACGACCATCCAGCGGGAAGGAGATGCCAGTCTGTGGGCAAAGCACAACTGTTCCTTTGCGTCGGATGCAGTCATTGCCACAAGTATGGAAATACGGAGTCAGCTGAGGGAAAAACAAGAGGCTTGGGAAGCTCGCATCATGCTTCAGAGCAGAAGCTCAGCATAATGCCTACTCCCACCAAAATGTCTCCCCCCTTTCTCTCCTGGTTTGAACCGCACCCCCACCCCAGCATTGTAATAGGGTGAAAAAAAAAAACAAAACACATTTTTTGCCTTGGTCACACTTCCATAACAAAGCCCTAAAATCCAAACCAGCAACCTGAGACCAAACACCTGACTCCTGAATTGTGAATGTAAACTTTGTACATGTTGCTAACATGTTGGCTTCCTTATCTAAAAGGGTTAGGTCACAGCCTAATACATATACAAATATTTCCTCTAAAAAAAAAAAAAAACAACCCGGAGCAGTAGAGCTCCTATTGACAGATATATCCTCCAGGACTAGGAAAGTCTGGTTCCCTGGAAAAGGGGTGCAGTCACAATATGCAGACAGGTATCTGCTCCCTCTGGCGTGCCTGAGTGCTACCTTTATGTTCCAGGGAATGAAAAACAAAAGCTCCTTATGCCTTGGGTGTGGCTGTGTCCCTCTATGACCCTCCATGTCCCCACATCATAAACTCGGAGCTGAAAGAGACCTGAGAGCATCTGTCCGGGCCAGCTTCCTGTTTTCCAGCTGACTAGACTCATGCCGAGAGGACAGGCAGCTGCCCTTCAAAGTTCATACGCTGCTCGAAACCCAAACCTTCTGATTTTAAATCCTTTGTTGCTTCATTTTGCAGTTAAAACCGAAACTTGGGAAAATTAAATGGTACTCCTGTCTCGGAAGTTCTCTGAGGCTCTGTGACTAAAACGGAAAGTCAATAGCCACTAATAAAAGCAAAAGGGATCATGGCCCGAAGGTTTGCTTCCACCTTTGCCTCCATAACGAATGAGGCAAGGGTTCCCCACTTGTTGCTTAGTGCGGGCAGCCGGCAGAAGCGAACCGGGGGTGGGAGCTCATCAGCGCCCGTGACCGGTGGCCTGTGTAGCAGCAGCCAGTCCCCCAGCGCCCCTGCCCTCGCGGACGTCTCGGTGAGCCTTACCTGGACCATAGCACCTTCACTCTCCCCAGTCACCGGGATCACCACAGAAGTTCGCGTTGGGGGTTTGTTCTGGGGCAGATTGAATGAGACAGCATGGAGAATCATGAGCCAGGGGAGTGAGAACCAAGATTGCCAGTGAAAAGACTGCTCTTCCCAAACTGACTCAACTCCTCAGACTCTGCGTGAATAAGCATTCATTTCTTACTTTGGATACGTCTACCTCTGGTTGGTTTTAGATTCCCAGGGACAGTTGCAGGGATGTTCCCAGGGACTTGTGTTCATTTGTTAAAGGAGTCAAAACAGCCCCGCACACCTAGATCAGGGACCCACCCGCCTGTGCCGTTACAATGGAGAGCCTGTCCAGGGAATCCTAGGGGACCTGCATTTTCCTCGTCAGCAAGGTGAGCAAGGCTGGGGGTGGTGTTAGGAAACGAAGGGAAGAGGTACCTCCAGCACGTTAGAAAACCCGATTACAATGCGATTTTGGATGAGAGCCATGTATTTGTTTCCAAGGGGGCTGGTTGTAAAATTCACTTCCACCACCGTCTTGTTCTTCTTACAGGCAGTGACGTTGGGATCCCACAGACTTCCTGAGTCCAGAGAGAATCACATGGACGGTGTTGCAAACTGCCCCTCATTTAAGTCTCCCAAAGGGCTTGGCCAAAACATATCTAAGTTCTCTGGCATGCGTGCATCCAAGGGCTCTCTGCACAGTGTACCTTTTACTAGTCCTTGCTCCCAGCATCGCAAAGTACCTGCTGCCCAAGAAAGTTTAGGGGCCCCATATCACCACTTTGCTGAGATAGCTTCCCTGGGCTGGGGGCGGGGGGTGGTGTTGGAGGCACAGATGGGGTTCTACTACTCCCTTCAATTCTCAACATCCATTTTGAGTTAAGGGTTGAGGTCAGCATTTTTTCCTTTCCAGGATGGGGAGGAGGAGCCCCAGGCCAGAAGACATGTTTAAGGTTATAGAGCGAGTGGATACCCTGACAGGCCTACTCAGTGAGACAAAGTCAGTTGTTTGATTTTTGGGACTTGCAAATCAGTACCAGGTTAATTTCCAGGAACAGAAGAGATGGGAGTGTGTGGTGTTTTCCCCATGGGGGAGAGCATGTCAGGCCCTAGCTCAGAACCGTCTTTGGAGGGGGGGTCTAGGACTGATGGAAGGCCCTCAGAGCTCCCCACACCCACTGTGCCCTCCACAATCCAGATCTCTTTTGGTGGGAGGCAAGAAAGGAAGCATAAAGCTCCAAGTCTGCCTTCCACGAAGGAGTCTGTGTGCAGTTCAGTCTGATGGGGTGCACAGGGATGTCCGCTGGGTTGGGGGTGCGTAAAAGATGGGGATTGGTTCCCTCATGTGCCACTAGCCTCATTAGCATCATAAGACTGTATTACCCAGAAATTTACAAGCACCCTTGTAAAATCCTTGGAAATCGGACACTTAGGACTGATTATCCTCAAGATACTTATTTCAAAACTCCAAGGGTAGAGGCAGATTCTAATAGTTTAGCCTGTGAGAGGTGAACTCCAGTGAAGACACAAGTTGAGAATATGCTTTGAGGTCATTACTTTAGCTAACACTCCCACCTCGAATGCTTGCTAATCCAAATGGAAGGTTTGGGCCCCCAGGGCCCCCAGGGCCAGAGGGCCCCCAGGGCCCCCAGGGCCAGAGGTCAGTGGAAGGACTTACAGATTCCCCTCCAGTCAGGAAGGGCCTCCAATCAGCACCACTGTAAGTGCAGTTTGTACAGCGGGTGTTTTTCTCTGACTGTTGGCTCACTACCTAAACCTACTCAGAATAGGTCCTTCTCTGGACAGGCTGCTTGACTGAGTCGGCACAGTGCTGGCCAGGAGTGCTGGCCAGGGATCAGCCCTCTCCGTGCAACTTGGACACAGAACTCCCCTGCTCTGGGCCTCAGTTTCTTCATGGAAGATGGATTGGGTTGTGCTGGCTCCAGTTTCCTCTAATGACAAAAGCAAGCATGTATTTACTTACCTGCCTTGATGCACTTTTTTTGGTATTTCATTATGTGGTCTAGGCAGCCTGGAGATTTGAATGGAAGTTTTTACGTTAGAAAAAGGGATCTCTGCTTCACTCCCTCACCAGCAAGCACACATGCACACATGCTTACCACACTTGTAACAAACTGCCAGAATACTCAAGATGTGAGGTAAGATAGCAAATTTAAATGGGACGCTAACATTTGGCATTTGGTGGTTAAACAGAAGACTACCCACGAAGTGATAACCAGAGTCTAATTTAAATACAACCTTTATCAGAATAGTATCTATGATCCCCGGGAGAAGACTTGAACCTTTGAAAAGGTTTGATAATATATGTAAATACCGCCTCTTCCAGGAAGTGGAACTCAATCCACCCCACACCCCTACCCCAGAATAGGGGGACATTTAGTCATTTGCTTTTTTAAAAAAGTCATAGTAGAGAAATGGAAAATCAGTAGATTTACAAGGGAGATGCCTGGCAGGTACCACTTAACCAAGTGACGATGGTGAACATGACCAGTGACGTGGTGTGTATGTCACCCGCCCCTGATAGGAAGCGAGGACAAGGACACTCGACCTCTGCACTGTCTCTCCAAAAACTCACACCCCCAATCTAATCAGGAGACAAATATCAGACAAACCCAGACTAGGGGACGTTCTGCAGGATGCCTGGCCGGCACCCTAGATTGTCAAGGTCCTGAAGAACAAAGGAAGACTCAAACCTGTTACCAGAGGAGACCGAGGGACACGAGGACTAAATGGGACTGGCACAGAAAGAGGGCATTCATGGAAAAGCAGGTGACATCCAAATAAAGTCTGGAGTTTAGTTAATAGGGATGTACCCATGTTGGTTTCTTAGCTTTGATAAACGTACCACGGTGACATCAAAGGTGAATGAATGATGGGGGAAACTGCCTGAGAGCTATATGGGGATCCTTTGGACATCCACACAGTTCTTTGTATTATCTTTGCAACTTTTCTGTAAAGCTAAAATTACTCCAAAATAAGACATTTATGTTTTTTAAAATGGGGTTTGGTCGCATCAAGAAAGCTGGAAACTACTATGTAGTAAGTTGTTGGGCAAAAAGAACACCCTGGACCACACTCTCAAAGAACAGCAAGGAATCAGAAATTTACCCCATTTGGCTTGGACACCTTGCCAGAGGCAGAGGACAGGAGTGGAGTACAGAACAGGTGACCCATCCCAGGTGAGGGTGGCATGGGAACCACTGTAGCCGGCACCATGCTGGCCCCTCTACACATGACACACGATCCTGTCTCATCCGCGCGGCAGCCCCGTGTGTGACCCTGAAGGTGTGATACTGGAGGGCTGGTTGTGTGCTGTAGCATAGGGGAAATAACCCAGCGTTCAACCCAGTGCCACCTGCGTTTCACTGACAGCCCCGGGGGCCGACTGGGGTCCATGGGTCCTCAGAGACCCAGCCACTCCTCAAACACCACAGCCAGTGAGGAAGCCAGCCGACACTGGAGCCCACATTGTACCCACAACATTCTGCATTAGTGGCAGATGGTTAAAGTCACTGATCAAGAAGGCCCAGGGTTGGGACGTCAGCTTCACTCTTCCTGTGTGTGTAACCCAGGGCAAGTCACTTAAGCTCTCAATGTCTTCATCTATCCAACAACCTCAGGGCTGTTGGAAGCTTTGGTGACAGGATGCACGTCAGGTGCTCAGCTGGTGCCTGACACACAGGAACAGGCTTTTCCCTACTTTTTATCTGACTTCCTCCTCTCCCCCACTCTGTGAGTGAGGCATAGTCACTACTGTGTCTCACGAGGAAACCAGACTCGGCGAAGCCAAATGCCTTGTCGAGGCACCCCAGCCTCTCTGTGCCAAACCACACACCAGACAGCAAGCATCCCCGCAAGACAGAGGATGACAGAGGGAGGAGTGAGGGAGTTACCTGGTGAGGTGAAATTCACAGACATGGAGGGGCTGTCTTCATTCATATTTGCATTGGGGATATTGTGGGCCCCAATGAAGTAGACTGTGTTCAGCTCCACAGGAAAACCTACGTAGGAAAACGTCCACTGCAAGGCAAAGCAAAGAACCCCTGAATTCCCAAAGCACTGCAACGCAGAAATGTAGTGCCTTTGTGTGCTGCCCTTTCCATTTATAATTGCATTCCTTTACCTACTGCTGAAACTTCTGTCTCCAGCTGATGTCTACTACGGGAACAGAGCTCACACCATTTGCCAGTGTAAGTCACAGAATCAGAGAAGTATAAACTTTTAGAGCCAGGATATAATTTAAGTTCAGCTCCCCTCACTTTGTGGATGGGGAAACTGAGGCCCAGAGATGCTGACTTGCCCACGGCACACAGCCCAGAAGTGGCCAAAAATAGGATTTGAACCCAGGCATCCTACTCCAGGCTCCAAGCTGTGGCTGCTGAGCAGCCTGTGTGTACTGCACGTCACGTCTGCCCCCCCAAGCAAAGGGGCGAGCTTTAATGACAATTAGCCGAAGTGCCTCAGCGCGCTCACTCTGCCGCCAGAGGGTCTGGTCTGAGTCTGGAAGGCTTCTGTGTAATTGCACCTCACGCAGCTGTAGGACTGGAGGTTACTCTTGCCTGTCACGCAGATCTTGGTGGCCTTCAACAAGCGGATGCTGGCTGCAGAGACAGGCAAGAAGGCAGCTGTTTATTTAGCACCTACTATGCGGCCAGCTTGATGCTGGAGGGTTTACATGCCTTATCCCAGTTCATATTCACAACAGTCCTGTAAGGTAGGCACCTTTGCTGTCCTCTGTTTACAGATAGGGTGAGTGAGGCTTGGGGGATTTCAGGGAGCACTGCCTAAGCTTACAAAGCTCATCAGTGGCAGATATGGATTTAACTCCAAAACCCAAGCTCTTTCTTCCTCACTGGTAACCCTCAATTTCACAGGATCCTGCAAAGGGGACTCTGGCTCTGCACTACCGTGGGTGTCTTTTAAGAGGAACAGGCCCCTCAGAGTGTCATCACCAAACCATGCTGTTCTGACTGCCCCTCCCTCCCCCTATTCCCTGCCTGGAAGGCTGACCACTCCTTCAAGGCCAAGCTCTCCTGTAATAACAGCTAACAAATGCAAATGCTCACTCTGTACTCATTGTAGGGCCACTGCCTCACTGCACCACCTAGGTGCAGTGCTCCCTGAGGACCCTCGCCAGCTCTCCGCTGCCTCCACCCCATTCAGATGGAGCACAGCTCCTTCTGGGACCCCCTGACACTGAGCCTGTGCCCCTCTGCTTGCCTCCCCCAGTCCTCTGAGAGCCCTACTGGGTGGGAACGGTGGCCGCCTCACCTCTCTGTGCCTGGCATTCCTGAATTCCTGACTTGATGGAATTGAACTGAATTGAGCGGGTAGAAAGCAGAGACATGGGCTTTAGGCCCCCAGGATTGGTTCATTGAAAGAACTTGCAAGCTGCCTTGGGGGAAACGCCAGGACTTTCATGGTGCCATTTGGGAAACAGAAATGTACCTGAGCCAGCACTTTTCCTAAACTTGGTGGTGGTTGGGGGCTGGGGCGGAGGAGAGGGAAATCATCACTCTGCACTTACTCTGTTTTCTTCCACAAGATATAACAAACCAAAGAGTACACAGATCATAAGTAGACCACATGATGGGTTGTCACACTCACGTAGCCAGTACCCAGGCTGAGAAACACACCAGGAATGCCCTTCGTGCTGTCAGTTGCTCCCTACCCAAGAAGAACCACTACTGTGGCTTCCAACCACTTAGTTTTGCATTCAGATGTGGATGTGGACTCTGGAATCTGGTGTCTTATGTTTGTGAGATTCATTCATCCATACTGTGTTTAGTGACAGATCATCATACTCATTGCTGCATCGGGTTGGTTCTGTGATTCCAATTCTACTGTCAGGCATTTGATGCATTCCATTTTTTGGCTGTTATGAATAATGCTACCAAGAATAATCTAGTACAGCAGCACCCCACCCCCTTACTCACAGGGGATATGTTCCAAGACCCCCAGTGGATGCCTAAAACTGTGGAGAGTACTGAACCCTATCTACATTTTTTTCCGATACACACATACCTATGATAAAGTTTAATTTATAAATCAGGCACAACAAGAGATTAACAATAGTTGATAATAAAATAGAACAATTATAACAACAGACTGTAATAAAAGTTATGTGAATGTGATCTCTATCTGAAAATATTGTGCTGTGCTCGTCCATCTTCTATGTGATGAGGTGAAGCGAGGTGAATGTGGTTGGTGCTGACATAGCATTAAGCTACTATGGACCTTCTGAAGATACATCAGAAGGAGGACCGTCTGCTTCCAGCCTCTGGTTGACCATGAGTAACTGAAACCATGGAAAGTAAAACCACAGATAAGGGGGGACCACAGTATGTGGCTTTTGGTGCACTTGTGTATTTACAGTATTCTGTTTGGTTCCTGCCAGCGGTGGAATTAATGGGTCACACAATCTGCACTTTTCTGCTTTAGTAGATACTTTATTGCTTGATGCAGACTTACCATCTGCCCGGAGTACCCAGCTCACATTCATCAAAATTGAATAGTCCTCCATTGCAACTCTGCTTCTAACAGGTTCCACTCGGAGGTCCCTCAAGTCTCCTGGGGTCAGAGTGTGTTGGATCATCCACTCTGGAGACGGTCCTGGGAAGAGGCAAAACTGCCTAAGACGCTCTCCTCCCTGGCCCTACCCAACGCCATCTCCTCTGAGTGGCCCACCCCGATCCATCCTTCGCTCCCTATTCATCTCTTCTTCCTGCTAAGGCAGCACACGTCTCTTCGTGCTGGCTGATTTATGGCCAAGGAGATTGGTAACCTTCCGGCCCCACCCCACAGGGCACTTGGGACCACCCCATGCGCCTGTGCACTTAAGGATGTATTTAGCAAATTTGACATGCTTGTCCCTCATGTATCAGCCTGGACTCCAGCCAGCTGGCCCACACAACTCCCACTTCCTAATCACTGGTGGCCCCAACCCTCCTCCAGCTCACCTTTTTCCATCCACAATTCTTGGGCAGGAGCCCACTCATTCTTCAAAGGCTACCATCTCAAACACTCCTCCTTCTCTAAGACAGCTGCTTCCTGTTCTCCACTGTAAGTGACCTCCTTATCACAGCACTTGATCTCCCAGAGCGGCAGGCTTCACTTTCCACCATGAACGGGGATTCCGGCCCTGCCTGTGCCCCTCTTACTGGCCAGGAAGCCAGCCCATCTGAAACACTGGGAGCTCTGCCTTGCTGGGTAGAGGCTTCATCCACGTTGGCTAACAAAGCAATGTTTCACCCTCTCCCTGGTCTCCAATGACCCACTGCCTGGATTTGGGCCCTCTAAAAGTCCACTGTTCTGTCAGTATAAAGCCCCAAATACCCATTCCCTAGCACACCTACCAGGTTCAGAGCCACACTGAATGGTCTGCAAGAGAGAAAGAAACAAAGTATTGTGTTGAATGTCAGCAAACCATAAGCCTTCATTTGCCAAATTAGACAAAACACCATATTTTTCTTAAAATGAATATACAAGTGGCAAACTTTCAGAGAAAAGTTGGGCTGGTTCCACTTCAGTTTAGGGGAGACTAAGCTGGACCATCGTAGGCTACGATAGACCTTAGATTAGCTATCAATATACTTAGATCCTCAAGCCTGCTCATCGCCACACTTAAAAACTAGAGTTGGGTCTCCACTCCTGTCTGTGCCTCACCCCCTTTCCCTGCTATAAGCAGGGGTGATCTAGACCATCATAAAGACCCCTTCCCACTCTAATGTTCAAGTGTAGATTTTGAGGACCATCCAGAGAACCTATTGATTCTCTCCAGGTTAAGGACTAGCTGTGCCAAGAAGATAAATGGAAGAAAGTTATGAATGCAATCCAAGGTGCTGTCCCAGGGTCTTTAAAATATTCCTCCTCTGATACAAAAGGACTCACCTGAGCTAGCTATTCAGAAAATCAAAAAGCAGTTGTGATTTCATCATGTTATCTTTTGAAAAGAGTTTTTAAAAACTCTTGATCATTAGTGCCCAAAAAGGCCAGTACTAAATCCTTTAGGGTTAATGGCTCATGTCATTTTAAGAAACAAATAATCAGTACTTTTGTTTTGGAAGAAAATACTGGATCTAAAATATTTAACTTTCAGGCAGCAGCAAGTTCCAGTGACAAGACCCTTTACAATAAAATTCAACCAGCTCTGGGGCACCTGGGTGGCGCAGTCAGTTAAGCGTCCGACTTCAGCCAGGTGTACGATCTCGCGGTCCGTGAGTTCGAGCCCCGCGTCGGGCTCTGGGCTGATGGCTCAGAGCCTGGAGCCTGTTTCAGATTCTGTGTCTCCCTCTCTCTCTGCCCCTCCCCCGTTCATGCTCTGTCTCTCTCTGTCCCAAAAATAAATAAAAAACGTTGAAAAAAAAAAAAAAGTCAACCAGCTCTGGAGTCTGATCCCTCTCAGCCTGTACATTTCCAAACATCTCGTAAGACAGAAGGTAAAACTTTTGATGGTTTGAGTAATATGGGTTTGGGTGAAATCGTTAGTCCCTCATCTTTGTCTTTTTAAAGCTGAACTCCAAGTAATATCAGACATTTTTTTAAACAAGTAAGACACCATAGTGGGAGCTGAGTTCTTGTCAAAGGGCTGGTGAGACAAATTTTAGGAAGAAGCAAAGCAACAAGGAGAGTAGCTGGAGGCACCAGGGCACATGATCGGGGTTCATCTTTCCATAATCATGAACAAGTAACCACCATGTTTTACGCTCTATGCTAAGAGAGCAGGGATATAGTTTCAAATGCTGTTTCATAAGATTTTTCTTCACTACTGACCCAAGAGATTCCCTCAATCCTTCGAGGCACTGGGGAGAAAAGGAAACCAGCCAGAGTTCAACAGATTACTAGCTCCGGGTCATGGTACCCTAGCACAGCATCAATCAACATGGCAAAAAAAGGGCAAGCAGTAATGGAGAAGCAGGGGTTTTTTTTGTTTTGTTTTTTAACGTTTATTTATTTATTTTTGAGAGAGAGAAAGAGAAAGAGAGAATATTCCCTATAAGTATGGGAGGGGCACAGAGAGAGAGAGAGAGAGACAGACAGACAGACAGACAGACAGGCAGACTGACAGAATCTGAAGCAGGCTCCAGGCTCTGAGCTAGCATCACAGAGCAGGACGCGGGGCTCGAACCCACGAATCCCGAGACCATGACCTGAGCCGAAGCCGGATGCTTCACCGACTGAGCCACCCAGGCGCCCCGAGAAGCAGTTCTTGTACCCAAAAGTGGGCAGACCTCGATTGCAAGCGTAACAATTAACAATATTGAGTGCCTACCATGTGCCAGGCTCTTTGCTGCTGCCTTGCAAGCCCTGTCGCTGTTCCTCACTAGACCCAAGTGAGTCTTCCTTCTACAGATGAAGACACCGAGCCTCAGTGAGCATAAATGACCGAATCCAGAACACCGGCTGGCATTTGAGCCCGGGGCCCTCTGATTCCGACGCCCCTGACTCGAGCCTGAAGCCCAGGACGGCGTGTCGGGCTGACCCAGAGGGCGCATGTGTGCCCCTTTCCAGGGGGCCCTCGGAGAACAAGCATGAGATGGGGCGTCGGACGCCGTCAGGGTCGGGGCTCCAGGGAGGGAACGTGGGAAAGGGGCGCGGGCGGAGGCTTACCGGCTCCGTGGACACCAATCCCCAGCACAGCGCGGCCAGACTCAGCAGCGCTAGCGACATCGCGGAACCCCCTTCAGCCCCCGGCCGGCCGCACTCTTATCACGCACCCGGGGCCATCCCTCGGGGCCCCGCCTCCCGCAGCACCGCCCCGGCCCCGCCGCCCGCGCCGAGGGCGGACCCCTCTCTGGGTGGCAACGTAGGAGCGCCGGGGCCCGCCTGCCGGGGCTCGCGGGAATGGGCCGCGTCCCAGAGCCTCGGGGCGCCTGGTGGGCAGAGCACCGGCGGTCCCGGCGCGCTCCGGACCCCGTGCACACGTGGGAGCAGTGAGCCAAGTGCAGGATTGCACACGCGCGCTCGGGCCAGCCCGCAGACCCGGTCCGAACTGCCCGCCCGTCGTTCCCCTCCAGGCCGCGGAGAGCGCGCGGTGCGCCGGCGCCGCCAGTTACAGGGTAGCGGGGCGAGGGCCCTGACGCCGCCGCCGCCGCTCCGCCGCAGCCCCCCCCCCCCCCCCCCGCCCCGGGCCCCAGCTGCCGAGGGTGAGTAGCATGGGGCGCGCCCCGACCCGCACGGCCCTGGCCGCAGACCGGAGCCCCGGGCGGCCTCGGGCCGGGAGTGGGTGAGTCGGGAGGACCCGGGCTGGACGCCGAGGCAGGAGCCCCACCTTCCGCACCGGCGCCCCTTCCCCCCCCCTCCCCGAGACAAAAGGGTGGGACGCGGGCAGCCGAACCTCGCTGAGTTCTTCGCGGCAGCTAGTACTTCTGAGGAACTAAGTTGTGTGTTGTTAGAGTAATGGAAACCTGGTGTGTTTACTGCCAAACAAAACGAGGTCTGAAAGTAACACTTGGGTGTCCGAAGGCGGAAGCGTCGGACGCTGTCTGGATTTCGCTGTTCGCAAGAATCACGCGCCGCCTTAAATGCAAATCCCCGGCCGGCCCTCAGACACTTGTTCTGACCTCTGGGCACCCACTGGGCTCTGCTTTTACAAGCCCTCTTTTGGTAATTCTGCCGCCTGCGGCTGGCTGGAACCATCCTTTGAGACACAGTGATTTGGGAACAGGTTAACAAAAAATTAGTTGGGCTAACAGTGGATCTCAGAGCTTAGATCTGGGCTGCTGCAGTCCCCTGTTTGCAAAGGACCAAGTTAGGTTGACCAACTCCAGGCCACTGAAACTTGCAGGCCATGTTAGCGGCCTTCCTACAGATGAAGAGATGAAGGCCTAGAGACGGCCCTGAAACTTATGGAGGGAATTGTCAGCTGGTGAGAGGTTGACTTTATCAAGCAGCTGGTTTTGCTGAGGTCCTACTATGTGCCAGGCCTGGCTCACTTGCTGGGTACAGATTTCGGGCTACATGGACTGGAGCTCAGTCTCAAGGTCAGCTAGAGCTCTGGCATGCGTACATGTGGGGCTCCATGTGATGTTTCCAGAGGATTGGTCTGGTTCCTGACCCTGGAGAATTGACTGACGGGAGATTGTTGCCTCATCACTGCCTGGGGCTGGGTCACTCTGGGCCCCTTACTCAACCTCTCTGAGTTGCTTTGACCTATGTGGTCCTTGAGACCTTTTACAGCTCTGATAGTTGTCTGTCTTCTCAGCAAATACCTGCAGGGTGCCAGTCCTGGGGTGCAAAGGTGAATGACACACAGGTACTGGCTGACGGGCACTCTCTGGGGATGAATGTGGTGAGTGCATGTTCAAGGGCATGTGTGCCTGCCCTGCTGTGAAATTGCAGTTGGAGACAGGCCCCTAGGCCCAGTGGAGATCGTGAACTTTGTCCCCGGGTGCCAAGGAACAACAACAGCCGAGGTTTAGGCAGTGGTCAGTTTAAGCTTTAGAAAGGCCACTTGGGTGACTGTGCAGGGCAATGGGGGGCCAGCCCCTCTGAGACCAGCGAGAAGGTGGCTGCTAACCAATATGCATTCCCTCAATGAACAGGTGAGTCCCCGTTGTGGTCCAGGCTCCGAGCTATGCTGGCTTTACAGCTGTGTGTTGGGACCATGAGTGTGAGAGGTGTGGGAATGAGCAGGGATGTAGAGCTGAGGCCTGGAGATAGGATTTATGAGTAGGACATTTATAGGGGGTGAAAAAAACCCGGGATGAGGGAGCAGCCCCGGGGGATCAAATGGGGCAGAGAGGTCAGGGTGCGTCACTCGCAGTCAGGGGTGGCTTTGACAAGAGGGGATGAAATGGACATGGGAGGAAATGCATTCAGAGATGGGAGTGGAGTGGGGGTGGTTTTAAGAAAAGGAGGGTCGAAGGTTCTTTCTCCAGGGGCAGGAGCTGATGAGTGAAGGGGGAGGTGAGTGTGGTGTGGACGTCACTGAGCATGTGGTAGCAGGGGTGGAAGGAGGGACGCTGAGCAGCGTGGAGTGTGGGCACAGCGCTGACAGCGCCCTGGCCGTCTGGGGCTCTGGGATGGTGATGATGCCCATGACCAGCTCTGTAGACAGGACTGCGGGATGGGCGTGGAGGGGAAGGACTTGTAGCCACCGCTGGTGTTCTCTGTAGGCAAGCAAGCTGTGCCTGCTTGGGGGGTGGACGGGGGGGGGGGTCCATGCTGGCTCGGAAGGTCATTCCAAAAAGTGTTCTTCATGAGAGGTCCTTGTTGGTAAGCATACAGCCTTCAAGGGGCCCGTTGGAAGGGACACCATTGGTTTGAATACCTAAGCCCAATAACATTGTGGCTTTATAAACTGGAGGCAGGGCCACTAAGTATCCAGGTGTCTTAGCTTCCTCTCTCTCTGTGACCTGTGGCATGTCGCTGCCCTTCTCAAGGCCTGTTTCCTTTTCTGTAAAATGGGGCAGATGAGACCGTGAAGTGGCTCAGTGAGGTGACTTGAGCCTGCGAGGGAAGCAGCCTTTGGAGATACTTGGACCTTCCCCCTTCAGTCCTGAATTCTGCCAGGTCTGGGTTTCTCAAAGGGCCACCACGCAGTGCACCTTCGCATCCACAGTGGCCTTGGCCTCCCGGTATTTAGGAGGCACTGTTAAATGCTTGAATGAATCAATTATGTGCACCTTCCCCCCATGGTGGTGCTTACACCTGCCTACCCGGGAGAGCTGCTTTGGGCTTCTTCCTCTTTCTCCTCTTCCTCCTCTGGTGGAGTGAAGGTCGGGGCCTCTGCTGGAGCCCAGAAGTCCACCCTGTCTAGTCCCTGTGACACCTGACCCCAGACTCCCTGGAACAGGCTCTGTGCCACCGCTGGCAGTTGAGACACCAGGGTTTGCCTGGATGTGCTACTCACCAGTTGCTGGCCTTGGGCGAAGCTCTCATTGTGTTGGAGTCTCAGTTTCCCTATCTGTAACATGGGGCCAGCATCAGGTCTGCTGGTCTGGCAGGGCTATTGGGAGACTACAGAGAGAGAAAGAGAGTTGAAGGATTTCAAGGTGTTGTGTCAGTTTAGGGGCAGGAAAGTCAGGATGACAAAAAAATTAATGCCTCCCTGACCCAAATAAGGAAATTCCTTTGGATCCAAGTGCATTGACACTCTCAGGTTCTGTATCCTTTATCAGGCCTTTGTTTCTCTGCCTGGTCCATCCCTGGGAGAACAAGGCCATTGAGGTTGTTGACACTTCCCCTGGGCCCTGCCTCCGCCCAGGTGGAATTTTCCACTTTGCTCCTTTTGCAAATATTAATCAAGGTCCCGGCCAGTAACAGTGGACTCATTGTCTCATGAAGAGCAAGCCGGTTCTGGCTGCTTCCCAGGGCCTCAGCGGCCCACCCCAGCTGGGGCTTGGGTCTAGTGGGAGCACCTGTGTCCTCGGGACTCTTCCCACCCGTGTTCTCCTCCAGCTCGTTGGACTTCGCAGGGTCAAGGGTAATGCCTGCTTTGAGCCAGGGACGTGAAGCCTCACTGAGGCCCCGCGCCCACTGTTCCCTGCAGGGCCACAGGACACTGTTGTCTGCTCTGCTGCCGTGGCGTGGAGGGGCCAGCCCATGAAGGAACACAGATGGGGCCAGGTGGTGAACTCCATGTTAATATGACTTCTGCTTGTTCTGGGACAAAACCCTGTGAAGTCGCAGCCCACGTGCACTTGCATTAGTGTTTGCGTGTGTTGCCATGCTGGGACCTGAAAGCAAGTCTGAACGCAAAGGGGGCAGGGACTGCTGTTCTCCCAGAGCCCCAGCTGTACATGGGGTGATGAAGTGGGCCCCAAAGGACTGGAGGGAGGGTTCCTGGAGGTGTCAGGCACACACAGGAGGGTTGGTGATCTATTTTTTTGATCAATGACACTTTAGTTAATCTATTATCAGTAATACTATGTTTGGCCGTGGTTGCACTTGATGGAGGTGGAAACAGGGTGAGTGAGGCTATGCAGGGAGTAGGGCAGGGACAGGGCCCAGGCCACACTGGGAGTGTGACAAAATCTCCACGTGGTTTGGCTTAACACTTTTCATTCTTTGAAGGGTGTTTTTGGCTCTGAGTTCCTTTTGTTCTCCTATCAAACCTACAGAAGAGGTGGCTCTGTTCCCATTTTATGGATGAGGAAACTGAGGCCCAGAGGTGCTAAATAAACCATGAGTGGCGACGGCATTGGGGCTGCAACCCAAGGATCTTGACCACCAGCTCCCTTTACTTTTTATTTTATTTTCTTAAAAAAAATTTTTTTTAACTTTTATTCAGTTTTGAGAGACAGAGGGACAGAGTGCCAGCAGGGGAGGGGCAGAGAGAGAGGGGGACACAGAATCCGAAGCAGGTTCCAGGCTCCGAGCTGTCAGCACAGAGCTGGACGTGGGGGCTCAAACTCAGGAAGGGTGGGATCATGACCTGAGCGGACTGAGCCACGCCCCCTTCACTTTTTAAAGCCATTATCTTAAGGACGACACCCAGCAGACATAGTAACTGTGTGACATTGCTGTAGAAGTTTCTCAGCTCTGACTTTCTTCTCTTTCACAGACAATCCACAACAGTGTGTATGCTGGCACTGGTGGCCTGAATCCTGCCATATCTGGGTGTGAGGTGGGTTGTTTTTTTTAATGTTTATTTATTTTTGAGAGAGAGAGAGAGAGCATGCGTGCAAGTGAGCAGGGGGAGGGGCGGAGAGACAGGGGGACACAGGATCCAAATGGGTTCTGGCTGTCATCGCAGAGCCCGCCCACCCGAGGCTTGAACTCACAGTGAGATCATGACTTGTGCTGAAGTCCCAGGTGCCCGAGGTGGGTGTTTTTTAACTGAGACTTGAAAACTGCACAGAGCACAGAATGTGTACGCATTTGCAGTGGAATGGTTGGGGACCCTCCAGCCTAGACCTGGCCCCCTGCCTGGAGGGGTTCTCCGGCCTACCCTCCTTTCTTTCCCTCACTCCTTTGGTGGCGATATTTGAGATTTAAAACAGACAACAACAACAACAACACCCTTTTCTTTATGGAAAATGTGCAGCAAAATTAGCCAGGAGCCTTTGCTGAGCCCCATGTGTCCATCACAAAGCAGCTGTGATCCTATTTTGTCCACCCCCTCATGACACCCTGGGTTGTTTTAAAGCAAATCCCAAATCCTATTTCTTCTATTTCTTAGTATGTATTTCTGAGAGAGTCATTTTAAACAACATAACCACAGGGCCATTGTCACATCTGACAAGCAGTGACGCCCTTCTTAACCTCCTCAAAAATCCAGCCAGTGTTCACATTTCCAGGGTCTAAGGAAGATCCACACGTTATTCCATAGATTTCCTTCCATCACTTTCTGTCTTATTTTTCACTTGAATCTCTTGTCAAAGAAATCTATGGAGCTTCCCTTAACCTGGGTTCTGTTGATGGGCCCTCTGGGTGTCCTTTCCTATGCTCCTGTGACTTTCCTCTGAATTGGTGGATCTGAGCAGATTCGGGTTTGAATTTTTTGGCAAGGGTATTTTGTGGGTGCGGTGTCTCTCCTGATTGGTTGAGGGCCCCCCAAATCTGGGGTGATGATCAGAAGCCAGTGGCTTGGCCTTCACCTGAGGCAGAACAAAGGAGATAGAAGTTTATTGAATACACCACAAGGGAGCGGCAGGGCAGGACAGCAGAGGAGAGACTGTCTGCCAGGAGGCGGTGGGTGGGGGCTCTTTTTAAAGGGGGAAGAGAGGAGGTATGGCGACATATGGAAGTCTCCCTTTTTTTTGGTAACTTCCTGGTTGTAAATAGCCCATTGGTTAATTAGGGCCTATAGATAACTTGAGGTGGGTCACCTTATGAGTCTGTCAGTATTCAGCCAGGGGGTTACTGTGGCCCTTTCCACATTCCACGCCTCAATTGCCTCAAAGCGGCCTCTACGGTAAGCAGTATTGTGTTCTTCCCTTCAGACCCCTCTCTGGACCCAAAGGAGTTGTTCGTCATCTTGTTTTCTTTGTGTGGAGTTAGTTTGGTGAGGCCCAAGCTGATCTTCAGCCACCGTGTGGGGAGCAGATTGTAAGGTGGTGTGGAGTGGGGGTCCTGGTAGCACAGACGCCGCTAGGAACCATTAGGAGGGTCCTAGGGGGAGATGATGCAGCCTGATCCAGGCAGGTGTCTGTGGGGTGGACAGATTCAGCAATACTGGCCCCAGCTCTTGTAAGAGAAGTCATTGTCCCTCTGTGCCTGTTTCCACATCTGTCTCCTCTCCTGAAGTGAACGTATTTTTATTTATTAAAAAAAAAAAATTGTTTTTGAGTTTATTTACTTTATTTTATTTTTTTAATTTTTTTTTTCAACGTTTATTTATTTTTGGGACAGAGAGAGACAGAGCATGAATGGGGGAGGGGCAGAGAGAGGGGGAGACACAGAATCGGAAACAGGCTCCAGGCTCCGAGCCATCAGCCCAGAGCCCGACGCGGGGCTCGAACTCACGGACCGCGAGATCGTGACCTGGCTGAAGTTGGACGCCCAACCGACTGCGCCACCCAGGCGCCCCGAGTTTATTTATTTTTGAGAGAGAGAAAGAGAGAGCACGAGCTGGGGAGGGGCAGAGAGAGAAAAGGAGACACAGAATCTGAAGCAGGCTCCAGGCTCCGAGCTGCCAGTACAGAGCCGGGTGTTGGGCTCGCACCCACGAACTGTGAGATTATGACCTGAGCCAAAGTTGGACGTTCAACTGACTGAGTCACCCAGGCACCCCGTGAAGTGAATTATATTTTTTTTTTCTAAATTTATTTTTGAGAGAGAGAGAGACAGAGAGTGAGCAGGGGAGGAGCAGAGAGAGAGGGAGACACAGAATCCGAAGCACAGAGCTGTCAGCACAGAGCCCGATGCAGGGCTTGAACTCATGAACCGTGAGATCATGACCTGAGCAGAATTCAGACACCCAACCAACTGAGCCACCCAGGTGCCCCGTGAATATATTTTTATATACTAGTCACACAGCAAGTGTTTACTAAGGAACAGCAGGAAACCCTGGGCCTAGGTCATGTAGCAGGTCCTGGCAGAGCTGGGGACAAAAGCCTGGCCTTTGGTGTGGCCTCAGGCACGGAGGCTCCCATCAGGGGGCTTTCCTGACAGCTCTAGGCACATCCCAACCAGCCTCTGCCCTGCCCTATGTCCTGCCACAGCTGCTGTACCAGGGGGTTCCCCGGGGCAGGTGGGTTCTGTCCAGGCAGCCTGGGGTCCTGTCTAAAGCAGCAAATGATGAGCCATTTGAAGAAGTGAGAAGAGGGATTTCTGATTTATTTGTTGATTGTGCACCAATATGTGACAGATGAGATTTCTAGGAAGAAGAACTTGACTTTTGGAGGAAGTGTCTTCTTGTCATAATTTTTACAAAATTAAGCTACAGCATACATAGAGTAAAGTGTACCGGTGGTGAATTTTGATCTGTATATCCCCTGGGGGAGCACCACCACGTCAGGACACAGAACATTCCGTGAGCCCTCTGTCCACTCTGGCACAGATGCATGAGTTCAGTGGCCGTGTTTCATACTGCCCAGGCTCAGGGCGTTGTAGGCTGCAGGTAGGCCCATCCTCCTTAGGTGTCCGGCCAGCCAGCATTCCAGAATGCCAGCCCCAGGCCAGTGTTGCAGGGGGTGAGGCTGCAGAGCCCTTGTCTCAGGGGATGGGCCTTGGACAGCTCATCTCACTCTTAGTTTGTTGAGATCCCAGTAAGTGTGGTACAAGAAGTCCCACGTGGATGTGGCCAGTGGCCCAGGAAGGCTTCCCAGAGGAATTAATGGCTGAGTGGGGTCTGAGGGAAGGCAAAGAGTGGCCCAGGTGAAAGGATGTGGGACCACATATTTGGAAAGAGGCGTAGCACATGCAGAGGCCCTGGGTGTGAGGAAGGGAGGGTGGTCATGCACCTGGAACCCAGACAGCAAGGCTCATGGTGGGGTGGAAGGTGATAGAGTGGGCAGGGGGCAGACTAGGCAGGGCTGTTGGGACAAGAGGAGTCAGGAGGCCCAGAGGAAGCTAATTCCACCATGTTGGGGAGCATGGATGGCCTGGGTTAGAGGTGGTAGTGAGGGTCCCGTGGGAGGAGACAGCGCCCCAGGGTTATTTACTAGACCTTCACCTCTCAGCCAGGTCTCATCTCTGACCAAGATTCCTACCCTAGGCCATGACCCTGCACTTACCTCAGCCTGCCACAGGGCTGGGCAGTTAGATGGTTGTGCCATTGGGAAGGCTTTGCCAAGCTGCAGGAAAGCTGATCCTTCACCACTTCTTGGCCTCCAGAGCCCTGGTGTGGACACATGGTGCCTTGCACCCTTTCCATGTGCTGACCATGACTTTTTGGCTCCTGTGATGTGGTTTTGTTGCTCAGGCCTGTGGTGGGATGGGTCCTGGCTTCCAGCTTGAAACAGGCCAGGGGCTCCATCCCTCAGGCTTCTGTCCATTTCTGTAACGTGAGTTGATGATGATGATGATGATGATGATGATGGAGAAGGAGAAGACCCCCTCCCCATGCTCCATCCCCATCTATGTCTCTGGGGGATTCAATGTGCATGGTGACCCATGTGAAGCACCCCTATTATTACTAGTATAATTATAACTCTGGTTCCATGGCTTAATGGAGCTTCATGGTCAGACAAAGGCAGATTCAGAGTACTATTCATTTTACCCACACAAAGCCCAGCCTAGAAGGTTGAGAACCTCATTGGATAGTGATACTTAATAGGGTGAGGTGGCCCCTACATTTGTTGCCCCTCATTGAATGTCATCTCTGTGCCTGACCCATCCGCTGTGTCCATTGCTGGCATTGGGGGTTGGGGCCTGAACTGACCAAAGCCTTGCTTCCCAGGCAGAAGTGCCACAGGGACCAGGTGCCCAGCTCCAAGATGGATGGAAGGGTTGGCTTGGTGCGACTGCCCCAGGAAGACGAGTGTGGCATGAGGGTCTTCTCCCCTGGACCGGGAGCCAAGAAGGGTAGAAGTCTCTGCTTGCCCCTTCCTCTGCTGCTCAGAGCCACAGGAGTGGCCAGACAGGGCCCTAGACAGAGCCAAGGTCGGTCCCATGAAACAGAGCAGGTCAGGGGTAGAGGCATCCAGACTCAGAAGGAAGCCTTGGATGCTACCCCACCCATGATAGGACTCCCCACCCACCCCCCAAACACACACACACACCCTCAAATGAACACACGCTATCCTGGCTTTCTCTGGCTCCTTACCTCCACCCCCACTCCAGCCCTCACTTCCCACACCGTCCATGCCAGGGAGCTCCTGTTGGTCTGTCCACCCACCCAGTCTGGAAGCCTGAGAGGACACTGCACTAAGGGTTAGGGGGTCCCCGACCTCAAGGAGTTCCCTTTGGGTAGTGGGCCCTCCCTCTTCAACCCCACTCCCTCCACCCCCTTACTCCCTTGCACACCGTCAGCATGTTGTAGGGCCAGTCACCTTCCAACACTGTGAGCCAGGAGCCTGATTGACTCCTCTGCTTCCCCCAGCCCAAGGCCTGCCTCCTGAGGGGAGGGGGGAGCCAGCCCCTGTTGGATGCATCTCAGGAGCAGGGAAATGTTGCCCTGAGGTAGGAGCCTGCCTGGGGCAACGGGCACTAAGCCTGCCTGGAGAGAAGAGGAAAGCCCAGCCCCACCCCTGGCCATGGTATGGGGTGGAGAGCTGAACCGCATGCATCCTGAGAAGGGGAAGTGAGAGGGACAAGTGCCCTGAGCTCTCCTGTCTCCATTATTCAGCAGATCCTGGGTTGCGGTGGGGGAGGGAGGCAGAGGCGCCGGAGGGACTTTCCCAACTTCAGCAGAGGTGGGGACCAGACAGATAAGCCCCAGTTTAGTCTACCCTGCCCAGAGGCTGGAGAGATGTGTGCCTAGTTGAAGGCCAGGCCCAGAACTTTGAGAGCAATTAAAGGTCCCTCCATGGTGGAGCATGTGGAGGGGGGTGTTGGAGCCAGAGCTGTGGTAGGAGGTGGGGTTTGGAGTGACTGGGGTCAAGGAGAGTAAGTGACCGGGCATCACCCCAAGAATAAGGGACCTGTCTTCACTTCTCCACAATAAGCTTGGTGCCTCCTGGTAAAGCTGCCACGTTGCTTCCTAATCCCGTCGACTTTGACTATTAATTATTTCAGACGTTCAGTGGAGCTACACCAACATACTGTGTCTGTCACCGAGATTAAAGATCAAAACATGGCGGGTGCAAGTGGAAACACCTGGGTACACCCTAGTCAGAGACAGTATCCTGGATTTCTTTATACTTTCTTCAGTCCTAGGTTTGAGTCACTCAACCTCCAGAATTGTATTGCATGTGATAGGGGAGAGTTTTTTGCAGTTTTTTTTTTTTTTTATTATGGCAAAATATACATAACATAAAAATCACCACTTTAACCATTTTTAAGTGTACAATTCAGTGGCATTAAGTACGTTCACAATGTTGTACAACTATCACTGCTATCCATTTCCAAAACATTCCTTACCCCACACAGAAGTTCTGTACCTGCTAAAGAGTACAGGCATGCCTTGATTTATTGCACTTTGCTTTAAGGTGCTGTGTAGATCTGGGTTTTTCACAAATGCAAGTTTGTGACAACCCTGCATCAAGCAAGTCTGTTGGCACCATTTTTTCAACAGAATTTGCCCACCTCATGTCTGTGTCACATTTTGGTAATTCTTGCAGTATTTCAAACTTTATTATCATGCTATGGTGATGTGTGATCAGTGATCTTTGATGTTGCTGTTGTAATTGTTCTGGAGTGCCACGAACCATCCCTTCAGAAGATGGTGAACTTGATTTGTAAATCTTGTGTGTCCTGTCTGCTCCACCGATCTGCCCTTCCCTGTCTCTCTCCCTCTCCTTGCTTCTTCCTATTCCCTGAGACGAAACAATATTGAACCAAGGCCAATTAACAAGCCTACAATGGCCTCCAAGTATTCAAATGAAAGGAAGAGTCCCATCTCTCAATTTAAATCAGAAGCTAGAAATGATTAAGCTTAGTGAAAGAGGCATGTTGAAAGCTGAGACAGGCCCAAAGGTAGGCCTCTTGAGTTAAACAGTTAGCCAAGCTGTAAATGCAAAGAAAGTCCTTGAAGGAAATTAAAAGTGCTACTTTAGGGGCACGTGGGTGACTCGGTTCGTTGAGCATCTGACTCTTGATTTTGACTCAGGTCATGATCCCAGGGTCGTGGCATCGAGCCCTTCTTTGGGCTCCACACTCACAGCACAGAGACTGCTTGGGATTCTCTCTCTTTCTCTCTCTTCCTCCCTCTGCCCCTCTCCCCATCTCATGTGTGCCCTCTCTCTCTAAAATAAATTAAAAGACTTTTTTTTTTTTTTAATGTGGTACTTCAGTGAACACACCAAAGATAAGAAAGTAGAACAGCCTTATTGCTGATATGGAGAAAGTTTGAGTGGTCTGGATAGAAGACTGAACCATGGGGCGCCTGGGTGGCTCAGTCGGTTAAGTGTCCGACTTCGGCTCAGGTCATGATCTCGCGGTTTGTGAGTTTGAGCCCGCATTGGGCTCTGTGCTGACAGCTCAGAGCCTGGAGCCTGCTTTGAATTCTGTGTCTCCTTTGTCTCTGCCCTCCGCCACTTGTGCTCTGTCTCTCTCTCTTTTTCTCTTTCAAAAATAAATGTAAAAAAAAAATTTTTTTTTTTTTTAAAGAAGATCGAACCAGCCACAACATTCCCTTAAGCTGAAGCCTAATCCGAGTAAGGCTGTAACTGTCTTCAATTCTGTGAAGGCTGAGAGAGGTGAGGAAGCTGCAGAACAGTTGGAAGCTAGCAGAGATTTGGTCACGAGGTTTAAGGAAGGAAGCCGTCTCCCTAACATAAAAATACAAGGTGAAGCAGCAAGTGCTGATGTAGAAGCTGCAGCAAATTCTTTGGAAGGTCTAGCTAAGCTAATTGATGAAGGTGGCTATGCTAACCAGATTTTCAGTGTAGATATAATAGTCTTACACTGAAAGAAGACGCCGTCTGGGACTTTCATAGCTGGAGAGGAGAAGTCAATGCCTGGCTTCCAAGCTTCAAAGGACAAGTTGCCTCTTTTTAGGGTGAATGTAGCTGGTGACTTTAAGGCGAAGCTAATGTTCATTTACCATTCCAAAAGTACTAGGGCCCTGAAGAATTACGCTAAATCTGGGCCATCTGAGCGGCTCCCGTGGTTAAGCGTCCAACTCTTAGTTTTGGCTCAGGTCATGAGCTCACAATTTTGTGTGTTCAAGCCCCACATTGGGCTCTGCACTGGCAGCCAGCCTACAGCCTACTTGGGATTCTCTCTCTCCTCTCTCTGTGCCCCTCCCCTACTCGCACTGTCTCTCTCAAAGTAAATAAAAAAGAAAAAAAGAATTATGCTAAACCTATTCTGTCTGTACTCTATAAATGAACAACAAAGCCTGGATGACAGCACATCAGTTTATAACATGGTTTACTAAATATTTTAAGCCCACTATTGAGACCTATTGCTCAGGAAAAAAGATTCAAAATATTACTGCTCATTGACAAAGCACCTGGTCACCCGAGAGTTCTAATGGAGATGTACAACAAGATCAGTGTTATTTTCCTGTCTGCTAACATAACATCCATTCTTCAATCCATGGGTCAAGGAGTAATTTCAAATGTCAAGTTTTATTATTTAAGAAACACATTTCATAAGGCTATAGCTGCTATAGACAGTGATTCCTTTGATGGATCTGGGCAAAGTCAATTGAAAACCTTCTGGAAAGGATTCACTATCTAGATGCCATTAAGAACATTCATGACTTAATGGAAGGGTCAAAATATCAACATGAACAGGAATTTGGAAGAAGTTGATTCCAGCCCTCATGAAGGTCTTTGAGAGGTTTAAGACTTCAGTGGAGGAAGTTACTGCAGATGTAGTGAAAACAGCAAGAGAACTGGAATCAGAAGTGGAGCCTGAAGATAGGACCGGATTGCTGCTATCCCATGAAAACACTTGAACGGATGAGGGATTGCTTCTCAGGGATAAACCAAGAGCATAGTTTCTTGGGTTGGAATCATTCCAGGTGAAGATGCTGTGAAGATTTTTGAAATGAAAACACATTATAATATCACATGAATTTAGGTGATAAAAGTAGCAGCAGGATTTGAGAAGATTGACTCCAATTTTGAAAGAAGTTCTATGCATCACATCCTACAGAGAAATCGTTTGTGAAAGCAAGAATCACTCAATGCAGCAAACTTCACCGTTGTCTTAAAGAAATTGCCACAGCAGCCCCAGCCATCTGCAGCCACTGCCCTGATCAGTCAGCTGCTGTCAACACAGCAGGATCCTCCATCAGCAAAAAGATTGACTTGCTGAAAGCTCAGATGATGGTTAGCATTTTTTATTCTATTTTTTAAAAAATATTTATTTATTTTGAGAGAGCTCAAGCAGGAGACGGGCAGAGAGAGAGGGAGAGAAGAATCCCAAACAGGCTTCATGCTGTCAGCACAGAGCCTGATATGGGGCTCAATCCCCATATCATGGGGCTCAATCCACAGTTCACGAACCGAACTGTGAAATCATGACCTGAGCTGAAATCAAGGGTTGGACGCATCATCGGCTGAGCCGCCCACGCACCCCATGGTTAGCATTTTTCAGTAGTAAGATATTCTTAAAGTAAGGTATATACATTTTTTTTGGCATAATACTATTGCATACTTAATAGACTGCACTATAGTGTAAACATAACTTTTATATGCACTGGGAACCTAAAAACTTCATTTGACTCACTTTATTGTGATACTTGCTTTATGATCTGGATGATCTTCCAATGATCTGGAACCACACCTGCAGTGTCCTGGAGGTGTGCCTGTAACTTCCCATTTCCTCTCTCCCTAGCCCCTGGTCACCTCTAATCTACTTTCTGTCTCTATGAATTGATCTCATATAAGTGGAACCATGCAACAGTTGTCCTTTTGTGGCAGAATTACTTCACATAGTTTTTAAGATTCATCCTTGTTGTAGCATGTATTAGAATGTTCCTTTTTGTGGCTGAATAATATTCCATTGTATGTATATACCACATCTTGCTCATTCAGTCATCTATCGATAGACATTTATGTTGTTTTTACCTTTTTGCTATTTTGAATAATTCTGCTAAAAGCATTGGGGTACAAATATCTGAGACCTTGCTTTCAGTTGTTTTGGGTATATACCTAGGAGTGGAATTGCCAGATCATAAGGTAATTCTATGTTTAACTTTTTGAGGAACCACCAAACTATCTTTTTGTGTGTTTTTTTGTTTTGTTTTTTTGCAGTAACCGTGCCATTTTACACTCCAGCTGATGGTGCACGAGGGCTCCAATTTCTCCACATCCTTGTCAACACTTGTTGCTTTCCTTTTTTTAAAAAAATTTTGTTTTAGACATCCTAATGTGTGTGAGGTGGTATCCTATTGTGGCTTTAAGTTGTTTTAGTGATGTTGAGCATCTTTCATATGGTTATTGGCCTTTGTATATTTTTGGAGAAATTTCTATTTCAGTCGTTTGCTCAATCTTTTTTTATTGGGTTGTTTGTTTTTTCCTGTAATTGAATAGTAGGAGTTTTTAAAAAATATATTCTAGATGTTAATCCCTTTTCAGATATATCATTGGCAAATATTTTCTCCCATTCTGTGGGTTATTATTCTACTCTCTTGATGGAATCCTTTGGTGCACAGTTTTTAATGTTGATGAAGTCCAATTTATCTATTGTGTTGTTGTTGCCTGTGCTTTTGGTGTTTATACAAGAAATCATTACCAAATCCAGTGTCATGAAGATGCTCCCCTATGTTTTAATCTAAGGGTTTTGTAATTTTAGTTCTTATATTTAGGTTTTTTACCTATTTTAATTTTAATACGTGGCATAAGGTAAGGGTCCAACTTAATGCAAGACCAAACTTTCTGCATGGAGTAGTCTTGGCACACTGTCAAAAATCAGTTAACCACATTTAAAAAAAAAATTTTTTTTTTCAACGTTTATTTATTTTTGGGACAGAGAGAGACAGAGCATGAACGGGGGAGGGGCAGAGAGAGAGGGAGACACAGAATCGGAAACAGGCTCCAGGCTCTGAGCCATCAGCCCAGAGCCCGACGCGGGGCTCAAACTCACGGTCCGTGAGATCGTGACCTGGCTGAAGTCGGACGCTTAACCGACTGCACCACCCAGGCGCCCCAACCACATTTTTTTTTAATCTATGAAGGAAGATATTATTATCCAGATATTAAATAGCACATATTACATTTCCGAAGATAAATGACAAAACTACATATATTACTTTCAATAATCTCTAGGCTCATATTTTATGTAGAATTGTAATATTTTAAAATAGTAATTTTCTATTATTTCCTTTTATTGTTTCTTATTATGACACAACCAGAATGACATAAATCAATGAAAAAAATAGAAAATGATTAAACTATAGACAGATTTAAAAAATTCTAAGTTAGCTCTAAAAACCATGTTACTTATTTAAGTGATATGTTTGAATATGAAACAGTCAAAAATTGTCTGATTTATTTTAAATTTGGTATCTAATTTCATTTGAGTAAAATAGTGTGAGAGAAACTGAATTAGCTGTAATTATCTAATTTATTTTATTAACTAGGTATGAATGTGGAAAATGTATTTATTTATTTTTTAAATTTTATTATTTATTTTTTTAAATTTACATCCAAATTAGTTAGCATATAGTGCAACAATGATTTCAGGAGTAGATTCCTTAGTGCCCCTTACCCATTTAGCCCATCCCTCCTCCCACAACCCCTCTCATAACCCTTGGTTTGTTCTCCATATTTATGAGTCTCTTCTGTTTTGTCCCCCTCCCTGTTTTTATATTATTTTTGTTTCCCTTCCCTTATGTTCGTCTGTTTTGTCTCTTAAAGTCCTCATATGAGTGAAATCATATGATTTTTGTCTTTCTCTGACTAACTTCACTTAGCATAATGCTGTCCAGTTCCATCCACATAGTTGCAAATGGCAAGATTTCATTCTTTTTGATTGCCGAGTAATACTCCATTGTATATATATACCACATCTTCCTTATCCATTCACCCATCGATGGACGTTTGGGCTCTTTCCATACTTTGGCTATTGTTGATAGTACTGCTATAAAGATGGGGGTGGATATGTCCCTTCGAAACAGCACACCTGTATCCCTTGGATAAATGCCTAGTAGTGCAATTGCTGGGTCGTAGGGTAGTTCTATTTTTAGTTTTTTGAGGAACCTCCATACTGTTTTCCAGAGTGGCTGCACCAGCTTGCATTCCCAACCATTTTTTTTTTTAACGTTTGTTTACTTTTGAGAGAGAGACAGTGTGAGCGGACGAGGGACAGAGAGAGGGAGACACAGAATCTGAAGCAGGCTCTAGGCTCTGAGCTGTCATCACAGAACCCAACATGGGACTCACACTCACGAATCATGAGATCATGACCTGAGCCAAAGTCAGACGCTTAACAGACCCAGACACCCCCAGTTAACCACTTATGCAAGGGTTTATTTCTAGGCTCTCTATTCTGTTGGTGTACATGTCTATTCTTATGCCACCACCACACTGTTTTGATTACTGTAGCTTTGTAGTAAGTATTGAAATCAGGAACTGTGATTCCTCTAACTTTCTTCTTTTCTAAGACTATTTTGGATATTTGGGGTCTCTTGAGATGCCATATGAATTTCAGGTTAAGTTTCTCTGTTTTTGCAAAAAAAAACACACTGTTGGGCTTTTGATAGAGATTACATTGAATCTATATATTGTATCTATAACATTGCTTTGAGTAGTATTATCACTAACAATATTAAGTCCATGAGCGTGGGGTTTTTTCCTTTTGTTTATGTCTTCTTTAATTTTGTTCAGCCATGTTTTGTAGTGTGTTTAAACTCTGTGGATAAATTTATTTCTAAGTGTTTTATTCTTTTTGATGCTATTATAAATGGAATGGTTTCTATCATGAAAATGTTTAATTTTCTAAAATGTTTTTTTCTGCATCAGTTGAGATGATTACATAGTTTTTATTCCTTCATTCTGTTAGTGTGGTGTATTATATTGATTGATTTTTGTACGTTGAACCATCCTTGAATTCCTGGAACAAATTCCACTTGGTGCATAATCTTCTTTAATATAATGAATTGAGTTTGTTTATATTTTGTTAATAATTTTTGCATTGATATTCATAAGATATATTGGTAGGTAGTTTTCTTGTTAGTGTCTGTCTGACTTTGGTTTCTAGGTAATGCCAGCCTCATACAAGGAATTAGGAAATTTTCTCTCCCCTTCAATTTTTGGAATAATTTGAGAAGTATTGATGTTAACTTTTTTAAACATTTGGTAGAATTCATGAGTGAAGCCATCTTGTCCAGGGCTTTTCTTTGTTTGGAGGGTTTTGATTACTGATTCTATCTCCTTACTAGTTACAGGTTTATTCATATTTTCTATTTCTTCATAATTCAGTTTTGATGGATGGTCTATTTCTGGGAATTTTTTGGGAATTTCATCTAGGATATCTAATTTGTTGATATACAGTTATTCATAGTGCTTATAATCCTTTTTATTTCTGTAAAATCAGTAGTGATGTCCCCACTTTCATTTCTCATTTTACTAATTTGAGTCTTCTCTCTTTTTTCTTAGCCATTCTACTCAAAGGTTCATCTTTTTTTTTTTTTTTTTTTTGAAGAATAACTTTTGGCTTGATTTTCTCTATTTTTCTGTTCTTTATTTCATTAATCTCTGTTCTAATCTATTATTTCCTTCCTTCTGCTAGCTTTGGGCTTAGTTTGCTCTTCTTTTGTAGTATCTTAAGATTTAAAGCTAGGTTATTTTTTTTTTTTTGAGATGTTTCTTCTTTTTAAATGTATGCATTTGCAACTAAAAATTTCCCACTTAGCACTGCTTTTGCTCCATCTCCTAAGTTTTGTTATGTTGTTTTAATTTTCATTTGTCTCTAATTTTCCGTGTGATTTCTTCTTTGACAAGTTGGCTGTTTAAGAGTGTGTTGTTTAATTTCCACATTTTTGTGAATTTTCTAGTTTTCCTTTTGATATTGATCTCTACTTTCATTTCATTATGATTAGAAAAGATACTTTGTATGATTTCAATCTTTTAAAATTTATTAAGATTTATAGGCTAACATATGTCTGTCCTAGAAGAATGTTCCATGTGCACTTGAGAAAAATGTATATTCTGCTGTTGGATGGAGTATTCTGTATATGTCTACTGGGTCCAGTTGGATTGTAGTGTTAAATCATCTATTTCCTATTGATCTATAATGGTTATTCTATCCATTATTGAAATTTGAGTATAGAAGTCTCCACTAATTACTGTTGAATTATATGATAATCCCTTCAAATCTGTTAATGCTTGCTTCATATATTTTGGGGCTCTGATGTTAGGTACATACATGGATTACATGTTTTGAAACTATTTACATAAAGGTCTTATTTAGGTCATACCATCCATAAGTTTGCTTTTATATTTGAATATATTTCTAGGATTCATTTGTGTTGATGTGAAGTTCTGTGTTCCTTCATTTTCACTATTGTGAAGAGTTTCTTTGTACGACTCTACTACAACTTTCTATGTTCTTTGTATTTCCATATACATTTTGAAGTCAGCATGTCAATTTCTACAAAAAAACATCCTGCTGAGATCTGATTGCCATTGCATTATATCTATAAATCAATTTAGAGAGTATTTACATCATAACAGTGTTATGTCTTCCTGTTCATGGTATCTCTTTCTATTTATTTAGGTTTTCTTTAATTTCTATCAGTGGGTTTTTGTAGTTTTCATTGTATAAGTCTTGCACATATTTTGTTAAATGTACTCCTAAGCATTTCACATTTCCTGATGCTCTTGTAAATGATACTGTTTTGTTTTGTGGTTGCCCCACAGAAGATGGGATCAGCCCTACCACCACCCAAAATTTGTTTGAATGTTGAGACTGATGACACCACACATATACCAAGAGGCTACGACAGGGCTTGTTTTTCACAGAATGGGGTTTTCTGGGGAGAGCAGTGCAGGCACATGAGTTGTTCTGGGGTAGCTTAAGTGAAGGGAAGGGTGAGTGGCTCTGGTTTTTATTATGGTTGGGGAACAGGAGCAAGGTGAAGATACCTGTGTATAGGTTGGATTTTTATGATTTGAACTCCCCTGTCCCCCTGCCCCAACTGACAGGGCAGAAATGCCAGGGCTATCTTATTGACTTGCCCAGATACACGGCAAGAAGGAGGGAATGGAGCTTAAACCTGCCAGCAGTCAAACATCAAAAATAAATTCATTTTTTTTACTTACGTTTACATTTAAATTTCCAATTGTTTATAGTATATAAAAATACAATTGACTTTTGTATGTTGACCTTGTATCCTATATCCTTGTTAAATTCGCTTATTAATTCTCAGTACACTTCATAAATTCCTTGGGAATTTCTATGTAGATGCTCATGTTATCTGCAAATAAAGACATTTATAATTCTTTCTCTCTAATCTGTGTGCCTTCCACTTTTAATAAACACTTTTAAAAAACTGTTTTTAAATATTTTATTTTTTTGAGAGACAGAGACAGAGTGTAGGCAGGGGAGGGTCAGAGAGAGAAGGGGACACAGAATCCAAAGCAGGCTCCAGGCCCTGAGCTGTCAGCACAGAGCCTGATGTGGGGCCTGAAACCACGACCGTGAGATCATGACCTGAGCCGAAGTCAAACGCTTAACCCTGACTGAGCCACCCAGGTACCCCTGTCTTCCACTTTTATATTAATGAATTAATTAGGCTTAAAATTCTGGTTAGAACCTTTGCACAGTATTGAATAAATGTGCTGAGGGTGAATATCCTTGCCTTGTTCCCGACCTCAGGGGGAAAGTTTTTAGCCTTTCACTATTGAATATATAGTTAGGTGTAGGTATTTCATAGATGCTCTTTACTGGGAAGTTCTCTTTAATTCCTTGGGTACACAGATTTTATGGATGGAATGTGGAATATTGCTAAATGCTTTCTGCATTAAGACAATCATATGGTTTTTCTTTTTTAGTTTCTTAATATGATGAAACATGTTGATTTTTCTGCTGTTGAACCAACTTTGCATTCCTGGGATAAACTGTAATTGGTTATAATGTATGTTGCTGGATTTGATTTGCTAAAAATTTGTTAAAGATTTTTGCATCTTTGTTCATGAAGGATATTGGTGTGTAGTCTTCTTGTGATGTCTTCAGTAACAGGATTCTGCTGGCTTTATAAAATGGATCGGAGAGTGTTCTCTACTCTTCTGTTTTCTGTAGAATCAGTATTATTATATCTTTGATGTTTGTTAGATTTTACCAATGAAGTCTACAGTTTTCTTTGTGGGAAAAATTTAAATAATGAATTCGATCTCTTTAATAGGTATGTAGAGCTATTTAGGTTATATAGTTCTTGAGTGAGCTTGGATAATCTTTCAAGAAATTTATCTATACTGTCTTAATGATCACATTTGTTGGCATAAAAATTTCAGAATACTGTTTTTTATTGTCTGTATAATATGTAGCAATACCCCCTCTGTCATTTGCTGGTGTTGGTAATTTGTGTTACCTCTCTTTTTTTGGGTAGAGGTTTATTAATTTAATTGTTTTAAAGAACCAAATTTTGGTTTTATTTTTTCTACTTTTAAATTTGTTTTCTAAATAAATGAACTTAAAAAATTTTTTTAAAAACGGGGCACCTGGGTGGGTCAATCAGTTAAGCATCTGACTCTTGGTTTCATCTCAGGTCATGATCTCACAGTCTCTGAGTTTGAGCCCTGCATTAGGCTCTGTGCTGACAGCGTGGAGCCTGCTTTGGATTCTCTCTCTCCCATCCTCTGCTTGCTCTTTCTCTGTCTCTTGTCTCTCTCTCTTTCTCTCTAAATAAGTAAACTGAAAACTTTTTTAAAATTTGTTTTCAATTTTATTTATTTTTACTGTTAATGTTTATTATTTATGATGACTCTGGGATTGTTTTTTCTGATTTTTTTCTTTTTTTAGAGGTAAAAAAGTATAGACCATCAATTTGAGATCTGGCTTTTCTAATATAAGCATTATAATGCCATATATTTCCTCAAAGCACTGCTTTACCTGAATTCCACACATTTTGGTCTCTTGTGTTTTCATTTTCATTCAGTTCAAACATGTGCTAATTTCTCTTGTGATCTCTTTTTTGATTCATGGGTTTTATAGAAGTATTGCTTAATTTCTTGGTGATATACATATAGATATCTCTCTATATATAATTTCTAAATCATTTTGTGGACAGACAACATACTTTGTGTCATTTCAGTCCTTTTGCATTTGTTGAGATTCTTATTATAGCCCAGAACAAGGTCTCTCTTAGTGAGGTATATTTGCAAAGAACATGTATTCTGCTGTTGTTTGGGTGTTTAATATTAAGTGTTAATTAGGTCAGTGTAGTTCATAATGTTGTTCAAGTTTTCTATATTCTGATTTTTTGCCTAGTTGTTTTATCTGTTACTGAGAGGGGAAATGTTGAAGTCTCCAGGTGTAACTGTGTATTTATTTATTCATTTCTCCTTTCAGTTCTGTCATTTTTGCTTCACGATTTTGAAGCTCTATTAGGCACATACACATTTAGAATTGTTTTGTCTTTGATAAATTAGCCCTTTTATCATCTTGAAATGTCTTCCTAACCTTGGTAATATTCTTTGTACTGAAGTCTACATTGTCTAAAATTACTATATTCAGTCTAATTGTTTTTTTGTAGACTGTTTTTATATACAGTTTATGTGGGGCATCTATTTTTCCATTTTTTTATTACCTGTGTCCTTGTATTTAAAGTGGTGTGTTTTTTTTTCTGTAGGCAGCACATACTTGAGTCTTTTTAAAAATTCCACCTGACAATTTCTGCATTTTTATTAGAGTGTTTATACTATTTACAGTTAATGTAATTATTGATATGGTTTGATTTAAATCTAACATTTTACTATTTGCTCTTTACTTGTCCCATCTCTTTTAAGTTTTTTTTACCTCTTGATTATTTTATATTATTTTATCTCCACTATTGATTTATTAGCTGCAATTCTTACTTTTTAGTGATTATGATAGGGTTTACGATACATACCTTTCACTTATCACAGTATACCTTCAAATAATATTGTACCACTTCATGTAGGGTATAAAAACCTTACAAAAGTATACTTCTATTTCCCCCATGCCATACTTTGTGCTTTTATTGTTATATATATTTTAATGCTACATATATTATAAACCCTATTATATATTTTACTATCTTTGCTTTTGACAGTCAATTATATTCTGAAAAGATACAAAAATAAGGGGAGTTTGGTTTTTTGCCTCATTTTTTCTTTGTTCATTTGTTTCTTAAATTACACATATTAATGAAATTATATGGTATCTATCTGTGACTTATTTCACTTAGCATTATACTGTCTAGATCCCTTCATGTTGTTGCCAATGGCAATATTTCATTATTTTTATAGCTGAGTAATATTCCATTGTGTAATACACCACATTTTCTTTATTCATTCATCTATCCAAGGACACATACGTTGCTTTCATATCTTGACTATTGTGAATAATGCTCAATAAACAGAGATGCATATATCTTTTTAAATTAGTGTTTTTGTTTTCTCTGGGTAAATACCCAGAAGTGGAATTACTGGATCATATAGTATTTCTGTTTTTAATAATTTGAGGAAACTACATTTTCCATAGTGGCTGCACCAATTTACATTCCTACCAATAATACAGGAGAGCTCCCTTTTCTCCACATCGTTGCCAACACTTGTTTTTTCTTGTCCTTTTGATACTAGCCATTCTGGCTGGTGTGAGGCGATTTCTCATTGTGGTTTTGATTTATATTTCTGTAATGATTTGTAATGCTGAACATCTTTTCATGTGTCTGTTGACCATCTGTATGTCTTCTTTGGAAAAATAGGTCTATTCAGGTCCTCTGCCCATTTTTAAATTAGATTATTTGTTTTTCTGGTGTTGAGTTGTGCAAGTTCTTTATCTTTTTTGGATATTTACCCCTTATCAGATAAATCATTTTGCAGATATTTTCTCCCATCCATTCATTCTTCTCTCAAACATCTTGTGTTTTCATTTTGTTGATGGTTTCCTTTGCTGTGCAAAAGTTTTTTAACTTGATGTAATCCCAGTTTTTTCTTTTCTCTTTTGTTTGTTTTGCCTGGAGAGACCAATCCAGAAAAATAATGCTAAAGCAGATGTCAGAATTTACTATCTATGTTTACTTCTCTGATTCTTATGGTTTTAGATGTTACATTTAGGTCCTTAATCCATTTTGAGTTTATTTTTGTGTATGGTGTAAGAAAGTGGCCCAATTTCATTCTTTTGCACATAGCTGTCCCATTTGCCCAACAAAAAGAGACTTTTTCCTATTGTGTATTCTTGCCTCCTTTGTGATAGATTATTTGACCATGTAAGTACAGGTTTATTTCTGGGCTCTCTGTTCTGTTCCATTGATCTATGTGTCTGTTTTTGTGCCAGTATCATACTGTTTTGATTACTATGGCTTTGTAGTGTAGTTTGAAATCTGGGAGCATTATATCTCCAGCCTTGTTCTTCTTTCTGAAGAATGTTTTGGCTATTCAGGGTCTTTTGTGGTTCCATACAAATCTGAGGACTACTTGTTCTAGTTCTGTGAAAAATCAATTGTTACTTTGATAGGGATTGCATTGAATCTGTAGATTGCTTGGTGAAGTATGGACATTTTTTTTTAACTTTTTTTTTTTAACGTTTATTTATTTTTGAGACAGAGAGAGACAGAGCATGAACGGGGGAGGGGCAGAGAGAGAGGGAGACACAGAATCGGAAACAGGCTCCAGGCTCTGAGCCATCAGCCCAGAGCCCAATGCGGGGCTCGAACCCACGGACCATGAGATCATGACCTGAGCTGAAGTCAGATGCTTAACCGACTGAGCCACCCAGGTGCCCCAAGTATGGACATTTTAATGATATTAATTCTTCAGACCTATCTTTCCATTTATTTGTGTCATTTCCAATTTCATTCATTGATATCTTATAGTTCAGAATACAGGTCTTTGATCTTCTTGGTTAAATTTATTCTTAGGTATTTTATTCTTTTTGATACAATTGTAAATGGGATTATTTTCTTTATTTCTCTTTCTGCCAGTTGATTATTAGTGTATAGAAACTCAACAGAGTTCTGTATATTAATTTTGTATCCTGCAACTTTACTGAATTCATTTATTAGTTCCAGTGGTTTTTTTTTTTTAATCTTTAGGTGTTTTTGTTTTTGTTTTTTAATCTATAGTATCATGCCATCTGCCAAGAGTGACAGTTTTACTTTTTCTTTACTAATTTGGATGCCTTTTATTTCTTTTTCTTGTCTGATTGCTGTGGCTAGGGCTTCTGGTACTATGTTGAATGAACGTGGTGAGAGTGGACATCCTTGTCTTATTCCTGATGTTAGAGGGAAAGCTTTTAGCTTTTCACCATTAACTATGAAATTAGCTGTGGGTGTGTCATATATGGCCATTATTATTTTGAGACAAGTTTCTTCTCTGCCCGTTTTGTTGATAGTTTTTATCATGAATAGATGTTGAATTTTGTGATTTTTTTTCTGTATTTATTGAGAGGATCGCATGATTTTTATTCTTCATTTTGTTAATATGGTATATCAGGTTGATTGATTTGCAAATATTGAATCACCCTCGCATCCCTGAAATAAATCCCACTTGATTGTGGTGAATGATCCTTTTAATATATTGTTTTATAATTGGGTTTGCTAATATTTTGTTGAGAAATTTTGCATCATTGTTTATCAGGGATATTGGTCTATAATTTTCTTGTAGTATCTTTGTGTGGTTTTGGTATCAGGGTAATGCTGGCCTCATAGAATGAATTTGGAAGCATTCCTGTCTCTTCTATTTTTTGGAATAGTTTGAGAAGGATAGGTATTAATGCTAATTCAAATGTTTGATACAGTTCACCTGTGAAGCTATCTGGTCCTGGACTTTTGTTTGTTGAGATCTTTGTCATTACTGATTCAATTTCATTACTACTAGTAGGTCTGTTCCAATTTTTTTTTATTAAAAATTTTTTTAACATTTATTAATGAGAGACAGAGAGAGACAGAGCATGAGCATGGGAGGGGCCAAGAGACTGGGAGACACAGAATCTGAAGCAAGCTCCAGGCTCTGAGCTGTCAGCACAGAGCCCAACACGGGGCTTGAACTCAGAAACTGTGAGATCACGACCTGAGCCGAAGTAGGATGCTTAACCAACTGAGCCACCCAGGTGCCCCTGGTCTGTTCCAATTTTTTTATTTATTCCTGATTCAGTCTTGGAAAATTGTATGTTTCTAGAAATTTATCCACTTCTAGGTTTTTCAGTTTGTTGATGTATAATTTTTCATAGTTGTTTCATAATCCTTTGTATTTCTGTGGTGTTGGTTGTAATTTCTCTCTTTCGTGAGTTTTCTTTTTTTTTTCCTTGATGAATCTGGCTAGAGGTTTATCAATTTTGCTTATCTTTTCAAAGAACCAGCTCTTAGCTTCATTGATCTTTTCTATAGTGTTTTTTTAGTCTATGTATTTCTGCTCTGATATTAATTCCTTCCTTCTGCTGACTTTGGGCTTTCTTCTTTTTCTAGTTAGATTGAGATTTTTGTTTGTTTGTTTCTTGAGGTAGGACTGTATCATTATAAATTTCTCTCTTAGAACTACTTTTGCTAAGTCCCAAAGATTTTGAACCATTGTGTTTCCATTTTCATTTGTCTCTAGGTATTTTTAAATTTCCTCCTTTATTTCTTCATTGACCTATTGGTTGTTTAGTAGCATGTTGTTTAGTTTCTGTGTGTTTGCGTTTTTTTCTAGTAATTGATTTCTAGTTTCATACCATCGTGGTTGGAAAAGATGCTTCATACGATTTCATGCTTTTAAAATTTATTGAAACTTGTATTTTGGCCTAACATGAGAGCTATTTTGGAGAACATTACATGTGCACTTTAAAAGAATGTATATTCTGTTGTTTTGGGATGGAATGTTCTGTATATATCTGTTAAGTCTATCTGGTCTTAATTTCCATTCTAAACTACCATTTCCTTATTGATTTTTTTTGCATGGATGATCTATCTAGTCTTGAAGTGGGATTTTAAACTCCTCTACTAATATTGTATTACTATCAATTTCTCCCTGTAAGTCTGCTCATATTTGTTTCATATGTTTAGGTCCTCCTATGTTGGGTGTGCAGATATTTACAATTGTTATATTCTCTTGTATTGATCACTTTATCATTATGTATCTCTTGGTACAGTCTTTATTTTAATGTTTATTTATTTTAGAAAGAGAGAGGGTGTGAGGGGGCAAGGGGCAAAGAGAGAGAGGGAGACAGAATCCCAAGCAGGCTCTGTACTTTTGGCACAGAGCCTGATGCAGGGCTTGAACCCACAGACTGTGAGATCATGACCTGAGTTTTTTTTTGTTTGTTTGTTTGTTTGTTTTTTTTGCTTCCAATATCTTTTTCTACTTCTTCACTTTGAGTCTGCTTGTGTCTATGTGTCTTTAGGTCTGAAGCGAGTCTTTTATAGACAGCATATAGATGGGTCTTATTTTTGTATTCATTCAGTCATCCTGTGTCTTTTGATTGAAGCATTTATCCATTTACATTTAAAGTAATTATTGATAGGTATATACTTATTACCATTTTGTAAATTGTTTTCTGGTTGTTTTTTGTAGTTGTTCTATACTCCTTTCTTCTTGCTCTCTTCCATTCTGATTTAGTGACTTTTTTTAGTGTTGTGCTTTGGTTCCTTTGTCTTTATTTTTGTGTACTTATTACACATTTTTGGTTTGTGGTTACTATAAGACTCATACATCCTCTGTATGTAACACTCTATATTAAGTCAGTCATTTAAGTTTGAACATATTCTGAAAGTACTACATTTTTAATGTATATGGCATGTTTTAATGTATATGACATAATATTTTTATATCTTTTTATTTTGTGTATCCCTTAACTAATTTTTGTAGGTATAATTGATTTTACTACTTTTGTCTTTTACCTTCATACTAGCTTTTTAAGTGATTATGTTATTACTATGTTTGCTTTTGCCAGTGAAATTTACTGGTGAATTTACCAGTGAAATTTACTTTACTTTTTATGTTTCCTTTCATAATTTTCTTCTAATTATGATCTTTTATTTTCCTCTTAAAGAGATCCCTTTAACATTACTTGTAAGGTTGGTTTAGTGGTGATGAACATTTTCAACTTTTGTTTGTCTGAAAAACTATCTCCCCTTTAATTCTAAGCAATAACTTTGCCAGATAAAGTATTCTTGGTTATAGGCTTTTTCCTTTCAGCACTTTGGATATATCATATCCCTGTCTTCTTCTTGCAAAGTTTCTGCTGAAAATCTGGTGATAGCCCTATTGGGGTTTTCCTTCTATGTAGCTATTTGCTTTTCTCTTCCTGTTTTTAAGATTCTCTGTAATTTCTGCCATTTTAATTATCATGTGCCTTGGTGTAGACCTCCTGGGTCCATTGTGTTAGGGGCTTTTTGTGCTTCCTGAACCTGGATGTCTGTTTTCATCCCCAAGTTAAGAAAATTTTCAGCTATTATTTCTTAAAATAAGTTTTCTGCCCCATTCTCTCTCTCGCTCTCTGTCTCTCTGTCTCTCTCTCTCTCTTTTCTCTTCTCTTTCTGGGATCTCTTTAATGTGAAGAGGTTAGTGTTAGTACACTTGATGTTGTCTCAGAGGTCCCTTCATCTGTCCTCATTAAAAATTCTTTTTCTTTTTGCTGTTCACCTTGGGTGCTTTCCCCTACCCTGTGTTCCAGATTGCCAAGCTGTTCCTCTGCATCCTCTAATCTGCTGTTGATTTCCTCTATTGTCCAGTTACTTTTAGTCCACTCTGATTTGTTCCTTTTTATATTTTCTGTCTCCTTGTTGATGTTCTCTCTGAGCTCCTCTACTCTTCTCACAAGTCAAATGAGCATCCTTACCACCATTACTTTGGATTCTTCAGCAGGTAGATTGCCAATCTCCACTTTGCTTACTTCTTTTTCTGAGGCCCTGTCATCATCTTCTGTTTGGAAGATATTCCTCTGTGTCCTCATTCTGTTTGACTCTGTGTTTGTTTCTGTGCATTAGGTAGGGTAGGTATGTCTCCCGGTCTTAAAAGTAACGGCCTTGTGCGGAAGTGCAGTCTCCCCTGGTCACCAGAACCAGGCACTCAAGGAGTGTCCCTGTGTGGGCTGCTTGCACCCTCCTGTTGTGACTGGGCCACAACTTGTGTGGTGTAATGATGGGCAGGACTGGCCCCTGGTGTGGCTGGCTGAATGGCTCGGCTGTAGCCGCTGCAGGCATGCTGGTGTGTGGTGCCAGCTGTCTGCTTCCCCAGGGCAGGTGTCACTTTGGAATGGTGCCAGTCCCGGCCGAGGCTGCCTTCCAGGTGTGCTGGGGCAGGAGCCACTTTGGAGGGACACCTGCTGGGGCACGTGGGTTGGGTGGTGTGGGTCCACAGGGGAATGCTGGTGGGGGACGAGCGATGCCAGCAAGGTGGATGAAGTATCAGAACTGGCTCCCGTAAGCAGCCAGCCACCTAGGCTGAAGGAGGGCAAGAAAAATGGTGTCACCAGCACTTCCATCTCTGGAGAAATCTCCTACAGATCCCTGCCCTTTCAGCAAACGTGGTAAAATTAGTCAATAAATCTTCTTCACATTTAAGCCAGGTGCTTTTCAAACTGCTGCTCTCCTGTTGGGTCTCAGACTGAGTGATGTAGCGCACTGGCCCTTTAAGAGCAGACTCTTGGTTTCTCCTATAGCCCTCCAGCTCTCCCACAGTTAAGCCTACTGATTTTTAAAGCCAGACATTATAGGGGCTCATCTTTCCGGGGCACATCCCCAGGGTGGGGATGCCCAGTGTGGGGTTTGATCCCCTTGCTCCTCAGGGAGGACCTCCTCAGGGAGGGAGCAGACCTCCTCTGGGATGATATTCTCCCCACTTGTGGCCTGTGTGCCTGGGGTTTGGTTCCCGATCATGTCTCTGACCCTCCCACCCTTCTTGATAGGACCTTCTCTTTACGTCATTAGCTGTGGGAATAGCTGGTCTGCCAGTCTTCAGGTGGTTTTCAGAGTGAGCTGCATTCTGTGTTGTTGCCCTCCTGTGTCTGTGGGAGGAGGTGAGCTCAGGGTCCTCCTCCTTCACCGTCTTCCCCTGCTTCTAATCTGTGTTTCTCAAATTTGTGTTAAATGCTGGACCTTATGTGTAACAGGACAGTAGTGACGTAGGTAAATAGTATTAATGCCTAGAAAAGAACATGCCTTCATTCTACCAGGTCATCAGTGTGGAGTGTTGAGCCACGGCTGGGAATTGAATGGTGGGCCCTGCTACCCCCTACTAGCATGGGGCCTGGAGTGCTAGAAGTCTCTTCGGTGTTCTGGCATTCAGGAGGCCTGGGGCTTCTTTCTCCTGTGCCTGAGTAAACGGGGGTCTGGCTCTTTCTCTACACTCTTACCTCTTAGCCTGCCTCCAGTGGTAGGCTGCTGTTGTTCCTTGGGGCAGACTCATGGGCGGGGGGGGGGGGGCGGGGGGGGAAGAGGGTTTTTTTGAGGCTCTTTAGCTCTCTTGTGGCATCAGTCGTGGGCAGGTCTCAGGTGGGGCTCTCTCAGATATTCTTGTGTCAGTAGAGTGGGATATCCTGGTTCTTTTTCACCTCTGTGCACTAAGTGTGTTGGGATTAATTTGCACATTGTTGGGAAAGGCCCCTTCAGAAGCTATTGGCATTTGGTTATTTGAACTCCAGCACTCCACAGAGTGAACTTTGAAGATTGTAGCTCTGACCCCATCATCTGCTGAAAAGCCGTCTAGGACACCCATGGCCCTCAGGTCAGAGGCTTTGAGCTTTGCAGCCTCCAGCCCCTCACTCTGCCCTTCCTTCAGTTACTGAAGTCTTGTCTGTCTCCCTAGGCCAGCCCATCAGTCTTGAGGGCAGATTCTTGTTCTCTGTGTACTGCTAGAGATGAAATGGTGCCTGGTAGGGTCTCAGCAACTGCCTTACGTGGGCGAACAATGAGTGCAAGCCTAGAAAGCCCTTACCTCCCCTGCATTCCAGCAGATAGACACCTGCCAGGTCCAGGTTCAGGCACACATGTCACAGAGAGGCCTTTCTGGGGACCACCCTACTTGGCAAGTTTAGAGAGGAGCCTCTCTCCTGTGCCCCCAGCCCTGTGTTTGTCAGCCCTGGCAGGGATCTCACAGTACTGATCTCCTGTGTCTACCTCTGCTCCCTCCTTCTAGTTCCCCAGCACAGGGACTTGCCTGCCAGGCCTGCCTCACCCAGCCTGAGGTGGGCACTTGGTGAGCCTGTGGGGGACCTTTGCGGCACTGATGCAGCTGCCCCAGCTTTGGGCTGATTCTGCAAGTGCATGTCAAGTTAAAAATTTTAAAGCTTCTTTTCCTGTTTTAGGAACAGTGAGTCATCACACTCCTTTTGGTGGATGCACGAGGACTTGGGCTGGAAGCATGTGGAGTGTCCTGCGAGGCTGGAGGAGAAGGCATCTGAGCGCATGGGGAGCCCTGGGGCGGCAGCGGCCCCCCAGCGTCCGTGCTCTGGCCAGCACGGGCCCCGGGACTGGGGACGAGTACAGTCACGTGGTGGTGGGTGCGGGCTCGGCGGGCTGCGTGCTGGCCGGGCGGCTCACCGAGGACGCAGACAGGCGTGTGCTGCTGCTGGAGGCCGGGCCCAAGGACATGCTCGCCAGGAGCAAGCGGCTCTCGTGGAAGATCCACATGCCCGCGGCCCTCGTGGCCAATCTGTGCGATGACAGGTACAACTGGTGCTACCACACGGAACCGCAGCCAGGCCTCGACGGCCGCGTGCTGTACTGGCCGCGCGGCCGGGTCTGGGGAGGCTCGTCGTCGCTCAACGCCATGGTCTACATCCGCGGGCACGCAGAGGACTACAACCGCTGGCAGCGGGAAGGCGCGGCCGGCTGGGACTACGAACACTGCCTGCCCTACTTCCGCAAGGCGCAGAGCCACGAACTGGGTGCCAACAGGTACCGCGGCGGCGACGGGCCACTACACGTGTCCCGGGGCAAGACCAACCACGCGCTGCACCGCGCCTTCCTGGAGGCGGCGCAGCAGGCTGGCTACCCCCTCACTGAGGACATGAACGGCTTCCAGCAAGAAGGCTTCGGATGGATGGACATGACCATCCACCAAGGTAGCACAAGGCTCCCGTCCCCCATCTCCCTGGTTCCTCCTTTTGCCTATCACAGCCCCATCCCCCTGCCCCCATCATGGTCAGTAAGTGAGGATAAACGGGCTAGTATGAGGCCGAGATGACAGAGGTCTCATGCCCCCTAAAGGCCACAGAATACAATTCGTAGCCAGTGAGAAATGACTTGGAGACAGACTCTTGGGCATCCTTTAGGCCTCTGGCGTCTGTTGTGGAGAGTCAGCTCTTTGACCAAAGAGACTAACAGATGAGGAAACTGAGGCAAAGAGCACTGAAGTGCCTTGCACACAGCAGGACAGAGGCAGGGCCTGGGTTGACCCAGGGCCCTTGCCTGCCTCTATAGAGTTCTTACCCCCTTGTATTAGGTGCTCCTGGTCATCCTGTTGGGAGTGGAGGGTGTTTTTCCACCCCAGATGGATGTGGATTTCAGTCCTGCAGAGACTTGGTTTTAGCCCTACTTTGCAGGCAGAGCTTGTCCTGCCAGGGGAAGGGCACATTCCATCTTTCTTCAGCCCCACCCTCCCACCCCCACATCAGGCAAAGGGGCAGGGACTGTGCCTGATCGCCTTGCTCTGTCTGCCAGGCAAGCGCTGGAGCACAGCCTGTGCGTACCTGCACCCAGCACTGAGCCGCCCCAACCTCACCGCCGAGGCCCAGACGTTTGTGAACAGGGTACTGTTTGAAGGCACGCGTGCAGTGGGTGTGGAGTACGTCAAGAATGGCCAGAGCCACCGGGTGAGTGAGTTACTTCCAGGCTGGTGCAGTCGAGATGGAAGGGAATGAGCAGTCACCCTAGTGGTCATGCTTAGTGTGGGTAGCAGTTGGGCTCTTGTCCCCAGGGTCTCAGAGGTGAGGAAGCCCTCAGTCCAGCCACCTGCAGAGAGCCCATGGTGGCTCCTGTGAGCCTCTGTCTGCCCCTCCCCACCTCAGAGCAGGCTCCTAGAACCTTCCATACCTTTTGAGAAATTGATAGGTTTGTACTAAGGCTTTAAAAACCACAAATGTGATCATAATCCATATTTCAACACTACACTTTTTTTTTTTTTAATTTTTTTTTTCAACGTTTATTTATTTTGGGGACAGAGAAAGACAGAGCATGAACGGGGGAGGGGCAGAGAGAGAGGGAGACACAGAATCGGAAACAGGCTCCAGGCTCCGAGCCATCAGCCCGGAGCCCGACGCGGGGCTCGAACTCACGGACCACGAGATCGTGACCTGGCTGAAGTCGGACGCTTAACCGACTGCGCCACCCAGGCGCCCCTCAACACTACACTTTTTAAAAATATGTATTCATTTATTTTTGAGAGAAAATGTGCAAGCAGGGGAAGGGGCAGAGAGAGAGAGAATCCCAAGAAGGCTCCATTATGTCAGCACAGAACCTAATGAAGGGCTTGATCCCATGAACTGAGCCAAAATCAAGAGCCAGATGCCTAACTGGCTGAGCCACCCAGTGCCCCCAGCACTATGCTGTTCTCCACTTAGCAGTGTGTCAGGATCAATCTGCCTCTATGTGAAGATCTGACTCACTGCTTGCTTTATTGAAGCTGTTTGTTGGAGTGTCTGGGGCTCTACAGTCCCGTTTTTAAGACCATCGTTACAGTGTGACTGTTGCAGAACGTATCAGCATGTGAAGCGCGCTTCAGTGTTGCACCCGCACCCGGGAGCTGCATGTGTGGAGCGCCCTTCATAGAGCGGCCCGCTGAGCATCCCCTTCCTTACTCTGGGGCCTGGGAACGGGATCCCCCCCCACCACTCGGGGACATCACACCAAGGCCACGCTCTCGGTGTTCTGTCTCGCTTTTCAGGAAGCATGACCTGCGTGCCTCTGCCTCTTCCAGGCTTACGCCAGCAAGGAGGTGATTCTGAGTGGGGGCGCCATCAACTCTCCACAGCTGCTCATGCTCTCGGGTGTCGGCAACGCAGACGACCTCAGGAAACTGGGTATCCCGGTGGTGTGCCACCTTCCCGGTGAGCTCCCTTTGCTGCTGCTCCTCAGAGGGGGCCTCTGCTAATAAAACAGCTTATTGAAGTGCATTAGCGTGGAGCTGGGGAGGGGGCAGCAGTCAGCTTTCCTCAGAACGGCCACATTCTTCCCATGAGCCTCACTGGACAGCCCTATCCCAGGGACCCCAATCTTTGTGTTGTTTTTCCCCTTTCCTGGCCCTACTGTCCCACTGAGAAGTGATGCCCCTCCAGCAGCGAGCTTCCACCTGAAAAGCCCACTGGGCCAGGCTCGGATATGTCACCAGGGCAGCCCAAGGGTGAGAGGGGTCCAGGCCTATGTGTTTTCTGTCCTCAGGACTCAGCAGCAGCCCTGACATTAAAGAAGCCAACTCAGTGTTTCAGAGCATGGTTTTCATGTTAAGACAATTATTCCAAGCCTAAAATTTATCTTACAAACTGTCTTTAATGCCCATTAGGGCTTCTTATCTCTCTTATAACCCAAACTGCCCCCAAAATGACCCTTTGTGTATTGAGGCTTTATCAGAAGAGGTTTGTGAAAGTGCTGGCCTGTGACAGTGTCTGCCCAGCATGACAAGCCCTGATTCCCTTCTTCCCTGGAGGTACAGGTGGGGCCGTCGGTCCATCTGACGACAGCTTACTGAGTGGTGCCTGCTGAATGCCTGGGCCCTACCCTCAGGGAGGGTGCTGCATGGCAGGAAGGCATTGGGATGGTTACAGGGACTGCCCCGGGAGTGAGTGATAAGGGCAGGTGGCTTGGGCAGCATGAGAGGACTAGACTTGGCAATGAGCGTAGGGATGGCGTCCCAGGAGGCAACCTTTAAGCAGAAACCTGAGGAATAAGCAGGAGCTGGCTCAGCAGGTATGTGGATAGGTTTAGGGGAAGTTTTCAAAACCAGAGGAAGTCAAGAGGCCAGGTACAGCTAATAAGCCCCTCTTGGAAGCCATCTTTCCTAACCATTCCCTCCCATTTCAGGAGTTGGCCAGAACCTGCAAGACCACCTGGAGATATACATCCAGCAGGCATGTACCCTCCCCATCACTCTCCATTCAGCACAGAAGCCCTTGAGGAAAGTCCGGATTGGTCTAGAGTGGCTCTGGAAGTTCACAGGTGGGTGTGCTGGTCTGGGACCATAGTAGAACTGGTCTGTGGGCAGCACAGCCTCCTTCCTAAGGTGCTGAGCAAGGGCTCTGGCTTCAAGTCACTTGTTCAGAACTTAGCTATACCATCTGCCTCAGCTTCCCTATCTGCATGATGGGGATACATAGTCCTGCCTGGAAGGCTGTTGTGAGGACCAGATGAGGTGGCCCAGGGCCTGTCCAGGGTGAGACTCCCGAACCTGGGTGCCACTCTTCCTTACAGATAGCCAGGGATGGCCTCATGCTGGACACCCTCTGGGCTCCAAGGAGCCTGGAGAAAAAGCACACTCAGCATCCATTTCTCAGCAGTTTGTTTGTTTCGGAGTCCCAGAGCAGTCCCCCGGGTAGGAAGTGGTGCTTTGAAATCGTATTCAGCATGTGTTTCTCCCACACCTGCCACGTACTGTGTGCTGTGCCAATAAGGCAGGTTCCCTTGGGGAGCTTACACTTTGGTGGGGTCAGTGGAAAGAAACCACGTAAACATGCTTAAGTTTTAAGATCAGGGTGTTAATAAAGTAGGGAATGGTGACAGAGTATATCTGAGAGCTAGGGAGAGTATGTACAAAGGCCCCAGGTCTAGGCATCTGGTGTTCGAAGAACAAGTCTGTTGGGCCAGGGAGACTGCAGCATGTTGAGGAGAAAGCAGGGGTGCGATGGAAGAGACTCCATCATGAGGGTAGGCCGGGACACCAGCAAGGAGTCCACTGGAGCTGCCAGTGAGGAGGGGGTCTCAGCCTGGGCTGAGGGAGGGGGTGGGGGGGGTATTGCCAAGTAGATGGATCCCAGTAGATTTTGGAGCTGAAGTCAGTGAGGCTTTCTGAGGGTCAGATGGTGGGCGACGAAGAAGAGGAGGAGGCAGGGACAGCTCGAATGTCTGACTTAGGCCTTGTATGAAAGAACAGCCTGTCAGGGGTAGAGCCTGGGGTGGGAAAGTTCAGGATACCGGACCACATCAGGCCTCACAGTTGGGTCTGTGGTGGAGGACGCCGGTGGGCGGGGGGGGAGGCGTGGCAAAACCGAAAGGCCCTTGGCATGTAGCTGATGTTAAAACCTGTGGTGTTGGGTGAGCCCACCTGAGGGAGAGACGCCAGAGTTGAGCACATGGGTCCAGGCACCAGAACAGAGGCCAGGAGGGGTGAGGGTGGGGGGGTAGCCTGCCATGCCCTGATCCACTCTTCTGATCCTCAGGGGATGGAGGCACAGCCCATCTGGAAACAGGCGGATTCATCCGGAGCCAGCCTGGGGTCCCTCACCCGGACATCCAGTTCCATTTCCTGCCATCCCAAGTGATCGACCACGGACGGGTCCCCACCCAGCAGGAAGCTTACCAGGTGAGCAGACAGCTTCATCTTTGTCATCAAGCAGTGCCCTGCTCAATGCAGCAGGGCCCTCGGGTGGGGGTGGGGTGAGGCCCAGGAGCCTGTGCCCCAGCTGCTCAGTGGGTCGGAGGGGAGAGGAGGAGTCTGGAGTCATCATGAGGCAGTGTGTGTGGTACGTGGAAAGCGGAGACCTGCGCCCAGCTGAGGGCAGATGCTCTATGGATCTAGACTGCCAGAAATAGACAAATGAGGCCAACGGCCCTGGGATTTCCAGCCCCTGGAAGTTTAAGACATCATGTATAAAACCAGGAAGCAGCAGTGATTCAGCAAGGTGATCACTTGTGGAAGCGGGGAAGGGGGTAAGATGCAAACAAATACTAAAATGTGTCTGCTCTTAATTGCCTTTGGATGTGGAGTCTCAGCCCACAGGAAACCCCAGGGCCTAAGCTACTGACTCAGAAAGTTGAAGGAGGTCACAGCTTCCTCTGGTTCTTCTAGGTGCATGTGGGGACCATGCGGGGTACGAGTGTGGGCTGGCTCAAACTGAGAAGTGCCAACCCCCGGGACCACCCGGTGATTCAACCCAACTACTTGTCAACAGGTAATTCTCCAACCCCTCTGTCTCCCCCGGACCTGGGCTTGCCGAGTCATTTGTTCAATGAATGAATGAATGAATGCCTTCATGGGGTTTACATTTATCTCTGAATCCTACTCCTGGACCACATTTTCCGAGACACATCACCCCCGCCCCAATTCTAGGCTATAAACTGGGCACATGCTGCTAGGTAGTGTCCTGGGGCCCTTAAAGTAACCCTGGGATGTCCTTTTACACAGCAGGAGAGATTTGTTGCTTTCAGAACAATCTGCCAGAAGGTGCAAGGAGATCTGGCTGTGTACACTGGGGCTCACAGAGACTGTTGCTCGTTACTCTGAGTTTCGTCCAGAAGCAGATTACATTCCTGGGCCTGCCTCTTTGCATGCAGCAAAACCGAGCACTCCCCACTGGGCAGGTCTTGCTCGATAATGACCCGTAGCATGCTCACAGCCACACTGGCGGAGGCAGGGTGTACGGTCTCACCTCCAAGTTAAACCTAGGGCCCCCGGGGGAGGCTGTGTCCACCTAGGGTGCTGTTTGCCTTCATGGGATGCTGCTTGGTTGCAGTCTCACTGGCTCTGAGTAGGTGACAGGCAATCTGGTGGCTCCATGTCCCTGAACTGTGTCCCCTGGGGCAGCTTACTGAGCCTCTCTGTGCTCAGAATCCGTTGGCAGAGCCAGCATGGTAAAAGGAATCACCTCACCTATTTCTTCTCGTCAACAGAAGCCGACATTAAGGACTTCCGACAGTGTGTGAAGCTGACCAGAGAAATTTTTGCTCAGAAAGCCCTAGAACCGTTCCGGGGGAAAGAGCTCCAGCCAGGAAGCCACGTGCAGTCAGATAAAGAGATAGATGCCTTTGTGCGGGCAAAAGCGGACAGCGCCTACCACCCCTCGTGCACCTGTAAGATGGGCCAGCCCTCTGACCCCACTGCCGTGGTGGACCCACAGACCAGGGTGCTTGGAGTGGAAAACCTCAGGGTGGTTGATGCCTCCGTCATGCCCAGTGTGGTCAGCGGCAACCTTAACGCCCCCACCATCATGATCGCAGAGAAAGCAGCTGACATCATCAAGGGGCAGCCTGCACTCCAGGACAAGGACGTCCCTGTCTATAAGCCCGGAAGTCTGGCCACCCAGCGCTGAGGCAGTCACTGCCTGAGAAGCCTCCTGACAAGCCAAGAGGGTCAGCAGAGTCCCTGCCCTCAGTGCCCTTTCCTGAAACTGTCTAGAATGTTAGGATTCAGTGGCTGAGAATGGGTTAATCTCTTAGGATGGGAGACCAGTATCAGGGCAGCAAAGCAGGTTTCTTTTCCCCAGCATTTTCCTGCGGGCCCCTCCCCCTGCCTCCTGAAGGGGCAGCAGGGGGGACCAAGGGACAGGCCAAAGGAGGATGATGGTTAACTTCTGCCATGGCCTTGTCTTAATAGTCCAGGTTCTGGTCAGACTTGAGGGAAGTGATTCCCTCTCAGGCCTCCCTCTTAAGGCGAGCCGCTCTAAGAGCAGGGTGCTGTGCCCAGAGGCTAGGTGGTGGCTAGACCACACTGGGTTCTCAGGGTGGGGGCATCCCCCACCTCAGGCTGCATGCTGTAGCTGAGGCCTGTGCGTAAGCCTCCGGTGTCCCTGTTTGGAGGGCAAGCTGCCTGCTGGGAGAAACACAGTCTTCCCCGGTGCTTCCCGATCCCACTCGGGCCACTCTGAGGGCCCACCTCGCCAGTGCTCTGGTTCTTACTAAACACAGCCCAATGGGAAGATTTCTGGACCTTGATCTAAAGAAGCTTCTGGAGAGTCTCTTCACTCCCATAGGTCTCATGATTTAACATTTTAAAAGATTTTCCTGTTACCAGGGAAACCTAGAAATCCAGAGCAGACCCACAGACCAGACCACTGCTCCATGCCAAAGCAGCTAGCCCAAGAGGACCCTTTCCCATCAGCCTGGGGAAGCGACTCACAGCGGACAAAGCCGGCTAATTCGTATTCTGCGGACATCCACAGGACCCGACTGGGATGGAGCTGAGGCTGATGGAAAAAGTTGTCAAGTCAAACTAGGTACCCGATCCTGTAAAAGTACAACTGAGTGAAAGAAAAAATAAGTTGGCAAAGATTTGAGTTGGGGGGGGGGGGAGGGGGGCGGAGAGCAGATACAAGAAGCATTTAAAATAGTTCTTTGATCTTTAAACTTCCTATAATCCAATAATGTAATCCAGTAACTTCTTTTTGAATGGAGATGCCTTAGCCAGACTGCTCTCACAGGGTAATGGAAATTAAATGTGTTTTGGATGGATCTTTCTAAAGATCTCCAAGGCCACTTCCCACAGCAGGGGAGAAAAGGATTGTTCCATGGAAAGCTGCTGTGCTAGACACAGAACAGGGAGGGGAAGAAAAAGGGGGCGTTCCAGGCTTCCCCCCGGGGTCAGAGTGGATCGAGGTGTCATGGAGGCCAGACAGCCACAACTTGTGTTTGTGAGACAGACCTTCCAGAAAGATGGAGAGAAGAAAACCATGACACCTCTCCTTCCTTTAAAAATTTTAAGTGGCTCTGGTTTACTCTTACCTGTATCTTGCTGCATTTTCTGTCCCACGGGAGGTTCTAAATCTGCCAAGAGATTGATTTCTTCTAGGGAAGTCCCCGTGTGCCCCTGCAGCCGTGGTCTACAACTGTCAGCCTCAGGGCCTGGGAGCCACCTGCAGGGGTGAAGGAAGATCAGAGGAGGGCAGCTGCCAATCTCACTGCTCTGAGGGCCAATGAGTGACAAGTTGGGTAGGTGGAGGGGTCCAGGCCTGCCTGTGACTGTGCTGACCTTGTCTAGTGCGGGTAAGCCAGGTGACACAGCCATTCTATGCTGTGGTGGTCTCAGTCTCTGGGGCAGTGGCTGCTTTGCCTCCTGTGTCTGTATTGTAAGATAAGCAGAGGTGAGAGGAGGTACGTGATCTTGCACGGCTGGATTACATCTAGGCCCCTCTCCCACTCTCGGTCACCGAGCCTCATCCCATATGATCATTCAGTGTAGCCAGATGCATAAATAGAGTGGACCGCGAGTGTTCTGTATCCAGGCCCCACAGAAGTCAAGGCGAAACACTGTGTTGTCGGGGTTCAGCCACAAGATGGAATAGTGTGCTTTGAAGTGGCTCCTCGCTCCAGCCAGGACAGGGGAGCGTGCAGCCGTCTGGCGGAGTGGAATAGTGGCCCGTGTCATAATAGGCCATCTCAAGGTTCCATTGCCATGAGGGAACCTTCGGCCTCAGAAAGAGGGCTGTTGGCTGGGGAAGCCAGAGAGGGGAGAAAAGTGCCTATCGGGTTAGGGAGGCTGAGCCACAGTCAGGCGTCCCTTGGGGGCCCCCAGAGACCAGGCCAGCACTCAGCCCTGAGAGAATCTTCTTGAAGCCCCTTGGCAAAGCACCCATGATACCTAAACAGAAGAATGTACTTTTCAAAAAACGGTTGAAAAAGTGTAACAGGAAGCTGTGTATATACCTGAATGGGCTCCGGGCACGGACCCCTTTGAAGAAGACTGCGTTCAAGCTGCTGCATCAACAGAAGGTTCTTCCTGGTAGAACGGAGGATAGACGGCACGGAAACCGGAGCAGCTCGCCAGCAGCATGACCAGGAATGGCAGGTCCTGGAAGCCGGATCCTGGCTTCCAGACGTGCAGCCTCTCTGCTTCCGGGCCAACTGTAGGAATCCTCATTTCCATAAAATCAGATAGCTTCTCTCCAGCCAAACCCTTTTCCTCCCCACAAAGGCCGTTTCCTGTTTCTGCCAACTTAACATCAGATCTAATATCTACATCCTTTTCCCTTAAAACCTAGAGGGAAACACATGCCTTCTCCACCAGCCCTGTTCTGAGACCCAGGCCGTCTCCCATTCCCTCTCTCCTGCCACCATCCCCACAGGGTGTCTGCAAGGCCACTCTCGCTGGTGCTCCCATGTTGGAGGCAAGGGCCCCAGGCCTGCTCCCCATTCTCCTATTCTCGCCTGCCCTCTGAAGCCCCCAGGAAGGAAAGAATATTATTTTGGAGAAATAAAAACTTTGTCAACAATGAGAGCCCAGCTGGTGTCTGTTTTTGAGTCTGGTAGGAGCTGGAGCTCTGTGCCAGACGATAGCTCTGTGGCTGACCAGTGTTCAGAACAAACCAACGCCCATCATAGCAGCGGAAACCTTTGTAGGAGAACAGGCAGTTGGCAAAGACACTAAAGACCATAAAAAATAATGTGAAATAAACTTCCCTGGTTCCTTTCATAAGCGTGGGGTCAGCAGTAAGGTAGGTAAAGCCCATGCTGTGTGCCCTGTGTACCAAGAAGCTTCCCAAGCTTGGGCAGACTCCCAGACAGAGCTAGAAAGCCCTGTCTGGCCAGGCTGCCAGGATAGAAACCAGAGAGAATGCTTAATGAGGATCCTGCTCATTGGTAGTTAAATCCAAGCTGACATATCTATTTGTGATATTAAGAAAAACATGAGAAACCAAATGTACTATTTTTTAGGGGGTGGGAGGGGGCCCAAAAAGGAGAGACATTTAATCTTAAAACTTTCTAAAGCAAAGGAAAAAATAACACATCCTCTACAACTTCAGTTTTTTGTTTTTTTTTTTTGTTTTTTTTTTTACAAAGAACAACTTAATGGTTGATAGGAGATTGAACCAGGCTTAAAGCAGACCTGTTAAGAGCAGTACAGCTTATAAAAATGCTAGTTTTTAAGTACTGACTGGAAAAGATTGTGGCCTGCACCAAAAAAACCCCATCCTGGGAGGGCAGTTTGGGCTGCTGCTAAGTCGTAGTAATGCCCAGCGGAGACGATGGGGACAGTGGGTTAGCCCTTTAGGAGAAACTGCTCTCGGCAGCTGGTGTTACCTTCTGCATTAAGGAGGGAGCCGTGAGGGTAACACAAAGTTATGCAGTTAGAGAACCGCCCTCGGCAGAGTGCCCCTTCTGAAGCTCTCCCTGCCCTGCTCCAGGTCTTTGCAAGGAGAGCTCCCTAACACAAAATTCTTACACAGTTTTGTTCTGAAGAACATTTTGCGTTTTAATAAAAAAAAATTATGTCAGGAAATAGTCATTTACAAACCTGGAAGTGTTTTTGCCTGGATCTGGAGTAAGAATGTCTTAAGAGGTTTGTAAGGTCTTCATAACAAAGTGTTGTTATTTATAAAACAAAACGAAACAAAAACCCAAAACATTTACAGGTCATGTAGGTGATATTTAAAAATTTTGAACCAAAAACTGCTACCTGTATTTTTGACTGCAGGGAATCCCTGCCAAGGAAAGTTGACAAACGGCGGCGTAATTCTTTGAAAAGAAAAGGAAGCCTGGGTGGGTCTAATGGTCCAAAAGTGGGTTTTCATCAGGAAGTACAATCGGGGTGTGAGTACGTTCTAATGAAAACTTCAGCCCTCATTCAGTTGCATATAAAAGCCCTCGGAGAGAACACACAGTACAGCAATGTTTTGTAAAAAGGCAACAATACGATTTGTGGACACCTCTGACGTTCTCATCCCACCGATCATCACTTTGCCTCCCCCCTCCCCGTTCCCCACCCCTCCCCGCCCCAACTCCTTAAGACAAGCACAGTAGCCATCCCCAGGGAGCAAGGAAGGGCAGAGGAACTTCAAAAATGCCTTGTGGGGGCTGCTGAGGAAACCACCACTGTGAACGCCACAGGGTCAGAGTAACCAGCTCGACCTACTGTAATGAACTTGTCGAAGGGTCAGTAGAATAAAAGTTGCAACCCACAGTGGACCAGAGGTCCACTATCAAATCCTAGCACTCTTGCCCAAAGCCAAGACTGTAAATCGTCATCTGGTGTATCTTGGGTTAAGGTAGATTTATAGTAACTCAAAATATTTTAGAAAAATCTCTGTAGTGTCAAGTTCTTTCGAACTTAAAATGTCATCCCCAAAAGATTTTTCACTGAATAAAGGAGAATTGGCTCTATTTCTTCTACTTCTGTACAGCCCAAGTAAAAATGCTAGTAATTTCTAGATTTCGGTGGGGAACTACCATTATTAGGACCCATAGATATTGCTGCAGTTCAAATACGGTACAATAATTACAAAATATAGACCATCTCTTTACAAATACAAATTATAGTATATTACAAGTCATGTACAGTAAATCTATAATTTTTAAACAAACTAGCGTATCTAAGTTTACCTGGTTGCGAGTGCATGATTATTCCAGTTTACAGTTGCCCTTAACCTGACAGTCAGAAACCAACTGAGTGACGCTCTCTCTTGTAAACTGGGGTCACATAACAGAAAACCTCGTGGATAAGGTCCTGCTCCCCTCTCAGGATGACGGCTGGTAGGTAGGTCCTGATTTACACACTGTATTTCAGAACAGCTAAACAGAAACCAGGAAGCAGTGTATCTGGGGGAAGAGGGTTTAAAAATGGATATGCTGGGCCCAGTGAATGTCTGATATGCTAGACCGATGGCTGAGGTAATGACACAGGTGTGGTGATCGTCATCACCTTTAACCTTCCCCACCATGCCAGCAGGTGGGTGGGCGCAGGTGAGCGCCTGGGGGGGGGGCACTCTGGACAAGTGGGCTGGGCTTGTCCGACCTCCTCACCGGTCCTCCCCAAGAGGGCTGGACCTGCTGCTTCCGACAGCTGGAGCCGGGCACACGTGCGCGGCTGTTCCCTACCAGGTTTATGGCTTCCTCGAGGCATGACATCACTTGTACAAAAGTCTAATTGAATATGGACTCCACACTAGTGCCTAAACTTTCCTAACTACGAGGCACTTTTTCCCTGGCCCTCTGGCGCCCCACCTGAGGCCAGAGCCAGTCTGCCCCTCCCTGGGGGCTACAGGGTGGTGATGCATATCATTTCATCTGCCAGGTCCTCCTCATCCCTTCCAGGGTCGGGCTCTTCATCGCTGTAGCCTGGCCCGAAGTCCTGGAGCTCATAGTCCTGCCGGTGTGACACGGGGCCCACACCCCCGTTGGCCCGGGGATGTACAGTCCCGTTGAGCAGGTTGCTGGCTGCACTCTCCATCTCGTCGATGGTTAGGTCACAGGCATCGGCGATTTCGTGTTTTGTGGCCGATACAAATTTTGGGTCCCTTGCATACCGTCCTAAACCTTCGGATATCAGGACCTGTATGGGACAAATGCATCGCGTGAATGTGTTACAAGGCTTTGGGGGTGGGGGTGGGGCGGGGAATGACAAAGGAGCCACCTCGAGCCCTAACTGCAGGACATGATTTTATGTTCATTAGACCTCACACGTGATAGCTCAATGTCAATGGCTTTGAAAACATCACAGACTTCAAACACTACATATGGCCCAACAAGAACAAGCCCCACTGGGGAAAAAGATTTCAGGAGAAGCTGGCAATATTTGCAGGTACAGCACATGCAATCCTAGGTACGGCTCCTTCATGAGAACTGGCAGTGGTGGTATTTGTATATTGGTGCTGTCCGTCCCATCTTTGCTTTGGAGCAGTGGGCAATATCGGACAAAAAGCGACACAGCTGGGCTCTGGGGCCTCCCACCCTCACAACCACCGCTGCTCCAGCGGGTCCCCCTCCGCCGGGCAGAGCTGCCCATCTGTGGCACGCTCTGGGGGGGCCATACTCACTGCTTCCACCAAGCTGTCTGCGCTCCTCTGCTTGTCACTGTTTTTGTTGCGGAAGCTGCTGGGGACGGTCAGGCTGGCTGGTGTGAAAGTTCGGTACGAGATGCCCGGCTCATCCGTGTACCAGGAGCTTCGGTGCAGGGACGGCAGGCTGCCGTTGACCTGGTCCAGGGCCTCTGGCCGCTCCACCTGGATCAGGGGTGCATAGCACGGTGTCCAGTCCCGGTACGGAGGGGTCGCCGGAGGGGTGGCCCATGACCGGGTTGAGTGGCTCGGCGAGTACTTCTGGGCTTTACTGGAATCCAGGCCCGCAACTGCCATGATCTGAGGGGAGAGGGGAGGTGGGAAGGCCAGAGGTCCTCAGGTGCAGGCCGCAGGCCTCACGCAGACCAAGCAGGAGGCACAAAAGCTGGACAAAGGCAGCCTCGGACAATGACTTTAAAAGGACATGGGCAGTAAAAGCCGGCTTTCTAGGGGACCGTTTTGTGTTTCCCCAAATGCGCTGCCTATGACTGTTCCCAAGTAGGAATCAGCCACTAATTCACGAAATTGCTGCTGAGCAGTGGAGAATTAGGGAAGACACTGGCCCTGTGGCATGTGAACATACCAGCCAGATCATCTACGTTTAAATATGAAGTCCATTCGGGGCAAACGAGCAGTTCCCAGCCCAGCTGGGAAGGAGCACAGATCCCTTTCTCTAATGCAAGTCCTCACAGCAGCTGGCACAGGGTCTGCTCCTCCCACCTACAGCTGCACCACAGCAGATGCATCCTGATGCTCCCTCTGCACAGAGGGCCCCGGACGCCCGGTCTTGTGAACAGCACAGTCCTGTGGCCCACTGGAAGCCGTGGCCACCCGAGGGAGGCAGGGCAGACACGAACCAGGCCCTCATTGGGACGGGACGGCAGAGGGAAGGGCATTTTCACACATGTGCTCGTGTAGACCTCTGTGCCTACTTGGTTCATGGCATTTGACGGCTGGGCCTGCCCAAACTTTGTCCTTTCACAATAAAGTAGGACATGATTAAAAATTAATATAAAAACCGAAGGCAGAAGAGTAAAAAGTTGGCAGAGACCCGTAGTGGAAGCTAGTGTTCGTGTGCTCATGTAGGGCGAGCTGGCTCTCTGCACATGTACAGACTGGGTGCTCCCTGCACGCCTCCCCACCCCTGACACACATACATAGTGGACGGCATCTCTGATGCACTCTTTTCAGGAAGAAAAAGTACCATATTCTTGTCCTTGAGGCAAAGCCCTGGTGAGTGGGCTGCACCCCCACCCTCCCTTCAGACCTTGGGCCCCCTCCTGTCCAATCACCTAACTGTGGATGGTCCTCCTCCCTGAACCACATGCCCCTCGCAGTCTGGGCTGGGGGCTTACCCCGCCCCCTTGGGGCCACAGGACCCTGCCCGCAGAGGGCTCTAGAGACGTGTTTTAATGAAAGAACAACGTCTCAGAACAAATAAAGGGCCGCACTAATTGTTCAGGATCAGGCAAACGGTCGCCACTCCCTGGGTCAGGGGTTGTACCAGATCCCATCTCCTGCACCCAGGACAGAAGGCAGCGTGCACCAAGGCTGAGTGCCCAGCTTCGGAAGCTGGCAGCCTTGGATTCAAAGGCCAACTTGGTTACACACCCCCTGTGTGAGCTCAGGCAAGCCACCTACCCTGTCCCTGACATTTGCTCATCTGTGAAATGGGTTCACGATCGTATCTATTTGATAGGGTTGCTACAGGATTGAACCCGAGTGTACATGAAGGTTCTCTCTGACCCTCCTGCTGCCGGCAGTCAGAGAGAAGGGGGTGTCCTGAGGGTGGGTCCCATGCAGGGTGCCCATCGGGCCCGTGATGTCCAGGCCAGGTGGACCAGCTCACCTGCTGCTGCATCAGGTGCAGGGGCAGGGCTGTGCGGTGGGGGAAGGTGGGGGGTGGCGGGGCCTCTTCCTGGCTGCTCTGCCGGCGCAGACACTCGAAGTTGAAGGAGGATCTCCGGCGGGCTGAGAAGTGAAGCACAGCAGCACTTGTGAACCGAGCGCTCTGTCAGGACCCCGGGGCCCTGGGGTTGAGGGTGGCCCGCTGGACATTCAGCAGAGAGCCCAAGAGGAAGCAAGCGACAGGTCCGAGGAAAAGCATCAGGTAGGGAGGCCTCAGAACTTTGGGAGGGAGGATGAAGAAGCTGCCCAGCCGAGGGACGTTTTTAACAAGTTCAAGCTGGTTTCTTGTGAATGCAGTGCCTGTTCTCACGGGGCAGAGCTAAAGGCTCTGGAGTGCGGCTGTTCTGATTCGAAGCCCCGGCCCTGTGGATACGTTGTGGGAGCACGGCGTTTCAGGCCAAGAACAACAAGGTCATTCTAGAATCCTACGGCTGCTTGCTGACTGACCCCCTTCTCACCCTGCAGACATCCTAAGTGTCTCTGGGGGACGTGGCCTCTCGCTGGTGCTCCCGTGCTTCTACCTGCTTTAAGGGGTGGGGGGTGACCTGCTACCAGCTCAGCCAGATACGAAGCAAATTCTTTTGTTGGGAAAGACCCAGCTTCTCTAGCACTGAAGATAAAAACAGAAAAGAACACCTCTAAGGATAAAGAACATGGTTGTCCTATTAACGCCCACTTTAAAGAAAGGCTCCTGCATGGGGTTGAGTGATGACAAGGGATCCAGGAGGTCAGTCTGAATCCTGGGCCCCCAAGCACAGGCCAGAGGCTGACTCTGGAAACAGCTCCACCCTCCAAAGGTGCTGGCTCACTGCTTGGGGGCCTGATAGTTTGCAAGGCAGGAGCGAGGTCTGTTTAACCTCTTCTGCTTTCTAAGATCCCAGGGCATTTGTCATGCCCCAGCAAAAACGCTGCACACCCCTAATTCCTGTACTGGAAAACTGCAGAGGCGAGCCTCCCAGGCCTCCTGGGACCACACGTGGAGCTGTAGGAACCAGGTTCTGTGAGCTCTAATCTAAAAGTGCATGAAGACTGGGCTGAGCCCTTGGCTGGCTCTGCCCTGTGGGCATGCCGGGCCCCCTCCTCCTCGCTGAGTTGCATGACAGCTGCTGTCTTCCATGCACCACATGGGGGGATGGGCCTCCCCTGGCTGCACACCCTCTAGAACCGTCCTAGGATCAGATGGCAAGGGCCAGAGGCTCGGAGCCAGGAGAGGAAGCCACCATCCCTCTCATTTGGGAAGTGCCTTTCAGTTTTGAAAATCGGTCCGCGTACACCTGTCATCTCATCTGCTGTGCACAACCACCTCTGACAGAGGAAGCAATCCCACTGCGGCTGAGAACATAGGTTGAAGACTTCCATGTTCTCCTCCCTGCCCAACGTCTGAACTGATGGGCAGTAAAGCAAATAAAATACATTTTATTTATTTGCCCTTACGAATACAAAGGGCATCTGCTCTAGCCCACTCAGCTTCACCAGGGCAGAGCCTCTGAATGGTGGGCATTAATGTGGCCACCACAGGGGACACAGGGAGGTCCAGGGAGGGCAATGGTCCTCTGGTGGGCCAGGGGCTCTACCTGGCCTCACCTGCATGTGTCATCCGGTATTTATGGAGCTCAGGATTGCTCTGTTTAGCAGCATGTGTTTGGGGCTGCAGAATTAAATATTAACCATGGAAATGGGTCTGATTACACTCCCCAGCAGGTCAGTGACAGCTGGAGAGAGGCAGAGGGCCCCAGGCACCACCCAGCCACACTTGTTATTGCACGCGGAGTTAGCAGACTCGGAGCCAACGTGTCTTGGCTATTTTTGGTTCCTGATTAGAGTCCTACTCACAAATATGCTTCATTCCTCAGAAACACCAGGAATGGATATTTTTTAACCAATCACCAAAATGCCCACATGTGCAAAATCAAACTCCCCGGCCGGGAGCAGCAGGGGCCACTGCTACATTTCTTACCCCAGCCCACGTTCCTCACTTGGGGTGACCCAGATCTCCTGCAGCACTGCTTAGGCCACCTGCATAGGCAAAACAGGTGGGGAGCAGCCAGCCCCCACGTCTTCTCAGCAGGATGGGATTCCTCCAGCCCCAGGATGGGGGTGCTGACCCTAGAAGTCACCACCAAGGCCAAAACCTGCCCCGTGAACAATGGCATTGGCTGACCCGTGGCAAAGATGAAAGACGGGGGGACGGGGAGGTGAGGGGGCACTCCCTGGTGGGGACTGAGAAGAGATGGACATCAAGAGTCCCCAGGTGGCCTTCAGAGACTTGGGGCTGGGTGGGATAGGCCTGGGCTCAGGTCCAGCTCTGCACAGGGCTGATCCCTTCCACCCTCCTCTGTCAGGAGAGGGCCTGACAACGACATGGCACACATCTTACCTACCTCACAGGATGGGCCTCGGGCTCAAAGGCAATGATAACATGCACAAAAAGCCCCTTATCAGATGCCACATACTATGGACATTTAGGCCACATACTGCCTTCCTCTGTTCTCAGAGAGTCAAGAACAGCACTAAAGTTGTCCGAGCTCTATCACGTGAGATACAGATGAGACAGAAAGGAAAGCCGGTAGGATCTCCAACCAGGGGAGGTTGGAGGGCTGACAGTCCCTAACAAAGCAGGACCACATTTGTCACACTCCCCCAGGGGGGCTGGGGTTGGGGGAGGGGCACACTGTTCCTTGGAAGGCTTCACCCAAAACAAAAAATCTGGCCTCACATGTTGGGGTGGGAGGTAGTAGGCGTCTCCTTGGAGATCTCCGAGAGTCATAGCAAATGGGTGAGTCGTCATCTTCCAAGAAGCCTTGGGGGTGATGGTAGCCTCGAGGCCGCTCGAAGTCCCAGTTGCTGCCTGGGTATCTGTTGTAGTAGCTGTAGTTCTGCCTGGTGGTCAAAAAGGCCAAAAGAGACGGTAAGGGGCGCCCGAGATCCTAGTTAACAAGTCCTGCCTGTCAGCTCGGACAGACCCACCTTTCTTGAACACCCTGGATTGGCTGAGAGCAAGGCAGTCCTCGGCCTCACGAAGACTCGGGGTCCGGGTAGCAGCTGGTCTGAAAGAGCAGCCTCCACCCTGCCTTTCTGGCCCTATTTCTCCTGCTCCCGCTTTCCCTCTGGCCCAGAGTCTGTGCTCTGCCTCACTTCCCAGGGCAGGCCAGGTGTAGTGCATGTGGGCCCTGGCTTCAGGGCACGAGGGGCGGGAGACAGCCAGGCCTCCTACCGTCAGCCCGAGCCGCAGAGCCGCTCACCTGCTCCCGGCCGGTGAGCCGGCATCCTCAGAGCCCTCCTCACCACTGAAATACTCCTGCTCCTCCAAGCAGCGGGGGTCGCTGAAGTAGCCGTGTACCTCTGGATCTTCCCGGCAAATAGTTGGGAACTGCTCATCTCCTGAGTCAGACCTGCGGTTGCGAGACAGGGCCTGAGCGCCCAGGCAGGCGGCAGACACCTCCCGTAGCCAGGCCGCGGTGGGAGGCCAGCTCCCCCTGCCCCCCACATGCCCCTGACTTCTCCCTGGTGCACCCGGGACTGGACTGCTCAGGCTCCACGTGTGAGCACATCTCTCTCTCGGTACCCTGCACGATGCCGGCGCCAAACCACTATGCCCAGGGGCCACAGCGCCAAAGGAGTCGGTGTAATTTGGGGGAAGAGAACAAGGAAATGGACATAGAGGCCTGCAGGGATCCGCAGTCCCAGGGAAAAGGCTCTGATCCTTCCTGCCCTGGCCTGTGTGACTTCAGGGTCTGGAACAAAGAGGACCCCTAACCAATTTCCCACTGCATCCACCCCAGGAAAAGTCACAGGGGTTTGCAACTCAGTGTCCCAGGGGGACTCACACGTGTGACACCTGGCATGTTTTCAAAGCCTGCCTTGCCCACATGGCAAGACTGTCATGCTGTCTCCCTGAAAGCCACCATCCTGGCCTCGGTCCTCAGGAAAACCAGCCAGGCTCTGTTATATCAACTCCCTCCAAAGAGAGGACTGTGCTCCCTCCAAGTTCATGCTCTCAAGTTGCTCCTGAGCAGCTGTTTTCTCTTGATACAATGAAAGCAAGAGACCAAGCCCCCTGTTCCCAGGAAAATGATCATCCCACTCACAATTCAACCCACTTTAGCAAATGCGTAGCAGGGTACACAGCACAGACGTTGGGGGCTCCAGGACAGACAGAGAAGATCTGGTCCCTGGTCTTCAGGAGGTTGGGGTCACTTTCTTATCAAGTCCCCACAACAGGCTTGAACTCAGAGAGCAGCAGGCACTGGCCGGCCTCCCGGGGCCAGGCAGCCGGAAGTGCACAGTGTGCTCTCCCTATGCTATCATGAGGCCAGTGGGTACACTGGCGCATCAATACCAGCACATCCTTGGCTGTAACAGACTGTGTAGTCTACACACATATGGACCTCAAAGCTCATTTGCTTAGAAAAGCAGCAGCTACCTCTGCCCCTGGAGTCCACAGGCCCAAGCAGTTGCCTCTAGGGAAGTTTCATCCCTCAGTGTTGAGAGGCCGGTAGGTCACTCTTACGACACAGAGTATTTAACACACAAACGCAATGAGCACATACCTAATGTAAGTTTCATAATAGCGGGTTCTATCCAGGACAAGCATAACATGGGAGGGAGGGAGGGAGAAGATAAAAGTTAAATCCTTCCAACAAAATTTAAAATGCAGATATCAGGCTAGTTTTTAGCACAGAGGTCAGCAAACTATGGTTTATAGGCCATATACTGTCCATGAGCTATGAACGGTTCTTACTTTCAGAGGATTGCAAAAAACAAACAAACAAACAAAAACCCAAAGGAATAAAAATATTTCATCACATGTGACTATATGAAGTTCACATTGCAGTGTCTGTAAATAAAGTTTTATCGGGCTATGGCTGCACCCATGCATTTACACATGGTCTATGACTGCTTTCTGTCTACAACAACAGAGCTCAGTGGCTGCAATGGAGATCGTATGGTGCCCCAAACCTAAAATGCTTACTAGGTAGCCCTTTACAAAGTTTGCCAACCCCTGCCCCAAAGTATGTTGGCATCACTGGGGAAGGTAGAGCCTGTAACTGCTGCTGTTTCAGGGGGCATCCCACTTGGATGGCTGGTGGCCCTTTATCTTCTGGGTGCATCACTGGCTAGTGCCTGACGAGGCTGTGAGCTCACAGTACTCCCAGGTTCTAGTGCAAATGCCTCCCAGGAATTTCCCGTGTGTGCCAGAGCACAGGGGAGAAAAAATTGCCTTGGGCAGACACTACATTACCAAGTGCAAACACATTTTAAAGGTTACCTTTTAATACTGGACCTTCTTTGAGCCTCACGGTCACGCTTGTGGGAGGAGTGATGCCCATTTTCAGACATATGCTCAAGGTTCCCAATGCTGGGCCGCTTTCCAGGGGCAGCTTTGGACATATTGGCATTATTGAGATTGGCATTTGTTGAGCTGGGAGCTTGCTTTCCTATGGAATTATGGTTATGATGGTTATGACACACCGAATTTCCTGCTGGAGGAAACAGCGGTTTCTCAGTATCACTTGCAGGTGGAATTGAAGGCCTTTGGACATGCAGGGGACGGTGGGTGGTATTGGTCTGCTGAAGGGAATCTCTCCTATCACTATTAACATGATTGACATGGTTTCCAAGCAGGGCACCATTTCTCTGCAAAATAATGGGAGACAACACCAGGTAATTTAACAAGTATTTGATGCAGGCTAGCTATGTTAGGTAACTTTTTCTACACGAAAAACAAATTCTAGGTAAGCTCCGTAGGATCCCTGTAAAACAATCTGAGTTTCTCACAGATCAGGGTGAATGTGTCTGCGTGGCAGCTGGTCCCCCCTGAAATGAGGAAGGTTACCGATTCCTGAGCTGGGGAGCAAGCTCTTGGCTATCACACGAGTGCGCTCTTGCAGTCGCTCCAAGTTGAGGTGACTTATACCCAGCACGGCTGGCTGGCTGAGGTTGGGCAGAAGGCATACTCTCGGGCTGAGGGGCTGGGGGCCGGCTGGCAGGTCAAAGAACTGGCCCAGGGAAGAAGGGGGTGGTGCAGGTAGGCAGCTGCTAGTGGGACTCAGGATGCTCAGCCACACTGGCCAAGCAGCCGTGGCCAGGCTCCTCTGAAGCTGCTAGTGTGGGACAGAGGGGTGAGCTCAGGAATGGAGCAGGCCTGGCCCTACAGGAGGTGCCGAAGGTCTGCTGTGGGGAGAGCACAGTCCATAAGCCCCTCTAGGCCCAGGGGCTGCTTTGCATTCTCCAGGCTCTTTTGTGGATCACCGACTGCCCAAACTGGAGTCCTGCCCCACTATTTCCAAGTGGCCAGTGTGTAGCTAGGCGTGGAATAATTACTTTGAATACATCTTCTTCTTCTTCTCGTTTTGTTTCCTCCGGCTCGTCATCTTGCAAATCACATGATATAGCACGCCGGATTTCTGGCCCAATGTCATGCAGTGTCCTTAATCCTGCCTAGATCAACACAAATGGCAAAACGGATTAGACAACATGGATGCGCTGGGCCCGGCCTGGATCCTGGCTCTGCTCCTGCCTGATTCAGCGGTGGGAAGGGAAGTTTCTCCAAAGGCAACCTGGGGAACTGACTGCTCGTGTGAATGTGACTGAAGGGTCCCTGAAGCCCCAGGGTCGAAGGATGTGGAGGATGTGGTCAGGAATTCAAGACGGTCCTAGGCTGGGATGCTTGAGGTCTTCAACCCAGTAACCTCCTTCTCAATTACCTGCACTTGTAGGGAGCAATGTCTGCCGTGGTCAAGAGCACATGTTCACGTCTAAATGACAGAAGGATGGCCTGCAGAGTCCTCTCCCAGAGCCCCAGAGGGGGCAAGGAACACAATCAGGCCATTCTACAAGGACTCACTGGCTGTGTCCAGGATAAGGAGGTCTAAGTCCAAGTACAAGGGGGCAAGCCGACCAAGTAGCCATCAGGGCCACCGGTTCTGCTAGAAAGCCATGGGAACAAGGGAGTGACACCACACACTACAGTCACCAGCACACTCAGGACCATGACGAGATGGGTCGACACGCACACAGACCTGGGCCGCTGTGCAGCGCCAGCCTCCATGGCCATCCGTGGTGCCCTGGCCTGTAGCCTGGGGTCAGGCCAAGAACTTGCCAACAGTTGGATCATCCTCTTGAAGACCACAACACATTGAAAGGGGCTCACCAGCCTCTGGAGGCTGTGCAGGACCCACCAGGTGACCCCTCCTAGGCCCTCGCAGACATACTCCTTTTCCTGAGACTCTTGCAGTTGGCCTACCTTATATTGGGCCCCGGTTCCACTGGGTTCCACGGGGACAGGCCCTGGGAGGAGCCCTTCTGTTGTTCTCCACTTTGTTAGGAGAACATTACAGGCGCTTACGCTATACATGGAGAAAGTGGAGTTGCTGGCTCTGAGAAAATTATATTTTGACCATCAATTTGAAGAAAAATTGTATGCTGACTTTAAAGACTAATAGGGACAGTACAGCTACTTTATCCCTTTTCAAAGAAAGACTTACTTCCTGCCTGCCAGCAGGCCTAAGCCCACCTGTCCTATATCTGGGCAGGACCACCTCATTTGCTGGCAGTCCTTCTGCAACTCAGCAGCCACACTGGAGCACGAACCCCAGCCGTATGGGGCCGCATCTGTAGTTAAAACTCCACATCAGGGTGGTCAGCAGGGGAGCCCTGGGCCTAGAGGTAGGTCATCGGGGGGAGGGGCCTACCTCCCAGCCCTTCCTTCATGAGCCCCAGCAGTGTGAGTGGGGAGGGGAGGGGGTGGAGGGGGTGGTGGCCACGTCTGGCCAGATCCCACAGGGCTGACCCCCCTGGTGTGGGAACGCTCAGAACTGGTCTTCTCCAGATGCCAGTGGTGACAGTAATTTAGGATGTAAAGTCCTATAGGAACTTCCTAAGAGGCTCCTGTGAAAACAGCCTCATCCACGTGAGTTGATGCTGTTCAAAACGGTATACCAGGCTAGGTCTGGTTTGATCCATTCCTTGGATAGAGGAGGAGGGGGTCTTTCCATTTCGTGAATTGTGGGCATGAAAGAGCTGCCAGATTCAGAGCTCTCAGGTTCTTGGCTAGGAATGCTGTGGTCTTGTAGGGGAAAGACACACATGTCGTGGGGCCAAACCTGGAACAGTCTGCGGCATGGTCAGTGAGGCTGCCTCTCACTCTCCTGTCCCTCCGACCACAGGCATGAGATGCACGCACATACGCAGACATGAACACACTCACATATATGCACACACACACACGCTTTCCCTCTCTCAGATCCCCAGGGCCAGCACATCTGAGCCAGGGGAATCATCTGGCTTGGAGGTAGACCCACTTGCCATTCTCTTGGAAACATCAAGAAGGCAACTCTAATGTCAAGTGGGGGAAAGCTCTTTCACATGGAGCTGCAGGCATGTGCAGGAAGGTCAAGCCTAGCACTATCGAACAGCTTGCGGCTCAATCGTTCAGTGTCTTCCAGAGCACGGTCATCAAGGGAAGGTGAGCTAAGTCAGGGTTTCGTCGTCTGGTTTTGGATCACAGAGAGGAAAGGGCGATCACAGATCTGAGGCTCCCAAGCCAAAGACCAGGTTTGAGACACCCACTGCCTTGTCCACAAAATACACATAGGTGACAAAGCACTAAGTCAGTAGCCCCAGGTAAATTATGTATATGAACGCATGTCACGAGGCACCACGGGCTAGGAACACTCCTGAGGTTGAGAAACAACAGATAATCCTATTCACTGTCATTCAACTGATTGGACTGGGTCTGATTAAAAGAAATAGAAAACTATTTATTTGGATAATTTTTAACATCATCCTCTGTTGACGGGTTGACATTTCACTGAAATACACATATAACATAATTGCATCATAAAAACAAAAACGGTCTCCAGCATGTCTTCAATGGTACACAAGATCAGGAGAGTGGTGAACAGACACAGGACAGAGAATTTGTTTGCAACATAAATCATGGAGAAAACTGAGAGGCGGCTCAAGAGGCCACTTCCAAGGACAAATAATGACAACATATTTATTAAAGAGACATCAAAGGAGGATAGAAAGCATCACCCTTCCTCGACACAAAAGCAGAGGTTTAGAGATCATGCTTATGTTTTGCTTGCTCCACGCAGGAAGAAACACATCTTCTGCGAGTCAGGGCCTGACTTGACTCTTTCACACGGGATCTGGGGAAGGATGGGGAGGGGGGCTATGGGAGGTGGGGTGTCTGGGAATGAAGGAAACAGATGTTCCCAAACTTGAACTGAAATGAAGCTTAAGCACAGCACCCTGAATTTATTACATATCACAAAACATGGTAATGAAATTTTTCTAGCACACATATCAAGCTAACAGGTAGCTTAGGCTGCTCCAAAGTTTCCATAGGCACAAATTCCAATCCCAGAAAACTATCTTAAACTCTTGAAAAAATTACTTTTTTTCATACCACTAAAAAAAAAACCAAAACATTTTTTTTTTAAATAAACACTTTACAACCAGTAAAACGATCTGTTCTTTCATTTTTCATATCGGTGTCTACCTCAATCAGCAAAATACTACTTTAATTTGAAACGTGGTCATTTAGCACTTAAACCAACACAATGAAAGCTGTATAGTCATTCCATTAACATCACAGTAGAATTATGGTTTTGAATAAACACAGAATTGCTATAAAATAGAAACATTTTTGATTTAAGATGTCCAATCATATAAAATATTAAACAGAATCAAGCCTAGTTTCTGGTTGATTTTTAAATGCTAGATGGTATCATAAATATCTTTTAAAAAAAGAAACGTTGGCGCTTTGCCCGTAGACTGCTGCTTTAAATTTTAGACACCATTTAATTGGAATTTTATAGATATTTACTCTATAGAATGATTAGGTCACCCAAACAAACAAACAAACAAAAACAAACTATAAAATCTCTCTAAATATTTCTGAAGCAATAGCATAAAACTATGGTATTTTAACATCAGATATGAATATTCATTTACCTTCCTTTCTCTCACCCACTGTTAGAGTGAGTTCTCCCTACCTGGGTGCATGAGATGCCGTGCTGGCTGCCTTCCTAAGCTAGCTCTGTCAGACACACCAGGAGCCGCCGGCTCTCAGCACCAGAGAAAGCAGAGACAGACGCCAGAACACAACCCCGAACATACACTGTAACAGTGGAGATAAGAGATGTGCGTCTCCAGTCGGGACCGGGCCGGGCCATTCATCTTCGGACGCCAGTGCCAGGCTTTCAGACTCCAGCCAAAGACCCCCCCTGTCTGCTATAGCCTGTTCTCCATCACAGGCTTCGCTTGGCCAGGGCCAGCCCTACACACCCGTCTCATTAAAGGCAAGTTCTGATTAACCCTTTAGCAGGATTCAGCCCCTGTTGCATCAGAGGGCATTGTTTCAGACTAGCTCCATCAGAAGAAAGAACTGGAGACTGAATTCTTATAGAACAAACCAGCTCATCTACAAGCTGTCCTTCACTGCCCCCGCAAACACACAGGCACACATAGCACACACGGCACACCCTTTCTTTTGTCATCCTTTTCCTCCAGGGAAAATGTGACAGTGGGGCCTTTGCGCCCATTATGCACCGTCCTTGAGTCATATGTAAAGGGTTAGAATCAAGAGCGTGGCACTCCATGGGCCACCCACAGGGATTCTGATCCTGGCTGAAAGGTCAACTGTAATGTCACTGCCTAAGTGACTCCTGGCATCGCACTCAGCAGTACACATCAAGTTTGTTACCACCACTTTGAAAGATAAAGGAATCTTTTTTAAAAAAAAAATTATCTAAAGAGATCTATGATGTCTCCCTGCAAGCGATCTGACAGACCTATCTGAGCAACCTTGATTCTTGGTTGTAGTCTGACACCAGACTCAGAGCAATTCCTGCCAGTTTCTTGATAACGGAGTATTACTTAAAGTTCAGCAGAAGCCTCAAATCATGATTTCTATTCTGTTAGCATCTTTGTACCTGCCATAATGATCTCACATACTTTATCCCACTATATCCCGGGAAGCCAGGATTATCCCCATTTGGTTGAGTGGCCTGCCTGACTGATGAGGGCTCAGCTGGGACTCTGGTCCCCAGGCCTGCCCCACTCCGACCACCACCAAGACAAAGCCATTGAGTCTCCAGGAGCAAGGGCTGGGATGGAGTCTCAGTTGTGTGCTCACTTAGCCCTGTGACCCCACACATGACCTCAGTCAAGGTTAACCTTCTTCCATCTAACCTTGCATCACTAAGGTCAACAGGGAAGTGGACCAGTGATCATAAGGTGTCAAGAAAACTGAACCTGTACTTAGCACACGTCCTGGTCTCAGCTGTGCCGCTCTGAGGAGTACCGATCTTTGAAAACACTGTCTATCACACAGACCCCCATTCCTCCAGATCAGCACAGGCACGGGGGTATGACCTACGACGCTCCATCTGAACTTAGCTGGACACAGGGCTCACAGGTAGCTTTATGTCTAGTCAGTGAGTTGGGCCTTGGGTGGCACCTGGGAGGGACAAAAAAGTTCAAGGTAGGGGCAGTGCAATATGCAGGAGGCTCTCTCACTAGGGAGATCCTAAAAAGGCTCTAGTACCCTTTCCCTTTGAGGGGAGGAGTATGTGGGATCATTTCCCTAGAGCAGCAGTTCTCAAAGTGTGGCCTGGGGACATCTCCAGGGACTGACGAGGTGACTGTAATGTCCACACTACCAGGACATTCTTTGCCTTATACACGCATTCCCTCAGAGCACAATGGGGTTATTCAAAGGCTATACGACATGCGAGGATGTCACCTTTCTGGTACCTTTGTGCATGTATATTCTGTATTTTGAAATTTTCTGTTTTATTTTTTAATGTAAGTACTGATATACAAGGGCCCTCAATAATTTTTAAGAATATAAAAGAGACCCGGAAGTTTGAGAACGGCTGACAGCTCATCCCCAGACAGGCCACACAAACCTTTCTTCAGGCCCTGGCCCCTCACCTTACCTACGATTCCCGTGGTTCTGCTGACCTTTCTCTGCTTTTGGAAGAAATGTCCTTACCATGGCTTCTTTTGAGCTAGCCTTTGGCACTTCTTAATGGGGATTGCCTTCACCATGGCCTTAGAATGACGTACCCTTCCGTTACCCCAAATAGTCACCTCTCTTAGATGTGAGGTATGCCACAGAGAACGAATTTGCACAGTTCCCAACCTAGGAACTGTTAGTAGTTGACAGTAAGCTCCTTCCCATGAAAAATTGAATCATGACATACGAGGGCTAATGAAGGGTGTCAGATTGGTATTATTCAATAGCACACCATGATAATTAAGACCTTTTGCTACTACATAGTATCACCTGCTGTAACTTCTGTTCAGTAATTCTATCTTCTCAAAGTCTTTCGAAAATAATTACTATTATTGTCAGAGGGAAAAGAACTCCTGCCTTTCAGAAAGAGAACAGAAGGCAGTACCCAATAATCCTATGAATTTATAGTTGGGTCCCGCCATAGTGTAATCTATTTATGAACAGCCAGCCTGGTGCCCAGTCTCACAGGTTGTGATGGATACTGGCCTGCATCCTGTCTTCTATCCAGGAGCTTAAGAGTTTAGCACCATGGATTCTGGTGTTGGGTACCATGTTTGCTGAGTGGGGGAAGATTCTCAGATAATTTGAGTTGTCTCCTGCAACGTTTCTACACTCAAAGCTACACTCTTCTGGCAAGGTTTAAGGAGGAAGGACAGAGGCGTCTGCAGTCTGACTGGATGCCAAGTTTTAGGGAAGCCTTGTTTCCCTTTTGAGTTGAAGTCGGAGGTATACCTCCTGACTTCTGGCTGTTTCCATGAACTGCCCTTGGCTAGCAGCCACAGTCAGTGCCGTCACTGAGCAAAACAGCCAGGCCCATGTGGGGCCAGAGACTCTTGTTTCATTTAAACCATTCCCTAATCCCATCTAGAAAGTTCACTGCTTTCTAGTTTTTCCTTATTTGGAAAGACTGCAGAGAGGCGTGTGGAAATGCCTGCCATGCACACTGCTTGGGGGCTGTCCTGCTGAGACTTTACCCTACGGAGACTCCATTTAGCAGTTGGCTGGTCACAGTGGACCTCTGAGACAGGGCCCCTTGATAGTTTAATAAGCTTGACTTCTGGTGGATCAGAAACAGGGGGTCATTTATCTGATGGGGAATTAGCCCCACACCTGTGCTCCCAGGGCTGACTAGCCTCCTTTTCAGGGACGATACACCAAATTCTTAACAAACGATACATCCCAAGCACTCCCTGATCGGGGCAGAGGAGACCCTCAGACCAGAGCACAATCCCAGAAATCCCTGCTACAGCAGGCATTAGCCTTTTACCACCTAGACCACAGAGGGATGTGGAGAGGGGCTAGATGTTGGCAGGGGGGCCACCGCTGTGAAGTGGCATGTACAGACAGGCTTCAACATCTTTGCAAGGGGTGCAACCATCCCTCGGTGTGCTGGCCGGCTTTCAACCCCACCCCACATCACTGCCCTGGGCGCTGCGTGAAGTCAGACCTGCTCTTTGGCCCCGCAGACTCTGCTGTGAGAATCCATAAAGCCCACCATGAGCTCCCAGACTTACAGCAGTCTACACAACGGGAGCAGAATCAGGGGCCGGACCTGTTTCTATGAGTGAGGCCAGGGAATCCACTTAAGTGCAGGCAGGCCAGACCACTGGTAACATAAGCCACTGGGACCAAAGGGCAAAGGTCACAGTACAAAAGACAACACTGGAACAGCCCTCAGGGCTGGGAGGGACCCGACAGCTGTGCCCAGGATGGGCCTGTAGGCCTTCCACTAACACAGTTCTTCCTGTCGGTGACACCACTTGCCCACTTGAGCTGCTCCTGCACAAGTGCAGCCAGGAACAGGGCTTCCCCATGTTCTGCCGGCCCTGTCCACCACCTTCCCCATGCCCCCTCATGCACGCACACACACGCACACAGCCTCGTCTGCACTGACCAGGGCAGGCAAAAGGGGCTTCTAAGCCTTCTTTTCTCCAGGTGCTTCAGAAACTTCTAGTTTTCACACTACAGTTACTTTTGAATATTGATTTCAAAACTCAGGTTGGCTCCTCTGGGGGTCTTGGGCTCAGCACTGGATGTACAGACCTCCTTAAGCACTGCTTGTGATCGGCTGAGAATTTCACACGGGACTCCCTCATGAAGCAACTTCTCAGCAAAAGTCTACCATTTGTAAGATGTGAAAACACGACCTGTACAGGTACCTCTGTGTACATCTGTATACACTTCCCAGAGATCTTTGAAAGGGGAGAACTCTCTTTCTCAGTGGATAACTACAGTACAGAACAGAAAAGAGATCAAAGAAAAACAAGAATTTCTTAAAGTTCTGGTAGTAAACAGGCATAGGATATTATTATTGTTGTAGTCTTAATAATAAGCAATTATACGTTCAAAGTGCTTTACAATCACTTAGCTATTCCTCACAACAGCCCTGTGAGGTAGGTCGACATTATTACCCCCATTTTACAGATGGGGAAACTGAGGCACAGAGAGGTTAAGTGTCTTGCCCAAGGTCACGCAGCAAGTGAACGCTGGAGCTGGGACTAGAACCCAGGTTCCCTGACTCCCAGTGTCCTTGAAACTAGACCACACTGCTTCCAAAGAGGCATCCCCAGACTGGCTTTGAGCACGAATTAAAGACGGACAATGTTGGATGAGGTTTGGGTGTGGTGGTGTTTCCCGTGGACACGTTAAGATGGAACCTGAGGTGTTACCTGGACTGGTTTGGGCATGCAGGTGTATGTGTTAGTTTAAATGGTGTGTCTGAGCTTCCTGGCCTGCCCACTTCTCACGCATTCTGGACGGGGTCACTGCAGAGAGTGGGGGCCGGAGGGTCAGTAGGTCATGGCGGACTGGCATATAAAAGGAACTCTGTCAGCTCGGCGCCAAGGGGCCTGCCAGTCTTTGGGAGTTCAGACAAACTAGGGACGCAGAACTTTGGAACAAAGTCAGCTGCCCACCTTAGGCAGGTCTGCTTAATCTTTTTATCGTGTTATTTTTTACTGGCCAGCATCAGGAAGTTGTGTTCATTTCATTCTCTGTGGGGCGGCTGCCCCCCTCCTTTGCTCTCTCTCTCTCTCTCTCTCTCTCTCTCCCTTTCTCTGAGTCTCTGCTTGGAGGGGAAAACTGTTAAGCCTTGCACGTTCCCTTTCATGAAAAAGAGCCACCGTGAGCAGCGTCCGCGACAGGAGGCCATGGCTCTGCAGATGAGCCACGGCCCCGCTTCCGCCTTCTGGAGGAGTGCTTTGCTTGGAAGGGGTCTCCCTGGGGCCTTGGGTTTGCTTTTTTTCTGCATTTCTCCCGAAATGCTGTTTCAGTAGAAATAAGCCCACTTGAGACTTTTCCCTTTCAAGGCCTTAGCCACAAACGCCTTCCGACTAACGAGCTTGGTGCTGTAGCTCAGGCAGAAAATTCTAAAGCATCCGTTCAAGCATCTGAAACAAACGAATCAGCCAGTGAAATCTCATCTGTTAGCATCTGTTCTCTTCTTAGATTAAAAAAGAAAAAAAAGAGCCTTTTTTTATGGCTTTAAATGGACTCATGCTTTTAAAAAAAGAAAAATACCTCACTATGTTTTCAACTAAGGTGCCTAGGTAACAGGAGTCTGACACTGCACAGGTTAAGTGTCTGTGGCGTGAGTTCCCCTCTCTTTCTGCACCGAGCCTCCCCAAGGTGACCACGTCAGGGCACACCAGGGACTAAGAGTCACTGGGTTCCCGTGTGCCACCCCCGCGTCCGCTCGACCACCTGCATCCCCATCTGTCAGCTGGGCCGCGGGCTTTCACATAAACCCTAATGACTTCGGTCTTTACAAGCTGGGAATAATGGTGTCCTCCCTCAACCCAACTTCCAACCAGGTGAGGAAGAGACCATCCCGCTTAAGTCTCCCTGTCATTAACGAAGGGCAGGCTCCCATCTGGGATGCCTGGGGGATAAGTCTCCTTGGATCTCACCAGAGTGTCTTGCACAAAGGAAATCCTTGAATGTTGAAAGAAAAAGAAATGAACAAAACTTTTCCCACTTTGGGATTTTTTTTTTTTTTCTTATCCATGAGACACTGGACTAATTCATGTCTGTATCTTGCATGGAAGTCTTCATCTGGAAGGTCTGGTGGGGCTTTACTATTTGAGGGGAGGGGACTGAGCGCTTTCAAGGCTGCAGAGCTGCGTTCCTTTGTTTACTTGCTCTTGGCGGAAACTTGCGGGTCAGTCGGATGCAGCAATAATGGATGAACAGCAGATGTGGGGTCAAACTCAAGTGAATATGGCACATGGGGGGTGGAGGTGTGTGGGGGGAAACAAAAAGGCAGCCTGATGCAGCTTCTCTCCCACCCACTCTCTTCCCACAGAGGGTGGGAGAGAAGGCTGGCTTTAATGAAGATGGATGGACAGATGGAAACTGCACACTCATTCAGACCACAGAGGCCAGAGGACACCGGGTGCCGAGCTCCTCCCCACACACGGATCCAGGAGCTCAAGCCATTCTCCCTCATGTAGAAGGGGACACCGCAGCGGGTCTGGACAGAGGGAGACCAGACGGAGCCCATGGGGTTGAGAACCACAGTGCATCTGTGTGCCCTTGAGAACCATTCCACGGGGAGCAGAGTGTGTGGACCAGTGGTGATCCCGCTCAGACAGACTGCACTCTACGCAGCACAAGCACGCACATGCCTACGTCCTCCTCCCGCGCTCACACTCCACCTGCCATGAGCAATCCGTCCGTCAGCGTGTGACGCCCGGGCGCGGCGAGAAGCAGCTCATCCCACTTCTCAGCAGACCACACCCACGTCCGTGTGCTGGACCTAGTGACACTGTGGGTGCCGCTGTCATTCGACCCTGTGGCCCTAGCTCCACGGCATCACATAATATTTCATCACACAGAGAGGAAGAGCCTCCTTGCGCTTACTAAATGTAGAGTGACAAATCACATTTAAAGCCACTTCTAGGGCAGAGGAGGCCAAAGATGTAATTAGAATTATCCTTCAAGGAGACACAAATTTTCTATTTTTCATGTTTGCTTCAGAATCCAAAGCACTTTGAGAATTTATCTGTCAAGATCACGAACACAATTTAATTTTCTAGGCTGTGTACTCAACGTAAATTACAGTCATAGCCTCAACTCCAACCAGGTGTAGATGTGCTGGTATTATCATCTAACAGGAAACGTTTGGATTTCGCCAGGGAAATGAAACACTTTCTACAAACAACAAAATGAAAAACGTTTGGGAGAAAAACATTATCACAACACATAACGTAATTGTCTTTTACCCACGACTTACAAACATAGTTTTAGCATCATTTGAACCTGCAACTTAAAAGACTCAGGGAAGCCCATCCATGAAATGTGATAATTAATTACTCAGCCATGTGTTGTTTTTCAGGTTTTAAAACATCAAGACACAATATCCAGCCACTAGAGCAGGAACTGAAGCCATCTGGTTGCAAAGTCTTGGGGATTCAGGAAAGGGAAAACTCTGTATCCAGGTGACCATCATACATGCCTTCCCCAGAAAACAGAAGCGTCTCATAACATGGACATTACGGTTACTGGAAATTATGGCATAACCATCCATGAAAGAGTATGTTTCCCCCTCCAGAGAAGTCATCAGGTCCTACCAACCCCACCAACTAGAATCTGAGAATAGCAAGCAGTTTCCTACAGGCGGAGGGAACCATGACACTCTGAAATACAGCCAGTCTAGGTCTCCAGGCCCAAGGCTGTTCAAGGAAGCTCCTTCAGAAACTCGTTCATCACACCTCCTCCTTGCACCCAACCTGGCCATGCTGCTCTCAAGAGCCCACGGATGGACCAGAGGCCCGTTCAAATCTGTAAACACGTCTGTTCCGTTTGCTTCGTCTCTCTAAGGCTACTTGTGAACTGTGATCACTTTTGAGGACTGGCAGGGCCAGAAGAGAGAGTTTTACTCGCAAACTCCACAGCCTGAGACGGCAGTGGGCCATTGGACCGGGCCTCTGATTCACTGAGCCACCTTTAGGACAGGCGATGAGAGAAACAAAAGACCAGAAACTGTCTTTAGTTGCTTCCCCTAGCTCTGCGGCTGTCTGGGCAGAACAGAGGCTTCCTCATGAATCCTCAGGTCACTGTCACACAAGGTCATCTGCTAACCCAGCATCTGCATGTGCACCACATTTCTTCACTCACGGCCATTCATGCTCCCATTCTCTCTCTCAGCGAGGCCACAGACCAGCCCTCACCGCACCTCACCGGCACTCTGGACACCAAACAACGCTGGGACCTTCTCCTCGGAAGGGACTGATAGAAGGACTGTTCCACACTGAACCCTGTTAATAACTACACGGCCCAACCTGAGACATGTGATAAGAGGGACATAAAGGTAATTTTAGAGTAAACAAATTAGCAGGAGAAAAACATCCTTGATCTTATTCATGATGGACTTCAAGCACTCGGGGAGCAGAGATGATGGGGCTTTTGATTAGTTTGGACAGGTGTTTCTGACAGCTTGCCAACAGTTCCCTCGTGCCGGTTCTTCATGCCTTGTCATTCCCTCTTCCCCCTGCCTTTCTCCATCACCAGCACTCACTCACAAGCTTTCCTGCCTCGCCCCTCTTCCTGCAGGCTTCACGGTGACCCCCTTCCTCCACATACCTGCTTCCCATGCCAGAGCTCTGGGATTACCCAGGATTCTACATCCTCAAATGCACGGACCCTGGCCAGAACCAGAGGTTCTACACTCCGGGAGCCTGGGGCAGGCCGGGGCTGGCATAGGGGAGGGACCAGAGGCTGGCCTGGGCACAGAGCAGTGTTTGCACAGCGCAGAGAGACAGACACACCGCAACACACGTGCGCGCACACACATATGCACGTACACACACATCAGGAGGTGATGGATGTTACTGAAATGGACCGAAAACCAACAAGCAGTGGGGTAAGAAACAAACAGAAACAAAACAAAGCACTTGCGTTCAGATGGAGAGCTGTTTCCGGGGCAGCTAGGGCCTGAGCCCAGGGCCAGGGGTGGGGAGGTGGGTGCCTACCTAAGGTTAATGCCTTTGGAGAAGCCTGGAGGAGACAGGGTGCAAGGCGAGCGCCGGCCCCCCGCCCGCCAGGGCTGTGCCTCTGCCGCTGTCCTGGGGGCCCTGCCACAAGGGCCACGGCAGGTGCGGGCACAACAGAGAAGAAGCAAGGAGAGGGAGGCACTTACCTCGGAGCCCAGAAATGACTAGTCCACATTTTGGGGGGTGTGCGGTATCTCAGTTTAAACAAAATCCTTGTGGCACTGCTCAACCATGAATAGTCAGCTCTCTAGTATTTCAAATAAGCTTGTAAAATCGTTAGTGAAAAGAAAAGGTAACAAAAGGACAATTCACCTGTAGGGCAATGGTGGTGTTCTTCGCAGGGTATTTTCCCACCAGGCCTTGTTCTTTCCGTTTCTTGAATTTCCTAAAGTAGTCCTGTATCAGGAAAGTGGCATAGAACTTCCCCACGGTTACCTCATCATCTAAACGGAGAGACCAGACAGAGCTCTCCCGAATCAGCACATTTGCACCAGGAGCCTAAACTCTCTCGCTCGGGGCCGGGGCTGGGGTGGGGTGGGACTGTGCTCAAGGCACTGAGCTCTGGGCTTAGACACGGGAGACTAAATCTAGCAAAAAGCAAGGTTTTGCAAAGCAGTTAAGGCTCAAAATTAGAGTCAGTCACACGAACTGATACTCAAAAGTTGCAGAAAACAATATGTTTGTCATGAGTTTATTAGAGCAGCGTATTAGTAACACTATGAAGTGCTGTCTTGGTTATTTACTTAAAATAAAAATTACAAAACAAAAAGAGGCTTCCTGGGTCCTATTTTCACCCCTGTGCATAGGGATTTGCATGTGTAATTACCATGAACACCGAGGGCAATTAAGCACCAAATCCCGATGCCTGGAGATAAAGACAGAGACCTCAGAAAGTGACAGACAAGCTTGGAAGAGGAGGAAGGTTCAGGAAAGTGGCTGCAAACCCAGATTTTCACGTGCCCCCGTGACTGTTCCAATAGCCTCCATATGCCATTTCTGCGTTTGTAACCCAGAGCTGCTTGTTTTCGGCACAGCGAGCGACAGCTCCAACTAACCTTGGAGTTGAGCTTATTTCTGCTTTAATGGGAAACAACTCCAGCACGTACCGCTGGGGGCTGGAACTCTGCTGAGCATTTTAAAGGTGATGCATGAGGCAGAATAGAGGCGCTGGCTGTCTCACGGTAAACCACGTCGGTGGTGCAGGTGTGCCTGGGGGTGTCGGCCAGCCTCGCTCTCCCTGGGGTGCACGCTCCCAGATCTGCAGTGGCTCCTAGGCAAGAAGCTTAGGGCCCCAGGGCTTGTAGAGGCCGAGAGGAGGACGGGCTGCCGGCCCTCAGGCTTTAGGACAGCTGAACTTGCACCCAGGCCACCTTCCCCTCACAAGAGTCGCGTGTTGATCTGGGGCAAGGGGCTTGTGGAGCTGTGAACGCCACAGGAGATGAAGCCCCGAAGCACTGGGCCTCCTGCCTGGGCTGGAGGACAGTGAGCTGGCAGCCTGCTGACAATGGCATCCACTGCAATGATGGTGGAACATGATGGGTTAGGGGTCACTGGGACCCTCTGTATTCACTAATGCATCTGGGTGGGGTTCATTTGTGCCCATGTGGGACGTGTCCCCGTCTGGACACCACTAGTGTCCTGCCAGAAGCCACTCAGCGTTAATGAGTAAGAAGATGCCTTGGGGAGGCCGGCCTTGAGAAGTGTGCTGCCTTCCTCCCAAACCTCAGCCAAGAAGTCCTGGACTGGTGCAGGGGTCACCAAAGTGACCAAGGCTTTGGGTAGCTTGTAAAAACATGTCCTACATCAGTCTCAGGCTGGTCCAAATGGCCTAATGATGTACTGTCCATGGGCAAGGAGGCCAAGAGGTGAACAGACCGTCCAGGTCTCAGGACTTCAGCCCTGCTTTGCTCCTAAGCCACTCCGCATTTTGCCCAGGATGCATCTGGAATACTGGTTCTAGCTGCTGTTACTCTGGGGCACCCACGCTCCCAGAGGAACTCCATGTGGGTCTCATGGCCTCTTCACGACAGCTCTGAGATGGGGGACCTTTTGGTCCCTCTGACAGGCGGGGTGGGGCTGAAGGACTTGTCTTGGCCAGTGCAGCTGGGATGTGAGCCCAGGGCAGCAGGCCTCCCAAGGCCGAGCTCCCCTCCTCGTTACCTTTCAGGGATGGCCCAGCTCTGGCCACACAGAGGGACTTCTTTGGGGCTGCCTCCCCCAGAGTATGTCTCTGTACCGAGCTGCGTTCCGCGGGCGGCTCACGGCTTCCAGCAGACAACCCCGAAAGCCCAGGAAGACTCTGCCTACCATACTACAGCTGTTCCCTGCAGCCCATGGTGTCACGTCTTCTCCATGGGCTCCCAGAAAAAATACACTGGGTCTGCAGAAGGCCCACCTCATTCCATACTGGGACGTTTCCCGAAAATACAGGCCTAACCCTCTTCTCCCTCGAGCCGAAATGGCCCAGGGGGCTCCTGAGGGGAGGTCTTGGCTCTCCTGGCCCAGAACCGGGGGCAACAGGGGGCTCAGCGTAGACTATGGTTCTGCCCGAGCGGCCGCTCCAGAGCACAGGCAGGCCCACCACTTGGCCTTCTCCACTGAGATGCTAAGTTAATTGAGGCTGGGCTGAGGATGAGCTCTCAAGAACAGAAAAAGTCAAAGCTACAGCAGGTTAGAAAAGGAAGGGACAGAAGGAACGGATGCAGTGAGGCCATCTGGGCTCAGGCCTGGAGAGAAAGAGATGGGGTCAGCTTTTTGCACTCTTCGGGGCAAAGGAGCCAGAGATCCAGGTCAAGGAGTAGAGGCCCAAAGGCAAGAACAGCCTCTGGGAGGAGAGGGGACTTCTAAAGAAAGGGCAAAGAGCCATGAAATGGCAGAAGACTAAAGAGCAGAACAGAGAGAGAACATGAGCAAGATGCAGAGATGGGCAAGGAGACCACTTAGCCCAGATGGTAGAGAGAACGGATGGGCTGTGCCTGCAGCCACAGGCCCCTGCACTGTTCCTCCGAGGCTGGCCCCTGGATGTCACCTCCTTCTCAAGCTTGTGATGGCCTGGGGGCCACCTCACACCCCCTGGGCTACAAAGCCCTGCTGTCACCAGTCCTGTAAGGGGCTCCCTGAGCACCCCACATGGGCCGGTCCCAGGCGCCGGGAGCAGCCAGCCTGGCGGGGTCTGCTGCTCCGACCGGGTTACAGCCTGAGCTCCGTGGCCCTGGGGATCTACCCATCTGCTGGCCCAGAGGGCTGGCCCGACATTCCCATTTTCCAAGGGTGCCATGATGTGGGCGAGTCTGGGAATCCCTGGTCTACTGGAAGAGAAAAGAAAAAACAAAGAGCCAAGTGGCGAACGCAGGCACTAAACCCTGCCCTGACTTCATTCAGAGTTTGTCCCCCGATGCCTGAGAGGCACCGCCTCGTGAACCTCTTCAGCGCAGTAGCACTTATCTGAGATTGGGCCTGGGTGAGCACCACCCCAGGAGCATATCAATGATGGGAGCTCCCACGGCATTCTACCTCCTGCCAAGGCCCCACTGCCTTCTTCTTGGGTTCCACCAAGCCCCCTGCTGCCATTCTGGAAGAGGGTAACACCTGTCATCCTGAACCCCGATCTTTTCTAAGAAATAGAGAGAAAAGGCCAGGCCCAGTTATTGAGCCAAGAAAGCAGAGGGATATTTAGCCTCTGTTGGCAGTCTAGCAGGGCTAAAAGTTGACCTGTTTTTCAGAGGAAGGGTGCTTACAGGGTGAGCCAAACTCTAGACCTTCTCTTTCTGGTATAATTAAGAGAAAGCTTCACAGTAATGTGAACACGCTTGCCAAGATGTCGGGGTGAGACTGGTTTGTGAAGAAGGCGGCGTGTGAACAGAGGTGAGGTGAGGCGGGGAGGGCCTGCCGGCCCTGGGAGGAGGGTTTACTCGGAGGGGCGCAGCCGCTATTCTGAAGCATGCATCTGTGTTTCAGAAACATCGTAGGGGAATACGGCTGCCAAGAGATAACCCTGATTCCATGCCACCACCCTAAAACAGAATTGCTTCAGAATATTCTGAAAGACTGAGACTTGAAAGGAATGGAGGCTGCAGAAAAAGCTCAAGCACATCGTTACAACAATTTTAAGAAAGCAATTTATCTAAGCCATGCGAGCACTGGGTGCAGCAGCTGCGAGGAAAAGAACGAAAACCAAAGAGTCGTTTTAAATGTGCAGTATCCGTTCTCCTGTGGGGAGCCAGCGTTCTCTACGTGGGAGTGTGGGGGGTTGTTGTTGTTGTTGTTCTTTGGTGTTTGGGGGGTTTTGCTTGTTGGTTTTTTTGCCTTTCTCATTTCTTTGGGGCCATCATCCCCTGCTCTGAGCAGGTGGCTCCACCAGCTACGGGGGACTCTGTCCGGTGGCCAAAGCTCACACTGCTCTCGCTTCATGCAGAGGGCCAGAGCGGGCCACCATGCTGCTGTCTCTCTCTCTCTGCCACCCAAGAGCCAGAATTGTCACGTCAGAGAGAGAGGCCTTGGCCATGTCCTGGCCCAGGGTCCTGGGTCGGCTTCTAGGCCTGAGCCAGGACCAACCTGGAAAGCTGCAGGAGAGGTGATGCTAGAAAAGTTCAGTTGGTCATAAAGCAAAATGGTGCTCACAATGGGCCCAGGGCTGGGGACGGCTAGAATGTGGGTGTGGTGGCACTAAGCCCACGGATGCTGCACCTTTAAAACTGAAAATGAAATAGTCACAAAACAACCACCTCCACGTCTAAGTCCGGTGTACTTAAACAAAAAATGGAAAAACAGCATATATATTATATATATGTGTATCATATATATATATACATCTGAAAAAGTTTAGTCAGTTATTTTATGACAAATAACAAAGGAAATAAGCATGCCTGTTAGTTCTGTCTCTAAACTCCAGTTGAAGGGACATTCTGGGTAATTACGATGGTAAATTCAGTCTGGAGAAGAACATTTCAAAAATATCATTTTCTGAAAGCTATCTATTTCTTCTGAAACCTTTTCAACAGTATGTTGAAAGATAAGTGGAAACTAGTTTTAAATATTTCATTTTGGTTGAGAAAATATAAGCTTTCCGTTTTGCAACTGTAATCTCATTCCCCAACGGTAATCCCTCCGCCAATGAGAAAACCCCTGCTCCAGCCATCTGAGTCTTGGGTTTCCTTCCCACTGAAGCCTCTCCTTTTCTGGAATGGTCCTCCTGTTACCCCAAATCATGACACCAAAAGGCCAAAGAGCCTTCTTTAGCTGTGGGCCTGAATGCTCTAGCGGATACATAAAAGCATTCTGCAAACACCCTGTGGGCTTGCTGGAGATACTTTCATTAAAACCAATGCGTTGGCCAAGAACTACTTAGGAAAGAGATTGCACTGACCACCAGCTGGAGGGACAACTTGGTCAAGCAGTTTCATGCTGGTTTTCTTCCAGATTTTCTTTATCACAGCTCGGAGCTCTTCATTAGCTTGTTCCAGGTTCCCTGAATCCAGAAAGCAAGAGGGGAAAACAAGCCTTGTGTCTCTTAGCCAGCTCTCCTGTCTGATCCCACCGAGGCTGCCTCCCTCCCAGCCTGGCCTGGGGCACAGCCCTCGGATGGGGCGGGGCTCTCCTCTCCCCAGGGCTCTCCCAGTGGGGGTCACAGGCAAATGGTGGGCAAGCCTTGCACCGGGCAGGCACTCCACAGTGGGAACAACCACGTTTTCTTTCGGAATTCAAGGTCTATGCAGTCTGATCTGTCCTACCCTCCCACAGCCAAGACCCACCCCTTCCTTCCCACCGCCTCCAGCTACAATGTCTTCTCCTTCTCAGCTGCCTGTTCTAAACCCGGCCTCCATCCTTAAAGATCAGACTAAATTTCCCCCAAATGAGACTCTTGCAATCCCTACTGCATGTACTCGTCAGCACCACAGAATCCTGGTCTTTCATTATATGGGCTGATGCCTGTCTCCTCCACTAACCAGTCAGTACCTAAGACCACCCTGCCTTCCGCATCGCTCGGAGACACTGGCTGGGGCCAGCTATGGGTGTGCACCCTGCAAGGGGTACCTGGGAGCTTGGAGAGACTGGCTTTGTGGAGAGGTTCGCCTAGCACTCTGGGGCTGCCAGAAAACAGCCGTCTGCAGACTGTAGGCGTGCCTTGCTGGCCACTCTTCCTTCTGGTCCAGGGTGTCAACAACTGGGTCCTTCACAGCCTCCAGCCTCCCACCTCCTGGTCACTCCTCAACCTGCTTTCTGTCCCATCTCTGGAGTCATCACCGAGCCGACCCCAATGGCCATGCTCCAGGGCTGGGTGTGGCCATGAAGACCACTCTGGTTTGGTCTCAGCTAGGGAGAGGCTCCTTTGAACAGTCCCCAGGTGCCAGCTATGTGCCCGCCCCACAGAGGGGCTCCCGCAGGCCTCCTCTCATCTCATCCTCAGGACTTCTGATGGAGGTGTATTTCTTTTCAATAGAGAAAGGAGCTACAACTCAGCACGGTGGAGTCCCTCTCTGAAGATCACACAGTAGGAAGGGACAGCTGGAGTGAATGTATTTGTGACGGTCCTGTCTCTGCCCTAACCTCCCGTTTCTTCTGCTCTGTAGCAAGCAGTGGCAGAGGCAGGGGTCACCTCAAAACTCTCGGGGACAAAGTGAAGCATAAAGGCAGGCAGGAAGGGATGGGGAAGGTAGGGACAGCCAGCTGGCTCAGCACTCACCACCCCTTCCCCAGGGGAAGGCCCAGACAGGACAAAGAAAGGCCTAGATGGGAGAACCCAATGTGGGGTATGGCGTCCCTCGCTCATGTACCACCTGTCCTGTCCCGGAGATGCTCACCTTCCGTCTTGATTTTAAGAGCTGTCCGAACCAAAGCAAACAGAGTTGCATTAAACATGACTGTCCCATCACTGTTGAGAGGCATGTTCATGGCAACTAGTCTCTGTAAACAGAAAGAAGTTTCTCAACAGAAGGCAAATGATGGAGGATGACCACGTCCCTTGACGGTGTTTATTCTCAGTTTATCCCTCACCTTCTTTCCAGTCGACACGCAGTTCAATTCAACAACTCGCTGGGGGAGTACCCACCATCTGTGGGGACCCTGGAGCTGACACAGATCAAAGCTTTATCATGAAACACAAATGCTGGCACTAAATGGTGTGCTTTGCTTGTTTGTAAGCCCCACTGTTTAATCACCTCACTGTTCAAGCCTTCTTCTCTCCCCTTCTGCTAAGCGGCCATCCCTGCGTCCTGGGGTCGGGCCTCCCTTCAGGGCACGTCCTTAAGGCTGTCATGAGGGGTGAAATAATACACCAGGTACAACCAGCCAGGCACAGGGCTTGGGACTTAGGTCCTCACTGTTCCTAGCACAGGGAGTGTCCTTCAGGGAACCCTGCCCCGTGGGGCTGTCATGTAGTGCTTCCTGTGAGTCTGCGCGGTGGCTCTGTCTGGTCTTCCAGGGCAGGACCCCCACCTCCTGTTCCTCTTCCCGCTCCTGGTCCCTCGAACACCAGCCCTGAGAGCTGGGGAGGGGACTTGAGTGAGTGACACCCTCTCTGGGCCCCAGTTACCTCCCCTGCAAATGCAGGTGGCACGTCTAGCTGGGATTAAGGGAGATCATGGACACTAAGATTTCGGGGGACGCCTGGCACGTGGTCAGAGCTGAGTTAAGTGCTACTTGTAATTGTTAATAGTTCCAAACTTCTTATTTTTGGCTGGCAAGCCATCCTAAGAGATTTGTAACACTTTTTCCCTTCCCTATTAGCAGCCTGGAATCTTGTGTTCACATGACACATCCCACCTAAATTTCTAGCCCTGAGACCAACCATGTCTGTCTCCAAAACTAGCACTGGCAGCCAGGATGGCTAGCATGTACATTTGCTTTTCCCAGAAAGTTCCTGAATCAGCAAAATGGACCACTTTGTGCCTTAAGGATACTTAGATCCTTTATGTAAAAAGGTCTGGAAACGTAAACACAGAACGACAGCCATGAGCTGGAACCCATCTTGTTCTTGGAAAGCAGAAAAGAGGCTGGTACTGGAAAATTTAAGAAAAAAAAGTCAACTTCGGTGGCTTATTCTCTGTACCTACATCCGGAGTCCAGGCTACAGAGACGCAAAGACAGTGGCAAAGATCCCAAGGACTTGCCAACAAGGGTTTCTGGACTTTCAGGGCAGGGAACAAAGAGTTTTTCTCCAAAGATTTTTTGAGAGCCTAAGATGCAGTGTAGACCCCACTCTGTTACAGTGGGTTCTGTCTAGAGCTGGCCCCGCAACCCTGGAGCAGTAGAACCCCTGATCCCAGAAGCACCTCAGACCTGCAGGGAGAGGGCCCAGCTGTTGTGTGGACTGGCTGGATTTCTAGGGGCAGAGTCGCAGTTTCCATCTCCTTCAGAAAGGAGAATTCTCTTCTGTTGCTACTGCTACACTGACTCAAAGCGGTTCCCTGTGAGCTCTAAGGAAGGAGAACAAATCTCAGTTGGGGCTCACAGACAGCTTGGTATGGTGTGAAAACTACAGGGATGGGGTGGGGATCTGGACCCATCCCCGAGAGGCCACTGCTGATGCACGGCCCATGGGGACAGGTGCTCTGGCAGCAGAGGGGCACGCCACCACGTTCATGGTCACTCAAGCGAGTAAATGTTCAGGGCACCAAGTCTTCTCCATTCTACTTCCCAAGGAGAACTTCGGTCGGCCGTACCCTCCTCTACCCCACCTCCACTGCCCTCGCTCTGGCTCCTGTCACTTTACACGGAGACTCCAGCAGCTCTCAGGGAGGTCCCCTGCCTCGGTTCACTCTCCCGTCGCCAAGAGGCCACTTTCCACCGTGAAAGTCCACCCGTGCTTCTTTCACGGGACTCGGCGTGGCATGGGAGGCTCCTTGGAGCTGTGCTCGGCTTGTGCCTGCAGTCCTCTGCCATTTCCTCTTATGTTCTAGGCACACCAGTGACTCTCCGTTTGCCAACATGGTGACCGTTCCCCTGCCTCTGCATCTGAGCTCTCTGTGTTCCCTTTCTGCAATGCCCTTCCTGCTCCCACAAACTCCCACTTCTCTCCTGGACCTGGCACAAATGTCACCTTCCCCTCCACCCACCCAGTGACAAATTACTTAACTCCCTTCCTATTCTTCCTGTCGCTGACAGGGTGTCTTAAGAGTTACAAATGTGATAGCTCCTCAGGACAGGAACCACATATTATTTATCTCTGCAGCCCCAGCACGTCTGATGTAAGGCTGGCTGAATGTTACTTAACGTTTGTTGAATGAAGCAGGGAGTCCCTGCAGAGAGGCCATCAGACACGCAGACAGGACACTTACCTTACAGGCTACTCTGTGTGGGCATAATTTCCCAAACCCCAGGGGAGGCTGGATTCTGCGGAGCAGAGTGACCACATCAAGGTGCTTGATCCTTCCCCTGGAGACAAAGTACAGCAGGAGGTCCAGGGAAGCGTTGGCTGGCCTGAGCTCTCAGCCCATCCTGCCTTCCACAGAAATCATGGCCAACGTTCCAGAAACAGCCCACACAAATCACACGGAACCCTTTTCAACTTACTTTGCCTCAGGGTCATATTCTGACCATATTCTTTTGAATTCATCCAAATGGTGAGGCCCCAGAATAGACCAGTCCCGGGTCAGATAATCAAAGTTGTCCATGATGACAGCTACAAACAGGTTGATGATCTGAAAAAGCAAATCAGAGGCAAAGAAGCTGCAGCTGTCATAGTGGAATGGCTAGGGTTAGACCTTAGTAAGGGCCTCCTAATTATAAGGGTCATGAAACGTTTGGAACCCATTTTTCTACGAGAGGCAGTAAAAACTTTCTTTCTGGAAAATGTTTAAGAAAAAGGCAGGCTTCCAGCTTTCCAAAATGACTTTGATATAGTCCCAGGGGGAGGCAGGGGGCTGTATTATCCTGCCTTTTTGAAGCACATCCATTGCCGCCAAATAACTCGCACTGTTAGGTCACTGCTACCTGCGGTGGCTTTGAAACTTTTTATAAAGACACCAGCAGCCCTAAGAAGCTTGGTGAGTGTCCCAAGCCTGTTAGTGAGCCTCAAGCCCCTGTTTACAACCAAGGTGATGGTTATGCACCTGGTGAAGCAAAACCTCCAACTGCCAAATGAAGCCTAGAGTGCTCATCAACATACAGTGCCCATAGCAGGGGTGCCTGGGTGGCTCTGTTGGTTAAACGGCCGACTTCGGCTCAGGTGGTAATCTCCGAGGCCCATGGGTTCATGTCCCATGTTGGGCTTTGAGCTGACAGCTCGGAGCCTGCAGCCTGCTTCAGATTCTGTGTCTCCCCTCACCGCCCGCCCCCCTTCTGTCCCTCCCCCACTCGTACTCTCACTCTTTCAAAAATAAATATAACATTAAAAAAAATTAAAAAAAATACCCCACAGCAATTCGATGGGGACAATATTCATGATCTGAATCCCAAATGCTATACAAGCACCTGTCAATTGAGAAAGGGAGCTCTCGTGATCACCCACCAGAAATGCGCAGAGCATGTAAAAACTGATGAAATAAACAATGGCGAAGTTGCTTCCACACGTGTACTCCTCCCCGGGGCTGTAATCCGACTCGGGGTCACAGAGCTTCCCCGGGAGGCAGGCCAGCATGATCTCCTGCCAGGCTTCCCCTGTGGCACACCTTGTTTAGATTAACAAGAGAAAGGGCTTTAGCAGAAGAAGAAGGGATTTGAAGCTTAGACCTTTCCGAAATTTTTAAGAATTTTTTTAAAAACAAAAGTTTTAAGTAGAGCAAAATCTAAGTAATTTGGGGGAGAGGGCACTTCAGATTAGTGAAAATTCTTAAATTGAAATTCCTACTTATTTTCAAATGCAACGTCTCTGAGTCCACAGAGGCCCTGCTACAGCTAGCTCCCTTTGGTTTAAAACAATCATTTGAAGGGTGCCTGGGTGGCTCAGTTGGTTAAGCATCTGATTTTGGCTCAGGTCATGACCTCATGGTTCCTGGGTTCGAGCCCCCTGTCAGGCTCTGTGCTGACAGCTCAGAGCCTGGAGCCTGCTTCAGATTCTGTGTCTGCCCCTCTCCCGCTCGTGCTCTGTCTCTTTCTCAAAAATAAACATTAAAAAGTAAAAAAATCATTGGATACATGCACATCAATTCTTTTTGCATAAACAGATGTTTGTTTTTGTGTCTTCTCTTCTTTAAATGCTCATGTTCCAATCTTTAAATAATTATTAATTATGTTTTAATGACTTAACACCTGACTTGAGTAGATACCCATTCAATTTTGTTGGAAACAAAGAACTGGAAACCACCCACTGGCAAATGACTTGCTATTCAATCACTAGAATCATTAGAAAGTACGTGTATAACTTCTAGAAAGTTCTCTCACCTCAAAGCACCTTGTTCACAAAGTTCACTGGGGTTAAAAACAATCCTATAAAATCTGAAATTGTGTATGTTCCCCACTGGCTGTGTAAAGGTCTCTCTGTTCCTGCTAAATTTCATGGCTGTATTTAGACACATGCTCCCATGTGTCAGCATATAACCTACCATTTTCCCGGTGGCAGTAGAAGACCTACTAACTTACAAAGGGATAACTCTTAAGCCAGCCATGGTCTGAATGACCACAGCAATTTTCACCATCCAGAAAAGTTCCTCTGTGACTGACATGCCAGTGTCTCTGTTCAAGAATTCAAAACAAATACAAAAAGCCACCATGATCAACCAGGAAAGGCCCCGCAAAACACATGTCCCGTGTCACACTGGAGCCTGGAGCCTGGAGAGAGATGTGCCTCGTGGGATGAAGTCACCTGAAGAGCAGCAGCACTGCCTGGGGAAAGGTCTGGAAATTGTTGTTCCTGTTGATCTGGTTGTTATCTCTCATAGCAACTTTCCCAAACATCTAGGTGGAAAAATTTTTAGGGAAATAAAGATTTTGTCAAACAAACAAAAAACCCCCACAATTATCCCTCCCCCGCAAAAAACTACCCAAAAAGCAGATTCCACATGTGAATTTAGAACTAACACGAGTTTGATCAACACCCACTAGGGCTTTCTCATGGTGCTTGGGCACTTCATTCACTCAACAAACATGCCAGGCAGGGTGCTAACCACGGGTGGCGAGGTGCTGAAGTCAGGCACACCCTCACATCAGGGAGTAACTACCAGGAAATCAGACAGACAGCCCCCACCCCGAGGACAGCTGGGATGATCCAGATGGACAAGGAAGCACATAATGTATCTGAGGCCTCTGGAGCAGTGACATTTAGGCCCAGAACTGAAGGAAAAGTAGAGGCTGGTCAGGTGACGAGGAGGACTCAGTGTTCAGGCAGAGGAAGCATGGCCTGTGAAGGAGCAGAGGCAACACGGCCCCGGAGCTCCAGGAAATGAAAAGAACATGAGTGTACACAGACAAAAGATCGGGCTGCAGACAAGCGTGGGGCCGGTGAGCTGCGGAAAGGAGGGCGGCCTCTACTTGAAGGGCCAGGGGAAGTCAGCTGTGGAACTTGGAGGAGCAGGCCAGTTTAGAAGAGTGTGATGCCCGGCAAAGCCTCCCGAGTGAACCGGTGACAGAACGTGCAATATGCAGTGTGCAGTTTCCTGAGACCGCTCTCGTTCTGTGGGAGGACACCAGGTCATCGAAGCCCCTTCAGGGCACACAGCATCCCATGCTGAGCTGCAGGTGCTCAACTGTGTCGACTCTATGTTCATAACTCCCAATAAGATCCCTAGCGAACTGCCAATGTTCCTATGCCTTCAGATAAGCAAGCACAGCCACCTCTCTGCTCTGGAGTCCCCCACCTCTTTGACACTCACATCCCTCTTATCTGAAAGACAGCATCCAAGCCAGCAGAGAATGTGGCAGAGAAACCCCCCAAGGGGTCCAGCAGGCTGTGCTCCATCCCCTTCTCCTCCTGGAGGCTGCACCTACTCCACTGGGGCTCAGCAGGGAATGAAGCCCCAATCCCTTTCCTCCACTCCAGGAGAAGCAGGGAACAATCCTGTGGCACCTCAGTCATGGTCACAGAAAGGCCTGGTTTCATGCTTCTTTTTTAAAGGGGGTGCTACCGATGCCAACTAATGGTTCCAGTTCAGCCCCAGCCCCAGCATCTGGGAGCCGCCGGTCTCAAGTAAAAATCTCACTTCGTTTCGATAAAACCTAACTTTCCGGACTATAAACAGCCTTCTGTATCACTAATATCTCCTTAGTTACATCAGTACAGAAACTAGAACAACTACAGCTTTTTTTAAGTGCCGCATTTCCTGTTGCTAAACCAACTGTGGGTTTTCTCAATCAGTTGAGTCTCCCAGGACTCAGAGTGGGGGGTGAGGAGTACCACTAAACCCAGCCTTCTTTGGCATATCCCTACCTCTGCTGGCTCCTGAGCCTGGCTCTCCCTGGCACAGGTGCTTTCCTGTGGAGTGCTCTCCTACAGAGCCATGTCCTTCTCATCTCCATATGTCTTCAGTAGCCAAGGCGTTTGGCTGGAAAATCACAACCCTGTCTTTCCATTCTGCCTGGCCAAGGCAATCTTGCCACAGATCTGGGGCTACCCAGAGAAGGGGAAGCTGGGGGAAAGTGGCTTGTGCTTACCTGCATTCCAATAACCGCGTAGATGAAGAATAGCATGGCTATGAGGAGGGCGACATAGGGTAGTGCCTGGAAGAGAGGAAGCCTTTGGCTCAGTACCAGCTTCTTGTGTCCCCCTCCACCCCCTGTGACTGCTCAGGTGCAGAATGAAGACCCAACACAGGGTCACATGCTTCTCTTTTCCAGGTTGTGTTGAAAGGACGCCAACAGTGAACAAGGACTTTTTAAACCACAGCCCAGCATGATGATTTCAGTCCTGAGGGCACCATCCATCTGTACGCCTAGTGTTATGAAGCTACAGGCAGAAGTGCTTTCCACCATCATTAACAGTGTACCCTGATCCGAAACAGTGTCAATGCAGACACATCACCCTCACAACAACGTTTACATCCGTCATTAGATTCCTTTGTGAAATTACCATAAGTGATCAAACCATTCCAGAACACTGGATGTTTGGATTGCTTCCACTTTCTTTTGTGGGCATGTTTGGGGTGGGGGCGAGGGGCTACTGTAGATCACGTTGCAGAGAAACATCTTTATGCAAAATCTCCCATGTCTGCTGAAGTATTTCTTTAAGGGGAGGTCTTAGGAATGACACTGCTGGGGCAGAGGAGAAGAACCCCTTTCCAGATGCTGCTATAGAAAGCAAGATAGCTTTCTTAAAATGAACACCTCCTGAAGGAACCAGAGTTGGGGGTTGGGTCAAGGAAGAAAAGGAGCTAGCCGGGTGGTGGCTAAACCTGGGTTCTCCTTAGGACTGAACATTAAATACACATATATGTGTCGGGTCCTTCAATCCATAATCTTCACCTGCTTTTCTAAATCATGTTGTGTGACAGGAGATGTCTGTGCACGTGGCAGGCAGAGGCCGGGTTGTTGAACTCAATGCCAAGCGCACATGCTTAAAGCATCCGCTTTCCCTTTTACTCAAAAAAGGCCACCCAAAAGCCAGCGGCTGTAAGCTCCCTGACCTGTGCCAGCTCTGGATCTGTGACTGCCAACTGTTGATCAGAGCCCCGCAGAGTTAGTTCCAGGCTTTCCTCACCACACCTACACGCATTTTCTTCCTAGATGACGGAGTCTTTCAGAGCTCCTTTGGCACCGTTTCTCAGTTTTTGTGAACTACCACCCTGTGAAATGAATTTATCTACAGCGACCAAATCTTTAAAAAGGAAAACTTTAATAATTTCTTGAAAAGCGAGGATGACACAATTACGTAAAACTATTCCATTTTTTACAGCAGTTCGTTCTCAGACTTTGGTACTTTATATTAATAACAAACATCTGGGATTTTGTCTCTTACCGAGACCAAGGCTCCCGTGAGGCCCCACTTGCTCTCTCTCAGAGCTTCGTGCCTGGTTCTTCCTACAACCTCATTTCCCCTGCCAGGATTTGGAACTTTCCTTCTTTGAGTTTTTAGATCTACCCCCTTCCCCAGATGCCATCCCTTCCCTTTATGTGTTAAAATCCCACCCACTGCAGAAAAATGCTATGTGGGATGTTAACCGGTGTTACTTCTCAATGTGAATGTTTATTACTTTCAAATTAAAGATAGTCAAACAAAGAAAGATTCATGATTTGCACATAGCTACAAATCCCCTACATAGGTGAATCTTTTTGATGAGAATCTGTACCCTGTCCTCAGTTAATTCCATCTAGAAGACTAGAACGTCTGGGATGGAGTACTAGACAGTACCGGAGAAGCTGGGTCCTGGTTGAGGAATAGACTAGAACCAGCCTGCACCAGCCTGGAGAGTCACAGATGACAAGGGAGGCTTGGCTTATGCCCAAATGTCCTCAACGCTCTGATCCTTCCAGGCACTGGGTAACACATTGCTCCGTGATGGTGTGCCGGCCCGGGTGAAGGGGTCTCTGATTCGTGTGTAGACCGGCCAACAGATAGGACCATGGCAGCCCAAGAAACTGTCCTGGCAGGAGGCTGTTAGGTTTGCAGGGGTCACCTGGGACCTGCCCTCTCTCAGATGTCACCATTCACCACTGGGTATCCCAGGGAGGACTGAGGGGCTTCGAGGCTCCCCATCTCTACTAGTCTTAGAAAGGTTACACCTGTCCTCAGCTGTGGGTCCTTACTGCCTTTGGTTTCCTCTTAGCAAGTGATCCTGTTTGATTCACTGAGTCCGGCTGGGTCAGGTGCCTTCCGCATTCCACTCCCTCTATCGACTCAGGGGATCCCAGTGGCCATGCCGAAGGGAGTCCCGGTCCTCCATGACAGAGGATGCTCACTGGTTCACATGTGGTCTTCAGGAGCAACAGATAAGCCCCTTGTGGGGCTCTTACCTGAAAGGACTTTATAAAAGTCCACAGCAGTGTCCGGATGCCTTCCCCCCTGCTGAGAAGCTTCACCAACCGCATCACTCGGAAAAGACGGAAAAAGGTGATGGAGATTCTATTGCTCTCTTCAGAGTTCTGAAGGGTTATCATGGAGAGGTCAAACCCAATGCAAAGTAGAACATGCAACACTTTCAGAAAAACAGCAACAGAGGCAAACAAAGGTGACAGAGGTAAGAGTTGAAGATGTGTTTCTAGGGCCTTTTCACCTTAAAAAGCATGATATGAAAGGAAGAGTTACATGCTAACAACACAGGGCTTGGAAAACCGCGTCCACACAGCACATGCATGCCCACGTGGTCTAGTGTGTTAAGAGGAGAACGCCGGGCTGGCCAAGAGTACTGGACACTGATGATGAATGCAAACCACTGCAGACACTGTTCTGGAAGGACAATCATGGAGAATACAGAAACACTAGTGGAAAACTCAGCATGGTCAAGGAAAAGGCCCAGCCCCGGGGGGACTCATCACTGATCTTACCCCGGGTGTAGCGGTGGGGACAGGGACATTGTCACTTTCAGTTGGCTTTAAGAAATCAAAGATTGAAAATGTATTAATGAATGGAAAGGAAGCAGTGGTTCAGAAGGATGGGCCCCTCCCCCCTTTATAACAATGTGTGGTTAATGTCCCAGGACAATGCAGCTGCTCCCTCCCTGAGAAGATGCCAGGGGCTCTGCCTGGACCCGGACTTGAGGGTGGGCAGCCTCGGACACAGGCTCAGACACGCTACTTTCTAATTCACATCCTGGGACACAATGCGCCAAGGTGGTGGGCATCCAGTGAAAGAGAACACTACAGGACCTCAGTTGCTCCCAAAGACAGAAATGCGCGGTGGGACCCTGCATCTCACGGGCAGGCTAGTTCTCTTGGCCGAGGCTGGGTTGTGGGTCCAGGGAACGAACTGCTCTTCAGGCCACCTCTAGCCCTGAGGAACAGAATGAGGCTACTGAACGGGGCAGGGAGACTGGCACCTGCCTGTGGCCCACATACCTCCTGGGCCACGTGCCTGGGCAAGGTGTCCTACAGCCCTTGTGGTGGAGGTGAGCAAACCAAGTCAGTGTGGGTGGGAGAGGGGCTTTAATGCCCAGCCTACAGCCCAGACTGCTGGCAGAGAGGACGGTGCTCAGCACCGTGTGACTCCTGGGAAGCAGCAGCATGGGACCAGCCCGCCCTGAGCTTCCATACTTCTACCTCATCCAAGGTCTGGCTGGGTGCCTCTCATTCGGGCCCCAGGGGGCTGAACCACAGGGCTCGCCACCCAGTGGACACCTGCCTCTTCTTCAGGTTGGGGGCCCCCTGAGGGTTGGACCTTGCTTCACTCCACTTGGTGCCCTGCATGAGGCACTTACTCATTAGATGTTCAGTAAGTGTTTAGGAGAGTGGAAAGAGGTCATAAGCAAGCTCTTCCGGACATCGGGAGGCACCATGAAATTAAACAGAAGACTGAGCAAGAGATAGGAACAGCCTCTCTGTTCCCTTTAGGAGGGCCAGCTCCACGGAAGCAGCTGGTCTACCTGGTAACTGGCAAAGGAATGAGCCTCTTCTGGTTGGGGGCCCGGGCTGCTGAGTATTTACCAGGGTTTCTAGGGAGCCTTCTGCATGGTGTGTCTGCACAGCTAAGGTACATATGCACACACATAGATGTGCACACAAATCTGAGGGAGGGGTTCTCCTCCCTGGGGATACAGGGAAAGTAAGGGCTCCGTTCTGGAATCTCACTCTTATTAACAGCTGCCTCCTGGGACCAAATACAAAAATCACAGAAAACAAGAGTTGGGCATGTCACATCACTACTGAAATTCAGCAGTGTGACAACAAGCCCAGGACTGACAGGTTCTGAAAGGGTGGAAAGGGGGTTCCTGGTTCACCCGGGATGCTCAGAATGCAAACTCTCCAATGGCACAGTCCAAGCCCCTGTCACTGTTTCTATTTTCCTCTTTTCTCTCACCTCAAGACAAAGAACATCCCCTTAAAGGGACAGATGATGGTTTTTAACTTCTGACTTTAACAAATGAAGGAATTAGTTTTCCAAACCTCTGTCTCCCAACCCCATCTCCCTCAGGGTTGTCAGCACGAGGCTTGGGTCGCACCCATGCAGCCAGAGTGCAAGGGCATGAGTATAAGGGTGTGTGTGAGCATGAACACCCCTGCCTGCATGTGCTCAAGGGGGCCAGAGGGTGCACAAGAGAGAGCACTCTACAGTTATACTTTGGAGATGTCCGACCTGCAAGAATAAGAGGTCTGTTGGTCGGGGAAGACACTCTCTGGCTACGACCTGGCCACAGCCCCTTCTGCCTGTCCTCCACATCCCGTTCCAAGTCGGATGGACCTCTCACCGCCCCCTCCCCCTCATAATGTGGGAAGTCAGCAGCCAAACTGACTTTTGAGGGGGACATCTCTTTTCCAACTGATATCTTTGAAGTATGGCAAATCTTAGACTAGGAACTTGAAACCCTGGATATCCTTTTAAAAAAAGGAAAACAAAGAGGAGGACAAGACAGCATTTGTGGAGGGACAGGTCAGCACGACATGCAGCAAGGGCAGAGACAACAACAGCACAGCAATCCACGTGCACCCCCAGCGCAGCCTGCGACACCTTCTCCTGCGCTCAGCGCCACGCCGGCCAGGGGGCACAGGTGCAGGGGAGGACGCTGCTGGCCGCACCGGGGGACGGTGCAAGTTGCCAAAATATCTTACGGATTGGAAGGACCCTAAAGGTGGCTTTGCCCAAACTACAAATGCCAGCCAGATGCAAAGGGTGGGCCAGCTCTCACCCTGGGCTGCACATTCCAACTGCCTGGGGGTCTTTGACAGAATCTACTGCCTGGGTTCCACTCCAAAGATTCTTCTCTAATTGGGCTGGGGTGTGCCGGGGCTTTAGGAGTTTTAAAAGCTCCCAGGTGGGCGTCTGGGTGGCTCAGTCGGTTGGGCATCCGACTTCAGCTCAGGTCATGATCTCACACTCCGTGAGTTCGAGCCCCATGTCAGGCTTTGTGCTGACAGCTCAGGGCCTGGAGTTTGCTTTGGATTCTGTGTCTCCCTCTCTCTCTGCCCCTCCCCTGCTCATGCTCTCTCTCTGTCTCAAAAATAAATAAATACACTAAAAAAATAAAGAAAAGCTGCCAGGTGATTCTAAGGCCCTGCTAGAGGGGAATGGCAGTCCTAGGCTGGGGTAAAGCGGGGCACTCTTCAGATGGTCACTCACACCAGCAAATTCCTTTAAGGTGTGGATTGGCCATACCGAGTGGGGCCCCTAGAAAAGCCCACTTAGGCCATTACAGCTGAGCAGTGGGTTCTACTGGAGTTGATGAGGGTTCAGTACTCTAACAATGTAAACAGGTTAGAATGCATCCCCATCTTTCCCCTGGGGGTGGGGGGGTGGGGCTCGGAAACAGCAGGCTGTGAAGTGTGTGGTGGGAACGTGGGTGAGCTGACTCTCTATGCGATTCCAGAATCAATGACAGGATGCTCTCAGAGGCTGAAACTGGAAAAGAGCTCACTCCCTGGGGAGTTTTCCAAAACCAATCGCCGGGGCTGCATGGCCGGTCCTCACAGAGGGGACTGCGGTGCCACCCCTGGCCTTGGGCTAGTGGGCCTGGGCAGCTCCTTCTAACCATGAGGTGCCAGTGTCTTCATCTGGGAGCCCCACAGAGAGACTGCCCTCAGCCCCAGGTGGCCAAACCATATGCAGGGGCCCAGAAATCTCTGTAGATCCCTAGGAGCTCTCCTGACATTCCCTCCAGCCTCTTCACACAGGAAGACCAGTGAAAGGCTCTTGAGATGCAGGGCCAGGGCCAGCCCCCAGCAACTATAGGAACCAAACAAGCCCTGAGTTTCTCAAGTGCAACCAAAGATCAGTCTGCACTTGCTGTATTAATTCCCATCTTTTCCTGGTAAGGCTGAGATGACGTGGTTTTCCAATTCAGACAGGAAGCAAACCGGCATCCCAGAACCAGTTAACTCAAGGCATCCCACTCTTTGCAGGGGATGGGATGGGGAACTTCCCTCTGGCTACTTCTGACTGGGCACATAACACTGCTGGGAGAGGCAGCTTCTGTATATGGGAATGCTGAGTCTGTGAAATCAGTGACCTGGCCCCTGGAAAAGGGCTGGCTTCTGGAATGGAGAGCTGAACAACCAGAAGCTGAGCACAGCTGTTGGTCACCTGGTCCAAACGGGGTACCTGACAGGTCAGGGACAACTGTTGGGTCCCTGGGAGTACGCTCCCTACTGACTTTTCACATGCTCTTCAGTAAGTGAGAACAAGGCAGTCACGGTTTCTGCACAAATATTTTGCCTCTCCAGCAATAACAACAGTGGGAAAAGACTCCGTGCTGGCAACAGCCACTGCCCGGGTGAAGGAGAATGGGGTGCTCTGTCATTTCCCCATTCAAGGCACCAACAGGCATCTGAGGGGGAGCAAAAGCGAGCCTACCAGTCGCCATCTGACATTTTAGCAGCTTGGTGATGTTACGACCAGATGTGATAAAGACAAGTCTTCGAGAGCCATCAGACCATGGTCAGAGCAGGGTAGGGTATGTGGGGCGGGGGCAGCAGGAGAGGGCTGGGTAAGCATCAAGCAGGACAACAGAAAGGGCCATCCAAAATGTTTTTGCAAACAGTGTAAGCACAAGCTAGGTTTCTCATTTGCGGGCCAGATCAATCATTCTCGAGGACTACGTTGGCAAGTCACAGAGCCAAGCGTGACTGACCAAGACGGCCCTGGCCCAGACCCCAGCTGGAGACTGGACACAGGGGAAAGGAAACAATTTAGATGACCCTGAGCCATACATAGCACACCCCGTGAAACTCAGTGAAAACCACAGGTGGGGGAAGCCAAAAACAAGTATACAGTCTTTAGAGTGCTTTTGCTTTAACGACATCACCGTATATATGTTTATATATACTTGCCGCTACAATTTTCTAAAAATAAAACCAACATGAAAATCAATTAGGTAACAGAAAAGGAAGATCGACAGAGATTGGGGGAGAGAGCACAGCAGGTTAAATATCGCAAAAAATGATGACTTATTGCAGCTAAAAACAGCCAACGTGGACTAAGGGCATTCAAGCTGATCTGGCCCAGGGTCTTGGGGGATGAGGCCAGCAAGGGGTACGATGTGAGTTGCTCTACCAGGGAACTAGGCATGCGCAGGAGAGGGCGATGTAGGAATTCCCAGCTCCACCCAGTTATACCATCAGGGGTTGAGGACATCTGGTCTCTTTTATCTTTGTGTCCATGGCCCGCGAATTCTACGTGCCCAGGACATGTGTGCGGAGAGACTGAGTGAATGAGAAGGTGGCCTTGAGCAATCGCTGTGCAATGCAGCCCAGCACAGAGCTGCCAATCTCCCCTAGGGGTTCTACTTCTACCAGAGTGGACAACCGGCTTGGCCACCAGCTGAGGGAGGTTTTGTCTCAGGCTAGATCTGACCGCAGGGAAAGTCACCGACTAGGAAACAGTAGGAGACTGTTCACCAGTGTGATTTTGAAAGTCCAACTGAGTGCCAGAAATGGGCCCAGTGAAAGGTTGCTTTGTGCAGACACCCCAAAGTCAAGTGCTAACTAGGAAATCCAGTGTGGGTTCTTGTACCCCTGCAGCTTTCCTGACTGTCCGATACAACACGAGGGAGGACACGTGTGAGACACCGATGAGCAAGGCTGGGCTAGAGGGGATGGGCGTGGTGCACGCCTGCCCCCAGCATACGGAAGGGCAGCCAGGAAGCTGGGCACGTGCTGTCGACCGAGGCCACCAGCGCCACACCCTGCCAGCCAGCGGGTGGTTGAGGCACTGGAGAGCTGGCTTGTTGGCTCGGCCAACAAACCTTGGCCACATCCTGGTACCCAGAAACTAAGTAGTTATGCCCACTGCCTGCACATCACTTTGAGCACAGAGCACTCCAGGGAGACCTGCTGAAACTGTAGCTTATTCAATTTTCATCCCCATTATAGGCCATCTCTGACTTACGCAAGGGTCTGTTCCAGAACTTCCACGTAAGCATACTTTGATGAAGGCTCTAAGCGGTTTACATCGGGAGACGGTTAAGCAGGCATATGTCTGGTCATAAATTCAGGAGAGAGCCCCTGGCAGCCCAGTTAGGGTCCTGCCGTTCAGCCATTAGCATTAGATTATTTTATAACCGAGCATAACTTACATGTTATGAATGACAACTTTATAGCTGAGTTATGGAATATTTCACATAAAGTGGAATTTACATAAGTCTGGGCTTATGGAGGTTAGGGAGGGTGTATCTTCCTAAGTCTAGTAAAATACCACTTTGCTGCCTTGTCGTGGCATGGATTTGGGTGTCATGAGGCTTAAATCACACCCTCGTGGACCTGTCTTATAGTCCATTTTACCTATCTGTCCACGGAAAATCTACACTTGGAATAATAGCTTTGTATCTCCCTAATATGTTAGGTTTTATAGCAGATATTTTCACAAAATTTCACCCCAACATACCTATGAAGTTGGAAGGGCACATAGCACTCACCCCAGTCGATCCATGGGGGGAACTGAGGCCCCGGGTCCAACGAGTCAGTTTTGAACCAGGACCAGGACTGACTGTCAGGCCTGAGGAGTGCCAGGCCAGCAGCTGTCCCACTGTTCTGTGCTCCAGGATTAGCTTGGCCCCGAAGCAGTGGCATTAAAAGGGACTGCACCGTCCCTGTTTGATACAGGCTGTCTGGACACCAGGATGGGCTGTACAACCCTGCAAATGTCAGCCAGGCAGAGCGAGGAGGCCTCTTCCCGGCCAGGGGTTGGGGAGGAGGGCTGGGCTGGCCACACGGAGCAGAAAGCCAACACCACACAGCAGTCCTGCCCCATGCTCCACTCATCCCCACAACGGGCTCTACACAACAGGGGTACACACGTCGGACACCCACTCAGACTCGCTGACGAACTGGGGACAGACCAGGCGAGCAGGGCCGTTTCTGCTTCACATATTTCTGGTTTAGGCACGGGCTAGATGCAAGAGGAGCTGGCAGGAGGCAGTGCTCCCCGTGAAGGAGGGTTCTTAGGATGCTTCCTGAAGGGTGGGGGTCACTCCACCTACCACACTGCTACTGCACTTGTTTCCTTACTAAAGGGTTTGATCAAGTGCAACAATGGAGAATGGACACCCTCTCCCAATACACACGAGGCCCCCCTTCCCTTGGTCCAGGGCAGCCTTCGACCTACATCATCGTTTGGGGAGCTAGGACAGCAGGTATTCCCCAGTGCCACCAGCCAGACTCAGCAGGTACACAAGGTACAGGTGAGGACACAGCAGCAGCTGCCACGGGTTCATGGTGTGGCTGTGAAGTTTCCCTCCTGTGCCTTCACAGAACTGCTGTGGGTACCAGGGCACACGTTATGAACTCCGTTTTGCAGCTAGAAAAACTGAGGCTCAGAGCAGTCAGGTGACCAGCCAAGGTCACACAGCTAGTGAGTGATAATGTTCACATACTCACATACATTAACTCCAAGCCCTTAAGAACTTAACAAGAACTTTTTAAAAAAAAAAAAAAAAATAATGCTTTAGTTCCAAAATGGCAATTCTACATTTACTTCTCCACTCTCTTTTGGGGGAGAGGGGTGGGGTGAGGGAAGGGGGCGACTACAAAATGTTCGTCTTTTAGAACAAGCATACGTCCGAATTTCTAAAGTGTAGGAAGGCCCACGGATAGCGTTTCTAGGCACCCGAGTGTTAGACTTAACAAAAACAATCACGTTACAGGACACAAAATTTGCTACTTACATTCACTTCAGTTATAGCAATATCAACGACGCTACCAACAACAATTAAGGCATCAAAAGTGTTCCATGCATCAGTGAAATAGTGCTGTTAGGGCAAGCATTCAGAAGCCACAGAGAGGAAGCACAACAGGAAAAAAGAAGAAAAGGACAGTGTTATAAAAGGGGAACATTCTAGCATTATGCCACCCGGCTACTTGAAAAATCACCCTAAAACAAACACACGTTACAGGTACATCACTTTGGGTGTTGCTGCTGACACAGCGAATAAAAACAATTAGAGACGCCCATCTCGCCCTGCCTACCAGTGACTTGGGAAATGCTGCAGGAGTCAGCCCTCCAAAAGGTGATCTGTGTCTGGAAAGGCCTGGGATAAAGCTCTACCCTCACAAGCCTCTTGTCCACGGCTCTCATTAGAAATGCCTGGTTTTAGATCAAGTGAAGTTGGGACCTGTGACTTGTCCAGGTGATGCCAGTGCGGGACAGGGAGCGGAATGTGCACAGACAGAGAGAGAACACGAGGCGGGCGGCCACGGCGGGCGCATACTCACGTCGGCTTCGCTGAGGGCCACGTCTATAATGCTGCCGATTACGATGAGGGAGTCAAACGTGTTCCAGGCGTCACTAAAATACCCCTGGACAGAGCAGGCAGGGGGCAGACGTTTATGAGCACGTAGGAACGAAACGCCACACGGATCGTACGGGGATATATCCGAGGCCCCGCAGCACCCATGGCAACCAGGTGGGGTGGGAGAGCCAGAGGGAGGCAACAATACCATCCACTGGTAGAAAGGGACACAGGATAGGGGGCACCTGCATGTGTGAGAGAGGGCACACACACACACTCAAACACGTGCACACACTCACGGCGCAGACCCATGGCCCTGAGCAGCACCAGGCCAAGCAGAGCATCTGCAGGGCAGAGGCAGAGGGGCAGCACCCGGAAATCCTGCCCTTGTGCCTGGGATCACGACTTCACACTTTCTAGGATTTCAGCCCTTACACAGGGGAGTCAGCAGGCCCTCCCCCTGCTCCTTCCATGGGGTCCCCAGCCACACCACGTCCTTCTCTTTCCCAGTGAAAGAGCACTGTGACCAGGCATTTCACACGTTCTCCATTCTGTGCCCTTAAAGCAGCAACCATTTCTGTTCCTCATGCATGCAAGAGTTACAGAAGGTGTGCTCTGTCCTCCCAGGGCTCTTGGGCACACGAGGACAGAGGCACAGCAATGCACACAGTCCAGGGCACAGAGCTGTGCCAGGGGAACTCACTCTGGGCTGGGGGGCAGGAGACCGTCTAGGGAGCCCACTGGAGGTCTCACAAAGGAAACGGACCATCAAGGGTTATGATGTGCTAAGCGTCCCATTGACATTGAGAGAATCCACCTTGGTCCCCAGCTCTCCTCCTTTCCCTCTCCACCCTCCAGGCCAGGAGGACTCCTTGCCAGCCCTCAGAACCACCAACAGGTTCTTCCCCTGCTCCTGATGGCTCCACAATCCCAGCCCTAACTCTGTCTACCCAAACCCACTTCCTCCTTCAAGGTCGGACCAAATGCCAGCCCCTCGAAGGGATCTTTTCAGATCCTCCTGACGTCCACTTCTGCCTCTCTCTCTCACGTCCTCATCACTGAATTTTGGGTCTTTTCAGGTTTACCCCACTGAAAACCCTCTGTGCTGACTCTTCCATCCCCTCCTCTACTGACCCCACTATCTACCTTGGAACTTTGAGCCTGCTGCTCAACATACTGCAGGGTCTTTCTTCCACTGACCTAGCATCCTATCATCCTTCGGATCTCCATATCCTACAGCGATCATGATGGCACAATGTCCCCAGGACTGTGACTTATCAATCCATCTATCTATCTCCCTATCTACGGCATACATTTTACATATTCCCTCTTGTGGGCTCACACATTTTATGCCTGCTGCCTCCTGACATTCTGTCTGCAAATCAACGATGTCTTTTCAAGAAATCAGAACATGTTTTGGAAATAAAAAATTTCAGGTCTGAATTACATAAAAAGCGGTCAAGCATGCTTACAACTAGGTACACTTAGTGCAGATGAAGAAAACCAGAACAGAAGGTACTTTGAAGTGTCAGGTTCCATGAACTCATGATCAATACAGGCCCCAAGGAAGCCACTGCAGAGCCCAGCCTTTGGTGACACGATAGAAAATGTGGACATGTTGGCCATCCTGATGACTGGAGTAGGGATGCTTATTCTGGTTACCGTTGATCACTCTAAGTGCATTTACGGGGAAGCTATGATACTGACTGATGGTTTGGGCTTTTAAAAGTTTCATCTTGAATAATGTTAAGATTTTCCCACCCAACTGCCATGACTTCTCACCCACTGCTCCCCTCTCTCCTCCCGTCCTCTGTCACATGTTACCTCGTTGGCTGCCATCCTCCCAGACCCCCTTCTCTGGCCTCTGACAGGTAAACAAAGGGATTCTGCCTGCACCAATTCTGATGACCTGTGTGCACATGTCTAAATGGGACAAGTCTTCACGAACGCCACATTTAGCGCCTTCTGGCTTTTCTTCCCAATGATCCATGATTCTTGGCTGCCAGATGGGGCCAAGGCCAGCCCCCGTGAGGACCAGACTGGGCCCGTTGAGCACGCCAGTCCTGCTGGCTGGCCAGGAGACAGCGCTTGCACCTGGACCCAAATGAGCACACGGCTTCCTTCAGGGGGGAAGGCCTCCTAACACACAAGGCAGCTGGGTCGGGGTGCTGAGTTGCTGCTGTGCAGGTGCCCTGATCGTCCAAGTGCCGGGTTCCCTTATTCACGGGCAACAGGCATCTGACTGGCAGCCTTGCCACAGATTCTACTCTGAGGGCCAGAGCCCGTCCTTCCCTTCCTGGATTTAACAGCAACTCCAAAGTTAAGGAGAGGATGCTGGTCATTCCCACCTCCTCTAGAGAGGGGCTGATGCCTCACTGAGACAGCAGGGCACCGTAACACTCAGGCCTCCAGGGTTCAGAGAGCAGCTGAAAATCCCGAGTTCCTCCTCCTCTCCTGTCTGGGCACACAACCAGCCCCTGCTCACTTCTGCACCCTGCACACTGCTCCCCCTCGACCCCTGTTACAGCAGGCTGTTTGCCTGAGGCCAAGGCCACCACCTGCGTACCTACTTTGGACTTTATTCATAAACAGCTCCTCCCTTGCTTTTCTAGAATTATCAGTACTTACCTTTGGATCATTCCCATTGGCCTACACACTATTCACCAAGTGGCCCATTCTGAAAATCATCTTAAACCAATGCAATAGGGGCTTAACATTGGGGGTCCTGGAACGTTTTGGCAATCTTGTCAACCCTCTTCAGAAGATCCCTTACACTCACAAAATTGTGCCCACGTCCTAGAGGACTCCTGGGCGGATGGTACACACCCCTGACCCAGGCAACAGGCACAGTCTGAGCCCATGAAGTCTGGCCCAAAGTCCTGGCTAGGGAGAGGGATATTTGGTCTCAAGTGTTATTTGGCATTAGAATAAATCACCTAGAGTAGATGTGGTCACTGAAGAGCTGTAACAACAGTATCAACTTTTCTTTCCAGGAGGTGGAGGACGTCCTTGAAAAAGATTGCTAAGGCTTTGATAGGAGCCCTTATTCCTGTCAGGGACCATGGGTCAGGGAATGCCATCCTGGGGGGCTAGTGGCAGAAGATACCAGCCTCCATGGTGTTGCAGCTCTGCATGGACGTATGAGAATGGCACCAAAACACTCTATTCTTCCCCCAAACCCAACTACCCTTTACTTTTCCCAAGCCCAAGTGGCCAGGAGTGTAAATTAGACATTTTCGAGGTAGAACCAAGATCAAAATGCAGACCTGGGAACAAAGTGTGGCTGTTTGGAGAAAAGCCCACAGCCAAGGCAGCTAACCTGGCCTCGGGCACATGCTGAACAAAGACAGGTGACATGAGGAAGCACAAAGAGGGGCCTCAGGAAAATGGAAGTGCTCCTTACTTCCTGCAGGGACCAGTACTTTGGAAAAGGCCCTTCTTTTCAATCTCCCTCCCTGGAGCAAGAGAATTCATCAGAGAATTCCAGTGGCTTCCCCTCAGAGTACTGGAGGGAAAGGCCAGGGAAGTGGCTTATCTCTTACTTAAGTCATGACCTCTCTTCCATTTACAACCTGAGGATGGCACAGTCACCTCCAAGTCAAAAGCGCAGTCTAGAGCGTGTAAGATCAACACCGATGGTGGGTTTTCCCTTGGGGAGCAGACAATACACTCAACAGCTTGCTTGCTTTTCCCTAATTCTTGGGCTCTTCAGCTCCTTACCACCCTCCACTCTGGCCTAACCAACACTCAGAATACCTCTCCCCACGCAGTGAGCCTGCCTCGCCGGCCAGGGCAGCTCCCAGCTCTGGGTTCCCTACCTCGGCCCTCCCTGCTTGTGGAGGTGGGGTGACCTGATGTGCGGATCCCGGACTTCTCCCTAAATGTGTGCTCCTGGGAGGCCCCACCTCTCCATTAGCCTCTTGAATACAGAAGTCCCCATGGTTAGGTTTCACAGCTCCTTTTAACCGATCCTCCTGACAGTGCTTCCTCGTCCATCCATCAGGGAGGATTTTGTCCAACTTCACTCTCTGGATTTGTATCCCAGAAGGGCTGCAAGCCCATCTCTCCTGACAGATGCTGACAAGTTTTCCTAGAAGGTGTTCCCCTCACTATGGAGAATACTGCCCCGAGGGGCCCTGCAACAAATTCCAAACAGAGACAAGGGCTTTCCTGAGACGAGACCCAGGGGCTAGGGTTCCCAACCCTTTGTCCCACGTGTCCATCTCCTGGAAGATTCTTTCTCAGCAGCCTCTACAACTGGGTTCCTCAGCCCTACTGCTCCTCCGAGAGGGAGGAGGGGCCTCACTGACTTCTTGGTGAAAGCCTCCTCACCTGGGTTTGCTTTGTCAACCCAGAAGAGAAAAACAAGGAAAAGTCTGGGAGCATTTTAAGAAGAGCTTTGTTTCCTGGTGAATTGATTCTTTCCTGCTCCTCAACATAAAATCTGTCTCTCCTGGCTTCAGTGAATAAAGACGCCGTGCTCTGCAAGCAAAGAGATGCTCCTATTGCTATTTTATGCTATGGAAATATCTTGCTGGGCAAAACAACAAAGCAGCACAATTTCTAGCGGATATCACTCATTTTAAAACCCTGATTAATCAGCACTGATTAAAAATTAGCTACTCATTTCCCTCTTGATATCAACCACTCTTATCACATGCCACCAAACCCTCCTCCCAGGTCTGGTCTCAGCAGGTTACTAGGCAGAGGGGTGTAGGAGCCCCTTGGTGTGCCGGCCGGCTAGCAGGCGCATGTTCGCACGCACGCGCGCACACACACACACACACACGCACGCACACGTGCGCTCTCTCACACATACATGCCATGGGTGAGTGTGCCTTCTCTTCAGCCCAGAATAAGCTCTCAAAAACTTCAGAGCTTAATCACCAGGCAGGGGAAGACACGGTAAGGGCATCTAGAATGTTCCAGAGATATGTTCCGTGTTGCATCTTCTCAAGTCCTTTTGATGTTCTTATTTGGCAACCTTTTTCAACAGTCCAGACAAATATTGTTCAAAGAAGTAAAGGTGACAGGGAAGCAAACCAAAAATCTCAAAGGAAATTAAGATGAATTTGGAAAAGGAGGAAATGCTTATGTATGTAGATATGGACAAGTCACAGTAAATAACATCTGGCCATGCATAAAGTGCCAAATTTGACCCCACTGCAATCACCCCAAGTGATCACTTACAAGTGTCCTTTCTTTTTGGTCCACAAAGATCTGATAAAGATTGCATAGAAATTAATTCAAATTAAAGAAAGGAACAGTTTTGGATTAGAATTCCATGTAAATATGGAGTATGTGAAAACCATCACTTTGTAATCGAAGTCTCAGTAAAATCAGTGTCATCGGATACCTTACACACAGATGAACAAATAACCGGGTCATTGAATTCTGTCACCATTTCATTCTAATGGTTTGGGGCTTTTCTAGCAAAGAAGCTGAGGGTCAAATGTCCCCCAGCCCCGCCGGGGTCTGCTCCTCTGTCTACGGTTTTAGAACAAGGGGGCATCGTTACTTGACGATGATGGTGGTGGTGGTCAGAGTAACAGTACCGGCACGTCCACAGCATGTTACCACATGCCAGGTACTTCTCTAAGCATGGCACAGATAGTGATTCTTTATCCCTCACAGCTGCCTTGTGACACAGAACCAGCAGTGCCCTCATTTTTCAGGTGAGGAAACTGAAGCGCAGAGCAGTGAAGGAACTCACTCGCGTTAGCAAATGGGGAGTATGGGTTTGGACCCAAAGTCGTGTGTGCACTTTGACACTGTTCCATCAGTCTCTTCAACCACAGACACTGACAACTAGGGGACTGGATTCGTGCCCTCCCCGAAGGCAAGAGGATATGCTGACTAGCCCAACAGAGTTTAACAAACTTCATGTCTTGTTTGGTCTTAAAGTCAAGTGACATTTTTCTAAGTCAAATAAACGAAAGGTGGCACGGCAGGAGGAGATCTCCAACTGGTAGAACTTTCCATAAAAGGTGAAAAAGAAGCTGTAGACTAAGAACAAATAAAACCAAAGTCTTTCTCCTGGAAACCTAAGAGTAAAATCAAGGCTGAATTCTTTCTAACGGGTTCTGTTTAAAACGGTGTCTCCAGTGCTCAAGCGATGAGGCAAGTTTCCCTGAGAAAGCATGACGTGTTATTCTAGAGACTGAAAACCTAGTTTCAAACAATTTCCATTCTGCAAATTCCCAATTCCGCACCCCTCTCTTCTTTTTCTTAGAATTGTTTTTATGAGGTTTTGTTTTGTAGTTTTGTTTTCCAATATGTACCCAGATGCCCTAATCAGATTCTAACGTTCTCAGGTGATAACCCAGTTATCGGCCAGAGCAATTCAGCGTAACTCAGTAACACACAATGAACAGGAAGCGTGTGCTTCTCTGGGGTGATTCAACAACAGTCTTCGAAAGGTGGTCCAGCTACTCACCTTAGGTTTAAATGCAATGACTTTCAAAACCATCTCGACGGTGAACACCCCAGTGAAGACCATGTTCAGAATGTCCATGGCATCATTAAATATCTTGGACTGCTCGTGGTGCTGTGGACGATGACAGAGGCACGGTTCTCAGAAGACCCAGCCCAGCCAGCCTCACGAAAGGAGGCTCCCCAGCCCCCTGGTCCCTGTAGGCATCCACCCTCTGCTTGGACATGGAGGCAACCTTCACTGGTTCTAGCGCACGTGATTAACTCACCGCAAAGCACAGGGGCGCCTTGACAGAATGAGGATGATTGGAAGATGAAGGGGAAATACATCCATTTCCTCTGCTCAGGATGAAGGGAACCCACCCTTCCTCCTGGCTGGGTTTATGTTCAGGGCCTTGACCCAGGCACAAGGCAGAACCCACCCAAATGTCTACGACTAAAGGTAGGATTTGGTTGGAGATCATTTTGATGCCATTATTAGGTCCATGTTCAATAAAAGGCCATATTATCTTGACCTCACACTTCTTCCCTACATTGGCATGTGGTCCTTCTCGTTCATAAAGACTTCTTAAATTTACAAAAACATGCCAGAAAATGTCCCTCTGGTGGCTTTTAGACCCATTTTCTAAACAGCACTGGGAGTTGGTTTGATTTGCTCAAGTTGTGTGGAAACTGGATCTAGACCTTGGCTTCTGTGCTAGGGCATTATCTACTCAACAGTATAACTGCCAGACCTGCTCACTGTTAATACCAACTTGGCCAACTGAAGGGAGTTACATGCCTTGCCCCTAGTATAGCAAGAAGTGGCTATAATGCAGGTCAAGCTCTTCCCCATGAACTGGAAGATTCCCCACTCTCATACTGAGAGCTCCTTGAGGACAGCAATGTGACTTATGTTTTGTTTTTCAACACTGGGTGTTTACTTTGTGACAGGCCCAGTGCCAGTGCCTGATGTGAATTTTCCAGTGCAAACCTTACCTCTGGCATAGATATGATAGATTTCCTATTTTGCCAATGAAAAAAGCAAGGCTCGGAGGATTTAAATAACCTTGCCAAGATTGCCCATCTGGTAAGGAGTAAGCCAGGACTGGAATGCCTGTCTGTCCAACTCCACACAGACCAAGCTTTAGTCCTCAGATGCTCCCTGGCCGCAGGAGGCCCATAGTAAATGTTTACAGAATTGAATGCCAGGTCCAGGCTCCAGGGAAATGTTACCTATGGTCATGCTGTAGAGGTGGTCTCTTAAACAAGAGGGCCATCCTAGATGCCTGCCGTGACAGCTGTTAGCCAGAATGGGACTCTGGCCAAACTACAGCCTAGATTCATCAGAAAATCAAACGCATTCTCTTGTGACGGGGTGGCATTCCCCCCTGAGAATTTGGGGCAGGGGGCTGTGCGGAAGGCCCAGACGTGACCCCCACGGCTGTCTCCATTTTTACCTGCATGGCCAAGCAGAGTGTGTTGAGCATGATGAGGACAAACATCATGTATTCGAAAGGCGAGGAGTTCACCACGTACCAGAACTTGTACTGGTAGGGGTTTTTGGGGATGTATCTCCGCAAGGGACGTGCTTTCAAGGCGTATTCGACACACTGACGCTGCAACGGCAAAAAAAAGAGCAAGGAGGGGTCCTGAGCACACCCATGGGAGGCGGACATACTTCTGCCCGCTTTGAAAGGACGGACACGCACCCACTGCGGGGGACTGTGGACCAGGGGGAAACCACGATAGCCACTCCCACGGATGCCTTGGTCACTGGCCAAGGGCCTCTAGCTCCGTCACCTTATCAACCCCTCACAGCAGCCTGGGGGGTGGGTTAGCAGAGCACCGAGTTTGCTTCCATTTTCCTTATTAAGATGGAAGTCCAGAGCTGTGAAATGCCTTGCTGGAGAATCTGTGGTGCACAAGCAGAGGAGCAGGGCCCAACCCAGGCCTCATCCCTACCTTTCCTCTCTGCTGGTGCATTATGTCTGCGGTTCTGGCACCTCTAGGAAAGGAATCCAGGTAACAAGAGGCACAGAAATCCTGCGGAGCCAGAGAGGCTGGACTCACTCCCCAAGACAGGATCCACATGAGACATCTCTTGGGAGACAGACCATATTAACCACACGTGTCTAATGGTGTGTGTCTGCTTGGGACCTTCTGACACTCGGGAGCTTGTCATGTTCATCTCAGAGCCCCCAGGACATGGTCAGCAATGATGGCCAGAGCACTGTCCTTCTCACTCTGGGGCTGAGACTGGTCCACCCTTTGCAGCCCAGAGGGATCTCCAGCCCCGTAGGCTCAGTGTAAGGCCCCACTTGCTCTTAGACCCAGACCAACTCCATTCTCCTGCTTTGACCCTGGGTTCTGACTTCAGATAGCCTCCCTCTGTCCAGAATCTGGCCCTGCTGTGACCCCTCACACTGACTCCAGGGACCCCCAATTTGAACCTCTTCTGGACCTCAAGTGCTGACACGATTGTAGCTCTGGTTCTGCCACCCCAGCCAGCCTGGGCCTCCCCCTGACATTCTCCTTCCAGGGGCTGGGAGGTGGGAGGAGTGGGGGATGATGAGGAGCAGGACCAGGCTTCCTTCTGATCACCCCTTATGGGATCTGAAGGGATGCCCTGACAACTCAAAGCAACATCTTCCTACAAACCAAGCCGGCCCTGTCCTCTTTGCCCCAGAGGACACAGCTGCGGCCAGAGACAGCCAGCCTTACCACAGCCACTTCCCTCAGGAAGCCAGGCTGGCAGATGATCCCTGATCCTATGTCATCATCAAATGGGGGTGCTAGCAAACCAGGGCCCAGGGGAAACTCCCAGAGCAGAGTCTCCACCTCACCATCTTCTAGCGCTGGAAGGGACCTCTAAAAGCAACTCCTGGGTGCCCTCAATCTACAGCAAGCCCAGAGAGGAGCAGGTCTCCTGGCTCTCTCACATCATCACTCAATCAGAGCCAAAGTCCTCTGCTGCTATCAGATTTGTTCAAACAAGGCAGTGGATAACGGGAGAATGACACCAGCACAATATTAGACACAGGTTTAAAGTTAGTGACTTTTCCTGCAGTGTGATAGGTTACTTCCTCCTAAGTCAACCTGGTTGACTCTGGTTCTCAACCCTGGTTCTCAACCAGGGGACATCTGGCAATGTCTAGAGAGGTCTTCTGGTTGTCAAAACTCAGGGCAGCGGGTTGCTACTGGAATCGAGTGGGTATAGTCCAGGGATTCTGTTAAACATCCTACAAAGCACACAATGCTCAACTGAAAATTATCTAGCCCAAAATATCAATAGTGCCGAGGTTGAGGAGATAAGACACAATCCATGCCCCACTCCCCCATAAGGACTGTGGGAGGAGCAGTGGGTGCTTTCCGGCCCCTGGCCACATCCCCCACCAAGATTGCGAGCCATCACTTGTGGGTCATGCCTGCAGAAGGTGGCCTAAGGATTCTTTGACTTCTCCATAGGGTGCGGTTGATTTCACAATTACAAGGTCTGATCTGTATCTGAGAAGCGCGCTCTCCCCAGCAAGGACTCAAATTGGCTGAGAGGGTGCTGTGAACAGGGCCCGAGTCCCCGGGACAACCAGCAGATGCACGCCTTCTGTGTGCACGGAAGAAGCTGGCAACACACAAGCCACTCCTCTCTTGCTCAAGGGACAGAAGCCCAAACAGTGTGTGACTTTAACCTGATTTTTGTCCAGCTCACAGTTCTTATACTCTTTCTCTCCCTGCTCCTGAAATGTGACGATGACGAAGCCCACAAAGATGTTCATCATGAAGAAAGCCACAATGATGATGTAGATGATGAAGAAGATGGAGATCTCCACGCGGTAGTTGTAGATGGGGCCAACATTCTCTCCGTTGGAGTCGATGGCTTTATACAGCAACCTGGAGAAGAGAAGGACTGGGTGAGCCCCGCCGCCTGCCCAGACGTGCACCTCTTCTGACGGCCTCTGTGGGCCCGCCCCTGCCTGTCAGACCCCTCCCTCGGAGCCCACCCATAGCCCCTGGACACACAGGTCCCCAAGGCACCCTCCTTGGCATTAGGCCCAGCCGGCCCAGCGCCCAGAGGAGGGAACACCTGAGATACATTTGTTGACTGATGTTTTGAGGACATGAGAAAAGATTTCATGGATATTCAACAATGCTCCTTTTTACTGACAGATGGGAGAGAGGAAGGACACCACGTGGAAGACACTGGCAGAACTGAAAACTGTACACACGCCAACAAGGACAACAAGCGAGCAACCCGGGATTTCCAAAGAACTGAGAAGTTCCCCAAACTGAAATATACACAGAAATTAAATATATGCTAAGCAGAACTCTCAGTAGGAAGGAAGGAAATTACCGTAAGATCCCCAAGTTAAAATTACCCCCACTCTGATGCAGATTCAGCACTGCCAGGGCGCCCACCCCACGCTGGGCTGTGCTACACACTTTCACAGCCATCTGCAGAGGCAGACATTACAGTCATCCCCATCGTACGGAAGCTCACAGAGCGATCTAGGTGACCAAAGTCATACTCCTTGGGGGCAAAGCCAGGAGATGAGTCCAGCTCCTCTGAGCCCCAGGTCCCAAATCTGCTCACTTTCCCTCACCTGCCATCCTGATTTGCTAAACCACACTGCTGAAAACCCAAAAGTGCAGCCAGTGCCTCCACAGAGTAAAGGGGCTCACTCCTGCCTCTTTTTTCCCCAGGACCAGTCCCCTAATGAACAAACCCCACCCAACTGCCCTCTTCCTCCCAAAGGCTCTCCCGTAAAACTTCTGACTCTCCCATGCATCCAGAGAGTTCTGCCAGCCTGACAGAGTGAACTTGTCCACCTTCTGCAGTTCCTCTGTGCGTGAGAACTTGACATTCGGGACTCTGCATATGGACGTACGTTTAGGTGACAGGAGCTGGGGCTGGGGTGGGTATCAGAGCACAGGGAACAAAGGTGTAAGAGACTTCCCTTTTGTATTCTACCTTCTTCCCTGCTTCTGGATTTTTTTTTAACTTTACTCATCAAAATCCTAGCCATTCTTCAGAACCCTATTCTGCACATCTCTGACACGGCAGAAGCTCCTGCCTGGTTTGACTGCCTGATACTCTGACTAGCTCTGGGCCTTGAAGAGAGTATCATGTTGAGACCACTGTTTCTCCCACAGGGCTTAACACAGCACGCTGCACGGAGCTGGTACCAAAAGCACATTTTATGAATGAGCGAGTGAGCGGGTCAGTGAAAGACATGGCACTTTGGCAGCCACCCGTGTCTGGCACACATTAGAACTGGGAACGAATGACTGAACGACTGAATGGATGGCTTGGGACATTATCAAGGTGTTCTCTATACTTACGCAGGCCAGCCCTCAAACGTGGAGACCGTGAACAGCGCCATCATAGCAGAAAGGACGTTGTCAAAGTTGAAATCACTATTTTGCCAGATCCTCTCACGGACCACAGGGTTATCAACGTCCCCATCCTTGTAGAGGATGAAAAGCCCCCTAAGGAGGAAAAGAAGTGTGGGTCATCCTGGCTTGACCCGAGATCAGTCACAGCTGCTCCAAGGCCACATCCAGGCACCATTGCGCTGTCTGCCAGCCAGGCCCCACCTCTGAGCCGAGCACAGCCTGAGTTTTTCCTCTTCTTGTCCTGTGTTTACTCTAGTCTACAGTTCCAATAATCACTGAGGACCTACTAGTTTAATGAGTATTCTCTAGAGCAACTAGGTAGATATCCAGCATATGCCTGACAACAAATGATAACTACCAAACAGTAAACGCCTCTCATATACGATGGGCTCAACGCATACACTGAAGACTCACGAGGCTTTGGCCTGGAGAATTCTGCAAGCTCTGGGGAAGCAAGCCTGGGTACACCCTCCTCTCGGCCTTTTGGCTGTAATCACACTCTTTCTCTTTGTATTAACAATATTCCCAGTTTTCTTTCTAAAATAATTCTATAATTTCTGATACACAATATTTGTCATCGAATTTCATTTCTGGAAAGGGGCCAATGTCTTTATTCCACAGATGGGGAAGCAGAGGCTTAGTGAGAGAAGAGAAGGGGTCTTCACCCTGCTGCTTTCCCGCATAAACTCCAGGGGGCGCCCCCCCCCCGGGGCGCCCCCCCCCACCCCCGCAGCCTGCATGGATGATGCCCCCGGAGGTGCACAATCAGTCACACTGAGGCTGATATACTCTGACCGCACCTTCTGCTGAAAAGAAACCCCAAATGGAATGTAAGCAGTGCAAGCAAGTCCTCAGTCGGTGCCGTCCCAAAGGGATGGGGACACACAGAACTTTACGCGGTCTTACAACCTGAGGCAATGGTTTCATGTCTGCCTTCGTATTCTTCCGGATATGTTGGGATAAGAGGCATGAGTATTTCTCACTTTGTCTCTCCTCTGCCTGTTCTTGTGAATAAAAATATGCCCCGAATGTGGGTGCCAAGAGCAAGGGGAGAAAGGCAGCCTGGAAAATGTGTCGGTAGAGACTAGCCAGCTCCTGAATGCCAGGGAGTTGAGCTTCAAGCTCCAGTTTGGCGGGGGGGGGGGGATTTATCCATGTGGCTGGAAGGTGGGGGGGGCTCTCTGGGGAATTTTGGAATTGTTATTTTAGGTTTCAGTGCATGCCCTCCCCCTGATTTTAGAGATTCTATACCAAACATCAAAAGCCATCTATCCATTCTTTTCGGGGTGATAAAGGTTTGGAACTAGAACGAGTAGGCCATGCTTGTCCCACAGTGTGACTGTACTAAATGTCACTGAATTGCACAGTTTAAAATGATTACTTTTATGATATGTGAATGTCACCTCAAAACTACCACCACCACCCCCCACCCACCCTCTCTCCAGCTGTGAGCTGAGCATACAAGCCTCTCACAATCCATGATGAAAACTTCTGAAAAGTGAGCACAAGCAGACCCTCCAAGTGTCTTATTTGTGCTTCCTCGTTCCCCACTCTCACGTTCAGGACACTCACCTGCACTCTTCGGGGTTACTTTTGGCTTCGTCCGTGCAGCGATAGAACTTCCCCTGCGTACAGAAGAGACAGGCAGTCAAATGCAGGCTCCCCACAAAGAGATTAGCTGGGCTTCAGGCCAGAAGGCACATCCGCGTACCTTGAACAACTGGACCCCGATGCAGGCGAACATGAACTGGAGAAGGGTGGTGACGATCATGATGTTGCCGATGGTCCGGATGGCCACAAAGACGCACTGGACCACGTGCTGGGGAGAGAGGAACCCGGGGAAGGCAGAGGGACGTCATCTGCTTTTGTTGTTTCAGCCACAGGGCGAGCTAATACCGGCCAGGATTTTCTACGTTTATGTGCATTTTTATATGATTTTCCAACTTTGTGCCTCCCTTGCGCTTGTTTTTCAGGTAGTTATCTGTGGGGAGTTACCCCCGTTGCAGTGGGGCCACCTGGGAAGAGCACCCTACAGACCAGCCCCTCCCTGGTTTCCTCCAAAGTGGTTTAGTCAGAAGAAACACTACCAGGCGTGGCACTGCCTGGCACACAGGTCCACAGGGACCCCTGCCCCCCGTAAAAGGACTCAGGAAAATGCAAAACCTCTGGCCTTTTATATGACCTGCATGAGAATAGATTTAAAGACCAAAATAAACCCAAGAACATATTATTTGTTTAATTTAATTTTTTCGGTTTATTTCTTTTAGCAGTCTGTACCCCAACATGGCACTCAAGTGCACGACCCTGAGATCAAGCATTGCGTGCTCCTCTGATTGAGCCAGCCAGGCACCCCAACCCAAGAAAATACTAATAATTTTTAAAAAGTAATAGAACAGTAATCTCATAAAGAAAAATAAATTAGCAAAGAGAAAGAAAATATTTGTAAAATGCTTTCAGCACTTGTCAGAGGTAGTGTCACTGGTTAGAAATGGCCTTTCCAGGGGCACCTGGGTGGCTCAGTCGGTTAAGCAACCAACTTCAGCTCAGGTCATGAGCTTATGGTTCTTGTGTTCAAGCTCCACATCGGGCCATCTGTGGTCAGCATCAGATCCTCTGTCTCCTTCTCTCTCTCTGCCCACCCCCCACCCCGTGTGCGTGCACATGTATGCTCTCTCTCCCAAAAATAAAAACATTAAAAAATAATAATAAAATGTTCAGAAAAAAAAAAAAAAAGAAATGTCCTTTCCAAAGGTACAGCCGTGTAAAACCCATCAAGCCTCAGCCCAGCTCTGGCCCCAACCAAAGCAGCCTGGGCCGGAGGGCAGAAATCCAAACCTTGAGTCCTTTCGCTCTGTTGATCGCCCTGAGCGGCCTCAGGACCCTTAAGACCCTCAGAATCTTCACAACGGAGATGGCACTGGATCTAAGGAAAAGAGCAAAGAAGGAAGGCAGAGTGTATTACAGTCAGATAAAATACTTTGGAATTATTTCACGTGGCCTTCACTGCAGGACCATGGCCCGTGTGGGGCTGAGCTCACCTCCCCCCAGTGCCCCTCCCCCCAGAGCGCTCTCTCTCTCTCTCTCTCTCTCTCTCTCACACACACACACACACACACACACACACACACACACACACTCACACTCACACACACATAGGTCTTTCTCCATCCAGCCCACACTCACGTCCCCTCCTGGGCCAGGCCCATGGGACTCACAGAGGCCCTGACTGGGGTGCGGAGCTAAGGCAGCAGAGGCACAATTTAGCAATTTCCTTTGTCCTTTTTGCTCAATGTAAATGCTAGGCAGTCCTTGGCTTTCAGGCTGCAGGTTTGTTTGGTTGGGTTTGCTCTCGGAGGTGGGAGAGCTGCTGTGGTGCCCTGTGTGGGGCTTCTCTGGCCTTTGTGGAATTCGCTGTTGGGTGGGACGCAATCACCACATGTGTGGTGGGGCTGACAACGGAGGGGATGCAGGACAGGCTGCCAGGAGAGCACATCCTCCGGGAGCTGGGGACATGGTAGCCATGTGAGTCCAGGGGTCAGCTGGACAAAAGCGGGGGGTGCTCCAGGGCAGACGGGAGAACACGGCTCACGCAGCCCCACAGGCGGCTGGAGCACATGCTCGGGAGGCAGAGGGCAGACACAGCCTGGCATTTATGGGGCCTGCAAAGATGCTGTGAGAACACCCTCTCTCTAGCTGCGACTGCTGCCTCCTTCCCCCTGGGCAGTGGTGGGAGGTGAGGACCAGCACAGAGGGCCATCTCAGGCAGGGGTCCTCGGTCTTCTGAGGGGGATGCAGCCTCCCCATTTAACTTGAGCTCGGAGGTAGTAGGTGAGCATGTTTCCTCATAGGGGGTACTGATGGCCAGCACCTGAGCACAGGTACTTGTAAGTCAGCAGGAAAGCAAGACCACGGCGGGACATTCCTACGGGAACTTCTGCCCCAGACCCCTGAGGTACAGCAGGCAGGCAGCTTGCAGCTGGGGCTATTCCCCACCAGACATTGGTAAAGGCCATGGGAAGGCCCTGGGGCCCTGAGTTGTAGCCTCGGCCCCCTTCTAGCTGAAACTTGTAGAAGACAAAAGAAAGGGGTCATGGCAGCTGCTATATCCTGGAGATCAAGGGAGGAAGCCTTCAATATCCAATCTGAAAGTTCCCCCAGAGGCCCCCTCTTGTATGAGAACTGTAGTCCTTTGAGAGGACTACATGATGCCTGGGAGGAAGCTGAACTAGAACCGGGCTTCCCTCTCTCCCAGTTCAGACTTCTCTGTTGAAAGCAAATATCACAGACAGTAATATGCCCAACCTGGCAGGGGGCATGGAGAGAAGGAGAAACACAAGAAACACGAACAGTGCCAATGCCCTCTGGCATGCACACAAATCGGGCTTTCCGGGGTAACTGAATGCACTTGTTAAAGTGATGCCTAGCCTTTATGAATTATGTTAAAATCCCTCACAGAAACCATCCTTCCCAAGAGTCCTGTGCTCACACACTCACCCCCACCCCAGAATACTTACTGGATCCCGAATGATACCAGGGATACCCCGACAACCAGCATATCCAGCAGATTGAAGTAGTTCCTGCAGAAAGCCCCTTTGTGGAGGAAAGCTCCAAAAGTCGCCATCTATTAACAGAATCATGAGTGATTTACTGTCTTTTTTTTTCTTTCTCTCCAGAAGAAAAGAAACCTGGGCTCTTTACAAAACCTCCAGGAAAGTACTTTATTAACAAGCATGCATTAGGAAGCCAGACATATAAACCAGCAGGGCTGAGCAACCAGATATTGGTTCAAAAATGGAAGTGGGGCAGCAGATTTCAGACACATTTCAGAGGAGACCAGTCTAGACTTCATATCAGTGATGGTAAACTGCAAGTAGGAATCCAACGTGGGCAGGTCCAAAGAGCCTGTCCCAGGAGTGTCCACATGGCCCTGCTCATCAGGTAACTTGACTGCCCCACAAAATGCCACCTCTGGACCCTGAGGCCCCAGGAGAGCCTACATCACTGACCCCAGCGTGCCTTCACAGTGCGGCTAGCGAAAGTGCTGGAGCCCAAAGCTCATAGGCTCTGTTCACAGAGACTCACACTGTTTAGGCCCCTGCCTGCTGCTAATGGTCCTCCAGCAAGACATCCAGTTTACACGGTGCTTCTGGGGCACCTGGGGGTGGGGGGGAGCTCAGTCGGTTAAGCATTTGACTTTAGCTCAGGTCACGATCTCAGGGTTCGTGGGTTCGAGCCCTGTGTCGGGCTCTATGCTGACGGATCAGAGCCTGGAGCCTGCTTCGGATTCTGTGTCTCCCTCTCTCTCTGTCCCTTCCCCGCTCACGCTCTTTGTCTCTCAAAAATAATGTTTAAAAAAAAAAATGGTGCTTCCAAGCCCAGTGACTCCAGCACATGCAAGGTGTGGCCAGGAAGCTGTCATAGGCCTCTCCCCAGGGCAGTTGCCCTGCTTTGCAGTCAACGTCATGTGCACCCAGAGCACCACCTCAGGTGCCCCAGAAAGGTGCCTACTGGCATTGCACAAAGGAGTTTAGTGAGGACGTTCCCAGAGCAAAAACAGCAAAGTACACAGGGTTCATTGTGTGCTAAAAAAAAAAGGAGGGGGGAGGGCGTCTGGGTGGCTCAGTCAGTTGGGCATCCAACTTCGGCTCAGGCCATGATCTTGCTGTTGCCGAGTTCGAGCTCCGTGTCGGGCTTGTGCTGACAGCTCAGAGCCTGGAGACTGCTTCGGATTCTGTGTTTCCCTCTCTCTCTTCTTCCCCTCCCCCACTCACACTCTCTCTCTCTCTCTCTCTCTCTCGCTCAAAAATAAACAAACATTAAAAAAAAAAGATGAAGGAGGCTCAGGGGAGTATAGAATAGGAGGGCCAGAGTCATGAAACAGTTACACTGAACCATATAAAATCGCCAGCACACCACCATTCTTGACCTACACAAATGGCAGTTTGCTGTGGTTCAACCGAATAGCCATATAGCCTTGCCAGTGTTCCCACGGCCAGCAGGAACCACCGCTTCAGATGCTAGATGCTTCTTGGCGAGCCTCCACTGCCTGAATCCTTCCGGTTTCTAAGCTTGTTTCACACCCTCTCACACAGGTTTTAAATGAAGAAAACTCAGAATACTTAAGTCACTGAGGCAAATATGCAGAAATTTAAAAGCAACAATGGTTTTTTTGTTTCTTTTAAATAACCCTGTATCTCATTGGCCCCAAAGCCCACGAATGATGATAATCATTTAACAACTTAGACCTGTGGGAAGTAGAATAAAACCTCGATGAGCTGAGCTAACAGATTAAGTGGATCATGTTCCCCATTCAGTTTGAAGAGAAGGCGGCAAATTATAAGGAAAAAAAAAAAAAGACAGCTCAGGATGAAGTAGAGGCAGGGTGAGTATGCTTGACCCCACCCCCTGTGCATTACGTGCGTACTCCTTATGACGGAGGCCCTGTTAGATTCAGCTAACCCCCGCACCCACTTAGGAGACAACTGTCGGCCACATTCACCGGCTTAAAGGCAGGAAAGTGAATGTGAATTTTTAGATTTTTTAACAAAGGTTTAAACAGAGACTGGCTGGTTTTGTGCTAATGTTTTTATTAATTGAAAATAAAAGGAACTCTAAGTACCCCATTCCCTGGCAAAGCTCATCGAGGTTTCATTTCATAAAATATTTTGTAAAGAGCCCAAGTTCTACAGTAGTCGAACATGAAATACATTTCTTTTTCCTGAGATGCACACGTAAAAACCCAAAATTGGTTTAAAGGAAATTGTGGTGAAAATTCCTCATCTTGTCTCCCCATTGGGACACAGTTGCTCTGACAGTTGTCATGGGCCACACTGTCCCGGTCCTGCAGTGACCCATGCCACTTAGCACGTCAGGGGTGTTCCTGGCTCTCTGCTGCGGGTCTCCAGACCTCGGCATGTGCAGGGAACGAGCCGGGCCTGGGTGGCCTTTGCAATCTGTACACAAACCATGCAGCAATGGCAACTGTGAGCTCATGCATGGGCAGTACATTTAGGGCGCCCTGTCCAAAGGGTGCTCCTTTTGTTTGTGTAAATGTAAGCCCATCCATTAAAGCGTATCAAATATCTTAACACAAATAGGTTATCTTGCAAATCCCATTGCAAGAAAATAGTGTGTTACTATTTTAGGCCACTGAAAACCATTCCATCAAAGAAATGAAAGGAGATACATTCCCTTCATAGGATAAATACTTTTCCTCTGACTTTGAGGTCAGGAAAGGTGGAAGAAGGTTCACACATAGTGATGTGTCTGTTGTCAGATGACACATTTCAGAGGATATATTTTAAAAGGAGCAAAATAATTTCCAGTCATTATTATGAAGCCAAAGAAGTTCCTACATGCATTTAAAGGTTAAAAAGAAAGAGCAAAAACATGTTGAATGGTTACAGGAACAAAAAAAAATCCTTTGGTTTACAAAAAAAAAGTGTAGCTTGATCATAGAAGGCAAAAAATAAAAAAAAATAGTCAAAAGCACTTCACGCTTCTTTGCCGTGTGTCACACAGGAGCAGGCCCCTTCGACACACTGCTATGGGACCTGTTACCTTCAAAACGATCTCAAATGCAAAAGTACCAGTGAAGACATAATCTGCGTAACCTAGCATCTGGAAAGTAAACAAAGAATTGCAACTATTATTGCTACAGCTGCTTTAGAGTACGCGAGGATCAATGAAAAAGCCGTTACCTTTAACAGGATTTCAACTGTAAAGATGGCTGTGAAAGCATAGTCAAAGTAACCCAGTATCTGCAAGGTACAACACGTTGGAAATGAGAAAAAGGCATCGGGATGAACTCCAACAGCGTGCGCGCCCATGGGCAGAACCCCCACCTGCAGTCAGACACCCGCTCCCCTGAGGTAAGCCTGCCGCTCTGGAGGCAGGTGCAGAGACGCTTATAAATGCCCCACCCGGCCCAGTGACAGCTCTTCTTTGTGACCGAGAAAGAGCATCTGGGGACACTTACCTCCTTTCACCACTCATGCGGACTCTCCTCCCTGTCTCGTGTCATGGACAGACAGAAGCTCATTTCTAAAAGCGCTTTGTTAATAACCTCTGCTCATCAGAGCACAACATGGACAAACTTCTGACACCAGATAAACCGGAGCCTTATACACGTTTCAGATTTTTAAAGGGAATTCTTAGAAGAATGAAATATGGTGTCATATTTCACCATATAGCTGAGCTTCAGTTTGGTGGAAAAATGTAAATAAAGATGTTAAGTGGCATCCAACAGGGCCAGAAGTTTCCACATGCTCCTTCCGATTCCAGCCCGTGAAAACAGGGTGGAAATGCCCCTCCGTCACCAGTGTGCAGGGCTGAATAACACTGCTCTCTCCAAACACTGGGTTTTTGTTTTTTACCTAGCTGGGCCCACTCAAAGAACAGACTGACCTGGCCTTTGAATAATCGGTCCAGGCTGCTTTTATCAGTATTCCTGAAAATATCATCTACCTCCAACTGAGTCGTGCTCAGGGAACCCTTTGGGGGTCCCTGCTGCTTCTCAGAGCCATGGGGGCGGGTAGGTGGGTGGGGCAGGGGGGCCAGCAACCAAGAGTCTGACCGCTCAACAGAGGTTGCTCACGGGGAACCCTCAGCCACAAAGATGGCAGCCAAGACTCTGCCAGTTGCAGAGGCCAAGATCAGAGCTGAAGGGACCGTGGAGAGACCCCCCAGACCAACTCTCTTCATGTAACAGAAGAGGATACTGTGGGAGTGTCAGCGGGCAGGCTGCTCAGGTCACACAGCCAGTCACGGTGTGGCTGGGCAGGGAGTGAGCCCCGGACCCTGTTACTTGAGTGTGGGATCCAGCCCAGGGGAGTCCTTTACTCTCCATCACAGTAAGGAGACGGGCCTACAGCAAAGGCCAGCTCTTCTCCACGGAAGTTCTCCAGAGGGCATTCATTATTCAAACCACTTCCGTTCTGAGATTTACAGATTTTGCTGGAAGCCTGTTGTGTATTTGTGATTCTAGCCAGGCAACGAAAGGTATTTCCAGTACACGGCCAGCCTCTGCCCCTTCCCCCATCCGAGGTCACGGCAGGACTGTTCATGTCAAAAGCACGCGTGTAGCCAAGACAGACACCGCTGCCCACATGTCAGCAACTCGACCCAGTGCCAGAGGTCAAAGCTCTTAGATTCAGGTTATTCTTTCTCCATTCACTCCTCTTCCACTAATAACTTAGCTAAGTTAACACAACAACCACAGAGAAGCCACCGCATGAGTCCACTTACATGGAGTATCTAAAGTAGTCAACCCCTTAGACAGAAGGTAGAATGGAGGTTGTCAGGGGCTGGGGGAGGGAGAAATGGGGAGATGGCCAACTGAGATAGAGTTTCAGTCATGCAAGATGAGTAAGTTCTGGAGACCTGCCGTACAACATAGTCCCTACCGTTAAGAAGGCCGTCTCGTACACTTAATTTATCAAGAGAGTAGATCTCACATTAAGCATTCTTACCACAATAAAATAAACACTGTAGTATTTTAAAAGCAATACACATACAAATATGTACATCTGTTTAAAAACAATAATAACATTCTTGGAAAAAGCAGCAGGGACATAAACTCATGGGGAAGCAATTACAATAAAAATAAGAACACAGGGCCACGTGTAAATTAACTCTGCCAATCTGTGTTCTAGACTAGCTCCTGACCTCATCTCTCAATAACAGTATTTTTTTCCCAAACAGCTTCTACCCGCTGTGCCTCATTTCTGTGATGGGGCCTGAGGACACCGAGGTCTTTGTTCCATTTGAACGCTTATGTAGAGACAGTGTCAGAATCTCTAACAAGAGCCCTGATCTGTGAGTGCAGATTCAGACAGATGCACAGCCTTCGTCTTTACATCAACACCAACATGTGCCTTGGGAGGAAAATCTTTTTAAAATCTGCATATCAGAGCGCCCGTGTTTTATCAGCCTGATACATTGGGCCTGCCAGGCTTCAAACCAACGGGACTGGAAACGAAAAGATACAGCACAAGGCCTGACTGTCACAACCAAAATCCTGGGGTACTGGTAATTTGCCTTACTCCTCAAATTTCTAAAAATCGGATGGACACAGAGAGGCACGAACCACAAGGGGCAGCAATGCCGGACGGCTTCACACACTCGTGGGCCTCCCTCTCCTGGGCTTCTTGACAACCATCTGAGACTGCACTACAGTCTCCAGGCCAGAGCAGACAACAGTCTACTGGTCTTCTGAAGCTGTGTCGCCTCGGGATTGTTCTCGGTGCCGAATGAGCTGACTGCTAAGAGGGGACCCACCTGGACAAGAACTTCCTGAGGTACCGGTCTCTGCGCAGCACAGATGTGCTCTCCCTAAAGCACGAAACAGACCGATAACAGACAACTTAGCTGTCTCTTTGTTTTCTTTGTAAAACCACCTCCTGCCCTATCAAAACGCCAGCCTTCCTCTCCACTGAACCACTTGGCTCCACACGCCGTCGGCTCCCTCACTTGTATCCCCCCCCACTCCACCCTACCCCTCCGCTGAGTAGCGAAACCAAGTAGCTTCGTGAATTTCAGTCCAGGCGGGCTCCACGCCTTCCCGCCAGCCCTAAGGAAGAGCTTCTGGGCACATGACGTACCTGGCTCCATTTTTACTTTTCCTTCCTGCTGGATGCTTCCACCTGGGCAGAAATCTCAAAACAGGCACGGATGTGAATGTGACCAGGGAGGGGAAAACAGGGACCAAAATGTTGGCAGTAAAGGACGAACAGGAGGAGAAGCGGGGCTCCTGAATACACTACAAGTTGCTGCAGAGTGTTTAAGATGAAGTTTAGAGGACAGGATTCAAAAAAGGTCTGTCCTGATAAGACAAAACTCTTCTGGCACTCACAAACCTGAAATACCTCTGGGGGAACGAGAGGCCTCCTCTAACGTTTAGCCCTGCCTGCGTGACAGTCCCTGCTAGAGAGACAGGTGCTGATCCCAGAGGGAGACCCGCCCGCCTGGCCCTGCTCAGTGGCTTACAGTGTTCCGGAAGGAGTGGCTGCGGATGGGGTCCTCAGCGGCAAGGGCGGCGCTACTCAGCATGATGAAGACGAGGATGAGGTTGGTGAAGATGTGATGGTTGATGAGCTTGTGGCAGCCCACGCGGATCCTGTGGGGGAAACCACTGCATGGACCCAGCCCTCGGCACGGCCAGTGCCTCCTGCATGCTGGCGCTGCTCTGAGGTGACAAGTCAGGCAGAGGACAGCTGTCCGTGCCCCAACCCGGCCAACCAGAGCCACCTGACCCTCAGCCCTTCAAAAGTCGTGGAAGGCAGACCCTGAGGACCCACAGTGCCACAGCTCTGTGGGGGGAGGAGGGGCTCCATACACAGCATTCATCACATCCTTAAAAGTGGGGATTATCATCCTGCTACAAGTGGGGAAACTGAGGCTTAAGCATGTGAGAGGTCTTAAGGCTAGTAAAGACTGAGGGAGATTTCCAATCCAGGTCGACTGTGACGCTTTCTCACCATGACATGAAGCCCAGTGGCTTCCTTTGCCTACCTTTGGAAGGAATCTGAGCTCAGAGCTCACTGCCGCAGCTCACAAGAATGAGAGCAATGGGTAAAGGGGGTCCAGAGGTACAGACTTCCAGTTATAAAAGAAACAAGTCACAGGGATGAAAAGTACAGCATAGGGAATATCATCAATACTATTGCAATGACGTTGTAGGGCGACCACGCTTTTTGTGGCGAATGCTGTGTAACACACAGACCGGTCAGATTGCTATATTGTGTGCCTGAAACCAATATGATGCTGTACGTCAACTTTACTTCAGTTAAAAATAAAAATTAAGGGGCCCTTGGGTGGCTCAGTCAGTTGAGCATCCGACTCTTGGTTTCAGCTCAAGTCATAAGTTCAAGCCCCACATCGGGCTCTATGCTGTCCATGTGGAGCCTGCTTGGAATTCTCTCTCTCCCTCTCTCCCTCTGCCCCTTCCCACTCTCTCTCTCTCTTTCAAAATAAATAAGCTTAAAAATGAAAAAATAAATACAAATTAAAAAGGAAGGAGAGCAACCCCTTTCTAATGCTGTCACCTGGCTGTATGCAAATGACTACAGTAGTCATGGGTTTGGTAAAATCTCCTGTTATGTGGAGATTCTGTCCTAAGTGGGTTTTTGTTTTTAAACTCTGGAGTTGACCCACAAGCACTCCCAAGAAAGTGAAGAGAAAGCTGCACCGTGCAAGAATCGTGCGGGGATCTTACATACCATGTTATGGTCCTCAGCGTCCTGCCGTTGTCTGATGTCCCACAGGCTAGTTAGCGCCAGACTCAACACCTGACTTTAGAATTTAACCTCAACACCTGACTTTAGAATTTAAAAGACTTTATTTTTGGCCTATAGAATACATATATCTTCCCCTTGAAATTATTTTCCTTTGTAATTTTTTTTAATATTTATTTTTGAGAGAGAAACAGAGCGTGAGCAGGGGAGGGGCAGACAGAAGGGAGACACAGAATCAGAAGCAGGCTCCAGGCTCTGAACTGTCAGCACAGAGTCCAACGTGGGGCTTGAACTCACGAGCCGTGAGATCATGACCTGAACCAAAGTCGGATACTTAACTGACTGAGCCACCCAGGTGCCCTGTCCTTTTTCACTTTCAAAACTGGAGTCAACTTTATGAGAAACTGACCCCTTTCTTCAAATACTCCTTTGTGGGGCTGCTTCATGCTGGGATGTGCCCTTGGAGGGCTTGCAAGCTGTTAGCAGGTGAGTCTGGGGAGAACCTTCCAAGGCAGGGAGGGCAGGAGTGTTCACAGCTCTGGGGAGGGAAATCAATCCATTCCTTCAATATATGTAGACCCAGTGAGCTGTAGGCATCAGTAACGTCAGGTGAGTACCTTTTTTTAAAAAGAGACACCCAAATTCTCTACAGTGACACACTGTAAAAACTACCATCAGATCCTCAAGTCACTAAGGACAGCAGCCTCTCTTCCCACCTGTGTCTCCCTGGGGACTGTGAATTCCATAGGGTTCTTCTCTGACAGCCAAGGACTGCTTCTGCAATTCTAGAAACCCTTCCAGGAGCCATTCATTCCCCCAGGGATGCCATCTATCTCAGATGATTGAAAACCTAGAAACTGGCTACTAATAAACATTGTCTTCTTACCGCACTTGCAGTGCCGGGCTCCCAGTGAGCACCTTATCGTTTTACCACGAGAAATGCTACTTTAAGCAGGATAGCATGGAGCTGAATAGCTACCACCTATAAAATATCATCGAGCGATATCACTTTGTTGCCATCAAACTCAATAGGGAAAAGTGATCAACTAATCTGGATCTCAGGATGAAGACGCTGTGGAGAACTTGGTCACAAAATTCTCATCCCCAACGCATCTTAACAGAAGACCCACTCATGAAGAAAGGGTCCTCTGGATGGGAAACGCCTCACAGGTAGCAACCCGTGGACACCTGAGCTGTGGGCTCTGCCCAGTACAGGGACTAAGGAGGAGGAGAATCTGGGATGGCATCCTCCCAGGACCTGGCCATATACCTATAATAGCACCTTCATCCAGGAACGAGGCGGCCAGGGAGAGATGGGCAGAGGGCAAAGGCAAGCTGGAACAAGAGAGGGGTCAGCGAGGACTCAGGGGCTCGGAGGCACAGGCACAGAAAGGGGCTGTGACCCACCCTCTTTCTCCCCACCTCCAGCCCCCCTCAAGCAATCTGTAGGGGGACAGGTGAGACACGGCAACAATGAAATCAGAAAGCAGGTATTTACGGGTTGGTCTTGCTCAGAATGAAGAATGCACTCCCTTCAGGGATGGGGGCGATTTTCTCCTTCATGTTCAACTCTGAGATTCTACGAGGACGGGGGCCAGCTGGAACCTCGGGTTCATCCTCTTCCTCCTCCTCTTCCTCTTCCCCTACTTTAAATGAGACACTTTTTTTTTGTAGGCATGAAATAATGGTTGCATTGGGTTTCAATTATTCTCAATTTCACGTGAAGAGTCAACTTTCACATCTATCGCCTTACATTGGTCAAAACCCTTCAGAATGTGGCCTGAGTGCCTGTGGGGGGCCGAGAAGTGTGCCCGTCTGTGAGTGCATGCAGTTCTGGGAAGGAGGGCCCAGCAAGTCCAGGTCTGAGCAAAGGTGAAAGGTATCAGTGCAGTACTCCCAGCATCCGGCTGTTTCCCCAGTAGCTTTGCTCAGCTTCTGCCTGGAAAACTGTGCGTGGGGCTTCAAGCCACACACGATCAGTGTCCTCCACCCCACTGGCACCCCTGCCCCCAGAGTCCCTGCTACATCAGCCAATAAAGGTAAGGCATCAGCAAATGTGAAAGGGACAGGTGGGCAGTAATAATAACAGTAGTAATGGCTGGTTGCCTCCTAGAGAGGTTTCCCACCAGAGGTGGGGCTTGCCCTGATCCACTCACACTTTCTCTCCCCACCACCTAGAATTTGAGTTATGCAAGCTACCTGGGTGACCGAGGAAAGCAGCAGGGTTGACTGCTCCACAGCCACAAGGATGAGGCCCACAGCCTCGGCAGCCTCACTGCTCACCATGCACCCCAGCTGGGCTAGCCAGCCAGAGACTGAGCCTCTGATCACTGAGTGGTAGCAAAGCTGTATCACCCCTGAACCGAGAGCCTGTCACCGGCCTCTGCCACCATACCTGGCACATCACAAGGTGGGTAGGGGTCCTTGTCTTCATCCTCTTCTCGATAGTCATCAATTGTAACCTACGATGACAGAGAGGGCTCGGGAGGAGGGGAGACTCTGACTTCAATGCACCGCAGAGGACCGAAGTACAGACTTGACCCTGCCATTCAGTGCAGGGAGAGAAACTCTCTCCAAAGTGCACATTGCACAGAAGTGCGTGCGTGCATAGGGACAGCAAGTGTCCCCGTTGATGATTCTGCTTAAGACACAGCTCTGAGGGCAAATGAGGAGAAAACGGGTATAACCTCCATCCAGCCATGGTTAGCCAGCACCACCATCCATGCGCCTCCCCACTCAACACTGTCCTACACACTGTATGGTAACTGCGAGGTCCTGTCTCCCTGCTAGAATGTGAGCTCCATGCACAGAGGGACCTCACTGGTCTTGTTCATTGCTGATTTCCAGTATCTGCCACACATTAACCACTCAGTAAGTATTTATTGACTCGTGGAACAAACAAAGGAATGAAAAATCCAGAGCTGTCATGGGTGGGATGAAGTTTGACACTACAGCCCTGAGTACCCAGAACTGGATCCTAAGATCCCTTCTGGAGGTAGACATCTGTTAACATTCTTCATTTTAATCCCCACTGAGAAGATATAACAGGTCAGGTCTGATGACACAATTCCAATAAAGAAAAAATAAGTAGTCCCACCAGTCAAATATTTACCATACCAGTTATTTGGTGAAATATTGATTAATAACCAGCTAGCTGCCTAAATTCACTGAGAATCCCCCTGGGAAGCCAGCATCTATAATGTGTGTCATACCCTCACACCAAAATATCATGCATGATACCTTCCCAGTGTAAACGGTACATTTGTGATGATATCAACAGACCCATAGTGAAACAAAAAGGGGAGAACTGTTTTAGGACATATACCTTATTGTCACTGTTGGCTATCTGGTTGACCTCTGGTTTGTTGTTCTTTTTATTCTCCAGGCTCTCTTTTCTACACAGAAGAAAACATGAGAACCCAAGTAACCATATTGCTATGTATAAAAATGCTAATCCAGATTCTGAATCAACAGTGGCCTGATGAAGGACCGAATTTAATTGGAAACAACCCTAACAGTGAGACCACAGCACAACCCATCCTCAGAGCTCCCTGTTCACCCCAGTGCACTGGGTTTATTACATGGATCATCTTATTAAAATTCTCACCCAAGAGCTCATCAGCATTGAACGCATCATTTATTTTATGCCACCAAAATTAACCACAGAGATTCTTTAAGCATGGGGACGTGCGACTCCTACTCTCAGCTCTGAGGAAATGAGAGCTGAGGGCCTGGGTTCTGCCCAAGATTCTATCCTTGGGTGAAAATGAAGTTACCTGGCAATCTTCTTCCTTTCCTTCTCTTCAGCTTCCTCTTTCTGGGCAGTATTCAAACTTTCAGCATCAGCCAGATTGTCTACAGCGATGGCCAAGAAGACATTCAGTAGGATATCTAGTGTGAACATTTTAAGGGAACAACGTAATTTCTAAAGGCAGCTACGTGTCACCGATAATGGCAACCTCACATCTCTCTGTGTTCTGGGAGGTTGGTAACAGGTGACTGTCCCCTAGTTGTTGTATTTACATGGTAAGACCAGAGGACCAGAACCCTGTTTAAAACACAAAAACAACAAAAACAAGACCTAGAAACTTGTAGAAGACAGTCTGGAAAGAAGCAAAATTAAGGTTCACTAAAACCCATGAAAACCTACAAATTTCAACATTTCCTTTCATCCGTGTGCATATGTGGCACATATGTGTATGTCTCTGTACACCAGGTATCTGTAGCTATAACACATGCTGCATAAAACAATCCATAACATAAACATGGTATTTTTATGCATTTTGCTTTATGCATATTGTTTCTTTTAAAACACACACACCCATAACTTATATCCAGGGCATGCTTTCCAAAATAGACCCTTCTAAAGGCTACATGTGAATCAAATGATGGTTCCACAAGATGATAACTGCACAATACAGTCTTGAGTCTTTCTCTTTTGAGATGATCTTCAGAGTTTGCAGATACCTCATTCATTCATTCATTCATTCGTTCATTCATTCATTCATTCATTATGCAAATGCTGATGTATTGTCAGATGGTGCCAGGCTATTCTTCTGAATAGTCCCACCGTAGCTGTATCTTTGACTATTGTGGGTGAATTGTATTTTTTAAAATATTGGGGCGCCTGGGTGGCGCAGTTGGTTAAGCGTCCGACTTCAGCCAGGTCACGATCTTGTGGTCCGGGAGTTCGAGCCCCGCGTCAGGCTCTGGGCTGATGGCTCAGAGCCTGGAGCCTGTTTTGATTCTGTGTCTCCCTCTCTCTCTGCCCCTCCCCCATTCATGCTCTGTCTCTCTCTGTCCCAAAAATAAATAAACGTTGAAAAAAAAATTTTAAATACTAAAAAGTGAAGTGAGTGAATGCATTATCATGTTTTGGGCTCTTACTCTAATGTTGTATGTGTGTCTTCCTTGGATGATAGTGAAAAAAAAATTCTGAATAAGGTTCCCAAATTTCCTAGAAGATGCCTATTTCTTATTCACTAGCAGTTCAATACTTTTTTGAGAAGCACAGGGATCAGAGGGAAATAAGCCAAGACAGCTCCTTCTCTGACCATGCTTCTCCCTGGCTGATGCATGGTCATCTGGGTAGAAGACTGTGGGAGCCCAGGAACTCAGAGACAGGAGAGGGGCATCCATGTCCCACAGGGCCTATGCAATCTGCAATCTCAGGTGCGGAACACAAAAGTAACCTAGCAAGGGGCTGACAAGGAGATACCTTCTGGGGACATCACGCTGCACTAATCTATTCAAGTCTTTAAAGAGGATAGATACATGAATGAATTACATTAAAACTTTCAAAAACACGTTTGATATGTTAGACTATTTTTTAAGCAGGGTGTAATGAGCCTGGGGAAGCAATCTGTCCTGGAATGGGCGATGGTTTGGTAACATGAGCACTCCTCTGATAGATGAGGGGTAATTGTGGCTCTGGCAGGGATCAGTGTAGGACTAACTGGGTTGAGGATTCCTAGCAATGATCTCAATGAAGAAGTAATGTATCTTTACATTACTGTAAAGCTTGCAGTGACACCAAACTCTTTTGGGTAGCAGAAAGCACATCCAGAGTAATAAACCATAGGAAAATTTTACAAGTTCGCAACAGATGGTTTCTAAGAGCTCACACCTATCATCTGTATTTAGAAGCATTACCCAGACCCTTCTAAACAGTGGTATGCTCTGGAATTCATTCAAAAAGATCCACCCAGCACCTCTCTCACACTGACGACTGTGCCGGGTACTGGGGGCATGACAGACCAGGGTCCCTACTGCCACGTAGCATCTATTCTAGTTGGGGGAGACAGAACATAAACTACTTAGGCGCTTCAGATAGTGATACAGGTATTACAAAGAAAACACAGCATGTAACCGGAATGAGTGTGGCCAGGGAATACTTCTCTGCAGACCCAAAGCGGGTATATTGCTCTGGCCCAAGAGTTCATTGCAAGGAGAGCACAATAAGAAAACACTGATTCATTTAACAAGCATTTACCAAGGGCTGACTATGTGTAAGGCCCTCCGCTATAAGCCACAAGAGATGTGAATACAAAGAAGAAAAGATGCCTGAACCAAGAAGTTTATTGCCGGGAAGCCTGAGCGGGTCAGTCGGTTAAGCGTCCAACTCTTGATTCCGGCTCAGGTCTTGATCTCACAGTTCAGATCATGAGATCGAACCCTGCATCAGTCTCTGTGTTAATAGGGCGGAGCCTACAGGGATTCTCTCTCTCTCCCTCTCTCTCTGCCCCTCCTCCGCTTGTGCTCTCATTCTCTCTGTCAAAATGAATAAACAAATGTGTTTAAAAAAGAAGTTCATTGTTGAGTTGAGGGGATGGAGAAGTCCCCACCCCAAACCAGTAGATGCTGGCACCCACGTGCAGCAGGAGCAACAAAGATAACATCTGGCAGGAGAGCTCACCTCTGGGTAGGAGGGGTGTTCTAGCTGCCTGAAGGATTCTATGGGCTTCTATGTACTGAAGGTGGGGATTTCCATAGAATAACTTGAAGCAGGAAGTATTGTCCTGAAAAGTTTGCACCAGGGATACTGCATGGAAGAAAACTCACTAATGAACCAGAGGAGATTAAGGGGAAAACAGCTTGGGACTTCTTACGAGAAGAATCCCTTTAGGATTCTTTAAAATAAAAAGGTGAAGACCGGGGCGCCTGAGTGGCTACATCAGTTAAGCATCTGACTTCAGCTCAGGTCATGATCTCATGATTCATGAGTTCAAGCCTCACATCGCGCTCTGTGCTGAGAGCTCAGAGCCTGGAGCCTGCTTCCGATTCTGTGTCTCCTCTCTCTCTGCCCCTCCTCCCACTCATGCTCTGTCTCTGTCTCTCTCTCAAAAATAAATAAACATTAAAAATTTTTTTTTTTAAAAGGTGAAGACCAAGAGGTGGTATTCATGTTACAGCCACTCTCCCACCAAGCCCTTATTGAGGACTCCATACACCAGGTCTTGTGCCGGTCAGGGAGGTCAGAGAGAGAAAGAAGACACTGCCAAAAGTTACAGGGTCCTAAAGGCTCTGATGGAGGGAAAGAGAGATCCAAACCTTCAGAAATCTAGAATTAGAGAGTGCCTCTTGGCAGGAAAAAGGAATAAAAGGAGTTAGAAAAGAGCTCACAGCCTAATACAGCCACTAGCCAATGGACACCTGATCCCCAGAGAGGTACAGATCACCAAAGCCAGATTGGGTCCGGGGAGCTTAGGTCAAGCCACTGCTGATGGGTGCCCACTGGTTAGGAAGTGTTTTTAAGAGACACAGATTTACCCCTAACTTCCCAGGTGTGACGGCACGGAGGACAACTGGCTCTGCCCTGAGCCTTCCCTTGGGACCTGTACAGGAGCTGTGTCACCAAGCTGGGTGACAACTGGTACAGGCCACACACTGGCCCATGCTCCCTTCCCCAGCTTGCTCAGTCCTCAAAGCCTCACTGGACCTCTGACCCCACTACACTGTCCCAGCAGCCCTGAAGGAGAGCAGGTGTCGAGCTAACAAGGTAAGGGCGTGCATCTCCCCAGCCCAACTGCAACCGCCACCCGCCACCCGCCACCACGACCGCCTCAGGAAAACTCAGACAGGGAGAAACAAAAGGAGATGATGACGACAAAGCCCTGCTCAGCTTGAAGGATACAGTTACCACAAATGAAGAGGATGATGAAGTAGATGCAGACAATCATTCCCGAGGACGACGGGCCGCCATAGGCCATAATGCCATCATACATCACAGCGTTCCAATCTTCACCTGTCAGAATCTAAGAGAACCAAACTGTGGTCAGCCTGCATGCGCTGGACTGCAACTCCCGACGGTCCGCCAGAGCTCCCTGGGGGCCACCTGATTCTGGTTTCAGCTGCCTTTCACTGTCCAGTTTGCGCTCAGCAAAGCCATCGGTTTCCCCGTAGAGTTTTCAAAACATTGTTTTCAATTACACAAACACATACGTTAATTCTTCACATGGAAATAAAGTAACACCACATATAAGACTCATGTACTCTTTGGTGACACCCTAGTTTTGCCCCCACCCCCTGAGAATACGGTGCATCTCTCTCTAGAACCTTTTTGCATGTAACATATAGATACACGTCCAGAGGAAAGAGGTAGTTGGTGTGTTCTCAGATATATTAAACATAAAGGGTGTCTGTCATACTATATGAATTTTCTGCATTTGCTTTTTTTTTTTTCATTCAGCAATATACTCTGGAGACCCTCTGTGTCAGTCAGTGCCCTTCAGTCCTTTTAACAGCTGCCTACTATTCCATGTAGTTAGCGTACTGTGGAAATGGAGAGTTGGATCCCTGAACTTGTAAGAAGCAGTGAACTACAAATATCTCATGTAAGTTTACAAACTACCTCATGAGTAGGTACTAAGAGCTGCCATAAATTTCCAATTTAACCTTCTCTGCTAATGATATTTAATAACTCAATCTATCATGAGGTAGAATCGGATAAACCTAAATAGCATTTTAAGAACATACTATCTTCCAGGGGTGCCTGGGAGGTTCTGGCAGTTAAGCATCTGACTTCGGCTCAGGTCATGATCTCACAGCTCATGAGCCCGAGCCCTGCATCAGGTTCTGTGCTGACAGCTCAGAGCCTGGAGCCTGCTTCAGATTCTGTGTCTCCCTCTCTCTCTGCCCCTCCCCTGCTCACTCTGTCTCTCTCTCCTTCAAAAATAAATAAATATTTAAAAAATTAATAAAAACATACTATCTTCCAGCAAGAGAAAGAAAGAGGGAGGGAGCACATGTGCTCTTGTATCATCTAGCTGCACCAGATACTTTAAAAAATAGAACTGTCACGGCTGACAACCCAACAGAAACATGGGCAAATGATTTCAAAAGATAAAGCAATTCCCAGAAAAGGAACTATAAATGGCTCTGTGTCCCATGAAAAGGCATTCAGTTTCACTCCTGATAAGAGAAGTAGGAAGACACTATTTTCACCTGTCAGACCACCATCAAAAAGTTTGAACACCCACCATGCTAAAAAGTAGTGAGGCGTCGGGCAGTCTCCAGCCCCCATCCCTGGAGGACAGACCGACAGTACTGTGAGGAGCACGGTAGGCAAGATATCAGAGTTGAAAACGGATTCACACCCTTCAAACCAGCAATTCCATTTCTGGGAAATTTATCCACATCTATGCTCACACATGTGCCCAGGGTGTGAGTTCGACGTCACCCACTGAGCCGAGGCCAGACACAGACAGTCACCAAGCTAGGGACTGGTTGACTTGAAATAGTCACCAAGCTAGGGATTGGTTACATGAATTAGGGGACAGGAACACCACACCACAGGACTGACGCGGAATCAGAAAGGAGGCAAACTCTTATGGACCAATAAGGAAGGTTCTTAGGGACACTTTAAATGGTAAGAAAATGGAAAATGGCAGTTAATATGAGCCACTGTTTACATCATACTGTATTCATGGGCAGGTAGGTGGGTCGCTAGGTTCACTGACTCACGTCTATGAGCAAATATATCTCAAAGAATACACAGAAACCATCCATTGGTGGTTGCTCCTACAAGGAGAAATTGCGGGCTGCGTGGGAAGGAGACTCATTTGTCACTTTAAACCCTTTTGTAAACATTTGAATTTTGTGCTATACGCAGGTACTACCAAAACCTACCACCACCATAGGGTTTCTCTGTTTCTCTGAAATAAAAACAGAAAAAAGAATAACTAACCAGCGGCTAAGAATTAAGGATAATTCAAATAATTAAAGTACAGTTCAAAAAAAGTATGGCCTATGGCGGCGACAAGAATTCCATCCACCTCAAACGACCAAGTGGGAATGAATCCTACAGATCATTCCCTCTAGTCTCTTGTTTTTTTCAGAACGGATAGTGACTTCCCAAGGTCACAGAGCTGAGCACTGAAAGAGCCAGCAGGGCGGCCTCAGTGTCTAGGCCCCTCCCACCATGCCTTCCAGCCTCCCCAGATGGACTCCCCCAAAGCTGGAGCTCACTGGCATCGTGTGTGAAAGCAACAGGGGCAGAGGGGTCTTTTAAATTTATATGCCACTCGTTGTTCGAGGAAGGGCTTCAGGTCACCACATGCGGAGGCGGGAGGGGGGCGGTTTAGAACACCCAGCTTAAAGCCAGGTGGGAGCAGACACTGCTGCTTTGAGTGCCTAGCCACCTGAGCACCTCTGACACCGTCCCTCCTTCTCAGCCGCGGTGCCTGCCCAGGACCCAACGGCACGGACATGCTCAGGGCCTGCATGTCCTCATTACATCACGGGCGGGAGAGCAAAAGGGGCTGAAGGCTGTCACAACTCTTTTATCACCCCGATTCCTCTGACTGCACACCAGAGCATTAGGACTTCAGAATTCACCTCTCTGCACAAATCCGTTAGAGCCAGGGTCCCAAAGCTGGCCTGCCAGCAAAAATTAGCGCAGAACAGGAAGAGGATTTTAGAGCCTATATCACAGAAACCTCGCAAACCTCACCAAATCAAACAGAAGTTTTTGGCTTGTTGTCCTGTACCATATCCAGTGGTCCTACAAAAAACACTGAATCACACCACACAGACAGCCGGAGTCAAGTGCGAAAAAAATGGCTTTCGTGGTGCCAGATTTGTCAGAGCATTACTGGGGCAGAGGTCGCTAACCACGGCAGAATCATCCCATCTTCCTGAGTTGTGGACTGACAAGCTGGCGGCTCACACGGGCTCCTCGCGAGGGCTCACCTGGAATACCGTCAGGAGGGCTTGAGGGAAATTGTCAAAGGTGCTCCGCTTGGTCTGCGTTTCGTCAAAATTAAACTTGCCACCAAACAGCTGCATCCCAAGCAAGGAAAAGATGATGATGAAGAGAAAAAGCAGAAGCAACAGCGAAGCAATGGACTTCATGGAGTTTAACAAGGAGGCCACCAAGTTGCTCAGGGAAGTCCAGTGCCTAGAAGTCAAGATGGGGGTGTGAGCCCAGAACGCCCGCAGGACACCGCAGACATCGCTGGACCGGGATGTGGCTGGTCGCCAGCCCCCGGCCAGAAAACACCTGCAGCGAGATACACGCATCCTTACCTGGTCACCTTGAAAATCCTTAAGAGGCGCACACACCGAAACACAGAGATCCCCAGGGGAGACATGATTTCCAGCTCCACCAGGATGGTTTCAGTAATTCCACCACATACCACGAAGCAGTCAAACCGATTAAAAAGAGAGACGAAATACGCCTGGAGACCCAAGCTGTACATTTTTACCAGCATCTCGCAGGTGAACAGAGCCAGGAGGACTTTGTTAGCGATATCTGGAAAGACAGAGGGGCGCACGTGCTCGGGGTCTCATCGTGGGACTGGCTCAGACTCGTTTTCCCTCCTCCCACCCCACCAGTCTCTGCTGGAAATGCCCCAGCACTTTGCCCTGTCTTTGCTGTGGCGCCTGTTACAGAAATGTAGTGTCAATATTTATGGTCTGTCTCCTGGGTTCAAGTCCTGCTTCTGCTACCACCTAGACATGGGACTCTGGAGCAGCCCCTTGACTTCTCTGGGCTCAGTTTCCCAGGCTATAAAATGGGGAGGAGCAGTTTCCCACACAATCTCTGATGCTTTCTAGCCCTAAAAGCCTATGATTCTGCATTTAGACCAGCATATTATATTTCTCGTCTCCATCAGTCACGGAGGGGCAGTCTGGCCTTGCTTAGGTGCCAATGATAGAAGAAGCAGTTGTCTATCAAGTGGCAATAACCACTTGCCAAGAATACCATACAGGAAAATAAAGCTTCCGGTAGGGTCAGGGAGAAGGGAGACGAGGTCCCTCTCAACTGCAAGATTCCTTGATCCTAGGTTGCCACAGGGTTAAGACAATGAGAGGCTTGGGCGTCAATCAGCCCCAAGGTGCTTCCACTGACCACGTGACAAGGACTACGCCCCCGCTGCTCTGGGTGCAGCCTCTCTCTGGATGGTTCCACTGTCTTCCAAGCTAGTGCCCTCCAGGAATGTCCCGACGTCGCACATTGATAAGACTACGCGGACAGCCTCAGGAGTCCCTAATTCAGAGTCAGAATAAAAAGAGAACAGCCTCTGCTCGTACCTTGAATCTGCGTCAACCAATCAGGCTGGTTGTAGTGCTCGGAGGAAATGGTTAAGGTGTTGAGAAACACCAGGACAATAACCAGCCAGTAAAATGTGACAGACTTCACAGCAGCCCTACATCTCCTGCGATTGAATCGGTTCCAGCGGCGCCAGCGGCGGCTGCAAGAGAAGCAAAAGTTACTCCCTGAATGGCAGACAAAGCATCTGAACGTCCAACAGACGTTATAAGGACATAAGCTGTCTTTAACTCTGGAGATCCAGGTCACGGGGTGCAGGAAGGAAAGATGAGAACAAAGGACACAGAAATTAACAGAACTCATCATACTAATTGTGTTGGTCTTAAAATACAACTTTTAAAATAGTATCTTGACCTGATCACGCTATCAGTTTCCTTCCTATGGTTTTAGATAACTCCGTAATCTGCCCTAAGCAATCCTCAAACTAGTGAGAAGAATGTAGATATTCATAGATTCATATGCAGATGCAAAACCGAGCCCGCACACATATATGCAGTTCCCACCATATGGTACACGGGTCTGTTCACACTATGGGTGCAGAGAGCCGTCTGGCTGATCATACACATCTCTTGCAGCATCATAACCGTCGTACAGAATTTCTCAGGCAGCAAAGTGCTCCAAACCCAGTTTTCCTTTTAGGGAAACTTTAGGTCCTTTCTTAAATCCGGGAGGTTCCTCCGGAGCCTGGCAGACTTGTCGAAGCTGAGTAGGACATGAGTCTTCATCCTGAGTCATCAGGTGCCCTTGCTAACTAGCGATGCTCAAAATATACCTTTAGGAGAAGAGCCAATATTGAATCATGTTTTCATACAAATAAGATGAGCTGAGCCAGACAGACAAGTAGCATGTCCTCTACCGACTTTCAGTTCTAGTGTGTCGTTAGGGAAAGGATCCCCTCCCTTAGCCTCTTCTCCCCGTGGAAAACATTCCCTGCCACAGGATGGATTGGTGAGGTGGGTCCCAGAAAAAAGGCCAGCCAAGAGGCGATGTCAGCCCTGTGCAGGCTGTGTTCACTGACGGGGGCTGTGGGCACCTCCTCTGGGGGCCTGAGTCAGAGGAATCTCCAGGCTGGGTCCAAGCTGCAGCGCTGGCTGACTCAGCGGCGTTGCTATGCTAAAAACACCGTAACCCAGGGACCGAGCAAAGAAAGAACCACGCTGACTCTTCAGCAAGGCCTGGCACAAGCAAAGTGCATTTTGTTCTTGCTCCTGCTATGCGGTTTCCATGGTAACAGTGGCTGGACACATGATGACCAGTGTAGAAAAATCCCACTAAAGACTGTCCCCTTGAGGCTGGGTTTCTCCTGAGATACATAATTCAGTACACACAAGCAAGGTGATCCGAAAAAGAACCAGAGTTGGTGGTTCTATTTATGCTGTAGTGACAAGTCACAAGCATCTCATCATGAGGTCTTGGAGGCTTCACTCTCCCATCCCCTGAAGTCCTGCAGCATTTCTCAATTTGCCCCTCATGGGGCTCCAGACACTGGGTATATGGAGGTGAAGAAGGTGGCTCATCCTGCGGCCTCTGACCTTGAAAAGCACGCAAGGTTGGGGCAAATAACAATTATAAATCCCCACTAAGCGCTTCTCTCAGGGTCCCGAGTACAGGCGGAGAGACAGGAGCAGCAAATGCTCTCTGCGTGAAGCAGGAAAGGCTTCTCTGAAAAGCTGAGATTTGGGCGGGCTCTGGATAACAGAGTAAGGGTTCACCAGGGGGCAGACGGGAGGGCACTCCACCCCAGGCGACCACATGGCCAAGGGGACTGAGGTGGGAAGAAACCGCATGTTGAAAACTGAGAGCAGTCCAGTTACCGCCACAGAGTGGGGAATAAGGGGGTGGTGTCCGAGGATCAGGCCAGAGAGCGAGCTGGGGGCCAAATTATGAAGGAATGAATACGCCCTCTGGCAACAGGGAGTCAGGGAGGGGCCTTTAATTGTTCTTTTTTAAGTCCAGTTTATTGAGATACGATAGATATGTGGTAACTATTAACATTTAGGAAGAGGGTTTGTAACCACCACCACAGTCAAGAGGTAGAAGATTTCCATCACCCAAAGAACTTCCCTCACGGCCCTTTGTGACAGTTAACCCACCCTCCTCACCTCAGCCCCTGAAAACTGTTTTTTGTCCCTATTGTTTTGTCTCATCCAGAATGTCCAATAAATAGAATCACACAATATAGAGCTTTTTGAGACTTGCTCCTTTCACGGAGCAAAAATACGTTCCGGATTCGTTTGTGTTGTATCTATCGGCAGTTTTTTCCTTCTTATTGCTGAGCGTTATTCTGTCATATGCGCGAACTACGATTTGTCTACCCATTCGCCATCTGACGGACGCTGGAGTTATTTACAGTTTATAGCGATTACATATAAAGTTGCTGTAAACTCTTATGTAAACATTTTTCATGCAGGCATTGATCTTCATTTTATATAAATACCTCGGAAGTGGAATTTCTGGGTCATACAGTAAATAGATGTTTAACTTTCCAAGCAGCTGTCAACTTGTTTTCAAAAGGGCCGTGTCTTTCAACCTGTAGGAACATATGGGAATCCCCACCGATCTGCATCCTTGTCGGCACTTGGTATTGTCAGATTTTAAAATTTGATCTGTAGGTGTAAAAAATTTTCTAATAGGTGTATAGTGATGTCTCACCGTGATTTTAATTTGCATTTTCCTCGTGACCAATGGTCATGTCATGTGCTTCTTTGCCATCCACCTCTCTTTGGTGACATACCTGTTAAAATATACTCTTTTTTATAGTTTTCCAATTATTCACACCATATTTATGTATTATTCTTCTCATATACTGGATACTAGTCCTTTATCAAATGTTTTGCAAATGTTTTTTCTTCCGGCCTGGAGCTTATCTTCTCATATGGCCAGTGTTTTGGGTTTTGTCTCTAAGAAACCTGTGCCTGACCCAGGGTCACAAAGATTTTTCTCCTGTGTTTTCTTTTAGAATGTTTACAGTTTTAGGTTTTACATTCATATGTCCACTTCAAGTCAATTTTTGTAGTAAAATGTTGTTTTTAATTGAAAAATAGCATTTATATGGAAAAGTATACAAATCATAGGTATATGGTTCAATGTGTTATTACCAACAAAACATGTAGCCCGCATCCAGAGCAAGGAACACAACATCACTAGCACCTCAGAAGAACTCTTGAACCCCCCTCCATAAAAAACTTGTAAGCAGAAAAGAGACAAGAAGAATCCCTCTTTAAGGACAGACTCTGGGCAGGAGTACGAAGGGTTGATTGGTAACAAGAAATTGTTCGTTGTTACGTCCTGTCAGTTTGTCTTGGGGCAAGATCTTCAGCACCTACTCTGCTGCTCTCCACGGCAGGTGTTTGATACTTACTGGACAGATCGATCTTCAATATGAACGTTCTAGCCCACAGAGTAAAAACCAAGTCTAGAGCAACTCCATGTAGAGTTGAGAAGTTAGAAAGTAAAACACCAGCACACAGGCTTAAGAAAAAAACAGAAGATACTGACCTGAGCTTGGATTTTGAGATGGCTTGGCTGAAAGAAAGAAAGAATATGATTTCGATTAGGAAGGTTTGAGCATTTTCTCCCCATCACTTCAGCTAAGAGATGGAAAAGCCATGCACAGAAGCCTGGGCTCAGCATCCCCAGCTTCCCCAGTGAGCCAGCAGGGGTGAGAGCAGAGCAGGAGGCGAGGTCTGCCGGGGCCATGCAGGCCAGGCTGACACCCACCGGGGCCCAGGCAGAAGACTCTTAGCCGGCTGCCCTGTGCAGCCCTGTCACAGGCCATTGATGCCGGTGGAGGTCCTTCTCCCCTGACCCCACTTCCCCAGACTGAAGTCAGCCCACCCACTCCGCTGCTTGCAACTCAGCCACACTGTGCTGCTACTACAGCCAGAGAAGCACTGGATTAGGAGTCCTGGCTCTGCTATCCACTAACTGCATGGGCTCGGGCAAGCAGCACAACTTTTTGAGCCTCAGTGTTCTCATCTGTAAAATGAGGATAACGAACCCATCCCCCCGCCTACTTTACAATGTTGTAGAGAGGGTGGAGGAAGACAACGGAGGCAGACGCACTTCTTAAATTGCTGAGCATTCTGCCCAAAACACATTATTTTTACGAATCTCTGCAAGAAGATCAAATTTTCTTAAAAACACCGCCTCTACTTTACAGAGATAAGACCTAAAGGGTACCAGCAGAAAGCAAATGAAATAAAATCGCATGGGTTCCCCAGAGTAGGCAGCACTCTGCACAGTGCACACTGCTGGTCCCCACCAGGGATCAGGTTATCTAGACAGAAGCCAACAGCGGTGAATGTGGTGGCGCCCTCCACTATTAGGAGAGGGTGGTGCAGGGCTCCAAAAACAGGTGCCGTGAGCAAAGGAAAGTGGGCTCTCAGTGTCCAGCCCCGTGTACGAGGCCGCAGAGAACCCGCCAGTGAAGGAAAACTTAAATATGCAGCGCATTCTGTCAGCCGCTCTGCCATACAAGCGCTTCGTCAAGGCACGGATGCCAACAGCAGACAGGGAGGAGAATCAGGCCTGTTACCCCCACCGCCGACACCCAGAGGGCCCAGCCTTGGCCGTGCCTCTTCGCTTCCACCAGCACCTAGTGGAACAGTGGAATTGCCGGGTTACCTGGCACGCCCCGCAGCAGGCTCTGCCTCAGCAGGACGGGCTGCTCTGGGGGAAGAGGCATGTGAAACGCCGGGGGTCTGGGGGCCTGGGATGGGAGGGGAGACCAAGGGGTCCAGGGTGAGCCCACCCACCCCTCGTGCACCTAAGGCTATGGCCCCGGGGCTCCACTGAAATCTGGGGTGCCTTCTCCCACACGTGACCCTCCAAGAAGACAGGAGGGGGCAGGAGGGCCAGTGGCCTCCACACTCACCAGAGACTCCCACAGCCGCCTTGGTTCTCGCCTCCACCACTTACGTTCTCCGTGTTCACAGACTCTGTCTCGCTGGTCGGCATGCTGGCTGCGGGGAGAAGACAACACTTTAGACGGGCACGTTGGTGGCTCTACGTGCCCCGGAGTTGGCTGGATGCAGATCGCCGCCACCACCAGGCAGGCCCCCTGGGAGTCTGGGAGGAGGGGGGGGGGAGGGTGAGAGGTCAGGCACCTCCATGGCAGGGACCCTTTGCTCCCAGGACCTGATCTGCCGTTCTGCAAAGAAAGCCCATAGGGCACCCCTCCTCCCCATCGGGAGGAAATTCAGCCTAGGGGAGGAACTCTGGGCCTCACACCAGCGTATTCTCTTGACTTCCAGGAATGCAGTGCGTGAGGCCACCAAAACAACTCAGTTACAGTGACATCTCTGTTTGCCTCAACTGCCGCTCTCTAGAAAATCTAGACCAACACTTCATACGTGAATTCTTATTTTAAATATACTGAAGGAGCAGACGTATCGGATGCAGGAGTACATGAAGATACCAAGCACAAAATCTTTTTAAAAATTTCAGAACGCTACTCATTATTGACTAATTTATCTGATGTCTACATTCCACCGAACCAGTGCGGCCAATACGCAGAAGGCTCTCACCAAAGTGGCCAGAACCAGAGCACACAGAAAGCATATAGTCTGACAGGTAGAAGGTTTGCTCCCAACCAGTGACCAGAGGGCAAAGCTGACTGTGGTCTCAGGGTCACCGGGGTCTCTGGACACGTGTCACTCCTCTACAGCTGGATCCTGAGCAGAGGAAGTAGAGGGAAGGTAGAAAGGCACCGAGGGATGCTGGGAGGTCCCGGGACCCACCATCTGGCACACGGGCATTATTTCTCATCCACCTGACTCAACCCTATAGCATCACAGGCATGTGTTGGAGCCAGGCCAGGAAGGAGATGCAGGGCATAAAGAGGGACACAGCGCTGCACCTGCCTTGGAAAACCAATGGATGCCAATTAACTCAGAAGAGAGCCGCCTCAGGGTTCCGTGCAAGGAGTCCTGGAAACACACAGGAAGGAATGATGAATTCTGCCCTGGGTTAGGAGAGGGGTTCACTGAAAGATGGAAATGTGGGAGAACCGCCCAACCACGTGTGCTTCTTTACCCTGATGCCTAATTTTGAACTGTAGTGACCGTCTTTTATAGACCTGGTGGTAGCAACGGGAAGGCCTTCCCCCTGTGGGCTCTGCCGACATGGCTTTTCTTAGCAAGGATGCCTCCGGTTTGATCTGCAAAAATGGGCAGTGGTGCTGCAGGGCCCTGGCGGAGGCTCTTAGGCCGGCCCAGGCGCAGAGGGCAAAGGAGCCGGGTCAGCAAGTGCCATGGTGTGGCCGTGTGTCTGTGGGCCCTGCTCGGACAAGGGCTGGGCTCCCAGAGAGCCGAGACACATCTTTCCTGCCGAAGGGAATTCTTTTCCGTCTGTGGACACCTAAGTCCCATAGCCGTGTCCAGGAGCATTTAGGCAAAAGTATCGAAGGCAAAATGAGCAAAAATTACAGACCGACATCGCACTACAGATATTCTCTCAGAATAAACCTTTTTTCTTCCTCAATTAAGTCAAAAGAAACCAACTACAGGCTTTCATTCACTTTTTTACTACTCCACTCAAAAAAAAAAAAAAGACAAAAATAAAAAACCCCACATAATCCAACCGCAGATAAGCCTTTAACAAAAGCTCCATAAACACACACACACGAGCTGTTCCTGCAATTTTCTTCTCCATGACTGATCTGTGCTCTGACTTGAGGAGAAAGACGAAAACACTGTAAAGTGCAATGAAGTTCACTGTTAATGTGTTCCTCCCATAGGTCACCCTTGTCTTCAGTGACAAAGAACATCACAGTGGGTGACTCCTACAAACGTGACCGTGAGTCGTCTCTGTGCAATGCTTTTTCTTGGTAGTTACTGTCACTACTAACTAAGGGGACAGAAGTTGAGAGCAGGATGACACGGGGCATGGGGCGGGGCGTCGTCCACAGGCCCCAGTTAGCTGGACAGAGTCCCACCTCTCTGCAGGCTTTAATGTCCCATCTGGGAAGTGGTGTTACTAACTCTCCACACTCTTGAGGGTGACTTCCATCTCTAACAGGTTAACACTTCACGGTTCTACTATTAATCATACTGTAACTGTTATTACTATTTCCAAAAGAGCAAACTTCTGAACAGGCTAAATCTTTGTGGCTTCTCACTCTTCTAGGGCCATGTCCCATGATGCTGTCAATACAGTTGCTGCGTTGCATTCCCGGAGCTTCGTTTTTTAAATACTGATGGAAACAGATAAATTATGTATTGGCTTTGGTAAATGCAGGGGGGCATTTTGCATTTCTGGCTCTGTGCCAGTTACCAGTGAATTAAATGTACTAGTTACTCTCTGGATGTGGGAACCAAGTGGGGAGAAAGATAAGAAATACAGGCGAACTCCCTAGACAGAAACGAAGAGAGGTTAATTATGTGGCACAGTGTCAGGGCTGGCTGCACAGATGGAGAGAAGTTTCCCTGCCCTCCAGGCAGACTCCATCCTTCAGGTAGGTGGGACGGTGGCTAAGAGCAGGCTCTCCGGTCAACCAGATCTAAATTTAACCGCACCGATGTGGTCGAAGTCTCCAAGGCTCTATGTTCCCATCTGTGAAATGGAAAGTACCCACCTCACAAGGCTGTTGGCAGAATTAAGTGAGATAAAACACACTGTATGTTTTTCTCACAGTCCTGGGTCATCCTATGTGGGTCCAGAGTGTTGGGCAATCGGTGAGGCTCACACATGGTAACTATCATCTCAAGAAGGCTCTCCCAGAGTCCCCTGGAAGCAAAGTGACACTCCCCTCATGGCCCAAATCCAGGGTCCCTTTGCCCTGACCACTTCCAGTATGGCACAGAGACATCCAGTCTGAACAATCTTCCAGGCTCCTCGTCAGTTTTGGCTATCACTCTTGGTTTGCAGCTTTTCTGCCTAGCTTAGCCTGATGTAGACATAGCAACTTTTCTATCATTATTGTTTGACATCTAGAGAGCCACAGACCCATAATAAATAACTTAAGCCAGAATGACATCAACCAGGGCTGAGGAGGCGGCGAAGGGGAGGCAAAGAAGAGGACGGTGACTATGCTATAATCAGTGACTCGTTTGACCCCAGAAATGGACTGTGATCCAGTCCCTGCATCTGAGCAGAGGAACCAGGCTCTGATGGGGCCCGGCAGCCTTTCTACGTGCCCCAGCCCCTCCCTCCCTATCACAGGGTAGCATTTCCTTTCCCCAAAGTACAGAGAACGCAGGCCCAGTGGGCAAAAGCATTTCACCCTCCACTTGTACGAGGCACTCATTGTTTTAATGTTAAAAAATTGGTCCAAGGGGCGCCTGGGTGGCGCAGTCGGTTAAGCGTCAGACTTCAGCCAGGTCACGATCTCGCGGTCCGGGAGTTCGAGCCCCGCGTCGGGCTCTGGGCTGATGGCTCAGAGCCTGGAGCCTGTTTCCAATTCTGTGTCTCCCTCTCTCTCTGCCCCTCGCCCGTTCATGCTCTGTCTCTCTCTGTCCCAAAAATAAATAAACGTTGAAAAAAAAAATTAAAAAAAAAAAATGGTCCGAGTTTTACTTCACTCAGGCCCAGTGGGACTTTATCTATGTTTTTAAAATCAAGACAGGAGGATCACAGGCTGTTAGAACTGGAAGGGGCCTCAGAGATTACATGAAGCAGCTCTGTAGTTTCAAAGATAAGAGACCTGACCAATCTGCCTTGGGACACACAGGCCTGCGTGAGAAAGCCCTCCTGCCTCCCACCCGGCCACACCCCCTGTGCTTACGGTATGGGCTTCAATATGCCGGGACACGTGTGCGTTATTGATGTATGTTGATATGTATGCTGGTATATCCTTAAAATTATATTTCATATACTTAAACATACTGGTATATGTTGGTATATGTTGGTTTATCCTTAAAATGCCACACACTAAAAGTTCCAAAAGCCAAGTAAGCCTATTATCCAGCAGCCTTGGTTTGTTTTCCCGATGACCTCAGTTAACCCCTAGAAACCTGGCCTACAGCCAGGCCACCTCCAGGAGACCACCCCAGCAAGGAGAGAGAGAACAAGGATCAAGCGGCTATGGTGACTACTGGGACTTAACGAAAATCCACGTAAGCAAATCCATGGGAAAACCACTGGAAGACATGCCTTTACCCTAAATGGCTGCCCCGTTCAGGGTGAACACGCTGTCCCCTTCAGTACAGATTTAACAGTCATTGCTGACAAGTGGCTCGGCCTCGTTAGGGATGCAGGCGGAGACACCCCTCAGATCCCACCATGTGATCTGCCGGAAGAAGTAGGCCAAGGGGGCCATCTGCATGCAGAGAAGCTGTAAATCCTTTCCCCTCACACATTCCAGGGAATTTGAGAGCTCTGCTGAGCAAGTTTTCACTTTTTTAAATATAAATTTTAAAACTATTTCCCGGGGAGCCTGGGTGGTTCCGTCGATTAAGCGTCCGACTTCGGCTCAGGTCATGATCTCGCGGTTCGTGAGTTCGGGCCCTGTGTCGGGCTCCGTGCTGACAGCTCAGAGCCTGGAGCCTGCTTCAGATTCTGTGTCTCCCTCTCTCTCTGCCCCTCCGCCACTCCCAAAAATAAACAAACATTAAAAAAAAATTTTTTTAAGCTATTTCCAGAATCCGGGTGAAACCAGGCATCCGGGTGAGCCCGTCTAGAACAGGATGCTGACTTGCACTGCAGTCTGCCCGCTGGAGATCTAGGGGAGCTCAGGGCCAATGCTCCGTAAGCTATTCTGGGCTACAGGATCAGGAGGAGACCTCCAGGGCAGGCGCTGAGGCTTACATGTGGGTGGACTGAGAAAAGGCCCTGAGGACGGCTGCTGGTGAGGAAGTGACGCCAGACAGCAGCCCAGTGGGCCCGGCTCTGCGGACAAAAGCCGGCCTGACCTTCCCAGGCGGGGCCCTGCTAGGAGTACTCTCTGTGAACCCGCCCTGCTTCTAAGATCTAGATGCCACTATGGGCAATGCCGCACAAAATAAGCCAGGGAAGTACACCACTGTTCAGCCCAGCACAACTAACTAGCATTTCCACCAACATGTAAACACTCCTCTGTTTACACTCACTGCCAGGAACATAGTTCTCAACCAAATCTGCCTGACTTGTGAATTCAGAGAGAATCCAACACACGTGCGCGCGCGCACACACACACACACATACACACACACACACGGTGAATGAGGCTGTGTGTGGGTTCAAGCAGGCAGCCCCACAGCTATGTTCCCCATTAGCAGGTATAGCAAAATCTCCAACATACTTCCTTCAGTGATGGAGCCTACTTAGGTCAAAAGATGCACACACAAAAATGTCAGAGAAGCTGGGTCTTTGTCACTGGTAACGTGGGGACAAGTTCCCTTCCCTTTTCCTCCCTGGGCTTAGTCAGCTAATCTATAAAATGAGTTGTTGAGTGATATCATCTCTAAGACCCATTTACCTCTGACCTGCTTGAACTGCTGAAGAGACGAAACACCCACAGGCTGTCTGGTTTTACCGCCAGCACTGAGGGAGTTTCCTTTGCACTCCCCCAGCTTGGTGAGGACAGCAGGGAATGAGCAGTATTGTGAAGCACCTGCCCACCACTTCTCAGAAGGGCCACCAGGAGTCCGGCAGCCTGCCCGGGAGAAGTGATCGCAAGCCACCTCCAGGCAGAGCCCCTGGGGCAGGGAGCAGACCCCGAGAGGCCTCAGCCAGCCACAGGAGACCCAGGACCCATGCCAGCTGAGCCCAGAGCTCCCCAGCCTTCTCCAAAAGCCTGGCACACCACGTGTCCTTCACAGATGTCCTGGGCTTCTTGGAGCCATGGTCCTCTGTTCTCCACAGGACAGGCTCTCTTGTACACTCACGGATGCCTTTCAGCATTGGCCTCCAAGCCTAAGCAACCTAAAACTTCTCACTCTTTCCTTTCAAAGGGTGGAAGCATGAGGTTGGACAACGGAATGGTGGCAGTCATGGCTGCCTTCTTCAGGGATAGGGGATCCAAAGTCAAGATCTTGTGGTTTTTTATCTTATTTTCATGACAAGCACGAGCAGTGCCATGACGTCCCCTGAAGGAATTTGCCTGTGCTTGCTCGTAGGGACACGCTTAGCTGTCACAGGGTAACAGACTCTGATTGCTGTAAAGAAGCCAGACTCTTCTTGGGGAATGTGGGTCAAGGCCAGACCAAGGTTTCTGTGTCTAAAGCAGGAATGATGCCCTGACAATAATTATTTCTGAATGACTGATGACAGGGGGAGCACGGCATCCACACAAGGGCCCTCACCCCAACAGCATCATCAGGGGTCTTTTTTAGGATTGTGGGGTGTTTTGGTCAATAAAAGACCTCCCCCACTCAAAATACAACGTTTCCTAAAAATACGAGGCTTCTTCCTCTCCCTGTATACCTCAGAAAGCTAACAAAACATCCTGGAAAAATCCCAAGACCTGAGCCCCCGTCAGGAGGCTGGGTACCTGCATACCCCACGAGAGGTCTCTTCTCTTCTGGGGACAGAACACTTCTCTTCTCATGGTGATGTGCCCAGGGCTGTGGTCCTCAGTTTTCTTATGTCAGTGACAATATTTCCCACTTAATTGAAGCCCACTCTTCTGCAGAGGCCTCCAGGAGCTGCATCAAGGCCGGGTCTTCTTTGCAAACCTCTGCAAATACTAACCGAATGTGAGCCAGCCCCAGCTCTGTCCCTAACTGGCCTACCCCCACACAAGGCTCTTTCTCCTCTCGGGGCCACAGTGTGCTCTCCGGAGCGCAAGGACCTTATGTCTGACACTCTCCACTCCTGTCCACTTTCAAGTCTTCTGATGACCGTAGATGCTAAAAGCCTTTAGTCAGTCTGCCCGTGTCTTGTTCAAGTCTGGGTCCTACAATCTACAAGCTCAGCATTCCCATGATGGGACAGGCTACAGCCAAACATACAATGTAATGTGTCCCCTCTGCTGCCTTGGCAGTTGGCTTTGTGTCCCTATTTACAGTCAAATAGACTCTTCCTCCAGAGTCTGACCAAGGCCCATCTCAGTGGCAGTAACTAGCTGGACTGTGTGATATGCACAGGCAAAGCTTAACGACACTTTAAGACTATAGTGGTGACCTGGCAGGCAGGACACGACATGAGTTGTCTGCCTAACTGCCCTACATGCGGACGGCCCTGCCTCTGACCCCAGGGTTTCTGATAAGGGTCTATGTTTAGCATTCCTTTTTAAAAATTAATTAATTTATTTTGAGAGAGAAAGACAGCACGAGCAGGGGAGGGGCAGAGAGAGAGAGAGAATCCCAGGCAGGCTCTGCACCATCAGCACAGAGCCCGATGTGGGGCTTGAACCCACAAACCGCGAGATCATGACCTGAGCCGAAACCAAGAGTCGAGCACCACCCAGGCGCCCCTAGCATTCTTTTTTTTTTTTTTACTTTTTTTTAAAGATTTTTAAAATTTATTATTTTTAAAATGTAATTTATTGTCAAATTGGCTTACATACGGTATGTAAGGTGTGCTCTCAGTTTTGGGGGTAGATTCCCGTGGTTCATCACTTACATACAACACCCAGCCTAGCATTTCTTTTTTAAAGCATAGCTTGGAAATTAACTGTGCCCCACACGAGCCCTTTCCTCATTCCAACTGGCAAAGGCAAGTGCCCCCAAATCTTTGCATCCTAGGAATAGATTTTTAACTTCATTCTGGAAACTGGAACTACTAGTTTTAGCATGTCCTGGACAAACCAACCAGAGGGTGGAAAACCAGCAGGCTGTTTGAAAAATGTAACCTGGAAAATAAAAATCAATCAAATAACATCATTGGAATTTCTAAACAGTTTAGATGAAAAAGCCTCACTGGGGAAACGTGTTTAAGAAGTCTGTCTTCCAGTGTAAGAACATTCGTGGTGAATTAAATGTTCCAAGGGGGTTTGACTGCTTCTTTAAAAGGTATAGTTCAAACAGAAAGGAAACTGCAATGCTGTCTTGGCCAAACCACACATTTGGGGTAAAGGCAAGAAGAAAACAACATGACCGAGGTTCAAAGAAATCAAGCAGTTCAAACATAGGCATCTTATAAACACACCACACGGGCACATGCACTTCACACCAGGCCTATGTGCAAGGAGAAAGCACCAGAAGCCTCAGGACAGGAGTCTCCTGAGGGGAAGTTCAACCTCAGCCATTTACCGTGATCTTTAGCCCTGCGTTGACGAAAGCCGCAAAACTTCCTTTTCTTCTTATCCTCTTTTAGCAGGTCGGCCACCGTGACTCCTTCAGGTGGAACACAGGCAATGTCATTACGATTCAGTAGAGGGCAGCAGAGAGCAGCAGGAGCAAGGGAAACGGGGCCCAGAGGACCCGAGAGGCGGCCACATCCGCGAATCCCGAACTGTCTTCCTCACGTGGACATCTATCGTTCGGGGTCTGACCAGTAGAGGGGAAGTGCGTTTTCCATAGCTAGGATACCAAATGCCTGACCCTAGGAACCTGTCCTAAATAAACAACCAACTAGCCCATCAGAGACGAAGCTTCCTAGGGTTTGGCCTCCCTGCTAAGAAGGGCGCTAGGAGAGGGCACTTGGCAGCAGTTAGGGGTCCTGGGTGGGCAGGTCCAGCCCGTATCGCCCTGTGGGTCAGGACACATGGGGGTTTGATAGTGGGCTCTGGACTTAGACAGGCCAGGTCTACCCTCAGCCCCACCACTTCCTGGCTGGAAGACCAAGGACAGGTTACCTGATTTGGTAAGTCTTTGCTTATGTTAGTAAACGGTAAACAGTAAACGCAGTAAATATAAGTGTTGGCAAAGTGTGGTCAGCCATTATGAGTATAACTCCCCTGTGGCCACTAGGTCACAAGAAAAATGAATGTAGGGTCTCCAGCTCCTTTGGGCTCTGGGATATGCTATGACTGCAAGTAGGCTAGTCTTCAGGGTAGAGGCCACACGCTCAAGGAAGAGGGCTGCAGGGGCAGCGGGGGGAAGCAGAAGGAATCCTGAGTGGGTAAGGACATGGAGAAATGGGCACCCATAACACGGTGATGTGCATGAGGACCGCCGGGCATGACACATTTCTAAAATGGGCATCGTCTGGGACCCAGCAAATCCCTTTCTGGTACTCTCTCCCACAAGAAAGTGAACATCCATGTGCATGCATTTGTGCGGATTCACGGTGGCTCATGTGAAAACGAGCAGAACCTGAGTTCAAATCCCAGCTTGTCCACTTGACAAGCATGCGACCCTGGGAAGGTACTTAACCTCTTTGTGCTTCAACTTCCTCACCTGTCAAGTTCTTGCCTCCCACGGTGCTGTGAGGAATAATGGACGAGTACACCCATGGCCTGAGAACAGTGTCTGACATTTAGGAAGCACTTGATAAATGTGAGGTGTTATCATTCTGTGTTCTTTCATCGAACAAACAATCATTGGGAGCTCATACGTGTGACAAGGACCACGCCAGGTTCCAGCCACACGGTGGAGAACAGGAACAGACCCTGTACCTACCCCCAAGGAGCTCACAGTCTCCTCGTGTTAGAGGAAGACATTTACCAGACAATCACACAAAGGATGCATAAAGACATGCCTCTGACACCTGCTATAGAGGTCCAGGTGCTAGAGAGTATACAGTTCATTGTAGCAGCTTTATAATGACAATTTATTGAAAACAGCTAAAATGTGGTTTTAAAAAACACAGAAAGATGTTTATGACTCATGGTTCAGTACAAAAGGCGAGCTGAGCCACGTGAGCTGATGGGGACCTGAGTGTGGGCTGTCTGTGAAAACCTGTAGGTTCTTACAGGCCCAGGTGAGGGAAGCACAGGCCCCCAACTGCCCAGCCTGGTTCCCTCATACTTTCTACACGTTGATTCTTGGCAATAAGCATATATTACTTTTGTAATTAAAACATATTAAAAACAAACACAACCCTGACTTGGACTCTACACTTGGCTATTCCTCATGTCCACACTGGGGCGACCATCCCTGTGTCTGTCTCCCGCCAGCTCCTGTGAGACCTACCCGGGGCAGCCATCTGCCCCCCGCAGTACCCTAAGTGGAGGGGGGTCTTCCAGAAGACCCCAGCGCTGGGCCCACCCCAGTCGGCTCTCCTGGTCAAAAGCACTTCCAACAACCTCTCTGGAGAGGGCAACCCTCCCGAAGCAGGTTTGTCATACGTACCTCTAACTGCAGCTGTTTGCTTTACAAAGCTTTTAAATGAACATTTTCCATTTTGAACTCGCGCCCTGAAGTAGTTTAATTGTGACAAAAGCAGTTTTCTAAGTCATATTTTGAAGACACAGGCTTTGAAACAGGACCCACACATTTCCATGCTGTGTGCTTGCAAACAGCTATGCCCTTCCTGGTTTCCTGCCCAACCCCCAAATCAAACATGAGAGCAAAAGACATCCAAGTGGCACAGGGGAGGCATCTGCTGTGGCAACCTTCCATGCAGACACCTGCTGGGCAGGGGCAGAGTCCCGATGGGAGGGGCAGGGGCAGCCTCTAGGACCTCTGAGGAAGAGGAGAGCTCCTTTTGGGCATCATGCACTCCCACTTACAGAGACTATTGATCATTAATAGTTTCCACAGTGAAACTGCCCTGCTTTTCTGGCCAGGATTTTAGAATGAGCTCCCTTTAAAATGATTTCATTATTTTTAATGCCTTTTTGTTTTCTTCTTTAAAAAAAAAAGACTAATCACGGACAATGAGAAGAGTTTAAAATAGAATTTAGGCTTCCAGATTTTAATGGCCCTAGAAAAACGCCATTGTTAACTCAGAAGCAGCTGCATACGTCTAAAAAATCACTTTGAGATTTGGCAGGGTTTCTTAAGAAACTTGAAGCTCAGCAAAAAGTTAAATAAATTATCCTTGAAAATATCCCAAATGCTTAGGAACTAACTTCCAAGGGAATTTTGTCTATTCAATTAACCATGTAACACCAGCTTCCTAATAGCAAATTTATAGAATGGACGTTTTAGATATTCCATGAATGCACAAAGCTAGAATTACCAGTCACCACAGCCACCAGAGAGTCCAGTTACGGACCGACTGCTTCTCCTGTCTTCTTTCAAGTGAAAGCCTAGAACAGTGTGACATTCAGTGTGATAGCATTCCAGAGCTCCCAACCCTGGCTTCACATGGGAACCTCCAGGGACCAGCAGATAAAATCATGCCTGGGTCCCGCCGCAGACAAACTAGTCTTCGTGGGCGTGGAGTGATGTTATCAGGATGTGTCTGCACTCCCCAGGTGACTGTCATGTACAGCCAGAGTTGGGTACCACAGACGCAGACAGTGACATTTAGATTAGAGAGAAAAGATAATGTGTACGCAGCTCTAAGCACTTGATTTGACATCTGCTCTCCAACAGCAAGCATCAACCAACCACAAATGGACGTTGAACCAGAAAGCCGTGCTTCCGTATCTCAAACGTGACTGAGTCAATAGGTTTGCCTCCCACCAATACTTTAGAACCGTATAGTCTCTGAACAGGAAAGTACAGGGATGTGTTCCTAAAGGGGGTCCTTAGCCTGAGGTTGTTCAGAGGTCCTGTAGAATCTGCAAGAATAATTCTGTGTAGGTCAAGTTTTACTGCAGTCTGATGACAACAGTAGTAGTAAGTACACTTATGGCAATAGTGACCCTTACTAGTTACTGACCATCTAACCCTCATGACAATCCCATGGGCAAACACCTTTTTTTAAATGTAACATATTGTCCAATTGTCTTACATACAACACCCAGTGCTCATTCCAACAAGTGCCCTCCTCCATGCCCATCACCCACTTTCCTCTCTCCCCCAACCCCCATCAACCCCCAGTTTGTTCTCTGTATTTAAGAATCTCTTATGGTTTGCCTCCTTCCCTCTCTGTTTGTAACTATTTTTCCCCCTTACCTTCCCCCATAGTCTTCTGTTAGGTTTCTCAAGTTCCACATATGAGTGAAAACATGATATGTCTTTCTCTGACTTATTTCATTCAACATAGTACCCTCCAGTTCTATCCACATTGCTGCAAATGGCAGGATTTCATTCTTTCTCATTGCCAAGTAGTATTCCATTGTATATATAAACCACAGGTTCTTTATCCATTCATCAGTGGATGGACATTTAGGCTCTTTCCATAATTTGGCTATTGTTGAAAGCGCTGCTATAAACACTGGGGTCCAAGTGCCCCTATGCATCAGCACTCCTGTATCCCTTGGGTAAATTCCTAGCAGTGCTATTGCTGGGTCATAGGATAGATCTATTTTTAATTTTTTGAGGAACCTCCACGCTGTTTTCCAGAGCAGCTGCACCAATTTGCATTCCTACCAATGGTGCAAGAGGATTCCATGGGCAAATATCTTTACCCCCTCCTCGCAGACAGGAAAATGGGGGCTTGGAGACACTGGGTAGTGTGCCTAGCACTCAAGTCCAAATTCTCAGTCATAGCCCATTCCAGAGAAGGGGCATCTACATGCTGTCTAGCCTCTGCCTCCAAAGTCTCATGACCTCTTATTAATGGCTTCTGATACCCCCTTTGCTTGTACAGGGTGAGGCTTAGCAAGGGTTTCCTGTCACACTGTCACTTAATCCCCCCATGTCTGCAAGGAATCTGTCCCAATCCCATCCAGGACCCAGCTGAAAAAGGGCAGTCAGTGGCATACACGTCCCAAGGCAGTGTGAATAAGGCAAGGACCCCTAGGGAATGTCCCACCCCCTTTCCCAAAGAAAATGCAGGAGCAGGGCTGGGGTGCTAACTATGCGGACATGGATCTTACACACCCAGGGAGCACGCTGGCACCGGCAACGCCCACCTGCACTGCCTGCCAACAGGTGACAGAGACCAGACCTGGCGTGTGCAGGTGGTAAATCAACCATCGTCGGCTGACGAGGGGGATGATGCAGGCCTCGTGGAAACCCCCTTCCCCTGTGGTTTCTGGCTGTGACAAGAAGAAAATGGATGGCCACCACGGGGTGTCCCTGAGAAACCTCAGAAGCTTTCCTTCTCCAAAAGTTCTGGGCTGCTGGGAATGTATTCAGGGAGGCCCACTTCCTTGCTGGGAGGAGACTTGGGGCTCTTGTCTTAAGTCAGTTAAATCTCTACATGGCTCCCAAAGCCTGGGATTTATGTCTTTTTTTTTCTTTAATGTATGTTTATTCTTGAGAGAGACAGAGAGACAGAGAGAGAGCTGGAGAGCGCAAGCAGGGGAAGGCAGAGAGGGAGGGAGACACAGAATCTGAAGCAGGCTCCAGGATCTGAGCTATCAGCCCAGAGCCTGATGCGGGGCTTGAACTCATGAGATCATGACCTGAGCCGAAGTCAGACACTTAACTGACTGAGCCACCCAGGCGCCCCTGTATTTATTTCAGACCCTAATCATCAAGGCTCTGGGCATCTGGTGACTCGGGAAATCAGAGCCTCACTCCACAGGAAACCCCAGCACCTGGTGGAGTACTCCCACAGAAGGGTGTGCTCTTCAGTATCCAAGGTCAAGCTGGTTACCCAGGCTGAGTCACACAGCACTGTGCACAGCAGAAACCACAGAGCTGACATTCCAGAGATACGGCTCAGCTTTGTGGGGTTGGGAGTCCTGGTTACAGAGTGAACTCTGAAGATCTACCACTTTTAAAGGTGGGTTATTTCTTTCCTTGATTATACTACTAAGCAATGCACTTAAGGGTTTGGAACATTTATAACTGTCTGTACCTTGTTTGTGCGATTTCCCTAGCCTAAGAGGTACCCTCCTCTCTGCCACTTTTCGAAGCCACAGGCTGTTCCTCCCTTGAGCTCAGCAGGAACACCACCTCTTCTCGGGAGCCTCCCTTGCATTCCTCCCAGAGCTGCTTCACTGTGCCTTACGGGGCTCCCACAGAAGACTGCTGGCCCCTGATCACATTGCTAGCTTGCCTGTTCTGTTTTAAGCTGAGGCACCGCCCCCCTGTCTTCCCTCCTCAGCTAGGTTTCCAAAGGCAGAGGAACTGATTTTGTCATCACGTGGCCAGGTCCTTTACACACACTGGCAGGACACAGGAAGGACTGGGCTAAGACAGAGTGGTCTCTCAGGACTAGCAGAAGCCATCGCCTTGAGTCCGGTGAAAACACCCACTCCTCCAGCCACGGGCCACAAGCGCGGTCCCACCACAGCTGCTGCTAGCAGCGCTAACAGGGGCGAGGAAGCTGGGGCAACGAAGAGATGACAAGCTCACGCGGCCCCCCACCCCCCATCAGGCACAGCTAAACTAGGCGAGGAAGGCTCTCACTCAGGAGAAGGCACACTTGTGTCGGCTCACACATGACATGTCACATCAGGACAGGGAGGGAAGGGCTGGCAGACCTTCCCAGGTCAGCACCAAAGACGGAGTCTGGAAAGGAAGAGGGGAAACGCGAGGCAGGCATCCCCCAGGCTGCAAGTGTGACTCATTGCCGGCCACACGGGAGGTGCAGAGGCTGCGAGGAGACCACGAGTTCAGGCTCAAATGCCTTGAAGACACGCAGACACCCTTCTTACACCCGGTCACCTAAAGGACAGCACCAAGTTTGGAACTGGGACGAAAGTCCCCTTGTGAACTCCCATCTCAGAGTCAGCACACAAAGTCAGCTCTAGAAATCCTCCGGCAGCCTCCTGATGCTCAGCCACTGAGTCCCTAGCCTCCTCTTCGAGGGAGCGGCACCAATGACGCTGGGAAGCGGCAGGGAGGGGAGAGGAGCGGCCTGCACCCCGCCGGCCCCCCAGGAGCACACAGGACTAAGTCAATCATCTGCAACTGTGACAGCAGGAAGGCCTCACTCCCCATGGAAGCACGGACCCAGAGTCCCCAGCTGGAAGCAGCCGAAGGCCACCTCAGTCAGCCGTGGGCCACTTAGCCTCCATATGCACAGAGGCAGCACAAGCCCTCCCTCACCCAGCCTCCCCCTGCCTCCCCTGCATACCCTCTGTGCTCCGGCCAAAGGAACAAACAACCTCAGTGTCCTCCTCATACCTCTGCCGTGGCTTAGGATGTTTCTCCTGACACTGGCACACCTCAGACCCGTCCATCCTTCCAGGCTCAGGGCCAATGCCTCACAGCTCCGTGCTGGAGCCCTGCAGCCAGCCATCGTCCCCCTCGGCACCCCGCACCCAGCTTGCCACCCCTCGCAATCCGCACCTCTGTCCCCTGGTGCCATACCTTGGTGAGCACAGGCCTGCCCTCCCCCAGAAGAAGAAAACTGCTGATGACCGCACACCCAGCACCCGCCTTGCTGAGTGAAGGCGTGAATGCACGCCGTCTCAGGGCCCCTGCCCAAGGGGGCTCGCTCAGCCATCTCCTTCCGCCTTGGTTCCCAGGCCTCTCGAGGGACGCACACCTTTGAGACATGTTCTTGGTCTTTACCATCAACTATTCTAGACTTCAAAGTCCAAGCGTCTCAGTCAAATCCACTGCTGAATGTCAATCTCTGCTTTTACCTGAGGCACAGATGGCCCAGGAAGCGTAAGGGCACATCCGTGAGGAAAGCAGGTGGTGAAAGAGACACCTTGGGTGACAATGACAATTAACGCCAGGCTTTGCTGGGCGTCGGGCCTTCCTGCTGCAGAAAGTGCCCGCAGTGCCTGGTACCAGGGTGGACGACCAGGCGAGTGGGCTCCGAGCGGCTATGCTGACTCCCACGCCACCTAACGCTGCCCAGATGGGTCAGCTGCTTTCTTCCCAGCCCCTGATGGGCTAAGCATCTGCGCCCCCCCCACCCCACCCACATGTAGAGCTCAGGTGGGGGCCACTTCAGGCCACACGAGGCTGGAGAGGGACCCTGCTCTTCAAGTTCTTGTCCAGTAACACAGCTCCCTCTGAAGGGAAGGAAGGAGCCGTGGCTTTGTGTCCTGTGCTGCAGGGTCAACGTGTGTCTTTCCACGGCTGCTGCCCACACAGAAGGGGCTTCCCGAATTCCCCGTGGGTGAGTGTGGCTGACCCTCCTCTGCCTTAAAACCACGTGACCAGGTACAACTCTAAAACCCGAGCCTCCGGCAGAATCTTAGAGGCGGTACGAGCACACCGTCCTCTCTGATGGGCAGCCGACAGGGTACGTGACCGCAGGCCGGGCCAGGGGGAGAGACGTCTCTCTGCCTGGCGGGGGTGTGAGTCGCACACAAGCTCTCTCTGGTCAGGAGTAGGAAGGTGCTACATACTGTTGCGTTTGCTTTCCTCTCCTCCTTCTTCCTCGTTCTCAGGATCGATGTCCTCTGCTTGGGTGATCCAATCCAAGTAGCCCTTTAGATCCTCCTCTAGCTGCTGCTTCTCCCGGAGCTTCTGGAAATCTCCCCGGGCTTTAGCCTTCTCTCTTTCCTTTGAGAATTCTCTGAGGGAGGCGGAGAGAACAAGCACATGTCAGGACGTCCCTAGGGACCTGCACGGTGCGCCATCTGTCCTGCTGCACAACAGTCTTGTGGCAGGACACACAGCACTGAGTAACAGCCACACAAGCACAGCAACAGAGGCCACACATGTGGACAGGACACAGGACGGTGTCTTCCTAAGCAAGACTGTGGGTGTCAGAGCTGCAGAGACCACATCAACACACATGCGCTGTCTCAGAAAATGAACAATCCCAAGGAGCCCAGGCCAAAATCACCATGTGCTGTCATGGCGGGTCTCCTGACACCCCCCGCCATTAGCTTGAACTCAGAGGTCCCCCACCTCCCCCAGAATGTCCCCAGATGCCAGTGGAAGCTGGCGTCACACTTCAAAGAGAAAGGACCCGGGAGGACTAAGCTGTGGTCAAAGAGGGTACGCACCAAGTTTAGGGTTTCTTCAGTATTTTCAGCCAAAGGTAGCATTCCTGACCCTTGTGTCCAAACTAAGAGCCAGGAGGGGGCTCACCCTCATGGCCCGGTTCTCCCTTCCCACGCAGGAAACAGAGCACTGGTGAAATGCTATTGTTGTTCATAACCCTCCCTTCTTGCCATGATCTTTCCCCAAAAGTCTTCCCTGCAGGAGATGAAGAGGCAGTACAATTTGTTGCCCATTTATGGGAACACCTGCCCTGGAAAGGCTTTGGCAGATGTGTAAATGTTCCCAACTGCTCGTTGTTTACTCCACCTTTCGCGTCTGCAGTCCTACATCCACGCATACACATAGAATCCCACATGTGTTCAGGCAAGCCTGGGAGTCAGGTGGATGATTACCCAATTTTCATGTACAAGGAACCATCTGCATTTCCAACCGCGAATGCTTACAGGAGCCAAGTTACACGAGTTATGGATTTCGTAAGCACGATTAAAAAGCTGCTAAAAAAGCGGATGAGATTCAGTACAGCTTCTGCGCACACGGCCCTGGATTCTGATGGAGGTTACCTCTGCCTTCCGTCTGCCGTCCTGCCAGCCCGAAGTCCCCACGTCTCCCTGTCAGGGACCTCTTCACCCCAACCCAGACAACCGACAAAGAGGGAAATGACCTGCCTTCATAAAGCCAACCCCTCTTGTCTCTCTTCCCTCTCGCCCTCCACCCTGGGCTATAAAAGGGACTAACAGGTACTTGAACGCTCAGCGACACTGATGCTTCAAGTTAAAAACTGGAGTCCTTACTAAGGCACTACCCTCTGCCTAGTAAAAAAGGATGACCCTCATTGCTCCCCAGTCACTCACCTCCCGAATGCCCCAGAACCTGTCCTTGGCTCTGTCACGGCTGATCCATCCCCACCTTCCCCCTCTAAAAAATGAGGAGAGGGCAGGGCTATAGGGCATGCTGGGCCCATCCCGCAGGGGAGCTGACCTCAGAGGGTTCGCAGGGTGAGCCAAAGCTGATTAAGACTCAGATGCTTTCTGCACTCCACTCAGGGGCCTTTCCTGCAAGGGAGAATCCCTTCCTGTCTCATGTAGGAAGGGCCATCACAGGCGGCGTCTTGCTGTTCATGCAAACCAGACCCTCAGAACGATTTGGGGCTTCTAGGCCTCCCAGGCCTCCTGAGACACAAGACATGCATAACTCAGTTTTGGGGAGGTTCACCAAGTCAATATGAATTTTGAAGAAGTCACACCCAATCCATAATGTCCATCCCTGGAGAATGAAGTGGGGGCCCTGGAGGCTTACATGTCAACATGTCCCTTTTCTTAAATACATTGTAAAGAACAACCGGGTGGGCCTCATTTGTATAGTCTGCCAAAAGTAAGCACAAATCTTTGTGTTTTGATTCTGAACTTGAAGTGTGAAATTTACACGGTTATAATACAAACAGGGTATTCTTATTCCTAGAGTCATATCCTATCTGAGTTCTTGAAAAAGATTACAAAGATAGCAAAAGAGTTACCAGAAAAATTTAAGGGCTTTATAAAAGAGGATTTTGCCTTAATATCATATTTTATGAAGTGTTTTTTTGCATTAGAAATACAAAAAAAATAACTCTCTAACAAGCTCTATCACTGTTGTACATTCTTGGTTGTTGAGACACAGGAACACATGCATAGATAAAATCCTACTATGAGTAAAATTTCTGAGAATAAAAACCATTGCCAGGCTTATGGCCCATTTATTTTAAGTAATAGTCGCTATTACACAAGTTCAGGTAATAAAGTTGTTGATGTAAACCCTCTGAACTGCTTTTAGACAGTTCTGAATGGTCTAATACTCAACAGACATGTAACATTTGCTGATTTGGACAGAACTGAGATTTGCAAGCATAAATCTCCTCCTGTGGGCTCTAAGACAGGCTGAAGGAAGGGGGTGGGAGGAGGGGTCTTTGTGATGGACCTAGACCACACTGGGCTCTCAGTCTGAAGACCTGGGTTCTAGTCCCAGCTCTATCACTTGTCTCTTCGGAGCTTGGGTTTTCTCAGCTGCAATATAGACACAATACTTGTTCTACTGTTTCACGGAGATTAAGACAATACTGTGGAAATCACAAAGCATTGGGCAAATGTGAAGTTCAAAGATATAATATTTAGCTGCTGAATCTGGGCATTAAAAAGGCAATCAGAGGAGCTTTCTCAAATACCAAAGGGAGGAAAACTGCAAACATCTCTGAGTGGGCTCTAAACTACATGATCCCAGAGGAACTAAGAGAAGCAGAGAACAACGCATGAAATCATAGGCTCAGAGTGACCCCAATGGGCCAGCCAGTACCTCATCAATCCTGTACCCCTCTCTGCTCAGTTGAAAATAACCCATTCCCATCTCAACAATCCTTCCATTCTAGAATATTCCCACCCAAGTCCACCGAATTTTGTATCAGCCTCAGTAGATGAAGAAAAAAAGTTTTCCATTTTGCATGAGAATTCATCATTTTAGAAGCCATTACTAAGGGACTAAGCAATAATCACTACTACAAAAGTTGATTTAACAAAGTTATTGGTAGAAACAATCTGACTTTTTTTTAATGTTTACTATTTTTGAGAAAGAGAGAGACAGAGACAGAGACAGAATCCAAAGCAGGCTCCAGGCTTTGAGCGGTCAGTGCAGAGCCTGACGGGGGGCTCAAAGTCACGAAATGAACTGTGAGATCATGACCTGAGCCAAAGTTGGACGCTTAACTGTCTAAGTCACCCTGGTGCCCCAAAACCATCGGACTTTTTACAAGTGCCTAGAAATCTAACAACTCAACATGTGACAGAAGCCTACTTGTTCCAAATCAGAATTCTATTTATGGTGCATTCGATCAAAAGGAAAAAAAAGATATAAGAAAGGCTTCAACAAAGAGGCACCTGGCATTCTACCCTTTATGTATGAAAAAGGGGAAAATAAGGAAACATGCATATTACCTCAGGGTGTATCCAAAGGATAAAGCAGAAACTGCAGAATGGGGACAAATAGAAGGGAGGAGACAAAGCAGGAGGGATACTGTTAAGTATATCTTTCTCTATAGTTTTCACTTTTGGAACCACATTAATGTTCTACACATCACAATTTTTCAATTAAATCAAAAAGGATGGGGTGGTGGGGAAATAACCCTAAAGTGGAAGTGAATTGAGACGAATGAATCTGGTTGTATTTCAAACAAATACCACAACGATAAAGAAGAGAAAGACAAAACTATCTCGGATAGCTTAGGATCCCTTGACTATATGCTCTCAGCCTTGGGCAGGATTGAGTGAGGGAAGAACCGCAAGTAAATGCTAAACTCTTTGCAGGAGTTTTGTGTTTTGTAGTGCTATGGACAAAACAATGCTGGAATCATTTCGGATTTATTACAGGACTTAACAACTGAGTAAATGTGTCCGTGTTCCTGGGAGCCAGGGTCCTCACTGTGGAAGGAGGGACACAGAAACATGGAAGAAAGGAAGACTAGAAAGAACCCTCTGGGGATGGACTGGAATTAGAGGTGTTGATGTGAATTCGTGATTTCTACAAGATGTATATGTATGAATGTAAGTATGTGTATGTGCATGTAAATGCATACATTTCCCAGCTCTGTTGAAAGAATATGGAAACAAAGGCAGTCCAGTTGTTATGAGCACACGTGGCCCCCAGACTTTGGTCTCTAATACATGTCTATTAAAAGAAACCAAGAGTCGGGGCGCCTGGGTGGCTCAGTAGGTTAAGCAACTGACTTCGGCTCAGGCCATGATCTCATGGTTCGTGGGTTCGAGCCCTGCGTCGGGCTCTGTGCTGACAGCTCAGAGCCTGGAGCCTGCTTCAGATTCTGTGTCTCCCCCTCTCTCTCTGTTCCTCCTTTGCTCATTCTCTGTCTCTCTCTGTTTCTCAAAAATAAATAAACGTTAAAAAAAATTAAAAAAAAAAAAAAAAAGAAACCAAGAGTCTTGGTAAAATGGCTGATTCCAGGGCTAGGGTAGAGTAGGTACAGGATGAAACAAATAAGGACATGCTAAAAAAATTTTTTTTTTTTAATTAAAAGCAAAACAAAAACACGATAAGGGCACAGGAGCCAGAGAAGTATCTCTCACTGGCTAAATCTAGGATAGAAAATGATGAAATAGGAATAAAGTATTATATTTTAAGAAAAAAAATCAGTCCACACGTCTTATAGACAGATAAATGAAAAAACAAGATGGTTGCCAGAGGAGAGGACAAAGGGGGATGGGCAACATGGGTGAAGGGCAGCGGGAGATACAGGCTTCTAGTTATGGAATGAATACGTTGCGGAAATATAAGGTACAGCACAGGGAATATAGTCAATGATACCGTACTAGCATGTATGGTGACAGATGGTAGCTACACTTGGGGCGAGTACAGCATAATGTATAAACTTGTCAAATCACTACGCTGTACACTTGAAACTAACGTAACATTGTATGTCAACTATGCTCAAATTTTTCTTCAAAGTGCAAAAAAAAAGGCAAAAGCAAATGAGATACAATATTAATAAGCATCAAGTGAAGGGTACATGGACTGTTCACTATGTTATTCTTGTAACTTTTCTGTAGTTTGAAATTATTTCCAAAGAGAAAAAATTTTCAAGTGTTTGGAAAAATGTAACCATAGTAACCAAATGCAAATTTATGTTATATTTTCATTTCCGCTCACCAGCTAGATTGTAGGATCCTTCGGGAATGGACAATGTTGTACATTTCTTATGTTTTCCATTCCGCATCTCTGTCTCTTTCATGATGTCCCCCTTCCAGTAGTCATACAGGTACAAAGCATATGAAATGAGCCCTACTCCTGAAGAGGCCAGAATGCATCAGGATAGAAAGCCCATGATTCCTGGAATCTCCCAGAAGCATGAAATGAGTATGTCCACGCCCAGACATACCATCTGCAGCAGCTTTCACCATCAGCCTGTCATTTTCCCTTCCCATTTACAGGCCTCATGGGGTGGAATTTCTGTCTCCACGCTGCTGGAGAATCTTCCCTCCAGGTCTATGTCCTTCGTAAGGAGCAATTTCTCGGTGAGGAATCTCCCTGCCAGCTGGACATCATGACCACCAAGCATCTTATGCTGGCCAGTCTACACACACCTCACCGACCAAGGCAGCTGGAACAAGCTGTAGCCAGAGCGTTTCACGGGGGTTCACCTTCCCCTTGACTTCAGGATACCACTGCAGACCCTGGCTTCATCCTGATGGTGTCCTGCTCAGGAAGCCTCAGGGTTCCTCAACACTGCCCTCAACACTCCAAGGTCAAGTGCCTTAGCCTGGCACTTGGCGCCTTTCAGCCTTTTCCCATAGACTATTTCAGCTCCATTTCCTCACCTTATAAACATACCTCTGTATTTTGCCTACACTCTTCTCAATTCCTTAACTCTCTGAGCCTCTGTCCACAGAACTCCATCCACCTAAGAAGCCTTTTCCCATCTTTGAATTCCAGCTTACCTATCAAGACCCAGATTTACCTGGCTACCCATTCAAAGAGTTCTGCCCTCTGAATCATCAGAGCACTCTACTCAGTGAACACCAAGACACGGAGGTGTGTGTGTGTCCAATCCCAGCTGGCCTCCTCAGAGAGGTATCCCTGACAGAGACCAGTCCAATCCCAGCCGGCCTCCTCAGCGAGGTATCCCTGACAGAGCCCAGGCCAATGCCTTAAGCCCATCCTCATGGCAGATGGTCAGTGGTGATGGTGGGGCTGTTATTACCCTCATTACACAGAAACCGAGGTAACAGAGGCTCAGGTTGGTCAGACAAGCCCACCTAGCTCCTGAATCGGCCCTTCCAAGGACCTCCACGTGGGCCACATGGGAGGCAGAGAAAGAAGAGGGTAGCAGTATGAATGGATAAGGACAAAGAAACAGCTTTGGGTCAGTGGGGGGGGGGGGCGGGGAGCTTAAATCCCAAACTATTTTGGGAGGATTAGGATTACCTTCCTGAAAGCAATGGGGAACCAACAGAAATCTGATAGGAGAAGAGTCCTTATCAGCTTTGTTTTATAGGAGTTCTATGTAAAGATGAGATCAAAATAAGAAAATGGTGCTGAGGCCAGAGGTAATCAGTAAACACTGAGTGATGGGGTAGGTTGGACAGCAATAACAATGTGAATCAAAAGTAACATGTTCTGATAAAATTCCCAACTTTCATGGACTATTTGGAAAAGCACCTGTGAGGGCTGTCATTGCTAACCCCCAGCCATCCCCACACTGTGGTCATCTTTACCTCTCCTCCCTCATGCTGGTCCCCTGGGTCTGCCCCACCCAGTGTCATCTTCTTTGCTAAAATGAACCTTCCGCCAGGGCCAGGTGATGCCCCCACTTCCTGCCATGGGAACATTCCACGCCCATGCGTTCAGGAAACAAAGGCAGGTAGGCAGGTGGGCAGGGGGCAGAGGAAAGATGAACAGGAAGGTAGATAGAGATGAGACACCACAGAAGAGCCCCATTCCTGGTCCTCGATCTCCAGAAGGCTGCCATGGAGTAGAGGAAGCAGGCCCCCTGTGTGCTCCTGGGAGTGGGTCGAAGTGGAAGAGTGATTTCAGTGCAATATAAGGCAGAAACCTCTAATAGTCGAAGTGCACCAAAGACGAAATGTGCAGCATGGAAAGCAGCAACTTCTGGAGGGGGTGCATGGAGATGGAGACTTTGGTCGAGGACCAGCACCAAAGCAGGAAAGCTGGAGTCCCCAGGTGTGGTACAGATCCTGCCGCTGTGTTTCCCCAACCCCACACGACATCCCCTCTTCTCACCCAGGCCAGCACTTGCAACACACCGCCCTGTACTGTGTCCAACCATGGCTGAGGCTAGACCCTCCTGGCCTCCTCTGTGGCTCAAAGGGAAAGCAGGACCCCTCACTGCTGAGAAGTGACCCCTTCCTCATTTTCTGCTCTCCTCCCATGGCAGCAGCCTGGTGCTCTCTCTTAGTCCTGGCAGCCATGAAGTCTGTTGGCATCATTACCAAGAAGCCTGAGGGCTGAGGGAATCAGAGCAAGGGGTGAGTGGGGTTCTGGCTGCAGAGGGATGGTGCAGCCACACCCCCCGGGACACTCACATGGGGCTCCAGCAAAGCCCTGCAGGTGGGGAAGAGAAGGAAAAGAACAAGTAGAAGGCTCTGAGACAGGCACAACTCGAATCCACGGTCCTGTACCTGTAACGGCACCAGCCCAGGGTCCCACCTGTCAACCAACAATCTGAGCCTGCACAGCTGGGGGTGCTGCCTCAGTTTCCTGTAGGACAGCCTGTTCGGGTCATGGCTCCTTTGTAGTAATAACAGAAACAAACCTCTTGTGTATTTGGATTTCTATTTGGGGTCTTTAAAGTGTCTTTACATGCTGTCCCATGGGCTCCTCACTACCTCGGTGTGGGACAAGGATTACCACTCCCAACTCACAAAAGCCAAAGTTGCAGTTCAACAAGGTAGCGTTACTGCCCCTGGATCATACACTCAGTAAACAGGATAACCAGGCTCCAAAGTAAGTGCTCTTTCCACAGGCATCCTGATCCCACTGCCTCCTGGCATAGGAGTTGTGTAGACTGGACACTCATTGGTTAGGATCACGAGGGGTGGGTCAAGACAGAATGCACCACTTACCCCCGGCATTCTGATTTTCCTCCAGAGCCCCAACTCAGGCTTAGCAAAGATGATAGTACACTTCCCCCCACATGTTGTCCTTCTCTGCTCAGGGAGACAATCTGCCAGCCAGTCACCCCCACCCTAAGAGTCCCTATGCACATGCCCCACACTGCAGAGAGCTCCCAAACCCTGACATTGCCAGGATTTACAGGCCCTGACAACCTGCGCTCTGGGAGCCCTGGCTCAGTCAACACCACTGGGGAGACAGCACTTAGCCTGAAGCAAGCCATTGCACTCGTATGGCAGCTCAGGTCACACGTGACAGCCACTGCACAATTTGTTCTGGAATTTGTTATTTCTCAAATGCCCCATAAAATAAATGGGCCACTGGAAATCATGTTGATTTAGAGATAGGGTTTTTTCTTGGGTTGTAACGCTATTTGTTTAACCAGACCAACACAAATAAAATTTAGACAAACACTTTGAAATTTGTGCACAGAGAGAGAACCAGCACAAACAAGTGTAAAAACCTCCGGTGAGCAAAGCCAACAGAGCCACTGGGGCTCAGATTTCCAGTGAAAAGAGAGGACTCAGAAATTCACACATACGCACAAGCAGCATTCTTAAAAAGGCAGAATAGGGGGGAGCTGAAGAAGCAACCAAGTTTTTATCAGTGGAGGCCAGTCTTCCTTAGACCTAAATCATTTCCCCTACATAGACATAAAGGAAATGGAACAGAATGAAAAAGTAGTTTGGTTCAAAAAATATTTTTATGTTTAAATCTAATTCTTTGGAAAGCATGTAAATTCAGTTTCTGTTCGGGAATTGAGGTGTTATGTAAAAAAAAAAAAAAGAATCAACAATGTGTGGTGTTTCACCATAAAAAAATTTACAAGACTAGTGCTCTAACCCCTAAGCTATGGAGCCTCACCATAAAAAAATTTAAATGAGCGGCAGGGGTTCCAGCTCAAAGTTCATCAAAATCCTTGGCTTTGTTCCAGTTTCCCTCAACCACAAAAGGCCCGGCATTAGCCCAAGGAGGCTCTCTTTGCATGAGAGGAGTGGCCAGAATGCCAGAGGTGGGCTTTGGGATGCCATCCTTAAGACCTGTTCCTTTGCAGAGGTCACAGGGCAAGGCGGGGGCGGGGGGGAATGTAACCTGCAACCGTGTCCTTCAATGGCAAGTGAGGCATAGGCCTCCAAGAAGCGGGGGACCCACAGGCTGATAAGAGGGACAAGAGAAAATGGAGGAATTTTGTTTACACAGAGAATATGTTGGAGGAAAGTATCTTAACAATCGCTTTTCCATCAAACCACATTATGACCATTCTTTGGGAACTCGTTCCTGAAAATAATCCCCACGGTGACTCTCTGTAAAGGGTGTCAGTGCCTCCTAACTTTTCTGTTCACAAAGGTTTGGGTGTCTTAAGAGATTTTTCCTCAAACCAATGCTCCCCTTTTCATGTCCTTGACTGCTTTTATTGACATAAAAGTCTACGAAAATGCTTTAAATAGAAAATGTCCATAGTTTGAGAAGATGAACCATTTTCAAAGCAGGCATTTCCTAACTTTTTTTTCCCCTTAGCTTTTAATGACAAGGTTATCTGCTGTGAAGAGCAGCTGAGCAGACCTACACATACCAAACCTTGGGGACTGGGTACGTATGGCACTGAACAAGGGACAGGGACAGGGAGGGAATGAACTAATGCATGATCTGTCTGGCTTTTTCTCTCTCCTGGCCCTCTCTAAACTCTGTTCCTTAAACTCTGTGCTCCAGCCATCCTGAAATTCACTCCTTTCCTCCGAGGCACAGAGATCTTACAGCTGTGTGTGTGCTGTTTCCTATGTTAACCTTGACTGCTCTTCCTGATGCTCACCCACTCGCTGGATCAGCCTGGAAGGACATTTCTCTTATGTCCTTAGAGTCTCCTGGATAAGAGGCTCACTTGTGTAGAATTTATTTCACAGCACTGCAGTTATTATTTAATATTTTCTTTTACACATTAGACTATAAGCTCTGTGAAGAAGGGGCCGTGTCTTTCTTATCCTTGTATATCAATCCCTTGTCAAAATCGTTGGCCACTGCTCAGTATGAAGAGGCTAAATTTTAATAAACAGTTTTATAGACTCAGGTCTTACATTAATAACCATCACGTCAAAGACATGGATTGTGGGCTCTGCATTGGATGTATCTGATCACAAATGCCCACGTAACATTGTATCACCTAAAATTGTACCCATTAAAAAACAAATAGAAATGAAGACAGTCAGAGTCCTGTAAAGTCTTAAAAAGTCCTCCAGGGAAATAAAGTGTATCTGGCATCTTAGAATGAAATACACTTTCTTTTTTTCACTGCATCTCCTTGTCGGAGGACAGAAGAACTGCTTTCTCTTTGAAGAGTTAGTTTCCATGGCTACCAAAGACATTCTAGTGCTTCCGGCAGAAAATTTCCCATGCAGGTTGCATGCTGAAAGTTACAGATTTCTTGTTTCAATCTGTTTTGCAGAAAACGTGTTTTAAGAGGCATTCTTCAAAAACATGGGTTCTCTCATCTCTTATCACTTTCTCTGAATGAAATACATCATTCCCAATCAGATGAGCCAAGCTGACGTCCTATGTTCCATGACAGGCTTCAAATACTGCCACTTAACAAGTCACTTGAGAAACTTCTTGCTAGACTTGTCAGATTCCAGTTTTTAAAGAAAAATAAGGAAACTGTGTTCCTGAAGTCTGACTCAGGAGGGTGGCAGAACCATTAAAACATAAACACGTTTGCAGGTAGCAGCGACCCCAGGGCATGTCCTACTTAGGCACCAACACAGTTTGCTGTGTTACGGGCCTGGCTTTACCGCCTGAAGTGCCGTTGTGTTCCCGCCTGCTGCCAGTGGGGTCTGACCACAGGTAAGCAACGCTGGCCCAGAGAAGAAGCTGGAACCAAACCCATCTGTTGGGATGTCCTCAAAGCAATGCCTGTGGGAATTTCTGCCCCATCCCACCCATGGCCACCTCCAAGGCAAACCGGCTGGTGAGCAGCACACAAAGGAGAGCGAGCCTCTCCCTCCCAGGAGGGGTTCCTTGCTGGAGGGCAGCATGGGCGGGAGGTGCCCTCTGTGGACCATCACACTTAGTTGAGAGCAAGGGAATGAGCAGCATATTACAAGGGACACTCGGGGATTCAGAGAGATCCATCCCTGGTAAAGGATCCAAAAGGACCACTTGAGCTACAATGAGACTTGTTCACCAGCACTTTTAAGAAGAAAAAGAAACCAATGTCTCTGAAGCCTCTGTCTTCCACTCTTCCACTTTGCTTCGGGTGATAAATTTGGGGGGAGAAAGATGCTGACGGAACATAAAGAATACAGCCACTCAGGAAATATCAGCACAGACCCAGCCTGGGTAGACAGGGTCCCACGGTGCCTCCTCACCTGGCACAGAAAGAGGGTCCACCTGATGAGAAAAGCAGCTTGGGCTCTGGAGACAAGAAGCTTGAGACTTAATTCCTGGCTTACCAGGAATTCCTTACTTACTAGCTGTGTGACTTTTAGAAAGGTAAGACCTCTCTGAGCCCTGCTTTCTTCATCTGTAAACCTGAAGCAAGAGCACGTCACTAAAGTACTAGAGAAGATTACATGAAATTAACTATATACGGGTGCCTGGGTGGCTCAGTCAGTTGAGTGTCCAGCTTTTGATTTCAGCTTAGGTCATAATCTCATGGTTCATGAGTCTGAGCCCTGTGTCAGGCTCTGTGCTAACAGTGCAGAGCCTGCTTGGGATTCTCTCTCTCCCTCTCTCTATCCCCTCCCCTGCTCATGCTCACTCTCTCTCTCTCAGAATAAACATTAAAAAAAGAAATAAACTATATAAAGCACCTAGCCACAGTGCTTGGCACCTGTTTTAGTGGCTCAGTGAACAATTACAAGGAATAAAGAAAAACCCTCTCCCACAATCCATACCCCAGAGTTGACGACCAAATCCACAGACCTCTCCTCCTCATCTCAGAGGCCCTGCAACTGCCTTCTGATCAAGCCCTTCCTGTTTATCTCCACCACCACACCCACCCATCACCTCACACCTACCTCACGGTCAGAGCCCCCCAGCCAGGACTCTCCTCACTCCATGCCACCTTGCAGGGCCCCAGCTTTGCCTTTCAGGTCTGGCTCCACTCCATCATCTTGTTCTCAAACACCTCAACAGCTCCCGTCAGTTAAAGAGAAAACCCTGCCTCTCCCATTGGGCTTTCCCAGCTCCGTACCCATTTTCTGCCCCACTGCACGCGAGCCAGCACAGAGCACCCTGGCAGCCTCCCTAGCTCTGGACACACGTGTGCACCAGGCCCTGCTCTCCTTGCCACTTGCCGGGATCTGGAACATGCCCTTCTTTCTTTATATCCTTACAAATGTCCTTCCTTCAATGTCTTTCCTTACAAATGACCACCTTGAGCCTGGCTTCCCCGGGAGAGCCCTCTCTGACGTTCCAGCCCTCCATTATATGCCTAGGGCACGCTGCTAGGTACAGAGCAGATGCTAACATGCATATGACTGATGGCGGGACAGGAAAAGCATACAGTTGGCCTCCATGCTGGACCCTGGAGTTCCTCAGTTACGTCTCTGTAAGCCAGCTCATCAGGAATGACATAGGATTCAAGGTCAGGTGGGGCTCTGGGAACAGCACACCTCCTGGCAGGCACAGTGCCATCACCCACTGAATTAAGACTCCTTCAGATACAGCAAAAGCCTCCCAGACTTAGAAGCCAAAAATCTGCAAACGCTTGGAGGCTCCAAAGGTGCAAGCAAGAGAACTTAACTTAGACCAAGATTTATTTTAAAGCAGAATTTAAAGGGAATGATCTAGTTCTGAACAGATTAATATTTTATCCCTGGATCCAAACCCGACTCTTCTGATAATCAGACTTAGAGAAATTAGGTTATCACTTCAAGTGCCACTCGGGTCCTGAAAAGCTACGGCGCCCTGGAGAGAGGAGCCAGCAAGTAGGCGTCCGGAGTGCAAATAAGAAGGCTTTTCAAACACATAGAAACAGTCTCCTTCAAGGAGGCTGCAATCTGGCTGATGCTGAGCACACCTCGTGTTTGGGAAGGTGTGTTCAGTTTACAGGTCTCTTCCCATCCATTTCTCTCCTTGGCTCTTAGGACAGCCCTGCAAGAGAAGTGACAGATGGATGGGGCCATCCAGATTCAGAAGTGAGAAAACCCCAACATGGAGAAGAGAAGCCCACTGGTGAACATCACATCTGCAAGAAGCATGTAACCAGGATGACAGCCAGGTCCATGCACCTGTGCTCTGCCCACTATGATGACCTGTGGGAAGCAGTAACCACAGTGACTGGTCATCTCCTTGGCCAAGGAGCCACTGCAACTGGACAGCACTGAGACCTCGACCCTCAGCTGGACTGTCCACACCGCTGGAATGACCAGAACCCCGTTTGCTCTCTGGAGAGACCGAAGCTTCTGGTGCACACCTCAGGCTGGGTGAGCCCAAATCACAAGGGCTGATATTGCCCCAGACTGAGAACCCTCCCCCATCAGGAGACCTCACCACCAAGCCTCTGCTCCCTCTGCTGATGACCAGCAAATGCCTGCCCAAAGAGGAAAGCACATGTCCAACATCCTATCCCTGTCGCCCAGTGCACAGTTGTTCCCACATTCCTCTGAACCTCCTTGCCACTAACTTGGCCTACCCTCCCTCTTCAAGCCTTCCCTGTGCCCTCTGGAATTCCTGCTCTTATGCCCCCCACCTTTGCAAAGGGACACTGTCCTCCTTGTTTAGATAGAAACCTGGGTCACCCTTGAGCTTTCTGTTTTGCTTCCCTTGCAGTCCTTCCAGATCCCTCCTCAAGGTGGAGTCGCTTGCTTTTCTGTTCCTCTTAACATTTAGACCAATACTTCTTCATTCTGCTGTAAAAGTCAATTACACAAAAAATCCCATCTCTTCAGGGACAGTACCGGTGGGCACGTGGCCTTCTCCCCTTCCTTAGGGTTGTCTTTGGCCAACCTCCTGAACTGAAGACTTTGGCTCCTGGCTGCCAGCCTTCCTCTCCATTCTACCATCCTCCTGGGGGACTCCGGTAGCCCTTGGTTGACCCTGCCAACCCCTAGCTTTGCAATTCCTTGACATATTAATCTCCAAAGGCCATCTCCTCCATGCTGCTTCAGCTACCCAATCCCTGCCACACCTCAAATGTTTATCATCCCTAACTTCATCATAAGTTCCTGCTTTCTGCTTTCTGACCATAACCTCCTCTAACAGCTGACTTCCTTGCTCCCATGATAGGCACTTTTTTTTTTTTTACCTCTCTGAAATGCCCAATCCATTGACCTTTCCATTTTCTCCCCGTCTGTTACGCCTCTCCTTTCCTCCTAATCTAACTTAGATTTCATGATCCATCAGTGATCCATTCGGTGAAGTTCTTGACAGTAACCTAAACTTTCTGCCATCTCTTTACTATACACAGATAGCAAACTCTCTCTAGATGAGCTCGAATGCCTCTTTCTTCCCTAGCTGGAGAAGGGATGGGTAGGACAGGCTGACATCAATGCAGGTCCCTCATCACCAGCTTCACATAAGACCTCAACACAACCTATCACTCTCTCTCAGTTCCCCGCAATGACTCATTTGAGTCTTCTCCATGCTCTTCAAACATCCAACTCTACCAGCTATCCCCTTACCATCAGCAGTTGAACCTGCTTTCTGCTTCAGAGAAACTAGAAATTACACAAGAATATTCCCAGCTTCCCACCATCAAACCAAACTTACATCTGACCCATCCTCTCTTCCTTTCTTCTCTTTATGAAGGAAAGAAACTTCTCTTAATACTACCTGTCTTTTGCCATCTTAATAAATTTGAGCTTTTCCACCCATGATGATATATCCCTCCATTTATTGAGGTCTTCTTTTATTTCCTTCAGTAAAGTTTTGTGTAGAAGAGGTGTTGTACATCTTTCATTAGACTTATTCTTAGGATCTTGATTTTTTTTTAATGTTATATATTTTTGCACCTTCCATGTCTCTATTTAACATTTTGAACATACAGAGTACAGTTACAATGACTTTTTAATGTTCTTTTTGCTAATTCTAGCATCTGTGTGAGTTCTGGGTTGGTTTCAACTGATTGATTAAATCTTATTATGGGTCATGTTTTCCTGCTTCTTTGCATGCCTAGTAACCTTTGATTGAACACCAGCCATTGTAAGTTCTATCTTGTTGGGTGTTAGATATTCTGTATTCCTATAAATATTCTAGTGCTTTGTTCTGAGATACAGTTACTTGGATCACACTGATCCTTCATGTCTTGCTTTACTGTTTCGCTAGATTAGTCTGGAGCCCTTCCCCATCTAGGTCTAGTTACTCCTCACTAACTGGGCAAATCCTTTGAGTACTCTGCCCAATGTCCCATGAATTATGAGTTATTCCAATTTGGCTGGTGGGAACAGGCTGTGTTCCAGGCCCTGTGAGCACTGAATACCATCCTTTGTAATCCAATCCAGTGTTCTTCCTTTAGTCTTAGGTAGTTTCCTCGCAGACAGGTACTAAAAAGTAAACTCTGCTGCATGTGGAGGGGGGCCTTCTGCTCATCTCCAGGGTTCTCATTCTATGCAGGTCCTCCTCTCCAATTCTCGGTCCTGCATACTCTAGCCACCGTGGTTTCTGCAGACTCTTAGCTTTGTCTTCTCAACTGCGAGAAATCACAGGGCTCCACCTGGGTCCCTCCTCCTCATGCCATGGTCCCAAAACTCTTTCAAGCCAGTGAGCTGGGGCAGTCATGGTGCTCATTCACTTTCCTTTCTGTTTCTCAGGGATCAGTCCCTGTCCTTCGCTGCCTGATGTCCAGTGTTCACATAGTTTCTGTTTTTAGTTTTGTTGTTGTTTCAGGTAGGAGGGTTAATCTGGTGCTCGTTACTGCATCTTCCTCAGAAACAAAGTATCTCTTAATTCTACTCTAAGGTATTTTTAAATCAATTTTATAAAAATACAAGCTATGAATAAAAATCCACGTGTTTTAAGTTTGTGGTTTAGCTAACATTAACACCTACTGTACAAACACCCCAATCAAGACACAGAACGTGTATACCACCACCCAATTATCTTATTCCCACTCCTAGCCAACCATCCTTCCTCCTACTCCAGAAAACCAGTGATCTAATTTCTGTATTATGGATTAATTTTGCTTATTCTAGAACTTCATATAAATAGAATCGTACCATATGCTCTCTTTTGCATCTGGCTTTCTTCCCTCAGCAAAATGTTTTTGAGCTTCATCAATAACATCGTATTAGTATTTCCACTCCTTTGTCCCACTGAATAGTATGCCAATTTCTGATTACACCATAATTTGTGTATTTGCCTGTTGAGTTGGGTTTTTCCAGTTTGGAACTCCTAGGAGCCAAGCTCTAAGAATGTTCACAGACAAGTCATTTTGTGGGCAGAGGTTTTCATTTCTTTTGGGTCTTTACCTGTACAGATGGGACTGCTGGGTCAATGCAGTTAAGTTTTTGTTTTAACTTTATGAGAAACTGACAAACTTTTCCAAAGTAGTTGTACCATTTTATGTTTCTATGAACAATGTATGAGTACATACGATGCTCTATACTCTTTCCAACACTTGGTATTGTCTTTTTTATTTTAGCTATTCTACTACATATGTAGTGGTATTTCATTGCAGTGTAGCTTGCAGTTCCCAGGTGGCTGATGATATTGAAATCTTTACATGCACATTGGCTGTTTTTGTATATTCTTTTACAAAGTATTTGTTCAAGTCTTTTGCCAATCTTTAATTGGGTTATATTTGTAGCTGTTAAGAGTTCTTTGTATATTCTAGCTACAGCTCTTTCAGATTATCTATCTATCTATCTATCTACCCATCCAGAGAGAAAATATTTCCCCCAGTGTGTGGCAACTCTCTCAATTTCTTGTTTCTTAAGACAAAAAATCATCTGAAAATTTATATTTTTAGCTGTTTAATTAGATCTATGGTCCATTTCAAGTCAGTGTTTGTGTCTGGTGTGACCTAAGGGTCATGGTGTCTTTTTTTTTTTTTAACTTAAAAAATCATCTTTTCTCCACTGCATTATTTAGCACCTTTGTAAAAAACCAATTGACCCTATATATTTCTGGATTTTCTATTCCATTCAATTATTTCACATATTTATCTTTATACCAAAATGACACTATATTTACTTTGCATTTTGGTAAGTCTTAAAACCAGGCAGTGTAAGTCCTTCAACTTTGTTCTTTGTCAAGATTGTTTTGGTTATTATTTGGCAATCTGCAATTATATGTGAATTTTGGAATCAGCTTGTCAGTTTCTAAAAAGAAAACTATTAATTTTTATGAACGAGATGCCATTGAATACACAGAAAATTGGAGGAAAATGGACATATTAACAATATTGTGTCTTCCAATCAATGATAAGACATCATTTATTTAGACCAGTTTTAATTTTATTAATCAGTGTTTTGTAATCTTCAGTGTATGGATCTTCCATATCTTTCTTTATTTTTATTCCTAAGTATTCTAATTTGTTGATGCTATTATAAATATGTTCTCAAATTTCAGTTTCCACATGCTTGCAGCTTCTATACAGGAATAAAATTAATTTTTGTATACTGACCTTGTATCCTGTGACCTTGCTACATTCACTTATTAATTCTAACAGGTCTTTGGTCACTTTGTGAATAGAAATGAGTTTTTGCTTTCTAATCATTCTGCCTTTTCTTTTTCTTGCCTTAATGCACTAGCCAGTACTTCCAGTACAATGTTGAATAAAAGCAGTAAGAGAGGAATGATTACCTTGTTTCTAATCTTAGGGAAAAAAGCATTCAGTCTTTCACCATTAAAGATATAGTTTTGTGAGGTTTTAGTTTTAGTTTTTTTTGTTTTTTTGTAGATGACCTTCTTTTTCAGATTGAGGAAGTTAACATATATTCCCAGTTTGCCCAGTTTTTATTATGGTTATAGAACACTGTCAGTGTCATTTTCTATATTTACTGAGATTATCATGTAATTTTTCTCCTTCATTTGGTTCATATGTTAAATTACATTGTTTCCAACAGTGAACCAACTTTGTATTTTTCGTATAAACCCCACTTGGTCTTGAAGTACTGTTCCTTTCCTATTGCTAGATTAAATTCACTAATATTTGAGAATTTTTATGTCCTATTAGTGAAAGATGTTATTATTAGGTCTCTTTAGTTTTGGTATTGAGGTTATTCTGGCCTCATAAAATGATTTGGAAAATGTTCACTCAATCAGTTATCTACAAAAGTTTTTCCTAGGAGTAGCATTATTTCTTTGTAAGTTGTTTAACAAAATTCACTTTTGGGATCAAGTCCTCTAGCTATCTTTGAGAGAGAAGGTTTGTGATTTTGAATTCCATTTAAAAAGCAAATATAGGGCTCCTTGGTTTTTTATTTTAAATCAGTTCTGATAAGCTATGTTTTTCAAAGAATGTGCCCATTTCTCATGTTTTACCCTATTCTCTTGCTATTGTTTTAATGTCTGTGTTGATGTCCCTCTTTTATTTCTAATACTGATAATTTATAATTTTCTTTTTCTGTTTTGATTAGCCTTGCTAGGGATTTATTGATTTTAGTAAGCTTTTCAGAGAGTCCACTTTTGTCTTTTTTTTTTAAAATTTTTTTAATGTTTATTTATTTTTGAAGGAGAGAGAGACAGAGTGTGAGCAGGGGAGGGGAAGAGAGAGAGGGAGACACAGAATCGGAAGCAGGCTCCAGGCTCCGAGCCGTCAGCACAGAGCCCGACGTGGGGCTCGAACTCACAAACCGCGAGATCATGACCTGAGCCGAAGTCGGATGCTTAACCGACTGAGCCACCCAGGCGCCCCTGTCTTTGTTTTTTTTAATTAATGTTTTCATATGAAATTTATTGTCAAATGGTTTCCATACAACACCCAGTGCTCATCCCAACAGGTGCCCTCCTCAATGCCCACCACCCACTTTCCCCTCCCTCCCACCGCCCCATGAACCCTCAGTTTATTCTCAGTTTTTAAGAGTCTCTTATGGTTTGGCTCCCTCCCTCTCTTTTTTTTGTTTTTCCCTTCCCCTCCCCCATGGTCTTCTGTTAAGTTTCTTAGGATCCACATAAGAGTGAAAACATATGGTATGATCCACATAAGAGTGAAAACATATGGTATCTGTCTTTCTCTGTATGACTTATTTCACTTAGCATAACACTCTCCAGTTCCATGGCTACAAAAGGCCATATTTCATTCTTTCTCATTGCCAAGTAGTATTCCATTGTGTATTGTGTTTCCTATTTTATTGACTTCTGTTATTATTTATTTTCCACTTAAGTTGGACAAATTTTTGCTCTTCTTTTTCTAGATAATAATGTAGCTCATTGAATTTAAACCTTTCTTCTTTAGTAATATAAGGTTTGAAGCTATAACTTTCCCTCCTAGCACTCCTTTAGGTGGACAAGGTAAATTCTGGCATGTTGTATTTTTGTTATTTAGGTTAAAATATTTTATAATATTTATTGTAATACTTCTCCTTGAATTGTAAGTTAGAGTTATTTAATTTCCAAATATTTGGAGAACAGTCTAGACAGCTTGTGATTGACTTCTACTTCACATTTATTGCTGTTAGAAAAAAACACACTTCTAAGATTTCAATCTTGTGAGATTGAGTGATACTTTTACTGCCCATATGTGGTCTACCTTGGTTAATGTCCCCTGTGCTTTTGAACAGAATGTGTATTCTGTAGTTACTGGATATAGTGTTCTATAATTATCAATTATCTCAATTTGGTTGATAGTGTTTAGATATTATCTATTTTTAGTGTTTTTGATCTCCTTGCTCTATCAATTATCAAAAGGGGATTATAAGAACTTTCATCGATGTTTGTGGTTTTATCAGTTTCTCCACTTAATTTTTACAGCTTTTCCTTCATGTATTTTTTTTTTTACTTTTTTTTTTTCAACGTTTATTTATTTTTGGGACAGAGAGAGACAGAGCATGAACGGGCGAGGGGCAGAGAGAGAGGGAGACACAGATTTGGAAACAGGCTCCAGGCTCTGAGCCATCTGCCCAGAGCCCGACGCGGGGCTCGAACTCACGGACCGCGAAATCGTGACCTGGCTGAAGTCGGACGCATAACCGATGCGCCACCCAGGCGCCCCTTCCTTCATGTATTTTAAGGCTTATTAGGTGGCAACACATTTGGAATCATCATGTCTTCTTGATGAATTGATCCCTTTATGAGACACCTCTATCTCTGGAACTACTCCTTTTATTGACATTCCTTTTATGTGGTATTAATATAGTTACCACATTTTTTTTGTTTTTAATCTGTGTCTTTAAATTTATAGCATCTTGCATTTTTATGCAGTCTAACAATTTGTCTTTTAATTAAAATGTGTCCATTTGCATTCAATGCAATTACTGATGTGGCTGGATTTATGCCTACCATCTTGCTATTGGTTTTTTGTTCATCCCATGTGTTCTTTGTTCCTTTCCTGTCTTATTTTGAATACCTAAATATGACTACTTTTTATGATTCCATTTTATCTCTTCTTCTGGCTTTTAAGATAACACTTTATTTTTTAAACCATTGCTCTAGAGATTCACATATGCATCCTTAACTTACTACAGTCCAGCATGAATTTATAGTATATTGCTTCACATATAATGTAAGAACATTACAATAGTAAAGTTCCATTTAATTCTATCTTTTGTGCTATTGTTGTCATATAGGGTTTTTTTTTTACAGTTATAGTCCCCACAGAACTGTTATTATTATTTTCATCATCTTTTAAAGAAATTTAGAAATGAGGAAAATTCTCTATTCATGTTTACCATTTTTGGTATTCCTTTTTTTTTAATGTATATATATTTTTAATCTGGTATTATCTTCTTTAGCCTGAGGAAGTTCCTTTAACACTTCCTGTAGTACAGATTTGCTAGTGACCAATCCTCTCTGAAGATTTCTTTAATTCATCTTAACCTTTTTGAAGAATGTTTTGCTGAATACAGAATTCTGTTTTTTTTTTTCTTTCAGCTCTTGCAAGATGCCATTCCATTGTTCTATGGCTTACATTATTTTGAAAATAAATCAGTGTATGATCTTACTATCCCCCTGCATATAATTGCCTTTCCTTTCTGGCTTCTTTTCAAATACTCTAGTTTTTATTCTCAGCAATTTGAATTTGATGTGTCTAGATGTGCTTCTCATGTTTCTACTGCCTAGGGTTAATAAAGCATCCTGGACTTCGAATTTATAGTTTTCAAAAAAAATTGCAACATTTCAGCCATTGTTTCTTTAAAAATTGTTTTCCTCCCCAATCTCTCCTTTACTTCTGGGACTCAAGTTCCACATATATCAGATTATTATTGTCCTAAGACTTCATTGATCTTTTTTCTCTTCCCGTGTTCTATCTGCTATTTACTCCAGATATTGTATTGCCTCGATTTCTCTGCTAAGATTTGCCATCTGTTTCTTTAATATATCCATCCTTTCCTTCCATTCTTTACACAGGTTTATAGTAGCAATTTCAAAGTCTTTGACTCCTAACTGCAGCACTGCTGTCATCTCTCAATTTGTTTCCACTGACTCCCCGCCCCCCTTGATTATGGATGTTTTCCTGCATCTTTTCATATCCTGTGATCGTTAATGATGTGGAGAAACATTTGGGAGAACATCTGGATTTTGGTGTCTTCCTGTAATAGGTGTTGACTTTTGTTTTGGCAGGCATTTAATTAATTGGCCACTTAACCTGAACCTTTTGAGGTTTGTTTTTAAGCTCTGTTAAGGCAGGTCTAGAGTAGCTCTTACTGTAGTAGTAAAGCAGCCCCCCTTTCAAGGCCTAGCTTATCTGAAGTCTCAACTGAATGTCCAATGTATTCATCAAGGTCAGTCCCGTCCAACTGGTCAGAACTCTGTTTCCCAGCATCGGAGGTTTCCAGCAGCTCACAGCTTTCTAAACAGCTGTTCTCCACCATGCCTCGATAGTCTCGCCTGGCACACAGCAGCTTAGTTTATAATCAAGGATTTAAGAGAATCCCTGGTTAGATTTCTGGAGCCCCTTCTCTGCACCCCTCTCCAGTACTCTGCCCTGAAAACTCCTCGGCAGCCTGCACTCTGCTCTTTGCCTCTTTAGCAAATAGACTGCTGTTCTCTGCTGGGCTCTGCCTCTCCGTGCCACAATTCTGAAAGTGTCTCCAGGCAGAAGGCCAGGACAATTGTGGGGCTTTACTTCATGTGTTTCCCTTCTCTTAGGGATCCTAAGCCTGTGCTGCCTATTTCTATTGTCTGGGGGAAAAAAAAACTGCTTCATATATCTTGGCCAGTTTTACAGCCGTTTATGGTAAAAGGTCCACTCTGGAACTGTTACTATGTTGTGGCTGGAAGCAGATTTTAACAGTCTGAAATTGATCTCCTCATATCCATTCATACTGTGGCAGCCAGAGTGATTTCTCTATGCAAATTTTTCCATTTTGTCATGAAAATTTTCAAATTTTCATAGAAGTAGAAAGAATTATGCAGGGAACATCCGTATGCCTACCACCTAAATTTCACAATTAACATTTCCTACATTTTCTCTATCACCTATTGCCTGTCACTTTATCATCCTTCTGCCCATTCACAAAGTCATCTTATTTTTTTGACGCATTTGAAGATAAGGTGAAGACATCATAACACAGAATAATTTTCATAAAACCCATATAGTCACATACATCCTGTTTAAAATTCATCAATGGTTCCTTTACCCTTCAGCTAATGACCAAAATCTGTGACATGACCTAGAACGACGTTTACTGATCTGGGTCTTGCTGATCAGTCTTCTTTTCTCCACCCTCCTCTCCCTGTTCCCTGGGTGCCTGCCACCCTGGTTTGCTCAGTTACTCCAACATCCTCTGCTCCTTCCTACTGCAGGGCCTTGCATAACTTTTCCTTTGTCCGGAATGCCCTCCCCCAGCCTCCTTCCCCATCTTGCCTGGATATGATGGGGACTCATTCATTCTTCTCTGCCTCAGCCCCTAGATGTCAGCTCTACCCTTTCAATACTCACAGCACTACCTACCTTTCTTTCAAAGAATTTACAGAAGTTTATAACTATAATCTTTGTCTCCTCCATTAGATAAAAGAAGCTTCATAAAGACAAAAACTCTGCTTTGTCTCATTGTGAGAAACCCAGTGCCTAGTAGGTGCTTGGCAAATATATCTCCTACCAGAGGTATGCATGAAATAAGTCATTTTTTTTTTTCTTAACAAATCTCAGAAAGAGAAGAAAAGTATCTAGCAGGATTTTCTGCTTCTTATTAGTCTGTTATGTTGAACCCAACCAAGCAGTACAGGGTCAGCCCTCAATACTGCCTCCAGGCATATTTTCCTAGTCCAGACTGGTGAGGCACACAGTCATTCAGAAAGCCCTCCAGAGACAGGAAACCCACAATTTTTCTGTGCTCTTCTAGACAGTCTAAATTCTTGTAACACTGTGGACCCATATCTTCATTTGATTCTCAGAGATACAGCTCTGAATATCAGTCTTGTTTTGTTTCAGAGGGAAAACTTTTTAATGACACCTTTAAGGGTTTAAAACCAGGCACTGCTCAATAACTCGCTCCATCCCTCTACCCACGTGCTCTCATCTCCCACGCCAGGGCAATAATCACTGCTCCCCTCCACTTTGTGGGACCTGGGAAAGCGGACTCGTGAGGGAGGATACATCTGCTGAAATATTAAAATGAAACTCCAAGAAAGGAACAACGGCTGAACTTTAATAAAGAAGAGCTCCCTGTACTATGAACATACTGGTCTTTGCATGCTGAGCTGCCCAGCTCTACCAACACTTGATCTCTGTAAGCAGTTTTACTAGCCTGCCCAAGAATATGACACGGAATGAAAAAAAAAAAAGACATAAGGTTGACGGTAGCTTCTTAGGAGCAATCATCAATATGTTTCTCTCAAGAAGTCAAATGATTAAATTCATAAACATCCCTCTCATTGTAAAAGGGATAGCAATTATTAATGCCTCCAATCGAAAGGGGAGCACAGGAAAATTATGGCTTTAATTTTGACCATTAAGTTACCAGCAAGTTTATGAAGAGCTGGGTCTGTGTACGAAAGTACTGTAATGAATTCTCTCCCCCCAGGACTTGGAATCAACAGACTAAATAGCCCTGCCCTGCAACACCGATGCCTGCAACTACATCTCCCCTTCTCCTGGGCTGTACATCAACCACCCAGAGGGTGGTGGAGGGAAGACAGCGGTGGGAGCAGCTGCTGCTTCACACAGAGCTCTCCAACGGCAAAATGGGTGCCCAGGAGGGCACACGTGGCCAGAGGCGCCCCCCTGGTCCTCAGAGGCCTTTGCTATGCCTTATGAAAAAAGGAACTCAGTCAGGAACAGATGATAGCCACAGCTGACAAGCGAGAGAGCTCTACTGAATCTGTTGCTAGTGCCTGGCTGCTGTCCACCGCTGTTGCCAGGGAAACAGACGTCAGCTTGATGGAAACAAGGATCAGCGAAAACTTTCACTTACCTCGTTTCCACCGATCCCAACAGCCATTTCTATGGAAACAGTAGCTGCGAGCCAGCGCCAGAGAGGTTACCACTCACTTGTTAATGTCAGGTGTGGCTACCAGCCTGTGCACTTCAGGTACCATGGTACCAACAGCACCAGGATGCTGCTGCCAGCTACCCCCGACAGCCTTTTAACTCTGCAACAAGAAAGTTCAGTGTTGAAACGTATATATTAATGTTGAGCTTGGTTCTTCATCAGTAAAAGGAAATTTAGCATTCTTCCATTCAAAGCCAAAGTGGGGTTTAATCCCTTGTTCTACCAAAGCCAAACCAGGTGAAGTTACTAAAGAGCCATGGATCTTTCCCTCAACCTTTGACCTCACTCAGGTTACTTCCATGTTCAAGAAAAGAAACATCCTCCAACTGTGTGGACACATCTTTCACATATTAGCCTACTCAAACCAAAGACAAACCCAGCTAAATTATGTGAGCATTATTTTGCTACAAGTGATCATTAAAGATGCCTCTGTCTGGAGTTCTGGCAGCGTGATCCTCATCATCACTAATTACACAAAGAAAAATCTATTTTTTTTTAAATCGTATGATCTACCGAAAACCCTGTACCCTCTTTTTCATTTCTAGATTAGACTTCTATGTGCCTTCTCAGTCTGCCAGTCAAGATATGAAATTAATCCTTGAACTCAGTACAACTTGGGTCTGTGATATAGTGGCACCCAATCATACTGGCAGCCCAGTTATCCCATTACCTAACAACACCCCTTCAAGGCTATAAGCAACCCAACTACTCTTCTAAGATGAGTATACCAGAGGAGTATGTATAGAAGAAATTCTAGTGTTCATTTTCAATCAGCAGATGCTGGTGAAGTGTTGAATGAGAGCAAAATCTAATCCCAGTCATGAATAATTTATATATTTATGCCTATTCCAAGAGGTTATGTCTCCACTTAGAAAATATTCACAAGTGATACAACTATCATCTCCCTGCTATGTTTTGTCTCCTGAGCCAACATTCAAGGGGAGGAAATCAGAGGCAATCTCTGACCTACCATGGCTCATGACAGTATGAATTCAAATGGACTAGGGTGCAAATGATGGTGCCCCAAACCTGATCCTATTCTGTAAAATCTTGATATAACACAGTTCATACTTCACCACTACCACTACCTCTCCCTCTCCATTCTCTTTATACTGCTATTTCTTAGTAAAATAGCCATGCCTGAGTCTTTGTGTAGACCCTGCGATTCGATGGAACTAGAATGGGATGGAAAGACCTCAATGGTAAAACTCAGAATGATCCATTGGTTTAAAAATGGAGAGGGGAAATGTTTATAGCAGCACTCTCAACAATAGCCAAATTATGGAAAGAGCCTAAATGTCCATCAGCTGATGAATGGATAAAGAAATTGTGGTTTATATACACAATGGAGTACTACGTGGCAATGAGAAAGAATGAAATATGGCCCTTTGTTGCAACGTGGATGGAACTGGAGAGTGTTATGCTAAGTGAAATAAGCCATACAGAGAAAGACAGATACCATATGTGTTCACTCCTATGTGGATCCTGAGAAACTTAACAGAAGACCATGGGGGAGGGGAAGGAAAAAAAAAAGAGGTTAGAGTGGGAGAGAGCCAAAGCATAAGAGACTCTTAAAAACTGAGAACAAACTGAGGGCTGATGGGGGGTGGGAGGGAGGGGAGGGTGGGTGATGGATACTGAGGAGGGCACCTGTTGGGATGAGCACTGGGTGTTGTATGGAAACCAATTTGACAATAAATTTCATATATTAAAAAAAAAAAAAGAAAACGGAGAGGGGAAAGTGGGTGATGGGCAGTGAAGAGGGCACCTATTGGGATGAGCACTGGGTGTTGTATGGAAACCAATTTGACAATATATTATATTTAATTTATAAGAAAGAAAATGGCCCTTGCTTTTCTACAATGTTTCACCTCATCCTCATCCATATTCCCTCAAAACTTCTGAAGTTAAGATAAACAGGCCTCTAGTAATATAAAATTGGATCAGTGATTTAAAAAGATACCTGTGATCTGGTAAACTGAAACTTTTGGGACACAAAGAACACAGATTAATTTAGAGATAAAGGACTTTGAATGTACAGATGTGGGCTGGGTTTACATTCAATCTTAGGTCACAAAACCTAATTTACAAAGAATATTCTAACAGACAAAGCCTGTTTAACAAAGTGTTTCAAATATTTTCCCTAAGATGTTGACAAAACCAAAGCTTTGAATTCATAGACGAGTTAAAAATGATTTTAATCTGTTCCTTAAAGCAGACCCAGGAGGTGGTTTATGTAATAATATCCTTCAGTAATCATTGGCTTATGTCATTATATATACACGTGTGTATGCAATAAAACACTTAAAAATATTCTAGAACTTTGACTTTCCACTGAAGCAAGCCAATCTTGGTCAATTATTATTAGTTTAAAAGGGCTGGGTTGATTAGATTTTTCTTGCATCAAATCACATTTTATATACTCTCACTCAAGACACCACAGTAACAAAGAGCAAGTATGCTATGCTCTAGCTCACTGAATCCTCGAGCAACAGAATGTGGTTGGTATTATTAACTCCATTGCACAGACCAGGAAAGTGAGGCTCAAATAGATAAGTAATTTGCCCCAAATCTCACAGTTGGTAAAAGGTAGAGCAAAGAATCAAGTCTTGGCTATCTAACTCTAAAGCCAGTCTGATTAACTACGATGCTACAGAAATACCATGCCCCCAAATTTGTGAAAAAAAAAAATCACTATCAGAGAGAACTTGAGTCACAACCATTTGGAACTGCAAAATTAGCTGACAAAGAACCTCCAAGGCTTCTGTTTGAGGGGGTGCAGAATACAGAATTAATGTGTATACAAAGCTCATTTCTCTTGGTCACTTTATGGGAAATCCAGAAAATGGTACACTTTAATTTCCAAAGAGCCCCTGTGTCTATTCCCGCTTCACCCAGAAAGGGGACTAGGATTTAGGTCCATGGATTTAGGATGAAGACACATTCAATAAGTAAAATCCTTAACTTCCACATTCATTACCAGATATAAAACCAGTCACCCTATAGGGAAAGCTGCAGGATGGGACCATCCGTATTTGAGGGACGAAGAGATGGAAGCTCAGGATTACAAGTAAAGTCCCCAGAGTTGGTGTGTGACAATGGCAGGACCAGAACCCAGGTCTTCTCATCTACCAATCTGTTCTTGGGGGCCTGAACCACACCTTGGGGGCCGTACCACAGGTATGCCTGGCATCAGGTGGGTCTTGCAGGGGAAGAGGTGAACCCACAGCCCGGGACCACCATTCTTCCCCCTGAGAATCTGGCAGGGATTCTAAAGAAGCAAAGCACTGGAACACCAACAGTCCTCTTATTTTGCCTGTTTACTGACAAAAACCTCAAAAAGGACAAGAAGTTAAATGAACAATTTTAAAAGTTAAAAAAAAAATCACCAATCTTCTAAAACAAACAAACAAACAAACAAACAAAACCATCATGAGAAGAAACATAATCTGCCTGACTTATAGACTTACATGAGACATTCTTTCCAATCCCTGGTCATAATGGACCATCTCCACAGTGACAACTTCATGTAAAATTGCAACATGAGCTAGAGACATTCCTGGCTCCCCTGCCCCAACCCCCCATAGAACACTATCGTCAGAGAGCAAAGTCTTCATCTGTGTTCACGCTTGGTTACACAGGGTGTACAGTTCATAAACTTCATACTCACCTTGAGAAAAGGAGCTGTTGTAAAACCAAAGATTTTTCCAAAGCTTAGAATGCTTTACAAATGTACCAACACCAGATCGGGTGTGCAGATTAAAATCAGTTCACGAACACAATAGGATGGCATGGCCACATGAAAAAAGAAAAAGCCAAGTAGCAGAAACAAGTATTTCCAAGTAGTTAACAGACTTAAAGACACACAAGCATCATTTAGCGATCCTTCACCAGAAGGCAATAGCATGGTCTTAAGTTTCTAAAACGGGAGGCTTTTAATTCAGTGCTTTAAGGATTACATGTGTGCTGGTCTGGTGGTCCCTAAGGGGCTATGCAATGGAAGTCATCTTGCTTTTAATATTTACATCCCTTTGGTTTTGTGATCCCATTAGTGTTTCCTAAAAAAAAAAAAAAATTGTGAAGAACTCTAAGGTTGAAGCAAATTTTAAAAAATTTCACAAGAAAATGCATACGAATGACTTCTTTTGATTTTTTGATTTTTTGATTTTTGATTTTGTTGCTTTGGGGACCAGTCAAGGGGGAGTCGCTGGGCAGAGGAGTGGGGAATTGTTGGGGAGGTGGAAGCATGTCCGTCATCATCGGTCTTCCCCCGCAGACGCCTTATCACCTTTCAAGAGCCAGTTCACAGACATGCAGTCTTCACAGCCCCTTGGTCTACACCCCTGCTCCAGCTCTGCCATCCTGCGCTGCTTGACGACAGTCTGCCCACCAGACAACGGAAGCCTGAGCCCAGAGCCTCTGTGTCTTAGACACCTGGCTTGCCTAGCCTCTGGCTCAGCAGGAAATGCTAGGCAAACTCGCGAGCATGGCTAAAGGCTCTGCCCTGCAGCCTCGGTTCTCACTTTACACCGAGTACCTCTCCACACTACCTTCCAGAGTGGCCTCATGCTGGAGACCCCTCAGCGTGCGGCCCTTAGGAGCTGGGGAACAGCAGGAAGGGACTGTGGAAATCACTGGGAAGTCTTGGATTTTAAAAATTCACATGCCATTGCATTCTCCTTCAGAAGGGATGTAGTTTTGCTTCGATACAAAAATGTTTTAAAATTACGTATTGTTTTCCCTAGAATATATCCCAGTAACCTGGTTGTTCCATGAGCGTGTACTGTTTTTATCCTCCATAGGGGTCAACATTTAATGCCCACCATTATAATAAGGAGCCCCTCCTCTCATCTTTTCCTCCCCCGCCCCCCCCTCCCGCCCCGTTTTGAGCTGCTTCATCACAGCTGGGCGATGGCTCCTGCTCCGGGAAGCTCAGAGATAAGGCATGTCACTGGCACTGTTAAAATTAGTCGTTTCCATGGCCTCAGTCAGTTTGGTTGAACTTGGGAGATGTGGGGCGCCAAGGACTGCAGCACGGAGTTGCTGTTAACCCTGTGTGGGCTGTTCCTGACGCAAAACCAGAGCTGTGCTGTTTCTCCAGGGATAAATTCCACCCTTCTAAGCCCAATGCTAACCTGAGTCCACAGAGACTGATCAGGATGAAAGCACTTTTAAAGTGTTCAAACTTTAAAACAAGGGCTTGCAGGGACATTCATCAGTAGACAGAAGGAAGCTTTGCTGGGAGTGGATGATGCTGTCATACCCTCAACCCAACCCAGTCCCCACTCCCCTCACCGGGCCATCTCTTGAGGGGGTCCTCCCGCCACAGTGTGCATCCATGGTGTAAAACTGACCACATATATTATCCCCTGAAGACAGGCAGGGCAGTTTAGAGGGTAGATGAGGAAAGGAAGCAGAGGTGAAGGACAAGCTGTGAGCCCTGCTCTGGAAAAGGCAATGTTCAGAGAGATGCAACACAGGATTCCTCAGGGACTCAGCATTCCACAAAGGCATCATACCCCCTGCCCCCCACCCGAGACACAGGCTTGGGAAGAAGAAGATAAAACAGGTGAGGATACACTCACGTGGGATCAAGTGTACCAACTCAAGTATTTCCTGAGGATGTGTGAGTGCAGTGGGTAACAAAGGCTCTTCCGGAGGGAGATGGGCACCCCCGGCCCCCAGCAGCAGTTATGTTCAGAAGCAGCTTCTGGGAGAGCCCAAACAGCCCCTTCTCCCTTCTAGGGGTGCTCCCCTTTCTGGGTGTCTTTGGGTGGGGAGGATACAGAGTCACCCGAGGGGCTTCAGACAGCATCTCCAAGTATGGGCAGGGCAGAGCCCAGGAATACCAGGATCCCCTTCCAGAGTCAGCCTCCACTCTCTACAGAGACTCCTCTCCATGGGAAGTCATCCATTAAGTGGGGGCAGCAAACTGAAATTTCAAAAATGGTGACCGAGTGGTAGGGACTATAAGCCCCATAGGAAGTGTATTTGTAAAAGCTGGTCATTACTCTGCATTAAAGATTTCACAAGTTAAGACCAATCATGAATTAGAGGGATAGTTCTCATAGTGACAGTAGCAGACAACCAAGCAAATAAATGACTTGAAGGATGTAAGATTTTTGAAATTGTTCAGGGTTTATGTGCGAATCTAGGTTTATTCCTCCTACTCAATAAAATCTGAAACACCCTGGAAATATTCAAGCCACACCATGGGTGACTCAAAAATGCCAGGTTATGTACTAAATGGGAATAAAGCCACGAAAGACAAAGGGCCTTTCCTGGGGGAGACCAAGGCTGGGACTCCTTTTACTCACTTGCAATCCACGTCTGCACATGGACGTACTAATGCACCTGGCTTCAGGGAACTGTTTTCATTAAATTAATAATGTTTGGCAAGCATCAGAAACACAGAACCTCACAGACAAGATACAGGCAGAGAGAATCATGGTTCAATCCAAAAGCAACACACAGAAGGCACGTCAGAGTCCACACACATGCAGAGAAGCTGCGGGGAGCAGCTGGGGGGACATGTAGAGCTGCCCCACACGTGGCACCAGCAGAGTGTGCAACATGGATCTGACTGCTTACCCACTAAGGACACCAAGAACCAGGTTAAGGACGAAAAATGAGCCAAGGATGATCAGACTAACAAAATACACCCATGGCCATTCCCATCCTATTGCATCATTTACCTGTAAAATGTAAGGAGATCAGTTATCAGTTATCCATTTACTAAAGAGCGGAGCCCCAGGAAGAGCTGCCAGACCAGACCACTCAGGGCTTTGAGTGAAGACTCCCTCTATCTTGTATTTTCAGGTAAGGACAAGTTGTGCTGCTGAAATCTACAAATATGGCCCACCAAAAGTCAGCCAGGACCAGTTCATTTAGCTACTGTTTTGTACCAATTAATCTGCATATTTGGATCCAGACCAATAAAGCAATTATAAGTGTATCTCATTTTAGGACAGACAAAGGGCAGGCAATGGAATCTATTTAAATCCCAAGCAACAATGCTGATTAATTTCTGGTCAATAACCATTCCATAGCTTTCTTTCATAAAGGCTGGTGAGGTTCCAGGAAGCATCCTGGTTTGGGAAGCCTCAGCAGAAGAGAAAGCATCTCAGAGGACACAGAATGTGTTTGGCACCTACCCGGCCGCCCCCATCTAGCAAAACCTGTGTGGTCTTGGCAACCATCCTTAGGACTCTGCTTTCAAGATGAAAGAGGTGTAGCTTACCCGCTCAATACACCAAGTACAAGATTTAGTACGAAAAATGACCCAAAGATGACGAGACTGACAAAATACACCCAGGGCAATTCAAATCCCATAGCATCATTCATCTGCAAGAAATAAGATAGTCTCATAGGAGCAGGTTAATAAGAGAATCTAATAAAGAGCGAGGGTCACATTAGAGACAGCATTCTATGCATTGAATTAAACATTTAGATTTGAATAAGAGACAACAGTAGCCAAGTCACATTCACTATATATTCCCCCCACACACGCACACACATGCGCACACACACAAAGAGTCATCAAAGTTTGGGGGCAAATAACAGCACACTTTGACACAGGCAGGGAAATCAGGTAGAATCTGGCTCTTTCTCACTGGAAACAGTCCTGATCATGGACTTTCCAAATAGATCTTGGTAGAGGACAAAGCTCGTGCTTATCTGGAAAGTATTTTCTACCCTACCCAAGTTGTTAGAACGTCTTGCTTTTACATTTTGTAATGGTGGAAAAGTCTTAATAGAGACAAACTTGCAACATTTAACTCGGTAAGTTCTTTAAAAAAAACACCTAAAATAATACATTTTCATTGGAAGCTAACCAATCCAAAGAAACCTAACCCATCTGAAATCTAGATTATCTGCCATCAGTGAGTGCAAGCAGGGCCAAATTAATGCAAAGTGCTCAGAAGTCAACTAGCTGACACACATTCAAGAGTGCTTTTGGGAATGAGATGTTTCCCAACTGCACCTGAGGACAGACCCAGGAGAAGGAAAGAAGCCCTTATCCGCCCCCCCCCCCCCCCCCCCCCCCATCTAGCCTTGACCTAGATGAGCCACCTGGGAGAGCTGGCTCCAGCTGTGAGCTGACTGACACCAGGTGAGAGAAAGCTGGTCCAAAGGAACCCTGTGCTGCTACTACTGGAACAAGCTCAAGCATCACAGTCAGTCTTGGCCCCCGGGGCAGACTGTCACAGGACAGGTTTGGTCATGAGCAGCCTTCATGCAGGAGCAAAGAGGTGCTTCAAGGTTCATGGCTAGATGGAACTTGCCAGCAGCACAGGTCAGTGTTACATTAGGCAAACACTTCTCCGAGGAAGGAGGTGTTAAGGACCAGTCCAGGGACAGAATGAATGACCCCTCTGCCTGACTTTGCTGGAACACCCAGAATCTTTGGCCAGTAGAACTATATGTAGTCAGGAAGAGTGACCATTCTTGCCTCACAGGTGAAAGCCCCTTAGGCTTTTAAGCATGTGCTTTCTTCCACATTATTTGGCTCCAGATTTTAGCTTTACAGAATGAGGCGCATGTATTTCACTATGTTTGCCTCACGCAGAAGCCAAACAGGAAAAGAGAACATAAAAAAAAAAAAATGACATAACATCTGTTGCCGAAGTCTAGGGAGAGGACATTAAATCCCTTATGAAACACCTGTTTGGCCACATGAAAATTGATGTGCTTAATAGAACTCGTATCACTCTGTACATCTTACACTGGCAATTAGAGTAATGAATGAACCAGGGCCGTGGCTGCAATTGTTGATCTAATTAAGCTGGATAAACTAATTTCAGCAGGAAGGCACAGGGTAATTCTTCCAAAGCAACACCACCACTAAACTTATTTAAAAACTCGGTGTGTGGAAGAGAAGAACCAGGCTGTCCAGTATAGTGGCCAGAGCCCAGCCTGGAGTCAGGGCCTTCCATGGAGACCTCTCTGGGCCTGTTTCCTCTCTGCAGGAGCAGTGCAGATGACAGGGGAGGGCATGCCCATGGGGTGAGGGAAGGATGTGCAAAGTCCAGGACTCCCAACAGGAGACCTCAGTCCCGCATAGCGCTGGCAAAGTCAGTGGCCAAGTCAAATGCTCTACCAGTCCTCGTTCAGGCCCCAGTCTGCTGTTCCAGGGAATGCTAGGAACAGCAGTCTGCTCCACTTGGGAGGGCACTTTTTTTTTTTAATTAAGGAAGCTTTTAATTTCTTAGGTGTAGATGTTGGACAGAGTCACATTTGCTTGGATCAGAAATATCATCTGGAGTGACAGCTGTGGGCTGGGGAGAAGGCCACAGCAAAGGCCACAGAAAACTGTCTAAATCTCCAGAAGGTGGGAAGAGAAATGAAACTGAGTATCTAAAGGCCAGTCTTTCTCCAAACAAAACCTTCTCAACCCAAGTCTCTTTTCAGAGGCTAGTATTCCTCAGACCCTATCATATACATGGGACAAGTCAGAACTGGTAAGCTATTCTGAAAAATACCCAAATGAAAATAAAGACTCTGCTTGGGATTTTGTCTGTGTGGTCTTTATCAACAATGAAAAACTCAGCATGAGCTGAAGCATTTCAATTTAGATTCATTTTTGAAAGATTTGTATCAAAGCCATCAGGTAGTATCACCTGGTGCCTAGAAAATAACATTCTATTTAGTTTCCTTTTCCCCCCCTCATTTCAAAGCCTGAAATGTACATTCATGTCTTCAATTAAAGACCAACCTAAGGCTTTTTGGTTTTTTTCTAACTGTTGAAAACACTACTGGGAACTTGGTATACTGGTTGGGACTCCTCTGAGTAGGGAATAAGAGAGAGGCACAGAAAGGCAAGCCCTTGGCCAATGAGGGATGAATTTCCCAGGCGTCTTGAAGGAAGTAGACTGTCAGCGTGACCATGTGGACTTCCCATTCGAGTCTGGCAGCCAGCACCTCCAGAGGTGTGTTCATTGAGGAAAGAGCCTGGCACTAAGGCAGGTGGCTGTAAATGATTAATACATGAGTAGCTCTCTCCTGAAACCAACACTATTTCAATTTCCTACCTTTAAAGACATGTCTTTAAAGAATGTATTCTAACTGTGCATCTTGCAGATAAGAAAACCAAAGCCCAGAGAGTTCTGGTGACCTACCCAAGGCCATACACCCAGCCCTACCCAGCCTTCATGCTCTTCCCTTGACCTACACCCTGCTGCCTCCGTAGACAACAAATACGTGTGGATCAGATGGCAGCTTAATTATGCTTATGGAACTCACTTTATAAAAGAGCTCCACAAGAACTTTTTTTCCACCAGAAACTGATGATCCCACTCCCACACATCCAAACAGTTCTCTAAGTATGTTTTCCTGTATATTGGACCCACCTGTAAATTTCTCAAGACGCTGCCAGCCCTTTTCCAGAAATTCTTGAGAATTAAGGCATCAATGAGCTTGAGAACACTGCCTGAATATAAACTTGACAAGATGCAAAATAATCCCTGGCAAAGATTGTGCCCACTATATACAAACACCTAAAGGATTGAGAAATTTTCTTGCAATCAATATTTACAATCTAATCTCCCTAGTTATCTCTCGAGATGTTCCCTTTCCACCCTAGTTGTTCATAAAAACCGATATTTAAACATGGCCTTTCCACACTGAGGTGATGGGAGTGTACAATGAGAGGCAAGAGGAACTAGCATTTGTTGAGCACCTGCTCTGTGCCAGGCACCGTGCTGGTCAAGGATGTTCTGTGCTGGAACACAGCTGTGTATTTTCCACCTGACCGTGGTCCATTCAATATTAAGAAGGCTTAGTGCTTTGGCTCTTGCTTATCTCTCTGATGAGTTAATAAATATAATCAATGAATAATTAAACCTGATGTGTTTCAGAGACCTTAGTGAACTGTATGGGAGATGACTTAGCTGCCCCCTAGTGTTCTACAATGGTTCACAAACCTCTGACAGTAGGGAATACCAAGGAAAGAGTGCTGGGTTCCAGTCTAGAGCAGGGTCACCAAACTATGACGTGTGGGCCAAACCCAGCCCACCACGTGCTTTTGCACAACGCTTGAGCTAAAAATAGATTTTTCATTTTTAAATAGTTGGGGGGTAAAAATCAAAAGACTGTCTCATGACTCATGAATGTTATATAAAACTCAAAGTTCAGTGTCCACAAATAAAATTTTAATGGAACAGAGCCACGCCCATTCATTTACATGTTATCTACGGCTGCTTCTGCGTGGCATAGGCAGAAGGCAGAATTGAGTGGTTGTGACAGGGATATAATGGTCCACAAGGCCAAATATACTTACTATCTGGCCCCTTACAGACCCCTGGATCTACAAACCCCTGGATCAAGAACAACAACCACTTGCTATAGGACCCTGGGTCCTGTATGTTCAGTGGCCTCTCTGTATACCACTGCTTGGTCTTCAAAATCCAGACTTTCTACAAAGGGATACAGACTGGGATAATGTTGGTAAATTACTTGAGCTCCTCCATCAGAATAAAGATGCCCTGTAATTCACAGAGAATATAATTATTATATTGTCAAATTATTAACTCTGTCATATTAGTGATAGAGATAATAATTATGCAATCCTAGGCGCTCCAAAAGCAATGGATACTTTTGTTTTGGGGTGTATGGAGTTTTCTCTCCTTTAATCACACTTTAAAGAGTTTTCACTTGCTAGACGACAGGAAAACTGTCAAGAGTCCATGTGCAAAAATGTAAAATACGGTATGAAATTGTGCATTAGTCAAGGCACATTGGATCAGGCACATTGGACAATTCACTCTGACAACAGAGAGGACAACAGAGCTGAGAACAGTCACAGATTTTTTTTTAAAATCAAGATGTTGTTTCCTGTACCATTTGCAGGGATGGGGAGGATCAGAGTTTGGGCTATTTGGACGAAGCGTTTTCTATTTATCAGAAACTTCAAGGCAAAACCAGGATTGAGATCTCAACTAATCTAACTAGGATTTGCAACTCAGAAGTTAACACTGACAATGAACCCTTTACCTAATTTGAAGGTCCCCTTGCCTTGGCCATGATCTTGGCTCATCCAATATAATTTCCCTCCTTCTTCCTCTTCATGAAAGACATTATCTTATGAATATATAGACATGCATGCCCACACACACGCGTGCGCACACACACACATGCACATTCTCTCTTTCCTAGGACAATAAGAAAAAGGAAGGGAAAAGAGAAACAAGATACAACATGTTAGTGATGCTTAAAACTTTTTACTAAACTGGACTCACGCTTTGGAGAAGAAGATAAAAATATACCTTCTTTGCATAACATTGAATATATAGAGATTTCTACAACCCTGTAAGCATGGTGTTCATTGGTGAAGGGAAGCAAAACCTATTTAAAACCACTGTGTGCTGTGTTCTCTGAAGTTATAAAGGAATATGAAGCCCTATAGAGTATCTACAATGTAGATACTGCCAAAGCTAATTCTCAATCTGTAGGCCTTCTAACTAAAGACTGCCCATTCAAGAAAGTACTTTATTACTAACTGCCTTTTAACCAATAATTATTGGAATCCTGATTAATCTCATTTGAACTTGGGTTTAGGCTCAAAATCTGCACATCAGCTGGTTTTTCCCAGCAATCTGTGCCATGGAAAATAATTTCTAAACTTCTGTGAGCTTTTTCAAATTCTACTAAATAAATAAACAAACTCAGCTCTGAGAAATAGCAGTTAAAATACTATTGCTCTTCATTTATAGCAAAGCTTTCTGGCTCTGTCAGGAACAGAGAGCAAGACCTTAGCCAGAGAAAGGGCATCAGTCTGTTTTCATGGCAGGTTGGATGGGTCCACCAGCCCTGGAAGTTTGACATGCCTTTCCAACCCTCTCTGCCAGAGTTCTATAGCTCCAAAGAGAAAGGAAGAGAGAGGTAGGGGCTGTGCTGGGCTAATTTATGGTAATGCTGAAAAGGCAAGAGGGAAACAGTATAAAATAAGGAAAATCCATTTTGGCCTTAAGGCTGCACTAAGTTCATGGGAAGCATGAAAGGGATCCAAGTTATACTCCCTATCTTTTGTTAGGATCTGGTAGAGCAGCCCACCTTTACGTAAAAAAAGACCAAGCCTGTGGAAGTCCAGGGGCCTCTTGGACAATAGCCCCTGGCTCTCTAAGAGTTTAAATCACAATAACCTTGATCTAGGGAGTGACCTCAAAACAAGGACTCGCAGGCACACCAAACAGCACTGGGGAGTGAGGCAGCCAATACTACACAGCAGCTTTCTGGAATGGAAATGAAAGACCTGAGGAGGAAAGAGAATGAGTCTCGCTGAGTGAGGAGAGGGTCTGCTTCCCTTCCCAAAGAACTGACTTCCAGGGTTTCTTTTTCAGCTAAGTCTCCAATGGTGCTAACAAATGAAGCACTCTTATCCAAAGAAAGAACACTCCACACACTATCCTCCAGCCGCTTACCCAGTAGAGCACATCTGTCCAGCCCTCCATGGTGATGCACTGAAACACGGTGAGCATGGCGAAGGCAAAGTTATCGAAGTTGGTGATGCCCCCATTTGGGCCAACCCAGCCACTCCTACACTCCGTGCCATTGGCGGCACACTGGCGTCCATTCCCTGAGAACGCACACGGCGCTGGGTCCTCTTCAGCTATGACATCTGCAAACAGAGCACACAGGCTTCACCACTCAAGACACCAACACCAGGAAGCCCAGAGCTGGTGGAAGCTGAGTGCCCTTGTCAGAGCCTAGAACACCTGCCTCCCACCGGTGCTGTCTCAGACTCCCACTTGACCCTCAAGGTCCACTTCAAAGACTCCCTCTTCTGTGGCATATGACACTTGGTACTCAGAATCCATTGCTCCCTCCTCTGTCCTGACTCTATAGAACCTTTCTTAAGCCTACAGAGAACAATGCTAGTGATGCCTCTCATGTTCTAGTTTTGGGGGTACCTCATCTGGTTTGCCAGGACACATTACATAAGAAATCAGGGTAGAAAAGGAGATTAAATCCTCATTTATTCTGAACACAATTCACACTAAGAACTGGCTCAGTACATTTACTGGTATATTTGGCTCCCCCCCACCATTTTGTTTTAGATTTTCCCCAAACCATGTAAGCTATTGGGAGGAAAATTAAATTTTTTAAAGCTAGGCTAGCTACCATTTTTCATTACTCACCTGAGTCAGCAAAAAAACATGTTTTGTGCATTTTTCCAATAAAAAGTTCCAATCCTATAATAGCATAGATTATGATTACAAATAATACCAAAAGGGCTATGTGAAGGAGGGGAACCATGGCTTTTATAATGGAGTTCAGGACAACTTGTAAACCTGCAAGAGAGAGAAAGAAGTTTGTGAGCCAGGGAGATTCTTTAAGGAGATGGATGGATGGATGGTTTTATATATATATATATATATATATATATATATATATATATATATATATATAATTCCTAATGGTGCCTGCTCCATATATGACACACAGTAATAAAATTCAAAGAGATATTTAACATTAAATTAATATTAGGGGCACCTGGGTGGCTCAGTTGGTTAAGTATCCACCTCTTGATTTCTGCTCAGGTCTTGGCCCCACAGTTCATGAGATTGAGCCCTGCATAGGGCTCTGCACAGACAGCATGGACCCTGCTTGGGACTTTCTCTCTCCGTCTCTCTCTGCTCCTCCCCTGCTCACACTCTCTCTCTTTTAAAGTAAATAAATAAACTTAAGAAAAAAAAAAGAAAGACATCACTTCTGAATGGGTATAAGACAGAGGACTGGGTAGCAGCGCCTCTCTTGCTAGGGCCCAAGGGTGGAAGAGGATGGATTTCCACAGGTGGGCCTGGGAGAGGGGCTGCTCCAGACAGAGGGAAGAGCATCAGAAGCATGGCAGGTGAGCCAGGCAACGTGGGCCAGGCCAGTGAGTCTTGGTTGGTGGTCAAACAGTGGAGAGAAGATCAGGAAAGAAAAAGCAGATTGCAGCTAGGTAGCTCTGGGTTTTAAACTTGGGTTACACGGCCAGACTTTTCTCCATCAGCAAAGGCAGACTCTTGAGAAAGAGGAACAAGGCAGCGGGAGGTGAGGCCAGCAGAGAAGTTGTTGGGGAGTGCTGGGCTCTCCAGGCAGGACAGCCTGAGGATCATGATGAATCTAGCAGCTGAGTTTGAGAGGAGGAGAAGGTAACCATGGAGGCAGGGTCTTGAGGCAGACCTGTGCGCCTGAACAAAAACAAGAATGTCAAAAAGGAGGCTCTCCTGGATTGAAGGAGGGAGGGAGAGGGGCAAGAGCCCCCTTAGACCCAGGATGTTTGATGGCGGGCCTAACCTTAAGAGGGAAGTGTGCTGCCACTGCTACATGGACCTGAGAGATGGGGCGACAGAAGTACCAGGAAGCCCTGTATACAGCAATGCTCAGAGCCACAACACACGACAAGACAGACTGTGGAAGGAGGGTTTGTGGAGCAGTACTCAGGTCAGGAGGGGTGGGCAGAAGCTGGAGACTGAGGGTGGATGCTGGGCAGGAAACCAGAACCCACACTGCAGTCAGGCTTCCTAATTACTGTGTTTAGCATCTGGGTTCTTCCCCCCCCCCCTCCCCCAACCCCTGCCCAGGAGCACAGCTCCCTACACATATTCAAAGAACAAAAGAGTGTAAGATGCCAAGATGCTAGAAGCAAGTAAGACAGAAATCAGAACACACCAAGTGAAGAGAAGAATATTCATTAGCGATAATAACAAAAGTTAACCATGATTGGAAGTCCACAGAGAGATGTGAGGGATGAGATGGGGAGGGTAAACCGAGAAGATTTCACTCAAGAAGAGCCTATCTTTCCAAGACCCATATTACAACCTAAATCCTAGGTATTATCTTCAGATAGTTAAATGTTCAAATGGTTTTAGAAAAACAAATGATTAATAACATTTTAATATTTTCACCTTCTATCAGCAATAGATAAAAAGAAGTATCTGCTCTTATCTACTTGGACAGGGGTTTGTTTTTTCGTTTGGAGGGATTTTTTTTTTTTTTAAGACATGGATGGTCCATTCGAAATCATCTGGCAGTTAGTGCTTCTGAATTCTATGGTAGTGAGCTGTATGTTTCATGAACATGTTTGTTCATTGTAACTACTGTATTTCAGATTGGCCAAATTTATGAGATAATGAGGTTTATCTTTATGTGAACATGTAGACTTTCCTGACATTGGACTCCTTTGTACATAATCAGTGTGTACAGTAGAGCTCATGGGACTCCAGTTAAGGAGAGAGTGGGATGGAATGGGAAGAACACTAAGCCAGGAACAGGAAGAAAGTGTGTCTGCTCCCTTTTGGCCACCCACTGGCTATGAGAATCTGCACGAGTTGCTACCCCTCCATAGCCCTCGGCTTCTTTGTCTAAAAGATGATGCACAGAGATCAAATGATCTGTAGGGTTCTTTCCCACTTGATGGTCCAGGATTCTGACAAATATTATCAGAGCATGGATGGTTAAGAACTCCATGAATGCCTGAGGCACTCCCTTTTGAAATACACATTTACCTCCCAACAAATAAATATATATTCACGAACAAACACAAAATCATGTCTTATAGAACAGTCTGAATTCTCTATAGAAGGAATGAGACAATTCCCAAGTAAGTGTAAATAGTCACACCTTCCCTGGCATTTCTAAAAAATTCAGAGTTCTTAAAAAATCACTAGGCCCCAGTTGCCAACCAGCATGGGAAACATCAGGACCCAGAGCCTCTGACCCATCTCCCCAAAGCCCAGTGGGGGCTGATGAGAGACATGGATGTCCTCCACTAGCACAGTGAATAAATATGGGCTGAAAAGTCGTCACACAAGACTTAGGTCCCCATTTCTCCCCATCCACCTCTGGGACAGTGTGATGCAGAACTCCATCACATTACAAAGAAGAAAAGAAAGAAATATAGTTTAAAACTGTTCTCAAGAGCATCTGGGAACACAAGTCATTTAGTGAAAACCTCATTAGGCAAGGAAGCCACAACAATGATGTAGGAGTTCGGAGAGCTTCACTGGCCAGTTGTGCACATGCAAAGCCACAGCACCTGCTTGTCCTTACAACACACACTGTAAGCAAGCTGCCCTGTCATGTGCTCTTTGAGGGGGAAAAGGTTGTCGTGGTTACTCTGAGATCAGATTAAGCTATAACGACTAAATCTGAAAGAACATGTTTGCTCACTGAACTTTTCATTTCATCGTGTTACACATAAGAGAACCAGTCATTTCCAAGGTATTTCTATTTTTCTCAATTGCTTCCAGACAGTTCTGTGGTTTTGACTTGTGCTGATCTTTTTCAATGAAAATAAATGAACCATCTGGAAAAACAAGTACACATAAAACACCACTTCCTACATTTTCAAATGTTAAATTTGGAAATCTTTTTTTTTTTCCAGAGAATTTTTGGTGTGTCCTGAGTGCCAACAGGTTTAATAAAAATTTCATGAAGAACTTCTGGAAAGGCAAAAACATGATCTGTGCTCTTTTGATGGCTTTATGAGTCGTGAAAAACAGACACACCCTGTCATCTCAGATCCTTCCTCCAGCCGGAGCAGGCAGCCACCTCACCACCACAGTCGCTGGAGAGGTGCTAGGACATCTACCCTCACGTCCCCAGCAGGGGCATCCGTGCAGGGGCAGAGCCCAGTGAAGCGGCACGCTCCGTGTTCCTCAGAGAAGCAGAAGCAGCCTGCAGCTCCTGGACAGAGCACCGACCAGACATCCGTTCCAACTCAGGTGGCATTCGACCTGGCCTAGACGTCCAGAGCAAAAAGCAGACTAGGACTTGGCATGGAGGGGTACACACCCTAGTGGAGAAAACAGCATCTCTCACCACGGAGGGCCACCTCTGTGCTCCAGACCTTGAACTGGGGACTCTCCCCATATTATCCCTTTCAGTCCTCACAACAACCTGCGAGTCAGTCCTACAGAACCCCAGGGAAGACCCAGAAGCACCCACCTCTCCCCTCCCAAGAGCCAGATGGGCACAACTTTTTTTTTTTTAATTTTTTTTTCAACGTTTATTAATTTTTGGGACAGAGAGAGACAGAGCATGAACGGGGGAGGGGCAGAGAGAGAGGGAGACACAGAATCAGAAACAGGCTCCAGGCTCTGAGCCATCACCCCAGAGCCTGACGCGGGGCTCGAACTCACAGACCGCGAGATCGTGACCTGGCTGAAGTCGGACGCTTAACCGACTGCGCCACCCAGGCGCCCCTGGGCACAACTCTTAATAGCGGAGAGCAGAGTAGACTCTTTGGGAGTCCAGCCTCCTGCTGCTGCTCGCTTTGAAGAAAGGCAGTTGGTTGTGAGCCCTCTGTCACCCTCCTCTGCACAAACCACCATTTTCAGAGGGGGCAGGCCTGGGAGCAGGAGGAGGCTGCAGCAGCAAGGTGTCCAAAGAGGAAAACCAGACTGGAAGCAGGAAGCCTGAACTCAAGGCCCCGTGTCACCACTCACTCCATGTCTGTGCGAGAGAAGATTCTCCTGCAATATCAGGAAGACAACAGTTGCCACTGGCCCCTTCTTGGGGCTATCACTGGGGTCCAAAATGACCACACAAGCAAAAGTGTGTTGTGAACTGTGAAGGCCTCCGTGGTCATCTGCGGACCCCCTGGCTGGCACACAGCAACTCACCTTGCAACACTCAGCTCCAGAATCCTGAGCCCCACCCAGAAGAAAAACAAGTCAACAAACGCCTGGCTTTAGGAAACAAGACGTGCTTACTGGGTACTCCTGACACTAGTCGAAGTGGTCGTAACACTCGAAAGGCTCGGAGGGCTTTGACATCGAAGCCTCCTGACTTGCCACTGGAGTGGTTACCGCCTTCTGTTTCTTTGGTTAATTGTTCCAGAATTACACTAAACAATCTGAAAAAAGGAAGAAAGGAAGAATTGTTAGAGTCTGTCACCCAGGGAAGCAAAACAGGATGATAATAGTAGTTATTTCTGAACAAGGGCTAATTCTGTGGGGCTGCTGCCTAAATAAAGGGGAAGCAAGGCAAAGGCAAGCATTTGAATCCCGAAAGCAACCCCTACATGTAACAAGACTGGCAACAAGGACTGAGTCATCTGTTTTCCTGCCAACAGAGCATCCCTGACCAAGTCAGACCCCACAGAACAGGGGCTCACCATGGATCCAATGATGACAAGTGGAATTGCCCAAACAGAAGTAACAAGGAAACAAACATGGCGGCTACCATTTATACACATTCACTAGGTGCAAGCACTTTATACATCATTATCTCAATCTTCACAAAGTGCTATGCAGTAGTAATTCTTATTATTTCACAAGTGAGGAAACAAACTTGATGAGAACAAGTAACTTGCCCAAGGTCACACTACTAGGGTAGAACTATTGTATGAAATCCAGGTGTGTCAGCCCCACTAGGATGTGGGTCCCATGAGGGCAGGGACTTTTAATCTGTGTTGTTCATTTGCTCATTTAGTCTGTTCAAGCCTAGTGCCTAGAACGGTTCTTAACACAGAAGCCACTCAAAACTTATCTGATGAGTAAATCAATGGGTGAATATTGACTTCAAAGTACTGAATCTTAATCAATGTGTTATACCATTTCTGGTACAGCCACCGACACACCCACACCCACCTCCACCCTCCCAGGGAGGGATGTTCAAGGAATGATGTAAATCACAGATGCTGAGGAGATGTGCAAAGGCCAGAAGCAGTAAACCAAGGTAAGGTATTAATATCGTCATCTTCTCTTTTGAAATGTGCATAATATTGTATCTGGCAGCCACAACACATTTTTTCCTACTCTCCAAAGGTTTTTAGGATAAAGCTATTTTCAGACAATCTGCTCACTTGACAGTTACTTTTGCTCTTTCAAATAAACATTTATTCTTTGGAATTATTGCTTGTTTTTCAGAATAAATATAAATTTGCCCATTTCAAATAGAATCAACTCTGGCCAATCAGATTGTGGGGATGATTGGCCCAACAACAGAGAAAAGGTTTCTAAAGTTTAATTAGCAGCCAAAGTAGAAACTCTGCCCTCACTGGCATGCCTCTGGATTGCCAAGACACTAAGTCCATAAAATACAGGGTGGTCTGATTACAGTCCTGATTGGGCACAGTCATATCGCTCTGGGGCATTTAAAGACCAGCCATTTGTTTTAACAACACTATGGCAATTAGCAGTGACCCAGGCAGGGGGAGAGGGAGGTGGCGCTAGGGGGGAATAAATCAAGTCTCTACCTTTTCAAACCTTCAGATGGGCTCTTCCTAGTTATGACTAGGGAAATAGACCAAACTTATAACTGGTTTCTCTCGTTAGTATAGGGTTTTTTTTTTATTACTCTAAACCCCTGCAGCAAGGCTCAAGTTAAAAGTCTCCCCTCCAAAACAAGTTCATAGCTTTGCAAAAACAAAACAGAAGAAAGAAAACCTCAAACTCTTCTGAAATGTGTCAGCCGCAGGAATTTTCATCCCAAAGGGTTAGGAAAGTAATTTATGCAGGTGGTGACTGAAGATCACTTTCAAATATCAGTGTTTTACAGGACATACATCATGGTCCTTTTACCCCTCGTTCTTCAGCAATGCCCTTCATAACAGGTGAATGGTGTCTCTCTCCCATTACAGAGGAACCTGAGTCAGAGAGGGAAGCTGGCTGCCTTTTCCTGACAGCCAAGAGTATAAGGGGTTGGGGCTGGCTTCCATTCCTAAGAGTTAGCAGGCACTAGGAAAGCTCCTCTCCTTCTCTGGGCCTCAGTTTCCCCCTCTGTAAAATGAAAAAACTGGAATTAAATGAACCAGAGCCCTGCCTTTCCCATTCTAATACTCTGTGATTCTACTCCCTTTACCACTTACGCCCTCCACCCCCAACAAAAAAAAGTACCGCATGCCTAGAGAGCTCAGGACATGAAGACAAAGTATTTGATCCTAGACTGTTATTAAGTTTATCCCAACACAGGAGAAAAAGGCAAGGAGATACCTAGCAGCAACAGAATGAGCCCCCACGTCCTTCTTCACAAAGCTTAAGTGATGAGCCTGAATGCTTGAAATATATGTTGACTGAAGCTTTAGGTGGGTGGAATAAACTTTTCTATACAGGGAACACTATCAGCTCTGGTAAACCCATTGAGTACTCTTGTGGTCACATCATTACAGTTAACATTTTAGAAGTATCAATTACTTTCTTAATGTCTCTGTTAGTGGGAATCTTGACAAAAGCAATAGGTCACAGTTGGCTTGGAATGGAAAATCCACTGGATTGAGATACATCCTGTAGTTGGAAACTTTAGGGAGTAGAAATTTGATGCACATGAAGACATAGTAAGTTTTCTTTTTTTAACTTTTCTTCTGCTCTTTTACTACAATTTAGTGCATATTTTAGATGAAAAATAATCTGATGTTCTAAAGTTCCTTGCATTTATTAAGAAAGACCAATGAGTCCATTCCTACTTTAATTTCCCAGATGAGTTACTTTTTAATTTTATTGCAGATCAATTTATATATAAAATGCACTTGTTTAAAGTATACAGTGAGAGGATTCTTGACAAACACAGAGGTCCAAGTACAAACACCACAGTCAAGATACAGGACAATTCCACCATCCCCAACAGTTCTTTGATGCCTCTGTGCAATCACCTCCCTCTCAGCTCAAACTTAGATATCCACTGATTGGCTGCTTATCACTTTGGGTTGTCTTTTCCCTTTTCTAGAACCTTTTACAAATGAAATCATATAGTATATGTTCTTCTTTTAACTTCTTTTGCTCACCATATTTTTGAGATTTATCCAAGTTGTTACATTTATCCACAGTTCATTTCTTTTCATTGTTCGGTGATATCCCATTGTAGTACATAAATGTACATAATGGGGTACATATGTAGTACATAAATGTACTACAATGAATGTATCCATTCACCTGTTAAGAGATATTTGTCTTGTTTCTGGTTTTTCTCCATTATGAATAAAGTCTTTGGGAACATGTGTTTTCATTTATTTGGGTAAGTACCTAAGAGTAATACTGGTAATATGGTCGTGTGGTTAGTGTATGATTAACATTAGAGGAAACTGGCAAAATTTTCCAAAGTGACTGCGCCATTTTCCATTTCTACAAGTAGTGTATGAGAGTTCCAGTTGCTCCATATCTTGGCTAACATTTGGTATTGTCAGTCTTTTTATATTTAGTAATGCTGGTAGGTACGTAGTGCGTCATTGTGGTTTTAATTTGTACTTCTCTAATTCTAATGATGTAGAACATCTTTTCAGGTGCTTGTTGACCATTTACACATCTTCTTTTGTGGAGATCTATTCAAATCTTTTGCCCATTTATATACTGGGTTGGCTTCCTACTAATGGGTTATAAGAGATCTTTATATATTCTGAATGCAAGTCCTTTGTCATATATCTGTATTGTGAATATTTTTTCCCAGTCTGTGCTTAATTTTTAATTTTCCTCACACAATCTTTTCAAGAAAAATTATAAATTTTGATAAGCTCCAAAATTTTAATTATTTATTTTTTGGCTAGTACTTTTTGGTTCCTAAGAAATTTGCCCGCCCTAAGTCATAAAAATCTATATTTTTACATTTTATATTTTATATTTTATATTTTTACATTCTATATTTTTAACTTTCACATATAGGCTTATGATCCATTTTAAGGTAATATTTGTGTAGGTTATTAGGTAGGAATAAATATTCTTCTTTTTTTCATGTGGATAAATAGTTGTTCCATTGCCATTTGTTGAAAACTAACCAGAATTTATAATTCAACTCATTGAATTATCAAGGCAGCTTTGTCTAAAATCAATTGCTCACATACATATGGGTCTATTTCTAGATTCCCTAGTCTATCCCATTGATCTTTATATCTACTTCTTATGCCAACATCAGTCTTGGCTACCGGAGTTTTATAGCAAGCCTAAAGATCAGGTTCCAGCTTAGTTCTTAAACATTTCTTTGTCTAGTTTAGGGCCTCTCTAATTACTGTATCAGTTTTAAAATAAATCTGTCAATCTACAGAAATCTTGCTGGGATTTAGATTCAGTCTATAGCAAAGTTTGAGAAGAAGTGATATCCTAACAATAATTGAGTCTTCCAATCCATGAACACCATACAACATTCCATTTATTTAGGTATTCTTTCATTTCTCTCAGCAAAGTTTAGTCATTTGCAATGTGTTATTTTCCCCTAAATATTTCATGCTTTTTGATGCTATAGTAAATAATGTCTTTAAAATTTCATTTTCTATTGGTTCATGACTAGCATATAGGTTTTTAAATACTTTTTAAATACTAACCTTCTACCCAGAAACACTGCTAAATTCATTTAGAGCACATAATTTTGTATGATTTTGCTGTTCTTAAATTCATTAAGACTTATTTTATGGCCCATAATATTTCTTGGTCAATGTTCCATGTATATGCATGTGAAAAGAATGTGCATTCTGGTCTTGAGTAGTATGTTCTAAAAATGCCAATTAAGTCAAGTTTGTTGATGGTACTGTTCATATATCCCTATATACCTAGTGATTTTCTGTCTAGATGTTCTATCAACACCCTTCAAGAGAGAAGTATTAAAATGTACAGATTTGTCCATTCCACCTTAAGTTCTTTTCAGTTTTTGTTTAGTGTATTTTGAAGCCTTGTTATTAGGCACATACACACACACACACACACACACACACACACACACACACACTTAGGGTTATTACATCTTCATGAAAGAATTCTTTCATCACTATGAAATGTCTTTTTCCTGGATAATATTCCTTGTTCTCAAGTCTACTTTGTTGGACTAATATTGCCACTCTACCTTTATTCTGATTCATTTTCACATGGCATATATTTTTCTGGCCTTTGAATTTCAAATTATTTGTGTCTTTATAAGTTAGGGTTCTTGTCAACACTATAGAGTTGGGTCTGGTTTTTACATATAAAATCTGATAAACTCTGGACTCTTATAAGGATTTAGCTGGATTTAAATCTACTATCTTGCTGTTTGTTTTCTGTTTGCCCTGCCCATTGTTCTTCTTTAATTCATACCTGACTTTTTTGAATTAATTGAACTTTTAAAAATTCCATTTAATATCCAACACAGGCTTATTAACCATATATTTTTATTTTTCTAGTGGCTGCACTAGGGCAAGTGTCAGCAAAAATCTGTAGAGTGTCAGATAGCAACTATTTTAGAATTTTCAGGCCACAGGGTCCCTGTCACAACTATTCAACTTTGCCATCCTAACACCAAATAGCCAAATAGATATGAGTGAGTCTGACTGTCTTCCAATAAAACAATCTTCCAAAGCACGCAGGAAAATACTTTGTCAATGTGAAAAATAAAAAAGGCAATAAACCATATTTGGCTTACAGGCTAAATTTTGCCAGCCTGTGCTCTAGGGTTTACAATATACATCTTGAACTTAATACAGTCTACGTTCAGATAATATTTTATCATATTGACCACCAACTGTATAAGCTCTTTTCAAACGTACATGGCTTTTTCCTTCTTTCTGTCCTTTGTGCTATTGTTACATATTTTACTTTCATAGAAGCTGCAAACTCCTCAATACATTGTTACTACTTGTGCCATAAATAATCAAGTACTTTTAAAGAGATTTTAAAATGAGAAAAAAACTTTTTTTTATTTACCCATGAATTTACCCTTTCTGGCATTCTTCATTTCTTTTTAATAGATCCATAATTTCTACCTGGTTTCATTTTCCTTCAGTGTGAAGAAATTCCTTTAGTAATTGTTGAGATGAGGGTTTATTGGTGGTGAATTCTCAGCTTTGGTTTGTCTGAAAAAGTCTGTTTTTACTTCAATTTGGAAAGATATCTTTACTGAATAAGAATTCTAGGTTGACATTTTCCCTAGCACTTTAAAGATCTCTCTCTATTGTCTTCCAGCTTGTATGGTGCTGATGAGAAGTCTAGGGATGTCTTTTTCTCTGATTACTTTTTCAGATTTTCTCTTTATCCTTGGTTTTGAGCAATTTCATTATGATTATGACATACTTTGATGTAGTTTTCTTCATGTTTACTTTGCTCGAGCTTTGTTGAGCTTCTTGAATTTGTGAGTTTATGTTTTTCATCACATTTAGAAAATTTGGAGTCATTTAAAAATTTTTTCTGTCTCTCCTCTATCTCCTCTCCTTTGAGACCCCAAATATACATGTGTTGGACCACCTGATATTGCCCCACAGGTCATCCAGGGCATGTTCAGTTTTTCTCTGTCAACATTCTTTGTGTTATTGCTAGGTCTTCAAGCTCCTTGATGTTTTTCTTCTATTGTATCTAATTTGCTATTATGCCAATCCAGGGGAAATTTTCAGCTCTCAAAGTCCCATGTGGTTCTTTCTAATATTGTCCCATCATTTCGCATTGTGGCCATGTATTCCTTTAGGTCCACATACATATTCATAATAGCTATTTTTAAAGTCTTGTAAAGCAATTCTTTATTAATTCCACCATCTTTGTCATTTCTAGGTCTGTTTCTACAGATGGAATTTCCTCCTTATGGGTCATATGTCTTAATATGGCTATAATATTTGACTGAATGCTAGACAATAGCTAAGTATCTATATTTTGTCATCTTCTTTTAAAGAGTTTTGAGTTTTGTTTTCGCAGGCAGTTTGTTTTGCACCTCAGTTGGCTCCTTTTCAGGTTTCTTCTCAACCATTTTTAGAAAGGAATTCAGGTGACCATTACTCTATAGCAGGGGTTGGCAAAACTGTTCTGTAAGGGGCCAGAGAGTAAATAGTTCAGGCTTTGTGGACCTAAACTACAATTCAACTGTGTAAACAAACACGTGTGACTATGTTACAATAAAACTTTATTTACAAAAATTTGTGGCAGGCTGAATTTGTCCTGTTGGCCTTATTTTCCCAACCCCTGCTACTAATGGCCATTCTGGGCTCTCTAATGACAGTCCAGGGTGTCTATTGAGGTCCTTCCATTCTTGCTGGTCATAACTTGAACATCTCCCAGACCTGTGTGAGCTCTAGTTATTATTCAGCTTATAGTCTCCAGCTTTTCTTTTTCTCCCTAATAGCATTATTTGACTGGCCTCATGGACTCTCACTCCCTGTAAGTGTAGATTACACTTCAGGCAAAGCTCAAGAGGACTCCAAAGCATATTTATGGAACTCTTTCCCTGAAAAGCCCTTTCCCTTCTCCTCCCATGCTACACCTGTCAAATTTCAGCCCCACTGGCCTTACTGGATTCTTGTCTCTGTCTCCTCAATGCAATGAGACCACCATCCTCTGTTCAGTTCCATGTCTTTGTGCTCTTCTATAGTCTGAAAAATATCTCCAGGTAGAAAGCTGAGGTAACTGTAGGGTAGGGATAAAAGAAACGGAGCTAAGCATCTCCATCCTGTAGCTGAACAGAAAGTCCTGGGTCAGAAGAGGTACAGTGAGATTGTTCCAGAACCAAGAGACTTGCAAGGCTCCTGCTTGCCATTCCTTATTAGAGTTCACCAAATACAGGAAGGTACAGACATACCTACTACTTGTTCACTTTAGCTGCACTACCTTTGTGGTAATACTGTAGGCACCATGTACTGTGGTGGTTTTTGCAAAAGCTGAAATTTTTTTCCCTTAAGTCTAATTATCTCACTGGGCCACCATTTTGGATCCCATTTGAACTTCCTAGGTTTGAAAGAGCAGGCTTAAAATTTATCCCACTCTCCTAACATCCAGCTGTCTCCCATGGAAAGCCAAAGTATTCATGATTTTAAAAAACAACCCATAAGAAAAATTACTTTGCTCAATTTCAAAAGGCAGTTGAACAAAGTTATGGAGCTGAAAACAGAGAGGTCATTTAACGATCTCTCTGTAGGACCAAATATAATTTTAGGAGCAACCCACTTACTGCTAGATAATGAAGACTCTATGAAGGGATAGATCTTCTTTTCCTATCTGGGTATTTGGTCCAAAGGCCTAGCACTCCTCTGACACAGATTCAGTTTTTCCTCTTGCTGGAAAAATTTCCAGGTGTGGAAGGATCAGAATAACACAACACAGGCCACTGTTTTTTAATACCCTCCTTTAACTAAAACTGTTGGTGTGTCTCTTCCTGTGACAGGATTTCAGAATAATGCCTACTTTCTCTGCATTTTCCAGCTTATTTCATTTCATGCCAGATACCTGATATTATTCAGACACTTGTTTTGTTATTTCAAATGGATGGTAGCATGCCAAAGTTTTTCCCACCAGTCAGCAAAAAAAAAAAAAATTAATAGCTTTGCTCAAGGGATGTTAAATAGCAGAGTATCTCACTTCTGTGAAGGATTTATTACTGTTTTAGTGTTTTGTGTTTTTTTTTTAAACTAACAGAGTGCTAAGTATAAGAGTTCTACTCATTTGAGTCTAACCGCTAGCATGGCTGGCCTGTTTGTGAAGACCCAAGGCCTTGTAAAATGAAACCCTCTTAAATCAAGAGCTTCAACTTCCTTCTTTAATACATTACTGGAAGGGAAGTAAAAACAATGAGGGGATTCAAACTGGTCTCTTCCCAGAGGCAGATAGCAGCATCACCCATCACCAGCATCACTCCAAAACACTCCCGGCAGGTTCCGGCCACAATTGCTGGCAGAGAGGAGCAACCATGTTCCCTCAAAAGACTGTGTTTTTCATTGCTCCATGCCTCCCATCTTCCAAACATTTCCCCAAAATAAAAGGGACTTACCCTACTATTACTATAACAAAATCCAGTAAATTCCATCCATTCCTAACATAAGCATTAGGATGTAGCAATAATCCATATGCTATAATCTTCAAAAATGTCTCGACTGTAAAAATAATCAGGAAGGCATATTCTACTTTTTCCTGTAAAGAGAAACAAAAAGAGGGGGGGGCGTGGAGAGAAGAAGAAAAAGAGACAGGAATTAGATTCAATATCTCTGAGATATAAGCATTTTCTCCAAGCAAAGTTTTATTATGAGAAATGGCACCATTAACACAGCACCTGTGCCAGGAAAGCGTTTTAATTCTAACACTGAATTTCTCATAAGCAGCTAAGTGTAAAACACTTTTCGTTCCAGGCTGCATGACTGCATTTTGCCACCTGCCCTGATGCGTGTGCAATGAGTCTGCCTAGGACATAACGGGCATGTTTGTTATTTGCACACATTTGCAAAATGCAGCATGTTTTCCTCCTGAGATTGCCAAATTAGGCCCAGAAAAGCACAAGGGTACAACAAAGATCTCAACAGTGGCTTTGAACAGAATGTCCTTTGGACGAAAGGAAGGTGCATCTGCTTTGACCCTCTCTCTTCCTCTTGGGTTTACACCTGATTTCTAATCCAGGGTCCTCTTTGTCTCAGAGCAGCAATGTGACCTTGGCAAGTGCCTCCTCTCCTCTGGACCTAAACTTCCTCACCAGCACAGAAGGGGAGCATATTCAGGATGGCAAATCCCCTGCCTGCATACTGGCATGTGGCCTCTCCCAGCTGACACTGCCAAGTGGTCGCCATACACCGTCCCAGGGAGCCTGGGTTCAGCCTCTGTGTCCTTCCCTCCTACCAGCCCTGGCAGCCATTCCCATCTGGCTGCCCAAATCTCTGAGATTCAGCCCTCAGGCTAGGTGACTCTTAGAATCCTTCCCATTCCAATTCATGCAACTCTGTGAGTCCAGAGAACACATCCATCAGCAGGTCTAAAAATGTTGACTCCTTTCCTCTTTTATAAAGGTTTTCTTTATGCAGCTTCAGCTTTAATAGAAATACCAACCCACTGGGATGTGTGCAATTAATTTTATAAGAGGCATTCCCTGGCAAGAGGCTACTTAATAACTCAATGAAAAACCATCAGCAATTAAAACTCTTCCACGTGGGCCATAAAGTCCTCCACAAATATTAATTCTACCCTGTGGGACCTGAGGAAAGTAAGCAATACCTTAGGAAAATGGAAGTCATGGAATTCACTTATTAAGATGCCCAGTGCAAGAGGTCAAATAAATTTGGCTCAGGAAACACTCAGTGAGCACCTATTCTACATAACAGACCCCATACCAGGAGCCAGGATTAGAAAAATGGCTCCACCACGGTCCCCTAAAGGTTTAGTCTGGTGGGGAAGGGAAGGTTTCAAACATAAACACTGAGAATGTCCCAAGACAGGTAACTGAAAGAGCAGCTGTACATCTTGAGCACTCTGACAAGGCCAAGGGACTAACTAGTTCATTCCTCCTTCACCAGGACTTTGCTTTGCTGTATGTGACCACTACTAGGTGGGCTAAGCCGCCCTGCTACCAAAGTGCTACCCCTCTGTCACCTGGCCTGACCTTCCCCACGTTTCGCCCCACATCCTCCCTCTTTACCACCAGAGCCACCGTCCAACCACTGCTGGACTCCAGCCTTCACCCTCATTCTGACTTCCCACTGGTCTTGCAAAAAGCCAGTTCATCAGTTCTTCCCTCCCGGGTCTCTGTTGTCCTTAACCTGTCCTCCAGAGCTCCCTTTTATCCTTGAACACCATCAGAGAGGTCTAATAAACTCTTTTGTGATGTGAGTTAGTCAGAGTCAGTGTGTTTTCAATATATAGAACCTCACTCACCCCAACCTCCATACCCATGCTGCCCCCAGAACTCTCAACTGGTCCCATCCTCAGCCTAGCTCATCCTACGTACCCAATACCCTTCACCAGACCGCCAGAACCCTCCTTGACCAGGACCCTTCTCCTTCTACACAGTCGTGCCCTCCAGACACACGTGAGCCTCCAAACCTCCAGCAACTCCCTTCTTTACTCTCCATATTCCCTGTGAGCCTCACACCAGGACCAACTTTGCTCCTGGCTAGGGAGGAGAGATCCCGGAAGGCTTCAATGGGGGCAGTGACAGCTATGAGAGCTAAAAGGAGAAAGCAATTCTGTTACTTGAACCAGAAGCAAAAATCCCTGAAAATACCAATTCACTGTACTCAAATTAGACCCTGACCACCAAATGTAGATTGTCAATATGTTTTCAAGACTTAGAATTCTACGCGAACAAGATAAGCTAAAAACAGCACGCTAGTTTTACAATTCCTCTTCCCTTTTTATCCCTTCTGCTTTATTTACTAGGCCAGACAGAGAAAAAAGGCTTTTGCTGCCATCAATATTCATAGCAGTTACATCCCTATGTCAACACAGTGCTATACTTTAGAGCAGAAAAACAAGGCAGGGAACAGAGAGTACATCGAGCAAACACAGCTTGTTTTTCCTCTTTGGCTTTTATTTGTAAGTAATATTGCTATAATAATACAAGGGTCATTAGTATAACTGAATTGTTTAGGGTTCTTTTATATCCTCTTCTCTTGTCCTCCTCTCTCTCCTTTTAAAGAATTAGGTTTCTCTTTCCAAAAATCCTTAGTGCATTACTTGATGGAATTGATTGTAGGAAATATAACTTTGCTTTAATGTGATTCTTTATTACAGAGACTCTACCATGATGCCAACTGAACCATCACAGCCTGGAGAGCATACTAGACCAGTTTGTTAGAAGCCAGTGTCGTTCTCATCCCCAGCCATTTAAAAGGACTCCTATAAAACAAATACACCTCCACAGTAAGCAAATGCAATATAAAAAAAACTTTTGCAAAACAGCAATCATGGGAAGGAGAAGTAACTATTTATATCACAAAAGAATTGTTCATTTGAGAAAAGAAGGTTGAGCTGGTAATTTGAAAAGGAAGTCCACCAGGAAGGTCAGGTTCCTAACTGGGCAAGGTGGGAATATACACTCAACGGAAGGGACCCAATCAGATGTTGCATAGAGAAGATATGGAGTCTGTGGCCCAGACAGAGGGAAGCACAGAGGAATGGGATGACTGAGGAAGAGGCAAGCAGGAACCCTCCAGAACTAGACATGAAAGGAGGTATCCTGGGGGCAGGGCTGCTTCATAAAAGCTAACAGCCTCAGGCTAAACAGAAAGATAAAATGATTTCTGCATCCCAGTCTCCCCTCATTTGCCAGGCAGGGCCACATGCCACTCAGCCACCAGCAGGATTCTTCTCGCTGGCATGGGATCCTGGGTGGGCAAAAGCAGCCCAATCTCCTTTTAAAAAACCACCAGTGGGGTGCCTGGGTGGCTCAGTCAGTTGAGTGTTGGACTTTTCATTTCAGCTCAGGTCATGATCCCAGGGTCTTGGGATAAAGCCCCACGTCAGGCTCTGCACTGAGCATGGAGCCTGCTTAAGATTCATTCTCTCTCTCTCTCTCTCTCTCTCTCTCTCTCTCTCTCTCACTTTCTCTCTGACCCTCTCCTATTTGTGCCTCTTTCTCTCTAAAATTAAAAAAAATTTTTAATTAAAAAAATTTAGGGGTGCCTGGGTGGCTCATTAGGTTAAGTGTCCAACTTCGGATCAGGTCATGATCTCACAGTTTGTGAGTTTGAGCCGCATGTCCAGCTCTGTGCTGACAGCTCAGAGCCTGGAGCCTGCTTCGGATTCTGTGTCTCCCTCTCTCTCTGCCTTTCCCCTACTCACACTCTGTCTCTCTCAAAAATAAACAAACATTTAAAAAATTTAAAAAAAACTAAGCACCACCAATTCCTCTTAACCAGACACCACCCTATGTATGGATGAAAGTCACTCATGAGACCACAAGCCACCAGAAATAAAGGTTCCAAATCTAATTCAGAAACCTGATAGATCTTCTTTGAACACTGAAGCTTCACCCTGCAGAAGGGTCTCTACACCAGTAAACCATACACAGGACTTTGAGAAACTGAAACTGTCAACTAGCAATGGGTGGGAGATGACAGGATCCTTAATTACACCTGGGTCTCTCCTTTCCTGTTCTCAGGGACCCTTTCACTAGTACTGTAGTATGAACATCCACCCACCCATCCATCCATCCACTCACCCATCCATCCCTGGGCACCTGGGTCCTCCTCAGAAAGCCTGATGTGTATCTTCACAGAGTTCCCAACCTGCTATCCGAAGGTAACAAGGGCTTGATGAGGCAGGTAAGGGTCAACTCTTTGCTTGGGTCATCCATCCACATGGTCCCAAATCTTTGGCAAGGCTCTCTTGGCTGACACCCTGATAGTAGCTGCTGCTCCTTTGCACACCACTCCTCTCACTCTGTGGGTCCCAGGCTCTCTATTGGCAGGGGTCATCTCTTACTGACTTTGTAATCTCAGCACCCAGCACCATACTAGAGTATCATACATAAGGTACTCAACAGGAAGTAGAGAAGAAAAAGAAGAGAAGGAATAGAGCAAGAAAACCAGACTTAAAGGGGGCTAGGAAAACATGAGGTTTTGTGATCCTAGCATATGTACCAAAAAGGGAAACAATGAAGCTCTGTCTCTAAGTTGCCATTAACCCTTTCTAGAACAAGCTTGGAAGAAATGGTCACACTGCTGAGTCAACAACTGATCCTGATGTCTCATCTGGCCCTCCCTTTCAATCCTGATCTGCACCCCCAGGTAAATTCCTCAACCTTCCTTCCCTAGCTTCCTCTTCCAGTTTTCTTCCCTTCCACGAGAACCCAGCCCTCCATGCGAGGGGCCACCCTGCTTCCCCTTCTGGGATGCACACCCTCACATATGGAAACTCCCCTCTCCAGAGTGAGTACACAACCAATACAGGACTAGAACAAGCCCAGCCTGGGGCAGCGGAAAGAACACAGGGCTCGCAGCCACAGCATCTGTTTTCTGCCAGCCCTGGTTCAGCCACCACTTCAGGCCCACGCCCTGTTCCCTCTTTCTAGAATGGTTCCCCCATCTCACTTTTTCATCAGGCTAAGCTCTACTTGTACTCCAAGCCTCGGCTGAAATAACACTCTCTCAGAGAAACCTTTGCTGACCTCCCCAAACTGAGGGCCCACTGTTAGATGTCGTCATGGCCCATTATACATCTTCACGGCCCTATTCACAACCAAAATTTTAATGTTATCTCTTTAATGTTTGTCCCTCCAATAAATGAATTTCTATAAGATCAGAGACTATTTCTATTTCATGCATCATTGTATTCCCAAGGCTTGCCATAAAAATACTCAATATTTATAAATGAATAAATGAGCAAAATGAGAGGTTTTGACCCAACATTATTCACCATCCCTCCCTAAGAAGTTCCATAATTGTTTTAGTCTGCTCAGGCTACCATAACAACATATCATATACCAGGGGGCTTTAAACAGCAGAGGTCCCTCATGGGGTGTCCCTCAGTCAGATAAGTGACCAACTTCAGCTCAGGTCATGATCTTGCAGCTTGAGACCCTCGTTGGGCTCTGGGTTTATCAACAACTCGGAGCCTGGAGCCTGCTTTGGATTCTGTATCTCCCTCTCTCTCTGTTCTTTCCTGACTCGCGCGCTGTGTTGGTCTCTCTCAAAAATAAACAAACATTAAAAAAGCAGCAGAGATCCCTCATAGTTCTGGAGACTGGAAGTCAGGGACCAAGGCGCCAGCTAATCTGGTGCCTGATGAGAGCTCTCTCCCTACCTTGCAGAAGGCTGACTTTCTGTTATGTCCTCATCTGGCCTTTCCTCTGTCTGTGTATGTGGAAAGAGATCTCTCTCTACCCCTTCTTTATTTTTTTAAAATGTTTATTTATTTTTAGGAGAGAGACAGAATGTGAACAGGGGAGGGCAGAGAGAGAGGGAGACACAGAATCTGAAGCAGGCTCCAGGCTCTGAGCTATCAGCACAGAGCCCAGTGTAGGGCTAGAACTCATGAATGGTGAAATCATGACCTGAGCCGAAGTTGGATGCTTAACCAACTGAACCACTCGGGTGCCCCTCTACCTCTTCTTATAAGGGCACTAATCCCATTCATGGGGGCTCTGCCCTCACGACCTAACCACCCCCCCAAAGGCCCCACCTCCTAATACCATCACATTGGGAGTTAGAATTTCAACATATGAATTTGGAGGAGGGGCAGAGGGAAGGGGGCAGCAACATCCAGTCCATAGCAATAATCTCAGGGCCCCCTTGGCTTTGCCCTATTCCAGGAGAAACGTCCATAACTATAAGTTAGGGAAAAGCTCTTCTCCATAACCGCAGTTTTTCCTGCTCTAATAGGCCAGGCCGGGCTCTTCCAGTCAGAGTAAGGAGCACATGCAAAGGCTAATCATTCAAGGGTGACAAGAGCACAGGGGTGAGGGACAGGCGAGGGTGGGGACACGAGGCCTCGTGGGCCAGGCTACAGGGCTCTCTCTCACCTGGAGAACCAGCAGACTGAACCAGATGGTCTCTTCCAGCTCTAAAACTACAGTTCTCTACCACCTAAGGAGCAAAATCTGGACCTTGGCTTCACAGCAAGGTTCTGCAAGGCCCAGATATTCCTGGGGAAATTGGCCAACCAAAGGCAGCAGCTGTGCTGTCCAGGGGCTGGGTCACTGAGGTCACTGCAGCACATCCAGGCCAGGCTTGCCAAGGGACGCTCCCGCAAGCTGCCATGAACATGGCAGGATGGGACAGTGGGGAGCCTGTGGGAAGGTGGTTACAGTTTCCGTAAGCAATTCCCCCTCTAGTAAAAGGGCAGTGGGTGAGCCGCGGGACAGCGGTCAGCAGGCAGGCCTCGGCTCGGGGCCACTTAGGAGGTAATGTTCTCCTCTGCAGGTATTAATGAAGTATGTACCTCTGGCCTCCAACGGAGGTAGTGTAATGCCCTGTTTACAAGAAGAAACTGGCTGCAATAGACCGGTTGCCTTCATTTTTCTTCACCTTTGGTTTAAAAGTACAAATTTTAGATGACGTTTGTGTCCCCTGAGTCCAATGCCAGTCTCTACAGCTGAGTCACCCTGGTTGAGTCATCTACCCCTGGGCTTCTCTGCTTCCTCATCTGTAGACAGGAGCAACTGTCCTCACTCCACCCACCCAGGCTATGGTGACAATCAGATTAAGTGGAAGGTGGGAAAAAGTTCCGCAAATTGCCCCGCACCCCACAATCAAAGGCCCTCCGAAATGAAGACAGACATGAGGCAGCTCTCTCAGTGGCTGGGAGGTGCCATCCTCACAGAAGGCTCTAGAAACTCTCTGAAGATCCAGTGAACCCATGAGCAGCCAGACAGGGAGGACCCTTGCCCGGTGAGAACAAATGGAGGAAGCCAGCTGGATGGCCTAGCTGACCCCGCCATAGAGACCAGCGTCAAAAAATCTTGTTTGTAGGAGGAGAGCAGCATCACACCTGGGGTGGAAGAGGCTGACCGGGCATTCTCTCTGGAAGCGGCTTCTTCACTCACTGGCAGAGCAGTGCCAGTTGCTGCTTTGAGGCCACACCTAGCTACATATGGCTCCTACCACCCAGGAAACTGCTGGGGTAATAACAGCACCCTGTCCTTCCTCTGAGAAGTGCTCCTTTTCTACTCTCAGTCCAGGAGCTACAGGAGTTGGCATGTGGCCCAGGCTACTGATTCAGGGACAGGCATGTGACCGCACACACCAACCAGGTCCAATGAGAGCAACACCTGGGATTTTCACTTCAGCAGCCAGGCAAAACGTTCTGTCATTGGCACAGACTTGGCTCTGAGAGGCGGGAGGCCTGGAGTTACCAGGACACAGAATGAACCACAAGCAACAAGAAAAGCCAAGCCAAAAAAATGGGGAGAGAGTCAAACAGAAAGAGAATCTCAGAGGCCAAGCATCTGGCTCTGATGCCTTTGTGAGAGCCCCCAAATCAAGTTGAACCTGAAGCCAAAATTCTCCTCTCCGGCCTTGGGCTTTTCACAGTTATAAAAGCCAATTCACTGAGCAAGTTTGGGTTGGGTTTTTGGTCAATTACAAACAAAAATACCCTAGCTAACTACATAGTGATCCTACAGGGTCACTTTGCTTCCCTAAAAGTTAAAGCATCTAAGAGAAACTTCAGGCACTCATTTCTCAAGAGATTTAACTCCCTTGAGGAGTCCCTTTGACCCACAGGCTTAGGGATGATTTTCTATATATAGGACCCATAAGCCCTGCAAGCCGTTGCCTCTGGAACTTCATCTAGGTTGGGTCTTCCAAATTTACTCCTTTAAACCCATCCATTCTCTGTTGCTGTCTTCAATTCCAACTGGTTTCCTGCACTCCACACATTCCTTCCTATAAACTTGATGCCTCAGACTTGCCTTGCTTCCCATTCCGCCCATGCTGGGACCTGAACTGGGAGTCCCCTTGGTAGTGGGTGCCTTCTGTAGTTGGCAGGCATGCACTTCCTCACCCAGTTCCAACGCCAAGGTTCTGCCCACCTCCACCCTACCATGCTTGGCAGTTCTAGCACCCTATTTCAATTCAATTCAACATTCATAGGGTATCTACTCTATACCAGGCACATTATTGAGCACTGCAGAGTCAAAGATGGCTAAGATGTTTGTGTCCTAAAGAAGGACATCAGAGGCATGTATAAAAATTTCAAGACAGGGGCACCTAGGTGGCTCAGTTGGCTAAGCATCCGACTTCAGCTCAGGTCATGATTTCATGGTTCGTGAGTTCAAGCCCCGCATTGGGCTCTGTGCTGACAGCTCAGAGCCTGGAGCCTGCTTCAGATTCTGTGTCTCCCTCTCTCTCTGTCCCTCCCTCCCTTGCTCTCTCTCTCAAAAATAAACAAACATTAAAATTTTTTTTTTTAATTTCAAGACATAGCACATGACAGTCAAAGCCAAAGTAGAGTACTGGGGATCTCCTGTGTAGAAACAGAGGGCATGGAGCCACTAATTGTGTCTAGAGCATTTGGGAAAGCTTCTTTAAAAGTATAGGACTATGTCACATCCAGGAGTGCCTGACTGGCTCCATCAGTTAAGTGCCTAACTTTGGCTCAGGTCATGATCTCACAGTTCATGAGTTCAAGCCCTACATCTGGCTCTCTGCTGATAGCTCAGAGTCTGGAGTCTGCTTCAGATCCTCTGTCTCCCTCTCTCTCTGCCCCTCCCCTGCTTGTGCTCCATCATTCTCTCAAAAATAAACATTAAAATTTTTTTTTTAAGTATAGGAGTGTGTCACATCTAAATTCCTCCATATGGCATCCTCAAGGACCTCTACAATCTGTCTGTGGTCTACCTACCAACAACCATCTGGTATCTGTTACCCCACAGGGTACAGGGCCACCACTCTACCCCATCCCCTTCCTCCTCCTCTGCTCCAATCCATCGGTTCCCATAACATCCTGCACATACGTCATACTCACTAGAACCTCTGGTCTTTGTGACTGCTCTTCTCTGTGACCCAAAGCACTTCTGTTTACCTCAATCCTGCTCACCATGTCAGGGAAGGCTAGGAAGCTTCATATACTCTTGAGGCCACGAAATAGAACAGAGAAGGGCAGGGCACTGCCCTGTTTCCAGGTCCTGGTCTAGTTAGGAAGGAGAACTCATTCATGTGTTATCTTGTACTATTTGTAGATTTTCAGTACCTATGGGCAAGAACCACTGTATTTACCTCCGCAGGTTCTCCCACCATCCCAAGAAGAAGACTGAGCCTCAATAGACACTGTGATGGCATCCACCACAAAGAAGAAAGAGAAGAGTCATTATAATCCCAAGGCTGCATTGCTGAGTCCCTGGGCCAACACCCTGTCTCACCATCAGGGTGCAGTGACAGCAGCTCTACCACCCAGGCTAGAATCCCTTTCACCCTCTCCTACTTGGAGATATAGTTTTGCTTTCTTTCCAACCTTTGTTGGCCTTTATATCCCATTCTGACAGCTTGGGTCAAGGAGAATGGCAGGAAGAGTATGTGTCCTGTGTAGGGCTCATCAAAGCAACCCGCTGCCTCCCTGGGATGTAAGGGGCCTGGGTCATGTCATAGCTGCCAAACTCCCATCATTCTAGAAAAGCCACATTCTTAGCATTGGTTAGTTTGCATGGCATGAGCCAGTGCTCCAACACGTCCATCTCCTTGGCTATGAACAAAGAAATGAGCAAACATTTCAAAATGGCAGGAACTGAGTAAGCTTAAAACCAAACATTTTCATTTGACAAGAAGACAGTCATTTCTTTTCTCCATTAACACAGCTAAGGGCAAGCTTTTCAATTCTGCATGTGGTTAAGTTCCCTGACATCTGAGTTACAGACAGAATCTTGTCTTGTTCCCCTGATGCTCGCTCGTGTCCCTGTCAACATGCACATGTGATGCCACGCCTGCAACTGAGGAAACACCTTCCAGTGTCTTACCTCAGCTGACCCTCCAAGCTATGGGGTAAGACAGGCAGAGAAGCGATCACCACTCCCATCCACACGCAAGGGTCACAGACACCGAGTTACTTCTGGCCATGGGCCACAGCAGCAGCAATCGTGCCCTCTGGTGTGAGGAGTTCTGACCACGCCCACCTTCACGCCATCCTGCACCTGCCCAATCTTCCCTGCTCTTCTGTGTTGTTCTGCCTAAGTCACAAGAGGACGTTCTCATCTTAGGGGCACCCAGGCAACCAAGACACCATAAGAATGTGCCTTGGAGGTCCCGACTGCTAATTGGTTGGTGTTGGTACCTGGGGTGAGGCTGCTCCCACATAAGAAGTGTACAGTCACCCGGAAGTACTTTCATCTCCTACAGGGGAGGCAAAGAGCCCCGGTGCAAGTTCTGGCTCTGCCACTTACACATTATAAAGTGACTTTACCTTCCTCCTCAACACAGCTTCTTCATCATAAAATGGAGTGAGGGCAGACACTGCCCAGGATGCTCATTGAGTGTACATGAGGCAACACGTGTAAAACACAAGAACCAGGGTCTGCATGTAGCACACTCCATGGACGTTGGCTCCTTTCATTGTTGTGTCTATGTAACGTGCCCCTGCACAGCCCTGGCCGCCACCCAGGAAAGGCACAGGGCTTGGCATAGAGCAAGTGCTAACTACTTACTAAGTTAGCCCTGGGACAGTGGTCTAACTCCCAGCGAACCTTGCAGGTCCACACATGCACAGTGTAGACATCTCTTCCAGGTGGGCCTGCTCTGGTTAGCATGGGCTCCACCTTGAGGGAGAAAGCTGCCTCATCTACACCTGCTCCTACACCTTCCTGCACCCATGTTACCCCCCTCCCTTCACTGTGAAGGCAAAACAGCAGATGTCTGTGGGGCAGTGGGGAACAGGCAGCACTCAGCTCTTCAGCTGTTACCTTCCGCCATAAAAACCACATTTGGCGATGAGCAACCCTAATTCACGGTCAGCTGTTTCCCAGTGAATGTGCAGAGAACATAGATCATTTATTTCAGAATAAATTTATGAATCAAAGTTTAAAAATACATAAAGCATGGAGTCTATAATTGAGATAAAGTATGTAACCCATTCACCCAGAAGATTAATAACCCCATGCCTATAATTCACCATTATTTTAGAATTAGAGAGTAAAATTAAGTTAATTTAAAAGACATGGGTGGCTTAAAAACCAGGCACCACCCAACCGTGGCCTTGAAGTGGAAATCAATACACAGTCAATGACTAAGCAGAACGGATTTTCTGCAGACCCACTCCACGCTGGAAGTGTCACTGGCATTGATCTGGTCCCGCCAGTCAAATGTCTCCCTCATCACCTCACACCTCCCAGAGGCTGGAGGAAAGGCTCTGCACCACCCCACCAAGCTCACCACCCAGTTGGGCTTTCTACAAGCAAGTCCATCCCCAGGAAGATGGGTGGCTCCAGAAGCAGATACTAGAGGAGTCTATTTGGTCAGGTGGTGAGAGCTAGTTCTCCAGACCTAGCTCACAACTCCACTGTTCTTTTAAAAGTAAATTTTTGTTTAACACCTGCCAAACTCCAAAAAAAGAACTCTAAGCAGCAAGAATATGAAAATTTGAAGCAGGTAAGAAAGGAATGCTATGTGGCTATTTTTTTTTGAAAGGCAGCAAATCTATATGGCAAGGCAAGGGAGGATGTCCACAATACATTAGCACAGGAATAACATGAATAGGATCCCCTTGATGTCTGAAAAAAAAATCTCTTAATAAGCTGGTCTACAGTGTAGACAGCCAAGAGTGAAGAGGCTCTGAGAGTGAGATCACGAGGAACTTCCTCTCTACTATGAGGTATCCCTGATTCGTCAGTCTTTCTCGCTGGAGATCTTTCTACTTTATTTTTTTAAAATTTTTAATGTTTATTTATTTTTAAGAGAGAAAGAGAGACACAGAGAGAGAGAGCACAAGTAGGAGAGGGGCAGACAGAGAGGGAGACAGAGGATCTGAAGCAGGCTCCAGGCTCTGAGCTGTCAGCACAGAGCCCAACACGGGGCTCGAACCCACAAACCATGAGATCATGACCTGAGCCGAAGTTGGATGCTTAACTGACTGAGTCACCCAGGCATGCCAAGATCTTTTACTTTAAAATCAGCTGAAATTCTAAATATTTAAGATAAAAGAGTAAGCTGAGAAAGAAAAATTAACAAAGAAAACAAAAAGAAGCAGGAGTGGGGCGCCTGGGTGGCTTGGTCGGTTAAGCGTCCGACTTCGGCTCAGGTCATGATCTCACGGTCCGTGAGTTCGAGCCCTGCGTCGGGCTCTGTGCTGACAGCTCAGAGCCTGGAGCCTGTTTCGGATTCTGTGTCTCCCTCTCTCTCTGCCCCTCCCCTGATCATGCTCTGTCTCTCTCTGTCTCAAAAAAATAAATAAACGTTTAAAAAAAAAAAGCAGCAGGAGTAAGACCATTACACAGATGTACACTGTGAAGACAGCTTTATTAGTATGTCTCTGAGATTTCCAAATGTTAATGCGAAAGGAGGAAATCAGACCAGTGACACAAGTCACCTTCTCCTTTGAATGAACTGTTTCTCAGCACAGAAAAATATTTCACCAGAGGATTTGCACAGAGAGAAGAATCCACTGACAATACAAATTGAGCACCAATTATAGGAAGTAAAATAACATTTGCCTATCTTCGTGGGATTTGTACTGTAATAGAGAGAAGACTTTTTATTTATTTATTTTTTTTTTCAACGTTTATTTATTTTTGGGACAGAGAGAGACAGAGCATGAACGGGGGAGGGGCAGAGAGAGAGGGAGACACAGAATCGGAAACAGGCTCCAGGCTCTGAGCCATCAGCCCAGAGCCTGACGCGGGGCTCGAACTCACGGACCGCGAGATCATGACCTGGCTGAAGTCGGACGCTCAACCGACTGCGCCACCCAGGCGCCCCGAGAGAAGACTTTTTAAATGAAATGTATAGGAAATTAATTTTGGGATTTACAACCAGCAATTTTTGAAAAATGAAAATAGAATGAAAAAACCAGAATGCATAGAAAATAGCAGAATTTACTAAGAGTAAGTATGTTTTCATCAAACTTGATGTTTCAGATGACAGACACATATGTGTTTGGGAGCTACAATGTAAAATGTATCTATTGCTGTTGGCCAAGGTTAAAAAAAAAAAGCTGAAAAATACCAGCTCTAGAGGCCAATAATCTGGACCCACCAGTGGACACCAATAGGGATAAAGACCCACCTGGGGAATGGCTCATAAAAGAGACCTGAGTGGGACAGGAGGAGGATGACAGCCCCCTGGGCCCTAAGCCTAGGGGAACAGGTCAGAAAGAAGCAGGACAGGAAGCATGGGGCATCTGAAGACCCGGGCCATAGGTCCCCGCCCTAGAGTGGAGTCTGTAGGTCAAGGAGGGTCAACAGAAGCTGGGTGTCACCCGTGTCCTCAGGCAGTCATGGGCTGCTTTGGAACAAAGCTATTAAGGCAAGGGACATTTGACTTTTGAGGAAACACCAGAGAGAAGAGGCTCCTCTTATTCAGCTGCTGTACAGAAAAGGGGACCAGCTCAGATCAAAGCCCCTCTGCAACTGGGCAGAGTGTGTTTTTGTGTCTTCATTCACTGGATGAGATGAGTCACATGGCGAAGTGACCTCGCCAAAGAAGACTCTTATAAGGAAGCACAAGGCTGTGGGTAATGAAGAGCACGCTCAAATCCCGGTTCTTAGCCCCAGGGAAACACCGAGATTCTCAAGCAGCAGAATCCTCACCCTCTTAGTGGGGACACCAGCAATGTCAGGTAATTCAGGGTGAACACTGATAGTGGGAAGTGCCTGGCACATGGTTGGCACTCAGTAAAGTAGCTGCTGTCACCCTGGTGGTTGTGAATTTCACAAAGTATTTCTGTCACATAGAAAGAGATGAGGTGTTTGGGGCGCCTGGGTGGCGCAGTCGGTTAAGCGTCCGACTTCAGCCAGGTCACGATCTCGCGGTCTGGGAGTTCGAGCCCCGCGTCAGGCTCTGGGCTGATGCCTCAGAGCCTGGAGCCAGTTTCCGATTCTGTGTCTCCCTCTCTCTCTGCCCCTCCCCCGTTCATGCTCTGTCTCTCTCTGTCCCAAAAATAAATAAACGTTGAAAAAAAAAAAAAAAAAAAAAAAAAAAAAAGAAAGAGATGAGGTGGGCAGAGGACCTCTTTCCAATCAAGGAATCAAGGGCAGGGTTCTGGAAAGTTGAGCAATCGCTTCACCTTATGTTGCCACCATGCTGAGGCTGAAGCAGGTGCACCAACCCCACCGCCACCACCACTGCCATCGTGCCCTATGATCAAACATAGTATTGGAGTCTCAGAAAACACAGGAAAGATCATAAATAAACAAAGCACCTTGAAATCACAGCCACTGAAGTTCGGTTTGGCTTTCTGAAAGCTGAAAACTGTATCTATCCTGTTAATTCGGGCATAGGCAGAGGCCTTTTTAATGGTTTCATAATCACTAAGATCAATCATAATTTTAATAATGATTAGTGTTAGAAAAGGCAACAGGCTTAATCATAACTGCCTCAATTCAAAATTCGTTAACACTCTGTGACCAGCTGAAATCATTACACCGAGCTCTGTACCTCATAAACATGTCTCCTAAGAGAACTATCACACTGCTTAATTTCTGTACTCTATTTTAAAGCTGCCTCGACAGGTCAGTACAGTTCATCACCCAGAGTCACTGCTGGATGAAGTTCGCGTCCGGGCAAATTCAAATCACTAGGATCACTTTGAGACATCTGAACATAGAGAACCACAAGAGCTTAAACAGCTCAATGGATGCTATTTTCTAAATATCTAGGTCCATTATTTATAAAACATCCTAGAGAGTTAGGGTAAAATGGAGCAAACAAATACAGGTTTTCCTTTAATTACAGTAATGCTGGTGAATCAGATCTCAAATGTCTGGAAATTGCTACTTTCTACAGCTTGTGATTCTGCTCAAATGCCAAACTTTAAAAATCCAAATCCAGAACAAAGAGTTCAACTGTAACATCCAGTCTTGCCTTTTTTTTTAAAATAGCCCAGACAGAGAAGAGTCCAGAGAGAGAGAGAGAGATACAAGATAAGACGAGCCCCCATGACGGCCAAGAAAAGGTAAACAGATGGGGTCTGAAAGCTAAGTGGCTCTATCACCTGCACTCCATAAGTCTGCTACTGACTTTTACAACCAGACATCCATAAGCCAGGACAAGGAAAGCAAAATCTACGTGGATGACTCCTGGGTCCCAGTCCTCAGCAGGGTGGCACAGTGAATTTGGAGTCAGACCGCTGGCGTTGAAAGTTCCCATTTGGTTCAGCTATCTAACCTGGTGCGAGCACTTCACCCCCCTTAGCCTTGGTTTCCTGGCCAGCAAATACATTGTCAAAGGATTAACCAAGATCCTGTGCAGTGTCCAGCACACAGTAGGCACACAAGAAATGGTTGTTATTAGGAGACTGGAAATGGAGGCTAGCAGTGCAGGTGGTGACCTCTTTTCTCCTACAATAAAAGCTCTCTGGATTGATTTCCTTTTAACCAGTGCAACTGGTGAACGGACATTCTTTGACCCTTCTGGGTAAAATAACACTGAATGCCTATGCCATACTGAACTCACGGCTCCTAGGTCAATTTCTAGACAGCGTATATGTTTTTGTTCCCAACCATTGCATTGCATGCTTACCAAGAATTTGTTATGTTTGATCTTAAGTTTATATCAGGTGGACTACCTAACTTAAGTGAATACAGCTCAGAGTGATGATACAGGAGTGTAAACAGAGTTGCTGCTTCTATGAAAAACCAGGCTAAGTCCTCCAGAAGTACTGGGAAAGGATGCTGCTGATGGTCTGTTGTTGAATCGGGCAAGAGTGACATGGCAGACAAGATAAGGGAAAGCATAAGCTTTTAGCATTGCTCTAGCTGTCTTCTCAAAGATCTAAGTTCTTACTCTATTTTTAAATAAGGCTAGAAATTGTAGGCACATTATAGGTGTAGTTTATGCAAGAAAGAAGATGGACACTCTTACCAGTACATGCATAATACTCAATAAAAGCCTTTGCCATACTCTGAAAGATTGACAAGTAAACATCCATTGTATATTCTAGGTTATAACAATCTTTAAGATGTATTTATATGCTTTTATTTTTTTTAGTTTATTTATTTTGAGAGAGAAACAGAGCATGCAAGCAGGGGAGGGGCAGAGAGAGGGAGAGGGAGAGAGAGAGAATCCCAGGTGGGCTCACTCTACACTGTCAGGGCAGAGCCCGACACAGGGCTTGATCCCACCAACTGCGAGATCATGACCTGAGCCGAAATCAAGACAGTCTTAACCAACTGAGCCACCCAGGCTCCTCCTTATAACGGACTCCTTAGAATAACCAACTTCAAGGTCAGATATAAGAGCGGGTGCAGGAGGAGGCCAGGGTTCACTTTGTCCTCAGCTCCCATCTGAGGTCTGGCATGTGACTATGCTCACCATGAGTTGGTCTCTAGAAACGGCATCACAGAGTGCAGACATGTTGTCAGTCACCAGAAATAAATATATCATATTGAAGTATATATAATGAAACAAATACATGAAACAAATATATTGCTCTTATGATAACCTGTGATGCCCAGGCAGAGCACCGCCACCACCCGTGTAGCTAGGCTTTGGTTCGCCAACCTCCCAAGGTTGAGTGCTAGGTCACCACCTCTTGCTCAAGTATGGGGAAGTGCTCGCGTGCACGTGTGGTGGTAGTGTCAGCATTACTTGCTGGCGTGAGACAAAGGACAGGATTGATGCACTGTGAACCAGCATGAGAAAGAACACGTATGCACTTGAGCAAGACCTACGCGTCCTACGTGGCAGAGGAGGATGGCAGCCGCTGGTGCAAATTCATGACGGGGTAGAATTTCCCCAAATCACCCCAGTGCCGACTGCTACCTCCTGACCTTCACTGTGACTTCCATTAAATTGTCAAGAATTCTTACATTCTAGATTTTGTTCTAAGTTCGACACCTAGTTCCTGAGCATCTGCTGTGTGTGAGGTAAAGAAAAGAAATAAGGTTTTCTCTCAAGAGTCTACATACATTTCTGCAGATGGGCTCACTTGCGTTGGGGGAGACTGAAGAACAGAACAGCCTGACCTTCCATCCTAGTCAGTGATCACTGAAGTGGACTTGTGTCCACATGAAGGCAACCAGGCAGGGAGTGCCACCTTTTGGAGCCACATTAGACTATCAGTGACACCTCAAAACTTGTACCTCTCATTAGACTAGCGGTTGGCAAATCCCAGCCCACAGACCAACTCGAAACTATAGTTCTAGCACAGCACAGCATGTTTGTTTGTTTGTGTACTGTCTGTGGCCGCTTTTGCATGGGCCATATAGCCTAAAATATTCACTGTCTGGCTCATTACAGAAAAAGTTTGGTGACCCATGCTGGACCCTTAGTGCCCATGAGATAGAATGCTCTTAGCTTTCACTTCTCTGCCAGAGAAAGAAAAAGAAGCCACTAGTGATTATCTAGCTCTGATCCTTCTTCTAAGATGAATAGTGTAACATATTCTGCTTACTAGCTAAGGCAGGTGTGGGATACTAGCAAAAATCTACACACACAAACGTTTTTAAAAACGGGTTCTGATAGTCCCTCCTTGCTGCTTCCTGTGAAAATATACAGGCACTAAAATTACAGTGACCACTGAGGCTTTTCAAAACACACACATGCACAGTCACATATGGTGCTCAGCTTTGTTTAGAGGTACACACTACAATTCAGAATCCCAAGCACTAAAGAAACCGCTACTTAGGGATTACTTTTTGAAAGGCCTTGAAGGACTTGATTCCCCATTATTCCCAAAGAAGCTTTCAGTTTTTACTCTGTATTTAACCAAAGTTCCTACGAGACTATAAAAAAACCATAGCCACTGTGAAAATTAGTTAAAATAATAGTTTCTGCAAAATACTTTAAGTGCCATGGCATTCATCCTTTAGAATCGGGTTAAGGAGCACTATAATTTGGTCTGTCAGCACCGATGTTAAGCATACAGCAGACCCGGAACAGAGCACGTTAACTCTCTAAGGTTTGGGGAGATTGTAATAGCCTTAAATAAGACTCAACATCCTTCCTTCTACAAGAAATTATCCTCAGACTTGACAAATAACAGCATCACAGAGAGAACACCAAAGCCACCAAAAGATAAATGTCCTAAATAAAGGGCACGGGTGTGGGGCACCTGGGTGGTTCAGCTGGTTAAAGATCTGACTCCTGGTTTCAGCTCAGGTCATGATCTCACAGTTGGTGAGTTTGAGCCTCGCATCGGTCTCTGAGTTGACAGCACAGAGCCTGCCTGAGGTTCTCTCTCTCCCTCTCTCTCTGCCCCTCCTCCACGGTCTCTCAAAATAAATAAACTTAAAAAAATAAAGATAAATAAATAAAGGGCATGGGTTCTGCATTTGATACTTGCACATGTGTACAGATAAAGTATAACAGGAAGTGGAGGTAAGGATAAAATTCTTCACTTTGTACTTTTTTAAAGCTGGGTGAGAGATTTCTTATTACTCAGGTGTTAGGGGACAGGGCTCCCCACTAAAAAGAAGTACAAAGTGGCTCATTTTCTAAGTAACCAACAAATAGGACTGGATGCTCCCCTCCCAGGGCTTACCGAGCCAGCCCTCCACCCACCTGCCACCCCCATGGCTGCAGTGTGAAGAGGCTCGATGAGGGGGACACAGAGGCATCAGGCTGTCAGCCTTCTGGGGATTACAGTGTCGGGGATGCCTCCCCTTCCTAAACCCATGTGATGTGGACTCAGAAGAATCATAAAGATGGTCATGCCTGCAAGAAGGAAAAATTAGCATCTTATCCCCCCAGGGGACCCTCGGCCTCAGCCACAGTCCTAAACTGCTGCCTCCCCCCCTTCCCTGAACAGGAAAAAGCAAAGTGGCAGTGCAGTCATCACGCCAGCCCCTGGCCTGGCAAGGACCCATGAGCCTCCCATAAGCCAAGCAAACCCCACGGGGTTCTTACTAGGCATGAGCCAGCTCTGGGGCCTCACCCAAGGGGGCTGGTCACGAGAGGTCAGTCACCATAGTGACAGAGGCTGTGCAGCAGGGGCGAGGGAGGAGCGAGAGCCACACACCCTAGGTCAGCGCCCCTGAGGTGGGGAAGTCTCAGCAGACCTTCCGCAGAACAACAAACGGAATGCCATACCAACCCCATGGGAGCACCTGTACCCGGAGACTGGCCAGAGGGAGGGTCTGCCACCCAGCCCATTGTAGCTACAGAGGCCACAGGTCTGAGCGGGAAGAAACCCTCCATCATGCCCAGTTAAGGGAAAAGGTGCTTGTCCTTCTCCCCTTCCTCATAAATGGAGGACTTGGAGTGGATGTGGGGCAGGGGAGGAAGGGAGGCTGGCGGGGGAGGCAGCCGTGGGCTGGGGGAGCCCTGAGGTTAAGACACCAAAGGGTAACAACTGAAAGTGACCGGGAAGTTAAGTCTGCCCAGGACCATGTGAAGACACGGGAGAGGGACAGTGGTTGGGGGAAGGGGAGCGATGCACGAGCCCAGGTAAAGCAGTGATTGCAAACATCAAACCATCTCCTGCGGGATGCGCGATTCTTCAACCAATGAAATAGACATGGGTAAACTGAGGAGTGCAGGGAACAGACTTCTCCAAGGTCACCAACCCAGACAGTAGCTACAATGAAACTTTCCCCTGCATGACGACACCTGCTAGTCACTTCATCCATGTTTGAGGGAAAAAAAAAAAATTAGAGGAACTGGCTCAGGCCCTCAGGCCAGGTTTCAGGCCCTCCCTCCTTGAAGACTTTTCCCAAGAGCCTCCTTCAGGCCCTCTGTCTCACCATTCAGCCTTTTCCCTCTCATCTCTTTCTCCACCTTCCAGGCAGATTGCCTCTATCATCTGCCACGCTGCCCCTCTTCTCCCCTCCGTCTGATTGTCAAAATCAATCGAGACCTTACTTTACGTTGTCCCTAAATACTCAGGTCACAGTTCTAAGCTATTTCCAGACCAGGAAATGACTTTTTAGGGATAGCATTTCTAGAACTTGGCCATCAGCCACCACCTTCTCTGCACTCGTCTGACCATGAGGGAGCAGGCATGGGGCAGTACTGACCAACCCAAGCCCACCACTCCAAGCAGCGAGAGTCCAGACTTGGAAACATCTCTGGCAAGCCCCACTTTTAATAAGGAAGAATACAGTGGGCGCCAGACCCTTCTGCTCTAGAATCCCACTAATTCTGGGTATCTCATTGGTCAGTTTCCAACTTCTAAGGGGTGATGGGCATTGAGGAGGACACTTGTTGGTATGAGCACTGGGTGTTGTATATAAGTGATAAATCATAGGAATCTACCCCCAAAACCAAGAACACACTGTATATACTGTATGTTAGCCAACTTGACAATAAATTGTATATAAAAAATAATAACAATAACCTAGAAAAACCCAAAGCAGCAGGACTAGAAACAAAACTTCCTTTCCCTTCACTCCCCACCCATGCTGTGAATTTTCTCACTTGGCTCCCCCACCTACTCTGAAGGCAGGGGCTAGAGCAGGTGACTCCATGTGACCCCAAGTTCTCTGCCTCAGGTGTCCTGAACCCTTGCATACACAACTAGCCCACCCCTCCCCCAACAACATGTTGCTAGCGAATCAGCTGCCCCACCATATGACTTATTACTCATAATAGATTTGAAGAATCTCATAGATTCAATAGATATGAAGAAACTCATAAACAGATTTGAAGGTCAAATAGCAATGCAGGTGGTTTAAAATTATCTATAGTTTTGGCAAATTCCTTTTGTCTACACTGGACTCAACATGGCACTTAACACTTGCTGCACAGTCAATGAATAAATGCGCCCCGCCCTCCTAAAATGGACTGTGTTAGAAAACAGGGCACAAACCTGGCTGAGACAGGGAATACAGGAGAGAGCTCCCAAATCACCTTCCCAGAAGGTGAACAGAGCTGCCATGGCCCTCATGCAGCTGAAGGCTAGAGCTAAAGAGCAACGAGGAAAATAAAACATTGGGCTTCAGGACAAGTGCCAGAGATAAGAGGAGTATGTGGGGGTGCTAGAAACTGGCAAAGCAGCACACCTAAACCTCTAAGAGGAAAGCGCAGGAGACACAGCAGGGACCTGGCCATCCTCTCATTTATTACTGGGTGGCTCTGTAAGGGAGGGTAGACCTTGAGGTCTGTCTCCCCAACATCAGTATCAATGCTTGGACCCAGCTGGCCTCACTGCCCTTCGGGGTTCCTTCCAGGGCATGCTCTGAATGCCAAGATGTCCAGACCCAGACATGAATGAAATGTGGTCTTTGCCTCTTCATACTCTGTACTCACTACGGTCCACAGTACTCAGTTCTGTTGGCGGCCAGGGACTCAGGGACAAGTTGAGCCCTCCTTACCCAGGGCTGCAAACAATGGAAGGAACACACAAGCCCCTGTGACATGCCTTTGCAGAGCGACAGCCTCTTTCCTCCCTTCCTTCTCCATTCCTTTATAAACACACAGCAATTAATCAGCTTTCTTATGCCCCGATACCACGACATGATTTTCACTGTCACCAAAATGCTCTGGGTTTCTTAGAGGTTCTCAATGTATCCACAGGGCATCATCCACTGCTAGCATGCACCACACATTCTCGCTGGCACCACTAGACAAATCCAGTCTCAGGCCTATTACCTGGGGAACTCACTGTCCCTCATAGAAATTCTGTTTCCAACGACTGCTCCCATCAAGGCCTCAGCTCCAGGATTGAGGGTTGTGTTGTACAATCGAAGTAACTGGAATACCACTCAAGGGCTTGTGGGATACAGCAGAGTGCCTCCACTGGAGTCCTTCCCGAGTGAAGTGCCACGTAATGAGAGATAAAGGCCTGGAGAACACACCGTGCAGATGGTAACTGCAGGTGGCTTGGGCTGGCGGGGAGAGGGCTGGTAACGTGCCCCCACCTCAACCCCCCGAGAAATCTGGGTGGGAAAATCTCAGCATGACAGAAGGGGAAGGGGCCAGGGAAGGAAGGGGCCAGAGTTCACTTGACCAGCCATCAGTTTACTTTCTGCTGTTCTCTTTTATTGTGCAAGAACTAACCAGCCAATGTCCTGAATCTCCTTCCTTCTGGTTTGCCTTTCTTGTGCTTACTATGACATAGATCAGTTCAAAAATCAGGTTCATTGCAAATAAAAATGAGAACAATGTTGCTCTGACTTCATTCCAGAAAAACAAAAAAGAAATGAATGTTGATCTAATCTCTGTCCTTAGTTCACTCTCTGATTATCTACGGTGGTTTAAAAACTTCCCCTTCCCACAAAAAGGCCTGACTGATATGGCTAACTTAAACATCTCTGGTATTGTTGCCTAATGCCCTGAAAGTTAGAGAGAACAGCCACTTCAGCTCTTGTACCCAACATCTGCCATTGCATGGTAGATGGGTGACAGACATCAGAGGGAAAGACATGTCCTAGTTGATCCTTTCTTTAAATCTTTACTAAAAAGCTACAACTTTGTTTTGGTCACTGTGTAGATTTAAATTCAATTTTCAATTATTTAGTGAATTATTTAAAAAAAACTTTTTTTCAATGTTTATTATTGAGAGACAGAGACAGAGCGTGAGTGTGGGAAGGGCAAAGAGAGAAGGAGACACAGAATCCGAAGCAGGCTCCAGGCTCGGAGCTGTCAGCACAAAGCCCAACGTAGGGCTCGAACCCACAGACCGCGGGATCATGACCTGAGCTGAAGCTGGACTCTTAACTGACTGAACCACCCAGGCGCCCCTTTAGTGAATTATTATTTAGTGAATTATTTAGTCTTTCCCCATCGCTGTCCCAATCTTCTTCTAGTTGTTTGGGTTTTTTGTTCTCCAAATGAACAGACAGTGAAAGCAACATTTCCAAAGCTACTCCAGCCACTCAGCACTTAGGGAAACACACCTTTGGGATGATGACATTGGTAGTAGGGGGAGAATCAGAGCGGCAGGGGGAAAAGGAGCTCAAAGGTATCCAGGTGATACAAATGAGTCCAAGAGGATGGAAGGACTCTTTCGCATTTGATAAATCAGCTACATTGCAGAGGCTCCTGTGGTGGATTTTAATGGAATTCTGAAGAAGATCAGCAAAAGAGTCTGTGTAACAAGAGCAATAAATCACAATTATTTTTCACTCCAATGACTGCACTCGAGCATATTTATCCTAACATTAAAAACATTTTAAAACACACAGAAAAGCTGGAAGAATTTTATAGTGAATACCCACATATCCACTACCTAAACTCTACGATAAAGATTTTGCTATGTGTGCTTTGTCTGGTCACCCCTCGATCCACCCATCAGTGCACCTCAGTTTCAGATACACTTCAGAACAGGGTGCTGACCTCTACTGCATCCCTAAACCCTTGAGCACCCGTACTATTACCAAATTTGATATTTACCGAGTTTTAATTTTTTTTAGAAAAAAAATTTTTTTAAGTTTAATTATTTATTTTGAGAGAGAGAGAAAGAGAGTACGAGCAGGGGAGGGGCAGAGAAGGAAAGAGAGAGAATCCCAAGCAGGCTCCCTGCCATCGGCACAGAGCCAGATGTGGGGCACAAACTCACAAATCATGAGATCATGACCTGAGCTGAAATCCAGAGTCAGACACTTAACCAACTGATATTTACAGGTCTTTTCAAGTAAAATTTACACATTGAGAAATGCATTAATCGTAAGTGTGTTACTTGTGAGTTTTGACGAATGTATACCCCTCCATCAAGATACAGAATATTACCATCTCGTCGAAAACTCCTGCTGATCCTCTTGTACCCACACCACGCCCTACATTCTCCAGAGGCAACCACTATTCTGACTCTCACCATGGATTAGTTTTGCCTGTCCAAGGACTTGTATAAATGGACCGTACAGCATTTGCTCTTTGATGAAAGGTTTCTTTCACATATAGTGATGCTACACGTATCGCTAGCTCGTTCGTGCCTTTTTATTGCCGCGTAGTATTCTGTTGTATGAACACACCACAGCCCAGTCATTCTCCCACTGATTTGCTGGGATTTTCTTCTGTTACAGATAAAGCTGCCATAACCATTTGTGTTTAAATCTTTTTGGAGACATGTTTTCAATTCTCCTGGGTAAATATCCAGGAATAAAATTGCTGTGTCAGAAGCCTTCTAAAGAACCACCCAAGGCTTTTCCAAAGAGTTTGTACCATGGTACAGTCCTCCCAACAATGTGTCAGAGTTCCTGGTTGTTGTACAGCCTCACCAACATTTGGTGTTATCATCTTTTTTTCATTTTAGTTGCTCTGCTGGGTGTGCAGTGGCACACCACTATGCTTTTAACTCATATCTGACTCATGACTATGGTGTTGAAGTTCTTTTCTTTAGCCCTTGACCATTTGTATTAAAAATAACTGTTAGGGGTGCCTGGATGGCTCAGTCAATTAAGCATCCAACTTTGGCTCAGGTCATGGTCTTGCTGTTCATGGGTTTGAGCCTTGGGTCGGGCTCTGTGTTGACAGCTCAGAGCCTGGAGCCTGCTCTGGATTCTGTGTCTCCCTCTCTCTCTGTCCCTCCTCTGCTCACAATCTGTCTCTATGTTTCAAAAATAAATAAACATTAAACAATTAAAAAAAATAATTGTTATATCTCCTGCCCATTTTCCAAATTGAACTTTTTTATTATCATTAAGTTATATGAAGGCACTATATATCCTGAATACAAGTCCTTCATCAGGTATGTATTTTGCACTTATCTTCTCCCAAATGGTGGCTTGCTTTGCTTATTCATTTTCTTTATAGCAATCTTTTGATGAGCACAAGTTTTCCATTTTGATGAAGTCCTACTATATATGTCTTTTTCCTTTTATAGTTATTGCTGTCTGTGCCCTACCTGGAAAACCTTTGCTTATGTCCACTCCTTTATTTTTGCCACATAAGTACACTGAACTGTGCTATCACCCTGTTGTGTTCACCCTAGCTCCTCTTCTGAGGCAGCTTGTGAACAGTGCACACTTGGCTTTCCTGATCTCCGCCAGCCCTCCCCGCCCCCGGTCCTCCCCCCGGCCCCCAGTATGGCCAAAGCTGGGAAAAGAAGCAAGGCTGGCTCTGGACACACTTGTCATCCCTTTGGGAGCTCTCTCTGGCTTAGTCCTGAGACAGAAATGTTGAAAAGACAACATGAAGGAGATATGTAGTCAAAACACAGGGCCACCGACATTCAGCCTCAAGGAGGGGCCGTGAAGAGAGAAGTCCCAGGAGCCACACCCCAGCCCCATGCATATTGACTTCTGTAAATTCCCATCCTTGACGTCTTTTGTTCTTTCCCTTCGCTTGCACTCACAGGCTTCTATCTCGGTGTTGAAGGTAAGACTGTTTTCATTTGTAATAAAAGTATATCCTCCAAGCTGTCACATACTTATTGGGCCAAGGGAGGGTTCGGTGCAGAAGACAAAATGGAGTTTCAAACTGGATGCCGAGGCTGTGTGTGCAACTGTATATTCTCTTCCTCAAAGGATCAAAGCACCCTTCTTGATCCTTCCTTGGTGTCCTGGGGACTTCCTCCCATGGCAGAGTCACAGCTAGCCCTGTGGGATGGAGCATTCCTTCTTTCTTGGGCCTCAGAGCCTGCACCTGCGCCCGCCTCCCTCTTTCCTGCTGCTCCCAATCCCCACCTGTTGTCAAAGTTTCAGCAGCAGTGGAATCTTTGAGAAGCCGCCCTGAATTAGTCCTCTCTGCTGCGCAAGTCCTCGTATATCTGCTTATCCCAAAAATGCAGGATGCAAACCAAGTTCTTACACAAATGTATGACCACAAATGCTCAGGGGGAGATCTCAGTTGGAAGAAATGTTCCCATACCACAAAAGTACAAATGTTGTTCCTTTGTGCTTTCTTCTGCTTTATAGAGGGATCAGAACCAGGTTCAAATGGTAGAAATTAAAGATCTCAATACCCTTTTCAAAACAGGCACTCCCCTTCCCCAGACCCCTATGTATCCACTGCCCATGGAAAGCCTGCTCACTAGGAGCCTGCCCCCCCGCCCCGTCATTGGATTTTTCTGCTTTAAAGAGAGAGAGGCAGGATCAGGGCCTTTCCAGAATGGATACATGATGGTCCTATAATCTGCTTGATGTGTTCTCATTTTATTGTGTTCTATTTCTACTGCTATTTAATTTTTCATAAATTTTCTTGATAGCACTTATAATAATCTATTTTGATTACTTATCTCTTTCCCTGTTAAATTGCTTGTTTGTACAGCCAGAAGTCTAAGATACATTTTTTCTGTCCAGTTTGCCACCATATTACCAACTCTTAGCACAGTGCCAGGCATAAAGCACACAACAACTATTTGTCAGTAAAGATACATATGCTCTATCCCTTCAGGGAGTTTATAAATTTCTGGTAGAGAAGGGCCACTTCTCCCTCCTCTGCACCTGCCCAGTGTTCGTCACACTTGAAAGACAGATGGATCAGGGGTGCCTGGGTGGCTCAGTCGGTTAAGCGTCTGACTTCAGCTCAAATCATGATCTCACGGTCCGTGAGTTTGAGCCCCGCATCGGGCTCTGTGCTGACAGCTCAGAGCCGGGAGCCCACTTCAGATTCTGTGTCTCCTGTCTGCCCCTCCCCCACCTGCACTCTGTCTCTCACTCTACCTCAAAAATAAATAAGCATTTAAAAAAATTTTTAGAAGAGAGATGGATCAAAAGGAGCCCTCCGTTGTAGACTGGTGGGCCAGGTAAGCTCTGGAGGACCCTCCAACGAACAAGGAGAAGGCCTAGTGAGGCAGGGAAAGGATACCAAATTAGAGCCAGAAGATGAAGTCTTGAGCCCCGAATCCTCTGTAAAATGAGGACGGTAGCAGAAACAATGGCCCCTTAGCCACATCCAGCACTGAGGGGGCCAAGTCAGTCAGCACCACTGAAGGTACTTGGAAAATGCACACCCATCTAAGAACGCTGGTTATCATTTCCAGCACCTCATGTCCAGGCACATTACCAACGCTTCAAAAGGTTTGCCAAGTTAATTGAGTCAAGGGAATGACCTGACACTATGATCTTCACTGAGAAACAATGAGGGAGAGAATGGAGAATTTCCCACAGTTAATTCCAATTCTGCACATTAATTTTCTGAGGGCCAAGGGAGATAAAGCATGAGCAAATTCAAAATCCAATTCACCCTCTTTCTATCAAGACTGGGTCACAAACAGCCCTGTACAAGGTGCAGGGGCTGTGGGAGTGGGAAGGTAGTGGAAACTGGAGCCACAGAGCAGGCCTTCTGCATCCTGGCTGGACCTGCTGTCACACTAATACTTCCCACATCCTGTTTCCACACAGAAGGAGGTGGAGTTGGCCAGTGAAACAGGAGAGATGTGGTAGCAGCTGACTTATGAGGGCCTATTATTCGCCACCTGCAAAGAGCTACAAATACATTATGTGACAAACCCCTGTAACTTCACAGTTGCTCGCCCCACCTCACCAATAATGATACCATGGGCCAAACAGTTCAATGACTTACCCAAGGTCACATGGCTAGTGAATGGTGGAGGTAGAATTCAAATCCCAGCCTGTTCAACAGCAAGGCCAACATTTGAACCACTAGAGCACAGCACCTCACAGACGTGAAAGGTGTGAGACGGACCCAGGTACACTCTAGGTGCTCCAGGTTATACTCTAGGTACTCTGGTGGGAGGAAAGAATTCATTCTGAGCAAGGGGAAGAGGCTCCCTTATGGAAGAAGGCATCTGAGCAGGGAAGGGCAAAAGTCCATAGTGCAATGGTGTGCACAGTGGCGAGACAGGTGCAGTGAATGCCTATGTGAAAAAATCAGGGTCTGGGTGTGTTTGGGGACCAGCAAACAGAAGAGGTGACCGCAGCATGGTTTGGGGAACCTTGGGACTAGGGGTGGGAAAAAGGTAACACAAGAAATGCCGATGGGGCCGAAGCATCCCAAGGGCCTTGACCGCTCTGCTCAGAAGTTTTCTCCTGTGGCCAACCAGACACTAGAGGCTTCTGACCAGTAGAGAGACAGCAAGGTGTGGCTCCTGTTGTCAGAACTCGCTCTTGACTCTGTAGAGTAGCAACAGCAGCAAATTTGGCTGCCAGGGAAGTCCTTCAGCGTCAGCACAAATCAAGGCTGTCCACAAGCTGAGTGCTGCTGCCGGCCAGGCCATTTAAGGACAGCCAACACACTCCCTGCAGCACTGCCAGGACCTGGCGCCCTCACTGCCAGTCAGTGCGTGGGACCTTTCACGCTCTCACCTCTCCATCCAGTTCTCCAAAAGCACAGCTGAGGTAAGACACTGTGTGGAGGGCAGCCGCAGGATAACTCCAAAATGCAGCCCGGGCAGCCGCAAGGCCCAACCCCTCCTGCACTGGGGGGCCTCGGGGGACTGGGAGGCCACAGGAGCCGGTCAGGGTTACCCAGGTCAGAGGCACCGCCAGAGCTGTGGCTTAGAGCCTGAGGCGGTTCCTTCTTCGGAAAAGGACCAAGCACCTTCTCTGCACCTGGCCCTGTCCTGGGTACTGGGGCAAAAGGGGAAAATGACAGAAAGCACTCTCCTTACGATGCTTCTGTTCCATTTCTGGGTCAAGTGCTCCCCAGCCACGTGCAGACAGCCTCCATCCTGCCTCTCCCAGCACACAGGGGGCTCTTGTGCAAGTACCCCCTTTGCTTCTGCCGTGCCAGTATTCCAGCACCACCTAGCAGATGGAGCTGGCATAGAACAGTCCAGTTAGCTAACCATCTGCAGTCCTTGCTAGGTAGTCACGACTGACTGTGCCCTCGGGCTAAGCTGCTGACTCCCCACACATCCCTTCCCTCCACCAGGAAATTATACCACCACCACCACCTAGCATTTATTGAGCCTAGACTCTGAGCCAGCCACATGCTAAGTACTCTCAGTTATCAGTTTAGTAGCCCTCACTCTGAAACTAGAAATATTCCTCTCAGTGTTTTGTATGTGAAGAAACTGAGGCTTCCAAGGGCAGAGCAGCTTAGCCAAGGTCACAGAGCAGCAGCAGGTATGTTGCTCCAAAGCCTGTGCTCTTAGCCCAAACTCTGATCTAGCTCTCCCTGCCCCCCCCACTCACCACCACCCCCACTGAGACCAGGGGGCCTCGGGGAGAATCAGGGGAGACAACAGAGCACCCAGAGAGCTTGGCCTGCATGCGCCCTGCGTACAGGGATGGGGAGGGGACTGTTTCTGGGAAGGGGACTGTTTCTGCTACAGACAGAGTGCCGGGAGGCAACGCAGGGCTAGTCCTGACAGCACCACTAAGTGTGGGGCCTGGGGGGCCAGTCAGGATTTAGATATGCAGAAGGGAGGATGGGCCAGTCCAGCTGTGCAGGAAGTGGTGCGGGGGGTAGACATCACACAGAAGCAAGGCCCGAGGCGGGGATAGATGCTTAAGACACAGGAAGTCAAATAGTCCCAACTATATTCAGTAATACCACGTCCAAAACTCCCCAGGACACCAAATCCTTCCCCGTTTGCCATCAACCTGCCAGGTAGACACAAAATCAGTGCCACGTGCCTGCCTCCATAGAAACCCACCCAGCATATCCTCGGCTCTAGACCCTCAAGGCTCAGATCCCAAGCACGTTTTTAAAACCAGGAAAGGCAGAGCTGGCATGATTTGGAGTTCAGGGCCTCCTGACTCGTTTCCTATAGGCTCGGGCACAGTGCTTATTTGCATGGTTGATTGGATAACCAATTATAGAGTAGATTATTTTTAGGTCTTCATCTCAAAAAAAAAAAAAAAAACAAACCAGGGACAACATAGTGTATTTCCTCGTAGGCCTGCTGCCACTGCCAAATGCAGCATCAGGCCAGGGAGCAGGCAGGAGGAAGAGCCTGGAGTGGCTGTCTCCTCACTAAGTGTGGTTGACTCCAGAGCATATGTACCTGTTTGGAAAAGGGGGGGTGGGGCGAGAGAGACAGAGGGGATGTGCATCCGTGGGCATGCACCTCTGTGCAGGGATAACAAGGAGAGGGAGGCAGGAAGACATGAACTGGAAACCTCAAATTCCGCCCCTTCCTGTTCTGACCTTCTCTCTCTCCACAAGGTTGCCCCTCCCTCAGTGCCACCAATAGGTCCCAGTCCATGTCCACAAATATGAGCACTGATCCTAGAGTCCTCAGGTAGAGATAGGACATGATAGTGGAAGGCAATGCCCTTTCTTCAGCTCCAGACAGATGGAAGTCAAGGTCTGGACGTGGATACTGACAACGATGAGAATGCATCATGCCTTGGTGGTGGGATGCATGTTAACAGTTCACTCTTACCCACACTGTCCCTACTGACCTCACAGCAACCCTGCAAGGTCACCAGAGAAAAACACATTAGAAGTGCAAGGTTTGAAAAGGAGGATCATGTCCAAACCTCCCGCTCTTCGGATGGAGATTCAAAGATCCAGAGAGAGGGGAGGATTTACCTAAGGCTGCACATCCACTCATGGAAGAAAGCAAACTACTTACGCAAATGTGAGCATCAATAAGCCAGCTGTAACAGAAATCTAGAAACCGTAGGAACCCTGGTATCAGTCCAGGGTCAAGAAGAGTAGTCCATGAGTGGCCTGTCGCCTGGAGATGGCTGGCCAACTGAAAGATGGGATGGCTTCCTAAAGACTCAGTTATGGTACCAGGTGGAACAGAATACCCTGAAAGGCTGGAATTCTCTTTTACAGGAGGTATCATGTGCTCAGAATCAGAACCTGACACATGGCACAATCTCTCCAATAGCCAGAATGCAGGGATCTGGAATTTAAGGGGTGGAAGTGAAGGAGGCTCCCCTTACCATTACATCTAATAACCAACTCGCAGAGTGTCTGATTCTCATCTCAGCAACTTGGATCTGCTGGTGTGGAGACCCTAGTCCCCCAAGAGAGGACTGGTTCCACAAGGTACACAACCATGGTTTCACAGGATCTGGACATGAGATAACCACCTGGACAGTTTAGTCCCCTCATGCCACTGGACCAACAAGGAGAACAAAGTGGGGGAGGATGTTAATCTATTGACTGTAGAAGCTGATTCTGGTTAGCAAAGGGAAACTAGGTTGCTTTTATACAATGGATGCCAAGGAAGCAGTCTGGAAACCAGATGGTTTTCTGGGGCACTTCTTAGTTCTTCCATGCTCTACAATAAAGATTAATAGGAAACTCCAGTAATCAAAACCGGGCAGGAAAATGAGGACTCAGACCTTCAGGAAGGTAGGTTAAGGTCACTCCACCAGGTAAAAAAAAATCCCAACCAGCTGAAATTGTGGCTGCAAACAGGGCAATTGTGGTCACATGACTAATTTTAGAAATGAAATGTGGACTATAGCAGTTTTGCATATTTGCTATTTGCCTGTCATATGTGTATTTTTATTTGTATTATGTTAATCATTGTCTTCTTTCTCCTTCCCATTTGGACTTTACATACAAGTTTTTGCAAATTAACCTGTAGTACAATGTAGTCTTTGCGTGACAATATTTGATAGGATTGTAGGGAGTAATTAACATAGCCAGAGAAGAATGCTATGCCTCCTGGGACTGTGTTTCCTCATTTAGGCAAATGGGGGAGAATTTCTTCACCTGGAGCAAAGTTATCTTCCTCCATAGAAGCAATCCTTATATTGTGCAGGAGTTCAAGTGTGATAAGGCTGCACACTGGTCAGAAGGTGAACAGCCAAAAGAGTGGGCTGTGCCAGTGACAGACGGACAGCCTCTCAAGTCCAAATGCACTCCCAATCCAGCTGTCCTTTAACTTAAGCGTGTGGACCATTTATATGTTCTGGTTTTCATTTGAAGTCTTCTTACTATTTTCTGTTTTTCTATATATTATCTATTCCTTCTCCCTTTTATTTTCTTCCCTTTTTTGGTACAACTGAATATTCTCTACCATTCTACTTTATCCCTACTCCTGCCATATCAGCTACACTTACTTTATAGATCTTTCCTAGGTAAAAGGTCTTTTATATTTAATACATATTTACCATTTCCAGGACTCTTCATTCCTTTGTGTGGATCCAAGTTTTCACTTGATGTCATTTTCCTCCCATATGAAGACTTCCCTTTTTGTTTGTCTGATAATCTATTTTACCATCACTTGGGAAGATATTTTCACTGGATATAGAATTCTAGATTGACAGTTTGTAACACTTTAAAGGTGTTACTGCATTATCTTTGGCTTGCGTTGTTTCTGATAAGAAATTTTCTCTGAATTTGTTTACATGATAGGTATTTTTAAGATTTTGTCTTTATGTAAATTTTTGGGCACTGATTATAATGTGAGCTTTTCCTACCTTTGGATTCACAGAGCTTCTTGGATATGTGGGTTATTGTCAAATTTCCAAAGTTTTCAACCATTAGTTTCTGTAATCTTTTTCTGTTCCCACCTCAATTCTCCCTACACTGATATACAGATTCAATGCAGTCCTGATCAAAATCCCAACAAGGCTTTTTGTAGAAGTTAATGAGCTGATTACTAAATCTGGATAGAAATACACAAGACCTGGTAGAAAGCTGGATAATTGACACTACCTGTTTTCCAGACCTGATACAAAGCTACAGTAATCAGGACAGAGCAGTATTTGCAGAAGGATAGACCTATCGGTGGAAAATAAAAAGTCTGGACATAAGCCCACGTATATACAGTCAACTGATTTGACAAAGGGGCCAAGGGAATTAAACAGGGAAAGAACACCTTTCTCAACAAATGGCACTGAGCTCGCTCTTCATGTAAAAAAGTGAACTTCAACTCTTACCTCAAAACAGATCATAGACATTTGTAAAAGTTAAAACTAAAAACTTCTAGAAGAAGAAATGGGAGAAAAATGTTTACATCATGGGTAAGTAAAATTTTTCTTAGGACTTAGAAGGAATGAACCAAAGAAAAAAATGCAATTGACCTCAACAAAATAAAAAATGTCCTTCCAGAGACACCATTAAGGACATGAAAAAGCAAGCCACAAACTATGAACCAATAGTCACAAGACATATCTAGGAATTTTTTTTTCTAAGAACCTAAATACAGAATATATGAAAAGCTCTCACAACTCAGTAATATGACAGCTGGATAAAGAATGCACAGAAGATATGAACATCACAACAGATAATCTACAAATGAAATAGAAATTAAAGCCATAATGATGTATGACTACATTCCCACCTGAAAGGCTACAATGAAAGACAGCCTGACAATAACAAGTGTTGTCAAGGACATGGAGCAGCTACAACTCACAATTATTGCTGATGGGGATATAAAATTGTATAAACCATTTGGAAGGGTTTGACAGTTTCTTATAAACATACACTTAGCATATACACTAGTTTTCTGTTGCTGATGTAAGAAATTACCACAAATTTAGTGGCTTAAAACAACACAGATTATCTCACTTCTGCCATGTCAGAAAGTCCGTAAGTATGGCTGGTTTCTCTGCTCTGGGTCCCTTAATGCCAAAAATCAGAGTGTCAGCCAGCCTGGGTTCTTATCGAGGATTTGCTTCCAGACTCATTCAATTTGGGTTGTTGATGGCATTCAGCTATACACAGCTACAAGATGGAGGTTCCCCTTTCCTTGATGGCTGTCAGTCAGGGGTCACTCCCATCTCCTAAAAGCTGTCTGCATCATCTGGCTCATGGCCTCCTTTCTCCACATTCAATGTCAGCAATGGCGGCTGGGTGGTTCCCACTCTTTGACCTCTCCTCCTAAAGAGCTCTACTTGCCTCTCTGCCCTCTTATTCCGATGCTTCCATGGGATCATACTGGGTCCATCCATTTGGCCCAGGATAATCTCCCTATCTTAAAGTCCACTGATGAGCCCCTTTAATTTTATCTGCAAAGTCCCTTCTGCCACATAAGGTAGCATTCACAGGTGCACCACCAGGGGGGAAAAATTATGGGGGCCAAATTCCTGCCTGCCATACCATATGATCCAGCAATGCCAGTCTTTGCTATTTTTCCTGAGAGTAATACAAATTTATGTCCACACAAAGGCTAGTATAAAAATAGTCACAGCAGCTTTATTTGTAATAGCCAAAAGTTGGCTATTTATTTGTAATAGCCAAAACAATGTTTCAATGTTTGGACCCAAATGTCCAACAGCAGGTAAGTGGATAAACAAATTGTGGTGTATCCTCACAATGGAATGTCAGTCACCCAGCAATAAAAAGGACAAAACTTTGATACACATACAAGAGTAATTTCTATGAAACTCTAGGAAAGACAAATCTATAATAGTAAAAAGCAGATCAGTGTCTGCTTTGGGTCAAGAATTAGGGGTGGGGACTGATGACAAGAGAGGGTATAGGGATCTTTGTGCAGTAACAGAAATGGTTTACATCTTCACTGGGGTGGTGGTTAGAGAAGTGTAGACATTTATCAAGACTCAATCTGTATACTTTAAGGTATACATTTTATTGTATGTAAATGAGACCTAAATAAGGTAGGTGACTGTTCCTTCCTCAAGCACTTGTGGAAACCAAACCCCAAACTATACGTAAGCTCTGGTGATGGCACAGAAAGTCCATGGTCCCTGGCCTGATGCTGTGCCCCACACCCAGACTCCAGGCATCTATCATTCTCGAGTCTTCCCTCCTGTCTGCCACCAGAGTGTGTGGGCAATAATGCTGTTAAATGTACTTCACAACTGAAGGTAATTCATGCTGTCACGGTAGCTGTAACCAAAGGTCTCAGGAGCCAGAGAGACTGCTCACAATAATTGTAACTGACAGCTCTTCCCTCTTTCAGGGGATCCTAGCCCTGGTGCAGGGGATTCTTCACTTTGGGTTCAAATAACCCCAGATCGACCTCTCTATTTCTTTTACTTTTTCTTGTAGTGAAAAATAACAAAGATGGGTAAAAGATAAAAAGAGACAGTTGGGAAATCTCAAATCAGCCAATTAGATGTGGTAGCAAAGCTGATTTCAGCACTAGGGGCTGTTATTAGGTCCAAAAGGACCTGAACACTGACTTGGTTGATGGCTTTCTCTGACTTCTGTGTAGCCTTGCTGCTGTCTCCCAGCCTTTTCCTCCTGGGTCCATTTAAGAAACAGGGAAAGAGTAGAAACAAACAGGCCCAGGAGCCATCTCCCCAGAGCCATGCTCAGAGAATGATTGGGGCAGCTCTGGGGAGAGGGGGACCGTTTAGAAGAGTACAATACCTTCTTCTACAATGGCTTGGTCCCGGGGGGGCGGGGGGAGGGGGTAAGCCTCCAGAGGAAATACCACACAGCTCTGGAGATAGACACTGCAGACTCCATACCACACCTATCTCTGCCTTTCATTGTCATCAACGTTTTTCTTATCTTTGGAAAATGAGAATAGTCCTGCCTCATAAGATGCTGTGAACATTAAATAGGATATTTGTAAACTTTCTTTGAAAATCAGAAGCAGCGTGCTATGCTTCTGTCCTAAACTCTGGGCTGTCATGTTTCAAGGTGTCACAATCCTCCCCCAAATTTTGTTTGCTTCCCCAAATTTTGTTACCTGCCTGGCCCCTGAAGGCATCTGAGTTCATGATCCATGTAGAAAATGTTAAAAATGCCAGATGCTCTACATGGAAGTTATTATTCTAATTTGCATTATCAACAGCCAGCTAGCTAGCTCCCTATCCTTTAGTGTCTTGATCAATTAGATGACTTAAATTAATTTGAATCCCTTCTCTCTCTGAACAAATTCTATAGAACCTAGGAGCCCACCATTCATTTGGGAACAAGATCATTTACTGTGTTCCTGGAAAGACTGAAGCACTTTGAGGATCAGAAAGTGATATCCACTCTGTCTCCCCAAGAACTCCCACAGTGCCAGATACATGGGAGCCCTCCATGGTGGTCTCAAGTACATGGTAGCTGTTGATGTCTGGAAGGAACTCCCTACCTGAAGTTGTGGTTCTTATCTTGACAACCACTATGTGGGGTATCATATGTCATTTATTGCTAACAACATAGTATCAAAATCCAAATCATCTATTATGTTTTGGGTTCTCTTTCAATCAGGTGGATTCAGAGTTACCTCTTCAACGATGTCAATCTTGCTTATGTATAGCAATAGCATAGGAGAGAAAGGAACGGAGTCACAGCAGAGCTTGGCAACTGGGCATAACCAGCAATCTAACAGCTATAGCCCACAGTGAGAAACCAGTAGACATACCATTACAGCTGTAACCACCAGGAGTGAGCTCCATACTTTGCCCTGCAAGAGATCTTAGGAAAGTCCAAACTCCTATGTTTTAGACCATGAAGTACATGATGGTGAATGTTTCTAGATCTTTAGATCTGAGGCTCTGGTAGCGAATATCCCCATCTCCATCCAGAAGTAGAGCTTGCTCTCTCCTGCCAGTACCAAGGGCCATGCTATGTACATATCATAGATGATGTTTCCGTATGGGTGAATGGTACTTTACAATGATGAAGCCACCATTTGTAGCTACCATTCCATCCATCTCTGTAGCAGCTCTGCAAAGCAAGGCTATTTATCCCTACTTGTAGCCAAGACCAACATAACCAGACTGGCTGCCAGACACTGGTCCAAAGACTATCACTGGCCCATCCGGGCATCTCACTTAACTTTTATGATTTCCTAAAAGGCTTTTAAAGACATTTTAGCTACAATAAGTACAGAGTATGTGTGTGGGTGTGTGTGTGTGGGGGGGGCGGTGATGAAGTGTTCAGTGACTTTCAAAAAGCCCTCCACGTGTAATCTTCTTCTTTCTCTTCAATAGTATGCTGGTCCCTCTTTCTATTTAGCACATGTCCCCCAGTTTGTTCCCTGCTTCTGGACTAAGGAGTCTGCCATGACTCTTTTTAAGCTCTGTTCCCCACCTGCCGGCCAGTTGCCCAAGTGCCTGCTCACTAAATCTCCTGCACCACTCCCTTCACCTGCAGCTTCCACTTTTGCAAAATCCCACAGAGTGATTCCATGTTCGCATTCAGACGCGGGAGCCTGGTGTCCCTACTACATACCAGGATCCAAAACTGCCTGCCTCCAAATCCCTTTTCAATTACACTCATCCCCACTCCTCACCCAGTTAGCAGTCTCCCCTGTCACTTTACCCCATGGCAAGGGGACCAGTCAGCCAGTAAAAACCGACCTTGAAAAGAAACAGAGCCAGACTCTCAGCCCCAGGCTTCAGGTGTCTTTAGAGGTCGAGAATTTCTTTCAGACAAACCTGTGTCGCCTCTCCCATGTTACCTAATGAAAACGTATTTAATGGTAGACACCTGCTGTCAGACCCTCTGCTAAATCCTGTAACCTGTTAAATATAACCAACGAATTCCATTAGACCATCCATGCCAGGAGTTCCTAAACACTGGTCCATAGACCAGCTGCACCAGAATGCACCTGGAGAGCTTTTTGTAAAATCACAACTTCCTGGATCCACCTTTCCCCATGCCCTGCATAGTCCTGATTCCACTGGTCTGGAAAAAACCACTGGCTGTGTATTTTGAGTTCCCCAGGGATGTTAATACATGGCTAAGTTAAGGCATCACTGCTCTGAGGAGCTCGTTCATGTCAGTGGGCTCTCCATCATCTCCGACTGGCCAATTTTATTGCTACTGCATGAGTTGGGATTACCAGCTATAGCTTAGGCGACACCGTCCCATTTCTTCACCTTTTGTCGCTAAGAGGATTTGAATGGTATTTTGCAATTTATGGAGCATTTTCATTTGATTTAGAGAATTAAACGATGCAACAACATGTCAACTAGCACATACTACGCCCCAGGGGCTGTTCTGAGAACTTTAAATGGAGAAAGTCATCCAAGGCTCCTGGGAGCCCCGTGGGGTGGGTCTGTTATTGCCTCTGGTTTTACAGATGAGGAACCGGAGGCACAGAGAGGCTAAGGAAGCCATCCAAGGTCTTACGGTTAATATCAGAGCTGGAATTCAAACCCCAGCAGCGTTACAACCACAGCGAAAGCTGCCAATCACTCTGTTCTACTGCCCTTCAGAGCAAGCATAAGCTTTAGTTCCACTGTAAGGAGGGGGCACTGGAACAAGTTTTCAGGTGAGAGTACGTCTGCTCCACATGGCAGCTCTGGCCTCTCAGAAAACCCCAGGTGCAAAATCATGGTACGGAGCACAGTTCCATTGTGTGTAAGTCTGTGCCTCCCCTTCAGTCCTCCCCACCTTCAGGGTTCTAGGATCTCACCCGTGCCTCAGCTGCACCTCACTGTCTGAGAGGGACAAGTGGGTCAGCTAGGGAGAAAAAGCTTGTGAAAGCTGCACCAGTCTGACATCAGATGAGTTCCAGGAATGGAAGGAACTATAGGGACCATCAAAGTCAAGAAACAGAAAACAGGCTCTGGCTTACATTTCAGCTCTAATTAACTGGTAACGTTGTGAGGCTTAGCTCCAAAAAAAAAAAAGCAAGAGAGGAAAGAAGGAAAAGGGAAGGAAAGGGAACCATGACCAATTAGTGATGGATGGCAAGGGGGCTTCTCCAAGTCACAAAGCCCCTTAATGACAGGTAAGACTCAGAATTCCGCCTCAGCTCTTGCACCAGGCTCCAAGCATCACCCACCTAAACAGGAACTCTAGGCTGGTATTACCTTCTATCAACTGCTACTTTGACAATAAAAGTCATCCACTCTGACCACAAAACTGCTCATTTAGTGAATGAGACTACACCCAACCCTCATTCCAGAAGGGTTTGCAACAGCCAAAACAATACAGTACAAATCAGCTGGTAAAACCTTTGCGATCCAGCAGGGGTAGAGGATGGTAGCAGTACTCTATGCATGTGCTTTGAAAGCTGAAGCAGGGTGTCATGGTTGGGAGGGCAGGGCTTTGAGCTCAGGTAATATGGGGTAAAACCCTTATTACCAGCTGTGGGAGGTGAGGGCTGGGATAGAGCCAGGGCCCTCTGATCTTAAACAAGGGTGAATTACCTATAACAGGGGGTCACTATAGGGATTAAATGAGTGCGAGAAGCTCCTCCCACAATGCTTAGCACACACTGCATAGTAGCTACCCTCATCTTCATCGTCCTCATTATTATTAGCCACATAATTTCATGCTTTCTGTGTGAAGTCAGAAAAATCAGTGATTGAGCTAGAAACAGAACAGTATTCGCAGGGGTGACTATAAGTTTGCAGGGCTCTCTATCCCCTTCTTCAAAATCATACCAGCTATTTTTAGAATCCCAGGATTTCCAAAATCCCAGGACTTTTAGAATCCTGGCATTTGTTTTAATCAGTCTTCTGCCTTCTCCCCTGCTACTAACCCTGTGGTTCTTAACCAGGGGGCGCACCCCAGAGAGGGCCACATCTTGGTAAAGTGGACAGGCTCACAGCAGTGAGTGTAGATGAAAGGAGCATATTTAGTATTAGAATGGAATTTCATAGTCTAAGATTTAAAACCCTAATGCATAGGACAGGAAGCAAAGCTTGATCAAACCTTTGCAGGATGTACGGAGAAGGAACACAGCCCTCTTTGCACATTAATGATCCTCATGGAGGATAGGGCAGTGGCAGTGAGCATGCACAAACCCTGGAAGGCTGTATCCGGATCTCTGCAGCCGGGCCGGAGTTTTTATATTCATGACAAGAGGGTGTGACCTTTAAAAGGGGAGACAGAAGAACACTGCGATGTGAGCCAGAGATGGTTTCCCTCCTTACGAACTTACAGGGTACTGTGGAATCACAGAGCACATCAATCCACGTGCTGGGACCACCAAGAAACAAAAGAACAGATTCTAAGTGATGGCTGGAGTGGGGGTGGGGCATAAATCATGTGTGTAGTAAGGAAGGGTCATCGATTTTGATCACTGAGAACAAAATTCTTCAGGGATTTTGGGGTTTAGAGTTATATATCAAACCAGTGAGGTATTTTCATGTACTAATTTATAGCCATTTTGTTGCTTCTACTGTAAGAACAGGGACCGCATCCTTTTTTTTTTTTCTTTTGAATGCTCCCATAAAACAGTTGTGTAAATGGTGAATGAGTGATAAATCCCACGGTGTAGACAGATACAAAACACATTCTGATAAATAGGTGTCTGATGAAAGGTGGTACTGTGCAGTGGTTAAAAGCGCCTGCCAGTTAGGTGTCCAACTTCGGCTCAGGTCATGATCTCACAGTTTGTGAGTTCAAGCCCCGTGTCGGGCTCTGTGCTGACAGTGCAAAGCCTAGAGCCCAGAGCCTGTTTCAGATTCAATGTCTCTCTCTCTCTCTCTCTCTCTCTCTCTGCCTCTCTCCTGCTCACACTCTGTCTCTCTCTCAAAAAATAAACAAACATTAAAAACTTTTTTAACAAAGCACCCACAATAAAACTATATTCTGCAAAGATTCAAATCCCAGGTCTTCCATTTACTAGCTGCACATCTCTGGGCCCAGCCCTTTTGGTAAGCCAGTATCCCTGCGGTATTCTTATCCCACGGACTGTGAAGACTGACAAAAGGGGGTGTTACACACTCTGGAATCCCAAACTCAGCTCAAGCTCTCCTGTTGGCCCAAATAGTGGTTTTAACACAAAGCAACTATTTAAGGGCCTCTGGGGCCCTCAGTCAGCAAAAGGAGAAAAAGAACCAGCAAATGTCTCCTCTCTATCAACCAATGACGAACCTGGAAGCAAAGGCTTTCTCAGGGAGAAGCTCAGAGCTCCTCAGAGGAGGAGAGAAGGAATAACGTTCAGATACAAGAGGACCAAAAGAATGCTGATAAGTATGCTACGTCTCAGGTGGATTGTCCCGTGTCGCTAAGGACAGAGGTCCTGACCAAAAGCCACCACAGGCCCCTTAGTTTCTGATTTCATCAATCTGGCCCTGGTGCCTGTCAGTACCTCAGTATCTGCAGAATTTCTCAAGGCTGAGAAACCAATTTCTGCCATGCCTGGGTAATTCCAAAGCAGCTAAATGGATTGCTTCATCTAGCTGCAAATAAGCATGAGAAATTTCAGCCTGATTAGTTTGTCTGAACATATAAATGTCTGAAGGCAGGCTTTCAGAATCAGGACAGACACAGAGCAGCAAGATGGCAGTGGGCTTGCCTGTGTCTACAGTAGCGGCCGGGAAGCCAGGGTGGGCTGGAGAGGAGGCTGGCTAACAGTCCAGGCTGTTCTGGTGACCGAGAGGAGGTTCAGGAACAAACACAGAGAGTTCATCTGCAGCCTAGTGTTTTACTTACATGACTTAATTAATGCTTGCATGCGGTTGAAGGATATTAGGATGCCCATTTTATAAGTGACGAAACAGAGGGCACTGGGTGGCTCAGTGGGTTAAGCATCTGACTTCGGCTCAGGTCATGCCCCTCCCCTGCTTGTGCTCTGCCTCTCTCACTCTCTCAGGAATAAACAAACATTAAAAAAATTGTTTTTAAATATAAGTGAGGAAACAGGCTTGGTGATGTGAAGCAACTTGTATCTGACCTGAGAGTCCAGGCTCTTGAACACTCAATTACTTTAACATCAAAATTTCTCCATTTTTACTCCCTTTTAGAAATCAACAACAAAGCAAATGCTTTGCAACTCCTACCAAAGACCGAAGAATTATGTAATCTGTATATTCTTTGTTACAGCAGTTTCCTATCTAAAATTTGATTCAAAGGAAATAATCGTGGAGGTACATGGTGACTTTGCCACAGACATATTTGCTGCAATGTGGTTTATGGTAGCGAAAAGAGGAAGCCCACCTTGATGTCCAAAACAGAACATGTGTTAAATGGAACAACCATTTTAATGAAATTAAGCAGCCAGCAAGGACAGATCTAGATCACATGACATGCCAAAAGGCATTCACAGTACAGTGTTCTGTTTCAAGAGTCTGTTTTAAATGAGCCCATATTTTTTTAAAGATATTATTTTTTACCATGCCTTTGTTTACATTTCCTATACGTTCTGCAATGAATATGCTTTTTACCTTAACACATGTAAAGGTAGCATGCAGACAGAAAATGCAGACAGAGCTGCCCCTTCAGGAGAACCTAAATATTTTAAAAAAGTAGAAGATCCTTTTCATTGGAAAACTACTTAAAATCCAATTTATGTACACGTTCCTGTTTAGCAGGAACTGTGGTTTGTTTTTTTTTTAAAGGCACACTGATACCATATCCAAATTTGGCCAGCTAAAATGTATGTACTTCCATGACTGGCTAATCTGCTAGAGCCCTCGAGAACATTTTCAAATGGCATCAGGTTTCTCAGCTGTCCTGAGGCCCAGAAAGGTCCCCCAAGATGACATGGCTGTCAGCTGCAGGGCTTTGTGTGTGGAGACCGGTCTCTCAGCGCCCAGGCCAGGCACGTCCGTCTCCACTGGGGATGCTGGGCCTTCGTTAATTAACTAGAAGTTCAATTCCTCTCACCACGGCTGGCCCCAGGGGTCGCCTCTGTAATTCTTCTGAAGGAAGCCTTTCTTTCTGCTTTGTGTAGAAGTAGCTGTAAGAAGAAATCAAAGGGAAATAGTCCCAAGCTGTGTACAACAGGACCACCAGCTTTTCCTCAAACCCCCTTCCTCTGAAATCTACTGTCTGAGCCTGTGAAGACTTATTAATAAAGCTTACTAATTACTTATGGATTATGACTTGTGAATGTTTAATATGGAAACATTCTATTTCCACTACTCTTCCACTTTCCAGTCAGAATTGGACCAGGGAGTGAAGCGAAGGGGGACGGAGCTCTGAGGACCAGTTTCAGAGTTTCCCTCTGAAGACACGACAGCTCCCTAGAAAAATGTATTCCTAAATGGTGGGTGATGATGAAAATCAAATTGCCTGGAAAAGGCCATGCTGTGGAAGGAAAATAATCATGGAGTATTTTCCCCAGAGTTATGGCCTTACTCTCAGGCCTCCGTGGGAAGATGCTGGTGTCCCATCTCCCACGGGGTGGACAGGGGGCAGAAATGGGGGCCCGAGCACCTTCTACACGAGCCCGCTGGGTTACCTGCTTCCTTGGCTCATCACCAGCATCAGAACAGGTCCTAGATTTCTGGTGTTTTTACTGGAGAGATGGGAAGGAGTTAAAAAAAAAAAAAAAAAGAAAGAAACCCAGAATGACAGCAACTTTTTTGGCAAAAGCCAGTAGCGAGGACTCTCCTTGAAAATGTGGGGGGAGTCCAAATAATCCAAGTGGAGCGGAGCCTTCCACCAGCCTGAGACAAGGACCAAATCAGGCCTCTGGATTCCAACGGATCTGGGTTTAAGCGCCTTCTACCACTCCCTGGTGCTTATTCACAGGTGGGCATCATTCTGCTCGATTTTCCCCAAAATGACACAGTAAATGACAAAGACCACTCCCCTCAGGGTTCCTGCCTCCCAGTGGATTATCTCCCAACTCTGGAGTTACTGGTCCTCAAACTCAATGGCCCACGTGCAGAGGTGCACACGTGCCCATAACCTCTGCCACGTGCATGCGAATATATTACTGTAAAGTGCCAGAGCAGGGGTCACTGAGGGCAGAGGTCCAGGTCACGGAGCAAGCTTGTGGGCATCTGGGACTGGAACCCAGGACCCTGGTCCAGCTCGCCTTCCCCAGAGTCGTGAGGCCTGCCTGGGCACTGGCCAGAAGGAGCATTTCTGCAGTGCACGGGCCTTTGCTCTCCACCTCTTTCTCCTTCTCCTTGTGGCACTTAAAGCTGCAAGTGGCTAAGCCTGGTGTCTTAAATGAAGCCAGAATTCTACAACTGAAAATAAATCCCAGGAGGTCAAGAATGTCCACCCTGACACCAGCCTGGGTTCTTTGTGACAACAGAAGCCACCACCTCGTAACCCATTCCACCACACAGACCTGCATCCCCTCCTGCTCGACCCCTCTGTCCGAATGACCCTCTGGGGAATAAAGTCACAATGTGCCTTTATTACTCATGTTGTTGTGCACACTAGACTGTAAACTCCTTGAAGGCAAGAACCATGAAAACATTTTTTTCCATGAATTCTCAACTGGCACCTTCTACAGGTTCAGCTGCATTCTAGACAAGCACAGTCCAGTCAGGCAGATGTCACTAGGATCTGGGGCCAGTACAGAATGGGTGATGGTAGGCAGGCAGGCAAGGGCCCGGGATGACCATGGCTCTGGCCCCAGTCAGTGGGCTCTGGTGAGCTGGGTCAGGGAGCATCAGGGAAGTAGCCCTGGATGCCAGTAGCTTCAGGGACCAGCTGGAGATGGAGAACAAATGGATGGATGGCCCTTCCTGGTCCCTAGGGGCCTCCACTGTGATCTGGGGCTTCTATGTGGGTGAGGGACCCAGGGTGGGATTGGAGGGAAGGTGCTATTGCCTTCACCCCTGGCTTACTCTCTGGAGTTATCTTTCTCTTCCAAATGCAAGTATTCTTAGGACTCAGCTCAACTCCCTCCAAATGCCCAGTGTCCTCACATGGCTGGACCTTTGCATTCTTCTGTGGGCAGCAGCACACTGTCCAAGGAGGAGCTGACCATCACAACTACCAACTCAAAGATGGACTGAAACACCAAGGTGAAACTCCCCATCAAACAGCTGTGTGCAGTGGTTGTGTTTGAACTAACGAACCATTTTAATGGCTCAACAATTAGCTTCACAAAGAGAGACAACCAGGGGACAGACCGCATGGAGAAAAGACAATCGGTAGGAAAGCTACAGCGGAATAATAAAGCTGCAAGGGAAAACACTGCCACCAGTGCACAATTCTAGATCAACGGGGGGATTCGGGAAGATGGAATTTTCTTACTTGGGTGATTGGGGGGAAAATGGCAGAATGGCCAAGTCTCAAGACACTCATGCTCTGCTCAGAAATCTTTACATCTTGGGCAAAAGGGAAGAAAGACAGCTCAGAAAAAGAGGACCCTGGTGCCCATGACTGTGCCTGCCATTTACATGCAGATCTGTGGAGTTGCCCAGGAACATGAGAGAAGGATGGATTCACGGAAACCACTGTTCTCCTCTGCACCAGGAGGCATCAACTGGCCTCCTTTTTGCTCCTTAAAAACACTTCTTTCTGCATCAAAGTCTGTATTTCCCTCCTGCCTTGGAAACTCTGCCCCAGAGCCATCCGGCAGGCCTACCACACCGCCTCACTTTCTCTCCTTCATAAGGTGGGTGCTCTGTGAGGTCACCTTCTCTGCTCACCTGTTGCGTGGCTGTTCCCCGCCCAAGAGAGCGTAAGCTCCAAGTGGAGCCTGTTCACCCAACGGCCCCAGGACCAGGAACAGTGGCTACCACCTGTAGGTGCTCAAGAAATACTTGCTGAAGCGGTTGAATTAACTAATGAAAGTACATGGCCTGAGGAAGCTGGGCTCTAGCTTCTTGTCTGGAGTATCAGGAAGCCAAGAGCATTCCAGTGACTTTGTCCCCATCCTCAAGTAAGACTGAGACAGCTGCCTTCTAGACCAGCTAGATTATTTCAAATGCTTTCAAGTGACACAACACACAGCCTAAAGCTGTTCTCTAAGTTTGGTTACTAATATGAACCAGACTGCATACTCGGAAGTGAGGGCCTTTCTGTCCATGGGAATCCCATTTCTTCGGCCTTTAAACACGCATGTGTGAGCACACACACACCACACACACACACACACACACACACACACACACACACACACACGTGCATGCAGGGGACTGCTCCCTCCCTCACACCCTCCTTAGTCACACAGACTGTGCCTGATGGCCTGGTGGGTTCTGTCGCTGAACTTAATTCCCGTTCCTTTGACTTCAAAGATTCTACCTTCCATCTTTCCTTTTTTATACCATCTAAGAAAAGCAGCAGCTCCCTGAAGAATGGATTCAAACATCATCATTTCTGACTGAAGCTCTTACAAAGGTGCCTGGGACTTCAGCCGTCTCTGCTGGTGACCCGGCTGTGCAGGACGCAAGGCCACTTCTCAGTCCAGGGGCAGGTGAGGCACCACCTTCTGCCCACCTGCCATGTTGTGGAGGGTGGGGGCAGGGAGACTGGGCTGAGAAGAAAGAAATTCCAGCTGCTTGGTATAGCCTTGGCACACGGCCCTTGTCCCACCTCAAGGGTGAAGGACAGACACCACCCCGGGCCCCACCCATCCCTCCCTCTCTCTTCCCTCACTAGCTCATGACTTCAACACCAACAGGATGGCCCTGGGACTTTTACAATCCTCAGAGAGAGGGGAACAAAGCCTTTGGGCAGAGCTACAAGCAGCCCCCTGTCATTGCTGCAACAGGTGCAGTGGCCAAGGGGTTTTACAGAAGCCTGCTTGATGGTTCTCTGGGTTTGAATTCACATCTCAGAACATCTCCCATTGAATTCTTGCATAGGTTTGTGTCTTCCAAACTGTGTATAACTTTTAAAATCTGTACATCCACAATACCATTTTAAAATTTGAAAGAAAAAAGTTGATGTCCGCGAGAAGTATTTAAGGTTCTCTGGTTTCACCAGTAAAAGACAAGTTTTGTGGTGCCAAAAACAAACCAAGAAGAAACCACACTGGGCTTGGGGTATATTTCCTCCAAAGTGTTTATCACTTCTGTACGTGCTGGGAGAGAGCAAGCAGGAGGCATTAGAGTCACTTAATCCCACCTACACTATAGCCTTTTTGCTTTGGGCCTTCCCTGTAATTAGGAAGGTGCCCTTCTGCTAAAATGCAAGTAACTTCCCTCCTCCTATGCCTTTGTTAGTTCAATTTCCTCAAGCTCTTGAGAATCGAAGGTGACACTACATAAATTGTGTCTCTCTGCTCCTCAAAACCCTCGAATGGCTCCCCATCTAGTTGAGAATAAAATCCAAGGCCCTTTGGGAGCCTGTGCTGTCTAGTCTCCCCTTGCTGTGTCTCAGCCCCTTCCACTCTCCCCGGTTCAGCCTTTCCACTCTACCTGAAGGTACCTCCTCGTGATCCTCCCAAGACAGCACTTGCACACCCCTCTCCTCAGGGCCTTGGTACGTGCTGTCCCTTCTGTCTCAAATACTGTTTCCTGGATATCTGCAAGGATATCTGTAAAGTTTGCCTCCTCACCCCATTCAATCCCTGCTCACACATCACTTCATCACAGAAGCCTCTCCTGGCCACCAAAACCTGCAGTAGTATCCTTACCCCCTTCTTTCATCTCCCTGGCCAGAATGTAAGCACCATCTAAGGAGGGGTTGGGGTGGGGGTGTCTATCGTCTGTGTCTTCCCACCAGAACATAGCTCCACAAGAACGGGAGCCCTGCCTGTTTGGTTCGCTGCTGCTCCTCGGTGCCCAAATGAGTCCCTGCCTGTCACACAGTAGGCATGCACTCAGTCCTACTGAACTGCTGAATGAGAACAAGGACACCGTAATGTAGAGAGGGATCACATGCTCCCGGAAAGGCAGGGAAAGAAAAGGCGGGGAGGACAAGGTCCTGTCACCCGGTTTTGCCAAAAGTTGATGACAAAATATGCTGAGCGACAAGGGATTTAACCAGCATCCCAGGGTACACCTGATATGCAGATACCACACATGAACACCAGCACTAGGTCAGCCAGTTACTGCCTTCAGTCAGTGAGCTTTGCCTGAATGCCTGAGAAGAGTGGAGTTCTTTCTATGCTTAGTGCAGTTCCCAGGAAAGAGGAAACATCACTCCTGCCTTCGGTAGTTTCTAAGTTGAGAATTAGAAAGCGACAAGCTCAACGGTCAGCAGACACACACTCAGGGTTTGTGAAGTTGGTAATAAAGGGGATGGTAGGACACGATGTTGGGTTCAAGGAAAGACCTAGAGAGAGTATCCCAGGTGGACAGAATGAGAGGAGGAAATGCACGAAGAGGAACTTGTTCCATGTGTGGGAGAGGGAGGCAAGTCGAGAGCGAGGTGCCACCTGGAGTGGTGGGGGCCAGGGACGTGGGAAATGAGCTGTTTACACTGTGGGCTCAAAAGCCAGCATCCAGTGCCTTCTCCAGGTGCTGGTCTCTACCTACAAATGTTTATTGAGGCCTATGTGTAAGAGAAGCACGTGGAGCACGAGGCAGTAGAGCCTTACATCCCCCACCATGGCAAAGAACAGCTCACAAAGCCAGCACTTCCTGGATGCTCACCTGCACCCTGACACCCTCTATGTGCCCCACACCTGAATCAGTGCATTTTAATCCTCTCACTACCAGGGGGTGGGTACTGTTATTTCCCACATGCGGAAATTCAGGCTCCAGGCAGGTACCTGACCCAAGGCCCTCTAGCTAAAAGTGGTGAGGTCAGGATTTAGCTCAAGCACTTTGGTCCAGAGCCTACACCCCTCACTAATAACCTACCACACCTCCAGACAATAGGGATTATCACTGAAGACCACAGGGATTTGAGAAACCAAAAATCAGGACTCTCATGCTGCCAAGAGATTTGAGCTGCTTCGGAGTCACAGAGATAGTCTGAGAGATGGCATTCAGATGCCACAGTAATAGGATTTCTGGGATCTTTCATGGGCATGAAGGAACAAAGATCTGAAGTTAGGACTGTTCTGAGAAGCCTGGGCCAGGTCTTGAACACACAAACAAGTGATGACCCTGAGTGCAGAACAGCCCAGCACAGTGTGCTGAGTGAGCACCTGGTAGGAGAGAACCTATCTCAGCCAGGCAGCCAGAGAAGGCCCCCTGTGATGCAAATGAAGAGTTGGGACCAGAAGAAGTGGATGAAGACAGGGAAGAACAACTCGGGGAGCTGGAACAGTGTGTGAGGATGCTCTGAAGTGGGAAGGAGGTCAACTCAGGCTAGTGTGGCCCAGCAATCATGAACAAGGGGGCGGTGGTCAGGCAGCCAAAGCCAGAAGAGCTGGCTGGATTCATCCAGGGCTGGGAACTTCCCAGGAAGGGACAAACGGGAAGGGCATTTAGGACAATGATTTGAAATGTCTGGATCTGAGCCAAGGAAGAGAGCAAAGTTCTGCAAAGATTAGGGAGGATGGAGAACAGGTCCCAGGGCACTGCTGGGCAGGCAAGCTGGGAGGAGGGGCAAGGTAGGTGCCGAGGGAGAGGCTTAGGGGCTGGAACTTACCTGTGACTACAGACCCAAGGTACAGGGGGGTGGGGGAGGGGGCGACCAACTAAGGGGAGAAGAAGAAGGTCCCTGGAAATGAGAGACCAGAGTGGGCTGAATGGTCATCCATATCATTTAGTCCAGACAGACAGAAAGGAAAATGAGAAGCCAGCTGCCAGGGTCATCAGTGAACCAGGGGACTCTCTGGACAGTGGGCAGGTCAAAATGACTGTGAGTCAGGGGAAGGGCACTTGACTCAAGTGACCCAGTAAGGATGAGACCGACCTTGACCCACACACACATCTGTCCTGCCTCCACTGCCCTGCTCTGTTTCTGCCACCTCACAGCTGTGCTGCAGCCAAAATGCTGCAGGAACAGTACACATTTAGGACAACTTCATCTCACAGAACACACACACTCAATTTGTCCCCCCAGGTGAAAGGCACATGCAACCAAGCCAGCTCCTCCCACAGCACCTGTAAATGCCCATGTTTGTTGACGCTGAGAAAGGCGCACGGATGGTCTTTCCCCAACTCCCACCCATCGTCCCTAAAGTATCATCCCTCCTTCGGTAATCTTTTTGCTTCTAAATTATGCTAATGAGGACAGAGCCTCATAAACGACATTAATAATGAAATACAAGACATGGAGTTCATTTGATAAAATATTCATTAAAGGTGTAATTAAATTGAAAAAAAAAAGACACTGATTTCGGCATGAGGGAAAACCCTACAGATCTGTAGAACTGAAGAATCACACATCTGTCACCATTCAGAAGCTTCGGTAATTCTAGCAGTGACACCATGCAAAATGGAAATGTACATGAAGTGGCTGAGAAATGAAAGATGCTCTCCAAAAATTGTGAACACGACAAAATATTAATCAAGATCTTTTCTGTCATTCTCTACTAGAAGAGATATTCCCACACCAACAAAGGATATCAGAATTTGTTTTAGTTTTTTATATATAGTATGTACATCTAACTGTATCTAGTTACTCAAGTCATAAGTAACATAAAATTTCCAATTTTACGAATGATTTCTCAGGAGCATTAAATAACTTTACAGTCAGAAGAAATCTGGTTAAGAATTCAAACCTCAAAAACTAAATGGTAAAAAAAAAAAAAAAATGCTGGCCAGGCATGTGGCTCTGGTCCTCACATGGGCCTTTTCCTGTTTGTGGGTAAACTGGGGCTCCAGGGGCTGACCTCTGTGTGCCCTCTGGGCGAGAGTTCTCTGACTGCCAAAGAGACAGTGGAACAGGGCTGTTAGTCATCTCCGCGAATTCAAGTTCTTGTCACAACCTCGGTGAAGCCCTTTCTCTGTGCAGAAGGAGCATCTCCCTCCTCTAAACCACCCCCCACCTCATACAGAACTCAAATAAAGCAGAGCTCATCCTTGGCTGCAATTATCGGTGTAACATCTACCCAGCTATTAGGCTACCAGCCCCAGGCTGTAAGCAGGGCGAGGTCTGAGTCATGTTTACGTTCCCAACAGACGGTGCACGGTGCACACCCAGCACTGATGAATGAGTCAGTGAATGAGTGCTTCTTCCTCTAGTCTTCAGAGTGGCCCCCAGAGGGGCTCCCTTGGAAACAGGGAGGGCAACATTTTGGGAGTTGTTAAAGGACAGGCCATGAAGCTCTTGCCCCAGCAAGTCCGGAGTTCTTGTTGACACCCACAATAGAGTGCCTCGATAACAAGAGTCATAAAAATGTGTATACTCTGTTGCCGAAGAAGGCAGCCTCTTGGTACTTACCCAAAGAATCCACAATTTGCAAACACTATGAAGGTCTTTCAGAATTATTTAATTGTGTAGTATACCACAGGACCTACTGATTTAAAATTGGTGGAATACACACAGCCATGAAAAAGTGTCACCAGAAACCATGTACCAGCCTTCCCTTCAACCACCCGTAAGTTATGAAATTAACAACACTCAGAATACCAAGTTCATTCATTGGTTCCGCTTGCCTACTGGATTTTCTTTTGGCGTTAGAGGGCCTTTACTGGGACCTGAGGAGCAGCCTTTATTAAACTGACTCCAGACGTGGTAACAATGCCCTTAAAGCTCTGGATCCTAGCCCAGGCCCTAAGTGAAACATCCTCTCAACAAGTGTGGTAAAGATGAGAAGACACAGCATTTGGTGGCCTAATCCATTTCAACTACTTACTTTGTGTCAGTGGATCCAAAATTCACACTACCAGTCTAGTTTTCTCTTCCAAGCCCCAGCCAACTTATCTAAGTTCCTATGGGTGTCTCCTCTTGGATATTTTCAGGCATCTCAAACTCAGCATGGCCCAGACAGAGTCCACGATCCCTACCTCTTGATTCCCCAAGCTGGCCTTTTCCCAGGGTTCCCGAACCCAGAAAACAGCCCTACCCATATCCAAGCCAAAATCCTCAGAATACGTCTTTACTTCTCCTCCTTTAAAGAAGTCTTTACTTCGGCCACAAACAGTTTGAAACTCTGTTCAGTCCACTCCCCAGTCGTTCCTCAATTGTCCACCCGTAATATGCCCACCACAGTCCATATAACCTTATTTCTCCCTGAGCAATTCCAGCAGCTGCATGACCAGACTTCCCAGTGCATTCTTGCCCCACCATCAACACATATCCCCCTGGTCACCAGGTCAGTCTTTCTGTGACACATGGCACTCCTCTGCTTAAAACCCTTCAGTAGCTCCTCACAGTCCTCAGGACCAAATCAAAGCTCTTGGCCTGGCTTGTAAAGCCCCCCCATGATGTGATCCTATAGTCCTCAACCCCTTGCTCCTGTTTGCCCAGCCACGTGAAGCTCTAGCTGCTTCCCTGAACATGCAATGCCCTGAACAGTCTTCCTACCTCTTCATCTAACGAAAGTCAACTCACCATCCAAGTCTCGTTTACCCACTGCTATCTCAGGAAAGCTCACCCTGACTCCCTAGACCAGTGTAGGTCCCTCAACATATTCCCCTTATACCTGTCTTAATACTTGTCTCTGTATTTGTTTACTGTCTTTCCCAAGTACATTATTAGCTTCGTGAAGTTAAAGACAATGCCCGTCTTATTCTGAACTAAAGGATCTGGGTTCAGGTGTTCAGTTCAGGTGTTCACTAAACTGGCCAGTAACTTTGGGCAAGTTCCTGATCCAGATCTTAATTCTCTCATCTGTAAGATGGAAACATTTAAATATCCGCTTATCTAATCCAAATGGTTTCCAGAAATGACAAGTAAGACAACAGAAGTAAAGACGGTCTAAAATTTTTAAGCTCTTTACAAAAACATGAAGGGTTTATTACTGTTGCTTTTTATAATACTAATAGTCTCTGGTCCTTGTGAATATTTTTTGTTGAGTACAATGACTGGAAAAAAAAACTTAAGTGGATTAAGTTTGCTTTGGTATTTTTTTATGACACCCATTCTTAAAACTGGAGACACTGTAGCATGTCACATAAATTGAGTGAGGAATCGTCTCTGAGGCAATCAAGAAAAGCAAAGTAGTGGAAAAGGAGGCTACTGATAAAACCACAGGGTATGACCCTTGGGACGAGGAGCCATCTTGTCCTCCAAGGGGGAAGAAAACTCAGAACAGAGGCCAGGAAAAAGTCAGTGGGAAAACCCTCCTCTTTCTTTCCTCCGCATGAATTCCTCTGGCTAATGCACTGGCCACAGCGTTGTTCCTGTTCTGCCAGGAACTGAGACCTTTCCCTCATCTCACCAAGGGGTTCACCATGTGACAAGGTAGCTCAGGGGAGTTCACTTTCCAAAGTTTTCCGGAAGAGTGAGCTTTCTGGCCTATTACACACAGATCCTACATGCAGTCTGGGGGTTCCTTTGTTCCCAAACCACAGCTGGAACTACTTAAACCAAATGAGAAAGAGAACAAAGGATCTGGAAAGAAGAGGAAGCTCTCAGAGGCGGGGCTTCTGGGTCAGCGAGGGGCCTCTGGGTCAGCGCGAGGACAGGTCTCAGTGACTTTGAATGTTCTCACCTAGGCTCTCCGACCACCTGCCTGTGTAAGCTTGTTTCCTCTTCTGTGGAGCAAGGAGAATATGGCCTGCCAGGCTTCCCTCCCCAGGCAGCTGTCAAGGTCACACAGGAAAGTATAGACGCCCTCTGTGGAAGGTGCCACCCTGCAGGCTAGCCTAGACATCTGCCGTCCTCGCCTGGGCGGCCCTCCCCTAGGTTGGGACCTGCTCGAGCAGGCTAAGGCTCAGCCCCCAGACCCACGGGAAACAGAGTTCCCCCAGACAAGGTCTTCGCATGCTCTCCTCCTCGAATCAGGTGTTCAGTTCATGTGACACCAATAAAAGCACATTCAAAGGTAGAATCACAAAGCAGGCTTTGATAATGCTGTGATGAAAATAGGTCAACCTGCTTTAAGATTCAAACCTGGCCTTATCCCGGAGTCTGATTTTTTTTTAAGTCAAATCCTTTTTTTTTTTTTTTTTTTTAAGACAATGACAACTCTTCTGGCATTAGGACCGTAAGTGGGCCAGCCACATCTACTAAGAAGCAAATCTATGCTCCACACTGTTGATGCATGCCCCAGCCTGACTCCCAGAACCCTGGCTCCCCAAGTGCAAATCCGCCTCAGACGGCAGACGACTGGCTCGGGAGGGACGCCACCCCAAAGGCTCTCTGGGCAGGCAGAAAGCCATGCTCGGCATTGTCAGCCCTGTGTGTCACCTTCCCGGCTCTGTTAATTAAGCTTTGTTGATGAGGCAAGCATGTCAGCAGCAGCCTAGGTGTGAAGAGACAAAGGCGCGTGAAGATGACAATTCTGACCCACATTAAAAATGAATTAGGCAGCTTAAATTGACACATCCCCTTCTTTTTCTTCTGTGTTTTTTCTTCTGTGTTTTTTTTTTTTTTTTTTTTTAAGAAGCAGAAGCATATGGGGCGCCTGGGTGGCGCAGTCGGTTAAGCGTCCGACTTCAGCCAGGTCACGATCTCACGGTCCGTGGGTTCGAGCCCCGCGTCGGGCTCTGGGCTGATGGCTCAGAGCCTGGAGCCTGTTTCTGATTCTGTGTCTCCCTCTCTCTCTCTGCCCCTCCCCCGTTCATGCTCTGTCTCTCTCTGTCCCAAAAATAAATAAACGTTGAAAAAAAAAAAATTTAAAAAAATAAAAAAAAAAAAAAAATAAAAAAAAAAAAAAAAAAGAAGCAGAAGCATAAAGAAAAGGCATGAATGAAGCTTTTCATTCTTCAGGAGAGCCTCGAGCACAAATACACCTTGGGGATCTTTGCCTATTAAGACATTATATTTTTTCCCCAAGTCCCTCCCACCACACTGGATTTCCAAATCAGAACGAAGAGCTTCTCATGGAGACATCCATGCAGCCTGGCAAGCAGGTAGGCAGGCAGGCTTTGTAGACATTATGTTCACCCTTTCATTAAGCAAATACAACAGGACTACAGTTCCAGCAATCCACTGACCAACAAACCTTCCCCTCTGCCAAGAATATCTAAGAAGAGATCGTCTTTGACCTTCAAGGAGTTTACGGTTAAGCTGGGGAACAAAACCCACGGTGCAATTTGAACAATGAGAAGGCAATCAGAGATGAGCTCCCTGACAGCTGGGGCTAAGCCTTCTTTCTTTCTGCATTCCTGTCCGAGGGCCTGTCCGAGGGTGGCGGACAGATGGAAGAACAGGCAGATGATGGACACAACAAAAGTACTATAAATGCAATCAGATGTTACAGATGGAAACATTCTTTAGTGGTAAAGATTCTGCAGGTTTTGGATAAGAGAAAGAAAATACGAGCATCTGTGAAGAAGCAGGACCATCAATCCAACCACCTCCCCATCCCACCCCAGCACGCATCCCAAAATTTCTTAGAACCTTAGGTGCTACCTTGCATTATAAAAAGCTCCCTGAAGGCAGGATCAGTGTGGATCTGTTCGCAGTCTCCCTCTCAGCACGTGGTAGACAATCAGTGAGCTGCTGAATGGATGAGAATGGGGCAGAAAGGGGAGGGTGCATGGGAGGGGCAGCACGGGTTTCCAGATCCCTCTCGGATTGGGACTGGTCGGACTTGGCTTGTCACTCTGAAGCACTACACGCCACAGTCTCGGTCTTTCTAGGTGAAGCCAAGACCCTTCACGGTAGAAATCAAATGCTCTCCTTGTGCTTTCCTAAACAGGAAAAAGAGGACTCTGACAAACCATGAAGGAGGCCACTCTTCTGCTTCCATCTCCCCCACGGTGCTGTAACACAGTCTAAGCCAGATGGGCAAATGACCCTGCCAATCCCATTCCCTGGAGCTCCCCAATGGGCTACAACTTGCACACCTACTTAACAGAATGCCAAGGCAGCTGCCAGCGGCCCTACCATCCACCTGGCAGAGCTCCTGATTAGAAACCGTGCAGTCACCAAGCAGAAAGCCCCTGAGGAGAGTCCCAACTGGTGGTATGCAGCCATGGGATTCCTCACACTGCCAAAGACAAGCTTGGACTGGCGCTGGCACCAGCCATTCTCAAGTCAAGGAGGGGGAGATGAGGTTCCCAAGCATGGCCCTCACCCTGCAACAGGTGAGGAGGTACCTTTGGGTCTAGCCATACACCTGTGGATCATGGGGCTTAAGAGCCCTTCTGGGAGAAGAGAGCTCAAACTGCATTTGTCAAGTGCTGGGCAGACGGACCCAGCCCTTGGCTGACCAGCAGGATGTGCCAAGGCCTGTCCCTGAGCTGAGGAGGGAGGGACCAGACAGGGAGACTGGCACTGGAAATGTCTGCTCCCCACAGGGCCAGCCTCAGGATCCTACAGGTGGCCAACTGGCCTAAAAAGTCTACTCTATTGTAGGTCAGCACACATGTGCACTGGTATCCACATCAATGTTTTTTATTTCCTGAACAAATATCACGAATACATGTCCAAGGCCATGTTCCAGGCCAGGTAGCAGGGTGGGGGTAGACAGAAGAACAAGACCCAGACCTGCTTGTTGGGATGCAGTCTAAAGAGATGGGTAGACCGTGCATGAGATGGGTGAAGGCATGCGAACTTTCCCCAATTGACTTTACAGGATTTGAGTGTTTAAGTTGTCAACATCCATTCATACACCAACCTTCCTCCTAGACCATAAGGTGCATGTCCTTTCAAGGATAACAGAGACCTCTAACAACTGGAGGGGTAAAAAGTACAGATACAAAATTATGCATGTAATTTCAGTCAGTTCCCAGATGCTGACACCCACTGGAAGGCTCCTTAGGAGTCCACGGACCCCCCAGGGCAAGAGCTCTGTCCCAAAGGAAAGCTAGTTGCACTAACTTGCCAGGATATTTGCACCAACAGCATTGGAACAGGAACAGAGTGAGAGACCAGGCATCCCCAAGCCACAGACTGCAAAGGGAAGGACTCAACTTGCTTCTACTGAGTACCAGAGCCTAGGATTTCTGGAGTTCCCCCTTGGCTGCCCCCAGCTGGGGACTCAACCCTGATACTACCCACCTCATACTCTTTTCTCTGGCTGGAATTCTTCCCCTGCAGCCTCCAAGTGCTCAAGCCCTGACCATCCTTTCCAAGTCAAGCTCAAATGTCCCTTCTTTAAAAGCCTTGCCTGCCTCGGACACCTAGGTGACTCAGTTGGTTAAGCATCCAACTCTTGATTTCAGTTCAGGTCGTGATCTCGGTCCTTAAGTCTGAGCCCCACAGCCGGCTCTGTGCCGACAGCACAGAGCCTACCTGGGATGCCTTCTCTCTCTTTCGCTCTCTGCCCCTTCCCTGCTTGCACTCTCTCTCAAAAATAAACTTAAAAAAAATAAAAATGAAAAAGTAAAAGCCTTGCCTGCCCATATCCCTACCTCTGGTAAACATGAGGAAGGTCTCTTGCCACTGAGGACCCAGAGCACTTTCTCTACCCTTCTCTTGGCTCCCTGGCCACTTCATAAATTGAACTATAATTTTCCCGTATGCATGTCCCCTCTCTTTTCAGACTCAGATCCTGAAAGCTAGGGGGCTCCCAGATGCAGAATCTTCCACAGGCTGCCCTCACTGGGGACCTCAAACATGAAAGGTTTGCTGGTGAATGAAAGATGGCTCAGTCATACAGCTCCAGAAAGGGAGGGGACAGAATCGCATGCCTGTGAGAGAATGAGGGAAGGGATGCCTATAGAAAGCAGGACCCTTCCCGCTGGGCTTGAGAGACAAGACAAGGCAAGAAAAATGTTAGGATATTTAAGGGAAAAGCACAGGAGAACGTATTCCCACCAAGATTCACATGTTAAGTCAAGCATGGGGAGCCTGCACACAACACAGACAGTAATAACCAAGAGGGAGCTCCAGATGTTGACCGACACACAAGTCAGCATAATGTTGTGAGAACAGTCAGAAGGCTCTACTGGAGACAGCTGCTCTGAGACACCCAGAGCTACCCTGAGACAGAGTAGGACCCACAAACCTGGAGACGCAGGCGAAACTAGCCAAGCACTGACTTCTATGCCCAATAGACTTCCTGGCATCTGCACTTCAACTCATTAGCAGGGAGTGGAGGTGAGCAGGTCAGAATCATTAGCAGGGAGTGGGGGTGATCGGGCCAGAATCATTAGCAGGGAGTGGAGGTGAGCGGGCCAGAATCATTAGCAGGGAGTGGAGGTGAGCGGGCCAGAAGAAAGCAGGCAAGGTCTGGAGGCTCAGCTCTGCTACCGTCCAGCCCTGGGGCCCTGGGCCTGTTTTTCTTCCTGAGCCTTAGTTTCTCCCTGTATTTAAAATGAGGATGTTCGATTATAGCAAGGAATCTTCCCAGCCCTGAAGTTTTAGAAGTCCATTAAGTATTTAGTAAGTTCCGACTCTGTCTTGCACCAGACTGGGCCCTGAGCAAGTTACTGAAGAAATGGTAAGACAAGGCTCTTCCTTTTCTTGCTATTGGCAGCTGCTATGGACTGACTGTTTGTGTCCTCCAGAAATTCCAATGTTGAAGCCCTGATACCCACTGCGATAGTATTTACAGATGGGCCTTTGGGAGGTGATTAGGTCATGAGGGTGAGGCTCTTGTGAATGGGGTTAGTGCCCTTACAAGAAAATACGAAGAGATGATCTCAATCTCAATCTCAATCTGTCTCTCTCTCTCTCTCTTTCTCTCTCTCTCTCCCCCTCCCTCTCCCCCTCCCCCACCAGATGAAACACATCAAGAAGGCATCTGCCTACACAGCAGGATGCAGGCTCTCACCAGACACCCAATCTGCTGGCATCTTGATCTCGAACTTCGCAGCCTCCAGAACTAGGAGAAATAAATGTTGTTTAAGCCACCCTGGCTCTGATATATGTCCTATCAGCCTGAACTAAGACAGCATTTACTTCAGAAAACAAGGTGATACAAAGATAACTGTTAGATCTGTTAGATGACCGGAATCATGTTGTGTGTGTGTATGATGTGTGTGTATACCTGCCGAGGAAAGGCTCTGAAATATTCCACAAGGTTAATAGTGATTATCTTTGGTCTACTTCTTTAGGGTAATTATTGTTTTCATATTTCTGCTTTTCTATGATTTCCAAATTTTCTACACTGATAGCATATCTCACTTATTTATCTATTTATTGACATAACATAAAGCCACCAGTTCTCAGAAAGGCCTGAGAAGCAGGTGCAACCACATCAGCCACACATCCACTATAACTGGATTCCATCGTGTTTTGGTGACAAGTTCCCCATGGCTACCAGACTTAACTTTTTCACAAGTTGGAGAAAGCCATTGTGGATGACCAGGGCAACCATTAGTTCTTCTGAACTGCAAAATAGCCCCGAGATAAGCAGAGCAGCAACTGGTAGCTGAACCCCATTTTACAGAGCAGGGTACCAGCCTACTTAAGCAAGGTCTCCAGACTAGGCAGCCCGGAGTCCAGACATTCTAACTCCCAGTCAGGGCATTTTCCTTTGCCTACTGCCACTTATTTCATTCCCTCAACAAATACCAAATGACCACTATGTGCCAATCACTGTGTTGAGTGCTGCAGGGAGGGGACAGGGGTGGGGAGGTCTTCAGGTCTCAAGGAACTTGGAGACATTGGCACATGACTCTTAGAGATGAATTTCTAATATGTAAGAAAAACAGGCATATCTATTTATTTACCGATTCACTCAAATATTTATTAAGTATCTGCTATGTGTCAAGCCTTGCGCTAGGCACTGGGGAATAAATGCTGAGCAAAATAGAAACGTCCTCTGCCTTCACAGCTCTTGGTGCCAAAAAGAGCCAAGTGAGGCTCCAAGGATGCTTTAGCACAAAGCTGTCCCTGCACCTAGAATTCAAAATTCACACTCTACAGATGGTGAATGTCCCTTTCTTCAGACAAGGAAAATAGGATTAATTCAACAGCACATTTATTGATTCAGCCAACCACCAGTGCCTACTGTGCAGAGAGCAAGGAGCTCCAAGGAGCTGACCAAGTGTCTACAAGCACTTTCTCTATCCACTGTTCCAGGAGATGCTCCTAATAACTAACAAGGGCTGAGCCCTGATGGAGCAACACTCACCATCAGTGCAACAGGAGTATCCAAATGAAATCAAATACATCACAATCATTGCAAAAGGGAAAAGCAAGGGAACACTTTGTTTTCACCTCGACAACTTCATGGGGGCTCCCTCAAGACATCAGGTGTTCTTCCACAATCCCCTTAAAAAAGAGCAGCAGACATAATCTCCAGTTTTAGAGAATGACACATCTGGATGGCCCCAAATTACTCCTTCTGTAGAAAAGATGCACAAGTCAGAGAAAGCCATTGTGGATGGCCAGGTGTAGTGCAACACCACGAGGGCAGGAAGAGATGTAGGGTGGGGTGGGGGGAGGGTCTTTGTACTCGCTGGAGCCCATTTTTGATAAAAACATAGACGGCAAGCCCACCTGTCCACACGACCACAGTGATGCCCCTCCATCTTTTCACAAGTCTCTCCTGGGTGCCTCTGGCCCTGAGCTGCCTCCTCGATTCCAAGACGCCCTAGCACAGCATCTGGGGCCTGGACGGCAATGCCTTGACCTCATGTCCTTGCAACAGAAGTGCCTTGTCCGTGTCTGCACCAGACAGGAAACGGTCCGGAGCCAAAAGACCAGACCCAATAGGTCAAAACCACATGCCCTTCCCACCCGGATTCTCAAAGCCCTGGATGCTGTCACCCTAAGTTCAGGGCAACCTTGGTTTCCCTGAAGGGTGTCTTTTAAAGATCACTAGGTAAATACACAGTTGTGTTTTTTTTTTTTTTTTTATTTCTGTGCTAAGTTAACCAGAGGAAATAAATTCCTCCATGAATCTTTGCAGGAGACAAAATAACCACTTCCGAAACCTCAGAAAGGATGTCATTTCCCAAATAAGGTTTTTCGGTTTGGATGTCATGTATCAGGCATCCTTAACTGGGGTGCCCTATAATAACAAGGTCTTTTAAGTAAAAGAAACCAAAAAAGGAAACTACTTAGGAAGATGCTTCAAAATTAAATAAGGAAAGAGAAATGTGATTATGATTAACTGAAGTTCAAGTTGTGATTTACTGTTTTTAACATGATTGCTTGGTCCATCTGTTGGATTCCAGAATGCCTCAGAATGTCTTTTCTGGTTATTTTACATTCATTGAAGGAGGCTGCCAATGTCAGCTTTCGCTTACTGTCGAGAGTAAAAATATTAGGACAGTCTTCTAAATTTTGGTTTGGAAAACCAGCCTTATCCACCAAAAGTCCCCTGGCTCAGAGGGTAGCGCTGAGCACAAGAAGACCCCAAGTCCAGAGCCGAGGCTAACTCTGGCTCCTCCCTCCCCCTGCCTTCACATTCAGTCTGCTTCTCAGGCCTGGCGACAGGTGTCAGATGCGCCCTTTCCCTCTCCATCCTCCCTTTACCTTCCCTCACCTGGGCCATTAATATCCCTTTCTCAAAGCTATGCAAACAGCTTCCCAATTACTACTTCTCCTCTGCTCTGGCTCTCCCTCACTCCAGCTGGACATGTCCTAAAGCACAGCTCAGACTGCTATCACATCACCCCCTGTAGGCTATGTAATTTGCAGAGCCTAGTGCAAAAATGAAAATGCATGGCTCTTTGTTTGAAAAGCACTAAGGATTTCAAGACTACAGCAGAACATCAGCGAAGCGTGGGGCCTGATGCAGCTGCGTAGGTCACATGCCCCTGAAACCTACCCTGGAGAGCTAGTGTCTCAAGAATCACGACCAAACTTGTGAATCGGGCATTCAGGGCCCTCTACTGCCTGGCTCCACCTTATCTCCTCCTGGTGAACCTCCAGCTCCAGAAACACAGAGCTGGTCATTTCATGGAGTCATCTTTCACCATCCCACCTCTATGCCTTTGAGTATGCTCTTCCCCATCAGGAATGAGAGTGGACAATCCCCTCCCCCATGCCCTTGCCAGACCCCATACAGACTTCTACCTGGGCATCTGTGACTCTTTGTGATATTCTCCCACTACTAGAGCAAAGATCGATGATTGGTCTTTGAATGCCCAGTGCCAAGCACAGAGCCTGGTGTAAAGTGAGCCCCAAGAATGAATGGGTTATCTCCCTCTCCCTTACCTCTCCTTCTGGGCCACCCCCTCTTGCTCCTTACAGCCCATGCCTACAAAGCCACACCCCACGTTCAAGGCTTGGCTCAGACACCATTGCCCCATCAGCTCTCCTGTGTTCTTCCGGCTAGATGGGGTCCTGCTCCATTCTGTGCTCCTCAGGGCTTCCTCTCCTCCCTAACAGCCTCACCTGTATTCTACCTTCTACCACATGCTATCTGAACAGTTGACCGACTGCCCATATCGGCTGGGCTGCAGACACCCCAAGAAAGGGACTTTGTCTTGTTCTTTTCCATCCTCTCAGAACTTCTAAGTGTCTGAGATTACTATGGCAGATTCTTCATGAGTAATTTTTTACTGAATAACAAAAACAGATTAAATAACATTTCCCTCTGCCATGCCCCCATCTTCAAAATAGATCTCCTCAAAACATTTCAAGGTTCAGCATAAGTAAAATTCAAGGTTTATAAAACTCGTAAAGATAGGAGCACCTTACTATGTTTAAAAATGTGCTTTAGAACCAATAGAAAGCAGCTGCATTTCCTCAGAAGTAAAAGGAAGAACAGGGGAGAAGGGTTGCATCCATGGGGGATTCGGTCTCCTGGGCACTGCACAAGCTTCTGTGTCTGCATTGCCTCAGACCTCCCGCCACTGGGATAGCCACTGCTGTGGCCGCCCACTCCCCCCACTCCCACCCCAACTCTCCTGGTGGGAACCTCCTTCTCTATGGGGAACCTCTTCCTCCCGTGGTTTGGGGACCAGGGGCTCCATCCTCTGGCCACTGCAAGGCCAGGAAACTCTGTGCCCCTGGCCACGGTGAAAAGGACAGGAACAGACGGTGCTCCAAGCCAAGAACTCAGAGACCACCAGGGAATTTCTCTAATTTTTCTAGTAGAAGAAAAAATGCCCTTTTGGCTGTGTTGCCAGGTTGGTAAGATATGAATTGGAGGCTACTAATGGCCATCTTGCCATCACAGGAGAAGAGAAAGCCAAGCAGAGACTAACACTGCTGAGAGATAAAGAAACAGCCCCTCACCGGCACCATCCACCAGAGCTGGGATCCAGCCGCACGCCTGGCTTTCTGGCTACATGAGCTTGCAACCCCTCCATTCTGCATACTTTGAACTGGGTTTCTGTCACTTGCAACTGAGGGAGTCTCAATGGAGTCCAAGTCCACAAGAAGGTACGCATCAATCCCATCTTACAGAGGCAGAGGCTGAGCCTCAGGTCTGGTAAAGCACACAGGCCGCACAGCCAGGAAATGGTGGGCCCTCTGATGTCTGTGTCCCACCAGAGACCGGGGTTACCAAGTAGAGGCCGTGCAGCTCTGAGAGCCCCACGGCAAGAGGAAGCAGAGGAACTGGCCGTAAGAACTACACTGGCCACATGAGTTGAAGTAACGTGCCCTGAAAAAGATCCCACACACACAGGCAAACAGTGCGTCTGTCAGTTCTACTGACTGAATCACATGAAGAAGCGTGAACACTGAATGGAAGACAGACTTTCCTCCTTCACTGGTGACACAAGTACATTCCCATTGGCTTGTGCTCGGACTGGCTGCCATGTTCCACCAGATGGTACAGGCCAAAAATAAAAACTGCTGTGAACGCAATTTAGGCAAATCCAAGAATAATAGGAGTAATGGCTCCATGATAGGTTATTAATGGAAGTTCTCCATATTTGAACCACACAGCCAGGCTGTTAAAGTGATGGCAAGAAGGGGCACCAAGCCCTCCCACTGGAACAACCCCCCCCCCCCCCATAATCCCACTCTTGGCATCAGAGTGCTGGACGGGGAAAACCATTAGTCTGATGGAGAATGGAGATCCTTACATTCTTATAGGAAATCATTACAGAAAGCAAGGATTCTCTGAGTACGATGTTGCCTTTAGTATTTCTGCACACTGAAGAGTTCACTAAGAATCATCACATCCACAGACCACGTTTTATTTGAATCCATTTAACATTTAAGAGAATACACTCACCGGAAAATGCTCATTGGTCACCATTTTAAGAAAGCAGAGGGACCTGCAGGTCAAAATTTAGGACCCTCTGGTCATTCTTACAGTGTAACAAGTGTCAGTGGCATCCAACTCCTTGGGCCACAATGATGGAAACAAAAAATAATATTTTCCATCTGAAAGACAGTAGCATATCTCTCCACTGGCATGTATCTGGCCCAAAACCAAGACATCCAGCAGAATAAAGGAAAGGTTCCATAAGGACCATCAATCAGCTTCATTATGTTTCAGTGGGTGGCAAGGAAGTTGCCCATGAGACACAAAAATGTCCTCTCAACTAAAACCTGACAGATAGCTTTAGAAAAACAACAAACTTTTTCATCCATTTAGCTATTTATACACTTAATTTTGAGAACAAGAAAAACATTGCCAGTTAAAGCATATTCTTCCCCTTTCCAGCAACATTTGAAGGTTCTCTTAAGGACTTCTGCTGATCAGGAGATAAAGGTGTACACTCTGCTGTGGAGGTAAAGTAGTATCAATACCGCGATTAAAAATCTAACACCAGGTCTTGTCACATGAGTGACTAGAAGTGCCTAGCACCCTTTAACACAAATGAAGAGAATGGACTGGTGATATTCATGGACATAACTAGTTAAAAATCTATCAAAGTAGGGGTGCCTGGGTAGCTCAGTTGGTTAAGCTTCCAACTTTGGCTCAGGTCATGATCTCACGGTCTATGAGTTTGAGCCCCGCATCGGGCTCTGTGCTGACAGCTCAGAGCCTGGAGCCTGCTTTGGATTCTGTATCTCCCTCTCTCCGCCTCTCCCCTGCTCGCTCGCTCTCTCTCTCTCTCTCTCTCTCTCTCTCTCAAAAATAAAATAAAAATATTAAAAAAATTTTTTAAATCTATGAAAGTAGATTAAACCAATTGGTAGGCATCTTTCTCTCATGAAGTAACATGTAATAACCTAAAAGGACACCACTATATTTCTACCGGGTTGGGTAGTCCCATGAGCTTAGGTAACACTGAATGCCATCCAGTGCCAGCAAAATGATGACTGACCCTGGGCCCTGCAAGACTGTGGAAATTCAGGAATTCCCTGACAGGTACGAGTATGTCTAGTGAAGGCAGGAAACAGGTCAAACCACAAATGATGAGAGCTTGAAAACAGAAATGAAGATAATCCAACTAGATCCATTTCCTGTCTGTCACTGACAAGACAAAACAGGAAGCTGACCCAAACCATAATCCTACCCCACATTCTGACTCTTCTGCCTCCTGCTCCCTCCTCTGCCACATTACAGACCTCATGCCTACACAGATACCTTTGTGAACTCTCCCCTGACCTCCACCTGCACCCCAATCCCACACAGCAAACTTCTCTCCTCAGAGCTTTCACAGCCTTCTCGTGCACGGAACAGGTTGGCATTTGTAACACCATCAAGTAGTCGGGTAGGGACAGCTGTACCTGCAGGATGGTGCTATCAGTTCCTTGGGGGCCTAGCCTATGCTCAGGTGCTCCCTGAGCTCCCCCAAGCCAACACAGCATCTGGCACATGGTAGGTGCAGTGGGGAATTCAACAGAGAAGACCCCACACCCTCAGATGTGCCTGCCCCATGTTTCTGTCTTAAGACCTGAGCAGGGACATGAAGAAACAACACCACTGCAACCTCACTGAGAGATCTAGGGCAGGATGTGTAACAGAGAGGAACAGGAACCTGTCATGTGGATTTCAGCAGGAAGTGCTTAAAATGGCAAAGTGCACAAAAAATGTGGGTTCTATAGAATTCAACAAGGTTGTGGGAAGAAACTACTATGGGCTCGAAATAACCCCTCCCTTTCTATCCATCAGGGAGATTTTCATACTCGATGATTTTGACCCACACTTAACATTTTGTGTTCCCTGTAATCTGGTTTCCTTTAGAATTTAAAATCAACACTGCCTTGCCATCAGTGGAATAATCTCCTAACAGGTTAATGAGAACAGCACCAAGGGGGACAGGTAGGGGCACCCCATCGCGTGGGTCCAGTAAGAAAGGTTCAAAGGCAAATGAACATCTCTTTTCACACCATCCCACAAGCTCAAAACATTAGAGTCAAATCCTCAGATGCAGAAGAGAAGGCACATGGGTATGCATGGTGGAGAGAGGGGACCCTTATCGTTTACAACCAAGACCACACAAAACATGTGCCACATCCTTGAGCATCTTTGCTGCAGCTGCCAGGCCATCTGAGAGGCCACTCAGATGCCTCTTCTCACCCTCCCTCCTCCTAGCACGATGCAGTGGGAAGAACACTGGGCCCCAAGTCAAGAGACCTTTATTGTAAACCTGCTATTCATTCATTCAGTTACTCACTTATTCTTGGATACGTTCAGTTCAGAAAATAAAGAGCAGATGGTGGGGATGGTTGCACAACAATGTGAACATATTTAATGCCACTGAACTGTACACTCAAAAATGGTTAAAATGGTACATTTTATGTATATTTCACCACAATAAAAAAGTGTGTCGAGTGCCCACTCTGTGCCATTCACTAAGCATACATTATTCATGCAAGTGTTCATTCATTCAACCAACATTCAAGATACTGGGCATACAGCACTGGAAGAAGAGAAAACAGAACAGAAAGAACAGAAACTCATGGGGTATTCGCTCCAGTGGGGGAGACACACACAAAAAGAAAGATAAATAAGAAAGATGTGCCATATGGTAGTTGGTGTTAAGTACAAGGGAGAAAAATAAAGCAAAGAAAGGCAGTGTGAAGTGTTAGGGGGCAGGTGCAATTTTAGACATAGGGGCCAGAGAAGTCTTCACCAAACAGGTGACTGTGAGTTAAGATCTAAAGAAAACAAGAGTCAGCCATGCAGATAACGGAGTAAAAAACAAGCAAACAAAACAAACAAAACTTTCTGGACAGACAGCCCAGCAAGTACAAAGGCCCTGGGGCATAAGCAAACCAGGTATGTTTGAGGAATGGCAAGGAGACAAGTGTGGCTGGCATGGGATAAAGGAAAGACAGAGTAATAGGAGATGAGCTGGAGACAGAGAGGGATTTATATGGTGAGCAAAACAAACATAGGCCTTCCCTATTGGTCTAGGAAATAACCAAATTAACAAAAAAACAATTATAGATATGCTATCAAGAAAAGAAACTGGGTACAATGATAGAGAAAACTATGGCAGGACTTTGTAGGTAGAAGAATTAGTGAAGGACAAAAGGAAGGGACATGTAAGGTAGGAACTAGTAGATACAAAGGAGTTTCCAGGTGGGAGGAACAGGTTTGAAAGCTCTGTGGCCCTCAGAGCTTATTATCTGAAAGACCCCCAAGTGATGCTGATGTGGCTGAAACATCACAGGCAAAGGAGGGAGGAGACAGGCATGTGGGAGGAAGGCAGAGATCACACAGAGACTCACAGACCCCGATGTGAAGCCCATGCTCAATTCACAGCAGAAGGGTCTATGAACGGGTGCCTGGGTAAAGGAGAATATGCTCAGGTTTGTTTTGAAAAGGCCACCTGGCCATTGTGTGCGGAAGGGAACGGAAATGCAGAAGATGATGGCAGTTTAGGTTAGGGAGGTGGTGGGAGAGACATGGAGAGGGTCAGAATAAACCCAGAGGCAGAGAGGACAAGACGGCTGGTGATGTGATCGTAGGATCAGGGATGAGAAGGGTCCGAGAGACCCTCAGACTTGTGGGCTCAGCACCTGGGGCAAGAGGATCCCATCTGCTGGGACAGGGAAGGCTGAGGGCGGCCAGGCTGAGTGGAGGTGATCTGAATTCCACTGGATGTGTTGAGCTTGAGGTGCCTTTGAAACATTCAAGTCAAGGTTACTGATAGGTCAGGGGTCGCTATATAAATTTAGGTCTCGATAGCAAACAGATATGAAACACATCAGTCCACAGGCTGAGAAGTAGCTTTCTCATTTGTAAAGCCAGGGTGATGCCTGAGGCATTTCCAGGGAATTTTATTAGCCACAGTCATCCAGGATCATATGTTCCCCACCCCCCCCACCCCCACCTATTATTTAGAGAGTGTTTATCAAGCAGACCCAGGACCAGCTATGATCCGTACTGCCCAGTGAAAGCAAAACAGCTCGGAATTCACGATCATTGTCACACGGGTTATGCTCTCAGGTAAGCCTGTGCCATAAAGGCCATGGTCTTATAGAGAGAGACATTTAAATTGGGGAGGTCCTAAAAAGACAATATTGTTTTCTCATTTAGCGTTCGTGTTTAAGCTAAGCACACATCTGCAGTGTGGTTCCTCTGGAGACGTGTGGCTGTCCCCCTATGACAATCATAGCCCCTCTTTTTCCAGCCTCCCCACCTGCATCCTGGCCTCTTTGCCAACAGAGAGCCCCTCATGACTCACAGAGAAGCCTGTGTAAGAGTGTGGGCTCTTGGCCACACACCTCTAGTCAGTACAACCAACTATCCACAGTCATGATTTCCTAGTAAACAATCCAGAGCGCTGAGCAAGTGAATCAATTTATATACAACTCTATCCAGCAACCCCACTGCTCCCATCCCTGCCACAGGCATAAACTATGCGCTTGGATTTCAGCGGATGGGGAAAGTATCTGTGAAAGGTTCCACATGTTTGCTTCTGTCTAAAGCCTGAATCTCCTTTGCCTTCTTCCCCAGAATCATCCACCACATCCCCAGAGAGAAGCCCACAGCCAAAGGTGGCCCTCATGGATCCATCTCCAAAGCAAGAGCCAGACACACACAAGAAACTAATGGTTCAAACACTTTCCCACAGGGGTGCCTGGGTGGCTCAGTGGGTTAAGCGTCCGACTTCAGATCGTCATGATCTCATGGTTCATGAGTTTGAGCCCCATGCCGGGCTCTGTGTTGACAGCTCAGAGCCTGGAACCTGCTTCAGATTCTGTGTCCCCCTCTCTCTCTCTGCCCCTACCCCACTCACACTCTGCCTTTCTTTCTCAAAAATGAATAAACATTAAAAAACAAAACACTTTCCCACAATAAACTTGTTCCTAAATCTCCCCTCCCCTCCTCTCCCAGCTTGAGAGGCCCCATCTTGACCCAAAGTCCACAAAGTACCCAAAATCACAAGTGGCAAACGAGGCTATGACTTAGCGAATCATAAGCTGTGCTCACATGAAAAGCTGTGTGGAGATCACCAGACTTGCCCCAGTCCTCCAGGGGTGGCTGTGGACTGGCCTGAGCTGAGCACCACCCACTCGGCCCTGTCTGGGCCACCCCGGCAAACTGCAGCAGGAGAGGCAATTCAATGCCCAGCTCTAATCTCACTTTTCCCAGGAAGCCATCTCTGATCACGGTTAGCCTTTGCTAATCACACCTTCTTTGAAATCACGGTCCTTAAATCTATCCTGTTCACTTGGTACCTACCACACATTGCTCAGTGACATGCACTGGACTGTATCTTGCACTGGATATTTTGTTCTCGAGTTACCATTTAACGGTGTGAGAGTCCGTGTGTGCACGTGTATACCCATGGAGGGGTATGTTGGCGTGCATGGCCTCAACTTCACTCAGCTCCCTTTGAACTGGAGTCACCTGCAACCCTTCTTATCCAAATAGGTACAATCAATAAATAGTTATCCTGAAAGTGGCTACTGTTGACATTTAGGGATCAAAACCAAAGACCTCCTTTAAGATATTTTTAAGCCTATGTTAAGCTTGTTTTTAGGACCATCGCTTATACTTTCTATAGCTCACTGCTCAAGGACAATCAGTGTAGAAATTAATGTCTCTAAGTTCAAGACAATTAACCAAGTATTTATTGAGCATTCTCTGTACACTTGGAATTATGCTCAGTGTACATATAAAGGCATTTTAGGAAGAGCCTCCCCCACAAAATGAGTTCCTTTCTCATTAATTAGGAGATTCAATTCCTCCAGAACATTCCATTCCTAAGCACTCTGGTTAAGTAAATTTTACTGAAAGGCAGACCTTGAACTCTGTAGCAGAATAAATTCCTGAAAAAGACTCTGTAAGTTGAAGCAATGTAAATCAAGCCTAATTTTTACCACAGAAACAATGTTTTATTAAATAATTGTGTTTTTTGACCGAAGAGCAACTGCCAACATTTAAAAAGAAAAACAGAAAAACTTTTATTTCAAAAGTTTTAGAATTGCAAGTAACCCTAACTATCATCTATGCAGCTAAGGACAGTAACCATAATGGCTGTCACTAACCAAATTATGTCAGACGCATTCCATACAGTCAGCAAGTCCCCCCAACTGTCTTATGAAACGAGTATCATTTCACTTCACAAATGAGAAAACTAATGCCTAGTGTTGCTATGTTTTGACGAAGGCTCTGCTATTTAGTGGCAGAACAAGAATTTAAACTCAGAAGTATCTGGCTGTAAAGTCAAAGATCTTTCCACTACTCTAAATGGCCTCCTTAAATCACTCATAAGGAATATACTTAACAGTGCATACTAAAATGTCTGAGTTCAGTTAAAGAGGGCTATATGGAAACAATGATATCATCGTACCAGATGGATTTATTATGAATATTTCCAAGACCCAGACCCTCAATGTGGAGCTAGAGCCTCACTGGATGCAGGGAGAGTGGAGACTGTGCATGAGGATGATGGCTTATCACAGTCTGCACTGAATGTTGAGACCTAATAGTCTTAGGTGCTGTCACTACAGCAGTCGATCAAAAATCTTCCCTTGCAGAGAACCCATTCTAGTGGTGGGCACAGAGATGACAGCCACCAAGTTGGTGACAAGTGTTTTAGAGAAAACAAAGGGGATGGGACATGGCCCTTCAAGGGCAGGCAGGGGGACAAACTTGGAATGCAGAAGCCAGGCCTGAGCTGGAGGCATGCAGGACATCAGCTTCTGGATATTGCTGAAACCACAGACTATGTAAGATTCCTGAGGGAGGGTGGGCACCTGGGTGGCTTAGTCGGTTGAGCATCTGACTTGATTTCAGCTTGGATCATGATCCCAGGGTTGTGGGATCAAGCCCCCCATCAGGCTCTATGCTGAGTGTTGAGCCTGCTTAAGATTCTTTCTCTCTCTCTCTCTCTCTCTCTCTCTCTCTCTCTCTCTCCCCCTCTGCCCTGGAGGAAGGGTGTTACAGGTGGCAAATGAATTGAGCACGGTGAGGGCTGAAAACTGGCCCCTGGGTTTAGCAACAAAAACAGCAGTCGTGATGTTGAGGGGAGCAGTGTGGACTGGTGGTAGCCAAAGTGTAGTCCAAAAAGGAACAGGAGAAGAGAAATACTCAACAGGGAATATGGAAAGTAATTTGAAAAGTTTAGCTACAGAGGAAAAGAGGAAAATGGTGTAGCAGCAGAGGACTGAAAAGGGATCGGTAAAGGATTTGCACCTACATGGAGGGCAGATCGCATGTTTGTGCAGTGGTGGCAAAGGTCTCGCACGGAGGAATAAAGTGGCAAAGCAGGAGAGACGCAGTGCCGTGTACTTGAGCAGGCAAGGCTGGACATGATCCAGAGTGCGAGCGGCAGTCCTGGCCTTGGCCAGGGGCGTGGATGGTTCCTCCATAGCAACAGGGAAGCAGCAGCATCTGCGGACGATGCAGGTAGATGGCTGCAGGTACCAGACATTTCCTGATACCTTCAATTTTCTCAAGAAAATGGGTGGTAAGGCCTTCAGCACGGAGTGAGGAGGGGAAGGAAGTATGGGAGGTTTAAGGAGAGAGGAGAATATATGGAATTGGCATCAAGAAATGAGAGACAATGGACCAGATTAAACATACTATCAGTAGCAATGGCATTAAGTTCTCACTTGGGGTCAGTGGTCCTTTTAAAGACCACCATGCACTGCTGGTGGGAATGCAAACAGATGCAGCCACTGTGGAAAACAGTATGGATGGAGGGTCCTCAAAAACTCAGAAATAGAATTACCATATGATCTAGTAACGGCTCTACTGGGTACTTACCCAAAGAAAACGAAACCACGAGTTCAAAAAGATATTTGCACCCCTATGTTTACTGCAGTATTGTTTGCAACAGCCAAGATACAGAAGCAACCTAAGTGTCCATCAGATAAAGGTGGACAGATAAAGATGTTGTGTGTGTGTACACACACACACATGCACACGCACACACTGGAATATTACTCAGTCATAAAAAATGATTAGGTCTTGCCCTTTGTGAAAACACTGGATGGACCTGGATGGTGTCATGCTAAGTGAAATAAGTCAGACAGAGAAAGACAAATGCCATAGAATTTCACTTACATATGGATCTAAAACAAACAAAAAGCAGAAACAGACCCACAAATACAGAGAACTGATGGCTGCCAGAGAGGAGGGAGGTGAAGGAGAGTGGGAGACACAGGTTTCCAGTTATGGAATGAATAAGTCATGGAAATAAAGGCACAGCATGGGGAATACAGTCAGTGGTAGTGTCATAGTGTTGTGTGATGACAGACGGCAGCTACACTGTGGGGAGCACAGCATAATGTATAGGGAGGTGGAATCACTACCCAGTACACCTGAAACGAATGTAGCATTGTGTCAATACAAAAAGAGAAAAATGCAAAAATCAATAAATAAAAGACTTAGCTGCCTGGGGCGGGTGCACAAGCCTGGGGTCTTGGCACGAAAGTATACAACACTACTCTACCACCTTACTGTCACAGAACTTCACTGGTCACAAATGTAGACAAAGATTCACATTCCCACGCTCAATGCAAACATCGCCCCATGATGTTTCTGCCTGTGTTCAGGGAGGACACGGAGGCTTGAGTGGGTTAAATCACTTACACTGGCCACAAGGTTAGGTCCTCTGACTCCTAGCCCAGTGCTCTGCCCAGGCCAGCCCCCTTCCAGTCAGAAAGAAACCAGACACTGCAACTCCTCATTCTCTAGGAATTCCTGGTACAACCCTGACTGGCAAAATTGGCCAAAGTTCTGGCACTTGCTTCTGCCTAAGCACGGTCCAGCCGCACCCCAGGCAACGGATAGAAGATGTGTCTGTGACTACATGCAGGTTAGCTCACCGGCTGCTCTTTATCACAAGCAGCTATTATTAGGTGAGGGTGTTCTGAACTATAGATATTTGACTTTATTGGTTTTTTATGAATAGTTTTCCATCAGTGGTGGTGCTGTCTGCCCTTGAGTTCTTTAATCCTGAAACTGTAGGTTCTCATTCCTCATTAATCAAACACTTGAGGCCTAAACTCTCTGGTGAGGAGGGAGCAGGAATATAGCTCTATTTTGGAAGGTAGGTGAGTTGTTCAACGTCACAAGGGCACCATTAAAGGAAGTAAAAGCAACAGATTACTCAGAGGAGACACTGAACATTTGAGAACACCCTGAATAGAGAAGGGGGTGCACGTCTGTCTAGGCCTTCTTGTTCAACATCACAGGAGGTCAGGGGGGCAACAGAGGCTCTTTCACAATAAGAAATTGTTGTTCCTGGGGCACCTGGGTGGCTCAGTCGGTTAAGCATCTGAATTTGGCTCAGATCACAATCTTGTGGTTCATGAGTTCGAGCTCCACATCAGGCTCTCTGCTGATGGCTCAGAGCCTGGAGCCTACTTCAGATTCTGTGTCTCTTTATCTCTCTCTGTCCCTCCCCTACTTGTGTTCTCTCTTTCTCTCAAACATAAACTTTTTAAAAAATTTTTTAAAAAATAAAGAAACTGTTGTTCCCTATAAATCCTATATGGAGAGTGTAAATAATTTTGGTGACTTTAAAGAGGAGTTTTGACATTGTTAATAAATTTCATGTCAGCAAAAGGTAACTTCTGCAATGCATTCTTAGTAAACATTTACCAAGCATGGGTACCATGTGTCAGGCATTGTGTGAGGCACTACAGATGCCACAGTGAATAAGACAGACTGGCCCTTCTCTCATCAAGATTGTAGTCAATGGGATTTGCTTACACAATACTCAAGGAAAGTACCTCCAGGAATTGAGTGGAAATGCTACTTCAGCCAGAAGTTTGCATAAGAAATTACAGTGTTGCCTAATTTACTGCTCTTCTCCCTGGGGTAGACAGCCACTATGAAGACCCTATTGACAGAGAGCCTACTATGATTAAGGTAGCGTGCAAGGCTCGGGCCTCAGCCCTAAAGGAAGGGGAAAAATATCCAGTTCTGACCTCAAGGAGCTTAGCATATAATGAAAGCAACACCCGTGGAAAGAGGTGCATGTTTCTAAACGGTGCATGTTTCTGATGGAGGCAAGCAAGATGCTGCCAGAGAACTCGGGAAGGGGCCCGAAGGCCGGTGGTGGGGTACAAGTCTGCTCCGGAAGTCCCCTCTGCCCACCTCTCTCCAGCAAGCAGCTTCGTTCACAGCTAATAGCAATCAAGCGGTCTCTGCGTGGCGGGCACTGTTCTAGGCACTGAAGATACAGCGGCGGAAAAGTCCCTATCCTCCACAAGCTAACCTCCCAGTGTGTGGTCAGGGGGCAGGGGAGCAGCCGATACAGCATGTCAGGGGCCACATGGGCAATGAGGCAGAGAAGGCAAAACACAGGGGTGGGGGTATAGATGGTGTTTTAAAAGTGGTCAGGGAAGCCCTCTCTGAGAAGATGGCATCCGGGCAGAGCCCCGGGCGAATAGGAGTGAACTGATCTGGGGAAGCTCATTCCAGGCAGAAGGAAGGAGAGGGTCAAAGCCTGAGGTGAAAGTGTGCCTGGCACTCTGAGCAGCAGGGAAGCCATGGTGGCCGGAGCAGAGTGGAAGGGGCGTGAGTAAGGCATGAAGGGGAAACTGGCAGAGGACCGATTTCTCTGGTCCCTGGTAAGACCTTGCTATGACCTGAAGGCCCGGAAGCCTTCACACTGTCAGACTTTCCTTAGAGAAGTGGAAATTCTCAGCCCCTCTGTCAGAAAGAAAGAGCAATCATCATTTTCACAGAGCCTGCTCCGCTTTGGCCAGGCAGGTTGGGAAGGGCTAGGACATAGAGCACCAGTGTTACCTGAAGGGTGACTGCCATTTGCAGTGTCAGTAATCCTTCCCGCAGAGAGAAGGGCCCCAGGAAAGAGCAGGGGGTTCCTGAATAGGTAACACACATTCTATTTCTAGCACTCTGATAAACTACTTGGGGGGGGGCAGAAACATTCCCCACGCAGATGCTAGGCATTTGAGCTCAATTCCTTCAACAGAATCAAGACAACATAAGCACCAAACTGTACATTGGCCACTTCAGACCAGTTGGACGCCATCCCCTCTTTCTTGTCAAATAAGGCAGCTTAATCGTAAGATGTAATATCTCGGTTTTCAACTACGGGAATCCTACTACAGCAGGCTCTACATGCCTCTTGAAGTTCCTCAGCATGCACTCTGAAACTGCCAGCGTAAGTGCACTTAAACAGAAGAGAGCGTTAACCCACCGCACTGCCCTTGCTTGCCTTCCCCTTCCCCTCCATCTCACAAGATCTCAAAGCCTTCCAGAGGCCGCCATGATACGCACTGGAGGAGACGTCTGCCTGAGGATCAACGGAGACTGAGTGAATCAAATGAAATTGGGGCCGCTTAACTTTCAGCAAACAAGCAAACACAAGAGCAATGACGAATAATTTCCAAAAGCCCAGTATGTGAATATAGTGTTACAGTGAGAAACTCCCCAGCCGTTTTGTGCACAAAGAGTGAGAAACTTTCCAAGACACCCTTGACGGATTAGAACACGGCGGAAGGACGACTTCCCAGAGAAATCACGGTAATTAACACAGTATGGTGCGGATGCACGAATCCACCACTGAAGCTAAACTGAGAACCCACGAACAGATCTGGGCACACAAGGAAATGTGATTTGTGGTGGAGCTTGTGTTGTAGAGGAGTGGGTCTGGGCTGGAACAAAAGATTATCCACATGGGGAAAAAAATGGACTGTATTCCTAAGTTTCAGGGAACAATGTAAGAGAATCGTCTGCAGGAGATTGTGGTAGGAAAGGATTTCTTTTTTTTTTTAAATTTGTTTGTTTTTGAGAGAAAAAAAGAGTGCAAGCAGGGGAGGGGCAGAGAGAGAGAGGGAGACACAGAATCCAAAGCAGGCTGCAGGCTCTGAGCTGTCAGCACAGAGCCTGATGCGGGGCTTGAAGCCACTAACTGAGATCATGACCTGAACTGAAGTCAGACACTTAACTGACTAAGCCATCCAGGTGCCCTGGAAGGGATTTCTTAAACAAGAGTTTCTCAAACTGCCTGCGTTCAAATCCTGGCTCCACAACCTACTAGCTGAGTGACCCAGGCAAGTCACTTGACCATTCTGTACCTCAGTTCCCTACCTACACAATGAGATAACAGTACTTACCTCTAACGTCATCATGAGGATTAATTGAGTAAATATGTGTAAGGTGCTTAGAAAAGTGTCTAGCACATAGAAAGTGCTCCAGTAGGACTTGTCAAATAAAGAAAAAAAAAAGAAATTCACAAAGGAAAAAAATGGATAAAGTCAGCTCCATGAATATTAAGAACTCTGTTCATCAAGAGACCTCACAAAGAAATCAAAAGGGTGAGCCACAAACTGGGAAAAATATGTGTGTAACATGTAATGGATAAAAAAAATTAATATCCGGGACATATAAAGGACTAGTGGGGGACAGGTGCCTGGGTGGCTCAGTCGGTTAAACGTCCAACTTCAGCTCAGGTCATGATCACGTGGTCCGGGAGTTCAAACCCTCCATTGGGCTCTGTGCTGACAGCTCAGAGCCTGGAGCCTGCTTCAAATACTGTGTCTCCCTCTCTCGCCCCTCCCCCACTCATGTTCTGTCTCTATCTCTCAAAAATTAATAAATCTGGCTATTTGCAGCAATGTGGATGGAACTGGAGGGTACTATGCTAAGTGAAATAAGTCAGGCAGAGAAAGACAGATACCATATATTTTCACTCATATGTGGATCTTGAGAAACTTAACAGAAGATCATGGGGGAGGGAAAAGGGGGAAAAGAGTTACAGAGAGGGATGAAGGCAAACCATAAGAGATTCTTAAATACTGAGAACAAACTGAAGGATGATGGGGGTGGGGGAGGGGGGAAAGTGGGTGATAGGCATTGAGGAGGGTACTTGTTGGGATGAGCACTGTTGTGCGGTATTGTATGGAATGTGATGTGTTGTATAGAAACGAATTTGACAATAAATTATATTTAAAAACTGAGCAAATGTTAAAAAATTTTAAAACAAAAGGACTAGTGGGAATAAGGAAAAGATGATCCGATTGGAAAATGGTCATGAGACTGTCTACAGACACTTTGTGAAAAAAGATAGCTAAATGGTTCTATAAAAAGACAATCTCAGAAAAATGCACAATGATAAACCACAATGATGCATCATTTTGGAACCATTCGATTGGAAAAATTAAAAAATGTGATATCAAGTGTTCACAAGGATATGAAAGCAAACTGCCCTCAGACATTATCGGAGGGAAATATAAATTTGTACAACCCCTTGGAAAACAACTGGGTATCACCCAATGAAGATGAAGATACACACACCCTATGACCTCACAACCCCATACTATCCCTTGCACATGGGCACCAAGAGACATCCAGAAGACCACTCACAGTAGCATCATTTGAACTAGAAAAAAATGGAAACCTTCCAAACATCCAACAGTAAATGTATAAATAGATGGTGGTATATTCCAATATATAAGGAAGACAAGTGAATTACAGATAAGCTTCTGAAATATAATTGAGAGAAAACTGCCAGTTACAAAATATATTCAATATCATTCCATATACCTAACCTTCCAAAATGTGCAAAACTAAAGATATGCTGCTGAGGAATTAAAACTTAAGCGGTAGAACTATAAAGAAAAGCAAAGAAGGATAGGCAGCAATTCTGGATCATGGTCTCCTCTGCGTAGAGAGAAGGGGATGAGGAAGGGCACACGGGAGTGAAAGGTGATGGTGATTTATTTCATGGGAAGCATAGGTCTGTGGCTTTTCACTATATCTTGAGTTGAACTCCCAAAATATTTTTAAGATATTCTTTAGTATCAACTCAAATAAAAAATGAGAAGAACATGATCTCCTCCATCTCTAAACAGGCAAATTCTACAATAGGCTCAGCAGTCATGCTATATCCTTGACTTTCTCTTCCAGACTCCCACTAGAGTTTCCCATGGTCTTCCATTCAGCCTTGGGTAAATGAAGCAGTGGTCAAATCAAAGTGGCTAGATCATATCTGGGTTCGAAAGAACATTAAATCAACTATACAATTAAGACATGCAATGTCAAAGTGATTTTTTTTTAACACTAGAATGAACAAAGAAAGCAATGAGCACTTCCATACTACCCCATAAAGTCTTCAAAATGTGCTTTACTGGCAGACCAGATATCAAACAGGGTAAACCAGTATTGCATCAAGGCCCATGTTTGGGGGGATTGTTTTTTTTTTTAATTTAGAAACCAATTTTATTTAAGATCTGAAATACAATTCCTAATTGTTTTCTGGAGAAAACCATGGCTACACAATAATGCATTGCCTCTATCATGTTAGAACATGCGTTAGACTCCAATACAAAAACCATGAGACAAACCACCATCCTTCAACAATCTGAGCAAAGACGGAATGCCCAAGGAACCATATAGATGGACTTGCAGAGGATGGGCGATTTTATTTCAAGAACCACTAAAAAAAAAAAAAAAAAAAAAAAAAAAAAAAAAAAAAAAAGGCACAAATGCATGGGTTTTGAGGTATATACATTAAGTGAACCTTTGGCACTAGGAATCAGGGCATTTTGTTAGATAGCATTAACACATAGTAAAAAATTGTATAGGGATAGAACCACCAGCATTCAAGCAATGTTGTCAGCTGAGCAATGGGGTGTTCCACTCAATGTTTCTTCTTTGTAATTACTGCGCACACTGGTAGCAACTCCAAAATAAGAAAAGGAGCTTGCAGAAAACAGAACAAAAAACAAACTGAAACATAAGCCCTGTTACACATTAACAATTTTAAAGAACATCAATTATACAAGAAAAAGACTAAGAACAAAAAGAATGCTTACAGATAGTAGACATAACAGTGAGTGGTCAGTAGACCCTTGCAGGACTTTGAGGTGGTACTCAGTCAAAACCCCTTTGTAATCACTGGCAGTAAACAGAGACACAGCATTCTTTGCCAGGTATTTTAGGAAATCATGCAAAAAGACCAACAACAATGCAAGGCTCTTCTTGTCGAGGAGCGTATGTGCCAACATTGCCTTGATTCTTACAAACAATCTCAGTAGGTGTGGCTTCAAGGGCCCTGGTTTCTGTAGCATTATTGTGGACTTTCCCTGATAAGAGGTCAAAGAAAATGGAACTTATGTGGCCAACAATAAGTCAAGGCATAATCTAGGAGTACACTGGTGAAACACTGAAGGTCAAAAAGAAGGGATATGTGTACTCGATTCCCTTTGAAGCTAGAGAGCTCTACATCAACAGTCATCTCAGTGTAGTCCCCAGACCAGGCTTGTTCTTTACAACTCTCCCCAGCCCCTCCAGAGATGAAGGGCACCATCGTCTCTTCCTCTACTGCCAAAACCCACAAACCCACAATGACAGAGGAATAGACACTGGCCAGTCCAACCTCTATTATAGAAGCAGAAAAGCTAGGACCCAGAGAAATGAAGAGACTTGCCCTGATTCATGCAATAATTCATGAATGGGTCCAGACCAGAGCACAGGGGTCTTGCACACCAGGTCTTTCGATGACCTATACGTTACCGACAAGGCCTTTTTTGGCACAGAGACAAGTCAAAATGGAGAACAGAGATCTGCGCTGTTCTAGAGTGCAAAGAGCAACAGCTCTGGCGCTGGACAGGCCTGGATACAAACTCCCATTTAGTCATGATTTGGGACATGCTAGTAGCTGTCTCTGTGCCTCAGTGTTTCTATCCATACAATAAGGATGAAAGTGTTTACAGAGTAAGTAATATGGGGATAAACTCAGATAAAACATGTAAACAGCCTTCTCTCTCCACACAATCTAAGAAATATAAGTTTACAGCCTTCATCTACAAACCCTCCATAGGATTTCTGGAATCTCTGATGCTTTTGTGCCTTTGTTTCTCCATAACAAGTAGAAAATAAGCCTTATGATCAAGAAAGATTGTTGGTTAAGGCCCTACAGCCATCCACGACAAAAGCCCAGGGTCAGCAATCTTAGTCCCACAGGCTAAAACTGGCCCGCCAACTACAAAATGGTTTTTAAAAAATAATAAATAATGGTGCGCCTGGGTGGCTCAGCCGGTTAAGCCTCCGACTTCGGCTCAGGTCATGATCTCACAGTTTGTGAGTTTGAGCCCCGCGTTGGACTCTATGCTAATAGCTCAGAGCCTGGAGTGGCTTCAGGTTCTGTGTCTCCCTCTCTCTCTGCCCCTTCCCTACTCATACTCACTCTCTCTCAAAAATAAATAAAAACATTTAAAAAATTAAAATAATAATAATAATAATAATATATTCCATGACACATGAAAAATATAAGAAATTTAAATTTCACAGTCAATAAAGTTTGGGGCTTTTTAAAGTAGGCTTCATGATCAGCACGGAGCCCAAAACAGGGCTTGAACTCACAACCCCAAGATCAATACCTGAGCAGTGATCAAGAGTCAGACACTCAATGAGCTGGGCCACCCAAGTGCCCCCAGAGTCAATAAAGTTTTACTGGAACACAGCCATCCTCATTAGTTTATGTATTGTTTATGATTGCTTTTGCACTGCAACAGAACAAGTTAAGAAGGTGTGACAAAGATTATGTGGCCACAGGACAAAGGTTTACTATTTGGCCCTTCATAGAAATAGTATGCCAAACTCTCCTTTAAATGAAAGGAAATGCAAACTTATTTAATCATAAGCATTATTTGAGAATTCTAAGATACACGTTAGGAACACATCCCTGGGTCTCAGAAAACCAGACTTAGTAAATCCCACCATATGCAGGGTTTCGTTCATAAAAACGATGTTTAGTCTAATATGGGGGCTCTGGTTCCAGGAAGATGGAGTAAGAACACTCACCTTGTGTCTCTCTCTGAATGCAAACATAAAAGCTGGACAGGAAACATGGAGTATCTGAAGTCTCTGAAAAGCATAAGGTAGCAGATAGGCTGGGGAAGGAAACTAGAACTCACAGCACCACAAACCAGCAGTGAGTTTTCCATTGTTGTTTTCTTCCCTCTGGTATCACCCAGCCTGGATTCAAAGGCCCAGAAGTGCTCACTAGGTATGGACACAAAGACCAGAAGAGAAACACTCACTTTTCTAGACTAGGGAGCAAAAAAAAGGAACTCCTTATGTTCAGAAAAATCCCGTGAATTGTTTTTGCTTTTTCTGGTCCCTTTCACCTCCACTCCAGGCAATCACACAGTGCCACAGAGCAAAGGGCAGAGGTGAGCATCTAAAACTCTGAGAAAAAAAGAATGATTCTAAGAAGAGGAGTGTAGTTCTAAGAACAAGAAGGTGAATCCTCATCACCACTGCTCCTCTCTGGTCTTCCACTGCTTGGCTCTGGACAGTCACAGGAAGTACCCAGCATAGCAAGGGAACCAAAGTCCTGGATTTCTGGCTGGAGGACAGCAAAAGAGGACTTCAGTGAATCAGAGATTGTCAGAGGGACTGCAGAGGGAAGGAAGTTGAAGAGAGTGGCACCACAAAGTGGTCTATTACATTTGGGCTCATCTCCAAACTGTTCATTGCAGATCTGATCCAAAACCGCATGGCAATGGCTTTGAGATTTGCACTCTGAAAGAGATCACTGCCCAGGTCCCACACTGGACAATGGATCACACGCACACACACATGCCAGATCCAAATGACATGGCCAAGTTTCTAAAAGCCAAACTGGTGTTGGAAACATAGAAGGCAAGCCAAAACCTGCAACCGGGCCAATCATCTGCTTAAAGGAAAAAAATAAACAAGCAAACTCCATAAGATATAAACAAACTCAGAGAAACATAATATCCAAAATATCCAGAATTTAATCTAAAATTACTCAAGCATATGAAAATCCAGGAAACTCTCAATTTGCAAGAACAACAACAATCGACAGACACCACCCTTGAGATAACACAGGTACTGGAATTATCTAAGAAATAATTTAAAATAGCTGTTACAACCATGCTCCAAGAAGTAAGGCTGAACCCTATTAAAATGAATGAAAGGATAGAAAATTACAGCCAAACAAAACAAAACAAAAGAAAAAAACAAAGAGGGGCGACTGGGTGGCTCAGTCGGTTGGGCATCCGACTTCAGCTCAGGTCACGATCTCACAGTTCGCGAGTTTGAGCCCCGCATCGGGCTCTGGGCTGATGGCTCAGAGCCTGGAGCCTGCTTCAGATTCTGTGTCTCCCTCTCTCTCTGCCCCTCCCCCGTTCATGCTGTGTTTCTCTCTGTCTCAGAAATAAATAAACGTTAAAAAAAATTAAAAAAAAAAAGATAAAAAGAACCAAATGGAAGTTTTAGCATTGAAAAATACAGAAGTTAAAATGTCAATGAATAGATTCAGTAGCAAAATAGAAGTGATAGAGGAAATAGTGAGTGAAGTTGAAGAGGGGTTAATAGAGAGTATCCAATGTAAAACACAAAGAAAAGGTATTGTAAAAGTAAATAGAGTCTCAGAGACCTGCAGGACAATACCGAAAGATCCAACACTCATGTTGTTGGCATCCCAGAAGAGAAGGGTGTTATGTAGGAAAAATATTTGAAGAAATACTGGCTGGAAACTCCCATATTTGGCAGAAGATCTAATCGACCGTTTCAAGAAACTCACAAACCCCAAACTGGACAATCTCAAAGAAATCCACATTTATCCACATATTGCTGAAAATACCGGCACAGAAACAAATCTCTACAACAGCCACAGAAAAACAACATCGAAGATATAGGGAATAATTGCTTCAATGACTATGGATTTCTCAGAAGAAACCATAGAGGTCAGGATGAAGGGGAACAACATTTATAAAGTGGTCAGTGAGGGGCGCCTGAGTGGCTCAGCTGTTTAAGCGTCGGACTTCAGCTCAGGTCATGATCTCACGGTTTGTGGGTTTGAGCCCCACAACTGTGCTGACAGCTCCGAGCCTGGAGGCTGCTTTGGATTCTGTGTCTCCCTCTCTCTCACCCCTCCCACACTCTTGCTCTGTCTCTCTCTCTCTCAAAAATAAACATATAGGGGCACTTGGGTGGCTCAGTCGGTTAAGCGTCCGACTTCAGCTCAGGTCACGATCTCGAGGTCTGTGGGTTCGATCCCTGCGTCGGGCTCTGGGCTGATGGCTCAGAGACTGGAGCCTGTTTCAGATTCTGTGTCTCCCTCTCTCTGCCCCTCCCCCATTCATGCTCTGTCTCTCTCTGTCTCAAAAATAAATAAACATTAAAAAATAAAATAAAATAAAATAAACATATAAAAAAATTTTAAAGACCATAAAATGGTGAGCAAAACAAACTGTCAACCTAAACTTCATATCCAGCAATAAGCATGCTTAGAAATAAAGGAGAAATGACATTCTCAGAGGAATAAAAACTAAGAATTCATTTGCAGGAGCCCTTATTGTCAAGGAAATGCTACCCACAAATTAGACGATCTACACGAAATGGACAAGTTCTTAGTAAAATACCAAATTCCTAAAACTTACTCAAGAAGAAATGGAAAATCTGAACAGGTCTATGATAAGCAAAGAAATGGGATCAGTAATCAAAGAACTTCCCACAAAGGAAAGCCAAGCCCCATCTGGCTCAACCAACTGGCCCAACTGGTAAATTCCACCAAATGTTTAAAGAAGGATTAACACCAACCCTACACAGAAATACACAGACACACACGCACACACACTCATGGGAATACCATGGGGCCAGTACCCGAATACCAAACCAGACAAAGACATCACAAGAAAATAATATACCAACATCCCTTAATATATAAACATCCTTAACAAAATACTAGCAACAGCATTCAGCATATAAATACATAAAAATGATCATACACTATAACCAAGTGAGATTTATCCCAAGAATGCAAGGCTGGCTTACCATACTGAAAAAAATAGTCAATGCAATACAACACCTTAATGAAATAAAGGACAGAAACCACATGACCACCTTAATAGAAGCATACAAGCAATTTGACAAAATCTATACCACCTCTCATGATAAAAACCCTCAACAAATGAGGAATAGGAGGCAACTTTCTCGACCTGATAAAGGTCATCACAGAAACCAGTACTAACATCACACTTAGTGCTGGAAGACTGAATGTTTTCCCCTATGATCAGGAACAACAGATACATTTACATGTATCTTACCTATTAGAGACAGGAAAGTTAAAACCAAAATGGGAGACCATTATACACCTATTAGAAAGAATGAAGTAAAAAAAAAAAAATTCAGACACTATTAAGTGTTGGCAAGGATGTGAAACAATCAGAACTTTCATATGTTTCTGGTGAGCATATGCAACATGGTACAGCCACTCTGGAAAACAGCTTGACAGTTTCTCATAACATTAAACAGACCCTTACCAGATGATCCAGCCATTCCACTCCTGGGTATTTACACTACGTATATGAACACTTACATCTGCATAAAAATCTGTATGTTTACAGCAGCTCCATTCATAATCGCCCCAAAATGGAAATAACCCAAATTTCTTTCTACAGCTAAATGGATAAGTCAACTGTGGCAATCCATCAACGTAATCCTCGTCAGCAATAAAAAAGAACTACTGACGCACAGTATTGAACACATACGAATCTCAAAGGCATTATACTGAGCGATCTATTTTTATGACATTCTATAGGAATGGAGTACAGATCAGTGGTTGCCAAGGGTTAGGGGTGAAGGGAGAACAGATCTACAATAAGGCAGGATGAAAAAGTTTGGGGAGGTGATCGAGCTGTTCTGCGTCGTGATGCAGTTGGTGGGTGTGAGGATTTATGTATGTGTTTAAGCTCACGGAACTGTACATCAAAAATAAAAAGTGTTTACTGTAGGCAATTTTTAAAGACAAATAAAAGAAGAATCTGGGTAGGGACTATCCAGGTAGGACAGAATTCCCACAGGCAAGAAAGGAACCCTTGATAAAATGCAGGCAGGCACTCTGACTGCTAAGAGCCACACACAGTTTAAAGATTCTACCTTCCCAATAGATCACCTGCAACTGATAAGAAAGAGGGGGAAGTGAGAAATGGGGCATCATTGAGAATGATTTAAAGAGAAAAAAGAGATGAGTCAATATAGCATTAAATGAAAGGGCTCTGAGCTTTAGGTACAGAAAGTCATAAATCCCTCTTTTATACTTGCCTTTTGTCCACTTATTTCTCTATTCCCTGGGAAGTACCTCAACAGAAAATTGAAAAAGCATCCAGAAAGCAGTAGGGGAAAGGGCAGGAGATCCACCCTCTGCCGCCACTTTCCAAATGAACTCCATCAGCAGAGCCCCAACCCTGCATCCTGTTCTATCACTGTGACTGAGATCCTTGTCCAAATGTTCAATATCTTCCATGGTTTTGTAAAATATGGGGCCATAAAAAACATAGCTGGAGATTCCGGTATTGACTCATCTCACACGTCCCTGACACTAAATGCTTGATAAGTCTTTCTCAGTTTCTACCCCATCGTTTGGGTATGTCAGATACACTCCCCAGACACAGCGAGTCACAGGCTACAGGAAACCAAATTGTGCTCCAGAGCCATTGTCATTTTTCACCTTGATTGCATTTCAATGTATGTTCTTTAAAACTTCACATAATCCTATATACTTGCCAATACGATTAATGCAAATTTAAAAGAGGAGTCGTGGTGTGTGATTAAATCAATGAGAGTCACAGGGAGTCTACTGCCTCCCCATCCCAACAGAACGCTTTCCCATTCAGAACCAGAATGCAAACAGTGCTCTAACTCAACAGAATGTAGGGTCCTAGAACCTTCATCACTTTAGGAATCACTAATCAATGACATATTTGATTGCTTCCTAGGTGTAAGACTGTGAGCTGGACCCTGAGTGGCAACAAAGGAAGAAAATGTCAGCCACCAAAGTGTTAGAACCTCATGCAGTGAGAGAAGGAACACAGAAGCACTAATCTTAACCTTGAGGACACTCCAGTGTAACTGAGGAGGGCTGATGAATGCATTTGCAACAGACCCAGGAAACAGGAAAGAATTCTAAGTGCACGTTCAATCCAATCGCCATTCTGTTGTGGGCTGAAAGGTCGGGGAACCAGGCAAGGAGTCTCGTGAACTCGTCAGGGCAATTTCACAGAGAAGTGACGTTTGGTGGAAAGGCCCATACACATCATAGTGCCTGAGGAGTAGGAAAAATCCCCCCATGTGCTAGGCTGGGGTGAGGCTAAATACAGCAGGACTTAAAGGAATGGCATGTGATTGGTAAGAGCAGTGAATTTAGTCCTTGTAAAAAGTGGTTTACTAGCTCACAATTTCTGTCCTTTTTTGTAAACAGTTTTTATTAGATTATGTATCTTTTTTTCTATGCTGTGATACTGCAAGTTCCAGTTTTAAAAACATGCATGCACACACATAGCTTAAGACACTCTGAAAAGGTATTTATACTACTGTGTTTTGTGCCATAATTTTCTACTTTGACACCAGTTTGTAGGTAACAAAAAGTTGTATGGCGTATGGAGAGCTATCACAAAGGCTTGTCACGGTCTGTAGAAGAAACTTTGAACACAATTTTAGCAGTCCTAATTTTTTCCTCCTCTTCCAATGCAGTGGCTAAGTGTCAGGGGATAAAATATGTTGACCGCACAGAGTTAAGTATTACAGAATCATACAACTTATGTGTGTTGTGTGCTCTTGTGACTTGTGATATAGCTGGAAAAAGATCCTATCTAGTGTTACACTGTTTGAATCGCTTTAAGAATAGTTCTCATTACAATTTTTTAGCAGAACTATTCTTTTATAATTATACAGTATTCCTTGTAGAAATGCTGGAAATCACACACACTCATGAATTACTCTGTTTTAGGGATATATGGTCAAGTCCTTAGGGTCTCTAGGTTGTGAATAGTCTGAAGATGCTCACACATACATATGAACACATAGAAGAATTTTGGACTCAGTAGTGTTTCTTCCTCTCTGGTCTGTGTGTGTGTTTTGTCATTACTGTGTGGGTAACATTTCAGAGCTGTACTTTGGATCATAATTCTGGTACCCGCACTACTCTCTAACTGAACCATAGGTAACTTTCAGCTGACGATCCTCCTTGACTGCTCCCCCTAGCCCCAGACCCCTAGGTTATACTCACAAACAAAACAGTAATGTTTAGCCTGTGTCCCATCCTGGGGGAGGGTCTTTCTCCCGTGAGTAGGCTCTGATTACTCTTCAGTTTGCTGAATGTAGCCTTAAAGGAAAAAAGTCTTGTTATCTCCCTCGTTCACCCCACTCTTTCAAGCTGTGTGATCTCAGCATGTCACTTAAACTCGCTGACCCGCCCATAAACTAGGACTAATCATGGCAACTGCCTCACTGGATTCTATAATGCATGAATGGGACAATATGCACAGACTCCTCAGAATAGGGCCCGATGTAAGAGTGCTCATCCATCACTCCTAGCCCCCATTAGCAGCAGGAGTGGGGCAATGGTAGCAGCAGCAGCAGCCATGTTAGTAGTATCTCCACTTAACCACTACCAGTGCGCACCCTTGGTGAACGGGAGGAACTTGTTCTCAAAATGCAAGGGGGAACAGGAGAGCCGTGGTACCCCTGGGGACTCTGCAGCCAGCTGGTGAAGCACACAGACAAGCTGCTGTAGCAACAGCATCACCACATTTTTGTGTAACTTGATAACAGAGAGGCAGGGATCGTGTTGAACATAAGCCCAGCCTAATTAGTCAAGTCACAGAAACTAGGAATGTACTAAAAACTTTATTAACCTGCTCCACTAATTGGTACCAAGGCCATTCTGAATCACCACTCTGAATCACCATGTCAACTAGAATATGTTAACATAAAACATTAAACTTTGTTTCCTAAGTGAAAATCGTTGCCTTATACTGGTCCTTGTCTCCCTGTTTTAATGTGTGTGCAGGAAGCTTGATTTGTTTCTGCAAGTAATTGTTTAGTGTGCCTGGGACTTGTTAACAGGACTTAAAATTAGCCGCTCTCCTATAGGTTCAGCATGGAATCATCTGCCCTGTGTTTATTAAGCACTCAGCAGGTAGAGGTACACACAGAAGAATAAAATATAGTTCCTGACCTGACCTGAAGAAGTTTATAGTTTAGGAAGGAAGAAAATTCATACGAATAGTAAATCCTTTTCAAGTGTATCATGGCAGTTCCGAATTCAGAAGAGAGTGAAGTGGTAACATGGTATCTTTATACTACAAAGTCAAACAAAATATACACAATTAAGAAAAACGTCCGTATCCATGTGTATATACACGTATAAACACGCACACCAGGTGCAACCAAACAAGAAAAGGAAATAAACCTTACACTTATCTGTCAAGAACAGGAAAAGAATCTGGCGGAAGGAGCAGTGTGGCAGAGCCCCTGACCCCACCCTACTTCTTGGGGAGGCAAAGAAGGACAACCAACAAAACCCCCGATGCTTCTTGGGTGGGGGTTCCAGGCTGGAGAGGCACAGGTGGAAGAGGTAAGCCCACTATGTGCAAAGTGAAATAAAACGGTCAGGCATAGAACCTCACACACAACACTGAGGGATGTGGGCGAAAGAGAAGAAATTGCCTTCTTCCAGGGTACTGAGATGCCCTGGGGAGTGGGATGATTCCTGGACGGAAGAGTGGGCTCTGGCAGGTCAGTAAGGGGATACCAGAAGAATGAGCGGGAACCGGACCCCTGGCAAGAGCCCTTGCCTGTGTCCTTGCTTCCCCTTGCCAGCCAAGACCCCACATCCCGCCTCCACACCCTCAGGTGTGCAGAAGAGATGACTGAAGACAATTCCCAGCACTCCACCTGTAGCCCCTGGAGGAGAACAACTATTCCAGATAAGGCAGGCAGGGTGTCAGGGAGAATTCAGGCAGCCACAACGGAAGCCACGTGCAGGGCTGCTCTATCAGCTGCCACACAGTGAGAAGCAGCAGCCCAGCCAACATGCAGGGGTGGGTCGGGGGGTGGGGAGGACCAGCCTGCCGGGAGTGAACGAAATGTTCACGAAGGGGCCCAGCCTACATGCTGTGGGTAAGGAGAGACCCAGCAAAGGTACCTGACCGGGGTCGGCAAAGGTCCTCAGAAGGTTATCACCGTAAGCCTCAAAGTGTGGCTTTAGGAAAATTATGGTTTATTCTTCCCAGAATCTACCACAGTAGGTGGCAGATAGTAAATACCTCACGGTCCATTTGCAAGCACCTCGCATGAACAAGTGCATAAACGTGGGAGCTGGCGATTCATGCACGGTGGCTGTGGTGGAGTGGGTATGAGGAGGAAGAGGTCAGGTCGTACTGGGCAGCAACGCGCTTCTGCGCCCACTACCCCCCTGGGGTAACAGAGGCTTGGGACTCTGGACCCTTCCTCAGAGGGCTGCATTTATGGGGAGCTTGACAGAGTCACAGCTCCTTCGGGGTACTTGACCTTAAACCTGCCCAATTCTGAAACCAATCAACCCCCTGGAAAGTCGCCATGCGACCTTGGCCAAGGAAAAGCACTGCTCCTGTGCTATTTAAGTGTACATCAGCACTAAACTAAGGGAGAAGAACATTTGTTTCTGGGATGGAAATCTGGCACCCTGGGGCTTAGACCCAATGCAAATGTATTCCTCAACTATGGAAACAGTCATCTAATTAAACACTGGCCAAAATAAGGAAGGAGAACTATATGTTCATCAGTTTAAGATGTTTTTTGGCATAGAAATCCCCCCCAAAACAACATAGCTTTAAAGAAAATTTGGCAACCAATTAGGCCCTAATCACTTTGCCTTAATACCTATTCAAACATCTTAAACAGGAATGATATCATCACTGTAATTTTATTTATTTCAGAGGGAGCTGACAAAACAAATTTCCAAACAAATTTCTATCCCTAAGTCAAGGATATAATTGCTCATTTAAGTAAATAACACTTTGAGGCCTTGGTCTCTCCCTCTCCCCCTCCCCTTCCCTTACTAAAATCTCTAACTCAAAAATCTGTATTTTCCCCTCGAGCATTCTCTCACGCCACCTCTCAGGCAGGTTGGACTCATATGGGTCTGGGTCCTTCTCCAGTGGTTCTACTCAGACAAGAAGCAATAAAATAAAGACGACAAGAGAGCAACTCTTCAAAAGTCTGCAATGACTGACCACAGGGAAAAACAAAAGACCACTAATCTCAAAGAGCCAATGAAAAATTATCCAACCTTCTAAAACCATGTTGCCTATCCACGGAGAATCTTCACAATGATCCATGAAATACACATCTTTTCAAAAAAGAAATTGGCAGTGAGCAGGTCACATGGTTGCCTGACCCGATTATAGAGGAAAACCTGATGGCTCACGGAGACTCAAGGAATGCAGACTAGGGGACTGACCCAACCCTGGTGTCATGGAGACTGCTGAGGGGGAGACCCGGACTGGGGGCGGGGGGCAACCGGCATCAGCTCTCAGCCCTGCGCCATGGCTCCAGGGTCAATCACACATCACTTGGCGCCCTTGCACATCTTGGTCATCAGGGAACATTAGAAACACAGAGGAGGTCTGGCCCACTTCTCTGTGCTGCCTGGTCAGGTGCTGTAGCACACCAGCTCAGGACAAAAGCCCCAGGTGCAGAAAGGGACCTTGAAGGCCAGCCACTCCGCTGCTGCCACCTGGTCTCACCAGCCGCCCTGAAAGGCCATCCCAGGCTCTGCCCCTCCACCCTGTCTCCTCCAGGAGGCCCTTCCCTGGGGCCAGGGAGAGCTGACTCTTTCTCCTGAGGGGCCATCCAGGTCAACACCACTTGCCACCTCTCCTCCCAGCAGCTTGGCAGGTGTTTCAGATGATGACCCAGCTGCTGTCACCCTTCGGTGTACCCATCTGACATCTCCACTCTAATGCCCTTTATGCTATTTCCATCACATACAGACATGCAGAACTGCTCAGGGAAAAAACAATCCTTTGAGTAGTTGAAGGGATGAAGACTTTTCTCCCATTCTAATTTACTCTAAGTTAAAAGGCCAACGTGAACAGACAGTATAAAACCATTGTTAACAGAAAATCTGCCAATTTAGAATATGTGATAAATTTGTCAGAAAGAGATCTACAAACCATTTCTGTGCTACCTACAAAGAAAACACTGGAAAAGTCAATGGAGAACAGGAAGAAATTTTTCTAAATACACAAGACTCTAAGGGAAAGTAGAATAGCCTTAAAAGAACTTGTAAATAATTTTCTAAGCTAGTGGTTCACATTTAAACACCACCGCTTATTATAGCCCTCTTTAGATCAAGCACCTGTAGACTGTGTCTCTAGTCATGATCATTTGAGATAGAATACAGAATCTCCATAGAATGTTCCAGACTAGAAATTCTGTCAGATGTCCTTACCTCCTCATTTTAAATTTAAGGAGCTAGAGGCCTGGTGAAACTAATCATTTTCTGCTCAGGGACCCACAAAAAAGTTGACAATAGGGGTAAAACTGGAGCCTAAGTCCACTGACAAATCACCTACAGTTGAGTTCATTCTACAGTTGAGTTCACAGGGTTTCAAGGACCTATGCACATGTATATTCAAATATGTAGTTGCCATTTCCATCGGAAGCGATGTTAAGTGGATTTAAATGAAAACACATCCAAGTTTGGGGCAGTTGGGCTGCATAAATGAACACAAAGTACATCAGTACTGTGACATCAGTACATGTGACAAACAAAAAAATGACTACTGTACTCAGCTGTCCTCTGGTCTGCAGAGCTGAACTCCAAGCAGCAATAAGGAGCCTGCGTTTGCATTTTAGTTTAATTTACGGACTGTTTCTAGCATTCTCAAAGCCCTGTAAGTGTTCTCAAACAGCACAAAGATTTATGAAGCCCTGTAAATAACCAGACTATTTATTTAAGAATATTCTATTATTCAAACTCTTTTACTGTTACTGTTCAACACCCCCCCCCCACCAATTATTTTTAATTAATGATGCTCCACAAGTACAACAGAGGCCTCCAATGGATGCCTGTTGAATTAATTTCCTGTATTTCAGGCAAGGATATGTGGTTGCCTTCTTGGCTGCCCAGTTCCTTCTTCTGTAAAATGAGGATGGTATTATCCATCCCCTACAGCTGGAAACATTCATGTAAAGCACAATTGCAGTGCCTATAGTAAGAACCCACTACATGGCAAATGTTGCTTGTGTGTTTCAAAATGAATTGCTCTCTTGTTTTAACGTTTATTCATTTTTGAGAGACAGAGAACAGAGTGGGAGTAGGACAGGGGTAGAGAGAGAGGGAGACACAGAATCCGAAGCAGGCTCCAGGCTCTGAGCTGTCAGCACAGAGCCCAATGCGGGGCTCGAACCCACAGACAGTGAGATCATGACCTGAGCCAAAGTCGGAAGCCTAACCAACTGAGCCACCCAGGCGCCCCAATTGCTCTCTTGTTTCTGAACACACAGATTAGAAGGGGAGAGAAATTGCAAGTAAAGGAAACACCTAACACCTTGGGGGTGGGGGGGAAAGGTACAAGATTCAGCAAAGAACGAGAGTAGAGCCATTTACTGTAGGGGCATATGAGCAGAAGGCATCTTTCCTCCAGCAGAGCAGAACCTTGGATGTTCCTAACAGGCGACCCTGTGTGATAGACAAAACATCATGGTAGGTTCCGAGTGGTCTGCTTAGGAAGGCACTGTATGTGTAATATGTAATACATTTCAGAGAATTTCCTTCCAAAACGGATTTTCAAAAATAAAGAAAAGCTTCATTGCTTACAATGGAGAAAATTCCGTTTCAGCACTCCGGAACAAATCCAGCTCGCTGGAAGGATACATACAATCTGTGAAGGAACACAGCCAAGGTGTAGATTCTTCTTCAGTTACTTTGTGCATCATCAACTAAGCCACAAAGCTAGTGTATTTAACATGATTCCTTCTAACGATTCTGCCAAACCACCTTTCAGGAGAGAACGTACAAGGAGGAAGAGCAAAGACCAGCCCCGAGGCAGAATGAATCAAAGGACCTAGAGAGGAAGCAGGACACCAAACCACAGAGAAATCTGCAAATTACCTCTCCTCTCTGATTGAAGGGAAAAAACTTTCTGTGTTTGATGAGCCCAGACCTCCCTTCCACCCACCTAGCTGTGAAATCTGGGATAATTTCCCTCAGCCTGATGCTCCTCTCTTCTGAAACTCCACCCCTTACTCATGCTGGAAAGGCTGCCCAGCAGTGCCAAGGAAGTGGTCCCATTTTACTACTCCCTTAGGGGAAAGCTCTGGTAAGGAGAGGATGTTAGAGAGACAAAGGCAGAACTTTATTGTCATTTCCAGCTCTACTCAGAACAAGCAGACCAGTATGAAAATTTCACAAGTAGGATGAGGGGTCTCAGTGAAAGCTGCCAAGGTCCCACCATGGGTCATGACAGCCAGAAGGACAGACACTACCCCCTTTAGGGACCACTGTCATCATCTTTAAAATTTTTTTAATGTTTGTTTATTTTTGAGAGAGACAGACAGACAGAGCACGAGTGGGGGAGGGGCACAGAGAGAGGGAGACACAGAATCCGAAACAGGCTCCAGGCTCCGAGCTGTCAGCACAGAGCCCGACGCGGGGCTCGAACTCACAAACAGTGAGATCACGACCTGAGCCAAAGTCGGACGCCCAACCGACTGAGCCCCCCAGGTGCCCCCACTGCCATCATCTTTAAGATGCATGGTGATGGATGATAACTAGACTTGCAGTGGTGATCAGTCTGTAGTGAACACAGACATCAAATTATAAAGCTACAGACCTAAAACTTATGATAAAAAACAAACAAACACCCAGATATGCCTCTTTGGAGGAACCTCCCTGTGTCTTTTCATCTTCGAAGCCCTCCCAAGCCCACACTAACACAACCTCCATGATCTCCAACCCCCAAGCACACAAAGTCTCGAGGAGAGGCAGTCAGAACCCCCACTGAGGCAGCCAGCTAAGGAGCCCTCTTGGGACTCCCCAGAAGGAGAAAGTGAAACAAAACCCAAGGTGGAAGGAACCAGGTCTCTCTCCACCCCTGGCCCTGGCATGTTCACAGGATGAAGAGAGAAGACCGACTCCCAGTAACTGTCAAAGTCTGCCTCCCCTACTGCTAAACTAGGTTCCAAGAGAGAGCGCCACATCTCCCTTGTTGATGGAATTTCTAGCACCCAGCAGAGTGCCTGGCTGCCGGGCCGCCTCAGTCGGGAGCTACTCAGCCAGCGAATGAATGAGGACCGGCCAGTAGAGGCCAAAGTGGTCAGGGCCAGGCTCCAGGAGCCCGAGTGCTTTGTGCTCAGCACACAGTGATGAAGATAGTGCTGGGCTGGGCTGGACTCACAACGCCCAGTCGTCCTACTGATCTTGGTGTTTATTCAGTAAATGACCCTGGACAAGTACTCGACATTGGGGCGTCTCAGCTTCCCTCATTAGTAAAATGGTGGGGGAGGCGGGGCGCCTGGGTGGCTCAGTCGGTTGAGGGTCTGACTCTTAATTTTGGTTCAGCTCATGATCTCGCGGTTCGTGGGTTTGAGCCCCGCATCAGGCTGAGCACTGACAGCGTGGAACCTACTTAGGATTCTCTCTTTCCCTCTCTCTCTCTGCCCCTCCCCTGTTCACATGTGCCCTCTCACTCTCTCTTCAAATAAATAAATCAACTTAAAAAAAAATGGTGGGGGAAGAGTAACAATTCCTGCCTCTTCTTTGCACAAAATTGTTGATGGGATTAAAAAGGAACAACAAAATAGAAGCCCTTTGGGCAAATGTTTAAGTACTATATAAGTACAGTATATAATACTGTGATTTTACTACAAACAACTTTTCCACAGGAAGTCCCACTTTACATATGGGATAAATGCCATCTTATGTTTGTAAATGTTTTATCATTTGAATAACTTTGGCACATGTTTCTTCATAACCATGTTGTATACTAGTGTTATCATCCGCATCGTAAACATAAAGAAACTTAACTCAGAAGAGTCAGCTATTTGCTGGCTGTTTTCTATGCATTTCCCTGGCCGTGGCTTTGTACAATGCACTATACTTAGTAACGGTGATGCTGATGAGGCTGGGCTAGCAAGGTGAGCCCTATGTGCAAAACCACCAACATTACAGATATGGGGGGAGGGTTGGCTTGGAGCAGAAGACAAGGGGCAAAAATAAATGAAGAAACGCCCCATCCTAAGAGCAGCATGAACACTTTGGAATTGGCTTCTCATGCCTGCCAGCCAAATCCTGGCTCTCGTGGCCTTTCAAAGGCTAACTCATGGTCGTGAGCAGTCAGTCACCAGAAGCCTAAGCCAAAGGGTTTCTAAAATAACAAAACCAAGGATGGAGATTAATCTGCACCCTGACCACTAAATAGCTACATACTCAGTGCCTACACCTGAGGGTACATACGGTTTGGTTTGGGGAACCCTCACCTCAAATTCTGACCCATTGAGGTGAGGGCCCAAGCACTCCTCTGGGGGCTCCTCGAATCAGCCAGACTCCAAATCCAGTGGCCAGTTCCCCCAGCATCCACATCTCCCTCACAGCACTGGAGGGAGCAGCCCAAAGCTGACCTTTCATGGTTGAGCAGCGGTAACATCTAAATGACAAGCTCTCGGCCACCACTGCAGCCACTGTCTTCGCACAGACAGGAAATGCAACCAATTCAGGAGCTGGCAGGACCGACCAAAGCAGCCCAGGATGCAGTAGTCATGACCCCTTGTGGCCACGGTCACTCCTCTAAGAAGGAATCTGTCTTTTCCCCATCCTTCCACACTGCACCCCTTGTAAGCTGAAGGCCTGTGTACATCAGGCATCCACTCTAGAGGCACTGATTCACACTGCTCCTGTAATTGCTTTACAAGTGGGCATGTGAAATGGAGAGCGACAAACCAAAGAGGGCATGCGGAAAAAGAATTCCATCACCTCACACAATAGAAACAATCTGGCCTTTCCACTGTTGCCAGGGTGCCTCCTCCCTGCCCTTTGCCCCAGTGCTGCTTTATCCTGTGCCCTGAATCCCAACTGCTTTTAGAATAAGAATAAAGTGTCCAGATTTGGCTAATTGCTCCAAACAAATTGAATTTTTACCTGATGATAACCAAGGATTTTTGAGGTCAGTCTTACAAGTCTCTATGTTTATCCTTGGACCCCAAGATACTTTGTTTTCATCTCTAAAGCACACCAGCATGGCCTCTGAGCAGTCAAAAGCCTACAAACTACTGCTCTACTATGATAATCCTAGCCTGAAGCTCCCCTAGGAATCACTTCTCCCGAAATCCTCACCCAGCCTCTCCAAGAACCCCTCTCCATCTCAGTTTCAAGGTGAGGCCAAAAGCCCAGTCAAGGTGCATCCATATTTCACATGTTCATTTTAAAGGGAACCCAGCCTTAACTTTCTAGAAAATAAATGTTGGAGAGAAACTCTGAGTTCTTGGGAAAGCAATGTCTGCAGAAAATGGCCAGAACAGCCATCACCCCATCAATGGCATGGGGAGGCTCAAACAAGGAAACACTCTGAGAAATACTTTGTATTCAACAAGATATAGTTTAAAACTACACAGTTGTACATGGGGTGGGGGTGGGCAAATCCAGGGAAGGTCAAAAGGCAAAAACTTCCAGTTATAAAAAAAAAAAAACAAGTCCTAGGGATATAATGTATAGCATGACAACTAAAGTTAATAAAATGGTATCCCTTATCTGAAAGTTGCTAAGAGAGAAGATCTTAAAACTTAACACCAGAAAAAAAATAATTTGTAACTATGAAGGGTGAAAACAAAAGCAAAAAAGTACTACAGACTCATGGAGTTATAATCATTGGTAGAATCTAAGATCATTTAGAACCACCCATCATCTTATTGTTGAGGAAACTGAGGCCGAAAACACTAAAGTGAGTTGCCTACGGTCTCATGGCATGGCTTTCTTCATCAATACAAAGGGGAGAAATCCACATTTTCCAACCTTAATATCCATCTCTCCCCCTTCTCTGGAATTATGAACCATTAGCTCATCTTTATTGAGCTCTTACACTGTGCCAGGCACTGGGCTACCCGCTTTTTGTGCCTTATGTCACTTTGCCCTCCCATGAACCTGGGAGCCCGTGAGGCAGGTGCTGGGGGCGGGGCCCACATTCTACAAATGAGAGGCTAAGCATTCTGCCAGGTCACACATTCGAAAGCACAACTGCTGAGATGACAACGGTACTACGTGGGCACATCTGAGCCTTTCACCATAATTACACCCTGCTACCCTCAAACGGCTCCATCAGCTACTCCAACCCTCACAGCTATTAATTCAGAAAGAAGGCTCTAACCTGCCCTCTCTGCGCCCCCCCCCCCCGCCGCCTTGCACTGGAAACGGGCACAACTGCAGGTGACCCCCACCAATCACCAGGCAAATGACCGGTGACTCATCGGGTTAAGTCCCATCTGATTTTTTTCCCTCGCCTAGATCCTCCCAGGACTGGAGGTTCTCACGACCTTTTCATAGTACATGGAACTTTCTCTCCCAGATTTGCAGGTTTTTAATTGGCTGAGAGCCAGCCACAGTCCCATCTGTCTCAGGAAGTCTCCAGCCAGATCCTGTCCTGCACCCCCACCTCACGCACCCTGGCAATCTCAAAGCAGCTACTGTTAGCCCTGCCCTTCTCCCTAAGGTAATTGTACAGGCTGCGGAATGTGCCCCTTTGTAGACATTTTTCTTCAAATGTCTCACAGGAGACACAGTCCAACAGTCGGGGGAGTAGAGAAAGACTGGGGGGGGGGACACTCTGGGACAAGTAAGACCTTTTCTGGCTGCAGCATGATATGAATTTGTCAGGTCAGGGTCTTCCCCTGCCCACCGGTCCCCAGCCCATGAAACAGACTGATTTATGACTTGTTCGTCCCAAGGTCCTTTAATGAATTAGCAACAGCCTTCGACGATGGGCTGACAGAGGTTGGGTGGATATAAAAATAAATCAGAAAGCATAAAAACAGATTAGAAGGAAAATACACAGAAATGGTAAAGATGGGCATGCCCACGTGGTAGAATTATGGGTGACTTTTTTTTTCTACTTTGTGCTTTTCCTTGTCCTTTAATTTGTGTTATTTGTATAATAAAAACATTACCAATCCCTTGCCTCCTCTCTCCTGAGAAGAGAAAGTACTGACAGATATGGGTGTGAATCAACCACTTCTCAACCATGTGACCTCGGGCAAGATACCTAAGCTCTCTAAATCCCCGCCTCCTCACCTGTGAAATGATGCGTGCCTCCATCATCTCAGTTGGGAGAACCTATCAAGCTTTTCTCCTGCTTTTATAACAACTTGAAAATGTGCAAGCCTAGCACATAATAAACAATCAATAAATGTTAGCTATTATTAGTATAGTTATTATTCACAGGTTTGTCTCAGGCAGGCACTATATTCCCCAGGTAACCGCAGCGTTCTTACATAAGGACAGACGGGCATTAGGAACTCAATAAATACACATGGACTCCTGGGTGTATACACTTTACCTACCCAAAGAGAGAGCCCTGAATCCTGCACATTTGGGGAATGAGGACTGCCAACTCAACTATAGGCACAGAAGTCCTTTACCCCTGCCCTCACCCTGGGCATCAGAAAAGGTTTACTGAGAAACAGGGGGTGAGGGATGGTAGCATTTAAAATCCTTACTAGTGATAAATTCAGAGAAGTTACAGAGCTTTGAGTTAAATGAGCTTGAGATGGGGAGGTGGTTTGTGGGGAGAGTTTGGTTTGGGTTTTTTGCCCTGCAACAAGAATACTGTTGACCCCTTCTTTAAAGGGCCTCCAAACAGAACAAACAAACAAACAAACAAAAACAAAGACAAAGACAAAAACAAAAACACCAGACTCTAGCGATGGAGAACTTGTGGTTTCCAGAAGGGAAGGTGGCGGGGAGGGGGGGGCGGATGGGTGAAATAAGAGAAGAGATTAAGAGTACACTTACTGGGATGAGACCTGAGTAATGTATTCAATTGTTGAATCATTATATTGCATACCTGAAACTAATATAATACTGTGTGTTCATTATACTTGAATTAAAAAATAAAATGAGATTAAAAAAATAAAAAGCATATGAACAGCACTGGCTCATGGAGTGAAGAAAGGAATCACACAGTTACTTTCCTATCTGTTGGCAAGGAAGCTGGCTATTTTATGGACATCAAACAGGCATCTGTTTTAGGACCCTTCCTTCAGGCCTGGGAATTCTGTACCATCCATTCTTTTAGGTAACCATGGAACTCACACGGAAAACCTCACAGAGCCAGGTGAGGAAAAACAGCTGCATTAAGTTTATTTTTTACATTTTTTACCAACTTCATTGAGGTAATTCATATACCGTACAATTCACCCGCTTAAAGTGTACAATTCAATGGTTTTTAGTATATTCACAGCTCTGTGCAACCCCTGCCACAGTCAGTTTTAGAACATTTTCATCACTTCAAAAAGAAGCCTTGTACCCTTTAGAGGTCACGCCCCCGTCCCCACCTCCAACCCCCATCTCTCCAGCCTCCCACCCCAGCCCTAAGCAACCACTCATATACTGTCTCTATACATTTCCCTATTCTGGACTTTCCTACAAGGGAATTATGCAATATGAGGTATTTTGTGACTGGCCCAGCTGCTTGGATGTAAACGATGTCCTGAAGAAAGTAAAACGCAATTCATGGTCAAAGCCCATTACAAAAATAGTGTACTACCTAAACTCCTCTGTGTAATGGTAATCTGTCTGAGTAAGCTCATCATCAACCCTCCACCTTCCCCCACAGCATCTACTATTCCCAGCAACACAGGTGCTCAGGAGATATCTGAGGAAAAATAGCTATACTCGAAGAATCACTAAAACATGAGGGGGGAAATGCATTTCAATTTGAATAAAATCAAAGATCCGAAAGACCGGTAAGAGTTCCTTCTTTGGGGAGGATTACTCAGGAACCCAAGCACACTCAAGTTAGTCGTCAAAAAGAACACTGCAGCCATCAGAAGAGGCTTCTCTGCTCGTCTGATAGCACACTTAAGCATTTGCTTGCCTCCCCGTCCCTTAGGGATGCATACTTAACACAAGTGCAGACTCTCCCATGAAACAGAATATTTGGCATCTGTATTATACGTCCTAACCTACCTCAGGGCTCAGGGAGACTCCCTAAAACAAGACCTAAAAGGCACAAGAACTTGTGTTAATCAAAAGGTGCCATAAAGCGAAAAGCCACAGAATGGGCCAATGAGAATCTGTATCCAATACATATAAAATGCCTATAAATCAATAAGAAAAAACAACTCAGTGAACAGAGACTTCACAAAGGGAGAAATCCAAATAGTCAACTGAACATATAAAAAGATGTTTAACCTCACTGGTAGTCAGGGAAATAGGGAACATAAGTCACCATGAGATACCATGTGAAATCAACAGACCGGCAAAAATGTTAAAAGTCTGACCATTCCAGATGTGGGCAAGGACGTGAGGCAACAGGAACACTCAGGCTCTGCCGGTGAGAGCAACAGTCAGTCCAACTCTCCGGGGGAAAAGGATACACACACCTTGGGGCCCCACAATTGCACTTCTATGTACAGACCTTTCAGAAATGATTGCACATGCACACCAGAAAACAGAAAAGAGGATAGTCTTAGCATTTTCAAATATTTGCTCAAAATTGGAGACAACTCAAATGTACATCAGTAGTAGAATGGATAAAGTGTGGTCTATTCGTTCACCCAACAGAATATCATACTGCAAAGAAAATAAAACCAAGTAAATCTTATACTGTTGAATGGGAGGAGATATCAAAGAATTCACGCAGCATGATCCATTTGTATAAAAATGCAAAAGCAGACAGAACCAAGCTTTATTTGCTTAGTGATGTGCACATAAACAATAAATTAAAAGGAAGAGCATAAAAATCAACACAGTGGTTACACTGAGGGGAAGAAAGAGAGAATGGTCCCTGAGGGCCCACTAGAGTACTTCTGAGCTTCTGCCACGTTCTACTTCTCAACTGAGGTGTTGGTTCCATAAATGTTGTACATCATGTACTTTCTATGGGTGTTTTTTACTATAAAACCTGCTCATGGATGTGTCCCTTTTGAACCTCAATTGTGGTCTTGAAATACAATTTCCCCACTAAAAAGAAACAGACTGACTCCTTGGAGAAATGGCCAATTCTAGATCTGGGGCAAGACATGTACAGGATGAATACAAAACATCTTGTCACACCACATACAAAGAAAGCTCTCAGAGACTCCTGGGCTCACGTCAAAAGGACTCAGGGACCAACTTGAAAAAGCGAACACTGGCCAAAACAGGGATACTTTGAGCATAAAAAACTTCAATGGAACACATTAAATGTTTAAATTCATAGTGTTTTTTAATTACATAAGCAAACAAAAACAAAAAACAAACCAGTAATTGTTAAAGGATGCTAAGACACCAAATACTTTCAGAACTGGTAAATATAAGAAAAATCAAATATTTCTGCTGATAAATGGCAAAGGAGGGGCAGAATTAGAGTAGTGCACCATTTTACGACCCATAATGAATGACTGGATGTGCACAGTAAACACCGACCAGTGCTAACATCACAAAAGAGATAACCAGATATCAAGTGCCTCCTATTGGAAGGATTTAACACCATCTATGAAGTAGCCTAGCTAAAAATAAAAAGAAACAAGATTAATCTTGAATGTGATCGAGCCATTAGATCCAACTACCAAATCAGAGGACAGAGGGACATGTTAAAACCATGGGGATGAGATACAGGACCTATGACATAACTTCCTTTCTTTGGATAGTAAGTGCCAAGCAGGAAAAAAAAAAAAAAAGAGGTCTGGAAGGAATGTACAAGTTAAAATTTACATAAAGGACAGCCATCAATCACACTGTGTGAATCTTATCCAGATCCTGATTCAAACAAAGAATAAATTATTAAAAAAATTTTTTTTTCAACGTTTATTTATTTTTTGGGACAGAGAGAGACAGAGCATGAACGGGGGGGTGGGCAGAGAGAGAGGGAGACACAGAATCGGAAACAGGCTCCAGGCTCCAAGCCATCAGCCCAGAGCCTGACGCGGGGCTCGAACTCACGGACCGCGAGATCGCGACCTGGCTGAAGTCGGACGCTTAACCGACTGCGCCACCCAGGCGCCCCATGAATAAATTATTTAAAAGATAATGGAGAGCAGAATGAAAACAAACAAAAAAAAAAAACTAATACCCAGTGTTCAAACTTACATTAAGGTATTACTGTTTGTTTGGGGGTTTTTATTCATGTTAATGGTTAATGGTTTTATTTTTTAAAAGAGTCATTATATTTTAGAGATATGTATAGAAATACATATTTACAGATGAAATGAGGTACCTGGGATTTACGTCAAAATAATATGGGAAGTGAATTCTGTAAATGAAACAAGATTTGACCAGTGTTTGAAATGTTAGGGGGGAGCTGAATGATGGGTTCATGGGGTTCATTGCACTTTCTTGTCCTATGATGTAACATTGAAACTTCATAATAAAAGGTTAAATACTTGACTAGGAAGTATTTTACACTAAATTAAGCATGCTATGAGTTTTATTTTATTTTTTTTGAGAGAGAGAGCATGCAAGTTAGAGCATGCGAGTTAAGGAGGGGCAGAGAGGGAGGGAGAGAGAGAGGATCTCAAGCAGGCTCCATACTCAGCACAGAGCCCAATGCAGGGCTCAGTCCCACAACCCTAGGATCATGACCTGAGCCAAAATCAAGAGTTGGACTCTCAAATGACTGTGCCACCCAGGCACCCTGAGAAGCTTTCTTAAAAAGAAGACATACATAGATCTTCTGGAAAAGCACCCTCCCCCAAATACTTGGAATGTTAAATTATTAACAGTGTTTCCTTTGGGTGGACGAATTGAGGTAGAGAAAATGTGGAGAAAGACTTTTATTTTATACCTTTATTAATCCATTTGAAAAATAATTTGCCATGAGCAAAAGTTTGTTTTTACCAACAAAAATGTTGAAAAAGGTAGTCTGAGTAGTGGCATTAATGGGCCATGTTTGATCTTTTTCTTTATCAAAAAAAGTAAAAGTTAAAAAAAAAAACCCACAGTTAGAAGGTAAATTAAAAAAAAAAAAAGCCATATATCAATTAGTGCGTACATATTAGAACTAAAATCCCTCACCATCTAGACCCAGGATTGGCGATCTCTTTCTGTAAAATTCCAGCCAGTAAGTAAGTCTTTTAGGCAACTACTCAATTTTGCCATTATAGTACAGAAACAGCCCTCAACAATATGTAAACACATGGGTGTGGCTGTGCTCCAATAAAAGTTTACTTATGGACACAAATGTGAATTTTATATAATTTCTACATGTCACGAAACACTATTATTCTTTTGATTCTTTTTTAACCATTTAAAAAATTTTTTGTGTGATGTTTCATTTATTTTTGAGAGAGAGGGCAGGAGTGGAGAAGGGGTAGAGAGAGCAGGGGACAGGAGATCTGAAGGGGGCTCTGCACTGACAGCAGCGAGCCCAACACAGGGCTTGAACCCACAAACCGTGAGATCATGACCTGGGCCAAAGTCAGATGCTCAACTGACTGAGCCACCCAGGAATCCCTTAACTGTTTTTTAATGTGAAATACCATCCTGAGTTCACAGGCCACGCAAAAACAGACAGCAGGCTGGGTATGGCCCAAGAGCCATGGTTTGCTGACCCCTTCACCAGACATTTCTCATGCCACTTGGACCCTCGAGTCAGGAGATACCATCTGGACTGTATGGAGTGTTGGCTATTTTTATGACTTTTAACCTGGTAGTTCCCATGCATTTCAACAATGCTTCTGTGAAAAATCAGTACCATATGTTAACAGGACTGTTTGCAATTACTTCATTAGAGATAGAATCTATTTTCTCAGTTAAAAAAAAAAAGTGAATGGTCAAGAAGACACAGATTTGCTTCAACCCATGCCAAGTTTGGCTTAAAAAAATGACCAGAGTAAGAGAAAAATCTTTGACTCTTAACCTTCCCTGTTATTAATTACATGACTTAAGCTTCAAAATCTTTTGCAAAGAAAAAAGGAAATTCAAAACCTTGCAGCCTCTTTTGAAGCCATGAATCCTTTCAAAATTTCATGACAACAGTATAGTTAAGACCTTAAAAGTGCCAGTGTCCACAGAAGCACCAACAGCATGTGTTACAAATATCATAACAAAATAAAACCAAAAAACAAAGGCAAGAAAAAGGACTCCCCAGGCCTTCCGTAGGCTTATCAAAAGGCTTATCAATTACTAATATTTATCGAATGCATAGTCTCTGCTTGGCATAAATTTTTCCTTTAATTGTCACTGCCACCTGTGAGGCAGCAATTTGTATTCCCCTTGAAGAGCCAAGGAAACCAGAGCCCAGGGAGGTGAAGCGACTTGCTTCTCACTGCACTAAAACCTAAAACCCTAGAGACTTAATCCAGTATTCTTTGTGCTCTATGGCCTACAGAATTTAACCAAATTATCTACGTCTAAATGCAGTTTTTCTCTTCCAGAAAAGGAATAGAAATCCATGGTCCCAGATACATCACAATCTTCTCGTACATCTGCCCCAGCTTTTATCTAACTTTTATGGCTGATAAAACACGATTTCAAGTGTTCATTTACTTTCCGCTAGCCTGGGAGGAAGGGGATCCTTGTTTGCTTTTTATAACCTCAGAAGAAACAACATGTTCTAATTCCACTCCGCAGAAAACATTAAGAAGATAGAGCCAATGCAGAGCCTTAATTTATAGCCCTGCATGCAAGCCTTTTCTACATGGGAGGTAATGCCTGTCAGTCCGTATTCACCCACAGCCCGGGAGGCAAGAATTCTAAGCCAAGGATAGATTTTTATTTACCTTTAAACAGAAGTGACAGTCAAATACCACATACTCTATTCTAACGCAGCATCTGCTATTTTCTGTCGCTGCACTCAGATGCCTCACAGATGGGCTGGTTTCCCTACCACCCATTTGTGGGGAAGGGGATCACTTGGGACCACAGGCCAGGGAGACTAGGCTAGGATTGCTCCTGCCCTCCTTCCTTTGCATCAGCAATATACTCCGGGGATGGTGCCCAGGCTCCATGTTCCCCGCGATCATGGTGCTGCCGTATTAGCGGGCCTCGCAGAAGGGTAATAAAGACACGGGCATGAAATTCTAGTTCTCTCCTGGTTCTTGCATGCAGCATCTTGACTGAACCCTTTTGGTTCCTCCTCACTCACCCAGTCTGTGTGTGCTTCCAAACAGAGATGTATGGGGAGGGAAATATGCTGGCCTATTTGAGTTATGTGTGTCTGAGAGAAAGACAAAAACACAGAGACGCACACAGAGCGAAGAGACAGAGACACACACACACACACACACACACAGGGAACCAATGAGGGTCGTAGTAAGCATCCAGAGGGGGAGCTGCCAGCAGTAGCCGTTTGCAAACAGCCATCCAGCCCGCTGCTGACAGCCAAGGCTCTTACTAATATGTGCATGAAGAGACATATTGATATTAAAATAAACATATTACATATTTAATTATACCAACTGCAGTTCACGATTTAGATGAACAGATGCTTGGAGTAAAAAGAAATAGTGAGCATGTAAATGTGACAGAAGGTAAGGAAAGGCAGCCAGCAAGCAAAAGGGCAGGACAGGGGGGCGGGTGGTGGGAAGGACACAGGTCAGAAGAAACAAGGGGGCTGAGAGTGATGGGGAAAGAGGAAGCAGGTGCTGGAGGAAGCAAAAGATGTCAGTGAAACACAATGACAAGGGGGACACAGAAAGGAGAGGTTCCAGAGGTTGAAAAGCACTCCCCAACTGCAGCCACCTCCAGGTGCCAGAAAACGTAGAGATTATGCAAATCCAGTCCCTATCCCCTCGGGATAGGAGGGAGCACAGAAGTGCAAGGGACAGAATGAGCACAGGCCCCAGTGATGCTCTGGAAGTGCCACGCTGGAGGAGATAAAATTAGATAAGATAAAGCTTAAGCCAGCAATTTGGAAAGAAAAGCAATCAGTTGAATTACGGAAAGGAAGAGCCACTGCGGGGGGGGGGGGGGGGGGGAGTGGGGGAAGCGGGCAGTAAGCCCAGCCAGCCTACATACTCTGCCCTCCCACCCCATGTCATTTCTGGAAATACCTCTGGCATCTCTGAGGGCCACACACCAAAGGCTGAGGGATCTGAGGCACTTTCTTGGTAAACCCAGATACCTGGCATCACAGTGAAGAGGTGTCCAAATAGAACCTGACACACAATGAACACAGCCTGGAAAGGGGAGTTCTCCTCAGTCCATTGCCCTAGGGTAACCGATGTCCTCAGTGTCTACCGCAGCCTCAGTTCCTCTACTAGAACTGCACACATCTGCCACCAGGAATCTTTTCAAGAGTATTCCTGGGGCATTTATCCAAAGGATACAGGAGTGCTGATGCATAGGGTCACATGTACCCCAATGTTTATAGCAGTGCTTTCAACAATAGCCACATTATGGAAAGAGCCTAAATGTCCATCAACTGGTGAATGGATAAAGAAGATGTGGTTTATATATACAATGGAGTACTACTTGGCAATGAGAAAGAATGAAATCCTGCCATTTGCAGCAACATGGATGGAACTGGAGGGTATTATGCTGAGTGAAATAAGTCAGTCAGAAAAGGACAGATGTCATATGGTTTCACTCATATGTGGATCTTAAGAAACTTAACAGAAGGCCATGGGGGAAGGGAAGGGGAAAAAATAGTTACAAACAGAGAGGGAGGGAGGCAAACCGTAAGAGATTCTTAAATATACAGAACTGAGGGTTGAGGGGTGGGGAAGAGGGGGAAATGGGTGACGGGCATTGAGGAGGACACTTGTTGGGATGAGCACTGGGTGTTGTATGTAAGTGAGAAATCATGGGAATCTACCCCCAAAACCAAGAGCACACTGTATGTTAGCCAAGTTGACAATAAACTATATTTAAAAAAAAAAAAAAAGTATCCCTGGGGCACCTGGATGGCTCAATCAGTTAAGCGTCAAGGTTTATGAGTTCAAGCCCCACGTCAGGCTCTGTGCTGACAGTGCAGAGCCTGGAGCCTGCTTCAGATTCTGTGTCTCCCTCTCTCTCTGCCTCTCCCCTGCTCGTGCTAGTGTGTTCTCTCTCTAAAATAAATAAACATAAAAAATTTTTTAAAGAGTATTCCTCCAAAATGTGTGGCCTCTGTGAGGATGCCATCATGCTTGTGACTATTAACGACTCTGCTGTCATCACTAAGTGCTGAAAAATACAGCACCCACTTCAGTGCCCAGAACCCAGCCTAGAGTTGATGTCAAATAATTGTTTGTCGAGTAAATAAAAGCTACTTCTAAAAGCCAAGCTAGAGAAAGAAGGGCAGGGGCAGTACACTTAGTAACTATGCCCAATGTCTTTTCCTTCTATATTCAAAGATTAGCCCAAAGCCCCACCCCCCATATACCACCCCACACCCACCCCACATCCACGCAGTGGCCTTGGGACTCCAGGTGAGCAACGGCAAGCCCTGACCAGGAAGAGCCAGGGGTGTGGTCCCCACAACCTCAGGGACTCCCAGGTCTGCCTACAAGGTCAGAGTACTTTCACCAGGAAAACAATGTTTGTGAAGAACAACTTCCCTCTGATGTTTACCTCACATGAGAGGACAGTAAGATGTGCTGTCTAGACCATTTGATAGTGAATAACATAAAAAGGAGTTTAAACACAAGATCTATCCCAAACATTGACCAAAGTCACCCAAATATGTTTTCCATTTGTCTAATGGCCCTTCTCCCCCAGAAATGATTTTTCAATGTATAACTGACCTACTTCTCAAAATGATTTAAGGTGATATGCAAGAAAGGACACAGAAACAAGATGATGAAAATAAAAAAGAAAAATCACATAAAGTTAAAAAAATACATATTTAAAACCCTGGCCAATCCAGCAACTATAATCAAGCAATAAATTTAGCTCTGGGCTTCTTTGAAGCCAAGACGAAAAGAAAAACATGATGGGGAGTGCAGATACATTCGCAACTCATACAGAGATGTCTCAAGAGGGGCATGGCTAAGACATCAAAGAAGTTTGACCCAGTAAAGAGCCCGGGTCCGAGTGCCAAGTTCTCAGGCTCCATCTCAGCTGTCCTCGCTGACCAGCTGCGTGGTGGTCGTCAATGCCCCCCGAACAAAACCATCCTCACAAAGCTAGGAGTTCACTCAATGGCCCCAGAGAAAAGGCCACAGGGCCAGACTCCTGAGCCTGACACTGCGCATCAGTACCTCCACTCCAATGATGTGGCATGTCACACACAAAGTCACACAGCCAGGTCATGCGGGAAAGGGACCCGAATCTAAGTTTGCTGCCTCTGTTCAGGACACCCACCATCTATCTCTCCGATTCCTCCTGGCTATAAAAGTGATCTGCCTCAAAATTAAGAAAACCCAATAAATGTAAAGGCTTTTCAAAAATAGCGATCAAAACCATAAAAGCAACACACATGCAAAAGTCAATTCAATAATAGCATAATCTCAAACTCTAGCCAGTGTCGCTTACCCTGAAAAGACAGGTGATAAAATTCTGGTGTTACCGAAAAGCACTTAAAATTGGTCCTTATCTATCTCTTCATTCTTTTCCCTTACCCTGAATGCCCACTTTCCACTTATCTCCAAATTGTACTCCCCCACCTCAATACAGCCTCTTGAAGCCTCAGTTTACTCCTCCGCCCTATGATATGGTTGTGATTATTGGGGACAGTGCCTGGAACGGAGCAGGGACTGCATAAATGACAATTTTGTAGTTGAAATCCTGCCTCCTTAGAAAGTATCCTCTGTCCTCCCCTTGTTCTCTCTCTCCCTTAATTACTTATCACCCCCATCACTACACAGGACAAAGAGTAAAGCATCCACAGTCTTCCTGTGGTCCTAACTACTTCCTAGGTGTTATACCAACGGCTTTTGTCACCATCGGACTATTTTGTAAGCTTCACACCTGCAGTTGGGTAGCCAGCATGAAACATGCCTTTGCAACATTTTAGCCAGTCTTAACTTAATGACCCTCACCTCCCTTTGGCTATCAACTATTAAGGTCACCCCACTTGTAGTGTCAATTGGGAGAGCACTTACTGAGTGTCTGTGATGTGCAAGGACCAATGGAGCCCTGGTATAGAGCAAATAGAGACCCACTTAGCTGCCATCAGAGCCCCTGTCAGGCACCAGGCATGGGACATGCATCCTCTCATGTTAAAACCATCATGTTAAACCCAGCCAGAGACATCAAGACCTGAGATAATTTAACTTTGTTTCTTTTAGTATAAACTATATGCTATGATACTCTGTACAACCTAAATTTTCTGGGTTTTGCGAACATTTCATCTCACCTTGCAAGGTCAGATTTGTAGTTCTTCTTTTAAAAAGGGACAGAAGGAAGACCCAGTGAGACTGGCTTGCTCAAGAGGACACAGCTTGGGATCTGATCCTGGGATGTCTCTGACACCACTACCCTAAAAGCAACTGGGAGAGGAGCCTCAATAAGAAGACACCTAAGGTACAGAAATCAAAAAGGATAAATAACAAAAATTCAGATGGAGCGGGTATAGTGGAAAGATTCATTAATGACAAGAAGGGACCTCTATAGAAAAATCTCACCATATAGTCTGAGACTAAAGGAAATAAGGCAAGATCCAGGAGATTGAGCCAGAGACATCAAGACCTGAGACAATTTAACTTTGTTTCTTTTAGTATAAATTATATGCTATGATAGTCTGTACAACCTAAATTTTCTGGGTCTTGCAAACATTTCATTTCCCATTATGTAGTACAGAAATTTTTTTCACTATTTCCAAATAACTAAAACCTGAGACCGTCAAGTAAAAAAATAAAATGCCTCTACTCTGTGTTGCTTTTTAAAAAATCAGATCTAGTCTGTATCTGTTGATGTAAACCTTGTCTTCTTAATTCAGTTCAACATGAATTATCCTTAAGACTATGTTAAGCAAACACACACACAGAATAAATCCTAAAGAGAAGGAAAACTGGGGCTTGAGAAGTTGGGGAAGGCTTCCTGAAGGAGGCTGGACTTGAAATAAGCCTTCAGGAATGAGAGCAAGGAGGGACATTTCATGCTAGGGAAATATCCTTCACAAACACAGGAATGGTCTCCAATCCCAATACCCTGTGGGGTAAGGATCCCCCAGAGGAACAAGTGAATCTGCAACAGGGGACAGCACCAAGGTCAGGCCTGTGGCATCCGAGAATGTGCGCACCCCTCCACAGGCATCATGCGACTCAGCCTACCATCCAGGAACCAGGGACAGTGGACATCTGTCGATCAGAGGTCACCAGATGCTCTAGGAAATGTTGTGGGTCCCTGCTGATAGGGGAGTTAGAATTCATCTTCCCTGGACTCTTGGGAAGGAAATAGGGGAGAAGATCCTTCTAAATCACATGGGGACATGACTCCCCCAGAAGTGCCGGTCTCTAGATTTGACGGGCTAGAGAGAAGCACAGTAAATACTGCTGAACATGTCATGTAGGATGTCTAAACACATCATCTGAAGACAGAGGTGAAGAGTTGGCATGCTTCCTGAAGCATCATGACGCCCAGAACTCTTCCATGATTCCCGTTTTCCCTGTACTTTTCCTGGATGCACCATCATTATGGGAACGAGGATGGTTGCTCCCAATTCTCTCTCATTCACTGCTTACTTAACACAAGATTTCTACTTTACCAAAATTATTTTCATAAAAAAAAAAAAAAAGATTTCATCTAACTCCATCCTACACTGAGTTGGACTGAATTTATACTCCTTCCTTTTGAACAGAAGACTCCCCAAAACAGAGACCTTAGCAGCAGTAGCAACCTACAATGCCCCCAGTACAGATGGAAAAGTTTATTTCATCTGAGCACATGTGACCAACTTTATGCAAAATAACTCAACAGGTAAAAACACTAGCTGACTTATGAATATAAACTTTTATTTGGGAGAAATACAACCAAAAGAGGATAGAGAGAGAGGGGGAAAAAAAGACCCAAATATTGACATACAATAAAACCTTATTAGTTGAATATACCATAAATTACAAAGGAATAACAATCAGATAATTCATTCCTTCAGTGATAAAAGATATTTCACTAATAAAATACAAATGTAATTTAGAGTATGGGAGAGTAGGAATTTATCCCACTCAAGATAAAATATTCTCCAGCATCTTTGATGCATTACTTCATACAAACAAATATACTCTTCCATAGATGTTTCATATGTTAACAAGCAGAAAATTCTTAGCTGGTCAGGAAAACAATTTCACCTCTTTTACCTAACAGCTATTACTTTATGCACTTAAAAGAAAACAGGAACTTTGCTGCTGGTCATGACAAAGTAACTCATTCCAGACTATTCGTTTTGTGAGGCCAGCACAACCCTGATACCAAAACCAGAGGCATTACAAAAAATTACACACCCAATACCCCTCAAGAAAAGGCATGCAAAAATCCTTAAGAAAACATTAGAAAATTAAACACAGCATTATATAAAAGGGATAATATAGCAGGACCAAGTGGAGTTTATCCTAAGAATAACATTTGGTTTCACATTCAAAATTCAATAGAATTTACCACATTAATGGAATAAAAGAAAAGCCATATGATAGCCTAAATACATGCAGAAAAACTGTTTGATGAAATTCAACAACCTTTGTAACAAAAACTCTCAAACTAGAAACAGAAGGAAATTTTCTCAACCAATAAGGACATCTATGCAAAACCTACAATTAACATGGTACTCAATGATGAGAAACTAAACACTTTCCCTGTGAGTTCAAAAATAAGACAAGAATGTCCACTCTCACCACTTCCATTTCAACACTGAAGATCCTAGCCAATGCAATAAGGTAAGAAAATACATATATACATACAACTTAAACATTGGAAAGAAAGAAGTCTTTATTCACAGAATGTTTATATTCATATAAAATCCTCAAGAATCTTCAAAAAAAAAAAAAACTGGAATACGTAACTTGGACAAGGTGACATACAAGGCCAATATGTAAAAATCAATATAATAGCAGTAAATACCTGGAAGAGTTTTCCTAATTCCATTTACAATAGCATCAAAAAACATTAAGTTTTAGGGATAAATTTAATAAAATATGATGAGGCTTCTACACTGATAAATTGCTGAAAGAAATTAGAGGAGATCGAAATAAAGAGATACACTATATTCAGTGATTAAAAGACTTAATATTGTTAAAATGTTCTCCCCAAATTGACCTATACATTCACTGTCCTCTTAATCAAAATCCCATAAGGCTGTTTTGCAGAAATTGGCAGGTTGATTCTAAAATCTATATTAAAATGAAAAGTATCTATAATAGCCAATACAATCTTGGAGGAAGCATGGCGAGCAAAAATCTGACAACTTATACTACCTCATCTTAAGACTTACAACAACAAAGCTTTGGTAATCAAAACAGTGTAGTAATGACATAAAAGGTAAATAGATCAACGAAAGAGAAAAAGTCTAGAAATAGGGTGTATTTAATACTGTCCATTGATTTTCAACAAAGATATCAAAGCAATTCAATGGAGACAGGAAAGTGTTTCCAACCGATGTTGCTGGAAGAACTAGATATCCAATGGGGGAAAGGGCAATGAACTTTGACCCCTACCCTCAAACCATAGGGAAAAAAAACTTCACATGGGACCACAGACCTTTTAAGTGCACGAACTAAATTATCAAGCTTCTAAAGAAAACAATATTTTTGTGACATTGTTAGGATGAGAAAGTATGGACCATATTCTTTTTTAAAACATCAAAAATTTTAACTTCAAAATTAAAAGTAATAAAACTAGGGGCACCTGGGTGGCTCAGTTGGTTAAGCCGTTCATCGACCCTTGATCTCAGCTCAGGTCATGATCTCATAGTTTCTAAGCTCAAGCTCCGCAGGGGGGTCTGCACTGAGAGTGCAGAATTCTGACAGCAACTTGGAACTTTCTCTCCCTCTCTGTGTCCCTCCCCACCTCTCTTGCTTTCACTTTAGCAATATAAATAAATAAACTTTAAAGTAATAAAACTAGATTTCTTCAAATATTATTTTGTTTTAGTTTGAGAGAGAGCATGTATATGCAAGTGAGGGAGGGACAGAGAGAGGGAGAGAGAGAATACCAAGGAGGCTCCATGCTGTCAGTGCAGAGCCCAATGCAGCACTCAATCCCATGAACCATAAGATCATGACCTGAGTCAAAATTAAGAGTCAGACGCTAGGGATTCCCCGGGTGGCTCAGTCGGTTGAGCGTCCAACTTCGGCTCAGGTCATGATCTCGTAGTTTCATGGGTTTGTGGGTTCGAGCCCCACGTCGGGCTTTGTGCTGACAGCTCAGAGCCTGAACCCTGCTTCAGATTCTGTGTCTCCCTCTCTCTCTGCCCCCCCCACACTCTTTCTCTCTCTCCTTCAAAAATAAACATTTTTTTAAAATTTAAAAAAATAGAGTCAGACGCTTAACCAACTGAGCCACCCAGGCGCCCTATCTTCAAATATTCTGTAATTCAAACCTGAGTCTTCCTGTGTAGTTTTTAGTATTATTTAGTATGGTCTGACTATGTATATTTGAGAACACTTCCAGAATGTTCTAAGACATTTGGAAAGGGAAAAGAAAAACAGTTGTTGCTTAGATTACACCTAGCATTATTGAAAAATACTTCCAAATATAGCTAAAACTCTAGCTTCTCCAAGGTAAAGGACTACAGACACTGATTCTTCAGGATTTACTCAGACAAAAAGAAAAAAATCAGGAAATGACAAATGTCAAAGAAGAGACAGGACTAATAAGACAAGGAATACAAGTGATAAATTAAAAAAAAAAAAGAAATAAGGTCTCTTTCTACAAGGTTTTTTCCAACTATTCACATTTAATATGAGGGAATCATTCCAAGGTAGGAAGAGATAGTTGATACAGCTAACATATTCATTAACCCCGTCATGCATTCATTCAAACGTCATCTACTACACATGATGTCATACATAAGCAACCAGGACTGTCCAGTGTCTACGTGGAAGATGTGGGAGTAGGGAGGTGGCAGGGAAGGAACACCCTCTCCACCAGGTAAAGAAAAAATACGCAGTTCCAGAAGCTTCCAATTTCATGGAAGTCCTTTCTCAGGCAATGTAGACTTTCCTTGGCTTTTATATGATTTCGTTTCATCATGTTTCCAGGGCATCTCTTATCTCAGAATGTGTGCTGCCCACCAGTATAAATCAAAGGTTTCCCAAACCCTTTTTACTTAGGTGAGTTCTCAAGCCAAACTTAACTGCCAATACCTATCCTTTTGACATTGAAAGAAGCCAGACATACAACAGTACATACTGGATGATTCCATTTAGAATGAAGCTCATGAACAGTCAAACCTTAACTGATGCTGGTGGAAGTCAAAATAGTTATTTCCTAGGGGAGGAGGGGGAATTGGGGAAGAAGGGGTCGGCAAGGGCAGGAAGGAACCCTCTGGAGTGATGGAAATGTTCTACACCTTGATCTGGGTGGTGTTAGATGAGCGTATACATATATATAAATTTACTGAATTGTGCACTTCAGATTTGTGCATTTTATGCACCTCATCATCATTTTAGGCATATCTCAAGACATCTGTTATTAATCTGTGCTTTGGTCTCAGACGCTGGTGTATTCTACTGCAGATGTCTTCCCAGAGGCATCCGTGCACTTTAGACTAGCAATGTGAGTCAAGACCTTGTGGGTCTTCACAGAACACTCATTCCTGGTGTAACAAGAGACCATCAATCTGGCTTTAGTCTCAACCCTCAGTCAACTAGATATGACGCACCCTAAAACCCCCTAACAACAGATAAACCTGCCTCAGATGATCCTGCTTTTGCTGATTCTTGTGACCATTTTGCTCACAAAATGAGACAGTAACAGACACTTATTGTGCTCAATGTAGTTGACTAATCTGGCCTACATTTTCAAAGGTCTTGAAATAGAACATTATTAATACTATTGTGTCTTTTGGATAAGCCTCTAATAATAGTCTATTGGCTACTAGGCACACACTCAATTTCTCTCAAATAGTTAATGCCATCGTAATGATTATCCAATAGTTTAAATAGTAATAGTGCACAATGCTTTGAGAGGCATGGCTAGGAAGAAATGAGCTAAGTGTTAATGGATTAAGAATTTAGGGTTTAGCTATCTTTCACAGGAGTCCAACCTCCCTGAGAAATCCTTACCTTCACCAAGATAAATGACTTGGACCTCAGTTAAGGCAAGCTTTTCAGGTTCTAATTAGGAATCTTCCAACTATAACTTTGAAATGTGATACACTTGATTTGTGTTACTTCATACAACACAAACTGAGCTAATTTGCTCTAAAGACAGGAGAGGTTTGTGATACAACCCTGATAAATCAGGCCAATGAACAAAGACAAAAACAAAAAGACATTTTTCAATAAACGAACCCAAGGTTTATGTCAAGGAACTATACCATGTGGCTCTCCAGTGAGATCCATCTGAAACCATGGTAGATATTCAACAAATTCAATGAATTATATTAGAAAGACAAACACTCCCTGGAGAAGCAGAATGCCATGGATATGGGGTGTCTGAGAAGATGCTGGCCACAGGGCTTGCCGCACAACTTTGCAGCCACTACGCCCTCGGAGAAGTCATTCAACCTCTCGAAGGACTAAGTTTCCCGAGATATAAAGAAACTGTGATTCCTGCTTTGTTTCATGAGAGGCTATTCACAGGATCAAGTGAGAAAGAACACAGAAGTGCACTGTGAACTGTAAAGCGCTATACTCTGTGAGGGCTTTGAGGGCTTCCTAGCATCTCACCCCAAACTCTGAATGGGGGTGGGAAGATTTTCATAGGTTTACAGGATGGAAACACTGAACTTCAAAGACATTATGTGGCAGTACACCCCTGCTCATTTGAAAAATTAGGGAATAACAGCCACTTCTTATGGACTATTTACCATATTCCTAGGCACTGTGGGGCTTTTTAATTATTTTTTATTTATTTTTGAGAGAGAGAAAGAGAGTGTGAGCAGGGGAGAGGCAGAGAGAGAGGGAGACACAGAATTCAAAGCAGGCTCCAGGTTTTGGGCTATCAGCACAGAGCCTGACGCAGGGCTTGAACCCATGAACCACGAGATCACAACCTGAGCTGAGGTCAGACACTCAGCTGACTAAGCCACCCAGGTGCCCCACCAGGCACTGTGTTTTCATTCCCATCACTTCACTTCTCACACATCTACGAGTTATCATTTTACAAATGAGGAATCTTCAGTTACGAAGTCAAGATGTACACTGGGATCTTTCTCCAAAATCTAAAGTCTGCACCAAGCCCCACTCTGCTATATAAACCCCAGAGAGATTAAAACATGTTTATCTGAACAATGTGGCTAATTGGGGGTGGGGGTGGGGGGAAATGCCACTTCACCAACTGTGCTTATTCGCCCTTATGTGTTGGAGAATTTCAAATATTCATTACCATCTAAGTTAGAAGATTATAAGTTAACTAATATTGGAGCCAAGGCCCCAATGCTCACCTGAAGTAAGTTTCCCACTCCATCCTGGGCCAGAGCAATGTTCTCAGCAGAGACAAGATTTGGTGCCTAAATATATGACCCAGCTAAAACCACAGGGTAACAAGATGCTGTACTACAGAATCAATTCTGACTCAAGGGTATGTCAGGTGGGAATATAGCCCCAAGTTCGTCCTGCCTCGTCAATGGCACAGACCAGAGTTCAAAGCCTGATACCTTTCCCCAACAATCAGCACTCTCTCTCCATTCTTAGCCCAGGGTTTTAGGGTAGAGTTGGCTCCACTGGGTTCAGAGGTGAAGCACAGGACCAGGGCTCAAGCCATTCAGTGCTACACATGCCCCTGGCCACGTGACAGATTCAGGATGTGCGCATGATGCAGCCTGAGCCAACGGGATGAAACAAGACTGATATGGCTGGGACAAAGACCCTGACACTCTCTCTTACTGGAAGGAAGGTGGACATATGCAGACCTAGGAAATACGGACAGCCATTCTGCAATCATAGGGGGAGGCATCTCAAAGAATGGTGTCAACACACAGGAAGTGGAGGCAGGATGGGAAGAGAGAACTAGATCCTGAGGACATCATTTGGGCTCATGAACTAACTCCAGATTTATCTCTGGACTGGTCAGTTATATGAGCCAATAAATTCCTCCTGGATTTAACCCAGTCTGTGCTGGGTTTGGGCTTATTACTAATGACCAAAGGAGTCCTAACACATGCTAAGGCTTACTAAAGGGTCATCTACTCCCTCCAGAACTGTGAGCGCCTTGTGGTCAGGGACTGACATCTCACTCCCTTTGTTAACGTTCAGCGAATTAGGCTGATCCTCAGACATTCTGAGGACTCCAAATACAGACATTAAATAGGTCACCTCCAGGCTTTACAGAGCAAAACTAACAGTCAAAGCAGAAAATAACAAAAACCAGAAAACAACAATAACAACAAAAAACAAATATAGGGCAAAGCCCTATCCTGACCACTTATTCATCAGTTCTAGTTTATTCCCACTGTGTTCCTATCCCCACCCACAAACCGCCATGTGTTATATGGCCTACTACCTACTCTGCATCCCTGGATCTTCTCCTCCATAGGAAAACAGTTTTAAAAGAAGACAGGAATGAATTCATACCCTGATCTCACCCTTTTATATGTATAAAAAAAATGGGGGTAATGCTGAATACTTTAAGATGTCTGTAATACATAGAAATCACTTCTTACAGAGCCTGTGCTCACTGAGGATACCAGGTTTCTTCTTCTGTGGCCCCTGAAAAGCGAAGCAATAGCCATGAGTAAGAGGCAAAAATCGAGACCTCAGTACAGAATCTATCCTGCAGCTCATGGAAGAGGAAGGAACAAGAGCTGAGCCCTAAGTTTTCAGCCCGGGGTCCCCGCAGACTGAAGTGAGGGTAAGACACAGAGCAATCTTCCCTGGACTGCCTACATAAGGAGTTTTGGAAACTTTCCTCTCCAAATGAAATCTTAAACGCAACCTCACACGCACACACACACACACAGGTGCACGCACACACAGGCGGGTGGGGTGCTGCTCTGTGGGGAACACGGAGAGAGGGCACAGTTCCTCTGTCCCTGGCCTCTCCCCCCAGCTTCAAGTTGCTACAGCACCTCCAAAGGACCCTTGAGGCCTGCCCTCGTGTCCTCTCATTGCTTCTCACAAGACACAAAAAGCAAGGAATAAGCAGCAAATTAATACACAGTTGAAATTCATGGCTCAAGTGAGTGTTTAGAACCATTTCCATTTTCCTTGGCTGAGAAGGCCAGATACCCGCAGGCTATGTGAAAAAGAAAACACAGGCAATGGTCCAAGTAATTCAGCCTGAAAACTTACTCTGCTCCAACCAGAGAAGCTCCAGTCCTGGTAAAAGCTGCACAAAGAAATTCATTTCAATGAACCCAAAAAGGGGCTCCAAATCCAGGCAGACAGGTGCTCAAGCCTGGGTCACATCTCTGTCCCATGATCTTGTCCCTAGAGCCCTGTCCCTAATAACTCAACTGAAAGGGCACCAGCCTGAGCCTAAGACACTTCAACCTGTTTTTAAGATTTTCGTCAGATCTTTTATAAATTGCACGTCTAGTGCTAAGCTGGTGCATAAATTTATCTTGCAGTTGTGCATGCTGGCACAGTAGTCATTAAGCTTGTCTTTGGAAAGAACGGTCTTCCACCTCTGGAGGAGAAGGCAGAAAAGTTCCACTATTAAGTGAGATATTCTGTTTATGGCATGGAATTCCTTCCACAATTCCCTGCCTGCCCCTCATTGCTCTGGGACTCCTTCCCAGGATGTCCTGTTGGGATAGGTCCACCCACTGCCCAATTCAGCAAAAAGTAACCCTTACTTTCTCAGCACAAATGTAAAAGTTCTTCAGCTCTTATAAAGTTCAAAGGCAAAATGGGCAACTCTTCCTGCAACAGACAGAAAAACGATCCCATTTCTTCCGGTCACTATTTCCAAATCAGAGTGGACAAATATTCAGGATCATTAGGAGAAGAGGCCTCATACCTCCCATCAAATCAAAAGGGGAGTTTTCCTGAAAGACAGAAGTCCACAGATACTCACTAAATGAACATGCTGGGCCTGTCCCCAAGTGGTAACAGGGACCATGTGGCTCTTACCCTCAAGACTCTTCAGTCTGGGGGACAAGGCTGATCTCCATAACAAGTCTGTTTCCAACACTTTAAGATCAACGACAGATGTTTCTGCAGATAACAGACCCTAGAGACTGGCTGGAGAGAAGGAATAAGAACCTGGGTGACACCACCTTAACTGAAAAATTTCTAAATACTTTCTAGTGATGAGAGTGGCCAAGGAGGGCTTACGGCAAGACCTAGTGCATAATGGGTTAGATGAATTCTTGTCTAAGCCCAGGCAATGCCTCAAAGTTGTTGTTTGGTTTCTTTGCATGTGAAGTACCTGTCACTTGTGTCCATGAAGACATACAATAAGGCACATAGAACATGCATGAGGCAAGGTGCCACAGGACCTGGATTCTAATCTCTGCTTTGCCACCACTAACTTGTTGTGAGCCTGGGTGAATCCCTTTCTCCTCTGAGGTATTTCCTATGCTCACTTCTGGTCTAATATTCCAGTTTGGTACAACTGTAAGGTGTTCCAGCCTTTCACAGATAGCACTTCCTTTGAGATTATTTGTGCAATCCTAGTGACCTTGGGATCAGCAGCTCAGATGGTCCTCAAGGTTACACGTACTCCCACAAGAGCACTAAGCAGGACTAAGCCAGAATCTGCCTTGTTACTGTCTCAGGACACCAGGGTTCCAACCCGTCCTGCCTCCCACCTCCACATCACCTTGCAATCTTGAAAATTCTTGAGATCAACTACCTCTCCAGAGACATATGCATCTGAAAGGCCACCAACCAATGCAGCCAAAAGTTCTTCATCCTCTTCCCCTTGCCCAAGGGTAGATCAATTCATTCATTCATTCTTAGGAGTTAGCCTTTCCTCTGTGCTGACAGCTCAGAGCCTGGAGCCTACCTTGGATTCTGTGTGTGTCTCTCTCTCTGCCCCTCCCTCCCTCTCTCTCTCTCTCTCTCTCTCTCTCTCAAAAGTGAACATTAAAAAAATTTTTTTAAGGAGTTAGCCTTTCCAAGGAGGCACATACTCCTTTAAGCACCTTTCAGCTCTGTTTCTGCAAGTCACATCTACTGGCTGAGGTGAGGGAAGGCCCCAGTCTCTTTCCTGGCAACCAAGTCCAGAAACTACAGAAAAGAAGGGTCTCTGCCAGCAGGGCCCACAACCATCTGATCCGAACAGCGGGCTCACCAAGAAGCCCAGAAGCAACCACAGAAATAGGAAGTCTGAGTGGCAGGTGGACGAGGAACACACAGAAGACAGATCAAGGCTGCAAGTCCAGGATGCCAACCTGGGTCGGGGGTCTGGACAGAATGCCAGTGGGCAGGGGATACAGGTGTCTCCAGACCAGTGCTGCCCTACAGTACCTGCTGCAATGATAGAAATTCTCCCTGTGTACGTTATCTAATACGATAGCCGTATGTGGATTATGAACAACGGAAAATGCAGCTTGCATGACTGAAGAACTTAATGTTAATTTTTATTTTAATGAATGTACATTCTTATTGCCACACGTGACCGACATGTTCAAAATACCACTGCTCTAAGCAATTCTCTCATGCTGCGCACCGTCTGAGAGACAGGATCAAATTTCTGACAGGACAAAAATAAATGAACTGTGTCAATTATATTTCAATAAAGCTGTGGGAGGGGGCACACAAATGCACCTTAGGGTCAGTCCAATCTATAAGCAAAGTTTGGAGTCTATGTGCTTCAAGGGCGAGAAGAACTACCCACTCTCTTGCCTCACACATCTAACACATTTGACCTAAACTTCCTACCTTCAGAAACAGTAGGGGTAGAAATAGAGGATGCACAGAGGTGAAAATCAGGAGATGAAACTTGGCCTGTGACCGTGAGGAAGACCCCTTCTCTCGGAGCCACACAGCCTCCCATCACTAGGACAAAGGGGCTGGAACAGGCAACCTCAAAGACACTCTCAGTTCAAAGATTCTAAGAATGTGCATGCCACTTCATCAAAATTAAGAACTTTTGGGGCGCCTGGGTGGTGCAGTCGGTTAAGCGTCCGACTTCAGCCAGGTCACGATCTCGCGGTCCGGGAGTTCGAGCCCCGCGTCGGGCTCTGGGCTGATGGCTCAGAGCCTGGAGCCTGTTTCCGATTCTGTGTCTCCCTCTCTCTCTGCCCCTCCCCCGTTCATGCTCTGTCTCTCTCTGTCCCAAAAATAAATAAATGTTGAAAAAAAAATTTTTTTTAAAAATTAAGAACTTTTGTGCTCAAATGACACCATCAAGTAAACGAAGAGACAACCCACAGAAAGGAAATGAATGCTTGCAAATCCTATATCTCATAAAGGACCGGTATCCAGAATATCCAAAGAACTCTCATACAACTCAAGAATAATAGTGCATGCTATTTCTAAATAATATGATAAAATATAGAAGAACCTAAAAAAATTAATAACCTACCTATATATGCATAAAAGTGTAATTCATGAACAAAAAGCATGCATGTTAATAGTTACCATTAAATGAGCAACTACTAGGTGCCAGAAACTTTATTTAAAAGACTTATCTTTATTACAAAGTAGATTTTATAGATAATGAGTCTGAGGCTCAAGATCACACTGCTAGTAAATGAAGGAAATGGAATTTCCTTCCTTGGACGATTTCAAAGTCATAGTCTTTCCACGATGTTCATCTTCACCACGGAGTTACAGGGTAAGTCTTCAGAATTAAAAAATAATAAAAATTCTTACTTCCTTCTCAAGTCTTATGCTCAGAATTTATGTTCTCTGATTTTTTGTGGCTTTTTATAAATGTAGGTTAACTGGGAATATGTGCAATTAAAAGAGATTCTAATTGGACAAATACCATGTAAATCCTAAGACCCTGGAATTTTAAGTTTTGTTTCTGCCTACCAAAGTATGTCCTAGATATGTGTTTCATTCAAAACAGAACACAGATCAGAGATTGTTAGGATGAGCTCTTTCTCCTAAGTGGGAGAGAAGATCTGTCTAAAGGCTTCTAAGATTTGCCAGTTTTTGCCTAATGGCATGACTTCGGTTATCTGAATTTTGATATTTTACCATTAAATGAATGGTTATACATTCTAGATCAAATGTAATTTTAAAAAATAAGCGTTCTCCACAATAACAAGATTGCCCTATTTTTTTAAGGGGCAAAGGGTCTAAACAGACATTTATCCGAAGAATGTATACAAATGATTAATAAGCACATGAAAAGGTGCTTAGTATCATTAGTCATTAGAGAAATGCAAATCCACAAGGATCTACTACTTCACATCCACTAGAAAGGCTAAAACCCAAAAGACAGACGATAACAAGTATTAGCAAGGAGAAACAGGAACCCTCATATACTGCTGGTGGGAGTATAAAATGGTACAGCTGCTTTGGAAAAGTTTGACAGTCCCTCAAAATGATATTAAAGGTACTGTATGACCCAGAACATTCCACTCCTAGGAATACACCCGAGAGAATTAAAAGAAATTCACACAAACACCTGTACGCAAATGTTCACAGCAGCATTCTTCATAATAGCCCAAAAATGTAAACAACCCAAATGTCCACCAGTGATGAAGGGATAAATGAAATGTAACTGATCCCTACAGTGGAATATTATTCAGCTATAAAAATGAATGAAGTACTGATACGTACTAGAGCATGGACAAATCCCGAAAACATGCTAAATTTTCATAGATCATATTATATAATTCACATAAAATGTCTGGACTAGGAAAATCCATACAGAGAGTAGATTAGTGGTTGTCTAGGGACGGGGAAGTGAGGGTTGGAGGAAAATAGAAAGTGACAGCTAATGAGTAGGGGGTTTCTTTATGGGCTGATGAATGTTCTAAAATTTATTTTGATGGTGGTTGCACCACGTGGACACAGTAAAATCCCCTGAACTGCAGAATTTAAAATGAATTGTATGGTATGTGAATTATAAAGAATGTACATGCCATCATCCCAGGATTGGAGACCAGCTCTATTATTTATTGCTCCCAGGTGCCAGGGCCACAAGCCAGTGACCAGTGGTGATCATGGGAACCCAGCTACAGAACACGGACTTAAGTCAAAGATGCTCCACTTACAAACAAGGAGACTATTTTTAAAGCCGGCTTTGTTGTCTCACACAGCTTCACATGCGGCAAAGGTGGAGCTCTTTGCTGTTGCTAAGATTAAAAGGTTTAACTTAACTGGCATCAAAAGTACATTTTTTTAAAGGCAAGAAGAAAGAAAGGCAGAAACTTACGTATTCTTCTTAGTCAAGCCCAAGGAGCCCTCCTGGGGACAGAACTCTGTCTGCCCGTCTAAAGCATCCGAATGACAGCTATGAGCGGTACGATTACATCTGTTCCCAAGGACCCTGAAGCCCTGGCAAGGGTCAGGCATGTATCATCACTCCCCACAACCCCACGACAGAGTCTGTGGACTCTGGAGGAACGTGAAAATGTGCCTTGCCAGGGACGGGAGGAGGGCTTTCAGAACCAGGCTATTTGGGGGGAGGGGGGGGGTGAAACATCTCACTTGACCATTTTCCTGGGGCCAGGGGCTAAAAAGCACAGCCTAGGTGGAAGAATTCTTGGCATGCAAAGAAAGCCCAGGAGATGGAGAGATTGCAGACTTAAGAAGTGGGACTGGGAAGCATTGAAGGCGTTCTGTTTAATAAGCTCACCAGAATCATGTAAATAAGTGCCACCCCCTTCAGAGTAGTAAGTTTGGGAAGCTGGACACCTAATTTTGGTAACATTGCCATTCCTCAGAACATTCCCAGAATGCCATTGTCAGACCGTCTTCGAAGCCCATGACATTCCTCTCAAGATCCTCGAAGATAAGAAAATGTGGTTCTTTGAGGGTAGATGTGATTTTCCTACAAACAACCTTTAAGAAAAGGCCGTGAATAAGGTCAGTGATCAACCTTGATCACCCCAATTTTAGCCAGAAGCAAAGCAAAATGAAAAGTAGAAACCGACTCTGAAAGTAGTTCTGGAGACAAGCATCCCAGCATCACTGGGAAGAGGGTGCAGCCCCGAGAATAACCACTTTGAAGGGGACACTGCGTTTTGGATGCTAAGTTCTGCTATTTTCATTAAGCAGTAGACCAAAGGGGGTCAATCGGGCACACGTGCACGTTCCCTCATTCTGCTCCCAGCTTGGAAGGAGACGCCATCAGGCCTATGTTAAGAAAATAGTCAAAGCAATTAAAGCAACCTCAGGGTGCCTGATGTAGACACAGTTTTGCTTCATTAAATAATCATTTACCAAACCGCCTGTGCCAGGAGGTGGAGTATTTAAGACAAAGGGAAGGCTGGGTCCCTGCCCACAAGAAGTTCACACTCTTGTTAGAAGTAAGAGAACAGCACAAGATCAAACACAAGCAAGTTTGTGGCTCAGAGGACCGGGTTGCTTCCAGCCCAGGGGGTAGTCTTGAACTTCTACAAGGAACACACCAGCTGATCTCAGTGCCGCAGCTTTAGCGCCCCCGCCCGCAAAATGCACCGGAACGAGTCAGGGCCCACGCAGCAGAACCTCTAGCCTCGATAACCACCCAGCTGCAGGCTGGGACTATACTCAGCATTTCCGTTTTTCATCACAGACAAAAGGAAGACAGATCTAGGAACGGAGTGAGGAGGTGATACTAACTATGCTCTGTTCACACTTAGAACCAAGAAATAGCATTTGCTTGCCTACAGGGCTGGCTGGGTCACAAGCCTATCCTTTAATAGGCAAAATCACTTGTAGTTTGCATCGCCCAAGCACGGTGAATTCCACAGCTCTCAAGGAACTCGAGGAATAGTCAGGACTTTAAATGACAGCTGGTTTCTGAAAATCGTGAGGGGTGGGTGTGGGTTGCCTCAAGCTTGGATCTGATTGGTTTTGTCTCTGCCTGCACATCAGCCTCTCTCCAGCACCCCAGCACCCTCACTGTGGCTGGAGGGGGTGACTTTTCTCCTGTGTGGGGCCCACATGTGGCACTGGCATCACTGGGACTCAGCCTGGCACCGCTTTCTAACGGCATCCGAGGAAAGGTGAAGCCAGATCCTGTCCTTGGAGTCACTCAGCAGACAAGAAGGATAATGCCTGACATGTGCACACTGCTTTCTAGACTATAAAACACTTGCACACACATCCCACTGGTCCCTACTTGACGACTAGGGAGGAAAGCAGGGTCGCACAGAAGTGAGGGTACAGAGCATAAACTCAAGGCCACGTCACTTGCCTCCAAGTCCAGCGTCCTTTCCGTGACATGCCTCGTACACCCGGCAGGGCACGGTCCTGAAACAGTGCAGAGCGGCCACACAACCTGTTGATAATCTCGGGGGCTCATTACCTCATCAGAGAGTCATTCGGTTAACCCCTCTGAGCTTCATCTGCCTCACGTGCACCACGGAAGTGCCGATTGCTGCCGCCTGACTGGTTGTGAAGACAGACAAAACAGGTGTAAAATGCTGGGCTGGGTGCCAGAAATCAAAGGGGGCAAGGTTCAAGGCACAGGCCCCACGGTCTCATCTGAAACGTCAGTGTGGCCACGGATACCAACCCCAGAACCCACAAGCCACACTTGCTCTCCCAGCTTCTGATTGCTGGAGACTGAACGCAGAGCTCCCTGCTGCTGAAAACGCTGACCTCAGCACGTGGGCAAGCTCAGCAGCGGCCACGCGCTCCGCTGCCACGAGCAGGCCCCCATGCATCTCTCCCTCCGCTGCCAGCCAGCCTGGAGCTAGAAGCAGTGACCAGACCCTTCCTGAAGAACAGGCAAGGGCATGCCCCTCCTCCCACCCTCCTGCCCTGGGCCGCATGGGGGAAAAAAATCTAGGGCCGAGAAATGCAATACTCACAAGAGAACACAGGGACTTAGCGGGCACAGCTTGTAACTGCGATTTAAAACACCCCACAGCACTCCAGCAGGGGTATTTGAAGGTCCCCCCAATGCTCAGACATTGCTGATCCCCAAAATTCCCTGGGAAGGAAGAGACGATCCTCAAGAGCATTCCTGACAAACAGCGTCTTTTGATAAAGTGCAGCTCACCCACATGTTATTTTCTTGACTCCTCACAAAGACTCCATGCTCATCCTACAGATGAGGAAACCAAGGCCAAGGAAGGGAAGAGAATGTGTTCAGTCACAAAGCTAGTGAGCAGCAAACCCGGGGCCCAAATCCAGCTCGGTTTCCTCCAGCCTCTGCTCTCCTAAAGACAGAACACAGGCTGAAGACAGGAAGGGGAGCAGTCAGACAAGGACATGCCCCAAACACCTGAACAAGTGAGGCCTGAGGTAGAAGGAAGTTAATGGTGCGGCTCCCGAGTTTCAGATGGTTCCCTTACAAAAATCACTTTTCATCCTCTCAACAACGTGATGCATATGTCGCCTCACCACTCCCATCTCACAGGTGAGGAAACTGAGGCCAGGAACCACATGGCAAAAAGCCAGGGACAGCCTGGGTTCTAGGAAGCCTTAGTTCTGGCAAGTTCCGGCCCATCTGTAGGCCTCAGTCTCCCACTGGAGGGAGGAGCAGGGACTCCTGAGGTCCAAGAACATGGCTTGGGAAAAGGCTGGAGATGTCTGCGTCCCACCTCTGCCACTTCCAGGGCCGGATCTCCCGCCCTCCCTGCCCCAGCGAGCAATACACACAAGGCAGCCAGAGAATGAAATTAGATGCCCTGATGGGCGCTCCCCTGGGGCGCTAGTGGTGGTTGATACTCCAGCTCCAGACATCACCCCTTTTTCCTGTGGGAGCCACGGCAGTCAGGCCAGAACTCTCCACACCCGTTTTGCTCCTTGGAGCTTTTGTTTCCTTTCCCCTTCTAAGTATCATTTAATCAAGAGATGGTCAGGGGTCTCCCACCTGGGCTGAGCAGGAACAAGACACAGCTGGTAAGCGGATTCCTAGTTAGCTGAGAAAGTAGTCTGTGCAGACACCCCCAAGCCTCGTGGGAGGGTGTTGAGCTCTGGATTCTTCTACCCTGCCTCAAGATGACTCACTGTGTAGAGGCAGCCTTCAGCCTTCCCAGCTGTGGCAGAATCAGATCCTGACCATTAAATCCTTTCTTTCCTTGGTGTTCCCAGGGAAAGGAGAAACCCTCTACTGTTTGTTGTCTGAGCAAAGGCAGGCTACGGTCCTGGCCTAGCTCTTCCTCCTACAACGGAGAGGATAACTTTCAGGCACTTCCTCACCAGGGCCACCCCAACACCTGCCAGGCCCACTACCACCTTAGACTGGGTCAGTCTGGTGAATACATCTTCCATAGAATGGCTTTGGAGAGCAAACCCCCAACACAGTACATCGTCAGGAAGCATCTCTGGTGTGGCTCGCCCAATCCCATTCTGCCACTCCCTCATCAGGTTGGGAGTTAGTGGGCCGGTCTTCCTAGGCCCCAGTTTCTTCCCTGGTCTCTAAGGCTGAGGACAGCCACCCCTACCTCACACCACTGTGCTGAAGCTTAAGGACACGTTGCCGTGGCTCACAATAGTAGTGACAACCCCCAATGACTCCGTGTTTTCCAGGAGCCAGGGCTTGGGCTAACCCCCTTAACTGCTGTATTTCCTCTTTTCCAAAAGAGGAACAGACTTGGCAAGAAAAAGCAGCTTGCCGATCACAGACAGTGCACAGCAAAGCTGGGGACTGAACCCAGTTTGACTCCAGGACCCATAACCCTAACTGTTTCATCCTACAACCGGCCAGTGCTCAGCACAAACCTCCTACCCACACCGCAAAAGTTCCTGCACTTTCCACTTGCAGGAAACAACTTTTCAAGAATTAAAATGCAACAAAATCTATTTAATACCCAATTTCAACCTCTCTACTCATTCCCACTTTAACTGGATAATTCAGAAGGTTGGCAGAGGGCTGTAGGGTTGGTAAAAACCTCCATCCAGATCCTCTCCAGCCACAACCCCCACCTGGAAATGTCTCCGGGTGGTAGGAAGGAGGAGGCATGGAAACTTCTATGCCAGGGGAGCTTCTATGCCAGCCCCCACACCTAGGCTCCAAACCCCAACCAACACCATGAATGTGAAAACTTCCCCGAGGACCCACCTGGGTATTCTGATGCTGCTTCTCCCCTTGGCCTCACCCTCCCCTGCTCAGCATTAAGAGGACATCAGTCATGAGCCTCAGCTTCCCCTCACAGCCCAGTGGAGGAGCCTGGGGTCAGAAAGCCTGGTGCGAATCCTGGCCCTGCCCATTCCTAGGCCTTATGGCCTGGTGTAAACAATTGACCCACTCAGCCTTTTCTCCTCACGTAAAATGAGAATTGCTTGGGAGTTTATGGCAAGGATTAAATGAGAATTAGGGCAATTATAGATATAAAGTCCACCTAGCTCAGATGTCAACCATGAGCCAGTAAGAAAGACAACTATCTCCGTGCCTCCAGTCACTATCAAAAGGCAGCGTATGCGGGGTGCCTAGGTGGCTCAGTTGGTTAAGTGTCCGACTTGAGCTCAGGTCATGATCTCGAGGTTCGTGGGTTTGAGCCCCACGTCAGGCTCTCTGCTGTCAGCTCAGAGCCTGGAGCCTGCTTCCGATTCTGTGTCTCCCTCTCTCTCTGCCCCTCCCTGACTCATGCTCTGTCTCTCAAAAATAAATAAACATTTAAAAAAAAAAAAAAAAGGCAGTGTATGCTACCCGCACCCAATCAAGGTAACAGAGGAGAGACCACTGCATCTATCCTCCAGCTCTGCCAATGCTCTGCTGCCCTCCCCCTGCCAGTGCCCTGACTCCATAAAATAATGGGTCTGTCTATGGTCAAATGATTGCCGCATGTTGGGATGTGTGAAGAAAGTAAGAGAATAATTTCTAAAGTAAAACAGGGCAAGGAGGAGTGATCAAAACTCTCTTTGGGAAGATAAAGAAAAAATTGAGGAGAGAATTAAAAGTCAACTGAATCCCCAGCATACTGCGAACAGACATTCTTTGGTCATCTGATGTCCCAGCTGTCCCGACTGCCCCTGGTATTCTCAGACACTGCCCTGTCAGAGGGGAAGTGCCTGGCTTCAACCCGGACTCACAGCTGCGGGAGGGCGTGGGAAGAAACAGGCCGGGGGACAGGAGACTGGCTTGGGTCCTCAGTTGGTTCCTTCCTTACCATGGGACCCTGGGCAAGTCAACTGCTGAGTATGAAAAGGAACACATCCGTCCGAAGGGCTCCAGGGCCCTTTCTGATCCCAAGCTCAGCCGGTCTGTGATTCACATCTAGCATCACTCCGGGTAAATGAGAATCGGCCATCTCACCTCCCACTGCGCCACATGGTTTCCATGACGAGGTGAGCTTCCGCAGCTGGCCAGCGCCTTCTCGTCCCTGACCACACTAGTTCCACTCCACGTGTCGTTCTAGAGAAAGACCTCTTCACCACCCCTCTTTTACCAAATTCTTGCTGGGTGTCACTACTTCTTGAATTCGAATTCGAATTCAGAACTGTAGATGTTCTCATTTCTTTCCCTCCCGATAAAGCCTCTGAAAAGATTGATTCAACATTAATTTATAGTTCAATAACTCAGAATTTGTGAAAGCCCAAAGAGAAGTTCATTTTTGCAATATCGTGAGAAAAAGTTCTAAAGGGGGTAATTACTGGCTGTTTTTGTACAATTCAAAAGGAGTCATTTAAATATAAAGTCATTATACTCCATTGTTACCTATTTACAGAAGGACATTCAAGGATGTCTTTAAAAAATCTCGGGGCGCCTGGGTGGCGCAGTCGGTTAAGCGTCCGACTTCAGCCAGGTCACGATCTCGCGGTCCGTGAGTTCGAGCCCCGCGTCGGGCTCTGGGCTGATGGCTCAGAGCCTGGAGCATGTTTCCGATTCTGTGTCTCCCTCTCTCTCTGACCCTCCCCCGTTCATGCTCTGTCTCTCTCTGTCCCAAAAATAAATAAACGTTGAAAAAAAAAATTAAAAAAAAAAAATCTATCGGGGGGCGCCTGGGTGGCTCCGTCGGTTAAGCGTCCGACTTCAGCTCAGGTCACGATCTCGCGGTCCGTGAGTTCGAGCCCCACATCGGGCTCTGGGCTGACGGCTCAGAGCCTGGAGCCTGCTTCCGATTCTGTGTCTCCCTCTCTCTCTGCCCCTCCCCCGTTCATGCTCTCTCTCTGTCTCAAAAAAAAAAAAAAAAGTTAAAAAAATTAAAAAAAAAATCTATTGGTCACTGCCTTAGTCCACATTAGAGTGAAATAATAAAACCACATCTCTTCAAGAATGAGAGTTTTGGAGGGGTTCTCTGCATAAATTCATAGCGTCCTTTTATATTCTGACTTACACAAGTTAGGACAGTAAGCGAATGTGTTTAATGGACTCCATGTTACACATAATAAACGCTCAAAAAAGTACTTTATGCATGATTTAATGATAGCTGTGTTAAACTACTCTTTTTCATCTTCCCATCTTTACTTCTATCATGATTTATATAATCAAAAAGCGAAGCTCTCACAGAACACAGAAGTTCCTTCATTATGCCACAGTTCAAGGTTGCGCGTGAACCCTTTGGAAACTACGAAGCCAGAGACCATCTGCTCGCAGGGCGTTTCTGACTCTGACAAAAGCACAGCGACGATACGGCTCGCCACGCCTGACAATGCACTTTGTACAAGGACCCACGCTGCAGATTCCTCCTTGGATTCGGCTCCTAAAAAGTGCATCTCTGAATGAATGCAGCCGCTTCCCATTGTTGAGAGGATAAAAGCATTGTAACTTAGGATGTGCCTCCTTTGGCCATCACTGCTGGAAATCCTGAAGGCCAAATCAGTGCCCAGGTGTTAGCAATCCATTCGCCTCGAGCCCCTGGGGCAGGTCGACTTTGTTTTCATTCCACATTGCCCCTTCCTTCACCCACTCCTGTTTCCTAAGCTATCTCAGAGCTTTTAGAAGTAGGGGGGCATAAACCCTATCATAAATACCATAATAACAGTGAGATTGTCCTATGCACGAAAATAAAATAATTAATAACCAAAGAACATGGGACATTAGAAACATACCAGGTTAGATATTTTTCCTCCCCAAATGAAAGGAACGTAAAGGCAGTGTTCACCTTGAAACTGTAGCAAATACTCCAAAACTAAGAAACGTATTTACCTATTAGCTACCTAGAATGAATATTTCACCAGAAACAACTACAATAATCAAGCGTATGGCAAAGTACTACTCAAAGTGGGGAGAAGAATGATAAGCATTGGGGCCTTTCATCTGGATCTGCAGTTCAAAAGAGATTAGGAATCTAGTGCTCGGGGTCTGTGGACTTTCTGCTCTAACCAGAGGCTCTGGATGCCTGCCAAACATCCAGAAGGAAGGCTGAACCCTATTCCCAAAATTTCTCTTCCCATAGCCTAAGATGAAAACAAACGAGGTCAGTCATCAGAGGTGAGTGACAGCAGATCATTTCCAGGAGATGTGGGGGTAGGAGTCTGAATGGATACAGGCTTAGTGGACAGTGATGTGCCAGTAAGTGCAGAAATTAAAAATGCACTATGCTCCCACCCAGAGAGTTGATTTCTAAGTACTTATCCCAGAGAGATGTTTCCTTGTATGCACAAAGAAGCACGTTCAAGGATATTCAGTGCAGTACTGTGTGAAATAGCAAAACTTTAGAAACTAGCCTAAATGCTCATCAGAAAGAGAACAAGTAAACCACGGCACATTTGTACAGGGCATATTTTACCCCAATGCAAGTTGTTAGCTCTCCATGTATAGATATGGAAAGATCTGTATGATATGTTAAGTGGAAAAAAAGAAGCTATATGATGCATGCATTCTGTTCCCACTCGTGTAAACTTTAAAATACATGAGTATGTATGGGGGTGCCTGGGTGGCTCAGTCGGTTGAGCATCTGACTCTTGGTTTCAACTCAGGTCATGATGTCACAGTACACAAGTTTGAGCCCCACGTCAGGCTCCATGCTGACAGTGCGGAGGCTGCTTGGGATTCTGTCTCTCTCTCTCTCTAGTTCTCTCTGCCCCTCCCCCACTTGCGCCGTCTCTGTCTCTCTCAAAATAAATAAACTTTAAAAAAAAGAATGTTAAAAAAATAAAAATAAAAATAAAAAATAAAATACCCAAACTATATAGACACCTGCTGTGCAAAATGCACAGGTTACACACATATACGTACACAATGAAAAACAATTCTGAAAGGGCCACACCAAACTGATGACTGATTAGAACGAGCTGGACAGGTAAAAAGAGACTGTCACTTTATATTGTTTCCACTGTCCAGAAGAATGCATTCGTGCAAATGGTGAATGATGATCTGTTGTGAGAACACAAAATGTGGAAAACAAAGAGGGTTGTTCTCTGACCCCAGGTTGTGGGTTTTCCTGGGCACAGCAAGCCAGAGCATCTTGGGCTATAAGTCAAGGACAGGAAAGCCTGGTCTGCCCCACATAGCAAGTCTCAATAAAATATCCTTTGAATAATGGTGCCTCAACTCCCTGTCTTATAAATAAGACTCCTTCTAGCTCTACAAAATTATCTGTGAGCATGTTGTGCTAGACTTCCCCATGGACACAGAAAAAGGAGGCAGGGAAAGGTGGGAGTCTCTCACCTTACCGGCTTGGAGGCCCCAGGCTGCCATGTCCCTCCTTCCCAGGCTGGGTCCACCTGCCAGCCACGTTCCCCCTGAGCAGCCTGCAACCTGCCTTCCCTCCCTCAGGTCAGCCTCCCATTTCCCTCCAGCCTGCCCCTCAAGGTCACTCTTTCAATAATTTCAACAGATGTCCTCTGATTTCTAGAATTACCACTCAGCCAATAGGGAGCAGGATAAAAAATTGGCAGAAAGAATTGCTTGGAGGCTCAGGAGAAGAAAGTCATTTTCCCCAGCGCTGGGCAATGTCTGGGGCCCTGCTTAGCAAAAATCACCAGAAGGCTTCATCCTTCAAGGTGTGTGTCAAAACCACCCATCCATCCTTCCACCCACCCACATCTCTGCCCGCCACCCCACCACACACACACACACACACACACACACACACACACACACACACACACAGGACTAGTCACCTCAGGCAATTCCCCCTTCAGCACCATCTTCAGCTTTGCTCACTGTGTCCCCCGCCCCACCAGCCATGGCTGGCTGTGCTCCCCAGCCACACCGTTTTACTGTCCATAAGAACCGTAGCAGCAAGAACTCCAATCCCACTTGAATTAAAAAGGGAAGACACCTTCTGCCTCTTTCCCTACTCTGATCACATGGGCAGAACAGGACTTGGGAGACATAGCCTGTGCTGTTGCTGGCAGAGAGCCCCAGGCGTCTGAGCACAGTAGGAGGAAGAAGCAGGAATGCTACCGTCTATTCCTGGGTGACCTGCCAATCTCCCACCCCCAGGACAAGGACACCCACCGCCAGCCCTTCCCTTGGCACATCATCTGAGCAACAGTAATGCCCCCTGATGTCCTTCCCTATAGCTCAACCACTAGAATTTCAGAACATCTACAATTTCTTTAGGAACTTTGTTAGGGGAGGAGCTGTTGGGGGTCTGTTCTAGAGCCCCACCACCACCACCAATATCTAATGAGACATAAGTATCTCTACTGCTGGGCAAATTGTCCCCTCTGATTTCAGAACTTCTCACATTTTGCAGACAGTTAAAAATTAAATACTGATGGGGAAGGTTAAAAAAAGAAACTGTCCACAAATCTGCCACAGGGGTCTCTTGTTTCTCACACAATCATTTTTAAAATACTGAACTTGAGCTGAGGTTAAGGAAAGAATGCATCTCCCCACAGACCCTCCCCCAGATGGGCTAAGAGGGATGCACACTTGAGATGGTGTGTGAGACAGACCCACTGCAGGCCAGCCAGACCCTGCCACAGACACCTGAGGGCCGGGGTGCAGGCTGGCATCCTGATAGCCTCTTTTTTATATGTATTTATTTAGAGAAAGGGAGAGAGAGAGAGAGAAGAAGGGAGCATGAGCAGGGGAGGTGCAGAAAGAGAGGGAGAGAGAGAATCCCAAGCAGGCTCCATGCTCAGCATGGAGCCCAATACAGGGTTCAATCTTATGACTGTGAGATCATGACCTGAGCTGAAGTTGAGAGTCAGATGCTGAACCAACCAACCCAGGTGCCCCGATACCCTCTTTTAAGCCCCTTTTTCCAGCTGCCTCTGATAGGACTTCTACCCCTTGGATTTTTTAGTTAGCTAAGTTCATAAATGGCACACACACACACACACACACACACATTTTTTTCCAACTAAGCCAATTTGAGTTGTGTCTCTGCAACCCGTAATCCAACAAGTGCTGGCTAACACATCAAAATATCCAAATATATTCTCTCTAAGCCAAGCTTATTTTTAAAAGGTCTGAGCAAGGAAATTCTGGTGCTCAAGGTAGGACTATAAAACAATGAGATTTGCTTTTGTAACAAACCAGCCAAAGGACTGAGGACCCTTTGGAATCCTTCTTAAGAAACTTGACTAGTAGCAAACTTGAACTCTTTAAGACCTGGACTTGGTCTCTGAAAACCTGTCAATACCCAACCAAAGTCCGTTCAGTAAAAGATGGGGCCACGTAACGTGTTCTTTGTCACAAGGTAAGACTAGAAAAGACATATGATGATTTGTGTAGCACATAAACCGGTTCACATTTTATGACTAGGAAACCAGTGTTGGGTACAGTGTTACCACACAAGTCTGTCTCCTCTGGTCATTTTGCTGCTTTCCCTCCACCCGTCTTTCTATGAACTGTGATGCTCATGCTCCACCCGCGTGCACACGGTGCACACACTGGGCACACATACAACACTGAACACAGAAGCCAGCTTACGATTCAAAAAGTATCAACAAGTGTCTGTCTGTCTTCCTTCTCTCCTGCCTCAGATGTAAAGAGTTAAATTTGCCAAGAAAGACACCATCCTGAAATTAAAGGCAAACTCTGACAGGTGTTTCCTGGGATTCTCATTAGACTGGACAACGAAAGTCAGCCTCTTGGGCAAACATTAATCATTAGCCAATTGTTGAAAATTAACGACTGATCCGTAAGGACTTACCATGAAGCCCTTGTATGGCCATTCGTGTATTTATTGGCTCATTCCACATACATTTCCTGATGCGCCTACTGTGCGCCAGGCACGGGGTTACGTTTGCAACACCATAGAGACCGATCAGACTCCAGCCTCCGTCTCTAGGAACTCATATGCTGATTTCATCCAAAGTAACTCAGCTAATCAGCCAAAGAACCAGGCCATCAGACCCCACAACGCATGTGCAGAACCACGAAACACAAACCACTCCCCATAACAGTTATAAAGCGAGGAGGGATTGTTATAAAAAGGACCTAATGTCTGTAAAGAGGAGGACTTACTGTGCTTATGGGAGGGCAAAGAGAAAGCAAGTACTTACACTCTGGCAGGTGGGGTGGGAGGCAGGAGCGAATGAGGCTCAGAGGAGGCTGAGCGGAGAAGGCAGCACGGGAGCTGTCCCAGAACAGACAGAATCTAGCTGTGCAGAAATAAGAGCGCACAGTTCAAACAGAACTCTTTGCGGAGCAAAGACCTGGTGCAGATAACATTCTGAACTAAAACCCACCTTACAGGCTAACCCCAAGGAACCAAGTTATGAAACTGTGTTTTGGAAATTCTCACTATGTGCAAAAACAGTGAGATGCTAAACTACATGACCACACAGACCCAATGTGCTCACTTTTTCAGCCCAGGAAACACCGTGCATTGGGATCTCAGCCACGGAAGAGAGAACACAATCAAAGGACACCGTCCCATGACATTCCTGGCCATTGTAAGGCATCTCACAATGGTCCCACTGCCAAGAGCCCACAGCCAGCACTGCTGCTCAGAGACCCACCACTCCGCTACTCTGAGCACAAAACGTTCTAGATGGCTCAGCTCTGAAACCCAACTCCCAGGGCTCCATCAGCCAGAGGTGCTCGAGAAGCAGAGTCACAAGACTCTAACCTTTTTAAGAATACGAGCTTATAACTTCCCACCCACTCCCAGCCAAGGACCTCCTCCAAGGAGTCCACAGAGGGACCTGCCACACAGGAAATCCTGAATAAAGCTCAGAGGAAAGAATGGGTTTGGTGCTTCTCCTGGCAATCACATCAACAACACGTGTTTACTCAACAGCTACTTTGTACTAGAGGGCCAGGCACTGTGGGGGATTCCAGAATGATTCACTATGAGTTGTGTTCTGCAGTCAAATCCTTGACCGCTGAGCTATACTCCTTATGAATTATATTCTAAAAATGCTTGATAACATAAAGATGGGAATATAAAGAGCTAAAATATAGGGTATTTTATATGCGAGTTTCCACCAGACAGGTTCAAATAAGAGTGTTACTTTGGGGACACCAGGGTGGCTCAGCAGGTTAAGCCTCTGACTTCAGCACAGGTCATGATCTCACCACTCATGAGTTCAAGCCCCACCTCAGGCTCTGTGCTGACAGCTCAGAGCCTGGCGTCTGTTTTAGGTTCTGTGCCCCCCTCTCTCTTTACCCCTCTCCCACTCACAGTCTGTCTTTCTCTCAAAAAAATAAATAAATAAATAAACATTAAAAAAATTGTTAATGAAAAAAAAAGTGTTACTTTGGATCAGGGTCAGAAAATCCTTCGTGGAAGTGAGTAGTTTGAGATTATTCCTGAAAAGCTACAAGGGCGGTGACATGTGAAGAAGGGGCTGGGGGGGGGGGGGGGGATGGCACCTAGGTGGCTCAGTTGGTTAAGCATCTTTGGTTCGGGTCATGATCTCACAATTCACGGGTTTGAGCCCAGCATCAGGCTCTGTGCTGACAGCTCAGAGCCTGGAGCCTGCTTCCGATTCTGTGTCTCCCTCTCTCTCTGTCCCTCCCCTACTTGTGCTCTCCCTCTCTCTCTCAAAAATTTTTAAAAAAGAAGGAAGAAGAAGAAGGAGAAGGAAGAAGGAGAAGGAGGAGAAGCAGAAGAAGCAGAAGCAGCAGAAGGAGGAGGAGGAGGAGGAGGGGCCAGGGGAGAAGAGGCACTGCAGACGGAGAAAAGCCCAGGAGGCGGACAAGCTCACACGAGGAGTGTTTAGGAACTGTAGGTGGACAAATGCGGGGGGAGGGGGGGTTCAGCTACAAAGAGGAACCCACAAAGCTCAGACGGCCCAGGAGGACCTGGCCGCAGCAACCCGGGTGTGGATGGGGAGGAGAGGAAGACACGAGGGGTTCTGTAGATGCAAAATATCAACTGGCTAAAGAAAAACAAAGGGGCCTCAACTCAACAACAAGATGAGAAAGGGGGCGGGAAAGGGGCAAAGCCTTGGTAAAACTGCCTGTTGAGTAGAACAAGCAACTTATTGAACACCCTTTATCCGCCACTGTGCCTGATAAAGGGATAGAGAGGCCTGGGCCAGAGGCCCTGCCCTTCGTGGGTGGCGTCATTAGCAGACATGAGGGAAAGTCCTAATTGGCAGACAAGCACCCCCATTTGGGACAGCTCTAATTTGGGGCAGCTCAGCACTACAGAGAGCTGGGCACCGCCTGGGGCTGGGGACCCCACTGCACAGGCAGAAAACTTCAACTGCATCAGTTTGCATATGAAAAACTGAAGTTTGGGAAACGAGATAGAGCATCCTTCAACACACTGAAGTACAATACTGTGAGCAGCCTCGCTCTGACACCCCATGAAGCAGAGCTCTCCCCTCCGCCCCCCCACCCGGGCTAAGAAGAAATTAAACAAATGATACACACTTTCAATAAGTGGAAGCGAGGAGTTCGCGCTACCCACTGAGCCAAGAAGGGTCTCACTGTGGGAACTCAGTTGTACCGTTTCCATGGCTCCAGCCTCCACCAGTCCCTGCAAGTCCACAAATGAAAACTGCATAGAAACTTGAGATTGTTTATATTTAAAAAAAAAATCTAACCCTGGGAAAACTTGCTGCCCCCAAGGTAGTTTCTAGATCTCCAAAGCTGGCTAAGTTGCATGCAACCCAGACAAAACACCTATCAGATCAGTGAGGATGGCCACCCTTCCTACCCAACAGAAGTAATCACGTCACTACAAATGACCTGCAACAGGCAGAAATAGCTTGTACCAAGCTGGCTCTAAGAGTTCAACATACACATTTCCCACAGAGCTACGAAGCAAAGCAATTCGCCAGCACCCTGACACGTGCAGTTCTGCAACCCGTATCGGTCTCTGCCCTTTGCTTTGCCATTCACGTTAACTGAAAGGTATTTACTACAGATGAAAAATAAGCTTCCTTCAGCTGCCTCTAAACCGATCCCAAAAATAGAGCAATCACTTTGGTACAAATTGGGTCAAATGTATTAAAAAAAAAACAAAAAACAAAAAAACAGCTCCCTGGCAGGAGCACCGACATGGCATGGGACCTTGCAAAGAGTCAGGGGGAAATCCACAAAGATCTTCCCTTCCCACAGTGAGAAAGGAAATATTTAAAGAGTCAAGCAGAGAATAAACTCATCTGGCCATGTGACCATCCAAGTGAAACAAGACAGAAACTCGAATGCTATGAGTTTCAGAGCAGTAAGAGGTCAAAGGAATACATGTTGGTTTTTAGAAAGGTCTGCCAAACTAATACCCCACCTCTCCCCCCGCCCCTAAAAATACCACTGCTTAAGAACTGTCGAGAAAGGATCCGCTAGGGAGGGACTGCAAGGGAGAAGAAAACAGATTTACCCATTTCTTATAGTTTATTCCCTTACTCGTTAGCTGAGAAATCCAACTGGTCTTACAGCAGATATCAGTGCCCTGAATTTCCCTGGGAAAAATCAGAATATTAATTGGCTTACACATGCAGCTACATTAATTATTCCATTGATCTGAATTAATCTGCCTTTCTGAAAGGTATTTATTTTCTAAGTTTGTTTAATCATGTTCTCTTGAGCTACAAAAAGCAACAAACTGGGTCACCATCCACGTTGTTAAATTTGGTAACAAGGCTGACACCATCTGTGGCCTAGACTATGATGATCCATCCCCATTGATGGGGGCTTTTTGCCACTTCTTTTCCTTTCAAATGATCATCTAATGTCACATGCCTACAACCAAATCAGAAGCTGTTTAAAATATCCCAAAGCACACAAATCACCATAGTATAAATGCACACTGATGGTAAGGGTGTATACACGCATCCAGTCCTGTTGAGTTGTATCTTCAGGAGCAGTGTCCACAAGTTTATTGCACTCTCTAGAAATCAGACCATAAAAGCCTGACCGTGAACAGACATCACGTTATTATGGGACATGCGCCACAACATCTTACGTGTGACGTGAAATCCTGTATATAGACCATTGAGGCTAAAAATCACAAGAGCGTAATTTCAGGATCTTCAGAACCCAGCAGAGCCCTCCCCACACTAGTTCTGCCTTTACAACACTCGGTTACAAACAGCCAGCCCTACTAAGATACAGCTTCAACATGAGAAAAATCAGAACAAAATGAATCTTAAGAGAGGGGAAAGCAAAATAATAGAGGGAGCTCCCTGTGACCCAGCGCTGGCCCTGGCCCCACCTGCCTCTCTGGGCAGCCTCTGCCAAGGAGGATGCTACAGCTGGAGAAAAAATCCTGACGGGCCTTCTGAATCATCGAGAAAAGATTATGGAATATCAGAGGTAAACACGATCCCAGGGATCTTCTCACCCAACCCCCTAGACAAGTGGCTGACTGGCCACGCAGAGAGGATTTGGGGAAGTGCCCCAGAACACAGCGAGCTGCCAGCTCCGTGGGACAATCACGCTCCTAGTCCCAACTCTGGTGCTCTTTAGGGCTTTTTTTCTTTCTTCTTTCTTTCTTTTTGTTTTTGTTTTTTTAACTATACCAACCTTTCCCAAAGGAAGTTCCATGAAACACTGGTTCGGCGATACGTTCTGCCAAAAAACTGTTTGAAGAATCCATGACCAATTACTTTTAGGGACTCACTGAGTTAAACAAAATGAAACTGGTTTTTTAACTACAGACCTTCCCGGAGCTCTTACTGAGCTAATGTGCACTATAAATCTTTAAGAGGGCAATAAAGTTATGTGAAAGTATCCCGATTTATTTAACCAAAGAATCATCTTATCTTGGGGCATTTCATAGGCCGCTCCTAGTAGAATACTACACTGTATTCTCCAATTAGGTTCCACATAGCTGTATTCGTTTTCTTGTAAGCTGCTGCTCTAAAAATGAAGAGTTCACGGGCAAAGTCCACGGTAATTCTCTACTTACCAGAAAAACTGACCAAACAAAATGCCCATCACTCCCCAATAACACTTGATTTAAAAAAAAAAAAGCAGCTCTTATTATCATAAAAAGAATGGTAGACGGCAAAAGTCTATGTGTAAAGAAAAGTTATTTTAAAATCTGCTACAAACCGGAACCTTCCGTGAAAAAGTTCCACATCTCTTCATACAAGATTCAGGACTTTATACACTTTCATTCAGTATAAATTTGAGAATACAGGTCAGAGAGAAAAGCAAACAAACAACCCCCCTGTTGGAAAGCTCCAGGAAACATCCCATGCATAGCTGTAAACTTCAGCCACCCAGAAAGCTAGCTGCCAGTTTAAGTACAGAGGCAAATGATAACCACACATCAGGACAAGCAGGAACTCTAAGGACACTTACCAAGTTATGATTTGTTGAATTAGAATCATCTTCAGGGAATGGGATGTAAATAGCTAAGGCCACACAATTGGCAAAAATAGCCAATAATATAAATATGTCAAATGGTCTGAAAAATTTTGTTAAGGTATATATGTCTTATGCAAACGTAAACCATCTCTCTCATCACATTCCCGATCATACCACTCTTGAATCACTTTTGAAATGAACATTATACACACAAATCCCTTCTCGACGAACTGTCGAGACCTGCTTGGTCCCCAGTAGATGTAATCATCCGTGGTCCTCTGGCAAATCTCGCTATCGAATGACTTTTCCGTGTCCTTTCCTTCTTCTGCAGGGATCACATTGCGTTCATTCTTTGCCGTGCATTTTATATTGAAACCTAAACACACATCCAATTAGGGCAGCCTCTGAACCACGTTTCTGCTTCTTAAAGTTTTAAAAGTGACAAAGGCCTTAGAACACTAAATTCCTGGCTCTTGTAGACACAAAGAATAGTCCTCATGAGACAAATCTCTCCCACAAATCCTTGCCTCCATGTGTTAAAGCCATTTTCTCGGGGGCTATTCTTGGCTGGGTCGATCTCCTGTCTGGACTGGGGCAGGCCAAGTCACCAGGACTTTCTGCATTCTACCTGTGACTGTCTCATGGCATGTTCCAATACCTCAGACACTGTAACCGGCAAGCCAGGCTCCAGCTCCCCCTCTGCTTCCTTTACTAATCAATGCCTATCACTGTTTCAGATTACAGCTGGACTGGAGCTCAGTTTATAATGAGCTGTTACTGCATTCAATTTATAAACGAATTAAATAAAAAGCCATAAGAACTCAGCACCAGACACTTGCAAAGTACAACTGAACAATTCTAAATCTCGGGGGTCTGTCTGGAAGAATCACTTTGAAATCAGCTTTCAACAGACACTTGCTTAAACATTCTGGTGTCATTAAGAGACATTGTCGAGGGGCGCCTGGGTGGCGCAGTCGGTTGAGCGTCCGACTTCAGCCAGGTCACGATCTCACGGTCTGTGAGTTCGAGCCCCACGTCGGGCTCTGGGCTGATGGCTCAGAGCCTGGAGCCTCTTTCCGATTCTGTGTCTCCCTCTCTCTCTGCCCCTCCCCCGTTCATGCTCTGTCTCTCTCTGTCCCAAAAATAAATAAACGTTAAAAAAAAAAAAAAAAAAAAGAGACATTGTCGAAACTGGCCGTGCAAGATTCGACTTCTGCCAAAAGGACTATTTATCTTCTTTTGGTTTTCAGCCTTTCCGAATACAAGGTTTCTGAACACCAACATAATCTGCAACCTGGGCGGGGGGCGGGGGGCGGGGGGCTTGATTTTATAACAGTGCTTCTCCCATAACCTCACCCACAAAAGGCAAAGCCACTGGTTTAACTAAACACCTTGAAATATTCAAGCTTTGAGGATATGAACAGGCCTTTCTCCATGCATCCCGATATCCTTCCGGGAAATCCAAAACTGCCGGGAAAACAAAGGCACCTTACCTCTCTGGGGATACCCTGAGTCTCATGAGAACTCAGCCCTCTGAAGAGCTTCGACACTCACTGAAATAAGGGCATGAACGACATTATTCTCTTACTAATTTTGATGGGTTTATTTTTAAAGCCAATTAGCTTTCATTCATATTTACTCTTTCAACTCATCTAGTATTACAAAATCTCTTATCTAGGGAATCTAACTTTGAGACAGTTCCCCTTCAAAAGACTTCAGAATCTCCTTTTCGGTTTTTCCTTTTCGCAGTTCCTGCTGAAATTTTAAAAGCCAACCGCCCCACTGTTATTCTACATAGAAACATACCCATGGCCTCTCCGTCCCCCATACCCCACCCTTCCCGTTTTAGTTCTCAACACTTAAATGACGGACCAGGCAATCTGAGAGATACCAATGCTGTTCAGGAAGGCCAGACGTAATGCTTTTTCTTTATGGTGGTCAGGTTTCAGTTTCCAGGTGTTGGTGGATACTATCTCACTGCCACAAGACTTTTACAAGCCACGCAGAACAGAGCAACAGAAAATAGATGGGTCCGCTCCTAAAAATTCCTTCTGATAAGGCAAACTCTCCTCGTTCCCCTAAGATGCAGGACACCCTTCCTCGCCTGGGTGTAAAAACAAACAAAGCTGTCACACGTCTTGTCTGACTGGGCCTGGCTTCACTGGCTTTAGGAGGATTTCTACAACCTGCTCCCTGAACTAGAAGGAAACCGTCACTTGGAAAGACAAACAGATCACACGTTGTTTAAAGATCTGTTCTCTAGGCTGTCCCGTTTGCAGGCAGGCTTCTCCCTGCATTGGCAGCCACATCCCCTAGTTCCTGTACACATGTGTCTGGCAATGCGGGAAAGGGAATCAGCAGCATGATCCAGGAATTCACTCCGTACACATAAATCCCTATATACAAATTACTGTGCACGAAGAGAAACGGCGTCAGGCCTCCTACTTCACTCCACGTGAAATTAATGACCCCAGACAGGTCTCCGCTTACTCAGAGTCATGTCAAGCCAACCTCAGGAGGAGGAGACCTTTCTGCCAGAGTATAAGCATGCCTCCGACTCCAGCGATGCCACTGAGGCACAACTTATGCACCTAGCTGCCTCCCAGCTGACACTGGTGTTCATTCTCAGACCAGAAAAGAACTTAAAGAGAAAACACATCCACGCAACCCCAGCTATGCGAGAGACACCGTAACTCCCTCTAGAGAAGAGACATCTGTTCTGAAAAGGAAAAACACACGAAAACCCCTCAAATCCTACCCTTGCATTTGGCTGCCCTCTCCAAAACCTTTCTAAACAAAGTTACCTCATTTTAACTTGCAGCCGTAAGCACAGAAAATAGCCAGCTAAGACAGAAGGCATGCAAATCGCTGCCTAGCTAGGTACTCAGATTATAAGGGGGTTTCAGCACCACCTTACAGCTGCTGGCCAACACCCTCCCTTTTTAGCCCGTCCACTCTGGGCGTGGTGGGCGAAGCCCCACATTCACAGTCTTTCCTATGGTCAGGAGCTGCTCTGAGGCTCCTGTCAGCCCCAAATACACTTCTGGGAAAAGGAAATGCTTTGTTTTACCCAGACCAATGAATCATCTGACTAATTAGAAAGCCATTTGCTCAGAAAGGAGGCCTCAGTCAACCTTTTCTGAAGGGTGGCAGGAACTGGGGATTGGCCTCCAGATTTGGGGAAGGGGATGAGCAGGCCGAGGACCCTGGTTTTCCAAGATCTGGGACGTAACAACCATCCTGGGGCATCTGGAGTTCAGTTTTAAAAATATAAAGGAGACACCCAGAAATGTAACTCCAGTCCAAGGACCCAGACAGAATGTTTTATAAAGGCAGCAACTGCAAATTCCCCCACTGACAGACTGCTCTCTAACTCACAAGGGCTCAGGAAGAAGAGGCGCACCCCAGCCTCTCCCTCCATTCGCTCCCTCGTGCTCACGTTTCACATGCTTTTTTGGAACCTGTCAAAAGGAAATTCCGGGAAGTCATAGCATTGATGAGCATGCTGCTCCCTCCCTATGAAGCAAGCGTTCATATAAGTAGCTACCTGAACAGTCAGAACCACCAGATGTCAGAGCTAGAAGCAACCTTAGCATTAGCCGGAGTGGCAGAAACAGATCCCAAACACCAGAATGAGAAGGTGCCACTCAAGGTCCAAAACGTATTTCTTTCCAGCAGAGTCTCATGCAGTCTTTTCATTTTAAATCAGCATACCTAATCTGCAATAGGTTCAGTGTATGTCACTGCCCCCAAAAACAATGGTGGGTTTAAACCAAACATCTCGCGTCAAGTGACCAAAGGTCCATTTCGTATTTAATGAACACTCACACACACACGCACACACACAGCTAAATATACCCTCAGAGCAGCCCCTCGCACCCTGAGGAGACAGGAAGGTATACACGACGAAACCCTTTCCGTACAGCTTTTCTGTTGCTCCCATTCCAGACTGCTACAACTTTGTAAGTGCCATTTCAGAACGCAAATCCTTTTGAAGAACAGATGGTAAAAGAGAAAATGAGAAAGACTTCCCCCAAAAAAAGGATACTTCCATTCCACTATACTAATGCAGGCTCTTCGGATGGGGTTATTGAGTGATAAACAGAAAAGGGCACGGGCAGGTCGGCTGTTGGACGAGTTACCCTGTTTTTTGCTCTTGGCGTATTGCTGACGTTTTCTTTGGGAGAGAGATCCTACAGGTGGGGGTGCGGAGGTGCTCATAGTTTGGGCAGCCTTGGCCTGTCTAGCAGCATCGATTGCAGCTTGCCAAGACAGGACAGTTTGCTTGGAGCTATTCGGCTGAGAAGTTGGTCCTTCACCAGAAAGAGGGAGTCTGGTGCCTCTTGCATAGTTTGCCTCTGGGAAGAAAGAGAAAAAGAAAAATTAAAAAACAAAAAAAACGGTAAGAACCTAGTGTGAGAAAAAAGCAAAGGTTGTCTCTCATCAGTAAGGGGGAGGGGGATCGTCCCCATGTCTCCATTTTGAACCTCATGTCCTATTTTTCAGGAGCAGGAAGAGAAATCCACGCGCTCTGTGCAGAGTATCGGTGGCACAGGACCCACTGCTGCAATGGGGTGAATGCCTCTCTCCAGGTCTTCACAAGGCCTCCGCTCGTGCCTTGCTTCAGACTGAAGTCATCCCACACTTATTCCACCCTTTCTGACTTTTAAAACCCATGTATCTCTAATGAGTTAACAGATACGTACAACAGCTTTTCTCCAAAGTAACTACCACCATTACCAAAAAAAAAAAAGGGGGGGGCAGTCCCAATAACTCAATAGTCTTAATCATTTTCAGGGTGTTACTCTAACATCTTTCCACAGCCACAAATGCGTTTTTGTTTTTTTTTTTTTCAGCACAGGGGGGGGAAAAATCCTCCACTGGCACCAGGGCAATACCAAAAGCCCCATAACAAATATCTAGATTATGCACTGACACTTCCTGCAAATGAAAATTCATGATGCTTGGGACTCATTTCCTCCACAGGCTTCCGAAAACAGAAAACATCTTTAGGCCTTTTTTGCATTTTAAATTGCAGCCGCAGCAGCCAAGCCAGCATCCAGAGAAACAGTCAAGGCAGGCAGCTTGCACCCCTACACCTAGGAAAGACAGACTGGATTATGCCAGGGGCCCTAGAGGCCCAAGCAGGAAATCATCTCAGTGCAGACTGACAGCCGCGGACACGCAGAACCTCCAGAGGACTCCATGTGCAAGGGCCCCTCTGATTTGGGGTCAGACCACTACCCAGGCAGGTCTCCCAGGCACGTGCCTACCTTGAGTCACAACCTCTTTACTGACACAGAAGTCAAAGTGAGAGTGGTGGCAAGGTAGAGAGACGGGCTTTGCAAAACCAATTCTTGCTAATCAAAGAACAAGACAGAGTCAAAGGAAGCACAGGTCTGCCTGCCCAGCAGCCTGAGAAGGGGGGGCACCGCGGGGGAGGGGGGCGTGCGGCAGACAGTCCCGAGCAGGGGAGGAGTTGTTCCCAGCCTTCCCATGGGAAGCGCTCACTCGGGAAGGCTGTGAGCCCACTGAGGTCGTGGGGGGCGCCCTGGCCTCCAAGGAGGAGGTAGGAGGGCTGGCCAGAAGCAGGTCCAGCCTCCGTGGACCCAGCCGGGCTGGCGTGGCGGCTGGCTGCACGTGGTGCCCAGGCCGGGCTGGGGAGGGGAGCCCCACAGCGGCAGCGACTCCCCGGGCATTGCTAGGTTACCGACGTGTGCACACAGACGCTGGGAGCGGGAATACGCTCCACCCGACCCCCTGGCCGAGATTCCGAGACCCGGCCTCCCTCTCCAGGGGCGGAGTGTGCTTCACCCACCGTCGCGAAGAGGGAAACCGGGCAATCCTAGAATTTTCCGGATGCCACTGGAGACCAGGGGGCGGGGAAGGAACGGAAGGCGAGAAGAGGCTGGAAAGGGGGCTCGGGCTGAGGTCTAACAGCCACCTCCCCCCTTCCATCGCTCGGGAGCGTTGGAGGAAAGTTGAGCCCGAGGACACTGAACCCGAATCACCTCGGTTCGCCACCCCTCCGGCGGCACAGTACTCCGAGGACTCCACGGCCGCCCCCACCCCACAAATGCAGAATTAACTCTGACATTCAAGGCCTGAAGGGGAGAACGGAGTGGCTGTCACGCATCTCCCCTTTCCATGTAGATGACACCGAGCTAGAAGCATCCTCTCCAGCCCCCTCAACCCACCCAGCGCATCAGAGACGGGAGGGGGTGGGAAGGAAGAGGGGGTGGGAAGAGGAGGACCATGACAAGGATTAGATTTGGCAGCGGGTGCCCAGGCTCTAGCTGCTCACCGTTCGCGTGGTCCGCTTGCTGCTGCCGTTGATGGTGCATGTTTTTCATCATCATCATCATCATCATCCACGAACATTTATTGAGCGCCTACTGTGTGCAGGGCACGGTGCTGGGCGTCGGGGCGGGGGGGAGGGACGGGTAAAGGGGTTACCAATAGGTTGGAGCCGCGGTCCCTGCCCTTATTGTGGCTTCAGCAGGGGGTGGGGAGGGACGGGGACAGATAGCAGAAAATAAGAATAATTTGTAAAAACCGCTCGCCACCCACGCTCCCTCTTTTTCAAAAATGGAGCAAAATAAACTTTTTTTTAAAAAATAAGATCAGATGTATATATTATCTTAATAATATATACATGTAATTTTTTGCTGCAAAGGAGAATTGGCTTGGTCCCCTCCTCTAGCGGAGGGACGCCGCGCAGATGCCGGCCCGGCCGCCGGGGCCGCTCGGAGCGCCCCCCATGCCCGCCCGCCCGCCCGCCGCGGTGCCCGGTGCCCGCCGCCGCCGCCGCCGCCCGCGCCGCCGCTGGCTCGGGACCGCGGGCGCCCGGAGCTCACATCCGGGGACGGAGGCGCTCGCTCGCTCGCTCGCTCCGCGCCCGCCGCGCCGCGCCGCACGCCGGCTTCGCCCTGGCGACGCTGCGCGCCCGCCGCCGCCGTCCCCTCCCTCCCCCCCGCCCGCCGAGCCTCCCACGGGCCGTGCCGCGCCCCAGGGGCCGGGCCCGGCCCGAGGCTGTCCCCGCTCTGCCCGCGTGCCCGGGGTGGCCGCCGCGTGGGACTCGGGGTGCCGCCACCCCGCCTGGCTCGGAGGACCCGCGGGCGCCCAAGGGTTAAGCGCGCTCTGGCCGCCGGCTGCCGCTTAACCCCCTGCGCGCCGCGGTGTGCTCCCCGCTCTCCCCCGACCGAGGCGGGTGGGGCCTGCGGGGCCCGCGGACGCGGGGTGCGGATTAACCGCACCTCCCCTGCATTTCTTCGGGGTGACAGGGAGCAGGGCGCTGGGGAGTGCGACGCTTAGGCTGCCGCGCCCGCCTTAGCTCCCGGCGTCCTTCCCCTCCGCACACCTGGAGGAGGCCCCGCCCCCTGGGAGCACAGGTGCAAGCGGGCGGTCTTTGCTCGGTGCGGAGGGGCTCTGCCAGGCTCTCTCCACGTTCTGCGGCAGGGCAGGCGTCCCTCCCCCTTTCCTCTGGCTCTTTCTGGTTGCGGGGGGATGGTGGAGCCCTGCTGTCTGGAGATCATTCACTGCCCCCAGGTAACGGCACCTTGAGATCTAACCGGGTTTCCAGAGCGTGCCCCCTCCAACCTCGGCCCGGCGCTGGGTCTGGCGCCGCTGTTGGCTCAAAGATGCTGGCGGGGGTTGGGGGGGGGGGGTGGGGAGAGCTTTCTCTTTCTCTCTCTCCCTCCTCCCCCCACGAGTGCGTGCGGGTAGGTACTAGGAAGTAAAGGCCAAGGTCTTTCGAACAGCGAGTGTTGCTTAAAGGAGTAGGTAGTGCGCTAAACTGCTGACTCCCGTGTGGTAGCTGAGAAAAGTAGTTCGTTTCCTGGTACCTTCACTGTCTAGTGTGTGGGGTGGGGGTTTCTGCAAACGGCAGCTCCTGTCTAGAGGGGGAAATACTGTATCTAGTGGATGACTGATAGTTCTCATTTAACGTTGTGCTGGCTGTTTGGAAGAAGGGCTTCTGCTTTACTTCACAAGATTCGATTTATTTGCTTTTGTTCCGATCTGCATGTTCCTACGGCGTTTTAGAACGTTTGAGAACAGTGTCTTTAAAGCAAAAATAAAGCAAAAATCTCAGCGTGACTTGAGAAATAAGCGTTTATGGGAAGGTGCTCCTTGGCCAAAGAAAGCATGCTGGGCATCTTCAATTGTTGGGGGCCCCCTGGGGAGGGAAAGTGGGGACCAAACAGAAGGCTTTCCAGAGGCCTTCCTGAGACAGGCATGGGGACTGGAAGGATAAAAACAATCAGGCCCCTTGTTCTTTTTTCCTCTTGTGCTGTTGTTGTTTTGTTTTGTTTTGTTTTGTTTTTCTTTTGGGAGACGTATAGAGACAGGGGAAGAGCCCTGTGGCCTAGTAGCAAGATAAAGCCGGCCTGGGTCACCTCATGGAAGGCTGCTTCTGAGCCCAAATCTGAAGGGACAGAAGACAGTTAGTTGCCTTTAAAGAACTTTCCAGCCACAGACCCCCGAGTGCTGACACAAATATAAAATTCACACGTTAATCTGTCACTTTGAGACCTCTAGGCCTAAAGCCTTGCCTCTAGAGACCTAACTCTGCAAGATCCCACCCTGACCTTTCCTCACGATTCAGTGCAGCCAGCACTCACAAGGCACCTGTTAAGAACAAGCTATAGGCTGGGGCGCCTGGGTGGCTCAGTTGGTTAAGCCTCCAACTTCGGCTCAGGTCATGATCTCATGGTTCGGGGGTTCGAGGCTCTGTGCTGACAGCTCGGAGGCTGCTTCAGATTCTGTGTCTCTCTCTGCTCCTCCACTGCTTGCAGTCTGTCCCTGTCTCTCAAAAATGAATAAATGTTTAAAAAAAATTTTTTTTTAAAGAACAAGGTCCAGGCTAGGTGTTGTCGGGACAAATCCACACTACATCCTCTCCCTCATGGAGATACAATCTAGTGAAGGAAGAAAAGTGCGTGTACATCTGTAACACCACGTGGAACATAGGAGCTATAACAGGTATGAAGAAAATGCTACCCAAGCATCAAAGAGATTCATTATAATGGAGTAATTTGAGACGTTTTCATTTTTCACTGAAGAGATGGCATTCTGATTCTCAAAAACTGATGAGGGGGAAGGGGGAGGGGTGAGCTGATGGAGCACAGGGCAATTTTAGGGCATTGAAGCTATTCTGTATGCTACTGTAATGAATGTAGGACATTATGCCTTTGTCAGAACCCATAGAATGTACAACACAAAGAGAAAACGCTAATGTAAATGATGGACTTTAGTGAATAATAATGTGTCAACATTGGCTCTCAATGGTAACAAATGTACCACACTCATCCAAGATGTTACTAATAGGAGAAACAGTTGGGGGAGGCAGTATATGGGAACTCTGTACTTTCTCTGCAATTCTTCTGTAAACCTAGAACTGCTCTAAAAAAAATAAAGCCTATTAAAAAACAGGTGACTAATTTTATTGGGCATAAGTGGGGTAAGAGGAATGAGCTTTGGGGGAAGAGTGAAGGCAGGGGAGCCTGAAGCCCAGGATGGGATGTGTTTGAAAATAAGCAGGAGTGCAGTGGATTGAAGCGCAGTCCTCGGAGGCTGGGGGAGGAAGGAGGCTGGGAGGAAGCAAAGCCAGTCGAAGAAGGCTTGCTGGCTTATTAAGAAAACCAGATTTATCTTCTCTGCAGTGGGAGCCAGTGGTGTTTAAGCTGAGAAGTGACGTGATTATATTGTGACTTGGGTCTCCAGGTTTTACACTTTAGATATTAAGGAGTTTATGGAATTTGCATTTTTAACATTATCCCATCCCAGCTTCTGAGCCCCATCTTGCCAATGTCTTCAGTGAGTTTTGGTTTGGTTTGGTTTGGTTTGGTTTTTTTGGCGGGGGGGGGGGGGGCTTTATTCAGCACAGCTCTGAATGCTTTGGCCCACAGGTAATTTAAATATTTATATTCCCATACTAATGTGAATTACGGAATAAATAAATAGCGGCTAGTATTTTGGAAAGGCCTCCTATCCCAGACACTAGTATAGCTACTTTACACATATGAATTTATGTAATTCTCATAACAAGCCTAGGAGACAGGGCCCACTGACACCCTCATTTTACAGATGACAGGACCAAGACACTGAGGAGTTAAAGCGCTTGCCCAAAACCACATGATTATTTGGTCTCTGAGACAGTAAGACCCCAGGAAAGGCTAGAATAAACAATTTCAGCTCCAGATCACCCACATGTGCTAAGACCCAATTATGTCACAAACATACTATTGTGGGGCTTTAATCCCCATGCCCTTATACATAAAACACTCCCATTTAAAGGCACCCAGCGGACATTCTGGAAGTGGTTCCTGCATGTGCTTTCTTTCAAAAAACTTTGCTGGTACCCCAGTCCAGAGCCTCCCCACCTCACACCCCTGGATCCCTAACTAGATGCCCCACCTCCACAATAATCCATCCTGTGCTCAAAAAACTCCATGTCACTTCCTTAACAACAACAAAAAAAAAAAAACAAAAAAAAAAAATCTGGTTCCTCCTTCCTTCTATGGCCAAGCTAAAATCCTCTGACCAGCTTTCAACCTTATCACCTCACACCGTTCACCTTCACCATGGTCAGCAGTCTCATTAGGCCGTGGACATGCTGTGCTCATTTCTGACTCTCTGCTCTGGCTCCTGTTTATTCGCTGACCTGAAATCCTGCCTTGCTGACCTCTAGCTAAACTTTCCCTACTTAACAAGTCCCCAGGAAGTCCCTGCCTCCTCCCAGAAGCCTTCTTTGATTTCTCCAGCCACTGCAAACACAGATGCACCCACCTCTGCCTCCACCTCCCTGTCCCTAAAGGCCTAACAGCACCCGGTTATCCCTTTGGTTACATACATTCTCGTGTCCTGTTTAATTACTTCTTGGCTATAAATCCTGTGTCTCCGACCACGGCGCAGGTCCTTAAGCAAGGATCACCTCCTTAACCCCCTCCCTCCACTGCCAAGTGTTCTGCTCACAGCAGGCACTAAATACACTGATTCGTCTGTCCTGGATCATAAAAGCCCACAGATAGCACTAGAAATTGTCAGCTAATATTTACAAAAATCCAATACATTTATGGCAGGACACTTGGCCCTTAGATAGTATAACAGATAGATAGTATTGTATATATATTTCTCTCTCTCTCTCTCTCTCTCTCTCTCTCTCTCTGTCTCTCTCTCTCTCTCTCTCTCTCTCTATATATATATATATATATATATGAACGGAGGGGAAAATTGGGTCCTTGGCACTCTAGGAATTCTAATTAAGGAAAATAAACAAACAGATTCTAAAGACTAGATGCAAAATACACCTTTAAACAAACTGAAGTTGGGTCTGAGGCCTTCATGCTAAGATAAGAGCTGGGACACAACAACCACCAGATGAAGGTCAGGACATGTGTTCCCGGTAAAGGAACGAAAAAGGCCAGGCAGAAGAGTCCAGAACATGTGCACAAATCAGTAAGGTGGTTAGGCTGGTTCCTGGGGGTACTTCGGAGATGGTGATGATAAGTGAGGTTGCAAAGACAGGACAGCGTGGGATGGCAGAATGTCCCTAATATCTGGCTCACCAGTCCAGGTGTCGTCCTGTAGCCCAGCGGTTTTCAAGATCTTTGGTCTCGGGACCACTTTACACTCTTAAAAGTTACAGTAGGCCCTAGAGAGCTTTTGCTGTGTCAATTTTGTCTGTTGGTATTTACCATATTCAAAATTCAAATGGAGGGGCGCCTGGGTGGCGCAGTCGGTTAAGCGTCCGACTTCAGCCAGGTCACGATCTCGCGGTCCGTGAGTTCGAGCCCCGCGTCAGGCTCTGGGCTGATGGCTCGGAGCCTGGAGCTTGTTTCCGATTCTGTGTCTCCCTCTCTCTCTGCCCCTCCCCCGTTCATGCTCTGTCTCTCTCTGTCCCAAAAAATAAATAAACGTTGAAAAAAAAATTATTAAAAAAAAAAATTCAAATGGAGAACACTTAAAAATCACTTATGGTTCCCTTTTAAATAACGTTACCATTTTTTTCACACTTTAACATGTTAACATTTTTGAAAAGAAAAGCTAACTGTATTTCCCAAAACCAAATAGTGGGAAGCATAGTATTGTTTTACATTCCTGCAAATCTCTTCCCTGTCTGGCTGAAAAGACACCTAGATTCTCATACATTCAATCTGTAGGGATAGGATGTTGGGTTGAAGTATATGAAAAATATCCAGCCTCATACAGGTCTCTGGTTGGAAAAGGGAGAACTGTTTTAATAGCCCTTTCAGATAATTATAGATATTCCTCTTGGCTATGACATTAAACTTGACTTTTAAAGGTTAGTTGAAATGTGGAATTTGAAACCAGATCAGTGAAACTTCTCATACTATTAAAATCTATCAGTTTATGTTGTACTTTGAATGGATCTTGTTACTCGTGCATAATTTGGTAACATCATACATTGGTCATTTGGAAAATATTGGCTCTACTGAGCCCCAGAGACTTTCCAAATGTTGACACATTTCATTATACAGTATAAAAAACCCCACATTCATTGTTATCACCACCAATCTCATCAGAAAGTCTTTAAATATTGGGAAGCTGTCAAGCTCTCAGTGGTAGATAGAAGTTTTTCAAAGTTCTAGTTTTCACTTGAAAGCTCAAATTTTATAATTGGCACAAACACTGTCAAGTTTTTTCTTTGAGGTGACTGGCTCACTTCATTCATTTTCAAGAAAATATCTGCCAAAAACTTAGGTATAAATAACCAAAATTTGTCAGTAAAAATGGTGTTCCGTGAAAAAGCAACCCGCTCTGCTCCCACCTCAAACCTTCACAACCTAAGACGACCATTGTATGCAGCAGTAGGTTTTATGCGTCTGTCCTAATTTGTCACCCAGAATATTAAGAAGACATCTACAGAAGGGTTAAGATTTAATAAAACTAATAATTTGTACCTGCTTCGTTGAGGAGATTCTTAAGTAAAATAGGCAAATATAGACACTGTGCATAATGCAATGTCCACCGGTATACATTGATGTCACTGCCTTGATTCGTATTAAAACACCAGCAGTTTTAATCCAGTCCTGGATTTGTACCATCGGTGCAAATATCAACACACAGAAGAGGCAAATAAGTCTTAGCGTTGCTATGAAAATAGATCTGACCTCAAAGACCCCTTGCAAGGGTCTTAAGCTCCCGCAGCTGGAATTACTAGACAAGATACAAGATCCTCAAATGTTTTGCAGGACATATTGATACCAAGAAATTATTTTTTGTTTATTTAAAATTCAAACTGAATGGGGTATCCCATATTTGTAAGGTAACCCTACAACCTTACATCTAGGCATCCATAGACCACTCCTTACAAACAGCTACTGTGGGGCCATTTGGGAGCAGAGAAGGAATATCAGTTGTGCTTCATGAAAATAGCTCTAAAGATAGATCAGAAGGTGGAAAATTCCTTGGTGCAGGAAGCTCTGATGTTACTTTTTTTTTCTTTTTCTTTAAGTTTATTTTGAGAGAGAGAGAGAGAGAGAGAGCAGGGGAGGGGCAGAGAGAGAGAGAGAGAGAGAGAGAGAGAGGGAGAGAGAGACTCTCAGGCAGACTCTGCACTGACAACGCGGGGCTCCATCTCAGGAACCGAGATCATAACCTGAGCCGAAATCGACAGTCGGACGTTTAACTGATTGAGCCACCCAGGCGCCCCTCTGATGTTCCTTCTTAAGTGTAGTTATCGAGAGAGGCAATGTTATTCTAAGCCTGGGCAAGGAAAACAGAAAAACCGTACCAAAAGCAACTCATCAGTCTAGCCTACCTAGCCACCCTCCTTCCAACACCACTCCTCCGCCCACTATCAGGACTTCTTGATTACAACAGACTTAGCCCCCACCCCACACGATTTAAAGGTCTTACTTCTTGCTTTCGCCAGATGGAAAGTAGAGGCCAGCTGGTCTTTATCCTTCATCAACTAACTCTTCACTTGAAGAGCAGGATTTACATTTCACATCAAACTAAGTAATTCCTGTTCCTCTAACTGGTTCATTCCCATCCCCCTTGACCCAATTCTTAAATCTTATCTACGATTCTCTGATGCACTAAATCCTCTCCATTTCCCCAGTTGGGAAATCCTGGAGGAGTCTAATGTACACAGTCAACACCCCATTATCCACACTGACTGAAGGAAGCAGTGAAGGGGGCAAGTCTTAAGTTTCCCATCTGTGAAGCAAATTGGGTTATAAAACATGATCTCTAAAGGTTCTTGCCATTCTAATATGATGTATTGGACAGCCTAGATTTTGGAGTCAGATTGATAAGGGGCTCAAATCCTGGCCTTGCTGACCACTAGCTATGTTATTTGGGGAAGCCATTTACCCTCCTGGGGTAATATCACCTGTCTTATTGATTTATTGCAAAGATTTAAAACATTGTTGTAGAGCCTCTGACACATACCATCAAGTTGAATCATATGCCTTATATGAATTCAAGTACATGCAGTTACAGAGAGAGAAAGGAAGGGAGGGAGGGAGGACACCATTTAAGTATACTATCAGGAGTCCGCCGTTCCTCTACTTGGTCTTAGTTCTTACCTTTATGCCTTGACTTACCCCACTAATATCAATCCACCATAGTGGCTGTCCTTTTCCTTAACAGCATCCTGTCATTCAATATAGTCCCAAAATAACAGAACACAATTGGGTTTTTTTTAATAATCTATGTATCTTTGCTAAATTTTAATTACTCATACATGCTTTAGTATGTAAGATTTAACAGTCCCTATTCATAACCCCAAGCCAGATTAAGTAGAAGGATGGAGATAATAGTAAACTACGTATTTACATACACACACTGAAGTGCAGCCCCATGGCCCATGCTGAATGTGGAAGTGAACACACACACACACACACACACAACATTGGGTTTAGTCAACAGCACTGCACAGCCACCTCCCGGTTAAAAGCATTAGCTAACCACTGGAAATAAAACTGGTCTGTTCACACACTGTGATGGAAAAATAACACAAGTCTGCATCTAATCAACCACAAGAGCAAATTTATGAGGACAGGAAGTCGGGAGATTCAGAGTCAATAAACGTCAGAAATTTTATAGTTCGAACATTATAGTTTCCTTTCTGTTTCTTCAGAGCAGTTGTTTAAGTATTCCATTCACAAAACAAAAACTGAAATTTAAATGGCACCAGCAACTGTCAGACCTGGCAAGATGTATACAGTTGACCTATTTACGTTTCTTACTTTAAGAAAAAAATCTAAGTCATGAATCCTTGGTACTGACAAGTCTCTTCAACTTTCACATCAATGTTTTTGGTGAATCTTGAGTATCAAATAATAAAAATATTAAGAATCTTCGGGTTATCAATTTTACCCGTAAAACCTTTAGAAACAAGCAGCACAAATCTTGAGTGATTTGCACCCCCTTAAGTCCCCTACAATGAACAAAGTGGGGAGTACTCAGGCAATTTAGGAATAATTTCTTTTTGTTTGACAAAAAGGCAATATAAAAACGCAGTAACCTCTGCTTAGTTTCATGATCACACTCATAAACAGTTGCTAAAATTTGGAATTGGGGGTGCCTGGGTGACTCAGTCGGTTGAGAAACTGACTCTTGATTTCAGCTGACGTCGTGATCCCAGGGTTGTGGGACGGAGTCCCCTGTCAGGCTCTGTGCTGGCAACATGGAGCCTGCTTAGGATTTTCTCCCTCTCCCCTGCCCGTGCACACTCTCCCTCCCTCTCTCTAAAATAATTTTTTTTTTTTAATTTCTTTAAGGGGCACCTGGGTGGCTCAGTCGGTTAAGCATCTGACTTCAGCTCAGGTCTTGATCTCGCAGTTTGTGATTTCCAGCCCCACGTCAGGCTCTGTGCTGACATCTCTGAGCCTGGAGCCTGCTTCAGATTCTGTCTCTCCCTCTCTCTCTCTGTCCCTCCCCTGCTTGTGCTCTCTCAAAAATAAATAAATTTTTAAAAATTTTAATTCCTTTAAAAATTGAAATTGGACCTTGCTTTTGAAAATTTGATAAAATAGCCAGATCTTTTATGGGTGCCTGGGTGGCTCAGTAGGTTAAGTGTCCGACTCTTGATTTCAGCTCAGGTCATGATCTCATGGTCCGTGGGCTCCGAACCCCACTGACAGCGCAGAGCCTGCTTGGGATTCTCTTTCTCTGCCCCTCCCCTGCTCTTGTGCGTGCTCTCTCTCTCTCTCTCTCTCAAAAGAAATAAATAAACATTTTTTTAAAATTTGGCCAGATTTGGGGCGCCTGGGTGGCGCAGTCGGTTAAGCGTCCGACTTCAGCCAGGTCACGATCTCGCGGTCAGTGAGTTTGAGCCCCGCGTCAGGCTCTGGGCTGATGGCTCAGAGCCTGGAGCCTGTTTCCGATTCTGTGTCTCCCTCTCTCTCTGCCCCTCCCCTGTTCATGCTCTGTCTCTCTCTGTCCCAAAAATAAATAAACGTTGCAAAAAAAATTTAACAAAAAAAAATAAATAAAATAAAAATAAAAATAAAAATAAATAAAAATTTGGCCAGATCTTTAAATATCCTAGGTTATTAGAACATACACACAGGAAAAAAATATGCCCCTTTTTAAAAGGTTCCAATTTGAGAAACTTTTATAAATGAAGAGGAACATTGCAGGAGCCAAAAATACTTATTTGAATAAGACTCATTATACAAACTTAGATAACTCACTAAGGATTATCTGCTTCGTGTTCTAATAACCAGGTTGGCACTGTATCACATCCAAAAATATGGACCTTCCCCTTTGCCAGTTTTATCTTTTTTTTTTTAGGTTGCTATTTTTAATGTGTGTTTATAATATACTGAAGACATCTTAGTCAATCACGTATTGAGCAAAATAACCACCACGGCAGGGAGTCACACATGGTAGTCTTTATTGTCAACATGTCTTATAAAACCAAATAAATATTTGTTAGTGTTCCATTTTGATAAATACAAGAAACACATGGGGCTGAAAGGGAAACATAGCAAGCGCTCCATACTTTTTCAAATACTGACACTAGTCTAATGGTAAATAACAAAGAATGCCAGGGCAGATGGGAGGGTTTTTGCAAACACACCACATCAGAAACAGACCAGACCTTTGATGTGGCAGAGTAAAACCAAGGAGCTAACAGACAGAACATTGGACATCTTTTCCCATGAAGCTCAATGTGTAAGTGGTATGAAAGGCCTTTCAGTTTCTTAACTTTCTACCCACAGCTTGCTCTCCTTCCCTTCCCTTCCCTTCCCTTCCCTTCCCTTCCCTTCCCTTGCCGTCCCATCCCCTCCCCTCCCCTCCCCTCCCTTCCCTTCCCAAGGCCTCTCCTTGGCTTCCTTTCCCAGACCCTGCCTGACTGGGCTCCTCTCATCCCTTAGAGACCTTCCTTCTTGGAAGATTCTTCTCCTCCCCACCCCACCCCCAGCCCTTTCACTTTCCCTCTCCAAATATTTCTCCCTAAATCTCCAGAATACCCCAATTATTATAGCTCGCTGTAGACTGCTGAAGGCAAAGGGAATGAAAAGAATCCTACAGAAGGAGTTGGAAGGTTGAGGTTCTCGTTCGGACCACACTTCGCTGACCTCCTACAACTTGGCAATGGTACGCGTTAGAACCAGAGAAAGGGCAAGAAGAGTGACAGGTTCGGAATCCCAGCTCTGCTCGGCGCCAGTGGGGTGACCTTCAGCAACCACAGACCTCCTGAAGTTGCTTCTCCATCTGGGAAGGACCTACCTCACACAAGGTGGCAGAGGGCCACGGGAGACTGGTGTGGGAAATACAAAGCATGGGACCCAAGGCTTCCCCGATGCACTTCCCGAAACAGCAGCAGCAGCCGCCGCGCCTCGGTGGCTGCGCCCAAGAACTTGTTAGAAATGCAAACTCTTCAGCCCACCCCAGACCTACTGAATCACAGAGTCTGACGTGGGGCCCGGTGCTCCGTGTTTTAACAAGTCCTCCAAGTGATTCTGATTCACACTGATGCTTGAAAAAACACCGCGCCATACAGATGAACTGGCTTTCGTGAGATTTCTTCTGGCTGAAGCTTTCTCTGGTTCCGGGGAGATTCTGCCAGTGTGATAAATGCGAATACCCCTGTGTCGCAATGGTACTTCTCATGTGAGGAGCACACCAGCTCATTCTCCTCTGTGCTCCTCTGGGTTCCCACAAAATCCTGGCAAACTCACGCAGTTGGGCCCATTTCAGGGAATCCCAGAGCCCTGATGATGTGGATCGTACAATTTATGATGTCTTTGAGGGCTGGGAAATATTCTACCACCAGGCCAGCCCAACAGCTTGATAGAAGCCAGTGCACTACAGTTTCAAGGATACCAGAAGAATCTAATCCTGCACATTTCCACCCACCGCACTGGTGCCAGAAATCCCATCATTACAGCCTGAAGCTTTAGTCCAACACCGAGAAGCCACTATCGCTGGAAACATCACAGCGAGCCCTTTACCGCTCAGGTAAGGGAGAGAAAAGGAGGAGAAGTTGAGTGTCTCGTTCTCAGGAAGTGGGATGCCCACCCCACTTGGGGAAGCATACCCTAAAGACGGCGATCGGGTCACTACAGGCAAGTTTGCTAGCTTCACAGTTAGCAAAGGCCAAGTGTGCTCACAGAACCAGGTATGGAGTGGAGGCGTGGAGACCACTTTAAGGGCTAACTTGGGGAGTCTCGGGCTGAAGGAGGAAGAATGAGTAGACCAGCACAGGGCCAGAACCACACTGGGCTGGTTCTTACTTTTTGGTGCCCTTGGAAAGATAGAAAACCTCCCAAACGATCATGGAAATGGGCAGCCCCATTGCCTTTGGTCCTCGTCCTCCTTCTCTGCCAGTGTGTTTGTTATATTGCTTGCCTGCACTGTTGTGTCTGCTCACTGCAGCCCAGTGAGCAACAGAAAACTCCTCATTTTACTGAGGAAGAAATGGGCAAGCCTACCTACCGGTGGTATGGCGGTACGGGAGCAGAGCTGACCTAGAGTCGAGCCCCAATCTCCAGGCTCCGAGCCTGCTTCTTTTGTCTCGGTGTGTGTTTGCAGTCTGGTTCGCATCCTACTGCCAAGACGACCCGTGTGCTCCTGCTCAGCTCCCCGTAGTCCCTCCAGGAGAGGGAGGCCAGGGCCCCGGAGCCCCGGTGCAGGGCGCGAATCCCAGGCCTCCAGCATCTGAGCATGTCCCGATCTGCTCCCGCTGTGTACCTCCTCCCTGCTTTCAGAGCACAGAGCTTAACGACTCCACAGATGGGCAACTCTGTCAGCCATGGAAAAGAGGTTCTGCTACACATAATTGGACTCTGAAAATATCACTGTGGAAGTGTGTAGCTGAGTCACAGAGTTGGCAGGGGAACTTCACACAGGCTAGGCTCTAACTCCATGGGCCCTGCAAGGTGGCCCCAGGCAGTGTCCCTCCCTGAGCCTAGCAGGGGGGTTGCTGAGGTCAAGCTGGAAAGATATTCCTTGCCCTATCACTGAGGTCAGGACACTTGGTTCACACATAGAAGTCTGGCCTCAGGGCACCTGGGTGGCTTAGTCAGTTAAGCATTGGACTTCAGCTCAGGTCATGATCTCGTGGTTTGTGGGTTCGAGCCCCATGTTGGGCTCTGTGCTGACAGCTCAGAGTCTGGAGCCTGCTTCAGATTCTGTGTCTCCCTCTTTCTCTGTCCCTCCCCTGCTCCTGCTCTCTCTCTCTCTGTCTCTGTCTCTCTCTCTTTCAAAAATAAATAAACATTAAAAAATTTAGAAAAAAAAAGAAATCTGGCCTAAAATTTTCTAAAATTCCTCCCCAACCTACCATCCCAACATGTGCACAACAAAGGCTTTATTTTGTTATCTGGTCACCTTGGACCATTTGTGTGACTCAGGCTCCCCTCTCTGTGATCGTGGGTTACAAATCCATGCTGTCCAGTCCTGCCCTTTAACCCTATGCTCCAATGCCACACCACCTAATGCTGCCAGGCGTAGTCAGCATCCAATCTAAGCAGAAATGTCTTAAACCAAACTAAGCGCTCATTATCCTCTCCAAACCAACTCCCCACAGCAACTTCGAGCAGAACCATTTTCTCAACCACCAAGACTCAACCTGGTGAAGTTGTCTTCCCCTTGGTTTTGCGTGTTTGGTTCGCCGTCACTGATGCCTGCTTCCTGAGTTCATTCTTCACACTGCTGCCTAACTGATCCTTCTTAAATCCTTCACTGTGCTATTCTCCAATCCAACATTTCTTTCTTGCCTTACAGCCATGGAAACAGCATTTCTCAGCCCTGGCTACAGATTAGAGCTTCTTAAAATCCCCAATGTCCAAGCCCCGTCCTCAGAAAATTCAGGCTTGGGGGGGTCTGAGGTGGGGCCCAGTCATCAATATGACTGAGAACCATTGTCCTAAATGACAGTACTTTTCAAACATTAAGGTGCATAGGGTGCCTGGGTGGCTCAATTGGTTAAGTGTCCGACTTCGGCTCAGGTCATGATCTCATGGTTCATGGGTTCAATCCCCACATCAGGCTCTGTGCTGACAGCTCAGAGCCTCTCTGCCCCTCCCCCATTTGCATTCTTTCTCTCTCTCTCTCAAAAATTAAATTATAATTAATTTATAATTAAAATATATAATTATTTTATATTATTTTAAATTATATTTATAATTAAAATATAATTTAAAAATAAAAATTAAAAAATAATAAAATATCAAATGTTAAGGTACATAGGAGTCTCCCTAGGGTCGTGTTAAAATGAATATTTGGGTTCAGTAGGGCTGGGATGGGCCTGAGATGCTATGCTTCAAACAAGCCCCCAGGCAACGAGCAAGCTCCTAGGTCCCAGGCCACACTTTGGGTCTCAAGGCCCAGCAGGTATAGGAGCATTGGCATCGCCTGGGGGCAATGGGGGGGGCGCAAGCCCTTCCTCATTTCCTGGGCTTCCTGCTCTCACCAGGCCTGCTCCCGACTGCCCCCCACCCGGCCCCAGGCACACCGGCCAACCTTGCCTTCTGGTTTCCTCAGAAAGCCTCACTCCCTTCTCCCTGCCTTGTTAAATCTCCCTCCTCTGCCAATTTCCAGCCTAGGCTCTCTTCTGCCATTTAGTCTTCCCCAACCGCTCCACGGTTTATTCATCCTTTACCCTCCGTCTCCACAACTAGGGCAAGTGTGGTGACCCTCCTATCACATCATGAGCTCCGCAGCCGAGAGCAGGGAGGGACATGGATGGGGGGGAGATATGGAACCCGGGCAGCGTTGTTGACACATTGTAGCTGCTGGCAAATCACTTTCCCTTTCTGAAAAACGCCCCATGAGGTGAATGCCCATCTGCTAAAGGTGGCTACATTACATCAGTGCTCTCGTTCTATGAAAATCACTTACTTTATCTTTAAAACCTCCTCAGAAACTCGGCCCCACAGAATAGTTCTCCGGACACGCAACATGGCATCGGCTGAAACTATTCCTCATGACAGCGAAGCCCAGAGGAGATTTAGAGATTACTGGTCCAGCTCCCCCTTTCCCTGTCATTTTATTAATAAGGAAGCCGAGGCCGCAAGAAAAGAACAGCTTCCTCCCATGTCCAGTTGGTTAGTAGCAGATTGAGGACCGGAGTCCGGATTCCCAGTTTGGTTGGGCTGGTGACCACAAAGCACATCTTTCAGAACAAGAAGCTTTTGAAGCAGGCTCCAGGCTCCAGGCTCCAGGCTCCAGGCTCCGAGCTGTCAGCACAGAGCCCGACGCGGGGCTTGAACCCACAAACCGTGAGATCATGACCTGAGCCAAAGTCGGATGCTTAATGGACTGAGCCACCCAGGCGCCCCAGGAACAAGAAGCTTTACCCTTCCAGATACAGCATCCACCCTCCTATGTGTCTGGGGGAAGCCACCATGGTATTCAGCAAAAACCGTGCCAATGCACTGTGAGTAGCTGGGCTGGATAAAGTCAGGAAGCATCGGTAATGGCAAGATGTTACAAGATGGCACTCCACAGGGTAGGACACCTTTGCCCATTGCAGAATCCTCCCACCCTGTTAGAGGTCAGGCCCTACAGTCCAGTACGACTGACTCCTAGCTTCACAGTCTCCTGTGACCTGGCCTATCCGAAGGTTCCAGCATCCCTCCCTATTAGGACATCCTGCTCAAGCCTGCTATTTCTCACACATACCTTATGCCATGGCTGATGCTGAAAGCAGCAGATCGCTTCTGGGTACAGGGACCCATGTGGATGAGGTTAACTCTGCTACTTGACCTTTGATATCTTTTTTTAAGTTTATTTATTTATTTTGAGAGAGACAGATGGGGAGGGGTAGAGAGAGAGGGAGAGAGGATCCCAAGTAGGCTCTGTGCTAGCAGCACAGAGCCCGACGCAGGGCTTGAACCCATGAACTGGGAGATCACGACCTGAGTGGAAACCAAGAGCCAGACACTTAACCGACTGAGCCACCCAGGTGCCCCTGACCTTTGACATCTTGAAGTTCGGAATTTAGCCAGGCAACTTCTCAGTCTGAACATGGGTCCAGACCTCACGATAGTTCTACCCTTTCAGGAACTGTGGGCCTGATCTTTCCAGGATAAAGAAGTTTTTCTTTTCTCTGTTGGCTTCCTAATGCCACCTCAGGTGAAGTTCTCCTGTGTGGAGCCCAGACAATTGTCACGCTGTGGCCAGAGATGTTTAATTGGATTTTAAAAGATGAGAAAGCAGCAGGGAGCTGATTGTCAGCCCTCTGACAAGGCCCAGCAGCAGAGGCGGCCTAGCAGCACGGAGGAGGGGTGTCCTGCCCAGTGTCGATTGCTGTCTCCACATGGGGGCAGGGAGGGCTGAGGAAAGGAGAGGATGTGTGGCAGTGACAGTGGCAGCCTGCCTTCTGCAGGCTCAGTGCCCCATTGTCCTATTCTGCTTTTACTTCCAGAATTTGACTCTCTCAGAAGGCAACCAAGGTTTCCCTTTTTAACTTATCCCTCCTCTGGGTGCCTGGGTGACTCCGTTGGTTAAGCATCCGACTTTGGCTCAGGTCATGATCACATGGTTCATGGTTCAACCCCCGTGTCAGGCTCTGTGCTGACAGCTCGGAGCCTGGAGCCTGTTTCGGATTCTGTGTCTCCCTCTCTCTGCCCCTCCTCCACTCACGTTCTGTCTCTCTTTGTCTCTCAAAGGTGAATAAATGTTAAAAAAAATTTTTTAACTTATCCCTCCTCATAAGAAAAACTTCTCTAAGCTGTCATATCAATAACTTATTTTTTAATGTTTATTTATTCATTTTTGAGAAAGAGAGAGCACAAGCAGGCGAGGGGCAGAGAGAGAGGGAGACACAGAATCCAAAGCAGGATCCAGGCTCCCAGCTATCAGCATAGAGCCCAACACGGGGCTCGAACCCATGAACTGTGAGAACATGACCTGAGCTGAAGTTGGACACAACTGACTGAGCCATCCAGGTGCCCCTCAATAATTTATTTTTATATTTTTAATAACATTTTTCCATGCTCAAGCTATCCTGTAAGCTTCACAAAGTGTCTGAGGTAGGTGGTCAGGGAAAACATGATCACCACAGTTTATAAAGGAGGAAACTAGATTAATTCAGCTGAGACCTGAGTTTTCCCAAGGTTATACAACTGGTAAATGGCTGAGCCAGAACCGGAGATCAGTTGTCACTGATGAAAAAGTAGATAAAAGCCATTTCATACATGACATGTATACAATTTCAATTCTGCATCTTAATACTATTTCCCAAAGAAACAAATCTCCCTTTGTTGTGACAGTGCAGGGAGAGCAGGCTGTGCCCTAAAGGCTAATTAAAAATGGAGGTTCCCACATACACCCTTCATCCTTGGATTGACAGAGATTTGATACAGAAACACAGACATTTCCAGGGCGGCCGAGCATGTCTGTGTGCTGCACTGTTTCTAGGCACCGAGGAGTTTATCAGTCCATGAGAAAGCTAGTAGCTAAGGAGGAGGACCCACCAATGTTACTCTGAGACAGAATGCATAGTGTGGCCATGAACCCAGATTCCTAGATTCATCTTCAAGATGAATAGGGCTCTGGCAGATCGGATCTGCCACTGGAAATGTAAAGTGATTCTTTTATATTATTTTTCTCAGGAAGACCTTAGGAGAAAACCATGGGAATAAACATTTTTCTAACACTGAACTTTAGACTGCCCCCCCCCAACATACACACACACACACACACACACACACACACACACACACCATTTTTAAAGGCTTGGGGGACAATACTTTTCCTGAAACCATGGACAGCATTCATCCTGTCGGCTTTGCCTGTGAAAAGATTTTCACTTTTCTATCAATATGATCTACACATCACTGAGAAGGCACAGGGTATAGCTATAGCCCTGGAAGAAAACTGGGTAAGTGGAGGCCAAGAGCAGTGGTTCAGAGAAGACAGGAATATTGAAGTTTGTTTCTTAGACAGCAACTGAGCCAAAACAGCCAGAAACACGGACACTTTTCAGAGAGCTTTGTGTGCACAAAGCACCTGGATTTCAACATGCATTTTGTGAATGTATCTCTTATAAGTCCATGGTGTCGAGAAAATGCAAGAGACACTATCCTAGCCCCAAAATTTACAACCTAAATATGCTTAAGAATAACCCAAGAGACTTTAGGTTTCAAGAGCACAGAATAAAGTCACTTCCACTCCCATTTCCTTTCCAGAAGTTAATTCTAACAATAATAAGGAAAAAAATCCATCATGGATGAAATGTAAAGACGTTTGTAATCCTGAATCACAGTACATGAGAAGAGTAAACACATGAAGAAAGGTTAATGACTTAGAGAAGAATAAGGTAAAAATTGAATACCTCCAGGGAGAGATTCCAACAGGAAGCAAACTAATTCAACACCCCTCAAAACACAGAAAGTCATAGGAATCAGGGTACCAGGTACTGTAGGGAGCTATGGCTGATTCCAGTCTGGGTCCAGTAGAGCAGCTTGATCAAAATGTCCCGCTTACAAATGACAATTATAAAATCAAGACAAAAAAATTTTAACTCTGAAAGGATTGGATATTGACCTAAAGGAGACAGAAACTGGAGGGAAGTTAACCCTTGAAAGATGGGAGCTGCACTGGGTGAGACTTCATGTTTGTGGCTTTTTGCCTGAGGGCAGTCCCTTTGTGCCAGCGTGGGCTGGCACAAAGCTGTGGTCTTGCTGCCTTGACATGTTAGAGACAGACTTCAGGCTACCAGAGAGGTTGGAAAGATATAAGGGAAATCCCAGAAAAGAGGGCTCCACAGAGGGTGGGATCCCCAAAATCTGAGCCTACATTCTACACAAATCCTCTGTTGACTACTGTACTATCGTTTCATGAGGGAGACTCTGGGAGACCAAAGAAAAGTCTGAGCGATAAGAAGTTAGGGGAAATTTCAGCCATTGCCCACCTCAGGGGAGACAGAGTTTTGGAGCCCAAGTCCCAGTAAGTTAACTTATTTCAAGAACAAAATCGACACTTTTTGGATGACAAAACTGAACCCAGAGTCTGAAAAAATTACCGTCCACAATGTCCTACATACAATCAAAAGGTATTAAATTAAAAAGAAAACAAAACTATGTGATGCATAATCAAGGGGATGAAAAAGGAATTCATAGAAACTAATTCGAAACACAGATGTTGGAATTAGTATATTTCATTATAAATATATCCAGTGACTTACATAAAAACATAGATATAATGAATGAAATGAAGCAGGCTCTCAGCAAAGAAATTGAAACTGTAAAAAATAAAAAGTCTAGAACTAAAATATGAAAAATTTTAAAATTCACTATATGGGCTTAAGAAAAAAATTGGAGATGCAGAAGAAAGAGTCCATGAACTGTAAGACTGATTGCCAGTAACTCATTCAATCCAAAATAGAGAGACATAAAAGATTAAAGAAAAACAGAAGCTCAGAGTCTCATGGTTGCACATGAAATAATCTAACATAACTGCCAAACACTGAAGAAAGAATAGGACATAAATAACGTTTGAAGGGGTGCCTGGTGGTTCAGTCAGTTAAGTGTCTGGCTCTTGGTTTTGGCTCAGGTCATGATCTGATGGCTTGTGAGACTAAACCCTGTGTCAGGCTCTGTGCTGACAGCATGGAGCCTGCTTGGGATTCTCTCTCTCCCTCTCTCCCTCTCTGCTCCTCCCCAGCTCATGTTCTCTCTTTCTCTCTCTCTCAAAATTAATAAACACTTAAAAAATTTTTTTAAATAATAATGTTTGAAGAAACAATGGCTGAAGCTCAGAAAGTTGCAAGCAAGATAAATACCAAGAAAAACCACACCTATGTACATTTTGATCAAACTGTAGAGAGCCAAAAATAAAACCTCAAAAGCTGCCAAAGAAAAACAACATATTACATATAGACTGAAGAACAACAAAATAAGTGACAGAAGACCTCTGATCAGAAAAATCAAGAGGGCGCCTGGATGGCTCAGTCGGTTAAACTTTTGACTTCATCTCAGGTCATGATCTCATGGTTCATGGGTTTGAGCCCCACATCGGGCTCTGTGCTGACAGCTCAGAGCCTGGAACCTACTTCAGATTCTGTGTCTCCCTCTCTCTCTACCTCTCCCCAGCTCATTCTCTCTCTCTCTCTCTCTCTCTCTCTGTCTCTCTCTCTCTCTGTTTCAAAAGTAAACATTAAAAAAAAAAGAAAAATTAGGTACAGAAACCATGAAAGAGTGTCTTTAAGGTGTTAAAAGAAAAAAACCCATTCAAGTCAGATTTCTATTTACTTCAAAAAGGAAGGTGAAATTAAGTCATTTTCAGATAAATGAAAACAGAGAATTGCAACTTCACTAGAAGAAATGCAAAATAAAGTTATTTGGGCTAAGGAGGAGTTTCTCAGACACTAGATGGACCCTAAATTACCAGTTTTCAGAAACTGCAGGTAAAGACAGATTACTATACTTTCTCTCTTCTTCACTTTATTTGTTTTAAAGATACAGAAGTATTTAAAATCTATATTATAAAACTATATTATAGGGCTTATAGTACACATAAGTGAAAATACATGAAACTAATAGCAAAAAAAAAAAAAAAAAGAGAGAGAGAGAGAGATAAGTGGTCTATACTCTCACAGGTTTCCTATATTTTTTAAAGTTTATTTCTTTATTTTGAGAGAGAGAGAGAGAGAGCACATGCAAGCAGGGGAGGGCAGAGAGAGAGAGAGAAAGAATCACAAACACACTCCGCACTATCAATGCAGAGCCCGACGTGGGGCTCAGGCTCACAAACCATGAGATCATGACCTGAGCTGAAGTCGGAAGCTTAACTGACTGAACTACCCAGATGCCCCACAAGTTTCCTATATTTTATGAAGTAAAGTAGTACAGTATTAATTGTAAGCTGACTGAGATAAATTTAAATTGTGCATCATAATCCCTAGAGCAACTGCTAAAAATATACAGACATATAACTTAAAGGAATTAAAATGGCATATGAAAACCTATTAAGTCAACTCTTAAAAATGGAAAGAAAGTAGAAACTGAGGGACAAAAATCATATCAGACAAATAGAAAACAAATGAAATAAGAGATGTATATCCAAACATATCAATAATTACTTTAAATGTGGATTAAGTAAATACAATGATTAAAAGAAATAGGTTTTTTAGACTAGATAAGAAAGCATGATTCAACTATATGCTGTCTATAAGAGGCTAAGAAAACATTACCAAGATAAACTGAATTATGTCAATTCTCCCCAGATTGATCTACCTATTCAGTGCAATACAATCCAAATAATAATTATTATTGTTATTATTTTGAAATTGACAAGCTGATTCCAAAATTTATATAGAGTGTCAGGGCTGCGGATTGCTCAAAACAAAAATAGTTTTTAAAAACTCACAATTTGGAGGACTTACTCTACCTGACTTCAAGACCTATCATAAAGCTAGAGAAATCAAGACAATAAGATATTGACATAAGAATAGATAAATAGGTCCATGGTAAAGGGGGAAGAAAGTGCAGAAACTGACCCATGCTTATATAGTCAACTGACTTTTGATAAATTTGCCAAAGTTGGGTGCCTGGGTGGTTCAGTTGATTAAACGTCTGACTCTTGATTTCAGCTCAGGTCATGACCTCACAGTCATGAGCTCGAGCCCCACATCTGGCTGCACACTGAGTGTCAGGCTTCATGCTCAGCATGAGGCCTGCTTGGGATTCTCTCTCTCTCTCTATCTCTCCCTGCCCCTCCCCTGTTCATGTTCTCTCTCTTTCTGTCTCTGTCTCTCTCTCAAAACAAAATTGCCAAAGCAATTCAATTGGAAAGGAAAGTTCTTTTCAACACATGGTACTAGAACTATATATCTATGTAAGATTTTTAAAAGAACCTTAATCCTCAACCTCATACTATACAAAAAAAAAAAAAGAATGATTCAATATGGATAAGAAACCAAAATATAAAAAGTTTATATAAAACTGTAAATATTTTAGAAATAAAAAAAAAGATTATATCTTTGCAAACTGGAGTTAGGCAGAGATTTCTTAGGACATAGAAAGCAATATTCATAAAAAGAAAAAAGTGACAGATTAGGCTTCATTAAATTAAAAACTTTTGTTCACAAAAAAAAAAGTCATTAGGAAAATGAATAGGCAAGCCATGAATTGGGAAAAAATACCGACAAAGCATAACTGAAAAAGAGCTTGTATCCAAAATGAAGAATTCCTACAATTCAACAAAGGTTAAAAAGACTGTCAACAACAAGTGTTGCCAAAGATATGAATTAACCACAACTTTCATGCAATGCTGTTTTTACAGAGCAGAAATCCACAAAAAGAAACCTCCTTGGGAAGCAGGTACTGCAGTAGGAAACTCTGAACTGTACTGACAGGTTGCTGGAGTCTCAGTGTGGACAAATCTAAGATATAAGAACTCCAGGGCAACATAGGCATCCTAGGAACTCCACACTTATGTAAACTTTATCTCTAGGAGCTCTACCAGGTCCTCCAGTGAATATCAGAGAAAAATCCCCTTGTGCTTCTGGAAGTGGAAGGGAAAAGGGAACCATTCTGAAATAGACCAGAGAATTCTGCTCTTAAAAAGGTCTTCCCAGAAGAGAAACATTTCTACCAAAAGCCTAACCTTCTGGAATTTTATAAAAACCTAACTACCTGGGATAAGAAAAATATCCAACTGTGGCTCACAGGACAGCCATCCTGTCCCACCTAAGGGAGTGAAGAGAGAAGCACTTAGGAAGTTCACAGTCTAGAGGCACAGGCTCACTAAAAGACTGAAACCTAATCATAAGAGTATAAAATACTTCCCTTCCCCACATCTCACCACCACATTACTAAAGGTCTATTTACTGAAGTTCCTTTTACATAGTTCATCATGTCTAGCTATCAAGAAAAAAATTATAAGACATACTAAAAGGCAAAAAGAACAGTTTCAAGAGATAGAGCAAGCATCAAACCAGACTTGGGTATGGCAGGGATATTGGAATTATCATAGTAAAACCACTATTATTAATATGCTAAGGGCTCTAATGAATAAAATAGGCAGCATGCAAGAACAGATGGGCAATGTAAGCAGAGAGATATAAGTTCTAAGAAAAAAGCAAAAAGAAATACTAGACGGAAAAAAAACACTTTAACAGAAATGAAGAATGCCTTTGATGGGCTTATTAGTAGAGTAGAAACAGCTAAGGAAAGAATTTCTGAGCTTGAGAAACTGCCAAAACTGAAAAGCAAAGGGAAAAAAAATTAAAAAAAGAAAACAGAGTATCCAAGAATTGTGAATTAACTACAAAATGTAAAATGTACACGTAGGGGTAATACCAGAAGGAGAAGTGATAAAGGAACAGAAAAAATATTAGAAACAATAATGCCTGAGAATTACCCCCAAATTAATGTCAGTTGTCAACCCACAAATCCAGGAAGTTCAGGAATAACAAGCATGTTAAGTTCAAAAACAAACAAACAACTTATATGAAAGCATATCATATTCAAACTTCAAAAAATCAAAGCTAAAGAAAAAATCCTGAAAAAAGCCAAATGAAAAAAATACCTCACCTACAGAGAAGAAAAGAATTACATTTAATTACATCTGGCTTCTCAGAAATCATGCAAACAAGAAAAGAGTGGTGTGAAATATTTAAAGTGTTGAGAGAGAAAAACCACCAACCTAGAATTCCATACTCTATGAAGTTACCCATCAGGAGTGAAGAAGAAATAAAGACACAAATAAAGAAGAAATAATGGCTGAAAATGTCCTTACCACAGGAAAGAAGAAGACATCCAGGTCTAGAAAGCTCAGAGAGTTCCAAGTAAGATGAAACCAAAGAGATCCATATCAAGACACAATTATAATTAAAATGTCAAAAGTTAAGGATCAAGAGAGAATCTTAAAAGGAGCAAGAGAAAGCAAAGTGCTATGTACAAGGGAAACCCCATAAAGCTATCAGCAGATTTCTCAACAGAGACTCTGCAGGCCAGAAGGGAGTAGCATGACATATTCAAAGTTTTGAAAGGAAAAAAAAGTCCAGCCAAGAATATTCTGCCCAACAAGGTAATCATTCAGAATTGAAAGACAGATAAAGAGTTTTCTAGACAAACAACAGCTAAAGGAGTACACCACCACTAAACCAGCCTTATAAGAAATGTTAAAGAGACTTCTTCAGACTGAAAAGAAATGGCACTAATTAATAACAAGAAAACATACAAAAGTAAAAATCTCAATGGAAAAGGCAAATATGTAGTAAAGGTAGTAGATAAATAAATAAATAAAATAAAGTTACAGGATACAAAATTAATATACAAAAATCTGTTGCATTTCTATTTGTTAATAATGAACTATCAGAAAGATAAATTAAAAAAAAACAATCCAATTTACAATCACATCAAAAAGAATAAAATATTTGGGGATAAATATAGCCAAGGAGATGAAACACTTGTACACTGAAAACTGGAAGACATTGATAAGAGAAATTAAAGAAAACACAAATAGGAATATATTCCATGCTCAAGAATTGGAAGACTTAATATATTGTTTAAATGTCCATACTACCCAAAAGTAATCTACAGATTCACTGCAATCCCTATCAAAGTTCCAATTGCACTTCTCACATAACTAGAACAAATAATTCTAAAATCTGTTTGGAACCACAAAAGATTCTGAATAGCCAAAGAATCTTGAGAAAGAACAACAAAGCTAGAGCTGTCATGCTCCCTGGTCTCAAACTATGTTACAAAACTGTAGTAATCAAAACATTATGGTATTAGCATAAAAACAGAATCAATGGAACAGAATAGAGAGCCCAGAAAAAACCCACACGTATATGATCAATTAATTTATAACAATGGAGGCAAGAATATACAACAGAGAAATAAACAATCTCCTCAATAAATGGTACTGAGAAAACTGGAAAGCTACATGCAGAAGAATGAAACTGGGCCACTATTTCACCATATACAAAAATTAATTTGAAATGGATTAAAGACTTGAATGTAAGACCCCAAATCATAAAACTCCTAGAAGAAAACGTAGGTAGTTAAGCTCCTTGGCATCTGTCTTAGCAATGTTTTGTTTTTTTTTATCTGACTCCAAAGGCAAGGGCAAAAGAGCAAAAATAAATAAATGAGACTACATTGAACTAAAAAGCTTCTGCACAGCAAAGGAAGCCAGCAATAAAATGAAAGGCAACCTACTGAATAGAAGATATTTGCAAATCACTTATCTGACAAAAGGTTAATATTCAAAATAAATAACTCATATATAAGTCAATAACACAAAAGGCAAATAAATAATCCAATTTAAAAAAATGGGCAGAGAATCTGAATAGACCTTTTTGCAAAAAAGACATACAGATGGCCAACAGACACATGAAAAGATGTTCAACATCATTACTCATCATGGAAATGCAAATCAAAACCACACTGAGACATCAAATCACACGTTAGAATGACTACTATCAAAAAGACAATAAATAACAAATGTTGACAAGGATGTGGAGAAAAAGCAACCCTTTCGTGCACTGTTGGTGGGAATGTAAATTGGAGCATCCACTGTGGAAAACAATATGGAAGTTCCTCAAAAAATTATAAACAGAATCACTATGTGATCCAGCAATTCCATTACTGGGTATCTATCTTTTTGAAGGAAAAAACACTAATTTGAAAATATGCATATGAACTCCTAAATTCATTGCTGCATTATTCACAATAGCCAAGATATAGAAGCAACCCAAGCGTCTATCAATGGATGAATGGATACAGGATATGTAGTATACATATGCAATGAAATATGACTTGACCATAAAAAGGAATGAAATCTTGCCATTTGTGACAACATGGATGTACCTTGAGGGTATTATGCTAAGTAAAATAAATCAGAAAGACAAATACTGCATAATTCCACTTATATGTCAAATATAAAAAACAAAACAAAATCCAGATTCACAAAAAACAGATTGGTAGTTGAAAGAGTGGAGGGAGGTTGGAGGAGTGGGAAATGGGTGAAGGGAATCAAAAAAACCTTCCAGTTATAAAATAAATACCTCATGGGGATGTAATTTACATCATGGTAAATAGAGTCACTAATATTGTATTAACTTTGTATGGTGACAGATGGTGTCCAGACTTACTGCAGTGATCATTTGCAATGCATACAAATATCAAATCACTATGTCGTAGACCTAAAAGTAATATAATATTGCATGTCAATTATACCTCAATAAAATAAAATAATAAAAAAACAATGAATACCCTAGAGGGAAAAAAGTAAACAGATGGACTTTCTCATAATATAAAATAGTACAAACATGGGGGGCCTGGGTGGCTCAGTCGGTTAAGCGTCCGACTTCAGCTCAGGTCACGATCTCGCAGTCCGTGAATTCGAGCCCCGAGTCGGGCTTTGGGCTGATGGCTCGGAGCTTGGAGCCTGCTTCCAATTCTGTGTCTCCCTCTCTCTCTGCCCCTCCCCCATTCATGCTCTGTCTCTCTGTCTCAAAAATAAGTAAACGTTAAAAATAAAATAAAATAAAATAAAATAAAATAAAATAAAATAAAATAAATAAAATAGTACAAACATAAAGCAATAATGAAACTGGGCCTCCAAAGCTCGTATATTAGAATATAATAAAACATATATATGAATAATTCATGGCTTTAAAAATCAATGAACATTATTAAACAATTATAATTACTCATAAAATGCAACAAAATTAATACTTAAAGGATGATTTATAGGTCTGAATGTATATATTAAAATATAACAAATGTTGGGGCGCCTGGGTGGCGCAGTCGGTTAAGCGTCCGACTTCAGCCAGGTCACGATCTCGTGGTCCGTGAGTTCGAGCCCCGTGTCGGGCTCTGGGCTGATGGCTCAGAGCCTGGAGCCTGTTTCTGATTCTGTGTCTCCCTCTCTCTCTGTCCCTCCCCCGTTCATGCTCTGTCTCTCTCTGTCCCAAAAATAAATAAACGTTGAAAAAAAAATTAAAATATAACAAATGTTAAGAATTATGATCTTCCCAAGCACTTCAAGAACTTATGAAAAGAACAAAAGACTAAACCCAAATGGACGGAAAGAAATATTGGTGGCAGTAATTAATTAATGAGATTAATGAAGTAGGAAACAAGGAAATGGTAGAGAATAGTACCAAACACAGATTTTTTTAAAAAAAATATTAATACAATAGACAAATCTCTGACATGGTTGGTCAACAAACACACACAAAGGAGAATAGGTAAATAAGCAATATTAGCAATGAATGATAAATTCATTATTTAGGTAATGCTAACTAGTAATAAACTTCAAAATGTCGGTGACATAATGAATTAAAAGTTTATTTCTCTATCCATTCATCAGTTGATGGACATTTAGGCTCTTTCCATAATTTGGCTATTGTTGAAAGTGCTGCTATAAACATTGGGGTCCAAGTGCCCCTATGCATCAGCACTCCTGTATCCCTTGGGTAAATTCCTAGCAGTGCTGTTGCTGGGTCATAGGGTAGATCTATTTTCAATTTTTTGAGGAACCTCCACACTGTTTTCCAGAGTAGCTGCACCAGTTTGCATTCCCACCAACAGTGCAAGAGGGTTCCCGTTTCTCCACATCCTCACCAGCATCTATAGTCTCCTGATTTGTTCATTTTAGCCACTCTGACTGGCGTGAGGTGATATCTGAGTGAGGTTTTGATTTGTATTTCCCTGATGAGGAGCGACGTTGAGCATCTTTTCATGTGCTTGTTGGCCATCTGGATGTCTTCTTTAGAGAAGTGTCTATTCATGTTCTCTGCCCATTTCTTCACTGGATTATTTGTTTTTCCGGTGTGGAGTTTGGTGAGCTCTTTATAGATTTTGGACACTAGCCCTTTGTCCGATATGTCAATTTGCAAATATCTTTTCCCATTCCGTTGGTTGCCTTTTAGTTGTGTTGATTGTTTCCTTGGCAGTGCAGAAGATTTTTATCTTCATGAGGTCCCAATAGTTCATTTTTGCTTTTAATTCCCTTGCCTTTGGGGATGTGTCAAGTAAGAAACTGCTGTGGCTGAGGTCAGAGAGGTTTTTTTCCTGCTTTCTCCTCTAGGGTTTTGATGGTTTCCTGTCTCACATTCAGGTCCTTTATCCATTTTGAGTTTATTTTTGTGAATGGTGTAAGAAAGTAGTCTAGTTTCATCCTTCTGCATGTCGCTGTCCAGTTCTCCCAGCACCATTTGTTAAAGAGACTATCTTTTTTCCATTGGATATTCTTTCCTGCTTTGTCAAAGATTAGTTGGCCATACTTTTGTGGGTCCAATTCTAGAATCTCTATTCTATGGGTAAAGAAATTGTGATTTATATACACAAAGGAATACTACGTGGCAATGAGAAAGAATGAAATATGGCATTTTGTGGCAACATGGATGGAAATGGAGAGTGTTATGCTAAGTTGAATAAGTCATACAGAGAAAGACAGATACCATATGTGTTCACTCTTATGTGGATCCTGAGAAACTTAACAGAAGACCATGGGGGAGGGGAAGAAAAAAAAGTTAGAGAGGGAGGGAGCCAAACCGTAAGAGACTCTTAAAAAGTGAGAACAAGCTGAGGGTTGATGGGGGGGTGGCAGGGTGGGGAGGGTGGGTGATGGGTATTGAGGAGGGCACCTGTTGGGATTAGCACTGGGTGTTGTATGGAAACCAATGTGACAATAAATTTCATATTTTAAAAAAAAGTTTATTTCTCACTCATCTAACAGTTGAGTGCAGACATTCTGGTTACCAGGAGGCTTTTCTCCACTCATTAATTTAGGGAGCCAGGTGTACTCCTAGTTCTTGGAGCTCTCACATCCCCTGGGGCTTAAAAACCTTCTTCATTAAAAAAAAAAAAGTAAATGTATGGGAAAAAAATACACCATATTTATACTTATCAAAAAAAAAATCTAGGGGCGCCTGGGTGGCTCAGTCGGTTGAGCAACCGACTTCGGCTCAGGTCATGATCTCACAGTTTGTGAGTTCGGGTCCCACGTCGGGCTCTGTACTGACAGCTCAGAGCCTGGAGCCCGCTTCGGATTCTGTGTCTCTCTTTCTCTCTGCCCCTCCCCCACTCATGCTCTGTCTCTCTCTGTCTCAGAAAAAAATAAACATTAAAAAAAAATTTTTTTTAATCTAGAGTAATTCCAGACAGAGAAGACTTCAGAGCAAGGAAAGATATCAGGGTTAAAGAAGAGCATTATATAATGATAATCCTTAATGTGTATGTGCCTTAATGAATATGTGCCTTAATATGTATGTGCCTAACAACAGAGCATCAAAATACATGAGGCAAAAATTGGTAGAACTGCAAGTATAAATATATAAATCCACTTACTATAGTTGGAGTTCAACATCCCTCTCTCAGAAATGGAAAGGTCCAGCAAGTCAAAAATCAGTAAGGACAAAACTGGACTCAACACCATCAATCAACTAATACAATGGACATCTACAGTCTACTTCATCCAACAACATCAGAACACACATTCTTCTCAAGGCCACATGGACCATTTACCAAGATAAACCACATTCTGGGCCATAAAACACATCTCAAATTTAAGCATAAAGAATTTACACAAAGTCTGCTCTCAAGCCACAAACGAATTAAACCAGAAATAAATAGCAGAAAAATAGATGTAATATCTCAAAATACTTGAAGAGTAAACAACATACTTCTAAATTACACATGAATTAAATTTTTAAATATTTTAACTAAATGAAAGTAAAAACAAAACTTACCAAATTTGTCGGGTAAAGTGAAAACAGTACTTGAGGGAAATTCATAGCACTGAATGTATATATTAGAAAAGAAGAGGGGCGCCTGGGTGGCGCAGTCGGTTAAGCGTTCGACTTCAGCCAGGTCACGATCTCGCGGTCCGTGAGTTCGAGCCCCGCATCAGGCTCTGGGCTGATGGCTCAGAGCCTGGAGCCTGTTTCCCATTCTGTGTCTCCCTCGCTCTCTGCCCCTCCCCCGCTCATGCTCTGTCTCTCTCTGTCCCAAAAATAAATAAACGTTGAAAAAAAAAAATTAAAAAAAAAAAAAAAAAAAAAAAAGAAAAGAAGAAAGATCTAAAGTCAGTCACCTAAGCTTCCACCTTAGGAAACTAGAAAAAGAGGGGAGAAATTTAGGGGCACCTGGCTGGCTCAGTTTGTAGAGCATGCAACTGTTGATCTCAGGATCATGAGTTTGAGTCCTGTGTCTTGTGTAGAATTACTTAAAAAAGAAAAACCAAAAGTAAATTCAAATTAAGCAGAAGTAAACAATAAAAAGAAGAACAGGAATCAATGAAATGGAAAAGAAGAAGCCAATAAAGAAAATCAACAAAATCAAAATCAAAAGCTACTTCTTAGAAAAGATCAGTAAAATTGATAAGCCTCTATTCTGGCTAATTAAGAAAAAGAGAGAGGACACAAATAGCTAACATTAGAATGAAACCAGGGACATTACTACAGATCCCATGAACATTAAAAAGATAATAAAAGAATAATATGAACAACTCTGTGCCCACAGATTTGATAACCAAGATGAAATAGGCCACTTTCTTGAAAGACACAATCTGCCAAAACCCTTGAAAGAAGAAGTAAGCTGTCTGAATAGGCTTATATCTATTTTAAAAACTGAATCAATAATTAATAATCTTCAAAAATAGAAAGAACCAGCCCCAGATGGGTTCACTGATGAATTCCACCAAACATTTAAGGAAGAAGTTATATCAATTCTCCACAGTCTCTTTCAGAGGATAGAAGCATAGGGAATCCTTCCTAACGTATTCTATGATGCCAGCATTATCCTAATACCAAAACCAGACAAAGACATTAGAAGAAAAGAAGACCACAGATCAATATCTCTCATGAAAATATAAGCAAAAATCCTAAACAAAATATTAGTAAACTGAATTCAACAATATATATGAGAATTATACTCTATAACCAAGTGGAATTTATCCCATGAATGCAAGGCTGGTTCAATGTTTGAAAATCAATTAATGTAATCCATTACATTAACAGACTAAAAGATAAATATCACTTGATAATATCAATAAATGCCCAAAAAAGGCATTTGGCAAAATCCAACACCCATTCATGATTTTTTAAAAGGCTCTCAGTAAACTAGAAATAGAGGAGAACTTCCTCTACTTGATAAAGAACTCCTACAAAAAAACCGACAGCTAACATACTTAATAGCAAGAAACTAGAAGCTTTACCACTAAGATCAGGAACAAGGCAAGGATGTCTCCTCTTATCACTTCTTTTCAACACTGTACTGGAAGTCTTAGCTAATACAATAAGACAAGAAAAAGAAATAAAAGGTATAAAGATTGAGAAGGAAGAAATAACACTGTCTTTGTTCACAGGTGACATTACTGTCTATGTAGAAAATCCAAAAGAATCAGAAAAAAAAACTACTGGAATAAGCAATTATAGCAAGATTTCAGATACAAATTAATATACAAAATTTAATCACTTTCCTATAAAGCAGCAATAAATAAGTGGAATTTGCATTTGAAAATAGAACACCATTTATGTTATACCCTTCAAAATAAAATAGTTAGCTATGCTATAACTCTAACAAAATATGTACAAGATCTATGTGAAAAAAACTACAAAACTCTAATGAATAAAATCAAAGAACTAAATAAATGTAAAAATATTTCATATTCATGATAGGAAGACTCAATATTGTCAAGATGTCCATTCTTCCCAACTTGATCTGTAGATTCAGTGAAATCTCAATCAAAATTCCTGCAAGCTATTTGTGAATGCCAAAACATTCTAAAATTTATACGGAAAACCAAAAGACCCAGAACAGACAATATTGAAGAAGAAAAGCAGTCAGAAGTCCGACACTATCTGAAATCAAGACTTACTAAAAAGCTACAATAATCAGGAAAGTATGGTATTGGTGAAAGAACAAGAAAATAGATCAATGGAACAAAATAAAGAGCCCCAAAATAGACCCATATAAATATAGTTAACTGATCTTTGACAAAGGAACAAAGGCAATCCAAGGGAACAAAGATAGTTTCTTCAACAAATGGTGCTGGAACAACAGGACATCTCCATGTAAAAAAAAAATGAAGCTACACACGGACCTTACACCCTTCACAAAACGTAACTCAAAGTGGATCAGAGACCTAAATGTAAAAATGCAAAAAATATAAAAATCCCAGAAGATAACATAGGAAAAACTTAGATTAACTTGGGTATGGCAGTTAATTTTTTGATTCAACACCAAATGCATGAGCTATGAAATAAATAATTGATGAACTGGACTCCATCAAAATTTTAAAACTCTGCTCTGTGAGAGACACTATCAGGTGAATGAGAAGATAAGCCATGACCTGGGAGAAAATATTTGCCAAAGATACATCTCATGAAAGATTGTTATCTAAAATATAGAAAGAACTCTTAAAACTCAAAAACAAGAAAACAAAGAACCTGATTTAAAAGTAGGCCAAACTCTACCCCAAAAAATAAATGAAATATAAAATTAAAAAGTGGGCCAAAGACCTTAACAGACACCTCATCAAAGGAGATATACAGATGACAAAGACATATTAAAAAATGCTCTCTCTCATATGCCATCAGGGAAATGCAAATAAAAACAACAGTGAAGATACCACTACATACCTATTATGATGGCCAAAATCTGGAACACTGATGACACCAAATACAGGCAAGGATGTGGAACAATAGGAATTTTCATTTATTTGTTGCTGTTAAGAATGCAAAATAGTACGGCCACTTTGGGAGGTCATTTGGCGGCTTCTTTCAAAATGAAACATACTCCAACTATACATTCCAGCAATCACACTCCATTTTATTTACCCAAAAGAACTGAAAATTTTATGTTCACACAAAAACCTGCACACAGATATTTATAGCAGCTTTATTTATAATCACCAAAACTTGGAAGCAACCAAGATGCCCTTCAGTAGGTGAATGGATAAACCGTGGGCCACCCACACAACGGAATATTATTCAGCACTAAAAATAAAGGAGCTGTCAAGCCATGAAAAGATGTGGGGGAAGCTTACATGCATATTACTAAGTGACAGAAGCCAATCTAAAAAGGTTACATATCGCATGATTCCAACGATAGGACATTTTGGCCAGCTCCTGCTATTCTACCTCCATCCACTGGCTGACCGCGATTGTATGAGACACATGGAGCAAGAACCAGCAAGTCAACCCTTCCCAATTCCCGACCAGAGCTGTGGGGGAAAGTAAAATTACTGTAGTTGTTTTAAGCCACTGAGTTTTGTGATTATTTGTCACGCAGCAATAGATCACTGGAACACTGACAATAGAGTTAACCAAAATTTGAGATATAACTATTGGATTATGGGATGAGGAGAGGGGAGTGAAAGAGGGATAAAAGTTTTCACCTACCAGTTTTTAAAGTTGGTAGATAATGTACAAAACTGACAAATCATGAGATAGTGTATACACATAAAATACTTATAAATATGGAGGATAATGCCCGAGAAGGGAAAACAGTTAAGCAGTTAAGAAGTGGTTATTTCTGGGGAACAGATTAGAATGTGTGGTTGGCAGGGACTACTGTTTTTATAAGCCTGTACCACTTTTCAACTTTTTAATGTATGTTCATTTATGACTTTGTTAAAAATAAAACATTTTCTAGAATAACAGAAGACTTTCTTCCCTCCAATCTTCAACAAAGAAAAACATGGCCCAGCTTCACATAAATACCACACATTTTGGGTGCCTACCGTGTATAAATCACTGTGATGTGCTATCGCTATGGGATGACAGACATGCACACACATGGCTCCAGGCTTTGAAACACTTGTAATTTGGTAGGAGAGAAAGAATATAGAAACTGAAAAAGGAAATAGCACAGATTACCAGGACATAATCAGCTAAGTGGCATGGGTAGGCAATGCTATAGGAAGAGAAGCTGACCACCAGCTCCTCTCAGGAGGAGGAAGATTAGAAAAGGTGTTGCTAAGGAGGCCCTTATCTTGGGACTACAGATGGGACCTCGTGTCCGAGTCATATTCATGAACACACTCACTCACATTCTTTGGAACCTCAGGTACCACAGCCCCATTCTGTCACTGTGCCCACTCTCCACCATTCCCACGTACCCCTTCCTGCTGCCAGCGAGCCAGCAAGTCTCAGAGCCCCAGCACTGATACTATGGATGGTAAACTCCTAGAAAATCAGCCACAAGAATGATAATCATGACAAAGGGGACACCCGGGTGGCTCAGTCAGTTAAGCATCAGACTCTTGGTTTGGTCTCAGGTCGTGATCACGCAGTTTGTTAGGTCAAGCCCTGCATCAGGCTCTCCCTGACAGTGCAGAGCCTGGTTAGGATTCTCTCTCCTCTCTCCCTGTTCCTCCCCTGCTCTCTCTGTCTCCCTCTCTCTCTCTAAAAATAAATAAATAAAAATTTTAAAAGAATAATCATGACAAAGGGCACTTACATGTATAGAGTACTTTACAGATCACAAAGCTTATTTCATTTCCTCCTCATAACTGAAGCAGGCAAGAAATTATTATACCCATTGTACAGATAAGGAATCAGCAGACTCAGAGATGTGAACCAAACCCCCTGATGTCCCACAGAAAATAGAAGGCAGATGGGGATGAAAATTCACTTCTGTGACTCCAAGGTTGGTAGATAAATTCAAGCCATCCAAAACATAGATTGGTCTGATCCTATGCCTGCTGCCAGACTCCTTGGTCAAGCCAGAGCCATTGGGTGAAAAATGGAAAGAAAGGGGAAAGGGTAACTCTTAAGTCTTCAAAGCATCAAGGGTGCCTGAGCTACAGTAGAGGAGTTGGGTTATAAATAACATGCACTGGAAGAACCACAGTGCCCAACGTTCATGATCTTACTAAAGGCAGAGGGGATTCTTGATGCAGCAGTGATGTTCAGAAAATAGACCAAAAAAAAAAAGAAAAGACAACTACAGAATGGAAGTCAAGTAGTGTACTCGATCCTGAAAATACAAGGAAAAGAATATTCAGGAATGAGCAAGTAGTCTCCTCACAGATCTTGGAGGAAAAACGGAACTCGGGGACACTCCCAGCTGGAGAAGGGAGCATTAAATGAGTTCTCGAACTGAAGAGGTCTCAAAGGAGAAGAGAAGTAAAAAGCCAGAAACATCAACACCACTTCTGGGAGAGAAAAGTGGAGTGGAAATCAGACTCAGCCTAACTTTCAAGCCTGGGAATTAGCTTCCAGAAGAATAGTTTGTCCAGAAACACACACACACACACACACACACACACACACACACACAGCTCTCATCAGTGATTCTAATATTGCCTTCAACCACCTAAAACAGGTGCAAAAACCAAGTGAACAAAGACACCAAAGCCAGACCAAATTCCCCCAGCAATTGTGAACCGTGAGATATTTACCAAGAGTCAGATGGCAACATTAGAAATGCCATCTAGCAACCTTATGGCTTTTTTTTAGAGCTCACCAAGCATTTTTACATACATTAGTTGCATTCATGGAGTCTTTCTCCTGTTTGGTGAGGAAACTGAGGCCCCCAAAAAGGTAAAATTGCTTATCCAAGGTCATACAGCTATTTAATGGTCTAACTAGAAATAAGACTCAGATCTTCAGAATCTCAGTTGACTTCAGCTTGGAAAGTTTCTAAAAAGATTCTACTTGTTTTAAAGCTCAGAATTCAGCTTTTCTAAACATCGGGGCCTTTTTTTTAATGTTTACTTATTTTTGAGAGAGACAGAGACAGAGACAGAATGCGAGTGGGTTGGGGCAGAGAAAGAGGAACAGAATCCAAAGCAGGCTCCAGGCTCGGAGCTGTCAGCACAGAGCCCGACGCGGGCCTCAAACTCACGAGCTGTGAGATCATAACCTGAGACGAAGTCGGACGCTCAACTGACTGAGCCACCCAGGCACCCCTAAACATTGGGGCATTTTAATTTGATCACTGCTTAGTCCCTGTGTAAACTGATTCCTTTCTGCATACATGGGCGATAGGAAGTAGTTGAAAGACTGGATTGGGACACAGAGAGGAAAACTAGACGGACGTAGAATTTCCACACTTGTGAGGAAATGTAAGTTTGACGAGCCAGATGAAATCCTAGAAGAGGGAGAGAAAGAGAGCACAGCCCACATTAAGGAGATAAATATTTCTGCCAGTCTCGAAATATTACTGAGAACACTAGCATGACTTCAGATATTCCCCCACTAAACCCTGCAACCCAGAGGCTCACAGGCGGCAGAACCAGCATGGGACAAAAAGCTCACCTCCTGCACCCCGCCTGCCCCTTTCTGTCTCCTGAGAGCAATTTCTCTCCACTCCTGCACCATCATTGTCTTCTGACCCTCCTCCCCTTTGGCTCAGAAAAGACTCTAGCCTCGGTCGTGTGCACCTGAATATGTATTTAAGGTATTATGTTATCTTTCGCCCAGGAGTTTGCATTTTAAGCCTTTTCTTTAATGGAAGAAAGACACCACATTAGTGAAAGGAATTTTCAGCATTAGCCAACCACTTTAAGGAAAATGTGCCCCCCTCCAACAGAAACACACCACAGCTGAAGAAGCTTCTTAGTGTCCCTAGAATTAAAGTCATCCTCAATTTTCTTTAGAAAAAAGAAAAAGTGACACAAGTTTGTAACATAAGGGAAAAAAATACCTAAGCAGGCTCTCCTTGACATTAAAAATAATGAACCAGACAGGGGTGCCTGGGTGGCTCAGTTGGTTGAGCATCTGACTATTGATTTGGGCTCAGGTCACAGTCCCAGGATTGTGGGATCAAGCCCCACATCGGGTTTGGTGCTGAGCATGGAGCCTGCTTGAGAGTGTCTCTCTTCCTCCCTCTGCCCCTCTCCCCCACTCATGCTCTCTCTCTCTCTCTCAAATAAAAAATAAATTAACAAAAAAAAATTTTAAATAATGAACCAGACAATTGTACACAAGGAAGGAAATAGGTTTGGAAATAATACCTAACAGAACCTCTGTACTGATTCTGTGTTCTGGTCCTATCTCCTGTTCACCAGGCACTGCGCCAAATGCAATATCAAACATCATCGCAACCCCACATCTGCTAACAGGTAAACTCAGCAGTGTATGCTTGGTTTAAACAGCCCTAGGTCTTTGGTCTGGAGGGAACCTCACATTTTTCCTTGTATGTGTAACATGAGGTCTTAAAGCTGTTCTTCTTGTGTACGTATTGAGTCCCTACGATGGGCCAGCACTGTGTCAGGTGCCAAACATAAGAACTTGAAATGTGGTTGTAAAAACACATGCCACAGTGAAATTAACAACGACCAAAACAGAGGAGGGAATTGGCCTCTGCATCTTCTGGCTTCGAGTGAATCTTTCTCCACTCCATTGCACCTACCTACTGTCATACTGTCATCACACACACACATGCACACGCACGCACACGCGCGCGCGCACACACACACACACACACACACACACCTTCTGCTTTTCCAAGTCAAACTCCAACCTCCTATTCTTTTGGTCTACTTGCTCCAGTAACCCAACCACAAGAGTTCTTAACACCACTTTAAGCCACAACACACCTTCTCACATCCATCAACCTCTCTCTCCCTCCACTGCCCTCCTATGTTCTTTGTTCCATCTTTATAATCACCTCCTTACAAATCCTCTTGACACTCTTGCCTCTCCTTTCTATTCTTGTACTGCCCTGCCAAAACCTCCTGCCTGGATGTATTTGGGCACCTTCCTTTATCACATCTGCCCCTGGGCTCTGGAAGCAGCACATCTCACATCTGGGAATACTGTCCAGACTCATGTACTCGGGGCATTGGAGGACTGCACGTTTTAAGTGGTCTAGAGTAGGAAAAGACTCTGTAGCAAGTCCAAGCAGCGACACATTCAGGCTTGTAACTTGGACCATCCAACCTGGCAGAACCTGTGATTCTAGAGGCATATTGAGGGAGGAAGATGGGGGGCACATGCCATGAGGAGTTTATGGTAAACTCCCATAGGAGAGTCACAACATAAAGCCCAAGGGTTCTGGAGTCAGGCTGTGATGTCTACAGCAGAGAACTATATACCATTTTTTAAACTTCTGGTGTGCTGCTGGGAGGTGAGACACAGGGAGTGTCTGGTGATGGGACATCAGGTGACTATATGGCCAAGGTTGCCCACTGTGAATTTGTTTCTGTCAGTCCCACCAAGTCATAAGCTAGTTTGGGCCCAACAATGATACCTCTTAAGACTGAAGTAATACATTGAGGATTGAATACGAGGAGGGACAGAAGGCACAAAAAAACGCACGAAGCAGGTAACCCAGACTCCCATGTCCTCCACTACTATTGTATGTCTCCTTTAACCCCCACCTATGGCCACCTGGGAGGTCCTGGTAGAACAGCTGACAGAAGAGCAAAAAGTCAGAATGTTTCACAGACAGAGTGACTCAATATGTAAGTATAAGCCAAAAATAGGCCACTGCTGCACTCTGGGGTGACTGTGAAAGACAGCAGCCATGTACATTGCACCTGGTCATCCACTTTTGTGGAAAGAGAAGTAGCCTGAAGTAGGAATATACATAGACTTATGGGCAGAAGTGAATGGCTTGACTGGTTGGTCAAGGGCATTGAAGGAAATGACGGAGCCAGTTGACATCAGCCATCCTTTGTCATTAGCTACCATACAGCTGATGCCACGGGCTCATGAATGGAGTAGCGATGATTCATGGATGCAGGATACACAGGGGTCCAACAGCCTGGGCTCTCATTCACCCATGCTGATCTTGCCACTGCTGCTGCCAAATATCTGAGTGCCTGATGATGCATCATTCCTGAGACTAACCAGCTACCTGGTGGCAAGTTGATTGCATTAGGCCTCTTCCTTCTTCCTGGAAGGGGCACCATTTCATCTGCTGGGATTTGAGAGTTTACCTTTGTCTTTCATGCCCTCAAGGCCTTGGCCAGCACCATTATCCAAGGGCTTGCAGAGCATCCAGTCTACCAACACAAGACCCTGTACAACAGTACATTAGACAAAGGGACTCATTTTACAACAAAATTGGTAAAGCTGTGTGGCACAGAACCATGGTATCCACTGGTCCTACCATATTGCTCATCTCTCTAGAAGCTGCCACTGTGGCAGTGTAGTAGAATAGCATGTTGAAGGTTCATTTGAGGTGGCAGCTTAGAAATGATACCCACAGGGTATAAACAGGTTTACACCTAGAGCAATGACCATTATATTGTGCTGTGTCCCCAAGAGGAAGAATGCATGGGTCTAGAGCCAAGAGGTGAAAGTAAGAGTGTCCCCACTTGCTATCACCCCCAGTGAGGGAATTTGTGTTCCTTTGCCTGCAACTTCAGACTTTGTGGGTCTAGAGATGTTGTTTCCCATAGAAGTAACACCTCTACCAGGGGACATTTTAGCTGCAGCTGCCACCTAGTCACTTTGAGCTCCTTGTCTAAAAGACCAGCAGGAAAGGAAAGGTGTCACCATACCAGCAGAGGTCATCAATCTTGCTCCTCAGCAGGGGGTAGGACCACAAGTAGACAAGAGGGACAGGGAAGAGTGTGCTTGACACCCAGATGGCCCATTTGCACATCTCTTGATATTCCCCTGCCCAATTTGATGATACATGAATAACACAGCAGACTTGGATCCCAGATATTTCAGGAATGACCAAGGGTTCAGCCCTCCCCACATGAGGTAAGCTAGCAGCTGTGCTAGCCAAGTGCGAGGGTAATTTAGAACGGGTACAGAGGAAGGATACAATTGCAGCCTTGAGACCAGCTGCAGTAGAGAGATATTTCATCCCACTAACTTTGCCCTTATAGGTTTTCTCAGGAAAAGAGACAAGCCAAGAATCTCTGAGAACTTCTTCCCAATTGGGGTAAACAGAAGTGCAGCGTGTCATGGGGGGAAGGCTTTACTCTGAATCAGAAGTCAGGTTGAATCCTGAGTTGGCCTGGACCGTATTTTAACCACTCAACTTGACTAGAAAGCTGTAGAATATGCCAAACATTTGCTAAGAAATGGAAAATTGGTGAACAAGGTTGAGAGCAGTCACTGGGAAAAAAATAAAGCTGTTTCAAGTCTATATCCAAATAAATTGAGAATCCTCAATGAACAGTTTATTCTTGTTACTTGTCTATTGTCTGTCTTTCCCCCTCCTTGGTAACATCCAGGAGGATAGGAATCACTGTCTGTTCTGCTCAGCTAGCACCTAGGATAGTGCCTGGAACAAAGCAGGTACCAAAACGTGGCTATAGCTGTTGTGCGGATGAATGGAGTCATAAATTGTATAGAGAGGCTGCAAGATCCAAAAGCCGAGAGAAAGCAATGAGCCTCCGGTGGACAGAATAAACTTCACAGGGTTAAGTTGGAATCTCAAGTGTATCTAAATTTCCCTTCTTTCTCCTTGTAGGGTACGGTAGCCTCTCTTTACTGGCAGCTGTAGCTTTTTGGTCCCATGAAGCTGCACAAACAAGTTGTTCCAAAAAACCACTGCTTTACCCAAAATATGTGAATTCTTTTAAAACATAACAGCATTGCTTCCAAAAGACTTCTCCATTGAGGAATCACTATACATTAACCTCTTACTGTGTGCTTAGTGTTGTTTTAAGTGCCTTGCAGTAACTAAATCTCCTTGGGAAGTTTCAAGACCGACCGAGCTAATACCGAATTCATCTCTACAAGTGTGAATACTGCGGTAACATTCTAGGACGATCAGCTTTACATTTAGAGACCAGTGAATAAGATTTAACCATGGAACTATGGAAATGCTATGGCCATCCTAACCCTCCCTTTTCAGGTAACCTGAAACACCACCACTTCTGCCACATGGATCCAAGGATGTGAGAGAGATGCCAGATCTTCCAAAGGCAAGTCAGAGAATGAGAAGGTCTGGAATAGGGAAGCTCTAATATGACTGAGGCAGGTATTTTACTCTGATCAATAAAATTTCCTCAATAAAATCACTTCAAGTGTTTGAAATAGCTATGAAAAAAAAAAAGACTCTCAACCTATGGTTTATTAGTGCAGCTTCCTAATTTTTTCACCTGCCCGTGTCTAGCAATTCTACCAAACAAAATCTTCCTGTTCTGACAGACACAGGGAGGTTTTGCCTCTTTAAGTTTGCAGGAGTCAACCTGCATTTTCCTTGGGCAGGGAAGTCTGTTTGCTAAGCGTAGGTCCAGTAGGCACAGCTCCATAAGTGTATGCAAAAGCACAACTGTAACAATACAATTCAAGCTAACAAAAGAGGGAAATCCCCCTATTCCAAAAAGCCAAATGCACAGAGCAGAAGCTATTCCTTGAGGCACCTACCCATAATGATCTCTCTCCCTGCCAACCTCCACTGTACACGGAATATACCCACTGAACTACCTAGAATCATGAGCCTGAGCATAAGCTCCTTGGAGCTTGATGTCTCACCTAATGCCTTGCACAGTAAAGTTCTCTGTAAATGTATATGAGAGATGGAGGGTGGACGTTCACAACTGTGTAGTCAGTGCCAGCCCGTGGGTGTTTGAAAAGCTCCCCTGCAGCTAGAATAGCAAAGCAAACAGATAGCACTTCTCCCCATTCCTAACGGAGGTGGAGGCAGGAAGGGGGGCGGGGAGAAAGGAAAGCAGACAGGGACAAAAAACGTACCCTAATGTAACTTCTCTTTTTTTTAATGTTTTATTTTATTTTGAGAGAGAGAAAGAGCATGAGCTGGGAGGGGCAGAGAGAGGGGGACAAAGGATCCAAAGTGGGCTCCATGCTGACAGCAGTGAGCCCGGTGGAGGGCTCGAACCCACCAACCATGAGATCATGACCTGAGCCAAAACCCACCAACCATGAGACCATGACCTGAGCCAAAGTCGGTCATTTAACAAACTGAGCCATCCAGGAGCCCCACCCCAATGTAACTTCTGCTTGCCACTCGAGCTCTTGCTTCCCCCAAGGGCTACAAGTCCTTTCTAGAACTTTCCTAGTCCCTATGCCTGTGAATTGGATGGATGAATGCTGACTGAGCCCAGAAGTTCATTGTGATTATTTCTTAAACCATGACATTTCCCAACATCTACTTCATGTAGCATTTAGGCCCAGGAACTGGCATCATCATTAAGTCAATAATGTTTCCCTCCACTAAACTCCTCTAGTGTTAACAATTAACATTAGAGTACATGTTATCTGCATACCTAAATTTGTCCTCCTGGAGAATTTCCCTATGAAATGAGTGCACTGATTTTATGTGCAGTGAGCACTTACACGTTTTTCCAAACTTGGTCAAGAATAGTTCTTTTTTTAAAAGCTTGGCAGACTATTGGGAAAGGCCATTCTTTTAAAGTACATACAAAGATTATTTCGGAAAGCTGGAAAGTGGAGACTTATAAGTTTACCAAACGGTCTGAAGGAAAGGTAATGGGGGTAACTGAAAGAGAGTAACTGTTTCATTCCCTTTCATATCTACCAATAGAAACAATAGGTACCTAAGGAAGGAAACAGGTGCTTTCTTTAGAGCTCATTTATAAACCATAACTTGGTACTTTCTGGTGCATATAACACTCATTTTGTGCACCTTAAGAATCTTTTTAAATGGCTTAAAATAAATTGAATGGCTTCTAATTGAGTTGTGCCTTTTAAAATTTCTTACAATAAAAATAGTATACACTCATCTTATTTTTATCCTTTAATATATTGTGAGTTCTTTCTCATGTTATTAAACAGTCCTAAAAATCTGATTGTTTTTACTTTTTAAAGTACCTTCAAGAAGACCTCTGTTAATGTCTGCATAGCATTCCAATGAATGCACCATATTTTATTTTGTTGTGGTTTTTCCGAGTTTGATCATATGACTACCACGTGGTGAACATGATGGTACCTCTATTTTTGCTCGAGTTTCTGATTATACCTTTAAGGCAGAGTTCTAGAATGACAATTACAGGATCAAAAGGTATCAGTCACCTGAAGTGTTGACTGTAGATGGGACTTCTCACCTCCTCCTCCAATCCCGTTTCACACTTGTTTTATCTGGGATCCTTTTCCCGGTGTTCACCTTTAGTACAAAATCAAGCAGCGTCTGATAAGAGTTTCCATTTGCCATCAATATTTTTAGATGTTAAGCCTATCCCCAAGGAGATGTTAATCATCTGGATGAAAATGTTTTCGGGGATTTTTCAGGATCAAGATGGCCTTCTTCTCTCAAAACTCTCCAAAACAAGGAAGAAAAGAAACGAAAGAGATAAACTCCACATAAAGTCAGAAAGTGGATGGAGGAAGGTTGAATGACTTAACAGAACAGAAAAAGGTCAAACCTGAGGGCATACAAAAAAATGATGCTAGTGAAAGAGAAGCTAATTCACCCACATGAATTCTAGAAGAATTCAGGAAATGTTAAGCACCAGATAGAAAGCAGAGGTGAGCCACAGGCAGCAGATAAACCCCAAGATCCTAACCGCCACCTTGTATATTCAATTGATTCCCCTTCCTACAGTCTAGAGGATATTCGGCTTAGAGAGGAGAGGGTTTTTGGAAGGAGCAGAACTAAAAATTGGGAGGTAAAGAAATAACTTGCAAATGAATATAAGAACCTCAGCCCCTCCCCCTGCATAGCTACAAAATAATGGCAGCCAGGATTCTCACAATTCTTGGGCAGGTATTGGGTGATCCTTTCTTGGAGAAGTTGGGTGATCCATGAACAAAGACCTACAGATGCTGATATTTGAAAGTCCCCCCAAAAAAGCCAGCCAACCACCCATCCATTTGTCCCTGATGGGTTGAGCCCATCAGACTTGCACATCACATTCATTCATTTAATAAATATTTATGAAGTGACTACTATGTTTTAGGTACAAGGAATTCCATAGTAAACAAAACAGAAATCTCTGTCTTCATAGAGCCTCCATTCTAGTATGGAAAAACAGATAGTAAACACAACAAATCAGTAAATGACATAGTGTATGGAGAAAACTAAAGCAGGAAAGGGGACTTGGAAATGCCAGTACTTCTAAATAAGGTGATCAGAGAAGGATCCGCTGAGAAGGTGACACCTGAACACAGACATGAAGGAGGTGAGAAAGTGGGTCATACAGATGGATACTTGGGAGTAGAGAGGTTCTAGGCAGAGGGAAGAGAAAATTCAAAAGCCCCAACATTCCTGTGGCTATCACAGAGTAAATAAGAATGACAACTGTAGGAAACAAGGTCAGAGAGGGAACAGAGAGTCAGGCCATATAGAGCATTTGCAGCACAGAGTCAAGTTGGCACCCCACCTTCACCTCTTGTAACTCCCTACTTCTGAGTGTGGACAAGATCTGTGACTTGATTCTAACCAAAAGATTACAGCAAAGATGAGAGAATGTCTCTCTCACGGTTATGTTGCATTATGTGAGGCTGTCTTGCTAAAAGACTCACCTTAGTCTCTGTCTCTCTCTGTTTCTGTCTCTGTCTCTCTCTCTCTCTCCTTCCTGGCTTGAGGAGGCAAGCTGCTATGAATCCTACCACTGCAAGGAACAACTGCGCAAGTTAGAAAACAGGTGCTTCCCTAGTCGAGCCTCTAGATGAGAACATAACCCTGGCCAATACCTTGACTGCAGCCTGGTAAGACCCAAAGCAGAGGAACCAGCTAAGTCAGGCCTGGACTTCTGAACCACAGAGGCTGTGAAATAATAAATGTGTATTATTTTAAGCCACTAAATTTATGGCAACTTGTTACACAGCATAGAAAACTAATATATCATCATAAGGACTTTGATTTTTATCTGGAATAAGACAGAGAGCCATCAATTAGAGCATTTGGAGAAGAAGTGACATAATATGACTTACATTTTTAAAAGATCACTCCAGCCTCTGTTGGGAATAGTCTATAAGGCATTGGTATGGAACCAGGGAGACCAATTAGGAGACACTTGCAACGATCCAGGCAAGACATGATGGTGGTTTGGAACAAGATGGTACAGGTGCCAATGGTGAGAAGTGGTAAGATTCTAGATATATTTTGAGATACACAAACAGCTCTTTAGACCTCATCCTTAAATATGAATAGACAGCCTAGGGTCATCAGACATTTGAGAAATATTAGAAATATTTCTAATATGATAGGAGAAAATAAAGCAAACAAAAACTCGGAGAAAACAGCTACAATCCAGGGAGCAGGAAAAAACTCATTAAGAATCTCAGAGAAACAAGAAAAAATATTTCATCCTTGAAATAATAATACTATATATAAAAGCTTTAAAGTCATACTTCAAGAATGAAAAATGGGAATGCACGCTGATGCAGCCACTCTGGAAAATAGTATGGAGGTTCCTCAAAAAACTAAAAATAGAACACCCTATGACCCAGCAATGGCACTATTAGGCATTTATCCACGGGATACAGGTGTGCTGTTTTGAAGGGACACATGCACCCCCATGTTTATAGCAGCCCTATCAACAATAGCCAAAGTATGGAAAGAGTCCAAATGTCCCTCGATGGATGAATGGATAAAGAAGATGTGGTATATATATACAATGGAGTATTACTTGGCAATCAAAAAGAATGGAATCTTGCCATTTGCAACTACATGGATGGAACTGGAGGGTATTATGCCAAGTGAAATTAGTCAGTCAGAGAAAGACAAAAATCATATGACTTCACTCATATGAGGACTTTAAGAGACAAAACAGATGAACATTGGGAAGGGAAACAAAAATAATGTAAAAACAGGGAGGGGAACAAAACAGAAGAGACTCATAAATATGGAGAACAAACTGAGGGTTATTGGAGGGGTTGTGGGGGGGGGGGCTAAATGGGTAAGGGGCACTAAGGACCCCACCCCTGAAATCATTGTTGCACTATATGCTAACTAATTTGGATGTAAATTTAAAAAAATTAAAAATTAAATTTAAAAAAAGAATGAAAAAAACCTTTTTATGTTAAAAATACATAAAAATTTTGAAATCTAGGAAAATCTCCCTAAAATTAGAAGTAAAACAAAAAAGGCCAAGAAATGGACTATAATAATGGAAAAAAAAAAAAGGAAAGTAGGAACAATCCAAGAGGTCCAATTTCTTTTTGTTTTGTTTTGTTTATTTAAGTAATCTTCACATCCAACGTTGGGCTCTAACTCACAATCCTGAGATCAAGAGTCACATGGTCATCCAAATGAGCCAGCCAGGTACCCCCAGGAGGTCCAATTTCTGAATAATAACTCCAGACAGAGAATAATAATAACAACAACAAAGGAGTAGGAAGGAAATTATCAACCAAAAAAATATATATCAACAAACAAAGAAACAAAAAAAGCAGGGAAATTTCCAAGACCTAAAGGGCACAATCTTCCAGACTAAAAGGGCCCATAGACCAAGTGTCCAACACAATGACTGAAAACTGACACAGGCAAGGCAAATTATCATACATTTTCAGAGCAGTAGGGTTAAACAAAAGATACTAAAACATCCAGTGAGAAGAAACTGGTTACCTACAAAGGAGTGGGAATTCAGTGGTATCAGACTTATCAATAGCAACACTGGAGCTGAAAAGCACTGGAACGATGCCTTCAGAATTCTGATGTGCAAGGAAATTATTTTTTATCCAGAATTCCACAGAAGTGGAAAATATGCACTCGTAATGTTTGTAGTTTCTAAAGATTTTTGTCTCATCTATACTCTTTTTCAAGAAGCTACTGGCAAATGTATTTCACCAAAATAAAGGCATATACCAAGAAAAAAGAAAGATGGGAGAGCCAGGAATTGGGGGCTGGAACAGAGGATGATATAAGGAAAAAGGACCCATCAGAATTGTGGCAAAAAGAAGGTACAGGAAAACCACCCTGCTCTGCAGTCCTGGGAAGGACAATGCTGATTGAGAAGGAAGGGTGGAAGGCTCGCAGGGGTGGGGGAGGGGGGATGTTTGCAGGAAAGAAACCGTGAAACCGAAGCTAAACTTTGCATCTGTTAGAATGAGGACAATAAATAATGTCTAAAACAATGACCCAAGACAAAAACGATGACCCAAGACATCATGACATGTAAATATTGCTTTTCTAATATAAAGAAAACTTGAAAAAATGGCTTAAAAACGTAAAGGTGGTTGCCTCTGGGACTAGGAGAAGCCGTGGGACCACTGGTTTTTGCTATTTGTCTTCCTTGAATTGTTAAATATGTTAATTTATTCTTTTGCCAGCAGTCAGAATTAGTTTCAAAAAATGTAAGTGGTTTATCACCCAGAATTTGGCAACGTCACAGGAAAAAAAAAGCAACAGGCTATGTAATTAGAGAAGAAAATCCTGTCTAATCACAAATAGAGGAAATGCTATGTGTTATAGAAAGTGAGACTGCCCAGCTCCTCTCATCCTCAAAATTACTGATTAATTCAAAGAATCAGAGGGAGTTGGGCAGAGTCACATTGTCAAGAAGCTAATGAAGCTTGTTTGTTTTTCAAAGCCCTGGGAGTGGCTATAAGCAATGTGTCAAGGTATATATACCTGTACATTTCCAACACACACAAATATACATTCATGTGAAATATATTAAAACTTAAAATATTTTTTTTTAATTTTAAAGAAAAAAGAAAAAAAAGGAGGCACCTGGGTGGCTCAGTCAGTTAAGCATCCAATTCCTGGTTTCAGCTCAGGTCATGATCTCATGGTTCCATGAGTCAAGCCCCACGTCAGGCTCTGCTACTATTAGCGTGGAGACTGCTTGGGATTCTCTCTCTCTCTCCCTAGCTCTTTGCCCCTCCCCCACTCGTGCTATCTCTATCTCTCTCAAAATAAATAAATAAACTTAAAAATAATTTAAATAGGGGTGCCTGGGTGGCTCAGTCAGTTAAGCATCTGACTTTGGCTCAGATCATGATCTCACGGTTCCTGAATTGGAGCCCTGTACAGGGATGTCTACTGACAGCTTAGAGCCTGGAGCCTGCTTTGGATTCTGTGCCTCCCTCTCTCTGCCCCTCCCCTGCTCGTGCTCTCTCTCTCTCTCTCTCATTTAAAAATTTTTTAATAAAATTATAATTTTTTAATATTAAAAAATATATTTTTTCAAAGACCATGTGCAGAAGTAAAATATTTCAACCATAGTTGTTAAGAATTTTCTCTTTATGCTCTGACTTCCTTTCTATCACACTTCTTCCAGAGATGAGTACCATTAGACAATGAGTCATTTTGGGAATTTGGATAGGGGAAAGCTGAATTGTAGATACATTTAGTTTTGTGTTGCTGGGAAATATTTGTGTGGGTCAGAATAATTTCTGAAGAGAGGTAAATTTTTGCTTTCACCTCCAAGCTAGGAAAGACTTCTAGGAATGTTATCATCCACTCTGCTGACTTACCTGGTATCTATCATGGCATGAAGGAGCAGAGCTAAGGCCATGGCATGATATAAGCATGTGCTACAGCACCAGAAACATATGAAAGATAGAGGGGAAACATGGTTCAAAATACACATCACTAGGGGCACCTGGGTAGCTCAGTCAGTTAAGCATCTGACTCTTGATCTCAGCCCTGGTCATCATTTCATGGTTCATAGGTTCGAGTCCCGCAACATCAGGCTCTGTGCTTGCAGCACATAGCCTGCTTGGGATTCTCTCTCTCCCTCTCTCTCTCTGCCCCTCCCTTGCTCTCTCTCAAAATAAATAAATAAAGTTAAACATAAAAATAAAAATAAATAAATGTGCATCACTAGATGCTTGTCTATGGAAAATTCTTCCCATCGCTGAACATGTAAAGTTGTGAATGAAGGGTAAAGTTTTCATCAATGCCAAGTCAAAAGGGAAGCCCTCTTCTAAAAGAAATATACTTGATAATAAGACCAATGCAAATATAAAAACATCACTATTTTCCTTTTTGGAGAGAATCACAGAAAATAGAATTTATTGGAATCCTTGCCCTTAAATTTCTTGCTGACTTGACATGAAATGCTGACTTTAATGAAGATAATATAAATGAATATTAAGCTACTAACAGAATATCAGTGACAAACTGGTTAATGAGTATTTGTCAATTTAAACAGTGCTTATGATTGGTACTGTACAAAAAAAAATGCGTTTCTCTTACAGCTTAGATATAAAAGAAATGAGAAGTTTTCCCAAATTTGATAACAACCCTAAAAATTTACATGATAACCAAACAAAAATCTGTGAAGCCAAAAGAAGCTTTTCTAAATGGTCACTAATAGAAACAAAATATGATCAATTATGTTAAAGGAAAGATTGAACCATCCTTCCTTGCGTCTACAGCAAATGATATTCAGGGTATAGTGCCAAAAATGTAGGGAAAAAAGTATTATAGAGGCATGTCAGGCAGTTATTAATTTAAAAAATACTAGAGGTTTGAGATGTTTGTGGTACTTACCAGCATGAAAAATGCCTGTACTTTGTTATCATTTTTTTCTCATTGTAAATAAATCCATGTTCCTACCTCATTTTGTATTTGGAATTTTGAGTCTTTGTTTAAAGAAGGGGCTCCCCCTCCCCAGTAATGAATAAGTTTTGTGTCCCACAATAACTGGGCCTGGCCCTGGTCAACCCGACACAGAATATCATCCGGTTCAGTAATTCTTAGGGGAGGCAGCGCTGTCCACTGCATCCACTCATGCCTCTCCCCACTAGAATTTGTTTTGGAAATTGTGGTGGGTGTTTTTGTTATTCTAATAATTTGGAGGGAACCCACTAGCGTTTGGTGGGTGGTGGTGGTGAGGGACATTCAACAGCCTGCGATGTGGAAAAGTCCCTCCCTCCGCAGAGCATTGCCTCACTTCCCCCTTTGACTTCCCAATGTCCAGCCGGTCAATTACATAAGTAAAAAATATGTATTTAATTATCTGAGCATGGAACAAAATTCCTTTCTACATATAAGTACATGGTATTTTTCCCCTTTTAAATACACACCAATTTTTTTTTTTTAAGATAAGCAACCAAGAAGGGAAGATCATAGTTTATTTTGTTTGGAACTTTACCAAGAAATGTTCACCATTTCAGAAAATCACATCACTGACAGCAATACCACTAGGTGTATTTGATAGCCAATAAAAATGACATACAAGGGCCAGGACCACACACTCCTAGCTATAGCATGTTCAACTGTCACATTTATGATTCTACATATAGCTGCAAACATCTAACTAATATGTCTTCTGGTGTGGGTAGGCCTGAGCATTTACATATTGAAATTCATATTGTTTTATAGAAATACTTTCCTTTTATGTCTTTCTCTATTACAGTAAAGGCACTGTATTGATTTTTAAATTATGTGTATAAGTAACTCATCTCTGGATTTCATTTCAGAATAGTAAAAGGGGAGCTACCAACAAAAGGAAACACTGATACAGTTGCTATGGCTGAAAACCACTGATGATGTTTAACTGCCTCATTTTGTAAATAAAGAAACTGAGGCTCTATCCATTCAATTGGTCCAGGCTACAGAGTCTGTCAATAACAGTACTAGGACCAGAACCCAGGACCCCTCTGTACCTTCGGGGGCCATACCATTAGACCAACCAACTTTCCAACATTATCAGACATTACTAAGAATCTGACCCCTATTAAGATAGGAATGTCACAGAGAAGGGAGATAAAATGTTATAGTCCAACGTTAACACCTAAGTTTGAATGGTATGACCTTATTCTTTTCAAGAGACCCGAAGTTTAGAGAAGCTTCCAGACACTGGGAAGACTATCAAAGCAGGAAAGATCTATTACGAAAGGACATGGAGAAAAACAGTGACAAAAAAAGCCAAAGACAAACTTCCTCAGTGGCATTCTTTTTTGCTAAATGCCAATCCTGAGAGGAATCCTACCAGAAAGGACATTTCATTTGCCATCTGACCTGGCAGTGGCAGTGCTGTGACTAGTGCATTCCACCTATGCAGAGTCTCAGCCCATGTCTGACCCAGGTTGCAGGAAGGGAGGAACTATCACTAGTCATAGGGACTGTCCTAGGAGAGTTGCCATTGTCATGAAACTTGACAGGACTCTCATGTAAATGGGCTTAATTCCAACTACTTTGAGTCAAGCTTAAGACATTCATTTCCTGGGTGTACAGGACCTTGCCTGGATGGAAGTGTGAAAACCAGGTGATTTTCCCAAGTAACCTAGAAATCCAAACTGAAAAGGAAAGGTGGGGTCTTTCAAACAATCCAAGGATTAATGATGAGGATAAAGAGGCCAGATCTGCCATTCAGTCATGAGTAGCTTAATTCTGATACATTTTCATGAATCGGGAAAATTAGCTATAAAATTAGCTTTAGTAAGTAATACAAACATGCATGGCTCTGGTATTCTGTAGTATCCCAGGTAGCATGTCTACAACCAAACTCATATCTTTCCACCACTACCACCCCAAACCATTCCTTTCTTCTTCTGATTTCTATCGTTCCACTCAGGGTGCCACTATTCTTATAAGCTCCAAACCTCAAGGGCATTTAAACCATTTCTGGTTCCTTACTTTGTACACTCAATCAGTTGGTAGATCTCCTCTGAAATTTATGTCCCCATTTTGTACTCTTTCTGCTACTAGTTTATGACTCATTCTTTTTTACCCAGATTACCATAGAAACTGTCTAACTTCTCTTTTCTTCATTTGCCTTGCCAGGAATGTCCTTAGAGTCATCAGCAAATACGTTTCCATCCATGCATTGATTTGCTCATTCTCTTTCATTCATGCATCAAATACTTACTCCATATGTGCCAGGCAATGGGAATACAGTGGCAAGCATGTCACAGTCCCCCTTAAAGGAGCTTACTGGACATGGACACGGACATGGACACTGGACATGAACACAGAAAATTCAGCAAGTATTATAGTTCAGAGTGGTAGGTGGAATGACAAGATAACCATGGGGGCCAGAGACACACAGGACCTGTGCCCAACTTCATTAGTAGGGGACAGGAAAGACTTCTAGAAGAAATGATAGGAGAAACCTTAAGAACAAGTTAGAGTTCATTGTAAATAAAGGGATGGGAGAGAAAAGGAAGATACAGGTGCCATTAGAACAGGGAGAGTTTGGTAACCTGCAGGTAGATCATTATTTTGGTGGGTATGTGCCTGTGAGTAGGGATGGGCACAAAATGAGGCCAGAAAGACCAGTGGAGGGCAGACTGAAGTTATTATAAACTGTTAAAAATCTTCAAAGACTTACCAAAATCAATGCAGTCTCCTCTCTCTCCGTTCTAGCACTCAAGGCTCTCTCCAGTGTGACTCAGACTACCTCCTAGCCCTCTCTCTCCCTTGTCAGCCTTTTACACTGACACCACCTATTCTGAGATGTGGCTTCTACTTCTTCACTCTTCCTCACTCTCGGCCACTCCAACCCGAGCTTGGGTTTTCAATATGCGAACACATACACACACACACACACACACACACACACACACACACGCACACGCACACATATGTATGCACACCAAAGGTGGAGCTAGCTTTAAGAAAATTCAATATTGGGGTGCCTGGGTGGCTCAGTCAGTTGAGCATCCAACTTCGGCTCAGGTTATGATCTCACAGTTCAGTTCGTGCGTTCAAGCCCCTCATTGAGCTCACTGCTGTCAGCAGGGAGCCCTCTTAGGACCCTGTGTCCCCCTTTCTCTCTCTACCCCTCTTCTGCTCATGCTCTCTCTCTCAAAAATAAATAAACAGTTTAAAAAAAATAAGGATAGTCATCTTTCTTCTCCAAATAGGAATCAAGAATAAAGTCATATTCTATTTGCTGAAGTTCATTTTGCATATCACTTTTTAGAAATGTATTTCTCGCAAAAATAAGACATACTTAAATTATTCACTAATACCTTCATTCATCCAACATTTGCTGGATACATCCATGTGCTAGGGAGTACAGTACACAGTAGGAATAGACCCTTGAATACGGTGGGCTTTCAGAGCACACTATTTGGTGGAAAAATAGTCTCACATCAGGAAATACAATAGTCCCTAACACTGGCCTTGCAGCCTGTATGGGTCAAGGAAGATCTGTTTCAGATTAGATGATGAAATCACAGTAGGGTGGAGGCAGGATGAAAGTAGCTGAAGCTCAGTTTCTTAGTCCTGATTCTGTCGTTAAATTACTAGATGGTTTTGGGAGCATGACACGTATACATTTTGGGCTCAATTTCCCCACCTCCAATGTGCGGGAGTGAATGAGGTGGATTCTAAAGTCCTTTCAATCCAATATGAATCAAAATGGACAATAGTTATCAGAGGCAGGGTTTTCAACACCAGGTAGACCAGTGGATTGTGCAGGTGACTAAGTATGATCACTGGAGTGTGGAAGGGGATAGTAATATTATGTTCAGTGTGGTTATGTGTGTACATGTTGTAGAACATGAGCATGGTGGCTATCTTCAAGAATCAGTACAACCTATAGACATGACCTGATTCAGCTCCCCAATAGCTAGGTTTGGAGGAAAGTAATATGATAGATATGTTAGAGATGAAGAAACTGAGCAAAGTTAAATGCCCAAGATGATACCACAGATCCTTCACAAATACAAAGAATTTGCACCAGATTGTTTATATGCTATTCTCCCATGGGTCCACATTTGTTCCCCACATGAGTAATTTATTCAGAACTTACATGTCTTCAACACTGTGCTCATCAATTACCACTACCTGGTGTTAGATCACCTATTTGGTCTATTTATTGTCTATCTTCCCCACTAGAGTGCAAGATCCATGTGGGCACGAACTTTGTCTCATCTTACTGTATCTTCAGTACCTTGAACTAGGCCTGATACAGAAAAAATATTGTGGATGTGATAGATGAATGTTAAGTGTTCTGAGAGAGGAAAACAACATAAGATAATTTCTCAACTCAAAGAAATTTTCATTGGGCACTTGGAACTATTGAACAATGCAAAATAATTTATAAGCGAGCACCAAAGTATTTCCCATAGATCCATGCTATAGTGTTGAGAAAATAGAGTAAAATGATCAGTAAATGCTGTAGTGACTGGGGAAGCCTCCAAAGAAGTAGAACCTGAATCAGACTCTGAAATATGGAAAGTTTGGGGTTTGGAATAAGGGAGATGGAAAGGAACGAGCGAAAGCCAATGAAAATGGCCCATCAGAAGACTACACAGGGGCGCCTGGGCAGCTCAGTTGGTTAAGTATCCAACTTCGGCTCAGGTCATGATCTCGCAGTTTGTGGGTTTGGGCCCTGTGTCGGGCTCTGTGCTGACAGCTCAGAGCCCGGAGCCTGTTTTGGATTCTGTGTCTCCCTCTCTCTCTGACCCTCCCCCTCTCACACTCTGTCTTGTCTGTCTGTCTCTCTCTCTCTCTCTCAAAAATAAACATTTTTTTAAAAAAATTTTAAGACTAGACAGATATTAGGAGCTCCTTTTGGGAAAGAAAATGGGAGGTAAAGTTATAAGAGCAGGTGAATCACAGATTACAGAAGATGTCCAAGAAAGAGAAGAGTCCAGCATTAATGTGATAGGAAATAGGAAAGAAGCACAGAAATAACAAGATTAAAATCTTGCCTCCCAGATTGGATTGTAGCAACTCTCCTTTCCTTGGGTCTTCAGCAAACAATGTCCAGGGCTAGTCATACAGTAATTGTTTAATTAGCATTTGCTGAATAATAGAATTTCAATCAAAGATCTGAGCCTTCCATAATCTTTTCTTACTCACAGACCCTTCTGGAGAGGGGCAATTGCATAATGTTATTTCTCATCCATCTTTTGTGCTTTTTTTCATGTCTGCTGCTGTTTATAGTCCAGGGGGAAAAAACGTATTGCCAACTAAGTCATTGCCTCATTAGGAAGCAGGGTCTGATCTGAAACCAATTTTTCAGAACAATGACTTGTTAAGTGCTGGAAAATGCAGTGTTTAGTCATGGAGAAAATAAAGACAGATTCACCATGCAATTGCGGGGCGGGGGGAGTTGTAATACTAAAAAATGAGAATTTGAACAAGTGGAAGGAACTGGTCCATTATCAAGTCTCAACTCCTTCAAAATGGGAAACAGAACATGCTCTGTGGCGCACAAACAGAAAATCTTCCTTCTCTCCCGCTCCCTAGATTTCCTTACTTAACATTCAGAATGAATGTCAGCCTTGTAATAAGGTGAGGAAACTCAGAAAGGAGGGTGTTTAAAGCTCAAAACAAATCTCTCTGTGAAGGACAAACTGGGTGAGCAATTTCAGGTGAGTGTGCGGTGAGCAGTCTTCAAGGGCTATGTGGGTGGCTGATTTCTCCAAGAAGGGTGGCCAGCTCCGGTCGCTGAGAGCAGAATTACCAAGTTCAGAGAGTAGAAGATTGCCCACAAACATCGAAGTGAGACGGACCAAAGGTGATGTCAGTTTTACTTAGGAAGTATCTCAGAATAATTGAGTGGGAATAACTTCCATCCTATCACACATATGGTCTCTGCAAGACAAATGGATGGAAAATGGAAAGTAGTTGACTCCATCCATTAAGAAGTCGCCTGAAGGAAGAAGTGTGGATGATTATTCATGCTGCAATATTGTTTTAGCCCGAAATAGAAAATGCCCCCAAGATGCTTCTTTCTGTGGCCCTGAGTGCAGAGTTCAGGGTTCATTTCCTCTGGGAACTGGTTGCTTTCCCGCTGCTGCTGGCCACGGATCGTAACTGTAACCCCAACAAGACAGACAACAAATGTCACAAGGGAGACCAGATCAGAGAATGGGAATAGTTCTACTCAAATTTATGTTCACTTTTGGAGAAAATATCTAAAACATAGTTTCAAACTATGTCCACCATACCAGATTCTTATCTTAAAATGTAACATACCGTAAACAAAGAAAGCAGAGGACCTCTCTGACACAGGGCAGGCTTTCCAGAGGGTCAAGCAGTTGCCACTCCTTTATCTCCATAATCCCATCCTGTCTTGTTGAAGAGGATGTAGAAATATAGGCTTTGGGGGCATAGCTCTAACTATTTTAGCACACATTCATCATTCCCTGCCCCTCTCCTTTCTTCCGGCTCTAAGGGTACATGACCGTAGATCCACTGTTAATTTAGAGTTATGTGGTTTTGTTCTTTTTCATAAGCTATATTATAATTATACTTTCAACATATGAACGTTAATCTCCTCTCCCCATCTACTGTAAATTGTAGGCTTTTTGGAATGAGGGATTATCTTCTCTTTTGTGTCTTCCAAAATGCCTATAAAAACTTTGGAAAACAGCTTGGCAGTTCTTCAGAAAATTAAACATAGAGTTATCTCCAACCCAGCCATCCACTTATACCCAAGAGAACTGAAACATCCATTCACACAAAAACATGTACCCAAATATTCAGAACAGAGTTACTCATGATTGCCAAAAAGTGGAAATAACCCACATTGTCTACCAACCTGTAAATGGATAAACCAAACTGGTACATCCATACAAAAGACTATCATGTAACCATTAAAAGAAATGAAGTGCTGATACAACGACATAGATGAATCTTGAAAATATGCTCAGGGAAAGAAGCCAGACACAAAAGACCATATATTGTATGATTCCATTTACATAAAATATTCAGAATGGACAAATCCATAGAGACAGAAAGTAGATTTGTGGTTGCTGGGAACCAGGTGAGAGGGAAGAATGTGGAGTGACTGCTAATGGGTACAGAGTTTCTTTTTGGAGTGATGAAGATGTTCTGAAGTTAGACAGTGTTGGGCACAGAGAAGAATTAGTATTTGAAGGTGAAGTTTCCTGAAGTATTTTAGGGGGAGAAAAAAAACAGAATTGGGGACGCCTGGGTGGCTCAGTTGGTTAAGCATCTACCTTTGACTCAGGTCATGATCTCACATTTGTGAGTTTGAGCCCCGCATTGGGCTCTGTGCTGTCAGCACAGAGCCTGCTTCAGATCCTCTGTCCCCACCCCTCTGCCCCTGTTTTAAAAAAAAAAAAAAAAAAAAAAAAAACAGAAACTGTGCCTAGTGACTTTTGTACAATTGTTCCTTCCTTTTACCATGTTATGAGCTAGATAGAGGCCTTCTCCACTCCTGATGTGTCCCTGAGTGAGGCTGCACTGCCCCCTGGAAAACCCAGCTCATGTCCCCTGCTGCAGAGAGCATAAGCAACTGATGGCCCCAGCTGCTCCTGCTCTAGATTTGCCACCACATTTGTGCCAGGCTTCTGCTGGCTGCTCCCCACCGATGACTGAGCACAGCAGGGGAAGTAAGGCAGGTTCATCCCAGCAAGATGCAGACTCCTCCATCAGGCATCTTTGGCTTGAGGAGTCCCCATCCACCTGGCATCACTAAGAAGTTGAGTGGCAGCTCTCCTCTTCAGCCAAGCTCATGATAGAAACAGCAATCACAGAGCTGGTTTCACTAATATCCATGAGAAGATGGGGCCCAATATAACAGAGGCCTGGGAGGCAGTCAAGGGGGCCTGGCACACATAACATTTGGAGATGGTTAATAGGGCACAGAGTTCATAGGGGTAAAATAGATAAGCAAGAGTATTACTTAATTCAACATCTATAAGAAAAAAAAAAGCAAAAATGTAGGAACAAGAGGCTGAAAGTGGTTACCTCTTTAAAAGTCACTTTCCCTGGGGCACCTGGGTGGCTTAGTCGGTTAAGCCTCTGACTTTGGCTCAGGTCATGCTCTCACAGTTTGTGGGTTTGAGCCCCGCATCAGGCTCTGTGCTGACAACTCAGAGCCTGGAGCCTGCTTCAGATTCTGTGTCTCCTGTGTCTCCCTCTCTCTCTGCTCCTCCTCAGCTCACGCTTCCTCTCTCTCTCTCTCTCTCTCTCTCTCTCTCTCTCTCTCTCAAAACTAAATATTAAAAAAAAAGTCACTTTCCCTTCTCAGTTCCAAGACTCAAGGCAAGTTCTAGATCTGGAACCCACTGCCTAAAAGAGGTGAGGTGCACAGGGCAATCAGACTCATAATGGCATAGCTATATGTATGTGCACTATAGTGCATACTATAATGATTCCCCAGTTCTCCAAAGAACCTACGGCCAGTTACTCATGTTATTACTGAGTGGAGATAAGGAAACTCCCAGACTTTTTGAGAACTATTTGACACAGAATCTGAGTTAATATTGATACCTAGAGACCCAAAGCATCATTGTAACACCCCTCTCCTGGGGGCACCAGGTAATAAATAGAGTCCTGGTTATAGTCTGACTCACAGTGGGTCCAATGGGTCCATGGATTCACCCAGTAATCATTCCCCCAGTCTCTGAATGTATAATTTGAATTGATATACTTGGCAGTTGGAGGAACCTCCACATTGGATCCTTGGCCTGTGGGCTAAGAGCTATCATAGTGGAAAAGACCAAGGGGAAACTCTGAAACTGAACCCCCACAAGCCAAGAGAGTAAATCAAAAACAATATTACTTGGGGGAGATGGAGATTAGTGCCATGATTAAAAACCAACAGAATATAAGACTTACCATTCTGCCCCTGCAGAAACCGAATAGATCCTAGAGATGCCTACAGACTACAAGCTCAGCCGAATAGTAGTCCCAATTGTAGCAGCTGTGCTGGGCATAGTATTAATGCTAGAGTAGATGAATAAGGCCTCAAGTACAGGATATATACTTGATTTGCAAATGCATTCTTTTTCATTCTGCATTCATATGGGACCAATGATAATTTCATTAGCAATATTGCCTTAGGGTTATGATAATTCTCCTGCCCTCTGTCATGATATAGTCCGGCTTCCTGGACATTGCACAGAACACCACACAGATCCATTCCATTAAAGACAGGACAAGCAAAAGGTAGCTAGCTAGTATGGCTGATGTCTTGATAAAGCACATGTGTGGCAGGGGGTGGGAGATAAACCCTACGAAGCGTCAGGGACCTGCCACCTCATTGAAGTTTTTAGAGGTCCAACAGTCAGGGGCATGCCAGAATATCCCTTCCAAACCAAACATGCAGCTGGCTGTATCTTGCAGTCCGTACCACAAAGAAGAAATACAGTGCCGGGTAGACGTCTCTGGGTTCTGGAAGCAACACATCCCACACCCAGGAATCCTGCTCTAGCCCACACCAGGTAACATGGAAGGCTGCCAGCTTTGGATGGAGCCCAAAGCAGCAAAGGTCTATGCAGCATATATAGCAGACCTGTCCTGCTACGTGGGCCTTAGTCTCTGTAAGACCCTATCAAGTTGGGGGTGTTAGCGGTAGAAAACAAGATGCACTGTGGAGCCTCTGGCAAGCCCCAGCAGGAGAATCACAACGCAGGCCCCTGGGATTCTGGAACAAGGCCATGCCATCTGCGATGGAGTGTTTTTATGCCTTTCAGAAAACAGTCCCCGATGGGGCCCCGATAGAGACACAATGCTTGGCCCTGAGGTAATCGAGAGAGCATACAGCTGTCCATAACGAGCTGGTTAGCAGGACCTGCCAAGCCCTGAAGTGGGACATGCCCAGCAACAGTCCATCAGGAGACAGAAATGGCACATCGTGACTGAGTCTGAGCAGGACCAGAGAGCACAAGCCAGCCACATGAGCAGGTAGCCTAGACCCCAGACCACCCACCACAGCTGTGCCGGGACCCCCTCCAGGCTTGCACCTATGGCCCAGGAGAGAAAGAAGAAAGAGCAGAAGGCCCAACTGTGGTTTATGAACAACTTACAAATCCACATGGGATGTGAATTACATGTCAATTTTTTTCAATGTTGGACATAAGCTGTTTGTGGATATGAGCTGCAAATGGACAGCAGCTGCATAGCAGCCACATTCAGAGTTGGCCTTGAATGCCAGCAAAGAGGTCTTCCCCCACAGGGTCCCAGTCTTACATGCAGGCAAGTAGCCTGAGGTGAGAATATGCAAAGGATCTGGAGGGGCTGGTAGCCCTTTCCTCAGGGGCCCTGGGGCACTGCCTGCTGGTATTCCCTCATCCCCTTGTAACTGTAGACAGATAAACAGATAGGCATAGCAACTCCAGCCTGAGAAGGGTATGATTACCAAGGGCTCAGACCCTGGAGACGGAGGTTTGGGACCCAATACCAATAAGTCACTGTGACCTGCCAAAGTGATGGCTGAGGGTGAGGGGAACTTGGAATGCATGGAGGGGGAGGGGGAGGGGAGCCCCCGGGGACCCTGGGACCAACCGCAATGGGTTGTTCATCCCATTAACCTCTCCTAGCCCCCCTCCCCTGCCCTCAGGAAGAGAGATGGGCAGGGACTATGAAGAAGCTGCTCCCTGAGCTGTAAAGAGGAGAGATTTGTGCAGGGCAAGGAGTGGACGCCAGTGGCCATGGAAACACACAGCTCAGATCTCCTGCTATGCGAGTGCAGTTGACCTTCAGCCCCAGTCCATGACCAAGCATGGTGATGAGGTCCTTCCAAGGCTCCTCACACAGCCCTGCTTCCTTCCTTGCCTCCTTCCTCAGTTGTCAGACCTGCACGTGGATGCCTGCCTCCTCCAGCTCCCTCCCCACAGACATCTCTTTGCATGTCTCGTGCCATCTCTGAGCCTGCTTCTCTGCAGACTGGATCGAACATAGGCTGCATTTTAGCTGAGCTCTGTGAGCACAGAGCAACATGGTGAAAGGCACTTTGTGGGCACAGAGGATTTTATCATTATCCACTCTGCCCAGAATAGGTGTCATTATTACCTCCTGCCAGGAGATGAGGAGTGATTGAATGGAGAGCACTCGCTATAATCTAAAACACTAGAAATGATGAATGAGGCAGATGTGGAAACTGCCTTTTATCAGTTCTCTTTAGCCACTCAATTTCTACTCAGTAGACTGCGGACGGTGCCGGTACCTGCACGGTTCTTTGCTCACACGGCTGGCAGCGCTTAGGATCCAGAGACCACGGAGGAACTCGGATTTCTGTGCAACTCAGTAGGACTTGAGTGAAACACTCGATGACTTGGAATCTAACTAGAAAAATAGGCACGCTCCTATGTTGCCATAGGAGAGCTCCAAGCTCCCAGCAGAGCAATCCAGTGAGCAGCAGCCAGCCCAGCCTAGTTAGCCTAGCCAGTGAGGCAAACATCGGTAAACAGCCAGAGCTGGGCAGCATATTTTCAACACACACCTTGCTCCCTCCTGGGGCCCCTACCCCTCTCTTCACATCTGGAGGCTCCTCCATGTCCTAGGGTGTGAATGAGTGACAACAACCTAGTATGCCTCCTTTCCCAAGACTGTAGAACCCTGAAAAGACTTCCAGTGACATGAGCTTTTTGTGTAGGGAAACTCTTTTGGAAAAGAGGGATCCTTCCATTCACTTGTCACTTGTAACAGTGCACAGGAAACCGTATTCGGTTGGCTGAAGCTTTAAAATCAGAGGTACCTCATTCAAATATACTGTCTCATGGCTAATAAGATTCTCAACCAACAGAAAGTAAGCAGGGATTGGCGTTCTAGTCCAGAGAAAGGAGGCTCAAAGATGAAGGAGTTTGCTCAAGATCACAAAGTCAAACCCTGTTGTTCTCACTTCCCTATGAGCTTGCCTCACCCTAAAGAGCATTTAGTCTTTAAATTTATGGCTTACTCTTTACTACTAAGATAATCACTAAGAAATCACTACTAAGATAATTTCATCAACAAAGGCAGATGAGATCAGGGGATGTCACATTCAAGATTTTTTAAATCCTAACTACTGACTGTACTGGAAGCTGTGACGCTCCACACAGATATTGCTTTTGGGATAAAAGTCTCTCCCAGCTCCTAGGTGGGCCACCAGCAAAAAGCCCTCAGCTGTCAGCCTCTACACAAATCACCTCAGCTCACACAGCCACATTGCCAAGGTCAAGGCCCCTTACCAAAGTATCCTGAATCCAATGACTCTTTGATATGGGGGTTTAAAGACTCAGCCCTCTTGCCCCAACTTGGGACAATCTTAAAGGGTCATGCCACCCCAGCTTCTGAACTCCCTCCAGGGTCAGCTGAGGCTGCTACCCAGACTGCATCTCAGCTCAATTTCCCTTCACTTCCACAGGGTCCACAGCATCCTAAGAGCAATTCCTAATAAGTATGCTAATCTCCAACTGGCACCAGATGTAGTCTGAGAAAGCTGACAGTAGGTCAGGATTTGGGAGCTGGATCACACAGTTGACAGTGAGGATCCCATCACTGGTGGGACTGTGTGGCACTAGGTGGCACAAGGTAGCAACGTAATTGTTAAAATTCTTAACTGTGGTGGACTGGGGTGGTACACTGGTGGAAAGAACAGCACTGGCTGGTGTAATGTACCAGGAATTGGAGAAATATAGGCAACATAGTGACAATAAGGATAATGAAATTGGATGGCTATGGCCTTAAGTGGAGGCACACTGGCGGGGCCACCGGAGACCACACCACAAGGGAGAGGCGGGACATTTGTGGCCACAGGAGTGAGGAGGGTACACATGGCCTGGATCCTGAGAATGCTCCACCAAGGAAGGCAGAACATAAGGTTCAATAATGGAGGGTTTATCGCTTTGGGAGTGCTCTCCCGGGATACGTGATATAACACCCTGGCAAGGATCCCGGGAGACGGTGCACGTGCTTTACTAGGATGATTCCTAGAAGCATAGAAAAGGCAAAGGGCCACACTAAGTGAAGTAGAAATTCCAGAACTATGGTGGCAGATAACAGAATAAGGATTAAACAGCTGGTTGGGGGGGGGGGGGGGGGTACCACAGTGGATATACCATGCAAGGGCAGAAAACCCACCAGAGGACATACCACTTACCAGAGCAAAGAAGTTCAACTGTGGCTGCCTTCTTGGCACAGGGACCACAGTAGAGATGTCATTGCAATACTGAATTTATTGATAGCAGTGAGGATGAGGATCATGGGACCCAACCCTGGAACCCCACCTTGCTGCTGCAAAAAAAAAGGCTGGGCGGCAATGTTTATCTGCCAGAAGGCAGGTGGACACAAGCATACAGTGAGTGGTGGGGTTGTGAGGGCAGCCCACAGGCCCAGGACACCGAGTTATGGAGGTGATTCTAGAACACAAGATTCCCTGGGGACAAATAAATGGGATGCCAACAAGAGTATTGCTCAGACTGTAAAATCAAAAGAAATCAAGTCTACACAATGAGGAGGTTGAGGGCCATTGTTCCCCAAAAATGTTAAGGTCCCTTGCCTAGTTTCTGAACCTAAGTCAGTTTTTTTTTTAATTTTGTGTTATTTTATTTAAGTTTTTATTTAAATTCCAGTTAGTTAACATACAGTGTAATATTAATATCTGGTGTACAATATAGTGATTCAACACTTCCATACAAGCACTGGTCAGTGCTCATCACGAGTGCACTCCTTAATCCCCATCACCTACTTAACCCATCCCCCCACCCACCTCTCATCTTGTAACCATCAGTTTGTTCTCTACAGTTAAGAGTGTTTCTTGGTTTCCCACTCTCTCTCTCTTTTTTTCCCCTTTGTGCATTAGTTTTGTTTCTTAAATTTCACATATGAGTGAAATTATATGATATTTTTCTTTCTCTGCCTGACTTATTCCACTTAGCATAATACTCTCTGGCTCCATCCACATCATTGCAAATGGCAAGATTTCGTTCTTTTTGATGGCTGAGTAATATTCCATTGTAAATATATACCACTTCTTCTTTATCCATTAATGAGTCAATGGACACTTGGGATGCTTCCATAACTTGACAATAGTAAATGATGCTGCTAAGCCAGTTTTTAGACACAGGAATAATTCCCTGAAGAAGAAACCAGACCCTCAAATGGAAGGATCCTGTAAGACCACAGTAAGTATTCCTGGAAATGTTTCCCTCCATTTCCTTCCCAAATAGTCCTGAAGCCATTACTCATATAACTACACACTGAGGAAAGGGGACCACCCAAAAGGACTGGTGGACACAAGGGCCAAATTTTTTACATTAATTTCCAGAGACCAAAAACACCAAGGCTCCCCATTACAGTGGGGTCCTAATGGACTTAGGTAACAACTGGAGTTCTGGCCCTGGCCCCATTCACAGAAAGCCCTCTGTGTCTGCAATCCACATAGCAATCAGTTCTCTGATCCACATCAGTGGGGTAAGAGCTGTCACAGTTGGTGGGGGGGGGGGGTGGATTTAAACGTCCAAAACTAATTCCCAACCCTTGGCTTACAAACAAGCCAAGATAGTAAATCCAAATAAATTATATCCAGGGGAAATGGCAAAAATGGATACCACCCTTAAAGGGCTACAGGATGCAGAAAGGGTGGTCCCCATCATGTCTTCATTTAATCCACCTGACTGGCTCCTTCAAAAAAATCACACAAATCCTGGAGGATGGAAGTAGACTATTGCAAATTCAGCCAAGTAGTATCCCCACTATTGGGCCAGATGTGCTATCTTTGGTAGAGCAGATGAAAAGGGCCTCGGGTATGTGGTCCAACTTGGACACTGCATTCTTTTCTAGCTGTCTCAGAAAAGAAGTCAAAAACAGCTCACACTCACTTAGAACAAACAATAGTATGCACTTATAGTATACAAGTATGCACTTGTATACAGCATACATTCATAGCCTTGCCCCAGAGCTACATAAATCTCCTACCCTCTGAAAAGACCTGGTGGTCTGGCTGCAAACCCCACAGAATACCACGCTGAGTCTCTACAGAGATGACTATTGCCAGCTGGACCAGATGGACAATTGGCTAGTCTGCTGGAGGACTTGTTAAGACACATGCTCTCCAGGGTTGCCTGGGTGGCTCAGTCAGCTAAGCATCCGACTCTTGATTTCGGCTCAGGTCATGATCTCATGGTTCGTGAGATCAAGCCCCGTGACAGGCTCCTGCTGACAGCATGGAGCCTGCTTGGGATTCTCTCTCTCTCCCTCTCTCTGCCCCTTCCCCTGCTCATGCATGAGCTCAGGCCATACTTCCTTATTGTCAAAGTCCACAGCCAATGGCTGATCAGAGTAAGGGGTAAAGGCTAAGCCCCAGTGAAGGGCACCAGCTTCAGAGCTCCCCATGTACCCCCTGCGGTGTCCTCTGAGCCACCATCAAAGCTCAGCTTCTCCCTCTACCCAGTCCTGCTTTCTCCCCTTCCCTTTTACACATGTTAATCCTCAAATCACCCCCTATTAAATGTCCTGAATGGTAATCTCAGTCACAGAGTCTGCAGCTTCCCGACCTAACCTGCAGCAATGGCAAAGCTGGAGGCCCCTTGGACTGTCATTCCAAATCCTGACCGTGACACCCCTGTTTGAGAAGGCAATGAGTAGACTCCTACCATAGTCCTGGATCCATATGTGGACAGAATAGAGAACAATGCCGGTTATTTTTAACCATTTGTGGGGAGCTATAGGCCCCTTTTGAGATTCTGATGAATGGTCCCTAAAAATGCATGTGTGTGTGAGTGTGCAAAATAAGTGCACACATACACACATATGCATAAAATACTGCATAAACTTCAGATAGCTCATGAAATATCTGAACCCCAAATTAAGAATTCCCAATTTACATCATCTCCAATAGACCCTAAATCTCCTGAGATCAAGCCACATTTCCCATAATGAGACATTTTGTAGTATTCGGTAAAAGTCTGCTGATTTGCATTTCGTAGGCACTCAATAAATACTTGCTAATTTGGTGTGACTTCAGATACAACTAATGGACTAACACAAACATTTTCTCTCTGATTGTGCCACCCACCGCTCTCCCAACAGTGGTGACTGCTAGAAAGCCCATCACTGCACACCTTTATCTCTTCAGCTTATAGCTTTGCTTCAGCTAGATGAAGGTGCTCCTGAAAGATCTCAAAATAACTTATCATAAACCAGTTTACCCAGCATGAATCAGTTCACATTCATTCTTGAGCACTAGTGTGACTTAGAAGTGAAGGAGAGTCTTCAAGAGGGCTCTGAATACCAGATGGGACTTGAAAATTGATGGTTTGGGGAAAGATGAAGGGAAATTGCTGGAAATGAGTACATGTTTCCCCCGCTATCTGAAAGTAGAGCATTTTTATGAAACCTCTTGTAAGCCAACATGTCAGGGGAAAAAAAGAAGCAATGATTATTAATTTATATGGAAAAATTTTGAGCATTCCCAGACCCAAAAAGATAACCTCTCTTTGATTTTTCTGATACCTTGGGACACATCTTGCTAAGAGATGCACAAAATAAATCAAGATAAAGCACAGATGCTCACAGACACGGTTCAAAGCTCCGGTAGCCTGATGCTGAGATGCTGAGTGTGGTTCCCTGAGAAGGAGGAGCTCGGCGGGCCGCTCACTGCACGGGTGCACATTGCCTTTCTAAGGGCTTGCTGCAACCCAACGCTGAACGCTATTTTTGCTTTCTGCCTTTTTTCAAAGAAGCGAAAATCCTCTTTGGTTTCTTTGGTTGGTGAAAACAGGTACTGATGTAGGTCTTTCATAAGAGTGAAATGACATAATGTGAACTTTCAAAAACTGGGGGACATCTGTAGAAACCTTGCCAGCTTCAGCGATTTTGCATTGGAAACTTCTGCATTCAAAATGATATGGTGCCAGATGTAAGCTCAGAGCAAATTATAGTAACCCCAAATTTTGCCTGATAAAAATATGTAATTACTTTGTGACATTCTTTTTAAGGAAAAACAACAAGCCTGTTATAATAGACCCACTGTGTTAATGTAACTGATCCTATATTAAATTTAATTTCCTAAGAGGTATGCAAGATCTTTTTGAGACTGTGTGATTCTTATCTGCCCCTCTTACTGTGTTCCCTCCCCCCAATCTCCTCCGCAGGGCCCCAGGTAGGCTAAAAGCCTTACCCAGGGTCTCAGATCAAACATGTCCTGCTTCCTGACATGTTCTAAGTAAGGGAGAAGACACATGCATAACACAGACCCCCAATTCCAGGTCTCCTGGCTTTCTTGAGAAACCATTCTTATAAATGGAGTGACAAGGGGATACAACATGGAGAGAACTCTGGCTTAGAAGCAGAAGATCTGGTTTGAAGTCCGGCCTTGCATTTGCAAACTGAATTCTCAGGCAAATCACGTTCCCCATATGTCCCCTAAAATAAGAATATTACCTGTCCTGCCTGATAGTATTCTTTGAGGACCGAGTGAGATACTATATGTATATGTGAAAGTACTTTGTAAACGGATACATTAACACTCAGGTAAGTTTTATTTCTATCACCTCTGAACATGCCTCTCCTTCTCCTCTTCATCTCTCCTTTCAAGGCCTATCACTTTGTCTGAGATGTCTCTAATCTCTTCCACCTTCGTCATCTGACTCTGTTCAAGGTTCCTCCTATCTACTGATACGTTTCATGCAATCCTGCACTTTCCGTACCGCCTTACACTATTCACAATTTCATGTGTATTCATCCTCTCTGCAATTTGCATGTAAGCTAGTTATAAATGAAGGCCATATTACATATTCTTAAACCACTTTTCTTTAGTTGAAAATATGATAGGTCCCCAATAAATAGGAATACGACAAGCTGATTCTAAAGTATATATATAGAAATGCAAAGGTCAAAACATAGCCAAACACCCCTGAAAGAAAATAATATGAGAAGACTTTCTCACCAGGTGTCAAGACTTGGAAAATTATAGTAATTAAGGTCATGTTTATTGGTACACAGATAGACAAAGTAAGCAGTAGAACAGAATAAGGACAACCTGACATGCATGTATAGAAATGTACTATATCTCAAAAGTCACATTGTAGATCACATAGGGGGAAAATGGGCTATAATGGTGCTAAGACAATGGGTTATCTACACAGAAAAATTAAATTGGATTTCTATTTTACACCAGGTATAAAAATCAATTCCTTAAAGACTTCACTGGGAAGGGCAAACACATTTTCAGAAAATAATTATCTTTATGACATTGGGATAGAAAAATATTTTTTAAAGAAGAGGAGGAAAGTGCTAACATTTTTTTAAAATTTGAACATTTTTACTGCATTAAAATTAATAACTAATTTAACTAGTTAATTGGTAATCTACCCACCAAGATATCATAAAGGAAATGAAAAGGCAAGCTATAGTCTGAGAGGCTGTATCTGCAACACATCTGAGGAACAAAGGATTTGTACCCAGAATATGTAAACAGTAATAAGAAAAAGATCTCTCAGCAGCCTTGACAAGGTCTGCGGGGGAGACATAGTTTTGGAGTTTGAGTCATGCCAAGTTTGAGGGGGTGTGGGTGGGCTTGCCACAGATATGGGCTTTGCACAGATCCATCCTAACAAAGCATAAAACTAATTCTGCATAAATTCAAGGTGACCTGCAAGTAGTTGAACTGCCTGCTAGAATAAAAATCATTACCCTTCAGATAAAAATAACAAAATCCAGGTTCTCTAAAATATATCAGGAACAATTTCCAGTATACAATTCAAAACTATTACACATGCAAAGGAATAGGAAAATGTGACCCTGAAGTAGCATAGATGTTGGATTTAGCAGACAACTTTAAGCAGCTATAAGTATGTTCCAGGAGTTAACAGAACATATGGTCCCACTGAGTGAGCGGACAGAGAATGTCAGCAAGAAAACAATTTTTAAAACTAAATGGAAATTCAAGAATTGAGAAGAACAGTAACTGAATTTCACTAGATGGGCTTGATAGAAGAAAGTGTTAGCAAACTTGAAGACAGATCAATAAAAATTATCTAATCTTAAAAATGAAAAGAATAAGAGATGCTCAATGTCACTGATCATCAGGGAAATGCAGATCAAAAACACAATGAGATCTCACCTCACATCTCTCAGAATGGCTAAAATCAAAAATTCAAGAAACAACAAGTATTGACAAGGATGTGGAGAGAAAGGAGCACTCATGCACTGTTGGTGGGAATGAAAACTGGTGCAGCCACTGTGGAAAATATGGAGGTTCCTCAAAAAAAATAGAACTACCCTATGATCCAGTAATTGTGCTACTGGGTATTCACCCAAAAAATACAAAAACAGTAATTCAGAGGGATACCTGCACCCTATGTTTATTGCAGCATTATTTACAATAACCAAATTACATAAGCAGCCCATGTCCATTGATGAATGAATGGACAAAGAAGATGTGGTATATCTATACAATGGAATATTACTCAGCCCTTAAAAAAGAATGAAATCTTGCCATTAGCAACAACATGGATAGAGCTAAAGAGTATAATGCTAAATGAAGTAAGTTAATCAGAGAAAGAAAAATACCATATGATTTCACTCTTATGTGGAATTTAAGAAACAAATGAACAAAGGGAAAAGAAAGTAAAAGAGAAAGAGAAACCAAAAAAACAGACTCTTAACTATAGAGAACAAACAGATGGCTACCAGAGGGGAGGTGGGTGGGGGAGATGGGTGAAATAGTGAAAGGGATTAAGAGTGCATTAACTTGATGAGCACTAACTAATATACGGAACTGTTGAATCACTCTATTGTACACCTGAAACTAATATAACACTGTGTGTTCATATACTGGAGTTAAAATTTAAAAAATAGATGAGGAAAAAAGAAAGAAATTCAGGGAATGGATGATATTTACCCAAGGCTAATTTTGTAACATAAACAGAAAACATTAACTCCTTCAAAGGGATATGCAGAAAAACAAAAAGCAACAACCAGAAAAAGAAAAAAAAGAAAGAATAAAATTCCAGAAAAGTAAACTGAGCCTCAGGAATTGACAGAACAATTATCAGTCTGTATATGTGTGGTCCGGTTTTTGGAAGTAAAGGTTTATTAGAACATAGCCATACCCGTTTACAGAATTGAGTAGTTCCAACAGAGACTGTATGGATTTCAAAGCTAAAATATTTACTATCTTTATAGGAAAAGTTTGATGAGTCCCAGGCAAGAGGGACAAAGGGAGGAAGCAATGTTATAGAAACATGTGGACCACAGTTGCCTAACAGAAGCTAGAACCACAGCGGCCTGTCCAGAAGCTCAAGCCACTGCCCCAGAAACACCACTCAAGACAGAAAGAGAAGAGAAATACCTGGTTTCTCTCTTCCTTGTGCCCTCCAATCTCCCCCACCACCCAGTGGCTCCCATCTGCCCAACCCAGCTGACACAAAGTCTGAAACATAAGGAGTCAGCCTCCTGCAGGATAAAGCAGAACAGCAGAAGGTCAAGAATTAGATCTGAGAGTAAATCAAAGCAGAACTGTCAGATATCTTAGAAAAACTCTTGCACATCTGTACCAAGAGACATGGATCAGAATGTTCCAGCAGCATTCTCAGTAAAAACCTGGAAATGACCAAAGAGTCAACCAACAGAAGAATGGTCAAAACTCTGTAGAATATTCACAAAATGGAATGTTACACTGCAGGGACAATCAATGAACTACAGCTACACACAGTAACATTTAAATCTGAAAAATATGCTAGGCGTAAAAAAAAAAAAATCAAATACCAAAAAATATACTGCATGATAGAAATTATCTGAAGTCCAGAAATGTAAAAGTAAACAATATATTGTTTTGTGGTGTATAGCCACGTATGAAGATTATAAAGAAAAGTAAGAAAATGATAAACACCAAATTCCAGCTAGTGGTTCACTGAGGTGAGAATAGGGAAACAGAGAAATGAAATTAAGAAGAAATTCAGAGGTAGTTTCAAAAGTATTGGTTTTGTTTTATTGAGTATCAGCCTCATTGGTATTATTTTATTATTCAACTTCATAACTTACATGTTTGTGTGTGTACATATACACACATTTAATTATGCATCATAATTTTTGTAATAATTATTTTAAAAGAAATGAAACCGTGTTTTCCAGTTATATCTTTTTTTATAACATATTTAAGTTTATGTCTTTATTTTAAGAGAGAGTGAGTGAGCGGGGGAGGGTTAGGGAGAGAGGGAGGGAGAGGGAGAAAGAATCCCAAGCAGGCTCCACACTGTCAGTGCAGAACCCGATGCAGGACTCTAACCCATGAACCATGAGATCATGACCTGGGTCAAAGTTGAGCACTTAACTGACTGAAACACCCAGGCACCCCCTCCAGCTATATCTTAACTCTGTGTCTTTCCCTTAGGTATTTTAAGACCCCACAAAAAGAGAACTGTCTCTTCAGATAAGGAAACATAAACAGGAGCCTTTGCCACAAGAACAGCCAATTATAACTGTAATATGGACAAATGTGTTTTGGGAATGTCACTCTCTGGTATAAGATGAGACACAGAAAACACAGATACCTTTTGAAGGGTTAGTAGAGATGACAGAAAGATGCAAAAGCATCACCATAGAAGCCCCCTGCATGCTGTACTCTGCTTGAGGGGCTCCAGGAGCCTACAGTCTAATTGTAGAAATGGAACCCAATATAAGGTGTGAGAGAGAACAGCCTGGAGAGTGGCTTCTGTAGGGAAGAGGTGGGAGAGATCAGGACTGACCCAGGAGGTGAAGGAAATTCTCAAAGGAGAGGAGACAGTGAGGACCAGGGAGGGTGGATGAGACGCTTTCCATTCCTGATACCTCAGGTCCCAATACTGCAATGACTCCCTACATGATTTGAGCAGGCCAGTCATGCCTGTATCTCAGGTTCCACTTTCTGGGGGGAGGTAAAGCCCATCTTCTCTCAAGGGATGTTTAGGAGAAAATGCAAAATTAACAAACCCCTTATTGATAACGATTAATAGGAAAAAGAACACCATACACCAAATACCAACACTTGGTCACCTTGTCCTCTAAATTCCTGAGAAGTCAGCAGAGCAACCCCAGCCTTTGCTAGACCCCAGCAGCTTTGTGCGGTGTAAGGCATCCTGCCACGGCTGTGGGAGTTAGTCCCCTGCTTCTGGCATACTGATGGCAGTGAGGATGATAGGGAGAGGGCTTTACATCCAGATCCAAAATATAGCAGAGGAAATAATAAATTAAAAAAAATAAAAATTAGGGGCTCCTGGGTGGCTCAGTCAGTTAAGAGGCCAACTTTGGCTCAGGTCATGATCTCAGGGTTTGTGAGTTCAAGCCCCATGTCAGGTTCTGTGCTGACAGCTCAGAGCCAAGAGCCTGCTTTGTATTCTGTGTGTGTGTGTGTGTCTCTCTCTCTGACCCTCCCCCACTCACACACTGTCTCTCTCTCTCTCTCAAAAATAAATAAGCACTAAACAATTTTTAATTAATTAATTAAAATTTAAAAATATATATAGCAAAGGACTTCATGCATACTAATTTATTCAATGCTTAACGAATAAATGATCTGCCAGCTAGCAATGCACAGTATCAGATGATTCCTCAGATATAAATTGCATGGGATTCAACACACCTGGATATATTAAAACAGAAAGTAGTGTCAATGAACTTAATTGGTACATTTAATAGGTCGGCATAACCATATGCAAAATGTGCCCCAAATGCTTATATGTAGGATCTTGTTCTTAAAGACAGGGTATTTATCTTTCCTGTAATATATTAATGTTCTCTTGGTTGTTTTATTAGGCTAAGGCCAAATGAATCTTTCAATAGCCAAACTTCAGAGATAACTCAGCCAAAACCCCATCAAAACAAGCTTCTTTGTGCAACCCAAGGGGCCCTGGGAATCTTGGTGTTGGGAAGGAACTTTCGCTCCACATGTTAGCCCACTTCTCCAGCATCCCCAGTCACTTAGACTGCGACACACTGACCCTACGGTGCAGTGAAGCCTAAGAATTTCATTCTCCTGAGATGGCAGGTGGCTCAGGGACGTAGGCGTAATGAATGAATGAGAACAAAAGGAGTGAAGTCAGACAAGGTCACCATGAGGGTTTCCAGTAATCCTGGCTGAAAACCCTGAGCTCTCTCTCTCTCTTCTCCAGATCAGCACATCTACTTTAACATTCCACAGCTGATCATCAGATGTGTATTGTGAAAAACACCAGAGGGAAAATACATGATGCAAATCTGTCCCCACTCACCGGCTTACACCAAGTTTAGCTGACTTTGTGGCTGAGAACTGAGGTTCTTCATAAAGATCCTCACCGTTCAGAAGGTAGCTTTTCTTGCCATGCCTTGTCTTCATAGCTTAAGACTCCACCAAATACGGGCTGTTCAGCAGACCTAGCTGGAGCACAGCTTCTCTAGTACTGGCTGGCCCCTAGGGGATAGCGATAAGCCACCTGTCTCTTCCCTCTTACCAGTCCTTGCCGGTGGATTCCAGGAGCTGCATGTTCTTAACCACATTCCTTTCATTGTAGTAAAATGTGTAAAACAACATAGAATTAGCCATTTTAATCATTTTAAGTGTAGGATTCAGGACCATTAAGTACATTCACAATCTTGTGCAACCACTACCACTATCTACTTCCAAAACCCTTTCCTCACGCCAAACAAAAACTCTCTAACCATGAAGCTGCAACTCCTAATGACCCCGCCTGCCATCCGCTGGGAAGCACTTGTTCTCCTCTCTATGAATCTGACCATTCTAAGTACCGCCTAGGAGGTGAATCATACAGTATTTGTTCTTTTGTGTCTGGCTTATTTCACTCAGCATAATGTCTTCGTGGTTCATCCATTTGGTAGCACGTGTCAGAATTTCCTTCCTTTTTAAGGGTGATTAATGTTCCATTGTGTGTATACACAATGGACACCTGGTCCATTGGTGGACATCTGGGCTGTTCCCACCTTTTGGCTACTGTGACTGATGCTATGAGCACTGGTGTGTGAGTATCTGAGTCCTTGCTTTCAGTTCTTTGGGATATATATTTAATTCTTTGGGTACATTTATTTAGAGTTCCATTTTTATTTGTTTTATGATATTTTCTAATATACTGTTTTATAGTTTTGTGTTGGTTACCGTAGGCGTTGCCTTACAGATATGTGGAACTTATCACAGCCTCCTTGTGCTGACATTTTCAAGTGAAAAATGAAGTGTAGAAAACTTGTTTCCATTTAGGTTGCTTTGCTACCCCCATTTTACAATATTATCTCCTCTACATATGTTGGGCACCACTTCAGATGGTGTTACAGTGTATTCTATTATGTTCATGTGTGTTTTTACTTATTCTGTTGTTCTTCTACCCTTTCTGAAGGTCCCAGCCTTCTTCTGTTAGTGTGTGTATGTGTGTGTCCGTCTAGAGTTTTCTTTATCCGTTCTTTAATGATAGGTCTGCTAGCAACAAATTCTCTTACTTTTTCTTTGATTGAGAATGTCTTTATTTCCCCTTCATTCTTGAAGGGTAATCTGTCTCAATACAGGATTTGGGGCTGGAAATTCCTTTCTCTCAGCATTCGAGAAATGCTGCATCACTTCCCCCTGGACCCCTTGGTTTCAGAGGAGAAATCTGCTGTTAGTTAAGTTGGTGTTCTTTTACAGATAACTATGTCAATTCTCTTTGGCTGCTTTAAAGATCTTTCTAGGAGAGCCCAGGTGGCTCAGTTGGTTGAGCATCCAACTCTTGATTTCAGCTCAGGTCATGATCCCAGGGTTGTAGGATCAAGCCCACCATCAGGCTCCACACTGAGCATGGAGCCTACTTTAGGATTCTCTCTCTCTCTCTCTCTCTCTCTCTCTCTCTCTCTCTCTCTCTCCCTGCCCCTCTCCCACTTATGCTTTCTCTCTCTCTACAAAAAAATAAATAAAGATCTTTTTTCTCTTCTAGTTTTCAAAAGTGGGTAGATTTCAGAAGCTGGTGTAGAGGGGTGCCTGGGTGGGTCAGTTGGCTGGACATCCCACTTCAGCTCAGGTCATGATCTCATAGTTCATGACTTCGAGCCCTGCATCAGACTCTGTGCTGTCAGTGCAGAGCCCACTTTGGATCCTCTGTCTCCCCTTCTATCTGTCCCCTCCCCCAACCCTGTCAAAAATAAATAAACATTTTTTTTAAAAAAAAGAAGTTGATGTGGATTTCTTTTTTTGTCTTATTTGGAGTTCACTCACTTCTTGAATAGGTGAGTCTAAGTCTTTCACCATATTGTTGGTTCCAGATTGCAGGCCTCTCTAGCACTGGGCCAGGGGTATGATAGAGACAAAAAGAGAACTCAGGAAACTCACCACGTTCTTCCTCATATCCTAAATTTTTCTACCAGTGTGCTTCTACTTTCTAGCCTTCAGAGTCCCTTTATCACTGTCTGTTCAATAATTCACAGTGTGTGTAGTTGTATTTAAGGAAAAGGAGGGGCGCCTGGGTGGCGCAGTCGGTTAAGCGTCCGACTTCAGCCAGGTCATGATCTCGCGGTCTGTGAGTTCGAGCCCCGCGTCAGGCTCTGGGCTGATGGCTCGGAGCCTGGAGCCTGTTTCCGATTCTGTGTCTCCCTCTCTCTCTGCCCCTCCCCCATTCATGCTCTGTCTCTCTCTGTCCCAAAAATAAACGTTGAAAAAAAAAATTTAAAAAAAAAAAAAGAAGAAGGAAAAGGACCAGGGAAAAGTGCATCCACTCCATCTTGTTCCAGAACCAGCAACCAAACTCAACTTTAATAAATTTGTATTATCAAGTCAAGCTATCACCTCTCAATTATATAAAGAAGTGATTAAGTTATATGCAGGAATATCAACAGAGACACACTGTATAACAAAAAGCAATAACTACATGAAGTCAATCTAGTGTTTTCATCTCACCCATTCTGATTGCCATAAGTTAGAATCAAGGCCTTCTGTAGTGCTTTACTTTAGAATTGAAGAAAGAGAATCAGCTAAGAACAGATTAATTCCTAGCAAAATTCCAACATGATCTTAATCAACTTCTAGGTGACATAGTAAGTGGTAGAGGGAAAAAACAAACACTACTACTACTTTTGACTGTAATCACTTCTGACCCAATGGAAGTGGCATAATTCTGTCCAGAGCCCTGGACTTTTATGTACCAGTACACATTGATTTAGGTGCCCCAAAGTGAGGCCTCGGTCATGACTTAGAAGAAAACTGGGAGACCAAGAGATAACTAAACTCTTCTGCCCAAGACATAAAGAGAAACTTGGTGATGAGCCTGAGTGGAGATGTAAGAAAAGAGAAGTGGAAGACAAGATAGAGCAGTGGGACAGCAGGGAGGTGACACCCATGGAGATACATTGATGAAGGACAGGAGTCTCTGATAACTACTTTTTAAAATTCTTTGCCATGCAGTTATAAATCTGTGCCTTATGCAGAAGGGATTTTTGGGATTCACAAAGAAAAACATTGTGTTCCATGTCTAGGCAAGCGTCAAGGAGAGAAAGAAGAACATCTGAACAACAGTGAGACCTGAGTGAAATCTTTAGTTCCAAAGAACAATAAGTTATTCTAGAGGTGACCATGAGAACATAAGTGCCCAGGAATTCACAGACCAGATGAGAGCTAGTGGGTGTGGGTCAGATGAGTTTTCTGTCTGTCTTTGAGGATAAGGTACTCTCAGTTGCAAGAAACATGTGCATCTGTGGTGTGGGAGCCCATGTGAGCAGAAGATAAAGAGGCATAATTGACAATCCAACTGCTTTTCTCTCATATAAGTGTGGCCATCCATGAGACTACAGGCTGGAGTAACTCATAGGTAGAGATAGTAATAAGGAACACAGTAGAGACATAAGACAGACTATTAGAAGAGGAACACCAGAAAAGAAGGGAAAAGTCTAACCGTTCTGCAGAAATGACATACTTGAACCTCTGTAGACTGAGGACCATCCCAGCTGTGTTTTTAGAGTCCCTCTTTAATGGCATGTTCCCTTCCAGTTTGTTAGAATTACTATGAATTCATATTTTGTTATTAGGCATTAATTCATATGTTGGATATTTAAATATTTTTAATGTAATAGGATATATAAGATTCTACTGAATCTTTGAAATTTTTAAAATTTTTTTTTTTTTCAACGTTTATTTATTTTTGGGACAGAGAGAGACAGAGCATGAACGGGGGAGGGGCAGAGAGAGAGGGAGACACAGAATCGGAAACAGGCTCCAGGCTCTGAGCCATCAGCCCAGAGCCCGATGCGGGGCTCGAACTCACGGACCGCGAGATAGTGACCTGGCTGAAGTCGGACGCTTAACCGACTGCGCCACCCAGGCGCCCCAAATCTTTGAAATTTTTAACATGACCTAAGCAAAGACCATATGAAATATAAAATAAAAGTCAAAATTTAATCTGATTTATTAATAAGACAATAGATATTGACAGTTGTGATGTGTTTCTTAACTGAAAGAAAGGAAAAATTAAGGAGCCTTGAAAGGCAGAAAAAGGGTTTTTTAACATCATCCAAAAAATCCATCACGATGAAATAAAGTATCTGCTGCGCATTCTGTCAGTAAACCTCAGAGGTTTTGATCACATAGGAGTAAAAATTCACAAGGTAAAAATCCAAGAGAATTCCAAATAACTACACTAAATTCCATAGCTGCAAGGCTAAGTATTTTGGGGAAAAAATGATACAAGTCTCCCTACTCTCTCAGAGAGAAAAGATAGATCCAGCCTCTGTAAGAGTCCTGGGTAGGCTGGAGCTGTCGTCATGGCTGCTGACCATGTTGTACAGGAAAAGTGGCTGGAAGGTGGTGGTGGAGCCGGGGGGGGCATTTGGGGAGAGGATGACTCAAGGAAGAAAGAAAAAGGAGATACTGATAATGGATCTTCTGCAGACTGACCCCGTGGTAAGCCTGTGTCATAAAAAGGACTGGCTCACTTGGAGAATGATAAATACCAACAACCAGAGGCATTTGTAGAGTATTGATTTCCCTGAGACTTCCACAGGTTTTCACATGACTAATCTAATTTATAACCAAGCAGTTCCTATGATGAGTCTGATGAATCTCCTGTGTGAATCTATAATATTCCTTACATCTAATAGAAGAGGAAACTAAATAGAGAGAAGGTACATGGCTTCCCCAAAAACCACATAGAATCCGTACAAGACGGATGGTCTCCAGAGGATTCTAGAGCAAATTGTTCCAAATTACATGGATGACCCAGAGTTAAGGCATTGGATGTCTCCAATCGACCTTCAAATCTAGTTAAGTCTGGAGAGTTGTCGTTAATATAATTTTTGGTAATGTAATTTTAAATCTGAAAGCAATCCTCAAATAGTTCTTGAAAGAAATAACACACAAAGCAAATGGTAATTTAATAACATAAATAGCAAGCACTTATATCTTGTTTACTATGTGCCAGGTACTGTTGTAAGTGCTTTACGTATATTACCTCACTTAATCTTCACTACCACACTTTGATGAAGATATTACTATCCCCATCTGTCAAAGGAGGAAACTGAGGCAGAAGAGTTAAGTAAGCAATGTCACACTTATAAGGGAAAGAGCTGGGATTTCAGGCAGTCTGGTTCCAGAACCTTAACCACCATTCCATGCTGCCTTTCAGTACTACGATTACTAACCATCCAAAGTGAGGTTCCTGGAGTAGATCTACAAAAATTGGCAATGTCAGGGGATTGAGAGAGGAAGTAAAACATGCCATTTTTTTTTCATTTCCCTCTGAAGAAAATCAATTTCATTCTTGAATTTGATCACTTGAGAAAAAATACATTCATATTTAGAGAACTGGAGGGAACATGAGGGGAATTTTGGGGGACGATGATAAGGTATGTCTTTAAAATTTTTTTATTATTGAAGCATACCTGACATACAATGTTATATTAGTTTCAGGTGCACAATATAGTGATTCAATAATTCCGTACATTATGCCGTGCTCACCATGATAAATGTACTGTGATAAATGGACAGTTACCATTTGTCACCATACAACATTGTTACATCATTGATGATCTTACTTATGCTGTACTTTGCATACCCATGACTTATTTATTTTATAACTAGAATTTTGTACATCTTGATCCCCATGAAATGTACATCTTGATGGGAGTTTGAGTTACAGGGGTGTAGGTGCCTTTGTCAAAACTCAAATTTGTGAATTTCATTTTATGTAAATTTTACATCAAAAAACACTAAGTAAATATTGAACTCTAGTTAAGGATACTGAAGTACTGAAGTACTGAAAGAGAAGTTTACAAATGTCTAAAATGTGCTTTGAAATGCATCTGAAAATTAGATGGACTGATGGATGGAAGGAGGGGTGGGTAGACAGCCACATATGCGATAAAGCCAGTGTAGTAATGTATTAACAATAGAACCCTTGGTGAACTACCTTCCATGTGCCCCTAATCACAGCCTCCATCTCTGCCTCTAAAGTTCTAATCACCTTCTTGTGCTACATTATGGTTTTATCACCCAAGTGTGCACAGTAGTTTAGTTTGCTCCCTTTTTTATTTTTTTAAGTTTTTTTTTTAAGTTTATTTATTTACTTTGAGTGAGAGAGAGAGAGTGTGTGTGTGTGTGTGAGCAGGGGAGGGGCAGAGAGAGGAGGAAGAGAGAATCCCAAGCAGGGGCTCTATCTCACAAACTGCAAGATCATGACCAGAGCCAAAATCAAGAGTTGGACGCTTAACCGACTGAGCCACCCGAGCACTCCTGCTCCCCTTTTTAACTCAGTATACCCCACTCTGTCCCATTCTCCTCCTTACACCATATCTGTTGAAAGACCTACACTGTTTTCACCTGTGGAGTTTCCTCCACTCTGGATGCCAATGGCCGCGTACTCGTGGTGCGGTTCAGTGCGTTCCTCTATCCTCTGTATTCCCTGCAAATTGGCCTCTGGACCCAGAGGATGGGTGATGCTCAGAGTCCATCCTTTTGACAAGACGAAGCGGTGGTGTGTTCTTTCAGCAGGAGGTACAAAGTGTCTGCTTTTCTCTCTTTTTACTGCTGGCAGCTGTTTGTGCTCAGTGCCCAGGTTTGCTTATTCATTTGAGATAGATGGGATGGTGGTATTTTAATTTTATCACATTTTTTTTCATTGGTGGGATGGAATGATTTTACAAAAAGATGTTTCCCCTCATCTACCATTTGGTTACTTAGTTGCACAGTTGATAAAGGACAGGCAAGATAAACGGTCAATTCTTTGTTTTTATTCACAGTTTTCACCGCAATAAATTGGTAATCTGTCATCTTCAGAAGGTGACCAATTAGTGTTCTTTTTGGATATTATTATGAATCAATGGGTTTACACATATTTAAGCATTATCCTCATTGAGGTTCAAATTGTTTCACCCTTGACCTGTGGAAGCCTCTTTCAAAATGGCTGCTGAGCCTTTTGTCCGTACTCGGTAGTCTTTGAAAGCCTCTCTGCCACATGGTAGGCCGAGATGCTCCAGTTCATCTGTACATTTCCTACTCCAGACCTAGAATCAGCCATTTCTCCAAGAAGCCCTAGTTTCTTTCAATGAAACATACTATTTCAAGACCATCCTCTGGGTACTAGAGCTGCTCCTTGCTCCTGGGGGATTGTATTTCCTTTCCTCCATACTAAGAACCCTACTTCTCAAGGACCCAGAGGATGATTGAACAGAATATCCCATTATTTACTCTAGCCTATAATAACTGTAGAGTCTCAGAATCATAAAAATAATGTCACTCCCAGTTATGATTAGAGAAAATAGTTAAAAAAATTTTTCTTAGACCTCATTCTCTCCTCTTTTTCAATGTTTTACTAGATCTATGTTGATAGATCATATTACCTTTACATATTATAATCTCCCTCTTTTAACCCTCATTAAGCCTTAGCTCTACAAGTAAACATGTATCTCACCATCAGTCTTGTGTCAGTGTCTCCCTAACCTATGCAGTGGACTTGATCACCAGCAGATACTCTAATGAGGGCACATGAAAACAGTATTCCCCGAGTTCCTGCTTGTTGGTCAAGTTTGTGTCAATCTTACTGGATATAAAACCTTTCATTCCGGGGTCCTGGGTGACTCAGTCAGTTAGGCAGCTGGCTCTTGATTTCAGCTTGGGTCATGATCTCACGGTTCATGGGATTGAGCCTTGCATCAGGCTCTGCGCTGACAGTGAGGATCCTGCTTGGGATTCTCCCTCTGACTCTCTCTTTCTCTCTCTTTCTCGCTCTCAAAATAAATAAATAAACATTTAATTTTCAGAACCCCTTCACTCACATTTTCTTTCCTCGAGTATCTTAAATATATTATTCCGTTTTCTTCTGGAATAAAGCTTTGCTGTCAAAACTCTGGTAATAATCTGATTTTCTTTCCTTCATGAGTCACATGCTACTTGTGCCTAACTGCCCCAAGAAGAATTTTATTGTTCTTTAAAGTCCAGCGATTGTTCTAGAATAAGTGCTGCTATTGGTAGATCTGGGTCAGTATTCTTCAGCACATGGTGTGCTCTTCCAATCTGTAGTACAAAACATTCCAGAAAATATTTCAGGAAACTTATCTTGATTTTCAGTTCTAACCCATGTTCCATTCCATTTTTTGGCTCTTCTCCAGTGGCTCCTATTATCCATATTTCAGACCTTATTTACCATCTGCATTTGTCACTTCTCTCAAGTCCTTTTTCTTTCTTCTTTTCTTTTTGGTTTTTAAATTATAATTCTTTAAACCTTCTATTATGTCTGCTGTAGCATTCCTCCTGGTTTGGCCTCCTTTTCTAAAATTATTTTTCTCCTTTGAATTCTAGTCCTTTCTTGAATTCTGTGGTTTTTATCTTTTATCATTTTCTTATTGCCTTTTAGCTCTTCTGAGATAGTATATTACTCATCTAGATCTTTTCCAGAAGGTCAGAAGGACCTGAAAGGCATGCTTTCGTCGTCTACTGCTCCATTCCTGATGTTGACACAATGACAGTAGGTCCAGAGTGTTCACTCATACAAGTTCACTTCTTGGAGCATGAAAAAAACTTAATTTTTAATTTTTTAAATGTTTATTTACTTTTGAGAGAGAGAGAGAGAGAGCATAAGCCAGGGAGTGGCAGAGAGAGAGGGAGACATAGAATCTGAAGCAGGCTCTAGGCTCTGAGCTGTCAGCACAGAGAGCTGACAGAGTCCGACGTGGGGCTCGAACCCAGAAACTGTGAGATGATAACCTGAGCCAAAGTCAGACGTTTAACTGACTGAGCCACCCACGCTCCCCAAAACAACTTAATTTTTAAAACAAATTTGCATTCAGTGTTTTCTTTGGAGAAGCAGTTCACAAAACCAAGCAGTCCACAAAGTACTAAGAACTCCAAAAGGCAGGCCAGCCTTGCTCCCAGGGTTGGGGTTTCTTTCAGGTAACTGTTGGTCTCTTTCATACTTCAAAAGCAAACAAACCATCAATTTAGTCAGAAAAAGTATACCCACATAACATGCTTTCAAAAAAGCCTAATGAATCTGAGTTCCTTTCCTCTGCCATGTCAGTTCAGCTTCTGCCTTTGAGGTCCTACAGAAAAGAATCATCTCTGTTCCTCTGTATGTAGCAAAGAGAGAGATCAATGACATATTGCATTAATATGAAAGGGAGTTTCAAATGCAGACACCGTCCACCACCAACTCTGAGCCTAAAACTGTCTTCGCTGAAATATTTGATCAATTGTTTGATGCCAAGTAATATTTATTTAATTAGATATTTGTCTCTCTTCACATAAAAGGACAGAGTACTATATTTTACAGAGGAATGAATTTAACAATCTATCAACAAAATAGAACTTTGCCCTCAAAATGTTTCAACCATTTGAACTTTGAAATGCAGGTTGTTTCCATGGTAATTTGCCATTTTCTTTGGATTGATAAAAATAATCTATTTAATATTAAGGTAAATTCCTATGAAAAATAAGTACCTGGCATAGGAAGTATAGAAACACCCAAGCACTCCTTCAATTGAGGACAAAAATCTCCAAGCTTTTGCATATAAAAAAGGAATTATAAAACTTGGATAATTCTGAAAACCTTGCAGTAGGTCTGGCCACCTAAATAGAGCCTCTCAGGTCCATAAAAATCCCTTTAGACTTTCACAGCAATAATTTCCCATGCATTGCCCTACTTGCACCCAAGACTTGGTCAAGGTCATTCCCAAAGTGTAACAAAGCCCACATCCCTGTGCTCAGACTACCAGGTACTAAGCAATACATAAGGGAATCGTCAATAATGTTAAACTATAACTTGAAGAGGAAGAAGAAAGAACAACAAAAGAAAAGAAGGAGAAACTTAAGGGGCGCCTGGGTGGCTCAGTCGGCTAAGCATCTGACCTCAGCTCAGGCCATGATCTCACGGTTAGTGGGTTCAAGCCCCACCCTGAGCTCTGTGCTGACAACTCAGAGCCTGAAGCCTGCTTCAGAGTCTGCGTCTTCCTTCCTCTCTGCCCCTCCCCTGCTCACTCTTGCCCTCTCTCAAAAAATAAATAAACATTAAAAAAATTTTTTTTAAAGGAGAAACTTAAAAGGGGAAGATGGACATAAGCTGGGGAATAGGACAAAAGGAAAGAAAGAAATGCTTGGCATCCATCAATAATCACCTCTAGGAATGTCCAGCATGGTGACTACAGTTAAGAACACTGTATTACATGGTCAAACCCTGCTAAAAGAGTAGGTCTTAAAAGTTCTCATCACAAGAAAAAACTGGTTCGTAACTCTGTGTGGTGATGGATGCCAATTAAACTTATTGTGGTGACCATCTCATAATGTATACAAATATCAAATCATTATGCTGTACACCTGAAACTAATACAATGTTATATGCCAATTATATTTCAATTTTAAAAAACACCTGTCTCTCCTAAAAGAGATTTAGGAGATCTTCATTATCTGTCTTCATTATCACCATCCTCATCACATGGAACCACCATTTATCTTACACTTGTATATCAAGCACTGTACTTGGTGCTAGGCATGCCCTGTCTCACTTTATTTTTGCAACAATCCAATGAGGTGGCTATTCCCATTTAAAATCATAGATTGATTTGTACCTGGCTGTTTGTGGCAGCATTGCCCCTACTAGCCAAAAAGTGGAAACAACCCCAATGTCCATCAACTGATGAATGGATAAACAAAATCTGACATATCCATAGGAGGGAATATTATTCAATAATAAAAAGAAGTAAGGTACTAATACATACTACAGCATGGAGAAACCTTGAAAACACACTAAAAGAAAGAAGCCTATTATAAAAGATTACATATTGTATAATTCCACTCCTGTAAATGGTCCAGAATAGGCAAATCTGTAGAAATAGATTAGTGGTTGCCTAGTGTTGGGGGGAGGGGGAGGCACAGTATTGGGTAGTAAGGCTAATGAGTACTGGGTTTCTTTTTTGGGTGATAAAAAGTTTCTAATATTGACTATGGTGGTACTTGCACAACCTATGAATATACTAAAACCACTGAATTACACACTTTAAAGGGATGAATTACAGAGCGTGTGAATCATACCTTTATAAAGCTGTTTTTAAAAAGTCATAAGCTGAAAATACTAGTTACTCCTTGAGGAAAGGAGCCCAAGACTGATTCGCGTAAGCATAACAATTGGCCCATTTCTGAGACATTCAAGGGGCCCTCAAAATATGGTAGAAAAAACACCTCCCCACCCAATGTGGCAACCTGGGTTCTGAGTTCTAGGTGTTCTCCACCAGCTAGTTGGTAACTTTGAATATGCAAAATCTTGAAATATTGGGGGAGGGGTACAAAATCTGGTGTTGCTGAAGAAAACATCATGCAAGTTCTGCTTTGTAGGCGCCTTGGTTTGTAAATCCTTCTCTTTCCTTCAACCTCCGTCTAATCACCAAGTCATGGGGAGTTCATCTCCTCAATTCCCCTCCCATCCCACTTCCTTTTCTCCATTTTCACCACCCACCATCCTGACTCAGGCCTCATTACTTCTGGATAGTCATATCTATCAGGGTCTCTCTTCCTCCACTATATTTTTTATCCATTCCTCCAACCTCACTGCTGCCAGAGTGATCTCTTTAAAATTAAGGTCTTAAGGTGCCTGGGTGGCTCAGTTAGCTAAGCATCCAATTCTTGGTTTCAGCTCAGGTCAGGATCTCATGGTTTTGTGGGTTCGAGCCCTGCATCAGGTTCTGTGCTGGTAGCACGAAGCCTGCTTGCAATTCTCTCTCTCTCCCTCTTTCTCTCTGTCCCTCCCCCACTGGTGCTGGCTCTCTCTCTCTCTCTCAAAAATAAGTAAATAAAATTAAAATAAAATTTAAAATAAAATTAAGGTCTCAGTTATCAGGGAAATGTAAATCAAAACTACAATGAGTTATCACCTCATACCCATTAGGATGACTACCATAAAAAAAGGGGGAGGACACCTGGGTGGCTCAGTCTATTATGCGTCCAACTCTTAATTTCAGCTCATGATTCATGAGTTCAAGCCCCATGTTGTGGGGCTCTGTGCTGACAGTGCAGAGCCTGCTTGGGATTCTCTCTCTCCCACTCTCTCTGCCCCTCCCCTGCTTTCACATGCTTTCTCTCTCTCTCTCTCTCTCTCTCTCTCTCTCTCTCTCTCTCAAAATAAATAAATAAACATTAAAAAATAAATAAATTAGGGCACCCAGGTGGCTCACTTGGTTAACCATCCAACTTCAGTTCTTGTCATGGCCTCATAGTTTATGAGTTTGAGCCCCACATTGGGCTCTGTGCTAATAGCTCAGAGCCTGGAGCCTGCTTTGGATTCTGTGTGTCTCTCTCTCTTTCTGCCACTCCCCACTCATGCTCTGTGTCTCTCTCTCTCTTAAAAATAAATAAATTTTTTTAAAAAATAATAATTAATAATCAATCAACTGATGAATGGATAAAGATGTGGTTTATATATACAATGGAATACTACTTGGCAATGAGAAAGAATGAAATTGGGCCATTTGCACCAACATGGATGGAACTGGAGGGTATTATGCTGAGTGAAATAAGTCAGGCAGAGAAAGACAGATACCATCTGTTTTCACTCACATGTGGATCTTGAGAAATTTAACAGAAGACCATGGCGGAGGGGAAGGGAAAAAAACAAAAGTTATAGAGAGGGAGGGAGGCAAACCATAAGAGACTCTTAAGGACTGAGAACAAACTGAGGGCTGATGGGGGGTGGGGGAGAGGGGAAAGTGGGTGATGGGCATGGAGGAGGGCATTTGTTGGGATGAGCACTGGGTATTGTATAGAAACTGATTTGACAATAAATTATATTTTTAAAATAAAGTAAAAAATAATAATTAATAATAAATAAATAAATAAATAAATAAGTAATCAAATTCATAGGTGGAAAGTAGGATGATAGTTTCCAGGGACTGAGGGTAGAGAGAAATGGGGAGTTATTTTTTAATGGGTAGAGTTTCAGCTTTACAATATAAAAAGAGTTCTGGAAATGGATGGTGGTGACAGTTGCACAATAATATAATGTATTTAATACCACTGAACGGTACACTTAAAAATGGTTAAGATGGTAAATTTTATGTTGTATTGATTTTACCACAATAAAAAAAATTGGAGGGTCGCCTGGATGGCTCAGTCCATTAAGCGTCCAACTCTTGATTTGGCTCAGGTCATAATCTCACAGTTGTGGGATTGAGCCCCAAGCTGGGCTCTGATCTGAGTGTGAAGCCTGTTTAGGATTTTCTCTCCCTTTCCCTCTGCCCCACCCCTGCCCCTGTTCATGCACTGTCTCAAAACAACAACAACAACAACAACAACAACAACAACAACAACAAAAGGAAAAAAATTACTTTTGTAATTAGGGAAAAAAAAGTACACTGGTCTTAGTACCACTACCACTACCCTGCCCCAAACCCTTCCATGCCCCTTTGTTTAATAAGATGAAAATCACACTGCTTCGCTCCCCATCCCTTGATGAACTGGCTCCTAGCTTCATCTCTGTCAAACTTCCACCCAACAGAGACGACATGCCCTCACCCGGCTGATACAATGCCAGAGGCCTGAAGGTCCCTTCCATATGTCACAATTCCTCACATGTCCATGCCTTTGCACACTGTTCCCCCCCCCCATAGAATTCCCCTTCCTCCCCCCCTTTCTATTGTCAATGCCTAGACCAAAGACAATTCATCTGATTGCCTCTGCAGAGGTGGATGGGGGTGGGGTACAGGCTGGAAGGAAGCACAAAGAAAATTTCTACGGTGAGGAAAATGACTTGTATCTTAATTGGGTGGTAGTTACATGGATGCATGCATCTGTGAAAATTCAGTGAACTATTCACAATCTGTGCATTTTACTTAACCTTTTTCTACTGGTAAGCATCAAGGAAAAGGTTCATGCAAAGTTTCCTTTCCTAGAAGAAGTTTTCTCTGAGCACCACTAGCACAGGTTGATTTAGATCCCCCTCCTCGGGGCCACGTGACACTCTACAAATGCTTCTATCACGGGACTCAACTTACCCCACTGCACATACATGACTATCGAATGTATTTGTCTGCCTTGCCAGGCAATAGGCTTTAGAGGGCAAAGACCAGGTCCTAACAGCTTTATTTTCCTAGCACCTACTATACACTTGTGGCATCTCCAGGACCACAAAAAGCACTTATTAGACAAATGTCTATTAAATTGATCAAAATGAAATATACTGATAGGCAGATGACAGAGGTGGTAAGAGAGTGACAGGAAGAGATCTCTAAAGTTGTCCTATAACCCTAAAAATGTTACATTTTAGTGAAATGTATCACAATTAGAATCAGCTTACAAACCACCCTCACCATTGGCTACCATCTTCCAGCCTGTAGACACATATGAACAATCCCTCACCATCGCTCTCTTTAATGCTCCTTTTCAACAGTTCACACCAAGATTAACATGTCTGGGGTCGTGGGAGACACCTTCCCAATGTGAGGTGAGATTTGCCTGTTTTTCCCTTCCTGCCCCCATAAACAGTCCTAAAAAGAGACATTTAGAAGTCATTTCCACAGTGAACTTATATCCTGTTGAATGACTAGCAGAAATGATGGCAAATCAATTTTCCCGGAAAGGCTTCCCCTGCTTCTCGTTCAGGGAATTCAATTCTAATCTCTTCAAAACACATGTCTAAGTGAGCTTTATCATGCCTATAATTAACCTCATTTAGATAAATATTAGTCTCCAGAAATTTTGTTATACTTGTGGCTCTGGTTGAGCGCCCCAGGAAGGCCCCACTGTGCTGCGGGAATCAATGAAATGTTAACAAGCATTGACAGTTTAGCAGGTGTCATGGAGGAGAGTAGAATCCCAAACAGGATTGTGCCATGCGTCCCTGCCCCACCTCACCAAGGTTATCTGCTGGTTGCTTTTCCACCTGCATTTACTGGCCCAGAGGCACAGCCCAGGCACACCGTGAAATTCCTCCCCACCCATCACACTTCCCCCCTACCTTTCCCTCATAGCACCTCAGCCCATGAAAACCTCTGTCAAGAAAGAACTGAGACTCATTCACTCCAAAGTAAAATTGACTGATACAGATCCATGGTCTCTCCTGAGCAATTCCAAATCCCGGAACTCTGAAAACCAAAAAAACTTTTTGAAGTTCGATGCAAACTCATTTGACAGCACGCCCTGGCCTGAACTGACATGAGACCATTTGTAATCTTTATCATACTTCATTGTAAATATTCATCATTGTCTGATTACAGAGAGCTGCCTCAGGCTGTGCTGGCCATATTATATAATATACAGTACATGCAACGTATCGCCGTTTTAAAATCCAGATGCTGAAAGACGTCTGGCACCAAGTAGTTTGGATATGGGATTGTGGGCCTGAGCCCCCTAGAAGGCCTGTCAGATCAGTTTGTAGTGGCACCCACAAGGAAATTTCTGGGTCCACATGGAAAGAGCACGGACATGGTAGGTAGCTTCTGGGTGTCTGACATGGATGACCTAGCAGGGAGGGGGCCGTGCCTGCCTGACTCAGAACAGCACCTGGTCCAGCAGGCCCCAGTGCAAGGAGCCACAGGTTAGCCATGACCTTGCTCTTGAAAGCAATCGTTAGGAGATGATGAGGACACACTCACTGCCTTGGACACAGGGCCCTGATGCAGACCTCAGAAGGTACCTACCAGATCCAGCCCGTGGAAATAGACCTTATGAAATGGCCGTGGCTGGGAGTCATCTCCAAAGCAGCAGGCCATTTCAGTGAGCTGCGGTCCCCATTTAACCACACCAGTTTGTTGATGTCATACACACATATCTGGAGGTCGAACTGAATTGCTTACTCGTTATTCAAATACAACACATACACAGAATGGTGCTCACATCAGAAGCACACCGCCGGATGAATTTTCACAGATTGAACACACTCGTGTAAACGGCGTCCCGATCAAAAACGTGAACATCCCCAGAACTGCAGAAACCTCCCTCATGTTTCCTTCCGAGTCATAATCATCCCCTCTCCCCACCAAAGGCAACTGCAATCCTGACTTCCTCTTTCTCCAGCTTGATTCTTAGATTCTGTTCATCAAATGTTTTGCCATTAGGTAGACCCAGCTTGAGTGATGAGTATGTCTCCCCCACCCCACTTCTGGAAGTGCTACTGTAAAATGAACTGGGGGGGAGTGGAGGCAAAACAACCATAATACAGGTCCTGATACAACTCAAAAAGCCCATGCCCTCACCCCAACTTGGCAGGGCCTCAAAATCAACCCGACGGAATATTTTAAAAAGCAAAGTTTGCTTGCAAGAAAGAGCACAGAAACCTAATTTAAATAAGATGATTCAAATACACGTATCACTTAAAGCCTGAAAAATGTCATTTCTTATTGAGATAAAATTCACACAACCTAAAATCCACCATTGTAATCATTTTACAATGTGTGCTTCAGTGATATACTCACGAAGTTGTACATCCATCATCGTGATGCAAAAAAGAAACCCCTTATCTGTTAGCAGTTATTCCCGACTCCCCCTTCCTCCCAGCCCCTGGCAACCACCAACCTACTGCCAGTCTCTACGGACTTGCCTATTCCGGACAATTCATGTAAGTGGACTCAGACGCTATGTGGCCCTCAGCGTCTGGCTTCTCTCATTTAGCATCATGTTGTCCAGGATCATCAATTTGCCACATGTGTGTCATTCCTTATTTGGCTGAATAATATGTCATGTGCATTCACCACACTTTGTTTATCCACTGATCAGTTGATGGACATTTGGGTTGTTTCCTCCCTTTGGCTATTAATAATGCGGCTATGAGCATTCATGTACAAGTTCACTCGTGTGATCGTTTTCGTATGAAAACATGTGTTTTCAGCTCTCTTTGGCATGTACCTAGGAACAGAATTTCTGGGTCAAGTGGTAGCTCTCATTTTGAGAAGCTCCCAGTGCGTGTTTCCCAAAGTGGCTGCCTGATCTTACGTTCCCACCAGCAGCGGGTAAAGGTTCCAATTTCTCCATGTCCTTACCAGGCACTTGTCATTTTCCATTGTTCTGTTGTTGTTACTACTATAGTCATCCTGGTGGGTATGAAGTGGTATCTCATTGTGTTTTTGACTTATTTTCTTAATGGTAAAGATGGTGAGCATCTTTTCCTGCTTTCATTAGCTATTTGTATATCTACTTTGGAGAAATGTCTATTCTGATCCTTTGCTTATTTTTTTAATGTTTATTTATTTTGAGAGAGAGAGAGAGAGAGAGAGTGGGCAGGGGAGAGACAGAGAAAGAGGGAGAGGGAATCCCAAGCAGGCTCTGTGCTGACAGGGACAGCACAAGCGTCCCTGAACCTTTGCTTATTTTCAAATTGGATTATTTGGGGGCACCTGGATGGCTCACTCAATTAAGCGTCCAACTTTTGATTTCGGCTCAGGCCACGATCTCACCGTTCGTGGGATCAAGCCTCACTTCAGGCTCTGTGCTGACAGTGCAAAGCCAGCTTGGGATTCTCTCACCCTCTCTCTCTGCTCCTCCTCTGCTCATGCTCTCTCTCTCTCAAAATAAATAAACATTTAAAAATGAATAAATAAATAAATTGGATTATTTTTTATTATTGAGTTGTAAGAGTTCCTTATATATCTTAGATACTAGACCCTTATCAGATACAAGATTTGCAAATGTTTTCTCTCATTCTGTGGACTGTCTTCTTACTTTATCAGTAGTGTCCTTAGATGCATAGAAGTTTTTAATTTTTAAAAAGTTCATTTTATCGGGGGCGCCTGAGTGGCTCAGTTGGTTAAGCGTCCAACTCTTGGTTTCTGCTCAGGTCATGATCTCACTGTGACTTTGAGCCCCACATAGACTCTGTGCTGATGGTGCCAAGTCTGCCTGGGATTCTCTCTCTCCCTCTCTCTTTCAAAATAAATAAATAAATAAATAAATAAATAAATAAATAAATAAATTTATTTTAAATTCATTTAATCTATTTTTCTTTGGTTACTTATGCTTTGGGTATCATATTTAAGAAACCATTGTCCCAATCCCTTATGAAAATAACACCAGCACTCTTCACAGAGCTAGAACAAACAATCCTAAAATTTGTATGGAACCAGAAAAGACCCCAAATAGCCAAAGCAATCAAAGCCGGAGGCATCACACTCCCGGACTTCAAGACATGTTGCAAAGCTGTAATCATCAAGACAGTATGGTACTGGCACAAAAACAGACACTCAGATCAATGGAACAGAATAGAAAACCCAGAAATGGACCCACAAACATATGGTCAACTAATCTTTGACAAAGCAAGAAAGAATATCCAATGGAATAAGGACAGCCTCTTCAGCAACTGGTGCTGGGAAAACTGGACAGCAACATGCAGAAGAATGAACCTGGACCACTTTCTTACACCACAAGAAAAATAAACTCAAAATGGATGAAAGACCGAAATGTAAGATAGGAAACCATTAAAATCCTCGAGGAGAAAGCAGGCAAAAGCCTCTTTGAACTTGGCTGCAGCAACTTCTTTTTTTTTTTTAATATGAAATTTATTGTCACATTGGTTTCCATACAACACCCAGTGCTCACCCCAACAGGTGCCCTCCTCAATGCCCATCACCCACTTTCCCCTCCCTCCCACCCCCCATCAACCCTCAGTTTATTCTCAGTTTTTAAGAGTCTCTTATGGTTTACCTCCTTCCCTCTCTGTAACTTTTTTTCCCCTTCCCCTCCCCCATGGTCTTCTGTTAAGTTTCTCAGGATCCACATAAGAGTGAAAACATATGGTATCTGTCTTTCTCTGTATGACTTATTTCACTTAGCATAACACTCTCCAGTTCCATCCACATTGCTACAAAAGGCCATATTTCATTCTTTCTCATTGCCAAGTAGTATTCCATTGTATATATAAACCACAACTTTGTTATCCATTCATCAGTTGATGGACATTTAGGCTCTTTCCATAATTTGGCTATTGTTGAAAGTGCTGCTATAAACATTGGGGTCCAAGTGCCCCTATGCATCAGCATTCCTGTATCCCTTGGGTAAATTCTTAACACTGCTATTGCTGGGTCATAGGGTAGATCTATTTTTAATTTTTTGAGGAACCTCCACACTGTTTTCCAGAGCGGCTTGGCTGCAGCAACTTCTTACTCAACACAAGGGAAGGCAAGGGAAATGAAAGCAAAAATGAATTATTGGGACCTCATCACAGTGAAGGAAACAATCAGCAAAACTAAAAGGCAACTGACAGAATGGGAGAAGATATTTGCAAATGACATATCAGATAAAAGGTTAGGATACAAAATCTGTAAAGAATTTATCAAACTCAACACCCAAAAAACAAATAATCCAGTGAAGAAATGGGCAAAAGACATTAATAGACACTTCTCCAAAGAAGACATCCAGATGGCCAACCAACACATGAAAAAATGCTCCACATCACTCATCATCAGGGAAATATAAATCAAAACCACAATGAGATACCACCTCACACCTGTCAGAATGGCTAACATTAACAACTCAGGCAACAACAGATGCTGGCAAGGATGCAGGGAAAGAGATCTCTTTTGCACTGCTGGTGGGAATGCAAACTGGTGCAGCCATGCTGGAAAACAGTATGGACGTCCCTCAGAAAATTAAAAATAGAATGACCCTATGACCCAGCAATTTCACTACTAGGAATTTATCCAAGGGATACAGGTGTTCTGTTTCAAAGGGGCACATGCACCCCAATGTTTATAGCAGCACTATTGACAATAGCCAAAGTATGGAAAGAGCCCAAATGTCCATTGACAGATGAATGGATAAAGAAGATATGGGATATATATACAATGGAGTATTACTCAGCAATCAAAAAGAAGGAAATCTTGCCATTTGTAGCTACGTGGATGGAACTGGAGGGTGTTATGCTAAGTGAAATTAGTCAGTCAGAGAAAGAGAAGTGTCATATGACTTCACTCATATGAGGACTTTAAGATACAAAACAGATGAATATAAGAGAAGAGAAGCAAAAATAATATATAAACAGGGAGGGAGACAAAACATAAAAGATCCTTAAATATAGAGAACAAACAGAGGGTTGCTGGAGGGGTTGTGGGAGGAGGGATGGTCTAAATGGGTAAGGGGCATTAAGCAATCTAGTCCTGAAATCATTGTTGCACTATATGCTAACTAACTTGTATGTAATTTAAACAATAAATAAATTACAAAAGAAAAAAGAAAAAAGAAAAGAAAAGAAACCATTGCATGTTCCACCATCATAGGTTTACAACTATGTTTCCTGCTAAGAGTTTTATAGCTTTGTAAAATGTCATTTTATTATATGATATTTTGGGGCACCTGGGTGGCTCAGTCAGTTAAGCATTTGACTTCAGCTCTGGTCATGATCTCGCAGTTCATGGATTTGAGCCCCATGTCAGGCTCCACAATGCCAGTGCAGAGCCTGTTGGGATTCTCTCTCTCTCCCTCTCTCTCTGCCCTTCCCCCACTCACACTCTCTATCTTTATCTCCAAATAAATTTTTAAAAATAAATAAATAAAACTAAATGATATTTTGATTTAGGTAAGACAACTGTCATGCCAAAGCTCTTCTACTATAAGTGTTATAAAAACATAAAGAAAACACACAAAATATATTCTAGTTTTATCTTCTATAGCATAACGGTTTAGAATGTATTACCAGAGTCCAATCCTAGATTCAAAGGAGCTCTTTTGGAGAATCTGTGTGCCCTGATTGAGAATGAGTGTTCCAAATTATATATGTGTGTGTGTATATATATATATATATATATATATATATATATTCCATGTATTATCTATAATTATTTGTATGTCCAAATCTACATAACTACAATATATTGCCCTACTACCAGAAACCACTAATGTGGGGAAAAAAAGCAAAACAGAAACTTTGTATAGACTGATATACTCCCACACCTCTAAGCCATAGAGAGGCAAAGGGTATGTGAATGGCAAAAGAACTGCCCATTGATACAATATTAATGGTATATTTTAAGACTGAAAAACTCAATCCCAGTTACCTAACCTCTTCTAGACTCAACGGTTGCCTCTGTAATATGGAGATGATGGTATACCTACCTCATAGGTTATGAAGATTAGATATGATAATGTATGAAGAGGAATAATACCATCTGTTATACATAATATGCTTAACAAATGTTGGCTGTTATTATTTTTATTGTGTTATGTACATTACATTTTTTGTAGTAATTTTTTAAATAATGCATTTTCCTTGGGACCCTCTCTGTTCCCTCTTGCCCATAAAAAAATATATGCTCTATGCAAACAAATGACTAAATAATGATTTGAGCTAAAGTTAAATTGCCTGGGAAGAAATTTACAAAATTAGAGAGATAAGCTGGAAACCTTAGAGTGGTTATAGACCAAGAAATCCTCATTTCTCCATCTCTTGGGTGATACTTCAGCTACTTGTCTACTGGCACTGAGGTTCTTGAGAGCTAAGGTTCACCTTCTCCAAGATAATTTAATTGACCATTTTCCTGACTATTTCTTTGTTTACTGGGAAGGCAGCATTATGTATTCCAAAGATTGAGAATCATGAAACCTGAATTTGGCTCTGACTCTGCCATTAACTGTGTGACCCTGGGTATTTGCTTCATTTCTTTAGCCCTTGGTGTTCCATTTGAGGAAGGAAGGAAGGAAGGAAGGAAGGAAGGAAGGAAGGAAGGAAGGGACAGGAGGGGAAGGAGTGAAGGAGTGAGGACCAGAAATGCCCTTCTAATTGTGAAAGTCTAATTGTTTGAGACTACATTTAGAATTTCTTATCATCTCTACTTGTAGCCAGCAGAATTGTTCAAACCAGTTTTCAAGCTCTTTATGTGTGTTAGCCTTTGTGATGGCACTTCTATCACATTAGGCTTTTGGAAGAAATCCCTAGCCCAAAAACTAATCTTCCTGTCTTTGTTTGGCATCTCTACCCAAAAGCCAAGCATCGCACATCTTGAGGGCAGGAAGGCTCTCTGCCAGGCTCATGGATGGGCATAAATATTGACTCCCCAAGGACTGCAGGAGATCAAAGGGGGGATATGTGCTACTTGAAGGTCCAGTAGGAATCACTGTTGGCCCAGAGCTCAGAAGGACTCTGTCATCCCTGACCAGCCTAAGTTTGGCAAAGAAACAGAGGACCCCTACCACTTCACATCAAGCAGAAGGCAACCAAAATCATGCTTTGAAGTTTCTGTTTTTGCCACATGTCTCTGCAAGGAAGATGAAGTATATAGACAGTTTATTCATTCTGCTCAATGAAAATATTTTGAGAGCCTACAATATGCCAAGCACTATTCTAGGCACTGGGAGTACAACAAGGAATAAAATTAAGTTGCTGTAACAGTAGCCAAATTATTCAAAGAGCCTAAATGTCCATCAACTGATGAATGGATAACGAAGTTGTGGTTTATATATACAATGGAATACTACTTGGCAATGAGAAAGAATGAAATATGGCCTTTTGTAGCAACATGGATGGAACTGGAGAGTGTTATGCTAAGTGAAATAAGTCAGGCAGAGAAAGACAGATACCATATGTTTTCACTCATATGTGGATCCTGAGAAACTTAACAGAAGACCATGGGGGAGGGGAAGAGGGGGAAAAAAGGTAGAGAAGGAGGGAGGCAAACCATAAGAGACTCTTAAATACTGAGAACAAACTGAGGGTTGATAGGGGGTGGGGGAGAGGGGAAAGTGGGTGATGGGCATGGAGGAGGGCACCTGTTGGAATGAGCACTGGGTGTTGTATGGAAACCAATTTGACAATAAATTATATTTAATATAAAAAAAGAAAGGAAGAAAATTAAGTTGCTGTATCCACAAAGTTTACATTCTGATGGGGAAGATAGGCAAACGGACACATAAACAATTAGGTGTATGTGTATGCATACACGTATGCACATGTGCAAAAATGTGTGCATGTGTGTGCTATACATGTACATAGGTGGAAAATGTGTGCATGACTGGCTGCAAATGCTTACATGTATATGTATGTGCCAGTAGGCAAGTGTTTTAGAAAAAAGAAAAGCAGAGAAATTGGCATAGGGAATGTGGAGAGAGAGTTGGGTGCAAGTTGCTATTTTAAATAGTGTGGTCAGAGTGGGCTTCATTCATTAGGTGACATGTAAACACAGAACTAACAGATGAGGAACTGAGACATGTGGAGGAAGAGCATTCTAGGCAGAAAACAGAAAGTGCAGAAGCCTTGAGATGAAAACATTTTGTTGTAGATGAAGAATGGCGAGGAATCCAGTGCAGCTGAATCCAAGAAATCAAGGTGGAGAGTAGCAGGTGGTTAGTGTGATGGGGTAAGGGGAGGGCTCATCATGTAGGGCTTGTAAGACACTGTAAAACATTTGGCTTTTATTCTAATTAACCTAGGGATCCACTGAACAATTTTGAACAGAAGAGACATATGATCTGACTTGTGCTTTAAAATGATCCCTGGTGGGGCGCCTGGGTGACTCAGTCGGTTAATCGCCCAGCTTTGACTCAGGTCATGATCTCATGGCTGGTGAGTTCGAGCCCCGCATCAGGCTGTATGCTGACAGCTCAGAGCCTGGAGCTGCTTCGGATTCTGTATCTCCCTCTCTCTGTGCCCCTCCCCTGCTCACGCGTGCATGCTTACTCGCTCTCACAAAAATAAACAAAACATTAAGAAAAAAGCTTTAAAAAAAATAAAATAAAACGATCCCTTGAGCTTCTAATAATATACTGTGAGGGAGGTAGCAGGGACACCAGTCAGGAGTTTACTGCAATTATCCAACAGGAGGCCAAGAGGGCTTGGACCAGGAGGGCTTAGCTTGAAGGTCATGAGAAGGAGCTGGATTCTGGATGAGTTTTGAAGGAAAGGCCAGCAGGATTTGCTCATAGATGCAGTGTGGAGGTGAGAAAAATAAAGTCAAGCACAGGCCTATCAAATTTTGGGTCTGAGCAACCAGAGCAAAGGCAGTGGGAGGAACACATTGGAAGGCAGGCGGTGTGGTGACACATTGCTTTGGCGATGTATGCTAGAGACCCAGGGAGAGATGAGGATACAGCGCTGGAATTCAGAGGAAAGTCCAGGCTGGGATACCAGCTTAGGAGTTGATGGCATGTATGGGATGTAAACCCACGAGACTGGATGAAGGCCCTGGGGAGGAGGCATAAAGAAGAGAAGAGGTCTGATGCCTGAGCCCTGGGGCTTACCCACGTTAAGAGAGACTGAAAGATAAGGAGGAAGAAGCATTTAAGGAGGCTGAAAGATGTGGCCGGAGGAACATAAGAAGGAAGTTGCTCCAGAAGAAAAAAGAAAAAGAAAAATGGTCATCATGTCAAGTGCTCCTGATAAATCAGTATGAGGATCGCACCATGGAGGAAACTTTTAAAACATTGTAAGTAAAAGAAGCCAGTCACCAAAGGCCACATATTATAGGATTCCATTTATGGGATGTCCAGAATATGGATATTATATATGGAATGCCAAAAGTGTCCAGAGCAGGCAAATCCATAGATTCAGAAGGTAGATTAGTAGTTACCAGAAGGTGGGGGAGGAGAGTAACTACTAACGGATGTGAGCTTCCTTTTGCGGGGTGATGAAAATGGTGCGGGATTAAATAGTGCTGGTGACCGCACATCTTTGGGAATAAACTGAAAACCACTGCGTTGTATACTTTTTAATAGAATGAATAATATGGCGTGTGAATTGTGTCTCAACTTTTTAGTAATATATCTTGGCAACCTTTACCAATGTATTTCTTTTAATGGCCGTAGTGCACTTTTTGAAAAGCGCTTTGTTGTCTGTCATACCTTAGTCTCGTTGAAACATAGAGACCAGATGGCATTCTTCAGATAACAAAACAGACCCGGAGAGAAATTAAATGACCTCTCCAAGGTCTCACGGGAGTTGGAAGCTGAAGGCTCGTAGGCCGGGGGGTTCCTTTCTCTCCCTGTGCCACAGCGCCCCCCAGTGGCGCTCAGGAGACATTTTCCGCCCAGGGCACCGGGCTTCCAGCCTCCTGACGGATTCACCAGTTCTCAGGAAATTTTTCGTTTGAATTGTTAAGACTGTATCACATCTGAAGACAGCTGTCCCTTTTTAAGATCTTGGTTTATCTTTTGGTGAAATAATTTCTATAACCATGGCATTGGGGTTTGAAATTCTTTAAAAAATGTTAAGTTGTAGGATCCTATGCCTAACATTCCAAGACTTTCAAGTAGAAAAAGAAGTTCCTTTTTATCAGTGCTTTAAATTGAGTCCAATGCACTGAGCATTTTCAAATGTTTGTGGTTCCTAACCTTCTGGGGAGGTTGGGGGACATGGCACTTTTGGAGAATTTCAGGAAAGCCATCAATCCTCTCCTGAGACAAAAGCACACACAAAATCTTGCTTTTAATCCCAGGGCATTCACAGAACTTCGAAGGGCCATCCACAGGCCCCTGGATAAAAACCACCTCCCAGTTTTGCTACACCCAGGTCTATCTATAACATTTTCATCAATGCCACTACGTGCTTTTAATTCATTCTAACGTTTAGCATATGTGCACATCTTCTCAGTCTGACTGCTTGTTTAGGGATATCTCAGTACAAACTCAACTATCACAGGCAACCTGAAAACCCTGAAATATTCTGTTTCAAATGTTTTAAAAAGGACAGAATTAAATTTCAATTACCACTGAAAAAGGTTTTCAACTAATAAGATATTCAAATTAAGATTTGGTCCAGATTACACAGTGATGCGTTGATGTTCGGTCTTTAAATACACTGAGGACAAAACCAAACCAAATCAAACTCTAGGCTTTGAATATGGAGCAGAGGGGTACACGGGATAGACGATTCCTCATAACGGCAATTAATTATTAACTTCAGAAATATAAGGAAGCTCAGGGGTAGAGAAATTTGTCTTTTGAATGGCAAAAACGCTCCCTAAAGAAAATTCTTCTACGACCTTTCAAATCCTCTATTCAGGGGCACCTGGGTGGCTCAGTCGGTTGAGCATCCAACTCTTGATTTTGGCTCATGATCGCCAGAGTCGTGGGATCAAGCCCCACACTGGGCTCCCCACTGAGTGTGGTCCCCATTGAAATGGAGTCTGCATATACCACTGTCATTAAATAACAATAAAAGATTGTATTGATTTTTTCTTCACATTGTTAAAACTACCTTTAATCTCTCTTTTCTACCAGGTGACTATCCAACTCTCTGGTCCAAAAGCCATTCCGAACAAGAGTTTGGTCATCTGCCTAAAACATTAGAAGCCTATTTTCAAATATTTTTAAAAGTGATCCCTTTTTTCACTGTTTAATGATAAGGCGAGGAAAAGAGGGTAGTAATAATATCATGATTTTCGAGGCACCTGGCTGGTTCAATTGGTGGAGCATGGAAAGCTCCATCTTGGGGTTGTGAGTTCGAGCCCCATGTTGGGTGTAGAGAGTACTTTAAAAAAATAAAAATCTTTTTTAAAAAAATAGCATTTTCTTACCTCTAAGAGCTTCTCCTGATGCCCTGTTCCTAACACCTCATCTCCCAGAGAAAAAACACTTTCTTCAAGACAAATCCAACCCTCCTCTACGGACTTGCTGGGTGTCTGAGCAGGTAAGAGGGAACAGAGGCCCCTGCAGACGAGAAGGTGGTGACCTTGCTGTGCTGCAGACCGGGTGCCCAGCAGAAGCAATCCCACAGAGCCACGGAAGCCCCTCCCTCCCTGTGGTTGTAGCACAGGTTAAAACAGGTGATTGTACTTTGTGGGGCTCGGGGGAGTTTTTGCCTTAGATCCATTTCTCTGAATGGAAAACTTTGCCGTTTGTGTTATTGCTTTTACTATTGTTAATTCAACAGAAACCTTGGAGCATCAGGACACAAGACTCATAGGTGCGTACCTGATTCATTCTGAAATTATGTTTGGCTTTTAAAGGGATATTATTCAGCTTGCCGGGAGGATCGAGGGCTGTGATAATGCAACCTCCCCCTTTCTTTAATTCCTAGTCTTACAAGAGGCACCAAAACCAGATTCTCCCCCTCACAGTGGCTGCTTTTCCAGTAAGAAGTTTCAATCAATTAAACAGAGCACATAGGCTATTTCTCCCTCTCTTTCTGCTGATAAAGAGCAGGTTTAACCAGTATGTCTGCTCCATCTGATTATACTACTATAGGATTTTGGACGGCCACCAGGAAAATATATGTAAGAAAAATTACTGTAGCTCTGTGCCGGACTAGCTCACTGAGAAACTCCTGATTACCTAGCAGTATGCACTTGTCCTTGGCTAACGAATGTCCTCACTTTTTAACATATATGCCTGGCCTCAGCACTTTTTGGTCCTAAACTCTGCTGTACTTCAATCCTCTTGACAGCTAGCGTGTGTTCCAAGACTCTCTAGAGTTGTGGATGGCAATGTACCAGGAAGTGTGAACCATGGTGCCACCATCCATTTCCCAGACAGGGATGAGGGTCTTTGGGTGGCCACCAGTGAGAGGGCAGGCTTGGGTTTCCAAGAAGGTTGACCCACATTCCAGAGACATGCATTTCAGCAGAAGTACCACATTCTTCACATGCTGCCAGGGGCTATGCTGATTGTCCCCTACTTATAAAATGACAGAGCTAATTTATGGACTGTGAGAAAAGAAAAGAACATTGTGATTGATTGAGCCCTTACCATGTGGAAAGTACCATGTCAGTTAATTTGCCCACGTTTTCTCAATACAGGCAAATTTCTACAAGCCTAGGAGGTAGGTATTATTAACCCTATTTTTAAAAATTTTTTTAATGTTCATTTTATTTTTGAGAGAGAGAGAAACAGACAAGCTTGAGTGGGGGAGGGGCAGAGAGAGCCAGAGACACAGAATCCAAAGTAGGCTCCAGACTCTGAGCTGTCAGCACAGAGCCCCCAGCTGTCAGGGGCTCAAACTCACAGGCTGTGAGGTCATGACCTGAGCAGAAGTCTGATGTTCAACTGACCAAGCCACCCAGGTGCCTCTCCCCCTTTTTTTTTTCTTAGATGAGAAAACAGATCCAGAGAAGTCAAATGACTTCTCCTGAGGAGCCAGCCATCAGGTGGCGGAGCCAAGACTGGGGTTCTTTTTTGACTTTCTGCTTTAGAATGCTCAGACATCGGGTGTCTTAAAGCCATTGGTGAGATACTGCTTCAGCACATCACAGCAAATAGGAGACATGGAGAACATTCTTTCCAAGAATGTTCCAAGAAATATTACTCAAGAATGTAACCCCAAAGAGAATCCATATGGTTTTCTCTGTAACAAAACAAAAGTGGGGGGTGGGGGAGAGAACATTGGTGTCTTCTCTCCTCTCAGCCTATCCTAATTTTACCCATCACCAAGGTTCAATTCCAGTTCTGTGTCCTCCATGATGGTTTCTCTGCGCATCCTTCATCTGGGACTCAGCCCTGGCTGTCAGTACTATTTTCTTGGCACTTAACCATATACTGCTCTGTGTTGCTCATTTCCCTCCCTCCCCTAACTTCCCTTCTTAGCTCCTAATTACCTGATGGAAATTCTGATAAGCAGAGAAATGCTAAGAAAAGAGAAAAGGAAGCAACCTAAGTATTTATTGATGGATGAATGGAAAAGAAGATGTGGTATATACATACAATGGAATATTAATCAGCCACACAAAAAAAGAAGGAAATCCTGCCATTGGTGACAACGTTGATGGACCTTAAGGGCATTATGCTAAGTGAGGGAAGTCAGACTGAGAAAGAGAAATACTCTATGACCTCTTACAGCTTAAAAACAAAACCTTAAAATATTAAAAAACAAAACAAAAAGCCTCACAGATACAGAGAACAGATTGCTGGTTGCCTGAGGCAGGGGATAAAGGGTGAGTGACATGAGTGAAGGTGGTCAAAAGGTACAAATATCCAATTATAAAATAAATAAGTCAGGGGCACCTGAGTGGCTCATTCACTTAAGCATCTGACTCTGGTTTCGTCTCAGGTCATGACCTCATGGATTGTGAGTTGGGGCCTCATTTCGGGCTCCAAGATGACAGCATGGAACCTGCCTGGGATTCTCTCTCTCTCTCTCTCTCTCTCTCTCTCTCTCTTCTCCCCAACTCATGCTTTGGCTTGCTCTCTCTCTCTCAAAATAAACAAACATTTTTAAAAAATAAATAAATACATAAGTCATGGGGATGTAAAGTACAGCATGGTAACTCTAGTTAATAATACTGTATTGGGTGTTTTAAAGTTGCTAAGAGAGTCGATCTGAAGAGGTCTTTTTTTATTTCATTTTAATTTTTTTTTAATTTTTTAATGTTTTTATTTATTTTTGAGACAGAGAGAGAGACAGAGCATGAGCAGGGAAGGGGCAGAGAGAGAGGGAAACACAGAATCCAAAGCAGGCTCCAGGCTCCAAGCTGTCAGCACAGAGCCCGACGCGGGGCTTGAACTCATGGACTGTGAAATCATGACCTGAGCCGAAGTCGGATGCTCAACCGACTGAGCCACCCAGGTGCCCCTGTTTCTTTTTAATTTTTTAACATTTATTTATTTTTGAGAGACAAAGAGACAGAACGCAAGTGGGGGAGGGCCAGAGAGAGAGAGGGAGACACAGAATCCAAAGCAGGCTCCAGGCTCTGAGCTGTCAGCACAGAGACCGACACAGAGATCAAACTCAAGAACGACAAGATATGGCCTAAGCTGATGTCAGACACTCAGCCGACTGAGCTACCCAGGCGCCCATGATCTGAAGAGCTCTTACCACAAGACAAAAATGTTTATAACTGTGTGGTGACGGTGGTAATCATTTCACAATGCATACAAATATCAAATCCTTATGCTGTAATCTGCAACTAATAGGATGCTATATACCAATTATATCTCAATTTTTAAAAAGGTTTTAAAAAGTGAATACCCTGAACATTCCACAGATCGGATCATCAGCCCCTGAGACCCAGAGTTGACTCTATTACAGCAGGAGCACCGTAACATCATGGTATCCCACCTGCAGAGAAGGAAGGGAAGCCAGGGACAGATGCCCCAACATCCCATCCTGTCAGAGTGAATGTACTGAGCTGTTCAGCAATGAAGGAGCAACAGACAAGGAAGTAAGCCTGTGCTCTGCTTCAAGACAGAAAAATTAAGAGTTAAGTCCACCATGAGTGCCTTCCAAAAATAGTTCCCAAAGTTTTTATGCTATCTAACAAGATTTTATGGACGCTAGAATTTTTATGTGTTTCTCCTGTCTTGTTTCACAGCCCAGTTCCATTATCCTTCTAGCATAAAACCATCTTTAATACTTTCTGAAACAGCCACCAGAAAAGCTCTAGCAGGATAGCTCAGGCGAAATGCACATTACCTGGCAGTGGTCCAGTAGACCACCATTGGTACATTAGCATTTGTTTATCAGTTTTGCTACCTGATTTTCTTGGATGCCAAGGAGCCGAGAACCCAGATGAGTCCATGGACAGCGAGGCAGAGCAACCTTGTGGGATGGGCCCCGTGGTTGTGGGTACTGGCTCCGTCACTTAGTTTACCCGAACACCCATTCTCCCCAAAATAAAACAAGGATAAACGTCCTTGCCCTGTCTTGTGTTGAGGATTAAAAGAGGTAATAGGTACGCGTGTTCAATGAAAGCGATAAATATTTCCACAGCAGTGATAGGGTTCAGGACACATTACCCCAAAATATGGCATCTTGGCACATTGAATATTTCAGGCTCCAGGAACATGAGAAAGCAGTAAGGACTCTCTGACCTTCCCCTGAAGCAGGTCATAAGACCCTCACATGAGAGATGCCCTCCTTAGACCCAGAGGAAAGAAGGTTTCTTATTTCAGAAGACACAGGGACACAGAAAGGAATTTAAACAAACAGACCTTGCTGAATTCCCCTCAGTTTACACTTAGCTCATACTCTTTGCCCTATCATGTCTTTCTGCAACTTCCCGTTCTTATCAAACCCAGCATAAAAACACTGAGGCTTGGGGTGCCCTGGTGGCTTAGTCAATTGGGTGTCCAACTCTTGGTTTCGGCTCAAGTCATGATCCCACGGTTCATGAGTTCAAGCCCCGCATAGGGCTCTGTGCTGGCAGTGCAGAGCCTGCTTGGGATTCTCTCTTTCCTTCTCTCTCTCTCCCCCTCCCCCACTTGCTCTGTCTCTGTAGCTTTCAAAATAAATAAATAAACTTTAAAAAAAAAAACACTCAAGCTTAACCATTTCTTTGGATTTTCATTTCCTCATGATGAAGGAAGTCTTGGGTCACATAAAACTTGAATTAAATCAATGTGTATGTTCTTCTCCTGCTATGTTTGTCAGTTTGAACTTCAGACTCAGCCTATTAAGGACCCTAGTATGGTTGAGGAAAGCTTTTCCTCCCCTACAGCAGGGAGCGTATTAAAAGATCAAAGTACCAGAAGAGTGGTGCTTTGTCATCATGGCAGAGTTCAGATGTAATTGACCAATTTTCTTATCCTGGAACTGTTAGGTCAAGATTGTTTGGTCAATTAATTCTATGCAAAATTGAACTGCCTAATATTTATTGAAAAAGATGCTACTGAATCCTCAAAGGTTTGTTGCTATGATTTTGGTTTAGAGTTAAAAGTAAAGCGTTTTGGGGTGCCTGAGTGTGTCCGGCTCAGGTCACGATCTCATGGTTCTTGAGTTTGAGCCCTGCATCCGGCTCACTGCTGTCAGCATAGAGCCTGCTTTGGATCCTCTGTCCCCCTCTCTCTCTGCCCCTCCCCCACACGCATGCACATGGGCTGGTGCTCTCTCTCTCTCTCTCTCTCTCTCTCTCAAAAACAAACTTAAAAAAATAAAGTATTTAATATACATATAAGTGATGATGATGGTTTTAAATAAAAGTAGATTCAAAAGCTGGGTAGAAGATCAAAAGAAAGCCATGTCTGTGTTTTTCTCTCAGCTTTTAAAATGCCCTTTTCTCCCCATCTGCATCTTGGAGGACAGGTGACCCTAAGGCACGGCCACACTATGAGATTGTGCAATCAGCAGCTCATTTTGCTCAGCTCAGTTCTATGAAATGCGTGGGTCTGGTGGATGTGGGCCTAACCTACATTTTCATAAAAGGTCAGTTCTTTTTTGTTTCACAATGTTAAAGCATTTACCCTCTGCCAGACTGAATAAGAATGACATAAACTCATTGACTTTGCCTCTGAAACCTATTTTGCACTACCAGTCTCTAGTTTGAAGGACAAAATCCAAAGACTGCTCCTTTTTTATAGCCCCTATTACTTTTTTTTTAACATTTATTATTTATTATTGATAGAGAGAGACAGACCGTTAGCAGGGGAGGGGCAGAGAAAGAGGGAGACACAGAATCTGAAGCAGGCTCCAGGCTCTGAGCTGTCAGCACAGAGCCCGACATGGGGCTCTAACTCACAAACCGAGAGATCATGACCTGAGCCGAAGTCGTATGCTTAACCAACTGAGCCACCCAGGCGCCCCCAGCCCCTGTTACTTTTTAAAAAGAACTTTCTAGCTCACATCAGAAAGAGCTATGCTATTAAAACTTTAAAGATCAGTCAACTTCTTTGTAGGGCGAAGAAAAGACTCCTGGCTTATTCTGAGAAGACACACCAAAATATGACATTAAGATTACCTGTCAGTTTGGTTCAGCTGATGTATTTCTAGCAATTGCAAGTTACACGGTTCATTTCTTTGGTATGATGTGCCTTTCAACAGATCTCTTGGCTGCTTCCCTACAGATGATGTACTCCAATCCTCAGGGATTCGTGGACTAACGAGTTCGAGAGTTTTATTCGCATATATGCTATTAGTATAAGCTATGGGAGGGAATTTTTCCCTCCCAAGCCTCAGTTTCTAGTAGATTACTTTAAATGCAGGCATCTGTAAAGAGCAGAAAATGCCCATATGGTAATGTTTCACCTGAGTAATCATATTTCCATTACCTTTACTTAACCTCAAGGCAATTTAGCTCAAAAACAGATAAATGGAAAGTTTGGAACTGTGTATGTTTTCCTATGTTTCATTATTGAAGAATAAAAGGCCATCAGTGGAAAGCGAAGATAGGAAAGGAGTCACTGGAAAAGAAAACAAAAACCCTCCTATATGAAAGCATCCATCAATACTTAGGAAATGCATGACTTTTAGACATTTACAAATAAAAAGCCCCATCTCCCCAAATCCCTTAAAACTAAGTACATTTATATCCAAATAGTCCCACCTAGATTATTTTCCAGCATTAAATATACAAATATGTGTGCTCTAAAAATGCTCTTAAAAAGTACAAAGACTTAGAGGAGTCTGAAAGATTAAAGAAACATTAATGAATAATTTTTCAAAACTATAGCTCTTTAAAGAAATAATTTTGCCAGCTTTTGGTACAGGAAGATTTCACATAAAAATAACTATATCGTGTTTTTCACACAATTTTATCCAAAGGACCATTCATATAGTATAATATTTTAATGCCATATCCTTTTACTTCACTTTTGTTCTTTTGCTTGTACTTATCAGCGACCTAAGTAAGACAAAATTACAAATATACCGAATATACACAAAATGATTCTATTTGGTTCACATTTTAACATTACCTTTTTACACCATCTGCCTCGGGATTTTCAATAAAAATTCTTTTAGTTTAAAAATCTTCATCTTTGCCAAAAGACAGTTTCTAGAGCTTTGGAAAGTTGTCATGCTAATACAATCAGAAAATGAAACGGCACGGAGCAGCTTAGGAAGATACAGGAGAGTGGGTGTTTTATTACATTTCTGTACCAGATCATTGTTTCTAGGAGGTAATCCATAAATTTTTAATCCTTCTAGTGTTCTTGAGCAATGTAAAAAGGACTGCTCCTGACCTAGTTCAACCTCCTTTATCACAGTAGTGGCAACAATTTTATTGCACAAGAGAAATGGGTTTTTCTATTATCTTTTGGGTTAATGTTTATTGGATAGCTAAGGGTGATTTATGCTCTTCTCCTCAGATAATGAATATTGATATCTCCTTCAAGGTCCAGAACAGGGAATAGTCCTTAAATTCAAGGCTGCAGGCAACATACAGATGAGTGAATGGTTTTTCATATTGTGACAGCCAATCTCCGTTAAATTACAGCATTTCCATAATTCAGAGTGCTTTTTAGTGTACATTATTTTGTGTTTAACATTATTTTATGTTATGAGTGCAATTGAGTGGGGAAAGATAGGATTAACTAATATTTGTACCTTCAGGATAAATGTAATCAAGTTTACCAAAATAACATAAACTATATCTGGACCATATTTGTTATTCCACAAATCATGTAATAATTGATTTACACAAGAAAGCCTCCCACGAATCTTGTGTCAGTTTTGCCTCAAGCTCACATGTTGGATCACATATTGGATACCCAAATTAAGACAATATGTAAGCAGAAAAAAACAAAGCATTGAACTCTTTAAGAATGTAATACTGTGTGGGGTTCCTGGGTGGGTCAGTCAGTGGGTTCGAGCCCCTCATCAGGCTCTGTGCTGACGGCTCAGAGCCTGGAGCCTGCTTCAGATTCTCTCTCTCTCTCTCTCTCTCTCTCTCTCTCTCTCTCTCTCTGCCTTTCCCCCACTAGTGCTCTTTCTCAGTCTCTCTCTCTCTCAAAAATAAATAAACATTAAAAAAATGTAACGCTGTGATTTTACCTCAAAGTGGGAGGGTACAGTGAAGATACATATTCATTGTGGTTTTTTTTAATGTTTATTTATTGTGGGGGAGGGGCAGAGAGAGGGAGACACAGAATCCGAAGCAGGCTCTAAGCTCCAAGCTCCGAGCTGTCAGCACAGAGCCCGAGATGGGGCTCAAAGTCACAAACCTCGAGACCATGACCTGAGATGAATTTGGGCACTTAACTGACTGAGCCACCCAGGCACCCCAATACATATTCATTCTTAAGTGTATCTCTGTGCACATCCAATCCATAAGAGTTCAACAATTTATTAATATGCTTTAGCCACTGAACAAATTTTGTGTTGAAGGGAGCTAAGACTCATTAAATGAATTAAATGCATATGTAGAAGTGATTATGATGGCAATTTCACCAGATAAATAAATATTAGTAAATGAATAATGGTTATATAAGACTAGAAGCAAACCAGAACTAAAACTGGAAAGATATGGAAAAGAACTCGTGAACAAAAAAAGTCTCTAAGTTCTGTTGTCTGTACTTAGTACATTTCGTATTAATCTGTAGAGTCAACAAGGAAGATTTCAGGTTACAGAGTTAACACAGCAGATTGATGCCTTTAAATTTTTTCTTATTGTGTTGGCTTAAGAAATACAGTTGATCCTTTAGATGAACAAATAAAAGATGTGAGAGGGGCGCCTGGGTGGCGCAGTCGGTTAAGCGTCCGACTTCAGCCAGGTCATGATCTGGCGGTCTGTGAGTTCGAGCCCCGCGTCAGGCTCTGGGCTGATGGCTCAGAGCCTGGAGCCTGCTTCTGATTCTGTGTCTCCCTCTCTCTCTGCCCCTCCCCCGTTCATGCTCTGTCTCTCTCTGTCCCAAAAATAAATAAACATTGAAAAAAAAATTAAAAAAAAAAAAGATGTGAGATAGATAGATATAGATATATATCACATATCACACATATCATATAGATATGAATATATATTCATATATATCAGTTCAATATAACTGATTGAATATATATATATGATTCATATATATATGAATCATATATATATGAATCATATATATATATATGTGTGTATATATATATATATATATATATGATTCAGCCATAAAAAAAGAATGAGATATCGCCATTTGCAACAACATGGACGGACCAAGAGAGTATTTTGCTAAGTGAAAGAAGTCAGAGAGAGAGAAAGACAAATACTATATGATTTCACTTATATGTGAAACCTAAAAAAATAACACAAATGAATAAATGAACAAAAAGCAGAAACAGACCCTTAACTACAGAGAAGAAGACGGATGGTTGCCAGAGGGAAGGGAGTGAAAGGATGGGCAAAATGGGTGAAGGGGAGTGGGAGATACAGGCTTCCAGCTACGGAATGAATAAATCACAGGAGTAAAAGGTACAGCATAGAGAATACAGCATAGTAACAGTGTTGTGTGGTGACAGATGGCAGCTACGCGATGGGGAGCACGGCATAGCGGATACACTTGTCAAGTCACTATGTTGTATGCTGAAACAAATGTAACACTGGGTGTCAACTACACTTCAATAAGAAAATAATAATACAAGAAGATAAAGGTGCTTTAGAAGTGGGGGAAAAAAGAAATACAGTTGATTCTTGAACAACACATAGGTTGGAGCGGCAAACCCCCACACAGTTGAAAACCCAGGTAAAACTTTCGACTCCCCAAAAACTTAACTGCTACTGTTGACAAAGCTTTACCAGTAACATGAACAGTTTTTGTATGTTATATGTATTATATGCTATCTTCTTACAGTAAAGTATGCTAGAAAAAAGAAAATGTCATTAAGAAAATCATAAGGAATAGAAGACATATTTTTTCAATTTTTTAACGTTTGTTTATTTTTGAGAGAGAGAGAGAAAGACAGAGTGTGAGTGGGGGAGGGACAGAGAGAGGGAGACACAGAATGTGGAGCAGGCTCCAGTCTCTGGGCTGTCAGAATAGAGCCCAACACGGGGCTCGAATTCATGAATCAGGATATCATGACCTGAGCCAAAGTCAGATGCTCAACTTACCAAGCTACCCAGGTGCCCCAAGAAAATATATTTATAGTACTGTTACTATATTTATCAAAAAAAAAAAAAAACCTTCCCATATGTGGACCCACACAGTTCAAACTCATGTTATTCAAGTGTCAACGGTACTTGCATTTTAATACGCCCAAGGGAGAAAGAAAGACAGAATTAAAAGAAGTCTGAGAGCATCTGTGGCAACTGTCATGCAGAAGTACATTTTAAACGCCAGCCTCCCAATTTGGCTTTAGTAGGTTATTTCATGATGCAATTGCAAAATCAATTGACTAATGGTATAGGCAAGAATATTTTTGGTCTTTAGCCACTTTGTGACTCTGCAAATTTGTGCTTATAACTGATTGCTAATGCAGAGCTCTGGCTGGAGTTCTCTTGAAGTCTTGACTTATTGTCAAAGCACTAAGCAATCTTCTGGTAAATCATATGCTTAATTTTAATTCCACTTCAGAAGCCTGAAGTTTTATTGCTGACTTTCTGAACAATCTGGAGCAGTACAATTAGTTGGGATAGGCTAGACCGAGGTAACAAAAAAGTACATAATCTCCCAAAGTACATAATCTCCCAAACCCAACACAGTCTACTCAATCATCTAACAGTCTGAGAAGGATACCCTGGACAGCAAGCAGCTCTCCTCTTTGTGGTGATTCAGGGTCCCAACCCCTTTCATCTTAGGTCTCTGCCATTCTTCATGGCCCCACAGTTGCCTGCACCCAGACAACAGAAAGGGGAAAAGCAAGTCAAAGGGAAACATGCTCCTTAAAGCTGTGGCCTGGAGAAGCCACACATCACTTCTGCCAACATTCCACTGGCCAGAATTGGATCAGAGAGCTGTACCTAAGCTAAAAGAGTTTGGGAAATGAAACCTATCTGTGTGGGGAAGGCAACAGAAAAGGATAAAAATGACTGCTGGTGAATAGTGTACAATCTCTGCCTCAGGGAAATCAGCTCATCTTGTACCTTTGGATGCCTTCATTTACAAATGCGTAACAATTATCTACATCCATATACCAATCTTGAGAGTTTGTGAGTGAGTATACCTATGAAGCACTTTGCTGTTCCATGGAGAAGCAGTATGTATCAGTTTTGAATATACTGCTAGTGTTTATACCACTGCTATGCTATGGTTAATTTGAAACGTTCCATTGGGTTAAGTAACGGCAAAGGATGTAGAACTTTCTCCCAAAGAACATTATCAAGAACACCATGTTAAACACAATAAACAGATTAGCTAAATGGTATGCTAATCCCATGTGCTTTTATTCCAGTTACATTACCCCATATGGAGATTTCTTTCTCCCTGGTTGAAAGCATTAGTATGTCTGCTCCAGAACTGACAGACTAAACTAGTTCACATATCAGAAATGCAATTCTAGAAAGCATCTAGTACCTTTTAGGATACTTTCATAAAGCTATGGGAAACCCAAAAGATTCCACCAAAAAACTGCTAGAACTGATTCATGAATTCAGCAAAGTCGCAGGATATAAAATCAATGCAGAGAAATCGGCTGCATTCCCATATACCAACAATGAAGCAACAGAAAGAGAAATCAAGGAATCGATCCCATGTACAATTATAGCAAAAACCATAAAATACCTAGGATTAAATCTAACCAAACAGGTGAAAAATCTATACACTGAAAACTATAGAAAGCTTATGAAAGAAATTGAAGAAGACACAAAAAATGGAAAAATATTCCATGCACCTGGGTAGGAAGAACAAATATTGTTCAAATGTCAATACTTGGGAATGCAAGCTGGTGCAGCCACTCTGGAAAACAGTATGGAGTTTCCTCAAAAAACTAAAAATAGAACTGCCCTATGACCCAGCAATGGCACTACTAGGCATTTATCCACGGGATACAGGTGTGCTGTTTCGAAGGGACACGTGCACCCCCATGTTTATAGCAGCACTATCAACAATAGCCAAAGTATGGAAAGAGACCAAATGTCCCTCAATGGATGAATGGATAAAGAAGATGTGGTATGTATACACAGTGGAGTATTACTCAGCAATCAAAAAGAATGAAATCTTGCCATTTGCAACTACGTGGATGGAACTGGAGGGCACTATGCTAAGTGAAATTAGAGAAAGGCAAAAATCATGTGACTTCACTCATATTAGGACTTTAAGAGACAAAACAGATGAACATAAGGGAAGGGAAACAAAAATAATATGAAAACAGGGAGGGGGACAAAACAGAAGAGACTCATAAATATGGAGAACAAACAGGGTTGCTAAAGGGGTTGTGGGGGGGGGTGGGCTAAATGGGTAAGGTGCACTAAGGAATCCACTCCTGAAATCATTGTTGCTCTATATGCTAACTAATTTGGATGTAAATTATAAAAATTACAAAAAAATAAAAAAAATAAATAATTGACATGCATGAAGCACAAAAGTGACAGGTCTTCCAGGGAAGAGGAAGACACTTTCCCATCTCTGACCTGCCCAGCCACCTCTCCCTTCTCCAAGTAGTCTCCTCCATGGCCTTATAGGCGTTGGGTTTGAAGATGGCATTCACTCATGAATATTTATGGAGAATCTACTCTATGCCGGGGGCATAAATACTAAATACTAGAGACCCAACAAAGATGCACTCGCTGCCCTTAGCCTGTAGTCTAAGACACAAGAAAGATCTTAAGGTTTGGTTCACAAACACAAGGCAAAACCATGCATCAAAGCAAAGGGGGAAGAGTTTCAATTCCAAAGTATTCACATTGTCCTTAATATATCTTGAGAACTGTACAGAGCATTACAGTCGACATTAACACGTTTTGGGCCATGCAAACATGCATTTTTGAAGCAATTTTCCATCTGAATATTGGTAAATCTATGTAAGAAAAAAATTAATGAATAAGTCATGGGGATGTAATGTACAGCATGATGACTATAGTTAATAATACTATGTTACATATTTGAAAGTAGCTAGGAGAGGGGATCTTGAAAGTTCTTACCACAAGAAAAAAAATTTGTAACTAGTCATGGTGACAGATGTTAGCTGGACTATTGTGGTAATCATTTTGCAATGTATACAAATAACAAATTAGTATACCATACACTTGAAACTAATACAATGCTATGTGTCAACTATACCTCAATAAAGTAATAATTTTTTTAAGAGAAAAAAATCACTTAAGTTTCAGGTGTGTCTTTGAATTTTATTCCAAGGGCTTGCATTATCTATTCAAAAAATACATATATTTTTTAAATTAGGGCACAGATTTTTAATTATTTTATTGAAAGTAGGTGGGAGTAAGACTCATTCTCAATGATGAAGAAAGGTAGCCATGGTGTATAGGAAGGGAGCCCTGAGGGAAGGCAGGAGTCTCTGGATTCTAATACCAGATGCCCCCAGACTAGTGTGGAACTGAGCCAGTGATTTCTCCATCCAGCTTCAATTAAATCACCCGTCAAATGAGGATGATCACACCTTCCCTAGCTCACCATTAGACTGTAAAATGAAAGGAAGCCCTTGCCTTTCTTCTCTGGTGAACTCCTACTCACCCTGGAGCACTAATGCAAACATCATTAGGCTCCTCCACGAAGCCTTCCTAGACTTTCCTGACCAGATGGAGTGAAATCCTCTGGGTTTCAAGAGCAACATCTCTAGCCTGGTCCCAGTTTCCTTACATTGTCCAACTTGTTTCTCCCGGAGCCAGGAAGTCTTAAACAGTCTTTAAAGCTCCCGAGGGGCTACCAGTGAAAAGGGAAAGGGTTAACATTAGGCAGAGAGAGATAAAGGACCTTCAGGGAGGCAGACTGCAGCTACAAGTGGGAGGCTGAAGAAAAGGCCAGGTTTGGAAGAAAAAAAAAAAGGGATGAAGGTATTCCAGACTTACCTGGGCTAGGTGCCATGCATGCAGTCTCACAAACTTTCTGATAAGGTCCCAATAAGAAGTCAGGGACAAAATTCTTCAGCAGCTACCCAGCCGGGACACATCTCACTCTTTAGAGCGTTATACTTTCCCTCAAACTATCGCTTCGCTGTTTCCACAAGATTCATTCGACTCCGTGAGACAAAGACCAGCGTCTCCCCGACCCTCCTGTGACACCAACTCACACCTAAAAGTTCCAGATACTTAAGGAACAGTGAATGACTGACACGCTTCCTGTCTGCCTTTGCACACGCTTCTCACGTGATACTGCAAAGAATGTAAGACATGAAGTCTCTTCCCATTCACAAATGTAAAATCATAAATACAAATATTACAGGGCTTTTTTTTTAAGTTTATTTATTTTGAGTACGAGTGTGAGTGGGGTAAGGGGGGGGAGAGAGAGAGAGAGAGGAGAGAGAGAGAGAGAGAGAGAGAGAGAGAGAGAGAGAGAGAGAACGTCCCAAGCAGGCTCCATGCTGTCAGCCCAGGGCCCCACCGCCGTTTGAGGAAACATGAGATCATGACCTGAGCTGAAATCAAGAGTCGAGGCTTAACTGAGCCACCCATGCACCCCGGGGTTTTGTTGTTGTTGTTGTTGTTTTTCCTTTCAAAAATTCAATTCCATTGGGGTATCTGTTCAATGTAAGAAAAAAAAATTTTTAAACAAGTTGAGTGGTGTGAACAGAGCTCCGTACAGTCTCCGTTATTTGTTTTGCTCTTTAGCTAGTACCTGGCTCTTCAACATGTGTTAAAATGCCCAACAGATGTTTGCTAAAATAATGTATTATCTTTATCTTTTTAAAGCTTTAATCGATATAGGACAAACCCAGGCCTTCGTGCTCTCCTCCAAGACCGGATGGAAGGAGTTACATGAGACCAAGACGAGGAAAATGAGCAAAAGTGAATTGCACAAGACATTCCTGTGTAGTTACAGGAGGCTTAGTTTGGCTTTTCTCAAAATTTTCCTACAGAAAAACACCAAATTGCTGGCGATAGTGATCCAGTGAGATCCAAGACCTGGGGCGACTTTCAGGGTACCGCCCTCCCTGCTCCCAGCTTCTCGGTGCTTTCCCCCCACGACCTGTGGAGTGCCGCACAGGCACAGCCGGCTTTTCGTTCCGCGGCCCGGCCTGCGCGTCCTCAAGCGCAGGCTGCCCCCGCGTCGGCCTGCTGCCTCGTCCGGCAGGAGCCCGAAGAAAGCTCGAGGGCAGCCTCGATCCCGCCGACAGGACATTTTAACCCGAGTATAGGATGCGCCTGCGCCCCCGCCGGCAAGCTCGGCCGCCAAAGACACGCCGGACCCTAGGAGCCCGACGGTCCCGGAACCCAGCGCCCGGGCCGTGGACACAGCGGAGCATAATAGCTGTAGTACCGCCCCACCGCGAGGCCCGGAGGAGAAGCGGAAGTTGAGGGTGCTGACGCAGCTGGGGGAACCTTGCCTGGATGGCACCATCCTGCCCGCGACTCCGCCCCCGCTGGAGGGGCTCGGCTCCGGAATTCAAGATGGAGTCGCTGAGCCGAGCTGGGCAGGAGATGAGCCTTGCGGCCCTGAAGCAGCACGACCCCTACATCACCAGCATCGCAGACCTCACGGGCCAGGTCGCTCTGTACACCTTCTGCCCCAAGGCCAACCAGTGGGTGAGTGCGGCCAGGCCGCTGAGGTCGCCCGCCCGGCCACCGCCTCTTAAAGGGACCGCGCGGACTGTCCTGGGTTGGGGACGATTCCGGAGGCCAGGGCGGCAGAGGAGAGGCCAGGGACTGGAGAAGAGACAGGCCGGTCCCTGAAAGGTGTCAGGGGCTTCGAGGATTGGGAGAGAGGAGCGAGAGAAGTAGGCCCAAGACGTCCCGAGGGAAAAGCCGATAGAGGGGAGGATTGCGGGAGGATCAGTCCCATAGGGTCGGGTCCGGGGACATGGGCGATCTGCCTTCTTTGCAGATGTGTTGGAGGATGAGAACGGTGGGGTCAGAAAGATACCTGAAAGATTGCGTTTGAAGCTGTGAGGGTTATTAGGTAAAGTACATATACATAATCTATAAACACCCGTGCTCTCCCCCAACAAGCACGTAAATAAGAGCCCCCTTCATAGAGGTCATTTGGATTTAAAGCTTGAAATCCAATTAGTTTCAATTCTTGGAAGGGAGGTGGTGGGGATAAATCCGGCTTTTATCTAACTGCACTCTGTTTCCAGAGTTTTGGAAAAGATTTCAAGGCACTTAGGAAAAGGGCTTCCATGTTAATTGGATTCCCTTGAAACCTTTGGAAAAGAGACCCTGTAAATGTGTTTCGTTCCAGCTGTGCTGCTGGTGATGTCACCTCTGAATGCTCCCTTCAGACTAAGTACTTTTTGGCTTTTTTTGCACGGGAGGGGGTCTGAAAAGTTACATTCAATCTGTTCTCTGACTTGTGAACCCCTGTTTAAAAGTAATATAATTTCCAGTTTCTAGTAATTGACCCTCAGTAATTTGCTCATTCAGCTTTAGGCTTTACATTTGTCAAATAATCTGTAAATGTTTGTTGGATTGAGTTCATAAATGACTAATGTTCACATTTCAGTAAGAAATGAAATGCTTATACTAACAAAGCTCTGAAATATTATTGTAATATATTCTTTGAGGTATAAAACAGAAACATAGGTTATATTTAATCAATAATTTTGTAAGAATGATTTGACATTTATAAACACTTAATTCAGATGAAGAAAGTGTTCAGAATCCTCTTGCTTTACTTTATCTTCTTTCCTTTACCTCCTGGAAGAGAAGGAGATACGGAAAGTCAAAAAGAACAAAATTATAGAATTTTTTTTTTTTTTAGTGTAGCTGTTTTAGACATTGCCTTAGTTTGAATTGTTCTGAATCATTTTACTTTATTTGGTCTGCATATAAATTTGTGAGCTGTGAATTAGAGACAAATGGTGAAGACTTGGGGGCAGGAACTTATGACTAACAAGCTTTTATTTCTAGTTTTTCACGGATTTTCAGTGTTGTGGAATTTTAATTGTGGAGTCCTGCTTTACATATGAAATGCAAGCCATAGTCTGAATTGAAAAATAAGCTGCCGTTATTCATTCATTTGGATAATGGCACATAGAACATAAGCAAAACTTTTTCTTTGTTATTTTACAATGAGTTGTAACTTCTCACAAACTATGTTGCTTCAATGAACCAAAGATAAAATTAAAACTATCATCAATGTTTTGGGGCACCTGTTAAGCGTCCAATGGTTTCAGTTCAGGTCATGATCTCGTGGTCTATGAGTTTGAGCCCGGAGTCAGGCTCTGTGCTGACAGCTCAGAGCCTGGAGCCTGCTTCCGATTCTGTGTCTCCCTCTCTCTCTGCTTCTCCCCCATTTGCTTGCTCTCTCTCTCTCTCTCTCAAAAATAAATAAACATTAAAAATTTTTTTTTAATTTTAAAAAGAAAAATGTTGCAGATAATAGACATGTTGCTGTATTGAACATTGTGTATACATTAGTATGCATTAATAGCATAGAAAGGATAAGAAAGAAACTGGTAACAGTAGTTTGTGGAGTAAAAGAGTTATTTGACCTGTTCCAAAGTGAGTAATTTTAAAATAAATAAGCTCATTTTAAACATGAATTATTTCTTCTCCATTAGGACCATTTGGGGTTGAAGTATGGGGGAAAAAACTAATTGACTCATTGTCTATTATAGGAGAAGACTGATATAGAAGGGACCTTATTTGTATATCGAAGGTAAGCTTTTTAAAAAAATGATACATGTCTATTTTTAATCTAATGGTGAATAGTGTCCTATAAAGTTCAGCGTTGTTGTACGTTTGTCTTTGGAACCTTCCTGCTTGTCCCTATTCATCCATTTGTAGCTGTGAGATTCTAACCAAGTTATGTCCCTTCTTTGAGCCTTCCTATGATTCAGAGCTAGTAATGTGTAATTTTAGCTTGAGAGTCATTTAGAAAGCCTGGATTACTCAGTTGCACACTTTATATTTTCAACTTTTCTGAGAGGTCATTATGTAAAATAGGATTGGTTTACAAACTACAGCTTTTGTTTTATTAGGCAACTTTTGTGTCCTAACTGTAACTGACAGGAAAGGATAGTCATGAGTCCTTATTTTTCTGGATCTCCCTTAGGTCTTGCTCTGACTGGGGCAGGTTCCTTCCCATGGTTTCTAAAGCAGAGGGATTCAGCAGGAATTATTACTGACATCTGGTCCTCCCCACCTTTTTGTATTAGGAGTTATCTTTTAAGGATTGCCTTTCTCCATTGATGGTAATTAACAAGAATTTGTCAAATATTCTCTAAATTCTGGTGTATGGCTTTGAGATCTTGTCCAAATACACTGCTTTTTTTTTCCTTTGTATGTAAGTGCTTTGATATTACATATTAACTATAGCAGCTCTTTAGTCTTTGCCACTTTGTTCCCTGCCCTTCATCTTTCTCCTTTAAAAAAAAAAAAAAAAAAAAAAGGCCTTTATCCTTCACCTACTTCATTATTCTTTATTACCTATGTAAATCTCTAGAAACTCATTGTAGTTAGAGCCTCGGTATCTATGATATTTGGAAAGTACTTTCCTGGCCTTACTGTTACAGAATAGTACAGATTCACTGTAGAAAATATGAAGTTTCGTATAATAAATAGTTTGGTTTAATAATATTCATAGAGGCTTACACAGTGTTGATCCTAACAAAAGGAAACCAATGAAACTATTTGGGAAATGTGAGAATATTTTATGTGCCTTGGATTAAGGTCTGCCACAGTGTCAGAATATCACTTTGCAGAGACCTTAGTCTAGAAGAAGCCTGGATTTGGAGTCAGAAAACCTAAAGCTGAATTCTAGTCACATTATTTGTGTGACTTTGGACAAAAGCCTTAATCATTCTGAGTTTATTTCCTAATCTGTAGAGTAGTATTCTAAAATCTCTCCCATGTACACAGAGAAATGAATGAGAAACTGTGAAATGTTGTATATATGTGAGGAGTGTCTAAAGGGTCATGTACTGACTCACCCTGATAGGAGAACCAAGGACATTTGTTATTATAGGATTCGAGGCATTTTCTGTCTAACTCAGGAGAACTGTGGAAAGACCTGTTTGGTGTAAGAAACAATCATGATTGTTATGGTTGACAGTCTATACTAAAACCAAGTCTGTACCGTATTTAAAATAAGTGATATTTTTGTTGAGCGAATGTTTATTAAACATCTACTGGCTATCTATCTATCTTGGGATACAACTGCAAAAAAACAAGACAAGAACCCTATTTGTGTGGAGTTTATATTCTAGTGGAGAAAGACAGTAAATATAAAAAATAATAAGTGGTATGGGAAAAAAGAGGTGGGCTGGAGGTATTGAACTTGAGAGCAGGCTGGGAACCTGAGAAAGAGTAGTTCTTAGGTAAGTGTCCCTGAGAAAGTGGTATTTGAGGAGAAGCTTGCAGGGGGTGAGATAACTAGATTCGGGACGAGTGTTCCAGGCAAGGGTCTTTAGGTAGAAGTGCTCTCCTGTAGGGAAAGTGAAGAGCTCGGTGTGGCTGGAGCAAGAGAACAAGGGAGGAGGCAGAGGAGAGGAAGGCAAGGAGGACACATACGAGCCAAGGCCCTGGTGGCCTTAGCAAGGCCATCGGCCTTCGGTCTGAGGGACTAAGCCCTTGGAAACTTCTGAGAAGAGGAGGGATATGATCTGTCTTAAGGTTTTTTTTTACAATTTTAAGTGCTAACAATATTGTGTAATGCAATAATGTAGTTATTCTTTGAAATGGAAATAAAGAAGTAGATAACATTTCTGTGAATTAAACAGCGACTACAGGGTTGTTTGGTTTTTTTTGTTGTTGTTGTTGTGTTTTTTTTGTCAAATCTAAGGTCAGCCTCACCTTACCATGGTTTTACCATTGTGAATCGACTGAATATGCACAATCTGGTTGAACCAGTGAATAAAGATTTGGAATTTCAGCTCCATGAACCATTTCTTCTGTATAGAAATGCAAGCTGTAAGTATATCTGTCTTATTATGGTTCATATGTTTACAATTAAAATTGAGTGACTTTAGTTTCTATCACACTATTTTTGGATTTGCAAGTTAATAATAAAAAACATAATCTATGCTCTTATGGTTATAAATGAGTCTCTTAGTAAGATCAAGCCTTTTAAATTGAGCTTCTAAAATTGAAACAGTATACACTTTTGTATACAGTAACATTTATATTGTTTTAGTTAAATAAACTATTCCATATAATAGCATTACATTATATTCCTATTGTTTGTTTTATGAAAGTAAGTTTCACCCTTGGTTTTGGTTGTGACATTCAATTATTGGCTGTCCATGCCCCTGAACAACAGAAATAGAACTTAGTTTGAGAGATACAGGATGGGGACTGATACTGATATTTCTGTCCCTAAAGCAAGTACTATCTTTTGTCCTGGGAGTGTTATTTTTCAGTCTGTTTATTGAGTGTCTGCTGGGTCCAAATTCTGGGCCACGAGCTGTTGTACTCACTGTTAATGATACAGTAACCTACGTACGGCAGGAAAGCAGTTAAGTCAGCTGTGACTCAGATGCAAGTGGCAGCTACTCAGTTGTAGAGCGACTTCTAGAGACCTTTCAGGCATTTTACAGACTCCTCAGAATGGTTGCATACAGTCCACAAAGCTCTTTCAAGAAGTAAGATACTAAAAAGTAACCTCAATTCCTGTATTTCAGTATGGGTGTTGAAGATACGAGTGTTTGAGGGCAGAAGAAAGGCAGTTTGTTTGGCACTGAGGGTAGGTAGATCAGACCTGGTTGTGTAGCAGAGCGACTGTCACTATCATCCAAGGAGATTGCCAGAGAGAGGTTACTTCTCACTTAAAAAGGACAAGTTACTCTTTGGATTTCACTTGACTGGGCGGTAACTAGTATTGAAGGAATGTCTTCAGTGTAAAATAGAAGTAGCTCTGGAAATTAGGCAGCTTTTAATTCCCTGAGTGAGAAAGGATGTTGTTTCAGAGACAGAAGCCCCAAACTCTTCTCCACAGCTCACTTTATGTATCTGAGTGAAATAGAGTCTCTTGATTTTGCAGTGAACTATTTGTCCAGAAAGTTCCTCTCTGAGATTTAATTTCTGGGGACATACTGGAACTAATGTTAACAGCAGAATTACTTCAGATGGCAGCTTTCTTTGTGCTGAACTTTCTATTAAAGGGAAGATTCTGCAGCGAAACACAGATCCAGGTTTTGTTTTTTTTTTTTTTTTAAGGGAAATTGGCTTAATTCTGCTCCTTACTACCTGGAAACTTAATCTAGCTATTGCTTCTAACAAAAGTTTGAAAGTAGTCTGGAAAATTATCAGAGACCCATGGATTTCATAACTATTTAGCATAAGCCTAATGTGAATCATAGTATTTCTTTCACAAGCAAAGGTTCCTGTGGAGTTGAAAGTGCAACATAGCACAAATAGAATTAAATCACGATTAACCAGAATTTCACTAGTCAGAGCCTCGGTTATCTGGAAAGGTAGATCAGACTTTTTTTGTGCACATCTAGCAGATACCTGGAGTACAACCTGATGTCACCATAAAAATGTGCTGTAACTTTAACCCCACTATAGTATCCTAGATTAATTTGTTGTGATGGTAAGAATTTAAATCGTCAGGAGTGTTTATTACGTTAATTAGAATATTCTCAAGCAGAAAGGTACACTAATGCATTTTATTCTAGAAAGATTTTCAACAAGAAGTTGAAACAAAGGTTTCCTTAGTTGAACAGAAAACTCACTTAACCGAAGTTGTCCAGTTCCCCAGTTAGTTGAGGCACTGAATTATTTTCTAAGGGCTGTATGGTTTCTGGTATTGCTAATTAGAAATGCAAGAGCACATCAGCTTGTTTTCAGACTAGAGAAAGGCCTGAAAAGGTCAAGTACAACTCTGTGGGTGTATTAGAAACAGTCTACAAGAGGAGCTCAGGGAAGGTATTTAAAGGAACAGCTGTATCAGGGAGAAGTGACAAGGCAGGGTGAAGTGATTCTGGGAGTGTGATGGCCTCTCTTGGGTCTATGTTTTGTCTACCTAGTCTCAAATGTGGAAAATAGTCTTGTCAAGGCTGCAAGCTATTGAGTTGTTAAGGGATTTGTTCTTTAAACAAAAAGTTAATTAGTGTCTGATTGTGTATACAGGTAATTATACCTGATTCTGTGGCTGCTCTTCTGTCATTGTCTTGTGGGAAATATCACTAAAACACTGACCCGTTTCACTCGTTATACCTTCAGATCCAGCTTCTTTCACTCATGTCAGTTTTTGGAGTTACTAGAAAACTGAGCTCTCGTTTTTCCCAGTTCTAAATAAATTGTTTTGTTTTATTTTATTTTTTAGTTTTGATTTATACAACACCCCACCCCCACCCCCACAAGGAAAAGGTAAAATCTTGCAGAGAAAATGCCTACACTAGCCAAGGGCTTAGGTTGGTGATTCTGTTGAATATTCTGGAAGTAGTATATTCTATACTTATCAAAGGGCCTTTTGGCAGTCATGAGACCCCTATGAGGCTGTGGCGAGGGTTGGGAAGACTGCAGATTCTGTAATTGATTAAGCAAAGGTGTAGTTCCTAACACCTTATTTCTGACTTATAGTGAGGAGACAAGAGTCCCAGAGAAGTTAGGAAACTTGCTCAAGAGTTGCAAGTTTGTAAGTGACATAGGCAGAATTCAGATCATCAAAGCCCGTGTTCTTTCTGGATGGCTGCAACAATAAAATTACTTAACTTCATCAATCCACGTTCTAGAGCAAGGCTGTCAACTAGAACTCTAATAATGGGAATGAATAATGGAAATGCTCTGTATCCGTCCTATCCCATAGAGCAGCCACCAGCTACCTGTGACTACTGTTGAGCATTCAAAGTGTGGCTGGTGCTACCAAGACATTTTCTTTTCCTTTTTAATGTATTTAATTTAACCAATTTGTATGTAAGTAATCATATGTGGCTAGCGGCTACCATAATGGACAGAAGAGATGTAAACCATGAACCCATGCTCCAAACACACCCTTTTGTTGTGCCATATCTGAATTTGGATTAGATTTTTATGCCTCTCATTTAGTCATTCTTTTTTAAAATTTATAAGTGATTCCTAGATACAAAGGCTGCAGAAGATATCCCTGAGGGTGGTTTTGCCATGGTAACACTCTTTTGGCATGAAATTTAATTTTCGGAAAAGAATTCTATTCTAGGCTTTGCCATTTTCGGGCTGTAACCTTGAATAAATCATGTAAACCACTGATCTGACCTGCTTATCTTAAAAGAGCATCATATACATGAAGGTATTTTGTCAGGCACTTATAAATATAAAATATTATAGACTGTGTCTCCATCTTGGACCCAAGCCAAGTGATCTTTTTAAAAAGTGGAAGAGTTGTAGGGATTTTAACATTATCCAGGTTCTCTTATAACCCAGGCCCGTGGTGTCCTTCTTCACATCCATTCTAACTAGCACCAGGACAAGCTGGAGACTCTGTTTGTCTTTATAGATACTATTTTCGGGTGTTATAGGGGCCATTACCAGACAGCCTGAGGTATGATAAGTTGAAAATCTATACATGTTAAAAATGAGAAATATTAGAACGTACAAATTTTTTAAAGCTCTCAACAGAAGCATTTCTGGTCAGTGGGTCACAGTGTTCATTTTGATCAGTATACTGGAACTCAAAGCACCCTCCTGTCTAAAACTTGGGATTGAGGTAGGTGTTTTATTTGTGGACACCTCTTCCTAAAAAACACTAATGATAGTTTGGTTTTTTTTTTAGTTTTTTTTAATGTTTATATATTTTTGAGAAAGAGAATGACAGAGCGTGAGCAAGGGAGGGACAAAGAGAGAGAGACACAGAATCCAAAGCAGGCTCCAGGCTCTGAGCTGTCAGCACAGAGCCCGACGTGGGGCTCGAACTCACAAAGTGTAAGATCATGACCTGAACCAAAGTCAGACGCTTAACTGACTGAGCACCCAGATGCCCCCAAAACATTGATGATAGTTTTAATTTTATTTTTGATTGGTTGAAGAAACATAGTTTTTTTGCTGTGTAAATATGCGTTACTACTGATCTGCTGATCTTCTGTTCTCATTTGTAAAGAGAATCCATGTTACCAACTGTATTATAAAACTATTCTTTGGAGACTCTGAACTTCCAGGAGTTCCATGGCAGAGGCACATCAAAGTAAATCTCCTTCAACTCCTGTCCAGCAGTATCATGACAGAAAACCTTCCTCCTACAAACATTTAGAATTGCTGTATAAAATATTAAATGCATAGCTTAGGCAAAAAGAGAATAGGGGACATTTCAGTGGCCAGCATCAGAGTGAGAGCTGAGGGCTGAAGTGAGGAGCTTATAAATTGACACTGGCTGCCAGCTGTTAGAGCTTCTTATGTATGGAGCTCTCCTTCAGTAAGGACCCCATTACAGTGATCCGGGGCCAGGAGACAAGGCCATGAACTCTCACAGGTGGAGAGGTGGAGCTGAGATACCTTTATATACATACAGCCAGGTCCCCTAATGCGCTACATATTAATGAATCAGAAAGATAGTCCACCAACCAAAGAGGAGGACAAAGCAAGTTTATCTATCTCAGTATGGGCGGTGGTTAGAGGGAAAATGTCTCCCCCTGAAAATTGTGGCCATGAGCCTTCTCTCATACAGGATTTGGGGTTCAGGTTATACCATTCATTTGGTATAATTTCTTACCCAGGCCAAAAACTAACATAAAAATTGATCCTCAGCTGGTGAGTACCCTAGGACACCTGGTAAAAGCAAATGCAAAATTCTTCTAGAGGGACAACCAGATTGCCCGGGGAGCTCATTGATAAGCCTCCTGGTCTAAAATTACTAACAAGGAGTAATTATCTACAAGGAGATAATTCACAAGGAGTGTGAATTATCTACAGGGAGATAGTTCATAATCAGTGAAAGGTAGAACACAACAAACAGGATTAGCCAAACCTTCTCAGGAACTTTAATTAATGAAATGATCAGAGACGTTAATGGATGTAAATGTCACATGTATAAAATAAAGTGACAGGTAGCTTTGAAAAATAACCAAGTCGAATTCCTAGAACTTAAAATTTTAATTATTGAAATAAACTCTGCCTGGACTCAGCAGTTAATTTGTAACAACAGAAAAGAGAATTGAAGAATAGAAAAGGACATCTGAGGGAATTCTCCAGAATTCATCCAAAAAATGAAAAGAAATGGAAAATGGGACCAAGAGCATAGGCTTGGAAAGTCTAGCATGTAACAGAGAAGAATTTCAGAATATAAAATAGGTTTAAGAGAGACAGTATCTGAAGAGATTACAACTAAGAATTTTCTAGAATCCTTGAAAGACATGAACCTCAGATTTAGGCAGTAAAATAAGGCACCAAGCATAGTAAGTAGAAATACACAAAAAGAAGCAACCAAAGGCTACTTGAGACTAATTACTTACAAAGAGCACCAGTTAGACTGACAGCATATTTAGTTGCAGCTCCTGAGTTCGGAAGACAAAGGAATAATGTTTTCAGAGTACTGAGGAAAAAACAACCCACACTTCAGTAGTTCAGGAGAACAAAATAAAGACATTTTTCAACAAAAACGGAACTTTTGCCTCCAGCGGCCCCTTTCTGAAGGTGCATCTAAAGCAGTGCTGCCTGGTACAATAGCCACTAGCCGCACGTGGCTGTTGAGCGCTTGAAATGCTCCTAGTGCAACTGAATTCTGAATTGTATTTAATTTGGTTCAGAAATAAAATTGAGTACAGAAGAAATGAAGTTTACAAACTATAATGAGCAAAGAAAAGGAGGTGAGTCAAAGTAAGCATGGACTGTATAAAACAGTGAAATGACTGACGTGAGCAGAGGTGCTAAACAGGTGAAGCAGGATGCTGGGGAGGCTCAGTCGGTTAATACCCGACTCTTAACTTTTGGCTCAGGTCATGATCTTGCAGTCATGAGATCAAGCCCACCTTGGGCTCTGCGCAGACAGCAGGAAGCCTACTTGGGATTCTCTCCTCTGTCTCATTCTGTCCCTCCCCTGCTTGCGTGTTTTCTCTCTCTCTCCCTCCCTCTCTCTCTCTCTCTCTCTCAAAATAAATAAATATTTTTTTAAAAAGGTGAAGCAAAAATACTAGACACTAATAGCTTAAGGTAAAAGCTCTTCAAACCTAAAGCATCCCACGACTCAAGTAAGAATAGATAAATTGATTAACCATAGACTTAAATCAAGCTGTTTGTGTTCAAATGATTCAGGGTAACCACTGCAAAACAAACAGGATGTCTTTTAAACCAGTGCAAACCAGGATGGGGAAAGAAGTGAATGAACACCATGGGAAATAGAGAGCCCAACATAAAATGACATAAATAAATCAGTAACTAGAACAAAATGTTAAGTGAACTAAACTTGCCAGTTCAAAAAGATTGTAGGACAGGATGAAGATACAGAATTTGTGAGTAAGGCTGTTTTCAAAAAACTTAAAACTCAAAACCTGGAAAGATTGAAAGTAAGGGGATGGAATGCAATCTATCAGGCAACTGTTAACCGAACAGAGCTGCTGCAGCTGTGCTAATCATACCTGATAGACTTCAGATGAAAAACATCAGGGGCTAAAGTTGCCACATAATGAGAAGAGGAATGAATTACCTAGAAGATAAAACTACCCCATATGGGATATCCCATATCCCATACGTATACCTAGTATATGCCAGAAATACATATCAAATGTTAAAAATCCATAATCATAGGGGGAGATTTTAACAGGCCACCTCAGTAATTGACAGATAAAGCAGATGGTTGTGAGTTACGGAAACAGTACAGTTAAACTTGATCTACCGGGCATATAAAGAACCCTGCCTGCTTCCAGCAATTCGAGAATTTGCATTTTTTTCAAATACATATTAGAATTTTATAAAAAAAACCATATGTAGGCCACCCAGCCCAAGAAGTTAAGAAAAAAGAGAAATCTGGGTTAAGTTGGAGGAAAATACAGATGAGTAGCAATTAACTGCAGAACAAAGAAATTTCACTAGAAGGATAGAACGAAATCAACAGCAAAAACTCTCCCCCATAACCTGATTGATCCAACAACAACAAAAAGAGTGGGGATGGGGACAGATCGGGCAATATTAGGAATAATCAATATATTTTTTATATATTGCAACTAAATGTAGGGAACACGTTTTTTTTAAAAACAAGAAATCGCTATGAAAAACTTTCTGCCTGTATGTTTAAGACTTAGATTGTATGGTTTCTTAGAAGAAGCATAGTATAACAAAACTTATTCAGGAATAAAGAGATCTGAATACACTCAGAAACAATAAAATGTTGGGTCAGTAGTTTAAAATCTTTCCCATCACATCTAAATAAAATGCTAAGAAGAATGTCGTATTCAGTAAGTGGTACGAGGACATTTACTCTCCCATTTAGAGACTGGCCTCTGAAAAGCAGATACAGGATCTGTACATTTCTGATCTTCTCACAGGACACTTATCTCGACAGTCCACTGTTCTCCAGTGAGGAGATCATGATTCTATTACCCACTATTCCTTCAGCAAGCATTTGGCAAGCCCCTGCTACACCCAACTTAGCTTACTACTCTGTTTCTTCTAGAAAACGCTTTCCCTAAGACCAGTGTCAGGAGTCCTTTGATTTCCACTTCCGTGGAAATTTAATTTTGGAATGCCCCAAGACTATTTTCTGTAAACAGGGTTCTGAGCAATTTTTTTTTAATCCAAAATTTGGTATTATATGAATCAACAAAAAAGTAAAAGTAAGCAAAATTGGTTTTTCTCTTTGTTACAGCAAGACAGTCTCCATCGTAACTTGGTTCATTGAAAACATTAAAGTAAAGGTTTGTGGTCCCAATAAGCTCTATAAAGTCAATTCTGGCATTCAGTGATTTCCTTTTGCAAAAACTATTTCAGTATTGTCTTTTACTCTGTTTTTAAACTAACAAGCTGATTATTTAACTCAGACGTACACCTTAATACAGTGATACTTAATGAACATCTGTCATTTACCAAGCACTTTACCAAGCGCTATATATACCATTTCGATTAAAACTATAAGGTACCTTTAAAGAATTTTAGTTATTTTTTTAATCCTTAGGTTCTGTTGCATTTTCTTAGAAAAATTATAAACAAGAAGTCATTAAAATGTGTTAGAACTCTACCTTTCTGAAAGGGTCAGGATTCTTAATGAAATATGTTACTATATCAATCCCAGTGCTATGACTATTACTCCTAAAACAGCTCTGTTAATTAATGGTAAAACTTAATGATTTAAAATCTGTGATTAGAAATATCAGCTATAAATTTTAATGATTAGGCTAGTACTAGTGAAAATCTGATCCACCAGAGACTGTGGAGGAATTTACATGTTCAGGGTTTTTTCCTGGTTATTTTTAGCAGCAACACTGATCCATTAATGAGAAGAAATACACAGTCTAGATTTTGTCTTCTCAGACCTAACTGTATTCCTTCCTTAGACCAATGTATGATGGTGGTTTTAGCCAAAAAAAAAAAAAAAAAAGATTATTTTACTTTATGTGTATGTTAGACTTTGCATTTTTTTTTTTTACTGAAAGATAAACAAGGACAGTTATTCACGTTTCCTGCATCCAACACCTCAGGGCATGGATCTCCCACTGAATGACACTTTTCATTTTTTTAAATGTTTTCTATAATCCAAAAGCACTTTTGGAAAAATGAGCAAAGTATGTTGCCCTGTAACCTGCGTAACGACAACAAATCACTGTAACAAGCAAGTGAAAATAAAAACGTTATTGCTATTGAATATTTTTAAGAACTTACCTCCAAAAGTCTGTGAGAAGTACCTCTTTGTTTCCGCTTCACTTACAACTTTTCCTTTATATCGGGCATCAGTCTCTTGATAGAGAGCATTTTTAATTAAAATTAGATCACTAGAAAAGGCAGGGAGATTCATTTCCATAGTGTTGAAAATACAGCTGCCAAATGGAAAGTTTTAGTAGAAGAAACACTGTAATGTGTACTTTTTTTTTTTTTTTTTTTTGTCTCTGCTTGCCCTTTCTCAGTTCAAGGGCAAGACTCAGAACAGTAGAGATGGTAGGTGGCTCCTGGCATTTGCACAGATCTTCAGACTCCCAAGCACAGTGCAGGAAATGTCCTTGCAAGAGAAGTTTACAATTTGTCAGGTCAAAAAATGTGACTTCTACCTCCAGACTGAAAGAGGAATTTATAAACAATTCTAAAAGCTCCACAGTCCATTCCCTGTGATCTTTGAATGCAGCACAGTGCTTCTCTAGCAGCCTGAAGAAAGGCAGGCGGTGTTCGCCATCTGCAGCAGCAGTGCTGTGGTTGGTGTGATTCCGTAATCAGTGGAGGAGAAAGGACCTGTGGCAAGTGCATTAATCTGGCCTTCTGGACAAAGATAAGGAAAGAGCCTTGCTGTTGCCACGTTAGTAGGTTGAGGAGGTAGAAACACCATGAAAACATAGAGTGTAACTGAGACCCCAAGGCTGACCTGGTGACGCTGTCAGGTCAGACATTCCAAATGTCTCTGTTGCTCTCTCTGTTGCAGCCACTGTTTGGTGTTCTAATAGAGCCTGTAGTGTTCCAGTGGAGTCTCTAGTAGGGCCTCTGCCAAGTACCTTCTGGTTAACTTTGTAAGTCCGTGAACATTTCAGAATTTCCAAAGCAGATTCATTTAGTGTATCTCACTAAGTACTGGCTTTTTGCCCCCCTAAAGTAGAGTTGTCAGGTAAAATGCAATTTTATCTTTGTTTTTTATTGTGGTATTACCATAATTATAAATATTTTAAAAGTTAACCATGCATGCACCATTTATCTCTTTTAGATAATTAATAGTTTCTCTTCTGAGAACTCGCAAAGAAAAGCAACAGTTACTTATAGCTAAGTGGCAGAAATGTGTTCTTTATATGTATGTATACAGGTTTTCACCTCTTGCTTACAAAGTGAAGTTCATTGTGGAGGTAAAAATTGAAACAGGGGTGCCTGGGTGGCTCAGTCGGTTGGGCGTCTGACTTCAGGTCGGGTCCGGTCATGATCTCACAGCTCGTGATCTCTCTAGCCCTGCCTTGGGCTCTCTGCTGACAGCTCAGAGCCTGGAGCTTTGAATTCTGTGGCTCCCTCGCTCTCTGCCCCTCCCCCGGTCGTGCTGTCTTTCTTTCTCTCTCTCTCTTCCTCCCTCCATCTCTCTCTCTCTCTCTCTCTCTCTCTCTCTCTCTCTCTCAAAAGTTAAAAAAAAAAATTTTGAAGCAGAGTAACCACTAGAAGATTTGAAGCCACTCTGGAGTAGGCAGAATAAACCTCAAGACCTCATGAGGTTCAGTCCCCTGGAGGGTCCAGGCAGATCTGAGCTACTTACAAAGTCACTACTTCCAGGGATGCTCGGCATTTTTTTTTTTTTTTTTAAACAGAAAGGCATGGGATAAGCATTTGCTACCATTTAAAAATGACATTTTACACAGACACCTGGATTTCTACCTTTCCTTCTTATGACAAAGTGGCGGTATGGCCATGCAGCACCTGCATCCCTGTAAGAACTGATAGTCAGGAACTCTGGGTAGGGCATGCCCCCCACAGTCTCACTGATCCCACCACAGCCTCACGGATCCCACCACACCCTGTGTCTCTTAGACTATCATGGGCATTTGCCTTACAACCCTGGTTTGGATGATCTGTTAGTAAATCGGCAGAAAAATACATATATAGCAGAGAAGTTAGGGAAAGGAGAGAAAAGAAGTTCCCTCTTTTCTCACCTACTATTTGAACTGTTTCCCAAAGCCCTAAATGTGGATTTTTGGGAGCACAGAAAACAGGAACTCAGCTCCTTGGAGGCCAGGGACCATGCTTCCCAACCTTTGTTGTCCCTTCTGATACATAAAAGTGATCATTTCTGTGTGGGACACTGGGGTGAATAGACCACTAGGGGTCGGACAGGTCCAACATTTGGCATACCCATAATCACTTGCAGCGACCCACCCCCACCACCAGGGGAAGCTCTGCCTTGGGAGCAGCAAGTACTGTGTGGCAGGAAACTCTAACAGCAGGTGTCAAGCCCTGGTGTGACTCCGCATTTTGTTTTATTTACTTAGAGCTGCCATTATTTAAGAATAGGAAGTCTGTAACTGGAAACGATCAGTTGTAATATTCTTTGGGTTTATTTTCTTAATTTCCCAAAAATGTTAGTGGTCATTTCATGTATCTGAATCCCGTACTAAGATTACAGTGTTTAAAGGGACTATGGAAGTGATATTGCCAGTAAATGGTTTCAGGCTTGATTTAATTTAGAGAGGGGCACTAAATGTGAAAATACTAAACCAAAGAGTGTGCAGAATAACATTTTAAAATTTCCTGACCTATGTCTTTAATCGGTGTTCACTAAATAGACACTGCAATTTTTTTTTTATCATTTATTTATTTTTGAGAGATAGAGACAGAGCGTGAGCAGGGGAGGAGCAGAGAGAGAGAGGGAGACACAGATCTGAAGCAGGCTCCAGGCTCTGAGCTGTCAGCACAGAGCCCGACGTGGGGCTTGAACTCCCGGACCGCAAGATTATGACCTGAGCCGAAGTCAAGACACTTAACCAACTGAGCCACCTAGGTGCCCCTAGACACTGCAATTTAATTTTTTTTTTTTAATTTTTAAAAAGTGTATTCATTTATTTCTGAGAGAGAGAGAGAGAGAGAGAGAGGGCGCGCACGGACAGAGGAGGGGCAGAGAGAGAGAGGGAGACACGGAATCCAAAGACACAGAATCCGAAGCAGGCTCCAGGCTCTGAGCTGTCAGCACACAGCCTGCATGGGGCTCAAACTCACGAACCACAAGATCCCACCTGAGCCAAAGTCCGACGCTCAATCAAGCCACCTAGGCGCCCCTGCAATTTAAATTTTAGAAAGTATACTCTCTCTTCTGTGTTTGTGTTCATTGGTGTTTTAAGATGTGTGTTCTTTGGCCATAACAGGTAAGCTGCTGAGGTAACTGAATCCCATTTACCAGCTGCATGTATGGATTCATAGCATTTTCCTGCCTGCCTGTTTGCCACCTACCACAGTTCCTGTCAAAATCCTAGGCCAGCCAGGCTGCAGCCCCACACCCTTTTTCCTGTGTTCTACTTTCCACCTCGGAGCCTTTCTCTTCTCTCTTTCCTTTAATGTCAATGTGGAGCCACCAGGCTAAAGGAAATCATCCTAAAGGATGTCCTAAAGGAAATCATCTTTCAAGGCAGGGGCATTTGCTGTTTCACTAGCCGGGGCAGGCTACTGTTTACATAATCTATTCCATTCTTACATTTATAATCAGAAGGATCTTCCTTATGTTTAAGTAAATGTTTTTGGCCATATTCAAAACACATTTTCTTGTTCTTCCTTCCTGTGTAGAGGATCTTTGTCAGTATCATCTTTAGAAATTTTATAACTCTTAACACCATTGCCAAAAAGCTTTTATCAAACCCCTTTTGTGTTTGGCACCATACTGAGAAAATCTCCAACCTCCTCAGATCCTTTTAGAAAGTAGGTCAGATCTAAATAATAAATGAATCAAAAAGACAGCATGTGCACGAGAGTGATTCCCAGCTCTGTTCTTGTGACATTTCACAGCATCTCAAGAAGTCTGAAGGGATTTTACAAAGCCTCCAAATTAATTTGGATTCTCTTGATCTTATACATGCCGTATACCATTCCAGATGAGAAGCAGAATGAGATGTAACATCAAATCATAACGGGCTGCTGGATCTGCAAACTGCGCTCTCTGGGAAAATGGAAAACTCTTGCTCCTCAGCTTTTTCAGATTTCTCAATATTGGGGCACCTGGTGGTTCAGTCGATTAAGCATCTGACTTCAGCTCAGGTCATGATCCCGCGGTTCGTGAGTTCGAGCCCCGCGTCAGGCTCTGTGCTGACAGCTCAGAGCCTGGAGCCTGCTTCGGATTCTGTGTCTTCCTCTCTCTCTGCCCCGCCCCTACTCACTGGCTCCCTGTCTCTCAAAAATAACCATTAAAAAAAATCTTTAAAATTTCTCAGTATTAAGTAATCTAATGGCTTTAATCTTTTGTTTTTCATGATTTTAAAAGAAAGATGCTGTCATTTAAAAAGCAAAGGAAACACTTAATTTTCGATATTCTTTTCTGCATTTTGATGTTTTTCATGGAAGTACAACTTAAAAGTGATTAAATATCCTACCACACTCCCTAACTCTTTGGTGACTTGCCTGTACTGCATGACTTACTTGGGACAGCTGTTAACAGCTGCAAATATGGTGGGGGGTCCAATAGATAGTTCGCTTTTGTCTTGAGAAAAGCCACTTAATAAATCAGGATGCCATCATTATTTGCCACAGCAAAATAATACTATATTGTCAAATCCTTAAATTGCTGTAGTTAATCAAGGAAAATTATGTCGGGATGTTTCAGCAAATGAATTGTTCACGGTATGTGTTGGGCCTTGGAGTGGAAGTTCTCTTGAGAGAAGAATACTTGGCTTTGGCTTGGAGACAGGTCCTCCGTGATCTGAGCTATCTGGTAACTTGTCTGTCTTTACTCACCGGTGACAGTGACAGGCTCAGGGGCAGCTCTCAGGGCTTTCTTGCCAGTTGCATGCACTGTGCATTTGATATGTTGGCAGACAGAGCTGATTCTTGGACGCGTGTCTGAACCTCTACAGGTCCACTTTTGGCAGAATCGAGTGTGACTCTTATCCCGTACCCATTAAGCTATCGTTATGGCTTCCTTATCTTTATTTCTTCTGCAAACATGCCTTTGAAAGTGTTTGGGTCTCTTTTGGCAGTTTACTTGATAATGTACAAGAGTGGAAGGCGTGTGTCTTATTTCTAAATTCTAGAGTATTTCTTTAAGGGAAGAAGAGAGGATATAAGTAAAGTTTTGTCAACGTAAGTTGATAGTTCTGCTGGGTTTATTTTGATTATCCATATGGAATTCTTTCTTAAGAGTTGGGCTTTCAACCCCCTATGAAAACATTATTAAATGCCCCTGTTCAGCCCAAAGAATGTTCTGAGCCTAATGTATTGCATATCACAAACTTTCTGATCAGTCTAAGTTACATGGGTGTGTCCATCAGAGGGAAACTGGAATCTTGTATTTGGACTCTTGTGTTTTGTGTGTTCTTTAGCCAAGGTTGGAAGAGGCATATTTAAAGAAAGATAGTTGCATGTACTTGCCATATATGGAGTCTTTTCAAAGCCCAATCTGATTACTCTATGTAGGAGCAATCCTTAGCCGCGAGGAATAGGAACATAACCAAAGATACTGCGGAAGATACTGCTTATATCTTGTCTGTAACAGAGCTTCCTCTGTGTTCCTTGTCAAAGGGATGTCAAAGCTAAATTTAATCTGTTTACTTACATGTAAAATATTCCAAGATTACTTGTTATTCATTAGACATTGATTCTGCTTGAAGCGTTGGTGGTGTTTTATAGTTCTGTGAACAGAAGAGGGGCTGTGAACCTGGATTCCAAACATGGAAAACTCTTCACATCAGGCTGCATGAAGGCTCAGAAATCAAAAGCCAACCTGGTAGTGTGGTAGTTAGTGTGCAAAGTCACCTGCAGGACACATAGCCAGACGTGGAGCCCAACAGTCAAGGACGGTTTTAGTGAAATTGAAGGGTTTCTCTACCAGAGAACAGGTTAGGAAAAAAATTCACGTTGATGATTTCATTCATAAAATGAAGCCATTCACTCACTGTATCAATGTTTTCACTCCCTTTGCAAGGACAACTGAAAAAAATCCAATTAAACTTTTATCTCTGTCAAAAAAGGAACTTTAAAGTTGTGATTGGCCATGAATGTTTTTGTAGAATATAATGACGTTAATTCAGCATGAATAAAAATTTGCCATTAAAAAGTTTTGTACACTGAAAACTATAAGACATTAATGAAGGAAGTCGAAGAAAACACAAAGAATTGGGAAAATATTTCATGCTCCTGGATTAGAAGGAGTAATATTGTTAAAATGTCTATACTGCCTTAAGCAATCTACAGATTGAGTGTATTTCGTATCAAAATTGCCATGACGTTTTTCACAGAAATAGAATAAACGATCCTAAAATTTGTATGGAACCACAAAAGACCCCAGATAGCCAAACTTGAGGATGAAGAAAAAATCCAGAGGTATCACAGACCCAGATTTCAAGATAAACTACAGAGCTGTAGTATGCAAAACAGTATGGTACTAGCACAAAAATAGACACATAGATCAGCAAAACAGAAGAGAGTACCCAGCAGTAAACCCACACATATATGGTCGAGCTAATTTCCAACAAGGGAACCAAGAATATACCATGGGGAAAAGACAGTCTGTTCAGTAAATGGTGTTGGGGAAAGCGGACAGCTACCTGCTACTATCTTATCTTACACCATACACAAAAAATAAATTCGAAATAGATTAAAGACTTGAATGTAAGACCCGATACTGTGAAACCCCTAGAGGAGAACATAGGTGGTAAGCTCCTAGACATCAGTTTTGGCAATGATTTTTTGGATTTGACACCAAAAGCAAAGGCAGAAAAAGCAAAAATAAACAAGTGAGACTATATCAGACTAAAAGCTTTTGCAGAGCAGAGGAAACCTTCAACAAAATAAAAAGGCATCCTAACAAACAAGAGAAAAATGTTTGCAAGTCATATATCTGACATGGGGCTAATATCCAAATTATATAAAGGACTCATGCGTCTCAATAGCAAAAGAACAATCTGATTAAAAAGTGGGCAGAAGATTTGAACAGACATTTTTCCAAAGAAGACATACAGATGGCCAACAGGTACATGAAAAGATGCTCCATATCACTAATATCAGGGAAATGCAAACTAAAACCACAAAGAGGGTACTCCACACATGTTAGAATGGTTCTTGTCAAAAATATAAGAAATAACAGGGACACCTGGGTGGCTCAGTCAGTTGAGCATCTGACTCTTGATTTCAGCTCAGATCATGGTATCATGGTTCGTGATATCAAGCCCGGCATCTGGCCATGCACTGACAGCACAGACCCTGCTTGGGATTCTCTGTCTTCTCTCTCTGCCCCTTCCATGCTCAAACTCTCTGTCTCTCAAAATAAATAAATAAAACTTTAAAAAAATATATAAGAAACAACAGGTGTTCGAGAGGATGTGGAGAAAAGCAAACCTTCATGCACTGTTGCTAGGACTGTAAATTGGTGCATCTACTATGGAAAACAGTATGGAGATTTCTCAAAAAATTAAAAATGAAACTACCATATGATCTGGCAATTCCACTTCTGGGTATTTATCCGAAAAAAATGAAAACACTAATTTGAAAAGATATATGCACTTCTGTGTTTATTGTAGCGTTATTTACAATAGCCAGAATGTGGATATAACCTAGGAGTCCATCAGTGGATGAATGGAAGAAGAAAATGTATATATACACAATGGAATATTATGCAGCCATTAAAAAATTGAAACCTTACGTTTTGCAACAATATAGATGGACCTTGAGGACATCATGCTAAAATGAAGTAGATCAGATAGAAAAAGATAAATATTATATGATCTCACTAATGTGTGGAATCTTTAAGGAAGAAAAAAAAAAAAAAACAGGATGCCTGGGTGGCTTAGATGGTTAAGTGTCCAACTCTTAATTTTGGCTCAGGTAATGATCTCACAGTTTGTGAGTTCGAGCCCCTCATCAGGTTCTGTGCTGATAGCGCAGAGCCTGCTTGGGATTCTTCCTCTCCCTCTATCTCTCTGCCTGTCTGTGCTCACTCTGTCTCTCTCTTTCAAAATAAATAAACTTAAAAGCTCATGGATATAAAGAACAGATCGATGGTTGCCTGAGGTGGGGAGAGGGGAGATCAAAAGGTACAAATTTCCAGTTACGAAATGAGTAAGTTATGGGGATGTAATATACAGCATGGTGACTATAATTCTATATTCTGTCATCCTTTTATTGTATGTTTTTTAACTTATTTATACTCTATGTATTAGTTTAGTCTATAAGCATAATTAAAGCTCATTAAGTTTTTGTTTTATAAAAAAAATGTGTTCTTTCATGTAATGAGGCAATGGCTGTGTGGTGTCAAGACCACTGGCCTAAGAGTGAGAGTACCTGAGTTCTAGCCACAGTGCCAAGACTGTTTTCTTCTGATTTGTAATAAGCTATTTAGCCTTTCCATAAACCTTAGTTTCCATCCATAAAAGTGCACAGTGAGACTTCTGATCCAAACAAGATGGCCTAGACTTACTTGTCTCTCCTTGCTTCTCCCTGTTAAGTACAACTATAAAACCCAGCAATAACACGAGACAATCAGTAGAACTCTGAAAGGTGGAAAGGGGAAGACTCAGAACTGGCAAAACAGCACAGCAACAGGGTCTTACAACCCTCTCACCCAACAGAAGGTGGGGACCCAGGCCTGGTATTTGCTGACCTCCAACCTAGCAACACAGGACAGGTCAGGGAGGCTCATTCCCCTCCTGGATCAAGTGGTAGTCCTGCCAACAGTATCCGGTGAGCCCAGAAAAACTGGCAGAAAGGATTAGAGGAGCCCTACTGACAATGAGTGGCCACCAGGGGGAGTGCTTTCCCTCCCTCCCACGAAGGGGAGGGAGGGGTGGAGGAGGAGTCACATCACTGGCCTAGTCTGGGAAGCAGTCTTCATCTGTGAAAGTCAGAGGCTCTCTTCCAGGACAGGCACACCAGGTGGCCTAGCCATGGGGAACTCCTCCCACACCTTCAAGATACTTGGCTGAGAGCCGACTAAATTCTTACTTCAAGAAATTATAAAAAGAAGAGCAAATTAAGCTCAAAGCATACAGAAGTAAGGAAAGAATGAAGATAAGAGCAGAAGAAATCAATGACATTGAAAATATGAAAAGAGAAAAATTAGTGAAACAATAAGCTGGGTTTTTAGAAAACTTTTAAGTTTATTTTGAGAGAAACAGACAACACAAGTGGGGGAGGGGCAATGAGAGGGAGGGAGAGAGAAAATCTCAAGCAGGCTCCTCACTGTCATTACAGAGCTCCGTGTGGGGCTCAAACCCACGAAGCAATAAGATCATGACTTGAGCCAAAACCAAGAGCTGGACGTTTAACTGACTGAGCCACCCAGGCACCACAAATTAAAAAAAGATCAATAAAATTCACAAACCTTTTTAGCAATACTAAGAAAAATAAAACACAATGTACCAGTATCAGGAATGGAATAGTAGGTATCACTATAGATTCTCCAGACATTAAAAGGGTAATAAGCTAATGCTGTGAACATTTAAGTACTTTATTTTTCTTTAATGTTTTTTTTACATTTTTTAAAATTTATTTTTGATAGACAGCACAAGTAGGGGAGGGGCAGAGAGAGACAGAGACACAGAATCCGAAGCAGGCTCCAGGCTCAAGGCTGTCAGCACAGAGCCCGACACGGGGCTTGAACTCACAAACTGTGAGATCATGACCTGAGCCAAAGTCAGATGCTCAACCAACTGAGCCACCCAGGCACCCCCTGTGAACAGTTTTATAGTCATAAACTTGATAACTTGGAAGAAATGGACCAGTTCCTTGAAAACCCAAACTACAAAATTCAACCAAGACAAAATAGATAACATGAATAGTACTATAGCCATTGAAGAAATTGAATTCATAATTCAAAAGAAAAAAATCTCCAGGCCTAGATGGTTTTACTGGAGAATTCAAAGAGGAGTTAACACTAATTTTACATAGTTTCTTCCCAAAAACAGACAAGGAGGGAACAATTTTCAACTGATTTTATAAAGCCAGTATTACTCTGATACCCAAACTAGGTAGACAGTACAATAAAAGAAAACCACAAACCAGTATCTCTCAAGAAGTAGGTTAAAAAGGGGGCACCTGGGTGGCTCAGTTTGTTGAGCATGTAACTTTGGCTCAGGTCATGATCTCACAGTTTGTGAGTTCAAGCCCTGCGTTGGGCTCTGTGTCGACAGCTCAGAGCCTGGAGCCTGCTTCAGATTCTGTGTTTCCCTCTCCCTCTGCCCCTTCCGTGCTTGCACTCTGTGTCTCTCTCAAAAATAAATAAACTTTAAAAAGCAAAAAAATTTTTAGAGAAGTAAGTTAAAAAAAATCCTCAGCCAAATATTAGCAAACTCAACAATATAGAGAAAAGGGTTTTATTCCAGATCTGCAAAGCTGGTTCAGTATTGAAAATAAGGGGCGCCTGGGTGGCTCCATCAGTTTAGCACCTGACTCTTGGTTTCAGCCCAGGTCATGATCTCACAGTCATGAGATCGAGCCTCTTGTCAGGCTCCGCACCAAGTGTAAAGTCTGCTTGGGATTCTCTCTCTCCCTCTTTCTCTGCCCCTTCTCCACTTGTGCGCACACACATACCCACTCTCTCAAAAATAAACATTTTAAAAAAATACATTGAACATCAGTTTAATCCACCATATCAAAAGACTAAAGATGAAATAGAAATATCACATGATCATATTTAGTGTTTTTGATGCAGGGAAAAAACCCATGTCCATGCATGATAAAAACTCTTAAGTTGGGAATAGAAGTAAATTATGTGATCTTGATAAAGAGCATCTGCAACAGACTTACAGCCAGCATTATACTTACAGTGAAAGGCTGAATGTTTTCCCTTTAAGATTGAGAACAAGGCAAGGATGTCCACTGTCAACACTGCTGTGCAACATAGCACTGAAAGTTCTAACCACTGCAATAAGGCAAGAAAGAAAAATAGGCCTACATATTGGAAGAGAAAGGGGAGAAAAATAATAAAAATGTTATTCGCAGATAACAGACTAAGTACAAATTCCTAGAACTAATTAGTGAGCTTGGTAAGATGCGAGAATACAAGATCAACATTCAAAACTCAGTCACAATTAAAAACTACCATTTAGGGGCGCTGGCTGGCTCGGTCGGCAGAGCATGCGGCTCTTGATCTCGGGGTCATGAGTTAGAGTCCCACAGTGGGTGTAGAGATTACTTAAAAAGATAACCTTAAAAACAAGCCACCATTTATAGCCCTTACAAAGTTAAGTACTTAGGCATAAATTTAACAAAACATGTACAGGATCTGTGTGCTGAAAATTACTGATGAAAGAAATCAAAGAAGATCTAAATAAATGGAGAGATAGACTGTACTCGTGCATTGAAGTACTCCACATAGTACAAATTTACCTATTCCCAAATTGCTCTGTAGGTTTAAAGCACTTTCTTCTATCAAAATCCCAACAATGTTTTTTGTAGGCATAAACAAACTTATTCTAAAACTTCTATGGAAAAGCACAGGCCGTAGAAGATAAAACAATTTGGAAAAGCATAAAGTGGGGGGAATTATTAAGGCCTACTATATAGCACAAGAATCAAGACAGTGTGGTACTGGTGGAGGAATAAACACATAAATAGGATAAAATAAATCTGGGAATAGACCCACACAAATATACCCAACTGATATTTGACAAAGGTACAAAATACTCCTCAATAAAGAGAGGAGAGCATTTTCAACAAATAATGCTGGATAGAACATTTAGACCAAAAGAAAACCTTAACCTAAACCTTTTTATGCAAAAATTAACTCAAAATCAATTACCAACTGATGGAACGCCTGGGTGGCTCAGTTGGTTAAGCGTCTGACTTCGGCTCAGGCTATGATGTCATGGTTCTTGGGTACAAGCCTGCATCAGGCTCTGTGCTGACAGCTTAGAGCCTGGAACCTGCTTCAGATTCTGTGTCTCTCTTTCTCTCTGCTCCTGACCCTCCCCCCCCCAAATCTTTCTCAAGAATAAATAAAACATTGGGGCGCCTGGGTGGCGCAGTCGGTTAAGCGTCCGACTTCAGCCAGGTCCCGATCTCGCAGTCCGTGAGTTCGAGCCCCGCGTCAGGCTCTGGGCTGATGGCTCGGAGCCTGGAGCCTGTTTCCGATTCTGTGTCTCCCTCTCTCTCTGCCCCTCCCCCGTTCATGCTCTGTCTCTCTCTGTCCCAAAAATAAATAAACGTTGAAAAAAAAATTTAAAAAAAAAAAAAAAAAAAAAAAAAAAAAAGAATAAATAAAACATTTTAAAAAATTGATTACCTATTGAAATGTAAAACTATAAACCTTTTAGGAAAAATCATAGAAAATTTTGTTACTGCGGGTCCATCAGGAAAGAATCCTTGACACCAAAAGCATGATCCATAAAAGGAAAAATTGGTAAGTTGGACCTTGTCAAAATTAAAAATCTTTGCTCTGGAAGGACCTTACTAAGAATGAACAACAAGCTCCAGATAGAAAATACCTTCAAACCACATATCCAAAAAAGGCCTAGTATCTTGAATATCTAAAGAACTCATAAAATTCAACAGTAAAAAACGTCCAATTAGAAGGGGCAAAAGACATGAACAGACATTTGACTAAACAGAAAATATGGATGACAGAGAAGCACATGAAAAGATGTTCAGCATCATTAGCTTCTAGGGAGATGTAAACTAAAACCACGGTGAGATGCCACTATATACCTGTCAGAATGGATGAAGTTAAAAATAGAAGAACAGATGCTGGCAAGGATGCAGAGAAACTGGATTGCTCATATGTTGCTGGTAGGAATATAAAATAGTACCAACACTCTAGAGAACAGAGTTTCTTCTTTAAACTGGACATGCAACTTCTGTGACTCAGTAACTGTGCTTTGGGGCATTTAACCCAGAGATGAAGACTTACATTCACACGAAAATCTGTGCATGAACTTTCATAGCTGCTTATTTGTTAATAGCTCAAAACTGGAAACACACCACGTGTCCATCAGTGGATGAACATTTGAACAGGTATGGCCACACCATGAAATACTACACAGCCGAAAAAGAGTGGGGGTGGGGATGAACAATTGGTGCAAGCAACAACTTGGATGAATATCCAGAGAAATATGTTGGGTTAGAAAACTCAATCTCAAAAAGTTGCATGTTATATGATTCCCTTTATATTCTGTAACATTCTTGAAATGACAACATTAAAGAAACAGAGAACAGATTAGTGTGTCTGCCAGGAGTCAGAGATGGGGGAGAGGGACCAAGGGAAGAGGGTGTGGCTATAAAAGTCCACCAGGGATCTTTGTGGCCACAGCAATGTTCTGTAACTTGACTGTATCAATGTCAGAAGCCTGGCTGTGAAATCATACTATAGTTTTACCAAACGTTACCAATGGAAGAAACAAAGGGCACATGCAGTCTCTGTTTATTTTTTCCAAGTGTGTGTGAAGCTACAATTATTTCAAAATTAAAAGTTTAATTTAGCCCTTTTCCTTTGGAGCACCACTGAAAATCCTGGTGTCGCCCTGGTGTTACCGGTATTGTAAGAACAAAACATACCCAAAGTCTCACTTCGGCAGAAGTGTCCCTGATGCCAATATCCACATCTTTGACCTGGGGCAGAAGAAGGCAAATGTGAATGGGTTCCCACTATGTGGCCACATGACGTCAGATGAATATGAGCAGCTCTCCTCTGAAGCCCTGGAGACTGCCTGTATTTTTGCCAGCAAGTACATGGTGAAAAGCTATGGCAAAGATGGTTTTCATATCCAAGTGCAACTCCACCCCATCCCCATCATCTGTATCAACAAGATGTTGTCCTGTGCTGGGGTTGACGGGCTCCAGACAGGTATGTGGAGTGCCTTTGGAAAACCCCAGGGCACATGGTTAGGGTCCACAGTGGCCATGTCATCATGTCCTTCCAGAAGCATGTGATTGAGGCCCTACGCAGAGCCAAGTTCAGGTCCTCTGGCCACCAGAAGATCTTCATTTCCAAGAAATAGGGCTAAGTTTAATGTGGACAAATTTGGAGACATGATGGCTGAAAAGCAGCTCATCCCAGATGGCTGTGGGGTCAAATACATCCCTACTCATGGCCTCTTGGACAAATGACAGGCTCTGCACTCATGAGGACCTCAGCACTGCTCCCTCCTTATTCATGCCCACCAATAAATTCTACTTCCTGTCTTAAAAAAAAAAAAAAGTTTAATTTTAAAAAAAAGACATAATGATATCTGCACTGCCTGTACCAGTCATTTTAAGTATGAAGGAAGGTGCAGCCTGGGCCAAGCTGTGAGTATCATGGTGGGTGCACGTGGTAGCAATGAGCCATAGCTATTCATATGTTTGTTTTGACTTACAATTCAGTATTTCTGTCCCACCTTATCCAGAAAGTGTTTACAGTGGTTTTTATGTATTGTTAACCTTTAATTATAAAGTTCATTTATCTATTCACCAAATAGTTTTTGAAGGTTTTCTTAGTGTTGATCACACCACACGTGCTGGGAATGAAAGAGGAAAAGAAGTGTGATAGACTGAGCTCAGCCCCAGCATTTCCATTTCCTGCGTGAACGATGTTGATCATAGGCTGGATCTGGAGCTGGTGTTTGTTTTTATTGTAATTACTGATTCCATATTTCAAGCTTCGAAAGATTGATGGAGGTTCTGTTGTTTGGTTCTGCTGGTGGGTGAACTTGGTTTTCGATAATTAAGACACTTTTTTTCACATTTCACTGTCAATTTGAAATGCATCTCACAATGTTGATTCTTAGTTTAACAGCACTTTCCTTTCTTGGTAACAGAAAATAATGGTACCTCTTACACTTAGTGGCACCTTAGGCTCAATGAGATCTGGAAATCATGTCTGAAAACTTTCTTTCGCAATTTTCATCTGAATATTTTACCTATCTTAATTTTATTAATAATTTTATTAAGCAGTTTAAGGGAGAGGCTTTTTTTTCTTTAGAGGAACTCTTAACAATTTGAGGGTTTGATGATAAATTCTGTTGGTGGTAAATTCTCTGACATTCCGTGGTAATAATATAGTATTTACGTATACTCAAATGTTGAAACCACATTTCCCATTATCTTTTTTTCTCCTTTGTTTTTCAAGTGTCGATATACAGCATCTGGTTTTACGATAAGAATGACTGTCACCGCATAGCCAAACTCATGGCCGAGTAAGTATTTCTTTTACAACATAGATCTAATTAATGATATATGAGAGATGAAAAAATTACTTTCCCCCTCGCTTCTGTTTGCTACTGAGTCTACTAATTTGTTTCTCCCCTGATTTCCTGCTTATTGCCCAAAAATTGGAAGAGGCAGAAAAGCTTAAAACTAGAATTATCTGTAACCCTACTACTCCCATTGTTAGTGTTTTAGTCTGTTTCCTTCCCGTCTTTTTATTTGTACATTAGGTCGTGTGTGGTGGTTTTTTACAAAAATAGATCACCCTGTACCTCCTACTTTTCAGTTCAACAGCCTTTTTCCAGTTTACGCTAAAGAGTCCTCTGTGGTATTTGTAATTTTATCCAGTCCTGAAGACAAATCTTAATTTAACCAAACCCTTATTGTTAAGCATGTGCTTAGGGCTGACCCCAGAGGACGCTATCACGCCCAGGGCACAGGCAGGCGGCGCTAGGCTCTGGCGAGACGAGTGGTGCGGCGCTCCGCAGCCAGTAGAGAACTCCTGCCCGCGCCTCCTTGACGTGAACTCCACTGTGTCGCCGACTCTAGGTGTAGTGGTCCCCCAGTTCACTGATGGGCTGTGTTCCAGGAGATGCTTTGTATGTCAGAATCTTGGAATTGGAAAGCAATTTCATTGAATGAGAGTTCTAAAGGGTGGCTTACTGTCTTTTCTCAAGCTAGCCCGCAGGAGCCACCCCTCATCTGGCTTCTCTGTGCTGCTGGTGCTGCTGGTCTGGGTTCTGGGAGCCCGAGACACCGTGGCGCTGGAGGGGCCTGCGGTGCTGCGGCCACCAGTGTATTCTGGCTCACCTGTGTTTCCTTTTCGGTTTTTGCCTAAATCTCCCCAGAGATGTGAACCCCCACCCCATCATCGGAATTCCTTTCGTTCTCCTGCAAGGTTTTTATCTACATCTTTGGAAGAAAACTGTCTTAATTTGTTAAGAAACAGTCCAATTTCACACTAATTTCTGTAAAAGTGTAAATAAATAAGCCCCAAACCTCAATTCCAGGCATATTTGCATTTTAAAAGAAGCCCATATGGCTAAAGCAAAGTTTTAATCGAAGACCACTGTCATGTCCTGATTGGATGTCTGTCCGCCTTCTGCTTTGATGGCTCTGGCCGTGAGCTCACAGGATAGGCTGTGTTTATTACTGTGGGCATACACCCCTGAAGACATTGTTCCAAATGAACTTGCATCAGTCATGTTGGAAAACATGTTGCCTCTCTAGAAACACCCCTCCTTCCTTCCTTTCCTTTCCTTTCCTTCCGTCCTTTCTTTTTTTTTTTTAATTAATTTATTTTTTTAATGTTTTTATTTATTTTTGAGACAAAGAGAGACAGAGCGTGAGCAGGGGAGGGGCAGAGAGAGGGGGAGACACAGAAGCAGAAGCAGGCTCCAGGCTCTGAGCTGTCAGCACAGAGCCCGACGCGGGGCTTGAACTCACAGACCGTGAGATCATGACCTGAGCCAAAGTCGGACGCTCAACCAACTGAGCCACCCAGGCGCCCCCTTCCTTCCTTTCTTTTAATGTTTTGCTTATTTTTGAAAGAGAGAGAGAGCGAGAGAGAGAGAGCAGGGGGGGGGCAGAGAGAGAGGGGGACAGAGGATCCGAAGCGGGCTCTCTGGTTCCGCACTGACAGCAGAGAGCCCGACATGAGGCCTCAGCTCACTAACCTCAAGGTCATCATCTGAGCTTTGCGAAGTTGGACACATAGCAACTGAGCACACTTTATTTTTACAACACCTTGTCCCTGGAAATGAATTAAAACTACTTTTTTTACAAAGCCATTTACTTATTTGATGACTACTTTTTGTATTTTTGAAAGTGACAGCAAAGGCAATTTACTTATAATTACTTAGAAGACACAGATGTATTGATTCTTGGTTATCCTGAAATCCAGAATATTTTTCTGAAATGTCTAAACTTTGGAATATGTTAGTATATAGACTTTCTCCTGCAGGTTGAGAACTTTTGGGCCCCAAGTAAGAAATATGTTTCTTTTAGCTTTAATAGCTACTTACAGGAAACCATTTTGAGCTTTTGTCTAAACTGTCAGGGCCAGTGGTACCCCTCATACAAGACTTCAGGTGGTAAATGAGGCAGAAGACTGAAGGCCTATCTGAAAATACTGTACTGAAACCAAAAGTAGGATGAGGAAGTAGAAACAGAAAGCAAAAGGGAAAAGGAGCATTTGAGTTTCTTTCACAAGAAATGCCCAAAAGAAGCACATTTGCTTATGCTTCCAGCTGGTTTTACTAGAAGCAGGGGAGTTATTGAAAGTGATTAGAGAGTGCCCTCATGAAACTGTTAGTAATGAGTTTTCAAGTGCCTGGCCTATTTATGGCCGAAGAGAACACCTTATATGTTAACATGAACTTTGTGATAAATGGTGTTGTGGTCACCAAAGATAAAGAAAAGACTACTTTATCTTTCTTTGCTCTGACTTTGCCTGTGTACAGCCTCTGTTTGCTACATAATTCAGATTATTATCTCTGCCCACCAGAAATACAGGTGTGTATTGGCAGATTGTGTGTGTGTCTCAATAAATGTGCCTGTCGGTGCCCATTCTGTTAAATCACTGTTTCAACAGCTGCAATATAATAAAAATTCTCCAAGTAAAGAAGTTGACTTATTCCAAAAGATGTTTATAAAAACTGAGAAGCTCTGCGGTAGAGCATGCACACCTCTAGACCTGTACTGTATCCGAATTTAGAAATCCTTTCTGGTCAGTGGCAGGGTTGAAAATCCACTAAACTTGGGAAATGCTGACTCTCCTAAAGAGGAAATCCACCCTGCCAGAAACTCTTCCTAACAATAAATACTTGTTTGAACGGTTGCCTATGAAGACTGAAATTTGGAGAACTCATGGAAGTGAGCCTTATTCCTGATTTATGGGTAGTCTTGAGGGCATATTTGAGAAGAGGGTGCTCCTAAGAGAGTTTGGATTGGAAGAGGCCTAATAGAGTCCCGGCATCTTTCCTGTCCCTTCTTGCCACCTGGACATGCTCTTGAAAGCAGAAGTGTACATTGTAAAGAGGCCTGTTCCACCGGTCTAATAGTGGCGACTATTAGAAATGTTTTTGGGGCACCTGAGTGGCTCAGTGGGTTGAGCGTCCAACTTCAGCTCAGGTCATGATCTCACAGTTCACGAGTTCAAGCCCCGCATCAGGTTCTGTGCTGACAGCTCAGAGCCTGGAGCCTGCTTTGGATTCTGAGTCTCTCCCTCTCTCTCTGCCCCTCCCCCGCTTGTACTCTGTCTCTCTCAAAAATCAAACATTTTTTTAAAATTAAAAAAAAGAAAGAAAGAAATGTTCTTTTGGGGGGCGCTTGGCTGGCTCAATCAGTAGAGCATGCAGTTCTTGATCTCAGAGTCTTGAATTGCAAACCCCATGTTGGACATAAAGCTTACTTTATAAAAAAAAAACAAAAAAAAAAACTGAACCAAAATTACAGATCCAGATCCAGTCTGGAGCAGGGATGAGGGGAATACCAGGATGGACAAACCAGGCAGCCTGGCAAGAGGGAGGAGAAACAGGCTGTGTGACCAGAGTCTTCAATGAAGTGAATTCAAGCTGGTGCAGCTTGTAACTGAGTACAAGTCTCTTGAAATAGCACTCTTTTTTTCCCCCTCATTATTAAAGGAGTGCTTGTTAATTATGGAAAATGAAGAAACGGACAAAAAAGGAACGGGAAATTGCTTGTGATCTACCATCAAGAAATAACCAACGTATATCTCTCCAGTCTTTTTCTCCTTTGCAACAGGCCTCACAGTTGGGGCCATATAGTCTTTCTTGTCTGGTATGGATATAAATGAGACAATATGGATGCTAATTGGTCTGATCTTCATATCACATACCAGTCTTCTTTCATTCTACTGTAAAGTCTGTGACTGTACATTTCAGAAATAATCATCGTATTCAGAGCTATAAGCATCTAGATAGAGAAATAACACCATTACTTCAAAGCAAGATCTTCTAAACAGAAATCTTGCCTTAGGAGAAGATTCTGGTCAAGTAAATTTGGGGAAATGTATAAGCCCACCCTTCTTGGAGAATCAAATATTCTTTAGTACGTTAAAAACTCAGAATGAGTCTGCTGTTTAAAAAAAAAAAAAGTGTTTAATACTCTTTAACCCAGTGTTTTCAAATAAAAGAACCATCCCACGCACATGAATGGGAGCTCCTAGGCAGGTTGTTTTAAAGCAGTGAACTGACACTGAAGTGGCCTATTCTTGTCCTGTTCCTGTTGTTCAAAAAAACCCAAGGGGGCACCTGGGTGGCTCAGTCGGTTAAGCGGCTGACTTCGGCTCAGGTCATGATCTCGAGGTCCGTGAGTTCGAGCCCCGCATCAGGCTCTGTGCTGATAGCTCAGAGCCTGGAGCCTGTTTCAGATTCTGTGTCTTCCTCTCTCTGACCTTCCCCCGTTCACACTCTGTCTCTGTCTCAAAAATAAATAAACGTTAAAAAAATTAAAAAAAAAAAAAACAACCAAGAAACAGATGTTCTGCTACTGAATTGTTTTATTGCCTGTCCTTATCACCATCCAGAAAGTTTTCAGCTTATACAATAATCAAGTTGTCCTGTGCCCATAATATCCTGTGGCAGGTAATCCTGTTCATTAGAGCTGGGATTAAAACCTAAATGAATCTTAAAAAGAAAAAGACCCCAGCCCTCTCTGGCATTCTTAACCCTCAACTTTTCTTGCTTTATTTTCAAGTGCAGAATTAGCCTGAGCACCAATCAGAATGAATAGCACTGCCATGATCACCCTGACCTCACCACCCACTTGGTGATTTCTAAGGAGAGAATAAGGGAAACCTTTGAAGATTTGCTGAAATCTTTTTTTTTTTTAAGAAGCTCCTCTCCCTCCCTCTCCCTCCCTCTCTCTCCCTCTCTCTCCCTCTCTCTCCCTCTCTCTCCCTCTCCCTCTCTCTCCCTCTCTCTCCCTCTCTCTCCCTCTCCCTTCCTCCTTCTCCCTCCTTCTCCCTCCTTCTCCCTCCTTCTCCCTCCTTCTCCCCCCTTCTCCCCCCCTCCCCCAGTCCAGTGTCAGTACAGACTTTCCACAGTGGTTGCTCAGCTATGCAGCCTGCCCGTGTGTTGCTGACTACATGCTTTTGAAAACGTACTTCACCTGGTAGTTTGAGTTTGAGACTTCAAAAAAGAGAAATAATTTGGTCATTTTTAACATATCTGCTCCTACCATCTCTAGAAAAGAATTCTGTACTCTGCCCTTCTAACAGTGAGACACATCAGTTGGCATTGTTGCACATGAGCTGATAAAGCAGTTAGTTACGTACTCCCAATACAGACCGAGGCCCTGCAATTGTATTCGGAGGAAGCATATCCTATGACATTCTTCCCGTATCCTCGGAAGACAAACACCAGGAGAGTTCGTGGGTCAGATTGTGCCTAAAGAAGTCTTTCTAAAATCTGGTTCTCCTCCTCTAGTGTGGTAGAAGAGGAGACACGGCGGTCCCAGCAAGCTGCTCGGGACAAACAGAGTCCCAGCCAGGCTAACGGCTGCAGTGACCACAGGCCCATCGACATTCTGGAGATGCTAAGCAGAGCCAAGGATGAATATGAGAGGGTGAGACGGACTGGGAGGACCAAGAGGGGAGAAGGAGGCAGGCGGGGAGTAGGGGGAGGGGGCCTGGGGGCATGTGCTGGGGAAGTCACCTCTAGGCCAGCAGAGATAATTAGTCCAGAAAGAATACATGTCTTACAGTTTTTAGCCTCAAAGGGAAAGAAATTTGCTTACGTCCAAGCCCTTGACTTGGTGTGAAAGTTTAGAATGCTCTTTTTCTGTTCCCATAAAATTACTGAAAATGGTTTCAGGGTGCAAAAGTTAGCCTGCAGCAGGTAGTTCTTCAAAAGCTTCTTGCCTGTTCTTCACCCCTGCGGCCTCTGCTAGGGCTTAGGAATATGTGTAGCCTGATCATTTGCACCTGCTAATACAAAGGGTATATTTATGGTCTGCTGTTGGTGGTAGGTTCACAGCCTTTATTAAGCATTATTTGGAATTCTACCCACGTGTGAAGCTTTTCTAGATTTTTTTTTCTTTTCTGTATATTAGTTTAAAAGTGAAAGGATGGCGTTTTCTCCCTGAAATTGAATAAAATGGAAGTTGTAGTGCATTTGTTAACTTGTTCACTACACACTTACGAACCATCCACTATGCGTCAAGCAGTGGGCATTTCATTAGTGGTCTTCAAACCGCGTGGCTTTGGAACTGCCCTGACTTTTCACTTGACATGGGCCCCTGAGAGCTTCACGCTTCATAGGAGGCAGACTGAAGGTTTCCACTGCTGCACTTTGTTTCAGTGGAATTGTAATTGTCACCTTAATCTTTACTCATATGTGATTAAGTACTTTTGTTTTTTGTGTAATCCTCACCTCACCAAAAGTTCCAGGGACAGGTGTGAAAAGCACTCTCTATGGTGTGTTTCCCAAACAATTCTGCTCTAACACTAGCCTCTACATAGTTAACAGGTGACCCTTAGGAAAGGTTCCAGTTGGTCAAGTGAGTTAAGGAAATGTTGTTAACATGGCTCCTCCTCCCCCATCCTCCTGGGGCTTTGGGCTTTGCAATGCTCAAGACTCTGAGGGGCCCTACAATAAGTACAGCAGCACCGATTCCCAGGTTGATCGAACTATGGAACCGTTTTTCTCATATTCCACTTCAGCATCTCAAGAATCTAGAGTTTAGGGAGCAGACTTTGAAACAGTGCTCTGGAAGGTAGTTTCCTCCAGCAAAGGAAAAGTCCTATTCAAACACCAAAGGAAATCTCACTTCTGAGGTAGAGAAGTGTACATTAGAGCCCCTGAGAAGTTCAAGTTGCATCAAATTCCTCAATGTCTCATAGAGAATTAAGAGGAATTTATGGAACTCTGAAAATTAATACAGGAAAAGCAGTCATCTCTGTAGTGGATGCATGAACACTTAGGATCCTAACTGGATGAGAATAAATTCCGAGAATAATTTTCTGTTCTTTTAGGTCATCTTATATTCCCCCAAATTCCCTCTCATATCCTTAATGAGATCTGGCTATCTATATAGATGCCTTGTTCTGTTTTTATAGAGGCCTTTTTGTGTTCTGAGAACAGGTAGCTAATAAATCCAGGGCTCTGTCATGCATTCCTAGTGATGACTAGATCACGGTGCCACACGGGACAGAAAGCGTAGGTGCTGTGCACCAGAGCTGGTGCTCTGGGAGGTGGCCTGGCTTACTCCTCAGCCTAAGAAGCAAGTAGCCACAAAACGAAAGAAGGAACAGAGCCTTGGTTTTGTCCACAAAGCTATAAAGGAACTCTAGGTCAAGCAGGCAATCTGAAAATGTGACACATTGCAAAAGGTAAGAATGTGGAGAGCACGGTAATTACTGTTGTAAAGAAAATTCCCCCATGCTATGGAATAAGTAAAATGATGTCTGTGGCTAGATTAAAACTAAAAACCTTTGGGAATTTTGTAAATCTTTGGTACTTCCTTTTTATAATGCATTCTTTCTGGTTTTGAAAACTATCTGTAAATGGGTAGAGCTTCCTGAAAGAGCAGGTTTTTTTCCTGTCTACACTTGCCTGTCGTCCAACCAAATGGGAGTTGGAATTCGCAGTGACCCGTGAATTCATAGCCAAGTGTTTGCATGGGCGCTCTCAGCTGCCGCGCAGCTCCAGATGGCCCTTTGTTTATCTGTAGTAGAGACTTAGATTGACAGTCTAGGGCAGAGGTGCAAGCCATGCCTCAGTGATGGCATGTAACCCCAATCCTAAATCTCCCCCACCCACCGTGAATGAAATTCCACGCTTTGGGGTGAAGGATTTATAGTAGTGACTGTTGGGAAATTAAAACTCTATAGTCAACGTTTTCTCCTAAAGTCCTATAATTTGTTTTAACCAACTTACCTTTTTTAAAGGTAAGTAACAGGCCCCCAGGTGGCTCAGTCGGTTGAGCGTCCAACTTTGGCTCAGGTCACGATCTCATGGTTCATGAGTTTGAGCCCCGCGTCAGGCTCACTGCTATCAGCATGGAGCCCGCTTTAGATCCTCTGTCCCCCTCTCTCTCTGCCCCTCCCCTGTCATACTCTCTCTCTAAACAATAAACAAAACATTAAAAAGTAATAATAATAAAGGTAAGAAAGATAGCTAAAGCCACAATCCTTTACAGCAGCACTTACTGAGTTGCTTGTAGCCACAGGATATAATCCTGGATTTTGGTTGAGAGGTTGTTTGTATTTCATATTTAAAGATTAGAGTAAAAGAAAAAAACATAATCCCACCACCTAGAAATAATCACTGATAATACTTTGTATCCTTCCAAAAATATGTGTAAATGTGTCCCAGAGTGTGTGGTATGCTTCTCTACACTAGTTTTATTATTAACTAGTTTTAAAAGTCGCTTTTATTAACTCTTTTGTAACCAGTTTTTTTTTTTCAAAGAACAATACCTTGATGACAGTAGCTATTTATTCATCTCACAGGCGAGTCCCTGTGAGATTTCTTTCGGTAGAATGAAAACTTTTTGAAAAAGAGAAGAGTGGTATTAATAGCTGCATGTTTTTTCTCCCGTGCTTTACATAAACAATATGCTGTTCTTTTCTGATTCTCTTAAGAACTCAGAAATATATCCTGTGGCTAAGTCTTCGTGTTCAGCATTTTCTGTTAAGATAAACCATTTGAAATACAATTGGTAGATCGAAGGATTTTGTCATTTTTAAGGTTTTTACTAAATATTATAATAAAATTACCCTCCAGAAAGTTTGATTGTCCATTTCCCCGAATCTGTACAAATAGTAAGTGTCATCTACAAACTCAGATTAAACCTTCCAAGAACAGCCCTGCACATGTATAAAAAAAATGTCTGAGACCTTTTAAAGTACAGCCCATCTTGTAGTTCATGTTGAGTTAAGCAGAGAAGACTAAACTGCCCCAAAAACCACATGGGCCATGGAAGCACATGTAGTGGGTGGGCCAGGGTAGCCCTGATGCAAACAGAACCTGGCCCTGCATCAGAGAGTCATGTGCAGCTCAGCTCCAGCCAGTTGTTGCAAAGGTGTCCAGCTTCTCTCCGAAAATAACAAGCTGGGATTTTTATGTGAAAACTCCCAATTTTGAAAATGTTTCTGAACATTGTATACCCTCTGCTCTTAGGAACTTGTTATGAACATTGTTTTGAGCTTTTCTGTGATGCAGTTTAATTCCAAGAATTCTCCATAATGTGTTAGTACATATTGATGGTGGTGTTGCACAAAGGGGTAGAAAATAAGATATTTCATAGGCAGTTGAAGGGGGTTAAGAAGTACAGACTTCCAGTTATAAAATGAGTAAGTGATGGGGATGAAAAATACAGCACAGGGAATATAATCAGTAACGTTGTAATAACTTTGCATGGTGACCACACTTGCCTGGGTGAACCCTGTGTGATAGGTAGAATTGTCTAATCACCATGTTGTGCACCTGAAACCAATATAACATTGTGTGTCAACTGTATTTCAGTAATAGATGTTTTTGAAAAGATATTTCATAGGCTGTCCCAGGCTATTTCACCTCTGTCTAAATGGATAACACTGAATAAAAAGTGTTATAAGGATTATGTCATTTGAATAGAATAAATGCATTTTAGCCATTCATTTAACATTGGAGTACCTAACGCTGTGCTAAGCACATGTACTTATTCTCTGCTATCAAAATTAATGTGTCCCCTGGACTGAATTTGGGGCTTCATTTTTAAATCTGGTCTCCTGAGTGTTCTAAACTGTTTCTGGTGTCCATTGTGACATGGGTAATGGATCACATAGCCCAAATATAATAACTTCAGTTCCTAAGAATTCATAATTCTGTGCCCACCTAATGATCTGTTTTTAGGATTCTCTTTAAGACCAAAAGTATTTTCACTTTTGGTGTTACATATAAGTTAACAGGAATTTTAAAACATTTAATGACTGTCATCTTGATGGTGATGCTTAGAGATCTTTTTAGTTTAAGTTTTAAGAGTATACAATGATTTCAACCAATAGTGTTGGGAACAATTGGCCATCCACATACAAAAAAAGAAAAAAAAATCCATAACATAAATGTAACACCTTATACAAAAATCAACTCAAAATGGCTCCTAAATCTAAATTTAAAACTACAAAAATTTAGAAGAAAAATGCATTTTACCATATGACCTAGGTATACCACCGCTAGGTATTTACTCTAGAGAAATGATGCTTTTGTCCACACAAAAACCCGTGCATGAGGTTTTATGAATATAAAAGCTCTATACGTAATTACCAAAAACTGGAAATAGCACAGATGACCTCCTATGGGTGAGTGTTCCACAAGACAGTAATGTGGTCATACAGTGCAACACTACTTAGCAGTAATATATGCACTTCAAGGGATATAAAAACAATTGTCACTATTATCTAAAACCAAGTCCTGAACTGTCTAGAAATTTTATTTTTTAAGTTACTTACCTGAGGGTCCAAAGCAAAACATTTGGGGGAGTTTTTGCTTGTTTTTAAAATAGCATTGCTGATAACCTCAGATGTCTTATGAACCAAATAGTAGTCAGCAAACTGTTCACATGATATACTTTTCCTTTTAATTGCAGAATCAGATGGGCGACTCCAATATCTCCAGCCCTGGGTTACAGCCAAGCACTCAGCTCTCCAATCTGGGAAGCACTGAGACTCTAGAAGAGACGCCATCTGGGTCACAAGATAAGGTTTGTACAGTTAAAGCCCTAGCTTTGCCCAGGGTACAAAACACAGAGTGATATTTTGTAAGGATATCACTGAGGTACAAAAAATATTTGTTGTTTACCTGTCGAGGTGGATACATACAGGCAACAACATGGTAACTCCTGTCATTTGCCCTGTGTTTCCGTCTGGATTTTGCAGGAGCCTCCGCTCTGGTTATAGAGCTTTTGCCATTGCCACTCCCTTCCTTGCTCTTCACCCAGCAGCCAGAGTAATCCTGATAAACCAGAAGTTAGAGCACGACATCATGCTGCTCAAAACCACCCAGTAGTGTCCCATCGCCCTCCATTAAAAGCCAGGGCCTTGTCACTGGTCCATGGCCTCCTGACCCCTGCCTCATCTCTTACTTCCTGCCTTGCTTGCTTGGCCCTGGTCTCGTTGGCCCTTCTGCCTTTCCACAAATGTGCCAGGCTTGCTCCTGCCTCAGGACAGGCCTTTGCACTTGTTGCCTTCGCCTGGAGTACTTTCCTCCCATATAGGGCTTGCTCTCTTTCTTCCTTCAAATCTCAAGCATTCTCCATACAGGTGAGGCCTTCTCTGGTCACCCTGTTTTAAAGAACCCTTACCCCTGTCCTCCCGTGCCTTATTTTCTCCCTAAGGCTTCACCAGCTAACCTGGTTTGCTGGTTTCTTACTGTGTGCACTATGTCTCCTCCCCATCCGAATGTAAGCTCTTGTGGGGGCAGGTACTTCTGTCTGCCTTGTTTGTTGCCATATCCCCCACACTTAGCATTGTAAATATTTGTTGACTAAATTAGTTTTCTTTATAACCAATGGCTTGATAAATGAACAAATACCAAGTAAAACCCATAGCTTTTTAATTAAACTTCTTATTTTGAGATAATTACAGATTCACATGCAGTTACAAGAAATAATACAGAGGGGCACCTGGGTGGCTCAGTACGCTAAGCGTCCAAGTCTAAATCAAGACATCTCAGGTCATGATCTCATGGTTCGTGAGTTTGAGCCCTGCATGGGCTCTGCACTGTCAGATTGGGGTTCTCTTTCCCTCTCTCTCTGCCTCTACCCCTCCTGCGTGCACGCATGTGCACATGTATGCTCTCTCTCTCAAAATAAACTTTAAAAAATAAATAAATATAGAAAGATCCCATTTCTGTATTTACCCTTTACCCATTCCCCCACTGATGACAGCTTGCAAAATAAAGTACAATATCACAACTAGGATACCGGTAAAATCTACCCATCTGGTTCACATTTCCTCAGTTTTATTCATATTCACTTCTGTGTTTATGTGCATGTCTGTATTTCTGTGCAATTTTATGTCATATGTAGCTTTGTATATCCAACACCATAGTCAAGATACCGAAGACTTACGTCAACACAAGGATCCTTTGTGTTGTGCTTGTATTCTCACACTGACTCCCCTGTCATACTTCCTTTCCCTCTCCTCCCATCCTTAACCCTGGTAGCCACAAAGCTGTCCCCATTTCTATAATGTCATTTCAAGGATGTTATGTAAGTGGAATGATATAGAAACCTTTGGGATTTTCTTTCTTCATTTAGCATGATTTCATTGAAATTATTAGGTTTTTCAGTAGTTTGTTCCTTTTTACTCTTCCACCCAGTGAAGTAGAAGTACCAAAATGTGTTTAACCATTTCTGGCAGTTTGCCTGTTGAAGGACATCTGGGTAGTTTTCAGTTTTTAGCTGTTGCAAATAAAACTTCTGTGAACATTTCTGTACAGGTTTTTGTGCAGAAATTTCCATTTGTCTCGGATAAATGCCCAGGAGTGCAGATGTTGGGTCATTTGGTAATTTCATGTTTTAGTTTATTAAGAAACTGCCATAGTGTTTTCCAGAAAGGCTGTACCATTTTACATTCCCATCAGCAATATATCCATAATGTTTTTAGATATTTAGATGATGATTTAAGCCAGTTTTTTAATACTATATTCCCATGCTTCATTTTTACTGTGTTTGCATTTAGAGTCCTGAAGGTCAAACATATATTAAAAACTGTGCTATATAAAATGCAATTTTTGCAAAACATGTGTTGAGGGAGAGAAGGAACAGCCTGCCTGTGTTCCTTCTGGTCCGGCTTATCAGCCCTGGGTGTTCAGTGGAGGCAGTCACTTCCCCTTTGCTTTCTGAGTGATGGGCTTAAGGGTTCTTGCGCTGCCAACTCCCAGAGTTCTTGTCAGAACCAAATGAAGAAACAGACGCAGGACCCAGAGAACCATTTAGAGCACAGACCTTAGGATAAAAGAGGTTTCCTATTACTGATCAGTATTATAATTCAAACCAGGCTCAGGAAGTCAATGCCTGCTTTCTGAAAGGGTAAACAAAGCTTCCCAGAGCCCTGCCCAATATCCAGAGTCTGGCCTCGGCACCGCAGCAGAGTACTCTCACGTCTCAAGAGTACAGCAGGTGGCAGGCCACACTCTTCTTGACTGGATAGGTTTTGCAGTGGGTTGGAGCAGCACGTATTACCACGGCCAGGAGAAGGGCGGGGAGGAAATGAGAACTACGCAGAGATTTCCAGGCAATTGCAAACAATCAAAATGCTCTTAAGCTTTGTTTCTTAAGTCCAGTAGCTCCTGGTGTCAGCATTTTTATTGTACAGAGAATAGCTCTTCACATGGCAACATAAATTATATAATCATGAGATGAAGGTAGCATTAATACCAGTATTGTGTGTGTGTGTGAAAACTGAGACCCAGGCTAATTTTTTTTTTTAATTTTATTTTAAGTAGGCTCCACATCCAATGTGGGACGTGAACTCACAACCCCGAGACCAAGAGTCACATGCCCTATTGACTGAGCCAGCCAGACACCCTGAGACTCACATTAATTTTGTAAAACTCTAGCTGCTCTAGGATTTGAACAGTTTCTTACTGGGATATAATTAATACATAGTATACATATTCAAATCTAAAGTGTCAACCTTGTAACATTTTATAAATGTAACTTAAACATTGTAACTACCACCAAGATCAAGAGATAAAAAATTTCCATCACCTTAAAAGCAATAAAAAATGAGTTCATTTGCCACAAATAGGGCAACTGCAATGAAAAGGAGAAAAAAATCTTAATCATTATTTTATTTATTTTTTTTTTTTAATTTTTTTTTTTCAACGTTTATTTATTTTTGGGACAGAGAGAGACAGAGGATGAACGGGGGAAGGGCAGAGAGAGAGGGAGACACAGAATCAGAAACAGGCTCCAGGCTCTGAGCCATCAGCCCAGAGCCCGACGCGGGGCTCGAACTCAGGGACCGCAAGATCGTGACCTGGCTGAAGTCGGACGCTTAACCGACTGCGCCACCCAGGCGCCCCTATTTTATTTTTTTTTTAACGTTTATTTATTTTTGAGACAGAGAGAGACAGAGCATGAACGGGGGAGGGTCAGAGAGAGAGCGGGAGGCACAGAATCTGAAACAGGCTCCAGGCTCTGAGCTGTTAGCACAGAGCCTGACGCGGGGCTTGAACTCACGAACCGCGAGATCATGACCTGAGCCGAAGTCGGACGCTGAGTCACCCAGGCGCCCCTTAATCATTAAGTTTAAAGACATTTATTTTTATGCATAGCTTCCATTGTATTATACATTAGAGACTCTCTGTAATAAACTTTCAAACCAAGTTAATAACAGGGGGAGTGAGAAATGGACCCCAAAGAATGCCTTAAGAACCATAAAACACTGTCCGTTGAAAGATGAAGGAAGAGTGTGAGGGGCATCTGGGTGGCTCCACCCGTTAAGCGTCCGACTCTTGATTTCGGCTCAGGTCATGATCTCACGGTTCATGAGTTGAAACCCGGCATCGGGCTCTGCCCTGACGGCTCAGAGCCTGCGTGAGGCTCGTTCTCTCTCTCTCTCGCTCTCGCTCTCGCTCTCTCTTTCTCTCCCCCCCTTTCCTCTCTTTCTCTCCGTCCCTTCCCTGTTCACACACACTCACACACTCTCTTTTTCTCTCAAAATAAATAAACTTAAAAAAGAAAGAAAGAAAGGAAAGATGAAGGGGAGTATGATGAGCTGTAGCTGCTCAGCCTGTCAGCAAAAGCTCCGGTGTTGGATCTGTGGGCACACAGGGTTCCGCTGGGCACACAGAGAATTGTACCCTCCCGTGAGAATAGTGCTGCCGCTATTCCCTCCTTCTCACAGTCTTCTGAGATCCCAGTTTATAGGTCAAAGTGATCTGGATATTGTCAGAAGCCATGTGATTGACTAAAATTAGCTTAAATCCATAATCAACCCTCCACACAGATTGTACACGTGTTTAGTAACACTGCCACCTGGTGCTGAGGAGCAAATGCTGTCAAGTCCCGATAACATTCGGTTCCATTTCAGTTTCACAATTCACAAGTCCCTTGGGACTATTTCCCTGGTATGTTTTATATTGCTTTTTGGTTCCTAAATAATACATAGCTTCTGGTGTGCCCAGTACACTGACCAGGTCGGAAATCTGACATGGACACCATAGGTCCAGACAGAAATAGGAAATTCCCTAAGTGACAAGAGCTGTGGGGTGAGGAAGGAATAGAAAAGCCTAATTCAGTATATTGGAATTTGGCGGTGGACATACTCTTCCTCCCAGAATCCCATTTCACAGGGACAATGGTGAGACTAACCCTTGATGTAAGGGAAGCATTGCAAAACATGGAGTCCAGACTTGAAGCATATTCAGACATGAGGGAAGAAGAAAATTCCCCTTTTCTGTGGATGAGGCGAGATGAATCCATGAATAAGTAAGTCCAAGTACCAGAGCAGTGCAGCCAGTTTTTCTTGTCCTGCGCAGAAGGTAGAAGGGTCCTCTCAAATGCAGAGACCGTAAAGCTTTTGTGTGGAGAAGCATGCTTCGTTCGTGTGTCTCTTGTGACCGATTCAGCAGCCGGGTACATATTTCCAAAAGTTGGGCACGGTTTGACCTGTAGCCATCTCTTAGGTGTATCTCTGTTTTCCGGAAGTCCTTATCGTTATCCAGTTGAGTAGGTGTCCTAGACTATACTTATTCGACATCTCAGTGCAGGGGGATAAGGGTCAAGAGCATGGACTTACTGTTAGCACTGGGTTGGAGTCTGGGTCTGTCGTACTCGGGTGTCACCTACAAAGTGGCAGTGCTACTAGCACTGCCCTCACTGATGAGTGATGCGTGTCAGGTGTGCAGCACAGGGACCCCCCCCCCCCCCACACACACACACACAGTACATGTCCTGTCTGAGGTCAGTCTTCCTGCTGTCCTAACTTCATTTATCTCTTCTTACAGAGATTCCTCTGAAACCCTAATGAATTACCACACATCCTATTCCAGAGACAGTCTGAGAATGTTTCTGACCTGGCAGAAGTTGTAGGGAGGCTGCGTGGAGAAATCTCGAAGCTTTCTGCTACTGTTGCAATCAGGGTTCAGGGCTCTCCAATATGGTTTCTTTTTTTTTTTTTTTCTTTTTAAAAATTTTTTTTTAATGTTTATTTATTTTTGAGAGAGAGTGCAAGTGGGGGAAGAGGAGAGAGAGAGTAGGCCCCAGGCTCTGAACTATCAGCACAGAGCCCGACACAGGGCTCGAACTCATGAGCAGCAAGATCATGATCTGAGCCTAAGTTGGACAGTCTTCCAACTGAGCCACCCAGGTGCCCCAGTTTCATTTTTTTTTTTTTTCAACATTTATTTATTTTTGGGACAGAGAGACAGAGCATGAACGGGGGAGGGGCAGAGAGAGGGAGACACAGAATCGGAAACAGGCTCCAGGCTCTGAGCCATCAGCCCAGAGCCCGACGCAGGGCTCGAACTCACGGACCGCGAGATCGTGACCTGGCTGAAGTCGGACGCTTAACCGACTGCGCCACCCAGGCGCCCCCCCCAGTTTCATTTTTTAACATGAAGTCAATTTTAAACTGTTAGAAATACTTTTTTTTTTTTTTTAAGCATAAGTGTAAAAACATTCAAAATGTACATGCAGGTAATTTTAATTGTTCAAAAGTCCATTTATGTTCCACTAGACAGGTAAAAATTGCTACCTGAATCATGCCATTTTTGAAGCCAAAGGTGTATTTCATGTTGAGTTATCTCTATGTCGTGTTGTTTGATTGCTCCTTTTCTTATAATGTAAAATATTTGTATTCTTACCTGGGAAAGACTCAAGTTTTTGCAAAGTAGAATAGCCCCAGTGTGGTCTGTATTTCTCAAAGTGTGTACATCCACACGTTGTTTTGTGTGTGTATATACATACATATAAAACAGGATGTGGTGGTTAAGATAGACATAATTTGTATTAATGAATAAAAATTAGTGTAGTTTTCCAGTACTTTTTGCCAAGCAGTCTTGACCATTTTGTTCTAGACGTAATGTGTATAAAAAGAGAATTAACCCAACTCAAAAATGGGCAAATGACTTGCATAGTCATTTTTTCAAATCTACAAATGGCCGATGTGTTGGCAAGAACGTGGAGAAGTTAGAACCATTTTGCATCATTGGTAGAAATATAAAATGGTGCAACAGCTTTGGAAAACAGTTTGGAAGGTCCTCAATTCTATTCCTGGGTGTATACCCAAAAGAATTGAAAACAAGGATTAAACATACTTTACACCAGTGTTTGTAGCAGCATTATTCACAATAGCCAAAAGGTGAAAACAGCCCAAGTGTCAATGCTCAGATGAATGGGTAGACAAGATGTGGTATATGCATACAAATGGAGTATTTGTCAGCGTTTTTAAAAGGAAGGAAATTCTGACACATGGTACAGCATAGATGAATTTTGGGGACACTGTGCCAAGAGCGAAGTAAGCCAGTCACAAAAGGCCAAGTATATGATTGCACTTAAACGAGGTACGTAGAGTAGGCAAATTCATAGGAACAGAAAGTAGAATAGAGATTATCAGGGGCTGTGAGTGAGGAAGTAGATAATGGTGGTAGTTATACAGCATTGTGAATGTACTGAATGCTGCTGAGTTTTACACTTAAATATGGCTAAAATGGTAACTTTGGTTATGTATATTTTGCCATCACTGTCAGAAATCGGTGGGGAGGAGTGGAATTATATCTGTGCTCATCAGTGGACACTTATGATGCCAGAGATCTAAAAGTGAATAAATCCTAGTGCCCATCTGGGGAAATGGAACGTATGCACCCCTGCTACTAGTTATGTGGCCTGGACAGAGAGGACGAGAAGTGTGTCCCAAATGGGAATTTGCTGTCTGTTTTTGAATTACCTTGAATGGATTTGAAATGATACCAGTGAGTTTTAAATAAACAACTATGTCTTTTATATTTAACGTTTATTTTTGAGAGAGAGAGAGAGAGAGACAGAGCACAAGCAGGGAGGGGCAGAGAGAGAAGGAGACACAGAATCCTAAACAGGCTCCAGGCTCTGAGCTGTTAGCACAGAGCCTGATTGCAGGGCTTGAACTCATGAACTGTGAGATCATGACCTGAGCCGAAGTCAGACGCTTAACTGACTGAGCCACCCAGGAGCCCCAACAACTGTGTCTTTAATGAGTCATTGCATCAGGGCATGACAGATTTATAATACTACAGCCTTGATAGCCCATCAGGTGGTAGTGTTATTTTGCATCACGGGGTATGATATTCCAGAAGCATTTGATGAATTTTTAATATTCTAACATAGTATTTGATGTTTCTTAAAACATATACAAACACAGGTTTATTATGATTGCTAGTAAGACTGTCTGGTGTTCATATAATGATAATAGCCAACTCCATTTATCGAATGCTTGTTGGGCACCAGGTATCATATTGAGAAATTAACTTTCACATCAGCTCTGTGAGAAGTAATTGCCATAATTGCCCCCATTTTTCAGATGAGGTAACTAAATAGACTATAATTTTCCCAGCTAAGCTGGGAATTAAATCTGGGTGTCTTTGATTTCAGATCCTAAACTCTGCAACTTTTTCAGAAGTAAAAACATAAGGAAATTAAACCGTATACAATCTTTTGCATTTTTTTTTTTTTTTTTACCTCCACAGTTTATAATAGATGTTAGTGCTACATTGTATTTGAAGTAAGATCCTGAATCTGGAAAATTCCTTAAAGTACAAGAAGTGTTGTGACTACAGCATTAATGGGGGGGCGGGGGGGGTGGTGCCTGAATCTTGCCATTTGAGAATCCCTTCACTTAAAGCCTTTTGTCCCGGGGCTCCTGGGTGGCGCAGTCGGTTAAGCGTCCGACTTCAGCCAGGTCACGAACTCACAGTCCGTGGGTTCGAGCCCCGCGTCTGGCTCTGGGCTGATGGCTCAGAGCCTGGAACCTGTTTCCGATTCTGTGTCTCCCTCTCTCTCTGCCCCTCCCCCGTTCATGCTCTGTCTCGCTCTGTCCCAAAAATAAATAAAAAACATTGAAAAAAAAATTTTAATTAAAAAAAAAAGCCTTTTGTCCCATTAACTTGCCAAGAAATATTACATTAATTCTCTTTACTGGATATTTTCTAAGAAGAAATGATTCGGTATGGAATTACAATTTTCTACAACTAGAGGAAGTTTCTGCCTCTTCTCCACAACTGTTCCTTTGCCCCACCTCCGTTCTCTCACCCAGCAGGTGATAAGACACCCCAGTGGCACTCCCTTTCCATCCATCCCTCACAAGTGAGCCACCCTGCACACCCCCTGGGTACTGGCCTCCTTTCCCCGGTTCCCTCCACAGCAGAGGGAGCCTCAACCCCTCCCCTAAGAACCTGCTGCCAGTAAGTCCCTCTCTTCCCCACCCCACCCATCTCAGCACAGTGTCCTGGGCACCTGCTAAACCCGATACAGGTGTCCCCACCGTCCCCTTTTCAAAAGTTCACATTAAACCTCTTTTGCTTTTAGGAAAGACCCACATCGGTAACTGTTTTGCCAACCGAAAGAAATCCAAAGACAGTTTTTGCTTATGTGAGAAGAGGTAAAAAGTGAAATAACATTGGACATTTGAGCTACTGGTGCAGCGGGCACCCTGGACAGAGGGCAGCCCTGCCCAGCCCCTTCCCCAGGAACCACACTCAGCACCCCAGCCTCAGGCCGCCACAGCCTTGACCTGGGTCTGTGAGCACCTGTTAGCAAGATGTGTTCTAAGGTATCAGAAAAGCCGAAGAGAGGGGCGCCTGGGCGGCTCAGTTGGTTAAGCGTCCAACTTTAGCTCAGGTCATGATCTCAACCATTCATGGGTTCGAGCCCCACAGCAGGCTCTGTGCTGACAGCTCAGAGCCTGGAACGTGCTTCAGATTCTGTGTCTCCCTCTCTGATCCTCCCCTGCTTATGTTCTGTCTCTCTGTCTCTCTCTCTCTCTGTCTCTTTCTCTCAAATATAAATAAACATTAAAAATTTTGTAAAGAAAAGCTGAAAATGGGTTATTTTGGGGACCCAGAGATACTCAGAATTTTTCCATATGAATCAATGGTAATTGCTTCTTCACTTTCTGCCATTTTGGCTTAGAAACATTTCCCAGGAACGCTCCCCCTTCAGATAGCAGGGAAACCTGTAACTACTTGTCACACGGATGTAGCAAACACTTGCTTGGGAAAACCAGTGCTTTTTTCCTGTAGAAATGTGGTCACACCATAGTGCACTCATCCTTCTGCTTCAGGGGCAGTGTAGTGTCGGGCCTTTATCGGCCTTCTGAGGAACTGAAAACCATGTGTTTCAGTGAACCGTCTTTTTCCACGTGAATATATATCTGAGCAGCTAAGTAGTGTACACGCTTATGGAATAAAACCTATGTCGGGGCTGTATGTGTTTTCAAAGTACTTAGGTTAGTTCCCCACTGGAACACAAGCCCTGTCAGGGTCAGACTTTTTTTGTTCCTCCCTACTGTGTCCTGGGGGCACAGGTCAGCGCAGGTCCTGGCACCCTGCAGGCACTCTGAAAATAAAGGGCAAATGAATATGACCATAGCACATGAAGGGAAGGTGTAGAAAGCTCAGGAGTGGAAAGCGTAAATATTCCCCCTCCACATCATTGCAGTGGTATCAGTAAGCCAGACCACTACAGCAGATGCAAAGTGAACATTCTCAGACCTCCATGTCTGCCTCTTCTGAATGAATCTGTGATCTTGTAGTAGAAAGGAGGAACGGCCTGCTATTTTAAAAAACAGTTCAGTTTATTTTCTGGTACTTAAGACCTAGTCCTCAAGGTGCAGTGCCTAGCTTTTTATCAAGAACTATGAAAGTAAAGATAGGATTACTTACTCAGCGTTTGGTCCCTCTGTCCTCTTGAGTATTATTTCCCTGCTTGTGTTACTGGTACAGGGCAACCAAGCACTATTTGTAATATTTCTCCTTTACGTTATATCCCTTTGCCAAGAAAACAAGGTGAATTCTAACACTATCCTGGGAGTCCCTAAAACTTGGATCTTAGTACGAATGCAGATTTCTGCCCACCAGCTTGGGGAGACAAGATGCATTTTGGCCTTAGTCCCTAGCACATCTTCAGTTGTTCCATTTCCTTATTTTCAGACTCCATCTATCGTTGCTTCTGCAAAATGTTTTGGTTAATGGGAAAGAAGTCTGGTTACACTGGTTTGCAAGAGATTTCTTTCATTGGGCAGTTTGATTTGTTTTTCAGTCTGCTCCATCTGGACACAAACATCTGACAGTGGAAGAATTATTTGGAACCTCTTTGCCAAAAGAACAGCCAAGTGTTGTGGGTCTGGATTCAGAAGAAGTGGAGAAGCTGCCAGGAGATGCCTCCCAGAAAGAGCCCAGCTCATTCCTACCATTTCCCTTTGAGCAGTCCGGAGGAGCCCCTCAGTCGGACAACCTGGGTGTCCATCCTGCCTCCCACCACTCAGTCCAACCTGAAGTCCCCACCCCGGTGCTGATCACTCCCGCCTCCATCACACAGTCCAGTGAAAAACAGGCCCCTGTCTATGCCGTCCCGTTGCGCCCTGTGCTCAGTCCGACTCTACCAGCAGAAGCTCCTACGGCACAGGTTCCCCCCAGCTTACCCCGAAACACCACCATGATACAGGCGGTGAAGACCACGCCGAGACAGAGGTCTCCACTCCTGAGCCAGCCAGTCCCTGAGCTGAGCCACGCCAATCTGACTGCCACCCAGAGCCCCTTCAGGGCCCCACTGAGTGTGACAAACACAGCTGGTACCTCGCTCCCAAGTGTTGATCTTCTCCAGAAACTCAGGTTGACCCCACAGCATGACCAAATACAGACGCAGTCACTTGGGAAAAGTGCCATGACATCCGGCTTTTGTTCAGCAGCCGGCCAGCTGGCCACACCTGAGAGCTTCATAGAGCCTCCCCCTAAGACTGCAGCCGCGCGAGCCTCAGCATCCCTCAGCAACATGGTGCTTGCTCCCCTTCAGGTACCGGCAGGAGGGTGGGGGGCTCTAACTGGGTAGGATGGGGCTGCAGAGGCCTTGATGTTGACGCCCATGAGACAGTCACTTCAAAGAGACGACTGTTCCGTACACCCAGGGCCGGAAGACCGGAGGTGGAAAGCCCGGTAATGAACAGCTAGACCGTTGGTACATGGTGTTGTGACTCAGTTCCACTTTCCCAGATATCTCAACTGATACAAGCTAAAACACAATATTGGTATTTTCCTGTCAGGGCATGCGTTGTAGGGGGTTTTGTTTGTTTCTGCCTGACAATTCCAGGAGTCTGCATTTGACTCAGGACCATAGATCCAGATTATCCCCAGTGTTGTCCCATCCCCAACTCCCTTGGTACTCACTGAGTGCCCACCTCGGGCCATAATCACATCCCAGATTTGGAGATACGGGATCAAGTAAAACTTCCCAGTGAAGCTCATTTTCAGCTGAGATCTGAAGACTCAGTAGGAGTTAGTCAGCTCTTTCCTAGACGTAGAGAAAGTGTTTGAGGTCAGGAAAATAGTGTGTGCAGAGGCCTGGAGATGAGAGGCATTTGCTGAACTTAAAGACCTGTAGTGTGGCCGGGCCTCCTCTGGGAGGACCTTGGGGGCGTAGGTACTGGCTGAGGAGCAGGACTTTGTAAACTCCGTGAAGCAGTCTGAGGCTTGTTCTCACAGCCCCAGGGGGCCTTTCTAGGGCTTTAAGGGGAGGTGGTGAGCTGGGAAAGGAGAAGCTGGAAGTAGGGCCACCCGAAGGAGGCCAGACAGTTACCCAGGCTTGAACTGGTGCGGCCTGACTTCGAGTGTGGACCAGCAGGTTTGTTAACAGGTGTGGGCAGTGGGGCCTGGTGGTCGATTGGGAGTGGGGCGTGAAGAAGAGGCTTGCCACTCAGAGAGGGATGAGGCTGGTGAGTGTGCAGATGAGAGTCAGCTCCAACTGCGGTGATGCGTACGAGATCACACAGCTTCTCGAGAGGGGCAGAGTCTTCTGCTTGAGAGCAGTGTTGCTTGCCTCCCAAAACTTCAGTCCTGTGCCCTTTGATAAGAATCCACAGTCTTAACATCATACCGAATAGTATTATACAGACGAGCCCATCATAATAATCGTGTGTGATTTCTTAGTTAGTGGACTGTTCTGTTCCAGTCCTTTAAAATCTTGCACAGAAAGAGAGGGAGTTCAGTATCTTGGTTATATTGTTCAGTTTTCATTTTGGGCCATTTCTGTTGAGGTTCTCTATAGTATAAGCAGAGAGAATGTTATAACAGATTGGTGTCACCCCCTGACACACCCGTGCCACCACTGTTCTGCCCCCTCCATGTTTTGGCCTTGGGGACAGCTCCCAGCACTCCAGTGAGCCTCCTCACAGGGGACATTTACATACGTGTATATTTCCATTTCCATTTCATTTAAGGCCTGGGGCTTCACTGAATTCTAATGCATTTGCTCTACAGCAAGAAGTTCTTTGTCTCCCAGTGAAGGAGGACAAAATGTAGCAAGCACATGGAAGGAAGGTGACTCTGCATGAGGACTGTTTAGTGCCGCCCTGTCCAGAGTCCACACGGCCTTAGCAAGGTCTCGTGCTGCCAGAACATGGCGTCTCTACAGACTCAACAGCAAAAATGTGCTTGGGCTGTCCCCAGCTCTTAGATACAGGTTTCTGCTTTCCTTAGAGACCTCTTGACGGCTCTGCACACAGCCCCTCTCTTAGGGAACCCGAGCGGTTCAGAGGCTGTCCCAGAGCCCTGGCCTCACAGATGACACACTGGTTACGTTGTTAAATGTTGCTGTCAGCCTCTTCCCTCAGGAATCTAGGAGCTAGTTAATGTCTGAACTATTCCTTATTGCTAATGTGGGTTTATCCCCGGTCGCTGGGAAATCTTCATGGAAACTTGTTAGGTCTGTTCATCTTTTCTTCTTAAACATTGCAGTCTATGCAGCAAAACCAGGATCCTGAAGTCTTTGTCCAGCCTAAGGTGTTGCCCAGTGCCATCCCGGTAAGGACCCCCTTTCTCTGAAGAACACATTATATTTAAGTTCTTCTGCTGTGTGTGCCATAGAACGTTGTACCTTTCAAGCCTAGAGCCCTCTTAGATGCCCCTCCTAGGCCAGGCTCCCCTGCCACCCCAGCCGAGTTCATCGCCACGGCCCCTGTGGGCTTCCAGTCACCATCTCTGTACTGATGTCTTCCCTGACCGTACGCAGGGCAGGATCAGCCACCAGCTGGGCTGGGCGCTCTGTGTGTGTCAGCTGAGTGCACGTCAGCCTGGTTTCCGTGAGGAGGAGGTGCTCTTTGCCCCGGAAGAGCTGTGATGCCCTGGTTACGAGTCGCTGTTGTGCTCTGGGCTCTCATTGCTTCCCGCAGCTATAACGACAGCGCCTCCCGGGCCTGTGCACTCTGTCCTCTGCTTGTTCTCTCCTGCTTCACTTTTTAAATGTTTTCCCCACCCTCCATTACCTACCAACCTCAAAGTGCACACTTATTTTTTCAGTTCCTAAACTTCTATGTTCCCATTTGCCTTTGAGCCTTTGCACCCTCCTCAAGTCTTAGAACTTCAACTGCAGCCAGCTCCTGACTGGTGGTATGAACTGGTCTTCCCTATATCTCATCCTGCTGCGTGGGGATCAGCAGGGGCGCTCAGCCTGGCATGGCACCAAACTGTGGCAGTTTATGAATGGGAGGGGTGACAGAAGAAAGGAATGTAGATGTCTGCTGATTGTATCAAATGTGGGAATTATTAAAAATGCTGATTATTACTGGCTTAGTGTATTCTGATGGTTAGCCATCATTAGCATAGAAGCACATCTAAATGGGCGTAGGTGTTCATTTTATTTGTAAGAGGTTGTGTCTTTGTTTTTTAATTTTTTTAAGGTTTTTATTTATTTTTGAGAGAGAGCAAGACAGACTGTGAGCAGGGGAGGGGCAGAGAGAGAGGGAGACACAGAATCTGAAACAGGATCCAGGCTCTGAGCTGTCAGCACAGAGCCCGACACAGGGCTCAAACCCACGAACTGTGAGATCATGACCTGAGCTGAAGTTGGATGCTTAACCAACTGAGCCACCCAAGTGCCCCAAGAGGGTGTATCTTTGATACCTGTAGTGGTATAATAAATGTATTAAACACTACAGAAGAAACTAATGCTTCATATAACTGGATTTTTTTATTCCCCCCCCCCCATTTTTTTTTTGAAGTAAAATACAGATAAAGTGCAGGTGTTTTATGAGTTTTAACACACATATATTCCTTGGGTAACCACCCAGTCAAGACATGTAACATTTCCATCACCCCAGAAAGTTCCCTCTTGCCCTCTTGCAATCATTCCTGTGCTCCCCATATAAAACTTTACATTTTTAATTACCATAGGATTGTTCTTACTGTTCATATCTGGCTGTGGTCCTATTTCCTTTCTATGATGATCAGACTTGGCATCCCAATAAACAGGCCCTTCGTCCTTTAACAAGCTTTGTTCATGACCATTGCTCCCCTGCAGGTCGCAGGCCCCACGCTGGTCACTGCAACAACCATGGCAGTGTCCTCAGTCCTGCTGTCCCCAAGTGTTTTCCAGCAGACAGTTACAAGGTCCGCAGACCTTGAGAGGAAAACAGGCGCCCCCTCTCCCCTGACTGTTGGAACATCAGAAAATCAGAGAAAGCCTTCCATTATTCTCAGCAAGTCTCAGCTCCAGGATACATTAATACATCTAATAAAGGTATGTAGGACATCAGTGGAGTCTTTAAACTTTCATTCTTTAATTAAAAAAAAATATGTAAGTTCTTCTTAGAAAATCCGTTCATAAAGTAAATTCAAGCCTAGCCAGGAGTAATGTTTCTCTCTTTCTGAACATACACTCCTAATGGAAAAGTGACTGAGTGAATTCCGAAGTATGGTTTGCACTTGTCTCTGGGTGGTGAGATTCTTTGGGTGATTAGTTCTCAGGTTTTTTCCTAAACTTTTGTCAAGGAAGTAAGTTCTACTGAGGTAAATGAAACATTACCATCTCTTCCAGAATGATTCCAGCTTCCTCAGTACACTTCACGAAGTATACTTGCAGGTTCTGACCAAGAACAAAGACAACCACAACTTATGACTGGAGCAGAATAAATCCGAAGGCAGAATGTCGACCTCAGAAACAAATAGGCCTCGTCATGGAAACTTCTAAACAGAACTTTAAGTTGTGAGAATCCTGAAATTGAGCCTATGAGAAAGAGACTCTCCTTAAGAATGTTTTCCAAGTGACGTTCTCAGTGATAATGGAGGTTTCACTGTGAAGCATCACCAGCAGACCTTTGTTTTGACAAAAAAAAACAAAAAACAAAAACAAAAAAAGACCATTGTGTTAAAGTTGTGTGGGTGTTTTCATCAGCTCTAAGAAAGGATGTGAAATTAGGAGTCTGATTTTCAGCTTGCTTTCACTTTCAAGGTCTTAGGAGGGGTCACCAGCCTTGCAGCAGAATTCAGCCCAGCCGTGCCCCTTCCCCTGCTCCTCCCCACCCTAGAAACTCGAGTCTTAGGCTCATAGTCAAGTTCTGAAAAGAGCAGAAGTCTGCTCTGTGCAAAGTAGCTTTGAGTTTTAAGGATCAGAGTTTTAAGTTGGCGAATTAAGACTGATTTGTTCCAAGTGAAGTATATTTTATATGAATGCCCCATCTGGGCCTTAAAAGTTCTGAAATTTCTCAGTTGTGCTTTGTTTCTAAGTGTCCCCCGTGCTGCCATGCAGCGGCTCCCAGGGCAGTGATACCATGAGAAAAGGGCCCCGCCAGGCCCTGTGACAATATGGGAGTAGCATGTCACACCTTGGAAGCAAAGGCTGGGGCTGGTAAAGACCGAACGCTATCAGAAACCTTCACTTTATGTTAAACTCTTGAGTGGTTTGGACAGTGTTAAGTTTTGTGTGAAGTGTAGCCTTATTTTCCTTTTTTGTCTAAACGCAGAAATCATTGTTGATTGTTTTCCTTAACACTTTGACAAAAGGACCAGTGGACCAATCTGACAAAGCCATTCTGGTTCCATTCCTCGAGTCTACTGAGAGTAGTTTTAAAGCTATGCAGAAAAGGGAGCTTTTATTCACACTGCCCTTACTTTATTGTAGAATATGGAGGTAAAAACAAAGTGTGAAATTCAGAACTTTACCAATGTATTCCTAGGCTGTGAGTACTTGTGCAGCCCAAAGTGTGAAGATGTGTAAAGATGCTTTGTTATGCTGCTATTGACCTGCCATGATTTATATTTATTCTTTTATGGCATGTAATGGTGATTAGTAATATTTTAATGTAGATTTTGATTTATTTCAGCAATAGTAATTTTAAGATACTCTTTGAATGAAAGTGTCTTCGTTTCTATGATACAGATCATTTTGTAGTATTTAACCAATTAAGATGCACTGCTTACTTTTCTGAGCACTATTTAATGATGGGGTAAAAACCCAATTGGCTCAACCAGCTAGCATAAGGATTAGCTATGAATAATGCTGATGGATGTGATGGTTCCTCGGAACAATCATTTAAGCTTTAATGGTAACTCAATCATAAATCCATAGATTTTTTTTTTCCTAGCTGAGATTTTAGAAAACTACTTGTGAATGACATACTTGTTTTAGTTTGGTCTTAGTTCTTTTTTAGCATAAAGAATACTTTAATTGGCTTTTGTTGGTCTAAACATGCTTCCTGGGCAACTTTTCTGCTTGTCAACTTAGTGTCTTCTCTTCCTGTCTACCTGGTTATTTGTGAATTGTTCAAAAGTCAGGGAAGCTCATACATTCTCATACTCCATTGGGAATAGTTTGTTTTCAAAAGTAGTGTGTAAATTCAGCAACCAAAAATGAATTGCTCGTACGTCACCCAGGAAGGAGAACATTGAAGTAAGATACAGAGTGTTACAGCAGGAGATGGTGTTGGGGGAGCCCATGTGACTCCAGAAACAGGTTTTCTCAGAGAAGAGGTTTGACTACACCCCCAGTGTAGCTTCAGTGGGCTTTGGCACGTGGAAGAATCAAGGGATTCTTGTTGTGATAGGCATTTGACTTGAAATGCCTTGAGTATGTATAATATTATGTGGGAGTTAAGAGCGACTATCTTAAAGAGGGTCTGCAGTCAGATCTGTTAATGTTCACCCTTTAATTCCAAGCAAGGAATATGTTAGACAGAAAAGAGAATCTATGATAAGGTTTCTTTAGTGGGAAAATAAACTTTTAAGTGCCCAAGTCATGGAGACCTGAAAAGGGTAAGCCTGTTTCAACTCTAAGATTCATGTATGATTAACTTAAAATTCAGAAGCCAGAAGTTCACTGTCACAATTACCAGGAAGTTTAGGCCAGAATGAGTCCCCAGAAAAGTCAGGCCAAGCCTGAACAGTCGCAGTTGTATGACCCTGGCCCGGAAGTCACAGCTCAGTTGCCTTACTCCTCGGTCACACTTACTATCCAGAACCTCATGCTGGCTTAGGTTGCATGTTTACGTTGCTGCGGTGACTTCACTGGAACCTTCACTTCAAACCTTAGTTCAATCAGAATAGACATCAAAACACAGATGCTTCTTGCTAGTTCTGCATTTAGGCCACCATGTCCATCTGTGTGCCACTCCCCCCCTCCCCCCCGCCCCAGGCCAGTGGGTGGCCCTGCTCTTGTGTTGTAGTCACCTGGTGTCCTGAATGGACTCCTGCACCTCCCAGACAGCCTTGTTCCTTTAAGGCAGAAGCCCCTCCTCGTCGTGCGTCTCTCCAGAGTTCCTAAGGTGGGACTTTGAATCCTAAGTTTCCAAGTGACTGTCAGTGTCAGGAGACGCCTCTCATACTGTCTACGTGGGAGTGTCCACAGCTCACCTTCCAAGGCTTTTCAGCAGCCTTCACAGAGTGGTGTCTTGCAAAGAGCCCAAGTTGACTTGGGTCCTTCTCTGCTGAAGGCTGCACACACCTTGTTTAGAATGTGTCCGGCCCAATTTTGCATGTCAAGCATCTGTTCTTTTCCTGCCTGTGTTTCCTTGTAAGAACTATAAACCCTATCAAATCCTGTACTAGGTAAATATGTTTAAACCATGCAGCTTTATTCTTCCCCCCATCCCCCCAAGAATGTAGCTTGAAGTTTTCTCATTTGGGTAGAAGAGGCCATAACTGCCATTGTATTACTAATAATGCAACATGAAATTGAAGGTGCCTAACTGCTTAAAAAACAAAATCAGCCATCACACAGTAACTGGGCAAAAGGTAGAAACAGGAATGAGAGGGGGCACAGGCACGGGGCGTCTGGTCCACGTGAGTGAGGACAAGGATTCACGGGGACGGGTGTCCCGCATTCTTGCTGCATATTTGCTGCTGAGCACACGTTTCTTTCTTACCTAGCTTTGGTTTTCTTCAGTTGTGTTAGAGTACCTTCTGGAACCAAGAGTGCCCTGTGTTTTCAGGTGTATAAAATGTTAAGATCTAAACCAACTAAAGCACCTTGCACGGGCTTTTTAAAAGCTGTGCCTGAGAACATTTCCCTGAGTGGGCCGGGGCCTCAAGGAGCCTGTTTTCCAGCAAATTCAGCAGGAGAGATGTGTGCAATGTTTCGCTCGGTTTTGTATTTGACATCATTTGAAATGCTAAGATGCAATATCGTTCACTTTGGGGAAAATGCAGAAGCGTGTTTCCCTTTTACCTGTGTGATCCTTAAGAAATGTGTTTTTAAAATATGTGTTCTAAATGGTTTTTTATTCTGTATTACTGCTTTGGCCATGTGGCTCTCATGACTTTCCGTGTACCAGATTCTCCGCTCCCTGAGGCGTGGGGGTGAGAAGCTCTGGAATTACAGCAAGATTTTGTTCCATGAGCGCAATACTTCATCATTAACATTTTTAATGGTATGGATTTTATACCATCTGTGTATGTTTGCAAATATTAAGTTATTACATGTTTTCAAATGAGCATTTTTCATCCTAAATTTTATATGTTTGCAAATATATTTTTTTAATAAAAGTTCAAAACCAAGTTTTAGCACCTACTACATTTTAATTGTGTTTTTATTTAATTTATAGAAATGGAACTTCTAAATGAGTTGCTACCGTTTGCCAGAGCCTCGCACTGGTGAGATTGGATTAAGGTGAGAGAGCAAAGCTGCCAGAGAAAGCCTTTGGCTGTGTGTTTCCATCCTGGGCCCGGCCAGCTGGGCCACAGGCCACACGGGCTCCTGGGCCTGAAGACCCTGAGTCCAGGCGTCTGTGGATGAGCGCCTCCTTCCCTGGTAGCTAAACATTAAGTGTGTAACTTAATGTGAGTAGACAGCTAAAGAACTTCATTTACTCTGCTGTGGTTTCCCCAGATACAGAGTATGCTTTTTCTTTTTCTTTTTTCAAAATTTGATTTAAACTCTAGTTAGTTAACATACTGTGCAATATTGGTTTCAGGAGTAGAATTCAATGACAACAACTAGTGCTCATCATGATAGAGTATGCTTTTTTTATTTATTTTTTTTTTTTTAGAGAGAACAAGCACAATCCAGGGAGAGGGGCAGAGGGAGAGAGGGGGAGAGAGAATCCCAAGGAAGCTCCATGCCATCAGTACAGAGCCCAACACGGGGCTCGATCTCATAAACCGTGGGATTATGATGTGAGCCTAAATCAAGAGTTAAAACATTTAACCTACTGAGCCACCCAGGCACACTGAGAGAGGATCTTAAGCAGGCTACACGCTCTGCATGGAGCCCAACTCAGGGCTCTATCCCATGACCCTAGGATCAGGACCTGAGCTGAAATCAGGAGTCGGCCACTCAATTGAGCCACCCAGGTGCGTCTAGGTTACGCTTCTAATCACAGACAAAAACACTGTTCTATGGGAGACTCTACAATCTGGGGTCAGTTCCCACATTCACTCCATTCATGAGTATCAAGCTATAATGTGCCCAGCATCCAGGATGGTAAGGGAAGAAAGAGGGAGGAAACTAGAATATAATCATTATAGGAAATAGAGAAAAGTTTAAAGAGGAAAAAACTGGTTAATCACCCATCTCCCTAACAACTGTTAACATTTTAGTAAAATCCAAAAGAAATTTAGTTTAACTAAATTGTCAACAATTTAGTTTCCAAGCAAAATTCTCCATAAAATGTTTGTTATCCATGCCTACTTTCTTAAGGCAGAGGATAAGCTAGCCTGTGCTTTATGGCTGTTTACACACACAGACAGACAGACACACACACACACACACACACACACACACACCCCCACACACCCCAGTCATGTACAGCCGCATGCTCCTTCAATACTTACAGATTGCTGTTCTTTATTTTCTTGGATATTCATGGTGAACCATTTAAGGGAGAGAAAGTCGAACCTGAGAGCGGCTGGGGTTATGTGCCAAAGGTCGCTTATTAAGCCAGAATGGGGTCACAGACCTGAAGCCAAGCAGGCAGGAGATCTGGTCTAGAATTCCTTTCTTGACTCTGCTGTCTCCATGATCAATCATCCTGGATTGCTTTTTGTAGTTCCTTGGGTCTCGTTACCACCTCTACCAGTGTTTGTTAAAAGCTAGAGTGGTCTGCTCACCTGCTGGTTTGTATCTGTCGGCGCCTAGGAAACCAGGTAACTAGGCTCATTGGAATTTCTTGAAAAACTAAGGTCAGTGGGTCCTGAATAAGAGCTGTAGCAGATGGGTTTTAGGTTTCTTAGTTGTCTCTAATGACGTGTTTGTGTGTTTGGTTTTTTGGGGGGGGTTTTGGCCAGAGGCACTGGTTGTGCTTAGACTGATGTCAGTCCATCAGTCTGAAAAGGGCCCCAGAATGTGGAGCCCAGAAGACAGCCACAGTCCACAGGAACTGTTTTCTTACCAGGTCCCTGTCACTCCAGAAAAACGAGTCTGGTGCTGCCTGAGCCCTGGCAAGGCCTGGGTGGCTCCCTCAGCCAAACCGCCCCCCCCCCGCCCATTTTCTGTGAAGTCTCTCGAAGATTTGGCAGCAGCGGTGCCCTGGTTTCTGAAACAGGTGCAAACCTGAACCCCTGCACACATTGCTACCCAAGCCCCACTTTGTTGTTTCCCTGACATGTCCCCGCTCCCAGAGATTGTCCTTGCCAGGCCTCTCACGGGCAGGGGTCTCTGCCCGAACAGAGCTGGACACCCTCTTTGTCCCACTGGCACTGAGAAGCTTTCCCGACTGAGGTCGGACCCCCACCCTCCACCAGGCTCTCTGGGTGGGGAAGGGGAGTCTAGTAATGGTGTGTGGGCTGTCGCCCCCATTGAACATGAACGTCCAGGGGCTCCACCCCAGCAGGCACCTCGCCCCCTTTTTAAACAAATATTTTGTGATTCCTCCTTTACCATTCTGACCTGGAATTCACATAGAATAAACCTATGCCTGCACACACAATTTTAAAATAATATCCTGGGGCACCTGGGTGGCTCCGTCAGTTGAGCATCTGACTTTGGCTCAGGTCCTGATCTCACACTTTCATGAGTTCGAGCTCCACGTTGGACTCTGCTGTCAGTGCAGAGCCTGCTTTGGATTGCCTGCCCCTCTCTCCACCCTTCCCCTGCTTATGCGCTCTCTCTCAAAAATAAATAAATATTTTTTTAATAAAATAATATCCTAATTGTGATATAAAGGAGAAATTTTAGGGGTGCCTGGGTGGCTCAGTCGGTTAAGTGTCCAGCTCTTGATCTTGGCTCAGATCATGATCTCATGGTTTGCAGGTTCAAGCCATACCTCAGGCTCTGTGTTGACTGGGTAGATTCTCTCTCCCTCTCCCTCTCTGTCTTCCCCTACCCTGCTCACGCACATGCACGCTCTCACTCTCAAAAATAAATAAACATTTAAAATTTTTTTTGATTTAAAGGAGAAATTTTTAAGTATTATAATGAAATGCTCCATATTAAGTATGTAAATGTTTGAGCACAACGACACACATTCCCCAAATTTGTAGAGAAGCCCTGCTTCACTCTGACACTTGTCCCCAGCCCACTCAAAAGATGGCTGCTCTCTGGGCACCTCGGTAGCTCAATGGGTTAAGCCTCCAACTTTGGCTCAGGTCATGATCTTGCAGTTCATGAGTTTGAGCCCCACATCAGGTTCTGTATTGACAGCTCAGAGCCTGAAGCCTGCCTCAGATTCTGTGTCTCCTCCTCTCTCTGCCCCTCCAGCACTCATGCAGTCTCGCTTGCTCTCTCTCTGTCTCTGTCTCTCTCTCTCTCAAAATTATATGAGCATTGGGGCACCTGGATGGCTCAGTCGGTTGAGTATCCGAATTCAGTTCAGGCCACGATCTCACAGTTCATGGGTTCGAGTCCCACATCGGACTCACTGCTGTCAGCCTGTCAGCATGGAGCCCACTTCAGATTTTCTGTCTCCCTCTCTCTGCCCCTCCCCTGCTTGTGTTCTCCCAAAAATAAATAAATATTTAAAAAATCAAACGATCAACATTTTTAAAAAATTAAAAAAAAAAAATGATGGCCCCTCTCCCACAACCACAAAGGGCCTGGCCAGGGCCCGCACACCTGGGAGCCAGCCTCTTCCACCCCTCCGTCACCGCAGCCTGGCTCTCAGCTCTCCACGCCTAGACTCACTGTGCCTCTCCCAGAAAGGAAACTGAGGAGCCCTTTCGGTTCTTCAGACCTCGGAGAGAGCGAGGTCATTAATTAGGACTCCTGGAGGGCCCTGGGGTCCTGAAATGATGGGCCGGTGCCGTGGCTGCTGCTCTCTCGACCAACCACCACCTCCCCAGGCTGTGTCTCAGGGAGAGGGCAGAGGAAGGCGGTGGGAAAGGCGGGAGGAGGTGACACACCAGACGCTAGTTAGTCCTCATCTGCCCCTCACAGGTGGGGGCGTCGGCCCTTCAGCCTCAGACACCGTGCTTGACACCAGGTGTGCACGCTCGAGCAGAGGCACCCACACCCACGCATGCGTGTGCCGCTCCCATGACACCATGGCTCCCTGCGAACCGGACTGCTGGAGCCCCTCTGCACCCACACCACGGCCCACGGTAGGGGTGCGTGTTACAATTGGTGGAATCGAGTGAATTTCACCCTTAGGACCACCTGGGAGACACAGGTCGTTACTTCATTTGTCTGATGAGGGAACTGGTGATTGAGTCATTTGCCAAAGAGAATCAGCCCAAGTTCACCCAGATAGAGGGCAGCAGAGGCCAGAGTTGAACCCAGCTGTGCATGCCACCTCCCTCTGGGTTTGTGGTTTGTGGAGAAAGCCATGGAGGTTCCTAGACAATTGCAAAGAGCATTTTGAAATGGCAGTGGTGTTGCTCCCCCTGACAGGGGCCATTTATCCGTTAAAGGACTGCCTCACCTGTTGTGATTACTCCCGGTCGTCTCCACACATGTGGCTATCATAGGTCTTCCTCGGCCCTAGGCCTGAAGGGGACAGGGCAGGCCCAGAGGCATCCTGTCGAGACACTGCCTAAGCAGGGTAACTGAGGCCCAGGGCAGGAGGCAGGTGTAGACCCAGCCTGCTTTGCCCCTCCATAGCCATTGCTGCTTTCCAATTCAGTGTTTTAGAATTTGAAATGGGTTTACTGTTTTGTTTTGTTTTTTTAATTTTTTTTTTTTTAACGTTTATTTATTTTTGAGACAGAGACAGAGCATGAACGGGGGAGGGTCAGAGAGAGAGGGAGACACAGAACCCGAAACAGGCTCCAGGCTCTGAGCTGTCAGCACAGAGCCTGACGCGGGGCTCGAACTCACGGACCTCGAGATCATGACCTGAGCCGAAGTCGGCCCAGCTTAACTGACTGAGCCACCCAGGTGCCCCATGCGTTTACTGTTTAAAAAAAAAAAAAGGCACAAAATGGAGCTACTTGTGCTAAGCCCCAAGTCAGCAAATTAATTCCTAACCTACTTGCAGATTCAACCACTCCCTGGGAGTGGAATTATATTTTGTTGTTGTTGTTGTTGTTTCAAATTTTTGTTTAAATTCTAGTTAGTAATAGCCAAATTATGGAAAGAGACTGAATGTCCATCAACTGATGAATGGATAAAGAAGATGTGGTTTATATATTCCATGGAATACTATGTGGCAATGAGAAAGAATAAAATCAGGTCATTTTCAGCAATGTGGATGGAACTAGAGGGTATTACGCTAAGTAAAGTAAGTCAGTCAGAGGAAGACAGATATGTTTTCACTCATATGTGGATCTTGAGAAACGTAACAGAAGGCCATGGGGGAAGGGTAGGGGAAAAGAAAAATAGTTACAGAGAGGGAAGCAAACCATAAGAGATTCTTAAATACTGAGAACAAACTGAGGGTTGGTGGGAGGTGGGATAGAGGGGAAAGTGGGTGGTGGACATTGAGGAGGGCACTTGTTGGGATGAGCACTGGGTGTTGTATGGAAGCCAATTTGACAATAAATTATATTAATAAATAAATAAATAAATAAATAAATAAATAAATTCTAGTTAGTTAGCATACAGCGTAATATTGGTTTCAGGACTGATGGGTTTTGCCTGGAGTGGAATTTCAAACCAATCAGTCTAGAATTTCCTAATCAACACTAGTAAAGTAATTATGATAGACTTTGGCCCTTCCCCCAGAGGAAGGTAACCTTGCCTGAAATAATCCTTTGTTTTGTTTGTGACTTCCTTGTCCCTGCCCACTTCTGCCTACAAAAGCCTTCTACTTTGTAAGCTCCTCCTTGCTCCTTCTCCATGCTACAGGAGATGCTGCCCCAGTCATAATCCATTAGATCTCAAATGCACTCCATCGAATTTTTTTAGCAGAGTTGGTGGCAGCAGTGGATTCTGGAGTGAACTTCCACCAGCATTTGGGGATCAGAAACACAGGTGTGGTACCAATGGGAACCCCATTTTGATCCTTTCTTGCCATTTCCGAGGGCCATGGGTAAGTTCTTCTTGGTCCTGAGCTCTGCCCTCTGCATTGAGGACCTGATCTAACTGGCTTTCCAATACAGGGCTGGTCAGCTTGAGCTGGCAGACAGTTCCACCTGGAGCCAAGCCCCTAGCTTTTCAGACCAAACTCCCAGGTTTCTGATGGAAGACCCTCAACCCTTAGTTCTGTCCAAAGATCCACATAGGAACTGTTCACATCACGCACAGTTCTCCATCCATGCACAGCCCCCAGCCCACAGTTTGGAGCTGCTGGCTCAAGGTGACATAACTCCTACTGCTTCCCTCTATCCTCCTCTCAGTGCTCAGTCTAGTAATCCTCCATCCAAATGGTCTTTCCACTCCAGAGACTATTAAATGTTTATTTATCTTTTGAAATAATACCACCAACCACTACAGGTGAGCCTCTCAGGCATCTTTCACTCCTCAAAGGCCAATCTAAGGGCCATGGTCATGTTGTCCCTTCATTTCCAAATCTAGGCCACTGGTTATTGATCTTTGGGGGTGACTCTAGATCTTATGAAGATGATATCTTCTGCACCCTCTTTAAGGATGCCTCTCAGGTCCATGAGGTTGTTTAATACTGCCAGAAATACTTGACATTTTGTAACTGAGTCCAACCTGCTTACGCTCGATGAACAACAAGCCAGTTGGGGTAGGGAAAGCCAGCAAAACCAGGAGATGGCAGACTACTGTCCCAAAGAACCATTTCCCCTGGGCATGAACTTCTTTTTAAGTTAGCAAAAGGAGGGAGAAGGAAGGTGCTGGAGTCAAAGGTGACTGGCATCTGTAGACATCCAAGGAAAGTCCTGTAATTTCTTTGCACCTGTTCATTTGATCTTTGTGTGTAGGAATCCGATCATGTCACTCCTGTAGATATTAAACATTGCATAGTTATTTCTGTACTCACTTCCTTATCTCCTTGAATGAGGCTGATTTCGGGGAAAACATTTTTTTGCAAATCTCAGCTATAAACAAAATTTCTTTGATGACTAACATGCCTATGTGCAGGGCTAAGCAGAAGTTTCCAAGCTCTGTGTCACAGCAGCAAGGGAAATGGAAGCAACATGGAGTCAGACATGCTAAGTTTCTCCCTGTGGCAGTTTGTCCCAGCTAAACACTGACAAGATATGTGAAGAAATGTGTACGTAGCTCTGTGGTCAGAGGTTATCCAGGTTGGGGGCTGATATTCAGAGTCCGATAAGAACTTTTTTAGTTAGATCTTTTCCCCTAAGCTAAATGTACCCCTGGGGGGAATAAAGACATCCCAACACAGGTGGGTGGGTGTGTCAGTCATTTGATACCATTTAGACAGTAACACAATTCGTTGAGGAAATAAAAACAGCAGCTCTGGTGTTTCCAATCTAGTCAGGGTTACAAGACCAGAGGTGTGGCCCCAGAAACAGTTCAGAGTCCACCACCAATCCTTTTTACCAATCCCAAACCTCCCCTATTTATCTCAAAAGCCTAGTCCTCGTGCCTTTGAGATGTAAATGTCCCACGTAGTCTTCTCCATGCACGTTCATGTGTGTCCCACATAAATGTGTGGGAGATGTGTGGAATTTTACACCTCCAGGTGGTATTGACAAAATTAATTTGTAAACGAGCTCTAGTTTAATTGGCTTAAAGAAAATTAAGTGCTGAAATAAGTTAAACTCTGAGAAATATAAGAGAAACTTAATCCAAATGAATTTCTGGTTCACATGATCTGGGAAACTATTTGGTATTAAAGCTAGTTTAAGTTCGTTGGTTTAATTAAAACAGGCATGCCTATTTTTTTTTATTATTCTTTAATGTGTATTTATTTTTGAGAGAGACAGAGCAAAAGCAGGGGAGGGGTAGAGAGAGACGAAGACACAAAATCCTAAGCAGGCTCCACGGGGCTCAAACTTACTTACAAACAGTGAGATCATGACCTGAGCCAAAGTCGGACGCTCAACCCAGTGAGCCACCCAGGCACCCCTGAAACAGGCAAGTTTCTAGAGTTATCAGCACTAAATATAATACTTTTTTTCTACCCAGGTTTCCTAACTGGTCAAATATCATATTTGTGTAGGTGTATGTTGTCAGTGTTCCAAAAATTGTATGCAATTCCTAAAGTCTGATATGTACTGGCATTAATGTTATCATAATTTCAGTTATTTAAAAATATTGTGTTTCACAGAAATGACCAAATTTCCTTTTCAACTCCATGATAATGAATTCTCATCAGATCTTTAACAATGGACATTTCTAAGTCTTTGTCATTTGCAAAGAGCTGGTATTTTACTCTGATGCTTGTGCCTGTAAAAGTGCCCCATCTTCTGGGAGACTCATGAAGCATGCTCTAGGTAACAGGTTCCTGGTAACTTGAAGATCATAAAACTGAACTGGTAAGAATTTCCAGAAGGGGTAGACAACCTGGATCCAAGGAGAACAAGAGTTAATAACACGAGAACTGAAGAGCATGATTACAGTTGTTAGGACATGCCTGTAATTGGACGGAGTCCTGAATTCCTCTAGTTTCCTCTATCTGGTTCCAACTCAGCAACCTAATATTTCCAATTTTCTCCCATCCTTCCAATTTGGAATCACTAAAAACAAAGACTGCCCTTAGATCTCCTTAGAAGGAATTACATCAGGTCCTCCTCACCACCCAGATGGCTGCCAAACTTCAGGGACTTGAGTCTTGGTACACTTCCATTTTTTTTTAAGGTTTTTTTTGTTTTGTTTTGTTTTTTTAAGTAATCTCTACACACAACATGGGGCTGGAACTCACAACCTCGAGATCAAGAGTTGCACACCACCAATTGAGCCAGCCAGGTGCCCCTCACCCAGGTACACTTCTTACAGCCGAAGGAGGCCCCACCAGACACCTGGTCCTATACAGACCTATATCTTTCCAGGTTGTTGCTAAGGGCAGGTAACCTTTCAGACTGCTGGATTTGTCATCAAAAACTCTGATCTGTCCGTGATGCTAGAGACCCCCTGGTCTGTTTCCCTATGTCTGGTTAACAGCCCCAAACTTGGGGAGCATTGTGTCCAAGCTCTACGCAAAATAAGGACACAAGGGGAGCGCCTGGGTGGCTCAGTAGGTTGAGCGTCGGACTTCTGCTCAGATCATGATTTCATGGCTGGTGGGTTTGAGCCCCGTGTCAGGGTCTGTGCTGACAGCTCAGAGCCTGGAGTCTGCTTTGAATTCTGGATCTCCAGCTCTCTCTACCCCTCCCCCGCTCGTTCTCTCTCTCTCTCTCTCTCTCTCTCTCTCTCTCTCTCTCTCAAAAATAAATAAATATGAAAAAAAAAAAAAAAAAGACACAAGGAAGGGTAACCAAAACTGCCTGTGTTGTCTACCAACCCTTAAAATTACACACGTCTCCATGGCAGTTACCTTTCCAGTCCTGACCCAGAAAGTCAAATGGAATTACCAGGAGGCATTCATGATTCAGCTTCCGCTTCCTTTGGCAGGGGCCCTGCTTCCCTACTTAGGAGTAAATGTAAATGAGGCTGTAATCAGGAACATCTCCTTTTTTGTTTGTTTGTTTATTTATTCCCATGAGATCATGACCTGAGCCAAAGTCAGGCACCCAACCTACTGAGCCACCCAGGAGCCCCAGGAACCTCTCCTTCATTCTTGAAAATACTGCAGAATCTGCTGCTAAAACAATAGCTGGCCAACAAAAATGCTTAGACTGTCTGGCCAAAGTTGTTCTTGATTACATGATAGCCCTTGATTATCTTTTAGTTGAGCAAGGAGGTGTCCACGCTGGGGCCGACACCACCTGTGGCATGTGGATTAATACTTTTGGGGAAGTTGAAACTCAATTACATAGGATCACTTAGCAAGCCACTCAGTTTAAATTTTTTTTTTTCAACGTTTATTTATTTTTGGGACAGAGAGAGACAGAGCATGAACGGGGGAGGGGCAGAGAGAGAGGGAGACACAGAATTGGAAACAGGCTCCAGGCTCTGAGCCATCAGCCCAGAGCCCGACGTGGGGCTCGAACTCACGGACCGCGAGATCGTGACCTGGCTGAAGTCGGACGCTTAACCGACTGCACCACCCAGGCGCCCCAACAAGCCACTCAGTTTAAAAAGGTGACTCCTGGAAGGAGCCTGGGTGGCTTCGTTGGTCAAGCATCCTACCCTTGATTTCAGCTCAGGTCATGATCTCAGCCCCACATTGGGCTCTGGCAGCACGGAGCCTGCTTGGGATTCTCTGCCTCCCACTCTCCCTGCCCCCTCCCCCACGTGCGTGTGCTCGTGTGTGTGTGTGTGTGTACACACGCATGCTCTCTCTCTCTCTCCCACCCTCACAAAATAAAGAAATAAGCATTAAAAACAAAAAAAGTGACCCTTCAAGGGGGGTTGACTTACGTTACTTCAATTGCTTTGAGTCTCGGCTCCTAAGTACACTCTAGACGTTGGGACTTATCTATTTATAATAGTCACAGTTATCTCCCTGACACATTGTATTCTTGCCAAAGCTTTAAATGCACGTTTACAGCTGCTAACCACCAAGGCAATGACCTCCCTAAAACTGGAACGTCAAGAAAGGAATAAACAAAATAACCAACTAAAAAATTGTGAGCCTGAATTGTGGCCTATGAATACTACAAAGATTCAGCAAAAACAAACAAACCCTGCCTGACCTGCGAATGTCTCCCAGAGGGTCAGGAAAAGCTGTAAGAATTGGCAGAGCAGTAGCTAAGAGTGGCTGGCTCTGATGCCGTAAGTGTGGATCGCATCTCCCTCAGGCTGAGATTCTGATCAAAATGGGGGAGTTATTTAAAAAAAAAAAAAAAAGCCCCAAATGGAGTAATTTGTACTAAGCGTCACGTCAGCAAAACAAAACTTAGTACCTAACCTAATTGCTCAATTCAGCCTTTTCTGGGAGTGGAATTTTAAAGCAGCCTGGAATTTCCTGACCAGCACTACTGAGGTCACCTTCATGATAGACCCCTGGCCTTCCGGTTCCCGCAAAGGAAAGTACCTTTCCTGAAATAATCCTTTCTTTTGTTTGGGACTTCCTTGTCCCTGCCCCCTTCTGCCTGCAAAAGCCTTCCACTTTGTACAGCTCTTCTGAGCTCCTTTCTACTTGCTAGATAGGACGCTGTCTGATTCCTGACTCCTTGAATAAAGCCAATTAGATCTCCAAATTTAGGGGCGCCTGGGTGGCGCAGTTGGTTAAGCGGCCGACTTCAGCCAGGTCACGATCTCGCGGTCCGTGAGTTTGAGCCCTGCGTCAGGCTCTGGGCTGATGGCTCGGAGCCTGGAGCCTGTTTCCGATTCTGTGTCTCCCTCTCTCTCTGCCCCTCCCCTGTTCATGTTCTGTCTCTCTCTGTCCCAAAAATAAATAAAAACGTTAGATCTCCAAATTTACTTAGTTGAACTTTGTTTCTTAACAATTGTCTCAATTGCCCTCACCCATACCAGCTTGGCACAGGTATGATTTTTTTTTTTTTTTTTTGCAGGGAATATTATTTCAAAACATGCTGTCCATGGTCACGTCTTCCTTGGAGCCTTCCTTGATCTGCAGCCTCAGCAGGCAATTCTTTGTACAGATCACAAGACAGATGCACACATGGCCCCTGCTAACCTGTGACATCCTCAGAGCCAAGTACAGAGACAGGATCACCTTCCTTCCCCGAGCATCTAGCACAGCACCGGCACACAGGCCTCGGTACGTGGAATGAATTAGTAGACATGGAGTCAGACATGGAATGAATGGTGAATGAATCACAGGCCAGTGATGGCAGCAGCTCTTCTCTGTCCTGACTGGGTGACTGGCTGCAGCTGTGCTTCTGTTTTGCACAGGAGCACGGAGCAGATGCTTTCCGGAGGCCTCACCTAAGTCACCAGAACAGGACAGCAGACTGGGTGCCTGGGTGCCGTTGCTAATTGTGGGGAGAGATAGTAGAAGACCTTGTGTTTGAAGGGCTTGGGACTTTATCTCCTCACTAATCCTCCCACTCCACCCTCTGAGGGAGGCCCCGCTAACGGCTTCACATTTCCCAGGAGGAACTGTGGCTCAAAACAGGAAACAATCCCTCTCCGTGCCTTTCTCCGGAGAGCTTTAGTCCTGCCCTAAGCAACCATTCACTTCAGCTATTCCTCAACAACCCCCCTACCCGGGACAAAATCCACTTAATCTCTCCACACTCAAACAAACACATTCATCTTTAATATCCACGGGAACAGTCTAGCCACCTCCACCAGCCTAGCTTACTCAGGAGCTAGCGGAGAGAAGGATGAAACTGAGGTTCTCCCCACTCAGTCCTGCAGACCACGCAAGGCAGGGCCCAGCTGCCCTAAACGTGCCCTGAGTGTCAACAGTGCTGCCCTAGCCGGGCCTGGCACGGCGCCCCTGGGAAGGAGCTGACGGAGACTGTTGAGGCAGCTCCCTGCTCCCCACCCAGGGAGGCACCCAGGCTGCACTGTTCACACTACAATGACGAGGCACCTTTCCTTTGTGCACAAGGAACGCAGTCCTGGTGGGGCTTGGCTGGGCTCCACACTGGTGCTCGCCTTCCATCAGTGCCAGGTCTCTACAGCCCCAGGCCTTCCGGGGCGACTCCAAGGGTCAACCCCCCGGGTTAGTCCTGGGATTGGCCAAGGAGACACAGGGTCTGGTCTGCAGGAGCAGCCAGAAAAAAAAGCCTTCTCCCAGAAGCACAGTGCTGGCTAGAGCGAGAGCACAAGTATTCCTGTTATAGCGCGAACCCAGGAGCAATGCAAGCATCCACCCAAAGGGGACAACAGCTGACTTCCTCCGAGCCGGCGACAATCCTGGGGGAGAAAAGCATGCAGACTCTGTGGGGAAAGACTTAAGATGCACAGTGACAAAAGCAAAAGCAACACGTGTAAAGGGTTTGAGACCTTTTTAAATTTAAATTTTAATTTTTAAAAAATGTTTTAATGTTTATTATTTTTGAGAGACAGAGCATGAGTGGGGGAGAGGCAGAGAGAGAGGGAGACACAGAATCTGAAGCAGGTTCCAGGCTCTGAGCTGTCAGGACTGAGCCTGACGCAGGGCTCAAACTCATGAACCATGAAATCATGACCTGAGCCGAAGTTGGATGCTCAACCGACTGAGCCACCCAAGCGCCTCTTCATTTTAATTTTAATTTTTTTATTTTTATTTTTTCCAAGCAGGCTCCACACCTAGTGCAGATCCTAATGCAGGGCTTGAACTCATAATACTGAGATCAAGACCTGAGCTGAGATCAAGAGTCGGATGCTTAACTGACTGAGCCACCCAGACACCCTCTTATTTAATTAAAAAAGAAATTCTTTTTATTCAGTAATTTCTATGCCCAACATGGGGCCTGACGTCATGACCCCAAAATCAATGGTCAAATGTTCTACTGACTGAGACTGCCAGATGCCCTGCAACCTGGGTAGAAAAAGGGGGTGGGGGGGGGGTGGGGAAGACTGGAAGGAAATTGACCGTGATGATCTCTGGATGGTGTGATTTGGGGGGATTAAGGGATCCTTCTGTGTGTGTATCAGTCGAGGTTCAGAGAAACAGAACTCAAAGGAGGTGTATATTAAGAGCTTTGTTGAAAGGGATTGACTTATCCATCGTGGGCACTGGCCAGGCAAATCGTAGACATGCAGGGCAGGCCTAAGGAAGGGCAGCTGGGCTTTTAGGCACTGCTGCTTCAAGTACAGTAGCTTTTTTTTAATAAGATTTTCTCTTTTTTTCTTTTTTTAAGGTTTATTTATTATTTGGAGAGAGACAAAGACAGGGCACATGGGGGAGGGGCAGAGAGAGAGGGAGAGAGAATCCTAAGCAGGCTCTGCTCTGTCAGCGCAGAGCCCGATGGGGAGCTCGAACTCACGAAACCGTTAGGTCATGACCTGAGCTGAAATCAAGAGTTGGACACTCAACCGATTGAGTACCCAGGTTCCCCTTAATATTTTGTTTTTGAGTAATCTCTACACCCAGCATGGTGCTTGAACTCACAAACCCGAGATCAAGAGTCTCATGCTCTACCAACTAAGCCAGCCAGGTGCCCCACTTTTTTTCTTTAGCCTTTCAACTGAATGAATCAGATTGACCCAGGTTACATCTAGAACAGTCTCCTTTACTGAAAGTCAATTGATCACAGACTTCAATCACACCTAAAAATACTTTTCTAGCAATATCTAGTTATTGTTTGAACAACTGGGAGACTATAGCCTAGCCAAAATGACACCTAAAAATGGACCATCACAGTATTTTTGTTAAATTTCCTAATTTTCTACAAGGAACATGTGTTACTTATATAATGTGGGTTTTTTTAAAGCAATGAATGACTACCATGAGATACCATTTTGCACCTACAAGATGGTTAAAATAAAAAAGACCTGGGGTGGGGCACCTGGGTGGCTCAGTCAGTTGGGTATCCAACTTCCCCGCTCAGGTCATGATCTCACAGTTCATAGGTTTGAGCCCTGCGTCAGGCCCTGTGTTGACAGCTCAGAGCCTGGAGCCTGCAGCCTGCTTCAGATTCTGTGTCTCCCCCTCTCTCTGCCCCTCCTCTGCTCGAACTCTCTCAAAAATTAGTAAACATTAAAAACAATTTTTTTTAATAAAATAAAAAAGACCTATGATAACAAACGTTGACAAAGCTATGAGGAAATTGGAACCCTCATCCACCGCTGGTAAAATTGTAAAAATTATGTAACCATTTTGGAAAACCGTTTGGTGGTTCTTCAAACAGTTGTTTAAAAAAGGACACAATATGGGGCACCTGGGTGGCTCAGTTGGTTGAGCGTCCGACTTCAGATCAGGTCATGATCTCGCAGTCTGTGAGTTCGAGCCCCGCGTCAGGCTCTGTGCTGACAGCTCGGTGCCTGGAACCTGCTTCGGATTCTGTGCCTCCCTCTCTCTCTGCCTCTCCCCCCTGCTCATGCTCTCTCTCTCTGTCAAAAATAAATAAACATTAAAAAAATAATAATAAAATAAAATTTAAAAAGACACAATAGGGGTGCCTGGATGGCTCAGTGAGTTGAGCATCCAACTTCAGCTCAGGTCATGATCTCATGGGAGTTTGTGAGTTTAAGCCCCACATTGGATTCTCTGCACCGCTCCTCTCTGTCCCTCCCCCACTCATGCTCTCTCTCTCAAAACTTAATAAACACTTATTTAAAAAAAAAAAAAGATAAAAAAGACACAATAGACCCAAAAAGGAGTCATTTGTGCTAACGCCCACAAAAGCAAACCTAACTTAATTGCAGATTCAGCATCTCTCAGGAGTGGAATTTTATTTATTTATTTTTTTTTAACATTTATTTATTTTTGAGACAGAGAGAGACAGAGCATGAACAGGGGAGGGTCAGAGAGAAAGGGAGACACAGAATCTGAAACAGGCTTCAGGCTCTGAGCTGTCAGCACAGAGCCCGACACGGATCTTGAACTCACGGACCGCAAGGTCATGACCTGAGCTGAAGTCTGATGCCTAACCGACTGAGCCACCCAGGCACCCCATCAGGAGTGGAATTTTAAACCAGATCAGTCTGGAAACTCCTGACAAGCATTAGTGAGGTGATGTGTGTAAAAGACCCCTTAACTCTCTTCCACCAAGAAGGATGACCTTGCCTAAAATAAGCCTTTGTTTTGTTTATGACTTCCTGTCTCTTCCCCTTTCTGCCTGTAAAAGCCTTTTCTGTTCCTTTCTGCTTGCTAGGTGGGATGCTGCCCAATTTGTGATTTGTCAAATAAAGCCAATTAGTTCTTCAAGTTTACTTGTGTAACACAAGTAAGCACAGAATTGCTGTATAATCCATGCCTAGGTGTATGCCCAAGAGAATTGAAAAGCTATGTCCAAGGGTGCCTGGGTGGCTCAATAGGTTAAGCATCTGACTCTTGGTTTCAGGTCAGGCCATGATCTCACAGGTTTGTGAGTTCAAGTCCAGCATTGGGCTCTGCCCTGGCAGCGTGGAGCCTGCTTGGGATTCTCTGTCTCCCTCCCTCTCTCTCTGCCCCTCCCCTCTCTCTTTCTCTCTCTCTCCAAAAAATAAATAAGTAAACTTAAAAAAAGAAAATATCTATCCACACAGTTTTACATCACCATTTAAAGCAGCATTATTCATAACAGCAAAAAAATGGACGCAACCCAACGTCCATCAACCCATAAATGCGTGAACAAAATGTGGTCTGTCCATACAATGGAAAATGATTCCTCAATTAAAAAAAAAAGGAATAATGCACTGATTCGTGCTACATACAACATGGATGAGCCCTGAACATATGAAGTGAAAGGAGTCCGTCCCCCAAAACATGTATTGTAGGATTCCATTTATCTGATACGTCTAGAATAGGCAAATTCATGGATACAGAAAGTAGCTTTGAGGTAGCCCTGGCCTGGCAGGGAGAGGTAAATAAGGAGCAACCAGTAATAGGTGTGAGTTTCTTTTTGGGGTGACGAAAATGTCCTAAAATTGGATCATGGTAACGATTGTACAACTCTAGAATTCTATGATTGCACAATTCCAAAAATCACAGAATTGTACACGTTAAAAGGGTGGATTTTGTGATGTGTTAATTATATCTCAGTGAAGCCATAGTTTTTAAAAAGAAGCATTACATGAGAAAGGAAGGAGCCACGTGTGTCTGGGTCCCAGGAAGTCAAGGAGCTGGTGCGTCATCTCCTGTCTCCAGGTTCCCTTTCCCGTCCGCTCCTCCTCCCCATGTGCCTAGGGCCCCAGGGTCTGCAGATGTCCAGGAGAAAGCCATGTACAAAATTCTATTCAATCAAAGAGGATTCTCTCTTCTCATTGATCTTCCTTTGGTGTGCTGGCCACTGGGGTCCAACCCCTCTTACTGCCAGCATAACACTGCCAAGAATAGCTCCCAAGCCTGTGAAAAAGACAGCAGCCTTGCAGCCCTGCTAAACTGACTTGAACTGGCTTCCTGCAGGCAGAGAGTAGCCCAGCAAGGCTCTGAGCCAGCACTCCGGGCCTGGCACAAAGGGGAAACTCAGCCTCTGTGTTGCAAGCATGAACCCATTTCCTAGATATGAAGAAATTGAGGTCCCGTTCAGAAGGGCAGGGATCCACCCAAGGCCATGCAGGTTTCAGATTCCCTCTTCCACTTTCTACCCTGAGTGCATGCTGGGACATCTCCAGTGAGAGACAAAGGTGACTAAGTCACAGAACCACTTTCTAGAGAGTTCTTTGCCAAATATGTATCAAGAGCTCTAGAAGGGTTGCCACCCTCTGACCCAGTACTTTCCTATTTAGAACTCTGGGTTCTGGAGATAACCTGCCAGGAGGACAAAGGTTATAGGCACCAAAATGTTCACTGCAGGGTAATATAGAATGGTGAAAAATGGACACACTCCAAATATCCACCACTAAGGGGCGGCTAGTAAATGAGAACATCACTCTATGACAGGACGATACACAGCTAGTAAAAATGAAGTCTTGGAAAAATTTTAGAATGCTGATGAGAAAATGTAGGAGAAAAATGGCAAATTGTATATGATCCTGACAATGTGTTAAAAATAATAATTTTTAAAAAGAACCCGTAATAGCAAACACATATTGAGCAATGACTCTAGTTTTCAGCCGCACCTGATACCTGGGGTCCAGATGTGTCCTGCTGCCCCTCTCCAGCCCTTCTCCAAGACCTTGACCTTTGACCCTGCTTTATTTTCTTTATAACAATCCTAATGAATCAATATTCATCAAATGAACAAACGACTTTTAACCTTCTTTGGATGGAATTATGCATGATTTTATTTTACTTTAAAATTTTTCTGTACCTTCTAGGTGTTTTTTTAAACTAATTAATCAATTTATTTTATGTATTTATTTTAAGTAGACTCCATGCCCAAGATGGGGCTTGAACTCACAACTTTAAGACTGAGAGTCACATACTGTACCAACTGAGCCAACCATATGCCCCTATACCTTCTAGGTTTTTGCCCAAAGCATGTTTTACTTTTATTTTTATTTATTTAAAAAAATTTTTTAGTGTTTATTTATTTTTGAGAGAGAGACAGACAGACAGACAGAGCATGAGCAGGGGAGGGGCAGAGAGAGAGGGAGACACAGAATCTGAAGCAGGCTTCAGGCTTTGAGCTGTCAGCACAGAGCCTGACGTGGGGCTTGAACTCATGAACCGCAAGATCATGACCTGAGTGGAAGTCAGACTCTTAACCGACTGAGTCACCCAGGCACCCAAAAACCTGTTTTTAAAAATAAAAACAAAAGCAAAAACAAAAGTCAACTAAAAAAAAAAAACAACAGAGTTTTCATGAGTTGAACCTTATGTGATCTCACCTTCCTGGGGGCAACATTATCAAAAAAGGCATTTTCCCAAACATGCCTCCAGAATGAAATTTGGGGCATTGAGAGGAAAGATGGGTTTATGAAAACTTAATTAATCAATGTACAAGCCTATAGAGAATGCCTGCAGTGGGCCCTCTACCCGATCTAGGTGGCCATGAGGCTAGACACACACTCACATAGGAATTATTCCAGTCCCCTGCAGGCCGCAGCCCTGGATAGGAGTCCAGGAAAGTGTCTGGAGGCCCCGGACTCGGATGCTGGCTCCGATGCAAGCCCAATGCCAGTGCCCAGCCCAGGCGTGCCGCAGGAGCATACACACGGGCCTAGAGCTGCCAAAGCGATGCCCAGCACTGTCACTCAGGAATGCAGCTGCTTGGGACTCTTCACGCCTCATCAGTGCCTACTCAGTGGATGTGCAGGAGCACATCAGGGCAGCTCTGCCCCAAGCTTCACGTGGATAGCAAAGCAAGGACGGGAGGACGAGTACCCACCGCCTGGGGGTGTGCTCCCAACCCCAAAACAGCCAGGGCCGCAGCCTGGCTTATGAAACACAGGGGCAGCTTTACATAATCATGGAAAATTATGAGAAAAAGTGTCTTCATAAAAAGGCATCCCCTGACCTCAACAACATTTTTTCAAGATAGAATTTTGTTTTGCTTTTTTTGGACTAGAAAAGTCATCCGTGTTCACTGGCACTAAATTCCAACAAAAGAGAAATCTGAGAGTCCACCTGCCTATCTCTGCCGGCTCTCCTCGTCCACACAAACTTACAAACACGCACATACAGGGGCAGCATGCACACACATGCTTTTAGCTTTTTTCTTTTTTTTTTTTTTACTTTTTTAATGTTTATTTGTTTTTGAGAGAAAGAGTGCGAGCAGGGGAGGGGCAGAGGGGGAACAGAGGATCCGAAACGGGCTCTGAGACAGCATGACCTGAGCCGAAGTCAGATGTTCAACCTACTGAGCTACCCAGGCACCCCGTTTTGTGGTTTTTTTTTTTTTATCTTTGACAGAAGTAGAATCACACTCTACCTGCTGTTCTACACCTTGCTTTCACCCTGTTACCAACATATCACGACATCTTCCCACCAGATGCTGAAATTTCAATGCCTAACCAGCTGTAGCATATTCAGCCCTAGAGGGCACCCAGCAAAGCATTGACCCCAGGTCTGTTCAGCTCCAGAACCCAAGTCCTAATGGTCTTCTCGACGTTTTTCTCTGCAGAGCTCTTAGAACCCCCAAACAGAATTGCCTGAGAATCTTCTTAGAAGCACAGGCCCCACCTCAGAGACTCTTGATTCAGAAGGTTAGATGTGGTGCCCAGGGAGCCGCATGCTGAGTAACTGCTTCAGGCAATTCTAATGATGTAGCCACTGAGAGGACTGCCAAGTCTGGTCGTAGGGGCCATTAAGGACCTGCATTTCCCCCACAGGCCCTCCTGATTGTGGTCCCCAAGTCAATAAATTCTGAGTAAATGAGTAAACCCATTTCTGAGGTTTGGTCTTCATGCTGATCTGGTAAAATGACCACTCAGGCCTCTGCCAGTCCCTGTCCTCTGCTGCCCAGACCTGTTTGCAGCCGGGGTTTCCCTCAGGATCATCTCCCAGGTATGGAGCTTGCTGTCTAAGGGCATGGGCATTGTGGGAGCCTTTGTGCTGGAAGGGCTGGCTGGACGCCATGGGCCAAGCAGCAGAAGAAGCCGGGCCTTGGCTCTGCCCTGTGCCTTAGTTAAAGCACACAGGCTTTACAGGGGGCCACGAAGGTGCTGTGGTGATGCCGCCTGCACTCCCCAGGGCAGGCAAGAGAGGGAAATGGCATGAGTGAGTGTATGTGTGTGTGTGAATGTGTGTGTGTGTGTGTGAGCATGTGGCAGTCCCATGGTTCCAGCCATCTCTGCTCGTGCTCGCGCCCAGCCCGGCTCCCTGCAGTACACAGCAGAAGTGGGAGAAGCATGCCTCCCACTCCCTGTCTCCCATACCAGTCGCCTCTGCTCAGCATTGCTGATGGGTCCTGGCATTTCCTTCTGAAATGTAGCTCAGAATTCTGTGCTCAACATTCAGCTCCAGGTAGCCATTACAATCCATCAGCACTGTTGTGGCGACCAAAAGCTACCCCCAATAACAGTGCTAGGCTGTATGTTACCCCTCAGCACCCCAGTTTCCCTCTCAAGCCCCTTCCAGTGATCCTGGAGGTCCCATGGGGAGCCGGCTGTGGAAACTTACACGGGGACTTGCCCAGGTTGCCCTAAGTGTGCCCTTCTCCCCAAGTGCTGTGTGGGTCCTGGGGATGGCTCAGCCTCCTGTGCATGACTCTGCTTTCAGGTCGCTGTGGCCTTTTGCTGACACCTGATGCTGGCAGCAGGACAGCTGTGCCACCTCCTATCCTCCAGCAGTGTCCCTTTGTGTCCCAACTCCTAAAAAGCCAGATTCCCTGCCCTGATGTCTCCCAGGGACACTCTGTCCCTGGGTGCAGCTCTAGCAGTTGCTGGCTGTGTGACCTTGGACAAATCATGCAACGTTATACTTTCATTCCCAAGGCATTTACTGAGCACCTACTGTGTATGAGACACAGTCGTAGACCCTGGGATAAAGCTCTCCAGGAGGTGGCAGGGGACACCACAGATGGGAAGGAGGGCTGCTCTGGATCCAGGCCACGCGAAGGGTTCAGGAATGGCATTACTGACTTGGGGAATAACACATGCAAAAACTTCTAGGTGGAGTGGGCTTAGTGTTTTTTAAGGAAAGCAAAAAGGGTAGTGTGGCTGGAATGGTGTGGGTGTGGGGGCACCATCAGAGGACAAGGGAGAGAGGTGGGAGTAGCAGAGCATGCACACCACAAGGAAATGTGTTCTACGGGTGGAGGGATAGCAAGGGGAGCTTAGCTGGGAGGCAGCAGAAGTTCTCTCTAGCAGCCCCAGGGAGCATAACCAGGAGGCTGAAAGAGGATGGGGGTGATGGGAAGGGAGTAGAGGAGCAAAATGGCAGCTTGACACCAGACATAAAGCCGTGACCAGCAGGACCCAAGGTCTCCCTCCCGATTGCCATGTGATTTATGAGGTGCATGTGGCTGAATAATGACTCAGGACCTGGGGACAGGAGTACCCACTTGGACAAACACCTCCAGTCAACTCAGGATTCTGGTCCCGAAGTGGACCCTGGGGAAAGAAAGCCAGGAGCCCCTGAAATACGATTGAAGCCAGGATGAAACAGATCTCATTCACCTGGACCCAAGATGAGAAGCTGCCCCCAGGGGACCCTAGAGCCCCATGGTGGGGAGGGGGGCTCCATCACTACTGGGTCTCCAGAGTCTGGTTGAGTCTCCTGCCATCATCAGAGACCAGGGTGGGTGCAGAGTGGCAAGGATTAGTCCCACCGGGCAGATGGGGAAATTGAGGTTTGGAATAGGAAACCACTGCTCTAAAGGAAATAGAGTTGGAAGACACAGAGCTCTCAGATGGTTTCAAAGCCATGTCCTCTTTTTAAAAAAATTGTTAATGTTTATTGATATATTTTGAAACATAGTTCAAGTGGGGGGAGGGGCAGAGGAAGACAGAGACAGAGACAGAGAATCCAAAGCAGGTTCTAGGCTCTAAGCTGTCAGCACAGAGCCTGACCCGGGGCTCCAACTCATGAACCTCGAGACAATGACCTAAGCCAAAGTCAGATGCTTAACTGACTCAGACACCCAGGCACCCCAAAAGTCGTGTCCTCTTTATTCAGACCCTGCCAGGCCTCTGACCATGATATACCCTGGTGATACCTCCCTTTGATCTTGCAGCCCTTAGGCCCTAATAATTTGTGAAAGGCCTGCCACTTGTAATTTCTCAGTTAACGTCAGCTGGTATTATCATTACTACTACTGCTAATTCTCATTTTCATAATTCCCATCTTATAGGCCCCCAAAGCCCTGGGGCTTACTCTCTTGGAACTGGGGCTTGTAGATGGAGCCATTCTGCTAGGGAAGACCTCTGCACCCACAAGCCATGTGACCTTGGCTGGTCTCAATTTGCTCATCTGTAAAATGGGTTACCAATGAAACCTCCCCTCTCAATTCCACCCAGAGCTGTGCGAGGAAGGAGACAGAACATTCTGCAGTGAAGATGTGAGTCAGGCAAACTGAGCTAAGCCTAGAACCTGGAGTTATTATTACTTGTCTGTATAATTAATTCCCGCAGGGCAGTTCTGTTTCAGGAGCCTGGCAGCCCCAAGCTGCCCAGCAAATGTCTGGGTCCGAACAGGGGGAGGGGGAGGTTAGGCAGGTGGATAGAGTGGGGCTGGGTCCCTAAGGCGCCCAGGACGACGTGGTCCTGGGTTTCCCGGAACGGCGCGGGAAGGCTAGGCTACTGGTCGCTCTTGCGGCCAGGGGGCGGGGCGGGGGCGGGACGAGGAGGGCTCCGCGGCGCAGAGGCCTGGGGTGATGCCGGCGCCCCGCCCTCGTGGGCGGGTCCGGGGAGTCTTAACTCTCCCCTAGCGGCGCCGGGCCTAGGCCCTGCCAGTCATCGCCGGAGCGGTAGTGCAACCCGTGCTTCTCCGCGACCGCGTCCTCGTCCTCCCCATCCGCTTGCCCGCCCGGCCACGCCATGGAGGGCTACCATAAACCTGATCAGCAGAAGCTGCAGGCCCTGAAGGACACGGCCAACCGTCTGCGCATAAGCTCCATCCAGGCCACCACGGCGGCCGGCTCGGGGTGAGTGCCAGACGCGTGGCGGGCGAGGGCGGCGTTCCGAAGGCCGCGGTAACTGTGGGCCCGCCAGCTCCGTGTCGCTCTGCACTAAGCCTCCTCGAGGGAGGCGGCCGGGTCGCGGTCAGGTAGCAGAGGCGCGCGCCTCGCAGGGCCCGGGCCGGAGGCGCCTCCCGCCGCGGCGCGCGCTCTCTGGCCGGCTTCCATCCGGTGGGCCGCGGCTCCCGCTGCGTCTCGGGCCCGCCCTGCCCCTCGCCGGGCGCCGGCTCCCTTGCTGCTCCGCGGCGCGCGGACTGCGCTTGGGAATCCGGAGCCGAGAGGGCCACTATTGTTGCACTGTGGCCGAGAGCCCGGCCCTGTGCCATGCGCTCTGCACGCGCGGCCCTCTGTGGGCGCCACCGCCAACGTTCCACCTTGCGGATGGGGAAACCGAGGCTCCGAGTTTGAGTCAGTTGCTCAAGGTGACACACGGCGAGGGCTGCAATTGAAATGCAAGCTGCCCTACGCGAGAGCGTCTGTTTTAACCCTTCATTTTGCAGGTTGAGTGGGGCCGGGCCCTCTCTCCGCCTCACAACCTCTCCCCTTCGCCTCTTCACGTTCCTGCCACCCTTGCTTTTGGGTCTGATTCTGGAGCAGGGGTCTGCTGAGATGCAGAGTGGGGAGGAAGTGGCCGTGTGGATGCAGAACCCTGGCACGCGGCGTGCAGGGGAGGTCTAAGACGTGACCTGCAGGCCGGAGGCGGGAGGAATGGGAGCGGGGATTTGGAAGGCTGAGAGAACCGAGAATAGAGGACAAGGTCCCAAGGCATGGCCAGCCGCCAGGGGCAGGGGCGGGAGGCCCATCCCCCAACATCCTTTCCCGCCAGCCTTTCTGGCTGAGAAGGTGCTGAAAGGCTGCTGCTGATCCCAGGGAGCCGCCTCCGAAGGTAGCAGGGACATAATGACAGGGCGCTGTGCTGCTGGAGGCAGTCGGTGAGGTCCGTTGAGAGGGTGGGCCAGTGAGTTAGTTACTCCACAGGCTTTTTCGCTCTGTAAAATGGGAACAGTGGTAGCTCCCACTGAAACTGGGTGGTTTCAGGGATTCCAGCACCTCCCTTGGGGCCTGGCATGAGGCTGCAGAGACTGCCCTGTGCTGGATTGATGAAGTGATCTTGAGGGTTGGGTAGGGGTGATTTTCCAGGAATCTCTCCAATCAAGCTGTGTGTTTAGAACAACCCCAAAATTCTGGCTTCTGGCCAGTGTCATACAGGGTACATTAATAAGTAAATCTCTTCTGACTTTCTTCTGACTTTCAGGATGGGTACTCATTCACCTTTTATGCCTTCAAGACCTCCAGTTCTCAGAAGAGATTAGACCTCCCCTGGCGGGCAGCTTCTCCTGCCCACCCCCCACCCCACCCCCCCGCCCCATGCATGCTTTAGAGCTGTTATTTCTATCGGGTTTATGTCAGACTTGCCCATTCTGATTGACGTCCCTTGCCTTACTCGCAGTGCCTCTCCCCTGCCAGACACCTTGCAGTGCCCCTCCCCTGCCTGACACACAGTAGGTCTGCACACCTTGTGTTGCTTGCTGGGTACTACGAGATCTCCTTCCCTTGACCATTTCAGTGGGTCATTCACCCTGCAGGGCCTTATTGATCCCTACTGTGTGCTAGGACCTGTCTAGCCAGGCTCTTGGGGATCTAGCTGCAGAGACAGCAGTTACCCGACTAAGTGGTGTGACATATCTGAGCATCTTGCGAGGCTAGATATGACCTGCAGACAATTGCAGGGTCCTGCCCCCAAATGGGTATCCCTGGCATGACACAAAGCATCCTTTATTGCTAATGTTGTCTCATGCGTTTTGAGAATAACCGTATGAGATAGATGCTGTTACCTGCACACTTTACAGATGAGGAAACTGAGACTAGGGTGTTAAGTGAGCTGCCCAAGCTGCTCATTGGTGGCTAGCTATTCTGTGCTCCCAGTGAGGGGCTAGGGTTGATAGGAAGACTCATGGGGCTGGCAGGGAGTGCCAGGCTGGAGAATGGAAGTTGGGGAAAGGAGAAGGCCAGGTGCAGTAATGGCAGGTATCAGTCAAGTCAGTCTGAAGGCACTTGGAGAAATGAAGTAACATTATAATGGAAGGGGCCTCCCAGGGGGAAGTTGGAAAAGGGAAGACCAGGTGCAGTGATGGCAGATGTCACTCAGTCTGAAAGCATTTTGAGAGAAATTAGATAACATTACAGCTGTTGGGGGTGGGATCAGTGGCTCTCCTGGGTCTCTGTTATGTGGTTAAAAACCTGCAGGAAGAAGATACAATGTGTGGCCCTGAGAGACACTCAAGTTTACATTGTAATGCCTTTTGGAGGAACTCACTGAGCTCAAAAAGTGTCCATTTGCCAAAAGGAAAAAAAGAGCATAGAAGACATGATTCCTGTGTTGTTTGTGAGTGTGTAAAGACGCAGGAGAGACTTAGAGAACACTTCTTTTTCAGAAGGAAGTAACACTGCTACACAACCCCTGTCACGGGGGGTGTTCGAGGTGTGTGCTGAGCTCTGTGTGTGCACAAAAGATGGCAACAGAGGACTCTGGATGTTCACCTTGAGGCCCTACCCACTCCCCACAGGGAGTCTGGGCAGCAGCCCAGTCTGGGCAGCAGCCACAGCCAAAGTGACCATCCCTTCGGGACACCCCTTTTCTGGGGAGCTTACGCCCTGGGGGAGAAACAGTGCTTCGGCCAGGTCTTTTCATGGCCCCCCACAGGGGCTGCGCTTACACGTTCTGTGTTCAGGAGGGTTCTGGATTCTCAGGAGCTTTCCCATTCGTCTGCCATCGCTGACCCCATGTCAGCTCCCCAGGCCCCAGGGAGTAAGGACACTGGCCTCTGTGTCAGAGGCGCTGAGGGACAGAGCCTCACAGAGGGCTCTTTGTGGAGGCAGCTTCAACAATGGCCAGGCTTCTCCGGGGTCCTATCCCTGCACATGCTGAGGGAACTATGGCAGGGAGCCAGCTCATCTAGGCTTTAAAAAAGTGAAACCCGGTGGCCTTGTCAGAAGTGGCCTGGCTGCTGAGGCTGGTGATGAAGATTTTGTAGCTCTCATTGACCGGGGCTCTGGGCTGTGGCATTATCCAAATAGTGCTGAGTGCTGTTGGAGGACACCTTTAGAATTAGGCCTGAAGTGTGGGGTGGGGGGAGAGGGGGCATGATTTGTGCCTGTAGCGAGTCCCTTGGGTTCTGACCCACAGTGTTGGGAGGGATACCTGGGAATATAATGTCTGGCCAGACCTGGCTGGTGAGCAGAAGACGACAGGAACCTAACCCAGGCCCTGTTCTGAGCATCTGCAGCCTCCGACTTCAGCCCAGGTCATGATCTCCCAGTTTGTGAGTTCGAGCCCCACGTCCGGCTCTGTGCCTGGCTCTGTGTCCAGCTCAGAGCCTGGAGCCTGCTTCAGATTCTGTGTTTCAGTCTCTCTCTGCCCCTCTGCCACTTGTGCTCCATCTCTCTCTGTCTCTCAAAAATAAATAAAAATGCAAAAAAAAGAAAAAAAAGAAAGAAAGGCCCTTCCCATCCCAGGGAAGTTTCCCCATCTTGAAAGGAGAAGTCCTTAGGTGGTTCTGAGCAAGCTCTGGGGTCCTGCCATCTGCTGTTATGAGCTCCACTTTCTGGTGGTCCCTGTAACTTTGAAGTGACAGGAAGGACATACCCAGCTTTGGCATTCGAGGATGCTTTGGCTGAGTGCTCAGAGGGCCCCTTCATGGCCTAGGCCCCTTTGAGTCTCTGGCCCCGTGTATGCCCTGTCTCTCTGGGCAGAAAGCTGCTGCCTGGGCCTCCTTTTCCTTGGGGGCTGCTTTCCACCCTATCCTGATGCTGATTGAGGCAAGAGCACACACAGCCCGTTGAGATTTCCCCAGCAGCAGCATTTCCCAACTCAGTGTGAAAACGCCAGCCTAGAGTGACTCAGTTCTTCGCCTGAGTGACCTTGGAACTCAGCAGTGCTGGTGGTCAGTGTTTCTTGAAACCAAGAACCAGCTTAAGGTCTGACTGAGATGTTCCATGGTTTCCCGTCAGCTCTGAACGCATTGTGGCCCCTGTCACAGCCCTGGTCCCTGGGCTTTAACTCCCTTAGGCAGCTCTGTGGTCACTAGAGCCTGGGTCACAGCATCTGGAACGTCCACAGCTGTTCGCCCCAGATGCCTGGAGCACCCTGAGGGTGGGGGCCTGCCCGGAGGTCTCTGTGCTCTTGCGCTGACCAGTGAGGCAGAGTCTGCTCAGGCTGTTTGTGGGGGTCTAGGTGAATGACTCCAGCGGCAGGTGGGCCCGGCTGGCTGGGCCTGCACGGTTTGGGCTTCTTGTTCAGAAGTTGCACTTGTGGCCTGAATGGATCTCTGAGGGCTGTACGACGGGACAGGGAAACGCGGACATTCGAGAACTTCCTCCACTGGGGGCTCCCCACCCCTTTTCCTCCTTTGAAAAACAAATCTGGGGGCACCTGGGTGGCTCAGTTGGTTAAGTGTCCAACTTCCATTCTGGTCATGGTCTCACAGTTGGTGAGTTCGAGCCCCAGAGCAGGCTCTGCGCTGACAGTGAGGAGCCTGCTTGGTACTCTCTCTCCCTCCACCCCCACCACCTCTCTGCCCCTCCCCTGTTCACTGTCTCTCTCAAAATAAATAAATAAACTTAAAAACAATCTGCAACAGCTCTATTGGGTATTATATGCAAATCATAACATTTTAAGTGTACAGCCCGTGGCTTTTAGTAAACTTAGTAAATTAACCGTGATTGATCATAAGTTTTAGGACACTTCATCATTCCTAAAAGGCCCCTCTTGCTCATTTGCACTCACTCCCAGCTCCCAGGCGACCACTAATCTAGTTTCTGTAAATTTAATTCTTCTGGGCATTTCATATCCGTGGAATCATACATAATGAGATCTTTAGGGTCTGGTTTTTTTCACTTAGCATAACGTCTGGAAGGTCCTGCATATTGTAGCATGTGGCTGCAGCACTTAGTTATTTTTGTTGCTGAATATTCCATTGTGCGGGGATATACCACATTTTATCTGTTTAGCAGTTTCTCTTAGTATTTAAATTTTTTTTTTTTTTAACATTTATTTATTATTGAGAGAGAGACAGAGCGTGAGTCAGGGAGGAGCAGAGAGAGAGGGAGACACAGGATCCGAAGCAGGCTCCAGGCTTTGAGCTGTCGGCGCAGAGCCTGATACGGGGCTCAAACCCACAAACCACAAAATTATGACCTGAGCTGAAGTCGGATGTTTAACCAGCTGAGCCACCCAGGTGCCCTGATTTTCTCATAGCATTTGCTTTTGTCCTAGCTCTTCTGTTGGTAGACTCTGTGACCTTGGGCAAGGCACTTCCCTTCTGTGAGCCTTAGTGGTTCCATCCTCAAAATGAGGAAGATGTTAACTTCATCTCTGATATGTTAAGTGCAAATATCGAACAACTGCCATTTTTCTGTGCACTGTGCCCAGCTCTTTACACATACACTACCTCATTCCGTGAGGTTCTGTTACTATCTCCATGTTTACCGAGGCTCAGAGAGGTCACATCCTTAGAGGCTCAGGGCCAGGATACATCATTTATTCATTTGTGCATTGTGTGCCAGGAGCTGTTCAGGCCTGAGGATATGACAGTGAAAAGGCTCAAAGTCCCTGCCTGCCCGGAGCTTGTGTTGCAGTAGGATAGACAGGCAGAAAATAGGCATGTGATGTCAGGTGGTGGCAAGTGTCAATGCGGGGAAGAAGAGGTCTTTTTATTTTATTTATTTATTTATTTGTTTATTTATTTATTTAGAGAGAAAGAAAGAATCTTAAGCAGGCCCCATGCTCAGCACAGAGCCCAACGCAGGGCTCGATCTCTTGACCATGAGATCATGAGCCGAAAATCAAGAGTTGGACGCTTAACAGACTGAGCCACTCAGCCGGCCAGAAGAGGTGTTTTTAGATAATGTGGTCAGGGAGGGCTTCTCAGAGGAGGTGGCATGGGATAAAGCTGGGAAAGTCTGGAGGCAGTCTTTCCAGGCAGGAGCCAGCTAGGGCCGTCTGGGAACAGAAAGAGGTTAGGACTGCTTTCAAGGTTCACTTCCACCTTGCACCCTGGGATTCCCTCCTGAGTATTTTTGTTTAAATAAATATATGCCTAAACAAGAATATAAATAATGCTGGGGCACTTGGGTGGCTCAGTCAGTTGGGTGTCTGACTCTTGATTTCAGCTCAGGTCATGATCTCAAAGTTCATGACCTGGAACCCCACTTTGGGATTCTATCTCCTCTCTCTCTGCCCCTCCCCTCCCCCAAATAAATAAACAAACCTTTTTTTAAAGATATATAAATAATGCACATGTTATAAATAACACACTGTATGCGCCTACCACCAGGCTTAAGAACTAGGACATTACAGTGCTTTAACATTCCTGGATGTCCCTCCTCCTCCAGAAAGAGCTACACCCTGAATTTTGCATTTTCAGCCCATTATTTTCCTTATTGTTTTAAAATATTTGTATATCTCTGTAAATAGGATGGTCTTCTCTGATCTGCAGATCCTTCTGTAGTGCACTTTGCTCACATGTGGGTGTTGGGTCTGTCGTTCACTCATTGTCCCTGTGCTGCAATGTATTCCCTTACCTGAACATAATGTGATGAGTCTATTTTGTTGATGCACACATGGGTGGCCTCCAGGAGTGGCCACTGTAAACGATGCAGGGACAACTCCTGTGTTTCCTAGAGGATACATTTTGCTGGGGGAACGTTGCTACTAGTGGAGTTGCTGGGCCTTAGTGAATGTGCATCTGCAGCTGCTAATTGGTTTCTTTGTAACAGTTCAAAGATTACTTGGGTTTTCTATTTCTTCTTGAGTCAGTTTTGATAAGTTATTTTCTTAAACATTTTCCTGTTTTGAAACTTATTTGCATCAGGTTGTTTAGAGTATTGTATCATCTGGTATGCCTGTCCTTCCGCTTCTGACACTGGCCTTCTCTTTTTCTGGATCTTGCCTTATCAGAAGTTTTCTAAATTTGTACTCTTTTGTTAAGAGCTATCTCTTGGCTTTGATTTTTTTTTTCTTATTGTATATTTGCTTCCTATTTCATGAATTTCTATTTTTTATTATCTTTCTACTGTCTGAGCTCACTCCATTTTTCTAACCTTCTAAGTTGTTTCTTGACTATGGGTTTTCAACACTTGTGATTTTTACTTTCTTCATTGGGTACTTACTTCCTCTTCACAGTAGATGACTTCCTTTGTACTTTTACACGTTGGGGTCTCCCTTGGTGAGTCTGTTTGGCATCCCTGGTTTGTTCTTTTGCTGAGAAGCCTTGTGACTCCTTGTGATTTGGCCCAGCTTGAGTATGGGTGGAGAAGCGTCATTTTTATGGAGACTCGAAGCCATATTGATAACGGAGAGTAGCCTAGTCAGAGGGGTGAGGGACCTTCTCTGCACTTTTCCTGCAGGGAAACTGGTGAAGATATGGAGTGCATGCTAAAGGGAAGAGAGGGGGAACACCTGGAAGAATGTGTCTTCTGCTAAGTGGGACCATTGAGACACTTATCAGGCCTTACTCTAAGCAGCCAGTGCCCTCTTCATAGGTTGAACAAATCGAGGCTGAGAGTGGACCGTTTACTTTGGACAAACTTGTAGTCCCCATGCGTCACAGGGAGTAGGATGTAAAGTACCCTACAGCCTCCCACCCGTCTCTAGCCAGTTTGTATCCATGGGTGTGTCACAACACCAGGGGTGGGGCCTCCACCCCCAGAAGTCTGCCCCCAGGCAGGCTGGGGTTGCTGGGAAAACTCAGGCCCTGAAGCCACAGACTCCATACACTTTGGGCCTTGAAGTCCCTGTAGTAGGTTGAGCTTACAAGTAACCATCTCCTGTGTGCTCAGCACTCTACAGTTTACAGCCACATCTCAATCTTTGGCTTGTTTCTTTCCTCCTGCCTGCCGCATGGTCAGCAAGGCGTCATGGTCCCAGCCAGCACGTGAGGAGTTGGAGTAGCACTGAGAGGTTTGGCATCAGGTCCTCCAGCAGATGGTGTGACCAGTGGTGACAGATGCATTATGTTACCGGGCCTCCCGGCACCCACCCCGCCTCCCACCACAGCATCCCCATTTACAAGTGAAGGAGCTGAGCCTTGGGGAGGTGAAGCACTTGTTCTTTCTTTACTCTGTGGGTACCAGGCCAGCAGTGAGGCTGGGATGCAGGCTTTGGCGGGAATAACACTGTAGGCTCACTCACCATGGACCTAGCAAGGAAAGGTTAAAATCAACACTCTTCAGCTTCTGGAGTGTCTTCACTGGCTGACCTTCTGCCTCCGTCTGCGTCTCCTCTGCCCAGGCCTGGGCATGCTGCCGCCACATGAAGCCCCTGTGGGGAATGTCACCTGGGTTCACATGGTGGGCCGGGCGGGTTGAGCTGTTGCACCTGCCTTCCTTCCTTCTTCTCTGAGAAGTTGGCCCACTCTCCACCCGCCTCCTTCCCCAACTTCTCATCATGGGGTCATAACTTCCGAAACATGGGGTCCTCAGAGACCGGGCCACCCTGGGAGGCTCGGGAGGCCTGACATCAGCCTAACTGGTGTTGATGGGGATATCCTCCAGCTGAAGTTCAGCACAGGAATGAGGGGGCGGGGATCCTGCCGGCAGAGCAAGGTTTCCTATTTACATCTCCTCACCTCCCTCTTTCAGGCCTAGTGTCTTTTCCCCATGACCAGGAGTTCATAGAGATGGCTAAGTATAAGATGATTGTGTGCCGGGAATGCGGTACTAAACCAGCATGGGCAGTTCTGGGTTTCTCTACTAATGTGTCTGCGCTGGGAGTGACTCACCCCCTAACCCAGTGGGGGGAGCAGACTAGCAGGGGAGGAGGGAGGTGCGCGTGAACTCCAGATGTTGCATGCCCCCTTGGGTTTGGCATTGGGCATGTTTCCACGTGGACCTCCGAGCAGCATCAGAGGGCTATGCTAAGCTGCATGGAGCGGGTGGCTGGGAGGCACTGGGCTCTGAGGCTAACATATTGACAAAACTGTGGACAAGGGAGGCTTCAGGACCAACCAGGAATTACAGCATGTCCCCCAGTCTCTAGCCCCAGTGCTGGGTTAATTGTGTGGGGCCCAAAGAGACCTGAACAACTCTCAGCTAAGGTAGAAACTTTGCACTTTCTGTTGTTAACGCAGGTTGTTATTTGCTCTCTCAAGTAACTGTATTTCATAGAGCAAGAGGCTAAAGAAAGGGGAGACCCCTTGACCCCACCACTCCAGGGCCGGAAGGGCAGTCTCTTGTGTCAGCGCCCCCTGCAACCCTTGTTGGGTTTTCATGTTATCATGATCTTAGCCTTTGTGGAAGATGAGATTATATGTTTTGCCTTTTAAATTCTGCACAAAGGCTTGGCTTTTAATGGCTATACCAGCTTTTAAAATGCCCGTTGAAAAGCTTCCAGGTAACCAGTGATGTCTCGGAGAGCCCGAAGCCCCACTTTTCCGACTGCCGACCCCATGGACTGAGGCTGCTGGGAGATTTGTGTTCATTCTATGAGCCTTACTCCCTCACCCCCCTGCCCATGGCCTAAGAGAGCCAGCACGCTTGGCAGCCTGGGAGGGCAGGGTATCCCTCACAAGTGGGCACCATCCTGAGCAGTGCCTCCGGGATATAGCTCACGGGTCGGACATAAAGGGGTCACTGCTTCCCGGTTGCTGAGCTCTCCCAACTGCTGTTAGGAGCCGTGAGGTAAGAACTAGGCTCTACTTTCCAGCCTCGACACTGCCTTGCACCGGGTCTATTCTGGGCCCGGTCTCCGGGGCCCCTTCTTTCTTATTCTAGTCTGGCCCCAGAAATATTCAGTTGCTGTGTCTCTGGGGATCTGGACTCTTGGGCCCCAGGAGGGTGAGACCCCGTGCCACCAATACAGCATCCTTGAGACCCCGTGCAGCCCTCCCAGGAATAGGAGCACGTGGCTCTGGTTAGCCAGGCCTGTGACTCCTTAGCACATGCACCCTCCAGGACCCCATATGTGAGCCTGAGGTGAGTGCTGTAGGTCAGGGGCCCAGGGCCATGATGCATGCGTCTGTCTCTCTCCTGGCCCACAGCCACCCCACGTCATGCTGCAGTGCTGCGGAGATCATGGCTGTCCTCTTTTTCCACACCATGCGCTACAAGCCCCTGGACCCCCGGAACCCTCACAACGACCGCTTTGTACTCTCCAAGGTAGGAGCCCAGCCTACCAGCCTTCTCCTGGGCCAGGTGTCTCACGGGCCCTGGAATGGTGAGAAGGTGCCGGCAGCGAGTGATCTCCAAGGGGACCTACCCCCTAGTGTAAGCCTGGCCCCGGCCCACCTTCTCCACCCACGCTCCCCGTCCACCGGCTTGGCCCAGCCTGTCTCTTGGTGTCTTTGTCTGTGCTGACCCAGCTGGCACACTAAATCCACGTTAAGAAATAAACAACTGTTGATAGGGGACCGTGAGAATAATCTGCCAGGTGTTCTCCCCCTGTTTCGTGTCAACAGGTAGGACTCAAGTCCATGTCTGGGGTACAGCTTTGTGGCTTTGTGCACACATCTTTCTGTGCTGGGCCAGCACTCCAGGGCCACTACGTGCTCCCTGAGGAGTGGCGCACCACAGCAGGGTTTGGGATGAGCCGCCCTGTCCTGCCACTCACTCATGAGAATCACAGCCACAAACTATTCCACAGACCCCTGAAATCCACCTGTACCCAGCTCTGGCCCTGTGGCCTCTGGGCTCCCAGGGCAGGCATGAGAGCTTAGAAGGCTGTCCAAGTCCGCTCACATGCCAGAAACCAGGGATTAGGGCTGCCGGCTGTCTGCTGGGGATTTGGCATCAACCGGCCCCACAGCTGTGCTCCCCCTGCACCTGTCCCGGAGCCCACTCGGCCTTGGCTATGGGAGCTTTGAGCTGCAGAGGGATGAAGGGGGAACGTGGCCTTCACTTGCTACTGCCCTGGAAGGGCCAGCGGGATCGGCCGGGCCCCGCTTTCAGTGTGTGGCAGGAACAGCCCCCAAGTCTCAGCTCCCCAGCTGATGCCCCCTCCACCGTTCATCCCCTGGCAGGGCCACGCGGCTCCCATCCTGTATGCCGTATGGGCTGAGGCCGGCTTCCTGCCTGAGGAGGAGCTGCTGAACCTGAGGAAGATCACCTCTGACTTGGACGGGCACCCTGTTCCGGTAAGCAGCCCCCACCACGAGCAGCACAGGCCTCTGTCTCCACTTCCTATTTTTCAAGGGCTGTGGGAAAAGGGGGCAGGGTGCTCACCGAGAAACCGATGGTGTGGAAAGGGGGAAGAGGGCGTTGAGGTGAAGACGGAAGGATGTAGTGGGGGTTTCCAGGGCACGGTCTTCACCCCAAGCTGGTCCTTAAAGACAAGCAAGGTGTTTTGAGGTCCCAGCCCAGGGATCAGCTGCAGAGACGACCTCTCCTCAGGCACCACACATCCAGCCTCCTTGCCCCGCTGGGCTTCCCTGGCTGTGCAGACAGGTTCACCGGGAAGTCAGTGAGGGTGTCACAGCAGGATGCTGGTGACACCCCAGGGAAGGGTCCCAGCTTACTCCTCGAGGTGCTGGCTCCTGCGAATGTTCGGAATTCGTGGGTCACCATGAAAACTCACCCCTGCCCCTCCCACCGAGCCGGGCACCCACAAGGGTCAAATGTTTCATCAGTCTTGTCATAGACTCCTCCCAAACACTGTGTAGTGAGGTGGGTGATGTGGGAGCCTGAGGTCACACAGCAAGCTTGTGGGCAGGGCTGGCACAGTTACCGTTACAGGAGAGTGAGAGGTCACACCCTGGGTGGAGGCTGCCCGCCCTGCACCTGGATCAGCGGTGGGGGAGGGCGGGCCCAAGACCGGGTTCTGGGAGGGTAGTTGGGAAATGCTATTGCCTGCTCTTTCCCCTGTGAGTAACTGTGGCTCTCTGCTATGACAGAAACAAGCTTTCACCGATGTGGCCACTGGCTCCCTGGGCCAGGGCCTTGGGGCCGCTTGTGGGATGGCCTACACGGGCAAATACTTCGACAAAGCCAGGTAACACTTGCACTCCCCAAATGCTACCCTCAGTAGTTTTGGGAGGGGTCCTCAGTGGCCCCGCCTTAACCGTTGCTCCCAGGTACCTCCTCTTGGGGTGGGGAATAGAAGCTGAGTAACCATGCGTGCAGGACCATGACCGGCCCCATTTCCAGATGAGGAAATAGGCTCATAGGAGCAGAGACATGCCCGGTGTCCCTTCCTAGTGACGGCAGGGCCAGGAGTGCACCGAGAGTCATTGGGCTGGTGAATTCCTGTGGCATTCCCCAAGACCAGCATCTGGACCCTGAAGTCTCAGAAGGCCCCACCCCTCCAGTGTCTGGCCACATGCCCAGGCTCGAGCCACATGCCTTCGTCGTGGGGAAGGAGATTATGTGTTCTGCAGGGTTCTGGGCATCCCTGAGCCCCACCTGTCAGCCAAAGAAGAAACAAACACTGGGGAGATTGACCTGCAGAGGGTGGGCAGAGAGGTTTGCCCCTCCAGCCCAGGGACGTGTGGAGGAGAACCCCCTTGCGCCAGATCTCAGTCACAAGGCTATGTAGTGTGGCCAGATTGGGCCTGCAGACCGGTGTCTTTATTGGTAGGAGGGGAGAAGTGTTGGCTGCGTCAGATGGTTCCTTCATTCCTTTATTGACTGGGACCCTGTGCTCAGTGCTTTCTAGGGTTTCACCTTGATAAGCCCTGTGTGGGCTGGGTGGTGACATGACTACACTTACCCCTCTTACGGATGGGAAAACTGAGGTAAAATACTTTCCTAGTGGTGGCGGCAGGATTTGCACCCAGGAGCAGCATCCAGAGTGTATTAAGAGGCCCCAGGCTGCTCTGAGGGGCCCGAGGGAAGCAGATTCTGGGAGCCCGTGAGTAGGATTCCTGGGGGAGTCCCTTCCCCAGTGCCCTGCAGTCCACTGGCAGGACAAGGACCACAGCCAGGGCAGTCAAGAGGGTATGGTGGTCACTGTGGATCCAGTGAAGAGAAGGGCTACAGAGAGCCTCATAGGATGTGACACTATGTGCAGGGGAAGGGGCTCCTGAGACCGCTCTCCAGGAGGTGAGCTGAGGCTGGGGGCTTTCAGACCCTCTTGGGGCCAAGCTCAGCTCCACCAGAAGTGATTCACCATGAGGTGAAAGGCACAAAGAATGGGATGTATGTTTAAGAGTATTTTATTTGGCCCAGAACCAGAGATGTGAGTTAATTATTCCCTACAGATGCTTGAAATAATTCCCTGTGAAGGGTCATTTCCTGACCCTAACATAATGGAACAAGCCAGTGTAGGGAGAAGGGGTTTAGCTGGGTTCTCAGCAGCCAGGGCTGGCTAAGGCTCAGGCCCTTAGACTGTACCTTGTCGGGAGCGGGCGTGGATGTCAAGGGAATTACCCGGCTCCCGGAGGTAGTGTCCTGATCGAATAGATCTGGCCTCGGGTCACGTCTCTCTTGTCATTCAACCAAGAAACATACGTCAAGTTGGCTCACTTTCATTTCTCTTTTAAATAATTTTGTTTGAGTTGTCGAGTACAGTTACAGCTCATGTGAAAAATATGGAACAGCATTAAAAAGAAATGAACTGTTTTCCTAGTCTCAGCTACCTCCCATTTGAATCTCATTTAATGTACCATATTTCCTCCATGTTATTGAGAGAAGAAACTTAGAAATTTGTAATCCTAGTATGTATACAATTTTACATTCTGCTTTTTAGAAAAATCTAAGCATCGTGAATATTTCTCCCTTAACTGTCAAGAGCTAGTTTTTTGCTTTTTTTTTTTTGTTTATATTATTTTTGAGAGAGAGACAGAACGCAAGCGGGGGAGGGGCAGAGGGAAAGGAGACACAGAATCCAAAGTGGGCTCCAGGCTCTGAGCTGTCAGCGCAGAGCCTAACGTGGGGCTCGAACCCACAAGCCATGAGATCATGACCTGAGCTGAAGTCGGATGCTTAACCAACTGAGCCACCAGGCGCCCTGAGAGCTAGTTTTAATGATTGTGTAGTATTCTCTTTTATGGATATAAACCTGTTAGGCAGTCCTGTTGTTGGACATTTGAGGTCCTCTTCAGATAACCTCTGCAGCAAAGGTAGGCCTCTCTTTAGGGTTCCTTCTCTTCAGGGTAGTTCACGACCATGGGCATTTGCAGCCCCCTCTCCAAATCTAGCAACTTCAGTACAGAGCCTCAGGGTTAGCCCCAGCTTCTATGGGGCCCCTTTCCTGCTCACGGGCTTCCAAGTGTCTCCTCAGGACTTTAGCACGCCCTCCTGATCTGAGCCTGAGGCTACGCTCTACCCTTGGCCCCAGTGTGACTTCCCTAGAAGTGGGCTTGGCCTTGGGAAGGCAGCCAGTGTGCTTCCGTGCAGTCTTCTGGGGAAGTCAGGTTTCCTACCAGTCTCCATCAGGCTCCTCACTTTCTGGAGCTTCTGTACCAGATGCGACCCCTGCAGCATCTCTGGGCCCCCTTGCAGCCTACAGAGGGGACAGGAGGCCAGCGTGGGGACAGAACACAGCTTCAGACAGGCCTCTTCGAGTGTGGGCCCTGAAACTCCTGCTCTTGGCCCAGGACCCAGCGGCCTGGCCTGCTGGAGGCCACAGAAGGGAAGGCACGGGCAGAGGGAGGATGCTGGAGCCCTCCCTGACCTGGCGGCCTGCAGAAGTGCTGAGTCATGCTGACAGCACACCCCGGCTGTCCCCGCCTCTTTTCCAGCTCCCCTGCCTTGGCCTAGAAGTCGGAGGCCCTGAAGCTAGAACAGTTCAGCTGTGGCCCACTCCAGGGCTTGCCTGCTGCAGCAGCAGGCAGCTGTGTCCCCTCTGAGCCTCACTCCCTGGGGCCACACAGCTGGACCCCAGGCCAGGAAAGGGAAGGATCTCCATGTCCTGTCACTGCTTCCTCTGTGTGTGTTCCTAGACAGCAAGGAATGAACAGTGTGGGCTAAGGTCCCCAGCTGCGTGATCTTTAGACAAGACCCTCGATTTTTGAGCCTGTTTTCTTGTCCATGTGATTTGGGAACAGCAAGTACGCTTACCTCAAGGACAGGGCTACTCAGTACAGGGAACCCCTAGGTGCCACACACAGGCCCGTGGATGATGAGGTCATTGGATCTAACACCTGTGGCCGCTGCCCCTCAGCCACCTCCGTCCCCCCACATCTCAGAGTCTCTGAACTGGTGTCCCTTCCTCTAGCCTCATCCCCTTGGCTCCACCCTCCTGGGATCTAAGGAAGGCTCTGTTCACTAGGTAAATTGCCCCCAAGTTCAGTGCTCTTTTTATCAGGTAGCACTGCCTTTGAAGCCATCATGGTTGCCTTGTGGACTCAGGACAAGGCCCCCAGGACAGAGAAAGGGCTAGGCCTAGCGTGAGTCTTGGGGTGAGAAGCAGCCTTGGAGCCTCAGGCAGAGCCCATCCTAGGATGCACTGTTCCCACCGTGATCCCGGTCCTCAGATGCCCCTGTTAGTGACCCTTCTCCCACCTGACAAATTGCCCTGGGATGCTCCTGGTGCCATGTCTCGGCCTCCCCATCCTGCCCCTGGGATCGAGTCCCCAGGGCTCCCCACCATTACTAGTTCCTGGGCAGGTGGAGAGAAGTAGACCCACCCCATGCAGGTGTCTCAAGTCCCGTGCCCCCAGTGAGAGTAACCCCACCAACTGTTCATTTACTCAGCAGAGCCCTGGGTGTGGCCCCAGCTGGTCAGCAGGGACCTGACGGATGGCACTGTCGGATGTCTTGTGCGGCTGCTGTGCCCTTCTCTGGGGACAGCTCTCCAGGAGGGATGGGCTGGGAGCACGGGGCCCCGGATGAGGGGTTAGCCTCTGACCCACTTCCTTTCTGCAGCTACCGCGTCTACTGCATGATGGGAGACGGGGAGCTGTCGGAGGGCTCTGTGTGGGAGGCCATGGCCTTCGCCAGCATCTACAAGCTGGACAACCTGATTGCCATTCTTGACATCAACCGCCTGGGCCAGAGCGACCCCACCCCGCTGCAGCACCAGGTGGACGTCTACCAGAAGCGTTGCGAGGCCTTTGGGTAAGTACAGGGAGGGCTGTGGCCTGAGCACGCTCACGGCAAAGGAGCCATCCCAGCTGGAAGCTTTTTAGGTTCAGGGGCTGAGTCAGCTGCAAGCCTTCTAAAGAAGGTGTCTGTTTTTCAGCGTTCGACTCAAAATTTCAGACTTAAACTAGCAACCCAGGCCTCCAGCTGGAGTTGTGGGCTGAGGCCCAGAGTGAGTGAGTTCCTTTATTGGTGAGGCTGTGGGACATGATAGTTCTCGAGGGGTTTGAGCATCCGTCCGGTGGCTACTACCTGTACGTGGCCCTAGCCAGCCTGAAGGGCAGAAGCAGGCCCCCTCTCCTGGTGAAGTGGGAAACACGGGGTTTTCAGATTTCCTCGAGGGGCCATGAATGGTTGGGAATTTGGGGTCACGTACTCCCAAGCAGGGAGGTCATCTGGGTGGGTGTTAGCCAAGGGGGGCCCTCACCTCAGTGTCCCTCCCCTGACCCAAATAAAAGCTGTGCTGTGGTTGAGGCTCTAGGGAACCCAGGCCCCCGCACTCATCCTCTGCTGAGGAGGCCCTGGGCTGGGGCTGTGCAGGGTTCCAGGGGCCAAGGGCCTCCAGGGCCGCTCTTGTAGAGGAGTCTACCTGGCAGAGGTCAAAGGTGGGATTGCAGTCTGTGGTTACATAGCAGCCACAGGTTGTTCTCTCTGGTGACTGACAGAGGAGGACACTGGGCCACCAGTGTCTCTAGAGCCTCCCCAGGCCGTGTTGGCTGGGGACTTGCAGCATAACCCTGGCAGTGTCCCTGGGTCTGTGTCCATAACCTGTGTCCACAAGTCCTGGTTGTGTCAACAACTTGCATTGTGAACTTGGGCAGGCAGGCTTGTTCCATCCTCGGTGCCTCAGTTCATGTGTCTATAAAATGGGGGAAACAGAGTGCCTGGGTGGCTCAGTCGGTTAAGCGTCTGACTTCAGCTCAGGTCATGATCTCGTGATCTGTGAGTTGGAGCCATGCGTTGGGCTCTGTGCTGACAGCTCAGAGCCTGGAGCTGTTTCAGATTCTGTGTCCCCACCTCTCTCTGCCTCCCCCCGCCCCATCTCTCAGAAATAATAAACATTAAAAATAAAGTCTTTACATTTAAAAAAAAAAAAATTGGGGAAGCAACAGTACCCAGCCCAAGGGATTGTGGTGAGGCTGCAGTGGGTTCATATGTGTGGTGCTCGGTGAGTGCCCACAGAGTGCGCACTCCGGACACGTTAGCTGCTATTTTATTGCTGCTAATTTGATTGCTGTTGATTGCTACTGGAGTCCCAGAAAGGAGGGCCTGAGAGAGAAAGTTCGGCCTGCCCAGGCTCCTTCCCTTCTATCTTTGTCAGCCTGGCTCACTTTGTGTTTCCAGCACCACATCCAGCATTTATGGAGTGATGTGTTCCCTGAATAAAAGGCCAACAGCAGACACATTCCAGACCCAGTGCATTGTCCCCAGTGCAGCTTTCAGGAAATGAGTAGATTTCAGGGAACCGAGTAGATCAGAAACGAAAGAGAAAATAAATGGACCAAGCTTTGCAATACTTAGGAAAGAGAAAGAAAATCTATTCAGAGGCAAATAAGAGTACGTAAAAGAATGTGTACAAAGGAGAAAGAAAAAGAGAAAATGAAACCAAAAGTGGGAACAGAAAAGTCCAAAGTCTTTTTTTTTCTTTTTTTAATGTTTATTTTTGAGAAAGAGCAAGTGGAGGAGGGGCAGAGAGAGATAAGGAGACAATCGGTAGCAGGCCCCTGGAGGTCGGTGCAGAGCCTGATGTGGAGCTCGAACTCCCTAACCACGGGGTCATGACCTGAGCTGAAATCAAGGGTTGGATGCCCAATCGACTGAGCCACCCAGGCGCCCCTGACACTCTTCAGTATTTCCCAGCCTATGCCTATGCAGCAGAGTGAGGGCAGCCCCTCGGGGGGTGGGCCCCGTCCCTCACTGCTCACTCTCCTTCCTCTGTCCCCAGCTGGCACACCGTCATCGTGGATGGACACAGCGTGGAGGAGCTGTGCAAGGCCTTTGGCCAGGCCAAGCACCAGCCGACGGCCATCATCGCTAAGACCTTCAAGGGCCGGGGGATCTCAGGTCTGTCTGCACACCCTGCCTCGCTCACCCCACCCCTGGGACCAGGCCGTGGCCAGTGGAGGCAGTAGGGCTTTCCACAGGTGGGGTGGTCTCTGAGGTCCTGTGTCTGGGGTAGTACTGACCCTTTGCCACCTTACACTGCATGCACCTGGCTGGGGAAGGGGGGTCAGGCGATGCTGTGCTCTGAGAAGTGACTCAGCGGTCAGCGTGGCTGAGCCAGGATTGAAGCCCAGGTTGGGCAGGAGGAGAGGAGGGCCTGCAGGAGGACTCACGAGTGACACAGTCCCCCACACCCTTCCTGGTTGTCATCTGCACGGCATCCTTGGCAGCTCTCACCATCTGCCCTGAGTGGAAGGGCTGGCGCAGAGGGCCCAGAGAACCTGGGAAGACCGGGTAAAGTGCGTCCAGAGTCCTGTATGAGCAGAGGGCCTGGAAGGGTCTGGAAGATGTTCCTGGCTGGGCCTGAGAGCATGATGCAGGTGTAAGCCTCCTCCCCAGCACTCAGGCTCCTGGGGCTCCAGACCCCTCGGGCTGAGGCAGCCCTGGCCCATGGTAGACATGGGAAAACATGGCTAGAAGTGGTCAGGGAACTTGCCCAGGGACATGGGGCCTAACTGTAGACCTCGGGCCAGCTTCCCTGTGCCACGTGCCATGGCAGCCCACCTGCCCATGTGGACTCGGGAAATGAGGACAAGTACTGCTGTGTGGGAGAAGGTGCGTGGGTCTGGAGCCTTCTGGTGGGGGGTGGACATCAAGGAGAAGACCCTTGGGATCCTCCCCACCCCAGTGCTGCTGCCTGACACTGATGCCTCAGGTGTTACCATCAAGTGGGATCTGGAAACCGCAAAGCTTCTGGGGCAGGTGGTGGTCTGTGGGGGTGCTGCATGCTATGTGGGAGGGTCAGTCCTTGGCTCTGCCTGGGCCGCAGTGACCTCAGAGGAGGGGGCTCTTAAGCCTTGCTGGTCCTCACACAGCAAGGCAGCATGGTGAGGAACGTGCCTGGGTGCCATTCTGCTGCACACCAGTGTGTTGGGTGACCTTGACCGTGCTCCCTCTGCTCTGGGCCTCAGCTTTGCCTCTCTCATGGGCAGCATTCCTCCTGACCAACCCATTCAACAAACTGAGTAGGTTTCTACAACAGATCCCTCCCTGCATGTAGGGAGGCAGTACAGCGGCCCATGCATGCTCCCCTCCCCTGTTGGCTGTGGGCTCCTGGAGAACTGCCGGCTACTTGGTGGGCACCAGGCATGTGGACTCCTGGTCACCACGACCCTCTTTTCCTGACCCCCGTAGCTCCCAGCACAGGGCTCTGCCTCACTGGGGCAGCATCCTTCTTGCCCTATATTTTCCCCTCCAGGGAGGCCTCCTGGCCTGCCCTCAACTGGTGGAGCGGTTTCCTGGCCCTCGGGAACTACTGTCTTACTGGGCCCTCTGCCCTCCTCTGTTGCACCCACAGGCATAGAGGACAAGGAGGCTTGGCATGGGAAGCCCCTCCCCAAAAACATGGCCGATCAGATTGTCCAGGAAATCTGCAGCCAGATCCAGAGCACGAAGAAGATCCTCGTGACTCCCCCACAAGAGGATGCCCCCTTAGTGGACATCACCAACATCCGCATGCCCAGCCCACCCAGCTACAAAGTTGGCGACAAGGTACAGAGTTGGGCTTGCTTTTCTGGCCTGGCTGGCGTAGTCGTCATTCTCTGGTTTCCAGAGCCTGGGGCCGAGATGTGTCTCTGGGAGGCTCAGAAAGGGAGAGAAGAGGGATTTGCTAGTGAGGAGGAACCCTGAGGTGTTGGTCCTGCCATCTCCTCCGTGGGGACTGCCAGTTCTGGAACTATTTACCTGCACAGGCTCAGAGAGGACAAGAGACTTGCCCAGTCACACAGCAACCTACTGGTAGTGCTGGGATCAAAGCCCACAGCACCTGAGTGTCTCTCCATCCCTGGCCCTTCACTCTGAGTCCCTAGGTCTGAGCTCAGGACTCTTCTCCCCCACCCCCCACCCTCTGGTGTGTGGCCTAGCAGAGCCTCAGCAGGCCTGTCCTGCTCCAGGGCCCTCCCCTGTGTGAACCATTACCAGGCTTTATGACTCCCAGGCCCTCTGTGTATTCCTGTGTGGAGTAGGGTAGATTCATGGACCTCTGTCACAGGAGTGGGGGGATCTGTTAGAACATCTGCAGCTTGGAGGGCTCACAGCTGGGCTCAGGACAAGAGGCTGCAGGCACTTCCAAGACCTGTAGGAGTTCTCGTTGGCAACCTTACAGAACTTAAATTTCCATGGGACTGGGTGTTGCCAGGCTTCCTTTTTCTGCCCCTATTGTTCTCCTTTTCCTCCCTAAAAGTTGGAGCCCCTCCGCTGAGGCCAAGCCAGGCTTCAGGCCATCCCGGTGCTCAGAGCCCTCATGCTCTATCCCCCACAGATAGCTACCCGCAAGGCCTATGGACAGGCCCTGGCGAAGCTGGGCCGCGTCAACGACCGCATCATCGCCCTGGATGGGGATACCAAGAATTCCACCTTCTCAGAGATCTTCAAAAAGGAGCACCCAGACCGATTCATTGAGTGCTACATTGCTGAGCAGAACATGGTGGGTGCTGGGGTAGGCAGGCGGGCACAGAGCCAGCCACAGCCTTGGGGCTGAGGTCCTCCTGTTCCCCTGGGGCAGCTATGTTGGCAGTGTTAGGTGCCTGCTGGAGGCCATCCCAGAGAGACCACAGGAACCGCCAGGACCCGGCATTGACCTTGAGTACTGTAGTGGCAAGGGAGAGGGATGTGCCCGTGATCTTCGGGTGCACATATCCCGGATGAGGGTACAGACAGGAGCTGAGTGAGACTGCGGTCACACGCAGGAAATGCGGTGTGGAGGCCACGCGTGCTGGTGAAAGGCGTGCAAGGCTTGTCTCTTGGGGTAAAGGGCCTTCCAGGTGTAGGACAGGCACAGTCACAGGCTGGAACATAATGGGTCCAACAGCCCTGGTCCTCTGGCCAAACTGCCCAGCCTGGCCTACAAGCCCCCAGCAACTGGGAGCTTCCTCTGTCTGAAGGCCATCTGGCCCTACCCTATCCAAAATTCTTTCTCCCGCTGAACTTGAAGTTCTGTCTCTGAGGCTTCTAGTCTGGGCAGCTGGAGGGTCCAGACCAAACTGGCAGGGTGTGTGGGCTGGCGTGGGCCCAGGGGCTGGGGAGGGAGGACTCACATCAGGAGGCAGCCAGTTTGGAACCACTGCCTGCATTCGGTGCTTCTAAGCAGGGATTTGGGTCTGGTACTTCCTCAGGCATAAAGAGGGTTGGGGAGGACTGGTGTCTGTAGAGGGCTGGGGGTTGGCCAGGAAGATGGGGCCTGGGGTTTTGCAGAACCCCAGGAAAGAACATCTGTGTCCAGGTTTATTAGCCTACCCTCTGCAAGGTCTTGCTTATTTGCTAGAAAAAAAATCCCCAGGAAAGTAATTTTAAGAGAATTTTTGACGTGGCTATTCCAAGTCAAAGGAGTTTGATGTTCAGAGACAGACTGTGGAATCCGTGGGTACCCAGGGATCTCTTGCATGGGGAGAAGGGAATTCACTTACTAGGATGACTGAATCCTCCGACCCTCAAGAGGGGTGAGACGTTCTGGGCTCTCCGGCCACCCTCTCCCCCATCTTTGGGGCTGACACTGACCATCCCCCTACCTGCTTCCCAGGTGAGTGTCGCCGTGGGCTGTGCCACACGCAACCGGACAGTGCCCTTCTGCAGCGCTTTCGGGGCCTTCTTCACACGGGCCTTCGACCAGATTCGCATGGCGGCCATCTCTGAGAGCAACATCAATTTCTGTGGCTCCCACTGTGGTGTGTCCATCGGTGAGTTGAACGGGGCCAGGACGCTTGTACCTGTAACTTCTCCAGACTTTCAGATCAGGAGGTTGGGGGCCCAGGATTCCATTCCATGGGTGGGGGGCTTATTTCAGTTGTATCCTTTCCTACACCCCAGGGGAAGACGGGCCCTCTCAGATGGCTCTGGAAGATCTGGCCATGTTTCGGTCAATCCCCACTGCAACCGTCTTTTACCCAAGTGATGGTGTGTCTACGGAAAAGGCAGTGGAATTAGCAGCCAATACAAAGGTTGGTCACATGGCTATTCTTTTTTTTTTTTTTTTTAAATGTTTGTTTATTTTTGAGAGCAAGTGGGACAGAGGATCTGAAGTGGGCTCCGTGCTGACAGCAGAGAGCCTGGTGCAGGTCTTAAACCCACGAACCGAACCACGAGATCACGACCTGAGCCAAAGTCAGACACTTAACCGACTGAGCCACCCACAGGGCCTGGTCGGTCACGTGGCTATTCTTGACCAGTATGGGTGGGGGTGGGGGGAGGTGGGGGGGGTGGTGTCAGCATGCCAGCCAAGAGCTGGTCTGGTCATTGACTGCCCCACAGTGGTGTCTCCTGACCTTGCCACTGGTGTTTGTAGTTTGTAGAGGTTAGATCAGGAAAAACAAAATACACATGCCCCTTCCTGCCACATAGCAGACATTGCTAACCCAGCACCGTACTCTCGTCGCTGAGAATCTGCAGCTCCTGCACCATCGGGCCGTTGACGCCTGTCTGCTCCCCTGAGCTGGGCTCTCCAACACCGAAAGAATGGGCTGAGTAACGTGGTTTCGACCAAGAGCCACAATGCCGTAGACCGGGGTGCCCCCATGGGTCCCCTTCCTTCGCCAGATGCCCTCTGGGGGAAAGCCCGACTTAGAGACCAGCCTACCTGAAAGAAAAGCCATTTTCTGTCTGGGGCCTGGGGCTGGCCAAGCTGCTGGGCTGCTCTCGCTCAGGAGGAGTGTCTGGAGAGGTCCACCCTGTTGAGGAACGACAGTCCCTTTTCCTACTGGAGGGGCAGCCAGCATGAGGTGGCTTGTCACACACCCAGGGGGGGACAGCATGGTGGAGATTTGCAAGTGAGGAAGGCTGGCCTTTCTAGAAGGAATCCGCTCCCTGAGGTTGGCCGTGCCGCATCCTATAATCCTTTGTCATTCTGCTCTGTTCCAGGGTATCTGCTTCATCCGGACCAGTCGCCCAGAAAACGCCATCATCTATAACAGCAATGAGGATTTCCAAATCAAACAAGCCAAGGTCAGTGCCATACATGCCCCAGTGAGATCCCCAAAGCATGCCCGAAGCCAGGGCTCACCCCGGGCCACCAATCCCTGAGCCTCATTGGCATCCATGTCCTCCCCAGGTGGTCCTGAAGAGCAAGGATGACCAGGTGACTGTGATTGGGGCCGGGGTGACCCTGCACGAGGCCTTGGCTGCTGCCGACCTACTGAAGAAAGGTGACGGAGGGAGGGACCCAGCAGGTCCCGGGTCGGGTGCCGATGGTGTACTAGGTCTTGGGGGTGAGAATGAGTCTCCTTGAATTAAATGGTAGTAATAAAAGCCACCTTTTGAGCACTTGTGACTATATGGCCAGCATGATGCTAAACTCTGGGGCTGCAGTGGCCATAGGCCCGGGGCCACAGGGCAGGACTTGAGGTGCCTCAGCACGGTGGTCAGAGCAGAGGTCTAGAGCCTGCCAATAGGCCTGAATTGCCACTTAGTGGGGGCACTGGTTATTAAGCATCACCATGCCTCAGTTTCCCCATCCATAAAATAGAGATACTGTTACCTTTCCGGTGGGGCTGTCCTGAGGATTTAATAAATGTGACCTAGCATCGTTATCACTGCAGCCTCGCAGATGTTAGCTACTGATACAGTAGGGGAATTAGCCCCCACCCACACCACAGAATCGCAACAGACGCCTCGTCGTAGCCGTGCTGAGCAGGAAGGAGAAGGCAGACGTGGGTGTCCTTAGGAAATGACCTCAGATGTGGGTAGGAACTGATAAGCAGACAGGCCCAGGCAGAAGGAACAGTGTGTACAGGGCTCCAAGTTGCTGGAGAGAAGCCAGGGGCAGCCCAGCCCTGTCAGGGATGGAGACCCAGGGGGAAGACTTGAAGCAGGCACGGGACAGTCAGACTTGTCCTTCTGAGGCCATTCTGCTGGGTCCCCGCCTGACCTGGCACCTGGGCCTGCAGCCACCGCACCCCGTGAGCCCCGGCCCTGTCTCGCGTCAGACACCCGGAGCTGTCCTCTGGCTTTCCCTGTATCTTCGAAGGTACCTGGGAGGATGAAGCAAAACTGTGCAGGTCCCTGCCGTGCCACTCCGCACTCTTTGGTGGTGCAAAGGCTGAGATCTCCTGACCCAGGATATGAGGGAAGAGAGAGGGGCGCTTCTGTTCCCCAAGACCAGATGCTCCTAAACCAGGGGGTGCGGGATGGGCCCAGAGGATGTGGGCATCACAGATCAGCAGAGATAGAGGGCAAGCCACTGAGGGTTGGCAAACACTAGCCAGGTGGAGGGAACAGAGGGACAGAGGATGCAGGCCTGTAACTGCAGCAACTCTTCAGACACCTCCGCCTGCCCCCACCTATCAGAGGACACACCCACAGCATCCAGCACATTCTGCTCAAACCGCGCCCTTGTGTTTTCTCCCCTCACAGAGAAGATCAACATTCGTGTGTTGGACCCCTTCACCATCAAGCCCCTGGACAGGAATCTCATTCTCAGCAGCGCCCGAGCTACCAAGGGGAGGATCCTCACCGTGGAGGACCATTACTACGAAGGTGACGAGCCCGAGCTAGAGAGGCAGGGGCAGACGGGTCAGGGGAGGGCCAGGGCCACAGGACCACAGTCAGAGGGCTGGACGTCTCTCCATCCCCCGCCCCAGGAAACCCAGAGCCGTCCTGCAGAGCAGCTAGCACTTGGCCTCTTAACGGGCCCCAGGCTTGGCTAGGGACCCAGCAAACGCAGCTGCTGGCATGGCTCCTTGGAGCCCCTGCCACCCAGGGAGCCCGTGAGGATCTTGACCTTGCCTCTAAGAGTAGAAAAGGTGGCCTGTGTCCCTGACATAGTTGGGCGTTAAGGCTGTTGTACGGGATCACACTGGGAAAGCAACACAGAATCTCTGTCTTGTACAGTCCTGTGCACAGCAGCCCCTCACTAGCACACTCCCTGTGTCCTCCAGGACAGGCTCCACTCCAGGGGAAGAGATGGGCCTAGTCTCTGGGTCAGGTCCAGATGCTCATTCGTTTATAACCGCTGCCCAGAGGATGGTGTTAAAAATGATACAGAGGCTACATTTGGGCCTATGCTAAAACATAAGTATCATGAGTGATTGGTGATGTCTGCTCTGGCCGCAGGCCTGGAGGAGGGTGTATGTGTGCGGTCTCTGTCATCCTTGGGTAAAGGAATAAACTCAGATTAGCAGAGGGCCGGGGAGGAGGTGCCCACTGCTCACCCTGAGGCCCACGTCACCTGACTCGCCTCCTTTCCTTTACCCAGGTGGCATAGGTGAGGCAGTGTCCTCCGCCTTAGTGGGTGAGCCTGGCATCACTGTCTCCCGCCTCGCCGTTGGTGAGGTACCAAGAAGTGGGAAGCCAGCTGAGCTGCTGAAGATGTTTGGCATCGACAGGGATGCCATTGCACAAGCTGTGAGGGACCTTGTCGCCAAGGCCTAGTAAGGGTAAAGTGTGCAAAGGGTTCTACACATTCCCGAGATTCTGGCAAAGGTGCTCAAAGATGTAGTGAGAGGAGTAATAAATTTATGTTTTGAGAAAAAATGAATTATCCCTGAAGTGTTTATTTGATGTGAATGCAGCCAGTACTGGTAGAGGGCGAGGGAAGGCATCTGAGTCTTGGTCAGTCACCTCCCCTGGGCCCAGCATCTGCCCTCAACCACCAGAACTGCTCCTGCCCCCGGACACCGCCAGACAACGTTAAACTGCAGCCTGCCTTCCAGCCCAGAGGCCACAACGCAATCTCACCTCACCCTCAGCCAGCAGGCTCCGTGGAGGTGAGGGAGCCTCCTCCTAGTCTGGAGGGCCCCTCAGGGCCGCCTCACCTTCCTCACAGCCCTGTGGTCAGAGGTCTCCCTGGGTAGGGAGGCGCATTTGTTTATTGTCCCAGCTCCTCAGGTCCTCTTAACGAGTAGCCTCAGAGAAGCAGAGAGAAACAGGGCAGTCCCTCTCCTGGGGAAGGTCACCCCCTCAGGTTGGCATCAGAGCGGCAGGTGGTGAGGCAAACGAGGAGGCCCAGCTGCGACCCGGCACCACAGACCAGAAGTTCTCAATCCCGTGTGCAGAGTTTATGAAGATGCAGGTTCCCAGGCCTTGCCTCTGGAGCCTGGGATCCCATGTGACAGCGGGTCCAGGAGCTTCTGTTTTCACGCTTAATGGGCTCCGCAGACCTGTGTGCCAGGCCTGCCCCACTGCTGGTTCTCTCATCCTGTGACCAGAGGATTAGTTCTCCCCCTACCAGCCTGAGCTCAGCTGGGGGGCGAGGGGGGAGCAGGCACTACAGAAAGCCCACATGTGGGGGCCGTGGGAAGCAGTCTAGCCCTCTCTTACTACATGGGAAAGGGAGGTGGGGGGAGGATAACTCTCAGCCACAGCACTGGGTCCTGACACAAGTGTGATTGCCCCTTTTTGTATAATCCAAGATAAAAACAGCAAAACCATAGAACAAAAACCACCAAGGTCTGCAGGCAGCAGCCCCGAGACTGAGAGCTGCGGTAGGTGTGCCACCTGGTGGCCATGCCTGGTACCGCGATGCCTTAGAAGCACGAGGAAATCCAGACAGAGCTGGAGGTGGGTGTGCCATCTCGTGGCCATGCCTGGTACTACCTGGCCATGCCAGGACAGACTCCTGCCTGGTACCAATGAAAGGCCCTCCCGGCCCAGCTGGAGATCACATTTATTCACACCACAGTCATGCACGTGACATGGCTACGGGGGGTGTATGGGGTCATTTACAGTCCCCAAGCTGCTCAAAGGAGGCTGCAACTTGCGAGCCTGACAAAGGGGCAGGCAGGGAGGCGGCAGCCTCAGAAATCCCCGCAGACCAAAACCCTCTGGTGTAAGAGACCTGTATTCTGTTCCCACCTGTGCCACTCTCCACTCTGCCACTGGGGGATCATCTCCCCAAGCCTCAGTTTCCTCATCTGTGAAATGGGAATAACGGCAGCACCTCCTAATAAGGCTGCTGTGAGGACGCAGTAAGGGATGCAGGAGTACCATTAGCACTGTGCCAGGGGCTGAAGACAGCTGCAATTCAGAGCGAGTCCCAGGCAAGGGCACCAGCTCTACCGGTAGAGTGGGCACTGGGTTGTGTGTGACCACAGACGAGTATTCAGGACACACAGGGTTCCGCCTGCTGCAGCCCAGGCTGGTTTCCAACACCTGTTAGTTTTTCGTGGCACTGTATGGATATACCATATTTTATGTATCCGCTCATCAGTTAATGGATACTTGAGTTGTCTGTATATATTCAGGATACAAGTCCCTTATTAGATTTATGATCTGCAAATATTTTACCCTATTCTGTGGGTCTGTCATTTTAAAAATCCTTTTTCTTTTGAATTATAGATTCACAAGAAGTTACAAAGAAAAGTATAGCGGTCTCTTGACCCGTCGCGCAGCTTCCTCCCAATGATGGCATCTTACGTATTAGCACATTACCAAACCAGATAATGGACACTTTCACAATGTCTCAAGTGACCACAGACTTACTCGGATTTTACCAGTGTTCATGTCTTTCTCATTCATAGGACCCAAGGGTTTTCCCTTTTTTTTTTTTTTTTCTGTGAGGAGGATGGGGAGGCAGGACTGTGAGATACGTCACCTGCAGTTAGGGGGTGGGGGGGGCCAAATGATCCTTCCCTCAGTGAAGTTCCTCTGCTTCCGAGGGGCTGAGAGCCACACAGATGCCTCTTGCTGCAGAGCTGGGGTCATAACTGTGCTGCCCAATCCCACCAAAGATTTCCTCCCAGATGGTGTGTTGGAGGTAGGGACCTGGGTCCCCCCTCACAAGGAAAGCCACCACCTCAAACAGTCTATCCCTGCTTACCGGGCTCCAGGATCCGGGGCTTGGGAGGATATTACTTTTATAACTAAAGCATTTTGGAGGCACGTTCCAGTCACCCCCCCCCCCCCGAATATAGCCCACCTGGGCCTTCCCTATGCTCTCTCTGTCCCCCTCTGGGAAGGGGAAGAGGTAACAAGACATCAAGGGGACACCAGGCAAATGCCCTGGGCAGGATTCCAGAAATCACTGACCCTCGGGGATCTGGGTGTTAGGGATATGTGGATTTGAAGTATGGATCACAGACAGTACGTAAGTGCAGAAAGTGGGAAGAGGAGGGGACAACCATAGGGCTCCTTCCCCTGCCCCAAGTGGCAGCTCAGTGGGGCCCCCCAGCAGGGATACTGCTCCCACTGTCCACTCCAGAGAAAGGGGGTCACCCAGACATAGCCCCTAGTGCAAGAGGAAGAAAGTTTCCCCTGAAGTGGATGCCACAAAGAGGCCCAGGTTGGGAACGCAGGGTCTGTGTTCCGCCCGTTTGGTGCTGACATACTTGAGGCCAGGTGCAGCTGTGGGAAGAACAAGCCTTTGGTCCAGCTGGCAAGGCAGGAAAAGGCTGGGAACTTTCCAGGGCTGTCCTCAGGGTTGGGGGTCCTGCTGCTGCCCCTATGACCTGGGCCTGACACCGGGAGTATCCTGCTCCCAGCCCCTCTGGGAACTGGGAGGGACAATGGGAGGGGCAGGGAGGGGCCCAGGAGCTGCGGAAGCCTCTATGTTAGTCGGCTCAAGCCACCATAATAAAATCCCACAGGCGAGGTGGCTTCAACAACAGAAACTAAGTTGTCACTGTTCTGGAGGCTGGGAGGTCCCAGATTGAGGTACTAGCCAGCTTCTGGTGAGAGCCCATGTCCTGGCTGGTAGACGTGGCCTGCCCTCCACAGACGTGTGGACACAGCATGCGATCTGGGGTCTCTTCTCATAAGGGCACCAGTCCCATTGGGTCAGGGACCCCCTGCTCATGACCTCATTTAACCTTTAGGTGCCTCCTTAGAGGCTCCATCCCCAGATGCAGTCACATTGGGGTTAGGGCTTCAACCTATGAATTTAGGAGGGACATAGTTCAGTATGTAAGAGCCTCCAAATCCACCAAGTTCACAGCTTGCCTCCTGCTTCTGCCTGAGTCTCCATCACTCACCAAGGGGGAGTTTACTGGTACACAAGTTACACACGGCCCGTCTTGATGCTCCTGTTGGTGACTTCAGATCTGAGCATTCAGTAAGTAACGCTCGTCACATATGTTCTCGGAGGGGAGGGTGGAGGGCAGCTGACCAGGGTTTTAACAGAAACTTCCTGTCCATGTGCCACACCCTGAATTCAGGGGGTTTCCACCTCTCCTCCTCCGTGCTCAAAAGACAAGGAACCACTACCCAATTCAGAACCGGATGAGAAGCTTTCTCTCTACAAGAGAGTATTTGGAGCCAAGCTGGGGTCCACCAGGGTAGGAGTGGGGGGTAATTGCACATTAGCTGATCTCAGGGACACAGTTTCAGCCGCTAGCCAGTCTGGCCGTCAGCAGAGGCCCGGGTTGCATATCCTGGGAGGAAGAGACTGGACCGCCACCATGAGGAACGGACTCATGGACCAGAGACCCCGGGCTGCCGCAGTGCCTCCTGGCAGTCAAACAGCACCAAAGCTGCAAGATGCATGCTGGCACAAAGAGGAAGCTTTCAGGCAGCTCCCATGAGACTGCACAGGGCTCTTCCGCACTAACGCCCCAGGTCCTATTGATTTTACTGCCTACCTGACCCCCAATGTGCCACTTCCTGCCCCATTCATCCTAGTCCAGACCTCCATCACCTCTCCCTGCTCAGATGACAGTCAATGGCCTCCAGCCACCTCTTGACCTCTTTCCATCCCCTCAGCTCATTCTCAGTGTGGCAGCCCAATGAAGCTTCTAGAACCTGGTACAAATACTCTCCTGTTCAACAGCCCCCTTTCCATGACTCCCACCAGATGAAGCCCAGACACTGGCCGAGGCCCTGAGTGGCCTTCTGCCCCCCACTCGGCCTCCCCTCAAACCGTCTCCCCCTCACTGTCCAGGCCCCAGTACAGGCCCAGTTCCAGCTTCTCTCGGTTCTCTCCCACTTCCTCTTCTGCCTCCTACCCCTCCCCAGCCTGGGCTGGTGCCTAAACACTTAGGGCTGGGGAAAACACAAGTCAGTCTGGCCCAGGAAGAGAGGACCAAACAGGAAGAAGCGAGAGATTGGTGGGGGTGGAGGGTACAATCACAAGAGGCTTCTGGGAGGAGGTTACATCCAGGAAACAGACTGGATTCTGACAGAGTGGGCTGTGTGTGCATGGGGGGTGGGCGAGGGCCTTCCAGGAGGAAGGCACAGGCTATCTGGGCAACAGCAAACATCTAGCTTGACTGGAGGCCTCGCGGAAGGGGTGGAATGATATGGCCTTGAATACTTCTGATTTTACTTTTGCAGGAAGAGGAACTTCTTTCTTTCCTTCTCCAGTGTTTTACTGAATGCTTTCCATTGCCCAGGTTCTGTGCAAAGAGGAATCCAAAGGTGAGCCAGCCCCAGTCCACAGCCTCCAGGCCTGTGACTTCCCAAAGCTGGTTAATGAAGAGATAGGAGATTTCCTTCCGCAAGTACCAGGTCCTAGGCCCCAGGCAATGCCTTCCTGTGGCTTTCCTTAGCAAAGACAATGCAGACTACAAGGCTCAAAAAGGGATTTGCTAAACCAAGAGAAAATAAAGGCAGAGAGTACTTGAAGTCTGAAATTAAATCAAATTCAAACTAGTCAGACTTTCCAGAGGTTCCTAAACTTCCCAAACCAAAATATCATCGGACTCTGTGTTCATATTGCCCACACGCTTGGGAAGTCTGTGCACAAGCCGGAAGTGCGGTGGTGATCTCCAAGGCCACTCACCCTCTCACCAGCCTCTGGAGATAGTTAATCTAGACATCGTGGGGGCAAAAACTATCTTCCCCACTCCACTGCCTCACTGTCTGTGCTCATGTCCGTCCTCTCTCTCTCCTCCCAACTCAAACACAGTAGGATAACAGAAGGTGGGGGAGGGCAGGATGAAGCAGAAGGAGAAACTTTAATATTTTAACCCAAAATTTAATATTTAAAATTTTTTTTTAATATTTATTTTTGAGACTGACAGAGAGCCTGAGTGTGAACAGAGGAGGGGCAGAGAAAGAGGGAGACACAGAACCTGAAGCAGGCTCCAGGCTCTGTGCTGACAGCTCAACATGGGGCTCGAACTCATGAACCATGAGATCATGACCTGAGCCAAACCAAAAGTTAGATGCTTAACCAACTGAGCCACCCAGTACCCTTGATTTGCCTGGACTCTGTTTTGGTTTGGTTTTGTTTTGTTTTTGGCTTTAGCAAGGTCTGTATTTTCTTTCTTTCTTTCTTTTTTTTAATATGAAACTTATTGTCAAATTGGTTTCCATGCCTGGACTCTTAAGTACATCCAGAATCCACTTTCTTTTTTTTTTTTTTTTTAATATTTATTTTTGAGACACAGAGAGAGAAACAGGGGAGAGGGGCAGAGAGAGAGACACAGAATCCAAAGCAGGCTCCAGGCTCTGAGCTGCCAGCACAGAGCCCAACATAGGGCTCGAACTCACAAACCGTGAGATCATGACCTAAGCTGAAGTCGAATGTTTAACCGACTGAACCACGCAGGTGCCCCAGAAATTTAATATTTTAATAAGTTGTCAACCAATGACAAATAAGTTGCAGGCTTTCTGAACTAAATATTTCTAAATTCTCATGCTTTACAGGGTTCCCTAGAAAATGGCCTTCCTGGGATCTCTGGCTAGGAGAAATCTCTTGCTCTCTTCTCTGTATTTCTTCCTTTCATAAGGGAATTCGATTTATTACCTTCTATCAAGGCAATGTGTTCTGAGTTGTGAAATCCTTAAAACCTGGGTAATTTCTTGGTTCGTCTTTATTTTCTCCACATAGCCAGGGACAATGCTTTTTGCACAGGGCAGATGTCACATGAATGGCTGTCCAACAAAGTGGGTAATTAAGAAAAGAGTAGCAAAATAGTACATCAGCCTGAGAAAACTTTGTGATGGTGGTTGGAAGAGTTCCATGTGCAGACACATTGCCGAAGGTTTCCTGCATTTCGTCACCATAGAAACACAGGAGTGTGTCCACTCCTATAGCGGGAATGACTTTTACTTTTATAAAGGAATGTTAAATCATGTGACCTCTGGGATGGCTTTGCCTGCCTTTGCAACTCCAGATGACAGTTCGCCGAAGCTTCATTACTATGCCAGCCACCCACACAGTCACTGTCGCTGGTGTTCTTTGTTCCTCAGTGTGGATCTATATTTCCGTCTGGAATACTTTTTCTTCTGCTTGAAAGTCTTCCTTTAACATTTTCTATACATGTTGGAGATTAATTACTTTGGCTTTGGCTATCTGAAAAACTTTTTTTTAAGTAAATTCTGCTCCCCAACGTGGGGCTTGAACTCACAACCCCCGGATCAAGAGTCACATGCTCTACTGAGTGAGCTGACCAGGTACCCCTGAAGACTCTTTATGACACCCTTACAGGCCATAGAATTTCAGGTTGACACGGTTTCCCCCCCGCCTTTGATATTTTAAAGATTTGTCCTCATTGTCACCTCACTCACATGGTTTCCAAAGAGAATCCTTGTGTTTTTTGGTTCCTCTGTAACATGATGTTTTTCTCTGGCTACTTCAAAGATCTTTTTACCACTGGTTTTTATCAATTATTTATGTGATTCATTGTGACATGTTTTGGTGTAGTTTTCCTTCTGCCTAGTGTGTTTGGGGTCCATTGAACTTCTTGGCTCTATGGGTTTATAGTTTTCATCAAATTTGGAAATTTTCTGCCATCATTTCTTCCAGTATTTTTTTCTTTTGCACCATTAACCCCTCCTCCTCCTGAGATTTCCCTTACGTGCAGATTAGATTGCTTAAAATTGTACCACAACTCAGTGGTGCTCTGTTTGTTTTTTTTTTTTTTTAATTATTTTTTTCCTCTGGGCTTCATTTTTGGATACTTTCTAGTCCTGTGTCTTCAAGTTTACTAACTGTTTTATCGGCAATGTCTAATCTGCTGTTAATCCCAACCAGCATGTTTTTCATCTCTAGAAGTAGGATTTGGGTTTTTCTATCCTCCATATCTCTGGGGGTTTTTTTTGTTTGTTTGTTTTTGTTTAATGGGCTATAATCTTTTAGCAAACCTGAGTGGGAGGTGCAGAGATTTCCCATACACCCCCCCATCTCCACATATGCACAGCCTCCCTCCCTGTCAACATCCCCACCAGAGTGGTGCATTTGATACAGTTGATGAACTTACACTGACACATCATTATCATCCCAAATCCACGGTTTACATTAGGGTTCACTCTTCAGGTTATATTTTCTGTGGGTTTGCACAAACGTATAATGACATGTGTCCACCTTGATAGTAACACACAGAATAATATCACTGTCCTAAAAACCCTATGTGATCCTGCCTAGTCATCTTCTACATAACTTTTTTAATACATGGAATACAGTTATAATAACTTTAATGTCTTTGTCTGATTATTCTAACATTGTGTTGGTTCTGGGTCAGTTTTTTTTTTTTAATGTTTATTTTTGAGAGATAGAGTGTGAGTGGGGAACAGGGAGAGAGGCAGACACAGAATCCGAAGCAGGCTCTAGGCTCTGAGCTGTCAGTACAGAGCCCAATGTGGGGCTCAAACCCACAAATTGTGAGATCATGACCTGAGCTGAAGTCAGACGCTTAACCAACTGACCCGCCCAGGTGCCCCTGGGTCCTTTAAGTTTATTTACTTACTTTGAGAGAGATCGTGCAAGCGGGGGTGGGGTGCAGAGAGAGGGAGAAAAAGAATCATAAATAAGGTCCACATCATCAGCGCAAAGCCCGACATGGGGCTCAAACTCACAAACTGCGAGATCATGACCTGAGCTGAGATCAGGAGTCAGACGCTTAACTAAGCCACTGAGGCACCCCGGCTTTGGGTCAGTTTTAATTGATTGATATTTCTACTATTTCTTTTCATGTCTGGTTATTTCTTATTGGGTATCAGACATTGTGAATTTTACCTTACTGAGCACTGGATATTTTCTGAATTCTCATAAAAATTATCAGGCTTTTTTCTAGGATGTACTTTCTTGGTATTTTATATAGTAACCCCTAAATCATGAGCTTCTGCAGTCTGGCTTCTGGGAACAGATCCTGTTCCACCCCTATGTGGGTTCTGAGGATTGTTCCCTCTGATCCACACAGAGGGCTCTTTCCCCAGCCTTGGGTCTTTTCCTTGCACATATGTACCAATGGGCACTCAAGCTGAGTGCTCAGAGAGGATCCTGGGCATCTCTCCAGCCTGCTTTCTCTCTCTCTCATCTCCAGTAGGCTACACTGAATTCTAGCCACCTTGGCTTCCCTGAACTTCTAGCTGCTTCTCCTCGACTTGAGGAGCCCACTGGGCACCACCTGTGTTTCCCTCCCTGTCCTCGGCCTGGAGACCGTCTCCAGGCAGTAAAGCCAAAGCAATCAGAGGGCTCACCTCCTTTGTCCCCATCTCTCAAGAAGCACTGCCCTTCATTGCCTGATGTCCAGCATCTCGAGAACTGTTGTTTCATTGATTTTTTTTTTTTTTAGTTTTTTTTTTTTTTCCAGTCAGGAAGGTAAATACAGTCCCTTTACTCCATCTTGGCTGAAAGCAAGATTCTACATCCTTTATTTAGATAAATAAATTGTGTGTAGGATGGAACATCCATGCATGGAAAGCAATGCTTTAACCAGTCACAGAAGACTACATATTGCATGATTCTATTTATATGAAATGTCCTGAAAGGCAAGTCTACAGTCAGAAAGTCAATTAGTGGTTGTCTAGGGTTGGATAGGGGAGAATTGGGGTGTGGGGTTCCTTTCTAGGTGATGAAGCTGTCCTCACATTGATGGTGGCCATAGTTCCACAACTCCACGCACACTGAAAGCCACTGAACTTTGCACTTTAAATGGGTGAATTGTATGGCATGAGAATTTCAAAGTTCTCACAAACAGAAAAGAACAGCACGTGAGCTGCAACACTTAGCAAAAATCAATTTTGAAAGCATGCCCAGGGGATATCCAGGGGCAGCAGGGTCCTCAGGACACAGATACTGTTTGTATGAAGCTTAAACACAGGGAAAACAACTCCCTAGACTATGTTCAGGGATGCCTATAGGCCTGTGGTGCAGAGAAATGCTCCACATACTAAAAGTGGCTTCTGACCCCTCTGGAAGAATAGAGAAAATGACAGGGGTGTGTGCTGGGGAGGGGGGTACAAAGGGGGCAGTTTTACCTCCAATGTTTTATTTCTTAGTCTGGGGCAAAATCCTTCTCTATCCTTTCCTATATGCCTTAGAGTTTTAAAAAAAATAATAATGTTTATTTTTGAGAGACAGAGACAGAGAGACCGAGTACAAGCAGGGGAGGGACAGAGAGAGAGGGACACAGAATTTGAAGCAGGCTCCAGGCTCTGAGCTGTCAGCCCAGAGCCCGACACAGCTGAAACCCACGAACCATGAGATCATGACCTGAGCCGAAGTCGGAGTCGGAAGTTCAACCAATTGAGCACCCCTGAGAGTTTTCTTAATAGGATCACTTGTAGGACCAATCACTCTGCACTCCCACCCAAGTCAGGCACCCTGCTTCCTCGTGTAGTCCAAGCCCCTTGCCTGGGTCTGACTTCCCATCTCATGCAGGTGCAGAGAGAGCACCAGAGAGTTTAAGAACCCAACCTTTTCTACTTGAAGCTTATTTTCTCCCCCCCAGAGTAATGCAGCTTTGCCATCACCCTTGCACATGCCGTGTGTTTCCCAACCTTCTGAAAGCCCAGGAAAAAGCCTCCCAGCTCCTAAAGACAGCTGCCAGTGGAACCACGTGAGGTGCTCCTCTGTACCTCCCCCCAGGGCTCTGCCCTCTCCTGCCACCACCCCCCACCCCCCGCTGCCTTCAAGAAATGCCAAGCTCCTAGTAACCCCCACCTTCAGGCCACATGCCCAGCAGGCACTGGTTGAAAGACTTCACTGAAGCCCTCCTCTCACCTCCAGCTGGTGTCCCTCCCTGAGAGCTCCATTTCTAGCCAGCCTCATGAAGGCTCGGGGCTGAATCAGGCCTAGCCCCTAGGTGCCAGGTGGGGAGAGGGGGGCCCAACCACAGATAGGCAGGGCTGGGAGCAGGACTGCCACTCAGGGGACCACTTATCCCTGGGGGACCTGTATATAAAGGGCTCTGCCCAGCTCCCAGGCCTCTGCACTCACCCCTGCCTGAGGCTGCTTCTCTGCCCCCAGCCTCTCACCTGCTCATTCTTTTTAACTTAAAAAAATTTTTTTTATTGTTTATTACTTTTGAGAGAGAGACAGACAGACAGACAGACTGAGAGCAAGCACGGAAGGGGCAGAGAGAGAGGGAGACACAGAATCCGAAGCAGGCTCCAGGCTCTGAGCTCTCAGGACAGAGCCTGACGCGGGGCTTGAATTCACAGACCATGAGATCATGACCTGAGCTGTAGTCGGCCGCCCAACCGACTGAGCCACCCAGGAGCCCTTAACTTTTAAAAACTGAAATGTCACCTCCATAAAGAAAAGCACATAGAACAGATACACAGTGTAACAAATCGTTAAAAAAAAGAGATACCTGTGTAACCAGCAGTCAGGTCAAGAGACAGAATGCCTGGCAGTTCTTTAAAAAACACCTTTAAAACTCACGATACATTCTGAACGTAAAGATAGGCACAGAGATTAAAACAGCAGCTACAGACCCTCCATGGAGTTCTATGAGCCTCTAAAGGTTTTCCTTACATGCTTCAGATTTGTCTTAAGAGGTAAAACATTACAGATGGAAGTTGAGCCCTTCAGGTACCCTCCAGACCCCATGCATCTCCCTCACCCCCAAGAGGTGGCCAGTGTCCTGGCCCCACATTCTCACCCCTGGTCTGTGAACTTGAACTTCACACCGAACTGCAGTCTGAGCTCCACACAGTACTATTTCATCACTTTGCACTTACCCTTCCGCATTGTGATCTGCCCTCAACTGTGGATTTGAGATTTTATCAGTGTCGAAGCCCTGAAGCCGGCAGCTTTCTCCCACAGAGAAAGCAGAGGAACCAGTATTCTGCCGAGGAATCCACCTGCAGTTCTGGATCTAGTCTCCTGTTGAGGACATTCAGTTGTTTCCAACTTTGTATCTTACAAACAACGAGGCAACGAACATTCGTGCACCTGTGGCTCTCAATGTCCCCACCAAGACTTTCTCCAGCAGTGCAAACTCTGGGTCCTCAGCCTCCCCAAAGAGTACCAATTGCCTTCCAGGAGAAGGGGGCCAATTTACAGCCCACCCTTGCTAACAGGGACCCACTGCTTCGAACGTCAGCAATTAGCAGATGGTAGGGGTTGCAAGGACCTATTCACTCTTTAGATCTCCAGATTAGATGTCTCCTCTTCCAGAAGGCTTTTCTCAGTCCCCGCTGCTCTCCCAGGAAAAGCCAGCACACCCTCTCCGTACCCACAGTCCACCAGGAGCCTCACCCCATCCTCCTGCAATTGTCTGCTCACACACCTGCCTCCCCCAGGAGACCATGAGGCCTGTTCCTTGTTTGCACCGGTTTCCTCCCATCCTGCAGAGGCCCTGACAAACAGTCAGTGCATACTAAATGCTCACAGAATGAATCGGCTTTCTTCTGGGAGTCATGACCAGAAATGTATTAGAAAAGCCACCCGTGCAGGATCTGACCTTCATAGCTACTAGAGAAACATCAGTGCAACCTGCCTATCCCCACAGCCCAGATGCTACCAGCAGGAGATGCATTTGGGGGCCTCGGTGTGGGGGGCAGGGGGGTTCTCCAGCTCTGCCTCTGCAACATGCTGGGGAGGCTCATGAGGCTTGAGGAGAGATTTCAGCGTGGGGTGTAAGACCCACACAGGAGGGGGCAGGGGTTCTTTCTGCCGCAGCCATAACTTTCAATAGAATTTCATGACAGTGGTAATTACTGCCTTTCATATCACTTGGTTTTAATTTGTGCCAAGAGTGGGGATATTTGACATTCAATTTTTCTTTTTCGTAACTTAAATCCACATGAGACCCACTCACCGTTCATATCAGCCTTAGACCCTCATTTTCCTGCTGTTGAGCTGGCTCATGTCCAGAGCCCCTAGCGAGGGCAGCAGTGAAGGACGTTGCTGCCAGGTCTGGAATCCGCTCCCAACTCACAATCCACTGCTCTTCACTCCCGACCCAGGGAAACTACGTCCTCTCCCTTTCTACAGGTTTCCCAGATGCTACTAGTCTGGGCTTGTACTGACAGCCTTGTTATGAGGCAAGCATGCATGAAGTAAAACATTCACGGAGTTCATAAGAACAATAGTCTCAGATTCCCTGAGTGCTTACCGGGTGCCAAGCTGCAAGAAGGCTTCCATGCAGTAGCTTCACAACCTTATAAAGAAGGTGCTGTCGGGGCGCCTGCGTGGCTCCGTCGGTTAAGCGTCCGACTTCAGCCCAGGTCATGATCTCACGGTCTGTGACTTTGAGCCCCGCATCAGGCTCTGTGCTGACAGCTCAGAGCCTGGAGCCTGCTTTGGATTCTGTGTCTCCCTCTCTCTCTGCTCCTCCTCTGCTCATGCTCTCTCTCTGTCTCAAAAATAAATAAAAACATTTAAAAAAAGAAAAAAAAAGAAGGTGCTGTTATGAACAAGCTACAGGTGAGGAAACTGAGGCTCAGAGAGGCCGAGTAACAGCTGGGGATGGGTCAGGCAGGTGTAGACCTATATCTGGCTCCACACCTGCATCCTATGGGTTGGCCATAAGCACTGCCACCTTCTGGCACCCATCAGGCTGAGTATGAATACGAGCCCAACAAAAACAGGGGCGTTTGATATCCAGCTATTGACAAACCTGCATGAGGACTTAAAGACAATCTTTTTTTCTTTTTTAAACATACATTGTTTTCAGGGCACCTGGGTGGCTCAGTCACTTAAGTGTCCGACTCTCGACTTTGGCTCAGGTCATGACCTCATGGTTTGTGAGATCAAGCCCTGCAGAGGGCTCTGTGCTGACAGAGCAGAGCCTGCTTGGGATTCTCTCTTCCTCCCTCTGCCCCTCCCCCACTCAAAATAAATAAATAAACATTAAAGAAAAATAAAACCACTGGCACATTTAGAGGAATAGCTTTAAAAAAAAGACATTGTTTTCAAACGGGGCATTCAAGAACATTTAAGCTTAACGAGATCCATTTTTAACTCAAAGCAAGCCTTTTATGAAATGCATTATTTTTAACTTATTTGATTCAAAGTATGCTTAATTGTTTCTGAACTCATGATTTAAAACCCAGGAAGTTGCTTCAGAGGACTTGCCAATATTATTGATGGCAGGTTTCTACTGGACTGTGACCAGCCGCAGCTGCCTTTCTCTTAAACGGGCTTTGGACCTCTGCCACCCACCAGATGGTGGACATCACCTTCTGAGGTCGCTGGGTTCTGGTCACCTGCCACTGCTAAGGCCACCCGGCAGGACTGGCAGCCTCCCCTGCTTGTCCCTACTTACCCTTGACCCTCCCCATCCCAGAGCAGGGGCAGGGGACAGAGAAGGAGGGGCAGGACAGTGCTGGGGGTATAGCAAGTGCTCAGTGGATGCTTCATGCTCACTCGTGTTCATTCATCAGCGTTTCCTGACTGCCCACTGTGTGCCAGGCTCGGTGTGAGCCTGCAGTGGACAGAAAGGAGGAGGCAGGCACACTGCTGCCCTACGGGAAGGGGAAGGCTGGGGACACAAATGGCTGTTCCCCCTGAGGGTCTGCCTTTGTCCCATCTTCTGCCTCTCTTTGTGACCCAGCCCAGCCCCTTTCCTTTTTTTTTTTTTTTTTTTTTTTGTTTTTGAAATGTTTATTTTTGAGAGGCAGTGTGAGCAGGGGAGGGGCAGAGAGAGGGGGACAGAGGTTCTGCACTGGGCTCCATGCTGACAGTAGCGAGCCCCATGCAGGGCTCAAACTCACGAATCGCAAGATCATGACCTGAGCCAAAGTCAGTAGCTCAATGGACGAGCCACCCAGGTGCCCCACCCCTTTCCTTCTTTAAGCTCAGTTTTCCATCGTGAATCCACAGAGATCCCCACTGAAGATTCACCCTCTCTGAGGGTCCTTTCAGCTCTATGGCAGCTTGCCCATGCCCCATCCTACCTGCCCTCCATTGTCTCTGCCTGTCACCAGGCCCACCTTCCCTCTTCCTGGAGCCTTTGGGGACCAGGGCAAGGGACTCACGTGCTCTCTCTAATAGCTCCTGAGCAAGCCCTGGAGACTGTGGGAGATTTCTTGTCTCTGCAGAAAACATCACAACAGAGCCCCCAGCCCAGAGCCCCAGGGCAAGTTGTCCTTGACCTCTCAGAGCCTCAGTTTGCTGATTTATAAAATGGGAAGACTACCAGTTTTCTCCTCATGGGACTGTTGTGAGGATTAATTGTCTTCGATGCTGTAGGGAAGGCATCAAGCACAGTGCTAGACTCAGGGTGTCCCCTTCACGAGCTCTTAAAACACACACACACAGTAAGTGCTAGATCAGCCCTGTTGAGTGACAGCTCCAAAGGCTGCCTGTTGAGCTCCTGGCACAGAGCAGGCACCCATTCTGTGTCAGAATGCATGAATTCGGTAACAGAGCCCCAAACTGCCATGCCACCCACAGAAATCGTCCCTCCACCAATACAGGTGAAATCAGCAGAAAGCTAAACTCCCATCTCAGAAGAATAAAAAGGAAAATATCTTCCCCCAGAAGACTTGGAGCTTTGTATGGTGCTTAATGTGGGCTGAACAGTAAATGGCAGGGCTTTCAGAGTATGTATTTCTCAGCAGGGAAAGAGAATAAATTGGGGGTCTTCTAAGGTCGCTGAAAAAGCCTGATTTGGGGACTGGTGTTAAAGTTTCAAAGGTTTATTTTTTTTAATGTTTTTATTTATTTTTGAGACACAGAGAGACAGAGCATGAGCAGGGGAGCGGCAGAGAGAGAGGGAGACACAGAATCTGAAACAGGCTCCAAGCTCTGAGTTGTCAGCACAGAGCCCGACGCAGGGCTTGAACTCATGGAGTGTGAGATCATGACCTGAGCTGAAGTCGGACGCTTAACCGACTGAGCCACCCAGGCGCCCCAAAGTTTCAAAGGTTTAAATCACTGAGACTACAGAGGGTTGTATTCAATCACATGAAAGACCCAGGGAGTGCCCCAAACCTCACAGGTCTGGCCTCACCTGAGCCGTACTGACTTGGGCCTAGAATCCACCTTTGAGGGTCTTCCTTTGCCCCCCTTCCCCTTCTCTGCTACCAGGTTCCATTTTCCAGTTGCGCGCATCTCCCCTTCGCCAGAACCAAGGAGATAAGAAGGTGCCTGGGAAGGTAGTCAGGACTCAGAGGAACCAACAGGAGCTTTTCCAGCCTCTAACCACCCACAGGGTAGTCTGAGGTCACCTGCTGGGCACAGTCAGGCCGCAAGAGGGAGCCAGAGGTCCCACCCAGCTTAGAGGGGCCAAAGAGAAGGCAGGTGCACGGTGGGCTCCAGAGTACAAACCCCCAGCCTGCTGGAATGAGGCCAAGAGCATCCGTGGGAGGTCCTGGACTCACTAGCCCCTCCCACCTTGGCAAATTCGACACACCTCGTTTCCTGCTATTAAAACTTGAGGAGAACAGGGAGCTCCCAGCTCATATCAGCTATGCACACTGTAATAAGGAATAAATTAAGGAAATGTGACTGTAATGTTGGGATGAATGCCAGACAATGGGTTAGAGATATGGACTAGCCCCAGGATCCTCTTACAGGTCAGGACAGATGTCTAGATGTATAACCTTCGCATCCCTGAGTCTCTTAAAAATGGTCCTCCAGCATCTCCTTGCTGGAATATTTCCCCAGGGACTACTGACACGATGGGGATTAAGAACTCAACACAGTATCTGGCACAAAGCGGGTCCTCCCTGGCCTGAGCCTGCAGCAAAACCGGCCACCAGAGGGCGCTGTAGCACAGCCAGCTTCAGGCTTTCTGGCCACGGAGCTCCTGGACTCAGGGTCCCAGCGGTAAAGGCTGGTGACTTCACCTTCCAGGGTGTGGCCTGTTCAGAGCAGCGTTTCCTTTTTATTATTTTTTTTTAATGTTTACTTATTTTTTGAGAGAGAGAGAGAGCCGGAGAGGGCAGAGAGGGGGGGTGGGGAAACAGATGATCCGAAGTGGGCTCTGAGCAGAGACTGATGCAGGCCTGAACTCAAGAGCCGTGAGATCATGACCTGAGCCGAAGTCAGACTCTTAAACCAACTGAGCCACCCAGGTGCTCCAGAGCCGCATTTCCTGACTTCCCTTGGATGACTGGGCAAAATGCAGATTCATGGCTCCCACCTAACTGGCTCCCAATCCTGATGCAGGTTGGACCCTCCAGGGAGCTTTAAAAATGCTGATGCCTGGTCCTTCTCCAGAGATCACCATTTTTTATTAGACACAGGCACCCTGAGCATGGGGTTCCAACGTGCTGTCAGCGCTGAGACCTGCTGCTTAGAACTTGGCATAGTGGCCATGTCTCATCAGTACGTGCTGCACGCTGAATTTGAGAGCCTTAAAGGGACTTTGGTCTGGGCAGTCCATTCATTCATTCATCCCTCTCTGTAGCCCCGCCCTGTGCTCCCAGAACCTATGGGTGCCTTCATAAGCTGGCACATAGAACTACTGGGTGGAGTCACTCTGAATCTTTCTAACTTGCTCATTTTGGTCTCCTGGCCTTGCACCACTTTTTATGTTAGGAAAGTATTCAACCAGCTCCCCAACTGCTGGGCTTTCTGCTTCCTTCCCAATTAATCCATGCGATGGCAGGCATCCTGGGCCAGCCTCCTGGGGCCTGTGGGTGAGGTTCCTCTGAGCAGCTCTGCCTGAGAAGGGGGATGGCTGGGACATGGGGCGGGGGCGTCTGAGGTTTTAATCGAAACTGCCAAGTTGCCCCCCACTGTCCAGTCAGAGGCCCAGGAATTCAAACTGCACGTGCAGCTGGTAGGTCCTCTGTCCTGATTGAGGGAATGGAATCACATGACTGCTGTTGACTAAGCCTATTTTTGTGTCCTGAGTCCGTGGGGAGCTCTTAGAGACCTCCTCCTCACCCACAAGCAGCAGCATAGTTATCCCCACTTCACAGAAAAGGAGGTTGAAGCTCCAGGAGGTTGTCACTCCCTGAGGTCACCAACTAGGGACAAGCAGGAGTCGAACCCGGGGCCATCTGACAGCAGAGCCCATGTTCCTGCCCCCCAGGCCCTCCTGCATCTGTTACCATGCCTGCCCAGCACTGAGTTTGAGGCCTGGCACACATTTCGGGCAGGGCACAGCACTCCATCTGACCCCTGCAGGGGGTGAGGGGGGCTGAGCTCACTGCTCCGTTTGCACACCTACTTGGTAGGTGGAGGGGAACAGCCTGCCTGCTTCTGGACCCCCAGGTTTCAGTGTAAATGTGGTTCTGGGCCCAGCCACAAGAGGCATTTCCTGAGGCTGCCAGGTCAGGCCTGGCACCTACCCAGCTCTGACAACAGGCCTGGAGCCACACAGCCTCCCAGGGAGTTTGGCAGCACCCTGGCCATTGCTTCCCCTTCCCAGGCTGCTTGAGGTGGGCTCCACAGGCCCAGCCCCTGCCCTTTCCTGGGCTCTTGTACCCCGTGGGGTACAAGCATCAGTCCTTAAGGGGCTCCCTAAAGCCAAGAGCTCCTCAAAGCAGCAAGATTGTCCCATTTTACAGATGAGGGAAATGAAGCTCAATGAAAAACCTCGTGGATGGCAGAGTGAAACTCAAACTCCAGGCTCTTGACTCTCAGCACCACATTCTTCCCATCACCCTCTGCTGCCTCTGACTGATAAACCACTCATCCCCACTCCACACAGGAGGAAGCTGGGGCTCTCGGTGCAAGGCTCTGCCTTGGAGCTGCAGAACAATGGAGAGAGGCTTGGAGTTCAAACACCAACTGTACTTTCGTTCTAAACTCACTCTGCACAGCCCCATGGGGTCTCTCGGGGCCTTGTGTGTATTGCAGCAGAGGTAGGGGTCGGGATCCCCCAGCACAGCCCATGCCACGCTGTCTCTTCCACCTGACCGTGAGTCCCACTTCGGGGGTTTTCACTGCTGTTCAGCAGAGGGGGCATTCAACGACTGCTTTCCAGAAAGTACGGCTGGTGGATGGAGAGGGGAGGGGGCCTTTAGTCTTTCTGGGGAGAGTTTGCTGCCCCCATCCCCACAGCCCCCTCCCCTGGCCAGCACCAGCCCCACCTCATCCCACCTCTCTCCAGCCTTGGAAACTTGTACCTCAGCCCAGAAAAATGAACTTGCTGGAAGTCAGCTGCCCGCTGTCAGGGCCAACCAATCAGGCACTGGGGCATTTTGCCCACCTCCAGGGATGAAGGGCCAGGGGCTGGACCAGGGGGGCTGGAGGGCAGGCCCTGCCTCAGGCCTGTGGCCCAGAGTGGGGGGGTGGCAGAGAAGGGGGGAGGAGTAGGGAAAGAGGCTGAGAGGAAGAAATGGGAAGCCAGAGGGAGGGAAACACCGAGGTGGCGGTAAGGGAGAGCTGCCCATGCTCAGGGGTCACTGGTCGCCACCTTTGTCTCTCGGACCCAGTGTCCTCACTACACCGCAGGCACACTGGAGCATGGTGCTCAACCCCGATGCAGCTGCTCAGCATGTTCTCATCCTTCTTCTCCCATCCTGCTCCCCTCCCCTTCCCCAGGCAGGCAAGGACTCTTGAGAAATAGATTCTAGAACTCTAACACAGACTTCTCTGTGGCAGGGACAGGGAAAAATAGCGATGAGATACAGAGTTCCATCTAGTTATCACCTCGCCTTGTCCCCATTTTACAGTTGAGGAAGCTGAGCCTTAAGATGATTAAGTGATAGGCCCATGTCTTTTGGCTACGCTGGGATTTGAATCTAGATGGGCCTGAAGCCTCAGCCCTATTTCCTTCCTCTTCTCTGTCCTCCCCAGTCCGGGCCAGCCTCCAAGCCTTTGCTCATGTCTCTCTGCTCTTCCAGACTGGCCCTCACTCTCCTAACACAGCCTGTGGTGGGTGCTACCTCCTCCCATCGCCCCACAGACACATTCAGGACTCCCTTCAGCCACCCAGAAAAAAGGTTTCTGCTTTAGGCCCAGGGCCTTAGAGGCACAGGAAACCCATAAATACAAACACATTTGCATGAAAACCTAGGCGTCTCTGTCTGCAGCTAACAGCTCAGTTAGCTTCCCGGATAGAGCTTCCAGAAGTGGGAGCAGCGGCCACCAGCGTTCCTGGGACAAATGTGTCCCGACAGCCAGGTCAGTACCATTTGGTGTTTATTCAGACACACAGATAAAAGAACCTGGTGGTTCAAACAGCTTGTGCTCTTTTTTGTTTTTTGTGGTCACATATATGTATCTGTGTATATATGTGTATATATATACATATATATTTAAAAAAATCAATAGATCACCAGTCCCTCATATGTTTCTTCTATACTGAGCAATATATACAGCCTATTATATATATATATATATATATATATATGTGTGTGTGTGTGTGTGTGTGTGTGTGTAATATATTTTTTCAATAGATAACTACATTCAAGTAATGAAACACAGGATTTACAATTTCCCTCTGATGGCAGAGGAAAAGCAAATTCACACATAGTTCACAGAAGTACCATAAGAGCCCAGCCAGACAGGAGCTGAGGCCCCTCCTGGAGGTAAGGGGGTGGCAGCAGCAGAAATCAGACAATCACACTGTTGCTCATTGTTGGGGGGGGGGGGCGGGCAGGTACAGATGAAGGGGGACGCCAAGTCTGCTCTGCCTCGGGCTGGATGGGCAGGCCGTGCTGGCTGACGCAGGCTCCTCAGCTGGGGAGGGTTGGGGGGCATGTCTGGAAGTCTCACTTTTCCAGGAGTCTCTCAAATTTGGGGTTCACGAAGGAGAAGCCAGCAAATGCAGTTTGGTCCATGGAGTCGATGAGGTTCTTGTCGGTGTAGGAGAGGCGTGCCTTCTCGTTCAGGAACTCCTGGTCAAAGTTGCTGTAGTCTCCAGGGGACTTCTGTGGGCAGAATGCAGGGGCAAGTGAGTGGGACCCAAGGGGTGGCCGTCCAAAGGTTCCTGAGTTCCCAAGACTGCGTCCCAAACACCTCAGAATCCCCATAGTGCTGGGCCAGACCAGAGCTGGCCTTTTTTTTTTTTTTTTTAATGTTTATTTTACTTTTTTTTTTAATGTTTATTTATTTTTGAGAGAGACAGAGCATGAGCAGGGGAGGGGCAGAGAGACAGGGAGACACAGAATCCAAAGCAGGCTCCAGGCTCTGAGCTGTCAGCACAGAGCCCAATGCAGGGCTCAAACTTGTGAACTGTGAGATCATGACCTAAGCTGAAGTCAGATGCTTAACTGACTAAGTCACCCAGATGCCCTGAGCCAGCCTTATTAAGAACAGAAAAGGGAGTCTCTCCCAAGAGCCTGAGAGGATCCCAGCTGGATAGTGGGTGCTATCTCACCAGGGGGGATAAAGGAAGCCATCAAGGAACTCTGGGCCTGGATAAGGAGAGGTGGGCATCATCCTGAACAGGGTTCTAGCAAACCACAGCCTGTGAGCGAACCCCACCCACCAAAAGCTTTAAGAATGGCTTCAAAAAAAAAAAAAAAAAGAATGGCTTTCACATTTTTAATGTTTAGGGGAAAAAAATCAAAAGGAGATTAGTATTTCATGATATGTAAAATTTAAATGAAATCCAAATTTCAGTGCCTATAAATAAAGTTTTATTAGTATAAGACTATACACATTCGTTGATAAATCTTCTATGGCTGCTTTGAGACTGGCCTGCAAAGCCTGAAATATTTAGCACCAGCCTGTTCCAGGAAAAGTTTGCCAAGTCTGCTTCTGGGGATACAATGGAATGATACTAGATCTCAGGCTGGTGGCCTTCAGGCCAAACTGAGCAGGTAGGTACAATCACTTTGACTGGTACTGGTTTTTAATGGGATTTGAGTCAATTATTTTATTTTTTATTTTTTAAAAGAATTTTATATATATATATATATATATATATATATATATATAATGTTTATTTGTTTTTCAGAGAGAGAGAGACAGAGCATGAGCGGAAGAGGAGCAAACACAAAATCCAAAGCAGACTCCAGGCTCCGAGCTGTCATCACAGAGCCCGATGCGGGGCTCAAACCCACGAACAGCGAGATCATGACCTGAACTAAAGTTGGACGCTTAACAGACTGAGCCACCCAGGCGCCCCTAGCTAATTATTTTAAAATTGGACAATTTGACATAAAAACCCAGATTTCTGGCTTCTTTTGAAAACTGGCAGAGCAAACAGCCTTGGCCCCATTTCCCGGGAGGTCCACTCTTGGTACTGAAGCCCCTCGGACAACTCGCCAGAGGCCCCATCATTTCCCACTGACGGCCCTGCTGACCTACACACCTGCCCTGTGTTTTCTAGTGCAGAGAAATAAATCGGCCCCTCTTTCTAGCAAAAGCGAGCGACTGAAAGCAGGCTGTGTGGCCTTCCTACAGCTGGCCTGGCCTGGTGATACGGTGCCCAGCCCAGGGGCCCCCGAGTTTGAGACCCCTGGAGCAAGGGCGATGCTCTCTGGTGACAAAACACAAATGTGGGGCACATTACACATGCTGCCTGCCTGGGGGCAGTGTGTCCTGACAGAGACAAAGGGAGCGAGAGGGAAGAGCTATGGTCAGAGAAGGGCTACAGAGTCTAACTTCTTACCTAAGAATTCTGGCCCCAACCTGCCTCTGCTCTCCTGCTGGCTCCTAGGTGGCCTCTGTAGATTCTGGGCCTTTGTGTGAACATTCCTCCTCTGTCTGGAATGCCTCGCAGCTGCCCTCTGCCTGGCCTAGTCTCCCCACCCTGCCCATACCCCACTTCTTCTCAGACCCACTCTGTTCTCTACATCTGGGCTCCTGCTGACAGACCCTCCCACCCCCGCCCAGTGACAACTGGTCATGTGTGGCCTTGTGACAGCTCTCGTACTGTCGTTGTGATCACACAAATGATCATCAGTGTGCAAGTGATGATCTCCCCCAGGGGCTGGAGTTTCTCTGGCTCTGGGCCTGGGAGTGCAGCTCAGCACGGTACCCATCAGGCACTCAACAGGCAGCCAGCAGGCTCCCAGCATTTCCAGTATTTCTTGGAAGACAGATGGGAGGGAGGGAGCGAGGTCTTAACTCTGATTCCCAAAGCCTAGTCGCCTGCATACAGGGGGCCCTAAAGAATGTCTGGATCTGCAGTTCCCACTGTTTCTTGACTGACTGAGTGAGGGAGAGAGAGGGTGAGAACACAAGGGTAGAGGCTGTGACCGAATGTGCAGGTGAGGCCGGGAAAGCAGGTTTGCTGGCAGAATGGAGAGGAGGAAGGCATGTAAATGAAGCAAGAGAGAAGCAGAGCAAAGGAGATGCCCAACAGGAAGGCAGCGGAGGGCAGCATCCAGTAGGGGCCCCCATGGGAGTGGGATCACGTACCACTTTGGGCTTGAAGGGCGGTTCCACGGCTCGTTTCTCCAGAAGAGTCCAGTTGATGGTCTTGAAGAAGGGGTGGATTTTGATGTTCCCTGTCACTCCCAGCCTCTTGGTTGTATCCCTTTCAAGCAGCTGCAACCCAGTAGGGGCCCTGGTTAGCACCTGAGGGCTGCAGGGAGGCCAGAGCCTCCACAAACCCCCCGAGCAGGCCCAGGCGTGCCCAGGCGGGTCTAGTCCAACCCAGCAGCACAACCCAGGGCCCCTGGAGCCAAGAGGGTCCTCTCTGGCCCCGCTGCACCGCTGGGCCCCTCAGAGATGACAGTCCATGGAGTAGGGCTGCCAGGACTTCCTGCTGGTGGGACCGTGCTTAAAAGCAGTAGAGTTCATTGGGTGTTTATTGTCTGCCTGGCATAGACCTGAGCACCACACATTTATGGTTTTTTTCCCAAAAACTCTGTGAGGCAGTTTCCCCTGTAGCCTCCATTTTGCAGACAAGGAGACAGACTCAGTTGAGCTTCAGCTTATGACCCTGAGCTCATAATCACCATACCAGGCTGACTCGGCGCAGTGGACTCAGGAGCTCCCGGGAACACGGAGAGCGAGCGATACCCCCCGGTGTGTTAGGACCAGAGCATCAGTGAGGCTACCATTCCAGAGATGAGGGGCTTCTGGCCATCCCACGATCTGAATGTGTACTGACCCCTGCCCCAGCCAGCCCAGCCCGGGGCCTCCCACCTTCTCCAGAATATCCTTGGACTCCTTGGTGATCCAGCGGGGATAATGTGGTGTGTCCACACGGATGGACTCAAACAGTTCGTCCTCATCGTCACCATGGAAGGGGGACTGACCAATGAGCATCTCATAGAGAAGGACTCCAAAGGACCACCAATCCACGGAGAATGAGTACTTAAGGCCCTGCAGGATCTGGGACAGGAGAAGGGGTGCAGGAGCTGAGAGGTGCCCCAGGGCATGAGCAGCACCCACCAGGCCTCTTCACCCTCCTAGCTGTGGCTCGGACATCACAGTCCCCACCCCCACTGAGACAAGGTATCTCACTGGGCTGGTGGCTGGGACGGTGCCCACTCACTTCGGGGGCGATATAGTCAGGGGTGCCACAGAAGGTGCTGGCCTGTTTCTCCCCGAAGATGTTCTCCTTGCACATCCCAAAGTCGGCGATCTTGATGTGGCCATCCTGGTCCAGCATCACGTTGTCCAGCTTGAGGTCCCTGAGAGGATGGTGTGGGAAAGGGAGTCATCAGGGACCAATCCCCCTCCTCTCCCCTCAGCCCCCATGGCCCCATTTCCAACCCTGTAAGCTTAGGAATCTCCCCAAAGGGACAAGGGAATAACAAAGAGGCAAGGATGCAGAAGGAGAAAGACGTGCTAAAAACGGGTGTTCCCTGCAGAACACCTGCTGGTGTGCTACATGCTGGATATACACCATCCTACTTCCTAAAGCCCGAATCGAGGCTCAGAGCAGTGATGTCACTTGCCCAGGGTCACCTAGCTGGTCAGCAGTGGAGGCGGCCCCGAGCTCAGTTTGGTCTGACTCCATGAGGGCAGGGACCACATCTGCTCTACACAGTCTGTGGTTGGAGGAGGTAATTTATGCACACGGTAACAAGTACCAGAGAAGTGCAAACAGCACAAAGTCCATTTTCCCTAACCTCGATACCCAGAGCGATCCCAGGCACGGACAAGCACATCACCACGTGCCGCTCGCCCCCACCTTCTAAATCCTGAATCCTAATATTCAAGGCACACTGTCCCACGGATTAGTAACCCACCTGGCAACGTAGCTTAGCCCCGTCCCACATCAGTGCACAGTCAGCCTTTCTGATGGGTCCTTACTAATCCACTGCAGGACGGGACTGTCATTTATTGGGTGAGAATTGATGGAACCAGTCCCTACTGATGGAAGCTTAGACTGCTCAGATGGGGCCTCGGAGCAAGATCGATTGCTCCAAGGAAGGGAGACACTACCAGGCAGTGCATACTCCCACCAGTGGAACCAAGTATGGGCAATGAGTCCCCAGTGCCTGGAGCTGGGCCAGCCTCAGCAGAGGGGCCACAGGAATCCCAGCAATGGAGTAGGAGGTTTAGGCAAACACCCAACTAACAACGGACTCTAAGCAGAGATAGGGTCATGGCTGGGCTGGGCCTCACTCAGAGCATTGTGGGGGATATGATGGGTTGGAGCTTTCCCTCCTGAAAGGCTCCCAACCACTTCCCTCCTCATACCTGTAAATGATCCCTTTGTTGTGTAGAAACTGTAGTCCACAGACGATCTCGGCTGCATAAAACCTGGATGACAGAGAGAGACGAAGTGTTCTGGGATTTCCATGACCAACTCCTGCTTCTTCCTGGGCCCTCACCCCTATCCCCAGGGTCAGGAAATGCTGCAAAAAACCCCATGGGCCACCTGGGTCTGATTAAGCACATCTTGTATCGGGCAAGAGGGGGAGGGGGCCTGGCAACCAAAAAGAAAATTATTAAGGAAAAGCTCCAAATGAGACAGTTCTGTCATGAGTGTATACATTTATACAGACATACACACATACACACACAACACACCACAGAGTTTGGGAAGGGGTACATACTAGTCTGGGGGCCACACACCAGGGTCCTGTGTTGTACAGCATTACCATCTGCAAGGCTGCCCAGGCTGAGGCTCAAGGAGCAGGGGACAGGACCCCAGTACGCCTGTGCTGTGCTGTCAGCCAGAGCTCACTCACCACCCGTGGCTTCCCATATGGTGGGGACAGCCCCAGGCACCCCAAATCTCTCCAAGCCCAGCTCTAGCCCAGGCTGGCTTCTCCAGGGACAGGGAAGAAGGAAAAGAGGGCAGACCAGCAGGGCTCCTCCCCCCACAGGTCCCTCACATACGTAGCACGGTAGAGCTCGAAGCGGCCTTTGTCCTGGATGTGGTACATCAGGTCCCCCCCGTTGAGGAACTCCATCACGAAGAACAAGTGGTCCTGGGGTGGAAAGAGCGGTGAGCAGAGGCACAGAAAAGGGCTGAAGCAACTCTACTGAGGGCTACCAAGGGCGGAAGGAAGTAGGGGACAACTCTGCCCTGGAGGACACAAGCAGGGGAGACATGGCCCCGCTGGGAGGCCAAGGGGGGCTGTGGCTCCAGACACAATGACAGTGGGAGGGCTGGGTACCTTGGTCTGAAATGTACAGAAGAGGTGGGTGAGAAAGGGATTCTCCCAGGCGAGTGCCAGCACCCGCTTCTCCACCATGGTGCACTCCACATCATCATCGATCAGAACCACGTCCTTCTTGAGGGCCTTGACCGCAAAGAACTCCTTCCTGCCCTTCAGCTCTGCAAGCAGCACCTGATGGGTGGGCAGGATGACGAGCGGGGGAAGGCCAGGCCAAAAGCTAGGACACCACAACCGCACCCCATCAGGAAGAAGCCAGGTAGGGTGGGATGCAGGTGCCCCTGGGCTCCTGGGTTCCTGGGCCCAGGTCCATTGAGTTGCCCCAGGGCCAAACAGCCCCTTACCTTCCCAAAGCTGCCTTTGCCCAGGACCTTGTGGAAGGTGAAGTTCTCAATGTTGCACCTGGTGCTGCCCTCCCAGATCTTGCCGTAGGTCCCATTGTCTGCCCAAGAGATGGCACTTTAGACTCAGGTGTCTGTCTGCTGAGTCCCCTCCCCTGGGGCCAAGAGGTGGGGTGGAGTAAGGGGCCTCAAAGAGGAAGGGACTCCCTCTCCAGGGGTGGTGTCTCCCTTCAGGTCTCAACAGTAGAGGGAGGTTGGGTCCCATCTTGGGTCCTAGTGGGGAGTGGGAACTTTCCGGGGGTAAATGGGCCCAGCTTCACCTGGGACAATTTCTCCAGAGATTTCTGGCTTCTTCTCAAAATTCTGGTAGATCCCAACAGGCTCTGTTTCTGACTTCCGGAAGGGTCTCTGGAGGAGAGGGTAGAGGTTAGGGAGACATCCAGTCAGTCATACCAGGATCAGAACTCTCAGCCAAGAAGGAGGACCCCAACCATCCATGACTCCACTCTCAAAACCAATGGGGGACAGCAGGGGCAAAGCCCAGGACTCCAGGGAGCGCACGCGCGCACACGCACACACATACACACACACACACACACACACACCCTGTAGCACAGGGATACCTTGATGGCCTGGAAGGCACTGAATAGAAAGAAAATTTTGTACATTGAACCCTCCCACCACTTACTCAATGGATTATTTGTGTTGCCTTCACTGGTAATTGATTCTAGAATTTTACCTTAAAGTGTTATGGCATTTCTCAAGCTCCACCCACACCCAAACACACAACATACACAACACATAAAACATACACACAATAAGGGCTCTTAGTTCCAAGCATTCCAACCTTGTGGTCCTCCGGGCTCACCAAGTACACAACCACTTGAATAATTTCTTATATGAGAACAAGCCCACCACCTTCTGCTAATTCTTGGACTACATCTTCCAGAAGTGGGGTCATGAACACAAATGCTGCCCACCCACTCCCCACCCCCAGGCTCAGGTTCCCTAATAGTAGCATGAGCCCTGACGGCCCACCCCCAATCCTGCCACCTTGTGTCCAGGGTTCCCACCGTGTCTGCCTACCTGGCTCACTTGGTTCAACGCCTCAGCCAAGAGCTTCTGGTTAATGCCACAGAGGTTGGCCACCTTCTTCTGGCACTTATGGTGCACATTCATGCCACAGTCTGGGGTGAAGCAGACACAGGGCCATCAGGGCCCCGGCTCAGGCAGGGCCTGACAGGCTGCCGGCAGGCTCTGGGAGAACTGTCCCCGTTCCCCCGGGCTCAGCCAAGTGCAGGGAGGAGAGGAGGAGGGGAGGAGGGAGCAGGAGGAAGCAGGGCTTTGGTGGAGTCTGCTGGGTTTCTGGTCTTAAAAAAAAAATGCATCTGAAGCCATCGTGAGTGCTTTAAATCTTTCATTATTTAAAGAAGAAAAAGAAAAAAAAGGCACAAGATAGGAGACCTAACTCTAAACCCTTCAAAGAATGTCTAGGGCAACCTAGACAAGCCACTTTTCCTCTCAGGGGGCCTCCTGTTTCTGCCTCACTAAAGCCTGGGGCCAGGGAAGGGGTCTGTGAAACATGTTTGCTCAACACCTTCCGCCTGCTTGTCCCTCAGTGATTCCCTGGGCCCTACTCTACTCTTACCCCTATCTTCCACTTGAGGACACTGAGCTCAGAGCAGTGGGGACTCCTGGTCACACAGCAGGTAAATGGGGAAGCCAGTGGGGAGGGGACATCGAGGCCTTCCCCAGCAGCGGGGCAAAGGCAGCATTAGTTAGTGGGAGTTTAGGAGGTCTGGGTGGGCAGGCACCAGCTGGGAGTGCCCTCCTTCCCAGCCCTAGTCCCCGGAGCTGGGTGGCACGCACCTTCACATTTTAGTCCCTGCTTCACCAGCCCCCACAGCAGGCTGCCACAGTGGTCACAGAAGGTGGGGCTCATGTAGTTGTAAACCTTGAATCGGTGCGGCATGTCGATGTTGAAACGTTCTTTCTGGAACTGGGAAGGAGAGTGTCACAGGTTGAGGGTCACATGCCAGCTCTAGCTCCTTCCTCAACCCCTAGCTCTCCTCAACCCCTTGCATGGCAAGATGCTCAAAAGGGCTCCACTGGGCCATGGGGTAGGGGGGGCAGGGGGGAAGGTGCAGGAACTGGGCAATCTGGAAGTCCAAGGAGGCAACCAAGAAAAATGGGGAGAAGGGCAAGCTCCACAGGGAAGGGGTGGGGAGCCCAAATCCCTCCCAGCTGGCCAAGCCCCCCCAGGTCCCCCGCCCTGGGCCCAGCCTCACTATGGTATCCCGGCTGTTGGCTGCGGTGCCGGTGCACCGGCCGATGATCTTGTCGATGCATTTCTTGTGGATGGCAGCGTTGCATTCTTGAGGAGGCACAGGCCAGGAGGGGGATGGGAAGGCACCAGGAGGGGCAGAGCTGTGAGCTGGCGCCCGCTGGCCCAGTCCAGCCCTCTATACAAAGCCACTGTTCTCCCTGCTCGCCCACACCCTCACCCCACAGACGCCTGGGGCCCACAGCTTGCTTTTTCTCTCCTCCTGCCTGGCCTCGTAGGAGGGGCCTGGAAAGGGGAGGAGCAGGGAGGGCGGGCCAATTGGAGGATCTCAGAGATTAGGGAAGGTTCAAGGGGTCCTAGTGGGCAGTGGGGGCAGCAATGAGGGCACAGAGTATTGCAGTGAGAGGACTACAGGCAGAGAGCCTCCTGTCTCTCTGCTATGCTTGGGACAGCAAACAGGTCCTAAGCTCTCTCATGCACATGCATGCACATGCACACACACACACACACACACACACACACACACACACGCCACCACAAAGACACCAGAATATACACACTTCTGCGTAATGACAATACGCTCTCTATATAAAATGCTTACTATGTGCCAGTCACCTAAACTGCCGCTTTATATATTTTATCCCATTTGATCTTCATAAAGGCTATTATCCCCATTTTACTGAGGCACAGAAAGGTTAAGTCACTCTAAGGCCCTACAAATAGGAAGTGGCAGAGTTAGGATTCAAACCCAGGCCATCTGGCTCCAGAGCTTGTGCTCAATTTTTTTTTAATTTTTGATTTTTTAAATTAATTTTTAAATAAATTAAAATTTTTTAAATTTAATTTAAAATTTAATTTAAAATTTAATTTAAAATTAATTTTTAATTTTTTAATTTTTTATTTTTTATTTATTTTTGAGATAGAGGCAGAGCGTGAGTGGGGGAGGGGCAGAAAGAGAGGGAGACACAGAAACTGAAGCAGGCCCTAGGCTCTGAGCTGTCAGCACAGAGCCTAACGTGGGGCTCGAACCCATGAACCATGAGATCATGACCTGAGCCGAAGTTGAACGATTAGCTGACTGAGCCATCCAGGTACCCCCAGAGCTTGTGTTCAGAACCAGCACCACTGTGGAGGTGTCTTATATGTGTGTACCCATATACACACATGTCTAAACAGAAGCACATGTGCAGCCAAGGGTATACTGTAAAAGGTCTAATAGCCTCTGCAGGGGAAAAGAGCCGTGATAAGTAGCATTGGCTGATTTCTATGTAAATACTGCGCCAAAGCCTGGGAAAAGACACAGAGAACTGGCTTTCATGAGCCAGAGCAAGCCCGCTCATGCACCCACTGAGTGTGGTTCTCGTACACAGACACTCTGACGTGGAAAATCTCACATGCACACATGCAAGCACACAGAGTCTAGACATGTGATCCCTGCACAGGGACATGGGCTTTCCTGAGAACGCACGCGGGTACTGGCAGACACACGTGTGCAAACAGACCGGGCAGTGGAGACACTTACGCCTGCATTTGTAGCCTTGCTTGTTGAGACCCCTGAAAGGCAAATCCCCAGGCAGGGTGAGTTCTGGGTGTGGGGCCCTCCCTCCCCAGACCCCACTCTCAAGAGGCACAGCCAGCCCTCACCAAACAAAGTCTTTGCATACAGAACAGAAGGTGGGCTGTCTGAAGAAGGTGGCAATAAACTCATGGTTCTTGATGTAGTGGATCTTGGCCTGCTTGATGGCTCCACGGCGGTTCATTGTTGGGAACTTGGCCTCGTCTTCACCCCGCATAGACTGTTTGCAATCTGGCGGCCGTGCAGTAGTGAAGTCAGCCCCAGCCCCGGAAAGGGTAACGTTCCTGTAGTCCCTCCCAGGGTGGCCCTGGACAGACTGCCCACAGGGACTGCTTCCCTAAGGTTCTGTCCTGGCTCTGGCCTCTGAACCTACACCCCCAGCCCAGATAGGGAGGGTCTTACCTATGTCTTCCAGGAAATACTGCACAGACATCAACACCTTGGCCTGGGGTTGCAGGTCCAGCTGCAGGGGTGAGGGTAGGGAAGGGGTGGGGGTGGGGGGTCAATGAGGGCGGGCTCCAGCCATGCTGGACTCAGAACCCGCCCCCATGGTTGGTCCCCCAAGGCCAAGGGAGTCCTGGCAGCCTAGCCAGACACCTGTCTGCCCAGTGTGGGCACGGCCCCGCCCCTGAGCCCCGCCCCCACCCTCTACCCAGAGGTATTATTACATTTGGGGAAGTGAAAAGATCCAGCCCACACCCAGCCCGGCCACATGGCCCAGGAACAGAGTGGGAAGGGAAACTCCCCACCCCCACTCCTGGCTGCCCCCTTAACAAGGATCTTAGAATGCCCCCCCCACACCCCCAAGTCCCTGCACACACAGAGACACAGACACATGCGTGTTGAGACACCCACGCTGGTTCTCTCTGTGTCCGAGTCTCTGTATGCCCAGTCTCCTCACATAGACTGGCTGCTTCTGGCAGGACCTTCACCTCTGCCAACACCCATGCCTGGTGACTGATATCGTTTCTTGATGGAGTAGACAGACAGCACAGCAAGTATCTCTACCTGACCAGCCAAGTGTTCGTACAGCCCTAGGTCAACTTCTCTCCTGGCCCCTTCATGCCTCACTGGAGGCTCACCAGAGTCCCTCACGGTCATAGTGTCTTTCCAGTGGGGACATCTTGGCTGCAGGAGCCCACATGTAACCTCAGGGGGCAAGAGGTGCTCTGCCAGCGCTGACATCCCGTGGCCATGAGGGCCACATGGCCATATGCATGTGCGAAGTCCAGGTTTCAGCAGGTGAGTGATGGCCATAAGCCTTCCCTTTCTCCCACCTCCTCACTGTTGAGGAGACATAAGTGTGTTCCCTAATGCCTGCCTGGGCCTGGAATATCTGTGAAGGCTCCAAACAGAACTTGGAACAATGGGGGCCTCTGAGAAGTGGGTGCGGTGCCTGGTGGTGGGGCCAGGACATACCCTTACATACATTCTGAAATGTTTTACCTTGTGCATATCGTGCTTTCACAAAATTAAAAGGGAAAAGAGTAGTCGCAATGGCAAGGATGGCTCCCTTTAGCACCTACTATGTGCCCAGCGCTACAATAAGCCCTTGGCATCCAGTGACTCATGTCACCTGAACAAATGACCCTGAGGTGGGGTCTTTTACTAGCTTCTCCTTTTACAGATTCAGAACTGGGCTCAGAGGGGCTGGGATCTGGTAAATCACAGAGCCAGCACCGATCGCAGAGCTGCTCCAGTGGCCAGACAGGACCTGCACCCCGCAGCCAGGCTCACCCAGGGGCCCGCACACGTGCGTGCACACGCTGCAGCCCTCACGTCCTCACCCAGAACTCGGCCTTGCCGTTGTTCTTCTTGCAGCGCTCGGCCAGTACCGACACACCCACTGTCACCTCAGACATCGGCTCTTCGGCTGCTCGCATCAGCACAATCTGGATGACGCGGCCCTCGTAGATGTGGGCATCGAACGTGGACTTCCACTCGGGATACATGGTGGGCTTCTTCTGCACCAGTGTCTTCCCGCGCTCTGCAACATGGCCGGGCAGGCAAGGTCCGGCTGGGGTCCCTCTGTCCCACCACCCCACCCCCAGACTTCCCATAGCCTTCAGCCGGAGAGAATCCGCCTGGCTCTCCCTCTGACGTTTCCACTCCCCCGCCTTCACAACTGTGCTCTGCTCACCTCTCCAGCCTCATGTTATTCCTAACACACTCCAGAGCACACAGCTGCCTGCAGCTCCTCTAGGAAGCCCTGCTAGATCCCATCCCAGCCCCTGCTCTTCCCTCTTCCTGTGACCCTCTTCCTCAGCCCCACTTAGCTGTCACCTCCCCTCATGCACTCAGTGAACAAATGTGGAGGCCCATCATGCCAGCCTTGGCATTTGGAGGTAAAGAACACGGCAGAAAGAAAAGTGAAAAACAGTGCCTGTCTCCCTAGAGCCCAGTCCAGGGCAGAGACATGAGCCCATTAATTCCTCAAGTAAATGTTAAACCACAGCTGTGATGAGATTGAAGAAAGCAAGGCCAGGGCTTTAGACCTGCTCTGGGTCATGGTCAGGTGGTATGCCCCAGCCTAAGGGTCAGGGAATGCCTCCTGGAAGAAGGGACAGCTCAGCCGGGACCTAAGGGATGAGCCAGGGGCTCAGCAAGTGAGGACAGAAGCAAGAAGGAATGGTGTGAGATGTTTGTCTCTTCCAGGAGGACCTTGCTGAGATCCCAGCCTGGGACAGTGCTTCCTGTGGGCTTCCCTGTCACGGGACTCATTGTCTGGCTCCCACACCTGACTGTGAGCCCCATGAGGGCAGGGCTAAGTCAGCCCTGGAGCATGGCAGTGTCCTCAGTGTCCAGTACAGGGGCTGGCACAGATGAGCATGAGGAAATTGTTGGGTGAACCCACCAATGGGGGAGGAGCCAGAATCCCCCCTCCCCCCCACCTCCACCCCACGATCACCCTGGAGAAGGCTCTACACAGCCAATGCTAGAAGCCCTACGGGCACTCGGTGGTCTCCACGGTCCTACATCCACAGCTGGGCTGGGCCGGGAGGTAAGGATGAGGAAGAGAAGGATCCCTCGGAAGTTCTAGGGGAACAAGGCATGGGCCCTGCAGGGCCTCCCACCAAGCCTGGATTCTCAGTCCTACCTGTGCTAAGTGCCTCCTTCATCTTCACGGCACAGAAGGGCTGGCTGGCCTCGTCCGCAGCCTGCAGGGAGCCGAGCTCATAGGAGGTGAAGGCGATACGCAGGAACGGTGCCATGCTGGGGCCTGCAGTACGGCTGTACAGACAGAATGGGTGAGGCCGGGCAGCAAGGGACAGTCCCAGGAGGCGCTGCTCGGGTGCCCCCGGGGGACTCTCACCGCATTGAGTTTGGCCCATTGAGTTAGTGCTTACAGGGCACTAGTTCTAGTTGCCGTTGCCAAAACTGAGACGTTTTCTAGAAGTCTGGATTTGTGGCATCCCTGGTAAAATGAAGATGTGACCTCAAGCACACTGGGCAACAGCTGGCTGGCACTCCTGCCAGTCTACTCCAGGCCAGGGGCCCCCTTTTTACTCCTTTCCAAAACCTACCGGGACCCTGGAGGCATTGAGTCTGTGACCATGAGTCATTTATTTGGGGACTCATTTAAGGCCCCCTGTAATACCCAATTCCTGTGCACGTACTATGTGCTGAGCACTCGGTATATGCTGGGCTCCAGCACGTCAGTGCCAGCCAAGATGGACAGGACGGTACCCCCGCCTCCCTGCACCCTGTTCCCTTGCAGATCTTCTTGGTTTTCGAAGTTTGTTTTTTATTCATAACTACCCAGGAGGACAAATAGGGCCAAGATAACCACCCCCACCTTTCAGATGGAGAAACGGAAACCCTGAGGCTGAGCCAGAAGCTAAAGCTGAGATTCCACTAATTAAGCACCCACTTCATTCAGGGACCAGGGCAGGGAAAGGCCCCACCCTCACCCCTGACCTTTTGAACCCCAGCCCCTCGGGGTCAGGTGCCCCTCATCCTACAGAGGTTGCCTGCGCTTTCCAACTAATTTTTCCGAAATACAAAACTATTTTAATGTTGAACGTAACACTGAATTTGTTTTTTAAACCACACAGGTCACCCCCACATCTCGCCCTATTCCTTGCTCTTCCTCAAATCAAGGGTCACTCAAGGAGGTGACCCTGAGGGTCTTTTGGGTTGTTATTCCTGGAGGAGGGCCACATGTGCAAGCCCCTGGGTGTACCCTCATACACCTACGTGGACACTGGCTCTGGGCCCCACACACGAGGCTGCTCCATAAACATGGTTGAACGAACACTCACTCATGTACATGCACATACGTATGTACTCACTCCATATTGAACGTAAGCCAGCGTGGCGGCAGTCTCAGACACGTGCCCCTAGACCCCCCCCCCACCCCATACATGTGAATATGCCAGAGCCGCCCTGCCCCTGGGATAGCTCCCCCAGCTCCTCCACAAGGCAGCCAGAGTAGCAGCCGGGTCTGCCGAGAGCTCCCAGCCCAGATGAGCTCACAGGAAACATTGACCTCAGCCTGAAGCCCAGCCCAGGGGCCCCGCCGGTCTTCTGAGGCCAGCAGCCAGGGGAGAGGGGAGGTGCGCCAGGCGAGGCAGACCCCACCACGTCCCCTGCCCAGGCCTGGCTCCTACTCAGAAGGAGCCAGAATGGGTGTGTAAGCTCACATCTGAGCTCAGATCCCAAAGCCTTCAGCGTAAGACCAGCCAAACCAGCCACTATGACCTCTTGGTAGGCAGGGAGGAGAAGCCAGCCGTGGGGGGCTGCTGGCTCCTCCCTGAACTCAAGCGTGTGTGAGTGTGTGAGCTGGCGTGTCTGACGGTGTGAGTGGCTGGCACAAAGTGGGCACTGAGCTAATGTGAATGGGAAAGAAAGCAGGCTGCATGGGCCAGGCTGGCTGTGTGTGTGTGTGTGTGTGTGTGTGTGTGTGTGTGTGTGTGTGAATCTGGGTGAATGTCCCAAACTGTCGGGCAAAAAGGGCATCGTGCCCTTCGTGAGGCCACCCTGCTGGCCTGGGGACCCAAGGTGTGGAGCACCCAGCTGAGTTCTCCCTGGGGGGTCCAGATGATCGGCAGGGCCCCTGCACAGCACACGTTTGCCACAAGTTTGCATCCATAATCCCCAGGCCCAACCCCAGCAGACACGCTGGGCCGTGTGCTTCCCAACAGGATAACCCTGGGACCCAGGGTGGGGCACTGACGGGCTTTCTGAGTATCTCAGAGGATGAGGGCTGAGTGGTCACACCGGCAGGGACAGAGGAGCAGTAGTCACGCTGCAGGGGCCTGGGTTCCTGCGAGAGAGGGGGTCAGGGTAGCCTTGGTGGCAAAATGATCTGGGCATTTGAGGCAAGCAGTCAAGATGCCTCCCCACCGCCTCCCCTTGGGGCCCAGTCCAGATGGTCCCAGGCTCCATGACCTCACCCACTTCTGTCCATGGGGACCACCCCAGGGGGCTGCATGGAGGAGATGGAATCAGAGAAGCCCCAGGAATGTGAAGCAGAGCCCAGCCTCGCAGGCCGCCAATCAGGCCTGTGCTCCAGCACCCAATGATCACACTCAGAGCAGCTGCTGCTCAGTTAGAAGCCACTGGAGGGAAACCGTAACCACAGCAAGCCCCAGCCCTGGCCCCAAACCTGTGCAGCCAGGCCGCAGTGCCATGAGGAGGGGGACCCATGGGGCTACTCAGCAGTAACCCCAGGGTTGGGTCACCCATCCCCAACTTCGTAGATTAAAACTAGGGCATGGGCCCTCCACCCCACTGCACGGCCCAGACCCCAGGAGGGAGACAGACACCATGAACCAGGATCTTCTTCTATTACCACGTGACCCTGAGAGAGGTCTTGGGCCCTGCACAGTGGAGCCAGCGCTGCCCATCTACCTTGCAGTCTGAACACTGGTGGGGAAACCAGGGACTGAAGTAACAGCACAAAAGCAAGGTGTGCCGATTATTTATAGCCCCCATGCAAATAGGCCCAGGCCCACAGGCCCCAAAGGAAGGCCACTGGCTCAGCCTCACTGCCGCTCTGCCAGGCCATGGAAGTGGCAAGGGCTGATCCCACACAGACCTCCATGGGGACCTGCCCCTCAGAGCCGGCTGAGGCCAGCCAGGCCTTTCCCAGCTAGCAGTGGGCTGTTAATCTCTACTCTCCAGTTTCTTCAGCCCATAGCAGAGGCAGCCCTATGAAGTGGGGGAGCACCGGACACAGAGTCAGAGGATCTGGGGGTGAATCTCAGCACCCTCACTTATAAGAAGGATCATCCTTCCCTAAGGCCAACACACACCAGATTAACCTTGTAATGGCATTAGCTCACTTCGTGTCCGTGCTGGTTCTGGAAGTGGGTATTTTACTGATGAAGAAACAGATTTGGAGAGGTTAAATGCCCTGCCCAAGGTCACACAGCCAGTAAGTGGTAGAAGGATTTGAATCCAGGCCTGCATCTTGCAGCCGATGTTCTTTCCCGTATACCATGTCAGGAAGAAGAGACAAAGGGAAAGAGGGAGCAAAGGTACAGACAGATAAATGTGCCAAGCACCACACACAGACACTGAGGACAGAGGAAACGAGGAGAGGGGTAAGGGCACCAGGAGAGTGGTGCCCTGTGCTTAATCAGAGTCTATCTGCCCAACCCCCTCTGGGCCAGTCCTAGACCTGACCTTGAGGACCTCTTCCTTTTCTGTATGAGGGTGGTACAGACCCCTGAATTCTACCTTTCCGCCCATCCCAGCCCCTTGGGCCAGCCTCTGGTGCTCAAAACCTGGGGAAGCCTAGGCCATACTAGATTCCAGTCCCAAGGCATGAGGGCCCACTGACTCGGCTCCCCACCCCACCCTAGACCAGCCACCCAGAGGTAAGGAAAGGTGGTGCTGGGCAGGACCAGAGCAGGCAGGTCACCTCCTCCAGGGTAATGTACTCCCAGGCCGTCCAGGGCAGTGGACAAGGCCAACCTTGAGGTGAGCAGAGTGACCGCACTGGTGAGGACTCCTGGGGCACAGAGGACAAGTGTGCATGCTGCACATCCACGTGTACACCCGTGAGTGTGTTCCAGCAATGGGGGTGATGTGGGAGACATGGCCTGAGGTGTGCCATCCGGAATAGAAGTGTACTTTCTAACTCTTCCACAGCAATCGCGTGTAATCTGTTCAATAACAGTTTTGTTAAAGGTGAAAAATAAAACCCATTAAATCAAAACATATCTAAGAGATGGACCTTTAGACACTGACCCACCCATCTCCTCTTTGCAGGGAGGGGGAAACCAAGAATGAGGTCCTGCAATGAGAGTCTCCAGGTCCCCAGACCCGACCTGGCCCCTCTACTCCGGTCCTTCCCTGGCACTGGATTCTGTCTCATAGGCCACAGGGACATGCCCACTGGACCGAGGAGCAAAGTGGGGCCCCAAGAAGAGAGACTTGGCCAGGCTCTTGGGGAGTGTGTGCAAACATAGATGGAGGCTCCCTCAGAAAATCTGCCAGGGAACTAAGAGGGGGCAGGCTGAGGTCGAGAAAGGCAAGCAAACAGAGCCAGGGCAGCTGCTGGGGCAGAAGATGCCCTCCTCCCATGCAACCCTTTCCCACACATATCTGCCCAATCTTGGGGCCAGCCCCTGTCGCCTGCCCATGGAAGGTACCACCCGCTGCCAGTCAAGGCTGGGTGGAGTTGGCTGCAAAGTGGAGGCAGTGTCGGCCCAGGATTTCCTCGGTATACAGACCCGGCCTGGGAAGTAGTTCAAGGTCTAGCCCACTTGGGCCTAAAAGGATGAATGAAGGAGGGAGGACACATGAGGCCCAGAGAGTGGGAGTGAAGGCGAGTGAAAGGCAGTGTGATCAGTAGTATGGAACAGGGCTGACTCTGGCAGAGCAGCAACAGGGCAAGGCAGCCGGGCTTGGCAGGGAGGATGGCCTCCCCAGATGGCCTTCCCAGACGGAAGCAAGTCAGAGAGGCCACAGGGGTTTCACAACCCAGGAAATGGGCTCAGCAAGAAGAGCAGGAGGTGGGGGAGGGGAAGGGCTAGGCAAGGTCCCCTCTAAGGCCCTTCCACCAGGTCCTGTGCCCCAGCCTCCATATGACCAGCTTTGTCTTGGAGGAGAACCAGCTACGGTCTCAGATCATAGCCAAGTCCCAGAGCAAGTCCAGACACTTGCTCCCAACCCCCATGAGTGCTCCTTCTTGCCCCGCTCCTCACAGACCAACCACTGCAGTGGACTCTCCTCCCTTTCCCCAGCGACCCCAGTCACCACCAACCCATGAAACCTCCTGGGCTCCCACTGCCCTTGGAGAAACCCCAGACCTCAGCCTGGCCCTGGCTTGCTTCACCTCAGGTCTCACCTCTGGCTACTCTGTGAACTCCTATCTCGCTTTTAAGCCCCCTCTTTTACATATGCTATTCCCTCAGCCAGAATGTCCTGAATTCCTACATATCCTTCCAGACAGTTCTAAAGGCCAACCCTGGGGAATCAGGAAGCCAGCTTCTTCCCTGCCTCATGTACTCACTACAGGTACCCTGTGCAGTTGTCTGAGAAGTGCATGCTGAGGACCTGGGTCTGTTCTCTGGGCACTGTCTCAGTCCCTGTCTTGGGCTTCTCAGCTCTGGCCACACATATGAATGTCCTGGGGACATTCAAAAATCATTCTGCCAGGCTGACCCTGTCCACAGGGATCCAGTGGGAATCACAGGTGAGGCCTGAGCAGCATGAGTGAAGCCTCTGCAATTGCAAAGGGGTGGTCATACCCTGAGAACCAATGAAAGATGTGGACCCTCTTCCCAGGAAAGCACGTAAAGGTGGTGACATAATTCTGCACACGATGGGGTGGGGGCTCTAAGTCCCAAAGGCCCAGTCCAGCCCTCCTCAGGCCCAGCCAGCAGGCACCACAGTGACAAGACATACTGGGCCATGGAACTCACAGCTAGGAAGGTGGGCGACAGTCACATAAATATGTAATTACAGAGGAGAATATGACCGCTGCTCAGGTAGTGAGTGGAAGGGAGCGAGAGGGGCTGGGGTAGAATGGGGACCAGGCTTCAATCTGAGAGATGTGCAGGGGTGCAGCTGGCCCAGCCAGTCAGAGGATCTGGAAGGGTCTGAGAGGCAAGACTTGGGACCCTGGCTGTCACTGGCTCACACTCCTCCTGCCAGCACATGGTTAAGGGGAGGGGTGAGGATAGGACCTTCTTGGGGGCATAGTCCATGCCAGGCCCAGGCCTTGAGTCACTCAGCTAGTCCTAGGATTGGGGAAGCCCTGGGCTCAGTCAGAGGGAGAGTTCCAGGTACCCCCTGAGGGAGAAACAAAGGCCCCTTCATGGCAGGACTGAGGACAAGGGGGCCTCTGTGAAGAGCTGGGGTGGGGGGTACATGAGGGTCTTTCCCAGAATAACTGCACATGTGTGCACACACGGGCACACCCACCAACCCAAACACAGTTACACATGGGGAACCCTGCTTGCAGTTAGACACACACACAGATGGTTGTAACCACAGGCACATACACACTCCTAGGATGACTCAGTGACACACACTGAGAAACACCACCCCCCACAACCGCTGTCACCTGTTGACAGACATCGATACCCTCATGCACTCATAAGCGCAGAGACATCTGTGTGCACACACGGTATCACCAGCACAATGGACAGAGATATTCCAGGCAGACACAGGGATAAACACACAAGTCTGGAAGCACCCACACACGTCTGGCTAGGGTCTGGCACCAGGAATGTCCAAATGTAGCCTTTTCGACCACAGCCCCTGGGGCACAACGGCTAAGGAGGGAAACAGCAGCTGGGTGTCAGGCAGGCTGGGCCTCTCCACGGAAGGAGGCAGAGAAAGTCCCTCCTGGCCCAGAGCAAAGTCCAAAGTGCACAGAGGAAGAAGTGGGCCAGTCGCATACATCACTGGGCAGGCCTCCCCGCCCACCCATCTGAGGGGACAGCGGAGGCTGAGGACGAGACCAGGGGTCACAGGTGGCAGTCCGAGGCCTGGCACACGGAAGGAGGGGAAGGTTCACACCTGTCAGGTGGGACGGCCACGCCAGGTACCTCACACATGACCTCCAGTGAGCTCAGACTCACTGAGCAGAACTCAACAAAAAGAGAGCAATTCATCCAAAGCCACAAAGCCGTTGGGGCAGCCCCGTGGGGAGGCAGAGGGGGACCCTCCAGTTCTAACTCTGGAACTGGCCACCTGGCCTCCTGTGGGGTGAGGGCATGTCTGTGTGCCTGGGGGTGGGAATGGTTCCTCCTCCAGCCTCCAAAGAGGTGGGCCCCGAGTCTACTTCCTCCACCTTGTCCCTCTGCACCCCCAGAGGCCTACTTCCAGATTCCCATGGTTCTCCCCATAGTTGGCATTAATCTCTGTGTTTGGGAGAAGGTGAAATGGGCGCCTAAGGCTTTTGCCACCCATCACCACAAGGGGAGTAGGGCTCGGATGACGCCTCCCCATCTGGGGATCGGGAGAAGCCGGGAGAGAGGCAGGGCCATGGCGTGCCATCCCATGGCGGGCAGTGAACACAGGAACTTAGGAGTGGGGGCCTGGGTGTGGGTTGGACAGGTCTAGTTCAGACCTGGTCTGCTCCTTGGTGCCCTGTGAGCCTGGTGAAGGTGCCCTGGCATCCCCGTCTGTAAAAGGGAGTGATCTTGCCCTGCCTAGGAGGCTGTGCTGAGTGCAAGACCTGGCACCATCATCCTTATCACCTCCTCCACCCTCACACCTGGCCTCTCCACACCTGCCCCCCTGCCCATTTCCAGCCGTCCTGTCACCAGGATCAGTGGTAAAGGGGCTCTCTCAAGCCTCCCACCCCTGTAATGCCCTGCTCTGGACTGTTGCTCTGGGAAAAGACCAGGCTTGGCAAAGGCAGCCTGAGACCATTGGCAGACCCTGGGCTAGCTGCTCTCTCTCTCAGGGCCTCGGTCTCCCTGTACTGATACTTCAGACCCACAAGCTTTCTCCAGCCCTAGTTCTAGAAGGCCCTGCAATCCTCCTGTCTCCCTCCACCCTGGTCCGGGCTCCCAGCCCCTGCAGCCCACACCAAGCAAGCATCTGATCTAGCCGCTCCACTGTGCCTGTTTACCCAACAAGCCAGTGACATGATCCAAAGCTTCCGGGGCTGTTGTGAAAACAGTGGCTCAGCCACCGCAAGCCTGCCCTCCTGGGCACCTTGGCAGGGACCTTCGAGGGACAGCCATCCCAACCCCATACCGAGGGCCTCTTGAACTTTCCCACCAAAGACCTGCCGAACCCCGTCCTCCCCAGCCCAGGCTTGCACGCTACCTCTTGACTCTCATGTCTCTGCTTTCAGCTCAGGTCCCACAAACTCCAGGCCTGCCTGTGGGCCCACCTGCCTCCCCAAGCTCACCATGCTCTAGAGACACTCAAATGCACTTGAGCCAGGCCTCCTCATGTCCTCCACGCAAGTGTCCCCTCATCTCCTAGCAGGGCCAGCACTGGCCCCATGACACCAGAGGAGGTGGGGGGTTCACCCTCCTCCCCACACAGCATCACCATCAGTTCTGTGCTGCATTCTACCCTGAAGTAATCTCTTCTGTCCACCGCTGTCCCCATCCTAGCACCCTATCACCTTCCCCAGGCTCTGCACCTGCTTGCTCTCCATCCTCTGCTCTGGCCCCACAGTCCTTCTGCCCCAGCAACTAAGGCAGATCTCGTCACTCCCTGCCCAAGTCCCTAATGGTTACCTTTTCCTTCCCAATAAGCCTAGGCGCCTCCCCCGGGCCTGACCCACCCTCCCTGACCTCCTCGGCCACTGCCTTCCCCTCACTCCTCTGCCCCAGGCCACAGTGACCCCTTTCAGTTCCCTGAACAGCCAAGTTCCTTCCTGCTTAGGAGTCTCCGCATTTGCTGTTCTGTCTTCCTGCCCCTCCTCTGAAACACACACGGGCTCCTTATCATTCAGGTCTCAAATGGACAACTCCTTCACCTTCCCATTTCACAGATGAGGCAGCTGAGGCTCAAAGCAGTCTAGTCCCTGGCTCAAGACTACACAGCCAGTAAATATCAAGTGAGAATTCGAACCCAGGTCTGTCTGGTGCTTGCAGAGGTCTTGCTCCTAAACCTTCAGGATATGCCCTCACTCAAAACTCCTAGCCCAGACCCCTGCCAATCTCCAGCCCTCCAGTCTTCTGGCCCCCGCCTACAATACCACTATCATTACCACACCAACACCCGAGGCCCCCAGCCTCTGGGCCCTGGATAGCAAAGGGCTTCCCCTCCCTGTCGCTAGCACAAGCATGTCCCTGTCACCAGCCGCCACGTGTCAAGGATGTATGTATGGACATGTGTGTAGGGGGAGTTTCTATCCCCAGATGTCTACCCCCTTCCCAGTCCACAGGCTGACTCCAGGGGTCCAAAGGGTAGGCAGTCTGGCAGGAGGGCTCACCACCCACCACCCCCATCACCAGCGTCAGTTTCTCCAGGCCCAACGTCCCGCAGGGGACCAGAGTCAGGGAAGGGGCCCAGGGGAGGCTGAGGGGGCAGCAGGCAGCTGCCTTTCTCTTCCCTGCATCCATTTGTCATGAGATCTATTTTCCTCCCTTTGAAAGGGAGTGAGGGGGCTGGGCTGCTGAGTGGGCACAGCTGCTCCGCCCTGCAGCTCCTCTCCTCAGAGGACATGGAACGTACCCTCCCCACCCTGCAGCATTGCCACCGGGAGGCAGAACAGAGCGGGAGTGAAGGAGCCTGAGACCTGGCTTCTCAGTCGCGTTGTGCAGCCACCTGGCCCTGTGACACTGGGCCAGTGCCCAGGCCTTCAGACGATAATAACCCCACCATCAGTACCACTTGCTGTTTTGGGGGATTGTTACCACAAACTGAGTGCTAAGTGCTTTACATAACTCCAGTTTCTACCCCTTAAACACTAATAAAGTGCCAGGCAAGATGCTAGCTACTTTGCATACATTATCTGTAGCTTCCGGCACAACCACAGGAAGATGGATGCTATCATTGTCTCATCTGTCAGAGAAGAAAGATGAGGCACCAGGCATCAAAGCCACTTGTCCAAGTTCATTCGTACAGCTTGGAGCCGGCTAATCCCTGAGACGCAACCCAGCCGACGCCAGTTCACGCGACGCGGCTCTGCCTGCCAGAGTTAGCGCTCTGAGCCTCTGAGCTCAGAGGAAAGGAGGAGCTGGGGTGATGGGGGTTGCAGGGGACTTCATAGCCTCAGCTCCCCGAGCCCTCTCCTCAGGCCTCTGTCAAGGCCTGGTCAGCCCTGGCAGCGGGAAGCCTGGTCAGTCAGCCTAACCCACTGGCCAGGCCCTGCTCCCCTCACAGGCAAGGCCGGGGCGGGGCAGGCCACAGCCGGAGGGCTGGTCAGTCCCACTCTGAAACCACTTCCTGGGCAGCCCAAGGGAAGTGAGCCTCCGGAAGCACCTCAGATGGACAGATCTCTCCCTGGGCCCAGGCCTTGGAAAGTGTACAGACCGCCCTGGGAGAAGTACCCTGCTTGCCTCCCAGTCGCCAGAGCCCAGCAACTCCACTGTAGGCACTGACACTGTGGGGACAGAGGAACTGATTGGACCCCCACCCACCTTCGAGCACCTTAGCCCCATGACCACAGGCAGCCCACTTCCTCCTCTGCGGCAGCAGCCACAAACAGTGCCAGCACAGCTGAAGTTGTCCCCCATCGTCCCTCCCCCCACCCCCTACTGAGTCCTGGTCAGCCGGGGTGGGGGGGGTGGGGGGGGGGGTGGGGGGGGTGGATCTGGCCCAGGTGAGCAGGATGGCTGGTGAATGCCTGGGCAGGCAGAGCCCACCTCCTGGTGTGGCCCAGCCCCCTGGAGCACCTGTGGTCACAACCACACCTCAAACCTCACCCTCAGTGCCAGACACAGGCTGGGTTGTGACCCTGACCAAGGACCCCGTTTCCTGACCCAGGATGGGCAGTGTGGTGTGTGTGGGCAGGCTTCTGAATGCAAGGGTGACTGGCCGAGCACCCGAGTGCGTGTTTGAGCATGCCTGTGGATGTGTGTGCGCATGTGTGGTGCATGTGTGGACACTTGAGGGTGTGCAGGCCTGGGCGCAGAGGGCAGTTCAGTTTCTATATCCCTGTGTGAGCATATCTGTGTCTGCGCCGGCTGGGAGATGAGGTTTGAGCTTTGAAAGTGGGCTGGCTCCGAGACTAATTGGTTGAATTTCTTAGGGAATGAGGCTCAGTGCTGGGAGTGGGTGGGTCCCTGACCTCAGGTAGCAGAGGCCTCCAGCCCGCCAAGGACACGTCACCTCCTCCCCTCACCAGGTTTGATGGTAAGTTGAATAAACAGCAGACCCAATGATGACCCTCCCCTTGTTTAGCCCCCACTCCCATCCCAGGAGCCAGGGCCCTGCCCTCCTGCCCTCCTTCCCCTCCAAGTTAAGCTCTGAGAGCACAGCCCCCACTGATCTATTCACCACCACCCCCCACCCCTGCTGCCCCCCAAAAACCTGTAGATACCAGTAGGGGCGGGAGTGGGGCAGTAGGGGCAGGAGCAGGGGTTGATCAGGGAGGCCTCCCTGAGGAAAGACCACCTTTGCCACCCCTCCCCACTGTCACTCCCTAGGTTCCAAGTGCCCTCAGCAAACCCCCTCAATCACACCCCAGAATCTTATCCACTGAACTTTGGACATTCGATAGGTAACTCTCAGGGCTGTTTTCATTATAATGAGGGCAGAAGGAAGGAGGTCTGGCCCCAAAAGAAGGAATCTTTAGCTTTATAAGGAGCCTGAGTGCAGCCTTCCCCAGTATTACTTAGAGACTGCCTAACTCACCCAGAATCTGGAGGCTGGGGAGGAGAATTGTGTATCTCTCCTTCACCCCAGAGAAGATGGGCAAATGAGGGAACTGGGATGTGGAAAAGAACTCAGGAGAGACCTCATTCCATTCTCAGTTTGGTGTCCAACCCACCGTGGGGCCCAGGGCAAACCTCAGTTTCCCTGTGAGATGATGAGAACAGCCTGAGGCAGAGACAAGAGGCCATAGAAAAGCTGATACATCCACCCTGAACCCTTGGCACATGCCCCGCCTTCTTTCTAACTGACTAGCAAAATGTCACCCCTCCTCACCCCAGACGGCCGGTGGGCCCCAGGCCTCTGAGCTCCAAGGCCACAGTCTTCCCTGGGCCAAGAGCCAGTGTCAGGCAGGGAGCCCTCATAGGCAAGGCCAACTGCTGCCCGCTCTGGGCACCCAGGCCCCTCACTCAACCCAGGGACTCTGTGTGACCCTTCCCCTACCCGACCCAGCCCCAGCCCCAGCCCCAGCAGATGGGGAGGAACCCAAAGAGGAAGGCCACCCTGGCACACTGTCCATATGTCCATCTGTCTAGGAGGATCCAGTCTTACCTGGGGCTCCTGGCTCCCCCTTGCACCCAGTCCTGGCTCCTGCTGCAGCCACCGCCACACTACCACCACCAGAAGTAGGTCCGCTGCCCTCACCTGGGCCAGTTCCAGGCAGACCTGCAGGAACAAGAGGCAACAGCTGAGCTGGGAGGCACTGCCAAATAGGCTTTCCCCATCAGTCAGCCCCAAAACGACCAACGCAGGCCTGGCTCAGCCCCATCTGGCTCTGAGGCCTCAGCCTCTTTGGACCCAGTTTTCTCTTCTGTGAAGTGGAGTGTTGGGCCCAACTTCTCCAGGGCACCGGCCCCGTGTCCTCTCCACGCTAGGGGTTGGATCGCTGTGTCTCAGCCCTCAGAGCATTTCCAGACTACAGATGCAGCAAGAAAGCTCCCACTGTCCGCCCGAGGTTGTCCTAATCTTCCTGTCTGCAAGAGGTTGCCCTATGACTTAGGAGACCTAGTGGCAATTGGGGGAGCCACTGCTCTGTGGCCTGGGGTAATTTCCCTGAGCCTCAGTTTATCTTATCTTTAAAATGAGGAGACTACATCTCTCCAGGTGGTTCTGAGGCCCCAGTGATGCGGCATGATATAGCTCCTGTGCTAGACTCACCTTGGGAGTACCAAATGAATAGTGACATTTTTAAAAAAAATGTTTATTTATTTATTTTGAAGGAGGGGGCAGAGAGAGAGAGGGAGAGAGAGAATCTTAAGCAGGCTCCATGCTGAGCACGGAGTGCTACGAGGGGCTTGATTCTGAACAAGGAGATCACGACCTGAACTGATATCAGAAGTTGGATGCTCAACCAACTGAGCCACCCAGGTGCCTCATGACACTTTTTTATTCTTTGTTTTACACCTTTTAGCTCAGGTGATTCTCACATTAATATTGTGCCCATTATACAGCTGAAAAAACCGAGGCCCAGAGAGATCCTAGAAGGAAGGAATGGCAATGGCAGCAAGGTGTCCCAGGTCTCCTGGCTGAAAGGCCTGGGCCTCCACAAAAGATTCCTCTCCCCAAGATGTGAGCTCCTCCTCCCACTGAAGACCCCCATCACCGCTCCCTAGGGACTGAGTCATCCTCAGGCTTGTCTGTACTTTATTTCTAATTTTAATTTAAACTCCAATTAGCTGTGGCAGCTAAATGGTGTCAGCATCCTGCAGTCAAGCTCCAAATCACCCCCCCGAGCCCCTTCTTCCCCATCAGTGTTGCTGAGACTGGGCAGGTGTCAAGTGGGCTGAATAAGGCTGCTGGGGTCTCTGCCAGCCCTCAGCCCTTCCGAAAGCAGTCTGGTAAAGGGCACGGGAGGGGGCACCAGACACATCACAGAAAAGAAACTGGGTGGGGGACTATCTGGGCTTTTATTAGCCCAGCTCTCAGGAAAATGGAGACCATAGAGTAGGCAGGGGGGAGTGGTCTCCAAATAAGACTTAGCATGTGCTGAGCTCTGACAAGCAAGCCTGTGTTAGAGGACTGTTGACACAGGACCTCAAGTCCTCACAGCAACTTTCTCCATTCTGCAGGTAAGGGGACTCAGCCTTAGAGAGGCCTAGCCCCAGTCTTGCGCCCGTAAGAGGCACAGTGAGTATTTGAGCCCTAGGTCTTGGTCACAGCACTGCAAACCCAAAGACTTGCCCTCGGGTATCCTTCAACTTGGGGGAGCAGAGGAAGGCAAGAGATAGAGGCCTTCCCCAACTCCCCAGGAACCAGGGCTGGCCTTGAGGTGCCCCGTGCACATCCACACCCTCACAGCCTCCCACATGCTCACACACACTGGGGCTCTCACCTTCCTGCCCAGCACTGTCACCTCGGGGCACAGGCACCACACTCTCGGTTCCCTACAATCACAGGGACTCCCTAGCACACAGACTGGCAGTTTCATAGTCAGACTGTGAGTCTCCCACCAGTCACACACTCACCAGTCTCGCCCAGCCACAGTTCTGAACACACCAGATCCCTTATACCAGCCTATAGCTAGGTATAGCTGTCCAAACACCTCTACATCACACACACACACACACACACACACACACACACACACACACACACAAACAGGACTGCCCTCTACCGGCCTGTCCACTGCACCCCAACTCAGTCCACAGCAGGAACAAGGAAACTCAAGGGACCAGTCCCCTCCCTTGGTGACCAGGTCAGCCTGGTCACAGAGGCTCAGTAGCAGAGGGAGAGGAAGAACGAGTGTTACACACATACCCACACTCAGACACACACATGAGCCTGGTGGGCTAACACTCTAACACAGGCTCCCAAAACTAACAGCTCAAATGTATTTGGCCAGTGGGTCACCATGGCATGCCCAGTGTACAACATAGGACTGTCCAGACACACAAGGGACACATAGGCACACAAAGACACACACACACCCCAACACATTGACGGGAATCTGGTGATAAAGGACACACCAAGACATAGTGCACACAGAGTTGCGAAGGGCACACAGAGCCTCAGGACACACAGACATACACACATGTACATAGGGAAGGCACACAGGTGGGAAAAGACCACAGAGGCAAGTTCCAGACACAGTGACAAAGAACACACAGGCAGACACAGACACACAATGTACCTACATGTCCAGATACAGGCAACTCATTACAAGGAGTCAAGTCCAACCGTATAGGGTAGGGACCAGAGGAGAAGGGGATGCTCTTACGCACAGCAAATCCTTCTGACCAGGTGTGAGTGGGGGGCTTAGTGGGGCTCTCCCTTCTCACGGGAGGAAATGAGAGTCAGAAAAGTAGGACAGTTCTGACGGTGCCCACCTCCAGCCTCTTCACCCCGAATCTCCTCCACTCTCTCCCCTCACCTGGCCGGGACCCACGGGGGGAGGGGTGGCGTCTGAATTGCGGAGGGGCTAGGACCGACGGGACCTGGAAGGGGCCTCTAGGCGAGGGGGCTCAGAGGGGCGGAGGGGTGGGGCGGTAAGGGGGATGGTGGAGACTGGAGCCACGCCCAGCCGGAGACAGATGGAGAAAGACCGAGAGAGACACCCAGACTGAAAGGAGAGAGCGAGCGAGAAGGAGGCGCCGCTCCGGCTGGGCCGGGCAGGGACCCAGGGGCGGGCGGCGAGGCAAGGCAGGCGGCCTGGCTCCTGCTCCGCGGTAGAAAAGGAGAGGCGGCGGGACCGGCAGGGGGCGACGAGCGTGGGTTGGGGGCGCGGCTCTGGGAGGACGGGATCCAGGGGCGGCGGGAGGTGCGGTGGGGGTGGGGCACGCGGAGGTCTAAGGACAGACAGATCAAGATTAGGAAAACGCGGACGCGGGAACACAAGAGGGGGTGGGGACAGATGGACCGACCGAGGGCCCCAGGGAATCGACGGGGACGGGCGGACGCTCGGAGGGTCTAGGGACATACTGGCGGGTAGAGGGGCCGGGAGCAGACCAACGAGAGGGCCTCGGCCCGTACCGCTGAACGGAGGGACAGACCGACGGACCGGGGACGGAGGCACCGGCGGGTCTCGGAGCGCGGCGGGGACTTTCGCTGGCCGCGGCTCAGTTTCTCAGTTTTGGAAACGAGAACCGGATTGGAGAGGGGGAAGGGAGGGGCGGCGCGCTCTAAGGGTAGCCCGGCTCCCTCGTCCGGTCCCGGCCCTCACTCACCTCCCGCGCACCTCCAGGCGCCAGGGGTCTCGACGTCTGGGGTCCAGCTCCCTGCTCCGTTCCGGGGCGCGCGCGAGGACTGGGGGTCGATGCGGGCCCGACCGGGACGGGCCCGGAGGCCGCTGAGTCCCGTCCGGGCCTCAGCGCGGCGGGCGGATGCCGAGGGTCGCTCCGGGGATCCCGGTGCCGCAGCCTCCCTCTCTCGAGCCGCTGCACACGGAAGTGCAAGGGGGCGGGGCGGCGCGACCTCACCCAGGTGCCTGCCACGGCCCCGCCCCCGCTCAGGGCCCGCCTTCACAAGGGCCAGCCCCCTAAGGCCCCGCCCCCGCCGCGGAGAGGAGGGGGTCCCGGCCTCCGCCTCCCGGTGCCGGTCACTCTCGGCCGGTCCCGGCGCACGTCGGCCCCTGCCAGACCTTGGCGCGCGTACCAGCCCTCAGAAGGGGGGCCACTTTACAGAGGAGGACAATGAGGCCCGCGGGAGGAGGACGCTCTCCCAACCCCCCCACCCCATTCTCCACCCCTCTCACACCGTAGCCTGGGAGGTGCCGGCGGGGCTTCCCCAGCTCCCAGCGCCCACGCCCGGGACTCCCCACCGGCCAGCTGGCCCGCCGCGCCCGGTCTCTCTCTCTTTCTCTCTCTCTCTCTCTCCCCCCCGCCCCTTTTTGTTGGTGGGAGTGAAGACGCGGCTGGGCCCGGTGCCTGCTGCCAGGCCGGCTCGTCCCGTCCCTGGCCCTGAGAGTGGCTGAGAAAGCTCCAGGGTGGGAGGCTCTAGCTGGTTCATCACTGCTGGTCGAGAGATTCCAGGAGCAGCCCCTATCCTGACCCCTCAGCTTTCTGCTCTCCTGCCCCCACCGTCCATAGCTCCCCACCGCCCCTAATAGGCACCTGAGCTTCCTTCCACACTTGAAACTTGGTTGTCAGGCATAACTCATTCATTCACTGGGTACCCTCTGGGCCTAAAGTCTGGGGATGGTGAGGGACCCAAGGAGTCCATTCCCTTGCCTTCAAAGCTCAGAAAGGAAAGAGCTGATGACTCCATACTCCAAAGAAATGTCATTTTCCAGAGGCAAAGAAGAGGGTTCCAGGTCCCAGACCTTCCAGGGGAACACCTAGACAGCTCTTCCCTGCTGAAGCCTAATGATTGGAAATGAGGGGCAATTCCTGAGGAGGCCTGAGTTGATCCAAGGGGCTCAAGGTTTTCTCAAGGAGCAGATGGTGGCAGCTGTTACACTGGAGTGGCCTCCTGGGAGAATGGATAGGGACAGAGGCTGCCACATTGTGCAGGTTGGAGGACCCTAGGTTGTGAAAGATGTATGGGGAGAACAGGACAGACCAGGTGGGTCATGGGGCTGTGGTTAGATTGGGAGGAGGAGGTGTTTAGTGAGACCTCCAGGGATGGAGAGCCCTGGCAGAGATGTGGATCCCAAAACTCTGTTTTAAGGGGGGTGGGTTTAGACTGGAAAGAGAAAAACTACAATGACTCTTTTTACCACAGAGCAAACAGGGACACAGGTATCCTATACCTGGAAGGGAGGGCCTATTTTGAGAACCGGTTTATGTCCATGTTTGTAGTCCTATTGCCCCATTGGGGTAGGCTTTTTCCACCAAGCTGGACCCCTCTGACCACACTGGATATCATTTGGAAAATAAACCTTATGCCTTACCCCTCACAACAGGACCTTTGAACATTCTATTCTCTGGGCCCCGAATGCCATTTCCCACCCACCCCCATGTCTCTACCTGTCTTGGTTGTGTCCACTCACATGACACTCCTCCCAGATGCCCAGCTGTGAATCCATGGTACTTCCCTGAGCTAAGGGAACGTATTCATTAGTGTGTTTTGTGTCCTCATTCTCTCACCCCCACCCCACCCCATGGCTTCCCTGGAGTTGGGCTGGAGGGAAGGTGAGCTTCAGGTGACTTTTGTCCACCCGGGATCAAGTTTCCTTTCTGGTTCCTCCTTCCAGGTCTACCTCGGCAAGTATTCTCTCCCTCAGCATCAACAATAGGTCCACCCTGTACCAAGGACTGCTGGAGAGAGGGCAAAGGAGGGTTGACCTCGGGGATCTCCAGATCCAGCCACGGGAACTTTGCTCCCACACCCTGAGGTTCACCTTAGAAAATGGAAAGGAAGAATAATGGCTATCACTAATGGAGCTTCCCCAGTGCCAGGCCCCGTGCCCAGTATTGGATATGTTCAATTCAATCAGTTCTTAGACCCTATAAGGTAAGGGTTACTGTTAGTGTCACTTTGAATGAAGAGCAAACTGAGTCTCAAAGAGAAGCAAGGCCACTTGCCCAGGGGTACAGAGCTAGTGAATGGTAGAAGCAGGATTCGAACCAAAGTCTGCCTGGCTCCAAAGCCCATGTTTTATGTCCGGAGTTCTCAATCTCAGCACTATTGCCCTTTGGGCCAGATAATTCTTTGTTATGAGGACTGTCCTGTGCCTTGCAGGATGTTTAGCAGCATGCCTGCCCTCTACCCACTAGATGCCAATAGCACTCCTCTCCCTCAAGTTGTGACAGATAAAAATGTCTCCAGACACTGCCAAATGTCCCTGGGGCAGGGAGAGGGGCAGGGGAGCAGGCAAAATCACACCTTGTTGAGAACCAAGGCTTTAGAGCAGGGCTGGCATTGTGAGAGCAAGAAAGATTGAAATTAGACACCAGGAAGTACTTTCTGGGCCCTGAGGATTATGCAGACACGTGGGCTCAGGGGCTGTGAGCACACACTGGCCTCAGCCAATCTTTCTCTTCTGGAGACTTCAAGGGGAAGTGTGATAACCCAAAAGGGGCAGAGAGGCTAAGGCTGTGCAGGCCACACTGTGACAAGGGCAGAGGAAGGATGCAGAGACAAACGCTGCGACCAGGGGCCCCAGAGAGAATAAGCTTGGGTGGGGTCCAGGGAGTCCAGACCAAAGTCAGCTGGAGCCACTGTGCATGGTGGAACTGTTCCTGGGTGCCACACTGGGTGGGCCAGGGCAGGGTCCATGAGAGCTTGCCTCTGTGCCCTCATAACCTGCCTGCTCCAGGCCTTCAAAGGGCCTACTGAGGCCTGGAAGCTAGCCTTGGCTGTATCACATGCTAACTGTATGACCTGAGGCAGGCGACCACACCTCTCTGATCCTGAGTCCTCACCTGAAAAAGGGGCTGATGACAGACTCATGTCAGGGGCTGAGTAAGGGTTAGGTGAGATGATGTGCGGGAAACCTCAGCCAGGGTGGACACCTGGTGAGGGCTCAGCTCACACTGGCCAGGGGCACAGGTATCATCACTTTGCTGAGTCACAGGCTGTCAGCTTTGGAAGAGCCCTTGATGGCCTCTCATGACATAGGGTGTAAATCCCCAAGCAGGGCTGGGCCCATGGCAGCCACCAGGAAGTGGTACTTTCTCTTCTTCCTCCTCCGGGTTTGCAGCCAAGGAAACAGGCCCATCACAGATAGTGGTGGACAGCATCCAGTCTCCTACCCCCAGCATCCGCCCAGGGCTAGTTCTCTGTGGATTCCCTAGAGGGTTTGTCCAGAGGAGGGCTAGCATGACCAGTGCAGCCCCTACCCCACCCATAGACCATGAACCCTGGGGGCCCCCAGGCCCCTCTGCAGGAAGTCCAGGACTCAGCCAAGCAACCTAGAAAAGGCCTAAACCTTCTTCTGTCCCTAGGGCCCACCTACCTGAGGGCAGGATGGGGTCCCCCCCACCCTTGATCCCTGCCAAGAGTTGGTCCTTGTCCTGGCCTCTCTGCCTCTTGCTCTCTGTTTCTGCCTCTCCATATCATCATCCCCATCCCTGAAACTTTGGCTGCCAGCACCATCCTCATCACACCCAGAGTGCTGGCCTGGCCAAGGTAGAGTCACTCATGTTTCTGGAGCAGGAGGCCTGGGCCAGCAAGGGTGTTGCACCTGGGTGATTTCTGGGGATGGCAGAGCAGTTGGGGGATGAAGGTTGGAAGGGCACATGGGACATGGTCCAAACTGTGGCTATACCTCAGGCCACCAAATGGTCATGAGCAGGGATTTCAGCCTCAGGCACTGGGTAGGGGGCAAGCAAGGGCAGTGGGTTTGGGAGCAGCGCCACATGGTAGTAGAGTGCCAAGCCAAGGCCTAGAGGGGTCAGGTTCACATCCTCCTCACACCCTGGACCTGTGACTTAACTGTGCCTCAGCTTCCTCATCTGTGGAATGGAGATGATAAAGGTAACACTGGCCTGGTGGGTGGTTGGGAGGATGGGGAGACCGGGCTCACGGGGCACTAGGCATGAGACTCAGTCTGTGTTGGTGTTAACTGCCAAATAAAGAGTTGATGAGGCCCAGCTAATAGTCCCCAAGTTCTGTAGTCAGTATATTTGTGTTCAGGTGAAACTTGGGGAAATACTTGGGAGTAGGCAAGGGGCAGGTGTTTTCTGAGAGCACGGGACACGGGGTTTTTTCTGGAGCTATTACCGGTATGCAGCACCTGGCCTGCCCCAGTCCCACGTTGACCATGGCACAGCCCCTGCCTGCCTGAGTCCCCACTTCTGGCTCCACACCCAAAGGGGTGTGGAGGGGGGCTGGATAGACGTCGGTGCTGTCAGAGGCAGAAACAGAAGGAAGGCTTTTTCTTGACACAGAGACCCAAGGGAGCCTTCTCCACCACCTCCACCTCTCCCATCCCGCACACGCAACAGCACCCTCTGCTCTGATCTGCTGGGTCTCACACTAGGCTCTGACACCTGGGAGTCTGAGCAGCCCAGTCACCCACAGGGCTTGCCAGCCCCCTGGCCTGGCCATGCCTCAGTTTCACTCCACACACACCCCCACCCCCCCAGCACGGGTATCTCACTGAGCCCTTTAGCCCGTGGGGAACTGGAGGCAGGCCCAGCGCGGGAAGGCAGCCCTCTATGTAGGGAGGGTAGGGAAGAACCGCAGGCACACTGGCATCCCCCGTGCGGCACAAACATCCCACCCCCACCCCGACAGCCACACGCGCCCCCGCAGGCACGTCTCCGCGCTCGGGTACCCACTAGCCGGGGGCCCGGCCCCGCCCCGCCCCGCCCCAGGGAAGCCTTTCCGAGGCCGGCCGGAGGCCCCGCCCATCCCCGTGACGTAAGCCTGGTATAAAAGAGACGGCTCTATTCCGGGTTGCGCAGCCACCTGGAGGTTGGACTGGCGCCGACACCTGGGCCCCGGCGCCGGGCGGCGCCTTCTTCTCCTAGCCCTTCCCCGCTGCCGGCTCAGTCCCGGAAAGTCGGGGAGACCTGAACACGCCCATTTCATGGATGGCGCAACAGAGGTCCTGGGAGTGAAGGTGGTCCAGCATCCTGCTAGCTAGCTGGGAACCTGTAAGAAGATCGGAGGACAGGGGTGGATGGGGGATGAGAGGTAGGGAGAGAGTCACAGAAACCTAGAAAAGTAATGTTACACATTAGCGGTTGCTGATGAAAAACAGAGCAAATAAGGAAAATAAAGACTAGCTTTCAGAGGAAAGTAGAAATCTCCCATAATTCCTCCAATAACTTAATCTCCCCTGACAGACCTACCCTCCACGCTGTGATTGCATCTTAGAAATTGTTCTGTTGGAGGCCAAAATCAGGGCAGGCTTTCTAGAGGAGATGACAGAGCATTATGGGGCTCAGGACCCCTTAATAATTTTGCCCCGAGATCAGGACTGGGGGATCCTAGGTTCCTGACCCAGACGTCACCCAGAGTTTGCCAACAGCTTTCAGCAGGACTGTGAGCAGGGCCTGAAAAGAAGTGGTTGGGCCAGTTGGACCAGCAGAGCCTGAGCAAAGTGCCCACACACTCCCATAGCCAGCACCCTCCATCCCAGGTCCTCAAGCGGTATAAGAGGCCCTGGGGCACCAGGACACCCTAGCCAACCCACTCACCTCCCCTCCCCCCCCCCCCCCCCCCCCACTGTTCATCAAAACCCCTGCCTCTGCTCAAGCTGTGCTTTGCCACTGGAATGTCATCCCATCAAGTTCTTAACCATCTAACCAGGCCCCCTACAAAAAAGTCCTCCTCCAGGGAGCCTCCCAGATGCCTGCCCCTAACCAAGGAGGTCCTCTGCTTTCTATGACCTCTCCCCTCAACTCTACTCACCCCACCCACCCCGTCCAGGGTCTCTCCTGAGGCACCAACCACATGGGGCAGAGGCTCCAGAGTAGGAAGAACTAACATGCAGCTCCACACTAACTGGCTGTGTGACCTTGAGTAGCCCCCTTGGGGCTCCCTTACCCCTTAGGGCTGCTCTGAGGATGGATTGAAATGTTGGGAGCAGGGGTGCCTAGGTGTCTCAGTTGATTAAGCATCCGACTTCGGCTCAGGTCATGATCTCAGATTTTGTGAGTTTGAGCCCTGCTGTGGGCTTTGTGCTGACAGCTCAGAGCCTAGAGCTTTCTTTGGATTCTATGTCTCCCTCTCTCAATGCCCCCACCCCTCTCGTGCTCTCTGTCTCTCTCTCAAAAATAAACTTAAAAAAACGTTTTTTGTTTTTTTTTTTTTAATTAAAAAAAGAAAGAAATGTTAGGAGCAGAGGACCCAGCCTGTGCCAAGGACTAGAAACAGACTGCTACTGGGCTATCCAAGCCACCTCCCCAGACTGTGAGCTCCCTTGGCCGAGACATACTTCTGCCTGCAGTGGGCAGAGACAGAAGTTAACCTCCTGGGGGATTAGAGTCTCACCCTCAGACTACTGCCCACCCCCACCGCCTTCACACGCCTGAGCCCTGCCTCTGCCCACAGGCTTCTGTGGGCACAGGCTGTGGCCACCTTGGCCACAGAAGCTAGGCAGGCAGCCAGGCTGCTGGGCAGGCCTGGGCAGCAGGAATGGTGAGCCCTTAGGGCAAGAAACACAGCCAGTTCCCAGGCCAGCCCCTTGGGGCCTGTGAACAACTGGGCCCTCATCCCAGGGCAGTGGAGGAAGGGGAGGAAGAAGGCTGAAATTTCTGGATAGAGGATGGCATTTGGGTCAAGGGCTGGGGTACAGAATCTAAGCCCTCAGGCAGATTTCATGTGGGGACCTTTACACCCCCACTCTAGGCCAGTGGGGGGAGGACTCAGGCCAGCTGAGTATAGCTGCAGCAGGCTTCCCCAAGGTGGGCACTGGAACGGAGGCCTCAGCTCCAGGTACCAGGCCCAGAATCACAGGAGCTGCCAGGTGTGGGGGAGATCTAGGATCATGCTTGGGGACCTTGCAAAGAAGATGAACTAGACTTTCAACTTGGCCTCAGGTTTCACAACCTGGAAGCCTGAGAAGTCCATGCTGATGTCTGCTCTAGTTCCATCATGTTACAAAGCAGCCATGCTGGTGTGTCCTCTGGGGTGGGAAGGTAGTTCCCCTGGGCCTGTGTGTGTGCCCGCACCACTCCTTTCCAGGGCAAGCCAGGAGGGAAGATAAAGCAGGAATTGGGGAAATTGTGAGGGGGTTTGAATGCTGGGCTTTAGGAGCTGCAGTGGGAGTGTTCTGTGGCACGTGACTTTGGGTTCTTGTGTGTGCACCTAAGGTCTGATGGTGTATATGTGGGTGGGTGGGGGTGGGGTGGTTGGAAGGGGGTGTGTGGCAGAAATGCCCAGTTTTTCCTCCTGTTCCTCAAACCCCCTCCTTCCATACCTCCTTCCTCATGAAGCCACTGGAATCTAGAGACGAAGGCCCCAAGGAAGCTTCCACACTTTCTCTCAGGCTTTCAAGAAGGCAGGTGGTTGGGGGTGCTGTGTGTGTGCGTGTGTGTGTGTGTGTGTGTGTGTGTGTGTGTGTGTGCCTGGCACAGCCATGTTACAAAGTAAAAAAATAACATAAACTTTTCTTCCCTGAGGCAGAAACTTTGTTCCAAAAGATGGGGAGGGAAGAAAGGATTCCCAGAGGCTGGGATGGATCGAAGTGAGCCTGCTCTAGGCAGCCTTTTGGCCTTCTCCCATGCTCAGTTTCCCCCACACACAGTGGTTGCCACCCCAGCCCGGCCCCAGGTCACTGTGGAAACTTTGTCCCCTCAGCACCTCAGTCTCCCATTCTGACTTCTCACATTCATTTGTCCCCACTGTCGCCATCCTGGCCAGGGCCACTGGTGTCTCTTGCCTGGCCATCTTCAGTGTTGTCTACTCGGGACCCCACCGCCCCACCCCCACAATTTTTTCTCCTCACAGCATCCACACAATCCTCCTAACATGTCAAGGAGTATGCACTCCCCATCCTGAAGGATCTCTCAGGACAAAGGACAAAGTCCACACATGACCACCAGGCCCAGCATGGCTTAGCCCCTGAACTCCAGTGAGAGGAAGTTCTTTCAGTTCCCACCGGACAACACCCTGCAATTTCTCACCTCGGGCATTTGCCTGTACAATTCCCTTTGCTTGGTGCTCCAGGCCCAGCTACCTCCTCCTCCATCTTCAGGCAGGTCCTCCTCTAGGAAGCTTTCCCTAACCACGTGTACCCAGTTAGGCAGACCTTAGCCAACAAGGCACAGTGTGCCTTCTATCCCTGGGGAACACCACCACCCAGGATTTCTTCTTCACTCATCCCTGTCCAGCTGCCAAGCCTGAGCCTCCTCACTCAGGTCTCTGAGGAAGAGAGAATAGAGTACAGGGAGAAGTAAGGGCAGGGGACAACCAGGGGGTCTCAGGATGACTCCCGGAGCCCTGTCCCACCTGCTCTATAGGGCCTCAGCTGATTGCTCCTATCCCAATTATCTCCTGAGTCTGCTTTCACCAGAGCCACCAGGTCTTGGGTTACCTGGACCTCAGCATCCTCCCCCACTGATCGTAGTCCCCTAGCTGAGTCCCAGCTCAGAGGGAACCCTAGTAGCTGAGGGCAGGCCTGGCATCCTGTGTCTTGTCTGATGGGAGGGAGGCACAAGGTAAACTTCTGGAGGACTAACCAGGGGTGGACCTGGAGCACAGCTGAGGCTAACGTGGGCCCCCAGTGGACATGCGTGGGGAGATGCCTGGGCAAGCACCACAAGGCTGGGGCTTGGCCTGCCATGCCTCTGACTCTGGCTAGCTGCAGGATCCCGGCAGGCCCCTGCCCCTCCAGGCCTTGATGGCTCCAGCTGTATGAGGGAGCAACAGCATGGTACATATCAGTTTGCCACTAGGATGATACTGGGTCCTGACAGGGGCTGAGCAGTTCAAAACAGCCTCTTGTTTAATGCTCAGGGCAACCTGCAAAGTCAGGGTAGCCCCAGTTTATAGGTGAGGAAATGGAGACTCAGATAGGTGAGGCTATTGCCCGAGGCCACTTGGCAGGTCAGGTGGCAGGGCCAGGTCCCCAGATCTGTGTGAGACTACAGCTTCCAGGCTTTCAGGAGGAAGAGCTGGTGGCTTTAGAGGCAGGGGCCCCTGGTGGTTAAGCCTGAGCCCCAGGCAGCCAGACTTCCCCGCGGTTCAACCTTCTCTGGCTGGGTGACCTTGGGCAGGTAGGTCAGCTTCTCTGAAACACTACGGAATGACCATGAGAGACCTAGTTCTCTGTGACCACAAGGATTAACTGACCAAGTGAGGGAAGGGGGAGGAGGATTCCTGCCTTCCCAATCTCATCTCTCCCTCCTTCCCAGGTATGCATGAGGGTCTGCCTAGGGCACAGATGGGAGTACAGTTTGGAGGGGTGTAGGAATCATGTCCTGCAGTTCTGCCCAGCCACACTCTTCTCTTTACCCCTTGGCTGAGAGGCTCCCCCACTTCCACCAAGAGCCCACTAATTGCTGTCTAATTGCCTACACCTGGGTAGAGCAGGTGTGCCGATCCCATCCCACAGGTGAGGAAACCGAGGCTCGGGTGAATCCTTGCCCTAGGCCACACAAGTTACTGGAGGAGACTGAGACAGGAGCCCAGGGCCTGGTTTGTCCACCTGTCCTGCAGAGGGTCTCTGGTCCCTTCTCTACACAAAGGATGGATGCTGAGGTGGGGGGCAGGCTCTGCCACCCAGCCGTTGGTTCTGACAGGGGCATGGCCAGGACAACTTCTCAGGAAACTGGAAAGGGGGCAGATATTTACAAGACTGTTTGGGCTGGGCCCAGATTGACTTAGAAGTATCCCCACCAGAGGAGGGCATGGGGTCTAGCATGATTTAGGAGGCCAGGCACCTGTTTTCTTCTGGCTGGCAGGGATGCGTGGCTGGAGTATCCCTGCTGCCAAATGCATGGGTGACTGCCCTCCAGAAACCCCTATTCCCTTTTACATGCCTATGAGATTCCCAGCTCACAAGGCAGCCCAGCCTCTGAGCCCGAGCCTCCTGAGATCAGGAACAAGAGTTAGCAAAAGGGCCTATCCTTATAGCTATTATGTTGGAGGGCAGTGGCTAAACATAGGGGGCCCTGGTAGGAGGTCAGGAGCCCCTTTGGGATGATGGGGGCTGGCCTTCTTGCAGGGAGCTTAGCCCCTGAGCTGTGTGACCTTGGGCAAGGCACCTTGCTTCAACTCCCTTATCTATAAATGGGGCCCTTTGTACACCTCAGAGCTCAGGGAGTGTGGACCAGACAAGGGTCTGGCACATTGCCTGGATCAGATGCATTCTCCATAGATCACTGAGACTTCTGCTATATGACTTAATTTTGTTATTATCGGGGTGTATAGGGGGATGGGCAGGGAAGCTTCCATAGCCTGAAGCCTCTGCATTAAATCTAAGGTTCTTAGAAGCTTAATGCAAGCCATTTCATCCAACTCTGATTTAACACTGTGTCATGGGAGACCAAGCTTCCGACAAGCAAAGTGACTCCCAGGTTACCAGCAACAGATCCCAACAGAGCTGAGAATAGAACATAATTCATTGTTCTTTCCTTCCTGCCATCATTTCACGGGCACCTACTGTGTGATAGGTTTTGTATGGGGGTGCTGAGGAAGCAGGGAAGGCTCTACTGCAAAGGTGCCCCTGGCCCAGGCCAGGAGGACAAGGGAAGTGGGGGTGAGAAGACAGAGAAGGCACCCCAGGCAGAAGGAGGAGCTGGAGCAAAGACTCAGAGCTAATGAACTCACTACATCTAAGCCCAGTTCCAGTAAACAGTGAGGTGGGCCTTTGGGGCTTGTGCAAGGTAACCCAAGGGTCAGTTGTGGGGCGCGGGGGTGGGACGGTGGTTACATTCTCAGTGCCTTGGGTGCCATGCAAAGGCCTAAGCCTGCAGGTGGGCCTGTGCTGAAGACAATGGGGAATGAAGGCTTGGGGAAGGGGTTTCCCAGACAGGAATGAAGGGAGAAGATCAGGAAACTAGAGCTTTCTAGGCAGAGGACACAACGAAAGCAAAAGCCTAGAAGCAGGAATGGCTGCAAAAAGCACCTTGAAGTGAATGGATAAATGAAGGCATGGCCTTTATTATTCATATTCATGCTGCCAGGCGTTCTTGGGGCCCAAGGGGCAGGGACTGGAGTGCCCTGCCCCATGCTCTTAATGGCCCTGGCCCAGTCGGGGTGGGGAGACAGAATTCTACTTGCTCAAGTTCCCAGCTTCCCTCCCTCAAGGCAGTGCCTGAGGCTGATGACAGCCTGCTCCTTGAGCATAAGGTTTGGCTACCTGAGAAGGCACCAGTGGGTGTGAATCCAAGGAACCTTCACCAGTCTTTGCCCTTCTGACCTTTGAGCTCGGTGGCTCAGCCCTCACCAAGGGCTACTGGGAATCTGACCAGCAGCTCAATGGTAAGGGTATGAGTGTGTGGAGGGGGCTCCTGGGCCACCTCAAATACACTTCTTTCCTTCACCGTTGATCCTGGAACTTTTGTCCTTGGGTCTCGTACTCCCTGGTGCCACGGTTCTGGCATGTGACCATCTTGGGGCCTATATGCCTGCAGGGTCACTCCCTTGAGGGCCATGTCCTCTTCTCCTGGTCACTCCCTATGCCACCACCCATGTGACACCACCCTGTGAGGGCCAAATACAGTGTGGACACATAGTAAAGACTGGCTTTCCTGTGGTGGCATCCCCGTGCCCAGAGACACGGCTCAGAAACGTTTGTCCACCACACATTTCTTGACTTCCCCCAGCTCAGGGTCTGCCCTTGAGGCACCCTTACTCCTAGCCACCCCAGTGGGAGTCATGCCAGCATCTTCCCGCATAAGACCAAGGCCTGGGTGGCTAAGGGGACGAGGAGGTGGGGGAGACCAAAGGGGAGGGGACTGGGATGGAGAGTCCACTGTGGGTCCCTGGCTTCCCAGGCTGCTCCATACTATGGCTTCACACTGTGTCTAAGAGTGCCCTGGGTGCTCCCCATTAGGTTTCCCAGCTGCTCCAGGCTCCTCAGAGCAGAGGTGGTTCTGGGGAGACGTGGGCTCCCGAAACCTTTGCACCCTGCAGAGGTCAACCTTTTTGGAAGGGCCTTCTCCCCAAAGAACTCAACCTTTATCCGTACTAGGCAATGGCCAGCTGGTAAGGGCTGCCCAAGAGCACTGTCTGGGCATCATAATAAAACTTGACAATAGCTGCTCCTGCTCAGTGCCCCAGAGCTCCTGCACTGACCCTGCTACTAACCTTGTTAGTGCTGAAAGAGAATTGTAAGTGGCCTGGGATGGCCGACTATGCACCGCACAGAACTCGGCCAGCTCAGGGGCCACGGAGCTACAGGGAGCCCCTGCCTGCCCCATCTTGCTCTGTCCTAGGCCTTCAGGTTCAGAGCATCCCAGATCCCCAGCACCAGGACCTGCCACCAGCCTGCACGTCTACCAGTCTTGGAAGTGGTCCCCTGGGAGTCTGGGTAGAATCTGGACTCTGCAGATGGTGTGGAAAACATGAACTTGGTCTCAGATTAGAATAATAATAATAATAATTCCAGCCCCCACCTATCAAGTGCTCACAACCTACCAGGCCCTGAGATAACACTTGATGTTCTTTAACTGACAAGCCTCCCACAAAGCCTTTACGATGTGAGTGGGTACCATCAGGAACCCCATTTCACAGGAGGGAATACTGAAGGCCAGGGAGGCTGAATGACATGCTCAAGACACAGCAAAACTGAGCCTCACACCCCACTGTTCTGCATTCCAGGCCAGAGTTCATAGCCATTAGGCCAGGCTTCCCCTAAAGCCACAGGAGCAAGGGTGTGACAGTTGGTACCTGGCCCAGGTGGAGCCAGACAAGAGACAGGTGTGGAGGCATTGGCAGCTGGCAGGGGAAGGACAGAGCTCCTCTTCCAGAGCCTTCTGCCCTAACTGTGAATGTCTGTGCGGATCCTGCCTGCATGGCCTCACAGGGTAAATGCGCAAGGGGCATTGGGAGTTGGGGGAACAAGGGTAGCACATATGGTCTGGCAGCCTCACAGTTGGCCCTCTCGACCCTGCCACCCCTCCCTGGGGGCCCGCCCAGACTTTCTCAGCCCAGAGGGGACATCCTGCCCATCCCTGCCTGCTCTGATCCTACTAGATTCTTCCCTCACAACTTGGAAAACTGTGTGAGGGCAGCGGCTCACGCAGAGCCCCACCTGACCCTGTGTGCCCCTCAAACAAGCTGGGCCCAGTGGGGACACCCGGGTCTAACAGGCATGGAAAGCTTGGGCCTGCCCCCTGCAACACAAGGCCCCAACACCTGGGCCTTTGTCTGGATTATCTCTGGAATTTGCCTTGGAAAACTCTTGGTTCCTGCTTACTGGTGAGGGCAGAGCCAGGCCTGCCCTTGTCCCTGGACTCAGGGTCTCAGTCACATTGCCAGGAAATCCTTATGAGCATCTGACTTCTCACTTGCTTTCTGTTATTGTTTCCCATTCTCTTCTCCCTATTCCCTTCCTGGCTCTTACAGATACACTGGTAAAGAGGCCATGTGTTTGTATTTCCATCTCCACAAAGGGTGATGACTTCTGCACTGACCTTGTTAGCAATCAACAAGGAACCCACCACCCTTTATTTTGTCCTCTTCTGTTCAGAGAGCTGAGAAGTCAAATGAGGGAGCAAATTCTGAGGTGGGCTAGTGTGCCCCACTCTGCTTGTGGCAGGTATTGGTAATTGATCGCAGCACTTCTTGCTGAGCCTGGAGAGATACAGCTCAAACTCCTTCATGTATATATATACATGAGTATATATACATATATATATACATGTATATGTATATATGTATATATATAATATGCAATATTATATATTATTATATGCATTATTTTATATATATATATATAATTTTTTTAAATGTTTACTTATTTTTGAGAGGGAGACAGAACGCAAGCAGGGCATGGGGAGAGAGAGAAGGAGACACGGAATCTGAAGCAGGCTCCGGGCTCTGTACTGTCAGCACAGAGCCCGACACAGGGCTCGAACCCACAAACCACGAGATCATGTCCTGAGCTGAAGTTGTACTCTTAACTGACTGAGCCACCCAGGTGCCCCTAGAATCCTTCTTAACAACAGCTTCAGGGAACCATCAGCAACCAGCCGGAATTGACATACAAGTCGAAACCCATCTACCCACACTTCTGCCGCCCACTTTCTGCTGAGGATTGAGGCCAGGGTCAGGCCAGGGCTTCTGTGCAAAGCTATCCTTGTCCTGTCCCACCTTGCACTGCCTGTGCCCTGATTTCTTTGTCCTCGTTCTCAGCGCCTGACACAAGATGGGAAGAGGGTAGACAGGATCATCTGTCTTCACGTCTCAGGTTCCTGTGAGGCAGTGATGGCCTGGTTAGGGACTTGGCCCCAAAGTGGTGCAGTGCTTAGAGACCCAAGGCATCTGGGCTGCTGCATCTGAGCACCTTCCACAGCTGCTGCATCAGGGATCCTCCCTGAACAAACCTCTTTCCAGGGCTGCTTGGGGCCCAAGAAGCACAGATCCCCTTGCCTAGCCTCCTGCTCCCCAGGCCCTCATTGTGCCTTCCCGCCCAGGTTGAAGGCAAGGTCCTGACCATGACTTGCCTTTTGTAGTCTTTCATACACATAGATTAACACCCACTGAATGTCAGAGCCTGTGGCAGGGGTCAAGGGCCTCCCTGAGCAGAAACACAGGGTCCCTGATTCAAGGAGCTTGAGGTCTGCAGGGGAAACGGGTGTATTCCCAGATGGGTTATTGAGAAAGCATCAGACTCAGGGAGGGTCAGACAGGTGGGAAGTCAGTCCCAGCTCTGCCACTGGGGCCTCAGTTTTGTTGTGTGTGACATAGGATTATAGTAATAACACAGCAACACCTGCCTCACAGACTTATTTAAGGATTGAACAAGATGACATTCCATCTTTCAACATTATTCGTTGAGCACTTACTGTATGCCAAGACTTGCATTCAACTTAAGGGATGTGATTGCTCTCTTAGAGCTGACAGAGAGAGAGCAGGCAAATCACCAGGAAAAGACCTCACAGAGTGAGCAGAGCCCAGATAGGGGAAGTCTAGCAGAGCCCAGATGGGGAAAGCACTGTGAGAGTCAGAAGAACCCCTGACCCATCCAGAAAATCAAAGAAGGCTTCCTGGAGGAGGTGACTCCTTAGGGAGGAGGAGGAATAGCCAGGCTTAGGGACAAAGGTGTTCCAGGCAGAGGGAGCAGTCTGAGCAAAGGCTAAGCAGTGAAGTTGGTGCATAGGAAAGTGCCCAGCACTGGGCTTCAGCATTTGTTTAAAAAATACAAGGCAAGAGACGGGCCCAGACAGAGCGCTGGATGTGGGACAGATGAACTGGGTTGAGTGTGTCCAGGGAGCTGCATTATTTACTGTCCCAGCTATAAAAGATTTACACGGGCTTCCTGATGATTTATGGTGTTTGCTTTCCTACCTCTGGGCTCCTGCAGGTAAACCATGTGCCCTAGAGCTCACCCTGGGAGGAGTCCTGAGGTGCAGGTGCCAAGCACCTAACTGGGCCAGGAGGAGGTCTCTGGTCCAGCCAGCCAAGCTGTGCGCTGGCTCTGAGTTCTAATGAAATGTAAGCCCCACAGGCCTGAATCCCCTGCCCCCGGGGTCCCCAGGGCAGAGCCAGGAACCCAGGATGGCAGAGGTCCAGGCTGCAGAGAGAGGCAGACCCAGACAGTGGCCCAGTGCTCACTGGATGTGTGGTCTTAGGTGCTGGGCCTTTCTCACCCTGTTTTCTCCCCTATAAAATGGGTTAATAGTAGTATGATATTTTGAGTAGATTGAGATCACATGGCACAGGATATGAGCTCAGTGACAGGAAGCTTGAAATTCCTACATGTTTCACTAAATGTCTGCAAAGTGTAATATTAGTACAACTTGTCAAATGTAGCACACCTCAACTCTTATAAAGTGATTCAAAAGTGTTTTATGACGTGGGAAGTGGGTATATTTTAACCTGCTTGGGTTGTGAGCTGAGCCTGCAGAAACCTTAGAAGGGTCTGACCTCAGTTTTCTTGGGAGGGAGATCAGCTTCCTCTGCTCCAACTCCTCTCTTGGAGTCTTTCTAGAAAGTGTCCCAGTTTCCGGTTCATTTCTGGAAAGGAAGAAAGGAAGAGCCCCAGACAGTGGGAGGGCAGTGGGGTAGGGGACTCAAGTGAACCTCTGTCTAGGCCAAGTGGTGCCCCCTATTCCTCTGAGGGGAAGTAACCCTTCAGCCAGGCAGAAGGCAGAGCCCTGATGGCTGGAATCACTCCTGACCCTGTGGGTGGGAGGTCTAGACCGGGGCTGATGGGCTCTCAGGCTTATGCAGATAGGACTACAGGGAAAAGTGGGCATAGGACCAGGTGGGCCCCAGCCTGGGACAGCAGGATGAATAGGACATTAGGTGAGAAGGGATGGTGAGGTCAGCAGATTCCTGAGGGAGGCTCCTGGAGAATCGTGGCCTGGTTGTGGATGTGGACCAGGGTCTTCCAGGGCCCTCCTGGACCTGTCTGACCAACCTCCCCATTGAGCAGATGGGCATGCTAAGGTCAAAGAGAGAAAGGATCAAAAGGCCACATAGAATCAGAACTGGGACCAGAACCCAGGGATGTCATGCCCTTGGTCTAAGAGTCACAGATCTGTGGACTTTCAGAGAGCAAAGGTCCTCAAGGACCATCATTTTCTGACCCCCTGTGACAGTGCACAAAAGAGGAGTGTGCACATCCTGGACCTGTTTGCCTTTCCCAGCTCTGACCTTTGTCCATGGAAGGGGCCCAATCTCTTCAGGCTGCACTCCCCAAATGTCTGTGTGGCTTGGTTTAGCCTGTGGGGGTCCTGTGGGGGAAAATGGACAGAGACAGGAAGAGAGACCCCTTAGGCAATGTCTCCAGCTTGTGGCTACATCTCCTTCATGGACTCAGACCCCCTGGACAGACCCAATGAGGTTTTAGCTTCTTCTGGATGACACGCATATCAATCAGTAATACTTTAGTGAGAATCAATTGATTGGTTCCTTAAGTTCAATGCATTGCCAGGCAGATCCATAAAGCAGAAAAGCTGGCACAGAGGTGAGGTGAGGGAAGGAGAGGAGGCTGAGGAAGCAGAGAGTGGACTGCCACAGGTAAGCCCCTTCATGCTGGGCAAGTAGCCTCACCTCTCTGGACTTCTAGGGTCTGGCAGCAAAAGAGAAGCCAGTCTAGGTATTTCAAATAGACAGAATTAAATGTAGGGAATCCATTGTGCAAGTCGTGGAAAAGTGGAGACGTTATACAGGGACTGGAAAGGCAGCCCAGAGAGAAGCATCAGCAGGCAGCCACCACTAACCCCAGGGTAAAGGGACAAAGGATGAGGTGGTGGTGTGCATGTGCTAGCCCTGGAGATCCCCTCCCCAGAGCTCAGCAGCCTGTTGGATTTTCCCCATCGTGTTTCTCAACTGGGGTGTTTGCAGCAGCAACTTCCCCATTTTGCACATACTTCCGTCCCTTGGCTGTAGCTCTAGGGCACACAGTCTTCTGGAAAACTGCTGCTTCATCTGCCCAGCTTGTCTGGGACTAGAGAGGCTGCGGCCTGTGCATCACTCCTACAGTGTCCAGAGGGGGCCTGCTGGGCCTTTACACTAGGGACCTGGGGAGAGAGCTGAAGAGTGAGGCCTTCTGATGAGCAAGGCCCTGGAAACCCAGAAAGTTGAAATCTCCATCCCACCATCTAAACTCCAAATAGCAACAGCCCCTCAGGGTCTTGAGGCCAATGCTCCATCAGCCAGTGGACCCACAAATCTTTACTGAACACCTACTGTGAGCCAGGCATCTTTATGTCACCTTGGTTTTACCTGACTCCAAACCTGTGAGGTAGGTATTCTGATATAAGCCCATTTGCAGATGGGGAAATAGAACCTTCAAAGGGTCACTTGCCCAAGGTCCCGACACTAAGATGAGGCTGTGCTACTTTACATTTATTCCCGCACAGCCCTGAAGTACAGACGTGGAGAGCACTTGGCATTTGCCATTTCAGCATGAGGGGCTTCGAGTGTTTAAGAGTAACCGCAAAGGTCAGGGACTTTCTGTCATTCAATGCATGGCTGAGGCATGGATTTGAACCTTGTATAGGTCAAGGCAGGCGATGGGAGGCTGATTTTGAGGCTTAAGCGAAGCAAAGCAGGCTGAACTCCTCGCCAGCACCCCGTGGGAAGGCATGGGGGCTATCAGGCTCTGGGGTCAGGTTACCCTCCCACCCCCACCCCGACTACAGTTGCCTGTGAGCCATCCCTTTATCTCCTCAGCTGTAAGATGAGATACATAATCCTGACCTTGAAGAGTTCTTGTGAAGACTGCAATCACATATGTAAAGGTCCCAATGCTCCAGGCATAGAGTAGAAGTGAAGCTGATGTTGGCATAACTCATGGCTACATGGCAGGCCATGAGACCTGAGTCAGAAGGAGCTCCAAGGCAGCCAGGGTGATTCTAGGGGGTCAGGGAAGTGAGGAGGGCCCATGCAAGGTGAAGGTCAGGCAGGCAGGAGGGGCTGAGGTGTGTGCTCAACGGCTCTGGCCTCGGGGATCACAAAACTCCTGGGTGCAAATGGTGGCTCTGCCCCTTCCTGGTGGTATGACCTTGTGCAAGTTACTTCGATGGGGCCTCACTTTCTTCTGTAAAACGAGGGTGTCACCAATGTCTATTTCCTAAGGTATGTTGAGGAAGTGAAATGCAATAATGCACCTGAAATGCCCAGTATGTGCCTGGCACATGCTAAGTGCTTTTAACTAACATTGATAGTAGCTGTTATTTAACATCCGTGGTTACTATTATTTTCACGATGGCTGGACAAGAGCTTTGGGGCATGAATAGACGGTGACTGTCCTCTATGGCTCCGGTGGTATTTCCTGGGTCCCAAGGCCCACTGGCTTCTCAGCTTTGGCCTTGTCTGAGGGAGCATTCACTTCCCATCAGACTTGGGCTAGGGGAGTGGCCGAGGCACTTCTGACAGTTTTACCCACTTCTGTGAGGCCGAGGTCACTTAAGAAATGGGTCTGGATACTCCGCTGTGAGTAGCTGGCTCCCTGCCCTGGTCTCAGCACTGATGTCACTCTGCAGAGGCCCTCCCTGACCACCCCACTGAAGTAGGCTTCGGATCGTACCACCCTGCCTTCCTGACTTCAAGGCACTTACAGAGATCTGGAATTATCTTATCAACTTGCCTACTGGTTTGTGGTCTACCTCTCCACACTGGGAGGAATGCTCCTTGAGGCAGGGTCCTTGTCTGTATCTTAGCTCCCAGTTTGGTGTGTAGCACTTAATAGGTACTTGGTAAACATTTGCTGAACACACGGATGAGCGATGACAGGGAGGCAAAAGGTGAATCTTGTAGGAGGTACAAGAAGAACACTGGACAGAGACGAGAAGGCCTGAGTTCCCAGCCTAGCTCTGCCCCAGCTGTGTGCCCTTGGGCCACAGCCACCCCACGTGTACCATGAAGTCTTTGGTAAAAGGAGCTCAGAGATCTTTTCGGGTTCCAACATTTTATGCCTCCAAGGGGTGTCTGCCAAGCTGCAACTCAAGGAAGCCTCCTCTGCCACTGGGTAACAGGAAGTCCCTATGACAAATGCAACCAGGTCTATATTGAAATACGTTCTTGGATTGGCTATGTCTGAGCTCTGGGTGACTAAGCCCAAAGAATTCTCCCTTTCCTCGGGGCTGCTTTCCACAGCACGTGACCTGAGGCACCCACACACAGGAGCACATGCACGCACGCATTATTCAGACACACACACAAGCTCACGCACTCACACAATCTGTATGCACAACTCTTACACCTGCATATGCATACTCATGTATACCTGTTCACACATGTACACGACACAACACAGGTGAACACTCACCCACATACGTACTCTGTGCATGCTTACTCAGACACGTTCACACTCACACACACACGTATAGATGCTTCCTCACACATTTACATATACCCTCTCACATCTGCACACACACACACACACACACACACACACACACACTCACATTTACTGTCACATATGCTTACTCACACAGTCAAGTACAAACTCATTCAGCCACATACACATGCACACACTCATACACAATCACATACACCCTTCTGTTGCACAAGCCCTACCCCCAACTGTCTGGCAGCTTGTCCTTCTAGAATTGCATGGGCCTGGCCTCGTCTGGTGGCTTCTCCCTCCTCTCTTTTCCCTCTTGGTTCCATTTATTTTTCTTAGTCATGATGAGCATATTTGGAGAAGGATCTATTTTCACCCTATCTGGAAACATATTTCCCCTTGGCCATGAGCTCGGCAGATTAGTGAGAAGGCTCAGCTGCCATGATGTGGGCCAGGAGGGCTGAGGCAAAGCCAGGATGGAGACCAGAGAGCCACAGAGGCCGGAGGGCTTCCTGGGGTGGTCTTTCTGCCCAAGCTGGGGCCCCAACTCTGAAATCTCTTTTGGGTAACTCTGAACTCAGGGCACCTGCTTCCCAGAGAGGCAACTGTGCCAGGGGGAACTTGGCACCCCTCTTTGCTTTTTCCATCTGACCTGGGGGTGTCCCTAACTCCTTACCAACCTCTCTTTTCTCTAAGGGAGTCAAGCCTTTAGAGATCGTCTTGTCCCTCACAGTTTTCAGATGACAAAATAAAGAACATGAGTTATATTTAGTGAACATTTCCTCTGCCCCAACCTGTGTAAAGGCCTTTACATGCATCATTTCATTTCAGCCTTATAACCACCTTGAGAGATTGTGCTAGTATTCTCCTGTTTCACAGATAAGAAAACTGAGGCTCAGGGAGGCCAAGAAACATACATAATGCACACAGCATTGGGGACAGAGCAGGGTCCTTCTGTCTTCTTATGGCTCAGGCCTCAGCAGCCCCGCTGTCGCCAGCACCTACCCTGCAGAGCTGCCTGGAGATGACCAGGAGTTATGTGGCTGGCCATGGCTGGGTAGTAGTAGGTTTAAATCAAGAATCCCTAAGGGAGCATACTCAGGGGGTACCTGCCACTCCGGTCAGCTTCTGGCTGCATGGTACTGATCACACCGGTGTCAGGTGTGGCAGGGCAGCCAATGGGCAAGGGAGGCCCTGGAAGGGTGCACTGCACAGAGCCTCTGAAACCCGAGGCCCTTGTCAAGTCTGTGCCTCCTCCCCTTTTTGGAGCAGTGTCCCTTCCTTCACACACATGCTCCAATGCAATACTCCTGGGAGGCAGAGCAGGGCAAGCTTTCATGCCCCAAGCAGAGTCCCTAAGTTATGTCAGCACAGAGCAGGTGCTCAGTAACCACTGGCTAAAATAAAAAGAACTCTAAAATTGGCAAAGGATTTGAACAGACACGTCTCAAAAAAAAAAAAAAAAAAAAAAGACACGCAAATGGTCAATAAGCACATGAAAAGATGCTCAACATCATTAGTCATTAGGGAAATGCAAATCAAAACAACAAGTTACCGCTTGACACCCACTAGCATGCCTATGATCAGAACATGGACAACAGTAAGCAATGGTGAGGGTGTGGAGAAATCGGAGCCCTCCCATGCTACTGGTGGGGATGTAAAATAGTGCAAGCCACTGTGCCAAACAGGTTAACATAGGGTTGGCACAACCCCACACCTATGTACCCACCTGAGAATTGAAAACAGGTATCCACACAAAAATCTTCATACAAATGTTCAAAGCAGCAGTATCCATGATAGCCAGAAAGTGAAAACAACACAAAAGCCCATCAGCAGTTGAGCAGATAAACAAAATGTGGTCTACCCATACAATGGAGTATTTATTATTCAACCAATAAAAAGGAAGGATGTCCTGACACACTGCACAACACGGATGATTCTCACAAACATTATGTTAAGTGAAAGAATCCAGATATAAAAGACCGCATTCTGTATGATTCCATTTATATGAATTATCCAGAGTAGGCAAATCCAAAGTGATACAAAGTAGATTCTTGGCATGCAGGAGCTGCGAAGAAGTGGGGAAGGGGAATGTCTGCTAGTGAGTCTGGGGTTCCTTTTTGGAGTGATGGAAATGCTCTGGATGAGATCAGAGGCAACAGTTGTACAACTGTGTGAATACACTAACACCCCCTAGATTGCACATTTTAGAAAGGGTGAATTTTCTGTCACAGAATTATGAAAATAAATATTTAAAAATGTTTAAATAAGGCTAACCAAAAAAAAAAAAAAAGTAAAAAAAATCTCTATGGGGGTGGGGGATGGAGGTCCAGAAAGATTCAATGCTTTGTCAAGGTCACAGGGAGAAATGATGTCAGCCCCGTCGTAGCAAATCCGGTGAAAATGTCACTGATGGCTCCTGTTGATGAGGCATGCTCATTCCATGTGCCTGGTGGTGTGGCGGCCTCTCCATGCATGACCTCATTCAGTTCTCACTGTAACCCACGGGGCAGGGGCTATTATTACCCGCATTATACAGATGAGGAAGGGAGGCTCAGAGAAGTGAGATGAGTTGCCCCAAAGGCATTTGACCTCAGATCAGCCCACCTCCAAAAGGTAGGGACAATGATTTGGAGAGACCCTTTTGTGTGTTGCTGTTTGTTTTGTTTTGTAACATGGCCAGCCAGCCGACTGCAGGAAGAAAGACAGGAATGCAAGTTGGTGCTTGGTGCTGCAGCAGCTAATGGGCCGGTGGGGCCCAGGGAGGGCCTGCCCTGCTTCCCAGCTCCACCACTGGTCCTCAGTCCGGGATCCTGGCCTTGTTCAGGGGCAGGTGCTTCACAGCAGGCCTTCAGGCCTTCAAGAAACTAGCACAGTGGAGTCTGGGACAACTCTCTATGCTGGGCTGCTGTTCTAAAGAGCAGGACACACAGCATTGCTCAGGCTAGGGGCCTCTCGCTGGCTCCAGCCCAAATTCTTTGGGGTTTTGGATAAACAAGGGCTGCTCCATTTCACCTCTGTGTGACCTTTGTACGTGTGTAGCCATGGGTCCCAAGAGCCAGGCCCCAGGGACAGCGCCTTCCTATTTAGCCCATGAGTAGCTCTGGGTGTCTGCGCCACATCCAGGCCAGCTAAACGCCAGGGCATCTCCTCCCCAGGAACTTCACGAATTGCTTAGCAGCTGCTTGGAGGAAATGGTAAGGGGTGGGCCTCTGGGGTCCCACAGCCTGGGCTTAGCCTTGGCTCTGCTACCTGGTGGCTGAGTAACCCTAAGCAAATCACTTTACTCTCCTGAGCCTCCGCTTCTTCCTCTGTAAAATGGGGATAATAACAACTGAGATTATTATATAACTATTGTAAGCCCACCTCATAAGATTGATGAGAGGATGAATTAAAGTGATGCATGGCAAGTGGGGGCCTGACTCTACAACATTAACCATTACTACACTCACAGGGTCTAAGGACCCAGAATCAGCCTGAAGGCTGACTCCCAGAGCAGCACGCGTATTTGTCTACCTGCATGCATCCACACCTTCAGATCCTCACACGGTGCCTGCACTGCACGTGACCATATTCATATGCACATGTGAACTCGCAAGCATGTAGCCATCACGTGCATGTCCACATGCGTCCTTACACAGACTCGTATCTGAAGGCAGACCCTGGCAAATCACCTGCTCACACATGCACGTGCACACTTGCCTTCCCCACATGCATATGGACACATGTACCTGAACTTGTATTCTTTCACACATATGTGTCCACACCCTTGAACTTGTTCTTCACGGAGCCCTCAGTCCAGCACTAGGCCCCAGACCAGTCATAGAAGTCTGCACTCCAGGGCGGTCAGAGTCTATTCCTAAATCCCCCAAAGGGCTCTGCCAGTTGCCTCCTATGAGCCCTCACTGCTACTGCTCTCTGGGCTCAGCACGTCCCTCTGTTTGACCAAGCCCTCTTGCCCTTTCAAGCACAGCTCAAAAACAGCCCCGGCCAGAAAGCTTCCCTGATGTCCCAGCCAGAAAGATCTGACCCCTCCCCCTGAATTCTCCCGGCCCGTTTTTTCCACCTCAGTGGGCCTCGTATCACTCTTGTGTTTTCCTGGAGAGGGACACTGGGGTTCTGAGAGGACAGTGGTTATGGCTCATTCGCCCTCATGCCCCCTCCCAACGAACAGCACAGGGGAGGCGGTGACTCTTAAATAGAGGCTGTTTTGAAGTGAACCACACTGAGCATGTCAGGTTACCCTCTTATCTCTGCACAAGTCAATGACCAGAGGAGCCAGCAAAACCAGGGGCCTGGGGCTGCTCACCCTCAACCCATGGGTAAACCCTGGGCCCCCAGTGCTGCACTGTACACCCTTTCGGGCCTGGAATTTCTCCAAGACCGTCACCTAGGCACTGCCTCCAGCCCCTGCTGCCCTGCCCACTGACCCAGAGCTGAATCCTGACAGCAAACCCCTGCAGCCTGGACAAGCCTTGGGGCAGATCTCAGGACTTACTTTGCCTGCTTTAAGCAGACAGACTCTCTCAGCTCATCAAAGGAGATTTTCCAGGGTGCCTGAAGAACTGCCCTTGAGCAGTGCTTCTCGGAGCCTGGTGCACTGTATCAGAACCATCTAGGGTGCTGGTTCATGCATATATTCCCAGGCCCACCCCAGCCTTCTTGAATCAGAACTGCTGAGGAATCAGCATTATCAATAAACACTCTAGTTTAGTCCTGGTTTGGAGTCTGAGAGCCATACTGCCAGGGTCAAATTCCAGCACCACCATTTACTAGCCCTTCAGCAAGTCCCTTAATTTCACTGAGCCTCAGTTTCCTGGTCTGTAAAATGGGGATAATAATGGTGCCTACCTCGTGGGGCTGCTGTGGGAGTAAAATGAGATCATGAAAGCGAAGTGCCCGGCACAGTGCCGGCATGGGGTCAACAAATATGGACTATTAGTCGCACAGCCACCTTCTCATGTCCGGGAGTTCTGAATGAGGGGCAGAGCCTTGAGGTTTTCCTGTGGGGAGGGGCCCTGGGGGAGGTCCTCCGGGCAAGCAAGAAACCTTGGTAGAGCAGGGCCCTCACCCAAGATACCTGCCACCTAGCGGCTGGTGTATGGGACCGTGCCCAGCTCTGTCTCCACTCTGCAGAGGCCAGGGGCACCACTTGCCCTAGCTTCCCCCCTGCCTCGCCACCGCCTGGCAGCCCCCCTCCTTGCCTGCTGCCTGGGGAGCCTAGCTGGCTTGGCATCAGCCCTGGCATTCCCTCTAGCTTTGTAATAAAATAGCCTGTTTGGGTCAGCTTTCCTTGGCAGGGAGGCCACCTGGCACAGAGGGCAGGACAGAGGCGGGAAAGCCTGGGGAAACAGATCCTTCAGTGACCACCGATTATAGTCTGGTGTTCTCACTGGTTCCTCAAACCAGGTGACCCCTGAGAAAGAACACTTCTTGTCTTCCTGCTTTTCCTAGAGTTTCATCATTCATTTATCCATGCATTCACTCATTCAACAGCAAAATGTCTAATGCGTGTCAGGCACTGAGGCTTGACGGTGATCACCAGGATTGGCAAACCTTTTCTGTAAAAGGCCAGATAGCAAATATTTTCAGCTTTTCGGGTCACACTCGTCTGCTCTTGTAGCAAGACAGTAGCTGTAGATAGTATGCAGACAAATGGGTAGATGTGGCTATGTTCCAGTAACACTTAATTTGCGGACACTGGAATTTGAATTTCATATCATTTTCATGTGTCATAAAATATTCTTCTTTTTATTTTTTCCCCCAACAGTTTGAACGTGTAAAAACGATTTTTAGTTCACAGGCTGGATAAAACAGGCAACAGCCAGCAGATAGCCGTTCACCATCGTGAGCTTAGCCCTCCACACAAAAACCGTGGGGTATGCCATGCCCTGTTGGTGCCAATGCTGTTAGGAGAGGAAAGGCCTTTGGAGAGGCTCAGCACGGAGGTGAGGGAAGCCTCCAAGCCCACTGCCGCTCAACCACTGCAGCCCTCCCAGAGTCCATCCCTTCAATGCCACATAAGTTCCTTGTGGTTTAGATATGCAGACTCTTAGGTCTCCTTTGGGACTTGCAGCTTTTTTTTTTTTTCAAGCTTATTCATTTATTTTTGAGAGACAGAAAGCACAAGTGGGGGAGGGGCAGAGAGAAAGAGGAAGACACAGAACCTGAAGCAGAGTCTCTGAAGCAGGCTCCAGGCTCTGAGCTGTCAGCACAGAGCCCAACGCAGGGCTCGAACTCACAAACCATGAGATCATGACCTGAGCTGAAGTCAGATGCTCAACCGACTGAGCCACCCAGGTGCCCCTGAGACCAGAAGTTTTTGAGGGCAGGAACATCTTCAAGCATTCAGTCAGAAAGCATCTGGGTTCAAATAGCAGCTTGACTGCTCCCTAGCTGAATGACCTCGGGTGAGTCACTAACGTCTCTGTGCTCCATTGTCCTCCATTGTAATACCCACCCCATGAGTTGTTGAGGGGATAAAGGAGTTGAAACATGCATGTACAGTGCACACTCGAGTGCCTGACATGGAGCCAGTGGTCAGTGCTCATTGACACTGAGCACAGTCCTTTCCCCCACCCACCCCAGCACCCAGTATGGCTCTGGGCACAAAGTGTGTGCTCATTCTCTCCTCACTAAGTCCTAACTTCCAGAATGAGAGAAAAGGCCCCCAACTCCATGCCCAGGATCCCCTCGGGGTCTGTATCCTGGACTCCCATGAGGCTTTGCCCTCCGGACTTCACTTGGAGCATTTCCCTTTTGGTTTCTTTGCCCCCAGCGAAATGATCTCCTTGTCCCTCCTAGACCAGCCCAGCAGGTTGCCCCGGGTTAGGAGTATGTGGACATGAAGAGCTCTTGGTTGGTTCTGCTTCAGGGATGAGCTATGGAGGAGGTGGCTGCTTGGCTGGGAATAAAAGGAGTGGGAGCCTACCTTGCCTGCCAGCCCAAGCTCCATGGCGGTGGACAGCCTGCCCAGGTCAAGCCCTTGGGCATCTCAGCCATTGGGCCAGATACCCCAGCCTCCTAGCATTTTTTTCCCTCCTCTCTAGGTACACTCCTCTCCCACATGTTGATTTACTCTGCCTTCCAGAACAGCATCCTCTCTCCCCCTCCAAAAACCTCTATTACCTTATTTATTTCATTTTTTTCATAGCACTTATTACTATGTGAAATTTTATTTTTATTTATGTTTTTAAATGTCTATTTATTTTGAGAGAAAGAGACTGCAAGCAGGGGAGCAACATAGAGAGAGGAGAGAATCCCAAGCAGGCTCTGCACTGAGCCCCATGTAGGGCCCAAACTCACAAACCTTGAGATCATGACCTGAGCCGAAGTCAAGAGTCAGACGCTTAATCAACTAAGCCACTCAGGCACCCTGAAATTTTATTATTAGGATTTTTTCGGTATCCCTTCCACTAGAATTTAAGTTCCTTAAGGGCTAGACTTTTGTCTGTTTTGTGATTACCTTCGCAGAACAGATGGATAGATAATCTCTCTTATTTAACAGGTGAGCATACTGGGGCACCTGGGTGGCTCAGTTGGTTAAGGGTCTGACTTTAGCTCAGGTCATGACCTCACAGTTCATGAGTTCAAGCCCCGTGTCAGTCTCTGTGCTGACAGCTCAGAGCCTGGAGCCTGCTTTGGATTCCGTGTCTCCCTCTCTCTGCCCCTCCCCTGCTCATTCTCTGTCTGTCTCTCTGTGTGTCTGTCTCTCTCTCAAAAGTAAATAAACATTAGAAATTAAAAAAAATTGGTGAGCATACTGAAGTCACCAGGTTAGTGAGTAGCAGAATGAAGATTCAGGGCCAGGTCTGTCTCATAGTCAAATACATTCTGAACCTCTACCATAAGACAGAGCTTGATGAACCTGGCAAGATGGAGTGGGGGAGGAGAAGGCATAGGCCTTGAGTCCCATAGTCTGCTTCCAGCAGCAATAGCAGCTATAACAGGGCAGGAGGCATTTATGGAACTCCTAGGAGCCTTCTCCAGCACTGCTGCAGGAGGCAAAGTCAGGTGGGCTTCACTCTTGCCTTCTTGAATTCAGCTCATGGGCTGTTTAGACAGAGACACATGTTCTAGCCTCTTCACTGCAAAGCAGACTGCGCTAGAAGCTATAAAGTTCACAAAGTGCTTTCCAGGTGCTGTCGTAGTCTGCTTAGACTGCTATCACAAAATAACATGGACTAGGTGGCTTAAACAACAGGAATTTATTTATTGCAGTTCTGGAGGCTGAAAAGTCCAGGATAAAGTGCTGGCTGGTTTGTAGATGGCTGCCTTCTTGCTGTATCCTCACATGGCAGAGAGACAGCATTCCTATTCCTCTCTCTCTTGTCTCTTCTTAAAAGGGCACTAACCCTATTCATGAGGGTACCCCACCCATGACCTAATTACCTCCCAAACGCCCCACCTCCAAATACCATCACGTTGGGAATTAGGGCTTAAACAGATGAATTTGGGGAGGGCAACAACATCCAGTCCACAGCAGGTGCTGACTGTATTACTCGGGAAATCCTGGACAATGGGGTCTTGGAGAGTGGTTGCAGGGGGAATGCCATCAGAGAAGGTGCCTTGGGCAGAGGGCAACAGGAATAAAGGCCAATGAGAGAGGGCCTGTTTGAGGAATGGTAAGGGCTCCGATGGCTAGGCCTGGAGAGTGCTGGGGAATGGCGGTGATGGTCTGAAAGGTGGTTCAGAAGGTAGGCTGGGGTCAAATCACGGAAAGCCTAAAAGAGACTGGGAAAGTGCCCTCCCTAGGGATGCACAGTAGATAATAAGAACAAGGACAGAGCAGCTGATGCTGTGTGTTGGGTGCTTTACGTTTTACAAAGCAATTCCCAGCCATTCCTCTGCTCTGTCCTCACAGCTGGAACATGCGAGCAAACGCTGCAAATTTAGGATCAGGAGCCCAGGGCCCGCTCCACTGAGGCAAAAGTTGTGCAGTCTTGAACAAGTCGTCTTACATCTCCACTGTCTCCCCTTACTCCTCTGACAACAGGACCAAATTCTCAGAAGTTTAGGAAGGATTACACAAGAGCACACACGTGAAAAAATGCTGCACTTAACTTCCGGTCCTCAGTCCTTTCTTTGTAAAACAGGGACAATTCCTGTCCTGCCTCATTTAGGGGGCTGTGGCGCAACTTTGTAATCAAGGCCAAAAGGGAAGAATCTTATTAACAAGGCCGGAGAAATCAGTGTTTCTTGGTTAGCAGGCTGAGAGCCTCAGGGAAGAGGCTTTGGGCTACTTTAACAGCTTCTCCTAACTTATTTGGGACGGGGAGGGATAGGCACAGAAAACGCCTGAGCTCACACAAAAGGGAAAAGAGATGCGGCGCAGGAACACTGACGTCACTCACGCCGCTCACTTAAAGGGCCAGACGTTTCTTGCTTCGTCCCCGCCGCCCCCAAATCACCAATCAGAGAGCGAGCCGCCCCATGACGCTATCTCCCCGCGACTAGGCCGGCTGGCGGCGGCGGCGGCGTTTCCTGGTGACCGAGGCGGGGCGCAGAGGAGATGGGCAGCCGAGAGGTGCTGGGCCAGGCGGCCCGGCTGGCCTCCTCCGGTCTGCTCCTGCAGGTATTCTGCCCCGCCGGCCGCAGACCAACCAGCAGTCCGGAGGCGCGGGGAGGCGGTCCTGGGGCCCTTGAGAGCGCGCTTCGGGGCACACCCAGTCCCGGCGTGGACCCTCACTACTGAGGGTTCAACAGGAGACGGTGGCGGCGGAGAACCGGCACCTGGGCAGGAGTTCAGAGGCCTGGCTGGGAGACTACAAACAAGTCGTTTTCCTTCTGAGCGTTATATTTCCCATATGGTAGTAGGACAGGGTTAGGTCAGGTGGCAGGGGCGCCTTTGGTGCTCTAGAATTGGATATTTTTAAGGCAAGGAGTTGACTCTCTGCTTCCCCCACCGCTGACCCTCAAACATCTTCAAGCTCTCTGACTCTGACTGAGTTCATAGAGACAGTATGGCATAGCTAAGAAAAAGATACCTGGGCTTAGACAGCCCTACATTGGAAACCTGGTTCTACTACGTGCTTTCTGCATGAACCAAGACAAAGGATTTCTTTTGCTAAGCCTCAGCTCCTCAGCGGGAAAATTGGGGTAATAATAGTACCTAGCTCATAAAGTTTCTATGAGGCTTGACTGAAGTCATTCAGATAATTGTATTTAATGCTGTACCTGGCTCTTGGTGGGCACTTAGTAAATGTTAGCTGCATTTTCCTTCTGGCTATGTGACCTTAGATAAGTCACTTCCCCTTCCTGGCCCTAATTTTCATCATCTGTCATTTAAGGTACATACCAGTTGGTCCAAATGGTGTCTAAAGATTCTTTTAACACTAGGAGTTAGTCATTCTAAGTGGCTCAGTTCAGCCCTTATTCAGAAGAGTCCTGAATCCACCCTTCCCCTATATTTTAGAGGCAGCATTTCACTTGGATATTAAGAGAGAGAACCAGGCACATGTGAGCTCAGGTTTGGTCCTTGTCACTTGGTAGTTCCCTGCCCTTGTGAAAATCGCTTTACTTTGAATATCAGTTTCCTCATCTTAAATGAGAACATTAGTGCAACCTCATGGGGTCATTAGCAAGATTAGATGACATGCCTGTTAAGTGCCTGGCGCATTATAAGTACTTAGTGAATGTTAGGTATTTTTATTATAGTAATAAGGATTTTCTTAAATGGTCATTATAGGAATGAAATGAAACAATTTACATAAAGCATGTAGAAGAGTTCCTTGCACAAGTCATGTGCTTAATAAACATTCACCTAACCCTAAATTAACTAAACCTTGAATGTACCAAGTTTTTTCTTCTATCCACGACATAAAAAACTGAGTTCATTGCTTTATCTGCAGTGCTGATTGTTCAGGCTTTGATGATACCTTATGGCCCAGATTGGCTTCATAAAAAGAAAACAAGTCTTGGGGCGCCTTGGTTGCTCAGTCAGTTAAGTGTCCAACTCTTGATAGTGACTCAGGTTGTGACCTCGAGGTTGTGAGAGCGAGCCCCGTGTCGGGCTTTATGCTGACAGCATGAAGCCTGCTTGGGATTCTCGCTCTCTGCCCCTTCCCTGCTCGTGCGCATACACACTTTCTCTCAAAATCAATAAACATTAAAAAAGAAAGAAGGAAAGAAGGAAAGGAAGGAAAACCAGTCTTAGCAGAAAACACAATGGACTGGGAGTCAGGTGGCCTACCATAAAGTCAAGCTGGGTCATATGATTATTATGTGACATTGGGCAAATCACTTTGCTCTGAGTCTTAACTTGCTTCCTGTGCATTTATCCAATTGCTTTTAAGGGTCAAATAATTAACAGATGTGAAAGAGCTTTTTTAAAACTGTAAAGTCCGTTACAAAGTTAAATGAAGACTGTGTTGCTACTAAGGGCCACTTACATGGAGCAAATACTGGGTCACATGAACAACATTAGAGCTTCATTAACTCGGCCCTTTCTTCAAACCAGTTAGGTTTAGACCATGGTAACTTTGACATTAAATATGACACTAACTGTATGTACGTCATTTTTTTAAAAACAGCCATAATCTAGGCTTCCTGAGTGTTTTAATCTGGTCTTGGATGTATTCTCAAATTACAATGCAGACACTTGAGGTAGCTTTGCAATTACATTGTATCCTGAAAGAATTTGAGCTGGCCATAGTGAAAGTGTTAATTCCTTTCATTTTTTATTTTTTTTATTTTTTCAACGTTTATTTATTTTTGGGACAGAGAGAGACAGAGCATGAACGGGGGAGGGGCAGAGAGAGAGGGAGACACAGAATCGGAAACAGGCTCCAGGCTCCGAGCCATCAGTCCAGAGCCCGACGCGGGGCTCGAACTCACGGGCCGCGAGATCGTGACCTGGCTGAAGTCGGACGCTTAACCGACTGCGCCACCCAGGCACCCCTCCTTTCATTTTTTAAAAAATTTATTTATTTTGTAAGGGAGAGAGCTCATGAGCGGGCAAAGGGTGAGAAGAGAAGGACAGAGAGAATCCCAAGCAGGCTCCACACTGTCAGCGGGGAGCCCCAGGCAGTGCTCAACCCCATGAACTGTGAGATCATGACCTGAGCCAAAATCAAGAGAGGCTTAACTGACTGAGCCACCCAGCAGCCCCCATGCCTTTCACTTTCATTGTCAAAAATGCTTTCACCTCTAAGGTCTTATTTGATGGTTGTTATCAACCCTGTAAGATAGGTAACCTCATTTGACAGGAGGAAATTAAAGCTTATAAGAGTTAGGAGACGAAGGGCTTAACAGCTAAACAGTGATTTGAGACTCTCAGCTGAGTGGTTTTTCCATTCAGGGCTCCATGAATTGGCTTCAAATGTCTAAATTTGAGTAAAAAATTTGGTAAGTAGGTATGTATCTGCATATTTCCAAGAACTACAGAGGTTTCATCAGACTTTCAAAAGGCCACCTTTGACTCCTAATTGTGATATCTTGGCTTTGGAGACCTTGCTGCTCTGTGACACTTCAGGGACAGTGTTAAACTGTACTCTCCCTTTTTGGTCATACCTTTCCCTGGAGATTTTTAGACTGTTGTGGTCCACTGGCATATTTTGATTGAGTCGTTCAAATTGCACCTGTTCACAGATAACTATGAGAGTGATTTGTCATTTGCTCTGGAGCACACTGTGGAGTACACCTGTCATGCTTCCTGGATGCAGACGGGGGCTGAGGTTTGCACCCCGCTCAACATCCCCCTTTAGCATCCCCACTTAGCACCCTGTTGTTCTCTGTCTCATGGAAGAATTCTTTGCTCAGGTTTGAATTGACAGGTTTGAAGTCTTGGGATATATCCCTTTCAAATGGTAATAGCTGGAAAGAGATTGAATGTCATTATCAGAATCCCCAGATATTGCTAGGCAGAGAAGAGAGATTAGACCCTGTGATTCCTAGAGATTCTGCCATTCCCTGCAGGCTCCCACTTGCTAAGTGTGTGCTATTTCTCAACAAGCTGGAGGGAGGGCCAACGTGAAGCATTGACTAGAATTCTCTGTCTCCTGAAGTGCCTGACTTTGAGCCCAAAGGAATTCACTGACTTGTCAGGCCCTCCCTCTTATCAGTAAATTAGAGAGATTTCCAAGTGCCTTTGTGCACTGTTCTACCATTGCACAGGAGTGCCAGGGGACCCCTCCAGGAATGAAATTGCAGCAGAAACAGACAGGTGGTAGGTCTTCAGGAGGGTCTCTCTGGCAGAGCTGCCGTACATCAGTGTGTTATTAGAAAGAGCAGCCACATTGTTTTCATTTCAACAAAATAAATATTCCCAACATAATTTATTCTCATGTATTTTTCTTCTTTCTCTATAGGTGTTGTTTCGATTGATCACCTTTGTCTTGAATGCATTTATTCTTCGCTTCCTGTCAAAGGAAATCGTTGGCATAGTGAACGTGAGGTAAGAAGGGAGTACCCTGGCCTTGCCCACAGCTCACGTCCCTAGTCAGGGCACCTGTGTGTCACCCTCAGATTTTGGAAACAGGGGCCTTTACTGGAAGTGGAGTGTTCTAGCAGTGGGCTGAGGAAGAGCACACTGGGATGGGGGAATGAGCAGGCAATGCTACTTTTAATGGACCCATGGAGTGTTTTCCATTAGCAGCCTCCAAATGCACATTTCTCTGCCAGCTGTTCCGGTTTGTCTGCTCTTAGAACCCAGGAAAGGAGTGGGAGTAATTCACTGCAAACCCTGTCTCAGGTATAATCCTGTGTTCTTGTCCTGCTGACAGCACAGGAAGCAGGAATCCCGAGGCTGGTGAGGATGTGCTTCGTAATTGCAAGGCTGGAGCAGCCTGCCTTCCCTCCTCGGTGACTTTTATAATTGGAAAATGGTGGTTAGGGTGACAGTGTGCATCCTTGTCATGAGTCCCTTGGCAGCTCTTAGAAAGCTGCTTGCTTTGTCTTTTAGACTCCATTTGTTCCTTCTACTCTCTTTTCTGTTCAAGGGTACCCACGCATATTCTGTATTCACAAATGACACAAAAGTCTATGAAGAGATGTGAATGCTCAGGTTAGCTCAGCTTCTCAGGTGTATCTTCATGTCCTCATAAACAAGACCATATGTTCCAGACAGCATTTTACATCGAATACCCACCAAATGTATGCTCTGGGCTCCGTTTTCAGAGCTTAGAGAAGGTTCTCAAACTTTGAAGGGCAAAGGAATCATCTGGGGGAGTTTTGCACTAGGTGGGTCTGAGAAGAGGTCCAGAAATCAGGATTTTGACAAGTTCCTTAGGTGATTTTGAAGCAGGGATCGTATTTTGAGAAATACTGTTTTAAAAGTGGGAAGGGGGGCATTGACTGACTCAGTGGGTCAAGTGTGTGACTCTGTGATCTCAGGGTTGTAAATTTAAGTCCCATATTGGGTGTAGAGATTACTTAAAAATAAAATCCTAGGGGCACCTGGGTGGCTTAGTTGGTTGAGCATCTGACTTCAGCTTGGGTCATGACCTCATGGTTCGTGGGTTCGAGCCCCACATCAGGCTCACTCACTGCTGTCAGCACGGAGCCTGCTTTCTCTGTCCCCCCCACCCTTTCTCGGCCCCTCATCCACTGGTTCTGTCTCTCTCTCTTTCAAAATAAACTTAAAAAAAATCTTAAAAAAATAAATAAATAAAGCAAGCAAGCAGGAAGGAAGAGGACCAAATCTCTTAGGTGTTCAGATTTGAAAGCAGTTTGGGCCTCTTGCCATCTGGTCTTCCCCAGATTCTCAGGTCTCTGCTTTGACAACCTTTATCTGGCCGGCCCTCTGCTTAACATACAGTTCAGTCTCCTCCTTCCCAATGTTGGACAGAAGCACTGGATAGCAGCATGATCCTTGGACAACCTCAGAGAGACCTTAGCCCAGCTAAGGTCTGTCTCCACGGCTGTCTCCATTCTGACTTCATCACACATGGCCTGTTGATGAGGGAAAATCTCAGCTCTTACTCATGCAGGTGCAAGAGGGTCCACCTAAATATTGCCCACCCGGGAAAGATGGCAGACAAGCCTTGCTGACCTGGGCTGCAGCGGCCTCTGTAACGGCCACCAGCCTATTGCCTATTGCCTATTGCCTATTGCCTGTCCTGAGATGCTTTTGGCCAGAGCTGCCACTCAGATCCTCAGCTTCTCTCATAAGAGCTCTCATTGGTCACCAGTCTCAGGGTGACCAAGAGGTCCCCTTGCTCTGTGTGGTCATATCTTGTCCTTTTCTCCTATTGTCAGAGCCATACCTCTGCCTATAGCCATGAGGCCTTAGGCTTTGGGGGCCACTGTGGCACTTTCTATCCCGGATATAATGCTCTATAGGCACACACTCAGGTGTCCTTTGTTTGGTTCCTAACTCTGTTGTTCAAATGGATCAGACTAGTACGGGGACCCTGTAAAAACTCACTGCCCTTCACATCACCACCAGTGATTTATGACCAAGACTTTCTTTCTGTCGCTGGCAAAATCTCAGAAATTCTCTCTATGAAAAAAGATTAGAGTCACTATTGATTATTTTTTGTTAATGTTTGTTTATTTTTGAGAGAGAGAGCACGCAAGAGCGAGCGGGGGAGGGGCAGAGTGAGTAGGGGGCGGGGGGACTGAGAAACCTAAGCAGGCTCCAGGCTCTGAGCTGTCAGCACAGAGCCCAATTCAGGGCTCAAACACACAACCCACGAAATCATAACCCAAGCTGAAGTCGGAAGGTTAACCTACTGAGCCACCCAGGCACCCCCATTATTGATTTCTGCTTTTCCTTTAAAGGCTAACACTGCTTTACTCGACCACCGTCTTCCTGGCCAGAGAGGCCTTCCGTAGAGCATGTCTGAGTGGGGGTGCCCAGCGAGACTGGAACCAGACCTTCAACCTCTTGTGGCTAACGTGAGTTGTGCTTTGGCAGGAGACCGTGCAAAAGCAAGCATCGTAAGTGTTGTAAGTTAAACAGCAACACTTGCCCAAAGCTGAATTGTCTCCAGCCTGGGTTTCTGGGGCCTGGGCATGGGACAGGAAGGAGAAGGCATCCAACATCTTGGCTGTTTCCTCTCTGGATGGCCAGGAGCCAGGAGGAGGCTGTGGGTGGGGGCTTCAGGGCCAGGTTTCTACCCGCTTGGGAGGTTGTTTCTGCCATTCCTGATGCCCACTCTGGGCCCCAGTGGGCCTGTGCCGTCTTCTTTAGTCCTAATCTTTCCCCCTCCCTGTGGTCTTTTCTGAGCTTTTAACAACCACTTAGCATTCTTTGAAAGCCTTTTAGGGCTTTCATTATATCCTTCTTCAATTTTGTAATGTTGATTTCAATTCTCAGCCCTTGAGAATATTCTTGAAGATCAAGTACATCAGCTAAAACTTGTAATGGCCTTTCTGCAGTTAGATTCCTGCAGGGAGGGCTGGCACTTGAGGTTTTTCTCAGTGCTGCCTTCCATAACTCCTTCTTGCCTCATGGAAATGACTGTCACGAGGCTGGTAGGTGTTCATTTTATTAGAGGATGACTGTTGGCTACCCAGTCATATTTAAGTGCTCTGTGGTGCACATGCTAGGGGACACCGTGCACTGGACTGTTGCTTATTTGGGTGCAAGAACTGACTGTATACTATATTTTAGTCATTTGTGTGCAAACAACAGGCACATACTTGCCAGGAGTTTTGTTTATCTCGTCAGTGTCACACTGTGGATAGGAGCGTAGACTTACGAGTTAGATGGGGATTGGGTCCTGCTTCTGCCCTTGGCTAATTGTCCATGACCTTGGCCAAATTCCCCAGTGCTTGTCAGCCTTAGTTTCCCCATCATTTCAATGGGGTAATAGCAGGATAATTGTGAGGGGTCTGTGTAAAAGGGGTAGATCTGAGTGCCTGGCATGTAGTAAGTGCCTTAATAAGTGGTAGCTATTTTTAAAATTCTATTTCTTTTCTGTTTAATGTTACTATTTTAATATATATATTTTTTATTTTTAGCATATTAAAAAAACATTTTTTTTCTTTTTCTAGGGTCCCCCTGGGTATGTTTTGGTCCTTGCTCCTGGGCTGGGTGTGGTTACAGTTGCTGGAAGTGCCTGATCCTAATGCCGTCCCCCACTATGGAAGTGGAGTGGTGTTGTTCGGTCTTTCGGCTGTGGTGGAGCTTCTGGGAGAGCCCTTCTGGGTCTTGGCACAAGCACAGATGTTTGTCAAGCTCAAGGTCAGCATGCCTTCTGCTCTGATGGGAAATTCGAAGAAGGGAAAGAGTGGTTTCTTAAAAAGATTTTCTAGGGGCGCCTGGGTGGCTCAGTCGGTTAAGCGTCCGACTTCAGCTCAGGTCACGATCTCGAGGTCTGTGAGTTCGAGCCCCACGTCGGGCTCTGGGCTGATGGCTCAGAGCCTGGAGCCTGCTTCCAGTTCTGTGTCTCCCTCTCTCTCTGCCCCTCCCCCGTTCATGCTCTGTCTCTCTCTGTCTCAAAAATAAATAAACGTTAAAAAAAAAAATTAAAAAAAAAAAAGATTTTCTAGGAGTGATGATTTGTTTTCAGATTTGCATTTAAAAAGAAATTTGGAAAAAGGTAACATGATCAGTTTAATTCATTCCCTTGAAATTTGGCAGATGGGCTGGGCTTAAGTTTACATCTGCTATACTATTAATGCAAAAACAGGTTTGCTAATAGGGAAGTTATTAGCTTAGATAAGAATTTAAGAGGACTGTGAAGGTTTTTCACATTTTCCTAGTGATTCTATATTTAATTGTGTGCTAATATTAATTTTTCGTGTTTTAAAATCTGTACAAAAGAATATATGCTGTATGTGTAAATCTTTTTTTTAAGTTTATTTATTTATTTATTTTTGAGAGAATAGGGACAGTGTGAGTTGGGGAGGGACAGAGAGAGGGAGAGAGAGAGAATCCCAAGCAAAGAGCCCTATGCGGGGCTTGAACTCACAAACCGTGAGATCATGACCTGAGCTGAAATCAAGAGTCAGACACTTAACGAACTGAGCCACCCAGGCACCCTGCTGTATGTGTAAATCTTAAAGCATGATAATACTGAAAATCTATGAACTTACCACCCAGCCCAACTAGAACATTGTCATGCTATGTCTAACCACATGCCCCACCCCCATTGCCGGGGTAACCACTATTCCAGGTTTCTATTTGTCATTCCTGTGCATCTTTAGTTTTTAATAACGTAAAGTGCACCCTTTACTACATATTTGCAGGTGATTGCTGAGAGCCTGTCGGTCATCCTCAAGAGTGTCCTGACAGCTTTTCTTGTGCTATGGTCGCCTCACTGGGGGCTATACATTTTCTCTTTGGCCCAGGTAAGGGTTATGGCTTTTCACTTTTGTATAATCTATGTTTCTCCATTTGATTTTCTTTTTTTTTTAAGTTTATTCATTTATTATTTCTGAGAGAGAGAGAAAGAAAGAAAGAGAGAGAGGGAGGGAGGAAGGGTGAGTGAGCACAAGTGGGAGGTGGGCAGAGAGAGAGAGGGAGAGACAGAATCCAAAGCAGGCTCCAGGCTCTGAGCTGTCAGCACAGAGCCTGAGGCGGGGCTCGAACGCTGACCGCGAGATCATGACCTGAGCCAAAGTTGAAAGTTTAACTGATTGAGCTACCCAGGTGCCCCTGATTTTTTTCTTCTTGTTCCTGTTACTGTGTGGTTTACATTTGCAGTATTCATGCATGTGAGGCAGGCTGGAAGCTCTAGTAAGATGGTCATGACAGTTCTTTTCCTTTGGCTGTCCACTCTACACCACATGCTGATGCTACTGATATCCCCAGGGGCCCGGTGAAGGCCCAGCACTCGGCCTCATTGTCCAACATAACAACTCCTTTAGATGTTCTGTGGGCGAGCCCATACCAAACTCACCTTTGATTGTCTTACTGTCTCATGGAGGAGGGAGAAAAGCAGTGAGGGAGTGGGGTGAGAACCAAATTGCATGTGTGTTTTTTTTCCCTGGATTTTAATCAGTTGTTCTCAGGATAGGAAGAAACTCTGCCAAGCCTGTTTGAAACTTGCATTGAAATCTCACACAATGCAGAGCACATGAATTGAGTCTTAGCAGGCGCACTCTCACTTTCAGCAGCTCCGGCCTCGTTGCCATCCCAGTTTCTAGTTCTAGTTCATATCTGTAGCTTGAATAAAAGTACGACTAGGGTATAGTGCTCATTTTAAAAACAAAACCTAAGATCAGATAGATATCAGAACATCTTATAGGGCAAAGCAGTTTGTAATATTTCTTAATGTATAGGAAGGTAAATTAAAATTCTTAGTCACAGTTTTAGTGAATGTCTTTCCTGTGTCCTAAGCAAAAACCGCAAATGTATTTGTGAACACAGTAAAAGTAGATTTAAAAATAATATTATAAGAATGACAATTACCTCCCAAAAGTAGTTTGCAAACAGTTGCATATTTTAGAGAAGTTATTTGTGATTATTTTTGCCATGTTTTATTAGATCTGGGATTACAGTACTCTGCATTCATCATGTTTTTGATATATTCTTCCTAATAGAACGGGAGGCCATGGAGATGCCCAGTTATTGGTTGGCCCTTCTTGGGAAAGGCGCTTGCATTATGACTTTCTGATGGTCCTAGCTCCCACTCAGGATACATCATAGGTCAGCAAGGCCCATTCTAAGTTTATTTGCTTTCTTATTATAAGACTTCAGAGAGCTCTTCTCTGGTACATTCTCTGTCAGTGTCTGTGTGAGAGGCCTGAGGGCCATCAGCACCTCATATCAGCAGGCAATCCCTGCCCAGGGCTCTGGGATTCTCCTTTGTCCAACGCACTTCCAGGTTCCTCCTTAAACAGCTCCTTACCCCATCATATTTGATATATTTGATATATCAAATATGATATATTTGATATACCCCGTCTTTAGAATATATAAAGAATTCTTACAACTCAACAACAAAAAGACAGACTACCCTAAAAGTGGGTAAAGGAATGGAATACTACTTGTCAATGAGAAAGAATGAAACATGGCCTTTTGTAGCAACGTGGAGGGAACTGGAGAGTGTTATGCTAAGTGACATAAGTCATACAGAGAAAGACAGATACCATATGTTTTCACTCTTATGTGGATCCTGAGAAACTTAACAGAAGACCATGGGGGAGGGGAAGGGGAAAAAAGGTACAGAGAGGGAAGGAGGCAAACCGTAAGAGACTCTTAAAAACTGAGAATAAACTGAGGGTTGATAGGAGGTGGGAGGGAGGGGGATGTGGGTGATGGGCATTGAGGAGGGCACCTGTTGGGGTGAGCACTGGGTGTTGTATGGAAACCAATGTGACAATAAATTCCATATTAAAAAAATAATAAAATAAATAAATAATAAAAGGGGGTAAAGGACCTGAATAAACATTTTTCCAAAGAAGATTTGCAAATAGCCAATAAGCACATGAAAAGATGCTTAATATCATCAGTCATTAGGCAAATGTGAGTTAAAAACAATGAGATAACTTTATACCAATTAGGATGGCTGTTATCAAAAAATAAAAGTAAAACCCAGAAAATAGCAAGTGTTTCTGAGGATATGGAGAAATTGGAACCCTCATACATTGCTGGTGGGACTATAAAATGGTGCAGCCACTGTGGAAAACAGTTTGGCAGTTCCTCAGAAGGTTCAAACGTAGGGGTGCCTGGGTGGTTCACTTGGTTAAGTGTTGGACTTTGGCTCAGGTCATGATCTCCCGCATCGAGCCCTCTGCTGTCAGCACAGAGCCCACTTCAGATCCTCTGTCCCCCTGTCTCTCTGCCCCTCCCCTGCTTGTGCTCTCTCTCTCTCTCTCTCTCTCTGTCAAAAATAAACATTAAAAAAAAAAAAAGTTAAATGTAGAACTGATGTATGCCCAGCAATTCCACTCCTAGGTATATACCCAAAAGAATGAAAGCATGAGTTCAAACAACTTGTACACAGCAACACTATTCACCATAGCCAAAAGGAGGAAAGAACCAGATGTCCATCAACTGATGAAAGGATAAACAAAATGTGGCATATCTATGCCATGGAATATTACTCAGCCATAAAAATGATAATGTGCCACGACACCATGAACTTTGAAAGCATGATACCAAGTGAACAAAGCCAGACACAAAAGACCACCTATTGTGTGATTCCATTAATATAAAATGTCCAGAATAGGCAAGTCCATAGAGACAAAGCAGAATTTGATTGCCAGGGACAGAGGAGTAGAAAGTGACTGTTTAATGGGCACAGAATTGCCTTTTGGAGTGATGGAAATGTTCTGGAATGAAATAGTGGTGATGGTTGTACAGCACTGTGAATGTACGAAAAGCCACTGAATTGTATGTTTTAAAATGGTTAAAATAGTCAACGTCATGTTATGTGAATTTTTCCCAATAAAAAGAGGGAAGGATCATGTAGTTGGGATTCAGTGCATGAAGACTACTCACAGGTTGTTACTGCCCCCAGGCGCTGCTCTGTGGGAAGATGAAGGGAGGTAGGGAACCGGTCCTCTTGTCACAGAAGATGTTGCATCTGGTGCTATGGCTCACAGCAGAGCTGCTGTGTCTCAGAGGGCTTGAGGCATGAAAGAAGGATGGTGGATGGCGGGCTCTGTCCTCAGGCATGGATAAGGGTGGAGAGCTGAGGAGCCTGAACCCACTAGAAAAGACTCCCCTTTCTCCTTGCTCTGTGCCTTTGCCACAGGAGCAGGCCTGACGTTACCAGATTGAAAGCGGGGCCTGGAGGTCCTGTTCCTTCCTGAGCTAGTGCACATTGCTGTTCCCAGGGGGGAGAGAAGGAAGAAGAGAGCTTGTGAAAGGGGCTGTTTGGATACTCCTCCCAACCTGCAAACAAAACTCCAGGCTACCGCTCCTGGCCAAAAGCCACCCTTTTGTCCTGGGTGAGTGGAGGGAAGGGTGGGCCCTCCTATCACCCCCCTGACTCCCTCCCCTGTCCTGTAGTAGCTCTTGCCTTGCCCCTACAGTGGGCTGAGAGGAGGGAGCCAACAGCTTATTTCTGCTTTGTAATCACAGTGTGACAGGCTTCCTGGGTTTATGGAAAAGCCCCCATCCTAGATGATGGCAAGTCCCCAGATATTAGCACAGTACATATGGGTCCTCACGGTGTGCTGTCTAGGCGGGAGACTCGTTCCTTTGGCCAACTACAATCATTTTGAGAACATATGTGACATTACTGTGGTGGTGACACTATGGGCTGTCTGTCATGGAAATTATGTTCTTCCTGCCTGGAAGCACTGTTCTCCTAGTCAGGTCAAGGGTTTGGAGCACTTTTCCCAGAGATGCCCCAGCAGAGCTGGCTTTTAGTGAGTAGTGCTCTTTTCCAGAGGGTGGGGCATTGCTCGCTAGAAGGTACAGTTAATAAAGACGGTTCTATTTCTCTTTTTTTTAAAGATTGACTGATTGATTGATTGATTGATTGATGAGAGAGAGAGAGAGAGAGAGCGGGAAGGGCAGAGAGAGGGAGAGAGAGAGAATCCCAACTGGCTCTGCGCCATCAGCACAGAGCCTGACTCAAGGCTCAAACTCACGAACCGTGAGATCATGACCTGAGCCAAAATCAAGAGTCGGATGCTTAACCAACCGAGCCACCCAGGCACCACAAGCCATTTCTTGATTGGCCTTTGAGGTCAAATTCATAGTTATATCTTAATTCTGCCTATATTAAAACTGTGCAATTTAAATCCATTATTTTCTTTTTTCAGCTTTTCTATACTGCAGTTCTGGTGCTCTGCTATGTCATTTATTTCACGAAGTTATTGGGCTCCTCAGAATCAACCAAGCAACAGACTCTTCCTGTCTCCAGAATGACAGATATGTTACCCAGTATTACAAGAAGTAGAGTAAGTAATACATTCTATCTCTTGTCATTTTAATCACAGATCCTGATTATCCTTGAAAGGAAGAAACTATTACTTTCTTGTTTATTGCTATAATAGCAAGGATAGTTCCATAGCTTATATTTATTGAGTGCTCACTAAGTGCTAGGCCAAGGTTTCTCAGCCTTGACATTGTTGACATTTTGGGCTAGATAATTCTTTGTTGTAGGGGCTGTCTTGTAGATTGTAGGATGTTTAGCAGCATTCTTGATCTTAACCCAGTAGTTGCCAGTAGCTACCACCTCTCAGCTGTAGTAACCAAAAATGTCTCCAGACACAAATGTCCCCTGGGGGATAAAACTGCCCCCCTCGAGGACCGCTTTGCTAGCTCCTATGCTGGGTGCTTTCGTGCCTTATTTAATGCTTATACCAACTCTGTGAGCCTGACATTACTATTGCAATTTTAGGGTTAAGGAACTGAGGCTTAGAGACTAAATATCTGCCCGAGGTGAGGGTCAGAGTGAGGGCAGGGGCCTGGAGTGGCTTGAATCGCCACAGAGCACAGGCTGTAACCACCGCGGGCCACTCTCTGTTTTGCTGTGTCTTGGTTTTTCTCAGGACTGCCTTCCAGCGCAGATGGTCCAGCCTGCTGACAAAGCAGGGTGACCCCTCCAGAGCTCCATTACCTAGTGTCAGGCCAGTCTCTCCAGTGACCCACTTTCCCACGTAGACCACTAAGGATTCTAGCTGCTGATGTGTGGGAGCGAGGAATAACCTTTTTCTTCTGAACTCTCCAGCTCTCCGTCCATTTGACTTTTATTTCCTGATTCTGGTGGGGTCACTGCTGCCTGTGGCCCGGCGTGGTACACGTGATGTTATGCCACGTTGCCTCTGCTCAGATGCTTTGTGAACTGGGCCGACTCACTTTCCCTTTTCCCATACTTGTTTGCCGCCCACATGTGGTGCACGTAGTGGAGGTGAGGCTTCAGCTGGACTTCTCCTTATTCCTTTCTTGTGATTACTTGAGAAAGTAGGAAAGTATTTGAGATATAAGTCTCAGAACTTATGGAATCCTGTTAGACAGCTTTTCAAGAAAGACCAGATGTTATGTAACGAAGCGAGATATGTTCTCATTTGTTAGATAAGCGTTCTCCATTCCGATCACACAGATCTCACCTTTAGCCTAAATCAGCATGGCAGTTTTGAGATACCATGCTGCCTCATCTGCAGACTTGGAGGATAAGGACTTGGGATCGCTTCTCCTGCGTAGAGCTTCTGCCACCTGCCCACAGAGCAGCTTTTCATACCGGGCCAGCCCCTGGGCCTGGCAGTATTTTGGAAAAGAGCATTTGAACTATTAACACAGGCAAGGAGAGGGTAATGAAAAGAGCCTCAGTGTGTATTTAATTCTGTGGTGGGCATACAACTCTGAGCTGCAGTTTACTTGTCTGTCAAATGGGGATACTAAAAGTAGCTTTCTCCTAAGGTGCTTGTAGGAACGGGATGAGATGGGGCATCTGAATACTTAACACCATGGCTGGCACAGGTGGGTGTCCGTAAGTGACAGCTGATACCATGCCCCCGCCCCCCATGCCGCTGCTGCTCTCAGTAGGGATAGCTCCACCGGCACATCCTAGCAAAACAGCCACTGGTGGCATCGGGGCAGGAACCCAGTGGTTTGATCTGGCACTCCGTCCTGAAGGCACCCAGGCTCATATTTCTGGGACAGAAGTCTTGACCATGAGAAGGTATGTGTACCTGTTACACACAGTGGGCCATTCCTGCTGACAGAGCACAGCCCTCTGCCAGGTGCTGTCTGGGATACAGATACGTAAGGTGATTGCTGGGCCTCAGGGAGCTTCCTGCGCTTTTGGGAGGCAGTAAGTGCTGATATGAAGCCTGCATCACTCTCTCCAGACCTCAGGGTCCTTATTTTCTTTTTTTAATGATTTATTTATTTTTGAGAGAGAGAGAGGGAGAGAGAGCGCATGAGTGAGCATGAGTGGGGGAGGGGCAGAGAGAGAGGGAGACACAGAATCCTAAGCAGGCTCCAGGCTCTGAGCTATCAGCACAGAGCCCGATGTAGGGCTCAAACCCATGAATCATGAGATCATGACCTGAGCCAAAGTCTGACACTCAGCTGACTGAGCCACCCAGGCTCCCAAAAGGGGCCTTATTTTTAAGGTGAGATAATTAGTCTGCACAACCTGTGAGGCCCCTTTGAAGACTTAAAGAATTGTGAAAGTATTTGAACTTCAACAAAGAACCGTTTATAATAACTGCCACTGACTGCATGCTTACTCTGTGAGTGGCACTCTGCTAAGCACTTTACATGGACTCATGTGCTTAAACCTCATAGTAATAACCTTATGAGATATTGTCTCCATTTCACAGATGAGAAAACTGAGGTTCAGAGTAGTTAACTGACCAAACCAAAATCCCACATCTGAATTTGGACCCACTTCTCTCTAACTTGTATCTGTGAACTAATCTTCGTCTGTGTTTTTAATCTCCCTGCTGTGTAGTCTTCCAGAAGAAATTGGCTTATTGCCCAAAGTAGTTATTTGTTGACTTAACAATTGGGAAGTTCTAGGTGGAACAATTCATTATTCAAGTTGTGTTGTTTTTTTTTTTTTTAAGAGAAAAGAAATGAGCTGCATCTGAATGCAGTGGATGGCTTTACCACCAGCAGCATGTACCTACCTTGACCCTTGGGAGCAGTTTTCTGCACTGGGGGTTCCCACATAGAGAGCTGGTCAATTCTATTCAAAATCAATTTGGCCAAAATGGGAGATTTATTTCCTGTACTTGTAGAATTCCATCTTCTGCAAAAGAGACTTACTTAGCCTTAAAATAAATAAGTGATACTTCAAATAATGGCTGCTTTTAGATCTTTTCTATTTTTTGACACTTCTGAGTGATTTCATATGAGAGATCTGCTAATATTTAAGTAAAGCTGAGGCATTTAACACAGCAAGCATGTCATAAGCAGTATTCTGTGTTAAGCACTGTACCAGATGCCCTGAGTGGGGTCCCTGCCCTCAGAACTTGCATTGTGATGGGGAGGTAAGATGTGTTCAACTAACCATTGCAAGACAGTGTGTGTGTGTAGTGTTGACAAAATAGAAGCACAAGGAAGGGACTGATGAATTCATGCAGCAGCATTGAGGAAGGCTTCTTGGAGGAAGCTACTTTTGAACTGGGCCTTGACACATGGGTGGACAGAGGTGAATGGGCATGTGTGGTAGAAATGCTCACTTGTGGCTACGGGAAGAAGACGTTTGCTTGGGCCCCATTATCTGCCCATCACTGTGTTGGCACTGGGATTGCAGAGATGACTGGGGTACTTAGGTTGGCTGAACAGTGGGGGAGGGGAGAGGAAACAAGGTGGAAGGAGTTTATGGCCTGCTGGGCTAAGGCCAGGTAGAGGTGGCCTTGGTGCTGTGGAGCGTGGGCCTGATTCAGGGGCAGCGGAGCCTAATGAAAGGTTTGTGAACAGAGCTGTGATACAGGTGCCTGTGTCGAGGCACTTACCATCTGTTTCAGATTTATCAAGTGTCTTGTTTTCTCTCATTCAGTCCTCATACCAGGAGATAGACTCCTTATCCCATTTTGCATATGAGAAAACTGAGGCTTAGCACTAAGAAGTTGGGAGCTCCAGTTTGAGCCTCAGTCTGTGAGCTTGACTCCAAAGCCTAAACCCTCCCAGCAGGATGAGCTAGAGAAGAGGCTGGAAGTGAAGAAGCTCATGAGGAGGCAGTCCAGATGAGAAGTGATGAGGACAGTCAGAGGACATGTGAGCATGAACACAGCTGGGGCAGAGGCCATAGGCCCAGAGCAAGAGGGAGAGGAAGGGGTACTGTGTGGGATGTGGAGGTGATATGGAGACTAGACCGTGGCCGCAGACTCCCTGGTGACTGTTGTCAGTGTGGGAGGCACATGGCTTCTGGACCGTGCTAAGGCAGGAGAGTTTGGAAAGGGGAAGAGTGACTCATATTAAAGCATTGTGAGCCCCCAAATTCAGATTGCAGACATTCCCCTGTGGTTCTGCCCATTACCTTTTGCCATCCACGCCTCTATTTCTCCATCAGTACAGGAGGCAATGGAATGGCTTGTTGGTCAGGGGATTCCAGAGAAATGCACAGCCACGTAGACCAGCTAAGCAGTACCAACCTAGCTCTTGTGAAATAGGCCTCTTTGACCTCCTGCCAAGTGACATATCCATCCTAAACAAAATAGTAAAAGCCCAAAGAATGTGCTGCTTCTTTTCTCCCACTTCTTCTTCTCAGCAGAGACCACTGAGAAGAAATCCAGTCTTTGATCAGACTTCCTGCCTCTATGTCCTGAATGAGCATTTTGGAGATAGTAAGCAGCGTGACCATTCCTTCTAAACTGTGGGTCCATTTAAATTGAAGGCATTAGGAGAATGGAATGCTCACGTGTGAGCTTTCAGGTCAAATACACTGTCAAGATTTCACTCTGGTAAACAATCTTTTTTTTTTTTTTTAATGTTTATTTTTGAGAGAGAGAGAGAGACAGAGCATGAGTAGGAGAGGAGCAGAGAGAGAGACACACACAGAATCAGAAGCATGCTCCAGCCTCTGAGCTGTCAGCAGCAAGCCCGATGTGGGGTTTGAACCCAGGAACTGTGAGATCATGACCTGAGCAGAAGTTGGACACTTAACCAACTGAGCCACCCAGGTGCCCCTGGTAAACAATCTTTTAGAGTTCAGTCATTTTCCCAACCCCATTTACAACCTCCTGGCAAGTAGGCTTCACAAAAGCCCCATGGGCAGCTGTAACTGTTCATTTCCTTTGAAAAGAGCTCAGGCACTGCTGTGCAGCACCCCCCACCCCCCACCCAGCCAAAAAGGACCACTTGGCATTGGGGTGCAGGCGAGCTGCCCACGGCTCCCCTGGAGCTAAGGGAGGGATCGGTGCTGGCGATGATGTGGCTCACAGTGCCCCCTAGTGGTGGTAGGTACTCTGGCGCTCTTTGCTCTCGGGAAAGGAGATGCCCAATTTCCTTGACACTGGGGAAGATTTACTCCTGGGTTAGTGCTCCCCATGGCATCTGCTCCAGGTCCAGTGATGCTCTGAGGACAGCGTGGCTTGGGAGATTCAGGCTTGTCCTCACAGTGTCTAGAAGAAACGCTCTGAAAACAAGGAGTGAAGATATTTGAAGCCTGAAAATGACCTTCATTTTTAAGGGATGTTCTAGACTTCCTCTGTCCTGAATGGTAGCCACCAGCTACCCTGGACATCGAGATGGGTCGTAAGCACACCATAAGACTGGATTTCAAAGACTTAGTATGAAAAAGATAATATGAAATGCCTCTAATATTTTTTTACATGTTGAAATGATAATATTTTGGGCTAAGTAAAATATATTAAAATAATTTTATTTCCCTTTTACTGTTCACTGCGGCTGCTGTAAAATTTAAAATGATATATATAGCCTGCATTATATTTCCACTGGACAGCCGTGCTCTACACAGATGGTTTTGGGGCCAAGATCAGGGGTTCATGTGATTGGGACAGGTTCCACATCTGCCCTTGGGCCAACTTCCATAGCTGTAACTGATCTTTTGGAGAGGTGGAGTGGACTTGGCCTTTGTGATTCACCCCTTTCCTCCCAAAGAGCCCCCCTGAAATCCTCCCTTTCAAAGTCATCACTTTGAGTTAGTAAGAATGTTTCAAAATGCAGGTACCCTGAGATTAAGAACCTAACACCTAGACTGAACATTATGGGATCTCAGGATGCCTACATTAGAGAGGAGGGGCCTCCAGAGGGAACTGGGGGAGATAGAAAGGCAAAAGTCACATCCAGCTAGCTGCTCCACTCTTCCAGTTTGTGGTCAGCAGTCTGGCCTTGAGACCGCCTGTCTCTTACAGGTTGAACTCTGCCCTTCCTAAGCATTTACTTTCTCCTTACCTTCCTATCCTTAGGAAATGGGCAGTTTGGTGTCTCCCTGGGAGTTTTGGAAGAGCCATATCAAAAGTTTTGGGTTGGTTTTTTCCTCCCGTGTATCATAACCGTTTTGAGTGGTTTGACTGACTTGGGAAGCCCGGCTCCCTTTTGAAATACACAAGCAAAGCTCATATACTTTGTATAAAGGGACCCTGGATGGCAAAATACAGCATTAAGATGTGGGGTGTGTGGAGCAGAATTTGTTCTGCAGCTTGGAATCCTTCAGACCTATCTCAAGGAGATAAACGACTGAGCTGTGTGTTAGATACGGTCAACTTACCATCTGTGCAACAAGGGCATAGCACAGTTCCTTAGGGGTCTCAGTGAATGAATCTTTGTAGGCCCTTTACAGAGAGGCTCTTCCCACCTAGGACTTTGTCTTCATGTTTAGCAGTGGAAACTCTTTGCTAGGATTTGCCAGGATTTGTTGGTTGCCTTCTGTGTGCTTAGCATTAAATGAAAAATTAACGGACACTCTCCAAATTGGGATTTAGGCACCAAAATGAGTTTCCCTCTCGTGTAGCATTATTGTACCCTTCGACTTGCAATGCCTGGGAGATTTTGTTTTTGTTTTGTTTTCTCTTCTAGGCTTTTGTAAATTGGAAAGAGGCTAAACTGACTTGGAGTTTTTTCAAACAGTCTTTCTTGAAGCAGATTTTGACAGAAGGTAAGTGAAAGGTCACCCTGAGCAGTCTGGATACCATAGTGTATATAAGTGAGGGAATTTCACAGAACTGCTGATTACCTAGACCTGGACCATTTGCTTTATAGAGCTCCCTGACCTGAGGAACCTCAGAAATCGGAGCTTTTTAAATAAGAAGGACACTGACATTTACATACCGAGGGTCAGTGCCATTGTCTAATTTCTACAGGGTCCTACAGTAATGAGGAACGATTTAATTTGAATCCACATCTAATTCCTAAACCCCTTGTTTTATCATTTAAAGAAATGTATTATGCAAGTTCTTTATGAATTACAGAAAACTTGGAAAATAAAATTATCCATAATCTCATTATCCTGTCCTAACTTTTTAGACATTTCTTTTTTAGAACTTTTTTTTTTAAGAACTGAGTTTTCATCATTTTATTTTTTTAAGCAGTCAGAGTCACCCTTATGTGATAGTGTGGCCAGGCTTCCAGTTTCTTAAAGCTTTCCAGTTTAACAGTGACAGAGCAATGCAGGCAGAGGGTTGGCACAGAGCTGCACATACAGCTAGTCTTTCTCCATGTGTGTATTGGTTTATTTATGCCCAGCTGTAGTTCAGAGAGTGAGGCTGGAGGCAGCTGGAAGCCAGTAAAGGCAGTGGCTTCTCTCCACATAAATGTCGTATGTCGTACACCTACGTATTTGTTACTGAACATGTTTTTAAATCTTTTCAAAAAATTATATTTTAATTATAAAAATAATATAATTCATTACAAAAATTTTAGAAAATAGAAAGTTCCCTATAATTCTAGCATTCTAATATAACCATCATTATTATTATCTCGTTATTTTCCTTTTTTCCCCCTGTCTTTATTTTTCGTTAATTATGGTTCCAAAGGGAAGTAACTCCCCTGAGCCACTTTCCCCGTCTGTGAGTTAAGGCATAGAACCAGGAGGGCTCTGAGGGCTCTTGAGCTTTGACAGTGCTTATTTCTAGCCTGAGTCTGTAACATTGCCATTACAAAAGTGAAACTCACTCATAGGACTTCTGGGGAAAGTAAGGTCAGAAGCCTTTGGAGAGCTGAGTGAAGGTGCCTTACCTCTATGTTGCTTGGGAGCAGGATGTGCTGTTTACCACCATCTCCCCAGAACCCTGCTGGGACTGCTTGTGATCAGTGTTCAACAAATATTTATTGATAAAGGTATCTGTAGTGAAATTGTATATTGTGATAGTTCACGTTGTTAGAATGGGAAAATCAGTGGAGGGAGTTTGGAAAGGGCATTTGCTTTTATGCACTTTGTTTTCCTCCCGGAGTTTTAAGAGCAGTTGAAATGAGTTAAGAAGTGGATCCAGTCAAGCAATGGCCTGATTGTCTAGATTGGAGTGGCTAGGTTTGTGGCAGCAGGTGTGAGTTAGCCAGGCCTGAATGTGGTACCGATGGCTTCCACGGTGGGGCCACCCTGGCCTGACTGCACAGGGCTGTTAGGAACCTCTCAGGGCTTTCATCTCCATGGCTGTGAAATGAGGAAGTGGCCGGACAAGGACCACCCCCACAAGGTTCTTTTTATCTACAAACTACAACTCTAAAAAACAGTTGAAATCATTCATTGTAATAGCAAAAATATAGGTGCTGTTAACTTCTGCCCCCACATTTCCTGAACACTGTGTGCCAGGTGCTGAGAATACACAGATGAATGAGTTACAGGCCACAGCCTCGAGGAGCTCATTCTCTCACCAGAGACACAAACAGTTGTGTGGTTAGCTTTGAACCAGGGCTGCGAGAGCTATACTTGGAAACATTAGCTCTTTCGAGTGCCCTCGCATTTCCTGGAGCTCTGCTAGGAAACGAGGGACAGCAGTGTGAGGGAGATGTGGTTCCTTCCCCCAGGGAGCTTACAGAGTTGGGAAGGAGAAGCCGCTTGTACCAGAACACATAGAAGTTCCTGTGGAAAAGCCAGTCTAGGTGGCCAGCATGCTTAGAGTCGAGGCTGGGAGCAGGAGGGGCCCAGCCTGAAGCAGAGCAGCTGGAGGGGCTAAAGCCTGATGGGGCAAAGCAGAGGATGGCCATGTGATGGTAGGTGGGGATGAGGTTGGTGAAGGAAAGCTGAAAAGATAGCCTGGGGTCGATTTACAAAAGGCCTCAGGTGCAGAATTACAGAGCCTGGACTTTTTGTAAACATCAAGAGCCATTTAAAGGTGTGAAAGCAGGGGTCACCGTAAGATCTGTATTTGCAGAAGCTGGGACTGTTAGCAATGAGGATGGATCAAGGCAGTGCAGAGACACAGATAGGAGCTAGTGATGTCCTGTGGTCATGTGGGCTGAGTCCGAGAGGGTGCAGGGAGGACCAAAGGGAGACTTGAGAGAAGATCCTCACTGCTTCTAGTCTCTGAATATCGCTTTCCTTTTTGAGCAAGTTGCTAGGAAGTGAGAATTTGCCCTTTACGGCTGTGGGCACTGCTCAGAGCTACATCCATCCACAGTGGGCCACACAAGGAGGAAACCTGATGAGCCTGTGCACATAATCATGGACCTCTCATTTCACAGAACCTACACTTAAAATTTGGAACAGTCATTTTTATGATTAACATATAGTAATCTTACCTTCCTCCCTTTTTTTAAGTTATTAGACTGGTCTTATTGATTTTGTTTTTGTTTTCAATTTAACTGGTTTGGAGATTTGCTGTCAATAAATCCCCCATCATTTGCCGTTATTACTATTTTGAGATTATGGATAGAATCTTGTTTGAAATCAATATTAAGAACATGTCTTTAACTGACTATATAATTTTTCTCCTTTGAGAGTATTTGCCAGCTGGAAAGTTGATAGTCAATAAGAGAAAAGGAAACAAGAAAATAATGTGCCCTTGAAATGCTAATTATTTTGGTTTTCTATTTGTAGGCGAGCGATACGTAATGACCTTTTTGAACGTGTTAAATTTTGGCGATCAGGGTAAGATGAAATTCTGTAGTGAACACCGTTAGTAGATGATTAGTAATAGTTTTCTCTGCGGTTTGATACATTTAATGAAAAATATACCCAATGATTATAAAAGATGAATATTGGAAAAAAATGATTCCTAAAGATTGAAAATTGTTGGTCTCTGTAAATATATAGAGTGTACTGACCGCCCCCTCTCTTGTGACTCGGGTGGCAGGTTCTCTGTTGAGATCCCCTGGTTCCTGCAGAGCTCTGGTGTCCATCTGGGGTTTGGGGGCACTGACAGAAAAGGGAGCTTGCCATCACAGTCACAGAGTTGCCCTGTGATCGTGCGGCTAGATAAGTCTCAATACTTTCTTTGTATTTATTTTTGACTATAATCCTGAAGTAGTGGAAAGAAAAAAATTTTTAAATCAACTTGGCATTAATGATTTCTATAAAAAAAAAAGTGCTGGTGCTGGAAATGTTCTGTCTTGACTGTGTCAGTGTCAGTATCCCAGCTGCAATACTGTGCCCTGCTCTCACAAAATGTTACTATTCATGAAACTGGGTAATGGATCTGTGATTTCTTAAAACTACCTGTGAATCTATAATTACCTCAAAAAAGTTCCATTAAAAAAATTAAATTAGTGGGGCACCTGGGTGGCTCAGTCGGTTGAGCGTCTGACTTTGGCTCAGGTCATGATCTCAGGGCTCGTGAGTTCAAGCCCCACGTTGGGCTCTGTGCTGACAGATCAGAGCCTGGAGTCTGCTTCGGATTCTGTATCCCTCTCTGGCTCTGCCCCTCCTTCACTCATGCTTTGTCTCTCTCTCTCTCAAGAATAAATAAAACATTAAAAAAATTTTTTTTAATTAAATTAGAAAGAATGTTAATGGTGCCATGAAAACTCAAATCAGAAAACTAGTAGGATTATTGTTTCTTCCTTTTTTTCTTGTAGGTGTATACGATATAGTGAATAATCTTGGCTCCCTTGTGGCCAGATTAATTTTCCAGCCAATAGAGGAGAGTTTTTACATATTTTTCGCCAAGGTGCTAGAGAGAGGAAAGGATGCCACACTTCAAAAGCAGGTAGTCTTGGTTCTTAGGTCGCTGTCTCTCTGGTGAATTCTCCAATTTCAGGGTAAACAGACTGAAATGTGCAGCAGCCAGTTTCCCTTCTGTTTGATCTGAAATTTCCTTCTAGATTTCATTCTTCCATCGCCTTCCAAATGATGGTAGGACTCTGAGCTCACTTCTTTTGAAGCCTTCTCCCTTTGCCCTGGCTGGCCCCTCCCTTCTCATTCTTAGTCCTTCTTTGTAAGCTCACTCTTGATCCAGCCTTCTCAGAACTCTCTGCAGCCATCCCCAGTGCGGCACATACCCCTCCCCTGGTCTAGGCGTAGCTGGAAGAATCGAGGTTGCCTCCTCCATCCTCACATTCTCAAGAACCACAGGCAAGCCGAAGGATGCAGAGTCTGGGACAAGTCTCCTGTAGGGCGTGGGGAGAAAAGGATGTGGTCATTTGGTGTCACTCACCACACCAGTTGCTTAATAAGCTTCTTAAAGGGGTGCCTGGGTGGCGCAGTCGGTTAAGCGTCCGACTTCAGCCAGGTCACGATCTCGCGGTCCGTGAGTTCGAGCCTCGCGTCAGGCTCTGGGCTGATGGCTCGGAGCCTGGAGCCTGTTTCCGATTCTGTGTCTCCCTCTCTCTCTGCCCCTCCCCCGTTCATGCTCTGTCTCGCTCTGTCCCAAAAAAAATAAATTAAAAACGTTGAAAAAAAAAATAAGCTTCTTAAAGACCGTGAAGTGCCCAGAGCTACACTCTTCTATATACTCCTATTGGTAAATAACAGAAGAGATTTTAATCCAGGCATATTTGGTTGTCGAAACTTCCCTTTTTCTAAAACCATCGAAAATGTCTGACTTCTCTTAGAATTAAAAGGAAGCTAAGTCACCCTCTTACATGTCTTAGAAGACATTTTGAAAAATACAGTTTATGCACAGTCGACTGGTTCTCAGTCGATTTAGGAATATTTTCCTAAGCATACTTTGACAGGAACGTCAGAATTTGGAGACGTTTGTCAGGAGAAGCACACTGACAAAGCTAGCCGGCTAGCAATGTAAAAACTTGCTGTCCATTTAAGAATAAATACCAGGGGCGCCTGGGTGGCTCAGTTGGTTAAGTGCCAGACTTCGGCTCAGGTCATGATCTCACAATTTGTGGGTTCGAGCCCCGCGTCGGGCTCTGCGCAGACAGCCTGGAGCCTGCTTTGGATGCTGTGTCTCCCTCTCTCTCTGCCCCTTCTCAGCTCACACTCTGTCTCTCCCTCTCTTTCTCTCAAAAATAAATAAACGTTAAAAAAAAAAAAAGAATAAATATCAGAGAAGAAAGCTAATGTTTCCTAAGCAACCTTTGAAATAACTTATCCTGAATGAGTTAAAAACCAGACCTCCCCTGAACTACCTAAGAAGGCACAGATTGTCGGGGCGCCTGGGTGGCGCAGTCGGTTAAGCGTCCGACTTCAGCCAGGTCATGATCTCGCGGTCCGGGAGTTCGAGCCCCGCGTCAGGCTCTGGGCTGATGGCTCAGAGCCTGGAGCCTGTTTCCGATTCTGTGTCTCCCTCTCTCTCTCTGACCCTCCCCCGTTCATGCTCTGTCTCTCTCTGTCCCAAAAATAAATAAACGTTGAAAAAAAAATTAAAAAAAAAAGGACAGATTGTCTTTTTTTCCTTCATTTCCTTCGTGCTAATTGACATGGAAACAGCATAGGCTGCAGGAAAGCAGTGACACCTCTCAGCAGGTGAACGAGTGATCTGTAAGACAGCAAAGAGAGATAAGGCCAGATGTGAAGTTTTTCTTTAGCTCATGATTCATCCAACTTCCTTCCCTCTCCCCCTGTCCCAGGAGGACATGGCTGTGGCCGCCACCGTGTTGGAGTCCCTGCTCAAGCTGGCCCTGCTGGCCGGCCTGACCATCACCATTTTTGGCTTTGCCTATTCTCAGCTGGCTTTGGATATCTATGGAGGAGTCATGCTTAGCTCTGGATCAGGTACGCGCAAGAGTTTTGTCAGATTGATTCTAATTTCTAATCAGAAATAGAAAGGTCTTATGAAATTCAAAAGCTTGCATGCATACGGGTTGATACTTGTCAGTATAGGGGACATTATCAGTGGCTGGGATTCTGAGGCCGTTCCCCTCATACAAGGTCAGAAACATCTGGGTACCATTAGGGGGGTTTGGCACCACATCAGCCAGTCCCCCAAATTCACTTGGAGAAGTCGTTATGAATCTTTGGCTCTCCTCCCAGGCTTAAGATGTGTCTTGCGGGGCACTTCCCTGTGCACCCTCTTGGATGAGGGAGGAAGGCAGAGAGCAGGCTCTAATGAGTCTCCGCTTGATACTAAACACATCTGAAGGTAGTAAATGCCACATAAATCTCACGGCCTGATGCATGAGAGCCTCTGAAGGATAACTCGGAGCCATTTGCAGAGAATAAAATTGATCTCGGCAAGTAAAATGGTATATTTAATCCAGTGACTCTTGGTCTTTGAAGGACAAAATTATCGAACGTGTCTAACTTTGAAACATCGGTGCCCAGGCCACTGAGCACCTCACAGCACTTGCTAGGCCCTGGGGACTTCACCAATTTCAAAATGTGCTGGGCCACAGGCTGGCAGTCCACTTGCAGTGTTTCATCTTGGGTTGCGTAAAGATGTTTTCAGTTCCTCAGGGCACTAGACAAGAACCCTGAAGTCTTCTTTCTGCTGCCCCATCTCAATGTAAAGGGCTTTGTCAGATCCATTTTACAAGTTCCCTGGCATGTTTTGGTCTCCACTATAATGGTCCCAAACTTAGGGTATTACGGAGGAGGGGCCAAGTTTCTACACAAGAGCCAAGGTCATTAAGTTTGGAGAAACACCTGCTGTGAACCCAATGAGGTGGTTTGCAGCTCCCTGCAGCTTGTGCTGTGAGACCCTGGGGTTCCATCAGACAGGCAGGGAGGCCTCATTAGGAAGCCATTAGTATGAGTCAGTGTGCAGAGATTGGGGACTTGACTATTTCACAGTAGCAGGGCCTCCTTAAAAAAGGTAATCACCAAGAAACAGCTTGTATTGTAATGAAATCACAGGACATTTTCATGAGGAGAAGGCTGTCCCATCAATACAGTGTTCACCTGGTGGAGTAATTAGTCATAGAAGGTACAGAAACAGACTGCTGTGATTGTGTAGCCCTTTTGCTCAAGAGGCTGGTCCCAGTTTTCAGCATTGATAATAGATTTATCAGTTACAAGGGTCAGTGTTAGTTGATTTCTAAGGTAATAAATTCTGTTTCTAATGTTTTATGTCCGTCATTAATAATTTTAGATTCAACATGATGAGCACTGAATAATGTGTAGAATTGTTGAATCACTATATTGTACACCTGAAACTAATACAACACCATTAAAAAAAATAACAATTTTAGATTCAAAAAGATACTCCTTTGGTATCCTCTTCAGAAATAGAAGAGTCTTAAGAATAGTCTGGATTCTCAGTCTCTGAAAAAAATGTGCTGTTTGGTGAATCAGGACTGTTGTTATTTCTTGCCTGGCCCAGGGTTCCATCAGTGCCACTGTCCTAGCAGGGTCTTCTAGCATTTTTCTCCTCGTGGTAGCTGCCTCTCACATTGACCGAACTTTCAGCTCTCTCTCTAACACCAATGGTGGCTTCTGGTAGTATATCCCCAACCTTGGCCCCTGCTGGTTTTCCTTCCCTCATCTCCTTGCTCTGCTCCTGACTCTTTGGACTCGTGCTGTGGATCTGAATGCCTTTCCTTTCCCAGAAAATATGAACACTGGATTTCTTTTAGTGACTAAGTTATTGAGGCCTAATTTACATAAAGTAAGATTCTGTACTCTTAAGAGTACAATTTGATGAGTTTTGACAAATATATACACCCATGTAACCAACATCCTAGTTGATAGGTTCAACACTTTCATCACCCCAGAGAGTTCTCTCAGGACCCTTTCCAGTCATCTGCCTCCCTCTACCTCAGAGGCAACCACTGTTCTGATTTCTATCACTACAGATTAGTATTGCTTTTTTTTTTTTTAATGTTTATTTTTGAGAGAGAGAAAGCAGGGGAGGGGCAGAGAGAGAGGGAGATGGAATCTGACGCAGGCTCTTGCTGTCAGCACAGAACCCAGTGCGAGGCTTGAACCTACGAACCGTGAGATCATGACCTGAGCCGGTCAGAAGCTCAATCAGCTGAGCCACCCAGGCGCCTCAGTGTTGCTTTTAAAAGGGACTTCATATAAATGAAATCACATGGGGCACCTGCGTGGCTCAGTCGGTTAAGCGTCCAATGTCAGCTCAGATCACGATCTCTTGGTTCGTAGTTTGAGCCCCGCATCGGGCTCTCTGCTGTCAGCACAGAGCCCACATTGGTTCTTCTGTCCCCTTCTCTTTCTGCCCCCTCTACTCACTCTCTCTCCCCCTCAAAAATAAATAAATAAACATTTAAAAAATAAATAAGTTTTTTTAAAAAGCAAATTAAATCATAAAGTATGGACACTTTAATGTTTGTTTTTTTTCCCTCAATATACAGTTTTTGGGATTCATCCATGTTTTGACACGGATCAGTAGTTTTTTTCTCTTTGATCATTTCTCTGAGAAGTATTCCTTTATATGGCTGGCCCACAGTTTATTCTTTCTCTTGTTGATGATCAGTTTGGGCTATTATGAGTAAAACCGCTATGGACATTTTTGTATAAGGGGTTTTGTGAACACATACATTTATTTTTGTTGGATGGGTATTTATGGGTGGAATTGTTGGGTCATAGGTTTTACTAGAAGTTGCTTGGCTGTGGGGCGCCTGGGTGGCTCAGTCCGTTGAGCATCTGACTTTGGCTCAGGTCATAATCTCATGGCTGGTGGGTTCGAGCCCCACGTTGCTCTGTGCTGCCAGCTCAGAGCCTGGAACCTCTTCCGATTCTGTGTCCCCTCTTTCTCTCTGCCCCTCCCCCGCTCATGCGTGCTCTCTCAAAAATAAACAGGATTATTAAAAAAAAAAAAAAGTTGCTTGGCTGCCTCTTGGTAATGGCCCTCCTAAAAGAGGGGATCAATTCCATTTTTAAGGCTCCCAGTCTTTTGTTAGCAGATTTTTGTGAAGCTTGTTAGTTAGCTATAGAACTACATCACTATGTTTTAGAAGAAAATAACACGATGGTTACTCTGATTCTCCCTGCAGATTTGCGGAGGGGTTCTGTCTCTAGTTTTCTGCCGCTCCTGAGCCCTGGGCTTCTCCCCAGTGTCTTTTGTCCAGGACCTGTTCAGCCGAGGTTCTCATACATGCAGGGCCACTAGTGGCCTTGAGTGCTCAAACCAGCAGACCTCTTCGTGCAGATTTACAAAGTGAGAAGACTTGCTTCCTGGCCAGATGAGAATTTAGTTGTTAAGAGAGATTTGTAGGCTTAATCTCAATTGCCCTTTTGTTTTTAGCCGTTTCTTTTAATCGGTGCCATGGAATACTGGGAGGCCTTCCAGATAGTTAAGACCATAGGCTTGAGCACGTGTCTGCCCATTGACGGTACCAGCAGGGCTCCTGAGCCAGTTCTGGTACGTGTGGGCCTTCTGTTTGGGCTCTGGAGTCTCCGTGGGTTGTTTCCTCATAGGTCCTGTTTTGCTGCGTTCCTACTGTCTCTACGTCCTCCTGCTTGCCATCAACGGAGTGACCGAGTGTTTCACATTTGCTGCCATGAGCAAAGAGGAGGTCGACAGGTAGGTAACCTGAAAGACCCGCCTTTAATCATGGCCTTCCGCCGAGATGCCAGTCTTCTCTCTTTTCGTCCTGAGCGTGGATTCACGGAAAGCTCTCGCAGAGGCAGCACCTACAGCACTAGCGCCATGCCCGGGCTCTCCGGTGGCTGCGCACGCACCATCCGGTTAGTCTTCCCCACGCACGGCCGGGGCAGCAACCCCCCTTCGCCTCCCTTTGGAGGAGGAAGAAATCCGGGCCCCATGGGGCTGTGTTAGTCCAGGTTTGCAGAGACAGGCACAGGACCAGCTCCACTCCTCCACCGCCTTGCCCAGTGCCCCTGTGGGTTACCACGGAGCTTCTGCAAGATGCAGAGTCCTCCACCTGAGACTCTGACTTGTAGGCCTTGGAGAAACTCAGGGATCTGTGACACCTTTCCTCAGAGAAAGGCCCAAGTGCGCATATATGTTTGCCACAATTTTTTCCCATCCATTGACCCCAGATCAGGACCTCTGCTCTGGTGCCTCAGACTGGTTCTTAGCACTGGCCGTCAGTCAGAATGCCCCCTGGAGCTTGTTCGATGTGCAGATTCCTATCGGCCCTTCTTCCACCACTCTCCTAGCACGCTTGCGAAACCAGCCGCCTCCCGACATACGTGTTTTTTGAAAGCTCCTCAGTGATTCTGACACCACCTCCTAGCTTAGAGCTTCTGACCCTCACCCAGCATCATTCATCTCTTGCGTCCCAAATGCCAGAAGTAGCATGGCAGTATCTTAAGGCATCACTACAGGATGAGGTTGAGGAGAGGGGTAAAACTGATAGGGGAAAAGGAGAGGAGGAAAAGGGAAAGACCGTAGAGGGACGGGTGCAGATAATGAGGCAAGTGGTCCTGGTGATCCTCTTGTCCCTTGAGGCCTGGATCCCTTGTGGGAGGTCTTGTACTGCCTTTCTAAGGCCTTGAGTGCCATCAATAGCCCTCAGGCCCAGTGGTGGAGGTGGGACAAGAAAGGGTAACTCTGAGAGTTGGAGAACCTTCCTATCATTCAGAGCAGCCTCTTTATGCTTCCAGCCTGGGGCTGTTTCACAAGGAAGCTTGGTGACTTTGCTACTGCACAGTCGAGAACTGGAGCCCAGAGCAGCATCTTAGCCCAGACCCACCAGAGTCCCCTAGGAGTTCCAGCCCCTCCTAGACCAACTGAATTAGCCTGTAAGGGGCTGGGGCCAAGGAATCTTTCATCACATAGCTCTAGGAGATGTCTGATGGACAGCTACGGTCTGAGGAACCACTGGTCCAGACCAGTTTATCAGTAAAAACTACATTGAGCACTGTGACCCTGTACATATTAGGTGGACATGACTGAGTGAAGCCCTCACGAAGCAGCAAATACCCCAGTTATGTGCAGACACACTGATGATTCTTAATTCTGTTAGATTGCATTTTTCAAACTGCCATGTCATGACCCAGTAAACTGATTTCTCAGCCTACTTTTAAGTCACAACCTGCAGTTCTCAGATACTGGTCCAGATAGGGTTTTTACTTCAGATAGTTAAATGTGTAACTATAAAACTACTCGGAGTCATCCTCCCCACCCTTTTTTTCCCCATGGATGAAAAGGTCTATTTAAGTTTAATTTTGAAATACTGTGTTTTTATTTGAAAGGTGTTTCAAACGTGAAATAATTTTTAGATATAATGTAAAATATACTAAATGAGGCACTGGGCCACAGTACAAAGAGCTCTGGACAAGGAATCTATCTCTTTGGAGATAGAGTTGTATCTATCAACTATCTCCAAAGATCTATCTATCTTTGGAAATTAGAGTTGTAATAATTTCAGCATTAGTGTTAAGGGGGAGAGTCAGCACTAAGCCTGCTTAATATGGTAAAATGTATCTTACAATCAAATCATGAGGGAATATAGACAGTGGCTGGCTGCTTTCTTTCCTCTTACATTGCAATGAACCAGAAGAAACAACTTTCTAAGTTCGCTGTAATGCGATTTTGATGATATATAAACATCTGGAAAATTATTTCCACGGTATTAGTAGTCAGCATGGAGAAAACACAGAACCAAAGTGCCTTCTAATGCAGTTTTCATCTGTAGCAACGCACTTCCCCAAAGAGTGAAATGTGTTCCCCCTGTGTGTATTAAACCCAGCAGCCAGGTTCTGTCTGGGCCTGCGGCCCAGCCCCCAGCCCCCGTGTGAGCACATGGCACCTGGCCTCATCACAGACCACAGCATTTTTTTATCTCTGTGAATTTAACCAGACATACAACTCCAGTAAGGATTTTTGTAGTGGGTTTGGGCAGTTTGATTTACATTGGGCATTTTAGATTCTGAATTGAAAAAAAAAATAGTGTATTAATAAAGTCATGGGCTTTTACTTAAAACTTTAATCAGTGTTTTTCTAAATTAAAATAGGGCATTTGGTTGGACCTGGAATATTAGAAAATCCTTTGAATTCCAAGTTTTTTTGTTAATAACCTCATAATATATATAGACTCTGAATGATGGCTTTTTCGTCTTCCCTGTTGAAGAATTTTTGTTCTGTTTTGTTAAGGAGCTCTCCATTTCTTTTCATTTGACAAATGCTTTTTGAGCATTTGCTTTCTAATAGGCATCGTGTTAAGCTCTAGGAATACAGCAATGAAGAGACAGACGAGATCCCTGCTCTCCTGAAGCTGACGGTGGGGGAGGCAGACAGCAAACACGTAAATAAATAAGGAAATACTGTGCAGCTCAGATAACTACAACAGGGTTATGCAGAAAGAGTGAGGCTCTTTTGGATTGGGAGGCCCCTCTGAGGAGGTGGCATTCAGGCTGAGGCTGGGTGACCAAGCAGAGTCTGCTGTACAAAGATGGGGCAGAGCCTCTCAGGCACAGGGGACAGGGACACAAAGGCCCAAGACTGCTTTGTTGGCCTTTGAATGTCCAGCGTGGAGCTGGTCTCCATAATTGTTGAGTGAAGGACGAGTGCCATTTTCTCATGTTGGCTCATGAGAGACTGGCACCATCCTTTTCATGGCTGTGGAGGCCACATTGATGGCTGTGCCTTGATGTGCTCAACCAGCACCCGCTGGGGGATACTGCAGTTGTTGCCACAGCCCACATCCTTGACCATCTATGTCTTGATAAGCATGATTTTAAGCCTAGTATTTTCTTGGGGCCATGAAAAAAATCAGCATTCATAAAGAATTTACTGTTTACAGTAACCAAACCTTATAGAATAGTCATTATTGTCGCTAATTTTGAATTGATTTAAAAAGTGGTATTTTAATTGCATCTTTAAATTTCCCTTATTTTCCTGAAGTGGGTTATGCCTTTAAGGCTATAGATTTGTGAGTTCTGGAAATTTCAACAGCTGTAGAGCCATCTTCTGACAGTGAAAAACACTGGGCCCTTATCATTATCAGCTCTTCCCAAATGGCCACACCAAAGAAGCCACACTGTTGAATTCGTTGCTGCTTGAATTAGCATGAATTAGCTACTGGTTTCACCCATTATTGACATTTTACTTAGAGTTGGGTGAGAATGACTTTGAAAGTTTTGGAATCTCTTGCCTCAAATCCAAGGATTAGTGTAGTAGAGCTGTCTGAGATATTTTCTTGGGGAGAAAAAAAAAGATTATATAGCTCTATTTCTTTTTGTAAAAGAGGTCATGTAACTGGTCTGTGATGGTCCCCACCCTCAGTGGCTTGTTATGAAGTTGGCCATTCTGATCATTGATCAGGTGTCAGTGAAAAGTACACCTCCCTTGTTGGAGGATTGTGTGTGTGTGTGTGTGTGTGTGTGTGTGTGTGTGTGTGTGTGTGGTATTCTTATCACCTCCTCTGATAAAGTATATCTCCATAGCACCTTGGGCTTGGTCAGCCTGAGGACTAGTACCTGGGCATTTGGCAGACATAGTGGCTTTCTTACCATCCCTTGCGTGCTGAACCTGGGTGGCCTATGAGGTTTCCTAACCCAGCAGACATAGCTGGGGGACCTAATGGTTTGGTTCCCTCAAAAACTATGTACCTAGAATGCCTGTTGCTCGCTAGGCAGAAACCAGATGCTGGAGAATTTTGTTCATGACTGTACAAGCCTTTTGGAAGACTACAGCAACTGTTTTCTCTTTGCTAAGACTCAGTTGCCCTTGATGAGACCTAAAGGTAACTAAGCTCATGCTGCTTGAAGCCAGAGAAGTAGAAGGGAAGCATAGTCCATCCAGTCAGGAATCCAGAGAGCTCTGGTGACATGAAGAGCAGATGGAAGGATGGGGACACTGCAGTGATTCAGGCCTTGCTCCCTGTGTGCATGTCACTTTGGAGGCTGGTCACCTGTTGCGGGTAAAGTCTCCTGGCCAAGGTTACAGGGCTTCTGCATTTCCCAAGGGAAGCAGTATGCGTTTCCCCAAGTTTAGGGCCCAGAGTAAGGTCATTCCTTAAGTAGATTATTCAGCCTCTCTGTGCCTGGTTTCCTTGTCTGTAAAATGCATTGAAGCCTCAGAGCAGGGCCACGTGTGTCACTCACCAACGTATCCCTGCACCCCTCACAGTGCCTGTCTCAGAGTTTGCATTCATATGTAATGATTACCCTGTCATATTCTTTGTGCCTCACATTGAAGACTTGGGCTGAACAGGATTTTTATGTGTTTTGACCACAAAGTGTCAAATCACTTATCCTTAAAAACCATAAACACCTTGAATTACTCATTTTCTCACTCTTCTATTCGGTGGGGGGCCGGGGGGTGGCAGGACAATGACATTTCCGTGCTACCCATATAGCATTCATGGTTATGAAAACTAGCTGGGTCATGGCAACTCAGAGGTGCTTTCTGTGATCTCATGTTCACAGCCACTTATTTTGGAGCAATCTTATCTTGGGAGAACGTACCCACTGCCCTGCTTTGCTTGTCTCCCTCTCTGCAGGTACAATTTCACAATGCTGGCCCTATCATCTTCATTCCTGGTGTTATCCTACCTCCTGACCCAGTGGTGTGGCAGTGTGGGTTTCATCTTGGCCAACTGCTTTAACATGGGCATTCGGATCACACAGAGCCTTTGCTTCATCCACCGCTACTACCGAAAGAGCCCTCATAGGCCCCTGGTGGGCTTGTGCCTATCACCGGCCCTCCTCGGAGCATTCGCCCTCAGTGGTGGGATTACTGGTATTTCTGAGGTGAGACTCCCGGCAGCCTTCACACTACATGATTTTGCAAGCTGCCCACTGTCCCTTGCTCTCGGCTCCCCCTTCCTCCTCTTCCTGAATCAGCTGGGCAAGTGCCGTGAAACCTTGGTTTGTGAGCATAATTCATTCCAGAAACATGCTTGTAATCCAAAGCACTCATATATCAAAGCAAATTTTAGGAACCATTGACTCAGTTGTGATCATGTGACATTCAGCATCACATACTACTCGTTTTGCAAGACATTGCTCGTTTATCAAGTTAAAATGTATTAGAAGTGTTTACTCATCTTGCAGAACACTTGCAGAACAAGTTACTCACAATCCAAGGTTCTACTGTATTTGCCACCCCTTCCCCTAAGCCTCTAGGACAGCATCTTACGATAGACGTGGCCAAACAGTGTTATCAGTGGGAACAGAGAAGCCCCTCGGTGTGCGGTTGTCACCCCTTCTTTCTGACCTGAAGCTGGAATATTAGGGCCTCCACTTTCCCTGGCTTGCCCCAGAGGAAGGCCGTACGGATGGAGGGGTGATGACCATGCTTTCTTCCCACAGGTGTTGCTCTGCTGTGAGCAGGGCTGGCCAGCCAGGCTGGCGCACATTGCCGTGGGGGCCCTTTGCTTGGGAATGACTGTTGGGACAGCGTTCCTCACAGAGACCAGGCTGATCCACTTTGTTAGGACTCAGTTAGGTGTGTCCAGACTGGCTGACAAAACCTTGTGACCGCAGAGGCGTGGACACCTGTGGCACCTGGACCAGCCACAGGGCAGTTTTGTGCAGGTGCAGAAGAGCCCTGCTGGGGGTCTGCGGTGGAGTAGGACTGACCCAGGCAGGTGACACGTCGGAGAGCTGCCGGACTGAACACCGTCCGTTCGAACCTCCCAACGGGAAGGAGGAGCTCCGCTTCTAAGGGAAGACCAAAAAGCTCTTTTAAAATCAATACGTTATTTTTGTCACCAGTCTGTTCTAATCAGTATTTTTCCCTTTGATTAATGTATTCCTTTCTGCTGTGATTGACCTAAGGTGCCACACACACCAGCAAACTATCTCCTGGACGTTATAGTTAACATCCTGGCCCGGAAACAGATGTGGCCACTTGACCCTTCACAGGAACATGGAACTTACTCCGTAAGAGAAGGAAGGAGACCTGATGTTATGCACCAAATTAGAACAGAGATGGCCCTGGAGTTGTGGCTTTCCCCATGTCAGCACTGTGGTCTGGGTTTTTAGAGAGGGAACAATGTTCTTCAATGAGAAACCCAAGAAATGAAAACGCAGAGTCTTTTGGGTCACATTTCCCTGAGTTAGCTAGGAGGAGTCACACACCTCATCTTGGCTGCTGTGCACCCCAGACCACGTGCCTTTCCAGATTCAGTGCAGGCTGGCTCAAGACCCCCGGCTTGGCCACCTGCAAGAAGGCTCTGAGGGAGCGGTGACCTGGTGTGAGCTTCCTTGGCCCCTGAAGGGAGCGCTGCTCTCGCGGAGATTGCACAGATGGCAGCTGAAGCAGAAGTGGGGTATTTTTTTCCTTCAGAATAAAATGGGGTGCTTTCTGTGTGGCAAGCCCCTCCCTCCGGCCCATTGCTTCCAGCACTTCTCAGTAACCCTGAATGCCAGCTTCCGGACAAGAGTGGCAGGCCTGGGGATCTGGTCCTCCAGATGATGGTCTGAGCCCTGCATCCCGCACCCTGCAGCCAGCAGGCAACATCATCAGGCATCGTTCTCAGGTGGCAAAGCATTCTTCTTCTTTCACTAATATATTAATTCCTTTTGGGTATCATTGACACAAACCGTATCCTGGATGGTAATAGTGATAATGGTGGTGGTCATAGTGGTCCTGATGTCCCACACTTTCCATTTATACCCAGAAACAGGGCAACTTGTGTCAGGTGGTGGTTTGGCTAAAATGCACCCCTTTAATACACACCCAGGGGCCAAGGACCAAGACCCACAGCACGTGGAGACTAGCGCCAAGCCACTTGGACTTTTTATCTGTTCAAAGGGAGAATGCTTTGTGCTAATTGGAAAAGTAGCTAAATGCAAGGTATCATTGCCCCGTCAGAGACCCTCCCAAAGCGTGGCCTTGATTATGCTCTTGTAAGGCATGGTCAGGCTAGCTTAGAACTGATTGTCCTATGGGGTGGGGTGGGCAGCACGCACTGAAGCAGCCCTCCCTCCCTCCGTGCACTTTTATTTACCTCTTGAGTGTACAGAAATCGACCTTTAGGGCTCACAAGTTCCTCCTCTGCTGCCCTTGGCCACCACCCTCTCCCCTGGAACCCTGTTACCCACTGCATGCCCATTTGACCCCAGACTCCAAAAGTGGCCCTTAAACTATCTGCCTCAGAATTGCCTGGTTGCAAGTTAGAAATACAGCTTCCCAGGACCCACTCCAGACCTTTGGAACCATCATGTCTGGGGGCAGGGCACTGGGAGCAGCCTTTTTGGCAAACTAAGGTTAGCACACCCCATCGTCCTCACCCGCATCAGGGTTTGGGACCAGTTGTGCACACGTTCACAATGTTCATTCTCTGCTCCAGAAGGAGCTGCTATTGCCTAACAATATTGCCAACTCCCCAGCTCTCGGGAATGGGCCCAGCCAGGTTTCTGCTGTGCTCCCCGGTGTGGAGGCTATGCCTGACAACTGGTGCTCTGGTCTCTCATCCCTCACCCTGCACGGTCCACCTGGAACTGTTGTCAGCACAGGGCCGCTGCGGTCAGGGCCAGCTCCTCTGTTGTTGTTCTTTATTTTTTTATTTTTAGTTTATTTATTCTGAGGGAAGACAGAGAAAGCGCAAGCTGGGGAGGAGCAGAGAGAGAGGGAGACAGAGAATCCCAAGCAGGCTCCAAACTGTCCACGCAGAACCTGATGCAGTGCTCGAACTCACAAAACCGTGAGATCACGACCTGAGCTGAAACCAAGAGTCGGTCGCTTACCCTACTGAGCCATCCATCCTGGTGCCCCAGGGCCAGCTCCTCTTGAAAGATGGCCAGCTAGGCCAGCGGTCCAGGGCTCCTTCCCATGTCCTACCTCCCTGTTTATAGGAAAAGTAGTCCCACGGCTGAGTTTTGGGCAAGCGGGTGTGTTCTCACTATGAGCACCTGCCTCCTGGGCTGTCAGCACGTTGGCAGCAGGCCCTCTAGACTCTGCTGACCTCTGCCTCCACCCCCTGGCCACCTCCTGGAAATGTAGTTGGGCCTGAGCGCTGGCTCGAGGGCTTTCCCTTGCCAGTGCCCTAACGCCACACATGTTTGTGGACATGTGTGCCAAGCTCCCTCACTGTACCTGAGCAGAGTTTCTGGGGGGAACCACACATTTGGCTTTAAGTACCACTCAAAATACAGTGAGGCTGCTTCTCCATGGAAACCAGTCTCTAAAGCACATCCTTTTAGTATATGTGCTGCCGCAACAAGCACGTCCTTTTATGAAACGAAGAAGCCTTTGATGGTGAGAATAACAGTATTCCTTCTGTGCTGCTCTGGCCGTGTGCATGTGTCGGTGACTTCAGATTCGGCCATTTGGGTCCCTTGGTGAGGGGATGCTGCTGCCACGCTACTTAACGCTCACTCCTGGCTCTGGAAGTGCCGTGTGGCCACGTGCCAGCCTGCATCCAGCAGGGGGCACACCCTCCCGCCTGTTTCCTGTGGAATTCAATTGTGTTGCTAGTTTCCTGTCAGTCCCCTGATTTTAAAACAAATCCATTCTTTTATTCACATCTTTTCCTTCCACAGAAGAAAAAAATTCAGAAGGACGGTGGGCAGATAGCTGGAGTATGTGAACCACCTTTATTCCTCCTGGGAACTTTTTCTCCTGCAGTGATGCTGTGACTGGCCTGTGGGCCCTAACTCTGAAAGAGGGGCAGTTTCCCAGCCTCTGCAGGGGGATCTTCTGTGTCTGGGACAGAAAGGCCTAGCAGCACGCTCCTCTTCTCCCCTTCCTGCCCCAAGCACCGTTTCCCATCATTTGCTGGGCTTTTCTGTCTCCTGTCTTCTCTGTCTGGCCTGGTCCTTGTCTTGGTCATTTTTTAAAAATTAAGCAGCCATCCTTTGACGGATCAGGACTCCTGTCAGGCAGGTAGGGCAAGTGTGTGATTTTAGACCGTGACTTGGGGGAGTCCTGGGTACCCTCTCACCTTCACATCTTCCTCCATCAGGTGCTTGACCATGTATGTATTTAATTTGGAAATTTGACTTTTGAGCCCATCAGATGCTCTTGTTTTATTTTGCTCTTACTTGCTGTACCTGGGTGAAGTAGCCCTTAATGTAAATATTTCATTTGCTAGTTAACTTTCAAAGAAAGAAGAAAAAAGGTGCTTTATTTGAAGAATTGGAGGGAAAGAAAGATGCGTACTGATTTGCATCATCATCTGACCCCACTTACCATGGCACGATCAGTGCTGTTAGTCAATGTCATTGCTTTTTAACCAGAGTCATCTGGGTACAACATAGTAAAATTGGAAAATTGGGCTCTTAGTGTCATTCAGCCTCCTTCAGGGGCCTAATTAAAAAGGTCTTATAAATTCTTCTTAATGAACAGAAGTGGCTGGGTGCCCCTGTCCCAAAGTGCAGTCAATTCCTTGCCCAGGAACTTCTCCATCACTCCTGGGCAATGCAGCATAGGTGGAAGGGGCTTGGAAGTGTGATGCAGGGAGTTGGGTCTTTCCCCTCATGAGTTAAGTCCTCACCAGAGTCCGTGCACCCAGAACTCCATGCTAGCCTCTGCAGGCCCCAGCACCCTCTGGAGACCCTCCCCACGGCTTGTGAGACCTAGTACAGTACCCTGTGCCCCCCACTGAACATAAAGGGTGCACAGATGCACAAGAGCCGTAGTTGGCCAGTTGGCATGCTGTTTTGTTGCTGTGTCAGGTTCCTGAGGAGTTGAGGGCCCCTGGTTGCTGACAACAGGCCCCGGGAACTCGGGAAGGGGGGCTGTGAAGCCCCCTCACCATGAGGCCGGAGGTGAGGCACCAGCGAGCTCCTGGCCCTCTCTGCTTCTCCTGGCTTCCTCCTGGGGTGATTCTCACCTCTCCTGGGGCCCCAGATGGTGGGCAGGGCAGTCGGGCTGGCGGGGGGGTGCCAAGAGGAGTCTTCAGAACCAGATGCTGCCTCAGGCTGAGCAGCACTGTCATTGATGAGACCTTCCTTCTCACCACCTTTTGTCTCCAGCCCCCAGTCCTCTCAGCTGTAACTTCTGTTCCCGATGCCAAGCCCCTGCAGGAAAAAAGGATCCGGCCCAGGTTGTCCATAGCGGGCAGAGGCTGTGGGGCAAGGTCACAGTGAGCCAGGGGATGGGCCGCTCTTGGGGCAGCTGAGCCCCGGTTCAGTCAGCTCTTGCTGGGTAGGGGCTGGGCAGGGTGGTACACTTCATCCAGGGCTGCTCCTTCAGCCTCAGGAGCTGCCTGAGGGCCTGTGATAGAACAGCCGACTTGCAAAGGAATCTCCGCAATCACCGTTGATTTGTCTCGTTTCCTCCCTCCCTCCAAAACGTAAATGTGTCCCAAAGTTATGACCCCGTTGGCTACACTGTCTCAATGTTGCCCTGGCCTGACAAGTGCATTTGGCAGAGGCCGCCTGGTTCACAGTGCCAGGTGGGAAAGGGGCCCGGAAAACTGACACCTCTTGGTCCTTGCCTCTCTTCTGCACCACCCTGTCACAAAGTGGGGCCTTGGAGCAGGGCTCTGATTCCGTTAGAGCAGGCAGTGAGCAGGGACTGATTAAGACACGACTGCATTAGTCACATTGGACATGACAGCTGAGCAGCATGTTTCTGGTTCATGTCTGGGAGACCCTGACACCCTTTTCAATTATGTGGAAGTAATAATGTGTGGCTTCCACACGGCCATGTCTGGCGAGGGAGGAGGCGGTCTGGAAGGAAAGCGTGACTCACTGAGGGCAGCGCTGGTTTGTTCCCGGCTCACCTACCCCACGCTCACTTCTTTGCACTCGCTTTTGTAAATCACAAAAGGTGACACAAGGGCAGAATGGCATACAGGGTACCAGAGGGCCTCTCCCAGATGGCCTTTTCGTTTCCACCCTGTCCCCAGGAGAACTATGACACAATTCCGGTGACACGGGAGCCTCCATCCTTTCGACAGGTGCGTGAACCCCTCAGCGCTGGTTAACTCCAGCCTCCCCGGTCTCGGAGCACATTCTTGTCCAGCCCTCATCAGAGCCTCCCGTGGCCATGCAGGGGGAACCATGAAAACAGGAAAAGTGAGACTGTAGCCATGACAGACATGGGAATGTTTTCCTCCACACGTAATCCCCACCAAACTAGGGAATGTTGCTAAAATAGCTTTCTGTTTCCCCTAGGGCATTAACACAACAATTTTATGAACAAACCAGATGAACAGAGCACATTTTTAATGTTCTGAACCACAGCTCAAGATTCCTTTCTTCCTTCTGTAGCTCATGAGATCCCTGAGTGGCATCTCTCCAATGACAAAAGAATGCTCTGGCAGGTGTGCAGATGTCAGGCTGTGGGGGGTCAATAGAAGGGACAGAGCTCCTTTCCATTTTTTCTTTTGTATCCATGAGTAAAATCATGTGGCTCCCTGGCTCCCCAGCGGGGCTGATGGCATGATGCCCAGGCACACTGGCGACTTGTCCTCGCCTCCTCGGCTCTCCTGCAGCAAACCTGCAAACACAGGGCTGAGAGCCAGGCTCTGGGCGGCAGGACCCCAGAGGTGTCCTGCCTGCGGTGTTTCTTCCATCCGCGGGGTCACTGAGGAAACCCACTTGCATCCATGTCTGCCTTCGGAAGCACACAAGCAGGGTTTTGTTTTGTTTTTGTTTTAATGTTTACTTATTTTTGAGAGAGACACAGAGCGTGAACAGGGAAGGGGCAGAGAAAGGGAGACACAGAATCCGAAGCAGGCTCCAGGCTCAGAGCTGTCAGCACAGAGCCCGACGCGGGGCTCAAACTCACAAGCTGTGAGATCATGACCTGAACCGAAATCGGATGCTCAACTGACTGAGCCACCCAGGTGCCCCAGGGTTTTGTTTTTTAAATGGCACTTGGTGGTGAACACATGCCATCAATTATACACCAGCCTGGCTGCCCTTTCCTCACTCACTGGGTGACCTTGAACAAGTCTCCCCACTCGGCCAATTATGGAGCACTGAGCGCGTGCCAGGTACTGGGTGACCACACACTTGGTATGTGTTAGCAGTTAGACCTTCAAGCTGCCCCATCTGTCATCTGCGTGTTACAGGTGAGAAAGCTGAGGCATAGAGATGTGGCTTGATTTGCTCCTTGGCCACCCAGCTAGGAAGAAGGTGACAAGGGGAGCCTGGGTGGCTCAGTTAAGTGTCTGACTTCGGCTCAGGTCATGATCTCATGGTTTGTGGGTTTGAGCCCCATGTCAGCCTGCTTTGGATTCTGTGTCTCCCTCTCTCTCTCTCTCTGCCCCTCCCCTGCTCACACTCTGTCTCAAAGATAAACATTTTTTTTTTTAATTAAAAAAAAGAAGAAGGTGGCAGAACTGGGGTCGACCCTGTGTGCCTGCTTCCTGAGCCCTGCCCTGGACCCCAGCCCTTCCTCCCTGATGCGGGCCCGGTGTGATCTGTGGAGGTAAGGCCTGGGCCTGAGCAGGTGCAGGCGCTGTCCTGCTCCTGTTCCAGCAGGGGCAGCGCTGATTTTATTCATTTTGCAATTTGAGGGTTAGTTTAAGAGTTTGCTTGACAGAAAAATTCTTTTTGTTAGAAAACAAAACAAAATAAATCCTGAAATCCACAGGGTTTGATGTTTGAAAGCTCTGACCTTCTAGGGCTCGTTTTCCCCTGCAACTCCTCCCCTGCCTCAGCCTTCGTTTCGTCTTAAAGAATGCAAGGTCACTGCTTTGCACAGCCATTAGCATTAGCTTGAATAAGAAATATCTGGAAGAAATAAATCTGGCCAAAAAATGATGTTATGTTACAAAGAAAAAGCTCTCTGAAGCCCACGGCCCCCTGTCTATGAACGTCCTTGACCCCAGGTGACAGCCACCAAGGAGTGGGAGGGCGGCTGGCTTTGGGACTCCCAGGCCACTTCCTTACCAGGAGATCTTGCTCTCTGTCATCTGTCACTAGGCACCCCGCAGGGCCCAGGGGGCGTGTAAGAACAGAGGGAGCTCTGAGAGCTGTGGGAAACAGCCCACAGCAAGTCTTCCTAAACACCTCGTGGTCCTGTCTTTCTTTTCTGCTCTCCATCCCTTGGCCAGGTTCACTCTCTGGACACTCCACCCACATCCGTGCCCACCCAGGCTCCACTCTCCCACCCTGTGGACCCAACTCAAAGGCCTATTTCTGGATGAGCTAGCAGAGGAGAGAGAAGCACAGGCATTACACCCGCGGAGTTCACTGCTTTTCCTTGGCTGTGTCGCCCACGAAAGGCATTGACCCAGAATGCACGGTATTATAAACACAGTCCCCGTCCCTTTCCTCGGCTCCTGCCCTGGCTGATGGGAAGGGCGCCCTGGGGAACCCAGCTGCTGTCCACACCTGTCCAGCCTCCAACCCTCACACCTCTCCTCTCCTCCCCGGCTACTGGGCGTTTGCCCCGGTCAGGCTCAGTTGCCTGTGCTTCTGACCTTCCAGGCTGCTCTGTCCCCATCTCATGCCTTTCCCTTTCTTCCGACAGCCCTGTTTTCCTTCTACCTCTAGAATGAGGAAGGTGGTTTTTGGTGGGGGTCCCAGAGAGGGGCCTGGAGGCAGACCCTTCAAACTGTGTGACCTTGAGCAAGGCAGTTTCCCTTTGAGTCTCCGTTTACTCGTCTAAAAATGGGCATAAGACCACTTGCCTCATAGGGTGTGGCAAGAAATAAAGGCGAGGCTGCAGAGGGTGCCCAGCACCAGCCTAGTGTTTGCCCTGTGAGTGGAATAAGTCTGCCAAACAGCGTTAGTGAGGAACTGTGGCCCTGGGAGCATTTGTTTCACCCCTACCTGCTTCCTCTTCCCCATCGAACCCCAGTCCACAGAAGCTATGTGCCTGTGGTTGAGTCCTTTCTTCCTTAAATAGAAACCTTTTTTTCTCCTTTCCTTGAAGGCAAAGCTACAACTGAAGAGGAAATGAAAGCCCCTTCTCAGCCCAGCTTGCCTGGAGGGGCTTACAAGGGTGAGATATGGGTCAGGGAGACTGCGCAGAACCAGGCCCTAGGGCCCCTGAATCTCGGTGAACTCTGGTAGCCAGGCCCAGAGAAGCAAAGCCACAGCTTCCGGGGAAGCCCAGCCTGAGTGGCTCCCCAGAACAAGAGGGGATGCTTCAGAAGCTTGTTAAATGATTTTCAGCCATTTCAGAAATTGCCTCAGCTTGTTGTTTAGATTTCCCTGCAGCCTTAGATTAAAGCAGAAAGAAAAAGGGCCCTTGGCGATAGAGGAGAACGTGGCTTTGTCCCAGGAGGGCCAGCCGCTGTCAGCAGCTCCCGAAGAAGACGGAAAGGCCTGAGTTGGTCCTGCCATGTGGGTGGGCAGCGGTGGCTCTGGCTCCCACAGCCTCAGCTTTAGGCCCAGGCCATGGCACCCCTACACGGCCTCACTCACCAGTTTGCCAGTGCCCTCACCTTGAACCCTCTCATCATGGCTGATCTAAAACCTGTTGAATTCTTCCTCCTCACCCTAAAAAAAGACCACAAAAAAACAAGCACTATCTCTGCAATCAGCCCATCTGATTTAACCTCTGTAAACTCCATGTTTGTTCCTTGTGGTTCCCTGGCTGGACTGGGAGGAAGGTGCCAGGTGCAGATCAGCTGGCTTTCTCCTTCCAGAAGCAGCCCGGGAGAAAGAGAAAGGCCAATTGTTGGGGGTACCCATCGGGTGCTGTCTTGAGTACTACTGTTAAGGTGGGTTTCCTAAGAAGGGACAGGTGTTCTGGCCACAGTTAGGACTTGTAGACAGCACAAAGGCACCAGACGTGTCTGATCCTTGGGGAAGGAGTAAGGCTGTTGACATTCAGTATCTGGGTCATATCTGAGTGGCAGGGGTCCATCAGGCCTTCCTTTTGCTCCTCTTGTTCCTCTTGCTCCTCCTTAAAGAACTGTGACTTGGGTGTGCCTGGTTGTGACTCACACAGCCCACTGCCCCAGGCCCCCCATTCCCATCAGCCTCTGTGGGCCATTCCTCCAACCTCTGCCAGGGCTCCCGTTGCCTTCGCAGCCTGGGAGATGTTTTGACCCTGGGACCGGCTGCTGATCCAGATGACCAACAGAACCAGAGAGCCTGAGAATCACATTCTAACTCCACCCCCGCCTTTGTCTCTTCGTAAGATCCTGGGGGTTAACTTGACCTCTTCTCCATCTCCAGAAGGTTCTAATCCCTGCCCTGTTGTTCTGGGGCCATCATGGGAGCCAAGGAAAAGTCCCTGTGCAGCATTTCTCGGGGGCTGGCGTGGTGAGCCGGAGAGCAAGTGTGCCTGTGTGCTTCAAGGCTGAAGCAGGGAAGTAGACCAGAGTCAGATGTCTGCATGCACTTTTTCCTGATAGCAAATGATTTTATGGGCACCTGGGTGGCTCAGTCAGTTAAGTGTCCGACTCTTGATTTCGGCTCAGGTCACGATCTCACAGTTCGTGGGTTCGAGTCCCACATCAGGCTCTGTGCTGACAGTGTGGGGCCTGCTTGGGATTCTCTCTCTCTGTCTCTATCCCTCTCCTGCTCACGCTCTCTCTCCCTCTCTCTCTCTCAAATTAAAAAAAAAATTTAAATGATTTTATCTCCTGATACTGTTATGTATGTTATATATTTTGTAATATTACATTATAAATTATAAATTATGCCAGGGCAGCCCTGTAGACAGTTAAAAAGACAACATCCTGTCCGTGGTCTCTTCACTTCGCATGTGGTGCACTCACCTTGCCCTGCTTATGTTGCCGTCTGCAATGCTCTTCCTCACCTCCTGGTGTACAATTTAAGGCTGCCTGCAGTTTTTTGCTGTTATAAACTGTATGATAGTGACTATCCTGACGTGGAGACCTCTAAGTATCAGGCCTTCTTCTGCATTTTGCCTGCAGATTAGCCGTGACAGCCACTTGCTATAGCAGAGCAGGTCACTGTCTCGGCACTAATCTGGGCCCAGAAGCCTGGGACGGAGAGAAGACTGCCAGGGCCAAGCCAAGGTCATGACTGACCGGCTAGAGAGCCCCGGGCTCAGGACCTGCTGGCCAGTGGGCCGAATCCCTCCTTTCACTTGGGTTCCATGTCTGGAAAGGACTACACATGATGCCAGGCACCCAGCAATGGTGAACATTAACTGTGGTGTCACAACAGCCTGTCACTCGGTCATTCAACCAACAACTGCCGAGGCCAGGAAAACCCTGGAGGAGCAGCGGGCCTTGCTGTCCCTGGTGACCGCAGCCAGCGACCGGGACCCAAGACTTCAGCCTCCACTGGATCCTCAGCCGCAGACAGAAGGGTGCGGGCTCGGTGCGTCTGTCAGAAGGCATTGCTTCCCAAAAAGTGTCAGGGAAGTCACTGATGCCCCAGCTCTCCTTTGTTTCAGATGACTAATCAGCCTGTCTACATGGAGGACTTGGGGACAAAAGCCACCGGTAAGCAGAAAGGAGGCAGAACAGTCTGGGAAGGCATCTCTGCTTGCTGCTCCCGCTTTACCCCCGGGATGATGTGCCCTCCATGGGCTAGTGGCTTTGGACTTTGTCTCCCCACCCAGAGGCATGGCATGCATCCCCTTAGGCTCGTGGCCCATTTTTGCAGCCTTTGTGGGTGCTTGGTGAGCTGCCCGGCCCATAGATTGAGTCCCTGGTGTTGAAAAGGTCACTCCAAGCTCTTGTGCCTTTGGCCACAGACCTGAGCACCATGCTGTCTCCTGACTCTGCGACCCTGGGTGGTTACTCCCTCTCGGGCCTCAGCCTGCTCTCTATCTAAACCCTATCTGTTTTTATTTTCAATTTTTCTTTTTTTTTTTTTAATGTTTGTTTATTTTTGAGAGACAGAGTGCAAGGAGTGGGGAGGGGCAGAGAGAGAGAGGAAGACACAGAATCTGAAGCAGGCTCCAGGCTCTGAGCTGTCAGCACAGAGCCTGACGCGGGCCTCGAATTCATGAACCACGAGATCATGACCTGAGCCGAAGTCGGACACTTAACTGACTGAGCCACCCAGGCACCCCTTCAATTTTTCTTTTGATCAAAAATAATACATGTCCAAAGTTTTAAATGTGGAACAATACTACAAGGTTGATAGCCCCACACTGGCAGGTTCTGCCCCCACCCCAAGGTCCCCTCTCCTTTCAGTTCTGCTGGCCATTTCTTCTTCTGTTTCCCTTCTTATTTCTCAATTTGCTCATATTGCTATTGAGAGAGAAGGTGGGGGGGGGGAGGGGAGCATGAGTGGGGGAGGGGCAGAGAGAGGAGCACAGAGGATCCAAAGCAGGCTCTGCACTGATAGCAGAAAGCCCAGTGCGGGGCTCGAATTCACAAACCGTGAGATCATGACCTCAGCCAAAGTTGGACGTTTAACTGACTGAGCACCCAGGCACCCCCTATGTTGCTATTTCTTGATTTTCCCCCTTTAGAATATAGCCTCCATAGTATGGGGCCTCATAGTAGGAGCTCTGACAGCCACTTCTCCATACACTTCCCCCCCCCCCCCCATCCTCCCAACGTCACAATCTGGGGCAAATTGATATTCAGTGTTTATGTGTCTAAAACTATGTAAACGTTGTTCTCTGCTAAACCAAGTAGTACACTATTTCCTTTTGCTAGAATCCATTGTTTTTCCTCAAGCTATTAATTATCTTTTTTTCCATTTGCTGCTTCTTTCTGTGTGTGTGTTTTATGCTGTCCCCTACCAAATCAGAAAACTCTGAGCAAACACCATAAAGCTCTTATCAATGTGACTAAGCCCTGCAGTCTGGTAGATTCCATGTTCTCCCCAGAGACGTTGCCCCATGCCCTCACTATCCCACCCATGGGCCCTTCTTCCCTGGAGGGAAAATACTGAGGCTGAGACAAGTTGGGGGACATTGCCGGACAGCCTAGAGGTAGTAGGATCAGGTGGACCTGGGGGCCTAGACCAGAAGACAGCCTCGAGCTGCCACAGCCCAGCAGGGTGGTGGCTCTGTCAGTGGAACCTCACAGAGGGTTTAACGTGCAGCCCTGCGGAGGGCTGAGTGCGGAGGGCAGAGGCAGGTCCCGCTGCTCATCCCGAACGGCCCTTCCCGGGACGTTGCCCTGTACCTTCCGTCCTTATCCCCAGGCAGACTTGACCACAGGCTAGGCCACTCCTTTCTCTGACCACCCTATGGCTACCTTCCCTTAGACACGTGAAACCAGGCCGCATCCAACTGCCAGGCTGAAACCGTGAAGAGTCGTGGCTCTATAACAGGGGCCAGGGATTCAGCATGAACAAGGTGGGCCTTCCCAGCCCTGGGGGCAGCTAGCACCCAGGGTAGGAGGTAACCACTGACAGCTCAAGCCCTCTGGAGAGAAGGACCCATCCGTGCACGTGATGCCGCCACCCAACTGCCCTGCATGCCTCCCAGGGCCACCAGTGCCCTCCTCATCCCAGACAGGGCCATTCTTTCCCACCCCCCAGGTCTCCCTCATCCGGGGCCTGATCTCTGACCCACTCCCCACCTTTGCTGGGCGGAGTGGCTAAGGTCAGCTCTGTGGAAAGCGTGGAGGTTAAGGTCATTCTGGGGGCCCGCGGGCCCACTCGTCCAGTTGTTCACATAAAGACAACTCCCAGCCGTGGCTTTCCAAGTCCCTAAAAGCAGCACACATCCCTGACGGGGACAGAGAGAGCCTCCTGAGTCCAGAGCTCTTGCCAGAAACCCATTGTCTGGGGCCACTGTCGGCCACTGTCCAGCTTACCTCAGAGGCTACACACCAGATGCTGTCCGTGTGATTGAGCAGGTGGGAAGCCAGATCTCAGGAGGTCTGCCACTGGGCCAGGACCACCCCAGAGGCACAGGAAGCAGTGCTCGGCACATCTCCCCTGCTTCAGCCATCAGGAAACAAGGAGTGGGTGTCAGAGGCACTTGGGAAATTGAAGATGCATAGATCTCTCCAAGCAGCCACATGCTTTCGAAACAGACAACTCACTAGGATTTAATCTGCAACTCAGATTCAATCTGCTAAGTAGAAAAGAAGGTGTGTGGTTGTCATGGCAACACCAAATTGCCCGGGACTGGTTGATCTCTAAGGTGGGGAAGGGAGGGGAGCAGAGCGAAGTCTCTGTCTCCCTGGCAGGGATGTGCTGGGGGATGGGGGCCAGGCTGGACACACCTGCATTCTTCCCATCACCCCAGCTCAGGACTGAGGGCCTGAGCCTTGTGGTGTGACACAAAGGGGGCTGGCCGGCTCAGGGCACTCACTCTGGGGTCTGGGCTCAGGCATAGGTGTTCCAGCCCCATCACACAGCACCTTGGACTTGGAGCCCCCTGCTCCTCCCGACCCCCCGGCCTGGGCCTTCCTGCCAGGGCTTGCACCCACAGGCCTGCTCACGGATGGCACATCCCCTGTGTCCAGTCTGAATGATCAAGGGAACAGCAGCCTCACCCAGAGAGTGCCAACCACAGCCGCACGGAGGAGGATATGGGGCTGATCCTTCCCGTAACAAGCACACCACGCTGCCAGCCTGGCTTTTTCTTCCCACCAAGAACAAAATGGAGCCAGCCCAATGGGTTGCCAATGTGGTCCATGCCAACCTGGGTTCAGGCCTGGGTGGGGGTGAGTGGTAGAGGAAGGAGAGGGCTGTTCCAGTGGAGGAGTTAAGCACCAGAACCTTCCTACCCTGAGGCCCACCTTATCACTGGTCGGCCTCTGACCATCCAGTGCCCTTAGGATGAGGTCCTGACCCTCAGCTGGCCTCAAAGGCCTTGCTGATAGCTACATGTCATTTTTGTGGTTGCAGGGCCTGGCCATAGGAGGGGCTCACCGAACACTTAATGCGTGAATGAATGAGTGGATGGATGCATGGATGTGTGAGGACTGGGAGGAGAGGAAATGAGAGGCCAGGTTGGGGTGAGTAGCTGATGTGAAGGCCTCAAACACGAGGCTGAGAGGGGGCTGTTTGTCAGGCCCCCCATCCCCCAGCTTCTGTCCTAGTCCTGGAGAAGCTCCCACTTTCCAGAGGGACCATTGGGGTCCCTGGCAGATGTGGCCTTGTCATTTGATCCCCGCTCAGAGAGACAGGGACCCTAGGGCCCCATCCCCCAAAGCCTCGCTCACCTGGCCCCTGGTGGGGCCTGCCTCCTGGGACCCTGCAGACACGACTGTTTTTGCTGCACAGTCTGTGAGTCCTCCCTCTTGTTCAATTAGTGCTAATTGGGAACAGGAAGTCAGGGGCGGGGGGCACTCTGATGTCCTTGGCAGAACCTAGAGGCTTCCTGGAACAGGCCCTTCCCCAGAGCTGCAGGGTCTCCTGTGGGACCCAAATGAGATTATACCGAACCACATGTGCACAGAGTCCTTCTGTCCAGGGGGCTTGGGCTGTCCCGGCCACCTCCTAGCCATGGTGCCAGCTGCCCCCAGGGATGGGCAGGCCCGCCCACCCTTGTTCGTGCTGAATCTTGTGCCTGGCAAGATCCACTAACTCTTCAGTTTCAGACTCTAGAAACGAAGGGTAGAAGGACGCGGGGCCTGGCTTGGAGGGGCTGGGGGTCTCCTGAAGCTGAGGTCCCAGCCTCAGCCCATGGCTCAGTAAAGGCAAGAAGAGCCTTGCTTGTCTGCCCAGGCACACACTCTTGCCTCCCTGGAGAGGTGGGACTTCCCCTTAGATTCCCCTCCTCCCCATGTCCCTTGCCCCCTTTCTCTTGGGGCGGAGATGGGGGTGTCCAGAGGCAAAGCACATTTTGTGTCAAGCTCTAGGCTAAGTTCTCAACTCCAGTGATACTTTCCCTGCTACAGGCACTGGTCACAGCCTGATGACAGAGGCTACAGTCAGGGAAGACCTCACGCCAGCCTGGTCAAGACACATTCCCCATTCCAGAGCTAAGGCTCTCCTACCCCCCTGGAGTGCTTGTGGTGACCATCTGTGAGTGCCCTCATGCTGGGCACAGGCAGGCATCCCTCATAGCAGACTCAGACCCTGTCACCCTAGGACCATTCAGGGCCTCGGGCTAGGGGGCTCATATCTGGAAGCAGGGCTCTCAGGGCTCGAAGGAGCCCATAGATGAAGATTCCTGGGTGCTGGCTCTAGGGACCAGCTCAGTTTCCATCTCTATGAAATGGGCTTGTTCCTGTGCAGCAAATAGGCACTAGAGAAGGCAGAGGGGGAAGTGGGCTCCTACGAGGCCCAGGAGCTGGGGAGAGGTCCGGCCACCAGTGGCCACTAGAGGGCAGAACCTTCCCATGTGTTTCCTCCAGAAGGCTAGCGAGCAGGTGAGCCGGGCTGAAGGGAAACAATGGCGCTGCGGGCCCCTGGATGCAGATGCCCTATGCTACAGGGACGCTCTTAGGCTCCAGGGGAGCCTGGGATGCTGGCCAGAAGTCCACCTGGGGCCCGAGACCCCACAAAACCGCCCTGTGCCTTTAGACTTTCACTTCTGGGGTGGGGGTGTCCGTTCCTGAGACTGCCCAGTCTCCTCTTCTTAGAACATCAGCAGGCGAGGAGCAATTAGAACAGGCCCTCCAGCCTCCTCTGGGTACATTAAGGAAACAGAGGCAGGGAAGGATTCACCTGACTGCATCCTGACATTTGGGTTGGAGTAGACATTTCCTGGGAGCTGACCATGAGCCAGGCAGCCACACGGTAACTCCCTGTGTCAGTGCTGTTAGAATTACCCTGCTTTTGCAGATGAGGAAACTGAGGCTCAGAGTTTTCATTTGCCTGAGCAAGGGTGGTACCCAGGTTCCAGCCCAGGCAGGGTAACGGCAGAGCCTCTGTTCGAGCCACCACACAGTTTCGATCACACACCCTCCTATAACCCTCCTGACATGAGTATATGTCTGCATGCCACAGGGCCCCTAGTAGCTATGGCAGGAATGGGGGGCCTCTCCCAGCCTGAGGCCTCTTGCTCTTGCCCTCATCTGGACCTGGCCAACAGCGAGGCCAAGGAGCACTGCCTCTGGGGCACATGCTCCATGAGGATGCTCCCCCTCCACTCCCCTGGGCCAGAAGCTTCCCCATGCTCTGACCTCTTCTCATTTAGGCCCACTTGGTGCTAGGGGGAAGTGGATGCTGATTAAGAGAACCAATGGCAGATTGCTGACCTCATGAGGCCGTGCCTGCAGCCACAGAGATCAAGAACCAGCTTTGAGCCCTCTGCTTGGCCTAGCTCCTTCAACCAAGCTTGGAGCTCTCTGACCAGGGCAGGGGATGAGTAGTTCCTGGCTCAGGCAGCCCCACCTCTGCCCTGTGACAGAGAGGGAGAAGCCCTCAAGCCCTGGAGCAGCTGGGCATCAGATCCCTAGTGACAGCCCAGGCAGTTGGAGGCTGATCCCGGCTGTCCCGATACTGCCAGGGAGCACTAGAGATCCAGGGTGGCTTGGGGGCCTGTTCGTGGAGCTGTTGTTGTGTTGTGGTCCATAAAGCGCTCATGAGGTTGATTGGAATGGAGACCCCAGCTTGGCTGTTGGGTTGGAGTTCAGGGCCCTGTCAAGGGCTGGGGTCCGATGGGGAGGTAGCCCTGAAACCAGATCTTTCTCTACAGCCCAGACTGGTCCCTGGTGTGTTAAAACCATGAGCATCAGGCAGGCCTAGGAGGGTAACTCTACTGGCAGTACAAACAAGGGCAGAGAGGAACCTTGCCCTCCAGCCAAGTATCTGGAGAATAAACCCTTCAGACTGCAGAGTGCGCCCCCATTAGTGCAAGGGTCCTCTCAGCAGCTTCAGGGCCCACAGACGAGGATACCCTGGCTCAGTCTTCACCACCCTTTTGCCAGTAGCTTCTTCATGGGTCTCCTCAGCTTCAGTTTTTTCTTTTTCTTCCTTATTTTCAGCTTTCAAAAAAAATTATTTTAACTTCTAAAAGTAATTATTTAGTTTTTATTATATAAAAAAATACATGAACACATCCTCATTTTAAAAATGTAATACACAGGGCGCCTGGGTGGCTCAGTCGGTTAAGCATCCGACTCTTGATTTCTGCTCAGGTCATGACCTCACAGTCGTGAGACTGAGCCCCACATCGGGCTCTGTGCTGACAGGGAAGAGCCTGCTTGGGATTCTCTCTCTGCCCCTCCCCTGGATGCTCTTTCTCTCTCCCTAAAAAAAAAAAGAAAAAGAAAAAAAAAAAAAAGGAAAAATGCATATGCATTGTGATAATCAAGATAATCAATACATCCATCACTTCACATAGTTACCTTTTTTGTGTGCATATGGTGAGAACTTAGGATCCACTTTCTTCCAAAGTTCAAGTACACAGTATGGTATTGTTACCTACAGTCACCATATTGCACACTAGATCTCCAGAACCCATTCATCTTGCATAACTGAAACTTTGTACACCTTGATCAATGACTCCCGATATAGCCCTCCCCCCAGACCCTGGTAACCAGTCTCCTTGCTTCTGTGAATTTGACTATTTTAGATTTCACATATAAGTGAGATCATACAGTATTTGTTTTTCTGTGTCTGGCTTAATTCACTTGGCATAACGCCCTCCAGGTCCATCCATGTCTCCACTGGCAGAATTTCTTTCTTTTTTAGAGCTGTATAATATTCCTGTATACATGTGTACATTTTCTGTATCCATTTATCCATTGATGGGCACTTAGGTTGCTTCCATGTCTTGGCTATTGTGAATAATGCTGCATCAAACCTGGAGTATAGATGTCTCTTTAAGATCCCGATTTCAATTCCTGTGGATAAATACGCACAAGTGGTGTTGCTGGGTCACGCGGTAGTTCTACTTTTAATTGTATGAGGAACCTCCATACTGTTTTCCATATTTTGCATTCCCAGCAACAATGTACCAAGGTTCTCTTTCCTCCATGTGCTAACCAACACTTACCTTTTTGTCATTGTTGTTGTTGTTAAATAATAGCCATCCTAATAGGTGCGAGGTGATATCTCATTGTGGTTTTGATTAGTGATGGTGAGCACTCTTGCATATACCTGTTGGCTATTTGTCATCTGTGTGTCTTCTCTGGAAAAAAGTTTATTCAGTTCCTTTGCCCATTTCTTAATCAAGTAATTTATTTTTGTTTTTGATTTTGAGGTGTCCAAGTTCCTTCTATATTTTGGATATTAACCCCTTGTCAGATACAAGGTTTGCAAACATTTTCTCCCATTCTGTAGGTTGTCTCTTCTTTTTAAGTTTTTTTTTTTTTTAATTTTTTTTTCAACGTTTATTTATTTTGGGGACAGAGAGAGACAGAGCATGAATGGGGGAGGGGCAGAGAGAGAGGGAGAGACAGAATCAGAAACAGGCTCCAGGCTCTGAGCCATCAGCCCAGAGCCCAACGCGGGGCTCGAACTCACGGACCGCGAGATCGTGACCTGGCTGAAGTCGGACGCTTAACCGACTGCGCCACCCAGGCGCCCCAAGTTTTTTTTTTTTTTTATGTTTATTTATTTATTTTGAGAGAGAGACAGAGAGCGTGAGCAGGGGAGGGGCAGAGACAGAGAGAGAGAATTCCAAGCAGGCTCTGCACTGTCAGCACAGAACCTGACCCGGAGCTCGATCCCATGAACCATGAACCTGAGCCCAAATCAAGAGTCAGATGCTCAACCAACTGAGCCACCAGGTGCCCCTCTAAGTTGCCTTTTCATTTTGCTGACTCGTCTTTTCTAATTTAGTGATCACTTTTATTTCCTCTTCTATAAAGAGTCTGTTTAAAATTTTTTAAGTTTTATTTTTTTATCTTTAAGAGAGAGAGAGAGAGAGAGAGAGAGAGAGCGTGCACGCGCGCAAATGGGGGAGGGGCAGAGAGAGAGGGAGACAGAGAAACCCAACCAGGCTCCCTACTGTCAGCACAAAGCCAGTTGCGGGGCTCGAACTCAGAAACCGGGAGATCATCACCTGAGCTGAAACCAAGAGTCAGATGCTTAACTGACTGAGCCACCCAGGCACCCCAAGAGTCTGTTCATATCCTTGGTCCATTCCCCACTATGTGTTTATTTTTTTCTTATTGATTTGTAGCACTATGCATTAGGGATTTTAATCCTTTGTTACACATATGGCAGGTATTTTCTCCAGCCTTTCACTTACATTATAACTTTGTTTATGGTGTCACTTGTCACACAGACATATATTGCTTTCTAAAATGCATGCCTGACATTGTCTCTTCCTTGCAGAAATTCCTGGCTGTATCCACAGAGTGCAGTACACGCCTGCAGCCTGTCAGGGGAGCTCAGGGACTGAAAGCCAGGGCCTCCACAGATCATTCCTGGAGTGGCCCTCTCTGAGCCTCAGGGTTCACAGCTGTCAATAGGGCTAATGCCAGTCCCTGCCTCTGGCGGCTGCGGCTGCGGTAGGAAGATCACAGTGGGAATGAGCCCTTGGTACTGTCAGCGTCAGTATCTTTACCATCCCAGCATCAAGGGCTTTGTGATCAACCCCCCCAAACCATTTCTGGTCTTATCTCCTGCACTCCAGCCAGGGGCACCGCTCACCGTTCCCTGCACCTGCCCATGTCCCCACCTCCAGATCTTGTCTGTGCGGTTCTCATTCTCTGTCCCTGACCTCCCCAGGCCTCCCACAATTTCTTAGTCTAACCCCACTAGATTTCCATCCCCCCTCCGTTGGTGGAGACCTGGCGCCTTCACCCCACCCAACTCCAGGACCCCTCCCACTTTTCTCCCTCTCCTGAGGCCCACCCCCTGCCCTTGATCCAGAGCTACCATGATTTGGGGCCCAGCTGGTCTTCCCATTGACGGTGCTCTTCTCAGGGAGGGAAGCCAGGTGTTACTCATTTCTATTAGCCTCCCCCCCTCCCTGGCCCATCTGAGAATCTCCCTGGGACCTGTAGCCTATCCTGCCCTCTTATCTGAATTACCAAACCAAGGAGGTTCACACTCAGCTCACGTGGAGGGGCAGGGGGAGATCGCCCTAGGGCCTGACCTCTGCCCAACCCCATGGGTCATGCCCAGATTACAGAGGTGGGAGGCACCTGGTCCCAAAGGTCTTTGTGTCTACTGAGGCAGGAGCTGTCTGGTAAGACCTCTCAGGAAGCATAGCCTGCCAGCCCCTGACCTCAGCTCCTTCCCTGAGCCCGGGAGACCCTGGAGACTGGGGTCAGCTGCTGGAGGGGCCCTCTCCTCCAGGCTGGACCTAGACTACACCCTGGCCCCAGGTTCTCCCTGACATCTGACAGCAGGGTTGGCTGAAGATGCACCTGGCATGGTCCTTGCCTGGGCCTAAAAGTGACCCACTTGGAAAAGGTCAACCTTTCCTGGACCTCTGCCTCTGGATGAGTAATCTCATTATCTCTGGCTTTACTTTCTGCCTCCAGAAAATGGGGTGAAGGGGCACCTGGGACAGGAGGTTGAGAGGCTTTGGGCAGCTGGAAGTTTGGGCCCAGGTCCTGGGAACTCCATGTGGATTAGGTGCTGGGAGAGGCTCAAGTGTCCTGGACCTGTGTCAAACATTTCTGTACTTCCTCCTAGAGCTCGCCATCCCTCTCCCATGCCCTCCCACAAAGAGCACTGGAGATTTCTGGCTAGCTACCAAGGGCTCCAGGGAAATAGAGTTGGGATGGAACCCCAGTGTGATGGAAAAGCCTGTTCTTAGGAGGTCCCAACTCACTTCCCTTTGACCAAAGAAGGCTCCGCATGCGAGGGGGTGACCAAGGGGGATGGCAGAATGGGCCTTCTGCCTGACTGAGGCAATTTGGAGGCCATGTTGGAGAGTGTCTGAGTAGATGGTTCACAGGCAAATGATTGTTCTCTGAGCTTCTGCTTTACAGTCTGTAAAGGGGCAGGCTACTGCCTACCTCACAGGGCCGTGGTGAGGACTGGCTGAGCTGGCACGGGGACAGACCACCCAGCACGGTGCTGCATACATATGACACGGGCCACAAGCGATTGCTCGACTGAAATTGCCCTGGATTTAGTAGATTGATGCCCAATCCATGGTGACTGCTATCCCGGTGCCGGTTGTTAGTGGGGCCATGTCTGCAGCCCCTGTGCACATCTGTAAGTCCATGCCTGTTGCTGTGGGTCCTCCTGGGATGTGTGTGTGTGTGTGTGTGTGTGTGTGTGATCTGTTTCCACGTGAGGACAACCATGTCTTGGCACAGGTGTAGGTGTGGGTCCCTGGGGATCATTTCTCCTGCAGAACCAGCGCTCAGAAGGCAGCAGGTAGGAGGCAGTCTGAGGAAGGCTGGTGCATGAGTGGAGGGAGGAAGGGACAGGTTGAGCTTGGGGAGAAACACGGCAGGAAACAACAACAACAACAACAGAGACAGGTCACTCCATTTTGGATGCAGTTGCTGAGGTCTGTTAGCGGCAAGCCCTGTTGTCTCCTACACCAGGGCGGGCCCTCAGGAAAGGGTTGTGCTGAGCACCACCTCCCGGCAAATTTGGCTTTCACTGGCCCTCATGATCCACCCCAACCACGCAATCCAAGGGCCTCAGAAAAGCCCTGGGATCCAGCGGCAAAAGGTGGTCCAGCTCACTTGAGGGCAGGAGATAGACTATCAGGCTGTGATCTGCTGGCCAGTGGTAAGAGTCTCCATGCTGTAAACCCTCCATACATGTTTCTGAGCTCCTTCCCCAGCCAGTGGGCTAGACATTCAGTTGTGACTGATACCCGAGTGAGGAGGATGAGTTCCCAGCCAGGGTCCTGCAGGATGGGGTGGACGGAGAGGGCACTAGTGTGCAGGCACAAGCCACCACCTGCTTTCCCCCAAAGCTGCCCCTTCCCAAGGGCACACCCTGGAGGCTAATTTTTCCTATTGAAGAATAACTTACATTCGGTAAAGTGCACTGATCATAACTGTGCAACTTGACGGCATTTATACAGATGGACACCTGTGTAATTGTGACCCTGAGCAAGATTCGTCATTCCAGAAAATTCACTTGTGTCCCTTCCCAGTCAGTATATCCTACCCCAGAAGGAACCACTATTCTGACCTCTATCATCAGAGATTGGTCTTGATGTCCTAGAACACCAAGTAAATGTACTCATACGGTATGTTCGTTTTTGGGGTCTGCTTTATTATTATTATTATTATTAACGTTTTTTATTTTATTTTTGAGAGAGACAGAGTGAGAACTAGGGAGGGGCAGAGAGAGAGGGAGACACAGAATCTGAAGCAGGCTCCAGGCTCTGAGCTGTCAGCACAGAGCACGATGTGAGGCTCCAACCCACCAACCGTGAGATCATGACCTGAGCCGAACAAAGTCGGCTGCTTAACTGACTGAGCCACCCAGGCGCCCTGGGTCTGTCTTCTTTTGCTCAGTATAATGTGTTTTAGATTTATCCTTGCTGTCACATGTAACATTCATTCATCCCATTTTATCACTGGGTAGTGTTCCATTGTATGAGTGTACCACAATTTGGGTATCTTTTCTTCTGTTGGTGGGCAATTGGGTTGTTTCCAGTTGGTGGGCAATTGGGTTGTTTTATCTATCATAAATAAAAGTGCCGTGAATGTTCTTGTGCAAGTCTGTGTGTGGATGTGTTTTTATTTCTGTGGTTTTATTTCTTCACCTATGAGTGGGGAAACTGGATCACAGGGTAAGTCTACGTTGAACTTTGTAAGAAACTGCCAATAGCAATGTATGCAAATTTCAGTTTCTCATCCTTGGAAGTCCTTCTGCTCCAAACCCTCAGGTGCCTCAAAGAGCCCACTCCCTGGCCCCATCTGGAGATGAACCTGGCTGTTAGAAGTGGCAGACCTCCTCCAGGGACCCAGAATCCTGCTGCATTAGAGGGGTCTGGCTGATGTGGGCAGGTGAGGGCTACACCCTCTGGGAGGGAGAAGGGAACTCACATTTGGTGAGCACCAACTAAAAATCAAGCACCACACAAAAACCTTTAGGTACATGGTCTCATGAAATCCTCTGGTTTCTGGGGTCCTGTGACAAAGGGCAGATAAGACTTTGCTGTTTGAAGACAGCCTGCACCCAAGGCTGCCTGTCCCCAGCAGCCCTTCTTCCCCTGGCACCATATTGGATCTATTACATGACCCAGCACAAGGGCACTGAGAAGGTCTGTAAAGCCTCTCTTCAACCTTCCCACCCACCCCACCCCCCTGCACAGAGGAAGAGAAGGCCCTGAGAAAGAAGGGATTGTGCCCCTACAGTAATAAGCAGAGCTGGGTTACAACTGAGATTTCCTGCTTCCTTCTCAGGAGAGGAAATCAGGCCTCCTCCCTTGGAGAGAGGCTTTTTCTATGCTCCTCTGTCATGGAACCAACCCTAGGGAGAGCTTCGCCCAGCTGGGAACACCTCTGGGTGCAGGGCATGTTACAGTCCTGTCTGTGAGCGTCAGCTCAGCCTGCACAGGCACACAGCAGGCATCAACGAGAGGAGGGATGGATGAGTGCTTTAGTCTGGCTCTGCTGCTTGGAAACATGGTAGCAAAGTCCTTCTCTTAAATGGTCACAAGTGTGTTCACAGCTCAAACCCCGAATCTCAGAGCTGAAGACATCATTGAGTGCAGTGCTCGGCTTTCAACAGCCCGGGTGCTACCAGCCAAATTTTAAGGATAAAGTAATTGATATCAGGAAGTGAAGTGACTGCCCCAGGTTTTGTACTCCAGACCTGACTGGATGAAGACAGTGGAGAATGGAAATTGGAGGCCTCAGGAGCAAGACCCAGCATGAATGAAGATCACACATCTCAGGAATTACGTAGTAAGTAATGAGAAAATTAGGATTCAATTGACCACACTTCATTTTGTGCAAAGCCGTTGGGTAAAGCAAGGTCCATTGGCATTTTCCAGGATTATGTCTATATTATGCAGAAATCTCTTTCCTCCCAAATCTACCCAGTGCTGACAGGCAGGGACCAAGTTGGGGGCCTAGAGGCAGCACCATGCTTTTGGCTGGTGAGCCTGGCCTGGTAACTGTGAGGCTTTTGTGCATCAGGGAGATTAAGCTGCCCTGTTACTATAAGAGGCATCAAACAAACATATTAAATGTCCTTGTTAACATTTTATAGATTCACACCAGTATGCTAACAGTTATTGTATATAAGCTATAGCTCAATAAAAAAAGGGGGGCGCCTGGGTGGCTCAGTCGATTGAGCATCCGACTTCAGCTCAGGTCATGATCTCACAGTTTGTGGGTTCGAGCCCCACATCGGGCTCTGTGCTGACTGCTTGCTCAGAGCCTGGAGTCTGCTTCAGATTCTGTGTCTCCTTCTCTCTCTGCCCCTCCCCCGCTCACACTTTGTCTCACTCTGTTTCTCAAAAATAAATAAATGTAAAAAAAAAATAAAAAATAAAATAAAAAAGGAAAAATGGCAGCATGGGAAAGGGTGGGGGATGAGACACAGGGCTAGGACAGGTGGACACTGTGGTCTCCAGTTCAAGCAGGCAGGGTATGGAGGGAGGACCTGAGCATCAGAGGGATTCAGGCTATGTTTGCGCAAGCCCAGCAAGTGGCTCCGGTAGAGAATAGGAGGGTCTGTGGTCACATCTTCCTTTACCTTCTCTTCTCCTGGTGGGCTGGAGCTGCCGACTCCTTTCCAAGGGCCCAATAGCAAGTTATCTTCACAAACGTCCTACTTTTGACCCTCCAAGAGGGCCATGACAGATCTGGAGAATGTTCTGTGGCTAAGCTGGCTCTGCTCCCTACTCCTTCCTGGCTCTTGGGCTGCAAGCAGCCAGAGATAGGAATCCTTGGCCGGCACAGGGAGACTTGGTGTCCTGGCTTCAAATGCCAGCCCCTCAGCCCCAACCTGACCCTTAGGTCTTAGGATTTGCCTTTCTGGGGTGAAGCCTGGGTGACTGTTTCTTTTCAATGTGCTATCCACAGCAAATGGGTAGAGGACCACAAGGCATGGGGACTAAATGGCCCATTAGGGACATACAAAAAGTGTGTGTTTATATATTTGCATATATAAGTGTGTGTGTGTATACTTGATATGTATGGCTGTAAATAAGGCATTTATATATATAGAATATATTTAATACATGTTATATTATTACATAATACAATTATAGTATATACATTATTATAAAATTACATTATATTTTCACTTACATATTATATATTTCACATTACATATACAGATTCACTTACTATTTCACATTACATTTTATTATATATATTTTCATAAATATGTTATATTACTAATTAATAATTATATGTTCATAACAACCCTACACTGGAAAGAACCCAAATGCCCATCAACAAAGGAATGGATAAGCAAATTGGTGGTATATCCATACAAGGAATACTACTCAGCAAGAAAAAAGAATCAGCAACTATTAAGTGCAATAGCATAAAAGGATCTCAATATCATGCTATACGAGAGAAGATAGTACCTATCTTCTCTCAGACACACACACACACACACACACACACACACACAGAACCTATTATATAATTCCATTTATATAGGATTCTAAAAAATGCAAACGTTAAATTTTTTTTTAATGTTTATTTATTTTTGAGAGAGAGAGACAGAGTGTGAGCCCGGGAAGGGCAGAGAGTGAGGGAGACACAGAATCCAAAGCAGGCTCCAGGCTCTAAGCTGTCAGCACAGAGCCTGGGGCAGGGCTTGACCCCACCAAACTGGGAGATCATGACCTGAGTCGAAGTTGGAGGCTTAATCAACTGAGCTACCCAGTTGTCCCAAAACGAATCTGTAGTTTAAAAAAGCAGATGAGCGACTGCCTGAGGTGGTGACAGAGGGAGGGATAGATTGCAAAGGGATGTGAAGACACTTCTGGGGATGATGAAAATATTTGTTTTCTGTATTGTACTGATGGTTTCATAGGTATGGTTGCATGTCAAAACTAATCATGTTGTGTAATTAAATATGTGTAATTTATTGTATGTCTTCATATACTTCAGCAATGTAAAAAAGCATTTTCAATCCCATTCCTTTCTTTAATGATATCATTAATATGATTTTCTTTAATATCATTATTATACAATCATTTAACATAATATTTGATATTTTCTCAACTCCCTTTGAAAATATATATTTGCATATGTTTTATAATAGATGTGGTGTTTTACCAGAATAGTATACATACATAAAATAATATGATTTAAACATAGATAAAGGGGCGCCTGGGTGGCTCAGTCAGTCAAGCGTCCGACTTTGACTCAGATCATCATCTCAGGTTCGTGAGTTCAAGCCCTGCATTGGGCTCTGTGTGGACAGCTCAGAGCCTGGAGCCTGCTTCAGATCCTGTGTCTCCCTCTCTCTCTCTGTCCCTCCCCTGCTCATGTTCTCTCTCTCAAAAATAAAATAAACATTAAAAAACATAAATAAACATACTGGAGAGTATGTACTGAAAATGTTACTGATGTGGACACAATATTTTGAAGACCAATAGAATAAACAGCTGCTGAACTTCCATTCCTTGGGCATTCTGTATGATTGAAATAATATTATTTAACCTGAAATAAAGGAGTGGTGGAACGTTAGAATGAAAAAAAAAAGGAGGAATCATCAGGGTGCCTGCTGGCTCAGTTGATAGAGCATTTGACTCTTGATCTCAGGGTCGTGAGTTTAAGCCCCATGTTGGGTGTGGAGCCTACTTAAAAAAAAATCATCTTCTGATGCATCCAACAACTGTGGGTGAATCTCAAAAACAGACACAAAAGAGTACTATTCTATGATGAATTTTTAAAAAGCAGACAAAACTTATCTACAGAGATAGAAATCAGATCAGTAGTTGCCTGTGGGTGGGGGAAACCCTGGAATGGGATGAGAGGAATTTTGTGGGGTGATAGAATGTTGTATCTTTAAAAAAATTTTTTTTAGACGTTTATTTATTTTTGAGAGGGAGAGAGACAGAGCGTGAGCTGGAGAAGGGCAGAGAGAGAGAGGGAGACACAGAGTCCGAAGCAGGCTCCAGGCTCCGAGCTGTCAGCACGGAGCCCGATGTGGGGCTCAAACCCATGAATCATGAGATCATGACCTGAGCTGAAGTCAGACACTTAACCAACTGAGCCACCCAGGTGCCCTCAGAAAGTTGTATCTTAATTGTGCTGGTGGTCACTTCTGTCAGCAGTCAGAGAACTGTACGCCTATAAAATGGGTACATTTTATTATATGCAAAGTATACCTAAAAAAAAAAAAAAAAAAGAATATTGTGAACAACCTCACTGTGCTGCCCAAGCAATGTACCACATAGGTCACATCTGACCCAAGAGTTACCAGTTTATGTCCTCTGTGACAGTCACTATAGACTGTCTCGTAGACTTTTCTCATACACCAAAATCTTTTTACTGTTTATCTATTTTTGAGAAAGAGAGTGGGGAGAGGGGCAGTGAGAGAGGGAGACATAGAATTTGAAGCAGGCTCCATGCTCCTTGCTGTCAGCACAGAGCCCGATGCAGGGCTGGAACCCAGGAACCACGAGATCATGACCTGAGCCGAAATCAGATCCTCAACTGACTGAGCCACCCAGGTGCCCCTCATAATTTTTTTTAAAGTAAGCTTTCTGTCCACTGTGGGGCTTGAACTTATGACCCTGAGATCAAGAGTCAGATGTTCTACCAACTGAGCCAGCCAGGTGCTCCTCTCATACAATTTTTTGATTGAGGTCCTAGTCACATACCATAAAATTCGCCCTTTTAAGGTGTACAATTTTGCGTTTTTTAGTGTATCATGAAGTTGTGCAGCCATCACTGTATCGAATTTTAGAACATTTTGCCACCCCAAAGAGAAACTCCAGCCCTGTTGCCTTTGCCTTGCTGAGTGTCCTTGATGCCCACCGCCCACCCCCACCCCCAGCCCTTTGGTTTCTGTGAGCTCTCGTTAATAGATAAGAAATTGAAAGTGCAGAAAGGCTTAACAAAATGCAGGACCCAATAATATAAAATTGAGAACATTGTGCTCATTAATTTATTTTCCCCCCATCAATTGAGAGAAGAGGGGTGTGGAGGCAGAGAGGGCCCCCTGGGAATGAGTGTAACATAGCCTTGGGCTTGTAGCTCTCAAGGATGGAAAATGGAGTCCTGAGGCCTGTGCCTTTCCCAGGATAGGCAATTGGGGAGAAACAAGCTAAGTGACTTAGGCAGACAGAGAAAGAAATGGAGAGATCTTGAGAGGCCTCCTCAAGAGGAGGTGGCTTTGGGCTAGGCCAATTATTTCTCACAATTCTGTTGTCCTTTACGGTTTGCAAAGAGCATTTACAAACATTATGTCCTTGGATTCTCAGGACCCAGGCAGACGGGTGGCTTCATCCCCATTTTACAGAGATAAGGAAACTGAGGTCCAGAGAGGTGAAAGCTCCCGTAAAGAAAGTCCCATAAAGAAGCAGTGACTACTACTAAATCTGGACTTGACCCCGAGCTGTCTGCCTCCAGGCCCACTGTTTTTTTCCATGCCAACACAGGCTAGGAGAGAGGAACCCTGGTGGGGGCGTTTACAGGAGCTAAAACATGGAGGCGGATCAGGGCAGGTGTTGGGGGAACATATGGCAGTAGCCTGTGCCCCCAGGGCAGCAGGCCCAGCAAGTGGACCAGGCCTCCAAGGAGAGTGGCATGATGTGAGCAGTTACTTGGTGGTGGTAATCACTTGATCACCTGGGTAATTAGCCACAGGGAGTCATTATGTGACTTGTCTCATTCGGGCTGATTAAAGGGTGCTGGCTGCCCAGTAGCAATGGAGGACTGCTGATTCCTGACAGGAGGGCCTGGCAGGCTTTGGAACTTAATTAAGTTTTTCTGGGGTTGAAAACAGCCCCAAGCCCCGGTTGAGGGCTCTGTTGGTTCCCAGGGTCCAGGCCTGGCCCTCGTGTTCTCATTCAAAACAAGGCCCTGGGGGGATACACACCCACAGAGAGCAAGCACTCACTCCTTGGCCAGTGGGAATGGGAGGAATAACCTCTACCCCACAGAGCCAGTTTGAAGTAGAGACAGTGTTAGGAATGGCCAAGGTGCCTCATGGGTGTGCCAACCTCTGGTCTTAGATGCTGCCGGCTGACGTGGGAGTAAGCCTCTCAGCCACCCACTGCCTGTCAGGGAAAGGGCTAGATTCATCTCTGCCCTCAGGGGGACTGAGATCTGTCTATGGGATTAGACAAGGTGACAGAAGCCAAACAAATGACAAACACAGAGGTAAATTATAAATACCAAGTGTAAAGAAAAAACTAGGAGGGAGGGAGGGTGAGAAGAGAGAGAGAACCTGCTTATGTGGGATAGGTAGGGAAGTCTTCTCTCAGGAGACCACCTTGTTAAACAGATACTGGAACAGTGGGAGGGTACCAGCTATGTGAAGGTGGGTGCAGGAGGAGAAAAGAGTGTACCAGACATTGGAAACAGTGTGTGCAAGGGCCCTGTGGTGGGAAGGAGCTTGGCATACTTATGGGGTGGAAAGGAGATGAGCACAGCTGAACCTCAGCAAGCAAGGCAGATGAGTGGTGACTGGTAAGGTTGGAGGGCCAGGCTCATAGGCCAAAGTCAGTCTTTTGGACTTATTCAAAGTGCAGTGGAAATCCCTGGGAGGCTTTTAGGCCAAGGTGTGCCATGACCAGAAGTTAGTTTTCTCCCAGCTCTGCTGGGGGCTGCCCCTTCTGTGCATGATTCCCACCTGAAATTCCAAGCAGCAGAGCGGTTGAAGAGCTGGTGTACCTGGTTAGTGGCCTAGCTCTGCCTCTCACTAAGAGTGACCTGGAAGTTCCCAGTTTGCTCTTTGTCCACAGGGAACACCACGATCTACCCTGAGGGATGGTGAAGGGTTAAAGGAGATTTTGTGCATGTGCGCCCACACCCATACCCACACCAGCCGGGCACAAGGGAGACTCTCCAGTGGTAGGTTTTAAGTCTTCTTTGTGGCTCTCCTCTCTTCTTCTTCCTCAGAGGTCATGAAGTGGGAGGAGGCAGGAGTCAACAAAGAACCTCATTTCTGAGTTTTAAATTTTTCAAATAAATTGAAAGATGGCACATGTCCTGGTTGGGAAGATGAAATTTTATAGGATATTTAATCTGTTTAAATTAATTCATAGGTTTAATGCAACTCCATGCAAAAACCTCAGGTTTTTTAGGACTAAAACTATCAGTAACAACAGCTGACATTTACTGAGCATTTACTATGTGCCTGGCATTGAGCTTGTGAAGCAGGGATTACTTTTATCCCCATTTTATATATCCCCTAGGCCTAGATGGGATACATAATTTGTCAAGGTCACAGGGCTGCAAGTGTTGGATCTGGATGGTACCGTCTTCAAAACCAGCATTCTTAATCCCTATATGTTAACTAGAATGTATATGGACACAGACACCAGTATGGTACCAAGTGATATTCTGCATAACAGAAAATTCTATGAAGGGCAATATAGCCCAGCCCTGTTAGATGTTAGAACCTATTCTAAAGAACCAATAGTTAGATCCATATGGTATCTGCTCAAAGTGAGGTCTGTGAAAAGAAATGAAGAATTCAGAAACAGATTGACCCAATCAGATCATACTAAACAAAGGGTAGGGGGAAATTATTTAATAAGTGCTGACTGCATAAGCAATAAAACCTGGTGATGCTGGTGGGGAGTTGAGTCCATATTTTACTTCACACAGCAAAATAAACTTGGGATGGATAGTCGTCAAAGAATTAAATATAAAATGAGATTTTAGAAAACTAGCAGAAAATGGACCATCAGATGGATGGAAGAAAGCTCGATTTGTTAGCATTCAAGCAATAAAATAAAAAAGGACAAGAATGACAGATTGAACATTAAAATAAGACAAAAAAAACCAGACTGGGAAATACTTGCATCATTGATGATACAGGAATAATATTGATAATATAAAAAATGCTTATTCAAAGTTAGAAGAGGCTCAAGTCTGCCAGCTGATGAATGGATATGAACAATCATTCACAGAAAGGAGAATGAATAGTAAATGATGAAAAAAATAACATTTTTAAAGTCATCTAAGAAAGGCTAAAGTAACCTTGAACTACTGACAGACACTAGTAAAGCAGGAGAAAAAAGGGTGGTACCTACTGCTTAGAGATGTGTATTACGCCTCTTACCACTCATTCCTGGGAGGCAGTAGTAGCATGAGCCCTGCAACTCTTTGCAAAAGTTCTGGGGCACTGTGCACCAAAACCCCTCTGCCTTGTACCTGCTTACTCAACTGCCAGGAATTTGTCCCAAGTGCAGAATGAAAGGACATATTAGCAAACAATGGTAAAGAATCCAAATATACCATATTAGGAGACTGAGTGAATGGATGAGGATACCTGCACACTTTAAGAATGAACCAAGAACAAAAGAAAATGTTAAGTGGCAGTAACACACACAAAAGAAAATGTGTGGTTGCTTGCAACTATGTAAAGACATGTATATAGATGGAAGGTTTTATGCTTTCCCTAGTATTATGGATACTTTATTTGTACATTTTTCTTTCTCTGGTTGTCACTTGTCTTTCAAGTGGTGGTTAAAAAAAATCTGGATTCAAATCCAGCCAGCAGCGGGACTTTGGGCAAGTTTGTAAAGTGGGGTAATATTTCCCAGCACGGTAGTGAGGTCAGCGGGAAGTGGCCTGAGCCCGCGTTTGGCACCTCAAACCTCGTTCTTGCAGTGGGGGCGCCTCCTCCTTCCTGAAAGGTAGAAGACATCAGCGCCCTGTCCGAGACCTTCTCCCTGGGCCCGGGAGTCCGGACACTCCTGGGTCTCTGCGGCATGTGGACTCCTTCCGGAGGGAACTTTCCATAGCAGAAGGGGAGGGGTATGGTTGTCCCACGGGCATCTGCGCTCACTGGGGAAGGGGCGAGCTCGGAGAACATAACAGCCTGTGGGCACCTCGGGTTGCGGGGCCGGCTTGCAGCCACCTTTAAGCTTCTGTTCCAACCCCGGGCCCCCAGCTCTCCTGCCCGAATTCGGCAGCCGTCTTGTGCCCCCTCGCTGGGGCCCCGAGCGGCTAGAAAACTCGGATTTACAGGGCGCCTCCTGCGGAAGCCTGGAGAAACCCAGTGCGCCTGGGGGCCCGGGGCCGACTTCGTAGACAAGGGGCACTTGGGTGCCCTTCCAGGTCTCGGAAGGACACACCAGATTCCCGACGTGGGCCAGGCGGCTGGACGCAGCCCTCTCCCGCTGCTACACGCGCGCACATCTGGGATCGGTGGCGGCTCCGTCCGTTCCTCCGCTAATGCCATCTTGCCGGAGGCGGTCACGTGCGGACGACAGCGGCGCGCTTCGTCCGGCCCGGGCGCCAGGACCGACCCGCGGACACCACTGGGCTCCCTGCACAGCCGGAGGTGAGACTCGAGGGCCCTTCCCTCGTGGGTCGGAGAAGGGATAGGGTGGGTGCTTGGTCCCTGGGGCGCGTCTCCCTTTCGGGGCCCGACCGCACGGGGTCGCCGCGCCGTCGGGGGCCGGAGTCTCCGCCGCGTGCCCCACGCCACGGCCTCGGGGATGTCCGTGGCAAGTTGTGGCTCGGGGCACGAGGGGCGGGGGTAGCCGGCGGCGCCCGACCCCGGCCCCTCACTCCCCTAACGCCTCGCATCCCGCGCGGCCCCAGCCGGGTTGGAAGACTTGCGGGCCGGCTCGGGGAGGCCCGGCCCGGGGGCGCCACGCGCACGGCGCGAGGGGCGCGGGCTGCCGGGAGGAGCGCGGAATGGGGGGGGGGGGGGGGGGCGCGGGCGCATGCGCCCTGCACCCGTGCCATATTGGAATGAGTCGGAGCGCGGAGCGCCGCCGCCGCCGCCGCCTCCGCCGGAGCGCGGGTGGAGGGGGGCGGGGAGAGCTGCCGGCCGCCCCGCTCCGCCGAGCCCAGCAGGAAGGAGGGCGCGAGCGGGCGAGCGCGGGCGGCGCGAGCGGAAAAAGCGCCCGCGCGGGGAAGCGAAAAGAAGGAAAGAAAGAAAGAAAACGGGCGCGAGAGGAGGGAAAAGCCAGCGATCGAGCGAGGGCGCGCGCGAAAACTCCCGGCAGGTAAAAAAGCGGGGCCGCCAGCTGGGCCTTCCCGCGCGGCGGCCTGAAGGGGCGGCGGCGGCGCTGGGGCGGGGGACCGCGCGGCGCCCCCCTCGAGGGGGCCGCGCAACTTTGCCAACGAAAAACCGCCTCAGCCGGCGGGCGGCGGGCGCGCCGGCTGAGGCGCCAACGGGCGGCGGCGGCGGCACGTTGGGGGCGGGGGCGGGGCGGGGGGGGGCAGCGCGGCGCCCGCGCGCGGCCTCGCGCGCCCCCGCGGCCCCGCGCGCCGGCCGGCCGGGTTGCAGGCGCGCGCCTGGGCGCCTCGCCGCGGCGGCGAGCGGCCGCGGCGGCCGGCGGCCCCGGGAGGGCGGCGCGGCGCGCGGCAGCCCCGGGGGCGTGAAAGGAAAGTGGCCGGGCGGCGGCACCGGCGCGCGCCCAAGTTCCCCGGCGCTCTGGGCCCGCCGCGCGCCCCTCCCCGCGCGTCCCGCGCTCCCGCCCGCCGAGCCCCCGCGGACCCGCCCCCCGGGCTCGCTCCGGGGCCGGGGCGCGAACCCGCAGCTGAGGCCGGGGACGTGCTGCCCTCGCGGCGGTCCGAACTTCCGAGGGCCGAGGTGGCCGCTGCGCTGTTGCGGAGCGTCCGGCGGCCCCCGCAACCGGTTGCTTCGGGCCGGCGTGGTGGAGTGCGTCGGGCCTCCCTGGCGCCGCGCGCGAGCTGGCAGTGGGCTCGCCGGGCACCCGCCGCCCGACCCCAGCCGGACCCGCTCGCTCGGGAGGGCCGTGACCGTTTCGATTTCTGTTCTTAAAGTCTCGTTTTAAACCGTGAAGAAGAGGCTGTGGAGAGGCGAGCAGAGAGTCCTGAGAAGCAAGGCCTGCTCTGTGGGGAGCAGAAACGCCTTGTGAGAACAGAAATAAATTCCCGCGGAAAGGATGTATGTTAAGTTTTTAGCAAGATGTCAGCTCTTCACTGGGCTCTAAAACTAAGCTGTAAGGCACAGGTCACCTGCAAGTGTTGGTATGTGCAGGGAGCTGGGTAGGACACCCAAGGCAGAGACAAGATTTTTGTTCAGTGAGGGTTTTTCCCTGCGGGTCACTCCAAGCCGTGCTCCTGAACGGCCCCAAGTGATGTTTTCATGAGTCCTACCTAGTGACACAGTATTCTGAACCAAGTAACCATCAAAGAGATTTGAAAGGAAATAGGATGGATTTTGCCAATCCCTGCATATACCTTTTCCTCTTGAACCACATTTTAAAGATGTCACACTTGATTGCATCACAAGAAAAATGCTTGCCTGAAAATATGATCAATCCTTTGCCAACTGTCTTGAGAGGAGGAAGATGAGCGTGTCTTTGTGTATACACTTTGGGGCCCGTCGGTGTGCTATTTTGAAGGCTATGTTGAATCCTTCTAGGCCACAGGTAGATCCAGAGTTCATATTTGTTTACAGTGTCACAAAAGTAACGGCCTGGTGGAAACGGGAGTGGCTCCAGATCAGGAAACAGTTCTGTTACTACTGTTGTCATTGACTAGCTGCCTTATCTCGGTATGGTTCTTACCCTCAAGATTTGGTTTTCCTTATTCGCAAAATCAGAGGATGAATAGGTCATCTTTCTTCATGCTTTCAGATCTCAAATTTGGCAACTTTTTAAAATGAGAGATTAAAAAAATCATGGTCTGTGTTTTGACAGGTTTTACATAAAAGTGCTCACAATAAATATACATACATCTTATCAAAATACATTTGGAAAAAACATCTTAGTTGCTACACCTAGGATTATTTTATATCACTTATTGTTTGAACACAGACATTTACAAATTTATTCAGTGTGTTCTAAAAATTCTATTTAATTTGTTTAAATTGAGGTCTGATTTACAGTAAGACCTTAAATGCATATGCATATGTCCTGATAACCACACTCAGATCAAGATTCACAGAATTTTCAGCCTCCCAATGGGCTCCGTTTACATTCCTCTCATGAGTAAGAGAGGAATGTACCCTCTCCCTAAGGGGACACCACAGTTCTGACTTCTGGCATCACTAGTGCGTTTTGCTTCATAACAGGACCCTTTTGAGGGTAAGCTAAAGGACAACAGGTGTGTAAATCTGGAGTTTTGGTCGTTTTTGCCATGACCCTAAATGCTTTTATAAAAATTCTTAATGGTTGTTACTGCCTAGAATAACAAAAAATTCTGACCCAGGAAACTTCTTAGTCGGAAGGCCACTTTTCAGCTGAAGCAGGGCTTTGCAGATTTGGATCTGTGGTTGTTGGGCATCCTTGTGGTCACAGGCCCAGTATCAGTGTGTTACTTCCCATTTTGGAATACTGAGGTATTTCTAGATAGTAGGCTTGGAGGATGGATCATGAACTTTCCCAACAAGTAAGTGTTTAAGGTGTTAGTAGATGAATCAGTTCCTTAAAGCCTACAATTTGCTGAGAAAATTGAATGAAAATTGATTTTTTAAAGTTCAGTGAATTAAAGAATGTGGGCATAAAGCTTTAACAACCTTTTAAATGACAGCAATTAACTTGATTTATATATGCAGGATATTCGCCTGGCTTATCCAGTCATTAAAACTAGTGATGAAAGCAAAAACAAAAGGTAACTAAAAATTATGTCAAGTGTGATTATTTTTTTTATTTCAACATGATTAGGATACCTTTTTGTATTAGCCATCTAGGAAGTTTTTGTTTTGTTTTGTTTTGTTTTTTCACTGAAGCAAGTACTTCAGCAATTTGCTTACTCTTCCCAAATGCCTTTTAATATATTGCTGTACATTTTCTTGTTTCTGCTTCTGAAGGAGAGGAGTTAGAAGTTGTAAGTGAATTCTTGATTCTTCACAATGGCCTGTGTTTTTTATTGCAAGGATGTCTTTGTGATACAAAGTTGGGAACTGCGTAAGGCCTGTGGTAGTGATGTATGGGGCATAGTCCACTAAGTTCAAAGATTTTCTTGGGGATTTCTGGGTGGCTCAGTCAGTTAAGCATCTGACTTTGGCTCAGGTGATGATCTTGAGGTTTGTGAGTTTAAGCCCCGCATGTGGCTCTATGCTGACAATGAGGAGCCTGCTTGGGATTCTCCCTCTCCCTCCCTGTCTTCCCCTCTCCCACTTGTGCCTGCGCGAGCACTCTCTCAAAAAAATAAACTTAAAAGAAAAAGATTTTCTTTTGTGAAATGGATTTCGCTGAATAATTGTTTTCTGTGACTAAGCCAGTCAGTTAACTAGCCAACAGCTAAGCTAGGTTTGGTTACTCTACTCCAAGATTCATAGCATCATTAGTTAAGACAGTAATTCATCACTTAGTAATTGATCCACTGGTTGTGTGTATGCCTTTTTTTTTTTTTTTTAGAGATTTCTTAGCTTTTACATGATCAACTGTTTAACTTAAACCTTGTTAAATTTTGAGAGTTGCAACTAAAGATGCAAAATGAGAAACAAAATACATAGGAAAGGTCATTTCCCCTTTTAATATTTGTTCCTTTGAATTAAAATTTTTCTCTTTAAAAATGGTTTTCCTGTCCGTAACTTGCTGCTTCTGTAGGGTACTTTTGCTTTCACAGTGGTGATAGACTGGGCTTAGCTACAGAACGAGGGTATGGATACAGACATCGTTTGACTTTAAAGTCTATAGAACAGGTGAACTCTCAAAACTTCATTGGCCTTTTTATTAAGACTTCATGTTATGCTCATGTTAAATAAATGAATATGATCCAAAAAGCAGACCATTATGTAGGCAGGTATTTTGAATGCCAAATATTTTTGTACATAAAGAGCACATGATCAGTAAATGGTGTAGCTTTGTTAGGGCGGGCAGTTATCTTTCTGTAAGTAGCATTTGTTACCTAACTGGGATGCTATTGAAACAATATTTCAGTGAATTCACTGAACTGGGATGCAATTGAAACAATATTTCTCCTTATACATAGTTGTTAAATTGGGCGAAGGTCTCTGGGGATTTTGGTTATGGGGAGATTTTGAACCATTATACTTTAGGGAGTGGGATTTTGATAGGATTCTGTTTCTTCAAGTGGTACTAGCCCCATTGGAAATGATTTAAAATAAAAAGGATGTGGTCAGGTTTTTGCCAGTTCATTTTTAAATTTTACAAAAGTGGGAGAGAGAATAAGAACAAAGACAAGTTATTAATAGAAAAATTATGACTTCACTGCAGAAGTTTTAACAAGTTTGGATGTAAACCTTTGCCTGTAATTGAGAGGCACCTGAAGATTTGTATATAATTAATTTCTAGTCTCTTATCCAAGAGGATGTTTTTAACCTTATTGAGCTCTCTTAGTCTTTAGGCGATCACTCAAGAGTGTAATTAAAAAACAAAAGATGTAGTCTTTATGTTGTGCTAAAAGATACTAAGTACCGAACTTTGTGGTTTGAAAGTTTGGTACCATCAGAGTCAGGCATTTGGCTGTGCAGGGAGAGGCTATGAGGTGGCATTTCTAACGGTGGACTGTGTTGTGTGTAGGTTTCTTTTTGACACTTTTGCTTAATCTCGAGAAAGGTTAGTTGCTAAACCGATTTGGCATAGGGCAGTTCAGAGTACCTGTTTGTTCTGGGAAAGTTGGTTTTAGTCTGAGATGACGTTTGGAGAGGGTCTTAGATGAGAGATGGAAGGTGGTTTGTCGGCAGTTGCAAGTGCAAGATAGTTAACGTACTTGGAGTGACAACATGAGACGGACGGGCAGAGACTTTAGCAACTACTAAAATACCTCAAGAGTTTCTGATGCTGACGTGCAGTTGACAGTGTTAACCAACAAATATTTTGATTTGGATTCCAAATTATTTTTTTTACACTGAATAGTTTTGTTTTAATTTTTTAAAAGTTTATTTATTTATTTTGAGAGACAGAGAAAGACTGCACAAACAGGGAAGGAGCTGAGATCAAAGAGCTGAACCAAGATCAAGAGTTGGGGAGGCTCAACCAACTGAACCACGCAGGTGCCCCTGAATAGTTTTTTTTTTTTTTTTCATTTATTTATGTATGAGAGAGAGCGAGAGCACGTATGAGAGGGGCAGAGAGAGAGAGAAAGGGAGAGACAGAATCCCAAGCAGGCTCCACACTGTCAGTGCAGAGTCTGACGCGAGGCTCCATCCTATGAACTGTGAGATCATGACCTGAGCTGAAATCAAGAGTTGGACGCTTAACCCACTGAGCCATCCAGGCACTCTGTTACCCTGGATAGTTTTTTCCTTTTACATTTTTTTAATTTTGAGAGAAGGAGAGAGAGCGCAAGCTGGGGAGGGACAGAGAGAGGGAGACAGGATCTGAAGTGGGCTCTGTGCTGACGGCTGAGAGCCCAATGTGGGGCTTGAACCCACAAACCGTGGGATTATGATCTAAACTGAAGTCCGACTCAACTGACTGAGCCACTCGGGTGTCCCCCTCCTGCAGAGTTTTAAAAAAACATTTGAGGTGGTCACTGTGTAGCATCTCCTCAGTGGTAAGGCTACCTATGAGCTACTGCTAGTTTTGCGTTCTTTTCCCGTCTATTTGTTGCCCACATTAGAGTGCTTTCTGGCCTCTGAATTTTTACTAGTGGTCTTTCTAATGGGTCATTTCCTGTAAAGCATGCTTTCTCCGTGTGAAAAACAATATATGGTAATTTGGAATCATAATTTTAAGGTACCATTTTGGCTCATGTTTGCTTGTGTGTAAATAAATAACCTTCTTGGGGTAATTGAATGAAGAAGACACAGAATCACTTAGCATGTCACCTGTCTAGAACATAGTGAACACAGTGAGGAAGTAAATCTTCATTATATTTAAATTTTTATTTTTTTTAATTAAAAAAAAATTTTTTTTTCAACATTTATTTTTGGGACAGAGAGAGACAGAGCATGAACAGGGGAGGGGCAGAGAGAGAGGGAGACACAGAATCGGAAACAGGCTCCAGGCTCTGAGCCATCAGCCCAGAGCCTGATGCGGGGCTCGAACTCACGGACCGCGAGATCATGACCTGGCTGAAGTCGGACGTTTAACCGACTGCGCCACGCAGGCGCCCCTATATTTAAAATTTTTAATTATTTTGCTTGTAAAATATACATAACATAAAATTTACCACTTTATTATTTTTTTTTAACGTTTATTTTTGAGAGAACATGCGCGCAAGTGAAGGAGGGGCAGAGAGGGAGGGGAACAGAGGACCCAAAGTGGGCTCTGTGCTGTCAGTAGTGAGCCTGATGTGGGCCTTGAACTTACTAACCATGAGATCATGACCTGGGCTGACATCAGACGCTCAAGCTAATGAGCCACCGAGGTGCCCCCAAATTCACCATTTTATTTGTTTACTTACTTTTTTTTTAATGTTTATTTTTGAGAGAGAGTGCGAGTGGGGGAGAGGCAGAGACAGAGGGAGACACAGAATCTGAAGCAGGCTCAGGGCTCCGAGCTGTCAGCACAGAGCTCGACACGGGGCTTAAACCCACAAACCGTGGGATCATGACCTGAACCAAAGTTGGACACTTAACGTACTGAGCCACTCAGGTGCTCCCTTTTTTTAAAAAAAATTTTTTAGAGAGAGAGAGAGAGAGAGAGAGAACAATTTTAAAGTGTACAATTCAGTGGTGTTAAATACATGCACGATGTTGTGCAGGCAGTTGTCACCACTATCCATTTCTAGAACGTTTCCCAAACTGAAATTCCGAGCCCACTGACAGTAACTCCCAATTCCCTTTCCCTGCCAGGCGCTAGCAAACACCATTCTACTTTCCCTCTTACGAACTTGGCTACTCTGGCCACCTCATATATGTGGAATCATACTGTTTTTGTCCTCTCGTGAATGGCTTGTTTCCTCATAGTGTCCTTGAGGGTCATCCATAGGTACTGTAGCATGTGCATCAGAATTTCTTTTTGAGGAAGTACATTTTTAAAAATGTATTTTCACAGCATGTAAAATAGAGGTCACAGAAACCTCTAGATTTCTACACTAGGACTCGTTTATCTTGCGTGGAAGAACTCTGTAGGTTGCCGGCAGAGCTGGGAGAACCAGGTCCTGACATACTTGGTTATTGGGATGCCAGAGATGGATGGAAGCAGACTGTGCCAACGGGGTAGAAGACGGGAAAGTGTAGAAGCAGGGGTTGCTACAGTTTGGGGTCTCACTTGGGTGGAACAGAGAGCCCTGTGTGTCTTAGGATTACATCTTACCGTGTAATCACGTGTTCACAGTGTAGGTCTGGGTCAAAACATCTATCCAGAACAGTTAACCAAAAAAGTTTGCGTATTCAAAGTTGTAAATAGGCCTTCAGCTATCTGAGAGGCCTGATTAGTCAGTGACTCATTGACCAGCTGTTCCGGTTAGTTGAGGTTTTGCCATATTTAACATCTCATTTCTGTATTCATGGAAAACTAGTGAGTTTTTAAAGAGGCTCAATAATCTACTTAATAATATTACTACATAAATAATGCTTTATATTTTAAATTTATTGTATTACTTTAACTTTGCATTTGTGAAATACAGATATCCAGTCATAGAGGGAAAGCAGGTTTGACAGAATTAAGGATTACACGTTGAACAGTTAGCACTTTCAGAATGGCTAAAGAGCTGTACATTTTTTCTTTCATTGTTGTTTTAACTCTTATTGTTTAAATGCCTGTATTAGTGTAGTAAACATGGGTGAGTCTCCTGAATACTCTGTTACTGGAAGAGGGCAGATACTTTGGGGCATTTCTTGATCACCGCTCCTACGACTGCCTTCTTGACAAGGCTGCTTTTGATTATCTTTTTGAAACCCTTTTCTGTTCTTTTCTTTCTCCTTTTCTTTTTTTTTTTTTTTTTTTTTTTTTTTGTGCCTTAACTTACTGCTCAGTTCTTAAGGAAATCAAAGTGGTTAGTTGCTTCCTAGAGTCAGTAAGGTTTTTCTGAATGTGTCAGTTTCTTTGACAGATACCGTCCCTAGGACACTAGTGAGCACCTCTTTTACACCATTCTCTCCCTATTGTGGATCATTGGTGCTCCTGAATTGTCAGTTAGATATTTTGAAAAGCCCAATTTATACACCAGAGTCAGTTTGTTAATTTTTTAAAATAAACATTGGTGTTTGTGAGTAAACTGTTAGATGAGACATTCTTTTTTTGTGTTTTTTTTTTTTTTTTAAGTGAGCTTCCTGCCCAGCACGGGGCCTGAACTCACAACCCTGAGATCGAGTCATATGCTCTACCAACCCAGCCAGCCAGGCGCCCCATCCTTTCCTTTTTAAAAAAAAAAATTAGTAGATAGGTGTTCTTTCCAGGAGTATAGTTTCCTTTTTATTCGTTTTCATTTTTATTATTGAGCAAAATGGGCAGGAGTAGGTATTCTGGTAACTAAAGGTAGAAATTTGAAAAACTTTGAGTGTTTTGTTGTTGTGATTATGGTCATTTATGATATTTGAACCCCTCAACTTCTCAATGTAATTAATGTTTATTATTTCCATTTTGTTTCCTTTTTAAAAAAATTTTTTTAACATTTATTTATTTTTGAGACAGAGAGAGAGAGAGAGCATGAACAGGGAAGGGTCAGAGAAAGAGGGAGACACAGAATCCGAAACAGGCTCCAGGCTCTGAGCTGTCCGCACAGAGACTGACATGGGCTCGAACCCACATACCGTGAGATCATGACCTGAGCCGAAGTCGGACGCCCAACCGACTGAGCCACCCAGGCGCCCCCCATTTTGTTGCCTTTTTAAAGCTGGTTTCCCAGTCTTCAATGATGAGTTATATTTACATTTAAAATGTACATAGTTTTTATTATTAATACAAATAACATTGTACATAAATTGGGAAACAGATCTGCTCCTAGATGTTACAGGGGTGGGAGGGTGCTTTTTCCTTAAGGGGCATGTAGGGTCTCCAGGGTGAACTGAGAGCAGCTTTAAATGACTCAGTTGTCAGATCCGGTTGCCAGTAGTGGGCATGACAAGGGAATGGAGAGTTGGGTGGGCTCTTGTGGCCTTCCCTTGTAGGGTGGATCTCCCTTTTTTGCAATGAGTGCTTGAGGAGGGTTGCATGACTCCTGCTGCCAGACCCAGGGCCTTAAGGCACTACAGGGTTCTGAAGACCTTGTCCCAATGTCCCCGCCCAGTCTTTACCCTCATCTTGGCTTCCTATTAACATGTCTAAAAGGAGCTCTTTCCAGAATACCTCTACTAGTGAAATCTTAGATTCTGGTGTGGTGTTTTTCTACAGCCTCCTCAGGAGGCTTCCATACTCCCCCATCTCATTGTGATCTCCCTTTTCTCGGAGTTCCAGCCCTTTCAGATCTGGACCCATTGTCCAGTCTTTCACTTGCTTCCTAGCCAGTACCCTTACTCTTACCCCCTTGCCCTTCTGTAGCCTCTGCTTTGTAGAAAACCATTTCTAACCAGTCTAGCCTGTGCCCTCTCTGCTATCGGACACAGGCTATTGCAAATTCAGGGTCTCCTCCTAAAGTGGCCCTATGTGTGGATGGCCCCACAGGGTCCTGTCTTGAGGAAGACCCTTTTCTTTTTGCCTTCCATGACCTTTTCAGACCCACCCTTGTTTCTCTGTTTACAGCTCTCTTGGTGGATTCATCCACGTTTAGACCAGCTAGCCCTCTTAAACCTTTCTGTTAAGCTTTGTATCCACATGTCCTTTACTGTCTGGACCTTTCCAATTTGAATGCCCCACTGGTCCCTCAAAATGCACAGGTCCAAAACAATTCCTTATTCTACCCCAAAGCTGCTACTCCTCCAGTAGGCCTGTCTGCCGAGATCTTCTTCTCTACGTTCCTCCTCAGCGATGGTAGTAATGGTGTTTGTTTCATCGTGCGGCAGCTCTCCTGTGGAACTCAGTCTTCTTCAGTTACCAGCCTCTGACTTAAGAATGTTCATGCAACTCAGACTTGTTAGCTTTCAAACGTTTTTAAAGCTATGGAACCCTTTGTTCAAATGAAATCTTTCTAGGAAGCCTGATATGTAACCTAAATGAAACTAGAGGTCTCCTGGGGGAAGGGAGTAAAGGGCTAGCATCCCATCCTGCCCTGTTGCTTAGCCAGCCTCCCAGGGCTGCCCTCCTCCTCCCCCTCCCACCTCCTCCCCACTCCTCTCCTTCCTCCCCCTCCTCCATCCTCCCCCCTCCTCCTCCCTCCTCCCCCTCCCCTCCCCCATCCTTCCCCCTCCTCCTCCCTCCTTTCCCTTCTCCTCCTCCTCCTCCTCCTCCTCCTCCTCCTCCTCCTCCTCCTCCTTCTCCGGGCAGATTTGGCATCCAGTGCCTGGACTCTGTACAGGGAGCTTCTGCAGTTACTTCTAGTACTGCCCTGAGGGCACTCTGTGTATTTGAAAATCGCTTTATGTTTTGCACCCACCTCTTTCCCATTGGTTTTCCTTTGGAAATTTTTAATTGTGACTGGTAAACATAAAATTAGTGCCAGTGATGAATCTGCCAAGGAAACGGAAAGCCACTTTGGAAAGTGAAACTGGGTATTAAAAGAGCCAGCTCCATTAAATGCTGAAACCTTCAGAAGTGCCCAACGGCTTCTTTCAAAATTTACATGTCTCTTCTGACTGTACTTTTCTGTCTTTAAAGCTGCATTTCTATGACATGAACATTCAAGATAAACTTAGTTTAATTTTACTGTTTTTGTTTTGTCCCTTGACCAGTATAGCAGGTTTATTCAACCCACAGTGTTACTAAAACGTTAAGTATTTGTAGTGAAAAATGTAAACATTGTTCTATTGACTCCAAATGGTCCCCCCATCTTTCCTGCTCTCCAGTTAATCTGACACTGTGGCCAGATAGAGCTCTCTAAACAAATTCGATTTTATCATGGAGAACTCTCACTGCCAGTGGGGATGAAGTCCAAACTCCTCCGAAAAGCATGCAGAATCTTCGAAAAGCTCCTCTTGTGTGACCTGTCCCGCTCATCTCCCTCTCTCTCACATGCTTCCCCCCCGCCCCCAGCCTCACTGAGACCCTGCTCTTCTGCAAATCCTTTTCCATGGATGTCCCTCTGTCTAGAGTGTCCTTCCACTAACACAGCACTTCAGAAATGTCAATCTTGCGTGTAGCACTTTCATGCTCTTTGTCGTATTCAATTGCCATAATCACTTTTAATATTAAAAAGTTGACTTTTGAATATTTGATTTTTAACTTAAATTTCATAAAGTATTATTACACTTAAAAATGAAAAATAATGAAATACAAGTAATAAATCTAATCAGTTTATTAAAATACTTCAGTAAGGTTTTCAACAAAGCCCTTTCTTCATACTTAAATATTTTTATTTTTTAAATTTTTTAAATTATTTTTTTAATGTTTATTCTTGAGAGAGACAGAGCATGAGTGAGGGAGGGGCAGAGAGAGAGAGGGAGACACAGAATCCGAAGCAGGCTCCAGCTTCTGAGCTGTCAGCACAGAGCCCGACACGGGGCTTAAACTCACAAGCCATGAGATCATGACCTGAGCCAAAGTTGGATGCTTAACCAACTGAGCTACCCAGGCACCCCCATACTTAAATATTTTTAAAACTAGGTACCTGATAGTAGATGAGATTAAGGAATTGTTGATTATTTTTCCTTTTTATTTTTTTTAGGTGTGCTAATGGCATTGTGATTATATAGGAGAATGCCCTTATTCCTGGGGGACAGCAGCTGAAGCGTTTAGAGGTGAGGTGTCATGATGTCTCCAATACTTCCAGATAGCTCAGGAAGTATACATATATGTACGTACGTATACACAGATAAAGCTAATCAGGAAATAGTTAATCATTTTTGAATCTAAGTGGAGAGTATTTGGATTTTTTCTTTGAAAATTTTGATGAAACCCTGTTTTTGTTTGAGATGGGGAGAGTATAAAAATGGCTGCGAGAAAAGTTGGTATTAATAAAAAATTTTAGGGGCACCTGGGTGGTGCTGTTGGTTGAGTGTCTGACTCTTGATTTTGGCTCAGGTCGTGATCTCGCAGTTCGTGGGATCAAGCCCTGCATTGGTCTCTGCGCTGACAGCATGAAGCCTGCTGGGGATTCTCTCTCTCCCTCTCTCTGTGCCTCATCTCTCAAAATAAGTAAATTTAAAAAAAAATAAAACAAGTTTTTAATCTCAGCTCATGAGGAGTAACGTACACAGACACACACACACACACACACACACACACACAGCACAGATCCACTTGTTGAAGTGACATGTAGACTTGCATTTTTGTGTGGCGGGAACACCACATAATTGAAGTTCTTTTTAAAAGACAATTAACTTTAAATTTTTTTTTTTTTTTCAACGTTTATTTATTTTTGGGACAGAGAGAGACAGAGCATGAACGGGGGAGGGGCAGAGAGAGAGGGAGACACAGAATCGGAAACAGGCTCCAGGCTCTGAGCCATCAGCCCAGAGCCTGACGCGGGGCTCGAACTCCCGGACCGCGAGATCGTGACCTGGCTGAAGTCGGACGCTTAACCGACTGCGCCACCCAGGCGCCCCAAGACAATTAACTTTAAAATTGAGATATGGTTGACATACAGCATTGTATTGGTTTCAGGTGTGCAACACAATGATTCAGTATTTGTATATATTAGGGGATGATGACCACAGCAAGTCTAGTTAACATTCTTCACCACACACAATTACAAAGCTTTTTTGTGTGTGTGTGATGAGAGCTTTTAAGATTTACTCTCTTAGCATATATGCAATACAGTATTATTAACTATAATTGCTGTGCTGTATGTTACATCCCAGGACTTAATTTATTTTATAATTGGAAGTTTGTGCTTTTGAAGTTTTTAATAAAATTTTATTTAAGCAGTAGCTGTGAACTTACAGTTGCAAGTTTTCTGTGTTAACGTCCCCCCCCCAATTCCACCATAAAAATTCTATATAATATACTTTAAAAGAAAGAGCCTTTACAGCCCCTACATTTTCTTATGTCCCACCAGTGGCTTGGGTGTTGTGCAGAGTGGAATGCACTGAGGAAATCCCTGCTTGCCCTGTAAGACTCCAGTCGTGTGTAAGGTCTCCCTTCCTAGACTGCTCTTGGCCACATTAACTACCTTTTACCCTGGGTGCTCATGTGCTAGTATTCTACTCTTACAAATATTACAGTTGTAATTATGTATTCAGTGTTTCTCATCTCTACCAGAACGTGAGCTCAAGGTCAGAGACCGTGTTTTCCTCCCCATCAGTACCTCGCACAGCCTAGCAGAGAGCAGGTGGTGGGTAACTACGGCTGATGGAGGCACACAGGCAGCATTGCAGTACCACCGTCTGTAACATTTCTTTCCCCACAAAAATGCATTGTGTGCAAAACAAGAAGCTATCATGTTTAGTCAGATTCCATCTTGTCACTCCCAGGCTTAGAGCCTGCCAGTGACTTTCCGTAGTCATTACAGTAAAATCCAAACTCCTTTTGTGGCCTGTAATGCCTTTCGTGATTTGTCCCCTACCCGTCTCTGCCATGTTTCCACTGCTTTCCCATGTTTTTTCTGTCCCTCCAAGCACACCAAGTTTATTATAGTTAGTTCCTTTTCATCATAGGATGATAGGGGCTTCAGCTCAGGGGTGAAACTTGCTTCAATATCCTTACCTTCACTCCAGGTACTACTTTCATATGGCTGTTTGGTTTTCTTTATGGCATTTATCACTATATGAAATTATCTTATTTTCAGCTCACTTTTGTATTTAAATTAAAAAATTTAATTTACTGTATATGCTTTGAAGGCACACTGTAGAGAATATTAAAATCTACTCCAGTGATGTTTTTCCTTATTGCTCCTTGTGGGAGAACTCGACAATGCCCTGATGCATTGTTCCTGCATATACTATTGTAAACTTCATGAAGACAGGAACTGGGTCTTTTTTTTTTTTTTTTTAATTAAGTTTTTAATTTCAATTCCAGTATAGTTAACAGAATGCTATATTAATTTCAAGGGCACAAGACAGTGATTCAACACTTCCATACAACACCTGGTGCTCATCACAGCAAGTGCCCTCTTTAATCTCCATCACCTATTTCCCTCATCCCCTACCCCATCCCCTCTGGTGACCATCAGTTCTCTGTAGTTAAGAGTCTGTTTCTTGATTTGCCTCTCTCCCTTTCTCTCTCTCTCTCTTTCCCCTTTCTTGTTTGTTTTGTTTCTTAAATTCCACATATGAGTGAAATCATATGGTATTTGTCTTTCTCTGACTGGCTTATTTCACTTAGCATAATACTCTCTAGCTCCATCCATGTTCTTTTTTTTAAATTTTTTTTTCTTCAACTTTATTTTATTTATTTTTGGGACAGAGAGAGACAGAGCATGAATGGGGGAGGGGCAGAGAGAGAGGGAGACACAGAATCGGAAACAGGCTCCAGGCTCTGAGCCATCAGCCCAGAGCCCGACACGGGGCTCGAACTCACGGACCGCGAGATCGTGACCTGGCTGAAGTCGGATGCTTAACCGACTGCACCACCCAGGCGCCCCATAGCTCCATCCATGTTCTAAATGGCAAGATTCCATTCTTTTTTTTAGGGCTGAGTAATATTCCATTGTATGTACATACCACATCTTCTTTACCCGTTCATCAGTCAGTGAACACTTGAGCTGCTTCTCTAATGTGGCTTTTGTAAATAATGCTGCAATAAACACAGGGGTGCATGTATCCATTTCAGTTAATGTTTTTGTATTTTGGGGGTAAATACCCAGTAGTACAATTGCTGGATCATAGGGTAGTTCTATTTGTAACTTTTTGAGGAACCTCCATACTGTTTTCCACAGTGGCTGCACCATTTGGCATCCCCACCAGCAGTGCAGGAGGAGGAATTGGGTCTGTCTTAACCAGCATGGCGTGCCTGCTACTGAGATAGTGCATGGCAAATACATCTATGTTAAATGGAGGTGTGAATTAACAACCAACCTGTAGATGATCTAGGAAGTCATTTTTTCCCCCAGAGTCCAGAGATTTTTGTACAGTGTTATATAGTTTAATTCTGGATGTTCAGAATTTTTTTCATGAGAACTCAGCATTTTGCTGCTTAGAGTATCTATTTTGGTTAATGTTTTAGGTTAGCAAAATTTCTTTCCTTAACTTCATTGTCATTATTTCAACTTAGCATTTTTTCCAAGGTAACTGCACATCTATAGGTCTTCAACAAATATACTTCCATTAGTAAAAATCCAGTTGGAGGGCATTAGTTACAGTCATTTGCTTTACTTTTTCTGGTAGTAGTTGTAGAGGTGGTCAGCAGTCTGGTTCTGTGTGGGGGTGAGGTTGTGCCACCTGCCACTTCGTTTGCCCAGGTGTGACTGACTGATGAGAGCCTGTTACTGGCAGGTGTGTGAGCCCCATGCTGAGCTTCGGGATCAGACTGAGCGGATCCGCTGGCCTCTCACTGTTGTTAACTGAATCGGTGCTCTGGGGTCCCTGAGGCCAGGGAAGGCATCTGCAGAGGTGGAGGAGAGTTGGACATGCTTACTGAAGCTTTATCTGTAGTCCCTCTCCCCAGTCCTGCTTTGGAGAAGCTTTGGAAATTTTGAAGCTATAGGGAGAAACCCTCTAGTTTTTTTACTGAAGTGACTTGCTGGGGTGAGTAGGAAATTTGGACTCTTCAGAAATTCTAAAGTTCTTTGTAAGTTTAGAGATAAGAAGATCTTCGGTGAAACTGTTTCCTCATAAAATCTGATTAGAACACAATATTAACATATGAAATGTAACTGACTTTAGTTATGGACTTACTAATGTATTTGAATCCTTTAAACTTTGGTTACATTAGAGCCAGACATTTAGGAGATTTTTGCATCTTGGTTTGAGAAGCAAGTGAAAAAAAAATTTTTTTTTTAACATTATGGCAAGAAATTGGCTATGGCTTTGGAGGAGGAAGGTAGAGTGTACCTCTGTATATCCACTCCACACTTGTTTAAATAAATTCAAATTTTTCTGCAAAGAATTAGAGATGGATAAGAAAGAAGAGATTGCATATTATTATTTTTATTTTTTAAGATTTTATCATTGAGTAATCTCTACATCCAACATGGGGCTTGAACTCACAACCCTGAGATCAGACTCACATGCTCTACCAACTGAGCCAGCTGGGCGCCCTGAGATTGCTTTTAACAGCAACACTTTTTCTTCCATTGCTTTAATTTTATCATAATCACAGACTTAAGGACTTGTTAATTTTAACAGGGATACGTGTACCTAGTAAAATATTTTCAAATTGTGAAAAAGTGTACTCCTTTACTGAGACCCTCAGTCCCTTCTGTAGGCCACTGTTACTCCTACTTTCTTTTTTCTTTCCAGAAAAATTCTATTTGTATAAAAACATATATTTCCCTACGCACTTAAAAAAAAAAAAAAACAATTGGTAGGGCTCTTTTCGTTTATTTATTTATTTATTTTTTTTAGTTTATTTCTATTTGTTTTGAGAGAGATGGAGAGCAAGCAGGAGGGAGACAGAGAGAGGGAGATAGAATCCTAAGCAGGCTCTGTGCTAACAGCAGGCATGACCTGAGCCACAGCCAAGAGTTAGTGCTTTACCTACTGAGCCACCCAGTCGCACCGGTACCCTTCATTTAAAATATCTGAGGTATATCAAAGTACACAAAGCCCTGCCTCATTCTTTTTTTTATATTATTATTTTTTAACATTTATTCACCTTTGAGAGACAGAGCACAAGTGGGGGAGGGGCAGAGAGAGATGGAGACACAGAATCTGAAGCAGGCTCCAGGCTCTGAGCCGTCAGCACAGAGTCTGATGTGGGGCTTGAACCCACGAACTGTGAGATCATGACCTGAGTCGAAGTCCAACACTTAACCAACTGAGCCACCCAGGCGCCCCCTGCCTCATTCTTTTAATGATTATCTAGGCGTCTGTTATATTGGATGCACCTTGTTCTTTTTCTTCCTCTTTTTCTTTTAAAGTAGGCTTCATGGGCGCCTGGGTGGTTCAGTCGGTTAAACAACTGACTTCAGCTCAGGTCATGATCTCACAGTTCATGAGTTCGAGCCCCATGTCAGGCTGTTCCAGTGTCAGCACAGAGCCCGCTTCAGATCCTCCGTCTCCCTCTCTCTCTGTTCCTCCTCTGCTTTCACACATTTTCTCTCTGAAAAATAAATAAACGTTAAACAAAATGTTTCTTTAAGAAAAAATAAAGCAGGCTTCATGCCCAACATGGGATTTGAACTCATGACCCCAAGCTGAAGAGTCGCATGCTCTACCTACTGAGCCAGCCAGGTGCTCCCAGGATGCATGTTAATGTATTCAGCCAGTTCCCTATTTGTATACGTTTTGTGTTATTTCCAGTTTTTTAATGCTACAAACATTACCATGGATTAATGATAACTGAATGTGCTTGGATTAAGATGAGCTTTGTAATATTTAAAGTTTTTTTCTGAGTTAGTGTATCTGTAGAAAAATGTTCTCCAACCCGCCCCTGTCCCCCAAATCCAGAGAAAAGAGGAAGTGGGTGCAGTGGAGTAAGCGTAGTAGGAGGCAGAGTCATGTAGAGGCCTTCTGCCGGCTCTGCCACTCTCCCCCCTTTCCCTGCTGCAGGAGAGGTGCCGCAGACTGAGTTCCTGAAGCGTCTGCAGATTCTGTAGATGTCCGTAGATGTCCATAGCCTGCTGACGTGTGGACCAGGCCTTTAGAGTCCAAGCCCTGAGTGCATGCTGCTTGTTACAAATTTAGATAATTTGTTTCGGTTTTTGGTTTTGAGACAATTGTAGCACCATGGATTGGCTAACAAATTATATCACTTTCTGGAAGTATATTTGTGTTCCTTTGCTCGTTTGGCAGATATGTACCTAAATTAAAAAATAAAAACCAGTTGATTTTTATTTGAGCTACTTGGCAAGGAGCTTTAAACATGATGCTTTGGTTCCAGTACAGTAATTTCTGAAGAAACTGAATTTGGAATGTTGATGCATTCTGTAGTTGAACCCTGTTCAACTCAGTATATCCCAGTAGTCCGAGTTCTTAGTTATGACACTTCAGAACACTACTCAGAGCACATATTCATACCCCCATCAGTGTCTCCTCTGTGTACTGCTGTTGCTTCTAAAATACTTTCCTCAAAACATGTGTGACAGTTCTTGGTAGTATATTCTTTCTCTTTGTGTTCGTACCGTCCTAACCCATGACTGTGTCCTGTGTTCAGAGGACGTGCACGCTGAGCCAGTGGCAGGCAGGTGGGCGTGTGCTAGTGGTCTGTGAGCGTCATTGCTCTTGGCTGTAGTGATGGTCAGCCACTAAGGGTGCCCCTGGGTGTTCCTGAGCCAAGTGTGTTTGCTCTGCTGTGGCCTTCTTTCTGCCACTTATTTTATGTTCTAGTGAGTAGTTCTGACCTATGGAGGCAGGCAGAAGGCTGTGACTTGTAGACTTGGGTTGTGGCGAAGAAAGTGTCACACAGTATCAGATACTATGTCGGAAAGCAAGTTTTAAAGGTGCCTACAAGAAGGGATATGAGAAGTATAGAAATCAGTAGGTTAGTCAGATTCTTTATCTTGTGAAAGGCTTTGTAAGACCACAGGAGAGCCTGGTGAGTTGGACCATTGAGTGTTTAAAGAACAGGTGGCTTGAAGACATGTTTTCACTTGAAGAATTTGAAGGGCAAGCCGATTACTTGTGGATAATGCCCGATGCATTTATACAGGGACTCTGCTTTAACGAGCTCTGAGATTCTTCCATTCATTCTTGTTGAAAAAGGTGCTCCTGATTGGCTAGTGCGCACCCTAGGACGAGTCCGAGGTACTGACCTAAGGCAGAGGTAGGCGGATTTCTTTCTCCTGTGAAGGTAGCAGTGCTCCTCCCTGGTGGCAGGAGTGTTATTGCTGCCGAAGAAAGTTGTATGTTTTCCCCTCAGTACTGAATCAGAGGTAACCATTATACCATGGCTAAATAGCTATGAAGTGTGAAGCATTAGTGTCAGGAGCTTAAGGAATGCCAAGTGGAGTGAGCTCCCTGCCCTGGAGAAGCTTACGGTTCTGTGGTAAGACATGCCACGGAATAGCTCGTGTTTAAGTGCTGTCAAAAGAGGTACAGAGTGCCTGCCGTGGAATGTATTTTGGCAGGGGTGTGGGAGGGGCTGATGTCTTACAGGGTATTGCTTTGGGAAATCATTTTTGTGGGAGGAAAGGTCAGGGAATGAGTGATCAGTGAATACTTATTCATATATTGTTAGTGTAAGACTTTCTGATAAACTAAATTATTTGGTTTTTTAATGGAGGAAGTGCTCAGTGTAAAGAAGAAAATAACCCTGAACTTTTCCTTTAAAAATCCCTTTCCAAGCCTTTATCTTTAGCACTGTTTCCTCCTAAAAGCTTTAACCCTGGTGAGATTCCTTCTAGCTCTTTCTCTTTGAAAGCAGTAGAGGAAGCAAAGAGGTAGCTCTAATGTTTCCTGGGCTGTTCACATCTGGAACTTAGGCCTACAGGGACCCACCTGGAATTGGAGGAGTGTGTAGTAGTCAGGACATGGGGGTGGAGGGAAAACTCATCCTCTGGCTGTGAGCGTGCAGCTTGGCAAGAGTTATATTATGTCCTTAGTGGGCCCCAAACTTTGTACTTTATGTTATCTGTTGAGCTCCCGTATTTGCTCTTTAATTGCTGAGGGAGCTTATTATGTTGAGTGCTTATATGTGAGTCATTTTCACTGTTTCGATTTATGGTTCTCAGTTTTGTGAATCTTCCCTTTCCAATACAGGTTAATCTTAAACTTTTTTTTATGATTAATTTTTAAAATAAACTAGTTTCGGTAGAATGGTAATAAGGGGACCAGAAATGTAAGTTTATGTCAGCTGACTAGAGAATTTTGGTGGGGTAGGTTGTAGATGAAAAGAAGTGCCTGTTTGTTAAAGCTTGTTACTTTTCCTATTTATACTTTCTGGGTGTTTGTTTGTTTGTTTGTTTGTTTATTTTTGAGAGAGAGAGAGAGAGAGAGAGAGAGAGGAGAGTGAGAGAGCATGCATGTGCATGGGGAAGGGGCAGAGAGGGAGAGAGAGAATCCCAAGCAGGCTTTGCACTGTCAGCACAGAGTCCGACTTGGGGCTCCATCCCACGTACAGTGAGATCATGACCTGAGCAGAAACCAAGAGTTGGATGCTTAACGGACCAAGCCACCCAGGTGACCCTGCTATTTATACTTTTAAGTTCTTGTTTGAGAAGTAAATATTACCTTGGCAATTTGCTTTTTTTTCTTTTTTTAAGTTTTTAAAGTTTGTTTATTTTGAGAGAGAGAGAAACGGAACGAGTGGGGAAGAGCAGAGAGAGAGAAAGAGAGAGAATCCCAGGCAGTCTCAGCCTGATGGGGGGTTGAACACACAAACCGTGAAATCATGACTTGAACTGAAATCAAGAGTCCGATGTTTAACTGACTGAGCCACCCAGGTGTCCCAGCAATTTGCTTTTATATGTGGTGATATTTGTAGTACTAATGGTCAAAAGTTAATTTTTCTTTAAATAATTTAAAATTTTATGCTTTCTTAGGAGTGATGAATTACATTTTGGGGCAGAACTTTCTCTAAAGGACTGCACATACATCGCTGCTCCAGCCATCCATTTGGGGGCAAGCTTCGTTCCCACAACACAGCCCAACACCTTTAACAAGCAAAATCCATTTCTAAGTGTTGGCAATTTTATAACAATTTATAAAGCTTGTGTACTAAAGCTGACTTTTCTTCTTTGGTTCTTACCTCGTCTCACTTCTGTTTATGAATGGGTCTGAACTAGTTTCCAGTCTCATGTTCAAAGCAGACCCTTTCAGCAGGGAGGACTATGAGTGGAGATAGTGGTGGCAGCAGTTAGCAAAAGCCCAGCATTACTTTGGGGCTGGACATAAGGGTTCTTTTGAGAGGCTGGAGTTACCAAAAAAAATGAGAATGTGTTCAGGACCCTCACTCTTAAACATACAAGAAAGTAAAGATATATTTCAGAAATATTTCCATCCACTGTTAAACTATGTTTTGGTGCATGAAGAAAGACCAAGTTTCATTTATATCTAGGCTTTATTGCCTTCATCCAAAAATGAAGGGAATGGGACTTTCAGATTTCTTCTAGTTTTAAAATTCTTCATTGCAGGCGCTTGGTTGGCTGAATCACTTGAGCGTCTGACTCTTGACTTTGGCTCAGGTCATGATCCCAGGGTCATGGGATTGAACCCCACATTGGGCTCCCCACTGAGCGTGGAGCCTTCTCTCTCTCTCTCTCTCTCTCTCTCTCTCTCTGCCTGTCTCTGGCTCATGTGCGTGCTGGCGCTCTCTCTAAAAAAAAAAAGAAAGAAAAATTTCTCATTGCTTTCTAGAAAATTTACATATGATTATTTTTCTCTTAGAACTATAGTTAATAATGGGGCACCTAGGTGGCTCAGTCAGTTAAGCGTCCAAATTTGGCTCAGGTCATGATCTTGCGGTTTGGGAGCTCAAGCCCCACATTGGGCTCTGGTGGGACAGCTTGGAACCTGGAGCCAGCTTCAGATTCTGTGTCTCCCTTTCTTTCTATCCCTCCCTCCCTCCCTCCCTCCCTCTCTCTCTCTCTCTCTCTCTCTCTCTCTTTCAAAAATAAATATTAAAAAAAATTAAAAGAAATTAGCTAATAAGGTAATACTTTAATCTGGTCAGCTAAATTTATAGGTACTATAAATTCTGTATTTCTATATTGATTCTTTACATTTCTATAAAAATATTAAAAATATTATAAACGTATCATGTTATACATAGTTTTTCCCTGTATTGACTATTGCAGAATGTTAATTTACAATTTAATTTTCTTTGGCTAAAGCTATTATATTCTCACTGGGTAGGAGTCCTGTAGGAATTTCTATTGTGTGAATTCCAGCAAGATTCACGGACCAGCCCCTGACTTTTTAAGGATCAGGTAGGAGTTCACAATCTATTCAGAATTTGCTCAGCGTCCTCATTGTCACCACCTTGGTCCTAGCTATCATCCAGTCTCCTTTGGACTGTTTCAGTAGTCTCCTAACTGGTCCCCTGCTTTCTGCCCTTGCTGCTTCCAAGTCTGCCCTTGACACAGAGGGATTCTGTTGATAGCTAAGTCGTGTGATGTCACTTCTCTGCTCAGAATCTACTACTATAGCTAATGTCTTTATTGTATCCTACAAGGCTTTGTGGCCTACCCCCCACCTCTCAGACTTCCTCCCTTTATCTGTTCTGGCCACGTAGGACTCCTGCTTTTCTCTAGCAGGCAAGAAGGCTCCCTCCTTAGGGCCTTTGCACGTGTTGTTCCTCTGCCTGGAATGCTCTTCCTGTAGATATGTGCACGACTGGCTCCCTCACTTCCTTGGGCTCTTTTCCCAAAAATCACCTCCGTGACCTGTGTATCTAAAATTTCAGCCCTCCTCCGCTTCATATCCCTGCCCTACTTAGTTTACTTTTTTTTTCTCCTAAGCATTGATTATCTAACACTGTGTGTTGTATTTATGTTTTGTGTATTATCTCTCCCTTCCACTAGAATGTAAGCTCTTTGAGGACAGGGATTTTTGTCTGTGTTGTTTACTCCTGTGTGTCTAGCACCTATCACAGGGTCTGGCCTATGGTAGGTGTGCAGTAAAAATTTGTTGAGTGAGTGAATGAACGAATGAATATTTCTTAGCACAGAAATAGCATAGGTTCACCTGGTGTGTGAATTATATAAATTCTGAATTTAGTGGACTGTCAGTTAGTGTCTAGTTGGAAACCACTCCAGGTGCTTCAGTCAAAAAGGGGTATATCTCTAGGAATTAGATAGAAGGGCTGGAGGAGCAAATGGGGAATGTGGTATTACTTAAAGCCCACACACCCCCATTTTGATTTGATGCTGCTGGAGTTCACTATCACCAGGTAGGAACCTGTCCTCCTCTTGGGGCTGCTGGCAGAGCCTCATGGGGGAACCCAGATACAAGGGCCTGGAAATGTAGATTTCAGGCTCGCTGATTCGGGGACAGTCTAGAAGGGTAGGCTTGGGGCTAAGTACTGGCACAAACTGTCCAGCACAGGGGGTATTTATTTAATTCATTTGGGGAGAGAAACTTAGCTGTAGGACAAACTAAATTGAGTAGTTTGGGCTGTGATGCCAAATTAATAGCACAGGGTAAGATTTGAGATCATGAGTGAAACATAGAAAGCTAAGAATCAAATCCCAGCTTAGCCTAGTCACATCCATGTGTTGAACCACAAAACTGAACTCAGCTTCTAGAAATGGAACACGACAGGAAACATATCTTTACTGTGGCCATGATCTTTTAGCATGATTAAGTGCTCATTTCCGTGAGTTCAGTAAATCTGTATTTAGGCCCAATTGTGTCCCAGATTAGATCTCTGTCACCTAAAGGATCATACTGGCCTCTCCTAATCTGATTACAGACTGGTTACTCAGAGTCTTGCTGTCATTTACAGGCCTAGGATGTGACAGGCTTGTATTTATGGTACCTCTGACCAAGCGCTCCTTTCTCTGCTGCCGAAATTGTCCCTCGCTCCCCATCCCCCAAGGCCAATCGCCAGCATTTTGTTGCTCTTCTCCCTTCCTTTCTCTTCTGACTTTATAACAAGGGCAACAAAGTCTAAATATATTTGATTGCTAACCATATTCATGTTCAGTACTCATCAATATTTATGACATTGATCTATCAATAATAAGCTTATTTTTATTAGGATGATAGCATTTCTTAAAGTTTATTTTTGAGGGAGAACGAGTGAGCAGGGAAGGGGTAGAGAGAGAGGGGGAGAGAGAGGATCCCAAGCAAGCTCCGCACTGTCAGTGCAGAGCTCTACGTGGGGCTTCAACCCACGAACTCTGAGATCATGACCTGAGCCAAGATCAAGAGTCAGATGTTTTTAACCAACTGAGCTACCCAGGCACCCCTAGATGATAGCATTTTTAATCTCTCATGATGCGGAGGGAGAAAATAGTGGAAAAGTTAGGAATTGGTGGGACCCCTGTTCCCTTTGCCCTTTTCCTCACTACCCTAGGCCCCAATTAAGACTGGCCCAGGGATTTAGGTTGAGTGTATGTTTCTTAGATGTGAAGTTTGTCATTGGTAGATCAAGGAACTAACTCCTCCCCCCCCCCCCCGCCCCCCAACAAAATGAAATCCTGTGCAATGGTTATATTTATAGATTTGGAACTCTACCATGATTTTGTTTTTTTATGAAATTCACATCCTTTTTTCTTCTTACAAACTGAAATTCTGAGGGCTATTAATGTTAAAAAGGTCTCTTCAGAGCGTAATTTATCATGTTTTTTTTGATGAGTTAAATAATTTATGTTCAAGTACCAGCTTATTTCATTCATCAGATTATTTTCGATTTCTGTAATGCTGATTACTTTTTTTTTTTTTTTTTTTTTTTTTTAAATTTTTTTTTTCAAAGTTTATTTTTATTTTTGGGACAGAGAGAGACAGAGCATGAACGGGGGAGGGGCAGAGAGAGAGGGAGACACAGAATCGGAAACAGGCTCCAGGCTCTGAGCCACCAGCCCAGAGCCCGACGCGGGGCTCGAACTCACGGACTGCGAGATCGTGACCTGGCTGAAGTCGGACGCTTAACCAACTGCGCCACCCAGGCGCCCCAATGCTGATTACTTTTATTTAAGGATGATCCTGTGCTACTTGTAAACATAAATTAATGAATCTTTCATGTGCTGGTTTGGATCCGTCTCATTATGTTCATGGATTCACTTGTAAGCATGTAATCGATTTCTTAAAATTGTATCTAGTTCAGTCCCTAACTTTGTAATAGGATTTAAAAATTATTTTCTTCATCCAAACAAACTGAAAATATGCTTCTGTTATTTTTATTTTCCCGCACACCAGAATAATTTCTATAGCAAAAAAATTAACTGGCAGAGCAGCTTAGATTCTTGTGTCCTTTGTGTCACCAAATAAATGAAGGCTTAATATTTGCATCTCTACTGACAGCCGTAGCATTTTATTGAATGCTATAGAGATGGAATCCTTGCGAGGAACGACTGTACTGAGGGGTGGGAGGGACTCTGGCCTCTGGTGTGTTTGCCTGTTTAGTCTTCTGAATGTCCTTTTCTGAATTTGAAACACCATGTTAGAACTATTACCTCATCAAAATTCTGTGAGAAAAATGTTCTATTTGAATTTAAGCAAAAATCACTTATTTTCTTCTTCTGCATGCTTCCCCTACTTTCTCCCTTCAAATGGTTTTATTCCTACCCTGAAGTTGGTCTGGTTTGGAACCGTGGTTATTGGAGACTCTGTAGGAAGGTGCTGGGCTGACAATGCAGGGGCTGGGAGGCTGTGACCCAGAGCAGGTGGCAGGGCAGTCCTGCTTTCCTGTGTCCTCATGTGTTCCCAAGGAGTTGATGTCTTACGAAAACATTTTTAGAACCTGTCATCAATTCATTTAAATTAAATCTCCTTTTTTTTTTTTTTTAATTTTTTTTCAACTTTTTTTTTTTTTTTTTGGGACAGAGAGAGACAGAGCATGAACGGGGGAGGGGCAGAGAGAGAGGGAGACACAGAATCGGAAACAGGCTCCAGGCTCCGAGCCATCAGCCCAGAGCCCGACGCGGGGCTCGAACTCACGGACTGCGAGATCGTGACCTGGCTGAAGTCGGACACTTAACCGACTGTGCCACCCAGGCGCCCCTAAATTAAATCTCCAAGTGGCAAGAGAGTGCACTTGAGCCAGGAAAATATCTGTGACCAGAGACACTTACTTTTGACTTCTTAGAGGCATTTGCTTTTATTTATTTAACTTTTTATTTTGGGACTTTTTTTTATTATGGGACATTTTATTTCATTTTATGTTTTTTAAGTTTATTCATTTATTTTGAGAGAGAAAGAGAGCGAATGGGGGAGGGGTAGAGAAGGAGGGAGAGAAAGAATCCCAAGCAGGGTCTGCACTGTCAGCACGGAGCCCAATGTGGGGCTTGAACCCATGAACCATGAGATGACCTGAGCTAAAGTCGGCTGCTTAGCTGACTGAGCCACCCACGTGCTCCTATTATGGGACATTTTAAACATACACAAATGAAGAGATAGTAATATAATGTACCCCCATTTACAGATAATCCCACATTAATGTTTTGTTATTTTAGAGGCATTGTAATGAATTTAGGCATAAAACACTTGGATTTTATATTTTCTTCTTCTTGATATTGTTTTTTTAAATCATTTTTTTAAAAGTTTATTTATTTTGAGAGAGGGAGAGAGAGAGAGAGAACAGGCGTGTGTGTGTGTGTGTGTGTGTGTGTGTGTGTGTGTGTGTGTGTGTGTGTGTAGGGGAGGGAGCTGGGGGGTGGCTCAGAGAGAGAGGAAGAGAGAGAATAGCAAGCAGACTCTGCACTGCAGAGCTCAGTGCAGGGCTTGATCTCACAAAGTGTGAGATCATGACCTGAGCTGAAATCAGGAGTCAGATGCTTAACTGACTAAGGCACCCAGGTGCGCCTCTTGGCATTATGTTTTAAGCAGATTTTTCTCAGTTTACATTACAAGTTTAGGAGTGCCCTTGTAACTCCTGTGGCTAGTTGTAGAAAAGCAGTAACTGAGTTTGATCTTTGAATGAACAGAAATGCACTGAGTCAGCTAACATTTTAATATTTGTCAACTTGCTTTTACAAAAGTAAATTCTAAATTACTAAGCCTAAAAAAAAGAGTTCTAGTACTTTTTCTTCCATTGTCCTTTAAAAAAATTTTTTTTTAATGTTTTTATTTATTTTTGAGACAGAGAGAGACAGAGCATGAGCAGGGGAGGGGCAGAGAGAAAGGGAGACACAGAATCTGAAGTAGGCTCCGGGCTCTGAGCTGTCAGCACAGAGCCCCACACGGGGCTTGAACTCACGGACTGTAAGATCATGACCTGAGCTGAAGTCAGATGCTTAACCGACTGAGCCATCCAGGCGCCCCTCTTCCATTGTCCTTTAATTTATTAATAACTATGTTCTGTATCTTAGAATGCTCTAAATTTTCTTTTGCTGCTAAAGTATGATACTAAAAAAGACAGTAGTCTAAGAGAAAAACTTATATTGGTTTTGATGAAATAAATCTTCCCTACTGCATACCTTACCATCTGAGGCAGAAAATTAAAAGACAATTGTAGACTTTATTTTTTCTCTTATTTTAAAAATAGTTTTATTGAGATATGATTTACATATCATAAAGTTCACCTGCTTACACAATTCATTGGTTTTTCGTATATTTACGGTGTGCCACTATCATCGTGATCTAATTTTACAACATTTTCATTATTCCAGAAAGACACTTTGTACACATTAGTGGTTACCTCCTGTCCCTGTCCCCCTCCTTCCTCAGCCCGAGGCGATCTCTACTTTTTGTCTCTTTAGATTTGCCTATTCTTTTTTTTTTTTTTTTTTTTTTTACATTTGTTTATTTTTGAGAGACTGAGAGAGACAGAGCGCAAGTGGGGGGAGGGCAGTGAGGGAAGGAACACAGAATCTGAAGCACGCTCCAGGCTCTGAGCTGTCAGCACAGAGCCTGACATAGGGCTTGAACTCACAGACTGTGACATCATGACCTGAGCCGAAGTCGGAAGTTTCACCAACTGTGCCACCCAGGTGCACCTAGATTTGCCTATTCTTGACATTTTGTATAAATGATAGACATGAATTTTTGTGATTGGCTTCTTTAATTTAGCATGAAGTTTTTGAGGTCCATCCATGTTTTAGCATGTATCAGTGTTTTATCTCTTTTTATTGCTAGACAATATTCTACTGTATGGATATATTTTATTTGTCCATTCATCAATTGATAGACATTCTGGTTGTTTCCACTTTCTGGTGTTATAAATAATGCTGTTATGTACAAGTTTTGTGTGTAATATTTTCTTGGATAGGTATCTAGGAGTAGAATTGCCGAGTCATAACTTTTTTAGAAATTGCCAGACTTTTTCCAAGGTGGCTGTGTCATTTTACATTCCCACTAGCAATATGTGAGAGTTGTAGTTTCTCTATATCTTTGCTGATATTTGTTTCTGCCTGTCTGTCTTTCTCTTTTTGTTTACAGCCACACTTGTGGCTTTAATTGAGGGAATAGATATTAAAACACAGTGAAATGCAAAGAAAAAAAAAACAGATTGCGCACAAAGAAGAAAAAACACAGTGAGATATCATTACACAGTCTTTAGACATGCCAGTAGTTAACAATTGACTAGAAAATGAGTAGATGGAGGTCTCTTGGTTTTTATATGACTCCAAGATGATTTTGGCATTTTAAATGATTATTGAGGTGAGGTTGCTTTATTTAAAAAAAAATTTTTTTTTTTTTTTAAGTATACTCCATACCCAGTGTGGGGCTGGAACTCCCCACCCCAAAATCAGGAGTCTCACACTCTATGAGGTGAGCCAGCCAGGCCCCCCAAGATGAGGTTGTGTTACGTTTTCGTTTTGGGGGCCCTCCCACTTCATGATTTCTCTCTGTTGTATTGAAGTTGATGCCAGCTGTGTCTGTTGATTTATTCACTCCATCAACACTCAGTGAAGGCCTGTCTGCTCTCAAGAGTCCAGTCCCAAGAGAGCCTAGGACACCCCTGTCAGGCCTAGGACATCTGATTTTGTGATTTGCAAATAAAGAATGTTGTAAATGGCTGTACAGTTACAAGGTAGGACTAGATGTGCTGTTTTTCTTCAGAACTTTTTACCAAGGAATACCTGTTGCCCATGACAACTCTTAGATGGATTTTTTTTATTTATTGTTAAATGATTCATTGGGTAGTGTGGTTCTAAAAACTTTCTGCAAAGTGGTCTGTATTCTTTCCTGAATTGGGGCTTTAGAATGTGCGGTAAAATATCTAAGAGGAAATGATAGAAGGTGAGGAAATCCATTTGGAAAAAGTTTAAGTGTAAAGATTATGATTTTTGAGTTGTAGCCTGGTATGTGGAGAACAAACTTAGGTTTTGGTTTTGGCTGTCACTTACTGGTTGTGTAACCTTGGGCAAGTTAAAAACTTCTTTAAGCCTCAACTCCTTACCTTTAAAATGGGAATATTTCAGGGGTGCCTGGTTAGCTGAGCCGGTTAAGCATCCGACTTTGGCTCAGGTCATGATCTCGCTGTCCATGAGTTTGAGCCTCGTGTCAGGCTCTGTGCTGACAGCTCAGAGCCTGGAGCCTGTTTCAGATTCTGTGTGTCCCTCTCTCTCTGCCTCTCCCCCGCTCGTTCGTTTTCTCTCCCTCTCTCTCTCTCTACCTCTCTCCCTTCCCTCCCTCAAAAATAAATAAACATTAAAAAATTTTAAGAAAATAAAATAGGAATATTGCAAAGGTGGTGGAATGGATGAGGTATCATATAGCATAATGCCTTATGATAGATGTCATAAGGTGTCAGCTCAGCTGTCTTCCTCCTTCACCTCAAGACAGTTTTTACAGAAAATGATCCTTCATAAATGAGCCACGTTCCTTTGTGAAATAAAGATACTAATTAACTGATTATTCTAATAATAACAACATTATGAGAACATTTTGGCAAAAAAACAAAAACAAAAACAAAAAAAAACCCCAAAGTAAACACAGTAATATACCTGTACTTAGTTATGAGCATTTCCTAGTATATGACAAAAATGATGCAATTTTAAATCGCTGTTCATTCTTAGGAGTCACGCTGTTTTTTTGTCAATTTGAGAGTCTTCTGTTTCAAGGTATAAGTCATCCATTCTTCACAGAAGATTTTTAGAAGTCATGATTATATTCTAAAATAAAATGTATTTTTTTGTTTTTTTTTAATTTTTTTTAACGTTTTTATTTATTTTTGAGACAGAGACAGAGCATGAATGGGGGAGGGGCAGAGAGAGAAGGAGACACAGAATCGGAAGCAGGCTCCAGGCTCTGAGCCAGCAGCCCAGAGCCCGACATGGGGCTCGAACTCACAGACCGTGAGATCGTGACCTGAGCTGAAGTCGGATGCTTAACTGACTGAGCCACCCAGGCGCCCCAAAATGTATTTTTTTGCAACAGAAATTTGTAAAAATGTTTCTGATAAAAGGCAGCGGGAAATGGTCATCAGTTCATCATTTTTTACCCATTCTTTTGTTGAAAATCGTTAACACGTCTTTAAGAAAACATCTCTTCTTTTATGTAAGGTAAGATGGTATCAGATCATGTTTTGTAACCGGTGAGGTTTGCGTCCTGAGTTCATGACTCATTAAGGATAGTGAATGTCTGTTATAGTTTCAGTTAACTCCAGAATCTGCAAGGAACCTGTTATCTGGAATTTTTGTATCTGGTGGTACAGTTCTTGCATTTTGTTCAGTATTATGAAATTTTGAAACAGTGGTGGATAGAAAGGTGAACTTAGCAGAATGCTTGCCTCTGGTCGGCTCTGAACAACTCAGCCACGAATGTCATCGAGAGTTGTACTCATGATGCTATATTCTGCCCATTCTTGGTTTAACTGTTACTTATGATTCCCTCTGTTAGAAGGATTTACTCTGTAGGTAAAGGATTGAAGAAATGAATTTATTATTTTGAGTACACACTAACGCATGAGTTATAACTTAGCACTTTTTGTGAATGGGTCAGACTATATCCACTTAAGGCTCCGTACTGAGAGCAGATGGAGAAAGATTTTCCATCGACCGGTGGGTGTTTTTGCTAACATTATAATCAAATCCTAGAGCAAGTTTCTAGATTTTTTTTTAATATTTTATTTTTAAGTAGTCTCTATACTCAACATGGGGCTCAAATTTACAATCCCGAGATCAAGAGTTGCATGCTCCACCGACTGAACCAGCCAGGCATCCCAGCAAGTTTCTAGATGATTTTGATTAGTCTTTTGGATGTTTTATTTATAATAACATGATTTCAGTTTTGGGAAAGTTAGTATAAAATATTTAATTTCTTAATAGCATAACAGTCTCTGTTTTTGTATTAGTCTCTTTAGCACTCCATTTAAAAAAAATTTTTTTTTCACATTTATTTTTGAGAGAGAGAGAGAGAGACACAGTGTGAGTGGGGGAGGGGCAGAGAGAGAGGGAGACACAGAATCAGAAGCAGACTCCAGGCTCTGAGCTGCCAGCACAGAGCCTGATGTGGGACTTGAACTCATGAACCGTGAGATCATGACTTGAGCCAAAGTGGACACTTAACCAGCTGAGCCACCCAGGCACCCCAGCACTCCATTTTGAGAGACTGTTAGTTTTCCAACAGTAAAGCAGGTGGAATATGTTCTAATCAGTACATGTTAATTTATTATATTGATAGCTGAATTCTATTTGTCGGTCATGGGCTTGAACTTGCAAAAATGAAAATGTGCTTGTCACTTTCCTTTAGTTTGAGCACCTCGAATAATAAGAAGTGTGGGCCCTAACTCTTGACCTTTGCACTTATTGGTCAGTGTTTTCCTGGTCACTAAGATAAACAAAGCATTGTGAGAACTGCATAGCATGCTGTCCTTTTTCAGTGGCAGTTAAGTCTTGTTCACTTGCTGCCCAGATATCTGAATTTACACTTACCTGCCCTTCATTGAATTCACTTTGTATTTACCCACTCTCTCCTCAGCCACCCGCATCACAGCCCCTGCCTGTGGCAGCCCTCGGAGAGCCTCCTGGAGGGGAGGTTGCCAGTTGTCTTCACTTTGGCAAGACCAGCGCCCTTTCCTCAGTCTTTGTTCTCCCTTGAACTTCCTTCTACTTGGCTTTGTCAGTGGCTCACTCTTGGGGACAAGAAGTTTTCTTCTTACCTCTTGGTTTCTCTGTGTAGTGTATACAAAGTGAGTCATGCAGTGGCTGACAAAGTGTTAATTTCTCACCCCTCTCTGCCCTTATTTCACCTCCTTTTCTTCATTCTGTGGTCACTCCTGGAGATTTTGATATCCAGCCACCTGTGCTGTGCCAATGGACTCGTCCACCTGCAGCTCAGCCTCACACTCTGTCTCCTGCCATCAACTGCTTCTGGGATGCTTCATCTGGATAGTGTCCCAGTGGAGCGCACCAGAGTCCTTGCCCATGCCCCACTCCCAAATCTCAGTTCTTCTTCGCTGTTTGGCCTTTGCCGTGATACGACTGGGAATCCTCTTTGATTTTTCTCTTATCTCCTACTTTGAAATGTCTCTCAGGCTGTCTTTTCCTTGCCATTCTGAGGCCTGCTTCTCTGCGCCAAGAGCTCATTCCTGGGCTAGTCAGTACCTTCCTGCTGGTCTGCCTCTAGTCCTAAGTGTCCTATAATTGTGTGTACGTCAGGTGACAGATTAAAATGTGGTATTCCTCAAGTCCTTCCTCGTTAGTACCTTTTTGGAGTATACAGCTTTCGCATGTTACATACACTCTTCTTTGTGGCCTTGTTATTCTGTATACCAGGAGACTGATTTCTCCCGCCACCTTACATGAAAGCATATACCCCCCACCCCACGCCTCCCACCCCCGCCAGCTGATGCCAGCCTCGTGTTACTTTTCTGGCTTTTGCATGCTGCTTGCTCTGTTGGGAATGTCTTCTACCCTTTCCTCTGGCTTTCCAAGGTTTTTTCCATCCTTCAAGGTGAAGCTCATGCTTTGATTTTGATAAGCTGTTTGCAGCTATCTTGGCTCACAGTTAATGCTCTTTTCTCTGTGCAGCTTTTTCTAATGCCTTGCATTTCAAAGATTCTCCCAGTGGTTCTGTCCCTAATTGTAAAATCCTTTAGGGCAGGACGAGACTGAGCTTTGTAACTTGGTTGGCTATCCCTGGGGTAGTGCCAGGAACAAAGGAGATGCTCAGTAGTGGTCACAGGTAAATTGTGAGAATGGTCAAGAAAACATTGTAAACAGGGGCACCTAGGTGGCTCACTTGGTTAAGCGTCCGACTTTGGCTCAGCTCAGGTCATGATCTTGCGGTTCACGAGCTTGAGCCCTGCATCAGGCTGTGTGCTGACAGCTCAGACCCTGGAGCCTGCTTCAGATTCTGTGTCTCCCTCTCTTCCTCTCTGTCCCTCCCCTGCTTGTGCGCTCTCTCTCTCTCTCTCAAAAATACATAAACATTAAAAAAAAAAAAAACCTTGTAAACATGTTGGTTTCTAATTGTGTTGGTAAATACTGGGAGACAGTTCTAAAGATATGAAATAGATGTTATAAGGTTAGTGGTCTTTGCCTAGGATAGTTTTATCTTTTACTTGGTGTCCTTTGTTGATAGGATATAGAAAATATTACGGGATTAAATTTCAGTAGGGGAAACTTTGAGCACATTCTGTACTTAAACATCTTGTTTTATGAGTTAGGTTCTATATATATTGACAGAGGCCCTTTTGCCACTTTCAGAGTCAGCTACTGTAAAACAAATACTATGCTATAAATAAAATGTCATTAGGCAGACATACTATATTTTGTTTGACAAATTAAGGGAATGTCACCTTACTTTGAAACATGGCTCCATGTGCCCCCATGTGTATTTTTCCTATTTACTTTGTGTAAAGAAAATTAAGCAAATTCCTGTATAATTTCCTTTCCCTAAAGCATCTTAGGAATAGAAAGGGCCAGGGGCGCCTGGGTGGCTCAGGTCACGATCTCGCAGTCTGTGAGTTCGAGCCCCGCATCGGACTCTGTGCTGACGGCTCAGAGCCTGGAGCCTGCTTTGGATTCTGTGTCTCCCTCTCTCTATGCCACTCGTCTGCTCATACTCTGTCTCTCCCTCTCTCTCTCAAAAATAAATAAACACTAAAAAAAAAAAAAAAAAAAAAAAGGAATAGAAAGGGCCTACCAGCCCAGCTCAACACAGGGTTGAATCAGGACCCATGAGCTGTTTTCCCCTGGCTGGACAGACAGGAAGCAGTGTGCATTCACTGCCTAGCTGTTCCCTCTTGATATCTGTCTCCCTTTGCCTTCTCCCCCTGCACTCCAGGCTGTAAGAGCAACTGAGAGCTAGAATAGTTTTCTGATTCTTCTCCCTTTCCCAGATGTGCCCTGCTTGTTTGCTTGACCACAATGAGAGAATCCATTGTTTGAGCTCAAAGGTTTCTATTGTCCTTCTCTTTTAGTATTTAAGTTATTCTACCTTGTTACTTGCTTCTGTTTTCTCTTCCACTAGTTGAAGCAAAGGGATAATGTTTATGTCTATAGTGGCTACACAATAGAGCACAGTATAGAAACCAGAAAATATTTGTTGAATGAAACTCATGTTGTGTTTAAAAGCCAAATTTACTCACAGAATGGAGGATTATATTATCCGGCACCAAACTTTTTTTCCTGTATTCTCTCAAATTCTCATCAGTTATCAACTTTGTTGTTCAAAACCAAGGGTTCTTAAGCTTTTTGATATTCATGAACCCCTTTGGTAAGCTAGTGAAGTGTGTAGACCTGTTCTCAGGTTTTAAACAAATGAAATATATAGGATCACAAAGGCAGTTAGTTACATAGATCTGTAACACCTGTAACATGATATGAAAATATCTGTTCTTTCAGTGGTGACAGAGTTACAGTTACTGTGAATGTTGCTGTGATTTGTTGCCTACACTCATGTTTGAAGGCAATCTTTGGTGCCCCTGAGGGCAATCTTACCTTTAGTTGGAGGTTAATGAAAACAGGTGTCACAACTTCCTCTTGTTCATATTCTTGGACCCCTGAGTTCTCTTTGTAGACCCTAGGACTCCAGCTTAAGAACCTTGCTGTAGGGACGCCTGAGTGGCTCCATCGGAGAACAAATGTGACTCTTGATCTCTGGGTTGTGAATTTGAACCCCACATTGGGTGTAGAGCTTACTAAAAGAAATAAATAAACTTCTAAAAAGGTGGGAATAGAGGCACCTGGGTGGCTCAGTTGGTTAAGCATTCGACTCTTGATTTCGGCTCAGGTCATGATCTCATGGTTTGTGAATTTGAGCCCCATGACGGGCTTCATGCAGACAGTGTAGAGCCTGCTTGGGATTCTTTCTCTCACTCTCTCTGTGCCTCTTACTGCTTTCCCTAAAGCAGTTCTCTCTTTCAAAATAAATAAATAAACCTAAAAAAAAAAGGTGGGAATAAGAGAACATACAAAGGTAGGAAGACATTTTAAGAAATTTACCTTATTTATTAGCACTGTTGCTGATTTTCAGTAAACAAGTCTAGGATAGGAGAGTGAATATTGTAAATTGCTGAGAATATTGATAGATTTAGGGGTTAAGTAATTTCTGTTTTATAGTGATAACATTTTGGGAACATGGGAGTAAAGGACTAATAGCTTGAGTGTCTAGGGCACAGAAAAGCTTTTATTTGTTTGTTTTTTGTTTGTTTAGAGATTGAGAGGATACGTGGGGGAGGGGCTGAGGGGGGAGAGAGAGAGAGAGAGAGGGAGAGAGGGAGGGAGGGAGGGAGGGAGGGAGAATGAATACCAAGTAGGCCCCCCACTCAGTGTGAAGCAAGATGCAAGGCTCGACCTCACAACCATGAGATCATGATCTGAGCTTAAATCAAGAGTCAGACACTTAACCAACTGAGCTGCCTAGGTGCCCCCAGAAAAGCTTTTAAACCTATACATGTGGTGTCTTTCTTTTTCTTTTTTTAATTATTTTTTTTACGTTTATTTCTGAGACAGAGAGAGATAGAGCATTAGTGGGGAAGGGGCAGAGAGAGAGGGAGACACAGAATCAGAAGCAGGCTCCAGGCTCTGAGCTGTCAGCACAGAACCCGACGTGGGGCTCGAACTCACAAACTGGGAGATCATGACCTGAGCCGAAGTCGGATGCTTAACCGACTGAGCCACCCAGGCATCCCTGCATGTGGTGTCTTTCTTAGTCATGTTTGGAAACAACAGAGATGGCATATAGTGGGAAATTCGTGAATTTTGGAGTCAGGATTCTAAATAAGTTTCTCAGTCTTGCTTGAGCCTTGGTTTCCTCACCTGTTCAATTATGATAATGCTTGTGTCTGAGTTTTGTGAAGATGAAATGAGAGCATGTGCAAGTGATCAGAGCTCCAAGCCAGTGCTGGTTTCTCTGTGATGGGAGGTGGTTCGTCTCTGCATAGCAGGAGTCCAGGGTCTTATTTCCTATCTTTAAAGCAAGAGTATTGTAACAAAGGGATCTTTTGTATCCCTTTAGCCTGAAAAGTTGTTTGGTGTTAGTAAGCATACTTCTCAGGTTTACCAAGATGCCAACTTACCTGTTAGACACAGCTGTGAATCAATTGCTTGGAGCAGGAGAGAACTAACTAGTTTTGAGTGCTATTAACCTGGAAGGCACTCTCAAACATGCCATCTCATTTCTTACTCAGAGCCACTCTACAAAAAGGTGGCATTCCCACTTTATAGCCTGGAACATTGAGACCCAGACAATGAAAAATCTTCCAAGGTCATGAATTTGTATGTGATGAACTGGAGTTTGAAGTCAGAATTACTATGTGTAAAGCCTGTTTTTTATTATGCAACACTATTTCACATTACTTCCCTAGTAATCAGATGTGAGACTCACTGAGTACTCTTCATACAAAGAGAATCCTTTGTAGGAAGAATTTCCTCTGTTGGAGAGAATACATGTGTGTATTTTTTTTTAACCACATATATTTATCTACATATGCCAAACCTACAACCTACTGCTGAAGGTTGGAGAGGTAGGGAAGATTTCTGTACTGTACATAAACTTTTCTCTGCTTTTTACTGTTTCAAAAATTTTTAAGTATTTTAAAAATAAGTAGTATCTCTCCAAACTGAAAGTAATAAATATAATCTTCATATATACATATATGGGGTGCCTGGTTGGCTCAGTCAGTTAAGCATCCGTCTCTTGTTGGTTTAGGCATAGGTCATGATTTCATGGTTGGTCATGGTTTCCGTGAATTCAAATCCTGTGTCGGGCAGTGCAGAGCCTGCTTGGGATTTTCTCTCTCTCTCCCTCTGTCTCTGCCCTTCCCCCGCTCACACTGTCTCTGTCTCTCTCAAGGTAAATAAACAACAACAACAAAAAAAAACCCAGAGAAGCACCTGGGTGGCTCAGTTGGTTAAGTGTCCAACTCTTGGTTTCAGCTCAGGTCATGATCTCATGGTTTGTGGGTTCAAGCCCCATGTCCATGCTGGCAGCACGGAGCCTGCTTGGGATTCTCTGTCTTCCTCTCTCTCTCTGCCCCTCCCCTGCTTGCAGTCTCTCTCAAAAATAAATAAACATTAAAAAAAAAATAAACTCAGGTTATGAATTTTTGGCAGGAATATCACAGAAATGATGCTGTGTCTCATATCTTATTGGCAATTAGTATTTTTATAATTAGTATTTTTTGGTATTTTGAAACTATCCCATTCCTCATCAGTCTTTCAATTAATTTATCATAAATTTATATCAATATGGACTCATTTTTTCTGTTCTTTTCAGTGAAGTATAATCTTGCTATCCTCATTACTTATATTGATGTGTAAATTATCCCAGATTTGGCCGGTGGGAGCCCTCCCAAGCACACTTTCCATTATTCTCTGGAGCATTTTCTTGCTTTCTGCCACAAGTGTTCTAGGCCAGGGTTTCTCACCTCAGCTCTGTCAGTGCTCATGCACATAGTTATTTTTCTTAGTATCCAGTCCATTCTGCAAGAAAATAGAAAATTTTTGAAAAAATACCAAATGTTAACCTTTTTTGTATTCTTAGTAATATATCACTCAGAGTGACTTTCTGGTAACTTCTGTGAAGGTGGGAGAAACTGCTTTACTTTTGTGCAGTTTTTTCTTTTCCCTTCTGGAGGGAAAAAGAGGTATTGTAAGAGGTACTTGAGGGAAAAAGTATTGTAATTGTCAAAGCCTTTTTATTGTCAGAACAGTCATTTAAAACAAAGCAGAACAGGGGCACCTGGGTGGCTCAGTCAGTTAAGCATCGACTTCGGCTCCGGTCATGAACTCACGGTTTGTGAGTTTGAGCCCCACGTCGGGCTCTGTGCTGTCAGCTCAGAGCCTGGAGCCTGCTTTGGATTCTGTGTCTCCTTCTCTCTCTGCCCCTCCGCCTCTCATGCTCCCTCTCTCCCTCTCTCTCAAAAATAAATAAAACATCTAAAAAAAAAAAGCAGAACAAAATAAAAAACATTTTTGGTTGAAAAAGCATTTTCATGCCGTTGGAACAAGAGTAGAAAAAGAAATATGCTCTTCACTTGCTGCCTCATCTATCACATATGTAATGAAGATCTGCTGGAGGCAGGCACCGAGTGGGGCCCTTTGCAAGGCCACAGGCATACTGGGGCAAACAGAAATCTACATGGTCCCTGCAGTACCCTCATCGAGCTTACAGTCCAGTGGCTAAGAGATAAGTAGTCACAGAAACATGGAGTGACAAACAGTCACCAAAGGAAATGCCCCGAGCAGTGATTCTTATATGTGAAATGACACATGTTCCACTACAAATTGTTCTGAGGGTCAAATGAGATCATTTAACCAAAGTCCTTTGTGAATTGTAGATGTGTTATGAAAATGAAGTATTTCTGGTGGCTCAGTCGGGTAAGCATCCGACTTCAGCTCAGGTCATGGTCTTGCTGTTAGTTAGTTCGAGCCCTGCATTGGGCTGTGTGCTGACAGCTCAGAACCTGGAGCCTTCTTCAGATTCTGTGTCTCCCTCTCTCTGCCCCACCCTTGCTCGTACTCTGTCTCTTTCTCTCAAAAATAAATAAACATTAAAAAAAATGAGGTATTTTTTTCTTGTCACTTCCTTTTCTCATATTTCTGGTCTTTTTAGAATTACTAAGGAAGCACCCCCTGAACCAGCTTCCAGGCTCTTCCTCTCTGTCCTGAGCATCACTGCCTGTCTTTCTGGGTGCATGCTACCACTTACTTTCAGGTCATTTAGCCCTGTTCACAAACCTTGAGTGTGCCCGTATTTCCTTCAGATTGGAGTCCAACCTAACTTTCCAGTCTTACCCTCTTTCTTGTCTTGAAGTCCTCAACCCAAACCAAACTGGTCAAGTTGCTGTGTCTGAGACACACATTGCACTTCCCATCTCTGTGCCTTTGCTCTTACCCTTTGCCTGGAATGGTGTTCATCTTCCCTGTTTTTCAAAATTACATTCTCATCCTGGACCTGGCTTTTAAACCACAGCCTCCCTTGTACTTTACTCCCGTTGTACGTACAGTCTCTCCTGAGCATTTAGTAGTCCTCATTTGCCCTCTTTTGTGCTTTTAGGTTTTTCTCAACTGATGTCCAAGCCCTCAAAGTATAGGGACCATATTCAGTATGTTTTTTTTTCTATTTGATAAGGAAAGTGATCTGACTACTTTTAACCCCACTCCGAAGAATTTAAAAACAGAAACACACACAAAAAATCTGAATTTGCACTGAAAAAAGGTATTACTCTGTACTAATACTGCATTTTGTTAAGTCACAGCACATCTGACTTAACTGTCCTTTTGCCTCAGCAAAAGATGAATACTTTTGCACTGTGAGTACCTTGTTGTCAAGAAACTGAGACAGTTGCGACCCCTTTTGTCCCTCCCTTTGACCCATTTTGGTATCAGGGATGGATCACTTCAGCTTAGCAGATGCGTGTAGTGGCTGAGGTCGAGTTGGAGGTTCAAGGTGGTACAAGTGAATGATTATGCTACTCAAGGCTTGAGTGGCTTGAGATCCATGTACATGAGAGATAAAGAAGTTTGTCTCAAAATCTCAGGAATTTGCCACTTGACTACCTACCATAAGTAAAAATGAAAATCAGAGGGTGCCTTGGTGGCTCGGTCATTTAAACCTCCAACTCAGGTGCAGGTCATGATCTCACAGAACCCGATTCAGATCCTCTGTCTCCCTCTCTCTCTGCCCTTCCCCTATGCGTGCATGCACGCTCTCTCTCTCTCTCTCTCTCTCTCTCTCTCTCAAAAATAAACGTAAAGAGTTAAAGAAAGTGAAAATCAGGATAAAACTACCTAAGTCATTAAAAGCAATTCATTAAAAAGAAGTAGAAAGAAATGCCCCTGAGTACTATGAAGGAAAATGTCCATGCTGTGAGAACATAAAACAGGAGGAACCATAAATTTCTGTTCCATTAACTAAATGTGACCTAGCAGTTGCTTCTTTTTTAGTTAAAATCCCATATTTATAACTTCAGAAGATGAGTTTCCAATGATAGACCAGTTTTTTTCCTCTTACTTTTCTAGCTTCAACAAATTCATTGTTGAAAGAATACATGTTTGAATGAAAGAATTGTCAGAAATTGGAAATAGCCAGGTAACAGTGATGATCTTTTAGTCAATACATACTTGTTAAATAGCATCGATTTTCCAGAAAGACCTCTAAAATACAAACTGTGTTTTGGATGGAATACAGTGTAATCTTGGATGTTAGTCTTGGGAACCACCCATCTCACTCCTCAAAATGCAGCAGTCTCTCCAGTAGAGTAATAGCACCGTGAATATCACAATGTCACTTACTATGCATCCTTTTTATTTCTGTGTTTAAAACAATTAATGGTCGTGCTGCTGCTTCTTTGTTGTAACTTCTGAGAAGGCTGATTTATCAGTATAATTTTACTTCATGGTTTACTTTTTATTATGGCAATATTCAATACACAGAATCAGAAAATCCCATTACTGGGTTTCCACAGTTAGCAACATGTGGCTGGCTCATTTTATCTATACTTTCCTCTCTGACAGGTACACACAGTTTTGCCTCCTTCACTGCATCATTTTGCAGCAAATCTTGAGTATTACATTACTTCGTAAGTAATTCAGTATTTATCTGTAAACTTATGACTTTTTAAAACTATAAGATCCTTTATCACATGTAAAAATCAGTTAATCTTTTTAATAGTATTAATATCCAGTTGGTATTGTCACTATTTTAAGTTCTTTTCTGTATGAAGATTGCAATTTGATTTGTGGTATTGGCTGTTATGCAGAACCTATAGAGGTTTTTCTCTTTTGAAACTAAGATGTAAAAAGAATAGCTCTGTTTTTGGAATGAAAATGTAATATATTTTTGTAAAATATTTTGGGCAAAGACTCAAAACACACAAACAACCAGCTACTGGAAATCTACGTATAAATAATAATTCTGATTAAATTAAACTTGACTTATTTTATTTTCTTATTGTTTTTGTACTCAATAACCTGCATCTTGGGGAAAAGAGGAGGCTGTTTCGAGAATTTTTGCTCCAGGCTTAGCAAGCTGGTGCTGACTAGGTGCAGAGTTGTGGGCTCATCAGCCCCATGGCTATAGGGCTTTGGATCGCAGGCAGCGGTTTTGGACTGTGGGGTTTAGGGCCCTCAGGACAGGCATCGGTTTTTGCCCCACTTATTCTGTGCAGGGCATTTCACTTAAATGAGCACTTACTGTATGCAATTAAACAGGAGAGAATACTTCCTAACTACTGAATGTAGAGTTAATTTGAAATAATAATTTTCTTGCCTTTGTTATAATTCAGAAATAACACAGTATACAGTGCAATTAATATTTGAAACTTTCAAAGAATAAACTGGACAGTGACACAGAAAACAAAGCTTAAAACAGGTGGTGATCTTCTTTTCTCCACTCATTTCCTTCCTTAGCTGGAACAGTAGTGTGGTTTCTGTGTTAGAAATGAAGAGCGACTCATTGGTGAGAGCATAGGGAATGTGAGCTGCCAGCCACTTTCTATTGGATTCAAAATGTTTGAAAGTGAGAGATTCTCTGCTCAGGATGACCAGAGGATTTGGAAAAATTGAGGTTTCTGGAATGTTGATAAATACATACTTACATACATACGTACATACACATACACATACACGTACATATATACACGCACCTGTTTGGGTGTTATAGAACCCCTTTCCCCATGTTGATATTATTAATTAAATTGAGTGTAATAAATTGATACAATCACACAACTATCACCATAATTTAGTTTTAGAATAGTTCCATCACCTCCCAAAATGATCTTGTGACCATTACCAATAACCCCTGCTAATGCCCTGGCCTCAGGCAACCACTGATGGCATTTTTCTCTACAGTTTTGCTTTTTGTGCAGATTTCATATAAATAGAATCATACAGTATGTAGTCTTTTATGTCTGGCATATTTCATTTAGTATGATGTTTTTGAAATTTATCCCTGTTACTGCAAGTATCAGTAGTTCATTTTATTGCTGAGGATTATTCTGTTGTGTATGTCTTCACTAATAGGTGGCCATTTGGGCTGTTTCCAGTTCATAGCAGTGAGCACTTGTGTAAATGTTTTTTATGGATATGGTTTTGTTTTGTTTTTTAAGTTTTATTTATTTTGAGAGAGCAAGTGCCAGCAGGGAAGGAGCAGAGAGAGAGGGAGAAAGAGAATCAGAAGCAGGCTTCACGCACTGTCAGCGTGGAGCCCGATGTGGGGCTTGAACTCACGAACTGTGAGCTCAAGGCACCAGCATTGTGTGAGAGCTGCAGTCTCTTTACATCCTTGTTAACTCTTGGTATTGCTAGTCATTCATTTTAGCCATTTTCGTTGGTATGTAATAATATTTCGTTGAGGTTTTAATTTTTCTTGATGACTAATGAAGTGTCTTTTCCTATGTTTCTTTGCCATTCATACATCTTCTTTGTTAAAGTCTCTATTCACGTTTTTTGCCTGTTTAAAAAAAATGGATTGTTTACTGAGTTGTAAGAGAGCTTTTATATACAAATCATTTATTGGCAGATAAATGTTTTGCAAATTTTCCACCCAGTTTGTGACTTTTTTAATGGTTAATATTTTATTCTATTATTATTATTTTTTAACTTTATTCATTTTGAGAGAGAGTGAGTGGGGGAGGGGCAGAGAGGGGGAGAGTGAGGCGAGAGAATCCCAAGCAGTCTCCACTGCCAGTAAGGAGCCTGACTCGGGGCTCAAATGCAATGAACTGTGAGTGAGATCATGACTTGAGCTGAAATCAAGAGGCAGGTGCCCAATCAACTGAACCACCCAGGTGCCCCATATCTTTTCTTTTTCTTAATGAAATCTTTGAATAGCAAAAGGTTTTAAACTTTGATGTAATCCCAGTTTGTTACATTTTCTTTATTATTTCTGCCTTTTGGAGGTCATATCTAAAAAAAATCTTTGGGGGCACCTGGCTGACTCAATCAGTAGAGCATACTCCTCTGGATCTTGGGGTCGTGAGTTCAAGCCCCACATTGGGTGTGGAGCTTACTTAAAATAAAATTCTCTTTAAAAATAAAAAACAAAAAATCTTCACCAATCCAGGTCAAAAAGATTTTCTCCTATTTTTTTTAGGTGTTTTATAATTTTAGCTCTCTTTTTTTTTTCTTTTGTAATTTTAGCTCTTACATTTAGGTTTATGATTCATTTTGAGTTTTTATGTATGGTGTGAAGTAAAAGTTGAGGTAAATGGTAAAGTTGAAGTAAATGGTGATGTTTGTCCTGTTCCTCTGACCTCTCTCTTGGATCTAGAAGCGCCATCCATCCAATTCTGGTTTGATTTTCTCCGCCCCGCCCCCCCCCCCCCCCCCCCCAGACTTTTTCATAGTTGGTGTTGTATTCTTCCATCAGGGGATACATAATGTTTCAGGTTGTCTTTTGTTTTGTGATTGATGTGAGCTGTTACTGATGGTCAACACTTAGATCCATTAATTGATTTTATTAGAGATTCTGTTATTCCCTCATCATTTATTAGTTGGATTACTTTTGTTAAAAGAAACATCTCCTTCTCTTCTATTCTGTTACCCAGTGGTATAGTTGTGTATGATCTCTTTAATTACAAAATGCAGTGACTCTTAGCAAGTCGTTTGTGGTAGGTATTTTTTCTAATGCACCACTACCCAGTTGAATTGGTAGACAAACAGTTGCAACTGATAAGCAAGTTGAAGGTTTTTCTCTTCTCTCTGCATAAATGTCTTATGAACAGACCCTTCTGTTGGAAACTCTGTATAAGAGTATCCTTCTTGGCTTCTTCATTTGTAGGCAAAGACTGTGTGTATGGTGAATTATTGCTTTATAAGAGCAAATTACAATCTCGACCAATTTTTTTTCCAGTGTAGTATTTTGTAATGAGCATATAGTAATTGCTTGCTTTTTTTTTTTTTTACAGGTTTGATTTATGATGTTGCTGTCTCTTATGCTGCTTTATTGTTATGAAATGGTTTTCTGTTCTTTCCTTGATCTTAACTATAAATAAGAAAAGTTACAAAATTGATGTAAATTCGTACATGTAAATGTACTTTTACTATTATTACTTTTTTCACTTTTTGTATCTTAGCCATTAACTCCATTTTCACAATTCTTCCCAAATGGGATGATGTTTTTCTTCTTTTGGCTGTCAGTGTATCTGTTTTAAACACTAATCTAATGTCACAATAACTTTGTAGCATGCTGTAAGTAGATACACTGTACTTCGGATAAAAGGGGCAGAGCTCAGTGAATGGAGGGGGGCAAGAGTGGAGAAGGTTTGTGTACTAGTTAGCCCTTGAAGGTGTAGAAGTTTAGTGCCAGCACCTAAAGTTATCACGTGTTTGGTAAGGAGCTGCTGAGAATGTAGCAGGTATTAAAGCAGTGCAGCGGAACAGCTAGTCTGTGTCACATATACAGTAGTCCAGGTTTCAAAGTAATTTGTGTTAAAGTGGACTTTAATATGTTATGCAATGTATCAGATGTAACAGATTTGCCACAAATAAAAAATACTGCCAAAATGGAGTGCCCGGCTAGCTAACTCAGTTGGAAGAGCATGTAACTCTTGATCTTGGGGTCATGACTTCGAGTCCCACGTTGGGTGGGGCTTAATTTTCAGAGTTGAGATGCTTTTCAATAATTATTTTAGTTTCTTGGCACTTTTTAAGTTAAAGGATGACTATAAGAAGTATTGAGAGTTGAGACTGGAATCCCACCTAATAGATGGCAGAACTATCCCCATTAATTTCACTGAGTAGACCACAGACTGAGCGCTTAGAGCGGCTAGGCATGGCACCATAGAGACTGAGGCAGGAGTGGGCCTCAGGTGCAGGTGGGCCCCTCTAGAAGGGTCCAAAGGTGCTGTGGTCATTTTTAAGGGGGAGAACTGAATTCTGGAATGTGTGTTTAGTTCTTTTCCCCTTCATGTTGTAGGGTATTCAGATATACCTATGATTTCTGTTAGTTTCTCCTGAAAGGTACCCTGGTTTTGCAAAATGATTGGCATTTTTTCTTTTTTTTTTGAAAGGGCAGTGTTCAGACTTGGGAATCTGAAAATTTAAAAATCACAAACCGAGCTGTAACCACCTTAGATCTTGAGAATGGGCTTTTTTTTCCTTCTGTGGCCTTTGTCATTTCCATTTAGCTCTCCGCTTCTACAGTTACAACCTCAGGATGCCAACTGAGATCCTGCCAAGAGAGCTAGCTTCTACCCAGACTCTGGGACTAATCTTCACCCCAAAGGAGATACATAAATGAATTGCTTAAGTGTGGCAATAACTCACTACTGCAGCCTTACTGTTGAGTACGGTTTCCAATAACCGGATCCTTGCCATTTCCCCTAGTTATATAATGATTAAGTTGGTGCCTTGAACTCCTGAATACCAGTGGCTAGATTTCATTCTTGAAACTTAATTTCCTCAGTATTTCTTCTAAGTCTCTACACAGGCCACCAGCCTATTTGCTTGTACCTGTTTATTATTCTGCATTATCTTGACCTGCATTATAAATTTTACTTTCTCACACCTACTTTTTAGCTTGAGAGTTCATTCTTATTCCTTTTTTTCTTTCTTGCACACATATATTGAGTATCTATTTGGAACTGGGCTAGAGAGAGAAAATAACCAAGTCCCTGACTTTAAGAGTAACCATGGGTATCAACATCAACATTCCTTTTTTCTCCAATTAAAAAAAATTTTTTTTAATGTTTTATTTATTCTTGAGAGAGAGACAGAGCATGAACGAGGGAGCGTCACAGTGAGAGAGGGACACAGAATCCGAAGCAGACTCCAGGCTCCGAGCTGTCAGCACAGAGCCCGACATGGGGCTCGAACTCACGAGCCATGATCATGATCATGATGATGACCTGAGCCAAAGTCGGATGCTCAACCGACTGAGCCACCCAGGCACCCCATCCAGTTTTATTGAGATACAGTTGTCATATAACATTGTATTAGTCCAAGGAGTACAATATAGTGATTTGATATATGTATATATTGCAAAATTAGGACCACAATAAGTTTAGTTAACATCAGTCACCTCACATTTTTTTTCTTACGACAGTAACTTTTAAGATCTACTTTCTTAACAGCCTTCAAATATACGATGCGATATTGTTAACTATAGCCACCATGCTGTATGTTACATCCCCAGGACTTATTTGCCCATTAACTGAGTGTTTGTACCTTTTGAGCATGTTTACCCATTCACACTCTGCCTCCCTCATCTCTGGCAACCACCAATCTATCCTCTGAATCTATGAGTTTGGTTTTTTATTTAGATTTTATTTTATTTTATTTTATTTTATTTTTACATCTTTCAAAACACTTTTTTAATGTTTATTTTTGAGAGAGAGAGTGTGTAAGCAGGGGAGGGACACCGAGAGAGGGAGACACAGAATCTGAAGCAGGCTCTATAGGCTCTGAGCTGTCAGCACAGAGCCCGACGTGGGGTTCGAACCCACGAACCGTGAGATCATGACCTGAGCCAAAATTGCACACTTAACCAGCTGAGCCACTTAGGCGCCCCATTTGGTTTTTTAGATTCCACATATAAGTGAGATCATACAGCATTTGTCTTTTTCAGACTTACTTCATTTAGCATAGTGCTCTCGAGGTCCATCCATGTTGTTGCAAATGGCAGGATTTCCTTCTTTTTTTATGGCTGAAGAGTGTTCTGTTGTGTAAGTACGTATATTTTCTTTATTCATTAATCTATTGTTGGTCGCATAGGTTGCTTCCATGTCTTGGCTATTCTAAATAATGCCGCAGTGAACTTGGTGGTGCAGATATCTTTTCAGGTAGTGATTTTGTTTCTTTCAGATACTTAGAAATGGAATTGCTGGCTCATATGGTAGTGTTATTTTTAATTTTCTGAGGAACCTCCATACTGTTTTACATAGTGGCAGCACCAGTTTAGATTCCCACCAACAGTGCATGAGGGTTCCCTTTTCTCCACATTCTCATCAATACTTTCTGTCTTTTTGATAATAGCTGTTCTAACATGTATGGGGTGATATCTCATTTTGGTTTTGATTTTCATTTCCCTGAAGATTCATGATATTGAGCACCATTTCATGTACCTATTGGCTATTATATATCTTTTTTTGGAAAAAAAATCTATTTAGTTCTGTGATTGGTTGACTTTAAAGGAACACATTGAGAAAGGAACCGTTCTTTGTTCCATTAAGCCTGATTACCATGATCTCAGGATCAAAGTCTAATAAACTGAGCAAACTTAGCTTTGAAATATTTTGCCTGGTCACATAAGTAGTAGGTTATTTAAAGTGAAATCATAGCCTGGTGGCTCAGTTGGTTAAGCGGCCAACTTTAGTTCAGGTCACAATCTCACCGTTTGTGAGTTTGAGTCCTGCGTTGGGTTCTGCACTAACAGTGGGGAGCCTGCTTCAGATTCTCTGTCTCTCTCCTTCCCTCCCTCTCTCTCAAAAATAAATAAACATTAAAAAAGAGAATTCTTTAAGAAATAAAATGAGATCATAATCATTTTAAGGCTTTAATTTATTCTTTTGTGTCCTGTTGGAATACAGATAAACTGAAATGTATTTCAGAGGAAGTCCAGGATGGTGAGAGAACTTAGGACCTGTCTTTGGAATAACTGTTAGTTCTCTCAGCTGTGTGAAGGGCTTTTGTGTGAGCAAAGGTACAGACTCATTGTGTGTGAGAAATACCTATGGGTAGAAGGAAGCCTTTGGGACTTGGGGCAGTTGAATGGAAAAACTTTGTGGTGAAGCAACTCAGAAGTGGTATAGATTGTCCCAGAAGGCACTTATGGGAGTTTTTTGTTACTGTGTCATCGGTGGTGTTTGACATAGAATAGATAACTTCTTCCACTCAAGGATGTGTAGATAGGTTCCTCCTCAAGGAACATGCTAGAGAAGCACCCTAGGTTAATGGAGAGGAGTCATTTGTGGAAATGTTGGGGCATGAGAATGGTGGATAGGTAACCACAAGACTATGAGGACCATTGGACTAGGTGCTACCTATTAAAGTTTCTTCCAGCTTTTAGATTCACCAATCTCTGTGGTTAGTGAAACAAAGGTTTTTTAAACATCTCCCAGGCAGTTGAGTTCATGTCCACGTGCAGTGTGTTGTATAGTTTCTGATGGCACGAAGCAAATGTCTGAAAAGGAGAGAGTGATATGAGCATAAAGTACCTAATTATTTGGGGGAGGAATGAGCAAAAGGAAAATGTTTACGTATTAACTTAATCACTCGTCATTTGAGTAAAGTAGAAAAAATTTCCTCTTCAGCCTTCCCCCCCACCCCCCCACCCCCATCAGTATCCCTCTGAAATTGCAAAGTTGGCCGGGCAGCCCTGGGGCAGTCATGTCTGTTTTGGTCGTTTTAATCATTTGCTTTACAGATGTCTCTGTTTAAGGCCAAAAATCCATAGTGTTTGTTACAGTTGGGAAAACTGTCTTGACAAGACTTGTTCATTAAGGTGGCTTTTTGAAGTCTAATTGGCAGTCTGGATTTGACATTTTGTTTAAGATTCAGGTAACAGTAGTACTGTGCTGTTTGAATGGCTTATTGGTATTTTTTTTTCTTAAAACATTGTTTTGAGAGGAATTTGAAGTAAGCTTATGACTTTTTGATAGTTAGATTTGACATTAAGCCTCCTCAAGCTTTGGGTTTCCTAGTCAGCAAGGATTGACTGAGTGTCCTGTCTCATCGTCTGGCTGGAGGCCGTGAAGTTGCAAACCTGATGTGGCTGAGCTTGTAGTCATCTTCAGATTATCATTTTGGGTGGATTTAATGTGAGTTTAGACAAGTGAATTGAGTTTTCTTTTATACTTTATACTTTAATAGAGAATAGTACCGCATTTGTAATCTCACGTCTTGTAAGAAAATATTGAAGAAAACACATTAATGATTTTGAGTGTGTGCTTTTGAGTTGTGATGATGATGTTTTTCCTGGGTGTTTTAAGCAACTAGCTCATTTATTTTCTCAACAGTTTAAATACAACAATTAAAACAATAACCTTGTTCTGCCTCCCCCACCCACCCGCCCACTCCATTCCGCACTGTGGAATATAAATCAGAACAGTGTTCATATATGGTGCTGGAATATTTGCCCCTCTGAAATAGATATCAATAGCCATTTACTTGCCTCAAGCCCATCCTGTGTTAGTTTGCAAATAACAAAGGTTTGAATTCTTTTCAGCTTACTTTGATGACTTCAGGCATCTGTCTCTGTTTCAGTTATAGTTTTATCTAAGGCTGAAAGAAGTTTTATATTTTATAAAACCTATTTTTTCCTACAATATGAAACTTAGTGTAGCATAGTCAGTATTAGTAAGAATTGAAAATTACACAGATATTTTTGTACTACACACTAGAAAGTGGAATTGGCAAGTGCTAATCTTGGAAAACTGTTAGTCTTTGTAGTACTGTATTTAAGTTTACTTAAATAATAATTTAATGGTAGGAAAAATACTGTTTTTAGAGAAAGAATAGAAAAGGGGAAGGGGAAGCATCATTTCTTGTTTAAAAGGGGCAGAGACTTAAGCAAAAATTTCTGTGTATTTAACATAAGCACTTCTAGTTCTCAGAGGAAGTTTACCTAATAGATTAATAGATGTGGGTATTGAACTCTACAAAAGCAAGTAACAAGCTGCAACTCAGTTCTAATGCTGAACAAACCACAGGCTACAAGCACCCTGCTGATCTCTAGCGTAACAGGTAGACTGTTGTTCTGCCTGGTGGGGGTTTTGGTTTTACATCGTATGTATGAGTTTAATTAGTTTCCTAATACGCATAATTTAGGCTTTTTTTCCCCCTTATGTCTACGTAGCTTTTTTGCACTGTATTATTTTACACATGTAGCGTGTTCCAGTTTATCTCTAGTAGTAACCAGAGGTTTACTCCTTTCCTCGAAGCACTTATCTTAAAAGCTACTGAAGAGTTGTTTTGTTTTCTAAGTAACTTATGCCTTTTCTAAATCCTTATCCTTGTTCCTTCTATCATTGTTATTAAATGTTGATCATGCTTCTTAGGTTTGTGGAACGTGACCTGATGGCCCGAATTTGCAGTAGACAGTCGCCACACAGTTTCCCAGGGATGCCCCAGGCGGGCAGCAGCCTTGCCCAGGAGTGGGGAGACGTTCCCACTGATGGTGCTGTTTTGGTGCTTACAGTGATTTTGAGGGGTAGTAGCCTATCCAAAGGTCCTTGGCAGTTACAACCAATGATCTGCTTTTAGGGCCTTAAATGTCTTAAAACATCCTAATGAATTAATTGTACAGCGCATGTGATTATAGTCCAGGAGTCTTTAAAGTCTGACATAAAGTTTTCAAAAAAATACCTGTGTGCTTAATATTAGTAGAACAAAACAAAGCAGCGGAACCCCAAAGCCTCCTGCCTCAACATCACACCCTTGGTTGAAGGCTTTGAGAAGAGTGAGTAGAGGTTAAAGTTGAGTGAATGATCGGACGAAAGGCAGCCTCCCAGGGATCTGGAGACATTAGTCACTATAGCTTGCCTGCCACCCACTCTTCTCCAGGCCTCTGGGGGTAAGGAAGAAGCCTCTTCACTCCCTTGGGGGTGAAAGCTTTGTTTATGTGCTTTCCTGCTGATTCTAAGGTTTTTGATGGTGGCTGTTTATCACACTGATTCTTTTTTAGCCTTTTGACTGTTCTTTAAACTCCCTTTCCTTCCATTCCATCAAATAATAAAGAAATGTATGTTAATTAAAGCAAAGTTACTGTATAACTTTGCTAGGAAGAGTTAGAAGGGTATTTGATAAGCAAAGTGAGAGTATTCCAAGTACTGAGAGGTTGGGAATCATCCTTGAAATAGTATCTTCATTCTTCTACTAAGAGGTTTGTTAAAGCAAAAATAGCTAATCTGCACTGAGGGCTTACTGTGCCATAAACTTTTACATGCACTAATGGATTGAATAATCAGAGTAACTATGAGATAGGTGCCATTGTTAACATCTCCATTTTATAGATGATGACACTGAGGTGATACAACTTGTCCAAGGCCACACAGCAAGCAGGCATGCACCTGGGACTCATACCCACCAGTCTGGCTCCTGAGGCCTCACACTTCCTTATCAGGACTGTCTGGTTACGTTTGATACGGTGTTGATCATTCTTACATCTTGATTTTCTGCCCTTTAGAAGGCTAAGTTAACCACTTAAAATTTTTTATTAAACATCCTGTACTTTTGGTTCAGTCACCTCTAAAATTTATGACCCCTAACTTCCTTAGCTGAGAAGACACAACTGTATGGGAATATAAGGGTGTAGACATATTTCTAATAATCTAATGAATAGGATTTATTAGGTGCCTGCTATTTGTGTGGTGCTCTATTCTATGTAAATTCTGCTTTAGTCTTCAGAACCCCTCAATATATGTATATTCCCTATGTAACAGTTAGGGAAGCCGAGCTAGCAAAATGATAGCCTGGGGAACTTAAGCTGAGTCTCCTTTTTATGGTTTGTCTAGTCCATTCTCACTACTTGCCACTCCCCAGCTAGGAGTCTTGTTGTCCATTGTCCAGAGAAGCATTTGCCCAACTGGCGACGACAAAGGCACAGAGTCAAAGAGACCTGGATTCCCTTCTGAGCACCTCTACTGGTTTTGCTGAGTGATGTTTTTAAAGATACTTACTGTCCTGAACTTTGGGTAGAACAAGTTTACTTGTACTCATTATTTAGCTTCTGTTGATTCTCATTCTCTTCAAGAGAATAGTCTGCTTTTAACGAAATAGAATTGGCTTTTATGTTACTTCCAACAGTTCATGTACCAGAGAATTTGCAATAAAATAACACATCTAAGGCCACTAGGAATTTAGAGGGAGAGAGCAATGTGGACTGTCACACTGAGGTTTGTTTTGGCCTCATCTGATACAGGCTTTTTTTTCCTGGAGTGTGTATGTGTACTTGCTGTTTCCTCTCATTGACCTGCCTTTCTGATTTCTAATGTCGTTATCAGGGAGTTTTCAGACCCTCCCTCTTCCCCTCGCTGGGGGCTACCTATAATGAGATGAGCACATGGGTAGCTATTTGGAAGGTGAAGACAATTAAGTAACTTTCTAGGCCTGATTTGAACTTCTGGATCTTTTTGGTTTGTGGTCAATTCCTTAACCTTGAGCTAAGAACTTCAAAAACATTTGGAGGCCTTTATTTCTGGTTTCTGTTTATTCGGCCTGTAGCTTAGCTCTACAGTTAAACTATATTAGTATCTCTGGTCTCTTGACGATCAATCCCTTTTAAGTATTATTCTGTCCCACTGCCAGACTCCCTTCTAGCTTAATGTAAATTTGATTAACTGTCTGGGAGTTTTAGGCCACCTTTACCAGATATCCAAATTACAGTCATGTGACTTCTTCTTCTTGGTCATGGTAATTGGAGGGAGAATAGGGGAATAAGGATATCAAAATTCATGAATAGTTAAAAAATATTCATTATTTTGTTCCTAGCTCTGACTTTCCCTTTTTACCTTTCACAATAGTTTTGTTTTTAATCAGATTTTGAATTTTGATTTAAATTTTCATTGACTACTTCTCTTTAAACATATTCCTTAGAGGTATAGCAAAATTAATACTAAAGGGGCACTTTCTCTTTCAGTTAGCATGCGTGCGTGTGCATGCACACACACACACACACACATATTTTAAGTTTATTTATTTTGAGAGAGACAGAGGGAGCGGGGGAGGGGCAGAGAGTGAGAGAGGGAGGAAGAGAGAATCCCAAGCAAGCTCCACACTGTCAGTGCAGAGCCCGATGTGGGGTCAGAATCCTCCCCAGCTGTGAGCTCATGACCTGAGCTGAAACCAAGAGTCGATGCCTAACTGACTGAGCCACCCAGGCGCCCCTGCACACATACATTTTTTGATGAGACATCGAAAATTGCTTATAATAAGTATGATTGCCTGCCAGTACTTTTTGCATACATATTCTTTGGTATCAAGAAAAAGAAGTGTGTATGTGTTTACTTGGCCATATAGCAAAAACTGCTTGGTCTAGAGGTGCAATATATACAATTATCTGAATATTAGTTTCAGTTACAGTTACAAGTTTTACAATTTAAAAATGGTTCTACCAAAGTTGGGGTTCAGTAATTGATCATTTTAATTTGCAGTTCATTAATTCAACAGATATTAATTGAGTGCTAGCTATGTTTTAGGAGCAGGGACATTATTAGTCTCTCTTCTGCCCAGCACAGAGCCTGGCATCTGATAGGCATTCAGGAATATCAGTTGAATGAAACGATGCATGTCCTCATGGAGTTTACATGCTGGTGTTATACCCACATCTAGCACTGAAAGAACCCCAAGAGAAGTAGAATGCGTAATCCATATTTTAAAACTATCTTGCTTCTCTCATTGAGAGTGAGGGTATATTTCCCAGAAGCTCCCCAGCATACTTTCTCTTCTTTTGTAGCCAGGACCAGGTCATATAGCCATACAGAAGGCCCAGAACGCAGTTTTCTGACAGCAAGGAGTGGACTGACTGAGTGCAGTCCATTACGTGGAATGGGGCTTTGCCATGCTAAACGGATGCAGGATTCAGGGCAAGGGGAAGAGAGAGGGAAGGACTTAACAAGGCTACTCGGAGTGTGATTTACAGAATTGGAGAGGTAGATGTGGACTGAGCTTAACTTTGTGCAGAGCTATGAAGAATGTAGTTTCTTGGTGCATACAGAGGTAAACTGGAATTTTAACCTCTTTATGAACAAACTTTAATCTTAACACTCGAAGCAAAAAAGTGTCATAAACTACATAAATTCTTTTAAATCCTTTTCTCTGGAAACACTTCAAGATTAGTTTATCATGTCATTTAAAGAATAAGGGCCTTCTGTTTTTCTTTTCACAAGTATTCAGTAATTCAGAGATTTTATTTTAATTAGGCTTTTATTCTTTCATAGGAACTAGTTTAAGGACCTACTAGAATAACATTTCAGAAGAAGTTCATAAATGGTAACACTTAGGTGCCATCCAGACTCCTGGCTATTCCCCATTCTACTAGAACAATATAGAGCTTTGTAGTTGAACAAATAACAAACAAAAGAACTAGAGTGTAAGTTATGTGGAGCCATCACATTATGGTACAGGAGACACACCTCACAGTCGCCCTCACTGCCTGATCTCTGAGGAAAGCCTGGGAGTCTAGAGGGGTTCAGGCTCTGGAGTCAGACTGGGGTTCACATCCTGCCCCTGCTGTTTGCTTACTAAAAGAACTGACAGGTTATTTCTTTTCTCTGAGCCTCAGTTTCCTCATCTGTAAAATGGGGTTCCATGTATAGGCTACATAGAGTGGTTAGGATTAAATAAGATAGAATTTGAAAATAGTTAACACTTATGCATACCATATATTATCAGCAGTGTTTTATTTACTATATAACACACAAAAAGTACTAGGCACATACACAGTAAGTACTCATATAGGACTTCTTTTTTTTTTTTTTTAGATAAATGGTTAACAACCATTTGTAGGGTTAGAATGATCTGTCATTTGACATGAGAAGGCTGAGAAACAGCCACTATGAAATTACACAACAGTTTCAAGCCTTTTCATAACTGAATGTAGTCTATTCATGTAATCATTTTATAATATTGAAATTGGTACATTTTTGGCAGTGTTTATGTTGGGGAACTAAATACCTCCTTATTTAATCAGAACAGAGACCTATTGACTATTTCAACATGTGCTCATGTGACTGGCTTCTATAAATAAAGTCATCATCCATGAAGAATGTGACAATATTCATACTCTAGAACATCTACCATTTCTCCAGTTTATAGGATAAGGATAAAGAAATGATTTTTATGGAGTATTACTGAGCAATCAAAAAGAATGAAATCTTGCCATTTGCAACTACGTGGATGGAACTGGAGGGGATTATGCTAAGTGAAATTAGTCAGAGAAAGACAAAAATCATATGACTTCACTCATATGAGGACTTTAAGAGACAAAGCCAATGAACATAAGGGAAAAGAAACAAAAATAATATAAAAACAGGGGGACAAAACAAAAGAGACTCATAAATATGGAGAACAAACTGAGGGTTGCTGGAGGGGTTGCGGGAGGGGGGATGGGTTAAATGGGTGAGGGGCATTAAGGAATCTACTGAAATCATTGCTTCATTATATACTAACTAATTTGGATGTAAATTTTAAAAAATAAAACAAAGTTAAAAAAATGATTTTTAAATGCTACTGTCATATCTTGGTACAATGAAAGATCATGTCAGAACTATGATTTTGTAATCTTGGTATGTGGTGCAGAGTACAAATATTGTCACTATTAGCAATTGCTGAGGGAACAGGGCTGTGAAGTGGTCCTACTTATAGCTGGAACTAGGGATTTATAAATTGGTTGACATGAGATTTCCAACATCATTATAGTATGAATCAGTTTTAAAAAATTATTTATGCTTGAAATTTTTGAAAGACATGTATTAAAGAAGGGTTAGAAAAGTTGACATTGAGGTGCTTTTAATGGAAAATTTATGGGTGTTGAAATTAGGATTTTAAACACTAAAACAGCATAAGTTACTGAATTGGTGTGATGAAATGCCTTCATGGATGATCGATCAGTAAACCTAACGGAAAGAAAGGTGAAGTGTGAGAGTGGGGACTGAAGCTGACGAGAAGGTTTCCAAGGTGCGAAATAAAGATTGAAGCCATTCTAGATATTTTAAAGAGTTTTTATTAAGCTTGAATGAATTATGGCATATGAAAAGAGCTCATAAGTTGGAAGCACTGTTCATATAAGGAGTGTTAATAATTACACTTTTGTTGATTGAAAAAAATTTTCCTGGAAACTCAAAGAAAGAAGCTTTAATGATGAAGAAATTAATCATACTGCCCGATTCTCCATCGGAACCCCTGATTTTTCGTTCTCAAACCACTCCTCCTCTAAACCTTTCCCCTAAGTGGCAGTTTCATCCTTTCTGTGGCTTAGGCCAAAAACTTGGGAGTCAGCCCCGATGCTGCTCTTTCTCTCACACCACACATCCAGTTTTCCTTCTACCCTTCTCAACCTTTTCACCGATGCTCTAGTGGATCTAGCCACTAACACGCTCGCTGGGATTGTTCCAGGATCTTTTTTATTGATCTTCCCGGGCTCCTTGCTCACTTCACAGTCTATTCTCAACACAGTTGCACAGGGATCCTTTTGAAAGAGAGGTCAGATTATGTCCCTCCTCTGCTCAAAGCCCTCCAGTGTCTTCCTCAAAACCCAGATCTTCACAGCAGCCTACACGTTTGTGTATAATCTGGTCCCTGGTACCTTTCTGAGCTCATCTCCTGGCATCTTTGCCTTGATCCTTCTGCTCCAACAGCAGTGGCCTCGAAAGTGCTACACAAGCTCCCACTTCAGGATCTTTGTGCTTTCTGTCTGGAATGTACTTCCCCAGGTACCCTTGGGTGTTGGCTAATGTCACCTCATCACTAAGGCCTTGGTACTCTTTCGAAAGTAGTAACTCTGTGTCCTCCTTCCTTGCCTCATTTTTGCCCCTGACATTTATTTTCATTCAGCATACTATATACTTTATTACCTGTCTCCCCACACTAGATTGTGAGATCTGTGAGGGCAGCACCCCCCTTTTCCCCCATTTGTTTACCTAACACAGTATGTGGCAGATAGTATGTGCTCAGCAAATATTGCTTGACTAATTGCAGTAACATTGCAGTTCATTAGTATCACTGCTGTTGACTCATAGAGGCTTCTTTGAACAAAATCACTGGTAGTATCTGTTAATATCAGTTCTAAAAAATGGTAGTACTGATTCTAAACACTCATATTTAATAGTGGGAAGTACTGCATTATATTTCCCAGCTTCCCTTGTAGTTAGATGGGGTCATGTGACCGAATTTTAACAATAGAATGTGGGTAGAAGCCCTGGATCAAGAAAACCTACATGAATGATCCCTATGCTGAATGATTTGGGGAACCTGTGTTGAAGATGCAGCGCTCTGGGTCAGAAGGCGCTTGGCTCGATGAATTACCACGTAGAGGACAGTTGCCTACTCTTCAGGAACACCTGTTTGGGCTTTCGCTGAGTGAGAAATAAATATCTGTTGGATTAAGCAACTGTAATTTGGAATTTATTGGTTAAAGCACAGCATTACCTTAACTAAAACAAACCAGTGACAGCTAAATTCTCCTTGTTCTGTTGGATATCCAGATGGTACCCAGATTCCTTGTCCTCAGCTTCTGTATTTGAAAATGGAAATAATGTTATTTTAAAGCACAGGTGTGTTCTTCTTTTAGGTTTATTTTGAGAGAAAGTGCATGCAAGAGGGGAGCGGGCAGAGAGGGGGAGAGACAGAACGCCAAGCAGGCTCCATACTGTCAGAGCAGAGCCTGATGTGGGGCCCGAACCCACCAGACAGGAGATCATGACCTGGTCTCACCTGACCCTGAGCTGAGATCAAGAGTCAGACGCTCGACTGACTGAGCTATCCAGGCGCCCCCACAGTTGTGTTCTTAATACAGATGACTTTATTTTTTTGCGACTCGATCAAGATACACTTCACATACCATGAAATTCATTCATTTAAAGTGTACAGTAGTGCAGAATGTTTTTTTTTTTCTTAACGTTTATTTATTTTTGAGACAGAGAGAGACAGAGCATGGGCAGGGGAGGGGCAGAGAGAGAGGGAGACACAGAATGTGAAGTAGGCTCCAGGCTCTGAGCTGTCAGCCCAGAGCCCGACGCGGGGCTCGAACTCATGGACCACGAAATCGTGACCTGAGTTGAAGTCGGCCGCTTAACTGACTGAGCCACCCAGGCGCCCCCAGAGTGTTTTTTTTTTTATTATTGAAGTATAGTTGATATACAGTGTCGTACTAGTTGTGTACTAGCTGTGTACAACACAGCTGAATGGTTTTTATTCAGAGTTGTAGGGCCGCTGTGACAATCTAATTTCATAGTGTTTCAGTAGCCCCCAGAAGAAACTCTGCATAGCCCCAGAAGAAACTCCCTCTAGCTCTTGGCACCCTCACTACTCTACCTTCTGTCCCTATGGACTTGCCTGTTCTGGCCATTTTATACAACTGGAAGCATATAATATGTGGCCTTTTGTGTTTGACTTCTTTCACTTGGTATATTTTCAAAGTTATCCAAATTATAGCATGTATCAGTACTTCATGCCTTTTTAAAAAAACTTTTTAATGTGTATTTATTTTTGAGAGAGCGTGCATGAGTGGGAGAGGGGCAGAGAGAGAGAGAGAGAGAGCGGGACAGAGGATCTGAAGTGGGCTCTGCACTGACAGCAGAGAGCCTGACGCAGGGCTCAAACTCATGAGTTGAATCGTGAGGTCATGACCTGAGCTGAAGTCGGATGCTTAAGTGACTGAGCCACCCTGGTGCCCCTCTTTCTTTGAAAATGTTATGCTTCAGGGTGTCTGGGTGGTTCAGTTGGTTAAGTGTCTGACTGTTGATTTCGGCTCAGGTCATGATCTCAGGGTTTGTGAAGTCAAGCCCTGCATTGGGCTCTGCACTGACAATGCAGAGCCTGCTTGGTATTCTTTCTCTTCCTTTCTCTCTGCCCCTTCCCTGTTCACGTTCTCTCAAAATAAATAAACTTTAAAAAAATGTTATGCTGCTTATTTCTTTATCTTCTTTGGGTATTAAATTTTTTTAATGCTTATTTATTTTTAAGAGAGAGGGATAGGGAAAGACAGAGCATGACAGAGGAGGGGAGGCAGAGAGAGAGAAGGAGACAGAATCCAAAGCAGGCTCCAGGCTCTGAGCTGTCAGTGCAGAGTCCGATGCGTGTCTTGAACTCAGGAACCACGAGATCGTGACCCAAGCTGGAGTCAGTTGCTTAACCGACTGAGCTACCCAGGCACCCCCTCTTTGGATATTTTTCTGAAATAGATATTGGAAACGGAATTGCTTGGTTTGTACAGAATGCAAGTTAAATTTTTTGATGGAATAAAATTTCTCTCTAAAAGGGTTATACCCATTTGTGCTCTTCAACTAGTAGTGACAACATCCATTTCTCCATAATTTCACCTATATTGGATGTTATTAATCTTTTATTTTTGTCAATCTGAATGAAAAATACCTCATTTTAGCCTTTGACATTGAACATGTTTTTGTATGCTTATTGATCATTTGCATTTCTTCTCTAAAATTCCTCTTTGTACCTGACTTTTGTTCTCTGTTAGGTTTGGCCTTTTTTTTATTAATTTATAGATGTTTTCTGTTATTATGACTGTTAATCCTTTATGTCTAATATATGCTGGAAATATTTTCTTCTAGTCTATGGCTTGGTTTTTATATAATGTATTTACTATTTTTTTTTTAATGTTTATTTTTGAGAGAGAGAGAGAGAGAGAGAGAGCGCGCGTGCATGAGTTGGGGAGGGTCAAAGAGAGAGGGGGATGGGATTGGAAGCTGACTCTGCACTGGCAGCAGCAAACCCAATATGAGACTTGAACACACGAATCGAATTGTAGATCATGACCTGAGCTGAGGTTGGACGCCCAACCTACTGAGCCACCCGGATCCCCTTAGGGCTTGGTTTTTAAAGTTGTTTATGCTGTCTTTCTGCCAGTCAGAAGTTTTAAATATTTTTAAATGTTTCATTTTATGGCCTCAATGCTTGAGGATGTCTATGCTGTCCCAGGGTTTATAACCATATTCCCATTTTTTAAATTTGTTTGGAGTCTTGTTTTTCATGTTTTGCTCTTTTAATTTGCCTGGAATTTATTTATGTGGCAGCGTGAAGTAAGGATCCAGTTTTTTGCCTCTCAGAATGGATAGCCAATTCTTTAATTCCTATTTTACTGATGTATTTGTCTTTTCTTGTACTAGTATCATACTATTTTAATATTTTGATAGAACTATCTCATCATATATCATCTTTTACAAAAATGTAGCTGGGTTGTACATTTTCTCCTTTAGATGCATTTTAAATTAGCATTTTAAAATAAAATACCCTTTTGGGATTTTTATTGGAAAGAAAAACATTTCTCTAACACAACTTCTTAAAAAAATTTTTTTTAACATTTGTTCATTTTTGAGAGACAGAGACTGAACACAAGCAGGGGAGGGGCAGGGAGAGAGAGGGAGACACAGAACCCGAAGGAGGCTCCAGGCTCTGAGTTGTCAGCCCAGAGCCTGATGGCAGAGCTTGAACCTGCAAACTGTGAGATCATGACTTGAGCTGAAGTTGGATGCTCGATTGACTGAGCCACCCAGGCACCCCCTAACACAACTTTTAAAAAATGTTTCTTGGGGCGCCTGGGTGGCGCAGTCGGTTGAGTGTCCGACTTCAGCCAGGTCACGATCTCGCGGTCCGTGAGTTCGAGCCCCGCGTCAGGCTCTGGGCTGATGGCTCAGAGCCTGGAGCCTGTTTCCGATTCTGTGTCTCCCTCTCTCTCTGCCCCTCCCCCGTTCATGCTCTGTCTCTCTCTGTCCCAAAAATAAATAAACGTTGAAAAAAAAATTAAAAAAAAAATTTTCTCATTGTTAGTCTAAAACCACACTTTTAAAATACCGCCTCATAATTTAGCTTTTTAAATTGAAATATAATTGAGATATAACATTGTGTTAGTCCAGGGTGTTCAACATAATGATTTAATATATGAATATATTGCAAAACGCTGACCACAGTAAGTTTCAGTAATACTTGTCACCACATATACAAACTTTTTGTCTTAGGATGAGAACCTTTAAGATTTACTGTCTTTTGAAATACCCAATACGGTATTGTTGACGGTGAGTCATCATGCTGCACTTGATACCTTTAGGACTTACATATTTTTTAACTGAAAATTTGTGCCTTTTGATCACCTTCACCGATTTTGTGTGCCAGTCACCAATCTGTTCTTTGTATCTATGAGTTTGGGTTTGGGTGTTTTGTTTTTATTCCATGTGTGAGATCATATGGCATTTGTCTTTCTCTGTTTGACTTATTTCACTTAGCATACTGCTCTCAGGGTCCATCTATGTTGCAAATGGCAGGATTTTCTTTTTTATGGCTGAGTAATATCCCATTGTGTGTGTATATGTGTGTGTATACCACATTTTTAAAAATCCATTCATCTATCAGTGGACACGTAAGTTGCTTCCATGTCTTAGCTATCATAAATAATGCTGCAGTGGATATGGGAGTTTAGATATCTTTTTGAGTTAGTGTTTTTGTTTCCTTTGAATACCCAAAAGGGGAATTGCTAGATCATATGTTATTTCTAGTTGTAATTATCTGAGGAACCCCCATACGGTTTTCCACAGTGGCTGCATCAATTTACATTCCCACCAACAGTGCACAAGGATTCCCTTCTCCCACATCCTTGTCAACGTTTGTTTTCTTGTCTTTTTGATAATAGCTTTGTAACAGGTGTGAGGTGATACTTCATTGTGGTTTTGATTGGCATTTTTCTCATGATTAGTGACGTTGAACACCTTAAAAATTTAGGGTATTCTTGAGTTCTGGGTATTGTTTAGAAGTTCTTTTGGTTTTATAAATTCATTAGTACTGATTTGTTCAATTGAGATAGACATGCCCTGTGTTGGGTTTACATAACCATGGAAAAGTTCAATTAGGGTCAGATTTAATTTAGATGATGTGAGTGGCTAAGATTGACTTTATTAGACTTAATTTATTTTTTAATCTCCCTAGTTAGACACGGAGCAGTGGGTTAAAAAACAACGGCAATAAACAACTTAATGAAACAATGGAAGATTTCTATCCTTAATAATCAAATTACATTGACATTTGACAGATGGAAGCAAAACATTTAATTTAGGGAGCCTGTCAGATAAGATGTATACAAGGTCAGGGAGTGATGATGGACTATGGGAGAGAGTAAAAAGCCAGCAGGGATCTATATCTGTTGGGGAACAAAAAACCACCGTGACTCTACCACTAGCATTTGCTGTAAGGGCATTTACTTTGCAAATATGCCCAAAATGGAGCATCTAATTTGCTGAATTGTTTGCATTTACCATATTTAACAGCGTAGTTGAAATTGTTACTGGACTTCCATCTGTTAAGTTGAGGGATAGGAGTGAAAATTCAAACATTTCAATGGGAATTTTCCTTTTAACTACCTCATAAATAACCTACTGAATTAAAGTGTTGTGTTTTTTGTTTTTTGTTTTTTTTTTTTTTGCAACTGCTATATGTACTGGATACATATCTCTGGAATCACACTGAGTTCCTATCCTTCTTCCTAAGTGCTTTAAGAGTTATTTATGTTGGATTTGTTAAATCATTTGGCTGAGGATCCATCCTACAGAAGTCTCTGTTGCATCATTGTAACTTTTCCCATGTCATAAATGGTTTTACTCAGTGTTTAATCTTAGCCTTCAAAACAAAGTGCATCAACGTGAAGCCTGGTAGTAGAGGCATAGGGTAATATAAGTGCCCCTCACTGAAATATTCTAAATAAGATGAGCAAGGTTCAGATCAGTTAGTTCATGATAACTTATTTAAATGAGTAACTCTAATGTGTTCTGGTCACCACAAGAGAAATTATCACCAAAATCAGTGATAAAATGAACAAAGACAGTAAAACAATTTAATATGAATAGGAAATAAATGAAACAAAAGGAAATAATGAAAAGTGAGTTAAATTTCCATATTCTAGGGGCACCTGTGTGGCTCAGTCGGTTGAGCATCTGACTTCAGCTCAGGTCATGATCTCACGGTCCATGAGTTTGAGCCCCATGTCAGGCTCTGTGTTGACAGCTCAGAGCCTGGAGCCTGCTTCCGATTCTGTGTCTCCCTTTCTCTCTGCCTGCCCCCCGCTCACACTCTGTCTCTCTCTCTTTCAAAAATAAATAAATGTTAAAAAAAATTTTTTTACAAAATTTCTATATTCTAAGCTCCTGGATATTTTACTGTTTTTTCCCCCCTTCATTGCATAGAAAGAGAGCCTACTAGCAATAAAGAGATTTAACAGATGTTCTACAGCAAAAAGCTTCAGCAGTTTATTTCTCATAATCCTATTAAGATGATGAACTGATTGTTCATTGGTTAAAATCTTAGTGATGTTGTAAGTTTGAAAACAAATATCATAGCCTTAGCTTTCAGCTTCATAAGACTTGTGGTTTTCATTTTCTCTTGCCTTTGGCTTTGATTATTCTATATTCTATATTTGAATATATTATGTATTCAATATTTCCCCATATATTATCATTTTGTACTAGGTGGCTCTTTGCACAAAATATTCTGGAATATTTCAAGAGTTTATGAATATAAGAAGTGGATGCCATCTTCAAAACCTAGTGAACCAACAGATATTTACGTAGCACTGACTTTGCTATGTCAAACCCATGATATAATGATAGGGTGTTCTGTGTAGAGATGATGGCACTAAGTGCCATAGGAACTCGAATCAGTCAACATTGTATAAAGTTAATATTAACTCAGAATTTACATGTGGCCAGCTTTATGCTAAGTGTTCTTCATGGATTGTCTTACTTATCCTCATAGCAGTCCTCTGAAGTAGGTACAGCACTATTCTCCCTCTTTTACAAGTGATGCCATTGGCACAAATGAGTTAGGTCATTTGTTAAAAGTCACGTAGTCAAGTAAACAATGGACACAGGGTTTTAAAAAGTTAATATAATGCCCTTCACATGATTTTTCCACTCAGCAGCATAGATAACATTCCCATGTGCTTTTATGGATCTACCTAAATTCTTCTAATGATTGTAGAGTATATCCTAGTATAGGTGTATCATAGTGTATTGGTCATCCCATTCCCATTTGGTAGATATACAGGTTATCTGGTTTCCCACTGTTCAAGATAGTACTGTGGCAAACATAACTGGTTATGAAGCCTTCAACACATGTGCTTTGTATGAAAGGTTCTTTTATTTTATTTTTTTTTAATTTTAATTTTATTTTTTAAAATTTACATCTAAATTAGCATATAGTGCAACAATGATTTCAGAAGTAGATTCCTTAGTGCCCCTTACCCATTTAGCCCATATCCCCTTCCACACCACCCCCCCATAACCCTCTGTATGTTCTACATATTTATGAATCTCTTATGTTTTTTTCCCCTCCCTGTTTTTTTTTTTTTATTTTTTAAAAGTTTTTATTTATTTTTGAGACAGAGAGAGACAGAGCATGAGCAGGGGAGGGGCAGAGAGAGGGAGACCCAGAATCTGAAGCAGGGTCCAGGCTCTGAGCTGTCAGCACAGAGCCCGATGCGGGGCTTGAACTCACAGAGTATGAGATCATGACCTGAGCTGAAGTCAGACATTTAACCGACTGAGCCACCCAGGCGCCCCCCGCCCCGCTGTTTTTATATTATTTTTGTTTGCCTTTCCTTATATTCATCTGTTTGTCTCTTAAAGTCCTCATATGAGTGAAGTCATATGATACTTGTCTTTCTCTGACAGACTAAATTCATTTAGCGTAATACCCTCCAGTTCCATCCACGTAGTTGCAAATGGCAAGATTTCATTCTTTCTGATTGCCAAATAATACTCCATCGTGTATATATGTGTGTGTGTGTGTGTGTGTATATATATATATATATATATATATATATATATATGTATATATATATATATATATATATCTCACATCTTCTTTATCCATTCATCCATCGATGGACATTTGGGCTCTTTCCATACTTTGGCTATTGTTGATAGTGCTGCTATAAACGTTGGGGTGCATGTGTCCCTTCGAAACAGCACATCTGTATCCCGTGGATAAATGCCTAGTAGTGCAATTGCTGGGTCGTAGGGTAGTTCTATTTTTAGCTTTTTGAGGAACCTCCATACTGTTTTCCAGAGTGGATGCACCAGCTTGTATTCCCAAGATTCTTTTATTTTTTTTTTTAGGTTTATTTATTTATTTTGAAAGAGAGAGAGAGAGCCAGGGAGGGGCAGAGAGAAATGGAGAGACAGAATCCCAAGCAGGTTCTGCACTGTCAGCGCAGAGCCCAGTGCAGGGCTCGAACTCACAAACTGCGAGATCACGACCTGAGCACAAATCAAGAGTAGGACACTTAACTGACTGAGCCACCCAGGCACTCTGAAAGATTTGTAATACTAGAATTACTGCTCAAAGAGTTTGTGTCTTATAAATCTTTGTAGGTTAAATTATGTTTCATTAAATTTCTTTTCAAAAAAAAGAGGTACCAATCTGTACTCCCAATTTCTCCCATTCATCCACCTTCTGTGCCAACAATTCTTTTTAGTTTTAAAAATTTTACCAATCTGAAAGGTGAAAAAATAGTATATAATTAAAAATTATTTTCGTCACTACTAATAAGATTGAGCACACTTTTATAAGCTTTAACTCTGATGTTTTTAAATGTAGATCAATTATGGGGCGCCTGGGTGGCTCAGTCGGTTGGGCATCCAACTTTCCTCAGGTCATGATCTCACAGTCGGTGAATTCAAGCCCCGCATCGGGCTCTGTGCTGACAGTTCAGAGCCTGGAGCCTTCTTCAGGTTCTGTGTCTCCCTCTCTCTCTGCTCCTCTCCTGCTCATGCTCTGTCTCTCTCTGTCTCAAAATAAATAAAAACATTAAATGTGGATCAGTTAATGTATTTTGCCCATTTTTTCTTTTTTGATGTTGTTCAATTATAGGAGTTTATATATGGAAATTAACCCATTATATTTTCACCCATCTCATTTGTCTTGTTTGTTTGTTTGTTTATTTATTTATTTATTTGTAGTAAAGTATAATTGACAAATAACATTCTGTTAGTTTCAGGTGTACAACAGAATGATTTGATGTTTGTATACATTGCAAAGTGATCACCAAACTCAGTCTAGTTAGTATCAATCACCATACATAGTTACAAAAAATTGTTTCTTGTAATGAGAACTTTTAAGATAAACTCCTTTACTTTTGAACTTTATTTATGGTGTCTTCTTTAAAAAAAAATTTTTTTTTTATTTTAGGGAGAGAGAGAGAGAGAGAGAGAGAGAGAGAGAGAGAGAGAGAGAGAGAGAATGAGAGAATCCCAAGCAGGCTCCATGCTTGGCATGGAGCCCAACTTGGGGCTTGATCCCGCTACCCTGAGATCATGACCTGAGCCGAAATCAAGAGTCAGACGCTCAACTGACTGAGCCACCCAGATTCCCCATTAATTATGGAGTCCTTTGCCACGTAGTTTTATACTTGTATGTTGTCTTTGCTATCACTCCCTCTGGTTTCTCTATTTGGGTCCAGAGTGATCTTTTGTGAAACACAGATTTGATCATTTCCTTTCCATGGTTAAAGAAACTCTCAGCTGTTTCCCATTGAGAGGCAGTAAAATACAGTGTTCGAGGACATGGACTATAGACATTTTGCTTGGTTTGAAACCTGGTTCTGCTACTTCCTAGTTGTTGGGCCCTGGGCAGGTCAGGTACCTGTTCTGTGCCTAGACAGAATGGGGAGGAGCTGCAAGTGGGAGTGGAGTTTTTTTCATGGTAACAGAGATATTCTGAAACTGGATAGAGTGGTAGTTACACAACTCTGTAAACTTATTAAAGCTGTGAAATTATACACTTAAAGTGGGAAATTTTGGTATGTGAATTATATCCCAATAAAGTTGTTTTGTTAATATATTTGTTTACAGTTTATTTTGAGAGAGACAGAGACAGCGTGGGGGGGGGGGGGCAGAGAGAGAGAGGGAGAGAGAGAGAATCCCAAGCAGGCTCCACATTGTCAGCACAGAGCCTTACGTGGGGCTTGAACTCATGAGACCATGAGATCATGACCGAGCTGATACCGAGAGTCAGACATTTAACCGACTGAGCCACCCTGGTGCCCCCAATAAAATTGTGTTTTTAAAAAAAGAATAAATAAGGGGCACCTGGGTGGCTCAGTCAGTTGAGCGACCGACTTCGGCTCAGGTCATGATCTCACAGTTTGGGAGTTCGAGCCCCGCGTTGGGCTCTGTGCTGACAGCTCAGAGCCTGGAGCCTACTTCTGATTCTGTGTCTCCCTCTCTCTCTGCCCTTCCCCCCCTCATGCTCTGTCTCTCTCTGTCTCAGAAATAAATAAACATTAAAAAATTTTAAAAAGAATAAATTGGTTCAGGGCTTATTTTGGAGGGGTTCCCTTTGTAAGTGTAATTGTAGACTAAGGTAGTTGATAAGTTTTGGTTCTGCATAATATTCTCGATAAATGGAATGGAAAGCTAGATAAAGTAATATATCCTTCGTCTTATTCATTGGGTAAGATAGAACATTGAAAGCTACTGTTTTTCCTTCAGGAATTCATTAGGAATTAGAGTTTTTGTGGGTAGGAGTCAAGGTGCTAAGTATTACAATCTGAGTTTAAAGAGTACTAATTCATATACGTGTTAATTTGTTGCAATTTTTAGATATCAAGATCTCGATAGTGCTATCTCTACACATACACACGTATGCACACACACTCACACCCACACATACATTCTTCAAAATTAGGTGTCAGTTTTTTCTATAGTCCCATCTCTTCTGCCAAGGTGTTTTTGTTTCATGTGCACTCTCAGCGGACTGGGGGTGCCAGGTCTCAGGAATGAGTAAACACACTGGGGCTTCAAGCTGTTTATGTGTTCTTTTTTATCTTTCAGCACTTTCATTTGGACCCTTGGATGCCCACTGAACAGATGCTTGAGACCTGCAAGTAATTTTCAGACCATAGTGGAACCATAAGGCCTGTCCTTTGCGTGGGGAGAAGACAGCCCATGTTCTGTGGAAATGAACGGGGAGCAGCAGCTTGATGCAGGTACTGGCTTTGCTGAACAGAAATCATTTTTCATAGTGCACAGTGCACAGCTGTATTACTTACCTGTACTGTATTGTCTGATTTGTCTTTCTACCACTGAACAGGAAGCCCTTTGAAGGCGTGAGTCATCTTTCTCTGTACCTAGCAGAGAACCTGGCACTAGGGGGTACTCATAATGTTGGCTGGAAAAGCAAATGACTTTTATGAACAAACATGTTTAAAATTTTTTTTTTAATTTTGATAGTAACTTTTGAAATATTTTGAAATAACTGTAGATTCATGGGAAGTTATAAAGATGGTACTGACAGGTCCTGTGTTCACCCGGTGTTTACCATTAGTTACATCTCCTATAAGTATATTACAACATAAAAGCCAGGAAACTGACAAGGTAGAAAGTGTGTATAGTTCTCTGTCATTTTATTACATGCAAATTCCTGTAACTACCACCTCAGTCAAGATACAGAACTGTTCCAGCACCACAAAGAGCTCTTCCTTGCTACCCCTTCATAGTTACGTCTCCCCCTTACTTTCCCCCAACCTCCTCTAACCCCAGGGAGCTGTTAATCTGTTCTCCATCTCTCTGTCATTACAAAAATTTTATATAAATAGAATCACATAGTATGTGACTTTTTTTTTAATGTTTATTTTTGAGAGAGAGAGAGAGAGAGAGAGTGTGTGTGTGTGTGTGTGTGTGTGTGTGTGTGTACACATACGTGTACAAGTGTGCGCATGGGTGCAGGGGAAGGGTAGGGAGGGGGACAGAGGATCTGAAGCAGGCTCTGTGCTGTCAGCAGAGAGTCTGATGCGGGGCTTGAACTCATGAACCGTGAGATCATGACCTGAGCCGAAGTCAGACACTTAACCAACTGAGTCACCCAGGTGCCCCAGGTGTGTGACTTTTTGAGGTTAGCTTTTTTTGCTCAAGATAATGCTCTTGAGAGCTATCCAAATTCTTGTGTGTGTCAGAAGTTTGTTCCCTTTCATTGCTCAGTAGTATTCCATGTATTACAGTTTGGTTAACTATTCATCTGTTGTAGTACATTTTGGTTGCATCCAGTTTTTGGCCATTACAAATAAAGCTGCTGTGAGCAATCATATACATAAGATTTTATTTTTCTGGAATAAATGCCCAGGACTACAATTGCTGGGTCATATGTTTAATAAAGAAATGGCCAAACTACTTTCCAGAGTAGCTGTACATTTTTATCAGCAATGGATGAGAGATCTAGTTTCTGCACATCCCCTCTGCCACTGGGTATTGTCGCTGTTTTTTAAGTCATTTCTGATAAGGTGTGTAACGACACCTTATCCTGGTCTTAATTTGCCTTTCCCTAATGGCTAGTGATGTTGAACATGTGCTTGTTTGTCATCCTTATATCCTCTTTAGTAAAAGTGTCTTCATGTCTTTGGCTCATTTATTATGTTGTTTGCTTTTTAAATTAATAATGACATTCTTTTTTCACTGTTGAGGTTTTTAAAAAACTTTATTGAGGTTTTTAAAATTTTCTTAATTTTGGAGAGAGAGAGACAGTGTGATCAGGGGAGAGGGGCAGAGGGAGAGAGAGAGAATCTTAAACAGGCTCCACATTCAGTGCAAGAGCCTGCCACGAAGCTTGATCCCATGACCCTGGGTTCATGACCTAAGCCAAAATCAAGAGTAGGATGCTCAATTGAACCACCCAGGCACATCTGTTTTTGTTTTTTGAGATGTGATTCACATATCATGAATTCATATACCTGTTTAGAGTACACAATTCAACGATTTTTATTATATTCACAAAGTTGTGTGACCATTACTGCTAATTCCAGAATATTTCATCGCCCCCCAAAGAGAAACTGTTAGCAGTCATTTCTTGCTCCATCCAGTCTTTGGCAACCATTAACTTAATTTCTGTTTCTATGGATTTACCTATTCCTGTTTTCTTTTTGTTTGTTTATTTATTTATTTTGAGAGAGAGAGTGAGCATGAGCAGGAGAGGGGCAGAGAAAGAGGCAGAGAGAGAGAGAGAGAGAGAGAGAATGAATCCCAAGCAGGCTCCACACTATCAGTGCAGAGCCTGACACAGGGCTCAAACTTATGAATGGTGAGTTTATGACCTCAGCTGAAATCAAGAGTTGGACACTCAACTGGCTGAGCCACCCAGGTACCCTGACCTATTCCTGTTTTCTTTTGATTAATGTTTACATGGTATATCTTTCCATCCTTTTACTTTCTACCTATGTCATTATATTCAAATTTTCCTATAAAACATACAGTCATTTAAAAGAGTTTTAGTCTTATGTTGATGTATTTAGACCATTTACATTTAATGTAATTATTAGGACTCAAGTCTGCTGTTTTTGTTCATTGGTTTTTTGTTTTTTGTTTTTTGTTTTCTTTTTTTTTCCTCTCTCTTCCTGCCTTCTTGTGGGTTACTTGAACTTTTTTAGAATTCCATTTTGATTTGTATGTAGTGTTTTTTAATGTATCTTTCTGTGGCTTTTTAGTGGCTGTTCTAGGTGGAACACTATATATACATAACTTCTCATACTTTGCTAGTGTCATCATTTAATTAATTTGAGCAAAGTGTGGAAACTTTACCCGCTTTTATATCTCTTTACCTTTATAATTGTCTTAAATATTTCCTCCACATACTTGAGAACCACATGGGGCACTGTTAAAATTTTTGCCTCAACTGTCAAACATAATTTGAAGTCAGGGAGAGAAGGAAACTGTTTTATATTTTCCAATATTTTTACTCTTGAAATTCCCTTGGGGCGCCTGGGTGGCGCAGTCGGTTGAGTGTCCGACTTCAGCCAGGTCACGATCTCGCGGTCCGTGAGTTCAAGCCCCGCGTCAGGCTCTGGGCTGATGGCTCAGAGCCTGGAGCCTGTTTCCGATTCTGTGTCTCCCTCTCTCTCTGCCCCTCCCCCGTTCATGCTCTGTCTCTCTCTGTCCCAAAATAAAAAAAAAAAACAAAACCGAAATTGTCCCTTATTCCTTCCTGATTTTCTAAGATTCCTTCTTCTGTCATTCCATTTCTGTTTATAGAATTTTCTTAAGCCATTTTGTGTGTGTGTGTGGGGGGGGATTGTGGGGGATTTTGTGTGTGTGGGGGATCGATCTAGTGAAAAAATATTTTACCTTACTATGACAAGTGTCTTTACTTCCCTGTTCATTACTGAAGGATATTTTTGCTGGAAATAGAATTTTGGGTAGAAAATACTTTTTTTTTCATCTCTTGAAAAGTAGTATGTATTCTGGCATTCATGCATTCCATGATTTCTGGTGAGAAATCTGTCATTGGAATCCCCTCTCCCCCATTCATCTTAAGAGAGGTATTATTTCCCTTGCTCCTTTCAAGATTTTTTTGTCTTTTAGCTTTCAGAAGTTTGACTTTTGCTGTATCTTTGCACATATTTCCTTGGATTTATCTTGTTTGGGGTTTTCTTAGTTTCTTGAATCTATAGACTTATTGGACATTTTTTTTTTTTTTGGCCAAAATTGGAAAAATTTCAGCCATTATTTCTTCAAATACTTTTTCAACCCTGTCTTCCTTCTCTTTTTCTAGTACTCTGCTGGCCCTAGTGTTAGATTTTTTTGTTGCTATTCCACAACTCCTTGAAACTCTTTTCATTTTTTCAGTGTTTCCTTTCTGTTGTTTAGATTGAGTGTTTTCTTTTGCTCTGTTTTTAATTTTAGTCGTTCTTTCCTGTATCCTCCTTATTCTGCTAAGGAGCTTACCATGGAGTTTACTTATGGTTATTGTATTTTCAATTCCAAAGTTTCTGTTTTGAGCTAAGGAGGGATGAGGAATGGGAATAGTCCCAGGTTAAAAAGCCACAACCCTGCTCTTCTAACCAGGTCCAGTACCTTGTCTGGAATAGTACTTTTCAGTTTGTTGTGTGCCTTCAGTTAATTTCATAACTTTGAAATGGTTGCTTTTCATTGTTTAGTCAGTGATCTTGATATTTTTCTGGGAGAGTAGGTTCACTGAGGTACTCACTGTGCCATTTAGGAAGTTGATTTATCTTGTTTTAAATGTTATTGTTAATTCATGCATTTAAAGCGCACACACACACATATTTGATGAGTTTGATTCTATTGCTGTCATTCATTTGATGATCAAACTGCCACATTCTAGAGCAGTGAGAGTTCTTTCAGATTATTTCCTGTGTTTTTTTGGTGTGATATCAATGTATCTGTGGTAATTCTAGTCCTTGCTTTCTGGTGTAGTAAGATTCCCAGGTACTTCTTGCACATTTTCTACCCCAGACTTACAACCTACCATTTCTCTGGGGAATGATTTTTTCTTTAGGGCAGTGGATACGATATTTGGAGATCACAGTCTGAGTACTGGGGTGCTCATTGATACTAGGTTGTCATTTCTTACAAGCCTTATCCATAGACATAGGTAGAAACTACACATCTTTAGAAAAGGTGGCTTCATTGTATATTTATAATTTTACTTACTTATTTATTTTTTAATGTTTATTTTTTCAGAGTCAACATGAGTGGGGGAGTGGTAGAGACAGAGGGAGAGAGAAAGAATCCTAAGTAGGCTCTGCACCATCAGCACAGAGCCAGATGTGGGGCTCTGACTCTGGAACTGCAAGATCATGACCTAAGCTGAAATCAAGAGTCCAAGGCTTGACTGACTGAGCCACCCAGGCGCCCCCGTATTTATAATTTTAATTTAAAATTTCAGTAATTTAAAACTACTTCTTGGATTTTATGCTTGTGTCTCTTTTCTTTTGGAAATGTGTTGTTTCATAATGATGTTCATATCATCACTTATTTTTACTCTACCATATTTTTTATTGTTGTTTTTTTTTAATGTTTAATATTTGTTATTGAAAGGGAGAGAGAGACAGAGTGCGAGCAGGGGAGAGTTAGAGAGAGAGGGAGACACAGAATCTGAAGTGGGCTCCAGGCTCTGAGCTGACAGCACAGAACCTAATGTGGGACTTGAACTCCTGAATGGTGAGATCATGACCTGAGGTGAAGTTGGATGCTTAACCAACTGAGCCATCCAGGCCCCCCTTATATTGTTTTTTAAAAAATATTTATTTATTTTGAGAGAGAGCATGCGTGTGCAGGGGGAGGGGCAGAGAGAGAGGGAGAGGGAGAGAGAGAGAGAGAATCACAAGCAGGCTCTAGGGAGCCCAACATGGGGCTTGAACTCATGAACCATGAGATCATGACCTGAGCTGAAATCAAGAGTCTGACGCTTAACTGACTGAGCCACCAGGCATCCCTACCCTATAATATTTCTATAATTTTTTCAACAGAACCAATATTCCAAGTATTCGTAAGATAACAGTGTGAGGTTTAAAGTTTCTTTATGGTTTTTGCCTTTAAATATATTCCCCCGGGGTTTGCAGTCAAATATTGTATTTTAATATGGCGTAAAGTAATCCTGTTGGTTTTGCCACCAACAGTTAAGCATATTTGTTTCAGTTCATTTTCATTTGGAATTTTTTTCTTTCTCTCTTTTTTTTTTTTAATGTTTGCTTATTTTGAGAGAGAAAGAGAATGTGTGTGAGTGGGGAAGGTTGCAGAGAGGGTGAGAGAGAATCCCAAGGAGGCTTCGTGCTGTGAGCACAGAACCTAGTGGAGCTCAATGCCAGGATCCATGAAATCATGACCTGAGTGAAAATCCAGAGTCCAAAGCCTAACTGACTGAACCACCCAGGTGCCCCTGGAATTTTTTTCTTTTGATTCAAATATGTTTCTAAATTGTAAAAATGTCTACATAGTTACATATGATGGCATTCTGATACTATTCATCCTTTTTATTCTTCATATACATAACTGGTTTTATTACTTTATTACTCATTTAAAAATTATAAACAAGAATGTGTATACATACATGTATATTGATATTCATATCTCTTCTATACTAGAGATTATCCCACATCAGTATGTAGTAACCTTTCTCCTTCCATTTTCCAGCTATATAGATGTATCTACCATATTTAATTCAGCCAGTTCCCTGCTGGTGGACACTTGGGTTGATCCCAGTCTTGGTATTACAAATAGGGCTGCAATGAATAGTTTTGCACATACGTCTTTTTGTATTTTTGCCAGCATATCTATCTTTGGGATAGATTCCTAGAAGTGGAATTGTTGGCTCAAAAGGCAAATACATATGTATTTTGCTAGATATTGCCAAGTTCTCTTTCACTAGGGTTGTGTCATTATGGTTTACCTGCTTAACTACAGCCTCACTATAGAGAGGAGTATGTTGTCAAACTTTGGAATTTTTTTCCAATCTCATACCTCAGTGTAGTTTTAATTTGCTTATCTTTTAAAATGAGTAAATTTACACATCTTTCCATGTGTTTAAGGACTATTTGCATTTCTTTTCATGTATTTTGCTCATTTTCCTTTTTTTAAAGAAAAATTATTTATTTTGAGATAAATAAAATAATTATTTATTTTGAGAGAGAGTGTGTGCATGCACACAAGCAGGGGAGGGGCAGAGAGAGATAATTCCAACCAATCCCGATGGGTGCTTAATCCCACAACTGTGAGATCGTGACCTGAGCTGATATCAAGAGTCGGTTGCTTAGCCAACTGAGCCATCCAGGTTCCCCTATTTTGCTCATTTTTTGATCAGATTATTAGTTTGTTTCTTCTTGGCTTGTCAGTAGTTTTTAATTATTAGAGGTTTTAGTTCTTTAATTCATTTTTTTTAGTATTTTTTCATTATTTTTTTAATGTTTATTTAATGTTTATCTTGGGAGAGAGAACGTGAGCTGGGCAAGGGAGAGAGAGAATCGTAAGTGGGCCCTGAGCGCTCAGTGCAGAGCCCAGCACTAGACTCAAACCCACAAACTATGATCCTGAGATCAAGTGACCTGAAATCAGGAATCAGACACCCAGCCGTCTGAGACATCCGGTTGCCCCTTTTGTTGTTTATTTTTTCTTTGTAAATTAGCATGCTGTTTGAGGGAGTAGGTTCCTGGCTGAGGACCATGAATCGTCAGCCTTGTTATGTTTTAATAATGGAAATTGAGTTTCTACTGACCCATACTTTCCAGGATGCTGCCCATGTAGTCTTTGTTGGCTTGTTAAATTTCTGGTGAAAATTTTCAAACATGGAAAACAATATAACAAACACACATTGATAAAAATGAGTGGAAAACAATATAACAAACACCTGTGGTACCTACTGTGAAGAATTAATGTTAACGTTGTCCAGTATTTGTTTCCATTTTTTAAATTGTTATAAAATGTCCTTAACACAAAGTTTACTTGTGAACCATTTTTAGGTATACAGTTCAGTGGCATGAAGTCCATTCACACTGTTGTGCATCACCGCAGTGGTCTCCAGCACTTTTTTTAAGTTTATTTATTTATTTTGAGAGAAAGAGAGAGTGTGTGTGCATGTGAGCAGGGGAGCAGCTGAGAGTGGGAGAGAGAATCCCAAGCAGGCTCTGCACTGTCAGCGTGGAGCCCAGTGCGGGGCTCAAACCCACAAACCGTGAGATCATGACCTGAGCCGAAATCCAGAGTTGGACACTTAACTAACTCACCCAGGCACCCAATCCAGCACTTTTTCATCTTCTCAGACTGCAACTCTGTACCTATTACATGATGATAACTTCCCATTTCCCTTTCCCCCCAGTCCTTGGGAATTACATTCTCGTCTGTGTCTCTGTGGATTTGAGTACTCTAGCTATTGGCATGTAAGTGGAATCATACAGTATCTGTCCTTTTGCAAGTGGCTTACTTCATTTAGCGTCACGTCCTCTGGTTCATTCATGTTGTCATATGTGCCATATTTTTAAGGCTGAATAATACTCCAGTGTATGTATGTATACACCTCATTTTGTTTATCTGTTCATCCGTTTATGGACACTTGAGTTGCTTCCACCTTTTGACTATTGTGAATATTACTGCTATGAACATTTGTGTACAATTATCTGTTTGAGTCCTTGCTTTCAATTCTTTGGGGTATATATCCAGAAGTGGAATGGCTATGTCACAGGGTGATTGTATTTTTAATTGTTTGAGGAACCACTGTATAGTTTTCCACAGCGGCTGCACCATTTTACATCCGCAGACCAGCAATGCACAAAGATTCCAATTTCTCACATCCTTGGCAACACTTACTTTCTGCTTTTTTGGGATAATAGTTATTCTAGTGGGTATGAGGTGGTATCTCATTGTGATTTTGATTTGCACTTCCCTAATGATGTTGAACATGTTTTCATGTCTTCCCATTTTTTTTTAAGAAATAAAGCCTAATAGAGTTTAAGCCTCTTTTGTACTTCTCTTCCTGTTTTCTCCTCTCCATCTCCCAAAGGTAGTTGATGTATATCCTTCCCACCTTTGTTTCTATACTCTTATTAATATGCATGCATTTATAAACATTTATACTGCAAAGTTTGCTTTGAAGCCTAAACTGTATCTTGTGCTTTTCATTCTGTACTTGCTGTTTTTATTTGATGTGGGTTTTTTTTTTTTTTTTTGAGATTTATCTGTGTCAATACTGGTTCATTCATTTCAGCTGCGATACAGTACTACTCCATTGTGGAATTGCCATAATTTATCTCTTCTTCTGTCTGTTGCTGTCACAGACAGTGCTGTGGTGAGCATCCTTGTACTTGCCTCCTATGCATGGACTCCCCTAGGGTGTACTCATTCAGCAGCTGTCTGTTGTGAACCTGCTAGTGCCCCTCATTGTTTTGAGCAGTGAGGATACGTCAGTAAACAAAATCCTGCTCTTAGAGAGTTTATTATGTAAATTGGAATTAGTGGAGTTTGCAATATTTGAATCTTTGCTCACTCAACAAAAATTTATTGAGTCTGCTGTGACAGGTACAGGAGTGACCAAAATGAAGTCTTGTCTTGGTAGGGTTTGTTTTCTAACGGGGAGGATACAAAGGTGTATGGCATACTGGCAAGTACTTCTGAATGCCTGTAAGATAATGGAAGCACAGTCTGGGGTGTCTGCTTTAGAGAAGTAGTGATGGGAGGCCTTTCTGGAAACAGGACGTTTGAGGAGAGGCTTGAACGTAATGAAGCGGTGAATGACACTGGGGAAGGGGTCTTTGAGGAAATCAATGAGGAAAGAGCATGTTTAGAGAAGAATAGTAAGAATCCCAGGGTCACTTGAGTGCAGTGAGCACACAAGAGGCTGGTTGGGGATGAAGTGGCAGGGAAGGTAGCCAGGCCTCACACCAGATTGGGCCTTCACAGTCTTCCAAAGAGTTTAGATTTCGTTGTAATTTTGATTAAAAGGTGAAAGGATATAGTGATTAGGTCTTGGGCTAGAGAGAGAGCAATAGAAATGGTGGGAAGTGATTTGATTTGAAGTGTATTTTAAAGGTGGTACCTACAGAGTTTTCTGATGATTTTGATGTATCTGTAGATGTGAAAGAGAAGTTGGAAAAAAAGGATAGCCCCACATTTTTGGATTGAGCCAAAATATGGACTGGTGGTATCTTTTATGCAATTGGAGAGTACTAAGGAGGATTCAGGTTGCAAATTTAAGTTTGAAATGCCTGTTAAGGCACCCGGGTGGCTCAGTCAGTTGAGCGTCCGACTTCGGCTCAGGTCACGATCTCACAGCTCCTGAGGCCAAGCCCCACGTCAGACTGTGTGCTGACAGCTTGGAGCCCGGAGCCTGCTTCAGATTCTGTCTTGGCCTCTCTCTGCCCCTCCCCTGCTCGTGCATTGTCTCTCTCTCTCTCAAATATAAATAAACATTTAAAGAATTAAAAAAAAAAAAAAAAGAAATGCCTATTAAGTATCTCAGGTAGTTGGCATTAGATACCAAATTATAGTCCAAAGTGATTATAATAGTTATACTCTCACCAGCTTTTATATGGCCCATCTGGGTGGATCCCTCCCTGATGGAGCCCAGCAGGAGACAGCATGTCACCCTTCCATGTTGTTGAGATTCATTGATCATCAGTACACAAAGGGAACCTGCCATTTACAATGAACATGTGAGGGGCACCTGGGTGGCTCAGTCGGTTGAGCGTCAGACTCCAGCTCAGGTCATGATCTCACGGTTCGTGAGTTTGAGCCCCACGTCGGGCTCTGTGCTGACAACTCAGAGTCTGGAACCTGCTTGGGATTCTGTGTCTCCCTCTCTCTCTGCCCCTCCCCTGCTCGCACTCTGTGTCTGTCTCTCAAAAACAAACATTAAAAAAATTTTTTAAAAACCTGAACGTCTGATTATTTTGTGTGTAAAATCAAATCGGTTAATTTGATGTGAAGTAAATTGTGTAAGTTAGGGTTACTAAGTTTATGTTTTTACAGTCTTGAGTTTTCTTTTGTTCTGATTTTAATTCCAGATGCTGGATCTGGTGTGGAAGAAGTGGAGTTAAGCTGGGAAGATTACCTAGAAGAGACAGGGTCCGCTGCAGTACCCTACGGATCTTTTAAACATGTAAGCACTGCCTGTATTTGTTTTACTGACTGCACCTTGTTCCTTTGACTCACGGTACCATCATTAGAGGGTTTAGAGTTATTTTAAGTTGGGACACTTGAAAGGATTTGGGTGCCTTTTCCTTTTTTCCTCCTCTTGCCACCCTCATTTTAAAAACTGGACATATTTTATTTTATTATTTTAAAGTAACCTCTACATCCAACTTGGGGCTCGAACTGACAACTGAGATCAAGAGTCACACTGATCAGAGTGCTCTCCTGACCAAACCAGCCAGGTGCCCCTGGACATACTTTAAAGTCTTTTTTTGGTTTTGTTTATTTTCTATCACTCAATGCAACACTTGTCTTTTTCACTCATCATGAGTATTCCTTTTTTTTTTTTTTTTTTTTTTTTGGTCAATAAAACCCCTCATAAATTGAAGAAAATGGTTTATTTTCTTACACTGTGTGTTATGACTGTTGGTTTGCACATTGGAAGTAAGTTCAGTAATGTCATTGCTTTCTCTCACGTTGAGCAGAAACGTAAGTAATATCATCAGTGGGTTATATTCGTGGCTGGGGCAGTATAGTTTTATGTCTTAATAGCTCAATTTAATGCTTAATCCATTGACCACATACTTGCCCTATATGATGCCTTTAGAATGGAAGAAAACAGTCCAAGTTTTATTAATAATTCATATTCAGACCTAGTTTTTGAGGCTTTTCACTTACATTCCCTCTTAAAACACAGAATTATTGATCTGTTGATTTCACGTTTCTCTTAGTCTGTTCAGGCTGCCATAGACTGGGTGGCTTGAACAACAGAAGTTTATTGTCTCACAGTTCTGGAGACTAGAAGTCTGAGATCAGGCTGCCAGCAGGGTTAGGCTCTGGTGAGGGCTCTTTTCCTGGTTTGCTGACAGCCTGGTCACTGTGTCCTCACATGGCAGAGAGTGAGAGAGCAGACTCTCCTTGAATCAGGGCTCCACTCTTAGGGCCTCATTTACCCTTTACTACCTCCATTAAGGGTGCTCATGGATTGGAAGAATAAATATTGTCAAAATGTCAATACTACCCAAAGCTATCTACACATTCAATGCAATCCCAATCAAAATTGCACCAGCATTCTTCTCGAAACTAGAACAAGCAATCCTAAAATTCATATGGAACCACAAAAGGCCCCGAATAGCCAAAGTAATTTTGAAGAAGAAGACCAAAGCAGGAGGCATCACAATCCCAGACTTTAGCCTCTACTACAAAGCTGTCATCATCAAGACAGCATGGTATTGGCACAAAAACAGACACATAGACCAATGGAATAGAATAGAAACCCCAGAACTAGACCCACAAACGTATGGCCAGCTAATCTTTGACAAAGCAGGAAAGAACATCCAATGGAAAAAAGACAGCCTCTTTAACAAATGGTGCTGGGAGAACTGGACAGCAGCATGCAGAAGGTTGAAACTAGACCACTTTCTCACACCATTCACAAAAATAAACTCAAAATGGATAAAGGACCTGAATGTGAGACAGAAAACCATCAAAACCCTAGAGAAGAAAACAGGAAAAGACTACCTCCATAAGGGTGCTGTCTTTTTTTTTTTTTTTCTTGTTTTATTTATTTATTTTTTAAATTTACATCAAAATTAGTTAGCATATAGTGCAACAATGATTTCAGGAGTAGATTCCTTAGTGCCCCTTACCCATTTAGCCCATCCCCCCTCCCACAACCCCTCCGCAACCCTCAGTTCTCCATATTTATGAGTCTCTTATGTTTTGTCTCCCTCCCTGTTTTTATATTAGTTTTGTTTCCCTTCCCTTACATTCATCTGTTTTGTCTCTTAAAGTCCTCATATGAGTGAAGTCATATGATTTTTGTCTTTCTCTGACTAATTTCACTCAGCATAATACCCTCCAGTTCCATTCACATAGTTGCAAATGGCAAGATTTCATTCTTTTTGATTGCCGAGTAATACTCCATTGTGTGTGTATATACACACACACGCACACACCACCTCTTCTTTATCCATTCATCCATCGATGAACATTTTGGCTCTTTCCATACTTTGGCTATTGTTGATAGTGCTGCTATAAACATGGGGGTGTATGTGTCCCTTCGAAATAGCACACCTGTATCCTGTGGGTAAATACCTAGTAGTGGTCGTAGGGTAGTTCTATTTTTAGTTTTTTGAGGAACCTCCATACTGTTTTCCAGAGTGGCTGTACCAGCTTGCATTGCCACCAACAATGCAAAAGAGATCCTCTTTCTCCACATCCTCGCCAACATCTGTTGTTGCCTGAGTTGTTAATGTTAGCCATTCTGACAGGTGTAAGGTTTTGATTTGTATTTCCCTGATGATGAGTGATGTGGAGCATTTTTTCATGTGTCCGTTTGGCCATCTGGATGTCTTCTTTGGAGAAGTGTCTATTCATGTCTTTTGCCCATTTCTTCGCTGGATTATTTTTTGGGGGGTGTTAAGTTTGATAAGTTCTTTATAGATTTTGGATACTAACCCTTTATCTGATATGTCATTTGCAAATTTCTTCTCCCATTCTGTTGGTTGCCTTTTAGTTTTGCTGATTGTTTCCTTCGCTGTGCAGAAGCTTTTTATTTTTATGAGGTCCCAATAGGTCATTTTTGCTTTTGTTTCCCTTGCCTCTGGAGACGTGTTGAATAAGAGGTTGCTGCAGCCAAGATCAAAGAGGTTTTTGCCTGCTTTCTCCTCGAGGATTTTGATGGCTTCCTGTCTTACTTTGAGGTCTTTCATCCATTTTGAGTTTATTTTTGTGTATGGTGTAAGAAAGTGGTCCAGGTTCATTTTTCTTCATGTTCCTGTCCAGTTTTCCCAGCACCACTTGCTGAACAGACTGTCTTTATTCCATTGGATATTCTTTCCTGCTTTGTCAAAGATTAGTTGGCCATACCTTTGTGGGTTCCATTTCTGGGTTCTCTATTCTGTTCCATTGATCTGAGTGTCTGTTTTTGTGCCAGTACCATACTGTCTTGATGATTACAGCTTTGTAGTATAGCTTGAAGTCGGGGATTGTGATGCCTCCTGCTTTGGTTGTCTTTTTCAAGATCAGTGAAAATGATAACACCACAACCCAAAACCTCTGGGATGCAGCAAAGGCAGTCATAAGAGGAAAGTACATAGCAATCCAGGCCTTCCTAAAGAAGGAAGAAAGATCTCAGATACACAACCTAACCTTATTCCTTAAGGAGCTGGAAAAAGAACAGCAAATAAAACCCCAAAACCAGCAGAAGACAGGAAATAATAAGGATTAGAGCAGAAATTAATGCTATCGAAATCAAAAAAACAGTAGAACAGATTAATGAAACCAAAAGCTAGTTCTTTGAAAGAATTAACAAAATTGATGAACCACTAGCCAGTTTGATCAAAAAGAAAAAGGAAAGGACCCAAGTAAATAAAATCAAGAATGAAAGAGGAGAGATCACAACCAACACAGCAGAAATAAAAACAGTAATAAGACAATATTCTGAGCAATTATATGCCAATAAAGTGGGCAATCTGGAAGAAATGAACAAATTCCTAGAAACATATACACTACCAAAACTGAAACAGGAAGAAATAGAAAATTTGAACAGTAAGGAAATCGACCATAACTAGTAAGGAAATCGAATTAGTAATCAAAAATCTGCCAAAAAACAAGAGTCCAGGGCCAGATGGCTTTCCAGGGGAATTCTACCAAACATTTAAGGAGGAGTTAACACCTATTCTCTTGAAGCTGTTCCAAAAAATAGAAATGGAAGGAAAACTTCCAAACTCTTTCTATGAAGCCAACATTACCTTGATTCCAAAACCAGACGGAGACCCCACTAAAAAGGAGAACTAAGACCAATTTCCCTGATGAACATGGTTGCAAAAATCCTCAACAGGGGGCTGTCTTAAAATACAGTCACATTGGGAGTTAGGATTTGAACATATGAATTTTGGGGGACACACAGTTTAGTCCATAGCAGTGTTCAGCAGGGCATAGTTCCTTTGTTCTAGGATTTAGGAAGACACAAATGCTCACTGAGAATTGTCTGATTTTGTGAGGTTAAACTGTATTGTAGGTGTTGTATATGCCAAAGAGTCTTGCTATTTTCAGTTTGTGTAAAAACTCAGTCATAATAGTTGCCCTATTTTTAGTTCACTTATGCCTTTCTTAAATTGAAGTAGTGAGAACTACATATTTTAAGTAAGGATTTAATTTTATATTACGTTGACTAATCTTTTATAATTGCTTTTGGTATTTTTTTTAACAAGGGAAGTTTATTCATGATCATGTAATACCTTTGAGTTATTGTTTTTAATGTTATTACTAATCTGATAGGTATTTATACATACTTATTATTTATTTATACTAAAATGAAAATGGGGGATAAATTTCCTGAGCAAAATTCTGGATCTAAAAAATGTCATTTTAACATTTTTAAAAAAGTTTATTCATTTATTTTGAGAGAAAGAGAGCAAATGGGGAAGGGGCAGAGAGACAGAGGGAGAGACAGAGAATCCCAAGCAGGCTCTGTACCATCAGTGCAGAACCTGATTCAGGGCTCGACCGTGAGATCATGACCTGAGCCAAAGTCACATGCTTAATGGACTGAGGCACCCAGGTGGCCCTAAAAAAGTCATTCATTCATTCATGTTTATTTTTGAGAGAGAGAGACAGAGTGTGAGCAGGGGAGAGGCAGAGTGAGAGGGAGACACAGAATCCGGAGCAGGCTCCAGGCTCCAAGCTGTCAGCACAGAGCCCGACACGAGGCTCAAATGTTATGACCTGAGCCAAAGTTAGACACTTAACCAACTGAGCCACCCAAGCACCCCAAAAAATGTCATTTTATTTTATTATTTAAAAAAAAAAATTTTTTTTTTCAACGTTTATTTATTTTTGGGACAGAGAGAGACAGAGCATGAATGGGGGAGGGGCAGAGAGAGAGGGAGACACAGAATCGGAAACAGGCTCCAGGCTCTGAGCCATCAGCCCAGAGCCTGACGCGGGGCTCGAACTCACGGACCGCGAGATCGTGACCTGGCTGAAGTCGGACGCTTAACCGACTGCGCCACCCAGGTGCCCCAAAAATGTCATTTTAAAGAAACAGGTTCCACCTCTCCTCTTTGAATGTCAAAGCAACAAGGAGCATGAAAAATAGATGTATACTCTCTGATCATCAAATGTAGAAAATATTTGTAAGCTTGAATCAGTATATGGTGAAAGACTGCCACGTGTGGTAAAAACCAAGCACAGGTATAGGAAGATGCCGAGAAGGAGTGCCTGTGGCTAGCTGATCACAGCCAAAGCTGCTGGAACTCAGATTTCCAGGACTTGTGAGCCACTGGCAAGTTTTATAGTACCCAATTTGGAATGAAGGAGGTGGGGAAGGTGGGGCTGAAGAAGAAATTAGAAGTAAACCACATTTGCAAGGATGACAGTTCTAAGATAGTAAAACAGTTTTCCTCATATCTGGTGAAGGAAACAGCACAAACTATGGGAAAGACACTAAGCTTTACCTGAATCTTCTGGAACAAAAGCTTTAAGCTTCTAGGGGAAGGAATGCAAACCTTTTAACTGCCTCCCCCCCCCCCCCCCCACCTCCCCACCGGGTACAGGTGAAGATTCTTTGCAGCCTGGGGAAAGAACAGAAGAAATAAAAGCCCTCTGTCCTGGAGAGGGGTAGGAATACATGCTAGAGCATTAAAGGTCCCCTACAGTTGGGAGAGGAGTAAGATCACTGTGAAGTTTGCACTCCCAACACCCAGGACACAGAACCTGAGACTGAGGCTGAATCTCAGAGAGTGTCCCTTCCTGCTTGTCTTCAATGACCAAGTTAGAAAATGTTGGGCAACAGAGGTCTGTTTGTAGGAGAGGGCAAGAGTGTGGAGATAGATGGTCTTTGAGATGTAGTCACAAAGAGAGGGCCTAAATCTCAGGGTGGAGCAGCAAGTATTGAGGGGAGAAAGCCCTCTGGCAAATGAGCCTATACCCTCAGTAGAAAATGCTAATGTAGTTTGGAGCCTCTGGTGTACTGTGAAAACCAAACAACAAAACCCAAACCCAATTGCACTCCTCACTGTATTGATTTAACCTTCTCCCTCAAATGTAAGGCCTAAAAAGAAACACCCCCATGTCCAGGCATAAATACTGTCTGCTCAACCTCAGTTATTCTGTACAGGATGTCTGGCTTTCAGTGAAAAATTATGGGACACACGAAGAACCAAGAGAAAAACAGCAAACTGTCAACAGACAAAGCATTCCACAGAACCAGACTCATAAGGCCCGGATACTGGAACTATCAGAGAATTTTAAATAACTATGAGTAATAGCTTAAAGGCTGTAGCAGAACAGGTGGACAACATGTGTGAACAGAAAAGGAAATCAGGGGCGCCTGGGTGTCTCAGTTAGTTAAGCATCTGACTCTTGATTTCAGCTCAGGTCAGGATCTCATGGTTCATGGGACTGAGCCCTGCATCATACTCTGTGCTGAGAGCACAGAGCCTGCTTGGGATTCTCTCTCTCCCTCTCTCTCTACCCCTCTGCTAGTCATGCACTCTCTCTCTCTCTCTCTGAAAATAAGTAAATAAACTGTAAAAAAAAAAACCAACAAAAAAACAAACAAACAAAAAAACAACACTTAGCAATCGACACTATTAGACACAGTGAAGTGGAAATTATAGAAATGAAAAACATGGTAATAAGAGATGTCAAATGCCTTTGACAAGCTCATTAGTCATCCTCAAACAGATGAGGAAAGAGTATACTTGAAGATAAGTCAATATAAATTTCCCAAACTGAAATGCAAAGAGGAAAAGAGTGGGGAAAAAAAACAGACCAGAACATCCAAGAGCTATGGACAGTATAAAAAAAGTCTAATGCATGTGCAATTGGAATCTCAGGAGAAAGGAGAGAAAGCGAGGAAGATACCTTTGAAGAGCATAATTCACCATAGTAGCAGAATAAAGGAGAAAAAATACATTATCACCTCAATATAAAGAGAAAAATAATTGGTAAAATTCCATACCCAGTCATGACAAAAACTCTTAGCAAACTGTAGATGAGAAAATTAAAGAAATCTTTAATTTGCTAAAGGATATCTATAAAAAATCTACAGCAAACTTTGTTAATGGTAATATGATGCATACTTTGTTTTACATATGAAACAAGATAAAAATGTTGGCTAACATGACTTCTGTTTGCTAGTGTATTGGAGGTTCTGGCTAATACAGTAAGGTAAGCAAAACAACTAAAATGTATAAGGATTTGGAAGAAAGGAAAAATGTCATTATATACAGATGAATAAAATAATTTACAGATATAGGATTAATGAGTAACTTTAATAAGATTATTAGACACAGGGTAGCATGAAAAATTATTATATTTCTGTATACTAGCAACAAAGAAAAGTGGGACTGAAAGATGTAATTTACAATACCATAAACACATCAAATGACTAATAAATGTAACAAAAATTTGCAAAGTAACTTCAAACCATTATTGATGTAAGTTAAAATAAAGGAATGTGCCTTGTTTATGTAATGGAAGACTCACTATTGTAAAGATGACAGTTCTCCCAATAATAAATAAATCTATAGTAGATCTATAGATTTACGGCAACCCATGTCAAATACCAAAAGAAAACTCAGATAGGAATTGACGGTCTGATTCTAAAGTTCATGTGGAAATGCGAAGGAGCCAGGATAACCAGATGCAGCTAAGGAATAAGACAAAACAAGAAGACTTGCTGTACTAGGTAGTGAACTGAATTATAGCACTGCAGTACGACTCAAAGGAAAAACAAAAAATCAGAAGCAGATCCACTTTTGTGGGGACACTTGACTTATAACAAAGGTGGCAGTTTCCAGTGGTGAGGAAAGGTCAATTGTGTGTGCATCTTCAAACAAATAAAACCTGACTCCTACCTAATACCATACATGGAGAATAATTCAAAGTGGATATTAGTTGTAAATATTAAAGGCTTATGGAAAATACATCTTTATGACTTCTAAGGATAGGGAAATTTTGTTTAAAAATACAGAAACGCTAACTTTTTAAAGAAAAAACATTGATAAATCAGAGTACATTAAAATTAAGAACTTCTGTTCATCAATCAGAACCATAAAGAAATTGAGGTAATGTTTGCAACACAAGTAACTGACAAAGAACTGATATCCAAAATGCAGACTTGACCAAAAATAGGCAAGAATCTTAGCCATTTCCCAAAAGAAGAAAAGTAAATGGCTAAAAGATATAAAGGTTTCCATCTTCATTAATAACGAAAAAGTCCAAATTAAAATCACAGTGAGAGGGGTGCACAGGTAGCTCCATCGGTCCCACTCTGGATTTTGGCTCAGATCCTGGTCTCACAATTGGTGAGATTGAGCCCTGGGTTGGGCCCTGCGCTGACAGCAAGGAGCCTGCTTAGGATTCTCTCTCCTCTCTCCCTGCTCTCTCACTCTCTCAAAATGAATAAATAAACATTAAAAAATAAAATAAAATCACAATGAGACACATAACACACCTTCCAAAATGGTTAAAATGAAAAGGACTGAAAATATACAAACTTTGCCTAGAGTGTTGCAGCAAAAGGATTTTTTTATACTACTGGGAAAGTAAACTGGTGCAGCCACTTTGGAAATGGTTTGACCATATCTGTTATAGCATTCCATGTATGTTTGCCCCAGAGACACAAAGATATTCTGTTTATAGTCTTACAAAGCTGCAAACTTCTCACAGTGCCTACTGTTTGTAGCATTAGAATGGATACATTGTGGCATATTTGTATAATGGAATACTATACAGGGGTGAAAAGAAATAGACTGTTAAATGTAACATGAGCAAATCTATAAGCAGTGTTGGGCTGGAGAAAAGCACACACAGGACAACATTCATACTGCATAATTCTAATACAGTGAGGAGTACAACAGGGCAGTTGATGGGAAGGGCAGGGGGTTTTGTACAGGACGTAGGACTTTCCCTCCCTGGCTGTCTTTCCAGGACTCCCCTCAACTGCCCAGTGTTTGTGATTGCTGGGTTGCATTTATTTGTCAGGTCTTCATAGTCTCCTCCGGTGCTTAAGAGTTCCTCGTTTCTTCTTTGTCTCTCATGGCCTAGACATTTTGAAGAGCATATAATGTATCAGTTATCTTGTGGAATATTCCTCAATTTGGGTAATTCATGATTAGCTTGAGCTTATGCAGATTTGGGAAGAATTTCATAGAACGATACTGTGCTTTTCTCGTTGTATGACATCAAGGGTGTATGATTTTGATGTTTTAGAACTGGTAATGTTAACTTTGATCAGTTAGTTAAGGTGGTGTCTGCCGTAGTTCTTCACTGTGATGTTACTGTTTTCCCCTTTATAATTGGTAAGAATCTTATAGAAGAACCTTTGAGATTCTGTGAATATCATAGTCATTTTTGCACTGATGCATGATTCTTGCCTGCAGTGTTTATTTCTGTGTTTTTTCTAATGGTGATTTTCTATTTCTATCATTTTTTTCTATATTAATTGGTCTTCTATTCTAAGGATCTATCCCGTCTTCTCTGTTGATTATTTTTTACACTATGGACTCATGGATATTATTTAAATCTATGGATTATAATCCATTAGTCTGATTATTTACTTTATTGCTCAAATTATTCCTAATGTGACCATTGGGGGATCCTTCTGGTTGGCTCTCATGTCCTTTACAAATGCCCTCATCATTTTTGAAGAATTTCTTTACTTTCTGGTATCACAAGATATTCTAGGCTCTTCCTATGTTTTCTGTACCCCCAAATTGGTATCACTTATTTCTCCATGGAGCCCTTGTTCTTTTCATTGGAGGATGGCATTTATAAATCAAGATTTGTACGCTGAATTTGCTTATTGCTAATGAGTATCATTACTTTCAGTCCCTGTCAGTTCACAGAGGTAGAAGATGTATTTGCACACACATACATACACATCTGTACTATTTTCTGTCATTGTGACCTCGTTCTGATACTGCTGATTCCAGTCCAACACAAGTTTCATTCTATTCTCCCCTTTCCTTGTTTGTACTTCTTTCTCCCACAGTGAGAAACCTGGCTCTCATTTCTCACAATATATGTACATACTTTAATCTTAGTATACACATGAAGTAGTTCCAGAATTGCTCACCCATGCCTTTGTGATCATATAATTTATCATTTAAATCAGGATACTTTGAGAGAGAAACGGGCCACTGTTAATTATCATTCAAGGAAAACAGGTATAAACATAGACTATTTGAGGGAAACTGGGAGGTATGGGTCTCTACATATGGTACATGTTATACTAATTTATTATCATTATAGCTTATTTTGTCTTTCCCCTTTTCTAGCATCATAAATCTTTTTGGAATGATCTAGAAATCACTCTTGAAAACATAATGTGTTGAAGGCTATTAAAATAGTGAACATTTAGTGATTTATGTACTTAATAGAAAACATTTTCTGTAATCATAGTAGACTGCTTTTGTGAAAATATTGAGTTCTATTAAAATTCCTTTGGAGTCAGCTAGAACAGAGCGGCATTGCTGTTCCTTGTTTTGTTTGGATCACTCCTGTGAGGTAGCATTGGAATTTCTCAGGTTTCCCTTGAGAAGGTTTTATTGCGTTTAGTGCTTCAGAATTGTAAGTCTTAAAAAAGGCTGTCGGAGGGGCGCCTGGGTTAGCTCAGTTGGGTAAGCGGCCAACTCTTGATTTTGGCTCAGGTCATGATCTCACACTTTGTGGGATCGAGCCCCGCATCTGGATCCATGCTGTCAGTGAGGAGCCTGCTTAGGATTCTTTCTCTATCTCCCTCTCTCTGCCCCTCCCCACCCTCGAAATAAATAAACTTAAAAGAAAAGAATGGCAAAAGAAATACTCATTTGAGATACTTATTTGGTGGTTAATAAAATTTCCCTGTTCAGGTGGACACACGCTTGCAAAATGGCTTTGCTCCTGGGATGAAGCTGGAGGTGGCTGTGAAAACAGACCCTGAAACCTACTGGGTTGCCACCATCATCACCACCTGTGAGCAGTTGCTGCTGCTCCGCTACGATGGCTATGGCGAAGACCGGAGGGCGGACTTCTGGTGTGACATCAGGAAGGCCGGCCTCTACCCCATTGGGTGGTGTAAGCAGAACAACAAGACCCTTGAAGCCCCGGAAGGTAATAAAATACATGTTATCAAGACATGATATGGTATGGCCGTGGCTACACCCTTGAGGTTTTCATTCTCCACGCACATAGCTTTCTCTAACTTTTTTGGGTTAGCATTTTGAATGAAAATATTTATAAGGAATAATGCACATTTCCCTATTTTTAAAAATTATTTTCTGGGCTTCATAAAGCCTTGGGTTTTTATGGTACTCATTGGGAGCATCAGTTGCTTATCATCTTGTAAGACCGTGAGGCTCTCTGAGTTTGGGACTTGTAGGTCTGTTTGTCTTTAAGTACGTTGGGCCAGATTGCTAGGCTATTGATGCTCGGTATCTTCTGAGTTTATTGTCCTCTCTCTTCTCAGCCCTAGGTTATATCTGGGACCTATGAACTCTTAAAATGAGTCTTAACTTAACTTAAAATGAGGAACTGAAGTTCCTCTCCAGGAAAGAGCCTTACTGGGAGTAGAATCCAAATTAAGCAGGACAGAGGGTCATGTAAAGGTGGAGAAAGGGAAGAATCCAAATTGAGCAGGAGGAGGAGGGTCATGTAAAGGTGGAGAAAGGGAAGAAAGGCTTCACGCTTCAAGAAAATACCAGAGCTTATATGTTTTTCTTTACTTATTTTGATATAATTTCAGATTTACAGAAAAGTTGCAAAAATAGTATAGAAAATTCTTATAGACTTTTTGCCAGGTTTCCCTAAATGTTGACATTTTACCAAACTTATGTTGTCCTTCCTTCTCCCTCCTTCCCTCTCACTCTCATACACACACATGCATGATTTTTTACTGAACCATTTGAAAGTCAGTTACAGACATGATGCCCTTTTACTCTTACTTTAATGTTCTTACAAAAATAAGGACGGGGCATCTGGGTGGCTCAGTCGGTTGAGTGTTCAACTCTCAATTTCAGCTTAGGAAATCCCAGGATTGTGGGATCGAGCCCTGCCTCCGGCTCTGTGTTGGGCATGGAGTCTGTTTGAAATTTTCTTTCTCTCCTCCTCTGCCCCTCTCCCACTTGGCATGCACTCTCTTTCTAAAATAAAAAATAATAATAATAATCATAAATAAATTTAAAAGATTGTATATTTAAGAAAAAACAAGGACATCCATTGGCACAATAAAATAACAAAATAAAGAAATTAACTTTGATTTAATACTATAATTTGTAGATCTTACTCAGTTTTTACACATAATGTTTTGATAGTAAAAGGAAATCCCAGATCATGTATTGTATTCAGGTGTCATGTCTCATAAGATTCCTTTAATCTGGATGTTTCTCAGACTTTGTTTTTTGTGACTTTGACATTTTTGAAAGTTATGGGACAATTTTCCCAATAATGTTGATTATGCCTTGTTTCTTTTCCTAGTCCAGGATTCAGTCCAGGATCACACATTGTATTTGATTGTCACGTCTTTTTAGTTTTCTTAACCTTTCTTTGTCTTTCTTGGTGTTAATGCTTTTGAAGAGTACAAGCCAGTTAGTCTTTTGGACTGTCCCACAGTTTGGGTTTGTCTGATGTTTCCTTAGACTCAGATTATGCACTTTTGGTAGGAAAACTGCAGAAGTGACACTGTGTCCTTTAGGGCATCAGTCATTATTAGGATGAGACACCTGTTGTTGGTTTGTTCTATAGCTGGTGATACAGTAACTTTCATCACTTGACTAATTTGATGTATGTCAGGTTTTTCCACCATAAAATTACTTGTACAGCTTTTAATTAATAAGTATCTTGTAGGAAGATACTTTGAGATGATATAAATATCTCATTGCTCTTCAAACTGTTACCCGCTATTTTTAGCATTGATTGATCATTTTTATCTGAAACAATTATTACTCTAATATTACCAAATAGTATTATCTAATTCTGTCTACATTTCATAATTGGCTTTCTGCAATAGAAAGAGCTTTCCTTTTCCTCCACTTACATACATATACTTATATATGTGTATGTGTATTTACGTACACATGTATGTCAGTGTAGACTCATGATTCTTATTTTACTCAATGGGTTATGTTCCTTTACTGTCATTATTTATCTTGATGCTCACATTGTCCTAGATTTGGCAAATGGGGACCCCTTTAAGCTGCCACTAATGTGTCCTTTGTTATGTTCCCATCATTCTTTGAGTAATTTATGTTTTAGTTCAAGAAGCTTTTCTCTGTCTCAGCACTGAAATCAGTCATTTCTCCAAGAAGTCCTGGTTTCTTTTGGTGAATAATGGTATTTTGAAATGAATATTTAGGGGGTGCCTGGGTGGCTCAGTCATTTAAGCATCCGACTTTGGCTCAGGTTATGATCTTGCAGTTGGTGAGTTCGAGCCCCGCATCAGGCTCTGTGCTGACAGCTCAGAGCCTGGAGCCTGCTTCGGATGCTGTCTCCCTGTCTCTCTGCTCCTCCCCCACTCATGCTGTTTCTCTTTCAAAAATAAATAAACATTAAAAAAAATTTTGAAATGAATATTTAGGTGTTAGGGTTCTTGGGGTTCTGTGGGCTTCTATCTGCCATATTTTTAAGTGTTTTGTGGGAAAAAAAAAAAAAAAAAAACAACGTAAGGAAGCTCTAGAGGCATGAAGCTACCTAGCCTACCATCTCATCTTGAGATGAGGAAAATTCATCTCATTTACATGATTTTAGTTGAATACAAGGTTATTATAATGAGAGAGAAGGATGGGATAAAATACTTCTGGAGAAGCATAACCACAAAAGAGATGAACACTGTGTCACATAAAAACATTTCAAAACAAGCTAAGAGAAAGTAGTAACGATAGAAGCAGTGAGAAAAAGTATAAATAAAATTTATAAAAATTCAGAAATGAGATGATTGGAGAAAAGGAAGATTTGAAAAGAGAAAAAGTAAAAGTTAGGCAACAACTAGAAATATAAAAAAATATATTAGAAATGAAGACTAAGTTAAAATGAACACAGGAGCAAATTTACCATGGATAATATCTGAAGAGAAATAGCAGATGAAAAGGAAGAAAAATTGCAAAATAAAAAAGATATGAGAAAAGAAAAAAGATGGGGTAAAGTCCCTAAAGAAAACGGCAACAGAGAAACAATAAAATACTATAAACTATAATTCAAGAAAACCTTACTGAAATAAAATAGGACATGAAATACATCTAGAAAGGGCTCACTATGTACAGGGGAAAATCCAGTGAGAACAGCTACATCAAGATGTGTTCTAATGACACTTGGACTTCAAAGTAAAACATAATCCTAGGCAAAAAGTCTTAATTTCTTAAAAAGGAAGGAAAACAAGATTGTCAACAGACTAATTGACAATAGTGCTTTTCTTTTTTTTTTTTTTTAACTTTTTTTAATGTTTATTTTTGAGAGAGAGAGAGAGAGAGAGAGAGCGTGAGTGGGTGAGGGGCAGAGAAAGGGAGACACAGAATCCAAAGCAGGGTCCAGGCTCTGAGCTGCCAGCACAGAGTCTGATGCGGGGCTCGAACCCATGAACTGCGAGATCATGACCTGGGTGAAGTCAGGCGCTTAACCAACTGAGCCACCCAGATGCCCCTTGACAATTGAGCTTTTTGATAAAAAATAGTAGGGTAACATAGTTAAGAAATTCAGTAAAAGAATCTATGAGACAAGAGTTTTACATCTTGTCACACTGAACTTTAGGTGTAAAGGCCATATGCATACTGCTATGAAGATACGAAGATTCAGGTTCCTTTGAGCCCTTCCTAAGACATCCACTGGAGACTGAACTTTAGAAAACCCAATGAATGAAGAAGCATCAGCATAAGAACTGTTAATGAAACATTAAATATATATGTAGCTATAGAACTTGGAACTAAATGAAGGGTATGAAGGAGACAGTGTAATATATAATAGCTACATACTCTGATAATGTAGATACAGTGTCACTATAAAAATGTGGGACAGCAGAGTAGGGAGGGCATGTGCATAGTGGTAAAGCTCACTCACTGCCTTTTTTTCTTTTTTTAAAAACCAGCTTTATTGCAGAGTAATTTAATTGCCTTTTATTTTTTTAGCTAATTACCTTTTAAATGTTAATTGAGAATAAAAGGCTATTGCCTGAAATAGGATGGTGAGGAAGAAGAGAAAAAAGTAGTTTTGGCTAATGTTACTGCTGTTTATCAAAGAATAGAAAATAGTCCAAAAATAGAACTAAAGTGTTATATAAAGGTATTAGTATAAAGGGAACCAGGAGAATAAATGCAAACCTTTCTAAATGCCAAAAGATAAATTTTAAAAAGAAAAAAAGAAAAAGTATATGTTCAAATAAAATAGATAACATAGTGAAAGACTATATATACATACACACACACACACACACCAATAATCTATATGATATTTAACAATGTGACAGAATTGAAGCCATACCTATTGATAATATCCATAAATGTCAATGGGCTTACTCTTCTAAAAGTAAAAAAAAAAAAAGTTCAGGTTGGTCCACAAGGCAAAGCCTACTTTTGTGCTGTTTATAGGAGATATACATAAATGGAAAGATCCTGAAAGGGTTAAAATGCAAGGATGGACAAAGATAAATCAAATAAAAAAGAAAGTAGGAGTGTCAGTCTTGGTATTTCACAAAGGTAGAATGCAGATTAGAAAGCATTACAGGAGACAAAAGGATACTTTATAATGAAAAAAGCTGCAGTGCCTGGTAAAAAGAAATGGGGACCATCTGCATACAGGCAGGAGCATTCTCCAGGATGTCTTATTTTATGGAAAGAGAAAATGTGTAAGAAATGAAGGAGGGGGAGAACATATGAATATGTATATGTGAAGTTCATTTTTTTTTAAATAAAAGGATAAATCATTTTAAAAAGTTACCTGTGGGGCGCCTGGGTGGCGCAGTCGGTTAAGCGTCCGACTTCAGCCAGGTCACGATCTCGCGGTCTGTGAGTTCGAGCCCCGCGTCAGGCTCTGGGCTGATGGCTCAGAGCCTGGAGCCTGTTTCCGATTCTGTGTCTCCCTCTCTCTCTGCCCCTCCCCCGTTCATGCTCTGTCTCTCTCTGTCCCAAAAATAAATAAACGTTAAAAGTTACCTGTGGGGAAACAAGGGAATGGAATGAAGTGGGGAAAGGGATAGAAGCTAGATTTTCTGAATGTGTCTATTTTGTAGATTTGACTTTTGAATTATGTAAGTATTTTATAGAACTATAAAACATTCTAAAGAAATTTCTAAACAAACAAAAAAAACCCCACAAAAACAAAAGCAGCAGAGAAATGTAACTGTGTATGGAGGTTGTGAAGTGACCTCTCAGACAACAATTTCGTTGGCTTTCAAATACAGTAATTTAAAGTAAAGGTACATCCCTAATAGGGGTATAGCGTAACAACAACAACAAAAGTAAGCTGTTTTTAGTAATCATTGTTGGTCGCAAAGTTGATACTATTTTGAAATAATATTTGGGTATTGTGGAATAAAGTCATTATGAAATGTATAATTAAGAACTAGGGTTTTCAGCAGGATAGAAAGGAGACAGAGCTTAGGTATATGAAGTAGAAACAATGTCTTCATGAATTTGTATTGGCAGTGTCCATATGAACTCCTAATCTGACTTATGTCTTTAAAAAAGGATCTTTCTTTGTTCTAGATACTGAAAAAAACTAGAAACACAAACTTAGTATAAAGAATATTTTTTTAAAAACGAGCACTCAGCACCCTAAGTATGATCTCTGAATACCATCTTCACCCAAACAAATTTGAGCTCCTTGGAGAAGGAGCTGGTTCTTGTACCGGGGCAGGAAAGGTGCCAGCTGAGCCTGGGACACCGTTCATACCAAAAGTGAGAAAGATGTCAGTGCCTGTTTACTAGGGTCATATCAAAAGAGACTCCTTCTGGTTAAAGACAGGACAGTGTGAGCATCAGTAGGAGAACAGCTGCGATGACCTGAAGCATATCGGATGTGCTTTAATCTATAATTTCCTAGTGTGACTTTTAAACAGAACTCTCCTTGATCGCCTTTGGAGGGTGATGGGGACGCCACTGACGATTTTGAAAGCTGGTAAATACAGGGAAAGATAGAGAATCAAACATATATCCTGCTTTTTTTCCCTGTGAACTATAACACAAGGTAATGAAGTAGTTGAAGAAGAGAAATTTTTCTTCACAGAATATTTTTGGTTAGTAAACAAAAATGGGATGATGGGAAAATCACCACTTTTAGCCCTTACGAATTGTGTATCTGTGTAGTGACCATTAAAAGGTGCTAACACCACAAAAGGAGAGACAACCAGACTGAGTCTGCTTCTTGATGGAAGTGGTGGAAGATTACGACTCTGCTTTTGAGCTGTTGACTCTCCCTCAAAAGAGTCAAATCTGAATTTGATCAAGCCTGTAGCTGTAAACACTGATTTATACAGAATACAGAGGTCATTGGAACAACCAGTTACCTCCCACATGGAGGCTACCAGTAAAAGCAGACTCAGAAAAATGCTAAACAGACAAAAGGCTGTTTTTCAACAAATACGCTGCTAGAAAGAGAATGGGGAGATGGAGGGGAGAAGGAACATACACCTTAAAAGAGACTTAAGCAATAAATCAACCATTTGCAGTGTGTACATCTCATTGGGATCCTGATTTGATCAAGCAAATTGGAAAAAACTGTGAGACATTTGGGGGCATTTAAACATGGACTAGATATTTGATATTAAAGAATTATTAATTTTTAAAGGCGTCATATTGTGCTTACATAAAAAGTTATTTTTTTTTTAATTTTTTTTTTCAACGTTTATTTATTTTTGGGACAGAGAGAGACAGAGCATGAATGGGCGAGGGGCAGAGAGAGAGGGAGACACAGAATCGGAAACAGGCTCCAGGCTCTGAGCCATCAGCCCAGAGCCTGATGCGGGGCTCGAACTCCCGGACCGCGAGATCGTGACCTGGCTGAAGTCGGACGCTTAACCGACTGCGCCACCCAGGCGCCCCTAAAAAGTTATTTTTTTAGAAATACATACTGAGGGGCGCCTGGGTAGCTCAGTTGGTTGAGCATCCGACCGTTTTTGTTTATTTATTTTGAGAGAAAGAGAGAGCGCGCGTGTGTGTGTGCACGTGAGAGAGAGCGGGGAAGGGGCAGAGACAGAATTCCAAACAGGCTCCACACCCAGAGCAGAGCCAGCACGGGGGCTCGATTCCACTACCATAAAATCGTGATCTGAGCCAACATCAAGAGTTGGACGCTTACATGATTGAGCCACCCAAGCACCCTGAGCATCTGACTCTTGATTTTAGTTCAGGTCATGATCCCAGGATCATGGGATGGAGCCCTGCATCGGGCTCTGGGCTAAGTGTGGAGCCTGTTTAAGATTTTCTTTCTCTCTCTCTCCCTCTGCGCCTCTCCCCAGCTCATGCTCGCTGTCTACAAAGAACAAAAACAAACACAAAAACCACTGAGATTATATTGGATGAAATTACATGATACTATATGATACAGTTATATCAGGAATTGGGTTCTAAATAATCTGTGGTTGGTTGGCAGAACATCTGTAAAGGACCAGACAGTAAATATTTTAGGTTTTACAGGCCATGTGATCCTTGTAACAGATACCTAACACTACCTTTGTGGTGTGAAAGCAGCCACAAACAGTGTGTAAACAAATGTGCATGGATGTGTTCCAATAAAACCTTATTTACAAAAATAGACAGTGGACCAAAGTTAGCCCAAAGGTTGTTGTTTGCTAACAACTCCTGGTCTGGATGGAAAAGTTGACCATGAAGTGACAGTTGTTGAAGCTAAGGTACATGGAGATTCATTATACTATTTTCTCTACTTCTATATATATTTGAGAATTCCCATGATAAAAAATAAAGTAGTGGGGCACCTGAGTGGCTCAGTCAGTTAAGGGTCTGACTCTTGATTTTGGCTCAGGTCACGATCTCACAATTTGTGTGTTCGAGCCCTGCGTCAGACTCTGTGCTCAGAGTGCGGAGCCTGCTTGGGATTCTCTTTCCCTCTCTCTTGTTGCCCCTCTCCCACGGTCTCTCACATGTGCACGCTCTCTCTCTCTCTCTCTCTCTCTCTCTCAAAAAAAATAAAAAAAGTAGTTAGCTTTTGGATAAAATTAGGCCGCTGTTACTGTATTCTCTTTTGTTTTGTGTATCCCTTTTATTAAACTAATTAGGAAGGAGCTTTATCTAGCTGGGGATTTTTTTAAGCTCTGAAAGAAGTAACATGTTGGACTTAGATATTAAAAGTACAAATGCACCTCTAAACCATTTTCACTGGTTTAACTTCTCTGTATTAGGTTTTGTTTCTGTGTGTTCTGTAGCTGACATTATGAGTAATCACTCATTTATTCCCTCATCTAGGCATCAGAGACAAAGTGTCTGATTGGGATGAGTTTCTGCGGCAGACCCTGGTGGGAGCGTGTAGCCCTCCTGTTCCCCTGCTAGAGGGCGTGAGTATTACTGCTTGCAGAACCAGTGTGGAAAACTCTTTTCATCTTCGGTGATATTTCTTGTCCAAGGAATCTTAAAATTGGTTGCTTGTTTAGCACTCTAAAGCAAATAAGCATCATTACTACAGACGTAGACAGTGGGTATTGCTGGGTTTAAACGTATCCTCAGAAGTTGCCAACTGGTGCCTTACTTAGTGCCTAAAATATTCCAAATTAGTTGCTGACACATAAAAATCTAGCTTTCCAGATTCTTTTATGAAGTTGGAAAATGTGGCCTTTTTGGGCTCTCTGTAACTGAGCAGGTGTTGATTCTACTTCAGGAATTTGTAACTCCCACCCCAGGTGGATTGAGACCCCCTTTTCTTTCACTCAGAAGACCCTGGACCTATCGTATCCTTACCACCTACCTTCTTTCAACAGTCCTTTTAAAGTAGGGTAGCTTTTGAGCTTGTTAGTGAATATAATACTGGTTTCTTGTCTTTGTGAAATCTGTTTATTGGTTATGACATTTCTAAGTTATATTTTGTCGCTTTCTGTCCTACCATTACATGCTTTGTGGCATATGTGAAATGCAATGTATGAATGTTCCAGTTTCTCTACATCTTTGCTGACACTCTTTACTCTCTTTTGGTTATAGCTATGCTAGTGAGTGTGAAGCGGTATCCAATTTTGGACGCGCATTTTCCTAATGACTAATGATGTTGAGCATCTTTTTCTATACTGTTGGCCATTTGTATATCTTTTTGGAGGAAATGTCTTTGCCTGTTTTTAAATTGGGTTTGTGTTTTTTTTTTATTACAGAATTGTAAGAGCTCCTTGTATCTGATAACAAATCCAGACCAGATATATTTCCAGATGTTTTGTGCATCGTCTTTTCATTTGCTTGACGATATTGTTTATAGCACAAAAGTTTATTTTGATGTAGCCCAATTTATCTGTTTCGTTGCTGTTGCTTATGCTTTTGGTGTCATACCTAAGAAGGCTTTGTTTAATGCAAAGTCACAAAGATTTACTCCTCTGTTTCCTCCTAAGTGTTTCATAGGTTTGACTCTTATGTCTAATTCTGTGATCCATTCACATTCCCCCTTTAAAACTCAGTTGGTAAATACTCTCCCGGCTGATCTTTATATTTTATACTCAGACTCATTTCATTATGCTTAGCCAGAGCCTGGCACATACTAAGTAAACAGTAAAATTCTAATGATTGAATGAAATCATGAACAATGAATTAATAGGTGCCCAGCTCTACATCGACCATGATTCTGACATTCTAATACTTAGCTGTGAATGTGTTTCTCCATTTGTTCGTATGTTCTTTTGCATACATATGAATATGTGAGCAGCGTCACAGAGCAGTTCTTATTAGGGGAAAAAAGTAAGTTTGAATATTAAGAAATGACTAAGTGATAATGGAATCAGCATTCTTTTCTATTCTTTATTGTAGCTTTTAATGTATTTCTAGAGAGTGATAATTAAACTTTTTCTTTCCATCAGCATAATCAAAACACTGTGTTCATAGGAACGTTGTTGTGAAATGAGTGAAAAATCAGAAACAACTGAAATGCCATCAGTAGATAAGTGGGTAAATTACTACTCACTTATAACACAGAATATCAATAAAATGGTCTAACACAATGAAGAGGATTTATATGTACTATAATAGAAAGAAAGCTGTGGTGTATTCAGTAACAAACACAAATTAAAAAAGTATACAGTGCTCCCATTGTTCAAAAAATATAAGATAGACAGACACAGGTAGATACTGACTTGGGTGCAGAAAACCCAGTGTCAGAGTAAGACTAAGTGCTAAGTAAGACTTAGTAATAAGACTCAGTAATGACGATATTTTAAAAATTCTTATTAGATGAGACTATATACCATAGTCTTAGAGATAGAGATCTTAGAATAGTTTAATTGCATTGTAAGTAAGATTTTCTATAAAATAAACATTTTCATATCATCTAGAAATAATACTGTAGAGACTTGTATGATATTAGGCCATTCAGTGACATGACTTTGAGTGGATAAAAATATAAAGGCTAATCTGAGATAATTTAAAACTTGACTTTTTAGAATACTGTGTTAACTTCTCTTAATCATTTTACATCTTGTACCTACAGCTCCGTAATGGGAGGAACCCTTTAGATCTCATTGCTCCGGGCTCCAGGCTAGAGTGTCAAGCTTTCCGGGACTTGTTGAGCACTTGGATCGTTACAGTAGTAGAGAACATCGGAGGAAGGCTGAAGCTGCGCTATGAAGGACTGGAAAGTTCTGACAGTTTTGACTTTTGGTTGTATTACTTGGATCCATTTCTTCATCACGTTGGTTGGGCTGCTCAACAGGGATATGAGCTTCAGCCCCCATTAGGTGAAGAGTAATAGGACTTTTTAACTTTAACTGTTACATCATGGTCATAGTATGTTTTTATTAATGTTGATAAAACTGAAAAACGCATTACTCTACATATTACAAAACCCTTTGTGTAATAGAGATGTTTCAAAAAAATGTGTATGCAGTTGAGTGCCTATTTTTTGTTTTTTGGTTTTTTTTTGTTTTGTTTTTTTGGTTTATTAGTAACTTGCCGCACATATTGATGTACTCATGGACTCCTGCCTCAGCTCCTACTGACCCCTTACCAAAATTGAAGAAAAATTCTCTAGGTAGCATTTAGATACATATAGGAGTAGTCTAGGTCTTGGTTCAAAGTGGATTAAAGTGATTAAAAGAAGTAACAGTGAGATCAAAACAGGAGTGACTGTTTAAAGCAAGTTTGGACGTTCTGTTATTTTGTGGCCTACAGCAATCCTTATAATCTCCCTGTAGGTATTTTCACCAGACTTGCTACCCACGCTCTGAATAGGGGAGACAGAGTACTGAAGTTAAGATGCAGGTTCTTTTGAATGAAGATGGTATAAGTGGGCTGGAGCCCTTTCTTTTCCCTGTGGAAAGTGACTTTTTTGTTTACGCGAATGCTTTCAAAACAGTTATAAAGTAAGTTCTCCTCATTTAAAACATCCTGTCTTGTTTTACTAAAGCCATCCAGCATCTAAAGAATGAAGCTGAGTGGCAGGAGATCCTGGCCAAAGTGAAAGAGGAGGAGGAAGAGCCACTGCCATCGTACTTATTTAAGGTAAGAACAAAAACATGATGGATAGTACTTACCTCTCACAGTGGGGTAGGGCACAGTAACCCCGGGGCCAGTGAATGCGCTGTGATAGTGGGAGGAGGAAAGAGGTTTGAAGGCTGGAGTGATGGGCATCCTGTTTCTCTTCTAAAGGTAGTCTAGGTTTTCTCCCAGAGTTCTCTTAAAGTGTTTGAGTCTTGTCTTTTCCACTTGTAACTACATAGCCCCAGCTGTTACAAAATAAACTTGTTTTCCTCCAGATGGCCTTTGTGTGCCAAATAGAGAGAGTAGGAGTACTTCCAATACTTTTTTTTTTTTGAATAATTTTTTCTGAATAATTTATTCAAGGAAAGAAAATTACAGGATTAAATTCTTTACCAGAAGTTGGACAGTTATGTTATTTTAACTAAGAGTAATATTCTGCTATATATGAGTATAAAATTAATGTGAAAATACTATAGTTTTATTCCCTCTTGGTGTTTGCATTTCAGGACAAACAAGTGATTAGCACTCATTCATTCTCTGTAAATATGAAATTGGAAGCTGTGGACCCCTGGTCTCCTTTTGGGATCTCTCCTGCTACGGTTGTTAAGGTAAAATGGGGGCAGCTCTCTTGGTAAGAATTCCTGTCAGGGTGACTGGTTTAGGAAAGTGGTAGTGTTTTGATCTTCAGGCTCTGCTGATCTGAGCCATGTTTCTCCTAAGCTGTGAGGCTAGAATGACTTCTGTGCACATTTTGTATTTGTACTGTCCAGGTCTCTGCGGCCCATTCCTTCTTCTGGGCCTGCTCACCCCAGCCAACCAAAGCTCGGGTGCCAGAGTAGTGGGGTGTGTGGTCTTGGGAGCAGGCCTTACTGAACACTAGAGGGGACTTAACCTGGCAGGAAGCTTGCAGTGTCTGAGAAGCACGGGCACAGGCATCAGCGTCGGTATCCACCCAGGTGCAGGGCTCACTGGGTGAGGGGATGTTGGGGGAGCAGGTGGTCCATGTCATGAGATCTGCCCAGGATTGCTCCAGTATGGAGTCCAGACTCAGACTTCAGTCTTTTGGAAGGCTGACTAAAGTAAGGCTCTGGTTGAGAGTAACCACAGGAGCTAGGCAGGTTGTCAGGCCCTGGTTACTCAATTACTAGAACTGAGGCCCAAGAGAAGGGGTTAGTTCGGCACTGGAGCAGAAGCCCATTTACCCAGAGTAGAACCAGAAGACTGGCATGACTGGAGCAGAAGTTGCTTGGATGCTAAATCATCTGATTGGTCGAGATTTAAATTGTTTTGCTTTAGGAGAAGATTATTTTTGAACAGGGAGGGATTCTCAACCTACAGTGGGGTCAGAAGGCCCTATCTGAAGTCTAAAGGGCTGTTGGGTGGCCAGGAGCCAGAGAAGGTTAATAAAACCTTTTAGGCATTTGAAACTCGGCTAGGATCCAAAAATTTAATATGCAAGTGTGGCCGACTCCTCACTAAACCTAAACTAAATTGTGTTTGGAGCCCAAGTACTTAGATTTGAGCCCAGGTTCTGCTGCTTCTTTGCTGGGCAAAATGGGGCAAGTTATTTAACTTCTTTTTAAATCCAGCTTCCTTATCTGCAAAATGAGGTTGATAATGGTCCCTACCTTATTAAGTTGTAAGGAAGATTAAAACAGAATTGATGTGTGGAAAGCATTTAATTAAAACAGTGCCTGGGGGCACCTGGGTGGCTTAGTCGGCTCAGATCATGATCTCACAATTGGCGAGTTCAAGCCCCATGTTGGGCTCTGTGCTGACAGTTCAGAGCCTAGAGCCTGCTTCGGATTCTGGGTCTCCCCCTCTCTCTGCCCCTTCCCTGCTCGCGCTCTGTCTTTCACTCAAAAATGAATAAACATAAAAAAAAAACAAAAACAAAAACAAACCAGTGCCTGACACAGCGGTAACATTTATTGAGTGCTTAGTGTTGCTATACCCACTGTGGCTATGAAGTTTTGTAAGATGTTTGTCTATGCTGAGGAATGACACACACACATATGTGTGTGTATACATACACATAAAACCATTTGTCTGCGTTGTCTGTTCAATGGTACGTGCTGCAGGTTTTTGATGAGAAGTACTTCCTGGTAGAAATGGATGATTTGCGACCAGAGAATCACGCACGGCGATGTTTTGTGTGTCATGCTGACAGTCCCGGTCTTTTCCCCGTGCAGTGGAGTCTGAAGAATGGTTTACACATCAGCCCCCCTCCCGGTATGTAGTTGTTGTTTTCTGAATTGTCCATCAGGGGCTTCTTTTTGAAATGGCATTTATCTCCCTCTCTCTCTCTCTCTCTCTCTCTCTCTCTCTCTCTCTCTGTGTGTGTGTGTGTGTGTGTCTCTCTCTCTGTCTGTCTCTCTCTTCATGCCCCAGCTTGTCCTCAACATTTTTTGGGTCCCAAAACAAATATAAGTGAAGGCCTCGATTCCATATATTTAAATATTTGCAAGTTATAAGTTAAGCTAAAATGATTAAGTCAAGTTACTTTCTGTCCTCCTACCTTGACAAATATATCTTCATAACACCTGGGGTCCCATGCACGTTCTTGGTTGGCCCCTCCTATGTGTGTCATGAGGGCACAGAGGAATGTGAGAGTAGGACAGGCAGAGAGTATTGGCAGGGTTGGGAGTTGGCAGAGGAGGAGAGACCTCAGAACCAGAACTCGGAGGTAGGAGGCAGATATCAGATGACTTTCTGGTTTCTGGGCATCCGCTTAGAGTGCAGCTCTTCAGACTTGAGAGGGAGGTTTATGATTAAGAGTAGGACTCAGAGAGGCTGTAGGTAGGAAACCAGCAACTCATTTCCCTGGTGTTTGCAACTTTGCAAAATATCTTTGATCCTTTAATCAATGCTCTTAAATATGATTTCGTTGAGCTTGACTGAAATTTTTAATAATTATAGCATAGAATATCTGGACATGTTAAATGTTTATCTGCTTTTTATATCAGCAATCAGATTACTTGATTGGAAGTCTGTATATCCTTTATTAGTAGGCTGTGGGCAAATACAGCTTCGCTTCTTAAACGGTGAGTGCTGGAACACTGGGCTGGAATTGCTCTTATGTGTTAACAAGAGTCATAAACTCAGAACTTGTGCTGTTTATTCAGCCTTCATTCATCCAAAAAACATTTATGGAATGTTTGTTATGAGCCAGGTATTGGGTGTGTCTGTCACTGGGGAGGCAAAAGTGAGTATGATGGTTCCTTCAAGGAGCAAGTAGGGGAAACCATAATGGAGCCTCCCAGGTTCTCTCATCAGTGAACACACAGTGGGCATACCTGCCTGGTGGTGGTGGCAGAGGGGGACATGCCTACAGGAGGAAGTTCTTGCTTTGCTGGAAGACTCTGGACATCCCAAGTTCTTTATCTTACCGCTGCCTTTGTGTGAAAAGGAAAAAACAATTATTAACGATACTGGAGCTTTCAGCTTTGTACAGACAACTCATCTATCTCTGTAAGTAGGAGGAAAGTAGTGGATTATGTCACTGGAAATGGCAGCTGGTTTACTGTGAGGAATAGAGGTGGAGGCAGAAGTGGAGTAGGGGGGACATGGTAACAGTCTGAGTTGGGCGGAGGAGGGACTGCAGGGGCCGTGTGGCTATCGGCTGGTGTGGTGTGGTAGCCCGCTGTTGCTCAGCTCTGCACGGCGGAGAGCTGGTCCAAAACGGTGGGGCAGCTGGGCCGATAGTGTTGCCAGGGCATCAGATCTGAGAGGCTTCTACCAAGAACCATGGTGGACTTAAGCAGACAGTTAAGCTCAACTTTTTCCTTCGGAAATGACTTCATGATTCAGGTTACAAGATGGCGTTGCGCTTCTGTACAACATGAATCTGGAAACAGTGCTGAGACTTTTATGTCAGGAGTGGCTAAGATGTGTAAGGACAGAGCTTCATGAGGGAAGAAAGATTATTTGCTGTCCCATCCTTTAGAGCCTGAGTTGGAATAGAATGGATAGTAAGACTGGATTTATTAGTACAAACCAAATCCAGTCATAACTGTCTTAAATTCTTTTGGTAAACTGCTAGCAGCTAATCATATAAAATATTGTGGAAAATAAATGCCTAGTTTGAAGCTTGAAAATTTAAAAATTTATTCAAAGTGGGACGCCTGAGTGGCTCAATCTGTGTTAAGCCTTCTGCCCTTGATTTCGGCTCGTGTCATGGTCTCACGGTTCATGAGATGGAACCCTGCATAGGGCTCTTCTCTCTCTCCCTCTCTTTCTGCCCCTCTCTGCACATCTCTCTCTCTCTGTCTCTCTCTCTGTCTCTCTCTCTGTCTCTGTCTGTCTGTCTCAAGAAAATAAATAACATGAAAAACAATTTTTTTAATTTATTCAAAGGTTTTTATTGTATTGCTATAGTTTGACCACAGTTGATCTGTTTTAAAACATGAAAAATGCTTCTGATTTATAGGGTGTTTTTCCTCCTCCCTAAAAAGAGCAAAGTCCTCAAATTAGCCAATGAGAAGTTGTGGGTGGATATCTGGGGGAATGGCAAAGCCAGGCAGGCATGTGTCTTGTGAATTTTTGTTCTCATATTCTTACCTAGGCTACCCGGGCCAGGACTTTGATTGGGCTGACTACCTCAAACAGTGTGGTGCCGAAGCTGCTCCCCAGAGGTGCTTCCCCCCGGTGAGAACCCTGGTCCCCTCGCTGCCACGCTCCGGGTCCGCTGGGGACTGCTGTGCTTCTCACGCTCATATGCTTCATACTCAGTCCCCTCGCTCAGCTCAAATAAGCATCTCGTTGATTGTAATACAGTGGTGCAAGGAAAATTCATCGACTCAGGAAGTTAATGAATTTTTAAAGTTTATCAGGTTTTTTATTAGCTAAAATCATGAATTTTTTTAGTTCATAATTATTTTTGGTTGCTTAAGAATATGAAAAAGTGTTAAGTGGAAAGAAATGGTTAAACTTATTTAAAAATACTTGCATGAAAATATTACATGCGTATGGCTTACAACGCTAAATAGCAGTAAGAAGCTCACAGCATAAAGCGGTAGGTCCCTGTCCCATCCCTCTCCGTGGTCTCCCTTCCCGGGAAGATTCGCTCCTATTGTTCTCACTGTTGTTCTGATGCTTATACTTAAATCATTTTCAAAATAGTATGCTGCCGTCTTATGAGTCATTGATTTTAGACATGTCTAGGTTATGGTAAGTGAACACTTAGCTATTTTATATTACCTTTTTCCTTGGTCTTAACCCACCTCTTTCTTCCTATAATTTTTGGTCAAATCTGGATTGATTATTTACACTATGATATGTATTCAGGTATTATTCACAGCCAAGCACTGCAGTATTTTATGGTTTTCTCTTTTTTATTTATCCTCAAGTTAATAATTGCCTTGTTTTTCATGGCTTAATTTTCTCCGTTTCTATTGTAGTTCTTCCCACACCTTCCCAGTAGCTTCTCCTAAGTCGGTCACATCGGGAAATCTGTCATCCCCACCCCCCCCAACTCTATGAAACTTACAGTTTATTTGAGGGGTGGAGGAAACATTAATTATATATGCAGAAATTCCCTTACCTGACTCTGTCATTGAAAGTCATCTAAATCAGGGAGTCATCTTTTGATGAAACAGTCTATTTTAACTTAAGATGTATAAATCTGCATTCATGTGCTAATCTTTTGGTAAGGCCTTCCCTTTGCATATGGATTGTTATCTCGTGTTCCCTTGAGTCTTTTCCTGACATGTACCTAACATATATGCTGTACACACATGTGTATATACATCACATACACCCTAGGATTTTTAGTACAGTGAGACCTCTTGATACTTTGAAACAATATGAATGCAAAGTTCTTCTCAATTTGTCATTACTTTTCCTTTCCCCTCCCCCCCCCATCCTTTCACACTTGTCTTGCCCACCTGTTTTGGCAGCAGTTTCCTGGTTACTCCCACGTGTTGTTCTCAGTAGCGGCTATAGTTATATGTGGGTGTGTAGTGGAGGACGGCAGCTGTCTCACCAGTAGGAACCCAGGAGCACCAAGAAAAGGCTCTGCAACCAACCACTTCTGCTGGCGTCTCCGGTTCTGCCATTAGCACAGGTTGCTTTGGCTCCCTCCACCTCAGGAGTGGGCCCTGACCGAGAGGACTGTGAAGAATGCAAGCATTTGTGCCTGGGTCCTAGTTCCATGTTTAGAGCCAGATGCTCGCATTGCCACCCTGTAGCCTTTCCCAGAAGTCTCTTTGGTCCAACTAGACCTGTGTATATTTTTGCTGTTTAAAGTTATTTCTTTGTATTTTAGGACAGAAGTGTTAAAATGCAAGCTGTTCCCTAGGCATGTTCTCTTTTCCTCATGTCCATGACCACTTAGATACCCTGATGTAGGAACTTTGTCATTTCTTTTTTTTTTTTTTAATTTTGTTTTAATGTTTGTTTATTTTTGAGAGAGAGAGAGGGAGACACAGAATCCAAAGTAGGCTCCAGGTTCTGAGCTGCCAGCACAGAGCCCAACATGGGGCTCAAACTCGTGAACTCTGAGATCATGACCTGAGCCGAAGTCAGACGCTTAACTGACTGAGCCACCCAGGGGCCCTGGAACTTTGTCATTTCTAAGATTTTTCTGAGAGACATCCTTCTTAGCAACCTACATTCTCTCTTTCTTTTTAAAAAAAAATTTTTTTTTTTCTTAACGTTTATTTATTTTTGAGACAGAGAGAGAGAGAGACAGAACATGAACGGGGGAGGGGCAGAGAGAGGGAGACACAGAATCGGAAGCAGGCTCCAGGCTCTGAGCCATCAGCCCAGAGCCCGACGCGGGGCTCGAACTCACGGACCGCGAGATCATGACCTGGCTGAAGTCGGACGCTTAACCGACTGAGCCACCCAGGCGCCCCCATTCTCTCTTTCTTTAGACAGGTTGCTCACTAGACTTGCCATAAAATTTTAATCCTGGGAACTGTCCTTCAGTGCCACCCAGGGATTTGTCTTTCCCCTTTCTTAAGATTTGAGATTCCTGTTTTCTACATCTAATGGTCTCCTTCCTCTTTCTTGGTTTATTCCCTTGTTTTGATGGAGCCCATCTCCTAGTAGCTTCCTGAAAAGGAATGCAAGAGAGGTAAATTTTAATAGACTTTGCATGTTTGAAAAGGTCTTCGTTCTATTAACTTGACTGATAGTTTGGTTCAGTGTGGAATTTTAGGTTAGAAGTTACTTTACCTGAGAATTTTGAAAACATCATTTAGTTGTTTTCTACCTTCCAACGTAGCAGTCGAGAAGTTGACATCTATCTTTATTCTTGATCTTTTATAGATGACCTGCCTTTTACTCCTCCCTGAGGGGTTATAGATTCTCTTTGTCACCATGTTTCATAGCTAAGCCATGGCATGGCCTGTCTTCATTCACTTGCTGGGTTCTCAGCACATTCTCTGTAGACACTTGTTCCTCTGTGCTGGGAAGTTCTCTTGAATCTCTTCTTTGATTTCCTTCCTTTCATTTTCTCTCTCCTCTTTTTCTGGAATTTCTTTTATTTGTATGTTGGCCCTCTGGATCAGACCTCTACTTTTCTTACCTTTTTCTCCTGTTTTCTGTTTCTTAAGTCTTTTTGCTTTGCTTGATGAAAGATTTCCTAAACTTTATTTTAGTCCTTCTTTAGAGTTTTTAATTTTTAATATCACATTTTTTAATTTTCCAGAACTATTTCTGTTCTCTAAATATTTATTTTTAGCAGTGTACTATTCCTGTTTTAAGGATGTGATAGTTTTTCTTATCACTCAGAGGATGTTAATTGCCCCTGCCTTTTGAGAAATTTTCTTCTTGCATAAGAAGTTTTCTCCATGTTGCTTGTTTTGTCTATTTTGGTCCCTAGCTTTCATATTTTTAGATGTCTGATAATGCTTGGTGGTTTGCTCCTATTTGAGAATGGGGGACTAAAAACAGATAAAGCTGATTGGAAGTTCTAAGCATGTTGGTGGGGATTGTCAACTCTAAAGTTCTCTTTAGGGTGGGGTCTGGCTGGCCATTTGTTGGAGACTCCTAACATATCTTCATGTGTTTCTTCCCGGGCTTGTCATATTACCATAAGAAGTCTTTTCCAATCCCTGCCTGGAGAGTAGAGGCGAGGGCTGGACCTCTCAGCATCCCACGTGCAAACCCCTGTTTTGGGCGCTGCATACATGCCCTCAGTGGTTCCTGTGTCCTTCTGACCTGGAGTCTTGTGTCCTGTCCTCTCTGAAAAATAAATCTCATCTCATATACAGGAAGAAATGGGATAGTTTCCCTGGGGTGTGGAGACATGACCTAAGTGCTTCTTAAATGTTTTCAACAAATTAGTTCTAGATACTGTTCTAAATTTTAGCTTATAAAACGTTGCTGTTGTCTCCCGTTACATCCATACTAGTAGGTTTATGTAAAAAAACAAAACAAAACAAAAACCCCACTTTAGTTTTAGTGCTGTCAGAAGGAAGAGAGAATAATCAAATACGGAAGTTCAGTTCTCCGTTTTGACCCAGAAGCTGCAAATTTTAAAAACACATATTTTCCTTCTGTTCATAAGTGTCATTTATCCTGACTGACTTTCATGATATACAAGGAAGTAGGAACCAGGCAGCTTATCTATCGTGTGTTAGAGCCCTTTGTGGGAGGGAAGCGAACCAGCCATGGGTGAGAGCCAGTTGGTTCAGGGCACAGAGCCTTAGGTACTTTATTTATTAAAAACTCATAATAACCCAGTGAGGTAATGTTCTCAAGGTCATCTGACAGATGACAAAACTCAGGCAAAAAGAGGTTCCACAGCTTGAGTGAGGTCACACAGGTAGCAGTAATGTGGGTATACCTGACCTTAAAGACCATACTGCTTATAACACCAAGAGAGATTATATATATATTATATATAATATATATAATGTATATTATATACATTAATATAATTATTATATATATAATATAATAATTAATTATATTAATATAAATATTACTTGGAATAATAAATCTCTCGGGTCAGCACGAGTTAATACTGAGTATGTGTTTGGATTTGATTCATATATTTTCTAGTCAATTACTGAGCATGAATTTAAGGAGAATATGAAGCTTGAGGCAGTGAACCCTCTTCTCCCCGAAGAAGTGTGCGTTGCCACCATTACTGCAGTGAGAGGCTCCTACGTATGGCTCCAGCTGGAGGGTAAGTGCCACACTCCTGAGAAGCCTTCCTGTGGCCCACTCTTCTGAGCCTTCCTGTTTACCCCTGTGATGTGACTTGTTAGACTTAGTCAATTAGCTAAATAGGGGCCTTGCTCAGAGACTTGTAATTTGTTGTTCTGGGTTTTTTTTAATTTTTCTTTAACATTTATTCATTTTTGAGAGTGAGAGAGACAGAGCATGAGTGGGGGAGGGGCAGAGAGAGAGGAAGACACAGAATCTGAAGCAGGCTTCAGGCTCTGACGTGGGGCTCGAACTCATGGACTGCGAGATCATGACCTGAGCTGAAGTCGGACGCTTAACTCGGACGCTGAAGTCGGACTGAGCCACCCAGGCGCCCCAGAGACTTGTAATTTGTAATGCAAGATTCTTAGCGAAAAACTTGAGTTTCAAGTCCTTGAGTTTCAAATTTTAGGAAATGAATGTAAATAAAAAGCCTTCACTGCAGAGTCCTGTTTTCTTGAAGGGAAAGTATAAGGCAAGTGGCTATGTTTTAATGTCACCAGAATATATGAGCATGAGCATTCACACATAGCTTATTTAAGAGATAATATTTTGTTTGCCCTAACCAATAGAACCAAAGTGTATGTAAAATAGAAAAGACATACTGAAAGTAATATTCAGTGATTGAATGGGTTTGTGGCTGGAGAGCGTTACGTGAGCACTCAGCTGCAATTACTGAATATGGCCTGGGTTTCTTTTTTTATTCGGCTACCAAACAGTCAGACTTGGTACCTACTGTTTCCAGTTTGTAGACTTGATATTTAATGCAGATGTCAAGGATGGTATTGAATACAGACTTCTGTGTAACCCCTGCTGGGCAACCTCACTTCCTGATTGGCACCCACAGTCTATGAGTACCAGAACCAATGTTCTTAGTGTGTGGAGCTGCCCCTGCTGCCTTTTGTTTCCCAGTTATTGCGTGGAACTGACTGTATTTGTCAGTCAGCCGAGTGTTTCTACTGTTAGTTCCAGTTGCCTATTTGCTGTTCCGTAACTAGGGGTCATTCTGTGTATTTGCTCCCCACTTTCATTTTTATACAGTTATGCGTAGGGGATGGTTTACCCTTTTTTCTTAATGTTTGTTACACATGAACAAGTATGACTTCTGTGTAAAAGGAACTTATCGAAAGACTTTGTGTCTGCATTATTGCAACAGTAGAACATTGTCCAGGAAGTACTTTATGAAGAAGGCTATTTAATGGTCTAAAAATTTTTTTTTAATCTAAACAGGTTCTCAGAAGCCCATACCTGAATGTATTGTGAGTGTGGAATCCATGGATATATTTCCTTTGGGCTGGTGTGAAACCAATGGCCATCCCCTCAGCGCCCCTCGCCGAACACGAGGTAGTGGTCTATTTCTGGGCCAAGGGGTTGATTGTTAAATAATCTGTCGTGTGGCTGCCATCAATTAGGATGAATGTGGACATTTCAGAGAAAAGCAGAGTGGTGTTCTGATTGTTTATTCCTACATAGGGAAATCACTTATTGCAACCTGCCTGGATTGCCTGAACAGTTTCTGTGGGTCAAGAATGTGGGCACAACGTAGCTGGGTGCTTTGGATCCAGGCCCCTTATGAGCCTGCAGTCAGGGTATCAGCCAGGACCCCAGTCATCTTAGGGCTCAAGGTAGGGAGGCTCTGCCGCCAAGTGTACTCAGATGGTTGTTAACATGACTCACTTCCTCGTGGCTTTTGGACTGAGGGCCTCAGGTCCTCGCTGGCTGTTGGTGGGAGTCTTCCCTCAGTTTCTTGCCATGTGGACCTCTTCGTCGGGGAGCCCACAGCAGGGCAGTTGGCTTCCATCAGAACCAGCCAGGGAACAGAGCAAGGTTGAGGAAGGTAGAAGCCAGGGTGTTTTTGTAACCTAATCTTAAAAGTGACATCCCATCCCATAAAGTTTGTTTATTTTTGAGAGCGAGTGAGCGCACCCAAGCAGGGAAGGGGCAGAGAGAAAGGGAGACAGAATCCCAAGCAGACTCTGCACTGTCAATGCAGAGCCCTCCGCGGGGCTCAAACCCACGAACCGCGAGATCACGACCTGAGCCGAAATCAAGAGCCGGACACTTAACTGACTGAGCCACCCAGGCACCCACCACCCTTTTAAAAACAGCTCTATTGGGATAGCATTTACGTAACATAAAATTTGATCCTGTTATTTAGTGATTTTTAGTACGCTCATGGAGTTGTACAACTATCACCGCAGTAAATTTGACAATATTTTCATCATCTCAGAAAGAAACCCTGTACCCCTTGGCAGTCACCTCTTTGTCCCCCCAGCCCTAGGTAGCTACTTCTCTACTGTTTTCTCCTATATAGATTTGCCTGTTCTGGACATTTCCTGTGGAACCAAATGATGTATGATCTTTTATGACTGGCTTCCTTTGCTCAGCATGATGTTTTCAGAGTTCATCCATGTGGCAGTGTGTTCTCAGTACTGCGTTCCTTCATAGGTTTTAATACTGTTCCATGGTAGTGATATGCCGCATTTTCTTTATCCAGGCATCAGTCAGTGGCCATTTGGGTTGTTTTCTGTTCCTAAGTCATTATGAAAAATGCAGCTGTGAACATTTGTGTACAGGTTTTTATGTGGACACATGTTTTCATTTCTCGAGTATAACTCTGTGTTTAACACTCTGAGGAACTGTTAGACTGTTTGCTGAAGTGGCTGCACCATCTTATATCCCCACCGATAGTGTACGGGGATTCTCCTTTCTTCTCACTACCCCAACCCTTGTTACTTTCTGAGTTTTTTATTTGTGTTTTATAATAGCCATGCTGGTAGATGTAGGGTGGTATCTTACTGGGGTTTTGAGTTGTACTTCCCTGATCATCAGCAATGTTGAGTATCTTTTCATGTGCTTATCGGACATTGGTATATCTTCTTTGGAGGAATGTCTGTTCAAGTCTTTTGCCCATTTTTTAATTGTTTTTTGTTGTTGTGTTGTTGTTGAGTTGTAGAATTTTGTTACATATTCTAGATATTAATACCTTTGTTATCAGATATGTGACTTGAAATATTTTCTCCCCATTCTGTGGGTTGCCTTTTCTCTCTCTCTCGACACACAGGAGTTTTAACTCTTAATGTAGTCCAATTTATTTTTTCTTTTGTCACCTGTGCTTTTGGTGTCATATCTAGAAAATCATTGCCAAATCTGATGTCATGAAAGATTTTCCCTATGTTGTCTTCTAAGAGTTTTATAGTTTTAGCCTTTATGTTTAGGTCTTTGATCCATTTTGAGTTAATTTTTGTATATGGTGTAAGGTAAGAGTCCAACTTCATTACTGTGGGTAGTCAGTTTTCCCAGCACTATTTGTTGGAAAGGCTGTACTTGTCCCATTGAATGGTCCTGGTATCCTTGCTGAAATCAGTTTTTCTTTTGAATATCTTTTCCTGTGTAGAAAATATTCATAGGAGTCAACTGACTTGTGAGCCTTGAAAATATTATTTTTGGTCTTTGTGTAAAGACTCTTCGTACCCAGAAAATGTGCCTCAGTCTAGATATTTAGACATATCAGCACTTAATTCATAGTACTTACTAGTTAAATATACGCAATGACCAGGTTTTTAAATGTGCTAATGTTAGCTTAATACATATAGAAACTATTCTTTTGTCTGTTTGTTTTTCTTGACATTTATAGTTTTGTTTTCTTCTTACAGTCCAGAAACAGAGGAAAATTGCAGTGGTTCAACCAGAAAAACAGTAAGTAATAGAATAGTATAACAGTATGTTTAAATAATTGACATTTGAAAATAAGAATATCTAGAAAAAGAAGTCACTGTTTCAGAGAGTATATCTCATGTGTTATTTTCTCAGGTGGAAGCATAATTCTTTAATTCAGCTTTTGTTAGGTTACATATTTTTCCTTACAGCATATATGTTCTCTAAAATGGCATTGTATACAAAAGGGTAAAATGCCTTCTCAAGATGTTCCCCCTGTTGGGTCTTCTTTGGCTTTTAAAGCCTGAAGGCATTTGAATAAGAGAGGAAATAGAATCTCTGTGCTGTTATTTGTTATGGAAGAACAGAAATTATAAATTAGGATATGACTTGTCACAGTGAAAAAAACCTTGAGGTAGAAGACAGCAGCTCTATAAGAAAAGGTGCACTCAGAGGGGTGACTTGGTGTCCCATTGTAGCATACCTTCATACACAGCTTTTGGGAGGCATTTATTTAATTAGTGGTGCCTTAAAAATACACATACATGCGTGTTTCCAGATGCTGGGTTTTCAAGTCTATATTAGTTTGCTCAAGCTGCCATAACAGAATACCATGGACTGGATGGCTCAAACAACAGAAATTTATTTTCTCCCAGTTGTGCAGGCTGGGAAGTCCGAGATCAAAGTGCCAGCCTGATTCCATTCCTGGCTTGGCTCTCCCTACAGACTGCCAGCTTCCCATGCATCCTCACATGGTGGCACTAGCTGGAAGGGAGAGCCAGCCCTCCTAGATCAGAGTCCTGCCTTTATTTACCTCATAAGCGTTCTATCTCCAGACACAGTCACAGTGGGGCTAAGAGACACAACAAGTGAATTTTAAGGGGACACAATTCAATCTATAGCAGATTCTCTGTAAGTTATGGCTGTTTCCTGTGGCGGTGTGAGTAATAAAATGGACAGCAGAAGTGGAGAGAAAGGCCACAGATTTCAGTCCCAGGCAGGGAAGTGAGATAGCAGTGTCAAAAATCCGGCCCCGGACTTCTCCTTGACTTAGTTGCCAAGACGGATCCAGAGTTTTAGTCAGAAAGTATTCCCAAAAAGATAAATCAGCCTTTTTCATTGATTGGTGCATATAGAATAATTCTCTGATTTGTAAAACATAATTTGTCTTTAATTTTGAAACTAATAAAAGAAGAAAACAGACCCTTGTAAGAAATGTGTTTGTTCTTTGACTATTGAAAAAAATGAACAATTTACTTATGGTGTGAGAATTCCAGAAGGAATTCTATAATTTGTTGTTCACATGAATGAAAAAAAGTTGATTTAAATATGAAGTATTACAGCACTGTCTGCAGACTGTCTGTTGGCTCATTAAACCATGTACATAGTTTTAAAAACAATTGTTAAAAAAAAAAATATGAGCAGGGAAGCACCTTCTGTTACACATTTTGCAATCTGCCACATTTGCTTTCTTCTTAGATTTGAAGGAAACTAACCCTCAAACTTTACTGACCGTAAGGATTATCTCACTATTTTGTTGTGTTATCTTGACTCAGAATACCATCCTCCAGGACTGTCCATGAGGGCCTGAAGAATCAGGAGCTGAACTCCACAGACTCAGGTATAAGTGTATGCAGTCTTATGGAAAGGAGGACCTTTATTTTCTTTTAATGGGCTATATCTTAAACAATACATTTGATTTATAGGATGTAGCTTCATACTTTTTTTTTTTAAGATTTTAATTAATTTATTTCTTAATTTTATTTATTTTGAGAGAGAGAGCAAGCACGAGCAGGGGAGAGGCAGAGAGAGAGAATCCTAAGCAGGCTCCATGCTCCACACTGAGCCCGACTCGGGGCTCGATCTCACCACTGTGAGATCATGACCTGAGCTGAAATCAAGAGTAAGCGCTTGACCAACTGAGCCACTCAGGCACCCCAAGGTTTTATTTTTAAGTAATTGCTACACCCAGCTTGGTGCTTGAACTCACAACCCTGCGATCAAGCGTTGCATGCTTTACTGACTGAGCCAGCTAGGTGCCCCCAAAATGTAGCTTCATAGAGGGGGCCCTTTTTTTTTTTTTTAAGTTTATTTATTTATTTTGAGAGAGAGTGGGAGAAGGGCAGAGAGAGGGGATCACAGGCAGGCTCTGCACCGTCAGTGCAGAGCATGATGACCTCACAAACCGTGAGATCATGACCTGAGCCGAAGTCAGACACTTAACCGACTGAGCCACCCAGGCACCCCCATAGAGGGTTCTCTTTATTTTATTTTATTTTTTTTGCTTGTTTATTTTTGAGAGAAAGAGTGCGAGTGGGGGAGGGGCAGAGAGAGACGGAGACAGAATCTGAAGCAGGCTCCAGGCTCTGAGCTGTCAGCACAGAGCCCCGATGGCGGTGCTCGAACCCACAAACTGTGAGATCACGACCTGAGCCAAAGTCAGACACTTAACCGACTGAACCATCCAGATGCCTCGAGGGTTCTCTTAATTGTGACTTTAAAGACTTATAATTGTCCAAGATGTATCTAGTTTAATAACTATCTCTGGGATGATATTTCTGTCCACTTATAACTATTCTCTGCTGATCACTTGGGTGCCAAGGTCGCTGGAGGTCAATATTCTCGTTCCTGAGTTTAGGTAAAGAACCAGAGGCTTTCCAGGCAGTGCACTTTCTTTTTTTATTTTTTTTTTATTTTTTTTTTTTTAATGTTTATTTATTTTTGAGACAGAGGGAGACAGAGCATGAGCAGGGAAGGGGCAGAGAGAGAGGGAGACACGGAACGTGAAGCAGGCTCCAGGCTCTGAGCTGTCATCACAGAGCCCGACGCGAGGCTCGAACTCACGAACTGTGAGATCATGACCTGAGCCGAAGTCGGACGCTTAACCGACCTGAGCCACCCAGGCGCCCCCAGGCAGTGCACTTTCTTAAGCTGTGTGGTTGGGAGGTAGATGTTTATTGTTCTTTAAACCTTTTTTGTGATATAGGTTGTGTGTATATATTTCACAATTAAAAAACAGCGCTGGAAAAACAGATTGTCCCAGAGGCAATGCCTGATAAATGAAACAAGAATCATTGCTGGAGGCCAAAGCCTGTTGTCAGGGGGGGTCTCTCCTTGGAATTGTTCTTGGCTCCACCTTTGCTTGTTGTATGCTTAGCATCTTGGCTGTGTGTATTCTAGCACAGATTATGCATTTGGATGGTATTTAGTAAATGCTTAGAAAAGAAATCAAAGCTCAGAGAGGCCACACAGCTTTATGAATATAGATGGGTCAAAAATACAACTTGGATCTTTCTTGGTTCAAAACACACACTTTTGTCTCTTCCACCCACTGCCTTCTCATTATGTCACTTACACATAAAAAAGTAATTAACTTTAGTATAATAACCAGTTTGCTATACTTGCTTACTTTTATTTTCTGATAGCTCCTTATGAGACTTTTCCCTGTGTTTTTTTTTTTAATTTTTTTTATACTTACTTATTTTTGAGAGACAGAGAGAGACAGAGTACAAGTGGGGGAGGGACAGAGAGAGAAGGAGACACAGAATCCAAAGTAGGCTGCAGGCTCGGAGCTGTCAGCACAGAGCCCGGGGCCGGGCTTGAACTCACAAACCGTGAGATCATAACCTGAGCTAAGTCGGACGCTTGACCAGCTGAGCCACCCAGGCGCCCCGACTTTTCCCTGTGTTTAACAGGCCTGGTGATAGTGGCACTATTGTTTTATTCATAATACTGTTTTTGATTTTTTTTTTTTTAATGTTTGTTTATTTTTGAAAGAGAGAGAGAGAGAGAGAGAGACAGAGCATGAGTGGGGGAGGGGCAGAGAGAGAGGGAGACACAGAATCCAAAGTAGGCTCCAGGCTCTGAGCTGTCCACACAGAGCCCAACATGGGGCTTGAACTTGTGACCCATGAGATCATGACCTGAGCTGAAGTCAGACGCTTAACCGACTGAGCCACCCAGGTACCCCTATTCATAATATTAAAGGGAAGGTATTTAATCTTTCCCTATTAAATAGGTGACTGGCATGTAATTGCTGAAGAAGTTCCTTTCTATTTCTGGTTTTCTAGGAACCTTGGTCATAAACACATGCTCACATTTACAAAATAATTTTTCCTTAGCATTGGATGATCATATGATTTTTCTGTCTAAGCTTATTAATGTGGTGCATTTCAGTGGTAGATTTTTTTTCCTAATGTTGAATCATCCTTCTGTTGCTTGCTAGGGTAACTCTTACTTGACCATAATGGTATCTTTTGAGTACCCAGCAGAATAGCATTAGTGAATATCTTTTTAAAAATTACCCACTTTTTTATTGAGGTAAAAGTGACATATAACATTATATTAGTTTTAGCAGTGCAACATAGTGATATGATATTTACATATATTACCAAATGATCACCACAGAAAATCTAGTTAATATCTACCACCACATATTATACATTTTTTTTCTTGTGATGAGAACTTTTAAGATCTGCTCTCTTAGCAACATGCAAATGTACAATACATGGGATTATTACTACACTCACCGTGCTGCACATTACATTCCCCAGGACTTATTTATATTTTATAACGGGAGGGTTGTACCTTTTGGCCACCTTCACCCATTTTGCCCACTCCCTGCCCCTGCTCTGGCAACCACCAGACTGTTCTCTGTATCTGTGAGTTATGGCTTTGTTGTTGTTGTTGTTGTTTAGATCCTACATTCAAGTGACATCATATGATATTTGTCTTTTTCTGAATTATTTCACTTAGGGAGTGAACTCAGGGTCTGTTCATGGTGTCAGAAATGGCAGGACTTCCTTTTTTTTGCATTTTTAATTATTTTGAGAGAGAGCGCACGTGCTTATGAGCGGGGAACGGGTAGAGGGAGGGAGAGAATCTCAAGCAGGCTCCACACTGTCAGCATAGAGCCTGACGTGGGGCTTGATCATGATCTGAGCCAAAATCAAGAGTTGGTCGCTTAACCGACTGAGCCACCCAGGTATCCCAGGACTTCCTTTTTTTAAATGGCTGAATAATATTCCACTCTGTGTCCATTCATCTATCCATGGACACTTAGGTTGCTTCCATTGCCTTGACTGTGGTAAATAGTGCTGCACTGAACATGGCAGCAATAGGTGCAGATGTCCTTTCAAGTTAGTATTTTTGTTTCTTACAGTTAAATTCCAACCAAAGTGGAATTGCTGGATCATATGATAGTTCAATTTTTAACTTTTTGAGGAACCTCGATACGCTTTTTCCTAGTGGCTGTACCAATTTACATTCTAATGGTGTACCAGTGTTCTCTTTTCTCCACCACCTTGTCAACACTTGTTATTTCTTTTCATTTTTTTAAGATTTTATTTTTAAGTGATTTCTATACCCTTTGTGGGGCTGGAACTTACAACCCCAAGATCAAGCGTCGCATGCTCTACCAACTGATCCAGCCCGGTGCCCCCACACTTTTTATTTGTCTTTTTGATAATAGCCATTCTAACAGGTATCTCTAATGAGGTAATATGTCATTGTGGTTTTGATTTGGTATCAAAAGGTAAGGTAACTCTTTAATTTTGATGCACTACTGGCTATTCTAATGCCTACTAAAATTCTAGGATTAAGACATTAATATTTCTCAAGTGACCTCAGCCATGTTCTTTTTGGTTTGCATTTTGTCATTGTTCTGGTTACCTTGGAAACAGTCAGACTGGTATTTGCATGCAGGAGTTTCACTGGGCAGTGCTTTTTGGGAACAGCTCCAGGGTGCGGGAAGGTAAAGGAAGCAGGATTGGGCAGAGGGAGAAGTTGAGTTGCAGTGCGGATGTAACAGAAGTTTCTTCCAGCCCGTGGGGGAGCTTTTTAGCTGGCGTGGCCACTTGGAGTTGTCCCTAATTGAGGGGTGGTGGCCACACCTTTGTACTCCCTCTTTGGTCAGTGGTTAGAAGTGGGCTGCTGCTCCCTGCCCACTCACATAGAGTGGGACTTTGGGCAGGGTGCCTCCTAGTGAGAGGGTAGGCAGAGGGTAATTCTGGGATGCCTTACAGCTGAAAGCCATAAGCTGCCAACACTGCCAGCAGCGGGGAGCGTACGGGCCTTAATTCTGAAGAGGGGGATGTGGGTGGCATAGTTCAGGTGGAGAAGGGGGTACAGACCTGCTGATCTCTGTGCCAAGACCGCATCCTTAGTTCCGCAGGGAGCGTTGTATGCTTCAGGATCCCGTTAGCAGTGGGCAGTGCTTGCGTGCCCTTTCCCCACTGGTGTCCATCAGCAGGGCTTCTCTCCGTTTTATGTGGAGAGGAAGATTCGCTAGTGTCTTTGAGTCTCTCCTGTTTATTAGCGGAATTGACAACCATGATGAGGGAATAAAAAACCATTACATTGAAGTATAGCATTCACACGGAAAAATAGTTGAAGAGAGGGGTCTCTAGGCACACTTAGACCCCACGGTACTTAAAGAACTTAGAGATGTGTTCATAGTACACTTTCAGCCCTCTGAGGAGTCCCAGACATGGGAGGGTATCCACCTCATGGAAAGAACATTGCCAACATGCTAGTTTGGTGGGTTTTAAGGGGACAAACTATAGTTTTGGAAAAGATTCACTATCACTGTCTAGAACTTTTCCAAAATAGATTATTGAATAGCTGATCATCAAGAATCACCATGGGTTCTTAAAGTCAGTCCTTCACTTCCTTTATTGATAGCCATGTGGGACTCTGGAACAGTGTTGAATTAACCCCGAAGGTAATGTGCAGATAATTCAGGTCGGTGCTTGATCTGGGCAGAGGGATAAGCTCCACGATGGAGCTGTCATAAGGATAAGGCATTTCAAGGCGCACTCAGACAACCCTAAGCTTCAGAATATGTAATGGTGGATAAGCTTGTTCCCCTCCCCCCCCCCCCCCCCGCCCCAGTAACCCAATTTTGGAAAGACAGAATGGAAAATGACCATTGTAAACATTCATTTCTCTTCACTCCCCAGTTATGATCAATGGAAAATACTGCTGTCCAAAGATATACTTCAACCACCGTTGCTTCTCAGGGCCATATCTGAACAAAGGAAGAATCGCTGAGCTGCCTCAATGTGTAGGACCTGGGAACTGTGTTCTAGTCCTCCGAGAGGTGAGATTCTTGCCTCGGGCTAGAGAACTTGGGGATTTCACAGCAGCCTCAGAGACTCGTGTACACAAGAGTCCGCCCTCCATAAATGTGGCAACTCTGGGGTTATTGGAAGCAGCTCACTCTTTTTATGTATTGTTCCACAAACCAGACACATCATTACTTTTGCTTCCGAGGGAATATCACCTAAGCATTTCTCCACATACAGCAGCAGGTTCACCTCTGCCGGCATAGACAGGTCTTTTGTCAGAGGCCACCTGAGCGCTGTGCAAGGATGAGCAGGGGCATCGTCTGGGAGTCAGAGGCTGTGTGGCGCTCACAGGGACCATGAGACAGCTGCTCGCCGGCTGTACCTCCTGAGCTTCCCAGCCAGCCGCCGCGCACTGCGCACAACAGCTAAAAAGACTGTTGGGATTTTTAGTCCGTGGGATGGCAGGGCAGGGTCTGGGGAGGCCGAGCTTCTGTGTATACCATGACTGGCAAAGGATTTAGAAGCATATGCCAGAGTAGTTTTTAATTCATGGTGCCTATTTCTTCCTGACCATAATAATGTTTTGAAGGTCTAAGAGGGTGTGATCTCCTAAATGACATTCTGGGGGATAGCAAGATTCTAATGGTCTGCTTTTCTCATTCCCAACCCGTATTTCGGCTTTAAAAACGGAGCACAGGTCCTCACTTTACTTATCAATGCAGCCTATAAACCCAGTCGTGTCCTTCGGGAGCTGCAGCTAGACAAAGACTCTGTGTGGCATGGATGTGGGGAGGTCCTAAAAGCCAAGTGAGTAGACTTTTCTGCCCTTTATTCTTATTTGTCTTTAATGGGCCATAGAATTCCTTCTTTCATGAATAATGTTAGAGTAGTTATGTTCCCTCAGACAGTTCTTTGACTGTTTGTGGTGAAGGACCAGGTTTGTTTTCTTTTTTAAGTTTCTATCCTGTTGTAGGCCAGCACTGTTATAAAATACGGTAAAAATGAGGTGTAAGAAATAGGAAATTGAAAGGACATAGAATGCAAAAATAATTTGTTTTAGATTTAAGAGCCATAAAATTACTTTTGCAAATTACTGTGAAAGTTTAAAAACATTTGCTCTTGTTTTCTGACCTGGTCTTGCCATACATGGATGGGGGACAGTTAGCAGGTCAACCTGGTCCATGACCACACTCTGAGGATCACTGCCCAAGGGTAAAGAAAGACTTCCTAGAAGTCACTTTGCTTTTAGTAGTTAGTGTAGAAGCACCTATGTGAAAACCTTAAACTGAGGAACTAGAAAACAACAGTCTTATTTGCTACTATAAAAATTCAGTGCTTAGCTGTCATAGCTACTTAAGTGATAAATTTGATTTAAGTACAATATGCATAAACTCATATTCAGAATCCTCAGACTATAAAGGGCATAGACTCTTCTGAAAAACAAAGATATTTTTCAGGTCTTTGAATGCACTTGATTTTTTTCTGGGTAATCACTAGCCCAGTAAACTTTGTGTCTGGCATCTTCCACGGCAGATACAAAGGAAAGAGTTACCGGGCTACTGTTGAGGTAGTGAAGACAGCGGACCGGGTGACCGAGTTCTGCCGGCAAACCTGCATCAAACTGGAGTGCTGTCCTAATCTCTTCGGCCCACGGATGGTTCTGGACAAGTGTTCTGAGAACTGCTCTGTGCTTACAAAGACCAAATATAGTGAGTCAGGTTTTTCAAACTTGTTAACTATAACAGCTGGCCATACTTTATATCTTGGAAAGTTTTTATTTTGCAGACCTTCACCTATAGCAGAGGTATGCAAACTGTTTCTGTAAAGGGCCAGATAATGAATATTTTGGGCTGTTGGTCAGATGATCTCTATTGCATATTCTTCTCAGTTTTATTTTTACTTTTTAAAAAACACTTTTAAAGATGGAAAAGCCATTTTTAGCTCGAGGCCATGAACCAGATTTGGCCCACAAGCCCAAGTTTGCTAACTTTCACATACAGTATGTATATAAATTAGCTGTTGCATTGAATAGGATATGTAATTCATTCATACAGTGTGCAAGTATTTATTATGTGTCTACTGTGTGCCACCACTGTTCTAGCACTGAGATTGGGATGCTACAGTAAAGAAAAAGAAAATTCCTGTCCTCATTGAGTTTACATTTTAATGTGGGAGATAGATAATAAACAAGTGAACAAATAGAGATAGGTACCGTGGAGAAAAGCGAAGCAACTTAAGCGAAGTAGGGGTGTGAGGAAGGCTAGGGTGGGTTGCTGTTCACAGATGGCTAGAGAGGTCTTCATGCAAGGTGTCAAGCCAAAGGAAGCAAGAGAGCCAGCTATGTAGACCGCAGGGTGAGAGTGCTCCGGGCAGGGGGCAGCCGGAGCGCGCCTCGCGTCTGCCGGGAGCAGCACAGAAGCTTGGGTGGTTGGGAGGCATCAGTAACAGGAGAGGAGGTGGCTGCCGGCCTCACTCAGAACTGTCAAAACAGCACCTGTTCCCTCTCATTGCTTATCTTCTCCCATGTGAAACTGCACCCAAAAAAAAAAAAAAAAAAAAAAGTCATACAAGATGAAATTTCCAATTTGGAGCCTTGTCACGGCATTGTTGCCCAAAGACAAAATTCTGATCCTACCCTTCCTTAAATTTTACAAGCCCTGATGTCACTTGGGAGACTTAATACAGAGGAAGATTTTACCTTGTTAAATTTGAAGATTTCTTTTAGGGACCTCTAATCCTGTGCCTCTTAAGCTTTATCATGCATGCAGATTAGCGGAGGATCTTGTTAAAATGAAAGTTCTGATTCATCAGGTCTGTGGGTATCTGGGATCTAAATGTGTCTGCTTTTCCAGCGAGCTCCGAGACACTGTGTTTGATGCTGCTGAGCTGAGGTCATTTAGCATGATGAGCTTGCTAATCAATGTTTGAATCACAAAGTCATATAGGAGCCTAACTTTGTCATTTCTATTTATATTTGTTGGACTAAAAAGCAGGGATTGTCTTCGCTTATTATTGTGTCAAATTCAGCACTAAGTTTAGCATATTGCAGGTATTAGTATCTAAGTGAAATATATCTGTTCTCTAAATACATGTATGTCACTTTGAGCTTATGGAAGATATGTGGATTTTATTATGCTTTTTGTCTAAATTTATTTTTCGTAATGATATAAGCCTAGACTTTGGAGAGAGTATTTATAATTTTTCCCAGTTAGTAATTTGAGTGATACCAAATGGATTTATATACTTTAGAATTCATTTTTTACAAAAAATTACATTCTATTTTGTTACTACTTTAATAGGTAACATATATATTTAAAATTAGAATATATATGGTTCATTTTTGGAATTGTCTTTGTATTCTAAAATTTATATGAAAATGCACAGGATCTAGAATAGCCAAAACAATCCTGAAAAAGAAGAATAAAGTTGGAGAACTTACTCTGACTTCAAGTTTTACCATAAAGGTTTAGTTATCAGTAGTGGGGTATTGATGGGACAGAACAGAGAGCCCACAAATAGACCCAAGTTTATGTGGTTACATGATTTTCAGCAAAGATGAAAAACGTAACAGGGAAGGGAAATTCTCTCAACAAATGGTACTGGTACAATTAGATTTCCAAATTAAAAAAACAAGAACAAAACTCCTTGGCCCCTACCTCACTGTATATGAAAACTAATTCAAGGTGTATCACAGACCTAATGTAAAAAGCTAAAACTATAAAGTTTCTAGAAGAAAATAAGATTGCCTCAAGATCCTGGGGTAAGGAGAGATTTCTTAGAGAGGATGCACTAACATAAAGGAAGAAATCACCAAAATTAAAAACTTCTCAGAATTCCTCTCCAGAATAGAGCAAATACTCCCACAACTCAGTAGTAAGAGAAGTGTGGCAGCAACAGAAAGCTGGTGGTTGTACGACATTGTGAATAAGCTAAATACCACCAATTGTGCATTTGAACATAGGTTAATTGTATGCGACTTCTACCTCAATTTTTTAAAAATTAAAAAGAAAATGTTCTGGAATTAGATAGTGGTGATTGTCACACAACATACTGAATATACTAAAAATCACTGACTATGTACACTTTAAAATGATGGATTTTATATCGTGAATTATATCTCAATAAAAAAGAAGCAAAAAGAGAAAACCATTCTAAAAATGAATAAAAGGCTTGTATAGGCACTTCACAAAAAAGATACACACATGGCCAATAAGCACATGAAAACATGCCAATACCATTCGTCCAGGGAGATGCAGATCTAATCTATAATGAGAAATTACTGCACATCCACTAGATTGGCTAAAATGAAAAAGATTTGACAGTCCTTCAAGTTGGCAGAGGTGTAGAGCAACTCATACATTGCTGGTTGGGATGTCAAATTATGCAACCCTTTTAGAAAACTGGCAGTTCCATACATCTGTGGTATGGTCCAGCAGTTTTACTCCAGGAAAGTGAAAACATGCCCACCAAAAGCCTGTACAAGAATGTTCATTGCCACATAATAACAGCCAAAACCTGGGAACAGCCAAGATGCCTGTCAACAGGAGAATAGTTAAACTAGTATATTCTATACAATGGAATGCTGTTCATCAATAGAAGAGAATGAACTATTTATACGTACTGCAGCATAGGTGAAACTCAGGAACATTATGCTGAGTGAAAGAAACCTTGTCCCCAAAGTATCTACTGAATGGTTCCATAGATGAGGCAAAACTAATCTATACCAACAGAAATTAGAATACAGTTGTGGTTGCTTCTGGTGAGGGGGACTGATTGGGAAGGGACCCTGGGGACTTCCTAGGTTGATGGAGACATTCTGTATCTTCATAGGGGGAAGGTTAATTCAGGTTTATGCATTTGTTAGTACTAATTATACTGTACATTTAAGATCTGGACAGATGAGATTACTCCACAGGATGGAGTTTAACCTTAATCAAATACACTGTACCTGTTTTCTGCTGTGCTAGTAGAATCTCTTGCAGTGCGAGGTGTACAGAAGTCATGAAGTTGTCTCATTTTTCTTTGTCATTCACATTTAGCACACTATTATGGAAAGAAGAAAAATAAAAGAATTGGAAGGCCACCTGGTGGGCATAGTAACTTAGCATGTGCCCTGAAAAAAGCCAGTAAGAGAAGGAAGAGACGGAAAAATGTTTTTGTCCATAAGAAGAAACGCTCCTCTGCATCTGTTGATAACACCCCAGTGGGCTCGCCCCAGGTATGAGATCTGTGAGGTACCGTCTTGTCTAGAAGCCAAGATTTACTGCTCTGTAGTCCAGACACGGAAGGAACACCTGCAGGCCTCTCTAACTCAGATCCCTGCTCAATAGAAGGTGGTTTTGTGACCTGAGAGCTGGTTTGTCTTGAATTTCAGTGAGACTTTTCTCTCCATTTCCTCTAGGGAAGTGGAGGTGAAGATGAGGATGATCCAGATGAAGGAGATGATGATTCCCTAAGTGAGGGCAGTACATCTGAGCAACAGGACGAGCTACAGGAAGAGTCAGAAACGTCCGAAAAAAAGTCATGCTCTTCCTCTCCCACCCAAAGTGAGATATCTACATCGCTGCCTCCAGACAGACAACGGAGAAAAAGGGAGCTTCGCACTTTCTCATTTTCTGATGATGAGAATAAACCTCCTTCGCCAAAGGTACCATTTTTAAAATGCACTGTCATTTTTTTTCTCTCTCTAGACTTGCCCTCTGAGAAATGATTGTTAATGATGTTGTCATTCCATTTATTTCAGTGGCTGCTTATTTTAAGTCAAAAAAAAACAAAAAAAAGTTTCATTGCTAATTTATCTGTAGTAGCCTGTCATTTAGTTTAGGGAAAACTGCCCTTTTTTTTTTTTTTTTTAAATAATATATATGGTCCTGTAGAAATAAGTTATTTATCCTTTTGATTCTTGTTAAACTATTTTGTTTGGTGTATTTAACATACACATATATGCATATTATATAACATACACACTATAAGAATGGCAGTTAAGTTATTGTTTTAAAACTAGGTTGTAGGTGCACCTGGGTGGTTCAGTGTTTGACTCTTGGTTTCGGCTCAGGTCATGATCTCACAGTTCATGAGTTCAAGCCCTACATTGGGCTACATGCTGACGGTGTGGAGCCTGCTTGGGATATTCATTCTCTCTCTCTCTCTCTCTCTCTCTCAATAAATAAATAAATTAATTAATTAAAAATAAATATATTAAAAAACAAAACTGTATTTTAAATGTATTGCATGAACTGAAGCAGTAAATGATTTCTCCTTATGATTTAGTTAAGCCTTCTCTCTTCCCAAGTAGCATCCCATTTGCTTCAGCACCCTACCAGAGACTGAGTTGAAATAAACCAAGGAACAAATGGGAGATTTAAAAACCATTTTTCTCTGTTAAATTGTCCAAATTATTTGTGCTGAAACTTCGAGATAAATTCTTCCCCATTGGTATTTCTTATTATCAAAGACAAATATTTCCTGAATACCTAACGTATATGGACCTTGGCCATCTTTGCTGGGAGAAATCATGCCCTAAAACCACTTTAAATCTTGCCTCAAAGGGTTATGGATTTCTATAGAGAGACTTTTTTTTTTTTTTAGAATAAAATAGCTCTGACATCTTTTGGTTTGCTTTTGTTATGGGGACTGAAGGAAATAAGGATTGAAGTTGCTGAAAGGCTTCATCTGGACAGTAACCCCCTGAAGTGGAGTGTGGCAGATGTTGTTCGGTTCATCAGATCCACCGACTGTGCTCCATTAGCAAGAATATTTCTAGACCAGGTAATTTTAGAGACCTTTGATTTTCATTAATTTGTCTCTTTTGCAAAGGACTATGGATGTAACAGCAATTTATTTACAAGTCGGAAGAAAAATATTTCTATCCAAAAGGAAAGAAATGTATTTCCTCTTTTACGAGTAGTAGAAAGATGACTTTAAAAGGCTATTGAGCTGACTTGTTCCACAGTTGAAGCAGATTATCATTGCATTGCCATTTTTCCTGAGACTTTGTTTCCATCCCCCAAATGTTTAAATGGCTTAAAATCAAGCATGCCATGCTTAATTGTGCTCTTCTTTTCCAAAAGAATGACTTACTTGTTTTTAAAAATAATTAACATCTATAATGTGTTAGAATCTAAAGTGGTGATCAGTTTGGAGGCAAGTTTTCTGAAACGAATAATCTGTGACCTTAAATAAATACTAAATTAAATTTTGTTTGGATAATTGGGGAGATTCCAAACTGAACATGTTTGAAGAGCTCATCAGCCTTTTATGAATGTTACAGAGTAGGAAAATGTTGAAATTTATAATTAATATTTTCTTTCAGTTTTAGAAAGAGTTCTCTAAAGAGATGTTTCTTTGGCACATCTAGTTGCCAGTTACAAAACTAGTTTGTTTATTGAATTTCTGCAGAGCAAAAAGTGTAGAATGGTTTCTTATCCTTGGTAAAAGTTTGTCATTAATTCTGAAGACTCATTAGTATGGAGGACTGTGAGGGGCACTTAGGAGAAACTGTGTGATACTTGTTTAAAGGGGAAAAATTATAAAGGAAAGCACAGGGACTCTGATTTTGACACAAGCCAAAGTGAACAGGGGCTGACTTGATGGAGCTGCCATCCATGTGCACATCATAGATAATTTGTATTTTATGCCTTAACAGGAAATTGATGGGCAGGCCCTATTGCTCCTTACCCTTCCCACTGTTCAAGAATGCATGGACTTAAAATTGGGCCCTGCCATCAAACTCTGCCATCACATAGAGAGGATCAAGTTTGCTTTCTATGAGCAGTTTGCCAACTGAGAAGGACAACCAAAGTGAGCTGTGTCTTTGAAGCACAAATGCAGCGAATCCTTCTCCCCACTCTACAAGTGGCGCTGACACGGTCCTGGGGCTCCGGGCCCTGCAGACGTCGGCTTGCTCTCTTTGCACTTTCAGGGAAGGAGGACCCACACTGAGGAAGCAAACACTGCACAGAAGTGGCTCTCCTGCCAGTGGAAATGTGGGCATCTGTTGGTCAGCAGATTGCAGTTTTAAAAAAAAAAATAAAGGTTGTGAAGAAAAGACTCCTGTAAGAAGAATAAGCATTTCCAGTGGTGTGGCCTGAAAACAAAGAATAATCTAGGCTGCTGGAAAGCATCCTTATGGTTGTTTTCTTTTTGTTCTGTTCCTTCCCATTGTAGAGTGAACTTTGTTCTCTGCTTTCCCTTTCTTGGAAAGAGAGGACATAGCTTTAAGTCAGCACTGATTTGGGACTGTGCCTAAGGCACATCAGTGCTTCATTGTCATTGTGTTTTTAAGCTTTTTTAAATTAAAACAGTTCATTTTGGGGATGATTACGTGGCTCTAGGGTTTTGAATGTACAGTCACACTTTGATCCATTTTAAAAGCTATTCTTAAGAGTTCCTTTGTTTACTACCTCTGTTGATGATTGAGCTTACAGCCATGTATAAGGTTTTTTGTATGATGCCATTTTTAAGCAACATGAACACTAAATCTATGACAGAACCTGGAGGGGGAAAAAAACACTGCTTAAAACCACATGTGAGCACTTACACAGTTCCTGACCTGATGTGAGAACCCTACTGTCATTGTTCCCTGTCTGGAGCCAGCGTGGGCTCCCGGTTTTAGGTGGTCTCTCAGAGATTGTGGGCATTTCCATTTAGTTGCTCTCTTCCTGTCAGTTCTCAGAGGGACTTCAGTGGCTTTTATTTTATGTTTACTTTTCTCTACAGTTGTCTGTTTCCTTTCTAGAGTCCTCACTTTGGGTAAAAATCAGTAGGTGTTCCTTGGACCTACAGTAAGCCCATCTCCCTTTCTTTCTTGGGGTCTCCAGCAGATAGAGTAGAACTACAAGAGAAAAAATGTTTCAGGGGGTGATGCAGAGCACGGAGTTTCTGTAAAACTGTGTCCTCATATCCTCAGTGGCTGCACAAAGATTGAGAGGTGGTTAAGGATTCTGGAAACCTCTTTGCCTAGTCACATTTACATGTCTTTTTGGTTAAACCTTTAAATGGCATGTAATCTACAAGCTGAAGGTTCCCACTCAGCAGTTCAACAACTTGGTTTTCTTTTCGGTGTTTCTCTTGGCCCGGCTCAAGTTGACATGAAACTACAGGCGAATTTTCACTTAAGACAGCACTGCTAGCTACTATTAAGTAATGGCATTTGCTGTACCATTCCAGCTGAGACGAATGAGGAAATACACACACGTAGATTGCTTCCTTTAAGTGGTTTGCATTGCTGAATGTTTTGTTTTTTAATTATCCTAGTCACCCACAAATTTATAACCTAATCACTCATCTTTAGGATATAAAAATGTTTTAACTCTACAAAACCGAGTAAATTCTCAACAGCTATACAAATATAAGGTAATACTATTACAGATTTAAACGGACTGTGATACTTCCCTTTTCTTCCTCTCCCCCATCCACACCAGTTTATAGACATTGGCAGACATTCTGTGGTCTGCACCCCTATCTTCATTGGATCATTTATGAACCACCTTAACTCAAGCCTCCAACCAAATCATATATTAAAGCATCCACTCTTTGCTTAGGTTAGCACCATGTAGACCTGGAAAGAAGCTTCATTTAAATAAAAATTAATATGTTGGAACTTACTCAGAGATCCAAGTTTAAAAAATGTAATTAATTCTGTGCCCATGGAAGAGAAACTTATATATATATATATATATATATATATATATATATATATACACACACACACACACACACACACACATACACACACACACTAATTGTTATATATATATAACAATTATAGTATATATATATGTATATACTATATATATGTGTATATATATATATAGTGTGTATATACATATATATATATATATATATATATATACACACACACACACACACACACACACTAATTGTTCCCAAGCATCTTATATATATATATATATATATATATACATATATATACATATACATATGTATGTATATATATATATATAAGATGCTTGGGAACAATTAGTATAAAGTAGATAGAATTGGGGGAGGGAGGTGTACCTTACACAATTAAATTTCTGGAGAGCTCAGCAGTTAAGGCACTAAGGCAAAGGGGGTTCCTTAAAGAAGATCAATGGGAAAAAAATCGACTTAATTAACAATGTTGTTTTATTTAGGGAAATGAGATTTACTTCCTATGAGAGGGAATTTACCAAATTCAACAATGAATATGTTATATTGTCTCTCTTTGCCTTCTCCAGAAACCATAGATGGAAGGGGGCCAAAGCCCCTGGAAAGGTGAAACTCACGGCCCTGAGTAGTCTTGGATCTGGATGTAGTCTGGCTTAGCCGGCTTGTCTGTCTATACCATGATTATTCAGGCTCAGCTTTGTCTTAGAGAGAAGCTGACTCGAAGTTGGGTTTCCCTTAATGTTTCTTGTGTTCCTCATAGTGAGATATAGTTTCTCAGGCAACCTCATTAAAGAGAATTATATACCCCTGCCCCACTCCCAGATATCAAATGAGAGAGGATAATTGTTTGGGAATTTGGTCCAGGGCTTTTTTTTTTTTTCTAATGTATAAAATTTAGACTCCATTTCCCTTATAAAGCTGCTGGGGCTTGGCTGGACAACATTGACAGTCTGATTCCTGTGATTCTGAAACACAGATTTTAAACCCGATAATAACTCACCATGTTGGGATAAGATGTTTGTATATTGCACATAGGTACATGGTACATGAACTTTGTTTTTTAAAGGTATCAACCTCTTAAATTTATCAGAGGCACATTGTGAGGGGCTGCATTTGTCTGAATTTCACCTTCAGCTGGCCCCACAGCTGCCTGAGGTCAGAAAGTTTTCCATGATCCACTTTTTGATCCTGAATTAACAAGCTTGGAAACAGGTGAATGGACTTATATCAGCCCCCTGGAACTTGAAGTTGACTGACCACTATTAGCCCATGTTAGTGTGTTAGGGAAATCTTTCATTGCACGTGAAGATTTGCTGTAACATTTTGACTATATTTTGTGGGCTTCTGGGAACTGTGCTATTTTCCTTTGTAAACTGCCCTCATCCTTCTCATTTGAAGGAGAGTTGAGGTGTCTAATGCAGGGGATGCATTTAATGGGGCTTTACTTATCTGCCTTTCTTTAGCAATGTAGGTGGCTCTCAGCATCTATGTTGTAGATACATGAGGTCAGGGAAGGATACCTAGCAACCTCTGGAAGAGATGGGCTTCTTGGTAAATGTTTATTGAATTACGATAGAGGCAGATGTGGAAAACCAATTCAGAACTTGGCCTTTATATGCCTCTTCTCCTGGAAGTAAAATTATTCTCACTGTGAGAGAGAGGGCCTTGGACCAAAGCTTCCTGAGGACTTGAATATATTTTACTCACTCTTGTATTAATCCTGTCACTAATGTGGCATCTGAATACAGATTACAAGCTTTAGGAGGCCTTAGGTAGAGTAGGACTCAGAACCATTCCCCTGTCTCAAGCCAAAAAGTAGTTCTAGGGGACACACAGAACATCAGGGAATTGTTAACAGTAGGCAAGAATTATCTAGATGGGAACATGGGGAAAACTCACAGACACTTATATTTACTTGGCACCTATCACCAAAGACTTGTATTTAAGACACCATTCACTAGTTTGATTGATACCCACAGCAGCTCTGAGAGAGATGTTAGGAGCTTAGTCTCAACAGTGGAAGCATGTACTTGGTTTGAACACTGGTCCTGTATTCTAGGGGTGTGTGTGTGTGTGTGTAAGCATAAGTTCAAGTGTTCTGTGCTATCATTTGGCCTTATGAAAATAAGGGAGAAGAAGAGATTACTAACAAGTGAAGTATAAATCTTAGTGGGAACCAGGGACCCACTTTTAAAATTTGAATGTCTTGGTCCTGGGTCCACTGTAAGTAACCATGTTTTATGGTCATGGTGCTGTCTCAGAAACTGTAGAACAAAGCCTCCTGTGAAACCAAAAAAAAAAAAAAAAAAAAAAAAAAAAAAAAAAAAAAAAAAGCCCCTTTCATGCAGTTATAATTCTTTCATGACTTTATTCACTTTACAATGTTCTGTTAGTGAATTTTATGATTCTCACCCCTTGTGTGAGAATGTACATACTTTGGAAATTTGAATCTATCCAAGTAAGCCACCTGTGAACTTGGAGTTTTTGCAGAAGAGTTCTAAACTCAAAGCCCAGTGCATGTGGATCTGGTTCCAAGCTTTCCCACTTGGGGTTTCCTCTGTACTTTTTCCAGACTACATAAGTAGCCTTATTTCTGAGGGCAGCCTTCGGGGTAAAGGTATAAAAAAGGTGGTGAGCACTAAATGCACTGGAGGTTTTCTTGCTTCTGGTGTTTCAGAACTCTTGGATTTTTCACAAGAACCAGCAAAACTAGGAGAGGGGGGAATGGAGAAATAGGCCTAAAACTCCCTCCCTACTTACGTCTTTTCTGACTTAACACACTGTTTGGGTCTGGTCTGTCCTGGTGCTATGGCCTATCACAAAGGACGGTTTTAAAAGGAAAACAATCTACAGCCTTGCCGGACAAGTCCTCAACACCAGCAGTCAAGTGTGGACCCTGAGCCATGGGAGGCAAGGGTCTCTGACTATTTTTGGGGACAAAGGATGATATTGACCAGTGAAATGATGCCACCATTGCCGATGGTGCCTGTTCTCACAGTGTGTGGAAGCTCAGTCCTGAGGTTTCTACGTGGTTTAGTCAACCTAACTGCGTGCTTAGTTTGGCCAAATGGTGGTGGGCAAATAGTGCTTGAAGAAAGACGAGGACAGGCTTTAGGGGTAAAATCAAGTCACAAAGCAGATGACTAAAGGGCCCCTACAAAGTTGAGACAGAATTAAAACTGGACAGTTCCTTATCTCCTTTTGCAAGAAGGCTCTAAGGAAGTGTAGTTCGAATGTTTCTTTTGAGATTTTAAAGTGCTCATTTCTTTTCCTCTTCCCTTCTTCCTTTCTTTTTTTGGTTGAATATTCTCTAAAGACAATCAGAGGCCTGCCAGGGTGGGACTTCTGGCTGGTTCCAGCCCTCTCCTTAGGCCTCTTTCTAATACTAACTTGTTGGAACTGATGCACTTTGTTTATTGTATGCTACCCCCTTTTTTTTTTAAGCTGCTTGTTTGGAACAAAACAAAATGCATATTGCATTGTATCCTTCCTGCTTGCTGTTTTTCTCTTAATTTTAAAAGTTATGAGTTGAGGATAAAGTATAATTAAGGAGAAATATGCACAAGAATACCTATTAAAATAATTCCCATCAAGTTTGATGGGTATAACTTCAAGGGATTAAAAAATAACTATTTTGGATTAATATTTTGCGTGGGGTTTTTTTTTTGTAATTAAGAGTGTATATAAACTTGTGGCATATTATGGCAGTTTTAAGTGGTTGTAAGAACATTAATACAGGTCTTAAGCTATGTTTAACTTCATTTGACAGCAAAGAAGACATCTTGGCCAGAGTAAATCCTTCAAAACTCTTTCCAGTGGGGCCTCAGAATCATCTCTGGAAGGAGGAGAAAGTTCCTTTCTACTTTAATAAACTGAGCCTTTCCAGAATTCTCCCCCCTTCTCCTGCTGTCTGACCTTTACCCTCTGGACTTAGGGACTTTTTAATTGCAGGTCAGGAAAGGTAGGAAGAGCAGAATTTCCCCACAGCGACCTTGCTCCTGGCGTTGGGGAATCTGCCCCTGATCTCGGAAGAATGCTTCTTGTTTGTCTACATTTGTCTTGGTACAGCAGCAACGGGCCTTAAGGATCCCTCCACACCTGGAAGGACAGAGCAGTGCTTTGTCAAAAACGTCATTCTCCAGCTCTTATGTGCAACTTCCCTTAGGCTGCCTGTATCTTCAAGCAATTAACAGTCTCCTTATACTCAGCCCACAATCTCTTCTGCTTTAAGTACACATCCTCTTGTTTGATTCCCTCTGAACATGGACTGTAACTGTTGAGCATCCCCGTAAGAGACCTTCTTAGATTTAAAGGCAGTAATGCAATTTTCCCTTACCTATTTATTTTCTTAACCTGATTTTCTGTATTTTCCCATGGTCAATACTTGTGGAGAGTTTTAAATTTTATAAATTAAAATTCGGTTTAATTTAAAAAAAAGTGTTGCCATGTTCTGTGTGCCAGGCGCTATGTTGGATATAAGGGTGAATAATGTAAACCAGTTCCCGCCCTCCAGGAACTCACACTCAGCTGTGTGAGAGACACATGTAAAACCATCTGATTAGCAGTATGAAAAGCTCTAGTGGAGCAGTATACACAAGGTAGTATGGAAGCCCACCGGAGAGGGAGGTCAGGCAGGCCTTAAGCACGAGGAGTAGTTCATTCAGCAGAAAAGGGAACAGTAGTACACACAGCTGAAATGCCGTTTAAGACCCAGAGCTATGAAGTGCATTGTAAGAGAAGGGCTCTAAAGAGCCAACAGCATTTCTGTTCTCTGGATAATCAGGTTAGTATTCCTGTTAGCCACGAAAGCTTTTGTGTGGCATTTAGCCCTTTTATATAATTGGAATTCGTTGGTGGCTATCTTTTAAGGGTAAGTTTCCCTAGGTGGAGTATCTATTGTTCCACAAATACAGCCCAGTGTCTATTGGAATAATATGTGTACATGGTCATTAAGCAAATGCAGCAGGAAGGCTGGGGACTTGAAGGAATCAACAAGAGGTGTATGGAGAAAAGGCAGAGGTGTTGGGAGGATAGATGGGACAATAGAGACTAGAGGCCCTAATAGAGGTAGAGAGCTCCTTCCAAGGAGTCAAGGGGTTAAGGTGGGAGTAAACGTGCATGCGAGGAGGGAGGCATTAGAGACTCTGAGAGTTACCAACAACTTGGCTTTATGAAGCACGTTCAAAATGGACATGATGGGGGTATGTTGACCTATTTTCAGTATAAACCTTGTATATTTCTAAACGACCACATCTGGATTGAAATAACCATTTACATTATGCTCAGGGAAGAAAAAAAAAGTCGACTCAGGCGGATTGATCAATCTAAGATAAGCTCTTGGCCGCAATATTCGTACTAACAAGGAAAATAGAAGAACGTCGAACGTCTGTACTGGAAGGAATATTACTGTGTGCAGAGTCTTGGATTGTTTGCCTCACTGCTCCTTCAGAATAATCTAGGCCGCTTGCTGAAAATGCAGATTATTCTGCTCGGTCTCAGAGCTACTGAATCGGAAACAGGGTGGAATCCAGGAGTGTTTTTAGTAAATTCTGCAAGCTACGATGGCTTAATCTTGGAAAGGAAAAGAATTTAGTCGCAGACGATCCCTGCTCCTGCCTTGCCGACCTGGAGCTCAGGGTCCGGGGACTCGCTCCCTCCAGTCCGTGCTGCCCGGCTCACCTGGTCCGCTCTACCTGTGGCCCGGACGCACGACCCCGCCCCCACGCCTGGCCGGAGCCCCGCCCGTGGTGGGAGAGAGCCGGAGCGGCCGAGGCCCGCCCCCACGCCCGGCCGAGCCAATCGGGCGCTGCGATCTCAGACGTCGGGTTACGCGCGGCGGCGAGTGGGCCGCGGGGCGGAGGTACCGGCTCCTGTCTCGGACTCCCGGCCCGGGGCTCGGCGGTGCGGCCCCCGCACGCAGCGAGGCCGGCCGGGCTGGCGGGCTGGCCGCGGCACCCCGCGCCCTTCCGCCAAGCCCGCCATGCAGGGCCCCGCCGGGAACGCGAGCCGCGGGCTGCCGGGCGGGCCACCGTCCACCGTCGCGTCCGGTGCGGGCCGCTGCGAGAGCGGCGCACTCATGCACAGTTTCGGCATCTTCCTGCAGGGGCTGCTCGGCGTCGTGGCCTTCAGCACGTTGATGCGTGAGTCCCGGACCCCCACCCTCCTGAGGCCCTGTAAGACCACCGCAGGCCCTGCCCAGCCTCGGGGACCCTCCCGCCTCCAGAGTTAAGGCCTGGGGTGCCTTCTGCCCGCGAGCCCGTGCTGGGCATTCCCAAACTAGAGGAGGCTCTGGCCCCGACCCGGGGTCCTGAGTCTCTCGCCTTATCGCTGCAGCCTCTAGCCAGGGTTCACCCCACCTCTTTTTCAACAGCTTGCTCATGCCTGTCTTCCGAGATACCTGCCTAAAACTAAAACTAGCTCCCTGCCCCCCTCCCCCCATTCCCGCTACCTTGTTACCGTGACTTAAGGCTACTCCACTTTCCAGCCTGGGGCCGTGAACCCCCAGTTGGAACAGTCCTTTGTGCCCCCTTTTAGAGTCTCTTCCTAGCCTCCCCTTCTCACTTTTAACCTGCATCTCTAAATCCCTAGTCTGATGCTGGGCTTTTTCCTGCTCTTTCACATCCCAAAGCTTTGCTATCTCCAGTTCGCTTTTAAATCCTGTTACTTTGCAATGTCTGGATTGTAAGGCCATGCATTGCGTCCCCAGTACTACTCCCTCCTGCCCCCTCGCCCTCACCTTTCCCCCCAGCTTTTTTGTCTGTTTTGGTTGGAGCAGGACCCACTCGGACTGCCTTCTTCCCCACATCTCCTCTTTCCCCTCCTTCCTGAATAGGTCCGCCTGTTCCGTCCCTGTCCCAAGCTTTCCTAATTAAGTTGCTTCTCAGGCCTCCCCTGGTGGTTCCCTTTCCCAGCGCAGTTCTGTTATTTGTATTTCAACTTTTCTTCCTTTCCATGAGACTTGGGACAACCAAGTGGTTTGCTGAATGGAGGAGGAGGTTCAGAGGGGCTGGGGAGGTCTCAGAATCCCTGTGCTAAGTCCCCGTTGGTTCTTCCTTGAGGGTTTGCTGATGGAGGAGAAAACCCCAGATGGCCCTTCTGGAGAACTAGAAGTTCCACCCTGTTGTCCTGTGTGCTGTGTGTCATGGGTTTGTATTGTTTTCTTGGCGCACGTCCTTACCTTTATTACAGTAACAGGAGGCTTTGGTTGGCTGTAGGCCTAGGAGTGCCCCTGTGATTGCATTTTGGGGAAGGAAGGGTTATAACTATCTGTACAGAGGCATTAATTCCAAAATGACTGGTTCTCAAAACTTCCCCACTGTGCTCACATGGGCAGAGTGGGAAGTTTCTGCAGAGAGTGTGCTCCTTAGCGTTAGGGAGGGGTCCTGCAGCTGTGTGCATCTTATAGCGTGGAGTTGCTAGATTTAGAGTTTTGCTTGTTATAACTAACACAGGGCTTATTTGAGTGAATTATCCCAGGCTCCAGGTAACCCCGAAGAGGCTTTTCTTGGATGCCATTTTCTTCTGGTTGTCTGGCCTTGATAAATCTTATAACCAGTGCCCGACTGTATATGTTTGCCACTTTTTCTTTCCTTTTTAGTCTCTACTTGTCTTGCTATTTTCCCTGTTGAACAAATACCGACTTGTTCCCCCAGGAATAATTTGTGATGACTTAGCCCAAATCAGCTGCTGACTTGGGTGCATGAACTGTATGTGTGTGTTTTCAAGACATTGTGCGCGGATCTCCACTCCCCTCCTACTTCTGTCTCCTCCAGCTGGCCCTCCTTTCTCTCTGAAGGAACTACAGGCTTACTTTGCATTGTGTTCCCTGACCTAAGATTTCCTAGCGTAGCTCTGGCTGTTTCCGTGGATTTGATTAATGCCGATGGCCCGACTTATTCCTGAGGGCTTGATATTTGTGGTTGAGAGAATGAAATGTGATTATGACAGGCAGAGTTGCCCACTGCTGAGAAGTGTGCCAGGTTGCCTGTGTTCAGAGTGACGGCACTGGCCCTGAAGCCTTCAGGGACACACTCGCTTTGCTTAATCTTCGGTGCGAGCACGTGTGCAAACCCCACTGCGGTTGGCGCTTTCTGTATGCAAAGACCGGACGACAGCGTGGCCTTTTGCTCAGCGTAAGGCTAGACGTGGAGGGAGCGTGTGGAAATGGGCACTGGGTCCTGGGACTGTGATGAGGAGGAGGGTCGGGGAGAAGAGGTAGAAGGGCGAGGACTGTGTCTGCCCTTGCTCATCTCCTAGACTTGTTGGTTCTGTCCAGAGAAGTGTGGGGCTTTTCCCTCTGGGAAAAGGGAGGGGGTCTCTCAGGGAAGTCTGTGAGCAGTTTGGCTTTGGGGGGCTCTGTCTTCCCAGACACGGCGTCGGTTCCCCAGTCCAGCAGAGCTGCTGGCTAGAGTGCCAGGCTCCCATGACAGGAGCGTCCACCTTGCAGCCCTTGCGGGAGGTCTTGGTGTGTGAAGATGAGGCCACTCCATCCTTCATCATCAATTCTACCGTTTATTTTGTTGAGCATATTTTAAATTCTTTTTTTTTTTTAAGTTTATTTGAGAGAGTGTACAAGCGAGCTCACGAGTAGGGGATGGGCAGAGACAGAAAGAGAGAGAATCCCAAGCAGGCTCCTGTCAGCGTGGAGCCCAATATTGGGCTCGAACCCACAAACCATGAGAACATGACCTGAGCCAAAACCAAGAGTCTGATGCTTAACCGACTGAGCCACCCAGGCGCCCCATTGTCAAGCATATTTTAAATAGCAGTCATCTCTCCTGAGCAGTTTAACAGTCCCTACCCTCTTTGGGGTCACAGTCTTTCCCTCCTGAGAGCTTTTGTCCCCCTGTGCCATGGGCTTACTTCCTCTCTTCTCTGACAGTTCCCCAGCTCTGCGGGCAGGTACTGTCCCATTTTCCTGTCAGACCAGCTCTGTGCCATCAGCTGCACCCCCTTCTCTGCCAGACAGGCCGAGGGACTTTTCACCGTTTCACATCCCTGATTTCAGTGGATCCTTAGACCACTGTCTTTGTTTCTTTTTCTACCCAGAATATCACTTTTAGTCTCCATTTACAGGTTGTTGTTTTTTACTTGGAGGGTTTTGTCCTGGAGGATGTCTTCTGATATATATATACAATCAAAATCCTCCCCTGAGGGGCGCCGGGGTGGCGCAGTCGGTTAAGCGTCCGACTTCAGCCAGGTCACGATCTCGCGGTCCGTGAGTTCGAGCCCCGCGTCGGGCTCTGGGCTGATGGCTCGGAGCCTGGAGCCTGTTTCCGATTCTGTGTCTCCCTCTCTCTCTGCCCCTCCCCCGTTCATGCTCTGTCTCTCTCTGTCCCAAAAATAAATAAACGTTGAAAAAAAAAATTTATAAAAAATCCTCCCCTGAGATGTTAATATATATATTAATGATAATGTTATTATATATAACAATGTATAATATATATAACATATTATAGCATAATATATAATATGTTATAACATAATATACAATATAGATTAATTTATTATAATTATTGCTACATAATATTATATTAATAATTAATAACATTATTATAGTATATATTAATGTCTCAGGGGAGGATTTTGATCCCCACAAGGATCTCCCATCGCAGTGCTTACCTCTGTTGTGGGGGTTTTTAGATGGTCTCAGCCCAGGTGGATGAGAGTTTGAGTGCCAAGTGATGCCTGGAGTCTTTCTTCAAGCTACATAAACACACTGACTATTATGGGCCAGCATCCACAGACATGTTTCAGTGTCAGCGACACCTTGCTAAGTAGTGAGCTTTCCAGAGGCTCCACGTAAGCTACCCTTTGTATGTGAAGAAAGCTGAACACATCAGAGGCAAGCTTATTAAGGGACTTCCCGCTCTGGTTCTCTGGGACATCACTGAGAAGCCTTGGTGTCTGAGTAGAAAAAAATGCTTTAAATGAGGGACTTGTTGGGGGGCGGGAGAGGGGAAAATGGGTGATGGGCATTGAGGAGGGCACTTGTTGGGATGAGCACTGGGTGTTACATGTAAGCGATGAATCACGGGAATCTACCCCCGAAACCAAGAGCACGCTGTACACACTGTATGTTAGCCAACTTGACAATAAATTATATTTAAAAAAAAAAAATAAGTCAAAAAATAAATAAATGAGGGACTTGTCATGACCTGCCTGCTGAGCAGTTCCTCATGTTTTGGTGGCTTTATCTCCAGTCTGTGGCTCAATGAAGTCACTCAGCCCAGAGTCCCAGCAGAGCAGAGCTGAGCAGTCCCGGAAACTCAGCACACTGTTCCACTGCAGGGCAGCGGCCCAGCTGCCAGCCAAAGGTCAGCGTTGACCAGTGTGTGTGTTGGCATTTGGGAGTGTTTACTCCCAGGACGTGTGATGCAAAGCAAACGCAAGCCTCTTTCGCCGTGCACAGTTGAAGTTCTGGGCCAAAGTATAGACAGAGTTGGTTTTTAACACAACAAGCATTTTGAAAGCTTGGATAAATCTACCTGTGCCTATTTTCGTGTTACAGATGTGGGGACTAGCCAGCTGGGTGAGGGTGGCCGTGTTTTACAAAAATACTGCTGGCATTGAGAAATGATAGTGTTCCTGAGATCCAAAGTAACATCACAAACCAGTCTGCCCAGCCTTGAAATCTTAATCTTATACAAGAGTCCCTGGTGTTTTCTCACGTGGTGAACAGCCTCCTTATGTGTTCTGTACACACAGACCTGCTGGGACCACCCCTTCCTGGAATCACCTCTGCCTACCCTATTCCAATTTTTATCATACAAAACGTCAAACATGCAGCAAAGATGAAAAATAACACAGTGATAATACACTGTCTGCCCTCTGCCTAGTTCAGAAATTGTTCATGTTTTGCCACATCTGTTTTCTCTCTTTGTACTTTTTTTTTCTTTTTTTTTTTTTGGCCAAGCCATTTGAAGCTGAGTTGTAGCCAGGATCATACTTTACCCCGAAAAATTTCAGTTGAGTCTCCTGAGAATAAGGACAGTCTTCTACATAATCACAGTTTCACGATCATGTGTAAGAAAATGGATAACTCCACAATATCATCTAACATCCAGTCCATGTTCACACTACCCCACACATCACAAATCTCCCATAGCTGGAGTTTTTAAAACCTGTGAGCCAGTCAAGGTCCACACATAGCATTTGGTTGTGTTTTGAAGTCACTTTTACAGTAGAAAAATCTCCCCCTAAACACACACGCACACACACACACACACACACACTTACACACTCACACACTGTTTTTTGTTGTTATTTGTTTTTAATGGCCTTGCCTTTCTTTTTAATGTTTATTTATTTTTGAAGGAGAGACAGAGCACAAGTGGGGGAGGGGCAGAAAGAGAGGGGGAGACACAATCCAGAGCAGGCTCCAGGCTCCGAGCTGTCAGCACAGAGCCCGACGTGGACTTGAACCCACGAACTGCGAGATCATGATCTGAGCTGAAGTCGGACACTCAACCAACTAAGCCACCCAGGCGCCCCTTCTCTCTCTCTTTTTTTTTTTTTAATTTTAACAGTGCAGGCCAGTCGTCATGTGCAGTGTACCATGTTCTGGAGTTGTCTGGGTGTTTCCTTGTGGTGTTTGAGCTGTTTCACTGACCCCTGTGTTTCCTGAGTTTTTTCTGGAGGAGGTTTTCCATTAAGGTAACCTTTTTTACAGCAAGAACACTCTGTAGGCAGTGCTGTGTGCTTCATACTACATTGCACCAGGAAGCGTGTAACATCAGGCAGTCTTGCTATTAGTAATAATAAGGCTGACTACTTGGTGGAGGGGTGAGGTTTCCTGATCTCTCCCTTGAAAAGGTACATTTTCCCCTTCACAATGAATAAATTATCTCTCTGGTGGTGGTAATACTTTGAGATCGCATGAATGTCCTATTCTGCAGTAACTTTTCACTCCGTGGTCATCTGGTAAGATAATGAAACACAGTGATGGCTGAACTGGATCTCAGGAGAGAAGGCACCTGTCTCTGGGCCTGGCACCCAGCACACTCAGTAAATGTCCGTTTCCTTCCTGCCTCCCGAGTGCCAGCCAAAGCTAAGGAAGAACTTCCCTTTTTCTTTCCCAGGCTGGTATTGTGCCCACAGGGGAAAGGAGGACGGCTGACATTAGTGTGGTAGCCGGTTAGGAGTCTTTATTTTTAGAAAGTTTTCAAGGTTTCTAAATGCTGATTTATCTGGTATAGCATGGATCCATAATGGTGATCTACTCCTTTATTTATAGTAAAACTTAATTAATTTGGAGCCAAATTGGGGCAAGAGGGCAAGAGTTGTCTGAATTAGAGGCCAGTCTGAGTTGTAGAATAAGTTAAGGAAATGCATTTTTTTTAGCCTTTTAAATATATGTTTGTCAAGCGTTACCCTATGGGGGCCTATCAAGCCTCTATTGCTTTAATGATCTGTTTTTTTTTTTTTTTTAATTTTTTAATGTTTTTTTTTTTTTTTTAAATTTTTTTTTTTTATTTTTTTTTGGGACAGAGAGAGACAGAGCATGAACAGGGGAGGGGCAGAGAGAGAGGGAGACACAGAATCGGAAACAGGCTCCAGGCTCTGAGCCATCAGCCCAGAGCCCGACGCGGGGCTCGAACTCACGGGCCGTGAGATCGTGACCTGGCTGAAGTCGGACGCTTAACCGACTGCGCCACCCAGGCGCCCCTAATGTTTATTTTTGAGAGAGAAAGAGAGACAGAGCATGAACAGGGAAGGGGCAGCGAGAGAGGGAGACACAGAATCTGAAGCAGGCTCCAGGCTCCGAGCTGTCAGCATAGAGCCTGATGCGGGGCTTGAACTCGCAAACCACGAGATCATGACCTGAGCTGAAGTCGGATGCTTAACCGACTGAGCTACCCAGGCGCCCCTTTAATGATCTGTTTAAAATCCTTTGCAGTTAGTATAATATTTGCATGAAGATGAAGTCCCTTTGAAGGAATTTTAGAGGTGGTTAAAAATAGTGGGATCCCTGGCTCTGGAACCAGTCTGACCTGGCTTCCACATCTGCTTCTGCCACACTGTGCCCTTGAGCAACCTATGTATATTTCCCAAAGGTTCTGTTTGCTCCCCAGTAAGAGGAGAATAATAATTTTTCTGGGATTGTGGGGATTAGAAAGAATGTCTGTAAGGAAGCTGGATCAGTATCAGGCACTTGTAAGGGGCAGGGAGCGAAGTCATCCTCATTGTTAGTACAGTATTTGCACTCATGAGTCCCATTGAAGAACATTTCACAGGTGCTTGAGTAACTTGCTTTCTGAATTAGGTTAAACATTTCCCTTGCTGTCTTGTTTGCACAACATCTTTACCTTCAGCCCTCTTTTCATAGACTGCACAATGGTAGAAAACTTGATTAGCATGTACCCGAAGCAGGTGGCTATAGTACAGGTAATGCTCTCCTTTCGTCACCTAACCCTACCCTGTGTTTTCACCTGCAGAGTCTCATGTGGGCCTGGAGAGGGCAGTGGGTAGAATGGGGCAGCCTGGTTACAGGTGATTAACCTGTATCCGAGTTCCTGGCCTTACACGCCCCAGGGCCTGTGATGGCAGGTGGGGGGCGCCGGCAGCTAGAGCCGGTGTCTTCCTTGTGGCTTGCTCTGCACTGAGTCTCCACTGTGCTGGCTCTTGTGCCCAGCACTTCATGGACCTCCCAGGCACCCTGGAAGGAATGGGGACAGCAAGCAAGGTCCTGGTTAGTAGCTGTAGAGCTGAAATGTAAACCAGATCCATCAGACTCCAAACCCCCTTAGCCGCTTCCTCTACTCCAGCCTGCCTTCTTGCCTCTCTTTCCATACAGGCGCGCCCTCTGATTACCCTATACCCTGGCTACTTTGCCTCATTTTTTCCTGTTTAAACAACTCTGATTTTCTTTCTTTATGATTCTTTTTTTGTGTCCAAAGTGTTATCTGGAACTTCAGGCTGTTTTATGGCTATTGATAGCGTGAAAATATACGTTTGAAATTTCTTAACCAATCATTTTGTGCACATACGAGTTACATCTGAGGTTTGCTTTCCCAGCCTGGGCCTTCATGCAGGTTCTCCGTGGCTGCATGAGGATGGCACTCGTACCCAGAGACGGAGCCTCCCAGAAGCACTGGGGAGGGGGTACCCGAGTCCACTGAGGAACTGGTGAGGAGGAGGCCTATCCACAGCCCTCCTGCTGTGTTTCCTTGGGGACTAAGGAGTGTGGTTGCTAACCTTGAGTTAGGGATAACCCATAAGTTACCCTTTTCCTCACGTATGCATAGAAGTAGCCTTTGAGTCTCTCAGGCACCCCACTCCTTGGAAGTTCTCCATCAAACCCACAGTTTTTCACTTTGACATTGTTGACATTTGGGGCAAAGTAATTCTTTACTGCAGGGCTGTCCTGTGTGTTGTTGGGTGTTTCGCAGCATCCCTGACCTCTACCCACTAGATGCTAATAGCACCCTCCTCCCTCAAGCTGAGACAGACAAAAATGTCTCCAGGCACTGCCCAGTATGTCCTGGTGGGGAGGGCGCACAGTTGTCCCTGTTAAGAACTGCATGTGTTCAGTTTGTGGATCACTCAGTGAACTCTCAGGGGAGCCCTGGAGAGCAGATTCAGTCAGTATGTTGCTCCTGAAGGATGAGAACAGTGCAGCGACAGGGCTTAAGGGCCTGGGTGCCACACATGGTGCTGGGTGTTGCCTCGACAAGGGACTGCTAGGACCCACACCCCGTCCTCCGGGGGCTCTTGGCTGGAGGGGGCTGTGTCCCGGACAGTGCGAAGGGAGTCAATGAAGCCTTGAGGGGAGGGATGAGGGGTTCTGCCTGCAGCTCTGGAAGTGTCCACAGGGGAGCCCTGCTGGAGCACAGCACCAGGGAGGGAAGCAATGGGAAGGGGACATGCGGTGGTGAGAGCTGAAGTCCAGAGGAGACTGTGAGCAGGGCCGTCCTCCTCGGGGCTGGAGAGCATGGGACAGAGGCTCTCAGAGAAGGAGGCCGAGTGTTTCAGAGGCTAGAAGCTCTGGAAGATGGCTTTCCTTGTTCAGCGTCTTTTCCTATAGCTTGCACTTAAAAAGGAGGATGCGTTAAATTATTGGATGGCAAGTCAGCTTCTGCATTTACTTCATGCTCCATTTGGACTGTTTTTCTGAGAGCCTTTCTTTTGAAGCAACTTTATCATGTCCCATGTATTTTTTATTTTTGTTTTTTTAGAGAGAGAATAAGTGAGGGAGAGGGGCAGAAGGTGAGAGAGAATCTTTTTTTTTTTTTATGTTTATTTGTTTTTGAAGCAGAGAGAGAGAGAGAGAGAGAGAGCATGAGCTGGGGAGGGGCAGAGAGAGAGACACACACAGAACCTGAAGCAGGCTCCAGGCTCTGAGCTGTCAGCACAGAGCCCAATGTGGGGCTCAAACTCAAACTGTGAGATCATGACCTGAGCCGAAGTCAGATGCTCAACTGACTGAGCCACCCAAGTGCCTCTGGAGAGAGAGAGAGAGAGAGAGAGAGAGAGAGAGAGAGAGCGAGCACGGGCGCGCGCGCGCAGGCTGGGATCATCACCTGAGCTGAAATCAAGAGTCAGATGCTCAACTGAGCCACCCATGCACCCTGATCGTGTCCTTTTTGGATCTCATGGGTCCCCCTGAGGAACAGGCTGTCCAGCTCCAGAGACCTTGCTTTTAGCTAATAAATGAAGCCGTTCCTTATTGTTAACTAGCTTTGTTGGCTGCCCACCATATTCCACCCAGGTGTAGAGGAAGCAGGGATGCTCCTGGCCTCCATTCTGGACAGCTGCCTGGTGTGGCTACAAGACTGATGCCAGGGCAGGGGAGGCATGGTCTGTGAGCATGGTCCCAGGCTTTGGTGGGCTTGGGCTCTGCTGAAGAACGTCTTATGAGAATGCCAATTGTCAGGTACATTCTAGAAATCCTGTACCTGCCACAGGATTGTCAGCCACTGAAACCACCTCTGTACCTATGATGAAAAGACTTCGAACTGGAGTTACTGCAATCCTGTCTTAGCATCTGACACATCCCTCCCACATTTCGTTTGATGTAGTGTCCTCCTCATTCTAAAGGGCATGCCGTGCTGGAGGCAGGCCCAGCTCGAGCAGCTTTGTGTGAGGCTGGGCCTTACCTGGGGTGGGCTTTCATGTGGGGGCAGTGGAGTGGCACGCGGGTAGGGGAAGAAGGGTCACTCGGCTGGCTGGGGCACTCGACCGGTGTTTTTTTCTTAGCTCTAAAATTTCTTTGCAAGACTTGGTGTTGAGTATCTGTGGCTTTTCTTATATTCAGTCAGTGAGAGGTATCAGGAGCTTTCATGCTTTTTCTTTAGTTTTCTCTTTCGTGGGCTAAGTTATATGCACAGTAGTTCAGGACACAAGCAGGACCAACCTTATATTTTTCATATGCTCACTTCTCTCAAAATGCTTTTCTGCCCCCAGCTTTTGTTCTAGTCGATGGGCTCCTCTAGCCTCTTAAGCTCATCGGTGTTCTTCATGGGCTTTTCTGTTTTCTTAGAAGACATCTTCACTTAGTAACATGAAAAATGATGTAGAGAAATGAGGTACTGGCATCGTCCCAGTTAAATGACAAGCCTGAGACACAATCCTGCGGGAGCAGGGCACACCGCCTCTCTTGCCCAGATCCAAGCACAGTGTGAGCATTTTGGCCGAAGCGGCGTGAGAGTGCCAGAGCAGGGTTTCTATTTGGGTGATGCGTTTGGGCCCAAAATATTTGCAGGTCGTTCTGACGCAGCAGACTTGAAGATTATAGGTCTGCTGTTTCCACTGCTGTTCCCACCCTCTGTCTGAGCTCTGCAGGCAACTGGGCTCCAGAAGCCTGGGAAAGAAAGAGATGGGTCTGGGGGATCCTTTAGACACAGCGGAGGGGGCCCTGGTTTGTAATTCTTCCCCAAATTTCTCTGTGAGAAATCTCATTAGTTGCTGGCAAAAAAAAAAAAAAAAAAAAAAAAAAAATTCCATGAAATGAGAATTAACAAGAACGTTAAATTGCCTTTCAGTACACTGAGCAGATTACATATGGGTTTGGTTTTTTTCAGTGTGTTTAAGTAAACAACTTACTAATACCCCCTGCCCTAACAGGTAAAAATCATCAGTGAATACAGCCGACAAATACACTGTAGTCTTGCTATGGACCACCGTAGTTCAAGGGCCACTGCTGTGGATGGGACAATATTCTGGGTGCAGCTTTTTTATAGTGATCTTGTTCCCTCCAAAATGGAGATTCTTGGGCTGGGCCAATGTGGGTGGACGTGGCTTAAGCTGAATTTTGGTCTGTGATCACGTGAGGCACGAGGGTGAGGAGAGGTGATGCGGGGGCGGGGGTGGAGCAGGCGATTGCTGTCTGAAGGTGTTCATAGCTGGTGAAGCATTGAGCTGTACCAGGGAGCTCCTCTGCCCTCACTCACACTGACCATAGCATAGGTGCCAGTACTGTTATGTGGCAGGTCCTTCTTTGCCTTGACCTAAAGTGGCGTGGTGTCCTGGCATCCTGCAGGACAGCTAGGCTCCTGGACCTGGTGCCCCCATCCTCCTTTTCTGAACTCTCTCTGTGCTGCAGGCAGTGCAGCCACCATGGTCTGCCCTATAACCTAAGCCAAGAACAGCAATGTTATTGGACACTGGGATGCAGCAAGATGCCCCGGGGGCTGCTCTTCTCCCAGCCCCCCGAACCTGCCAGACCCGTTCCTGCCTCTTCCCCTTACTCACATTCCTTCCCCTGAATGTTTTTCTCCTTCCTCCCGGCCTAGCCACATCCTCCCCAGCTTCCAAGAAACTTCCCCCTTAATGACCTTTGCCCATACTAGTCTCCTTTGAAGTTGCAGGACAGTCAGTCAGTACTGATCAGGTATGACCTCCGTGTGGCCCTGCCTTTCCTTGGGCCCTGTCTGGCTTACTGGCCAGGCTCGGGGCTGGCACATGCGGGCGCTCTGACTGGGTGCTCCCCACCTGGAGGCTGGACAGGAAGACAGCAGTGAAACATAGTATACTTAGTCTCTATTGGTCTTGGAATAGTTTCTCCACCTTTCTTTGTCTTTCTTGGCCTTGACGCTTTTTAAAATCTAATTAATTTTTTTTTTTAAGTTTATTTTTGAGAGAGAGAGTCAGCGGGGGAAGGGCAGGGAGAGAGGGAGAAAGAGAATGCAAAGCAGGCTCCACACTATCAGCACAGAGCCCGATGAAGGACTCAAACCCATGAGCCATGAGACCAATGACCTGAGCCAAAACCAAGAGTTGGATGCTTAACCAGCTGAGCCACCCAGGCGCCTTGGCCTTGATGTTTTTGAAAAGTACAGGCCAGTGGTTTTGTAAATGTCCCAGATTGGGTTTGTTTAATGTTTTCTCATGGTTACCTTCGGGTTGTTTGGGGGAGGGGGGGGATGTTGCATAAGTGATGTTGTGACCTCCTCAGTGCCTCAGAACCTGGGGCACCTGATGTGGGTTTACCCCAGCGCTGGTGAAGTTCTCATGATGATTTGAGGAAGGTGGTCCCTCCAGGTCTCTCCCCTGAAGTGAAAAATTTTCCCTTTGCAATTAATAAGTAAATTTTGGGGAGGTATTCTGAGACTGTGTAAATGTAAGATGTGTTTTCATTCTTCTTGTAAAGCCTCCCCTGCTTGGGAGGTCAGAACCACAGGCACTGAAGGTATTTTGGCCAAAGGTGCTTTGGCCAGTGTTTGATCTGGTGATGATACTGAGTCACGTTTTTTAGTGCTTATTATGTGCCAAGTCCTGTAAGCACCATAAATATATGTTAACTCATTTATTTCTCACATTCGCCACACAAAGCAGGTACTCCTGTTATATTGTATACCTGGGGAAACTGAGGCACAGAGAGGCTGAGTGAACTGTCTAAGGTTGTGGCAGCTCCTAATTGGAATCCTGGAATTCAAACCGGTGAGTTTCACCCCAGTGCTGGGACTTTCCACTGTTCTGCCCGCCTGTTGCGTGCAGTGTTCACGTGTATTTCATGACATGGGGACACTGCTTTCCTAACCTCTGTAGACTTCCTGTCTTCTCTGCACATGGAATTCTTTACCACCATTTGGTTCCCATTGTCTTTCATCTGCTTGGTTTTCCTTCAAGAGCATCATTGCAATCATTTGTGTAGTCATGATAGGTGTGCCAGGAAAAAGCCATAGGCTTTTCCTTTTGAGATTGGAATCCCGTAGGGCTTGTCATTGAAGTCCGAGGACTCTCTCCCATGTGGATAAATTTAACATTTGAGCCTGTACAAAAGTGGGTAAAGAGACTTTTGCCAATGAAGGAGTCACTGGTATAGAACTTGCCTGTCTTCTGTTAGCAACCAGAAAACAGACCAAAATATGTGAAACAACTAAAGAGTTGCAAACATTGGGCAACGGGCGGCTCAGGATAGTGGTCCCTGAGAGAAAGAAAATGATGAGGTCAGCCCTGTGGTCTTTCTGCCGGAGGCAATTTCCAAATCCCAAGCAGAAACCCAAGCAGAGCCGAGCAGCCTTGCCAAGTTGAGAAGACAGAATTGAGGAAGCCAGAGCAGTTGGAATTTCCAGGAACAATATGGAGAAAAACAAACTACATAAAAGAAAAGCTCTAGACATTTGCTCAGGGGTCTCCTCAAGGCTCTTTCTGAACATTGGTTTGTGCGTGCATGGGGTAAAACTCATGAGGCAAAGCCAAGAACAGCTGCTGGGAAGATGTAAGCTCAACTCTTTCTAGGGCCGGGAGATGTTTTTCTTCCCAGTTAGGTGAGAGACCTTACTGAACACCGGGGGCACTGGGTGGACACCTCAAAAGATTGTGCCTTATTTGAGAAAGCTGCTTTGCAAACTTAACTGCCAACCCAGGAAAGGGCACAGAGCTTAAAAACAAGCCAGATACCATACACAGAAATTGAGCAGAAATATATCACAGATCTGGATGTAGAAGCAAAAGCTCTGACCCTTCTAGAAAGAAACATTGGAGAAAGTCTTTGTGACCTTGGGATAGGCAGAGAGATCTTAGGACACAAAAAGCTTGAACTTAAAAAAAAATAAAGTAAATGGAAGATAAGTCAGACTTCATCTAAATTAAGCATTTCTGACATTCAGAATAGACTGTAAAGAAAATGGAAAGGTGAGACGCAGACTGGGGAAAAAATATCTGACAAAGGACTTGCATCCAGCATAGGTGAAGAATTCTAACAACTCAGTTAAAAGACAGTGTTGTTTAATGATAGGCAAAGGATTGGAATAGGCATTTCTCTGAAGAAGATATACAGGTGGCCAATAAGCACATGAAAAGATGTTCATCAGGGAAGTGCACATTAAATGATACCACTGCATACCCAACAAGGATGGCTAAAATTTAAAAGATTGACAATACCAAAAGTTGAAGAGAATGTGAACTTTGACATTCTTGTATACTGATAGCAGAAATGTAAAATGACACAACCATTTTGGAAAACTGAAAGTTTCTTACAAAGAAAATCACACCTGCCATATAACCCAACAATGTTGTCCCTAGACATTTACTTAAGAGAAAAGAAAACAGGGCCACAAAAGGACTTGTACATGAATATTCATAACAACTTTATTCATAATTGCCCCAAGCTGGAAACGATCCAAATGTTCATCAGCATGTGAATGGATGAACAAATTGTGATCTATCCAAATGAGGGGATACAGTCAGCAACAAAGAGGAATGAACTACTGATTCGTGCAACAACATAGATGAACATGCTGAGCAAAAGATTCCAGCTCAAGAGAATATGTCCTATGTGAGTCCCTTTGTATGAAATTCCAGAAACGGAATCTTTAGTGACAGCAAGCAGATTAGTGGTTGCCTTGGAGTGGTAACGATGAGACCGACCACAAAGGAACATGAGATAACTTTTGGGGGTGATGGAAATTACTATGTTGGTAGTGAGGGTCACATCAGTGTATACATTTCTCGAAATTCTTGAACTGTATTTAATATGGATGTATTTGGGTATATAAATTATACCTCTGAATTGATATAAAAGAGAAGGGAGAGAGGGGCGCCTGGGTGGCTCAGTTGGTTGAGCGTCCAACTCTTGGTTTCATCTCCGGTCATGATCTCACAGTTTGTGGGCTCGAGCCCTGCATTGGTCTCTGTGCTGTCAGCACAGCTTGGAATTCTTTCTCTCTCCCTCTCTCTCTGACTGACCCCTCCTCACGCATGCTCTCTATCTCTCTCTCAAGATAAATAAACTTAAAAAGAGAGAGAAGGGGCAGAAGCCTCAGAATTATCAAACTGTTTTACAGACTTAACTGCTTACTCCAGCAAACTTCGGTACTCATTAAAGGAAGACAACAAAATCCAAATACCTAACAATGTGGCAATCATAATGTATAGCTTCTAATCAAAAATTACAGGACAGGTGAAGAAGCAGAAAATTATGACCTATAATCAGGAGAAAAGTCAGTCCATGTAAATGAATTAAGAATGAAACACAAAAGGAAGTCAAATAACAAACAGAGCCCCAGTGACCCATGGGAAAATAGAGGGCCAACCTGTAATTGGATTTCTAAAAGAGGCAGAAGAGAGGGCAGGAAACATATTTGAAGACTAATGGCTGAACATTTTCCAAAGTTGATGAAAACTGTAAACATAGATCCAAGAAGCGTCATAAACCCCAAGCAGATGAACCACACAAAGTAAATGACACTAAGCCACATCATAATCAAATTGCTGACAAACAATGATAAAAAGAAAATTGTGAGAGCACCAAGAGAAAAAAAGACACTCTGTACAGAGAGACATAAGAACTGATACAGACTTTTCATCAAATTATTCAAGCCAGAAGACAATGGAACAACATCTGTAAAGTGCTGAATGGAAAACCCTGTGAATCTAGGATTCTCTGTCCAGGGAGAAATAGCTTTCATAAATGAAGGCAGGGGAAAAAAAAAAAAAAATGGGTGAAGGCACTTTGATCCTTCCTTACCCAAAGCAAGTGGCCCCAATCCTTACATACTGCCTTATCAGCTTAGCTCTTGGACCCTTTTACAAATTTTGTCAACTCTAGTTGTAATCTCAGGACCTATGTCTGATGGTAGGAATTATGTAAGTTGGGGAGAAATTGAGTCATTTTGCTAATTTTAAAAAATTACCACCACCACACTAAGAAGCAGTGCAACAGTATGGCTTTGGGCTCCAAGAGGCCATGTGGGAAATCATGATCCCAGTGCCTCCTTTGTGTGGTCAAATAGTCTGCCCTGCTTGGCTGTCGCAGGCCATAAGTGCCAGGACCTTGGCCCTTCTTGGTACCCCTCCACGGGAACATTTGGGTCTACGCTGCCCTTGTCGGCAGACTTCATCGCACTGATAGGATGTCCCCTTGTTTGGGTAAGCGAGAAGCTGAATTTGGCTGAAAACACCTTTTTGGTTGTTTTCAGTAACAACCAAAGGGGAAGGGAAAGCTCTTGTAAGGTTGGACAGAAACACTGGTGATTCCTTCTAGTGCCTTGTTCAGTTTTCCTTCTTTGGAAGGTGTTAGCCAGCCAGGACAGCAAAGAGCATGAGCGTGTTGGCAAAGATGGAATTGAAAAACAAAGGAACAGCTTCCAGGTCCCCCTGGAAAGGTTCATCCATTCCATATTCAGTAAAAATGTCCTGCAGACGTAGAAGGGCTCATGTGGCAGCCAGCCTCCACCACAGACCCCAGTGATCCCCACTCCTGATACTCACGCCCTGTGTGGTCCTCTCCCACATTGCATCAGGGTTAGTCTATGTGACCAATAGAATATGGCAGAAGTGATGGTATATCACTTTGGAGATTAAGTTATTAAAAACCGCAGCTTTTGTCTTGGGTGTGCTCCCTCTTGGATCACTTGCTCTGGGAAAAGCCAGCTGCCATGTCTTGAGGACACTCAGACAGTCCTTTGGAAGGACCCTTCTGGTGAGGAGCTGGGGAGTCCAGCCAACAGCCATGCATGTGTGAACCTTCTCGGAAGTGGCTCTTCCAGCCCCAGCCAAAGCTTCCCATGCTTTGTAAGTTTGCAGCCTTACAAGAGATCGTGGAGCCAGAACTACACAGCTAAGCTGACAATAAATCTTCTGTGTTTTAAGCCACCAAGTTGTGGAACAATATGTCACATAGCAGTACAAAACTGATACAGTGAAGGTGGGCATGAGAAAAGTTTAGGAGACTTGATCCCTGTTCTCCAAGAGACTGTGATCTACTTAGGAAGACAAATCACTTGAACCAGTAATACTTCCAGATTTGTATGCTGAGTGGCCAAAGAGGATCGATTCAGGTATATCTCTGTATTGGGTAGATAAGTGAGAGCTTGTTGATTGGACGTTATCTTGGTGAGTGGGCTGAGCCCTCAGACATGGTTGGAACAGGCCCAGGATGCCAGTGGACAGCTCCTCCAAGACAAGAGTTGGCTGCTGCTTTAGCCTTTCTTTTGAATTTTTGTTCATGTTTACTTTTCAGAGAGAAAGAGAGCTGAGGAGGCGCAGAGAGAGAGGGAATCCCAAGCAGGCTCTGCACTGTCAGCACGGGGCTCGATCTCACTAACCAAACCGTGAGATCATGGCCTGAGCCGAAATCAAGAGCCAGGTGTTCAACAGACTGAGCTACCCAGGCGCCCTGGCTGCTTCTTTAGTCTTAAGAGCCTCAGAGAAGCAACTTGTCATATTCTGTTTGCCAAGCCAACTTGGTTGCTCACCGCTTATATTTTAACTGGTAGGAAATCAGAGTTTCTACAGTCTACACTAGATTGTTGAACAAGATACATTTCAGACTAATTTGTATAATGAGCCTTTGAGTTACGTGTGGGAGGAAAACAGGGACTAGTAATTGAAATGGAGCCTATTCATTCTGTGTGTACAGTGACTTTTTACACGTGTTCGGTCTTCTCAGTACCTTTTTTATAAGAACGCAGTTGATGGATCTTCCTTTTCACCCCTCTTTCAAAGATACCAGCAGCTCAAGGAGTTCATATTTCAATGGTGAGAGAGAAGAAGTGCCAAAGTTCTGACTTGTGTACAGTATAGAGCTTTGTTCTATAGAGTCTTTCTTTGTATAGAATGTTCACTGCCCTGAGCCCTCAGTAAGTCTCTTCCTAGCCACCTACTCTTCCCTTGCCCCTAGCGTATATATAGGCATGGTCACTCTCTTGATACTTGTGTCAGATTATTTTGGTCATTTCCTGACAGAGTATTCTGCTTTCTCTGGGTTCTGTACTTGCCCACCCACATGAGCAGTGCAACCTCTGGCTCCTCTTGCATGGATGGCCTCAGATGTGGTAAGGTGCTTATTATTTAAGCCTTCTGCAGGTGTCTTGGTGGACCAGCAAGCCCAAGGGAAGCATGCTCCCTGGCACTATTGCTGGGTTGGAGAGTCTGAGGACAGGTAGGGCCCTATGCCTCCTTTTTGCCCAGCGTCTTGTGAATTGTGCCTAGCCTTCCTGATCGAGGGCTGGCATAGGCAGGCCTGTTTGAAATGCTAAGTAGCCAGGCCAGGGTATTGTGATTTTCTGAGATTGATTTATGTTAATTCTAGACTTCTAAGAAGGCTGGAACCAAGGAGGATATGTTGTGAGTCAGTCCCAAAACAGCACCCAGCAAGCCCCTCTCTAAAACCCAAGAGGCTCGGTGGCTTTCCCTCACTACCTGTAGCTGTGGTTTTTGTTGCCCCCAAGGGAAAAAATGGAGGCAGACCTCCCTTTTGACTTGCTCTTCATCCAGGCTGTCTGCCTAGCCTTCATCCCTGCGACCACTCACTCTGCAGTCTGCATAATGGGACAATTGCAGAAAAATTTGAAAGTGATTCTTGTGACCACCATGCCATATGATGGTAGTTTGTTAGTGTCCTCATGGAAGAAGAATTGGAGGGATCCCAGCAGACAGGTGGACAGAGTGAGCACTGGGAGTTGAGAAATGCTAATTTGACTCAGATCTGCCTTTCTTAGGGCAGCCCAGTGCTCCCGGTCCTGAGTCATGGTCCCTTTACATCCTTCCTCTTCCTTTACTGGTGTATGCACTGCTCACTTGTTCCTCTCACCCCATCCACCTGTTCTTCCACATGGAGAAGAGGAGAAATAGCTGTGAGCAGAACCCAAGGCACCTGAAGCATCCACCATACCACTTTGGATAGGATTCCCACTGCCCACCGAAGAGTACTTCAGATGTTGTAGCTGCTAGGGGCCTGATGATCTCAGCAAGTAAGGTCCCAGGCCTCCTTAGGCCAGCTTATTATATAATAAGGTCAGCTTATTATTGTAGAGTGAAGGCTTCCTCAGCTGCTCTCGTCCCTGGCCCCTGATGCCGAGGCTTTGAGACTGGCGAAATGAAGTCTGTTGCTTCTCTTCTGCTGAGGTTCTAGTTGGTTATACACCTGGGATTGTTTGAAAAGAGAAGACTCTGGGTGCTAATTGCCCTGGGTTGAGAAGCTAGGGAAAAGGTCTTAAATGTAGCTTTGTAACTCTGATATCGAGAGAAGAGCCAATCTTCTATTAATTTTTCTGCTGCGGGTGCTTATTGATTCACTTCCACTAATAAAATTCAAAGGTGAAGCCCCAGTGTGTCCCAGACAAAGTCTTCTGCTGGGTGAATGCGTGGTACTCTCACAGGAGACATGGTGCCTCTCATGACCACCATGTAACGTTACAACTGTGCAACTTCATCCCAGGTGACTTTATGCCTCTGAGATTGTTTCTTGTCCTCAAAATGAGGGAGGTGATTTCCTTTTTTTTTTTTTTTTTTAATGTTTATTTATTTGTTTATTTAGAGAGAGACAGAGAACATGTGCATGAGCAGGGGAGGGGAGGGGAGGAGAGAGAGAATCCCAAGCAGGCTCTGAGCTGTCAGCACAGAGCCTGACGTGGGGCTCAAACTCGTGAACTGTGAGATCATGACCTGAGCCAAAATCAGTGGCCAGTAGAAGGTGGCAGAGAAATGTGGTGATGGAAGAGGGGGGTCGCATACTCGTGGTGGGCCTGGGCCAGGGGCTGCACATGTTACCTGTGAGAAATGCAGGCTCTGGGGCTGTGTCTTCTGTTTGATTAGCCATGAGGTTGCAGAGGCTGAGGTGTTTTCTGTCCCCAGGGAGTTCTGCCTGCTGGAAGCTTTTCTCTTAGAAGGAGATTTGCTAATGAGTTAGGTTTGAGGAAGGCTTTTAATTACCTAATGTGCAAAATTGTAATTTTGTCATTTTTTAATTCTTGTTTTTAGTTTTTTTCCCCAAGTAACCTTTTTTAAGACTTTTTTTTAACTATGAAGATAATGCATGCTCTTTGTAAATAACTAAAACATTATGGAAATAAATACACAGCATAAAATGTGAAAGTTCCCTATAATACCATCCTCTAGAGAGTTAACCATGGTTCACAGTTAATGTGTGTGCTTTGAAATTTCTGTTTGTATAAGTTACTTAAAAAAAAATAAAAGTAGGTTCACACGACACAATTACTGCTTTGGTGACTTGCTTTTTTTCCCATTTAACGTGGGAATTTTTCCAAATCAAAACAGATAAATTTACTTTTTAAACAGTTTTGCTGAGGTGTAATTTACATGCCATAAAATCTGCCCATTGCAGGGATACCCTGTCTGCTAACTTTCTAAGCGTAACTTCCATTGCATGATAACTTACATTTAACTCCTCCCCCATTGATGGACATTTAGGTGGTTTTTAAATCCTCCACGCTTATAGACAGTGTAATGCTACATTACAAAAATGTAGATTTTGGGGCATTTGTGTGAGTGTAATTAAGAAAATCCTAGGAGTGGAGTTTCTGGGTCACAGCATTTAAATAGTTGAAGTCATAATAGATATTCCCAAAATACCCACTGCAACTTTTCAAGTGATCTATGGATCGATGGGGGGAAAAAAACCACACACATCTCCATCTGCTGTGAGATCAAATTAAATTCCTACATTTACAGCCAGGGAGTATGGGGTCGGCAGTGCAGGGACAGCACAGGGTGGGAGCAGGTACAGCGTGTCTCAGGATTCCCTGATGCCGGCTCGTGGCTTGCGGGGTAGGGTCCTTCTTGGACAGCCCATTTACTCTCGGTGCCTCCATCAGTGTGAACGAGGAAGTTACACTGACAAGGTAACTTGTCTCCCGCTCCTGCTGGAGGCCGCGGTCATGCCACCTCCAGCACATCCCCAGTTCCCAGAAGGCTCCGTTCACTGGGGCCACCCCAGCACCAACGAACAAATGTTCCCTCTCACCTGGGAGCTCAGGGGACAAGATCACAAAGCCACTCCCCCACACATCCCCAGGGGTCCTACCATTTACTTTTCCACCAACAATTTAAGAGCCCCTGTTTTCTAATACCCTCACCCGATGTTTTTGTGTTTGCTAATCTGGCTGAGGGTTAATTATTAATTCACATTTTTAAAACCCACCTTATTGGGGTTGCATATCTTCTCCTGTGTTTATCAGCTATTCATATTTCTTTCCATCAAACAGAGCCCTGTGGGATGCTCACAGAGTGACAGTGCGCCCCTCACCCTGCTGAGGTGTCGTCGTCGTCAGCAGATGGCGCCACCGCCCCGCTCCCAGGGGAAGCTGCAGTCCTAAGGAAGCCCCGTGTTTAGAGCTAAGCATATTTATTTGCTACACAGTTTGGGGTTTTTTCTTATTTCTTCCTCAGCCTTTGGCAGAACCTCTGCGTAGGAGGATTAAAGCTGGCTAACTGTGAACCTTGGCTTCATCTAGTCCTTACTAAAAAATGTTCATGAACACTTCAGCTGCTTACAAACCCAGATTGTCTGGTTCTTGCATCTAAGGCCAAATTTGGTGAGGGAGACCTTGACGGGCCAGTTCTCCCTGCCCTGTGGTCGGGGAGGAGGAAGAGAGGTTTTGGGTGGCTGTCCTTTGGGAGTCTTGTGGGCAGATTACCATGTCCAAAACCAAAGAGCTAAGCAATTTTGTCCTGTTGCAGGACTAAGGGCTTGCAAGCTAAGTTTCTGGGAGAACCTGCCAGGCAAATTCACAGACCTTATTGAATTAAAAATAAATACCTGGACAGTACTCTAAATACATCTGAGGCAACAGACTGAATCAATTCCTTTGTTCAACAAATATTGTTTAGCTACCTGTTAAGAGCCAGGCACTCTCTAGATGCTAGGAATATGGGGGTAAACAGAACCAAAGCTCCTGGTCTTGCAGAGCCTACTTTCCAGGGGGAGAAAAAAAGATAGTAAAGAGATGAGAGGGGTAATAGTGGCGAAGAAAATAGAACAGGGAAGTGAGAGTGAGGGCGGGGGGCAAGGCAAGATGTGCACACCCGGGCATGTAGTGGTTGCGAGAGGCCTCCAAGGAGGTGACCTGGGAGCCAAGACAAGAATGAAAAGGAGGAGCCACCCGCTGGTTGGCAAACTGGGAGAAGAGTGTTCCAGACAGAAGTCCAGTGTGAGCCAGGGGTGCTGAAGCAGGATGCAGCTTGGTGTGTGTGATGCATAGAGAGGAGGCCCTGGTGGCGGGCGTTGGAGGGAAGGAGAAGATGAGGCCAGAGGCAGAGCCCTAAGTCATATGGTCCCTTGGCCAGGAGAAGGAGCTGCTGTGGAAAGGCACGGGAAGCATTGGTGTTCGTTTTGTTGTTTTTAAATTTTCTATTGAGATATCGTTTACCTAAAGTAAAATGCACCCATCTTCAGTGTAAAGTTTGGCTTTTGACACATTTATGTGTCATGGAAGTTTTAAGTGGAGCAGAGGGTGACATAATTCTGTTAACATTGAGACCTCTACCAGCAGCCGTTTGGAGAGTGGATGGACAGATGGACAAACAAATGGAACGATTAATTGTGTCTTATTACATAAAGCGTAGAGTCACTCTGAGCGGGCCATTTTGTGGCCAAGAGCCGTTGCAGGTGGCCTCTGAAGCTCGCTTCCTCTGCTGGCCTTGCCCCAGGAAAAGGCTAAGGGGCAGGTGTCAAGTGGGAACCGCACAGTCCAGCGCAGGCTCACGCTGGCTCCACCCTGCATGTTCTTTAGCTCCCTAGTGGCATTAGCGGTTGTTTCTGCTCAGACAAGGCCCTTGTTGATTGTATTGGGCAAATCTAGCCTGGTCTCTGCTCTCTGACTGGGCCCAGCTAACTCAGCCTTTTCTCTGCCTGGGGTAAATACCAGTCCTATGATCAAAAGGGCAATGGCGCTGACCCACGGGGTGTGATTTTTGAGGGTCACTAGAAAGGTCTCTCTTCAAGGATAGCTTTTGCATCAACCTTTTTTGGTGCCTGAAGTTCCACCATTAAAATGTCTTGATTTTAGAAACAACAGGTGTTGGTGAGGATGTGGAGAAATGGGAACCCTCTTGCACTGTTGGTGGGAATGCAAACTGGTACAGCCACTCTGGAAAACAGTGTGGAGGTTCCTCACAAAGTAAAAAATAGAGCTACCCTACAACCCAGCAATTGCACTATCAGGAATTTATCCAGAGAGTACAAAAACACTAATTCAGAAGGATACATGCACCCCGATGTTGATAGTATTATCTACAAAAGCCAAATTATGGAAACAACCCAAGAGTCCATCAGTGGATGAATGGACAAAAAAGAAGCGGTGCACACGCACACACACACACACACACACACACACACACACACACATGCGTGCACACAGTGGAATATTACTCAGCTATAAAAAAAATGAAATCTTGCCATTTCCAACAACATGGATGGTGCTAGAGAGTATAATAGTAAGCAAAGTAAGTCAGAGAAAGACAAATACCATATAATTTCACTCATGTGGAATTTAAGAAACAAGCAAAGGGAGAAGAACGAGAGAGAGACAAACCACGAAACTATAGAGAACAAACTGATGGTCACCAGAGGGGAGGTGGATGGGGGGATGGGTTAAGTAGGTGATGGGGATTAAGGAGGGCACTAGTGATGAACACCGGGTGACGTATGGAAGTGTGGAATCACTATATTGTATGCTGAAACTAATAGTACGCTGTTAACTAATGGAATTTAAATTAAAACTTCAAAAAATCGACTCCCATTGTAAAAAAACTTAAAAATGTCTTGATTTTGAGTGTGTGAAGCCACCTTTCTCTCTGACACGGATGGTGGTAGTATTTTGATTTGCTTCCCAGTGTAACGGTGAAAGGAAGCAAGGTGCAGGGCAGGTGGGTTAGGAAGGTGGCTTGGGGACTGAGAAGGACCCGGGCAGGCAGCACTCTGTCTTGACCAACAGGCCCAAGCGAGGGGCCCGGTGGTTACATAGACCAGGAAGGCTAGAGTGTGCAGGAGTGCTGAAAGGTGCTGAATTCTGGGGTGTCCATCATCCAGCCCGCATGGGCTCTGACCTGCTCCTCCTCCTGGATCACATTCTGGTGACAGGGGTCGTGTCTCGTGGTGTTTCTTGAATCAGTGCCACATCGGTTCTAGTTTTTTCCTGACTCTGATGATAAAAGAAGTTCTTCAGTGCCCTGACTTGATTTCCCAGCGCGTCTCCTCTCAGCAGCTGAGAGTAGTGCAAGGTAGGACAGGAACCAGCCCTGTCCAGACAGTGGTCTTCTGAACCTTTGCAGTTAGTTTTGAGCCCCTGTCTTGCCAGCCCTTAAGCATTTCTGCACCTCCCCTGGGTCCTGCCCTGCGAGGCGGGAGGACAAGACTGGTGCCTGCACCCGCCCGCCCGCCTTCCCCCCCCCCCCCCCCCCCCCCCGCCCCGGGCTGCAGCCTGGAGCGTGCCGTGCCGCCCTGCCTGAGTCATGCCTGTCACTGTTCTTGTGTGCTCACCTCAGAGAGCCGCCGCACCTAGAGAATTCTGAGTGATCAACCTTTGGGGCTGATAGAGGCTGACAGACCAGGGAACAGAGCACAGCCTGACAGGGCTTTGTACTGCTCCCTCCTGGGACATACAGGCCAGGAGGAGCTTTGGAACCAGAACTAACATGTTGTAACAACCCGCGGGCTTGGTTGTATCCCATGGTTACATTTTAGATAACTTCTCTTAAGTTTCCAGTCTTGTTACAGTGATTTGTAACAGAAAAGGAAGGAGAAAGACTCTGGGGATGCACAGGTTATACTCTGATGTGTGCTTTCCTGCTCTCTGCCACTGGGCTTTGTGCCTGAGGACGGACTCTTTCTCCAGCAGTAACAGCACTGCTACTCCCTGCTAAAATGTGCACAGTACTTTCTAAGTACTCTGATATATTGTCTTACTCATACCTGTAAGAAGTGTGTACTATAACTTCTTCCATTTTACAAAGGGGCAGATTAAGGCCCAGAGAGGTTAAACAACTTTCCCTGGCCCCGCAGTTAAGTGTTGCAGCAAGATTTTGGACCAAAGGTTGCATCCCCCACACTAAAGCTATTGCCTCTTTTGACTTGAGCATTCTTCCAGTATGTTCTGCTCTGTTTGTTCTGGTTAGTAGTTAAGTGTCTGCTTCCTTCCAGGTACAGGGCCAGGTGCTGAGGTTATACGCATGAATAAGACAAGGTCCCTACCTGCTTCCTTAATCTAATTGTCTGGTGGGAGAGACAGACAGATCCTCAATATTGCATGGCAAATGCCAGTACAGAGGTATGTGTTGTACGCATAGGAGACTCTGGGGAGCCATGCGGATGGATGCTTAGCTCCGCTGCAAAGCAGGAAAGTCTGAGAGCTGCCAGACCTAAATGTGGAAGGATGCCTAAGCGTTATCTGGGAGAAGAAATGTGAGGGCCCTCCCAAGCCAAAGTGACTGTGTGAATGACAGCACCAAGGAAGGTGCCACGCCCTGGGGATGGCCCAGTTTGTGAGCCCAAATAGCCTGAGTTGTGTTCCCTGAGGAAGGGGAGGTGGGACACACACTGAAAGGCTTGACCAAGGGGGTGTCATGCTCAGTTCACTCTAGCTCATGTGAGGGTGGGTTTAAGGGAAGAAGACCGGGGTCAGGAGGCCTCCCTGTTGAGGTGATGGAGATGGGCCCTGGTCTCAGGAAGCCTCCTGGGCACCAAGGCAATGCCCCTTCTACCCTTATGGCTCATTCATGCGAGAATCTTCGTTGCCTTGTATTAGGCTTCCTCGAGACAGTGGAGATGTGGGCTTTGCAGTCAGAGGGCCATGCATGTAGACAGACCTTGCCTGTGCCATTTTTGTCCTTACCCGTAAGATGAGAATGATACCTTTCAGAGTTGTCATAAAGGTTAGAAATAATGATGTGTAAAGTACCTGTTATAAGTAGCCAGTGATGGTGGCCACAGCTGCAGATGCTTTTGTCCCCACATTGACCCTCTTAAGTAGACAGTTGAGGAAACTGAGACCCAGAAAAGTGACTTGCTTAAAATGACAACATTTTTCATAAAGCAGGGACTAGATTTCAAGGTAACCCCAACTTGGCTGCCTTTAGTTCCTTGCTATAAGAATCAGTGGGCCCTTCATTTCTCCTTGAAAAGTAATCACCCTGTGTTTAACACTCTCATAGGCTAGGACTTAGCCCCGTGGTCACCGCCAGCTGCAAGGTCATTCCCCCAGCTGGGAATGTGGTCTGTCAGCTGTGTAGCTGAGGCCTTAGGAAGGAAGGGAGGAAGGGGGTATGTAGGTTTTAGGGAGGCAACCAGCAGTCTGCCTCAGTGACTTTCTGGGACTTTGTCCTGCCCTAAAGGAGCTGGTACCTCTGGGGTTTTCCTACCACTGCGGGCATTAGGAGGTTTGGAATAGGGCTTGGCTGTTTATAATCTAGGGAAAGTGCGGAAACATTTTCCTTGATTGCTGGTTCTGCTAGTGAGAGTGGATTTGCTCACCACCACCCAGAACAGTTTCTTTCCTTTCTGAGCACTGGGGTACTGGGCTTACAGAACCAGCAAAGTGTGGCTTGAGGTCTCTGGCCCAGCCAGGGCAAGTTGGAGGAAAGAGGTTGGCTCAGGTGGCTTGTACTTCATCCCAGGTCCACTAGTAACTATGCGGTGATCCTGGAAGGATCACCCCTTCCCCTCCATTTTCTCCGCTCTTTACACTGGAGGTGTTGGAACCTCAAAGACCCTTCTGACTCTGACTGAGAGTCCAAACTGCCTACTTTATGAACCAGTCCCTCGCTGGCCATTAATGGCAGCTGTTTTGCTGCGGACTTGCTGTTGAGTGGGGCCTGGGGCTGTTTGCCATTCGCCGTGGTGAACAGTCTGTTGCCCTCAATGGAAGCCTGTCTTGGATGGGACACTGACCTGTGGTACACCTTGAAAAAAGAGGCCATCACGTCCAGGTCAGCAGTATGTCAGTGGACAGAAAGCTCCAAAAGTGCGAGGGATTTTTTTGGCTCCAGCCCATTGGAAGAAAGCAAGAAAAGAAAGAAGAAAGCAAGAAAGCACATCAACTTCTGGCATGAGCTCATGGTCTCTGGAGCTTCCCGTGGGGTGGGAAACCTTCTCACATCCCTAGACCCATGATGTCATGAAAGGACCTGTGGTTTCCTGGCCCCAGGGAAGAGCATGCGTCTGTGATTCCCTGTAGCATGTGGGGCAGAGCCATCCAAGTTGTCTTCTGTTGTGTCACATTTTGAAATAGAAGCTAATGTGGCCACAGTGTGGTCTGTGATCACCCCCCTGCTTTAAGATTATGCTTTGGGCGCAAGAACATGAACATTCCACACATTTATATTCCGTATGTAATTGGATTGCCTCCGTGGATTTTCACAGCAGAGGGTAGCGCTGTGCCAAGAGCACTGCCGGGTTCAGGAGTCTCTTCCTGTGCTGTATCCACAGGGCGGGGTGGCAGTCTTCCCTCCACGTGCTGGTTTGGGAAATGTCCTCAGATCAGGAGAGGTGCAATGGACTGCCACTACCCAGTAACTGAGTCTGCAAAATCCCTGTTAACCCCACCTCCATTCGACCATAAACCTTTCTTTCTCTCCACCTGGTAGCTAAGCAGCTTCTTACTGTCTCTTCCATTCCTGGCAACTCTGCTTCTCTCAGGCTGTGCCTGACATTGACCAAATGGCTCTCTTAATTGTGTGGTTTAATTTCAAAACAGTTGTGCTTTTTATGACTCAGTTTCTAAATAGGACTACATGGTAATTGTTCCCCTTCCAAACCCCGTGATTTTTTTTTAAGTGTTTTATTTTTAAGCAATCTCCAATACCCAACATGGGGCTCAAACTCAGAACCCCCGAGATCAAGAGTCACATGCTCCACCAACTGAGCCAGCCGGGCGCCCCCGCCAAGCCCTGTGATTTTTAACACCACCTCTTATGTCTTCCTCCTTGTGACATGAAAGAAAACACCTGTATGTGAAACTCAACTGTCCTCTGTCATGCAGCAAGGCTATGGGAGCACCACCGGCAAGGCTCTGAAAGGGAGAGCGAAGTGGGGTACACAGAACTTCTACAGGAGTGATCGCTGTGCCTTGCCCCCTCAAGGGAGGGCGTGAGCCGAGAGCACGTGTGAGAGAAGGGGCCAGGTGGGGGCCTTGCCAGCCCCACCGGAGGTGCTGGGCAGCAGTGAGCCCTGCGGGCATCTGGGCACCCACGTGACCCGGTTAGTACACACTGAAGCCATGCGGAGGAGGCAGCCTGTCCTCCTGTGATCAGATTGGCAAGGTTTGCTCCTGCTCCCTGCCGGCGGGGATGTGGGGAAACGGGCAGTGGTGGGAATTGCCACACCCCCTGGAGAGCGGTGTGACAGAATCAGCTGCACGTACGCGACCTTTGATGCGGCGAGTCCGCCACTAGACATTCACCCACACGGGCATGGCCGGTACGTGGCAAGGACGTTCACTGCGTGGTGCACGGCCACACCATGGCAGACCACAGAGCCTCTGACAAAAGAGGCAGAACTGCGTGTACAGGAGGTGAAATTTCAATGAGAGCAGTAAGGTCCCACAGTGTGTAAAGTATGTGGGTGTCTGTCTCTGAAAAGAGACATCTGTCCATCTTTGGTCTCATGTGGCGTGTCTCTGGAAGGCTGTGCAAGATCTGGGTAACAGTGGTTGGCTCTGAGAAGGGAAACATGGCCTGGGATTTCAGACAGAAGCGAGACTTCTCACTGAGTGTGTTTGTATTCTTTAGATTTTTTTTTTTAGGAGAAAAAAAAAATGCCTTTATTAGTTTACTAGAGGTGCCATACAAATAATCACAAACTTCTTCGCTTAACACAACCGAAGTTCTCTCCTTTCTGGAAGCTCAAAGCCCAGAATCAAGCTGTTGGCAGGGCCACGCTCCCTCCAGTGCGTCTCCTCCTCCTCTTCAGGGGTTCCTCTTCAGGGGCGTGGCTGCAACGCTCCAGCCTCTGCCTTTGCCTTTACAAGGCCTTCTCCTTTCCCCTTGCCTTCTACTGTCTCTCAAGGACACTGGTAATTAGATTTAGGGCCCACCTCATTTATCCAGGATGATCTTATCTCAAGTTCTGTATCCTAATCACCTGTAACGACCCTTTTTCCAAATAAGGTCACATTCACAGGTATGGGTGGGGGGTCAGGATTTGGACATCTTTTTGGAGACAACTATTCAACCCACTACAATTGTGAGCCAGATTTATAGGGGAAAGCTCACCTATATGCTGTTTATGGTAGACCCACCTTAAATATAATGTTGAAAAAAAAAAGACATTAAAAAGGATATACCATCCAAATATTAGCCAAAAGAATGTACTCTGAAGTTTGTATATGTTCATCTCTTCCAAAAGATGTATTTTAATTCAAAAATGGGTAAGAGGGGCACCTGGGCAGCTCAGTAGTTTGCACATCTGACTCTTGGATTTCGGCCTAGGTTACAATCTAGGCACCTATCAGGCTCGCACTGAGAGTCTGCTTAAGATTCTCTCTCCCTCTCCCTCGCTGTCCCATCCTCTCTCCCCCCCTCCCTCTCCCGCCTTCCCTCTGCCCCTATCCCATGTGCAGGCACACGTGCTCTCTCCCAAATTAAAAAAAATGTGTAAGATTAGGAAAGAAGGGAGCGGTGTTTCAGGCAAGTCAACAGTGATGTGCACTGTTACGGATGGAAAGTTGCCTGAGGGCAAGGGACCCTGTATTATCCAGTGATATGTCCCGGGCACAGTTGGTGCTCAGTGTAGTGGAGGTACCCCCTACTGGGGGCTCTTTGAGGCTGTCAGCCTGAGATTCTGGTGTCCCGCCTTCAAGGACCTGACCTACCCTGGAGTTGTGCTGTCCTTCCCAGCCTCTTGCCCCAGGCTGTGCGGTGAGTGTTAGGGTGGCTTGTGCTATGCTTTGGTTTCTGTCCCCATCTCAGTTCTCTGTATCCTATAGAAGCACCAATAATTGAGCAAAACTCATCTGTCCTGTGGCTCTGCCTGAACCACTCTCTGCTCAAGCCTTGTTGTTCGTGGCTTCCCGGGGAGCAGCTTCCAGGCTCCTGCAGGGAACGGGCGTGTTTCCATGGGACTGGTGCCTGGCTCACTGTCCATGAGGGACTCGGGGGCAGCTCATTTCTTGTGCACAGAAGTCTCGTGTCTTCCAGGTTCCCACAAACCCCCCCAACACCCCCCCTCCTCGCCCAACCACCACCAGCAAAACAAAACCAGAAATGGGCAGAACTGTGTCAGCCCCCAGCATAGCCGCATCCACCTTGTCGGCAAATCCTGTAGGTTCACTGCGGAAGGTACCCTGCGGCTCCCACCTCTGGTCTCGCTCTCCTCCACCACCCAGGCCGAGCACCCAGTCACCCAGGGTTATTGTAGTGGCCTAATCTGCCTCTCCGCTCCCGCCTTGGTGCCCTCAGGCCGCTCTCAGCACAGCAACAGTAGACTACAGCCCCCTGCCCTTGGCCACCCCCAGGTCACCCTGGCCACAAGGCCTGGGCTATCTGACCTCATGCCCACATTCCTGCCACTCGCTGGCCCCAGCCCTCCACCTGAGGGCTCTTCCGCAGACACCTATGACTCACCCCTGACTTTCTTTGGACGTTGGCTCACCTTCCAGACCTCCTGATCTGCAATCTGCCAACCCATTTCCAGCCCACTGTCCTTTCCCGCTTTGGTGTCAAGTCGCCATCCTGCCACTCTCCACATATCCTCTCCCCTCTCCCTGCCCAGAGAATGCGAGAAGTGCAAGAATTGTGTCTATTTCATCTGCTGCTAAATGGGGCCTGTCACACCGCAGGCCCCACAGTACAGCATGACTGCGTGGCAGAGCAGCTTCCAGAGTTTTCCTGCCACATTAGATCTGGAGGAGTTCTTTTAATGTTTCTTCTGCCTTTAATTAAAAAATAAAAAGATTTTAGACTGTGAAATGTTCTAGGGGGGAGGGGATGGCAGATGGAGAGGGAGAAGGCAGGAGTCACACTGCTCTGTTCTGGAGAATCACGAGTGGGTTCTGAATTCTGTCTGAGGTCCTCCTACGTGAGGCTGCACCCCTACCTGCGAGCATGATCAGCACGCACACACATTCTTCTCTCTTCTTGTCCCATAGGCCCCCATGACCCACACCACGTCTCCCCATGTCCCGCTTTGCTGTATTAGCACAGGTGTCTGAAGGGTTTATTTTTAATTCATTGAAATAAAAACAATGTGAGATTAGAAGAATGTTTTAAACCATTCAGAATGATGTAGAAAGTCTACTCCCCTGATCTATAATTCCTTTCACCAAAGGCAGCTCTTGTTAATAGCCATGTACCCTTATAGGGAAAAAACACATGCATAACACCAACATAAATATATATCCTTTAAAAATGTATATGAACAGGAGTGCCTGGGTGGCTCAGTTGGTTAAACATCTAACGTTGGTTCAGGTCATGGTCTCGCAGTTCACGAGTTCAAGCCCCATGTCAGGCTCTGTGCTGACAGCTCAGAGCCTGGAGCCTGCTTCGGATTCTGTGTCTCCCTCTCTCTCTGCCCCTCCCCCCCTTCTTTCTCTCTGTCTCTCTCAAAAATAAGTAAACATTAAGAACATATTTTTAATTAAAAAAAATGGGTATAAACATGGGCACGTGGCTGGCTCAGTAGAGCATGCAACTCTTGATCTCGGGTTTTGAGTTCAAGCCCCACATTGGGTGTAAGGATTACTTAAAATCTTTTTTTTTTTTTTTTTAAATTTTTTTCAACGTTTATTTATTTTTGGGACAGAGAGAGAGACAGAGCATGAACGGGGGAGGGGCAGAGAGAGAGGGAGACACAGAATCGGAAACAGGCTCCAGGCTCCGAGCCATCAGCCCAGAGCCTGACGCGGGGCTCAAACTCCCGGACCGCGAGATTGTGACCTGGCTGAAGTCGGACGCTTAACCAACTGCGCCACCCAGGCGCCCCGAGGATTACTTAAAATCTTTAGGGATACCTAAGTGGCTCAGTCAGTTGAGCATCTGACTCCTGATTTCGGCTCAGGTCATGTTCTTAGGTTTTGTGAGATCAAGTCCCACATCAGGCTCTATGCTGATGGCATAGAGCCTGCTTGGGATTCTCTCTCTCTCTCTCTCTCTCTCTCTCTCTCTCTCTTTCTCTCTCTCTCTCTCTCTCTCTCTCTCTTTCTCTCTCTCTCTCTCTCTCTCTCTCTCAAAAATAAAGTAAAAGAAAAAAAAAGCTACCCTCTTAAAATAAAAATAAAATCTTTTTTAAAGGCTAAAAAAATTAAAAGGGTATGAACAGAATGGTGGTAGGCATATTTTTCTGCAATTTATTAATATAATTTGGAAATCTTTGCACATGAGTCCGTGCAGATTACCTTGTTGTTTTCAGTGACAGCCTAATGTTGCGTAGTACCGTGACGTATATACCCAGCCGCACACTGGCAAACATTGGTGTCTTTCCGGGTACTTGTTAGGACAATATTACAGTGAAGATCCCTGTATATCTTGGCACATGTTGTGCCTGTAGAACACACATCTGGCAGTGCATTGAAGGTTAAAGGGGTCTGGGCACTTAAAATTTTGATTGATATTGCCAGATGAAATGGTTGTCCTGGTGTATGCTTTTACAGTATGTTTTCCTCTCAACTTTTTATTTCAAAATGTTGGGGCGCCTGGGTGGCTCAGTCAGTCAAGCATCTGACTTCGGCTCAACTCATGATCTCACGGTTCGTTTGAGCCCTGCTTCAGGCTCTGTGCTATCAGCATGGAGCCTGCTTCAGATCCTGTCTCCCTTTCTCTCTGCCCCTCCCCTATTCATTCCTTCTCTCTCTCTCTCTCTTTCTCAAATAAACATAAAACAATTGTTTTTGAATGTTCAACCTACAGAAAAATCTAAATAGTAATTTAGTGAATAGTCAAATAGCCTTCCTCTGGGTTCTCCAACTACTGTGTTGCCACACGTGTTAGTGTGCTAGGGCTGCCATAAAGTACCACAGACTGGAGGGCTTGGACACCAGAAATTTCTCTTCTCACAGGTCTGGAGGCTGGAAGTGCCAGGTCAAGATGTGGGCAGGATCAGATTCTTCCAAGTCCTTTCTCCCTGGCTCGCAGATGGCACCTCACAGGATCGCCCCTCAGTCTGTGTGGGTCCTAATCTCTCTGTAAAAGGACACCAGTCATGTTGGAATAGGACCCACCCGTATTACCTCCTTTTACCTTAATTCCCTCTTTTAAGACTTTCTCTCTAACTACAGCCACATTCTGAGGTACTGGGGGTTAGGAACTCCCCCAGCGTGAATTCAGGGAGTGAGGATACAATTTTTCCCATGACACCACATTTACCTCCGTTCATATGTTATGTGTCATATTAATATAAATAATAGGTTTATTACATAATTACTGAGATTGTATTTATTACAATGTGTTATAATTACACCCTGTGTAATATGTAGTTACTTTATATGATTATATAAGGTGTAATTTTTTCCCTAAACTAACTGCCAGTGAGTTGCAGCCATCCTGGTACTTGAGCATGTGTCTCCTCAGAATGAGAAGGTGCTGCCCCTCAGGACATGTTTATTTTATACTGATGAGGACAGAGGCCCCTGAGGCAGAAGTACAAACGCCCATGAAGTGGCCCTGGTCCTGACTGGGGGCTTTCCCTCCAGATTGTTTTCTCCTGGCCCAGTTTCCTCTGCGTCTCCATCCCCCAGCACCCAGGCCCTCAGTGAGACTTGGGTACTTGTGGGGAGGAGACCCCTGCCTTTGAGAACCTTTTGGGCCAGCAGAACCTCCTGGCCCCACCTCCAGATTCTTTGACGTTGTTGACATTTGGGGATCTGTGATGTATCAGCAGAGTGACAGACGTCCTTACAGTTCCTCCTGCTTGTTGGTCTATCAAAATGTCTCTCTGAACACCATACCTGTTTTGTTTCTGTGTACAGGTAGTCCTTGCGTTGCAGACTGCAGACTGCCTGTTTTCATTTAAAGTAGCAGGGTCAGTTGATTCGGGCACCAAGCTCTCCCTCCCTGTGTCCTCCTCCTGCATGCTCATTGGCAACTCGGAGCTCTGCTGTTGGTTTTCACCCACTGCCTTAGTAACGAGGACCCTCCATAGGCTTGCGTTGTGGTGTTTCTTCCTTGGTACTTTTGTGAGGGGCGACATCACACATGCAGCACTTCCGGTGTTTGTGTCAGGGGATAGACCCGTGGAGACAGTCTGCAGACCCAAGGTGAAAGTGCCAGTTTGGGCGGTCCTTTGCCTTTTGAGGTCGACCTGCTGGTGAAGGAGCGCCCCACCCCGGTGGCTGTTCTGTAGCCAGGAGCACCCCCCACCTGGTGCTAGGGCTCAGCCAGCATTTTCTCCAGCCCCAGAAACCCACCATCTACATGATTCGGAACCATGTTTCTAAAACACGATCCCAACTATGTCTTTGACTCTGCTTAGCACTCTGCCCTGGCTTTTCCTTCCCTATGAATTCATTCCAGGTTCCTTAGCCTGGCATTCAAGACCCTCCGTCATGTGGCTTCTGCTCCATTTGTCTGCCGTGTTATGTCCCTGCACCTATGAGCTCATGGTGTGTGCTCTGTCCCCTCCCTGGTCCATTCGCTCAACTTTGCTAACCTTCAGGACCTGGGTTGGCCGCCTCGCACCAGTGGAGTGTCTCCTGACCAAGGCCCTCCCAGGCAGGCAGACGTGGTCATCCTTCCCTCATGCCCTCACTCTGCCTCAGACATACCTCTTCTCTAGCACTTGCCTCACTATATGGTTGCGTGCCTGCCCTCCTGCTGGACGGCTGCCTTCGCCTTTGTCTCAGTGCCTGGCTAGTGGCCCAGCCACTAGATGGGTGGATGAATGGATTTGTCATCATGTAGAGCAAATTCTGAAGTTGGAGGTAGCTGCATTCCACTTTGTGGTCTCCAGGCCCTGAGAGAACCTCATCACAAAAGAGAAGAAAACACAGTTTCCCACACATTGTGAGGAGTCTTTCTCCATAAGTGTCCAGTTCTGAAGAGTCTGTACTGGTCAGCAGCCAGTGCAGGGCCTGGGGCCTCTGTGACCTTCACAGCTTATTGTGCATTGGCACATGTTAAAAGAACAAGTACCTTAACTTAGTAGTGTCAACCCCGAGTGTACTGATAACCCCACTTGTTGAATGCATTTTGCTTCGTTGTCGCTGTGGAAAGCCGCTGAATGGTGTGTGTTTTCTTCCAGTCAAGCGCTTCAGAGAGCCAAAGCATGAGAGACGGCCGTGGAGGATATGGTGCGTATTTAAATATTAACACCTTCCTAGAATGCCATGGGCTATTTGGGGTTTATTTGCAGGGAGGGCAGGAGGCAATGTGAGCGGTTCTCCAGAACATAAAGTGTTAGGATCCCTTAGTTGAATCAATCATTAGGAACTACGAATAATATGAAAGATTTCTATTTCTCCAGATAACATTGAGCTTTGCCTTTATTCTATCATCACACTGCTGGCCAGTTTTAGAAATTGGAGGATCAGACAGATATATCACTGTGTGCTGCAAGTCCCTTTAATTATGTCTCCCTGGTGTTAGATTGTGATAAATCCTCAGATTCTGTAGTCTGTGTGTGTGAGCAGAACATTATCTATATTTGGAGATTACTCAGATATACCATGTATATGCTTCTCTCCCCAAAACTAGTCTTTCCTAGTCCTAGGATGACCCTGTGGTAGCAGTTTTTCCTTCATAAAAGGAGGGTAAAGCTTCAGACACGGCTTCCAAAGACAAAACTCAGAAAATAAGGTGACAGCCAGCTCTTCGGAACAACATGTCCACAAGAAGCTGACTTTCTTGGGCTGTGTTAGGCTTGCAGGTGTGCTAACAAAATAGCCATTTTCCCCTCCGGAGAAGACGTCAGATAAATCACTGTGATAAAGGCCCTTTACAACATTTTAAGCATCTCCTTATTGATCTGCAGTGCATTATTTGTGAATGTTGATCATTCTTGTTTTTATTTTCCCCGGTCGGTTTCTCTTGAATCTGGGTATCTAGCTTGGGCTGGGGGACCTGGGGAGGGTCTGGAGCTGGGGCACTCTGTGGGGCACACATTGTCCTTTGGAGGGGTATTTCTACTTTGCCATTATTTCAGGAAATGATTTTCAAGCTTCAGTCATGGGGTTGGTCTGGATAATCTCCAAAGTCCATTCAGCCCTAAGACCCCAAGGCTGATGGTCCGTGCCTGTGTGCCCCTCACCACCGCCTTCAGTGGCCTAGCCCAACCCTGGATGCCCAGCCTGGGAGACCAGGAGATTGACTGCAATCCAAAGACTACCTGTGGTTTCCAGGTGTTCATGGCAGGGGAGAAACTAAAGACCCCTCATGGATGGGGCAACATGGTGTCTCCAGAACGAACACCCTGCCATCTAGCCCAAGAGTTGACAAACTACAGCCCACAGGCCCAATCTGGCACGCTGTCCATTTTCATAAAGGGTTGCAAGAATGGCGGGCTCTGCGGCTGCTCTCACACTGCAGTGGCGGGGGGGGGGGGGGGGGGGGGTGACCAGTTGCTGCAAACAGGGGCCTGCAAAGCCTAAAATATTTACTCTCTGGCCCTTTATAGAAAATATCTGTCCACCCCAGGCTAGCCCAGGGCATAAATGGCAGCAGCCAGAAGTCGTTAGAGTTTGAGCTGCAGTGCTGGATTTGGGCGTCTTGTTAGTCTTGCACAGCATTTAGCTCTGAGTGAGGTTGAATGGGAGCTCTTTAAAACAGAGGCACCTTGGACTTCATCGCAAAGCTATGGTCGAGCATTTTGAAATAACAAAAAAAGAAAAGGTAAACACACCTAATTTAAATATATGTTTAAACATGTGTTATACATCAGTGGCCTTTTAGGGGTTTATACAGTGTTTATGATGTTATACATCAGTGGCCTTTTAGTGTTATTGAAGGGTTCGAAAGGTAGCCGAGATGCCAAGCCTGAGTTAGTGCTGATGCCGGGGGAAGAGGTGACTAGTAATGGGGAAGTTGAGATCTCCCTGCTAGCTTTCTTCCTGTTTCAGACTTCTCATTTCCCCTAAATTGGATATTACCCTCCTGTTGGGGTGATAACAAGTGCTGATCCTATTTTGTGCAGGTTTTTAGACACTTCCAAACAAGCCATAGGAATGCTGTTCATCCACTTTGCAAATGTGTACCTAGCAGATCTCACTGAAGAGGACCCTTGTTCACTGTAAGTGGCTGATATTCTAGTACAAACATCACCCACCCATCCACTGAAATTGTAGGCTGGTCTTGCTTTCTGCCACCAGTCATGTTCCCTCTAGCTTGGGGAGGGAGCAACCCCCCATTGTGCTCTGTGTTCCCCCAAATGACCATATTCTGTGTGCTGCCTGTGGTTGCTCTAACACAGCTGTCAGTTGACCATTAGGGCTTTGCCTGCTTACAGTTGCCCTGCGCATTGGCTTTCTGCTCATCAGAACTCTGGTCCTTGGTGTTCTGGTACTTTTATGCCTCCTGGCAGGGAGCAGTCCCTGGCAGGACGGCATCGTGCCCTGAAGGAGTTTCTCTGCTGGAACTGGACACACAAGGGCTCCTCTGTGATGCCACCTGCTTAGGGTCAAAGCCATTGTTGACCATCATTGACCTCTTTGACCTGAAGACCACAGGTTGTTCCAGCACATCCCTGCAGTGTGCCTTCCACACAGTCCCCCACCCTAAGAAATCTGACTGAATCCCCAAATTGTGCCTCTCCTGGCAGATGGAGTGGAAAAGGAGGCTCACCTGCCCTATCCTGGCTCCATCTCCTACCTTCCTGGCTCAGACTTGCTCCAGCCAGTGCTGTGCTGGTGGCCCTGAACCCCACCAGCTACCTCCTGCTTCTATGCCTTTGCTCATGCTGCCCTCTGCCTGGAACACACACACCCCCCCCCCCCCCCACCACCACCGCCACCCCTGTCCTGCCCCTGCCTCTGAGAGAGCAGGGTGGATGGCTGGTGAGTCCCTTGCCAAGAGGTTTAGTGTGTATTTAAGAACATTTGGACTGGAAGATTCTTTTAAGGCTCCTTCCTTGATGACTGTGTAGATTTAGATTTCAGAAGGAAGTCGTGAAGTCGCCCAGAATCTTTCTCTAAGAACTGGACAGGTTGTGATCTATTTGGATGTTTGGGTGTATGTAGTCACAAAGCAGAAGAGTAGAAAGGTGACCCTTCTGTAGGGGAGATGGTTAGGAAAGGGCCTTGTCCTTCCAACTCTTGAGCCCCCCAGCAGGCTTGAGTCATTGTCTGATCTTGTTAATCATCTTGATGTCGTTGACCAGGATAGACTGAGAGCCTGCTGCTTGCACAGGAGCCTCTAACCTAACTCCTGGTGTAGCCTCGGCCATGTGCAGGACTCTCCCTTGCAGCACCTCCATTGCCCATCTGCAAAAAGAAGATGATACAGCTTTAAGAGGGGCATTGACAAACTGAATCATAGCCAGGATGGAGAAAGGGCTGTTGACTGATCTTGAGTGCTCAGCCTGGAGGAGAAAAGGCCCAAGATGGAGCTTGGTATGGTGAAGGCACTTGACTGAGAGGCCAGACTGAGCCATAGTTTGCTCCCCTGTCCTTTGTGTCCTGCCAGATCCCCAGGATTCCTATGAAGGTTTCAGGAGTTGATGAGTATAAGCGCCACTGGAAACCAACCAGTGGGGCACTTCTCAGGAAGTTAACAGTTCAGTTAGAGGAAGTTGTTGTTAAAACTTAGGAAAGGCATGAGAGCCCCAGCAGTGGGGACAAGAACAGGTGGTGCTTGGGGAGTAGATTGCATGTGCCCTGGGATCTGTTCCAGGTCCTACCATCCTTGCTCTGCCCTGTGACTTTTTACAGGTGGGCTGGGTTGGGCTGGCCCTGGGGCATCTTGGGAGTCTGCAGACCTGAAAGGAAGCCGGCCTCAGCTCAGGGAAAGCTCAAACAGAAGGAGACAACTGCTCCCTGTGGCTGCATGGGTCCCGTGTGCTGGGGGCTCTGCTCCTTCCTCTGGACAGCTTTGTTGGCCAGTGGGGGGGGGGGGGGGGGTAAGCTTTCGTGACTCTGAGGAGCTATGATTCAAACAACACATTTGTGTAGTATCTACTAGGTGGCAAGCGCTGTTCACATGTGTTAATTCATTTGATCCTGCCCTACAATTTAGATACTTTGGTTATCCTCATTTTACAGCTTGGGGAACTGAGGCACACAGAGAGGATGTAAGTTAAGTTCTCATGGCTCAGTAGTGACAGAGTGGAATTTGAAGCTGGCCAGTCTGGCTCGGGGCCCACTGCTGTCTGGTGGTCTCATCTGTGCTGGATAGAGGGTATGGAGCTTTCTGTCTTTGTTCCCAGGGCCTGGTGCACAGTAGGCATAAATATTTGGTGAGGGAATGAACTGACGTGTGTATATGTATCAGGTGTTCTTGTTATTTTCAGGGTGAGCCTCAGATATGAGAACCACTTGAAACCAATTAGATGTAAGCGTCCGAGAGCAGTTTAGCTTAGGGCCAGCTGTGAACTTGGAGAAATTGCCTTGGAAGCAGTTGCTGTGCTTTGGTCTCTGGTCTGAGAGTGACCCCTTGTGATTTTAAAGAGGAAGGGCAGACGGGAGAAACCACCTTCCCCTCTGGTTTTCTTGCCACTCCAGGGCGCCCCTCCAGTATCAGTGTGCTGTGCATGTCGCCAAAGCCTGGGCCTTATCTTAGGGTGGGGGCTGTGAGTCTGCATAAAATGTCTGAAGCCTCAGAAAGTGGAAAGTGTCACAGTTGATCTGTGGCATCTGGCACTACTTTGAAGGCTTTCCGAGCCACTTGGCATCCCAGAGGGCTGTACCTGACCCAGTGATGGCCTGTCTCCTGCTTTGTGTGGAGAACTGGGGCCTGTGATCAGTAAGATCTGGGTACAGGCCCTCGAGGGAGGCCCTTTCCTTGGTGAGGGAAGAGGTGCGTATCAGACACATGGGAACAGACCTTACAAGAACACATGATCAAGGTGGGAGTGCTCTTCCGACCCTCCTCCTCTCCTTCTCCTGTCATCATGCCTTTTCCATGGGAATAAAGCTTCTACTCCTTAGAAGTACTTGTACTTGCCTCCATGGTAGGCTCTGAATCTGAAATATGGGGATGAACAAGGGCCACATGGCCCTGACCTGGAACAGGAGCACTGTCTCGGGGCTTTGGGTGGACTGGACCGTCAGGATGTGAACAGTGTCATGGAACAGACTTCTTTTACTGAATTAAGTTCTGTTTCCCTGCTGACTCCCTTGCTGTTTCCAGGCACTCTGTCTTATGAGAGGTCTTCATTTGCTGGGAGTGTTTGAGGTCTTCCAAGTTTCTTTGTCCCTGAAGAGTGTCAGCACACTGTCGTGGGGAGGCTTCGTTGGGGTTCCTGGGAGTGAGCCCCGCAGCCTCTTGCACGGGCCCCAGAACAGGCCAAAGTACCAGGGCATCAGGCTTGAAGTTGGCCCACCAGGGGCTCTTGCTTCCTGACAGTGCTGCTATGTCCTCTCCTCCCAGGTACCTCATCAACTTCCTCCTGGACGCCACCGTAGGCATGCTGCTCATCTACGTGGGCGTGCGTGCTGTCAGCGTCTTGGTGGAGTGGCAGCAGTGGGAGTCTCTGCGTTTTGGCGAATATGGTAACGTAGCATGGACATTGGTAACATAGTATGGAGTGTGGGGGGCGCTTCCTAGAGGGGGCTCTGCTCCTTGTCCCATACAGCCCTCCAGGCCAGTGGATTCAAGGGTTCAGGAGCCGGTGATTGTCTCCTCTGTGTGCTTGTGGGGCCAGTTCTGGTCCCCTGCTGGTATCTGAGTGCCACACGTCTGAGGTGGGTAGGTACACATATCAACTGCCACTAGACGGCAGGAGCCAAGAGACCCTGGACACAGGGAGAGCCACAGCATTGGCCTCTTCCACCAGAGGGCACTGGAGGCCACACCTGCTGGCTGTAAGGCCACCTCACTGTGCCGAGCTTCCCACTGAGTACACACCGCCTGCCCACCTCGTTAGAGAAGGCAAGGGATGGCTCTTGGTTTGGGAGGTGCTCAGTAGGGAGCTGGCCCTCTTTGTGCCGCATGTCTGTGCTTGTCCTGCCATTGGGCCATTTCACTACAGGGGCTGCAGGGGCAGGATGGAGGATTCTCCCCTCCCTGGGGCCAAGTTGCCTTGCTGTCTCCTGACAGTAGGCTGGCCCCCACCAGTTTCTGGCACATACGGCTGCCAGGGACACCAGGTGCATCCTCCCTCAAAGAGACGTGGCTTAAAACAGGTGACCTCTGGCTGCTGGCTCATCTTTGACCCACCCCCCCCCCCCTCCCCTCAGGCCCCAGGGACAATGGCCTGGGCAGGAAGTTCCCCTGAGGCTGTCTCCCAGCACAAACACATCGCCCTTGACTTCGACTTCGTACTCCCAGGGAAGCGGCTGGCTGTGGCCTGAGCAGGGCTGCAGAGACAGGTGCCTCCTTCAGGCCTTGCCACACCCTGGGAATTCAGGACCACCTTCATAGATGGTCCCTACTGTTTGGGAGCAGGAGCTCCTGGTCTCAGTGGGAACAGCATCAGCGGGGCCTTGGCCACATAGGGGCACACACAGAACAAAATGGAAGGAATTCTGGACCTCCACTCTGTTTCCTGTTCATACCTTCCACAGAGCTCCTGGGTCTGGGCCTCAGGGCCGGTCACTCCTAGATGACTGAAAACTCACAAGGTACCAACATGTAAAAGGAGCCGATGCATGGAGCTGGCTCTGAGTGCCTTGGGTATTTCTAGAAATCTTAAGTAATTGTTTGTCTCCGTTGAGGGGAGATGAACTCAGGGGAGGGCTTTTCTTAGCCCCGTTACTCGATGCCTGGTGAGTCACGGACTTAAAGATAGTGTCTGACACACAGTGTGTGCTCCTGTGGTTCAAGAGAAGGCTTCTGAGAAGCCCCGAGTCATGACTCCTCAGCTTAGAGGACACACTCGGACCACAGCGGTGCCATCCTCATTTATAGGCTCATGCCCAGAGAGGTTAAGTGACACAGCGAGCCAGTGCACAGCTGAGGTGGGGCGGGGGGCGGGGGGGGGTCTCCTCTCCCACCAACTCCAAGGACGGTGCTGCTCACTGCTTGCCACTGAGACCCATCGTGGAAGGCGGGGCTCTGGACTGCACTGTGGTGACCAGTGCTGTGGGAGGTGCACCCATGGCCCCTTGATGCCTCGCGGGAGGGGAGGCCAGGCTGGCCCTGTCACAGCAGGCACTTCACCCATCCCCAGCGCGTCGGGGAGGCAGCGGCTGTCTGAGCTGCTTGCTTCCGTGCGGTCCTGTCTTCCCACCACTGCATTTAGGAACCGGAGTCTTCAAGCCGGGTGTCTCCAGATGTAGCTGCCCCTTATCCAGGACCGTCCCGAGTCCTCCCTCCCCAGGCTGACGGAGGAGGACAGCGCATGTGATGTTGCCTCATTTCTGTTTTTGTCCATGTTACCGGTTTCTATCGCTGCTATAAAAAGTTACCGGGAAATTAGTGGCTTCAAACAACACGGATTTCTTGCCTTACAGTCGTAATTCAGACATCCCACGTGCGCCTCCCTGGGCTAAAGTCAAGGTGTCGGCAGGACTGGTTCCTTCTGGAGTCTCTAGGGGGGCACCCATGTCCTTGCCTTTTCCCGCTCCTAGAGGCTGCCTGCACTGCCTGGTCGTGGCCCCTTCCTCCCTCCGAGGGGCCCGCAACCGGTCCTTTCACGCGGTATCACGCTGACCTTCCAGCACCTCCTTCCAGCTTGAAGTGCCCTTGCGAGCACTCTGGGCCCACCTGGATACTACAGGATGCTCTCCCTTTCTTAGAATCGGCTGGTTAGCGACCTCCCTCCCCTCTGCCAGGTTACCTGACACACGCACAGGTTCCTGGGACTAGGATGTGGTCTCTCTGTGGGACCGTTATTCTGTCTCCCGCACCTGTTGACCAGCCCACTGCTTGAGGCCATGGTTCCATGTAAGCCCCAGAGCTCTCTTCTCAGCTAAGCGGAGAAGAAGGGCTTGTTTTCTAGGTGCTTCCTTTGTCCCTAGAGGAGAGGGTGAACTTGCTGACAAGCACCTGGGACTTGAGGAATCAGCCACGCGGCCCTGAGGGGTGAGACGAGATCTAGGTGACAGGTGTGCTTACAGTCAGATGACCAGGCAGCTTCTCCCCAAGCGGAAGCCCTGAAAGTGGGGTCTCTGCCCCAGGGCACCAGTGGTTTGTGGGTTTTGCTGCCTGCCCCTGTCCTAATGGCCCCTTCCTGAAGCCTTGAGAGACAAACATGTTCTGTCTGTTTGTCCCCTATTCCTGCGATTTATCCTGAGGAACTTATTCAATAAAAAAAACACCCATGTGTGAACCTGAGGCTGTCCAGTGTGGTAAAAAGCAGGACACATCGAGAATGCCTGACGTGTCTGTTTTTAAACGATGAGACAGTGGGGAACGTCTGAAAGGCTCTCAAATGAAACAAATCTGAAAAACAAACCGCACATGTGCCCATTCCAGCTGGGGCTGCATGTGGTCCGGACACAGCAGAGGAAGGGACGTGTGGGAGCAGGTTTGCACAGGTTTTTTTACATTTTTTTCCACCATGCTTTTTATTAAAGCGTGTAAATGAAACAAGCCGCAGCTGCAGCTAAGCTTTGAGGGGCAACACGAGGGGAGGGAGGAAAACACGTCCCCCTCTGTCAGTCACCTCAAACTGAAGGGCAGAGGGAGCAGACACACAGAGCAAGTGGGTTTTCTCTTGACATTAAGTGTGGCCCCTTGTTCTGTTGACTTTAAACACGCCAGTCCCCATTCAGAGATACTGCCTGCTAGTGCTCTGTCTCCAATCTTAATGATTTTTAACAAATATTTTGATTGGTTGTTTCTGAGAACTTTTCTCAGTAAGGTCACGTAGTTTACTGAGGGGATTACAGAACTCCATTAAAAGTCTGGCTAGGAGGGATTGTGCTTCTGAAGTGGTTTCTTGGCTCAGCTGCGTCTAATCCCAAAAGTGAAAGTAGACAGAACGAGCTCAAAGGAAGGCCCTTTGGCTCTTCTGCATGCCTTCTGTACCCTTCTCCCGAGGCTTTCCAGAAAAGGGAATGGCCTGATGTTGTGTCCATTACAGCTGCGTGAAGGCATTCACTTGCTCTTCCACTGGCAGGCTCTGGCAGGGCTGGGGCCTGTGACAGGGATGGCTACGGAAACCATAGACTCCAGCGAGAAGCTGGTGCCTTCTCTCTGGGTCACGTTCTCTTCTCACTGCCTATATTAGGGCCTTTGCCTCCCCTGAAAAGCTACCGTCTACCCTGCTCTTCTGGTCAGCGGTGGTCATACAAGTGCAGCAGAGCTCCCAGAGCCGGCCCCGGGGGACCCCACCGCACTCTCCCTGCGTCTCCCACTTTGGGGAGGCATGTGTGGCTCCCTGGGAGGCCCATCCTGTGGGTTCTGCCTGTCCCTGAGGATACAGATCCTTCCCTGGGACTGGTCCTCCACGCTTCCTTCTAGTCCCTGTTGAAACATTCTGGAGGCCCTCCAGGGCCTGCGTGTACCCCAGCTTGGACTGTTGGGATTTCTCCATTTCTCAAACACGGTGACTGATGGGATCACAGATGGACCCTTGGCACAGCCCCAAGGCACAGCCCCTCACTGCTGCCCCCTTGCTGTGAGGGCTGCCCACTTTTCTTCTTTGTCCCCAGCCAAAGCTGTCTTGGGCTGCCCTGTGTAGACAGAATCAGAATGCCTCCAGTCCGAATTCTGCCTTCAGGGCTGAGGGCGGCAGGGACAGCCGGGGAGGGTAGGTGGGGGTAGCAGATGAGCAAAGAGGTTATCTGCTGCCATCGCAGTCACAAACATCAGCCAGCCCACAGATGGAGGAAAGGATGGGTGGCACCACAGTCACTGGAAAAATCAACAACGGATAATAATAGCAGTCTTGCTTCACACAGCTCTGCCAGTGGACAAAAAGAGCCAGCTCTCCGAGCCCCAGCAGGGAGCACTTACTAACTTTAGTTTTTTTAATTATATCTTAGAATCTCTTGAAAGAAATGCCACGCTGGTATCTCCAAATTAGGAATTCTCTGATTTTGTCTAAAACACTCACATTTGTCTACTTGCACTGAAGTGATTCTTGGTGCTTTCAGGGCTCATTAAGTGGCTTTAGAGCCAGCATTCTGGTGTGAGCTGGAGGCGTGAGGGCTCACAGGAGCGTGGGTACGGGACAGAGGTGTGGTGTCCGGGCCCCACATGACTGCACACCCACTGTCCCCACAGGAGACCCTCTGCAGTGTGGAGCCTGGGTTGGGCAGTGTGCTCTTTACATCGTGATCATGATTTTTGAGAAGTCTGTCGTCTTCATCGTCCTCCTCATACTTCAGTGGAAAAAGGTTTGCCTCTTGTCCCTTCTCTACCAGCTCCTTGGGACACCAAGCAAGGTGGTACTTTTTCCCCTACCTCCCACACATTCCCAACCTTATTAGAAAACCAAATTTGTTGTTTCCTTCTTTCTTGCCTGCATGAATGCAGCCTGGATTCCACGTGATAGGGCCTCCTGTCGAGAGCAGGAGCTTGTTTTTCCACTTAGCCTCCATCTCCTTGGATCACGCAAACGTCTGCTCTAGGTTAAGCTTTGGGATACGTAATGGAAGTAAGAGTCCCTGCCCTCGGATTGCTTACTGGCTGATGCGGTCTTTAGGCCTCATGACTGCAACCCTCAGGAGGGTGTTCTCTACATCTGCACATGTCCTCACGCACCCGTCTTTGCCAGTGGTTTAATTGAGCCCTTTGGTGGCACAGGAAGCTCCTGGTTGCACGTTGTTCCCAGGGTTCCCTTGGCTTTGCCCTCTGGCCCCAGTGCCCATTTCCTCCATGTGGCCACATGAAACCAGCCAAAGAGCCTTCGGAAACAAGTAGCTCAGAACTTGGCTTTCCTTTGGTTTTATTTGTATCTGCTTTTTATTTTTTAAGAAAATAAACCAAGGCTTTTCAGAGCTGTTGTCCTTTGGGAGGTGGTTGGGGTGCAGGACTTCTGTAAGAAAGTGGCCTGGCACCTCATTGCTAGTGTCTGTAATGAGCATCCACTGACCTCGCTCCCTCTATCTCCCCAAAGCCTCCCCACCCTCCATGCCTCCTGGTGTGTGGTTGTAAGCCCACTACATTTCCTGAGTCCACAGCCCTGGGCAAGCTGTGAAAGCCCTAACTGCTCCAAGTGCTTTCCCTGGCCTGCCTTGTTAGCAGTCACACTTCGGGACGGCCTGTGCAGCCCTGGGCGTGAGGTGCTCTACCCATCAGAGTTTGGGGGACTGTGGTCTAAGCTATGCCGCCCTGCTCAGGGCCTCATGGATTGACCCCTGCAGCCACCCCCACCCTCAGGTGCCTTCCCTGTCGTGTCTCCCTACCTCACGGAGTCTGCTTCTCTTTACAGGTGGCCCTGTTGAATCCCATTGAAAACCCAGACCTGAAACTGGCCATCGTCATGCTGATCGTCCCCTTCTTTGTCAATGTCAGTGCCATGTTGCATTTTCCTACCCCCACGTGCTTTCTGCCTTCCAGTGTCGCATTCACAGTTCAGAGTCTGACAGAGAAAGCCCCTTTTGGCCCCCACGTCCCTCTGTGTGAGCATTTGCCCTCTCCCCACCCCCACTCCAGACATGAAGATGGCAGGATTGCTTTCTCAACAGGCACACCCCATGCTCCAGGCCCCCTGTGCAAGATGGAGCGTCCCGGGAACTGTCTTGCCCTCCCTGCCAGGGGACCTCCCACCACCGAGGCCCACCACATGCATGACAAGGATTTCTAGATCAGGATGCCAGGCTTCTATCCCTGTCGTTTACACAGAGCTCCAAGAGAAACTCACAAGCACACTGGCTAGAATTAGGAAACAGTGAGAAGAAATGCTACAGGCACCTGGGGCTGACAGACGTGGCCGACGATGCAGACCAGCCACTCAGCCCGTGGAAGGAGCCCCAACCAGGAGCCCAGAGACCTTGTTAGTGGCTAAGGCAAAGGCTCAAGGCAGGCTGTCCCCATCAGTCACCACCACTCGGGGTGAAGAGGGCCAGGGCTTTCTTGCCGGTTCTCTGATAAGAAAGTAGAAACAAAGGAAGTGGAGAGTGGGTGTCTCTTTGAAAGCTTGTGAAAGAGAGCAGGGGGACTGGATGAGGGTTTCCTTCCCCTTGTCCTGGACATAATCTGGAGCAGGTAGGAGGCATGCCAATGGGGTCTGCTCTGCTTTCACAAATGGCTTATCCCGGAGTAACGCTCAGGTTCCCTCCCCACAGGCTTTGATGTTCTGGGTAGTGGACAATTTCCTCATGAGAAAGGGGAGGACGAAAGCTAAACTAGAAGAAAGGGGAGCCAACCAGGACTCGAGGAATGGGAGTAAGGTCCGCTACCGAAGGGCTGCATCCCATGAGGAGTCAGAGTCTGAGGTAGGGCTGAGCCCCCGTGCTACCACCCGACCCAGGGAGGTCTCTGGTCTCTGTTTGCATCTGGTCCTCTCAGCACTAGCCACGGGGAGGGAGAAGAGGCTGACAGCTCCATCTGGCAGGGACCCATCCCTACAGCCCCTGGCCTTCCCAGGGCAGGAAGGTGGAGCACCCAGTGTGGTGAGGGCTCCGACAGTCCCTCCCCAATCCCTCCAATGGAGGAAGACAGGGAAGGGAGGGGCTGCCTTTCCCTGCTTTTCCTTCCAGGGAAGCTGGCACAGACACTCCTGAGCCTGATCATTGACCTTTAAGCATTCAGGTGTTTGAATCCCTGCCCACCACTACAGAGCAGCGGAAGTGTTGGCTGAGCCCACTAGAAAAGTCTAAAACGTAGGGGTAGCCAGACCTTCCCAGGGAACCTCACCTTCCCATATTTTCAGGTTTCCTACGTTCAAGGGTTTGGACTTGGAGGAGACTGGTGGTCATAACTAGGAGCATGGAGGCAAAGTTACACTCCCTGGGCAGCCTGCACTTCTGTGTGCTGCAGGGTGAGGCCAAGGCTGCCTCCTGAAAGGGCCTTGTCAGCCCCCAGGGTGGGGCTACAGAAATGGCTGAGGTGACATCTTCCCTGAGAGACCTTCAGACTGCATGAGGTGAACGTGCCTGAAGAGCTCTCTGTAAGACTGATCGTTTTGAGATTGAGGTGTTAACAAAAGCCCTGTGAGGACCCTGGAACAGTCTGTTTAACTCCTGGGGGCATCCTGGAGGGAGTTTTGGAAGCTGGGTAGAAGAGCAGGACAGAGGGTAAGCCCATGTCTTCTCTAGGGGTGCCTAGGATCTGACCCGGGGCCTGTCGTGTTGTAAGAGCCTAGTGAACATTGGGTGAATGACAAACAGCACTACAGGCAGAAGCAATGACTCATGAGCAGTCGTGCTCATGTGGTGTGGCATCTGGGCAATGTGAAATCCATCACGGCCAGAGTGGCCTGTGTTCCTCAGGGTAGGATGGGATGACAAGAAATGAGGTATAGGCAAAGGTCTCGGTGAGACAGGCAAGGTGCTTTGTGATTGGGGCGCACATGTACAGGCAGTCGGGAGCCAGAGAGAAGGTTTAATCTGGGAGCCACCAAGGGAGTGGTCCAGGAAGAGGTGATGTCCCCATCCTGCCCCCGGGAGAGCATGAGCTCATGGTCCCCTGTACAGCTGCAACTGTCCCTGTCCTTCTGTGGTGCCCAGAGGTCTGCGGAGCCAGGCAAGTGGTGTGGCAGGTTGGCAGTGAGTGAGTTTGCCCTGGATGCCCTTGCTCCGTGGCCGAGTCATTCCAGGGATTCAGAAGAGTGAAGGGCTCCTTTTGTCTTCACAAGTTACAAATTTGGCTTAAAGCAGCTGCTCTGAAACCCACCTGCCTCGTATGTGCTCCACAGATGTTTTCTTTTCCTCTTGAGAAAGGGGACCCTTTTGTTTGTTTTTGCTGTATTGAAGGCAATTTCAAAGACCTGTGATGCCCCTGGTCAAGATTGGGCTTTTTTGCCAGGATGACCTTAGGTTGTGGGTCCTTGCTGAGTTTGCTCTGACTGGGGTTCCGTTCCAGCCGGAGGTTGGATGGAGAAGTGGGGAGCACCCCAGAGAGGCGGGTATGTCAACTCGATGCTGGTTTCAGTAGCCCGTGAATATCCTGAGAGTAAGTGAAGTCTGGGGTGGTCTCACTCTGTAAAGGGGCCTCCCATCACCCTTTCCTCAAGAAACACGAGACCAGAGGCCTCCTACAGGGGTAGGCACCCTGGTGCTGGGTGGAGGGAGGGCAAAGGAAGAAGGCACCGCTGGTGGTGACGCAGACCGTGCCTCCCCCGCCCCCCGCCTCAGATCCTGATCTCGGCCGATGACGAGATGGAGGAGTCTGACGTAGAGGAAGACCTGCGCAGACTGACCCCCCTAAAGCCCGCGAAGAAGAAGAAGTACCGCTTCGGGCTGCCCGTGTGACACACTCCTGCGCTGGGGTCAGGTTTGGGGGCCCAGCCGGCTGCCGGGTCCTTCCTTCCCTCCTCCCTGCCCTTCCTCTTCTACCTCCGCCCCTCTTGCCGTCTCCGCCCGCTCCCAGACTACTGTGACTCGACAGAGGGAGGACGGGCCGGTGCCGAGGGGTTTGCGGCAGCCGGAGGCTCCCACTCAGTTGCACTACAAACACTGACCAAATATGCAAGCGAGGCATTTTGTCTGTCTGTCGTTGTCCCAGACGGTGTTGTGAGGGACCCAGAAGCCCCGTCCTGTGTCTGGCTGGGTGGCATCGAGGAGGGAAACACGCACACACACAGGCTGTGGGCAGAACCTTTCCGCAAGGCTCTGGGCGCGTGGACACATAACACGTTTGGGGCTAAAAGTCACTCATTGACCAAGTTGGAACCGCAATGCTTTCTTACTCGAAATGGCTTTGTAACTACTGATTTCTAAAGCCGGTTTTATGAGCTGTCACAGTGTTAATGTTTTTTGAGTATGTGTTTATTTCCTATGGGACTAATGGGCAAAACATAGATTTTTTAAGTCTTCCGTACGCTGTTGACTTTTATATTTTTAAGTTATATTTTCATACTATTGTATTTAAAAACTCTTTTTAATCCCCAAAGAAATGGGTTTGTTTGCCTTCCATGAGATGTGAACTGGTGGGAAGAAAAAGTCAAGAGTTTTGTTAATTTGGAATATTTGTAGGCAATCTGCGATAAGATGAGGTAAATGGTCTCAGCAGGAAGGGAGGTGAAGCCTTATCTGAAAGGAACAAACCCAGTGAGTCTGTGTAGGGCAGGCCTGACTGGGAGGCAGCTGGTCTGAAGGTCGATCTAGGGCCCCGGTGCGTGTGGGACAGGAAGTGCTCTGTCCAGTGGCTTGGTTTTTCTGCTGGCAGGTAGAGGTTTTAGTTAAATGTGATCAAGAAAGGAGCCTAAGAGGTCTGTGTCCAGAGAAACTGAGACCTCGAGGCCAGCCCTGTGTGTTCCCTGTCTCTCTTCAGAGCCTCCAAATCTGTAGTTTAAAATTCAGTCTGGGCCTCCTTGCCTCCCACTGGTGCAGCCTTCAGAACCAGCTGCTGGACCAGCCCCAGGAACTTCCCCTCAGGCTGCCCTCTGCCTGTTGTCTTACTGCATCCCCTTGTTTTGCACAATAGTCTGAGGAGCCCCTGCCTGCCCAGTGATCCTGTTTCTCACGTCCTTCAAAGATACAGGGCAGCTGGGGACGGGGCAGGTTGAGGTGCAAGAGCTTACCATCTGCCTCCACAGGTAGGCGAGGTGCTTCTAAGCCCATGTGCCCTCCCTGGGGAGCGGCCCCACTCCTCAGCATGGCCACAGGCCCCCGTAGCTTTAGGAGTCTGCTGACCACAGTGGAATGGGTTGGCCTGGGCACTTGCCCTGCTGTGGAAGCAGCACGGTGGAGCAGCCAGGGTTTTGTCGCAGCCCAGAGGCAGCCACAGAAGTTAAGGAATAGATAACTACACCACTAAGGTGGAAGCTGGAAGTGAGACAGGTGCAGAGAGGCCACCTGGTCCAGAACCTTCCTTTTAGACCTACATACAAAAGTGCTGCCCTTACGTAGATTGGGTCTGAATTGTAGCGTGGGAGCCAAACTGTTAAGCCCTGGGCCTGCCTCACCTTTCACATCCCACCCATGGGCAGGGCAGGGGGAGTGGGCTGCTCAGCCCTTCTTCCTGTAGGAGTCTGGACCCAGAGGGCTGAGAGGAACTGGGACCTGTCACTGCCGTGAGCAGCGACTCTGCAAAAGTGGGCATCTGCCGCAGGAGGCAAGATTGCGTGCAAGACTAGAGGCTGTGTCCGCTTCTGCCCTCATTTAGGCTGTTAACCCCCTCCCGTCCCTGGCCACGGTGAGGTGTCTGCCCTGGAGAATCGGTGCTGGGGAAGACCAGAACTAACGCTGTGCCTGCTGCACATCAGCCCCTCGTGGCATTGCTGGCTCCCTGTACTTTTCCCTTCTGTTTCATTTTGTCTGAACAACCTGTGCCCATCGCTGTTTCCTGCACCTTACTGAGCTCAGAATCAGAGATGTGCTTTCAGCCTTAAGCTCCAGGCACCGCGAGTGGAGAGACATAGTCCATGAAAGATGGAAAGTAGGGGTTATGTAAGCCTCGACAATCTGCTCTTCCGAAGGCCCTTCCCAGTGCCTGCTGGGCAGTGGGGTTTGGGGGACAAAGTGGTGGAGAGTGAGTGGTGGTTTTTCCCTGTATCCTGATTTTCAATAAGGGCTTTAGTCTCTGAGCCGCAGTCATAGAGCTAGCTGACTAGGGGATGAGTGTCTAATCATAGAGGGCCTTGTGGTGTGTGGGACTGGACAGTGTGGGCTTTCCTGTTTGGCCTTATCTTCCTGTGTGTGTGTGTGCATGGGTGTATAACACACAGACACACACACACACACACACACACACACACACACACACACACAGAGTTTGTATTCCCTGGAGTGTTTCCTGCAGTCACTGGGGGTTTTTCTGTGGTACACTGTCCCAGGAGAGACCAGATGCAGAGGGCCATGGTCAGAACTTCCCCTGAGCTGTCCTCCCTCCCTCCCTGGGATGAGTCTCCTCTCCACCTGCCCCAAGGTGCCTTACGAGGTACAGCTCTTTACCCAGCCACATGGCAAGTGTCACTGTGCTTGAGAAACCATGAGACACCAACTGGACATTGTGTGCTATCCATCTGATCTGTCCAAGCGTGGACCTTGGCCAAGCCATGCATGATGAAAGCTTATAAGTCAAGGTCATGAACAAGTTTCTTGTAACTGATGGAAATAACCTGATGAGGTAAAACTGTCACATCTCAATGGAAGGAATCATTGTTGGCCTTATTTCCTTTTGTTGTCAGTGGCATGTGGACAGTGGCAAAGGGGGATGTTGGTGAGATCCTGGGCAGCAGTGGCTTCTTGGTCTGCTCAGAAGACCTTCGAGATAAGGGCCCATGGCCCATTAGTTAACCTACAGGTATGCTGGTAGCCTCCTGCCTCAAGCTTTAACTCATGCCCCTTCCTGGCAACAGGGAGTCCTAGGCGAGTATTGTCCTATCATGCCTTTAAAGGGAAAAGATAAGGCTCAAATCCTAGGCAGTGTAGTCCTGTGGCCTGCAGCACAGAGGCCCCGTCTGTCAGCTGTCCAGGAGCCCACTCTGGCCTCCAGACAACAACTCACTGGCCTTTTCACAGCCAGGCCAACGTAGACGGCTCTAGGAACTTCTCATTGGCCAAAGCAGCCACCTTGTAGGGTGTAGGGTTGGCGTTGAGATGTTGCACACACTTCCAGCCAGGAGTGGAGAGCTCTCTGCTTTGCCCTGTGCGGCACTGGCAGCTCTGAAGGGCTTTGCTCTTGGTGAGGGACTTCTGGTCCAATGGCTGTCAGCTCCTTGAGCTCCTGGCTGGGTGGGTGGGTTGGTTTCATTTGATTTCTCTTTTCATGATGTTTCTTAGAACTCAGACCAATGTGAGCAAACCATGGCCTATTTCCACTGCCCTTCTGGTGGGGGTGTTTAATCAGTGATGACTCACAGAAACCCATTTTTGAAATGAAAGGGAAGATGATGTACTTAACATTGTACAATGGTTTACAATAAAGTTTCACATCTTAATACATTTTTTTTAAAAAAAACCCATCACTTGTGGCTGTTGGTTGTGTGTTCTTTGGAGTTGAAACAGCTTAATGGGGTCAAGAAGATTTGCCCAGTGAGTTAGAAGATTCTCCCCCAGGAAGCCAAGTGTGAATGAACCTACATCACCTCGTGACACACACCGGAGCTAGAATCTGCCAAGGGAACAAGCTAAAAGTACTCTTGCCTTTTCCACTTACCTGTTAAGGCGAGTAAAAGCTGCTTTACCTCCCCCTGAGGAGCAAGCAGTACTGGGAAGTTGAGGGGTGAGGAGCAAGGCCACGGGGCTGGGAGGCAGGTGCCTCTCTGGGCAGAGCCAGCTGGGGTGGTGGGATTGGGGGCAATGCCAAAGCACCCTTCCCAGGCTGGGCCCACCCTCGGTGCCTTTCGGCCCCGTTTGCAGTCCTGGGTCCGTGCCCCTGAGCGCTGGTCTCAGATGGAGCCTGGCCGTCCTCTCATTGCCCTCCTGGGACTTGGAGGGGGAGATTGGAGGCATGACAGCAGTGGAGTGGTATTCAGGATAACCAAGTGTCAGTGCCTGGTAGGGTTCTGTCTACATGGAGCCTCCAAGAATAAAAATAATCCCCACCACACACTGACCAGGAGCTGGAATGTGGCCAACCTCCCACCCACATCCCCTCCCCAGACCCATCTCAGGTGGAGAGTTCTGCCTTGCGCCCCGAGGGTCTCCCCTTCAGGGATGGGCTATTAGGAGCTAGCAGAAAGCTAAATGGCCTTCAGGAGAGACCTTGGGCCTGTCCCTCTCTCCACAGCTCAGTGCCTGGAATGGGCTTGGATCTCGCCCACCTGCTTTCAGCAACCTAAATGTCAGGCCAGGCACCTTTGGGTGACCTCACCCAGTCAGAGGCTCTGTGCCCTTCCCTGCCTACACTCACCAGTGCCCTTACCACAAAGCAGGTTTTCTTCTGGTCCTTTCTGGGCACTTTACCTCTCGCCTTTTGTCCCTTTGCTACCCTTGCACTAGGAGCCAGGCAGAGGGCAAAAACACAGATGAAGCAGCTCCCCGAGCTTCTCACAGCCTCAGCTGCTCACCTGTGAACCATGGGGGGCTGTGCTCACTGTGAGCAAGTGCTCCCAAGTGTCACACACAGGAAGCTTCTGCTCTGCTGCCATGCAGGATGGAAAGTCTCTTTCCTCTGGAATCCATAGAAGGGTAAAAGAGAGGGAAAAATAAGCTCAGAGCGGTCCAGCCTAGCCCAGGGCCCTCCCTTCCCTCAGGGACACCCACCCCATTGGGATGGACTCTCCCAGGTGGACAGCTCAGGCTGCCACACACATTCCAGGACCCACGCTCATAAATCCTCATTGCGCACTGCCAGGCCTGGCACCTCCCGCCTGCATAAGAGCACCTGTTCTCGAGGGCCCCGGGTCTCCCCAGCTGTCCTTTTCCACCAGGGCTGTGGCCCCCCAGGCAGCAGTGCTCAGCGAGCCCCTATCATCTCTAAGAATAAACTCTGAAGCTGCAGGCTGTGCGGACCTGAATCATCGGGAAGCCCATCGAGGAGGGGAGTGGCTTTCCGGGACAGGCAAGTGGACTATATAAGCCCCAGAGGGCTGGCGCTGCCCCGATCTCTTCCACCGGCTTCTGCCTGCCAGAGGGGAGCCTTTGCAGCAGCTCTCGCACAACGCCCACCATGTCCCAGGTAGGAGGACCCGGCACAGGCCGGGTTGGTGCCGGGGGGGTGGGGATGGACAGCTGGACACTGTCACCTCTGACAGTTGTGTCCTGAGCTGAACTGCAGGCGTAACGAGAAGCTCTGTGAGCCCCTGGGAGGCCGGGACTCAGGAGGGGCAGCGCTGGGCCCCAGCTTGCCGGCAAACCCCCATTTATCTTGGGTTTGGTGGTGTTCTGTGGCTTGTCAGCAGGGTAGAGACAACATGTATGATACTTCAATTTGTGTCTGCCTTTGTGTGTGAAGAAGTTGACCATAGGACTCGTTTGTAGCCATGTGTGTGTGTGTGTGTGTGCACGCCAGGCGGGATCTGTGGGTTCATAACTTCCCCCAGGCATCTCCCTAGCAGGATATATCTCGGTGCAGGGGGTGTACTGTGTTGCCGCAGAATCCCAGCCCAGACTCAGGGACCAGGAATTCCCTGCACCTGTCCCCAGGGCTTAAGAAGGAATGAGGCCTCAGACTCCTGGGCGCCTGGGGTTGAATGGTAGGATAAGCACTGAGTCTGAATATCCCCAGTCTGGAGAGGGATGGACTTGTAGGTCAGTGCTAAGGCATGCTAAGTGGAAGTTCTCCTTGCTACCTGCTCCATGGGTGGGTGCTGACTTCGGACCGACTTCACGGGCATCTGATTCTTCCACCAGATTCCCACCCCAAAACGCACGAGGCAAATGCCGGCAGTTTGGGGGAGACAGAGACAATCCCTGAGGGGCCCTTGCCACCCAATGAGCAGATCTTGGAATTTACCCAAGGAAACTCCACTCAAAACCAGCCCCTTTCCCCTTTGCCCTTCGTTCCCAGGCCTGAGCCTGGCCAGGCAGGCAGTGTCAGGCCACAGTAGCCATGGTCCCCATGCTCCTGGTCTGTGGGGGAGGTAGAGAGAGACGTGGAGGTGGGGGTGGAGCACGGTTGGGAGAGCTTCCTGGAAGAGGAGTGCAGCCTTAAATCGGCTTGAGTTCAGTGACCAGAGAAGAGGGGTCTCAGGGCCAAGGCAGTGAGGTAGGAAAGGGCTTTCACCCTTGAGGCCTCGGGTTGTAAGATGAGGTTCTGGGCTCTCCAAGGCTGGTGCTCAGGAGGCCCCCATCAAGAAGAAGCGCCCCCCCGTGAAGGAGGAAGATCTGAAGGGGGCCCGTGGGAACCTGGCCAAGAACCAGGAGATCAAGTCCAAGACCTACCAGGTCATGCGGGAGTGTGGTGAGTATCCTCCTGGGCAGTGGGGGTGGAGGGGGGAGGTGTCAGTGGGAGGGGGGATGGGGGGAGGGGTCCCAGCATCCTTTCCTGAGTCCAGAGCTCCTGAGCAGGGGGGCGCTCCCCACAAATGCCCCTGCCCACACCTTCCCATCCTGCCCACAGAACTAGCTGGTTCCACCGCCCCGTCGGTGTTCAGTGGCACCCGGACCGGCACCGAGACCGTCTTTGAGAAGCCCAAAGCTGGACCTGCCAAGAGTGTCTTTGGCTAAGAAGTGCACACCATTCCTCTCGCCACTGCCAACTCCTAGATGCAGGAGCCTTTCCCAAAAACTTTTTTTATGCCAGAATGCACCTTCTCACCTGCTGCCTCTGGGACTGCCGCCTGTCCCTCAGAGCCCTGGTCACTCAGCCCAGGGAGTCTGCACCGGCACCTGGGGAACAATAAAGAGGATGCCCAAGTGACTCCGGCATTTGGAGGGTGTTAGTTGGTCACCAGCCATAGCCGCTCAGTGTAGGGGAGGGGCAGGTGGGGTAGGGGGTGGGGCATGTTCTATACCCTTTGTGGGCTTTTGGGAGGTCCCAGAGGATAAGGCAGGTGCCATGACAGCCACTGCCACATGCCAGAAAGTCTTGGACGTGGTGAACTGGCGCTGAGCTGTGTGGCTTCAGACCAGTCTCTGCCTTTCTGAGTCTCAGTTTTCCCTCCCATCTGAAAAGGGACTAGAGCTGGAGCCTGTTGCATAAAACAGGCCACAGTAACACTGCTCAGAGTGAAGCAGGTGGGGGCCCGAGGCTCACCCCTCCCCCTGCCTTCCACAGAAGATGTTGAGATGCTTCCAAGGACCCCAAGGCTCTGCAGGACCAGCTCACCTCAAAACTCCTTTCCTCTGGGGCCCTTATTTGTACCACCTCCTTGCCAGCTCACACCCCTTAAAGACAAAACCAGGTCGAGGCCCCTTTCTGGCCAGTGGTAGTCTGCTTACTGAGCTGCTCCTTTCTCAGACTCGGGGTGAGCCTCCCCCTCGCCACTCCCACCGCTCCACCTGCATTGTGAGAACTCCAGGTCCTTGGCTCATGAGCGGTTCTTCCGTCCTCAGGCTTCAGTGTCCCCTGTGTGCGTGGAACTGTCAGATCCAGCGGACTGCAGAAGTCTGTCCCCTGTGACGGCAAAGTCATAGGCAGTCCTGCCTGCTGCCTGCACGGAAGTCTGCCTGTCCCCTGGGCACGTGGGGTGGCTGCTTGGAGCCTTCCCCAAGTTCTCAGCCAGCATGGCGTCCTTATATAGCTGTCTTCAGGCTGGGCCCGTGCTCTGTGCCCCGAGTGGCCCTTCTGTGGGGCAGGGCCTGGGCCTGCTCACCGTGCTCCTCGGCGGGGGGGCGGGGGGGGGGGGCTCTTTGCTCAGATTGCTGACCGGGTGTGAAGCCCTGGATGATCCCAACCATATTCAGAGCCAAAGGGCAAGCAGTATAGATGCGCACAGAGATGCTTTCTGGAGGGGAACATTGACTTGCAGCCAGAGACACAGCTCCAGAGTCCTGGATGCTCCTGCCACTGATAGAGGGGACCTTGGGGGCTGGTCACTGCCTCAGAACCTTGTGTGGGCCCCCGAAATGGCTACTCCCCTCCCTCCCCACCCCCACTGACAAGTGTCACCAAGTCACCCTCCTTCCTCAACCCAGGGCTTGGCACCTGGCCACACTTTCCTGAAGCAACTTTACCTTATCTATGGCCAGACTTGGGAGCTGGGCTGCCCCAGAGCCGCCAGGGACGCGAGCACCAGCTGCGTCCGGATCCCTTAATATTTATTCATTTTATTGCTATTTGTTATAAAAACAGCATTTCAAGTTTATTAAAGAAAAATTGAAAAAAGCTACTGGTAATCCTACCCCAGGCCCTCGGGTGCATTCCTACGGGTCTGGGCTCAGGACAGTGGCACTGCCTTGGTGTGCTGATGGCTGGGTGTCCTGCGCTTTCTCACGCAAGCCGTGAATCATGGGCTCCCTTGGCACGACCGACCTCCACAGGCTATCTGAGTGCACACACCGCCACAATGAATCACCCCCTTCAGGACTTGTGTTGCACGATTTCCTATCAATAAATTACCCGGAAGGAGACTTCCGGGCCACAAGGTACAGGCATCTTTATGGTTCTTAGTTTGTATTGCCAAAGTGTGGGTCTTGTTCTGGCGGCCTTGCTGGAGTTGAGCCAAGAGCCCTAGCTAGGTTAATGGGGGCTGACAGCAGCCAGGGACCCAAGGAGAGAGAAGGGGACCCCTGGACGCAGCCCCTCTCACCCCAGAAATGAAGTGTCTCCATCCTGCCTTGGCCCCAGCATATCTTGCCCCACTCAGACACTCCAGTGGCTCCTCAGAGCCATTAGGGCCCTCACTGCCCCGTCACATCAAGCTGGCCTCCGGTCCCCCTGCCTCCTGGAAGCCACCCCCTAGCCCTCCTGTTCTCGGCCATCCCTATTTCCCCCCAGACTGGGCTTCTGGAGAGCAGGCTGGTTCACTGGTGTATCTCCCAGACCTAGGGAGCTGGTTGGTGCAATGGCTGGTATGGGGGGTGGTAGTGGCCTGGGGTGACCGTGGACCTTTCAGAAGGGGTGCCGTACCCAACTCCCACCTGAGCTTGCTCTTCCTCGGTACATGTTCCTGTCCCCAGCCAAGGTCCACAGGATATTCACAGTTTACTTATCTGAGGCAACTGCAGTTTTTGGCTTGTAGATCCCAATTTCCCAGAACCTGCCCCCACAGGGGCGGGACAGCAAGCATGTTATTAATTCATTCCCCACTTCCTCTCGAGTTCAGAAGCAACCTGCCAGGCACGGGAGCCAAAATGAAGACTTCAGCCCCTGGCCGCACCTGTGGCATCGCGACGGTCCTGCTCTCGCTGCTGGCTGTCCTTCACACCTCCACCCCCCAAAAGGTAGTGGGTGTCCGTGGGGGCCTGAGTGTGAATGGTGTGAGCTGATTAGCAATGGTGAGAGCCTCTGCACGTGCAAGCATTATGTGGACAAGGGAGCGTGGATCAGTGTGTGTGCAAAGAGTTGGTGCTGACCATCCACCAGGCACTAGCCCGGGCTGTATGGTTCCTCTCTTACTTAACAGTAGGGAGATCTAGTCCCATTTTACGGGGAGAAAATGCAGCCCAATAAGTTGCTGCTAGAGGCTGGCAGTGGGGGGCGTGGGGAAAGGGGTAGGAACGGGCTTCACGAGGGGCACCTGGGTGGCTCAGTGGGTTGGGCAGTTGAATATCCAGCTTCGGCTTAGGTCACGATCTCACAGTTCATGGGTTTGACCCCCGCATCGGGCTCTGCGCTTTTGGTGTGGAGCTTGCTTGGGATTCTTGCTCTCTCCTCTCTCTCTGACCCTCCCCCACTTGCACTTTTTCTCTCTCTCAAAATAAGTAAGTAAACTTTTTAAAAAATGGGTTTCATGAGCCCAAGTCTACCTCTCCCTGGCTGAGTGGCCGTGAAGGAGTTATTTATTTAAAGTTTGTTTATTTATTTTGAAAGAGAGAGAGAGGCATGCAAGCAGGGTAGGGGCAGAGAGAGAGAGGGACAGAGGATCCGAAGCAGGCTCTACGCCAACAGCAGAGAGCCCAATGCAGGGCTCGAACTCACAAACTGCAAGATGATGACCTGAGCCGAAATCAAGAGTCAGAAGCTTACCCGATTGAGCCACCCAGGTGCCCCAGGAGTTATGTACTCTGTGTCTGTTTCCTCATCTATAAAACACTAAAAAGAAAAGCTATTCAAACCTGTAACATTTATAAAGAACTTAGTACAGTGCCTGCCACTCAGCAGACACTCCCGTGTATACATAAGCCGCCGGGCCAGTCACCTGTCTCTGTGCTAGGCTGCATGCACAGCGGAACATACCATGTGCAGGCAGCTGGTGTGCACATGTCCTTCCCTGGGGACCACAGATCTGGAGGAGAGCATATGTCTGAGGAGGGTCCACAGCTGCAGGGTCAAGGGGGCAAAGAGGAAGGCTCCCAGCAATTAGAGACTAGGTCCTCATCACCTCCAAGTTCTCCTAGCTCCTGTGAGCACCTGGTGGGAGACAGGCAAGAGCTGTTTTTCCCAGTTTCCACGAGGCTGAGGTCACCAGAAATCACAGGACTTGTTCATTACCCTTTCAGTGGGCAGAGCTAAGATCAAATGTGAAGCTTTCTGACCCATCTAGGGTCCCCTGCCTGAGGAGTAAGTGAGAGTTGCTTCCCAGATGCACTGGGCCGCAAGCTCCACCATCGTGGCCCTGAAGGGTGGGGAACGAAGCACATAGCTGCCTCTTATGTGAGACTGGTGTTCACATGTGGAATGTATCATGGGGTTTGGCTGGAGGCCTGGTCAGTGGCTCAGTCGGGGATGGGGGCCAGGGCTTGGTCTGGGACTCTTTTTAAAGAGTGCTGCCTCCAGCTGGACTGGCATTGAGACAATCCCATTCCTCCTCCTTCATTGGTCCAGAATGACATTGACATCTACAGCCTCACCGTGGACTCCAGGGTCTCATCCAGATTTGCCCACACAGTCGTCACCAGCAGGGTGGTCAACAAGGCCAATGTTGTACAGGAGGCCACCTTCCAGGTGGAGCTGCCCAAGAGAGCCTTCATCACCAACTTCTCCATGTAGGTACCTTCCTGCCCTCCTCCTCGTCTCCCTCCCCAACCCAACACCATGACACCAGCTTCCCCGATGGCACCCAGTCAAGAAGAGCGACTCTCTTCCTGATGTGAGGTGTGCCTTAGGTGTGTGTGCTCGGCCTGTAGGCAATACAGGGAACCAGGGACTTGACCCACGAACTTCAGTACATTCTCAGAAGTGTTCCATGCCTCCGCCCTCCACACCTCCCTCCCTCCACCCCTCCCTCCTTCCATCCACCCCACCGTCCATCCCTCTGTGCACCATCCCCAAATACTGCCCAGTTGACAGGTGGAAAACCACAGCATCTTGGTTTCTTTGCCTCTGAGGAGTACAGAGTTGGGGCATCCTGAGGCCCAGGCCCAGGCAGGAGGGAGTCACCCAAAGGCAGAGTCCAGCTCAGAATACAGAAGACTTCCTAACTCTGGGACTGCCCCACAATGGAGCAATGCCTTGAGGAGGGGGATCTCTTTGTCATAGGAAGTTCCAAGCCAGGCTAGTCCCCTCCCTCCCACCTGGGATACTGCAGAGGGTGTTTCTGCTCTGGGCCAGAGGCCAAGAATTGGGAGACCCCTGGGATTTCTGTGGACTCTGTGGCTCAGTGCTGATCCTCACCTTGTCCTCCTCACCCTTCCTCAATGTTTTGCAATGTTTGTCCAATACATGAGAACCCTCTCTATCTGTCCTTGTCCCCACCAGAGAGGCAGTGATTGAGGGCAGGCCAGAAAGAGGCTGATCCCAGCAACTCAGGGAGGGTGCTGGGTGGGACAGAGAGCGGGCTCAGCCGGGGTCCCCAAACTACCCTGAGACCTCTGAAAAACTCTAGTGGGGGCTGGATCCCTGTGCTCGGCTCCTTCTTCTTTCTTGGCCAGTGCTTCTCCTAAACCTGGAGCGGGGGCCTGTGCTGTGTGAGCACTGTGTGCAGTGTGTGCTCTGCAGGCGGCCCCCAGCCAGCTTGGGGAGCAGGGCACCCTGCCCCCTGCTTCCCTATGCCCTGCATCAACACAATCTGGGCCCAGGGAGCGGCGCCAGCCCGGGGCTCTCAGCGCATGTGAAGGGCCCGGAGCCTGGCAGCCTGCTGGCCTTGGCGCCCCAGCTGGGCGTCCAGGAGGAGGAGCCCTGCGGCCCACTCTGCAGCCCCATCCCTAGCCCAGGGTAAAATTATGACCAGGAATGTCAGGAAGTTGGGGAGGAGGAACACTGGGTCCTAATGCCCTGGCTACCCCCGCCGACCCCTGCACACCCTTTCATGCCACCCCCAGGTGGAGCAGGGCTGTGTTTGCCTGACACATCCCTGCTCACCTCCCAAGGAGGATCTGGAGTAGTCATTTTCATTCCAGAGGAGAAGCCCTGGTAGCTCTTTCTAGTCCCCAAAAATAGGATTGTGGGACCCACACCCCTGGGAGTCCAGTCCACCCGTTGTCCAACACCTGCTTCCCCAGAGGCCAACCTCCCTGAAGAGCCCCCTGCCCTGTGCTGGCAGGGGGAGGGGCCAGAGGCTTTCAGTGCTGCATTTCCCACTGACCTGGGAGCCCGGCATCTCTCTCCTTCCCAGTCTTCCCCGCACAGGTGCACGCAGGGCTGGGCACAGGGGCACCCCAGAAAGCTCACTGGTGGGGCCAAAGTTCTTCTGGGAGCAGGCTGTGAGATGAGAGGGAAAGCTGGGATGTGGGGCCGGACTGCAAGGGTGAAGAGAGGCTGGGACTTAGCTCATTCCTGCCTCCTCTGCAGCCTCCTTCCCCTGTGTGTTCGGTAAACACATGTTTGCCAACACTGTGCACGCCTCAGGGTAGATGGAGGCGTGGCATAGCATGCAGAGCTCTCCTCCCCACCTGGGGTCCTGCACAGACTTGTATACAGTAAGTACATAATAAACAGGGATGGCCTCAGGCAGAGACAGGAGTCACTCTGTTAAGAGGCACACCGAGTCAAGGGAGGCTCCCTAGAGGAAGTGGGATTGGAGTGGGCTGCCCCTATCAGGACCTCCACAAATCTTCCCCTCCTGCCACAGGATCATCGACGGTGTGACTTACCCCGGGAACATCAAGGAGAAGGCTGCAGCCCAGGAGCAGTACAGCACAGCCGTGGCCAGGGGAGAGAGTGCTGGCCTCATCAAGTGAGCCAAAGACGGTGGTGGAAAGGGACCCCAGGGGGGTGGGGGCAGAGGCTGCCCTGCCTCCAGCCCTTCAGACCCTCTCCAGCCTCCAGTGGCCATAACCCCGCCCGGCCTGGAGGGACAAACCTGACATCCCTCTCCCCCAGGGCCACCGGAAGAAAGATGGAGCAGTTCCAGGTGTCAGTCAATGTGGCTCCCTCTGCCAAGGTCACTTTCGAGCTAGTGTATGAGGAGCTGCTCAAACGGCGTCTGGAAGTGTATGAGCTGCTGCTGAAAGTCCAGCCCCAGCAGCTGGTCAAGCATCTGCAGGTACTGGCACCGCCTTTTCCCGGGAGGTCTCCAGGAACACACCTGCTCTGCTGAGGGCAGCCCCTCCTTCCCCCTCTGCCTCCCCGGAGGCCCAGCCCCAGCTCCCTGCCAACCCAGTGACCCGCTTCTTGCCTCCAGATGGACATTCACATCTTTGAGCCTCAGGGCATCAGCTTTCTGGAGACAGAGAGCACCTTCATGACCAACGAACTGGCAGATGCCCTCACCATCTCACGGAACAAGACCAAGGTGGGCCTGCCATTGTCAGCAGGCAAGGGTACCAAGGGGCCTGTTGTCCGGCCAGCCTTATGAGTCTGTCCGGAGAGCGGGACAACTGGGCAGAATCTCTGTGCTGGAGGGACTTCTGAGGTCTGTGTCCATGCTGCCACTTGGCAGAGGTGGAGGACAAGGCCCAGAGAAGGGTGGTAGGTGCTGGTGTGGAGACCACTTTCGTCCTGGTGGGGAGAAGGCTGTGGGGAGGAACCTAAGTGAGGACCCCATGGATGGAAAGGGGCCGCCAGCTCGATCATGCATATCCTGAGCCGGGCCCCTGCTGGTGCAGCTCTAAGAGCAGAGGTTCACTCCCCCACTCCCCTATGGGGAGTCATTCTCTCCAACAGCTCAGCCTCAGGGAACATTCCCTGGACTGTGGCCCAAGGCCATATCCTGGAATTCTTGCTTCAGATGGGGTGGGTGTGGCCATGGGGCTCTTTTCAACCCCAGCCTGTCCTTTCCCAGGCTCACATCCGATTCAAGCCCACACTCTCCCAGCAAAAGTCACCAGGGCAGGAGGACACAGTCCTGAATGGCAACTTCATCATCCGCTACGATGTGAACCGGACCCTCTCCGGGGGCTCCATTCAGGTATGTGGGCTCCAGGCGAGAATAGGGGCAACCAGAAAATCCATCCATACTCAAGGGCTTGAGCTTACATGTTCTAGAAGGAAAGGCAAAGTAACTGCCCCTACTCATCAGTGTGAACCAGTGGCAGCACAGACCAAAAACAAGCAATTTTGTTATGTTTCCCTGAAACAATTTTCTTTTGGAGGCACAGAAGTTTCATCTCTGCTAAAGAGATGCCTTGCAGGATTTCCCTTATTGCCTTGGCTGGCAGGAGGCTCACAGTTCAGTTTGATGTCCAATGGCAGTAGCTTCTTTCATGCAAGTTTCTGGCTTCATTGTGCTTTCCCTTTACTCTTTTGATGGACCTTGTTTTTTAAAACTTTTTTTAACTTTTTTTTTTGAGAGAGACAGAGTGTGGGTGGGGGAGGGGCAGAGAGAGAGGGAGATACACAATCCAAAGAAGGCTCCAGGCTCTGAGTTGTCAGCACAGAGCCCGATGACGTGGGGCTCAAACTCACACACCGTGAGTCACGACCTGAACTGAAGTCGGAAGCTCAACCCACTGAGCCACCCAGGTGCCCCACTATGGACCTTGTTTTTCAAGTCCTTACTCTTTTAATGGGTCTCAGGTTTATTATGTCTAAACCTTTTAGGATAAATTGCCTCAAATACTAAAACAAATAGGAGGTAAAGTGGGGGTAGAGTTCTAGTAGGCCATACGTGAGCAGGGAAGGCAAGAGAGGGGCTGGACTGAGCCCTAGAGGATGGTGAGGATTTGAGGAAGTTAGCAGTGGGACAGAGACAGATGGGGCTGCGTGAAGAGAGGAACCCAAGTATTAAGCTGAGAAGGCTGGTTGGGGGCAGGGCAGGGCTGCAGCTCTTATTACCTGGGTTTGTTTCACTCTGATCACAGATTGAAAATGGCTACTTTGTACACTACTTTGCCCCCGAGGGCCTACCCACAATACCCAAGAATGTGATCTTTGTCATTGACAAGAGCGGCTCCATGTTGGGCAGGAAGATCCAACAGGTGGGTCCCACAGGTTAAGACCACAACTCTGGAAACTCACACATGCCTCACGCCATCACCTCTGGCCCAGTAGGCAGATTCTCCCTCCTCCATCTTCCTGGGTATGGGGTACCCAGGGGTTGAGATTGGTCAGAGTATCGGCAGGTCCTGGCTCTAGAACAGTCACCATGCAAGTCCGGGGATGCCAGCCCAAGTACACAGGATGCCAGCCCCAGGGAGGCTCCACTGAGACACCCACCTTGTCTCCGATCCTCCTGCTCAGACCCGGGAAGCCTTAATCAAGATCCTGGATGACCTCAGCCCCAGAGACCAGTTCAACCTTATCAGCTTCAGCGGGGATGCAACCCAGTGGAAGCCATTGCTGGTGCCAGCCTCAGCCGAGGACGTGAACCAGGCCAGGAGATATGTGGCTGGCATCCAGGCCCAAGGCGGTGAGTGCCTCTGTAGCCCTGCTATGGTGTGGGGGCTTCTGGGGAACCAAGCCCAGCCTGAGGCACTGGGCTGGAAGCCATCCTGAGTGTGTGCCCCCCAGGGACCAACATCAATGACGCAATGCTGATGGCCGTGCAGCTGCTGAGTAACGCCAACCAGCAGGAGCTGCTGCCCGCGGGCAGTGTCTCCCTCATCATCCTGCTCACCGATGGTGACCCCACTGTGGGTGAGGGCACCACCAGCAACTCCAAGGCACATGGCCCAGAGGGATCTGCTGAGGCCTTCCCCTGGCTTGCTGTGGAACCCGAGGCAGGGAGGGGGGGGGTCTCTAGAGTCCAGAAGTATCCATTGAACAAATCGCTGTTTTCTCATGCCCCCCACCCCCTTCCCAAACTGCTGGGCCCAGGAGAGACCAACCCTGCGAGGATCCAGAAGAACGTGCAGGAAGCCATAGCTGGCCAGTACAGCCTCTTCTGCCTGGGCTTTGGCTTCGATGTCAGCTATGCCTTCCTGGAGAAGATAGCACTGGACAACGGCGGCCTGGCTCGGCGCATCTATGAGGACTCAGACTCTGCCCTGCAGCTCCAGGTGCCAGAGTGTCCCCGGTGGCCCCTGAGTGAGGGATGGCACAGAGAGGCAGGCAGACCCCAGCCCCGCACTCGTGACACCCCCCACCTTGCAGGATTTCTACCAGGAAGTGGCCAACCCACTGCTGACAGCAGTGACCTTTGAGTACCCAAGCAACGCTGTGGAGGAGGTTTCGCAGGACAACTTCCGGCTGCTCTTCAAAGGCTCCGAGATCGTGGTCGCTGGGAAGCTCCAGGACCAGAGCCCTGATGTGCTCTCAGCCAAAGTCAGAGGGCATCTGGTGAGTGTGGCTGGCCATTCTTCAGGGGAAAGGCCGCTGGAGCAGGGAGTCAGAAGGGCTTCATTCACATCCCAGCCCCACAGGGCTCCAGCAGTTGAGAGAGCAAGTCACGAAGTGCTGTCTCCCACTTAGAGATGACACTCAGCAGTCCGTCTGTGCTGCTGCTGTTCCTGAGAGAACCAGAGGCCTGGCATTCCCTCCTGTCCTCACACTGCCCTCTGAGGTCGCAGTGGGGCAGAGAGGGCTGCTCCCATTTCACAGATGAGCAGGCTGAGATCCAGGCAGGGCAGGCAACTTGCCTGGAGCCCCTCTGCAGCCAGGTCAAGAGCCTGGCTCCCCACGTGGTGCCGTCTCTGCCCAGTCTTCCCCTGCCTCTGTGCCACAGGAGGCCCTGTCATTCCACAGAGAGAAACAGCACCTGCTCTGCGCCAGGTCCTTCTCTAGGCCCTGGGGACGCTGTCCTCCCGGCAGTGACAGTGCGTGTAAATCCTCACACCAGCAAGGAGTTTCGGGCTGGGATGTCCCTGACACAACAAACCCGGGAACTCAGGGGAGCAGCCCTGGGAACCCAAACCTGATCTGGGAATCAGGGAGGGATGCCTGAAGGAGGCCCAGCTGAGACTGAAGGATGAGTAGACGATGGTACAGGCCAGACGGTGGAATGATGGAGGAACATTCTAGGCTTGCATGGCAAGCAGGCAGCATGTGTGGGAAGAACAGCAGGTAGGTGAGTCAGAAGAGAATGGGGGGTCCCGAGCCTCACCTCAGAGGAAGTGGCCGAGTAGTGGGATGGGCAGTGTGTGATCTATGGCCAGCCTGCCTGGGTTCAGACCCAGCTCTGCCACCTCCCAGAGGTGAGTCCTGGGACAAATCACTTAACCTCACTGTGCCTCAGTTTCCTCCTGTGTAGAAATCAGAATAGGTCACCCTACCCACCTTGTAAGACTGCTGTGGGGATTACAGTCTGGCCCCAGTGTAAATATTTCATTCATGTTAGCTGCTAATATGAACCTAAAGGCCAGGCGTTCCCAAAGTGTAAGACCCAAGGTGACTCAGGGTAGTTCACAAACATGTTTGTTTTAGTAGTTGTGTATTTATTTTAATGTGTCTCCTGAAAAATAGAACTTGAACCCCAGACCTAAGATTTCACAGGTATTATTGCTTGGGACAGGGCCAAATAAATAGTATTAGTCTATTTAAAGTTCATTTAAGCAAAACCATCAAGCAAATAGCTCTATGTGTGGATAGGACAAAATTCGTGCAGGTGGCCTGCATGTGACAGTGTGGGGAGGCCTGGCTCTGGGTGAGAGACAGAGGAGGTAGTTCCAGCAGGGGTAGCGGGATCTGATCCACACTGAGAAGGTCTTCGACTGCAGTGGGGAGCAATGGCAAGAAAGGTGGGGTTTCCTCTGTCCCCCCACCTCCCGCCACTTCCCAGGCTGTGGGCAGGGCAGCCCCAGACCAGAAGCCCCCCTCCCTGGGGAAGGATGCAGCAGTCACTCGGAGCTCGGCATATGCCTTGCTGCCTCCATCCCACAGTGCCCAGCCCCAGCAGAGGGCATCAGCATGGGCCAGGATAGCTGGTTGCGGGTGGATGGGACCCCAAGCCCTATCAGGGCCATGACACCGGAGTTCTCTTTTCAACCCTGCCACTGACTGCTGGGGAAAGCTCTTCCCTCTTTGTCCCCAGAGTCTCCATCTTTGGGGTGAGTGTGGAATGCATGTGGGGACCCTTTCTGTCCACACACCACACTTGGACTTCCTTCCTACTGCTGTTTCTACACTGTCCTGGGCGTCACATCCCATTCTCATTTCCCTTTCTCTGGAAGGATCCGTCTGACCTGAGCTCCCAGCTCTGTGTCTGCCATGTTGCACTTGGGCGGTTTGCTACCTTTTATCTCCACCTCCTTCTCATCTTGGGAGGCTCTGTGACCAAGACTCTCATTCCCCAAACTCCCTCCCCACGCCCCACTCTACTCAAAGGTAGTGCAGTCCTTGCAGCCGATGCATGGGAGCTGCCCCAGCTCTAAGCAGGTTTCATGTGGGAGCACTTGGAAGACCTAGGCCCTCACAGCTCCTGCCCCGGCTGGGCCCCTCTTTCTAGCACATGCAGAACATCACCTTCCAAACGGAAATTAGAGTGGCGGAGAAGGAGGAAGAGTTCCAGAGCCCCAAGTACATCTTCCACAGCTTCATGGAGAGACTCTGGGCATACCTGACCATCCAGCAACTGCTAGAGAAAATGTAGGTAGCCCACACCTTTGAGGGCCCACCAGGACAGCTACACATAGCCTGAGCACCTTCACAAGCTTCCCATGGCGGTGGGGACGGGGGCGGTGGGTGGGTGGGGAGCAGCGGGCACAGGGTGTCTCCCAAGTCCAGAGAGAGGGGGTTGTGGCACCACGTGTGAGCTCCAGACTCTCCCAGTGGAACCCTCCCAGAAGGGTCTGGAAGGGAGGGAGATTCTGACAAGGCATCCAGGGACCTGCTGAACCTGTGATGTCCTCAACCTGCAGGATTTTGGCATCTGATGCTGAGAAGCAGGCCCTTGAGACCCGAGCTCTGAACTTGTCGCTGCAGTACAGCTTTGTCACACCCCTCACGTCCATGGTGGTCACCAAACCCGAAGGCGAAGAACGATCTGAAGTTGCAGAGAAGCCCGTGGAAACCGGTGGGTGTGAGAGCAGGACCCCAGCCTCCTTGGCAGCACAGTTTTGACCCAGCACCCTCCGCAGCCTTTCCTCTGCATCCCAACCAAGACCCCGACCCTGCCACCCCTAATCTCCCAGGAGCCCCGGGAGACTCCTCCTATTTCATTGATGTGAAAGCTGAGGCCAGGTCTCCTGACCCCAGAGTTCACTGCACCTGTTTAGTGCTGGGGTTGGAAAGCAAGGTTAAATACAAGCATGTCAGATTTATTGAAATCACTCTAACAGTGTATTTCTTTCTTTCTCTTTTTGTTTTATCCAGAAAACAAACGCAAGCACTTCCACTTAGGTAAGAGCCTCAAAGGCTGGGCTGGGGGACAGTTGGCTGACACAGGACCTAAGGCACCAGCCCCACGAGGTTGCTGGCCAGGGCCTCTCCAGCCCAACCCCACTGCCAGCAGGGGGTGTCGACTGCCTAAGCAAATGGGTGCATTTAGTCACTTCGTTCATTCAGATACTGGCTGCCATTTGGGGCCTGCCCTGGGCACTAGGGATACAATCCCTGTTCAACTGCAGGCCCCAGAAAGGTACATCTAACAAGCAAACCCAGGTCCCTCTGATTTCCAGGTCTTCCTCTCTCCAGATTTGATACCATGGGAGACAGAAGGTCTAGATTAACAGGTGACAAAGGACGAGAGGGGAGAAGGGTGGAAGATTGACAGAATCGTCACCCTGGCCACAGACTGGGCTCTGCCCTGGTTGTTGGGGGAGTGACTTTCCTGGCTCACCTGGCTGGCTGGCGGGGCTGGGACTCACGTCCATTTATGTCTGATTAGGGAGCAGCTATGCAGACTCCTTCCTTACCGAAAGAAGCGGCTATAGAGGACCAAGTAATTTGAATTGGGGACTGGGGGTGGGGGCTGGGGCGGAGGGGTTCAAGAAGGGCCCTTTGTTCCCACTTTGAATTTCTTCTGGCCATGGGAGGAGAGGCTCCCAGAGTGATGAGTGCAAGGAAGGGAGCCATCCGCCCTCTCCACATCCCTCTCCCGGGGTGGATCCCAGAGCCCAGGCTGGGGGGGACCACAACACCACTTTAGAGAAGACTGTGTGTGTGTCAACTTTTCCAAAGCTGGACCTTCTGGGAAGGCGCCTGGTAACCCAGGGAGAATCGGACCACAAGGACCTGTTCATTCTCCATCTCATCATCTAACCTACCATGGGGTTAGGGACTTGCTGCTACCAGACATGTTGTTAGGTAAGCCACTTTCTGACCCTCTGAGAATCTAGTTTCCTTAAGATGATCATTAAACCTGCCTGTAGAGTTGGAGAGGTAAAGCACCAGCACAGAGCCTGACACGGGGCTCAAACCCACGAACTGTGAGACCATGACCTAAGCCAAAGTCAGATGCTTAACTGACTGAGCCACCCAGGTGCCCTGAAGTAATGTGTCCTTTATTTTCACTGGATCAGATTCATTACACTCTGGAGGCTGGCTCAGGATGGAACCTTCTAGAAAGGGAAGGCTTCCTCTATTTCCAAAGCTAACAGTGGTCCCTTGAGCTATTTCCAATCCCAAATCTGGATTCAGAAACGGCAGAGTCAGGCTAGACCCCATGTCCTCCGCATTTTCCCTAATAGTGTGCTCTCCTGTTTGAAAGTCTCGTTACAAAGGCTCTTCCAAGTTGGATGTATGTATGGCAGGGGTTGTGGGGCCGGGGGGGGTGGCGGGTGGCAACGATGGCTGGAGGATGTGAAGATTACTCTCAATCCTGACTACCTTCTTCCTTTCTGTTTCTGGCTGCCCCTGCACTAATGCCTGCTTTGGCACCATCAGCCCCCTCCACTCCTGATGAAGTGGATTTGAGAATCAAGGCCAGAGTTCCTGCAATACCTTCTGACACTATGACACATAGACACCAGGAGAGGAAACCCTCGGGGAGCTCTGCAGACACATCACGTGGGTTTCCCAGTGTTGAAGTTGAGAGGGAGCCCTGGCCACGGGCATCTGCTTCTCCATCTCTCACCTCTTCCCCCACTCCCCAGGAAGGGGCTGTCTAAATCCAGACTTTTTCTTCTTTCAGAACCAGCCAAGACAGACTCACCCCCAGGTAGGTTGCCAGCCTCCCTCAGGCCCCCTCCTTGCCCTTACCTCCCAGCCCGCTCTACCTGCTCTAGGAACTACACCTGCTGTCCCAGCCCCCATCCAGGCACCTCCTGTCATCCTGACACTGCCCGGACAGAGTGTGAATCCTCTCTGTGTGGACATCAAGCACTCTCAGGGGCCAATGAACCTGCTCTCAGACCCTGACCAAGGTGAGAGGTGCACACCCAATCATCCACCCAGAGAGACCCAGACACCACTCACTCCCAACTTAACCACCCCAGAGACAATGATGGGACACAGCCCATGGAGACACACCTTACCCCGTGTGGGCCTGTCCCAAGATCACAGTGTGGCCTGCCTCTGAGCACTGACACTTGCACTTACACGGCCACCCCACAGACTTTCCCCTGAACATCACATATGCAGGTCCGGGTGGCCTGGGCACTCCAGGGAGACCAGATGTGGACTTGTCCCCAGGCACTGCCATACTTCAGGGGTGGCGAGACAGACTTGGGCACACATAAGCTCAGAGGCCTATAGTCAATGCCCAGAGCGACACGGAAGTGAGCCCAGAGGAGGAGACAAGAGCTGTCCGAGGGCCAGGGGAGGCTGCACGGGGTCATACAGGAATGATTGGGCCTTGGCAGACGAGTGGGGGCCCACTGGGCAGAGGAAGGGGAAAGCAGCAGCGGAGGCCTGGAAGGTACTGATAGGACTCTGGAGGGTATGGAGCAGGTAAATGGGAGGAAGAGGTAGGTGTGCTGACCAGGCCTGCACTCCCAACCCCAGAAGGGTCCTACTGGTTGAACCGAGTGTCAGGTCAGATGTGAGGATACACAGCACCCGGGATGCTCACACACACCTGCAGAGCCACCCAGAGCCAATGAGCCTCTGCGGCTCCCCCATTCCTCCCACATCCACCCAGTCTACCGCTCATCTCACTAGGCCGTGGTCTGCTTGCTCCCAGAGGCTGGGCATCACTCGTTTTCCATCTTGCTCTTGGCCACAGCACCTCGTCAGGCCAGCCACACTATGGGGGCTTTATGAATATTCCCTGATTTCAGACAGGATCTGCCCTCTCAAAGGGCTCGTCTGAAGGTGGCCATCGCTAAGGATTCGGGGGCCCTTCCAAAGCCACATGAAACCAGGGGATGAGGGAGAGGTTGTGGGAGGAAGTGTTGGGAAAAGGAGACTGAGAACGTGAGCCGGTGAGAAGGGGTTTGGGTGGACCTGTCATCCAGGCCAGTGCCCAGCTGGGGCCACGGCCTTGACCTCTGTGCTCCCGGCCCTCTTAGGGGTTGAGGTGACTGGCCAGTATGAGACAGAAAAGGCCCAGTTCTCATGGATCGAGGTGACCTTCAAGAACCCCCAGCTGCAGGTCCGCGCCTCCCCTGAGCACGTGGTAGTGACTCGAAATCGAAGAAACTCTGCCTATAAGTGGAAAGAGACGCTGTTCTCGGTGACACCTGGGTATGCCCCCCGCTGGGTACTTCTCTGGCCACATTAGTTGGCCGGTGACTGCTGCTAGGTGATCTGGGCCCATGGGGTGGCGGAACATGCGTCTCCTGCGGTGGGCTGCCCCCGCAGAGAGCCCTGCACCATACCCTCCCGTTCTGGAGGTCACAGAGGGGTTGTGCTGGGACCCAGCTGCCCTCACACCTCACCCAGGTCACTACCCGACGTGGGGCACAGTGTGGCTTGGAGCTAGCTCTACTGCCAGTCCTGTGTGACCCTGGGCAGGCTGCTTAGCTCCTCTGTTTCCTCACTCGTAACTAGAGACAATCACCCAGCCCTGAGTCAGAGGGCTGAGGAGAAGGTCCAATGAGGGGATGGGATCCAGGAGTACTGTGCCCATTGGACAGTATGGTGCCCACTGGGTACAGGGGAGGGCCATGCTGTCTGTGTGGTGAGGTAATGACGACAATAATGAGAAGCTGGAGAGTACCGTTCCCTGGGGGAGGTTACGAATGTCATCCTTAGCGTAGAGGTGGACGGCCACCTCTTCTGGGTGAGGCTGCCCCACCACAGAGCTTTCCAGAGGCAGCTTGCCAGCTCTGGAGGCTACCAGGGGCCTGGGAGTGGGGCCAAGGACCCTGGCCCTCTTTGAGCAGTACACAACACCCCAGCCTATACCGAGCACGGAGAGTCGTGTCCTCTGCCCTCTCACTGCGCCACACTGTAGAGACCGGTTTCCACTTGACAAATGAGTGGGTGCCTAGAAAATCTGAGGGGCTTATCCGAAAACCATCAATTTCATAAGAGATCTTAAAGTCTCCTATTATCTGATAAATGCACAAAGAATGACAAGAGTTTCTGTGCCCTGGACGTGCACACTAGAAGGTAGAATGAAGAATTCCTAACACCTGCAGTGAGAGAAAATCCAAATACTTTCATGAGCTGCAGAAGATAACACCTAAGGGAAAACAGACCACATCTTGTACATTGAATCAAGGACAGTGTAAATTTAGGGCAGTTCCATTTCAAATAACCTCAGAGTTAACAGCAGGGTCTTATTCAACATTCTTTAAGGAGCCTGACATTCAAAGCTTATCTTAAGTAGAAAAGGACAGGATAGGATGAAAAGGGCTTGCTCTTCTAGACATAAGTAACACTAATCATCAGAAGGAAGTGGCACTAGCCATAAAAACGAAGGGGATAGAATGAATGTATCAGACAATTGCCTAAATCATATAAAACTAATTTATGAGAAACTAATCTAAGAAAACCAGGGAGGGAAAGGAATCTGGTTTATCTTATAAATAATACACCAGATACCGCTAAGACGGTCCCAGTTTACCAGTGAGGAAAGCGAAGCCCAGAACATTTAAGGGACATCCCGCCCAAGGCCACTCCCGCCTCGATTGCTCAGGTTGCGGGGGTTTCCCCACAGCCTCAACATGACCATGGACAAGGCGGGGCTCCTGCTGCTCAGCAGCCCAGACAAAGTGACCATCGGCCTGCTCCCCTGGGACGGTCCTGGGGAGGGACTCCGGCTCCTTCTGCGGGACACCGACCGCTTCTCTAGCCACGTTGGCGGGACCCTTGGTACGTTGCCCACGGCTCAGGGCACCCTCAGAAGCCACCTCTGCCTGCAAACTGGCAGTGCCCTTCACCTCTATGTGTCTCCCAACCTCCATCTTTTTTCCTTGCTGACCCGCCCTTTGTATCTCAGGCCAGTTCTACCAGGGCGTGCTCTGGGGGCCCCCAGCAGCGGCAGATGACAGCAGGCGAACACTGAGCGTTCAGGGCCGTGACTACTCTGCCACCAGGTGACTGCGCAAGCAGGCCACTGAGCCTGGCCGGGTGTGGAGGCCTAGAGCCTGGGAACTGGGCTTGGCGGGTGGCCCTACTCCTCTGTCCTTGCCTGGAACCTAGAGACAGTGAGGGCAAAGGTTGATACTTTAGATATCTCTGACCTAGCTCTCAGTGACCTCACAGAGGACAGTCAGCTCAAACCTGCAAAAAACACCCCAGCCCAGAGATCACTAGGGTGAGTCGGGGACAGTAGGAAATTCCTCCCAAACTCTCAGAGCCCTGGGCCCTGAAGACCACACACAGCTGGGTCCACTTGGGTGACCAGGCCTTGTCGTCCTGTGCTGGAGGAAATTCTAAGGCTCCCAGCCTCTCTACCCTCCACACTCCTAACCCCAGCCATCTCCCTCTCTTCCCACCACACCTGAGATTTGCTGACCACCTATCTTTCTGTCTGTCCACGTATCCATCACAGATTGCTCAAGCTGGATTACCAAGAGGGTTCCCCAGGAACAGAGATTTCCTGCTGGTCCGTGGAGCTGTAGTTATGTGGGAGGGGTTGTGCCCACACCCCAGGCCACCCCACTGTGTGCAGAGAGCTGCCACCCTGTGGCCAGAAGACCGCCCGTGGGGCCCGGACTGCGATGGGGAGGGATGTTCCCACTCATTCCAAATAAAGGTGCTGTGAGCCCAGGGAATGGACATCTGTGGTTGCATCTGGCTACATCCCAGGGCCTCAGAATCCCATTAGAACCTTCCACTGTGAGCCCCTCGAAGGCCTGTGGCCAGTAAGGCCCATGAAGACCTTTCAGTCCAACCTCTTCATTTTACAAGCAAAGAAACTAAGATTTAAAGAGATTAGATCACCCATTTAAAATGTTGCTGCAGCCCCCAGCTGGGGGTCTAGGGCGGGAGAACATTCTCTGGGAGCAAAGGTTCAGTCTGCTTAATGGTCACTGAGTCTGTGAAACCCAGTTTCGACTAAAAACAAAAACAAAAAGAAGAAGAAAAAGAGTGAACTGGGTAGAAGTTCTTATTAGAAACACAACTGGCCCTGGGTGGGCACAAACTGGGTAGAAGTTCTTTACAGGCCAACTCTCCAACTTCTCAGCAAGCTCTTGGGCCCCTTGGTGATGGGATTTGCATGACACGGTTTGGTTTTCACACCTGTGCTCAGGATGTCCGCTCGCCACCGGGTCAAGAGGCCAGCACTGGAGATGGGGGAGGCAGAGATGAGGTCCCCGGCCCACGGAGGACGCAAGCGTCTGTCCCCAGGAGCCTTGAGTCTCATGAGGGTGCTCCAGGCCTGGGCTCCAGGCCCTGGGTCTGCTGTCCCATCCATGTTCCGGGGGTGGGCACCCCCAAGATTGCACTCAATCCCCTGCATAGGCGAAGCACACCTAAACATCTAGAGTTACTCCACCTACTTCTTAAAAAATGACACATGTCTTTGGCTTACAAATAAAAACCATGAAGAGAACAAAAGCAAAACCATGAGAATAGAATAAAAGAAACAAGCAGGGGAAGAGTTAGATCACAGGCACCAGGGTAAGGCAAGCTAGAGCGGCACAAAGCTTTGTGCAGAGCTTCCTGGCAGCCAGGGGAAAGCAATAAATGAGCTCATTTGCTTGCTGAGAGGAAGCAAACTAGATCACCAGGGAAAGCATTCTGTTCTCAGCTCTAGAGCTTTACAGGTTGTTTGCAGAGTGAGTCTTTCTAGAAGGGTCAGGGAAGAGGCCAGTGGGAGGGGGTTCCAGCAGCGGGTTTGCCAAATTCACAGGAACACCCCTGCTCAGCTGCTGCGTCTCCATTGAGCCTGGTGGGCAGGTGGGGGTCAAGGCTGAGTCACCTTGTGAAGGTTGCTCCGAGGGGCTCAGACCAGAGCTCTGACATACCGGGATGCGAGATGAGTGCCCACCCCGACTCACCCCTCCGGGACCCCAGCAGCTGGGCTGGGCTGTGGAATTGGTACAGCAGCAGAGGGGTCATGGGTGACTTTCTGGCCCAGCCGTACTTGCAGAGGTGTTCTCTGTGAACAGGTGAAAGGAGTTCCGTACCCTTCGTTGTTTTGTTCACCGAGTGCTTTCCAGCACTCACTTGGGCCAGGCCGGGGGCTGAGTGCTGCAGGTCCATTGGATACCAAGGAGACACATTGCCTCGTGTAACAGCTACCACCCAGAGAACAACCAGGTGCCACCAAGAGCCCGGGGAATGTCAGGGAAGGGTTCCTAGAAGTGGCATGGTTGGGGTTGGATTTTGAAGAATAAAGAGAAGTTAGCCCAGTGAAAAAGGAGGGGAAGGACACCAGGCCTAGAGCGAGGACACTGTGCACCAAGTCAGGGAAGGTGCAGTGCCATGGGGTGAGACGGAAGCGGATGCTGAAGTAGAGACGCAAGACCAGGCCATCACTGGCTGAGTGCCCCCTGCCATGAAGCATGGCTCCTATCTCGAAAGCTGGGGGTAAGCAGAGACAGGTGTAGCCAGGATGATCTAGGACTGGGGAGCGAACAGAGTCCCCCTGGCTTTTACCTGCGTGGAGGGTCTCCCTGACTGTTGGAGAGAAGGGGCAAAATTTGGGCTGGGGACCTCCTCCTGACTTTCTCCCAACTCGCTGGGCCAGGAGACTAGCTGGAGGCTAAGGACAAAGACAGGCACCTCAGGAGGGCCAGAAACCGTAATGATGATGTGTCTACACCATCTGGCAGGATCTTTCTCCCCATTTTACAGATGTGAAAACTGGTTTAAAGTTACATGGTTCCTCAGTCAACCCGGGACCCAGTAGGTAGCAGGGCCTGGCCGCTTAGGTTTTCTCCTGGACTGGCCTCCCCAGTACCCTCCGCCAGGCCTCCAGACCCTGCAAAACCCTGTTCTGACTCAAGCAGATGGGACCCTGGAGTGGGGGGTGGGAGAACTTCCTGGTGACCCATCACCAGATCCCACCCTCACCCGCACTGGCATTTGTGGCCATTCCCAGTCCAACTCAAACTTCGTCCAGGAGGTTGTGTTCCCTGCTCTGCCATCAAGCAAAGCTGCCCACTGCTTCCAGCAATGGGTACCCTCTGCCCAGCAGGCCCGTAGCCCCTCAGGCAGTGAGAAGTGCAGAGGCAAAGGATCTGGAACATGAAGGGTTAGGTTCGCAGAACTGGAAGCAGTCTATGTGTAGAACCCTGAAAGTGAGGCGAGACACCTGGTGTGTGGGGTTGGTGAGGCTGGACAGGCCATAGGTAGGACATTGGCCTTTCTCCCAAGATCAGCGGGTGGGAGGTGTTATTAATAGGGTCTTAGACAGGGAGTGATGGTTGGTTCTGCTCTACACAGTCTTTCTGTGGAAGCAGGGAGACCCGAAAAGGGGTGTTGCAGTTGTCTGGGTGAGAGAGGGTTGTCCAGGCTGAGGGCCCTCAGAGCCCCTCCTCTGGGAATCTCTATCTGATCCCCGACCTCTGACCCCACCCAGGACTTACTGTGGGGGCAGAGTGGGTGGTCACCATGAGCTGTGATTGGAGGATCTTAGGGATTTCCAGCCTAGCTGCCACAGGCTTGGGGCACCCACGCGAAAAGGAAATGGGCACGAAGCTGTGTGCCCCAGACTCTGGCCCAGAATGTTGGATTTATCTGCTGAATGGATAGATGGCTGGATGGCTAGAGGATGGGTGGGTGGGTGGGGGTGGACATCTAGATAATGGGAAGATGGAGGGAGGAAGGACATCCATAATGAGCTGCACGCTATGTCCGCTCTGGAGCACTCTGCTTCTGCGTCATAGAAAGATCTTCAGGCCTGTGGGTCCTGATGGGGGCTGCTGAGCCATGAGCCCTGACTTTTCTCATTACCCTCCTGGACTCTGAAATGCACTCAACCCTTCTTGACTTCTCAGCCCCTTCACACTAGAGTCAATTCTTGTTTGCTTTTTTTTCTTCCCAAACCATCATACACTTGGCTCCCAAAAGCGCTATCCCCAACCAACCCGGTCTTTCACTCACACCAGGAGAGAGCCCCAGGGAATTGCCTTCCTAGCAGCCAGCCCCTCCTTTGAGCTACCTCGGGGCCCTACTGCCTGATCCCTGAACAGGGGCTTACAGAGGCATGCAGACATGGCTGGTGGCAGTGTCCCCTCGGGCTTTATTGTCACAACCCTCCCTTAGACCCTGGGCTGTGTCCCTGTTCCAGAGGCCAGGTGAGCTGGGCCAGCTATCTCAGCAGGAGCTGGCATGTCTACTCAGAACAGGTTGGGGACAATGTAGTCGCTGTGGACACCGTCAATCAGCCCTTGCCCGTTGTTGTGGACAAACCAGCAGGCAACCTTGGTGCCGACACTGGCATCCTTCCTGTAGTCTTTCTGGGATCCCCTGGGAAAAAGGAAAGACACACTGTGATATACACAGGGCAGGCAAGACGGCTGCTACACTCAAGGTCCTAAGGCTGGAGAAGGGTGTGAAGTTGCCAATTGTGAGTCCAGGAACCCTTTGGTCAAGAAAGAGATCAAATGATTAACTCCCTCTAGGGGGCCAAGTTTGGCCTTTTCCTGATTAGGAGGGGCCTAGAGTGGGGGGTGGGGGAGGTCAGGACCCCAGAGGGAAACTAGGGTAGGTACCCCACAGGAGACAAGAGCCTGCCAGGCCAATGTGTCTGGGAGAGGGCTCTCTCCTCCTGTCTTGTTACTGGGCAGGGCGAGGATGTTAGAGTTCTGTCACCTGGTGACTGTCAGCCGATGGTTCTTCACCACCATTGTGGCGTCTGGCTTTGTGGGGTCAGAGCCTGGGTGGATGTCGGACACTTTAAAGTCAAAGGGATGGAAGAATTGTCCTGGGAACAGAAACATTCACACTGTCAGCCCCTGCACACTGTCAGCCTCCACCATCACCATAGGTAAGACAGCCTCTAGTCTTGCAGGGTTGACGCAAAGGCTGACTGGGTGTTGTGTGCTCGTCCAGGGTGACGAGGACAGTCTTTCATGTGGCTTTTCCCCTCTACCGTGTCTCCTGAACAGTCTGAAGCTTAAACATTCCATACCCAGCAGCCCATGTGTTTGTGCTGACATCCGGTGACTGTCCACCACATAGAAGCCCAGAAAGTCTTGGTGGACGGGATGCTTCTTCCACACCTGGTGCAGGATGACCACAAAAGTAACCCCGTCTCCAAAGGAGACCACCATGTTCTTTTTCCTGTTGATTGTCACAGACAGCCTAGGAGAGAAGAGGAAGGAAGTCAGCAAGCGGGGCCCAGTGGTGACCATCGTACTGGGCATCTGAATCAAGGGTATCTCGATAGGGCCTTCTCCATACATGACACCCAAGAGCACATAGACTCTGGAAACGATCTCAGAGGCCTCATGTGTGTTGACTGTGGAGAGAAGATGCCTCATGCGTGTTGACTATGCCCTCTACAGAGTGGATCCTCGTTCCTCCGTAAGCAGAAGACAGGGCTGTCCTGGGAGTCTGGAGACATGGGATCAATCCTCAGCTCAGCCACTGGCTTCCTGTGTGACCCGGGGTAGGTTCCACCCCTCTCTGAGCTTCACTGAGAGTAACGCCCCTGCCCTATCCACTGGGCTCTGGGTGACTTGAAGACCTAGGAGAGGCTGAGCAGTTGGAGAGCTAACAAGTTCAGCTAGAGAAGGTGAAACTGAGGGTTAGTGTGTTACTAGATTGCAGGTCCCCCTAATGCTTACGTCCACACAGCCCTTCCCTCAAGATCAGTCCTGCGGGGGCTCCTGGCTGGCTCAGGCGGTTAAACGTCTGACTCTTGATTTCGGCTCAGGTCATGATCTCACAGTTTGTGAGATCCAGCTCAGAGTCGGGCTTTATGCTGACAGTGTAGAGCCTGCTTGGAATTCCCTCTCTCTGTGCCTCACCTCTCTCTCTCTCTCTTTCAAGGTAAATAAATAAATAAATAAATAAAGATCAGTCCTGTAAAGTGTCCAGCTACCAATTCTGGCTGGGGCCATCGTGGTCACCCTTCCTTGGGCAAAAGGGCTGAACTCTGAGGCCACCAGTCTCTCCTGTAACCCCCGTGGGTCTTCCATTCTGGGATTTGTCCACATCCCTCAGAGAGGCTCCTTAGACCTCTGAGACCCAGGAGCGGGGCTGTACCCGTCCTGTGTGACTGTGACCGTGTCCAGCCAGCTGAAGGTGCTCTGTGCAGCTCCACTCCACAGGATGATCTTCTCCGGTGTCACCTCCATCCGGAAGTCCATGTGAGCACTGGCAATGCCCAGCTTGCCAAAGTAAGTCTTTCTGGTCTTGGAGTCGGAGTTGCCTCCCTTCTCGCCGATGATCTGCCCGTTAACTGTGAGGCCTGCCAGAGGGATGGGGTAGTGAGGGGCCACTGAGACCTTTCTGAGTCCAGGCTGGTTTTTAGGATGCACCTTCTCCTCCAGCCAGACCTGCTAAGGGATCCCACACGGCGTGGGATCCCCAAGACGAGACCAGGACTTCAGAGCCAACCCTCCCTGTTCCTAGACACTCCTGGGTCCCTCTGGCAGCTGAGGACCCATGTTGCAGACCTGCCCCCTGCCTGGGCCAGGGAGTGGTGTTCAGAGCAAAACTATTTCCCAGACACAGGCTTTGCCTGGGCCCCCTCACCCCTAACCGTCTCTCCAACACCACTGGGTCCCGGGGGCTTGGTGAGCCTGTGGCCCCACAAGGTGTAAGCTGCACATAAAGATGGTGCATTATGGGCAGAGTGAGGGCCTGGCCCCGGCTCCTGCCCGCAGCCCCCACCTGTGATGGGGTCCTGAATGAGGCGCAGCACTGTGCCTGGGTCTTCATCGACGTTGAAGCAGATGGCATCGTCTCTCTGCGGGACTTGGATGATGAAGTGGGGGTCCCCATCCACTGAGAGCACATCAGAGAAAGGGCTGGCTCCCGGGACCTCTCACTTACTGTTCCGGGGCGCCCTCCCCTCACCCCTCGGCCCCTGTGGATAGACTCCTAACAGGTAGGAGGCTCTGGGCTCTGGGGCCCGGCTCTCACGTCAGGAGGAGTCGGGGGAACTCACCGTAGTAGTAGGGCGTTTGAGGAGGCTGGTAGCTCGCTGTGGACACAGTGGGGGGAGAGGCTGAGCTAAACAAGCAGGCCTGGGGAGGCGCCAGGACCCACATCCAGATTCTGGTTCGTGCGCCTCCCGTTCCCTCTTCCCCATACTCTCAAACCGCCTCCCATTTCCTCGGGATCCCAACCATCTTCCTGTTCCAGAGAGCGGGTTCAGGAAGGACTCTGGGGGAGAATGTGGCATGGGGCCAGTCTCTGGGGAGACGCCCTGTGGGGTAGGGGGGCTGCGGCTGCTGCCATATACTCACTCAGGTAAGCCATGGAGCGGGCCACTGAAAAAGGAAGCAACCGGGCAGTCGTGAGCTGGGTCTGAGGGCTCCCTCTCCCCCAACCCCATGCCTTCTACCTGGCTTGGGGCTACCAGTCTCCAGTAGAGCCCCAACCCAGGTAGACAAGAGGGTTGGGATGTGACTCCTCATGTAGGCTTCAGAAACGGGAGCGTGCCCAGGGAGTTCCTTTCTAGGGCTGGTGGTAATATGGATGTCATTTTTATGCCGGGGTCATGGCGCTGTGATGTGGCTAATATGTACACCATGAGATCGTCTGCCTCCCTGTCATGAATAGTGTTCACAGCAGACACCATCCCACACCCCGAACTCCCACTCCCCAGTTGGGGTGGGGTGAAGATCAAAACTGTCTGTTGTCCTTGGTAGTAACCCCCCTCCCGACGTACTCATGCACACACGCGTGCACATCAGTGACTGCATCTGACAGGGCTGTGCTGAGGGAAGAACAATGACCTGGTCCAGATGTGCTGCTAGGATGCAACCGCCTATCGGTGGAGGTGGGGCAGGCTGGGAGGGGGTAGGAGCCCCTGCCTGGTGGTCCTGGGCTTACTGGGGGCAAGGATGCAATTTGATAATGAGAGACACACAGAGCGCTATGAATCCCAGAGTGGGCACAGGTGCCAGGCTGCCCAGGCTGAAGTCCCAGCTTGGCCACTTGCTGACTAAGTCCTCGAACAAATAGACAGCCTCTCCATGCCTCAGTTTCCTCACTATAAAATGGGAACCATGAGAGGACTCCTTTAGAGGGTTGCTGCGGGATTAATGGCATGTCGGTGTCCGATGTGTGAATTTGCTAATTTTTGCAGGTCACAGAATGCTCTCATACTGATTGTCCCTCATTAGTAAGGGGAAGCCACCTCCAGACAACTGACAAGGACCTGATGAGGCTCAGAGAGGGCAGAGCCTGGACCAAGGTGGCTCGTGAGTTGGTGGCAGAGCTGGGACCTGATCGCAGATGTCCTAAGGGCCCCTCCCTGGGCTGGGCACTTGGAAGCCTCCTTGGTTCTCTCTTGTCCCCCTCCTGGGACACCTGCCCAACTGCTGGCTGAAGCTCACCTTCCGTATCTGCAGGCCCTGTGTGGGAGGAGGAGGAGAAATGTGTTAGGAGCCACAGACTCCTGGTGTCGGCATCAATGCCATCAACTGGATGCCTGTCCCACCTCCAGGCTGTGGGCCTCCCAGCCAACAACGGACCCCCCACCACTGTGTGTCTCCTGGAGCCAGGGGCTCCTAGAGGCCAAAGGCCTGGCCCGGACCAGCTCTTTGCCTCCTGTGCCGCCCCATGCCACCTCTCTGCTCCCCACGCCCAAGTACAGGAGCACTTAGGAGTCCCCTCTTAGAGTCTGGTTGAGCAGGCCTGGTCCAAGGCCTCAAGGCCTTTTCCTCTCACAATTCCCAGGCACATGCTCTGGGACTAACTTTCAAGCTGGAAGTGCTTCTCCCTGTCTGACTGAGCCCTTCCATGCTGCAGCCAAGTCCCTTTCCTTGAAGTGACCCTGGGTGAGGTGTCCCATGACTCACAACCCTTTAGAGACCCCAGAGGCTCCTATTCACCCCCTACCCACTGTCCATGCTGATGGATTCACCCGCTCCACAACACCCTCCCCAGCCCTTGGCCGGATCTCCCTCTATGCCCCCTGGACCTGCCCCTCTTCAGCAAGTCTGGGTCTCACCAGCCTGGCTCACTCCTCTTCGGGGCACCCAAGGCCCCAGTGGCCTGGAAGGCCTTCGAAGTCCGGCCTCCACTCTCCATGCCCACCTTCTCCGGGCTTGTCAGCGATGGCTGTCTGGTCCTCATTGTCCTCAGGCTTGGTCACCACCATGGAGGTCAGTGGAGTCACAAAGTGGTACTTGAGGGACAGGTCCAGGGCCTGGGCTGTGAGGTTCTCCTTCTCCTCACCATGGGCATTCTTGCTGTGGGGAAGGGTGGGAGTGTCAGTCAAAGAGCCTTTCCCTGCTTGGCCTCCTCTGCTGTGACTCCCAGAACCAGGCCTAGAGCCCCAGAGGCAGCCTGGGAACGCCTTTCCCCAGGGTAGAACCCACTAGCTCTCAGAAAAAGAATGGTTCACCAGCTCCCTGGGACAGATGGACAGGCTGTGTCTGAGGCTGGGCCTCAGTTTCCCCACTATAAGATACAAGGGGCTCGAAATGGCATCCCAACAATCACTCATGATAATGGCCATGCCCTGAGCACTCAGCATGTGCCAGACCCTGCACCAGGGGTGTTGGAGGCTTATCCCACCTCAGGGAAGGCTGACGTGGCACTCTCAAATAGGCCCAAGCTCTGCCTTCTGGGGGCTGCGGGCAAGGACCCAAGCCTTCAGTTGTGCTCAGCCTCACCGCATTGTGGGCCCATGCGGGGTGTGGGGTACAGGGTGCCAAGGCCCGCCCCTGTCCCTGAGGTGCTCCCAGGATGCTGCTTGAGCCCCCGATGTCAGGCTGGGCTCTGCCCCCGGGAAAACATTCTTTGGGGCTGAGCTGAGAAGAGGGGAAGGCAGCTGGCAGGGCGTGTGGCAGGGCACGTCCTGGGGTGTGGCTGAGTCTTCCTTCTCTTGGGCTCCCCCAGAGTGAAGCCAGCACAGGGGCAAGCGCAGATAGGTGGTCGGGCAGTGTGGGAGGCCCAGGTGTGGGGCCTGGCTGTGTGAGGGGTCGCTAGGATCACCGTTTCTCCAGCAGCTGCTCAATGGTGAGGTAGGCCCAGAGCCGCTCTATGTAGTTCCCAAAAATGTAATCCTGCTCCTTCAGGGCCTTTTCCATCTCCTTCATGTCCACCTCCTCTGTGAAGGTCAGATCATTGATGGCCTGAGGTGGGGGTGAGAGGAGGCCAGAGGCTGGAGGGCAGGAGGCCTGGACCCAGCTTGAGGTCGCCACCGCTGGACCCTCAGGCAGGGGGCCAAGCCCCATGGCTGTCGATCCCCCCATCCACAGCACACCTTCCGGCCCTGGCTCAGCTCACCCCGTGGCCCTTTACATCCGCCTTAAAGTTGTTCATGTCCTCGTCCAGCAGGCGCCCAGCCACCACAATCTCAGAGCCATCGTAGAAGTGCTGGTAAGTGCTCTGGGTGAGGTCCTGGATGGCGTTCTCGGGGTACTCTACCTCCACGCCTGTCAGCAGCGGGTTGGCCACCTCCTCATAGAAGCCCTGGAGTCCAAAAGGGGGACCTGGTCATGTCAGGCCACAGGGCAGATCTGGAGAGGACAGGGTGGGCAGGTGCCCACTGGTGCCTCCCTAGGCATTGAGTCCCCCAGGCTGTGCCGATCTTAGGTCCTGATCTTCACTTCCTCGTGGCCCTGATCGTGTCCTTCAGTTCGTGGGAGCCTTCCCTACCCTCCCCCCTTCAGGTAGAGCCTGGGAAGAATAGAAAGGTAAGGACAGAGTTCCGGGGAAATAGAAAGTGCTCGAGAAATGTTTGCTGGAATGAAAGCAAGAAAGAGAAAAGGAAAGGAGGAGAGGCCGACCAGAGGAGGTGACAAGGCGCAGGAGCACAGAGATCAAGAGGGAGAAGGCAGAGGCACGGAGGCACGGGGTGGGGGTTCCTCTGCACCAGTTCAGGCACTGTCTCCTGCACTGGGGACGAATGGGGCTGCTGAAGTTCTCAAATGTAAGTACAGGACATGCAGTTGAATTTGAACGTCAGGTAAATAGCACACTAATTTTTAGTCTAAGTTTGTCTGTTATGGGATGAATTGTGTGCCCCAAAATACATGTTAAAGTCCTTACCCCCACTCTCTCAAGACATGTCTGTTTTGGGGATGAGGGTGGTTACAGAGGTGATCAAGTTAAAATGAGGCCTCTGGGGTGGGTCCCAAACAGTATATCTGGTGTCCTTATGAAAAGAGGGCAATTTGGACCCAGAGACAGACAGGCACACAGGGAAGATGATGGGAAGAGACAGGGAGAAGGTGGCCATCCACAGGCCAAGGAGAGAGGCCCGGAACAGACCCTTCCCCCACAGCCCTCAGAAGGAAACGGCCCAGCAGATGGCGTTGATTGGGCTTCTGGCCCCCAGAACCGTGAGGCAACAATTTCTGTTGTTGAAGCCCACTGCCCGCCCCCCACTCCACCCCCAGCATGTGGTACTTTGTTAGAGCAGTCCTGGCAAACTAACACAGAGTGCTCTGCAATATTTGGGCTCGTGCTTACACTAAAAAATTGTTTATATTTGGCCAGGTGCCCTGTATTTGATCTGGCAATCCTGTGGAGGAAGCAAGTCTGTTGTGTGTAGCCTGAGGACAAAATCAACCACCACTGATGGATAAGAGGGAGCTAGAGGTAGATGTCAGCCCAAGAGGCTCTTCCTAGAGAGTGAAATTGTCATTCGGTGGAACAGCTGTCTGAGGAAGTAATGAGCTCCTCATTCCTGGAGGTATGCAAGACAAGGCATACCTGCAACTGCAAGTTGGCATCGGAATCCTCATAAATGCGTCGGGCCAGCCCATGGTTCTCCAGAGCCATGCTCTCCAGGAAGTTATAGTTCAGATTGTTGCCAAAACCCAGGTTATACAAGGGGAACTTGCCCCCAATGGCGTTGCGTACATTCTCTTGGATTTTTTCAGGTCTGCTTTCACCTGCAGGAGAAAGGGGTGTTCACACCCCAGCCCCAGCCCCAGCCCCAGCCCCAGCAACTAGCTGGATCAGCTCTGTCTGGAGCTGTCTGACACCTGCATCAGCAGAGCTGGTGGGGGGGGGGCGGGGATGGGGCGGTCTTTGGCAGGGGGAGACGTGGTGCCCTTGCAGGACTCACAGACCACGAGGGACCCTGGGGAGAGCCGCCCAAAATCTTGCAGCTCACTGGCTACAGCACGCTGGCTTTGGTTCAGAGCCACACCCGCCTGCCTCACCGACATTGGGGTCCCCGTCAGTCAGCATGATGACGATGGAGGTGCTCCTCTCTGGGACACTGTGTTCTTCCCGGGCCTTGTTCAGCATGCTGATGCCCCTCAGCAGCCCATCGTTGATGTTGGTCACTGGCACACAGACAGACAGAACCGTGGGAGGGTGTTCTCAGTACCGGGGTGGAGGAGGAGAGGGTAGCAGGCCCCGCTCTTGGGCCCAAGGACCCTGTTAGCCAACGCGCCCTGGTACTCAGTAGGTATTGACCGAGTGAATCGGCGAGTGATGAATGAATGACTTACTCTTTCATTGGGGACCAAAGGACCAGCCTGTCGGGGCTGCCAGAAGGTGATTGTAAAAGCAGTTTGGAAACCTATCAGAGGGGCTGCCAGGCATGCTCACTGGGAGGAGAGGGGAGCAGTGTCGGCTTCGTTTGTCATTTTCCCTAAGGAGTGGCCCAGGATAAGGGTTCTCTGTGGCGTTATCTTGCCGGGACTAGTGGGGCTCCAGGATCAAGGATTAGAGAAAGGAAGAGTGGGCTCCCCTAGACTGCAAAGAAGACACCCCAATAAGAACCCTGAACCGCCCCCTATCCCACCTCTACCCCCAGCTGAGGTCTGCAGGGCCTAGACCAGCAGAGGCTCTGTCCCAAGGCACAGGAGAGGCAGACTGCTCGGGCCAAGGGGAGTGACAGGATGTGTCTGTTCTTCCCTCTGCTCATACTTCCTTGATCATCAATGTTCTTCACAAATGTCCTGGCCTCCTCGATGTTCTCAGGAGTGGCTTGAACTAGGGTGTCTTTCCAGGTGGTCACATCCCCACTGAAGAGGATGAAATTCAGGTAGTCATCTTCTTTCACATCCTCCAGGATCTTGAGGAGAGCATCCTTTGTCTGGGAAAGAGAAGGGCACGCAGACAAGAAGCTGGGAACGAGCAGCAGACGGCCAGCTGTCTCCCCGCGTGGCTGGCACTGGGGCCTGCACTCTGCAGCAAAAGGGGGCAGATGCTTTTTTTTTTTTTTTTTGATCCTGTCTCCCTTCTTCCTCTTTCACTGGGAATATCAGCTTTGTCCACTTACAAATAAATGTGTCTCCCTGCCACACGTCACCCCCAGTCGCAGTGAGAAGCGCACCTGCTCCATTTTCCGACCGTGCATGGAGCCACTGACGTCAATCACGAAGACCACATTTTTAGGCACCACGGGAAGGCCTTGAGGTGCAAAGAAGTGCACAAAGTAGCCATTGACTATCTGGAAAGGGGAGAGAGAGGGACTGCAGGCAAGTGCTTTTAGCAACTCTTGCAAATAGAAGCCAGACATTTCCCAGCTCCAGAAAAAGCCATTCTTTCCCACCCACTGTGGGGTGCCACACAAAGGCTCTGGACTATCCTCCATACCCAGGCTGTGCAGGAAATTTGGCCTTGGGCTGAGGACCAGGGTCTGGGGACGAGAGGCAACTGCAGCCCCTCCCGTACCTGTTCTCACCCTATCAGGGTGATGGAGAATCAACCAGCCCGGCAAAGCCAGTTGGCAGGTACCTGTACGTTGGCTGGAGACTCTCTGTTCACGTCGTAGGTGATGATGAAATCTCCGTTGAGGAGGGAGTCTGTACAGGTTGGGCACGAACGCTGTTGGTCCATGCTGGGCTTGAAGGACACACGGCCCTGGGAGAGGTGATGGAGGGCCTCGCTCAGCGTGGCCAGGGCCTGTCGACTGTGCTCTCTCCTGGGGAGTGAGGCCAAGCCCCCACAGGAGGAGCCCGCAGATAGGCGCCTGGGCAGTCCTGCCACCATCTGGCAAGCTCTGGCCTTTCTGAGCACCTCTCTCCCCCTCAGAGACCAGGGGCTCCTTGTCTGGTTCAGCCTTTGCCTGTGCCGGTTCGCTGGGCCCCACAGGCTCCTTGCCTCAGCCTACTTTGGGGCTCAGCACCGAGAAGCCACTCAGGGAGGGGTTTTGCACCATGAGAAGGAACTTTGTGTTGGGTGGTATTGCGTGTATTGGTGGCAAGCAGAGGGGGATGGGAAAGAAGGGGGCAGGGAGAGGGCGGGGGCCCAAGGCAAAAGCACAGCCTTGCAACAGCCAGGAGCCCTCTGAGCTGTGCTCCTCTGGCTTTGACTTGGAAGTCCCGAATGACTAAGGTTTGCTACTCATGTAAACTTTATTCATTCACTGCCCACAACAAACAAGGCCCCTGGGATAGCTGGGGGCCTCGGGAACTGGAGCCAACCACCTACACCAAGAGAATCCCTTTCGTCTGTCACCCTTCAGTGTGGCATCAGTGGACCTAAATGACTCCCCCTGGCCTAGTGTCCTTATCTGTAAAATGGACAGTCACCTGCCCTGTCCACTTCCCAAGGCAGAACAGGATCTGGCCTTATAAATGGTCACTCTGTCCCCGCAGTACAGATGAGACCCCAGTTCCTCTGGCAGATCATCGACAGCTGGCAGCCCCTGCCTCCAGCAGCCTCACTCCTGACTGGGGTGCCCCAGGAGAAAGGAAATGGCTGTGGATATTTCCCCCTTCCCCTCTCACACACACACTTGCCTCAGCCAAGCCCCAGGGTTCACACTTGTCCTGTTGGTTTCAGGGTTCCTGCCCCTGCCCCCCTCCCAGGCCTGAGAGGCATCTATACCACCTTCCTCCCTGAGAAGGACTTGGTGAGGGCGCTGCCCAGGAGGTCATTGGTGATGAATGAGGCCTCAGCATCCAACGTGCTGATGCCCTGGGGCTCAAAGATGTCTGCCTCGATCTGGAAAAGGCAAGAGTAAGGAGGGGTCACTCAGTGACAGTGCAGAGGCCGAACTCCAGGACAAGGCCAAGGGGACTGAGATGGTGGGTGAGGGCACAGGGACAACTTCCAGACAACTCATGATGACTAAGCCTGGTGTCTCCCACCAAGAAAATGGCTTCAAGAGCTGTAGACGGGTCCATGACCCCAGGGCTCTTCCATCACCCGCCATATTGGCCTCCATGCTACCACTAAAGCATTTCCCTTTGGCTTTCAGCTCCTATGCTCCTCAGCCATGGTGGGGCCGACTTCTGCATTCTTGACCCTTCTCTGGGCACTGCCCCAGGGCCCTTCCCTGCACCCGCACCCTTGCAGGTTCAGCAGGGGCTGCAGGGGTGGTTGATTACCTCAAAGTGCTTGACCAGTTGCTTGGGCTGGACCTTAAGGTACATCTCGTATTTGCCTTTGTGCCTCTTCAGCAGCTCCTCATAGGTTAGCTCAAACGTGACTTTGCTGCCCGCTGCCACGTTGACCGAGACTGTGAATTTCTCCAGCTTCCTCCCTGAGGCCCTGAATGCAGGTGCCAGACAATGACTGCCCTGCAGACCTTCTCGGGCCCTCGGGCCCTCGGTTTCAATCTCAGCCCCTCAGGAGAAACCCTACCCTCTCTGAGCCTTGCTTACCTCCACTTCAAAGTGGGGTAATGTGAAAATTACGGGCAACTTTTGCTATAATAATGAAATAATAACTAATAATAATAATGGCCGTTGCTGTTGTTGTCTGCATCTCTGAGAGCCCTTGTAGCCCAGACGTTCTTCCCTAAGTCCTAGGGGGTCCATACTTACTTGACCAAGCCGGCTGTCTTGCCCTGGGACACAGCCTTTTCATACTGCTTCTTGGCGACTTCCTTCTCCTTGACATTCCCAGGGTAGGTAACACCATCGATGGTCCTGTAAGAAAGGAGAGTTGGGGGCTCAAGCTGAGCCAGACTCCCCTCCCCCGCCGGAGCCAGTAGCCGTGGTGACACCCACAAGGTGAAGTTGGTGATGAAGGCCGTCTTGGGCAGCTCCACGTCAAAGGACACCTCCTTGGCAGTGTCTGCACGGTTGACAGCCCTCGTGGTGACAACATTGTGAGCAAAGCGGGAGGTGACCTTGCAGCTGATCTTGGTGCTGTAGACCTCGATGCCGTTGACGACCTGCAGGAGTGGGTGGTGATCTGCCTCTGGGAAACCAGACCTTCAACCTGGCTGCTCCCCTTCCAGGCTCTGTCCGCACAGCCCAGAGCCCCTGCCTGGTAAGTGGTCCCTCCAGTTTCCCAGTCACCGTGTCTGGAGCCTGGGCGGCATCTTCCACCTTCATGTTCAGTTGTCTACCCCGGTTCTGGAATTCTCTGGCCTTTCTGAGCACCTGTCTCCCCCTCAGAGATGAGGGGCTCCTTGTTGGGCGGGATGCTTGTCTGATTCAACCTTTGCCTCTCCCTGTTCACTGGCCTCACAGGCCCCTAGCTCAGCCCACCTTAGAGCTCAGCACCAAGAAGCCCCTGGGGGAGGGGTTTTGCACCATGATAAGGAACTTCATGCCGGGTGGTATTGCCTGTGTTGGTGCCAAGCAGAGGGGGAGGGAAAAGGGGGAGAGGGAAAGGGCCCTGTTCCACATCCTTAACCCTGGGTCTGTTTACATAACATGTAGCCAGCTGTAGTGGGGAGATCTTATAAAAACCTAAATCTGCTGCTCCCCATCACCCTCAGGACGGTTTTCCCCATGGCTCTGAGGTCCCCCAGGCAGGTCCTGCCTCTCTGATCATCTGTGCTCCAGCCACACCAAGTCTCTGGCCCTAGATCACCCTAGCTCCTCCCGCTCACCTCCACTTGGAAAGAAATCACAGTTGCACACACCCCGCCCTCCTCCTCTCCTTTGGTAATTGCCCAGTTCTGTCCCCAGATACGGGGAGTGTGTGGGGACGACCTTCATGCCCCCAGCACCTTCTCTCCAATGCAGACGGTGGACTGAGGGAAGGCCGAGGGAGACATCTGGCAGGATATAAAGATGCTTCATGAGGATGTGTGTCCCCAGCCCTGTGCACAGGCCCTGGTACCAGTGAGTGCTGGGTAAGTGTTTGTGGAAGGAGGGGCTGGTGTAAGAGTGGTCCTGCGCCGTATCCAGAGAGATCCGAGAGCACGGTTCTGTGACACTCTCTCCCAGGGGTTTTGAGTCGCATGGGGGTCTTGACAGGGCAGGGGGCTGTGGGCTGTTTGTCCAGTGTCAGGGACCTGCCATTATGGCCCACCCCTTCTGCTATTGGGCAGCCAGCTCCATCCTGCCCTGACTCACCCCACCCCATCCCTGGTGAAAGTTCTCACCCCTTCCGGGAGGCTCCGTTTCTGCAAAAACAAAGACAAACACAGGGATCAAGCCAAGGCCAAGGCCACCATGGCCTGGGAGCAGGCTCTGGGCTGAGGCCAGGGTTCAGCAGTGACCCCCCCACACACACACACACCCCTTGAGGGGCCTCTGGACATAGGGCCTACCCAGAGCTACTTCAGAGTAGGAAGGGCTCTGAGTAGATTATGGAAACTGAGGTTCAGAGAGGGAAGGTCTCCAGGTTTCACAGAGGAACAGGGCTGGGAGAACTAAACCAGCTCTCTCCCTGCCTCACATACCCTGACCACTCTGCCTTGCTCTGGGCCCAAAGCCCCTGAGGCCTCCCCTGAGAGCACCCCCACTAGGGTTGTACCCCACAAGGCTCAGCTCAGCCCTTTCTGGAGTCCTCTGCCCTTGTCTCAGATATGGACCTGCACAGCCCCTCAGTGAGCTGAGCGGTTCCTGGTGCATCGCCCATTTAATAGGTGGGGAAACAGAGGCCCAGGGAGATTTAGGAGCCCAACACCTAGCTCTGTCCTCTGTAGCTCACTGCCTAGCCTTCTGCCTCCTCCTTGCCCCACATAGAGGACCATCTATCCTGCTGCCTCTGCCCATGTGACAAGCCCAGATGGTGAAGAGGGGGCAGACTTACCCCCAGTGGCCGGGAGGGGCTCCTTGGGAAGCCAGAGGCCGCCAAGCCAGAGAGCAGGGCCAAGATGAGGCAGGGCCACCAAGCAGATGCCATCGCTGAGCACGCAGGCCTGGCCTGAGCTCCTTATATGGTGAGGCTGGTGTTTTCCAAGTGGGGTCAGTGACCTGCAGTGTAGGATGGGAGGAGCGGGAGGGGGGCCTCCTCTGGGAACCTGGGGCGTGGGTGGAGTAAGAGGCCCTAGATCTGCCTGTACCAAGGGGGCCACGGGGACTGTCAACAGTGTTGGGACATGGAGGCTCCTGGCAAAAACACAAGCTGTGTGTTGGCACATGGGCCCGGGGCTCCCCAAGTAGGGGTGATGGTGTGGAGTCACAACGAAAGTCAATGGCAACATTAGTTAGTCAGCCATCAAAAAGAATGAAATCTTGCCATTTGCAACAACGTGGATGGAACTAGAATGTATTAGAGAAAGACAAATATTGTATGATTTCACTCATATGTGGAATTTAAGAAACACAACAGATGACCATAGGGGAAGAGGGAAGGAAAAATTTTATAAGATAAAAACGGAGAGGGAGGCAAACCATAAGAGACCCTTAACTACAGAAAACAAACTGAGGGTTGTGGGCCGGAGGTGGGTGGGGGGACAGGCTAGATGGGTGATGGGCATTAAGGAGAGCACTTGCTGGGGTGAGCACTGGGTGTTATGTGTAAGTGATGAATCACTTAATTCTACTCCTGAAACCAATGCTACACTGCATGTTAACTAACTTGAATTTAAATAAAATCTTGGAAAGACAAAAAAAAGATAGCCAATGGCATCTCAGCACTGCTGCCTGTTGTCCATTACCTGCACCACTGACATGGCCTTGAGTCTGACCTCCTGGACAGAAGCCTCCCAGCCTTCTCCAGGCAGCCAGGGTGCAAAGCCAGGCCGGCCACAGTGAGGCTCAGACCTCCATGGCCAAACACCTTGTTCATTACCCTTCTTGGGTTCTCACGGCCCCAGGGAAAGGACAAACCCCAGGCCTGTGTGCCAGCGCTCGCTGTGATCTAGCTCCAACTTGCTTTTCCAAACTTACTCTCTTCCCACTGGCATGCCCTCCCCGTCTCTGCACTTGCACCTCTCGCCCTGCCAGCCTGATGTCCCGTCCCAGAAGCCTTCCTGTTTTGTCCCCTAGCTGACCCCACACAGCTCTGCTCCAGGCTCCCAGCCCCTGAGGGTCTGCTCCATTTCACCTTTTGTTGAGGCTTGTATGTTTGGGTCTAATCACCCTAGAGTCCTCTAGACTCTAGAGTCTGAGCTCCTGGAGGGCCAGGCCATGTCACATTCATCCCTGTGTTCCTGGGGGATGGCCAGGGACTCAGCTGCCCTCGCCTCCTGGAGAATCATTCCCCTAAGAGTCTCCAGTGAGGCTGGAGCTCTGGTCTCCAGGACAATGGCACCCTCAGAGGAATAGCCCAGGCCCACCCTGGGTCATGCCAAGACACTGCCAGCTCCCAGACCTTCCAGAGTGGCCACCATGTGCCTGCCATATACATACTCTTCTGAGCAAAGTGACCCCGTGACTCTCCCACGGGGCCACCACTGAATGGTGTTGACGAGGCTGCCTGGGCACAAGCAGCTAATTTATGACATACCATGGCCTTGGATGAAAGCTCCACACCCAACTGTGAGTTATACAGAGAGAGTTGACTGCCAGGAGCAGAGAAAGGGCGAGAAGGCAGAAAGAAGACTCCATGAGGCAACAGAAGCCATGAGGAAAAATTGGACTAGTGGCTGGAAGTGGCATGAGCCACAGAAGCAATGACAGTTGCCAAGTCAGCAAGATGACGTTGGACCAGATGAAGCAGCCACTGAGAGGGTCACCACCTGTGGAGGAGGCCAGCTGGGGTGCTTGTGCTCCCCAGGCTTCTGGAATCCTTACACACCCCCACTGCCGGCTGGTGCTGAGCTCAGTGCTGACCCCCAGGAGCAGAGCCAAGACCCCTCTCAGAGCTGCGCTGCAGCCTGGCCCCAAGGTTCCTGGCTCCCAGGACATCTCGTCCATGTGGTCATTCTCAGCGCCCATGGTCGCTGACTGCCAGGCGATGGGGGCTGTGGCAGAACTGTTGTCCTCACAGCAGTGTCCGGTGGCTCCTTGTGGCCCCGCAGCTGCCTGTGGAGCCTCCCCAGCCTTTCCTCTAGGTACCACCTCCTCCCCAGTTACTTAGACTTTTGTGGGAGGGACAACTCGAAGTAGGACTTCGGAAGCTGCTCAACAGGCACCAGAGGGACAGCTGGGGTCTTGGAGGGACCCAGAGTCACCATGCAGACTTGAGAATTAGACGGAATCTGAGAGATCTTTGGGCTCCCCCTTTTCCACTCCACAGGAGAGCCTTGCTTCGGGCGGCCAGTCATCTGGGAGCCCATGGCTCTCCCTTGAGAAGCCCAGGATGCTGCAGATGGCAGTTGGTCCCTGAAACTCTGTTGGCCACCCGCCCCCACCCCCTACTACCTGCCACTGAAAGAGGGCTCTATGTTCTCTGGGCCTGGAGCAGCCCTGGATCTCAGCATCTGTGTTACTTTAAAACCATTTTTTTAATGTCTATTTGTTTTTGAAGGAGAAAGCGACAGCTCGTGAGCAGAGGAGGGGCAGAGAGAGGGAGACACAGACTCCGAGGCAGGCTCCAGGCTCCAAACTGTCAGCACAGAGCCCAACATGGGGCTGGAACCCACAAGCTGTGAGACCATGATCTGAGCTGAAGCCAGATGCTTAACCAACTGAGCCACCCAGGCACCCCCAGATTTGTGTTATTGCTCTGGGTCTTCAAGGGCCTCCACTGCAGTGGGAACTGGACAGAAGCCAGCAGAGAAAAAGTAGAAATCTTTGGAAAAGAAACGCCCATCACCCAGAGGGCCAGAAGCTCCCCAAGGTATAGTATAGGCTCATCTCCTTGCACCCTGTGACATTGAACTTTAACTGGGCCCCAAGGTGAAGCCAAGGGAAGGAGCCCTGAAAAGATCATTCCAGGTGTCAGCATGAGGAGCCAGCGGGCTGCCGTCACTGGCTCCCTGGAATCACAGCTTCTGGGGACTGGCTATCCCTGCCTTTGGGAACTATCCCTAGCGTAAGGCGTTGCAAAGCCACAGGTGCAGAGTCGAGCTAAGGAGGAGGCCCTGTGCCCAGGGGTGCAGCATCCAGCTCTCGGCAGGACTACCTAGGGACCCCAAGTCCATATATGGTTTGTGCCTTTCTTATGTTCATTTTAAGCGATGCTCTGGAATATCTAGAACCCAATCTCAGTGGGCTGCGGCCATCAGCTGCCCAGCCTGACAGGAGTATTCACAGGGGGGTGCTTAAGCACACAGATGCTGACACCAGACAGTATGGATTCAAATCCCAGTTGGGCCATTCATGAGTGACTTGGGACAAGTTACCTAACCTCAGTTTCCTCAGCTATAAATGGGTAAAACGGTATCCCCCCTAAGACTGTTGGGAGCATACATTTAGTTAATTCAATGAAGGCACTTAGAACAGTGCCTATATAGGCTGCCACAGTGTCCTTTGGGCCTTGGCCCTGTAGGGATAGCTGTGTGCAGGGGACACTCCAGATGCTCAGAGAGCATAGGGTCTGGCAGCTGCAGCAAACAAGGTGGGGTGGGGGCAAAGTTGGCATGGGTTTCCTCCCAGCCTCCAGGTCTGCTATGATCCCTGAGTCCTTCCTGGCGGCAGCATCTTGGATTGCCTCCCCATCGCCCTCCCTCCCAGAAAGCATCCGGCCTGGACTGGACATAGCTTCTCTTTAATGGAAGTCACGGGTGCTTTGACACAGTGGATCAGCTTGGACAGCAAGATGTGTCCTGGGCAGTGGGTCAGGATGCTGTGCTCCTCTGCCGTGAGCCCAAGGAAGGACAGGTGTGTTGACTGGGGGCTCAGAAGATGTCAGGGACAATATAGTCAGTGTGAACGCCATCGATCAGCCCAGCCCCATTGTTGTGGACGAACCAGCAGGTCACCTCAGCCCCATGCCGGGGGTCCTTGCTGTAGTCTTTTTGCAAGCCCCTGGGGAGATACAAATCAGCTGGGGTTACCTTTTGGACTCAGCAGGGCTGCACCCCCTCCAGGAAGCCCACTCCATCTGTGTGACGCCACGAGGAAGGCCCTGACCCACCACAGGAATGCCAAGGGCAGAGATGCTGGGAGAGCCACCCACCCACCTGGTGACGGTCAGCTGCCGGCTCTTCACCACCATTGTGGCATCTGTCTTTGTGGGGTCGGAGCCCGGGTGGGGGTCAGACACTTCAAAATCAAAGGGGTGGAAGAATTGTCCTGGAAAGGTACATTGGAAGCAGCAGTGACCATTGAGGGGCCTTGCACTCAGCAGGTGCTCACTGGAGGGTTAGGGTCGCCTGGGTGTTTTTTCTTAAGGGCATGACTATTTCTGATACATTTTGGCATCGAAAGCCTCCTTTAGTTCACCTGCTCCAGAGAAGCACCTACTGGCAGGTGGTTGTACCTCCTGCCTCTTTTAGACCAACTCCGAAGGAACATGGCTGGAGAGAGAGGGTTGAGAGGGAGGTGCCCACAGAGAGCAGGGTCTGCAGGAAGGCCACCAGGGGAAGCGGTGTGGCCAGTGACCCATCACACCCAGGAGGTCTTGGGGAGCCTGGTCTGTTTGGACCCTCCTGCTAGTCGGACGTCTCCTGCTCGCCCCCAGGTCCACTTAAGCCTGAGTTTCACCTTGTGTGTGATCACCTTTCTGAGGGACAAGACCTTCCCCAGGACAAGCCCTCTTTGGACCTTTGAGTCTTGATGGCCAAGTTGGAGGGAAGTGTGTTCGGTGCCCAGAGGCAAGTCTGACCCATGGCGAGCCCGCTGGCTTCAACAGCACACCCCACAGCTCTGCCTGCCTAGCAGGTCGTACCCAGCAGCCCGTGTGTCCGTGCCGACATCCGGTGACTGTCCAGCACGTAGAAGCCCAGGAAGTCCTGGTGAATGGCACTCCCCTTCCACACCCGGTGCAAGACGACCTCAAAAGTGCCCCCGTCCTCCACAGACACCACCAGGTTCCTCTTCCTGTTGATGGTCACTACCACCCTGCAGGGCCAGGTGGCCGTGAGGGCAGATGCAGCCACATTACACCTTTCTCCATTCGGTCACCCTTGTCCTCGTGGACCCAGCTCTCATGAGCTCCTCACCCTCACTCCCAGATGGTGGGTGTTACCTTATCACAGTTGCTATTGTGTATGGGGCCCCTACAGTGTGCTAGACCCTGTGCCAAGCCCTCCCTACAAACTGCATCATTCAGTTCTCACTGTGATCCTGTGAGGCTCAAAGAGGTTAAGTAACTTGCCCAAGGTCACACAGCTGGAAAGCGGTAAAGCCAGGACTTAAACTCCAGCCTGTCCAATATCAAAGTCCGTGTTCTTTGACTACCACTCATCATCTGTGTCCTCCACCTGGACTCTGCCCACCTCTTTCTATAGCTCTCTGCCTGGCATCAGGCTCTGATGCTCAGCAGAGTTTGCTGAGTGAATGAGTGAAGGAAGGAACAAACACAAGGCAAGGCGTGCTAACACAGGTGCTGAAAGAGCACTCTGGAGTTTCAGGGAATGGGTAGCCTTTGCCCTGGGCCGGGGAGGTGAGTCGGCTTTGCTTGGTGGAGATGGGATGGACCGTAGGGTGAGGGAGCCTGGGAGCCCAGACCCGCAGGCAGCCGGGCCTGGAGCACGTGTCTGGGAACTGAGGGAAATGGGTGGGGTGGCCCTCAGGGTCCCACATGTCTGCCCAGCTCCCAGGGAAGCCACATGGATGTCATTCACTGCCATGGCGCAGGTGACCAGGGCCCGGCAAGCTCAGGCAGCTGAGCTGGCTCTGGGGCTTCATGCCTGTCCCTAACCACCCTTGCCCTTGCCTCCCCACCCAGCCCCCGGCCCCAGCCTGGTTACTCATGCTGCCGCAGTGAAGCCTGGTCTCCCCAGGAGAACACGGGGCCGCCCAAGCCGGGGTTCAGCGTAATGTTCTGGGGAGTCACTTCCAGATGAAAGTCCGTTGCGGGGTTGGCGATCCCCAGCCGCCCGAAGTACGTGCCCTCATGCTGCCCGGGGCTCCTGGCCTTGTTGCCAATGAGCTGCCCATTCACTGAGAAGCCTGCAGCGGGGTGAGGGGCCGTCTGGGTCAGGGAGGGGTCTGCTCTCGCCAGACCCCCGCCAGCCTGCCTGTGCTCATGCCGCACCTCCCCCCGGGAGACACCCACACCCCACCCATCCCACACCAGCTTTGAGGGGCTCACCTCCTGAGGGGTTTTCAGGATTGGTGGAGGCCGCACAGCACCACTCTGCGCCCCCCCCCACACACACACTACCTGTCACTGAGCCCTCACATCCGGGCCATGAAAGACGCCTTGCAGGACTCAGACCTGCTCCTTCTCTGTGGCTCTAACCCCTGACACAGAAGCAGGTCACAGAGGCCTCCTATGACCCGAGGAGCCCCAAAGCCCCCTCATCATCCTCACTACCACCACATCATGCCTCATGCTCTGAGGCTGTCATCAGAGAATTTGCTTGCCTGTTTGTCTCCCTTCCCTAAACTCCACAAGAGTAGGGACTTACTACACCCATGGCCCCCAGGAGGTACTCAATGAACCCTTGCAGATGGCCTGGGAGGGAGGGAGAGAGAGTGGCCAAGAGACAGGGAGTCATTCCCACCCCAGAGCACTGCCGGGGGATGGACTCAGAGGCCCCCTCAGAGGCTGAACGCAGGGCAGGATCACTATGTAACTTGCAGAACTTGGTACAAAATGGAAGTGAAGGGCCCTTTGTTCAAAAAGCATTAAGAATTTCAAAACAGTTACAGCAGAGTATTAAATCAAGCGTGGACCCTTCTAAGCATAGGGTCCTGTGTGCCCCCACCGGTCACATGTCCACGAAGCAGGTGCCATCTAGGGCAGGTGGATGGGAGGGAAGGAGGCAGGTTGAGTCCCGCCAGATGATGCTGGGGCACGGGCTGTGGGAAGTGGTGGCCACTGCCACTGTCCTGTCTGCAGCTGTACACTGAGGGCCGAGCAGTCCAGGCCCCATGCTGTCTGGCAGAATCAGTGAAGTCACCCATACCTGTGTCAGGGTCCTGCACCAGGCTCAGGACCACACCGGGCTCCTCATCGATATTGAAGCACAGGGTATCCTCCTTCTGGGGCACGTGGATGAGGAAGTGGGGGTCAGTGTCCACTGGGGGCATAGCATGGAGTCTGTTAGATTGGGCATCTGGAAGGTGGGCTAGGGCCGGCCAGGAGCAAGGCAGGGGTGTCCCCCAGCCCCTCCTCAGGACTCACCGCCAGTCACTCGGTTTGGCAACTGCTGGATGTTGGAGCTGGATTGAGTCGGGGAAGGGTGCAAGGCCGACAGCATGAATGCTGGCGGGGAATGAATGGCAGTTAGGAGGACGGCACCCTGCTTCCGTGGGGATGCTGGCTCCTTTCCCCAGACCCCTCCACCCAGGTGGCCGGCCTGAAGCCACAGGAGCGACCCCGAGCCCCTGATGCCTCCTGGTGTGCTGGCCCCCGGTCTGCCTCCTTCCATGGGGGCCCGATGGAGCTGCTGGCATAAGGGGAGGCCAGGGACAGTCAGGAGGCAGTTCTGAGGATCCCAGGGAGAGTCAGTGAGGAAGCCTCAGACCGGCTGTCGTTTCCTCCTCAGGCAAATAGGAGCTTCGCTCAGGACTGAACGTACCGCCTGAGGGACAACGGCACAAGGAGGAGAGAGGTAGAGATGTGTGTCCGGGGGATGCCGCCACTTACTCTTTCTGTGTCCCAGCATCTCTGTGGAGGACAGCGAGAGAGGACAGCATCACCCTCAGCGCCCTACCTGAAAGGTACACGCCTCGTTCCCCAAGGGCATCCGGGGCCCAAAGGCCAGGCAGGCCTGGGCTCGAAGGCCTCCCTGGGCACCCCCACCCTGGCCGCTGGGCAGACACAGGCTCACATGGAGGCCCGGATGGAGGAGGCTGCACAAGGGCTCCCCAGGCATGCAGGGGGCAACTGCTGGTTTGTGGTGAAAGGCTGGAGGATGCGGACCAGGGGGATACGCCCCTGGGGGCTGGGGCACCAGCTGCTTGCCTGACCCCAGGAGCCCCTCCTGGAAACCAACGTGATTGAAAAACTCACCCAAGGGCAGAGAATCTGGAAGGGAGAGAAAGGGAAGAGAATCAAAACCCAGGAAGTTTTTGGCCCTCAGAAGCCTCCGCAGACCCGCAGCCTCCCCCTTTGCAGCGCCCCTACCCTCGGGGGGCTTGTCAATGATGGGCTCCAGGCCATCCTCGTCCGTCATGCCTCTGATGGTCATGGAGGTCAGTGGGGTCACAAACTGGTAGGCCAGCGACATCTGCAGGGCCTTGGCCGTCGCGGTGGCCTTCTCCTTCCCCTCCAACTTCATCCTACAAGACACACACCGGCTCCAAGCCCCACGGCCTGGATGACAACGGACTTGAACTCCCCGGCCCTTTTGCTCATTTGGTCACTCACTCACTCATTCAGCAAACACGAATCAGGCACCTGCAGTGCCCCTGTTCCGTGGCCGCCTTCAAGGGCCTCGTGATTTAAAGCCCTCCCACCTGGAAAACCTGGCGATTCGGCAGGGTTGGGGGACGTGCCTCAGAAATACGCAGAGAATTTAACAGCGGGGAGATTCTGAGGAGCAGTCTAACTTCTCTGAGCCTCCGCTCGCTCCTCTGCGAAATGGGAATAATGAGGAAATTCCCCCGCAGGCTGTGAGGATTGCCCAAGCGTGTCTGGACGCAGCGGCCCCCTCAGTAAAGGGCAGCCTCCCCCTGCCCGGCAGCTCAGCGGAGGCAAACCGGGTCCCGCCCATGCTGTCGACTGACTGGTTGGTACGAACTCAGTGAGCGAAGCTGAACGCCAGTCAGCCTGACCCGCTCCCAACCTCGAAGGCCCAGAAGCACCCCTTCTCCGTTCACCTCACTGTTCCAGAGGCCCTGGTGTCCACCCCCGCCGCAGGGGTCGTACCGCTTGGCCAGCAGCTCCTGGATGGTGAGGTAGGCCCAGAGCCGTTCAACGTGGTTCTCCAGCACGTGGCCCCGCTCCTGGAGCAGCTTCTTCATCTCCTCTTCATCCACCAGGCAGGTCGCCTTGAATTCTTGGCCCTCCTGAGGGTGGTCACGGGGAGAGGGGCGGGGCGCCGCGAAGGGCACAACCGCTGGCTGGTGGCGGAGGGCCCGGGACCCCCCCCCCGGGACCCCCCCCACATCCGGGCTCTGCGATTCTTTCTCAGCACTGCCCTTCCCCGAGCTGCGGTCCTAACGCTCACTCATCCCTTCATCCCGCACACGCTTGCTGAGCACCGTCAGTGAGCCAGGGGGGCCTCGGCCCTGGGGACCCCAGGAATGGGAGGACCAGACCCTGGCCTCCTGAAGTTACTCTCTCTGGGACATGCCAGCAAGCATCCAGCTACTTCCACCATCTAGCCGTTTCCACCATGTCCCCTCCTTCAAATGCCCACCGCGGCCCCACCTGCAAATGCTGTTCTGTCCCCAGCTACGATAGTGGGACTTCACTTCCTGAGGGAATCCCGTGCCCCAGGCACCGCGCAAGCATATTACATAGATTATTTCACTTAATCCACACAACTCTCCAGGGCAGTATCACCCCACGGTACAGAAAAAGAAACTGAGGCCTGGAGAGCTGGACCCATTTGCTCAAGGTCACCCAGCCGGTCAGGGCGGAGCCAGGGTCCGGCACAGCTTTCCTCACCCAAAGACCCCGTTCTGAACGCTTGACCACACAGCAGGGCTTGAAGCCACCCCCAGCAGGACAGGGTCCATGTCTCACACACCTGTGACCCCCACAGCATGCACACGCACACATGCACTTGCACCGTGGCGCCAATCTGGGTGTTCAGGAAAAGATTGTCAAGTGAAACGGAAGAGGCTGGCCTCTTGCTCTCTCATGCCTTTGCGGAGAACGATGTAAGGAATAACAGGTGATCCGTTTTGGGCCAAGGGACTACAAATAATCAAGGCTATGTCGGTTCCATCCCAGCCCATCCCCTGGATGCCTGTGTGGAGGAATGTTCTGGCCTGGGGTATGTGTGGCATGGTGCAGAGGTGGGGGCACTGCTCTGGGGAAAGAGAAGCCTGGGGACAGCGGGGACGGGTGGAGAATGAGTGTGGATTTGGAGCCTCTGGGTGCTGCCTGACCTCGCCACCCTCCGCAGCCCCAGTGTTTACCCCACGGGCCAGCACATCAGCTTTGAAACTGCTCGATTTGTGGTCAGCGATGCGCCCAGCCACCATGATCTCTGAGCCTTCGTAGTACTGTTTATGGCGGTGCTGGGTCAGAGCTGAGACGGTGTCCTGGGGATAGAGCAACTCCACATCCACCAGTAGGGGGTTCGCTACCTGGTCGTAGAAACCCTGCAGGGGTGGGGCGGGGGAGCACAGCCTCAGAGCTGGTGGGTCACCTGGGGCACCCAATGGGAAGACTCACTCACAAAGTAGAGTATTGGGACCCCCATTTTATAGATGGAATTGCAGGTTCATACGGGTTAAGTAACTGGTTTGAGGTCATGCAGCTGATTCTAACCACATTCCAGAATTTTGTCTGCTTCTCTGGATGGATGGGTGAAAGACTGCTAAGACCGGGCTCCCCCATGGCATTCCATTGGTGGTATGTTGGGGGGCAGAGGGGGTAGGAGGAGACCTGCAGCTGCTGGGTGGCGTCATGGTCCTCGTAAATTCTCTGAGCCCGTCCGTTGTTCTCCATGGACATGACCTCCAGGAAGTTCCAGTCCACGTTGTGGCCAAAGCCCAAGTTGTAGAGTGGGAACCTGCCCCCGATGGCGTTGCGGACGTTCTTGAGGATTTGGGAACGGTCTGTCACCCCTGCAGCCACACACCCAGGCAGTGACAGGATACCAAACACAGGCATGTAGGGCACAATGGACCTTTGGGGCACACCCCCTGGGGGCCAAGCCTCCTATCTCAGACTCCCCCCCACCCATCTCCAGTCCCCACCAGCCTCTTGAGGCAATGTCTCCCACTGGCTCCCAACGACTATAACAGATCCTAACAGCCTCTCAAAGACTTGCCCAACTATATGGACCTATCATAAGCAGACCAGATTCTGCTCTAAACCCTCCCATGGGTCATTGCCCATGGCCCTTGAGACCACATTGAACTTCCCAAACCTAGTTTCACCTATTCTGCACATGTTGTTCTTAGGCAGGCCCCGCCATCGCACAAACTTTTTTTTTTTTCCCTCAAGCTTCTCCCTCTGCCAGGGATCCCTTCCTGCTCCTCCTCTCCTCCTTCCAGCCCAAGCTCATGGGTCACCTCCTCCAGAAGGCTTCCTGGGACCCTGCCTGGGCCAGATGCCCCTTATCTGCAGTCCTGCAGCCTCCTGGCACCCTGTTCTTTCAGGGCCCTCAGCACAGCTTCTGTTCCTGGGTCAGCCTCCCCCAGTGAACCCTGTGCTCCTTAAGCACAGAGACAAATCTTGTTCTCTTGGTATTTCTTCTTGGTCCCTAGCGCTATGCTTGGCACACAGTTGGTGCTGAATACATAGTTCGTTAAATTCAACCTAGGAATCCTGCTTATCGTCCTGGGGTCTGTGCAAACTTAGGTCATGTAGGTACTTCCCCAGTTTCCCAGCTCAGCATAGAAGTATGCCTTCTCTCTCCTGCAGACATTACAGTCTGAACTCTGTCTTTAGACCAGGGCTTGATTTTCCCTGGAGCCTTTCTGCCCCCCAATAGCACCTCCAGTGGTTGGGTTTCCAAGCTCAGTTTGAACGCCTTCAGTCGCAAAGAGATCGCCGCCTCCCAACACAGCCCTTGAGGTGCTTACCCTCTGTGGGCTCCCCATCTGTCAACATGATGAGAACTGAGGCATGGTTGCTGAGTTCTGGGACGCTCCCATGAGCTTGGTTCAAGATCTCAATTCCCCGGAGCAAACCTCCATTCAGGTTTGTGGCTGCAAAGGAAGGAAAGTAGGCCAGTGTATGACCTCATTCCAAGGGGACAGAAGTGACACCAAGGTGGCCCAAGACCCCTGCCCTTACCCCCAGCCAGGTGGAAGCGCCGCACAAAGTCTTGAGCCGCTCGCACATTGGCGGCAGATGCTGGCACCAACGAGCCCCTCCATGACTGCACTTCAGACCCAAAGAGGACCAGGTCGAAATAGTCCCCTGGCCGCATGTCCCCCAGGATTTTAAGGAGTGCCTCCTTGGTCTGGAAGGACAGGACAGTCATCAGAGGGACATGGCCCCTAGAGAGTGCCTCCTGTCAACTCCAGATGCCCCTTTGAGAGATCCACAGGGCAGAGGTACACAGCGGACAAGTGGGAGGGATGGACAGGCCAACCAGGTGGCACCGGAAGACGAGTGTCCTATGGACCCCTGGGGGTGGATGAGGGGATGGAGAAGACAAGGGACGTAGCATGGGAAGAGGAAAGGACCAGGAGCTCGAACGGGGCAGGATCAAGAAAGAGGACCACAGGGGGCTCAGTTTCTGACACTCAGCCATGGTCTCACTGCACCATGGTCGGGGCACTCAGTGGGCTGTGCCCTGCTGCGAGACTCCTCGTCATGGACAGCCATGCTTGTCCCTGGCACATTCAGCAGACAGCTATCATCTTCCAAGCGCCCCCATGGCCGGATTCATGACCTCGTGGGCATTGCTATCATTCTCATTTTGTTACTGAGGAGAAGTGAATGCACTTGCCACAGTTGCACAGCAAGGAAGTGGCTGATGCCAGAGCCTGCCCCGGGGGGGGGGGGGGGAGTGGGCGGTGAGGGGGGGGATTTCCTGTCAGATCGCCCACCTCCGACTGGGAGCAGGAATCCCAAACCCAGACCCCGGCAACAACGCCATGGGGTGCGTGCCAAGGCTGAAGAAGCCTCTGCTGGGTGAACTGTTTAAAGCCACAGTTTACCTGCTTCACTTTCTGGCCTTCCATAGAGGTGCTAATGTCAATCACAAAAACCAAGTTCTTGTTCAGGTTCGTCAGGTTTTGGGGGGCAAAGAAGTGGGCAAAGTGGTTATTGGCAACCTACAACACAAAGGAACAAGTGAGGCCCCTGTCACAAGCATCCGTGCCTGCCCTCTGAGTCTCAGGCCAGAAGCTTCAGGCTCACCAGGAGGTCACAGAGTTTGTCTCGATTGACATCATAGGTCACCTTGAAGTCTCCATTCATCAAGGATGTAGAGCACGTGGGGCAGGATTGCTGCTGACCCACAGTAGGGCGGAAAAGCACATGACCCTGGAACCACAGAGGGTGTGAGGCATTACTGGCTTGTGCAGCAGTCGCCAGGGTGTTCGCAAACGCAACATAAGGGGTGTGTGTGTGTGTGTGTGTGTGTGTGTGTGTGTGTTGCATGGACATAGAAATGAATCTGGTGGACCCTCCACCCAGCTGCTGGGAGCACACACCTATAAGGTGGTAGGAGAGAAGATCTGTTTCTTTGCTTATATGCTTCTGAATCATTGGGCTTTTCTACAATAAGCATCACCACTTTGGGTACAAGATAATAGCAGTAGAGAGACATTAGTTAAAGCAAACTGTGGAGTACAAAAGCAAGACTATAATACTGTGCTGGAAAACAGGACCACAACCCCCCCCCCCCAACCAGGTAGACAAAGAGCAGAAGCTGGGAGGAAGGACACAGGGCAGAGGCTAAGTTCTGGTTTGACTTTGTGTTGGTGCTTAGGCAAATTAGGGATGGTTTTCACTCAATACTTTTCTATACTTTTGTAACTTTCCACTTTTTCTTAAAATACTTTTTAATTTTTACTTTTTGTTTGTTTGTTATAGAAGTAAGATATACTTATCAAAAAGCCCCTACAAAACTTGAAATGGATTGTTAGGAAGACACAGACACACTTCTTGGTCTCCTACTAAAAGCAAGCATGTTGGGTAACACTCTGGGGTATCATATTTTGTTTAAAAAAGAACCCCTCCAAAACCGTAAGAAACATTCCCTTTATGTGAATTATTGTGGGGTCACTACCAAAGGTAGGCGGGGACTAAAGGGCTTGTTCCTGGCTCCAGTTGAGGACAAGTTAGAAGGCTGGGTGTCACCCACCCAGATGCCACACCCCTCCAGGACCTGGGAAGGGGCAAGCAGGAGACTTTGGGGATTCCTGCAAATGGGAAGTGAGTGACAAGGGGTAAGTGGCGGGGTAGCCCAAAGGCCTTCCCAAATTAGTTCTGTTTCCTAGAGGCCTGGAGCTTGGACCCCTAACTACAACAACATCTGGGATTTCCTCATGTGCCCTGTGCTTCCCTGAATGCTTTACCCATGCATGCGACACGGGCAAAGGGGAAACCAAGGCTCAAGCAAGTCAGCAGCTCACCCCAGACCATGCAACCAGGGGCTTGCCCCTGCTGAGGGGACGCCTTCCCCAGCCTCAGCATCAGGATTTGGCTAAGTCGCTCTGAGAACCAGGAGTGCCGAGTTCTCTGGGATACCAACCACACAACACCTACCTTCCTCACCCCTAGGGTGGCTTGCAGCCCCTGCCTGGTTCCCGGGCCAAGCCTGGACACTTCGTGAGGGGTTGGACCAGGCTGAGAAGTCCCGGGGGCCCACCACCACCCCCAGCCAGCCCACACACCTTTTTTCCCGAGAAGGATTTCTTGATGAGTTGGCTTGCCAGTTCCTTGGGGAGGAAGGACGCCTGGGCATCCAGCTTGCTGATCCCCTGGGGCTCAAAGATGTCCACGTCGATCTGCATCATTGAAGCAGCCAGGCTCCCATTCAGGCCACCATCAAGTCTCAGCCAAGAGCCAACTCATGTCCTGGCCACCTACTGTGTGCCACACCCACCCAGCCCTCAGCACAGGGCCTGGCATGTTGTACGCACTCCAGAAATATTGGCCAAATGAAGGTGTGCATGCCTGGGTCCCTCAACTCGGCCGCCACTGAGGTGCCAGTGACAGTCACAGCCCCTCGGTCTTCCCGGGACTTCCTAGCCTACCGACGACCTGGATATTTAATATCTGTCGTGATCCTTGTGGCAACTCTGGGACACACAGGAAGCCCCATTTAACAGATGAGCAAGCTGAGGCTCAGAGAGGAAGAGGAGACTGGAGGGTTCAGGTAGCTCCCTGACCATGAAGAACCCACTAGAACCCGCCCAAGGAGTCAGTCCCTTTCCTGTGTGCTCAGGCCTGGGATGGCACATGGTGGGCCCGGAGCCAGTCCTCAGAGCCATGGCGACAGAGAGTCGGGAGCCCTGCCCCAGATATGGCTCCCCTGCATACAGCCACCCGCAATCTACCTCAAAATGGTGCACCAACTGCTTGGGCTTGACTTTGATGTCAATGTTGTACTGTGTAAGTTTTCGCTTCAGCACCTCCTCGTAGGTCAGCCGGAAGGTGGCCTTGCTCCGGGGACCGATGGTGAGGTGGATGGTGAATTGTTCCATCGTTCTCCCCGAGGCCCTGCACATACCACCAGCAGCCACGACACACAGACAAATGGTGAGTGACATGTGGGTTCTTGTCACCTAAAGCATGGCCCTAGAATCAACTTCTCTTACATTCATGCTGCTCCCAGGTTTCCTTGCCCTTCACCCTTGTCTTAGCTGGCTGGCCAGGGTCAGGGCTCAAGGACAGGGCCCCTTCTCTCAGAGGCTGGTCTGGGAAGGTGGGCGGGTCAACGCCAGCCTTGTCCAGTGCACCTGTGCCAGCATCTAGGTTTGGGCAGTTTGCTCACTTCCCGTCAGCCTGGGGCTGCTCTCGCCCAAGGCTGGGGAGGACAGCACCAGAGGTTGGGGCAGCAAGGCCACACTCACCTGACAAGGCCGGCATTCTCTCCTGAGACGGCCGCTTTCCGGTACTGCTTCCACGCAGTCACTTTGTCCTTTATGTCCCCAATGAATGCTTTTCCATCTGCTGTGCTGTAGAGAGGAAGAAGCCCTCAGGGGGGGGGGGGGGGTGCCCCCGCCCCCACCCACTCAGTCCTGCAGCTTGGAGGTGCTCCTGGCCTAGACCCTGAGAAGGCCCTGTCATGGGAGGCATCTTCTGCCTCCTCCCACTGCCTGCAGAGTTGTTCAGAGGCCCCACGGCAGTGAGGTGAACAGCCACAGCGACAGAATCCAACAGGAAGCCTCGGGTGCCTGCTTTTGCTCCCTGGGCCCTATGCTGAAGACATACCGTCAGAGGCTCCACGTCGCCCTCCAAGATGGGAGCCCAGAACAGACCTAAAGGGGATTGCTCATCCCCTCAGTGCCAGAGCTGGCCTGTGGCCCTTTGGGACAGAGGAGATGGTCTGCACCATCTGGCCACCCTGAGCCATGGTTTGGGGCTGGGGCTGTTGAATGGACAGCTCAGGTGTGGGAGTCAGCCAGGGCACGCACATGGCAAAGTCACTGATGAAGGCCGTCTTGGGGATTTCCACATCAAAGGCCACTTCCTTGGCTTCATCGGCATTGTTGACCACTTGGCTGGTGATAACGTAGTGGGCGAAGCGAGAGGTGACTTTGCAGTTGACTTTCAAACTCCGGATGGTCACGCCGTCGACACTCTAGAGTGAGATGTGAGGGGCTGTGGCTGTGATGGGGGGTGGGAGCCCTGAGCCAGTGAGAGGCCTCCCATGTTGTGCAGGGGCTCCACACCCAGCACAGGCGCCGGGTGCCCAGAGAACAGACCAGATCTCCTGGGAAGACCCTTCTGTCCTCTCTGCCAGAGACCCCGCAGTGGGGCGTGAAAGGCCCCATTTCTGGGAAATGGAGTCCCTCTGCCCAGGGTGCCCCCTGAAGCACGAGGGAAAACAGGCTGCGGTATGGCCCCACCACAGACCCCTTTGCAGGGACTCTCACTCACTGTGTCCACAGTCTGTTGCTTCTGTAAAACAAAACCGGGACAAGTGTGAGTGGGAATGTGCGGGGGACCATAGCCTATCTGCGAAGGGGTGGGAGCGGGGCACTACTTGTGTCCTCCGCTCCTTGGCCTCACCTCCCCTTAGCTGCTGGGACATCACCTCTCCAGTCAGGGGTGGTGGAGGTGGGTGGGGTGGCCCTGGCCCCCGGGGTAAGGGTCTTGTGTCCCTCCCGGGCCCACTCTGGCCCAGCGGCCTGTTTCTGGCCTGAGGGTTTACCCACATACCTTGCTGACTTTGGGCCTGCCTGGGGGTGAAGCCTGAGTGGGCATGGCCTGCAGGATGAGGAGCGAGGCCAGGCACACGCACAGTAGCACCCGCAGCCCCATGGTGCCGTCCATGGTCTCAAGGTTCCTGCTGCCCTGTCACTTCCCTCAGACCGTTAATCAATAAGGTGCCGGATAAACATGGATTAAACATTAGACAAGGCGAAGGCAAATATTATAACTTGGAGGGATCAACATTTGGCAGTGAAGTCTTTCTCCTTGGGGGGATCCCCGGCCGCGTGAACTCCCGACCAGACTCAGACCATGTCCTTCCTACAGAGCTGCGCTCTGCTGCCACGAGTGGCAAAGACCCTGCGCGCTCATCTCATCCTGGGTCTGGCTCAGGCGACACCAGCCACATGGCGACCCGCATCAAGAAGCCACAGTTAAAAGTGGACTTCTGAACTGTGTTAAGGGTTACTTTCAAAATTCTTTAACTAAACAAACTTTGCACAGTCACACTCTGGCCCGGGTGGCAGATGGTGCAGTGTAGATGCTGTCTGCCCATGCCCACATCTCCAACAGCGCCAACCCTAGCGTGTGTCCTGCCAGAGGCAAGCTGGGCAGTCCTGGGGATGTGTAGTGGGGGGCCCATGCTTTAGGACAGTTGCTTCATTCCTCTGGACCTTCTCGTCCAGATTTGGAAAGAGGAGCAGAAGGAAGCCTCACCGTTCCTCCCCCTGGCAGGTGAGGGGAGATGAAGGTAAATACTATGTGTTCATGATGGAGGACTGAGTATGCCTTTTGATCTGAGCCTTTTATCCTCTTATTTTATCCTCATGGTGGCCCTGCCCCCGGGACATTGGTCCTGCAGCAGGCGACAGACAGGTATTCAAACCCAGATCTTTCAGACTCCAAAGCCCAAGACTATCACATAATGACAGAAATGCCCTCTGCATTATTAGGAAGAAAGGAGAAGTAGAGTTGAAAACCCCAGGGACAGCTTTGGACCTTCAATTTCTTTTTTTTTTTTTTTTTTTTTTTTTTTTACTGCTTATTTATTTTTGAGAGAGAGAGAGAGAGAGACAGAGCACGAGCAGCAGGGGAGGAGCAGAGAGAGAGAGGGAGACACAGAATTTGAAATAGGCTCCAGGCTCTGAGCTGTCAGCACAGAGCCCGATGTGGGGCTCGAACCCACGAACTGTGAGATCATGACCTGAGCCCAAGCCGGACGTTCAACTGACTGACCCACCCAGGCGCCCCTGGACCTTCAATTTCTTAATTTTTATGCCCAAACCCTCGGTGTCTCCCACAAGCCACAGCACGCAAGGTAGATGTGGCCCCGGTCAATCCACTCCATGGCCCTGGGTGGGATGTGCTGGCTGCTATGACCCTGATAAGGTGAGGGGGCCCAGAGGCCACTTTGATCTCTGTTTGCTTGTCTCGGACTTTGTCTCATAGAGCATATTCTGGGAAAAGGCTTATCATCCCCAGGCCAGAATGACCTTCTGGCCTGTTTTCTGGCCTTTGTGGGAGATGAGGTGGATCAACATGAAACTGCATTGGAGGCTGTGTTGACTTCCTGCACCTGTATCAAACGAGCCCCACGGTGGGTTGGGCATGGTGCCAGGCACCAGCACGCCACAGTGATGAACTCAAGTGCCTCGAGGTGTTCAGTGAGCTGATGTGTTGGGAAAAGGAGCCTGATGACTCAAAGGAAGCCCAGCGAGTGTCAGAACCTAAGAGGAGCACGAAGGGGCTGGAGTGATCTGGAAGTGGTGCAGCTCACTCCCATAGGCTTCGGGGAAGGCTCCTAGAGGAGGTGCCTGGGAAGCAGGGCAGCTCTTGGGCAGGGGAAGGAGAAAAGAGAGGGAGGGAAAGTAGATGGGTAGGTGTGACGCGTGCTTGGGAGAGGTGCAGTTGTCTACCCGATGGAAGCAGGACCTGATGAAGAGGGCAGGGAAGGAGGCTGAGAAGTGGTTTGGGACCAGCCTGGCCTGGAAGTGGCTAGTCTTTTTGGAAAACCCCACAGATAGTCTACACAGGGGTGTGGTGAGATCAAGACTGGACTGTTGGGAGATGACCAGCACCAAGCTTGGTCCCTAGAAGGTTTGAGAAATACATTTATGTGGCCAGAAGGGAAGGAGAACAGCGACTAGCACCTGGCCCGCTTCTCAGCATTTGTGTCCTATCTCATGTACCGAGGATGATGGATGCTGTGATTCTCCCCATGTTACAGAAGAAGAGGATAGGTTGACTCACCCTGTGGATGTGGGAGGTGGGAGATGGGTGGACGGAAAGCAGGTGAGGTTGCTGAGGATTGAGCCTGGGGGCTTGAGAGGGGGTTTGTGCTGCTGGTGCAAAGGGATGACACATAGGACACAGGACACCTCAGACCTGCTCTGAGCTCCACCCACACAGCCAACTGCCTGCCTGATTTGCTCAGAGCCCCTCCACCTGATATATCCCAACTGAACTCATGACTTTCTTTCCCCCTCCTGTATTCCACCACCAAGCCTGGTCTTCCTCTCTTGTTGTCCACCCCAGTGAAGGCCACCGCCATCCATCCAGGCATCCAAGCCAGAGAGCTGGGTGGTATTCTGGCTGGCTTCCTTCCCTAGACTCCCCACCCCTCATCCTCACCTCAGACTCTCTATCTTTCTAATCCATTTACTTCTAAGTCCCCAGTCACCACCGAGTCCAAGCCACCCTCATCTCTCACCTACATGGCTGCCCCCCCCCCCCATTTCCACTCTACTCCTACAGTCTACTCTCTGGCAGCAAGTAGAGTCATCATTTAAAAATGTGGATCTGCTTGAGACCTGTCCTCATCGTATACACTTCTGTGTCCTGAGTGGCCTGGCCCCTGCTGACCCCTCCATCTCACCCAGCCATGGGCCCCCAGGGTCTTTCAGCTTCAATCATAGAGACTTTTTCCCAGACTGTGTAGGCAGGTGCTTTTTCACTTGTTCATTCATCAGCCCCCATTTCATCCACTCATATCTACTGTGTGCCGTCCCCACGCCAACTGCTGGGTTTGGAGTCTCGAAGCAGGCAGGGCTGGCCCAATGCTCAGAGAGTTCCCACTGCAGCAAGGAGGTGAAGTCACAAAATAAGTCCACTGGACCTTAGCATATGGCGCTCCCTTTGCCTGAAAATTTTTTTCCTTCAAACTTCAGTTCAAGCAATGATTGCTTAGGACAACCTCCCCTGGATGGGCAGCCTGGGCCTGGTGACCTTTCAGTATGGCACTGACCTCAGTTGGCAAGTATCTCTCTCTTCAACCCTAAGTCCCACAGGGGCAGGGCTTTGTCTGTCTTGTTCCCTTCATGCCTCCAGGGCAGGGCACTAGTCTTGCACCATGAAGGCTCATACTAAATGTCTGTAGAGTGAATGATAGATTTGATGAAGAGCAAGTTGGAGAAGGTAAAAGGCAGAGAGAAGAGTAGAGGACCCTGGGGGAGCCTCAAACCTGAGGGGATCATGAGAAGTCAAAAGAGAACAAGAGTAGACAGGAGAACCAGGAAAGTTCTAGAAACCAAGAAAGGAGAGGATTCACCAGAGGGGCAAAGGGGAAGATGGATGGAAGAAGACTAAGAAAGGCATCTAGGGAATCCGAGGCATTTTTCAGGAAGCTTTCTCAAGGGCAGGTGTGACCAAGTAACTACAGGTGTTTTAGGAGCGAGCAAGCCATCAGCCTGTTGTTGTGAGTATAGACCAATGAAAGAGAAAGTTGCAAGCTACAAAATAAAATATGTGTGTTTATTTGGGGTTGTACGGATTGCAATCCAGGAGACAGAGATTCGATTGAAATTGAAAGCATGCTCTGGAGAGACAAAGGAATTAAGAGTTTTTAAAGAAGGAAGAGAGGATTTACATACATAGTTGTTTTTAACAAAATGTAACTTGTACGCGTATAGCTATAGTTACAGTAACATATATGTGATTGCTTGCTAGGGCTAGTGTTAGGCAGAAAGTCCATTTATATCCATTTTCACATGTAGCAGCTGCCTTGGCTTTTAGCTGAATTCAGCAAAAATTCCAAGAATTTGAGACAGAAGACATGTATAGGCTCCACATCCTCAACATCCTCCTGGTTCCATTTTTTTAATTCCTGGTTCCTTTTTTATTTCCTCCCGGTTCCTTTATTTATTTATTTATTTATTTATTTATTTATTAAAAAAATGTTTAAGTTATTTTTTAAAAATTTATTTAAGTAATATCTACACCCAGTGTGGGGCACCAACCTATGACCCCAAGATGAACAGCTGCATGCTCTTCCAACTGAGCCAGCCAGGTGCCCCAATTTTAAATAATCCTCTTAGCAATGCTGACTCCATTTTATTCTCTCCATTAGCATGAGTTTCTTAATTTCCCAGAGATTCAATTTCCTTAACTGTAAAATGAAGATGATAAAAGTATCAGCCTCATAGGGTTGATATAAGGATTAAAGGAGCTAATGTACTTGGCTCTAATGGGGAAGTGGGGATTAACTGGGGAAAATAATAAATTAACTTTCTGGGGGTAATAGTATTATTAAAAAAGAGACAACAAGCCTCAGATGGAGTCATTTGCCCCCTCCACTGCCCCCAAGAGCAAACCGAGAATTAATTACAGTTTCAACCAAACCCAAGAATGTGACCTTCTATCAGTCAATCTGAAATTTCCTGATCAGCACTAAGTGAGATAATCTGTATAATTAAAAACTCCACCACTCCCTTCCTCACAAAAAATTATGTCCTGACCTGAAACAATCCTTTCTTTCAGATAACTTCCTTGCGCTGCCTTAGTTTGAGTAAAAACCTTCCCTTTTGAACAACTCCTTAGAGCATCTCTCTACTTGCCATATAGGATGCTGCCTGATTCACGAATTGCTTAATAGAGTCAATTCGATCTTCAAATTTGCTGGGTTGAATTTCTGTTAACATTACCCATTCTCAACAGGGGCGATATTGCCTCCAACGGCAAAAACTGGTTCTTGGATGTAGGCAAACCTTACACTTCAAAGGGGTGGAGTATAGGTCCTTGAGAAAGGTGCTCTTGGTTGCGGGAGATACCCATGTGTCTATCTAACAGGGACATAGGAAAGATTCACAATTGTAAACTCTTTTAGGTAAATGCTCTAGGAAAGGGAAGGGAGGTGTCCGCTGGGTCAAAAGATAAATTCTTTTGGCAGCTTTGAACTTTCACACACGGGCCTTTTAAGGAGGGTCCTCCTACAGACACTACCTCAAGCTGTTAAAAACCATGCCAGAATTTGGCCAAATCACAGTGCAGTGGCTTGGATGGTTATGAGAGTTCTTTGCATTTCTTAATGTACAAGCTTAAGTGTTTAGGGGGAAATGTACTGGTCTCCTCAATTTCTTTTGAAATGCATAAAAATAAGATGTATTGCTAGATGCATACCTGAACCATTGTGTGATAAAGCAAACGTAACAAATGTTAGTTGTAGAATCTAGTCTGTCATCCTCGATTAGAATGGGAATCTCAGGAGGGCAGGGACTTTGTCGGCCTGGCACACGGTAGGCGGTCGATAAATTATTTGTAGAAAGAAGGACCAATACTTTCAAAGCACTTAGATCACGTAGGTGGAAACTTCCCTGCTTTTATTGTTGCTCGCACCCGGAAGTTCCCGGCGGTGGAACCGAAGCACAAGGTCCGCGCGCTAGGACCAGAGGAGTCGCTCTGGCCGTCCTGAGCCTGGGCTCTATGGCGGTCCTCCCGGATAGCGGAACCGCTCTGGCTGCCTGGCGCTTCGGCTCTGTGGTGGATGTTTCCGGGCCGCCGGAGCGTGCGCGGTGCTGCGTTGGCTGGGATCGCTATGGCAGCGGCGTCGCTGTGGGCCCGGCTTCCGTACTCGCATCGGGGCCCGGCCGTCTCCGCAGCCTCCAGTACCGCGGCTTCTCGGGCATGAGCGGGGTCTCCCGCCGCGGCCCGCTACCCTGGCCGCCGCTGCCGCCGCATCCCAGCTTTGGGCCGGCGCCGGGAACATGCCCCTGGCCGCCTACTGCTACCTGCGGGTCGTGGGCAGGGGCAGCTACGGGGAGGTGACGCTCGTGAGGCACCGGCGGGACGGCAGGCAGGTCGGCGGGGCTGGGGCCCGGCAGGGGTGGAGGGCAGGCAGCGGTATGCCGAGGCCGCTGTTCAAAGGCTAGGCGCGGAGAGGTCTAAAGGAGACTTCACTTCGGATGTCCCTTCTTCAGCGAAACCTCCCCATACCACCAAGAGTAGGCCAGGCCGTACTGTCATATGCGCCCCAAACTGCCTGTAGTTCTTTATAGTGTTAATTGTTGTGCTTGATCTACACACCCTCTCCACTCTGACAATTCCGTGAGATCATTCATTCCTAGAATCTCATACAGCGCCTGGCAAGGATTACTCTTTGGACGAAGGGCCCCATACATCTGACCTGGAGACTACTGGACTCGCTTAAAACTCAGTTCATCACTTTCCCGCCAAACCTTTCACGGTCCCCATTTTAGTGAGTAGTACCACTTGCCATCCAGTTGCCCAAGCTGGCCATACCCGGAAGTCATTCTTGACACACACCACCGCCACCATTCACCTGCCCACTAAGCCAGCAGGCCTGTTCTCTATCCAGTGGTACCCCCCACCTCCCCCATTCCAGGACATCATTATCTTTAGCTGAGTTGTGGCCATGGCCTCCACTGGTCCTCCCTGCCACATGGCTTACTCTTGAACCCATCATTTTCATTGCCATCTCCGTGATCCTTCTAAAACTTAACACTAATGTTGCCACTCCTTTCTTTAAAGCACTTTATCCCCTGACCCTCAGGATAATGAGCCAGTTCTTTAAAGTGGTTTATAAGTAGGGTGACCATATAATGTATCATACAAACTGGGACAGTTCTGAAACTAAAGGGAGGTGCTATTAATAATGACACCAGGATAGGGACAGTGCCCCAGGCAAGCTGAAAGGAGATGTCCCTTCAAGTATAAGGCCCTCTAGACTATTCTGCCTGGTGTCAGGTGCTGGTAGCTCTGCCTGGAACACAAGTTCAGGCATAAGAGATTTGTTCAGAAATCAGGGAGGTGGGGGAGGTCATTGGATTTTTTTTTGAGTGCAGAATGGGGTATTGGTTGTAATAATAGCCCCTCACATGTGAGCAGCAGTTAATGTTTTACAAAGCACATTTATATATGTGTTTGTTGAATAATGAGTTGGTCAAGGGCAATGTATTAGGTGTCAGAGGATCCTGATTTTTTTTTTTGATGGGAATAATTTTTAATGTTGAGAATCAGTGATTTTTAACCTTATTAGGCCATGGATCCCTTTGATTATCTAATGCAATCTGTGGACCCGTTCTGTCTGCAGCTGTATTTTCAAGCCATATATTATATACTTTTGTAGGGGAAACTTACAGGTTAAGGAATCTCACGGATTTTACGATTGATCCAGTTGTATGTTCACATGGACTCCTCTTTTATCCATTAATGAAATTATAAAATGCAGATGGGAAGTATAAATTTTTTGTGACCCTCCAGTCTGTTATAAGTCCAACCTGTTGAAAGTATTAGTAAGTGATAGCAAATCTTTTTCCCAATTTTGCGCTTTGTGAATAACAAAATGAATAGGTTATCTGATAGGCTCCGGGAGGTTGGTTTTGAGGACATTCAGGAGAACCCTTAAATACTCTTAAACCTATAAAACTGTATGCTTATATGCACACTGTAAAATCATATGTTTTCTCTGTAGTATGTCATCAAAAAGCTGAACCTCCGAAACGCCTCTAGCCGAGAGCGGCGCGCTGCTGAACAGGAAGCTCAGCTCCTGTCTCAGTTGAAGCACCCTAACATTGTCACCTACAAGGAGTCATGGGAGGGAGGGGACGGTCTGCTGTACATCGTCATGGGCTTCTGCGAAGGAGGTGATCTGTACCGAAAGCTCAAAGAACAGAAGGGGCGGCTTCTGCCTGAGAGTCAGGTGGTGGAGTGGTTTGTTCAGATCGCCATGGCTCTGCAGGTACTGTCCAGACTCCCAGCATTCCATTTGCTCCAAGGTGACAGGCGGAGGGCAGGTGGATTTTAGGAAAATGCTTCATGAAAAAAAAAAAATGTATTTAAAAAAAAAATCCATTTATGAGGTGGACCCAGTCCCTCTCGCCATAGCATTCGAGTGTTTCTGAATAAGTGATGTCTATGTTGAGGTAGACATGGATTTCGGTTTGCGGGGGATGCAGTTCTCTATTCACTTAATATTTATAGCAAAATCAATTTTAAGGGCCCCGAGTCGACAAAGAGCAAAGAATGACCGTTTCTGTTACCAGCTGGTCAGCTATGTCATACCGCAAGGTGGTTGGGTTAATTAATATGCCGAAACTGTGGGGATTTGGGCTTTAACCTTGCTGTGGCAGAGTGAGTAGAAATGCAAGATATGTTTGTGTTTGAATATACGCATAGTCAAAAGTGAGACTGTTTATGAAATACTACTCTGGAGCTGAGCAGACTTGTCCAGAAATGATTGACCTTGTTTAAATTCTAAGGTACTCTCTCTAAATAAGAGTTATCTGGTTATATTTGAAAATGTTATTAAGCTGAAGATTTCATGAGTGTGAGGGAATGTGTATCTGACTCTGTACAAGTTGTCTTTCTACCTTCAGTGGGAATTTGTAAGTGTATTTTAACTGGAACCATTTAATGCTAAATGGTAACATTGTCAAGGCACTGGGAACAATTTTGAAGATTATTGGGCACACTATGCATGGAACTTAATTCCTTGCTTTGGAAAGTTGTGAATCAGACTTTTTGTTTAGAGATTTTGTAAAACAATAGTGTTTTGTTATGTAGATAACTGAGATTATTTAACTCATGCAATTGTTGCTGGTATGTAAGAAGACAGGAATAAGTAAGTAGGTCAGCATATTAATATTTAATGAAGTTTTATTTCTGTCCTCAGTATTTACATGAAAAACACATCCTTCACCGAGATCTGAAAACTCAAAATGTCTTCCTGACAAGAACAAACATCATCAAAGTGGGTGATTTGGGAATTGCCCGGGTGTTAGAGAACCACTGTGACATGGCCAGCACTCTTATCGGCACACCTTATTACATGAGCCCTGAACTGTTTTCGAACAAACCCTACAACTATAAGGTAGGATTGGGCTGCATATGCCAGTTCACCTTGTCTCTAGGACAGTATTCGTAACTTCAGAACCCATCAGATAGAAGAATTATCTGTGAATTGGCTCAAGGAAAATGTCTGGTTTTGTTTTTGTTTTTTTAAGAGGTAAAATGTAAGTAAGGCATTCTGACATTTAACTGTTTACTGTTTTTCTTTTCTAGTCTGATGTTTGGGCTCTGGGATGCTGTGTTTATGAAATGGCCACCCTGAAGCATGCTTTCAATGCAAAAGACATGAATTCTTTAGTTTATCGGATTATTGAAGGAAAGGTAAAGAATATTCTGGAACTAATTGTTTTAATATTTGGAGCAAAGTTACTTTAATGCACCTTTGTAAGTAGCTATTGGCAAAAATGAGTAATCATTGATGTCAGTTGGATAGGTAAGAATGGTAGGTCCCTTCTATGGGGAAGGTTGAACTAGAAACAGACAGGATTAGGGGCGCCTGGGTGGCTCAGTCAGTTGAGTGTCCAACTTCGACTCAGGTCATGATCGTATGGCTCATGAGTTCAAGCCCCACATTGGGCTCTGTGCTGACAGATCAGGGCCTGGAGCCTGCTTTGGCTTCTTTGTTGCCCTCTCTGTCTGCCCCTTCCCCACTCACACTTTGTCTCTCTCTCTCTCTCTCAAATATATATATTTAAAAAAAAGAAACAGAGGGGATTAATATTTTTTAATATTAATTTGTGAAGGTGGCTTAATTGTTCTGAAGAGTTGGCTTTTTGAAAACCTCTACCTTATAACCACAGAATGTGCAGGTGCCCTGAGGGAATATTGGTAGCATCTTATAAGTAGTTTGGGTTAAATGAGTCCCACCTAAAATGAGTCTACTCTGGGCAAGAAGTACCCATTCTATTCCCAGCTTGCTCAGTAGCTGGTGGTTGAAGGACACTTTGCAACAATGTAAAATAATAATAAATAAAAATAAAGTGAGTCTACTCATTGAACATGTTGCTCCTTTGATGATTATTGCAATCACAAGTAAGCAGTTAAGAACTGCAGAAAGCAATGTGTGTAACATAGACACCAGAGTGGCCAACTTTCTATGTTAGTTCTGTAAGTCTGGTTGTCCTCTCTAGTGTGAGGCATCTGTACCCACCCTTAAGTTTTAAAGCTATAACCCACTCACTGATTTTAATATTATGCCAATTAAATAATTTTAAATATTGAATAAATAAATAATTTTAATTTATTTAAATTAATAAATAATAAATAATTTTATTTTATAAATAAAATTATAATTTTAAATATTTTAATTTAAATAATTTTAAATAATTTTATTATTAAATAATAATTTTAAATATTTTTAAATAATATTTTAAATATTATTTTAATTTTTTAAATTAATTTTAATTTTATTTTAATTTTAATAATTGTAATTTTAATAATTGTAATTTTAAATTTTGAATAATAATTTAATTATTTATTTAATTAATAATTTTAAATAATTTTAAATATTTTTATATTTAAATAAATATTTATTTATTTCGATTCTCATCTATCCTCTGGAGATAACCATTACTAACACTTGTGTGTGAAGTCTTCCTAGCATTTTCCTGTCTATGAAAACATACATGTCTTTATTAGGCGTGCACATACACACACAGGTACTTTTATTTTTATTTATTTATTTTTAATGTTTAGTTTTGAGAGAGAGAGAGAGAAAAAAAATGAATGAGTAGGGGAGGGGCAGAGAGAAAGTGGGGACAGAGAATCCAAAGTGGCTCTGTGCTGACAGCAGAGAGCTGTATGTGGGGCTCGAACTCACAAACCGTGAGTTCGTGACTTGAGCTGAAGTCGGATGCTCCTGGGGGTAATTTTTTCCAATAATATTGGGAAACCTCTACCTTTTCTTTCAGACTTTGCTTCACAAGATCGTAGTAGTAATTGTGATATCATTTCTCTTTGTAGCTGCCGCCGATGCCGAAAGACTATAGTCCAGAACTAGCAGAACTAATAAGAACAATGCTGAGCAAAAGGCCTGAAGAAAGACCCTCTGTGAGGAGCATCCTGAGGCAGCCTTACATAAAGCGCCAAATCTCTTTGTTTTTGGAGGCCACAAAGGCGTAAGATACTTCCCTTGCAAATAGGTGGCTAGATAGACGGAGTAAAAGAAGGTAGCTTGTATAATTTTCATATGTTAGAATTTATGGTGATTTTTAAATTTTTATTTATTATTTTCTTAAGTTTATTTATTTATTTTGAGAGAGTGAGAGTGAGAGAGTGCATGCGAACGAGCCGGTGAGGGCAGAGAGAGAGGGGGAGAGAGAATCTGTACTGTCAGCAGAGAGCCCGACGAGGGGCTTGAACTCACAAACCTCGAGATCATGACCTGAGCCGAAATCAAGAGTCAGATGCTTCATGGGCTGAGCCACCCAGGTGCCCCGGTGATTTTTTGTTTTTAAACATGAAGGAAAATCGTGTGATTATGGCATGTGTTGAGGTTTACTTAATTGCTAAAATCAGAAATATAAGGAACCATTTAGAGAATGACTTTAAATTCCTCAGAGGATTCCAAGACCTATCAATTACAATTCTTTCAAAAGAATATATATTTTAGAAACCATATGAAAGTGAGATTGTCTAAGAAGCCTCTTACATTATGTGCCATTAAGATAATAGTCATGTTTAAGAATGAGCACTCAAATTTGAGAGCTTTTGTAAGTTTCCCTCTTCACTCATATAAATTTCTCAAGAGAAAAGTTTCTTTGGCAGGTGTTACCTTCACTAAACAGCTGTTTCAGGACCTAAGAGTTAGGGCTGGACAAGAGCTTCGTGATCTGTGTCTTGTGACATGTTAGATTTGAGAGCAATACTAGAGAGGCCCCAGGGGATAAAGAAAGACCATCTTTTTATTTACATTGTCTATAATTTGGCATCAAACAGACCTTTGGCCTTCCACAGCACTGGTCTCACCCTCCCATTGAATTCTCCAAAGGGTTATTAGTTAGCTCAGTTGTAGAAATGTCACACTAAAAGAGTTGGGGATATTAATCCTCTACACTTTTATTCTGCAAGTCCAGGCTGAGCATACTCTGAAACTTGGCAAAGCAGTTGTGATTTAATCACAAACATATGAAACTTGAAAATTATGCCGGTTCTCCTGTACATAAGGTAATTTCTCATAGATTTTTTATTTTGGAATAGTCTTGTATTTACAGACAAGTTGCAGAGAGAGCACAGAGAGTTTATGTATACCCGTCACCCAGTTTCTCCTGTTGTAAACATTGACATACCATAAATGGCATCAGTGCCTTACTGTTGACTGAACTCCAGACTTTATTTGGCTTTCGCTAGTTTTTCTACTAATGTCCTTTTTCTGCCAGGATCCAATCCAGGATATCATACTACATTTAGTCCTCCTGTCTCCTTAGTCACCTTGTGTCTGTGACAGTTTCTCACTTTCTTTGTTTTTCATGACCTTGATTGTTTTTGAAGAGTACTGGTCAGGGGTGCCTGGGTGGCTCAGTCTGGTTAAGCATCCAACTCTGGATTTTGGCTCAGGTCATGACCTCATGTTTCATGAGATTGAGCCCCTGCATCAGGCTGTAAGCTGGCAGCACGGAGCTTGCTTAGGATTCTCTCTCTCTCTCTCTCTCTCTCTCTCTCTCTCTCTCTCTCTGCCCCTCCCCTGCTCACAGTCTCCCTCCCTCTCTCTCTCTCTCTCTCTCTCTCTCTCTCTCTGTCTCTCTCTCTGTCTCTCAAAATAAATAAATAAACATTAAAAACAAAAGTACCGGTCAGGTGTTTTGCAGAATGCTGCCGCCTGGTTTTTGGAAGACTATTCTCTCTAAATGGAGTAGTTCTATGGTTCTTATAATACATACACACATTTCTCCATATATGTAAAAACCTTTAATCTTCACTGTACTGATGATAATTTTTTTCTTTCCTTCCTCATAAAGAAAGACCTCCAAAAATAATATTAAAAATGGTGACTCTAAATCGAAACCTGTTGCTGCAGTGGTTTCTGGAAAGGCTGAATCAAATCATAAAGTCTTTCCCCTCCAGCCTCACTCTTCTGAGGGCTCCAAGACATATGTAATGGTATGTTTCGTTTTAAAGCGTATGTATTTTAGCAACTATTAAAATAGTAGGTATTCAAAGCAAGTTACATAACATCAAGTTAACCATTTTAAAGTAAGCCATTAATTGCATTTAGTACATTCACAATGTTGTGCAACCCCCATCTCTATCTAGTTCCAAAACATTTCATATCACCCCAGAAGGAAACCCCAGACCATTAAGTAATCATCCTCATTCCCTGTTCCATCCAGTCCCTGGAAACCACCAATGTGTTTTCTGTCTCTATGGATTTGCCTACTCCAAGTATTTCATATAAATGGAACCATATAATAAGTTACTTTTCGCGTCTGGCTTCTTTCACTCAGCATGATGTTTTTGAGGTAGCATGTGTCAGCACTTCATCAGTTTTTATGTCTGAGTGATACTCCGTTATATGTGTGCACCACAGTTTGCTTATCCAGTCATTCACTAGTGGGTATTGAATTGTTTCCACCTTTTGGCTATTGGTATGAACATTTGGGTACAAGTCTTTGAGTCTCTGTTCTCAGTTCTTTTGCATATATACGTAGGAATGAAATTGCTGGGTCATGTGGTAATTCTGTGTTTACTTTCTGAGGTACTACAATGCTGTTCTCCAAAGTGGTTGCACCATTTTACTTTCCTACCAGCAGTCCACAAGAGTTCTGGTTTCTCCACAACCTCAGCAGCTCCTGTGACTTTCTACTTTTCTCATTCTAGCCATCCTAGTGGATGTGAAATGCTGAGTGTAGTCTGGGTTTGCATTTCCCTGATGACCAATGACATAGAGTCCCTTCCCATAAGCTTCTTGACCATTTGTATTTGTTCCCTCAAGAAATGTCTGTTAAGCCCTTTGCCCGTTTTTTAATTGAGTTTTTTGTAGTTTTGTTGTTGAGGTCTAAGAGTTCTTTCTATTTTCTGGACACTAGCTCCTTATCAGAGATATGATTTACGAATATTTCTTCCCATGCTATATAGTTTGGCTTTTTTACTTTTTTTTTTTTTTAAGTTTATTTATTTGTTTTGAAAGAGAGATAGAGTGAACATGAGCAGGGGAGGGGCAGAGAGGGGGGAGAGAGAGAAAAGGGAGGGGAGGAGAGGGGAGAATTCCAAGCAGGCTCCACACTGGCAGTGTAGAGCTAGACATGGAGCTTGAACTCACAAACTGTGAGATCATGACCTGAGCCAAAATCCAGAGTCAGATGCTTAACAGACTGAGCCACCCAGGTGCCCTGGCTTTTTACTTTCTTGATAATGTCCAGTTATACACAAAAGTTTTTAATGTTGATGAAAGCCAATTTATCTTTTTTTTTTTTTTCTTATGTTGCTTGTACTTTTGGTGTCCTATCTAAGAATCCTGTGCCAAATCCAAGTTCATGATGACATATGGCTATGTTTTTTTCTAGGAGTTTTATAATTTTAGCTCTTGTATCTAGGTTGCTGATTCATTTTTAAATTTTTAAATTTTCTTTTATTGTGAAATATCTATGACATAGAATTTGACATTTTGAACCATTTTTAAGCATACAATTTAGTGGCCTTAACTACACTCACAATGTTGTGCAACCATCACCACTATCTTCCAAAAACCTTTCATTGCTCCAAGCAAACTCTGTGCTCATTAAGCAATAGTCTCCCATTCCTCCCGTTCCCAGGCCCTGGTAACCTCTAATCTACTTTCCGTCTCTAGGAGTTTACCTGTTCTAGATAAGTTAATCATACAATAATTGCCCTTTTGTGTCTTGCTTATTTCATTCAGCATGTTTTCAAGGTTCACCCATGTCATAGCATGTGTCAGTACTTCACTCCTTTTAATGGCTTTATAATATTCCATTGTATGTGTATATTATATTTTGTTTATTCATCTGCTAATGGACATTGAGGTTGTTTCCACTTTTAGGCCAGTGTGAATAACGCTGCTCTAAACACTGGTGAGCAAATAACCTGTTTGAGTCTTACTTTTCAGTTCTTCGAGATGTTTACCTAGGAGTGAGATTCCCAGGTTGTGTGATGATTCTATGTTTAACTTCTGAGGAACCTGCCATTCCTTTTGAGTTAATTTTATGGGGTGTGAGGAGTGCTGTAATAAATGAGAAGCCTATTTTCACTCAGGGTGAAGACAAATATTTGTCCCAGGAGAAACCCATGGTCACTGGCCCCTTGAAGTCACCAGCAAGTCTGAAAGTCCACACCTCCAAGCTGGACGTGAGCAATACTGCAGAATCACTAGCCACGATCAGTAGAGTGAATATTGACATCCTACCTTCAGAAAGGAGGGACTCACTGAAAGATGGCTTAGTTCGGGAGAATGAGCTAGAAGGTAAATGTGGTATTTCTCAAGTGAAGGAGAAGCTGCAGGATGGCACGAAGCCCAGCACTCACCCCAGAAACCTGATTCCCACATGGTCCTCTGGTGATGTCGCTGGGGGAAGGAATGACCGACTGAATCCTCTGCAACCCCTAAACACAGACCAAAAGCCAAAAGACCAGGTGAGTGATACGCATGAGGTGTTGGTTTCAGAGAGATGACTGGAAAGTGCAGTTATGAAGGTGTGGCTCGTGTTGTTTGTCCTGTTCTAGTTGGTGTTTTGGGAAAGTTAGTTACTCTGTGTACCAGTTTAAACATGCCACAAACTGGGGTGCTTGGGTGGCTCAGTCGGTTAAGCATCTGACTTTGGCTCAGGTCATGATCTTGTGGCTCGTGAGTTTGAGCCCCATTTTGGGCTCTATACTGACAGCTCAGAGCCTGGAGCCTGCTCTGGATTCTGTGTCTCCCTCTCTCTCTGCCCCTCCCCTGCTCACTCTCTGTCTCTCTCTCCTTCAAAAATAAATAAACATTAAAAAAAATTTCTTTTTAAATAAACATTACACAAACTAAAGGATAGGACCCAGGGCTTCTTAGATCCCTTCTGTGCCCTGGCATAGGGTATTTGGTGGAAGCAGGGTACTTGTATGTTTTGTCCCATTTTTTTGTCACTCTTCCGTAGGCCTCCACATGGATGGGTAGTTCCAACAAGTAGGTAACATCACATTTCTTCTTGCTCTTGAAAAGTTAGTGATTGATCTCATTTCTTAAGAATAAAAAAATATATATATGTATTGGAACCAAAGGGGAAAGAAAAGAAGGAGAAAAGCAAATGAGCAAAAGGATTTTGATACTAAGAGACTGTTCTGAGTAAATTTAAAGGTTAACTTTTACTTGAATTTGGAAAGAAGCCCGAGTTAAATGAAGCATGGCAATAGCTGAGGATTAGAGAGAAAGCCAGAACATTTGGTGAACTTTACGTTTTTATATGTAAAATATTCTAAAAATATATTTAAGTTGTATATTAACTGTTTTTATAATATGCTAAATATATTTGATATCATTTTTATATAGATATATAAAACTATTTTATACATTTATATTCAAATGTTTCTAATAAAATTTTATTTTTGTGGAAAAGCCCACGTGTAATGCTTTTGTCACTTAAAGTCATTAGACAGAAGTCTTAAACTTTCTTTGTTTGGACACTGGGATTCTTAGTACTTTGTAGATAAAATTATGTGTTCTGCTTGGCTCTCAAATTATATTCAGGTATACTTCTTTCATTTTTTTCTAATTTCACAGTACTAATTCAATGATTTTTAGTCTGTTTATAGAGTTATACAATCATACTGTCTTATTCCCAAACATTTTTTGTAATGTTTATTTTCTTTTTTGAGAGACCGAGAGCGTGCATGCAAGCAGGAGCAGGGGAGGAGGGGCAGAGGGAGAGAGAGAGTCCCAAGCAGGCCCCACACTCAGCACGGAGCCCAACTAGGGGCTTAATCCCACCACCATGAGATTGTGACCTGAGCCGAAATCAAGAGTCAGAGGCTTGGAGCGCCTGAGTGGCTCAGTCGGTTGAGCATCCGACTTCGCTCAGGTCACGATCTCACAGTCCGTGAGTTCGAGCTCCGCATCAGGCTCTGTGCTGACAGCTCAGAGCCTGGAGCCTTCTTCGGATTCTGTGTCTCCCCCTCTCTCTGAACCTCCCCCGTTCATGCTCTGTCTCTCTCTGTCTCAAAAATAAATAAATGTTAAAAAAAAAAAATTAAAAAAAAAAAAAAAGAGTCAGAGGCTTAATGGACTCAGCCACCCAGCTGCCCCAGAACATTTTTATAGCCTCAAAAATAAACCCTATACCCACTAATAGTCACTCTCTAGCCCGTGCAACCATTATTTGTATGGATTTGCTTATTCTGAGCATTTCATGTACAGGCATACTTCAGAGATATTGCGGGTTCAATTACAGATCATTGCAATAAAGCGAACATTGCAGTACCGGTGTCACATGAAATTTTTGGTTTCCTGGTGCATGTAAGAGTTATGTTTACATTATAGTCTAACCATCATCTGAGCTTTCAGGAAATCGTAATCTTTTTGCTGGTGGAGGGTCCTACCTCAATGTTGATGAGTGCTGACCAATGCCGTAGGTGCTGAAGGGTTAGGGTGACTGTGGCAATTTCTTTAAATAAGACAGCAGTGAAGTTTTTGATACATTGGTTGACCCTTCCTTTTCCTTGAACACTTAGAAGCCATCGTAGTGTTAGTAATTGGCCTAATTTTCATATTGTTATGTCTCAGGGAGTTAGAAGTCCCAAGAAGATGGAGAGAGGTGGGGGAATGGCCAGTAGGTGGAGCAATCATAACACACGCATTTATCAGTTAAGTTCTCCATCTTTTATGGGCACAATTTGTGGTGCACCAAAACAACTACAATAGTAACATCACAGATCACAGATCACCATAACAACTATTATACTACTGAACTTTTGAAATATTGTGAGAATTACCAAAACGTGACAGAGTCATAAAGCAAGAAAATGCCGTTGGAAAGAATGGTGCCGATAGACTTGGTCATTGCAGAGCTACCACAGACTTTCCGTTTGTAAAAAATACAGTATCTGTGAAGCGCAATTAAGTGGAGTATAATGAAATGAGGTAGGCCTAGAAATAGGATCATAAATTTAGGGACTTTTGTGTCTGGCTTCTTTTACTTAGCATAATGTTTTCAAGATTTCTTCATTGTTGTAGCATATACCAGTATTTCATTCCTTTTTAAATTGCCAAATAAATTCACTGTATGTATATACCATGTTTTATTTGTTCATTCATCAGTTGATGAACATTTGGGTTGTTTTCAGTTTTTGGTTACTATGGGTGATTCTGTTATGAGCATTCTTACACATAAGTTTTTGTGTGGATGTACGTTTTCAGTTCTCTTGGGTATGTATCTAAGAGTGGAATTGCAGGGTCTTACGTATGCTAATTCTATGTTTAACTTTTTGAGGAACTCTAAAACTGTTTTCCAAAGCAACTGCATCATTTTACTTCCCAACAATATACAAGAGTTGCAGTTTCTCCACATCCTCACCAATACTTGCTATTTTCTGTTTTGTTTTATTTTTTTCCTAGCTTATCTTAGTGAGTGTGAAGTGGTATCTTACAGTGGTTTTGATTTGCATCTCCCTAATGACTGTGTTCAGCATCTTTTCATGTGCTTATTGGCCTTCTGTATACCTACTTTGGAGAAGTACTGTTTCAGATGCTTTGCCCACTTTTTAATTGGTTTATTTATCTTTTTATTGTTGAATTGTAAGAGTTCTTTATTCTAGATGTCAGTCCCTTACCAGGTATAAGATTTGAAGATATTATTTCCCTTTCTGTGAGTTCTCTTCATTTTCTCGATGGTATGCTTTGAAGCACAAGAGTTTGTAATTTTGATACAGTCCGGTTTTGTCTATTTTTTCTTTTGTCACTTGTGCTTTTGGTGTTATGGATACCTATCCCTATGTTTTCTTCTAAGAGTGTATAGTTTTAGCTCTTACATTTAAGTCTGTGACCCATTTGAGTTAAATTTTTGTGTATGGTGTGAAGAAGGGGTCCAGCTTCATACTTTCGTATGAACATCAGCTTGTCTTAGCACCATTCATTAAAAGATTATTCTTTCTCCATTGAATTGTCTGGGCATTCTTGTTGAAAATCAATAGACTATAAATGTAATGGCTTATTTCTAGACTCTTAGTTCTGTTCTGTTGATCTGTATGTCTGCCCCCTGTCAGTAACACAGTCTTAATTATTGTAGAGAAGTTGAAGTCTTTCAACTTTCTTTTTTAAATGTTTATTTTCGGGAAAGAGAGTGTGCACACATGTGTGCACATATGCAGGAGAGGGACAGAGACAGAGGGAGACAGAGGATCCAAAGCAGGCTATGTGCTGAGAGCAGATAACCCAATACAGGGCTCAAACTCATGAACCATGAGACCGTGACCTGAGCTGAAGTCAGTCACTTAACTGGGCCACCCAGTCACCCCCAACTTTATTATTTCTTAGTATTGTTTTGGCTATTTGGGGTCCTTTGCATTTACATTTTAAGACCAGCTTGTTAATTTCTGCAAGATGGGCTGAGATTTCAATAGGCATTGAATCTGTAGATCATTTCCAGAGTATTGCTATCTTAATATTTAAGTCTTACAGTCCATTAATATGAGATGTCTTTCTATTTATTTAGGTCTTTAACAGACTTTTTGCTGTTTAGTGTTCAAGCCTTGCACTTCTTTTATTAAATTCATTTTTAAATATTTTATTCCTTTTGATACTACTATAAATGGAGTGGTCTTAATTTTATCTTCATAGTGTTCTTTGCTTGTGTATAGAAATACAGTTGATTTTTGCATATCGGCCCTATGTCCTACAACCTTGAACTCATCTATTCTCTATTGGTTCTAATAATTTTTTTAATGTTTATTTTGAGAGAGAGTGCAAGCAGGTGAGGGGCAGAGAGAGAGGGAGAGAGAATCCTAAGTAGGCTCTGTGCCGCCAGCATAGAGCCCGATACCGGGCTTGATCTCACAAACCGTGAGATTATGACCTGAGCCAAAATCAAGAGTTGGATGCTTAACGGACTGAGCCACCCAGACCCCCTTTAATAATTTTTTTATAATGAACTGTAGGATTTTCTGAATACAATATCATATTATCTGCAAATGGAGATGGTTTTATTTCTTCTTTTCAGATGTGGTTGCCTTTATTTCTTTTTCTTGCCTAATTGCCCTGGCTAGAACCTCCAGTATGGTATTGAGTAGAAGCAGTGAAGGTGGACATCTTTGTCTTGTTCCTGATCACTATCTTTTTTTTACATATAATATATCACACGGGTTTTTTGTTTCTCTGATAGAACTTGATGTCTAGCATTTCCTCTTTTTTGTTGTTGTTGTTGTTGTTACTGTTTTTATTGATAAAGGTAGAAGTTTTTTAGGACCAATTGGATTTCATTGAGAAATGAATTGCTTAAGTCATTTGTTCTGTCATTCTTGTATCTGTATAAACTTTATTTGAACATCCTGTACTTATCAGCAGAGAAAAATTTATTTCACTGTCCAGAATTATATCACTATTTATTATCAGGGTCTCCTTGTTCAGCCAGCCTATTGTATAATATTGTAAACATGTAATCATTTGCTATATTTTTTTGTATAATGTTACATGGACTCGAAATAATAAATTTACAAATTATTTTCTTACAGGAGTTGTTAGTTTGTGTTTGGCAGAGAACCTAAATGGTAGATGATAATGACTCTTAGAAAGCAACCTCAGGGCAGGACTCCTGGGTGGCGGGACTTGGTTAAGTGTCTGCCTCTTGATTTTGGCTCAGGTCATGATCTCATGGTTTGTGAGTTCAAGCCCCATGTTGGGCTCAGTGCTGACAGCATGGAGCCTGCTTGGGATTCTCTCTCTCTCTCTCTCTCTCTCTCTCTCTCTCTCTCTCTGCCTTCCCCTGCTTACATACTCTCTCTGTCTCTCAAAAAATAAATAAATAAACATAAAAAAATTTTTTAAAAAGCAACCTCACCTTGTATTAACATTGCATTTTTTGTTTTTCTTTCTACAATGTACCACACAGGGGCTCTTGATAAAAATGTGCTGCTTGAATGAGATTCAGTTACCAGTGTCCATCTGTCAGATGTTCTGATAGTTAAAAATTGTTTAAGAAGTAAACATAAAGGGCACCTGGGTGGTTCAGTTGGTTGAGCATCTGATTCTTGATTTCGGTTGGGGTCATGATCCCAAGGTTGTGGGACTGAGCCCTGCTTTGGGCTCCACACTCAGCATGGAGCCTGCTGGGGATTTGAGGATTCTCTCTCTCTCTCTCTCTCTCTCTCTCTCTCTCTCTCTCTCTGCTTCTCTTCCCTGCTTGTGCATACTCTCCCTGTCTCTCTCTTAAAAAAAAAAATGGAGAAAAAAGAAATGTAAAAATCTATTTTGTTTTAATAATTTGTATGCATTTGTTTCTAAAACCAGCTATCCTAATAAAATACTAAGTCCTTTGTGATCTTTATAACTTAGAAGGTAATTTACCTTATCATCACTACTGCTAGGAATAGCTCCTGTTTTTTGAGCATCTAGTATGTGCTAGACAGAGTCCTAAGTACTTGAATGCACCATCTCCTTCAACCTGCTTCAGTCAGGCAGTGTGAGTGAGGTATTATACCGCTTTATCGAGGAGGAAACTGAGGTTCAGGAGTATTAAGTTTCTCAGATAGGATTCCATTTGACTCCAAACCCAGTGCTGTTTTCTTGGTGCTTTTTAGGGTGTATCCAAATAACTGATATTTACTTGGGAAGTATGTATATATTAAATTGGATTTCATTTAAAATGTTTCCTAGTTTTCCGAATACAAATCCTATTAAAAGTTATGAAAAGAAGTATTTTTTTAAAACATGAATCGAACGTCAGGAGTTTGGGTTAATAACAATCTGAGTAATGTAATTAAAATAATTACTTACTTTTATTTGGAAAAAGAGGAAAAAAAGCCAGAAAATGTGGATAACCAATGTCAGCATTTTGTCTTTGCCTGTCCACTGCAAATGAGCATTCATTTTGATAAAGACACTCCTCATTTCCATTTATAATTTTAATATAGTTTGGTCACTTGGAAGTTCAAGACTATCTCATTATTCTGTTTTCTTTTTTGTTTGTTTAATTTCATTATTCTTAAGGATCAAGTTGCTGGTGAATGTGTTCTAGAAAAACCAGACAGGACCAACCCAGGTTTACAGCCACACAGCTCCGGGTCTGAGCCTTCCCTCTCTCGACAACGACGACAGAAGAAAAGAGAACACCCTGAACACAGTGGGGAAAGGACACAGGTCAGCGGAGATCTCTTTGAAGTAAGTCACTGTGCTGTTGCTTGGGAAATAGACTTTATTTAGAATGACTAACAGTTGCCAAAAAGACACATAAGAAATGCAGGGAACATATGGAGAGGGGTAGCAATGGCAAGATGCTAAATATTAGTTTTCAAATGTCAGTGAGTTGGAAACAGAGTAAAGATCTTATCTTTTCCATCAAAAATGGACAAATCCTCTTGAGAGTTAAAGGAACAGGCTAACAAGAGTATTTCTCTGATCCCTCCTGTGTTATCCTGATGAATAGTTTCTCCCTTATCTTCTGCATAGAATCATGTCTACACCTCATTTCTTTCACAAGCACCCTGTCTATAAGCTTCTCAGATGGTAATTCACTTTTGGCAGAGTTTCTTTCCAATAAAATGCAATGTTTTGAATTTCTTGAGAGCAAATCACTGCCAAATACATAGGAGACTTACTGGTAGGGGAACTTTGGAAGTGGTTGTATATGAAACTGATAATTCCCACCTCCCCTTTTTAATTATTTAAGTTCCAAGAGGCTCCTCCTCGACTTTTGCCTTCTCTTCCCACTATTGGAAAAACGGATATCACATTATCACAAAAAGATGCTGAAAATCAAAGTAAAGTGGTCATTGGGTCTACTGTGAGCTGTTCGAGCAGCAGGGAGGTGCCATCATCCAAGGTTTGTTGGAGTGTATATTGGATTTGTTTCAACCTTCTTATAAAACTTTTTGGTTGTAAAAATCCTATATATATTGTGAAGTTTTCTGTTGAAACATCTTAGCCCTGCCTTTTGCCAAACAATGGAGGGGACAAATTTGTGATTCTCAGCAGAAGCTTTCATTGAAATGGACAGATTCTATAGTTCCAGGGATGGTTGCTTCCACTTAATTAAGGAGACCAAAGTAGATTCTGAATGTAGGAAATGCAAAATTTTCCATTTACCCTTCCAAAAATGAGTACTTCCCAGAAATGAGTGTTCTGATCATTCTAGCTAGTAGTTGTAACCAGGATATGACTGGTTTCAAACACGTTCCTTTAAAGGCCTGTGGAAGGCCTGTCCTGTAGTGCTGGATGATAATGTCATGCATTCCAGGTGTTCTAAAAATAGTGAGAAGGAATGAAAGTAACGGACTTTCTTTAAAAGGATCGACCATTATCAGCAAGAGAGAGGAGGCGACTAAAGCAGTCACAGGAAGAGGTGTTCCCCTCAGGTAAAGTTTTCTCTTTCCTTCATCTATTGGAGGTTGTTGGTATGGCTTATGGATGTGGCATTGGTTCTGATTGTGAGATGTGAAGTATTTTCAGCATCAGTGATCCATCTGGGAAACAGATTTGGGAGAATTTTTAAAATTTCTTGGTAAATCTTTTAAAAAATCAGCATATGCGGCTGTTGGGTCTGGAACTTGTATTATCAGAGGAAAAGGATATTAAAAAGAGAGCAAGAGGGGTTTGAGTGGCATTAACTCCTGGGAGATTTCAGACAGGAAATGGAGTGAGTGTTCAGTTTGTTTCCATGTTCAGATTCTGCTGGTCAAAGAGTGGTGTCTTCTCAGGAACAGAGAGAGGAAGCTGGGAGAATGGTGCTTCCCTGGGCTGAGGGCTGTGATCATTCTTATCGCTATCATCTAAAAACAGTACTAGCAGTTTCCATTTATTGAATGCTGACTATGTCTCAAGCATTATGGTAAGCGTTTTAAGAGCATTGTCTCATCTCATGTTTACAGTAGCTGTCAAAGGCAGGCAGCATTATCTCCATTTTGCAGCTGAGGAAACTGAGGCTTGGAGGGCTTAAATACTTGCCCAGGGTCACAGCACCGGTAGACCTAGAGCTGAGGTTTGAGCTGAGGTGTCAGGGACCAGAGTGATGATGAATATGCTGTCTGAGGTACTTCTGGGCTGGCACTTGCTGGGGTATCTTTCATATCCTGTGTAAAGCCCACTTCTTTTGGGGCCAGCCCACTACAAACAACTGCTGGGGTGGTCACTTTTTCAGGCCCTTCAGTGAGGAGAGCTTCTCTGAGTGCATCAGGACCAGGGAAACCACCAGAGGAAGGCCAGCCCACCCCTGGCCGATGGTTGTCTTCTGACTGCTGTGCGACTCAGGTATATTACATAGTCCTATGGAAAGGGGGGACGTGTCTATATCATCTGGCAAGCCTAATACAGTAAGCCTCATAACTGCCAGCTCCATTTATTTCTGGGACAGAACTGGCTTAAGTTCTGCCTTTTCACTTTTTTTTTTTTTTCTTTTTTTTTTGAGAGAGAGAGAGAGAGAGAAAGTGCTCACAAGGGAGAGGCAGAGGAAGAGAGAATTTTAAGCATGGACGTGGAGCCCAACACAGGGCTTGATCTCCCAACTGTGAGATCGTGACCTGAGCTGAAATCAAGAGTCTAATGCTTAACTGACTGAGCCACCCAAGCACCCCACCTTTTCACTCTTGATAAGGAAAAGAACTGGTGAATAATAATTAAGAAGGTTATTTTTGCACCATTAAGGGAATGAGTTTTACAGATGCTCTTATAAGCAGTTGGTAGGTTAGTTGCTATCTTTCTTTAGGTAGTATTTAAAACAAGACTTTAAACGGCTTCCATTAGGCAACCTTTTGCTTATTCTGCTGTGTAACCAATATACCCACCTACCTGGCCAAATTTTAGTCTCACTTGCTTATTATCTTTGCTCAGTTTCCTGTTTGTGTCAGAGTTCATTACCTTCTCGCCTAGGGATGATGTAGGGGCAGCACCTAGTGGCTAAATGGGTAATTGCAGGTTTCCAACCCATTTTCACTTTTTTGTGTATTGATACCTTAGGAAAAATGATCCATTTTTCTGTACTGCACTTTCTGACATTATTTCTAGGAGCATATAATTATTTTTAAAAACAGAAACTTCTTGCTCTTGAAAGTAAGGAAGATTTGTTTCTTTAACAATATTCTATGAATAAATTGTTTCACTAATTAAGACAGTCTTCTCCATTGTCTAAAGTTTTAAGGTTTGTGTGTAATTAAGTCAAGTACTCCTTTAAAGTATTTTAACAAAGAGTCTCCGATATAAACTGAGGTTTCTTTTATTTATGTGGCATTTTTTCTAGTTTAAAATTCTTTAGAGCACCAGCCCTCTGCGTGGGAGTTGGAGTACCAGAACTGTTTGTCCACTCGCCTCTGGAAAGAAAATTTATTCATAGCTGAGACTTTCCAGGGCCTTGTAAAATTTCCCCTTAAGGTTCTTCACGGTTCACTTGTGTACTTTATAGGTGAACTGGGACATCATTTGGGGAAAGTAACTTCAATTTTTATATCATTAGATTGTCCGGTTAAATTGGATGTAGGTGTGTGTTGTATGTAGACATTGCATCTGAGAGTGTTGCATGCATTACATTCTGGTTGTGTTGTCATGTGGAATTGTGTTTTTCCAAACATTAATAGGAAAAGAAAGTCATCCACTGTCTCTCTGAGGATGAATTAAGTTCTTCTACAAGTTCAACTGACAAATCAGATGGGGATTCCAAAGAACAGTATGTTCTTATTTTTCTGTCTTCTTTCATAAGCAATTTCTGTTTGAATTAATCCTAAATATACATTTGTCATAGTGTTCAGACCTGCAGTGCTGTCATCGATAACATTATAAATGGGTTTTGGTACATGTTAGAGCTAAAAATAATCTCTTCTAATGAACACATCTGATTTCATTCAGAATTCTTCTAGAATGTCTTTCAAGATCTATGGGTTTATAATTTTCATCAGATCCGTGAAAATTTTGGCTGTTACTTCTTCAAAATTTTTTTGGATCCATTTTTGCCTTCTTGAGGATTTTAATTACCTATATATTAGATTGTTTAAAGTTGTCCCACAGCTCACTGATGGCGTTCATGTGTTTTAGACTTTTTTCTGTTTCATTTTTCATAGATTCTACTGCCATATCTTTGAGTTCACTAGTGTTTTCTTCTACAGCATCTAGTTTGCTAATCTTATCTCATGTATTTAACATAGTGTACTTTTAATTTCTAGGAGTTCTATTTGGGTCTTTTTATATCTTCCGTGCCTCTCCTTAAGATGTTAATGCTTTCCTCTACCTTGGACATACGGAATATATTTATAATAACCACTTAAGTGTCCTTATCAACTAATTCTATCACTTGTGTCACTTTTGGGTCTGTTTCTATTAACTGATTTTTTTCTCTTAATAAAGGTGTGCTATTTTCCTGCTTCTTTGCATGTTTGATACTTTTGGCTGGATGTCAGACATTGTCAATTTTATCTCATCGGGAGCTGGTATTTTTGTATTGCTTGATATTCTTGAACTTTATACATGGCTGTAATTAAGTTACTTGCAAATAGTTGGGCAGAATTTATACATAGAACCTGGAGCTTCTTTCTGGCCCTTTCCTTTCTAAAATTTCACTCTCTAGTGGCTATGATTGAACTTTGTCCTTTGTCTCTGCAGGCCAGAAAGACTGTGGGTTTTCTTTTGTACTTTAGCTGCCTATGGCCCTTAGGCTAAAAGGTGTTGACGCCCCTACAGAACCTGCATACAGGTTTTGTATATGCTCCATTGTCTTCACATACTTGAGTTTTAATTTTGTTGGGTTTATACTTATTATTTACAGAAGGGTCTGTCTGTAAGAGCTTACTTGCCTATTTAGAAGAACTTCCTGAAGGTTGTTTTGCATCTAATTTTTTGATGAAAAATTCTCATAAAGCCAATGAAATCACAAGGGGACTTATTTTCTCCCCCCACCTCCCCCCAGGAAAGGTCATACAAATGAAATGAGTGACTTGGTCCAACTGATGACTCAGACCCTAAAATTAGACCCTAAGGAGAGCTGTGAAGATCTCCTCGTTCCAGATCCAGTGTCAGAATTTAAACTTCATCGGAAGTATCGAGATACGCTGATACTTCATGGGAAAGTTGCAGAAGAAGCTGAGGAACTCCATTTTAAAGAGCTACCCTCTGGTGATCAGTTTATTCTTTTACAGCAAACTGGAAAGCATGTTTATTGGAGAAATGTGTCACACCAAGAAGCTAATGCTCCCAAAATGTTTTTGCTTTTTTTAATTATTTTCTTTCAATAACTCCATAAAAGGCATATCTTGTTTTATGCAATAGTTGTGTTCCTGAAAAGTTGCATGCAAATTGTTTTTAAAAAATAAATATAAATAAAATGCATGTTTGGGTTTTTCATGTGGCTTTTCTTCAAATTAGATAGCTGTGGATTTAGGTTTAAGAGGTTGGTAACGAGACATGAAGTGTAAGTTCATGTATACATTTGTAGTCATTAAAAATACATGAAGTGCTTAAACCAAGCTCTTGTCAAAGTGAAAAAAATCTTAACATGACAAGATTTTTACAAAAACATGTTCTTGTTGCAGTGAAGTGTTTATTTTTCCCTATCTTTGTTATTTCTTTTTAGCTATCATGCCAGGTTCTGAAAAGATCAGAAGAATAGTTGAAGTCTTGAGAACTGATGTAATCCAGGGCCTGGGGATTCAACTTTTGGAGCAGGTGTATGATCTTTTGGAAGAGGAGGATGAAGTGGAGAGAGAGGTGAGTGTCCCATCAGCCTAATGTGTCAACTGCTTGTGCGATGGAATTCTTTTTAACAGACTTTTGAAATTATCCATTTCACGCATTTAAAGCATACAGTTCAGTGGTTTTTAGTATGTTCACAGAATTGTACAGCCACTACCACAGCTGATGTTAGAACATTTAATACCTCCAAAAGAGAGCCTGTATTGTCACCCTCCATTGTCCCCAAGCCCTCCACCCCTAAGCAGCCACTGATATTTCTGCGTCTGTAGATTTGCCTGTTCTGGACATTTCATTTAAATGGAATCATACACAACATGTGGTCTTTTGTGATTGGCTTCTCTCAGCATAATGTTTTCAAGATTCATCCATGTTGTAGCATATATCAGATACTTCATTGTTTTATATGGTCAAATGCTATTTATTCCATTCTGTAGCTATCCCACATTTTGATTATCTGTTCATCAGCTGATGGACACTTAGGTTTCCACTTTTTGGCTATTATGAGTAATGCTGCTGTGAACATTTGTGTACAAGTTTTTGTGTGGACATAGGTTTTCATTTTTCTTGGGTATGCATCTAGGAGTGGAAATTGCTAAATCATATGGAAAGTCTGCGTTTAATGTTTTGAAGAACTGCCAGACTCTTTTCCAAAGCAGCTGCACCATTTTACGCTCCTACCGGCAATGTATGAGGGTTCTAATTTCTCCACATTCTTGTCAACTCTTGTTAGTGTCATCATTTTGATTACAGCCATCCTAGCGGGTAGGAATCCCTAGCTGGGATTTTTATTAGAATGATATAGGATCTTGCTCTAAATAAATTCTAGTTTTGGGGCATCTGGGTGGCTCAGTCAGTTAAGCATCTGAAACTTGATTTCGGCTCAGGTAATCTCGCGGTTTATGTGATTGAGCTCCACATCGGGCTCTGGTCTGCGCTAACAGCATGAAGCCTCCTTAGGTTCTCTACCCCCACTGTTTCTATACTGCCTTTTATCCTCTATGCATTTGTCTGTAGTTTTCTGTGTATATACACATCCATCACATCCATATATGTATCATAGGCTTTTTTTGTTTTGTTTTAAAGCCCAAATAGAATTATACTGTACACAGTTTTGTAACATGTAATTTTTACATAATGGTACAACTGAGCTTAGAAGCATAGTCAGCTTCTTGTGGTAACAATCACTTGATCGATCCTGTGCTTTTGAGGCCTTTGCTCTTTTCCTACTGTCGCAGGGCTATTTCCTGATTGAGATGACACTCACTTTGGGTCATGTAGGTTATTCTCCAGTGAGTCAACTGCATTACATCACACCTGCATAAGAAAACTTTCAGAGTAGGGGCGCCTGGGTGGCTTAGTTGGTTAAGCGTCCGACTTCGGCTCAGGTCATGATCTCGCTGTCCATGAGTTCAAGCCCCGTGTTGGGCTCTGTGCTGACAGCTTGGAGCCTGGAGCCTGCTTCAGATTCTGTGTCTCCCTCTCTGCCCCTCCCCTACACATGCTCTGTCTTTCAGAAATAAATAAATGTTAAAAAAATTAAAAAACAGAAAATTTTCAGAGTAGTAGAAGTGCCTGAACAAACATTCTTTTGACTAGCTTTATTTTTAAATATTTGTATTTCTAGTTGTTTGGTGATAATAATAGCAATGACAATAAAGCCTTAAATTCCTAGAAATACAGTTGCTTCTCCACCAATTTATTTATATTGTTTTTGATGCATTATCTTATTTTATCCAGACACTAGTCTGAACACACATGGTCCAAGAACACTCAAATAATAAACCAAATATAAACAGATGTTAAAGATTGGTCTTCATGAGGCGCCTGGGTGGCTCAGGCGGTTGGGCAGCCGACTTCGGCTGAGGTCATGATCTCGTGGTCTGTGAGTTCGAGCCCCGCGTTGGGCTCTGTGCTGACAGCTCAGAGCCTGGAGCCTGCTTCGGATTCTGTGTCTCTCTCTCTCTGACCCTCCCCCGTTCATGCTCTGTCTCAAAAATAAATAAATGTCAAAAAAAAATTTTTTTAAAGATTGGTCTTCAAACATTATAGCCAACGATGCCGTGCTTACCTATGATCTCATTGACATAAAGCCACATCCACACCACAATCCCTATCAAAATAACACCAGCATTCTTCACAGAGCTAGAACAAACAATTCTAAAATTTGCATGGAACCAGGAAAGACTCTGAATAGCCAATGTAATGTTGAAAAGGAAAACCAAAGCTGGAGGCATCACAATTCCGGACTTCAAGCTGTATTGCAAAGCTGTAATCATCAAGACAGTATGGTACTGGCACAAAAACAGACACACAGGTCAATGGGAACAGAATAGAGAACCCAGAAATGGACCCACGATTGTATGGCCAACTAATCTTGGACAAAGCAGTAAAGAATATCCAGTGGAAAAAAGACAGTCTCTTTAGCAAATGGTGTTGGGAAAACTGGACAATGACTTAGCAGAAGAATGAACCTGGACCTTGTTCTTACACCATACACAAAAATAAACTGAAAATGGATGAAAGACCTAAACGTAAGACAGGAAGCTATCAAAATCCTAGAGGAGAAAACAGGCAACAACTTCTTTGACCTTGGCTGTAGCAGCTTCTTACTTGACATATCCCTGGAGGCAAGGGAAACACAAGCAAAAATGAACTATTGGGACCTTATCAAGATAAAAAGCTGCACGGTGAAGGAAACAATCGGCAAAACTAAAAGGCACCCACCAGAATGGGAGAAGAAATTTGCAAATGACATATCAAATAAAGGGTTAGTATCCAAAATCTTAAACTCAACATCCAAGAACAAGATAATCCAGTGAAGAAATGAACAAAAGACACAAATAGACTTTTTTCCAAAGAAGACATCCAGATGGCTAACAGACACATGAAAAGATGCTCAATATCATTCATCATCAGGGAGATACAAATCAAAACTACAATGAGATACCACCTCACACTGGTCAGAGTGGCTAACATTAACAACTCAGACAACAAGATATTGGTGAAGATATTGGTGAGGATGTGGAGAAAGAGGAACCCTTTGGCACTGCTGGTGGGAATGCAGAGTGGTACAACCACTCTGGAAAACAGTATGGATGTTCCTCAAAAAATTAAAAATAGAACAACCCTAAACTCAGCAATTGCACTGCTAGGTATTTATCCAAAGGATACAAAATGCTGATTCAGAGGGGCACACGCACCCCAATATTTATAGCAGTGCTATCGACAATAGCCAAAGTGTGGAAAGAGCCCAAATGTCCGTCGACTGATGAATGGATAAAGAAGATGTGGTATATACAATGGAATATTACTTGGTGATCAAAAAGAATGAAATCTTGCCATTTGCAACAATGTGGATGGAACTAAAGTGTATTATGCTAAACAAAGTAAGTCAGAGAAAGGAATATATCATTTCACTCATGTGGAATTTAAGAAACAAAACAGATGAACATAGGGGAAGGGAAGCATAAATAATATAAAAACAGAGAGGAGGCATACCATAAAAGACTCAAATATAGAGAACAAAGTAAGGGTTGCTGGTGGGGTATTGCGGGGGATGGGCTAAATGGGTGATGGGCATTAAGTGGGCACTTGTTGGGATGAGCACTGGGTGTTATATGTGATGAATCACTAAATTCTATTCCTGAAATCATTATTACCCTATATGTTAACTAACTGGATTTAAATAAATTAAAAACAACACAACACATCCACACCTCAGTGGCTACCACTCTAGTCTATTCAGCAGAGCTTCCTTGACTGTGAGCTGTTGGAAGCTGTCAGTTTAGCACTCTTGACTTTTTTTCAAGCTCTGAATAGCAGTAGGGATCTCAGCAAAGACTGGTGGGAGGAACTAGCTCAACCTCAGCATAGTGCCAAAATGTGGCCAATCAGTGCTTCGAGTAAGTCACAGCAGCACTGGAGCCTTGTCTGCCGGGTTATGAACAAACTGGGCCATTGCTCTGGACAGCCACTGAATGTCACTTCTCCAGCAATTTAATACTAGATGACTTTGTTGTGTTGTTTTAATTTTTTATTTTAAAATAATTTTAGACTAACAGTTGCAAAAATAGTATAAAGAATTCCTGAATACTCATATATTCCCTAATATTACTATTCTACCACTTTTGCTTCATTATTCTTTTTCTCCATATGTATAATTATTTTTCTGTCCATTTGTGAGAATGTTGTGGACATGATGTCCCTCCACCCCTGAATTCTTCATTTTATTTCCTAGGAACAAGAATATGTCCTTATATAACCACAGCACAGTGATCAGATTCAGAAAATTAACACTGATATAATACCATTATCTAATCTACAGACGTTATTTAAATGTCATGAGTTGTCACACTGATATCCTTTATAGCAAAAGAAAAAAAATCATTCTGTTCTAGGATTCAGTTGATTCAACTCAATTGTGATTAAATAAAGGATTACTTTTTTTAATAGCTTTATTAAGATATAATTCACATACCATGCAATTCACCCACTAAAGTATATACTTCAGGGGCACCTGGGTAGCTCAGTTGGTTAAGCGTCAGACTTTGGCTCAGGTTATGATCGCACAGTTCATGAGTTTGAGCCCCACACTGGGCTCTCTGCTGTCAGTGCAGAGCCTGCTTCAGATCCTCTGTCCCCCTCTCTCCCTGCCCCTTCCCTGCTTTCATTCTCTCTCTCTCTCAATCTCTCTCTCTCTGTCAAAAATAAGTAAATGTTAAAAATTTTTTTCAATGTGCACTTCAGTGGTTTTTAATATATTCACAAATACATATATCACTACAGTCAATTTTAAATATTTTTGTCTCCTTAAAAAGAAACCTTGTACTTTTAGCTATTGGCCCTCTATCTTCTCTTCCTTCCAATCCTAAGGAACCCCTAAATCTGCCTTCTCTCTGTATAGATTTGCCTTTCTGGACATTTCATTTAATAGAATCATATAAAATATATAGTTTTTTATGACTTTTTTCACTTAGCATAATGTCTTCAAGGTTCATGTGTACAGGAACATTTATCAGTACCTCATTCCAACTGAATAGTGTTCTGTTGTGTGGATATGCCACATTTTGTTTAATTTTTTTTATAAGTTGTTGGACATTTGGATTGTTTCCACCTTTTGCCTATTGTGACTAAATCTGATATAAACATTGGTGTGCAGGCTTCAGTGTGGATTCAGTTCCCTTGGATGTATAATTAGGAGTGGAATTGCTGGGTCACATGGTAACTCTTCATTTAAATGTTTGAGGAACTTCCAGACTGTGTTTTTTGTTTGTTTTTAATGCTTATTTATTTTTGAGAGAGAGAGAGCATGAGCAGGGGAGGGGCGGAGAAAGACAGAGACACAGAATTCGAAGCAGGCTCCAGGCTCTGAGCTGTCAGCACAAAGCCTGATGCGGGGCTCGAACACATGGACCGTGAGATCATGACCTGAGCTGAAGTCGAATGCTTAACTGAGCCACCCACGCGCCCCAATTCCAGACTGCTTTCTAAAGCAACTGCATCATTTTATATTTCTACCACCAGTGTAAGAGGGTTCTGATTTCTCCCCATCTTAGTCAACACTTGTTATTATCTGACCTTTGGTTTATAGCCATCCTAGCAGGTGTGAAGTAGTATTTATTGTGGTTTGGTTTTGCATTTCCCAGATTGCAACTGATGTTGAGCATCTTTTCATATATTACTTTGCATTTGTATATTTTCTTTGGAGGTATGTCTACTTAGGTTCTTTGCCTATTTTTAAATTGGGTTATTTGTATTTTAATTAATGAGTTATAGGAATTCTCTATATATTCTAGATACAAGTCATATTATCAAATACATGATCTGTGTATATTTTTCCCATTCTGTGGGAATGGGAGAATGTCTTTTTACTTTCTTGATAGTGTTCTTTGAAGCACAAAAATTTTCATTTTTGATGAAGTCCAATTTATTTTTATTTTTATTTCTTAATGTTTATTTATTCTTGAGAGATGGAGAGAGACAGTACATGAACAGGGAAGGGGCAGAGAGAGAGGGAGACACGGAATCTGAAACAGGCTCCGGGCTCTGAGCTGTCAGCACAGAGCCCAACGTGGGGCTCAAACTCACAAACCGTGAGATCATGACCTGAGCTGAAGCTGGATACTCAACCGACTGAGCCACCCAGGCACCCCTATTTTTCTTTTGCTACTTGTGTTTTTGGTGTCATCAAAGAATCCTTTGCCAAATCCAAGATCATGTAGGTTTACCTCTATGTTTTCTTCTAAAAGGTTTATAGTTTTAATCTGTGTATTTAGGTCTTTGATGTATTTTGAGTTAATTTTTGTATATTGTATGCAGTAAAGGTCCATCTTCATTCTTATGTATGTGGCTATCTTGTTGTCTGACCTCCATTTCTTGGAAAGACTGTTCTGCCCCCTGGTCAAAAAAGAAACAAGTTGACCATATACACTTGGGCTTATTTTTAGACTCTCAATTCTGCTCCTTTAATCTGTGTCTGCCCTTATGCCAGTACCATACAGTCTTGTTAACTGTTGATTTGTAGTAAGTTTTGAAATCAAGATAGATGAATCCTCCAACTTGGTTATTTTTCAAAATTGTTCTGGCTAAGTCAGAGTGGCCAAAATGAACAAATCAGGAGACTATAGATGCTAGAGAGGATGTGGAGAAACGGGAACCCTCCTGCACTGTTGGTGGGAATGCAAACTGGTACAGCCACTCTGAAAAACAGTGTGGAGGTTCCTCAAAAAATTAAAAATAGACCTACCCCATGACCCAGAGATAGCACTGCTAGGAATTCACTCAAGGGGTACAGGAGTACTGATGCATAGGGGCACTTGTACCCCAATGTTTATAGCAGCACTCTCAACAATAGCCAAATTATGGAAAGAGCCTAAATGTCCATCAACTGATGAATGGATAAAGAAATTGTGGTTTATATACAAAATGGCGTACTACGTGGCAATGAGAAAGAATGAAATATGGCCTTTTGTAGCAACGTGGATGGAACTGGAGAGTGTTATGCTAAGTGAAATAAGCCATACAGAGAAAGACAGACACCATATGTGTTCACTCTTATGTGGATCCTGAGAAACTTAACAGAAACCCATGGGGGAGGGGAAGGAAAAAAAAAGAGGTTAGAGTGGGAGAGAGCCAAAGCATAAGAGACTCTTAGAAACTGAGAACAAACTGAGGGTTGATGGGGGGTGGGAGGGAGGGGAGGTGGGTATTGGGTATTGAGGAGGGCACCTTTTGGGATGAGCACTGGGTGTTGTATGGAAACCAATTTGACAATAAATTTCATATATTGAAAAAAACAAAAAACAAAATTGTTCTGGCTATTCTGGGTCCCTTATAATTCTATGAATGTTAGAATTTGCTTGTCAATTTCTTCAAAGAAGCCAGCTGGGATTCTTATAGGGATTGCATTGAACCTGCAGATTAGTTTATATAGAGTATTACCATCTTAACAGAGTTAAGACTTCCAGTTCATAAACATGAGGTGATTTTATGTTTATTAAATTTTAGATCTAAATTTCTTTAAACAATGTTTTATAGTTTTCAGAGCATAAGTTTTATACCTCTCATTAAATTTATTTCTGAGTATTTTATTCTTTTTGATCTTAATGGAATTTTCTTATATTTATTTGGGATTGTTTACTGCAAATGCACAGAAATAAATTTGATTTTGGAAATCTTGACCTTGTGTCCTGCAACCTTGCTTAACTTGTTTATTGGGTTTAATACTCTTTTTTTTTTTTTTTTTGTGCACTCCTTGGAATCTTCTCTATATAATATCACATCATCTGTGAATAGAGTTAGTTTTACTTTATAGTCTGGATGTCTTTTACTTCTTTTTCTTGCCTCATTGCCCTGGCTAAAACCTCCAGTACAGTATTGAGTAGAAGTGGTACAAGTGGAGGTCCTTGACTTGTTTCTGATCTAGGAGGGAAAGCATCCAGTCTTTCACCATTAGTTGACTGTGTGTTTTTATAGATACCACTTATCAGCTTGAAGAAGGTTCTTTCTTTTCCTGGTTTGTTGAGTGTTGTTGTTTTTTTTTAAATCATGAAAAGGTATTAGGTTTGTCAGATGCTTTTTATTTCAATGATCATACGGTTTTTGTTTTTAATTCTGTTGATAGGGTGTGTAACATTATTGATTTGGGGATGTTAAACCATCCTTGCATTCCTGAGATAAACCTCATTTGGTCATACTACTACTTCTATGTTACTGGAGTCATGTTTCTAGTATTTTGTTGAAGATTCTTTTGTCATATTCTTACCAGATATTGGTCTTTAGTTTTCTGTGATGTCTTTGGTTGTGTTATCGGGGTAATAATGGCTTCATAGAATGAGTTGGGGAGTGTTCCCTCACCTTCTGTTTTTTGAAAGACTTAGTGAGTAATTGGTATTCTTAATTTTTTTGTTGCTTATTTGAGAGAGAGAGAGTTCATTAAAAAAAAATTTTTTTTTAACGTTTATTTTTGAGAGAGACAGAGTGCGAGCGGGAGAGGGGCAGAGAGAAGGGGAGACACAATCTGAAACAGGCTCCAGTCTCGGAGCTGTCAACACAGAGCCTGGTGCGGGGCTTGAACTCAAACTATGAGATCATGACCTGAGCTGAAGTCGGACACTCAATGGAGCCACCCAGGAGCCCCTAGAGAGTTCATTTTTTTAAGATTCTGCATATAAGTGAGATCATACAGTTTTTGTATTTCTGTTTGACTTATTTCACTTAGAATAATGCCTTCAAGTTTCATTGATGTTGTTGCAAATGGCACTGTTTTTTTCTCCCTCACTTTTAAAGGACATTTTTGCCAGATAAAAGATTCTTGGTTGACAGTTGGGTTTTTGTGTTGTGTTGTTGTTTCACTTTGAAAACACCGCCCTCCAAAGGTTCTGATGAGAAATCTGATATCATATTGGAGATCCCTTGTATGTGATAAGTTGCTCCTTTATTGCTGCTTTCAAGATTCTCCCTTTCTCTTCAGCTTTCAACAGTTTGATTATAATGTGTCTGGGTAAGAACTGTTTGTTTCATCCTAGAGTTCATTGAACTTTCGGATGTTTATATTCATGTCTTTGTTAAAACTTCATACATCTTGGCTATTATTTCTTCAAATCTCTCTTTGTCTTTCTTCCCCTTCTGGGACTCCCACTATACATATATATCTGTCTCTTCAAATCCCCTGAAAGTTGCATCAGCTGGAGGGGGAGAGGTTTGTAACTGTCACTGAGGGCTGCAACAATGGTTGCCTGCTTCTGTGTTTGCAACTCTGTGAGCAGAAGAAGCAATCATCTGTCAGTACACAGACCCCCAGGACTTGGAGGACAAGTTCTTATTGCCTACCCTGGCTCCACAAGCTGTGTGCAGACTGCTCCAGGAACATCTGCCAACCCAGCTGCCTGCTACCAGGCTTGGGGGTGCTAGGAACTGAAATTGACTGAAATTAACCACAATTTACCAGCCTTCCCCTGGAAGTTACAAGTCTTTAATAGACTGCAGAGGTCCAATATAGTTAAATCAGGCATTTTGTCAGGGAAGTTTTTGTTCATTTGAGGAGAAGAAGTCCTGGTGCTTTCTCCTCTGCCCGCTTTCATACATATTGTGTAATTACTTTTTAAAAAATTTTTAGTTTTTTTTATTTTTGAGAGAAACACAGAGTGTGAGTGGAGGAGGGGCAGAGAGAGAGGGAGACACAGAATCCAAAGCACGTTTCAGGCTCTGAGTTGTCAGCATAGAGCCTGATGCTGGGCTGGAACTCCCAAACTGCAAGATCATGACCTGAGCCAAAGTCTGACGCTTAACTGACTGAGCCAACCAGGCACCCTGTATTGTATAATTATTTTAAAATCAGTTCCGAGAAGAAAGGAAAAACAATATGCATATATATTAGGTTTTATTTTCATAATTACTCTGAGGTGTCATCTGAAATTGGCCCCTGGTAGGAGGAGGGCAGAGAGAGGGGGAAGGAAGAGGCAAACACTCCACATTGGTAGGTGGCAGTTTTAAAAAGGAAGGGAACTTACATATGAGGCTTGTCTTGGGCAGCCACAGGATGAGTAGATCTCCACACCTACCTGCCAAATCTCAGAAGTTCATATATATATATATATATATATATATATATATATATATATGTATGTATGTTATATTAACTGAGTTCAATCACATATACTGTCCAGATGGTCTCAACACCACATCACTATCGCAAGGCTATGCCCTTGGGCAGCCTTTGGGAGTAGGGAAGGCAAATGGAATGTACATTCCAAGGACAGGAGAGGATGGGAACCTCTAGTTGCCAGGATTAGGTTCACAAGTGAACCAGAGGTCACATCCTCTCCATAACCTCCCCTCAAAGTAGTGCTTTTATGTTTCCATGTAAATTAAAATTGTTGTCTAGGGTCTTTTTGATTTCAGCTTGATAAACTACCTTTAGTAGTAGTTCTTTCTTTTTTTTTTTTTTAAGTTTTTTAATGTTTATTCATTTATGAGAGACAGAGACAGAGCAAGAGGGGGCGGGGCAGAGAGAGAGGGAGACACAGAATCCGAAGCAGGCTCCAGGCTCCGAGCTGTCAGCCAGAGCCTGACGCAGGGCTTGAACCCATGAACCATGAGATCATGACTGAGCTGAAGTTGGATGCCTAACCAAGTGAGCCACCCAGGCAACCCTGCCTTTAGTAGTTCTTGTAAAGTGGTCTGCTAACCACAAATTCTTCACCAGGGAATGTCTTTACTTCACCTTTTATTTTTGAAAGACAGCTTTACTGGCTATGGGATTCTTCTTGCTTGACAATTTTTTTTCTTTGAACACTTTGAATATAGTATTCCACTGCCCCTTGGTCTCTGTTGTTTATGTTAGCTGTTAATGTTATTTCAGTTCCTTTATAAGTGATACAGTTTTCCTCTTGCCACTTTCATGATTGTCTCCTTGTCTTTGGCTTTTAGCACTTTTGCTTTAACGTGTCTGTGTGTAGATCTCTTTGAGTTGATCCTGCTTGGAGTTCATGGAGATTCCTGGATGTGTAGATCAGTGTTTTTCAATACATTTGGAAGTTTTCAGCCATTATTTCCTTTTTTTTTTAGACATATTTTATTATTTATTTGTTTGTTTGTTTAAATTTATATCCAAGTTAGCATATAGTGCAACCATGATTTCAGGAGTAGATTCCTTAATGCCCCTTACCCATTTAGCCCATCCCCCCTCCCACAACTGCTCCAGCAACCCTCTGTTCTCTATATTTAAGAGTCTCTTATGTTTTGTCCCCCTCCCTGTTTTTATATTATTTTTGCTTCTCTTCCCTTGTTTTCATCTGTTCGTACCTTAAATTCCTCATATGAGTGAAGTTATATGATACTTGTCTTTCTCTGACTGACTAATTTCACTTAGCATAATACCCTCTGGTTCCATCCACGTAGTTGCAAATGGCAAGATTTCATTCTTTTTTTATTTTTGTATATATGTATTTTTAATTTACATCCAAATTAGTTAGCATATAGTGCAACAATGATTTCAGGAGTAGATTCCTTAGTTCCCCTTACCCATTTAGCCCATCCCCTTACCCATTTAGCCCACCCTCCAGTAACCCTCTGTTTGTTCTCCATATTTGTGAGTCTCTTATGCTTTGTCCCCCTCCCTGTTTTTATATTAGTTTTGTTTCCCTTCCCTTATGTTCATCTGTTTTGTCTCTTAAAGTCCTCATATGAGTGACGTCATATGACTTTTGTCTTTCTCTAATTTCACTTAGCATAATACCCTCCAGTTCCATCCATGTAGTTGCAAATGGCAAGATTTCATTCTTTTTGATTGCTGAGTAATACTCCATTGTGTATGTATATACCACATCTTCTTTATCCATTCATCCATTGATGGACATTTGGGCTCTTTTCATACTTTGGCTATTGTTGATAGTGCCGCTATAAACATTGGTTGCATGTGTCCCCCTGGATGAATACGTAGTAATGCAATTGCTGGGTCATAGGGTAGTTCTAGTTTTAATTTTTTGAGGAACCTCCATACTGTTTTCCAGAGTGGCTGCACCAGTTTGCATTCCCACCAGCAGTGCAAAAGAGATCCTCTTTCTCCGCATCCTCGCCAACATCTGTTGTTGCCTGAGTTGTTAATGTTAACCATTCTGACAGGTGTGAGGTGGTATCTCATTGTGATTTTGATTTGTATTTCCCTGATGATGAGTGATGTTGAGCATTTTTTCATGTGTCAGTTGGCCATCTGGATGTCTTCTTTGGAGAAGTGTCTATTCATGTCTTTTGCCCATTTCTTCAATGGATTATTTGTTTTTTGGGTGTTGAGTTTGGTAAGTTCTTTATAGATTTTGGATACTAACCCTTTATCTGATATGTCCTTTGCAAATATCTTCTCCCATTCCGTCAGTTGCCTTTTAATTTTGCCGATTGTTTCCTTCACTGTGCAGAAGCTTTTTATCTTGATGAGGTCCCAATAGGTCATTTTTGCTTTTGTTTCACTTGCCTCCAGAGATGTGTTGAGTAAGAAGTTGCTGTAGTTGAGGTCAAGGAGGTTTTTGCCTGCTTTCTCCTTGAGGATTTTGATGTCTTCCTGTCTTACATTTAGGTCTTTCATCCATTTGGAGTTTATTTTTCTCGTGGTGTAAGAAAGTGGTCCAAGTTCATTTTTCTGCATGTCGCTGTCCAGTTTTCCCAGCACCATTTGCTGAAGAGACTGTCTTTATTCCATTGGATATTCTTTCCTGCTTTGTCAAAGATTTAGTTGGCCATATGTTTGTGGGTCCATTTCTGGGTTCTCTTGTAGCAGGATTCTCACACAGAGAATCATGACACTGAGGCTTTTCTTTCCAAGAAGCAACTTTATTCCTGTTGGTACTGCTCAGTTGGGTTCGTACCCAAAGAACTGAGCCCTGAATGCCACCTGGCATACTTTTTTATATATTTTTTACTTCTTTGCCTCCCATATATGGTAACACACAAACATGTAGTCTGATTAAGTGGTCTCATGTTACAAGGTCATGAGAGATGTTGTCATATAGGCCGTATAGCCAGGTTGCCTTGAGATTTTTTTCCTTAGGGAGGGGACCCTACCACCTTCCCCACTTTGATGCTCGGACCCCTCTATTTTGGGTCAAAGAACATCATCTTGATTTAGAGGTTTATATTTTTATAACATCATTATATGAGTGGCCATCCTTTTTTTTTTTTTTAATTATGGCCTCAGTGAGACTGGAGGCAGACCAGGGGACCCAAACAAGGTAGGAGGATTAAGCAACCTCCCAGAACTAGGAGGATAATTTTTATGAGACTTTTGAATCCCCTGAAAGTTGAAAACCATCCTCCAAATAACTCCCCGGGGTTTTAACTGTTACAGGTCTGGACAGGGACATGAGCAGTCCTTTTTATCTGACTTGTGATCTCTTCTATGACTTTTTTTCTCATTATCTATATGTAGGCAGCAGTTGCTTAGGTTAAACTTTTTACAAACTTTTCCCTCAGAAATAAGTAGGTAATCTAAGGCCAAGCGATTTTGATAGACAGCATGGCACATTTTGGTTTGTTCCTTGGCTAGTAGGTTAAGAGCTCTGGCAGTTTTATTGGTTATAATTTTTATAACTGCTTATAGTCTCATTATGTGGTTTATTTGCATGTAAATGGGAGTGCGGTAGCCCTAAGACCCATCTTCTGGCCAGGTGGCAGGGCTATAATAATGGATTATACCCTTGGGAGGCCATTTATCATCTTTCTAATTGCCAGTTTGTAAGGCACGCTTCTTCCTTTGAGTCTCCTGTCCCTATACATTTGAACTCTCAAATGTTTCTCTCTGTCAAGTGGAAACAGGAAGAAAGATGGAGGAATAGTTTTCAGCACATATGACCCTGACCAGACTGAGGGAAGTACTATATAGGCTGTCTTTCCACATATCTAGTATAGTCCACCTGGGGCCTGCCATTTGATGGCTGCGTTGATATTGTCTCAGACCTATCAGAGGTGAGAGAAGTTAAACAAGGGATGGGGATCTGATCTGGCTCAAGGTGATCTGGGGTCCCCCACCATTGGGTTTTCTGGGCAGCTGAGTTATAAAATCTTTGGTCTAGGCATGTTAAGTTTTTAACAGAGACGATGATGAACTTTTTCCACACTAGGCAAGATAGTTTTTCCCAGTAATTGAGCTTTTGAGAGCCAAACCCTGGTAGTAGGACTGGGGTATGTTGTTTTACTATAAAGTTTGTGGGAATCTAATTTTTTAGTCTCTTATGGCCATTGTTTCCCCATGTTGGTACCAATGAAGTATCCTATCCACAAAAGGAAGGTGAGTATTAACAGAAACCTCTCACATTTCCAGCTGGCTGGGGTGGCCTTGGACAATCCTATGGCGAAGAGTAGAGCAAGAATCACAATAATAGTGAGAAACAAGGCATGACAGTGCATCACAGTACGGAAACATAGAAAATAAGGACAGTCTTTTGTTTCATCGGACCATCGATTCCTCAAGCTTCTGCCGTGCCTACATTAGTCAGCTTCTGGAGTGACTAAAGCAGGGTTGTAGTCTCTTGGAGCCTCTGGAATTGTGGATTGCTTTTTTCATATGGTCAGCTTGCATAGCATTGGTGGATTAGGAATGCACTCCCAGTTTTGAGATGCTGGCTTCATTCTGCTTGTGGTGAATCCAAGGACCCACTTCAGCTACCTTTACTGCAGTAGGGGTGGACAAAACGACGGTGAACGAGCCCCTGCAGAGGGGTTTTAGGGGCTGGACATTCCACTCCTTTATCTATATTGCATCTCCTCGTTTAAAGGGGTGAGCATCTGTGGTCAGATTCACAGGGAATTACTCCCTGACCCAGTGGTGTAAGGTGGTTAGGGTAAAGCCAAGGGCCTGCATCTGTTGTCTTAGAGTTAGATTGCCTATCTCATTTAGATCCCCCCTTATGCCCTTGATAATGGGGGGAAGGCACCCAAAAAGGATTTTATAAAGGGAGAACCCCATCTACTTCTTTAGCCTCCCACTTGCAGCTATAGTCTGCTTTCTGAAGTTTGCCTATCTCTCCCTGCCTAATGTTAACCCTTTCCCTATTTATTTCTCCCCCAGAATAGGGCCTGTACCTGCTGTTAGGAAACAGGGACGATGACCGTTCTAGCTTTTTTAAGCTGATAAGAGACAGTGTGGGGGTACAGCAGTTAGAGTCTACCCCAGGGTTGGTCAAGTAGCCCACAGTATGGTTCTACAGGAAGGCTGGCAGGCATGAGGTGGCATAATTATTAGCGGACACAAAGAGAAGAACACAAAGTAAAGATTATACTGACCAACAAGGTGGCATCTTAAGATAATGTCTACAGTTTCCAAACCTGTCAAACAACCTAGGAGAGACTCTGACTTTGTAAACAACATATGTCAGGGAATCTCTCATGACCCAGGTGATGGAAGAGCAGGAGTAATAAGTAATCAATGGTGGCTCTATTTCCAAGAGTTTGGCCCTAATTTAATTAAAAAAATTTTTTTAAATCATCTACTACTTGTGAGGTGTTATTTAGAGTTTTGCTGAGTATAAGCAGACGGTCTGATTTATTTTGAGGTATAAAACTTTTTTTTTTAATGTATATTTATTTCTGAGACAGAGAGAGACAGAGCATGAGTGGGGGAGGGGCAGAGGGAGGGAGACACAGAATCTGAAGCAGGCTCCAGGCTCTGAGCTGTCAGCACAGAGCCCGACTCGGGGCTCGAACTCACAGACTGTGAGATCACGACCTGAGCCGAAGCCAGACGCTCAACAGACTGAGCCACCCAGGCGCCCTGAGGTATAAAACTTTGTTAAGAGCCAGGAGTTCTACTAGAGAAAGAGTCAAAGCAGCCATTTACCATTATTAATTTGCAAAATTTTAGGTAAGCCAAAAGTGGGTATTTTATAAAGCAAAACTTTTATTGCTTTTTGTGCCTTTTTTGTCTTGCAGAAGAAGGCCTTTACTCAATTAGTGAAAGTATCAATCCATACCCACAGATGTTGGAATTCCTTTGACCTTGGCATATGAGTGAAACCTAATTGTTAGTCTTTCCTGGATAGCCTCCAGTTCCTTGATTGCCTGGGAGAGCAAGTTTGTGGTTGAAAGGATTGTTTTTAAGACATACTTCACAGGCTGATACTACTTTCAGAACTCTCTTTGACAAATTTTTTTCCCAGTAAACATCCTTTGGGTCATTTGATAAGTTTTGCCCCTCCCTAAATGAAAGGCCTGATCCTGTGTTTTAATGATCTTTTATTTCTGTGAGCTTGGTAATAGTAATTGCTTTGCTCTGTTGTAACCAAGGGCTGGAGACGGTATCTAGGAGTCAGACCCCAGTTTATTTATTTATTTTTTTGGGAGTCTCCTTTAATAATTGATATAGTAGGCAAACTATTTTTCTGAACCCTGGTATCTACAGTCTACCATATCCAGTAATTTCCAACAACTCACATAATTGTTTACCTGTCCTTTAGTTGGTAGCACCATAGTCTCTATTTTAGTTATAATGTCCCTTTCTAGCAAGGGAATAAAACTCTCTGGCATTATCAGGAAAGAATGAGAAAAAAAATTAGGTTTCCCCACATACATCCCAGGGGCTGAGAGAAAAATTTAGTTAGCAGTTTTCCGGAGATACCTCTAATTGTCATGCTGCGTTTGGATAGTTGGCCTGGAGTGGAAAGGAGGTCAGAAAAGGTAGCTCTGGTGTTAAGAAGGAAATCAACCAGTTTTCTTTCTGTATTTACCTAAGTTACCCGAGGCTCTGGGTTTCTGATAGACAGTTTGTTTAGGGGAGCCACCATGAAGAGCCCCAGACTCCAGTTAGTCCCTTCCAGGGACATTGGTTATCTGAGCCCTCACAGATAGAGGTTCCCGAGGGCCTTCAGATCTCCAGTGATTGTCTCCACAGAAGGGGCATGGCTTATGGGGTTTTCATTTTGGTTGTCCCCTCTGAGGACATTCTCATCATTTTAGTGCTCTGAATGGCCATATAAATGGCACTTGGTGCCAGGACCTCGGGAAGTCTGGTCTGACGTAGTACGGAAGGCCACAACTAAGGCCTCAGATTTTTTTTTTTAAGCCTCCTTTTCTGTTTTGTTTTTTTTTTGTGTGTGTGTGTGTTTTGTTTTATTTTGTTAATTTTGGTTGTAATATACTCAATTGGCAACTTGTAAGAGTTCCTCCAGGGTCCCTTCAAGGCCAACAGCCAATTTTTGCATTTTCTCTGAATATCTAGGGCTGATTGAGTGACAAATTTGTCCTTTCAAACCATCTCAGCCTTAGGGGTGTCAGGGGAGATAGCCATATATTTAGTGAGAGCCTTCCTCAACCTCTCCAGGAATGCCATCGGGCTCTCATTTTGTGTTTGTAAAATAGTGGCTAATTTAGCATAATTTAAGGGCTAAATCTTAGATTTCCTTAGTTTTTTTTTTTCAAAAAATCTGTCACTAAGAGTCTGATTTAACAAAAGCATTACATCTTTCCAGTTCAACTCAAAAACATACATAATCTTCTGAAAAGTCCTTATATACTTATCTGATCAGAAAATTTACCTAGATCTCCTTTTATCTGTCTTAAATCTTGTAATATAAAGGTTTCTTCTTCTGGCATTCTAGCTTCTTGTAAGGCAAACATGCCTGTGAGGAGGGCCTGGATAAGGTGAGTAGCAGCGAGCAGAATTGTGTGTGTGTGTGTGTGTGTGTGTGTGTGTGTATTTAATAGATTGAGGACCCAAGGAGAAGGAGATTGAGGTGAAAGAACTCCCTTCCTCCTTCTCTAGGTCTGTTTTAGATACAGGTAAGGGGCCCTTAATTACTTCCCCCCACTGATTGCTGGACTTCAGAAAGGGTTGCCATTAAATTAGGATCCACCTTACATTGCTTACACATATCTCGATTTTTTTTTCTTAAGGCCCAAAAACAATGAACTTAGGGGAATTCTCCCCATTTCCCTCCACATTTGCAAAACAAGTCCAATTGTAGGATAGTATTGTCATTGATATTTCCCTTTGGGGGCCAGGTTCCCTCTTCCAATTTGTATTGGGGCCAAACCTTTGTGCAAAAGAAAATGAATCATAATGCATTCCAAAGGAGTAATGGCCTTGGTTGGGGAATTAACCATCTATAGGAAAAAGGAAGAAAGTTGTCCTTTATCTCAGTTTCCTATAGCTGGCCAGGAGAAACCTCATCTCCTGTCCCTGCATTTTGACTGGCTCTGCTGCTGGCAGCCAAAAGCCCTGCCAGTCTCACGAGGTGCTAATAGTCATTGTTACCCAGGCTTGACCCCACCTCCAAGAGCTGACCTGGTCTTTCCTGTTTTTTTCTTACCCCTCCATTTCCTGCCTGCAGGACCTTGGGGTATGGACTGTGACCAAGCAAGACTTTCCTGGTTGTTGTAGGATGCACTCATTTTATTTTGGCCCAACAGTAACTTCTATATTGATCATTGGCCATTGAGGGAGGGGGTTAAAGGGCCAAAGTCAAGGTCTATTCCCCTTTTTCAACAATGTTCACATAAATATGTTTCAGCCATGTGGATATCCATTTTTGGCATACAGTGGGCTAAGTGTAGTAAAATGGCTCCCACGTACCTTAGTAAAAGCCCTTCATCACCCATCCCTCATACGGCAGAGGCATCCAGTCCTCTGCTGAACAGGAACAACAGAAATGTGGAGGATTTGGAGGCTGGCACCAAGGGTATTGCTATCATTTTCTCGGCCTTTGGGTCAAAAGAGGAGGAATTTAATCTTAACCCAATGTACTTTTAAAATCCATTTATTTTAACCTTAGTCCATCCTGACCACACATAAAATTTCTTTTTAAAGATTTTCCTTCATGAACTTTCTGCAACTTTTCTTTACATTTAGATTTTGTCCAAGCCATTTTCCTCCAAATAACCAGTCCCATTTAGAACAAAATTACTTTCTTTTACCTTCAACAAAAATATATTTCCATTTCTTACATCTTTCTTTCATATCTCCTACTTTTCTACATACAGAGTTGCTTGTCTTATTTTTATTAGTTTTAACTACATTTAGTAGAATTTTACCTCTTAGAAACCTTAGTCTCCAGTGAAAACTAAGTAGTAACCAATTGTGAACTTTATGTTATATCTGAATGTTTTTAGATGGCAAAATTATGAATCCATTAAGGATAAAGCATGTTTTCCCATAGATCCAAATGTCCGGAGTTTCTCTGCAACAAGTCAGAAGCACAAACCTACATCTAGTAATTAGTGCTTTAGCCTCTTATCTCTTTAGATATCCAATGAATTCAATCTCAATTTATCATGCAAGCCAAACTTTAACCGTTTTAGGTTACCAAAGACTTTGAAAGCTATCTTAACAATTACCCGTGAAAGCTTTGAGACAGACAAAATTAACCATCATTTTAAGTCACCTTTTTGCTGACAAATTGCAACAGAGATAAAAGAGCTTATTTGACCTTTAGAAAACAGTTTTATATGTTTAATGCTGATAACTCTAAAGACATGTCTATTTTAAACCAAAAAACTTAAATCCATTTAAATACCAAATGTGTTCCATCTGTGTCCATTTAAAAGTTAATCAATTTGTTCCCCCTTGTCTATTTGTATCTGGAGCACCAGTGGGGAAATCTGAAGTGGGTGGTCTTCACTCCACAACCTCTAGGGTGGGAGGAGGAGCTGATGGTGCCTGAGGCATTGAGGAGCCAGTTATGCCGGCCACCCCCAAAGTGGTACAGAAAAGAAGGCGGGGGAGGGAAGGCAGAAGAGGAGAGGTGCCAGCAAAAGGCAGAGAAAGAGAATTCCCAGTTTTAACTCTTGTCAGCTCAGACAGAGGAGCAGACTCCAGGTTTGTTTTGTTTTGTTTTGTTTTGTTTTGTTTTGTTTTGTTTTGTTTTGTTTTCCACCAGTGGAATTGGGCAGTCCGTGTCAGTCTGGAGAAGACAGGGAATTTCCCCGAAACAAAAGGAGTTTCGGCAGCTGCTTGGGAATATTCCTTAAAGTCCCTGTTCTGAGGTAGAATAACCAGAGACAGTTGGCTCTAATTATCATAGTCATTAACCCAGGAAATGAATGAGAGACAAGTCCCCACACACAGTCTCACGGCGACTCCACAATCTGCTACCCAGTGCCTTAGAGTTGCAGCTTCGTTCCTCACCCCTTGTGGAACTACTAGGGCAACTCTGGGAGGTGATCAGGCTCCCCTCTGCCCCTTGGGGGCAGGTGTGCCAAAACGAACCCAGGTTCTTACCAGTCTGCCGGGTGGCACTCCCTGAGCTGGTGTCTGGGCCTCACAAGTTCCATTGGGGCACACGGGGTCCTCGCCCCGGCATGCTGGGAGGGCTAGTCTCCTGCAGATCAAGTGGTCTGCTGGCACCAGGCAAGGCTGCCTCTCCCGGCATTCTGAGGTTCATATCCCTGGTGGCAAAGGAGGAGGAAATGAACTGTCTCTGAATTCTGGACAAGCCCCCAAGTAATGTAGCAGGATTCTCGCACAGAGTCGTGACACCAAGGCTTTTCTTTCCAGGAAGCAACTTTATTCCTGCCAGCACCACTCAGTTGAGTTCCCAAAGAACTGAGCCCTGAATGCCACATGCTGTGGGTTTTTATATATTTTTTGCTTCCTTGTCTCCCATATATGGTAACACACAAACATGTAGTCTGATTAAGTGGTCTCATGTTACAAGATTGTGAGGGATGTTGTCACATACGCATATAGCCAGGTTACCTTGAGGTTTTTTTCTTTCCTGAGGGAAGGGACCCTACCACACTCTATTCTGTCCCATTGACCTGAGTGTCTGTTTTTGTGCCAGTACCATACTGTGTTTTGATGATTACAGCTTTGTAATACAGCTTGAAGTACGGGATTGTCATGCCTGCAGCTTTGGTTTTCTTTTTCAAGATTTGGCTTTGGCTATTTGGGGTCTTTTCTGGTTCCATACAAGTTTTAGGATTGTTTGTTCTAGCTCTGTGAAGATTGCTGGTGTTATTTTGATAGGGATTGCTCAGCCATTATTTCTTTAAGTAATTTTTCTGCTCCTTTCTCGCTCTTCTCCTTCTGATGGTCCTATTATACATGTGTTGGTGTGTTGAGTGAAGTCCCACTTTCCTCTGAAGTGATATTCACTTCATTTTCTTTTCTCCCTGTTCTTTGATTATATAATCAAAGAATTATATATTGATCTATCAATCTATAATGTGAATTATATATTGATATTATATATTGATTATCAATTACATATTGATCTATCTCCAGCCTGCTTACTTTTCTTTCTGCCAGTTCAAATAAACTGTTGAGCCCCTCTTGAGTTTTTCATTTGTCATTATACTTTTCCATTCCAGAATTTCCACTTAGCTCTTCTTACAACTACTTTAATCATAGTTTTCTTTAGTTCTGTGAACATGTTTCTGATGATATCTTTGCTTGTTAACTCTAGTATCTGGTTATTCTCCCAGGTAGTGCCTCTCTTGCCTTCTTTTTTCCCCCAGTGTATGTGTCTTATAACTGTCTATTGAAAACTGGACATTTCAGAAGTATATTGTACAAGTCTGGGCACTGGCCTCCCCAGGGAGGAGAGTTGCTATTATTATTTGCTTCTTTAATGATTGGCTAAATTTTTTAGTAAAGTCTATTTTATCCCTTCTTCATGTCTCCACAATGTAAATCTGATGTTGCCTCTCAGCTGGCAAGGCCTTGGTTGTATCCACAGCCACCTTGGGACGATGGTGGGTTTTGCAGAACTCTTTTGACTCTCCCTTGTCCTTCCCTTAGGTGTTAAGGTTTTTTAGTTGCTAATTGATGGCTCTCTGGTTTCCAACAATGTCCTGGGGCACACATTGCTCCACAAACTGATCCAGTAAAATTTGGGATTCTTTGAAGGGATAGTTCCCAGGGTCAGTGTTTGAAATTTGTTTTGACCCCAGGGTGGGGGGCGGGGTGGGGGTGGGGGAGGGTTCCTCCCAGCTTCACAGTTGTCTCCATCAAAGTAGGCTGCCCACAGTTTAGCCTATATACCCAGTGACTCTACCAGTCTCCTCCTAGTTGCCATTCACCACTACTTCCAGTTTTTGAGAGCACTTGTAGGCTTGAGTTTTTCCACTCTGTTCTAAATGAGGTCAGTCCATTAAGGAAAAGTTTTGGTGCTGTTTTAGGTCTTGCTTCTCACCCCAGGAAAAATCTCTGAACACAGCTGGGAGCAAAGACAATAGCATACTTGTCTATGAGTGATACCCCTACTTTAGAAGCTCAGTGGCGGGGAGGGCTGGTCTTCTTGGTATGCTTCACCTGAGCATGGGATTTTCACTTTATGGTCTGGGGCAAAGGTGATTGGGGCCCCAGTATTTTCATTGGCCTTGCTCCCAAGGTACAGCCTCCATCCTACAAGTCTAACCTGGTATAAAAAGGAAATTCCCACATCTTGGCTGCACTCTCTCAAAATGTATCCTTAACCACAGATGTGGGGGGGCAGGATGAGATATGATGTCCTGCCCCTCCCAAGAAGATTGCCTTTGGACTAGGAGCTGATGGAAAGGGAACCCTGTGTTGTTGGCTACAGTTTGGTGTAGAGTTTTTGTCTCACTCAGCTGGGACTGGGGAGGGAGGCCTTTGATCTTAGCTTAGATGCCACCCGCTCTCACTGTTCTTAATGGGTTTTAGTAGATTTTCTTGAGAAAAAAAAAAAAAGTGTCTTTATTTGCTGTATGCCCTCAGGACCGCTTCCAGAGACTTTAAATGGTTAGTTTAGAAAATAATTTTCACCAGTTTCAGTGAGGAGGGGGTCTTCAGAGCTCCTCAAGCCATCATGCCAGATGTGGAACCAATTGGGATTGTTATTTGTTATGTCTCATCTAATCTGGGACAGTTAGGACATTTTTGAAGAGTATCGGCCATGTTTTATACAATGACCCTCCGTTTGGATTTGATGTGTTTCCTGTTAAATAGATTCAGATTCTGTATTTTTGGCAGGAATACCACAAAAGTGATATTGTGTCCTTCTCTGTGCACTGGATAGGAGGTGTGTGACATCTGTTTAACATATTGTTAGGTGTTATTTTAATTCCAGGCATATATTGAGTGTCACATTGTATGTATTTTTTTATTATTAGATTGAAATTTCTGTTTTAATTGGCTATTTGTATTAATTTGTAAATGCCTTTGCTGAATTATCTATGGGATTGATTTTGTTGTTTTACTAATTCTAATGTTCTAATATTACGTGTTTTACTGGTTCTAAGAGCTCTATTTTTTTTTTTAAATAGGGAAACTCTATGCTGTTTAAAGTTTGATTTCTTGAGAGAGAGTGGGGGAGAGGGACAGAGAGAGAGGGAGAGAGAGAATTCCAAGTAGGCTCCACACTGTCAATGCAGAGCTCAACACAGGGCTCAATCCCACAAACTATGAGATCATGAGCTAAGGTGAAACCAAGAGTCAGATGCTTAACGGACTGAGCCACCTAGACACCCCCAAGGGCTCTATATTATATTAATGGTATTAATTCTTTGGCATGTATTTGCAAATTTTCCCCAGTGTATTGTTTGTTCTTTAACATCTCATGACAATTTTTTGACATCTTGAAGTTTCAAATGTTTTTTAAATGATAGCATTTTCCCATGTGGTTTCCACCTCTGGCATCATGCTTAGAAAAGTCCTTCTTGGGACACCTGGGTGGCTTGGTCGGTTGGGCCGCTGACTTCAGCTCAGGTCATGATCTCAGTTTGTGAGTTCAAGGCCCGTGTTGGGCTCTGTGCTGACAGCTTGGAGCCTGGAGCCAGCTTCTGATTCTGTGTCTCCCTCTCTCTCCCCCTCCACCACTCATGCTCTCTCTCTCAAAAATGAACATTAAGGGGCGCCTGGGTGGCTCAGTCGGTTAAGCGTCCGACTTCGGCTCGGGTCATGACCTCAAGGTTTGTGGGTTTGAGCCCCGTGTCAGGCTCTGTGCTGACAAAAATAAACATTAAAAAAAATTTTTTTTTAAAGAAAAGCCCTTCTCTTTTTTCTTGAAAAGCCTTTCTTCTAAAATTGCAAAAAATATTTTTTTCTCCTACATACTGATTTTCTTTTTGTTTCTCCACTAGGTACGTTTGCAGGAGCACATGGGTGAAAAATACACAACTTACAGTGTGAAAGCTCGCCAGTTGAAATTTTTTGAAGAAAATGTGAATTTTTGATAATTTATTCTAATCTGCCAGAACTAAAGACCTATTTTCAAAGGTTTTTGGCTTAAACAGAAACAAACCCATAATAATGGCTGGAGGCCATTCAACATCCTTATATCTTTTTTTTTAACTGGGGAAAAAATGGGATGGAACAGAGTAAAATGAAGCAATGTCACAAAACAAAGGAAAAAAATCTGTGGCTAATCTTACTCTTGATGAGGAAAATCTGTTATAAGACTTTTGTTTGGTTACTGTTTACTGAGCCTTAAACCACCAACTTTATATTTAGAATTTTATTTTTCTAAGGTACTAATTAGTTTGATACGTAAGGGCCATAAAATATTGGATTGGAAGTTTTATATTGCACTATAGTGATAAAAGTAATAGGATAAATAAGTGACATATGTCTAGTGATGCAAGTTGTCATTATTAATAACCTTAGGTAGTAGTTGAAAAATTATTTTTTTAAGAAAATCAATTCATGATTCTGGGAGTAGATACAAAGAATATGTAGTATCTAGTAATTGAGCAGTTCCTTTTTTATATATTGATGGATGTTTAATAAACCTTTTATTTTCATTTAATATGAACCTCATTTAGGATATGCAAGAATTGAAACTAAGAAATAATTTGGCTTTGTAAATCCATGTTTCTGCTGGCTTTTTTTAGAGTAACTTTTCATCAGTGAAAACATTTCTAAAACACGAATTCCTTTTCCAGTTAAGCAATTTGTAAGTGAAGTCCAGCTCCTTTTAGTTATGTTGGACATACTTACCTCCTGAAGTTTGTCTTTTTGTCTGTCAAATTATTGGTTGTCTTCCCATGTTGTACATGTATGACTGTATATCACATATTTTATTAGTTGTTTAATGAGGAGTAATTCCCATGTGGGAAATAAGTTGTTTTTATAAAATAAAAATCTTGATTAGTAAATTTTCACTTTTGTATTCAAGGGACTTTAAAAATGAATGCTGTTCCGGAAACGTTTTCACTTTTTATAATATAAAGTGTTATCTTACCTTCTTTGAAAATTACACACACATAAAATACTCTAATGAAATGTTCCCTTTCTAGCCACTTAACAGATTTTTAGTTTTTACTGTGTCAGGTGCTCTGGCAGGAGCTGGGGATATGGTGGTGAGGAAAACACTTACTCCCTGTCCTTAAGGTGCTCATAGCCTGGTTTCTGAGATCTCTTATTTTCACTTTGAAGGGTTTGTTAGAACTCAACAGTAAAACCATCTCATCCCAGTCCCAGTCTGAGGCAAATCCTTGGCAAACTGTGGGTGGGTCTTTCTGAACTATTCACTGTTTCTTGCATGTTTTATGAATACATCTTTCTTGAGAGACATCAGTTTTAGTTAAGTTTTCTAATTTGTATAATGTACATATTTTCTTAGAATTAAAAAATTCTCCCCCATATGTTCTTATTCCCATTCTGTATAGTTTTGTCTAAACATTCATTTTGGTTTTCATCCCAGTATCTTTTGGTTACTCTCTGGTTTTTGAGTGCTTAATCATTTTTTATCTTTCTTAAATATAAAACACCTTTAACAGTATGAATTTTCTTCTCATTATACCTTTGACCATATTTCAGACTTTGATATACTTTTGACAGTTTGTAAATAGCCAGTAATTGTTGTTTTCTCCTTAAGAAATATTCCTTAATTTCCATATACATATTTTCTCATTACCCCCAAAAAGCAGTCCTATGAAAACTTTGGTAAGCTGAAATGGTGAAAAACAGAGTATCTCCCACTCTCTGAAAGTTCTTCACACTTAAGACCTACAGTAGTACCTGTTTTTGCTGAAAGAAATCTGAAGAGGATTTTTGCTTTTATGAAAAAAGCCATTGCTGTAGTAACGTAAGACTTTAAGTGAAGTGGCGTGAAACGAGCTTTTGGAAAGTAGGGGATACATGTATTTAGAAAACCAAAAAAAATCGGGGCACCTGGGTGTCTCAGTCGGTTAAGTGTCCAACTCATGATCTCAGTCAGTAGTGAGACCGAACCCCACATCGGGCTCTGCACGGAGCGTGGAGCCTGCTTACGATTCTCTCCTTCCCTCTCCTGCTGCCCCTTCCCTGCTGGTGCTCACTCACGTGCTCTCTGTCTGGGGGGGGCGGGAGTCATTGCAGTGTGGTTACTGAATATGACCTGCGTTAACTTTTACTTCTTGGGATTGTTCTTCCTTGTGGCTCAGTAGATGAGCCAGTAGAGGAAACAGTCCAATGGGCATTTAGTAAAGATTGTTATGCACAAACACAATCACTTGCCTTTATTATTCAAACCTGTAGAAGACCTGATCAGTAGTTTTGTGATGATGGAAATGTTCTGTATCTGTATTCTGTGATAAGGGAGCCACTGGTCATATATGGCTTTTGAGCTCTTGAAATGTAGCTAGTTTGAAGGACTCCATTTTTAATTTTAGTTTTAATTAAACTTAAGTAGACCAGGTGACTAATGGCAATGCACCTCTGAATCATTCATTAACTATTTACTGAGCACCTACAATGTGTCCCCAACTCTTAGAAGTACTGGGCAAACAGCAGTGAGCAAACAAGATCCCTGTTCCCTCCCATGGAGCTTACATTCTGTGGAGGGGGGGGTGGCAACAATGAAAAATATGTAATGTGAGATATATCAGTGCATAGAGGATGGGGCATACCACTTTATTTTGACAGGGCAGTAGGAGATGTTTCTTTATAGTCCCATCCGAGTAGAGACTTGAATGAAAGTAAAGAACAAGTCCTGTGTATCTGAGGGGAAATGTTCCAAGTATAGAGAACAAGTGCAAAAGTCTTCCCTTTCAATATATGCCCACTTATCGACCAAAATCTGAAAGGTAGTATTGGTCTCCTACCCAGTGGTAGCGTTGCCAAACTCTTACGTATGTAAAATTCTTTCTTTATACATTTCATGTCTTATTTAATGTATAATGATTCAGAACAGCACATTTTGGCAGCTCCAGATGTCCCCCCTTGCCGCATTTCTGATGTTAAGTATGACTTTCTAATTACCTCTCCTTTCTGCTTACATCCACCTAAGATATCCTTTTCCCTGTTTTCAACCTTTGGGTGTCATCTGGAAAATAGGAGGTAACTTCATTTTTTTTAAGTTTATTTATTTTGAGATGGAGAGAGACTATGCATGCGGGAGGGGCAGAGAATCCCAAGCAGGCTCCATGCTGTCAGCACGGAGCCAGCCCAACTTGGGGCTCAAACCCATGAACTGTGAGATCATGAGCTGAGCTGAAACCAAGAGTCGTTCACCCAGGCACCCCAAGGTAACTTGATTTTTAACACTATTTGGGAGCTCCTAACTTTTAAATCACATTCATTACTCTTATTTATATGCTTAGTCTTATTTATGTGATCTTAATTTTCTCTTTTTTTTTTTCTTTAAGCTTTCCTGACTTTTGTTTATTAAGGTCATTGTTCTCATTTTTTAAACATGTATTTATCAAGTCCTGTATCCTGGTACTGAGAAATAGAATATTACCTACAATAACTCTCCCACTTCCATTCTGTACTCAAAACCTTTAGAATATTTTTCTGTTCAGTCCTCTGTTAAATTTAAAAAGAATTTAGTTTTTATAGGTTTCCACTTTGCTCCACCTCAACTAAAGGATGGATTGAAATTTTTCTGCTTAACAATACCCTTATTTTAGTGGTACCAAACTATGACCATCCCACAAATTTACACTAAATTTTTTCATAGGCACTTACTGTTGTCAAGAAAGACATGTATTAGGAACTTACAGCTACAGAAAATAGAAATGGTGCTCAGTGATGTTTTCAGAACCACAAACTTCTAACTCTGGCATTTACTGGTAGGTTCGCTTGCACAACAATGGACAAAAGACTCTTTAGACATAGACTGGTGTTGAGTTTTAACTGAAAACCTTAAAACGATTTAACCACTCATAATGAATTATAAAACTCTGACAGTCAAATTGTACTTTTATGAGGCATTTATTCATTATTTTTGTAGACCTGAAAGAAACTTTGCATACTTGTGTTTTCTGCTCTCATTTCAGATAAAGATTATGAAGAGAAGGTCTAAAATAATCCTAAGTCAAAAGCCAACGGAGTTAGAAATGAAATATAAAGACAACAAAATGTATACACAGCTGTGCTGGAGGAGCAGCGATGGGTTTCAACTCATGTTTTGGATACGAAAACGATTTAGCTCATCTCATACAAAACGAAAGCAGGTGCAACAGTAAAGCTGAATCATGAAAACCCTAATTATTTTTAGCATGCCTCTTAACTTTTCTTTCCCCTGGTTTCTTGTCTTCGGAGCCTGAATCTTGAACAGGTAACCACTTGAGGGGATGCCGGCGATAAATAGGCCATGGAGGAAGTGTCAACTGGAGCCAGAACAGAGGAAATCCGTCAATATTAAACATCAAAAGTTTAAAAGAGCATTACGTGTAATATTCCCAAATAAGTCCTCTATGCTTCTAGAGGTAAAAAACAACAGCAAAACTGACATTCCAGTGAAAACTCATCCACCCAGATATTTAAGAATTGCAAACAAGCCTCACCATTTACACATAAGGCTTTAGGAGCTAAAAAGTGAGGAGAGCACATTGTGAAGACCCTAAGAAATTCCTGCTAGTTTTGACCTTAAGATTACTGCTTGGAGCAGCTGCTGTTAAGAAATGAACTGTATCCTCTTATGCAGCTTACTTTATCTGCCACTTCTTTGGTATTCTACTTTTCCAATGATAGATAGCAAGGTGAAACACTGATGGCAAAAAGAGGAGGTTTTGAAAAGCTGGTGCTGGTTCTCACTACCAGCTCCAACCAAACCAACCCAATTTAGAAAACTTAACTTGCCACTAACATCCAAATACCCACAATCTTCTTACCAAACACGAAAAAGCAAATCCGGCCATAACTATGTACACAGTCCACCCGAACTGTTCAGCCACGTACCCGTAGATAAATCCAACTATCTGGAGACAAACGAAGTACATTAAATACAATCAAGCTCGTGGGGGGGGGGGGGGGGGAGGGGGAGAAGAAAAAGAATACTATGCAAAAACAATACTTACTGCAGAAAAAAGAATAATTCCCTGAAACATCTGTTCAGCTAGCTTCTGCCCCTTGTAATCCTAGAAGCGAAGGAGAGCAAAGCAGGAATTGGTTCCACCACCGAAGAGGTGGTTCCTGCCCTGGCCTCACAGCTTTGGCACCGGGCAACCTCGGCATCAGGGGCCTCCCCAAGGACCGGACAAGAAATGAGATTCTAGGTTTTCCGGAGACCTGAAGCAACCTAACGGCGCATGGGCAGGGGGCTCCTCGCGGTCGAAGAGAGATGGGGACCCGGGAAGCACAATTCAGGGAAGAGACAAGGGCCGCCGGAGCTGCCAGCTCCAGAGAAGCGTGCGGGGGGGGGGGGGGGGTGGTCTTGGGGTCGAGCCCTCACCATTTGCGTGGGCAGCGAGCTCAGATGCTCCAGCATGACTAGCTGAGAAAGCTGGCGGCAGAGCGAAGGCAGGTGCGACTCAGGGATCGTAGGCGCCGGGGTCGGGTTCCAAGTGCAGGACCGCGGGCCCGCAGAGCCGGGCAATAAGAGGGCCGCGGCCCCGGAAGCGGATGTCTCCCACAGACCCGAACGGCCCGAGGCTCCGCCCTGCACCATCGCTAGGCGACCTGCGCTTTCGGAGCCGGCTGTAGCCCGGCGCACTGCCCGCGAGGGCTGAGGTGGCGACGGTGGCGGTCGAGCAGAGGCATCGCGCGTCCGGGAGGGGTTAGCCGTCAGTAGCGTAATGCCGGAAGCCGCGGCCCCGGCCCTCCAAACTGCCCTCCCCAGCGCCCCCGCGGCCTAACGGTCGCCAGCGCGCGCCGTCTCCATGGCGACCGGCTTTTCTCTGCGAGGACCCGGGCGGTGGGGCTGCCCGGCGCGCCTGTTCGGCGCCACGATTCCGCGGTCGGAGCGGCGGGCGGGTTTCAGGTGTCGGGGCTGCGCCGCGGCCGCGGAGCTAGCAGGCGGGCGGGCTTGGTCCGGAGTGCAGGGGAGGCGGGCGGCCCGGCGGCGGACTGGGCCCCCGGGCCTGCCGCGCGGGCGCTGAGCTGGCGGGGCGGGCCGGGCCCCGGACGGTGGCTCCTCCTCCTCTGGCTGCAGGTAAGGGCGGCCGCGGGGAGCGTCCGAGACGAGCTGCTTACCCCGCTTACCCCGGCCCTAACCTGGGGTCTCTGGGCCTGGAGGGTGGGGAGGTCCTACGGAGCGTCACACCGCCCTTAGCACCCCTAAGCGTAAGGGGGCCATATTGACCCCTAGAATTTAGAGGGCAGTACCCCAGGCCACATCGCCCAATAGAAAGGGCATACTCTCAAAGAGGGGATCCCCCCTCCTCCGCCGTCCCTTGCACCGAAATGGAGAGATGGCCTCAATTCGGAGAGTCTCCCAGGTTGGCCGTCCAACAAGCTCGCCGGCTGCACCGGCCCCTCCCTATAGGGGCCAAGGGTTCGCTTTGCCTCTCTTTCAAAGCTGGTGTCTATCTCAAAAACTTAGGCCCTCCCTTGTTACCCCCTGAGCGAGATGGGGTGCCCACGCTTGGGAGAGAAACCTCTCTGGGGAACCTGGGCCTGTGAATCCTAAGTGGCTCTCTGGCCTCTATGCTGTGTTGCGTGTCAGGGTCACAGACAGTGGGATGCTCAGCTTTCCCCGGGCAGGCTGCCGCCCACATTCATACATTCAGCACATTTCGCCGTACCTTTTTCTCTGCCACGCAGTGGGCCTAGGATACGGCTGTGACCAACCTCAGGTCCTTACCTTCCTAGAGCCCAGAGTGTGTCAAGGGAGACAATGGTGTAACCCTAGAAATAAATGACAGCCAGCTCTATTCTTGGATAGGGAGGGCCAGGAGATGAGGGAGCTCAGGGCAGCTGCATCTTGAAGGGGGCAGGGGGAGGGGAGGAGAGGCTCCCTCGAGTCCTGAAAGCCAAGTAGGAGTTAGCCAGATGAAGAGGTAGGAGAAAGTGGATGTATATCTTTAGTGCTTTTCCACTTTTCAGCCTGGCAGAGACTTAATAGACTTTCTGTTGTATGTAGAAATTGTCATATCCCTCTGCTACACCCTCCCCCTTCCTTTTTAAAAATTTTATTTATTTAGGAAATCTCTACACCCAAAATGGGGCTCAGACTGACAGCCTGGTGTCAAGAGTCGCTTGCTCCTGCAACTGAGCCAACCAGGCACCCCTGTTTTACTCCTTTTTAAATGCACTTTACAACGTGTCAGTTGCTATAAAGGCATTACGGTATTTGAGCTATGAAGATATGAAAAAAGGAAATTGCTTGTGAGGTTCCATTTGAGAGAGATATCTGCTGGAATCCATGTCGTTCCTTATGTTGAAATGTGTTTTCATGACCATTATCAAAGATTGTGTTCCCTTTCTGAGCTGAGAACCACCAATGCTCCTATTTACAAGATCATTCAACAAATATCACCTGCCCACTACCAGTGGAGGTTTTTGATGGTGAGGATGCATCAGTAAACACTTTGTTTCATTGGGGTCTCTGTTCTCATTAGGGCTCACATTCTAGGCCCAGAAGACAGATATAAAGAAACAAAGAAATGAAGGGCACCTGGGTAGCTCAGTTGGTTAAGTGTGCAACTTGGGCTCTGGTCATGATCTCACCATTCCTGAGTTCGAGCCCCTGTATTGGGCTCTGTGCTGACAGCTCAGAGCCTGTACCCTGCTTCAGATTCTGTGTCTCCCTCCCTCTCTGCCCCTCCCCTGCTCATGCTCTATCTCTCAAAAATAAACATTAAAAAAAAAAATAAATGAGAGGATTTCATAATTGAGGAGGGGATGTGCTGAACTTTCCTGATGGCCTCTGAGGGGATGGATAACAGGATAGAAAGATGACCTTGGCCTGAGATACAGTTGTGAGATTGAGTTCCGTATTGGGCTCCTCGCTGGATGTGGAGTTTGCTTGGGATTTTCTCTCTCTTTCTGCCCCTCCCTCTCTTTCTCTCTCTCAAAATAAACATTTTAAAAAATGACCTTGGGCTTTGGTGACCTCAACAAGATGAGTTTGAATGGAACAGTAGGGACAGAAGTCTGGCCTGGAGGAGGCTAAAAGAAGAGGATGAGGAAGTAGAGCTAGAGGTAAAATTTTTTCAAGCATTTAGAGTGAGGGGAACAGAAAAATGGGTCCGTGGATCAACTGGGTGAGGGGAGTGGTGTCTTTTTTTTTTTTTTTAATTAATTAACTGATAAGATACAAGAGCATGATAATATGCTGATGGGTGTGATCCAGCAGAGAGTGAGTTTGCTGATGTTGCGCCAAGGAAACAAGTAGAGATTAGCTTACAGAGCGTAAGTGGAATGACCTTTCTTGGGACTACATATTAACAAGAGGGAGAGCAGAAAAGGTGGGTACATCTGCCGAGAATGGGTGCTAATGCCGGTAACTAGCAAGTTAAAAAAAAATGGTATTCTTTCTAAGGTTTCTTCAGCCATATTTTTTGGATACACCTGTCCTGTTTGTGTGTGTGTGTTTTGTGAGTGATTTGGGAATGTGAAGGTTTTGTAATTTCTAAACAAAATATTAACTACCCTAGTGAAAAATTGAATATTGCTGATCAAATTGTTCTTAGCTGTGTACTGTTACAAGTACATGAGGTTTTGAGAATTCTTTCTAACCACATCAGTGAGTTTCATTACAAGGAGTAGCAATAGGAAAGAAAATATGGATCAGACATACTGCATAATAATTGGCATTTTGCAGAGAAATAACTGTGGAAGTTTTAGAAGCAAATGGTTTCTGCCATGGTAGTTTAAGTACATCAAGTACCTGTCAGGATTGTGATTTTCTTGTGTCTAGCTAATTACCTCTCAATCCACATACTCTCTGTAAGTAACTTACTGGACGTTGTTGAGCTAAAACACTGTCCCTTGTATCATTAAGTTAAATGGGATTTATTCGAGTGAGATAGTTCTCTTTATTTGTGGTGGAAATTGGCTCCAAGCAGGCAGATGTTAGAGTTTTGTCTGCGGGCTCCTGGTCAACCAGTTTCTGTAGGTAAGGCTCAGCCCACCATGTGAAAAGCACACAGTGTATATAATGATGTGCATTCTTTAGAGAAGTTCACTGGTATAATGTACTTTATATATACTGCTCTAGAAAGAAATGGGAGAGAGGGAGAGAGTGTGTGTGTATGTATTTTAGATTGTTCTTTGGGAGTCTGAATTATTTTCTCCCCAGTTTGTAGTCTAATCTGTGATTCTCAGTTCTTAAAACAACCCTTCAATAGATTTCTTTTTTTTCTCTTTTTTTCAAAGGTCTTGAGAAATCAAGTGCCTGATAGGCACACACTTAAGATGAAATTAATTCAAACTTACTTTTATTTAATTATTTAAATTTTTTGTCTTAAAAAAATTTTTTTTTAATGTTTATTCATTTTTGAGAGACAGAGTGCAAGTGGAGGAGGGGCAGAGAGAGAGGGAGACACAGAATCCAAAGCAGGATCCAGGCTCTGAGCTGTCAGCACAGAGCCCGACATGGGGCTTGAACCCCCATGAGCTGTAAGATCATGACCTGAGCTGAAGTCAGATGCTTAACCAATTGAGCCACCCAGGCACCACTACTTTGATGTAGAAATATGCTATAATTCAGGGTGCGTTGTGAAGTTAGTAGCCTTATGTAAATGTTAGATGCTTCCAAGGGGGAAGATGAAGTAGAAAATGGTAAATGTCTCAAAGGTAGGATTATAATACCCTGGTTGCATAAACCTGTTTTTATAAGGAAACGTTACCCAGAGATTGTTGTAGAAATCTCATCATTTAATTTTGTTCCACACACAATCTCATTTTCATTGAATGATCATTATTATTATTTTACAGTTTTCTTTTTTATTTATTTTTTAACTAATCTTTACACTCATTGCAGGGCTTGAACTCACAACCCCATGCTCTTCTGACAGAGCCAGCCAGGCTATTAATCTTTTTTTAAGTGAAGGCATCAGATGAGCTGAGGAGCACAAGCCACAGGCAGAGTGACAGTATTGGACACCACTTTAGGAAGAGATGAGTAGTTAACCAACAGAAATGAAACCCTGGAAAGAAGCTCATTTTTCTTTTAGGGGATTTTTAATTTTTGAGAACAGCAGTCTCAAATTTTGACGGCAAAATTGGGTTTTGTGCATTTTTGTAATTATGTTTCTTTAAATGAATTTCTCTTTAAATGAAATTTTGTTTTAAATGAAGTTGGAAAATTTTTTCTCTTTAATTCCAGTTAAAGCTGAATGGGATACAACTCAGAACAGGGACGTTTTGTGCCAGTGAGGCCGACCTCAGGCTATAGACAACAGAGTCCATGTCTAATTTAACTAGAAATTTCACCTGGAGAACATTTCCATAGTGGTTAGACCTCAAGTAGTCCTCTTGGTAGAATTTATTTTGCTTTTCATCTGGTGACATTTAACATAGAAGGCTATCTATTTCTCCCAGGTTATTTGCAAGTATTTTATTATCATGACAACTATATAAAATTCAGATCCCAAACTGGGTTCTTGGAGACTATTAATTCAGAATGAGCTTCTGGCAGAAAATACTTGTATGCATTTCTTGTTTCTACCTAAATAAAATGCTGAGGCATTTCGATGGCCATTCTCATGTACCTGCTGACTTTGGGGGCTTGTTTTTGTTTTGTAGGGTTAAAAACTAATATTTATATAAGACAGAAGAGAAAGATGTCATTCCGTAAAGGTATGCTCTTTCTACAAATTTTCTTGTTTTTATAGCTGCTCAAAAGGTAAAGAGATGTAATGCAGGCTTTTCCTCTTTGTTTCAGTAAACATCATCGTCCTGGTCCTGGTGGTTGTTCTCTTCCTACTGGTTTTGCACCATAACTTTCTCGGCCTGAGCAGTTTGCTAAGGAATGAGGTTTCAGGTATGGGAACCCTTACTAATGTTTTGGCATTTGTTGAGGACCCAGGGTTCCCTGTGTCCCACATCCTAAAAGTTATAACACTAGGCTAAAGGAAGATAAAGTTTTCTTCTTGTCCTTACAAAAGCTGCTAGGAAAAGGTAGTGGTGCTCCTTGTGTTCTTATAGCCCCACCCCCACCTCCCTGTTGTGGAGATTTGCTAAAGGTTTGATCTTACCGCAGACCCCTTTTCACCAAAGCAGAGGCCTTAGGGGAACTGTCTGCTCCTTGCAGCAGGGGAGGGCTTCAGAAGGTGGGGACAGGTATGTGAAGCTTCTACTTGATGCCTGCCCTGTTTACTGGTGTCATTGGGCTCCTTTCCTTCATCTGTTCTTTCCTTTAACGTGTGGAACAGTAGTACTGGGACCATAGTAGTAAAACAAAACCAGAAAGCCTTATTAACTGATGTAAAAAATCACTTTATTGCATAATTCCATTGCTCTACTGCAATATTGGGAGGTTTCAGGATGTTTGTCAAAAATCATTTTGCTGTTGCTACCCACCCTAGTTGACCAGAACAAGAAAAGATGAATAGTTTTTGCCTGACCTTCACAGAGTGCTCTGAAATAACAGTATGTATTTACATATGTACATACAACATACATTAAGCAAGTAAGTATGATATGTATAATGTATGCATAATGTATGCTCTTGGTGGGAACATTTAGAAAAAGGAAAACAGCATTCAGGCTCCACGAGAATACTTTGTTCACTGCTTTATCTCCTATGTAGTTGGATGATGGCTAGTACACAGGAGGTGCTCAATAAATTTTCATTGAAAATTATTTCATTGCCTAGATACAGCTATTACTAAAATTTTGGCTTAGTACCTTCCTGCCTTTTTTTTTTCTGTGTATGTATTTTTTCTGTCATGAGATTATGTAATATATGAACTGCAATGACCTGTTTTTCCATGTGATTATATCTGAAGCAAGTCACCGTGATGGTAGATATTCTTCATATATAATTTTAATGCCACATAGTTTGTTTTCCACAGGAAAAATAGTCTTGGAACAATGTGACTCAGCCTTTTTTTGATGGCATCCCCACAATAAGAAACATGTTATAGATAGCACCCAAATATACATGTGTATTTGCTTATTGTCCATCTACCCTTCATGGTGGTAGAGACTTGTGTTTTACTTATGGCTATGACCCCAATGCCTAGCACATATTAGATGCTCAGTGTCCAATGAATGTAAATGAATGAATATATATTGTAAAAGGCAAAAAGGAACGTTTACAAAACAGTACTTAGAATTGCTGTGTGTGGTGTGTGGTCTGATACTTTTCTGATTTGGTGCTCTGTTCCAATTCAGGAATTGCTTTTCTACTCAAATTCTGATTGTGACCCACTAAATTGATTTCATGCCTATTTATGGGACATAGTTCATGGTTTGAAAAAAAATGGTTTAGTCGGTTTCTAGGTTTTCACAATTATAAACACACTTGTGACTTTGGATTACCTCTCAGATTTGTACTTAAGAGAGGCAAGGGGAATTACTGGGTCAGAGATCATGTACCTGTTTAAGATTCTTGATACAAATTGCTAAAAAGCCATTCTGGAAAGATTCTATTGTATTCCCACCAGTAATGTATCAGAATTCAGTCCACCAATATTTTTTTTAATGTTTCTACTTTTCCAAAAGCCTTGTCACACATAGGAAAACACAGAGCTTCTGGGCTATATGCCTCATGTTGTAATGGGGGGAGAATGAAGTAAGTATAATCCTCACCTTACCTCTTATCATGTCTTGGGCTCTAGATCAAGAGCTTATGAGGTTTTGTATCACAATACTTTCCTTGTGTGTGTTCTTTGCAGATTCAGGAATTGTGGGGTTTCAGCCCATAGACTTTGTCCCAAATGTTCCCCGACAAGCTGTAGACGGGAGACAAGAGGAGATTCCTGTGGTCATCGCTGCATCTGAAGATAGGCTCGGGGGGGCCATCGCAGCCATAAACAGCATTCAGCACAACACTCGCTCCAATGTGATGTTTTACATTGTTACGCTCAATGGTACAGCAGACCATCTCCGGTGAGCTCTGCTTGCCTGGTGATTCTGCTTCTAGAGGATGCTCTAGAACAGGCCAGCTGCCAATCCAGGAATGTTTTTTTCCATATGTGTATACTTCTTCTATACAATTGAGATCATACCACATAAAAACTGCACATGAGAGGTTTTTCCATGTGATTGTATCATAAACACATCCCTGTGGTAGGAGAAAGAATATAAGGAATTTGTACCAAGATGTAAATTAATTTAGTCACACACACATTATTAAATCAAGGGTTTTTTTTTAGTAATAATTTCTCAGTGAAGGAGCAATATGTTGATTTACATTCTGTTACAAGTTCCTTATCTCATGGACACACCCTGAGTAGTTAGTTCTAGAGTGGGATGGTCTGGGGGAACGATGGCAAGGTGGTGTGGTGAAGTGAGCATATAGATGAGAATCCGGATCCTGGCCCAGTGATTGGGGAGAATTACTTAACCCCTGGGAGCCCATTTCCTCATCTCTAAGTATGGGGTGAAAATGTCCAACTTAGAGGATTATTGTGTTGAAAATGAGAATATATAAAAAAACATTAAGAACATAATAGTAAACGTTCCTTACTGTAATTGTGATTAATCAAAGAATCCTAATCTGATAAAGTCATCCAGATCTTGAAAATGCTCTGAATTCAGATTTATGATATTCAAAGAAAACATCTTATTTAATAGGCTAACAGTTGTCACTGTTCTAAAACATTTCTGTCCTTGTGACTTTCTCCATGGTTCCTGTTTAGTTTGTGAAAGTTGTTATTTTTCCTATATTTTAAGGACTCCAAGGGGCGCTTGGGTGGCTCAGTTTGTTGAGCGTCTGACTTTGGCTCAGGTCACAATCTCGTGGCTCGTGGGTTCAAGCCCTGCCTCCGGCTCTGTGCTAACAGCTCAGAGCCTGGAGCCTGCTTTAGATTTTGGGTCTCCCTCTCTCTCTCTGCCCCTCCCTTGCTCATGCTCTGTCTCTCTCAGTCTCAAAAATAAACTTTAAAAAAGTAAATAAAAACTCCAAAACCATCTAAAATAATGTAGAAATAACGCACTAGCAGAGACTACAGGAAAAATGTGCAGTCATTTACAGAACACAGACTTTCTTAGAGATAGTACCTTAGACACTGGTGGAGGAATTACTTAGTCATTACAGTGAATTAATGAGTCTAAAAGAACAGGCTACCAGTTTTATCAACAATTAGCTTTCACTGCCATCATATTTTGACTTATTTTCTTCACCACGTATTTGGAGAAACAAGAGTTGATTGGTCCGTGTGATGATGGGATGTTCCCAACCGGTTTCTCTCCAGCACTGACCCTGAATGTGAGCCTGGTGGGAGCACTCTCCATCACCACAGAATCTTGGTTCAGGCAGGGAGTTTGATGGGCATACCTTCACTTAGATGAGGAAACCAAGGCTCGTAGAAGAGGCTTGAAGACATCTATATGGTCCCCAGGGTTTCTCTTAAACTACATTATGCCCTCATTGGAAGACAGAGAAGGCTGTAGTTTGGGGACATAGTTACTTATTTAAAAAATTTTTTTGTTTATTTTTGAAAGAGCACGCGTGCACACATGTGCAGGAGGGGCAGAAAGTGAGGGAGACACAGAATCTGAAGTGGGCTCCAAGCTCTGAGCTCTTAGCACACCTAACGAACCATGACGTGAGATTGTGACCTGAGCTGAAGTTGGACACTTAACTGACTGAGCCACCCAGGAGTTCCTGGGGACATGGTTATTTAAAAGTTTTTCTTTAATGTTTATCTATTTTTGAGAGAGAGAGTGCAAGTAGGGGAGGGGCAGAGAGAGAGACACACACACGCAGAATCCAAAGCAGGCGCCAGGCTCCGAGCTGTGAGCACGGAGCCCAATGTGGGGCTTGAACCCATCAACCGCAAGATCATGACCTGAGCCAAAGTTGGATGCTTAACCGACTGAGCCACCCAGGCGCCCCAAGGACACGGTTATTTAAAACAAATTTGGTGCTTTTATTTTCATCAGGTCCTGGCTCAGCAGCAGTACCTTGAAAAGCATCAGGTACAAAATTGTGGATTTTGACACTAAACTTTTGGAAGGGAAAGTCAAGGAGGATCCTGACCAGGGGGAATCCATAAAACCAGTGAGTTCCATACATCCTTGTTTGTACTTGGAGTTTGGTGGACTCGAACACAGGTTTGAACTGCATGTGTCCACCTATATGCAGGTTTTTTTTCGATACAGTACTATAAACGTTCTTACGATTTTAACATTTTTCCCTAGCTTACGTTATTCTAATACAGCATATAGTATGTATACCAGATGTATGGACTGTTATAGGTAAGGTCAACAAGTAGGCTATTAAGTTTTGGGAGAGTCAAAAGTTGTATGTGGATTTTTGTGCAGGGGGCCAGTGCCCCTAAACCCCAAGTTCTTCAGGAGTCCACTGTGTTAGGAAGTGACTGGAATACTTGGGTAACTGGGTATGGTTCCCTGGGGATCAAGGTTGAGCAGTTCTGAGACCTTTAGCTGTCTTCTCCTGCATGGGTACTGAGAGCACTCTGGGAGTTTCTAATAAAGGCATAGTCACTGATGAATCCTGTGCCAATGGCTCTTTCTTTTTCCTTTCCCAGTTAACCTTTGCAAGGTTCTACTTGCCAATTCTGGTTCCCAGTGCAAAGAAGGCCATATATATGGATGATGATGTAATTGTGCAAGGTACCAAAGACTGTCACCATTAGTGCTGTTCTCTATCCAGAGTGTGGGTGGTAGCAATTGTTTTATTTATGGTATCTTATAAAAGGTCATCCTAAGTGGGAGGAATGGGCATCTTGAGGCAACTCAAAGTGTAAATCTTAAAAGAAAAAAAAAAGTAAATCTAAATCTTACACCTTGTCTGTTTCAGGGGATATTCTTACCCTTTACAATACACCACTGAAGCCAGGGCATGCAGCTGCATTTTCAGAAGATTGTGACTCAGCCTCTACCAAAGTTGTCATCCGTGGAGCAGGGAACCAGGTAAAGTACTTATTCAAGATCTTACATAGACACGCCACTCTCTATACTGCAGGGTAATGGGGAGAGGCAGCAAAATCAAGGGGCCCTTTACTTTTGCTACATTTTCCATTCCCCAGTTCATCCCCAAATTCAAGGCCGCTTTTCTGTGGATTGGTTCATGATTTTAACAACCTGTTTCTCCTTGAACATCTGGCTTAGTATGTTTATTCTAGGTTCCTATTGTTAATTTGGAATCCAAAATGTCACTGTTTTGTTAAAAATGTTTATTGGAGAGGGGGAAGAGAGAGCATGGGCACATGTGTGCAGGAAGGGCAGGGAGAGAGAGAGAGAGAGCATCCCAAGCAGGCTCCGTATGACCTGAACCAAGATCAAGAGTTGGATGCTTAACTGACCAAGCCACCCAGGCATCCCCCAAATGTCACTTTTCATTGCTTTACACAGAGCCCCTTTGCTAATAATCTGAGTAGTTTAATAAGCAGGTTTTTTTTTTTTTTAAACTGGCTATCAGTTACATCTATTCTGTTTGAAGCAATAAACCTACTATATATCCCATTTGTGTTTTAGTATAATTACATTGGCTATCTTGACTATAAAAAAGAAAGAATTCGTAAACTGTCCATGAAAGCCAGCACCTGCTCATTTAATCCTGGAGTTTTTGTTGCAAACTTGACAGAATGGAAAAGACAGAATATAACCAACCAGCTGGAAAAATGGATGAAACTCAATGTAGAGTAAGTATATATAGCTGACCATGCTGTAAAGATGCTTATTTCAACCTGGGTGGTCTTGTTTAAGAGGAATTTTTAAGGATTCTCCACTAACAGTTTACATTTGTCATTTGTCCCCCCAAGAGAGGGACTGTACAGCAGAACACTGGCTGGCAGCACCACAACACCACCTCTGTTGATCGTATTTTATCAACAGCACTCTACAATTGACCCCATGTGGAATGTCCGCCACCTTGGTAAGTTGAAAAAATTAACCAAAGGCCTAACTAATAAAGAATTTAAGTGTCTTTCCTCAGGGATGGGATATATCCAGTTCCCTTTAAGTTTTCTGGAGTTTGATGTAGCATTCTTATTTCTGACTAGTACTAGGTACAATCATTTGGCTCTTTTTTTCTCAATGTAAGGTTCCAGTGCTGGAAAACGATATTCACCCCAGTTTGTAAAGGCTGCCAAGTTACTTCATTGGAATGGTCACTTTAAGCCATGGGGAAGAACTGCTTCCTATTCTGATGTCTGGGAAAAATGGTATATTCCAGACCCCACAGGCAAATTCAGCCTGATCCGAAGACATATGGAGATCTCAAATACAAAATAAAACATAATTTATGCTATAAGCATTTCTCAGGAAATCCTGGAAGACAGTATGTGTGGGAATTAACAGTTGCAAGGCTTCAATGCCTATCTGCAGCAACCCATGGAAAGAGGGACATTTCAGCTGGGTAAAGAGGATGAACTACCCTGTTTAGCAGTCAGCTTCCCAGATAGGCTATAAATGTCTCCATCTGCCTTACCAAATGTTTGCTTACTGCCATACTGAAGGACTGACAGGGATGGTACGGCTAGTTCAACACTACTGCTTGGTTTTAATTTTGTAATATTAACCTGTGGTCTGATCTGTTAATAAAGTGAAACCTACATTTTTCAATAGGTGTCTGATGGTTTGCTTCCAGGTGATTAAGTATACTTCTACCCAGTTGTTAAGAGAGCGGTGCTGCTATAGAATTCAGACACTTTATAATTGCCTCATTTTTAAAGAATGAGTGTACCATGATATATATTTACAAAATTTACACAGCTCATGGCATACAGCAACAAACTATACATCACACACAATAGAACAGCTCAGCAGTCTGCTCAAAATGTAAAAAAAAAAAAAAAAAAAACGAAAAAAACAAACCACAAAACCCAACAAACACCTTCTAAAAAGACAAGGTTGTTACACATAGTCTGTACTGAAGTCATAAGCATCATCTTCCTCTTCAGTCATTTTATCTGAGATGTAAGATTGTGCTGACTCATCTATATTGGAGAAAAGAAAAGTTAAGGTTAAAATTCCATACCATGCCGCTTTGTTATTGGTAAATCCCTCCACCAACCCACCTGCTTGAGACTCCTCAGGCAGTGCCCACGTCTCTTCTGCCGGGACCATGGCTAAGCTCTCTTCCTGTGGGACAAAGAAACAGTGCAAGATTAGTAACACTTGTCTGCTCAATCTAACTAACTGCACATCTGGAAAGACTCTGAAGGTACTTGTAACGAGACACACAAAATTAAGACTAATGATTGCAAACCTTAAATACTAAATCTTAGGTTTTTTTCTTGGTTGTTTTTTTTTTGTTGTTGTCTATCATGAACTGTTTAATTTCTACTTTCATCCCTTTCCCATTTGTTAAACATTATTAATGATAAAAAATGCACTCAAGCTTAAGCAACTTGTGTGCAACATACTTACATCAGCTTCTTCATCAACACTTTCCTGGTCACTGTCAAGGTCGTTGTGGTCCTCCTCCTCCTCCTGCTGTTTCTCTTTCTGTCTTGGCAGTTCTTCAGGAATGTCCTTTTCTTCTATTATTCCATTTGTTAGACCTGAAGACTGGAAAAGGATGCTCCTGGCTGAACGAGGGCCCCTGATGCCTAGGGAAGGAACATAGCCCATGTAACCAGAGACCTTTTACTGCCCTGTCAGCCAATGAAGAGAGCAAACACAAGCCTTGCTTACTGTGTATGCTGTGTGCATTGTTCTTTTCCAATTCTTCCAGATTAAAGCCCTGTTTCATGTCTGTCATGATGCCCTCATTAAAATGTGGAGAGGGAGTCCAGGATGTAGGGGGATGGCAATAGTAACCTAAGGAGGCACTAGTATTAAAAACAAGATTTGTCAAAAACCAGTGGTCTTCATTCATGTGGTCCTCAAAATGCCAAGAGAAAGGAGTCTTACCCTGTCCACTCAGACCACATCAGTTTGGCTGCACCTTCTACATTTGGGCTTCCACCTTTTTGGTGCAGTCCTCTTCTCTGAGCAAGCAATGTAAAAAATTCCAGATGATTCTTAAAGTCTGGGACAGTAAATTTCAGTACTACCTTAAAAAAAAAAAAAAGGAAAACTGAAAATGTCATTTATCTGATACAGTGTAAAAAGCCTTGAAAAATCTCCCACTTAAATGCTTATGATGAAAGAGAAAACGGAGCTCAAGGGAAGAGGTTCTTATACCTGTCGAGCATCAGCCTGGGACAAGATGGCGCTAGCGGCCTCTACTGGTTTCACCATTTCAATACTCGCTGGACTCCTTAGAGCAAGTGTGCTGGCAGAGTTAAGCGGAGACACGATGCAGCTTGGACTGTCTATGACTGTGATCTGTTTGTCCAAGGTGACAACCTGCATGCACCTAGAACAAGAGGGATGGTAACTGATGGGAGCACTGGTTTACCTGAAGGATGAGAGACAACACGAAGCTCAGGGTTGGATTGAACAAACTCAGCACACAGTCTGTCAGATCCAGTTTATCATCATTTGCTTCGTGTTTTATCTGAAACCCTAACGGTGCTCCATCTACTTCTAAAAAGAAACACTACGTTATAGCCTATATGTTGGCCTAAATGCAAGCTGTTTCCTCTGCCATAAAGATTTCCCCTCCCCTCAATCTATTTGGTTGTCTTTCAAACTAGATGTGAGCTATTCCACTCGAATCCATTCTTCCCTAAACCTAGCACTAACCTAACCCTGTTCCTTTCACGGACACCTCTAAAGAGAGAATGGTCTTCCTTAAGCTATTGAAAACAAAATATTGACTCATCTATGATAAAATATTATAATTATGTAAGAACTCATTTTTACCTTGTCAGCCCCATGGATACACCAACATTACATATCCGTTCTTGTTTCAAGCTGTTGATGATGCTGCTTTTCCCCACATTTGGGAAACCTACAAATGGGAAATCCACAGAACAAAAGGCATTATGTAATTGGTAATTACCAAATTTCCACTGCCTTATTTTAGGTTTGCCTGATGTTTAGAGCAAGATCAGAGTTGGATCTGAGTGTCTTCATTTCAACACTAAGACGAATCTTAGCATCTTCATTTCTTGCACAAGAAATCAAGGGTAGGAGGATTAATTCAAATAAACTAGGGAGCTTTCAGAAGCCAACTTCCTACAGTGCACATCTGGCAAAAGACTGAAATAGGCAGCAATTAACGTTTCTTTGTGTGTATCTGAAATGGGCAAGAAGCTAATGTTTGAACAAGCCCTTTATTAAGCACCAACCCCACACAGTTAACATGGAAAAATTCTTGGCACTTAAAAGATAATACGTAAGATGTGTTGAACTGAAACTCACCAATTACTCCAACCCGAATGGCTTTGCCGTAAGTCTCCTGAAAACTTCTAAGAAGCTTCCAAAGGCCTTCTTTCCCAACACAGACTTCATTTTTGAATGGAGCTCTCTTCTTTAACTTCAAATGCTAAATAAAATTCCAAGTTAAGTTTACTTCTGATAACTCACCAGATAAAACCCAAGCAATCTGGTTCCAGAACCCAGCTATTAAAATCACACTATTATCTTTCAGATTATCTCTGGATGAAATCAGAGTTGGATCTTATGAGTTCTCATTTTTTAATCAAGATTTTGTACACTCATCATATTTCAGCCATCCAAAATCTGAAAGAACCATACTTCCCACCACTAACAGTGAAGAGTACCTTGATTATCTTGCCCTTGTCCTTCAGATTTGTTGAGGCTCTGAACACCACTGTTGGTAATTCCTTCTTCAAATAATTTAGCCAGTTTTCCAAATTCTCCTTTGGTACCAAATCTAATAGGAATTAGGAATAAGACACATACTCTCAATTTGGTAATTTTGTTGATAGGAACATGCACTATCTGATAAGCTGGATTTCACTCTGGTTTGTCTCTTCAGTTTTTTCAAAAGATTTAAGTGGAAGATGGGGAGAGGGTAAGCTCCCCACTATGTTGCCCTTATCTCAACAGATTTTGGTATCTATACCTCTGTATTTCTTCAATTCTCCTCTGTACTACTCACCCTTTCAGAATTAAGTCAACCTGTAGATCATTACCCTACAACTCTAGGGCTATGTTTCCAAAATTTACTCTCACATATCAACCATGTTTACTGGCCCCAGCAGTAACTGTGGATCCCAATATTACTTTCTGCTTCCCAAGTCTCTGTTCTGGGTTTTCCTGGCCCTGATGCTCAAACCCGTACGTACCTGCACTTCACATAAACACTGTCATACTGCCATCTCTTCCTATGTGAAATATACTGCACAGTAAGCTATGTACAGAAGCTTACACTCTTGAATAAGACAAAGTGCTAAGTAATGAATGTCAAAAAGAAAGTTGAAACCAATTGATCTCTTACAGAAAATACCTCCACCCCATTGCCCAGCACTGTCTTTGGCAACAAGACCATATGCACTGGCTTTACTGAGATCAGAGTTGGATCTTAACAGTCTTCAGTAAAAATCAGACTGCTCACATGTTTTCCTCATACCTCACTAGTGCATATGGAACATAAAACATCCCTTTTGCTCACCTGATTTGTTTAATACAAGTACCAGCTTTTTCTGTCCACCCTGGACAATGGCCTCTTCTACCTGGGGACACCTGCAACCAAGAGGATCTCTGGCATCCAACACCTCCAGCACAACATCTGAGGCTTCAATCACCTGTCAAAGCAGAAACTATCAGAGGAGCATCCCTTACTCTAGCAACACCCTCCATACAAGTATACTGGCGTTTTCCACTTTGCAACTCGAAGTTGGATCTTTTGTCTTCACTTTGGCATGAAGGATGTTCACATATCATTTCTCATAGGAAAGTGAAACACAAGTTTGCTTGGCAGCCTCTGGTCTCTCATCAAAGTGGAAATACCCCACTGTCTTGAACATATTACCCTCCCATAGTGAATTATGTAGTTTGATAGGCCCCTGTGGCCCTGCCAAGACTGCTGAGCAACAGTCATGTTCTATTTACAGAGGGGAGTGAGCTAGGAAAACGGGCATTGGGGATGGGAGTTCTGGGGAGCAGCTATGCCAAGACACTCCCTTGACCTCCTTCACTTAGGAGGTCACACACTACTTCCAACAAGAGTATTTTAGAGACTTTTTCCACACTGCTTGCTATAATGTATTTTTCTCTATTAAGTTTTATTTTTGAGAGTGCAAGTGCCCACATGTTGGGGGAGGGGCAGAGAGAGAGGGAGAGAGAAAATCCTAAGCAGGCTCCATGCTAACAGCATGGATGTGGGACTCGATCGCACGAACCATGAGATCATGACCTGAGCTGAAACAACCATGGATGCTTAACTGAATGAGTCACCTAAGCACCCCATGTTTTACTCTATTTTAAAATGTTCTATATCATCATGTTACTTTAACACAAAGTACCACTTTTGTAAATCATGCTCATAGGAAACTGTTCCTGTGCAAAAAATTTAAAACACAAGAATATTTCCTTTAACTAAACAGAAAAGGCTCTAAATAGAATAAGCCACAATAAACAAATAGGATAAGCCAACTTTCTGAAAAATTTTTCTAGCTCAAGTCAATTCCACTTCCACCTTTTCAGGGTTGGTAGCAGGAAAAAAGAATGACTCTAGTCTTTTCCAACCTCATTATCATTTTTACACACTAGCCTAGACTAAAATACCTTTTTAAGTTCCTGACAATACAACTTCTTTGGATTCTGTTTGCCTGCCTTGGCTTTGTTCTTAGCTTTACGCTGCCCAAATTCCTACAAGATAAAAAAACAAAGGAAAAACACAAAATTAGCAGTTCAGTTGTAACGTCCTTCTCCACTTTCCATGGCTAATTAGGAGCACTGCAATTGTTATTTCTATAGGTAAAACGGAGTGAGAATGGTCTTTTTCTGCCCAGGAGGTACAACAGCCCCTGCCCTAAGTCTGTACTTTTGCTCCTACAATAAAACTCTCATTCACAAAGACACTTGATCATACCTCGTTCACAGGTTCCAAGTTAGATGCCTTAACACCAGGGTTAGTTTCAAGTTTCCTTTTCTTTTCCTGTTCTTTCTGCCTATCGAGTTTCTGCTGCTGTTTTAGTTCTTCAAGCTGTATCCAAGTCATAAGAGAAAAGGGTGAGCCAAAGCAACTTGGCATTACTTTACTTTCAAAAAATACACATACCCACACATCACTTGTTCAAAGTTTCAGCTAACATATCTTACTCGCTGTTTCCTTAGCTCAGCTTCCCGAAGAAGAGCCTCTTTAAAGGGAGCACTGTTTGGAACTCCTGGGTCTTTTCTAGGCTTTTTGCGACCCTGTTTTTTGGCCTCCTTCCTCAATTTTCGATGGTGCTCTCGAACCTATCATAATAAAAATTTTTATTAGTTTATGAAATTTACTAGCCAATCTGGCTAAAGTTAATTATGCCTGTAAAATAACCTAGAAAAGCTGTAGCAAAAAAGAAAAATGTCACCAAAAGATTCTCTGCAAGGGTTAACATACTGATCAGAGTTTACAGACTTTCTTATCACCAAATTACTGCACTTTCCCACAGCCATATTCCTGATGCCTAAGAACTTGTACCCATGGACAGTCTATTTAACTTCAGTTTCATGAGGTGAAATCCTATTAATCCAGACCTCCTAGTGGAGGAGAGGTGGAGCAGAAATCACGTTAGGATTATATTTAATACAGTTCTCCTAAGCACTGGACTTACCTTTTTTTGGATTTTATACCGCTTATGGCAGGTCATGCGTTTACTTGCTTTCTTTAACTCTACAAAGACACCGGTCACAAAAGGATTAGACACAAATGATCAATTTGTTTCGTTTTTAGTGACTGTGCTCTAGAATCATATCCCTTTTCCTATTAAGTAGTTAATTAACTCTCAAACTTAATTTAAGTATCATATGTGGCGGATAATAAACATACACCACTCTAAAATCCCAGAGAAGTAGACTCAACAGGTCCGGAGCAGAGCCCAGCTTCCTTGCTCCCACTCTTCTCATATAGACGGGTTGCGCACAGGAGCACATGAGACCCCAAACAGCAGCCACTTCTGGTCAAACACCATGAATTACAAGTTAGGAGCAAACAGTGGGTTTCAGAGGCGGCTCTCGGACCTCACCAGGGCCAGACTGAACGTGGTCATGGAAGGGAAAACGCCGGGCCCGAAACATGGTTCAGACTCAGTTTCCTTGCCTAGTCTCCACTTTTGTCTTCGTTTCGTACAAAAGAACAGGCCCACGGTTAACGTGGGGCCTTCCCGCTCTTGGTTCTACTACCAGGGACCAGCGCGACGGCCTACCCGCAGGCTCTCCCATTCCCGCAGAAGAGCGCCCTGGTGGTGCATCGGCCAAGAGAGACAGATGCCCCTCCATACCCGCTTCCCGACCCCACTCACTCGGTCGCTTCATCCTGGTAGTAGGAAAGGCAGCAGCGGCAGAAGCTACAACGCGCCTCCGACACAGCCACGTGTGAACTGCGGACAAGCGCGAGCAACACGCACTGACGCTACCGCCGTAAACAGCGCCGCCGTCCGCCCGCGTGCGCGCGCACGCAGTGTCGTGCGGAGCCGGGTTCGCTTGGCGGCCGCGGGACTGGTTTTGCGGCGGCACCGGGAGGGGTGAGGGTGGTGAGGGCGGCGGGTGCTGGAGCGACGGCAGCGGCCGCAGCCGGAGGAGCAATAGCAGCAGCCGTGGCGGCCACGGGGCGGGGCGTGGCGGTCGGCGACCGCGGCCGGGGCTGCAGACGGCGAAGCGGCTGGGTAAGGCCGGGCCCGGGGCGGGTGGGGCCGCTCCCACTCGGCCGGCTGCCGGGCCTTTGTGTGGGCCCCGGCGGGCGGGAGCAGCAGCGGAGGCCCCGCCCCAGCCGTGGGGACGCGCCGGTCGGGCCAGGCGCGCGGGGCGGGGCTCGGCGGCGGGCGTCGGGACGGCCCGGCCGCCTTGCCGCACCTGCCGGCCGGGACAAAGGCGCGCCGCGGCCCGGAAACTCCGCTTCTTTCCCGCCCCAGCCGCTGGCCGAGCGCTCGTCGCGGGCAGCTTCAAAGCTGTCAACGTTTCCCTTAGTCCCCGTACCAGTGACAGGTCCGGAAAGTCTTTCATTTCTTCCGCAGGTCAGGGCATCCTTTTTTTGTTGTTTCTTGTCGGTTCGGACGCAAACTCAACTAGTGATTTTTTTTTTCGTTTTACAGATGACTGTGTTAAGACTGAATGTTCTATCAGTGGGACTTGTATTTATAGTAAAGGCTAGATATTTAAGTATCTTATTTATATGCAACACCACAAAAAATCAAGCTTTTAAAACTGAACGTTTCCTGGTTTTTAATTGTCCACCTCTTAAAATATTTTACTGTAAGAGAAGCGTAGTTTTGTTGTGATAGGGGAGGTTTGGTGATTTAATGAAGAAAGATTGGCAAAATGTAAAAGAAATACTGAAAAATGACAAATACATGGTATTATAAACAGATACAGAAATTATTGCTATAGTTAGAGAAACATGTTGGAATAAAACATTCTTATCAACTTATTTTCCAAAGAACTAGGACTCCTCAAAAATGATTTTGAGGTGATTTTTTCCCCATTAAGAGTAGTATGGTTTTGCTTTATTACTTGCTAACGTATTGTAGTATTTTAAGATTCAAAGGAAGATTAGAAAGTATCTTTTGAAGAAATACTTCCAATTAAAACTAACAAATATGTGTGTGGATAAGTGGAAGGGCCTTGATTGTTTTCTTTGATTTGGGGGTCTACAAAATACCTCAAATATTAACATTCTGTCCCAAACTCCAAGATTAGTAAATTGTGGTATATGTGTATATGATAGGCTATTATCAAGCCATCAAACATTACGTGGAAGAATGTTGACTCGGAAGAATCCCAAGTTAAAACACAAGTTGCAAAATACTACATATGGTTTAACACTTTTGTTAAAAAAGGTAAATAAAGCATAGAATAAATACAGAAAACTGTGAATGCCAGTGTTAAGGATGGTTTTTTCTAGAAAGGATTGTAAGGTTTTTTTTCCTCCTTTGAATCCTGTTTTCCAAGATTTTTATTTTAATCATGCATTACAATACTGAGTATCATGAGAAATAAAGGAGAGTACTAAAAGTTTATAAACTGTCAGAATACACCATATGGTTATAATGAGTAAGTATTTTCCCAGTTGCACATTATAAAGTTATTCTTTAGTGTTCACTGTAATTTATTGGTTGTCAGACTTTTGGACATGTGACTGTAATCAGTGCCATTTTAAAATTTCTAACCGAGCTTCATGATGTCTTTCCTCTTTATGGGAAAAGAATTGCTGAAGGGATGCTCACAATCTTTTTAAATTGCACAAACTTTTCTAAATGTCCCACTTATGTATACTTTTAACATATTTATTAAAAAGATGAATTGATCTTTCACGCTATGCCAGATACTATTTTATAAGCCAGTGCTACAAAGATGAATAAAATGTTCTTCCTGTTCCCAGGGAGCATGTAATCCTACAGTTGAAACTTCTTTGTTGTGCTTTGAAGTTTCAAAGTGATTTCATGTACATTTCACAGTCCCAATAATCTAAAGGAGATATGTACACCTGACTGCTCTCATTTTTAGAAGTGAAGAACCAGATCTGAGAGGTTGTGACTCAAGCAACATCAAACAGATAATTTAAGGTGGTGGACTTGAAACTCACATTGTAGTCTTCTGAGTTCAAGTCCTGTTACCTCTCCCACCTGCCAAGTCACATTGCCTCTCTTGCCAACTTCCAAACTACGTTTAAAAATGTGTCCGTTGAATAAGAAAATAATTGAAAATTACCCTTAAGTTGCATCTTTTTCTTGTTTTACCAGAAAAAATGAATGGTTTAAGGAGTTTTGGATATTGTGTGGTCTAAACTGGTATACACACCAATGATTTACTTTTTTTTGGTCATTTGCTTTTCACTGGATTATTTATGAAGATAATTTTGACGTGCCAAAATGATTGAAGGTTTTGTTTTTAATCTTTCTAAACTTGTGTGTGGTGTCTTTCCAATGCTGATAGGACTTTTGGAAAGAAATGTCTTTCTCTGAATTTTTTTTTTTTTTAGGGGGGGAGGAGTTTTCCAGACTCTGCTCACATGGGCCATTCTTGGTTTGTTCCAGCTTGCCAACACTTGGGGTCACATGTGAGCCTTCCACATGTGTTCACTCTCCATTCCAGCTCTGTGATTGAACTCTGCTCTTATTGACTAGGGGGCATTTGGGCAGGCATGCTTCATTCCTGGAATTGACAGTCATTCCATGTGAGTAAAGTGGAATCTCAGTGAGCCTTCTTTAAGTATATGAAAAGCATTTGGTTTTAAAATGGAAAGAAGTGTCAGGTACTGTTAGTGCCTGAGCCTTTGCAGCAGTTTGGCTCAAGAGAACTGATATGCCTATGTTTTCCAGTTCTCTTATCTTTCTTTAGCAGTTCTACTTGAATGTTTTCTATCTATTCGTACTCATTTTTATTCCTTCTGACCTTTTTTTTTTTTTATTTCCCCTTTCTCTGCTTTGTTCTTCTCTTTCAGTTTTGAATATATTAACACTGAATCAGCACTTCTAAAGCCCTGCCTTCTCCCACTGGCTTCACTTGGCCTTCAGACATAATGAGGAGACTGGCTTTTCGAGGCGCTGGTTGTGCTCTGGTAAAGCTGGTAAATTACTGATCATCTACACCTTTTCTCTTTTCTGTCCTTCCCTGCCTTTTGCCTTCCACTTTTCTTGAATTTTGTTATCCTTTCCATAAAGAGTCCCTCCTTGTTTTCATCAAATTCACTTGTGTCCTTGTCATAGCTTGTTTAATTAGGTTTGGCCCTTAGTTTCTTCATCTTAATGAATTGAGGCCAGTTGATCAGCCTATTATAAATAAAAGAAAATCAACAAAACTTGGCTGTCCTTGGCATAAGCCCGTTGAACCTTTTAGCCACTTGTAGCCAATTGCAAACTAATATACCTCGTAACAAACCAAAGCCTAGAGGAGGGAATATCGTCATGGTAGGCTGTTTTTAAATACCATGTGGACTGTATTTCAGAGGAAGACGTAGGGGACTCCTCTTGCTTCTTAGTTGGTAATCAGAATTTTTTTTTTTTTGGTTGGTTTTGCCCCTCCTTTCTGTTCCCTGAAGATGCCCAATTTTTTCTCCATACCTACTGGCAACCCATTCTTTCAGCTGATTGTGTCTTAGTTTACTGAAGTTGAATGTTGATGAGTGAAACTGGGATCAGGTTTTTCTTTTAGCTTTAGAGAAAGATCTTTGAAATCATAGTATACTATCTCATACTATTGTTAAATTGTACAAGCATTATAGAACCTTCTCAGGCATATACCTTTTCCCTGTAGCTGTAGCAGATCATTTTAACAGTTGCATTTTTTGTGTTACCATCAAATGTGTACATTAGTAAAGTCGTGTTAATATTAGTTACTAGACAGCCTACCTAAACCCAAGAGCAAATATTTATGTGCTTCTGAAAGGCCAAGTAGGACCTAAAAGTTCACTTCTGAGGTACTGTTGCAAATTATCTGTTGAAACTTAAAGCTATGATTTCAAGATTCATGAGCATAGAATACCTCATATGACTGACTGAAAAGGAGATCAGTCTGATTGACAGAAAAGTTTCAAAGCAGTTTTACTTTGACATAGGTGTGGTAAGTCACATTAAGTGTTTTCCAGGAATATGTGTTGTGGCCTTCTTTAATGAGTGGAGAAAATTCATTTTCAGTGCATTATTCTTAGAGTTCATCTAAAATGCTAGAAGATTCATTGTCCTCTGCCCTCTACACTGCCACTGCTCATTTTCCTCAAGCACTGATTTCTATTTTTTCCATATCGTGGCCCACCTGGAAAATGATCATAGTTGTAAGACACACTGGGGAAAACAGATGAAGCTGCTGACTCCAGAGGTGATTGCCTTGGGGTTTCTGTCCCCATGACCTGCCTGGCTGCTTCAGGGGCTTGAGGGATCAGTACCTCCGCACTGCACTACATGCAGGTTTTTAAAATCCAGTGATGAGTAAATTTGGAGCCAGACGTGATTGGGTCATTCAAAATTGGTGATACATAAATGAATCTACTTTTGTTGAATTTGTCCTATCTGAATTGAAAGTGTAGCATTCTGGTAAGTGAAGGGGCTAAAGCCAACAAGGTCCAGAATTTCCCCTGAAAAAACGTGACAGTTAAGTTTCTTTACAAGAGTTAAAATATCCTCCTAAGTGAACCCGAATCTTGGTAGCAGGTGGCTAGCTGAGGGCTTGGTGGCAGTGTCTAAATTTAAGTATAAGAACATGGCTGATTATTTCTTATAGAAGAAGTTGGATTCCATGGGTTCCAAGAGAAGACGAGCTACCTCCCCTTCTAGTAGTGTCAGCGGGGACTTTGATGACGGGCACCATTCTGTATCCACACCAGGCCCAAGCAGGAAAAGGAGGAGACTTTCCAATCTTCCGACTGTAGATCCTGTGAGTAACTGACACCACAGCTTCTGCCTGCTTTTCCTGCTCTTCCTTTAAGAATAAGCAGTTAAGATCCAGGCCTCACCACTTCTTTCTCCTCTGGCTAGATATTCCTAATCTCTTTCCTAATGTAGCTAACAGTCTTAACAGTAATAGTATAATTCAGTGTTAAGAAATAATGGTGGGTGGGTGTGGGTGGGTAAAATAGGTTATCCTATTTAAGGGGATTAAGAGGTATAAACTTCCAGTTACAGAATAAAAAAAGTCACAGAGATGAAAAGCACAGCACAGAGAATACAGTCAGCAGTGTTGTAATAACATTATGTGGTGACAGATAGTAACTACACTTACTGTAATGAGCAGTGAATAATGTGTAGGTTTATTGAATCATTGTTGTACATATGATATTGTATGTCAGGTATAATTCAATAATGCACTTAAAAAATTAGTATTCAGGAGCTCTCAAGAAAAGTAATTTCTCTGAATACATTTAGAATGGGAAATTTGCATAAAGGGATTTCTGTTTTGATGAAAACATGTTTTTCTAAGAGTGTAATCTGCTGAAGCACTTACCTTAATTCTAATTGAAAGTAACCAAATGGGTTAGCAATTCAACAGGCCAGAGAATGGCAGACAATGAAATAGAAATATGTACAAATTTGTTTTGTAATTTTATTGAGATGTAATTGACAGCACCGTGTACGTTCAGGGTGTACAGTATAATGATTTGACATATATTTTGTGAAATGATTGCCACAGTTAGTTTAACGTCTATCATATCATATAGATGACCAAAAAAATGATTTTTTTCCTTGTGATGAGAACTCTTAGGGTCTACTCTTGTGGCAACTTTAAAATATACAGTATGGGAGTATTAACTATAGTTACCGTGTTGTACTTTATATTCCTGGTACTTATTTATAATAACCAGAAGTTTGTACCTTTTGACAAAAAATTTTAAAATGTTGGTATTTGCATTATACGTTCATTCAAATAACTTTGTGCTTGTCATGTGCTAGGCACTCACTATTCTGATGGTTGGGATATAGCCATGTGTAGGACAAGCCAGTTTTCACATGGAGCTTAGATTCTAGTGCAGCAGCAGGAGAATGTAAACAGATGAACAAATAGATAATAAAATACCCCCAACTAATATTAAGTGTTAAGAAGAAGAGTTTGGCTGATTTGGGCTTCTTGGGTCCAAACCTTGAGGCATTTCTTTGCGATTGGAAGGCACTGGCCCCACAGAATACTGGGGAAGGGTGTTCCAGGGAGGAGGGACCCAATGCAGAAGAACTAGGTCAGGAATGGGTTTGTTGTGTTGTGATTACAGAACAATAGTCAAGAGGGAGAAGGAGACTGGCAGAGTCTGCCCAGCCACAGTATGTAGTTACCTTACCTACTCTGTGGTCATTATTACGAATTTAGATTTTATTCTCTGATTAGTAAGAAGCCCCTCTTTTGGATGATTTTAAGCAAGAAAGTGATATAAACTGATTTAGCTTAAAAGAATAATCACCAATAGCATAAATCTGATGAAAGATACCAAAATGTTTAATAAGTTATTTTATTTTTAAAAATGTTTATTTATTTGGGGGGGGGGGGGAAGAGGCAGAGAGAAAGAGAGAGTGAGAGAGAGAATCCCAAGCAGGTTCCATGCTCAGTGTGGAGCCCAATACGGGGCTCAGTCCCACCACTGTGGGATCATGACCTGAGCTGACATCAAGAGTTGGACGTTCAACCGACTGAGCCACCCAGGCACCCCATGAAGTTAAATTATTAAAAAATTTTTAAATGTTTTTTTTCAATTTTTGAGAGGGGGGAGAAGGGCAGAGAGACAGGGATAGAGGATCTGAAGCAGGTTCTGGGATGATAGCAGTGAGCCTGATGTGGGGCTTGAACTTACGAACTGTAAGATCATGACCTGAGCTGAAGTTGGATGCTCAACTGACTGAACCACCCAGGTGCCAAAGTTAAATTATTTTAAATAAGGAGATACTGTCATGTCAGCACATTTCAGACCTGGGATCCTATGTGGGAACTTGAGGATTTGTCCATTTTCTCTGCTTGCCTTTTAGGGGTCTCTTTTTATTAAGGATAGTCCTTATACCTACACTGGCTCTGTTTTCACATTTCTGGTGATTTTTTTCATCTTTTCATATGTGTAGATTGCTGTGTGCCATGAACTCTACAACACCATTCGAGACTATAAGGATGAGCAGGGCAGGCTACTCTGTGAGCTCTTCATTAGGGCACCAAAGCGAAGGTGAGTTGGAAGGTGAATGGGAGGGATTTGGTCCTGGGTCCATGTTTATGGTGTTTGGTAGTTGAGTTTTTTTAGAAGGAATGGCTTAAATGATAACTGGAGTCCCCATTTTGGTTTTAGTTGTCAAGATGCAGTGAAGCATATTTAAAAAGAAATTTATTGTAAAATACACAACGTAAAATTTATGCATTTTACATTTTTAAGTGGACAGCAGCAGTTCATTGAGTGTTTTTTATTCACATGGGTGTACAACAGATCTACAAAACTTTTTCATAATGAAAATTCAAACTCTGTACCCATTAGAGAACTCCCAATGCCTCTCCTCCTGCCCCCAGCCCCTGACAGCCACCATTACACTTTGTTTTTCTAAATTTAACTATGTTAGGGATTTTATGTAAGTGCAATCATACAATATTTGTCTTTTGTGACTGGCTTCTTTAACTTAGTATAATGTTTTTAATGGTCATCCCTGTTGTAGCATGTGATAGGATTTTCTTCTTTTTAAAGGCAGAATAATACTCCATTGTATGGATATACTGTCTTTTGTTTGTCCATTTATCCATTGATAAACACTTGGGTTGCTTTCACCTCTTGGCTATTGTGAATAATGCTGCAGTGAACATGGGTGTGTAAATACCTCTGATGCTGCTTTCAGTTCTTTTGGATATATACCCAGAAGTGGCATCTCTGGATCTTATAGTAATTCTGTTTTTAATTTTTTGAGCAACTACCATACTGTTTTTCACATCACTGTCCCATTTTACATTCCCACTAACGATGTACAAAGGTTCCAATTTCTCCATATCCTTGCTACACTTGTAGTTTTGTAGTAAGTTTTGAAATCAAAAGTATGAGTCATTGTGATGGTTAATTCTATGTGTCAGCTTGGCTGGGCTAAGGCATGGCCACATAGCTGGGGAAGCATTTCTGTGTGCGTCTATAGGGATGTCTCTGGAAGAGGTTAGCATCTGAATAGGTAGACTGAGTAAAGAAGATGGCCTTAACCTGCGCAGTTGGGTATCATCCAATGCCCTGAGGCCTTGAATAGAACAAAAGAGGGAAGGAAGGATGAATTAGTGCTCTCTGAGCTGAGACATCCATCTCCTCCTGCCTTTAGATCTCAGAGCTCCTGGTTCTTGGGCCTTCAGACTCATACTGAATTATACATACCACTGACTTTTCTGGTTCTCTGACTGGCAGATGGCAGATCCTGGGCTTCTTGGCCTCTATGATCTCATGAGCCAATTCCTATAACATGTGTGTGTGTGTGTGTGTGTGTGTGTGTGTGTGTGTGTGTGTGTATGTATCTCCTGTTGGTTTTGTTTCTCTGAAAAACCCTAATACAGTCTTCCAACTTTGTTCTTCCTTTTCAGGATAGTTTTGGCTGTTTGGGGCTCTTTGAGATACCATGTGAATTTCAGGATGGATTTTTCTGTTTCTGTAAAAAATGCTGTGGGGATTTTGATAGGCATTGCCTTGAATTTGTAGATAGCTTTGGGTAGTATTGGTATTTTAACAGTACTTAAGTTTACTAATCCATGAACATGGGATATCTTTCCATTTATTTGTGTCTTTAATTTCTTACAGAAATGTGTAGTTTTCAGTGTACAAGTTTTTCAACTTGTTGGTTAGGTTTATTCATAAGTTTTTTTGTTTTGTTTTTTGTTTTGATGGTATTAAAGTTGAATTGTTTTCCTAATTTCCTTTTTTGGATTGTTCAGTCTTAGTGTATAGAAATGCAATGGATTTTTGCATGTGGTAATTTTGTATAATGAAACTGCAAATTCACTTACTCTTTTTTTTTTTTTTTAATCTTTAAGTTTTTTGCATGTGAGATCATGTTACCTGTGAACAGAGATAATTTTACTTCTTCCTCTTCAATTAGGAGGGCTTTTCTTTTTGTTGCCTAATTGTTTTGGTTAGGACTTCCAGTAATGTGCTGAAAAGAAGTGGTGAGAGCAAATATCCTTGTTTTTTTTCCTCAACTTAGAGGAAAAGCTTTCAGTCTTTCATGATTTTGAGTATGATGGCAGTTGTGTGCTTTTCATATATGGCCTTAATTATGTTGTGGTACTTTCCATCTATACCTAATTTGTTGAGAGTTTTTATCATGAATTTTGTCAGATTCTTTTTTTGCATCAATTGAGATGATCATGAGGTTATTTTCCTTCATTTGTTACTGTGATGAGTTACTTTTATCAATTTTCGTAGGTTGAATCATCCTTGAATTCCAGGAATAAATCCCACTTGTTTATGGTGTATTATCCTTTTAATATGCTGCTGACTTCATTTTGCTAGTATTTTGTTGAGGAATTTTTATCAGTGTTCATAAGGGACATTGGTCTATACTTTCCTTATAGTGTCTGCTGGCTTTGGTATGAGGGTATTGCTGGCCTCACAAAATAAGTAAATTTTTCCTCCAATTTTTTGGGAAAAGTTTGAGAAGGATTAATGTTCTTTAAATGTTTGGTAGAATTCACCAATAAAGCCATTAGGTCCAGGACTTTTCTGGGAGTTTTTTGGGTTTTTTTTAATTAAAATTTTAAATTCCAGTATAGTTAGCATACAGTGTAATATTAGTTTCAGGTGTGCGATATAGTGGTTAAACAGTTCTGTACATTACTCAGTGTTCATCACGATAAGTGTACTCTTTAATCCCCATCACCTAGTATTCCCACCCCCAGCCACACACCTCTATTCTGGTAACCTTCAGTTCTTCAGTTTGTTAAGAGTCTCTTTCTTGGTTTGCCTCTTTTTTTTCCTTTGCTTGTTTTACCTCTTGAATTCCACATATGAATGAAATCATATGGTATTTGTCTTTCTCTAACTTAATTTCACTTAGCATTGTAGTCTCCTGCTCTATCCGCGTTGTTACAACAGGCAAGATTTCTTTCTTATGGCTGAATAATATTCCATTGTACATATATACCATGTCTTCTTTATCCATTCATCTATCAGTGGACACTTGGGTTACTTCCATATTTGGCTATTATAAAATAATGCTGCAGTAAACGTAGAAGTGTATGTATCCCATTGAATTACCGTTTTTGTATTTTTTGGGTAAATACCCAGTGGTTTTGCCGGAAGATTTTTCGTTACTGGTTCAATTTTCATAATAGTTACAGGTCTATTCAGGTTTTCTGTTTCTTCATATCCAGTCTTGGTAGTTTTATGTTCCTAGGAATTTATCCCTTTCTCCTAAGTTATCCATTTTATTGGCATACAGTTATTCATAGTATTCTTTTATAATCCTTTTTATTTCTGTGGCATTGGTTTTAATGGCATTTCTGATTTTTTTTAAGTCTTCTCTTTTTCTTAGTTCATCTGGATAAGGGTTTGTCCATTATATTGATCCTTTCAAAAAACTGACTCTTAGCTTTAATTGATTTTTATGTTTTTCTATTTTTTGTTTTCTTTTATCTCTATATATCATTTCCTTCCTCCTGCTGGTTTGGGGCTTATGTTCTTTCTCTAGTTCTTGAGAGTGAAGCATATTTTTAAAATTTATTTATGGCATTTAAGGTAACATTAAAGTTATAGCTGTTATCATTAAAAGAAGTAAATTTTTCAAAGTATACAGAGAGCGCACAGTCATTGTTTTCATCTTGCTTTTTTTGCTTTGTCCCCATACTCTTGGGCTTGACTTCTGTAGTCCAGTGAAACAAAAAAAAAAAATTGCTGGCCTAGTATGCACATTGCACACACCTCCCTTTAGAAGCTATGTTCTCCCTGACTAGAACTTCCTCCTTCTCTTGCTGTCAAGATAACATCACTATTCCCTTCTAACTCAGGAAGTTGAAGTTATTTGTTCTGAAAACATACAGAAGTGTGGTAGACAGAATGATGGTCCCCAGATATGTCCATGTTTCAATCCCTAGAACCTATAAATATGTTAGATTATATGCTAGAAAGAAATTAAATTGTTAACCAACTGACTCTGACTTGGAGAGATTATCCTGGATTATCTAGATGGGTTCAGTGTAATCACAAGAGTCCTTAAACAGAGAGGAGGGAGACAGAAGAGTCAGAGTCAGAGAGAGATTTGAAGGTGCTACACTCCTGACTTTTGAAGATGGAGGAAGAGGGCTACAAGCCAATGAATTCAGGCAGCCTCTAGAAGCTAGAAAAGGTGAGGAAATGGATTCTTCCCTAGAACCTCCAGGAGGAACACCAACATCTTGATTTTTAGCCCTGCAAGACCCTTTTTGGACTTCTGTAAAATAATAAATTTGTGTTGTTTTAAGCCATTAAGTTTGTAGTAGCTTTTTACAGCAGGTCTAGGAAACTAGTACATTGAGTTAACTAAAGATTTAGGTTCATTCGTGGTTAATGCCAAAGTGGGTAACCAGCAAGCTGAAGTTGAAGGCAAACTTTTCACCTCAGAGAGCAGAGCCATTAAGAACACAGCACAACATCCTGAATTAAAGAATGTAAATTAGTCATGGCTAAAAAAGAAGGGTTCTTTTTAAAATGAGGTAACTCTCCAGATTTCATTTGGTTTATCATAGTCATCTTTTAAAAGTTACTTAGCATATAATAAAAGCCCATATTTATTTCGTACTATATGTTAGATATATTGCCAGGTACTTTATTCATATTGTTCAAACTTGTAAAATATTATTATCATGGTTTATAGGTGAGAACTTGACGAGTTCTCAGAACTACTAAAGATAGCCAGGGTACAGACTCCAGTCTTTCTGATTCTAGAGCCAGTGCTCTTAACCAGTATGTTGTATAGAGGAACAGCATCGTACTGGAGCACACAAGCCCCTCATTGAAAAGGACTGCCCATCTGCTGCCTTCCACCCCCAGCAGGTTAGTGAGTCCTGAGGGGTGGAGGATACAGACTTTAGGTGCTAGAGCACTGTCTTCTAGCTTCCCAAGATGTGGCACCCTGTGAGCACTGATTGCCTTCCCCCAGTGCTGTACCAGAGGACAGCTCTACCTTCTTTGGAATGGGTATGTTTTCTTAAGAGTTTGTGGGGAGCAGTAATGCTCAGAGCTACACAATTGTGAATTTCTTTTTGAGACTTTGTTTTGATTAGTATATTAAGCTACTTGTGCTAAGATACCCAAATTAACAATGGTCGAAACAAGAAAAACTGCTTTTTCTCATATAAAAGTTCTGTTCTGTAAAGTTCTCAAGGTCTAGGAACTGTCTTTCTTTTGCTGTCGTTGGGGTATCGCTCTTAGCTGTATAGCCTGAGATGGCTCACCAGCACAGCTGTCTTTCAGCCCATAGGAAAAAGAAAGTCTGTTAAGGGTATCGTACACCTTGGCTCTTGTATTGGTCCGAACTTGGGTGCAGCAAGGCTGGGGAATATGCTCTTTAGTACCCACACAGCAGCTCAGAGTGCTGCCATCCTGAGGATAAGGGAAAATGAATTTGGGGATAGCCAGTAGGCTCCGCCTGTCAAGCCTGGTATTTTTCACTTTTCTGGTTAAAAATGTCACTTATGGTTTGACTGTTCTGCTGCCATATCATAGCAGGGTGCCCTCGCCTATTGTTGAAAGAGAAAAGCTGCTATGCAAGAACATGTATGTATTGCACAGTGCTGTTTGTGTATGTGTGTGCCTGGAAGTCTGAAAGAATACTGATTGTGCTTTTACCTCTAGATGAATAGGGACAATTTTTATTATTTTATTCTTTTCAGTATGTTGATTTAAGTGGGAAAAATTAGTAGAACTGTTTCGTTTTCAAAAGATGAGGACCTTGTTTTAACCTTATCACATAGTGAAATCTGGGGATCCTGATTTCTGTTTTGTCTGGTAAGTCTGAAAATGTTTGTGAGGAGCCCTTTCACAGAGCTTCTGGGAGAGAGTGTTCTTTCTAGGCACATGTACTCATTGGGTGCTCAGTTGTCTACAGATAATCTCCCAAGCCTGAAAGGCTGCTGAGGTCCAGCCTCAGCAAGGAGCAGTGGACTATGGCCCATCAGGTCCAGGTGGAGAGAGCCATTGTGAACGTCAGGTTAACAAAGCCCTAACGCTCACCCTAGGAAAGTCCCTTGATGCCACTGATGACATCGATATTAGGCCTAGGTGGTCCTTTGTTGTTACTTGCTAAGACCTTTATGTTCTTATACTTTGTCTGAATAGCAGAATGAGTACTCCTTTTATTTCCCTCATACTTAATTTTATAGTTCACTAAAATCATAAATAATTGGTAAAAGTTTTAAAAAATTCAGTTTGTTCTTCCTCCTCATTTCTCTTCCTGAAGAACTTAATCCAGAAGCCATTAGGTGAGACTGAGCAAGCTTAACATCTACAGGGAAGACAGGTGTTGGGGTGTTGGGGAGAGGATTTGCACAGTAGCAGTATCACGTCATGGAGTGTCAGCTTGAGCATGGGAAAGTGGGGGGTCATGTGGAAGGACTTCCTGGCACAGGGTCTGGAGGCCTGAGTGGAGAGGGGAGGATGTCCATGTTGGGAGAGTGGTGGTGGTAGTGGCCTATCATGGATGGGGCCGGGAGGGCATCTGCTGGGGTTGTGACCTAGCCCAGGCAGGGGGCTATAGCCTTAGTGAGGTGAGGAGAAGCCTTGTGGGGTCCGGGTAGACAGCAGCAAGAGGAGATTGGTTACATACAGGAGATGAATCATTGTAGTAGATACATTGTGAATAATATGACCCAGGCTTCTCATTATCTGAGAAAGGGAGTACAAATATGGCAAGGAAACTAGAATGAACTCTGTTGTAGGATTGGAATTGGAAACGTTGGTGTGAATTCATGGTTTCCAACATATGTTGGTAATAGAAATTTAAGTATAAGTGAGCTTATGTCTATCCGCACCTTTGTCCATGGAGACAGCCTGGGAGCAGCAACACACCAGTAGTTCTTTGGGGAAATGGCTGATTTTAATGGCAGGGAAAGTACAAGATGAGCCTGTAATATCTTAGGCAGCCAGAAAGTAAGCAGATGTTCAAAGGGTGATGGGTGTCAAAAGGACATAGAGAATAGAAACCATCTTGAAAGGATTCCAACTGGCCCAACCTTGAACAGATTGAACATCAGAATAGTTAATGGATTTTAATGACTTCCAAATAGGAATCCAGGAATCCATATGGATATAAATAAATGAGTAAATTGATTAGGAATGGACTTAATATAATCAGGAGGTACTGCTCTATAAAATACAGGGAGCGATTGAGAAGCTTGGTGGACATCACTAAAATCAAGTGACCAAATTCAGCCTTGCCTAAGTACTGAGACAAGTTGAAATTGTGTGCCACCTAATATTTTATCAGGTGTGACGAACACAATATCATGTCTGTCATAGTCCTGCCAAAGAAGCGTAACCTGCGTTTATTCATTGGGAAAACAGACAAACTCAAATTGAGGGACACCCTATAAAATAAATGGCCCGTAATCTTCAAAAGTATGAAGATCCTGAAAGTTGAGGAAAGACTGAGGAACTGTTTCAGAATGAAGGAGACTAAAGAAATAGAACTAAATGCAACATGTGATTCTGGACTTGATCCTTTTACTATAAAAGACAATTTGGAACAGTTGCAGAACATGAATGGGGTCTGAGGATTAGATAGTGATACTATCAAAGTCAGTTTTCTGATTTTGTTGGTTGAGCAGTGGTCCTTGTTTGTAGGAAATACTAAACTATTTAGGGGTGATAAGACCTCATCTGAGCAGCTTTCTAGTGGTTCGGGGAAACACGCTTTGTACTATTACTGCAATTTTTATGTCAGAATAAAATGATTTTAAAAACTAAATATATCCTACATATATGGCTATAATATGTCAATCACAGTCCCAAGAGAGAGTAAAGCCTTAATGACCATGACATTCTTTGTATGTAATAACAGGTTTCTTATACATCTAGAATGGAGTTAACTACCTACCCCTGAAGGAGAATTGAGAGAAAAAGTCACTTATATACTTGTCTCATGAAATTTCGTTTGAAAAAAAGCCAGAAAGAAGAAGAATAAACATCCATGAACCCAAAACCCAACCTAAGACATTATCATTAGAACTGCCTTTGAGGGACACCTGGGTGGCTGAGTCACTTAAGCATCTGACTCTTAATTTCAGCTCAGGTTTTGGTCTCACAGTTCATGAGTTTGACCCTTGTGTCAGTCTCTGCTCTGACGGTATGGAGCCTGCTTGGGATTCTCTTCCTTCCTCTCGCTCTCTGCCCCTCCCCCACTCATGCTCTCTTTCTCTCAAAATAAATAAACATTAAAAAAAAAAAACATGAAAACGTCGGGGTAGCTCAGTCTATTGAGTGTCTGACTTTTGGTCTCTGTTCAGATCATGATCTCATAGTTCCTGAGATCAAGCCCCCACATCAGTCTCCGCATTGACATCCTGCTTGGGGTTCTCTGTCCTCTCTCTCGTTTCCTCCCCGGCACACGTGTGTGCGCTCACATTCTTTCTCTCTCTCTCTCTCAATATAAATTAAAAAAAAAAAAAAACTTAAAAAAAACACTACTTTTGAAATTTCCTGTATGACCTTTGCTTGGTGACCACAGAGCTTTTTCTGCCAAGTACTATCAAGTGCCTGTTATATGTAAACTTCTCTGATATCAATTACTAAACTTACAAAGAAGAAAGATGTGGTCCTTGGCACAAAGAGCTTACCAAAGATGAAAGGGCGTAAGAACAAATAAACATGACCAAACTATTAAAAAAAGAAAAACACATAGGAATGGTAAATACAAAATCCAGGATGGTAATTATCTCTTGGAAGGGAGGATAGTGAAGGTCATACAGAAAATAAGTTTTAAAGAGTTTTGGGGGCGCCTGGGTGGCGCAGTCGGTTAAGCGTCCGACTTCAGCCAGGTCACGATCTCACGGTCCGTGAGTTCGAGCCCCGCGTCGGGCTCTGGGCTGATGGCTCAGAGCCTGGAGCCTGTTTCCAATCTTGTCTCCCTCTCTCTCTGCCCCTCCCCTGTTCATGCTCTGTCTCTCTCTGTCCCAAAAATAAATAAACGTTGAAAAAAAAAATTAAAAAAAAAAAAAAAAAAGAGTTTTGAAACCTGAATCTGTTTTCAGCCACTATTGAACATGAAAGGTAAGTTATTTTCATTTGCAGAAGATACATATAGTTTTAGTGTTAGTGCCCTAAATCTTAAATATTTAGCATATAAATGATCATCACAAGCGTTAAGTTAGGTTTTTATGTCACTAACATATACTTAAAAAAGGCCTTGCATATGCACCTTTTGTTACTCCCTTTTAGTTCTAATAATGGGAATAAGTCTAATATGTTCTGTCACTTGAATGTTGGACAAAAAATAGTTTTGAAATATAACTTTTCATAGGCTTTGGACTAATACCTTTTTTAAAAAAATTATAACAGAAATCAGCCAGACTATTATGAAGTGGTTTCTCAGCCCATTGATTTGATGAAAATCCAACAAAAGTTAAAAATGGAAGAGTATGATGATGTTAATCTGCTGACTGCTGACTTCCAGCTCCTTTTTAACAATGCAAAGGCCTATTATAAGGTAAGAAACCATCAAATTTGGAAGGTATCCTATTTGATAATAATTTGGCTTTTTTAATATTTATCAGTCTGGTAGGTAAGTAGTGTTTACTCATTGAGTGGTTTGAGTTTGTGTTTCTCTTGCTGCTAAAGAGACTGGGGGCACCTGCATGGCTCAGTTGGTTGGGCATCTGACTTCATTTTAGGTCATGATCTCACAATTCCTGAGTTCAAGCCCCACATTGGTCTTACTGTTGTCAGTGCAGAGCCCACTTTGGATCTTCTGTCCCCACCTCTCTCTGCTCCTCCCCTACTCGTGCTCTCTCAAAAATAAACATGTTAAAGAAAATAAAATAGACTGAAGATTCATATAACATGAACCATTTTTGTTACTTTTGAGTCTGTTCAAATCTTTTGCCCGTTTTTCTCTGGAGTTGTCATTTTCATGTTTTTAGAAATTTTTTATATACTGTAGAGACTAGTCCTCTTTTGTTGTATTTGTTGCAAGTATCTTTTCCCGCTATGTAGCTATTTTCATTCTTTGTGATGTCTTGATGAACAGAATATTTTTATGTTAATATAATCAAACTTATTAGTCTTCGTAGTTTGTTATTTGTGTCTTATTTCAAAAATCCCTCTTATTCAAAGATTATAGAGATAATCTTCTCTTTCTCTCTCTCTTTTTTTTTTTTTTTTTTTTTTTTGAAAGAGAGAGGGCACAAGTGAGCAAGGGGCAGAGAGAGCGAGAGAAGCGGAGCTCACCAGCCGCTCGTGTTTTACCCTAAGTGGAGCATGAGCTCACCTGAAGTGGGGCACGAGCTCACCCAATGTGGGACTCTAATTCACAAACTGTAGGATAATGAGCTGAGCCAAAGTCAGATGCTTAACGACTAAGCCACCCAGGCGCCCAAAGATATTCTTCTCTTAAATATTACAGTATATGTTAACTAACTAGAACTCAACTAAAACCTTGAAACAAACAAACAAAAAAAGTTCTTGTATATTTTCTCCTAAAAGTTTGTTTGTTTTTCGCATGTAAGCCTTTAAGGCAGCTCACATTGGCTTTTGGTGTCTTCTGTGAGGTAAGGACCTATTTTTTTTCCTAACAGGGATAAGCAGCACCTTGAAGTGGCAACCTCTCCATATTTGTTTGCTCTGTCAGTGCTGACACCATTTCCATGTACTCATGGGTCCCTTTCTGGCCTTTTATTTTGTTCTTTTTGTTCTGGCAAGTTTATCTATTACTGGGCTATTACATTCTTGCCTTAATTTTTATGCCTTTATAATTCCTTATTAGGTAAGGAAAGCACTGGTTATTGATCATTCTTGATTATTCTCAGCCCTTTTTTTTTTTTTTTTAACGTTTTTGTTTATTTTTGAGACAGGGAGAGACAGCATGAACGGGGGAGGGTCAGAGAGAGAGGGAGACACAGAATCCAAAACAAGCTCCAGGCTCTGAGCTGTCAGCACAGAGCCCAACGCGGGGCTCGAACTCACGGACCGCGAGATCATGACCTGAGCCAAAGTCGGATGCTTAACCGACTGAGCCACCCAGGCGCCCCTTCTCAGCCCTTTTCTCATACATGTATATATTATTAGTGTGTTAGGTCAAGCACAAAAAAATTGTTGGAAGTTTTATTGGATTGCATTGACTCCTTAGATCATATTTTGGGGAATTGACATAATTGTGATACTGACTTTTCCAGTCTTTGAATTTGATATGTCTTCATTTATTTAAGTCTTCTTTAATTTATCTTAGTAAAGCTTCATAAAGATTCTGCAAAATGTTATTAGATTTATTCTTAATATTGTGTAGTGTGTATATATATGTTTTTTTTTTCTTTAATTGAGATACAGTTCACACTTTTTAAAAAAGTGTAGAATTCTGGGAGGGTTAGTATACTCACAGAGTTGTGCAAAGATCACCATTATCTACCTCCAGAATATTTTCACTACTCCAAGATGAAAACCATACCATTAACAGGTGTTCTCCATTTCCCTTCCTCCCTGCCTCTGGCAACCACTAATCTACTTTCTTTCCTTGTGGATTTTCCTGTTCAGCACACTGCATGTAAATGGAATCGAATACTCTATGGCCTTAGGTTACTAGCTGCTTTCACGGAGGTGTCTTCAAAGTTCATCCATGCTGTAACACATATTAGTACTTCTTTCTTTACTTTTCATTTCTTTTTCTTTTTTTAATTATGTATGTATTTGTTTATTTTTACTTTAACTTGTTTTATTTTTTATTTTTTTTAATTTACATCCAAATTAGTTAGCATATAGTGCAACAATGATTTCAGGAGTAGATTCCTTAGTGCCCCTTACCCATTTAGCCCATCCCCCCTCCCACAACTCCTCCAGTAACCTTCAGTTTGTTCTCCATATTTAAGAGTCTCTTCTGTTTTGTCCCCCTCCTTGTTTTTATATTATTTTTGTTTCCCTTCCCTTATGTTCATCTGTTTTGTCTCTTAAAGTCCTCATATGAGTGAAGTCATATGATTTTTGTCTTTCTCTGACTAATTTCACTTAGCATAATACCCTCCAGTTCCATCCATGTAGTTGCAAATGGCAAGATTTCATTCTTTTTGACTGCTGAGTAATACTCCATTTGTGTGTGTGTGTGTGTGTGTGTGTGTGTGTGTGTGTGTGTATACATACCACATCTTCTTTATCCATTCATCCATCAAGGGACATTTGGGCTCTTTCCATACTTTGGCTATTGTTGATAGTGCTGCTATAAACATAGGGGTGCGTGTGTCCCTTTGAAACAGCACACCTGTATCCCTTAGATAAATGCCTAGTAGTGCCATTGCTGGGTCATAGGGTAGTTCTAATTTTAGTTTTTTGAGGAACCTCCATACTGTTTTCCAGAGTGGCTGCACCAGCTTGCAATCCCAACTTTTCTTTTTAGCATTTTATTTATTTTTGAGAGAGAGCACAAGTCGGGGAGGGGCAGATAGAGGTGGGGGACAGAGGACGCAAAGGAGGCTCTGTGCTGACAGCAGCGAGCTCGATGTGGGGCTTGAACTCAGGAACCACGAGATATGACCTGAGCCAAAGTCAGAGGCTCAACTGACTGAGTAAGCCACCCAGGTGCCCCAGTATTTCATTCCTTCTTATGACTATATAATATGCTATTATATTGCTATACCACCTTTTTTTTTTTGCTTGCTTTCTTAGTTTTTTGTTTTTTTTTTTTAAGAGAGAGCACTCATGCAAAGTAGGGGAGAGGGGCAGGAGAGAGAGAGAGAATCTTTTTTATTTACTTCAAGAGAGAGCAAGCAGGGGAGGGACAGAGAGAGAGGGAAACAGAGAATCCCAAGCAGGCTCTGCGCTATCAGCAGAGTTTGATGAGGGGGCTCGAACTCTGGAACCATGAGATCATGACCTCAGCCAAAGTCAAGAGTCAGATGCTTAACTGACTGAGCCACCCTGGCCCTCCTGCTTTATGTATTTTTGTGTATTATTTAAGTTTTAATATGCAAATGTGAGTATACAAGTTTAAAATTGTTATATTGTCCTAGCAAATTAAAGTTTTGGGGGGGGTTCTGTTGTATCATTACTAGTGTCTTTTGTTGAAGTCTGTTTTATATGATATTAGTGTAGTTATGTCAGCTTTTATTTTTATGTTTACCTAGTTTATTTTTTTGCCTTCTTTTCCTTCAACTTTTTCATGCTGATATATCACTTGTAAACAGCATATACATGAATTTCTATTAATACAGGTGATAATCTTTGCCTTTTAACTGGAACATTTCATGTCTTTACAGTTTTAGTAATTAGCATTATGTTTGGATGTATTCCTGTCATCTAAATTTCTACTTTCTATTTCATTTTGTAAATTTTTTTTTATTTTGTTTTTCTTTCTGCCTTTTGGTTTCATTTTGTTATTATTCCCTCTTCTTTTCTTGTGATTTGGGGATTCTAAGATCTGTTGATAATCTATTCTTAAGAAGTTTTAATATGCATAATTAACTTATCAAAGTCAAAAGTTAATCAGCATCTTAAACCTCCCTCTAAACAACACAAAGACTTTAGCATAACTCAACTCAGATCTCCCTATTTATGCTACTGATGTTTTGTATTTTAGTTCTGTTGTGGCAGGGTTTTTTTTAAGATTTTATTTTTAAGTAATCTTTGTACCAAACGTGGGGCTAAAACCCACAACTCCGAGATCAGGAGTCCCATGCTCCACCAACTGAGCCAGCCAGGTGCCGCTGTTGTGACAGATTTTTAATCCCATAAAGTAATGTTGTTTTATATATGGTATTTGTTTTTATTTGCATTATACTCTTTATTCTTTTTAAAAAAGTTATTTTAGTGTTTATTTTTGAGAGAGAGAGAGAACGAGCGAGCATGAGTGGGGGAAGGTCAGAGAGAGGGAGACGCAAAATCTGAAGCAGGCTCTAGGCTCCAAACTGTCAGCACAGAGCCCGACACAGGGCCCAAACTCACAAGCTGTGAGATCATGACCTAAGCCGAAGTCAGATGCTTAACCGACTGAGCCACGCAGGCGCCTCTTAAGTCTATTTATTTATCTTATGTAATCTCTACATCCAACGTGGGGCTTGAACTCATCACCCCGAGATCAAGAGTTACATGCTTTTCCTACTCAGCCAGCCAGGTGCTCCTATTCTTTATTCTTTTATTGCCATCAGGAAGTTCTCTGTCAGTATAATTTTAGTTCCTTTAAAGGTTAGCTATCTTTTCTTTCTGGCTGTCTTTGGTATCTTCCTTGTGTCTTTTGTGTTCTGTAGTTTCATGGTGATATGTCTAGATATGAATGTCTTTTTCTTTGTATAATTTGGAAGTTGTAGGGCTTCCTAAATCTTTGGAGTTGGTGTTTTTCATCAACTGTGACAAGTTTGCAGCTGTTATGTCTTTGTATACTGCCCCTGCCCCACTCCTCTCTCTCTCTCCCCTGATGGAACTCTGATTGGAGTTCTGTTAGACCTCCCTCAGGTCTCTGTCTCTCCTAACAGTTCATAGTTCCCTTTATAGTGCCTGTGTTGCTTTTTTTTTTTTTTTTTAAACATTTATTTTTGAAGGGGAGGGACAGAGAGAGAGAGAGACACAGAATCCAAAGCAGGCTCCAGGCTCTGAGCTGTCAGCACAAAGCCTGACACGGGACTCAAACCCACAAACTGTAAGATCATGACCTGCGCTGAAGTCGGATGCTTAACTGACTGAGCCACCCAGGTGCCCCTCCTATGTTACTTTTTAGGTAATTTCTTTAGTTCTGCCAGTTTACTTTGTAATCTGCTCTTAAACTAATCTATTCAGTTCTTGCATTTTAATTTTATATTTTTCATATTTTGGAAATAGTTTCTTTTTCAGGGTCTTCTGTACTTATATTTTCTACCCCCTTGGTTCTTTAAGCGTGTTCAAGCTACTTATTTTTAATTCTGTGGCAGATAGTTCCAGTATCTGAAATACTTGCATGTCTGATTTTGTGGTCATTTCTGCTGACATCACTCTTGTGTGTTTCATGGATTTTAACCTTGAGCTCATATTTCTTGGAACTTGATCTCTAGAGATCCTTTGAGGCTTATATTGAAGTTGAGTTCATTCAGGGAAGCGTGTTGCTTATCCCAGGCACTGGCCTGTCTCTGTTAGGGCTAGCTAATGAAGAGTTCTCAGAGCAGAGCATTCCCATACCTCTCCTTTTCCCTGCAGTGCCATGGTTTGAGATAGGAACAGGTTGAGCTGTGTGGAGGCTGAGGTGGAGGCTGAATTGTTTTGAATTCCCACTTACACAGCAACTGTGGCCTTTGGAATCCCAGCTTTTGGTGGGCCTTGACCTATATCTCTTGTTCTTGTAGCCTCAGGGAGCCTTGAAAACTAAAGCTTAGCTTTATCTTGTCTTACAGATGTCCTCAGGTGAGGGGCACCTGGGTGGCTTAGTTGGTTGAGTCTTGATTTTGGCTCTTGATTTCGGCTCAGATCATGATCCCAGAGTTATGGGATCAAGCCCTGTGTTGAGCTCCACACTGAGCACGGAGCCTACTTGAGATTCTCTCTTTCTCTCTAAAATACAAAAAGAAAAAAAGAAAAAAAAACACAAAACAAAATAAAAAATATCAGGTGAACATTGGCTTCTGTGTTCTGCTTATTCATCTGAGTTCCTGCTTTTATTCTACTATTGCTTTAAAAAATTTTTTTTTAATGTTTATTTATTTTTGAGAGAGAGGGAGACAGAGTATGAGCAGGCCAGGGGCAGAGAGAGAGGGAGACACAGAATCGGAAGCAGGCTCCAGGCTCCAGGCTCCGAGCTGTCAGCACGGAGCCCGATGCGGGGCTTGAACCCACAAATTGTGAGATCATGACCTGAGCTGAAGTCTGACACTTAACCGACTAAGCCACCCAGGCGCCCCTCTACTCTTGCTTTTTTGAACATAGCTTACTCCTTATTGGCAGCACATGGATGCATTTTGGAAGTTTTGTTTATTTGACTGATTGATTTTAAGATTGCATCCAGCATTGCTTTTACTGGAAAGTTTCAGTTTGAGTTCATCCCTATTCAGGAAAATAAATCTTCAAATAAAATAGTAAATAGTTTTAAAAAATAGAAGTAGTATTAGAAAAATCATTAGCTTCTATCCTTTTTACTTATATCCCTTAAATTGGGTCTTATTTTTTAAATTGTCTTTCTTGGGGCTCCTGGGTGACTCGGTTGAGCATCTAGCTCTTGATTTCAGCTCAGGTCATGATCTCATGGTTTGTGAGATCAAGCCCCATGCTTGGGATTCTCTGTCTCCCTCTCTCTCTCTGCCCCTCCCCTGCTTGTGCTCTCTCTCTCAAAATAAACAAACATGAAAAAAAATTTTAATAAAATTTAAAAGTGTTTTTCATAGTGTATCACTAATAATTTGTCTTAATTTAGCAAATCATCTATATTATCCCTCAAGTCTTTCTGTAATGAGGTAGTAGGTTATAAATCAATAAAATAATATGATTCTAGAATGCCTTTAAAACATACACTTAGTTCCAAGGAGGAATTAAGGCCCGTGTATCTTTTATCACAAGGATTTCTAAATTTATAATTAAGTTTCAAAGTTATGTCTTAGAATACTAGTCTCTTCTGGATTAGGATATTTTAAAAGTAGTCATTGACTTACAATAAAATAACTAAAGTGCTATTTTTTTCTCTTCTCTTTGTTAATGTACAGCCAGATTCTCCTGAATATAAAGCTGCTTGCAAACTCTGGGATTTGTACCTTCGAACAAGAAATGAGTTTGTTCAGAAAGGAGAAGCAGATGATGAAGATGATGATGACGATGGGCAAGACAATCAAGGCACAGTGACTGAAGGAGTAAGTGTGCAGCTGGAGTGGGTGAGATGGACCACTGGGAGGTAGACAAGGGCCCTGCCTGTGATTTCTTCTGTGCTGCTTGGGCAGCTGGGCTTCCTGTGGAATTGTGTTGGTAACTAGGAGGGCAAAGGGGCATACAGCCAGAGAGCCCCACTGCAATTGCAAGGGATACTAGGACATCCTGGACAGTGTATGCCATGAGTGGTTATGTTCATGAGTTGCTCTTACATTAATGCATATTTCCTGCCCACTTTTAAGGAGAACCTTCATATTATCAAGGATTGTTCAGTATTGCTAGATTGAGGTATCTTATAAGGGTGGGCAGTGTTGTGATTAAAAGTTGCAGAATCAGGAGAATCACCTTAGGGATATTTTTGTAGATTAGACTGGTGCTGTTCCTAGAACATGCCAGGGTATGCTCCTGCCTCTGGAATTTTGCAGTTGCTCTTCTGCCTAGAACGTGCTTCCTTTGGCTCTTTCTGTGACTTGCTCTTTTTCATGGTTCTTTTTTCTTTTTTGGGGGGGGTGGGGAGGGACAGAGAGAGCGAAAGAGAGAATCCCAAGCAGGCTCTGCACTGTCAGCGAGGAGCCCGACATGGGACTCGAACTCACAAATTGTGAGATATGACCTGAGCTGAGATCAGGAGTCGGACGTTCAACTGACTGAGCCACCCAGGCTTCCCTTTTTTTTCGTGATTGTAACATCCATTAAAACAACGTCAGCTAGGAGAGGACTTTCTTGACCCTCTATCTAAATTGTTTGCCTCACATCCCTCCTTTCCCATCATCACATCACTCTGTTCTGTGGTCTTTAGTTTGTATCAATGTATGTGAAATAGCTTGTTTATTTGTTTACATGTTTACTTTCTGTCTTCTACCAAGGAGAATGATAGCTCCACAAAAGATACTGCCTTATTCACCTGTTCCTGGCATCCAGACTGTGTGTGGCATGTAGGTACTGTTAAATACTTGATGAGTGAACACACATGTTTAAAAAAGGAAAAAGGATAGTAAAAGGAAGGACATGTCATCTGTAGCTAAATAGTGAGATACCTAAAGCAGAGCCTTCCCCTTTCTTCCCTAAATTAATCTAAATAGGCCTTTTGGTGAAACTCTCAACACAGAAAAAAGAAGTGGTAGGGTGAATTTCTCAAAAATGTAACTACTTAGAGTCTCAAAATGTACTTCCTAGGCACTTTGTCAATTTCTTTCTCGCAGTTAAATGATTAAAATAGGTAGAAGGCGGGGCACCTGGGTGGCTCAGCTGGTTAAGCGCCCGACTTCGGCTCAGGTCATGATCTCGTGGTTCGTGAGTTCAAGCCCCGAGTCGGGCTCTGTGCTGAGAGCTCAGAGCCTGGAGCCTGTTTCCGATTCTGTGTCTCCCTCTCTCTCTCTGACCCTCCCCTGTTCATGCTCTGTCTCTCTCTGCCTCAAAAATAAATAAACGTTTAAAAAAAATTAAAATAAAATAGGTAGAAGGCAGTTAACTAGGGATTCCCTGGAATTTTACTCTCTGATATTAATATAGGAACAGCAGGGGCGCCTGGGTGGCGCAGTTGGTTAAGCGTCCGACTTCAGCCAGGTCACGATCTCGCGGTCCGTGAGTTCGAGCCCCGCGTCGGGCTCTGGGCTGATGGCTCAGAGCCTGGAGCCTGTTTCCGATTCTGTGTCTCCCTCTCTCTCTGCCCCTCCCCCGTTCATGCTCTGTCTCTCCCTGTCCCAAAAATAAATAAACATTGAAAAAAATATATATATATATATAGGAACAGCAACTTACCCTCTGCTTTCTCGGGTAGAACATTACCTACAGAGGGCTGAGTCTTGTAGGCCTCCAATGTTCTAGTCAAAAAATGAAATTGCCTACATTTAGGACTTGCCTATGTTTCTTTTGGTGAGAAATTGGGAGGATCTTGCACATTCATATTTATACCTCCCAAGCTTCTTCCTTATTCTAAGCTCTTGTGGAGAGAGAGGGAATTTTCAAGCTTTTATTTTTAAATTCAGAATTATTTCCTTGGAGTTTTCCCAGTTGTGGAAATAGGTTTATGAATGCATTTGCACACCCCACTCCCTTTGTCATGTGCAATGCATGTTTCCAAAGTAGCTAGTTGGGTTGGAAGGAGAGGAATCTTGGCTGCAGAATAGAACTCTCCTCTCTTTGAAGCTAACTCTGTGGTGCTGTGTTTCAGCCAGGAAGAAAATGACTTAAACATGGGTTATTTTTAGTCTGCTATCATTGGTGTTCTGGTGGTTCTCTAAGCTTATATGGTTAGGGACTCACAGCTAATCACATGTTTTTTATATGTTAAATGTTTGTTATGTGTCTACTATTTCCAGATACGATGCACAAGGCCCAAGAGATGTTATTGCTCTCTGTGGAGTTAATGTTGGACCTTAAAATTGAGACTATACTAAATAAAAAAGACATGTTGGATGGATGAGGACACAAATAACAGTGCTTTTATGATTTAAACCAGAAATACCATTAATCTTTCTTTTATATGTACAAAACATGGTTTGGACATGAAGTACATTTAATATAACTCTTGACTGACACACGCCATTGCTCACAATAAAAACCAGCTTCAGACTCAGACCCTTCCCTGCCACGTACTCTTTGGGGCATAAACTTTCCCATGTTGAAATGATGGCTAAGGCAGGAAGAGTAAGTCGGCCAGTCTGCAGAGCAGAAACGAGATACTTTAGTTGACTTAATAATAGTCCTTACTTTTTAAAATTTTTTTAATGTTTATTTATTTTTGAGAGAGAGAGAGAGAGAGCAACAGCATGAGAGCTAGAGGGGCAGAGAGAGAAGGAGACACAGAATCCGAAGCAGGCTCCAGGCTCTGAGCTGTCAGCACAGAGCCCGACACGGGGCTCGAACTCACGGAGTGCAAGATCATGACCTGAGTCGAACTCAGACACTTAACTGACTGAGCCACCCAGGTGCCCCAGTCCTTCACTTTTGAGATAGCTTGAATTCTATTGTTAGATCTGGCCATGCACCCCATAGGTAAAAAAACGTATGTCGTTGTACCAGATTATCAACACTTCAGTAGATATGAACAGCAGATATAGAGATGGTCAGGTATCACCGAGCATGTTTTCTGTCTCAGTTGCTCAGACCCTAAAAAGGTATGTATTTCCATCATTTCACACATATGGCACCATTAGAGTTTGGTAAAAGGACCTGATCTAAGAGATTTAGTTACTGAACTAATACAAGGAGCCTCATTAGTTTCACATAGATCATTCTGGGGGTCCAACATCAGAGCACTTTTGTGGTATTCTTGAAACTTACATTTAAAATAAGTACTGTTTAGGGGCGCCTGGGTGGCTCAGTCGGTTAAGCGGCCGACTTCGGCTCAGGTCACGATCTCGCGGTCCGTGAGTTCGAGCCCCGAGTCGGGCTCTGTGTTGACAGCTCAGAGCCTGGAGCCTGTTTCAGATTCTGTGTGTCCCTCTCTCTGACCCTCCCCCGTTCATGCTCTCTCTCTCTCTGTCTCAAAAATAAATAAACGTTAAAAAAAAAACTAAAAAAAAAAAATAAAATAAGTACTGTTTAGAAGTTGTTTTTTTCAATTAGCTTTAAAATTTAGAAGCTGTTTAATATTGGCATTTATTTTTGGATTTTTCTCACAGTCTTTCTCCTTTCTCTCCTTCCTGCTAACCCCCTCCTCCCAGTCTTCTCCAAGTTACTTGAAGGAGATCCTGGAGCAGCTTCTTGAAGCCATAGTTGTAGCCACAAATCCATCAGGACGTCTCATTAGTGAGCTTTTTCAGAAACTGCCTTCTAAAGTGGTAAGTGATACAATTAAAGACAGGGGAATCAATTAAAGTGTTTTTATTTTTGTTTTGTTTTTGGTTTTGTACTTAGTTCTTAGCAAATAAGGTAAGTTAACGGAAGGCATTGGAGGCTGCTGAGAGATCCTCCTTGTGGCCTCAATAGCAACCACATAAGACATGTTCTATAATTTTACTTGCCTAAAGGTTGTAGTTTTTTTTAAATATTTGTTTTTGATTGGTAATTCTTACTGTTTGTTTTTTGTTTTTCATGGTCATAAAATACACATGATTTACCATTTAACCACTTTAAGTGTGTGGTTCAGTGATGTCAAGTACATTCATATTGTACGTCTATTGCCTTAACTGAAATTCCGTATCCATTCAGTAGTAACTCCCCATGTCCTCCCATCCCCCAGCCCTGGCAACTACCATTCTCTGTTCTCTCTCTATGAATTTGACCACTCTAAGCACCTGATAATAAGAAGACTCATACAATATCTCTCCTTTTATATCTGGCTTATTTCATTTAGCATTATGTATTCCAGGGTTCATCCATGGAATTTCCTTCCCAGTGTTCATTCATAGAATCCATGAAGAATTTCCTTCCTTTTTAAGGCTAAATAATACTCCACTGGGGGTGCCTAGGTTGCTCAGTCGGTTACGTGTCCCACTTCAGCCCAGGTCATGATCTCGCAGTTCGTGGGTTCGAGCCCTGTGTCAGGCTTTGTGCTGACAGCTCAGAGCCTGGAGCCTGCTTTGGGTTCTGTGTCTCCCTCTCTCTGTCCCTCCTCTACTCTCTGTCACTGTCTCTCTCTCTCTCTCTCTAAAATAAACATTAAATAATATATTACCGTATACATATACCACATTTTGTTTATCCGTTCATCTGTCAATTGACATTTGGGTTGTTTCCAAGATTGGTAATTCTTAAATAACAAAGTAAGTACCTAAACTAAACCTTTTATTTATAACAGAGACGAAACATTCTCTTTGCTCAGGGACAGAATGAGAGGAAGCTGAATGAGTTCTTCCTCTTTTATTTCTCTGGATCTCCTGGTGATGGAGAAGAGAGAGACTGACTAATACTCTTCTACCCCAAAGAGGAGGAACTTTCTAGACTAGTGAGACCCTTTAAAAGTGGCAGGGCCTGTTGTGGCTTCATACCTAAAAGGCAATGAACATAGCTAAAATTCCACTTTACCTGTGGAACTACAAAAATTTCCATGGCCTCAGCATTCTTGTATTTCTAGACAAGAATATACTTTCAGAGGTACTCCACTGTAGCACATAACTCCTTTGTGATCATTTACTATTTATCTACCTTCTTCCCTGGTTCTTGAATTGAAGAACAAAGATTCTATCATATTTTGTTTTGTGTCCCTGCCATGTAGCTGGAACCCAGCATGTCCTAGGTGTGTAAGAAGTGCTTATTGACTGATAAGTGGCTTGCAGCTTTCCCCATCAGTCACCGGCAAGACTGGTTATTTAAAGGTGTGTCTTGACTAGTTGTAAGACAGTTCTCACATAGAAATAAAGCCTAGAGGCAGTTGGGTGGCTCAGTCGGTAGAACATGTGATTCTTGATCTCAGGGTTATGTGTTCAAGCCCCATGTTGGGTATAGACTTTAAAAAAAAGTTAAAAAAAAAAAAAAAGAAAGAAAGCATATATGACTACTGCTATCTATCCTAAGTGTGGATCTGATTACAAAAACATAATGATGATATTGGTCATATGTTTAAATTTTTTTTTCAAATGTTTTAAATTAAAAAAAAAGGAAAACAGTATGATGATTTCTCAAATAATTAAACATAGAATTACCACATGATCCCACAATTCCACTTTGGGTGCATACCCAAAGGAACTGAAAGCAAGATCTCAAAGAGGTATTTGTACAGCCATGTTCATAGCAGCATTATTCACAGTAGCTGAAACATGGGAGCAAACCATATGTCCTTTGACAGATGAATAGATAAATGAAATGTGGCATATACACACAATGGAGCGTTATTCAGCATTTAAGAAAGAGTGAAATTCTGACACACACTACAGTAAGAATGAACCCAGAACACATTATAGTAAGTGAAAGAAGAGAGTCACAAAAGGACCAATATTGCATGACTCCTCTTGTAGGAAGTATTTGGAGTAGTCAAATTCATAGAGAGAGAAAGTAGAATTGTGGTTTCTAGGGGCTGACAGGAAGGGAAAGGGGGGAGCTGCTCTTCAGTGGGTATGGAGTTTCAGTTTGGGAAGATGAAAAGTTTGGGAGGTGAACGATGGCGATGATTGCACAATAATGTGAATGTACTTAATGCCACCGAACCACACACTTAGAAGGTTAAATGGTAAATCTTTTGTGTCTTTAATCACAATAAAATTATGAGAAAAGAGTATAGCATTTACTCAAGATCTACTCCTGAGTAGCAGGAGATCATCACTAGTAGTCAAGCCACCAAAGGTGACTTGGAGCACTAAAACATTGATATTCTGTTCCCCCATTCCGGGATGGCTTCCAGGGACACCATGCAGCACGAGTTGGTTGGAAAAAGCAGGTTCCCATTGGCCCCTCAGAGAGTGACAGTTTCAAAGACAGTAAGGACTGAGGCTGGGAGGGTGGAGCAGTGTTTACCTTTCCTTTATGAGTCCTTCCTAGGCTGGACTAGCTAAGTGGGAGAGGACGTTCTGACTATTGTGGGCCCAACAGCTGGGATTACATGCTATTCCAGCCTGGGTGACCTTGTCATAATTTGTCTTCCGAACTGTTTCTCAGAAGTAGCATTGGTTAAGAGGGGGGCAGAAAAGGGGTTGGATCAAGCCAAAAAACCCCCCAAAACAACCCCTCCCCCCCCCCCCCCACACAGTAGGGATTAAAAAAGAAGGGATACGCTGAGGACTCAGATGAGAGGAAGCATCCCTGAGATCATGCCCTCAGCCCAGCAACTGAGTGAAGGCTGTAACCTCTTGGCTTTTTGTTATTGTACGGGCTGCAAGGATTTGAACAGGTCAGAAGAGCATGAAGAGCACAGCCTCACCTTCCCTAACACTTCTCTCACCTACCAACTTTTGACTTTTGGTCAACTTCAGTTGTTTCCTCTAAGGAACTAAAGATGTAGGAAAGGCTCAAGGCAGTGAACACACTGTGGGCTTTGTGAGATGCTTCAGGGACATTGCTCTAACACGCTTAACTTCTTGTGTTGACGTAATCTTTGCTGAGAAAGCAGAAAGTGCTTATGATTTAACTCTGTTTCTTTAATGTAGTTTTACTTAAAATGTGTTTTATTTTGTAGAAAATTAATTTGGCCAAAATAAGTGAAAGCTTTAAACCTGAAGCTAACAAGCATGCACCCTTACGTCTTTGTAGACCGTTCACAATTTTATATGAAATAGGATAATATTGTGTGATTTAGATTGCAGTTTTAAGAGTTTATGAGAACATTCAGAAACATTCCTCTACTTCATTGCCAGGAATAGATATGTTAGAACCTTAAATTTAAAACTGTGTGATTCTGTGAATTTAGAATTTTTTAAAACATTAAATTATGGTGTGTTAGTTGGATAATGATAATTACCAAATGCTAACTATAAACTCCTGCAGCATGCTCTTGTGTATTTCATGAAGCTGGTTAAAATCAAATTCTGTCTGCTTCAAACATAACAAACAGTATGCTGTACAGCTTTGTCAGTAACCTTGCACTTCACAGAGCTGTTCAGTTGATCAATACGTTGTCAGTGCACTTCTTTGTTTTCTTATTAGTTGGATACTTCTCATTTATTTAGCCTGCCTGGGTTTTTGTCTTCCAGCAATATCCAGATTATTATGCAATAATTAAGGAGCCTATAGATCTCAAGACCATTGCCCAGAGGATACAGGTATGCAGATTACCATATGTAACTATATGTAGTTTAGGGAAGATTGGCTTGTGGTCTCTTTTAGAGGCTTTTAGAAAATGGAGAAGCAGATGTCTCTGTAAGGGATTTTTAGCATATAATGTAAATGGATTAGTTGATTATAGCTTTGGAAAAGGCAGCATGGTGTCTCTTTAGCATTTTTTGTATAGGGAGGAAAGCAGAATTTTCATTGGCATGGTAACAATAGGACAATATTTAAAAAAGACAATAATTAGGACAGTAATTAAAAAGCATTGGGCATAGACGTTTCTGGTTGTGAAAGATACATTGGCATTAAAGCTTTGTTGTTTATTCTTACCTGCTTCCAAATAGTTTTAGGATATCTCAGAATAAGTTACCTGCAACATATTTTAGAGTGTAAGGTCAGTGAAAACAGAGACTTCATTCTCTTCGAGTGCCTTCCTCCCTGTATCTCCAGCAATAGCAGCAGAACACTCACCTGGCATTGGTAGGTGTCTGCTCTGTTCTAAGTGCTTTATATGCATTAGCTGATTAATTTTTATAGCCACTCCGTGAGGTGGATTCTATTATTATTCCTGTTTCACAGATGAGAAAACTGAAGCACAGAGGTGATAAGTCACTTGCGTAAGTCATCAGCTAATAAGGAGAAGGGTTAGGATTTGAATCCAGACATTCTGCCTCCAGAGTCTGTGCTCTTAACCCCTGCACTATTCCTGCCTCTTGATAGATATTTATTGAGTGAATCAGTGACTGAAATTTAAAACTTGATGATCAGAGGTTAAGGAAGGTGTAGGGAGAAAGAGCTAAATTTTACAAAAAATCTGGTCTTTAGAGTTGTGCTGACGTGGGTTAATTTCCTAGCTCTGTTCCTTACTAGCTGTGTTGCTTCAGTCAGGCGACTTTCCTGCTTTCCTCTGTTGTGCACTGAGTGTAGTGTTCCCACTTTGCAGAGTTGGAGGGGGCAATGATCATGCGTGTGAAGCATCTCACAGAGCACCTATGGGATGTGGCCTTGGACTGTGTGAGTTACTGATCCTCCCAGAGTAAGGAAGGTTTGGGGCTCCTGGTAGATAAAACAAAAAGGAAATTTTAATGTGTTGCATAGTCTCGTTGAGAAAGGAGACTGAAAGCAAGTGGTTTGCCAGAAGGGAGAAACTTCATTGGCTTTAAAGTTCTAGGAGAGTTTGGGGTGCCTAGGTGGCTCAGTTGGTTAAGCGTCCGACTTCAGCTTAGGTCATGATCTCGCAGTTTGGGAGTTCAAGCCCCACGTTGGGCTCTGGGCTGACAGCTCAGAGCCTGGAGCCTGCTTCGGATTCTGTGTCTCCCTCTTTCTCTGATCCTCCCCTGCTGGGCTCTCTCGCTTGCGTGCTCTCAAAAATAAATAAACATTAAAAAAAAATTTTTTTTAAATCAAGTTCTAGGAGAGCAGTAAAGAATAACAGTGTAGTAATTACGGGTACTGTAATACATTTTCACAGAATGTTAAAATACAGATTCCCTAATGTATCACCTGGTTTTTAAGGCAGCTCCCTAGCTGCTGCTGGTGATGACTTAGTCTCCTGGAACATAAATTTCTGCGGTTCCTAACGTCTATCTGAGGGGAAGATGTTTTTATAATCCTGAAGTTCAAATCAGATCTTTGGAAACCCCTGCCCTAGCCCCAGTCTTCTCTCCAAGACCTCACTTCTTATCTTGTCTGTTCTTCCTTCTAGAAAACCCATAGAAGCACCTCCTTTTGCCATCACCCTAATCAAGATCTCATCCATTTATGTCCAAATTACTGTAATGGTCTTTCTTACCTCTCTGATGAAAGACTCTCTAGTCCTTTCTGCATGTTGCTTCCTGACCCTAGTTTCCTTCCTCTTTCTTTTCTTTTTGATTCCACAGCCCAGAGCCTTGTCACTTGTTTTCTAGTGCCTTTTGCAGCGAGTCCCAGTTTCTTGTACTGGTGCAATAGTAACCAACTCTGAATAACTCCAGTAGAAGTGGTATCCATTGAAAGGATACTGGGTAGCTCATGGAATTGTTAGGAAGGTAGGCAGGAGAAGTAGCCTTAGAGAAGTGGGAGGAACTCAGGGACATTGTGGTACAGCTGAGGTCAACGCACAGTGTCTTTGTGGTGCCATTGCTGTTCCTAATGTCATTCACCACTGTGGGCCCTGGTTGCTCGCTGCTCCACTCTGCTTTACTTGCCCTTCATGGGGGCTAGGAATTCATTTTCTCTATTCCTTTGCCCTCACTCTAGTCCCTCAAGACTCAAGCATGAGTGATCTCCCCTTGCCTGGGTGCCAGGCTGCTGGCAGTGCTACCATCTGCTTACTTCTACCCCCTGTTGTGTAGGACAGGTCCCTCCCTACCACCTATGCTGGGATTTTCTCCAAATAAAGAGGGTAGGGTGCTCAGGGGCTCCCCGCCAGCTCCTTCAGTAGAGCGTGCGACTCTTGATCTTGGGGTTGTGAGTTTGAGCCCCATGTTGGGTGTAGAGATAACTTAAAAATAAAATCTTAAAAAAAAAAAAAAAAAAGGATGCTCAGATGTTGGGTATTCTCACATGGCAAATAACCAGCTACTCTCTTTTGGCTGCCTGGATTCTGCCTTATTTATCCTCACCTTTGCAGCCTGTGCTGTGGTTCTGCCCTCCCCAACCTTCCACTCTACTTAGTTCGGTTTTCTCAGTCTTTCTAGAATGTGTTTGTTCATTTCTGTGTCTTTCTCATTAGTCATGTGTACCTTTAGCCTAGATTGTCTCCCTTCTTCCTTTTCTTTGTAAATTGAAGGCAGTTCTAAGTGTCCCTGGGTTATTTGGACTTGAGTGAGCTTTAAGATGTAACAGCTCTAACATGGAGCCTAGTGCATAGTAGGTACTCACAAAATGTTAACCTCTGTGCTAGACTATTTCATCTGAAGTAGTCTGTAAAACTAGAGGAGTTTTACTTCACACTCTCAAGTCCACCTTAATGGATTAGTATTCATAAAGCACTTAGAACAGTGCTTAACACATAGTAAGCACTACGTGTTTGCTAAATTAAATGACTTTTGTCTTATTTGATCTTTTAAAAGTTATGCTTTTATGACTCTTAGCATAGCTCTAGTTTTGTTACCTATGTCAAAAACTTGTGTGTAAATGGACAATTGTAATAGTTTATAAAAGAGAGAATGACTTTATATATTGTTCACGTGTATTTTCCAATGAAGTCTTTGAATATGGTGAGAATTTAAAAATGTATGGAGTTAGGGGGCGCCTGGGTGGCTCAGTCGGTTAAGTGGCTGACTTTGGCTCAGGTCATGATCTCTCAGTCTGTGAGTTTGAGCCCCGCATCAAGCTCTGTGCTGACAGCTCCGAGCCTGGAGCCTGCTTCGGATTCTATATCTCCCTCTCTCTCTGCCCCTCTTCCACTCATGCTCTGTCTCTCTTGCTCTCAAAAATAAATAAACATTAAAAAATAATAATAATAATAAAAATATGTGGAGTTCTTTTTTTTTTAAAGGTCATACAGATTAACTCTCAATAAGAGGAACTGTTGTATTTTGTTGTTTACTCTAGAATGGAAGCTACAAGAGCATTCATGCAATGGCCAAAGATATAGATCTCCTAGCAAAAAATGCCAAAACTTATAATGAGCCTGGTTCTCAAGTATTCAAGGTTAGTGTTTTGTTGTTTTCATTGCTAAGAGTGATACCTTAATGTAGAGCCAACAGTTTTTTGTTTGTTTGTTTTTTAATTTTTTAATGTTTATTTTGAGAGAGAAAGAGTGTGAGAGGGGGAGGGGCAGAGAGGGAGACACAGAATCTGAAGCAGGCTCCAGGCTCTGAGCTGTCAGCACAGAGTCCGATGCGGGACTTGAACTCATGAACCATGAGATCATGACCTGAGCCAAAGTCGGACACTTAATTGACTGAGCCACCCAGGCGCCCTAGCCAACAGTTTTTATATAATGACTTTATTGAGTTAAAATTCACATACCATACATTTCACTCCAGGTTAATTTAATGGTTTTTAGTGTGTTCACAGAGTTGTGCAGCCATCACCACAATCGGGTAGCAGTCCCTCCATTCCTCCCACCCACCCCGTCTCTCAGCCCTAGGAGCTCAGTCCACTCTCTGTCTCTGTGAATTTGCTTGCCTGTTCTGGACATTTCATATCAGTGGAGTCATACAGCATGTGGTCCTGTGTGTCTGGCCTCTTGCCCTGAGCGCAGTGCTTTTACGGTGCTCTCACGGAGCTCATGCTGCAGTAGGTGTCAGTACTTTGTTCTCGTCTGTTACATTTATATACTGCTTATTGTTTACCCACTTGTCAGTTGCTAGACATTTGGTTGTTTCCACATTTTGGCTATTATAAATAATGCTGTGTAAGCTTTTATGTAGACATAATATCTTCATTTTCCTTAGGTACATACCTAGGAATGGAATTGCCGGTTCACATGGTTAACTATATATTTAACTTTTTGAGGAACCACCACATTGTTTTCCAAAGTAGATACACCATTTTACATTCCCACTAGCAATGTGCAGTTGAAATTTCTCCACCTTCTCACTAACATTTCCTTGTCATTTTTGTTTTTGTTTTTATGATAGCCATCCTCATGGGTGTGAAGTAGTATCTCATTGAGTTTTGATTAGCATTTCCCTGATGATTAGTGATGTTGAACATCTTTTTATGCGCATATCAGCCATTCATATGTCTTCTTTGAAAAAATTTCTGTTCAGATCCTTAGCCCATTTTTTTATTGGGTCACTTGTCTTTTTATTGTTGAATTGTTAGATTTCTTTACATAGTCTGGACATTAGAGTAGATATATGATTTACAAACATTTTCTCCCATTCTATGGATTGTTTTCACCTTCGTGATAGTGTCCTTTGACACAGAGTTTTTAATGTTATTTAGTGCAGTTTGTCTGTATTTCTGTTGGTTGCTCATAATTTTCAGTGTCATATATTACTTAATCCAAAGCCACAAAGATTTCACCTTTGTTCTCTTCTAGGAACTTTATAGATTCAGCTCTTAGATCTAAATGTATCCATTTTGAATTAATTTGTGTATACCTGAGGTAGGTGTGAGGTAGGGGATCTACATTGATTCTTCCCCATGAGATACTCATTTGTCCCACCACTTTATATCGAAAAGACTATTCTTTCCCCATTGAGTTGTGTTGGCTAGAGGTTGACTATCAGTGCATGGGTTTATTTCTGGAAGCTCAGTACTCTTCCATTCATTTATATGTCTCTTTATGCCAGAGGTAAGGTTCATTTCTGAGCCACTTTAAACATTGATTTAATGTCTCCTTTTAAACCTCATTAATATAGAAAGTGACTTCTATAGTATAATATACAATGTAAAATGACTACTTCACTGCTTTGTGATGTGAGTCGTTCCTAGAAATTTTGTAGTCCTGTAACACAGTTGCTTTAGAAATGCCTTGAATTAATCATATGTCATTGGGAATTTAGCAAAGGATTCTCAGAAAACCTTTTGAGAATAAAATCATTGACTTCCAGAATACTGATTCATATATAGTTGCTTTTGGTAGTTCATTTATCTTTCATCTTTTAGTAAACTTTCATCTTTTAAGAAACTTCAAGTGAAAAATCAGAGAAACGAACAATGAAGTTCTTAAATTTTTAGTCCTTAATAGGACACTTTAATAGTATAGTACCAATAGTTTGTTGATGCAGTTAAGATTGTACTTTTTGGTCTGATTATTTTCCCTTAAATAAATTTTAGAGAAAAGGGAAACTAGATTTGATCTGTTGTATGCTATTGATTTCAGTAAGTACATTCATCCTAAATTTGTGTGTGTAGTCTTTAATCTTAGAAGTATATCAATTTTTAGGTCAGTGGACATAGGTAGAGTTGTTCATTTTCACTCATTTTTCCTTGTTCACTGTTAGATTTTTGTGCATTACTTGACTAATTGTGAAAGAGGTAGGAGGCTTTTTAACTTCTATAGATTTATGACTGTGTTTTTGAAAGTTATGGAAAGGTTAGAGGATGCAACTTTATGGGCATTAAATGGAAGTCTACTCCAAATGGAAGAGTGCCGTAGAAAGTGCTCTTTGATGGCATTTTAAACTGTCCTTTTTTTCTAAACCAAATAATTTTATGTTGACAGGATGCAAATTCTATAAAAAAAATATTTTATATGAAAAAGGCAGAAATTGAACATCATGAAATGGCTAAGTCAAGCCTTCGAATGAGGTATGTTTTTAAAATGTTTAAAATCCTTGTGCCTTTATTATTTGCCAAATTTTCCAGCTAGTGGAATCAGTGCAGTGTAAAACAAAATGTATGTTGCATTTGAAGATTATGTTTACAGTTAGTAATGTAATTCTGAAGAGAAGAGAGATTAACTCTTACCCAGCCCCTTCGTTGCAGCTGAAAGACTTTATTTAAAAAGAAACAATTTTTGAGGCTTAACATCACTGTCTACTTTTATTACTATGTATGTATATATTTGTTTTTATGTATACTATATATAATATGTATATAACACATTATATATGATAAGTGCATGTGTAATATGGTATTTGTATGTAACACATAATAGTATATATTTATATCAGCAGCGAGAGCATATAGCTAGGTGTCAGGAGATCTAAAGTATCATCCTGGCTCTTCCAGGACTTTGAACAAGTCTTATTTCTTGGATTCCATTTCTTCCTACTGGAAATGGAAGCTGGAGTGGCTGCTTTCAAAGCTTTCTCCTGACCCTGACATTTGTTTCATTACCAGATCCTCTGTCACTGCAGGGACCTTGAGCTCTCTAGGACCAGCCCTGGTCCATTCTCTTCTGCAGTCTTCAGGCTTTGGAACAAAGCCTGCTGTGGAGGCTCAGAAATACTTGAACATTTCTATTTAGAAACAAACCAAAAAATGCTTGTTTCCTTTTTGTCTACCCAGCATTCTGATTTCAGCTGTCAATTTTCTAAGGTTTTTTATCTTATCTGTGATAGGACTCCATCAAATTTGGCCACAGCCAGGCTGACAGGTCCTTCACACAGTAAAGGCAGCCTTAGTGAAGAGAGAAATCCCACTAGCAAGTATTACCGGTGAGAGAGTGAGTGTGTTTAATCTGAGAACTGACCATGTTTTTGAGGCGAGGCATATTAGTGTTTGCCTGATGGCTATCTTGAAATACTTCTTTTGGGTATAATTGGGTTATTATGAGAATTGTTATCAAATGCCTTTTTAAAAGTTAAGTGCTATAGTTGGCCTGATCTCACCTCTGAAAAATGCATAGGCATAAGTTGTTTGTCTGGTAGTGTTTAATATTTACAATAAAACAAATGTGTGGTAAAATACTAAAAGATTTGGTATCAAAAGTAAGATTTCTTTTCACTGTAGAATATGAGCATCTTAGAAGAGAATTAACCAGTAATTATGAATGAATCTGTATTTTTCATAAAATAAAGAGTAGTGCTACATTTAAGTAACACACAATTGCAAGTAGCCTACTTTAGGCTTTCTACCACCCTGAGAGAGAAAAATTGGTCTTCTTGGCTTAGATTGATTATGGGGAATATAAAAAGTATAAAGATAAATGGAGCACACAGTTGAATAGAAATTCTTTTTTTTTTTTTTTAATGTGACTGCTTTGTTAATAGTTCCTATTTCCTGTAAGGTAACCAAATTATTAGAACATTTTTTCCTGTCTTCTGATTGCTTGTTTTTCTTTGTAGAAATAAAAGAACAGTCCAAGGGGGTCGTTTGTCAGCAATTACCATGGCACTTCAGTATGGCTCAGAAAGTGAGGAGGATGCTTTAGCTGGTAGGTATTAGGTCTTGACAAGTTAATGCCTTGTCAGCTGATCCTTCTGGTGAAGGAAAGTTACAGTAACTTTGGTCTGTCTGGGAGTTTGTTAGTTTTGGAGTACATGCTATTTTGTTGCATTTTGATTCCGCTCTTTGGTTGGCAAACTTATCAAAAGCTTGTTTATTTTATGTTATAGCTTGTATCTAATAAGTAAATACTTTTGCCAAACAGTTGGTTTGCTAGCCTTAGCACATCCCGGTTTCAAGCCTATAAATGATAAATAGTGAGTACTAGTGATGCCATCAGGAAACCCGAGAGAGACATTCATGCCATCTTAGATTTCTAGGCCACTGCCTTACATTTTTAGTAAGCTATAGTTTCTTCTTGGCAGGAGCTTCTGATTAAAGATAGACATAAATTACAATCAGAGCAGCCTAAGACAACAAGATCAATATAAACAGGCAAATGTTCTGCAGTTAGAGAATACATGTTCTTCTCAGATTCACATAGAACAGTCATAAAAATTGCCCATGTACTTAGCCATGAAACAAATTTCAACCAATTTGAAAGTTGGGTATTTTACAGACCAAATTTCTGACCATAATGCACCTATCATAAGCACCCAATCTTGAAAAGATAAAATTTAAAAAACCAAACACTTAGGAAAGAGAAAAAATTCCAAATGTTTGGGTTTCTCTTTTTAAAAAAGAAAAATTATAATAGAAATTTAATTACCTGAAATTGAACAATAGCAATAATGAACATAATATATGTCAAAACAGTAGGGATACACTAAAGGGCTATTTTGGAGGGAAACTTACAGGGCTGATTGCTTCTGTTTAGAAAAGCAACTGAAAGTCAATGAACTAAGCACCCAACATAAGTAAATAATAAGAGAATAAAAGCAGAGACATAGAAAAAAAGGTAAGAAAGCTAAGAGCAGAAACGAATTTGTTTGAAAGGAAACCTATAGTAGAGAAGATCAGTGAAGTCAAAGTTTTTCTGTTACAACTGTTAATAAAATAGGCAAATCTGTGGTGAGAATATCAAGAAAGAAACCGAAGGAACAAATAAAAAATACTAGGGGAAACAGGGAGCATACAGATTAGAAAGAATGTATGAACTGCTTTATGCAAACAAATTTGAACATTTAGATGAAATGGGCAAACTCCTAGAAAGTGATAAATACCTGGGGCACCTGGGTGTTTTAGTCAGTTGAGTGTCCGACTTCGGCACAGGTCACGGTCTCGCAGTTCATGAGTTCGAGCCCCACATCAGGCTCACTGCTGTCTGTGTCAACGTGGAGCCCGCTTCAGATCCTCTGTGCCCATCTCTCTACCCCTCCCCCACTTGCGCTCCCCCATAAATTAAATAAATAAATAAGTAAACAAACAAACCTAAAACAGATTCAAGAAGAAAAAGGCTTATTAGTTGTATCAGCATTAAAAAAATTATTATAGGGGCGCCTGGGTGGCTCAGTCGGTTAAGCATCCGACTTCGGCTCAGGTCACAATCTCGCGGTCCGTGAGTTCGAGCCCCGCGTCGGGCTCTGGGCTGATGGCTCAGAGCCTGGAGCCTGCTTCTGATTCTGTGTCTCCCTCTCTCTCTGCCCCTCCGCCGTTCATGCTGTCTCTCTCTGTCTCAAAAATAAATAAATGTTAAAAAAAAAAAAATTTTTTTTAATTATTATAAATCTTTTCCCATAAAAACACCAGGCCAGACATTCAAGGAACAGAATTATATACAAACTCCTGCATAGAATAGAAAAGGAGCTCCAAAAAGGAGCTCTCCAGTTTATTTTTTAAATCCGATAGAACCTAGATATCCAAACTAAACAAAAAGAAACACACTGTATCTAGCAGTATTTGTAAAAGATAATACATGATGACACAGTTGGTTTTGCTCCAGGAATGCTAGGTCACTGCAGTATTAGAAAAGGTAAAAAGAGCACAAGGGAAATACTTACAGCATTCCCTTTACTGTAAGTAAGAATGTCGTTACCTCTTTTGATCAGAGGCCAGACAACAATGAAGGAGTAAGAATCAGAAAAGAAGAAGGATTTATAAAGATTGCAGTTGAAAGATTGTTTTTTGAGTTTTCTACTGAAAAGACTATACAGATAAATTATTGGAATTAATAAGAATAATAAGGTGCTAGATATAAGATCGTTATCTAAAAATTTATTTAATTTCTGGAATCAACCACAAAAAGAAAATGTAATTTTTTTTTCTTAATGTTTATTTTTGAGAGAGACGGAGACAGAATGCGAGTGGGTTAGGGGCAGAGAGAGAGGGAGACACAGAATCTGAAGCAGGCCCCAGGCTCTGAGCTGTCCACACAGAGCCCGACATGGGGCTCGAACTCACGGACTATGAGATCATGACCTGAGCTGAAGTCGGACGCTCAACCGACTGAGCCACCCAGGCGCCCCAGAAAATGTAATTTTTTAAAGATAGGGTTGAAGTAGCAGCAAAACATATCTAGGTATATAAATCAACTACATATGTGCAAGCTCTCTACAGAGAAAGTCAGCAGTAGTAGGGTCAGAAAAAACTAGTTTCAGATCCTCTCTTTGCTTCTGTCTCCATGACTAGGTCCAGATCCTCTCTCAAATCCCCTGAGACTGGTAGTGTACCCATCTCTTAACACTGTAACTGAGTACTTAATAAATGATTGTCATTCTCACCTGGGAACAGTAGTGATTTTGATTAAGAAAACTTAAATTATGGTCCTTATATACTGTTATAGAATTTAGGGAAATGAAGAATATATTTTGTTTTTCTATAAAAATGACTATATGTTGTTTGTTTTGGTGTTTTTATGATAAGCTTCTATCTGAAACTTCCCTCAATAAGGGAAGACCTCATTCTTAAGGGATGCTATAGATCAGTGGGGCAAAATCACACAGAGTTAAAGCAAAACCAGATCTACCAATATCAACCCAACATCAGTATACATTTCTATGACCATAAACTGCATGCTGTTGCTTTAGTTCTGAGATCTGCGTATGGCTGGTTGCTGCTTTTCTTGGCCAGACACATACAGCAAGGAGTCTCTAAAGGAGTCACATTTAAAAAAGAGAAACTATTTTGGGGCACCTGGGTGGCTCTGTCGTTTGGGCGTCTGACTTTGGCTCAGGTCATGATCTCACCGTTTGTGAGTTCGGGCCCCGCGTTGGGCTCTGTGCTGACAGCTCAGAGCCTGGAGCCTGATTCGGACTCTGTGTCTCCCTCTCTTTCCGACTCTCCCCCACTCATGCTCTATCTCTGTCATTCTCCAAAATAAATAAACATTAAAAAAAATTTTTTTAAAGAAACTATTTTGTAACTTTTAAAAAACAGTATAACATATTCTATGTAACATTTTATTCTGTTTCTGTGTAACATTTCTCTACACATAAAATTAAGCATTACTAACAGCATCTTTAATGAGGGCTGGAAACTATTCTTTTAATGTAAGTATTCTCAAACATACATAAGTTTAAGCTGGACGGTGGTTAGAAGCTTTAAAGGTTGGTTCTCTCTTCCCCTTATAAATAAATACCTTTTTTGTCTTTTATTTAGCTGCACGTTACGAAGAAGGAGAGTCGGAAGCAGAGAGCATTACTTCATTTATGGATGTTTCAAATCCTTTTTATCAGCTTTATGACACAGTTAGGAGCTGTCGGAATAACCAAGGGCAGCTTATAGCTGAACCTTTTTTTCATTTGCCTTCGAAGAAAAAATACCCTGATTATTATCAGCAAATTAAAATGCCCATATCCCTACAACAGATCAGGTAAGATGTCTTCTACATTATTCCGTAGAAATCCATCTTCTTATGGTTGAGCCCTGCATATCTGTCTCCTTCCTAAAATGGATAAGGATATTAAAGGTAAAAATGTTTGCATGTCTAGAGTATACTTGAATATTACTCCTATGTGAAGGGTGAGAAATAAATTTGATTACATTCAAATGGTATTCTTTGTACTACAGTAGAGTCAAGGCAAGTGAACCAAAGTTATTCCAGCTAGGCAACTCAAAAGTCATATAGCTCAGAATTTAACTGTCCATTTTCTTACAACTGAGCAAAACACAAAAATCTTTCTGCTTATACCTCTCAGTGATATTTTAATTATAACAGTTTAACTGTATTTAAATTTTGTATCTATAGTTGAGCCCCCAGAATAAGTATAGTTAGCTCTTAGAGAATTCATTATTTGAAACAATACCTGAAAGATGGCCCATCTTGGTTTCCCTTTTCTGTATAGAAAATGGTAAAATAATCAGAAGAGCCTAGGTGGCTCAGTTGGTTAAGCATCCAACTCTTGATTTTGGCTCAGGTCATGATCTCACAGTTTGTGGGTTCAGGCCCCTTGTGGGGCTCTGTGCTGATAGTGCAGAGCCTGCTTGGGATCCTCTCTCTTCCTCTCTCTCTGCCCCTCCCCTGCTTGTGTGCATTCTCTCTCTCACTCTCTCAAAAATAAACTTAAAAAAAAAAAGAAAATTACCATTGAGGGATGACTGGCTGGCTCAGTTGGTAGAGCATGGTAACTCTTGATCTCAGGGTTGTGAGTTCTAGCCCCACATTGGGCATGGAGACTACTTTTAAATAAACAAACAAATAAAGAATCATTGGGAAATCAGCCAGACAGAATACTGAAACCACCACATTATTAAAAATAATAGGAAATAAGTAATATTGTAACTCTCACAGTGTGGGTTAGGTTTTACAGTATACCTAAATAGAGGTAACAACACAAAAATAATTGGGTAAAATCACACTAAGCTGATATTTACCAGGGCAGGTAACTCACTTTCCAAATAATAGAAATTAAAATTCTTATACTTGCTGAATCCTAGAAAATAAGTTTGGCTAGCAACAGGTGTTTCCTGGTTTTGCATTTGTAATTTCCATGTTCATCATTTGATCAGTAAAATTTATGGTGTTTTTACTTAATCCAAACTTGGGAGGTTTTGTACACAGGTAGGATAATAGAAAATCAGTTTATTTTGCCCTCTTAAAATAATATTGAAATTAAAGCTGCCATTCATGAAGAAAATCATTTGGAAATTGTCTTTTATACTCTTTATCTTGGAAAAGGTAGTGACAGTCTTCTAGATGTTGAGAGGTTCTCTTTTAACTCAGCAATTTTTGTCCTTAGTTTCTTTTCTCCCTCAGTCTTTGTTGTTGTTCAGTCTAATTAATTAATTCAAAAAAAGACATATTTCAAGCCAACTCAATCACCTGCCTACAACCTTCTTCTGGTTAAAATTTTCTAGTATAAACCTTGCTTTGTTAAGTCAATAATTCTGTGCCTTCCCCCTTTTTAAATTTACTTTTTGACAGTTGTCTGGCACACAGGTAGGGTAGTGTGAGGAATGGAGAAGTGGCTGAGAACTAGCTGGGAGCACAGTAGAATTCTGCACAGTCAGCTTTTAGGGTGACTCATCTACCTCCTTTCTAAGGACCCACAGGCCAGTGGTGCCTGACAGGAGCTGGACCACCTTCTGTTGTCTCTCCATAGGAGCAACAGGGAAATTGACAGCAGTACTGCCGACTAGAACTTTCTGTGATGGTGGAAATGCTATTTTCTCTGCCCTGTCCATTATGGCAGCCACTAGTCACACGTGACTATGGAGCACTTGATATGTGGCAGGTGCAACTAAGGAACTAGATTTTAAATTTTATTTTGATTTAAATAGCTACACGTGGCTAGTGGCTACTCTATTATATAGCCTAGTCCTAGGAAGATTTGTTGGCAGAAGTATGATAGTTGAGTGTCATCAAAAGCAACAGAAATGGAAGAGTGGTCAGGAACTAGACAGTGTGGCTCCATATGCCACCTTTCACTGTGCTGAGGCTTGTCAGCCCCGTCTTTTATTTCCCATTCGGCCCATCCCACCCCTACTATGCTTGATTAACATCAGTCTGATGAATATCTGAAGATTTACTGTAGATTGTCACTTACAAGTTTGAATTCCATGTCTGTTCTTCGTGGGTATTGAGAATACTCAGCACATTACCCCTGGAGTTGGCCTGAATAATGATGTCTGAGGCTGTAATTTAAGTTCTGGGTGCTAGCTACATAAGTTGGTACTGAGAACTGAGTTTCTGCATCGTTGTTGTTTGCTTCATCCCAGAGATGTCCTCTAACACTCGTGTCTTTTTAAGCCCACATGGAATCTGCACATAGTTTGTGGGTGCTTCCATCAGAAGATTTCAAAGTCTATCCTAAGTGCATATAGTTAGGGCAAACTGGCTCTTAACTTCATATAAAATGTATAAGGGACTTTATGAGAGTTGGTATTAGCAATAGCCATAGTGTCTGAGAGACATATCAGAATTCTTAAGGCTTTTGGGGTGCCTGGGTGGCTCGGTTGAGCGACTTCGACTCCAGTCATGATGTGTCATAGCTTGTGAGTTCAAGCCCCGCATTGGGCTCTGTGCTGACAGCTCGGAACCTGGAGCCTGCTTCAGATTCTGTGTCTCCCTCTCACTCTGCCCCTCCCCTGCTTGCATGCTCTCTCTCTCAAAAATAAGTAAACATTAAAAAAAACTAAAAAAAAAAATTCTTAAGACTTTTAAGTAAAATAAGTAAAAACGTCAATTTTAAGCCATCATAATGAGTTACAAATGTTTGTATTGGAAGGGTGGTAGTGAATGGACTCTGACGTGTGTGCGTCTCATTTACCATCTTAAGATATCTTCGTTGTACATACATGTATCCCCTGAGTTGCTCTTTCATGGTGTTGCCAGTACTTTCTCTTTTCTTTCACCCTTATGAATGGGAACGGACTTTTATTTTCAGAAGTGGCTAGATCACCATGGTTCTTCATTAAGGTAGCTTAAAACCTCCTTGATTTTTTTTCTCTTCTTGGGGTTTGAATATTAGCCACTATGGGTTTTCCATTAGGATTTTTGCTAGTATATTTGCTTTGTAATTGACCACCTTGACACCTAGGTCCTCTTATTACTTCTTCTAGTGTTTCGTTCTTCTGGATTTTCAGGTAGACTGTTGTGCTAACTACAATGGTGCTTTTGCCTCCTGTATTGAAAGTGCCCCTACCAGGCCTCTAATCAGCGTCACCAGTGAAGAGGCCAGTCACTGCTTGTTAAGACTTTCAGTAAGGATGTTCCATCGTTTTTGTAAAGGCAAAGTGTAGCTATGTGTTTGTCTTTCACAGAACAAAGCTCAAGAACCAAGAATATGAAACTTTAGATCATTTGGAGTGTGATCTGAATTTAATGTTTGAAAATGCCAAGCGCTATAATGTTCCCAACTCAGCCATCTACAAGCGGGTCCTAAGATTGCAGCAAGTCATGCAGGTATGATGCCTTGGGTTTGCTTGGCTGCAGCGTGTGTGTGACTGAGGTGATTTCACAAAGTACGAGGCTGTGCTTTTAAGAGGTGTGATTTCTCCCAGCATTGACACATCATTTATTTCAGCCACAAGTCCTGCTGGGTACTTTTTTAGAGTTGTCAGGACCATGTAGAGTAAAAGAATAGTTTAGACTTAGTTGCCTTTGTGAGTGGAAGGAGCGGGGATTTGTGCCTGGGGAGTGATTTTACAGTCCTCAGGAAGTTTCCTTCCAATCACAGACAATATTCTGTTATTTAGATTTTATTTCTTTTGTCCTAGATTTTGCTAAGGTGGGATTAGTCCTAGGAGAAAGGACACCTTAGAGCTAATTCATCATTGTACAGTGTCCATGAATTTATCAGATCCTTTCTGATGGGCATCTGGAGTCATGGATCCCTTATGGGTTTTGAAAGATAAAGGAATAGATACGAAATACAAAGTGTGTCTGTTGGTTTTGGGTAGACTCTTTCTGGAAAGAGAATCTCAGAGCAAGGAAGCAACAAAAGCAATTTTAGACCACCTATAGAATCTTCATTTTGTATAGTCAGTACTAGCATGAGTGCTGTGGATTTCAAGTATTTTCTTTCAGTACTCTGTATATCTTCTCTAAGTGCGGTGGTTGGACTTTCAGCTGTTTGGCAGAAGGTCTTTAAAAATGCATGTGTTGAAAAGTAGATCTTCTTTCACCTCTCACATTAAACTTTCTTCTTAGCCACACCATTGCTTAAGAAGTGAAGGGTACCAGAGACCGTCTTTGAATTGGCTTTACTTAAAATGACCCCTAGGGCCGGATGCCCCTACAACTTGCTTCAGTGCTTTTAATGTCTGTGCCCTTTGTAGTCTTGCATTTTAGTTATTGTTGATTCCTCAACCCTCTGGATCTGTTTTTTTAACCTGCTTTTCTGTCAAGCAGGCTTTTGTTGATTGGGTTATTGAAAATCTTTACGGACTCTAATTTTGTGCATCCTCCATGCGGTTGTGTTTTTCTAAAAGAATCTGCTATGTCTAGCTTATTAATAATCATATATTCTGGGAGTGTTCAGCACGTGAGCTTGACTCCTGGGATCTGCTCTGTTTCAGGCAAAGAAAAAGGAGCTTGCCAGGAGGGACGACATTGAGGATGGAGACAGCATGATCTCTTCGGCCACCTCTGACGCTGGTAGCGCGAAAAGAAAAAGGTACACACTCTTCTCACAGCTGGAGACACCTCTGTTTCTATTATTTTGTTTTTGAGAAATGCAGAAAAATGTGTTTTTAAGCGATCAGGTATGAATTTTCTTATAAGCTTTAATTATCTAATAACACATCTTCTGTTAGAATTCATTTGTAAATTGTATGATTAGCACTGTTGTTGGTGCAAGTACCGTACTGGTGTTAGATGATCAAGATGAAAAATGGTGACTACTTACGTAGCTTGGAAGAACGTGTTCCTCTTTTTGCTGTCCGGGTTATTTTGTTTAATGTGGCATTTCAGGAGTGCCACTTAAATGTGATTTAGGTAATTTCTACATGGTGAATTGCAAAACATTCAGTACTATCACTGCAGTGAAGTAAGTCACTGATACTCTTACATCCTTGTTTTTCCTTATGAATCTGATCTTTAGTTGCCATTTTAAGGATGTCAGATTGTAAACTACCAAGTCATAACTTCTTGTAGATCATACAATGCTAAGCCAGATGTTTGCTTTTCTCCTCTTTCTAATCTCTCTCTGAACTTCCCTAGCCCTTCCTTTCTCTCACGGGTTGTATGGAAGGGCACCTCACTGTGAGATTCTGAAGCTGGACTCCATAAAAAGTCATACAAGAACATCTCTTCTATCTACGCCTCCCACACAGAGTTTCTCTGGCTTGATCTTTGTGGAACACCATATTCTCCCTCAGCCTTAACTGTTTCACCATCTCTGTAGCAGCAGTCACTCCAGGGAGGACACCTTAAACAAGAAATAAGCTAATCACTAATAGCGGGGACAGGTTCAAAGTTGAATAAAGAAGTTACTAGTAACTGTTGACACTGTTCTGTTCATGCACTAATAGATCCACTAAGATCAGAGGATTAAAGAAGTGGCTTACAAAAGAGAAGCTGTCCTGTCTTTTCCTCTTATAAATAGCATTTGGGAAAAATGTTTTAGCTTTGAAAATAACTGCTGTGCTATGCCATGGGAATTAAATTGATTGGTGTGCCCTGAGATGTGAGTCTCCTCCATTGCTGGCCTGTGAATTTCATCCTTCCAAGTTCTTAATTCCTTGTTATACCAGGGACAACGGAGGAAAAATGTGAAACCAGATCAGAGACATCAAATCAAGAACATCTTTGAGTATAATTATATAACTCTACTACAGCATCACCTGTGTTTTCCAGATCAGTCACCCATCAAAGATAAAAACTTCTAAGGCAAAAGAAGGTAATGGAGGCAAAAGTGATGGTACAGTTAGTGCCAACACTGAATGAAAAGAGAGATCTTAAACTAGTTGAGTGTTAAAAAAGCAGTTCCGAAGAAGCCTTAGCCCAGGCCAGAAACTTAAAAGTACCTATCTCTCTCTGTCACTTGTAGTTTGTGGGACAACCCAAGTACATCAAAAGAAAGTTATTACTCTAAAACCTCCCATTAAAAACAAAACTAAGAATTATGTTGTTGAAATCATAAAAATCCCACTTCAGACAAAAAGTCTCCATGAGCAGGTTTCCTAGGAAGTGTTTTGAATAATGAGGTGAAAAACACAAGAGCAAACATAAATCAAAGCTCAGGCAGTAAAAGAACATACCTGGTTTTGAAATCTAGGCATGAGCGGCCATTGAGAAGTTGAGAGAAGCAAGTCCTATACTCTGAACTGTGTGGCAAAGGAAGAAAAATAATGAGCCTTTAGAAGGTAGCTAGTTATGTTAAGAGGTTTTGCTGATGAGAAATAGACTTTTTCCAGAATTCAGGCAAACATAGCTGCCTAATAGGTTAAGTTCAGCTCGTCCACAGAAGTCAGGGCCAGGTTTTCCAAGTACCATTTGACTTGATGACTCCTGAATATTGTGTATGACTCGATCTTTGCCTTTTTTTTTTTTTAATATCACAGAGTATGAGAACAATTAATGTATGTTTTCTTCATTCTGGGAGTGCATTCTTCCTCCCCACCCCTTTGCCCAAAAATCTACCTGCTGTCTTCCAGGTTAAAATATTCCAAGTATTCTTAATATCTTTTATCCTTTGGATTGAAGAATCTTCTTTTTTCGCAACCTTATTTGGTTTATACATGATCCTCCGATGTTGCTTGTTTTGTTTCTCTTCACATGTAATGTTTGTTTCTGCTTTCCCAGGAACACTCTTGACAGTGAGATGTTGGGTCTCAGGAGGCTCTCCAGGTGTGCAGTCCTTTTTTATGCATAAACATATTTTTAAAAGTATAACTTCTGTAGCATGGTCAGAAGGTGAAAAGTGAAGACTTAAGCATGTGAAATGACAGTTTATTTTTGAGCCAGTTTATTTTATGAATAAAGCAAGCAGTATTGTTTGGAAGTATAGTTGGTAAAATCAATTCAGAATTAGTTAGCCTAGGTAGTTCAGAAGCCTTAATTTGTTGCCAGCTTTGCCAGGGGCAGCAAGCCCCCTCACCAGTTGTTGTGGTTTTGCTTGTGCAGCAGAAGGCTGAGGCCGGGAATACGGTGGCATCGCCAGGGTCCAGAGGCTGGTGGATGCTGATTCCCTTTCAGGATGTCTTTTACAGATTGAGGGGTGGTGGAAGGATCAAAATCAATGTTGACATTCCAAGTGATGTCAGCCTGTATTGGCGCCTGTGCGTTGGGTTAGTGCTTCTCGAGCATGAATACATCTCCTCAGTCTCTGATCTTGCCCATGTTTTGTTTCTTTGATAGCATCCATTCTTTTGCATGTCACTTATGATTTTGAAAACAGCCTGCAAGTTGCCATGTTATAGTCTCAGTGATCATTGTGTGGTGCTTTTATTTTTACCTTAGCCTTCTGGCATTCATGGAGTGTCAATTGCTTGCAGAACACCAGACTCTGCTCTTACAGGCCATAAAGGAAAATGGTTAGGCATCATCTCTACCTGCCGGGAACTTACTGGCCAGAAGAGGCAGGTTGAAAACAAATGAAATTATGTGGAAGCAATGTAAGAAAATAATTGCACAAGGTACACTGTTGTGTAGTACTATAGAACTACATGCATGATTGCCCAGATAGCTCCAGGAAATATGATTTCCCTATCGTGCTTAAGAAAAGGTTTCTTAGATCACAAATTTAAGGAAAAGACCACGGGTTGTATTTCTTTTATATCGTTCATAGTGTATGCTGCTAGCTCTGGGTAGTAGTAGAAATAGAAACGTGGGACATCATGAAGTAGTATCATACTCCCGAGCTCTAGAACTTAACTGCCCAAGTTCAAATCCTAGTTATTCTAATTAGCTTTGTGATCTGAACCTCGCCTCAATTTCCTCATCTGAAAAGGGAATTGATAACTATACCTACATAAGATTGTTGTGAGGACCTGAGTGGTTAATGTATTTGAAGCCCTTAGAACTGGGCCTAGATGCAGTTAGTACTCTGATTGTAACTCTGATTATTTCCTGGGAGTAGTTCCTATGACATTAAGACTCGGTAGATTTCATTTTGTGTTTAGTCCAATGTGTAGTCTGGGAAACTCATTAGAAAAGGTTTGTTATTTATTAAAAGGTTTTACTTATTAAAAGGTTTTATTCCTTAAAGGCTTAAAGATGCAGTGAATGTAGCGAGCCTTGTAAAGGAGAGAACCTTTCGGTTTACTTAGCTTAACAGCAGACACCACTGAAACTCTAGGACCAGGTTGTTAAATGCTGGTAGACCTGGACGCCTATGAGGGTAGAGAGGCTCTTGGTAAGTGCTGACTTTTAGGAAAGGGAGCAACATCATACATTTTTCTTTGTTTTAACATTTATTTATTATTGAGAGACAGAGAGACATAGAGTGTGAGCAGGGGGGAAGGGGAGAAAGAGAGGGAGACACAGAATCTGAAGCAGGCTCCAGGCTCTGAGCTGTCAGCACAGAGCCCAACACAGGGCTCAAACTCACAGACTGCAAGATCGTGACCTGAGCCGAAGTCGGTCGCCTAACCAACTGAGCCACCCAGGTGCCCTGGGAGCCACATCATAAAAGCAGCCTGGTCTCAGTTCTCATTGGTCACTTTATGACATTAGGTATTTGCTTGATTTCTTTAATCCTCCAGTTTTCCATCGGCAAAGTTGGGATTGTAAGTGTACCCCGGTTCTTAGAGTTTGAGGATTAAATGAGATTGCACATGTAGTGCTCATTAGCACAGTCCCTGGCACATGGAAGAAGTGTTAACTGTAACTATAAATGGGAATTTTGTGTTTATATGCAAATATGAATACATATAAAAAATAACAGTTTCAGAGGAAGAGTAATTGTTAAGGACATTTGAGAAAGTGGTCAGCCTCAGAGTATGAGGGTGAGGACTAACACTGTGGCATGAAAAATTGAAAGGCAAGATCAGACCCAGAAGGGCTGTGGAGGCCCTCTAAAACTTGGTGATAAACTAAGAGAAGCAAAAAGTGACAGTGATTACAGTGTTTGAGACTGGCTGGGAGTCAGGAGGATGTGGTAGTGGTAGCCCTGGAAAATCAGATTCAGAACAGAGCCTTTTCTAGCTTCTAATCTTTGTGCAAATTAGAAAAAGCACCCATTTCTCAAGACACTTTCATTTGTTAGAAAATTGCTATAATAGAATGATTTTGTTAGCACAGACCCCTTTATGGCCCATCCCTTATAAAATTTTAGAACTGCATATTTATTACAACAGTGTCTGTTATCTGAATTGGCATCCCCTTAAGTGTGGCACCTGTAAGTGCACAATGATAAACAGCCCTGGATTTGAACTCCCTTGAGGTATAGTTTACTTTAGTATGTTTAAAGGTGCTGATTAAAAAAAGAAGAATGAGTATGCCAGTTACAAGGTCCGAGATTTATGTGCCTTTCCCAAAATGGGGAGGAGTAAACAAACTATTTACAGTTGGTGGTCTGAGAGAGGAGGACAGGTAAGACGCATGGAAGCGTTCTAAGAAGAATCTGAAAAACAAAGTAACATTGAAAACAGTGAACAGAAGGGCAGCTAGGTGGCTCAGTCTGTTGAGCGTCCGACTTCAGCTCAGGTCATGATCTCGCAGTTGGTAAGGTCAAGCCCTGCATCGGGCTCTGTGCTGACAGCTCAGAGCCTGGAGCCTGCTTCAGATTCTGTGTCTCCTCCTCTCCCTCCGCCATCCCTGCTTGCATTCATCTTTCCATCTCTCAAAAATAAATAAACGCTAAAAAAAAAAAGGAAGGAAGGAAGGAAAGAAAGAAAGAGAGAGAGAGAGAGAGAGAGAGAGAGAGAGAAAGAAACTGAACAGAAAATACCAGTTAGGGGAATATGGTATCTGTTTTTTGTAATGTAGAGTTTACTGCTTTCAGAAAGTACTTGAAGTTACTTCCAAGAGTCATGGATATAATAAAGTTCAGCATCCATATTGGAAAGAGATAAAGTAAATACACCAGCCACCCAAGCTAAAACAGTTGCTATAGAGAGAATGAAATTTAGCTCTTGAGTTTTTTCTGGCAGCCAGATTAAAACTAATGAACCAGTAGTTCTCAGTCACAAAGGCAATATAAGGATCCAGGAAAATGTCAGCAAAGTAACAAAACTGAGTTTGTTCAGACAAGGTTATAAGTGGCCCTGATAACAAAAGTTTTGCTTGTCTTTGAGGATAGAAACCAGTTACACATCACTCTCTTAAAGAGTGAATGATACAAATGGGAAAAAGATACTATTGGTAATAAAAGTCCTAAAACAGTACATTTCAATTATTAGAGCACTGTCTTAAATAAACTCAGATTTCCCATTTTGAATTATATATTTTTTTACATGTTTGGTTTTTTGAGTTTTTTTTGAGAGAGAACACAAGCAGGGGAGGGGCGGGGGTGGGGGGCACAGAATCCGAAGCAGGCTCCCGGCACTGAGCTGTCAGCACAGAGCCCGAAGCAGGTCTCCAACTCATGAACCGTGAGATCATGACCTGAGTCGAAGTGAGATGCCTAACCAGCTGAGCTACCCAGGTGCCCCAGATTTCATATTTTGGATATATCCCATATAAGGCTGCCTAGTGTCAGAGTTATCCCACTCGCCCATCTTTTATTTTGTTGACCCTTTTTCTAAAATCCAGTTAAAAGTTTTCCCTCCTCTTCAAAAAGCTCATGAAATTCTGCCCTAGATCCACTGTCAGAGTATTTGTAGCTTCATATAGAAAAGTCCAGTGGTAATTGGGAGTAGTGTACTAGAACTAGGAAGGGAAGAGAGCTTACCTGGACTAAGTAAGGCACCTTGAATTGTTATGTATGGTATTCCTGGAATGAGGAGTGATTTCATTTTGAGTTGATGATTGAAGAGATTTTTTAAGCTTGGGTTCAAAATGGGATTTCTGTGGATGGAACTGAAAGTATCACGCTAAGTGAATTAAGTCAGTCAGAGAAAGACAGATACCGTATGTTTTCACTCATGTGGATCTTGAGAAACTTAACAGAAGACCGTGGGGGAGGGGAATGGAAAAAATAGTTACAAGCAGAAAGGGAGGGAAGCAAACCATAAGAGACTCTGAAATACAGAGAACAGACTGAGGGATGGATGATGGGAGTTGGGGAGAGGGGAAAATGGGTGATGGGCATTGAGGAAGGCGCTTGCTGGGATGAGCACTGGGTGTTGTATGTAAGCGATGAACCATGGGAATCTACCCCCAAAACCAACAGCACACTGTATACACTGTGTGTTAGCCAAGTTGATAATAAATTATATTTTTTAAAAAAAGAAAGAAAACAATCAATTCTGGAAAACAAACAGAAAAACCAAAATGGGATTTCTGAGTCTTCATTTTGAAGTTCACCCCTCTACACACAAGTGAGACCCAAAGAAACCATAAGTATCTTTAGTAGTTCTAACATAGATTTCCTGGGTATCAAATTGAGATTCTGAAATTTTTCTTTAGAGGCTTCTGTCATCTGTGTTCTAATCTCTGCCCAGATGTGGAGCTCTGTGGTTTTGGAGCTCTGTCCCAAGTTCCCTTTCCATTATCCACTTGCTAGAGTCCTGGACTAAGAGGACTCTTGGCTCTCCCCAGATGTCTCTTCAAGGAAATAATTCCCACTGGATGAAACTTCTAACATATCTAACAATCATTTACCTGATGCAGAGACACAAAAGTACTAAGAGGGGAAAACAGCAGAAATGGTCCCGGGGCCATTCAGGATTACCCAAGGGAAATGAGCAGTCTGAGTGAAGGCAAAGGAAACAGGTTCTTTTTCCCTTCCTAACTAACCACTTCCACACTGTCTTAGCTCCATGATGCTTGGAAGATAGGCATTTTTGACATTTTATTATTTATTTTTATTTTCCCATTTCTGACACATTTAAGTTTATTTTGAGAGAGACAGAGACAGCATGAGTGGGGGTGGGGCAGAGAGAGAGAGAAAGAGAGAGAGAATCCCAAGCAGGCTCCATGCTGCCAGCGCAGAGCCCAATGCAGGGCTTGAATCCACGAAACTGTAAGAGAACATGACCTGAGCCAAACCAAGGTGACTGAGCTACCCAGGCGCCCCTCATTTCTGACACATTTTAAAAGCTTGACTTAAAGGTGGATATTTCTTTTCTTGTCTATTAATTATTCTGTATTAGGTTTTGTTTCTTTTTTAAAAAACATATTTTGAACTTGGGAGAGAAAATATCTGGCCTTTGGCCTCATTGTGACACAGTAGAGTGAGTCACTGAACCAGGAGACCCATTTGGCCACATAGTTTTCTTTAGAAATGCACTTCCTTCCATTTATAAGACAGGAAACAGATAAAAAATATTTACCTCTAAGTACTACATTATACCACCTTATAAGCACTTGTTGAATAGAAATTAAGTCATAAATCATTTCATTTTATTATCTACCTGAGTATTCATCTTGAGACTGCTGGTTTGAGCTTTGGTAGAATTTATCAGTGTCCTGAAAACATACACATAGTGGGCCGGAAGTCATGCTGGAAAATCATCTCTTCTAATAATTCACTGGACCACTCGCCTTGGGCAAGTCATTTAGCCTCTCTGAGCCAGTTTCCTCAACAGTTAAGAGACAGACTATCTCTTCTCTTGGGCTCCTTTTTAACTCAGGTTCTAACCTGTGGCCCCTTGACTTTGTTCCACACTACACATATTTGTGGCTTAGTTTCACATCTCACAGGGAGAATTTGGAGAACAAGACAAGGACTCACATTCAAGATGAAAATTTTCTCAAGAGCTCAGGTGAACCACTGAGCATTTATTCCTTAGGCTAGATTGGGATTTTGGAGTAATGCTGACAGAGCTGGAGGGAGCAGGGACTGACCTAGACAGGATAAATGCAGGAGAGACCTGTATGCATTATAGAGACTCTAGTCTTACAGGTAGCCTCCCTTTGTTTTCTGGTAATCAGGATATGCAGGTACTCAGAGTGGTTGTCTTAAGAGATGGGATATTCTCTGTGTGTGTGTTTGGTTTTGGTGTTTTTAAAAAAAATTTTTTTTTTTTTTTAACATTTGTTTATTTCTGAGACAGAGACAGAGCATGAGTAGGGGAGGGGCAGAGAGCGAGGGAGACACGGAATCGGAAGCAGGCTCCAGGCTCTGAGCTGTCAGCACAAGAACCCAACACAGGGCTCGAACTCACAAACCGTGAGATCATGACCTGAGCCAAAGTTGGTCACTCAACCGACTGAGCCACCCAGGCTCCCCTGGTTTTGGTGTTTTGAAGTGAGACTGTTAGTAACAGCAGGGAATCAGTAGTTTTATTCCACTTTTGCTGTGTTCTTAAAAACAAAAAGTATATTTCAACTGATAATAGAGTTTCATTTTCTTTGGATGTTAGAGAAGGCTTTTTTTTAAGCATTGCATTTCATAAATATTTTAAACAGGTTTGTCTGGTGTTCATTGGCTGCTCCTACTAGAGTCACTGTTTTAATTTTAACTATTTGGAAATTCTCCTAATATTTGCTTATAGTTTCCAGCATGTTTACTGTGTTTGTGGCATATGTAATCAGTAAATTAGGATCATTATAAAGCACCTTCCCACAAGTTTAGTTTGTTTCATTTCATGTTCATCCCTGTATAAAGAAAACTGAACCTCTTCTCATTTCTCCCCTTTTCTACCTCCTGCCTCAACAGTAAAAAGAACATAAGAAAGCAGCGAATGAAAATCTTATTCAATGTTGTTCTTGAAGCTCGTGAGCCAGGTTCAGGCAGAAGACTTTGTGATCTATTTATGGTTAAACCATCCAAAAAGGACTATCCTGATTATTATAAAATCATATTGGAGCCAATGGACTTGAAAATAATTGAACATAACATCCGCAATGACAAATACGCAGGGGAAGAGGGAATGATAGAAGACATGAAGCTGATGTTCCGGAATGCCAGGCATTACAACGAGGAGGGCTCCCAGGTAAAAAGTGTGTAGGAATCCTGCAGGAGGCACGTTTTCTTTTGGGTGCTGGTAGAGTAATGCATCTTGAGAGACCAGATCTAGAAGCCTCACTCAGGTTACTCTTCTCAATGAGTAGCTTAATACTTTGTCTTTTCTTAATTGTTTAAAATGGGAGACAGTACACTGTATAGGTTAAAAGTTTATACTATGTAGTTTGACATCCCAAATTTGAATTCTGCTCTTCCAAAGCCCATGTAAGTAACTTATCTTCTCTGAGCTTCATTTTCCTCATCTGTGCAGTGGAGATAATAATAGTACTTCCAACAGGGTTATCATAGGATTTAAATGAGAGAATATACACAGAGCATGTAGCATGGTGCCTGGTGTTCAAATAAGCATTCAAATGAAAACCAGTGACATTAAAATCTTTCCTCATTATTACTACCCTCAATAACATACTTCTCCAGGGAGAGTCCACAAAATGGTATGGTCATATAAGAATTAAGATATATTCATAAATGTACCTCTAAATCATTGATTTTGTTATGAAGCATCTTGATTTTCAGTTCTTTATCAGTATAACTAGGATATATTCTTTTGTTTTTTTATTTTATATTCTTTATTTTTTGTTGAAATTTAATTGACCTATACCATTATATTAGTTTCAAGTGTGCAACATAATGCTTTTGTATTTGTATATATTGCCATGTGATTATAGTAAACCTCATTAACATCTGCAATCATGCATAGTTACAAAATTTTTTTTCTTGTGGTGAAAACTTTTAGATCTACTCTCTTAGCAGCTTTCAGATATGCACTACAGTTTTAATAACTAGTCACCATGCTGTACACTATATCTTATTTTCTAACTAGAAGTTTGTGCTTTTGACCCCCTTCATCCATTCCACCTATCCCCATCCCCTCTCTCTGCGAACCACTAATCTGTTCTGTATGAGCTTGGGTTTTTGGTTTGTTTGTTTGTTTGTTTGTTTGTTTAGAATCTACACATATGTGAGATGATATGGTGTTTGTCTTTCTCTGTCTAACTTATTTCAACTAGCATAATGCCATAGAGTTCATCCACATTGTCACAAAGGACAAGATTTCATTTTTTTTTTTTATGGCTGAATAATACTCTCCCCCACTCCCTCTCCCTCTCCCTCCCCGTGCATGCGTGCGCACGCACGTGTGTTTTCTTTATCCATTCATCTATTGATGGACACTTAGTTTGCTTCCATACCTTGGTTATGGTAAATAATGCACTGAACATGGGTGAGAGTGCATATACTTTTCGAATTTCCTTTGTCTACATTAAATCTCCCAGAAATAAAATAACTTTAAAATCATGTATTTCTTTTCTTTTGCTCTTACAAAATAAACTAGGCATTGAGGGTACTTGTGATCAAACCCCCTATCATAGGGGTTTACACTCTCCTTAGTATCATTGGCGAATTTGCCACTTGTCTGCTACTGATTGAGAAAAAAGCCACCCTTAAGAAAAGTAGCCAAAGAAGAGAGAGCATTTATTCCTTCAGCCCCTCTGCTGTGGTGGCGGTCAGGGGAGCCTCTGTGGAGAGAGTCAGGGGGATATAGCTGTTGGGGTGTGGCCATTAGGTGAATAACCTTGTTCTTGGCTACATATTACCACCCTTGGCTCAGTCTTCAGAGAGCAGTCCCAAGCAGGGATTGTTGCTTTTCACAGATCAGGGTCTACGTTGTGAATTCAGACTGATATTAAATGCCATTTAACAATATTTGAGCTATTACTGTCTATCAGATACTTTTCAGTTTTAATTCCCATTGAGCTAAGTCAGCTACCTTGAGGGTCCAGTGGGAGAGAGATTTATGAAAAAAGCAACACACGTAAATATGTTTCAGAAGTTCTGTAAAAACTTGCAGTGATTCTACTGCAATAGTTCTGAAACTGTAGCATGCATGTCTGCACATTAGAATCACCTGGAAAGCTTAAACAACAAACCATTTGAGGCTGAGGCCCACCCCTCAAAGATGCGATTTTGTTACTCTGTAGTGATCTCAAGCTTTATTTCTTTAGTTCTTATCTATGCTCACCTGTGTCTTTAAAACTTCTTTATAGAAGCATGTTATACTTCAATAGAACATTTTTTAGAAAATAATTTTAAATATATTTATGGAATATAGGTGTACAACGATGCACACATCCTGGAAAAGTTACTCAAGGATAAAAGGAAAGAGCTGGGCCCACTGCCTGATGATGATGACGTGGCTTCTCCCAAACTCAAGCTGAGTAAGGCAGCCTCACACTTTGTTTTTCAGTTTAGTCTGTCAAGGATAGTACTGATTCACTGAGATAATACTTAATTTATTGGTGAATATGTTTGGACTGACACTTCCAGCATGGAGTTTTTTCTCTTCCCCTCAAGTACTCTCTTCTATATTTTAAGTAGTTAAAATGTGAAAAGCATGTGGGGAATAGTATATAATGTCAGAGGTTTTGTTAGCTTTCTTAAATGCTGTGGACACTTTGTAAAATTTAAATGGTAAGAATAGATACTTTTCCCACATATTATGCCTGCAAGAGTGTAGTGGCAGATTTGGTATTTTATATGTTTGCTTGTTTGCTGATTACTGGAATTAAAAGTGAATCCCAGCAGCAGATCCTACATAGAATTTAAAGTATTAGATGCTCAGCCACTGCACTTGTCTTTTGAGTTGGTTTGTGGATGGTGATTTTATTAAAACTGTGAGGGAAGGAGGGGCTCCTGGGTGGCTCAGTCGGTTAAGCATCTGACTTCCACTCAGGTCATGATCTCACTGTCCATGAGTTTGAGCCCCGCATCGGTCTCTGTGCTGACAGCTCAGAACCTGGAGCCTGCTTCAGATTCTGTGTCTCCCTCTCTCTCTGCCCCTTCCCCGTGCTCGCTCGCTGTCTCTCTCTCTCTCTCTCTCTCTCTCTCTCTCTCTCTCTCCCAAAGTTAAATAAATGTTAAAGAAATTCAAAGCAAAACAAAAAAACTGAGGGCAGAAAAGCAGTTAATAGCATTGGGCTAAACAAGAGGTTTCTGCCTTATTTACAGTATGTAAGTAAAATAAATACCAAGCCTATGATAATGGTGTTGTCAAATATTCTTTGGAAGTATATTTGCTGAAAGGGGAAAAACAAACAGACCTTGCTTTTTTATATGAAATTACTATAAATGAAGTATTATAGTAGTTTTGAGTATGACTTACTGCTAAGTGGTGATTCCTTCATGTTAAGGGATTTATCTTTTTATGGAATTGTAAAAGCATGCAGAAGTTTTGCAGAAATGAAAACCTTTGTTTTACTTTTTAGGGACACAGTGCCTTATAAAAATAGAATTCATTCTAGGGAGCATCTGACTAGCTCAGTGGAGCATGCAACTCTTGATCTTGGGGGCATGTGTTCAAGCCCCAGATTGGGTATAGAGATTACTTTTAAAAATTAATTTAAGGGGCACCTGGGTGGCTCAGTCAATTAAGTGTCTAACTCTTGATTTTGGCTCAGGTCGTGATTTCACAGCTCAGATCAAGCGTCATATTGGGCTCTACGCTGACAGAGCAGAGTCTGCTTGGGATTATCTCTCTCCCTCTCTTTCTGCCCCTCCCCCCTCTAAATAAATAAATAAACAAATAACCCAAATAAATAAATAAATAAAATTTTTAAGAAGGGTTTTTAAAAAATCGAAATAATTCCATAAGTTGAGTTAGGAAACGGTAGATAATTTAGCAGTAACTAAATATACATATATTTTTTAAAGCTCAGGGAAAAGAAATTTTAATGTTGATTTCCTTTTCATTTCTGTTTTGTATTATGAAAAATTTCAAACATCTGCAGATATGAAGAGCAGTACTGTTAGTCAGCATTTATCAAGGTTGTGCCATACTTATCTCCTATATCCACTGTTCTCTCTGTGTTTTTTGTTCTAAATTATTTTAAAGGAAATTCAGGCATGTCACTTCATTTTTACATAATTCAGTACGTACCTCTAATATTTGCAGGTATTTTCTTAAATATCCATAAAATCATTGCAACTAACAAAACCATTTCTTGGTTTCACCTAATACCTGACAAATTTCCAAATTTTACTGATTGTCTCAAAATGTATTTTTACAGTTGGTTTCTTCAAATCAGGACTTAATTAAGTTCTTTATGTTCTATTTAATCATTATGCCCTCTGGCCTAACCTAGAGCAAACCCCTCCCTTTTTTTTTTTATGGTCAAGCTATTGACTCTTCAAAAACCAGACCACTTTTTTTTTAATCTTTTTAATGTTTTTATTTATTTTTGAGAGAGAGAGAGAGAGAGAGGAAGAGAGAGACCGAGCATGAGTGGGGGAGGAGCAGAGAGAGTGAGAGACACAGAACCCGAAGCAGGCTCCAGGCTCTGAACTGTCAGCACAGAGCCCAACACAGGGCTCGAACCCACCATGAGATCATGACCTGAGCTGAAGTCGGATGCTTAACCAACTGAGCCACCCAGGTGCCCTCCTAGATCACTTTCTTGTACACTTTCATGTTCTGGATTAATCAGTTCACTTCTTTGTGATATCAGCTAACTTTTTCCTCTTTATTCCTCTCATTTCTTAAAAACATGTACTCCGGAGGCTTGATTAGATTAAGTTTCAGTTCAGCAAGGATGCTTCGTAATAGGTTTTCTATACATACATTACATCACAGGTTGAAGCAGTGTCTGGTTGAGGTAGAATCTAAATAAGGTCCATATACTGCATTTGATTGATACTTCTAATCCATAAATTTTCCTCTCTTCTTTCTTTTTTTTTTTTGCCTTGCAGTTTATTTGTTGAAGAAACTGGGATTTTACTGTGGCTTCCATAGTCTGGGTTTTGCTAATTGCGTTCCTTTGCTATAGTTTAACATGTTTTAGTGTGCTTGGCATTTCCTTTAAATTGGCAATTGGAGCAAGAGGCTTGATCAGATTTAAATTAGATTTGATCTCCGTCCCCTCCTTTTGGTACAGAAACCAACTTCAGAGGTGGTATATGGGCTTTCATTGGGTGACCCTGTAACAGCTGGTTGTTTCTCCCATGTGTTAACAGCTATTGATGCTGACTACCTTAATTCATTAAAGAGGTATAAAATAGCAATAGTGTGACTTTATCATTCCTTGCTCATTTACCAACTGGAATACTTCTGTATAGAGAAACTATGCCTCATCCAGAATTTGGTTACCCAGTGGTAGTTTTTTGTTCATCTTGTTTTGGTTTGGTTTGGTTTGGTTTTTTGTTTTGAAAGGATAAAAGGTGCCCCCCTCCCCCCTTGGCTTACTAGTTTTCAGAATAATGCATTGATTTACCAACATCCTCCAACATTTACCCAGCTCATTTGTTCAGTTTTATATATCATTAAGAACTACTAAATTTAGACATGTTGCTGGGTTTTAACACATTGCAGTTGCCTTTATTGATGCTCCTGTTGTCCCAGGCTGGCTGCCGTGTTCTTTTGACATGACCATAGTAAGGAGGCATTGATAGATTCTTTACTATCTCATGTTTCAAGATACACAAGGTTCATCTTATGCCAACGGTGCATCTGCCAGTTGCTGAAGAGTTACTGGTGTCAGTATTTGAAATCCCTATTTCAAAATTATAGTCAAAACCCCATGGGATTATACTGATACTGGATTGGTCATTGTTTCTAAGATTTTCAGTGGACAGAGATAAGAAATTTTGTGTGTGTTTGTTTTATATTTAAAGATAAAATACATCAAGGGGCGCCTGGGTGGCTCAGTCGGTTGAGCGTCCGACTTCAGCTCAGGTCATGATCTCACAGTTCGTGAGTTTGAGCCCCACGTCGCGCTCTGTGCTGACAGCTTGGAGCCTGGAGCCTGCTTCAGATTCTGTGTCTCCCTCTCTCTGCCCCTTTCCCGCTCATGCTCTGTCTCTCTCTGTCTCTCAAAGATGAATAAATGTTAAAAAAAATTTTTTTTAATAAAAATAAAGATAAAATACATCATAAGTTCATACTGATGCTCTTAACTGAGCTTTATGGCTGTAAGGTTTTTATGCAGTGTTCTCTGTTTTAACATCAGTATCTTTTTTCCTACTGTGATAAAAATCTCAGTTCTCAAGGGTACTACAGGTGATGGAATTAGAATGCCACATAGCTATTCATTTGCTTTATTCTACCTTATTCACAACTATCTCAACATGGTAATACTTACTCTCTCACTAAAAAATGATTACTGAAAACAGTTTAAATTTTTTTCCAGTTTTTTTGTTGTCCCTAGGGTATACATTAAACTGTGTTTTATGAATCGTTTGGAGTAGTCCCTTTGTTATGGTTATGCTTTACCAACTGTATACAAATTTGGGTTCATTTATTTCATTTTACCCATTTAACATTAAATCCCTTCCTTTAGGTAGGAAGAGTGGAATTTCTCCTAAAAAATCAAAATACATGACTCCAATGCAGCAGAAACTAAATGAAGTCTATGAAGCTGTAAAGAACTATACTGATAAGAGGGGTCGCCGCCTCAGTGCCATATTTCTGAGGCTTCCCTCTAGATCTGAGCTGCCTGACTACTACCTGACCATTAAAAAGCCCATGGACATGGAAAAAATTCGAAGTCACATGATGGCCAATAAATACCAAGATATAGACTCCATGGTTGAGGACTTCGTCATGATGTTTAACAATGCGTGTACATACAATGAGCCTGAGTCTTTGATCTACAAAGATGCTCTTGTCCTGCACAAAGTCCTGCTTGAAACTCGGAGAGACCTGGAGGGAGATGAGGACTCTCATGTCCCAAATGTGACCTTGCTGATTCAAGAGCTTATCCACAATCTTTTTGTGTCAGTCATGAGTCATCAGGATGATGAGGGAAGATGCTACAGTGATTCCTTAGCAGAAATTCCTGCTGTGGATCCCAACTTTCCAAACAAACCTCCTCTTACTTTTGACATAATTAGAAAGAATGTTGAAAATAATCGCTACCGGCGGCTTGATTTATTTCAAGAGCATATGTTTGAAGTCTTGGAAAGGGCAAGAAGGATGAATCGGTAGGTTTTCAAAGCTATTTCTTTTTGAGAAGGTGTGATACTTAAATACAAAACAGAAGAAAATTCTGCTTTGATATACTATTTCAGCTTAGGTACATGATTCCAGTTGGTGGGGTGCTGTTTTGAATTCTAATTTGCTACAACTTGTAGAGAGCAAGTGTATGCTACAGGGTAGAGAAGTCACGCTGCTAAATCATCTAGGTCAGGACCTTTGAGAAAGAGTAGAGGACGGAGTTGAAGATCTGTTGAAAAGCATAAACTCTTAAAATATAGCCTTTCACAGAACACGTTTCGAAAGGATAAAATGTTTATAAATTGAAATCGTATTGTGATTTTCTTTTAAACTTTGAGTTCAATCTGAGCATCCTTTAAATAAATGCAGATAGCCCTAAGTTCTTGATCTGAGGTTAGACTGATTTAAATTTGATCACCATTTCCTAAAAGGGTGGCTTCTTTTTTTTTTTTAATCTCAGATTTCTCACTTCTAAGTGCCTTTTGTAGCATTAGAAGCACTGAAAGAAGCAGTCAAGTTTAACTTTCCATCAAATTTGAATTCCCTTTTAATTTTGATCTACAATATATCTTTGTCACATAACACTGGTATAAATCGATTATTAAAACAATTTCAGTTCAGTGGTTATGGCATGTCTTCTGGTTGCTCTTAGAGTCACTTGGGGAAATATAAAAAGCTAAAGATACAAACCTTTCTGGAGCTTATAGTGTACCATGCTGAAAGGAGACTTTTAGGCATTGGGTGTGAGGTAATTCTAGCTGGGGAATCTGGTGAAGCCTGCATTTGCTCTGGATTTTGAAAGAAAAATTAGTAATAAGTTATGCTCTTCCCATTAAGCACCTGCTCTTTATAAAGAAGCGTGCTGAACACTTTATGTAGATACTCTCTAACCCTTGTAGCCATTCTAGATGATAATCTTCCCACTTTGCATATGAAGAAGTGGTACCTAAACTTATAGAAGTTGCCTAAAGTCACACAACTTGTAAGTGGTTCATCTTATTCCCCACCACAGAGCCAGTCACCAAGACACCAGACATGGAGCCCAGCCATGGATGATAAGGCTTGTGCTCTGTGCTCTAAGAGCTTGAAGCCTGACAGTTGGGATCGGTCCTATGCTTGGGGAAGAATAATTCCAGGCATGAGACAACATATAACAACTTGATAGGTAGTAAAGACGGTGGAGTAGAAACTCTGCACTGGAGTTCTAAAAAAGACATGAGGCATCAGGGAAGAATGGGGGAATGGGTGGGATGCAGATAAGGCAAGTGGCCTGAGGAAAGGCATAGGGTTAGGAAACTAATATGTTCAAGAGATGGGTGAAGTGGAGGTCAGATTGGAGAGGCCCTTGAGTGATGACACATGTAGGAAATGGTCCTTATTGTTCAACATTGGAGATACAAATGAAGAGAAAGATGGGGAGACATCTTGCAGTCAGAATTTACATTCATTATTTTCATTTATTCAACAAATGTTAATTGAGTGGCTACTAGTTATAAGTCTGTTCTAGATACATAGGATATACCAATGGACAAAACAGACAAATCCTGCTTTCATGGAGCTTAGACTTCATTTTTGTTCTCAGTTTTTTTAAATAGTTCTTAAATCTAAAGTCACCCCTCTCCTCCACCCCTGCCCCATCCCCATTACATCTTGGGGTTAGTTCTGTGAGTCTTCTAAAAGTGCATTTGTCTCTTAAATCATTAACAACTTTGTGTATCTTATATAGATGACGTGACAATTTCAAGAAATAAACAGATTTGTATCTCTAGGAAATGAGCTCTTTTCATTCTCCCATTACTGACATGATTGATAATTTGCTTTCGAGGCCTGGGAGGTAGAGTCTAGGGTGCATTTATTTATATGATATAATGAGGAGTTTCACTCTTTGGCCCAGAGCTTTGCAAAACCATCTTTATGGGAAGCCATTTTTATCTTTGTGAATGAAGGTCATCTTAATGACTGTTTATAGTACTTAAGGGTAACCCCATGCTGCTGAGGATGCATCAGTTTAGTTGAATGATAAACCATCATTTTATCTACTTTGCCGGTAATGAAGATAGACATCTTAGGGGCGCTTGGGTAGCTTAGTTGGTTAAGCGTCCGACTTCAGTTCAGGTCATGATCTCACAGTTCGTGAGTTCGAGCCCCATGTTGGGCTCTCTGCTGTCAGCCCAGAGTCCACTTCAGATCCTCTGTCTCCCTCTCTCTCTGCCCCTTCTCCATGCACACTATTTATCAAAAATAAAAACATTAAGAAAAAAAGACCTCTCAGAAACATAATTTCATGAATTTAATCAAGTCCATATGCACTAGATTTCCATGTTGATATCCAGCAGTGTTCATGCTTCTTTACACTCACCCCTACCTACCACTACCAGCCAGTATCAACTAGGACTTTACATCCTGAAACAGAAGGAGTCTGAAAAGTGAGGTGTAGAAAAGTTCACTCGGGACAGTGGTTTGTCCATCAGCAATACTCTGTAACAGCACAGCGCTGACTCATGCCAGTTAGCTGCTGGCTTTCCTAATATGCTGGCAGTATTCCTGAATTAAGTTCTCTGACTACCTTACAGGGACTTGGGACGACCAGGACAATGGAAGCAGTAAGAGCTTCCTAAACTCTTAATTATTTCATTCTACTGAATGTCTACGTTACAAATAAAGATTATATACTAGTAAGGGAATAAGAGCTCTTTGTTTTGCCAGCTTGAGTTTTTGTTCTTGTGCATACAGGGAATACCGAGCCTCTTAGATTAATAAATTAATTGTTCATATTAACTTTGTTTAAATAAAACAGGAAAGATCTGTCAGATGTCTAATGGCTATGTACAGAACTTTCCTTACTAGATGACATGATGGAGTTAGGAATCTCCCCTTTCAGTTTAACAGGGATTACCAAAAATGGATTTTTACTTTAATTTTATACTTAAAATTGTAAGCTATTATAAAATGAATTTCAATGTCAAGTGAACAGTCTTCAGATATCTTCAGAAAACAGGCATCGAGATATCATAGGAATTTCTTCCTTTGACCACTTTTTGTATTGGTTTCCTACAAGTGTTAGCATTTCTGTAATTTGAAAGGATTTTTAAAACCTTTCCAGAAACATGCATTTAGGGTATTGTTGGCAGTGTTTTTAGATTGTTTGCCAGTTCACTTTTGTTGATGAGGAGAAGCATTCTGGAGGCTTTACTAAAACGTGATGCTCTAGTGGTCAGTGGCAACAGGCGGCTCACTGGGCTTGCTACACCTGCCACACTCCTCTGACGACAATGTCTCTGTAGATGCTGCTGAGACTCTGTGGTTTCCTTTGTGAATGATTTTTCAGCCCCTGGGATTCTTAGTTAATAGGATTATGTTAATTCTTAGTTAATAAAATTATGTTTAAGCGATCCTCAGACCACAGTGGAATAGAGATAGTAATAAAAGTTCTTCCAGTCTGAATTCTGAAGTTGATTTTGCCCAGGTCTCTCATTCTGTAAATGAAGAAAGAGTCTTTAAAAAGCTTTTAGTATGACAGATAATTATTTTTCTCTTTTTCACTATGTTGTCTCTGCTGATTCCCCACCATTGTGTAGTTACTGCTGGGGAAACTAACATGAACACAGACTTTGAGGCCTGTCGCCGTTGTAGGGTGAATGCCCTCATGACTTTGCAGTTTAGGGTCAAATTTTTGCTGAGGCCTCCCAGCTTAGGCAAGGATGATACAGATTCAAAAAGAAGAAAGCCGACACTGCCTAAGTCTTCTGTTAACACTTTATATAATGTGTTGGTCCCTCAAGAGAAAGTAAAAATTAATCCAAGGATTAGATACAAGTGCTGTACACTGTGGGGAGGCTCGGTGTAGTCCTTGATTCTGGCTGCCCCCTTCTGTTGCCAAAATCAGTTGATATTTGCACCACATTTCTCCCCAAAAACCGTATGAGGCCTTTTCTTTTATATGTGCTGTACAAGGAGTAAACTGTAAGGAAAAGCAGACTGGTGGCCATGGAACTCCTCCTCGAGGTCAAACAACACTTCAGATTCTGTTGTAAAACTTTTCAAGGAGATGCCCTACTGTACAGAAGTACCCTTATGTCCTGTAACATTATTGGTAACTAAACATGTAATCGAGGTGTGTAAAGGAAGCAGCTTGTATGTCAGTGGATACTCTTGATCCCCTTATAGGACAGACTCTGAAATATATGAGGATGCGGTGGAGCTGCAGCAGTTTTTTATTAAAATCCGTGATGAGCTCTGCAAAAATGGGGAGATCCTCCTATCACCAGCGCTCAGCTACACCACGAAGCACTTGCATAACGACGTGGAGAAAGAGAAAAAGGAAAAATTACCAAAAGAAATCGAGGAAGACAAATTAAAGAGAGAAGAAGAAAAAAGAGGTTGGTTTCTTTTCATCTTGTTAAATATGAGGAAACGTTATACTGTGTTCTAGTTGTGGTTCGCACTGGGAGCTGTGGGCATGAATCCTGTGTGTGTAAATGTTGACTCTTTCAAAATGATGTATTGATAGAAATGATTTTATCATCATCAGTTTGGTCATCAGACCATTAAATGGGAAGTTTCATGTGGCACAGCTGTTATCCTAGTATTTCAGGAACGGAGTCCGTTCGTTCACAAGTGTGGGAGCTCAACAGTCTAGTATTGTGAGGAGATAAAACCTAAGGAGCCCATCTGGAGCTAGAAAGCATTGTCAGCAGTGAGTGCATCAAGGCTCTACCCTGTCATTTAGTAGACTGACTTTCCTCCCGCAGACTCAGGCCAGATTAGTAGATGATACTTTGGTTGAACCACAGTACTAGGAGGAATTTTATTTCATTTATCAACCCAAAAATGTTACTTGGAGTCACTTGCTAGAATTTAGAAATATTTTGACAGTGAGAACTCTTGTTAGAAATTTGACCATTTCTAGGGGCGCCTGGGTGGCTCAGTCGGTTGAGGGTCCGACTTCAGCTCAGGTCATGATCTCACGGTTCGTGGGTTCAAGCCCCGCCTCGGGCTCTGTGCCAACAGCTGGGAGCCTGGAGCCGGCTTCGGATTCTGTGTCTCCCTCTCTCTCTCTGCCCCTCCCCCACTGGTGCTCTGTTTCTCTCTGCCTCTCAAAAATAAAGAAACGTAATAAAAAATTAAAACAAAAAAAAGAATTTGACCATTTCTGGGCTCTCACTGGAGTCACCACCATGGCCCACCAAGCCACGCATGCGCGCTGCTCCTCACCCTGCTGGAGCTGGCGCTAATAGTTGTGCTGGCCGCAGCACTGGCACGGGGCTGGTGCAGGGCTGGGGCACCGCGCTGTGCCGCCGCTGCCTGCCTTCCCCCTCCCCGCGAGGACATGGCATGCATGGCCTACTTCTGGACGCACATCTGTGACTGGGCAGCAGTATGCCCTACTTCCACCTGAACCTACTACCACAGTTGGTGGGCAACCTGCAGAAGAATCCATATGCTACATTCACCATGTCTGGCACACACTAACTTCTACAGGAAGCATGGATTTGATCCCCAGAGTCCCTTCTGTGCTCACACAATAGTGTCAGGAATTATTACCGAGGCAAATGAAATGGAAATGGTCTTTGCCAAGGGTTCACTGTTCATCCGACACCCTGGTTTGAAAACCTGGCCTTGCAACCATCATTGGTTTTTTGCTAAGTTGAATATAACCAACCTCCGGGTCCTGGACTACTTTGGTGGACCAAAAATAGGGCCACCTCAAGAATATTATGTCATATTTCAGTGAAGCAGAAAATAGATTTAACAGCATACGTGAGGTTGCTTAGAATGGCTCAAATAAGGTTTGAAGGGATTAATGTTTCTCTGTGGAACGTTTCCCAGATTAACTAGTTTTCTTTCACGTGCTGGTTTGTTTATTTGCTTGCTTGCCTGTTTATAAAATACAGTTGGACTGTTCGTGGATTTCTTGGAAGATGTGGTTGCTAGATTTTTTTCACATTTTGAAGCCATTTTCATAGAGGTATCTTTCATTACAAGTTTTTCTCCTTCAATTGCAAATAATTTTCAAACTGTGCTCCTTGAAGAGGAGCAAGTACCAGATTCAGATTGCCCATTGGCATTTGAAGGTACTCAAAGATGTGTTCTTAATTCCTGGAAGCCATCGTGTTGGAGAGAGGACCTCACTCACCCACAGCTGTGTCTGAACTGCCCAAGTCTGTCTGGCGGGACTGGCCTGTGTTACTGTGCACATGTGTATGTGTGGCCAAGCCACACCTGGTGAGACACAAATGGAACTTCCACCTCATGGTCCATTTGTGTCTGACAGGACTGGGTGTTATTGATCCAACATAGGGCAAGACCATTCCTTATAAAGAACTTTTTTTTTTCCACTTTTCAAATCTAAAGTAATAACTACCTTACCTAGAGCAAAAGTTCATAAAACTTTTCCTGAATTTGATTTCCCCACCTAGGTGGACACTGTATAATCAGTGTCCTCCACTCAAAACACATACATACACACATGTACACTTTTATTTTATTTTATTTTATTTTATTATTTATTTGTTGCCCATAAGTGGGCTTGCAAAAGAAAAAAGGATGCAGGGAATTTTGTGTAAGTCATTTCTGGTGTTCTTTTGTAAGGTGTACCAGACATGGACCAACTTAGGTCAGGTCCAAAACTCCATGCCCCCAACTTCACTCTGTAGCTTTGCTTTTCTTTTCTTTTTTTTTTTTTTAAACGTTTATTCATTTTTGAGAGACAAGGCATGAGTGGGGGAGGGGCAGAGAGAGAGAGAGAGAGAGAGAGAGAGAGAGAGAGAGAGAGAGAAAGACACAGCATCAGAAGCAGGCTCCAGGCCCCAAGCTGTCCACACAGAGCCTGGTGCGGGGCTCGAACCCATGAACCGTGAGATCATGACCTGAGCCAAAGTTGGACACTTAACCAACTGAGCCACCCAGGTGCCCCCACTCTGTAGCTTTTTAAATAATGCTGCTCTCAGTAGTGTCCTAAGGCTTCCTTAGTTGCTGTAAATCTTTAAATGGTTCCTGTGCTGTTACTACCTTAACCGGGTCGTCAGGGAGAAGATAATGTTTAAAAAAAAAAAAAAAAAAATCACATTTCTTCAGGAAAGAAGAGACTGTTTGCTTTTACCATCTATTTACATGATTTCAGAAGATGATATAAGGTCTCATAAAGAGGTGTGTCAGGAACCAAGGTGCTTAATCCTTACATGGCTAAAAGAAAGGAAGTTGAATATAAGTCATTATGTTTGAAAACTACAAAATGAATTTACCTGAAATGCAGCAAATAGCTTCTGTTTAAGAAAAATGATTTATATTAAACCTGGTAAAATAGCTTTTTTACTTAGAATAATAAGCATTATTGTAATGAAAAAAATTTGATCATTTCTTGTAAAGTTTTTATCATTTTTATTTATTTTCATGAGATAGCTGTCTTTTTTTTTTTTTTTTTTTGAGCATAGTTGACACACAACGTTACAGTGGTTTCAGGTGCATATCTTGTAAATTTTGAGTTCACATAGATACCTAGACTATGTGATTTTCTGAGAGTTACATTAGTTTCAACATCACATCTGCTCCTTAGGGCTTTTTTTTCCTCGGGCCAGAAAACAAAGTTGATTTGAAGCAAATTCTCATAAGCAGTGGCATATGCAAAGACGAGAAGGGAACCTGGTTGGTGAGAATAATTTACCAGCATAAGGCTATCTGCAAGACCCAGCAACTTTTCTGCCAGAGGAGATGTACTGATTCAGGATGGCGAGAGTGTATGGGCAGGGGATATCTTTGCCAGCTAAAAGTGGTCGATGCAGAGATAAACGGGCCAACATTACAGTTGAGGGTGAGGACTATCCTGGAAGTCAGCCATAGAGGAGTGAGCTAGCTCTCACCATGTTCTTGGCTGACTGGGAAACCATGCCTGTGCAAAGGAGCTAGGAGAACCATTTTGCAAGCGAAATGCAAGCGGTCCTTGGACATTGGTTACAGCTTTGAGTGGGTCCCCCAAGCCACATGCACATCAGTCATTGGAAGGTGAATCCTTAAAAGTTTTAAGTGTTTGAGGACAGTCTTCACCTAAATCATTGGCTGACCCATGGCTAAGCAGACTTAGGAGCAAACCCTCATGCCATGTATTCTAGTATACTTATATTGGGAGTCTCGACGGAAGAGAAAGAAAGCGGGAGGGAATACTTGAAGACATAATGGCTGAAAACTTCAAATTTGATGGAGAACATTAACCTACAGCTCTAAGAGCACTAAGAGAACACAGAGAGACCACATCTAGGTACACCATAAACTACTGAAAGAGAGAACTGTGAAAGTAGCAAAACTTCTCAGGTCCAAGAAAATAGAAATATGATAATGGTTCATAAGAAATCATGGAAACCAGAAAGCAGTGACACGATATTCAAAGTGCTGAAAGGGACAAAAACTGAACCAACAATTGTATATCCAGTGACACCATCTTTCAAAAATGAAGCTGAAATAAGACATTCCTAGATAAACAGAAACAGAATTCACTGCTGCCAGATCTTCCCTATAAGAAATCCTAAAGGAAGAGCTTCAGGCCAAAAGAAAACACCACCAGATGGTTGACTCAAATCCATAAGAAGGACTGAAGAGTAGTGGAAATGGTAAATATGTGGGTAAATATAAAACACTATATATTTTTTCTCTTCTCTTAATTTCTTTAGAAAACATTAGATTGTTTAAAGAAATAATTACATCATCAATTTTAGGTGTACAGCATTTATAGAAGTAATGTATGTGAACAGTAGTAGCACAAAGGAATGGAGCTATTTTGGAGCAAAGTTGCACTATTTAACAAAATCAAGTCAGTATTAACCTGAAGTAGATGGTGATAAGTGAAAGATGCATACCATAATGCCACTAAAAACAAATAGCAATAAAAATCCAACATAGAATTAAAATGGTACACCAGAAATACTTGCTTAAAAGAAGGCAGTAAGGAAGGAAAAGAGGAACAAAAAACGTAAGACGTTAAAAAAAAAAAAAGTAGCAAATGGTAGATGTGAATTCATTCATAGCAATAATTATATTACATGTTGCGAATAGACTAAGCACTCCAATCAAAATACAGACTGAATTTTAAGAGATCCAACTCTGTGCTGTGTGTAAGAAACTCATTTTAGATTCGAAAACACAAATAGGTTGAAAGGAGAAGGAGGGGGAAAGATACACCGTGCAGATAGTAACTGTAGTGAGTTGGAAAGGCTATATTAACATCAATAGGCTTTTTTTTTTAAGTTTATTTATTTATTTTGAAAGAGAGCAAGCACTAACAGAGAACGAGCAGAGAAAGAGGGAGAGAGGGACAATCCCAAGAAGGCTCTGCACAGGCAGCACAGGGCCCAACCCAGGGTTCGAACTCATGAACTCTGAGATCATGCCCTGAGGTGAAGCCAAGAGTCGGATGCTTAACTGACTGAGCCACCCAGGCATCCCTCAGATAGACTTTAAGAGAAGAAATATTGCTGAAGACAAAGAGGGATATCTCATAATATTAAAAGTGTGGGGACATTGGAACATATAATATTTATAAATGTATATACACCTAACAATGGAGCCTGGAAATACATAAAGCAAAACTGACCATAATGGAAAAGAGAAATTGTTTAGCAATTAAGTCTCAATACTCCTTTCTCAGCAATGATATACCAAGTACACCAAAAATCAATACTCTTTTCTCAGTAATTGATAGACCAACTAGCAAAAAGTACAGAAGACTTGAATATGGACTGAAAGTTTGTCTCCCCAAAATTCATATATCGTAGCCTCATCTCCAGTGTGATGTATTTGGAGGTCAGGCCTTTAGGAGGTAATTGAATGTGGTCATAGAGGTGGAGCCACCACAATGGGCTCATTACCATTATAAGGGGATGAAGAGCAAGAAGACAACTGTCCATGAACCAGAAAGTGGACTTCTCACCAGAAACTACGTCTGCTGGCACCTTGATCTTGGATTTCTTACCCCCCAGAACTATGAGAAATCAATGCTGTTTAAGCCACCCTGGCTGTGGTAGGTTTTTTATAGCAGCCTGAGCTGACTAAGATGGACTGTCAACCAGCTTGACCTGACTGAGATGTGAAACACTGCACCCAAGGACTGCAAAATGCACATTCTTATCAAGCACACATGGAACATTATCTCGGATGGACCATAGGTCATGAAACAAGTTTCAGAAGATTTAAAAGGATTGAAATCATACCCAGTTTTCTGAATACAATGGGATTAGACTAGAAATCAGCAACAGAAAGAAAGCTGGAAAATCCCCAAATATTTGAAAATGAAGCAGTACACTTCTAAATAATCCGTGGATCATAGAAGATATTGCAAGGACAATTAGGAAAATCTTGAACTGAACCCAAATGAAAACACAGTATATTAAAATTTATGGGATATAGCTAAAGGAGTTTGTGAAAGGAAACTTATAGCTTTAGATACATATACCAGGAAAGAAATAAAGAGCTAAAATAAGTCTACGTTTGCACCTCAAGAAGTTAGCAAAAGAAAAGCCAATCACACTTGAAGTAGAAATACTAAAGATCAGGGGCGCCTGGGTGGCTCAGTCGGTTAAGCGGCCGACTTCGGCTCAGGTCATGATCTCGCGGTCCGTGAGTTCGAGCCCCGCGTCGGGCTCTGTGCTGGCAGCTCAGAGCCTGGAGCCTGTTTCAGATTCTGTGTCTCCCTCTCTCTGACCCTCCCCTGTTCATGCTTTGTCTCTCTCTGTCTCAAAAATAAATAAACGTTAAAAAAAAAATACTAAAGATCAAAATGGAAATCAGTGAAAGAGAAAACAGAAAATGCCAGTGCTGTAATGGGTATGACATTTAGGACGATTCACATTGTTTCTACTGACAAAATTTCTTATACTTGAGATTTTTTTTTTTTTAAGTTTTGTTGACACTTTATCTGGTGATACAAAATTAGCAACAGCTGTGTTTTTGTATTAACTACCAGAACTAAGTACTCAAAGGTAAGTAAGCAAAAGTAAAACAATATGAAGGACTTGTCACCTAAATGTGGTAGGTTGTACAGATGCCTACTACTGGTACATCCCAAAACACCTCTAAAATGATGGAAAATGGATTTTAAAGCAAAACAAAAGACATAAATGTAAAGCATTCCCCTCCCTCAAAAAAAAAAAAAAGAAGGGAAACCATTGAAAAGGAGATGGTGGCAATGGGAATTTAGGAGCTAGAAAATGTACGAGTAGGTTGCTAACACTGACTTCAGTGCTGGCATCAGATGAAGACCTTAAGTAGGCCAATTCCTGTCTAGAATGGTGCAGGGATTAGAGCACCAGGTACTTCTACAAATGGAGGTGCTGAAAACAGGAGGATTAGTTAACTCTAAATTTGAGTTCAACCACCAGATCACTTCGCAACCTTTCCTGTGACTGTTTGCCTTCAAGAGTCTAGTCTGAAAGACAGCAGCATACTGAAAGGTTAGAGGTACAGTTCTGAAGAGGGGGGTCATAAGAGGATTTATACTAAGTAGTGAGACCCCTTGTAACTCTTTTGCTCCAAGAATGCTGGCAGTCAGGCTTCTAGTTTTGAGACAGGAGATTTTTCTCTTGAGAAATGGATCAGGCAGTGGGGCAAAATTATGTACATAAAGAGCTTCTAGTCATTTTTTTTTAGTATTTTGCTTTCAAATAGGAGCAGGTACTTAATTTAAATAGGATCAAATATTTAAGGCAAACCTCTAAGATGTAAGATAGAGAACAAAACAAAAAGAGAAAAAGGGCCTTGGAAAAAAACAAGGCAGATGGAGAAAAAATTTAAAAACAAAACAAAAACGGGTGCCTGGGTGGCTCAGTTGGTTGAGCATCCCACATCGGCTCAGGTCATGATCTCACAGTTTGTGTGAGCCCCATGCCCGGCTGTCTGCTGTCAGCTGTCAGCTCAGATCCTGCTTCAGATCCTCTGTACCCATCTCTCTCTGCCCTCCCCCGCTCATGCTCTCCCTCTCTCACTCAAAAATAAACATTTAGGGGCACCTGGGTGGCTCTGTCAGTTGAGCATCCGACTTCAGGTCGGGTCATGATCTTGGGGTTCATGAGTTTGAGCCCCACATGGGCTCTCAGCTGTCAGTGCAGAGCCTGCTTCAGATCCTCTCTGCCTCTCCCCTGCTTGTGCTCTCCCTATCTCTTTCAAAAATAAATAAATATTAAAAATAATAATAATAAATAAATAATATATAAACATTAAAACTGATAAAGATTTAGACCTTCAGAGAGATGACAAGCTACTGCATCCATAAAATAAAAACAGGAGGCCATAAAAACGAATAGTCACAGAACAGAAAATTTCTTGGAAATTGAAAATACGGCAAACCAACAGAATGAGAGAAAATACAAATCATACATCTGATAAGAGTCTGATGTCCAGGATATGTAAATTCTGTAACAAAACAATTCAAAACTGGGCAAAGTATGGAAATAGACCTGCCATCTCCAAAGAAATTGTACAGATGGCCGTAATCACACGAAGAATGTTCAATATCACTAATCATTAGGAGAATGCAAATCAAACCTGCATTGAGATACCACTTCTTTTTAGGATGGCTGTTATAAAAAACAAACAAACAACAACCAGCAAGTGTTGTTGAGGATGTGGAGAAATTGGCGCCCTTATACATTGATGGTGGGAATGTAAAATGGTACCGCCATTATGGCAAAACAGTTTGGCAATTCCTTACAAAGGTAATCATTGAATTACCATGTGATCCATTAGTTCCACTCCTGGTGTATACCCAAAGAACTGGAAGCAGGGACTCCTGCACATAATTGTATACCAATATCCGGAACAGCATTATTCACAAGAGGCAAAAGGCAGATACAACCCAAGTGTCCATTAACAACGGATGAATGTGGTACATATACATACAATAGTGTTATTCCCCCATAAAATGTAATGAAATGGTGATAATGACATGCTACAACACGGATGAACCTTGAAAACATTATGCTAACTGAAATAGGCCAGACATGAAAGGACAAATAGTGTATGATTCCACTTACATAAGGTACCTAGAGTAGCAAATTCTTAGAGACAAAGTAGTATAGAGGTTACCAGGGTCTGGTGGGGATGAGAAATGTGCTTAATGTTACAGTTTCTGTTTGAAATGAAAAGTTTTGTAAATAGGAAGTGGTTCTGACTGCACAACATTGTGAATGTAATTAATGCCACTGAAATACGTGCTTAAGAATGGTCAAAAGGGGCGCCTGGGTGGCGCAGTCGGTTAGGCGTCCGACTTCAGCCAGGTCACGATCTCGCGGTCCGTGAGTTCGAGCCCCGCGTCAGGCTCTGGGCTGATGGCTCAGAGCCTGGAGCCTGTTTCCGATTCCGTGTCTCCCTCTCTCTCTGCCCCTCCCGCGTTCATGCTCTGTCTCTCTCTGTCCCAAAAATAAATTAAAAATGTTGAAAAAAAAATTAAAAAAAAAAAAATAGCAAATTTTATGTGGTATATTATCACACTTTTTTAAATTAGTAACATACCAAGAAACTGAATTACACACTTGAAGTAGGGGAATTGTATGTGTATGTTGTGTAAATTATATCTCAATGAAACTTTTTTAAGTTTATTTACTTTTGAGAGAGACAGAGACAGCACAAGTGGTGAAGGGACAGAGAGAAAGAATCCCAAGCAGACTCCACACTGCCAGCACAGAGCCTGATACGGAGCTCAGACTCACGAAGAAGCCCTGAGATCATGACCTGAACTGAAACCAGGAGTCGGATGCTTAACTGACTGAGCCACAGGCGCCCTCAATGAAACTGTTTTTAAAAAATGATAGCAGAGGGGCGCCTGGATGGCTCAGTTGGTTGAGCATCTGGCTTTTGAGTTCAGCTCATGTCATGATCTCATGGTTCTTGGGTTCGAGCCCCACATCAGACTCTGTACTGACAGTGCAGAGCCTGTTTTGGATGCTCTCTCTCTTCCTCTCTTTGTCCCTCCCCTGCTTGCATTCTCTCTCTCTCTCTCTCTCTCTCTCTCTCTCTCTCTCTCTCTCTCTCAAAAATAAATAAACTTAAAAAAAATTTTTTTAAATAAGGTCCCCTTTAAATAAAAACAATAGAGTGGGGTGAGGCGATAAGAGTGAGGGTGTTTAAGGGTACAACCTTGTAAGGAGTGGTAAATAGCCATGGAGAGCTAATGTACAGTAAAGTGAATATAGCCAACAGTACTGTACTATGATTAAGTAATGTGGTAAGTGTCACTGTAGTGGCAACAATATATAAGTGTATTGAAGTAACTGGTTGTACAGCTTAAATTTACACATTGATATATGTCAAATTGATTCGTTTAAAAATTTTTTTAATGAGGAGCCCCCCAGGTGGTTCAGTCAGTTGAACGTCTGACTTCGCCTCAGGTGATGATCTTGCAGTTCGTGAGTTCCAGCCCCACATCAGGCTCACTGCTGTCAGCACAGAGCCTGCTTCAGGTCCTCTGTCCCCCTCACTGCCCCTCGCCTGCTTGCACTCTCCTAAAACTAAAGAAATACGTACATACATAAATAAATATATATATTTTTTTAATGATAGCAGAAAGGAATCATTTAGAGAAGGATTAGAAGATGAAGTGGAAGAAATCTCAAGAGGTAGTAGAACAACAACAAATGAACAAAGAAGGAGAAAGATAACCAAAGATCAGCCCAGGAGGCCAGAATCCAAGTAATTGCAGACATAGTTCTGCTAAGCTTTCTGCCACTGTGTAACAAGGACCCCCTTTCCAGTAACATTTTCATTTCCACCTGAGCCTTCTACTGCCAAGTCTTTAATGTCCGTTTCTCTACCATAGTCTATGCAAGGCAACTGAGGCCTTTGCTCTGCTCAAAATTCTCCCAGTTTCTGTTACTGCCCAATTCCAAAGTCGCTTCATATTTTTTAGTTATTTGTTACAATAACACCCTGCTGGCGGGTATCAAAATCTTATCTAAATATTATCAGCTTTATGAGCTCAAAAGCCTCCAATCTTATTATTTAAATCATTTAAGGGGCGCCTGGGTGGCTTGGTCAGTTAAGCATCCGACTTCGGCTTGGGTCATGATCTCACGGTCCGTGAGTTCGAGCCCCACATTGGGCTCTGTGCTGACAGCTCAGAGCCTGGAGCCTGTTTCAGATTCTGTGTCTCCCTCTCTCTCTCTGCCCCTCCCCTGTTCATGCTCTGTCTCTCTCTGTCTCAAAAATAAATAAATGTTAAAAAAAATTTTTTTTTAATTAAATCATTTAAGTTGGTGTATATAGGTGAGGCTCTGGGTGTGACCCATCCTGGGACACAGTTCCTCTCCCTCTGTGGACCTATGAAACCAAAAACAAGTCCTTTGCTCCTACAATACATTGATGGGACATGCGTAGAATAATAATTAAGAGACATTCCCATTGAGAAAGGGAGAAATGGAAGGGAAAGGGCCTTCAATTCCAAGCAATCTTGAAATCCAGCGAGGCAGAACCATTAAGTTTCAAGGCCTAGAAATAGTCCTTTATGGCTCAGGACTCTGCCCTCTAAATCATTCTTTTTCATATTTTCAGCTGAGTTGTTTTATCATCCTGTTTCCTGTCTCTAGAATTTGGGGGTTTTGTACTCTCTCTGTCCTTTTCCATACAGTTGACCATGTTCTTGTTGGTGTATAATCTCAAGTACCTTGTGAATTTCTTGTATATGTTACAGGGATTCATTTGACTAATCGAATACTAGATAACATTTTCCACCAATATTGGCAAAACTTTTAAAAAATTAGAAATGTTGGAGCGTGAGAATGGAGAAACAGACCCTGTAGCCACACAGTGAGGGACTTAAATTGGTACAGAATTTGGGGGGTTGGTTTGGAATAGGCATTTTAAAAACATTTAAAATGCTTCTTTCTAGCTGTCCTATTTATAGAAAATTACCATAAAGAAGTAATCAAAGATGTGGGCACAGTTTTATCTTAAAAAACAAAAACCCTGTGGTATTTGTAAATGATGGCTTGTATGGGAGCCATTAAAAAGTATTATTTAACAAAAATAAGTCCTATTGAAAAGCATTACTCTCAGGGGAACTGCACAGTTCTGTCTTTAGTGTAGACATGTATAGTTCACATTATATTGCATAATATGCATGTTCGTATTTTCCCAGTTCTAAGATTCCATTAATTGTGACATACCCATATATTAACTTAGGGAAAATTTTTTCAGAGGCATTAAGATAAAGAGGAAATACATATGAGATTATTTCCAGGATTACATGATTTACAGGTTACCTGTTTTCTTCTTTATACCTTTCATTATTATCCAGAATGACTGTCTTGAGCGTTTATTATTAAGGTGGTTATTTTTATTCTGTAGATCCTTTATTTATGGATTTACTTAAATTAATGACGGTTATAATTCAAAAAGGCACTAGACCGTGAAGGTCTAGAAAAGAATGAAATGTAGTAGTATGTGTTGTTTGAATCCTATGTCTGATTCCAACATGCTTTGAATGGGAACCTTTTTTTCTTTTTCACCTAAGAAGCTGAAAAGAGTGAAGACTCCTCAGGCACTGCAGGCCTCTCAGGCTTACACCGCACATACAGCCAGGACTGCAGCTTTAAGAACAGCATGTACCATGTTGGAGATTACGTCTACGTGGAGCCCGCGGAGGCCAGCCTGCAGCCACACATAGTCTGTATTGAGAGACTGTGGGAAGATTCTGCTGGTAAGTTCGTTTTAAATCAAAGGACAGATTGGTGACATGTAACTATTTTACTCCTCCTTGGGTCTCAAGGAAGAAAACTGTCACTCAGACAATAGTTGTTCTATAGTGTATCAGTAAATATAAGTAAGCACCCACTATATGAAAACATGGGATCTAGCACTCTTGGGCCAGTGAGTGGTACAATTGAGTCAAAAGAAATGCATCTTCTTGAAGGGAAGCTGAGATTCATTTGCTCCACTGGTGTTTATTAAAACCAGTCAGCCAAACTCTGGAGGATGGCAGAGACTCACAGGAACTAAAGGCTCACATTTTGCTTCTGGCAAAACCAGTCTGGTATAAATCACAAGTGAAGAATAAATTATAGAGAGACATGTGCCTTGGCTTAGAATTTGATTTAAAAAAGGTGTCCTAGAACAGTTTCCTTTACCTTAGGAGTTAATGAAGCCGGAAGCAGGCAGAAATGTGATCCAGGCAATCCAGTTCCCTCAGCTTTGCATCCCTTGCCCTGAGGGCTAACTGCGTCCTTTAGTATGCGGTATCTTTCTTAAGCATGCATCCCTGGCCGTGTCCTGGCCCCGGCAGAGTGGAGCAGCTCTCATCACCCTCCTCATCCGGTATATTACCTATCTTTTCATGTGAGAGGGAGAGTAGCATTTTTTAGGCCTTCTTATACTTCATTATTTTCAAGTATCATTTCTTCTAAGATAATTATTTTAAGGACCTGTGGCTTAAAAAGCACATCGTTGGGTTCGGGCCATAAGAGAATAGATGGGGAATTTGCTCGTTTTGCAAAGAATGTGTGATTTCTGTTAATGGTAATTCTGTCTGTCTCTGTCTCTCTCTCTTTTTCTCTCCCTCCCTCCCTCCCTCCCTCCCTCCCTTTTTGTTTTTGAGGTGAAAAATGGTTGTATGGCTGTTGGTTTTATCGGCCAAATGAAACATTCCATCTGGCTACACGAAAATTTCTAGAAAAAGAAGTTTTTAAGAGTGACTATTACAATAAAGTTCCTGTTAGTAAAATTCTAGGAAAATGTGTGGTCATGTTTGTCAAGGTAAGAAACTCATTAGTTCCCAAAATACAAATCATTCCATGAAAATAAAATTTACGAACACGGAAAAATCAGTATTTACAAATTAGAAGCTCTGTTTTAAACCGTTTGATTTTTTTTTTTTTTTAACTGTATCTGTATGGCTGTGTGTAAAAGATTTGGGAAGAAATTAATCTGATCATGATGATGGAAGACCATTTGCTGCCTACATCATATAGTTGAATGCAGTTAGCTTAAAGTTTTTTTTATACTGCGAGGTTAATTTTTGAGGATGACATTTTCTGAAAGATAATTTTCTGAAAACTGTCAGTATGCTCTTTTAGGTAATAAAGTATACTTTTTGTGTATCTATCTGATACAGGCACATTGACCCCTGCCCCAAAGCTTTCAAGAACGTTATAGCTGTATTATGAAATGTTAATATATTTTCAAAAGAGCTGTTGGTAAGCTAAATAAGCTAAAGGGTGTGGGGGCACCTGGGTGGCTCAGTCGGTTGAACGTCCGACTTGGGCTCAGGTCATGATCTCATGGTCTGTGAGTTCGAGCCCCGTGTCGCGCTCTGTGCTGACAGCTCAGAGCCTGGAGCCTGCTTTGGATTCTGTGTCTCCCTCTTTCTCTGCCCCTCCCCCACCCATGCTCTGTCTCTCTCTGTCAAAAATAAAATAAACATTACAAAAAAGTTTTTTTAAATAAGCTAAAGGGTGTGTATTAATAAGGCTATTTTGTAGCAAGAAATTGCTCCTACATCTCTAGCCATTTACTATTTGTGGTTAACTGTCAAAAAGTCTTAACAGTTTAGCTTTTGTTTGTTTGCTTGATTGATGTGTGGTTTTGGTTTTTATGGTTGACTGGTTTTCAGAATATTCACCTAACTTATTAATTTTATTATATCTCCCAGGAATACTTTAAATTATGCCCAGAAAACTTTCGAGATGAGGATGTTTTTGTCTGTGAATCACGGTATTCTGCCAAAACCAAATCTTTTAAGAAAATTAAACTGTGGACCATGCCCATCAGTTCAGTGAGGTTTGTCCCTCGGGATGTGCCCTTGCCTGTGGTCCGAGTGGCCTCTGTATTTGCAAATGCAGATAAAGGGGATGATGAGAAGAACACAGACAACTCAGAGGATAGTCGAACTGAAGACAGTTTTAACTTGGAAAAGGTATGTAGCTAAAAGCCACACAGAAAAGAATTTTACACTTCAAAATACCTATTCCAGAAAATAAATGAATAAAGCATTCAAAATCAGAATTAGAAAAAGAGCAACAACATAAAACCTTACATAAACAGAAAGAAGGGAACTATAAAAGAGACAGAAATTAATACTTAGAAAACAACAGTAGAACTGAAAAGTAAATCCAGGGGCACCTACTGGTTCAGTGAGTAGAGCATGAGACTCTTGATCTCAGGGTCATTAGTTTAAGTCCCCCGTTGGGCATGCAGCCTACTTTAAAAAAAATTAAATAGGAGCGCCTGGGTGGCTCAGTCGATTGACTTGATTTCAGCTCGTGTCGTGGTCTCAGGGTCATGGGATTGAGCCCCGTGTCAGGCTCCACACTAAGCACGGAGCCTGCTTGAGATTCGGTTTCTCCTCCTTTTCCCCTGTCTCCTGCTGGCTTACGTGCATGCATGCGTTCACGTCCTCTCTCCCTCTCCCTCCCTCTCTCAAATAATAAGGAAAGAAGTGAATCCAAGTGCTAATCATTTGACAAGTCCAGTGAAATAAATGACCAACTCTCCTAATAAAAAAAAGAAGAGAATTAAGCTCAGACATATAAATGTGGAAGAAATTTAAAGACTTGTAAATTTTGTTAATAAATTGAAATCCTGAATAAAATGAATAATTTCCTAGGACAATATAAATCACTAAAGTGGCATCAAGAAGAGGTGTAACACGTAAGTGGACAACAACAAGAAGAAATTTTTTTTAATGTCTTGAGAGCTAATCACAGAGTACTCAGATCAGATAATTCTGTAGGTGAGTTCTTTTAACCCTTTAAGAGACCTATAATTATACTATGGTTTAAATTCTTTCAGAGCATAGAAAATAAAACTTCCCAGTTATTTTACAAAACCAGAATAATCTTGATTTCAAAGCCTGACAAAATAAAACTGGAAAAGCTATAGTTCAGTCTAACTTACGAATATTAATGCAAAAAATACTCGGAGAGGGCGCCTGGGTGGCGCAGTCGGTTAAGCGTCCGTCCGACTTCAGCCAGGTCACGATCTCGCGGTCCGTGAGTTCGAGCCCCGCGTCAGGCTCTGGGCTGATGGCTCAGAGCCTGGAGCCTGTTTCCGATTCTGTGTCTCCCTCTCTCTCTGCCCCTCCCCCGTTCATGCTCTGTCTCTCTCTGTCCCAAAAATAAATAAACGTTGAAAAAAAAAAAAAATACTTGGAGAAAATATATTTTTATAAATGAAATCAAATTAGTTATTTAAGAACAATATGACCAAGGAGGTGGAAGTTCATTCTACAAATGCAAGGATTGGTCAAAATTAGGAAAATTCAGTAAAACATTTCATTGCATTAATAGATCTAAGGAGAAATTATTTGATAAAGTACAGTAACTGTCTTCATTTATTTAAGTCTCTAGATGGATATTTCCTCAAAGTGATTTTTTAAAATTATATTTGTTTCTCACACCTAAACGTGCTTGCTCTACTATTATCTTTATTTTTCTGAAAGTAGCCAATGAAGACAAACAAAATAGTAAAAATATTGACAATAAAGAGGCAAAACTTTTTTTTGCAGATAATGGGGGAGAAATTAAAGTTTTGAAAACCAAGAATTCAACAAATAGGAATATCAAAGTCCATATACAAGTCAATAGCTTTCTTATATAAACAAAACAGTAATTCACAAGACTTTTGAAAGTAAGATAAAAATGTTGAATACACTTTAGCAGCTGTTAGGAAAGTCATGTAGAAGAAAATATCTGATTCATCTTAACAACAAGATACATTAAGAAATAATCTTGGGGGCGCTGCTGGGTGGCTCAGTTGGGTAAGTGTCTGACTCTTGATTTCGGCTCAGGTCATGATCTCACGGTTTGTGAGTTCAAGCCCCATATCAGGCTCTGTGCTGACAGCAGGAAGCCTGCTTGGGATTCTCTCTCTGCCCCTCCCCGCTCCACTCTGTCTCTCTGTCTCTCTCTCTCTCTCTCTCTAAACAAACAAACAAACAACAACAAAAAAGAAATAACCTTAAAAGGAATATATGGAACCTATGGGAAGAGAAACAGTCTATGGACATGAAAGACTTGTTTTTGGAACCTGACAGAATTATGCTGGCATTCTTAATGAAGGGGTAAACATGTTAGTTACCAGGAAAAGAAGGGAGAAAAGTAATCAAAGTGCTTTGCCCTGCTAAATATTATTGTATTTTATAAAACAACATTTTTAAAAAATTGGGATAGTAGCTCAGGACCAGTCAGTGGAAGGAATAGGCTTTTCACAACTAAAATCTAGAATATAAAGGTAGGATTTTAAATCAGCAGGAGAGGATGGAATCAAATGATACTGGAAAAACTGGTAGCCATTTGAAAATAAAAGAAAAAGAAGAAAGGAAAAAACCCACCTGAATTCTCTCTTGATATTCCACAAAGATAAAAAAACAAAAAAACAGAGTACTAGTTGCTAACATAAGCATATTTACTATTATTTACCTATATTCTTTTATGTATGTATGTATGTATTTATAAGCTTGGAATGGGTCCATTCTATACATGATATAAAATCCAGTATCCATAAAAGGGTGGGGGGCATTTTATCAGTGTACAATGGAAAATATCCATTAGTTTAATAAAAGAGTCTAAGGACTGCCATTTTTAACACAATGAGCTCTTGGAAACCTAGGGAAAAAGCTACACTAGAAAAATAGGCAAAGGACCAAATAGATGATTTGTAAGAGGGAAGACAGCCAAAAAGGTAAAATGTTTTTAAATGCCTGGCAGATTGGCAGGAGTTCTAAAGACTGCTAATACTGGGCACACCTGATGTGGGTGTGGGCAGCACACTTCTCTCCCATCCATGGCATTCCCTTTGACCCTACAGTTTGATGCCAGGGAATGTGTTCCAACTCAGTACTCAGGTGCACCAAAGGGTTGTCTACAAGGAGTGACATCAGTGTTACCTGTAAAGCAAAACCCTTGGCCAAACTCAAATGCCATGAATAGGAATTGAGTAAGTTGTCATACATCCATAGCATGCCAGCTGTACGGCCAGTGAAAGCAGTGAAGTAGGTTTATAATATGTCACGTGGAAAATTTTCCAAGTCCTACGGTAGGAGGATGTTCATGATTAACAGGCAGCAGAATGGGATGCAGTTCCATCATTATTCAAAACAAAGAAAAATGTATATTTACATACATGAATGAGAAAATGAAAACAGCATGTAACACTGCTGTGTGCTAAACTAGGTGCTTATCTCTGGAGTTGGATCACAGAAGATTGTTTTTAAGTTTTACATGCTGTAATGTTGACTTGTTGCCAATGAATGTACTTCTTTTATATAATCAAGAAAGATAAAACTTTTATATTGTTAACATAAAAACTGGAAAATATTGAATTCTTTGAGTCCATTTCAGTGTCCTAACAGTTTTACAAGAGAAAGGGAGCCTGGGAAGGAACATGATATTTTTTACACTTTACCAGTATGTCTGGGAATTGTAGAGACGTTAATTATGAAAGAATAAATACCAAAGGAAGCCAGTGTGGGAATAACATAGATTTCTTCTTTTTCTTTTTTTTTAAATTAATTAATTTTTAAATTTACGTCCAAGTTAGCAATTTTTTCTTAGAATTCATAAGTCCCCAGGGTCCTCTCTGTGCACACATTTTTTTTTTTTTTTCCTGTTCTTGTCTCCTATCTATTTTAATGCCGCCTGGCCAAAACAGGTCATTCCTGGAACTTTTTAAAAGAATACCTTCAGCAGGTAGAGCATGCAGCTCTCAGTCTTGGGATTGTGAGGTCAAGCCCCACATTGGGCGGGAAGATGACTTTGCAAAAAAAAAAAAGAAAAGAAAAGAACTTCAGAACAGACCATTCCTGAAAGAAAAAGTTATTCTTACTCTCAGGGGTCACTTTATAGCTCCCTCTCCTGCAGGTGTCCCTCATCCAGCACATCTCATTCTTAAGGGTTTTCCAGGAGGAGCATTTAGATTGCACATTTATAGTCGTGAAGAAAGAAGCAAACCGTTTGGACCTTCTGAAAGAGAGATTTTTGTTTGAAGTTTCAGATACTCTCGGGGAGGTGCAGTAGAAAACTTGGGGGTTCTGGGGTTTCCTCGAGGAGCTTTTATATGTTTTGAAATTAATATGTTTACAACACCTCGTGCTGTGCCCACTATCTGCATCAGATCAGAACTTGTTTTTCTTTTTTTCCCCTTTTCTGCCAACACTATAAAACAATAATAATGTTTGTTAAAGCGCTTTTCATAAGTCAGGCATTGCTCTGTGTAGTTAATGGGGAGAATATCCTTAAAGCTTCCTAACAATCCCATGTAATAGGCACACTGTCTTCATTTTCCAGATGAGGAAACTAAGGCCTAAGAGGTCAAGTAATTTGCCTAATGTCACAGTAGCCAGTAGGTGACAGACCTTGTAATTTATTAAAAAATTGAGAGTATGTGTTTGTATCACAGAGGCTATACTATTCCTTTCCATGCTAGAATAAAGCAAAATGATCATTTTAAATCTATCAGCTGTTAATGCTAAGACATTGAGAGCTCAGTAAATGTGGTGAAGAGGAAGCTTATGCAGTATTTGCTCCTTATCCTCCATGGCAACGCGTGAGTGAGGCTGCTCCTGAATGCTGCTAAGTCCTCTCCGGTGCTCTTTTTGCACTGGACTAGGGGAATAAAAGCATCTTGGAGTAACATTTTGTGAAACTTAACTAGAAATTTAAAATAAATGCATTATTTGAGAAGACTTAGTTTGGTTTCAGTGCCCTAATCTTTTGGTTTCTGGTCTTCATCAAAACTTCTATTTATGGTTATTTTTGTCTTCTAAGTTAATATGATGGAAAGTCAACTTTCCTTTCTTACCTTCTCTGTCTACTCCTTGATTGTGAGCTGCCTCTCTTCAACCAGTTTCCTTTACCACAGGAGAAAGAAGATGTCCCTGTGGAAATGTCAAACGGTGAGCCAGGTTGCCACTACTTTGAGCAGCTCCGTTACAATGACATGTGGCTGAAGGTTGGTGACTGTGTCTTCATCAAGTCCCATGGCCTGGTGCGCCCACGTGTGGGCAGGTGAGTGTTACTGAGGCAGCGAAGATGTAGTTGGGTCGGAGAGATTTGGAGCAAGTGGAAATTCATCACTCTTTAGGATGAAGACACACGTCATCATCAACCCCCCACACACACACCCTGCAATCCTGTTAACTTCCCCAGCTTCTTTGCACACCCTTGCCCTGTTTCGTCTCTAGCCATGCTTCTTTAAATTCCTCTTGTGAACTTTTTTTTTCTTCTCTTACCATTTACTCAATTCTCAACCCAGAAATCTCCCTGCCCACCTCACATGATGAACTCCCTTTAGCTTCAATTTAAGATGACACTTCCTTAAGGAAGCTTCTCCTGTACCCTCCAGACTGGATTAGGTGTCCTTGTATTCTCAGAGCACTTGTCATGTTATTTTACTGTCAGGTTTCCATACCAGACTGCAAATGCCCTGACAGTAGGGTCCCTGTCTTTTTGCTCACCTTTGTCTTCCCTGCTTCAAGCATTCAGTTCATGAAACATAGTAAGGGCTCAGATATTGGTTGAACAAGTAAATGGATGGAAGAGTGTTTGCATGGCATAAAATAGCAGTGACGGAGTCAGGTACAGAATCGGGCAGTAGAGGATAGTGGTTAAGAGTAGTAGTTGGTTCCAAGAGATCCTGGTGTAAGTCCAGCCCTGCTAGCTTCATGTCCTTAGGCAAATGATTTACTTCCCTGAGCTTCAGTTTCCTCATTCCATTTTTTCCTCATTCAGTAATCATTTATTACAAACCTATTTGCCAGGCTCTGAAGCTACATTAGTGAATAAAACAAACATTCTTAGTGCCCGGGATCTTTGTTCCAGTGGGAAGACAAACAGTAATCATGAATAAGTAAAGTGTAAGGTACATTAAGTCATGAAAAAATAAGAGTATGAGAACACTCAGGAATGCCGTGGTCACAGTGAGGAGGTGCAAAAGTTTAAGTAGGGTGATGTATATAGGCCTCACTGAGAGTTAATAGTTGAGTCAACGAAGAAACTGAGTGAGTAATGTGAATATCCGGGGGGAAAGCTTTCCGGGAAGTGAGAACAGCCAAGATAAAGACCTGAGAGAGAAGCGTTCCTGGCCTGTCAAATCAGGAGAGTTTGTTACAGGGGGAGTAAGCAGTGCATTGAGTTAGATAGGAGATGAAGGCCACGGCATACAATGCAACCCTTGTGGACCTCAGAGACTGATGTAGGCACTTGGGCTTTTACTGAATTAAAAAGAGTACCATTGGATTCTTTTAAGCATCAGTGTGACAGCTGAATTAGTTCTTAGCAAGATTGCTCTGCCTACTGGTTGTTGAGAATAGACTTAAAAGGATCAAAGAGAAGCAAGGAGATCTGCTAGAAGGCTGGCTGTTGCAGTAATCCAGGCAGCAAACGATGATGGCTCAGACCAGTAGTCAGACCCTGTTTTAAAAGGTTGAGTTAATAGGATTTCTGATAAATGGGATGTGGGGTCTGAGAGAGAGAAAAGAGTCAAGGGTGACTTCTGTCTCTTGTCTTGAGGAACTGGAAGGTGGAGTTACCAGTAACTGAGATGAGGATACTGCTTCTTGTTAGGAACCACAAGACATTGGAGACCATAATACCAAGCTGGTGGGGTGGTTGTGAGGAATGATACAGTCCCTGGCACATAGCAGTCACATGTGAATTTTTATTTTTTTCTAGGGAGATAGTATCTGGCTTTGGTCAGATTCTCAAGGGGTGAAGGGCTCTTATATCTTGGCACTCAAAAGTCATGAACCAACCATTGCCTTACAGGAATATCTGCCATTCATGTGAGCTGACCCCAAATATCGATGGTTTGTGTGTGTATTTGGCTGACAAGTCCAATGACAGATGCTTAGTTTTGTTTCACCATGAGCATCTCAGGGAAAACACCTGGGAGATATGCCTTAGTATTGTGTTAAAATTGTTTTCCCCTTAGATAAGTAGCCAAATGTTTGTTTGTCTTTCTGAGTATCTTCTCCTGTGCTCAAAAAGGACGAAACATCAAGGAAATTGTCTTTTTATCAAAATAGTCAGTGAAACTTCTCTAAAATAGTAAATATCATCGAGGCGCCTGGGTGGCTCAGTGGGTTAAGCATCCCACTCTTAATTTCAGCTTAGGTCATGATCTCACAGTCGTGAGATGGACCCCATGTCAGGCTCCGTACTGGGTGTGGAGCCTGCTTAAGATTCTCTCTCCCTCTTCCCCTGCCCCTCCCTGACTCACGCTCATTCTCTCTCAAATTTTTATTTTTCTTAAATAGTAAATATCATTAGGTTTTTGGCTAGCAGAATTTTTGGTAGATTAATCCTTCCAGAATGAAACCTGTCAATTCATTTTAATGGAATTTCTCCATTTTTCCCCCAAGAATTGAAAAGGTATGGGTCCGAGATGGAGCTGCATATTTTTACGGCCCTATCTTCATTCACCCAGAAGAGACAGAACATGAGCCCACAAAAATGTTCTACAAAAAAGAAGTGTTTCTGAGTAATCTGGAAGAAACCTGCCCCATGACATGTATTCTGGGTACGTATTTCTGCCTTTTCATTTAATCACATTGATTCTGCTACAGTTGACTGAATACTCCTCCTGTGTTAGGCACTGGTCTAGGTGCTAGGTATACAGCAGTAAACAGACCAGAGTCAGTAAGTAAATTAAAATTAAATCTCTAGAACATCAGGTAGTAATTAGAGCTCTGAATGAGAATAAGGCAGAGGAAGAGGATAGAGCAAAATGTTGAGGGGAGGTCTTATAGGTAATGTGGTCACCAAAAGCATTTCTGATGGGTGACGTGAATAGAGCCCTGAAGGCAGTCAGGGAGAAAACCACCCAAATACAGGCATGCTTCGTTTCAGTGCGCTTTGCTTTATTGCCCTTCCCAGATGCTAGGTTTGTTACAGATTGAAGGTTTGCAGCAACCCTGTGTGGAGCAAGTCTGTTGGCGCCATTTTCCCAGCAGCATTTGCTCATTTCATGTTCCTGTGTCACATTTTGGTAACTCTCACAATATTTCAAACTTGATTGCTATTATATTTGAGATGCTACAATCTTATGATAAAACTTTAATGGACGAGGAATTGCTTGTTATGGAGGAGCAAAGAATGTGGTTTCTTGAGGCAAAATCTCCTGGTGAAGATGCTGTGAAGGTTGTTGAAATGACAACAAAAGATTGTGAATATCACATAAACTTAGTTGATAATGCATCAGCAGGATTTGAGAGGATTAACTCCCAATTTTGAAAGAAGTTTGTGGGTCAAACGCTATCAAATAACATCACGTGCTACTGAGAAATCATTTGTGAAAGGAAGAGTCCGCTGATGTTGCAAACTTCACTGTTGTCATATTTTAAGAAATTGCCACCGCTACCCCAGCCTTTAGCAAACACCATCCTGAGCAATCAGCAACCATCAACATTAAGGCAAGACCCTCTATCCCCAAAAAGATGGGGACACCTGGCTGGCTCAGTCGGTAGAGCATGTGATTTTTGATCTCGGGGTCATGAGTTTGAGCCCCATGTTGGGCGTAGAGTTTACTTAAAAAAAAAAAAAAAGATTAAAACTCACTGAAAGCTCAGATGATGGTTAGCATTTTGTGGCAATAAAGTGGTTTTTAATTACAGTATATATATTGTTTTTTTAGACTCAATACTATTGCACACCTAATAGACTACAGTATAATGTAAACATTACTTTTAATGGAAACCAGAAAATCATTTCAATCACTTTATTATGATATTTGCTTTATTGAGGTGATCTGGAGCTGAACCTGCAATATCTCTGAAGTGTGCCTATGTCTGATATTTTACTCATTTTAGGCACAGCAAACATGAAATGCAAAGCCCTTAAGGCAAAGTAGCTGGGTATGGTTGAGATAACAGTAAGAAAGCCAGGTGGCTGGGGCACACCAGGAGGGTGTGGTAGAGAATGAGCCTCCTGAAGTACCTGGGTGCACACTCACAGTAGGTCTACTAGATAGTGCTCAGATGGAGTTTGCAGCAGATGGGAAGTCCTGTCTGGGTGTGAGCAGAGCAGCTATGTGGGCCAGCATATGCACTAGAGGAGTCCCTGCAGCTGCAGGATGGGGAATGTGTAAGAATAAGGTAGGATTCGGGGGAAGGAGTTGAAAGACTTCTAGTCTCTTGGACTCTTAACCCTAGCAATGTTACTCTCCCTGATCCAGAAATGTGCAGGGCTCGTGCTGAGGTTTCCGTTCAGTCATCCTGAGTGTTCACACGCACTCTGCTGCTCAAACGTAGTTCTGTGCATCATATACTGTCATTATTTTCAGCTATTGCATTTCTTCCGGCCCAGAGTTAATACTACAGCTTACTTACAAACCAGCTACCCTCCATCTTTTGGAATAGTTTTCCAAATGATGTCAGTGAAAATAGTGAAGTAGGAAGATTTGAGGGCCATTCCCTCACAGAAACATGGAGAAAAGCCCACAAAAGCTGTCAGAATCGACATTATTAGAACTCTGGAAAACAGCCAAACATCATTTGGAGTAATTCCTTTTTATAGACGCTTAGTAGAATTTGTTGCACTCTGTAGTTTATAAACCACATATCCAGGCTCTCACTTATTTCTCACCATGACCCCGTACTAAAGATGCTGCCATTCTCAGAAAATTGAAGTTACTGTCCAATACATGGCCAAAACTAAAACCTGGGTCTTTTCACTTCTACTTCTGTACTGGTGTTTGGAACGCTTTTGAGAGTGAAAAGAGGTGCTAGTATTATTAGGCAGGATACCAGGAAAGCAGTGAGATGTATGGTTACTTCATCTTGAGATGATGCATTCCCCAAAAGGAAATGGATCTAGTGGTCACAAAATGGGATTTCAGCCCGGCTTGTGCATTTCTCATCTTCTGTAATGTAGACCTGATGGGCATATTTCACTCAGGAGACAGTACTGTTTTGCTAACTAATGCTTTTTGTTCATTGCCTTCAGTAACTTAAATAGTAATCAGACAGCCACAGAGAAGTTGCTTTTAGGAATGAACATGGCCACACCTGACAGAAAGTGCCTCCAGCCTAGGCACTTGGATCATAAAATTTCCAGGAACCTGGGTTTCTGAAACATGTCAATTCCTAATTTATTTGCCAGTTCTGTTTTCTTCATAGTAGGTTTTTTTAATGCTGCATTAACTGAAAAACTGTTCTTACTAAGGTAAGAAAATTAAAAGGTTTTTAAAAATTAGAAAGGAAAAATTAAAAGAATTAGGTTTTGCAAAGAGATTATTAGGTACATAGAAAATTGAAAGGGTATTTGGATAAACTATTAGAATTAATTAATGAGAGGTGCCTGGGTGGCTCAGTTGATTAAACATCCGACTCTTGGTTTTGGCTCAGGTCATGATCTGCTTCGGGTTCTCTCTCTCTCCCTTTCTGCCCCTCTCCCACTCATGTGCAGTCTCTCTCTCTCAAACATTTAGAATTAATAAATGAAAATACCAAGATTATCTATACTTTTATTTGTGGCCAGTGAACAGAAAGTTGAAGTTTAAAAATACACCATTTATGTTACATACCTAGGAATAAATATTTTAAAAAATTGTATAAGACTATGGATATAGTCTCCCTCTCTTTCTGCCCCTCTCCCATTTGCGCTCTCTCACTCTCAAAAATAAACATTAAAAAAAAGAAAAAATTTTAAAAAAGATGTATAAGACTTCTACACACACACACACACACACACACACACACACACACACACACACCCCTCTGAGGAAATGATTGAATGAAATAAAAAAAGACCTAAATTAATGAAGTGATTCATCATGTGTATAGCTGTAAGTTCAGTATTATAAATTATTTTTATAATGTTTATTTATTTTTGAAAGAGACCAGTCATGAACAGGGAAGGAGCAGAGACGGGGGAGACACAGAATCCAAAGCAGGCTCCAGGCTCCAAGCTTTCAGCACAGAGCCCGACGCAGGGCTTGAACTCACAAACCGCGGTATCATGACCTGAGCCGAAGTCAAACGCTTAACCCACTGAGCCACCCTGGGCGCTCCAAAAGTTCAGTATTAAAAGAAGTCATTTTCTCCCATATCGATCTATCTAATTCATTGTAGTTCCAGTCAGAATCCAGCAGGTTTTTATCAGTTTTGTATGCTTTGTTAAATGAAGCTTCCTGGGGCACCTGGGTGGCTCAGTCGGTTGAGAGTCCGACTTGGGCTCAGGTCATGATCTCGCGGTTCAGTAGTTTGAGCCCCATTGGGCTCTGTGCTGGCAGCTTGGAGCCTGGAGCCTGCTTTGGATTCTGTGTCTCCATGTCTCTCTGTCCCTCCCTTGCTCATTCTCTTTCTCTCTCTCTCTCTCTCTCTCTGAAATATAAAATAAAACATTAAAAAAAATTTTTTTAATGAAGCTTTCTAAGTTTTTATCTTTTCCATGTCTTCTGAAGGCCTGGGAGGAAGCCCAGGTCAGGGCACAGAGAGACCACATCCATTCCAGAGCTACCAGTCAATTTTACTCTTTAGCTATGAGCACAATTCTTACCTTTTCCAAATCTCTCTTTTTCCTTCTGTGAAATATGGAAAATGGTAACTATGCCTCCTCTGAATTGAAAAGGCTTTGGATTGTGTAAGTCAAGTGCTGTAAGTCAGAGGCAGTGATAATAATTATAGCTATTTTCAGCTTCTAAAATGTTTCTGACCTGTTTTTCCATGTTTTAGCTATTTTGCATGTAAATGTTTAATAAGTTATTATCTATGAACACTCCTGTTAAAGTCAAGAGCAAAATCAGGGTGTTCTTATCGTTATTATTTAACTGTGTTGTGGAGGTACTAGCCAGCACAGTTAAAAGTAAGAAACAAAATCTACAGTGAGGTGATAATTCAGGAGGATCAACTAGGAATTACTCCATAATAGGAGAAGATGGGGGGTTCACAGGTGGCTCAGTTGGTTAAGCATCTGACTCTTGATTTCTGTTCAGGTCATGATCTCACCGTTGTGAGATCGAGCCCCACATGGGGCTCTGCACTGACAGTCTAGAACCTGCTTGGGATTCTCTCTCTCTCCGTCTCTCTCTGCCCTCCCCTTCACACTCTCTCTTTCAAAATAAATTAACGTTTAGAAGAAGAAAAAATGTGGTGTACCTGGGTGGCTCATTTGGTTAAGTGTCTGATTTCAGCTCAGGTCATGATCTCACAGTCCATGAGTTTGAACCCTGCGTCAGGATCTGTACTGACAGCTCAGAGCCTGGAGCCTGCTTTGGATCTGTGTCTTTCTCCTCCCCTCCCCTGCTCATGCTCTGTCTTTCTCTCTCTCAAAAATAAACATAAAAATATTAAATTAGGGGCACCTGGGCGGCTCAGTTGGTTAGGTGTCCGACTTCAGCTCAGGTCATGATCTCACGGTCTGTGGGTTCGAGCCCCGCCTCCGGCTCTGTGCTGACAGCTCAGAGCCTGGAGCCTGCTTCGGATTCTGTGTCTCCCTCTCTCTCTGCCCCTCCCCAACTCATGCTCCATCTCTCTCTGTCTCAAAAATAAATAAACATTTGAAAAAAAAATAGTTTAAAAAAATTAAAAAGAGAAGGAAGGTAAGATTGAGTATAACATGGATAACAAAGCAACTGCCTTAAGAGATTGAATAATAATAAAAAGATAAAACACGTTGGGATACATTTAACAAGATACATGCCACATCTGTATAAAGAAAGTTTAAAAAAATTTTTTTTCAACGTTTATTTATTTTTGGGACAGAGAGAGACAGAGCATGAACGGGGGAGGGGCAGAGAGAGAGAGAGGGAGACACAGAATCGGAAACAGGCTCCAGGCTCTGAGCCATCAGCCCAGAGCTGGACGCGGGGCTCGAACTCACGGACCGCGAGATCGTGACCTGGCTGAAGTCGGACGCTTAACCGACTGCGCCACCCAGGCGCCCCTGTATAAAGAAAGTTTTTAAATGCTGCTTTTAATGCATTTAAAAGGGAGTGCTTGAACAAATTGAAAAGCATACCGTGTAATTGAATGAGAAGTCTCAACATCATAGAGATGTTCATTCTCACTAAGTTAATCTTTAATGTGGTTCCTGTATATGTACCAATGGGAATTTTCTTGTGAGGAATTTGGGACTTAAATACACTGATGTTTAAAATAATGGGGTGCCTGGGTGGCTCAGTTGGTTAAGCACTGACTCTTGATTTTGGCTCCGGTCAAGCCCTATTTCCGGCTCCACACTGATGGTGCAAAGCATGCTTGGAATTCTTTCTCTCTCTGCCCCACCCCCCAAATAAATAAACTTAAAAAAAAAATCTCAAATAGAAGCAAAAATCAGGAAAATATGAAAAGTATAATAGGGGGTGAGGGTCTGTCCTGATCAGATATTAAAATATTAAAATTATTTATATGATATAAATACACAGATTCTTTGAACAGAATAGAAAGTTTAGCAGTAGAATCAAATATAAATTAACTTATGATAAAGGTGACATCCCAGGTAAGGGGGAAAAGATGGATTTTTCTGTTAAGTGGTATTTGGAAAGAGCATAGACATTTGGAAAAAATAAACTTGTATTCATCCCTCACATCAACTGCAGAATAAATTTCCAGGTGAATTACAGGTTTAAATGAACATAAAGTGAAACAGCAAAGATACCAAAAGAAATGATGGGAAATAAATTTTGATAACCTTTGGCATAAACCTAGAACCCATACAGAAAAACAGGGATAAATTGGACTATGTAAAAGTTGAAAATGTTCGCATAACCAAAACAGGCAGAAACAAAGATAAATGACAACTTTTAGGAAAATACTTGCAATGTATGTAATACATAAAGATCAAATTTCCTTCACATATGAAGAACTTCTATAAAACCTTTAGAAAAAAATCAACATGGGGCACCTGGGTGGCTCAGTCTCTCGAGCATCCAACTCTTGATTTCAGCTTTTCAGCTCAGGTCATGATCCCAGGGTCATAGGATCGAGCCCTGCATTAAGATCTGCACTGAGCATGGAGCCTGCTTGGGAATCAGTCAGTCAATCTCTCTCTCTCTCTCTCTCTCTCTCTCTCTCTCTCCCTCCCTCCCTCCCTCCCTCCCTCCCTCCCTCTCCCCCCCACCCCCGTCCTTCTCCCCCGCTCATGCCCACTCTTTTTGTCAAAATAAAAATAAAAAATAGAAAACATCAACACTGAACAGAAAAATGGGCAAAGGATAAGAATAGACAGAAGTTACAGTGTTTCTTAAATGAAAATATGCCCAACCTCAGCCATTAGAGAAATAAACGTACCCAGATGTTCTTTTTCTTTATTTTAATTACCTACCAGATTGTCAAAATTTCCAGTACTAACTAGTTGACAAGAACATAGGGAAGTGGCATTTACCTACTTTGTTGTGGGTTTATGAATTAGCACAACTTTTATGGAAGGTAATTTGATTATACCTGTAAAAATTACAGTGCCCATACCTTTGACCCAGGTTGTATACTTTTAGAAGTTTGTACCTCAGATATACTCACACATGTACAAATTGATATATGTGTTAAATTATTTATATCAGCATTATTTGTTTCAGTGGGAGAGCAAAAAATTGGAAATAGCCTAAATGTCCATCAAAAGGGAATTAGTTCGATAAATATGTTAACACCAGCAGTGATCCTCAAGATACATTATTTTACAACAAAATTTAGTTGTAAAATAATGTAAGTGATATGCTACCATTTTTTAATTGTAAAATACATAACATAAAATGGAGTTTTTTAATCATTTCTAAGTGTACAATTCATTGACCTTAAGTCCCATGACAATATTGTGCAACCGTCACTATTCATTTCTAGAACTTGTCACCTTCCCAAGTAGAAACTTGCTACCCGACAAGCTGTAACTACTCACTGCTCCCAGTCCTTGGTAATATCTGTTCTACTTTCTGTCTCTATGATTTTTGTCTATTTTGTCTATAGTGAAATGATGTGCTGTTTGCCTTTTTGTGTCTGGCTTTTTTTGCTTAGTATTATCTTTCAAGGTTCATCCATGGTGCAGCATTATCAGAATTTTATTCCCTTTTATGGCTGAATAATATTCCATTGATGTATACATAACATTTTGTTTATTCACTCATCTGTAGATGGACATTTGGGTAGTTTCTACCTTTTGGCTGTTGTGAATAATGCTGCTGTGAACATTGGTGTATGAGTATCTAATTGAGTTCTTGCTTTCAGTTCTTTTGGGTATTTACCTAGAAGTAGAATTGCTGGATCATACAGCAGCCCTGTTTAACTTTTTGAGAAACTGCCATGCAGTTTTCCACAGAAGTTGTAGCCGTTTACAGTCCCATCAACAATGCGTAAGGATTCCAATTTCTCCACATCCTTGCCCACGCTTGTTATTTTCATTTTTTTGTGGGTTTATGGGGAAATGTCTGTTCAGATCCTTTGCCTGTTTTTTAATTAGGTTATTTGTCTGGTTATTGTTGAGCTGTAGGAGTTCTTCGTATGTTCTGGGTATTAGACTTACACCAGAGACACGATTTACACATATTTTCTTCTGTGGGTTGCCTTTTCACTTTCTTGATAGTGGGCTCTGAAGCACAAAAGGTTTTCATTTCGATGAAGTCCGGTTTATTTTCTTTGCTTGCTTGTGATTTTGATGTCACATCTGCCTAATAGAAGGTCATAAAGATTTACACCTATATTTTCTTCTAAGAGTTTTATAGTTGGAGCTCTTATGTTTGGGTCTTTGATCCATTTTGAAGTTACATTTTGCATATGGTATGAGGTAAGGTTCAGAGTCGACTCTTCTGCATGTAGAAATTCACTTGTGCCAGTGTTAACATGACTCTTTTCTCCCCATCAAATTGTCTTGGCACCCTTGGGGTACCTGGGCGCCTCAGTCAGTTAAGCATCCAACTTCGGCTCAGGTCATGATCTCATGGTTCATGGGTTTGAGCCCCGCATCGGGCTCTGCTGACAGATCAGAGCCTAGGGCCTGCAGCCTCTCAAAACTAAACAAACGTTAGAAACAAAAAAAAAATTGTCTTGGCACCCTTGTAAAAAATCAGTTTCTTGTAGGCGGTGCCTAGGTGTCTCAGTCGGTTAAGCATCCAACTTCAGCTTAGGTCATGATCTTTCATGGTTTGTGAGCTCAAGCTCCACATCAGGCCCTGAGCTGACAGGGCAGAGCCTGCTTTGGATCCTCTGTCTCCCTCTCTCTCTGCCCCTTTTCTGCTCATAACTCGTGCACTGCCCCTCCCCACCTCTCTCTCAAAAATAAGCATTAAAAAAAAAAATCAGTTGCTTGTAAAAACCCAACTGTGTAGGTTTGTTTCTAGACTTGTAACTCTATTCTGTTGATCTGCATGTCTATTTTTATGCCTGTGTACACCTTTTAAATCTTCTGACTTTTGAGTCATGCGAACATATTCATTCAAAAATAACAAAATTTTAAAATGATTGTTAGCTATGACCACAATTTACTCCTTTAATTTCCCTCCAATTTGCCTTTCAGGAAAGTGCGCTGTGTTGTCATTCAAGGACTTCCTCTCCTGCAGACCAACTGAAATACCAGAAAATGACATTCTGCTTTGTGAGAGCCGCTACAACGAGAGTGACAAGCAGATGAAGAAATTCAAAGGACTGAAGAGGTTTTCGCTGTCTGCTAAAGTGGTAGATGATGAAATTTATTACTTCAGGTAAAGCTTGAAAAACTTCAACTCCCAATAGGAAAATTGATACCCAAATAGTATAGCCCATGATGTTTTTTTGTTTGTTTTTCTTATTCTTAAACTAGAGCTGTGTACATTTCAAATAGAAAATATTAATTCAGCTAAAAATTAAAGGAAAATCCTCATTGTCGAGATGTAATAACTGCCCTTGGCATAGACTCCAGTAATTGTAATTTGGAGGCAGAAATCCTTCGTTCTGGTTTATAGCCTATCTATTAAGAGATCTTGCCTAGTTCCACAGTATGAAAATTCTCTTCACTGTATTATATAGGCAACTAGATCTCAACTTTGGATCCAGTTTTGTGGATTTTGGGTGGATTTTCAGCAGAATTCTTTGAAAAACAAACGTCTATAAATAGGGGTGACTTTATAAATACCCATTTAAATTCTTTGCTGACTTAGAACATACATTGCAGATTGCAGGAAGTCTTTTCTAAATATTAAGGCAGAGCATTGCTTTCTGACCAATCCTGGAGTGGTATTTGGTGATTGTTTTCTTTTTTTTTTAATTTCACTGCTTTTAGAAAACCAATAGTTCCTCAGAAGGAGCCCTCACCTCTGTTGGAAAAGAAGATCCAGTTGCTAGAAGCTAAATTTGCTGAGTTAGAAGGTGGAGATGATGATATTGAAGAGATGGGGGAAGAAGATAGTGAGGTCATTGAACCTCCTTCTCTGCCTCAGCTTCAGACCCCACTGGCCAGTGAGCTGGATCTCATGCCCTACACACCCCCACAGGTGATGGTGACAAGTTCCTGTTACTTGTCTTTCTCTCAGCTTTGGTTCATAGCACACTCAAGCCGAAGGAAGGAGATACCCAGCCCTCACATATGTGAGCTTCAACCTAGAATTATGCAGGAAGGAACAAATTTTTTTTCTTTCTTGATGCCACAAAGAATTTTAAATTTCATACCGTTTTAAACTTTGCATAAATAGCTATTTTTAATGGCATGTTAAGTTAGAAAGCTCTGCCTACCTGTGTTGAAGGTGAGCAGTGAGGAGCAGCATCGCCCTGTGACTTTAGCCTTTCCTGCCCATATCTTTCTTGTCTCTCCTCCTTCAGGCCCTTATCTGGGTCGAAGTGATCCCTGGTGGTATTTTTTTCTCATTCAGAATTTTCCCAAGACATAATTGTGAGGTCACCATTACAGATTACAGTCATGGAATTCAGAGAAACTTTCATTTATTTCTTAAATGGTAAGAGGCAAGGAAGAACTGTTTTGACCAAGAAAATGACCAGCTATAAACTAAACGTGTCTGCAAAATAATAATAACTATTGAATCACATGTTCCTGGCTTCCAGAAACCTTGAGCAGTTGACCAGATGCAGTGTTCTGATGCACTATAAGAGCTTTCTGTCTTACAGTCTACCCCAAAGTCTGCCAAAGGCAGTGCAAAAAAGGAAGGCTCCAAACGGAAAATCAACATGAGTGGCTACATCCTGTTCAGCAGTGAGATGAGAGCTGTGATTAAGGCCCAGCATCCAGACTACTCTTTTGGGGAGCTCAGCCGACTGGTGGGGACAGAATGGAGAAACCTTGAGACAGCCAAGAAAGCAGAATATGAAGGTAAATAGAGACTAGGTGCAACTATCTCAGCTTTCTAAACAAGGGGGTGTTTTCAGGAATGCACGTGCATAGACAGGTTTTACTCTCTTGTTCTTACCTCTTGCACATGAACTGTGTGTTGGGGACTGTCTCAAATGGCTCCCAGCCAACAGTTTAAATGCCAGCCTTGTCCTGACTGAGCAAGCACTGCCCCTGACTTGGCCTTTGGTCCTGGTGGGTTTTTTTTTTTCCCCTAAAAAAATTTCTCAAATATTTTGCTATTAAAAATTGCATGGTTTTCTTCTTTTGTTGAGTCTTATAAGCATACATGTGTTGAGCTGGGGAATGATTATATAAGAATGTTAAGTAGAATTTTGGTTAAAATTCATCCAAAAGGGAACATTCAAAATCAGGATCTGTTATGGCTCTCGATAAGCCACATATTTAAGCTCCAGGCTGAGGCTTGGCTGAAAGCGCTTGGTTTCCTAGGCCAGTCTTGGCCTGTGCTATGTCTGCAGTCATAGCTACTTTTAAGGCACTTGGAGTCCCTGATAAAGTTCACCTGCCTTCATTTTCCTTTTACTCTGTAATTAAGTTATTTGGGGCCATGAGCTATCATTTAAAGATTTGATGGTTCTTAATTAGCCTTTAGGGACAAATACCTGAGAGATATTGGGGGGGCGGGGGCAGGTATTGTTTTTTTTAAATGTCAGACATACCTTTAATAAATGAGTAGTGAACATTAGATTAGGCAGGACTCTTGCCTTGGAGCTATATTTTTTTCCATTTGGAATTGTATATATTGTTCATTTTGCCAGCTTAGAGCTGTCTCTCTATGGTTCACCACTGTGATCAACCATTACTCTTCTTGGCTGGGTCTAAATCTGCTATTTTCCAGCAAGAATAAAGAAATTGTTAAGCCTGCCTCCTTTATTAAAATGTATGGTATTTCCTAAGAAATTTTTCTAAAAAAAAAGATTTTAGTCTTTTCGTTTATATCAATTGATTGATAATTGTAAAATTATCTGACAGGCTTCCCCAAACATCTTCTGCAGAATTCTAATCCTACAAGATGCTCAGACAGAAAAACCTTTGTGGCAAAACCAGTTTGAGAAGCATTCCAAACACTTCCACTCTTGGAAACTTATAGTGCATATTCTCATAGTAAAGTCTTTAAGACCTACCACAAACACCTGTGTTTTGTCACCTGGCATTTTCTGAAACTTGATCAAGTATTCATATAATGCTTTCTAGTATCATAAAGAACAAATATTTTGCAGAACACTAAGAAACCCTAGTCAATTCCATAAAAACCTCGAACTTTTCTTTGGTATTTGACCTTACTGAAAGTTAAGACCAAATATCACTCCATTGGAGGAATATTGGAGATGAAGCTCATGTGAATGTAAAGCCCAGTCTAGGGCAGATGAAGCCAGTCACATGTGGCTGGTTATTTAGAGTGTGAACAAGAGAGACAAATGTGCTGGATGTAAAAGTACAAACGCTGGAGCAGGGCTGGAGAGAGGGGCAAAGGAGGGCTTCCAGGAGAGTCTCCTAAATTCAAATGGGAGTCTGAAATGGGAAAACCAAGTGAGGATGAGCTGGGTATGACTCAGCAGTGTCTGCCTGAGACACAAAATCTGAACTTCTGGTGTTTGGACCAAAACCCAGTGTGGGTTTGAACTCAAAACCCAAAGTTTGGAGTTGGGCTAGTTTCATTTAACAGTCGTCTTTTCCAACGCAGCCCGTTGGGCTCTTCCCAGAAGGAGCCAACAGGTAGCCAGTCCAATATTCGATCCACAGGCCTGAATTTTTCTTTTTTCAACTTCGTTTTTTTGCTCTCCCATTTTACTGTGTCATTTGTGTAATGAAAATACTAGAATTCAATGTGGGGGTCTAGGTCATTCAGTGGTTTTGTTTTGTTTTGTTTTGTTTTTTTTACTGCTGGCACAAGGAAATGGGTTGTTCCAGTGGCCTTTGTCCCTCACGTTCATTGTACAGAGGATCTATAAACTGGGACAGTGTTAATGAGTGATGACAGGCCCATACAGGCAACTCTTACAGCAAGGAAGCTCTGACTTGCTTGACTTTCACATTCTTATGCTCATGGAGGACTGGAGCTGTTGCTTCTTGATTCTCTTTAAAGCCATGTGATCTTGAGCTATTTTCCACTCCTTAGATCAGCCAACAGTAGCCTTTTGAATTCCATGTTGGAGGGTTAATGTGTGGCAGTGGAATGTGCTATCATAAGTCAGGGCTACATGTTGCTGGTTCTCTCTGTGTCCTTGGACAAGTTACTACCTATCTCCCAGCCTCAGCTTGCCCATGTGAGGAGTGGGGAAGATTTCCCGTTTATGAATAGTGAAGCAAAATAATCCCTGTATTGTGAGAGCTTTGGGAACACATTTCTAGACTTTTCTAGTAAGGGTCCAGCCTGCTAGCTCCCAAAAAGACTGGGAATGTGATTGTTGGGGCTACTGGCTATGGAGGGGTAGGACAGAGCAGCTCGAAGGAGAAAAGGGTACAGCAAGCGGTGCTCCACAGCCCAGAACTGGCACAAGCAAATGTTCCTCTTGTATTTTGGATGAAAGAAGAGTGATTTCTTGGAACTTTAGCTGATTTAGGATGATCTATGGTCAGTATTGAACTGCTCAGCCTCAGGAAACCTGGTTCTGTCAGTACATTGTCCATTGTTTCATATGTGTATATATATTCCCTGCTTCTGATGACTGTAGCCTGGAGTATCATGCATTTTTTCCCCTCAGGGTTTATTAAACATGACCTCTTTGCTTCATTAGGATGTAGAAAGTAGTGTTTAATTTTCCCTAAAACCTTGTGAAGGAGGCAGTAAGCTACTTTTCCCTTACAGAGTTAATTTTCTTCAGCTGCTAAACCCCATGACACTAATGACAAGAGTCCTCAAATCGTAGTAAAATTGGGTGCAAGGAATCAGGAAAATAGTGTAAGTAACAATTGTGCCAAAATTAATAATGGGCCATGGAATTGCTTCATGTTGAAATTATAAATAATTTATAATGCTATTAATACTAGAATAATGGTAGCGCTTCTCATCTTCAGGGTGCCTTGTGAGATTAACCACGTTGGTTACGCTGGTGACGTGTTTAAATAAAACCTGTGCTTTCTGAATGTGTGTTGCAGTCTTAACATTCTTGAAATCTTTGCAGACCAGTTCTCAAGATGGGATAGGAAAGCTGGACGCTAGGTTACCAAGTGAAATCGGCCCGACTCCTCCTGTGTTGAGACTAGTCATCTACTGTTCCTTCCGTTGAGACAGAACTGTTGCCTGTGTTTTTACTAGTCCTGTTGAATGCAATGGATGGTATTTTGAATTCCTGGGTTAAAAACAGAATTGAAAATCTGAAATGCCTTTACAGAGCGGGCAGCTAAAGTTGCTGAGCAGCAGGAGAGAGAGCGAGCAGCACAGCAACAGCAGCCGAGTGCTTCTCCCCGAGCAGGCACCCCTGTGGGGGCTCTCATGGGGGTGGTGCCACCACCAACACCAATGGGGATGCTCAATCAGCAGTTGACACCTGTTGCAGGTAAAAACAGGAGCTAAGACCATTTTTTTCCACTTTAAGAAATTCCTTCATTTTTTTTTTTCTCCAATGAGGAGTAGGCCACAATCTCTAGGCTTTTCTCATGGCAGAGTCAAAGTTTCCAGTCATCCATGTCGTCCTTCTGTCGCCTTTCCCATATGGGCAATGCCTCCCCTCTGCCCCAGAAATGGGCCCTGGGCCCAGCCCTGGGAATTAGTAGGGAGCAGCTCTAGCCTGGCTGTGGGCATGGTCTGGCGATACTCTCCACCCCAGACTGCTCTGGATATAGAGCCCTATAGCAGAAAACCTAAACAGACCCTGAATTCTGTTCTGGAGGGGCTCCCGAGAGAAAACACGAAACTAAGCACTTAGGTGATACCGATTTTCCCGTCTCATTCCAGGGTTCAGTTTGCCTTGTTCTGCTGCAGCCATCCTTAAAAGACTGACCATTTAAAAGGATTTTTGACAGTGAATTCTAAATCCTTTCTTGGTCACTAATGTGCATGACTGCTAAGTGGAGTACAAAGTCCTTATTCAATTCATTGTGCCCACTCTGTAATGCTTTTCTATTTAATTACATTAAACTGCATTTTCTGTTAGTATCCCAGTCACATATTTGTAAAAAAAAAGAAAAGAAAATGATGAATGTGGTTTGCTTGTGTGTGTTGTCTCTGGTTCTGGTAGCCATGGCAAATTTGGCTATTCTTGAATTGAATATCCTTGTCTGATGTGTCTCCAACGAGAAGCCCATAGATCACTTCTCAGGTCCTTCCTTCGTGATCTCCCTAAGCCTGGTGAGGTCCTTACAAGCCACCTGAGTGTCTTCTGAAGCAAGCGGTCTGACTTCTTTTCGCAGGGAGTCCAAGACAGTGTTGTTCAAGGCAGGCTCATTGGGATGCTGTTTTTGTTTTTGCTTTTTTGTATTTGCTTTTCAAGGAAGAGTAGCGTAGGATAACTTTTTCATTGTCGCTCCTACCTTTTGTGATGGCAAGTTCTCAAATGCACTGTCGCTCAACTCAGCAGTTGCACTCGCCAGAGCACATCTGAATCATGGCTTTTCAGTACTCTCAGTGTAACTGACGTTGATCTAACAAATCTCATAATCGCCTGCTCTATTCCATGGCCCATTTTGGTTAACGGGATTCCAGAGGGTTTTAGAAATCAGGCCTTGAACATGGGGACTTTTGAAAGTTAGAATTCCCTCGTTGACATCCTGTTTTGTTGCGTTTGATATGTGATACTGTAGCACTGTGCCCTTGACTAAAAAGCCCAGGGACACGTTAACAAAATGAATTCAAACAGCTAAAACTATTAAAACACAGCAGCTGCAGCATTTTAGCTCCCTGTTGGGGAATACCATCATAGCGCTCTGAGGGGCAAGGAGTTGGGCGGGGGGGGGGGGGGGGGGGGAACCCCTTCACATTATTAAGCATGTGCTGCCCAGATTCCAGGCCATGGGAGTGAAGGGCAAGCAAGCATCCTGTACGGTCACCAGTCTTTGGTCCACAGTGGGAACTTTGCAGCTGACAGGGTGATTTTTCTTGGGTTTACAGATTGCTTAGGGCCTAAGTCTTAGCCTTGTTGCTGTCTGAGACCAGCTTTGCTTACAAGCATTAAAGCTCATTTGAACACATGTGACTGGGATAATAAGTGCCAAAGTACAGTTTAATGAAGACAAGTGTCATGGCTTTCAGTTCTTAATACTTTTCTTCAACCACAGCCCGTGAAGGCTGCGTTCAGATGGGCTTTTGTAATTGAAAGCAAAGCCTCCTAATGTCCTTAAACTCCCACCTATTTACCCATAAGAGCTGGAGCTGGTGGTGTGGTTAAAAGGCAGTTTGGCAGTTTTGTTTAAGATGATGGTATCTGTTCAAAAGTACTTTTTACTCTCTGAACTCTCATTTTAAAAACCATGAAACTCATAATCCTATTTCATGTATAGAGGTACTATTTAGAATTCGCTTTATTGGTGTGTGTGATTTTAAGTTTTTCAGTCAGATATGACTAATGAAGCAGGCTGAACCAATCTCAGAATTTTCAGTAATGTTATAGCTTCAAAAGACTAAACTTTTATCAATAGATACCTTTCAGTAATCCTTATGGGAAAGTCAAAGAGTAAAGTCCTTAGAATCTGGAGTTTTCCACTGTTTCCCAGGGTCCTCCTACAAAGAGTGTTTTGTAAAAATGAGGTTTGGCACCTGTCCCTCAAGCTTCCCTTCGTGCAGGAAGCTGGGACCAAAGGTGATTGCATTCTGGGGGGAGCCTTATGTTTTGTTTATTGTGATCATTTCAAATCCCAGAAGAGTTAAGTTGTTTTTCTTGCTCAAAAAAAATGTCGTGTGGCTTTAAAGTTCTTTTGATAGGTGAGTTTTTGACATTTTGAAATTATTTTCTTTCACTCCTTTTGCCAAAAATACTGGTTTCCTGAAACTCTTCCCTAGCCAGCAGAAAATATTTTGTGTTATGAAGATACGCTTTGAAAATAAAGGAATAAAGTCCTCTGTTCACAGAAAGTCTGTACCTCATTTAAAATGTTCCCTGTTAACTGAAGGTTTATGTGAGGGCATTTGTGAACTTGGAGACAGTAATGACAATTGGCATTTTCTCACATCAGCAGAGCCTGATTCTCCAGCCATTCCTTCTGAGGTCTGCGTGCCTGCTACCGAGTGACCTGGGATTAGCTTAGCTTGGCTTGGGAGGGTTTAGGTTTTATCTTTGTTTTACATGTTTAGAGATCTAAAGATGAAACATCATCCATTGTGATGGCTCTTCTCTGTTCCCCAGCTCAAGCCTGAACATGATCCATTTTTACCAAGTAGTGGTGGGGCTAGAAGGGAAGAGGAAGCCTTAAAAGGCTCTTGCCCACTACCCCCCTCCACCCCCACACACCCCAAGCTGGAGAACCATGCTTTGTGATCAGGGCTGTGCGCCTCATTTCCCTCCATTCCAGTGTCCCCTCATGTGCACCCATGGTAGGCGTAAGAGTGTGGGCAGAGTGGGGTGATGGGGTTTAGTCTGTTGAATTAGAACCGCAGTTGCAGAACTGGTCACTCTGTTTGAACAGCTTGCAATAACATGACCTTGGGAAGGCTGTTACTGGAACTCCTCTTTATTATTATTTAATTAAAAACATGCAACATATTTATCCCAGGGAAGATAACTGCAAATAATAATCTACTAAGTACTAATTCATCCACAAGTGTTGGATTTCATATTTGTAACTTTTTATTTTGTTCATTATTGCAACAAAATAATTGCACTAATTGCTGTTATCTCACACAGTACTAAGGGCACTTTATTCATTGGTAGTGCATGGGGGGGATTTGTTATTACTTCGCTCATGTTGCATGTTAATGATGCATGTCTGAAATTTGTTGTGTCCTTCAAGGCATGATGGGTGGCTATCCGCCAGGCCTTCCACCTTTGCAGGGCCCAGTTGATGGCCTTGTTAGCATGGGCAGCATGCAGCCACTTCACCCTGGGGGGCCTCCACCCCACCATCTTCCGCCAGGTGTGCCCGGCCTCCCGGGCATCCCACCACCGGGTAAGAACTTCATCCTCCTTCACTCATTAATCTCATCTTCATATTCTCTTTTTTCCTCCCTCAGCCAGTTGTTCCCGGAGGTACCTGCTGCCCACTGTGGCCAGGCCTTTCCTCACTGAGAATCCCAGGGATGTCAGCAGCAGGGCCTGTCCCGTGTATTTGAGCAGGCGGCTCAGCACCTGTGCCCTTGGGCACCTGGCTCCCTAGCAGCAGCAGAGGACACATGGCAGAGACCAGACTCAGCAGACCAGGGGGCAGAAGGCATACTCTCATACCACTCAGACAATTTGACGTGTGCTCAGAAAACCGAATACAGCCTAGGAAGGTCATGCCCTCTTTATCAGTGAATGATACATGGATGATCAGTGAACGATATCCCAAATGGCTAGTTCTGAGTCACATAGGAAAGCACTTTGGGTCCTGAGGGCACTTCTTCCTCTGATTCAGTTCTTCTCTCACAAGGTCTTCTGTATGGAATCCCTGCTCCATCTCCTGCTTCTCAAATAGCCCTTCTAAGGGGATTGCAGAGTCACTGATCACGGTGAATAAATCCTTCAGCCAATCATTCTAGGAACAAAAAGGAGGGAGGGAACGAATTTGCAATGAACACGTTTTCTGTATATGAGTCCCCTAAGAAGTATGACATAAGACCTTAAAGAGCAGCATAGTCCTCCCATACTAACCGTGGACACTGGTTTATCTGTCAGCAGAAGCTCAGAATTTATTTCATGTAGAAGCATATAAATGGAGTTCAGAACTAGCTACAGATTTACTTTGTAAATAGTAAGTTGAAATATTACTTTATTGTGAAAGGAAGATCGCAGGTTCCCATATTGATTGCCATCAAATGCAAAAGAACTGACCTTTAGCTGTAATCTAGTTGGAGGGAATGTGACCTGAAGATAACTTAGAAGAGCATTGGGGCCATTATCCAAAATACCAGCTAAAGGCCTGGCCCAGATGACAAAATGTAGAAATGTTAGGCTTGCCTCCAGCAGTGTTGGGTTATACAGAGTTCCAGAAGTGCTTCAGAGGTACACCCAGCAGTGGGCAGGGTGAGTGAACCTGGTGGCTTGACCTAGAGCCTCCAGCCACACTCTTATGAGTATTGCTTAGAGAATGGCCATAACTCCACACAAGTGTTTGATTCAGATATACCCGAAGAGGAAATGTTCATGGCAGTGGGTACTTCATTTTAGAAGTAGTGGCCTGTGTGGGAGTTACTCTTGCAGCAAAAGTCAGTCATAAGATGGGTGTGCCCCTGTGGCAAGTAGAATTGGCCTTAATTCTGTACCTTCTCACCTTGACTTAGGGTACCCTATCTGACTGACTCAGACCAGGTTGGAGTTGACTTCTGGGTGCATTTGGTACTCAGTGGGAGCCACATCTGAGGCCAGTACCCTCTAAGTAGCAGATACCTTTTGGTGGGTGTTGAGCACAGCTGTGTCCCTTTCCCCACTTCTTAGAGTGTTTAAAGTGCATTTGAAGGAGGCACACACTTACCTTTTAGTTGGGGAGACAGGGAAGAACTCTTAGTGCCCACACACACGCACGCACACACCTGCTTAGGCTTGGAGGAGAGGAGGACTCTGGGAGCTCCTCTGCTGATTCAGCCCATGCTCTCACTGCCTGCCCCTTTGCATGGCATTTTAAAACAGGAAGCAGAGGGGATTGCTGAGTCGTCTGTGCTCCCCTGCAGAAAAGGAGAAAGGCAGCTCAGGGAGGCCCCTCATGTTGTGGGATCTGAGGAGGGTGAGTGTCCCGGAGGGGCGCGGTGCACAGGGGTTAGTATGTTGGAGCAGCAGCTTACCCACCACAGCTTCTTAACCCAGTCACAAATAATCATCAGGATTCTGCTGTGGTGATCTGGAATATAAAAATCCCCACTTTGTAAACAGAAAGCTTATTTGTACTACCACATTCTCTTTAACAAATGTCTAATACTTCCTGAAGTGGCATTTAGCAATTCAGAACCTTAGAATAGTGTACTGGTCCTGCCTGGCCAAAATAGCAACATTTTGAATCTAGAAAATCTAGTATGTGAGGTGAGCTCCTTTTGACCCTTCTTTGCAGCCAGCAGGATTTGTTTAAAAGTTTAAACAGGGGTTTGACTGTAGTTTGTTAGTTTTTAACAAACTGGAACCCTTCCTTATTTCAATGTTTTATGAGAATAATAAATGGACAGTCCTGAGATGAAAACAGCCCCAGACACAAAAGTTAGGACATCTCACGTTTATCAGCTAGTACCTGTGGGACAGAAGTTGCTTGTGAGGCATCATCACTGAGAAGTTTATAAACTTACAGAGTACAAATGTAGAAAGAGTACAAAGTTTATAAACATACAGAGTGCAAATGTAGTAAGACCACGAAATCTTTTCTCTTTCCCTTTGTCATTTTTGCATTTGAAGTGATAGCAACGAGGCTGATTTACTTCCAGATGATCCTTTTCCAAGTACTGCTCTACCAGATGGAAGTGACCTGTCTGCCAGTATTAGTGACTCCAGTTAGAACCAGGGGTGCTGGGGGCCTGTGAGTGGACCGCAAGGATGTGCCTCCAGCCACCACAGAGCTCATTTAACCGTGCGCTTGCACAGCCTCTCCCCTGTGTCCCTGCTGTCCTAGCACACCGCCTGCTGCTGAGCCTGAGTGCAGCACCATCACTGCCAAAATGAAACTTGGGCTCCAGTTTCAGGAAAATGTGTTGTCAGAAGAAAAACACCTTGAAAATAGAGGTGTATTCTGACTATAGTTTACCTAGGGAAGTACTAGAATTTTATGCAGGGTTCAAATCACTTCTAAGCCATGAATAATTAATGTACATCTGACAAGTTGTACTACCTTTGTACTTAAAATAGCTAGAAAACCAAAGAATGTGAACTTTCTATTTGAATGCTGCATCCTGTTCTGGGGGCTTAGGGTTCTTATCCACAAAGATTCAAGGGCAGAGATCCATAGGTTTGCATTATAAATGGCATCATTTCTTATCAGGCAGTAGTTTTTCAGTAGCCATCTCAACTCAGAACCTCTAACTGTGCCATTGCGTTCTGAATTATAGGTGTGATGAACCAAGGAGTGGCCCCTATGGTAGGGACTCCAGCGCCAGGCGGAAGTCCGTACGGACAGCAGGTGAGCCTCCCAGCTGGATTTTCTAGGACTTGACAGAATTCAGGTTATCCTCTTTCTCAGAGCATGTGGCAAGTATTTTTTCCCTCACCATGTGCCCTGTGCTCTTTCAGGTGGGAGTTTTGGGGCCTCCAGGGCAGCAGGCACCACCTCCGTATCCTGGCCCACATCCAGCCGGCCCCCCTGTCATACAGCAGCCAACAACGCCCATGTTTGTGGCTCCCCCACCGAAGACACAACGGCTTCTCCACTCAGAGGCCTACCTGAAATACATTGAAGGACTCAGTGCTGAGTCCAACAGCATTAGCAAGTGGGACCAAACCCTGGCAGGTAAGGAGAGTCCTTCTCAACAAGCCTTTGTGAAAGCCGTGCATCATCAAAGTCCTCTCACTGTGATTGGCGTGTTATGCCATGGGGTAGAGATCCACTTTTCGTATATAAGTAAAATAAATTTTATCTTGAACATCACACACCGAAGATGGTGGGGAATTTTTGCTCAATTTCTAGACTTTGTTTTGTCATAAGCATCACTGCTGTCTTTTTAAGTATATTCTGAATTTTTTCAACAGTTTTTCAGGCATTTGAGCATCAGCACAGATGCACTTGGGTAAATTAAAAATTAACTTCAGTTCAGTTTTAAAAAAGAAAAGAATATTGGAAAACATGTTTCAGATAACCTGTTGAGTCTTTATTTAGCTCAGAGGACTTCCTGAGTGGGTTTTCAGTACCCACTAAAATAACATGCCTGGCTTCTGGGAAGAAATGTGGAAGTTCCTACTCATTCTTCATTTCTTTTTTTTTTTTTTTTTCAACGTTTATTTATTTTTGGGACAGAGAAAGAGACAGAGCATGAACGGGGGAGGGGCAGAGAGAGAGGGAGACACAGAATCGGAAACTGGCTCCAAGCTCTGAGCCATCAGCCCAGAGCCTGACGCGGGGCTCGAACTCCCGGACCGCGAGATCGTGACCTGGCTGAAGTCGGACGCTTAACCGACTGCGCCACCCAGGCGCCCCTCATTCTTCATTTCTAAACCTAATTTGATTTCTTTCAGAAGTATGTTTTCTCTTTCCTCACATTTACCTTTTTAGGAATTTTTGTTAACACTAAAGAAATTGATTATCAGGACTGCCTACAACAAAATAGTAGTGATCAGATCTTTTAGGTGTTTGTGCAACTCTTGTGTTTCCTTTTAGAGAATTATGTTATATGTGCAGCTCTTTTGTGAAGTCATTATTATAAATTAGATAATTTCTAAAATACATAGCATAAAATAAGACATCCTTAGCTAGGTAGTCTCATACCTAAGCACGTGGTTTTCTAAAAACCAAGATGCCTAATAAAATAATAGGCATTTGCTTGGAAATACACTGCAGGGTTAAAATTCATAATATTTAATAAATAATAAGTGTTAGGGGTACCTGGGTGACGCAGCTGGTTAAGCATCCAACTCCTGGTTTCCATCCAGGCCACAGTCTCACAGTTAGTTCGTGGGTTCAAGCCCTGCGCTGGGCTCTGCGCTGACAATACAGAGCCGGCCTGGGATTCTTTCTCTCTGAGCCTCCCCCACTGGAGCATGCGTGCACCTCAAAATAAATATCCTTTAAACTTTAAAAAAATCTTTAAAAAATATTAAATGTTACATGCTTTAGTAAATCTCTCAGGCCTTAGGACTGAGGGGGAGTTGTTACCTACTTATATTTTTCCTTATTCCTACTTATATTTCTCCGTGTGTATTTTAATTTTCAGCTCGAAGACGCGATGTCCATTTGTCAAAAGAACAGGAGAGCCGCCTGCCCTCTCACTGGCTGAAAAGTAAAGGGGCCCATACCACCATGGCAGATGCCCTCTGGCGCCTTCGGGATTTGATGCTCCGAGATACCCTCAACATTCGCCAAGCATACAATCTAGAAAATCTTTAATCACGTCAATTACGTTTCTTTTATAGAAGCATAAAAAGTTTTGTGGAACAGTAGCCATTTTAGTTACTGGGGGCGGGAGGGGAGGAACAAAGGATGATAATTTTTATTGCATTTTACTGTACATCACAAGGCCATTTTTATATAAGGACACTTTTAATAAGCTATTTCAATTTGTTTTTGTTATATTAAGTTGATTTTATCAAATACACAGAGATTTTTTTGCATATGTTTCCTTCGTTTAAAACCAGTTTCATAATTGGTTGTATATGTAGACTTGGAGTTTTATCTTTTTACTTGTTGCCATGGAACTGAAACCATCAAAGGTTTTTGTCTTGGCTTGGGGTTTTTGATTTTGGTTTTTGGTTTTGTTTTTTAAAAAAGAACAAACAAAATGAAAAAAAAATACATACACGCACACACACGCACACACACGCACCCATGAGAGTTTACAGATTAGTTTAAGTTGACAATGAAATGTGAAGTTGGTCCTAGTTTACATCTTACAGAGGGGAGTGCACTGATGTCTGCTTCATGTGCCTCAGTATCTCAAGTCACTTTAGCAGAAGTGAAGGGTTGTTTTTAGGTTCTAGGTGTTTGGCAGACATGGCACATTTGCTCTATGGACTCAGAGGCTTGCTCCAGAAATCTGAAGTCAGTGCTGTGCATCCTTCTGCAGCTGGTACATTGCCCAGACACTGCGGGGCAGAGCACTGTTTCTTGTGCTGTTGGTCATATATGGTGTCAGTTATTTTTGCAGAACATGTGCACAACCCTGAACTGTATTTAGTCTTGGCAGGTAAGTTTAAGGGTACTTTTGATCTATTTATAATGAATTCACAATTTAATCCTATACTTCTTAGATTTAAAATTTTAAATCTCTTACATTGAAAAAATGGAAGTTTACCTTGAAGAAAGCATTGAGGTGTGCATGGAGGTGATTTATTTTTCAAACCTAACACCTAACCCAGCATAGGGAAGGGAGTGTATATGAGCTGTGTCAGAAGCATAATTGTAAAAGAGTAGATTGTCTACATATGCAAATATGTTTTCGTACCTTTATTTCCTCATCAGATGTGGCATATTTTTCCTTCTGACTTTCAGCACTGCAATTCTCAACCAGAAATTTAAGGCTTTCTAGAATGTTTTTTTAAATTTAGCTTGTGCTTTTGAATTTCAGGAGAAAATAATTATAATTTAAGAAAATACTAAAAAAGACCATTACGGATCCCAGACACTTGGGCTTGACCCTGTCTCTCTTAGGTGACCCTAGAAGAAATATTTGCAGGTAGTGTATGATGCTCAGACAGGTAGAAAGCATCAAACCTGGAACAGTATTTCACTCCACGGTTTTGAAACCTGCTTTTTTGTAACAAGATGGTTGTAATGTTGGTGGAGCTTCCCTTACTGTTTGTAAATGGAGAGAGTGACCCTCACAGGATACTTTCTTCTTTTAATCTGGTATAAATCAATACCTGGATATTTAATTGCCATTCTTACTAAATCATGAGGACAAAAAGAGTGTAGAATGGAAGAAAAGCCTCTTGTATCTAGGTACTTTAAATACAGGAGGCTCTTGTAACTTAATTGCGTATAGTCAACCACTGGATCTCAGTTTGCATCAAGTATTTTAAATAATTCTGACTTTTAAAAAATGTATTGCAGTAGTATGTCAGTACCTTATTGTTAAACTGAATCAGATAAAGAAATCTTCAGTTCCTAGTTATTTGGGCCATTGAATCATCATGGACTGTATAATACAATCAGATTATTTTATTTCTAGACATTCTTGAATTACACCAAAGAACCTGAAATCTAATTTTGGTTAAGTTATTTATTTATTTCATTCACCCATTTTATTTCCCCTTTTAAGGTCTGGATGAGACTTCTTTGGGAAGCCTCTACAAACTCTTCACTGTGGGCTAGGGTGGGGCATTAGAAGCCAGGGCACTCCTCCTCCCGGCTCCTTCCCAGTGTCTAGAGGTGCTGTAGAAACCATAGATCCAGCCAGGGGCTTCCCGAAGGCAGTGCAGAGCCGGGCCAGGGGGCCGGTAGGCAGGCCCTAATTAAGTTTAAAAAAAAAAAATCTATGTATTTATTTTAGAATCATGTCTTTCTGTATATTAACTTGGAGAATATCAGTTAATATTTAGGATATAAGATTTGAGGTCAACCATCTTCCAAAAAAGATAAGCCAAAAAAAAAAAAAAAAAAAAGTCCTGACTTAAAAAGTACAAGTAAACTATATACATCTTTTTTTTTTTTTTCCCCAATGAATTTTAGGAACTAGTGATATGGCTTAGAAAGTATAATGGCCTAAATGTTTTCAAAATGTAAGTTCATATGGAAAAGAGTTTTGTTTATATGGGGGAAAAACCTATTGGTTTAAAATAGTAGGTCAGCCAACTGATTTAAAAGGCGCTGAATTGCCTTGTTTTGAACCCCCCTTCTCTTCCTATGAGGAAGCACTGAAAGGCGATGCTTCCCTGTGTGAAATCTCAAACTGGTGTTGTTGACTTTTGAGCTTGAACATTTTCAGACCTAATTAAAACTTGGTTTATTCTAATTTCTGTATCAAAGGAGGTTTAAGTGGGAACTAGTCTTATAACATGTATGTATCATATGTTTGTTCATTTAAAGCTTTTTAATCCAAATAAAAATGGAGTTTGCAAAGTGATTTGGATTAACCAGGTTTGGTTGTTCTGTTAAAGCTTGTGTCAGATGTAAGTGTCAAGCAGATTTAATTGCTGCAAGTCTAGATTTTATGCTGACAGGGACACAGCTGCCAATTTAAGGGAACAAAGCTCCTCAGGTAGAGGCACAAGTCAGTGACCAGACCCTGGTTCAGGGCTTAGGCTGCATTAACACAAGCTGAATGTTAGTCACACTGCAGCTTGACATGCCCCACGCCAAGCATCTCAGGCAGGCAGTCAAGGAATTCCTGACATGTCCTCACCATGGGTGGAAATACAGGTCGAAGTTTAAATTGTAGAGTTACTGATGGTGGAAGTCAGGAAAGCGTGTCTTATATCATAAAGCAGTGTAAGCCATTTGAAATAGCTGCCTGTGGCCAGAAGAGACCAGTGGCCCAGTTGTGTCTTTACGTATGCTTGTAATACAGCTCTTAAAGACATGACCACACTTTTAATAGAAAGTGTTGGTAAAATCAACCGTTTTCCTCTAATATCACTTTGCAAATCCCTGTGGCTCTGTTCTCCTAAATGTTTGGGGCTGTACTGCATCTATGCTCATGGGCATATTTTGAATGATCATTGATACGTAGTCAGACATTTCCTGCTGAACAGCATGAGCAAACAAGTACTGTTACTGTGTTCCTTTTTAGCTTGGAAGTGTGCTAGGTCAGCTGAATGAATGTTCAGAACTGAGCAAATTAATAGACTATTTCTATCCCCACAATAGACATAGTATTCACTTCTTGTGGGTTGCACATAAATGTGGCAAGAAATTCTAAATTTAATGCACATGTGTAAAGACTGAGAGCTGACACTGTACTTTTTTTTTTTAACGTTTTATTTTGAGAGAGAGACAGAGTACAAGCAGGGGAGGGGCAGAGAGAGAGGGAGTCACAGAATCTGAAGCAGGCTCCAGGCTCCGAGCTGTCAGCACAAAGCCCGATGCAGGGCTCAAACTCACGAACTGTGAGATCATGACCTGAGCCGAAGTCAGACGCTTAACTGAGAGAGCCACCCAGGCGCCCCTGTATGGCTTTGTCTAGGAGAGGAATTGCTTTGGAAAACACCATGGTCCAAATGTGTTTTGTTGTTGTTGTTTTTTAAGAGAAGTAACTTGGGGTGAAAAAATTAGACTTACAAAAAGAAAGGAAGAGAGATTAATGTGCTTAAGTTATAACATCTTAGATTTAGGCAAGACTTCCAGAATAAAACCCTTTAGACAAAGATAGCTCCCCTTTATGATTTACTATGTGCCTAACTTAAGTACTGTCCCTATCAGTTCAGATGAATAAGTGAAGCTCCAAAGCCACGTTCTTTACCCAACACCACACCGGACGTAGATTTCAAGCAACAAATGCTAGTTCCATTTTTGTCATTCTAGAAGTATTACGGTTTTTAAAATTTGAGTTATTAAATTTTTTGCCTTGTACTTCACACTAGGGGGCACAGCAGTTCTGTAATCAGCATATAAGAGCATTGCTCTTCACATTATTTAAGTTCCCTTAGCAGTTCCAGTGTGTGAGAAGTAGGGTAGAGTCATATTGTATAGTAGGAGGCTTAAAATTTTTTTGAGGTGAAGCTTAAAAGCTTTCACTTAGGTTAACAAAGATTAGTTCTTACTTTGTGCATCCAAACAACATACTCTGAGAGTATCTTCAATTTAATCCAACAGATGCTTAGCTAGTCTCCTTGCCTGGAAATGAGACATTTCTTATCATCTTCAAAGTTCTGTTGTCCATCAGTAAGTCAGAACTCTGATATATATTTTAAAAAGAAGAACAAAGAAAATGCTAAGGAAGGTTAACATGAATTTGCAGCTGTGATTCTTAATGGGGTGCAGGCAGGGGGGCGCGCCAGGGAAGGAGCCCACAGCAGACACAGAAGTTAGCTGACAGTTTTATGGGCAGTTGTAAAAGGTGTGTAAGTTACAGATTCTCTCTAGATTACCAATACTAAACTTCTAGAACTGGGGTGGGGTATGGAATAAGGCCAAATAATTGAGAGAATCCTACTACAATTTAATTCCTCATACTGCAGTCTAATCACTAAAATGCCTATAAGGTCAGGTTCACCAGGAACTCTCTAGGTGACACTGCACAGAAGAACCTCCCTCTCCCCAGCGCTGTGGGGTCATCACTGGTCTTTACGCTTAAGCCATCTCTGAGCAGTGACCCTGAGCTGCAGCTGGTGTGGATAGTGCTTTAAGGAGATCGGAGTAGTCAGTGGGTCTTTATACTGAATTGGTTCTAACATAAATGGACTAATTTAAATTAGAAAAACGGGAAGAGATGTTTGTGACAGAGATTATTGAGAATACACTGTGGCCTTAAGCATCTGCTTCTATATATTCATGAGCAGTCATTAGAAACTATTTTGAAACTTAGTCTTCTTTAATACAGATATGTTCTTGTTTGAATAGATGTTGGATGTAGTTACCAAGCAGGGATTAAAAGGGAAAAAATGGATACAGCTTCTGCTTTTCTTACCAGCTGACCCAAACTTTGGGTCAAATTACAAAATCTCTCCTCTGAGCCTCCGATTCAGATGAAGTCTGTGGTTACTTTATGGTTGCTTTGCAGTGTGAAGGTTCACTTTCTCAGGGAAGAAGTAGTGTCTTTATCTTTAGCAGCTGGATGGAAGCACATCTTCATCACAGAGGGGTGGGAAGCCTGTCCCCTCTGGAGTCCTTATGGAGGTCCAGCCCTTGTATATTAGTGGGGACAGGCAAGGGGAGGGGTTATTTCTGTTCATAAGAGCACCTGACATGAGTAATGTGTGGTCAGGAATTCCCACCACCCTAGCAAATGTTGACAGATTGGTAGCTGGCAGGAATGTAATCTGCAAAATTATCTTGGTTTAAATAATCTTGCAATAGAGATCTTTTATCTCTATGTTTAAATCTAAATTCTGCAAACAAGTAATTATTTGTGGCCTAAAACAAGACTTCACAAATAATTCAGACTGAGACTGCACTAAAAAGCATCCTTGAATTTTGTTTTGTTTTGTTTTGTTTTGTTTTTGATCCTTGAATTAAGAAATATTTTCATGGAGGGACGCCTGGGTGACTCAGTTAAGCTTCTGACTTCGGCTCTGGTCATGATCTCACAGTTGGTGGGTTCAAGCCCCTCGTTGGGCTCTGTGCTGACAGCTCAGAGCCTGGAATTTCCTTCAGATTCTGTGTCTTCCTCTCTCTGCCCCTCCGCCATTCTTGGGCATGCTCGCTCGCTCTCTCTCTCTCTCATGAACATTAATTTTTTTTTTTTTTTTTTTTTTTAGTATTTTCATCGAATGGATTTAATGGGCAAGAGTGTTTCAGGAGGAAAGTATTTTCCATAAGTGCCATCCAACAGTGACTTGGGAAGTATTCAAGCAGAGACAGGAAAACTATAAAAATTCTTTGTAAAGGCAGTTCTGGGAAGAACAAGAGATCTGAAAAGTACATTTTCAAAGGAATTGAAACCAGTAGTAAAATTTCATGTTCACTTTATTGACGGCTGAAGTTCAGTCTCTGATGCATTTTCCAGCCTTCTCTGATACTGTCGTTCTGAGGCTTTTCTACGGTAGACATCATCTGTGTCAAATAAAAATTTCACTTAGATTTTTAAGAAACAGGAATTAAAAGTACTCAGATCTGACTAATTTAACCAGTGGCCTAGAGCTCTCAAGCTCTTTCTGAATCTCACTGTTTAACTCAATGCCAAAATAAACCTCATTTAAAACAAAACTTGAGTTAGATAAGGACTATGTTAATGCAGTTCTGGACTTCAATAGCATAGTAAGAGTGTCTTCAAAGACAGGATCCTGTCCTGGCATACCTCTTAGCAATGTTTTTAAGACTTTCCTCACTTCCTCCCCTGCCCGCCCACCTCCCCCTTCCTCCCCCCCCCCCCCCAAAAAATGTCTTTCTCTGAAATAATCCTTAACTGAAGTGCCTCAAAGGCACGTCTTGCCCTGCAGCTCTCTGCTACTCCCTCACCTACACCAGGAACTCAGGGTGGGGAGGTGAGGTGAGTTCCCTTGTTCTCAGCAGCTGCCCTTCAACACTGCAGATTCTTCACCCTCTTCCTTTGGGGCTTACGCCATTTGCCACAATGGGCACCTGGCTCCACCACTCCCCTTCAGTCACTGAAAATGCTGGCATCTAGCTCAGGCTCCTTGACCTCCCTGTGTGATCTTCCAGGCAACACCACCTGCCATGGGGGTGAAGCACTAGCCCCTTCACCTCCCTGACTTCTCTGGCCACCTTCTGCCATCTACTTGCGGTGTTCTCTGAAGTATTCATCCTGCTCTGACCACAACCTCTACCACCTTTCTAGCCATTCCGTCCTTGAACCTCTATCAACTTCTTCCCCAGGCCCTTGGCCCCTGAATACCTCCTCAGCCCCCTCTTGTTCTCTCTTCCTGCCCAAACCAGCTGCAGTCCCCTCTTAATAACTTCTTGACCCATCTTCAAAACCCAACTATAGACTAATCCAATTGCCTTCCTCCTGCATGCCTCACTCTGCTTTGTGGTGTAGGGCCAACTTATGCATTTAACTGGGTCCACTTGTGATGCCTGACAATCCTGTTTCCTCAGCCATGACCCTGACCCTTCTTCACTTACCCCCAGAAGGCCATGGACTCTTCACACAGCTAAGTCATCAGTAAAGAATTCTTCCAGCTAACTTCCAAGGGCTGCTCTCATGCCTCTGTTCTGATCCCAAGCTCTCCCACCTTCTCAAGAGCCAGGTATGTGTAGCCTGTCTCCACCCCCCTTTCCTGACCCGAATCTCCGTATCTTCAGGTCTCTCCTGGTGGGGGAGGGGAGGATGACCCCCCCACACACACCCCACCCCACCCATTCACAGAGTCAGATTCCTGAGCCTCTGGGTTTCCTCCTTGCCTCTCTGGCTACTTCTAGTCATCCTTAAAATGTTGGATTTGCCTCTGACTTTCATTCCAATCTGGTTTCAAATGACCCATAAACCCAGACCCATGAGACAGATCTGCCTGCTGAGCTTCAGATCTATAGAACTATCTCCACCTTGGCACGTCCAAAAACCCAAAAACGGAGTCTGGACTGCCCCGCCAGTGTCCCCTCCCTAACCCCACCCCTGCCGCGGCTTTCCTACCAGAAGCCTCCACCACTCATCTCCTGAGTCCACTCAGTCACAAGGCCCTGTCAGCACCATCTCCTGAGTGTCTCTCAACTCCACTCTTGGGCCCCATCTACACCCACCCGACCAGGCTATCATCTCAGGCCTGAACAACCAACAGCCTGTGTTCTTGCCTCCTCTCCACAAGAACCCACTCCCTTGTTAATCCTCCGCAGCTTAAAACCTGCAATCCTTTGGGTACGTTCTTGGTTCTCCAGTGCTTCTGGACACATCTGCCCAGGCACATTTCTAACCACTTCATCCCTCACTCCACTCACCTTCAGGCCCTCAAACAGTAATCTTTCACACCATGGCACTAGCGTCAGACTTTCACCTCCACAAACGTTCCCCTCATCTGGCTGACCTACTCAATCTTCAGGTCCCACCTGGCATGGTAACTCCTGGAAGCCTTCCCTGCACCATGTGATCCAGCTGAGGTCTCCACACTCCCCCAAGACTGTCATTGCCCCCTGCCACTGTCCCCTCAGTATTGACCACACTTAATAGTAACAGTCTTTATGATGGGTCTCTGCCATTAGAGCTCTTCTGAAGGAGGGGACATTGCCTTGTTCCTTACATACTCTCATGGGTGTGTATTAAATACTGATGAATAGATGAACAAAAGGTAAGTATCTTTAGGAAGTGCTAATGTAACAGTGTTTTTAAAATAAGGGTTGGCCCAGCACCTGGATGGCTGGGTAGGTGGAACATGCAACTCTTGATCTCAGGGTTGCAGGTTCGCGGAGACCCACGTTGGGGCTAGAGATTGCTTAAAAATCTTTAATTTTTTTTTTTTTTTTTAAATAGGGGCGCCTGGGTGGTTCAGTCGGTTAAGCATCTGACTTTGGCTCAGGTCACGATCTCCCGTTTGGTGGGTTTGTGCCCCACATCGGGCTCTCTGTTCTCAGGGCAGAGCCCCCTTAAGATCCTCTGTCTCCCTCTCTCTCTCTGCCCCTCCCTCACTCTGGCACCTGCTCTCTCTCAAAATTAAACAAACACAAAAAAAATTGTTTTTAAATGAGGGTTGGTAATTCGCAAGTGATAACGTGTTTCTGGAGAGGAATAAAGCAGAAATGGCCAAGGGGGTGGGAAAGGTTTTCCAGAAAGGTAACTAGCGCTAAGGCTTGGCAAAGCAATGCCAGGCATTCTTTTCACAGGCATTCTTTGCTGGGCCCTGGTGTCAGTGACTCTGCCCCGCAAAGACTGTGGCAATCCTCTAGGCCAAGGCGGACCAGCTCCTTCCAGGGTTTGGACTGAAGAATCCAGAGGGCTGACCAATTAGCAGGTGTTTCCATGAATCTTCAGGGTCGCACTCGCTTCTACAGTGCTGTGAGCAAGTGTGTTCCTTAGGACCAAATGTCACCGGCGGGCAGGGACGAAGGGGCTGGCTTGAGAGGAGGGTGTTCCGCGTGGAGTCACGTGCTCTCCCCTCAAAGAGCAGGGAAGGTCTCAAGGTTGGACACCAAAGTGCTTCTGTCGCCCCGCTTACCAGAGAGCCCGGGGCCGCGAATGTAACCGTACTTGCCCTTCTGACCACGGTTAAAGGCAGCTCAGCGCTCAGAGTGGAATAAGCAGTCTGCAACCTGACTGTCCCCCAGGGAAACGGGTCCCTTGCCGCCTCCTGCCTTCCTGAAATGAAACGGACGCTGCTGCACCCCCACTTACAGAAGGTCTCCTGGCCCACGCGCAGTTTAATCATGATCCACTCCATCGTTCCTCCCAGGACAAAAAAGAAGGGCAGGAACCTGTAAACGCCGAGTCGCTGCTTCCCGGGCACCCGCTGCAGGATCCGCTTCACCTGGGCCCTGGAAAACATGCCCGACCCAGGTCGTGGACAGGGGTTCAGCGGAACCAGGAGCGACGAGAGCTGCCCCCCAGCTCCTGGACTGGAGCTCCCGGCTGAAGACGAGTCCCGCGGCTGGCCTGCACCACCTCCAAGCAGCCGCGGAGCTGAAGGAGCTGAGCTCGGACACCCGGACCCAGAGACTGGGCGGCTCCACCAATCAGAGTGCGGTGGGGCGCGAGGACCCGCCAATCCGATTGCGGCAGAGTGCGCGTGCTCCTTAAGGTGGAGCCCAGCCTGAGGGAGCTGGCGCAGGCGCCTAGGCTCTGGAGGCGGAGTGGCCCAAGGGGGCGGGGCCTCCCACGTGGCGTCCACCCGGCTCCGCCCCAGCCTCCCCAGTGCAAGCCAGTGCTCGGAGTTGGCGGCGGCACCCGCTACTTTGCCACCGCCATCTTTTTTCTTAAAGTCCTGATAGAAGTGACGACCCTCTCTGATGGGCTAAACGTATACCGCATTGTACTATAGAGTGCAATTATGCAATTCTTTGCATTTATTTCGGGGTTGCGACTGGTGACAAGAATTCTAAAAATAACAGAATTTGATATGCATTGTTGAAAGCTGAACTTTATCACAACAAAAGTCCAAGTAATCACCTTGTGACAAACAACCCTAAAATTAAAGCCATCCTGTATCCGGGGCACTTACCGTTATACAGGGACGTGTAGGTGCTTTTTATGCATCATCTCCTTATTCACAATAATCACAGAAGAGCAGAGTGGCTCAGGAGCATGGGCTTTGTCAAACCACATCCCTTGCTCCACAAAATGGGACCCTTTCTCTGAAACTGGGAGGATTTAGAGGTAAAACAAACAAAGCACTTACCACAATGCCTGGAGCATAGTAGCTGATCAGATTATCATTAGTTAAAACAGGATGATGATGATGGCGATAACGGTTTATTGAGTGCCAGTTCTTTACATGCACTCTAAATCCTAGGGAAACTCGCCTCTATTTGCATCTTCTCCTTTTACAGATGGGAAACTGAGAAGTTAAAAGCTTGAGCCAGGTAGTAGCAGAGCTCAGACTCCAGAGCCTTCACTCTTGCTAAGTCACTAAGTCTCCATGCTTTGTTGTAAACAGCTGTCACTTTATTACCTAAGGCTAAAAAAACAACTGGGTCCTTATCTTTGGGAAGGGAGAGAACTATTACACAAACTAAAAAAATCAAATGAAAACTTAGTGAAAAAGTCTGGTGATGTGAACACAAAGTATACACAAAAAGGCTGGAGAAGAGGGACAGAGCAAGCAGGGCCCCTGGCAAGGGTCACAGAGCCGAGCTGAGCAGCCAGGCCAGTGCTGCTACCTGGATAACCTGCCTTCTCCAGCTTCCCGCCCACACTGGCTTGGCAATCACTCCAGTTTCTTTTCTTTTCTTTTTTTTTTTTTCAACGTTTATTTATTTTTGGGACAGAGAGAGACAGAGCATGAACGGGGGAGGGGCAGAGAGAGGGAGACACAGAATGGGAAACAGGCTCCAGGCTCTGAGTCATCAGCCCAGAGCCTGACGCGGGGCTGAACTCACGGACCGCGAGATCGTGACCTGGCCGAAGTCGGACGCTTAACCGACTGCGCCACCCAGGCGCCCCAACTCCAGTTTCTTTTGGTGGCTCTGGAAGCCTGTCACTGCGGGGCACCCATCTCCCGCCTGAGGAGACTTACTTGTGGACAGGTGTTCAACGCCCTCGTAGCTTCCTGGGGCTCACACGTGCCTACCCTTCCGCCTCCATCCTGCCCCATCACCTGGCCCAGGATCTGGCCCACCATATGTAAGTGCTCAGCCAAGATGCAATGTGTATTCAAATAGGCACACGCCCTTAAACCGGGAGGAGCACCCCAAGGAAACAGAGTGTCTAGCCGGCCAGGTCCCCACCGACAGGGCCCACCGGTGCAGTGCACCACCTGGTACACATGCGGGCTCAGGAAACAGATCTGAGTAGAAGAAACACAGGTGGAGAGTGGTTCCAAGAAGGAATGCCGAATTTCGATGGAAAGTCTGGAAACATTGCTGGAAGAGACCGCGGCATCTCAATGGGGGCCCCGCGCGGGGAAGCGGAGAGTGAGGTCGGTGCGGCTGTTTGCTGAGGTCAGAACCAGGCAGGCGCAGTTCTGGGACCCGGGCCCACAACTCTGCAGCGCACCGCTCAGGGGTCCTGCCCTAGGTTAAAAGGGGTCATCTGTGTGCGGTAGAGGGCGGGAGCGAGGAGAGGCTGCTTCAGCGGCGCTGTGGGTCCCGAGGTCTCACCCGGCGTGGGGAAGGCTCTTTATTCGCTAGAGTGAAACTGGCCGGCCTCTGATCTGCAGGGAACAGGACCCTCGCCGCATCACTGGCTGGGAGCGGTGGCGGAGCTGAGGTCGTGAAGGACAGGGGCGGGCGCGGGGGGCGGCGGGCTAGAGGACCCGGGAACGGAGGGGGAGACAGAGGACCGGGGGTCGAGGTGGGCCCGCCGCGCTCCGACCCTTCCCTCTCCGTGTCCCGGCCGTCTGCAGCCTCAAGGAGACGACCGTTCTTGGGTCCTCCGACCTCCCGGGAAGGGAGCCCAAAGAGCGGCCATCGCTGCGGTGGCCACCGAAGGGGGGCGCAGAGTCCTCCTCAGCCTCGAGGAGACGGGGGAGGGGGCTTGGGAAACCGTCCCGCCCCGCCCCGGGACCTCCCGCCCCCCAGGCCGAGGGGCGCGCCCATTGGCCGGCCGGGCTCCGCGCGCCGCGCCCATTGGCCGGCCGCCGTGAGGAGCACGCGGCCACCGTGGCGGGCGCGCAGTCGGAGGGCGGCAGACTGGCCGACGGGCCGAGGGCTGCGCGGGCCGCGCGGCGGGCATGGCGGGTGCGGGGCTGCGGGCGGCCGCTCGGCGCTGGCTGCCGTGCAGGGGCCACGGCGGGCCGCGAGCCGCGTCGTCCTCGCCCTCCTGCCCTGGCTGCGGCCCCCCGGGTCCCGGCGCCCACTGCCCCGGTGCCCCGCGCCCCGCGCCCGCCCCGGCGCCCGCCGGCGGCGCCGAGCTCAGCGCGCACCTGTGGGCTCGTTACCAGGACATGCGGAGATTGGTGCACGGTGGGTGAGCCGGAGTGGGATGGGCGCCGGGGGTGTATCCGCGCGGCGGCCGGCGCGCGCCCAGGCGACGGACAGACCAGCGGTCCCGAGCCGGCCCGGGCGCCGCTCTTCGGGGAAAGCACCCTGGTGAGGCTCGCCGGGGCCCCGGAGCCTGAAGGCCGAGCAGCTTTTCGGGAGAGGCTCCCACTGGTCGTCCCGGGGCCCTCTAGGGACGCCCCAACGTCCGGAGGCAGACGGGCCGACGGGAGTTTTGTTCCCTGGCTCCGTCTGCAGGATCTCGGGGTTCCCGAAGCGGCCTCCGGAATGCGGAGCCCCCACCGTCTTTCCTGGCGACCCCGTCTGCCGGGATGCTGCGGCGGAAATGCCCCTACCCCTTGTTCTCTTAGCGGCCCTTAGTTGGGGCGGGAGCTCCAGGGACAAAGCCGGCCGGCGGCGCTGCCCAACCTAAGCGGACGCGGACTAGACTTTGCAGACATCTCTGGATTGCCATCCGAGGTCCGGGGCACTCTCAGCCCAGGAGGGGAAGGTGTTGGTTGGAGAAACGAGACCAAGCCACCCCAGGGCCCTGGAGTCCACAAGGGTGGCTTCATCCTTGGCCGGGACACTGCAAAATGGGCTGATGAACCTGCGGCCTCCCCCCAGAGAGGCTAGGCTTCCTGTGTTCTCTCCCACACCTACAAGGCAGGCTCCTCGGGTTGCCCTACAGAAGGTCTTCTCCAGACCCAGAGCAAACACAAATCCTTAACAGCATCCCAGGCCTGTCCTGTCCACTGAAGGGGGGGGGGGGGGGGGGGGGTTGCGGTGCAGGGTCCTGACAGAGGTCCAAGGCCTTCAGAACCACTATTCTGCCTTGGGCTTCTCAGGTGAGTCCTGTCCAGCTCTCCACACAGCTAGAGTGGAGGCTCTAATTATCTGGAATCTTCCAGACAGGGATGGGATGAGAGGCTGGGATGCCCTGATGAGGCCAGAGATCTGAGAGTGCCTGATATTGGTCCCCACCCCCCGCCCCACACCCGCCCTGGGGCTCTTCTCTCTTCTGCGGCAGGCAGGCATACGTGGTTTGGGCTTGACCCCTATCACTGACCAGTAGGGTGGCGTTCAGCAGGCCTCAACCCTCTTGGACCCTCAGAGTCTACAGTGTAAAACACAAACCCACAACACAGGGCTGTGGTGGAGACACAGAAGGAACCAGGCCTGGAAAGGGCAGGGGAGCTTCTAGAGGAGCCGCCAAGGGTGATGCGGCTTTCATTGGTAAGACAAAGTGGCCCTGTCTGGAAGATTCCAGATGATTAGAGCCTCCACTCTAGCTGTGTGGAGAGCTGGACAGGACTCACCTGAGAAGTCCAAGGCAGAATAGTGAGGAATTGTGGTTCTGAAGCCCTTGGACCTCTGTCAGGACCCCGCCCCTCCCACCTCCACCCCCCCACCCCCCCCTTCAGTGGACAGGACAGGCCTGGGATGCTGTTAAGGATTTGTGTTTGCTCTGGGTCTAGAGAAGACCTTCTGTAGAGCAACCTGAGGAGCCTGCCTTGTAGATGTGGGAGAGAACACAGGAAGGCCTGCTGGGCTTTGTCACACCTGGCTCATCTGGATCTTAAGATAGTCACAGAGCCACCCAAGCTCCTCTTGATGTGAAAGCATCATTTCCAAGATGCTAGGATGAGCCAGACTGGCACCCCTGAGTCCTAACTCATCCCTCTTGACTGGGTTTTCTGGGGGACATTCTGGGCATTGAGGTATGCCTTGGGCTAATGCCTGTGGGCAAAACTTTGCCCAGGAGCCAGGCCCCAGCCCAGTGCCTCCCTGCCAGCATGGGGACACTGAAAGGCTAGGCCTAGGGGCAGAGTGGTTAAGGCAAGTAGAGTGACCCGAATTTTAATCTTAACTGCATTGCCTACCGCTGGATGGTTTAGAGCAAGTGACTTCACCTTCCTGAGCCCATTTCTTCCTCTGGATGATGGATGAATAAGTAGGACCACCTCACAGGATTGGAGTAAGGCTTGAACAGGATGAGCCTCTAAGGCACCCATCAAGTGCACCCAGCAACAGCTGGGAGGAAGGCACCCACAGTGAGTCTTATAGCTGCCGTGGGGAAGAGTTGGCCCTGGAGCCTGGGGCAGGGGTGGGAACTGGGAACTGAGAAGAGGAAAGGAGGGTGAGGTCTGCACAGTGAGCCCAGTGAACTTGGGAGGCCAGTGCAGGTGAGGAGTACATCCTCCTCACCTGGCCCTGTGCGCCACCATACTCCCGTGGAAAGGAGTGGACCTTGTGGCCCCCAGAGCTGTGCTTTCCTCCGTCCAGAAATCACATCAGGAGGCCAGACCCCGTGGGCTGCTTCCCCATCCTGCTTTGTTCCTCAGAGGATTGTCCATCCTGGGAACATTTTCAAGGACAGAGGCGGAAGCCTGGTCTTGGCTAGAACTCTGCCGGCAACAAGGGGCTACGCTGCCAAGCAGATCCCTCCCCTCCCCCCAGTAGCCCTGGGGGGCTACTGGACTTGGTGCCCAGGAACTCAGGACCGTGGGGAGAGCAAGGCCCAGTGACATCAGAGGCCTAGTGACATCAGAGGGGCATCTCACAAGCATTTCCCTAGAGAGCTGAAGGCAGCTGAGTCTCACGTGCATCCAAGTGAGGAGTGTTCTGTCTTCACCCACGAGTCTGTGAAACAGCTGCTCTGTGCCAGGCTTAGGTTGGCCTGGGGCCCCTAGAGGAACCAGCCACACTTGTTCCCCCACCCATACCCTGCACTTTGCTCCAAAGGAAAGGGGGTAGGGTGGAACCCGTGTTCCAAAGGGGCCTCCAAGGCAAATGCTCAGAGTGTGGGAGCTCATCGGTGTTTGCCTCTGTGCACAGGCAGCTGTGTGGCCGAGGGTTTCTGCTTCAGGATTGTGCCTTGTTGTGGCTGAGACAGGAATTCCTTGGAGGCTTGGGCTGTGGGTGTGGGCCTTAGCCACAAGCTAGTGGTCTCAGGAATGGGGCCACCTGGAGCCCCTGCAGGGCGGCGTCCTGTGCACCTAATCCCACCTGGTCCCCTCTCGCAGCCCCTACTCCTCGAGTGATGCAGGGAGATCCGGGACGGGGAGGTGACAGGCTTCAGAGGCCCGTGGTTCATTTAATCCTACGTTGGCCCATGGTTCATTTAATCCTACGTTTGCCGGGTGCAGAGCAGGAATGCTGCACAGAGCACATTCAACATGACCTCTCCATAATTCTGTAGGTTGGCACGATTTTGATTCCGCCTTGAGAAATAGGGAATCTGAGGTACAAAATGTGAGGTAACTTTTCTGAGGTGCCAGTTGTAAGAGGGGGTATTTGGCTTGGTCTCTCTGACCTCAAAGCCCAGGCCCTTTCCCCATTCAACTCCCCTACTGTACAGATGGGGAAACCGAGGCAGATAAGCCTGAGACCCCTTCATCCTCCTCTGCCTCCCTAGGACCCTAGAGCCTACTCTGCACGGTGTCCCACTCAACCTGACCATAGCAGCCAGGGACTTGGGGTGGCCATGACCACATCCCCAGAAGGGAGCAACCTGGGTACTGCCCCGCAGCCCAACATCACACGTCCTGCCTGTCGTAATTAGCAATGTTCCCTGGCCAGAAGCAGCAAATGTCATTACGTGGACTGGCAGGCTGCTGAAATCCGATTAGAGGGGCCTTGCTCCACAGGCCGTGGCAGGTGCTCAGACCCGGGAAAATGAGCGACAGAAGAGCTACCCCATACTCCCCCCTCCCCCAACTCCTATAATGTTCCTCAGTCCCAGCCTGAGCTTCAGGCAGGGTGGAAAGGGCCCAAGCATAGCCATGGGTCCAGTGGGGCTTATGAGAGCCTGGAGGGGACGTGGGCTCAGTTCACCTGGTGGGCTGCAGGCAGGGGTGTAACCCAAGACCCAGAGGTGGGAGATCCAGCCGTGGTCTTGTCCCATTGCCAGCTCTGCCTTACCCCAACCACGTGACCCTGGGCAAGTGGCATTTCTAAGCCTCAGTTTGACCATATGCAGCCTTGGGCTAAGATTGCCCATCTTGGGTGGTTTCATGAGGCTCCCAGAGCTGGGCACCTGAAAGTGCTTGGTGACCATTTGCTGCTTCTGTGTTCATCTCATCATACCTGCATCTCCTCCCTCCAGACCTCCTGCCCCCCGAGGTCTGCAGTCTCCTGAACCCAGCAGCCATCTATGCCAACAACGAGATCAGCCTGCGTGATGTCGAAGTCTATGGCTTCGACTACGACTACACACTGGCCCAGTACGCAGATGCGCTGCACCCTGAGATCTTCAGTGCCGCCCGCGACATCCTGATTGAGCACTACAAGGTGAGGCTGGCCGGGCAGATGGCCCAGGCCCCGGGGGAACCTCAGGCTGAGTCACGGAGGTCCCCTGAGGCAGCTGCCCAGCCAGAGGTCTGGCATTGCCACTGGCTCAGGCGTGGCGCACTCCCCCCCCCCCCCCCGACAGTACCCAGAGGGGATCCGGAAATATGACTACGACCCCAGCTTTGCCATCCGAGGCCTCCACTACGACATTCAGAAGGTGAGTGGCTAGGCCATGTTCTCCGCGGGGCCCCTCCTGACTGGATGTGCATTAGCACTACTTCCTTAGCCCCCATCCTCTATAAGGGGCTACCCCTGGCCTCACAGCTGTAGCTTCACGGGCACTTAATCCCCTTCCAGCTGGGGCTTCAGCACAGGGACTGGAAGAGGCTGGCTTGGATGAATGCAAGCCCCTTTCTTACCACCCATCCCATTCCCCTGGTGCTCCCAGAGCCTTCTGATGAAGATTGATGCCTTCCATTATGTGCAGCTGGGGACGGCCTACAGGTCAGTGCAGACTGCCCTGCCTGACCCTGCTGTCCCCCCACCCCCTCAACCTGCATCTTACACCGTGGCCTCAGCTCAGGACCACTTCAGACTCATGATGTCTGTACATCCACCCAGGGGCCTCCAGCCTGTGCCTGACGAGGAGGTGATAGACCTATATGGGGGCACCCAGCACATCCCACTGTACCAGATGAGTGGCTTCTACGGCAAGGTACTTGCTCCATCTAACACTGCCACTGGCCGGGGCAGGCAGCTCAGTGATCTCGCTGTGGGTGCCCTCACCCTGGTGGGCTGGCTCACCCAGCAGGTAGTTTCCCTCTACCAGTGTCCCAAGGGACACTGGTCTCCAGGGCGAGGGGCGGTAGGGATAGAGGGGCTGCTGAGGTGGCTGCTCCCTCCACAGGGTCCCTCCATCAAGCAGTTCATGGACATCTTCTCACTGCCGGAAATGGCACTACTGTCCTGCGTGGTGGACCACTTCCTGAGTCACGGCCTGGAGTTTGACCAGGCACACCTCTACAAGGATGTGACAGTGAGAACATTGGGCCTGCCTCTCGGGGTGGCAGGGAAGATCAAGTCAGCCACAGCGGGGCAGGCCTTCTTGGCCCCACTGCACCCTCACAGTCCTTCTCCTACCCCCAGGATGCCATTCGAGATGTGCACGTGAAGGGCCTCATGTACCAGTGGATCGAACAGGATATGGGTAAGGGTAGACAGTAGCCCTGCTGTGGCTTTCTGGGCAGGGGGCCGGGCTGGCCCTCACAGACCCATCTCCCTGTTAGAGAAGTACATCCTGAGAGGGGACGAGACCTTCGCCGTCTTGAGCCGCCTGGTGGCCCATGGGAAGCAGCTCTTCCTCATCACCAACAGTCCTTTCAGCTTCGTGTGAGCTGCCTGCGGTGGGGAGGTGGGGGGGGGGGTCCTGGGGGGAATGGGGTAGGGCCCAAGGAGGGGCCTGCCTCAGCCCACCTGCTGCCTGTTCCACTTCTGCCCAGGGACAAGGGGATGCGGCACATGGTGGGTCCTGACTGGCGCCAGCTCTTTGATGTGGTCATCGTCCAGGCAGACAAACCCAGCTTCTTTACTGACCGGCGCAAGTATGGGCCTAGCAGGGGTGATGAGGGTGGGGAGCGGGCACTGGCCTTTGCTCGCCACCCTGTGTGCTTGGGGTGGGGACACCCCCTTGTCAGCACCCAGCCCATGTGAGCAGGTGGCCTTTGCAGACTGAGGAGGTGCCTGCCTCTGGTCCTGCCCTAGACTGGAATCCAAGCCCTTTACCCCTCTGCCTCCAGGCCTTTCAGAAAACTTGATGAGAAGGGCTCCCTGCACTGGGACCGCATCACCCGCCTGGAGAAGGGCAAAATCTACCGGCAGGTGAGTGCTATCTGGGTGGCCTAACCATAGCCCCAGGCTGTGGAGGGGTCAGTAGCACAGCCTCCTGGGCCCTGCCCAGCCACCACACATCTGCCGTGGCTCTGCCCCCTTGCACCATTTCCAGGGGCACCAGGGAATGGCTCTCAGGACACAGGCCTGGTCAATTTGCCTTCATTTGAATTCCAAGTTTACTGCTCGATAGCAGAGGGAGTCTGGCCAAGTCACTTGGCCTCTCTGTGCTTTGCTTTTTCTCATCTATAAAAGAAGTATAATGTAAAAAAAAAAAAAAAAAAAATATGTTCTACTTGAATTGTGGTGTACAAGCCCTTAGATGGGCCAGGCATTTACTGAATACCCACTAAACAGCAATGTCATTACTTGGGGCTGACCACTCTGCTACAGCCAGTCAAGCTGGCCGGAGCAGCTCACGGGCCCTTGGGGAAGACCCCCTTTCCTGGCTGGTGGCTAGGAAAATGAGAAGGGGGCCCAGTGCTGGGGGTTGTGTGGTGATTAAGGAGCAGGAGGTGATTAAGGCATTTGGCCCTGGATGGAATGCGGAAATCCTGGCTGAGCTGGGCTTCTTGAGGGTGGGGGTTCCAGGGGTTGGGGGGAGGGAGGAAGTCAGTAGTTGGGTCGGGAGCAGCCTGGGGTATCCAGGGCAGCGGCCCGGCCTGTAGACAGTACTCCTACCTGGGTGGCACCCAACTCTCCATGGCCCCCTTAAGCGCAGGCTCTTACCCTCAGCTCTGAGGGCAACGCTCTCCTTTGTCTTGGCATCTTGGCTAATAAGCCTGAGGAGGGTCATGTACCTTCGTGGGGAACAAGGGGAGTTTTTCTCCTTTGGCAGCTTTTAGCCTTTTCTTTATGCCTGATGATCTGAAGTTTCATTTTGTGTGTGTGCCCGATCCTGCTTGGTTCTCATCTTTCTTTATGCTCCCTTCCTGTCTCCCCTTGCTGGGGAGGCTGGAACCCAGGTTCCATCTTGCCTGACTCAGCACCTGTACCTCGAAATTTTCTCTTGGTTCAGGGCACATCCTCAGCGCTCCGCCCACTTGTATTTGACTCTACAGCCTCCCCACTTGAGCTTATTTCAACAATCCTTTCACGGCCCTGTGTCTGCCACGCCTTGCTTTCTCCCCCTGCCACTAGCATGCACAGGCTCCTGTAGTGGCTCCTTTGTGCTGAGTGTGAATTCTGTTCATTTCTAGGGTGTGGGCTCCTGCCTCACTGGCTGCTGCACTTCCTGCTCTGGGCCCCCTGCCCCATTTTTCTGCTCTCCTGCGAGCTTCCTCTGTTGTGTTTGAGCTTGACTGCTTTCATCTTTTCTCTGGCTTTGGAGCAGGAGGGGCAGATGGCTTTGCAGTGAGGTCTGCTGGGTCCCTCTGGGCCCAGGCCGGGGAGGACAGGAAGGGCTTTAGGGCCACAGGCTCGCTGCTGTGGTTTGTTTCCCACAGAGTGGGATCCCTGGGGTGGGTGTGAGGCCACAGGGAGGGGAGGCCCAGGGCATCATGCCAGGCTGACAGACCTTCCTGTGGCAGGCAGACCCCCTTCCTGACTGTGAAGGGGGAGGAGACAGGGCCAGAGCCCGGGGACACTGAGGCCACGGGAAAGGGCAGCCCGGCATCCAGCTGGAGGGGCCGTGCTGCCCCTGGGGATTTGGGAGGAAGGTGGAGAACATGGCGTGGCTCTGGTAGTCCCGTGGTACGCTGTGCTCAGCGGTGCCCCCCCACCTCTCCCCAGGGAAACCTGTATGACTTCCTCCGCCTGACGGAGTGGCGTGGACCCCGTGTGCTCTACTTCGGAGACCATCTGTACAGTGATCTGGCGGTGAGGGGCGCAAGGCTGGGTGGGAGGGAGGGAGCCTGCTGGCTGATGCTGATCCCTGTCCTCCACTCCCCAGGACCTCATGCTACGGCACGGCTGGCGAACCGGTGCCATCATCCCCGAGCTAGAGCGCGAGATCCGCATCATCAACACGGAGCAGTACATGCACTCGCTGACGTGGCAGCAGGCGCTCACGGGGCTGCTGGAGCGCATGCAGGTGTGGGGGCGCGGGGCGGCCTGGGGGGAGGGCAGGGCTGCCGCCCAGGCACACACCCAGCACCCACCCCGTCTCCCCCAGACGTACCAGGACGCCGAGTCGCAGCAGGTGCTGGCTGCCTGGATGAAGGAGCGGCAGGAGCTGAGGTGGGCAGGGTGGGGCAGGAAGGGCTCCCAGCCTCATTCCTGCTGTGCCTGCTCTAGTGCCCCATGTCTCTTCCTCAGGTGCATCACCAAGGCCCTGTTCAACGCTCAGTTTGGGAGCATCTTTCGCACCTTCCACAACCCCACGTACTTCTCACGACGCCTCGTGCGCTTCTCTGACCTCTACATGGCCTCCCTCAGCTGTCTACTCAACTACCGGGTAGACTTCACCTTCTACCCACGCCGCACACCCCTGCAGCATGAGGCACCGCTCTGGATGGACCAGCTCTGCACCGGCTGCATGAAGACACCCTTCCTTGGCGACATGGCCCACATCCGCTGAGGGCACCTTTATTGTCCAGAATAGGTCCTAACCCCTCCTGCCTTGCCTATGCTGGGCGTCATTCCAGGGCGGGCAATAAAAGTGGTCTCCCTCCTGCTCGTGCCTCTGTTCGGTCCTAGATGCATCACTTGACCGTGAGGATCCGCTGGGTGTCCGGGAAGTCCTCCTCCAGGAGTGAGTCCTGGGTAGGAGGGAGGACCGCTTGTGGCTGGGCTGATCACCAGGCCCTGGGGTCCCCTTCTGTCATCGCTCACCCCTCATACTCACATCGAAGGGCTCACAAAAGGCATCAGGGCTGCCGAAGACGGGGTTGGGAACAGAGACCAGGGTTGGGCTAGTTCCTTCCTGCCATGAAGAGAAGTCATCCTCAGCATCATCTTCCGCCTGGAAGAGAGGTATGTGGTGAGGGGCCTCGAGCAAGATCTGTGGACCCAGACACCCCCAACATCCCTCCCCCCTGCCCCCCAACACAGCTCTACCTGGAAGGTGGAGAAGCCAAAGCCCGTGGCCTGGCCTCGGGCACGGAGGTAGAAGGCCCCAGCCACTAGGCCAAGCAGTGCTCCAGCAGCCACTACGGCCCCCACGCCTGCCACCACGGGTGGACCCTCAGGCGCCACCGCTGCCTGCTGCAAACAAGGAGAGCGTCAAGGCCAGGACCGTCTCCTCACCCCTTGCTGTTCTGCCTGTCGTCCTCCCCACCCCTCACCAACTCACAGGTTGTAGGGGAGCCAGGAGGGGCCTGGCCAGAGCATGGATGATGCCGTTGAATGCCATGATGTCCCACACGACGACGTGGCTAACCACGACCGCCCCTGGGGCCTGTAGGGAGACCAGAGTCAGGCCTGGTGAGTCTGTGAGGGCCAGAGCCAGCAGGGGAAGTGCAGTAGCAAAACTCACCACAGGGGCCCAGGAACTGTTGTCAGGGCCCACAGCACTGAAGAAGAGGCTGAGGCCTGAGTGGGCGGGGAGCACAGTATCCTGGCTGGCATTGGTGCTCAGGAAGGTGGTGTTGGAGGCATGCAGCTCCAGGTCTGGGCCGCTCAGCGTCTGTAGGCAAAGCAAGGCCTGTTAGCCCAGGCCAGCTGGAGGCATCAGCATTGGGCCTGGCTCTGCCCACGACCCCCACTGGTTACCATGTTGTCCATGAAGCCTTCATTAACAGGGACAAAGAGTGTCTTATAGGTGAGCTCATCGTCCAGGAAGTCCAGGAAGTCCAGACCCCGAGGGGTGGCATTGGCATAGCCAAGCAGCATCTGGAAGAGGGAAAATAGGACTGTGGGCAGGGTCCCTCCCCAGGGACCCAGCTACCCACACCCTCAGCCCTGAGGCTGGGCCCCTGCACACCCCATAGAAGGTGGAGAAGTTGGCCGTGGCAGCCAGTACGTCGAGCAGCTTCCCATTGCAGATGCTTGTCCCATCACCCACAAAGCCTTGGCGGCACCGGCAGGCCACATCTGCGGGATAAGCAGTTGGGTGGGTCAGTGGGAAGGGGCCGAGCCAGGGCATGTGTTGGGGGGGTAGGGGAGGCTGTACCTTGCTCTCGGTAGCAGTAGGTGTCCCAGCGCTCTGAGTGGTTCTTCCGGAGGCCCAGGCTGATGATGCCCACCTGCCCACCACCACAGTCTGCCGCAGGGAAGACGACCGGGTGGGCAGCCGAGCCGTTGGCCAGCCAGCCCACACGGCACAGGTGGAAGCCGAGCTGTAGGGGCAGAAGGAGATGCTGAGACCAAAGGCCCAGCTCAAGGGGGCACCCACGGGCTTGGCTCCAGATTCCTAAGCCCCACACACCTTCTGGGCAGCAGAGAGCTGAGGGAGAGAAGCAAGAACAGCTCCCTGGGCCCCACACGCTGCCTCGGCCTCTGAGAAGTTTAAGCCGTAAGGGCCGCTGGGGGCCTGGAGGTGGAAGACACCAGCCTGTTTCTCTGCAGAGGGAGGGAGGCGTGATCAGCCCAGCAGCACCGAGGTAAAGCAGGGGCACCGGGAGCGGGCAGGGAAGCACACCCTGGAAGTGGAGGTCAGTGCACACAGCATCCACGTGACAGGGTGGTGGCTGGCCCAGGCAGCGGTCCACAGGTGGCTCAGTCTCCTCCAGACACTGCAGTCCGTCACCCACGTAGCCAGCATGGCACACACAGCGCCTCGTGTTCTGGGGCGGGAGAGTGGGCAGGTGCTCTTCAGGGACCGGGGGGGAGGGGGGGTGCTGCTCTGTGGAGCCTCCCCACCCTGCCGCTCAACTCCCCGGCTGCTCACCGGGCCCGTGTTCAAGCAGTCGGCGTGCTCGCTGCAGCCCCCACGGTGGCCGTCTGCACAAGGGTCGCGGGCCCGGCAGCTCCAGCCGTCGCCCTCGTAGGCAGGCAAGCAGGTGCAGGTGACCACTGTGCCTGCTTGGCTGCAGGTGGCGTGCTCGCTGCAGCCGCCATGCCCATCCCGGCACAGGTCCGCCACTGCGGGCAGGGAGAGAGTGGCAGGCCCCGGTGGCAGGGGGGGGAGGGGGCCTCACCACCTCACACCTGCCCACCACTCACCTGTGCACGAGCGGCCATCCCCTTCATAGCCCAGGCCGCACTCACAGCTGTTGCCCGCGCGGCACACGGCCTCGGGCGCACAGGGCGGGGCACACACAGGCTGCAGCTCTGTCCCCCAGGCATCCCCCGCATATCCAGGTTAGGAGCTGCCCTCCTGGGTGCCCCTGGGCCCCCTCCCACCCACCCTCAGTGGCTCCACCTGAGTGTGTGGTCGGGGCACATGCCACTACACGCGAGCATATAAAAGCACTCAGGTGGACACAAACACAGACAGCACTCACTCAGCTGCACCTCACAGCTTGGCCCGGTCCAGCCCTCATCACAGAAGCAGGAGCCAGAGCCCCCAAGGCCCTCGTCACAGCGGCCATGGGAGGTGCAGCGGCAGGCTGGGGAGAGAGATCAGCAGGCTGATGGGGTTGGCGTGTGGGCTGTGGGGCTCAGAGGGCAGGGTCGGACAGGGTGGGGCAGGGAGCCCACCTTGGCACTGGGGCCCAAAGGCACCCGAGGCACAGAGTTCACACGCTGTCCCTGTAAACCTCGAATGGCACTGGCACTGCCCGCTGCCACTCATGCCGTCCATGCACACGCCGTGGCCACCACAGGGGCTGCTGGCGCCACCAGGGCAAGCTAGTGGAGAGGTGAGAGAAGTGAGGTGGGGCCAGGGCTCTCACTGGACCCCCACCACAGGCAGCCCCAGCCCAGCCACACCGTCCGTCCTGTACCTGGGGCAGTCGAGCCTCCTCCGGAAGCCACAATCCACCCAAGTCCCCTCACAGGTGAGAATCCCACAGATGCCCACCCAGCCTCTCAGAGCACTCTCTCCTGGCCAAATCCATTCACCATCCAGACCTGCCCCGGCCCCACCACCCCAACATGTTTTATCCGGAGCAGTGGCTGGAGCTGTGCCAGAAGAGCCAGCCAGCGACACTCACGACCTTGGGACACTCACCTCGGCACTCGCTGCCATAGTGACCAGGGCAGCAGCTGGGCTTCCAGGTGGTGGTGACACAGTTGCGGTGGCAGCCCCTGCCCAGGCCTTGGGGCTGACCCCAGAGGCTAGACCGGGCCCAAATGCTGCGCAGTGCCAAGGAGTGCAGTGGAGGGGACGTCCAGAACTTTGAGTAGTACCGCCAGCAGGTCTCAGGACTGCCCTGGGCCAAGAGGAGTCAAACAGCCCTGGAGTCCCTGGGCCCTGCCTGAACCCCCACCCAGCTTCCAGGCCCTTACCTGCTCCCGTGAGCCCTCAGGACAAGGCGGTTCTAGCCCGCAAATGCTACAGATCTTCTGTAAAGAACAGAGGCCAACACGGCAAGGTCAGATGGATGAGACGGGTCCCTTGGCTAGGATCCCTTGCCCCTCCTCCTCTGACCTATGGCCTCCCTCACCAGCCGCAGAGGTCGAGTCTCAAAGCGGTCACAGCGGGCACCAAGGCCAGGTGGCTCCAGCAGCTGGTCGATGCCATAGGCCAGGCCACCCTCAAAGGGAAGGTGCCGCTGCATGATGCGGGCATCCTCCTCACCCACGGTGAGCTCACCCTGCAGGCGGAGAAGGGAGAGTACACTGGGTCACAGGTGCACTGTGGCCCCCCAATGCCAGAGCCCCTGCCTCCTGCTTCCCTCATCTGAGTCCTCTCCTCACACTCACCGGCCGGACACGGCTGCAGGAGAAGGAGATGGGGGTCCCATGCATGGTGCGGAGTGGGCCCAGGTTGGGCAGGTCAGATGCCAAGGCCTGAGCAGAAGGGGCTACGGTTGGAGCCAGGCAGGTAGGCTGGGTGGCAGGCAGTGGGGACCAAGGACTGGGGGTATACCCACCTCAATGTTGCGAATCACATGGCCCCGCAGAATGGCTGCCAGCTTGTCACGGTGGTCTTCATGGTACAGCCAGGCCTGGCGATCAGGTGGCAGGGCTTGCAGGGCAGAGTCTGTGGGCCACAGCATTGTGAGGGGCCTGTGGGCTGCATCCTGAAGCAGAGGCAGGAGGCCAGCCACCTGGCAAGGAGAAGCAGAGGTGTGACACTCAGAGACCGGTGGGCGGAGGTAGGGGGCTGGACCACAGAGGCCAGGAAGGGGCTCCAGGGACCCAGGGGGCCTTCCCGCCAGCCACATTCTTGGCTGTAGCCAGATACACATGGACGTATGTGCAGGGATAAGCTTGCACACACCTGGACTACTTTCAGGTACGTGGACACACATAAGCATACCCTTGTGCTCACACTGGGAGGCTCAAGTACACAGACGGCCTGTACGCACACAAAGGACAGGCTTACACATGTAAGGGTGCAGATAGGTGAATATACACTTACACATTTGTCACACACACAGGCACAAATGCACACACTGACAGGCCTACCCACGGGAGCAGTACCTTCACGAGGCCGCTGAAGATCTTGTAACCAAAGCTCTCAGCAGCGGCGGTGACGTTTCTCTGTGGAAAGGCACCTGTGAGCCTTGAGGTCAGGCAGGGAGGGAGCATCTGAGGCCCCCAGCAACCTGCTCGGTAAGCCCCCAGGCCTGTGCCCAGGTCATACCCTCAGGATAGGGGCAACGTCAGGCTTCCAGTATAACACGTCCGGCGGCAGCAGGACTCGGTCGATGAAGTGCAGCACGCCATTCACAGCCTCGTGGTCACTGCTCACCACACGGGCGAAGTCATTGACATAGATGCTGCCCTGGGGGTGGGGCCCAGGACTGAATGAAGCCGATTGGTGGGGTACTCATGCTGTGGGTGGGGCCTGAGGTGGGGCGGAACCTGCGTTGGGTGGGTCTTGGGGCAGAAGGTGGGCACGGTCGAGGCAGCAGGCAGCCAGGTGTGGCCGGTGGGAGTGGGGGTGGAGCCAGGCTCGGAAGGCCCGGGCCTGGGGGACAGGCCTTTGGTAGTGGGCACGGTCTGGAGCTGGTCTCCCCGTCACTAAGGCCCGCCCAGGCCCAGGGAGGTGAGGTCTTAACTGCGTGGGGTCAGAGCACAGGGGTCAGGGGCAGGGTCTCTGGGTCGTTTAGGGTGGGGGCGGGGCCCGGACCCACCTCCCTCTCGTGGATGCGCAGCGTGTGCCCTGAGAGCGTGGTGACGTAGCCCTCGTCCAGCAGCTCCTGGCTCCTCAGCTGCCGGCAGCCGACCACGTGGTAGCGGAACACAAGCTGGCGGTGGGCGCGAATCCGGGCCAGCTCATCCTGGAGTGGGGGTCCGGGAGGGTAGAGGGAGGCCCCTGATTGCTGCCTCTGCCCACGCCCCAGAATACCCACCCCTTCCTTCCCAACCTCGCTGCGGGTTGGGGAGGGCTGCGTTACCTGCGACAGGTTGCTCATTAGATCTGCGCGAGGCACAAAGACTGTGAAAGGCCCATCGCCCTTGAGCTCCTTGTATTCCTGCGGGGAGGGGGAAACAGCTTGAGTGCAGGAGGGGTAACTTTCGACCAACTCAGGGCTTCCATGGATCCTCCTGGAAAGACTTGGACTCTGAGAGACCAGAACAGCCAACCCCCTGACCAAATGAGAACCTGAAGGCCCAGAGACCGGTGGGACTGGCAGATCAGAGAGACCCAGGCCAGACTGAGGAATTGGAAGCCAGTTGGTCACTCACCAGGAGGTGGAGGCTGAAGAATGAGGCATGCCTGTCCCGAAGGAGCTCCTGGGGGGGGCGAGGATCAGCTCAGATTTTGGGTGGCCCCCATTCAGGGCCTGGTGCCTGTCCCAGCACCTGCAGCCCAAGGTCTGGCCAAGGCAGAGATGAGGAAAGGAAAGCCGGGGGTCTGAGCTAGGATTAGGATTAGTTTCATGGATCATAGCTGGGTCAGGCCCAGGTAGAGTCAGGGGTCAGGGTCAAGGTTAAGGCCAGGATCAGGATCAAACCTGGGGTCTTAATATCATGGGTGAGGCCCATGGGGAGGTATAGCCAAGGTTGGGTCAGGGGTCTAACTTGGGCATCATTACCAGGCCAACTCGGGCACGGCAGGTGAAGCCATCACCCACGGTATGGGCTGCGTCACAGGTACACGTCCTCTGGCCATCCCCTGTGCTTTTACACACAGCATAGGGGCTGCAGCCTCCGTTACTCTGAGGCAGGGATAGGAGAGGGAGAGGCATCAGTGGCTCTCGGACTCCTCTGCCCCATCCCTGGGTAAGGGGCCACGAAGACCCCCGTCCAACCCCCAAAGCTCGGTTTGCTACTGATCAGTCAGACTGGAGCTTGTGGGAGGGCGGCTTACCCTTTGGAGGCCCTTGGGACCCTGATGGGGGCAAGGAAGGCTGGTTCCTGCCTCAGTCCCCTTCCCCTATGAAATGAGGTGGGGCTGGGCCCTGACCTGGGAGCAAGGGTCCAGGAGTTCACAGGTCCGGATGCCATCCCCACTGTAACCCTCACGGCAGCTGCAAGAGACCTGTCCCAAACCCTAATCAGTGCGGCTGCTGGGCCCCAAGAGCAGGCCAGCACCCTTGACAGAAGGAGCACCCCGCCTGGTCTGAGGGGGGCCCCACCCTACGAGGGAATGGCACAGTCCCAGTGTCCACCTCTGTTGTGCTGACCTGCTGGGGGCCTGTAGGGATACATTCAGCATGCATGTGGCAGCCCCCGTGGTGGATGAGACAGCTGTTAACTTCTGGGGGAAGAGACGCGGGGATGAGAGGAGGCCCTAGGCGGCCCTTCATCTATGCGATCAGGTACTCACCCCCATGCTCTCAGGGCCCCCCGTGGGCCCCTCAGCCTCTCCTAGTGTGACTCACGACACTGAAGCCAGACCCCTGGCCCCACGTACGCCCAGGGTAGGGACCCCAGCCTCACCCTGGCACAGCTCCCCATCTCCTGTGTAGCCATCCTGGCAGGTGCACGTCCGCTGCCCAGGCGCCACCTTGGTACAGTTGGCGTGAGGGGAACAGCCCCCGTGGTCACGGGCACAAGGGTCCACCTCTAGGGGCAGATGATCCCAGAGAGTTGTGAGGAGCTGGCACAGGGACAGAGTGGGGACAAGGGAAGAGGATGTGGGAGAAAGGAAGAGGTCAGAGGGAAGGGCGGGCCCCGAGATGGGACTGGGATCGAAACTAGATTCAGAGGGACTGGAGAGGGCTCTGCAGGGAAAGCCACTGCAAATTTCAGGGTGGGGGCCCGGAGCATCCGTGTGTGACTGGACCTGAACAGTGGACGCCGTCGCCTGAGTAGCCCGCAGCACAGACACAGGCCGGGGCTGTAGCCAAGTCCTGTACGCAGCTGGGAGGGGTGGCAAGAGCTCAGCCTATGCCTGCCTGGCCCTTCCCTGCCCCCAGCACCCCTACCCACTTGCCCACCTGCCCCAGGCTGAGCTCACTCACTTGGCATTGGGATCGCACTTCTTTGGGCATTGAGGGCCACTGATCTCTGGAGGGGTGAGAAGATGGTTCTGGTCATTTGGACCCAGGAACCACCTCCCCAGGAGTCACCCACCTCTCCCCCTTGAGGCCACTCACTCTGGTCACAGCGGGGGCCCTGCCAGCCCGCATGACAGACACAGCTTCCATCCCCTTGGAGCCCCTCCTGGCACAGCCCATGGGCACAGTTGCAGACTGGGAGCAGAACAAGGGGGGACAGGAGTTACCCAGTGCTCCCGTCCTGACCCTGCTGGTCCATCCCCGTGCCTACCGTCCTCCACCCTCTCCAGTCACCTCCGGCACAGGTGGGCCCATAGCGGCCCAGCTCGCACATCTCACAGGCTGTTCCATGGAAGCCCTCGTGGCAGTGGCACTCTCCGCTGCCCAGGAGCCGGTCCTGGCACTGCCCGTGGCCCGAGCACACACCACCCAGTCCCCCGGGGCACGGCTCACACAGCGTGCCGAAGAAGCCAGGGCAGCAGTCAGGCACCTGCAGGGAGGGGGCAGGGAGAGGCCGGGCACAGGCCAGATGTAGGGGGAGGGAAGTGGGGGGCGGGGCAATGTTGGAGGGGTGGGGCGGGGACAGGCCACAAAGCCATAAAATGAAGCAAGTTGGAACCAGGGAGATGGCGGCTGCCTTCTACCACCCTCCCCGTGGCAGGGGCGAGGAAACGGAGCCTCAGGCAGGCGACAGCTGTGCCGGGTCTCACAGTGAGAGGCAGAGCTGGGCCCAGCAGCTGCCCCTGGGGCCTGGTTGACAGTGTCTGGGCTGAGCCCCTTTCCCCTCTCCCCGTCCCTACTTCCTGGGGTGTGGCCATGGGGACCAACACTGGCCCCACTGACCTCAGACCTCTCCCCCTTACCCTCCCTCTGGGCCCTTGCCCCTCTGGCCTCAACCCTAGTCCAAGCGCAGCCTCTGCCTTTGAAATCTAGGCCAGGTTTCTCCCCTGGGCCTGCACTCCCACTTCCCCCTTTCTGGTTAGACTTGGGGGTGGGGGTGCCTCAAGGCAAACCTGGATCTTCTTGGCACAAGTGTAAGAACAGCCCCGGGAGAATGAGTAGCCAGATCGGTAGACACAGCTCTTCCTGGGAGTGTTCTGGAAACAGGGGCAGGCAAGGAGGGCTCAGCCCTTCGCTTGAGTAGGGGCAGACAGTGAATGGGGAGACAGACAATCAGGACAGACAGATATCAGTGGGTAAGACAGATGAGCAGGACAGCAGAAAATTAGGGAGGGATCAAGACAGGTAGACCTGATGAGGAGATGGCAGGCGGGACCCAGGCCTCAGGCTGCAAGTGAGTGAGGCCTCCTGGCAGACCTGGGCCTGGGCCTCCTGGCCTCTACCAGGGAGGTCAAGCAGCCCTTGCTGTTCCATTCCCCAGGCTTGGGTGAGCCGACTGACTGGGCCCTGCGGGCTCAGACACCTTGGGAGCAGAGAGCAGGCGAAGCTCAGAGCTGTGCTGGGCCCATCCTCACCTCCAGCTGGAAGCCCTGAGTGCAGCGGAATTTCCGGGTGCAGTTTATGCATTTCTCCTGCAGGGAGGGAGGGCAGAGCTTTCAGGTGGTCCTGGGACGGGGGGCCCCCCCCAACTCACCTTCCTTCCTGTCCCATCCCTGACCAACTGCCCTGCCCTGCCAGCCAGGCCAGCCAGTACCTCCCAGTTCTGAACCCTCAGCTATCCTCTCCACTGGCCTCGGCCTCTCACCCGCAGGGACTCGGCATGGCTATGCAGGCAGCGGCTTGAGCCCACAGTCAGGACCCCCGACAGGCCAAACAACGAGCGGCCAGGGGCCTCCAGCACAGGGCCTTCCAGCGGCATGTGGTTCACCTCAGGCTGAGGAGGACAGTAGGAGGCTGAGTCCACCCCCCACACTTACCACCCTCACCTTGGGGCTACAGGCGTGGGGGGGGGGGGTGGTCTCTGGAGCAGAGCTTGCAGGCTCCCAGCCCCCGACCCCCGCAGACCTGGCCGCTATGGTTGTAGAAGACGAGCCAGTGGGCAGGGCCCAGGAGAGAGTTGCGGTGTCCCCCTTTCTGCAGGGATTCTGTGGAGAGGGCTTCCCCCAGGATCACGTGATGTCGCACTGTGTCTGCATCCTGGCAGAGAAGAAGCTCAGGGACTCCGGGGACCACCAAGTGCCCAGGACAGTATGTTCCACCTGCCCTGTCCCTTTGTCATAGGATGGGAAGCTCCCCCAGGTTTTCACCCTCCCCTTCAGTGGCCCTATCCCAGTGACCTCACCAGGATGCTGCTGTTTCCCTGGGCCTCCAGAGAACGGTTTGTGGGCACGAAGATGGTGTAGGCCGTGGCTGCCTCGATCTGGGGCACCAGGCTGTGGTGCTGGGGACAGGAGGCCAGGGTCACCAATGGGCATAATCCCCCTCAGTCCCAACCCCGGGGCCAACCACCTCCCTCCAGGCCCAGGGGAGGGCGCCCCGACCAGGCACTCCCCCTCTCTCCTCTGTTCCTTACCTGCAGCAGCTCCCGGAAGAGGTGGAAGGCAGGCACCGAGTCTAGCTGCTGCAGCAACCCCTGCCCGTGCAGTGCATCCCCTCTCGGAGGCAGTAAGACCTGACGTGGAGCATAGGGGCTGGTCAGTATGTCAGTGCCCCTCAGCTTAGGATGTTCCCTGTGCACACCCCTCTGGCCATACCTGGCTGAGGACATGTAGGACACCATTGGTGGCAAGGAGGTCAGCCACATCCACGCTGGCATTCTGCACCCAGACCCTCTGGAAAACAGCAAGCAGGGCTCAGCCACAGGGAGTCACAGGTAGACACTTAAGAGCGGGTACAGCACCAACAGAGACTCTGCTGGGCACACAGGCAGCTACCGGTGGCCCCCAGCCTGGCCCAGACACCCAGAGAACCTACCAGATGGGTACACAGACCCACACCAGGACTCATGCACAAAAGGGACAGGTATGCACATGCAGAGAAAGACAAACAGACGGCCCCTGGCAGGGCAGTCACTGCTGGTCCCAAGACACTGTCCTGAGTATGCCCTCTGCCGGCCCTGTGGAGGTCGAGGGGACCTCAATCTCATCACCGGGGACCCCCTTCTGGGAAGTCCCCCACCATGTTCTGCACGACCCCCTCTCCTGCCCAGAGTTCACCACGTACCCCACTGATGTTGTGAATCTCCCAGCGTGTGGTGGGGCTCAGGGTGGCCACATCCTGCCCAGCCAGCCGGGCCAGCTCCTCCTCAGAGAGGGCACCCTGGAGAAAATGGGCCCTGTGGGGCACGGAACCAGGTTAGTGTAACCTACCCTGGGACTAGGCTCCACCCCAACAGGTGGACATAGGTCGTCAGAATGAGAACCTCTGGGGAGGGGCGGGATCTCACACAGAAGTCCCTTTCCCAACCCAGCTCCCTGCCCTGGCTGCCCACCTGACCAGGTGCGGTAGCATCCTTGGCTGCAGCCAGAAGGCCTGGTCCTCGGGGCTCAGCCTACGGATGGCAGACTCAGAGGGCACCAGGGCTGTGACTCGGCTGTCGGTAGGAAGAGTGATGCCAGCACTCTGTGCGCGTGGTGACAGGGGGGCAGGGGGAGTAATGAAGGCAGCCACCTGAGATTGCTTGCTCCCAGCCTGCAGGCCTGCCCCCACCTCCAGCTCTTGGAGATATTATGTGGCACCTCTGCATCCAGGGAGACCTCCTGGATTTGAGCCCCAACCCCAGTATTCTGCCCTGTCCTACCTTGATCCACTGGTAGAAGACAGAGAAGTGGGCATTTGCCTCCAGCTCCTAAGGGAAGGGAAAAAGCTGAAGTCATCAGTCTAGGGACAAACCCAAGCCCCCTCCTCACCAGGACCCTGAGCACTGCCTCTTCCCACCTGAGGTGTGTGAAAGGACCCCCCCCCACCCCACCGCCGCCCTGCCAGACACAGGGACCCACTCACCCGGAAGATGTCTCCGTAGCAGTTGAAGCCATCACCCCCATAGCCAGAGGGGCATGTGCAGACCCGCTGACCTCCCCCCACTGCTTGGCAGGTGGCCTGAATTGCAGGTGGGGCAAAGAGACAGGGCCCTCCGTTCAGTACTCAGATGGCAAGCTGGACAGCACCCCATCTCTCTGTTCACCCTTATCATCTATCTTCCTGCTGCCTGCCTGTCTTGCTACCCAGCCCCACCATCTGTCTGTCCATCCAGCCAATCTGCATTCATGTTGCTCCTTTGGTATGCCTGGCCCTAGGTCTCCAAGGTCACTGAGCACTTGACATGAGTTATCCCACTTCATCATGACAGATGAGTTGGGAAAGCCCAGGGTTGAGGGAGCACCCAGGAGGAGACGCCTGAACTGAGAGCAGGAGGAGCTAGCTGGGAGGCCTTCCAGAATACGTGGGCAGAGGTGCAGTGGTGTTAGAGCAGAATGAAGTCGGGACAGACAGCAATGGGCTCAAAAAGGCCACAAGAGCATAGAAGAGGGTAGGGGGCAAGGGAGGAGATGGGAGGCAGGGCAGGGGTTGGGGCCTTAAGAACAAGTGAAAGCTCTATACTGTGGACAAAGGGGTGACATGGTTTGGATTTGTGGCTTGGATTCCAATCCTGGCCATAGACAGGGACAACCAGAGAGCCTCCCCCAGGCTCCGAGCCCTCTCGCCCCCTCACCAGGTCATGGCAGCCACCGTTGCCTGCCCGGCAGGGGTCAATAGGACTGCACACATAGCCATCCCCTGCGAATCCCAGCTTGCAGGTGCACCGGCTCTGGAGAGGTTAGAAGCAGAGGGCCTTATCTCACCAGGGGCACGCCCCTCTCCTCCTCCACTCCCCAGCTGTCCATGGGCCTTATGTCCTGGGGAGCCTTGTTCAGACACATGGAGCTTCTCCAGATCAGGCTTCTGAGGCCCTGAGGGGAGGCTGGCTCTCCAGATGAGCCAACAAAAGTGATGGCATCGGCAGGGAAGCATCCATGGGGACTTGGTACCCCTCTGCCCTCAGGCCTGGGAGAGGTCAGCAACGTGTGGTGAGCAGGCAGGTGTTGGCAAGGCTGGCCCCAGGGCTGGCGGCACAGACCCACCTCTGACCCTGCCACCCTGCTCTGATCCTTCCCACTGAATGCCTGTGTCTTGGGCTTGTCCCCACTGCAGCTGAGTAGTGACACTCCCCAGATCTCAGTTGCCCTCCTCTGCAAGTTGGGGGAATCTCAACCTGCTTATTCTGGTCCCCGGTTCAGGACTTTAACATTGTGTAGCTTCTTGTGGAGTGGAGAGTGCCAGCCCTCATAGCCAGCTGGGTGCTCGCCATGGACACCCCACAGGCGGGTGGCCCCAGCCATCATGAGAAAGGTCCCTGCACACACTGACCCAGAGCCAGCCAGGCCTGGTCTCCCGATCAGCATACTAGACACTTGAGTGCCACCTAGTCCTCAGGTTCACGGGTCTGATGTGCCTCACAAGGAAAGCTCCAGATGCTCAGACCCTGTGGCTGGGGTCTGAGGCTGCAAAGCTCCACAGCTGAATTTCCAGGAGTCTAAACATTTGGGGATGCCACTTTCCTTGGGCAGGAGTCTCCCCCTGCTTTGCTCAGCTTTGAATTCCTAAGTCTAGAATAGGGACTAGCATGTAACACACTCCTGGTGCCATGTGGGAAACCAGTGAGTGAATGAGTGAACTCATGGTCAGAAGACAGTGGCCCTGAGGCCAGAAAGAGCAGAGGACTCGTGGACTCAGTTACGAGAGTCCTCATCCCTGAGGGATGGGAGCCGCGGACTTCTGATTTGGGGAATAGGCAGCCTTGGACTGGTGCTAGAATGCGCCTTCCTTTAAAACTGTCATGGCTTTCATGTTGTCTCCAGGACACGTCTGCTGCTTCTAGACTACACAACTCAACATTCCAGACCTGAATTCTCACTTGTGTCTGAGATTTGAGACCCTCAGCTGGAGTTCTTGGGAGTGGATGCCCATGGAGCCAGATGGGGTGGGGTGAGAGACCCCCAGAATGAAGACCCCTTGCCCCACTCTGCTGCCTCTAGGCTTGCTGTGCCTCACCTGCCCAGGTCCCACGTAGCTGCAGAGGGCGTCGGCGTGACAACCACCTCTCACATCCAGCTCACACTCGTCGATGGCCACACAGACACGGCCGTCCCCGCTCCAGCCTTTGTGGCACGTGCAGTGGTGGTTGCCCAGGGCCCCAGGGATACACTCAGCCTGTGAGAGCCACGATGAAATGACTCAGCTCTGCAGGATGGTGGGCTGACCCTCCCACCCCTGGGTCAGGGCTTCAGGAGAGAGACAGTGAGACTGACATTTTCTGAGCAGCCACCACGGTCTGGGTGGGAGCAGGGGTTGCTGGGTGTACAGGAGAAGCCATCACCCTCGAAGCCATCAAGACAGACACACCTGTAGCCAGTGAACAAGAGGCCTCCAGTGAGCCTCTGGAAGAGCTCAGAGGCCGAATGAACTGACATGCATGGTAATGGACAAAGCAGAGGGGAAACGTGAGTCCTCACCTGGTAACGCCTCCCTGGCTAACACAGCGGGCGTGCAGGTGGCAGCTCTGGGCCCGTTCCGTGGGCCCACAGTTCACAGAGGACTCATTGCAGAAGTGGCCGCTGAAGCCTGGGGCACACGTGCCACGCTGGCACACACCCCCACTGCCTGGACGGTTGTCACAGAGACCGTGGACGCAGCCACAGTCTGCAGGGAGGAGATGGGATCAGGAAAGCTAAGACAGGGGCAGAGCTGGCCGGGAGCCAGGATGAAGCCACGGGAGCATTGGGGACAGGGAATGGGGCAGCCAGCATAGATTTGACTTCAGGGTCACAATATCAGAGGCCATCCCAGACTCAGTGGACAGGCAGAAGAAATGCAAGCAGGGCCATTCATTGCTTTCAGTCACCCCATTCTAGCTTCCCTGCCCCCAACAGCACCATCAGAAAGTTCTTTTGTGTGTCTGACTTAAATCTCACATGCTTTAGATTGAACCACAGCTGTCATCCTGGCGTGGGTGAAGGAGACATCTATTTTTGTCCCCAAATCCTCCCCTCCTCCCTCTAGCCTTCACTCTTCCTCCTGGGGCTCTATTCCCCTTCTTGAGAGTCCCCAACCCTCTTTCCAAGCAGAGCCTTTTTTCCCTGGCAGGCAGCCTGGGCCAGGACCACCCACCTTCCTGGCACTGGTCTCCATGCTTGTTTGGGTTAGAGCAGATGTGGCAGGCGATGCCTTTGTAGTCTGGGAAGCAGAGGCAGGCCCCGTTGCCCCGGACCCCGTCGCTGCACTGGGGGTGGACAGGAAGAGGGACCAGTCATGGGATGGGGGCTGTCCTTGCCCTCCCCCACACCCTCTTCCTCCATGGGGTGGCTCTGAGCTTCTGCTCCCCGTGGAAGACCTCACCCTGGAAGAGACCAAGCCACCAATGCTGCCAAAGAACTGGGGCCCTAAAAGACACCCGGCCCTGGAGGCTTCAGGGGGGACCTCTGCGCAACCTAGAAACACACAACCCCTAGGGTGTCTTCCCTGCCCTCGATGCTACCAAGTGGCAAATCAGAACACACAAGAAAAGCACTGACAAATAGGTTTCATGAAAACAGGTGCCCAAGTCCATCTACTTAATTATTTCTAATTAAAATACTAAAAACAATATGGTCCAACTCCCTCTGCCTAAATGTTGGAAACCTGAGACCACAGAGCGGCAGGCTTGACTCAGACACACAGGGTGTCACTGGCCAACTCCCACCCCTCACCCCAGGGCAGTGGGGGGACTCACGGTGCCTTTGCCATAGCAGGGGTTGGAGAAGCCCCCAGGACACTGTATACAGTCAGGCCCAAAAAACCCTTTGCAGCAGCCAGGTTTCTGTAAGAGACAAAAGCGTGTCTGAGGGTCCATCTGGGGCCACTGCTGCTCTCTGGTCCCATCTCTAGAACAAGGGGGTGCATGAAGCCCCTCTGGGATGCAACACAGCTCTCTGAGGAAGGCAGCCTGCTCTGCCCCGGAGGGGAGGCTCCAGCTCACCAGCAGTGAGCACCCCACACCCAGGCTCACCAGGATAGTCTGGTTGCAGTAGTGAGCGCAGCCTTTCTTCAGGACGTTGAGCCCAGTAGGGTCATGGGTGTAGACACACTCCTTGGGGAAGATGTCCTGGGGTGGGCCGTGCAAAGCTGATCAGCAGGTATGGGGCCTGAGCCGGCCCCTTTTGCCAGGCAGCTCTGATCCAGGGACCACTCAGCACTCTGGGTCTAGAATTCCCACCCTCAGTGGGGCCGAGAGGGACTGAGCCTCCAGGTCCAGCCTCACAGGGCCTTCTCCCCACCCTGACCCATGACGGAAGTCTCACTGGGCAGCCCTAAGGGCCCAGCCAAGGGACACTCACCAGCTTCATGCTGTTGGGGGGGCACATGCTGGTGTTCAGGGCTTGGCAGTCCACACAGGAGCCCTGTTCAGGGAAGGGCCGACAGGAGGAGGGGGGTGGCAGGCAGAGTGGTTAGTCATGGTTTATTTACACAGAAGACCCTAAGTAAGCGTCACGGAGCCAAGCCCCAAGGTATGAGAGAGTCAACTGTCGGAGGGCCAGGGCAGAAGGAAGAGCTTAGCGTGGGAGTGTGAGAACTGTGGCAGAGGGCTGGGACAAAGGGCCAGAAGATGCAGGAGTGATCTTGAAGGAACCATCAACAGCACTGCTGAGACCTGGCGGTGGGGGAGGCAGGCACCTCTGTGGGGTGTGTGCCCAGGCCCCAGCCCTAAAGCCACTGGAGGAGAACAGGGACCCCAGGAAGGCTGGGACCGTGTGGCACGTGCTCACCGCCACGATCTTGTACTGCTCCTCGTTGCAGTGCTTAGGCAGGATGGGCAGGATGGTCGGGGGCAGCAGGACACCCTCCAGCATGTGGATCACGCCATTGGCAGCCAGCACGTCCACTCTCCGTAGTGGCACCCCCTCGGGTCCCAGCAGGATGCGCCCCTGTGGTGGAGCCCAGTGTGCAGCCTGTCTGGCCTGGCAGACCCCTGGGCCCATGCCTCCTTCATCCCCACAGCCCAGCCTGCCGGCCCTCTCCTCTCCCCTCTCCCTGGCTCTCCAGAGCCTCCTGCTCTGGCAAAGCTGCTCCAGCCTCTGTGTCCTGAGCCCTGTAGTGCCTGCTCATGTGGTTTCCAGCCTCTGCGCCCCAAGTCACACGGAATACCGCCCCCCCCCCCCACCCTTGTGCCCACCCTCCACGTCTTTGGAGCCCCCCAGTCTGTTGGGCCCCAGGAGAGGGATTTGATCTGTGCCTGCCTCCCACATAGTCCCACCAGGGCCTGCACTCCATGGGGCTCAGAGCATAAAGGCAGATCCAAAAGAGACCACATAACCAGCCAGTCATCACCAGCTCCTCCATCAGTCCATTTGTTCCAGATTTTGTTTGTGGAGCTCACCTCCTCAGAGATATTCACAGCCAGGACCTGGTTTGCCATGGTGAGGACCCGACCCTTGGAGATGAGCTTCTCAATGGTCAGCTGAGGCGGAGGAGAGTGTGGCCTTAGGCTGGGCATTAGCCACACTGTAAAGCCCCAAACAGTCCTGCCCAGGTGACTCACAGCCACCACCTTGGTCCCCAGACTCTCTTCTGTGCTTATAGAGTCCAAACAGATGGGGAGAGGAAAAGGGACTCCCAGGGAGGCCAAGACCTACAGACAAGCATCCAAAAGCCCAGCAGCAGGTACAAGCTGGTCACCCTTCCAGAGAAGAGCCTCTCACCTGCCCATGGCTGTAGATGTGGTACTTCACCAGCTCCTGTAGTTTGGACAGACCCTGGCAAGGGAGAGAGGGCTTGGTAGGGGAGGGTAGAGGCCCAGGTACCCTGTCTCCCCAGCCCCTTCTCCCCACCAAGCTTACTGCTGTGAAGAGGTAGATCAGACGGCCATCACGCAACATGTCCACAGCCTCGTTGCTTGGGACAAACACTGTGAATGGCCCAGGCCCATCCAGGATGGAGGGTAGCCCACAGTTCTGTGACAGCGAGAAGGAGGCTCAGCGAGGCTCGGCCTCTACCTCTGAGGCCTGCCTGGGCCCCACAACCCTCAGCCTGCAGGGAACGCCCACGAGGAGTAAGTGGGAGACAGTGGCATTGGGTCCATGCTAACACAGGACCTCAGGATGGTGATGGGCAGGTTACAGGGTGGGGGCATGGGCAAAGACCCATACTACTCCAGATCCCCAGATCCCTCTGGGGTAATGAGGGGTCCCGAGCCAAAAGATCAGATGGGCTAGGACCATTCCCCCAAACTCACCTCCAGGATGGTTTCAAACCGGCTGAAGGCCTCAGTAGAGGCAAGGATCTGGCCGATGGTTCTCTGTATCAAGGGACAAGCATGAGAGCCCCAGAGAAAAGGGTGAGGCTGCGTCAGCCTCAGAGGGGAAGGAGTTCTGTTCCACTCCTGCCCAGAACTGCCCCTACCCACTCTCTGAACTCTGTGGGAGTCAGAGGTCACCCAGTGGCACGAGATGGAGAAAGGGGAGGGCACTGGCTTACCTTGAGGTCCTCAGGGAGCTCTGGTGGGGGCTGCCACTGTAGAGCAGTGACCAAGTGGAAGACACCATTGGCTGCCGGGTAGTTGGCCTTTTGGATGGTGAATGTTTGCTGGGGGTGCTCTTTGTACTTGTATGTGTACTTCTGCTGAGACGTGAGACCTCTGGCTCATACGGCACAGGCCAGCCTCCTGTCCCAAGGCTCCGTTCCACCTCCACACCATTGCTCAGGCAGCGTCCCCCAACTGTGACACCTCTGGTCCCCAGGCTGGGGTTGCCCTCCTTACCATGAAGTGGTTGAAAGTGACGGTGAGCTCCTGCCCATCCAGTGTCCACCACCTGCGTGTCTGCTGGGTCCCCAATTCCTCCAGGATGTGCTGTCCCGCTATGATGTGCTGTTTGCAGAGCTGCCGGGCAACGGACGCCTGTGGGCAAAGGGGGACGAGGGTGCCGAATGGGCCCGTGGCAGTTGTCATGCCACGCTGCCCAAGCAATGGAGAGGACAAGGGGCGTCCCAGGCCTCAGATCCCCCAGAGTGTGGCCTCTCTTGGGGCCCTCAAGCCTGGGGCAGGTCCAGGGAGGAGGCAAGGGCTGGCAGCCAGCTCCTCAAGGGGAAGGGCTCACGTTCATGGTCCTGGAGAAGACAGACGAGAGGGACGGTACCAGCACGGTAAATGGGCCCGATGTGGTGAGTATCTCACGGCAGCCCTGGTCTGGGAGCCGGGAGAGGATGTATTAGAATAGATCTGGGAAAACCTCAGGCATCAGTCCTATGTTTTGGAGAGTTGGGTGGGGGGCACTGGGCCTAGGTCTAGGGTAGATGAGAGGCATCAGGATTTGGGGGACTAGCTCCCACCTCCAATTACACACCCCACCCCGGCACACTCTACTTCCATAGCTCTTGGGCAGAGAGACAGGGCATCCTTGCAGAGTCCACCCCTCCCTCCCTCCTAAGAATGTGAGTATGAGGGACAAGGTCACAGGCAGGCGGTAGGGGTCACACACCCAACATGGCCAGGGTGACTCTCAGCCGCAGGAATACCACACCCAGTTGGCTGGCCTTCTGTATCTCATGGAGCAGGTGTCCATAGCAGGCACGCCCATCCCCTACCTCGCCTTCCTTGCACACACAGCTAGGGACACGGGTAGAATGGGTCAGGGCAGGGGTATGGCCAGTCCCCGCCTCCTGGCCCTCATGCATCTGTCCCCTCAGGGCCTTTGAACTGAGGGTGCGCATGTGTGCACACTTGCCCCTGCCCAGCCCACCCTCTCTGCTCTGCCTCCGGTGCCCACCCCGAAGCCCTTGTGCCTACCTGGTCTTCCCATCGGAGGTCACCTGACAGGTGGCTGACCGGTCGCAGGAATGAGGGAAACAGTAGGCAAAGCAGCCCGCAGAGGCATTGTGATTGATGCTGACCAAGCCTGGCTTACACTGGCAGGAGGCCTGGGCCACCAGGCAGGGGGAGGAGGGTGACATCACATCTGTGAGAACCACTGGCATCTGCTGCACCCACAAAGCTATGCTCGGCCCGTGCACCCACCAGCTGAGAAGAGGGCTGTCATCTTCTTCCCATTTTACAAAGGGGGCAACTGAGGCTCCCAAGAGGCCCGTGAGGGCCAAGAGGCCTAGGGTCCAGTAGCCAATAGGGGTGGGTGGACCACGGGACAGGCCCGAGCCAGGGCCCGGCTCACCTTGCCTGATCTCAGGTACAGACACACGGTGGAGTTGATGGGGCAGCCACCATGGTTGATGGTGCACGGGTCATGGGGCAGACACACCGTCCCGTCACCGTGGTAGTCCTTGGGGCAGCGACACTGTGCCTGCCCCATGGGGCTCACCGAGCACTGGGCCAGTGGGGAACAGGGCGATGGCTGGCAGGGATTAGGGGCTGCCAGGGCAGAGAGAGAGAGAGCCCAAGTGAGCTGAGCACCCAGGAGCCTCATCACGTCTGCAGGAATGGCCCAAAGATGAGGTGAGCAAGTTGATCTAGAACTTGGAGACTGGGCCTCTCTCGGTGGCAGGCTGTACTTGCTGTAAATGGCCAGATTGTACTTGCTGGTTTAAAAGGGGGCGCCTGGGTGGCTCAGTTGGTTAAGTGTCCAACTCTTGATTTTGGCTCAGGTCATGATCTCACAGCTGTGAGATTGAGCCCTCAGTCCAGCTCTGTGCTGCCTGTGCAGAACCTGCTTGGGATTCTCTCTCTCCCCCTCTCTCTCTGCCCCTCCCCCGCTTGTGTGCACTCGCTCTCTCTCTCTCTCTTTCTTTCCAAATAAATAAATAAGCTTAAAAATTTTTTTTTGTTTAAAGGATGTCTTCCCAGCCCCTGGTCATTCTGAACTTGGGCCTCCGGCATCTAGGTCGCTGACTTACCTCTACATTCTCTGCCCTGCTGGGTGTGGCCTGGGAGGCAGCTGCAGGCAGGGGCCTCTGCAGAGCACTGGGAGTTCTGGGGACAATTCAGGGCCTGGCAGACTGGCAGCTCTGAGTGAAGAGGGGGGAGTATTGTGGTGACTCAGAGCTCCAGGTTGGGGAGGAAGGAAGATAGGAACGAAGATGTTCTGCCCAGTTTGCTGTGTAACTCTGGCCAGGGCCTTACCCTCTCTTGGCCTCTGGGCAGTATAGGTCTCAGATGGCGTTCCCTCCCCCAGACCACTGTGTCTCTTTCCTACTTTGAAAGAAATTAGGCTTTGGGCAGAAGTCCTGCTGAGGCTCAGGCCCCATCCCTCACCTACTGGCCTCTCTTGCTCTGGTCACTGAGCTCAGTGAGCAGGAGGCTGCCATTCCATCCTATCCCAGCATCCCTGCCCACCTTGGTCACAGCGGGCTCCGGTGTATCCAGCAAAACACAGGCAGCTTCCATCTCCAAGTGGCCCATGGCTGCACACGCCATGCACGCAGCTGCACACTGGGAGGGACACACAGGGACACACGGGGACATTGAGTCCCTACCCTCTGCATTTCTAGAACTCAGTTTCAGCTGGCACCAGCCCAAGAATACAGGGCTGTAATGTAGGACCACAGGGGAGATGGGAGCCCAAGGGAGGCTCCTGGCCTAGCCTAGGGGCCCAGGGGGTGGCTTCCTGGTGAAGGCCTCTGGGGACAGTACAGGGCTGGAGGTATGAGCTGGCAAAGCTCATGTCCTTGGAGGTGAAGTGTCAGGCTGAGGGACTGGGAGGGAGCCTGCTGGGGGGCAGGTACATGGATTAGGTCTCCACAGTTCCCCAGGTGGGCAGTGGCCCTGCCCCCTGCCCCACCAGCACTCACCTGACTGGCAGTTGGGCCCAAATCGGCTGGGGTCTTGGCACTCCTGGCAGGAGGAGCCACTGAAGTTTTCCTGGCAGAGATTTGCAGCAAGTCAGTGCAGCCCTCCACTGCCCCCACCCCAGCCCTACCAGGCCCTTACCTGGCACACACAGGTCCCATTCCCGTCTATGCCATCCAGGCAGGTCCCACGGCCATTACACGGAGTCTCAGCACCTCCAGGACACTCTGTGAACCACCCCCCCCAGAACTCAGCTGTGCCCCTAGGAACTCACAATTCACCCCTGACCCCAGCAGCTCCGGGCAGCCCCGGCCCCTCCCCCAGGCAGCCAAGCTATGCTGGTGCTCACTCAGTGTCCATTTACTGAACGAGTGGAAGGTGATGCAGGCAGAAGCTACAGATGGGGGCACCCAGGGCTGGAGTATGAGGAGCAGGGCTGGGCCCCCACCAATACCATAACACTGGGATCCCCAGTAGCCGGGGCAGCAGGCCTTCTCCACCACGTCCTTCCAGCACTCCATGCTGCAGCCGCTCATAGACATCAAAGAGTCCCCCAGCTGCACCTCGTAGCTGGGCACAAAGGTGGGCAGGGTGACAGGAGGGACTCCCACTCTGCAGCCCCCAGCCTGGCCTCCCCACACTGGGTTCTAGTGCTCTGGCTCTGCCTCCTCTCTGTCTGCCTGGTCCGGAGCTGAGCACAGGGCTGGCAAGTAGTAGGTGCTCAATAAATACCAGCTGCCCCCACCTCCTCCCTACTCCCTATCTCTGCCCCACTGGAAGGGCAACAGACATGTGAATAAGTGAGTCCCTGCCCTCACCACCCAAGCCTGCCAGGCTCTCCCTCGTCCCCCCAGCCCTCCCCCACCCTACAGGATGCTCCTGGAAGTGGACAAGGATGGAGGTGGGGATCCACACCGGCAGTCCTGTGAGATCTTCTCTGGTAACTCCCGAAGCCAGCCTGGGGGGCACATCCGCCTCTTAATGGCAGGGCACATGGTGCAGGGTATGCGCATGACAAACTTGGTCTTCACATCGCAGCGTCTGGACCGCACCTGGGCAACAAGTGGAATTTGGGGCGAGGCAGCCTGGACCCTGTACCCAGTCCTGGTTCTGCTCTGACTGAGGCAAGGCCTAGCACTTCTCTCCAGGCCTTGGTTTCCCACCTGTTCCAGTGAGGACAGGGGAAGCTGTGAGAGATGGGGAAACCTGCGTGTCACAGGTCCTCCCTGCCACGGTATGTTCCTATACCACAGCCACGGACTTCTGCCCACGGCCACAAACATATGCCCAGAAGCCTCAGAGTCTATACCTCCTGACGTGATGAGAACCCAGCCATTTTGTTAGACCTTAGTTCATTCAGATGACAAAACTGAACCCTGGGCCCCAAACCACCCAGAGACTGGGTCTGTCAGGGACCAGAACCTGAATTCTCAACCTAGTGTCCATTATCACCTCTCACTTAAGAGTAAACACTAAATGCCACAGCAGACACTGCTTGGGAGAGCACAGCGATTCAATTCCCAGGCCCAGGCAGAACCCCTTTGGTCATCACTTTGCCCTGAGCATGTCTCCACTGTGCTGCTAAATGACCCTCTCAGCAAGCCCAAGGGCCTGCTCAGCTGCCCCAGGGGCAGAGACCCAACAGCCAGCCCCAGACCCAAGAGGTAGGCCTGTGTGAGCAGACGTGCACAGGGAGTCTGCATGGGTTCCCTAAGTCCTGACCCCAGGCCTGGCGCCTGGCCCCTGGCCCCACACAAGAACGCGGACCCAGAGGTCCACAACTTATCATCGGGTGGGCAATGCTGGCGCGAGGGAGCTGTGAGGACCCAGGCGGCTTCCCAGGGGTGGTGACTCAATTGAGTTGGGGCTGAAAGATGGATAAGAGTTGGCCAGGGTAGTGCCCCTGGTAGAGGGGACAGGAGAGGCAAAAGCCAGGAAGTGGAAAGGAGCAGGTAACAAAGTGTGACAAGGCAGAGAGCGGCCAAGGAGAGAGGCCAGTGGCCAGGCCAACTGGTTTGTTTTAAATGGACCTCTGGCCAAGGTGGGGGAGGGGGTGGGGGGAAGAGACCATCCCCTGAGGGTGCCGGATGCTGAGAAAGCCCAGCCCTGTGGTCCCACTCACTGGCCTGCCACAGCCCCTGCCAGTCCACTATCCCTGGGGCCACCGTCATGGCAACAAAGTCCCAAGAACAGTGCCATGCCCTGGAGGGATGGAAGTTTAAGTCTACATTGTAAGTGGGAGAAAGGGCCATAGGAGAGTGTGTGTTGATGGAAGAGAGGATTTGGGGTTCCAGGGCCCAGACTAGAGAATCTAAGATATTCTAATCTAAAAAATGCTGAACATGCTGCGGTGCAAAGGGAGTGAGCCCAGAACATCTCTTTCCTAGAAGGTTACACGTGTGAGGCCTCTCAAGGCAAGAGGAGAGAAGAAACAGCAGCATGACACTTCTGAGAGGATCCGAGGGCCGCTTTCTGCTGCTGTGATTTGGCCCTTTCCGCTCATGCCTCTGCGGTCTGCAAAGAAGGAAGTTGCTGAGAGTGGCCTTAGGCCCAGCCGTGGGGCTGAGTGTTGTGGTCTCATTCCCCACCCTGGGGCTCAGCCTTTGCTGAGCCAGGGAATGTCTAGGAAGTTGGGTAACTCCAAGCCTGGGCAGCTGCTGGCTCAGGGCAAAGGCACCCCTGAGGGCCACCTGGCCAGCCGGGCCCAGTTGCCATTGTGGCCACCACTGGCCCGGGGACTGGCTCTCAGAGGAATGGAAGGGTTTAGGGGAGGGAGACAGCACGCTTTCTTGGCTCTTGGCAGGACGGTGGGGTGTGGAGTGTGGAGGTGAGCACAGGAGGAAGGTGTCCCAAGGGGGACACACTCACTCTCAGGCTGCTGCATTGGGAAATGTGTGTGAAATGGTGAAGGGTGGATAAGTCAGTGGCTGAATCATACTTCCCGTGGGGAGTGTACCAGATGTGGGCACCGGGCCCCTCTGCCCTACAGCCTGGAAGGGGCACCAGCCTCCCCAGTGCACAGCGTCACCGCTGGTCCCTCTGGGTCACAGCCCAGTGCTGAATCAGATTCTCTTCTTTCCCGGGCACCTCAGAACCGCCTGAGCCAGGCCCTGGGTGCTGCCCCCTCCCTGCTCCGATCCAGAACTGATTTTGCAACATCTGCTTCCCACAGAGACAGATGTTGCTGGGGAAGTTGAGGAGACATGAGGTGTAAAGCCTGTTGCCAGTGGGAGAAATTCCCCCAAGATGGGGCCTGGGGCCCAGAACCCAAACTGCCTCAGAGGGGCAGCCCCCTCCGAACCCCCAACTGCTTTCTCTGCCCTAGATCAGGGCTCTTCTCCCTCCAACCCCCAGCTTGAGACTACAGGCTCCGCCAGCACCAGCACAGAGGAGACACTAAGCAAAAGGCGTTTTGAATGGACAAGGGCTAACACTCCCCCTCTTCCAGGAAGCCTTCCTTGCCTCTACTGCCTGAACCTGCCTGTGTTTGAGTCCTGCTTCTGCCTCTCACTGGCTGTGTGACCCACAGGTCATCCTTACCCCCTGGAGCCTCAGTTTCCTAATATTTAGAGAGGGCCTCACACTATAGGGATTGCCAGGAGGGTCGGGTGACTGAGGATGCAAGAGAAGGCCGGTATTGCCACCTCCCTGTTCATAGGAGCCCCGGGGACCATCAGACCTGGCCCAGGCTGGCTAAGCCTCAGCCCCAGGATACCGACTCAGAGGTGGTCAGAGCATAGGTCTTTGACAGGGAAAAATTCCCAGCGTGAGGCCCCTCATCGACCCCAGTCCCCAGAACATGGGGAGGTGGCAAGGCCTATGAAATGCCCTTGTGTTTCACTTGTGGGAAAAATGGAGGAGGGAGGGAACGGGAACCCACCTGCAGGGCTCAGTGCAGCCTAGAATCCTGGGCTCTTCCAACCATCGGTCGCCCCTGCAGCCTCCAACCTGCCCATCCCCAGCTCTGATCTGGCCCTGCCTGGCAGTGGAATCCTGGACAAGTCCTTCCTCTCTGGAACCCAGCCTGCCCACTAATAATAATGGGGACAGCAGCAGCTGTCCCAAGAATCAAATGAACTTGGCCTCATGGTGGAGGGAACCCTCAACTGTAGGCAGGCCCCAGCCAGGCAACTCTATCTCCACATTCAGGGTGGGAGGCTCTTCCGGAAGCTCCAGTGGGGACAATGTCCCTGCTCCGGGGCTCAAGCAAACCTGCAGCCCGGCAGCCGGGAGGCAGCTGACACACGTGGGACCTGACAGCCACACACTGGGACCCTTTCTCTGGGGACTCACAGGCAGTGATTGGGAGTATGGCTCCAGAGTTGGACAGACCGGTCTCCATCATCCTTGAACTTAAGCTCCCTCAGGCAGAGAACAGGACCCACTGTCCAGGGGTCATGAAGATTCCAGAGGATAATGGCCAGGTGCACCCAGGGCTGTGCACTTGATAAAGGGCAGCTCTTAGGTTTGAGAGTATTCCTGTTGGCTGCTGCTTACCCAGAGGGAGTAGGGTTGAGTAGACCTCATTCTACCCCTGGGGCCAAATACAGGCACACATACATGTGTGTTCCACAACCCTCCAGGGTTGGGGGTGATTTTATCTCCAATCCCCAGGGTCACAGAGAGACCAGGCCCCAGTCTGGAGAGGGAGGGCAGGAGGATGGGCCTGGCTCTGTACCCCCCAACTTCAGGCTGGGGAGCCCTGGGATGGCTGCCCACACCACATGGCTGGCAGGCTGGGTGCAGTTACAGGAGGGCAGGCCAACACACCCCTGCCACCCGAGGCAGCTAGACACAGACCTCTCAGCCTGTGGAGCTGGGCACAACAGCCCAGCCCTCTGGTCTTGCTCGGAGTCAGACAAGTATCGGCTGCCCCATGTGTCCCCCCAGACCTGTGCCCGATCTGTGCACACTTCCCTCCCTGCTCCCACCACTGGCCAGCGGGCCTGGATACCATGTCCCCCACACTGGCTCCTACTCACCTTCTGCCCCCTGGTGAAGCTGGAGCCTGCTAGGCAGAAGGCCAGGAGGCAGAGCAGGAGGAGGCCCCGGGGCCCTGCCATGGCTGGTGGCGGCTGGCGGGCACGCCGTCCAGGACAGTCAGGGCAGCCAGTGTGGGGAACGAGCTTTAGGAGGCAGGCACAGGACAGGCGGGTGGGACGGGGCGGGCAGTTGCTTTAAAAGCAGCCTGGAGGCCCCGCCAGTTCACCCCCACAGGAACCCGCCAGGATTTCCTTCTGCTATCAGCAGCCTGCAGGCGGAAGGGAAGGTGCTGGCCGCTGACCCCTGCATGGTCAGCCTGGGCCCTGTTTGGGGCTTCCTGGCCTGGGACCCTCCTCTTGGTATCACTGCCCCCAAGCCCACCAGCAGCCACAAGCCTGGGGCTTATCAGAGGGTGTGAAGCAAATTCCGATGTAAACAACCATCCAGCCCCTGTCTGCAAGCCCAGCCTGTATCATTCACAGGCTCTGGGGGTGGGGGGCTCTGGCGGTTGTGGGTAGGGCAGCCCCTGAATCAGGTCTGCCTGTCTTGACCTTGCCAACTGCTGAGAGCAGGTGCGGGGCCCGTGCTAAGCAGACAGTGCATCAGACCCTTCTTTGGCTCACCTGCCCCAGCCACACCCTCCACCTTGTTCTTGCACCCTCCTCCTCTTCCCAAGGAGCCTCCTGGCTTCCCACTGCACCCCAAACCCCTCTACCAGCCCCTGAGCTTGCCTGCTCTGCCATGAGCCTCTCCACTTCCTAACCTGCTGCTGTTCCCCCAGATCCTTTCACAGGGACTCACCCCGAGGTCAGCCTCAGGTCAAGCAAGGGTCACCAGCTACCATCACCTCCTAGCACTTGCCACCAGCTGACACTTTATTTCATTTATTCTCTGTCCTCTGATGGAATGTCAGCTATGGGAAAGCACGGATGGTGTCTGGCTGTTTCTCACGGTTGATGCTTAGTACAGATTTGTGGAGTGAATGAAGGCAGGCAGGCAGGTACCTTTATCATCCCTGTTACTGGTGGGGAAACTAGACTCAGGGCTGGGGCACTTGTCTAAGGTTGCTTGGCTAATCAGTATTAAGGTCCCATTCTCAACGCTTAAGGTCTGTTGCCTGCAGGGCCCCATGCACTACACAGCGCAGCCCCTTGCCAGTAGATTCTGTCCTCACGGACTAAGGCAAGGGCCGACTCTCATGCTGGTCCATGGGGCCTGGGAACAGTAGCCCAGGTGGTGAGGCCTGTGTATGCCAGGCCTGGGCATGATGAACCCTGCCTCTGGTTGGCACCATCCCTGTTTACACACAACAGATAGAGGCTGGTAGCCACGTAAATGTCTTCAATAAAAGCCTGGTAGGGAGAGAAGCCTTGTCACCTGACTCCTCCTCCTCCTCCTCCTCCTCCTCCTAAGCAGGCCTCTCTCCCCTCACTGGCTGGAGGAGCCATCGACTGGGCTAGCTTTTGAAATCTGGCTGGGGAGGTTGTGAGTGGAGAGACCTTCCCAAATGTGGCCGCCCCCCACCCCCCCCAACGCCCCGGGCAGCCTTCCTGAGGGTGACGAGTGCTGCAGACCCTCCTGAAGAACAGGAGTTGTAGGCTGGAAGCTGGGCTGGCCAGCCTCTACTCACCTCTTCTCCAGTCCTGCCTGACCCAAATGGCCCCAGGGCCTTGGGAACTGAGACTCCTCACTGGACCAGGATGGAAGAGACAAGTGGGGCTCCAGGGCCCCACTCTGGGGGTAGGAATGGGGTGAGAAAGGGTGAGACATGGGACTGGCTCCCAAAGACATCCCAGGTCCTTGTCTGGCAGGGCTCCCTGAGGCAACCCCCACTTCTCTGAGAACAGGAACATCCTATCCACCACCTGGCGCCACCTCCCACAGGCCATCTTCCTGCCAGCGCTCCCGGTGAGACCCCCCCAGGCCCCAGCCTACACAATCCCAGACTCCAGGCCTTACCCTCACAACAGACTGCAGCTTCAGCTGGGGCCGGGCCAGGTGTGACATCCCAGACCTGCAGGAAGCAGAAAGCCAGTGAGCCCATGTACCAGGTGTGCCCTGAGGCTCAGGGTCTAACCCCAGCTCAGCACGGCCCGATCCTAAGGGTCCCCTGACACCTCCCGTGTGCCGGCACTCCCCTGCCAGCATGACCCTGGAAGAGCAGCTCCTTTGCCCTCCGAGCCCTTCTCCCTCCCCCGCTTTTCCCTTGCCCCCAGTAGCTCACCTTCCTGCTTCTCTAGGGTACCCTCTTCCTCATGCCAGCCCTGCCCTGGCCCAGTGCCCTGCTGGGACCCCAGTGCCCCTTGAAATAAAAGACCCAGACTGTGTCAAACTCTGCTTTATTGGAGTAGAGAAAACAGGCAACAGGAATCACACTCGGTGCTGGTAGCTCTAGGTTCCCTGTCCCCATCCCTCTCAGCCCAAGGCCTGGGGACTCCTGCCCCCATGGGGCTTTCCCACTTGTCTGGACCAGCAGAGGCCTCCACTTTGGAAAACTGCACGGGGCGGGAGCTTCCAACATGTATTTTGCTACCAGCTTCACGATTAGCAGCAAACAGCACAATGACAGCACGTGACTGGACATTTCAGGAAAGGACACAAAGAAGAATAAATCGGACCCATGGTGCCACATGTTAATAACAGTCCCACGACAGAAGACACGACACTAGAATGCTGGCCACACCGCACCAGGGCAGGCAACAGACCACAGGAGGCTGGTGGCACATGGAGGTCCTGGAGGGTGCCGGCGCTTTCACTCCCAGTACTGGAAAGAAGTAACTGAACACCTATGTTCACATTCTCTGAGGACAGTCAAATGAAGGTACCCAAAAGGGAGGAGAAAACGCTTTAAAAATGACAAAGAGAGCCTGCTTCCCGCCCTGAGTGGATGCCAGGGTGGGCATGGCAGGCAGCAGGAGCCAGCTGTGGTCCGGGCTAGCCAGTGAGCTCGACGGGCAGCTCACGGCCACACAGGGCCTCCCACTGGCGAGCCAGCAGCGAGATGAGCTTCTCGCGGCTCTCAGCGCTGGGGACAAACACCTGCCACTGGACCTCACGGCCCTGGCTGCTGCTGGCAGGGCCGTCTGCTACTTCCCCGAAGTGGTCCGGGGTGACGCTGCCCATGAGGTCACGGCCCTGAACATCGTCAAAGATGAGGGTGAGGGCCTGTGGGTAGGTCTGGTAGCCCATGAGCACGCGGTCCAGGTCTCGGACACGGCGGCCGTCGTCCAGCCGGTACCGGTCTCTCTGTGGCGGCTCTTTGGCGAACTCAGGCAATGGGTAGTGGACAAAGTCCTCGTCCAGGAGAAAGATCTCAGCACTGGTGAGCAGGAGCGTTTTGGGGCGCAGCATGCCCCTGCAGCGCCCAGGGGGCGGCGTGCCCACCTGGAACGCCTGCACATACAGCAGGATGCTGAGGGCTGGCGCCTTCTCTGGGTCAGCCATCTTCTGGGCCACAGTGAAAGTCAGGTCCCCAATCTCCTCTTCACTGGGGTAGGTGAATTTGACGCGGCTCGAGTGGATCAGCTCGTAGTTTTCCATCTTCCCTGCAGAGAGAGATGGCCACCGGGGCTAGAGCCTGGAACTTGCCTGCTGTGGGGCCCGGAGTACCAGCAAACCCACGCTACACAGAATGGCGGCATAAGGGGCTGTCAGAAGCGGGGGAGTGCTCCAGGCTCCCACGCTTGGGAAGGACACCCACAGGCCAGCAGCTCAAAACGGAGCAGACGCTTGAGATGCATGTGCCGAGTGGCTGAGGGTTTGCTGGGATATAGGCTCTGCAGTGAAAAAGCTCATGTGAAACCCTAGCTGGCTAAGCAGGAAAGACAAAAAGTGAGAAGGCAGAAGGGGTTCTGGGCACAGACAGGTGCTCTGGGGTCTGTTGCAGCCCCTGGGGTCAGGGAGGAGGTCGGTGACATCGGCCTAGGTGGCCTGTCTGCAGCCTGAGCCAAGTGGGGGGTACCTGTGGTCTTGTTCCCAAACTCAGAGTAGAAGTCCTTATCGACAGGTTCAGGGGAGGGTGTGCGCTCTAGGGAGGAGAGCACGGCCATGAGGTGCTGGAGGAAGCAGTGTGTCAGGTAGCTGTCCCGTGTCAAGCATGTAACCACCTGCACCGGAGAGGAGCCTGCAGGAGAAGGGGCCGGTCACGGTTGCAAGCCGCCACCCCTGGGCTCTGTCCCTGCCCCCCGAGACCACAGAGCCATGAGGGCCCACGTGGGAAAGCATCACGAGGCCTGGAGAGATAGCTATTTCTCAGGCCGGAAGGGCTGTGACATTTTTCTGGAAGGGGATGCAGAGGCATTAGGGAAAAAGCTTAGCTTTCTCTCTTCAGGAAGTGTGAGTCAGAAACATCCTGCCCGTGAGCCCTGGGCCCACTCTGCCTGCCCGTCAGCCACTTGGTTGCCTTGGTCCCCGCCTCGCGCTTGAGCCCTGGGGGGTTCTGCACGCTCAGCAGTTCCTGAAGCCGCTTCCTCCCACTCCGGTGAACCGACTTGGGAGCAGAGATAACCCAGCCTGCGATAACGCACCCACATGTGGAAGGTGGAAGCCCACTGGTGACGCTGGCCTTCACCCAAAATAGGAAAAAGCATAGCAGTCACTCACCCGTCAGCCGGAAATACTGGTCGAAAAGTCCAACGTTGACTGCCTGCAAGTCGCTAAGCTTTAAAACAAAGCACTGGGAGATGTGGAAGGGACTGTTGTTGTAGTCCGTGTTCTTCTGATGCCAGAAATCTATGATGGAAATACAGGAACCAAGCGTGGTGCTGGCTGTGCCAGGGAAGCCCAAGGGTCCCAGGTGTACAGCTGTGCCCAGCAGGAAGGGGTGCCCCTGGCCAGCCCGGTCTGCTGAGGCCTGGCAAGGAGCCACTGCTACCTCTTATGCACACGACGCCTCACGGGCAACGTCTTGCCTGGCTCAGCAGAGTCACGAGGAGCCCTGTAATAGGCCACTAGCTAAGGCTCCCACCGAGGCCCCACAGGACAGAGGCTGCCTAAGCCCTCCTCGTCACTGCCAGTTCCTGGGTACTCACTGGGCCTGGACTCAAGCCCTGGCCTCTGGTCTCTTGTGACAGCTCCAGGAAAGAGCGTGGTTATCAACCCCCTTCCTCAGACAAGGGACGCTCTGCCCAGCCCTGCTGAATCGCTGCTGCCTGAAGCCACACAGCTAGCTACAGAGACAGAGCCCAGCCTGTCTCCTCAGGCACTGCTCTGAGCTCCTGGGTGCCAGCAGGCCCTGGTGCCTACCCTGTAGTGGCTCTGAGAAGTAGCGGCGGAGGCCATCGTGCAGCACGAAGTACACAGCCTTGGTGGAGAGCAGCACGCAGGCGGTCACCTCCAGCCCCGGGGTCTGGTAGAACACCACTGAGCACCACATGAGGTGCCTCAGCTCCTCGTTTTCAACCTGGATACAGAAAGGCCGGGTCTGGGCCTGCAGCAGAGCAGGGCTGGGGCACACAACTCTCTTCTAGGCTGTACCTGAAAACAGCTCTGGGCAGGGCAACCCCCCATCAGCCCCACTGCTCTGGTGACCTGCACATACCGGTGACATGCCCACAATCCCAGACGGGGAGACGCCAGACCCTCATCGCATCTTGTCAATGCATTTATAAACTTGGAAGCAGAGAAGAATTCAAGGGTGGGAGATGGATGTGGGGTGGGGTGTGCCTGGGGCCCAAGGCTAGGGGTGGCCACAGGGTGAGGTGGTGACAGGAAAAACAACTGACCAGGGAGAGCAGCCCAGGACCTCCCTCCCCAGGTCCTCAAAGCTGTGACCAGCTAAAGCTAGGGAGGAAAGCCAGCACAGAAGTCCAAGAGCCTGCAGCTGACCCCAAGCCAAGCCCTGCCACAGCTCCCAGGACCAACTGTACCACCTTTCTCCACACGAGCACCAGTCAGCGAGCCCGGCTCTGGGGCCACTACCTCGGCAATGCTGCTGTGAAAGAGCTCGATGATGGCGCTCCCCTGCAGGCTAGCGATGTGACGGAGCGATGGGCAGGCGGGCAGGTGGGACGGAATCTGATTCTCCTCGGAAGTGGATCGGATCAGCTGCTCGCTTGGGTACTGAGCAGGGGCCTCCGCTGGTACCAGAGGCTCTGCTGGGGCCGGGGCAGCTGGGGTCGGGGCTGGGGTCTCCACTGGGGACTCCTCTGAGCCCGAGGCCTCTGCTGGGACCGCAGCTGGAAGCGAGGCCTCCACTGGACCTGGGGTCTTCGCAGGGTCTGAGGCCTCTGCCGGGGACGGAGCTGGGACCTCCACCGAGGCTAGGGCCAAAGCTGGCGCCTCCACCGGGTCCGGGGCTGGAGCCTCCACCAGGACCTCCTGGGAACGCTGGTCATTGCTGCATCCCCCAGTCCCCAAGAAACACTGTGTTAACATAGGGACCCCAGGTGGAGGGTCACATCACACACAAAACCTCATGTCCACCAAGTGCCACATCTGAAGTCACCTGGAGATGTCTGGGTTCCCTACAGGAAGACAGAACAAAGGGAAAGTGCCAGGCCCTTTCTCTTAGAAGGGAGATGGGTAGACAGGGGAAAGACAGACCATCTGGTACCCTAGGGCTGGGATGGCCAGATATACGTGGCCCAAGGACTAAAAATGCATTTTCAGAAGGTGGTAGAGGTGTCAGAAATGCCGCTCTAGAATCCGTAGAATTCTACGGCCTGGGACCTGAGTGCAAACAGACGTTAACAACCAAAACCAAACTGTTCCTCAGTTTGCCTCTGGGTCCTCCTGAAGTAGCCCAGGCTCTCATCCCATCTAGCCATATACACGTGGCCACACTGGGTTTTTGCTGGTCTGTTCTAAGTACAAGACCAAACAATGTTCAGAACCCTTAAAGCTCAGGTTAGAAACGGACCCCTGAGGTTGGGAGGACCCTGCAACTGGCCTACATGCCCCAGGCTGATGGGGTCTTTTGGACATCATCCTCTCTGTTGGGACAGTCCATCTGTTGAGAGAAATCCCTGGGACCCTGATCTTGCAGAAATCCCTGGGCTGTCTCCTTGTTGTCCTGCAACAGAGATACATCTGCTGGGGAAAAGCAGGGCACCTGTTTTCTGCACGCGGTCCCTACTATGGGCAGGTTTCAGCCAGGCTTGGGGACAGCAGGGAAATGGAGACAAGGCGTCACCACTAGAAGCCGCAGCACAGGGGCAGGGAGGGGAAGACCCTGAAGTGTGTGGAGACATTGAGTGTCTCTCTGGAGGCCACAGGACTTGAGCTGGGCCCAAGAAGGGTACCTGATTCATCCAGAGAGAGGCTGGAAGCCCTTTGGGAACACCGGTTGGGGGACTGGGACTGGAAGCAGGCTGTATGAGCTGCTGGGGTGAGAACAGGGTCTCCGCTGCTCATAGAGATGGAAGAGAAAATGAGGGTAGGCTGTATCTCAGAGAACAGGAGGACCAACAGATGAAGGGTTTTCTTGCCCAAGCTGGGGAAGCCCCAGCCTGTATGAAGCCGGGGGGGCAGGTGTGCCCTCCAGGGCACAAGGTCCCTCTGGAGGCTTGGGTTGGGGTGAACTGAGGATATGATTACAGCTGCCCACAGGCTTCTCTCTAGCCTCAGCCCCAGATGGCCCTGAGGGAAACCCAGGGAGGGAGATGGGGGGGAAGTCAGGCTTGGGGACAGAAGCAAAGTGAGGAAGAACAGGAGACAAAGCTGCCACTACTTCCCTGTCTCCCCTGCCGCAAGAAGGAAAGGAGCTTTCAACGAGGGGACCACCCAGGTCACAAACTCAGACCTTCGCACTTTGCCACTCTTAGCCAACAAGTTCCTCTGGAAGGAATTTACAGAATGGTACACAGAGAAAGAGCCCCTCAGCAGACCAGTTCTCCCGGAGAGGGGTATATGGCTTACCACCAGGGTAAGGCTTGGTACTGGGTGTCAGAGGCAGCCAAGAGCAGTTCTGAGGCTGGTCAGAAGTCAAAGAGGAGCAGAGGAGCCGGGCCCACCCTGGGCCCACTCACGCAGATGCTCAGAGATGTGATTTGGGGCGAACGGTCTCAGAAACGGTCCCCCCCACAACTTTCCCCCAAGAGCCCGTGCTCAGTCTCACCTGGCCCTGCCCTCGGCAGGCTGGCCATCCACGAGGGGCCTCTGGGACGGGGCCCCGGTCGCAGGGCTCTTGGCGATGACCACGGTCTTTAGGTCCTGCAGCGAGGCCCGCAGCTGGTTGTAGATACGCAGGAAGTGGAACTTCTCATGGGGCAGCACAAAGATGGCAGTGACAAAGCGGTAGCCCACGAGCAGCTCAAGCACATGGCCATCTGCGAAGGCACCCCGCGGCTGGGTGCAGCTGCGTGTGGGGTCCAGCAGCACCGTGGATAGTGGCACGCGGCTGAGCTTGAAGCTGTTGCGGTTGCGACAGTTGTGGGTGCCGCGGTTGGGCATGGGGTTGAAGTCGGCCTTGATGACGTTGAGGTGCTGGGGCGTGAGCAGCAGCCAGTAGGGGATGGCAGCCGATTTGACGGCCTCGGAGGGTGCGCAGCAGGAGCGCCGCACAGCTGAGCAGAGCGTGCAGCTGGCCCACTCGATGTTGCCCGAGTAGTCCCCAGCGGCCGTCTGTACCATGCGCTTGTCGCTGTAGACCAGGTAGACGGGGAAGCAGCCCTGGCTGTGCTCCTGGCCGCCACCCGCCACCTTGTAGAAGGTGAGCAGCTGGCGGAGGAACTCCTGCAGGCTGGTGTGGCTGCCATAGAGCACGGGGCTGCACAGCATGGCCATGTGCTGTGGGGCGAAGCACGAGCGCAGGTCAGCGTGGAACTCGTGCAGGTTGGTGGCATCCGAGATGATGAACAGCGTGTTCTCGCTGTGCCGCACCTTGAGCACCAGGCAGAGCTCCGGCATGAGGAAGCCGAACTCTGTGAGATCACCGTGGGGGAAGCAGAAGACGAAGCGCAGGGACGAGAGGATATGCTGGCTGCTGCCCCGCGACTCCTGGTGTGGGATCTCGAAGACGGCGATGCCAAAATCGGTGAGCACAAGGCAGGCGGCGAACTGGCGGATGCTACCCTGCACGTGGATCAGGAAGCACCAGAGCACCTTGAGGATGCGGATGTGCTCCAGCAGAAAGTCCTCGTCTGCACCCAGGGCCCACTCCAGAGCCAGGCGCTCCTCCTCGCCCTCCTCCTCCTCCTCCTCCTCCTCCTCTTCCTCCCCCTGGCCACCTTCTTCCTCTTCCTCCACATCCGGGGGCCCCATTTCAAAGTAGCGGTTCTCAGCAACATCCTCCTCATCGTCCTCATCCTCGCCCTGCTCGCCCTGGCCCTCCTCCCGCTGGTTGGCAGCCTCAATCCAGGCAGGCAGCTGTCGCTCAATGGCCTGCCGGATGAGTGTGCTCAGGCGCTGGATGAAGTCCTGGTTGGTGGCCGTGTAGCCAATACAGGTGAAGGGCAGGAAGATGATCTGGCCGGACCCAGGCACCACCTGGACCTCCGGCTCTGCATGCTCCAGGCTGTGTGGGGAGAGGCCAGGTAAACGGTATGTTGTGCTGGGCCATCCCTACCACCCACACACACAACCTTCTGCTGCACCCCGGCCTCAAGGGTCTCCCAAGCCTTCTAAACAGCTGAACCTGTCCTGAGCCCACAATAAGCGTCCCAGTGGGGAGCCAAGGTGCTGGAAGGCTGGGACTGCCAGTTCAGTGACAGCCCATACTCCCAGGACTCGGCCCACAGGCACCAACACTGTCCTACCCACACCACGCAGGATCCCCCAACAGAAGCACCACAAAGACTTCTCAGTCATTCAGACGCTGGCCGTGAGCCCCAAAGACGAGAGCTAAAGGGCATGAAGTCACTGGTTGACAACAGTTCCCTTCAGGGGCACCCAGGAGCCTCTGGGATGGGAGTCAGGCAGTAAGCTAGGTGGGTCTTTGGACTTTCCACATTTAAATTCTAGCTCCTCTTGGCCACTGCTCCCCTTATGCAAAAGCATATAGAGAATCGCATTGGGAAACTTCTATAAAAGGTCAGAAAGTAAACACTTCAGGTTTTGGGGGCCACCCCACCTACATATTCTTTTTTTAACAGTGGCTTAAGAATAGAACAATCATTCTTAGCTCACACAGGCTGTAAAAAATAAAATAGGCTGTGGACCAGATCGTCCTTAATCTGCTGACCCCTAGTACGGGATAACGTGTCAAGCAAACTTCAGGGATTAGCATTTGGAAACAGACCACAGCCCACCTCATTGGTGCTTATTTAAAGGAAGAAACAGTTTTGAAGGACTCCTATGAACAGATCCTTAACAAAATCCAACTGGTTCCCACTAGCCCACAGCTGGGCACGTGCAGGAGGCCTAGAATGCCTTCTCAACCTCTTCCTTACCTCACACCACCAACAGCTCCTGGCACGTCCCGTAAATCATCAGAAGGTGCCTGACAGAGAAGGACATGAAGTGAGCCCCCTACTTGCCACAGCCATTCCCTGGCATTTACTGGGTGCCTGACCCTGAGCCAGGCACCCCCTGCCCCTCACCATCCCACTTCCCTCGGGGATGGATTCTGGGGCCCAGAAAGGCAGAGACTCATCCAGTTACCCCACCAGTGTACAGCAGGGCTGAGATCCCTGCCCATGTGTCTGACCCCAGCCCACGCCCCATACCACAACTCAGCATGCGCCTCTAGGTCTGGCATCTAAGTGCTCCTCATGCCACCCGAGAGGCTCCACATGGTCAGTCTACCAATCTGGCAACTGGCCAGGAGAGGACTCGATGAAAAGAGGCTAGGCAGCACCTGGCACGGCACTCCCAATGGTCTCTGGGCAGTGTGGAGGACCGAGGGCCCAGGACCTCCTATTGTGTGACCCTGGGGAGAGCGAAGGGAAGAGTGCCAAGGAGTGTGGGGACAGAGCGAGGACCCCACAGACTGCCCAGGGTCACAGGGCCATGACTCTGGACTGCTGAACACAGCTGGGGTTGGATGGAGGCCCAGGTACCAAGCACACTCCCCACACACGAGACTATCACATCACACTTGCCGTCCTCCTCTCTTCCCAGGACTCAGGGAGAAGTTCCAGAACCCTCAGCTATAGCCACAGAGGAGGTGCAGGAGTCACAGTGTGTCCCAGACTGCTAGGATAACAGGCAGGAGCAGGCAGAATAGCCCAGGACACCAGGCAACAGGGGAGAGGGAAGCTCTTCCTGATGGGTGTAGGACCCAAACAATCCCCACTTAGGGCCTTCTGAACTGCCTTTCGCAGGAGAGTCCACTCACAGGGGCTAAGGACCATCTGGCTTTGTCCCCCAGGACCTAGTGAGAGAGAACTGCCCGTTCCTATTAGCCCTGAGAGACAGACGGACAGACAGACGACAGACGACAGACAGGGAATATAAACCGTTCATCATAAAGCACAGTGGACCAAGCAGAGACAGCATCTGCCCCAACTCCAGCCAGACCACCTCCTACTTCCAGCCAAGGCACATCCTACTTCCGGACAGCCCCAGGCAGAAGAGGTGGTCCACAGAGATAACCAAGCCCTGGCAGCAGGAGGAGGGTGTTACCTGTCCTGCAGGGATGGACTCTAAGGAATCAGAGCATCCCCGGGCAATGGGCCGGTCTTCAGGAGTCAGACTGTCGGTGGATGAGAGGCTGCTGGCCAGGGCCTCCTCTTGCACGAACATGATTCCTGGAGAGACCAGGGGCAGGCGGGCAGGGCAGGCAGGGAAAGTAGCCATTCAACACACAGGGCTGGGCCCTCAGGCTATCGGCATTGACTGGGGCCTTTTCAGACCCCCTACCCCAGCCGCATGGATCACAGAAGAAAACATTAAAAATGGAAATCTTAAAAAAACCCTAAGAAAGAACAAATGACTGTTTATCTAACCTCAGGGCAGGGACAGACTTTCTAAACCTAAACCCAAAGGAAAAAATTGATACGTGTGTGACTATGTAACAACCAAACTTCTGTAAGAAAACTAAGATATAACAAAGTGAAATGAAATGAAATGAGAAAAAAGTACTTGCAATACTTGATAAAGGTGTGTGTCTTTAATCTATAAAAGGCTCTTCCAGATCAAAAATGGGAGGGGAAAGCTGGAAACCCCGTTAGGAGACCACAGGATGAGGAGACATCCCACAAAGGAATGGCCGCCAGAAAGAACGCAGGAAGCGATGCACCCTCTCACAGGGAACCACAGAAGGGCAAGTTGGAACACGACCTCTGTTTCGCCTCACGTTGGCAAGAGTCTGACTGACTGCATGGCCTGGATTTGGCCTAACTGGGCAGAGGTGGGCAGTGGGGCATGAGCTGGCCTGCCCGCTGGGAGAGCAGTTTGGCAGTATGTCCGTCAAGAGCCTGAAACGTGTTCACTCCTAGAGCCTCTTTCTAGGGAAATGACTGAAGTTGGCCCCATCCCCCCAGTAACATGACATCTCCGCTGAGCTTCACAGACACACAAGGGCTCAGATCCCCTCATTCGGCCAGGCCTTCTTCCAGGCTGTTTTCTTCCGTGGCTGGCAAGGACAATCCGTGCTTGGCACCCATGGCCTGTTTTCCACAGGACACCCCCCACTGACCCTCCCTTAGGCTACCTCCACATGGACAGCAAACTGACTCATGCACCCCAGAAACACACAGTGCTCTTAAACCCTGCTGAGGCTGTTTTATGAACACAGCATGTCCAGGCCTGTTCCTTCACTCCGAACGTCTTCTACATTGGAGGAGGATAAAGACTCTTTAAAACATTTTCCTAAATGCAGCTGGTGAGGACAATACTGAGCACCGACCCCAGTTTTGCAGAGGTTTGGAGGAGCTTAGGGCTTGCCTCCACAGCCTGGCTCTGCCACTAGTCACCATGGTTCGATGAAATGACTGAGCTCCAGAGGTCACGGACCCTCGTCCAGCTCAGCTGCCCCCCAGGGACAGGACAACTCATGCAGCCCAGGTCGTTGCCCATGAGCTAGCCAGGCCAGCAGCCCAAACCCAGACAACCCCAAAAGCAAAGCAGCAGGCGCTATGCAGGCAGGAAGGCAGCAGCACACAGCCATGCACGAAGCACACTGTTCTCTCCTGGAGTCCACCCCTCCCCTCCCTCACTCGCTCAGATTCTGCCATCCTCTGAGGTTCACCTCACATACTAACCTCCACTGCAAAGCCCTCTGCTCTAGACATGGCTCTCTCTTCTACAAGTGCCCCCACATCATTCTGCCCTGTTCTCCCTTGGGTACACAAGCTCACCTCCCCAAGAGACTCCACGTTCCTCAGGGGCACTGTCCTGGCCATCTGGAAACCTCTGATAAGGATGCAGGGAAGGGAAGCCCTTACTGACCATTTCTGGTGAGCCAGGAGCAGTGTTAAGCGCTCCCCCAGCATTAGCTCATGCGCACCTCTCGTTATTTACCACAGTTCATCAAATCTAAGATGCGTGGGTGGGGCGCCATCTTGGTCTTAGCAGGTGTCCACGGAAGGCTTTCACACGACTCCATCACGAATACCAGCTGGCTTACAGCGACTATGAGACGCCACTGATTGAAAGACGCATCTCAATTTCAGACAAGTCACAAGGTGGAAACGGGGCATCTTAGAATCGATGAAGTAGGGTGTATCCACTTTACAGTTGAGAAAACAGAACTTCAGAGAGGATGCAAGTTGCTTGAAGGAACACGGCCAGGGAAGCCAGGATGCAAACTGAGCCGACTGCCTCCCAGGTGCCTGCTCCTAACCACTTCTCTACAGACCTGGCTGAAGAATCAACTCTGGCATTTCACACGTCAGCCCCTACTGGTCCCAATCCTCCATGGCTCCAACAAGCTGGCTAACAGCTCCTGAGATAACCAGAGGCCTGGTGTTAACTGGAGAGCACCCAGTTTATTCACAAGTATATTCACCTCTACAGGTGGCAGCAGGCTGGGAGCATAACTGCTCCCTTAGGGGAAAACCCCGACCCGTCCAGGCAAGACCCTAGACGGGCAGCGCGTAGCTGAACACAAACATTTCTCCACCTTAGTGAGAAAAAACATTTTCTTGCCACTACCCACCCACACCCTGTTTGGAACTGAGGAAATGTGGACAGGGACAGTCTTTCTGCTTCCTTCCTGGACCATGGACTGTACAAACAAGTGGTCAGGAAGGGTCACTCAGAGGATGAGACGAGCGGCATCAGATTGCCTAGATGGGGCCCGAATTCTGTGGTTTCTCACAAAAAGGAAAGAGATGTGCACACAAAGACATCCACTGCAGTTTTATTTATAAGAGGTGCAAATCTGGAGACAACATCTAAATGTCCGGTAGCTGGGAAAGGGGGAGCAGACTACAGCGAGCCACCCTGTGGCATGTCCCCAGGGTGGGGCAGTGGGGGAAGGGTTGCCTGCAGCTGCGGCTCTGGGGGCAGACACCTCACATCTCCCTGCCCACAGTCTGCACTTTACTATCTGGTTCTCTGCTCACTTGTTCATTCACACACTCACTCGTTCGTCGATTTAACATACTGACTGAGAACCGGCTGGTTCCCAGCCTCAAGGACCAGTTGCGTCTCCCTGCCCCCAAAAAGCCTAGTCACACGGCTCGGCTCCTCTGCAGGCCAGCAGGCCAGCCGGTGCTGTGACACGGCAGCTTGAGGCAGCAGTCCCCAAGAGGGCCCTGGCCCAGTGGCAGGGAAGGAGGCAGGAAAGCTTCTTCACTGGGATACAAATCCCCCTTCCCTTTCAGGTAAAAAAATAAAACCAAAATTTCTCAGTCAAGGGTGTTACAAAAGCAGATTGACAATCACTCTGGCCCCTAACACCACCACTCCATTCTCCTGAACTCTCTCCCCTAATCTCACGGTCATGACCTTGGTGTGCTGCCCTGCCATGGGCTTTCTGATTTAACTCGAGCACTTCCCCTTTCTTCCGACCCAGGTCCCCTCTCTCTGATGTCATGGTGGCAGAGCATTTTGTACCACAGCTCAATCTCCCTTGCATCCTCTGACACTTGTCACATCCCATGTTTTGCTGGCGTAAATTTTCGCCTCCCCCTTCCCCATTAACTTAACCCGCTAAGATAAAATCCCCACCAGCGGGGTTACCAGGTCAAGGGGTGGGAACGTTTTTCTGGCTCTTGAAACATAGGGTCAAACTGTTTTCCCAAGACCTCACACCAAGTTCTGCGTCTCCAGGAGCCCGGGCGGGCGGCGTTCTTTCCTGCGTGTCCCGAGCCTTGGCTCCACTCGGGACGGCACACCCTCCCCTCTTCCGTGGGGGCCGGGCCAGCAGACACTCCCATGGGACCTGCTTCACTCACTCATCTCCGAGGATGCCTGGGTTCAGAGGTGAAAGCCCTTTGAAAACGCTAAGACAGTGGGCGGGTGAAGGGAACTGGTCTTCCATGGGTCCACGGACAGCCCATGTTGGCCCCACACACGCAGTGTTTGGGGGCTGAATCACACCGTGAGAACCACAGAGGTGAGGAAACAATAAAAGAAAGTTCCCTACACAGGGGCCGGGGTGCCCGATTCCAGAAAGGCACTGGGCCCGGCTTCCCGTTAACAAGGAACCAATCTGCCCGCAATGCCTATCAGGAATTAGGGTCCTTATGAGCAGCAGCCCCGAGCCTGTTCAAAGGGCAGCCCCCCGGCCCCATCAGAAACCCATGGGATTCTACAGGAACTGCGATGTGGGCATTCAGACCAACCGGGGGGTACTAGCTAAGCAAACAACTAAACTCAGGCTGGCACCCCCCCCACTCTGTGCCACCCCAAGAGGCGCTAGCCTGTAGATAGCACCATGCCCTCCCTGTGTCTGAACCCTGCAGGGAGCAGGTGCCGGCATCAGCCCCAACCCCAGCCAGGAGGCCCAAGCAGGACCTGTGTGACTCTGCCAGGTGGAAAGACACATACACAATTACCTTGATTGGAGAGGATGGGCTGGGGCAGGGAGGCAGAGGTGGGAGCCACGCTGGGAGGGGAGCCACTGGGCCGGACACAGGAGGCAGCTGAGAGCCGGGAATCCTCACCGATCTGAGGAGGAGTGCTCAAGTCAGCCCGGGAGAAGAGAGAAAGATCAGAAAGCACAGAACCCGGCATAGTCAGTGGGGAGGAGAGAGGAACTCCCAGCTCTCACAAGCGTGGTGATGGTGCGGGCGGTCCGGCCTAGTCCGCAGCAACCCGATGTGGCAGGTGCTGCTACCACCCTCCTTGCACAGGTGAGGAGAGGGGGTGTGGCTTGCCCAAGGTCAAGCAGCTAGGACATGGAGAGGCACAGCTGAGATGCAGTGGACCTGAGCACTCTACAGCCTGGTTCCACAGTGAGCCAGCCTCTTCCTCAGCTGGCTCTTCACCATCACTCCTGTCACCTCCCACATAAAGACCCACCTTCTTCTCTGGGTTGTTCAACTTTGACTTGACCTCCTTGGCTTTCTGAATTGCTTTTAGCACTTCCACGGTGTCCAGCTCCTTCTCTGTGGTTGCCGTGTTGTCCAGACAGACCTACAGAGGTCAGAGAATGGAGTCAGCATAGGGGCTGAGGGGGGCAGAGTGGCAGGGGCCCTGCTGAGGTGTGGGCCAGGTCCCAACAGGACACAGGAGGCCAAGGGAGGCTCTGCCCCCTGGCAGGTGAGCCCTTCGCCACCCATGGAAATGACCTGGGAGCTCCCACACCACCTGGTCCATTTTTTGGAGTCCCTCTCTGAGAAGGGGAGGGTACAGGATCCATTGTGAAGACCTCTTGGGTGGTTGGGCGTGGGGGCAGCGACCTGAACCAAGCCCCCAGTTATGGCAAAACTCAGATCAGTGAAGAGCAAGGGGAGGGCTGCTGGGCGGGGGAACAGGCAGAAGAGCAAGGACCCCCATCCGCCAATAGAGGAGGACACTGTGGCTGGCAAACAGTGAGGGGTGGCAGTGTGCTCGAATGAAGGATGGTCCCAAGGACCTGCAGGAGGAGCTGACGCCACACCATGCAGCCTGGGAGGGTAGGAGGAGGACATCCTGTGAACATGGTCTTGGTGACGGTGCGAAGAAAGGGGCACCGGGGCTGAAAAGAGATGAGGAGGGTGGTGGGGGAAGGATGAAGACACCCAGGTATCTTCTGGCCCGGGATTTGGGGAGAAGGGGGCGGGGCCTGCTTGAGGCCGGAAAGACGGGTGAATCTGGCTAAGGATCTGTCCAGTTGGCATGGTGGCAGGTGGCCAGATTACACTCAGCAGGCAGCAGACACTGTGCTAGACTATACTGGCAAAGGTGGGCAAACCCTTTATGTTTGTAGCCCACAAAAAACAGTCTGACTTTTAACAAGTTGAAGACAGTCCTTCCACCCTCACTCTGTGCTTGTTGGTTCACGGGGAGTCTTCCTGGCCTGAAGCTCTGACAGAGAGGACATGAGGGAAGCTAGTGGGAACCACGGCAGCTGACGTCCCCATAGAAGAAGAAAGCCTCTTCCTGAGGAGGCAGCAGAATTCCCAGAACTAAAAGACCCTTAAGGGCCAGATGTCATTCCGAAGCAAGCAGGCATAAAACGGTGGACATCACCTCCAGTGCTGCCTGTGAAAAGCCAGACTCCATCCAGACTGTCTCTCTGACAGAGCCGACCTACCCCAGCAGCTTACCTCGGAGGCCCTCTCTCCAAACTGAGCTAGCACCTTGGTCCGGTAGTCAGGAATGATGCTCAGAGGGTTGTTCAGTAGAGCCACGTGCTCCAGACACGGGAGGCTGCCAATGCTCTTGACCTCCTCCATCTGTAAGATACGAGTTCCCTGCCATCATCCCTGTTTTGAATGCTTCACCAACAGGGCAACACGTCTGATGGCCTCTTGGCAGTGAAAGGCAGCTTCCCGCTCTTCTTTCTTCATTTATTTGTTAAATATTTATTTATTTTTGCAAAAGAGAGAGAGAGAACGAGCAGGGAAGGGGAAGAGAGAGGGAGTCACAGAATCTGAAGCAGGCTCCAGGCTTTGAGCTGTCAGCACAGAGCCCAATGTGGGGCTCGAATCCATGAACCACGAGATCGTGACCTGAGGCGATGTCGGTTGCTTAACCGACTGAGCCACCCAGGTGTGCCCGGCCTCCACTCTTCTTTAAAGTGACAAATACCAAGGCACAGCCATCCCAGAACCCTGAGATCCTTCTGTGCTGTGGCTCACCTGCTCGATCCTGTTGTCACGGAGATCCAGGTTGACCAGGGAATAGAGCTTATGCAGGCCACTCAGACTCTCCAGGAGATTGCCCGCCAGGTTCAGGGTCTTGATGTTCCCCAGTTTGGTGTGAACCCCTTCCAAGGAGGAGAGCTTGTTGTAGGATAGGTCCAGGTGCACGAGGTTGTACAGGTGCTGCAGCAGCATAGAAAACAGGGTACACTGGTTCAAGTCGAGGCTCCCAAGAAAGCAGGCTGCCACTAAAGGTGCAGCAGGCCTTCCACCCTCAAATGCCCACTTCCCTTGGACAGTTATTGGCAAGGGAATCTCCCTGCCCTCATGCACGCACCATGGCCCAGTGGCACCCCCAAAGAGGCATCACAGCCCACAGGGCAGGCGCTGTTCATCGCTGTGATGGAGGCATATCATCTTCACCATGCTTGAGTTATATTTCCATACCTCCTCCCATTCTTTGAAACTAGAGCAACAATCGCCCAGTGCATCACTGAGACCCTAAAGAAACACTAGCAGCCCCTGGCTCTGTAAACCTCTAGTGCACCCAGACATCTTTGGGGTGCCTATGAGAGAAAACCCCAGGATATGGCCAAACTCCCAAGGCTGCATCAGCCTCCTGAACTCTCAGGAGAATGGGACCTTGAGAAGCCCACAGGTGGTGGTCCTTAAAAGACATGAATTACCTGCAGGTTGTCCACGACCAGCACTCCATTGTGACTCAGGTCCAGGAACTCAATCTTTGGAATCAGTTTCTTGTGAAACAAAAGAGATACTCGAGGTTACTCTGGGAGGCGGGATCCTAGGTGGCCCTTGCACCTGGTGGGATGCTTCCTCTTGACCACGGATCCCTCAGCTGGACACTTCTGCAGGGCTGCTGATGTGACCCCTTCCAGTGCCCACCCAGCAGCACATCCCAGGAGTACACCGGGCCTCCAGTGTTGAATATGACCCACTGTTTTTATAGGACACTTGGCTTGTAAAAATGACAAATGCAAGGTCCCAGACAGGGAAGGAAGCCCATCCCTCTTCTACAACCCTGCCCAACCCCACCAAAAGGCACAAATACAGGAATTACTCTCCTAATGCCCAAATATCATCTGGATGTCACTCTTATACAGGCACATGGATTTTTCCACTCTACCCCCTGGGTATAAATTCCTTCACGTACTGTGTTTCTATATCAAATGTGCATGTAATCAGTAGGATTCATTTGGCTCTATCCACTACCTCACCTATTTTAATTAACCCCACTTTGAAATTAACTTTAAAAACTGCAAGCAACGCACAGAGCACTGGATACAGGTTTTCCACGGTCCTTCTAGAAGAGGCCAAGTCAAATACTCAACCTCAGGATTTGATCAGGCCAGAGAAGCCCCTGGTGCCTGCTACTGAGAGCATACCACAGACTCGTCGATGTTGGAGATGCTGTTGTGGCTCAGGTCTAGAGTAGTCAGTGCTTGCCATGTGGGGATGACAGCAGTCACAGGGCCTTCCAGGGCCGTGCCTTCTGGCTCCCACTCATCAAATTCCGAGGCTTCGGGAACAAGGACTTCCTATGTAAGAACATCTGTTGAGCACCACACTTGGCCCTCACGCAACACAATCGTTGCAAAATTTCAGGAAGGGCTTCAGCATATTTAGTATGTGGAAGTGAACTTGCATTAAAACGGGCTTCAGTTCATACAGCTTTAAATGATTGCGAAATAACTGAAAAGCTTAGCAACATAACAGCCACTTGGGATATGCTCTGACCCTGCTTCGTTAGCAAATGCTTTTCAAACCCAGAAGAGCCTTATGCTTTGTGGTGATGCCTTTTCTGGCTTAAACCTCAGGAGCTGAAGCTCAGAATTCATGGGGTTTCCAGGCAACTGTGCTTTCCAGACTGGCACTATGGTCCCCACTGAGGATAGTAGGCCCTTCTAGCCATTACTTTGCAGGGTAGCAGCATGGACGCAGGGGCACCATCAAAGGGCAGGAAGGCAGGTCTGCCTTGTTTTCCCAGAAGACCTCTCCTCCCTCAATGAATCAATTTGGGCCCTTTGAGCCAGGCAGCAGGGAGTGCCTTGGACAGAGGCCGAATTGCCCCACACCCTTGCTCATTACATAAGCCTCCTATTTCAGCCAGTGGCCTCGAGTCTTCAAACCCAAATCTGGATCATACACTGTAAGTCACAAAAGTAGCCACTATGTTTGTTCTATACCCTGAGATGGACTTTAACACTACTAAGATGCAATTCATAAAATGGTAAATAGAAAAAAAACCCTGACATTCTCAATTTGAGCATTTCTATTGCTCACACACAAATGACAGGGACCAGCATTTCCACGACCTATCTACTTAATGTCCACTCAGAACAAGATACGAACAAGTGCTAAGCCAGGGCTTTTTAACCTTGGAGAAACATTTTTATCAATCTAATAAACGTTCTGCCACTTGCCACTGCCCAGCAATGTGTTCACATCCAAAACCAGTGACTTTTGGGGGGTAGGGGAGACCTAGTTCCTCCAACTGCCTTGTTTCACAGCGTTGATCTTTTATTTAATGTTTATTTATTTTGAGAGAGAGAGAGAGAGAGATCACAAGTGTTCGAGTGGGGGAGGGGCAGAGAGAGAGGGAGGCACAGAATCCGAAGCAGGATCCAGGCTCTGAGGTATCAGCACAGAGCCCGACGCGGGGCCCCAACCCACGGACTGCAAGATCATGACCTGAGCTGAAGTCAGATGCTTAACTGACTGAGCCACCCAGGCACCCCTAACAGCGTTGATTTTTGATGAAGACACAGACTAAAGCATCCCAGGAACTGTCAAGCACCATAAGGACCCGCACGAGTGTGCCGCTGCCCAGGGGACGGTCCAGCATCTGGTGCCTCTGACAGGCAGCAGTGATGCTCACACCCATCCTCAGTGCAGAGGGGACCGTTGTGGAGGACCCTGTCTCTCAGCCAGCACCCCAGGCAGGAAATGGGTGGAGCTTACCTTCATAGAGGTTGCGGAGTAGCGGACGCTCATTGTGGCTAAGGTGGGCTTCGACGCAACTAGCCCCCGTATGTGCCTGGCACCACAGTGACTTATCTGGAACAGAGAACAACTACGTCTCAGAAATGGCATCATTGCTCCATCAGAAGTCTTGGAAAAGGGTGTCTACCACCCACACACAACAGAAGCACAACAATCAATAAACCCAAATCCTAAGAGGCAGGAGGCAACTCTACCCTAAGTCTCTCTTTTTCCCAATTTTTAGTGCTAACTAAACATTCTCCGAAGAATCTAGCGATGTGCACAGTAAACCACGAGCTCGATGTTCCATTTTCTCTGTAAGGGCTGGCTGGGGCTTGGCAGGTGGATGGGAAGTGCAGGCTCTGGAAAGCAGGGCTTGCGAGCAAGGGGCTTCTCTCTGCCCCTTCTGCTTCTGCTCTTTGGTGATGGGCCCTCTTGCTCACCCAGCCCTACTTCACTGGCCTCGGCAGTCCTGCAGCAAGGGAGGGTGGGCCAGAGGCCAGAGCACGTGCGTGAGTACTACCCATACAGAGACTCCGACTCTGGGGCCTCAGCCTGTGCGGGCTAAGGCTAGGGTGGGCCCTCCTCTCACTTCCCAGCCCTTCCTCAGCCAGCACTGGTCGAGGCATGCACCACAGGTTCCCATCAAGGGATGTGGGCCTCCAGTTCTCTGAGACTAGCCCGGAATGTGCAGGCAGCATAGTCCAATGGGTAGCAGAGGCTCTGGAGTTAGACTTGGCTGGATTTAGATCCCAGCTTCATTAACTTCGTGGTCCTGGACAAACCTCCTTACTTCCCTAACCCTGTTTCCTCAACTGTAAAATAGGAATAAAAGTACCCATTTCACAGGGCCGTTGGGAAGCTTCCATCAAGAAGTGTACATAAGGGCACAGGGCTGAACGCAAAACCCATGCTCGAGAAGCAGATGCTTTGAAGCATTTTTTAAATTTGTTACTGGGTCCCCTTGCATTAAAAAAATGTTAACAAAATGGCATCGTGAGCCCAGGAGTTTAGTAGGGAGTGATACAAAGCGTGGGCACACCAGAGAGCAGAGAGCCCTCCAAGCCGTCTGCCAACCTGCCCTGGGAGGCACAGACTTGGGAGGCAGAGGCCCTCTGCCAGACCCTCAGGGTGCACCCCCAGCACTTGAGCTCCAGCAATGGAAGGAGGGAGCCAAAGCACTGGTACTCTGTCCTGTCCAAATGCTGCCTGTGCCCGGAGTGGAGACACGCAGACCAGCCGAGGGCAGTGGAGGCCCCTCTCTCTCTACCTTCAGGTAGGCCAGACTTCCCCCCAGAGTCTGCCACATACGGACAAACACAAAAACAGTGCCTTATGGGTAAATCCAGACACTCTCCAGCTATAGATGATCAGATGCAAGACCACACCCACATGGGCTCAGCCCTGCCTAAACTCCAGGGCTCCTGGGCCTTACCTCCACCTGATGAAGAGACTTGAATATTGACAGATCAAAAGGCAGGAGCTGCTCTTGAATGTTGCTAGTCCCAAAAGGTCCTTCTGTGCCAGAAACCTGTGGCCAGAGAGAGCGCTTGAATTAGGGATGCTGCTGCAACTGCTCCCCAGCCACATTCACGAGGCGGTGCTGCAGCAGCTGCCGAACGTGACTCACAGCAGGCACGCACCTCCACTCACCACATGCATGGTCAACAAAGCAGGCTAAAGCCGAGGTTCTATGCGAGGGGGCACTGGGTCACAACGCCCCCTGGTGCTCACAGCCAGAAGCACAGTGTCAAGAACACCCAAGATGGCCTTCCTTCTCCCAGGGCCCATTCAGCCACCTTCACACATGCTGCCAGCCAATGAGCTGTTATGCCTCACACGGGCTACGTGCCCACAAGAGTGGCTCTCCATTACCAAGCTGCCACAGCTTTACCTTAAGGTACTTAAGGCGACAGGTGAAGTCCAGGATGTGCCCCAGGTCAGTCTTGGCGTCCCCACTGGCACACGTGGGCTTTCCCTGCTGTAGCTGCTCGGTGACCGCATAGAGCTGTAGGGGCCCGATGGCAAAGACCTCTCCGGCCCCCAGGAGCTGTTCTCCTGCAACAGCCACGCCCCACAGGGTGAGCATCCAGCACCAGCCCCACTGTGCAGCCAGGGCACCTGCCCACCTGGCCAACAGTTAACAAGCACTTGGCAAGCACCCTCAGGACGAAGCTATGGTCCTGAGCTCACGTGGGCACAGGGCAGACCCAGGACACGTGATTACAAAGGAAGGGACATGAGAATGTGCGGCTGGGGAGCCTCCAGGAGGCGAGGCCGAGTCAAAATCTGAGGCACTGAGCTGGGATAAAGCTGATGTGAGGCGGCATTCGGGCAGCAGACTCACACTACAACATCTACTGTGCAAACACTCTGTGGTCAGGTGAGGCCAAAGGTGCTAGCCCAGTGCAGCACCTGTGAGGAGGCAGGGTTCTCAACCAGACAGACTGGCACTTGGTCCTTGCTCTGCTCCTCCCAGCCATGTACCCTGAAGCAGGTTCCCGGCCTTCTCATTCTCAGTGTCCTCATCTGCACATCCCGGAAGGAAGGCAGTGAGATGCCCAACACAGGGCTAAACTACGGGAAACACTCATTACACGTCAGCTACTGTTACTATGCTCTCTGGCAGGGCCACGACCCCGGGCTGGCTTCTGTTTGACGTCTAACCTCTTTCAGGTAAGGGCAAACCAGGTGTAAGAGGGCAGCATTGCCACCTACCTTCCAGAACTCCACCTCAGGACTTCGGACTAGATCCTGAGCCTGAGGTTAGCCCCCAACACAGAGACTCAAAAGAGTACTAAGGTAAGGTCCATAGCTTCTCGGACCTGGCTGCCCGCAGGGCAAGTAGACAGGCAGGCTCAGCTGTGGACCAGATCCAGGGATTTGGGCAAAACCCCAGGGAGGTGGGCCCTGGCTGGGACTCATCAGCCCAGCACAACAGATGTAGGCGGAGTTCTGCGCCACCCTGGGTCCCCAGCTGCCTAACAGGGCTGGGCGAGTTACACAGTATTTCAGGGACTCCTGGCCACATACCTTTTTCAAAGAGCTCTTCAGCCAGTGCTGCGGTGATGCCATTTATCTCCTGCAGAGAAAACAGAACCCACAGTTAGGAAGTCCCCCTGCCCCAGTCACTGGGACGCACACATCCCCTGCTATCTACCCACCTGTTGCTGCAATGCCAGATCTCTAGAAAGTTAATGTAACAAAAAGAGATTATGATATACAACAAAAGAGAAAGTAAACTAGAAGTCAAAGTGCCCAGGAAAGTGAATATTTCCAGTTCTGTGGATATTTGGAATGTCACCTCAAAGGCAGAATGGAAAGCAGACTATTGTGACTCTCAGCACACAGGCCCTGGCTCACACACGAGGCCCAGGAGGCCAGCAAAGCCTGGTTATGCAGAGACCCAGCTGGGAAGCCAGCAGCTCCCAAAACTGGCCCCAGAAGATCCTAGGAGACGGTGTGACAGAGAGAAAGTCCTATTTCTTCTACGAGGGACCGTTTCTACTTTCTTTCACATTCCAAGTGAGCACTTGCTCTCTTTCTGTGCTTATCCAGCAAGCCCTGCACCAGTCCACTTGGCCCCAAATTCATACAGAAGAGGCAGGAAAGGACTTCTTTAATGAGGCCTGACAGGCTAAGCCCACAGTCATATAACAGCTGGTATGCTGGGGTCTGAACCCCCTGAGCAGTTACTGCATACTGGCACACTCAGGTTCCCCAATGCCCCATGTGAGGAAGATGGCATTTTGAACTCTGTTTCACAGATGAGAAAATTGAGGTGGAGAGGTGCCGTATTCTCCAATTTTATAGAAATTGGCTAAAAAGCAGCACAGTCATTTGGCCTTGAAGGCTCTCTCTGTACGTCACCAACTGCCTCAGTGCTTTTGTGTATAATTGTGGGGACAGTAGGGCCCCCCAGCTGCAAATCCTGCAGGTAAGAATTTTAACAAATTGACAGATGGCAGCCTTCTGGTAAACAGGCCCAGATGGAGGCCACACAGTTGCCTTCGTAACTCATGGGAACAGCTCTGCCACCGGGACATGCGACTCACATATTTATGGGACTCAATAGGCACCAGATTGGAGACAGAATGTCCTTTTCTTATTTTTCTCTGTAGTTTGTCTGTGCCCTTACCTTTCATACATGATGGACATGTTAAAGTTGTTTATATGCTGTATCTTCTTCCTGTTGTGCATGCCTTTTACCTTTGTTTGTGGCAGTTTTCCTGACACAGAGATTTTTCCATTTTATAAAAGTTGTTTAATCTGTGCTTCTTTTTCTTCGTGACTTCAGGGCTCTTCCCCAACCCCAGGATTATATAAATATTCCTCTAATTTTTCTTTCAGTACCTTATACTGGCTTTTTAAAATGTGTTCATTTCTTTAAGCTGCTTAAAATTCAGTTTACATATTCTACGAGAATAAGCTCCTTTGGCATCACAAATGGACAAAAAGCCCAAGGGAGAAAAATGAGCAAATGTGGCCCCAGCAGATGAAAGGTCATATGAAAAGGGGCCACCAGGACAACACAGGCTCTGAGCAGGACAGGGCTCCAGCTAGGGAGGAGAGAGGCTCTCCATTCATGGTGAAGTTCAACTTCAGTCTCTTGCAACAACTTAAACTCCATTATAGTTTCCTTGACTGCTGTGAAGAACTGAAGATTAGGAAGAGCTTGGAATGGTCCAAAGGCTCGTTTCTCTGCCACTAGTTTTGAGAGCCACAGCCCGTCTCTAAGTTAAGTCCGCTGCCTGAGCATCACCTGGTGAGTCCTGAAACAGGCAGGTTCCTGAGCAGCAACTCTCTGACCTGTGCTAGTAGTGACCCTGGGGATCCCAAAGGTCTCCTGCAAGAAAGGGCTCCCTGCCCTCCATCTGACCTAATAATGTTGCATTTCTTTGGGCAGCTGGCTTCAATGCCAACCCTGCCAATAGGACAAGGCTGGCATTTCCAGAAAACACAGAAATCTGAGAGAGATAGTGAGGGCCAAGGGCTCATGCTAAGCAGAGAGCAGGGGTTTTACTTCGGGGCAATCTAAGCAGCAAACTATGTGACAATTTCTTTCCCACTCTTTGGGGCACAGGAAGTGCACACTGCTGCAACACTTTGTCTCCCAGGCTCATCTTCATCTGGGGAGACTTCATGGGACAGGAAAAAAGGAACATCTTGGCCCCTGAATTGAGAGTTCAAGTCTCCTAACAGAAGCATTTTGCTGGCCTCCTCAGAGTATTCTGGTTAAGCTGTAGCCTTGTGTGCAGAGCAAAGGTGAGCAGAATCAGGCCTTCTCCTGGTGTGGGAGGGTGGGGATGGGGTTCAGTGCCCACCCCCATCTAAGCCACTGCAGATTGTTAGGTCACCTGAAGGGAAAGGTGACTCCCACACACCTCACCCAATCTGGGTGAAGGGGACCCAAAGTGCTTTGGGGTGCCACAAATGTCTGAATTGAGATGCCTTTTTTTTTTTTTACAGTTCTTTATTTTGAGAGAGAGAGACAGAAAGAGAGTGTGAGTGGGGGAGAGGGAGAGACAGAATCCGAAGCAGACTCTGTGCTGTCAGCGTAAGGTCTGACACAGGGCTTGAACTCACAAAATGGGAGATTATGACCTGAGCCGAGATCAAGAGCCGCGACACTTGACTAAGCCACTCAGGCACCCCAAAATGCAGTTTTAAAAAAAGACATTCTTTATACCTCAAAACATTTTTCAGTAAAATTAGGTATGTTTAAAAACCATTAACAACCATCCCTAAATGGGTGCTAGACCAGTCAATCAGCCGCCTACCAGGACCACGTGTTGGTGTACGCCCTCAGGCAGCAGTGTGAGCTGCACACAAATGCGCCACAAACTAGTCAGGCTGTAGATCAAAAGCTACATCTGTGCATGTGGCACCCTGAGACCCAGTGCACCCCACAGCACACGTGCCTGTGCTCAAGACATAACCCCAGACCAGTCCGATGCTTCTGCTTGGGCAGAGCACAGAGTACTTGTTAGCAGGGCACAAACAAGGGACACCATCACATGTCACTACGTGGTTCACTCACACACATGCTAAGGGTTGGCGGGCCCTATATAGCTCTTATTTCATGACTGTGATGAGGCATTCTAGCAGGAGACGGGTATGTTATGTGCAATTCGGCTTTAAGTAAAAATTCCCCACTGAGACATTCAAGGCTAAATATTTACTGGGGAGAGCTCCAAGACCATAAGGATGCTGCAGAGAAATCTGCTACCACTCACAGCCTCAGTACCTTGCCACTGAGACAAAGAATGGATGCGGATACTAAGGCTGATGTTAAGGTGGTAACAGTCCTATCACAGCTCCTGATTTCAAATTTCATAAAGCACCTTCGTCCTAGACAACTGGCTTTAAAATAAGAAAATGACAGAAATGCCACCTTTGACAAAAATTGGATGCCTTTCCTTACCAGGGCAGCCAGCACTGGATGGCATTTGGTGAGCCCCCATGGGCCCACTGCTCTTCCAGGCTCTTTACCTTCACTGCACGGTCTCCACCAATTCTCAAGCTTGGGGGACATCACCCCCAAGCTTACAAAGGAAGGACTGAGACACAGAGAGGTCAAATGACTGACTTAGAAGAAACAGTCAGGAAGCGGCTTGCCTCCTAAGTCCACTGGTTGACATCCTGCCTCAAAATGGTGTGCTAAAATTCTCTGTGGGATTCCATTTCACTGAATTTGAAAACCTCTGCTTGGGGGGTGTTGGGATGAGGTTTGTCACTGAGAGTTCCAGGAGTACTGAGCCACAGCTATCTGGAGGGAAACAGCACAGCAACAGGCCCAGTGCCGAGGTGTACCCACCCACTCACTGCAACACAGGCGGCTGGGCTGCCCCAGCCCCTGGATTCTCCGGCTCAGAGCTGGCCACAGACAGATGAACTGCTTTCTTGCCTTGCCATCAAAATCCACACCGCAAAGGAATGAAGTTGGACCCTTACCTCACACGATAAACAAAAACTAACTCTACGTGGATGAAAGACCTAAATATAAGAGTTAAAACCATAAAAGTCTTAGAAGAAGAAAACAAAGCTCTAAAGTTCTGTAATCTTGGATTAGACCATGCTTTCTAAGGACGTCAATAACATAAGTGACCAAAGGAAAAAAAATGGATGAAATGAACTTCATCAAAATCTAAAACTTTCGTGTTTCAAAGGACAGTACCAAGAAAATGAAAAGATAATTTGCACAATGGGAAAAATATTTACATATCACATTTCTGATAAGGGTCTAATACCCAGAATATATTTAAAAAATTCCTAAAACTCAACCACAAAAACACAAGTAACTTAATTTTTTAAAGTGCCAAGGAGGGGCACCTGGATGGCTCAGTTGGTTTGGGTGTCTGACTTCGGTTCAGGTCATGATTTGAGCCCCACATGGGGTTCTGTGCTGACAGCTCAGAGCCTGCAGTCTGCTTCGTATTGTTCTCCCCCTCTCTCTGCCCCTCCCTTTCTCCCCTCTCAAAAATAAACAAACATTAAAAAAAATTTTTTTAATTAAAAATGAAAAAATAAAATGCCAAGGATATCTGAATACATTTCTCCACTGACGGTGTACAAATGACAAATAAGCATACGAAAAGAGGCAGCCTCATTAGGGAAATGCAAATCAAAACAAGGAGACACCACTTCACACCCACTAGGATGGCTATCAAAAAAAGTGGACAGTACCAAGTTCAACAAGGATGTGGGGGGAAGAGAGCCTGTATATTACTGATAGGAATGTCAAATGGAAAAATTTTGGCAGCTCCCCACAGGACCCAGCAATGCCACTCTTTATATATCCCCAACAGAAAGGAAAATATATGGTCCATATAAAAACTTATATGTGAATGTTCACAGCAGCATTATGCATAATAGCCAAAACATGGAAACCCAAATGTCCGTTGACTGAAAGATAATGTCGTACATCTAAACAGCAGAATATTACTCAGCCAAAAAAGGACCAGAGTACAATACAAATGGACCTTGCAAGCATCATGCTAAGCAAAAGAAGCCCATCACAAAGGCCACATTTGTATGATTCCATTTATATGAAATGTCCAGAATAGGCAAATCCATGGGGTACAGAAAGTACATCAGTGATTACTGATGGGTACACAGTTCCTTTTCAGAATGATGAATGTTCTGGAATTAGACAGTGGTGATATCCACACAACTATGTGAATATACTAAAACCAAGGAACTGTATGCCTTACAAGAGTGAATTCTATGGTATGTGAATTCTATTTTAACGAAAAAAAAACCCACAAAAAAACAAAAAACCAGGCTCAGGACAAGTAGGGTTCCCTGAGCCAGACCTGTCCAACGTCAGCCCCACAAGAAGTGGAACACATTGGGGACAATTTCAGTGAGGATGCTGATGGGACAAGGGTCGGCAGAAACATTCCCTTTAGAGCATCCAGCCTACAGAAAAGGCTGACAAATCTTTCAGGTCCTGTTTGTTCAAACTCATTTGAAGATCTAGTGGTTCTCAACCAGGTGCAATTTTGTCCCTCAGGGGAATATTTGTCAGTGCGTGAGGCCATTTTGGTTGTCACAACCTGGGGCGGCTACTGGCGTCCAGGGGGCAGAGTACAGAGATGCCGCTCAGCAGTGCACAGGACAATCCTCATGACAATCATCCAGCCCCAAAGGTCAACAGTGCCACGGCTGAGAAACCAGGATTTAAGGTAATGATGGGTCAATTACTTTTTTAAAATCCTTGCATGTATACAACCCAGGGCCCTTCTTCTTTTTTTTTTATTTATTTTTATTTTTTATTATTTTTTATTTTTTGAGAGACAGACAGAGAGCAAGCTGGGGAAGGAGCAGAGAGGGGGGAGACACAGAATCTAAAGCATGCTCCAGACTCTGAGCTGTCAGCACAGAGCCCGATGAGGGGCTCGAACTCACAAACTGCGAGAACATGACCTGAGCTGAAGTTGGACACTTAACCGACTGAGCCACCCAGGCACTCCCATGGGCCCTTGTGATAACAGTAATTTCAATATGTCCGATATGTTCCAAACGGTAGAGCATGCCTCAAACCAGAACCTCAGATGTGGGCCAGCCCAGGCCTACCTCAGGCAAACCAATCTCAGAAGAGCAGCCCAGGCCTTTCCATGCTCAGAGCTGGGCAAACCTGAGGTAGCCAGGAGATTTGTTCCTCAAAGGCCTAGGTCTTAACTAATGAATTATACTTTCAAAGGGCTGCTTATCAAGTTTTAGCCTTTAATGACCAATCAAAGCTTTCTTAAAGAACAGCATTTCCTAAAATACTAACCGACAGTTTCTCTGAAAAACTCCCATAAGGAATGGAAATTTTTCCTCACATACAGAAAGAAAATGTAAAAAAAAAAATACCTACAACAGGAAACTGCTAGCCACATACACTACTGGTATATGCTGAATAAAATCCAAAGCATTTATATAGATACATGCCATCTGTAAATGTCACCCTTTTTCCTCACAGCCCCTCCAAGCTTAGTGACCCAATACTAGCGTTATCACCAAATTTCCAGGCTCTATCTAGCACTCCAAGAAAGGTTCAACTGTCCTACTCTGAAAGCACTTCAAGAAAGTTGTGTTTTAAACATTATTGGAGCCTTTAAGGCCACAACCTACAGGTCCCTTCCTAAAAGATAAGCCTGAAAATGGAATGGGTTCTTTCATATCTTCATCACGTAGAGAGAAAACGATTAAATGTCAATTATCCAAAAACCTATCACCCAGAGATGATTCTTAGTATTGTGGTATATGATCTTTCAGAATTTTCCTGGACAAATATTCCCACATAAACCTATTTTCAAAAAAACAGGACCATTTTATAGCCTTCTCATTTCATATAGTAATATACTTATTTTCCTTTGTCAATGAATCCACAGCTGCACCATCATTTTCTAGCAGAATATCCAATTACATGATCAAAAATCCTGTGATTTTTTAAAAAACCACCTCCACTGGACTTTTGATAGTCTTCAGTATTTTGCTACTATCCTGGAATGTACCTATATCCTTTTCTTTTCTTTTCCTTTTTTTTTTAAATTTACTTTGAGAGAGAAGGGGGGCAGGCATGAGCGAGCTGGGGAGGGGCAGTGAGAGAAAGAGAGGGAGAGGGAGGGAGGGAGGGAGAGAGGGAGGGAGAGAGGGAGGGAGGGAGGGAGAGAGGGAGGGAGGGAGGGAGAGAGGGAGGGAGGGAGAGAGGGAGGGAGAGAGGGAGGGAGAGAGGGAGGGAGGGAGGGAGGGAGAGAGAGAGGGAGGGAGGGAGGGAGGGAGGGAGAGAGGGAGGGAGAGAGGGAGGGAGGGAGAGAGAATCCCAAACAGGCTCCACACTGCCACCACAGAGCCCAATGCGGAGTGTGAATCCACAAACAGTGAGATCGTGACCTGAGCCGAAATCTAGAGTCAGATTCTCAACCTACTTAGCCACCGACTGAGCCACCCATACCTATATCCTTTTCACAGTGGCCTGACTTTCCCCCACTAGAATAAATTCGAAGAAGTGGAATTGTTAGCTGTTTTCAATGTTTGAGTTTCACACAGCTGAACTTCCCTGTGTGAAGTGTGACAGCTCGTCCTGTCACCAGCAGCCCATGAAAGTTGTTCCTCTATCCAAAGGGAGTACAGAGCCGCTCCAGGGCATATACTGTAGTCTATCTATCTACGGACACTCGGCACCCTGGACCCTGAAGATGCCCTCAGATAGCAATATTCTGCTGACACAGCCTGACTCCTTAGTCCTGAGCTGTAAACCAACAACGAAATGATAGTCTGTGCCAGGTGTCAGCTGTTTCTAATCTACCCGCATCCATTTGGACGGAAAACTAGCTTCAACACCCACAGGCTGTTTTTGCTCAACAAAATGCCATGTGGTAAAGGAAAACCTGTCTGTGGCTACAGGCTAATTTAGAGCAAATCTGTCAACAAACATGCTCCTGCCCATATCCCGTCCCCACCCTGGTGATGTTCCTACATCTTTCTAACCTCGGGGTCAAACCCCAGCCCACCTCTCCTGAAAGCTGAGACTGAACACTGATTTATGCCTTGAGCTGTGGTGGCTGCAGGCTTGCAAGGGGACTTACTAGGAGGAACTTACATAGAAATGAAAATGTAAGAAGTGGGCCAGCACGCTGGGGGCCACACCAGGGAAGGTGGCCAGGAGCGTCTGCAGGTAGATCTCCAGATCCTTCTCTCTCTTCTCCACCAAGCTTCTCGAGTTTTTCCCAATTATCTTTTTGGGCGGAAGTAGGTTTTTATCAATTTTCCTTTCTGCAACCAGCTGTAAGAAAACAGAAGCACGGTCAACCACAGACCAAGAGGTTCTGCAATGGTGCAGGACCAAGGCAAGCAGCCTGCGGACAGGAGCCTGTCACAACTTCCACAACCCGTCTTGGCAGCAGTGTCAGAATTAGTGACCAAACTAGTGTATCTGGAACTTGGCCTCATCAGAGTCAACTAGGATTAGAAATACCACTACAATCCCAGACAAGGAGCTCCATCTGGAGACTGTGGAGACATTCAGAAAATACCTCCAGGCCTCTAAAAACCATCATCTTTTCCAAACCAGAATGGAAAAGAATCAGGGCAGTACTCTGTCTTTAAAACACTCATGTTGCAAATGACCCAGAGAAAGGCAGCTCTACCCAAAAACAAAGAAAGAAATGGAATCACAGCTGGATATTAAAGTATAGGCTCTGGAATAGCTACAGTCAGGTGAAACAAGTTCAAACCTGTTTCCTCTCCAGGAAACTAAACATTATAGGCACGGAGCCGGTTCTGCCCTAAATTTAATGTGTGGCACAATGGGAATTTGGCCTAAAAGCACCCCCCCCCCCAAGCCCTGAGACACAGATCCCCAGTTCTCAAGAATTACCTTTTCGTGCAGATCATAGAAATCGCTGTAGCGGTGCTTGACTGTCCATTCATGGCTGCCAACAGTGACCTGGATGATGTAAACCTACAAGCGAAAACCAATAGTCCTTGCCCAGCCAGCAACAAGGAAAGCCTAGTTCTCCCCTCAGCAATAGCTGCAGGCCACCCAGACGGTCCCAGCACCCAGGCCAAAGCTAGGCTGCCCTTGCCTGTTAGCCTCTGCATCTGACCCTAAGCAGCAGGACCCCCTCTCAACCTCCTCCACAGTCCTAGCACTGGCTGGCAGGCACATGGAATCGATCTGTGGCTCTGTCCAACAGTGTGGAACAAAAAAGGTGACCATCCTATCAAGCCATCTCTTTAGTTTTTTTGTTTGTTTGTTTGTTTTTTTGTTTTTTTTTTTTTACTTCCAGCCTCCAACCTGAGCTGCAGGCAAGGCCACCCTTCCAGGGGAGGCAAAACAGGGTGGGGTCTGGAGGGACTAGCTTCTCTGCTGTATATTTTTCCAGGTGCCCCAACTATATCCTAGAAGCAAGTCCCTTCCCGAAGCTTTCAGCTGGTTCATGGCTATGATTTCTGTTGCTGAGCCAGGAGTCAAAGAACTAAGAAGTTGATGGGAGGGCGGGGGAAGAGCAGTGATGAACAATCAAATCCTAGCAGAAGGCAATATAGCTTAGCGGTTAAGGGAATGGGCCCTGGAGTCAAGGAAGACCTGAGTTCAAAACTCAGGTTCTGCCATTTCCCGGCTGTGGCTTATGTAAGTGACTGGGAGCCTAAATTCTCTCTGAGCCTCAGTTTTTCCACCTTAAAATCTGATAGGCTTAACAATCGAATAAAGTAATTCACGTAAAATGCTTCGTACAAGGCGTGACATGTAGCAAATGTTCAACAAACATAGGTGTGTTAATAATATTCAACTCAGCACAGCCAGAGACAAGCCGTAGGGTCAGCCTGGATCACCACTTCCCTGGTACCCATGCAGAGGAAGGCCTCAACCCCTCCGAATGAGAGCTTTTTGGAACTGACGTCCCAGCTGAATGCTGCTTAGGGGTGATGGACAGCCAGCCATCTGCTCAGAGATCTTAACCCTCACCTGGAGAGGCCCTCTGGTCCCAGTGTCCTGCCCCTCTCTGCAGCATGCAGGGAAGGGGGAGGAGAAATAATCAACTCAGCTGAAGCCTCCAAGGAAGAGCAGCCATTTCTCTAGGACCGGCCTGTTGCTCCAGGATCCTCCCCCAGCCCCTTTCCAGCCTGGCAGCTTCCCTCTCCCTCCTGCTGCCCAGGAAAGGAAAAAGAGCCAGGGAAATGACCCTTAGGAGGAGGGTTAGGATGAGGCCCAAAGTGGTGGGGTGAAGGCAGGGCCAAAGCCCCCCACCCCCACCACTTCCCACCCTCAGGGAACAAAGAACCAGAGGCTGGGAGATGCTCAACACGCCCCCACCCCAAGACCAGTCCCTGCTAGGCAGCCTACCAGGTCCAGCAACCTGGTGATCAACCCCATCCAGACCCAGAAAAGCCTCCCAACTCCATCACAGTTTGGAGCTCCATCTCCCTTTTCTGTTCTCCACCTCCCCAGCTTTGATTGAAGTGTGTGGGCGGCATGCTGCCCCGACAGCCCCCGCCCCCCTCCCCCCGCGCAAACCATGAAGACCCCTGAGGTTCCTGGGTCTTAACAGTTTCTGTCCAGAGTGACCATCTCAATTCCCCTGTGTCACGGCTCCACTCCTCCCCCATTCTGGTCATTGCCTGACCCCCTAGGGCCTCGGAGCTCCAGATCCCCCCGTCATTTTTAAAGCAAATCTCAATTGCGACCCCAACCCCCCCCCCAAGATCAAGACCCCGCTCCCTCTTCTTCAGGGCCTGCAGGGACCCCCGAACCTTTCCCCTGATTACATCCATCTGAGACCCCTCCCCTCCTGGAGCCCCTGTCACGTCCTCCCAGGCCCGCGCCCTTCCAGGCCTAGAGGATCTACAAGGGCCTCCGCCTCATCTAGACTCCCGTCTTCCGCAGACCCCCTTTATCCCCAGATCCTCCCCAACCCTAACCTTTTCTGAAAATGTACCCATTCCCCAAGCTCCCTCCCTGGACCCAACCCGGGACCCTGTTTCCGGACATGCGGAACCGAACCCCCTTCCCCAGATTCCTCTCCTCGAAATCGGGGCCCCCGCTACCCCCTCCTCACCGGTGGCGGGGCCCAGATACCCCCCAATCCTCTCGACTCGGACTTCGGGTTCCAGTCGCTACCCCTAGTTATGGCGCTCGCGCCCCCTGCACACCGTATACGTGTCCACGAGCTCGGAGCCCACGACGCGCGCCTCCTTGACTGGCTCGGCCTCTCGCTCCGGCCCGAAGCAGCGCGCCGCCGCCGCCATATTCCGGGATCCGTTGCTGCAGCCGCTGCCGCCGGTCGCAGACTGGCAGGAGCAAGGGGCGGGGTCGGCGTCCCACCCGCCCCCGTCGCACGCTGTGCCGCCATCTTGGCCCCGCCTCCTCCTCGCGCCCTCGCCCCGCCCCTCGCGTGTAATTGACAGCAGCCGCCAAAGGCGCGCGTGCGCAAGCCGTAGAGGCCTGAGAGTTTGTATGATTAGTGATCTGTGTCTTGCGGTACTCCCTGCAGCCTGGGAGAAGACATGCACTGGGCCGGGGACAGTCCTGTACATTGCCACTCGGTGCCCTGGAAGGGAGGACAGAAGATCCCGCACCTCCCGGGCAACCCAAAGCAAGTCATTGCACCACCTGGCCTCAGTTTCCCAGTCCCGAAAAGGGACAGGCCAAACCTGGCTTTCAGGCTCATTCCCTGTCGGACACGAGAGGGTTGAAGGAGACATATGAGCTGTGCTTAGAGCCCGAGCTGGACAGAGGTTCTTAACCTCTCCAAGACTTGGAGAGCTGTTTTATCATAAGAGGTTAATCAATGCAGTGCCCAGCACTCAAGGCCTGGAGCTTGTGTGGTTATCAAGTGGGGGTTCTGCATGTAGGTGGGAGGGATATGTGCTGGCCATCGAGTGCAAGACCCCCAGATGGTGCCCTACCAGAGCTCAGAAGGAGGGGATGGCAGACTGGCCCTGGACACAGAAACTACAGTGCTGGAATGGGAGAAGCACAGGTACAGAGAATCCTAACTGGGGAAGCCCCCAGACCCAGAAGAGGGAGATGGTAACCCAGCTGGAGGGGATAGTAGCACAGATAGAGCATCTGTGTTTATTGAATGACTAAGTGAAGCTTACTCAAGCCCAGAGCACTCCTTGGGGAGATGAGAGGTCTTGGGCATGGATCCTCTGACACTCCTGGCTGAAGGGGTCCGGACCACTCTGTACTAAGGTGGGTCAATAACTTCCTTCTCCAGTGGTATCTGGGTAGCTCAGTCGGTTAAGCCTCTGACTTCAGCTCAGGTCATGATCTCATGGGTTGTGGGTTCTAGCCCCTTGTCAGACTCTGTGCTAACAGCCTGGAGCCTGCTTTGGATTCTGTGTCTCACCTCTCTCTCTTTGCCCTTCCCCCACCTGTGTGCATGCCCCCCCCCCAAAGTAAATAAATAAACTTTTTAAAAAACTAAAAAAAAAAATAATAACTTCCTTCTCCAACAGTTACACAGCACCATACTCTGAGCTTGGCTTTCAAAGCTTCTCTTGGCACAGCCTCTCCTTGCTTACTGCTGGCCAGCACCCCCCCCCAACTCCCCCCCCCCCCCCAGCAGGTTTAACTTAAGCCAGGGACTACCAAGTCGGTCATACCTTGAGCAAGTCACTAGTTCCTCCAGGAGCCTCAGTTTCCTCATCTGAAAAGTGGGAATAATATTGCCCACCTCTCTAATCAGATAGGAGTTGAGTAACTGCGTATAGGAGCCTAGATTGGGGTCCACTACTTTGCAGCATCTGTCCTGTCTTCGGCTCATGTTTTCATTCATTCAAGAAACCTTTCCAGAGGGTCCCTTGGGGGACATGGGGGACAGAGAGGGAAAGATGTGGTCCTTGCAGCCCTTCCTCTGCTCCCTGCACTGGGCAGAGGACACAGGAACTCAAGCCAGCCTGAGATCACCAGGGCTGGGGGAGGGGGTGGAGGATACTGCAAGCAGGGGTGGGCTGGGCCAGCAGGAATGTGGTGGGGCAGGGCTATTTAAGCCCAGGACTGGCTGGCAACGCCAGCAGCCTGCCCTGTGAGCCGCCAGCATGGATGACATCTACAAGGCTGCGGTGAGGGACTGGGCTGGGCAGGGCTGGGCAGGGCTGGGGTGGGTGGGCCCACTGGGGGCTCACTCAACTCAGGATGGGGGTGGGCACAAAGGTGGTAGAGACCCAGGAAAGGGCCCTGCACTTTCAGCCCAAGCCCTCAAGGGGACGATGGATCTGGCATTCCAGTTCTAGGGTGTGGAAGGAATGAGGGGTTCAGGGTCTGGAGAGAAGCTGTCAGGTGGGTGGAGGAGATCACAGCTTTTAGCATCATGTCTGTCCCCATCTCCAAGTGTCTGTAGTCTGTGTCACTGTCTTCCGGCCACATCTCCCTTCACTTGTGTCTGTGGTCTCTGGACCTTTGCCTTTTTTAGTCTTTTTCCATCTCTTTGTTCCTTCCAAGCTGTCCCTCCGAGTCTCTGCTGCTGTCTCCCTGTCCCCCCGACCCCTTCCTGCCCCTTACATTCTGCTTCTCACACTCACGATCCCCCACCTACCTCCAGTTCCTTGGATGGCTGAAGATGCTGTGGAGGGTGGGACAAGAGTTTGAGGAGGGGGCTGGAGAGCTGGAATCCTAAGCTGGAGAAGGGGCTTTGAAGTTTGAGGTAGACAGGGAAGCACTGGCCACAGGGGAGAGACTGGGAAAAGGGAATAGAGAACTGGGGCCCCAGCCCACATCAGGCCTGGCAGGCACAAGTCTCGGTGGTTTAGCCAGGGGTGAGGGCTGGAGAGTGGTCACCCCAAGTCCCTGCAGCATCCTGGGGTCACAGAGGGGTTTTAGATGCTAGTCCCTCCCAGGAGGGGGGTGTTGCTGACCTCCCCCTGCCCCAGAGACAAGGACATTCGGCACAGACAGCTGTCCCCAAGGGAACCCTTCCCTCCACCCTGGTAGTGCAGCCCCCCTCCTGGGCAGGGAAGATCTACAGCTGGCTCTGGGGGCGTCCCTGCCTATCCCGCAGGAGTCCATGGATCTGGGGCGGGTAGCCCTCCACCCTGTGCCCATACAAGGCCTGGCGGGGCTGGGGACTAATTTTGGCTTCTGAGGCACCATCAGGCCAGGGGGCCAGATAACGCTGCCCCACCCCCTGCATGCCAGAGTCTCCAGAACAATCACCAGGTTTAACTTTGTCCCCCGTTAAAAATAGCCCAGTGGCTATCCCGGTCAGATTACTGTGGGTGGCTTTGCCCATCCCCACACTGGTTTTATTGTCCCAACCTGAGGGACAGCTGTCCCTCAGGCCACTCAGCTTGGGTTTCAGAAGGGGGGCCAAAAGGGCATTGAGTGAGTGGTCACTGACTATTGTTACTCAGGGTCACCTTGGCCCTGGAGGGGGCACCCACCTGTCACCCTGGCCCTAAGCCCAGTCTTAGTGAGACCAGCTGGGTCACCTCAGGGCTTCAGGGACAGGGAGGGAGGCCTGAGGACTGTGACCTGGGAATGGCCTGTCTATTCCTGGCTTCACTCTTCCTATCTGTGGAATGGGTTGGTTTCCTTAAAAGCAACTAAGGCCTGAGTCTGAGTCCTGAGACCTCTTTTCCTCTCTAGGTAGAACAGCTGACAGAAGAGCAGAAAAATGGTGAGTGCCCAAACATATGTGTGGGGACAGCAGGGCTGGGCTGGGAGAGCATGAGGACCCCAGAGGCTGGGTCCCTCTCAGTGTGACCCACTGAGGTCTTGGGGGGAAATGGGCAAGTTGGCAGGTGGCCCCAGGGGTCTGGCCTTCTGGGGTCTTTGCTTCTGAGCCCTGGCCACTCTGCACTTCCCCCCTACCTTGGACACAGAGTTCAAGGCAGCCTTTGACATCTTCGTGCTGGGCGCTGAGGATGGCTGCATCAGTACCAAGGAGCTGGGCAAGGTGATGAGGATGCTGGGACAGAACCCCACACCTGAGGAGCTGCAGGAGATGATTGATGAGGTGGATGAGGACGGTGAGCCCCTCTGTCCCCCCCCCCCGCCCCGCCCCAGGCTCCAGACCCATATCACCCTCTGGTTGCTGAGGACCTGAGTCCTGACTCCGCCACTTATTATTCTGTGCCCTTGAAGGAACTATTTTGCCTCCCTGAGCCTCAGTAATCTCATCTATGAAATGGGGATAACGACCGCACTCGTCTCACAGCGTTGCTAAAAGGATGCAGCAACAATACTGGGGTCTAATGTTGAGACCATTGTAACCGTCCCTCACTAATGGCTGTGCTGCTAACCTTGTAGGCAGTGGCACCGTGGACTTTGATGAGTTCCTGGTCATGATGGTTCGGTGCATGAAGGATGACAGCAAAGGAAAGTCTGAGGAGGAGCTGTCAGACCTCTTCCGCATGTTTGACAAGTGAGTGCATGACGCTGGACCTCTGACCCTGAACCTAACAGAGCTGGGGAAAGGGGGACAGTTTGTGATGTCAAGGTCTCAGTCTCCCATTCTATGCAATGGGGGAATGGGATGCCCCACCTCCCAGTGGCCCTGCCTTGCCTCTTGGGGTCATGGGTGGGGCTGCTTCTTCCCTTCATCTAGCCCCCACCATGAGCTCTCGAGGTCCCCTTCACCCTCTCCACCCCACTCCCCACCCCCCAGAAATGCTGATGGCTACATCGACCTGGATGAGCTGAAGGTGATGCTTCAAGCTACAGGTGAGACCATCACAGAAGATGACATTGAGGAGCTCATGAAGGATGGTGACAAGAACAACGATGGCCGCATTGACTATGATGGTGAGGGGCGGGGTGTGCTGGGTCCCCGTTGCCCACACCCTGCCTAGCCCCCTTCTCTGACCGAGACCTGTCTCTCTCTCCACAGAGTTCCTGGAGTTCATGAAGGGGGTGGAGTAGACACCAACCCTCTCCCAGAGCTGCCTGTGCTACCTGGCGACTCCAGCCGGACCCTGGGGTGGGGGTAAGGGACCAGGGTCCCCAGCATGTGAGCTTGGGTGTGTCCTTGGCCGACCGTGGGCCCTCACTGACTGCCTCCCCCAGCCCTATCCTAGGGAACTCAAATAAAGCCCTGCTCCCTGGAGGCCTGGTGTCTGGCTTTCATTCCCGGGGGGCTGTGGATGCTCCACCAGGGTCCACTGATGCTCTGATGACCACTTCCTGCTTTATCTCAGAGCCTGTGTTCTGCCCATCCCTGTACATAGGCTTCTGCCAGAGGGGTTAGATTAGATTAGAGATTACCATGTTCCATGGCCTGCTGACTCCTTTCTATGACTGTTGATGTCCAGATGATTCAGCATCTGGAATTGGTGGTGGCCTGGGAATCCACATTTAACAGGCTCCTGGCGGCTGTGGCTCTGGTCAGCCAGTTGGCTGAGAGGTCCTGTGCTTGGAGAGAACAGGGCACCCTTCTAGGCCCTGGAGGCCACTCGGCACAGCAGCCCAGCTCCTTCTCGGCTCTGGTTGTGGAGAAGCAGGATGCCACATGGGCTCAGTAGGCTGTAGTACCAGTCCATGTGCCCGCTCGCTTGCATTTCGTGCTGGCAACACTGATTCCCTAGCACTGAGGGACACACTGTCTATTCTCTTTCCACTCACCCATTTGCCAGGTGAGGACCCCAGCACCCAGAGAGGCACAGGGACCTGTCAAGGTCATCCAGCGAGCCTGGCAGAGAGCAGAGAGCCTGGCTCCCAGGCCAGGGCTCTGTCTGATGAACCAGGTCCAGACGGGTATAATTTCCAGTTCTCCTGAGCCTCAGAGGCTCCAGCGACCCACTTTCCCTTCCTGACAGAATGGAAGTGTGAGACTTGGTGGCTCTCAGCTTAATGGGGGCCAGAGCTGCAGCCAGAACATTGAGTGGCTGCAAGTGGCACTGGCCTTGGAGCGGGGGCCACAAGGACATGGAGGTATCAGCATGGTGCTTGCAGGAGCGACAGCTGCCACGGTGTGTAGGCTCCATCCAGAATGCCAGCAGCTGTCCTTGCTCCGCCCCACCGCTCCGAGGCCTCTCCACCTGTGCCCCAGCCTTAGCATTCCCCAGACAGGCCCAGCATTCCGGAGATGGTCTGGAATTCTGGGGATGCCTCCAGTGGAGACCAGAGCCACAGGAGCTGCCTGGTCCCTGGGGAGGCCTGAGGGGAGATCTGAGGGGTCCCTTCAGGCCCACCCTTGGGAGCAGGAGAACTCAAGGACCTACACGTACACCTAGGAATGACAACATCCCAGAAGAGCAGGTGGGGCCACAGTGGGCCCACCTGCCAGTGCGCCATTCCACAGTTTAAGCACATACCTACTTTATGCCTGGCGTGGGCTGTATGCAACCCTCCAGAGGGAAGCCTCGTCCCTAATTTCATGAAATTTACCATCAACTTGGGAAGACAAAAGAGAGCAATGAGTGCAGTGAGGAGAGCAGTGTATGCTGGAATGGGGATTGTAGAGATGTGATGACCAGTGGTCCAGGAAGGCTTCCTGGAGGAAGTGAATTTCTGGTGGGACAATCACAGAAGAGATGAAGAGTCCTTTGTCCATGTCAAAGTTGAGATACCTCTGGGACAGGATGGTGGGGATGTCAAAGTGGGACTGGAGCTAAGTGAGAGGGCAGAAAGAGGACTATAAACTCAGGTGTCATCGGAGTAAGAAGGTAACAGAGATGCCCTGGTCCTGGATGAGGGCCCCGGGGAGAGTATAGAGAGAGGTGGCCCACAACTGGACACTGGACATCCCGCATAGGTTGTCCAAGAGAGGAGATGCAGCCAGGGGCATGGGAGAGACCCTGGGTGAGTGAGGGGCTCAGGGGGGAGGGATGGAGGCATTGAAAGCGGCTGGTGACCCTGAGGTTAGGGAACTAGAGGCTCCTAAGGCCTTGGCCACCTGAACATGAGGGTTTCATTGGAGCAATGGGATGGGAGCCCAACTGGAGAGGATCAAAGGAGTGAGGCAAGGCAAAGGGGAAATGGTGAGCATGGACAGTACTGGTGAAGTCTTACAGGAAATGCACCGACGCTGCAGGGAGATGTGGAGTCCAGGGACGCTCATTGAAGGAGGTGGGGCAGGGAATGATTGGGAAAAACCCAGTGAAGCTGGCAAAGGGTAATGCAAGACACAGAGGCAAGCCTATAGAAGGTGGGTGGCAACGTGTCTCTGGGGAGTGTTTTAAGGGTCTGCTTCTAAGTGCTGGGCCCCTGGATCCAAGCTGGACAAGGAGACAGGGGCTGGAATGGAGGCAACGAAGAAAGAACCGTGGCAGTGGGGTTACTGAGTGCAGGAGGGGGTGCCCAGGGGAAGACATGTTCTGAACGGAGATGCCGAAGGTTACCTCCCTATTGGTGGTGAGCTGGAGGATGGGTGGCTGATGTGGGGGCAGGGAGAGGTGGTTGTCTGCGAGGAGAACCGGGGGGAGAGGGGGGCACCCAGGGGATGTGGGATGCTGTTGGGATTGGGAAAGAAGAGAGAAACTCCAAGAGTTAAGCTTTCTGTGAACAAAACAGGAGGATGGCTGGATCAGCTATCAAGAGGTTACATGTGGGTAGGGGGGTGGCTGGCTGTGCCTTAAAGAGAGGTCCAGAGTCAGGGGGAGCCTGTGCGATTGTCCCAATGTCTCTTCTAGAATGAGGTTGGTTGGGGAGGAACCAGAGGCATCCATTCCTTCCAGGCATGCTCACCCCAGAATTCTAGCTGGCAGAGGCCGGGCTATGGCCCTCCACATACCTACCTGGTGGGGCCTGATGTGTGAGCACGCACATCACACATGTCTATGGCCACGGGCTCACAAGTTCCCATCAGCACATGGCACTAAGCTCCCTACATGCATCACCTAATTTGACTGTTTTGCTGTATTCAGTCCTCTCCCTTTTTTCTGCACTGTGTGTCATCTTTTGCCTAGATAGTGCTTGCTCCATGAAGCCTCCCTTGATTTCTTGATCAGAATCAATTACCGGAGTCTCCTACTGCCCCTACCTTTTCATATTATGATTGTCTGGTTGCTGCCTGCTGCTCCAGGGTCTTTGGTTTCTGCTGAGTGGCCCCACTGCCAAAGCACAGGGCTTGACACAGTGGGCAGCTTTAGGACCTCCTGCAGTTCCCTCTTTGTCCAGTAGGTGACACAAGATGCTCGTGGCTGGGCCCATTGATCTGAGGTATCAAGGGTACCCTCGGAGTCTGTTTTCCAACTTACAGCCAGCAAGCATTGGCCTTCACAGAAGATCCTTACCCCCTTCCCTGACTGGGAAAATGAGGCCCAAAGAGGGAGAAGACCTGCCCGAGGCCATACAACAAGTTAACAGTAGGCCTGGGGCTCCCAGCCCCCGCCACAGGCTGTTTTTCTGCAGTGTGGAGTGGCCTGCCCTGTGCATCCTGCTCCGATAGACCCGGGTCTCCCTGCAGCTGCAGCTGGGTGCCTAGCTAAACTGAGACCCCCAGGGTGAGCTGGCTGACTGAGGAGCTGTGGGCCTCCTGCCCACAGCTGGTGGCCACATGCTAGATGAGAGGCTATGTCCAAACCAATCTTCAGCCAGACGTTGGCCCCCAGCCCGGTTTTCAGGCTGAAACATCTCCCCAGGGAGATAGAGGCAGAGGGGCTCCAGCCTTCTGAGGGCTCATGACATAATCACCACCATGGCAGGCCCTGAACAAGCACACCTCACTCGTATAGAGCCTGTTACACCCAAGGTGGCTGCTCCCTGCCCACGGAAGGAGACTGAGGCCCAAAGAGGGAAAGGCTTTAGCCAAGTTTCTCCAAGGAGCCAGAGGCTGGGTGGGCTGACACTAGTCCCTGACCTCCCTGAGAAATCGCTTGCCCAATGCCAGGAGGCATTGCATATGCCCTGGGAAGAGGCATATATGTATTATGGGGAGATGGAGACAGGGAGACAGGGTTCCAGGTCCCTGGGTCATTCTCATGCTGACTCTAGGAGCCAACCTGTTTCCCTTGCAGGGATGAGATGGGGGTGGGGGAGACAGGACCCCAGTACTCCAGGAGCCCCAGAAGATAAAGAGAGTCACAGGAAGGCCCAGGGCTGAGTGGAGTCTGTTCTCAGCCTGCTGTGTGGCCTGAGCCAGGTCCTTCCCTCTCTAATGCCCCCAAGTTTCCTGACCACTATCTAAGGGCTCAGGCTCGTCCACCTGGGAGACCTAATTTGCAGGAGTTTCTAGAATCCTTGGAGCTCCAACTCCAGCTGAAGTTTGAAATCTTAGTGCCTAGAGCCTCAGATCTGAGTAAAGGGCTCTGGGGTGGAGTACTGTGGGTGAGGGGGTGCAGAGACAGGAGCTGCTGTGGGATGGGGGGCATAGGGAGGTCCCCTTACTTACCCCTACTCAACCCCTCAGCCTTGTGTCTCCCTTGTCTGGCTTCTGTGGCTCTCCTGCCCTGAATCGGTGCTCAGGCTAGAGGGAGTAAGGGTGTGAGCACGCTACCTCCACCTTCACCCCAAAGGGATCGTGTGTGTGTAGGGTCTGAGTGCAGAGGGGAACTCTGGGAAGAACCCACCACTCACCTGGTGACATTCTGGGCCCTGGAGCTCTGGTGGGCCTGGAGGGCTGAGGGACACAGCAATGGGAGAGTTCCCTAGCATGAAGTGGATCCTGTCCTCTGCCCCAGTGAGCTGGGATGGGGCCTGGAGACCAGACAGGGACAGGCCTGGGTGGAAGGAGGCTGGGCTCATCTTTTGCCAACCTCAGATCTATGAAGCGTAGCCAGACTTCCAGCCCCCACCCAAAGCATGGAGTCCCTTGGACTGGAATGACCCTCCCAGGCAACTTGGGCCCTGCCAAGGGAGCTGGGGAGCCAGGCCAGTGCTTCAGGGGGCTGGACCTTCCTGGTATCAGGGATCTGGGCCCAGAGTCAGTTTGTCTTTGTCATGGAGACTGTCGCGGGCAATGGAAGGACAGGGAACAAAGAAGAACCCAGCTAGACCTCTAGCCAGCCCACCAACCTCTGATCTCTGACCCCTGACCTCCCTTCCAGGCTATCTCTGGAGACTTGGGTTTGTGAACATTTTGTGTAAGCCGCCCACACCCCAGCTGGGAAAGAGTCTCCCCAATGGGGAGCCTGCCAATCTGACACAGAGGCATTAACCAGGCCAGCCCGGGTGGAGAGAGAAGCAGCAGGTGGATGGCAGGGGCCCTTCCCCCATCTCCTTCCCGCCTCCTCCCGCCTCCCTGGCCCTACAGGGGTGGAGCCGCTGCCTTATAAGTGTCAGGCCTGGCGGCAACTGAGCAAACTGCAACCAGCAGCGGACTGAGGGCGGCTCTGCTGGGCAGCGTGGTGCCTTTGGTTCCCCAGCATGGTCCCCTCGGCCTGGGCCATCTGCTGCATGCTGGGGGGACTCCTGCTCCTCGGGGGCAGCCCCAGCCCTGGCCCCAGCGTGCCTCGCCTGCGGCTCTCCTACCGAGGTAGGGGCAGTGCGCGCCCTGTTCATGTGCGCGTTTGTGGGACCCTGGGATTCTGTGACATCCCCAGCTAGGGGGGGCCCCAGCTAGCCCCGGGCAATCTCTTCTGCCAGCCGGAGGTCACTTCCACACAGCACAGACTGTGGGAAGGACTTCACGGAGATGGTTCTCCAGCTGAGTTGACACCAGAGGCAGGAACTGGGGAGGAGGACCGGGGGCAGGGGCAGGTCCCAGGAGGGTGGAGGTGGGAGAGACAGAGACACAGGGGACAACCTGAGGGGGCTTCTGAGAAAAGGAGAGGGGCATGGAGACCCTGAGACGCCTCCTTAGAGATGGGCAGGGAGAGATGGGGAGGGATGGAGAGGACAGGTCTGCAAGATCCTGAGGTGTGCACTCAGCCTGGGCTCCTTGCCCGGGGTGGGCAGTGAGAAGCAGGGCAGCAGCCTGTGGTGGGGGCCCTCACCCTATCTCCACGGCCTTGCCCCCTCTGCCTCTTGCAGCCCACTTCACAGTGCTGGCCTTTGTTCTTCCCTCTCTGTCCCAGAGGCTCTTCACAGCCCAGCAGTGATTTCAGCCTCCTCTCTCTGCCCATCCTGGCCCGGTGGGGGGCGGGGGGCGGTCCTCAGCAGATCTAACCTGATATGCTGTGCAGTAGCTGGCACAGTCTGTGGAGAGGGTCCCCAGGAAAGGTCCCTGAGACATAGACTCTCCATGATTCTTCTTCTTGGGGAAACCAGAGGGGTGACCACCTTCCCCTGGGCACCCCAATCCAAGTGGAGAGACCCAGGCCTGCTCCGGGGACAGAGGGAGGAGACGTGGCTCCACTCTGGAGAGTGTAGCTGGGTCTGGGGGCAGAAGGTGGTCTTGCCCTGGGAGCTATGGTTTGGGGGGGAAAGTAAAAAAAATAAAGTCCAAATAGGGCAAATCCCCTCTAAAGTACTGTCAGTCATGGAAGGCTTCCTGGAAGAGGCTGTTGATGAGTTTGGGGGTGGAGTGGGTGCTGGGCTTGCCACCTTGGATGGGTATCCTCTGAGCAGGCACAGGATAGCCGGCCTTCCCAAGGGTAGCCAATGCTCATTCCCACCATATCCTTCTGCCTGCCCGCTTGACCACCTGTTACCTCCACCTCCCTAGCCAACCCCCAAGGACCTATTTCATGATCCTTGGCTCCTGGGACCAGCATCCCCAGCCAGCCACCCCCAACCCCCTGCGTCTGGGAAGGCAGTGTCTATGGAGGAGAAAGTCTTCCTTCATCACATCCCTGGATCAGAGCCTTGAGCTCTGCCTGGCCATACCTGACCTTTCCCATACCCAGGCCTTTGCCAGGTGTTCTCTCTGCTGGGAATGCTCTCCCCTGTCTGTCCGCTTGTCCCACTGAGTCAGCCTTGCACACTGCTCAGACTAACCCACCCTTCCTCCAGGCTCTTCCACCACTTTGCTCAGCTTGCTACCGTAAGTTCTGACAGCGGAGCCAGCAGGGTCATCTTCCTTGGGGACTGGGTAGGGCACAGATGGGCCTGTGGGAAGGATATGTTAACTGAAGGATTAAGGGACCAAGGAATGGAGTGGTAGGAAGCAGGGCTCAGGGCCCCCCTGTCCCACCCACCCCCAGGAGGCAATTCTCAGCAGCCCTCCAGCGAGCCTATGGATGGAAACATTTTCCAGATGTGAGTGGGGGAGGCGGTGGTGAGGGGTGGTGAATGCACAGCTGGGACCCTCTACCTCCACACCTTAGCTGGAGAAGTGGGCTGAGCAGTAGGCACTGACTACCCTTGCTCCCTCCTAGATCTCCTGTCTGCCAACCGTTCTGCTGTCTTTCTGGGTCCCCGGGGATCCCTGGACCTTCGGGCCATGTACCTGGATGAGTACCGGGACCGCCTTTTTCTGGGGGGCCGTGATGCCATCTACTCTCTGCGGCTGGATCAGTCATGGCCGGATCCCCGGGAGGTGAGCTGGACTGACAGAGGGGAGGGTCTGCCTGAGAGCTAGGAGGCCAGATGGTGAAACTGAGGCTGTGAGGTCAGGAGTCAATTAGGCTGTGTTTCAGGTCCTGTGGCCACCACAGCCAGGACAGAAGGAGGAGTGTGTTCGCAAGGGAAGAGATCCTTTGGTGAGTGCTGTCAGAAGTGACTGACCCCCAGCCCTGACCAACACCCAGGTCTTGACCCCCAGGATAGCCTGTAGCCACTCCCCCAGGTGCTTACACTAGGGGCATTTGGAGCAGATCCTGAGGGCTCTTGAAGGTCTGTGAAGAATGTCATCCCCACCCTAGATCTCCAGAGCTGATCAGCCAGGCAGGGCTGAGCCTTGGGGCCCAAGGAGATGGTAAACACCCCCTCATCCCCTCTACCCCGCCCCTTCTCCCTGCTAGGTGGAGTGCGCCAATTTTGTGCGGGTCCTACAGCCCCACAACCGGACCCACCTGCTGGCATGTGGCACTGGGGCCTTCCAGCCCACCTGTGCCCTCATCACGGTTGGGCATCGTGGGGAGGTGAGCCTGGGGCAGGCCCCACAAGGGACTGGGAAACAGTGACATTTCCTCCCTGCTGTCTGAACGCTCCTCATTGAGCCTGGCTTGGGGCAGAGGGGTCAGGGGCCTGAAAGGCATCTTTGTGCCAGGCTGACCCCTTTGGCGAGGCCCTGAATGAGGGCGCCTTCTGCCCACCCCCACTCTCATCACTGCACGCGATGGCCACTACCCGGGCGGGGGGCTGGTGCTGCTTTCCTAGGTGACACCCTTCCCTCCCTTCCTCCCTCTCGGGCAGCACGTGCTCCACCTGGAGCCCAGCAGTGTGCAAAGTGGGCGGGGGCGGTGTCCACATGAGCCCAGCAGTCCCTTCGCCAGCACCTTTGTAGGTGGGTGATGCCCAGGCCCGGGCGGGCACAAGGAGGGGGGGAGCCTGCCGATGTCCTTGGGAAGCAATGGGGCCAGCTATGGGGCCTGGCCCTCCTCCCTTGATTCTGCCCCACCCTCACCCAGGTGGGGAGCTGTACACGGGCCTCACGGCTGACTTCCTGGGGCGCGAGGCCATGATCTTCCGGACTGGGGGTCCCCGACCAGCTTTACGTTCTGACTCTGACCAGAACCTCCTTCACGGTGAGCCCAGGGTCTGTCCAGGGCAGGGCTGGCTGGGATCTGCCCCTGGCACCAGCAGGGAGGTAGGAGAGCTGGCACTGGAGTGGGGATGGCCCAACCCTACTCTACTCCCTGGGACCCCAGCCTCCCGTGCGGTCCCTGTGCCTCTTGCCCTCCACGCTGGGTTCAGCAACCTCCCCATCCTCCCCTGTAAGGCGCCCCCCCCCAACCAGCTGCACCCTGTTACCTCCCAGACCCCCGGTTTGTGATGGCCGCCCGGATTGCTGACAACTCTGACCAGGATGATGACAAGGTGTACTTCTTCTTCTCGGAAACCGTGCCCTCGCCCGATGGTGGCCCAGGCCGTGTCACAGTCAGCCGCGTGGGCCGTGTCTGCGTGGTGAGAGCTGTGAAGAGGCGGTGAGGTTCAGATCCTCACCGCACCCCCTTCCTACGCCCATCCCCACCAGCGGCAGAGGGAAACTGAGGCAAGGGTGTGAAGCCAACATCCAAGCCTCTGCCTGCAAGGGTGAGGGTGGAGGAACAGGAGGGGGCCCCACCCCCTGGGGCTCAGGGCTGATTCTGGCCTTCCACCCCTAGAATGACGCCGGTGGCCAGCGAGTGCTGGTGAACAAATGGAGCACCTTTCTCAAGGCCAGGCTGGTGTGCTCAGTGCCTGGCCCTGGTGGTGCCGAGACCCACTTTGACCAGCTGGGTGAGGGCATGGCCGGAGGCAGGCCTGGGTGTGGGTGCGGAGGGCTCAGAGTCAGTGAGCAGGGGGCATTGACTGTGGCCCTCTGTCTCCCAGAGGATGTGTTCCTGCTGTGGCCCAGCGCAGGGAAGACCCTTGAGGTGTACGCCCTGTTCAGCACAGTCAGGTGGGCGCATGGGCCTCCCCTCACACCCCCACCCCTGGTTCCAGTCTCTGCACTCCTAGCGTCCTCTGCTGAGCCTCTGCTTGCGTGTCCCAACTTTACCGTGGGTCCCTGTCTCTGTCTCCAACTCAATAACTCTGAGGCTCTGTGTCTATCTCCATCTCTTTGTCTCTGCCTGGGTGTCCTCGTTTTTCAGTCTCTGTTGACTTCAGGCACCATCATCCTCTGTCCTGTCCATGGATAGGTTGCCCCCTCCCCACCTGTGACAGCCACCCTGGCCTGACTGTCCCTGTCCGCCCTTGGCAGTGCTGTGTTCCAGGGCTTTGCCGTCTGTGTGTACCACATGGAGGATATCTGGGAGGTCTTCAGGGGACCCTTTGCCCACCAAGATGGTCCCCAGCACCAGTGGGGACCCTATGGGGGCAAGGTGCCCTTCCCTCGCCCTGGAGTGGTGAGTATCTGCCTGGAAGCCAGGCCAGGGAAGAGGGCTGAGCTGATACCAGAGGGACCGTACCTTGGGATGACCTTGTGGTTGAGCTGGGACTCCAGGGGAGCCAGGTGGGGTAAGGAGGGGAGCAGAGCCCTGCCACATTAAGGAGTCTCTGTTATAGCAAGAGCAGTCCCCCCCAAGGTGGGCATGCCCAGCAGTGGGGCCTGGAAACAGGCTGGGGTGGGGGATGTGTGGCCCCAGGATGTTTCAGGTGCTCCCTTTGCTGCCGCTCACAGTGCCCCAGCAAGATGACAGCGCAGCCAGGACGACCCTTTGGCAGCACCAAGAACTACCCAGATGAGGTGCTGCAGTTTGCCCGAGCCCACCCACTTATGTTCTGGCCCGTGCGGCCACAGCAGGGGCGCCCTGTCCTTGTCAAAACGCATCTGGCCCAGCAATTGCGCCAGATCGCGGTGGACCGTGTGGAGGCAGAGGATGGGACCTACGACGTCATCTTCCTGGGGACTGGTGGGTGGGCTGAGTGGGGTGGACGGGCTGGGGAGGTGTGCCTCTGGTTGGGGGGTGGGGCAGGCCACTCCTTCTCCCACTGATCCCTCCCTCCTGCCCTGCCCCAGACTCGGGCTCCGTGCTCAAGGTCATCGCCCTCCAGGGTGGGGCCTCCACTGAGTCCGAGGAGGTGGTTTTGGAGGAACTCCAGGTGTTTAAGGTGAGTGGGGTCTTGGGAAAGGGGGAACTGATGGGAGGGGTCCCCTCCAGCTCCACTGCTGGGTCTAGGCCTGGCCACGGGGACAGAGGAGCAAAATACAAGGAGATAGGCCTGTCTTTACTGAACCTGAAGCCAGTGGGAAGTGCAAGTGAGACACTGGCTGCCGCAGGGCCTTGCTCATGCGTTTATCTGGCTGTGGAGCCCAGAGAAAAGTCGGAGGGCCCAGGGAGGGGCGTCCAAGGTGATCACCCCTTGACAAAGCCCTGCCAGGCTCAAGCAACAGTGAGGGGGTGGCTGAGACCCCAAGTCCCCACGGGGTTCTGTTGGCCCCCCAACTACAGAGCGAGGCAGGGCATCACGTGCATCTGGGGGACTGCTGTGCTCCCAACATGGGATGGGTGATGTGGGACAGCTGCCTCATTGCTGGAGAGCAGGGCTGTGGGAGGGGACACTGGAGCTTTGTGCTCCTTGGAGGCCAGCCAGGGTGAGGGGACCTTTCTAATAACCCAACGTCTGGGAAAGACCGTCTGGCCTTAGTTGCCAGGGAGCGCACTGACCCAGGCTGGGAGATAGGTGGCTCCCATGCAGGGGCTGGAGGAGGCCGAAAGCAGGGATGCAGGGGAGGTCTGGCCCCAACCCACCCATCCCTGAGACCCTGCTCCTTCCCCAGGTGCCGACACCCATCACTGAGATGGAGATCTCTGTCAAAAGGGTAAGAGCAGCTGCCATCCCTCCCTCCTTCTCCCTCTAACCCCTCACCTGAAGCTCTGAGCAAGGCCGCTTTCCGGAAGGTGCTGCAACAGGCCCTGGGGATGCCTGATTAGGCCTTGCAACGAGGCTTGAGGGTCCGGCGGGGAGCTGAGATCCCACGCATGAAACCAGTGGGCAGTGGGAATCCTGAGTAAGTGAGACTGTGTTCAGATAAGGGGAGAGCCACAAAGGCCAGTCCCTCTGGGGAGATAGAAACATGCTTGGAAACAAAATCCGGAATTTTTTTATTGAAAAAAAATTTTTTAATGTTTATTCTTTTTTTTTTTTTTTTTTGAGAGAGAGAGGAGAGAGAGAGAGAGAGAGAGAGAGAGAGACTGAGCATGGGTCAGGGAGAGGCAGAGAGAGAAGGAGACACCGAATCCAAAGCAGCTCCAGGCTGTCAGCACAGAGCCTGATGCGGGGCTTGAATACACAGACCTTGAGATCATGACCTGAGCCGAAGTTGGCCACTCAACCTACTGAGCCACCCAGGCACCCCCATAATTTAAATCAAATAGGGGAGAGCCACTTTTTAGAGGCCTGCTATGTCCTTTTGCAAGTGGCAAAATCTCCTCAAGTTATTCTGCCCCAGTTTATCTTTGGGTAAATCCCAACTTTTGTATTAGGATTGCTTGAGGCAGAGTGCACCTCTAAGGTCAGAGGCAAGTCAGGATAAAGGTTATTGAGGTTGAGGGCAAAAGTCAGCAGCAGGAAGGGCCTGGAGAAAACCCTTAGAGAAGAGCCCCCCAGGTCTGCCCCGTGCCTTCCTTCCGTGTCCTAGAACAGGATCTGGTGCATATAAGGTGGGTGATCAACATTTTTGGTTTCTGGGGATACATCCAAGAGGTTCTGGAAGACTGCCTGAAAATGGTGGAGGTCTCAGGAAGCCCAAGAGGGCCAAGAGCCTAGTTGCTTCTAGGTGGGGCCCAGGCTCACCTTGGCTCTGCTTGTGTCCCCCCCCCCCCCCCCCCCCCAGCAAATGTTGTATGTGGGCTCGAGGCTGGGCGTGGCTCGGCTGCAGCTGCACCACTGTGAAACCTACGGCAGTGCCTGTGCTGAGTGCTGCCTGGCCCGGGACCCATACTGTGCCTGGGACGGTGCCTCCTGTACCCGCTACCGGCCTGGCACCAGCAAGCGCCGGTTCCGCAGGCAGGACATCCGGCATGGCAACCCTGCCCTGCAGTGCCTGGGGGAGAGCCAGGAAGGTGAGTGGTGGCAGGCATGGGGGCCCCTCCTCACCCCTCTGGCCCGGGCTCAACCCCTGCAAAGTGTGGTCTCAGGCTGGTCCTGTTTTAACACCCAGCCCTCAGTTTTCCTACATGTGCAGCTCCTGTCAGTATACTGGGGAAGGAAGGGTCTTTGGACAGAATGAATGGCTTGGGGATTGATGGACACTTAGGTCCTTGTCACACTGGTGGGGGCCCTGGGGGCCCACAGTACTGAGCCGAGCCCCCCTCCACCTCCCTCCAGACGAGGCTACAGGCCCCGTGGCGGCCACCACAGTCTACGGCACGGAGCACAACAGCACCTTCCTGGAGTGCCTGCCCAAGTCTTCCCAGGCTGCTGTGCACTGGTTCTTGCAGAGGCCAGGGGGTCAGGGACCCGACCAGGTGAGCAAAGACCTTGCCTCCAACCTGCACATGTCCTGATCTCACATCCCTCCCTGACCCCAAGTCCTGATCTCTAGGAAGGGGCTCTAGGGGGAACCTGCCAAGGTCAACCGAAGAAAAGTGTGCATTAAGTGCCTGCAGTGCCTGGAAGGAGGTACCCCTCTTCCTGCCTCCAGGAATGCCCAGGCCAGACGTGGCTGCAACCCTTCCTGTGACAGAAAGCCCACTAACTCCCAGGCACTGAACTGAGCTCTGGGAGGTGGGTAGTAGAGATGGAAGAGAGTCTGGTCTAGTCAAGAAGCCCCCCAGGCTCACACATATGGCTCATCTTTGCAGGCCTCTCTTTCCCATGGGTTCTTGGTTCTCCTCTGCCCCAGGGTGGTGCCTAAACCACTGAAACTTGCACATACACACACACACCCCTACACACATACCCACTGCCTAGCCCCACACTTCCTCCCTGGAGTCCAGCTGTCTGCCCAGGCCCTCTCCTCCCCCATCCGGAAAAGTCTGTCAACCCCAGAAATGGCTTTAGTCTGGGGCCTGATGAGGGTGTGGGTGGGGCAGGGTGAGGAACCATTCTCCAGCCTCTCTCAGGGGCAGAGAAGGGGAGGGAGTGCCTTGATTACAGGAGGGGCTCTCCTTCCAGCTTGGGAACTGGGGGAGGCCAGCTTTGGGCCAGCTGTTGGGCTAGGCACGAGGAGCACACCCCCAGGGGGCCAGGCACAGGGAACAACAAGATGGTTACACAATACTTACCGCCCAAGCAGTCCCGCCTCAACGTACAGATGTGCAGACATCCAGGTGGGATCAGAGCAGCGCTCCTGCCTCCCGCACTGTGATGGGCACTCAGCCCACCCCTGGTTGGGGGACTGAACAGTGCAGACAAGGACAGGGAAGAGAGAGAGAGAGAGAGAGAGAGAGAGAGAGAGAAAGGAAAGTGGAGGGGACTTCTAGTCCTAGGGCTATGGGTATAGCCCTCCCTGAATAAAAACCCATAAATACCCCTCTGCCCACTCTATCCCCAGGGACCATGTGGCAGGGCTCCCTAAGGCCAAGGTAGGTGCCACAGAGCTCTGACTAGGGGAGAAACCAGTCAGTGAAATCTTTGAAAAGCCTCCTTTGCAGGCCCTGTCCTGGGTTATAGGAAGGTGAGACCCTGCCTGCAATTGGCTCACAGTGCTGAGCCAGCCTGGGAAGGAGAGATGGGGAGGGGAAATGCTTAAGCACCAGGTCCTGAAATGCGAAGTTGGAAAAGCAGGGAGAGTAACTGATGTTGTGTGCGCCCTACTCCATGTCCCCCTCATCCCCTCCCCCACCCCCCACAGGTAAAGACAGATGAGAGAGTCCTGCAAACAGAGCAGGGGCTGCTGTTCCGCAGACTCAGCCACCTGGATGCGGGCATCTACACCTGCAAGACACTGGAGCACGGCTTCTCCCAGACTGTGGTCCGCCTGGCTCTGGAGGTGATTGTGGCCACACAGCTCAACGGCCTGTTTCCTCGGGATCCAAGGCCAGAGGAGACCCCAGGCTGGGGAGGCCTGGCCTCCACCCCCTCCAAGGCCTGGTATAAGGACATCCTGCAGCTCATTGGCTTCGCCAACCTGCCCCGGGTGGACGAGTACTGTGAGCGCGTGTGGTGCCCTTCCAGGAGCCGGGGCAAACAGGCCAAGGGCAAGAGCTGGGCAGGGCTGGAGCTGGGCAAGAAGGTAAAGAGCCGGGGGCAGACCGAGCGCAATCGGACGCCCCGGGAGGTGGAGGCCACATAGAAGAGGGTGGAGGAGAGGGTGGTCGGGATGGACCAGGTGGCCCAGCAACCCCCAGAGTCTCCCACCCACCCAGCTAGGGCTAAGGGGAGGGGGGCAGCATGCCTGACTGCCTCTTAGAGGCGGGAGTCTCTGCCCCCCATACTTCTACCAGGCTGCCCACAGGAAAAGCTGGGGCTTGATGGAGGGCCCTGTGTCCAAGGCCTGTTCCTGCCCCTCTGTGCTCTCAGTCCTAGGCTGGAGCCAGCACCCTCTGTCTGCTGCCAACCCCAGTGGGCCTGCTGTTTGTTTTCAGACATGGTCCCCAGAGCACATTTCCGGCTGTGCCCGGAGGTGAGAGGCCTGGGTGGTTCTTTCCCAGCCAGCAGAACAATGGCCATCCTGAATGACCCTTGGAGTGGGCGTTTGGGTGCGTCTGAGGAGGTGTCTGGGCAAGGGGCCCTTAGGCAGCCAGAGGAGGATGGAAGTTGCCTCTATGCTAGCACCCATTAAGAGGACCTACTGTGAGTTGGGGCAGGGAAGGGGAGGGGCAGAGAAGGTGCAACAGCAAGCCCCTCCCCCCACTTGGGGTGGCTCCCTGCCACTGCCCACCACTTCTTCTCCATGACAGAGTCATAGAAGCATTGACAGCCAGAGCTCCCTGGGCCCCTGGTCTGAGTCTCAGGCACTACTTCATAAACCAAGCAGTGTCTCTACAGCCTGACTTCTCTTCCCTAGACCCCAAGCTGCCAGGCCAGATTTCCTGGGATGCCCAGACCTCTGATGGGAGTCCCCCTCCCCACCATCAGGGGCTGCAATCTGATGAAGGGAGAGGGTAGGTTCTAGGAGGATTCTAGGTTCTGTGGACTAGAGATGGGGAGAGGGGAGCGGGGGGAGTATGGGGCAGGAGGGGGGGGCTGTCTCTCACTGGGTGGTACAAGAATGCTCACAGCTGGGGAGGGAGGGAGTGTGGCAGCTCCCCGAGTAAGCTACAGCTGGTGGGCAGGCACAGGCCCAGGGCTTTGCCAGGGCCACAGAGGGTTGGGACACTTCTGAGGTGGGGAGAGGGTGAGACCCCCCAGGATGGGCTATGGGACCCCGGGCAGGCATTCTCAAGAACCCAGGATAGCATCAATTAGCTCAGGAGCCACAGGGGAAACCAGATGTTTCCCCTCTGGGATCGTTGGTTTCTGTTAAATAATGGTTGGTTATAAATGGTTTCATTTATGAAGATTTTCTCTCTTAAGGGAAGAACATAGAAGGAAAAAAAGCTGCTAAATCCTGCTTGTTCTTGGAGGTGAGGCTCAGGTGGCCAGGATGCATTTTGTCTGGGTGTGTAGGGAGGTGTTTTTGCCAACAGCAGGGATGTGTTTCTTGGGCTGGGGAGCACAGAGGGGGAGGAGAAGGAGGACTAAATGAAAAAAGTCATTCCCAGACTGCATATGAGCAAGTTAATGACGCACAAAACTGACAGGAGGGGACAAGAGCATCAGGTTTGAGATTCCCTCCATGAGAAAAACTAAGATGAAGAAAGGAGGGGGAAAAACAGATAAAAAAGCAGGACAGGGTTTCCTGCTCCACTGAACTCAAACCCAGACTGTACATCTACCTTGGATTTTACCTGAGTCACCCCACCACGCCCAGAGAACTGGGATCCAAAATAGGCCCCCTTTCCTCTTTGACTTCACAGTAAGTTAACCAGAGGCATGGAGATTAACCTTGGGAAGCCTCAGGTTTGGGGTTGCTGTGGCTGGGAAGTCAGCAGGTAAAAGCAAAGGAGAGGACTGTGGGGGTAGGGGGCTGGAGAAGGGCATGGAGGGGGAGGTAGAGGCCATGGAAGAGGGAGAGGAAAGAGCACAGAGCCCTGGGAATGGGTGTATAGAGCTGCAGCCCCTCTATCCCAGCAAAGTCAGGAAGAAATGACCAGCCAGGCTCTCAGTGGCCTCTAGGTTGGACCCAGGCATGGCTGGCTCCAGGCAGGGTTCTCTGGGGAAGTTACTCTAGATAATGGAGGAGGAGCTCAAAATCCTGAACAACGAACATCTGCACTTAGAAAATTATGGACAGTTTCTGCCAACTCCCCACACCTCCCACCCCCATGGTACTGTGTGTTATTGACTCCTGGAAATGCTTCTATGTGTGAATTCTATTTTTATATTGGTATGTTGAGATCAGCCTTGTGGTTTTGTCTTCAGAGCACACTTCTTGTAATTACTATTGTTACTTTTATTGTCATGACTGCCTCTGTGCTTTGATGAGGATATGAGGTAGTCTACCGCACAGACCTATAAGGAAAGCGATGGAGTTAATATTTACATCACATAATTATATCATTATTGTATCTCTGTATTTTTCTGTTCTAAATTGATGGATGCCATCTGTGTGAGCTGGAAATGAAGAGCCTTTCCATCCACTCCAGGATGGCCACCCTAGGAGATATGTTCTAGGAGGGAGGGAGATGGGCATGAGGGGAAGGAAGGAGTCAAAGGGCTTTGTCTAGGAAACTGAGATTGCTTATTAAGTTAGGAAACTCCTGCCCCTCAGGCTTCTGAGACTGACCTTCTTGGGCTTCAGGAAGACCTTGAGTCAGAAAAAAGTGCTGGCAAAGGGCAGCTGGGCACGTAGGCAGCCGTGCTCCTTTTCCACAGTAACACTTGACATTCATGACAGCAATACTTGGCCCGGTGCCTGTCTTCCTCGCAAGTCACATACCAACATATATTAAGGCCCCTGTGCTCTTGCCTGGGGTGCTAGGCTGCGCTGTGGGGGCTGCAGCTTCTGAGGACGGGAGGTCTGGTTGAGCTGCCTCCGAGGCCGCCACTGACCACAGCTCTCACTCCCCCAGCGATGCCATGCCCCTGCACGAAGAACAGAGCCCGCTGGTGCTGGAGGGAGATGGGAAAAGGCAGGGAAGGTTTGAAGATGGGAGGGACATCACCTCACCTTGCCAGGGAGACGAACCCCTTGTTTGCCTGGGCCCCTCAATCCATACTATAGAGTAGAGAGGCTTAACAAGTCAGTCACCAGACCCCTCTCGCAGCGCTGGAGCAGGGCCCCTCCTTTTGTCCCCTGGGCCTGACAGAATTGAACCGGTATGTCCTGCCCCAAGCCACCTGAGAAGCATCATGGGCACCCATTTGGTGCTGAGCGTGGGGTTGGGAAGGATGTGAGAACTTGACCTCCACAGTCCCTTCTCCCCCCAGGCCACAGAAGCTGTGTTCCTACCTTCCCCCCCCTAGAGTCTGGACTTTTCCCTCTCAGCCTCTCATCTTCAGTCCTATTTCCTGCCTCAAGGGCTTCCCTCTCACTCCTTCTGGCAGCTTTTTCCTCAAAGTCTCATACCTCCCCTAGTCTTTGGGTCTGTGTCATGATTTCCCAAACAGGTTTAGTGCTGGAAAGGGGCTTGGAGAAAGACACAGGACAAGCATTTTCCAAAATGGTGTCCTATGGAACATGAGATCCTCTGTGACAAGGGTCAAATAAATACGGGATTTCTGTCCCTTTAGCCCCCGTGGAATTGCTGTGTGCTGCCTGTTTGCCCTGTGAAATCCCCAAGAAGCCACAGTGATCTCTCGTTAATTTGCATGTCTGTCATGAGCTACATGATTCTCCTAAACCTGGGTCCTCTATCCCCTTTTTCCCATCAGGTCATCACCACTTCGTGTTTCTAATGTTTTGAAGCATACTTTGGGAAAATGCTGATTTGATTAATTCATTCCTTCCTTGGCCATGTGAAATTAGTTTATTAATCTCTGTTTTCTAAGCCTGTAAACGCTGAAGGCCCTGCCCCAACCCCCCCAAGCCAAATAGCCACATCTTGGCTTCCTATGGGAGGCACTGGAGCAGGACCCGCCACCCTAGGGCCAGGGCAGCCAAGCCACCAGTCTGCTGGCCCTTGGGCTTGGCCTCTGCCCATCCTCCCACACTCAGTATGCCTCAGCAGCCCACTTCCTGGCAAGGTCCTCTATTGATGGCTAGGGTTCACCCCAAGCCTGTGGCTGTCCAGCAGTCTAATACACTCACTTCTAAGGGAGGGAGCAGAATAGGGGAGGAAAACAGCTCTTTTCACTTTCTCAGATGGCTTCCTTACACTCAGCCAAGCCCAGGTCAGCTTCTAGACACCCCCTTGAATCCTCCAGTTGGAGGAGGAGTCAGGCAGCAGCCATCAGGATCCAGGCTATCCTCTCCATGGGCTGGTAGGGGCCCCAGATGCAGCTAGAGGGGGGGATGGGTAAAGTGGGGTGAGCAGGGAACTCACTAACATCCCTCTGCCAGTCCAGCACACTGAGGCCTCTCTAGCCAGCCACATCTCCTTCTTAGAGCTAGGAGACAGTTGCTCAGAAACAGCCTGATTTCCATCCTAATTAGGGATCCACCCCAGCCTTCCCCAAGTGCTGGTTCTCAGGGGCTCCCCAAAGAGAAGTTTCAGCACACACTAAGATCAAATCTCCAGGGTTTTCTGAGACTACAAACTTGGCCCTGGTGTAGGGAGAGAGCGAGTGGGTGGGGCTAGGTTTCCATACAATTCCTGACTAGGATCTCAAGGATTGTTGGGCCCCTGCCCTGGCTTCTCTTCCAGATTCACCCACCCCCCCTGATGAACAGGAGATGAGGCAACAGCAGCTGTGGCCCCCTGCCCACTTCCCACTGCCCGGCCCCTGCCCACTTTTGCCATGGGTACCACTGGTGGGCCCGTTCCCTGGATTCCCTGTCCTAATGAAGCCTTTCACTTTCCCCACTGGATTTTTATTAAGGTAACTCTTGGTTCCTCAATGCAGCCTTTTAAAAGATCATTCTCCCCATGTGGAGGACAATAAGAAAGAACTTAATTTAAAAAAAAAAAAAAAAAAGATCATTCTTCACCGAGGATGGGAAATGCTGCACAGACTCCAGGGAGGCCTCATAAGGGACGCCAGCCCCTAACCTCACACCAGGCCTTAGCAGTCAGCTAGTAGCTTGCACTCAAGGACTCAGCTGAGGGGGACTCAGGTGACCAGTCTTGACCTCTTTCCCCCAGGGAGGAAGATGACTGGAGTGTACCTTAATCCATCCCAACAGGGTGTGTTTCACTTCCATAAGCATCCCCTTGGACAGAGAGGGAAGACCAGGACAAGGGGACAGTTGTGGTCTGGCAAGGATTCCAAAATGAATCAACAGAGGCCTGTCTGTCATCAGATTGAGGGAACTATAGTAGTTGGAACACTCAAAGCCCAGATTGGCCTGTTAGGAGGACAAGGGGGGCTCTGCTCTCACAGATAAAGATACAGAAGAATGATGTGGCAGACCAGCAGCTTGGTTTATGGACATGACCTCATCTGTTCATGCTGCCCCCCACCCCCAGCCGATAAGAATCTGGTGCTGTTTCCTGTAGTCCAAGGGTCTCAGACAATGGTGTGAACTGCTAGGCCTGCTGGAAAGGACATTGTTTAGGGAAGAAAAAACAACACACCAGCACAAAGACAGGGCAGGACCAGTCTAAATGTAGGGCCTGTTTACAAATCCCCGATTTCCAAGGGGGGAACACAATGGAGAATTGTTTTTGGTGAGGCTGGAGTCCCCTCCACAATGCTCCTGGGGGCTGGGGATGGCTTTGATGGCCCAGTCAGGTCTCAGATGCTCTGAGGGGGATGGACACTGATGGCGCAGATGCCTTCCTGTTTATCAGAGGTGCTCGCAGGGCAGGGTCAAGGAACAAGTTTATACCAAAGACAAGGGGGAGGAGCCCTGGGCCTCTCTCCTTCCATATGGGTCTCATGCTGTTGCACATACTAGAGGTGGTTTGCCACAGAGAAGCTAGAACGAGGTTTGGGGTTTTTGTTTTCTGAAAAATATCACCTTTTTGGTTTATGGCCTCCAATTGCCACATTGCTTTCTGGAAAAAAAAAATGTACAAGGCATGAGATCCTGCCAAATCTCAGACGCCTCTGGAATGGGGTGCCCTGACTTAGTAGGGAGACTTCTCATGCCCGGGGACCCCAAAGATGCTGCAACTCACCTCCAGCCTGGGAGCACCCAGGAGCTAACACAGGGTCCCTGGGGGCAGGGCCAATGGATTTGCTATTTCTCATAGCAACCTCCTGCCTGGTCCTTAGGTTAGAGCCATTGATGTCACTAACTAGAGGGAGGCCTTAGTGTGTGTGTGTGTGTGTGTGTGTGTGTGTGTGTGGTATATAAGGAGGGTGGGGCAAAAGAACAGAACTGTTTCACCCATGTCCTTTGCGACTGGCAGTCATTTTTTGGAGGTAGGAGGAGGGCAGCTGCAATTAGGACAATCACTTTGGGTCTGGATAGATCATGAAGGCAGACCTGTCTGAGTCTTTGACCTGGGATGAAAGTGTCATTAATAACTTTTATACTAATTTCAAAATCCAATAGGAGCATATCTCATGAATAAACGCAAATGGATGTATTTAGAACAAGCGAAGAGAATTAAGTCCTATACAATCCCAGAATAGAAGCAAACTTTTCAAACTTCTAGCTCTAAAGGGTTATAACCTTCTTCCTCAATATGCTGACAGTGCCCTCTGGTGTTTGACAGTAAAACAACAGGCTTATGCATACAAGGTATAAGCACTTCCATCAATGCAGTAGACATCAAACTGTCTCTGAATGTGGGGTCCAGAGTCAGACACCATGAGGGGAGAAACGTTAATAAGACAGACAGGTCCCTGCCTTTAGGGGGCTTCCAATCTAGTGGGAGAGATAGATCCACAACTGTAGGATCAGGTAGAGAATGATGCTAGCCCTAATAGGAGTATAAACAGAGACCAGTGGCAGTGCCTAAGGGTGAAGAAATGGCCCTTAGGCTGGATTCAACAGGCTGAGGATAAAGGTTATGTATGGCTCTCCAGAGTGCAGACTTCATGCTCAGGGCCAGGGTTCCAGGGTAGCCAGGGCAGAGTGCCTGTGGGTGGGGTATCCAGGAAGATGCAGAAGAGTAGGGCCGTATTTGTGGAAGGCCTTGCTTGGATGCCAATCTCAGCAGAGCCATTCTAAGTAAAGAGCTAGCAGATGTTTTATGGCAATTAGCATAAGGGAAAAGAGTGGATGTGTCAGCAAAGCAAGTGGACATAGGAACCCATGAAGACAGAAGGCTTTTCCTGCAGTCCTCTGAGGCACAGGGGTCTAGAGCTGAGCCCTGGCGATTGGGATAGTGAGGAATGCAAACGTCTGTAAAACACTCAAATTGATAAGAAAGAGGGTGGTTGAGGATAAAGGGAAATAGGAGGAAGTTCTGGGATTCTGGCCTTAGTTTATGCTTCCTACAAAGGTAAGAATTAGAGAAAGTAGAGAAGGTGCTTTGGGAATTTTTATGTAACATCTATTTCTACCCTCCTCAAGTGAACTATTCGTTTTAGGACCTAAGTCATAAAACACTAATTATTTCTAATAGACACACCATTTGTGAAAACATATATTTAAAACATACGAGATGAGCCTGGGGCATCTTGTAGCTCCAAAAAGTAAAGAAGTGCTCAGAAAAACAACAGAAAAAAAAAACCCCACACAATAATAGTGGTGTGTGAAAAGGACACAGGAACTCCCAGTGGCCAAAGCTAGAATAATTTGAGCGACAAAATAAATCAAGTAGTACGGGATTATAACTCAGAGTATACTATACATATCCCTAAGTCTAGACTGATATAAACAAACGACTGAATAAATAAATGGGAGAGAATAGGTAAATCTCCCATGCAGAAGAATTCCAAATAATTAGATATTCTGTCCTCAAGGAGGGAGGGGGCATAAATCCCCGCTCATTAATTGTGAGCTACACAGAGTAACTTTCTTCCAAAAGGCACAGTCTGGAAAGGGGGGAAAAGAAGTAACTTTACACTGGAGAAAGCTGACAAACACTCCTTGACCAGGTGATCAAGGTCACCATCAGCAGAAGACTTGTTGACAGAATGTAATTTGGATATGATGTGATGACAACAGCACTTTACCTGTGTGCTCTCCCTCTCCCAGGCCCATAATCCTGGTCTAATCATGAGAAAAACATCAGGCAAATTCAAACTGAGGGCTCTCAAAATACCTGACCAGTACTCCTCAAAACTGCCAAGGTCATCAAAAACAAGGAAAATCTGACAAACTGTTACAGCCAAGAGGAACCTAGGGAGACATGACGACTCAATGCAATGTGGTATCCTGGACGGGATCCTGGAACAGAAAAGAGACATTAGGTAAAAACTAAGGAAATCTAAATAAACTTTGGGTTTTAGTTGATAATAATATATCGTTCATTAATTGTAACAATGTACCATATTAAGACAGTAATAACGGGGAAAACCGGGTTTGGGATATTTGGGGACTCCCTGTACTATCTTCACACTTTTTTTTTTTTTTTTTGTAAATCTAAAACTATCCTAAACTAAGAGTTCATTTAAGAAAAAAAGCCCTGTTTAAAAAAGAAAGAAAGAAAGAAAGAAAGAAAGAAAGAAAGAAAGAAAGAAAGAAAAAAAAAGCCCTGTTATTTAGTGGAGAATGACTGATTAGGCCCAGATGAAGAAGAGAACATTTCAAAGTTGGGGACTTTCCAATCTACAAGAATGGTATTGGCTATTAATATAAATGGAGAGTAAAGGTATAGAGATGAAGAAAAAGTTAATGGGTGGGAGTGTGTGCATGCGCACGTGTGCTGTTCCCATAAGAACATGCTAGGTACTCATAAGATGTTCAGGGAGCTGAATGTCTGGGTGACAAAGGCACCCCCACCCCCCACCCCCACCACAAGCTCTACCTCCCGTCCACTGCAGCTGGAGCCCAGAAAGCACTATTAGAGGCCCACTACTTTCAGTTAAGATGGCGCCTCTCACACTTGAGTAGTATACAAGTGGATTTTTAAAAAAATTTTTACTTTTTGAGGGAGTGAGATCTGGGGAGGGTCAGAGGAAGAGGGAGAGGAAGAAAGAGGGTCTTAAGCAGGCTCCCATGCTCAGTGCGGAACCCAACATGGGGCTCGATCTCACGAACGTGAGATCATGACCTGAGCCAAAATCAAGAGTCAGACACTTAACTGACTGAGCCACCCAGGTGCCCCGCAAGTAGATTCAAAGATACTACCCCAGATGTCTTGAGAATATGCCTGGTGACCCAAGTTACAGAAATTCTAGATTAAGAACTAAAGTCTTAATCTTGGAAGTGTCTTTCAGTTGTGAATTATAAGAATTGAGTCTTTAGGATAGGTAAAAAATGGATTTTTGAAATGAAAATCCACAATTTAAAAACTCTTCTGTCTCTTGCAGAGCTCTGACAAGGTGTCCTTGGAAGCCAGGCTAGGAAGCACAACACTGAGTCATCAAAATCACCAGAGAGAAAAGGAAGAAAAAAGGCTCAGTCGTGGGTAGCCCTGGGGTGTTAGCTGTGCAGTAGGCCCAGTGAGCAGTGAGCTCTAGGAGGAGGCAGGTCTTCCAGAAAAGAAGGGCAGCTGATAGTGACCTGATGTCTGGCTTATGAAGGAAACTGTATTTTGAGGTAATTGTCATGTGGAACATTTGAGAATTAGCCACAGGTACATAGCAAATTGAGCAATTAACAAAGAGATAGGAATTCATTTCAGGAAAGAACCAATGTCCAAGAGAGGAAAAATAATCCCTAGTGTACTGTCTGGCTCAGAAGTCAGACAGCATTTACATAGTCATAATAGGTAAACTGAAGGTTACTAACGTAAATACTGAAGGTTAACGTAACAAAGATTGTGATGCAATGATAAAAGATGGAGAGAATGAAAATGGGAAGGCTTTAAAGGTACTAGCTAGATCCTTATGTAACAAAATAGGAAGTCAGTAATATATAAGATTAATAAATCAAGAAACGGCTAAAAAAATGGAAGGTGGTTGGCTTTAGGGAATGGGACGAGGGTAGGGAAGGGTAATTCAAAAGACTATTTTCATTATACTCTCCTTTTAGTACTTCTCAATTTAAGGCTTTTAAAATTCTGTATTACTTTACTATACACTTTAATAATAGTAAAAAGACAAGTACCTCACCCCACACCCCATGTGATTCCAAGTGAATCTGGTCAAATCTGAAAGTGATCACTGTAAGCACCAAGGATGTTAAGTCCCCACGGGTCAGCAACATTTGAATGGAGAACCCTATCCTCCGTCATCGGTGACAATGACTCAGTGAGACCCTGAGAACTGAGTATCTGGCAAAGGTCCTGAGTTTCCCCCACTAATCTAAATCCCACAAAATCATTAAAAACAAACAAATGTGAGATAGGTTCCATTCAATTTCTCCCAAGACCTTCTGCCAGATTCCTAGCTGCCTTGTCTAATGTGGCTGTCCTGGCACGGCTCCCTTACCTGAGACAGAAAGAAATGCCCGAGTCACCAGGCAGCAAGGTTTTCAGTGGAGGTACGCTGCCAACCGCACCACCTGAGTGAACGGAGTCCTTCCACCCAGTGTGAGCATGGCAGTCCCTGCCCTGGTTGGGGCCCAGGGCCCCAACCCTTGCAATAGTGGCCCATTCTCAGTCCAGTGTAAACTCCTTTGTGGGCTCACCTCCCTGATGGGAGCCTGTTTATTTGTGCAACGATGAAATCTCTGCCCCCACCTGTAAAGTTGATTTCCCTGCAAACTGCTTCCCTCCAAAGCAACATGTCTATGTTCTAAGCTAAGAATTCTACATTTATCCACCACATTTTATAGAGTAGAAGCATGAGTTTTCTATTTCCTCACTCTGCCCTCTGGATTCCTCCGAATGCTAGATAAATTCCAGAGTGAATTTATGAGGAGACACCAATGGAGAGAAAACCTTTATTTGCATAATAACAAACGTGGGTGAAGTAAGAAGAGGCATATGAGAACCAGACTAGGGTGGGAGAAGAGAAGAGGGCTCTCTGGGGACGAGGCAGAAAGAGCTGAGATGCTCTCGTAACCACTAACACATTCTGAGGTTGGCATCTCCCCTGGGATTTCTCTTTCCTAGGTTCTTACTCTCACTGCTGGCCCCCTTTCCTTGTCTCACAGTCCCAAAGGCCCCCCTCTCCCAAACCCGATGGAGGAGCACAGCTTCATACCCAAATGTGCTCAGCAGCTACTACTCAGAAGCTGTTACTTGGATTTTTTGCCGCTCTTAGTGATTTTGACACCCTTGGACTGCCAGGAGTGGCCCCTCCTGCCACCAGAGGACTCTGGTTTTTCTAGTAAGTAAGGTCCTGGCCAATCAGTACAAGAAGGGCCTGGGTTCTCTTCCAGGCTGGTGTCTCTGCAGAAATGCCCCCCGGAGTGGAAGGTGCTGCTGCAGCAAGGGACGGCACCTGAGTTTTCAAGTGTGTGGTCTGTGGTGAAAGAAAGGTGGGAGAGGAAGACTCAACCCTCTGCCTCTCAGGCTCAGGTCCTTAAGCCCCTACCTAGCCGCTTTCCTTCCCAAACTAAAGGCACCAACCACGAGTCCCCATCTGGCAGCAAGCCCCCCCCTTTCCCAGGCACCACAAGTCCCCCCACCTCCACCCCAGTTCTTAGATCAGACCATCCCTCTGGTCCCACCTGTGGCTTCAGCAGAAGGTGCACACTCTTCACACTCCCATTTCTTACTGTTGGCTCTAAGAGAAGAGCAGTCCCTATGAGTTCCGTGGGATCCGCATGTAGCACACAGAATGAGGCGCCATCTCCTGCAGGAAGAGCCAAGGGTCGTGGAGACAAATATTACACTATCACTCTCGGGAGGCTAGCTACAGGCCAGGCCTTTGCCGAGGGCTTCCCAGGCATTTTTCACCACACGTTTTACCTGTGACCCACATGTGGCTGAGTGCCAAGTCCCAGACCCTGCAGTCAGGCACGGACACTCAAAAGGTGGATGTGGAAAGAATTGGATCTGAGGGTTTCTGCCCTGGGCACAAGGAGGAGCAGGCCCTGCAGGGACCTGTCCACTTGTGCAGGAGTGAATCCTGGACTGGTGAGAATGGGACCTGAATTCACCCTGAGGTCTGCACACAAGAGCAAGTTTCTTGCTCCTAATAACTGTACCAAGGTCTAACTCTATGATGGCACCAATGAGAGATCTTTCTAGCCAGGAGCCTTTCCCTACCCTTCGTCCTCAAAGCTGTCTCTGCCTTGTTCATACAGACAGATGGGGGCATCACAATGTTGGTAGCGCTGATACAACTCCGAGAAAGCCCCTGGCTCGAGTTCCCAGGCAGCATCTCTACAGTGGGAGAAGAAATACTGAGTAAGGGGCATGTAATCGGTGGTGAAACCTGGGAGGAACTAGAAAGAACTAGAACTAGCACAGGAAAAGAGTGCAACAGGCTGCCTATTTTAAAATTTTTTTTTTCAACATTTATTTTATTTATTTTGGGACAGAGAGAGACAGAGCATGAACGGGGGAGGGGCAGAGAGAGAGGGAGACACAGAATCAGAAACAGGCTCCAGGCTCTGAGCCATCAGCCCAGAGCCTGACGCGGGGCTCGAACTCACGGACCGCGAGATCATGACCTGGCTGAAGTCGGACGCTTAACCGACTGCGCCACCCAGGCGCCCCAGGCTGCCTATTTTAAACAAGATGGGCTGAGCGGCCTGACAGTGGAAGAGGGTTGAGGCAGGATGAGTGGAACATGGGGCGGGGGTGGGGGTGGGGGGTTGTGTTCCTTAGTTCCCCACTGGAATTCAAGAACCAACCCACCAGGGAATTCTGATACCCAAGTACCCTTTTCAGGAACATGTCTACCCCAACCCCCATGATTCCCTCCCAATTTTTCTTTTTATAACTAAAAAGCCCTCCCTCTACTCCTTCCCTCTTTCCCATATACAAAGGCATGGGCTGCTTCTTCATTTTCTGAACTACCCTCACACTCACCTCCTCTCTAGAAATCTAGCAACCCACTCCCTGGCTCAATCCCTGCCTTAGAGTTTCCACTACCTGTCTGGAATATGAATTCCCATTCTTAGCATTTCTTGAGGAAACTCTTCTCGATTGTTACACTGTGGACATTTGAAGAAATGCTTTGCTGATGTGTGGGCATATTTCTGTAAGAGAAACATGGAAGAGCATTGTGTTTATAAAAACACCATCTTTGATCACCTCCTCTCCACCCCAACCCTCATTTCACAAAGAGGATGTTGCTAAGAGAGCTTGACTGGAGATTTCCATTGAAGAGCTATGGGTAAGCTAGTGTGAGGGGTGCAAATCCAGGTATCAGACCAGAGACCAAGCTCAATTCAAGAAACCTCCCAGGAGTGCCTCAGCTGTCATCTCTGGCTGTGGGGCTTGGCACACAGGGGGACCCCATTCGGGGTCCTTTTCCTTCTATTTCAGGAAATAAGCCTGATTTTGAGGCTGCTTGACTCATTTTAGGTTAAACTCGTTTGCTCCAGCCATCCTAAGGATTTTGTTCAGTCTAAATGTTATCATGAATGAGGTCTTACAAGTCACGAGTGACGAGAGACTGGACTGACTTTTCCTCTGACTGCCTGGAACCACCCCTGCATACAGGCCTCCAGGATGGAGCACGGAAGCCGAGACTGCCTGAGCATTCCCAAGGTGCTGTGAACTAGAGAAAATGTGGGAGGTCCCCAGGGCAGAGAAAGGCCCACCTGTATGCACTTGCGGTGGTAGACAGTTTGACTACAACATGGACTCTGGATGTTTTCAACACTTGCTTGGGATAAGTCTTCACAACATAAGACACAGCTTTCCTCCCCTGCCTTCCCCTGCTGGATGTCCTGTGTTGGGCGATGTTTTCCACAAAATGATCTGTAGCAGAGTAAACAGACTTACTTGGCTCGTCGTTGATGCGGTCTTCCAGCTGCCCGGCCTAGGAAGGGCAACCACCCAGGCCGTTGCGCAGCGAACCTCCTCACTCGTGGGGAGGAGGGGAGCAGGGGGAGGAACAGCCCACATGCCTCCTCACAGCTGTTCCCCAACTGAACAAAACTCCGGGGACTATCTCCACAGCCTCCTGTTCCTGAAAGCCCCGCTTAGCTCTGAGCAGCTGTCTAAGAACCCCAGCTGTTTGTAATTTAAGAAGGGGATGGGAAGCAAGAAGTAACCCCTATGAAATCACCAAGCCAAGACACTGTTTCTCATTATTGAATGGTGGGACAGATTCACCAGTGAATCAAAACAGGCCCGTGAGAACTGGACTCTGATTTCCTTAGTGGCCAATTCAGAGCAACTTGCGAAAGGGCAGCCCGACATTTCCCCTTCGTCACTCACTTGTACTCTCCAAAAAATTGTGAAAGGCAACCCCTTTCTTGGCCACAAGGAAGATGGAAGTTTCTGATGCATTGATCCTTCTGGCAGTTGATGGCAGCTCCCTTTTTCTTGCACACAAAGCAGATCTGCAAATGAGATCCCAGGCAGTGCTCAGGGCCCCAAGAAAGACAAACCGACATTCTGTGGCACGTCACTCTATGGAAGGGAAATTCTATGAAGCAAAAGCCATTCCCTTTCCTTGGTTGACCTGAAAGCTCTGGGGGGCACCCTGAAGCTGCGTTTCAAGTGGCACTAGATTATTTGTTTTCCCAGGATGTTGCTCCCTCTCCTCACTTAGGGTACTACACCCCAGAGAAGCACGCAACTTAAGAGGACCAATTGGGAAATCCAGGAGTCCTTTGACTTCTAAACTAACAGGTAGGGAAAAGAACAGAAACAGGGACGATCAGAGAGGTATGAGAAGAGGCCTATCCCAAGGCCCAGGCCCCTGTACTGGGGGATTCTAACCTTCCTAGAAGCCCGGGCTGCCTCCTTTTTGATGTCTTCCGGCAAGAATCCATGGAAACCTCTGTTGGACTGGCCTCTCTGAGGCAGCTTGCTAGATAGGATCTGGGGGAGCAGTAGAAGCAGGCTGTCAACATTGATGATCAATGGAACAGTGCAATGGGGTGAGGAAGAAGACAGGGTATATAGAGCTGGGCAGGATATACAGCGTATATGCGTTTACAGGTAATTTACTTGACAAAGGGCTTACACAGAATTAACTGTGTAATGTGTTGGGTGCTCTAGGTGCTTTTAAAATATTAACTCATTTAATCCTCATAACAACTTCAAGAGGTAGGTACTGTCATCATCCCATTTTATAGGTCACAGGACTCTAGAACCTGGGCCCTTACATAGCTTTGTGCTACACTGCCTCTCATTTACTGAGGATTGCTTTTGTGTGCTGAGCCCTTTGGGGAAACAAATGCTGTGTACTGACTCATTTTATGTTCACTATAACCCTGTGACACAGATGCTATTGTGGTCCTCCTCTTTCAGAGGATCCCATCGAGGTACAGGATGGTAAGTGAAACGGCTGGAGCCACACAGCAAGGAGGCAGCAGAGCTGACATTCACATCCAGGCCCACAGAACCCACACTCTTCGCCCACCCACTGTACTGACCCTTGGTACAGAATATGCTCTTCTCAGAGTGTATTCTCTACAGGAAGGGAAACAGGGCTTTAAAATCTGACTGTAGTCATTCTGCCCTATTGGGGAGGGGAAGGAATTGAACTTTTCTTTAAAAACACACTTTAAAAGCCTTTTTGTTTCTGAAAAGCCCCCACAGCCGATTCTAGAATGGGAAATCAAGAAAAAAGAAGATAAACTGTTCATGTGCCCATAAACTGTTATGTATGTGTATGTACACTGGAAAAATGCCAGCACCCCAGCCCCACCCCAAGAATCTTCCAAAAATACTGGGGAGGGCACTGGACTGGCTGCAGTGGTTACATGTAATATATAATGGGGGCTCAGGTTATTTTATTCTGACATTATAGAAGGGTGACCCTACAAGGCTAGACGACTTGAGGATGCTTGAATTACAGATTTATGTTCCCAATTAGGCTTAAACATATCTATTTAACACTGATTATCTCAGGTCTTTAGGACTATATGAGTGATTTGTTTTTATACCCCTATTATTAATGTTTTCTACAATGAACACCTATTATTTCTATAAACAGAAAAATCAACAGTGGAAGATCAGAAATAATCTAAATGTCATTTAAGAGCAGTTTAATACTTTAATCCCCCATACCATGGAATACCAATTAGCTATTAAAAGAAAAAAACTAGACCAATATGTTCCATGGGGAAAGATCTTCATAAGTATTAAGAGATTAAAAAAAAACAAGCAAAATACAAAACACTGTGTATAGTATGTTTATTTTTATGTTGAAAATGTATATGCTTGTAAAGGCATTGAGATTAGCCAAGACCTGGTACCCAAACCACACAGGACTTACAAGAGAGAAAAATCACAGACCAATCTTTCTCACAAGTATAGATGTAAAAATGAAACAAAATATTAGCAAATTGAATCCAGTACCATATAAAGAGGATAATACATCATGATCAAGTAGGGTTTATACCACAAATGCATTAAAAAATTCAATTGATGTAACAAACCACATTAACAAAAGAAAGAAGAAAAATGATCATCTCAGTAGATGTAAAAATAAAAAAGCATTTGAGAAAATTCAACACACATTCATGATATCCTCAGCAAACTAGAAATAAAAGGAAACTTCTTCAATCTGATTAAAAGCCTACAGTTAACATCATATTTTGATGTTGAAAAATAGGATGCTGTCTTCTGATGCTGGGAATAACACAAGGATATGTACTCATGTAATTCCTATTCAACACTAGATTGAAAGTCCTAACTAGTATAATAGGGCAAGGAGAATGAAAAGAATTTAAAGATTGGAAAAGAAGATGTGGTGCATATGTATGTGTGTATACACACACACACACACACACACACACACACACACACTAGAGTATTACTCAGCAATCAAAAAGAATGAAATCTTGCCATTTACAACTATCAGGATGGAACTAGCGGGTATTATGCTAAGCGAAATTAGTCAGAGAAAGACAAATATCACATGACTTCACTCATACGAGGACTTTAAGATACAAAACATGACATAAGAGAAGGGAAGCAAAAATAATATAAAAACAGGAAGGAGGACAAAACATAAGAGACTCTTAAATATGGAGAACAGAGGGTTACTGGAGGGTGTGTGGGAGGGGGAATGGGCTAAATGGGTAAGGGGCACTAAGGAATCTACTCCTGAGATCGCTGTTGTACTATATGATAACTAACTTGAATGTAAATTAAAAAAAATAAAAAATAAAATAAATAAATAAATGTAAAGGTTGGAAATGAAGAAGTAGAACTGTCTTTATTCACACTACATGATTGTGTACACAGGAAATCCTAAGGCATTTACCAAAAAATTTAAAAATAAAAAAACTACTAAATAAATGAATTTAACAAGATTTCAGGATACAAAATCAACATACAAAATAAGCTGCATTTATATATGCCAGCAACAAACTTGAAACTGAAATTTTAAAATACTATTTATGGGGTGCCTGGGTGGCGCAGTCGGTTAAGCGTCCGACTTCAGCCAGGTCACGATCTCGCGGTCCGTGAGTTCGAGCCCCGCGTCAGGCTCTGGGCTGATGGCTCAGAGCCTGGAGCCTGTTTCTGATTCTGTGTCTCCCTCTCTCTCTGCCCCTCCCCTGTTCATGCTCTGTCTCTCTCTGTCCTAAAAATAAATAAAACGTTGAAAAAAAATTTTTTTAAATACTATTTATAATAGCATGAAAGTCACAAAATATTTAGGCACTCATTTAATAAAAGATGTGCAAGACTTCACTAAAAAACATTGCTGAATAAAAAAATAAATAACAAATAAATTAAAAAAAAACATTGCTGAGACAAAATTTAAAAGGCCCAAATAAATGGGGAAATATATGACATCCATGGATTGGAAGATTCAATCTTATTCGTCAATTCTTCCCAAATTGACCTATAAATTCACTGCAACCCCAATCTCAATCCCAACAGGCTTTTTTTATTTTTTAAGGAAAAACTCACAAGCTAAATATAGATTTTCATGGAAAAGGACCTGATAGCCAAAACAATCTTAAAAAGACTGTAGAACTTATAAATCTTGAGTTCAAGACACTATAAAGCCACAATAATCAAGACAATGCAGTACTGTTGTAAGGATGATGCACAAATCAATGACATAAAATAAATCATCCAGATCCAAAGATACATGGTTAATTGGCTTCGACAAATATACCAAGGTAATTCAATGAGTAGGCAAAGATTTCTTGGGACACACACAAAAAGCACTAACCATAAAAGAAAAAAAAAACTGATAAGCTGAACTTCATCAAAATTAAAAACATTTGTTCTTCGAAAGACACCATTAAGAAAATGAAAAGGCAAGCCACAGACTTGGAGAAAATAGTGACAAAGCATACACATGCCTGAAAAAGGATTTATATCCAGAATATATTTAAAAACTCTTATAACTTGATAAGACAAAATAGCTCTACTTTTACAAAGGAAAAATATTTGTTCAGACACTTCACAAAAGAACATAAGTGAATGGCCAGTAAGCACACAAAAGAAGCTCAACATCTTAAGTCAACAGAGAAATGCAAATTAAAACTACAATGAAATCCCAGTACACACCTAATAGAATGGCTAACATGAAAAAGATCGACCATATCAAGTTCTGCAAGAACTGCAAGAATATTGTGCAACCAGAATTCTCAGAAATTGCTAGTGGGAGTGTAAACTGGTACAATCTCTTTGAAAAGTGATTTGGCAACTTCACATAAAGTTAAACACGCAGTTAGCATACAACCAGTAATTCCACTCCTAGGCATTTGTCCAAGAGAAGTGAAAATGCGTGTTCACAAAAACACTTGTACAGGAATAGTCATTGCCACTTTATTCATAATAGGCCTCAAATGGAAACAATTCAAATGTCCATCAGCAGATGGATAAATAAGCCAATTATAAAATATTCATAGAACAGAATACTACTAGGGGACAAAAAGGTACAAGCTACCCGTACATGCAATGACATGGGTTAATCTCCAAAATGCTGTATTGAGCAAAAGAAGCCAGAAACAAGAGTGCAAATGCTGTATGATTCCATTTATATGAAGTATAATAAAAGGCAAAAGTAATCTATGGATCAGAACGTGATGATCTCTGAGGGGACTGACTAGAAGAGTGCAGGAGGGAACTTTCCAATGATGGAAATATTTACTTTGATTGGGGCAGTGTTTACATGAGGATATACATTATATCCCCATGATATAAGAGCTTATAAAAACTCATCAAATTGTACACTTAAAACGGGTACATTCTATAGTATGCAAATTATAGCTAATTAAGAAACAGCATAGTGCAAACAACAGCTTGAAGGACAGTTGATAGCATGTGCTTCTGGGGAGAGGGGGAAAGATTGGGAATGCTGTTTTGAGAAGTATTGGGAATGCTGTTTTGAGAAGTATTGGGAATACTGTTTGAGAATGTACTGTTTAATTGTACATACTTTATACTGCCAGGATTTTATAGCAGGTACCTCTGGTATTACTTTTAAAAAACTAGGTTTAAAAAATTTTTTTTTAATATTTAGTTTTGAGAGAGAGAGAGAGAGAGAGAGAGGAGAACAAGTGGGGGAGGGGCAGAGAGAGAGGGAGACACAGAATCCAAAGGAGGCTCCAGGCTCTGAGCTGTCAGCACAAGAGCTCCACGCAGGGCTTGAACTCAAGAACCACAAGATCATGACCTGAGCTGAAGTCAGAAGTTTAACCAACTGGGTCATCCAGGAGCCCCTAAAAACTATGTTTTAAAAAGAAAAAAGCTACTGGGGCACTTGGGTGGCTCCGTTGGTTAAGCATCAGACTTCAGCTCAGGTCATGATCTCATGGTTTGTGGGTTCGAGCCCTGCATCAGGCTCTGTGCTGACAGCTCGGATGGAGCCTGGTGCCTGCTTTGGATTCTGTGCCTCCTCTCTCTAACCTTCCCTCACTCTCTCTCTCTCTCTCTCTCTCAAAAATAAATAATAAACATTAAAAAAAAAGAAAAAAGCTATTAAGAAAAATAAACAGGGCTATAAATCTGAGGCTGGATGAAAAACAGAGAACAGACTATATAGCAAATGCCATGAAACATTGAAAAGGAACCTTATACTCACAAGACAAAAATAATGCACGCTGAGATTGTCTTTCTGGAGAAATTCCCCCAGTTTTTCGGGATCCCCAGGTTCTCGAAGGCATAGCCGGCAAACTGGAAGAGAGAATGTTAAGAATTCAGTTTGGGAGTATAACCATCTCTCTAAATACAAGGAGGAATCCAGTATTGGGAAGAGGACATTTTGACAAGGATGGAGGTTGGGATGAAGTGTTACATGGTATCAGTTATACATTTTGGCCACTTTTTAGGGAATTGGCTACAACTGCACACTTCATATACTCTTGTCTCAAGTGGCTTTAATTAACTTGTGTCTTGAACTCTGGAACATTTAAAAAATCAAGGACCCTGAGTTCTTCAGGATCTTAGAGAATCTGGGAAGTAGGACAGACAGAGAAGCAAGTTTGTTGCCCTACACAGGTGGCCTTTGCTGAGGTCGGAATGCGGTTGAACAGAACCTCCAGTCTTTCTTACCAGGCCCTGAAGACGGCTTCCTTTGGGTTACCCTCCTTGTCTTGGCAGATTTTCTATACAAGAGAAGGAAGAAGTACAAGGTGGTCTTTGAGGATCCTGTCGACTACCAATGTGACATTTCCCTCAAAATGCCTCCATGGGTCTGAGGAAGGGCCAAAATATCAAAAGGCTAAGGCATCAGTTTCTTTTTTTATTGAATATTTTTTGAAAGCACAAACCGTACCAAGTTATCTGAATTATGTAAGATTGTGCTTTTCTGTTCTCGTTGGCTGTGCTGCCCGTGTAGACTGAATGAATGCAAGAGCAAATCCCCTTTTACTCTTTTACTGTTTCTTCTGCCACATACTCTGAATCTCTGGTGGTACCATGCTCATAAAGCATCAAAAAATGATACTCAAATTGAGTGTGAATTTCCTATTGCGAAGCACTATTGCCAGTAAGCAAGAATCTACAGACGGTTCTAAAAATGGGCATTGCTCGTATGCACATTTTCCAGATGAGGAAACTGAGGCATAATGAAATGAAGTAACCTGTCCCAGGTCACCTAGTGTTAGCAAGTGTTAGAGCCAGGATATGAATCTAGGGCTCCAGCACCAGCACTTTGTTATTAGGGGCAGCCCCAGGAGCACAGGTTGCTGGGCAGCTTCCGGGGGACCACTGGTGTGTGCTTCCATACTACGCAACCTCAGCCCTCAAGGCCACACAAGTGTAGCATATGCCACAGGCCTTTGGACAATTTCTCCCAAACTCCCTTACATCACCTACTCTACCTCAGTCTTTGACGTTCCTTCTTCTTTTCTTTAATAGTCTTCATTCGCTGCTGCCTCTCTCTCCTAACTTGAATTCTTCTATACTATTATGAGGACAATACCGGCTCTTCCAGCTATAAATACAAACAGGGCTTGGTCAGCAATTTAATTCTACACTTGATTCCACAGGGTCAAAGTAATAGTGTACTTCACCTCCCAACTCATGTGACATAATAAAAGGGACCCACCCAGTATCAAGGCTAGCATTAGCCACTAAATATTAAATTGTGTTAAGGACTGTTCTAGGCATTTTACATGTGTTAACTCACAAAGACTCTCATGCAGGAGGTACCACCATTATCCCTATTTTCAAGATGAGACTGAGGCACAGAGAGGTCACAGAGAGGCACTTCCCCAAGATCAGAGTTACTGCTATCACTCAGCAGAGTAAGAATTGGAATTATTGCTTGACCTAAGTGGGTCTTTTTTTCCTTTGTGCCTACTAAATACATGAGGGAGTGCTCAGGGAGAAAAAAAAAAGGTTCTTTTTGCCTCCAAGTATAGGTGCCTTAATTCCACCCAGTAAAAGCTTAGAGAAGGTAGCTCTTTCCTAGTTAAAAAAAAAAAAAAAAAAAAAAAAGCCCCTGGGATTTTGACTGCCTGAAGCAAGAACCCCCCCTAGTGGGAGACAAGAGAGAACACTGACAAATCACATCCCTTTTCACCCAGCTCAGCAGGCCATTGACGTTTGGTCTGTTCCCAATCTTTGTCTAGATCTGAGCCAAGAGTAAGATGTCCCAGAGTGGAGAGGACATCCTGCCACTCCTCCCCCAACAAATGTCAGCAGACTGAAAATTTAGTTTTCATTGGTTAAAGGGGAAATCCCTGAAAGGGAAATCCCTGAGAGACAAATGAAAAAGACATAAAATCCACTCCCATGAAGGAAGGGAGAGGACGGCAGCATTTCTTCCAAGGAGAGCTGAGTGAATCAGGTCACTCCAGGGACAGACACTCCATCCAGCACCCATGTCCTCAGATCACAGCGGGGGAGCGTGAACATCTGCAGGGACTGTCAACTGTTCCCCATGGATACAACTACTAAGGCAACTAGCTGTTCAGAAAACTAAGACTAGACTGCTCTTCCTCTCTTTGTGTTTGTTCCATCTCTTCCTCTGACCCATGGGTTGCACTTGCAGAAGTAATGACATCTGAGGGCTTCTTATTCAACAAAAGCACTTGGACGGGCTGGAAGAGGAGGGAGGAGGGCGTGCACTAGGGGATCCACTTTAGTGGCTACTGAGCGGCTCCGGGTTGTTGGGGGGAAATCCCGGCCATCTCACAATAGAAATAAAACCTTGAAACGTCAGTGCTTTGCATCGCTGGACCAAGACGTTCCTTGAATGCGATTCTGGGCACACTGATAGTTACGGGAAGACTCAACAATCTTCAGAGCATTTGAGGAGGGACTTTGCAAATGCCGGCTTCCACGAGCTGCTCAGTCCGAGACTTGCCTAACCGAGCGGATGCTCCCTTGAAACGGTTATCAAGCTGTTTCACTGGATGAATGCTGGGTAAAGGCTTGTTGAGAAAATTAAAAATAAATTAGCGTGTTCGGCCCCGCCGCCGCAAGAATAAACAATGATTTGGAAAATACGTGTCGGTGTGGCCACAACCGTCCCCCGGAGGTAACAGCCAGAGAAGGGGCTCAAGGAGCATCCCGCGAATGCCAGACCAGGTTCATGTCGCGCCTGCCGGGCGGCTGGTGCGGGCCCGGGCCGGAGGTCGCCTCCGCCGCTCGCTCTTCCCGATAGCTCACAGGCCGCCGCTCCCGGCCGGAGCCGCCCGCCCAAGCTGTAGCCGAGGGCTCTGCTGTCCGGAGCTTTATTCGTTGTCACAAGCCGTGGGAGCTACCTCACGGGCGGCCGCCCCGCGCGGTGACTGCGCCAGCGAAGGGGGCGAGCGCGCAAACGGGGGCCGGGTCACGCGCACTGCGACCTAGGGAGACTGCGGCCGCGGGACTACCGGAACACCAACCGTTGCCGGAGCAGGACCGCTAACGGCCGCGCGCTAACGGCCGCGCGCCCGCCCCGCCCCTTCCTCTCGCGCAGTCTGCGCCCGACCCCGCTCTCGCTCCACCCCCTCACCTCGCCCCGCCTTTTCCTTTCGCGCTGCCCGCGCCCAGCACGGCTCTCGCCCCGCCCTTTCCCCCTCGCCCCGCCCTTCCGTGCGAGCGCCAGGACCTCAGGAATTGATCCCGCGGCAGACAATCCCAGAGGCGGGGCGGAGAGCGTCGCGCCGTGGTGACGTAGTGTCGCCGGCGCGGACGGGTGACGCTAACGGGGCCCGTTGTCTGTGTGTGGGGCTAGGGGCCCCGGGGCGGCGGGGGCTCCCGGCGCGGGCGGCGGGGTGTCGGGAGGGCCTGGACATGGCGCTGAGGGGCCGCCCCGCGGGAAGATGAATAAGGGCTGGCTGGAGCTGGAGAGCGACCCTGGTGAGGAGGGTGCCGGGCGGGCCGGGGGGCTGGGGAGGCCGGGTGGGCCCGAAACGCTCCTGCCTGACCACCAACCCGCTCCTCTTGTCGCCCCACCCAGGCCTCTTCACCCTCCTGGTGGAAGATTTCGGTAAGAGCCTCTCCTACCCGTCGGATCCGGCTTTGGCGGGGGGGGGGGGGGGGGGGGCACTTCTGTGCCCTCGCACCACAGCCAGGGGCTGCCTTTCCCGACTTCTTTCCTTCCCTGATCGCAGGTGTCAAAGGGGTGCAGGTGGAAGAGATCTATGACCTTCAGAGCAAATGCCAGGGGTGAGTGGCTTGGTGCCAGGGCCTTCCCGTACATCCTGAGGGCAAGGGAAGGGCCGGGCGATGAGTTACCCTCAAGGGAGGTAGTATAGGAATCACAAGTTATAAAATCTCATACATGGAAGCACCCCTCGGTTTTGGGTTCCCTTCTGAACAAGTGGATATTTTTGTTTTATCCCAGTCTTCAGCACTTCCCTGTATGTAGTAGTCCCCTCCCCCCCCCCCCCCCCCCCCCCCAGTACAAATCTAACCATCCTTTGGAGTACAGTTCAGCTGCCTTTTCTGGTCTTAGAGCAGGAAGGCAGCCCTTTTTCTTGATTCAGGTCACGCAGTGCCTGCTGTAATTTATTAATTGCTGCTTTCACGTGCCCGTGTGCGGGTGGCTTTAATCCCTTCACAAAGGTTTTGATTGGTTGGTGTGTGGCATCTGAGGAGGCCCCTCCTGGGTGACCAGCCTCACTCAGGGCCTTTGTCTTGGTGGTCCTACAGAATAGAGGTATGGAGGGACTACCATGCATGAACGGAGAGGTCTGTTTTTATCTCCCAGAAAAGAAGGGACTGATGGGTGTTCCTTTGCTTTCTTGACTACACTGGGGCCCAGGCCTTGGGGTTCACAATGAGAATTAGTGTTTAAATTCCTCCATCAGAATTTGTCTTCTTGTCTCACTTTCTGTCCTACCCTGTCCTGGGCCATGGGCTCCAGCTTTTCATCTCTTATCCCAGAACCACAGACTTCATGAGGACACAGGGTGTACCTCTGGAGCATCACAGCCAGAAGCTGAGGCTTGACTCTGCCTGCAGCAGGCTCATGGGGTGTGAGGGCTCAGGGCCACTTTAGGCAGTGTTGGGAAGAAGCCAGGGTAGAGGTGGGATCATGGGAAGGGCACCTGAGTGGTAACACGGTGCATGGGAATAGGAGGGAAAAGAAAGAGAATGCTGATTGCTTTCCCCCACTTGGCTGGTCTAGCTCTGCCCCTTACTTTTCCCCAGCCCAGTGTATGGATTCATCTTCCTGTTCAAATGGATCGAAGAGCGCCGATCCCGTCGCAAGGTCTCTACCTTGGTGGATGATACGTCTGTGATTGATGATGATATTGTGAATAACATGTTCTTTGCCCATCAGGTCTGCTCGGCTCTGTGTTCCAACTGGAGGGTGGGATGCTGCTATTGTCTTTGCCTGGGACATGGGAGTGGGGGAAAGCAGAAGGAGATAGGCAGATACCAGGAGTGGTGGTTATAGAAGTCCCCTGGCAGAAGGTACTGAGCTCTTATTCATTAAAAAAGGGAGTATCTTTAGAGCAGCGTGGTGTCTGAGTCCACTCTGTATGTCCTCAGACACCTGGTGGGTATTTAGTTGAATGAACAAATGTTGGATGGAGATGAGGGAAGTTGATGAGTTTTGTTATCCAGATATGACTGTCCCTCTCTGGGTCCCCATTCGTAATGAGTATGGCTTGGGGTGAATGACTCTGTATGAGTGACTGTTCTTGGTTTCACAGCTGATCCCCAACTCTTGTGCCACTCATGCCCTGCTGAGCGTGCTCCTGAACTGTAGCAATGTGGACCTGGGTCCCACCCTGAGTCGCATGAAGGATTTCACCAAAGGCTTCAGCCCTGAGGTAAGCTGCAGTGCCTCAATCCTGGCTCATAGCTTGCTGGGCAGATCTGACTCCCAGTGCTACCACATTGCATTTGACACTATGAGGCCATTTCCTTTTCGAGTGACGTACATTACATTTGACCCTTAAATTTTAGGCCCAATTGCCAGGAAAGACTGAAAGAAGAAAGGAACATTCCTTAAGTGACACTATGTTGGGACTTTCTTTGTCAGGTCTTTATCAGGCCATGTTATTCTCCAGTGTCCGCTCATTACCATGTAAGACTAATCCCATCTTTCTGGGGCTCCAGAGTTCTTTCCTGTCCACACTAACTTTTCAGGATCCCATCTATGCTTCTTCAGGCTCCTAAAAATGCCTCCAGGCCTGTTCTTTTGAGCTTTGCTTCCCACCCAGAGGCCCGCCCACCTGAGAAATTGTTTTGATGTCATCTTATTTTCTTCTCTCTAGAGCAAAGGATATGCGATTGGCAATGCCCCAGAGTTGGCCAAAGCACATAATAGCCATGCCAGGTGTGTGGGAGCTGTGGGAGCTGATGGGAGTGGGGGTGAGGAGTGGTTGTCTCATCCTGGGCCCTGAGTGTGTTCTTCCCTAGGCCTGAGCCACGCCACCTCCCTGAGAAGCAGAATGGCCTTAGTGCAGTGCGGACCATGGAGGCATTCCACTTTGTCAGCTATGTGCCTATCACAGGCCGGCTTTTTGAGCTGGATGGGCTGAAGGTCTACCCCATTGACCATGGTAGGCACTCTGGGCTCGGGGCCCATTTTCTGCTTACCTTCTAGGGAGCTAGGCCTTAGGGTCCTCAGGTGTTGGGACCCAGTGGCAGGGGGCTGGGTGTTGAGGACATCTGTCTCTGGCTGGATGGCACCCTGCACTGCACTGCCTGACTACCCCAGACTCCCTGGCTCAGCTGCTCTCCATCTTCCTTCCTGCTCCTGGCCGGCCCAGACTCAGGGCTCACCACCTGCTGATTCCTCATCTTGGTCTTCCCTAGGGCCCTGGGGGGAGGATGAGGAGTGGACAGACAAGGCCCGGCGGGTCATCATGGAGCGTATCGGCCTCGCCACCGCAGGGTAAGGGCTCTGTGCTTGCCCTACCCTCTGGAGCCGTGCCCCCATCGGGAGGGCCACAGAAAAGGGAAGGCAAAGAGAGGCCAAATGACTCATGCAAGGCCACATGATGAGTCCGGCCAGGTCAAGCTTAGATCTTGGGCTTCCACCTCCTTGCCCAATTTCTCACCCAGGCTGCCTATGGCCTGCTTTGGGACAGGCTGGGGAGGGGCAGGCCTTGTGGAGCCCTATGTGGTCCAGTGTCCTGGCTCACTTCCTGACAGGCCCCTCACACAGCTCCTTGGAAGGCACCAGGTGCTCAGGTGCCTGGTGTGCATTGCTAGCTCCTGCCCGCCTGTTGGGGTGGGACCTGCACCTCTGGCTGTAGTTGTGACTGCCAGATTGTTTGCCTCCACCTGATGGCGGAGCTGGGTTGGGAGCTGCTCTCACGGCTGCGGCTGTGACTGCAGGGAGCCCTACCATGACATCCGCTTCAACCTGATGGCGGTGGTGCCCGACCGCAGGATCAAGTATGAGGCCAGGCTGCATGTGCTAAAGGTGAACCGTCAGACAGTACTGGAGGCCCTGCAGCAGGTGGGTACCCCTCATGCCATCCCTCTTCCCCGCACTGGGGCATGTGTCTCTAGTTCCCAGATCACTCGTTATTGTGGGTCTGTTGAGCTTCAAGTGACCTTTGCTTTCCTTGTGGAAAAGCTGGGACTTGGGGTGAGAAGGGAGAATAAGTTCTAAAAGGAGATTTGTGTTTGTCTGTTGTATTTCCTTGTGAGCGAACAGGTAGAGCCAAGGCCTTTTGCTGTCCAAGGGAGTGGCTGGGGTCTGCCTTCACTCCTCTGAGCTTGGGTTCTGTTCTTAGCTGATTAGGGTGACGCAGCCAGAGCTGATTCAGACCCACAAGTCTCAAGAGCCACAGCTGCCTGAGGAGTCCAAACCAGCCAGCAGCAAGTCCCCTCTGGCGCTGGAGGCAGGCAGGGCCCCAGCAGCCTCTGAGGGCACTCACACAGGTACCAGCGATCTTGGGGCCTCCTTTTGACCTCAGAGCAACCCCATCATAGCTTGAGCTGGGAGACCCAAGCAGAGCAAGTCTTTTGTGTGGAGGCACTTGGGCAGTGGTTCGGATGCTCCAATGGGAGGCATGAAGCTCGGTGCCTACAGCCCTCTTTCTTTGGAACACGGAGGGAGAGCAGTCCTTCCCTAAAGAAAGGCACCTGAAAGGGCTGACATCACCACAACCCCTGAGCCTTCTCTATAATAGATACTCCCTTTTTTGGTTTTCTGAAGAGGCGTTTTTCTTTCTGCCTCCCTTTTCCCATCTCGTCCTTCTCGCGTTGCTGTGGGCCCATGACCTAGAGCTTGCGGGCTCTCATCTCACCAACTAGCTCCCCTCTCCTCCAGCAAGGGAGGAGGAAGCAGTGCTGTGTCACGACACTGGGGAGACGGTGGGCTGGGGACAGGTTTTCTTGAGGATCTGGCTGAAGGTCCTGCCTGTGCTCCTTGCCCCCTTAGATGGTGTGGAGGACGTGGCTGGTTCATGCCCCCAGGCCCCAAGCCACAGCCCTCCCAGCAAACCTAAGCTGGTGGTGAAGCCTCCAGGGAGCAGCCTCAACGGGGTTCCTCCCAACCCCACTCCCATTGTTCAGCGGCTGCCGGCCTTTCTGGACAATCACAACTATGCCAAGTCCCCCATGCAGGTGAGCTGGGAGCACCCTTGCAAGAGCCCCTCCAGGATTCTCTTGAGAGGCTGCAACAGGCAGTTTCTTCACATGGTTCCTTGGTGTTCACCCTATACCTAGGCCTAGGTGGCCAAATTCCTCTGCTACCCAGAAGCCTCCATAGGGGCTTAGAGAAGCAGAGAGAACTCCGACTCTCAATCCACCCATACAGCAGTGAGGCAGAATGTTTAGGGCATGTTCCTGGGTACTACTCAATGAGTTAGGTTGGCAGAATAAAGGTATGTGTTTCAGAGAGCTCTGTTTGTCTTAGAAGCCTTGCATAGGCAGGTTGTGTAGGTGGGCAGCAGCCTCCTCAGGAATTGGGTGGGCTGTGGAACACCTGGGGTTCAGTGGACTTGACCTGGAGAACCGTGTTGGCTTTCTTTCTGGCTGTGAGTGCTGTGCCCAGGCTGGGCTAACTGGCCCCTGCTTATGGCTGCCCTGGCTCTCTGCCCCAGGAGGAGGAAGACCTGGCAGCAGGTGTGGGCCGCAGCCGAGCTCCAGTCCGCCCGCCCCAGCAGTACTCGGATGATGAGGACGACTATGAGGATGATGAGGACGACGATGTGCAGAACACCAGCTCTGCCATCAGGTCAGCCTCAGCTCTGTTAACGCTTCAAACTCTTAGTGCTGCAGATCCTATTCTTGTACGTTCCAGCCCACATCTGAGGTTGCCCTTTAGCAGACAGCACTGAGTACCCTGCTGAGTGCAGGGTCCTGTGGGAGGCTGGCATGCAGGGCCTGACTCCAGGTCCCAGGTCCCCAAGACTCCAGGAGGGCTTGGGGAAGTGCTGAAGACATTTAACCAGACAACAAGGCATGTCCTGTTGGGAGGTGGTCTTTCGGCTAGGCCTCAAGGGATTGGATGGAGCAGGGATAGAGGAGATGGGGTGGGGAGCAGCTCTGTCAGAAGACACGGCACTGGCAAAAGGCCACAGTCAGGCAGCTGGAATAGAGGTGTCCTTTGAGGACACGTGGCTATGGCTGTGGAGTGTGAGGAGCTGCAGTGCCAGTCCCTGGAGGCCAGGATGTGTTCAGGGCCATTCTGGGCACTGCTGGGTGGGGTCATCTGGTCCCTTCCCTTGGCTCACCTCTCCTTGGGGCCCCCTAGGTACAAGCGAAAGGGGCCAGGGAAGCCAGGACCACTGAGCGGCTCTGGGGACGGGCAGCTGTCAGTGCTGCAGCCCAACACCATCAATGTCTTGGCCGAAAAGCTCAAAGAGTCCCAGAAAGACCTCTCAATTCCTCTGTCCATCAAGACCAGCAGCGGGGCCGCGAGCCCAGCCGTGGCGGTTCCTACACACCCGCAGCCCTCGCCCACCCCCAGCAACGAGAGCACGGACACAGCCTCCGAGATCGGCAGTGCTTTCAACTCGCCTCTGCGGTCGCCCATTCGCTCAGCTAACCCGACGCGGCCCTCCAGCCCTGTCACCTCCCACATCTCCAAGGTGCTTTTTGGAGAGGATGACAGCTTGCTGCGTGTTGACTGCATCCGCTACAATCGTGCTGTACGAGACCTGGGTCCTGTCATCAGCACAGGCCTGCTGCATCTCGCTGAGGATGGTGTGCTGAGTCCTCTGGCACTGACAGGTGGGCCTGGGACTGGCGCACTGACTACTTGGCCAGAGGAGGGAGGTAGCCAGGTGACCGCTAAGTGTCCTACACTTTCATGAGTCTTCTCGTGCCTTCTGTTCCCAGAGTGTGGGAAGGGTTCCTCGCCCTGCAGCAGACCAAGCCAAGGCAGCCAGGGCTCCAGCAGCCCAGAAGAGAAGGAGGTGGTGGAATCTGCAGACGGCAGAGAGAAGCCTGGGTTGGCCAGGCCCGGTGAGCCCTTGAGCGGGGAGAAGTACTCACCCAAGGTGAGTCCCTCTGCGGCTTTCTCATCTAATCTTGTCAGCGGGAAGGGTCTGCGGCACTGCCGCCCAGGTGCTGGGGCCTTGGTTGGAGTTCTGGTGTGAAGGTTGAAGCCAGGCGCCAGGAAGCCTGTTTGGGTTGGGAAGCGGCAGGGGCCTTGGTAGGCTCTCTGGACTCTGGCTGCTCATCCTTGCCTCCAGCTGCCTCCTGGTTGGGGGGGCTTTGATGCTGGCCAGCACCCCCTCAGGAGTACACTGCGGGGTTTTGACAGGAGCTGCTGGCACTGTTGAAGTGTGTGGAAGCAGAGATCGCAAACTATGAGGCCTGCCTCAAGGAGGAAGTGGAGAAGAGGAAGAAGTTCAAGGTGGGTCATCTCTCCAGCTGCTGGACCTCTGCTGGGGTCTTCCCAGAGCTGTGACTTCCCCAGGTCAACTGCTGGCTGCTCTGGGGAGATGGGCTGCAGTGTTTTCATCCTTCTCTCCCACAGATTGACGACCAGAGAAGGACCCACAACTATGATGAGTTCATCTGTACCTTCATCTCCATGCTGGCCCAGGAAGGTGAGGGGACTCACTGCATGCCCTGCTTAGGGCCATGTCCCTCAGGCCTCTTTTGGGGCTTGAGCAGACTGTGGGGCTCAGGATGCGCAGCGAAGAGCCTCAGCTCTTGCCCTGAGGCTGTGGCCCGTTAAGAGGGTGGCTGCTGGGCATCCGGCCATCTGTTTAAGGGCCTCTGCCTCTTTGTAGGCATGCTGGCCAACCTGGTGGAACAGAACATCTCGGTGCGGCGGCGCCAAGGGGTCAGCATCGGCCGGCTCCACAAGCAGCGGAAACCTGACCGGCGGAAACGCTCGCGCCCTTACAAGGCCAAGCGCCAGTGAGGACTGCCGGCCTGTACTCTGCAGCCCGCTCTTGCCGCATGGCCCTCACAAGGGCCCCTTTCCTGCCCCACTCCCCCTCTTCCCAGTATTACTGAATAGTTTCAGCCGGAGAGCTCACACCCCGGGAATGGGTAGGCTGGATTCCCCGCAATGTGTCCCAGGGCCTGGCAGGGCAGGGCAAGCCCCACAGTGCTCCGGAAGCAGGAGCTGGAGCTGGGGCACAGTGCGCTGCTGCAGCTTCCTCCACAGCCGGCTGTGGAGTGGCAGGACCTGGCCTTTCTGCCTCGGCAGCAGAGTATATATTTTACCTACAGAGACGTCTATTTTTCTGGGCTCTAACCCATCTTGCCACCACTGTGTTGACATAGCCAGCTTCCTGACTGTGTTCTTTCCAACAGTTGTCATCCTGGTGGGCCCAGGTCCCTGCATCATGCCGGGGTCATGCCTGCAGGGTCACAGCCAGAGGCCTGGGGTAGGGGGGCATTGGGTCCTGCTGCTCTAGCCCCAGCCCCCAGTCGTTGCGAGGAAGCCAGGTCTACTCTTCCTTCCCCCCGGGAGAGCTCCAAACTCAGGAACCCGGCTGCTGGGCTGGATTGGGAGTGGGGTGTCCTAGCTGGGGTGGGCGAGAGGCCTGCTGGGGTTCCATGGCCTGAGCAGAGAGAGGTGTTTGAGCTGTTTGTTGACCTCTAAACTCCCTTCCTGGCTTCAGCCGGGCTTGTCAAGACTGCTTTCTGCAGCAGGACTCTGGGCCGCTTTGCCTTCAGTGTTGTAGCCCTGGCAATGGGCTCTGCCCCTAGAGCCTGGGGTTCAGAGGAGTCTCTGCCCAGCCCCTCAGTATTACCATGTCTCCCTCCTCTTAGGGATAGCAGAGACTGGGCTGCTTCTAGGAAGCTGACCCCACTCGTCTGTCCCTGCCACGCCAGCTTCCTCAGCCTCTGCAAGGCACTCAGGGTGGGGGACAACAGGACTGAGACACCCAGTCAGAGCCTAGTGTTTCCAGAGAGCCCAGTGCCAAGGGGCAATGGGCCCAGCACTGTCTCGAGCTGGGCCCCAAACATAGCCCCATGGTCTTTGCCAGATGGCTTTGAAGGTGATCTAAGCAGGCCCCTTATCTGTACATAGTGACTGGGGCAGGGGATGGCTGGCCAGTATAGCAGCTGCCTCTCTGTGCTGAGCACAGCCTGACTTCTCTGGCCCCTGTAAATATTGGATCAATGAATGAATAAAACTCTCCTAAGAAATGAAGTCTCCTGTGGTTGCTGGCCTAAGATTTATAGGCTAGACTGGTGGGAGTAAGGACCCAACCAAACCTGGGCCCAAGGCCCTGAGACCAGAGAGGCGAGAAGGATGCATTCTCAGGGCCTAGATTCTTGGGACCCTAGGCCCAGGATTTAGGACCTGAGTTGAGGGGCTTTGTAGGGGCTGCGGAACCTGAGGAGTCGTGTGCAAGGTACACTACAGGAGGAGAGAGCCATGGTTTTCACCCAGTTCTGATGGCCTTGCAACCTGAACAGATGCTGGGGCCCTGGGTTGAGGAGGCAAGTCCCTGGAGGGACCCCCTTGGAGGGCTATGCTCTATGCTTGTTGCATTTGGACAGGTCCAGCAGGTCAAAGCTGCTACCTCTGCCACTTTCCCACTGCTAAGCACATTCACTCTTGAGGCCGCCTCAGCCCCTGACCCTCACCGTTTCCCTGGCAGTCAGTCCTGCGGAGGGGCACTGATCTAAGCAGCTAAGGCTCAGGTGGACTGCTTAGAAAACAACTTTAATGGCTCAAACTCTTTTGTCTTGAGTCTAGTAGTCCAGGGCACAGATGAGGGCCACCCCACGCTTTATCCAGTGTCGCTGGGGCTGGTCGGAGGGGATCTCCACAGCAATGATGTAGTTGGTGGAATGGCCTGTGGTTGATAGTGTTCCTAGAGCAGGCAAGAAGTGGGGAGGGTTAAGTTGTCTGCCACAAGAGCAGAAACGGAAAAGGCAATGGACTCAGCAGACTGAGCTGGGGACAAGCAGGGGTCCTGACCCAAGAGAAAAATCTGCCTGGTGAATGGGTCTGGCTAAGGCTTAGGTCTGCCCAGGGTTATTGTGCCAAGTGAGGACAGCAGTGGGAGAGTTGATGGCACTGCTCTTTCCTTCTTGGACCCAGCCCTGGCTCCGCCTCTCCCCCAAGCCTTAGTTACCCCCCTAAAACTTCATTGGCAGGCTGGAGCTCCCAGGACCCGGGTGGGTCTGCTGAGGGAGGCAAGAGGATGGTGAGCTCAGGGGCCACTTCCCACAGACTGAGCCCAAGCCCTGGGTATCCCTCTGCCTGCTGGTGGTCCAGCTCTGTCCTGGCCTGGTCACTGTCAGGAGTGCTGACTGGCCTCTGTGGCCCAAATCTGGGCCCCCACCTGTGGCATATGCTCCCCCCCCACCCCCCCGGGCCCGTACCGGCTCGGGTCAGCGTCTTGTAGATGGGGCACAGGTAGAAGTCCTGGTCCTGGATCTTGCGGTTGGGTGTAGGCAGGAGCCAGATGACAGCCATTTCTGTGTATAGCTCCTTGGGCCGAGATTCGGCCAGCTGGAAGGCCTCAGGGTCCCAGCGGGCCCCTTCCAGGAACAGTCCATGGATGTAGCACCCCTCTTTGGGCCTTTTCTTGAGCTCCGACACCGACTGGCGCATTACCTGTGGTGGGCACACAGGCCCCCACATGCATGAACACTTGGAATCTGGGTTAGGATTTGGGTCAGGAGGCACGAACTCCCTCCTGAGAGCCTTGCCTGCCCACCCATCACCCACCACTTTAGCTAGTGTCCTACTCCTAGGAATTTTTGTGAGGCTCATGGCCTCTTCTGGCTTGGCTCTCCCTGCTCCCCAAACCCTACTTGGGGCTCCCGACTGGCAGCCAGCTGTGGCCTTGGCACCCTTCCTGCCTGGGCCATACCCTGGCCTGACCCTGGCTGTGTGCAAACCTTGAAGTCAAACGAGATGGTGTCGATGGAGATAACAGACTTGCGGGCAAAGTTCTGCAGTGTTCCTGTCAGGAAGGCCTGGGGGAAGAAGAAGCCACTGATCCAGAAGACGGCTGGGATGCCCCCTTGGATCCAGGTCTGCAGGAAGTCCAAGCGTTGCATCAGGTCCATGACCCATGAGGACAGTGGCTTGAGCGAGGGGTAGGCCTTAGCTTTCCAGAGCTCAGGCACAGTGTTGTTGTACAGGCTGGTAGCCATCAGCTCCAGCTGTGAGGACATCACCACCAGCCCTTTGAGTGCCTTGAGCAGGTCTCGCAGCGTCTGTGTGATCACCTGCAGCAGCCGGTTATACCTATAGGACCAGTGGCAAGGAAGCAGACAGTGGTCTGGGGCCATGTGGCAGTATCTGAAATTTCCCCAGTTGTAAGCCATCGACTGAAAAACAATGGCAGAACATGGGGGCTAAGAGCATAGAGCTGGGTCGGGCAGCCTGGGTACCGATCTCAGCTCTGGTTCTTAGCAAATGTGTAATGCTTTTGGGCCTTGGTTTACTCATCTGTAAAGTGGGAACGATACAATGTGGCTGAGTTAGAGGGTGGGCTTCTAGCACTTGGCATGGCACCTGGCCCGTAGTAGCTGTGCTGTCATTTTTCTACAGCCCAGTGGCATCATAACCCAGGACTGGGGGTGGCAGGGGGATTACCGAATGACCTCCTGTACTAGCACTGTGTTCATTGACTCCTCATACAGCACCGGGTACTTGGCTATCACCAACTGCAAGTTGATGGGCTCAGGAGTCTGGAGCAGAATATTGTTGGCCACATCCTCCACTATCTGTGGGGGCAAAGGGACACAGGAAGTCAGGGCCAGCCCCTTAATTCTTGCAGGATTCTATATGCAAGGAGTCCCTTCCTTGCTGACAGGGGAGCAGTCAGGATAGTGAGTGGGAGACTGGCCCTGCCCAACCCGTGGCTCCTTTCCCCTGCTGCCACCTACCTCCTCCCGGCCCTGGCCACCCATGGAGGACGATTTGGGCTGCAGCTGGATGATGGCACCGAGCAGGGCATAGGTCTCATTCTGGGCGAAGGTGATGTTGGCATTGTCATGCAGGCCAAAGATCTCAGGCATGTCATTGAGAGGGAGGCCCTTGATGTAGGAGACATAACCCTGGAGGGTGGGAGAGCCGCCGCTGCAGCCGGTGGAGGGCGCTCCAGTGGGTCACAGCTCCCACCTGTCTCCCCTCGTTGTAATCCTTATGCATTTCCCTCTCCTTAGAGCCGCGTGGCTTCTGAGGCACTGTGTGGGTGGCCTTTGCTTCCCTCCCAGCCCTCTTCTTGCAGCCGTCTGCTCCCTGCTCCTTCATTCGGCTGCTCAAATCAGTCGTGCCTCGCTCCTTATGTGATGACCTGTACTCTGAACACCCAGCCCAGCCCAGGCCGGCTCCTCACACCTCTTAGCTGAAGCACCATTTCCTCTGGGGGCCCTCCCTGCCTGCAGAACCTGGGCCAGCCTATGACCTTGGAGGAGCTGCCCCTGCCTCCACTGGGTAATTACACTCAGGCAGTGGCTGAGAGGCCACAGTTCACCTCTCCCCACACAGCCCGAGCTCCAGGGGGCAGGGACTGGGTCCACCCCCCTCACCGTGCTGTCTTTGTGGGGTGGAGTAATCCATGAAAAGGAGCTTGCTGCCCAGGTGTTCATGGCACCCCAGAAGCCCAGCCTGGCAAGCTGCCGGCCCTTGGGGTATGCTCACATTGAGGTCGTAGGTAGGCTGGATCTGGTGGTAGATGCCCGAGGCACTGTAGCTGTGCTCATGGAAGAGCACAGACGGGCTGTAGTAGTCTTCCAGGATGTTCATGACGCAGCGACGGTCCCAGTCGTCGGTGACGCGGCCTCCATAGTTGATCTCCCCGGCCGTGTACTTGAGGACCTACAGGGTGGGTGGGTGAGGGCCCCCACAAGCACCCAGCGCCACCCTCCCTGGCCCCAGCCTGTCCTCGGCCCACCTTGTATGGGATGTCATCATACTCGTCCAGGAACATCTTGAGTTGGCTGATACAGATGCGCAGGTCCCCATCTGTGAACTCATAGGGGATGTTGAAGCCCAAGGGCCCAAACTTGCGGCGCTCCAGCGCATTCCCATGGAACAGGCACAGGGACAGCAGCAGGGACTTGAACTCCATCACCTGCGAGAGGCAGTGGGGGCAGGGGAGTGAGGGGCGGGGCTGGGTCTGGAGCACGTGGGGTGGGCACGCACCCAGTGCCCTTCACCTTGCGGCAGGAGTTGAGGAAGTCGTCGCTGAGGCTGCTGTAGGACTTGAGCAGGTTGGCCTTGACACCGCGTGGTGGCTCAATGGTCATCTTGGAGCCGTTTTGCAGGATGGACACTGGGAACTTGTTGCTGGGCAGGCTGGTGAGCCACAGGCGGAAGTCCCGGTGCACCTGGCGGCCACGCTCCATGTGAGCACCGAGACTGCCCCACACCAGGTTCCCCCCCACCAGGAACCTGGGCCACCTGTAGTCTGACCCGGCTGCTCAGACCACTGATTAAGAGTATGGGCTTTGGCAAGTCCCAGGATCATCAGTCGTGGGTGAACTTGGGCATGTCACTTCACCAGTGGTAACGGTAATTAGGGGAGCCACTTAGAAGATGAATCTAGCTGAGGCCTGTTTCATATGTCACTTCCTGAGTGCTCACTGTGTGCCCAGCTGGGCTGAGTGCTCTGTGGGACAATCTCATTAAGCCTCGTCAGTCCTGGATGGATGTGTTAGTAGTCCCTTCAGCAAAGGAGGTCTTTGGACCTGTGGCAGGCAGGGCAGTGCACCTTATCAGGATTAATGTGCTCAATGAGGCGCTCCAGGGCTGGCATCCAGCTGGGTGCCAGGTGGCAGTTCTGGAAGAAGACCCACTTGCCCCTCTCTATGGAGCTGCGCATCATGGCTTCTGCCCGAGGGCCCTGTGGGGCAGAAGTGCTGAGCGGTGAGGCGCCAACTGGCCCAACCCCCAGGGTCCCACCCCTGCCCACCCTGTCCTTACCTGGCCCTGGCCCAGAGAAATGGCAGAGAGCTTCTTGGAGAACTTCATCTCTTCAGCAAACTTGTAGAGGTCAGCCGCGGGGTCAGTGCCAGGCGACAGCACAAAGATGAGGGGTGTGGTGGAGCTGGAGTCTTTGAACACCACTGACAGGTTAGCTGTCTGCAAGTCAGGGAGAGACGCTGAGTCACCTGGGGCTGAGGAAGGGCAGGGACCAGGGCAAGGCAGGGGGTCCTAGGGCTTCTAGAGAGCTCTCAAGAGAAGCTTCCTGGTGGGGCCTGGAGCCTCCCAGAGTCTTTGGAGGGCATGACTATGAGTTCCACCCTGACCATGGCTGCAAAATGGTCTGTGAAGGTGTAGCCAGTCCCCTGGGACCCATAAGTGGGGATAGGTCCAGGGCACTGGCTGGTGGCACTTGCCTGGGGCTCAATGAAGCGTGGTTCCAGGTTGGTGGCCACGAAATCCTGCATGGCATTGGTAACCTTGTCCCCACGCAGGCAGCGGAGAACCAGCAGCTTCTGGAACTGGTCCAGGTACTCATCCCAGATGCCAGGCAAGGGCTCCCTGCAACAGCGCCCATGTCTCCCTGAGAGCTGACCTGTGAGGGGGCACTGGCCCCATGGACTCTGCCGGCTGGATGGCCAGGGAGAGTGGAGTGCCTGGAGGGTACATGGCTGGGAGCACAGAAAAGATGTGGCCACAGCCGCAGGGCAGCCCTGGGTGGCTCCTCAGAGAAAGCTCCTTGCAGGTCTGTTCCTGGGGTCTCACCCCTCCTTGTGCCCACCCTGCCAGGCCCTGGGGCGCAGCTCACCGGTGAGGCTCGGGGCTGTCAAAGATGGCCTGGAATTCTGAGAGGTGCTCTGTGAAGTCATGGGCGAAGTCTGAGAAGGCTGGCAGGTTTGAGAGTGCCAGGATATCTCGCCAGGCCCGGTCTGACAGCCAGTCAGGTGCTGGGTTTTCAGTCATGACCTGGATAGAACCTCCAGACAGGAGGTAGCGCCACTCACTCTGGCAGGGGACAGGGGGAGACTAGTGCCCGGGCCTTGTGACCAGCCTCTGGCACCCCACCCAGCAATGCCTCCCCTGCCACCCCTCAGCCAGAGAAATGGGGTTCTCCCTGGGGGAGGCAGTCGGACAGGTCTGGATTAATGTCCTCACTCCACATTTTCCTGTCTGGGTGTCCTTAGGCAAAAGATGTGACCTCTGAGCTTCAGTTTCCTCACTTTGGGAAGTAGGAAGAATTAGAATTCTAGCTGCTCCACAAAGGGTTTGTGGGGGGTTGAGAGTGTACCCGTTAGCCTGGCACCTGGCACACAGTGAGGACTCAAGTTGGAGTGGCTGTAACACTCACACTCTTGGATGTGATTTCCGACACGCTCTGGGGCTCATGAGAGCGTGAGTGGGGAGGCTTGGGACGGTCCCTGCTCGCCAGCACACCCATGGCTCTGAGAAGGCTGTGCTCACAGAGCAGCTTGAGCCATAATGAACCTAAGGTCTCCTGGCTGTTGGGAGGAAGGAGCTGTTTCCTGAGGTCTCTGCCCCCTTGCTCTTGCTGTGCCCTGAGGCCCAGCCTTCCCTTTCCTTTCACCCTGTTCTCCCAGGCCCTGCCACAGGCTCCCTCCTCAGGCCATCTGTCCCGAGTCACTGGCCCACCCAGTTCCCTCTCTGCTCATGTACCTGATCTATCTTGGCCTCATTCATCATGATGCGGGCACACAGCAGGAAGGCAAACATCAGCTTGTGCTTCTCAAAGAGGCTACGGCAGACGTTGCTGTAGAGGTTGTAGGTCAGGTGGCGGTTGATGTTGGCAATGCGCTTCTTCAGGTTGTCTGCAGGGCAGGGAGGGGATGGCAAGTGCATGGGGGGAGGTGAGGGAAGCAAGATCCCCGGGGTTCAGCCTAGCCCAGCCAGTCTGCCCTGCAGCCAGAGGGATGGTGTGGGCATCCCCTTGGGGCCTGTGGAATTCCTCGTAGAGGGGCTCTGAGGAGGGTCGGGAGGGGTGTGCGTGTTGTTATGTTTGATATGAGAGTATATGCAAGTGAACGTGGACATGATTTTACATGTATGTGCCCACTGTGGAGATGTGGCCACGTGTATCACATCTGTTTCAGGGTGGGGAGCCTCGCATTTGTGTCACCGTGTGCACATATGCCAGGACTACCTGCCCTCTCTGAGTTGGCGATGCCCGAGAGGAAGATGTTGAGAAACCACTCCAGGGAGTACTGGTACATGGGGTCCACGTTGGCCAGGTCAGACACACAGAAGAAAAGGATCTGGGTGCGGACGGCCACGGGTATGTACTCCATTCGCGTGAGGTCAATGTCTTTCTCCGTCTGCTCTGCGATCCTGACTTTGGCCTGGAGGTACAGCAGGGGAGTGGTGGTCAGGCCCAGCTAGACTGGCAAAGAGCGGCAGGCAGAGGTGGGTGGGGACAGGGGTTGGGCCTAGGGCTAGAGGTAGGAGTCGGTAGGCCGGGGCAGGCAGTTGCTGACCTGAATCTCAGCAGCCTTCATCTTGGAAGCCTCCAGAACTTTGATGAGCTCCATGTCATCCACAGGGTTGCCTTCAGAGGAGCTGAGCCTGTATAGGATCTGGTCTTCAATGTCCTTCAGCTCCTGGCGCATCTTGGCATTACTGACAATCAGCTGGTTTTTAGCTTCCTCCAGGTCTGGCCTCTCCTCAGCCACTACTTGGCCCAGAAGCTGGTCCTCTAGACCACTGCCAGGGGCAGGGGACACCATGTCAGCAACACCTGGTAGACCCCAGAGGGCCAGGCTTGAGTCTGCTCACCTATCTACCTGTGGCCCCAGGGCTCCAAGAGCCCAGCATCCCTGCCAGTGTCAGCCCGGGAGGCCTAACCTCTGTCTCAGACTGCAGGGCTAATGCAGAGCCTGTCTGCAAAGTGACCAGTTCTCAGTGAGACCTGGGTGGCAACCTGGAATCCCAGCAGGGGTCTTTGAAAAACTTCCTGGGCAGGAGGGGGCTGGATGACTGGTAGGGATCTGCCTTACGGGCGTTTTCACAACCATGTCTGTGGAGAGGTTCGTAGTAACCACTGACATGGAGGCCTGAGCATGGAGCAGGCCTGTGGGCTCTGTGTAGGTGGCCAGCAAAAACCGCAGTGCCTGGGCTCATGGCAGCAAAGCAGGAAGCAGGGCTTGGGTGCAGGGAGCCAGAGTGTGCCTGAGTCAGGACTCCAGGACAGCTCTGGGGGTGAGTGCACAAGGGGCTGGGAAGGGCTGAGCCACAGGGGAAGGGTACCTGGACAAGATGGGGCTAGCACTGACCAGGGAGGCTGAGGGGTCCCAACCAAGGATCAAGGGCTCTTAATCTTGGGGGCGCGGGTTCTTATCTGGGAGTGGTGGCAATTAAGGGGAGCTGGTGGAGGTGCCAGGAAGGCCTGGAATGACAGAGTGCCTTGGAAAAAGCCAGTGGAGCCTCTGGGAGAGACCCATTGAGTCTCAGCCTGCGGGTGGGAGCGAGGCAGCCAGGCAGAGCTGATGCTCGGTGTCCGGGGTCTGGGGGCTTACCTGGGCGACAGAGTGAAGTTGATGAGAGTGAGTTTAGTGGAGATCTCAGGCGTGTAGTGTGGGTTGGGCAGCTTGGTGGTAATATACATCCTGAAGTCCTCATGGTAGGGGATCACCGTGTCCCCCAGCTTCAGCACTGTGTTCCCCTGCTGCTTGTATGTCTACATACAGTGGGTGGGATGGGCAAGCACCATGGCCAGGGCTTCACCAGTGAGGCAGGGAAGCGGCTGCTCCCTCCCCTGTCCAGACCAACAGTCTGCCCCCACTCCCTTGCCGCTGCAGGCCCACCTGCTTGAGCAGCACAGGCTCCAGGGCCGGGTCCAGCTCCTCGCCCACGTTCTCCAGAAGGCAGGGCTTGCCGAAGCGGATGGCATTCTCCATGCTGCGCAGGAAGTCTCGGTCACTCAGCTTGAATACATCCAGTCCACTGTCCTTCTCCTGTAGGCACAGGGGGCTAGTGGGGGCTGTGGGGGCTGTGGGGGCTGAGAGCCAGGCTGACCCCCGCTATTGACCCTGCACTTGCTAAGCCCGGCTGTGTGGGGCAGCGGCACCATGCATGGGCTCACCATGTTCTTGATCCATTTGTTGGCCTGGCTCTGAGGGTCAATGAAGTGAGTCCAGCGCTGGGAATACTGGTTGATGACCCCATTCTCCACTGACAGTGTGTCGTTGGGGAGGCCAGCGATCTATGGGGCACCAGGGGCCAGACTGGGTCAGGGCTCTCACATAAGCAAGGTCAGCTGGGGCATCAGCTACTCCCAGCTTTGTGCTTGGTGATCTTTTCCTTCTTATTATGTCCCCTTCGAGGTGGGGACAGGAGATAGTGTGCACAGCCATCAGCCCACAGGACCCCACACTCTCTCCTGCTTCTAGGCTGGCTCCCAACACCCTCCTTTCTCTGGGCCTCTCTGTCTTCATGCCTACGGAGTCCTCACTCAGTCAGACCATCTCCCCAGAGCCCACATGCCATCGATGTCCTGGCCTATGCTCACCCTTGGCCTCTGCCCATAGCCTCCTGGTTTTCTCCCTGGGCCAACTTTACCTGTTCTTCTAGCTCAGATCTGCAGACTTCCTTAACCTCACTCTGGATGCTGCTCCCCTACCCCAGCCCACTCTTACAAGCACCCCTTGAATTCTCTGCCCACAGTTAGCTAGATCTGTGCCACACTGCGTTCAGCTCTCTCCTCTCCTACACACACCCTTTCGCTGGGCCCAGGCAGGTTCAGGGGAGGCATCTCTGAGCTGTCCCAGGAAAGAGGGTGGGAGGGAAGCAGGAGGCCCCTGGCCCAGCCCAGTCATGCCAGCCCCCTGGGTGGGTACCTGCCATGAGCGGATCTTCACGGGGTTTCCCAGTGTCCCGATTAGCGTGGGCTCAGAAGTGTGTGGGACCTTGTGTCTTGTGAGCTGCTTGACCCAGTTGTCGTAGAGCACTGTGCGATACTGGCCCTGGGGAGATGCCAGACTCAGGACCATCCCACCATGACCCGTGTGATGCCCTCCCACCTCCCTTTGCACACACCTCCCCCCACCCCACAGTGCTCAGCCATTGTACACAGAGGCAGAGCTCAGATGTGAAGTGAGACACCCGCACTTGGGTCCCACTCTGGGTGACTTCCTTGGCCCCTTTTCTGTGAAATAGGGGCAATGACAAGAACGCCCACCTGTCAGGGAGACTGTGAGGGTTGAAAAAGATGCACCCAGCAAGCATGGAAGTGTGAGCTCCTATCTCCCACTAGAAAACCAGCCCTGCCAGGGAGGGGTTCTGGCTGTTTCATGCACTGCCTTATCCCCTGTGCCTGGAACAGCACCTGGCTCAGACGGGGCACCTGAGGAGTGCTCGTTGAACGAGTAAGTGCAGAAGGAGTGGCCCTCCAGGCTGCCCCTTGTGGAGTGAGGCCTCAAGGTGGGGCCTGTTTGGGGAGGTGAGGCTGCCCCAGGCAGGGTCAGAAGGTTCCTTACTGTGAAGGGGCCCAGGTAGGCCACGAAGCCAGCAGCCAGCAGCACGTCACCAGAGATGTTATCAAGCGTATGCTCCAGGTTCTCCACTGTCTCTTGCCAGCGTACCTTCTCGTCGGACAGCCCGTTGATGAGCTGCAGGGGCAGCCCCGTGGGGTGGGCTGTGGTTGGCCGGGCCAGGGGCTGGGGAGGGTGCGCAGGGCCTTCCCCTGACCCAGGCCCCCCCAGCCCAGAGGCCCTCCCTACGGGGATGTGCGCACCTTGTCTGCGCGGCCCAGCCGCTGCTCACACTGCTCGCACTTCAGCTCCAGTTCCTCCTTCTTGGTGATGCATTCCCGGTACTTGGTCTGCATCGTGGCAATGCCATCCTCCACCTCGCGCAGGCGTTGCTTGGCCTCCTCCAGGATCCTCTGTGTCACCTCCAGGTCGTCCTGGGCCTCCCGCAGGGCTTGCTGCCAGCAGTGGGCCCAGGGCTAACTTGTGGCAGGGGCTCTCCCACTGGGGGCTCTTCCTCCCCTGCCCCCCAGCCGTACTCAGCCCTCACCCGCTTGGGCTCCACTGCCTTGGCCACAAAGTGGTACTTATGCATGGCGCGCACCCACTGGCAGATGGAGGTGCAGGCCTTGGACACCTTGGCGATGGCGGCTGGCTGGAACTCCTCGTTGTCAATGTAAGGCTGGATGGCTTTGATCACCGCCTCCCCAATGTTGTCCTAGGGGAGGGGAACTGTGGGCATCAGGGGGTGCTTTGCAGGGAGGAAGTGATGGTGGGCCCTGCTAAGGAACACCTTGCTCCTGCTCTGAGTCCCATGTCCCATGTAGGCTTCAGCACAAGTGTCTTCCTTTGGGAATAATCATGGCCCAGAAAGGCTGGTCGGAAGGGGAACTTCTGTGTTCCAGGATTTCAGATAATACAATCAGAGACTTTGTCCTCGAGAAACCACGCAGGCTTGAGGTCTGATGATATGCAAGCCCCATTTAAAATTCATTTAGCAACAAGAGCTATTTCCTGACAGGTGTGGACATGAGTGAGTGATTCCGACACCCAACCAGGGTCATGTTCAGGGTATTAATCCTCATCCTGAGAGCTCACCACACCCCCAACGTTCCTGTCCCACCATGGAAGAGTCCAACTCTGTAGTTTAGGATGGGCCCAGGAATCTGCATGGTTCATGAGCTCCCAGGGTTCAGAGCCTGGGACCAGGCAGGGGAGCCTGAGCACTGGCTGTGAGTGCTCCTGATTTGGGTCTAATTAGGCCTGTGGGGACCCTGGTTTCTAGACTGATGGAAAAAGAGGAGGAAGGATGGGGAAGTCTATAGGGAGTCTAGCTGCCTATGGGCCATTGTCTCCACCCTCCCAGTGCAGCCTGGAGTGTCCGGGGCCTGATACTGACACATGGTGGTGGGGGATGGCCCGTGTGCACAGGCAGTTGTCCCCTATCCAACTGCTAGGCTGAAGAGGGTCCCCCAAGAGAGTAGTGGGCTCCAGGCTGATCTAACCATGAAGCCACCTCCTGAGAGAGAAAACGGGCATGGACACTAAGAGCCCCAGATAGACAGCAGACAGAGAAACCCAGAGACAGACAGGAGAAGCTGAGCCTCAGCTGAGGCTGAGGGAAAGGCGATGGATGCACAGACAGTGAAGGTCTAGGCCAAGGCCATGGGGGTCTCAGGGAGGAAAAGGCACAAGAGGGGATCTCCAGGCTACAGAGCTTTGGAGTGACTATGGGTGACATCTTACGGGGACAGGAGCCTGCCTGTCGCCCCTGTGGCCACAGGCTGTGTGTGTTACAAGCAGAGGGAGATAGGACAGAGAATCCTACACTGTGGGGGTGTTGGCTCCTCTCCTTGCTTCCCTGCCTTACCCACTGTCCAGGCTGCACCTGGCATGCTCACCTTGTCAAACTTGAAGAGGCTGTCAAGGAAGCGGCCAGGATCCTGAAGCAGCCCCTTGCCAGGCTCCCAGTAGTCGTCCACCTTGGAGCCAGGCTTCTCTCCAGGCACCTTCTTGGGCTTGATGCCCTTCATGATGCACACAGCCTCTATGACCAGCTTCACGCCTGGGGGTGGCCGCTGCATGGCCCGCACCTACAGGTCAGGCCAAGAGTGGGGGAGACCCATCAATGCCTGGATTCCCCCAGGGCAGGGACAGCTGTCAGATAAGGTGGACCTCACCTACCCAGTTCCTACTACCGTTGACAAAATGTGCTCTGAGATGTTCCCTGAGGTCTGCCTTGGCCTGTGGCTCCTGCTGCTCCCCCATATACCCAGGCTTGACCATGAAGCTAGAGGCTGATTTCTTAGGACCGAAAGTCCTCCCCATGTGCTGGCTCAGGGCCTAGGGGCTGGTGCAAGGAGGTAAGGGCAGGCAGCTGGGTTTGAGCCCTATTTCTGCTCACACCTCCCAGCACATGACCCCCAAGGGATGTGGAGAGAGGGGGCCTGGAGGCCAGGGGTGCTAGGCTGGACACCAGGGGGGATTCCAGGGCTGCCTGACCACCCACCTCAGTCACATCATTCTTGTTGAGGTTGCGCAGGCTGGCCAGGGCCGCATCCAGGGCAGGCAGGGCCTCATCCAGGTCCTTCTGGGCATCATCAGCTATAGCTTGTGCCTTCCTGGCCTTCTCATTGGCCTTGATCTCCTCTGCTTGCACTGAATTTCGGGTCTCCTGGGCAATGGCTGTGTCCACCTGGAGACCAAAAGCAGGGAGGACCCAGCTGGTGGCATGCCAGGGACATGTGTCCCCACCCCTTTCTCCTTCCTACACACCTCAGTTTCCCTAGGCAGAGGGAAATGAGGGCTGGGATACCCCATTCTCCAAGGGCCCTCTTGGCTATGACAGGCCATGGAGCTCTGGGAATGTAAGAAGCCCATTCCGAGTATTCACAGTGGGCCTGGATTGGGGCTCTGGGCTTTATGTGCTTGAGCACAACTGCCTACCAGGGAAGGACCCCCTAAGTCCTTAGGGTACCGCCATGCAAGACAGAGAAAGGTGCTCCCCCTACCCCCATCATGTTCTTTCCATCTGCTGGCAAACATTTTCAAAACACTGACATTGCAGAGTAGAATGTGACTGCTTCTACCAGAAAGCTGTCATAACGAACATACGAATCTGAGATGTCGGCTGGGAGGACACGGCCCTCGAATTTGGGGATCTCATGAAGACTCAGAGGGAGACTCGGGCAGAGTCCGCACAGCTGCCTGTGGTGGCCTGCCGCTCAGTCTGTGTCATGACTACCACGGCTTGGGCTGCCTCTCTTGCTTTCACCACATCCCCTACCCCGGGGCAGTGCCCAGCATAGAATAGGTTCCAAGCAAACACTTGTTGAATAAACCAATGACTACTGGCTGAGGAAGACAGGCACTGAGAGGCTAAACAACCTGCAGGGTCAGGCAGCTGGTGATCTTGTGGTTGCATGGGGACACTGAACATCCTCAGACACGGTCAGACATCAGGGAAGAGAGCCAAGGAGCACCCCTGACCTTGATCTGCTCCATGGTGAGCATGGTGTCCTTGGCAGCCTCTTCCAGCAGAGGGCGCATCATCTCCAGCTCCTCCTGCATCTTGGCCACATCTTCTGAAGTTCGCAGCAGCTAGGAGATGGGGGATGCAGAGAGGAAATTAGGTGTGACAGGGTACCAGAAAGAGAGCCGGGGTATGTGCCTGTGTGGCTCAGTTGGTTGAGGATCTGACTCTTGATCTCAGTTCTGGTCTTGATCCCGGGGTGTTGAGTTCAAGCCCCCTGTTGGGCTCCATGCTAGGCATGAGGCCTACTTGAAAAAAAAAAAAAAGACAGAAGAAAGAGAGAGTTGGGCCTGGAGGGGCCTGGGGAGAGGTTCCTGCAGGGCCTCAGGCCTTTATGCATGAGTGAGAGGCTGTGGCTGGTTGTCCAGTGAACCCTGGAGGAAGGGAGCCATCCCCTGAATATCTGTGGGGTAACCTGCTTTGGCCTTGCCCTTGTCCAACAGCTTCTGTTCATTTGTTTGTTTGGTAAGGGAGGAAGCCACCCATTTCACCACTGCAGGCTGCTGATGAGAGGGTGGGCTGGGCCTCCCTGGGTCTGGGCTAAGCCAGAGCAGGCAGAATCATGGGCTGTCAGCCATTGCCCACAAAGCCCCACCGTGGCCCACCTTGTCAAGGCCACTCTTCATGCGGTTCTTAGCAGTTTTCAGCTCCTGTTTCTTCTGCCCAATTAGGATGGAGAAAATATTAAGCAGCTCCAGGTAGCTCTTGGGGGTCACATAGTTGTGGCGCGCCAGCTCAGCCAGGTACTCGACACACTTCTTGGCCACTGACTGGTGGATATATACGCAAACCTGAATCTGTGGGGTGGGAAACCACTGATGCCAGCAGCAAAGAAAGGGCACCAGGGTGCCCTCAAAGCCACTGCAGCCTAGTCCCAAGGAGGGGGCCACATGTAAGAACCTCAATGCCTCTCACACTCACTGTCTCCTATGATCCTCATAGCCTCCAGGGTCAAGGTCACCTATTCTGCAGAAAATCCCACAACCCAGAGAAGTCAAGGGGCTTGTTTAAGTTCACACAACTGTCAAGGGCAGAGCTGACTTTAAATGGACTCAGGTCTCTCCCAGATCTTTCCCTGGTCACAGCTCCCAAGACCTGCCTCTCCCTGAGAATCCTAAGGTGGGACCCCCCTTCCTTGGAGGCTGGGCCAGGGGAAACAGAGGCCCAAGGCCTCAGCATAGCTGGACAGGGAAGTGGACTCACTCTAGCTCTTGGCCCTCAGGTGACCACCACTCTCTCAGTTTGGACCAGACAGATCTAGTCCCCCATCCATGGTCTTTGGTTGTGTCAGGGGGCTCTGTGAAGAAAGCTGCCACAAAGATCTCAGGGAACAAAACAAACAGTGACTGTGAAGTGTGTGTCCAACCACCTATGTCACTGAGACAGTCTTGTGGCACCCCCATTATACAGATGAGGAAACAGGCTCAGCACAGGTAACTCACCTGCCCAAATGCCCATCAGTGTTGAGCCTGGGTGAGAGTCCCAAGCCTAAACATTTCCCCCACGACAGCTTGCTCCTCACCAAGACACCTACCAGTCCTCCAATTACTTCAGAGGTGGCTTCCAGTTCTGGGATCTCGTTCAGGGACATGGTGGCCACAGACTCCAGGGCCTCAGCTGGCCATTCGTTAAACCAGTCAATGGTACAGCAGTTGACCAGCGAGGGGAATTGCCTCAGGCGGGCTCGGAAGACCTCTCCTATGGGGCTGGGGGGCCAGGAGTCCAAATGAGATGCTGACTTCCACCCCCAGGAGCCCAGAACCCTCCCCACAGCAGGCTGCGATGACTGCTTGTACCTCATGCACAGCACCACATGGATGTTGCTGCGCACACGCCCAGTGTAGGCGGCCATGAGGTTGGCCTTGGTGGGCTGCAGGCCCTGCTCCTGGACATATGGCCGCATGGTGTTGACAATCTGGTCCTGCTCTTCTGAGGTATAGAGGTTGGGAATGTCACCCGAGTTCAGGATGTTGTTGATGTCCTCCAGGAAAGACTCATTCTTGATCTGGGGAGAGATGAGAGTGCAAAAGCTAAGCCTTGATGATGGCCCCTGGGCGTTGGTCTCCCTGGACCTTCACAGCAGCCCCATTTTACAAACCTGGGCAGAGAAGCCCAGGATCATACAAGTGACCCCATAAGTCATAGTCTAGGACTCATATCTGGGTCTGCCCTATAGCAGAGACTCTGAACATCACCACTGGGCTGTGAAAGAGCCTTGGGTCCTGGGTAGGAGATGTGGCACCTTACTCCTCACTTTTCAGGCCGCTCCATGCCTGTTTAGTCCTCCTGTTTACAGGAGAAAACCAGGCCATGGGCAGAAATAGTCCTTACCAGATGACATGAGGGGACCCTGGGGTAGAAGCAGGGCTGGGAACAGAGAGGACTCTGAACAGGGTGGGATATATTTCAGGACTTCAGCCTTGGCCCAGTTCTGACCCCTAGCCAGGTTTAAGTGCTGCTGTATTTGTCTTGAGACCCCAAAGCCACAACCTCACCTTCTCTTAAGAGACCTAGTAACAGTACTCATGCCTAGGGAGTTCTAGAGGGAGCAGCCCCTAAATAGAGCACCACGGGCACAGCACTTTGGGCACAAGTCCTGTGGTCCTTAAGGTGGGAAGCCTTTGGCCAGTGAGTGTGGTGCCATTTGTGGTCAGCCATGGTGCCAGGGGCCTTCTTTACCCTTAGGGTTTAGTAGCGATCTATATCTCCCTAGCCCTGATAGGCTGGGTTTGGCCCCACTCACCTGACCCACCCAACTATGGGCTCCCTCACCCCTAGTCCCAGCTGTCCCTCAAAACAGCCATCCCAAATGACAGTGACCTGGGATTGAAGGACTGACCACCTTATAGGATACCACACTGGGATGGGGTTATAGCCACCCCACCCTGGACCCTGCCCATTGCCTATGGCAGTGGCACCTGGGTGTCGGAGAAAAGGAAGGTGATGGGCAGGCTGTACAGGCCAGCCTTGAGCAAGACCTTCTTGACATCTTCACGCCACTCGGTCATGCCGTAGTTCTTGGATAGCTCAATCTGGAAGCACTCGTACTCAGCCCTAGAGACAGGAGTTTGGGTGGAGGCCTACCAGAGCTTGAGGCCAAGTGCTGAGTGGTGGGTGCCCACACCCCACCCCAGCCATCTGGAGTCTGGCCCCCTTCCTGGGCAGATCTGCAGACTCTCCAGGCCCTGAACATGCTCTCTTGCCTTCAGACCTTGGCTTAAGCTGTTCCCATGGCCTGGAATGCCCTTTCCTTCCATCCTCCCAGCTCTGATTCTGAGAGAAAGCCTATGGCCGTCTCATCTAGGAATCCCTCTTGGATGTCTGCAGCCACATTTCCCTCCCCACAGCACCACAGGGTACTTCTGTTGCCTCTCCTTGGGGCCTAGTTCCTGTTCCCAGTGTGTTCAGAAGCCCATGGCTGGGGGTCCTGGCCCAGGGCGGCCCGAGGCTCCCCCATCTGTGGAAGAACATAAATGGAACCAATAGTCTGCCTGCCACCAGCCACCACTCCCCACCATGTCTGGGGGCCCTCACATGTGCGAGGCCAGCCGAGTGAGGGAGCTGCGGCCACTGCCACCCACACCCAGCAGGAGCGCGTTGCCCAGCGCCTGGCGCAGGGTGCGGCTGATGCGGCAGATGTGGCTCATGGCATCCATGAAGAGGACCAGCTTCAGCTTGGCTGTGTTGATCTGGTTGTAGTCCTCCATGTACTCCTCAATCACCTGCATCATCTGGGGCAGGGAGGATGGGGAGATCTGGGTCCTCTCTCGGTCTCTGTGAACCAGGGCCCCCAACAGAAAGCACACCCCTTCCTCTGTGCTTGGAAGGGCGCTGTGCCTTCAGAAGCCAGTTCCACCTACATAAGGCCCGACCTGTTGGATACACCAAGGCCTGAGGCGTGGGGTCAGAGCCCTATCTGTTTCCTCTGGGTTTTAACAAGTGTACTGACCCATGACTCTGGTGGGAGCTCCTAGGAACAAGGAGGGGATGTGTGTGGAGGGAAACCATCAGGAAGGCCACGCCAGCCATGCAGCTCTGAGACCCCTGACGGGGTCTCTTCCATATCTCCCTGGGGTCATGACTCAGACTTATGACCCCAGGGGCCCTGCTGCCCCTCTGAGGGCAGGATGATAGCCCCTCCAACAGGTACAGCATGTCCCTGTTTACAGAGCCCGTCTCAAATGAACCACAGGCTCATCCTCAGAGGTGGGCCAACGAGGGCCTGCTACACTCTTTTGACAAAGGAAATGAGACCCAGAGAGCCAAGTGCTGGCCTTCGAAGTCAGTGTCCTGACCCTCCAGCCACAGCACGCAGGCCTGTTAGCAGTGCTGCAGAGGGTCTGGGTCCCGGGGGGCAGCATGAAGGGCCCCAGGAGGAGTAGGCCTCAGCCGGGCCCCTCACCTTCTTCTCGCTGGTGATGAGCTCATAGGACTTGACATCTGAGCCTGGCGACATGAAGTCCCCATAAAGGATGGGCTGGAAGGGACAGACCTCAACAAAGGCCACGTCCCAGTACTCCATGTGGCTCTCCAGTAGTTTGTCGAACCAGCCACGGTCCTCCTCGTTCACCAGGCGGTCGCGGAACACGCGGCAGCTCTCGTGGTACCACAGTCGTAGCAGCTGTACCTTGTCCTGCAGCCATCCTGGCATCAGCACCTGCCTCTTCCCCTGGAGTCCCGGGCAGGGCTGCACACAGGGCAGCCAACCAAGGACCACGTCCAGCATGGGGCTGTGCCTCACACCTGTGCCTCTCCACCCCCAGATCCAGGCTCAGAAGGCCAAGTGCCTACTGGGACCCAGCTCCACTAGGGCCCCCACGATTCCTCAAACCCCAGGCTGGGGAGGAATGCCCAATTCTCCTTCCTAACGCCCCACATCTAGCCACTCAGCAAGCCCCTTGGATTCTGCTCCCATTTCTATGTCTGCTGCCACCTCCATCCCAGCTTTCCTGCCTCTCCCTGGGTGAGTAGCTGACCTTCAGGAAAGTCCCAGGCCCTTCTCTCTACCTCTTTGGCTATAGCTTGGCAAGGCCAAGTCTGGCATCTGTCCTGTTCACTGAGTCTCCCTGTGCAGACCAGGCTCTGCACACACTGACCAAACCCACCCCCATTCCAAGTGTAAATCTGTCTCCCACCCAAACCCATGGTTCCCATCACCTTCAGGATCCTGCGGCCCCCACAGCTCACAGTCTGCCCCAGCCCACCCAGCACACCAGACAGCCCACTCCCTGCTACAGTCCTGCTCCTTCCACTGGAGTATTTGTTTCCTGGAGTGCATCCCACTCATTCTTCCTCCCAAATCTTCTCCCACACAGGGCCTCCAACAGGAACCTTTCTCTCCCTTTCTTTGCCCTGGCTCCCTCTTTTGTGTGAGCCCCAACACCACTGCCATTCTAAGCATGGATCTGGACTCAGCTATAGGAAGGCAGGGGGTCTGGAGCCCACCATGCCTCCAGCCCCACTCAGGGCCTGGCCAGATCAAGGCTGGGCAGTGTTTGAGCAGTAAGGCCTAAAACTGAGGGGCTGGGGAGGACTGTGAAGTCATGGTGGGTACTCCTCTGCTGGACACTGGGAAGGGATCCTACCAGATCCTCACCTCGACCTTAGCCGGGTCGGCCATGAGTATTCCCTGGAAGACCTTGGAAAGGTCCCTCAGGTTGAAGGTATAGTGGGACTTGGCTGGGGTGGGCAGCAGCTGGGAGGTGATGGTGGAGTATACCATGATGGTGGCTTCCACGAGGGGGTCCGCAAACTGAGCGATGGTGGGGGCCCCAGCTGTGGGAACAGGAGGGTGGACCTGGGTCACACAGGTGGGGGCTCCAGTGCGGCCTCTGTGGATCCTAACCCCCTGCCCTTGCCAATGCCGTGTTCTCCCCCAGATGCCCTTTCCCCAGCCTGCGGGCCTCACTTGCACCCACCCTTTAGATCCTCTTCGATGCCACCTCCTCCACAAGTTCTTCTTGATGTCCCCTAGCTTGGGGTGAGGAATCTCCTGCTCTGAGCTCCTCACTTGTACATCCTCATTACTGACACAGGCCATTGTGCACTGGGGCACTGGGACACACACACAGAACAAGGGGAGTCAGTGCCAGTAGGGCTGTCCCCCACACCTGAAACATGCCGGCTCTGAGCCAAGCAGGGGAGGGTCACATGGTCCACATAAGCTTCAGGAGGGCATCACGGGGGATGTGCAGGGCCTGGAGTCAGCCGTGACCTGCAGGGCTTACCAGCCCCCCGGAGCTGCTGCAACCCACCAGCCTGCATTTTCATTACTAACATAATCTGTTTTATTGTTCTTTAAAATCTACTCAATTCTTTGCTGGGAACCAAATGCTGTCAGTGGGAACTTGGGGCAGAGGGAATCAATCCCCTGAAGTGGAAAAAAGTAAAGAAGGGGCAGGAGGACTCATCAACCCCACAGAGGGGCTCATCTATTAACACAGGCACTGCACTGTTCTAGGTCCTGGGCACAGAGGGCAGCCCCAACAGACACACTCATCACCCTGAAGCTGCCATTCTTGTGGGGAGGCAGGGAACGAACAGACGTGCAGCAGAGCAGACAGTAAAGAGCTATGGAGAGGCCTGCCGCAGGAGAGAGGTGTTGGGGGCGGGGGGGGGGGGGGTGGCCAGGGCTAGGGGCATTCGGCACGATGCTGGGAGAGGCCTCGCGAGGAGGGGCACTGAAGCAGACAGCTGAGGAAGGGAGGCATAAGCAGGCCCAGGACAGTGAGGAGCGGGTGAGAGCAGAGAGGTGACAAGGGGCAGGGATGGCCCCATCCGCCACTGTTGGGACTTGGGCTCTTGTCTGCAATTGGGCAGCGGAGGAGTGTGATCCGAATGAACATTTGAATGGGTCCCTCTGGCTGCAGATGGAGATGGATAGATGGACAGGTGGGAGGTTGGGGTGGGGTGGGGAAATGGGGGTGGAGGGTGGTGACCTGAGAGAAGGAGCGGCCACCCTCCACTGACAGTGACAGCCCGGGAATGTGAGGACTGAGAGCTGACCTTTGGTCTGGCCACACAAGGCCGCTGGTGACAAGGGCACTCTCTGGGGAGTGGTGGGGCACGAGGGAAAGTGGGAGGGGCGGCTGGTGCCAGCATGAAGAGACAATGCTCTTGAGCTGTGCTGTCAACATGAGCAGAGAAATAGAGTGATGGCCAGGATGGGAAGGGGCCGAGAGTGGCTGTTTGGGGTTTTGTGTTACGATGGGGGACATGTCTGCTTGCTGATGGAATGGCCCAGTGGAGAAGGGCCACACACATATGTGGGTACTTATGCAGTGTTTTGGGAGGTGGAGCCACGTCCTCCGGCACACAATCTGGGGGTGGGATTCAGGCTTAAGAACAGGACTCTTTGACCTTGTCTGGGAGCAGGGCAGTCCGTTCCCAGCAACAAGAGAGAAGACAGGGCCAATGGGCGCCTGTGTGCAGGTGAGCAATGGACATGGAGGCCTAAGGAGGGCGCTGTTTTCTGATGGCCTCTTTCAGCTGAGGTAGGGGAAGAGGTGGGATGTGAGGTGGGTCTGAAGGCCTGAGGTAGTCAGTCGCCCTGCAGCAATGACTGACAGATCTGTCCTGTGTGAGGCTGCCACACTGGAGATGTCTGCTCCTCGGAGAGGGCCAGCCTCTTTGGAGCCCCTGCTTCTTTACACAGGGTGGGAGCTCATTCACTGAACTCACATTTACTTTGCTTCTACTGCAAGATGGACATAACCCAGGCACCAAAGGACTGGCTGCTGTACGAATAGTTGAATGAGCCTACAAAGGCATTGGCTATAGCCCAAGGCCCTCACATGAGCCTGAGGATGGTTCACTGTGGCCACTGCGACCCAGCCTCAGCCCCACCCGACTGGAGCCCAGGGCTCCCCCTGGAACCAGCACCTCACCCCAGCCAGGGCCTGTCTGGGCCTGCACTTACGCACGGGCTCCCGGTAACTTCTCTCCCCGAGGAGTCCATCTAGAGGGTTGAGGGAGAGACATGGGGGTCTAACTTAGGTGGGTCCCTTGCTGCCCACCTTGGCCAGCTGGGCTGAGCTGGGCAGCTCCCAGAGCAGCTACCTGCTACCCACCCTCCTCAGAGCAATGTGCCCCCTCCCACCCCCACAAGCTGGGCCTGTAGGCAGGTTCTGACCTATCACCCCTGGGGGCAGGGCAGGCCAGGCCACAGGAGGGAAGACCTGACTCCCATCCCCCACCACCTGGCACAGTGCCAAGGGGAGTTCACAGGTCAGAATGTATGTTAGATAGGAGGTGGGCTGGTGAGGGAAACTGCATCCTGATGCAGACTTTTCCCCAAACCCCATGGAAGATCAGGGCCACTTTGTCCATTCTATCTTGGTGGCTTTTCCTGATTTATAAAAGTAACATCCTTCCACCAGCTTTTCTAGGTAAGTACTGACATGTATGTGTGTGCATATGCAGGTGAAGTCACAAGCATACAAGTGTATAAATCATATATTCAGTAATCCCCATGTGCCAGGCTTCATGCTAGATGCTACATGCAATGTCTTATTTAACCTTCACAACTTGGGGTGGTGGACTCTAATATCATCATCCATTATACAGATGGAGAAACTGAGGCTCAGAGAGGTTCACAAATTTGCCAGTGGTGACATAGCTGAGTAAAGGATGAATCCAGGGCTGAGGTCAGTGCCTCAACCACTCCCCCCTTTCCAGCAGCTGCCCGGCTGTCCTAGGAGTAGTTTATCTGCTTGGGCTTCTGCCTTTGCCCATAGCCTCCCCCACTTCTGCCCAAGGCTCACCCATCCAACTGCCCAGGATGGTGGAGAAGATGCGCTTCTTGCTGACCTCATCCATCTCAGCAAAGGACAGGTAGTTGAAGTGGCGCATCAGCCGTGGGGTGATGGCATTCCTGCCTCCACCTGGGGGGCCCATGGCACAGACAAAGTTGATGTCCACCAGGTTCTTGAAGGCTCCTGGAGTGGAGGCAGGAAGTCAGGAGGAAGCCCTGCCCAGGGCTGAATTATGACTTCTGTGGGCCCCAGGCACTTGGCCTTCAAGGGTCTCCTCTCCTCCATAACAATATTAAAAACTATAATTTATATCAGTATTAGAATAAAGACAAATATATTTATGTTATACATTAAAAATGTTCTTTGACCTGAAAGTTCATCTTCCTGGTGATTTTAAAAGAAATCAAAACAAGGCGCCAGGGTGGCTCAGTCAATTAAGCGTCCAACTTCAGCTCAGGTCATGATCTCACAGTTTGTGCTGACAGCTTGGAGCCTGGAGCCTGCTTCGGATTCTGTCTCCCTCTCTTTCTGCCGCTCCCCTGCTCATGTTCTGTCTCTCTCTCTCTCTCTCTCTCTCTCTCTCTCAAAAACAAATAAACATTACAAATTTTTTTAAAATCAAAACATTTCTGTGGACCCTCTAAAAGTACTGTGGGCACTGGGCGCTGTGCCTACTCTGCCTAACAGATGCCCTGGCCCTGCCCAGGACACCCAGCCCGCACCCCACTGGCTCAGGCCAGAGGGTACATACCAATGACCTTGCGGTCATACCAGCCACCGTGGTCCATCCACTGGCGCAACAGCTCGATGGGTGGCTGGGCACCATATGTCTCCAAGGCTGGCATGTTCAGGTCATCGATAAAGAAGATGAAGTTGCGCCCCAGGGGTGGTCCGAACACACCCTTCCGCCTGTGGGAAGGGGCTGTGTGAGCCTAGCACCCATTGGTACCAGGTCCTCTGGGAGCCCAGGGGTGGCAGGATGGCAACTACCTTCAGCCTCCTCTGAATTGTTGGAACTCTTGAGCAGCCCCTTGTCCCATTCTGAACATCCTAGGACATCACACTTGGCTGCCCTGAGTCTGGGCTCCCTCAAGGTGAGTCTTGCCTCCCATGCAGACACATAACAAGCCCCACCCGAGTACCCAGCCCAGGGCAAGCACCCATGGCTGGGCCTAGTAGGCATTTCTGATGGATGATAGCTCCAGAACAGTCTGCAAAGGAGCCCAGGGCCCTCCAGGAAGGTCTCGGCAAACCCGAGAGCATAATTTGGTGAGGAGCTGAGAAAGCAGCTGGTTGAGCCAGGCTGGGAGGACACGGGACATAGAAAGGAATGAGGTGCCTACCTCTTGTCCAGCTTGCTGTCGATGAGGTCCTGGGTTTGGTTGGCCGAGGTTCGGGCTGAGAAGGTGAGGAAGTGGCTGATGTACTCCAGCGGCAGGTTCTTGAGGAGCTTGTCGGAGATGGTGAGGGTCTTCCCTGTGCCTGTTGGCCCAATGCACAGCACCTAGGAGAACGGGATCACATATTCAAAACTCTCCCAGGGTCTGGCACACAGCAGGAGCTGCCACCCTGTCAATATGGGAGGCCAGCCACCCCCTGACTTGGGCCTTAGTTTGGGTGAGACAGGGCATGGCAGGGGCACTCACGGGCCTGTGGTTGGTGAGCAGCATGTCCAGCAGGTAGGACATCTGCACTGTGTCTATAGTAGGCACGATGATGTTGCAGTAGTTGGTATCTGGCACCATGGTGAACGGAGTCGAGGAGTCCATCCACTTGACCCAGGCAACCTGGAACCACAGGTAGCTCAGGGCTGGGCCCAGAACCCCACTCTGGCCAAGTGCACCAGGAGGGCAAGGAGCTGCACTGCTAGGCCTTGGCAAGAGAGCCCGGGTAAGGGGCTGTTTCTGACTGAAATAGGAAGCCTGTGCCCTACTCTCTGCACACCATGGGGAACCCCAGAACAAACCACTGCGAGTGGGGGAGCTCTCTGCACACGGCTGCCCTTGTGGGCAGCTTCCTAGGGAAGCTGTGGGTCTCTGCATCAAGGAAGTGTTCCAGCAAGTGGACAGCCCAGAAGTCAAAGGCCTTCGCTATTTAATTTCAGACTACCCAAGGCAGGGGAGGGGGGGACCAGAACCACAGGTGCTGAGGTCACCTGGCCTCATCTCCCCACACCATCCCACCTGCATGAATTCTTTGACCCAGCTTGCAGACCTCCCCTGATGAGGGTCCTCACTATGGTCAAGCACAGGTCACACTGGGGACAGTCCTGTTAGACTCAAATGTGTCCTGTGAGATCCCCAGCCCCATGCATAGTGGCCATCTCCGCAAACGCCTCTCTGCCCCCTCTTCCTCCTGGGTTAGGATTCTGATCCTAGAAGCAGAGTAGGCTCACAGAGCCCTCGCTGGCCGATAGAATGAGTGGGACACCAAAGTAGGCCTTGAGGGCTTGCTGCCCTGCCCTTAGGGTGCCCAGCCCCTAGGAAAATGGGACTTTTTAGTAGAATTGAGGTGAACATCCCTGGACTCGGCATCAACACGGAGGAGTCAATGCATATGGTTGGTAGGGGAGGAACTCTAGGAACAGCTCCCAGTCCCAGGTTCAAGTCCAGCTCTGTCACCCACTGGCTGGGGATGACTGTTCTGAGCCTCAATTTCCTTGTCTGGAAAATGGGCACGATAATAGGTATACTGTGGATCTGTGAGGATACATGAGATAATGCAAATAACCGCCACCTGAGACCTGTGGCCATCAACATGGCCTCCTCTCTGTAGTCAGGATTCACCGAGAAGTTTAGCCACCACCCAGTGGGGCGCCTCCCGTCCTGTCCTGTCCCCTCGGCACAGGCCTGCATTCACCTTCTTGCCTTCCTCATCTTCATCCTCATCGTCCTTAGTGCTGCTGATCCCGGCGTCCTCCAGCCTATAATCGAAAACCAGCCCCTCCTCTGGGAAGGGCATGGTCAGCTTCGAGGGACCAGAGGAAAACCAGGCTGTGAGGCCCAGGAATTTGTGTGGCTACTTGTCCCTGGGGGCCCGAGTCCCATGGATGGTCCCAGAACACCTGGCATTCAGCACACACATCCTGGACTTGGGAGCCCAGCCTGGCGGGGGGTGGGGGGGTGGGGGGGTGGGGGGGTGGGCACTGCTGCCTCTCACTTTTTCTATCTTCATCTTGATCCTGAGCCAGTGGCTGAAGTTGATGCGGCTGGCACTGTCCCCTGTGGCACCCACACTCCAGATCAGGGAGAAGATGAACCAGGGCTCAATCAGCTCTGGGATGCGACTCAGCTTTTCTGGGGATATTTTCTTGAGGCCCTGGGGATAGTGGGAATAGTATCAGGCCAAGGCAAGAATAGTACTGAGTAGCCCTAGGAGGCAGAGGTTGGGGGCATCCTTTGGCCTCTGCTGCATAGTTTGGTGTCTCTGCAGCACACCTGATGGGGTGATCCCGTGACCCATGTGAGCCGATCTGAATCTCTCTTCCAGGAAGCTGGGCATGGGGTTCAGGGCCCTCTGGTACTCGGGCAAGGAGAGCAGGGGGCAGAAAGGAGAAGGCACCCAGCCCCACTTGCTCAGAGCCATACCTCTTTAGGCAGAAAGGGCTTGAAGAAGCAGTCCAGCAGCTTGAGGAGACTCATGATCAGGTTGCTGTTGGTTGAGGCGATCACCTCCTTTACCGAGTTCCGGATGAAAGTTATGGACCCCTATAGGGGATGAGCACCCGGCTCTTGTGGCTGGCGGCCACAGCACCTGGCTGCCCCACCTAGGCCAGGCACACTGTGGACTTGCTTACCTCCAGAAAGCCAACAAAGAGGGCCTTGAACTGTTCCTCATAGGGCTTGAATAAGTCAGGGAGTCTCCTTAGCCAGCACTCGACAAAGGGCATGAGCCCCAGGATGCTGGGCTCCAGGTACACCATACCACAGCGGGACACTGTGGCTGGGGAGGCCACTGCCAGGTCCTGCACCTCGAACATCATGGTCATTACCTGGCAGGACATGAACTGTATGAGTGGGCCAGTCACCAGCTCCTAGGGCCACAGAGCCATGGGGAGGGGTTGCCCATCCTGCAACTGTAGGCAGGCCATGGGGTGGGATGTGCACCAGGAGCAGTGCTGGGGTGGAAGGGATGCAGAAACCCCTTGGTCTTCAGCTGATAAAATATCCCTCCCTGGAGTCTTGAGGAGAACAAAAGTCAGGAGATTCCTGATTACTCTCTGGCCAGTATAGTGGACTGGGGCATATTGGGGTCCCTGGAGCCATAGAGAAATCTGATGGGAGCTGCCTGCTATGCTCTGGGTGTTCTCAGAAGGGCTCAAGAGATCAGCTCAGTGTGGATACCATGAACTGCTCTTACACCCAGGTGATACCTCCTCTTCTGAGAACTGCACCTCACACACCAGGCAGGTGTCCCTACAGCCAGGTCTGGACCACCTGTCTCCCATATGACTGTCATGTTGCTAAGATGCCTGACTCAGACTGGGCTGACATGGCTGCAAGGGGGCCTGGGAGGCACAAGGCAGAGCCTTGTGGGTGGTCATCCTGGACCTAGGCCCAGAGCATCACAGACTGTGGGTCTGCAGATAGGCAGCTCTGAGCAGCTGCACAAGACGTGGCCAAGTATGGGAGCTTGGGATGGAGAGGGACACCAAAAGGTTGTGGGGATGGGCTGAGGTGCAGCTGTGGTCCTGAGATGGAGGGGGATGAGGATGGCCAGCATGCTGTGGCCGTCAGGTCCACCCAGATGCAGAGGAGAGCCGGGGAAATGGACAGGTAGACATACCTCTGTGAGCTTGATGATCTCCCCAGAGCTAAGGCACAGCTTCTTGTTGTCATCCAGCACCGTGTTCATGTTCTCTATCCAGACAGCATCCACCGGCCCATCGAACATGTACCACTTCTTGTTGGTATCAGAGGCGATGGCCCCCGCCCGGATGAGGGAGGAGAAAATCCCATCTGTCCTGCAGTTACCAGGAGGAGAGGGCTGTAGGTGCCCAGAAACAGGGCAGCAGGCACAGCTGACTCCCAGAGACATCTGGCTGCTCGGCTGGGGTATTTTTCCCTTCAATATCTTCATTCATTGAAAAACTATAATGGGGGAAATGGGACTTTTTGGTAAAACATGGGGTTATAAAAATGTGTGCTTATATTCCTTCTCTGCTGAGTCTCCATTAAAAAGAGGATAAAAGGGGCGCCTGGGTGGCGCAGTCGGTTAAGCGTCCGACTTCAGCCAGGTCACGATCTCGCGGTCCGTGAGTTCAAGCCCCGCGTCGGGCTCTGGGCTGATGGCTCAGAGCCTGGAGCCTGTTTCCGATTCTGTGTCTCCCTCTCTCTCTGCCCCTCCCCCGTTCATGCTCTGTCTCTCTCTGTCCCAAAAATAAATAAACATTGAAAAAAAAATTAAAAAAAAAAAAAAAAGAGGATAAAAAGGTGATATCCTGGGGAAAAGAAAGGAAACGGGGGAGGAGGCAACAGCATAAATGGAGGTCCACAGAGTTCTGGGACATGGAAAGAGAAGGATAAGACGTCAATGACCTAGCAGAAAAAGCAAGGGATGGGTCACGAGATGTATCCAGTTCCTGCCACAGAACCCAAGAAGGCTCAGGTTTCAAAGGCCCCAAATGCCAGGGAAACTGGTGGGTAGGGGAACATGTTTTTGGTCTGATCCCCAGGCCCCCCACCTACCCATGCAGGGGCCTAGAGTGGGTATAGCTGAGACCCTTCACCAGAAATGTGGGAGCAGGCCAGACTCACATTTAGAAAGACAAGTGACTGCCCCTCTCTGGGCCCCAGAACACTGGAGCCAAGCAAAAGTCCCCAGCAGAGACTGGAAACTTATTGAGAGAAACAGAATCCCCCCAGAGAAGAGCCTCCCACATGCTGACATTTGGACGGTGTCCACTTAGTTGCCCTCTCCAGCTCAAGGCACTTTCCCTGACATGTATGTGTCTGCCAGGGCATGGAGGCCGTGAGAGGAATCGCCAACCCTCTGGGGTCACGACACCAGGCAACATTTACTGAAAACTTGGTATGTGCCATGCTGTCCAAACATCTTCTTTATGTCAAGGTCATTTTCTATGGCAATCATGGTGCCATTATTATCCCTACTTTGCAGACGACAGCACCAAGACCCAGGGAGTGAGGAAGGTCACTCAGCAAGGAAGTGCAGTGGTGAATAGGGTTCCAGGCACTTGGGCTCCAGAGCCTGAGCTCCTGACCTCACACTGGGCTAGGGTGGGGAGGGGGACGCATGGCTCACAGCCTCCAGAAGCCTAGGCACAGGGTGATAACTGCAGAGGGATTGGGACCACTCACCACTCATGGGTGAGCAGGTCAAATTCTCCATACAGCTGGCCCATCGTGATGGACTTGGGGTTAAGCACGTAGTAATTGACAGCCTCGTACACACCACCGCTGATGGATGGCTGCCCTTTCAGCAACGTCATGGCGGCTGCCAAGACTCTGTAACACTGGGGAGGCAGCCACCCAAGAGTGAGCCTCCTTGTTCCCCAGAGAACAGGGCTGGAGTGGGTTGCAGATCACAGGGGCAGGAGGGGTAGTCTAGAGGCCACAGAGGTACAAATGGGGGCCAAGACCCCACTGAGGCCCCACCACCCTCAGGCCCACTGTCTGGGTGCTGGATCGCCTGGCTTGGCTCCACTTACATTACTCTTGCCAGAGCCTGTGGGCCCGACCAGCATGAGGCCGTGCCGTACCACCGTGGTCTCGTAGAGCTGGATGCACTTGGTCAGGAAGCCTGGAGGGACATGCAAATGGAACCCAGGGGGCAGAGCATGGGCTTGGGTCCTGGCCCTGCCACTAGCTCTCTGTTTGACCTCAGGTGGGTCACCCTGAGCCTCAGTTTCCTCATCTATAAAATGCGGCTGACAATAGTGCCTACTTCAAAGGAGGGGGCAGGTGAAGCCCTGAGCACAGAGCCTGGCACAGAGTAGGGACTCTCTGCTAATGGCCAGCCATGATTGCCACTGTGACCATCAGTCCCTAACATCCATTGGTCAGGTGTCCAGCTGGCACAGGCCCCAGAAGCAACGTCAGCTCCTGCCGAAAGCACTGCCCTGAGTAAATGGTGGCCAATACGTGGCAAAATCCCAGGGACAAAACCTGAGAGTCAGTCAGGAGCTTTGACTGACCAAGACCAGAGCTGTAGGGATAGCTGCCAGTGGTGGGCAGAGGGCCAGACCCACAGGTAGAGAATGAGCATATCACTTTGGCCCAAGAGCGGCTTGGGGAGTGGCAGGGAGCTATGGTGCCACATGCCTGGGGGTCCCTGTTAATGAGACATGGTCTAATCATTCAGTGATGGCTAAGCTGAGCCAAAGCCATGAGCAAGAGATTTTGAGGCTTCATTCAACAAGCCTGCTGGGACCTGGTGGGCGGGAAGGGGCATCAGAGCTGCATGTGGAATGAACAGTGGAAGGCATGGGGGACAGGCCTTGCAGCATGAGCACAACAGGCCCCAGAGAGGGCCCCGTGTAGCCAGGGTGGCCAGAACAGCCAGGTGTGACTTCCTGGGGAAGCAACCCCTTCTTCGCAAAGGACAGGCAGGGAGGGTCTAGGAGGAGAGGGAAGGTCAGCCGGGCTAGGGGATGGTGGGACCAGAGCTCGAGCTGCATGACTGTGCAGCGGCTGCATTGAGACCCCCACCTTCTATTGGGAAAGAGGGTTGGGGCGAGAGGGAGACTGATGAGGGCATCCCATAGAGTTCTTCCAACTGTGTGGTGGTTTTTGTGACAATCCAGTTCAAGAAAAGCCCAAATGCTCCTTAGTCCAACAACAACAGGGCTGTGTTCCATGAGGAGTATGAGCAAGTCCTGAAGAAGGGAGTGACATGCTTTGCTCCAAAAGAGGGGAGTTGGGGTGGGGGTGAAGTGGGGTGGTGGGTGTGGGCAGGCCACAGCTCACCATTTCCCCAGTGATTCCCACCCCAGGCAGGTGAAGACAGAGCAGAGGAGAGCTCCTGTCAGGGAGGAACAGGGCCCAAGAGGAGCCCAAGTGCTGTGACTACTCCCCACGTGGAGAGAGGGACCACAGCAAGACGTCTGGGGGAGACAACAGGATTTGCTTCCCCAATGTAAAATAACCAGCAAAATATACATTGGTCTCTGCCCCGGGGTCCTGAGGCAGAGCTCCTCAAACCATTATAAATAGGATGCTAGGAGAATCTTCTTTTCTAATACTTAGCCTTTGATCCTGGTTCCTGACACAGAGCTCCTAAAACCTTTGTCATTTCCTGAGTGCTAGAAATGTCTTTTGTTCTAATGAGGCACCTCTTGGTGGTGGGCTCCTGGAAGGGGGCTGGTCACCAGAAAGACCAAACCATGGTTAGATGCCTAGAACTTTCAGGCTCACTCCCCTATTCTCCAGAGAAGGGAGAGGGGCTGGAAGTGGAGAATAATTGATAATAATTAAAATTTTATCATGCCTACATGATGAAGACTCCATAAAAATCCCTACAGCATGGGGTTTAGAGAGCTTTCTAGTAGGCGAACACATCCATGTTCTGGGAGGGTGGTTCACCCCCAACTCCAAGGGGGCAGACCTCACCCTATGTATCTCTTCATCTGGCTATTTGTCTGTATCCTTGCTCATATCCTTTATTATATAATAAGTAGTAAACTTGTTTCCCTGAGTTCTGTGAGCTGTTCTAGTGAATGGTCAAACCTAAGGAGGGGGTCATGGAACTTCTGATTTGTGGCCAAGCTGGAGAAAATCTGTGGGTAACCTGGGGGCTCACCACTTGTGACTACTTGGGACTTGGGACTCTGATTAGTGTCAGAACTGAATTGAATTGTGGGACAGCCAGCTGGTGCTAAAGAATTGGGAAACTTGCACATCTGGTATCAGAAGCATGATTGGGACAGAGGACATTTTCCTAGACATCTATTACCTGAAGCTTCTAGTGGAGACAAGGCTGGGGCAGGGACTGCTGGCAGTCCCCAGCCTGTGGCACTCTTGGCCTGAGGCAGTATTGCCCTGTCTCTGCGCCCCTGCCCTGGAACCCCGGGATGGCCACCCCAGCACTGTGAGGGCAGGGGCCAGGGGCTCACCATCCACATCCTTGAGGTTGCTCTTCTCACAGACCTGGCGAATGGCCTTGTCCAGGATGCCATAGTCAGTCTCCTCCTCCTTGATGGTGGGGAACAGGTCTGATACGATCCCAGAGAAGAGCTTGAGGTCCTCCTGCAGGAACTTGGGCACGTTCACATCTCGGATAGCCCGGAGGCATATCAGCTCCTGCAGCAGAGGCCAGTGGGGCCTTCAGGGGACGCAGGTCGGTTGTGCCTCTGGCCCCTCTTGAGTCATCCTGGAGGCCCGCCTGGGCCTGCTGCTGGATGGAGCTCACCTCATTCATGCTGGGGTTTTCTCGCTTGAGGTTGCCAGCAGCCGAGATCACTGTCTTCACAGCTCTCATCCCAAAGTCATAGTGATCCTGTCACCACCACACAGGAGGAAGGGTGGGTGGGCATTGTCCCTTTGGGGGCTTCTGCCTGGAACACTCTGTCTCCCACCTGGTACCTGGCCCTCACCCAGCTGGAAGCTACAATGTCACTTCCCCCGACAGCTATCTGTGGTTGCCCACATGCCCCAGCCTGAGCCAGGTGCCCTCGTTTGCACTCCTCTGGAACCTTCTATTTACCATCCCAGCAGCCCTCTCCCTTCACAAGTTTACTTATTCTGCATCCCCTGCTCAACTCTTGGCCCCCCGAGGATGAGGACTCTGACCCAGGCAGAGTCCTGCAGTCCCAGCACTGCACCAGGGGCAGAGAGGAAAAAAATGTAAAAGGAGTTCCCATTAGTGCCACAATAGGGTTGGCCCTGAGGGCCTTTGAGCTTCCTTCTAACATTATCTCTTAAGTCTCTCTGGACCCACCCTTTCAGCCACACGACCAGGACCCACCGGGAAGACCAAGGCTTTTCTCTTTGCTACTTACTGGTTCTGTTTCTCTCCATTATATGGCAGGTATGTTGGAAATAGTTAAATTTATCTTTTTTTTTAATGCTTATTTTTGAGAGTATGAGAGAGCATGAGCAGGGGAGAAGCAGAGAGAGAGGAAGACACAGAATCTGAAGCAGGCTCGAGGCTCTGAACTGTCAGCACAGAGCCCGATTCGGGGCTCGAACCTATGAACTGAGAGATCATGACCTGAGCCGAAGTCGGACGCTTAACCGACTGAGCCACCCAGGTACCCCTTAAATTTATCATTTTTGTCTATGAGGCCAGACCATGAGAGCTACATCTGGACCTGACCCACGGACCAGCGCACTTCCCAGAAGTCTCAGACTTGGAGCAGGATGAAGAGACTGGGCTACACTTTGAGTCACTGGCACTTGAGAAGGGTTGACTGCCTTTCCAGAACCACGTGGGTACAGTGAGTCTGACGGGAGGGCAGCATCTTTGGAAGTGGACGGTTACAAAGAAGGTGTGTAGGGGTTCTGGCTCCCGGGCCGCACTGTGGCGGGCAGCTGCTGCTTTTCCTGGGAACAGACTGCATCTCCTCCAGCACGTGGGTTTTGGGGGGCACCCCTGGCCAAAGGCCACACGGCTTCCCCCTGGCCACAGTGACTGGTGTTCATGCATGAGCAGGTCACCCAGAAGGGGCCCATTAGGATGACACCAGGGACTTTTTCTACAACTCTTAAGAAAGAGAAACTAAGCGGGCAGCATGTAAGCCCAGAGCTTGGCTCATCTCTGCCACTGCAAAGGGGGAGCCTGCCTGAGAAGGGAGCCAAACGGGAAAGCTTACCCACCAGTGCTGGTGTCTGCACTGGTGTCCGCTGCAGCTGTCCCAGAAGCTGGGCTCAGCATGCCGAATGGATGGCCCATGGTGCGGGGCTTGGGGGGAAGCGGGGCTCCCGTAAGACCCAGTGTACTTGTTCCTCAGCCTTGGGTTGTGTGGCCCTTGGTTTCCTAATGTTTGGCCCTCCCTTGCATCTGAACTAGCCCTCAGCTGAGAAGTGGGGATGTAATTCCCATCCTATGGGGCTCACCGGGAGCAGATGGCAGCTCTCACACCCTGGAACCTGGTCGGGGCAGGGCCTCCTCACCTGGGAGCTGAGCTGCTCGGAAGACAGCTTGAAGGTGGTTGTGATCTTCTTGGCCAGCACACTGGCCTCGTTGAAGCCAAAGGAGTAGAGGGAGATCTCCGCGATCATGGCATAATCCGGGACCATCATGGCCACAGGCCGGAAGAGCGCCTGGGGCGCGGAGTGCACACGTGAACGGAGAAGCAGGCCTCCCCTCCCAGACCACAACTCACTCTCTGGACTGCCTGGTTCTCAGAAGGCAGCCTCACTACCCTCCTGCCTCATCGATGCTTGGATTCCCCTCTGCATCTTGCCTGCCATAGCTGAGGTGTATCCTCCCCTGTTACTGGACCACTCTACTCATTAGAAATCGGTCCTTCGTATTGACCTGAACCTGCCCTCTGACTTCTCCCAAACCTGAGGACGAGCCCGGGGTCTCCTCTCCATGGCTGGGGGGTGGGTCTCAGGACACTGGGCAGGAGGGTTGCCACGGGGGTCATCATCCCTGATGGCACCGCTGAGGCCACAGCTGCAGGGCTTTCCAGTACCCTGAGAAGTCACTAGGTCTGCCCTATGCCCAAACTCGCCTTCAGGTTATCAGGAAGCTCAGTGCGACCAGCATATCCTGGGTTCATGGTGATAAACACAGCACAGGATGGAACGAGTGGGATCTCGACACCTTCAAACATGAAGCGTTCCACCTACGTGGGGGGAGGGGAGGGGTTGACTCACCCGCCTCCTCTCTGGATGGACCCCTTGTTCCCTGTGGATGCCCTGTCCCAGCTATAGCTGCTCAGCCCAGCAGAGAGGATTGGCTCCTCAGGATCTGACCTAAGACCTCTGGTCCCGGTAGCTACCAGTGGCCTCCCCTGTCCCGGCTCCCTGAGGTCTTCACATATCTCCTGCTACCCACACCCTACCCCCAGTTCCTGACACTGGTTCTCCTAGACTTGGGCAAGCTCAGCTCTGACTAGGACCCAGCACCCTACTGGGGTGGGGTTGGGCACCTGCCAGCCTCCCAGTTCTTGTCTCCAGGAAGAGAACTCTGGCCACTCTGAATGAGGCTAGAGAAGGGACAAATGGCTGGGGCTTTCCATAAGGGTCAGGATGTCCATAAGGGACCCCTTCCTCCACCACAGCCGGCCTGAAAGTTACACCTGGAGTGGGGCGAGGGCGTGGGCTCTCTGACTGGCTACAAAAGCCCCTCAGGGACAGTTCCACAAGGGGGAGTGGGACTGCCCAGTCCCCTGTGAGATGAGACAGGCTGGGCTCAGGGCAGGCCTGAGTGCCTGGCTTTTGATGCTGCCGGTATGAGGAGCCACGTGGCAGCGTGGGCATGCTGGGGATAGTTGAAGTGATGCGGTGGTAACTTGAGGGAGGCATGGGGTGGTGGTGGAACCCCGGATGCTCACACGCTGTTGCTGAGCCTTCTGGATGGTGGTGATCTGCTGGGCTACCACAGATAGCACCTCAATATCAATGCGATTGAACTCATCAAAGCAGGCCCAGGCCCCAGCACTGAATGAGGTAAGAACAATGGGGGGATATGAGCTCAGAGCTCACTTGACATCTCCAAAGCCCCCTGTGACTCTGCTGAGAGGAAGCTTACAATGATCATCTCTGCCAGCTTGGACATATTCCCAATGCCCACCACCTCAGCCCAGTGCCCATTAGGGACTGAGTCTTTGACTGCTATTATTCCATCCTGTCCCCTCCTCCACCCTGTGATGCTCCTGGGAGTCTCAGGCAGTGTCCCTGGGAGAGGTCAGCCTTCCTGCCCTGTCCTGGACCAACCTCATGCCCAGCCTCACCTGGCCAGGCCCTTGAAGAACTTGCCCATGGCCATGAAGTCAAGCTGGTCAGAGCAGTTGAACACCACTGTCTGGATGGCCAAGGCCTTGCCCAGGTCTTTAGTGGTCTCAGTTTTCCCTGTGCCAGCTGGGCCAGCTGGGGCACCCCCAAACTTGAGGTGCAGGGCCCCGGTCAGAGTCAGGTAGCACCTGCAGGAGTGAGAGGAGGTAGGCATGGGCCACGCTCCTTCCTCAGGATTCCCAGAGACATAGGGAGAGAGAGCCTTCCTGTGCTGGGCCTCGTGGATAGTGGCTCTTGCTTCTCCCTCCTGTCAGGGCCCCACGTGTGCCCAGCCTTGGCTGCTGGGGTCAGGACTGGGGCCCTCGGCCACCTGCCCAGTGCTTCTCCCACTTGGCCCCATGACCCTGCAGAGCTTTGCTCAGGGACCTGCTGGGATGGCTGACCTCTGACCACACTTCACTTTCCTTCTTCAAAACCCAACTTGAAAATTCAACTGCTGCTAAGTACAAGTGGCCAGAGGAAATGACTGATTATTTTAGAAGAGAATTGTTCACTGTACAAAAGGAACAGGATCTTGTTTCTCTCAGGATCAATTTTTCTGGTACGTTGAAAGAAGGCTTTCACTGATGAAATTAGTAAAGCTCATCCGTTAGATGCTTACTGAGTGCCACATGTGTGGCTAAAAGCTTTAGACCTTGGCTGGCGAAATTCTCATAACCACCCTGAGGAAGCTGCAGAGGAAACTGGGGCATGTAGGGTTGAGTCACCTGTTCAAGGTCCCTCAGCCTATGATGGGCAGAACTGGTTTTGAACCTGAAACCCCTGCTCCTAACCTTCCACTGTTTTGATGACTGATAGCACCTTGTGGTCCCCAAACTCTTAGGCCAGCCAGAGCTGGAGGGAGGCTCCCAGGGTAGAAGGGTACATGGGGAGGGGGATGCTCACCTATCGGTCAGGGGCGTGATCACAAGCCTCCCGCTGTTGCCTAGGTACTCATAGCCATAGATGAACTCGGCATTCACAGCCCGGATGTACAGGTTGTTATTCATCCAGTAGTACCTGGCATTTCAGGGAGATGGGTTCCCGGGTCATGGGGACCATGGGCCACTGGGTATGTGGCCAAGGCAAGGTGGGGAATGAGGGCATCAAGACCCCCTGCCCAGCTTGTGCCAGGGCCTAATGTAGACTGCCTCTCCACCCTGCCCTGGCCCTGGATACGGCCGGGCCCAGGGGCCCCTGCATCCTCACCTCAGCTGTGAGATCCACTCAAAGTCGTTCACACTGACTATATTCTCCTGGATCAGCTTGCTCACCACATCCTTGGCGTGGACCTCAATGACAATTAGTGCTGATAGCACAGCTCGTTGCATGCGGGACAGCTTCCCCCGCACCAGGGCCACCAGGTCACTGAGCTGCAGGAGCGTGGGGAAACTGTCAGATATTGGCATGATCACACTGCAGGTAGGTTTCCCCTCCCTTGCACAGATGGTGGGCTTCTGCCAGGAATAATCTCTATTCTGGTGGCCTCTTATGGTCTAGGATGGGAAGGGGCACAGAACTAGGCAGGGAGAGGGCAGGCAGGACATTGGCCACCTGGGAAGTCTGGCAGGAGAGCAGATAAAAGCAGAGGCACATGCATGGCATCTGCCTCCCTGCAGCATACAGTGTCATGTGAGCCTCTGAGGGCCAGCTGGTGGAGCCTGGGAAGGGGCTTGAGGAAGGGGTGTGGTGAGGAGCCGGTGTACAGACTAAGGAGAGCCCTCGGCACAGTGCAAGAAGGCCCCAGGTGTGTGACTCTCTCACTGACCATCAGGAGAGGGGCACTTGCTTGGGCTCAGAACTCTCCTCAGACCTCCAGTCTCTTCCACCAGTGGCTGGTTCTGAGACACTCATCTCTGGAGGTGTCTGGCCTATTGCTCTTTAGATCTCACTCCAGGCCCCTTACAGGATCAATATAGGAAAACGTCCTCGAGGGACTGGGTTCTCCCAGGGTAAGGGGTGCACGGGGGGGGGGGGGGGAGCAGATAGTGATCTCCCACCTGCTGAGCAAGCCGGGGGAACAGCTTGTTACTGAGATTACCGGCCTCCAGGGCCTCTGCCACCTCCATGGTCCAGTAGGTCTGGCATCCAGCGATGGTCACCTGGCCAGGCCAGTTTAGAACCCATTGGGTCCTGGGCATCTAGAAAGATAACATAGGCAGGGCTGACCCAGGCGGCTGTCAGCCCCAACCCTGCATCCTCTTGTTCGCTTCAACTTCATCTGTGCTTCTAGGCCCAAGTAGTTAATTCTGCCTCAGAAGCAGAGAAGCCATTAAGCTCTAGGCCTCCTGGCAGAGTCATTTGGGCAGAGTCATCATTTCCTCAGCAGAGGAGACCTTGCAGTTGAGGGGTGGGAGCCTAGGTTCAGGGAACACACAGTCCTGCGTTCAGATCCTGACTGTCACTTTCAAATCACATGCCTTTGGGCAGAGAACGGCTCTGAACTGACTCTATACGATAAGGCTTAACACCTAGGCGAGCTGCCAACCATGGACTGAGGGAGATAATATGCGGGAGGGCCCCAGCCAGGCCAGGCTCACAGTGAGTGCCTGAAACACAACCACAGTGGTTGGTTATTATCAGGGGCATGTCTCATTTGGGGAGCGTTTTCAGACTCCTCCTCCAGTAACCTCAAGGACTGCCTGCCCCCAGAGAGCCCCTGGCTCCTGTTCCTGCGAGCAGCAGTGGTCAAGGCAGAGCTTGAGGATGAGGCCGGCCGGTAGGCAGGCAGCCCCATGATGGAGCAGGGGGGCACAGAGGCTGTGTCGGCATGGGAGGCACGGCTCACTGTGGGGTAGGCCTTGATGGCCCTCTCGATGATGTCCCGCATGCTGGCCTTCATGCTGCGCTCCACCTCCCGCAGCCAGTCCTCCACGTTGCTGGATGGGTAGATGGAGAAGGACAGCTTTACCTCTTCACCCTCTGCTGAGTACATGTGTGTGATCTCCAGGTCCTCCTGGAACAGCAGCTGTGGGCAGGGGCGGGGCAAGAGAGGCCTTACCCACTGTGTGCCGGGTGGGCTGGCCCTGCCCCCTCCACCCACTCCCTCAACTGCATGTGTGCGGGATGGGCCTGCCTTGTCCCCAGCTGCGGCCCAGCCCACTTGGGGAAGGAGGCGGAGCCTGTGCTGTGTGTCCCCCTTCCGCACAGGCTTGTGTGACCTCCCTTGGAGACACAGATGAGATGAGGTGATTCAGGAGCCTCGGCTTCCTGGGTCTCTTGGCCCAGCCAGCACCTCAGTGTACTAGAGGGACAGAACTCCCCTGAGCTGGGGGTTCTACAGCTGCCCTTCCTCCCACAGGCCCCAGCTGTCTCCAAAGGCCAGGAATCGCACTCATCACCTCATTTCCTGCTAAAAGGATTTGGGGCCAGAGAAGAGCTGTCCTCCTTGGGAAGGTGCCCCAGAACTCCAAGGCCTGAGCCCCAGGCCCAGTTACCCACCCGGGCAATGTTCTCAAAACACTTGCGCAGATGGGGCTGCACGGCCGTGGGGTCCTTCGTCTGGGACAAAATCTCAAGTAATTCGTCATCTGACAGGAAGTAGAATCTGCCAAGGGAACAGGGTGAGGGAGCGGGTTAGGCAGCCTCTGTGCCCCAGCTTCGTGGGCAGATACTGCCTGAGTGGACACGGGCCAGGTGGTGCCCACCTGGGGAAGGCGCCCCGCTTGGTCTCCAAGTACTCGCTGAGGCCCTTCTGCACCATATCCAGCAGCTTGTTGCAGTCCCGCAGACTGTCCAGCAGCCTCTGGTCAGAGCACACGTTGATCACCTGCATGGCCCGGGCCAGAGAGAAAGTAGAAGCGAGCATGGTCAGAGGGCACCTGGGTGGCTCAGTCGGTTAAGCGTTCTACTTCGGCTCAGGTCATGGTCTCATGGTTTGTGAGTTACAGCCCCATGTCCGGCGCTGTGCTGACAGCTCAGAGCCTGGAGCCTGCTTTGGATTCTGTGTCTCCTCTCTGCCCTCCCTGGCTCACACTCTGTCTCTATCTCTCAAAAATGAATAAATGTTTAAAAATTAAAAAAAAAAAAGTTAGCATGGTCAAACTGGGACACAGCAAGGTGGGCTCAGAGGGCATGCATGCTGGCCAGAGACCACCAATAGGAACTGGAAAGGAAAGAGGGCAGGAAAATGGCCCTGAGCCAGGGCCCACATTCATCACCCCTGTCAATCCACAGAAAAAAAGTCTATAGTCAAAAACATTAGGGTTAAACAAAGCCAAGGAGTTTGATTTGTTGCAGGACTTGTCAGAGACTTTAAAATGCTAATGTAGACTGCAAATCTGCAAGAAGAAAACCAACTGTTGTGTTTCTGAGGAGTATGTCTTGAGACTGGGGAGTCCAATCAGGGAGACACAGGACTTGGGATTTGTCCTTCAGTCTTACTTGTTCAGGGAGAGAAGAGACCAGGAGGCTCCCAACAATGTGACCAGGGCCCTCAGTGGTCCCAGCTGCCCCCTCCTATCCCCATGTGAGCTCGCCTCCCGGTTCTCGTAGGCATTCTTCATGATCTTCCTCCAGATCCGCTCCATTGTCTGGTAGCGCTTGCTCTCCACAGGCAACTGCCGATTGATGTCCTCAGAGTTGAAGATGGGCTCCAAGTAGAGCCAGGACCGTTGACAGTTCAGCCACTCCTCCAGCACCTCCTGGACAGGGCATGGACTGTCAGGGCCTGGGGTCTCAGTTGGGTCCTGTCCTCCATGACCAAGAGATTTCACCCCACCAGAGTGCTCAGCAGACCACTGGACACCAGAGCCAGCATCCACAGGTGAATCTCTAGATGACACTGCCAGTCATGGGACCTCAGGGAACAAAGGTTGCACAGAGGCCCTCCCCTCCAGATAAAGTCAAAGTGCCCCACAGGACACCCAAGCCTCCAACAGGGGGGCCTTCTCTCTTCCCTACAAGAGAAACACACTCACACCAGTAAACCCTGAAGTAACAGAGGGAAGAGTCCAACACATGGAATGTCAGACCAGTCTCCTTTCCCAGAAGGACTTTTGGATTTATGACCCCAGGATTCTCTGAGGTGTCTTGAGACCTGAGCATGAGATCCATAAAATACTCTCTGAAACATGAGTCCAAGAGTAAGACACCTTCAAAACAAGCCACTTTCTACTTCTACCTCCAAATCCTTCTTTAAGGATTTATCTCTTTTCCTATCAGTGCAAATTCCTCCATTCATTCATTCATTCCTTTCCTCAAGAGACGTGTGTGTTTCAGCCATTCTGTGCTGGGCCTGTGCCACACCCATGTGAGAAACAGAGGAAGACAGGATATGGTCCCTGCACTAGAGGTGTCCATGGTCCATGAAACAGCTAGTTCTGCCTCTGAATCACCAAGGGCCCAGCAAGTGTGATGGGCTCTGTAAGAGCTACCAGGGGCCATATAACAGGTGGTTGTGGGGGAGTCAGTGAGGGCTGCCGGATGCTGAGCCTTGGAGGGGACGGCAGGAAGGGATGAAACTTCAGGTGGAGGGGACAGTGTGACCCAGGGAGACCCAGGGACAATGCCGACGAACTTGGGCATCTCTGAGTGATCCAAGGAGCACACGGACAAGACCTCCTCACTTGGCTCCTGGCCTTCACTGGAGATTTCTGAACAGCTCCCAGGAAGGTCCCAGGTAAGGGACTGTAAGAATCATACCAGTAGGCCTAGCCCCAGGACAGTCCTCCAAGGCTCTGCAGACAGCTCTTGCCTTGGCCTTGAGAGCCCCGGAGAGGGGCAGTCCCCAGTGTCCCCTCCCTCTGAGCCAACTCCAAATGAAATGGAAATGGGAGGCTCAGGGCAGAGAAGAGAGGGCACTGAGGAGCCTCAGGGCCTTGTGGCATCCAGCCCAGAAAGTTTTGAGACTGAAGGTGCTAGCCCCAAGACCAGATGCCTCCCGAGCCTCTCCCCAGCCATAGTAGCAGACCAAACACTAGCCCTACCCTCACATCCTGAATTGCCTTCTCTGGCAGCTGAACCTCAGAGATGGACAGCCTCATACTAGTTGTTCTTCTCTGAATGAGAGAAGCCTGTCAGAGCTTTAGGAGCAGGGCAAACCTGGGCAAGGCACTCTGCCGCTTCGAGTCCCACCCAGACGCCATAAAGGGCTGCCTCTGTGAGGGCTGGGAGGGGTGAGTGAGGACAGGGAGAGCCAACCTGGGTCAGCTTCAACTTGTTCTCCCAGGAGTTGATGCGCTGCTCGAAGGGCTTCTTGTAGGGTGAGAAGGACATGCTCTGGGTCATGACAATGTGGTCATCAAGCAGCTGTGAGGCCTCGTCTGGGCTCTTGAGGATGTAGGTCTCTGTCTCCTTGTAGGGCAGCACATTGAACAGGATGGTCGACCACTCCTTCTCCATCTTGTCCAGTGCCTGGGGTGGGGGGCGAGTCGAAGCTGGGTCCCAGGAAGGAGCTGGCCCACATGCCGCATGACCAGCACTGGGCAGGGAAGAGCAGGCTCTGTCCAGCCTTGATCATGGCCCTCTGGTAAATATTCTCTGCTTGTCTGGTTAACAAATCCTCCATGGGCCCTAGTCCGAATTTAAGGCCAGCTGGTATGCACACACGTGCCGCATGTATTGGGAGGAAACTAAGAAGTTCTGGTCCCAGTTCTAGCCCTTACTGGCTATGTCACCCTGGACAGGTGCTGAACCTTTCTGAGCCTTAATTTACCCATCTGTTATCGGCTCTTTCCTGGGCCAAGAAGTATTCGAGAGGAGTAAATGAGTAATAACAACGCACCAAGCACTTTATGTACATGATTGCTCACCAAATAGAATGCACCTCAACCCCTGAGCCTAGTGAATGACCCCAGGGATGGGGCCCAGTACTGTCAAACTCCTGTGCCTTCAGGCAGGGCCTGCTGGTGGCCACCCACCTGCTCAATGGCGTATTCCTTGCCAGCCACCTCTGCCACCTTGCTGATGCTCTCGATGTGGTCCTGCAGGTTCATCTCGAGGCAGCGGGCGAAGGTCAGGTTGGCCTTGGGCCTGACATTAATCTTGATCTCATTGGACAGCACCTCCCAGTGCCGGTTCCGCATGCCAGGGTTGCGTAGCCCCTGGATCAGTGGGATGTATGGCTTGAACTCCTCGATGCGGGCCCTGATGTCTAAGGCCACTTCCTGGCAGGCTGCCAGGCAGAACAGGCAGGTGTGACAAACAGCCAGCACAGGCAGGGAAAGAGGGGACAGGCCGACTTGGCTGCCTACCTGGGATGTCCTTGAACTGCTTCACGCACTTGTGCATGGTCTTAAAGGACTCGATGACATTCTTCTCCAGCTGCTCAGAGTCGATGGCTGACAGGGGGTCATTCATCCAGCTCTCAGACCAGCGCAGCCAGTCAGAGGCTGTGGTCCAGAGATCCAGGAAGGGCTGGAACTCCTTCACCATCCTGGAGAGCTTGTCGTACTACAGGGGCAGACGAACCAAGGCTGTCTTGGGGTGCTTCCCGGTCTCTGTCCAAACTTGGGCCAGGTCCCCTCCCCCTCCTTACTCCTAGCTGCTGTCCCTGATCCTGTCCCCATGAGTCCTGGCCTGGCCTCCCCTCTTCCTGATGCGCACAGGTTCTGGGCTCTGAGTGGCTCAGCAAAACCTCCTGCCTGGTTCCAACTGTCCCCTTGCCCTGAGGGCCAGGGCTGAGCTATTCCCTCTCTGCAACCTGCTCAGCCCCACCCCCCAAATGTCAGGGCCCTGCCACCCAGGGCCCAGCTGGGTTCAGATACGGCCACAGACGCTGTGGGCTCTTCCTTGAGCCCTGGGGGCTGCTGGCTGGAGTGCCACAGGAGTCCTACATTGGTGATGGGCAAGCCGAAGATGCGCTCGCGGTTGTTGTACAGCATCGCTAGCTGCTGGCAATCCTTCAGCTGCTTTTTGACCCGCCGCACCTCGTTGGCAATCTCGTGTGCTCGTGCAATCTCCACATGTGTGGTGAAGCCAGCTACCACCAGCTGTGGGCCGAGGAGCTGGGGTCAGAGGCCTCTGGGGCCCCAACCATGTGCATGCGTCCCCCCCAACACACACACACAGAGGTCCGAAGTTCCTAGGCGTCAACACTTCCCAGTTCTGGGGGCACTTTCTTCTCCTGGAGTGAACAGCTTCCTGGCCCATCACAGGCAGGCTAACCGCCCCAGGGTAACACAGCAAGGTCAGAGGGAGACCCAGAACCCTGAACACTGTGCCCATTGCCGCCCGGGGCTCAGAGGACACAACAGAAGAGCTGGGGCTCTTTGCAACCTTGAATTCTCTGGACCTTGCTGCCTAAGCACCCATCCAGCCTTTCAGTTCATTCTTTCAGCCGTTCTTTCATCCACCCACCAGTTCATCCACAAAACATTGCCATAGCCCCTCCTGCATACATAAAGCCAGGCCTGGGCCCAGAGCACATGTGCGGTGGGGAGCGAGTCCTAGAAGACCCCTCAACTGGCCCCACCTGCAGCCCTTCCAGCTTCTCCTGGAAGTTGTTCTGATCCATGATCTGGATTTTGCGGAACTTCTCCTCATCTTCTATATGCTGCTGCTGCACCACCTCTATCTGCCCAAGGATCTTAGAAGGCCAGTTGCTGGCAGCCCATCTGGATGGTGCAGGGATGGAGATGGGGGGGAAGGTCACAGCTGAAATCATAGGGTGACCAGGCCAGACAGGGACACCCAGGGTTAAGGGGAGAATGGGGGAATCCAGGCAGCCGCTGGAGCCAGCCAGGGCCAGGCAGCCAGGAAGTAGAAGTGAGCTGGAGGCAGCCATTGCCACCATCAGGGTTGGGGGCAGGCCTGCCTGGCAGGGGAGGCAGTCCCTGCCCTGTGACTGTGGTCTGGGAGCTATGCTCAGCATCCAGGGAGATGCAGGTCCAAGGTGCCCAGTGCAGTGATGGGGCAAGAGGGAGAATGGGGCTGGAAATGAGAGAGGCGATGCTGAGTTTCCCTCTTACATTCTAGGGTCTGGAGGGGCCTTACCTCCCATGAGACAAAGCAACAGTCTTTAGTCTCTATTTCCTTGGTGACCAACCAGGGCCACCAGGCTAACTTCCTTCATATCAGACCAATTCCCTTTGCCTGGCTGATGTGGGGGCCCTGTAGGATTCGAGGATTCTGCCTAAATCTGGCCTAGCAACGCTGACCTTGCGGGAAGCCCACCCTGGGCACCAGGATGCCCTGGAGGGTTGATGCTTGGGGCTCTTGGCAGGGTTCCCAGGAGATAGTGCCAACCTTTCCCAGGCCCTGACATTCTGAAGGCACCCCCAGTCTGTGAGGCAGGGCAGACAAGGGGTTTCTGGGAGCAAAACTCCAACCTAAAGCCATCTCCCACAAGGCTCTTGAGTTGGGTGGAGACAAGCATTCCTCCCCAGGGACTGACCACCGGTCTGACTTTGTCTTCACTCAGTGCTCCCAAGGATCCCAAAGGGTCCCTACCACAAACAAGGGGATCCTAGGCCCATGTGAACATGTGTGTGTCAGGCTGACAATGGTATAGAGAATGGAGACAGGGTGAGGGGGCAGCAGGGTCCCTAGGCCAAGAGGCTCAAATGATTTCCTTCTGCCCCATTGGCCACCTGGCCCTGGCCCTGGCCCATGTGGAGCCATGGTCTCTGACAAGTTGGCAGGCATTTCTGGTATAACCACACAGCCTGTGGCCTCAGGGATATTTGAGAGCCATGCGTCTCCACACCTCTTTCCCTACCCTCTGGGATGGGAGCCAAGCTCCCACTCACTTGTCATTGAAGTCTTCTGTGCTGAGGTTGTAAAGGAATTCATCCATGACCTGGTAGTCGTCCATGACCTTCACAATCCGCTCCTGCATGGACAGGTGGTAATGAGAACTGCGTGTGTGGGACCCCAAAGTGGTCAAGTGCTAAAGAAAGGCTGCTCTCTTCCAGAGAGGCGAGGCCTGGAGTTGGGGAGCCCCAACCCAGTCCCCAACCCATACCTTCTGTCTGGCCTCCCAGACAGCATGGCTCTGAATGTCCACCATGCATCCAGCCTCATAACCCTCCAAACCTCCATCTTCTGGGTCTACCTCACCTCTGGCCTCCCGGCTCCTGATCTCCGAGCCCCCAGACACCAGCCTCTGGTCCCTCCTACACCCGCCTCACCTCTAGCCCCACCAGCTTCTCAGGGATGCTCTTCATCCACTCGCGAAGCTCAGCTAGCTCCTCGATGCTGTTGGGCTTCTCATAGATCTTGCGGCTGATGCTGCGAAACTCCTCACAGACCTGGCAGTGAGAGGAGTGGCTAGGGAGGCCATGCACCCTCCCTGGCCATTCCTGGGGCCTGCTCCTCCTTCCTGGACCCCCGTGTCTCCCAACAGGTAACTGCCGCCACCCCGCCATACCCTGCAGCTGACTCGCTGGGGAGCCAAGGTCCCCCCCCTCCCCCAGCCTCCTGTGTCCAGTGAACACATGCATGGGACTCCTGAGGCCTGCACTTGCATGCCCTCAGTTCCCTGAAATGGCCCGTCTTTGGGAGGGGTTCCCAGGTCTTTCCAGGTCTATGGAGAGAGCTAATAGTACCCATTTCCTGAGACCTTCCATATGGGATGCCTCCCCACAGACAGGGTCAAGGCAGGGTGACTTCCAGATCCTCCCATCAGCCTGGGCATCTGCAGACACCCTGGCCCTGCCTAGGGACACCTTGTTCCTGGGAGCTCACCCTGTATGCAAGAGTGCATGTGCTGTTGCAGTCACCAGGGCCAGGTGGCTGGGCACTTACATTATCCACCTCCTTGTGCAGGTTCTTGGCCAGGATGTCCAACATGGAAGTGGCCAAGGCCTTGCGCTTCTTGGACAGGCTCTGCTTGACATTGTCAACGTTGACGTAGAAGGGCCCAATGACGATACTGCTGGGCAGCGAGCTGTCCAGGATCTCTTTCTCCCGCAGGTGGGTAAGCACCACTTCCCGTACCTCCTCGGCTGATGGGCACTGTGTCTGGTAGGCCCTGTGGACAGTGGGCACACACGAGGGGCAGAGGGTGGTAAGTGGGTGGCCCGGTGTCACACCGACACACAGACACCCTCAGATGCATACACGTACTTGAGGAAGGTGGTAATGTCATTGTTATTCAGCTCCAGATATTTTTGGTATTCCCTGGCATAGGCCTGCAGTGGGATCATGGCCTTGCGCACAGCATTGGCAATGACGGCCCGCAGCTCCTCCACCAGTGGCTCGTGGAGCCCCACGGACTCCAGCAGGGGGTCGCCGCTGATAAAGATGTCCTCCATCACCAGCTGTGGAGCCAAAGGCAGGGGGTGAGCCATGGGGCAGGCAGGTGGGCAGAGGGATTGGAGATGAGACCCGAAGCCAGAATGGGCAGCAGTGCAGCCAATCACAGACAGCGTGGTGGGGGTCAGGGAAAGGGTTTGCTGTGGTGTCTCTGAGAGCAGGCTGTGGACTAATATAGGGCTGGAAGCCTCATGAGCCCGACCAAAGGGTAGCGTCTTCCTCTACCTGGGCCTGACTCGGTCCAGTGCCCAGGAAAGGAGCAGACAGGGCCACCAGGTCACCAATGGCTTTGGCTAACCAGCAGGGGAGACAAGAGGGGGCCGAAGTTCCAGAAGCTCTTGGGCCCGGAGCAGTGGGATGTACATAGGTGTGGTGATGAGTAGGGACTTCTGACAAGGGGTCCTGCCTGTGGAGGTCAGTCTGCACCCACATCTTAGCTGAAGAGAGAGGCCAGGAGCTGGGTGGGATAAAGAGGGTGGAATCTGGGCGAGAACGGCTGTGACAGGGGTGGGTGAGTGAGCCCGGTTTGAACAGTAGGTTTGACACTTAGGCGCTTTGTGCCCTTATGCTAGACCTCTCCAAGTCTCACAACAAAATGGAGATGCTAATGGTTCTCAGGGCAGCTTGTAGTGAGGAGTAAGTGAGCCATTCAAGAATTAAAGGGCTGAGCACACTGCCGGCCAGGTGGGAAGCCCGTACGAAAGCTGAACCACTGTAATACGGTTAGCCTGCAACTCAGTAGCCGCTAGCAGCCAGGGCAGCAGGGGCCCTGGCCTCGAGCTACAGCTGTACCTTCTCCAGCTGGGGCACCGTGTGCGTGGCCAGGATGCCCTTGTCGAAGAGGTTGAGCAGAGATGTCTCGAACTGCTCCAGTGACGTGCTATAGTGCACCCCTGAGCTATCCAGCACCAGGTCCACAATGAATAGGGGATTCTTCCGGGGCCTGTGGGACAATGATTGGGCTGATGGTGGGCAGGGGCCTGAGAAGGTCTGCAAGCAGCAGACCCAGCCCTCTGCCCTTCCTGCCAGCATGATGGCTCTCAAGCTTCTCCATGCATGAGAAGTGCCTCCTCCCTCCTCCCAGAAACCTGTTACCAGAAAAACACTGGTAACTTAGTTACCAAAGCCTATTCCGTTTCTGCCACTTGCCCAGAGGTCCGCTGGCACCAGGGAGATGGAGGGCCCCCCATGCGGTCCTGAGGTCATCAGGGCAGGTCGGCCAGACTATGGGCCCTTGTGGCCCCTGTGCTCTCCCTGGGAGGCCACCATCTTTAACTTCAGATGCCCACCACACACCAGCAACCCTCAAGCCTAGATCCCAGCCAGGCTTCCCTGCTTCACTCTAGACCACCCTCCTGGACCTTTAATGGGCATCTCAAACATTCTGTGTCCCCTGACTCCTGCCAGCTCCCCTCAGGGCTCAGTGCTAGCTGCGGACCCCAGGAGTCAGCTCATCTCCTCCCCTCCCCTCCTCCCACTGCACATCCTCCTGCAGCCTGGCCTGTAGCACTGCCACCCATGCATGGCCCCAAATCTGCTGCCCTCAGACCCCAGCCCCCCCTGTCATCTCCCTCGTCTAGACAATGGTAGGAGACTTGGTCTCATTTGTCTTCTGCCTCACTTGTCCCCACAAATCCAGAGCATCGTTTAATCAGATTATAACTCCCGTCTGGTGGCCGCTAACCACACTTAGAATAAATCTAGCCCCGGACCATGACCCAAGGAGGCTCTGTGATCTGGCCTGCCACTGCAACTTCTCCCACGCCATCCTGACCGGCCCTCCCTGCTCCAGCCATAGCTCTAGCCTTTCCTTCCTCGACCGCCCCGAGTTCTTCCTCCCCCTCCGAGCCTCTGGTCCCTCTACCAGCGCCCCTCCTTAGCATCTCTGCAGCCAGTTTCCTCATGGTCTCAGGTCTTCATTCAGATGACCCTGAACCCCTGGCAAATTCCCCTGCCCCACCCAGGGTCTGTCACACCCCCTGCCAAGATCGGCCATGACCAGCTACTGATTCATTTGTTTGCAGTCTGTCCCCCATGAGAGTAGGAGTCATACGTCTCTTATGCCCCTAGAACCCCACCTGGTTCATGGCAAGTACTCAAAGAGTAACTGCCGACTGAGAAAATGAAGGTCACCAGAGACATGCAAGCTGGAGCTGGTGGGACATTCCCTGGCCACCAGGGCAGGGGCCAGGCTCTCCTTGCCGTCTGAGACCTGGCAGTGCTGGGCACCCTCATCTTGGCTGCCCTCCTCCCCCCACCCTGCATCAGCCTAGCCCCTGGGGCCTAGCAAGGAGTGGCGGTGGGGTCACCAGGCACCTCCCCCAACCTGTAGGGGCTGTTGATGAAGTCCTCGCCCCAGACCATGTCGTCAGCGCAGTCGAGCACGCTGCAGCAAGCGTCGCTGATGAACTGCGAGAAGCTGGCCAGTGAGTCCTGCACCAGGAAACGCAGCGTGTCCTGCAGCATGTACTTGATCAGCTCCATCAGCTTGCGCAACTTCGACATGAGGTACACCTCCCAGTTGGTTTCGTAGAGGTTATACCAGCCCTTGCTCATGTCACGCAAGCTGCTACGCATGGCCACCTTGAGCGTGCTGATCCAGCTGTCCTTTAGGAACATCTGCACCTGGAGTGGCCATGGGTGGCATCAGGCAGCCGCCCCAGGAATGTGCTGCCCACAGCTACGTGCACCGCTGTGCTGGGGCGGTCCCAGGACCCAGATGACCACAGAAGGATTTCCCCCCACCCCTACCAACCAGCACCCTCCTGTGACCCTGGGGACCAGGGATGCTCTGGGGGAAGGGGAAAGGGGACAGCAGAAACAGGACTTTTCCTCCAGCTAAGAAAGAGACAGAGACTGAGACACAGGAAATGAGCAGAGAAAGAGAGACACAGAATGAAACAGAGAAGGGAAGCTTTTCTCTGGACCATCTGGTGATGATCCCCCACAAGCCTGTACCCTTCTTCCCTCACACCCCAATTCTCAGGGGGTATGTGGGGTTCCTGCTCTCCTTTCCAACACAAGGGGTCTGCTTCAGAGGCCACCAGGGTTGGCTGGAAAGTGACTACCTTGGGCTTCCTTTCTTCTCTGGGATGAGCCATCTTCCTGGGAGCACCACCCCCCATCCTCCCACAAGGTCTAGGTTTTAAAGAGAACAAGAGCCCACAGCCTCACCACTAGCCAGTCAGCTCCAAGGCTCTGGCCTGTGTGCAGCCCTCCATGCCCTTGATGACCACGCACCTGAGAGAAGGTCTGTGACTGAATCTGCTCAAACTCTTCCAGGCGGCTGTACTTGGAGAGGTTTGAGTGGAACAGGGACATGGCAGTCACCTTGTTGCACTCAGCCCGCACCTTGCTGAGGGCCGTGATAACCTCCGGCCGTGTAAGCAGGGACACAAAGGTAAAATCCTCTTTCTGCTCCCGGAAGGGGTACTTGGGAACACTCACCAGCCCTGCAGGGATGGCGGTAGAGGGCCAGTGTCAGATTGGCCTGGGACAACATCAGGGGTGTTGATGGAGAGATGCAACTCCCGTCTCCTCCCAAAGAGACACCCACGTCCCCAGAACCCCTCTTTTCCCAAGACCTTCCAGAGTGGCCCTACAGCTTCGCAATGAGCTGCCCACTCTGGGCGAGTAAATGAATCCTCTCCAGGCCCCTCTGGGTCACTGACCCCTTTGAAGTGCAGGAGAGTCACAGACCATCTCCCCCTTCACTCCCACCCACGCTGCAACATAACCCAGCACCAAGCGAAGGAGATGTGGGCACCAGGACCCTTGAAGTGCCCACCGCCCATGCACTGCCCCAGCTTCCTGGGCATTTCACAGGAATGAAATTCACGGGCATCAGGGAACTCAGAGAAAGGAAGACTTGGGGGAACTAGTGTCCTACTCTGAGACTCAGTCTGCCACAAGTCAAATGGGGCTGTAGCAATGCCACCTGCTCCTGCTACTGGAGGAAGGGCGGGCGGTATGTTCCTCAGTCAGACCATCAGAGCCCTTTCATCCATTTCTCAACAGTTGCTGTCCTAGTACACATTTACCTGGCTCCTTCAGCCCTGCTCACACTACTGGTTTTTAAAGGAGTCTTCATTGACCCCCACCCCGACCCTTGCCCTCCAGGCAGCTGGAGAAGCAGCACAGTGGGTGCTGTGAAGGGAGGGCAGGAGGGCTGTGGCCAGGGGGGTGGCCATGGGGTCTTTGTCCAACGCCCCTCACCTTGCCTGGGCACCTTCTCCTCCTCCTTCTTAGGCAGGGTCACGTAGGAGAACATGTCAGGCTTGGAGGAGACAATCTGGTCAAAGTTGATTTTGTTCATGCTGCGCTCATAGTCCAGGTTCACTTCTCTGGAGAGATTGCTGAGGTGCTCCAGAACGCTGCCAATGGAGAGGGGGGACAGGGACGTCAGGGGGCTCCATATACCCTGTCACCCCCACGCTGTGGACTGGCTGGGGCCCACTCTCCTCTAGCGTTAACCTGTGGGCATGAGTTTGGGGCTTCCCTTCCGGATTCATGAGCACACCTCCCACCTGGCCCCCCACCACTAACCTCCATCACCCTTGTCCCCTCCCTCTTTCATGCCACCCCCTCTTCCCCATCACATCAGTTCAAGTCTGCCTGTTTTGCTTCTCACTTCTCAATGTCATCCCGACAAGGCACCCTCCCTGCCTGGTCCCCTCACTTTCACCCCTGCCCATTCCAATCCACTCCCCACAAAACTCAAGTATAAGCACCTCCTTCTCTTGCTAAAAATCCATCCTGGGTCCCTGGGTCCCTGGGTCCTTACATCCTAGGATAAAGCCTAACCTCTTCCTGAGCTCCAAGAGGCGCTCCAGCCCCTCCTTGTTCTCCTCTCTGGTCACCCCACCCCAGCCACAGGCAGCGCTGAGCTCTCACCTCATAGCCTTTGCATACACTGTTTCCTCTGGGGGCCACACCCTGGTTGACCCACTCCTACTTCTGCCTGACCAGCCCAGGCTCCCCGCTTAGAGTTTCTATCTAAGACGAGCCTTGCCCCCTCTGGATGAGGGCAGCCTCATTTGTGCCCCCAACGTGCCTCCCCAGTCCTAATGCTCCTGACCCCCTAAGGGCATTTCTTTCATTCGTTCACTGTTGTTCCCTCAGTCAGCATCCTGTTCTCCCCTTACTTTTTCCAGGACTCAACTCAAATGTTACCACCCCAGCGAGGCCTTCTCTGACCATCTAATGTAAAGGAGCCCCTCCATGATATCTCTGTTCCCTTGTCTTTCCTGGTCTCCACAGTACCTATCAAAACCCTGAATCACCTCATTTTCTTATTGTGTGTCTTCCTGGCCAGACTGAGAGCCCAGGAGGGCAGGCCCTTCATGGGGTGTGTTCACTGCTGCGCCCCTGTGCCTGGCACAAGAGAGACACTTGCCACACACATGGCTGCCTGCCTGACATCCACTTCCTCCTAATTGGACCTGACTGCTGCTCTAGAACTCTCTCCTCTCTCACTTGACTTCGAGGAAGATGACAAGTCTGGGTTAGCTCTGGGTTATCTCACCTGTCTAAGCCGGTCATGGTGGAGCTCAACCTGCTAATTGGCTTAGGAGTGGGAATGTGACTCAGTTATAATCAACAACTGACGCCGAGCTGTAAAATCAAGCCCCCTTGTCCCATCTTCCTCAAGACAAATTCTGGGGTATTGTTCATGCTCCAGAGTTCCCTGTGAGATCAGAGGCAGTACTTCTCCTAAAATCACATCTCTGCCCAGCTGCTTCCTCCATTACATCCTGTGGCCTTCACTCCCTTAGAGATGTCTCCTGGGAGGACTTCATCAAGAAATCAATTGTATAAGAATCCCTCAAACCGGCTCTGCTTCAAGGGAATCCAATCTATGGCAGGACTCAGTGGACTCTGGACTTTGTGCTTCTGAAACTGCTGCTGCCATCCCGCCTGGGGATGAAGCCAGCACACCCTGGAGACAGCCCCGGCACACTAAGCTGGCACATCCTGCACCCAGTTCCTAGTTACAGGCAAAACAGTGGATTCCCCTACTGTCTAGGCCAATCTGAGCCCAGCATATTTGTTATGAAAGCCAAACACACTGCCAATGATACAAACTCAAGAAATGGAATTCTGGACCACCAAGGTAATGGTGGCTACGTCAATTCCAATTTCCCATCATGCTCTAAAAAAAAAAAAAAAGAAAGAAAGAAAGAAGGGGGAAAAAAGAAAAGGACAAATAACGCTTCCTAAACCCTCACCTTTAGCATAAGCAGAATAAAGAAAATGCCCAAACTTCACATTATCTTTAGAAGAATAATCATCTGTTCCCAGTGAGCTACTACTCACCCTCCTGCTGCCAGCCTGACTGGAAAACGAAGGCTGTCTGAAAAAAACTGTGCAGAAGAGGGGAGCAGTGGGAGCCCTAAGCTTGGTCTAAGATCCTACCAGCAAGACAGAAAGTCCACCCCAACTGCAAGAACACTGACCGAGTTCTGGAGAAGCAGAGCACTTAGGACAAGGAAGGGGCCTCTGTGCTTGCATTCAAGGTAACATTTTTCTTTTAAAGTTTCTTTATTTATTTTGAGGCGGGGAGAGGGGCAGAGACAAGCAGTCTGCGCTGTCAGCGCACAACCCGAATGACAGCGCACAACCTGACATGGGGCTCGATCCCAAGAATCCTGAGGTCGTGACTTGAGCCAAAATCGAGAGTCAGACGCTTAACCAACTAAACCACCCAGGTGCCCCCAAGATAACATTCTTTGAAAGGCATCATGACATAAAGGGGAAAGTAAAAGACAAGAAGAGGAGTACTTTGGAGATTGAAGGGTGATAGAAAAGGAAGCAAAAGTAAAAAATTAGAGTCTTGCAAGATAAGAGAGAACAAACAACTTGGAGGACAAGCCCTCTCTCCAACACACACACACACACACACACACACACCGACTTAAAAAAACAAACAAACTGGGGCATCTGGGTGACTCAGTCGGTTAAGCGTTTTAACTTCGGCTCAGGTCACCATCTCACAGTTCATGGGTTCCAGCCCCACATCAGGCTCTGCACTGTGCAGAGCCTGCTTGGGATTCTCTCTTTCTCTCTCTCTCTCTCTCTCTCTCTCTCTCTCTCTCTTTCTCTCCCCCTCTCTCTCTGCCCCTCCTCCACTTGTTCTCTCTCTCTCTCTCTCAAAATAAAATAAACTTAAAAAAAATTTTTAATAGTTTGCTATCCTAACAGAAGAGGGCGCCCTGGAACTAGGAATCTTGTAAATCACCCCAAATCCCTGAACTGAATAGGTGAAAGTAACCACATTTACATAAAGCTACTGAAGGAGAGAGCACCTTACCTGATGAAAATTCTCACCTATCCCTCAAAGAAAAAACAAAGACAAAGCAAAGGAAAACTAACATAACACTTCAAACTGAACCAAATATCTTCACACAAGTATGTGGGCATATGAAAAATACCTTGAATCCGAAACTCACAACTAAAACACAGAAATGGGCAAACAGCAAGAAGATGGAGGAAACAAAATTATCTCTGGAAGGAAGGCAAAATTATGAGGTGCCTACGGAAGAATAAAGTCAAAAAATTTAATAAAGTAAAAAAAAATAATAAAATACATTGAAGAAAGGAATATAACCAAGAAAATTAAAATAAGGCCAAAAAAGAAAAAAAAAGAACTAGAAGGGACAGAAAGTGGTTAAATTAGAAATAGGTAAAAAAGCAAAGCAAGATAGATAGATAGAGATATATAATGGAATCTGATAAAGAAAAACTGGATAAAGGAACACAACTAATATTTAAAACTATAATCCAAGAGAAATTTCCAGAAATAAAGAATATCTCAATCTATGTATTTAAAAGGCCCATTTTGTACTAAGGAAAATTGACCCAGAATGATCAACTCTGAGATGTAAACTAGTAAAATGCTTAGACTTTAAAGATTGTTGAAAAAACAAACAAAAAACAAAAACAAACAAACAAACAAAAAACACCAAGGCCTCCAAGCCAAAAAATCAAACAACTTTCAAGGGAAAGGGAGCGGGACTGGCACTGGGTCTCTCAAAATCAACATTCAAAGCAAGGCAACAAAAGAGCAGTATTAAAAAAAAAAAACCCAAAAACCGAAGCAATAAAAGTGTGAACCAAGAACTTTATTCCAATCGTTTGTCAAGTTTTAAACATGCAAGAACTCTAGGAACACTATACCCTTGAACCCTTTATGAGGAATCTACTAGAAAAGTAGCTTCATCCAACCAAGAGACTGGTGAGGTTCAAGACATACTATCCCAAAATATGGTACCAAAATATGGTACCTTGGCATCTTGAATGTTTTAAGCTGGAGCAGTTTGAGAAACGGCCTTCCCTGGAAGCAGGATATAAGACCCTCATGTAAGAAGTGCCCTCCTTATACCCAGAGCACAGGACATCCTTAGCTCCAAGACGGAGTGATGCCAAGTGGAATCCCAGTGAAGAGGCCTTGCTAAGTTTTCCTCAGTTTACTACGCTTAGCTCATATCTTTTTGTCTTGCCACTATCCCCACAACTTTTCACTTTTCATCAAACCTAGTGTAGGTTTAACCTCCTCAGGTCTTCATTTCTTTAAGAAGGCTCCCATGTTAAGGGAAACATGTAAATTTGCAAGCTCTTCTTTTGCTAACCTGTCTTGTATTACAGAGTCCCAGCCAAGAACCTAGAAGGATATAAAAAAGAGGATTGACCCCCCACCCCCCTTACCCTCCGCTACTGGATGATGGGAGAAATTTCAGAAGAAAAGGTTGATACACTTAATCCACTTAATTGTAGATTTAAGACTAAAACAGAGATAAGAGCTGCTGGCTGTCTCAGTCCATAGAGCAAGCTGTGAGCTTGAGCCCCACATTGGGCAAAGAGCCTACAATCAATCGATCAATCAATCAATTTTATTTTTTAAAAAAAAAACAAAACAAAGATAAGTATGAGAGTGGAAGAATATCATATTAAATAATAAGGAGAAAAAAGCAACTAAAAATGAGAGGAGAAAGGAATGAGGAAAGTAGATTAAAGTCAAGATTGTTACAAAGGAACATGAAGGGAGTCGAAGGATACCATTGAAACCTGACAAAACAGATATTAACTAGTTAAATAAGAAAGCAGGGGATTCGAGGCACTATAAAAGGTTTAATACAAAAGAAAGCACTAAAATAAGGCAAAAATATTCCCAAATACCGAAAGAAATTTAAAAAGTGAAAGAACAAAGAAAATACATCATGCAAAGAAGGAAATACAGAACTGAGATCAAACATACCAGCTCTATAAATAAATGTGAACCTGCTTAACTCACTTATTACAAGAAAAAGATTTTTAATCTCACTCACAAAGTAAGATCTGACTATATGCTAATAGCAAGAGACCTATGTAAAACAACTAACTCAGAAAGGCTAAAAACAGAGAGCTGGGAAAAAATGTATCAGAAAAATGGAAATAACAAAAAATCAGGTTACAATTCTGATATCAAACAAAGTAAAATTCTGATCAAAAAGCATTTTACCTGATCAAGGACACTTTTTTTTTAAGTTTATTTATTTATTTTGAGAGAGAGAGAGAGAGCACGTGTGCAAGCAGGAGAGGGGCAGGGAGAGAATCTCAAGCAGGCTTTGCACTGCCAGCACGGAGCCTGATGACACGGAGCTAGAACTCACAAACTGTGAGATCATGACTTGAGCCAAAACCAAGAGTCAGATGCTCAACTGACTGAGCCACCCAGGCACAGTCCTCAAGGACATTTTTTAATGCTAAAAGCCACAATTAATAATGATAGTGTAACACACTACTCTCTGTGGGCAAAAATAAGTAAAGATACAGAAGACATAAATAACATAATCAATAAGATAGATTTTCTGGCATATATGTATATATAAAAACTCTTATACCCTAACTAGAGGGATACACCTCTTCTCACATGCAAATGGAACATTCAGCAAAAAACTGACTATATATTAGGTCACAGAGAAAACACCAGCAAGTTCTGTAGAGTAGCAATATTATAAATAACACTCCCTGATCTCAATGCAATTAAAGTAAAAATTATTAACAAAGTTTAACAAGTCCTTTCCACATGCAAAATTGTGAAACCTGTTAAACAATTTTAAACAATTCTTTTTTTTTTAATGTTTATTTATTTTTGAGAGAGAGACAGAGAGGAAGAGGGAGTGGGGCAGGGGCAGAGAGGGACAGAGGATCTGAAGTGGACTCTGTGCTGACAGCAGAGAGCCAGGCTTGAACCCACAAACTGCAAGATCATGACCCGAGCCAAAGTCAGACGCCTAACTGACTGAGCCACCCAGGTGCCCCTAGACAATTATGTAATGAAATGGGAAATACAAACTAAATTTTTGGAATTAAAAAAATGAAATACTACATATCAGAATCTGTGGACTATTTTTTAAGCATTTATCAGAAGAAAGTTCATTAGACACATTTATAAACACATTTATAAGCAAGAATGTAAATAAGTGAATTAAATTTCTAGTGCATGTGCACACACACACACACACACACACACACATTATAAACATAACAAAATACAAAATACAAGCCAAAGCAAGGGACAAGAAAGGAAATAATAAAAGTAGAAATTAATGAGGTAGATGTAGAAAACAGTCAAGTTAATAAATCAAATTCCTATTTTTAAAAAATTAACACACCAAACAAATCACTAAGTAACTCAATAAAGCAAAGAAAGGGAGAGAGCATAACCCTACACAATCAGAAGTGACAGCATGTTAACTAACTAGAATTTAAATAAAATGTGAAAAGAAAAAAAAAAGGAGGTGATAAGGGGAAGTCAACATTGAAACAAAAAAATTGTTAAATCATGAGACCACTTTGCAAAATTCTATGCAAATGCATTTTAAAACCTAGAAGACATGGATGATTTTTTTAGACAAAGAAAGTATGCCAAAACTGACCCCCAAATTGGGAATATAAGCTTAAATAGACCAATTCCTACTAGAGAACTATCCCACCAAAAACATTATGTCCAAATGATTGCAGAAGGGAATAACCAGATAGCCTCAATACACCAAAAATTGCTCCAGAGTATGGAAAATGAAGGAAAACATCAATATTCTTTATGAAGCAAGCCCCAAATCCCCTGCTTTCTAATTTAACTTGTTAATATCTGTTTTGTCAAGTTTTAATGGTATCCTTCAACTCCCTTCATGTTCCTTTATAACAATCTTGACTTCAATCTACTTTCCTCATTCCTTTATCCTCCCATTTTTAGTTGCTTCAAACCTGATAGAGACAGTATGAAAAAAATTATAGGCCAACATCCCTTCCATCAATGTAAAAGTTCTAGAAAGCATGCTAACCAATAGAACCCAACAATACCATATTTTAAAAAAATGATACGCCATGGCCAGATGGGATTTATTAAAGGAATACAAGATTGTTTCAATATTAGGAAATCAATTAATATAATATACAATGTTAATAGATCTAAGGAGAAAAATTATATGATTATCTCCATAAGTACTTTATTATTATTATTACATATATATATATATATATATATATATATATATATATACATTTTTTTTTTTTTAGAGAGAGAGACAGAGACAGAGCATGAACAGGGGAGGGGAAGAGAGAGACACAGAATCTGAAGCAGGCTCCAGGCTCCGAGCTGTCAGCACAGAGTCCGATGCAGGGCTTAAACCCATGAACAATGAGATTATGACCTGAGCCGAAGTCAGACACTTAACCAACTGAGCCACCCAGGCATCCCTCTCCATAGGTACTTTTAAAGGCTGTGATAAATCAACACTTAAGAAAATAGAAGTTTCAATGGATACATTAAATAAAGTCCCAAAGCTAGCATTTTCTTTTTTTTCTTTTATTTTAATGTTTATTTTTTGAGAGAGAGAGAGAGAGAATGAGAGCAGGGCAGGGACAGAGACAGAGAGAGACCAAGACAGAGAGAGACAGAGGATCCAAAGCAGGCTCTGCGCTGAGAGCAGAAAGCCCAATGCAAGTCTTGAACTCACAAACTGACAGGTTATGACCTGAGCCAAAGTCAGAGGCTTAACTGACTGAGCCACCCAGGCACCCCTAAAGTTAGAATTTTCTTAAGGGGGAAACTTACTAGAGGTACCTCCACTAATATTAGGAACAGGTAGGGATGCCTACCCATCTCCGCTACTATTCAATATTGTACTGGAAGTATTAGAAAATGCAATTAAACAAGAGAAAGTGATTAGAGGAATAAGAACTGGAGAAGAAAAAGTAAAACTCTATTTACAGGTAATATATACTTAGAAAGCCCTGGAGAGGAGTGCCTGGGAGGCTCAGCCAGTTAAATGCCCAACTCTTGATTTCAGTTCAGGTCATGATCTCACAGTTTTGTGAGTTCAGGCCCTGAGTTCAAGCCCCATGTTGGGCTCTTCGCTGACAGTGCGGAACTTGCTTGGGATTCTCTGTCTCCCTCTCTCTCTGCCCCTCCTCTGCTCGTGCTGTCTCTATCTTTCTGAAAATAAATAAGCAAACTTAAAAAAAAAAGAAAAATATAAGAAAACCCTGGAGAATCAATAATAAAACACATTCAAACAATTCAGTAAGGATTGTTTGTAATAGGATATAAAATTAGCATACAAAAATCAGTAGGAGCAATAGTAGAGAAAATCCCACTTATAATAGCAACAAAGAAGACAAAATAATAAGAAATATACAAAACCTATATATGAGAAAAATGTAAAGCATTCCTGAAAGACACAAAAGTAGTCTTTTTTTTTTTTTTTGAGAGAGAGAGCATGCGCATGAGTGTGGGAGAGGGGTAGAGGGAGAGAGAGAATCTTAAACAGTCTACACACTCAGCGTAGAGCCCGACACAGGGCTTGATCCCACAATGCTGATATCATGACCTGATCTGAAATCAAGAGTCAGACACTCAACCAACTGAGCCACCCAGGTGCTCCCAAAAGTAGTCTTGAACAAATGAATGAACATTCTTTGTTCTTGGATAGGACAGTTCAAGAATATAATGAAACCCCATCAAAAATACTAAGTGTTTCTAAACTGGACCTAGAGGATTTGATACAAGGCTCATGGGAAAATAAGCATGCAAATTCCGATCAAAATCCCAACAACATTTTTTGCAAAAATAGAAAAATCCATCCTAAAATTCATATGGAATCTCAAGGGACCCAAATAGCCAAACGATCTTAAAAAAGAACAAAGTGGGAAGACTCACACTTCCTGATTTCAAAACTTACTGTAAAGCTGCAGTAATCAAAACAGTATACTGCTGGCATAAAGACATATAGACCAAAGGAATAGAATAAATAGTTCTGAAATAACTTCTGGAATATATATGGGTCAAATGATTTTTTACAGGGGTGACAAGACCATTTAATGGGGGAAAGAACAGTCTTTTCCACACATTGTGCTGAGAAAACTGGATATCCACATGCAAAAGAAGAAAGTTGGACTCTTATGTAATACCATATACAAAAATTAACTCAAAATGGATCAAAACTCTAATGTAAGAGCTAAAACTATAAAACTCTTAGAACACATCGGGAAAAGCTTCATGATACCGGACTTGGCAATGATCTCCTGGCTATGACAAAGGGAACAAAAGAAAAAAAGACGAATCAGAATTCATCAAAATGAAAAGCCTTGTGTCCTGGTAACATAAAGGACACGATCGACAGAATAAAAAGGCAAACCATGAAATGGGAGAAAGTATCACATATCTGATAAGGGATTGGTATCCAGAATATATAGACAACTCATAACACTCAACAACAAAAACCAAACAACTAGATTCAGATATGGGCAAAGATTGTTAATAGACATTTCTCCAAAGAAGGATCTACAAATGGCCAATAAACACATGAAAAGATGCCAACATCACTAATTGTTAGAGAAATGCAAATTAAAACCAAAATGGAATACCACTTCACATCCATTTGGATGACTATTATACAGAGAAAACAACAAGAAAAGAAACGTTGGGTGAGGATGTGAAGAAATTCGAACTTTTGTGCCCTGCTGGTGAGAATATAAAACAGTGCAGCTGCTAAGGCAGCTGGATGATGGTGTCCCAAAAATTAAAAATAGGGCTTTGCAAATACTGCTGACGCCACCAAGAGCTGCCCTGTGCCACCCCGTCACGGTCAACTCCATGATGGTCTTTGACATTTGCCATCAACCATGAGCCCTTGGGCCACGTATCCTTTGAGCCATTTGCAAAGTTCCAAATATAGCCCAAAACTTTTGTGCTCTGAGGACTGGAGCAAAATGGATTTGCTTATAAAGGTTCCTGCTTTCACAGAATTATTCCAGGGTTTATACGCCAGGGTGGTGGCTTCACATGTCATAACAGCACTGATAGCGAGTCCATCTAGAGGGAGAAACCTGATGATGAGAATTTCATCCTGAAGCACACAGATCCTGGTGTCTCATCTACGGCAATTGCTGGACCCAACACAAACAGTTCCCAGTTTTTCATTCACACTACCAAGACTGAATGTTTGGGTGGCAAGAATGTGACCTTTGGCAAGGTGAGAGAGGGCATAAATACCATGGAAACCAAGGAGTGCTTTGGGCCCAGGGATGGCAAGACCGGCAAGAAGCTCACCATTGCCAAGTGTGGACAACCCTAATAAATTTGACGTGTGCTTTCTCTTAACTACAAGACTGTTCCTTCTCCCATATGCTCATAATAGCCTATAATCAGTGCTCTCACTGCAGCTCTTTGGTTCCGTGTTTTCCTTACCCCCCTTCAAATCTAGTTAGATTGCAGAGTTAACATTACGATTACGAAATAACAACTAAACGACAGCAACAAATAGAATTATCATATGGATAGCTAGTCCACTTCTGGGCATACACCCACAAGAACTGAAGGTAGGGACACAAGGAGAGATTTGTACACCTATACTCGCATTATGCACAAGAACCAAAAGGTGGAAGCAGCCCAAGTGCCCATCAACAGATGAAAGGATACCTAACATGCAGTACGTGCATACAATGGAACATTAAAAGGAATTTTTTTCCTTTGAATGGAAAGAGATTCCGATGCACACTACAACGCGATGAACCGAGAAGACACTGTGCTCAGTGAAATAAGCCAGACACAAAAGGTCAAATCCTGAACAATTCACAGAGACAGAAGGTAGAACGGTGGTTGCCAGGGACTGGAGGGCAACGGGAATAGGGAGTTACTGTTTAACGAGTACAGAGTTTCGCAAAGTTCTGTGGATGGATGGTGGTGATAGTTGCACAACAATGTGAATGCACTTAATTCCACTGATCTGCACACTTAAAAATGGTTAAAATGGTAATTTTTACATTATGTCTATTTTGCCATAGTTTTAAGAAATAACCAGTTAAAACAAACAAATAAAACATGCCAGAATAGCCAAGAAAACACTGAAAGGGCAAAGCTACAAAAGTGGGGGCTGGTCCTACAAGACATTAAAAAATACTGTAAAACATCCATAATTAAACCACAGTCCAACTGCACAAATAGACAAATGGGACAGTGGAAGAGAGCAGAAAGTCCAAAAATAGACCTGACTGCATCTGAAAATTACTGTATGAAAAAGGTAGCATCTTGAATCACTGGGACACAGATGGAGGTTTTAATAAATGCGGATGGGTGTTTAATAAACCACTTAATAAATGCTGGTCATTTAGAAAAAGATAAAATTGGATCCATACCACATACCATACATAAGGATGGGCTCCTGGGTGGCTCAGTTGGCTAAGAGTTCAACTCTTGATTTTGGCTCAGGTCATGATCTCACATTCATGAGACAGAGCTCTGTAGCAGCTCTGGGCTGAAAGCTTGGAGCTTGCTTGGGATTTTCTCTCTCTCTCTCTCTCTCTCTCTCTCTCTCTCTCTTTCTCTCTCTCTCTCTCTCTTTCTCTCTCTCTCTCTGCCCCTCCCCCACTATTGTTCACATGCACTCTCTCTCTCTCTCTCAAAAATAAATAAATAAACATTAAAAAATAAGGATGGAACAAGGATATGAAACCATGCAAGTACTAGAAGAAACCCTCACGGTGGGGAAAGGCCATCTAACTGTGACTCAAAATCCAGATGTAATAGAAGAGATGATTAACAACATTGATTAGATAAATATTTTACAAGTTATATTACAAAAATTACCACAAGCAAAGTCAAAATACAACTGACAAACCAGGAGAAAATATTTACAACATACATCACAGATGAAGGATATCCCTAATATAGAAAGAACTCAAAATCAGAGGGAGGAAAAAGCCCAAAAGCCTGAGAGAAAAAAATGGGCAAAAGACATGAATAGACGAGTCACAAAAATATGTAAAAGGTGCCCTTAATCACATGAAAAGATGGAAAACACGTATGGCCTCACATATAACACTTCAGACTGATTTACCTTACTTATCTTCCAGACTGGCAGAAAATCACACAGCATGACAACAGACTCTTGGCAAGGCTGTGGGGGGAATGGCGCTCACACACTGCTGGCAGGTAAGCGAGATGGCACAACGCTTGCGGAGGGAAATTTGGCAACAGCTGAAAAACTACATCTGCTCTTATCTTTTGACCTAGCGATCCTGCTTCTCGCAATTTACCCTGAAGCTATCCCCGGGACAATATGAACATATAAATGCACAGGGTTTTTCACTGCAGTACTGTTTGTAATCGCAAACGGTCAGAAATGACCTAAATGCCTATATATTAGAGAATGGTTGAGTGAATGATGGTACAGGGCACATTCACACAATAGACTACTATGTAGCCATAAAAAAGGGATGAAGGAAATCTCAGTGAACTAATAGGGATTGATGTCCAGGATGTATGTAAGTGAGAAAGGCAAAAGACAAAAGGATATCTATAGTGTGCTGCCCTTCAAGTAAGAAGGAATGGCGTATAAGAAAATATACATGTTTGGGGGCGCCTGGGTGGCTCAGTCGGTTAAGCGTCCGACTTCAGCCAGGTCACGATCTCACGGTCCGTGAGTTCGAGCCCCGCGTTGGGCTCTGGACTGATGGCTCAGAGCCTGGAGCCTGCTTCCGATTCTGTGTCTCCCTCTCTCTCTGCCCCTCCCCCGTTCATGCTCCATCTCTCTCTGTCTCAAAAATAAATAAACGTTAAAAAAAATTAAAAAAAAAAAAAAGAAAATATACATGCTCATTTGTACAAGAAGAAATGCAGAAAGGATAAGCCAGAAGCTAGTGCTACTGGTTAACTATGGGCATGTGGTGGGGACAGGGTGGACAGGGGAAGATGTGGCTAGGATAGAATGAATGGGGGTGGAGAGTGACAGATCCGAGGATACCTTTATGAATACTACATATCAGTGAGAGAAACAGATACATAGAATATATACATTATATACATAAAACAAATGGACCACCACCACATTGCATTTCATCAAATAAACATATCCCACTGAAGGGGGTGGAGAACTAAACCAAGTCGCTGGAATATAGCGACATTAATACTAAATGCCCCCAGGGTAAAGAGACAAAGAACACTGTATCAAAGTCTACTTAGTAAAGTTTTTCTTCCAAAGAGTATGAATTAGCAGTTTGAAATTACTTTCTGTATATTCTAGGACTGAACAAATAAATATACTATGAACAATGGGAGCTAGTTTTCTTCTGGAGAAAGAAGTAAGAAATATGTATAAGTGAGAGTGAGCCATGTGGTGTTGGGGTCAATTTGAAGGTATCATTAGGAATCCATGGTTTTTAACAGACAGAAAGAATTAGACATGGGTGTGTGTGGGGGGGGGGGGTGTAATATGCAATTTAATGCAATGTAATATAATAATAGTATAACATAGTATAATAATATATATATTTCCCAGATTTGTCTGGCCTAAGAGCCTCACAGCAATGATTTCCCAGTAGCAATGAGCATATCTAACACCCAGATCTTGGTTTCTAAACTCCCCCACTGAAAGGAACCAGGGGTTCTTGGAGAAATAGCTGATTTCAGGGCTGGGTCTGGAGAAGTACAAGATGAGCCCAGCACTTCTTGCTATGCCCCAAATTAAAGACACACTCAAAGAACGATAGGAATATATCAGCTTGAGGAGGCTCTCTCTGGCCAAATCTGGGACAATTTGGGCACCAAAATAAAAAAATAGTAGTAACAGGTTCTGTCCCTTTGAATAAGAATCCATGAGTTGATACTGATAATGAGAGATCTGGAGATGAAAAAGACATGACTTGGGGCCAAGAAGTCCACAGTGCAGTGGGCAACGTGACCCACAGGTGAGCACGGAGGGAGCATTGCCCCCTGGGCTCCTGGAGGAAGTGGGCATAACGAAGGGTCTGGTGGAGACTCACGAGGGCCCTTTGCGCATCCGGGGTGTGCTCATGGCCCACTGCTTGATCTTGCTCAGGCTCTGCTCATTGATGAGCTGGTGGCCTTCAGAGGGCATGCAGTCCACGTACAGATTGTATAGCAGCAGAGCCTCTGTGTTCTTGCGCAGGGCGTTGGCCTGGACCACACGCTGCGTGAATACGCGTGGGTCCTCAGCGCAGAAGAGAAGCTGGATCCGAGGCACCCAGTACTGGCAGGCGAGGAGGGGGTGCCTTCCTGGGGCCAGGTGGGAGAGAAAAGGGAACACACAACACAGTCAGACTCTCTAGGCTGGAACACTAGGTTCTAGCCTGACTCTGCTACTGATGCATGGTGGCCCTGCACAAGTGGGTTCTCTCTTCTGACACCCTGTCACATCTGCAGAATGGGTATGACAACACTCCTCTCCCTGCCCACCTCACAGTTGGCCATGGATGGATGTGAAAGTGCTTTGTAAACCATAAAGATCCGTGCACAGACAAACAGTCACACAGGGGCGGCTGCTGAAGTGCCCACTCCTCGCTGCCACACTCAAGGTAAACATCACTAACTGATGGGCCTTGGATGCCTTCTCTGCATCATGTTTCAAGTGGTACCGTCAGCTGCTCAGGGCAGGCATACCCAATAATGGCCATTTGCCCTTCCTGGGGTCTCTCTCTGAATGATGGGTCCTCTGGTTTTCACTGGCCAGGGGACAGACAGCCACAGGACATACAGAGCAAGGAAGAATTCAGGCCTGATGTGGCTGTGCCATGGGTGGGGGGGTGGCCTCAGTCATGGTCCTGAGTTGGGGGTCTGCATGGGGTGGGGCAGAGAGCCTGTACCTTCAGCGGTGACCCCTCCATTCAGAATGGGCTTCCCCGTCTCATCTCGCACCAAGCCATTCTCATCTGTCTTGTGTACCAGGTACAGCTTCTTCTCCTTGTCATAGTCCAGGACACCGACATCGCACCATTCATACTTCAGCTTCCGACTTTTGGGGTCCTCTGAAACAGGAGGGGAACCCACCAGTGCTCTCTGCTGTAGGGTGGGTAGGGGACTCTGTGTGGGCAGCAGGCGCTGGGGACGAGTCTCAGTGGCTACTGGTCTGGCCTCCCTCCCACCAAGATGACCCCTTCTAGCTCCAGCAAAGCAGCGATCCTGCTTCCTTCCAGCTGAGCTGGCCTCTGGGGAACCCCTGGTGGCAGGGGGAGCCAGAAGGACCACACCCCTCTGTCTCTGTGCTCTGCATGACCCCATCAGGATAGACAGAGACACAGGCCAGCAGAACTAGAACGGGAGGCAGGAAAGCCCCAGGCACACAGAGACCTGGTGAGGATGTAGTTGTGAAGCTCATCATGTCTGAACTGGACCCCTTCAAAGTGACCAAGACCAGAGTAAACCCCTTCCCATGGGCTGCATGTGGCAGTTGAACCCTTAGGCCCCTTATATCAGGACAGGTCAGGTCAAGGTAAAAGATTGCTGCCCTGCAGTGGTCCCAAAATGGGCCTCAGGGCCTGTTGGTCAGGATGGGCCTTCCACTCACTTCCTGGACTGCAAGCCTTTGCACTGCTTCTCCAGCTCATCTCCTGCCACCACCTACCCTTTTCTTTCTCCAGCCATACTGCATGTCTGGCTATTCCTGTGACTTTGGAGCTTACTCCTGCCTCAGGGACTTTGCATTGGCTATGCTTTCTGACTGGAACCATCTTTGCTCAGGTCACCTCATTGATGGTTTGTTCCTTGCTCAAATGGCTTCCCCTCCGGGAAGCATCTCTGCCTCAAAGAGTGCCTTTGCCCCAGGCACCCTCTGACTTGTTAGCCCATTTGTGTCCCTCACAGAGCCTGAAGTCATACTATGTATGCATCCAGTCCTGGTTCTGGTCAGCCTCCTCACACCTTTTAAGGCAGAAGTGCCTTAAAATAAGCTGATGGGTTCTACAGCCTGGGTTGAGGAAGAACAGCTGGAACTCCAAGGAATTGCTAACGTGCTGGCTGGATGCTATATGCTTCTCTTTGGAAAATGCTCTTTGGAAAATGCTGACCTGTCTTGGCTCAACTTAGAGAAGATGATGTCACAAGAAGGCACCAGCAGAAAACCAGAGGTCTCTGGCAGAAATGCTCCCTGCCAGCCCCCCTCCCACCAGTGCCACTGCCCAAGGCCAGGGCCCACATGAAGGAGGGCAAACAGAAGCACTTCCGGGAGGCTGGTACTTGGCACATTTAAGGTTAATGCAGCCCCCCCCCCCTTCTGGTTTTATTGCCAGGAATTGGAGATCTGGGAACAATTGAGTTAAATTATTTTTGTAATTAAGTCCAAAGTAAAGGGAACATTCTGGGCTTCTTGTCTAGTTCAGAGAAATTGATTCCAGCATTAACATGTTTTTAAATCGAAACATAAACTTACAGCCTGCTCAATGGACTTACTGTGGGGCCCCCTGGAGGCTGAGAAGTCTTAAAACCAACCAGCATGGCTCTCAATCCTGGGCAGAGTCCATGGGGGGTGGGGGGGCACTCCCCGTCCCAAAGCGGCATGTCCACCACGGGGCAGGGAACAGAGCAGCCCTCAGCCCTGCACAGAGGGGCAGCCAACTCCAACCTCCAACTTCATAACCCAGATCTTCCTCAGATGCTCACTCAGAGGCAGGCAAGGAAGGTCAACCTGGCTCAGTTCCCTACAGCAGCAAACACAGCCCCAGGGCAGATGTGGGGCCAAAGGAGGGACAGACACAGACAAAGCAGAGATACAGCTCATCTGTGGAACATCAGTGCAGGTATGTGTGTTGGGGGCGGGAAGAGATAGTGGCTGTGAATGGGTGATGGGAGGTGTGTGAGTATGTGTGGTGAAAACGTGTGTGATGTGGGGGATGGTGTGTGAGTATGATGGTAAGTGTGCTTGTGAATGTGTGTTTGCAAGCAGGTGTGTAAGCATGAGAATGTGTGTTGTCCATGCAGAGGTGCAAGTTGAGAGGCCATAGGTAAAGCTAGAGCAATGGTGATTTCTAGGTGGCAGGAAGGAAGGCTTGAATTGTGCCCCTTGTACACATTTGAACATTTCCAACAAGCTTGCATATTTTTTATTACCAATAAATCAAAGGTTTTTTTAAACACTAGACACTATCCAGCAGTCCCTTCCCCAACCCTCCCACAATGTCATCCCTGGTCCTTGTATTTTTTGACTCTATATGGCCAGTCCCTTAGTCTGTATCCCAGCTGGGAGGCCTCAAAAGGTGGGAGCCCTCCCCTCCCACAGCTGCCAGCCCCTAGGGCAGCCCAGAAGTCAATGGTTGGGCTGCTTGCCAGACAGGGATGGTACAGACCAGGATCCTAACCCCCACCCATGCCAGCCCTGCTCACCATGACCTAGGATGTCATCAGTGGGAAGGAGGGCTTTTCCAGGGACAGGTTTCCTGTCCTGAGACCCTGGCTCCGAGCCCATGTTGATCCATTCACTGGGAGTCCGGCAATCAAACTCCTCATTGTCAAATACCTGGAAGAAATGGGCAGAGGTCAGGAGGAGGCAGCTCTCCCCTAGAGGAGCCAAATGGGTTGGGTGTGGCAGAAGATGAGGGTGCCTAAGTAAGTCTTCTTCAGATGCAGAAGCTACAGACTGAGGGCCATGGGGCTGAATGTCTCCCCCACTATTCACAGGGGCCTGTGGGGTCTGGCTCTGTGAAACCCTGGATCCCCACCCAACCGGGCAACCCTGATGCAAGCAGAGGGGTATTTGGGGACTCAGAGCAGGATATGAGCTCTCTCTCCCACTGCCCAAGGATCATCCAGCTCAGGCCCAAGGGAAGAGGTGGACCTTGGATTTTTCTGAGCATTCCACCTACATGCAGAAATGAAGGAGATTCAGGGTAGTCAGGAGGCCACCCTTAGTAGGGTGATGTGGATTCAGCTCTGCCTCCCCACAGGGACTGCCAAGCAAGACATACTCAGGGTCAGGGAGAGGAAGGGCAGGGAGGCTAGTGAAAGCTAGAGCAGGCTATGCTCCCTCTTTCTCCTCCTCGGACCCAGTTTCCCCATCGGCATCCCAAAGGAGATACAATGAGGCCCTCCTCCACCTCAGTTCCCCCCATCTCAGTGAGTCCAGGAGCAGTGGTCAGGGAGCTCCATATACTACTCCACAGTCCAACTGGGCTGCTTCTGGTGCCTCAAGGTTGGGAGCTGGGGGGACAGAGATTGCATACACAGGTTCCCCAGGCTCCCAAGCAAAAAGCAGAGTCAGCATCTCAGGGGTTCTGGGGCCCCTTCTGTCCCAGCCTAGGATGATCAAAACCCCTGGCCGGAAGGTCCAATTATGCTTGATGAGTGAGTGCTTATGATTCCCACAGATCCCCTTTCGGGTCTGATCTCTCGGCCGGGGTCCTGTACCCCTCCCACCCACCCTTCCCCCCACTGCTGACCATCAGATTGCTATGGAAACTAGGCTCACCTTCAGTGGGAGGTAGATGGGAAAGAGCGGGTCATGGCCCTGCTCAATGGTCTGGGGGTGGTGGGGGTCTGGGTGCCTGGGCATGAGCTTGTCAGAGTCGATGCCCTCATGAGCCAGTAACTGCTCGATGTCCAGACTCAGGTACAGCCGCTTCCTCCTGGCCGAGGGGGGACAAGGGAATCTCATGACAGCTCAGCTCATCTGAGATGGCTTCATGGATGCCAGCAAGGGTCCACAGGGTCGTGGTGGATAGGAGTGTGGCCCAGGGATGCCTCCAGGGCCCCCCACCCCTCTGGAATTCATAAGGAAGTAGTGTGGTAGCTGGGGCTGATGTCTTGAGCCCCGGCTGCCCTGTGTCTGTCTGGTAGTTCCACTACATTGACCTAAATACCACCCTCCCCAATCCTACGGCAAGGAAAGTAGTTTGTTCCTATAAAGAAACCAAAGGGTGAGGCGCCTGGGTGGCTCAGTCAGTTAAGCATCCGACTCTTGATTTCAGCTCAGGTCATGATCTCATGGTTTGTGAGTTCAAGCCCTCTGCACCGACAGCAGGGAGCCTGCTTGGGATTGTCTCTCTGTGTGTCTCTCAAAATAAATAAATAAAACTTAAAACAAAAACAAAAAAGAAAGCAAAGGGCTACAAGATTTGCACACAGGCCCATTTTAGTAACCTCTGCCATGAAGACGGTCACCTAGTAGCCTGCTGTCCCTCGCTCCTTGACTTGGGTGGATGCCGCCCCCCCAAAGGAATGGGCCCTCCCACCGCCAACCTGGCCATACCTCTCAATCTCAATCTTTCGGGGGCACTGGCCTGGCAGCACCAGGAAAGGCACCTGCACCTTGGGCTCGTAGGCCTGCAGTGGGAAGTCAGTCTGGGTGAGCACCCGGGTGGTGGACTCGAAGCGCTGCTGTTCCAAATGTTCCTCGAAGCCTTCAGGAATCTCAAAACTTCTGACTGCAGGCAGAGGCACAGGCAGGAGTGTCAGGGGCTCAGGCCAGAGCCCAATACGCCCCAAGACAAAGCGCTAGGTACTGGGTATGAGCGCCCTGGGGCAAGGGAAGCTCAGAGCTTGCCTGTGGCTAGCAGTGGAGACAAGAAGCCAGATTTGGCACCAGGCACCCAAGGGAGGGCAAGTCTGGAGGGACAAGGGCCTCCAGAGGGTGTGTTTTGGTCTTGCTTTTCCTCATGTGGATGGGGATGCAGAGCCGCCGAGCATCCCCACCCCACCCCACTGTGGATAGTAGGAGCACCCCACAACCCTTAGATCTGTACTCTGTAAGCATTTTCTGGGCCACAGATGTCTGTGAGACGGTACAGCCCAATAGACCGGATCCTCAGCTCACCACACAAATGCACATACATGTGATATTTCCTGAGCCACTTCTGGGGCTTCACAGACCCCATGAGGTCCGTGGGCACTGAGAGGACTAATCTGGGCAGTGTCAGCAAGGAGCCAGGCCTCTCCTGGGGCTGGGGAGGAGAGGCAGACAGCTGGGGCCTCTGAGCCTGATCGAAGCGGGTATCCTGTCTGCCAGCCAGGTGGGAGGGCTCCCACCTGATTCCTCACTCAGGGCCCCACCCACCTTGCTGCTTCTCCTGGAGCCACCCTATTCTCCCCTCTGCCACCGGAGACTGCCCCACACTCTGCAGTCCTGCCCCAGTCCTTACAGGACTCAGCGCAGAGCCTGGGAGGAGACTCCTCATTCAGCAGAGATCTTCTGGGCACTTTCCCATGCCAGGCCCTATTCTAGACACTGGGGTCCCAGCAGGGAAAACTCAGACACAGCCCTGGCCTTCTCCAAGCTCATGTTCCAGGGGAGGTAGAAAAGGTAATTTATACATGTGAAAACCCTAGTGTCCCCAGCTGGGCAGAGAACTGATGCCCTGGCCCTCAGCAGCCCCACCCACTGTGGTGCCCTTGTCACAGCTCAGCCAAGAGGAACATAAGGTGTGGTTCACTGAGCACTAACCGTTAGCTTGGCCCTTGCAAAGCACCTTATATCTTGTTACCCCCATTTTATAGCTGAGGAAACTGAGATCCTGAGCCAAGAAGAAACAATCTAAGACCAGAGGTCTTGCTTCTAAATGGCACCCACTCATCCACCCTGCCCTTCTAGGCACTGACCTTTTGGAGTAAACTTGTCAAGGTCGGCCTGCCGCAGGAGATCTTGGTTCATGCAGGGACCACGGCATACTTCCTAAAACCAAATCCCAGAGCTCTAAGGGGGTATAAACATCCTGGGGACAGGCAGGACCTGGGAGGGACCACAAGGCCAAGTGTCACCCCCAAGCCCACCAGGGAACACCCAAGGGCACGGGAATGGGGCAGAACAGTGAGTTTCCACAATTCCTCATTCAGAGGCCATAGTGGGCAACAAGCTCCAGCCACTTGGGACACCCCTGACCTCACCCCCTTCTGATCCTGCACAGCTCCCTCCTCACTCTAAGAACACTCCTGCTGTGTCTGGGAGCTGAGCCACTAGATGGAGGGACCACAAGTCCAGCAGGTGTCTCTGTGCATGTCTCCCCCACCAAGGGTGACTCTGGCACCCCCAGCATAGTGGGGATCCATGGATCTTTGCCCTAACCCTCTTGGCCTATCCTAGTTAGAACTTTCCTAAGGCTGTCCAGGACTACGGGGCTCTTTGAACTCTCCCCTGGTCATCACCTGTCTATACTCCCCCTACCCCAAGCCTCCATCTGTCCTCTCGCATTCTCTCCTCCTTCTCTACACAGGCCATGGAGCTTGTCAGGGTTCCCAAGCCTCTGTACCTTCTGTTCCCCATGCCTGGAACACACCTCCTCCCAGCCACCCGGTAAACACATAGTATGCCACTTTGTCCAAGGACCCCCTCCCCAGTCAGAGCTGGGGGACAATTCCCCCACCAAAGTCATTGTCCCATGACAATAGGGACACCGATGTCTTGTCCTCACTGTCACCAGTGCTCAGTCCAGGGCCTGTCACATAAGAGATATTCAGTAATGAATTGTTGAATGAATGGGCAAATGGATGGAGGGACAGATGGACAGATGATCAGAAGGATGGATGGGTGGGTGGATGGTGGGTGGATGGATGGATGGACAAATTATTAGACACAGATGGCTAGATGGATAAATGAACAAATGGACTGATGGCAAGATGGATGGGTGGAAGGAAGCAAGGAAGGAAGGGTGACTGGAACCCACAAGGAGGGTTTGGGCTTGGTAGGGGACAGCTACCACACTCACCCCCATTTGATCCAAGCTTCCAGGGCTGAGGATGTCAGAGTAGAACCCACGCTGCTTCATCAGGGGGTACTTCTTATCAGTGCCTGTCAGGGGCAACTTCCGGGGCTGCCCCAAGACTGAGAGCGTGGGTGGGGGCAGGGGTAAAGGCAGGGTATTGGGGTCAGGGCTTAGAGCCTTGGAGCCAAAATCTGGTCCCAGAAGCATCTTCCCCAGGTTATACTCTAGGTCTGCCTGGGTCCTCTTCAGGTTACACTCTTGGCCCGCAGGAGTACTGCTGCACTCTGCGCTCTGAGGGGTCCTTCCTGGGCTGTAGCCTTCTCTGTTAGGCTGCTCCATGCTGCTTCTTGAGGCGCTCCTAGGAGAAGATACTGGCATCACTGGGCCCTTGCTGGCTTCTGTTCAGCCCCCAGGGGCACCGGGACACAGGGATGCCTCATCTGCATCCTGCAACCGGCCACAGCTTGCCACACAGAGGGTGGAGAGGGAGGAAGTGGTCTCCTAATTTGGATAGACACAGACATGCAGTGCCAGGCAGGTCCCACCAGGAGACAGCAGGGCCTTCCCTGGATGTGGCATGTGAGAAATGAGCCCCCAGAGTCAGGGGCAGAGTGAGGGGAGTCAGGGAAGCTCTGCAGATGCCCCCACTGCAGTGCGTCCTTCTACACCTGCTCACCCCCTCTCCTCCATGTTAGACAGCAAGGCCTAGTTACTCCCAAAGGAGACGAGGAGGGTGGCCCAGAGTTCACTCAGTGAAAGGCCCTGTTTGGTTTTCCCCAAAATGACTTTCAGCAGGAGGCAACCCTGGTGCCCCAGCCCAACTGAACTGCCCTGTCTCTCCCTACTGTGGGGTGCTGGGCCACGCGCTGTCTCCCCCACCTGTGTCTGCCCCACACCATAACCCAGGAACCAGAGGACTAAATGGTCTCCCTGGAGGGATCCTGACCTTCCCGTGACCCACAGATCCCGCTGCCAGTTACAGAAGGGTATTCAGCCGCCCTGGCTCTCAGGGTCAGCTCAGCTCATGCAATGCATCCCCTTGCGTCTCCCCAGCAGGAACAGCACATGTACCACGGGGCTGCATACACATCCACCATCCCGGGGACAAGGGTTTGCAGAACTTTTACTACAGGCTGAGCAAGCCCTTGCCAAGCCGCTGTTGCTTTTGGCTACCTCAAAACGTATCACTGGGGGAAATTCTTGGTCAGGGCAGGGTTATAAGAGATTTGGACAAGGGTATGGTGATGAAGAGGTTTTCATGTAATGCAGGTACAAAAATAAAAAGGGAGTGAGTCTATAATTATCTCAATAACAATGTCATTTAAAAAGAGAGGGTATCTTGTTACAAATAGAGAGGGAGGGAGGCAAACAGAGAACAAACTGAGGGTTGATGGGGGAGGGGTGGGGAAGAGGAGAAAATGGGTGATGGGCATTGAGGGGGGCACTTGTTGGGATGAGCACTGGGTGTTGTACGTAAGCAATGAATCATGGGAATCTACCCTCAAAACGAAGAGCACACCATATACACGGTATGTTAGCCAACTTGACGATAAATTATATTAAAAATAAATAAATAAACAAACAAACAAATCTTTAAAAAAATAAATTAATAAAAAAGAGAGGGTATCTTAACAAAAGAATACCCTGACCCAAGCATCACCCTCTCCTCTGGCCCCATCCCATTTCCCAACCCCTGCACACTGTGACAAAGCAGCCAGGAGTTCACGGTACAAGCCGCTCTGTTGGCTGGATGTTTCGTGCCCTGTTGTCTCCATTTTAAGCATGCCTGGCTGGTGTAGGCTTCCTGTTGGATCACTGCTAGGGTAATCCTGTCTGGACTGACCTGAAAGGCGGGCTGGGCAGCCAGGACTGTCTGGATCAAAGCTACCCAGCAGTGCTGAAGCAGCCTGAAGTGCTGAGTCCGTTTCTAAGAAGGAGGTGGTGAGTTGGCAAGACCACTTTAGGGCCCATGAAAGGCCAGATAGGGCTCTGGCAGGAAGGCCCAAACTCTGAGCCCAGAGGCTGACCAGTTTCTAACCAGTGTACTACTAGAACTCGGCTCCCTGAACCTATTCCCTGGTAGTCAGCCACCTCCTGGGGCAGGCCCTAAAAACAATGTTGAGTTTGGCCTACCCATCTGACAGTCACCAGCCCTTCCCAGAGCACCCTAACGGACAGAGGACCCACTGGGGCTCAGCTCCATCATGGCTGCAAACCCAAAGATGTCTGCTCATCTTTGAACAAAATCACCAAACAGGGCAGTTCTTGGAGAGGCGGGGTCCCCACTCCACAGGAGGGCATCCCACTCCCTGGTTTCCCCAGCTCTCAAATGTGCTTGAATATGTTGGGCTGCTGAGCTGGTGTGTCATCAGGCTCAGCCAAGATGACAGATGCAGAAATGTCCAGGAAAGCACAGTGTTACTGGAGGCAAAAGGAGCCTGTGTTGGGGGTATTTTTTCTCCCATGAGCCAATTCCCTCCAAGAAGTCTGGCAGTGGGGGATCCATACAGACATGTTCCATGAAGGAAGGCACGACAGCAAGCTGCAAACTCAGAATCCTGTCTCTCCTCCATCTCTCAGCCCTTTACAAAGATCCACGGCTCCCTTCCCATCCCACCCCAGCTCTAGGCACCTGTGCATTGCTGGTGTGCACAGGACCTGTGACAGATACACAGATCCACCTCTGTCTCCTATCAGCCCCACCAGTGATGGCTGCCTCTATGTGGGAATGAGTGAGGCTGGTAAGAGGGTGAGTACATGGTTACCAGCAAGCCTCTGCTGCTCACTCTGGGCACTCTCTCCTCTTACATGAGGAAACTGACCAGTAAGATGGCAGGGGTGGCCCCAGCAGACACAGTGTGTGGGAATGGTGAATGCTATTAGGGGCTTACATGTAGTTTGTGCAACATCTCGTTCAAACCTCTGAGGTGAGAACTGAGACTATCCTCATTTCTCAGAGGTAGGGCAAATGAGGTTCAGAGAGGTTAAGGGACCTGTGCAAGTTCAGCCAGCCAGCAAGAGGCACAGGTGGAATTTAAACCGAGGCATTCTTTCTCCCCAGTCAGACCACCTGGGAGTCCTAATTGCTTGAGTCAGAAGAAGCTTCAGGTTGGATTCAGTGACATTCAACCCCATGTGACCCAACCACCCACCAGGCACTGGCTGGATGGACACAAATGAACAAGGGGGTTTGATCCTCATGACACATACTACTACCATCACCAATCCACAAACAAGGAAATGAAGGTCCAGAGAAGTCAAGAAACTTGCAAAGGACACACAGCCAAGAACTGACAGAACCAGAAGGGAAACTGAGGTCTTCACTTCTGGCTGACCCAAAGATCCATGTCCCTAAGCAACACCACAGTGGTTCTCAAACTGTGCACCAAAGAGCCCTGAGGTCTTTGGTGAGTGCTTGTGGGGAGGAGGGCCAAAGCAGAAGAAATTCAGAGCCACCCAACCTTGGATTCAGCAAAGACCCTGTATCTGTTTCACATACCAGGTTCTGTGTAAGGTGTCATCTAATAGATCTGTGGCTTAAAGGATTTTTGAAGTCTCTTCCCTTGTGGGGGCTACCTGGCAAACACTACTACTGTGGATGGCAATAACCCCGACAGGCGTGGGGTTCTCTCCGCCTTTTTGGAGTACTCACCTAACGTGAGCCCCTCTGTGCTCCCACATCTGTCTGAGGCTCTTCCCTCCAGCAAACACCTCCCTGTATTGTATGTGCGCATCTATCCTCCCTGCCAGGTGATCCTAAGAGCTGCAAATGCAGGAATTTGGGGGTGACGTTGGTCTCTGGAACCTCAGCACCTAGCACAGGACTGGCACAGGCTTGGCACAGAGTAGGTGCCTCAAAGGTGTCTGCCAAATGATTTCATGAGTGAGAAAAGTAAGGAAAGAAAGCTGATGTCTGTAACGAGTCTGTGAGATAGGGACGGCGGTGCTCTGAGGATTTGCAGATGGGGACATGGAGGACTAAGGCTGCAGTTGGCATCAGGAGACGGACTGTGTGGCCGATAAGGACTTAGGCTCCTTGCCTGCAGGGGCCTTCCACAGGGCGGGGAGTTGTGGCTACATTCTCCGCGTGTGGGGCGGGGGGAGGGCAAAAAGTCAGTCTAGTAAGTACAGGGCTTACCTGGAAGGTTATTTAAAAGTGCCCCCCCACTCGTTTCCCCCTGGCCGAGGCTCAGGAAACTGAATGCGCAGTCAGAGACAGGAATGTGGACCCTGGGCCGGAAGGGAGTCCTCCTTCCCGTCCAGTCGCCTTCTGTGCCTTATCGAGGTGCCCCTGCCCCTGCTGGCCCAACCATCCCCCTTGGTGGCCACCGACTTACCGGCTCCAACGAGCAGAGTGCGGTCTAGTGGCCCGTCTCTAGGGAGGGACGCTGGGCCTGTTGCTAAGGGGCGGGATCATCCGCGCGGCGGGCGGGACTTCCGCCCCCGAACGCTCCCCGGGTCTGCAAGTCCCCTCGCCCAACACCACCTACAGGCTGGGACTTGGTTCCTCCTGCCCTGTGCTCCCGTCTTTCCTCGGCGGGATGGGGACAGTGGCCGCCCTCTAGTCTGTCAAACCCAGGCTCCATTACCTGTCTCCCCTCCCTGACTCTTCTAGAGTAAAGAGACAAAACAGCCAAACGCAGGGTAAGGACTTTGATTGAATCCTGGGGAAAATAAATAAAATAACAAGTAAAGTTATGTGAATAATTTGGGGGTAATAATTGAGGAAGTTCATATCTAAGCCACAGCTGTGGGCCAGATGGTCAGATCGCTGCGAAAAGGGTCACTTCTGTTCTCTGGAGGTTCAGCTTGTACAGACACACACACACACACACACACACACACACACACACACACACACACACCAGGCTGCAACTCAGCCTCCTCAGGGTGGGCAGTGGGTGCTCCTGCCCCCGATCTTTGGCCTCAGTCACCCATCTGCTCCAAGGACCTGGCATGAGTTCAGGCTTTGATCCTCCTGTCTGTCCTGGATATTGAATTTTTGTTAATTTTCTTAGATGTGAAAAATGATATTGTGGTTGTATAGGAGACTGTCCCTGTCTTAACTGATGTGGGCTGAAGAATTTCAGGACAAATGTCAGGATATCCGCTGCTGTGACTTCCTTTCAAATGGTTTGGCTAGATTTATATATAGATAAGTATAGTTAGGAGATGAAGCAAAAATGGTCCAATACTGACAACTGAGAAATATAAACGTTTACTGATGTCCACTGCACTAGTCTTAAACATTTGGCGGGGGGGGGGGGGGGGGGAGTGGGGGGAGAGGGTCAGGGTAAGAGGTGGGTTACAAACCAAAAGAAAATTTAAAAACCATCCCACCTCAACCTGAGAACCCTTACCCAGAGAGCTTTCTCCACATTGGCCCCATTTCATAGATGGGGAAACTGAGGCTTGGTGAGGCAGGTTGGTGTAGAGGGAGGTAGGAGGACCCGAGGTTCATTAAACAAATGTCCAATTCTATTTGATATTTTAGTTATGCTAGCTTAGTGTCAAGCCAGTGCTGGGCACTGAGCATTCAGATTTAAACTGGTTTCTGCCTTAAAATGTCTGTTGAAAGAGACAGCCAGAGAGGCCAGGCCATGAGGAGTCCAGAGGCAGAGTGTAAGCTGTGGCTGGAGACAGTGATTTGGCCTTCGTACAGGTTTCTGCTTCCTCTGTCCAGAACACCTCTCTCCACCAACTCCTACCCCTGGCCAACTCCTATTCATCCTTCAAGATCCAATGTTGGTGCAACTTTTCCTAAGCTCAAACTGTAGTGTTATTTGCTTTTCTTGTTGGCATTCACACAGTAGGTGCTTAGTGATCATTGTGGGAGGAAGGAAAGGGTATAAGGGGGATTGGAGGCAAAGCTGACCAAAGCTCTTTGAGGAGACAAAAACCCTCAAAGCCCTGCTTAGGACAGCCTGGCTCCTTTGTGGGTCTGGGGATAGGCTGTGTACCCTGTTCGACCTAGAAAGAGGCACCTGCTTCCTGGATTTTTCCTGGCACTTCCCACACTGGGTACAGCTGTCCAAAAAGCTGCAGTACCCATCCGGGTTGCCAGGGCAACATCAGCCCATGGTGGGACGTCAGGGATGACAGGGGCAGAGTGCTAATCCTGGAAAGTTGCCAAGCAACGCAGTGGGTTGATGATGTCACAGGGGCCATGGCTGCCAGACAGATGGATAGGCCACTGCAGGAAGGGTCTACTCTCAGAAGGTCCAGCCCACAGATCCCCCACTCCCCACCATGAGATAGTCACTGCTGTGTCCCTTACTTGGGGCATGGGGGCCAGGGGGTCTGCTTCTCCCAGCAGTCCTGCCACCTTGACTCTGCCCCTCTGTAAGTGTGGGCAGTGGGTATGACTGCCTCCCTCCCTCCCTGGCAGGACACTGGGGTCAGTCCCTGCTCTCTTGGGTCTCAAGTGTCCACCCTCTAATGCCTCCATCTTCTCCAGTGGTTGAGCATGGGTTTAGGCTTTGCTTTTCCTGCCCTGCCGTGGAGGCCACCATACTTACTTGTTCCCTGAGGGAGGAACAAAGGGCTGAGCCATGACCTCCCCCCGCCCCCAGGGATCCCACCTACCCTGCGGTGGGAGGGCAGTCTTTTGCTCTGTTCTCTGGGGGCTGGAAGGGAAGCCAGCCTTGCTCTTGTTGAAATAGGAAAGACTGGGTTCCTGCAAGAGCTTGTGAGTGGGGGTCCTGTACCCATCTCTGGTAGCCTGGAAACTTAGAGCTTGGGCAAGCAGACTGTTTAGGGCACCTAGGCTCATGCCTTTTGGGCAAGAGGTCTGAGGGCATGGCAATCCTAGGCTCCCCCTCCCCTGTGCCTTCCTGCTGGCAGTGCTGAAGCTGGGAGCAATGCTTCACTGGCGGCGGAGATGAAAGTCCCGTGTGAATAGACAGCAGAATGAGCCCTTCATGTGGCTGGCCAGCCGGAACAGAGGGCGACAGGCATCCAGACAGGATGGCTGGAGCTATCCACTCCCCACCAGCCCCCAGCCAGCCTCTTGGGCCCCCAAGATCTCCCTCTGGTTTTCTAAGCCAGGGGCTCTGAGCTGCTAAAAGAAACTGAGTCACAGACATGGGGCTGTCAGAGGGCTAGGCGAGGTCTGGGGTTCACCGCTCTCCCTAGGCTGCCTCTGACCTTCCCCCTTCTCTGTCATTGGCCAGCTGGCTTCAGCAGCTCTGACCAGAACTTTCTTTGATGAATAAAAATGGAGACAAATTAATTCTCCTTGGATCCATGAGGTCAGCTTGACAGATAAGACCTTAAAAGCCCAGCGCTCAGGGAGGAGTAGGAGTTCCTGGGAGACTGGAAGATTGAGGACCCCTGGCCCGTGAATGCTGAGGCCTCATCCTAGCCCCCAGCCCAAACCCATTGCCACCTGTACTCACGTGGAACTTCCTAGTGAGAATTTCCTCCCTCTCAGTTTTTCTACAACTTCCCATCCCATCTCAGGCCACACCTCCTCAGGAAGCCCTCCCTGATTGCCTCAGCCCACAGAACACGCTTATACTCTCTTCAGGGGCCCAAAGGACCATGGTCAGTACACCTTGGTAGGCAACCATACATTGGTCACTGCTGTGTCACCCAACTGGAGGGTGGGCTTGAACAGCAGGAATGGTGGGGGATGGGGGTGGGGGTGCTGCTTTTCCCAGCAGCCCTGCCGATCAATGAGTCCTAGAAGAACCCTTAGGGAGATAACTAGGAAACAATAATACACATGAGAGCCACCACCCCGGAGATGGTGACCGTCGACCAGCTGTACACAGTCTCACCTTTACACCCTCTTCCCCAGCCTACCTACCTCTGACCTGAAATTCCAGACCATCCCCAGAACAGGGTCCAGGATGTTGAGTTTCCACTCTCCAGGAGCAGGGGCCAAGAGGGGGGTCCCAGTGATAGACCCCTACACAGGAAGCTGTTTGTCATAGTTAGGCTCTGAGTGCCTCTGATTTCCCCTTGGCCCCAAGGAACTCACTGAGCACTGAACACTGACTGAATGATCTGTTGGCAGACTGGGGATGGCCTCATCATCATGGTTCCATGACCCACCAAGTGCCCCCACCTCCCTTCTCCAGGGAGCCTGAGTTTATTGAGTCTGGGGACCAGACAACCATTCTGACCCACCCCTAGAAAGTTCTATGAACAGGGCAGGAGGCCTGGGTTCTGCTGCTGACTCACTGGGCAAGTCTCTTCCCTTGCTAGGCCTCAGTTTTTCCATCTGCACAGTGGAGTCCACAAAACTTGCTGAGGCCTGCACCAGAACCACCTATACAGAATGGTCTGAGGGACACCAGGACTGTTGCCCTGCCCCAGATGCCCCCATTCCTGGCAAAAGCTTTGTCCCTGCCACACCTCTGGGAGGGAATATGTAAGAAATCCCAGACAGGTCGGGGTGCCTGGTGCTTAGTCGATTAAGCAGTTAAGCATCTGACTCCTGATTTCATGGTTCGAGAGTTCAAGCTCCATGTCGGGATCTGCACTGACCATGCAGAGCCTACTTTGTATTCTCTCTTTCTCTACCCCTCCCCTGCACGTGTGCTCTCTCTCTCAAAATAATAAGAAAGAAAGAAAGAAAGAAAGAAAGAAAGAAAGAAAGAAAGAAAAGAGAGAGAGAAAGGAAGGCAGGAAGGAGGGAGGGAGGGAGAGAGAGAGAAAGGAAGGAAAGAAGGAAGGAAGGAAGGAGGAAATAAAAGAAAGAGAAAGAAAGAAAGAAAGAAAGAAAGAAAGAAAGAAAGAAAGAAAGAAAGAAAAGGAAGGAAGGAAGGAAGGAAGGAAGGAAGGAAGGAAGAAAGATTCCAGACAGGTCAGTAAGGATACTTTGTTCAAGGGAGGAAATTCCTCACTAGAGAGATGGGGCGGCCATCAGTGGCCAGGATGGCTAGGGAGCCTTCAAACAGCTGGGGCAGCAGCTGGAGCTGACCGCCTCCTTGACAATCTGCTCCCACACTCCAGGTGGGCAAACCGAGGTGGCAAGAAGGGAAGGGCCTCACCCAAGGTTACAGCCAAGTATGAGGAGAAACTGGGGCTGTCCTATAGGGTGTAGGGAACCTCTAGAATGTGAGCCACAAGACAAAAACCAGTCGCCATGGGAATCCCCATCCCTTTCCAGGAGCAGTTGGGGCATTGGCGAGCCACGCCTCCTGCTCTCTTGTCCCTCCATTCCACTCTCTGGTGGTGGGATACCAGACAGCCAGAAACTACAGCTCCTAGGATTTCAGTTTCCTGACCTGAATTGAACTACTGGATCACCAGAGACCCCTCAGGCCATTCTCTGGGAGTATGCACTCTCCCTGATGCGGAGGGGTGTCCCTTAGTACTCTTGACAGGCCACTCAAGAACCTGGTACTGATGGGGTTCCTGCCCAGATCCACTCTACCCTGAGGGTCCCCTGGAAAATGTCCTCTCCGGCTCCAAGCTGTGACCCTCCAAGCTGTGACAGGAAGACATTCAGGTCTCCAAGTGGTCTAACAGAGATGGCCCTGAGAATATGACCCAAGACGACCCTTTCTCTCTTCTCTTTCCAACCTCACTGTCTACCCTGACCCAGCTCTGGTGACATCCTGGTCTCAGATCTCCTTCCAAGCAGAAATAAACTTACTCTCGGTAGGCCCTGAGGGCAGGAATGGCTGTTCCCATTTTACGGGTGAGAAGACTGAGGCCCTGAAGGAGGTCTTGTCATGAGCACGTGCACTGCGATCAGGCAGAGCTGGCTTGGCAGCTGGACCCTCTGCCCTTGCCCAGGGCCCTCCCTGGGACCCTTCCTGATTCCACAGCCCCTTTTGGCTGGCCCTCAGAGCAGGCAGCTGGGCCTGGGGATGGGCAGAGGGGACCTTGGGAAGGGCGCCTGGACTGGGGAGCAGGTGTGGGACGGGGGGCAGCAGGTGCAGGATAATGGGGCCACTGGGAGAGGCCCAGGGAGCAGGTGTTGCCATGGAGGGGGTGAAGTTGCCATTGTACGTCCAGTTCTGGTAGGCCCAGAACAGGAGGGGGAATCCCTATGAGCCCCTGGGCCACCCTGGCTTATGCTCAGAGGTCATCCAGATGCCTGGGCTCAGGCACACAGCCAAGCCCCTCCCCTGGGTCTCAGCAACCCTCCAGGTTGCCATGACAACCAGCACTTTCATCCCTATCCCTTTGTCTGGTCACGGTCCAGCTTTTGTGACCAGCCATAATTAGCAGGGGTGGGGAGAGCCTTGCCTCAGGATGCACTCAGCTGGGGTGAAGCTGTGAACCCAAGGCAGAGGGGGCTGGAGGGCAGATTAAAGAACACCAGATACCAGAAACCCTGGGCTTTTCTGGCCACCAGCCCTACAGCCTCCTCTCCTGGCTGCTGACCACACCCTCAAAGCTGGATCTACAGGCCTGGAGGTGACCTAGGCCCCAGGCACTCCTGTCCCCTCTCTGCCCGGAGCTGTGGACCACCCGTCTCCCCTGTGCACTGTGAGAAGAGGCAAAGAGTACAGGCCAAATCTCACTTTGTGAACTCCCCTGTATGACTTGGGAAACTAAGGCACAGAGCAAACCTGGGCCTTGGCCTAGATCAGGCCACAATAAGCAAGACCTCCTGGGGATGCAGGACCCCAAGGCAGGCCCCTAAACCAAATAAAATTGAACCCCAGAGGTTAGGCAGTCCCTCCTCTGACATACCCCATAGAGAGGAACCTAGTCACCAGGATTTGGCAGGGGTGGGAGCAGGCTGTGGTGGCCCAGGTCCCACCTGCTATGTGACTTTGGGCACATCCCTTCTTTTCTTTGAGCCCCCAGTCTGTAAAAACAAGCGAGGTCTACGAACCTTCAGCGAACCCTCCCTCCTGAAGCCGGGGTGAAAATGAACAAGGCCCCCTCAGCACAAAGCCGGCTCCTCGCCAGCCCCACACATACCCCACATCCCCTGCTCCCCCAGAATCACCCCCGGCCTACCCAGGACTTGGCATCCCTGCATCCACCCTCGCTGCTCTGGACCTTTGCACCCTTAGTTCCTCCTCAGTGGTGCTCTTGCCCCTCAGACAGGAATCCAGAGCTCCTGGGTCACCAAGAGCTGGTGAGCACGATCACTGCGGTCTGACAAGCTCAGACTTTCAACCGGGAACCAACCCTGGAGCAGAAGCAGAGAGCCTGGGGGCAGGAGCCGGCTGTGGACACAGCTCCTGGAATGAGACAGCACAGAAGGAGGGTCACAGGATGGCTTTAGGGACTAGGCTACAGCACCACTTGTCCTTCTGTCCCGGGCTGGCTTTTCTGATTCTTCAGGGGAGTCAGGGATTCCTGCCCCAGGCTCCCCACACGGCAGTCTCATGGCAGGAGTCTGGTGATGATCCACACAACTGCGCCTATTAGGAATGAGCTTCTGCTGGGACTGCCCCCTTTGTGGGACCCCGGGCTATGCAGGCGCCTCAGGCTGAGGAGAGACCCCCTCCACCAGGACAGCCCCAAAGACATGACAGGGTCTAGTGATGTGTCCCAGAGATGCCTATTGGCAGACAGGGTAGGTCTGCGTCCCTCCTTCTCAGCCACCACCCGTCCCCCTGAGAGACTTGAGGAGAAGGGGGCAGGAGAGGAGGCACCAAGGCTGCTCCTGCAGCTGGAGTGAACACTGAGCAGAGAACCAATTCACACCAGCAGGGCAGGCCCATAACTCAGCACCACTTGGTCATCTCGTGAAAGTGTTACTCCCTCTTCCCCATGAACATCGTCCTCTGGGATTAGCCCTGTGTCTGTGTTGGATGTGAGAGGGACACAGTAGAGCCTGCTACCTGAGGCCAACAGGTGAGTTCTGGGGCCTAGGCTGAGGCTACATCACTGGGCAGCCCACACCAGGAGGAGGACAGTGTCCACCCATGTAGTTATTCACGGTTGTTATCAGTTAGTGACCCATTATTGAGGAATTGGTGTGTGTCGTGAGGTTTATGCACATCAGGCCATGAATCCTCACACCAGCCCTAGAAGGTGCTGACTAGTATTGTTTCCCCTTTTACAGGGATACTGAAGCTCAGAGATGTTAAGCTGTCTTGGGAAAGGGGATCAGCAGACCCACCAGAGGGGTGGGAAAGAGTCAGAGGCAGAGCTGAGGCCACTACTGGGTAGAAGACACTGCAAATCTCCAGGTTTGGGGGCTCAGGGTGAAACATTTTTTATAATGGCTGGAGCCAGAGGACTGGGTGCCCAGGTGGCAGGGAGCTCCCTGTCATAAGTGGCATGCAGGAAGAAGCCGGATGGGGCACTTGTCATCCTGCATCAGAATGGAAATGGAGTAGCTGTCCAGAGGATATAATATCCTAAGGGGTCAATCCCAGCCCCACCCCAGCCCTGGAGGGTGCAGAGAAGGCAGCATCTCCCAAGTAGGGATTAAAGTGGGGAGGGGCGCCTGGGTGGCCCAGTTGGTTAAGCTTCGACTTAGGCTCAGGTCATGATCTCTCTCTTGCGGTTCATGGTTTCCAGCCCCGCATCAGGCTGTCTGTTGTCAGCACAGGACCTGCTTCTTATCCTCTGTCCCTCTCTCTCTCTCTCTGCCTCTCCCCCTCTCAAAAATAAATAAACATTTAAAAAAATGTTTATATACTTAAAAAAAAAAAATTAAGGACAAAAGGAGACACCCTGTCCAGAATTATCCTCCTTGCTCCTCCCTAGAGGTGGCTTCCACATTCTTAGTGAGAAATTTCAGAGGGACGGGGCACAGATGGGGACACAAGGCCGGGAGTGAATACCCCCAATTTTGCATCCTAGGCACTTCACTTGCCTCACCCTAGTCCCAACCCTGTGGGGTCTCAGAACCCAAGCCCACTCCCAAAGCCCCTCCTCAGGGGACCCGGGCTCTTCTTTCCCCACCCCTACAGCCAACCAGTGCACCACGACCAACCCTTTCCATCCCCAAACATCCCTCAAGTCCAGCCACTCCTCTCTGGCCTCCCAGCCACCAGCTAAGAGTTACCAGTTCCTTTCCTACCCCGGAACCCTGCTCAGACCCTTCCATGGCCCCCCAGATCTGGCCCCTCACTCTCTACACTCCCTCCCACCAAAAGGAGGCCCTTTTAGCTTCCGGCACACCCCAGGTACCTGACCCCCGCCTCTCCTGGATCATATTCATTGCAGCTCAAACATCTTTCCTCCTGGGTTGGAAGCCAGTAAGCACACCTGTGCTCCACTAGCCGTCACAAAACCATGTGGCCAGGGCGATTAGTATGTCTGCCTCCTCAGAGAGACCAAAGGTGCCGTGGGGCAGGGTCCAATCTAGCCCACCCAGCCTTGTGTCTCTAGCCCTGGCTCTGCTGGCTGGCACAGAGGAGATACCTAGTGAGCGACAAACGGATGAGTGAAGGGGATGTGACCAATGATGAAGTTTTGGGGTGATCGGGGATTCATGGGGTTTGGAATTCTTGAAAACACCCTTGGTGTAAAAAGATAATTTTATTAAAGCATGGGGACAGGACAGGGAGAGCTGCACTGGGGTCATGATGGGTAACTCATCATTATACCCTCAGGTTGGGAGGGGGTCAGTCAGGGATAGAGTAAGTCTCCAAGGAATTTTGGAAGCAAGGTTTCCGGGACTTTGAGGGGCTAGCTGTTGCTAGGGAAACACCATTTATTACTGTTTAATAAAACCTCAGTCATGAGACCCTTCAGATGTACACTGGGGGTCATAAGCTTGGAGTATGATTGCCAGCATATATCTTGGGGCAGTTGAGATACAGTAGACTTACAGGATCCTCGAGGTTGGGATAATGTTAAGATGCTCTTTTGCCCCCAGCAAAGTGTCATCCTTGAGGCAGCTGAGCTCCTAGAGGGAGGTCACTCTGCTGGTTTCAAGGACCTGTCAAAGGGCTGTAGGCATAAGGGAATTTAATTTTTCATTTGCCTTAGTTTCCCGCATCACCATGGCAAACACCTAAACCCCTTTCCTTTGTTCTTGGGTAGCCAGGAGTGTCCGAGGAATATCACACATATTCCCCCCGGTGGAGGGGGCCAGGGTGGGGGGCAGGGTGCTGTCAGCCTGTATTTGCCCTCAGCTTGCCCCATGCTCCCTCATCAACCAAGGCTGGGAGGGCTGTCCTACACAGGTGAGTCCTGAAGCTGCGGCAGGAAGTGGGTTTGGGGAGACGTCTGGGGCAGGAGACTGATAAGGCCAGCAGGTCCCCTGCAGAGACCCCAGACTTGTGTGGCCCCACTCCTGCCTTGAATCGCAAAGAGAGGGTCTCAGAGCCACGCACCAGAAAGGAACAGGAGTTAGAGACTCGAGCCAAATGGAGGGGGTGATTTAGGTGGATTCCTATAGGTCTCACCACCACCTCGGAGTCACACATTCCCCTTTAGCAAAGCCATTTGCCAGTCTTCCTGGGGACCACCATGGGTGTGAGGGAATCCAAAGGACAAGCCACGATGCACCTGCACCCGCCACTCTCAGCCAGCAGGGAGGATGCCTGTTGGTGGCCTTGTACTCCCCCCTCCCCTGGCTCCCCCAGCCTCCCACCACCCCTGCAGAGAGTGCAGGTTTCCCTGGGCCCTGCTGACCTGGAACCTCTGGCTATACAGCTCTCTGTGGGTGGTCCAGGCCTGCTTGGCTCCAGACCCCTCCCCGACCTCCCTGGCGGGCTTCCAGGCCTCAGAGGAAGCCACCGCCTTTGCCACCACAGTTACCACCGCCACCGCTGCTGCAGCGAAAATGCAATTACAGCAAACAGCCGTCGCCTCACTTGAGCCTCGCCATCCACACCTGGAACTAATTAACTTAATTAGGCCTTAATGAGCTACACTGGTCGGAAGGCCTATTTTTACTTAATTATCCTCTAATGTGCTTGGCATGGAGGAGCGAGGGACCTGGAGGACGGCTTTGGTGGTAGCAGCCACCTCCTCTCCCTGCAGAAGGGATACCCAGGAGTAATGCCCGTCTGCCATGAGTGGGCCCCAAGGAACTGAGAGTCTGGACAGGGGAGTGAGGCAGGGGCCATGGGCCACATGTGTAGGGACAGTGCCCCTCCCCCAGTCCCATCATTCTGGCTGTCCTGCCTCAGCTGAGGCTGAAGGGAATTACTCCTCCAACTGCCTCCAGTGGGGAGGCCGATGCCCAGAGACATCAGTGGCTTACTTGAGGACACAGCTAACTCGTGGTGATAGAGGTGAGTAGTCCCAGACACTCTGAAGGAGCATTTTAAGCCATGGTGGGGTCCTGTAAGGGTGGGCTCTAGCCCCTCCCACACCAGGCCTGGTAGGGGAGGGCAGAGGATCACCTGGACAGCTGGCCTCCAGGGTTTCCAGGGCAACACCATCCAGCCCATTTGGACCTTGGCTCAGAAAAGCCAACTTTGTGGAATCGGCTTACTTCTGCAGCCTTGGGGTGAGCTGAGGTGGTCTTGGCTCACCTGGAAGATATGAAGGAGGCATTGAAAGCAGGGTCCTTCCCAGCTGGCCCCTGCTTTGGTCCTTCTGGGGGCTTCCAGATGGTTGGCTCATTTGAATCTCTGGGCTCCTGGGGCTGGATGGGAACCTTGGTTCTTGTGTCTCTGCTAAAGATGAGTCAGCTCCCTTTGTCTCTGGAACTCCAGACTTAAACCTGACAACTATCTCCTTGGTGCCTCCAGCCCTATCCAGCACTCGATCTACCTCTCACTAACCAGTTCTTCCCACTATTCCCCTCTTCGGAAAATGGCCACGCCATTGGATCATGTGCTCAAGCCAGGAACCGAAGAGCTGCCCTGACAACCTTGGCACCCCATAGCCAACCATCAGGAGTCCCGTTGGCCCTGCTTCCAAACCACATCCCAGGTGCCATCTTCCTGCCCCCTCCCAGCAAGCACCCCAGTCCCGGCCGTCATCCTCTACCATCTGGACAGCCGTGCCCTGGTCTTCCAGCCTTCACACTGCTGCCACGGTGATTTTTAAAAATCAGTTCCCAGTTTAAACCCTTTAACGACTTCCCATCACGCACAGAATAAGTCCATGGGCCTCAGCCTGAGCTGTAGGGGCCTGCCTGCCTCCCTGATCTCATCCACCTCCTTTCTTCTCTTTTCCTTGCCCCAGTTATGTGAATTGTTCTTCAGTGCCTCAGGGACTTTGCACTTGCTGCTCATCTGCCTAGAATGCTCTTCCCCAAATCTCTGGATCCCTAAGATCTTGGCTTAAATGTCACCGTAGCCTTCCCTGGCCCTATAGCCTAACGTGTCCCCCAGCCCTAGCACCACACTCTGAGCAGTAGGATCTTCTGCATCACACTTGCATGATACTGTTCCTGTCTCTCACAACTGAAGTATAGGCTCCAGAGGACAGGGATTGCATCTGTCTTGGTCCCTACTGAATTCCCAGCCTAGAACACCATATGCCTAACACGTGAAGGGGACTTTTTGTTGAATGGATGTTAAGAGAATTCCTTGACCCTCCCACAAACAGCCAGAGTCCCCAGCCCTTTCCTCCAGCTCCCCAGAGCCTACCCGAATACCTCATGCCTGAGGATGGCATCCCCTCACCTACTCTGGCCTCCCAGCCTCTACTCACACTGGTACCCGAAGTACATCTTCTGTGGACTGAAAGCCTTGCCTCCCCCAGGCCTGGCAGGTGCTGCTTTTCCTGACCAGAAGGAGAGGGTCAGATTTCTACTCAGTGTGGCCCTTAGTCTTGGCTCTTCCTGGCACTTATCTTTGCCTACCCTTTGGAGGACACTCCTTAGGCCTGAGTCTGTCTGAACTCTGAGGTCATAATCCCCTGGAGGTAGTTACCCTCACCTCTGTCTGCCCATCCCTTCCCATCCCTGCCCCAGTAGCCAGGCCCAAGCTGTTTGGTCCATAGTCAGCAATTAGCAAACAAGTCAGCCCCACTCTGACCACACTGCTGTAGACCTAGGGAGGAGGTCAGATAAGAGCAGAATCCAGCCATCTGGGGGTATCACCTATAAGATGGGGCACCACTGATTGGGAGAGTCTAAGATGGCCCCCAGAGCCCAGGAATTCCCCAGTTCAGAAGGGCAGGAAGCCCAGCCTGGAACAGGCAGAATTGCCAGTCAGAGCTGTCTCCCCAGGGGCCCTGACCACTAGGCAGGGCCCAGGTGGGACATAAAGGGGAGGGACAGCTATGATGACATAATTTAGAAGGAGGTTAAACAGATGTCAAGGTGGGCCCCACCTTCCCGGGGGGGTTCTGGACCGTCCCAGGATGTGTGAGACCATGGGTCATAGACTCTCTCCTTTCACACAGGGAAACTGATGCCTGGGGGAGAGGATAGCCCAGGTGACTGAGCCAGGCAGGGAGTAGGATTGCTGAGGCCTGATTTAGGTTCCTCTTGGTGGCCCCAGAGCCTCAGTTTCCCTACTGGCACAAATGGTGGCACTGCCTCCCATCTTCCCTCACTTCCCTGCTCCCACTGCCCAGGAAAGCTGGGAGGCTCACTAAGGGGAAGGGAAAGCCATGGATGGTCTCCCTGCCTCCCAGCCTTGTGCAAGGGAGGGGAGGCTGAGGGAGCAGCAGTCTGGGGACCCCTATGATTCTCTGCCCCCTCTCAGAAAAAGGAGCCTATGGAGCAGGAGACCTCCCTGAGGCTGAGGGTGATCTGCCTGGGCTTGAGAAGTCTCCAGCCATGCTGGGCTGCCTCTTAGGGTCAGCGCTGCCATGATTGGCTCTACCACCTCGCTTGCTCTGAGCCTCAGTTTCCCTACTAGTCCAATGAGGATAATAGTAGTCATTCCAGTCCTTCCAGTCTGTGGCCTCATAGGGCCACCATGAGCAGCCACCAGGCCAGTGGATATGAGACGGTGGCTCCTGTGAGCAGCAAAGCCCTGAAGAGAGAAGACACATCCTGCTAAGGGTGGCATCTTAGGAGCAGAGGGGCCTGGAGTGCTCAGGCTCCCAGTCTCAGTCACCCCAGCCAAGCCAGAGCCCCTGCCCTGCCCTGGGGTTCTGGGGGTGATAGCATCTGTAAGCGATGGGAGAGGCAGGGTTGGCCAGGGACACCCTCAGCCCTGGCAACTGCCATTCTGCCCCCCCACCCCCACTGACTCTCCTGTCCTATGCTGTCTGTGGCTGCCTACAGTCACCCCACACACACAGTGGCTGCTGCCTGCCTGCCTCCCAAGCAGAGGCAGCTGCTCCGGCCTCCATGCTGGAACCAAAATTGAATGAGTTTTTCCACAATGTCGCCTCCCGCTGACGGCTCCTAATTGCATGTTGAAGCCATGTGATGGAGCCCAACTTACACTAATTATGTCATTACCCTAATTAAGTAAATAGTGTATGTGCTAATTGGCAGAAATCTCTTTGGGGGATGGGCAGGGGGAGAAGAGGCCGGTATACCCTGGGCTTTCACATGGGTGGGCTGGGGGTAACAGAGGTAGGGGATGCATTTCTTCCCTTGGTTCTACAGGTCCTGCAATCACCCAAGGGTTTGGGGAGCACCCTTAGCCTCCACCCCGGACAGGCTTGCCCGTGCTCCAGGGGAAGAAGCACAAGGTGCTAAATAGGTGGTCGGAGACCCAAGCCGGAGGCCTGCCATTGCCCTAACAGGCTTAGCCTTAAACAAGCCTTTTCCCTCTCTCGGGTAGATCCCCTTGCCCAACCCCACCACCACCTCAGCCAGCCCAGAGCCTGTGGACTCTCAGACAGTGGGCACAGCGCTGCCATAGAGAATCAATATCCTGGCAGGACTAACCATGCCACTGCCATCCATCTATGGGGCATCAGTTATATGCCTGGCCTGGGGCAGCAGGAAGGAGAGAGGCTGATGACAGAGCCAGATGTCTGGCTCAGATGTCTCTCAGATCTCGGGTAGATCCCCTTGCCCAACCCCACCACCACCTCAGCCAGCCCAGAGCCTGTGGACTCTCAGACAGTGGGCACAGCGCTGCCAGAGAGAATCAATATCCTGGCAGGACTAACCATGCCACTGCCATCCATCTATGGGGCATCAGTTATATGCCTGGCCTGGGGCAGCAGGAAGGAGAGAGGCTGATGACAGAGCAAAGCCGTAGGCCCTGATACAGCACCAGTGTGAACCAGTAAAGGAACAAACAGGGCTGGCATTCCCCAGAAGTCATGTGATGTGGGAAGATCTAAGGAAGTCTGGAGGGCTTCATGGAGGAAGAGGAATTCACCTATAAGGGAGAGGAAATCAGGGCTTCAGAGCTCAGATCATCTTTCACCATGTGATTTCCACCCCCCAAATTTATAAGTTTATTATTATGACATTCATTTCATTTCATTTTATTGTACTTGATACAAGAGGTTTTAGTTGTTGTGTGTGTGTTTTTTTTTAAGTAAGCTCTACACCCAACATGAGGCTTGAACTCATGACCCCGAGATCAAGAGTCACATGCTCCACCAACTGAGCCAGCCAGGTGTCCCTCACCATGTGATTTTTTTTTGTAAGTTTACTTATTTATTTTGAGAGAGAGAGAAAGAGAGAAAGAACAAGAGAACAAGTGGAGGAGGGGCAGAGAAGGAGGGAGAGAGCCAATCCCAAGCGGGCTCCATGAGTATAGAACCCGACACAGGGCTCGAACTCATGAACCAAACCTTAAGATCATGACCTGAGCCGAAATCAACTGTCAGATGCTTAACTGACTGAGCCACCCAGGCGCCCCTCACCATGTGATTTTTAAATGCCACACTTAACCGTAACCTTCAGATGGGGGTTAGGAGGGATAAGAGAGAAGTCATCTGAAGGACAGCTCCACATGGAACTCCAACACATGTAAGGGCACTGGGGGACAGAAGGAATGCCAGCCCTGTGTCAGAGACCATCGCATGACCAGGGCCCCCATTCTGCCCTACCTAAGCCAATTAGCATGGATCAGCTATCAAGTGGGGGCCCCTATCCCTGCCCTGTCCCTCATGGGGCTGTGGAGAGGGTCCAAAGGCAAGAATTCAAAGCCGTGGCACTGGGCCTGGGGCTAGGGCCTCCAGCAGCTGAGGCTTCTCAAGCCAGGGAGTGGCTTCTCCACTCCCTGAGAGCCAGGATGGGCTTCTCAAGCCCATCTCCTGAGTGTGCCCAGCTGCCACAGCGTGGGTATCCCTGCTCTCCCAGCTTTACCCCACCCACCTCCTGCCAGCTCCACAGACATATGCTGCAGCTCCACACCCAGCAGACACCACAGGCTTGCTCTGGTGGGCAATGGCTTCCTGCTTCTCAGGCTGAAGGAGCAGAAAATGAGTGGTGCCTAGCCCTGGACCAGCCAGACTCTCAGGTGGCCTTGGCCAAGGGCCTCCAGTTCTCCAGGCCTCGAGCTCCTAGTAGGTGATGTCCGCTCATTCCTTGCCTGTTCCAGACCTTCATTCACTCCGCACAACGTGGCCTGGGCTTCCTCAGACTGGCTCCAGGAGCCAGAAATAGATAGGAAACCATCCTTTCAGCCATCATGCCTGTAACTTTACTCTCAAATGGTCAAGAAAAAAATTATGATCTCTTTCTCTCTCTTTCTTATACACACACACATACACACACACACACACACACACACACACACACACACACATACAGAGAGAGAGAGCGCAAATACATACAGAAAGCAAGTGAAGCAAAATATTAACAATAGTTGCATATGGCCAAAAAGGGTATACGCGTCTTAGACTATTCTTATTTTGACAACTTTTCTGTAAGTTTGAAATTATTTCTAAATAAAAAGTGGAAGGAGGGAACAAAGGATGGAAGGAAGGGAGGGAGAGAGGAAAAGGGGGAAGGAAGATTCTTTCCTTTCTCTAGATTCCAGGCTACTGGAAGGTGTAGCTAGACCAGTGGCAGCTGGGTTGATGCGGCCCTGCTTGGTGGGGCTAGGTGGACTTCCCTGAGGCGGTGGTAGGGAGTAGGGCATGCAGAGACTAAGGGGCATGTAGCTCTCACCCTTTCCGTGCAGGGTGGGATGGGGGGGGGGGGTGCTGAGTGTCTTCCTCTCTTCCAGTCATAGCATCAGGCCAGCCCACGGCTCCCTCCCCTTCTCCTGCTCTCCAGAGAATGAAAGTGCTCTGGAATTTCTATAAGGAGTCTCCAGTGGGACAAGAAGAGGAACTTCTTTTGGTCAGAAGGCTTAGGAGGGCATTCTGTGCCTCTGGGCATGAAAGGAGACTGGGCCAGCCCAGGGCACCGTACCCAGGACCAGAGAGGGATGGGACAGCTCTGGTTAAGGCCAGCCGGCCTTCCCTGCCCCGCTGCAGCACTATCACAGACTTGTGCCTGAGCAGCCCATACTAGCCTCCCTGGTGCCCTTGGCTGTCACAGCAGTGCTTAGAAGGGAAGTGGCTCATTATCCTCTCCCGTCCCTGGCAGAACTGTGGGGTGTGCAGAGGGAGGCCTTTGCTGCTGATGGGCCTGTTGAGGGGCAGGGCTCTGGACCTGCCTGGCCTCATCCCCGAAATGTCCCCAGCTCCCCACACCCTTCATCCCCATCCCTCCCCTTCCCCCACAGTGCCCACCACCCCTCCACCTCCCCTGCATCCCCAAATCCCAAATGCTTTTCCCTAAAAGGGGACTTGCCCCACCCGGCTCTCGGGCCAAGCTTCAGACCCCATCAACCATCCCCTCCCGCAAAGAGACAGCAACGCGGTCATCCTGATATGTGGTCAGTCCCTGCAGCCACTGTGTTCCGAACTCTCTCAGAAGGAAGGGGCCCTGCCCACTCTCATAGCCCATCCCCTCTTCCCTTGACCTCAGGCTGCCACTTCAGAGCCTGGACCGCCCCAGAGTGGACCTGCCCTCCATTCAGGAGACTCTGTCCAGGACGCTCAGGACTGCGGCACCCAGAGGTCAGCGGGGGCTGATTCCTCCACTCGGACACCTTTGTTCTTCTCCCGCCTTTGTCCCCAGGCCCCGTCCTCCCAGCCAGCCCACCCACCAGCCCAGCCCCTTAGCCCTCGCCTGTCGGCCCACCTCTCCCTCCCATTCCTCTTCGTGGCCTTTGCCCACCCAAGTGCCAGAGCAGGCAGAGGACGGGTGGGGCCCCCTGCCCACCCCACCCGGCCCAGCCCCCAGCCCGCAGCTGCCCGCAGTCCTGCCTGTCACCCGGCTCCCTCTCTGGCCCACGCCCCTCACTGCGCTGGCCCCTCGAACAATCTCTCCCCTTCGGGTCCCCTCCCCACTTCCTCTCCCCTCCGCGCCGGCCCTACAGTCCCGGGAGTCAGGCGCGATCTCCCTGCGTTCCCCTCCCTCCCGACTCCTCCCTCACCCTCTCCCTTCTCTCTTCCCCTCCAGCCTCCGCTCCTTCCCGCTCACTCACCCTCTCCCTCTCCCGCTGCCCCCCTCTCTCTCCCCCACCTCTTTGTTTCAGCAGAGAACTGGCTCCTCGGGACAGTTCCCACACTGCAGTGCCTCTGGTGCGGAGACAGCGCCACCGCCACCGAGGTGAGCGGGGAGCCGGGACGCCGGGCGCGGCAGCCAGAGCTTTGGGGGGCGGGCAGGTGGGGACGCCGGCAGTCCGGTGCGGCGCCTCCCGGCCAGGGGCAGCGGGCACAGCAGTTGGAGTGCCTGATGCCCTGGCGGTCAGCAGGACCCAAGGGCAGAGGGGCAGCCAGTTGGCTGCCAGGGGCAAAGCTGCTCGGGAGCTGGCAGGCTCTTTCCCTGACCTGGTGCCTGGCTTCTGCCGGTGGCCTTGGGCTGAGGGGGACGTGCAGGGGGGCCTGATTGGGTGGGCGGGGGCTGGTCTGCCCGGAGTAGCCACCCCTGAAGGTTCGAATGTATGCCCAGTCCTGGAGTCAGGGCTCTGAACCCTGCCTCTGGCAGGGCTGTGGCTGTGAGGTTGCCCACAGGGCTGTGACCCTTGAAGTGTCTGTCCCTGCTTGGGTTTTGGTTGCTGGTCAGGGATGTGCTGGGCTGCTCCCACTGCCCAGGTGGGGGGTGTGGGCAGAGAAGGAGAGATCTGCCCCCTGCCAGTCTGGCTGTTTTCACCCCATGCTCCTGACCACCAGACCCACAGAGGTACATGCGGGGAGGGACACTTCTCCCTCTGCTAGGGGTCTCTGACCAACTCCCTCAAAACAGGAACCCCAGGATGGCTTCACCCACGGTAGCGAACAGTAGGGATTCAGGCCAGAGCCCAGAGATGTTCCTGTGGTCAGCTTCCTGAACTGGACAGGGAGGAAAGTGGGGGGCAGGGGGAGGAAGAGAATAGGTGGAGACAGAGCCCTGGCTCTTTCGCGAGACTACAAGTGCAATTACTGGAGATGACCCAGGGCTACCAGGAGATCCAGAGACCCTGAAGCTGGGCAGGTGGGTGGGAGTGGATGGAGGGGGCAGAAGCCACTGCTGGGGCCCCGCCCCCTTCTCAGCTGGAGCTAGGGATGGAAAGGCAGAGCTACACGGGGACAGAGTGTGTTGCCCACACTTCTCCAGAGAGGCCAGCAGGGTGGCTCTGCTGGCTGCCAGAGGAGAGACAGGAAAGGCTGGGAGTATGCAGGGGCCAGGGGGTGGATCTCCGCAGTGGGATGCATCCTGGGGGTCCAGCCTCTGGCTATCTGGCCAGGGCAGAGCCAGGTCCTACAGCTGCCTGAACCCTCAAGGAGTCAGCAGTGGACAAGATTGTGGGGGGTAGTGACCCATAAGGCAGAGCTGCCAGTGGTATTTGTCCCCCTAGCACTGGTCAGATGGGGTACTTGTTTCCAGGAGCTAACTCTCCCTTGCCCTCTTCCCTAGCCAGAGCCTCCTCATCTGAGCAGGCAACAATCCCAGAAGGACCAACATGTACAGAGAGGTGGAATCAGAACTATGGCCATCAAGTATCAAGGGCCCAGGTGGTCCTCCATAGCCCAACCCATCCAGCCTCTACAGTCTCAAGGGCAACCCAAGCCAGGGGAAGTAGGAGAACAAAGCCCCAGGACTGGTCCCAGTGATTACCCAGAGAGCAGTCATCCCTGTCTCAGGAAGAAAGGCCACTCTTCCTGGCCTGGACTCAGCTCACCACAGCTCTGTGACCCCACTCTCATGCAGTGGCCTGCCTAAGCCATTGGCTTTACCCTGAGTGGTCTGTCAGTATCCCCCCACCCCTACACACCCCTGCTCTCCCCTAGCACACCCCAAATTCTCTCACTCAGCTAGGGTCTCCTAGCCTGCAGTGAAGCCAGGTCTCCCCCACTGCAATCTGGGCCTCATCATGTCCCTCACATGTGCTCCAGATCCAGAGGGATCAGACTGCCCTCTCCATTTTTTTTCTGAGACACAAGGGGGCTCTCTCCCAGGCTGGGTCAGCTTACTCTAGCCTCAGCTGACCGCCCCACCCCCCCGCCACCATACATTGGTTCTGTGACCTCTCAGGACACTGTGCACCCCAGAAGCCATTTAAAACTCAAATACCAGCCCCTGTGAGTGCCAGCCCAGTGCCAGAGGGCCTCAGTCAGTGAGCACCAAGGCCTTACTGAGAGGATGCACCTCTCCCTCACCTGTGGCAACTCCTCCACCTCCCTGCACATCCCCAGGCATCCCCCACCCCTGCAGTAAGGAAGGCCTCAGCATCTGTCATGAAACAGCCTCCCAGCATCGCTCCTTGCCAAAATCCCCATGAGGCTTGCCACCACTGTCAATGTGAAGTCCAACCTTTCAGCCAGCCAGGCACACAAGGCCCTTTGCCAATTGGCCTCTGCCAGCCTTTATGGCCTCCTTGCTTGACCAGATCTCCAGTAGGTAACCAGACCAAACTGTGTCCTCACCCTAGGGTGGAGCAGAGCATGACTCAGAGGCCCGTTCAGGAACTGGCTGTGGGTTGAGCTGGACACACACGTGCTCACACGTGTCCCCCCACACACACCCATATGGATATGCATATGAATGCACATGCACACCTGTGTAGAAGCCCATCCCCCAACTGCACGTGGTTTTCTACCAAATTGTACCCGCAGTGGAATGTGGAATCTGCACCAGGAAGGGACTGATGAATCTGTTTTATGGTTCCCAAGGGTAGTCATGTCACCATCTGCAAGCCCTTGAGAAGCAGCAGGGAAGCAAGAGTGGATCCCTGACTCTGGCTGAGCTCTCTCTGGGTCCCAGGGTCTCTGAGCCCCTGTGAGTGGGCAAGCAGGTCCTGACCAGGCTTTCCTTCTGGTTCTGTGGCAGACTTGCTGTGCAGCCCCAGACAAGCCACCTTCCCTCTCTGTTTCTCCAGCTATAAAACAAAGGGATTTGGGCTAGCTGATACCTAAGGGCTGTCCAGGTGCACTGCCCAGCTGTTTTCAGTTCATGCCAAGTACAGGGAATGAAAGGGCCTATAAAGGTGGCAGCAGTGGGGGAGGGGGGCACCCTACATAGCAAGTGCCTCCAGCTGGGAATGGAAATGAGGTGGGCACAAGGGCAAGAAGAACCTGAGCCAGGACAGACAGAAGTAAAGAACCACAGGATGGGAGCAATTATGACCCATATCTGAAATTTATGGAGCAAATAGTTAAGTCCTATTGAACAGTCACCATACAGCGTTTATCTCGTATTTGCATCTAGATTGAGGCCAAGTAGATCTTTTCTCATCTTGGGGATACCAAATGAGCAAATCTAATGGGCCAGGCCCAATCCAGCCCCTGGCCTCCCAACCCCCACAAACATAAGTGTAGGGCAAGGGCCAAGGCAGCACAGGAGAGACCTCTGGTGAGACCCCACCCACACCCAAACCCCTCAGCAGGCATGCAAGAGACCTAGTGTACAAAGCAGCACATCCCTATCCCCGGCCACGCACATCTGTGTGCTCACATGCCAACACACACACACACACACACACACACACACGCCGTAGACAAGGCAGACAAGGCCCTGCCCTCCTATCCTGCTCTTGCCTGGAACTTGACACCCAGCACCAACAGTCATGTCCGCATAGGCAAGGATTGACACAGACAGGGCATATCTAGAGGTTACCAGAGGAGCAACAAGGCACAGGCATTGCCACGTGGGGGCAACATTCCCTAGACTATGACATCCCCCGCCCCGTCAGTGGGAACTCCATGCCAATACAGAAAGAAAGGAAACGGTGCCCTGCATCACAGAGGGGTGCAAACTCCCCTCTTCCCTAAGCCTCCCTGGCCTCCAGAGCCTGGCTCACATTGTTGACTTCACCTTGTCCCCAGGTCATGAACAGTCTGCAAGCTGGGCTGTCCAGAGCCCAAGTGGGTAAGGGAGGCTCTTCCCAGGGGGAGAGCATGCTAGCCTTGGCCCAGAGCCCCTCACACCCTCAGAGAGGAAGGGATACCTGGGGTGGATGAGGGGGCCAGCAGGAGCAGCCCCAGGCCTCGCTGTTCTCTATGGCTTTTTATTCCTATGTGATTCTACTGCTCACTCATATAGGGATTGGAGCCGTGGCGCACGGCGGGGGCGGCCAGCGAGGGCTCGGATCCTGAGCAAGGGGGCCCAAAGAGAGGTAGCTGCTAGCCTAGCCAAGGGAACCTTTCCTCTGTTGCTCTCCCTACCCCCACCCCCACTGACCTCTTCCCTGGCCAACTGTAACAGGAGAATGGGCAGGTGGGCTGCTGGATCCCATCAGTACTCTGACCCACTATCTCAGCGCTGGAGACCACCACTGCAAGGCTGGCACTGGGAACTGGACTGTGTCCCAGAGGAGCAGCTAAAGGAACTGGGATGTTCCACCTGGAAAAATGGGCCTGACACAAGAAAACAAGGTCCAGAATCCTATGTGGCTGAGAGTAGCCCGTGGGCAAACAAAGGGCAGATCAGCCAAAGAAGGTGTGGTCTGTGCCTAAGGGTTTTCCAAACACAGAAGGGAAGGACAGACTTAGTGAGTAGTAAGCATTCACCCAGCAAGGCACAGAGCAAGCAGAAGCTGGAGATTGCAACAGGGAGGCCACAGGGGAGTCACAGTTGGGTAGGTGGCCAGTTGCTTTCAGACCCCACAGTCTGCAGTCCTTAGGCCTGTCCTCCTTCTCTGCTTGTCCCCATTGAATGTGTCAGAAGCCAGGCTCAACCTTCCTAGGCTCCTGTTTAAGTGAAGCAAGTGCTGAGTATACCATGCAGAGCGGGGTGTGGGGAACTCCTGTAGGGTCTTAGCGCTGGGGCTGCAGGCTGATCCCACTCCCCTTCCCAGCAGTTCTGGGTGAGTCTTCGCTCAGAGGGAAAACACATGGAGAACCCATAGTGTGGTTCTTTTTATTTGCAGTCCTTGCTTTACCCCACAGAAAGGACACTCAAGAGCTCAGCAGAGGGGCTGCCTGGGGGTGGGCGGGGAGAAGACTGGGAACAGCAAACTGGCTAAGGGGCTCATCCCAGTCCTCAGAGATACCTGCTATCTGTCCACAGCAGAAAGTAGGGAGAAGAGAGCCCCCATCTGCCAGTCCGGTTGGAGGAATGAACACAGAGCAGAAGCCATGGGTGTGAGGTATAAGGGCCAACCAAGCAGCCTGGGCCAAAGAAAGAAGGAACCCTAAGGCCTGGTGAGGCCTTGGGGACCAACCCTGGTCGGCCCCAGGATGCTGTCCTGTAGGCCTCCTCTGTACTCCTAAAACACAACCTACACCATCACCGTGGCCGCAGGAACAGGAGGTGGGCGTCCATGACATTGGTGCCAGTCAGCCCTGTGTGCAGCAGGTGCACCCCACCACGAAAGCAACGGAAGAAGGTATGTGAGTCATTGTGAGATAGGAAGGTGGCCACGTCCAGGCCCTCAGCGGCAGCCTGGCTGGCCAGCTCAGGCATGACCCAGGCCCCAGCGGCCTCTGTGGGGCCATCCTGCCCATCGGTGCCGCCACTTAAAAACAGCACATCTACAGGCCCCAGTGGCCGTCGTCCCAGCTCTACTCCAACACGCAGGGCCAGTTCCTGGTTCCGGCCACCCTTTCCTGAGCCCTGCAATTGCACTGTGGGCTCACCACCAGCCAGCAGGCAGACGGGGCCCCTGGCCCTCACCACAGCCTCCAGAGCCTCCTTCAGCTGCAGGTCTGGGAGCTGGAGCTCAGCTGCCAGCTCACGGAGTTGTTCAGCCTCCTCTGCAGAGGCTCCAGCCCCAGCCAGAGTGAGGCGGGTTCCAGCTACCTGGGCGAGCAACCCGTAGAACCGGGCTATACTTTCCACATCACCCTGCATGGCTGCGCTCAGCACCACAGCCTGGTACCCCAGCGCCTCAGCCTGCCGCTGGGCCTCGGCCAGCGCCAGCGCGTTGGAGCCAATGATCACGTTGAGTACGTGACCACAAGTGTGTGGCCCATGAGGGTCAGAGTCAGCCCGAGCCAGCACAGTCTTCACGGAACGTGGCAGGGCAGCACGAAGGCCGTAGCGATTGAGGATGTGCAGGCAATCTTGCACGTTGTGGACGCTAGCCACAGTGGGGCCGCTGGCGATCACCTCCACAGGGTCCCCCACCACGTCTGACAGAATCAGGCTCACCACCTGGGGTGGGGTCGCAGAAGCAAGGCTCAGTCCCTCCTGGCCCTCACCCTACAGCCACTGAGGATAAACCACCACACGCCCCCTACCATGTATTCACACACCCTCACACTGCCCAGTGCATTTTCTTACCCACTCTCTCAAGGGGGTTTGTAGAACATGTGGCCACTTGGACCCCCCCCATTCCTCTCTGAGGCCCCTCTCAGCTAGCCCTGTGGACTCCCACACCAGGCCCCTGCCAATCTGTCTGCTGTTCTAGGCTTTCATCTCCCTGGTGCATGTGGGCTCCTCCAGCCCAGGGCTGCCTGGGGTAGAAGCAACCCATGTACCTGGGCAGGGTAGGCAGCCCGAGCCAGCCCCCCACCCTTGAGCTGGGACAAGGCCTTCCGGATTGTGTTCAGCTCCTGGATGTTGGCTCCACGGGCCGCCAGCAGTTTGGTGAGTGTCTGCTTTTCCTCCAGTGTGACGGGTGGGATAGGGGCTGGCAGCAAGGCTGAGCCCCCACCTGCAGAGACAGTGAAGAAGTTGGGCAGATGGGACAGAACTGCAAAGGAACCTCCCCACTCAGGGAAGCAGGCAGGCAGTGCCCACATTAGGGAAGGGGATGCTGGAAAGGTGGGGTTAGGGTGCCCCCGTGTGGACATGCAGTGACCGTGTGTACAGTCACCACACCCTGGGCCCCTGAGGCTGTGCCCTGCCTTAGGGTAGCCTAGGTCCCAACAGGCACTAAAAGAACTATTCCGTAAGAACTTGGAATAGGGGCTGCCCCTCATCCAGGAGGAGACAGTGAGACCAAGGAGAGGCTCCGTGGGAGCTAGAGACCTGGGTTCTAGCCCCAGATCACATTGGCAAGAGAGCAGCAACAGCAGGGACGTTTTCCCTGCAACACCCTGAGTTAGATGTTCCCTATGTACCCCCTCATGGTCACCCAACAGGGTCAGTCAGGGGAGGACCCCACAGCTCCGGGGAGGCCAGATACAATACCCAGGGCCACCTGGGGGTCAGTCATCCAGGTTCCTTACTGCTTCCCTTGCTCTTTTGACCCCGTGGGCTCAGACCAACCATCTCTCACAGACCTGGTATTTGGAACCACCACCACCATCCCCCAAACTGTCCTGAATGAGCCAATCTGGCACCCATACCTGAGATGAGCACAAGCAGTAGATCGTCAGCCGTGAGGCTTTCAGCCAGCTGCCGGATGGCCAGTGCGGCCCGGAGTGCATCACGGTCTGGGAGGTTGTCCTCTGCGCCCTCAAATACCTGGACACAGCTGTGTGGCTTCAGCAGCATCTCCCTGAAGAGACAGAACAGACAGCAAGAGATGGGGTGAGCTCCTCTCCTTCCACCTGATTTCCCAGCTGTACAGGTGAAGGATGCCAACTGGCACCCATCCTGGAGCCAATCTAGACCCAGAAGGAAAGGGATGCTGGTGAGGGAGGGAGGCCCGATGGGGCCTGAGTTTGGCTTAGCTTCCCTGCCCGATGGACAGTGGGCAGCAGCCCCCCAAGGCTCCTTACTGTTTGCCAGCATGCTCCATGGCAGCACGGATCCCCTTGGGAACGCTGATCACACCCTGCACGAGATGCTGGCCCAGTAGCTCCTCAGCTGCAGCTGCCATGCCCAGCACAGCCTTGCCAAAGCCCACCAGGTAGAGGTTTTGCCGCAGCTGAAAGCTCCGGTCCCGCACCTTCAGCTGCCCACCACCAGGATCCAAGGACAGTGCCCGGTGCAGCATGGGGCCTGGAAGCACGGCACCCACAGCGCTCTCAAACAGCTGCCGTGCCTGCTCCGCGAGGGCCATGCCACTGGCCAGCCGGACCACTGCGCCACCCAAGAGGAGTGGGCGCAAGGGGGCTCGGGCCAAGCAGGGCAGGACCTGCAGGACTGCAGCCATGCCCCACTGTTCTCAGCACCACCTGGCACCCATGGCTGCCTAGGGGGAAGAAGCACCAGTAAGGCCGCTGCAAGACCAGAGTCACCCCCACCACCACCACCACAGCTACCTCTCTGAGGGCTTGGGGCCGCTGGACCCCACAGTGGCTGCTGCAATGGGCCATCTGCCAGTCCAAGACTTTCTGAGGCCCTCAGCTGCCTCATCTAACTCCAGTTCTCGGAGCCCAAGCCCGCCACCTACCATGTCCTTCTCTTCTGCAGGCTCTACTCTGGCCCTCTGGACACTCTGCCCCGGGTCCAAAGGTCCTGTTAGCCGAGCCCTCCCCTAGGCCACCCGCTTCGGCTGAGAGTTAATCATTCATAGAGGGAGCAATTCCTCTCATTGGGCTCCCGCCCCACCCCTTTTCCACCCCCTTCACTTCTAAGCCCTCGCCCAGGAGCAACACCCCTTTCTGGCACTCCTTCCTTGCCTGTTTACCACTTCTGTTGCCAAGAGGCTGCCGGCTGTCCCACCAACTGACCCTGAGCCCGATGACCTGTAGCCTGCTCAATTTCATTAGCTCATGGATCTGGTCTGGGAAGCCTAGGTCTGTGTGGGGAGGCTGTAGGCTCACAGGAGCACTGACAGGCAGACCCAGAGCACATCCTCAGGACACACAGCCTGAGGAATCCCAGTGCTCAAGGCCAGTCCAGCAAAAGGTTTGGGTTCAAGCAAGAAATGGCAGCAAAGACTGGCACATGATGGAACCTCAGATAAGTCCCTAGACACCACAATAAGGCCATATACCTTGGGGCCCACATTGCAGGACAAAAAAGGACACCCTTCCACCTACTTGGCTAGCTAGACCCACCTCTGCTAAGAACATGCCTTTCACTCTGACCTAACAAGACAAGTCTTGGGTCACACCACCCACAGGAGTGAGAGCCGAGTGTCTGGAGCAGGAAAGGCCAGGCTTCCAGAACTGAGGCCAGTCAGTTTCCCCACTGGGCAAGGTAAAGGCTAAAGTAGCCTCAGGGTGAAGGTCAGGAGGCTGTAAAGGAATTCAGGGACAATAAAGCCCCAAAGAGCTCATCTCTAAAAAAGGAATCTGCTTGGGGCGCCTGGGTGGCGCAGTCGGTTAAGCGTCCGACTTCAGCCAGGTCACGATCTCGCGGTCCGTGAGTTCGAGCCCCGCATCGGGCTCTGGGCTGATGGCTCGGAGCCTGGAGCCTGTTTCCGATTCTGTGTCTCCCTCTCTCTCTGCCCCTCCCCCGTTCATGCTCTGTCTCTCTCTGTCCCAAAAATAAATAAATAAATAAAAAGAAAAAAAAAGGCATCTGCTTTAACAATGCCCACCATAAATGCTGCCAGCTGACTGCACAAGTATGCACAGAGCAGGGGAAGGAGGCTGGGAATCAGGCTTCAGCCCTACCAAAGAGACAATTCCTTTTCTCTCACTGGACCTCACATACAAAATGAGAGGTGGGATGAGAAGATTAACGCTTTCCCCTTGACATCCTTGGTCTCTCTGAAGCTGCCCACTGTTAACACAGAAAACCCTGAGCCCCACTTTATCCCACACTCAAAAAACCTAACAATGTGTAGTCCTCAGCCACTTAGCCAGCATGGTTCTCAGCTTTCCCGTAAGACCAATGCTGCCTGACTCCAGCATTAAAAGGAACACAGAGGGTACTGACATATGGACTCTGAAAAATGGGCTCAACTTTTGCCAGGAAGCCCCTGGGGATGGCCCATTAGGCTAGGAACCAAAAGCGGCTTAGAATCTAGCAATAGCCTGACAGCCTGCATGAACTTTGTACCTCTTTCCCAGATGGACACAGGCCTTGCCACAGTACACCAGAGCTCAGGGGAGGGAGGGGGAGAGGGGTGTTCAAGGCAAAGGTTGCCAGTTAAAATATAAGATGTATTTGAATTTCAAATAAATCAGATCTTTTCTTTCTTTCTTTTTTTTTTTTTTTTTTTTTTTTTGAGAAAAAGAGAGAAAGAGCAGGGGAGGGGCAGAGAGATGGAGAATCCCAAGCAGGCTCTGCCCTATCAGCAGAGCCTGACCAGGGAGCTCAATCTCACCATCCTGAGATCATGACCTGAGCTGAAATCAAGAGTCCTACGCTTAACTGACGGAGTCACCCAGGTGCCCCTCAATTAGGGATTTTTAAAATACAAGTATGTTCCATACAATATTTGAGGCACACCTACACTAAAAAAAAGTTACCTATCTGAAATTAAATTTTAACTGCACGTCCTGTATTTTTACTTGCTACTCTTTATTCACACACCCTCTCTCCTAAAACTCCCAGGTACTCCAGAGATAAATCCGGAAACAACGAGAAGACCCTCCTTGACTCCTCCCCGCCACCAAGTGGGGCTGGAGCCACTTCCGGCCTTTTCCTGCCCGCACATGCTCCGGAAGTAATGTCATCCTCTACCGGCGCGTTAGACCTTTCCGAGGGAACTTCGCTGCCGCGTGATGTCCGATAGTGACCCGAGAAATAATGGCCCGCCACCACCTGGACCCGCCACTGCCCGGCCCAAGGACTTCTTCCGTGGGCCCTCGCGCCGTGGATTTACCGCCCCACCGCTCTGGGTCGCGGCTTCCGGTGCCGGAGACCGGAAGTACTCGCGGGTAGGGCGGAGCGGAATCAGGAAGTGTGGGGTGAGAGGGGGCGGGGTTGGGGTGCTGCGGGGCGCAAGCTGCCGTGGGAAGGGGGTGTGAGGTTTGTGCGAGTGCGTACTAAGGCGTTTCCTCCGCTCGGACTTTTGGGAGGCTTGGGTGGAGCCACCTTCAAGCTGTATTGCTTTCATCTCTGCAACGGGGGCAATAATCTCTGACTCACCCAATTGCCGTAAGCGTCCCCTCCTTTATCCCGTAGGATCCCATCAGTCAGCAAATACATTCCTTCCTCCTGTTAGGTGCCCGGTAATAGACTGAGCAAAGGGACTGAGAATTACGATTTCCCCACAATTCACCCTTTCTGGAGCCAGATTAAATCATCCCGGCTCCTCTCCACCTCTGTAATCCCACAACTCTTTTGTGTTCACCCCTCTCCTCCGTGGCCAACCAATTGCATGAACCTCGAGCACACAAGCTGCCTGTAAACATGAATGACCCTGGGTCTCCCTTACTCTCTCCATTCTCAGCCTGTGTCCACCCTTGAGCCTGACTTGATGCCTTCCCGCATTCAAAAGACAAGTCCTGACCAGACTCCAAAGACACAAAAGAGTTGTTTTTTTTTTTTTTTTTTTTTAACTGATATTCTCCTGGGGAGATGGGGGGAGGGAGTTACATCACAAATCACACAGCAGACTTTCTAAAAATCTTAAAACATATCCCCACCACCACCACCAGTTTCCTTTTGCAGCTGCCACATCTCTCCATAGGTCTCCAAACCATGCTCTGTTCTCATGAACTCCTCCTAACCCCTTCCCATCTGTCTCCCTGGATTTTTCTTTCCAATTATAACAGAGGACCTTTTATTCCCTGTCACCCTCTCCCAAACTTCCCCTCTCCATCATCAAAACAAAGGCACCTTCAGGAGAATCTGCCCTCCTTAGATGTGGGGAGATTGTCAATACTTAAAATTTCAGTTTTTCCTTGCTGATAGTAAGTAGTCTTGGTTCAGCTTGCATTTATTCATTCCTCCAGCATTCAGCAGACATTCCCTGACTTTCTATGTAGGTCAAATGCTACAGCTACTGGGATGAGTAAGAAATGGTACTTTGAGTTGAGAATTTTACTCTGCTTTCATAATTGCAGACCCCCATTACTAGAAGGAATGTATATTTGAGCACCTCTCTCATTATTTAGTGCCAGAGACTCATGAACAAATACCATTTACCATGCCAATGCTGTTCTGTCAGACTGTAAGCAGGAAGACTAATTATACCCATATCCTTCTCCCACCCCACTACTCACAAGATGTATTTAACAGCAAGGTTTAAATGCCCACTGGACTCTTGAGTTCTTGGAAGGTGGTGACTTGGTCTAATTTATATTTGCATCTCTACTGCCTTGCATAGGACCAGGCACTAATAAAAGCTGGAATTTCTATATTTTTTATCTCCCACCCCCACTTTCTTTCTTCCTTTCCTTATTTTTTTAACAAATTAACAAGAGAACAGTGAAGTAAGTACTCAGCTACAAAGTGCTGCAGACCCAAAGTAGAAAATATTTCACAAAAGGAAAAGAAATGGGGCGCCTGGGTGGCTCAGTCGGTTGGGCGGCTGATTTCGGCTCAGGTCATTATCTCACAGCTCGTGAGTTCAAGCCCTGCGTCGGGCTCTGTGCTGACAGCTCAGAGCCCAGAGCGTGCTTCAGGTTCTGTGTCTCCCTCTCTCTCTACCCCTCCCACGCTCACGCTCTGTCTCTCTCTCTCAAAAATAAATAAACATTAAAAAAAAATTTTTTTTAAAGGAAAAGAAATAATGGTAATAACAAGTAGAAGCCTTCATGAAGCAGTGGGATTTGGATCTAAGAAAACAATTGGGCTCATCAGAATGCATACACATACCTTGATAGTAGGCATGAATATGCCTATAGTCTTTTTAAGTGCACTTTGACAGTAAGTATCAATGTCAAAAATGAGGGGGCGCCTGGGTGGCTCAGTTGGTTAAGTGTCTGGCTTCGGCTCAGGTCACGTGTGAGCCCTGCATCCGGCTCTGTGCTGACAGCTCAGACAGAGCCTGGAGCTTGCTTCGGATTCTGTGTCTTCCTCTCCTTCTGCCCCTCCCCCACTGGTGCTCGCGCGCGCGCTCTCTCTCTCTCTCTCTCTCTCAAAAATAAACATTAAAAATTTTTTTAAATTAAAAAATGTGACAGGCAACTTCAGTACGAGGAAATAACTGGTTGTGTAGACAAAGATGATGTAGGGAAGGAAAAAGACTTTGTCCTCTATTCTCTTAGTTTCAGTGGTTGAGGCCCTACGAACTAAATTGACAGAAGACAGATCAACAGAGGGAAAAGTTTATTTCATATGTATATGAGGGGACTCAGAGAAATGAAGTAAAAACCACAAAGAGGCCAATAGGCCTGAGAGCTTATATATATATAATATATATATATATATATATATATATATATATATATACCAGTTTAAACAAAAAGCAATAAATTTGAAAGATGTGATGAGACAAAAGATATATATATAAAATATATATATATTATATATATGGAACTAATAGAAGATAAGGATTGCTGTTAGTAAGATTTGTTTGTACAGATTCACCTTTGGCATTGGCTCTCCCTCTCCTGGTACAGGGAGGACTCTTTCTCATTGGAAATTTATATCCTGCTTTTATGTAGGAAGGAGGAGGGCAGGGAGCCTTTTCTGCATCTGTCCTGAAATTTCTTCAATTCAAAGTAATCCTTATGCCAAAGTGGCATATTTTGGGATGGCATATTCTGATCCCCTTTAAATGGACATGAGATATCCAGCCCAGAGTTGTTGTGAGTATAGAGCAATCTAAATATCCATTGAGAAGATAATTTATACAAATAAGTTATAGTACTTCTAAACAGGTATTTAAAATGGTATTCTAATATTATTAGGGCTTACATATGTGTTACTTTTTGCAATGCTATTCTATGTTTAAAAAAAACTGTTGAAAAGATAATTTACCGACTGGGTGGCTCAGTCGGTAGAGCATGTGACTTTTGATCTCGGGGTTGTGAGTTTAAGCCCCACATTAGGCATAGAGCTTACTTTAAAAAAAGAAAAACAACCATTTAAGTCAAATATATAAGCCTTCTGCATTATTCGAGCAAGCTGAAGGAAAGAAGGCATGTACTGGGGTACATTACTTACACCCTATTGAGGGAGAATTTACTGAATTTATTCATCAGATTAAGCTTTAATTAAAAATTTTTTAAGTTTATTAGTCTTGAGAGAGAGAGGAGAGAGAGAATCCCAGGTAGGCTCCCACTGTCAGTACAGAGCCCAACGTGGGGCTCGAACTCAAGAACTGTGAGATCATGACCTGAGCCAACATCAAGAGTCGGATAATTAACCAGCTGAACCAGCCAGGTGCCCCTGGATTAAGCTTTAATTTGAATGTTCCCTTTTAAAGTTTTTTTTTTTAATGTTTATTTATTTTTGAGAGAGAGAGACAGAGACAGAACACGAGTGGGGGAAGGGCAGAAAGAGAGGGGGAGAAACTGAATCTGAAGCAGGCTCCAGGCTCCGGGCTGTTAGCACAGTGCCCGACTCAGGGCTCGAACTCACGAACCGTGAGATCATGACCTGAGCCTAAGTCAGACGCTTAACCAACTGAGGCACCCAGGTGGCTCTAAAACATCCCCTTTTAGAGCAAAGGAAGAGGTTGTTCCTGGGTGAGGTTAGGTCATCACTGACCAGGGGAAGATGGCAGTAATGGTACCCATCTCCACTAACAGTGCTGCATCTCAGGAATTCAACATGGGTGAAGTACTTGGTCCCCGTAACTCTGAAATCTGCACACCACCACCCCCGGCCCCGCTCCCCGCACACAAGCTCAAAGAGGTCATCAGGGTAGTGAATGGTACAAATTTGTGAGATCAGTGCTCAGTCTTGGGCTTTCTGACCTTGGAACTTTGCTGTAAATAAGCCCTGCTTGTTGAGAAAGCTGATCACAAATGACTGCAGCCGTTTGAGGTTTCAGATGCCCATGGAGGTTTGGAGTGTTAGTGCACATTGCCAGTCCAGCAGAGTCAGCAGCCGTCCCCCTCAAGTCCCTGTCCCTCTATCGACATTCACCCTGTTATCCTCCAACCTCAAACCATGGTGGTGTGTGCTAGTGCTATTTACCACCTAAGTCCAGTTCTCTCCCCTTCCAGCACTTCCTGGCCCTCTTGTGGTTGAGAAGAGTCATTCAGCTAGTTATGGCCAACCGGTGGCATAGCGAGTAGAAGTGGTGTGGTTCATTTCTGGGCAGTTAACTGCCCAGGTGAAACCTTCCTGAGCATTTTCCCCTTGGGCTTAGCAACTGACAACCTTCAAGATGGTGGCTTTTTTGCCAACCTAAAACCTGAGTGACAGATGGGAAGAGCCATCCTGCTAACCCACAAAGGACAGGTATTGAAAATAGAAAGTAGGGGCGCCTGGGTGGCGCAGTCGGTTAAGCGTCCGACTTCAGCCAGGTCACGATCTCGCGGTCCGTGAGTTCGAGCCCCGCGTCAGGCTCTGGGCTGATGACTCAGAGCCTGGAGCCTGTTTCCGATTCTGTGTCTCCCTCTCTCTCTGCCCCTCCCCCGTTCATGCTGTCTCTCTCTGTCCCCAAAATAAATAAACGTTGAAAAAAAAATTTAAAAAAAAGAAAATAGAAAGTGAACCTTTGATGTTTAAAGCTACTAAGATTTTGGGGCACCTGGATGGTTCAGTCATTTGACCATCCGACATTGGCTCAGGTCATGACCTCACAGTTGGTGGGTTCGAGCCCCGCGTCGGGCTCTGTGCTGACAGGGTGAAGCCTTCTTTGGATTCTGTGTCTCCCTCTCTCTCTGTTCCACCCCGACTCATGCTCTCTGCGTCTAAAAAATTAAAAAAAATTTTTTTTATTTTAAAAAAGCTACTAAGATGTGGGAGTTTGTGTTATTGCACCATAACCTAGCCTGTGCTGGTTGATATGTACACTTTATCCTGTTGCAAGTTAGTTTCAGAAATCAAGACCTGCATTTTGGAATCTTGATCTACTTTTGATATCAGATCATCTGGAAAATGTTGGTTCTCACTGGCATTCATCTTGCTAGATGCACCAAGAGATCAAGAACATCTTGCTGTATATTCAAATTCAGGAGAGTCTTGTACACTAATCAATACCACAAGGCAGGAGCACAAAGCAGAAAGCAACTTTCATGAGGAGAAATTCTTTGCATCAGTCTTGGGATTCTGTGGTGGGGCAGATTTTTATTCCATCAGTTCATGTGGCCTCTGGGGTTCTCTTCCTTTACTGCATTTTAATTGTGACTGGACAAAGGTAAATGATTGCAAGAATTCAGGACCAGCAAGAAATGTAAGATTGATGTAGAACCAAAAATAAAAATAGTGAACATGAACATGTTCCGTCTTTTCTCCAATAAGATATACTCAGCTTGGTTATTCAATGTAAAAACTATTGTGAATTATTATACTGCATCCATAAGAGAAACCTTAAAATCCACTGTGAAAATAAAGCAGTGATTTTTTTTTAATTTATGCAAAACCTGGGATAAATCAGGCTCTCCATCATCAATTCCAAACTGGAGGTAGCTGCCTTCTCAGGGAGGCACTCCTGGTTTCCATGGCCTCCCTTCCACTTATCCTTGACATCCTGGACCTCTTCCTTAGCATTCAGCCCCTAATGCCTCATGGAGGTGGCACCAAGGGGTAAAGAGATCCCTTTTGGGGGCTTCCAGGGCCAGCTCTACAGTGAGTTTTCAGGAGCCTCCTCTTCCACCCTCCACCCCTGCTTTTGTCTCTGCAGCGCTAGACCCTTCTCCAGGTCAGGTCCAAGGTGGGTGCTCTGGGAGACCCCAGAGACACCAGAGCTCCGATGTGGGGATGGATAGGGTTCTGAGGCCGGAAGGAGTGGCGTTTTCTTTTTCTTTAAGTTTTTTAATTTTATTTGAGAGAGAGAGAGCATGAGCGGACAGAGGCAGAGAGAGAGGGAGAACCACCCGGGGTTCAAACTCAGGAACTCAGATCATGACCTGAGCTGAAATCAAGAGTCGATGCTTAACTGACTGAGCCACCCAGGCACCCCAGCAGTGGAGCTTTCTTAGGTGAAAGCTGTGAAACACCATAGGCTATTTTTCTTGCAAGGAGGGCTGGGGGGTATAAATAACGCTCCCAGAAGCAGCACTGCTGTGACAGATCCGGGGTTGCCAAAGCACTGCAGGTTGAATTGTCAGAAAGGATTTTTAAGCCTTTTGAAATAGTTCTGTATGTTTAGAGGCAGAGGCCCTGGGCCTCTAGGCAATTCTTCCTGGATCTGAGCAGTCTAGGTTTATCTGGGAAGAACCCATCCCTTCCTTCCAGAACAAAAAGGCATTGTTTACCAACAATGGACTTTGTTAAATGTGAATGACTACCTACCCTTTGCCCTAGAAACTGGGCTGGAACTTTCCAGTCAGAAGCAGGGTATGAATCCAGACTCAAGGCTTATTGGCTGTGTGACTTTAGGAAAGTTATTTAACCTCTCAGTCTTCATCATTAAAATGGGGTTAAGAGCATTAAATAAACAATATGTTTCTAGTGCATGTAGAAAGGCTCAAAGTTGTGGCTGGGCCAGCTTTGTGGGTGTGGGACCTGTGTAGTCACACAGGGAACCAAGGTCAGAAGGGTCCTGCACTCGAAGATTGAATATTGTCAAATATTCTACCGTTGCTGTCTAGCATTTCTTAATGATTTTTTGAGGAGGGGCCCATATTTGTATTTTGTACTCGGCCCTGAAAATTATGTAGTTGATTTCAGACCTCCTCTTCTCAGACCCCCTGGTCCTAGGGCTCAGGACCTCTCTGAGGAATTCCAGTAGGTGGTCACATGTTAGGAGGACCAGTGTCCAAACTGGGGGCGGGGCGGGGTGGGGGGAGCAGAGGTGGCACTGTGGTTCCTGGGCAGTACTGAGGCTGTAATGAGAACATCTGAACTCCCCCGCTATGACAGGCATGTCCTGGCCACTGGGCCCAGGAGAGCTCTTTAGGCAAGAGACCTAGAAACCCTCCCTCACTCAGTAGCTGAAGGCCACACTTGGGAGTCGTCCACAGGCTGATCCCTTGGGGGAAACTGAACACTGCATGTAATTCAGGCGTGGTACAAGCCACGTGAATTATATGAAATCAGCCCCGGGTTCCTTGGAAAAAGAATGTTACCTCCATGCATAGCCATCATTATTTCCTATTGGTGGTACGTGAAATGAAGCATTCATTTAGCAAAAGCAGGCAATTTGTCAGGTGAGAAGTGTTCTATGTGAACTGAGTGTGACAGCTGAAATGTGCTATACGGAGTCACCGTGGGTTGCAATTGTGTTCCAACATTCTGCTTTTCTCTGTGGTGATTATGTTCACACACACACATACACACACACACACACACACACACACACACACACACACACACACACAGCCTTCCCAAAGAAGAGTCACACAACTGTAGTTATTGTGAGGGCTTGTTTAAGAAGTTGAGGGGGAGTAGAAAACACAACCCCAGAGTGTGCCACTTGGGCATGTAGATTGTTTTGAACTGAAGGAAATTAAGCTGACTCAGGAAAACCGCCCAAGGAATTCAGATAGAGGGCCTGTAACAGGAAGAGAGCTGTTACCAGAGATAACTGTTTACATCAGAAAGACTTATCTGTGGGGCGCCTGGGTGGCTTAGTCCCTTGCCCATCCAACTCTTGATCCCAGCTGTCGTGATCTCAGAGTTCGTGGGGGTAAGCCCCCGTGTTGAGCCTCACGTTGACTGTGCAGACCCTGCTTGGGATTCTCTCTCTCCAAACAAACAAACAAACAAACAAGCTTTTTAAAAATGCTGTTTAAAAAAACAGAAAACTTATCTGCCTCGCGTGACAAACATTTGTTTACCAAACATTTGCTCTTCTCATCTTCTTATGAATTGTCTTTCTCCCCATTGAAGCCCTAGCCCCCCACCCTTTTCTCCATGGCTCAGCATATGGTATACAAACCTCAATTGCCAGGGCACCTGGCTGGCTCAGTCAGAAGAGCATATGACTCTTTTTTTTTTTTAATGTTTATTTATTTATTTTGAGAGAGAGCTAGCAAGCTCCCATGTGAGTGGGGGAAGGGCAGACAGAAAGGGACAGAGAGAATCCTAAGCAGGGATTCTGCGCTGTCAGCACCAAGCACGACTCAGGGCTTGATCTCACGGTTCATGTGATGATGACCTGAGCCGAAATCAAGAGTCAGACCCTTAATCTACTGAGCCACCCAGGTGCCCCAAGAGCATGACTCTTGATCTCAGGATGGTGAGTTTGATTCCCACATTGGGTGTAGAGATTACTTTAAATGAATAAGTAAAAACTTAAAAACAAAAAAACCCCTCAGTTGCCTGACTGCCTGAAGGGGCCAAGGGCAGGCTACCCCAAAACGTGCCACTTTGGTATATTGATTATTTTAAGTAAAATTTACTGAAGAAACAGCCTATGCAAGAAGGACACTCAGACCCTCCTCTGTCCCCCTGAAAGCAGAAAATAAATCTCCCAGGTGAAAGGTACCCTCCCTGTACCAGGAGCTAAAGAGACACCCTTCTCACCAGAGATGGGGAAATTCAGAGCCCAGAAGACTGTATAAATAACTCTTGTTACTTTTTACTAATTTATGACCCCAGCCCAAATTCTGTTTAGAATTTCTTACTAATCGAGGCTCCCAAAGTTAAGTTTTCTTTGTTCCGTCAATTCCTCACAGATTTATTGTCTCTTTGTCTAAAGAGTATGAAAACTGCCTGCCTTCATCATTTCTTGAAGTCTCAATTCCATAACTGGACTTCTGTACACGTGTAATGAAACTCTGGTATTTTTTCCTGTTCGTTAATCTGTGTCATGTCAATTTAATTCCTAGTCCAGTTGGAAGATGTTGAGAGTAGAGAAGAATTTTTTCTTCTCTTCAGTTGGTGTAGTTGGCAGGATACTTTAATTCACTGGACATCGCTTGCTCCAGACACTGTAGCAGCTGAGAGATCCTGGACATCCAACATCCAACATCCAACTGGCAAAAGGTAAGATCTCTTACCACGTCAGCCTCCTGGAAGCTCTACAGAGTCCAATGGAGATAGAGTGGTGAGAATCTTTTTTTCTTCCTGTAAATTTAGATTAGCAGGAGAAAATATTGTGGAACTAGCTCCTTGGGCAACTCTCAAGCTGACCTCAGAGACTGTTGAGTTAAAGAGACTGGCCATCCATTTAAACAAACTTTGCTGTGGATCCTCTATGTAAAAACAGAATGAGGTTTTTCCTTTTGTTCTGTGTCCTAAGAGTTTGGCTTTGTGACCCATGAGAACATTTTCTCTGATTCCTGCCTTCAGGAGAGTACACTTACTGAGGTCCACTTTGGTGGCCTGTCAAATAGAGATGCATAGTTACAATTTGCACTCTGTCTGGCCAGGCCAGCTTGCAGGGGAATTTGTCATAAAAGGTCCCAGCCCATAAGGGGCCTTTGTTGTCCAAGCTTTGTTGCTTGGCAGTGCTAGAAAAATCCCATCCCAGTAGCACCCACCCAGTGTCACAAATTGGAGGGTCTGTGACTGGAGGCATCTCACCATTTCATGAGAGACCAGAGACATCCTTACCTCCTGTGCAACAGAGGTCTTTGTTCTAAGACTAATTTTGGGAGTGAACTTTTGGATCATGGGGGTTATATCATATATGCCCTCTCTGGAAACCCCTTGTATCTTTGGTTAAACCATTAAAAGGCTTATTGGTTTGAGTCCCTATTAATAGATCCTATTCATCAATGGCCAGGCATTGACTATATTTGAAAAAATATAAATTGACTATATTTGAAAAAAAAAAAAATCCTGTATAAAGGACTCTCAGTTGTCTTATTGGAATAATAGCTAGGCTTAAGGACTGCCTTGACAAGATAAAAATTAGACTTAAGACAAATGACCACATCTAAACTAAATTTCCTTTCTTAAAATCCAGATCTCAAATCTGCCTATATTAACTTCCCTTCCCCTACAAGATTTGCAGAGAGCATTCCAGCTTCATCTCTAGGTTCAAAGTATACAAGCTACTCTTGTAAATGCTGAAGGCCAAAAAGTGAATTTAGCAGAAGCAACTGGGACAGGCAGTAGGGCTCACTTTGCTGTAATCAGGTCTGCCAGCTTCAGGCATTTCTATGCAATAACCTTCGCAGATGTATCCTAGACACCCCCCCCCAAACCATGCCCCCCACTTCAAAGAATTCATATCCCTTGAACAGCAGCATATCTTTTGAATTATAAAGCCCTTTTCCCTCCACTTGCAAAAGATCCTACCAAATTTAGAGAAGAATTAGAAAGATTAATTGCTATTCACAACCCTACTCACAGAGACCTTGACTGGCTGCTAAGGGGAGTTCTTCTGACCCAAGATTAAACCGGTTATTAGACAGGCCAGACTAGCCCCTGAGAAAACCCCTTCCACAAAAGAAACAGGTGATCCACATTTCTCACAGGCCCTCCTATAAATGATCTGCAAAAGGCCAGTATTCAGAGTCAAATAGAAGCCTAGGTTAAACTGTGTACTCAGTACTCAGAAAGAAGGCTTTTGTTAAAATGCTTTATGCAAACTTTACAAAGGCATAAATCTTTTGATTCTCATTTTAGTTAAAAATCTCTGTGATATAGGGGCGCCTGGGTGGCACAGTCGGTTAAGCATCCGACTTCAGCCAGGTCACGATCTCGCGGTCCGTGAGTTCGAGCCCCGCGTCAGGCTCTGGGCTGATGGCTCGGAGCCTGGAGCCTGTTTCCGATTCTGTGTCTCCCTCTCTCTCTGCCCCTCCCGCGTTCATGCTCTGTCTCTCTCTGTCCCAAAAATAAATAAATGTTGAAAAAAAAAATTAAAAAAAAAAAAATCTCTGTGATATAAAGAAACAAATTTAGTTTAAAAGGTGGGCTAATCCCTTGATATTCAGGCTATAATCCAGTTCTTTGGGGAATTAAAAACGCCTCTGTTTTACAAATATATATATAAAATGCGAAATTCAGCCTAGAAACAAGTCACAGCCGACCTATCTTTACAAACCTCACCTATTTCTATTAAAATGTTGATGGATATCGTACTTTTTTTTAAGTAGGCTCTATACCCAACATAGGGTTTGAACAACCCTGAGATCAAGAGTCACATGCTCTGCCAGCTGAGCCAGCCAGGCACCCCTGTTTATGAATAAAAGATCAAGCTACTGGAACAAAATTGTCCTCTACTTAGAAAAACAACAACAACAACAAACAAACTTGTGCTCTTTCTCTGCCCCTTAAAGTTATTAATCTTCTGTCCTTGAAATGACATAGCCCACAACTGCCTACGAATAAAGGGAAAAAAGGAGGGTGGGGAGTAGACCTTTTAAAATACAAGCTGCTAAAAGGGCTCTTTTAATGGCACCTCTGATATGCTCCAAATACCCACCTTAGAGGAAACATGGATACTTTCTCTGTAAATTTTCTACCCCCATCTTCTCTAGGACTTAAGAGCCATTCATTGAAATTCTTCGTTTTTTAAGTATATTTGTTTATTTTTGAGAGAGAGAGAAAGAGAATCCCAAGCAGGCTCCAGGCTAATAAACACCATGACAAGGGGCTTGGCATGGGGCTCCATGTGGGGCTTGAACCCACCTACCATGACCTCATGACCTGAACTGAAATCAAAAGTCAGAGGCTTAACTGATGCAGCTACCCAGGCGCCCCTCCATAGGTCATTCTAACTCAGAAATTTATCTCCAAGAATTGGAAATCATAAGGAGCCTTCAGTTTTAGAAGCTATATTGTTTAGGAGAGGTTCCACTTTAAACTGTATAGCATGAAATTTAAAAATTTAATAAATGGGCCAATCTTAACCCTATTGTGGTATTAATTTCACAAAATGTAAGTGTATCAAGTCATCAGGTTGTACATGTTACTTAATGTTATATGTTAGTTATATCTCAATACAGCTGGGGGGGCAACTTTCTAACTAGCTTAAACAATAAGGAATAATTGTTATTTCACGTAACAAGGGATTTCAAGGTAGGACGCTGTAGAGTTGGTGTGCAGGTCACAAAGACCCTGGGTCAGTGTCCTAGAGCTGCTCTAACACTCACACAAAGTGGGTGGCCTAAAACAATAGGGTTTTATTGTCTCAGTTCTGGAGGCCAGTAGTCCAAAATCAATTTGTCACCAGGGTCATGTTTCTCTGAAACCTATAGGAGACACTCCCATCTCTAACTTCCAACTTCACAGGGCCACCTTCTGTCTCTCCCCTCTTCTCTCTCTCTTTTTTAAGTTTATTTTGAGAGAGACAGAGAGTGCAGGCAGGGGAGGAGTGGGGTGCATACAGAGGATCCCAAGCAGACTCTGTGTTGACAGTGGAGAGCCTGATGTGGGGCTTGAACTCACACACCGTGAGATCACGACCCGAGCTGAAGTCAGATGCTTAACTGACTGAGCCACGCAGGAGCCCCTCTCCTCTTCTCATAAGGACACCAGTCATATTGGATTCAGGGCCCAGCCTACTCCAGTATGACGTCATCTTTACTAATTACATCTGCTGCAACCCTGTTTCCAAATTTGGTCACATTTTGGGGTGCTGGGGGTGGGGACTTCAATATATCTTTTTGGGGGGGGGGGACACAATTCAATCCATAACGGACCTTTTCCATCTTTCTGTTCTGCCATTCTCATCCTGCTGGCTTGCCTTTAGGCTGCTTTCCTCATGATCAGACTTGGCTACAGGCATCACATCCAGCACAACAGTGTCCAACGGATGAAGAGGGATCATTTCTTCCTTGTATTTCTTTTAGAAGCAAAGAAACTGTGAGGTGCCTGGGTGACTCAGTCAGTTAAACATTTGACTCTTGGTTTCAGCTTAGGTCATGATCTCACGGTTCGTGGGTTCAAGCCCCTCATCGGGCTGGGGGGCCTGCTTGAGATTCTCTCTCTGCCCCACTCCCTCTCCCCCCCCATCCCACAAATGTGCACTCTCTCTCTCTCTCAAAATAAACAAGCATTAAAAAAATAGATAAGCATTTAAAAAAAAAAAAGAGGCAAAGAAATCTTCCAAGACCCCTTCCCCAGCAGACTTCCTCTCATTTCTCATTAGCAAAAATACCATCACACTGGCAAGCCTAATCCCATCACTGGAAGGGAAACAAGACCACCCATCATGATTGGTTTGGATCAAGGGTTCTCAAATTCCAGTATGTATCAGTATCACCTAGAGGGCTTGTTAAAACAAATTGCTGGGCTCCACCCCCAGAGCTTCTAGTTCAGTAGGTGTGGCACAAGATCTGAGAATTTGACTTTTTAAAAACTTTTATTATTTTTTTAAAAATTTAATGTTGGGGCACCTGGGTGGCTCAGTCGGTTGAGCACCCGACTTTGGCTCAGGTCATGGTCTCGCGGTTTGTGAGTTCGAGCCCCGTGTCAGGCTCTGTGGTGACAGCTCTGAGCCTGGAGCCTGCTTCGGATTCTGTGTCTCCCTCTCTCTCTGCCCCTCCCCTGCTCACGCTCTGTCTCTCGCTCTTTCAATAATAAACGTTAAAAAATTTTTTTTAATAAAAAAAATTTTTAATGTTTTATTTATCCTTTATTTCTCTCTCAAAGATAAACGTTAAAATTTTTTTTAAATAAAACATTTAATAAAATTTTTTTAATGTTTTATTTATCCTTGAGAGAGACAGAGCATAAGCGAGGGAGGGGCTGAGTGAGAGAGGGACACAGAATCCGAAGCAGGCTCCAGGCTCTGAGCTGTCACCACAGAGCCTGATGCGGGGCTCGAACTCACAAACCACGAGATCATGACCTGAGCTGAAGTCGGACGCTAAACCCACTGAGCCACCCCGGTGCCCCTTGATTTTTTTTAATGCTTACTTGTGAGAGAGAGCAAGTGGGGGAGGGGCAGAAAGAGGAAGAGACAGAATCTGAAGCAGGCTCCGTGAGGTTAGCTCAGAGCCTGATGTGGGGCTCTAGCTCACAAACTGTGACAGCATGACCTGAGCTGAAATCAAGAGTCGGATGCTTTACCGACTGAACCACCTGGGTGCCCCAAGAATTTGACTTGTTTTTTTAAATTTTTTTAAACGTTTTATTTATTTTTGAGACAGGGAGAGACAGAGCATAAACAGGGGAGGGTCAGAGAGAGGGAGACACAGAATCTGAAACAGGCTCCAGGCACCGAGCTGTCAGCACAGAGCCCGACGCGGGGCTCGAACTCATGGACCGCGAGATCATGACCTGAGCCGAAAGTTGGCCGCTTAACCAACTGAGCCACCCAGGCGCCCCAAGAATTTGACTTTTTGACAAGTTCTCAGGCAAGGCTGATGGCTACTGGTCCCAAGACCACACTTTGAGAACCGGTGGTTTAGACTGAGGATTTATCTCAGAGGACTAGGGTCAACTCTTGGAAGAGGCATTGCTATCCAGAGGAGGGAGGAATACCTGAACAAAATCAAGATTCCATCAGAAAAGAGCCAAGAGGGGCACCTGGGTGGCTCAGTCGGTTGAGTGGCCGACTTCCGCTCAGGTCATGATCTAGCGCTCCGTGAGTTCGAGCCCCGTGAGTTCGAGCTGTGCTGACAGCTCAGAGCCTGGAGCCCGTTTCGGATTCTGTGTCTCCCTCTCTCTGACCCTCCCCTGTTCATGCTCTGTCTCTCCCTGTCTCAAAAATAAAAAAAAAAAGAAAAAGAAAAAAAAGAAAAAAAAAGAAAAAAAAGAAAAGAGCCAAGAGGTGGAAGCTATTGAGCAGGCAACCACACAGCGGCCAAAGAACAGCTAGGAAGAGACAAGGAGTGTGTCCAGTCAGGTGAAAAGAGTCAGAACAGGAAGATGTCAATGGAGCCATGGAGAAGAGATTAGGGAGTGGTCAAAACCATTAATGTCACAGATAGGAACAGGAAGGTAAGCACTGAACAGTGACCATTGGATTGGACCACTAAAATATCTTTATTGATGTCAGCAAAAGCAATTTTATTTTGAAGACAACACGTAGGAACAGTTATACAAAATGCAAAATATTTACATATCATTATCTGCTACTGATACCAAGTGGTAGCACTAATTTCTAGGGCTGGGATTGGTTTTTCTGGAATCCAGGTAACTAGGTGATTAATAAGAGACCATGGAGTTTGGATTTACTGCTAAACAATAAAATAAGTTTACTGAGACAGAACTCAGTATTCTGAGCTCAAGTTCAAACATAGCCACATCCTGAGTCCTAAGTTGGACGAAAGGTCATGATTGTGGGGAATGGTTTGCATATCCTCATCTATTTGCCTCATCTCTTTGTCCACACATCTGTCTCTGCATATGTTCAGATATGTCTACTAATCCATCAACTCCTACCTACTCCTCTCTATGCACATTTATTGTCAAGCTTCACATATATACATAGGTATCTACAGACAAATCCAGGTTCTGCCACTTGCTACTGGAATACCTCTCTTGGCCTCCATTTTCACATCTATAAAATATAGATAATTGCATCTCTTATAGAGTTGTGAGGATTAGGTGAGAGATCACGTGTATAAATAAAACTGCATATGTATGCAAGGCAATTGTTATTATGGCTACACACCCTTTACTTTCTCCACATGTAACATTGTCAGCTACGACTGATTTCCAAGTGTTGGATGGCTACGGTTTTTAAAATATATTTATACTGATTCCAACCATGTTACATTCTGGAAGAAGGAAAACTATGAAGGCTCTATAAAGATCAGGGTTTGCCAGGAGTTATGGTGGGGGTGGTAGGGATGAATCGGTGGAGCACAGAGGATTTTTAGGGCTGTGAAAATACTCTGTATGATATCATAATGATGGATACTTGTCATTATATGTTTGTCCAAACCCATACAATGTATAAAACCAAGAGTGAGCCCTAATGTAAATTACAGTTAGGGAGATTTTGATGTGTCAATGTAGGTTCATCCTTCGTAACAAATGTATCACTCTAGTGGGTGTTGTCGATAATGGGGGCTGCTATGAATGTGTGGGGACAGGGAGTATACCCAACATTTCTGTATCTTCCTCTTTTGATGTGAACTTACAACTGCTCTAAAAAAAATTAAGTGTTATGGGGCGCCTGGGTGGCGCAGTCGGTTGGGCGTCCGACTTCAGCCAGGTCACGATCTCGCGGTCCGGGAGTTCGAGCCCCGCGTCGGGCTCTGGGCTGATGGCTCGGAGCCTGGAGCCTGTTTCGGATTCTGTGTCTCCCTCTCTCTCTGCCCCTCCCCCGTTCATGCTCTGTCTCTCTCTGTCCCAAAAATAAATAAACGTAGAAAAAAAATTTAAAAAAAAAAAAAAAAAATTAAGTGTTAGAAGAAAAAGAGAGAAAATGGAAAAAAGGTAAACGGGCCAATCAAATATCTGAAATCCTTTGGCTAAATTCATCTATTCAATTAAAAATACAAATTGAGCCAGGGGTACTGGGTGGCTCAGTCGGTTGAGTGTCTGACTCTTGATTTCAGCTCAGGTCATGATCTCAGGGTCATGGGATCAAGCCCCTTGTTAGATTCCGAGATGGGTGTGGAGCCTGCTTGGGATTCTCTCTCTCTTCTCGCTGGCCCTCTCCCCTGCTCACTCTCTCTCTCTCAAAAAAAAAAAAAAAAAAAAAAAAAAAGAAAAGAAAAAAAATTAAGTCAGACCCTGGCCAGACCCTAGATAAATTGGGAAGCAAAATTACTTCACAAACACATGATGGAATCATATGTAGCCACTCAAAATGTTCTGTACTCATTGACCTAGAAGATAGATGTTCATACTATTGGATGAAAAGCGTAGGTTATAAATATTAAATTATGAACCCATTAAAAATATATTTCAAGGAAAAATCTGAAAAGTTCTACGTCAAAATGGTAAAACTTATGTCATGTATATTTTACCCTAATAAAAACCAATGTAACAGCAGTTACTTCTGGATGCTAGGTTTGTTTTTCTTGTTACTAATTTGTATTTTTTAGTGTCTCTGCAATGAATATGTATTTGCTTGTGTGAAAACTAAGTAAATAAATAAAATAATGATTTTGTTTTAAGTCTATTTCTTTATTTTGAGGGAGGGGGAGAGGGAAAGAAAGGGGGAGGAGATCAAGGGGGGGAGGGCAGAGAGAGAGGGAAATTCCCAAGCAGGTTCCGCAGAGCCTGCCTTCACAAACCACAAGATCACAACCTGAGCCGAAGTCAAGAGTCAGATGCTTAATGGACTGAGCCACCCAGGTGTCCCGATTTCTTTTTTTTTAAGTAGGCTCCATGCCCAATGTGGGGCTTGAACTCACAACCCTGAGATTGAGAGTCACATGCTCTACTGACTGACCCAGCCAGGTGCCCCAAATGAAATAATGATTTAAAAGAAAAGGAAAAATAAAAAATTAAGTCTGACGCTCTTCAAGAAGTTTGATGCACTTCTGACTGCAGCAGTCCCGTCTACCCATCCCCCACTGGAGCCAGCCTTTCTGGGTCACCTTTTAATGTCCAGCCTTTTTTTTTTTTTTTTTTTAACGTTTTATTTATTTTTGAGACAGAGAGAGGCAGAGCATGAACGGGGGAGGGTCAGAGAGAGGGAGACACAGAATCTGAAACAGGCTCCAGGCTCTGAGCTGTCAGCACAGAGCCCGACGCGGGGCTCGAACTCACGGACGGCGAGATCATGACCTGAGCCGAAGTCGGCCGCCTAACCGACTGAGCCACCCAGGCGCCCCTTAATGTCCAGCCTTTAAGGCACTGTTGGACTGGAAGCTAGGAGAGCCCCACTCTAACAGGGCAGGAAGCCAGACGAGGAATGTGAAACAGGCTGAACCATTTCAGGACACTCTTAAAATAGGAAAAAATGACTTTTCCATCCCAAAAATAATTCAGGGAGTCAAGTCTTGGGAGGAAACTTCAGTCTTAACAGTGAAATCTGGGAAAGGTATAGGGAGTACAAAACTAGAAAAGATTTTCTTACAGCTGACAACATTCAGTTGTTTCTATCTCTGGTTGTTTTTGTTTTCCGTGGGTTAAAAGAATTCAAACAAATGGTATCTCACTTGGTGTATTCAACTTCTTGGAAGTTCCAGGACATGGCACCAAATCTGTCCTTATTGCCATTTAACCATTCAAAGCAGACTCTACATCAGCCTTTCCAGCCTGTGAAATAAAGGAGGAATTGCTGGGAAGTGAGAGCTTCAGGGCACAGAGGACTTTTCTTCTATTGCTTCGCAGTTTGGAAAGTTGCCATCCATTCAGGTTTCACTCAGGCTTTTGCCAGATCCCAGAACAAATTGTAGCCAGAAGTTCTGCTCTTTGTGTGAAGGCAATTGCAGCCCAGACTTAACCAGGATCTTGCCCTCTCCCTTCAAAGAACAACTTCTTTTTATGTGTAGGGATCCTGGCTTTCCTTTTACCCAGGGATGTCCCTTAGTTCTTTCTAGAAAGATTCAACAATCCCAGGGTTTCTGCTTTCTTTTTACCATTGTCCAGGTTATATCTGGATCTCTGGATATCACATCTTGTTCTTTTTTTAAAAAAAAATTTTTTTTTAACATTTATTTATTTTTGAGACAGAGAGAGACAGAGCATGAATGGGGGAGGGTCAGAGAGAGGGAGACACAGTTTCTGAAACAGGCTCCAGGCTCTGAGCCATCAGCACACAGCCTGACGCGGGGCTTGAACTCACAAACCATGAGATCATGACCTGAGCCGAAGTCGGACGCTCAACGGACTGAGCCACCCAGGCGCCCCTCACATCTTCTTAATATCAGTGATTTTAATGTTTAAGTCTTTCCTTTTCCTTTTTCTTCCTCTTTAGCCACTGCAGTTTAGCAAAGCAAAATAAACAGGCCTGTCTCCATTGTTAGAGACCTCAGGCAATTAATCTTTGAGTTGCTGCATGCAACTTAGAGATCTATGAACTCTCATACGCTGCACTGAGTTTGACCTCTTGCACAGAAAGTTAAAGCCAAGGTGCCTGCCCGGTACCTATTTTGTGATCAGATATCACTTTCCTTTGTTAGGGATCAACTTTCCTTCCTTTTAAGGCAAAAAATCTTTTAAACAAACCAGAGGGTAATGCAGCTGTTTTACATCTTGAACGTGATGGTGGCTGCACGACTGAACATGGGTGTCAAAACTTATAAAACTACCCATTTAAAAGGCCAGTTTTTACCGTACATCAGTTATACCTCAATTAAGAACACCACCAACAATTTGGTTTACTACCCTGGAAAAATGTGCAATATACAATACTAACCTGGGGGGAAGTGATGGTTGCATTTATAAAGTTTATGTAGATATATGAATAAAGGAGGAGGAAATTGGGAGAACTTAATTTGTTGAATAAGAGATAACTTTCCTTTTTAAGAATTTCTTTGTAATCGATGCTATTAATTTTGAGGCTGTAAATACATCTTGAAACTTAAAGGTGAGTGATTATAAAAATGTGTGGAGCTATACACTTAAAATTAGTCCACCTTATTCACTTTACGTTATATGTCAATTAAAAAGTTTTTATAGAAGTCTTAAAAGAAAGTTCTGGGCAGTAGTTACAAGGGTGTATATCCAAATGAAAAAAAATCACTTAAAATTTGTGCAGTCTATCGTATCATACAGCTCAAAAAAACGAACAAAAAATCCCCCAGACCCTGAAACTGAAACTATGCTTGCGCTGTGGTGCACTAGCAGTCAAAGCCCGCCAGCGGTTAGCGCACTAACTCACCCCCAGGCCGCCGCTCCAGTGGCGTAGCCGACCCTCGCAGTACCTGCTCCCAGTGGCCTGCGATCCCGCACAAAAGCCCACGGCTTCCGAGCACCCTCGGCCTTCCGGCCCACCAAAGGGAAGCCCGTGGACATCCCCGCCCCTCGCGCCCTACTGCCCGTCAGGGAATCGCCGCCTCGGGCCACCCCGCCACTCCATTCCTCGGCGGCCGCACTGACGTCACCGCCCCACCGCCCCTTCTCGCGCTGCCGTTGCGCCCCGCCCCCTTTCCCGGCGTGCGCTGCGGTGAGGCTCCTCGCCCTCAGCTTCTGCCTGTCGTCCCAAGATGGCGGACACAATGAGCCGGCGCCGCGCCGGTTGGCCTTGAGGCGACTGTGAGGAGGAACGGTCCGCGAGATCCCGCAGTCCCGGCAGAAGAGCGCCGCACGTGCAGGAGGAGGAAGGGGTGGCGGCGGCCCGACTGTCGGCCGCCTTTCCGCTCGCCGCCGGCGCGGCGCCCGCCCCGCCCGGGTCGGCCCCTCGGCAGCCAGCCCGCCCGCCCGCCTGCTGCCGGGCCCCGCCCCAGCCCTGCGCCGCCGCCACCGCCTCCAGCAGCCGCCGCCATGAAGCTGACCGACAGCGTGCTGCGGAGTTTCCGCGTCGCCAAGGTGTTCCGCGAGAACTCGGACAAGATTAACTGCTTTGACTTTAGCCCCAACGGCGAGACGGTCATCTCGAGCAGCGACGACGACTCCATCGTGCTCTATGACTGCCAGGAGGGCAAGTGAGTGCGGCGGTGGCCCTGGGCCCGGGCCCGAGTCTGTCCGTCCCTCCCTCTCTCCCTCTCGTGGCCCAGCGCTCGCCCCGCCGCCCGCCCCCGGCCCCGCCGCCCTCTCCGGCCTGTTTTGCACTCGCTGCCGCCAGGGCCGCTTCCATTCCGAAGATGTCCAGGAGACCTTTTTAAAAATAATAAGAATAGTGAGAGTGATACTACCATCGTTATTATTTTGCTTGCTTTCGGCCTCCTGGAAAAGCGCTTCCGTATCGCTTGCCAAACCCCACCTTGACCTTGACCTTTAAACGCCCGGTCCGCCCACCTGGGCCCCAGCAGGTAGCTTTTCCGCTCCTCCGACTCTGTCAGAGGTGCCGGTCGGCTCTGGCCCCCCGCGCGGAACCGCAGAGGCTGCGCTCCTGCCTCAGTCAGCAGCGTCACAGCTCGCTCTCTCTGCCCTCCTCGGTGACCTCGATTCAGCCCTGGCACTCCGCCCATCCCCTGCCCCTTAGCTTCCCGCCGCCTTCTGCCGGAAGGCCGCGTGGGTTGCAGTTCTTAGCTGTCAGGATTTATTTGTTGTGCCTCTTTGGGCTCCCTGTCTTTTTCTTTCGGTTCCAAATCATTCTTTTACTCCCTCAGACCCATTGCCCACATTTGTAGTTAACTTTTTAACAACATCAGAAACTTTTCCTTTTTGCCAAAAAAAAAAACTAACTTGGCTGTCCCATCCCGACCTGAATGGGAACCTACTAGGAAAACATAGCATCCCAAAACAATTTTATGTTTCCTCTTATATATATTTCTAATTTACACTTTATGGTCCAACTGGAATTACCAAAATTCAGGGTCTGATCGTGAAATTTCTGTGTTGCCACCACACTGCATCTCTAAAGTCTTATAAGCACATTTTTGCCTTTTTCTCTGGGGACCTTGTCAGCTTCACCTCACCCTTTATAAACCTGCTTTGCTTTCTTGTTACTAAATTGTGAACTCCTTTGGAGCAGAAAGTGGCTTAGGCTAGATTCGATTTCCCTCAGCCACCTTCTCCAAGCAGGCTTGTGGCTATTTGGTATAATTCGGTGGCTAGGGGTTTTGTCAGATTTCATTTTGTTACCTAATTCCAGATCTTATTTTTTGAATCGTTGGGGTTTTCTCTGTCTTTTCCAACTGTTCTTTTTGCCTTTTGTTTTAAAACCGATGCCTTCTGTAAACTTTCTTTGGAACTTGTCTCTTCGTTTGTGAATTCGGTTATCTAAAGTAATGTTGTTTTGGTCTAAGCTGTATCTTCTTCCCAATTTTTTCCCACGGGGGGCTATGGAAAAGTATTATGTAACTGGCTCTGGATCTGCCTGCAGTATGCAGACGAGTGGCCTAGAGTGGTGGTCCTAAGGGAAGAGAGCATTGTTAGCTGGACCAGTGCTGACTTGAGTCAGCGTTATTCATTTAGTAGATGTATTTCTGTCCAGGTTTGGTCATTTGAATCAGCTTGGAAGAGAGAGTAACATATAGAGCTGGAGTCGGGATTAGGATTGTGGGTTCCTGGGACTAGAAGTAATTTGAAGCTGACTGGCTTGAAATGTTGAGTGCTTGTGCACAGATTGGAACCTCTACCTGGAACCTTGATGATGGAGATGTGTGTTCTCATTCAAAGGAGATGAAGGTTGTGATAGCCTTCTTAGTAGTTTCTCTCCAAGTGTGGCATAATTTCTACTTGTTGGGAGCAGTGACAGTTTACTTGGAAGTAAAATGTTAATTTTATGACATGCAGTTTATTCACTCATGTAGCTTTTTACGTAATTACAAACTTACAGGAAAGTTAAACAGTATTTCAGAGATCCATATCGCCCAATAATCAGTTACATTTTACCTCTTTTGCATTACAGCTCTCTGTGTTAAGTATTTAGGTATGCATTTTTTAATGAACCATTAAGAGAATAAGTTGGAGGTATCAAGCCCCTGATCTCCAAACACTTCAACATGGATTTCCTCAGCACAAGGACATTCTTTTACACAACCAGAGCACAATTATCCAAATTAGCAAATTTAGTATTGATATAATAGTATAGGGCATTCTCTTTTAAATTTTCTCTTATCAATTAATTGTGACCTTATTTCATTGTGGTCTATGGCAAGGGAGTGGCTTGGTAGTTAGGAGACCTGGGTTCTAGTTTGGCTTTGTGACCAGGTATGTGCCATTGGTTAGATCACTTCTCTGAGTATTAGATGACCTCTTTTGCCTTTAAGAGTCCATGATCCTAAGGGGTAATGTGAGGAAAAACTGTGCCACTAGTATAAGTCAAACCAACATTGGTAGAAGAGTAGTGTTTCCTTGGAAGTCATAGTATCTCTACTAGATGGTACTAAATGTTAGAATTTGGGAGTTTGAAGATGGTCAAAACAAGATTCTTTATACTTAATATTTTCCAGTTTTTTGTTCATTTTGTCCATTGTTTTTGTTCATCTGTTGAGTGATTTTTCTATTTGAAAGACTTATATATTATCTGCTAGGTGATTAAAATTTTTCATAATATTTTTTATTCATGCCTGATCACCAGAATCGTAGTTCATGGAAAGAAGCTTTACCAAAATATTCATGGAAAAATGTTGTGCATGGGCTTTGTAAAGATCCTCTGAAATGGATGCAAAAATTAGGATCTTGTTTTCAAACTAGGAAGTGATATGAGGTAAAAGATTTCTGCTATTAAAAATAAATCTCAGGTTAGTGTTTGAGACAAATAGGCCATACATAAGTGGAACTAAAAACTTTCCTTATTCCATACCCTTTAACATTGGCTCTTCAGGATATGTCTTCACTATTTTAGACTGAATTGTTGGGATAAGTAAGCTTCTTTTTCCACTTGTAGAAATAAAGTCAACTATTTTTTGAGAGCAAGAACACATGTATGTGCATACATGTGCTCGCTGTTTACCACACAGTAACCCCACAGCAGAGCCCAGGGTAGGGGATTCAACAGGGTAGCCTTTGAGCTGATCTTTTTAACTAAGCTTTCAGTTAAAGGTGAGAATGTGGAAAATTCAGTGCATTTGGAATGAGAAGCTTGTTTGGAAATGAGTTTTGGGTAGGGAAACCCTTAACCTCACTGACATTAACAAAAATTGAAAGTGCAAATATTTGAGTTCTTAAAGCTGCTTGGGTAATCTGATTGTTTAGCATCTAGGCTTCATTGAGAGGGCGAATTTTTTTCTTTTTCAAAATTGGAACTCTTTGTAAACATTGGTATACAGTTTATAAAATCCTCCTATACCCAAATGTAGAACATTGTGAGCTTTTGGTTAAAGATTTTACTGAGATCAGTTTCAGTTTGATCTTTGATTTTCAGGGTCCTATAGAGGAAGACATTGAAGGAAAAGGAACTTCATATGAATTTGTAACTCCTAGCTTAGAATTATGTGATTTTACATTAAAAAGAAAAGAACCAATGACCAGTTTTTTTCTAGGGAGAATCAGCCTTGCCTTCTAAAAGCCTCAGTAAGTACTTTGGACTTGTAGAATAGGAAGGATAGATAGCTTCTGCAACTGCAGGTTATATTAGGAAAGACAAGCAGTTTTACATCTGGTTTCAGTTTTGGTAAATCATTTGTTTCTTCTTGAGAAAAGATCTGGTTTCTAAGTGAATGGCTCAAGAAAAGTTTGGGCCTCACTAATTTAACGTATTCCCATATCCCGCTTTGTTATAAACTGTGACTTGTGTTTTGTGTGCCTTTCTTTTCCAAAAAGATGTACTTTTTCTCAAAACTTACTTCTGAACATTGTAGTAAAGACTCAGTTGAGCCCTCAGATTTACTTACACTTCCTAACCTCAGCATTTGTTGTTCAGAGGTGAAAGTCTGTTGCACTTGATTGATTCCATTTGTTTTCTCTCGTTTGGAAGAAATTGTGTTTCTTTCCAGTGTTAGAGCTTCCAAAGAATTTTCATCCTTGCCACATCATTCAGATTCTTCTGTTTATATGAAGATCCTAGGTTTTGGTGATGGAGGATTTTGATGGTTTTCTTTCTCTGTCCATTTCCTCATCAGACCAAAGAGAACCCTGTACAGTAAGAAATATGGCGTGGACCTCATCAGATACACCCATGCAGCAAACACAGTTGTTTACAGCTCTAACAAAATAGACGGTAAGCAAGCCTTCTTTTTAGGAAGTAACAGTTATGATTTCTTTTGTTAAGTAGTTCTTGGAATCTTTGTGACGATTTCTGCTTTGCTTAGAGTTTCTGTAATTTAAACATATTTTCTTAAGATGTTAGCAATTGTTATGACTGAAGGGGTGCTGGAAACAAGCCACCAATACTTTTGAAGGACTTGAAATGGAGTATGAAAGGTCTCTAGATTAGAATGGAGAGTGGGTATAGGAAGCAATGAATTATATTTATAGTTTGTACTTCTTTAAACTTGAAAGAATACTTTTTGAACAAATAAAAGGAAAGACTATTTGACATACAGCAAGTGGCAAATAACCACGAATGTTTGAGCTGTGGTAGTTTAGGGACCTTAGATGAGTTTTTGGTGTATGCTCTACCTTTCATGGTCTGTGTCATGAAGGACAGTGTATTGACCTTAATTATGTTTAATTTTAGGGACCATTTTTAATCTGAATTTTGTCCCTTTTCCATTTTATTTTATTTATTTTTAAAGACTTTATTTGTAAGTAATCTCTATACCCAATGTGGGGCTCGAATTCACAACCCTGAAATCAAAAGAGTCACATGCCCTTCAGACTGAGCCAGCTAGAGGGCCCTTCCCCTTTTAACTTTTAAGTAAAGTTAATGGCTTTAAAGAGTAAAGAGTTATTTTTATAAATTAAATTTGTGAATTTCTTTATCTAATAAATGATCTTGATCTTGTTTTTACCTGCATTTATTTCCCCTGGGATAAGTCATTCTCAGTTGACAGTTCATCTTGGTAGTTGAGGACTTTCACCTTAGGACTCTTTTTTTTTTTTTTTTTTTTTTTTTTTCCATTTATGTCACTGATTTATTGATTGTCTCGCTTTTTATAGTAAGTTTTTTTTCTTTTTTTAAAATTTTAATGTTTATTTTTGAGAGAGAGACAGAACATGAGCAGGGGAGGGGCAGAGAGAGAGAGAGGGAGGGAGACACAGAATCCAAAGCAGGCTTCAGGCTCTGAGCTGTCGGCACAGAACTCGATGCGGGGCCCCAGCCCACAGACTGTGAGATCATGACCTGCGAGATCATGACCTGAGGTGAAGTCGGCCACTTAACCGACTGAGCCACCCAGGCGCCCCTGCAGTTAAGATTTTTCTAATGTCATCCACAAAGATCACTTAGACTGCTGTTTTGGCTATGCTTATCTCAGAGCAGATGGGCGGAAGTCCTTTTTTTTTTTTAAATAAGACTTTTCTGCCTGTACTGATTTTTAGTAAGTATATCATTTCTACTTTTCATGCCTCTATTTCAGAAGTGGTTTTCTAAGTAAGCAGTGCAATTGATGCTTTTGGACAAGAATATAAAACATTAGGATCCTGAGGAAACATATCTATGTGATCACCTGAATGACTGGTATACTTCTTCTGTTGGGGTGATTAAATGTGAGGATTCTCCAAATATGGTGCAAAATGAGGCAAATGTGTGGCACTTGCAGCTTTGCTGCCAGGCCTCTGCTGGGAGGATGTTGCCTTTCCTGTCTCGAGTGCATCCTGAAGAGTTCCTCCAACGCTCCGTTTCCTTTTGCCTGATTCCAGGCTGAGGTAGTAGTTTGTACAGTTTGAGGGTCTATGATACCACCCGGTACAGGAGATAACTGTACAGGCCACTGCCTTGCCAGGAACAGTGCACCAGCTACTGAGTGGGGCGGAGAGGATGGCGACTCCCTGCTCATCTCTGGGAAACCAGGTAATGGGGAGGAAAGTCTTTTTCTGCTTAGGGCAGGTGAGTAGTTACTAGCAATAGAACATCCAGGAAGACTTCATAGTTGTCATTCTAGAACTTTGAAGATTTTCAAGGAAAACTATATAGAGTTCAGTTTTGGAACATACAAAGAGTGCGGTTTTCCCTCTCCCGAGTTAGACGCCCTGTTACTAGAAAGTACCCCTGTGAACAACTGGAATGACTTGGTGCTTTCAGCCTCTTTGTTTCTGTGTTCTGTTTGCCTCTAGAATGTTCTTTCTATGCTTTCCTATCTATATTGGCACCATTTCCTATTGCCTTTTTTGTAACAGTTGCTTCCTACTCCTAGTCTTTTGCAAGGCATAGTACTTTGTAGTTCTGTTCTTTATGGCACTTCATTCCCTTTCCACTGCCATCTTTTTGTTTACTTTTTCAGGTAGAATCACTTGGTTTTTAAGAGTGTTTGTCTTTTTCTCCCCAAGCACAAATCTCTGTGATTATTCTTTTCTTTGATATTGACAGAATCTCGCTGCTGTGACTTACTGATGTATTTATGAGTTTAATTTTTAAATGTTTTAAGATCTTTTTAACCCAATTTCCTGATTTGTTCTTTTGGACACTTTATTATTATTATTATCAACTGACTTCTCTCTGATGCACAAAGTACCAGTGGATAGCTGGTTAACTTAAAAAGTAGTAGGATGTTACTTCTGTTTCCATTTGTTTAGTTTTGATGTAGATTATATACCCAATTAAAATTTAGGTCCCTAACACGCTGTTGGAGAACCCTGGACAAAAATATTATGCCAGAGTTCAGCCTGATCCTCAGTTTAGCATGGCTACTTAATTCTTTGAGCCTGTTTCCTTAGCAGCTAAATGTTTTCCTTTAAGGCTTGCCATTCTGTGAGCACTGAACCTATTGTGCTTTGTGGGGGTGGTGCAGGCAGGGTATATTTGCAGGACGGGTTGCATTGTAACTATGCAGAAGCCAAAGATTAGTGGTAACAATGATTTTTAAAAATTGCTGTATATGCTGTCAACTTAAGAACGAACTCTGCTTTTGAATTATGTGAAATCTGTAGTGCCCATTCTTCAGCTGTGGAGAGGAATTACTCAGCCTTACTTATTCACACCTTGCTTGAGTTATGGAAAACAATAAATTTTTTGGCCTTGTTTTCAAGATGAAAATGTACAGTAATTCCTTTAAAAATAATAGGGTATCATCATGCCTTATTTGTCTTCTTACAGATACTATTCGTTACCTGTCCTTGCATGACAACAAATACATCAGATACTTTCCTGGACATAGCAAAAGGTAAGACCCAGATGTTACAGAAGTAGTTCTTTTACCCCTGAGGTTACCCAGAGACTAGGAGAGTAGAGAGATTTTATTAGTGAACTAAAGCTAGTTCCTTACTGCTGTTTGGCATTCCTCTTAGTCTTCTCTTGTTAACTGTCCCTAAAACAGTCAATACTTGATTTACTGAGGTTGTGGAGGCAGGGGTAGGACTTCATAGATAAACTGAAATCTCAGTTAAAACATAATTGGGGGAAAAGTGTATTAAAGACACTCAGTGGAAACCTATGTAGTACAAATTACATTTATCATTGAGGAACCCCAAATATTAGATGTCCCTTAATGAAAGGACCATTTATATGTGAGGCCTCTTCCAGTACTGGTGGCCCCATTACAGCAGGCCCCTAGTCTTCATAAACATGTTCCATGTGGAGATCTTAATGAGGATGAAAAAAATAATAATAAATAAAATTGTCCTTTGTGACTTTTGAAAGTCCAGAAGCTTGTTTCCTTATTCTGTTTTGTAATGCATTTTGTTTCCCTCTGTCTCGTACCCCAGTTCCCCCAGTGTTTTTTCTTCAAATATTCAAGTTTGGGTTGAGTGTTAAACACATTTTCCTTTGGATGATTTTTTAATCACTGAGGGTATTTCCTCCTGCTTATGTTTACAAACATACATTAACACAGTACAACTTGGAGTGGTACAGAACCTTAACAGGAGATGCACTTTTGATTGGGCAGAGCATATCTATGTTGCTGAAGGTGAGAGCTGACAGCTATTGGTTACTGGTCCCAAACAAACAAATGATGGCTTGTGATAAGTAGATGTTTTTGCTTGTTTGTAGTCAAATTAATGTTCACAAATGATTTGAGTTGATTGTAGTTGTTTGAAATTCTTTCCAATCTTCCTGATTATCCAGCTTTTTGATGTCCTGATTCTCAGGAGATAACTTTTTGCCCTTTTTTTTTTTTTTTTTTTTTTTTAAGAAAATCAAGGCCATCCAAAATGAGTTCTTTTCAACTTCCTTGGAACCCTTTCCTTGAAAAGAAGCATCCTTTCTTCCTTGACAAAACCAACCTCCTTCTTTCTACTTGTTTCCATCTTCTTAACTAGACTTTTCCTTGCTGCCTACAAACTTACTTGGTCTTCCTTATCTTAAATCTATTTCTTGAACTTATCTCCCACTCCTTTTAACTGTCAAACATGAAAGAATAATCTGCATACTCCCATCTCCACCTCCTCACTCATTCACTGTTTAAATCATTTGGTCTAGTCCCGGGATCATTTATGGGGCTTTTTCCATGCTGTTTTACTTCTCTTTCCCTGCTGTCTCCAGTTAAAATCTGTCTTCGGGGGTGGGGGGTGGGGGGTGGGGGTTGGTTTTTGGTTTTTGGCTTTTTGGCTTTTTTTGGTGTTCAACTTCTCAGTGACTTTTTTTTCCCCTTTGGCAGTCTACTTTCCCATTTTGGTTTCACTCTTGCAATCCTTGGCCTTTCTTTCTCCTTTTGACTCTAAAATAAGTAAGATTTCACCCTAGCTTTTCTCCTGTCTTGATATTTTCTCACATCTTCATCACTAATTTCATTTACCTCTACTCAGATGGCTTCCCAAATCAATATTTTTAGCTCATGTCTACCCTGATTTCCAGACTCCATTCCCACCTCCAGGTTTTATATACATCTACGTGGATATCTCTTTCATGCTCCCACCTGACAGGTCCAGCATACCATCCCTCGTTACATGCTGTGGGCCATATCCTCTCTGTCGGCCTCATGTTTCTTTATCACTGTCCCTTCTAATTATCCTAACTCAAAGCCTCTGTTCCCTGTTCGATTTCTTTCCCTTGCTTTCACATCTAGTAAGTTGTTAATCCTATTGATTCTACCTAGGTTTAACCTAGTGTGTCACTCTCCTTTTCTTCGGTCCTGGTTCATGCACTGTAAAGTGAATTACAGTCAAATCCTAATTAATCTCCCTATCCCTCATCATCCTTCTTTAGCATCCTGTATTACAGTTCCGACCACTTCATAGTCTATCTATATCTCTGTGGAGAACTTTAATAGTTCTCCATATCTGTCTGCCCCTTCCCCTTGGAGTGAGGCTTTCCTCCCTCTGGTTGTGACTCATTTTCCCAACATTATCTTCCACCACTCAAGTTGAGGTGAATTCTGGGCTGCTTCCTAGACATGGGCCTCATGCCTTCCTGTCTGGCACTTTTTCTGTAAAGACATCTCTCATTGAAATCCTGTCCACCACATGTGGTGCTTCTTCCAGAAAGCCTTCTCTGACCCTCTCTTGGAGTTCCCTGGACTGGACAGTTAAGCTTTCTTAGAGTTGGGCTATTTTCGTGTTGTTGTTTGTTTCTGTTTTTGTTTTTAAGTTTATTTATTTTGAGAGAGAATAAGCAGGGCAGGAACAGAGAGGGAGGGGGACAGAGGATCCAAAGCAGGCTGTGTGCTGACCGCAGAGGGACCAATACGGGGCTAGACCCATGAGATCATGACCTGAGCCAAAGTTAGACCGACTGAGCCATTCAGGTGCTTCTAGAGTTGAGGTTTTACTCCTCATTGTATTCTCTTCACTTCTCAGCATAGAGCCCAAGATAAACTTTCTCTGAGCTTTTGACCTGAATACAGTGACCTAAAATTACATGTACGTATGCATTCTGCTCACTGTTTTATTACCGCCTCAGCATTCCCAGGAAATTTTGGCTTATGGTATCTTTAAATGTTTAAGTTGAGGAACTAGTATGGATGTTAATTGAGTTATATTGGAAGAAATTTTTCTTTAGGTAAAAATTTAAAGAAAAAAAAAGTACATTTTCTCATTTTCTATTCATGGCATAAATTTGAATGCTTTCCAGTAGAACTAAAACATTCTGAACCCCTTTCAGTGTCATCCAAAACTTGAACCTACTCTATTTCTATATAAAAGATCCATTCACAAATTAGCTGTGCAATTTGGTCATCTTTTTGACTTCAAACTTTTATCAAATGAAACAGCACAACACCAACATTTCCTTTATAATCTTCATCTGTGACACCAGCTTCTATATCTATGAAGTGTTTTATGGCCAAGCCAGAATTCAGAACTACTCTTCCATAGTCCAGAAGGAAGAGTTATCCAAGTGTCTGTTTCCACAAGGGCCTTCTCTATAGGTGGTAATATAGACTCATAGGCATTATATATACAGGTCATAGCTTGTGGCCCTCAATGAAACTTCACTTGGGGCTTTGGTAGAGCCACATGCTGTCCTTCATTGCAGGCCAGGCCCAAATGCTTGGGAGGTGGCTGGTGTCTTCATAGCAGAGTGGCAGAGTGAGAATATGAGCAAAGGGTACAAGAGAACTCGGGAGCCCTTGGAAGAAATGTTTTCTAGTGAGTGACTCTTAGTGGTATAACCATAAAAGGGGACTCATATCAGAAATAACAGTTGCTATTAGCACAGGCCTGTGGCTTGGCTTAGTAAGTAGTGCCCAAACCAACAGCCTCACCATCACCTGGGAGCAGGTTCTCAGACCTACTGGATTAGAAGTTCTGGGAGTGGATCTCAGTAGTCTGTGTTTTTAATCCACCCTCAGATAATGCTGATTGTACTCAGGTTTAAGACTGTTAGTATAGTCCACAAAATTCTAGTTAAGTAATTAAGGATTTTTTGGTAGGTTTTGTTTTTTAATTGAGATATAGTTTAGTACCATAAATTCACCCTCTTAAAGTATACAGTTCAGGTTTTTAGTATATTCACAGAATTGGGCAGCCATCACCACTAATCCAGAACACTTTCATCACTCCCAAATAGAAACCCTGTATTCATTAGCAGTCACCCCCCATGCCTCCTCCTATAAGTTCCCAGCAACCACTAATCTTCTTTCTATATCTATAGCTTTGTTTATTCTGGACATTTTTTATAAATGAATGAGACAGTTTGTGCCCTTTCATGTCCACTTCTTTCACTTACCATGTTTCCAAGGTTCATAACATGTAACATGAATCAGTACTTCATTTCTTTGTATTATCAAATGTTTCATTGTATAGAGACACCACATTTTGCTTATCCATTCATTAGTTGATGGGCATTTGGGTTTCCACTTTTTTGCTATTATGAATAAGGCTGTTGTGAGCATGTGTGTACCTTTTTGTATGGACATAGGTTTCCATTTTTCTTGGGTATATACCTAGAAGTGGAATTTCTGGGTCATATAGTAACTACCTTTCACTTTTTGAGGAACTATAAATCTTGCAAAGCACCTGCACCATTTTACATTCCAACCAGCAATGCATGAGGCTTCTAATTCTAATAGGTGTGTAGTGGTGTCTCCTTGTGGTTTGCTTTGCATTGGAGGCTTAACATTTTTATGCTGTAGCTCGAAGTTTGTTTTTTCATTATATTAGTTGCTTTTGGTTATTCCAGATTGTTTATATGTGTATGTTTCTTAAAACGGCAGTGTTGGGAGAACAGGTATATATAATGTAGCTAGGCAGGTAGAGTGGTTTAGAGTTCACATCCAATTTTTGCAAATATTATGCTTCAACTCCTATTTATCTTGTTGCATTGCAGGGTGGTGGCCTTGTCCATGTCACCTGTGGATGACACTTTCATTTCTGGGTCTCTTGATAAGACCATTCGACTCTGGGATCTCCGGTCTCCTAACTGCCAGGTAATGGTACCTCACAGTTAAAGTTTTCTATGGTAGGCACTATCATCAGCTCTTCCTCTCAAGGAAAGGAGAAAGTACTCGTTCCATTCTGAGATCCCAAAGTCTTTCTAAACTTTGGAGAAAATCTGTTTTCCTGGTAGGTGGCTGGTAATTAAGCTAATACCCTAATCCAGTGCATATTGCATTATGCTCTGTGGATTTTTGCTTTCAAAACCATTTTCCTGAAACCTGTGAGCTATAGCTTTTATGCTCAAAGAATTTGTTTTTATTTGGATTCAGTGTCTATAGAGTTGTACAGTTAGGGTTGATGAAACCAGTTGTATGGAGACCTGTTTGTAAAAAGCCTTATTTTAGTTAGGTTTGTTTGCTTTTTCCATTCTCTGGGTAGGTATCTGTTTGTGTCCTTTCTTAGTTTTCATTGGAAAAAGTAAATTACATGGTGGTAACATCCTGGGTTCATTAACCTTTTTTCTTATTTTTTCATAGGGCCTCATGCATCTACAAGGCAAGCCAGTTTGTTCCTTTGATCCAGAAGGGTTAATTTTTGCTGCAGGTGTCAATTCTGAAATGGTCAAACTTTATGACCTTCGCTCTTTTGATAAGGTAAATCTTTGAATCTTTGAGCTATCTTCATATCATGGAGGTTTTGAAGGGTAAGATGAGAGCATTTTCCATGATAAAGGAGGTATGTGGTAGACACTGGCGAATGTCAGAGCAATAGTTCTTCCTTGCTTTTCCTAGCCAAAAAGGAATCTAAAGGGACAGAATGAGAGTTGGCTCTGGCAGAAGGAATATTGATGGGCCTTGGGCTGGGGCTGCTGTTTTTATCATTTCAGGGGCCATTTGCGACTTTTAAGATGCAGTACGATCGGACTTGTGAGTGGACAGGACTTAAGTTCAGCAATGATGGTAAACTCATCCTCATCTCCACCAATGGCAGCTTCATCCGTCTCATCGATGCATTCAAGGGAGTGGTGATGCACACCTTTGGGGTGAGCTGACAACCTTTGAGCATGGCTGTTTCCATGCTCCTCCCTCCTGGGCTGAGAATTGTGGTAGCTGGTTGATGGAGACCAGTGGTTATCCTTGACTCACTGATGGAAGCATGGACATGCATTTTCATTCTGAACATGAACTAACTTCTCTTGGATTCTGAGACATTCACTTCTCTCACATAGTGTCCCAAGTTTGGAATTTAGATACAAAGTAATTCCTTGCCATAATAATTTTCTAGTTGCATTGAATATGGAGTTGGGGATGGGGGTGAACTGTAAAGTGTGGCAGCCGAGTTTGGAACCTTGGTGGCACTTTGCATGAAGAGGAGAGGGTTTCATGGAAAGGAAGGTGATGTGTGTGCTGGGTAAGTGTTTATAGGCAATTATTTTATATTAATAGGGCTGTGATAAGAGAACTGTTCTGCTTTTTTTTAGGGTTATGCCAACAGCAAAGCTGTCACTCTGGAGGCCTCATTTACTCCAGACTCCCAGTTTATTATGATTGGTAAGCTTTCTTTATCCCCCTTGGGGGGTTATTTCTCTGTACTGCGTATTTTTTTGGTTGTATTTTTGTTAGTTTTAACTAATTAAAATACTATCTATTATCCTCTTGATGGGTGTTCTCACCTATCTCACCGCAATGTGTAGTCTTATGCCAAAGGTGCAGTGTCTTTATCCTGATTTTGACTTCTTTACTGGGACCTGGCATTAATGTTGGTTGGACCAGCATAAGAGTTAAACTCCACAAGCACAGTCTTACTAATAATACTAGCTTTCTGATTTAACCCTGTATTCGGTTTTCAGTGGCTTGGTGTTGGTGGGATGTGATGGTATTTAGCCCCCTCCTTTTTTAAAAAAATTTTTCCTTTAATGTTTATTTTTGAGAGGCAGAGCACAAGCAGGGAAGGGGCAGAGAGAGAGGGAGACATAGAATCTGAAGCAGGCTCCAGGCTCTGAACTGTCAGCACAGAGCCTGATGTGGGGCTCAAACCCACGAACTGTGAGATCATGACCTGAGCCAAAGTCAGACACTTAATCAACTGAGCCACCCAGGTGCCCCGCAGCCCCCTTTTTAAATGAGAAAACTAAAGTTAGAGGGGAAATCACTTGGATGGGAACAAATAACTAGGGTTAAGGTCAGTTTCCAAAGTGTCCTTTCTTCACTGCCCCTTCTCCCTCAATTTCAGATGAGGGCCAGGTCCTGAAGCTTGACTTTTCTCCAGATATCAGTCTGTCTTTCCCACTTTTCTTTGCATTGTGCCTTGAGCTGTTGTATTTTCCTTTATCATTCTCTTTAGGTTCAGAGGATGGCAAGATCCATGTCTGGAATGGAGAGAGTGGTATAAAAGTAGCTGTGTTGGATGGCAAACACACAGGCCCTATTACCTGTTTGCAGTTCAACCCCAAGTTCATGACCTTTGCCAGCGCATGTTCCAACATGGTATGTGAACACAGGAGATGTCTTCCACATAAGGGCCCTTTCCATTTGGGGTGGTGGGTGCTTCAGTGAACTGTGTCCTAAATAGGTTCCTGATAAGCATCCAAGTTCATGTTTCTCAGCTGGTGGCTTCCCTGGTTCACCTCCTATTATTTGATCTCTGGTTGGACTTGGCTTTCACTTTCACCCTTATTTCTATGATCTGGGATCACCTGTAAGCTGCTGGGAGACCTCAGGCCCATTTTTGCTGTAGCCCCTGGTTTTATGACCAAACTACTTGGGACTATGCCTAACAATTTTTTGGCTTCTTAAAATACTTTGAACCAGCCTATTGTGGCTGCAACCTCTCTGTTTGCCATTTCTTTCAGTTTATGCTGAATTCCTGAGAAATTTTTACAGTTGAATATAACTCACTACTTAGCATTTCCTCCAAGTTCCTTATGTTTCTAGGCAATGCTAGCAGAACAAAGCGTCCGTGTGTCTCAGCCTCAAGTTTCTTTTTAGCATCTCTTAAGTATATCTGGGTATTTGAGGATGAGGGATTTCACTACTAGCCTACCCAGAACACATTTCCCCCTCGCTCTTTTTTTGTTTTTGACACTGAGGAAACGATGTCAGAAAGAAATGCAGCAAAACCACCTCAGTCCCTGTCACTTTTTTACAGCTTGAGAAGGAGAAGGCATGTTGGAGGTCACCTGGCAGATTGGCAGTAAGGCCAGATACCCACCTCCCCAGACAGCTCTTTTGTTTTTCCTTACCACTGGACTACGAAGGTAGATAGTGTTGGAGACAGAACCAGCTTACTTTTGCACAGAGGGGGAATGTTTTTCCACAGATTGTCAGAATCGGTTGGTCATGAGGGAAGGCCACCAGCCAAAATTCCTCCACTGTTGGGGTTGGGCACCTTGATGCTGGGGGCACGGTGGTGGTAAGAACCCTGAGTGAGGAGAGAGGCTTGGCTTTTAAAAGTTGATTTATGTTTCTCCTTCCAGGCCTTCTGGTTGCCCACCATCGATGACTGACCTTGGTGCTGCTCGGCTGTTTCTGTACAGTGAGGGTGGCCAACAGGAAAAAACTCAGAGGGGACTGAGATAATGGATCGGATCGTTTGACTGGGCTGGAGAGCATCCTTCCACATGGCCTTCCCATGGATGTGCTGTACATCTGCTCAGAAGAAAAAAATTACTTTGCCGAGCTTCTTCAAAAAAGACTGTTGGTGTGGCAGATTCTGTCAGGACTTAGATTTTCCCGCTGTCACTGCACTGAGCTCCTCCAGAGGAGTGACCAGATTCATGATTAGGGTATACTGGGGCCCTCGAGACGCCTTCAATTTTGAATGTATTTGCTGCTGAGGAGCCGGTGAAGTTAATTCTGCACATCCCTTCTCCCACCCCCATAAATGCATGGGAAGCCACAGTTCTGGTTTTGAGATGCTAGGGAAGCTCAGCACCCCTTGCCCGCACCCTGCATGTCTTGTTACTGGGTCTCCCTGTGTCATTGTGGCAATATTCCACACCCATCATGTTACTTAGGTGCCAAACATTTACAGAAATAAGTCTTCATATATCTGGGGGTCAGAAAGGGACAGATAAACAGAAAAGGACCTTGCTTGCCAGGAAGCCTAGCGAGTTAGTCACGTGAGGGTGGGTGATCTGGGCACGCCTCAAGGCTCTGAGTGTTGGATGGGAGATGGCCCAGGAGCCTGAAGGGGAGGGAAGTGGGGGTTGCAGGTGAGTTCCATGGCTGGGAGGTTTAGCAGTAGCCTGGTGTGATCCCCCATCATGAAGACAGACCTGCGGTCTTTCTGGGTGCCTACCAAGCTTGGTTTTGTACAAAAGCAAGGTGGGAGTCTATTTTTGTACATGAGATACATCACGCTTTCCTGTGGGCCAGTATTGTGGAGTGAGTCTGAGTTGTTTACACTGATGCCTTCCCTGCCCACCACAAATTGTGTACAGAGTCTCCAGATGATACCACCCCTTCCCCAGCTCCCAAGCAAGAGCTGGCTGTAGGCCTGTGTTATATGTTATATTTAGCCTTTTTATATATGACATGGGGTTTCTGTTGTTTGTATTTTAGCACAGTGTGTACACCTTCATTTAAATATATCCGTGTGTGCATACATATATATGTATATGTATGTATGCATATATATATATGTATATAAAATATCTGTCATTTCTCAGAGTTCAGCAGAAAGAGGTCGAGTCCTGCAGCCCGAGAGAAAGACTGCATCCTTGCTAATAGTGTTTGCCACAAGTGTTAGTGAGTCTTCCCTATTACCCTTTTTTCCTTTGGGAGACAGAATGAAGCAAAGCTTCAAGTGTTTGCTGTTCCCACGGCAGCTAACTGAGGGTCTTGGGATAACTTCCCTTGTATTCCTCAAGCCGCACTTTGGGGCCCTCTCTGCAGTATTAGCCCCCTTTTTGCTCGGTGATGCTCTGTCTGCGCTTGTACGTGTGTGACAGTCACTTTTGCATGCCCTTTGTGCCTGGCTTCCAGCATCTGGGGACAAGATGCTGGAACCAGAGCATTTTCAGTTTGTCTGAAGCTTCTTTTCCAATTACAGGTCATTCCTGTTTACCTGGTATGTCTGCTTTCTTTTCCTTGCCTTCTCTTGGAAGAGGGAGAGGTCTTGATCAGGGTTGAAATGAGCTACGGCTGGCTCATGGCCTTTCCTTCCCCTGCATGGCCTTCTTAGAGCAGTACCAGTGGCATGTTATTTCACGAAGTTCTCAAACATTTAAGTAGGTCATAGGTTCTCTGCAGATACAGAAACGGGCTCCACAAGGTTATGACTTGCCCAAGAGTACATAGTTGCTAAGGGGGAAGCAAGCCATTAACTGCCTTTGTTCAGCAGCAGAAATAGGCTGTAAATTGCCAGCAATTACTGTTTTGTTAGCAATTACTTTGGACTTGTTTCTCAAAGGGCAAAGGGCATACATCTTTCCAAAATGTCGACTGGAATCTGCAGCTTTTCTGCAGTGCCACCCACTGTATATAGCTCTGCCTTATCAGAATGGAGAGACTTCTAGAAACCAGATGATCTATTACTGCCCACTCCTGGCTCTCCAAAGTAGAAAATTCATGGTAGGAGTAACTGTTCAGAGACTGGGTTTATAAGAAGGGCTGCCTAATAAACATACCTGCAGCCAGAGCAGCCACTTGCCTGTCAGCAAGGAAGATGATTCCTCTCGAGAGTTCTTGTGTGTCCAAAGCTGAGGTACCACGTTCTTTGGAATAGGCCCGTCACTGCCCCTCTTTCTAGGGACCTGTGGCTACAGAGCTGGCTCCTAAGTTGGGAAGGAAAGGGGAAAGCTACAGCTGGAAGTGATTGGACGTGATGTGGTAAAAATAAGGCAGGATAAAGGGAGCAGAGGGGCTGGGGCTGCAGGGGTGGAGCCAGTGGTGTTCTAAGCTCTCTAGGATGGGAGGGGTGCACCACACTTGAAGAGTCCAGGCCAAAGCCACCGATTTATGTGGGACACTGCACTGCTCAACCACCAGCCAGTGGGGGATTTTTTAATTTTTATTTTATTTTTTTAGATAAAACTTCCCTGTTGCAATCATAATTAATGCTTATTGAGGAAATTTGGGGAATTTTAAAGTGAATCAGTTTGCCACCCAAATGCTACCACTGTTAATCTTTTGGTGTTAAATGTTCCTCTAGAAATTTCTGTGCATAGATTTTTGGTGTGTTTACATAGTTGTTATTCTACTGTATATACAATTTTATGTCCCTTTTGTACTTAACATATAAACATTTTTTCCATGTTACCAGTCTTAAACAGTTTTATGGTTGTAGCTTTTCTGTTGAGTTTCCATAGCATTGTTTGCCTGGCTCCTAGAGTTGGAGGGAGGGATGGGTTGTCTCCTGTTAGTCCTCTTGATTCCCTTTGGGACTCTGGTAATGCTGTGTGGATGGATTGTTGGGCTCCCTGGGACTGTCTCTGCTCACCCCTGGTGACCAAGGCCTGTCAGCTGTTGGGAAGAATCCCTAGACCCAGACAGACCTCAACGCATAGCAGCCTGGGTCTCCTCAACCGCAGGCTCTAATAAGCAGCCACAGGGCCAGAAATGAGGGACTGGGAAGGGCCAACCGGTCTTGGTCTGCAGACTCTCTGGCATGTACCTCAGGCTGCCTTTCATCCCTCATTGTTACCTCGACACTTGATCAGATTGGCAGCCTGTAGCTAGAATAAGGTTTGTCCTGCTAGGTCCCGGCTTCTGTGGGGCAAGGGTAATGGAGCCTCTTCTTTTGAGGCTCTTGCACCAGTTCTAGCAGAAGGCCTGGCCAGTAGCTTGATAACCCACTGCTTGGCTGGTGAGTTGGCAACTCCTAGAGCCTGTGCACCAGCTCGGTATCCTCAGAGCTGCGGGACCTGCCGCCTGCCACTTTGCCCACGGTCGTCAGCCAAGGATCATGAAGAGCAGCAGAGGGAACATCCCAGCTTGTGAGTGATAGGCTCACAACGTCAAGGAGGAAGCGTCCCAACACCCCCCCCCCCTTCCCCCCTTGCCCAGCCTGGTGGGAGGGCTGCTGCAGCATTTGGCTCTGCTGAGACGCACATGGCTGACCCTGCAGTTGCTCCTGTCATTTGTGCGAGCTTGCAGGTGAGAGACGCACCGCGCCCACTCCGGGGGCCTCAGCCTGTGTGAGGAGTGAGAGCAGGCAGTGGGCTGGATCAGAAGCAAAGCCAGCAGGCTGCAGGGGCGAGCTGCCTCAACAGTTGTGGGTGAGGCAAGTGTGGGATGCTGCCCACACTCTGCTGGGGGGCAGGGTGGTTGCTGAAGACAGAGGAAGTAAAACTGCAGGCCTGTTAAAGCACACTCCTGCGTCTGCTAGCCGCCTAACTAGAGCAGGCCCAGAGAGGCTGCCCAGTGGTTCTGGGGCCACCAGTTTGTCGGGACCTCACTGTGGAGAGATGGAGGCCCAAGAGTGCTGGGCTGTGGGACAGGACTGTGAAAAAGGGGAAATTTCTTCCTTTCTCTTCCCTGGAAAAGGTATATAGGAAATGGAGTCTAAAATGAGTTAATTGGGCGGCGCCTGGCTGGCTCTGTCAGTAGAGGAGACTCTTGATCTCAGGGTCATGAGTTCAAGCCCCACACTGGGCATGGAGCTTAAAGAAAATAAGATGGGCAAATTAAGAAAAATAAGGGGCGCCTGGGTGGCTCAGTCGGTTAAGCATCTGACTTTGGCTCAGGTCATGATCTCATGGTTTGTGAGTTTGAGCCCTGCATCAGGCTCCCTGCTGTCAGCACAGAGCCAACTTCAGATTCTCTCTCTGTGTGTCCCTTTCCCACTCCCGCTCCCCCTCTCTCTCAGAAATAAACATTAAAAAAATAAATGAGTTAGTGGACAGGAAAGGGGGTCTGAGAGCCTCCCCAGTTAAGTTAAACACTAGTTTTACGGTTAGTTGTGCTGCCACCTAGCCCATGTCCCTCCTGGCCCCAGGCTAGGGTTGTGAGTTGCCTGGTTAGAATTCATCTCAGTTGTAAACTAAAGTAGGAATGTATCAGGGGAGTTCGGTAAGGCTGAGGTCAGAAAGGTGGACACCTTGTAATTCAACAAATACTTCTGAGCACCTGAGCTTTGGCAAGTGCTAGGTGATAACAGTCTTATGGGGAAGGTGAAGAACCAAGCTGCTCATCAAACACCGAGTGACTTGTCTCCAGCTAATTCTTGCTTTATAGAAACTGGCATTCGAAACCAAGTTAAAGGCACCCCTTCTGGTACATCAAGCCCAGAGCTCACAGATGGTGGTACAGTCCTTTCTGTACCTGGACCACAGTTCTCTCACAGGGGCTCACCCCATACCAGGAACTAGGGAGGCCCGCAGAGAAATGCAGTCCTGACTATAGGCAAACTTGCAAGGTGGAGCAAAGACTGATTCTTTGGAAAATAACAAGAAAGAGCAAAAAGTATACTATAATGTCAAGCTTTACAGCAATTCATGATTCACAAGGGCTCTTCCACACAAACATTTAACAATAGGGAGGTGATGGGGGGGCGGGGGCAACAAAACCAAAGGCGTTGGGGCATCAGCTGAGGGCAGGGCTAGGGCTAGAGAAGAGTGGTCAGAGGACATCCCCTGCTCAGCAAACTCTGGGATCCTCTTGCTTCTTTCTGTTCTGCCCCAACTTTAGTCCCAGGGCCTGTGCCTCACCTCCAGTGGCAGAGGGAAGCAGGGCAGGACCTGAGCTGGTCTCCCCAGGGGCTGATACCGGTTCAGCAGATAGGAAGCTGCCCACAGCTTTCCATAAGGCACCATGCATGGGCTTTGGTGGTTACTGAGTAGATACCCTGACATTTATGGTTTAGGAGACCTGAATCCAAACAGGCTTTTCTGCCCTTCCTGGCATTCTTAGCCAATGCCCTTAGTCCAGCTGTCCCCATCTGAGAATAACACTGGGCTGCTAAGGACAGCCCTCCTCCTGTCAGAGGAGCCTCACGTGGGTTTCCTACGTTGTAAAGGGATGTTACCATTGATACTGTGCTCTTTCCTGCCTGCCAAAGAGGGGACCTGAGGAGCTGGGCTCTCCGTACTCTTCCAGCTTTGACTGCCTGGTATAAATGCTCCCCATGAAATGGGTGGGGTTGGGGGGTGTCAACCCATTGTGTCTGGCGGCAGGGCAGGTAGGCCTGCTGTGGACCATGGTGGAGGGACGCCCAGGCTACACCCGGCCCTGGAGTGGTTCTGGGATGTGGCGTCTGAATCTTCAGTGGCCACTGCTCCTTTGGCCCTGGCTGTGCAAGGGAATCACGAACACAGAGATGTCATCGTAGGACACCTGCCCTTCCTCTGTGAGACCGTCGTCCTTTCCCTGTGTGCTATGTATCAGCATTTGGGCCAGCTCCGAGAACCTGTAGGGACCAACTGCAGATGCACTTCGGGGCCAAAGCAAAGAAGCAAAGCCAGCCCTCGGAGAACTTGCTGCACAGGGCTGGACAGACACATGGGGACCCAAACAATGCGGTCCAGCTGTGGGGCCAGGCAAGCCTCAAGCATGGGAGGGCCACAGGTCGGACCATGGAGATTTTTAGTCTCAGGGATTTCTGAACCCAGAGATTTTGGAGACCCACAGTCACCCTGCAGAAGCTTGAGACAGCCCCGATCCTGACCACCTGCCCTGAGATGAGTTCATTGTCAGTGCTGTCTCCTCAGCCATAGCTACTTCCTGCTGTTGCTGCTGGTACCGACCCAGGCACAGGCAGGTCCCCAGAAGCTACAGTACCTGTGTGGGTCCTCTCGGTTGCCAGGGAGGAAGCTCCGCACTAGTCGTGCCACCTGCTCATTGGATAGGACATCCCAGAGCCCATCAGTTGCCATGACAACCACATCCTCCTCCTGCAGCTCCAGCTGGTCCACATCCAGGACAGTCACCTGCAAGTTAAGCCTGAGGATCCTTAGCACTCCCTTCCCGGGCTCCTGCCAGCCTCATCGTCTGCCTTTCCGGGCAGACGGAAGCTGGTGTGGGCTATTGCCCACTCACCTGTGGGACAGAGAGCAAGAAGGGCTTGAGCTGAATGTTTGTGTCCAGGACTCTGAGCTGATGGTCTCCCAGGCCCCGGGAGACGGCCAGTGTTCCCAGTAACCGAGCCTGGGGACAAGGGAGATGTGAGGTGACAGCAAACAGCCCCAGAGAATGTGCAAGTAAAGCACACAGAAGTGTACTGTGGCCCTTGGGTGCCCTGGGTTGAGGGACAAACATCCTGTAGCCTTGGAGCAAACCCCATGACCCCAGCCACAGCCCCCAAAAGGGACAAAGGAGCTCCCACTTCTGCAGGGGGCAGTTTAAGAGGGGCTCTTAGAGGGTGCCATTCACTGACCTGTCTACCCTGCCCATGGATCAGTGGGTACTTGAGATCCGACTTCTCCACACACTTGTAGCTCCTACCAGGAGCAGACCCAGCATCAATCCAGGCCCTACCCACCCCTCATCTCCCCGCAACACAGAGCCCACCCTGCCCACGGGGAAGAGGACTGCCCCAAGCCCACACACTGGGCCTGACGCTAGGCCTCTCCCCACTGTCTCCCAAACCCACCCCGCTCACCAGCCTCTCATGTGGTGATCCCGGAACAAAACCTTCTGCCCTAAGTCATCCCCCTTCAGTCGCCGAGGGAACTCCAGTCGGGTGAACTCACCAGCCAGAAGCTCAGGGTAGACAAAGGCCTGGGGGTAGGAAGGCATGCTCAGATGAGGCTCTCTCTGGTGGCTTCTGGTGACCCTAGATTCAGGGTTGGGGCTCCATAACCTTCCTCTGCCAAAGGCACCTACCAGCTGCTGAATCCGCTGCCGCTCAGTCTCCGGGGTGAACTCAGAGCTCAGGGGCCGAACCTCATCTTTCCGTACCAATATGGCCCTGGATGGGGTTGGGGAAGAGAGGGAGAGGCCTGTGGAACAGGCTCCACCCTCACCCATGGCCTTTCCCAGCCACCAGGGACCAGCTCAAAGCCCCCCATGACTACCGACAGCCTGCAAAGTAAAAGCTCAGCCCTTGGGCCTGGCGCTTGAGCTGTCTGCCCTCCCTCAGATTTGCTGTCCACTCATACCTGACACACCAGGTACACAAACAACTCAGCCAGTCAATCCCTACTTCCATCCCTCCACGTCCAGCCCCCTTTCACTGTCCCACCACCTCTGGTGCCCGCCTGCCGACCCCACCCTGCCTACCCTCCAGGTACTCACCTGCTATCCCCGGCATTGGCCACATACAGCTTTCCCTGCAGGGACACAGCCACCAGGGCTGTGCAGCCGCCCACCTGGCCTGAGGCCTCCAGCTCCCGCCCGATCACCTCATCCTGGGGCAAACCGAGGCCACTTTAGCTGCTGCTTGTACTGCCACCATACCACTCTGTCCCCGATCCCCACCCTACCATTCACTTCCCCACCAACAAGCCTGGTAGTCACACCCAACCCAAAGTCTGGCTATGACTCCAGGATCCCTGTGGTTAGGAGATCTAGATGTATTCCTTGGGAGGGAGGGAAGTCCTATTCAAAACTGAGGAAGGGAAACCAGCCCCTGCACCAAGGACCATCAAGGTGCACAACGTACAATGCAGGTAAAAGCCCCTAGCACATACTAGGCACTGGATAAGTGGGAGGGGTTAGTGATGGCAATGATGACCATTACTAACAAACCAACCAACCCAATCTTGTCCTCCCAGTGCAAAGATCCAGGGAGACCACCACTGTGTGCAGGGATGCTCCACAACCCAGCGTCCCACAGGTGCCCGGTCCCTTCCCCAGCCAAAGGCCACACTCACACATTCCTGGAAGGCACTCTCCAGAGCCCCGATCACCAAATCTTCCGCCCTAATGCCCTTCTCTTCCACAAACTGGGGATCACTGGGACAGATGCTGTGGCCGCTGAGGTGCATGGGGGGCTGAGTGGCCACCATGCCCTCTACCACGGCCTCCAGCTGCCGGCGGAGGCAGGAGTGCAGGGTGTTGGCAGCCAGGATGGCTGCAGCTGGCCCACCATGCCCATCAAACAGTGCCCAGTAATGACCTGTCAGGAACTGTACAGGAAGGGCTTGGTGTCAGGCTCTGCCTGGCTTCCCCAGTTGTCCCCCCACCTGGCATGGGAAACTAGAGCAAGAACCTGCAGTCCCAGTCCCAGCCTGTTAAGACCGGCTCAGGCCCAGTTGCACTCACCTCCTCTGGGCACGAGGTCAGCCACTCCTGGTCCTCTTCAGCCCCAAACTCACATCTCCGGATGCACAGCTGCCCACAGGCTGCCTGATCCTCATTGAACTCAGATTTCTCCGCATTGATGATCCTGAGGCCAGTAAGTGATCAGAGACCCTTCAGGGACACACCCATGTCCCCACGGGCAGAGACCAAAGCTGGTACATAGAGGGAGGAGCCCTACCTCTGAAGCAGCAGCCCCTATGCTGTCCCTAACACACACCTGGACAAACATAGTGTAAGTTTCCTAACTGTTCAGTAACCTCAGGGTAAGCCAAAACTCAGGGCCCAGCGCCTCTGTGCTGACCTGGGCTGAGAGGTGAGGGTGCGGCTGTCCGAGGAGATCTGGGGCTCCTTTGCCAATCCTCCCCCCCATCTCGGCCAGATTCCCTGTCCCATACAGCACAGGCCACAACCCAGGGTGAGATGCTGCGTGCGTGTGAGGGGTATCTCCAAAGCCCGCGCGCAGTGTTGGAACTCCACCCAGGGTCCCTGTCTCATCTTGGAAGCCCCAGAGGTGCAGGTCCTTCCCAACTAGTGAGCCTCTCTGAGGGAGGCTGGAGTCCCCAAGAAAAGGCTGCGGTGGGACCGGGGGAAGGTGTCAAGAGTCCCAGATGAGGGCAGAAGGGAGGTAGCCACAAGGTTGGGGGACGGGAGCACTGGCTCAGCTTAGGCTGTTTTCCAGGACGGCCCAGCAGGGCCGGCACGGAGGCCCGGGATCGGGGTGGAGGGGTGGGGGTGGGGGGCCGCGACGGGGCACTCACTCGGCGTAGCCTGCGTTGCAGGGCAGTGAGCGGCCCCGCGCTGGACTGCGCACGGGCCGGACGTCGGGGCGGCGCGGAGCGTCAGCGGTGCCGGGGCCCGAGCCGGAGCCGCGCAGGAAGCGGGGCCGCCGGTAGGGCACGGGGCTGGAGCGCGGCCTGGGCGGCCGCGGCGCGGGCAGCGGACCCCCGGGCAGGAAGCGGCGCCGGAACCAGCCGGCGGACATGGCGCGGAGGCAGGGGGCTGCCGCGCGGGAGGAGGAAGCGGGCCGGGGGCGGGGACGGGCCGGGGAGGGGCGGGGCGGCGACGCCCCCAAACGCCAGCCTCCCGCGGGGAGTGCACGAGCGGCCTGGGCGCCCTCGGGCTTGCCGGGGCCCCTGACGACCCCAAGAAGCAAAGGCTGTTGGCAACCCCACTTCACAGGCAAGAACACTGAGACCTCCAGAGGCGAAGTGGCTTGCCCGCGTCACGCAGCCATCCGAGCGGGCGTAGTGCTGCGCCACACGCGTGGGGTGGTGGCCTTTGCAAGGGAAAAAGTCCTCCTCGTCACCCAGCGAGGTGATGGGGTCATTCCGAGCGTAGCCTGGAGGCTGGGTCCGCGTCCGTGGGGGAGCCTCCGGCCTCCTCCCGCTGGGCCCGGACCTTGCGCAAGGGTTAGATGGGAACAGGATGTGTCTGGAGGTGTCAGACTGACACGTTGAGTAAGAGTCTCAGAGCACAGGGTTCCCTCGGGTGGCCCTTCATTCCCCGCCCATGCAGCCTGTCACCGTCCACCCCCACATGAGGCTTGGTGGCCACCCTGGCGTTCCTCAACCTGAGACTCCTCTCCACACTTCAGGGACAGCCTCCCAAACCACTGCCCCTCCAGTCAAGATGTCGTCTCTGGACAGACAGCAGGATTCTCACTAGAATGTTCGTGACTGGTAGACAAGAGGAATTCATGGTCCCCAGAAAGCTCCAACCAGTCCAAGTTCAGACCTGGAACTAAGGGAAGTGAAAGAATTTCATCCCTGCTGGAGGCAAGATGCTGCAGTCTCTTAACCCCTGACCAGCTGTCACCGTGCGGTCAGCAGCAGTGTCTCCCTTCACACCTGCAAGTTAACGGAGTGCTTTGTCACCCTTCTGTCACTTAAGCCCAACTCCCTGTGCAGCACTGTTATTTCTGTCTCTTGAGGAGGACTCTGAGGCCCACAGAGGGGAAGTGTCCCGATGCCCAGGGCTCTGCTGTTTCCATTATGACAGTTCAGCTGACTCAAACTCCCCACAGGGGATTTCTCTTCCCCTTTCCTCCTCCAAAAAGGCAGCCTTGCCAACTCAAAGCCCCTGAGGCCCATAGCCCAGGGTCCCCAGGGAGAGCTTCAGGAGGAGTCCCTACCTTTGTCTGGGCTCCCAAGCCTAGCACATGCTCACATGCTGGGTGCAGCAGTGATGGAGGTTGAGTCCCAGCTCTGATGGCGAAGGCCTGCTTGTTCCAGCTGGCAAGGGGGTGGGGGCAAAATCAGAGAAAGCTTCCCGAAGGACACCTGAGCTACGGTCTATCACCGGGACAGAAATGGACCAGGGACCCAGGGTGGGGCAGGCCCAATTCAGTCTGTGGGGTCACCTCTTCATCCCTACCAGCCAACAGCTCAGAGGTTTTTAGTCTAAAATGAGAGGAAACAACACAAGCACAGTCTTTTCTCCATGCCAGTGTCTTGGACTTCGTGGGTGGGATGAATCCTGTCCTTTGAAGCGTATTCAGAGAAGCTCCTGAGATGTCATAGGTGGTCTGTTGCTCAGTGTAGCTGTGGAGCCCTATGGCAGTCCCTTCCTTCCTGTTCCAAGGAGGCCCGAGTGTCCCTTCAGTGCCACCGAGGCTCCTCTGGCTTCTAGGTGGCTTCTGGGAGCCTCTGCTCTGGCTTGGATCCCAAGCCTGACTTTCTTAGTTTTCGACCTAATTTTGCTGAAGCACATCCTCTAACAACTCTCCAAGAAAGGATGACTGGAAGGTCATTTCCTGGATCCTCCCAAGCCTGAAAGGGTTTGCCTCAAAAAAAAAAATTTTTTTTTAAAATAAGCTCTACACCCAACATGGGGCAAAATCCTTTGTTTTTGACTGATATTTTAGCTCAGAGTCTGACTTCTCTGTTCATTGTCTTTTGACTGTTGCTTCTGCTGCAGTCTAGGGCCCCTCTCATTCCCAGACCTTTAGATTGGTTGTTTGCCTTTTTCTTTCTCCAGAAGTTTCTAGTCTCTTCTGTCTCTGGTGTCTGAAATTGTAGGGGAGGTTCCTTGGGGTGGGTCTCTCTTCATTCTTGGGCTGAGCCCTCCCTGGGGGCCATGCAGCCCCCCACTTCCCAGTGACACCCTTCTCCTAACTGTTCCAATGAACGCAAGCTTGCCCCGCTCCTGGCCTGACACCTCTCCTCAGCTAACTCCGTCCGCATGTGACAGTTTGGGGTGGGGAGGAGCAAGTTTAGCAAAAAAGAAAAAGATTTTTATGCTACATTTTTTTTCACTCACAAGGAGAATAGTTTTTGTTGAGTCCCATGACTTAAAATTCAAAAGGTGGGGCTCCTGGCTGGCTCATTTGGTGGAACATTCAATGGTTGATCTTGGGGTCATGAGTTTGAGCCCCACGTTGGGCACAGAGATTACTTAAAAAACAAAAACAAAACAAAAACTTTTTTAAAAACCCACAAAATTCAAAAGGTGTAAAGTGTATTTAGTAACAAGTCTCTCCCACAACCCCATCCCCTGGCCATGCAGTTCCCCTCCCCGGAGACATCTAATATTACTAGTTTCTTATGAATCCTTCCAGAAGTGCCAGGTGTTCCGTGAAAATTCAAGCCAAAAAAAAAAAAAATTACCTATAAGACAAGAAATAATGAGTGTTGGCAAGGATGTGGAGAAAAGGGAACTCTTGTGCACTGTTGGTGGGAATGTAAACTGGGTGCAGACACTATGGAAAACAGTATGGAGGTTCCTCAAAAAATTAAAAATAGGGGCGCCTGGGTGGCGCAGTCGGTTAAGCGTCCGACTTCAGCCAGGTCACGATCTCGCGGTCCGTGGGTTCGAGCCCCGCGTCAGGCTCTGGGCTGATGGCTCGGAGCCTGGAGCCTGTTTCCGATTCTGTGTCTTCCTCTCTCTCTGTCCCTCCCCCATTCATGCTCTGTCTCTCTCTGTCCCAAAAATAAATAAAAAACGTTGAAAAAAAAATTAAAAAAAAATTAAAAATAGAACTATCATATGATCTATCAATTCCATTTCTGGATATCTATCTGAAGAAAGTGTAATCAACATCTTAAAAGCATATCTGCACCCCCATTTTCACTGCAGCATTGTTTACAACAGCCAAAACATAGAAACAACCAAAATGTCTACTGTCAGATGAATGGTTAAAGACAATGTGGTACACAACCACACACACAGGAATATTATTCAGCCATAAAAAAGGACAGTCTGCCATTTGCAACAGCACAGATGGACCTTGAGGGCTTTATGCTAAATAAGTCAGACAGAGGAAGATAAACACTGTATGATCTCACTTATATGTGGAATCTAAACAAAATTTCAAATCCATAGGCACAGAAAATGGACTGCTTGTTGTCAGAAGTGTGGGGGCGGGGTGGACAAAATGGGTGAAATTGGCCAAAAGGTATAAACCTTCAGTTATAAATAAGTGCTGGGCGGGGGCACCTGGGTGGCTCCGTTGATTAAGCATCCAACTTCAGGTCATGGTCTCAAGGTGCATGAGTTCGAGCCCCATATGGGGCTCTCTGCTGTCAGCACAGATCCTGCTTCATTCAGATCCTCTGTCTCCTTCTCTCTGCCCCTCCCCTGCTTGCTCTCTCTCTCTCAAAAATAAATATATATTAAAAAAAATAAGTTCGTTCTGTGGGTGTAATCTATAGCATGGTGACTATAGTTAATGCTGCTGTATTGCATATTTGAAAGTTACTAAGACAGTAGATTTTAAAAGTTCTCATAAGAAAAATAATTATAACTATGTGTGGTGATGGATGTTACCTAAACTTATTGTGGTCATTTCACGATATATACAAATATTGAATCTTGTTGTACACTTAACACTGATACAATGGGATTTGTAAATTATATCTCAATTTGAGTAATTTAAAAATTACATATATATAAAATCTTTCCTTCTCCCCTCCTTTTCTTTCCACAAATGATAGCATACTCTGTGCCATATCCTATACTTGAAATTTTCATAAAAGATACCTCTTTTTTTGTTAGTCCTCGAAAAGCTGCCTTATTGTTAAGGTTACAGAGTAGTCTCTGCAAAAATGCAGACTTTATGTAGCTAGCCCCCCAGTGATGGACATTTAGATTGTTTTCAGTTATTTGCTTTACAGTTTTTTTGTGGGGGCGATATTGGTAGGATCAGTTCCTAGTAATGGAATTGCTGGGTCAAAGGCATTTGTTGTTCATAGCAGCACCATTCACAATAGCCAAAAGTGGAAACAACACAAATGTCATCAGCTGGATGAATGGATAAACAAATTCTGGTATATACGCACAATGGAATATTATTCAGCCATAAAAAAGAACGAAGTACTGATATGTGCTACAATGTAGATGAACCTCCAAACAATTATGCTAAGTGAAAAAGAGCCAGATATAAAAGGTCACATGTTTTATGCCTCCATTCATATGAACTATCCAGAATAGGTAAATCCATGGAAATAGAAAGAAGACTGGTGGTTGCAGGGACCGGAGGAGGGAGGAATGGGGAGTCACTGCTTAACAGGTACGGTTTTCTTTTGGGGTGATGAATTTTTTTTTTTAAATAGGCTTCACACTCAGCACAGAGCCCAATGCAGGGCTTGAACTCACAACCCTGAGGCCAAGACCTGAGCTGAGGGGAGCCTGGGTGGCTCAGTCAGTTAAGTGTCCGATTCTTGACTTCGGCTCAGGTCATGATCTTGCGGTTCGTGAGTTTGAGCCCCTCATTGGACTCTGCACTGACAGTGTGGAGCCTGCTTGGGATTCTCCCTCTCTCTCTCTCTCTCTCCCTCCCTCTCTCTCTGCCCTTCCCCTGCTTGTGCTCTCTCTCTCTCTCTCAAAATAAATAAACATAAAAAAAAAAAAGAGCTGAGATCAAGAGTTGAACACCTAACCAACCGTGCCACCCAGCACCCAGGCACCCCAATGAAAATGTTCTAGAACAGGAGATGGTGGTTGCACAACATAGTGATTGTACTGCCTTGATCCCTTTAAGATGGTTAATTTTGTTATGTGAATTTCACTTCAATTAAAAAAAAAGGGGGGTATACATATTCACAATTTTGTAGATATTGTTCTACATGAAGGTTTACTCTTCCATCAGCCTATTTTCCCATAGTATTTCATTAAGGTTTTTAATCTTTCTCTATAGATAAAAATATGGAAGTCTAGTTTGATTTCCATTTATCTTATTAAGAAGGGATAACCAATTTCTATAGGTCTGAGAGACCTATTTGTATTTCTTTTTCTGTGGGTAGTCTGTACTCTTTTACCCCATTTCTTAGTGAGATTTTGGGGTTCTTTCTTATTGACTTATGAGAGCTCTTTATTTTGAAATGAGTTACAAGTATGTTGTTTGTAGCCAATTACAGTTTATTGTTTGTATTTTGACTTTGATGGTGGCTTTTTCCATGTAGACTTTTATTTTTTTATTTAATTTTTTTTTCAACGTTTATTTATTTTTGGGACAGAGAGAGACAGAGCATGAACGGGCAAGGGGCAGAGAGAGAGGGAGACACAGAATCGGAAACAGGCTCCAGGCTCTGAGCCATCAGCCCAGAGCTGGACGCGGCGCTCGAACTCATGGACCGCGAGATCGTAATCTGGCTGAAGTCGGACGCTTAACCGACTGCGCCACCCAGGCGCCCCTCCATGTAGACTTTTAATTTTTTAATGTTTATTTATTTTTGAGAGAGAGAGAGAGAGAGAGCAATTGGAGGAGAGGCAGGAGAGAGGGGACAGAGGATTTGAAGTACACTGACAGCAGAGAGCCCAATGCGGAGCTTGAACTCAGAAACCATGAGATCACGACCTGAGCCGAAGTCGGACGCTCAACTGATGAGCCACCCAGACACCCCTAGACTTCCAATTTTTTTTTAATTTAATATAAATGAATTTACATATTTTTTTTTCTTTTATGCCTTTTGAGTTTGGTGACATACTCAGAAGGCCCCCTTCACTCCAAGATTCTACAAACTTTTCCCTTTTTTCTTCAGTATTTTTATAGTTCACTCTTGTTGTTGTTTTTAACATTTAAACTTTTGATCCACATGAAAAAACCAGTATGTTCTAATAATTTCGATGGCTGACTCTGTGTTGAGAAACATCAGAAAGAATGGAGCAATCAACCTGTTTCTGGATACTGTGTTCATCCCAGGACTCATCTGAGGAGCCATGTGCAGCTTTCTCATCTTTCTGCCTGAAACCAGATCTCAGCCAGAGATGGAGTCTGTTTGGGTACTCTGCTGGCCCTTGGGCTCCCTGCCTGCATCCCAGGCTCTGAAGCTGAGTGGGACTGTCTCCCAGTGCATTTCCTTCCCTGGTCAAACCTTCATCATTGAGGTGTGAGATTGTGATGGAAGGCTCAAGGGCCACTGAACAAAAGGATTTCTCCTCCTTTGTTCCATATCTTGAGTATGGAAACTCAAGGAAACTAAGGAAACTAACCTAAGGAAACTAAGGTTCTTGTGGACACTCACTACCTTGTCGACCTGCATCAAATCACTTCATCTCTCCAAACCTCAGATTCTTCAACTGTAAAAGAGAGACAATAACACCTACCTCCTAGGGTTGTCAGGAGGATTAAATGTGTCCAGTGCATAGTAAGTGTGCAACATAAAGACTCTAATTATTTTTAAGTGAACTCTATGCCCAACATGGGGCTTGAACTCATGACCCTGAGATCAAGAGTTGCACGCTCTACTGACTGAGCCAGCCAGGTGCCCTGAGACTCTAGTTGTTTATTCATTTGTTTAGTTGGCAAATAATTCTGAACACTTACCAATGTTGAGCACTGTTCTAGGTGTTGGGGATACAGCAGGAACAGAACTTAACTACTGGTAAAGGGAAGACAATAAACAAATAAGCAGGTAAGTATATGTATCAGGCAGTGATGGGGAGCCTGGGTGGCTCAGTCAGTTAAGTGTCCAACTCTCGATTCCAGCTCAGGTCATGATCTCACGGTTCTTGGGTTCAAGACTAGTGTCGGGCTGCATGCTGATGGTGCAGAGGCTACTTGGGATTCTCTATATATATCTCAAAATAAATAAACTTAAGAGAGAGAGAGAGAGAGAGAGGGAGAGAGAATGATGTAGGCAGTGGTAAGCCAGGCAACAGGGAGACCTTACAGTTAAGGTAGTCACAGTTCATTCAGTGATAGACATTTCTACAGGGAACATAACTTTATTGTTTTTCATTAACCTGTTTTCTTGGCTAATTCCTGTTTCCAAGAAGTTGATGCTCTTATGCTTCTGTGGAATTGCCAAGTGCTCTGATGGAAGTGGCCAGGTCTGAGAGCTGATGTAACTGTTGGCTCTGTGTTGCTGTCCCATCTGTGCTGTGGCAGGGCTGAGTTGGGGACCTGCCTGTGAGCTATTCTCCCAAGGGCAGGCTGTGAGGCCACACAGAGTTTTTAGTTTCTATTGTGAGTTCTGGGGTCAAGGTGAGCACTACACAGGTCCAGTTTTCAGGGTGTGCATAGGAAGATAAATAAGAAAATACTTCAATTGTGTGTTTGTTGTACTCTCAGGAGATGAGAAGCCCAGGGCATGGGGCACAGAGAGGAGGGTGCAATGCTACTTATTCAGCATGGGGTAGTGAGACAGTGAGCAGGGAGTTCAAACTGGGGCCAGATGGAAGGCAGGCCCCATACTCCATCATCAATTCTCAGCAATCCCAGCCCTCAAAGGTGGCCTCCTTCCCAATCTTCCCAACCAAAGTCCTGAGACAGTCTCTGTGGTCTTGTGCTCATACCTGGCTCAACGTGGATTGTAAGATACATTATGTTGATTGGCTGGTAACAGCAGGGCTAATGCCAGAGAAGGCAAAGCTGCTGGGTGTGGAGCCAGAAGTAGATTAGGAGTTGGGAAGTTACTCACTCACCAAGCTCTGGCCCTCCTTCAACCTCTGGGCCTTTGCACATGTAGTTTCCTCTTCTCAGAAAACTTTTCCCTCCCCTCTGCCAGGTTGACCTCCAGGTCTCCACTCAAACTTCACTCCTCCTAGTGGCCCCTTGCTCTCTGGGCAGGGCCCTCACCACCACAGGTTCATTTGCTAACTGCCAGGTAGGTCAGTCTGGCTCCCAATCAGGGCAGGGCCTGCAGCCAGGCCCGCCTCGAGGTGCCAGTGCGTCGCAGGGGGCGCTCAGGAAACGTCTCTAGGAAAAGGGAGGCCGCTCAAAAACACAGGCGCTTCCATCCTCATGCAAACCCCTTCCCGGCCATAAGTGAGGGTACGCGCGGATCTCACCCCACTTGGAAACCCACCTAGATTGGGGCGCAGAGACTTGCCCGCGCACTCCCGGACGCGCCCCGGCCACAGACCCGTCGGCTCACGGTCTATAGGCACACGCGCGCGCGAGTGCGCCCACGGATGCCCGACCACACGGAGGCCCCGTTCTTCCCCACAAACAGGCACGCGCAGGCGCGCGGACACGCCGATCAACTCCGCGCGAAAGTCTCACCCGGAACAAGACACACGGTGCGCGCACGCGCGGCCCCGAGTCCCCGCCCCCTCCCGGCCTCGCCCGTCGGGGGCGGGGCGCTCTGGGCCGGGTCCTGCGGCACCGCCCGGGAAGCTGCGCGAGGCTGGGCGGCCGCCGCCACATCCTCCTCCTCCTCCGGGTCCAGGCGAGCGGAGCGGGTCCAGGGCCGAGCCGAGGGCTCCAAGGGCGCTGGTGGAGCGGGGCACGGAGCCATGGCGCACCAGACGGGCATCCACGGTGAGGGAGGATGGTGGGCGGCCAAGGAGCCGAGGGTATCCGCTCGAGGCTGCGCCCCCTCCCCGGCGCTCAGCCATTCTCTCCTCCCTGGCACCAGCCTAGGGAAGCTTCCTGTTCTCTTTTGCAGCCGGCGGTCGCCTGGTGTGGGCACATATGGGGGCGTGCGGCTTACTGTGCATAGTTGGGAGTGGGTGTGCATGTACACAGCTGTAGTGGAAATATCTGTGTGCCCATCTGATGTGGATGTGCTTGTGTGTGCCCATCTATATATTTTTGTTCCTTTCTGGGGGTGGGTGTACCCGGATGTGCACATCTGGGGGAGTGTGCACGCATGTGCACTTGTGCGTACAGTCCTGGGTGTGCACATCTGGATGTGACTGCTTGTGTATGTCTAGGGTCATTCATGCACATGCACTAATAGCTGATTGAATGGACACTGTCGCATGGAACCATCTTTAGGCATCAGTGTTTTGTGACTGTGTGCACATGTCTGTGGGTGTCTGTGTGCACAGTTTGGGTGCATCTCAATGTGCATTTGTTACCATGGATGCATGTAGCAGATGTGTCTGTGTAAGGATTGTGTGGGTTTGTGTCTGTATGAGGAGGGTTCCCTGACCTTTGACTCCTCCCTGGACCCTCACATACTTGAGCAAGCTAGACTGGGGAAAACCTGGGACAGGGCCTTCAGAGTGGGATGGGGAGAGTTGCCAATCTGACCTTGACCTCTGACCTCCCTACCATTTTCCACTCTGATCTCCTGAGTCTGCCCCAGCTAGGGTTAGAAGGTGCCAGCTCCAGGCTGAAGGCAGAGAAAAGGGTCCAAATATGGGGTTTGTGAGGAGGGTCCTGGCTTTAGAGACTCCAGGCCAGGTCTCCCTATCCCAAGCCTCTCCAGCCTAGAGCATCATCCCATTCCCCAAGGGCTTAGTTTCCTCTTTACACTGGCTGGGGAGAAGCAGGAGCCAGGTGTCCTGACCCCTCCGGGGCCTCAGTGTCCCCCTCTGTCCCTAGCCTGGGAGGACTTCCTGGCCTGTGGGAAAAGCCCAGGCTGCTTGCCCAGACAGCCTGGTGGTTTGGCCATCAGCCATTCCTCCCACCACACCAGGATCCCCAGCCCGGGGACACCACCACCATCGACCAGCCTGACTGCCTGGATCTTGACTTGGCTTGTGGTTGTGGCCGCTTGGTGGCTAGGCCGCCTAGAGGGTTTCCCTGGCCCCGCCCCACAGGACCAGAAAAGGCCAGAGTCTGGGTCAGGGCCAGCCTCCTACCAGGTGGGCCAGCTTCTCCAGAAGGAGCTGGAGGAGCTGGAGGGGTGGCTTCATGACTCAGCCCACAGAAGGGAACACTGCCCCCTGGACCTGCCCCTTCCTTCCCCTTTGTCTGGTCACTGCTGCTGCCTCCATCTGGAGGAGATCGGAAGCTGTGGCCCCTGCTCCCTGCTCAGGGCTGACAGGTCCTGTGGCCAGGGCTCTGCCTCACTCCTTCATTTCCCACATGGTGAGACAGGCCTGGCTAGGGGATCACTGGGAAGTGCCCATGAGCAGCTCTCTCCTTCCCATTTCTGGCCTGGGGAGGTGGAAGCTGAGATCGATTGCCCTGGATGCCCAGATGCCAGCCCAGTGTGGCTATACCTGTGGATCTGGTGACCTCAGAGCAGGGCGAGGGAGGGGGGGAGGGAGGGACTTGTAACTTGAGGCTATGGGGTAAGGGGAGGGCAGGGCAGCAGAGGCAGAAGGGTGGGGGGGCGGGGAGCATGAATCTTTGATGATAGAGGCTCTGGTGTCCCAGGCCTGGCCTCTGGATTATTGATGGTGGCTGAGGAGTCATGGGGTGGGGGGCGGGGAATGTCTCTTCCACTACTGGGGTGTCACTTTGTCTTAGTAACTCTAGAAGGGGCGTGGCAGCCTCTCCCTTAGGGGAGCTTCTTGGCTTTCCCTCCCAGAAGGTCTGAGCAGGTGGAAAGGGCAGTTCAGCACAGCCTGCACTGCCATCATTACAGTAGTAAATTTACAGTGGTAAAATTTTAAATTTAACAGTTATTCGTAAAGTCTGCACTACTGAGCATTTTTTTCCCCATCTACTCCTTAGCACAGCCCTCTGCACCTTGAGAGTATTAGCTCCACAGTATAGATGAGTCTGAGGCTCAGTGAGGTCAGAGGTCACACACAACTATGGGAAAGGTGGAGACCCAGAGGCCAGGCTTTTCCTCAGGGATTTGCTTGGGGTCTGCTGATAAGCAGCCCTGTCCTCGCCCAGTGGGACTGTGTCTCCATGCCATGGTACTTGGTTGGGACCCTGCTCCCCCAGAGGCCATGGAGGATGGTACACAGCCTGACTTCTCAGGCTCAGGGTCACCCTGCATGAGGGGCCCCTGAGGACATGACCAGAGTTTGTTTTCCTAAAGGCCCCCACCCCCTGCCCTCAAGCTGCCCAGTCTGGGCCCTATAAATACTCTCTGACCTCAGCTCTCCAGCTGTGTTCCTGCAGAATTCTTCTGACCCCTGGATAGCCTCAAGGTCATGCTGGCCTGGCCCTAGCACACGTAGAGACCCAAGTCGGGCCCCTCCTCACTTGAACTTTGGTTTCTGTGTCTTTACCACTGGTAGATCTGTGACGTTCCTGGTCTCACCTCTGTGTTTGGGTCCTTGGTCATTGGCTGTCATCTTCCAGCTGTGACCCAAGGACCAAGACAGGGTCTGTTTTGGAGAGTTCCTGATTGCCATTCCTCCTCTAGGAACATTCTGGACTGCCTAAGGGCTGGGGACTTAGTGCCCCTAGCAGGGTTGTGCTAGGGCAGGGCTGTGCTAGGGCTGGGCTCAGGACCTCTCAGGGTTAGGCAGCCTGGCTGGTGGGCTGGGTGTGCATGCGTGTGTGTTTGTGTGTATGCTTTGTACATCTTCTTGCCTGGACATGTCTTAGCCGGGTTCTGCATTTGCCTATGTGTTTGTTAGCACTCTGGGGACTGTGTTCTTGTGTATGTTTGTGTGTCAAAATGTGTGTGTCCATTTATGTTTGACCAGCTGAATATGTTGTCATGTGTGAGGGTATTTGCATTTCTCCTCCACTGTGTCACATAGATGTTTATGTGTTACATTCACATGTGCTGGACTGAGCACGTACCTGATGGCACATGCAACAGGTGGTGCACGTGTGCGTGTATGTATGCGTGTGATTGCATGTGTGTGTTAATGGACATAGTGGTCAGTGCATACTGGGGGCATGTGTTCATGTATTTCTGTGTTTGTGGATATGACAGAACTGGGAGTGTCAGAGGCCACTTCAGTGCTGGGCCTTCCTAGGGGACAGGGGACAGTTGGGGGCCATTCACTCTGGTTAGCCTGGCCTGGCCCAGAGCCTGCCCCATCCTTGAATGTGCTGGCCCATCCCTGCCTACCCTGTCACCAGAGCTATCTCAGCCAGCAGGCCACACTGCTGGCTAAATTTGGGAGCTTATGTTTGTGGACCGTGTCAGGTTCCCAGTCACATGGGGGGGCCATATTTAACCCGGCTCCCAGCTCCACCACCAGACCCCACAGGACGGAGCAGGCCCTGAACGTGTCCCTGCCCATCCTGCTCACGCTGCCTGCTTATCCCTCACCATGTTTCTTGTTCTTGTAGCCACCGAAGAGCTGAAGGAATTCTTCGCCAAGGCACGGGCTGGCTCTATCCGGCTCATCAAAGTCGTCATTGAGGACGGTGAGTGCCCCGTACTGCCCCCTTTGATAAGCTAGGGCATAGGTGGGGGGCTAGACCCAGCTGCTTCTCTGGGAGCTGCCGGGACATTTGCCTCTAGCCCCTTCAGGACCTCACTTGCTCCCTCTGGGGACTGGAGGTGCTTTGTAGGAGAGCGTCACTGGTGGGCATGATCATTACCCCTGTTACACAGAACAAGAAATAAAAGCTGGGACGACAGCAAGGAGGGCCCTGCCCAGAGGTCCTGTCCAGCTCCCCAGAAGCTATGTGGGGGTCAGAGGCCTAGCCAGGATGCTATGCTGGGCATGGGAGCAGGAGATCAGTGAGGCCAGGCACTGCCCCATGTGGCGAGTGCCACTCACCTCCCTCTATGATCGGCAGGCTGGCGTGGCCGGGGGGGAGTCCCAAGGAGAAGCTGGGGCCCTGCCCTTGGGAAGTGCCCCTACAACAGGGCAAAGGGACTTGTGCCCAGCTTGGTTTGACAACATGACCGGGGGATTCCAGGCTTGGCTGAGCCTTGGCTGAGCCTTGGCCTGGACACTGGGAACCTGAGGTTTGCACAGGGTGGGTGCTCCTCATATTGGGGTGGGAGTGGGTGAGCTTGAGCTGAGGCTTGAAGTTGGGGGAGGGTTTGGGGAGGTAGAGGATGAGGCTGAGGCTTGGTGGCGACTCCTCCCCTTCCCTTCGTGCTAAGGGTTGTCCCTAGAGGTGATGGGTACAGACACTGGGCGTGGGCTGGGCGCCCCATGAATCCTTGGTAGCCAGCAGTAGTGGGCCCTTTAGGGCCACCCCCCCCCAAATGGGCTTGGTGCCCAGCTAACTTTTCACCCATTGAATTGGTACAAAGCAAGTTCTACCCAGACCCAGAATTCACCCCAGACTTTAGTGCCAGAGCTGTGCTGGATTTTGTCCGGGGTCCCCAAGTTCAGATGCCCTCAGAGGTCAGGTCGTGGTCACTGTAGTAGGTCAAGAATGAAGGCTTCCCGTGGTGACAGGCCACAGCCTCCCTGCCCCCTGAAGAGATAGACTCATCAACCTTAGCTCTCAGCCTTCCCTGTCGCCTCCCAGACAGGACACCTCTACTAATGTTTACCAGGAGGAATCTCTAGGTGGGCTCTTATCTCTGTTCTGCATTTTAGTTGTTGGGGCACCTGGGAGTCCCCAGGAAGGTTCAGGCACCTTGACAGGGAGCCACTGCCCATCTCCTACTGAGTGAGGCTTGAGCTCCTTCTAGAGTATCCGTTAATTCCACTTATTATGTAAAACTTCCCATTTTGAAAATGTTGGCAACAAATTAAACACTGTTGGCAGTACTGTTGGGCCGACTGCCTGCTGTTTTTCACCCTTGACCCCATCTGAGTTCTAGGAGGATAGGCAAGGAGTCCGAGGCCTGCAGAGAGGCAGCTGGGCTGGTGGGCCTGGCATGTTTGGCCCTCATCAGGAGGGCCTGGTGGTCAGGTACCCCCTGGCCAGGTGTTGATTAACGCTTGCCCCAGGTCTTCTGCCACCCTGGGACTGTGCACCCCTGGGCTGATGTTGGGTGCCCACCCAAGACCCTGTGGGTGGATAGGTCAAGTATATGTCCAGCCTCAATGGCCCATTCAGCCAGTGTGCACCAGCCAGGGAGGTGGCCGGCCTATTGACCCCAGGCGTTAAGAGGTTTGTTAATTTGGGGGGGGGGGACTATAGCTGGCCAGTGGCAACAGAGTACAGATTTATATAGTATCTGATAAGAGCCCCTGTCTCCCTCTTTCCCACATGCTTTTGCTCTGGCAGGTCCCTGTGGCCTGAGGCTAGGCCCCACCTCCCTCAGCACAGTTGTTCTGAGAATGGTGTGCTGCGGGTACCCCTAGAATCTTAGGCCAAGAGAGGAGGGGAGCAGGAAGTGACACAGTGGGGCTGTGCCTGAGCAGCCATGCCAGTGGGGTGGGTCTGAGTGTGTGGGTGATTGTGAGGGGACTGCATTGTTGGTGGCTGTGGGCAGTGCAGCCACATGTCTTCTCGTGTTTGTCCATGCTTAGTTATCTGTGGGAGCATTCTCGAGGCCATTTCTGTGCATATATGTGTGTGTTCATATAGCTGGCAGCTCTGTGCTTCATTCATTCGTTCGCTTGTTCGCAGATTCAGTCACGTAGCCTCATCTTTCAGGGACTTGGGGGCTCCAGGGAAAGGTGGGTGGAGTGGCCGGCAGACCTGAGCCCCAGCCAAGAGGGCCCATGGTCTGAGGTGGGTATGGGAGATGGCTACTCCTTGGCTCACCCGGCCTCTGCCCCCAGAGCAGCTCGTGCTAGGTGCCTCGCGGGAGCTGGCGGGCTGCTGGGACCAGGACTACGACAGGGCCGTGCTGCCGCTGCTGGATGCCCAGCAGCCCTGTTATCTGCTCTACCGCCTGGACTCGCAGAACGCCCAGGGCTTCGAGTGGCTCTTCCTCGCCTGGTCACCTGACAATTCTCCTGTGAGTCCTAAGGATCCCTGCCCAGTTCCCAGACCAGGGGAGAGGGGAAGCTGGATCTGAATGAAATAACAAGACCCTGCCCTGGGAAGTCCAAGGGGAGAGATACCAGGTCCTGCCTCAGAGTCTGAAACAGGACAAGGCCCTGTGCTTGGAGCCCGATGTCTCCCAGAGGCCCCCCAGCCACCTCAGCCTGGCTCTGGGAGGCAGAGATGTTGGGCTGGGGAGGCTCCACCCACTCTCGTCCTCGCACCCTGCTGCGCCCTCTGCTGGGTATATGGGCACAAAGCGATGACCTGGTTCCCACCCAGAGGCTCTGGCCTGCTTCTCTAGAGAGACAGCGCTGCCCGGATGGGTCTCACAGCTTAGCTCCTGTCCTTCAGGTGCGGCTGAAGATGCTGTATGCAGCCACACGGGCTACAGTGAAGAAGGAGTTTGGGGGCGGCCACATCAAGGATGAGCTCTTTGGGACTGTGAAGGTAGGCTCCCTAGGCCAGGCCCCACCAAGCTGGGATCACAGGCCCACAGAGTGTGGGATGTTATGCAGGGTCACATAGGAAGTGGGTGCCAGGCTTGGGGAGGAGTGGAGACGGCTTGGAAAGTCCAGGGGCTGCAAGCTGGGGTGCTCAGTGGGCTTCTGCCAGCCCAGCAACCCAAGGTGCCCATTTATGCTTCTGCATCCACTGGCCAGGATGACCTCTCCTTTGCTGGGTACCAGAAGCACCTCTCGTCCTGTGCAGCGCCCGCCCCGTTGACCTCAGCTGAGAGAGAGCTTCAGCAGATCCGTATTAACGAGGTGGGTGCACCAGACCAATGGTCAAAAGTCCCACCCTGAGGCCCTCCAGGTAACGTTAGGCCCAGCTGGCCGGGCCTGTGCTCCAGTGGGGCTACACCCTGGTTAGGCAGGTAAGGGCCTCACTCACTCTTTACTCGTCCCCAGGTGAAGACGGAGATCAGCGTGGAGAGCAAGCACCAGACCCTGCAGGGCCTCACCTTCCCACTGCAGCCAGCAGCCCAGAGGGCACTTCAGCAGCTCAAACAGAAGACCATCAACTACATCCAGCTGGTGGGTGCCTGTCCCTGCCCCAGGCACACATGCAGGGCACACCGTGCCCCTCCCCTGCTCTTGCTCAGACGTGCACGGATGTGCATTCAGTACCCAGTCTGTCCTCTTCAGCTCACCTATGTACTTGCGGGGACCCACTCTCCCCCCTCCTGCTCCCCTGTCGCTCCCTGTTCCTGTTTGATTGCAGACGCCTCATACAGTAGATGCAATGTGTTCCCCTGCCTTGCCCAGTCCTTGCTCACATGCAGGGACATGTGTGAGACACTGTCCCTCATTCTGCCCTTCTTACTGTGTACATGTACTCAGCCTGGAGTTCACACTGACTCCTCAGACCTGAGCCCCTTCCTGTCCTAGACTCCCTCTGCAGCTCCCCTGACTGCCCCCTTCCCCAGGTTGGGTCTTTCTGCTCCAGTGGCCTAGGCTTCCCGCTTTCTTTCTTTTTCTTTTTCTTTTTTTTTTAATGTTTACGTATTTATTTTTGAAACAGAAAGCACGTGCCCATGCATGCATGATCAGGGGAGGGGCAGAGAGGGCAAGAGAGAATCCCAAGCAGGCTCTGCGCTGTTAGCACAGACCCCAGCACAGGGCTCAGTCTTCTGAACTGTGAGATCATGACTTTAAATCAAGAGTCGGGGAGCACCTGGGTGGCTCAATCAGCTAAGCATCCAACTCTTGGTTTTGGCTCAGGTCATGATCTTATGGTTTGTGAGTTCGAGCCCCTCGTTGGGCTCCACAGTGACAGTGCAGAACCTGCTTGGGATTCTCTCTCTCTCTTTGCCCTTCTCCTGCTCAAGTGTGCTATGTCTCTCTCTCTGTCTCGCTCTCTCAAAATAAATACACAATTGAAAAAAAGGGGGGGGCACCTGGGTGCCTCAGTCAGTTGAGCATCCAACTTCAGCAGCTTAGGTCACTATGTCGCAGTTTATGAGTTCGAGCCCTGTCAGCACAGAGCCTGCTTTGGAGCCTCTGTCCCCCGCCCCCCCCCCCCACCCCTCTCTTTGCCCCTCCCCCACTCATTTTAAATAAAACATTAAAAAAAAAAAAAGAAATCAAAAGGAGGACGCTTAACTAACTGAGCCACCCAGGTACGCCTTCTTTTTTTTTTTTAATGTAAGCCCTATGCCTGTGACTCCTGGGTGGCTCGGTTGGGTGTCCGACTTCATCTCAGGTCATGATCTCGCGGTTCACAAGTTTGAGCTCTGTGTCAGGCTCTGTTCTGACAGCTCAGAGCCTGGAGCCTGCTTCAGATTCTGTGTCTGCCTCTCTCTCTTCCCCTCCCCTGCTTGTGCTCTTTCTCTTTCTCAAAAATAAGTAAAAACATTAAAGCCCCAACGTGGGGCTTGAACTCACAAGATCGAGTCACATGTTCCGCTGACTGAGCTAGCCAAGTGCTCCTAGACTTCCCCATTCCAAGCAAAATGATGTGTCCCCCAAGAGGCCTCTCCCTCAGGTGGAGACCTTCCCCACTGTCCTGTCCACTGCCCCTGGTGGGACTTCCTCCTCTCGTAGAGCTTTCAAAGGCAGAGGTGGGGGCTCAGGAGTGGCCTCTTCGCGGGGACCCCATGGTGGATGGCCACTGAGGTGGGGAATCCTGGGAAAGGGAGACCACAGTCAGACTCCTGCCTGTCACCTTGGGGACTTCTTGTTTGCTAGGGTGGGTCCGGGCCCTCTGCTGCTCAGGCCCTCACCTCGCCCTTACCCTTGGTAGAAGCTGGACCTGGAGCGGGAGACCATTGAGCTGGTGCACACAGAGCCCACGGAAGTGGCCCAGCTGCCCTCGAGGGTGCCCCGAGATGCTGCCCGCTACCACTTCTTCCTCTACAAGCACACCCATGAGGGTGACCACCTTGAGTCTGTGGGTGAGTGGCCACAGCAGCGCCCCCACGCCCGTGGCTGAATAGAAGCAGCACTGGCCTATGGCTGGGTGGGCTTGCTGCAGGGGGCGTGGGTCAGCAGGTCCCCCAGCCTCTGCTCACGTCCCCATTCCCCACAGTGTTCATCTACTCGATGCCGGGGTACAAGTGCAGCATCAAGGAGCGCATGCTCTATTCCAGCTGTAAGAGTCGCCTCCTCGACTCTGTGGAGCAGGACTTCCAGCTGGAGATCTCCAAGAAGGTGGGTGCCCATTCCCCAGAGCCTCATCAACCAAGGGGCCTTTAACACCACCCTCCACATGGGGCATTGGAGTCCCAAGACAGTGGCAGGGCAGGGGTCATTATTGCCTTGTGGGATGGATGTGGATGAGGCCCAAGGGGTAGCATTCATTCCCAAGGTGCCCATCTGACTGGTGGTATGGACAAGCCCTTGTCTTGGCTGCCCATGACTCTGCTCTCCCAGGGTCTGAAAGGCAGATAGGGTGTCACCAAGGCGTACAGGGCAGTGGGCCCCAGCAATGCGTTCCTGGAGGTGGCATTCCAGGTGGGGGGATCTGGGAGGAGACCCCAAGGCTAGAGTGTGAGAGGTCAAGGGGCTGCCCTAGGAGTGGAGGTGACCAAGGGTGGTATGTGTCGGGGGCCCCCCACCAGACCACTGCCTTGCCCCATGCAGATTGAGATTGGAGATGGGGCGGAGCTGACAGCCGAGTTCCTCTACGACGAGGTACACCCCAAACAACACGCCTTCAAGCAGGCCTTCGCCAAGCCCAAGGGCCCAGGGGGCAAGCGGGGCCACAAGCGCCTCATCCGTGGTCCTGGCGAGAACGGGGATGACAGCTAGGTGGCCGGACCTGAGCTGCCCCGGCATGTGGACTGTGGGGCTGTGTGCCCCACCGCTCCCGGCCACCTGCCTCCTTCCCAGCCTGGGCTCCAGGGGAGGGTTGCTTCTTGTGGGGCAGGAGGGCTGCTGACAGAACACTCTTGCAGCTTCTGAGAGCCACTGGAGCTGGCATTTTGTGACCTTCCCCTGTTGCTGTCCCTGCCTCTCATCTGTGTGCCCAGGGGGTCTGGGGACCCTGCCTGCCTGGCTCAAGGGCGCTGGGTAGGGAGCCTAGAATGAGCTTGGCCCCCAGGGGAACTGAGACTAGGATCCTAGCACATCCCAGAAGCCTTGGCCACAGGGGTGGGTTTAGTCAGGGCTGGGGTAGGGTGTCCCCGCAGAATAAGATGGTTGAATGCTGTATTTTTTAAAGAATAAAATATTTTTAAATCAACACCTGAGTCTGGCCCTGAGGGATCCACCTCTGACACTGGGAATCGGGAGGCCCCGTGTATATAACTGCATGCTTTCACCTTCGAAGCGGGTCTGTGAGCCTGTTAGGTGGGGCTCCAGCACTCCTGGCTACAGGTGTATGGGAAGACGTGTGTCTGTGTGCGTGAGAACACAAGCCTCACACAGGTGCCCTTGTTGACAGGAGCTTGGCCCAAAAGGCAGGCACACCTTCATGGTGATATGGAGCATCTGGGTGTATTAGTGTCCTGTGGCTGCTGTAACAAAATACCATAAGCTTAGTGGCTTAAACCCCCACATATTTACTATCTTAGCACTTCTTGTGAACCTAACAGGGTCAAAGTCTGATAGGGCTGAAATCCAGTTGCTGGCAGGACTTGTTCCTTTGGGAGGATGGGGGGGAGCATCTGTCACCTTGTCTGGCTTGAAAAGGCTGCCTGCATTCCCTGCTCCCATCTTCAAACCAGAGAGGTGGTATCTCCGATCCTGCTTCCCGGTCACATGCCTCCTTCAGTAGTCAGACCCCCTGTGCCTCTGTCTCAAGGATGCTTGTGATTATATTCACCTCCCCGCTTTCCAGATACTCTCCCCGCTCAGGATCCTTCACTTCCTCCCATCTGCAAGGCCCCTTTTATCCTGTATAGTAACATATTCATAGATTCTGGGGATTAGGATGTGGATCTCCTTGGGGCATTCTTCAGTCTGCCACACTGGGTACATTCTGCCTGCTGGGTTCCTGGCCTCTTTGGGGCTGCGGCATGGATCTTGGACCTCTGGATATTGGTGTCTCCAGTCCACACGTGTGTGTGTGCGTGAAGACCTGTCAGCTCATTGGCCCTCTCCCTCATATTTGCGTTTCTGCCCACAAGGGTCTGGCTCCCTGGTCCCAGGGTTTCTGGGAGGGACTCTTTAGGCTTGGGATTCAGTGGGAGCCAGAAATTCAGTCTGTACCTGAGAAGGGGGTGGGAGACCCCTCCTATGCCAGGTGGGAGGTGTGTAGGGATGGGGACATGAGGGGTCAGTGGCTGGGACTCAGCTGCTGAATGGGCACTGTCCTTTCTTTGGGGAGCACATCTTGGGCTGAGGCTCAGGGGAGTGTCCCATCCCTGAGGCCTTTCCCAGCCCCTACTAAAGACCCTAGAATTACAAAGAGGAGAGCTGGAACCCTAGTCAGGATCTAGAGAGGGTGGCCTGTCCTCATCCATCCCCAAACACTGGTTCCTAGGTGGGTAGGAAGACCGTGCCATCACTCCCACACTGCTAAAGCCCTGGGCCTGTGTGCCAGCTGGATGCCTGGCAGCCTGGAACCTACCTTCCAGGATAGCCACCCAGAGGTGGGCATGGAAAAGCAAGGGTAGCAGGTATCTAGCCCAAGCCAAAGCCCTATTTGTTCATTCATTAATTCATCCAGCCATCATTCAGAGACATTCTGTGCCTGCCCAGAGCTGAGTGCTGGAGACTCATGGGCTTAGCAAATCGTGACCACCTTATGATGTTCTGGGCACTCTCGGCCCTGGGTATACAGACAAAAAGACTCTTGCCATTAAGAAGCAGACATTCCAGCAGGGGAATAAGACAAACTACAAGAAACCATGGAAAATCAATGGTATGATGTGTTAGCAGGTAAAAACTTAGGACGAAGAAAAGCAGCAGGTAAAAGGGGCTTAGGAGTGCCAGACCCAGGGTGAGAGGTGTAAAAGAAGGTTGGGGAAGGCCTCCAGAGGGTAATGTGTGAGCTGAGATATAAAGGGGGCAATGGAAGGGGCCATGTGAATATCTAGGAAAAGAGCTTCCAGGCAGAGCGAACAGTAAGTCCAAAGGCCCTGGGGTGGGAAACTGCATGGGACTATTCAAGCCAGAGAAAGGAGGCCAGTGTGGGTAGAGACCAGTCGGGGAGGCAATGGGAGGCCAGATCCCATAGGACCTTTTTGGCCATTATGTGGACTGTGCCTTTGATTCCAGAAAGGGCCAAGGAGGAGTCTGAGCAGAGGAAGGACGTAACGTGACTTAGGGGCTCAATGTGAATAGGCTGTGGGGTAGGAGAGCAGAAGCAGGGCAACCCACGACTTGGTGGTAACTGCACTGGTCTAGGAAGAGATGATGGCGGCTCAGGCCAGGCCGGTGAATGTGGAGATGGTGGGCGATGGGCAGATTCTGAAGGTGGAGCCAACAAGACTTGCTGAGGGGCCCAGGTCACCCTGAGACTTTGGGCCTGTTATGATCTACTGGGTCAGAGGGAGCATGTGAAGATCCACTCAGCTGGCCCAGCTGTGGGGTGGGGTAGGTGCTTGGACAGGCCCCCAGGCACACTGGGGATGCAGATGAGGAGGCCCTGCTCCTGGAGGAAGTGGCTAGCTGTGGTGGAGGCAGGTGCAGCCTGGCTGGGGCCAATGCTGCTGTGCTCCCGGGTATGTCAGGCCCTGCTGAGCTCTGGGGACGGGGCCGCAGGGACAGGGAAAGGGCAGATGTGGGAACCACTGGCCCGAGAGAGCTCCCTTTGGGGCAGGGGCCGAGGGGCTGAGGTGTGAGGGTGAGAGTCTTCTTGGGACAGGGTGCCCCGACATCGGGTCAGCACGCCCAGCCCACGTCCAGCACTGCCCTCAGTTCCAGTTTCTCATTGGCCTGACGCTGGGCTCTGGGCCTCCGTCTCTCCCTGATAACAGGTATGAGGCCCTCTCCTGCTGTGGCACACTGTTGGGATAGGGTGGGGGGCAGTGGGGGAGTGGAAAGAGGAAGGAGTGAAGGGGCTGTCTGCGTCTGCCTATGCAAATGGCCTCTGACTCACCACACCACCCACCACCTCTCGCTGTGGGCAGGATGGGGGCGAGGGAGGGGGCTACTGTGTTATTTCTAAATTCTCACTTCCTCTGTTCTCTGAGCCTACACTGTGGGAAGGGTCTGCGAGCTCCAGGCATTCTTCTCTGCCATCGCTGCCCAGTCTGCCATCCAGACCCTCTGGAGAAGCCCCCACTCCCTGTCATGGTAGGACAGCAGCCCTCAGGCCCCCAGGGAAGGGGGGCAGTGGGAAGTGGTGAGGGAGAGGCGGGTTTGGTGGCTGCAGACAATAGTGAAGGGGGTTATCCCCCAACCTGGCCCTGGGGACACTCACTGAACCCTGAAGATATCAGACCAGGCGCCTTTCTCTAGGCAATGAGACCCAAACCCATTGTGTGGATAAGAAGGCTGAGGCCTAGGGCTTCAATCAGTGGAGGCAAGGGGGCTACAAGCAAGGTGGACACGACAGGACTAGGCCCTGTCTGGCCCATTGCTGCCCACCCCCTCTGATCTGTTCTGACCTACAGTGGGTTGAGTGTTTGGGCTGGGAGAGGTGGGTAGAGGGGGAAGAGCTGGGCAGTGCCCATCCCAGCCAGGGCCCTGGGTGGTCCTCAGCCTGGACCCCAGCAGAAGACCTTCATTCCTTCCTGGGACTTGGCCAAAGGGAGAGGGAGGAGTTGGGGGAGGTTGGTGGAGGACACAGGGGGCTTTTCAGGGTGGCTGCATGGAAGGGAGCCAGATGACTCCTTGCTCAGGAAGGAAGAGAAATGACCTCTGAGGAAGGAAAAGGGAAAGTCAGGGAGAACCTGGTGGGCCTGTTGACTGCCTGCCTGGCTCTTCTGTCTGGCTGGGGTTTGGTTTTGAGTAAAAGTTCTAGATCGTGATTCTGGATTCCAGGTTGCAGAAGCAGTTCTGAGTTGAAGGCTGGGTCTGAGACTTGAGTCTAAGTTCTCCGTGAGGCCTAGAAGTGGGGTGGGTGCTGGGCAGAGAGGCAAGAGCCTCCCCGGGGAAGGCTTGGGGAGAGGGTTTAGGAGCCCTGTTGGGAGACCCCAGGAAGGGGGGCAGGTGGATTTGGGCTGGGGCTGCACACTCACAGTCCCACAGGGCCCCTGCCGTGGCGCCCTGCACCCCCTGTCTCTCCTGGTGCAGGCTGCCGCGCTGGCCGTGGCCCTGGCCCAGGGCACCCTGCCTGCCTTCCTGCCCTGTGAGCTCCAGCGCCACGGCCTGGTGAATTGTGACTGGCTGTTCCTCAAGTCCGTGCCCCACTTCTCGGCGGCAGCGCCCCGTGGTAACGTCACCAGCCTTTCCCTGTACTCCAACCGCATCCACCACCTCCATGACTCCGACTTTGTCCACCTGTCCAGCCTGCGGCGTCTCAACCTCAAATGGAACTGCCCACCCGCCAGCCTCAGCCCCATGCACTTCCCCTGTCACATGACCATTGAGCCCCACACCTTCCTGGCCGTGCCCACCCTGGAGGAGCTGAACCTGAGCTACAACAGCATCACGACAGTACCCGCCCTGCCCAGTTCCCTCGTGTCCCTGTCCTTGAGCCGTACCAACATCCTGGTGCTGGACCCTGCCAACCTCGCAGGGCTGCACTCCCTGCGCTTCCTGTTCCTGGATGGCAACTGCTACTACAAGAACCCCTGCCCGCAGGCCCTGCAGGTGGCCCCGGGTGCCCTCCTTGGCCTGGGCAACCTTACGCACCTGTCACTCAAGTACAACAACCTCACTGCGGTGCCCCTCGGCCTGCCCCCCAGCCTGGAGTACCTGCTATTGTCCTACAACCACATCATCACCCTGGCACCTGAGGACCTGGCCAACCTGACCGCCCTGCGTGTGCTCGATGTGGGTGGGAACTGCCGTCGCTGTGACCACGCCCGCAACCCCTGTATGGAGTGCCCCAAGGGCTTCCCGCACCTGCACCCTGACACCTTCAGCCACCTGAGCAAACTTGAAGGCCTGGTGTTGAAGGACAGCTCTCTCTACAACCTGAACCCCAGATGGTTCCATGCCCTGGGCAACCTCATGGTGCTGGACCTGAGTGAGAACTTCCTATACGACTGCATCACCAAAACCACAGCCTTCCAGGGCCTGGCCCAGCTGCGCAGACTCAACTTGTCTTTCAATTACCACAAGAAGGTGTCCTTTGCCCACCTGCATCTGGCGCCCTCCTTCGGGAGCCTGCTCTCCCTGCAGCAGCTGGACATGCATGGCATCTTCTTCCGCTCGCTCAGCGAGACCACGCTCCGGTCGCTGGTCCACCTGCCCATGCTCCAGAGTCTGCACCTGCAGATGAACTTCATCAATCAGGCCCAGCTCAGCATCTTCGGGGCCTTCCCTGGCCTGCGATACGTGGACCTGTCAGACAACCGCATAAGTGGAGCCATGGAGCTGGCGGCTGCCACGGGGGAAGTGGATGGTGGGGAGAGAGTCCGGCTGCTATCTGGGGACCTAGCTCTGGGCCCACCGGGCACCCCTAGCTCCGAGGGCTTTATGCCAGGCTGCAAGACCCTCAACTTCACCTTGGACCTGTCACGGAACAACCTAGTGACAATCCAGCCAGAGATGTTTGCCCGGCTCTCGCGCCTCCAGTGCCTGATCCTGAGCCGCAACAGCATCTCGCAGGCAGTCAACGGCTCACAATTTATGCCGCTGACCAGCCTGCAGGTGCTGGACCTGTCCCATAACAAGCTGGACCTGTACCATGGGCGCTCTTTCACGGAGCTGCCGCGGCTGGAGGCCCTGGACCTCAGCTACAACAGCCAACCCTTCAGCATGCAGGGCGTGGGTCACAACCTCAGCTTTGTGGCACAGCTGCCGGCCCTGCGCTATCTCAGCCTGGCGCACAACGACATCCACAGCCGTGTGTCCCAGCAGCTCTGCAGCGCCTCGCTGCGGGCCTTGGACTTCAGCGGCAATGCCTTGAGCCGGATGTGGGCCGAGGGAGACCTGTATCTCCGCTTCTTCCGAGGCCTGAGGAGCCTGGTCCGGTTGGATCTGTCCCAGAATCGCCTGCATACCCTCTTGCCACGCACCCTGGACAACCTCCCCAAGAGCCTGCGGCTGCTGCGTCTCCGTGACAATTATCTGGCTTTCTTCAACTGGAGCAGCCTGGTCCTCCTCCCCAGGCTGGAAGCCCTGGACCTGGCGGGAAACCAGCTGAAGGCCCTGAGCAACGGCAGCTTGCCTAACGGGACCCAGCTCCAGAGGCTGGACCTCAGCAGCAACAGCATCAGCTTCGTGGCCTCCAGCTTTTTTGCTCTGGCCACAAGGCTGCGAGAGCTCAACCTCAGTGCCAACGCCCTCAAGACGGTAGAGCCCTCCTGGTTTGGTTCTCTAGCGGGCACCCTGAAAGTCCTAGATGTGACTGGCAACCCCCTGCACTGCGCCTGTGGGGCGGCCTTCGTGGACTTCTTGCTGGAGGTGCAGGCTGCAGTGCCTGGCCTGCCAGGCCACGTCAAGTGTGGCAGTCCAGGTCAGCTCCAGGGCCGCAGCATCTTTGCGCAGGATCTGCGCCTCTGCCTGGATGAGGCCCTCTCCTGGGACTGTTTTGGCCTCTCACTGCTGACCGTGGCCCTGGGCCTGGCCGTGCCCATGCTGCACCACCTCTGTGGCTGGGACCTCTGGTACTGCTTCCACCTGTGCCTGGCCTGGCTGCCCCGGCGGGGGCGGCGGCGGGGCACGGATTCCCTGCCCTACGATGCCTTTGTGGTCTTCGACAAGGCACAGAGCGCGGTGGCCGACTGGGTGTACAATGAGCTGCGGGTACGGCTAGAGGAGCGCCGTGGACGCCGAGCGCTCCGCCTGTGCCTGGAGGAACGTGACTGGCTACCCGGTAAAACGCTCTTTGAGAACCTGTGGGCCTCAGTTTACAGCAGCCGCAAGATGCTGTTTGTGCTGGCCCACACAGACAGGGTCAGCGGCCTCTTGCGCGCCAGCTTTCTGCTGGCCCAGCAGCGCCTGCTGGAGGACCGCAAGGACGTTGTGGTGCTGGTGATCCTGCGCCCTGACGCCCACCGCTCCCGCTATGTGCGGCTGCGCCAGCGCCTCTGCCGCCAGAGCGTCCTCCTCTGGCCCCACCAGCCCAGTGGCCAGCGCAGCTTCTGGGCCCAGCTGGGCACGGCCCTGACCAGGGACAACCAGCACTTCTATAACCAGAACTTCTGCCGGGGCCCCACGACGGCAGAGTGACCGCCCAGCACCCCAAGCCTCCTACACCTTGCCTGTCTGCCTGGGATGCCAGGCCTGCTGGCCCTGCAACACCACTGCTCTGCCTCCCCAACTCCCACCCCTGGCATATAGCAGATGCTCAATAAATGCTACTAGTAGGCTGAATGGCTAACCCTGAGCTCACTGAAGGTGTGAGTGGGAGGAAAGAAGGGAGAATTCACCAGGCTTTCCTTCCTAAAGTGAGGAGGGACAAGAGGTGATTTGAGAGAAATTTAAAGGAGAAAAAGGGAGGGCCCACAGGACACAGGTCTGCAGGGGAGGGAAGCTGCTAAGGGCAGCTGCTTGGTCTGGAAAGCAGGCTGGGTCTCCTGCCCCTTTTAACCCCTCCCCGTGTGTCCTGCTGTCCCCAGGCTGGGTCAGTACCTCTCTGTTGTATATTGGTCTCAGGATCTGTCTCCCACACCTGCAGGACTGAAAATGGCTTGAAGGCAGAGAACTTAATATATAATTAAATAATATAAAATTTATAAATATATAAAATATAATATATAAATATATAATAATAAATATAAATAATAATAAATAAAAATATAAAATATATAAAATATAATATATAAAATATATTTTATACATATAAAATATAATATATAATTAAATAATATAAAAATAAATACAAATTAAATAATATATATGTATATATATTGTACTTATATAAGTATAACATATAAGTATACTTATATATTATATATTATATACTTATAAGTATATAAGTATAATATATACTTATATATTATACTTATATAATACTAATATTATACTTATATATTTAAAGTTTATTTACTTTTGAGAGAGGGAGAGCACAAGAGGGGTTGGGAGTGGGGGGAGGGAGTGGGGGAGGGGGACAGAGGATCTGAAGTGCCATGAGATCGTGAAGGAGCACCACGAGATCATGACCAAAGTCTGATGCTTAACTGACTGAGCCACCTGGGTGCCTCAGACCTGCTTCATTTCTGCCCCCTGGCAAAGTCCTGAGAAGCAGCAGCCCTGGGGAGCATTCATTCCCAAGCCAAGCGGGAAAGCTTTGTCGGGAGTTCAGAGGGACATATGTGCCCTCTGGTGGCCATGCCTGTGCTGTGCCTAAGAGGCTGGCCCAGGCTGGGGAGAGGCCCTTGGGTAGCTCCCCAAAGCAAGGAGCTGGGAGCCACAGAAGATTCTAGAGTGAGCTCACAGCCAGTCCCCTTCTGTTTTCACCTAGAGTGCATGCTGGGTCTCTGTTCTGACATCAAAGGGACACCTGGGTGAGCCACGACCTGGCTACCAAAGTGGGCCTGCCTTCCCTGCCCTTGCCTTTCACAGCTGATTGCATTTAGGTGGGAGACACAGCCACATCCGATGAGGGTGAAGTATGTGTGTGCATTTCTAGTTTTGATATCCAGTGTAGGGTTCCAGACATTGCTCGAAGCACCAATGACCAGTGTTTGGAGACAGACTGATAGAGTCTGCACTCAAGTGTGTGGGGAGTTGTGGGTCATGTCAGGCCTGGAGCCTTGGAGGTTGCTTTGTCCTGGGTTGCTGCTTCACTGTCCCCACAGCTGAGCCTACCTTTTGAGGAGAAGAGACATGTACAGCCAGAAAGTTAGAGCTGGGACCTGGGGTGGCAGCAGAGTGGAAGCAGTTTGGCTGGCTCGGGACAGTTGGAGGCCAGCCCAGTTGCTCCAGGATTCTTAGGGTGGAAGACTGGAGCTGGCCGCAGTCTTGGCTGGTCTTGCAGCCTGATTGTGGGCAGCCCTGGGGTCAGGGGGTAGGGTGCTGCTTTTGCCCCCCGCTCCAGGGCATAATTGGGAAAGAAATATGGGCCACCTTCCTCTTTCTGACTTGGGCACAGGGGCTCCTATGGCAGGCTGGTGGCCTCTGTTACCTGCTTTCCAGCTGGAAAGACAGGTCTGATCCACCAGTCAGAAGTCCCACATAGGAGAGCCTGTGTCGCTCAAACAGTTAAGCATCTGACTCTTGTTTTCAGCTCAGGTTATGATCTCATGGTTTTTGTGGGGATCAAGCCCTGCATTGGGCTTCATGCTGACAACACGGAGCCTGCTTGGGATTCTCTCTCTCCCTCTCTCTCTTCCCCTACCCCCCCACCACTCTCTCTCAAAATAAATAAATAAACTTAAAAAAAAAAAGTCCCACATGGGCTCTATCCTGCCTCTTGAGAGGGCCTCTCAGCTTCTGGAGGAGCAGGCAGAAGGAATGGCATGGCCCCACATACTTCCTTGGCCTGTGCCTGGGGAGAAAAGAGAACAAGAACTTTCACTCAGGCTGGAGTCTAGGGGAGGCCCTTGCCAAACAGCTCTTAGGCTGTTCCGGCCACACCTAGGAGCGGGAAGCAGGGCCCAATCCAGGGCCCCATGTTTTGCATGCAGGGACACTATTTGCCTATATCTCAGGACAGCTGAGTCTGCCCTCAGGCAGTTCCCAGACGGAACCTTCATGTACCCACCTACCTCATGCTCACAGTTCTGGTTCTTTTGGGGCCTCAGATTCAGAAGAGCATTTTAGAGATGAAGCATGGGGGCTATGGTAGAATGACTGTTGGCTTAAGGGAGTCTGAAGATACATGGCCCTAGGTTCAACCTACAGAAAAAAGTTCTGTTGTCTCCAGGATCAGAAGGGACAGAGCTCCATTATCCCAAGACCTGGGCTCGGGTGGGACTGCTGAGAGGGACTGCCATGGCGCTGTGTTCAAGAAGGGCACCCGTAGCTGGCTCCAGGCCCTCTCTTCTGCACTGCTGGACATGGAGCGTAAGCACCAGCTGTGGCCTGGCTCTGTAAGGCTGGGGAAGAGTGGCACTCAAGTCAGCTCACCTGGGCTAAGTACTGGCTCTGCCATTTGGATTATCTTGGGCGGTGGGCGACCTCCCCTTTGGAGCCTCAGTTTGCTCATCTGTAAATAGGGGTGGCCGGGGTTACTCTGCAGGCTGTTAGAAGGCTTGGTGCTAACGTGTGTGAAGGTCTGAGAAACCTAGCAGCCCCCAGTCATCATTATTAGGTAAGGGGCTCATGCTGATGTGGCTTTGCTTTTTCATCTCTGTACCCAGAGACTGACCCTCCACCTGGAGCACTGAACGGGTTTCGGAGGCAGATGTGATTGAATCAGGGGCACAGGAAGCTGGGAGCAGGACCCTGGTGTTGCCTCCTGTGCTTTTTGCTGTCATGGGGCAGTGAGTACTAGACAAACAGAGGTCTGGGCACAAGACTTAGGGAAATCTGATAGAGGAAAACTTAAATGTAAGGAAATTCTCCCCGCTAAGATTGGAAATGACAACTCAATGACAACAACTCAGCTCAACGATGACAACTATCTTTTCCCTCAAGGATACTGTAATGCTCCTGACGTCTCCATATTCTTGGAAGATTTCTATGATATCACACATTTCTACACTCAAGACCCTATTAGAAGCCCAGCTTCTCATTTTTAAGCAGTTCATGAATCCCATCCACTTCCTGCAGATGGTACCACCATCCTTTGTTCTCATAACCCCAAGTAGCAGTGAGGAGAGAAGGAAGGTGACCAACCTCGTTGACCCAGCTGGCTCTGGGTATTATGAGAAGGAAGGGAAGTCTTGCTAAGTATTCAGAGAGAAACATTACCCAGGCTGGAGGAACAAGTCACACTGGGAGGAAAAGAGGTGGAGGGAGTTCCCGGCGTGGGAACACGGGGTGAGTTGGGGGGGGGGGGGGAACAATGGGAAAGCCCAGCCGCTCATGTGGAAACAGGGCTGGGAAAGCAAGTGAGACATGTTTCCTGAGCAGAAAGGAACTGTGTGGTGGTTGCGAGGTGATGTTGCCTCCCATCGTGCCCAGTGGCTGCCTAGATGTGTGGCTTTATTTGATGGGACCAGAACTCAGCCCCTCTCTCTAGGGCCAGTCCTGGAGAAGGGTGCGCCCCAGGCAGGAATGCCAGTACAACTGTCTCCAGGGAGGAGAGATCCACAGCTGCCCTACTAGAGCTAAGAGAGGGGAGCAAGGCCGGGCATTGTCTTTGTCCTCCAGTTGCTTGGGGTTCTTTCAGCTCACCTATGTTTTCCAGTGAAGTAGATTTGGTATGGGCTGAATGTGTACTCTCTGAATTCATGTATTAGAGCCCTGACCCCAGTGTGGTGTATTGGAGGTGCAGGCCTTTGGAAAATAATTAGATTCGATTATGAAGTGAGGCCCTCATGGTGGGATTAGTGGCCTGAAAGAGGAAGAAGGAGACCTCTCTCTGCACATTCTGAGAAAAGGTCATGTGAATTTATGGCAAGAAGAGAATAGTCTGCAAGCCAAGAAGAGGCCTCTCACCAGGAACTGAATCTGTTAGCACCTTGATCTTGACCTTCCCAGCCTCCAGAACTGTGAGAAATGGATGTCTCCTGGTGTCTGGGGTGTTTTATTATGGCAGCTACAGTGAAGAAAACCCCCTTTCATTCAACACACACTTGCTCAGTGCCTGCTGTGTGTCAGGTACTGTGCTGGGCACTGGGGATATAGAAGTGAGGAGACAGAGCACATGATCAACAGGGGAAAGTCACTGCGGGCAGTGACCGGTGCTTGGAAGGGCAGCACAATAGGAGGTCAAGTGACAGTGAGAACACTAGAGGGGCTGGGTTGCCTTATCCCGGGGCTCAGGAAAGGTCTCCTCAGGACTCTTGACCTATGTGAAGAGAGGCAGCCATGCCATGATCCAGGCTAGAAAAATCCGGGGAAGAAACAATGGCTAACAGCAAGGCCCAGAAGCTGAAGCGCACCTGGGAGGTCTGAGGCCTAGGAGAGTGCATCAACGCATGAAGCAGAGTGAACAAATCGAGAATGGAGGTGGGATGGGATCCCGACCACAGAGAATATGGTCAGCTTGTGTGAACAAGCTGGAATTTAATCCTAGTGCCACTGGAAGGCCCAGGAAAGTTCTCTGCAGGGGAGGGACATAATACACTTTATAATTTTAAAAGCTCTCTCAGGCTACCGTGTGGGGTCGAGGCTGGGGCAGATGCCAGGATGATGGCACACCTGGGATCGCAGTAGCAGAGGTGACAGGAAGTGGGCTAGCCTGACACGTATGTCAGAATTTATAGAACTTTGCCAACAGTCTCGTGTGAGAAAAGATAGCGGACTTCTCCATGAGGGACCAAAGTAAGTGGGTAGATGCTGGAAGACAAGGGAAGAGAAGGCAGAGGAGTGGGCAGGCCGAGGTGCCTCTGGACCTGTGTGGTTCGAGGTGTTCGACAGCAGTCAGCAGCGACCAGCTGGAACTGAAAGCCCAGGGCTGGGAGAGATCACATGGTGTGAGGGAAGTGCTAAGTGCAATTAGAGATGAGGCTGGTGGGTGCCCAACATTCAAAAAGGGACCAGTTCGTGAGAGAGTTCAGTGTTCAGGAGAGGCTGGTAGCACAGGTCAGAGAAGGAAGCTGTGAAAAGGCCAAGGACAGACACCCGCAAAGACCACTGGGAGAGCCAATGAAAGGAAAAACATTGGATTTGGTAAGATAGAGACAAAATGTGGCTAAAAAAAAAAAAAAAAAAAAAAAAGTAGCCTCCGCAGGCGCAGGACAGAGGACCAAGTGAGGCAGCTGATCGGGAAAGAGGCAGAACAGAGGGGACGGGCAGTAGCCCAAAGGGGGTCTAGACTAAGGGAGAGCTGGCTTATTTAGTGGGTGGGTGACAAAGCCTGCTGTAGGCCAATGGGAACAAATTCATGACCTCATGACTGAGGAGGTTAGAGGTGGTTGTAGGAAGGTGCTAGAAACCATAGGACCCAGAAAAAAAAGCAGGAGTCAGACAGAGAAGCACGGACACGTGCACTGTCTCTGCAAGGGACACAATCACCAGGTATAGAGGGCAGACAGGCTGGAGGATTCAGTGGGGACAGACAAGCAGTTCCCTTCTGACTGCCCTACTTTCACAGGGAAGCCTGAGGCCAAGGCAGTAGCTGAGAAGGGAAAGCAGGGAGGGAAACCGCTGTGGCAGGACCACAATTAGAGGGGAGGAACTGGAGTGTAATGGCCACCACGGGGCCTGGCCTGCTCAGGGCCCCTCAGCTGCAGGGCTGGGGTGGCAGTGGGCAGTGAAGACAAAGTTGGGTTCACGCCGAGCAGGAGGGTCTGCCACCCCAGCCGGGTCCGCAGTCACTACCAGAGGACCAGGACATGCCCATCATTTCACGTATCTCAGCAATACAGACCAAGTTGAAAGGCATGAAGAAAAATGATTTTTCTGATTCAGCGCCCAGTAACAGGACACATCACTTAAACAAGAATTTATTTTCAGGACTGTGCTTTTACTATAGATTAAAATTTAATATAATTTAATTCACATATAAAGACAACTCTGGAGACTATGTGGTTATGACATGGCCTGGGGTTCAGTGAGTAACTGAGGTCATGACACACTCAGGCCTGGGCAGATACCAACTTGCTCATGCCGGAGAAGTAGGATTTCTCTCTTTCACTCATCACTTCAAAATGCAGTGGCCTCCTGCAGAAGTTGCACTCGGCTGAGGAATGTGGCTTGAGTTCCAGACCCACTCTCTTCCACGTGGCCAGCAGATTCTCTGTGAGGAAAAAGTTTTTAAAAATTGAAGGGAGTGGGGCGCCTGGGTGGCTCAGTTGGTTGAGCGTCCAACTTCGGCTCAGGTCATGATCTCACGGTCTGTGGGTTCGAGCCCTGCATCGGGCTCTGTGCTGACAGCTCAGAGCCTGGAGCCTGCTTTCCGATCCTGTGTCTCCCTCTCTCTCTGTCCCTCCCCCGCTCTCATTTTGTCTCACTCTGTCTCTCAAAAATAAATAAATGTAAAAATAAAAAAAATAAAAAATTGAAGGGAGTATGCATGCAAGAGAAATGCAAACATTGGCCTACATAAAAAGTCAAACACTGGGGTGCCCGGGTGGCTCAGTCAGTTAAGCATCTGACTTCAGCTCAAGCCATGATCTCACGGCTCATGAGTTCGAGCCCCACATCGGGCTCTGTGCTGACAACTCAGGAGCCTGAAGCCTGCTTCAGATTCTGTGTCCCCCTCTCTCTCTGACCCTCCCCTGCTCGCACTCTGTCTCTCTCTCTCTCAAAAATAAACAAACATTTAAAAAAAAAAAAGTCAAACACAAACGTTGCCAGTGGCATTATTTTTGTAACAGTCAAAAAGCAGAAACAACCTAAATGTCCATCAACTGATGGATAAACACAATGTGGTACGTCCATACAAAAGATTATTCGGTATAAAAAGAAAGTGAGGATTCAGGCTACAACACAGGTGAACCCTGAAAACACTGTGCTGTAAAGAAGTCAGGCATAAAGAACCTATGTAGGGTATGATGCCAGTTATGTGAAATGTAAAGCATGGGCAAATCCACAGAGGCGGAAAGGGGTCAGCAGCTGACAGAGGCTGGGGAAAGGGGACGGCATGGCTGCTCATGGGTATGGGGTTTCTCTCCAGGGTGATGAAAAGGTCCTCGAATCAGATAGTGGTGACGGTTGCACAGCATCATGATGGACCTAAGACCCCCAGAACTGTGTACTTTAAAAGGGTGAAATTTGTGGTATGTAAATTATATCTCAATAATGCGGTTTTAAGGCAAGCAGGACCACCTGAGGAGGCTCAGGAGGCAGAACCAACCTGTGGCTGAAAGCAGCTCCTGGATCTCTGCCTTCAGGTTGGACATGGGGGTGCTGAGTTGGGTTGTACAGAACCACAAGCAGAATAAAACACTGAACAATTACGCTTATCAGAAGGTGTTGGGGGGGGGGAAGGAGGGGGGTTGCTTCAGGGACTGCACCTCAAGGGAATCGAAGCCCCAGGCCGAGCTCCAGAGGGCCAGGGCAGACTAAAGCCTTCAGAGGCCTCTCTCTACTCCCCAGCCGTCACCGTATATCTTTGAGTCACCCTGACAAGGGGGCAATGGAAACGGTGGGTGGATGAGCAGGCTCCCTCAGAGCTTCTAAAAGCAGGCGTATACCCCTTAAAGTGAATCAAAACAAACGTCTTTTACAGTTTTATACCATCTGAGAGCATTCTTAATTACCTGGAGAAAGAAACAGTTCTGAATGCCTTTGAAGGGCTTCGATTATACACACCGCAAAGACAGCTTTATGCAACTCTCCAGTGAGGAGGTCCCGGCACTCTCCAGGTACTCACCAAGGAAGTAGTTCATCATCTGCGGTGTGTGGTGAGGAGTGGGGGCGATCCGCAGGAGCTCCTCCCCCCGGGGCACCGTGGGGTAATTGATTGCCTGGACATAGATGTTATGTCTGCTCATTAGTTCATCACACACTTCAGTGTTTTTCGCGGCATCTGCAACCTAAGTTTGACAACAGAAGGTAAGGTCACAACAGCGTGGACTGCCTCTTAGCAGCAATTCTAATGCACACGGCACTCAGGAGGCTCAGGCTCAAGCAGCAGTGCAAGCCTGCAACTTAAAGGGCCCAGCTGTGCTTTAGTATGGTCCGGGGGATGGAAACCACGTAAGAAGCCAATTTCACACTGATCTCCCTCCCAAGCTTCAACTTCAGTTGATGCCAGCTAATTCTCCTATCCAGGGATGTGCATACCGTGGGAATGAAGCAGCTTTGATTGTACTAGCTGTATTAATTCTACTAATTCAACTGTGACACCAACAGTCTACTATTTACAGTGGAAAGGGCAAGACCTATTTCAAAATTAACTGAATAAAAAGCCATACTTCAAAGCGAGCCAAGTTTAGGCTCCCGGAACTTTTCAGACAGAAGCTTTGTGTTTACCCTTTTAAGGCCAGTGTTGAGGAGAAGGAACCTCTGCTCTAGCCTGCTGGGTTCAAAGCCTTCATTTTCAATGTGAAGTCAGCCAAAGGCAGCAACGAGCAGAAGGCCACTGACTACAGCCCCCTGCCCCAGCAGCCCCCCTGCCTCCCTCAACTTCAAGAAGGCACGAAACAGAACATCTCACACGTCATGTGCAGAGGCACAGCCCCCAGCAAGTCCAGTCACAGACAGGTCATTACCCGGACAGGGATGATGTGACTGGGGCAGTGGACAACTGGGAGGCCCGCGTCCATGAGCATCTGCCTCATGAGCTTGACGTTGCGTTGGTGCTGGCGGCGAAGTGCCCGCCCCTCAGCACTCTTCAGGATCCGCACAGACTCCAGGGCCCCAGCCAGCAGCATGGGCGGCAGGGAGGTGGTGAAGATGAAGCCAGCCGCATAGGACCGTACCGTGTCAATCAGAGAACTCGTGCTGGCGATGTACCCTCCAACACAGCCAAAGGCTTTGCCTAGGAGGAGACAGCCACATTTACTATAGCAACTGCCCCTGAATGTACCAGCAAGACGCTGCACAGCCTTAGAGCATCTTTGTCTCCTCAATGTGCCCTAAGATTATAAAGTAAAGGGATGTCCACCGATTTCTGAAAGGGAGAAAGTTGAGGAGGTTATGAAAGGGTCCTCCCCTAATTCACATGGCCACGCTGGTATCTGACTAGGATCAAAGGACAGATCTCCACAGCAGGCCTAGCACTGAGCGACCCATCCCGTGCGCCTGAAGAGCATGCTGCTGTGTCTCTTCCCACCCGGACTGGCTGCTCCCCCAGTGGGCAGGGCGCCACCTCCCACGTTGTACATGGTACGTGGTGCATGCTCTCTGGGACAGGATCGGAATCGTGCTGCTGGCAATGTCCTCTTGCCATGAGCATTCCCCCGGAGGCTAGAATGTAACCCAGCTAAGACATCAACTGTTTTGGTGTGACCAGAATGGTCTCCTACCTAAGTAAACACTGAACTCAGACAAGCAGCATCGCCCAGAGAAAAATGAAAACTCAGAACCTGTTAGGGTTGATTTAGGGCCCACCTCACTTTTTGATTCTCCTCAAATCCCTTTGTATAATCTGTAGCTCAAGTTTCAGGATTAAGGGCTCGAGAAGTCCTTCTAGATGTTAACATTGTGTTCTGTAATTAACATTCCTGCTTGAACCCCACAGAGGGCTGGGTTGGTGTAAGCTCTTACAGTGGAAAATTTCTCTCTCCAGTCTGTTCCAGCTCACAATGACTACACCTTCACAAAGCCCGCATCACAAGAGCTCTTTGAAAGAAAATGGTTGCTGTAATTAAGACATACGAACAAGTGCTCTTCTCCTGGCAGGGGCTCTACCCTGAGACCCCTGACCTCTCCTGGTTTGCCCAAGGTTCTCAGCCCCTAGACAGTGCTGGTGGACACTCTTTTAGGCCCGCCCTTCCTTAATGCAGGCTGTAAACTGGCATTTCAGCAGAGTGCTACACGGGTCTCCAACTGCCTTTTTTTTTTTTTTTAATGTTTATTTACTTTTGAGAGAGAGAGAGAGAGACACAGAGCTCGAGAGGGAAGGGCCAGAGAGAGAGGGAGACAGATAATCTGAAGCAGGCTCCAGGCTCTAAGCTGTCAGCACAGAGCCTGATGTGGGGCTCAAACCCACAAACCGTGAGATCATGACCTGAGCCAAAGTCGGACACTTAACCGACTGAGCCACCCAGGAGCCCCTGCCTTACTAACTTTTGAAATCTTCAGAGTTTTACAGTTCACATTTTCATCTTAGACTCCTCATAGGCAAAGAGAAGGTCTATGGTAATTGCTTGCACATGTTTACTTATCTTCTCCACAAAAAATGAGGTAGGGCTTGTTAGCTCCCTTATACAGGTGTCCCTACTTTTCAAAAGTTGTTATGCCACTTTGCTTTTATGAAAGACCTACATTAGTACTTGGTTTTCACTCACCGGAAGAAATCTGAGAGGGCTTTCACTTTTATGAGAAAAAGTGGAAGGTGAAAATAGCCTCCAGTGTTTGGCACCGCGTACCCCAAGCAACGAAAGTGGCCCTGCCCAGCCCTATCCTTGGGAAGCACAAGCGGCACCCCAGCGTCAGGCCACCAGAGCTTTGATCTGCGTCTGTGAGCACCTGTGTCTTTGCTTTATGCCATCTTGTCTTACAAAACGTTTCAAAGGGACACTCCACTTTCAGGTAGTGGGGAAACCTGTATCGGTGAGGAAACTGAGGTGCAGTTCCAGGTTACACAGCCAGGGAGCTATGCAGATGGGATTTATGGCCAGCAGGCAACATGGCTACAGCAGCCAACCCCATGAGATAATGCTTCTCACCCAGGAGGAGCAGATACAGAGTAGCCAGAGTGAACTGCAATGGTCTCCATGTAGTGGGCACAGAGCTCAGTGCTTCACACACCTGAACCCGTAGGTCCCAACAAATGCTCTAAAACATGGCTAGGATTCTTCAATATAATGGAACAATCTGAAGTACAGAGAGTAAACGCTGTTGCCATGTAGCTAGAACCGCAACTATGTTTGGAATGAGCTCGGATGGCAACAAATGGTATTTGTCATATTAGGCTGTGAGATTTAATTCTGGGAATCATGCCTCCACGATTCAAGGGATTCTGCTCAGCCGTGCCACCACCGAGAATATACAAACTCATCCAGAAAGTGGCCCAGGCTTTAAATGCTATCACACTGTCTCTTCACCTGACCCCAGTTAGTCCTGGGGCCTTGATAGGAAGATACAACTTTATTTAAAAAAATTTTTTTTTAAAGTTTATTTCTTTTGAGAGAGAAAGAGGGGCAGAGAGAGGAGAGAGAGAATGCCTAGCAGGCTGTGCACTGTCAGTGTGGAGCCCGGTGCGGGGCTCGAACTCACAAACCACGAGATCATGACCTGAGCGATGCTTAACTGACTGAGCCACCCAGGAGCCCCAGGAAAATATAACTTTAGTGCAGATTACAGAATGTGCAGAGTATACATACCAAGCGTTCCAGAAATGATGTCCATTTTGGGCATAACTCCGTCACGATCACCAATCCCTCCACCTCGAGTCCCATACAGTCCCACGGCATGGACCTCATCCACAAAGGTGATTGCTCCAAACTCATGCGCCACATCACATAGCTCTTCCAGTGGGCACACTGCCCCTGAGGAAAGAACACAGACTGCCTTGAAGAGCTTGCTACTTCACAAATTTCTGCTTGGTAAGAGTCAGTCAGAACAAAACAGCTTATGTTCTAAAGATATCATTTTTAATACTGGGAAAGACAATGAATTTCCCCCAGTTTCTAGTTTATCTAAGGTTCTCAGAGCCTAGTAAAAGCCAGAGTAAAAAAACCTACGTTCCCTCAAACCTATACAATGTCCACCAAATACGAATTCCTAGCAGAATGAAAAGAAACTGCAAAAACAAAATAAACATTACACTTTATTTAAAGAGTCCAGGCCCAGCTTGTTTTTCATTTAAGGTTTCAGACTGGCCTCTACTTAGACTTACCATCCATTGAGTGGACGGTTTCAAAGGCGACAATCTTGGGGACCGAGGGGTCAGATCTCTGTAACAGTTCTCTGAGGTGGCTGACGTCATTGTGGCGGAAGATGTACTTTGGCACTCGGCTGTTCCGAATCCCTTGGATCATGGAGGCATGGTTCCCAGAATCAGAGTAAATCTCACAGCCTAACAGGATACAAAAAACCTCACTATTTATCAAGCCATCTGCACCAAAGACAAATTATTTCCTAGACAGTCAGGGACAACAGACTTTGCCCTGAAAGTGCTGCTTTGCCCAGTAGGAAAGACACTGCTTGCCAGTTTCTTCCTGGGAAAACCATGAACTAGTGCTTCTCTTTTGAGAAGGCCCATAGGTGTAGAATAGAATAACCACTGGGCAGACAACCAATCTGCTCTTAAATCTGGCCACCTTATTCCAAACTTTATCAAAAGATAACTACCAATGATTAACAGAATTCTTCAAAGGATTTTCCTAGCAGACAACACACATTTGAAGCAATTAGCTTAAGGACAGCCCTTCAAATCTGCTTCTTCATTAGTATCATTTGCTGCTGGAACTTTTCATGTGCAGTGAGCACTTGATGCTCAATTCAAGGAAAAATGCTCCCAGATACTATCACTGCTCTTAACTGTTTTTGGTAAGCCCTCTTTGTTGTCAATATCCCTGCTATTACTAGGAAACTCAAAAAACTCTAAGGCACCCATGACAGGCTTCCTTACCCGGCATCATCCTAGCCAGAGTGAACAGGGTCGAGTCGTTGGCCACAAAGCAGGAGGAAAACAAGAGTGCTGCATCCTTCCCATGTAAATCAGCCAGCTCCTGCTCCAGGTCCACATGGAATTTACTAGTTCCTGAAATATTTCTAGTACCACCTGCTCCAGCACCATGTTGTTTCAAAGTGTCCCTTTTATTTAAAGAAAAAAAAAAAATTGGGGAGGGAGCAGAAAATAAATCTCATGGTTCTGAACACTATGTGAATCATTCCTTTCCCTAGGAGCTAGGATACTGAACCTTACATTGATCTAGCACTCTCTCATGGTGAAACCAGGAGCCAGAAGTTTCAACTGACTTCATCTTCAGACTAGGTGGCATTTGGTGTCAACACCAGGATGATGATACCCTGAGGATAACTCCAGGGATCAAAAACAAGTGTTCGTTTATCAATCAACTAAGTACTTAGTATTAGCTGAGTTAATTTACTAAGGCTTCTTTATTCTGACAAATACCCTTCTCTCCAAACACATCAGTCGCTACATGGACATCCTGGATGGCGGTTACCTGAACCTAAACCCTCCAAAAACCAGTCACATAATGTTAGGATTTATCTATCAACACACCTCAGACTGGACTCTCTTTAGCAAGCCTCCTTGGAGACTTTGACAAGCAACTCTCTCAAGTGTCCTCAGCCAGGCGAACCTCCTAAAGAACATGAATGACAGGATCTACCATCTTTTTAAATGTCTTTTTGAAGTAGCTTTTCCTCCAGTGCTGCTAGATTTATAGCTCTCCATCCAAAGTTTCAGCAGGGATGCCTCTGTGCAAGGCTGCCTGGTGTTAAAGGCACACTCACTTAAGGAGTGGTAGTGGGTGAATAGACAGGAGCAGTCAATGAGCCAATAAACTTGAACCCTCATACACAAAGGGGCTCTACCAACTACTTGTGCACTCGAGTTCTTTTAAAAGTAATCCGCAGAGGGGCGCCTGGGTGGGTCAATCAGTTAAGCACCTCTTAGTTTTGGTTCAGGTCATGATCTCACGGTTCGTGGCTTCAAGCCCCACATCGGGCTCTGCACTGACAGTGTGAAGCCTGCTTGGGATTCTGTGTCTCTCTGCTCTCTTCCCCCACTTGCCCTCTCTCTCTCAAAAATAAATAAACATTAAAAAAAATTTTTTTAATTAAAAAAAGTAACCTGTAGATATTTTCAAAGGCTGAGAATAGTATTTTGCTATGGTACACTTTCAGCTGCTAAATATTCCCCCCATAAAAGATCCAATCCCTCTAAGTCATCAATGTCTTGCCAAATAATTGGCAATTTCAGCGGTATCTGAAAGCTGAGGGCTACTTACATGACTGCCCCACACACTCGTGGATGGCGACTCATTCCCAGGTAGTCATTGCTACACCAGACCGACACCTGCTTTTTGGTGATGAGAGAGTCCGAATAGTCATCCGCCATGGGAAAGATGTGTGCCCTCCGGTTCACAGTTTTAAAAACTCGATAGGTATGGTCATTTTTTTTCTCATCAATTTTCTTCTCAAAGAAACGATCATACTGAAAAGTAGAAACAGCTAAAAACCAAAGATGGGACAGTCTGATGGTTAGGAAGCACATCTAGGCTTTGGCAAAAGACCTGGGTTCCAACCCCTGCTTGGTCATCTAATGGCAGGGAGTTTCTGGACAAATTAATGAAGTACTCATGTGGGCAAGTTACATGACATCCTCATCTTGAGATCGTGAAGCTTTCAAATGAGACTGTGTATGTCAACTGTTTAATACAGGGCTAGGGCACAGAAAGGTAGGTATTAAGGGACAGAAGGCAGGTTACCAACAGGATTTGTATTTACTATGGCCAAGAACACCTACTTGTATCAAGCAAAACACACAGCTTTTAATCCACAACTCACCATGCAATCTTGTATTTAATCTAATGTATGTTTACGTTAAAAACCCTCTCCTGCATCAGGCAAATAACGATGAGACGTACATTTTGGCAAGTTATCTTGAAGAAGATGGGATACTCTTTCTGGTCTTTGTTTTCGCATGATATCCTGGAAGTTCTTCAGCAACCCACTTGGCTCCCCACTGTCGGTCTTCACACTAATCACACTGGGGTTCACTGAGGTTTGGGCAACCTCTGTAACAGAAGTAACAAGTGAAGGGAACCAACATTCTATTTTGAGTTCACAATATTGAATTGTCAAAATATTGTCAAAAGTGAATTACTGTCTAGTTCACCAAAAAAAACTGATCATAACCAAAGTTAGTAGTAACTGAGTGTATGAAGTTTTCTCCCTCCCTTTTATTTTAATGGTCAACGCCTGGTGTTGTTTTCTTTTGTTTTCAGAGCTACCAGACAGCTTTAATAAACATTAAAGTCCAAAGCTTTCTAGCCGGTTGGCATGCCTTCCCCACCTTCCCACTCCACCCAACCCTAATCTCAATTTTCTTCATGGAAAACAATTCCAGCCATATGCATCATTTCTGCTGGTGAGGTTTTCTGGGGACCCTGGGTGCTCTGTGGACATAGCCACAACTGGAATTAAGGTTGCCTCTTAATCACCATCAGTAAGACACACAGCTTGGGAGTCCTAAGACCATCAATTATTGCAGTATTATTTTTTTACCTTTTATCCCACCAGATAGCAGGAAAGAAAGAAAGAAAGGGCAGTTTTGTAACAGCTTACACCATCAGGGTATTTTCAGAAATGAAGCAATTACTATAAAAGGTGATCATATCCTACACACACACCAGGAAGAAAGTCCCACATTTTGTCATATGGTCCTCGGACTCCAATCTTGATGACCTTCTTCCTTGGCCCTAAAAGAGGAAGTTTCTATACAAATACTACCCTAATAAGAGCTCATACATAAATCTGGAGGATCAAAAGAACCAAAAGGACCTCTGTACTCCTCCTAATGGTTCCAGTCATCTGTTTACCTTTCCTCACGGCATGCATTTCCTGCACATCCTCCTGAAGCTCTAGACTGGCTTTGCAGAAGACGCTGCTGCCCTTCTGGCTCATCTGGGCTGCCAGGAAAGGGCATTTGCTCGCAGTGCCCTGGCTTGTGGCAAGGGAGGGATGTCCAGACGGAATCTGTATGCCATCTGGAGTCTGCTGGGATCCATCAGGAGCCTGCTGACCCTCGGCTTTGGCAGTTTTGTCCTCTGGGGGGTGAAATGGAAAAACTGAAGCATCAGATCTGGTTGCACAACACGCAAGAAAGTCCCTTGTTTCTTTCTCTTATTGCCTCACAGAGAAGTTTTATACTTACTCTACCCCCACATTTTAGGCACAAGTTGACTTTTATTAGATTCTGCTAATTGAACCATTTTCTCATCTGCCTCACTGGAATCAATGTGCCTGTGAGGAGTTAATTGGCATGATCCAGTTACCTTTCAAACCCACAGTATTTTTCCCTTATAAATCCACCAAAAGTAGTATTTTCTAGTTTCAGACAGCCAACAGTTCTTGAGATGGATTTCAGTAAATCTACCCTAATGACACACAACATATTTCAGGAGGGGACACACTCTTGAAGGTAAGGAGAAATGTTCATAGAATTTTTTTCTCTGCTTATATATATATTTTAATTTTTTTAATGTTTATTTTTGAGGAGAGAGCACGAACAAGCAGGAGAGGTGCAGAGAGAGGGAGACAGAGAATCTGAAGCAGGCTCCAGGCTCCATGCTGTCAGTCCAGAGCCTGACGTGGGGCCTGAACTCACAAACCCGAGATCATCACCTGAGTTGAAGTCAGACACTCAACTGACTGAGCCACCCAGGTGCCCCTCTCTGCTTATATTTTCAAAACACGTTCTTGACAAAAAGGCTTGCTGTTGCTTAACATACAAACTACTGATTTTCTTCTTAACAAAAGAAATTAGGCTAAAAGTGAACTCTTTACATTTTTGTCTAACAGAATTCAAAGTATTAGTATATGCCAAGAAAAAACCACATGGATATCACATACACAGCATCTACTAGCTCATCTAAATGCATCAAACTAGTTCACTGACTTAACACAGTTGGCTGGTAACTGTGCTTCTACTCACAATGACTCTCCTTTCCCCTGAAGCAAATTCATTCACCTTCCTTCTAGTAAAGTCTTATTCTGCATCTTCCTGGAATACTGTGAGTCAGAGGCTAACTTCTACAACTTGGTAAGATGTCTCAATGCAGTTTTCATTAAAATTTTCTATAAAATCAAAAAATTGCTTTGAAGTCCATGTCATTCATTATAAAAGTAATACACATTCACTGTGGGAAATCTAGAAAAAAAGCATTCTATCATTCAAAACATAACCACTGCAGGCATCTTAGTAAATTATGTTTTTTTAAAAACATATTTTTTTACATATGTGCAAGTTTAAAAAAGTTTTACTTATTCTGCATGTGCTTGCTTATTTTGCCCTTTTCATCATAAAGATCAAAATAGCCTGTGAATATCATTTGCAATGGCTGCAACATCTATCAAGTGAACAAGCCACGTTTTACTCAACTTCCTCTATACTAGGGACAGAATAGTAAAAGAGGATCTTGACTATTCAGGAAAAACACATAACTAACTCCTAAAAGAGTAAAGAGGAAAGAAATCCTACACAGGATTATATCCTTTCTGCTTACAAAAAAAACAAAACAAAACACTCCTTTCTTACAAGAAACACATCCAGAGAACACACCTAACAGAGTTTACAAGGTAAATTATTCTCTAGGATTAAGTGAAACCTGAAAAGCCACATCCTCTCCTGGTAGAGCCAGAGAAAAACTACATCCAACTCTGATCTCTTTATTAAAAACAAAATTTAGGGGCATCTGGGTGGCTCAGTCAGTTAAGCGTCTGACTTCGGCTCAGGTCATGATCTCACGGTTCGTGAATTCGAGCCTCATGTCAGGCTCTGCGCTGACAGCTCAGAGCCTGGAGTCTGCTTCATGTCTGCCTCTCTCAAAAATAAATAAACATTAAAAAAATTTAAAGATTCATACATAAAATAAAGATACATGTATTAAAAAAATCACTAATGAATTCTATGATTCCATTTATGTGAGGCTTCTAGAGCAGTCAAATTCAGAAACAGAAAGTGGAATGGTATTTACGGGGGGCGGGGGGGGGGAGGAGTTAGTGTTGAATGAGCACAGAGTTTCAGTTTGGGATGCTGAAGAGCTCTGGAAATTGGATGGTGGTCGGGCTCTGCACTGACAGTGTGGAGCCTGCTTGGGATTCTCTCTGTCTCTCTCTCTCTGCCCTTCCCCTGCTCTTGCTGTTTCTGTCTCTCCCAAAATAAATAAGCTTAAAAAAAATTTAAAAACATATGAATGTACTTAACACCACTGAACTGTACATACAGTTGGTAAGAAATGGTAAGTTTTATGTTAGGTGCATTTTACCACAATAAAAAAAAATAATTTAGAAAAGAAAAAAGTTACAACTTTAAAAGCCAAAAGCTTCCACTCAATTTTGCTGCAAGCCTAAAACTGCTCTAAAAAATAAAGCCTATTTAAAAAAAAAAAAAAGCCAAAGAGCCAAATATTTAATGAAGGAAAGGTTGAACTGGAACATCCCAACTTTATATTTATGTGAATGAGGTACTGATGAACACTAAAACTCCAACAGACATCGAATACAACCCATAAACCTGTAAGGTGCACACTGGCCACCGTCTCACCTTTCCAGATGGGTAAACTAAAAGTGCATATTTGCAGGGTTAGGATGCCAACTGTGAGATAGTCCATGCAAAGAATCAAGCCTGACACAGAGTAACTCCCTCTGTTACTGTGCCCCCATCACCGCTGTGGACTAGAAGTGCTTCTAGTCTAGTGATGAATGCTAACACTGCCACCTCCTACTTTATTGCCAATGACACTTACTCTCATTAGCCGGAGGGGTTTCTTTGACCTGCTGGCAGTGTACTGTTGAAGTGGACAGGGCCCGAGGGGCTGGCTTGGCCCCAACTTCCATCATCTTAGGGCAGTTTTGGGCATAGAACAACAGAGATTTGCCTGCCTTCTGCAGAAAGGCCTGAGGCACTCTGGATAAGAATGGGCAGCGGCGAACAACAGTCTCCATGTCCGAGAGGGTGCACTGATCCTATAGAAAGACAATGAGTGACATCAACACTTAATAATCAGGCAAATACTACTGCAAGGTCATTGGGTTCAGGTGTTTCCCACAGTTTATAGCAAGGGTACCCTGGGATATAACAAGTCTCACATAATAATGTCTAAGGACAGCATTCATGTGGGACTCAACTAATTAGTGGTGACCATACTCTACCCAGGTCACCAACTTCTCCTTTCATTCCCCAGCTCTACACAAAAGCACCTGCAAAGCAACTTTACCAAGTGAAGTAAATACCGATGATTAACCACCAAGGGGCTGAGACAACAAGGGACAAGTCAGGAACAGGTTTGGGAGGTCAGAGGCTCCTTGAGGAAGATGCACAGTGCAGATAAAACACGTTGGCACACACCCAGGTGGAGAAGTGAGGCTAGGGAAGAAGTCACTGTCATTCATCCAGGCAGAGGACTCCTAGGGATCCTAAACTTCTCCTGGTCCTCACATCCCCAGACCCCAGGAAGGCACCCAGCTGGGCTCTGGGTCCCAGAGGCAAGGATTTCCCTGAGGTCATCCCCCACAGCTCTAACAAAACTAAACTGAGAAAGGAGGGGACATAAAGAAGGGCAGGAAAACGAGGGGAAGTACGGTTGGGGCTAACTGGGGAGAGGAAGGAACTATAAAATCGAGGGTGTTGGGTCTGGAGTTAGATCGTAGTCCTGGGCGGGGAGAGGTCAGAGGTTATCCGGGGGTTGAGGGCTCGAGAATAACGGAAAGAGTATGAGAAAGGAATTCTAAAGAAGCGGCCAGTTAAATAGGAAATGTAAGGAGGGAGCTGAATAGGGTACACTGAGGCAGCCCAATGGGCTAAGAATCTGGGAGATGAACGCTGACCCCGAGCAGGCAGGTGATGGGTGCTGTGGGGGATGGGGTCCCAACGTCCGGGAGAGCGGGGCGCGGGCTGGCAAGACACGCGGGGACTTCCTTGCCCGGCGCCGTAGCCAAAGCGCGGGCCCTCACCTGCGCGGGGGACTGCAGAGGCGGCGGCGGCTGTGGCGGAGTCGGCAGGCACCCAGGCCAAGCAGAACCAAACCGTTGCCCTTGTCCGCGGGAACCCTCAGGCCGCGAGCGGCGTCGCCCTAATATACAGCCAGAGTGAGCGCCGCGCATGCGCCATGGGCGTGGACTTCCTCCGCGCAGGCGTACCTTGTCGAGCTCTTAGCGTAGGAAGGGCGGGGCCCCTACGTGGGTTTGGCTAGTCGGTTGGGACCTGGGCTTTCCCGGATTGCCTGCCAAGAGAAGGAGGGGCACGGTAGTGGATCCTACACCCTCTTCTTGTTTCTCTACTAACTGCACTATGCTTCAGAACCCTGTAAAAGGGCAGAGTCGGAGGGGAAGTGCCCCTGAGGACAACTGGGACGTTATAGGGTTGTAGAAACTGGTGCCTTGGATATAGAAGAAGGAGGGTAAGGAAGGCGTTCCGGACCACGGTCTAAAGCAGGATCCGCCCTGTCTGTGACGAAGGGCTTCCCAGAAGAGGTGGGGGTGTATTTGCCCAAGGATGGAGTGGTTCTGGGGGTGATGTGGGGAGAGGGTGAGGCTGGAGGGGACCCCTCGGAGTCCGAGATGAAGGGACTTAATCTGAGGCAGAGAAAGGGCAAGAGGGGCTGGGCTGGATAGAACCCGTGTACTACACAGCTCTGAGCACTATCTGGAGATAGTGTGGAGGCGCAAAGCCTGACGTAGTTAGGGTTTGACACATATTATTATGACTTTTTTTTTCCATCGCAGGCAGTCCGAAGTCTCTTGCTGGCCGCCTTCGGCACCAACCGGGCGGCTCAAAACTCCATCCCAAAGTTCAGAGTTGGGCCATGGCTCCTTTGGGTCTCCCCAGTCCACACCTGCAGGGTAGGGTTAGGCCAATCCCTCTCAGGAACACCAATCTGCTCCACACCCTTCCCAACTTAACTTGAGCTGGGTTGGCCTGGGCCTCACAGCTGCCTTCCTCCAGTCTTGAAGGGGCCATCCAGGTTGCTCCTTCCTTAGCTGGGCATTAATAATAAGAGGGACAGGGGCGCCTGGGTGGCGCAGTCGGTTAAGCGTCCGACTTCAGCCAGGTCACGATCTCGCGGTCCGGGAGTTCGAGCCCCGCGTCAGGCTCTGGGCTGATGGCTCAGAGCCTGGAGCCAGTTTCCGATTCTGTGTCTCCCTCTCTCTCTGCCCCTCCCCCGTTCATGCTCTGTCTCTGTCCCAAAAATAAATAAACGTTGAAAAAAAATTTTTTTAAATAATAAGAGGGACAAAGTCCAGAGTGATGGTGACTAAGATGTGTCCAGGTACTTCTTAATTCCCTCTCTCTTGAGTCTCCAGCCAGCTGAGAGGCAGGCAAGGGGAGTCTCCACATGCAGAGGAGGCAGCTGGGTCCAGAATGGCACCAGGACCAGTCCAGGGGCCCATGAAGAGGGCTCTGGCCTAGGAGTCCTGGGCCGAGCTCTGCCCCATCCTGCTGAGAGGAGACATGAGGAAAGGTCAGCACTTGGACTCAGACCCAAATGCACCTAGAAGTGGAAATGGTGAAGATGGTGTTGAGTGTTTTGCTCTTCTCTGGGCCTCACTTTCCTTATCTGGGCAATGGGATCATAATCCCTGTTCTACCTGCCTCACGGGACTGTTTGAGTGATCAGAGGTGAAACAGAAGCAGAAAGAACTGGACATTGGAACTAAATATGGGTTCTAACCCTGGCACTGAATCTCACTTGGCCTTGGGCAGGCCACAACCTCTCTGAGGTTCATTTTCCTCATTGTAAATCTCTCCCAGCCCTGCCACTTGTGGTTGGCAGGAGGGTCAGGTGAAGTCATGGATTTCAGAGGCTTATTGTTTAAACCAGCAAGGCTCCAGCTGGGAGTTTCCTGTTTAATAGAGGGAAAGGTTGAGAAACAAAAGAGACTCACTTGGAAAGTGAAATAGAATGTTGTAAACAATTCCAGATGGAGGAGGAGGCTGTTACTCCCCAGACACTGAAGGAGGGGGGATCCCAACGACCAAGAAGCCTTCCGGAAGAGTGGTGCCAGCTGGAAGGGTGGGTCTACATGCAACTGGGAGACTGATAAGTGAAGCTTTCAGTGGGAAAGTCCCAGGCCTGTCCTGGAGGGTTAGTGTGAGTCAGCCTGAATAGCTGGGCTTCAGGGATGCAGCTAGAATGTGAGGAGGTAGGAGAGAAAGGCCATAAAGGGGCTACAGAGATTTCCAGTGTCAGCTCAAGAACCACCACCAGGGCAATGGTCAAAATGCGTATTCGCAGGCAATGGCCCTTTGATTCTGACCCAGGAATCTATATTTTCACCAGGCCTCTCTCTTGGTGATGTGCGGGCAGCATATCTTAGGGCCACATTTTGGGAACTGTTTCCTGAGTGGTTTCCAGTTTGGGATTTTGAAGGGCAAGTACTAAAGCCATGAGTTCTAATCCTGGCTCTGCCACTTTCTGATCGTGAGGTCATCAGCAAAATACCCCACATCCTAAGCCTCTGTTTTTGCATCTGTAAAGTGAAAGTACCTCACCTGTCTCGCTGATGAGTCTGAGTGGGTCCCATTCAGCCTTCCTCTCCTCTCTTCTTCCTTCCCCATTCTTTTTCCTTTCTTCTCTCCATTCCTCCCTCCCTTTTCTCCCTCACTGCTGTCTTGCCTCCCTCCTCAGAGCTGCAGTACAAACTCGTCTTATCACCCTGGCTCTGGGCAGGGAAGACCAAGCTGCTGGAGTTCAGGCAAGGTCAGGCTCCATTCTGGGGACAATGCTGAGGCATGACCTCTCCTCCCCCACTTTTTCCCTCCACCCCAATCTGCGTCATCATCGTCGTCTGGGACTGCTGCACACAGCACTCCTCCAGCGGTCAAGGCAGAAGGAAAATGTCAATCCCAGCCCCAGAATTCATCCTTTTCCACTCTGGGCCCCAGAAACTACTTGTAGTAGTGCCTCTCTGTCAGAGTGAAGGAGCCAACAAGGGACCTTGGACAAGCTTACTGCTTTCCTCTGAGCCTCATTTTCAACATCTATCAGCCAGGCAAGAAATCCCTCCAATTCCCCAGCCCCAGGAGATCCAGATGGACGTGGGACAGTTTTGAAGATAAATAAAACCTCTAGCCTGTTCTTCTGATGCTTGGTGTGCCCTTGGTTGTGAGCCAGCCATGCTCCTTGGGATGTTAGTGTCTGGCTGGCTGGCTGGCTGGCAAAGAGTGGGAGATCAGCCTTACAGAATGGTTAGAGACTCTGGAAACAGTTCAGCTCTGCCCTACAGAGTTGGAAATGTGAGCTCCAGGGTTAACAGTAATAGGGTCCAATAATTAGCATAGGAGATGGATTCTAAGGGTTGGGCAGGGTGGGAGGGTCCCCAACACCTGCCTTGTGCTGGCCCTTCCTTTGGAGTCTTCTTAGGCTCTGACCCACCCAGAAGACAGGCCTGGGCCTGGGTTTGTAAAGCCAGCTTTGGAGCAAGGGGTGGGTTCTGATTGGCTAGAGGAGAAAGGGGCTGGATTGGGGCAAAGCCATCAAATGCTCCAGGAGGTGTGTTGGGGGGGGGGGCGGGTGGATTGCACGTAGGGAATAGTATCCCCTACCCCCAAAGAGCAAACACTATTCTCCCAAAAAGCCTTGGAGGACCCCTGAGCCTAGCCCTCTAGGATAGAACCCACAAACTGTGTTCCAGATATGTTCTCTTTGACCCAGACAGTGCTTTTTAAAAATGTGGATTAGTTACCAACATTTAATAATCAAGATATTGTTACACTGAAATATTCCCAACTTTCCTTGAGGGATCAGCATGCCTGGAGCCCCTGAGCTGGCCCAGGCATAATTTGTTCTCCCCAGTTCTCTACCAGCCCTCCCGTCAGTGGGTCCCCGATCCTTATGACATGTAATGTCCCAGCAATAACATATTTCTGGCTTTGTAGGCATCTGAGTATGTGTCTGTAGCCCTAACCCATTTTAGAGCCAGGGTAACTAAGATCCTGAGAGGGGAGAGGTCTCACTCAAGGCCACATAGCAAGTGAGGTTTGGTCCGCAAGGGGACCCAAGTGTCTTGCTTTCTAAGCCACACACTGGGCTTTTCTGCCCTCACAGCCTCTGGAGAACAGTCTGAGGCAAGGGGTTAGGGGAAAGATCTGGCTGGTTGTGAGGGCTTTCTGGAAGGGACTAAGAGATGAGTTCCCTAGTGCTTGTCCTCATTCAGGCCCCACCCACAGCCTCTGCATACAGATCGGACCAGGGCAGGGCCTGTGAAGTGATGGGTGGTGATGGGATGGAGTAGGCTAAGCCCCTGCCCCTCTGGCCTGTATAGTATTCACAGGATGGAGGAGCCTTGTTCCCTGCCCTCCTGGGATGCTGGAGAGAGATGGCAGGAAAGTACCTGTTTTGAGACTGTGACCAGTGTGGTCAAGGGTGTGGGGACAGAGAATGGCAGGGAGGGAGACCCACATCAGAGCTGGATCCTGGTGTTGAGGAGATGCTGCCGTGGACAGGTCAGCTAGGCTGAGGGGGCCCCCAGTGAAGGCTGGATGAGGCTGGTATGGAGGAGGGACATCAGGAGGCCAAGGAGGCTGCAGCTCAGAGGGAGAAGGGGGTGTGTGATGGAGATTGGAGGAGGCTGGAGTCCCAACTAACTGCTGCCAGAGTCCCACTGTTATCAACAATGTGATTATCAACCAAGGTAAGGCCCTTAAATCTCTCTGGCCCAGGAGCATTTGAAGGCCTGCCCAGCACCCCTTCTGCCAGACATTGAGGAGCTGAAGCAAAGGAGGAGGAATAGGGAAAGAGTGAGGGAGGCTCAGAGAAGTGGTACTGGACAAGGGTAACTAGGAGAAGGCCAGGGAGGGATTATAATACTACAGCGAATGGGTATGGCAACAAGAACAGCTCTCCTCAATGTTTTGGCCTTGCGCTGTGATTATGTGCACAATTTCAGGTCGCCTTGGAGCAACCCTACAGGTAAGTGGAATGAGGAGACCCATCCATAGGGCAGAAGCTCAGAATGGTTAAGTAGCTTGCCCAAATTCACACAACCAGCAAGTGGAGAGTGTGGCTTACCTGTTGGCCTTGTGCCTTCTGGTCTAGCATTCTACCCTGAGGAGGATGAGGAAGCTGAGAGGAATAAGACTGGGACTGTGTTGGGGGTCAAGGTCTGAGTGGAAGCTTCTCTCTACTTCCGGGAAATCGGCCTAGTTTAGGTAGGCAGATGGGAGTTCCCAGCCAAGGAGCCAACCAGCCTGACTCTTAGTGGGAATCACTTACTTTGAGGGACCTCTGGGCAGCCAGTCATGGCCTCAGGAGGGAAGACTCCTTCCAGAACCCACACACTGGTAGACACTGTATTCCTTCTCTATCCCCTGCACCTGGGTTAACAGCTCTGGGCCCAGATGCTTAGCAGTAGGACTCACAGCCTGGCACAGACCCCCTTCTGCCTTCCTCTCTCTTTGGGGCTCCTGGAAGGAGAAAAGGGGGCCCTGGCTCTACAGGTTTTCTGTCCTGTACTCCAGAACTCGCCTCCTTTCTGTCTCCTCCTCTCCCAGGCCTCCTGGACACTCCAGCCTTCTCCAGTGCTAACAGCAATCCCTAAGAACAGCCCATGCCTTCCTGAATTCTGCCTCTGCCATAGGCACAGGCCTGGCACTTGTGCGTGTCTCTGCACCTAATTCCCGAATGTGCCCTACAAAGTGGAGATACGCAACCCATTCTTAGAGAGTGGAGGCAGGATCCTGCTTGTGTTCAGCTCCCAGCTCCGTCTCTGTGTGCCCCCTGGCCTTTGGCAGACAGCACAGCCTCTCTCAGCTTCCATTTCTGCATGCACGAAGAGGGAGTGGTACTTTCTGTGATGGTTGAACTATGTGTCCATTTGACTAGGCCATGGTGCCCATTGTTTGGTTACACACCAGTCCAGATGCTGCTGTGAAGGTATTTTGTACATGTGATTAACATCAACAGTCAGATGACTTTAAGAGAAATTATCCTTGATAATGTAAGTGGTCCTCATACAATCAGCTGAAGGCCTTAAAGAGCAAAAACCAAGGTTTTGTGGAGAAGGTCTTTTGCTGCAGGCTGTAACATAGGAATCCTGAGTTTCCAGGTTGCTAGACTGCCCTACAAATTTCAGATTTGCCAGCCTCCAGTCATCTGAGCCAATTCCTTAAAATCAATTTCTCTCTTCATATACCTATATCTATCTTATTGGTTCTGTCTCTCTGGAGAACCCTGACTGATAAACCTGGTGATAAACACACACGGTTGACACGAGGGCTTGCTGAGCCACTGCCTCCGTGCTTGTGGCGGGAGGGATCAGCACCTGGAAACAGCATGCAGTTAGTATTAGCTGGTGGCTACGGATGAAGGAACTGAGCCTTGGCAAAGTAACTTGTCCAAAGTTTCAGAGCTCAAGGCAGTATTTGAGCCAGATCTGCCTTCCTAACATGTCCTTGCCCTGTCACCCTCCTCCTTGCCAAGAACCTTGGGTCGAGGTGGCTCCCTCTCTCCAGGATCCCCTTTGGGTTGAATGAAAGCCCTCAAGCCCTGGGGGGGGAGGTGAGACCGGAGGCACTGTTGGGGCCCGGCTGGTACTGAGTTAACAGGTTCTTGTGCAAGACTAGCAGGCTTGTGACATGCCAACATTCACCAACCCTAGAATTGCTGTGGCTCTGCTGTGACCTTTGGAATCGTTGGGGTGAAATCAGCACAGGAGTGATGACCAAATAATGACCCTTCTCTTTCGGGATGGTTTCTTAGCCCCACCACCCACCCTGCAGACCTAGCAAGCTAATCCCTGTGCCTCATAGACTTGGGGTTAGCAGCACAGGGTTCTGCAGGGACCAGGTCAGGGAGGGCAGTGGGTGCCCTGGGATCCTCTATGTCTCCGCTCTGCTCATTGTCATCTATGGGACACAACCTAGTGTGGCCAGGCCTTCTTCCCATTATTTCAAGAATAGCCTCACATCCAGATTTTGATGTGAGCACTTGGAATTCTTATATTTTTAAATATCAAAAACTTAGTTGAGTAGATAATATTTGAATATGGCTAAAATGCAAATAGTATGACATGGTAAAAGAAAATTTTTCCCTCATTCAAATCTGCCCATAGACACAACCACTGCTTCCAAGTTTTTATGGGTCCTTCCAGAAAGAGCCTACTCAGTCATTCAACATTTACCTGTTCACTGCCTACTATAAATGACCTGCATTCATAAAACACATTTTGCTCCTTGTTTTTTGTGTTTAACACTGTAGCTTGGAGAGAGCCCTGTAGCGAGCAGAGAGACTTCTTGTGGCCTACCTCATCTCTAGTTGCTCCGTGGTTTCCGGTAGGTTGCTCATACAAATTCTTGAACGTGCTTCTTTGTATGGGGTGAGGACTTCTGTGGGATATTTAGAAATGAAATCACTAGGTCAAAGGGCAAGCCAAAGGTTTAAATCTTTTTTTTAAATTTTTTAACATTTTATTTATTTTTGAGACAGAGAGAGAGACAGAGTGTGAGCCAGGGAGGGGCAGAGAAAGAGGGAGACACAGAATCTGAAGCAGCCTGACTGAGCCACCCAGGTGCCCCAAAGGTCAAAATCTTTGATTCCAGGGTTGTTTTTTCTCTGATATTGAATTGTATGTGTTCTTGTGAGCAGCCTCAGACCCTTGATGAAGTGAAGTAGTTTTCTGGAAAAGGATAAATAGGTTTATTTATTCAGCAAATACTTACTGTGCACCCACTGTTTACCAGGTATTGGACTAGATTTTAAGACAGAACAAGGCAGATGTAGTCCTGTTCTCATGGGATGGATGGTCTAGTGGGGGGGACTATATGTGTATATATATATACATATACATACGCATATACACGTATATGCACATATATACATACATATACACACACATATATAGTAAATACAAGCCCATGTCAACATGTGACCACAGAATGAGTGCTCACATAGGTGGTCTGACAAGAATAGGGGCTGCTTTGTTTGGGGTTTGAGGAGGCCTCTCTGAGGAGGGGATGTTCTGATGGTGAAGTTCCCCCTCTGATGTTCTGAGGAGGTGAGTCCTAATGGACCAGAAGGAGCCAACAAGGATGGGGGTAGAACAGGCCAGGCTGGGGAATCTATGCCCTTGGCCACCTCCAGCCCTGGCCAGTGCACTTTATATAACATGGAAAGTTGGGAACACCAGCCGTCTTGCCCAGGGCTGAGGAGGCATGGGTGTGTTTCATTATATTACTGTTATTATGACAAATATGTGAGCAAGAAAACATGGGCGAGAAGTCTGTGGGAGGTGGCCATGCTCGAATGGGCTCTCTAGAACTTTGAGCACCCTGAGGAGGGAGAGTGGGTAGGAGCTGGAAGGCCTCCAAGCCTCTGAGGCCTCACTGAAGTCACAGAAGCTGGCGTAGCATGAAGGGCAGCAGAGGCAGCCTGGGCCCAACTGAAGGGCCCTGAGAGCCAGCCAAGAGATGGACCTTACTGTGTGAAGTTTGGGATTGGGAGACAGCTCTGAAGCCTTGAGGCTCAACTTCAGCAGACCCTGGGCTTCAGTCAGGGTGGCCGTGCCAGACCCAGCCAGGGGGGGCTAGCATGGGGCAAGGCCACCCATGACATTTACCCAACCTCCAGAACCCATCCGGCTTGAATGCAGCACCCTGGTTGTGACACGGGCTCAGTGCTTCCCTCTAGGTAACTGTCACCATGCCACCCAGGCCCTAGGTTCCTCTTTTCTGAGCTACCCACATCAAGGTCCATTGGGATTTTGCCTTCATTGCTCTGACTTGGGGAGAAGGGTGCTTGAGGGGGTCAGCAGTGCTGGTGGCTCACAAGAGAGGTACTCAATGAGCATTTGTTGAATGAATGGATGGATGAACGAGCAAATGCATGCATGAATGAATAAATGGAATGGGTAAATAAATGAGGATTTGCTGTGGACTGTGTGAATGCATAGGTTTGTGTGGGTTCTCAGGCCCCAGAAATGGGGCAGTTTGTGGGCAGATTGTGTCAGCAAGAGGCAAGTGTGGAAAGCAAGAAGCAGATGGTTGGTCAGCAGATAGCCCAGAGATGGGAAGGGGAATTCGCAAGGTCATCTAACAGGCACCCACTTGCTTGGGCATTTGTAGGAGCTTGCCCTGGGGAGATTTGTGAGCGCCCACATTCTGAGCATCCTGCCACCACACCTCCTCTCATCCATATACAAGCACGCACTGGGGGGCGTCTGGGGGGCTCAGACAGTTAAGCGTCCTACTTTGGCATGGGCCAGGATCTCATGGTTCGTGGGTTCGAGCCCCACGTAGGGGTCTGTACCGATAGCTCAGAGGCTGGAGCCTGCTTTGCATTCTGTGTCTCCCTCTCTCTCTGCTCTGTCTCTTTCTCTCAAAAATAAATAAACGTTAACAAGCACACATGGGCCCTCACAGGTGTCCACGCAGCCTCCTCCACGCCTCCCTCTGTGCTTGTCCTGAGTCAGGCCACCTCTGATCCTGGGCCTGGTCTGTGGAGCAGAGCTGGCATGGGATGGGGGCTACAGGACAGACCACAGGACAAGTAGTAAGTCTTCCCTATCCCAGACCTTCGCCCCTTCTTGTTGTCTTTCTCCAACCACCTATGTGACCAGCACATCCGAGGATGACCATGACCGTGCAGCAGGAATGCTCTCATTTACCTCTACCTAACTACATTTAGAAAATAGTTTTTCCACAGTTTCCCTGCATCTCTGCTGGTAACTCTGAAGTGACAAATCAGGTTTGTGAGTTCTTAGGGCCAAGTTTCTGCCAGAGCAACCTGCTAGTCACATTCAGAGGTGCACACACTGGGTATCTCTCAAGTTCATTCATGGTCTCAGGCCCGCAGGTGCTAGAGTCACTGACACCACCTCTGCACAGCCACATGCCCAGCCACTCTGATCATAGGAACAGTAACACACATGCTCATAGCCATATATAGCTGCAAAGTCACATTGTTACAGGCAGGCATGCTAGGGCAGCCACAGTGCACCATGGTTGTGACATTGTCATACATGAGGTCACACGCGTGGGCTGAAACATGTAGGGTCACAGGGTTGTGCACGTTACTTTGCCCCTCCCCCTTACTGCTATCCCAACCTCCCAAAGTGCTCACTACCTCCCTGGGATGTGTCATCACCATCCCTTCCCCAACCCACATCCCTGATGAGGTCAAGGCTATCAAGAGCCCTATCCTTCCCTCGGCTTGCCTTTTCTGTGGCCATAATACTCACAGATGCCCTGATGGTCCTGTACAACTCTGAAAAGTACCCAACGGGCCTGTGTGGACTCTGGGGCACTACAGTCAAGCTGTGTGATAACAGTCTCTTCATTCAGGACCTCAATTTTTTCACCTGTTTAATGGAGGCATGGACTTGGTGGTTCCAAGTCCTTTCTGGCACTCATGATAGGGACAGCTGTGATCCTGTGACCCCTCAAGCACTTCCTGGGCCCTGGGCTCCTTGAGCCACCTGGCTCCTGAGATTCTACTCAAACCTTAAGGCAAATGCCTCTCAATAATGAATGGGCCCCAGTGAGGTTTCCTTGGGAACAAAGGAGAGCCCAGCTATGCTCTCACTGAAGGCCTGATACCTGGCTGTCTGTCAGGGTCACAGGAGGAGCCTGTGAGACAGGGCGCCACAAAGCCTGATCTCTGGGGGACTCACCCAAGCCTTCTTACAAGCAACACACTGGCAGAAAGAACCTTCTAGAAAAGCTGCCACATAACTCAACTGCAAGCTCAGGCAGGGTGTCTCAGTACAAGAGACAGTCATTGTTCTGGAAAGGCCAGAGGCAGCCCCTCCTTCTTCCCCTTCTTGTTCCTGATCTTCCCAGACCCCTGGGGTTCCAGCATAACCAGTATGTCCCCCTGAGTTCAGGAGAGGTCAGTAGATTTACAAATCCCAAAAATCTAGTCAGCGTCACCATAGGGAGATTTGTGTACTTTCCAAAGAGTGGTTGTTGAGTGGCCAATGTGTGCCAGGTGCAGTGCAGGAGCCCAGAGAAAATAAACCAAAGTGCGCCCTAAGTAGCACTGGTGCAGGGCGTTTCACAGTGTTCTCTGGAAAAAAAAAAAGTTCTGTGGTCAAGTAAGTTAGGAAAGCCTATTATATAATTCAGCTGGGCTGAACAAAGGTAAACCAGTTTCTTGCTTGTGGGTTTTGGCAGAGCCTGTGTGCTGCAACAGTGTTCTGGGAGTGGGTGGAGAGAGAGTGTGAGTCTCATTTCCACCCTGCTTTCTTCTCCAAGCCTCTGGCCGGGCAGGAGACCTTGAGCAATGCTGCTTGAGGGGCACCAGGATTCCAGATTCAGCAGGGTGCTGGGGAATCTGAATTTCTGCAAGTTGTCAGGAGCTGCTGCCAGGACATCACTTGGAAAACCACTGATCTTAGAACAGCTAGAGGGATCTTTCTAAGGCTAAAACACAGAGGTCCTCCTCTGCTCAAAGCTCTTCTGTGTCTCCCTCTCACTCAGCAGAAGCCACGTCCTCATGGAGTCTGTAAGGCCCCCCCACCTCAATGACACTGTCCCTCTACTTCTTTCTCTGTCCCTTAACCCTACCCAACAAATCCCCACCTGGGGCCTTTGCCGTTGCTGTCCCTTTTGCCCTGTATAATGCTCCTCCCCCAGGTCTTGGTGGGGCAATCATCCCTCATCCCATCATTCTCACCCCCAACCCAGCCTTGTACCCCTGCTCTTCCAAGAGGCCCTCCAATACCACTGCTCTTTCCACAGCCCTGCATGTTGACTCCATGAGGCCAGGGCTGTGCTGTCTCATGACTCTGTTCCTAGCCACCAAGCACAGTGCTCAGCAAAGGTTGGGGGGACTGTTAAGTGAATGGAGCCCAGGACCCCAGCAGGGCTAAAGCTTGGGCCTCCCATGCCAGACAGGCCTGAGCATCTAGGAACACCCTCACAGGTGGACTCTGGATGGGGCCCTCTGGTCTGATGCCAGGTCTGGTGCCCTGGGATGGGCTGGGGAGGAGGGCAGAGGTGTCCAGGCTGGGGCCATGGGGAGTGGCCATGGGGAGTGTCCAGGCTGGGGCCATGGGGAGTGACAGAACCTGTGGATGCCAGGTTCTGTCACTGGCTCTGTGAACCTTATCAGTGCTGAATTGCGTCCTATCCTTGGAGCACTCTGTGTTCCTGGTGCATCTCCCCAGAGGTCATGGAAGTGCTGATGAACTTATGATCCTGATGAGCTCAGAGGGTGTCCTGTGGCAGAAACCAGAAGTTTCTGAGGAATGGGGGCCAGATCTGTCTCCCCACTGCAGCCTCCATTGGCTCTGGCTTGGCCTAGGGGTAATCCCAGTGGGCAGCTGGGGGAAGGAGGGTTAGCCAAGCCCGTCTGACTGCCAGATGCAGAGGAGGTATAGGGAGGTTGTGGGGCATTGGTACACTTTCCTCTTCTGTAAGGTGGGGGAGGGGGGGTGTGTTGCCCAGGACTTTCACCAGGGTGGCCTGTCTGATTCTGTGTCTTCTGCTGGCGGTACCCCTGTAAGCCCTCCCCACTCATGTCAAGGCTGTGTTTGGGTAGCCTTGAGTAGCCCCCCACAGGGACTGTGTGAATTTGCACATGATATCAGTGGTGGCCTTGTTCAGGATTCCCAAGGAATTTTCTGGCAAGCAAGGCTTTGACTTTGGGCCTCCTGCCCAGTGAGCTGACATTAGGCCCTGAGCCTTGTTCTGAATGGCTCTGCCTGGTGGGTAGACTGAGGGCTGGGGTCCCTGGGCCTCCTGTCCTGGCCTTCCTGTGTACTCATACTGCCGAGGCACACACAAGTGTGCATGTATGAGTATGTAGGTACCTTCAGGAAAAGCCTGCCGGTCTGAGCTCCCACAATCTCCCCCCCAGTGTGCCCTGCTCTTTTAAACTACCATTTATTGAGAGCTTACTGGTGCCAGGCCTGTATTTTAATCCTTACAGCAACTCTGTTCCCTAGGGTTGTGTCTCTCAAAAGGGTATGTTGAAGTCCTAAACCCTCAGTACTTGTGGATGTGACTTTATTCAGAAATAAGTTCTTTGCAAATGTAATAATGTTGAAATGAGATGATACCGGATGAGAATGGACCCCAATCCTATGATTGGTGTCCTTACAAGAAGAAGGAAATTTGGATACGTAGGGAAGACAGCCACTTGAAGAAGGCAGAGAGTGGAGTCATGTGGCCCCAAGCCAGGAACTCAGGGGCTACCAGGAGCTGGAAGAGGCCAGTAAGTGTCCTCTTCTAGAGTCTTCAGAAGGAGGATGACCCTGTCGACACCCCAGCTTTTAAATTTGGGCCTCCAGAACTAGGAGAGAATCATTTTTTGTTGTTTGAAGCCACTTAGTTTGTGGCACTTTGTTACGGTGGCCCTAGTACCCCTAGCTTCTATTATGATCTCCATTGAATGAGGAGATGAGGCTCAGAGAGGTTGAGCTCCTGCCCACAGCTACACAGTAAGTCAGTGTTGTAACTGTGATTGGAACCCAATCTGCATAACTCCAGCCTTTCCCTCATGGACCCCGGAACTATCACCTCCTCCCTTACCTCCATCCCCTGACCCACGAAAGCACACCAATCCCCAGCCTCAGGGGAGACCCCATGCCCTCCCTGCTAGTGGCCTCCAATCTTGTTTGCTGGCTCCTAGACTTTCCCAGTGTCCTGGCTTCCCCAAGCTCCAATCCTACCTACCTACTCTTCCCTCACCACGCCCTGGACCCCAGCGTGGCCTCAGTCCATGTGGGGACTCTGGTTGCCCCACAACCCAGCATCCTGCCACCCTTCCTGCCATCTCCATGAAGTCATATCTCCCTGCAGCTGGACCCCTTTCCTCCAAACAACCCAGGCCGCTCTGTTCTCAGACCTCTCCCTTTTCTGAAGGGGCTTCTTGGGGGCTGTCCCGCTGGGACCTCCATGCTCTCTCTTTGCCAAGCACAATACCCCCAGACACTCAGACTCCTGTCTTACCCCAGCTCCTTGCCAGTGGCCATAAGACCAAGCCAGTGAGACCTGGCATTTCTCCTTTCCCCATTCCCATGGGTCCCTGACCCCCAACTCTGTCCCATAACTCCTGAATTCCTACACTTTGCTGAGAGGTGGCTACCACCTCTCCCCAAAGAGGAATAGCCCCCTGGCCGATGTCACCCCCATGTACCTCCCCCTTCACCCTGGGCTGGTCACCTGTCACACTTAGGGCTTTGCCCAGTCTGTCCAGTTAAGCACCTCCTCTGAGTGCTGAGGTTTCCAGTCTCACAGAGTGGTCCTTATGAAGGGGAAGGCTGCACCCCTCGCTGGCACACTAAGCCTCTAATACTCCCCTGCTGCCTATAGGATGGAGGCTAAGTTCCCCTGCGTGGCCTTTGTGGCCTTTCCTGCTACTGTCCAGGCTCCTGTGGGCAGCAAGTTTCAGACAGACGGTGTCTGGGTTCTAGTCCTCTCTGCAGTAGGGCCTTCCCTGGTTCCCTGCCCCCAACCCGCTTGATCCCTTGCCTTTACCCTCGCCCAAGGGCAAAACTGACACTGCCCAAAGCAGGTGCAGATCTGTTTGGCCAAATCTGACACAGGCCTGGCATGATCTGGCAAATCCTGTGTCGGCCTGGTTGAGAGAGGGAAGGAGGGCAAGGCCATTACTTGCCTGATATTGTGCTGACCTTCCCTGGACAAGCAGAAGTTTGCATAAGAGAGGTCACCGGAGTCCCTGTGTCCATGTGGCATAGCAGGACACCAGCACATGCAGGGTGTAGCAGCTTGTGTTGGCGCCCTTCCTGGTCCCCTCCCTCTTACAACTTTCATGCACACAAGGCCGACTTCCTTGCTGGTACTCCAGGCCCTGTGCAGAGGGCGTTCTTCCCCCAGATGGCCCGGAAGTGCCAGGCCTGCACCATGGCTATCAGGAATGTGAGGATAAACCCCTCGTCTCCCTTATCTTCAGGTGGGAGGGCCCCAAGGCACGTTCTGCATTGTGTCCTAGAGCTCTCCCATGTAATGGGGCCCCGGTCACCCACAGTGGCCATCTGCTTAATAACATACTTTTCACTGGCTGCTTTCGTTTCTCTGTGTCACTGCCCCTTGCCCTACTGCTGTTTCCCAGAATCACCTCCCAAATAAATTACCCCTGAATCCTTTCTCGGGGCGAGCTTCTGGAAGAACCTAAACTAAGATATGCAGCAAACTAAGATATGCATAAAGAATCTCACACAGGCACACATACACATGCAGCAGACACATACAGCCATGTAGAAGTGCTCAGTGACACGGCCAGGCACATGTGGTCAGTCATACTCAGACACGCACACATATGCGTGCACACACAGATACGCTCATACTCCTAGACACACGGACACATCCTCAGTCATGACGCAGACACATGCACACACAGCTAGGCACACACCTGTGTCCATTCCACGTGTGCTAGAGAGGGGAACAGAATGAACTGACTGGACCCTCCCTCCAGAAGCACAGAGATCCTCAGAAGAAGACCCAGGCCCGGTAGCCACAGAAGCGGAGGATCTGGCCTGAAGGAATCTGAGCAGCTTGAGCCCCATGGGGCCCGGAGGAGAAGCAGCCTTTCCTTCTACCTGTGGAGGGTGGGGGCATTTGAGCCAAGGGTAGAGGGTAGGATTTTCCCTGAGGGCTGAACACTGGGGTGTCCCAGGCAGAGGGAATAGTGTAGACCAGGCACAAGGGTGGGAAGGTCTGGCCCATGAGGTGGGATGGGGTGCAAGGCAAGGCTGGAGCAGGGACAGAGCAGATGGGCTGTGGAGAACCTTGCCTTATTCTGACAACCAGAGGGGAGCCATGGATGGGTTTTGACTGAGGGAGCACACGGCAAGCCCCAGGGAATACTGACAAGTGTAATCATCCCACATCTACGTCAAACCCCTTCTCGCCTCCTCGAGGACCATAAGACAAGTCCCATCCCCTCTGGAATTCAGTGTCTCCCTTGCACAGGTGGATGCTCAGGCCCCACACATATGAGTAATCTGTTGGGGGGTGAACCTACCTGGGACCCAAGGATGACTCACCACAGGAGGCCTTTGTCACCTGGGTGAACCTCTTGGCTCCTGGCAGCTGGGATGGGAGGGATCAATCCCCAAGGAGCAGGGGAACAGATGGGTGGAAACTAGGCAGTGGAGGTGAGTCCACACCAGGCAAGCTTGTCACTGCCCACCTTAGCCCAGAGGAGCTGTGTATCTCTTCCATCCCATAACTTGCCCTTCTGGGGCCTGGGATGCCATTTCTCTGTGGAAGACCTGCTTGTCCTTGAACCCCCCTTCTCACATGCCTCCTCCTGGAAGCCTCCCATCTTATCCACAGAGGGACACCCCAGTGCTGAGCTGGATGGAACCCCTCAGAGGACACTCACTGGGCTCAGCTTGCTTGATGGCTCCTTCTATCTGATTCCCCTGATGAGCCAGGCACAAGGGCTCCTGTGTACCTGACCCTCCATAATGTAGTGATCCCAGAATAGGGCTAGGCACACAGCTGGTACTTCACAGATGCTTGTGGAATTGAATTTCCTGCTACCAACCTAATAGAAAGCCCTTCTCTCTGAGTCCGGGCATCCCTGGGGCCCTTGAAAGGGTTTCCCAGTGTCGCTTGGGTCCAGTCAGTCGGGTGACTGAACTGTCAAAGTTCTGGTGACCTTTCCCTGTGTCAGGCCGATGATGAGTGCCCAGCACTGCACTGGGCAGGGTGACCCAGCAGGGTATGGTTCCTGCTCTACTGGAGCTCATGTTCCCCAGGAAGATGCACAAGAAAGCAATTGCTCATAAGCACCCTGGAGGATGGAGGCAGGAGAGGGTCCCTGGGGTGGGCCCGGAAAGAGGTGTCTCTGAGGGGTTAATGTTCAGGCTGAGACCTGAAAGTCCATGCATGAGACAAGCCATGATCTCAGAGAAGGGCAGGCCAAGCAGAGGAAACAGTCAGTGCAAAGGTCCCTGGGAGGGTCTGAGCTTGGAGTGCAGGAGGCCAGTGTGACAAGATGAGGAAGGAGAGACAAAGGAAGTCTGGCTAGGCTTGCCTCCAGCCACTTCCCTCAGGAAGTCTGCCCAACTACATCCACCCATTGAGACCAGAAGGGCCTTAGAGGTTCCCTATGGATGTCCTTATTGGACAATAGGGAAACTGAGGCCTGAGTTGCCCTCAGAGCAAGTTGGGACCACAGAGCAAGTTGGGGCCAGAGTTGAGACTTGTCTAGTCTTTGGTGCCTGGCCAGAGCATCATAGGTAGGTGAGAGCTCCCTTTGAAGGCAGGGCAGGGCTGTCCAGGTCCCCACTGTGCCCAGGGCTTCTTGGTGAGTTACCAGGACCATTACATAAGAATCACCCAGACCCATGGAGTCAGACTCTACAGCTGGCCTGGAAATCAGCATTGAAACCAACTATACCCTGGATTCTGGAAACCCTGTGCCCTAGGCCCTCTGAGCAAGCTCACACCCTTTGATGACCAGCTGGGAGACTCTTCTACAGTCCTGCTTCTTTTTTTAAATTAAATTAAATTAAATTAAATTAAATTAAATTTAATTTAATTTAATTTAATTTAATATTATTTAATTTTTTAAATGTTTTTTTTTTTTGAGAGACAGAGACAGAGAGTGAGTGGGGGAGGGCAGAGAGACAGGGAGACACGGAATCTGAAGCAGGCTCCAGGCTCTGAGCTGGCAGCACAGAGCCCAATGTGGGACTTGAACTCATGAACCATGACATCATGACCTGAGCTGAAGTCAGACGCTTAACTGATGGAGCCCCTCCAGGTGCCCCTCTACAGTCCTGCTTCTCACAATGATGGGTGATGGAGGGAGGACACGAAACTACAGGATACACTGGAGCATATTCCTGACTATCAGCATGACTTGGAGTGAACTGGTCCATCATCGAAACATTAATTTGATATTAAAAAGGTATTAGAAGAGAAGTAGATGCCAAACCGAATTGACTAAGATAAAATATGAGACAACAAAGGACTTTCTAGCGTGGGGTCAGTCACTTCGGGACTCTTCGGCCCCCATCTCTGCTTGTTGGGGGTTAAAGTCTTAAGACCCTTTTAAGTTACACTGGGGCCTGAACTATGTAAGGGTTCTTAGTTTTTCCAATATGTGTTAGAATTAAAGGTTCTGGCTGTGCAGGCACACAGACTTGGGTTCTGATCCTGGCTCCCCACTTACTAATTCTGCACCTCAGTTTCTCCATCAGTAAAATGGACAAAATACTGCATCACTCCTGGGGTTGGCGCTAAGACTTCATGTGGTATTTGGGGTACAGTGACTCTGGTATATTAAAGTCATCAGTTATTTTATTGCTGACCTTATTCGAGGCCAGTTCACTGCACTGCAATTCAGGATTCCCTGGATGGGGGAAATCCAATTGCCTTCTGACTCTGGGCCCCTGACCCCAGCTTCTCACTCCAAATGCTCTGGGGGCAGCCAGCAGAGTCCTGCTATGGGACCCAAGGGGCTGTGGCCTGCATTTTCCCGTCTTGCCCCACATCTCTGGAGTTGTGCTGGTAACTCCAACCACCCCCACTCCTCCAGCTGGGCAGTGGGGCACCAGGACAAAGAGTTACCTTGGCTACTGTGGACTGGGTCTATGTTCCCCGTGGCCTCACCAGAAGACTGAAGTCCAAAACGCTCAGTGACTTGCCTAAGACCACAGAGTCAATTCATAGTCTGGGGCTGTGCTGTCCAATACAGTGGCCACTGGGCACATATGGCTGTTACATTGAAGTTAATGAAAATTAAATATAATTTACAATTCAGTTCTTTAGGCACAGTGGCCACATTTCAAATGTTCAATAGTCACATGTAACCAGTGGCTACTGTATTAGCGTAGATGTAGAGAACATTTCCATCATCACGGGAAGTTCTCTTGGTCACTCTGGTTTAGAGCAGCTTGGGCCCAATGGCCTCACCTGGGGATCTTGTAAGACACTGGTACCTGGCCCCACCTGCAAAGGTTCTAAATGGCAGCCAGGGCTGAATACTGCTGCTCTGAAGCCCTGTCAGCATTATCTACCAGGAAGGTTCTCACGTTTGTGTTCAGACCTTTGATGGCATTTGCACCCCACCCCCAGCCCATCTGTGCAAAGCCAAGGCCAGGTGGCCTCAGTTTTTTGGGGTTTGTTCTATCATAGCTGGGCTGCCCTGGGTCCTTCTCTTTTCCCTGGGCAATGTGAAGGGGAGGGCCAGCATCTTCCAAGGGGTTGCTTGGGGCTGAGAGAGGGAGGGCATTGGTCATGCTCACGGGAGGACTCAGCACACAGAGGCGTCCACATCTGACTTGAGTGAATGGTGTGGCATAGTGACTCTGTATCTTCACACCTCCTGGAAACTGGTCCCAGATCCACTGACATCACTGTCCCCAGGAATTGCCATAGCAGCTCTAGTCATGCATTCACTGTTTGCAATGTGGAAGGACAGGCTCAAGGTGGACGCTCACCTAGAGGGACACCCAGTGTCCCCACGGGTGTGAGCTTCTTACCAGAGTGGCCAATGCTGTTGGATGGAGGAGTAGGCCTGAGTGAGGACGAAGGCTTGTGGCCCCTTAAACCCCTCCTGCTTTGGGGTATGGCCTGTATTTAGAGAAGTTTGGCTTGTAGGGGTGTGCCATTTCCACAGGGGGTAAGACTGAGGCCCAGAACTGCAATGAGACTTCAGAGGGAAGGTCCTCCTGCAGGGGTCACTCCCAGTCCTGATAGCGTAGCCTCATCTGTGAGGGGTCTCTTTTGGCTCACCTCAGCCCAAGGAGGGGACAGACATGTGGCTAGTCCCCTGACCCGTTGAAACTGTTCCCCATGATTCTTGTCAACATTTGTGTCCTTATAATCTGGCCCTACTTCTGAGGCCATCCACTTTGTCCCTGGTCTCCAGATACTCCACCCTCAATCCTGTCACCAGACCTTTGCCTAGTCTGTTCCCTGCACTGGAATTGTGCCCATCCTCTCTCCTGTCTACCTATGCCCTCTTTGTGCTCTGAAGTTCAGGTTTTCCTGCCCCCACAGAGAAGCTTTCCCCAATTACCCTAATCCCTTCCCCTTCTCTCCTGCTGAGAACAAGTCCCACCCTTCACAGACCTCATTACCTTTTCTTTTATTTTTTAATGTTTATTTATTTTTGACAGAGAGAGACAGAGCATGAGTGGGGGAGGGGCAAAGAGAGAGGGAGACATAGAATCCAAAGCAGGCTCCAGGCCCTGAGCTGTCAGTAGCACAGAGCCTGACACGGAGCTCGAACTCACAGACCACGAGATGATGACCTGAGCCGAAGTTGGACACTCAACCGACTGAGCCACCCAGGCGCCCCAGACCTCATTACCTTCTGTGAGCAATCTTGTCACGATTCATTTACTTAATTGGCAAATATTTACTGTGACCCCACTCTCTCTGGGGCCCTGTGCTGGGTGCAGGAATATAGTCACATCCTTTCCCTGGAACTGATGTTCTTTTTTTTTTTTTTTTTAACGTTTATTTATTATTGAGAGACAGAGAGACACAGAGCGTGAGCAAGGGAGGGGCAGAGAAAGGAGGAGACACAGAATCTGAAGCAGGCTCCAGGCTCTGAGCTGTCAGCACAGAGCCCAACGCGGGGCTCGAACTCACAAACTGTGAGATCATGACCTGAGCCGAAGTCGGTCGCCCAACCAACTGAGCCACCCAGGCGCCCCTGGAGCTGATGTTCTAAGAGGGGAGAAGATAACAAACCATCAAGTCCAGTGTGCCAGATGGCAATGCCACTTGTGGAAAATAAAATAGAGGGAAGGTAGGTTGGCATTTGAAGTAGGGTGGCCAGGGAAAGCCACACTGAGAAGGTGACATACAAACAAAGTCCTGAGAGGAGTGATGGGTTGAGCCAAGTGGACACAGGGACAATAGCCAATGCAAAAGTCCTGAGATGGGAGAACGCTTGGCACATTCCTATTCAAGGAACAGCAAGAAGACCAATGTGGCTGGAGCAGAGGCAGTCAGGGGAGAGAGGTAGGAGCAGAGGCAGAGAGGTGTCAGCGAGATTGTGGGAACAGAGGAGGTATGTGATGTGGCTGAGGTCACAGTAAAAAGTCAAATGTATTAAGTGGCAGCTCAGTATCCAGCTCTGATACTGATTAATAGCTCACGGAATCCTTCCTCCCCCATTGTGGCAGGTATGTTACGAGTATTTTACAGTCAAGGACATGGAGGCTCAGAGAGATGGTGTAACTCCTGGTATGTCACCCAGCATGAAGTTGGCAGGGCCTGGGCTCACCCCAAGATATGCCTGACGCTGGGACAAGCCCTGAGCTGCCGTGCTCAGTTTCAAGCCAGGCCGCAGTGCAGGGCTGAGTGACAGAACTGATGGGGCTTTCCAGGCATGGGTTGGACTGGGCTATGCAGGTGGGTGTGATCCCTACCTTTCCTCCTGCTTTCTCTGCCCCACCCTGAGGTGTTGGCTTTTGGGCAGAGGGTCTGGGAGTGATGACAGGGGGACAGTCTCTTGCAGGGGTGCCTACCCATGGGCTTTATACCAGGATAGAAACATTCTTGCCACAAGGGGGCTTGAAAAAGAAGCTCTCTTCTAGTCCCCCTCAACACTGAGGCCAGCAATGTTGGCTCCTCCAACGTTGAGCAACTTGAGGGACTCCCCCAACATGAGGGACTTAGATAGAAATGGGAGTCCAATCTGATGGAGGTGGCACAGGGTGGGAGTATTCAGTCAAACAGGGGAGGCACCAATCTTGGTTTATACAGGTTGTGCCAGTGGTGGATTCTGGCTTGTCTCTATGGCGTTGGCGGAATGTGGTGTTGCAATTTTTGGAGACTAAATGAGCCAGAGTGGGTGGGGCACCCCCAGCTCCTCTTCTGATGGGTAAGGATAGAAAATAGTGGGATCTGGAAAGACCAGGGAGGATGAGTAAAATCTTAGAGTGCCTGTAACTTTGAGCAAGCGTGACATTTGAAAATCATTTTACAAAAGGGTTTCTCTAAATTCAGTTTTGTAGACTGTGAGCTTCTATAGACCAAGGGTGTTCCATAGCTAAAATTATACAAACAAAACAACAAAACAAAAACAAAAAACACTACCAATAACAACAATAAAAGAACTCTGAGTTTAATGGATAGATTTTTCTGTATTTAATTTTTTTCCTTAATTTTTTCACCTTAAGTGTTTGCATAGCAGGCAATAGAATAGCTGAATAAGGTGAAATTGGTGGGAAGACTTGAAAATCATCATTTGAACAGTGTTGAACAACTTCTGGGTATATGAATGATACAATACTTGAATTTTTAAAAATGTTTATTTTTGAGAGAGAGTGTGTGTGTACCACGCGCATGGCTGAGGCAGAAAGAGACACAGAGGATCTGAAGCGGCTTTTGCGCTGACAGTAGAGAGCCTGATGTAGGGCTCGAACCTATGAACTATGAGCTATGATCTGAGCTGAAGTCGGATGCTTAACTGACTGAGCCACCCAGGCACCCCACAGTAAATGTTGTTTTAAGGAGAATTTTGATATCTAAGTTAAATGAACCTGAACATTTGTAATGTAAAGAAACCTATGCCAAATCACCTTGAAAATGAGATTAAATGTATCTCCGTTTCTTCTTTATGGCCCCAGACTTTTCAGGTCCAAAGGAGAGATCCACTCCTCTCCATGCCAGCTATCTACATGTGCCTTTTTCTGAATATGTTCTGGTTTGAAGGTCCACGTAGACACCACCTTAGGTCTCAGGATGTAGTAAGAAACCTCAGGGCCTGGCCAGATCCTAATCAGTGTTGGAGTCTGGCCAAACTGGCCTGTCCAGGGGAGGTGACAGAAGGTTCCTGAATATTGCAAAACATCCGGTCCAGGTCAGTTCCAGGTTGGGAAGATGCCCGGAGCAGGGTTGAAGGTCTAGACAAGGACAGCCTGGACTTTCCACAGCATAAAGTGAGCAGGGATGGCCTCTAGTGGCCAGGCCCCTAGAAAGTCTCCTTCTCTTTTATTTTTTAATTTTATTTTTTATTTTAATTCTAGTGTAGTTAACATACAGTGTTATATTAGTTTCAGGTGTATGATATAGTGATTCAACAATTCTATACATTATTCAGTGCTCATCGCGGTAAGTGTATCTCTTTACGTATTTCACCCATCCCCCTACCCACCTCCTCTCTGGTAACCACCAGTTTGTGGGTTTTTTTTCCTTTGTTCTTTTGTTTGGTTTCTTAAATTCCACATATGAGTGAAATCATATGGTATTTGTTTTTCTCTGTGACTTATTTCACATAGCATTACACTCTCTTGATCCATTCATATTGCTGCAAATGGCAAGATTTCATTCTTTTTGATGGCAGAGCAACATTCCATTGTATAAATACAGCACCTCTTCTTTATCCATTCATCTACCGATGAACACTTGGGCTGCTCCCATAATTTGGCTATTGTATATAATACAGCACTAAACATGGGGAGAGGCCTATATCTTTTCAAATTAGGTGTTTTCGTATTGTTTAGGTAAATAAAAATATGGTAGTTCTATTTTTACTTTTTTGAGGAAACTTCTGTTCTCCACAGTGAGTGCACCAGGTTGCATTCCCATCAACAGTGCTTGAGGGTTCCTTTTTCTCCGCATCCTTGCCAACACTTGTTGTTTCTTTTGTTTTTGATTTTAGCCATTCTGACAGGTATGAGGTGGTATCTCATTATGGCTTTAATTTGCATTTCCCCTATTGATGAGTGATGTTGAGCATCTTTTCATGTGTCTGTTGGCCATCTGTATGTCTTCTTTGGTGAACTGTCCATGTCTTCCACCCATTTAAAAAAATCTTTTTTAATATTTATTCATTTTTGAGAGAGAGAGAGAGAGCGTGAGTGAAGGCGGGGCAGAGAGAGACAGAGACACAGAATCTGAAGCAGGCTCCAGGCTCTGAGCCATCATCACAGAGCCTGATGTGGGGCTTGAACCCATGGACTCATGACATCATGACCTCAGCTGAAGTCGGACGCTTCACCCAGGCGCCCCCAAATTATTTTTTTAATGTTTATTTATTTTTGAGAGAGAGAGAGACAGAGCACAAGTTGGGGAGGGGCAGAGAGAGAGGGAGACACAGAATCTAAAGTATGTTCCAGGCTCTGAGCTGTCAGCACAGAGCCCGACGTGGGGCTCGAACTCATGAACAGTGAGATCATGACCTAAGCCGAAACTGGATGCTTAACCGACTGAGCCAGCAGGGTGCCCCCTTCCACCCACTTTTTAAAAATGTTTATTTTATTTATTTATTTATTTATTTATTTATTTATTAAAAATTTTAATGTTTTTATTTATTTTTGAAGGAGAGAGAGACAGAGCATGAGTGGGGGAGAAGCAGAGAGAGAGGGAGACATAGAATTTGAAGCAGGCTCCAGGCTCTAAGCTGTCAGCACAGAGCCTGATGTGGGCCTCGAACCCCACGAACTGTGAGATCATGACCTGAGCCGAAGTCAGACACTTAACCGACTGAGCCACCCAGGCGCCCCTTAAATGTTTATTTTTGAGAGAGAGAGCATGAGCACACAAAGTGGAAAGGGGGCAGAGAGAGAGAGGGAGACAGAGAATCCAAAGCAGGCTCCATGCTGTCAGCACAAATCTGGATGTGGGGCTTGAACCCATGAACCCATGAGATCATGACCTGATTCTAAGTTGGTCGCTCAACTGACTGAGCCACCCAGGCGCTGCTGCCCATTTTTAATTGGATTATTCAAATTTTTGGTGTTGAGTTGTATAAATCATTATATATTTTGGATACTAACCCTTTTTTCAGATATGTCATTTACAAATATCTCCTCCCATTCAGGAGGTTGTCTGTTAGCTTTGTGGATTATATTCTTTGCTGTGTAGGAAGTTTTTAACTTGATATAATCTCAATACGTTTAATTTTGCTTTTGTTTCTCTTGCCTCAGGAGACATATCTAGAAATGTCTCCTTTTCTTTTAGAGATGGAATTTATAAACCCTTCTCAGGTCTGAGGAGTCCGGAGAGGGCCAGGCTGCATCACGAATTCCCTCCAATTATGGATAAACTGAGTAAAATGGGTAAACTGAGGCCTGGAGCAGAGGTATTCCTCTCCCCCATCGCCCCCGCCTCCCTCAGGTCACAGGTCACACAAGGAAGTAGCAATAACAGAATAGAATCTAGGTTTCTTCACGTATGAATGTGATTCAGAGTGACTGGTGTTCTTTTAAATTGACACTTGTTTTTTTTTCTTAGTATTTATTCCTGAGAGAGGGAGAGATTGTGAGCGGGGAAGGGCAGAGAGAGAGAGGAGTACATTGGATCTGAAGTGGACTCACCGCTGACAGCACAGAGCCTGATGTGGGGCTGGAACCCACCCAACCGTGGGATCCTGTCTGAGCCAAAATCAGACACTTAACAGACTGAGCCAACCAGGCGCCCCTAAACCAACACCTGTTTTAAGTTCAGAGGAGCGAACCATTTAAAGAATCTGAGGGGCGACTAATTGGATCTTAAGGTATTGGGAGAACACCTGGCCTCCGGGGCCCTTTAAGAGGACAAGGCTACAACGACCCACGTGTCCTCCGCTTCCGGGATACTTGCTACAGGTGGTGAATCCCGGCTCACCCTCAAGGTATATTGGGAAGAGTAGTTCCACTTTCCGGCCGACGCATGGCGGCGGCCGTCTTGAAACTGCATTTCCCAGAAGGCTCTGCTTACCGTCTCAGGAACCGGGCTATGGGCCGGTGGACAGAATTCCTCATCCTGGGTTTTTAAATTTCTCAGGGGATGAGTGACGGTGGACAGATGCCTTTGGCGGCGGTGTTCGTGGGCTGCCTGGCATGTAGGCGCTGCGCGCTGACACTGTGGAACCATCCACACAGCTCTGCTTCCGGCCGGGGGCAAAAAGCAGAGGCGCTGCGTCTCCTTTAATCGTCGTGGGCGGGGCGGGGCAACGCGACCCGCTTTGCTATTGGCGGCGGTTGGGGGCGCGGAAACTGAACCTGCCGCAACGGCCGACGCTGCCTCGTCCGGCGCCTTGGGCGCCCCGGGCCCGCCATGGCTGCGCCCTGCCCTGTAAGTTTTTGCCCGCGGGTCTGCCCGGCCTTACTTTCCCCGCCCGGACTGTGGGCGCCTGGCCGGGGCGACGGCTTCGAGGGGGAAGCCGGGTTCCGAGCCAGTTCTCTCCGGTCCCAGTTTACTGTCTGTGCAGGGGGCGCTGGGTGGGGACACGTAGTGAGCACCTTCTGCGTGCCAGACCCTTTGCGGGCTCCCGGAGCCGACCAACCAGTCCCTGCTCCCAGGATTTGCATCCTAGCGGAGGAGACACTGGTACTGGTATGTTCCAACTGGAGGTCAAACCTGGGGTTAACGCAGGACCTCCCTTGGGCTCAGCCTCGCCATCCTGAGCAGTGGATAGCTGGGTAGGGGCCAGTTTAGCGTACCCCTTTATCGGAAGGGGCAGCCTAGGTCTGCAGCATGATCTGGGCCCGGCGCCCTGAGTCTAAGGTTCCTCCAGAGGGAAGCACTCCAAAACTCCTCTTTCTGGCCTTTGGGCCGGGTTGAGAGGAAGATTGGGTGGTGCCTGTTGGCACCCTTAGGCGTGTGGGGACTTGAGCAGAGGGCCCAGGCATAGGATCCAGGCGTTTTGACCCCTAACCTAGTGCCCTTCCCTTAAGTCCCTCCCCACTTCCTTCCATATATAAGCCACCTTTGGGGGAGATGAGGAACCACAGAGCCTGGTGGGATGAGGTGGGAAGGGTGTTGGGAGGTTTCAGGGGCCCTCTGGTCAGAGGTGGATCTGAACTTGCTTCTTCCCACTGAGACTAGAGGTGAGCATTATCTTACCCTTGTTCTCCCAAGAGGTTCAGGTGAGGCAGTTGCTGTTCTCTTGGGGGCCCTCCCCCAGCTGCCACTCCCTTTCATGTTGAAAAGGGGACTCTGGCAGGGTGTGCTGGGGGTGGAGCTGGGCACAGGGCCTTTATTCTGGTTACAGCTCTGTGGAGGTGGCAATGGCCTTGCTCTTTCCCAAGGACATTTTTCCCCCCCAAGGGGAGGTTTTGTGGGCCTCCCTGGTGTGCCTGGAATGCTTTTTTGAGGTTTCTGATATTTGGGGTAGGAGGAGATGTTTGCACAGCAGGGCTGTGATTCTTCAAATGCTAAGAAGCTGCTGTTGAGTGGACAGTCTCTGGACTATTATCTCCATGTCTTCCTAAGCAGTGACCTAAACTACTGCTTTCTTGACATTGGGCTGAGTGGAGATGATGGAAGCGGCCCTTGGGGCCTGTCCAGGCTGACCTTTGGGTTCACAGTGGGACTGAGGGTACGGAATCTGAATCCTGAGATGCAGGTTGCTGAAAGACTCCCCTATTTTCTCTCTTTGGTTCTTTTAGAAAAATAGCCTTATTGGAATATTATTCACATGCCATAAAATGTACCCTTTTAAGATGTAAAATTCATTAGTATTTAGTACATTCACATTGTTGTCCAATAATCATCACTATCTAATTTCAGAACATTTTTGTCACTCCAAAGGGAAGCCTGTACTCATTAAACAGTCACTCCCCTTCTCCTCACCAATCTAATTTCATTCTCTATAGATTTGCCTATTCTGGACATTTCATATAAATGAATCAGACAAAATGTGGCCTTTTGTATCTGGCTTTTTTCATGTAACATTTTCCAGGTCCATCCACGTTGTAGCATGTCTGTTTCTTCATTCCTTTTTACTGCTGAGTAATATTCTATTGTATGGAGAGATCACATTTTGTTTACCCACTCATCTCTCTCTTTTTTTTTTTTTTTAATTTTTTTTTTCAACGTTTATTTATTTTTGGGACAGAGAGAGACAGAGCATGAACGGGGGAGGGGCAGAGAGAGAGGGAGACACAGAATCGGAAACAGGCTCCAGGCTCTGAGCCATCAGCCCAGAGCCCGACGCGGGGCTCGAACTCCTGGACCGCGAGATCGTGACCTGGCTGAAGTCGGACGCTTAACCGACTGCGCCACCCAGGCGCCCCTCTCTCTCTCTTTTTTTAAGTGTTTATTTCTTTTTGAGAGAGAGAGACAGAGTGTAAGCAGAGGAGGGGCAGAGACAGAGGGAGACATAGAATCCAAAGCAGGCTCCAGACTCTGAGCTGTTAGTACAGAGGCCGACATGGGGCTTGAACTCACGAACTGTGAGATCATGACCTGAGCCGAAGTCGGAGGCTTAACCGACTGAGCCACCCAGGTGCCCCAACATTTATTTATTTTTGAGAGGGAGAGCATGAGTGGGGCAGGGCAGAGAAAGGGAGACAGAATCCCAATCACGCTCTGCACTGTCAGCACAGAGCCCAACTCAGGGGGCTCAAACTCATAAACTGTAAGATCATGACCTGAGCCAAAGTCAGACGCCCAACCAACTGAGCCACCAAGGTGCCCCTTTTTACCCATTCATCTCTTGATGGACATTTAGGTTTGTCCACGTTTTGGCTATTGTAGATAATATTGCTATGAACACTTGTGTACAAGTTTTTGTGTGAACATGCTTTCAATTCTTTGGGGTATTTACCTAGAATTTGATAACTTTTTGAGGAACAATGAGATTTTTTTGTTTAAAAAAATTTTTTTTAATGTTTATTTTATTTTTGAGAGAGACAGAGACAGTGCAAGCAGGGGACGGGCAGAGAGAGAGGGAGAATCTGAAGCAGGTTGCCGGCTCTGAGCTGTCAGCACAGAGCCTGACACAAGGCTCGAGCTCACGAACTGCAAGATCTGAGCCGAATTCAGACGCTTAATCGATTGAGCCACTCAGGCGCCCTGCAAAGTTTGTTTCCATAGTGACTTTTTCCATTTTTTGGTTAAGATTATTTTGTCTGTTCTGGCTGTCTCACATTTTCGTATGAATTTTAAGATCAGCTTGTCAATTTCTGCAAAAAGTGGCACCCGAGATTTTGATAGGGACTGTGTTGTATCTGTAGATCAGTTTGGGAAGTATTGCATTTTAACAAAATTGTTTTTCAAACTGTGACCATGGATATTTTTGCATTCATCTAGGTCTTTTAAAATTTCTTTCAATGAAGTTTTACAGTTTTTACTGTGTAAGCCTTTATTTCTCTTGTTAAATTCTTTCTTTCTTTCTTTCTTTCTTTCTTTCTTTCTTTCTTTCTTTCTTTCTCCTCCCTCTTTCCTCTCCCCCCTTTATTTCTAGATTTTTTTTTAAATTAATCTCTCCATCCAACATGGATCTCAAACTTATAGCCCTGAGATCAAGAGTCATATGCTGTACTGACTGAGCCAGCCAGGCACTCCTCTTTTTAAATTATTTCGAAGTATTCTTTCTCACGTGTCATAAATAGAATTGCCATCATTTTTCAGATTGTTCATTGCTGGTGTATAGGATCGATATTTGTATGTTACTCGTGTTTGTATCCTGCAACCTTACTTAACTGGCTTAGTTTTTTTTAATGGATTCCCTAGGATTTTCTATATCCAAGACCATGCCTTGAGCATTTTTTAAACTCTTCCTATTATAGGAAGAGTCTTGGCCCTGGGGTCAAGCCCCATCCTCCTCCACATTTTCACTCATTTGACCCTGGCTGTCCCACAGGAGGACCCCTCGCTGGAGAGGCATTTTAAGGGCCACCGAGATGCAGTTACTTGTGTGGACTTCAGTCTCAACACGAAGCAGCTGGGTAAGAGGAGACGTCTTTTCCTAGGCCCTAGCTTATGAGCTGAGAAGGCTGATTTTCTACCTGTGAGGTGTGGTGTGGGGGAGGTAGGGCACAGTGAGAACCCGGGTGCTTTGTCTAGACCTGCATCTTGCTTCAGCTGGTCAGCTGTCTGGGTGCTGGGGGCTTTGTGAGCTTCATTCTACATGGCAGAGGTTGGGGGCCTTGCCAAGGTCACATAGGCTTTGAGGGTGGGACCAGCTTCTGGGCTTTTCACTGCATATATCCCAGCCACCTTTTGGGTCTGGCTTACGGAATGGCCCTAAACAGTGCCTTCTTTTCCTTGGGTCCTCCATTCTGTTGTCCATAGTATTATGGGAGCATCCAGGAGAAGGGGGTGGAGTAGAGCCGGGTACGCCCTCTTCTACCACTGCCCTTGCACACCAGCTGAGTACCCCTGCTCTTTGGCCGCTTAGGGATTCATACACAGCTGTCATGGCTGCAGCTTTCTTGTTTCTGTGGACAAGGCTCTCCCTTCATCCTATGGTCAAGGTCCCCTGTCAGAGGCTGTTGGCCTTGTGATCAGTGTAGATTAAGAGCAAACTGAAGTTATTTGACCTGTCTTGGGGATCGCCAGGCTTCTGATTGATGTGGGCACTCTCAATGGTAAAAGGCCAATTGGATTGGACTGGCTGCCCTGTGTTGGGAGGACTTGCTCTCTAGAGCCCTTAGGGTGTGACTGTGCGGGGGCCCTGTGGAGGATAAGTTTTCTCAGAGGCCATGGGTTGCAGCCCAGGGCTGGCATGTGAAGAGCATCTCTTGGTCTGGCTCCCATGTGGGCCTGCTGCTCGGGGAGCTGACGACCGGTAGATTCTCCAAACACCAGCTCAGTGGTCACTGGAAGTGTGGCCTGTCCCCTGCCCCCTTACCCCTTTGTCTTGCTGGAGGCTCAAGGCCCACTGGACCTGAGGGTCACAGCATCCCTACTTTCTCAGCCAGCGGCTCCATGGACTCATGCCTCATGATCTGGCACATGAAGCCCCAGTCACGCGCCTACCGCTTTGCGGGCCACAAGGATGCTGTCACCTGTGTGAACTTCTCCCCTTCGGGACACCTTCTTGCCTCAGGCTCCCGAGACAAAACTGTCCGGATCTGGATACCCAATGTGTGAGTTATAGACGTTGAAGGGCTCATCTGAGCTTGGGGCCCTGGTGCCAGAGCTATCCACACTCAGGTCCCCATCCTGGCTCTGGACTTATTGTAGTGGGACATCTGCTCTGCTTCTGAAGAGGTGCCATCAGAAACTGGAGCTCTAGCTGGGCCCCTCCCCTTGGTGTTGGGAGAGGGATTCTGGGCTTACCCCAGCCATCCTGGAAGGGGTCCCATCTTGGTGCTGTTCACACATGGGCAACATGTGGGGCATGGGTGCGCAGGCCTGTGTCAACTTGGAGGGGCTCCCAAGGGGTGGGGAGAGCTTTGATGTGCTCATGGGCCCTTGTGTCACTGTTACGGGTTTCCTGAGTTGGAGTACCCACTCCTGCAGCAAAGGCGAGTCCACTGTGTTCCGGGCACACACGGCCACAGTGAGGAGTGTCCACTTCTGCAGTGATGGCCAGTCTTTCGTGACAGCCTCCGATGACAAGACAGTTAAGGTGTGGTCGACTCATCGCCAGAAATTCCTGTTCTCCCTAAGCCAGCACATCAACTGGGTCCGCTGTGCCAGGTGAGCATTGTCCTGTCGAGACCTGGAGCTTGAGAGGTACAGAGACACTGCCAGGTGCCAGTATCATGACCTTGGGCAAACACTTTCACTACTCTTTTCTATTCCTGCGTCTCCGCTTCCTCATCTGTGAAGTGGGAACAAAGACGTTGTTACATTGTAAATTATTGAGAAGCTTTAAGCTCAGAGGTGACAAGTGCATGGGTCCTTTGCCAGCCGTGATTGGCTGCCCTGACAACTGTGCTGATGAGGCCCAAAGCAAGTCAGAAGGGGCTGTTTATGAGCACTAGCAACAACAGGATGATGTCACTGCTGCCTCTATACGTTTTAGAGGCAGGCTAAATGGTGTCGTTCCCATTATGCCGATGAGGATGCTGAGGCCCGGAAGAGTGCGGTTTCTGGTGGGGTTAATGGCAGAGCTAGGGTTTGAACCTGAGTCTGCTTCTCGGAAGTTGATTTTGCTTGAGCTGCCAGTTGGGGATCCAGGCTTCTGAGGGGGCTGGTCTGGAGGCCAGCTCTCCCTTTTGTGTGGCGGGGGGCAGTATGTAGATTCGGGGGGCCTGGGAACAGGATAACGGGGCTGATGGTGGGCTTTGGACCACCTTCATGCTGCTAGCATTAGGGGTCACCCCACGCGGTGTCGTATGCCACGTGCAGTGCTGGGGGCTTGCGCGTGCAATGCTGCTCCCTGCTTCCCGTAAGGTGGGCGCCATTCTTACCCATCTCACAGAAGGAAAGCCACTTGGCTGGGATCACTCAGGGTCAGAGCAGGGTGTGTGGCTTTGGCTGGTTCTGGGATCGGGGGGTGGGCAGTGCAGAGAGGTGGCTGTGGAGGACAGTTGTGCAGCACCCATGACAGTGGTGTGACTTGTGCCCTGCCTGGTTCAGGTTCTCTCCCGACGGGCGGCTCATTGTGTCTGCCAGTGATGACAAGACTGTCAAGCTGTGGGACAAGACCAGCCGGGAGTGTGTCCACTCTTACTGTGAGCATGGCGGGTAAGTCACCAGACCCTGTCCACCACCTGCAGGACCTAGTCGTGAGGGGCCCCAGTGGCCTCGTGTGGAACCACGTCTCTGCTGCTGTCTCTGAAGTTTTTCCTATGTGAATGGGAGGTTCAGCCTCACTCCCATCCCCGCAGATAACAGAAGTGTTTAACTTCAAGGCCTATAATTCTTGGGGCCTCTTTTTTCCCTTCATTCTCCAGTTCTCCAATTGTGCCACGTCTGTCTGAAAGCAGGTGAGCCTGGACCCTCCTAAATCATGTTAGTATGTCACCTATGGTGATGGTTTTATAAAGGAAAAAGCTTGTCAGGTTCTTGTAAGTTCTTGGAGGCTATTCGTTTTGTGCCACATCACCAGGAGAGGGACTCACCTGCTCTGGGCTCCTCAGTGAACCCCAGCTTCTGCCTCCTCAGTTAGGCTGGGAGCCCCAAGGACAGGCTCCTCCTGAGAGCTGGCCACGATACCACTCTGGGTGTTACGTGTCGGTATATTGAGGGCCCTTGGCCTGTCTCTTGGAGATAGGTGAACCAGCGGCCCTGGGGCCCTGTTGGCCCTTTGGGACTGGGCCTCAGCTGGCAGGGCCTGCCCTGCCTCCTGCTTTGATGAGGGCGCCAGCTCTAACTCTGAAAACCCCTGAGCCATCAGCTGACCTTTGGGCTGAAGACACTTTCTCTACTTGTATTTAGAAGTGGATGCTGGGATTTGCTCCCTGGTGAGGCTACTTCTGGTTATTGCTAGCCACTGTTCTCACCCTCTCCTTGCTATTCCTTGGCCACCTGGTAAAGAAACAGGGCAGAAGGGAGGTGTTCTGGGTTGAGGGGACAGCCTGAGCAGGTATGCACGGGAGGGAAAGTGCTGGACGTTTTCAGGTCTGTTCTGAGCCAGGGCAGCCCTCCTGTAGCCTGCAGTGGCCCCTGTCTTTCCAGGTTTGTCACCTACGTGGACTTCCACCCCAGCGGCACATGCATTGCTGCTGCCGGCATGGACAACACAGTGAAGGTGTGGGACGTGCGGACGCACCGGCTCTTGCAGCACTATCAGCGTGAGTGTCCACGAGCGGGACTGTGTGGGGCCAGGTGTCGGGCTCATTGCTGTGGTGCTTAAATGGGCCTGAGGATGGCCCCGGTCAGTGGAGAGAAGTCCCAGGCCTGCTGGGATCTCCAGGGGCGAGTAGTCCGTGTTGTAGCTATGCCGGTTTTTTTAACGTTGGCCAGGAGGTGAATCATGGCACTACCTGGCATCCACCAAGCCCTTTGGTGCCTGCTCACGAGCTGCCAGGGTCTCATATGTACTGCAGGGCCGGATGAGGAGCTCTCAGTGGGTCTCCGGCCAGGGCTCTGCTCAAGCGCCACTTCTCAGGGGCTGCCCGTGCTACTGGCCTCCAGGGCTAACTCAGGTGAGGGGGCCAGGTCTGTCAAAAGAGGTCAGTGTGTGTGAGACCTTGGCCACTTTGGGCCTCATGATGTCCTCCACTGATACGGAGCCATGAGCCATATGGAGGGTCAACTTAGGCTAGAGGCCAGGACGCAAGCCCTGGAGTTGTGTCCCCTGATCTAATTGTAGCCCTTGGGAGGCAGAGCCGCAGGCATTCCACGTGGGCCGGCGTCAGGCTCCAGCTGGGGGGTGGGGCAGGAGCAGACTTGGGTGTGATTAGGAGGCGCGAGCTGAGGGTACTGGAGTATGGAGCTGTCTTGAGAGCAGGTGTGACTGGGCATGGCCATGCATCACCTCAGTGGTGGGGATGGAGCCAGGGAAGGAAGCTGGTGAGGGGCCACGGGAGGAACTGGAGGCTGTGCAAGGAGCAGATGGAGGGGACCTTGGGGGCCTGGGGCCGAGACCAGGGAGGGGCAGAGCTGGAGTTGTTTGAAAAACTGTGGTTGTTGACTTGGGACTGAGTTTAAAGTCCATGGGCCACTTCGAGAATTCACACCTGAAGACGGGAAGGACGCATCTGGACAAAGGTGTCGGGCTTGGGGTTCAGAGCTCTGCTTTAAGCCCTTCCTAGCTGATTCTCAGACTGTGAGGACAGCACTTTCTTGAGGTAACCAAGGGAAACAGACCTCCTAAGAAGGGAGAGAGGCCCCTGGTCTTAAGAAGCACATGGTGGAGGGTGGGCTCTGCAGCCAGCCTCAGCATTCCTAGTTGTGTGACGTTGGACAGGTCACTTGACTCCTCTGATCACCCTGGGACAGTGATAGGGCTTCTCTCACAGGTGGCGTTGGGAGGGTAATGAGTTGGTCCACATGAAGAACTCAGAGAGTGCCTGGCACAAAACAGAAAACAAGCACTATGTTGATGATGATGCTGTTGTTGCCAAGTCTTGGTCCTGGGGTCTGGTCTCTGGGCAAGGTGAGCCGTCAGTCACGGCTTGCGCTACTCTACACCACCACCAGGTGGCAGGGGCCAGCTGCATAACTGGTTCCTTTCTCTACAGTGAGCCCTGGGGTTTGTCACAGATGCCATTTCAGACAGAGCTTCTAGAACAGAGCAGATATGAGGTCTACCCCGTCCTTGGAGACCATGCCTCTCCTTCCCCTCCTTCAGGTTTAGAGGCCTCTCTCTTTTCTCGGCCAGGCCTAGATTGGAGATTGGGCCCATGTGCAAAGTTGACTAGGCGAAGTTTGGCAGGTGCAAAGGAGTGCTGGGCAGAGAGGTGCCTCTGAGTGTGGGGTCAGGAGAGATGGGAAGGTTAGGAGCATAGGCTGTTTCCGATCTGTAAAGGGGGTAGTGATAGTACCTTATGGGGTTTGTGAAGATCTGTTGGGGGAGTCCACATGAGAATTATAATAGAGTGCTGGAAATGTGGTTTGTACCACATAAGACTTTTATTATTACTTATTATTTTGTACTATATAAGTCTTGACACTGCAGGGAGAGGATCTCTAGATGACCCTGGGAGGGTCCAGCCTCACCTCTGATGGATCAGGAGCCTGGGCCTGGTTGGTGTTTGTGGCATGCACCAGCAAGTACCCATTGGGGAGGACCTTGAATGCCGTACTCTGGATCATGGTCCCAAAGATGCAGCGGCAGTGGTGGGACTGTCCCATGGTTTGCAGAGTGAAGGTATGTCTGAGAGGACAGCAGTGCTGAGAGCCTATGGGAGTGGGAAGCCGGTATGTCTGGGTGAGGGCTGAGCATCCAAGTAGGGCAGGAGTCAGGCCCAGGGGATGGGTTTTGGAGATTGAGTAGAGTCAGAAGTTGATGCTGTGGGTAGGGGGCCATTTCTGCGGCTTGTGAAGGGCTCAGGCCATATCCTGGGTCCCTGCGATTGAGGAGCCATGAAAGGAAAGGTCCACAAAGCAGTCAGTGTGAGGGGTGGGAGCCCCCTCTCCCATCATGGGAGGGCTGAGGGGGGCAGAACCAGGGGTACGGAGGAGGACAGAGTCTCCCAAAGAGGGTGGTCAGGAGGTGGAGTGATGCAGAGCAGTTGAGGGGGGTGGCAGGTGCTGGAGAGAGGGCCCTGGGGTTTTTGAGGGAGCAGGCTTGGCAGTGGGTGGGGGGTGGGAGTCCGTGACTGGCAGGGCTGAGGAGGTAGTGGGAGGGCTCAGGTAGCATCAGGAGCCAAGTCCTGAGGGGACCTGGGGCACATGAGGTTGATAGGCTCTGCAGAGAGATTTCAGTGAGTTTTTGTTCTTATTTCCTCTGTGACAGAGCTACTCAGTGTCTCATTCCTAAGCCACCCCGATATAGATCAGAGACCTCGGGTGGCTTGGAGTACCCCATCAACAACTGGGTTTCCTCAGCTTCCTGCCCAGTGCGTGGTGCATGGTACATGGTGGGTATTCACGGTGCCGCAAACTCTTCCCACTACCTCTAGACTCACCCTCTGGGGCTCAAGAAGAGCCAGGTGGATCCGAGCACATTGCTTGGGGGACATGCCCCTCACCCTCTGTGCTGCCAGAGTGACTTGGCTAGGTCTGCTCTGGCTGGTGGCTCCCCTTAAGAGCTCCATGGCTGAACCTCTACCTGAGAGACTCTCCCTAGCCCCTTAGTAGCAGCTGCTCCCCCACCCTTGGAGGTGCAGGGGCATCTGTTTGGAGGCTGATTCCCCAAGAAGGACTTCTGACCCTTTGACAGCAGACACCTGAGCTACTTTCTGTCTCCGATCCCTGGGAAACCCAGAGGAGAGTTCTTAGGGACACTGTGACACTTGGGGACTCTGGGTGAGAACCAGGCACTCCTGAGTGGGCTTTGGGCACATGAGGCTGCCGGGCTTTTCTGAGACACTTCGATTCATGCTACTGCAGTGTGTGGTCAGCAATCCTAGCCTGCCCGTGTCCAGCTGCCGCATGGTTGTGCTTTATGGAGGACACTTCCTGTCCCGTGTTAGGTTGTTGGGAGTCGCTTTAGGCAACAGCAGGTAGCTGGCACCATTTTTCTCGGGCAAGGAATTTCTTGGCTCTGGCCTGTCACTGTGGGGAGCAGTTCTGGTTTCCCAATTCAGCAAGGAGACAGTGGGGCTGTTAGAGCCCTGGGAGCACCAGTCCCCACGGAGGTGGGTTAGGCTTCATATGCTCTGAGCCCACATCAAGGCTGTTTAAACATCTGAGCAGCAGCCCCCATCCGGAACCCGTAATGTGGTTTGCGGTTTACAGGCACGTGCAGGTCCTGGGTGGATGTCAGGGGCTGCTCCCCATTTCACAGATGGGGAGTTTGAGGCTTGCCCATGGTCACACAGCTGGGAAGCTGGGAATCTGAGCCTCCCAGTTCAAGGCCTCCGAGTCTGACGTTCTGTCCACCACCCCTTGCTGGATTCTTACACTGTGTTGATTCTAGTCATTTACTTCCTGAGGCCTCTGGGAAGCCTTGGCTTGGCCCTCTCCAGAAATTCCAATTAGAGCTCAGAGTCCCAGGTTCTCTGTCCATCAGTTCTTTTTTTTTTTTTTTTTAATTAATTAATTTTTTTTGAGAGAAGGAGAGCAGGAATGGGAGAGGGCAGAGAGAGAGGGAGACACAGAATCTGAAGCAGGCTCCAGGCTCTGAGCTGTCAGCACAGAGCCCGACGCAGGGCTTGAACTCACGAACAGTGAGATCATGACCTGAGCCGAAGTCGGTTGCTTAACCGACTGAGCCACCCAGGCAGCCCCTCCATTGGTTCTTAACACACCCCTCTGTCCCACCCCAGCTACAGTCACAGAGAATTTTAAGGCAGCTATGCAGCTGGTGGGGCAGGCCTGTACCCTTTGCTTGGTTTTTGAGACTGAAACAGTTGGTCAGGAGGCAGTGCACTGTCCCACCTGATCTGGCCAACTCATTGGCTCTTTCCCACCATCCCTAAGTGAGCATTTATGTGACAGTCACAAAGAGGAGGGTTTTGAACATCCTTCCCTGCTAGTATCAGAGCAACTTCATTGTATGAATCCATAGCCCCTCACAAACCCAAAGTCACGGGTAGTTCCAGTTGCATATTATGAGAAGTCACCCCGGGTGAAGTTAAGCTGAGCCCTTTGTGATGAGAGTGGGGTGGGACTCGGTCTGGTGCGGCCTGCTTTAGGAAGGTACCTCCTACTTGGGTACCTGGGGGTTACTCTGGGCTCCTCGGTCAGTTTGAAGCCCACTGGGCAGTAGGCCAGATTTGCCGAAGGCTTGTACAACAGAGCTGTGTGGGCAGAGTGGCTTGTGGGTACCTGGGACTCTCCTCAGGCCATGTGCTGCCCGCAAGCTGTGGCCAGTTCCCAGGGCAGGGTCTGCAGTGGCCTCGATCCCACCCTCTCTGGGTTCCTGGTGGCCTGTAGAACCTTGATGTTGGTGTACCTCTGACCTTGAGTTGGAGTCTCTCTTTTGCCAGGAGCCCACAGCTGTGCCCAAATGGCAATCCGCCATCAGTTAACACTGATAACTGCCATGGAAGCAAGAAGAGGGCCTGTAAGTTTTGGGCTTGATGAAAAGTGGATTATTCCTGCACAGTCACTGCTCAGGACTTTATGGTGGGAGCCTACCTGGGGGACTGTCACGCAGGGATGATTCTTAGGACAGGGCCTCCCTAGAATGGCTGTCCCGCCTCTGTAGAGCCAGAGAGGCTTCCCCAGGCTGGTGGGGCTGGTGGGCAAGGCAGGAGAACAAGGAGGGAAAGGCAGTAGGTCCTGGCATCTGGTACATCCTCACCCCCAGTCTGAGCCCTTTTCTGGAGTAAATGGTTCCAGATGTTTCCACCCCAGCTAGGAGGTCTTTGATATTCCTGCCATTTATACTGGAGCAGAGCTTTTGGTGCCCTTTCTCTGGAGGAGATTCCCTTCCCTGGGGTGGACTTGCCCAGGTGGGAGGCCCTGGCATGGCATCCACATCCTGACCCCGCCAGCCTGGTGGTGCTGGGAAGCCCTGGGCTCCCTGAGCTCACCCTCCCCCGATCCACCCTCCTGACCCTGGCTGTTCCTCTGCCAGCTTTGTCTCAGGTGGGGTGGGGTGGGGTGGCGTTCTTTCCAGTACAGGCTGCCAAGGGTTGCAGAAACGAGAATAGAGTGCCCTTCTCCAGGCTCAGGGAGGCAGACATGCCAGGAGTAGCATTTGAAGCCCGAGGGAAGATGGGGCATAGGTAGCTGTTCTGCTGTGGGACTGAGGGCTTAGGGTGGCGGGGCTCCCCTGGGAGCATCTCCCAGTGTTTTGGCCCTCCTCGTCCCTCACTTCTCCGCCAATGTGAGCCAGCAGTCTGGTGAGCATAGCTGGCCTCTCAGGAGTGCAGGGCACTAGCTCTTAGCCTGTAGACTTACAGCCTGAAGTGCTGCCAGGGCGATGCCAGGCTAGGCCTGGGCTCTGCCTCCCTGGACAGGACTCTCTATTGAGAGGAGAGAAGGATTTGTTTTGTTTTTTGATGTTTATTTATCTATTTTTGAGAGAGAGAGGGAGAACACATGTGGGGGAGGGACAGGGAGAGGGTGAGAGTGAGGGAGAGGGAGAGGGAGAGGGAGACACAGAATCTGAAGCAGGTTCCAGGCTCTGAGCTGTCAGCCCAGAGCCTGATGTGGGGGTCAAAACCACCAACCGTGAAATCATGACCTGGGCTGAAGTCAGATGCTTAACTGACTGAGCCACTCAGGTGCGCCCCCTACACACAGGTTTTTTTTTTTTTTAAGTTTATTTAATTTGAGAGAGACAGCACATGTGAGTGGGGAGGGGCAGAGAGAGAGGGAGAGAATCCCAAGCAGGCTCTGCACTGTCAGCGAGGGACCTGACGTGGGACTCGAACCCATGAACCGTGAGATCACAACCTGAGCTGAAATCAAGAGTCGGATGCTTAATGACTGAGCCACCCAGTTACCTCGGGAAGGATTTGCTTTTTATCATTCACCCAGTTGTGTAATCACAGTGACTATATACTGATGGTTAAAAAATTATTCTGGAAGTATGCAGAGTAAAAATTGCCTTATTTCTGTCCTACCCATAAGACTGTATAGGAGGGCCCTACCAGGAGCTTCTGTCCACATCCCTCTGCACATGTGTGTGCCCCTCTACATGTGGGTGGTGAAAGTCACACTCTGCACCTGTTCAGTTCCTGCTGGGGTCATCTATGGCTGTATTCTTTTGTTCTCCATGCCCCAAATCTAAGTAAGCACTGAGGACACTGACCTCCCCGTCCCCAGACATCATCAGCCCCTCTGCAGGCTGGCTCCTGGAGTTCTGGTGCTTAAAGAGTGTTCAGACATAAATTGCCATGTTATGTAAAGCCCTGGCTGTCTCCCCCAAGTGTGCTCGGGAACATGTACCCACATTCCCCAGGCATATGAGCTTATCAGCTGGGCTGGTGTCTGAGGGGCTCCATGTTCCTCTGTGGGTTCTGCTGAAGGCCATTTTGTGGTGGATGTGTTTATTGCTCTTGCAGCCTCACAGTGCCAGGATGAGGGGTTGGTTTTAGAATTTGCCTTTCTGTTTGTGGCTGTTCTGATTTGGCAGGCCGCGGTTATCTTATCCCCGCTGATGTCCCCTCCCAGGCCTGAATAGTGGGTATGAAGGCACCGGGGTCGTCTTCAGCAGCTGCTTTAGAAGCTGCGATGTAGCTGGTGCTCACGTTGTTGTCCCCATGTGGCCTGCCTGGGTCCAACTCACCCACTCACCCGCTGCTTTCTGAGTCCCGCTCGGTGCCTGACACTGAGTCAAGCCCCTACCTGACAGAGCACACAGTCTAATGGGGGACCCAGCCCGGAATGAAATAGTTACACATAAATGTAAAACACTGTTGTGAGGAGTACACCCACTGGAGACTCGTGGTGCTTCAGGAGGACAGTTCAAGGGGGTGGCCCCCAGGAGGCCAGGAGGCTTCTCGGAGGAGGTAACTGAGTAATGAGCTTCAAGGTCAGGGGAAGAGGTGGGCAAGGGTCTCCTGGGCCCATGGGGAATACTTGGAGAGCTGTCAGCCTGGAGAGCTGTCAAGGGCTGGGCTGGCTGGATCCTGCAGAGTGAGGGACACCGGGACGGATAGTGGGGTTTGGGTCAGGCCAATGGGGAAAAGAAAGTCATGGATGGGATTGAGCTTTTGAGTGTTGGGACCTAGAAACTGCGTGTGACACCAGGGGCAGCCGAGAGGCACATCTGAGGGCTCACTCTGTACAGAGGCCCCATAGGCAGGCTTATCCCCACGGCACCCCTGACATGTGAGTGCCATGATCCAGCAGGAGAAACAAACTGGCTTAGATGTGTCAGGGTGCTTGCTCAAGGTCATAAAGTGGGCCAGCAGGGAGGCCAGGATTGGAACCCAGGCCTGACTAGTTCCTGAGCATGTCTTACCGTCTGCCTGCCTGCCCCACACTCTTGTAGGGCAGGGGCATGGTATTGGGACTTCAGGGGATTTCTTTTCCACCTCATTCCCCCTGAGTAGCAGTATGAAAGACAGACGGAGCATTACGTCTGAGCACTCCATTCTGCCCCAGCTCGACACTCTGTGTGCTGTGAGAGGTGGGGGAATCACCTGATCCCACCGGCCTTGTCGCTTGTGCGCCCGCTTGCCCTGCATCTCCCGCTGTTGGTTCTCAGCTCTGGATGAGTCTGCTCTTGTTCCTGTGCTGCACTTCTGGGAAAGCCTTGTGGGGCTCCCCATAGCTCCTTGGAGCCGAGCCTCGGTTGGTCCCGATTGCCCATCTCTGGGCTTCAGCTGTATCCCCTGGCCTCCCAGCCAGTGCCTGACAGATGTCCCTTCCCTAGTGCACAGCGCAGCGGTGAATGCACTCTCCTTCCACCCATCCGGAAACTACCTGCTCACGGCCTCCAGCGACTCGACCCTGAAGATCCTGGACCTCATGGAGGGCCGGCTGCTCTATACTCTCCACGGGCATCAGGTGAGGCCATCGGCCTGGCACTGAGTGGTGTAGAGGGAGGCGAAGGTGCCGCCTTGAGGCACATGCAGGGCTGTGGTTCATCTGAGGTGGGCCTTCCCTTGGAGCCCATTGGGGATGGCTTCTGTGGTCCCCTCACAGTCTGGGCAGTGGAGCGAAGGGCGGAAACAGGTTTGCCCCTCATGGGGCCCATGAGCTCCGGCAGAAGTGCTGGGCCTGGTACCGCAGCTGAGAAGGGGGTGCAGGAGCTAACTTGGGAGTGGGACGGAGCCATTCAGACATGGTTGGCACATTTATCCCAGGGAGCTACATGGAATCTGCCCCCTGAGTGACCTCAGGCATCCCTTGGTTGAGTAGAGCCCTGGACCCCATGCCCTGAATTGCCATTGGAGTTTCTTGAGGGTTCTGCAGATGTTGATGCCTTTGGAGATAGAAACTAACAGGTATCTCTCAGAGACGAGTGCTTAGGATGGACATCTTCCTGTGTGTTTGTTTGGGAATTCCTGAAATTGAATCAAGGGACCTCTCTGAGCAACCTTCGCCAATGCAGCTGGTGCCCTGGACTCTCTCAGTGGGCAGTGGCCAGGCACGGGGCCATGGTGAGGTGGGCTGCCTGCTGCTCTCCTAGAAGCCGGTCTGGGAGTCACTCTGTCACCCTCACCCCCACACCAGCCCCCAATTATGGCTGAGCTGTCTCCTGCTGGGCAGAACAGAATGTGTCCTGTTGGGACATAGTTGCCACACCCAAGTTGGACATGGGGTGCAGAGACCAGAGCTGTCAGTTTGTCACCTTCTCCATCTGTGAGCAGGGGGGCAGGCTCTTGAGGGCTGAGGGAGGCCCTGGGGTGCCCGTGTACCTTGGGCAGGGAGCAAGGTGTGGTGTCTAGCTAGGGCTCTGGATTCAGCGCCATCGGAGTCAGGCACATGGGGGCCATTGGCCATTGGCTGTGGCTTGGCGTGGGAGCATGGGCCTTGTCTTCTGCTTCCTTGGGACCTGGAAGGCTCCTTGCTGCCCTCAGCCTATGGTGACCCCTTGTCCTCCATGTCACATGTCTGCAGTGCAGGACATGTCTCATTCTCCCAGCAACTGGCACATCTAGGTGTAATATGTGGCCCCGGGGCTGGGTGACCTCTGCTCTTGTTACAGAGCCACCTTTGTTATTTCTTTGGCAAGTCAGTTATTCAGATTCATGTGTAACCAGTTTGAGATCTTATAACCAAAGAGGGTATTTGAAAACCACCCGAATGGTGCTGTCTCTCCTGCTCCCCACAGAAAGAAAGCAATATGCAGAAACATGCAAACAGATGTGTGCCAAGTGATCATCCAGGGCTTTCAGTGTGTGTGTGTGTGTGTGTGTGTGTGTGTGTGTGTGTGTGTAAAGGTTCTTTAAACAGCTGACTCAGCTCTTAGCCTGATAACCCTAGAAATGTGGTGTCTAAGTGCCTGTCCTGTGTTTGGGCACAGCATCAAGCACATAACGGAAACCCATTGACCTTCTTCTGGAGAAGTGAAACAGGGACCAAGTGAGACGGCGCAGTTGCCTGTCTGCCGTTGAACCTGGAAATGTGGGAACTAGGCCAAGGGACATCTGGGTTCACATAGCCCCATGCAGATGTATAGTCCTCTTGGGCTCCCTGATCATGAAGTCCATTCCCTGGTCTACCTTTCCAGAAAGATTTGCACCTGGGCTGTTTGGTGACTTGAGCATTCACATTCTGTTCCAGGAGGTAGCTAAGTGCCCCCATAAGGCCCAGCTGCCACAAGCCACTTCTTGAAGTGTGTGACTGAGTGGCCCCAGGGGTCCCCACTGGGTCCTCAGTGCCCAGGGATTCCATCCCACAGATGAGGATGGCTGATTTGAAAGTACTTTTGATCCAGATGGGGCAACTGAGGCCCAGAGAGTGGTTTGAATTGTCGGGGTCCCATGCAGCTTAGGGTGGCAGAGCTGGGATAAGTATCCATGTCTCTACGGTTCGACCCTGAGTACTCACTTGCCTCACACACCCACTTTTATTTTACTTATCTATTTAAAGTTTATTTATTTATTTATTTATTTATTTAAAAAAAATTTTTTTTTTCAACGTTTATTTATTTTTGGGACAGAGAGAGATAGAGCATGAACGGGGGAGGGGCAGAGAGAGAGGGAGACACAGAATCGGAAACAGGCTCCAGGCTCTGAGCCATCAGCCCAGAGCCTAACGCGGGGCTCGAACTCACGGACTGCGAACTCACGGACCGCGAGATCGTGACCTGGCTGAAGTCGGACGCTTAACCCACTGTGCCACCCAGGCGCCCCTAAAGTTTATTTATTTTTGAGAGAGAGAAAGAGAGAGCACAAGTGAAGGAGAGGCAGAGAGAGAGACAGGGAGACACAGAATCCGAAGCAGGCTCTAGGCTCCGAGCAGTCAGCACAGAGCCTGACATGGGGCTCAAACTCACAAACCATGAGCTCATGACCTGAGCCGAAGTTGGACAGTTAACCCACTGAGCTACCCAGGCACCCCCCCACACAGCTTTTAGATGTCAAGTTGTGATTTCACTCTTGTCTTTAGATCACTGATCTGTGGAGGAGGCCAGCAGGCCTTGTGGCTGCTGTGTCCCAGCCTTGCTGCTACATGACCTCATTCTGATTCAGCAGGAGGGAACCAAGTGAAACTTTGGTTTGGACTTGGAGGACCTCCTTGTGACCATCCCTGGGCGTGGCCCGGAGAGAGCTGTGGGAGGGAAGGCTATTGAGTTTTTTCGGCCAACTGGAGCACACCCCCCTCCTGCTTTCAGTTCCACACCTGTGAGAAAGGCAGGGCCAGCTGGGCAGGGGGTGGCACACCAGCTGAGAGAAGCCAGCCACAGGAAGCCAATGCTGGGGGTGAGACAGCCCTCAGCTGGGAGGGGGCTCTGGGTATGTGCCAGGGAAGTGCCTGTGTCCTGCGTGAGGGCAGGGCCTGAGCCAGCTCCTGTGGGGGAGCACTGAGGGAGCAACAGCGTGGAGAAGAAGGATCAGGGGAAGCAGTGCTGTTGGGCTGACGCTTTCTTATCTGGGTTGAGGCTGGAAGTCTGATATGCCATTTAGTTGTGTTTTAATGTTTATTTTTGAGAGAGAGACAGAGTGAGAGCAGGGGAGTGGCAGAGACGGGAGGCATACACAGAATCCAAAGCAGGCTCCAGGCCCTGAGCTGTCAGCACAGAGCCCGACAGGTCTTGAACCCACGAACTGTGAGATCACGACCTGAGCCAAAGTTGGCTGCTTAACTGACTGAGCCACCCAGGTGCCCCATCTATTTAGTTGTCTTTTAAAGGCATGAGGGCACCAGGACGGAGGCACTTGCCAAGTGCCAGAGCTAAGATCAGGATCACCCAATGCAGCCTGGGTCTTCTGTACTGCTTTGAGGGCAGCTTGTCAACCTGGGAGTCTGACCATAGCAGCAGTTTGGTGGTTCTCTAGCATGCACTTGATCACACCTCCCATTGGCCCATGTGAGGCTGGCTCACTTTGTGAGGTTAGAGGTGGATGTCAATTATAAGCTTATTGTGGGCCTCGAGGATTCTGGTGCTTTTCTTCTGAAGTCCTGGCTTTGGGACTCTGAGCTACAAAGGGCCATTTAGGGGATGTAGCTGGGGACAGAGAGACTCCTGTCCCATGGGTGTTTGATGCCACACAGACTGTACCCTGGGAATAGTTCCTTGGCTGCAGCTGTGGCCCTTGTGGCTCTACAGAGGCTTCCACGCGTGAGTCTCTTCAAGTGCTTGGCTGCTGGGTGGCAGGACTAAGAGCTGAGCAAGCCCTTTGCTAGCTCAAGTCCTTGGGCCCCGGCCCCTCAATAGCTCTGCTGCTTCAGCTGTGATGGGCCTCAGTGATGAGGAGGCAGCGGGTGGCAAGTTACCAAATGCAACCTGAGCAGACACTGACCCCTTTGCCAAAGCAGGGGTTGGGGCTGAGCAGTTGGGTAGCCGTCTACCTCCAGCCTAATCTGCCCAAGTGGAGAGTGGACAGAGCAGGGAGGGCGCTGCCAGCCTGAATGTGGTACATTGCCCTCTTTCTTCTGCCTTTGTCCCTGGGAACGCAGGAGCAATTTCTCTCTCTGTGGCTTGAGCTGGTAAAGAGCCTGCACCAGTCACCTTTGCCAGCTTCTTTTTTTGAGGCCAAGTGCTAGGATGCATTCGGTTGAGGAGGGTTCATACAGCCTTATCTGGTCAGTGATGGTGCCAGCTTTTTAAGGAAACACCCCAGTATTTCCAGGAACAAATAGCTTGTACCCACCTGTTTCTGGTTTGGAAAAGCCATGAGTACTGTCACATCTTGTTCAGTTAAGTCTGGGTTTCAGGAGGCTGCAGATGAGAGGAAAGGCCTTGGGCATCAAGGTCAGGCCATTCCAGCGTTGCCTCTTACCCTGGGACATTGGGCAAGATCTTGACTTTGCTAAGACTTTGCTCATTTGTAAGAACTCCTGTATCTGCCTCATAACAGGAGAGGGTGTGTCTACATTCCCCAGCACCAGACATAGTAGATCCTCACAGATGTTGGTCCCTTTCCACTTCAGCTCTTGGAAAAGATCTTTTGTTGCTCTAGGTGAGAGCTCTTTAAAAGGCTGTTGAATGGGAAGCTTGGGTGGCTCAGTCGGTTAAGTGTCCAACTCGATTTGGCTCAGGTCATGATCTCATGGTCCGTGGGATCGAGCCCTGCGTCAGGCTCTGCCGTGACTTCATGGAGCCTGCTTGGGATTCTCTGTCTCTATCCCTCCCCTGTTCACACACACTTTCTCTTTCTTTCAAAATGAGTAACAAAGATTTAAAAATAAATAAAAGGCCATTGAACGTTTCTGTTATGGGCATGGTTCTGGCACCCTGGATGGGCAGTCAGTCTTTAGTAGGAAAATGAATCCATGGTAGGGGACTCTGATGGCTTCACCCCTTTCTATGGGCACAGGGCCATAGCCGTCAGCCCCTCCCCCGCTGGGATGGGAGTGCCTGTTTTCCTTCCACCCACTCTCCCACAGAGTGTTTCAAGGGTTTATCTGGCTTTTTGTTTAGTCTTGTCCTCATCTCCCCCAGAACATCCTCTTGCTTTGGTTTCTCTTTTGTCACACAGCTCCTGAAATCTGTCCCTGTGGTGACTCCTCTGAATGTACTTGTCCCCACCAGTTGCTCTGAGTAGGTGTGGCCTGCTGGTGCCTTGGTCCACAGGTCTGTTTGCAGTGCCCATTATTAGTCCCGCCTGTCAGGCCACATTCTACGGCCCAATTCCTGGAGGACAGGCCAGGTATCTGTTGGCAGTGGCCTGGCAGAGGTGCCAGTGCCCTCTCTGGGGCTCTGGAAGGTCTTGCCCTGGGAATCTGCCACAGCTTTGACACTTAAGCAAGAGGAAAAGGAGCCCCTGCTTCTTTTTTTTATTTTTTAAATATATGAAATGTATTGTCAAATTGGTTTCTATACAACTCCCAGTGCTCATCCCAAAAGATGCCCTCTTCAATACCCACCACCCACCCTCCCCTCCCTCCCACCCCCCATCAGCCCTCAGTTTGTTCTCATTTTTTAAGAGTCTCTTATGCTTTAAGGAGCTCCTGCTTCTTGCTGAATCCAGTATAGACTTAGGGGTGTCAGGGCACACAGGGGCCTCTTCATCCTGTCCCACCCCTCACCTTGCAGCAGGGAAGAGCAGAAGAAGGAAGGACTTCCCCAGCAAGTACAGCTATTGTTTGAAACCTTGTGCCCTGAGCGAGGCCCCCATAGCTCTGGGTGGCAAGTGTGGGGGCAGTGTGCTAGAAATACAGATTTATTTTTCTGTATTTTCTGAAACATAATCTTGAGCCATGCTCATTTGGTTTAACTCCCCAGAGCTATTTGGGAGAGGATGGTGGGCGGGACGTGGGTGGGAGTTAAATCTGGTGTTTATGGCTATGCAGTTGGCGTTCATGTTGCTGTGGAGTGACTGAGCTGCACGGGAATCACTGGGCATGTGGTTCCATGCACCCCGGCTGGCTCATGGTGCAGGTGAGCAGCCATCCAACTAAGGGCCTAGAACCCAGAACTGGCGCTGCTGTCTGCACCTGGGGCTGTGCTCCTAGGCTTGTTTACTGTGAAATCACAGGCTCAGGGCACGGGATCCACCCACGTCCCTGGGAGCTTGTGTCATGCCAGAGCCTAGGCTGGGGCTGGGCAAGTGGCAGTAAAGGGGTACACATGGTCAAGGAGGAGAGGCGGCAGTGTGACAGAGTGGCCTGGGATGCATGGGCTGCCCCTAGGTGGCTCCAGGTGGAAGGAGGCTCTCTGAACGTGCTCCCCCCGCCCCCCCACCCTGCCACCTTGTTTCTTCCGGCACTCTGTGGCCCCTTGTGTAGTCATTTCATTTTGAAAAATTAGGTTTATGCTTGGGAAGCTCAGACCTGGTTTGGATGGTTGGGCACCTCCTGGGAGAGGTGAGGGGATATCACGAGGGAGAACAGCTCATGTACTCCTACCTGAGTAAACCAAGAGGCCTGCCTGGCCTTCTGTCCCCTGCCAGCAGCTCAGGGTTGAGGATTGGGAGGAAGTGTCCTTGGCCAAGGTCAGGAGAGAGCCTCAGCATTTCTGGGCACCAGCTCTTCCCAGAGGCCACTCCTAGTCCACGGGGCCACTACTCAGACACAGGAGCCAGCCCACAGCAAGATGCTGGTGAATGAGTGCAGGAGCCTCCCTGGTGTGGGGCTTCTGGAAGAAGCAGCCTGGGGAATCAGAGACCAGGGCTCCCACACCAGAGGCCGCTTATGCCTCCTTGGTCTCCATGTCTTTGTTTAATGGTCACTCTTCTGTTACTTCTGACACCAGGCATGTGTTGTGACATTACTATTTGTTGGCTGGTAGCCAACAAGGTGGTGGTGGATGGGGTACCTGGCTGGGTCTTTGCCAGCATAGCTGTTGTGGACACAGTGGTCAGAGTTCAGGTGCACAGGGGCCTCAGGGAGTCCGGTGGAAGGGAGTGAGGAGAGCAGAGGGGTCTGGACCAGCTATAGGGGCCCTAAAGGGAAAGTCACCCAGAAGCTATGGGAGCTAAACACCATGGGCTCCTTTGTTTTGCCTTTTTTTTTTTTTTTTTTTCAAGTTTCTTGATTAACACCTTGCTGTTCAAGAGTGAAGAAAGCAGACTGTGCGGGGCTCTTGGTTTGGAGGTTGTCAAGGCAAAGATGGCGTTTGGTGAAGTGACTGGGTGTGGGCCTAGCCAACCTCGAGGGCCACATGCAGCTGCATCAGGAGGGAGAGTGGGGTGGGAGGCCAGGCTACATCCAGTGCTCATGACGACCAAGCAGAATGAATGGTCTCACCAAAGCTGGCCAGATCCAGAAAGGGAGGGAAGGATCTGGTTGAGCCTGTGAGGCATCCTACCTGTAGACATGGCCTGGAGCCAGAGGGAACCAGGATCTCAGGCAAGTAAACACCTCTGGCATTCAGACCACACTGCTAAAGTCTCAGCAGAGGGTTCAGAGTCATATTCAGGAGTCTCTGGAGAGGCCCCTGGGTCTTGCCTGGGAGAAGAAACAATTTGGCAACATTCCTGCCCTGAGCTGGTGAACTAATGCATTGAGAGTAACTGATTAACCAAAAAGAATAAGCCACCTTGAAGGCAGAATGATCTCAACGTGTATCACATTGGATCAGTGTCTGTGACAAAAGCGCCCATCAAGCCCCCATGGTTTGGAAGCTACAATGCACTCCAAAATGTAACTGCTGGGCTAAAGAGTAAATCGCTGTAGAAACTAAATGTTTGGAGGTGACCACCAGTGAGAATATTGCATATTGGAAACTTTGAGGATGTATCTAGGGTGGTAATCAGAGGCAAATGTGTAGCCTTAAAGGAGTTTATTTAAAATGGAGAGAGATTAGAAATAACTGAATTAAGAGCTCAATGCCAGAGGTCACAGAAAGATCCTGAAGCAAGAGAAGACTGGAGCTTGAAGTGAGGACCCCTGAGCAGGCCGGTGGGGCTGGAGCACCAGTGAGGGCAGGAGGAGGGGCCCTGGCGAGGTTGGTGGGGGCCGGGGTTGTCTGGGTGCCAAAGGGTTGGGATGATGTTTGTCAGTGGTGGAGAAGCTCGGTCTGCGTTCTAGTCCCTGCTGGTTTTGTCCCACAGCAGAGCCTAGGGCCACCTGCTCCCCGGGGCTGTTTTTGTGGGCCACAGACAGACAGGCAAGAGCGTTTGTGGAATGTTGCTCTTTCCAGGAACACCAAGGTACCTGGTGTGGGAGCTGAGTAATCCTCTGGGTAAATGGGCACTGCTGGGGAAGACCATGGGTCTCACCCCCAAGATTCCCCTTACTGCTTGTATGTTGCTGGCATCATCCCCAGAGAGTTTCCTGGCATTTGGACTCCGGGGAAAGCGCTAGCCTCTGCTTTCTGGTCCCAGTCCCCCACCACGCCACAGGCTACCGGCCGCCTTCTTCAGTGGTACTGCCACTGCTTGTCCTCCAGCAAGTTTTTTAAGTTTACTTATTTTGAGAAGGGGAGAGAAAAAGTGAAAGACAGGCTCCACTCTGTGTCAGCACAGAACCTGACATGGGGCTAGATCCCACGTACCGTGAGATCATGACCTGAGCCACAATCAAGAGTCAGACACTTAACTAAATGAGCCACCCAGGCGCCCTTGGCCTCCAGAATCTTGTCGGCAACTTGGCATCTGGTGGCTGAGTGACAACAGGAAAGGAGACTGGCTGATGAATATTTGTTTGGTTCCTTAGTTGCTCTGACTTCTTGGAAACCCGCTATTCCTCAGTGAGCTCTGGACAGGCAAAGAGCCTGTCTCTGTTGACACTGCATGTCCTGGTTTCCTTCTCTTTTCTCTCTTCCTTTTTTGTTTTTCCTCAAAATGAAAATAGCTTTGTTGTTTTGTTTTTATATTAACATAGTAATACCATATACTCACTGTTTAAGAGTTCGAAGTATGAGGAATTAACAAAGATTTCCAAGAATCAAGTGAAAGTCACCTGAAATTTCCATCCCGCACCCCACTGTGTTAACCCTTGGGGATTGTTCACCCGGAAGAGTATTAGGGTGATGCGTGATCTGCTCCCTCCCGCACTCGGCCCTGCACTTGTGGCTCACGATGCCTTGCACCTGGCATTTCACAGTCCCTGGTGTAATTGACATTCCCCATCATAAGAATGGATCTCCTTTGTCCTATTGGATGGCCATATAGGACTCCCGACTGCCCTGAACCCCAGGCCCTCGGAGACCCATCTGTGAGAGGAGGTGGGGAGAGGCACAGGCTGGAGGCTTTGTCTCTGACCTCTTGGGCCTTGGTCTCTCCTCTGGGACGCATCACCTGTAGGAAGGGTAAGCGTGCAAACCATCCTCTGAAGGTGAAGTGGGTAAGTGCAAGTTAGTGTTAGCTGGCCTTGTACTTACTTTCTTCTTCACCACCTTCATTATGGGCACCTTGGAGAGGAAGGGCCGTGGATACAATGGGGAACTGTGGGGGTACATATTCCTTCCTGCCCAGCGTACCCAGGGGCATCTTTCCACCTGCCTGTCTCTTCTGGGCAGGCAGAAGCTGGTCTCGTTCCATGACTTCAGATCCGTTCTTTAGCCCAGAACTTCTCTGTCTTTTCCAGCATCGTGGAGGTGTGTCCCAGTGTTCCTCTTGTCCATGGCTCCACCTCCTATGTCTGCCCCATGGCCGGAGGCATCTCATTTGGGCAGTTGGGGCTCTTGCTGCTCCCTGCTCTGGTCTGGAGGAACTGAGGTGGCCTTTGTAATAGTGGCCATGCTGTCATCAGTTAGGAGAGAATCTGTTTTATCTGGTTTTTCTTTGGGAATGCCAAGTACTACCACACTGAAAGTTTGGCCAGGAGGAAGAGATGGTTCACGGTGGTGTGTGAACAGATTCTTGCTCCGTGCATCTTTCTGCAGCAGATTTCAGGCATGTGAGGAAGAGCCCTCCCTCTTTACTAGAGGATTATGCGCCCCTGCTCCAAGCCCGGATAAACTCATGGGCCCTCAAAGCACTGCGTGGCACAGGCCTGGCGTGTCCCTTCCAATGGTCATGTGGACCTTCAGCACCTGGGAAGCCAGAGCTGGTACTTCTTCCCCAAAGGTCCTAACATAAAGAAAGTGATTTGCACATTAGAGGGAGACATCTCGTTGCTCCTCTGTTCAGACACCTTTCATAACCCCCTCCCCAGCCTCCTTCCTACCCTGATTCTGGCCTCTTGTGTCACCTGGGCTCCCTGACTGCACCCCGTTTCTGCTCATTGGCTCCTCCTCAGGGCTGCACACTTCTCTGGTCAGCTGCAGGGTGGTGTCGGGGAGGAGCACGACCTGGGCCAGGGGGACCCAAGTTCTGGTGCCAGTGCTGGGCCTGGGATAAGTCAGTGTACCTGTCCGACCTCCATCTTATCCTTGGGAAGTGGGCACAGTGATGGCAACCCAGCAGGGCTTTCTGCCCACCTATGACCCCCTGGCTTGGCCTTTGTGCTGTCAGTGGTGGTGGGGAGCAGAGGCCTCAGCAGTGACACTCACGGCTGAGCTCTGCAGGTGTCTCTGCCAAAGGTGAGGGAGGACAAGGGGCTAAATGAGGCCCTTAGCCCTTTGTCCCGCTGCTGCTCCCATTCGGGAGCTTCTGGTTTTCTTCCTGTGCATTTAACATCTACGGTGACCTTTGGTGTTTTTTCTTGTTTGTTTGTTCTGACAGGGTCCAGCCACCACTGTTGCTTTTTCAAGAACGGGAGAGTATTTTGCTTCTGGAGGTTCTGATGAACAAGTAAGTAAAGATTGGTCTAAGACATGTTGACTGGTACTTATCAGAAGAGAACAGGAGGTCAGAGCATCTTGAGGATGGGCCAGGTTTCACTAGCTTCCTTGGTGTCTTTCAGCGACCATGAAGGCTGGCACTTGGGGTGGGGTACTTAGACCCAGGGTGCTCATCTCCTTAAAGCAGGTCTCCTAGGGGTGCTGACCCCGTGGCAGCATCTTAAAACCCTAACTGCTCAAACCAGCATGGGTTGGAAGGATCCTGAGCTATCATTGCCATGAAAAAGTTAAAATGAAGGTTCTTAATAACTTCTTTTTCCTGATGAGATAATTAGGGGATACATACATAGGCTGGCAATGTGGGCAATGTGGCAAAAGCTTCATATTTCATTTAATCCTCATGGCGGCCCAGTGGACAGGGCCTCTGGTCCCTCCATTGTATGATGAGGAAACTGAGGCTCAGCAGATGACAGAGATCAGGCTGCCCTGGAGCCCCCACCTCTGTCATCTGCCCTCTTTGCTCCTATTCTGCAAATAGTTTTGAGGGATCAGATTTTCAGACTGTATGGCTGCAGGGAGAAGACACGTGTGAGGAGGTCCTGTCCCATTTTGTCACCCTGTGTGCCCAAGCTTTCTGCCCATCAGCCCAGGTACCTCCTGCCCAGAATGTTCTCTGTCTCTTTTTTTTTTTTTAACGTTTATTTATGTTTGAGAGAGTGAGAGAGTGCAAGCGGCAGAGGGGCAGAAAGAGTGTGAGAATCCTAAGCAGGCTCTGTGCTGGTGGCACAGAGCCTGACGCGGGGCTCATACTCACGAACCGTGAGAACACAACCTGAGACGAAATCAAGAATCAGACACTTAACCGACTGAGCCACCCAGGTGCCCCAGAATGTTCATTCTCTTGATGCTGGGCCTCACAGCTCTGCTCAGCCAGAAAAGTCCCATTGGCCTTCCAATGAGCCCCAACCCCATTCCCGTGGACCGATCCGGGTCGAGTTTCTGCCAAGAAAGCAGAGGGTTGTTGGAAGCTCTTTCAGCATGGCTTGGATAAGAGGCAGTGTGTGTCTCCCCCCACCAGCACTGGTTTCTGTGCTAACCAGACAAGGGAGGAGGAAGACCAAGGGGACCCCTGAGCTGTCCCTGGGTGTGGAGGCCTGGCTCATTGCTTAAGCAAGAGAAAATAGTGCAGTAGAGTCATACTAGAAATAGTCATGGTAAAAGAAAGTCACATAGTACGAGAGGCAGCCTGGTAGAAAGTAGGGCTTCCGCCCACTCTGGGCCCTCCTCAGGCAGCCACTCCTATCAGCTCCCTGGCTGCTTTATTAAAGTCTGCTCTGAGAGCCTTTTTGGAGAGACATTTGAATCTTCACATTCGTAATACTGTTCTATTCCCGGGAATTTTTCAAGACTAGCACAGTTACAAATGGCCCTGTGAACAAGGGGGTGTGTGCTAATTCTGTTTGTAGGCAGGAGGAATGAGAGACCTTAATGGCCATGATTCAGGGAGCCATAAACGGTAGGCTTCTCTAGGAGTGGCAAACAGCCTCAGGAAAGTGTCCTGCTTATGCTGAGTTTTCGTCTTACCTGGACACAGGGCTTTTCTGTGGTCTCACTTGAGCACTGGCTATGCTCCACAATTCTTGCTGTACTGGAAGTGACCCTGGCAGAGGGCAGCCACATGGGGCTGATTCTCTCCAATAGGAACGTTCTTGCTCCCCAGCAGGGCTGTTTGCCAAGCTTTTGTTGGAGGAGCCTTAGGATGTGAAAATCCTTCAAGTGGACTGTGGAATAAGGGGTGTGTTGCCCATGGCTCCCTGGGTACCAGTGTCTGTGCCAAGCTGTCTCTGTGAGGTCAGAAGATCATCCCCTTTTCACAAATGGGAAACTGAGTCACAGAGAGGTTGAATCCCTTGCCTAGAGCCACACAGTAAGGGACGGAGCCGGGAATTTGACCGCAGTGGTCTGGTGTAACAGGCCAGGCCACAACCCTCGGGAGCTTCTATTTTAGTGGGGAGACAGATGATAAATGAGGAAGAGGGACAAAGAAATTGAATAACTACGAAGTTTGATGCTATGGAGGAAATAAGTAGAGAGCTATGATAAAAGTTAGTAGGAGGTCAGGGAAGCGCTCTCTGAGAAGATGCTGTGGAAGAGGACACTCTAGCTTGAGGAGACAGTTACACTTGGGCTGGGACACGGCAGGGAGGGACCAGCAAGTACAAAGGCCTCGTGGCAGCATGCAGTGAGTCCATCCTGATGGCACACCCAGGTCTTCTCGAGGCCTGTCTGGAAAGCCTGGGAGGTGGGGCAGGTCCCAGAGTTGAGCTGGGGTGTCTGGTGGGGACTATCCTGCCACTGGCCTAGAACTTTGGAGGTGGCCTCTGGGCTCGCATTTTCCATGAAGTAGGACTGGCAAGGGTTTTTCTCCTCCTGATTCTCTGTGCTTGTGGGTCTTGGCAGGTGATGGTGTGGAAGAGTAACTTTGATGTTGTCGATTATGGAGAAGTCACAAAAGTGCACAGGCCCCCAGCCACCCTGGCCACCTCCTCCAGGAATCTGGTAAGTGGCTCAGCGGGTATGTCCTGAGCCCTGAAACTCTGGTGGTCATGGCAAACGGTGAATAATACTTCGGCGCTTGTACTTTGTTTCAAATCTAGAATTAACAAGCAAGACGTGAGGACTGCAGGTGCCAAGGCCCCCTGCCATTTGATCAGGGGGTGTTTCCATGGCATATGCTACTGATGGTTGAGGAAAGGAAGGACCTGTCCCCTGCTGAGGCTTGGGCCACAGGACCCTGCAGGAGGTTCCTAGAGGGCGTGGGGCCTGGGCCACAGCTGGGACGGATGGGAAAGGCCCAGCCCTGTTGCTCTCACTTCCCTTTTTTTTTTTAAACCATGGAAAGGAAGTTCCTCAGCCACAAGCCATTTTTAGTACCTTTGTCGGTAAAAGGCCATTTGGTGTTCCCGAATTAAGATAGTTAATGGTATTTTTTGACAAATATTTTGGGGGAAAAAATGTTTGAGAACTGATATGATCTCATTGAATAAAGTTGCATTCAGCTTTGGCTGAAATAAGCTTTAAAAGCTAAGGATGTGGAGCCCTGAAGGTTTTAAGTGCCAGTGGCCATAAGCTGTTTGAATCTCTCCCTCCTGGACCCTAGAGGCAGTGTAGCCTCTCCCACCCACGGAAACTGGCCTGAACAACAGGAAGCGGCTTGCCCAAGGCCCCCAGCAACTCAAGGCTGGCCCAGAATAGAACCAGGAAGTCTCTGAGTCCATCCTGAGCTTTCTTTGGCTCCAGCAGAGGGATCCCCCACCCCAGCGAGATACCCACACACACCCACACCCCCCTAAACATACCCATCCTGTGTGTTGGGGCTCCCTCTAGGAATAGGCCAGCTTGAGATTTAAAGTTTTCTTCCAAGGGTTGCCTTAGCTGGGAGGTTATGTTCTCCTCCACGTTTGCTAATGAATAGCTGATTGTTAGCTTTGGGGTTTGTTGGGGTATGACTGGGTTGCATGGTGGTCTTTTTGCTGCTGTTTGGTCTACCTAGAAAAGCATCTATCTTCTTTCCTTTCCTTTCCTTTCCTTTCCTTTCCTTTCCTTTCCTTCATTTCCTTCCCTCCCTCCCTTCCTTCCTTCCTTCCTTCCTTCCTCCCTTCCCTTCCCTTCCCTTCCCTTTCCTTTCCTTTCCTTCATTTCCTTCCCTCCTTTCCTCCCTTCCTTTCCTTCCTTTCTTTCCTTTCCTTTCCTTCCTTCTTTCCTCTCCTTTTCTTTTTCTTTCTTTCTTTCTTTCTTTCTTTCTTTCTTTCTTCCTTTCTTTCTCGAAATGTTTCTTTTTTTTTAATTTTTTTTTTTTAATGTTTATTTATTCTTGAGACAGTGGGAGACAGAATATGAGTTGGGGAGGGGCATAGAGAGAAGGAGACACAGAATCTGAAACAGGCTTCAAGCTCTGAGCTGTCAGCACAGAGCCCGATGCAGGGCTCGAACCCATGAACCGTGAGATCATGACCCGAGCCGAAGTCGGACGCTTAACCGACTGAGCCACCCAGGTGCCCCTGAAATGTTTCTTTTTTTAGAGAGAGTGCAAGGCAGGGTGGGACAGAGAGAGAGAGGGGACAGGATCCGAAGCAGGTTCTGTGCTGACAGCAGTGAGCCTGATGCAGGGCTCAAGCTCACAAACCACAAGATCATGACCTGAGCTTAAGTCGGCAAAGTCTGACGCTCAACCAACTGAGCCACCCAGACACCCCTAGAAGGCATTTTTCAAACTGCAGGACTGGGATCCTATGGAGTCTGTAGCATCTATTCCCTATCTGTTGGGCATTCGCAATGAATGAGGTCCAGCCAAGGCCTTTATGTGTGCTGCCCTGTTTATCCCCTACCTTGGCCGGCTGGGTGGGCAAAGTTACTACTCTTACTCACAGATGAGACATCTGGGGCTTAGTCACTTGCCCCAGATGCCTGGACCTACAGACTCACCACGCTGGCCCCTCTGAGTGAGGCTGACTGAGCTGGAAGCTACAGGTGGCAGAGGGCTGCCTGTCAGCTTTTCCCCATCCCAGGGAAGGGCACTGCCACCTGTCTCTTGGGAATGGTCAGTAACCATCAGCAAGGGGAGAATCCTGTGCTCCTTTTCTTGTGGCTATTAGGGAAGTAGCTCAGGCAAGCCACCTCTTGTCCCTTCAGTCCTGCTCAGATACGGGGTGTGGAGCACCCTTGCATCCCAGAGCTGTGGGGCCTGATCATCTAGCATGAAGGTGTTCGGGGTGGGGGAAGCCAGCAGGACAGGGCAGTTTGGCATGGATGGGATGCCAGTGCTCACCAGTGCTCAGGAAAACCATTTGTTCCCCTACTACCTTCAGGCCCACAACAGAGCTGTAGTCAGTTCCACTGGGCATCACCACGTGGTACTCAAACAGAGGAAAGGATATGGGCTCTAGGGTCAGAGAACTGGGTCTGAACCCTAGCTGTCTGGTCCCAGACAAAGCACCTGCTCTTCCCAAACCTCTGTTTTCCACGATGGGACCTGCGTACCCCTTTGGCGGGCTCTGAGGACCCCATGTATGACAGAGCTGAACTCTGCTGACCCACACCGTGACTTGACTTACTAGTCCTGAAATTGTTCTTTGTTTATGGCTCTTCCCTTATTTGTCACAAGCCCCTTTGGGACACTGAAGAGATGTATGGGCCCTCATCCAGACACACACCCATGCCAAAGCTTGCACACCATGTGGAGTACACTTGTAGGAGTGTGTCTGATCTCAGGACTCCCGGGCCAAGAGGAGAGCTAAGGGATTTTTTGTTTGTTTTGTTGCATTTTATATACATGACATAAAATTTCTCCTGTTAGCCATTTTTTTTAAATTTTTTTTTTTTTAACGTTTTATTTATTTTTGGGACAGAGAGAGACAGAGCATGAACGGGGGAGGGGCAGAGAGAGAGGGAGACACAGAATCAGAAACAGGCTCCAGGCTCTGAGCCATCAGCCCAGAGCCTGACGCGGGGCTCGAACTCACGGACCGCGAGATCGTGACCTGGCTGAAGTCGGACGCTTAACTGACTGCGCCACCCAGGCGCCCCCTGTTAGCCATTTTTAAGCGTACAGTTGAGTGGCATTAAGTACATTCATGTTGTTGCACAGCCATCACTGCCGCCATCCATAGAGTTATTTTGGTCTTCCCAAGCCTGGGAGAGCCAGCACCGCCTGGTGGTTAGGTTTGCCCCCATGGTGGGTAGGGAAGCTGACGAGTATAGTCTCAGCTTTCCTGCCCAAAGGCTTCCGTGGCACTGAGATGTGGTGACCGATCCCATGGCTGGCCAGGGCATCTCAGCTCCTCTGGGGGCCCAGGTGCTCTGCGGCCATGTGCCAGGAGCCGGTGCATCCGATGAGCCCCTGCCCCTCCGGCTATCCATATACTGTCCCTCCAGTAACCCAGTGGTTCTCAGCCTCGACACTGCTCATCTGTTGGGACAGATAAATCTTTGTTGTGGGGGCTGTCCTGTGCATTGTAGGGTGTTTAGCAGTATCCCTGGCGTCTACCCACTAGCTGCCAATAGCATCTCCCCACCCCCCTACTTGTGACAACCAAAAATGTCTTCAGGCATTGCCAAATGTCTCCTGGGGGGCAGAATGGCCCCCAGTCAAGAATCACTGCACTAACTCCTACCTCAGGAGTGAGCCCATAAGGGAGGCTGCTGCAGAAGCGGGAGGAGTGTGGGAATGAGCCTGGGGGTAGGGATGTCCTTGTGGCAGGAGGCATGGAGACAGCACAGAGGGTGGGCCACGCCGAGCCTGCTCGATTGGGCCAGATTTGGGCTTATCCCCGCAGCTGTGGCTCGGGTCTCTAGCCTATTTCTAGCAGAAGTCTATTTTATAAAAATGTCATTTGGCCTGTCACACTTTGGAATCTTCCAGAGGTGATGGTAAACAACAAAAAAAAGACCTTTAGCAACCTGATATTCTTCACTTACAATTGGAGTGTTCTTGTCCTTCCTGCCTGCTGGCTTCCCTGGCTCCAAGATAGTAACCAGTGAGTGGTTTGGTGGCTGGCCAGGGTGGCTTGGCTTGGTCTGTGCCCCAGGAGCTCTTGGATCTTATGACCCCTCCCTCTCTAGCTCCTTTTGTCCCCTGGCCCTTAGGCCCTAAAGCTGCATGAGACACACCTGGGCATTTGGGGCATCTTAGGAAGCCACCAGGCCAGGTACCTTGTGTCTGGTAGAGTATGGCAATCTAAAGCCAGAGGCAGGCCCGCCAACAGAGCATGGCAAGGGCAGCCCTACGAGCATGTGATGGCCCCTCTGCCCTGGAAAGCCCCCTGCCCAGGACCTTTGCTCGGGCCGCAGCATTCAGCTCTCACTCTTGGAATGAAGGCCATCCTTGAGCTCACTCTGAACAGAGCTCTGTTCACTGCCAGAGCTATTTTCAACCTCTGGTTGAAATTCACAGCTTATTTTTAGGCACATTTCATGTTGAAAAGCACAAGCCATTTCCCAGCCCTCCAGAATGAGAATAAAGGGTTCCGTTTTCTCTCTGTTCTTGGCTGAGTTGTGGAGGAGAGGGTTTAGGGCTGTGGCTGGGGGGCTTTCTCTGCTTGGAAGGCTGTAGAGGAAGGACTCCAGCCTAATAGCTGGGCCGAGGTGGGCAGGAAGCTCCATGCTCTGCCCCATGACATACTGCAAGGCCGGAGGGAGGTTGGGAGGGCTGCTTGCAAGCAGGTGAGTGCCTCCCAGAGGGGCTCATGTCGGGGCAGAGAGTGGGACCCCCACGAGTCATCTGCAACAGGTGCTTGTGCTGGGGGTTTTAAGGGTCTGGTGCTTAACTCTGTCCTGTGCTGCAGCCCTGGCCTCTCTGTTTCCTCCCTGTACTCATCTACTCAAGTTCTAGCTCCTTCCTGCCGTTAGTGCTTCGGAGCCATCCCTGAGGTATCAGGGCCACTGTGTCTTGGCTGGCCTTGGATTTGGCCATTGCCTCCCAAGTCCCAGCTACCATAGGACTGGTTTTTACTTCAACCATAGAGGCATTTTTAAACCACTTTTAACAAGGATGCATTTATTCTGATTTACTCTTATTCTTGCCTTTCCTCCAAATACCTGAGAGCCCATTATGCAATTAGGAAGGAAGGTTGTGCTAGGCAGGTGGGAGGGGAAGAATGCAGAATTCTAGGTAATTCAGGAAAACTGAAAAACACTTCCTGAGTTGTCAGGGCTGGTTGCCTTCCAGTTCAGACAGTAACCTTGAGTTCAGGGGCCGAGGGCTTTTCTCCCTCAACCTCAGATGGGGAGGCACCAGGCCCTCTTTCATGAGATTTCACGAGGTGGTACATGCCAGGCAGGCACTTGGAACTGTGCCTGGCACATGGCAAGTGCTCACCAAGCTTTAGCTATTTTTAAAATGTTCCTCTTCCTTCCTCTGTCAGACTGAGGGCTGGATGAGCCCCCTGCCCAGTTGGGGAGATTGTTGGAGTAGGGAGACAACATGCAGGAAAGGGGGCAATTCTGACCTAGATAATTTTCGATGTTGACTCCCTTCTGCAGGTCGCCTTTGTGAGGTCCAGTGAGGGTTTTAGACCCTTGCAGGAATCTGTTGTGCTTCCTGATGAGAGACCGAAGTCCTCTGTGCTCCCCACCCCCATGACTCCTCAAAGTAAAGTGTTTGGGACCCCCAGAGCCTCAGTGCTAGAGTTGTCCCCAGGGGGAGGAGGCTGGGTTAGCTAACAGTATCTGAGGTCTCAGCCTTCTCTGAGGATGACCTGTTTCTTCCTAGTTCTGGTTCTGAGGGTGAAGCCCCCACCACCTCCCGCACCCATGTTTCTGCTCTCACATTTCTGTCTTGGGATGCTACACGGGGCTTGACTTAGGGGTTCTTGGGCTCTGATTCCAGTCTTGGCACTGGATCTTGCCCCATGCTGAGGATCTGGGGGTCCTGGGTTATCACCCCAAGCACTTACCTGGAAGAGTCATAGAGTTGAGGCAGGGGATGGGGTCCATTTCCACTTGCCTTATGGATTTCCATCTGTTTGTGAGTGTGGAGGACTGGGGTCTCTTGCTGATAACACAGATTTCTGGCTGACATTTGCTTTCAGTAGTAGGGAGAAGTATGGATTCAAGGGGATGCTTGACAGGTAAGGCATTTTGGGTGTTTACAGCAGGGTTGAATCCCAAATTTATGTGTTGGAGGGGAGCCTCTCCTTTCTCCCACTGGCCCCCATTCTGGCTCTGAATTTCCCAAGATTGTTGTCTGGCTCTTATCAGCAGGTGAGTCGGAATATGCTCAGATACTTATGTGTCTTAGAAGAGGGTTGGTTTCATGGAAGCCAGACTCTCGACAGCCTTTAACAACTTGGTGAGCAGTTTAAGAGCTGTGCCGCCCCTGTGTGCTGGTCCACAGTGAAGCTAGGTCAAATCTCTCCTGTGACCTCAGGCAGTTCATCTTGATTCTCTGTACTCAGATTTCTCCCCACCGGTCCACATTACATCCTTTGGGCATTTTCCATTTTAGGGGCTTACTGTGGAAAAGATCATCCTGCAGGGGTGGGGGTAGGGTGGCCGCAACAGCCATTGCTGACTCTGGGTGACAGAGGCCCTCAGACAAGATGTCTCACTTCACACTCAAGTTTCATTTTCGTCACCTTTACTTGAGAGGAAGTCATGGAAAGTGCTCTGGGTTTCTTAGTTTCAGTGGGAAGACAGAGACTAAAAATAAAGAAGATTCAATATTTGTTACCAAGTTACAATTAATTAATTTATTTGTTGTGTGATTGGGAGAGGGGCAGAGAGAGAGAGGGAGAGAAAGAATCCCAAGCAGACTCCTCACTGTCAGTGCAGAGCCTGATGCAGGCCTCAACCTCACACACCATGAGATCTTGACCTGAGCCGAAACCAAGAGTCAGACGCTTAACCGACTGAGCCGCCCAGGCGTCCTGTGAGCTACTATTTAAAGGAAGTTCCTGCTTGAATCAGAGCATCCTTGTACAGTGGCCGGGAGTAACATGGCTGTGTGAAGTCTAGAAGCACCAAAGATTCTGATGCTTCCCACGGAGGGGCTCTTTGGGCCCGGAATCAGCGTGGGGAGCTGGGCTCCTTCCCTCAGGGTCCGACTTGTGTCTGTTACCGGGAAGCAGGCAAGATCTCCTTTTCCTTCCAGAGGCTAAAACTGACTTTATTGGGAGGTGGGTCAGGGCTATCCCAGCACATGTTAAATAATTACCGTGTTTACCAGAAGGGAGAAGTTGCCTTTGGCAGTGCAGTGAGGAGACAGGCCCTTTAACATTTGACATAGATTGCAGTAAGCCTCTTGCAATGGTTCTCAAACCTTAATGTGCTTCAGAATCACCCTGAGGCCTTGTTAAACACAGCCTGCCCCATTCCCAGAGCATCTGATTTGGTAGGGAATTTGAAGTTTCTAGGTGATGTTGATGGTCCAGGGACCCACTTTGAAGAGTCACTGGTCTACTGGAAAACAGTCTAGCCAATTGTGACCATGGCATCCTGGGCAGGGACGTAGGGGGAAGAAGAGAGCCTCTGTCCATCTTGGGGAGTTTACGTGCTCGTGGGGACTAACTATAGTTTGGGAAAAGCACTTGGGGGATTGGGTCCCTTTCAGCCCAGTTTGGAGAATTATGGTCCACTTCTTTCCAAAAGAGGAAAAGTGGTATTGCATTGGCTCTAATCTCAGTCTAGCGTTAAATTCCATCACATCCCTGTGGGCTCTTTAAACCCAGAGGCACCCAGTAGGCCCTGCTTACAGTTGGGCAGGCAGATGTGTGTTTTTTTTAGCAGCCAGGATGCACTAGGAGGAAGGATGGTACCCAGGGCAGCCCTCTATGGGCCTCTGCCAGCTGTCTTGCTGTCTTGGCTCCTTTTCTGCCCGTCAGTGCTGCTGCACCAGTCCAGTCACCTGCTCCTGAATCCACGTGCTGTGGCTCACCTGCCTCCTGTGTTGTCCTCAGTATCCCTGACTCCTGCCTCTTGCCCTCTAGACAGCGATGCCTATATCAGCTCCCATCCTCCAGAGCCTGAGGAGCCTTTAGGGAAGCTGACAGGTAAGAGTCTCTGGCACCCGAGCTTGAGATGGCCTGGTGCTCATGGCTCAACATCTAAGCCCCCAGGTGAAGGTCTTCTTTGTGGAGCCTTTTGGGGAAGTGCCTCCAGGCAACAAGAGTAGGACCAAGTCCCAAAATAGCAGCAACAGTAGTGGTGGCAAGAGGATGGGGTTGTGGGATGAGACAGAGGCTGCATCCCCTTCTCTGAGCGGCCCCTTTGAGTTGTAGTTTCCTGCCACTGGAAAATTCTCATCCATTCCACAAACAGGTAGCTCCCTATCCAGAGAAGAGTGGCAGGAAGGCCTATCCAGGAAGGAAAAAAGCCCTATTTAATGACTTAAACCAACAGGAGGCATGGTTTCAGAAATCCTGGGCAAGGCATGGTGAGATACTCACAGTGTCATGAAGATGGAAGAACCTGCCTCTGGAATCCTCACAAGGCCCGGGGACCCTTGCGTCTAGTTCTGCGTGTGTCAGGATACATTGGGAGCATAAACCTGGGCGCTCACACATACCTTTGAGAGCTCTGTTATCTCATTCAAGGCTCTCAGAACTATCTGCTTTCCTTTCGCTCTGGCAGCCATAGTGTGGGTTCAGGGTCAGTGGAGATTCCACATTGCGTGTGGGGAAATGAGCCTAAATCTTGGGACAGTGTGCAGTGGGATCCTGAGACCATGATGCTTTGCTACAAAGCATGCATGACCCAGGGCCACTGCTGTGATGCTGCCATTTTGCTGACAGTGGTAACAAGTGTCTACAACCCTGTCAGGCCACGCTGATAAGTCTCCTTCACGGAAGAGCCAACAGAGGCCATGTGTGGTTATAAAACAGAGAGGGTGGGCAAGAACTGAGACTGTTGGGATTTGAGAGTCTTCTTCAGTTCCATGCTATTTTTTTCAAACCCAGAAACCTAAAAATGGAGGAAATGAGCCACAAGTGGAAATAGACCCAGTTGCTTAAGTCTGACTAAGACTTTGGGCTGCCTTCGCCACCCCCCCACCCCCCCACCCCCCGCTGCCCGCCCTCTGTTCTCCAGCAGAACTATACTCAGCCTTTCAGCTTCTTTCCAGATGACATTTCCTCCATGCGGCCTTCCCTGGGAGGCCCTCGGGTTGCGAATTCTTCCCGCCCCACCTACTGGAGCACTCGCTCTGCTTGCTGGAGCAACTCCTCTTTCCTGTAGTCAGTTATTCACTGGTCTGTCTGGTCTCCCCAGAGGGCTGGGGCCTTGGTCTTCTTGTGGTGCCCAGCATGTAGCTGGAACCCAAAATGCTCTGGAAATCAGAGCTCAGTGGACACGTGCCTGCAGTCTGTGGGCAGCATGGGTTGAACCTGTGAGGCAAGAGGCAGGCCCTGGCTGTTTCTTTTGGCATTTTTGATGGTCCCAGGCTAAATGAAGGAAATCACTTTCTGGCCTGGTTTGCCACTTTGGGGGCAGGTGCATGGGGTGGTATGGGCAGTGACTGGGCAGTGGAGCATGGTAGAATCTGCATATCTGGACTAGAAGTTTCAGTACTTCTCATTTTCAATGGAAAAAAGCCCTTTGCAGTTTATATTTTCCAGATTGGATGGCAGCGTTGGCCCATGTGTTGTAAGGGTGTTAGATAGTGCTTGTGTTTATGTTCTCATTGGTTACCATGGAAAAAATCAGAATAGATGGTTTCCATGGAGATTATCTTAAAATTAGTTTCTTTGAAGGTCTGGACATTGCTGCAGGGTTCACAGAATGCTTGTGGTGACATTGGGGGCTTTCTCTGCGGCAATGCCAAAGGCTGGTCTGAACATTCATGAATTGAGACAGATCTACCTCCTGGACTTGAAAGTGCCAGGACACCCGGCTGGGGACCCTCGTCAACTTCTTCCTAGGGTCCCACTTGCCTGGCCACCACTCATTCCAGTCACCTGGGAACTTTTTCTTTTTTATTAAATGAAACAAAACAAAAAACCTTTGAACTGTGGAAAATTTCAAGCTCACACAAAAGGTAGAGAGACTAGTATAACAGACCCCCATGTACCTTTCATCTAGCTTCAGCATTTTGCCAATCTGTTTTGTTCATCTCCACCACCCCCACCCCACACACGTTTTTTTGTTTTTTTTTTTTTTAGTGGAGTCGGAGTATTTTTGTTTAATCCCAGATACATTATTTTACCCTAAATAAAGACTTTTCTTCGTTGTATAACTGTAGTGCTCTTTTCACACCCAACAAAATTAATAATTCCTTACTATCATCTGTCTAGTCCATATTCACATTTTTTCATATGTGTCAAGAATATGGCTTTGTGCTTCTTGTTCAAATAAAGATTTGGGAGGCTTTGAGAAAGTCCAATCTCTGCTCCCCACCGTGGTTCTGGAGCATGGAGAGATTGAGCAGTCTTGGCCCAGAGGTGCAGGTAGGTTGGGGGCAGGAGGAGCTCTGGGATGCCTCTCTCCCACCATCCTTAGGGATATTTGTGTACTGTGAGCTCCAGGAACCCCTTGCTCCAGCCTGGAGATGGATCAGCTGCTGCCAGCTGTCCTGGGGCGGGCATCCGCTGGGGGGCGCTGTCCCTCTTTGCAGCCTGTGGGGGAGGCAGGGAGAGAGGTGATGTAACCTTGGTTCACAACAGCTGTATGCAAGTTAATTTTCCAGGAAGGGGAGGCTGGGAGACCCCACGGGATGCAGCCTCCCTAGACTCCTCCCTGGGGGTGAGCGCTTTGGCCCAGAAGAGTCCCGCCGCCTCTGCAGGGTAGGCAGAGCCAGTCATGGTTATCTGTCCTGGCAGGCTTTGCTCGTGTCCTGAGATGCTACACAAAATATGAATTGCCAAGCTTGGAAGTGATGCCTGGGTGTGGTCGTTGCCTCTAACACTCTCCATTGAACTAAGTGCAAGGAGAGTTTAAAATAGCCAGCCTTTGTTCCCGAGGTTTTAAAAATTCAACCCCAGTAGTTACAATGAGCTGTCTTCAAGTGGATCTATAAATAAACTGCTACTGTTCCTCTTTGTCACCGAGAGCTTCGGCGTCTTCCAGAGACGTCGGCTCTGCCGCTCATCTTCATTAGCTGCCTCTCATCTGTGGGGCAGCTGCAGCCAGCAGCAGGCTGGGCTGACAGCGTGTAGTTGTAATGACAGCAACACGTTCCCTCTTAAAAAGCCACATTTTAAAAGCCAAGATTAACTACACAGGGAAAGATGTATTTTCGCATAGGAGAAACCTGGCAGAGAGGTCACCATCACCATTGATCAAGGTCAGCACCACTAATAATATGTCCTGTTCGCATGAGTTCTGTGATGTCAGGTGTTTGGCTTTTGTGGTGTTCTTGTCAAAAATGCTAACCTCGATTCAATCCTGAGAAAACTTCGGACAGACCCTAATTGAGGGACATTTGACAACATAACTGATCAGTACTCTTTGAAAGTGTCAAGGTCGGGGCACCTGGGTGGCTCAGTCAGTTAAGTGTCCGACTTCAGTTCAGGTCAGAGTCGTGTCTCCATGCTGACCGCTCAGGGCCTGGAGGCTGCTTCAGATTCTGTGTCTCCCTCTCTGCCCCTCCCCTGCTCACGCTCTGTCTCTCAAAAATAAATAAATGTAAAAAATTAAAATTAAAAAAAAAATGAAAGCGTCAAGGTCATGAAAGACAAGAGAAAACTGAGGAGCTGACCTAGGTTGCAAAAGACCAAGGAGAAATAACTAAATGCAGCATGAGGTCCCAGATGGGATTCTGGAACAGCAGGATCCAAGGACATTAGTAGGAAAACTGGTGGAGCTCAAGTGGGGTCCTTAGTTTGGTTAATGGTATTGTCCCAAGATTAATTTCCTGGTCTGATCATTGTACTAATGGTTATGTAAGACGTTAGCACTGGGGAAGCCTGGGGGAGGGATATATGGAAATTCTCTGTACTATTTTTTACAACTTTTTTCTAAGTCTAAAATTAGTTCAAAGCAGTTTAATTTTTTTAAAAGAAAGTCTCCAGTCAACACTGGGCTTTAGCTCCCTCCCAGAGTGCCTCAGCCCAGATGTTTGCTATGGAAGGGTAGGTGTTTCTGGCTCAAGGGAGGGGGTAGGTAACCCTGAGGTGCTCAGTGCGCAGCCTGGAGTGGGCCCTCAGTAACATTTGTGGAACGGAACTGAGCAAGAGCTGGCCCCAAGAGAAGCAGGTCATGTTCAGAGAGAATGAGCTGGCCGAGGTATTGGTCACTGGCATGGAGACTGTGCAGTGGCTTCATCTCGTTGTCTGTGTTGTCACGTGTGCGAATGCTTCAGAGGTGCATTGGCTCCAGGAGCCCCGGGGCAGACTCAGCAGATGTCCTCTAGCATGAGCACAGGCCCGTGACCGGCCTGCCTTCTCCCGAGGCCTCTTGGGGTTGTGTGGAAAACTCTACCCCCACCGCTGCCCGGTTCCTCCTTGGCTCTGGCCCTGGCCCCCAGCTCTGCCTTGCGGCCCACTTGTGTGAGTTTCTGGCTATACTGGGTATGATGGCCTGGAGGGCTTCAGTGCCTAAAGGCCTGGGATGTTTCCCTGTTCCCTCAGAGCCCTTCCAGAGAGGAGGGCCAGGGACCCCCTCTGTGCCAAGGGAAGTTCTTGCTGCGTGATAGCCTGCTTGCTTTCTCATGGCCTCCACCCATTTGTAGTTGCTTAGCCTTCCTCTCCTGGCTCATCCTTGCTCCTTTCTCCCCAGAGTTTCCCTCACCTGGCTGTGTCCCTGCAGTGAGACAAACCTTTCCAGCTCCACTGCTTTCTCTTAGGGGCATATTTGGATGTCGGAATGACTTCCCAGGTCCTGCTTATCAAGGCAATGCTTTCACTCCTTTGAAAACTTTGGCGTTTATACATCAGCCCTCTTGTATGTGGGGCAGTACTTGGAAACTCCCAGAGAGTGTGGCTGGGGGATAGCCGGAGGTTGCGGGGGCTAGAGCCTGGGAGTGGCTGTTAGACCCTGGGTGTGGAGGCCTCAGTCTTGATTTGGGCCTGGGGGAGGAGGTGGGGCACCTTGGTTTGTGCAGTTAGCATCTCCCATGTGCCAGGCGCGTCTGTGAGGGACACAAGTGTGATAGGATGCCACCTGCCTCAAAGGGACCACTCCCTGAGGAGAGGACTGTGAGGTGAGAAAGTGCGCCCTGAGCTATCTGCAGTTCTAGGGTGGGTCAGGCACATGGATCCCTCATCCATTTTAGACCCATCCTTTGACCCCTTCACAATTCTCACTTCAAAGAATACTCTTTCCCCTTCCCATCAGTGGGGGCCTGGAATCAAAGGGTGGCTTTTAGACCCAAATGTGATCCATCGTTATGGAGCGTTTGATTCCATTCTGAGGCTGCCCTGTTGGCCCCAGGCCCCTGTGCCCCTGAGCCTGTTGGCTCCCTCTGTGCACACAGATGACCCGGCACCCTGCCTTCCTTGGGAGCCTACTGTGGGGAACACACAAAGGCACCCTGCACATTCATACTCTAGATGAAAGCCAACACAGTAACCAAATTCCATACTGATATTTAGGCTGGCTTGGAAGAACATTGGCAGGATTGCCGAACAATTAGATGATTTTAAGACACCAGAATTCCTCCTGGGTTCAGGGCTATGTTTAGAACCAGAAGTTTTCTCTCTTGTTGGACTCCAGGCCGGAACTCTAAATTATAGGGCAGACAAGACTGTTGTATATCTAGTCCACAAATATGTGTGGTGGATTCAGTACCAGGTTTCTTTTGAGCTCTGATTTGAGAAAATGGCCATGACTTTTTCCATTTGAAGAGCTGGAGAGGAGGGTGAGCTCAAGTGAGCTCCGTCCTATTTTCTGCTCTCCTTGCCAGCATCAGGTTTAGCAAACAGAGGCAGGCAGACATAGACACCTATTAACTTTTCATGAGGGCAAATTGTCAAAGCCAAAGGCCTGAGGCAAAGACTGTAAGAAACGTGTCCTTGAATCTCTGTACCTTCACTTAGCAGACTATGCAATGAGCAGTTGAATGAAAGATTAAGTTGAAAAGATTTAATCATGGTGCGTGTGTCTGTCCATTTCTTTCAGTTTTGTGCTCAGCCCTGTTTTGGAAACACAGTGACACACTTCAGTGTTTTTAGTGGGCGGTGGCCAGTCGGGCTGCTTCCTGGGTCTGTATGAGTTGGGTACCAATGAGGCAGCCTAGATCTTGGGCCCAGGTCACCTTCCTCTCCCTTTTGCGGTCCAGAGTCAAGCCGTGGACCAGTTCCTGGATACTTTTGTCTGTTACAGTTTCAGTTTCCAGAATAGGCTGAGCAGGGGGCAAGGTCCAGTGTTAGAGATTGAGAGAAGAGGAGAAATTTCCATCTTGAACAGGTGTTAATAATTGACCACCCCACTTACCATAGTGGGGAGTTCTGTCACGTCGGCTCACAGCATCTTTGTGGTAAATCTCCAGCCACTACTGGCTGCCGGCCAGGTGTTTGCAGACCTTGCATGTTCATGACTGTCAAGCTGCATAGGGACCCCTAAGTGGCTGGGGCCTAACATTCCATACACCTGGCAGCCGCTGCTTGGGAAATGCTACCTGGGCACCTCCACTGATGACCAGGGAGATTGAGGCTTTGGGAATTAAACTGTACTGAAATGTGAGTCTGGTTTGGAACTATAATCACCATACCAATGGTGGACCTCATGGACCTCACCTGGAGTCTTCAGCCGTGGGTTTTGCCCCCTGGTGATGTCCAATGGAGACGTAGTGATTTTCACCTTGAGTACAGAGTGACTGTGATGGGTATGCAGTGTCATGATGGGCAGGTCGGGCTTCAGGGGCATTTCAGTTGTAACTGCATCTTTTTTTTTTTTTTAAAGTCAGGCTTGCATGGGGTGCCTGGGTGGCTCAGTCGGTTGGGCGTCCAACTTCGGCTCAGGTCATGATCTCGCGGTTCGTGGGTTCGAGGCCTGCGTCAGGCTCTGTGCTGACACCTTCCAGAGCCTGGAGCCTGCTTCGGATTCTGTGTCTCCCTCTCTCTCTGACCCTCCCCAGCTCACACTCTGTCTCTCTCTCTTTCTCTCAAAAATAAATAAACATTAAAAAAAATAAATAAAGTCAGGCTTGCTTATTTACTTCTTTTAAAGCTTATTTATTTTGAGAGAGAGAGAGAGAGAGAGAGAGAAGGAGGGAGGGAGAATGAGTCCCAAGCAGACTCTGCGCTGGCAGCATGGACCCCAATGCAGGGCTTGATCCCACAAACTGTGAGATTGTGACCTGAGCCAAAATCATGCATTTCATGCTCTACTGACTGAGCCAGCCATGAGCTCCAGCATTCACCATTAAAAAAAAAAAACAAAACAAAAACTGCTCTAGGAGTTTGGACAAACATATACAGTTATGTAATCACCACCACATTCAAGGTGCAGAATATTTCCATCATCCCAAAAGTTCCTTTTTGCCACTCTTTATCAATCCACTCCTTCCACCTCCAGCCCCTGGCAACCACTAATCTGCTTTCTGTCACTACAGATTGGTTTGTGTTTTTCCGAATTTGATATAAATGGAATCATGTAGTTATATATTTTTTCTGGTCTGTCCCCCCCCCCCCCCGCGCCCCACTCAGCCTAATTATTTTGAGATTCACCCTTGTTGTTAACATGTATCAGTAGTTCATTTGTTTTTAATGCTGAGGAGTACTCCATTGAATGGATTATAGCACATTTGTCTGCTGTTGCTGAACACTTGGGTTATTCCCAATTTTGGGCTATTACAAATAAAGTTGCTGTTAACTTTTATGTACTTATATTTCTATGGACATAATTTCCCTTTTTCTTGGGTACATACCTAGCTGTGGAATGGCTGGGACATATAGGTATATGTTTAGCCTGTCAAGTAATTATCAGACTGTTTTCGAAAGTGGTTGTACCATCTTACATTCTCCCCAGCAGTGTCTGAGTTTGAATTTCTCTAACCTCCTTGTCAGCACTTGGTATGGTCAGTCTTTTTAACTTTAGACTGTTCTAATAGGTGTATACTGGTATCTTACTGTGATTTTAATTTGCATTTTGCTAACGACTAATGATGCAGAGCATCTTTTTATGTATCATTGCCATTTTTATATGTTCTTTGATGAAGTATCTGTTCACATCTTTGCTTATTTGTTTTTTGAATATTAAGTTTTTTTCTCATTGGTTTTGACAGTTCTAAAATATTCTTGATATGTGACTTATAAATATTTTCTCCCAATCTGTAGTTTGCGTTTTCATTTTCTTTATTTTTTAATTTTTTTTAATGTTTATTTTTTGAGAGACAAAGAGACACACAGAGTGTGAGCGGGGGAGGGGCAGAGAGAGAGGGAGACACAGAATCTGAAGCAGGTTCCAGGCTCTGAGCTGTCAGCACAGAGCCTGATGCCGGACTCGAACTCAGGAACCGTGAGATTGTGACCTGAGCCGAAGTCGGACGCCCAACCTACTGAGCCACCCAGGCACCCCTCTTTTTTTTTTTTTTAAGTTTATTTATTTATTTTGAGAGAGAGAGAGAGAGAGAGAGAGAGAGAGAGAGAGAGAGGGAGGGAGGGAATGGGGAAGGGGCAGAGAGAGGGAGACAGAATCCCAAGCAGGCTCCGTGCAGGCAGTGCAGAGCCTGATGGGGGCTCAAACTTATGAACAATGAGATCATGACCTGAGCTGAAGTCGGACACTTAACTGACTGAGCCACCCAGGCGTCCTGAGTTTTCATTTTCTTAACTGTCTTTCAAATAGTAGTTTTAAATTTTAATGAAGTTCATTTTATCAGTGCTTTCTTTTATGGGCCATTCTTTCAGTGTCATATCTAAGAAATCTTTGCCTAATCCAAAGTTACAAAGATCTTCTCCTATGTTTTAGAAAAGAAAATTATACAAATACTATAATTTTAGGTTTTACATGTAGGTCTGTGATCCATTTTGAGTTACTTTTTGTATGTGGTGTAAAGTATGTAACAGAGTTCATTGTTTTACATATGGATAGCCAGTTGTTCCTGCAACTGTCTTTACTAAGTTGTTTGTGTAACTGTGTTAAAAATTAATTGACCAGATATCTGTGGGTGTATTTCTGGACACTGTTTGTTCCATTGTTCTATTTGTCTGTCTTTTCACCAGTACCACGCTTGTCTTGGTTGCTGTAGCTTTAGACTAAGTCTTGAAATCAGGTAATGTGAATTTTCTCATTTTCTTCTTCTGTTCAAAATTGTTTTGGCTTCTCTAGTTGCTCTGCCTTTTCATACAGATTTTAGAATCAGCTTCTTGATTTCTGTAGTTGATTTCAGGGAGAATTGAGATTTTCATAACATTGAGCCTTCAGTATATAAACATGGTACTTCATTGATATTGGTCTTCTTTGATTTTACTCATCAACGTATGGTAGTTTTTTTGCATATATGTTATTAGACTTATATCTAAGCATTTTGTCGTGGGTTGAATGGTGGCCCCCCCAAAAGATATGTCTGTGTCCTGACCCCCAGAACCTGCAATTGTGATTTTATTTGGGAAAAGGATCTTTGACGATGGAATTAATTGGCCCTAAATCCAATGACAAGTGTCCTTACAAGAGATACACAGAGAGAAGAAGATAAGGCCATGTGGAGATGGAGGTAGGGACTGGAGTTATGCATAAACTAGGGAATCCTGGAGCCACCAGAAGGTGGAAGAGGCAAGAACGGATTCTCCCTTAGTGCCTCCAGAGGGAAGGGATCTTGTTGATACCTTAATTTTGGATTTCTGATCTCTAGAACTCTGAGAATAAATTTCTCTTGTTTTAAGCCATCAAGTGTGACAGTTTGTTAGAACAACCATAAGAAAGTAATAATAAAATTCATGAGGGGTGCCTGGGTGGCTCAATCGGTTAAGCATCTGACTCTTTATTTCAGCTCAGGTCATGATTTCACAGTCTATGAGATCAAGCCCCGAGTTAGGCTCCATGCTGACAGCATGGAGCCTACTTGGGATTCTCTCTCTCCTTCTCTCTCTGCCCTTCCCCCACTCATGCTTATGCACACTCTCTCTCAAAATAAATAAACTTTTTAAAAAATTCATGATTTTTGTGCTATTAAAAAGATAATGACCAAGGATTTTTGAAAATTAATGAAAGGTGTCAAACCATAGATCCAAAAACCTCAGAGAAAGGACAAGCAAGCTGAATAAAAAACAAAACTAAAACCCTGCACAAATTATATTGAAGTTTTTGAAAATCAAACATTAAGAGAAAATCTTGAAAGTCGACAGGAAAGAGACATTATATACAGAGCTGGTCAAAGGTAAGAATCACAGACGAATTTTCATATGAAACTACACAATCCAGAAGACATTGAAGTAACATCTTAAAGTGTTGAAAGAAAAAACTGTCAACCCAGAATTCTGTACTTAGCAAAAATATCTCTTAAAAATGAAAGAGAAAGGGGCGCCTGGGTGGCGCAGTCGGTTAAGCGTCCGACTTCAGCCAGGTCACGATCTCACGGTCCGTGAGTTCGAGCCCCACGTCAGGCTCTGGGCTGATGGCTCGGAGCCTGGAGCCTGTTTCCGATTCTGTGTCTCCCTCTCTCTCTGCCCCTCCCCCGTTCATGCTCTGTCTCTCTCTGTCCCAAAAATAAATAAATGTTGAAAAAAAAATTTTTTTTAAATGAAAGAGAAATAGACTTTTTTCAGACAAAAGCTGAAATAATTCACTACCAGCAAATTTGGTCTATAAGGAATGTCTCTTTTCTCTCTCCTTTCCTTCTGGAATTCCATTCATACATGTTAGACAATTTGATATTGTCTCACAGTTTATGGATGCTCTGTTCTGTTTTTTTCACCCCTATTATCTTTCAGTTTGAGGAATTGATCAATGTTTAAGGACATTGATTTATTTTCCTCAGCTGAGCTGAGCCTATAAATAGCCTGTCAAAGCCATTCTTCATCTCAGTTACTGGGTTTCTTATTTTTAGCATTTGCGTGGACTCTTTCTTGTAATTTCTACCTCCCTGGTGGAATTCCGGATCTGTCTGTGTGTATTGTCCACATTTTCCAATTCGACCTTTAACATGTTAGTCATTGTTATTTTAAATTGTATGTCTGATAGTACCAACATCGAAGTCCTCTGATTCTGCTGATTACTTTCTGTCTGACAGTGTCTTTTTCCTTGCCTTTTGTATGTCTCGTAATTTTTGATTAAATGCTGTACATCATGGTTAGGACAGTAGAGACAGAAGTAAATAGTCTTATCAGGAGTTGAGCTGAGTTTAGTGTTACTGTGTACTTAGGTAAGGTCTGGGTGTTGGAGGGTTTTTCTCAATGTTCCTGCTCCACCCCCAGCTTTCAACCTTCCTTGGGGGCCTGTTCCTCAGAGGGCATCTATTTCCATGCTCTTACACCTCCCCTAGCAATAGCCTGCTGGTGCAAGGTTGTTGGTGCTGGCTAGCTTTGTTGCAAGTCTTCTCTGTTAGCCTGGCCCCAGCTTTAGTCTTAGACAGGCCCTATATCCCTCGGTCTTAGAAGTAGGGCATTCTTAGTAGCCCATCCCCTCCCTCAGCCTTAGGAAGCCTGAGTGATGTTGGCTCCGGATGGTTTCTTGCCTTTCCTCACCAGGGGCAGCGGGGTTTTATCTTTGCTCATCTCCCAATAACTTATAGGTTTTGTTCTGTAGGAGAGAAGGGTCCTGTTAGGGTTTCATGCCTTTTCCGTGTCAGCTGCCTTCCTCTGGGTTTGCACCCTCAGGGATGGTTTTCTCCCATCTCCTGCCCTGCCGCCAATCTTTGTCATGAATTCCCAGTGGAGGTCTGTGAAAAACTTGTGAGTGGATGCAAACTCCATTTGTGTCTGTGGTTCCCAGGGGTTCTTCACTCTCACACTCTCTATACTCAGCCTCTAGCAGTTTGTTGGCTTAACTCAGTTCTTCTTACCCACTTATATAACACCCAGTGCCCCTTCCTCCCATGCTTTGCCATAGGTGAGCTGATGTTCACTTCCTGTTTTCCTTAGATGAGTCTGCCTTTCCTTAGATTTCAGGCTAGCTGTTTGCTTTGTGACTTCAGTTCTCTGATTTAAGAAAGTTTTGGATTGCTATTCTTGCAATTGCTATATTGTAATTCTTTTGGATTGCTAGTCTTTTTCTTGTTAGGATGGGGTTAATGTTTTACCCAACTTTCTACATCCTAGGCAGAGGCTCCTTATCCATATCTGCATCTTGATGATGAATAAGTGAGACCATAGTCAGTCCAGATGGGTTGACTTCTTGTCACAAGGAAGACCTGCAGGCTATTTTGTTGTTGTGTTTTTTAATGAAAATTTATGGTTAGTGACCCATGTGTTTAAGTGACTGAGATCAACCACAGATATTTCTGCAGTTTCTACTGTGTGCAAAGTGTGAGTTCCTGGTGGCATGTGATAGGCTGGCAGCAGCAGAAACTGAGACAAGCAATTTAACCTACTATGAGAGCCCAGGATCCCACACCAGGGTGGGGTGAGAGGGGACCCCTACATACCCCAAATGAGATTTCCACAGTTAAACAGATTTGTCTTTTCTGAGTTTTCACCTTTTTTAAAAAAAATTTTTTTTAGTGTTTTATTTATTTTTGAGAGAGAGAGTGAGAGCATGCAAGTGGGGGAGGGGGAGAGAGAGAGAGAGAGAGAGAGAGAGAGAGAGAGAGAGAGAGAGAATCTCAAGCAGGCTCCATGCTGTCTGTGTAGAGCCCAATGTGGGGCTGTATCTCACAAACCGTGAAAGCATGACCTGAGCTGAAATCAAGAGTCGGATGCTTAATCAAGTGAGTCACTCCAGTCAGGTGCCTTCCCCCCCCACTTTTTTTTTAATGTTTGTGTATTTATTTTGAGAGAGTACAAGCAGGGGAGGAACAGAGAGAGGGAGAGAATAGAGAATCCCTAGCAGGCCCCAGCACTGTCAGCATAGAGCCCAACGCAAGGATCGATCCTACGAACTGAACCATGAGATCACGACCTGAGCTGAAATTAAGAATTGGACGCTTAACCAACTAAGCTACCCCACCTTTTTTTAATTTTGATGTTAAGCTGTTTATATTTGGGGTGCCTGGGTGGCTCAGTCAGTTGAGTAGCTGACTCTTGATTTCTGCTCAAGTTATGATCCCAGGATCATGGGATCAATCCCTGTGTCGGGCTCCGTCCTGAGTGTGGAATCTGCTTAAGATTCTCTCTCTCTCCCTCTGTCCCTCTCCCCCACTGGCACACTCTCTCTCCCTCTTTCTCTAAAATAAAAAATAACAATAATAAATAATGAGATGTTTATATTTGGCACAAGTGAAAGATGACAACTTGGTACAGCTCTGTAGGTATGTACATGTAGGCTAATGTGACTTTACTCATGCATGCTATGCCTGCGAACCACCAGGCAGGGCCCCAGGACCCTTTGATGTTGAATGGGCAAAGCACTGATAGGATTTTCCTCCTTCAGTGCTGCTCCAGTTATTCCATCACTATCATTACTCACGGCCCTGGCGCGTGTGTCCCTTCCCACTCTTGTTTGTCATCTTATCTCTGCTTATCGCTTGTTTGCCAAGCTCTGGGAAATACCACATCTCCAGGGTGCTGGAGTGCAGGTGAGTGGCCACGATGCTGTGTCAGGTGGGGCTGTTGGCCCTTTGCCTTGGGAAGGTTTCATTACACAGGAATGTCACCGTGGTGGGCTTGGCTCTTTGAGGCATCCAGTGTGTGTGGAGGGCCCGCTCTGTGTTCAGCTCTGTGCCAGGCAGGCATTCCAGGGCAGGTGGGTGGGGGAATGACGCAAAAAGTGTTAAACACAGGATGTAAGAGAAGCTGGGCATGTGGAAGCAAAACTGCAGGCCATGTCACCTGTCAGTAGCTGCCTGATGTCAGGGAACTGCCTGTACTTTGGGTTCTGATCTCAGCTCTGTCGTTTCCTGAGTGACTTCGAGCAAGATTCTTACCTCCCTGAGCCTCCTTCCCCATCTGAAAAATAAGGTTAAGGGGAACCTGGGTGACTCAGTTGGTTAAGCGTCTGACTCTTGGTTTCTGCTCAGGTCACGATCTCATGGGTTCATGGGTGTGAGCCCCGCATTGGGCTCCGTGCTGCCAGCTTGGAGCCTGCTTGGGATTTTCTCTCCCCACCCCCCACCCCGGCCTCAAAAATAAATAAATAAACTTTAAAAAAAAAAAAAAAGAAAGAAAAAAGAAGGTTACTAACACCTGCTGTGAAGGGCCCCTATAAGGATTAAGCGAAGTGACATGTATAAACGCTGGCACATGGTAGGTAATAAGTAGACAGCAGTGACTGCCGTCTTTATATGCCGGCCTGGTGGTGTGTTAAGTGCTATAATGTCCACTGTTGAGAGAGGACAAGGAAGCAGAAAAGGGCCATGTCCTGGTGGACAGGGACCAAACGGCGTGGCCAGAGGAATAGCCTGGGGCAGGCAGGACCCTGGACCTTGTGAGTGAGGCTTGAGGCTGGGAACCTTCCGACAGTCACTTTCTTTCTGAGCCTCAGTCTCCTTTATTGTATAATGGACGCAGCCTGTGAAGCTTGGAGTAGGTGGGAAAACACGGTGGTTCCTGCTTTCCTTTCCTCCCAAGGCTACCTCCCTGACTTGACACATGGCTGCTGTCCTCAGTGCACCTTTGGAGCTGGCTCGGTTTTGGCTCAGAAGGAGGGTTCCTGTTGCGAGTCAGTGGTGCTCCCTCCTCCCTCCCCCCCTCCCCCCCCATCACTGGGCTTCCAGAGACTCCGCTCTGCACTGTCAGTTTCTGGGCCGTTTTTCAGAAACACTCAGAATTTCCATTCCATCTTTCCCAGGCAGCAGGCAGCGCCCGTCTGACCACTCCTCAAGGATGCTGGCTGTCGGGACAGAGGGCTGCCTGACTCCCACCCTCCTTCTCATGGCCTCTCCTGAGGGAGCCACGGGGAACTCACTGTCCAAAGGAAGAGTGTGCGTGTCCAAAAGGTGGGGGTCCTTTGGAAGTAGTGGGCACAGGGCCGTGGCTACTTCTCAAGAAAGGTCCACTGATGATTTCAGATAAGTGCCTTTCACAGCCCAGCCCTTTGTGGGGCAGGCCCAATCATCACCCCCATCTTGCAGATGAGGAGGTGGAGGCCCAGGGAGGTTAAGCCTCTTGCCCAGGGCCACCTTGCCGGTGAGTGGTGGAGCTTGATGTGAGCCAAGCCTGAGTCCCTGCTCATCCTCTCTGCACTCTGTCGTGTCTCCTGACATTGCCACCTGGGTCTGGGGGCTGCTGCAGTGAGGTAGAGGCTGGTCAAGCCTTCTGAAATGTTTCCTTTCGGAATGGACTTCTGGATAGACATTGGGATCTAACATTGTGTGTCAGTCTCTGTCAATAACCAGTGTTGTGGTTGAACCGCCCCTTAGTTCTTATATGATTATAAGACTCCATCAGCAGTAACCATCAGGAAACTTTGAAAAAGAAAGGTTTATTACTTTCAGTACCTAGAAATAGCACATGTGAGGCCACACGACATGGTTGAGGTTGGCGGGTAGAGAGAGTGGGCACTCATAGGCCTGGGGTTCTACTTTTATTGGGATTGAAGGTAGGGGCCTAGGAATTTTAAGGGCTCACTCTTTATTGGTGGATTTGAAACTTAAGAGTGGGAATTTAAGAAAAAACAAGTGGTCCAATGGTCAGTTATCAAAAATCTACCAAGATCTCTAAGACAAAGGGGCCTCTGCAGTGGGAGGTGGCCTGGCTCTTTATCTGGTCGTGTGCTGGCAATGTGTTTATTCAAGATAGCCCTTTTCCAGCGGATGCCTCTTTGAAGTGGATGCCTGAGCAGTCAAGCTGAAGTCAAGCACTCGCATTACAAAAAAGAAGAGGAAAAAAAAAAAAAAAAAAAAACAGCCACAACTGTCAGGGCTTTCACTAGCCAAGGGCATTGATTCCTAGAGGCCTGGAACCCCAGCCCTGGTGGGCTAGGGTCTTACAAAACGGCTGTAGCACCACAGCAGACACGCACACGATGGGTTTGCACACATGGCACTGTTCCTGTTTTCAAGAATGTGTCTCACATTCACTTTCTTTGTAACCTCCAAAGCCTGTATTTGTCCAGGTTCAAATGGACGTGGACTGGAGAGTTTGTTATCTATGAGATTGGAACACTTTCCTAATAAAGGAAGATACGCAGTAGGGTCCATGTGCTAAATTGCCCTCCTTGGCTGGTTGGGAATCATCTCCTGGGGTGATACTTTTCAAGGACTCTGATGTCCACCCAGGTGAGCATGTCCAGGGCAGAGCGTCTTTCTAGGGCTTGGCCACTGTGGGTTCATCCAAGAGATGGGGAGACTCAGAGATGCAAGCTAGGTGCTGGTGGCAGGTGTGCAGGCAGCCGTGTTGGGGTGAGACAGTGGACAGGTGTGCAGGCATCCGAGGTGAGCCCCAGTCATAACTAGCATACTCCACTGGCCATGGCATTGAGGGGTGGAGGGGTGCCAGGTAGAGTAGCCTTCACTCTGTGGTATCTGGGTAGTTGGCAAGCTCTAAACTCAGTAATGTCCTAGATTCAGAAGGGAGAGGGGTGATGAGTGTGGGCAGGAGAAAGAGGGACATAGACGCATGGATGGGCAGCCAGCAGGCCCTGTGGGCAGGCCAGAATTGATCCATCCCACTCATGTGTCCTGGTCCTGGGGATGCAGTGGCTGGGGTGGGGACAGCCACAGGCGTGTGGGAGCACAGAGGAGCTTCTGATCAGGAGTTCAGGGTTGCAGAGTGAGTGGAGGACAGGATGCTGGGGCCAGGGGAAAGGAAGGGTGGATGAGGGCCCTTGGGAGGCCTCCCAATAGGGAGGACTTTGGGAGTTGGGCTAGAGGGTGCAGAAGCAGGAGGGGAGCTGTGAAAGGAGGTAGGCTGAAGCGGGGTGCCTTGTCAAGGGGCTTGAATTTTCTCCCAAAGGCAGCAGAGAGCCCTGGAGGACTAGCAAAGTCAGGGAATAATGTGGTGACATTTGGGATGTCTGTTAGTGCTGTTAGTGAGGTCATGGTTTAAAGCCCTGAGCCCTAAGTGTAGCTGCATTTATGGGTTACTGGGGCCTTTGGGCCAGGCCAAGAGTGTGAGCCTCACCAAATATGTCATATCCACGGAGGAATTGGAGGCTCCAAGACCAAACTGGGGCATCTGCTGACTGTGTCCTTGGGAGTCCCACCCTGCACAGCACTTCCTAGGTTAGGAGAGGCATTCATCTGTGTGCAGACTGGTGCCTGAATTTGGGGGGACACATGTAGGACTGGGATGAGTCCCCTTAGGAAATCACTTGTGCTCAGTGGTTGTGGGGGGTGGCATGGACAGAGGTTAGGATGGCTTCTGCGTTTGGGAGCAGAAGGATCTTAGGCAGAAACACTGATTCCTCACATTCCCGGAATCCTGTCTAAAGAGCCCAGGGTGCCTGTCCTGTGGATTCTGACTCCCACCAGCCATCTGGCCAGGATGTTCACACAGAATGCCTGTTTTCCCAGGGGATGTGCACTAGGGCGGGATTAGAACATCCCCCCAGTTCTAGGCTATCCCTGCGCTGGGGGGTGGGGAATTGGCATTGATCTGACCAGGAAGAGGGGTGGCTTCAGAGCCAGGCTGGGCTTCAGGGTCTCTGGACTCTGAGAGGTTACTGGGGGGTGTAGGCTGCTTGAAGAGCCAGCAGCTGGCCTGGCCGCCCTGATGGCCACCAGGAGCCAGCGGAGTGCACTCACCGGCCCACCTGCACATCCCTTCCAGGCCCCTCTGTCCCACACTGCCAAATGCTCTGATTGCGCTCCTCACTCACAGCCTCTGCTTAGAAAGGAAGTCCTGGAAGGGGGCGTGTGGCCCGGTTGTGGGAGTACCCCCTCACTGTGTTTCCCGCCAATATTTGGAACTCATTTTCTCCAGTTTACTGGTCGTTTTTTACTTCATCCTTCAGAGGGGCTGTTCCTTCCTCTGTTGTTTCTTTAAGCACTGAATGAAGACTGAAGGACTCCCTTTCTTTTCGTTGTCTTTAGCCAGAAGTGGATTTCCCTGTCCCTCCAGGCAGAGACAGGAGTCAGGAGTCGGTGCAGAGCCAGCCCCAGGAGCCCATCAGCATGCCCCAGACGCTGACCAGCACGTTGGAGCACATCGTGGGCCAGCTGGACGTCCTCACCCAGGTAGGCCCTGACGTGTGTTCACCCCACCGTCTGCACTTGGCCTGGCATTTGGACCATTTGGAGTTGGCCAGCAAGTGCTGGATTTTTAAAAAACATAATCATAATGGACCTACGTTCTAGGCCAAATTAATGAAATTGCAATGCCTGCCCTGAGATCCTGGCTCTCGGAACCATCCAAGCCCCGGCCAGGCCACTGGACCCTAAAATCAGCAGTGCTAGATCCTGCCAGGGTATGCCCTCCCAGGGCTGGCCTGGACTGCAGCAGAGCTTTGGAGGAAACACTGTCCATTCATCCTGCACATCACCGGGTGGGCACTCCAGGGACGTGCCAGGGAACTGTAAGCCGTGAGTCAAGGCGTCTGGGAGCCCAGGCTCTGGGTTTGAGCTGGCACTGCTCCTTATCCTCCAAGCAACGTTGGCAAAATCCCTTCGGCTCTCTAAGCCCTGGTGGGTTCCTCTGTGATGTGCAGTGGTCATGGACTCCACATCCCACGTTTGTGGTCAGGATCAAAGGAGATGAATCTGTGGGAAGTGTTTGGCTTATGCCTGGCTCTAGGTAGCTGCTCAATAAATGTTAGCTGTGTGCTGACCACCATCGTCAAGATGGACGTGGGCCCCGGCCTCTGGAGCACGTGGACATCTGTCAGGTCCCAATACAGAATTGTAGCGCAGCAGTTTCCGTAAGAGCAAAATGCCCTGGCGAAAGGTGGCAGCCAATACCAGGGGCGTGAGAGCAGTGCTGGCAGAGGGAGCAGCCTGCCTGCAGGACTGGAGGGGGCCATGGGCACATCCAGGCAATGGGCAAAAGGCCCAGTGTGGCTGACATGGGGCATATGGGCGAGGGGCGGTGGCAAGGCAGGATTTAAAGGTCCTCAGACCCTTCTCCGCCTAGGCTATGGGTGCAGACAGCCTTTTCCTATGTCAGCTCATGGGTAGAGCAAGGGTGTGGGAAGAAGGCAAAGGACCCTTGAATCTCTGACGGAGATGGAGCTGAAGTGGTGTGGCATCCTTTCCCTCCCTCTGGAGCCCTCCCGGTGATGAGGCTCACTTGGATCTGGGGCCAAGTGAGAAAAGCTCTTCTCCGTCATGTCACGTGGTCCACGGAGTGTCACAGCATCCCGGCTGGTGCTGCACACCTTGGGCCCAGTGAAGGAAGGACATTTGAAGGGAAAGGCCAGGCATCAGTGGCTGGAGGCCGGGGGAACTGCGGGCACCTCATACAGACATTTTGGAAAATCTGTTAACCCTTGAGAAGGCACGTGCTAAGAGAGAAGTATGAGCAACATGCACATCCCCCACCTCAGATGCGTCAGAAACTGCCAAGCCTGCCTCATGTTCTTCACAGCCTTGTCAAGTGAGAGATCAGGGGAGGTGGAATCAATTAGAACTTTATAGGATAAAATTGGAAATTAAGTCTGAGAAGATGGTTAAAAATAGCTTCATTGGATCACTTCTTTGGAGTATAGCACTAAAAGCATTTCCCGTTGCTGTATTTCAGGAGTGCACATGGGAGGTTTTGTTATGTGTTAGCAGTTCAGAGTGTGATAGTAACTTTGTAAGAAACTGGCATCACAGAGAATAATGAAGGCTCTCTTGTGGCCTGGGCCTCTGGCCCGGGGTCTGGATGACTGTAGCACCCTCGTCCTACCTCACGCTGTCCAGCCCCTTGGTGGATCCAAACAGCACTCCGCCCTCAACCAGATGCCAGGCCCATCAGCCAGTCACCTGCTTTGCCAAATGGTGTGCATTCCTGAATGCCACCAAGTGAGACATGTTCCTGATGGACTTGACACATCCTGAAGAAACTTGGGTTCCACAGTTGAAGCCCCCACTTGAGGCCTCAGCCCATTTCAAAGTGGTAGGAGTTGCATTTGTGCTAATTAGATGCTGTCTTTGAGCTTGGTCACTGGTTTTTTTCAGGTCTACCTCCTCTCCTGGATTTGGGGCTCTAGCTGAGGTGTCCTAGCCACAGCCAGAGCTGTCCCCAGTGGCGTTGGGAGTTCCCTCCTCTTGGGACCAGCCTGGCTGTGGGCAGTCCCCTCTCTGGAGGCTCCTCTGAGGCCTAGAGCCAGGTAATCCTGCTGTGTGTAGCTACCTATGCAGGTTGCTCAGCGGCCTCTGAGCCTTCTTGGTCTGTAGGTATTGACACATGCTGCCCCCCTCAGTGAATGCTCCTCACCATCCCAATGTGCCTCTCTGCTCTGGAGAGGTGCTGTCAGCCACCCCAACAGTGACTCACACTTCACAGTCGTCTGAATTATGCTATTCTCTATCTCACCGCTTCGCTGCCCTTCCCCCCCCCCCCCCCCCCCCCCCAAGGAAGTCTACTTCAAAGAGGCTTCTGAGAGGGAAGCTGCCTTCCAGGTCCTTCGGTCGTCCATCCTGCAGAATATCCTCCAGGGAAGCACTGTGGGGGCTGCAGTGACTGGGGATGTTTACTGAGTGAGTCACAGAGCCTCCAGCCCCTGGGTGATATGAGCAGGACACCCCGTTGTGGAAACTCACAGTCCTCAGAGCCTGGCTTCCTGCTCAACAGGCTGGTGTGGCCCAGTGATTGAGTCTTCCTCTCTGGATGTTCGTAGCCCATTTACACTAGTGTGAAGGCCCAGGACCCGTGCTCAGTCCTCTTCAGTGGCACCTCTGTGCAAAACAGAGACTCGGAGGTTGGGCAGCTGAGTGTGCCATGGAGAGATGTGACTCAGCTTGCTTGGGTCAAGATCTCAGTAACCTTGGGCAAGGTACTTAACCTCTGTGCCTCGGTTTCCAAGTCTGGAATACAGAATGATAATAGTACCCGCTTATGGGCTTCTTGTGAGGATTAGATGCATCGGCTTGTGTGAGGCTCTTTGGGTGGTGTCCAGCAGCGCCATGTGCTGCCCCTTGTCATTATTCATGGCCTGGCAGAGGTGGCGGGGGGATCCCAGCAGCACGAGAAATAGCTCTCCCGGCTCCCCACTACCTCCCTGCCCAGGAGAGCCATTCTTCAGCCCTCACAGTGGGGGTGGCGAGTTCCCTTCATTCCTTGAGCCCTTTCTGTGTCTGGGGCCAGTGAGCGAGCCGGGTGGCTTCCCTCCCAGGCCAGGCCATAAGGCCTGTCATCCCAAGGAAAGCAACATGCCCTTAGGGCATGTGCAGCATCCAAAATGCAGCCCTTTGACTCCCGATGTGGGGTTGTACCATTTTGTTGTTGTTTTTACTTTTTTTTTTTTAATGCTTATTTATTTTTAAGAGAGAGAGATTGCGAGCAGAGGAGGGGCAGGAAGAGAGGGAGACAGAGGATTCAAAGCAGGCTCTGCACTGACAGCAGAGAGCCTGACTTGGGGCTGGAACCCACAACCTGTGAGATCATGACCTGAGCTGAAGTCAGAAGTTTAACCGACTGGGTCACCCAGGCACCCCTTTACCATTTTATTTCTTTAGGAACACCTTTTCCATAAAGTGCATATGTTGTTTTTCAAAAGTGTATCCATTCAGGTAGATAACTTTGGAACACGTTACAAGGTTCACAGGCCTTTGGCCATCCCCGGAGCAGGTGTGCTGTCTGGACCGGCCTGGCCTGGCAGGGAGTTGTTTTAGATGGGAAGTCTGCAGAGTGTGGGGTCATGTCCTCATTGCTGTCCTCCTCCTCCTGCCATCTGGCTGAGACCTGCAGCTTTCCAAGGGCTCTCCTTCGTGGCCCTCGTGTCATCCTCCTACTTGGTGCCCAGCAGCTGGCACCATGCCAGGTGTGGATAGGGTGAGAGTAACTGCTTGTGCATGGGCCAGCCCCAGGGGCCACTCAGCCTGGGGCTTCCCCTGCTAGACAGTTTTCATGTGGTCAGGAATGGCTTCATCCAGGAGTCCGTCTGCAAGCCAAACTTGATCTTCCTGAAAGTTACGGCCAGATGTTCTTGCTCTGTGATTACAGAGCCGGGCAACCCTCAGGTCCCTGGCCAGAGAGCATACCCCTTGCCATGGCCCTTCTTTATATAGGAGACACCCCTCCTTACTCCTGTGAGGTTGCTGTTGAGGGCTTCACGGATTCCTCCACTGAGAGCTTCTGGGGACCCTGATCCCAGCTGGATGCCACGTTCTGAACAGCTGGGGTCTCTCTGGTCTTACACATCCCTACCAGCTCCGGGGAGCAGAGTGAGCCACGTGCCCATCAGCCTGGACACACCTGCCCTCCTGGATTTGAGGACCAACCCCACCATTAATCACCTGGGTGACTTTAGGCAGGTGACATTGCTCCCCAGAGCCTTAGTTTCCTCCCTCGTAAAGCGGGGACAGCCGAGCCAGCTTATGTCCTCTGAGCACTGTTGGGAAGCTCTTGGTTAGCAGGACCGGCACCAGCTATTTCATAAAGCACAGCACGAAGTCGATGTCCTCCCAGGAGAATGTGGGAAAGTACCAGGGTGGCCAGGTGACACAGGAGTGTCAGGACTGGACATTCCACAGGCCTCTGCAACTGCTGGACTTGAGTCCCAGGAATGCTCTTGAGCTGCCAGTGAGACTCTAGTGGTCTGGCTAGGCGCTAGGACAACAGGGAGAAAAGGAAGAGATCTTTCCCCAGATCCAGGAAGGGGAGCCCAGGAGGTGATGGGGAACTGAGGTGCCCAGGGGCTATTGAAAATCAGGGATGGGTCATGGGGCCCATTAGATGGGAGCCTTGAACCCAGACCCAGTCACTGGGCCAAGATTGAAGCCCTTCAAAGTTGTATACTTACTGTGATAGCTGTTCTTTGAATCCAGTTATCTTAATGGTTGTTGAAAAAAGTGTTTCCTAATAATGGGGTTTAGGTTTCTCTTTAGCGACTTTTTGCTCCTCAAAACTCCATCATGGGAATTCTCAGGAACTCCTGGGGCTGAGGTCCTGAGTGGGGGGCTGTGTACCCCCTCTTTTTCTCGTGACCCTGTCCATACATACACACACACACACACACACACACACACGCACCTGTCCTATGGCTACCATGGGTTACTGACCTGCTGGACCTGCCCCAAGTCTTCTCTTCCTGAGAAAGGTGGCTTGACCTTGGAGGCCTGTGGGATCCAGAGAAAAGCCCTGACCAGGAGTCAGAAGCCCCAGCTGCTCTGACCCAGCTTTGCCTGTTTCCATCTGTGTGGATCTGAGTAACCTTGGTTTTCCATCTCTATACAGGGGAGCCTTTAGGCACTGCCCATCTACCTGTCCCGTGGGATGGGCAACAGAGGTCAGCACCGCACGTGAGGCCAGGACTTCCCTCAGGTCCTTCTTTCCATGAGTCGCCTTTATATCTCCCCTCCCCTGGAAGAAGGACTCCAGGGTGGGCCCTGTGGCTGCCAGGGCTGCCTGCCTGGTGATAGGCATTCAGCATGCATCCAGACAGAGGCCGTGACCTTTCCCCTCATGTTCTTGTGGGGGTGCGTCAGGTGATCTAGGGGTCCTTTTCACAGATGCTGGAAGACTCACCAATGAGCAGGGAGAGGCTACTTTCCACAACTAGCCTCACTGCATGAGCTCACCTCCCGGGTTGGCTCCCTTTGCTTCCTTTGCAGACTCCTGAGTGACAGAGGTTTGGGTGGTGTCTGGGAGTTCCAGAGTCCCTCAGTCTTTCTCAAGGGTAAGGGGTGGGGCACAGAGGCGTGGACAGTGCCCAGGAGCTGGGGAGGCTGCAGCGAGGGGCCCCGGCCCAACAAGCGGCTTGGTGGTTTTGCCTCAGAAGCCCACAGCAGAGTTATTTTCGACTCCAGTTTCACATCTTGCTGCTTTTTAAAAATACCAAGCCATGAAAATTCCTGCTCCAACTATGTTTTTTTTATGGCACCCGTGCTTCAGGCTGGCCACAGCCATGCTGTGATGTCACGTTCAGGTTCCTGTGACTCACTGGGGGCTGCTGGGCTCCAGGACTAGAACATGCGTGCAGTGGGAAGCAGGCGGGGGCAGGCCCACCCAGCCCTGCCAGTCTGGGTCTCCTGACGTTTGAGTTTGTGAAATATCCAGGTTGTTGTAGCTCCACCGACCTAACTCAACAAGGCTAAGAACTTTTTTCTGTGAGCTTTGGGGAATTGGATAGAATGGCCTGTTTGTTTTGAGACATCCTGGCCTTCCCCCCTCAACCGCCCATGTCCTGGGGGTTCCCTATTTGATGCGCCGCTTGTGTGAGGTGCCTAGTTTCATGCTGGTGGGCAAGGTGGGAGCACAGGGTCTGCTCTCGCATGGGCCGAGCTGCCTGACCACTCTGTGGGGCTCTTGGTGTACCTCTTCCCTGAGCAGACTAGCTGTTGTTTGTGCAGACACACTCCAGATTTTAAAACAGTTCTGCCATTTTAGCTGGGGGCCAGCCCTCTCAGGTGCACCCAGACTCAACTTGTTCGGAAGGTATAGAGTAAAAGGCACCCTGCCCAGCCGCCCCCACGCCCCTGCCAGGATCCCTGTTTATAGGGCGTGTGCAGCCCCTATATCACTCACACATACGGCCAGTGGCGTGGGGGTGGTGGTTGCTGGTTTCCACAAAAGTGGACCCTCTCTCTACAGCACATCTGGCCACCGGGCCTGCACAGTCCAGAGGTCGTCTGGCTGTCCTCCTCTGTATAGACATTCAAGAATTACCCTTGGACCAAAGTCAGGTTCAGGACAGCCTGAACTCCTGCCCCTTGGGGTTTGGAGACGAGAGACTTGTTTTTCTTCTGTCAAGAAGCTGCTTCCTGGGGACAGGACACTCTCTGGTCTGTGTCAGAAGTGTACTTGGGGTCTGACTAGCCAGTTGCAGAGGGGCTGGGCCCTGACCCTTCCCCAACTCTGTCACTCTTTTTTGGCAGCTTATCCACAGGCTCCCCTGGCTTTGCAAAAAGCAAAGGCTGGTGCTGCTAGCAGCGCTCAAAGGCAGGACAGGCTCAAGCTCCGTCTTCTCTGCCATCTGTGGTTGTGGCAAAGAGCACCCCTCCCCAGAGAAGCTGAAGAGGGAAGGCCCCTGCCCACCAGATGGGCTTAGGGTGGCTGCCTCTAGGGCCTCTAGGGCCTGGGAATGTTCACAGTCTTCCGAGATTTCTCCTGTGAGGCCCTGAGCAGGCCTGGAGAGCTGGGGGTGGGGGCACGGGGGCTGGAGCCGGATAACAAGGCTCATGCAGGGGCATCTCATTCAGACTGACTGGGATTACTCTAGAGGAGGGGAGATGTGGACCCCAGATGGTTTGCTCTCACTCCTCTGCGGACCCACGGGCCATCCAAGGAAGGGTTAAGTACAGGCCACAAGAAGGGGCCTATGAGTATTCTGGTTGTGAAAGGCAGTCCCAAAGAGGCCTTCATGGTTCCGTGATGAACCAAGTCACAGCTGACCCTGTGGCCGTTTGGCACTCTCCTGCCACTAGAGCAGGGTCAGAGAAAGCTAGAGTCAGGTCTGCCACTTCCTTCGCCTGCCCTGTGGAGGGCCCTCTCTGGGCCTGGACTGTCAGTACAGACCCTCTCCCTGGGTGGAGGAGAAAAAACAGAAAGAAGCTTTAAACTCAGTGGGACATGGCTTTTAGGGGAGCGGTTTCATGTCCCCCTTTCTGATCTGGGCTCAGTTGGTGGCTCTAGAAAACCATCCAAGATGAGAGGCTAGGTTTCCTCCATGGATCGCTGGGTCCTTGGCAGGGCAGGGGGGAGCCTGTGAGCCCTTCTTCCCTGAGGTGGTCCTGTCGGGCTGGGGCCACAGCCTGACTTGCCAGGCTGTACTGAGGCCTCCAGGAGGCTACCTGACAGTCTCTCTGACTTGGGATGATTGTGTTTTATCAAGTTGTGGTAAATTAACTAACACTTTGGATTATGGATTGTTGGGAAAGTCGACTTCTGAAGAAATGGAATGCAGAAGGTGGCCAAAGCCAAGGTTCACAGCCCGTGCTCAGCCCTGTTTGGACTCACCACGGAGTCAGAGTACAGCAAAGGCACTGGTTGAGCAGTGACTGGCATCCTGCACCTTAGGGCGTGTCCCTTGTAGACCCTTGCCTCCCTGGCAGCCTGCCCAGGGCTGACAAGGAGATGAGCTTGAACTCAGGCCAGTTTTGGCAGGGTCTGCAGCTCAGAACTTTTGTCCTGGTGTGGGTAGCACCCCCTGGGCCCCAGGAGCATTCCGTTTTATGGATAGTGGTTAGTGGATCTACTTTTTATAGCTTCTCTTTTGGGGGTAAGCAGTAATATGGAAAAGCCTGTGTTCATTTAAAAGGAGCTGCTCTAAAGCCACAAGGAAGGTATATTAGCCAAGATTCTTTAATCCCATGGCTAATCCACCAATAGAAAATAGTGTTTCATGGACTTCCCGAAGAGAGCTAATCCTCAGTAGAGGTGGGGGCTGGGGGATGCAAAAACGTCAGAGAAATCCTATATCCCTGAGATAATGTGAAACAGAAACATAGACCTGTGGGCTCGAGGGACAAAGGCTCATTTTGTGTTATTAGCAGCAAACGTTTGGGTGAAGGGGGTTGGTTAAAAAGACAGTTGCTGAGCCCAGAGAGATTGGGAGGAATTTCTGTAGAAACACGTTTTGTTGTGCATCAGCTGTGTGTGATCCCGGGCAAGTTAGCATGTCAGACGTCAGCGGGAGAGGGATTCTCCCATTTCTTCCCCTCTGAAATTCAGGCCTCGAAGCTGCTAGCCCTCATCAAATCAGGCCTGAGGTGGGAAGGGGAGGAAGTAGACTGCTTCCTGGACTCCCATCCTATTTTGCACACCCCCACATCCTGCTGAGGCCAAGGCCAGCTGGCAGGGGCCCCTCTGGCCTATCTAGCCTCCAGTCCCTCCCCCGCTGTCCCCTCAAGCCTGCCAGGTCCAAGGCCCAACCTGAGGGGAGTGTCCCTCACCAGCCAGGTGGTCTCATCCCAGGAGTAAGGCTGCGCCTGGGCCTTGGGAACATGATGGGCTCGCTGGTGCAGTACCTGAATTCCTGCATCTTCGTGGAGCTCAGGGCCTGGCATTTGTCCATCCAGCACTCAGTGTGCACCTACTGTGTGCCAGGAGCTGTGCCTGGAAGCAGGAAGACCGCAGTGAGCAAGAATAGACAAAAACCCCTGTCCTTATGATGCCAGCATTCAGACTGATGGACGTCAGCGGGCTGTCGAGGGCCAGCATTTGCCCCTTTGACTAGAAGGCCCCTGTGCCACGGACCACTGGGTGCTGGACAGAGGCCAGGGCAAAGAGGCAGAGCCTTGGCTGGTGGGAAGCACTTGGCTCAGACCAGCAGCCTCCCAAAGCCAGGCTGGCCCTTCCGGCCCCCGTTCACCCCTGACATGTGGCAACTGGCTGACCAGGGCACCATCAGCAAGACAGGGCCCTGCAGACATACACCAACAGACAAAGCTGGAGCTGGCAGGAAACAAGGCAGAGCTGTGCAGGCGCTGAGCCCAGCAGCCCCACTTTGTTTTGATAGCTCACAAGACCCCACAGCAAAGAGATTCCCCTTTTATTGCATCTGTTTTAGATCTTTAGAATCTGAGTGAAGTCAAAACCATGCTAGAGGGGAGATTAATTCCATATTTTTCCATCTTTGCAATGAAACGAAAGGAAAGTTAGACATTCTGTGCGGCACAGTCAAGACAGGGGCATTGAGCCGATGGCCAGCGCCAGGATGCTCCCCGAAGCCTGGCACAAAGGCCCCCAGTGGTGTGGCCAGGCAGGTGCGTCCTCTCCCTAAGCCCCAGGGCACCTCGGACACTACCACCGGTAATCTGGCTTCTGTCTTGGGGGGAGGGGGTTGGGATGCCCCAGCCCCTGTGGGAGACCGCCTAGAGGAGCCAAATCAACCACAAGCCTGGAAATGATTAAAAGGAACTTTCCGTCACAAGAGAACTTTAAGGAGCAGCCAGACCACCACGTGCCCTGATGGCTCAGACCCTACCAGGCCTGACCACAGGCTGCCTTCTTTGGGGGACTCATCAAGCCCCATCTATACAAGGTCCCCTGCAGCTCAGAGCTTAGCCATGGCCCCCATGAAGTAGGGAGCCATGTTGCCCACGGTGCACCCCCATGTCCAGAGCAAGGGCCACGTAAATATTAGCTGTTGATACAGTATTACAACGGAGCCTCGAGAGATGCAGTGTACAGATGAGGGATCTAAAGCCTTGAGTCAGATAACTTGCCCAAGGGCACTCAGCAAGTTAGCAGTCAAGTTCAGATTTGAACCTAGGCAGCATAGCTCTGGAGCCTGTGCTCTTACCACACAGGACAAAGGTAGGGACCAGGGGTCACCATAATAGCATTTTCCAAGAGTCTGCACCTGTGCTATGGCCAGGACATCCTGGGAGAGGAGCTGGGCAGGCACTGAGCGTGGGGGTGAGCCGAGGGGGACTTGTGGGGAAAGAGGGCTGAGGTGGGGCTTTTGGTAGGTGGCTTTGGTCAGAGAGAGCAATAGTAATAGGCAACGTGGACCTTGAGTGCCATGAGAATGCATGCCAAGGAGTTCGTCCGTTATCCCTGAGCTCCTGGATAGGAAAGGGACACGGCAGAAGCAGTGTGGAGGTGGAGGGTGACCCAGGAGTCCCGGAAAGCCGAGGTGGAAGGTGGAGCCTGAGCGGAGTAGTCACCGAGAGGGGCCTAGGGCACCCATCTCATGTTGGGAGCCCTGGGGCAGGAGTAGCCTACCTGGGTCTGGTGAGGACACTCGTGAGGCAGAGCCCTGATGTGAGGATGCTGCCCAGCCCGACTCGGCAGCCAGAAGAGTTGAGAACAGCACGGTCTAGTCATGCGATTGGTTTCCTACATGCCATCAGCCCTTCCTGCGGTGCCCCCCTGCTCTGGCGCCCTGCTGTGCTCACCACCCCCACCGCCCTCTCCCGGCCCCACATACTTGGCCCCGCATACTTGACGTCTCTCTGCCTGACTTTCCCCCCACACTGCAGCCCTGCCTCACGCCTGCTTGGGCAGCAACCCCCACCCCAATTGCTTAACCCTCTCGCCTCGCTGTCCCCCAGGCCCCCTTCAGACACGGGTGGCCCAGTGTCCCAGCTTCCTGCTACACTGCTGCCCATTTTAGTTCTCCTCGCTGCGGTGCCCCCAGCCTGGCAGAGAGCTCGAGGGCGCCTGTGGCTGGATGTTTGCTCTCTGGCCCAGCCACCCTGTCCACCTCTGGGCCATGTTCCAGGGAGGCCCAGGAGGGGATTCTGACCATAGAAACCACCTAAGAGGGCTAGGGCTCTGCTCAGAGCAGAAAGTGGACATGGAGAAGTTCCCTGGCTGGGGTCGGGGGCCCTGGGACAGAAGGGCTGCGCCGGAGCCGGATGGGGTGGGGAGTGCTGCGGGGAGGCCTGGAGCGAGGTCTGCACGTGCAGCAGCATTCCAGAAGGAACTGGCCAAATATCTGAGAAATGCACACAGAAAGGCTGGCTGGTTACCTTCTGTCTTTCTCCTTTCCTCCAAAATGTTACTCACTGTCAGTCATGGTCGAGCAGCTTCCCCAAAAGCCAGCCCAGACAGGACCAGTGCTGCGGCCACGCCAGTGCCTGGAAGCCCCTCCGAGCCGGTCTCTTGTCTGCTGCATGTGGTGGACCTGACAAATGTGTGGGGATGGATGAGGTGGTCAGGAGGGCCCTGTTGGTGTGCTGTGGCCCCTCAGGTCTTTGTGGAAGTTATGGCTCCAGTCTTCCTGCTACATTTGCTCGTGGGCTGTACAGGAGAGACGCTTTCAGCAAAGGTCGTAGTAGCAGCAGTGCTCTGGGAGGAGCAGCAGCTGCTGGAAGGCCCCTGGCTCACGAGGTCTGCCCTTGGTATTCTGAAGTGCCAGTTCACCCCCTTCTGTTTCACCTCCGACTGTGGCACCTGGTGGCCGCAGTCAGTTCCCGGGCTGAGCCTCTTCTCCCAGACTCACTCTAGAACCAGTTCTGAAAACTGACCACAGGCATGCAGGAGCCCCATCTTCCTGGCTGTACTTGCTCAGACCTGTGAGTGTGATAAGGCAGTGCCAGGGTGGAGGCTTCCCTGTTCCTGTCCCTTTTTGGCCAAGGGCCCTAGGGTCCCTCCTCCACCTTCCTTGTGGCCACCACACTCTCTTCCCTGTTCAACCACTCCAAACCAACAGCACTCACCTCCTCAACAATGCCATATTCTTCTGTGCCTCAGGGCCTTTGCACCTACTATACCTTGTGTTTGGAACACATTTCCTTTAGCCTGTCTTGGGTTGTTGTCTCCTCACAGAGGCCTCCCAGGCCCCAGTCCGAGTCAGAGCTCTTCTTCCCAGGTATATCAGCCCCAGAGTAGGTGAGCCATGTCAGGGGCCTGGGCTTCACTTGGAGCTAACTCTCTGAACATATCCTGCTCCTTTTCTTCTTGCCTTCTCTCCAAACACAAGTGTAAAGGGGATGAAAAAGAGACCTAAAAAGGAGGTAGAGGGGCACCTGGGTGGCTCGGTCGGTTAAGCATCTGACTTTGGCTCAGGTCATGATCTCACAGTTCGTGGGTTTGAGCCCCGCGTCGGGCTCTGTGCTGACGGCTCGGAGCCTGGAGCCTGCTTCAGATTCTGTGTCTCCCTTTCTCTCTGCCCCTCCCCTGCTCATACTCCATCTCTCTCTTTCTCTCTCAAAAATAAATAAAACATTTTTTAAAAACTAAAACAAAAAGAAAGGAGGTAGAAATGAGGACTAGGGGAAAGAGCTGAGGAAAAAAAATGCAGGACAAGCCTGCCTCAAGAGGAAACCAGTCTGGGGAGAAAAAAGAGGCCAGCAGGGCTGAAAGAAGGGGAGGTCATGCCATAGGAAGAGGGGGGCTGGGAAGTAGGCAGTCCACTGGAGAAAGAAGGGACAAAGGAAAAGCCCACCAAGCCCAGGGAAAGCGTGATGGAACTGGCAGGGAGAGAGCGGCCATGAGAGGAGCATGAAGAGCTCCATGAAGGGAGCGAGCGGGGCCTCCACGCGCTGGGTGGCAGAGCAGCCCTCCTGCTTTGTTGCACCACTTCTACTTCCAAGGGTAGGGATTATGCTCTCAGGGAGCACTGGACTCTCGCCGCCTCCATGTGACACCCACGCAGAGCCCGTGGGAGCATCATGGCTCCCAGCCCTCTCAGGCAGCACAGTCAGGCAGAGGCCCTGTAGATGCTCTTTGGCCTCTGGCAACACTCTTCAGATGCCTAAGTCCCTGTCACACATCAGGAGTGGAGGCTTTCCCCTTGGGCACCTCAAAAGTCAGTGGAGATACACGCCCCCAGGCTCTGCCCCACTCAGGGCACCTGAACTGGCCAGTTTGGGCCATCGGTGGGCAGGGGGCCAGTGTGGGAGCTGGGCTCAACTCTTCCAGCTCCCAGAGCCCTGCAGCCATGGGCAGGCATCTGATACTTTGATGCCATTAGGGAAAAGATATCCAAGGCAGCGAGGTCCAGAGCCACGATGGCTGTCTAGATGTCCCTCGTGTTGTGTTGTCTCCCGCTTGGAGCTGGGGGCCCTGGGTGCCAGACGTGTGGCTGAAGACTGGCATTTTGGCACAACTTCTTTGGGCATCACTATAGTTCCTAGGGGACTAAAAAAACAAGCCTGTCGCTTTAAAATAGGTTATTTTTAGACCCCACTCAGAAGGCCCTTCAGGGTGTTACATGAACCGTCTTACACATCTTGAACTGTGAGTGAGAGAAGCCACTTGCCCTGTTAACGTTGCCTTGACAGGGGACAGATCACAGCGTCTGTTCTCCCCTAGGCAGGAAGATGAGGATTTGAATAAGATGCCCTTGTTCAGCCTCTCCCAGAGGATATTCCTCTGGAGAGCTCAGGCAGCCAAGTCAGGCTGGGAATGCTGCCCCACCCCCAGCCTGAGCCGGCCTCACTCATGCTCTTGGTTTTGGTTCGTTGTGCCTCCAGCACTCTCCCTGACAGGTTCCCTGAGTTGGCTGTCCCTTCCTTGTCACCCACTGAGGGGCTAGGCTACTTTCCAGTGGGCTTCAGCAGTGTCACTGGTATCATCCCGCCCCAGATTCTGTCTGGTGTCCAGGGGCTTGTTCCTCTGCTCTCCCTACCTCTTCCTCCCCCACTCTGCCCCCAGCAGGGACGATAGTGTCAGAATGCAAAATAGCCCTGTTACTGGCTCAGGCCTCCTACCCAGCCCACTCAGAGGCAGAGGGCCCTCACACTTAACCCGTCCTGTCTGGAGCCCATTCTCTGCCCCTGTCCTTTGTTCTGTCCTATGTTTAGGGCCTCAGGGAATGGTCCCTTCTCCCATCTGCCTCTGACTTACCCCCACGTGGTGGGGGATCATACTTCGTTGGTATCTGGTTGGGCCTCCAACACACCTAACCACAGCCGTGTGCGCAACATCCCCTTGTGGCGGCCAGAAGGGTCTGCTCCCCACTCGGCCCAGGACCACCAGCCCTGTCCTCTGCTCTGAGGCTGAAGGCAAGGCCACCACCTAGCATGGCCTGAAGGCCCCGGCCCCATCTCTTGCCTCCACAAGGCCCTTCCTCACTCCCTCAGACATGCCTCCTTTGATCCATCCCTCTGCTCGTTACCTTCCCTGCCACCTCGGGGCTCCGTGCTCTGCGATCCTTTGGCCCCAGCGCCTTCTTGCCCCGCTTGCCTGGTGAACTCTTCCTTAGCCTTTGCTCACCGCTCCGTTCCCGGGCCCACTTCCCCAGGCCAAACCCCTCTGTTCTTCCCAGCACACGCTGCTGGTCTGTACGACTGCTTGGTACTTGCCTCTGCAAACTGGTGTGCGCCCTGCAGGCCTAGCCGAGTCTGTGTGCACCGTTGTCACCCTGGGTTACACGGGCCAACACAGGGGTGCTCAGTGAGGATGAGTGAGTGAAGACAGTCTGAGGCAAGGGTTGGTAAATATCTGGTTTTGTGGGCCGTAGGGTCTCTTGTCACAATTATTCAACCTGCCATCATAGCCAGAAAGCAGCCGTAGACAACATAAACAAATGGGCGTGACAGTAAAACCTTACTTACCAAAATAGACAGCAGGCCAAGTACACCAAGCCTCGGTCTAAAGATACAACAGACTATGTTCAACAGCGAACAGGAATGTTTTTAAGGGTACTGTTTCCCATGACAAGGGCTGTGGCTTTCTGGAAATTGCTGGTAACAGCAGCAGAAGGTGGTTCAGAAACAAGCCCCCAAGTGACCCTCTGACAGGGGTGACTTTGAAGATGAAATTTCTGAGTCTCCTATGACTTTGTCCCATGAGGCTTCTCCATGGCTGGCAGGTGAATGCCGTGACCTTGGAAGTGGACAGTGTTGGGCGAGGGTGACAGTGTCCAGGTGTGGGGTCTGAATTCTGCTTCCTGTCCCCATGGTTCAGAGAGAGAGGTGCCTTACTTAGTTGAGCCCCGTCTTGTGAGGGGTGGGACACCCAGCAGTGACCAGGGCAAGTCCCACAGCATGTTTGGGAACTGCTCACTTATGCTGAGTGACACCACACTCCAGTGAAAGAGAATGTCTAAAATTCAGGCGTTTGGGTACTTTCTCATCGTGTGTCTATTAAAGGGTTCTTGTTGGGATGTCCCCTTTAATCCTATAATATTTTTGTAGCTCAAAATCATGACTTTTATGATAATTCCAAACCTAAATGTTAAGTGAGGTAAGAGACTGCTTTATAGGGGATTGGAGGCGTCTGAGGCCTAGGAACTGTCTCTAAGTGTGGCCTGATGGTGTGAGAGGACTGCTAGGTGACTCTGGGGGGTGTCCCTTTTTACTACTTCTGCTCATTTAATCTGGAGCCAGGTGTCCAGGTGGCCTGGACAGGACAGATGATGACTGTTGCTGGGTAAGAACAGAGATCCACGAGTTCCTCCTCGGGCTGCTCGAGCTTGGGCACTGGGTGGGGGACACACAGGCCTCCCGCGGTTACGTAGCCAGTAGCCCTCAGGCATGGCTGGAGCAAGTGGGGAGGAATTAGGCCAGGCCTCACCCTATATGTGCTTGATGGGGACAAAGCGAAGGTGCAGCTCCCGGTGCCTTCGCCCAAACTCTGAAGCCAGGCCGCTGTGGGTCATGGCCTGGTTTGTCATTTATAAGCTGTGTGACTCTAGGCAAGTTGCTTAATATCACTGTGCATGGATTTCCTCATCTGAAAAATGGGCATGTGGAAGGCTCCCACGCTGAAGGATTGTGGAAGAGGGCTCGGCAGGATCACGAGCGCTCCATGAACTTGAGCTGCCGAGAGCAGCCCCTGGAGCAGAGTGTGTCAAGAAGCATCAGGATGAGCCCCTAGGGCCTGTCCCGGGTCCTCCCACCAGTCTCCCCTGGAGTCTGGGCTCCACACCTCAATTATGGAGGGGACTCTAGAGTAAGTTGTCCGGATGGCACAAAGGCCAAGGAGAGGGAATGAGTTGCCTGGTTTCTCCAAGGTCAGCAGGCAGGAGGGACCTTTCTGGAGGAGTTTGGACTCCACCATGCAGGAGTCCTGGGAGATGGGTCACCTTACCCAGACAGGTCTGCCTAGCAGCCAGAACACTGGCCTCCTCAGCCCTCTCTCCACATTTCCTTTGCCCTGCTGAGAAGACAGAGGTCCACAGATGCCCAGGTCAAGCAGGGCTGCTTCTCTCATTGCCATTTGCCACCAGAACCAGCCTGTACCCCCTTGGGGACTTTCTCTCACCCCCTGCTCCTCCGGACAGAGAAAGGTGAGGGGCCATGAGGGCCCAGGGGCTGCTTGTGAGGCCAGCTGTCATTTGCCCTGAGTGAAAGGAAGGTGAGAATGTTGGCGGGAGTGGGGGGCTGTCAGGAAGACTGTGGAGCTGTTTGCCTCGGTAGTGCTCCCCCCGCCTCTGGGGCAGGCATGCCACACTGCAGACGCCGTGTGGAAGGACCCGGTGCACAGAGCAGGGCGAGCAGCCTGCTTGGCGTGGCCCTGGACAGCGGGAGAAACGAGCTACGGCCTCTGCCCTCTGGACACTGAGGCAGCACGTGTTTACTGAGGCTTGCTGTGTGCCTGACACTTGGTGCGGGTGGGCATGTTGTTCTGAACCGGCAGGTGAGGTCACACTGCGAACAAGGCCAAGTGATATGTCCCGGAACCAGCCCTTGCTGGGGATACCCTCGCCCACCCACACACTGTCCCAGATGCTTTCCCTTCCTCCCTCCCACAGGCCCCAGCAGCTGGGAATATGGTGACACCGTGGTGGCCTGGACTGTCCCTACAGGTGGCCCACCTGCCCTCCTGCTGTCTGTGCCTCCAGCCCTGAGTGTGTTTGACCTCTGCTCCTCAGATGCCCCACTGGCAACCTTTCCATTGCTGTGGAGACCCTTCCCGTGGTGGAGGGAAGGCACATCAGCAAAACTAGACGTTGGGATTTCTAGGTTTTACTTTATCATGAGAGACACCATTTTCCATGAAAGTGAAGCCTCGTGTTTTATTAGAGTAGGATTATTCAGGAAAACTTGTGGAGCAGAGAACACCAAGACAACATTCTAACATACAGAAATCAAAAAAATCGTCCTCTCCCTGGCCCATCCTTCTGGCTCAGACAGGGGTTGGGTGGGATTAAATGTGAGCTGGAAGAGCCTGGTAGACTTCATCCCTGGATGGTGGCTGCCACCCAGCATCTTGGCAGAGTATGCCGGGGGCACAGGGGAGACAGGAAGTAGAGAGAAAAGACAGAGATGATGACTCTTCCCGAGTCTTTCTCAGCTAGAAAAGGGGGGAAGTAGGAGAACGTCAGGGAGAGGAAGGAGCTGCAGGTTTGAGGAGTAGTGGACTTGTGAAAGCCTTTTTGTCTACAACATGCCACAAAGCACCCTCTCAAAGCTCCCCCAGGAAGGGCCCAAAATTGGGCTGGCACCCTCCTTTCAGGAGGGCCCTATTTCTACTGAGCTAAAGTATGGGCCCCCCCCCATGGAACTAAGTGGAGGCCTCATGAAATGCGTGGCACCCCCGGTATTGACATTGGCCCAGCACCCACTGCCTCCACACTTGAAACTTCGGTCCCTGTGAAAAGTTTAAAGGGGCAGGGAGGGGGTGGGCAAAGAGAAAAAGCAGGCGGGCTCCCCCACTGTGGCCTGGAGTCCGGGACCATCGGAAAAAGTCTGGATGAAGAATGATTTTGGAGCTTGGCTCGGCACAAGCTTTGCAGCAGTCTGTGGAAACTTCCAGGAATGCTGCTCTGGGCCAGCCAGGGGCTGTTTCCGCCGCCACTTTTACGAGGTACAGACCCCTCGACGGCTTCTGGCCAGCACAGGGGGAGTGTGACTCTCTTTCAGCTCAGCCCTGCCTCTCAGGGTGCAGTGCACCTTTTCAGAGCCCTTACAGCCCAGGCCAGCTCAGTTAGAAAGGGCCAGCCGCCAGGAGGAGCAGCCTCCGTGAGCGGCTGACGTCCGTGCGGGATGCTGTGAGAATTTATAGCAGCCTTAGAGGGGAAACTCCCTCCCAGAATGTTTCAATGTTTTATTAAATGTATGAAGGGAAAATTTCCTTTTCACTGGACCAAGGCCCACAGCCTCCGTGGAGCCTCAGGGAAGGTGGCAAAACCTCTTGGGAAAGCCCACAGACAAATGGGTAAAATTAATAGAAAGTATTGTTTCTTAATCTGAGCCTTTCTGCTGGCTGTAGGCGGCACCACACAGGAACCGAGCCTGCCTTGCTCACGGCAGACTCACCCAGTGCCAGGTGCGGGTCTGACACGCACAGGCACTCACCCAGCTCTCGATGGGGGGAATGTGAGCTCAGCCATAGTGGCCAGCATGGGTCAGGCTGGGCGATGGCTGGGGTGGGCCGTGTGACCGGTGTGCAGGCCCGGGAGCACACCGGCTTCCAGATAGCACCTGCCCCTCTGCCAGCACTCTGTCCAAAGCCAGAGGAGGTGGGCAGGTTTTTTGCAGCCACGTCTGCAACACTGGCCCTGGCCCATAAGGCGCATGCAGCCCCAGCAGCTGGGGGCGTGGGCAGGCTAGACAGCTAGGTCGTGCTGTGTGTGCAGGAGAGGCCAGGGAGCAAGGGCTCAGCCTCCGGAAGCCAACATGATGACAAGCATTGCCAACATGGGTCAAGCTAAGAAGTGCTGGGTGCCATCCTGAGTCAAAACCCATAGTGTCCAGGACTCCTGTGAGCTTGGCGTTATCCTTCCATTACAGAGGAAAAGGGGGGCTTGGAAGCGGAGTTAGGGCCAAATTTCCAGGTGGCATATTCCTGCAATGGTCCTCACTGGACTTGGACAGGCAGAGGCCCTCCTAGGCTCGGGGTCGCTCAGTCGCTCACCTCCCAGTCTGGGAAGTCCCTCCAGGTATAGAGGTGAAGAGCCTGAGGTGTAGGCAGGACCCTAATTTGGTGCCTTCATTTGGGGGTGTCGTTTTCTTACCTTTGGAATGGAGATGGGTGATGGTCTCCAGTTGGTTGTGGATAGAAACCTGGCCCAAATGAGGAAGTGGTTCTGTTCCAGACCCCAATCTAAGTGCCAGACCACCAGGGCCAGGGATTCTGACCCAGGGCTGTGGGACCTGCTGCCGACCTTCCCTCACTGTGTCCTCCCCCTGCCTGCAAGCATCAGAGAACAGCCATCCAGAGCCAGGAAGAGACATGAAAGCAAGAGCCAGGGACCTGACAGGACAGCAGGCCGAGCAGCTGAGCAGGAATGGCTGGGGGGATCCCTAGGGCAACCCTGAAGCCTGACCACCATTTATTTTGCAGACAGTCTCCATCCTAGAGCAGCGGTTGACACTGACGGAGGACAAGCTGAAGCAGTGTCTGGAGAACCAGCAGCTAATCATGCAGAGAACAACACCGTGATCAGGGGAGCAAGAATCAAGAGCTTGGTCGATTTTGGGGGGGTGGCAGACCGGGGATTGGTACTGTGGGACTTGGGGACTCATTTATTTAAATGAAAGGGATTCAGCTCTGTGGGCATCACATTCATCCCTGAGCCCCAGAGATTATGCCCCTATCTCTGTCCTCCACCTGCTGTCTGCACCTGGAGGCTCTCCACCTGGCAGTGGGAGGCCGGCCCCCTGTGGGCAGGGCCAACACATGCAGAATGGACTGTGTTTGGTTTAATGTGAAGGAGTCAGCCGGAAATGTTTGCTACCTCTACCTCGGAGTCCCAATGAGCCCTAAGATCGCAGCTTCCCTGCCCCCTCCAGAAGAGTCCCCTTCCTGGGGTTTGTCCAACCTTCTGTCATATGACTGGTTCTTCCCACCCATAGCAATGGACTACACATTGGATGGGGAGCCAGGAGTTTTCTCTAAATCTGACAAAAGGCCCAATGTGGGTCCATCTGAGGTTTATCCAGGACCAAGCACTCGAGGCGGGGAGGCGGTAGCTTTGCAGTGGCCTCGATTTCTGCCTCACGCATGTTCACTGGGGCCTGGTGGCTTCCTCCTCTGTATGCACGAAGGTGAAGGAATCTGAAATTAAAATGGACTTTATTGAGCTTCTCATAAAAGTGGCTTGTTCTGAGTGAGACCTTATCAGTGCCTCCATCCCCAGGTCCCATAAAGGGAGAATGAGAGCGGTGACTTCGGAGAGCCCCTGCCAGGTTACCTCTGGAGCTCAGGGTATTGGGGGAGCAAGGACAGCCAGAGTCCCCGCATGACATTCACCTCCCCTGGCCGGCCCCCCAGCTGGCTTCCTCGATTGGATCCTGGAAGACTCAGGCACCTGCATTTCCACTTAACTCCTGAGGGTTCTCATAGGCGCCTTCCTCTGCATCCCTGCAGGGAGAGCCAGGCAGTGTTTGCCATATGTCTCGGTGTCTCGGTCTATGCCTTCAGCATTTGGCTTCTTGGGACCCAGCCAGCCAGGGAGGTATTTATCCTTCAACATACCTGCCTTGCCCTGGGAGACCGGGGTGGGGGGTGGGGGTGTTAGACCTTCTCGGGAGCTGTTAGTACCACGCAGCTAATGAGGTTCCCAGCCTCTGCGGCTTCCAGGTGGGAGCAGAGCCTGAATGCCTAGGAGCTTGGGCCGCCAAGGAGGCAGCCTGTGTTGAGCCCTGATAAACGATGAGAACGGGGAAGCTGCCTCCCCCGGCTGTGTGGAGAGAGAGCCGCAGTCCAGGATCAGGCTACAGATTCTGCCTTTAGCCAGCTGTGTAACCTCCGCATGGCGACATAACCTCTCTGAGCCTCAGGTTCTTGTGTTATGTGGTGGTGGTAACCACCCCTCCAGGTGCTTACGAGGGAGGCTCGCTCCCCATGAGCTGTGAGTGGGAAAGTGGGGAGGAGGCTGCTGGCTCAGGCTCTTCTGAAGGTCCCCAGGGATCTGCTGAGGCCTCCCATGTGTCCCTGTGTGTAGAAGAGTTGGGCGGGCCTGCTGGTTTGAATTGGCAGGTGAGGTGCTCAGCTGCCTCGGGAGGTCATGGGATCCCCCTCCGTAAAGGCCTTTAGGGAGTCTGGGTACCCTAAGTGAACCTGCTCAGAGAGGATGCAGCTTGTGGGACTAGGTTTGTCAGCACCCACCCACCCCACCCCCCGCCCCCACCATGCTGGCTGTCCTGTTGTAGCTTCCAGTCGTGAAGCTGGAGGTCTGTGTTGGAACTCTGGTGATTTGAGCAGCCATCTCAGAGTGAGGTCATCTCGGGAGACATAGATGGTACCTCTCACTGGGGACAGCAGGACTGGAACCAGGTCTCCAGGCATTGTATGGCAGCTCTTGCCCTCCGGCCGGGCCCAGGCTGCCATCTCCCTGCCTTCAGTTTACACCAGGATTGAGTTTTCTCTGTGAGGAAAATGGAGATTGAGAGCCTGCTAGGGATTCGGGGAAATGGCCTGGGGACAATGGTGTAGTGTTTGTCCCTGGAAGCCCCACCCTAGTTTATCAGCCCCCCTCACCACACCCCTTATAGGCCAATGTCCGTGTGTTCTGAGGCAGCCCAGCCTGGGCTCTCCCCTACTGAGGCAGCCACGGGCTGTCTGAGAGGACTTCTCTGGAGTGGCCCAGGCAGGGCCCTCCTGAGGGCTTTCCTGCACACTCACACACCTGCCTTGATGGAGCCACCAGCCAGACCCGGAATGTGGGGGAAGAAGGTTCTTGGAGAGCTGCGCTGGTCTTTGAAACACCACAGAGAACCCACCTCCTCCAAGCCCGAGGGTCAGTGTGTCACACACACAAGGCAGAGCAATGAAGGGCCTAAGTTCTAACCCCAAGAGTTCTTTCTTGAAATTGCTCACGTGGGGCCTGAGTTGGGACCTCACTGCTCAGTGAGGATCTAGGGGGCCCAGATTTTTCCTGAGGAAGAGGGGACGGGAGATTCTAGGGTGCTCTGACCCCCCACCCCCAGCCCATGAAGGTGCTACAGGACCCTGAGCTGGGCAACACTGGGCTGTTTGGCCGTGGGGACCCTCACAAGCAAGGGAGGAGCGTGAGGCCTAGGTGGGCTTGAGGTGGCTTGGCAAGGTTGGGGGCCACATGACAGGGCCTTTCTTGTGGTGGTGTCTCCCTGCCAGCCCTTGCCGCCGGCTCCCCCGTCGTAGGGGCTCTTACCAGTGCCCCCACTGGTGTTTCTGCCTTCTGGAAATGCAAGTGCTTCAGCTCAGCCACCGTATTTTCTGGTTGTAGATTTTGATAACAGTCCCCCAAAATCCAAATTTCAGGCATCTCTCTCTCTCTCTCTCTCTCTCTCTCTCTCTCTCTCTCTCTCTTTTTTTTTCTTTTTGCTAGGAAGGTGAGATTAGGTTAGGGGTTTTTTGTTAAGAAGTATATCCTAGGGGCGGGTGACTCAGCCGGTTAAGCGTCTGACTTCAGCTCATGATCTCGCAGTCCGTGAGTTCGAGCCCCACGTTGGGCTCTGTGCTGACAGCTCAGAGCCTGGAGCCTGCTTCAGATTCTGTGTCTCCCTCTCTCTCTGGCCCTCCCCCCGTTCATGCTCTCTCTCTCTCTGTCTCCAAAATAAATAAACGTTAAAAAAAATTTTTTTTAAAAAGAAGTATATCCTAGTGGCAATTCCCACCACCCCCTTCTCTCGTGCCCTGATTTTCCTAACGGGAAATAAAAGAACAGGTGTTGGTGATGGGTGATTTAAATTGTGATTCCCTCCACCTACCCTTTGCCAGATTCTTGGGGTTTCAAGATGAACCTGTACTTCTGCCAGAGAAACTGCAGGGGGCAGCTCAGGTGGGCCGGCCCACCAAGCCAGAAAGCAGCAGCAGCTGAGTCCTGTCCTGACCCCTGGCAAGCCTGCTACCCTTTCTTTCCCGAGTCTCCACTCCCCACGAGCTCTGACCATGTCCCTTCAGAGACTCAAGTGGCACCAGCCAGCCTGACCTAGAAACTCTGCCATTCTCCCACCCAGCACCATCCTTGTCCCTCTGTCCCAGGATCTGCTTGCCACAGATTCGCGATTTCTCCGTGGTGGCGGGCTGTGTGCAAGCAGGCTGCTGAGAGGTCGAGCAATGGAGTCAGGGGTCGCTGACTCCCAACTCCAGACGCCGGCTCTGCCACCTGCTAGCTCCGTGGTCTTGAATGAGTTTCCCAAGTTTGTAGACTCTCTCTGAGGTTATATGCCTATGTATTCAGGCACATGAGGCGCTCAGAGCAGTGACTGGCACAGAACAAGAGTGTGGTCAGTGTGTGACTGTTGGTATGACCCCCGCCACCACCAGTCTGGGGTGACACTTGTGACAGGTCAGGCCCCTTTCCTGGAAGTTGGTCCATGTGTCAATGGGCTGATGGTCCCACGGTCCCTCTGGCTCTGGAATTCTAGACGGCTACAGTTACGAACTCCTGATCCTGTGGCCCCCGCCATGAGCATGCCTGTGGTGAACGGGGATTTGGGCGGGCAGGCAGGGGGACTCAGGGCAGCCCCTCCCCACCTAGGGAGGCCAGCACTCTAAGGCCACCTCTCTGCTATCACCCAGGCTGCCACCAGGGCCAGCACAGGCTCGAGGATGGGTGTTTGTGATTACCCGGAATCCCGGAAACCCAGCCCGCTGAGCGAGCGGGAGCATGGTGACTCACACGGGCCCTGTTGTCCTGGCTCCCTGTCATTAACCTCATTTTCCTAAATGATTTGCTCAAGATAGGCCCCTGATGGCTCCCACCTTAATTGGTGTATGGCCATTTAAGGGGACCAGAAATCCCCCCGGGCCTTCTTACTGAGCACCCCTGCTCCACCCCACCCACCCCAGGCTGCTGAGGGAACCACTTTGCCAAGGCAGCAGTGGCAGGCTGTTGGCAGCCCGGTGTCCTGGGTGTTCTTCCACTTCCTGTGAGCGCCACACCTGGTGTGGGGCCTTGTCCCATTGGCTGGTGGGCTCCAGCTCACCCTAGCCTGGAGGCCCTGGCAACCTAGGCTCACTTACTTGGCCACCCTGGGGAAGTCTTTTAGAAGCTTTGCCCCGGACTCCCGACCCCTGAGGGCCCAGCTGAGCTCAAGATAGGATTGGAGCCAGGCCAGAGAGCCTGGGGCAAAGCCATTAGGAAGCTTTCATGCCAGCCCCTCCTTGGTTGGGAGCTGCCAGTGCACTCTCCCGAGGACCTATTTATAAAGCAAAGCTAAGGAGTGCTTTCACTTTAGGTGAGCCTCTTTCACCTTAGGAGCGCTTCTTGCTTCAGGAATGCCAGCCCCCCACCCGCTGACCTACCACTGATGAGAAATCTGAGCACTGGGATAAGGAACCTGGGCAGGAGAGGGAAGTCGTGTTCTGCCGAAGCTTCCCTTTCTCGGCCTTGAGCTTCTCCTTCAGGCCCAAGTGGGTGCCCAGTAGGTGGGGGGCTGGCCTGCAGGAGCCAGAACCCACGCTAGGCAGTGTCACTCCACCACGCATCCTGACATCAGCCCCAGTCTATCTCCGTTCTCCTCCCATTGGGTGCCTGGACTCAGCTTTGGAATCAAGACTGCCTTCAGAGCCATGGACGTCCCTGAGCGCTGGGGGCCCATGTTTAGCCAGTCCTTGTCACTCTCCTGGTCTCAAGCCTGGCCGAGGGCACATGCACCCCACAGATGCTCTGCTTAACTGGCCTCTTCCAGACCTTTGCCCTGCCCCCTGCCCTCCCCTGGCAGCTCTCTCTAGAACCATCTAGATCTCCCAGAAGAACTATGATGCCCCACCCCACCTCTGCACTGAGCCCCGTAAATCCTGACCGCAGCCAGATCCGCCCCAAAGACATGCCCTCCTGCCCAAGGTTGGAATGGAGATGCTGGTTTTGCTCCCCAGTTCCAACTCAATCCCCAGAATCTTCCTCCCGTGACAACTGCTCCTGGATTGGCTCCTCAGAAGCCTCTGAAACTTGCAGCCAGAGAAGCGGTGTAGTTAGTCCTCCCAGACCCTCCAGGCAGCAGCTCACATGCGCCTGCTAACTGGAAACAGGAGGTGTTTTCTGTGGCAGAGGGCGGGGCCAACCCCTGTCTGGGTTGCTTCCATGGACTTCTTAGCCGGAACCAGGAAGCTGACCTTTGCTCTTGGGGTTGCCCTGATCCTGGGGTTGGGTCTAGCTCCCCTGGTAGTTAGGGTGTGTTGAGATAGAGACATCTGTGAAACCCCACAAGGATGCCCGTGCCTTTTGAGAGGTATCCTGAAGTCTCCTGTTGGGGGATAAGGTCTCTGGCCTGGGGTTGCCTCAGCTCTATAGGCCCCTCTGGTGAGGGATAGGAGCCTCAGGCTTGTGCAGGTCAGGTGAGGGTCCTGTCAACCTCCCCCAGAAGTTTGGGCCTGCCCACCACTCACGCCATTCCCAAAGCTAAACCCTCAAGGAGCCAGAACCTGCTGAGATGCCTGGTCTTTTTCTCCCTGGTCTCCCACTTTCGCTCTTGTCCCACCCCATCTGTTCTCAGCAGAGCAGCCAGAGGCTGACTAAGCTGTCAGAATAAAAAGCAATAAATAATGAGAACTGGTAAGATAGCTCATGCCATCCCTGCTCAACTGCTTCCAGTGGTTGGTTCTCCAGCCTCCCCGACAGTGAATAGAGGCCCCAGTGCTCACCACGACCACAAGGCCCCACTCATTCCTGCCTGTCCCCTACCCCATCTCTTGCCACCCCCTCCACCCTCCTCTCATGCCCCTCCAGCCACACCAGCCTCTTCGCTGTTCCTTGGACACACCAGGCACATTCCAGCCCCAGGACCTTTGCACCCACTATTTCTGATGCCAGGAATGCTCTGTATGCACCTCTCTGTACCTCAGCCTCCTCCTCCATGACATAGGGTAAGAGCAGGAGTGACCTCATAGGGCTGCTGGAAAGACTCACTGAGACAATTCACACAAAGCTCTAAGAGCAGACCTTGTCCTTGCTGGGCTCCAGACCATGGCTTGGGGAGGGGGCTGGAGGTGGGGGCTGAAGGGCTGGGCTCCTGGCATCGGAGTCCTGCAGGCTGGCCAGCTGGCTATAAGGCCCACTCCAGGCTCCACCTTGGTCAGCTGGCTGGAAACCTGGGGCTCAACCGGTATTCCTGGGAGTGGGGGGGGGAATCTGTTAAGGTAGACTCTGCTCCTTACCCACTGTGGGCCTCTCTCACCAGACACCCCACCCCACATGTCAACATGGCTCCTGCACAGCCTTTGTTTTTCCTAATGAGGTTTCCAGCTACCAGGCCAGTCCAGGTGCCCACGTGAGTGGGAGGGGTGGTAGGGCAGCCAACCCACATGCCAGGCCTCCCTGCCCACCCACTAGCCAAGAGGGGCAAAGGTGGGAGTCAGGGTTGACGAGTCAGTGGCCTTGCTGCACCCAGGGCTCTCCAGTGGAGTAGGGGAAGCCGGGCTGGATCTGGAGGAGTATTTTGCTGCTGGCCAGGCTGGCTGGCACTGGAGGGGCTTCCTTATGTCCCCATGGTCCCTCCCACCCAGCGGGTTCTATCCTGCCCCTAATGGCTCAGAACCCCCACCAAGCAGGGCCAGGAGGTTGGGGCTTTTTCCACCTGAAGTAAAGAGGCGTAGGCCCTCTGAGGGGCCTCCGACAGGGACTTGGGGGCCTGGCAGTCAACCTCGTGAGGGGTAGGCACCAGGACTTCTGAGAATAAAGTCTCCTCCTCTTGCTGCTCCCCTTCCTTCTCCCCCACCTCTCTGTCGTCCTCCCCATCCTCCTTCTCCTCCTCCACACATGTTTCCAATCCTCAGGCCCCTCTCCCCCACCCCAGCCCCTGCCCGTTTCCTCTCCGAGGCATCCACTTGCATGTGGAACTCATTAGGAGACCCTCAGGGCTCGTAACCCAACTCTGGCCTGGGCTTGGGGAGGGGAGCCCGTCCGCAGCTCCCAAGCCGAGACAGCACAGCCCCTCTATCCACCCAACCTGGCCCTGTGCAGCCTAGAGCTAGAGGCCACCGGAGCCAGTCGGGGCCAAGAGGTGGCAGCTGCCGGTTGGGAGAAACATGGCTGAGTGTCTGGCTCATCTTCTTCCTCTCCAGCCTGTTGCCCAGCATCCATTTATCACCCTCACCTTCCCACCAGACTAGCTTCTGATCCCACAGGGGTGGCTGGACCTGCTGGCAGAAAGCAGACCGCAGGGCCCTACAGCAGGCCAGAGGAAGGGTATGGGGTTCTGAGTGATCACCTTGATGACCCTGAAGATGGGAAGCACAGTCCAGGGAAGAGAATGTGGTGTGAATAGCCACTGGGCAACATAAGGCCACTTTCTCCCCCGAAGGACATGCTGAGGGCACAGTCCCATGAGCTGATAGTGGAGGTTATGCAGGAAACTCATGCTGTGGTTGCCAGAGTTTGGGAAATGCTTGATGAACAAAATAAATCCAGCTCAATCCTTGCAGGACTTGTCAGAGCATTTAACACTCCAATGCTATGCAGCTTGGGCCACAGAGCTCATAGTGTTTTCCAGACGTTTGACCACTTAACTTCTTTTATCGAGGTGTGCCGGGCCAGCCCAGTATTCCATGGATCCCATTTTGGACAGTGCTACAGGAAAAGCCCTTGAGGAGGCAGGAGGTGTAGGTCAAAGCCCCATGATGGGAAAGGCTCTCTGGATTCAGAGCAGGGGCTGTTGTCTGCTGGGTCTGAGCAAAAGGTGGGAACTGAATGGGGGTGACAGCTAAGGAAGGGTGAACAGAAGGCAGCAGGGGGCTGGCATGGCCAAGGCTTGGAGGTAGGACCATGTTTGAGCCATGTTGGGGTCCTGATGACTCTGATTCCCTCCTTCATTATGGGAGGGCAGCCAGGTGGGTGGGCAGGCGTGGCCACAGAGTCAAAGGCAGAAGGCTGGTGGGTAGGGCCTTGCCCCACGGGAAGGGACCTGCACAGGCAGGCCCCAGGTGTTGGGAGCGTCCATGCCACCGCCCCCACCACGACATCAGCCTCAGGACAGGGCAGCCAACAGCTCCAGGTTCAGAAGAGATGCTGTGTCTCCTCAGTCTCTGTTTAACCTCCCCGTCGGGGCCGGCCTCTCTGCTCAGAGCCCATCTTGCTCACGTCCCCTGGCACAGCTGCTACAAGCCCCCTTCCCATCCCTCTGCTCCCGGAGGCCTTCCCTTGGGGGTCATCACCTGCCCCCAGGGCCCTGTCCCAACTGTCCAGGCACAAGAGGGTTGACTCAGGGAACATGTGCTCAGCCCTTGGCTGGGCCCTTCAATGGTGGGCTTCCTCCTGCCTCAGAGCAGTTTGCCTGGTATACTGCACCCCTAGTTTATAGAGGAGGAAACTGAGGCCCAGAGAAGGGAGGCCTGTGGTAGAATCAAGATTAGAACCAGGTCTCTTGGTCGGGTCCCCCAATCTCCACCCACCACCCTCCTCTCACTCCTGCCCTGTCCCAACACACATGGTATACTCATCTTGGCTCCTGCTCGGGGCCCTAAGAGTCAGAGTCCCTTAGACTCCTCTCTCCCAGGAGACCCTAGTCTTTGCAGGGATGGATCCTCCCAGGTTTTGGGGCACATGCCCCTGTGGCAGGAGTAGGGGTGGGTAGGAACAGACCAGGAAGGGAGTCCTCTAGACTGTTTTCTGGTGCTGCTACTGGTCCCCGTGAGCCTGGGAACACAACATATCCAGCTCCCGGCAGGCAGCTTGACAGCTGAACCCATGTGGGACAGCACAGGGCATGAAACCTGGGATGGGGCTGGATGCTGAGGCCTCAACCCAGCAAATTCATGCCTGGCCCAGGCCACCTGGCTCCCGGGCCATTTCCCCAGCCTCGTCATGATCATGTGGTCACTGTCACTGTCACCAGTGCCTTGTAGGAGGGATTCCTGAAAAACAGGGCTGTTTGGGCCGTTGGGGAGGGAACCAGACAGGCCCGGGCGGCAGGCAGATACTAATGAGGCAATTAGGCCTGGCAGCTACAGAGAGACCTAGCAGTCTCCACCCCTTGGCCCACCCGAAGAAGCAGACCCAGCCCAGGCCCCCGGCACTTCCGCCCTGCTCAGATACCCTGGGAATTCCCAGCCTCTCCACCCTCCCAGCCTCAAAGGTTGGACTGGCTTTACTGTCAGGAGCCTGCCACTGCTGGCTCTCCCAATCAAAAGACCATAGGCTGGTTCAGCAAAGACAGGACCTGGACACACACACACACACACACACACACACACACACACACTCCTGACTCCATCACTGCTTCCTGATTTTGCTCTGACTGGGAACCTCTGTCCAAGATCCCTCTGGCCTCCCACCCCTTCTCAGGCCCTGGGACTCCAGGCCCTTCCTGGCAGAGGTGGCCTCGGAAGGATCAGAAGCCTGGAGCAAGAGGTCAAGGGCAATATGGTGACTGGATGGGCAGGTTGTTAAGGACTCCTACTCCCAAAGCCCTGGCTTCCATCCCTCAGAGCCTAGGTGGGATCATGAGGTGCTGCCCATAAGCCCCAAATGTCACAAGAGGGAGGGGGAATCAGCTCAGAGTAATGACTCTGGGGAGGGGGACCTGTGGCTTTGGGGTAGGGAACTGGGTCACCTGGGCTTATCTGGACTCTTTCTCTCTCTCCTCTGCCTTCTTCTGAGCACTCAGGAAAGCAGGCCCAGCAGCTTCTGGCCCGCTAGGGATGACCTCAGTGTCAGTGGATGGGCGTCCCAGCTGAGTCTAGTCCCCAGCCCAGCCCCTCCTCCAGGGTAGCTCTATGCAGGATTGGAACCCAGGCTTGGGACCTCTGAGGCCACCAAGAGGTAGAAGTTTTGGCTCATTCTTTGGAGGAAGGGTAAGCTGCACCTGGATGGCAGGGTAGGAGAGCCCTCTCTGAAACAGCAAAATTGAGGCCTATAGCCTGAGGCTGGGGACGAGGTCCTGCTAGGCAAGTTGAGAGCAGGAATCCATCCCTTCATGGCAAAGAGCCTCTTCTGGCTCCAGGTGATCTCACGGAGTGACTGTGGGCAGTCATGCAGGACAGGCTGAGGTGCAAGTGGGAAATGGAAGTGAGAGGCTTCCAGAACCAACCAGTGTGCAGGGAGAACCAAAGGCATTTTAAATCATAGGACCATCGGCTCGGGGCTGACAACACAAAGTCTAGAAGGAGAGGGGGGTTTCAATGCTGGCTCAGCCACTTCCTAGATGTCCACTCTGACTCTGGAGGATAAGTGGGTTTGGGGAGAAGCATAAGAAGGTATTTAAAGGCAAAAACTGGGGGAAGAGGTTTCCAGCATAGGGACCAGTGAGTGCAAAGGCCCTAAACACAGAGCAGGAGGACAACATAGGGACAGGGCTGGGCTGGGAGAGTGGGGGCAGTCAGAGAACGTTGAGCCCTGAGAAGAGGCAGGGAGGTGGAGAGAGGGACAGAGTCACATCATCAAGGGCCACACTGGCCACAGAGAGGAGCTGGGACTCTGCCAGGACAATGGGAAGCTTTACAGCAGAAAAGGCCAAGTCTGATTCACATTCTCAAAAGATCCCTCTGGCTGGCGTGTAGGGAATGGAGCAGGGGCTGGGAAGGAGGCTGGGAAGATGGGCCAGGGAGAAGTAGGAGAGCCTGGGAAGGCAGATTCTGAAACTGGGTCATGGGATGGATTATCCAAGTATGCCATGGAAGCAGAAAGAGCGTTTGATAGCACATAAGCTACGTGCAAGATATAGCCCCCTCTTGTTATGGGGAGAATAGCTGTACATGCCTCCTGTCTGTCCCCCACCCTGCCTGTGTTGGCCCCCTGCCACCCCAGAAATGGGGAAGAGCAAGTAGAGCAAAGGCTCCCTGTGGACTATGCTTGGGTCTCCTCCTACAGGGTCCTGGAGCTGCAATAAGAGCCAGCAGGGAGCCCCTCACCTGGGGAAAAGGAGCTCTGGGTTTAGTCTGGGGCCCAGCCCCCTGTCACAGCTTGATTGGTTACCATGGGCCTCAGTGTTCCCGTCTGTCAAATGCATTGACAGCCTTTCCAGAGGTGATGCAAAGCCTGGACACAGAGCCAGAAGGGAACAGGATGTGAGACCGTCAGATGTGCACCTTCCCAGTAAGCCCACAGGGGCCTGTGTGTGGGAGCTCATAGCTGGGAGTCCCAGGCAGGCACTACCGCCCCCCCCTCCACCCCCCGTCTCCAAGGTTGCCCTTCCCACTTGCCCATGTTTATGTGTTTCCTTCCCATCACCTGGGCCACCATGACTCACCCCAGGCCCAATGGGTAAGTGAGTAACTGGCTGGGCCTACAGCCAGGCCCTTGGGCAAGACATTTCCCTTCCTAGGCCTCAGCTTCCCCACCTGTGGAACAGACAAGCCCTGGTCTCCTCACTGGAGAATCTCGGTGCATGCAGGGCTGAGGATGTGAAAGCTGCCATAGGATGAGGGCAGCACAGGGTGTGGCCTTTGTGCTAGGACAAAAACCAGGCCTGCTTGACATCAGTCCCAAATCAGCCCTGAGCAGAGAGCAGCCCAGGAGACCCCCATCTCCCTTAAGGGGGCCCTCATGCTGGGGAGAGCTTGGAATGGAGGGAGGCCCGGGCCATGAGAAAGGCCTGGTTGGGTCCTAGGACTCTGGGTGACCACAGTGGGACTCCAGTGATGAAAGGAGAGCTCACATAGGTGAAGTCACAGGTGAGGCTCCATGACTGGACCTGCTCTACCACAGATCCCCATGAGCTGAACTGCCCTTAAGTGGGGAGAGGGCAGAAAGTATGGACTGCACAGGAAGGACCAGGAGAAGGAGCAGACTCTGCTGAGATCAGGCAAGGCAAGCTTCCTGAGGCTGAGGCCCCTCAGAAGCTGGAGATGATTTCAGAGGGTGGGAGTATGGAATGAGGAAGTGTGTGGAAGCAGAGGTGCTGTGTCTGGGCACAGAGTAGGGAGCAGGAGAAGGTCAGGGTGAAGTGAGCTGGGGCTGGGGACAGAGAGGCCATTGCTGGTCTGGCTGTGAATCCAAGCCTTAGCAAATAGGCTTTATCTCCCTTGCCTACCACAATCAATCAGCTGGTCATGCCTGCTTGGAAGGGTTTTGAGGCCAGAGAGTGGCTCAGCAGGAGAAAGTGCTGTGATTGACTAGTAATGCCTGCCAGGGACAAAGCATGGCAAAGCCCTGTGTTTGTGTCCTGTAGTCTCCCTCCTCAGGCTGACCCCGGTGGGCTGGGTATGCAACTGAGAGAAGCACACTCTCAAGTAAGCCACGGGGATCCACTTGGGGAGGGAGGTTGGCTGAGGGCCTGCTCTGCCACTGCTGGGTGGGGAGCTGGGAGAGGGAGGAATTACTTTGGCCTAGCTCCCCTCTCAGGTCCCAGTTGCCTTCCCTGCACACTCCCTGGCCCAGGGCAGGTGCCCCGAAACGTCTGAGCATGAATGGTGGGGAGCTGGCTCTCCTTACTTCTTCCCCTTTGCCTACTCCAGGCAGCCTTGGGGAGTTTCATCCTGCTGGGTCTTGTTCTCTGCTTATCCTGGGTGTAACCCTCTCCCACCTGCTCCCCAGGGCCCTGTCCTCCCACCTCTCTGGCCCACACACCTGGGCAGGGCAGGGGGGGTGGGGGATGAACAGGCACGTGGCTCCCTAACACTAGCGCCGCCTGTCTGGGCCATAGCTTCCCCATGCTGCACTGCCATCACCCAAGGCCTGGCAGCTCCCCACCGGAAGGAAGACAGCGGCAGAACGTGGTTCGATTCAGAACTTGTCACCACAAGAGATCCTAGCAATAGCCAATAGGACAGGGTGAGTCCAGGTGACTGGAGGTCTGGGGGAGGGGAACGCAGATTCCCCCAGCCTGTAAGAACCCTTCCTGGCTACCTCCAACAAGAGTGGCAAGTGCCCAGACATGCAGGGTCTGTGTGTGTCCATGTGTATTGTATATTTCTGCACACACACATATCTATGCCTGTGAGCATATGATACAGCATATAGTGTGTGTCCTTGCATGCGTGTATGTGCACGTACAAGCACAGGACTGCACAGCAAGAGTTCTGTCCAGGGCAAGGGAGTTGCCAGGGCCTTCCACAATTCCCTTCTGGCCCAGCTTAGACATTACCCGTTCTGACTGCAACTCACACAGGCACCCCACCAAAGGATGGAGAAGAAGCTGTCTCAAGTTCAGGGACAAGCAGAGTGACCCTCAGTCTGGGTCTCAGGCACAGTTGGCCTGGAGTACCCGGCCCTCTCCCCAGCCCCTTCTCAGATCTCATGGTGGGATGTGAAATCCATCCTTATTGCCAACTGCCCTCCTGGAAGGAAGCAGGAGCTCACCCTAAATTTGCACTAGCCTTCTTAGGCTAGGAGGGCAAGGAACTGACCCCCCCTGCGTTCCTCGCACTCTGGCATATGCTATTCAAAACCATATTGGCCCATGATCTTCCAGTTCGTGGGTTCAAGCCCCACATTGGGCTCTGTGCTGACAAGGTGGAGTCTGCTTGAGATTTCCCCCCCAACTCTCTCTCTCTCTCTCTCTCATGCTCTCTCAAAATAAATAAATGAACTTTAAAAAAAAAAAATGTTGGCCTATCTAAGAAATCCATGGGCACCAGTGGAAAAGGGAAAGTTTGCTTCCAAGATGCTTAAATTATTCTTGGTGACATAGTTCCTGGGTTACCAACCATGTAGATGTGTGTGTGGTGGGCGAGGGGGTGCATATCAGTTCATATCTGCTCAATTCACATCGAACATTCCACTGTCATAGCCGAGACTTGCCCTGCTGGGAACGCCCCTTCACTGTGCTTCTGGGGATGGATTATGTGCAGACAGGGAAGGTAGCTCCAAACACGCCTCATGGGCTCAGGCCTGGCACCTGAGGGGAACAGGGATGAGACAGATGGCAGGAGGAAGAATGGGCTTGAGGGGAGGTAGACATGCCATTGGGTGTCCAAAGGGAGAAAGTCTGGTGGGGGGTGTTGAACAGTGACAGTGATAGATTCCAGAGCAAAGATGGGGGCAGGGGTTCCAGGGGCACAGAGCAAGGTGGGTAATTCTAGCCTGGAGGATCAGAGGAGACCTCTCTGAGGGTGACACCTGAACTGGGATCTTCTAGAAGGCAGGCAAAGGGTGAGGTCAAAAAATGTCCAGGCCGAGGGAGTAGTGTGTGCAAAGGCCTGGAGGTGTGTGGGAAAAAGGGACAGCCTTCAGAGAGCTCAAACATACCCTACCTGCAGTTCCTCTCCTGAGACCAGCTCACCTCCAGGGACCCAGACCTGTTCTGAGGGCCCCCACACTGGCCCTCAGGGAGACCCTGGTGAGGGGGAAGAGGGGAGGTGGGGCACCTCTCCTGGGGGCTGCAGGGAGGGCCTGAACCCTGAAGGGCAGGAAAGGCCACATTCCTGAAGAGGAGGAATGTCTTTGATCACAAGACCTTGCCCAGGGCACCAGGCTCCCTCTTCCAGGTACCCTTTCCCAGAATTCTTGAGGGCGGCTCACTGTTAAAGGGCAAGGCCCTGGACAGAGGTAGTTCTGGTCTCTTGCTGTCTGAACAAGGGCAAGTTCCTGCTATGCTCTGTAAGTCAGAGGAGTCTGTGTTCCCCCTTGCACACGCCTGCACACATATACACATACATCCAGGGCATCCCTGCTATGATCCACTTTATTAGCCGTTCAAGACTGGAGGCAGGGCTTCCACTCGGGAACCAAGGCTTTGGGCTACTCCTCCAAGCTGAGTGATGGGAGCCCACAACCTTGCTGGCAGCTCATACTGCCATACTAATTCTCTTCCACTCCTTTGCTTCTAATGTCACCCTCTTCTCGGTGCCCCCCTCATCCTGTAGTCATCTGAACGCTGCCTCTTCTTACATCCCTGCTGGAGAACGCCCCCACCTCCTGGAGAGTTTCTGTATTTCCACACATCCTCACAGGTCTCTCCTCTGGCGTGTGCATGCCTCCTGGAAGAATCCTGAGGGGGAGACAAGGGAGCCATCACAAGCTAATGGGAGGGGTGGCAGGGCCTCCTTTCCTCTGTCCAGGGAGGTTCTTTCTCCTCCATGGGGGGGGGGGGGGGACAGGGACTGTGGGGACACATTGGAGGTCCCCATTTCAGTTGTGCCCCCACTAGTGAGAGCAGTGACCAATTTTCTCCTTGGGCACTGCTGTACCTGAAGCTCCAGTAAGCCCTCAACAAGCCCGCTGAGGAATGATTCACCAGCCAGCAGGTCCCCTCCAGTGTGGGTCTGCTCAAGCTTCTTTTTCACTTGCTGCCTCCATCCCTGACAACCAACACCTGGACAGCCAGCCAAGGGCCCTACCGCAGAGAAGTACCCTCACAGCTGGACAGATCTGTGATGGGCTTGCTGGGCTCTTGCCAAACCAGCACTCTCCTATAATCTGGAAAACTGAGGCCCAGGGGTGAGAACTATCATCAGTCACAACATATCAGCAAGTGACAGGGCTGAGTTTGGATCTGGGCTTCTCAGACCCTGGAAGCTTTTCCACAGGTCCTAGGACTCCAAGGAAGTAGGTTCTCCCTGCAACCCATCTCCTCCCCCCGCCCCGACAGCCCTGGGCAGAAGCCAGAGACACGATTCTCCTTTCACCTCTCTGGTCACGGAATCCCGGGTGGTAAGACCATCTCTGGCTGCAATGCTCTGGAGTTTCTGAGTGTGACTGTGGGAGAGACCCCTGCTCCTTTGAGACACAGCCCTGTGGCTCTGGAAACCCTTCAACCTCCACATGGAAGACTGGGGCAAGTGGGGACTGCTCCAGCGCCGCCCCTCTTCTGCCTTCCTGTCAGAGGAAAGCTCAAATCCTCCGGGTTCCAGAAGCCCTCCCTTCGGCAAATCTCAAGCACCTCCGGCCCCGCCTCTGACCCCGACTCCCTCCAGCTAGGGGTAGGTAGAAGCTAGTGGCTGTTTGCCGACCAGACTCAGGCAGAGTGGGAGGGTTAAACCGCAAGGAAGTTAGGACACTCCGCCTGCAGAAAACGGATCGGGCGGACAGCAGGGCTTAGCCGCTAATTCCCTCCCCGGGCAGATGACACTGGCTCGGTAGGAAAAGCGCGGCAGTCCCTGCGCACGCGCGCGGCTCGAGTGGAGCCGCTTTGTTCCAGCGCTACCTGCGGCTCCATTCACCTCCTCCGCCCCGCCCCGCTGCGAGCCGATACACGGCGTTCGCGGAGACTCCTCCCACTTCTCCGCACTGGGTGGAACTGGTGACGAGCCTCCGCCTCACTCCCCAACCACCTCCTTCGGTCTCGATTGGCCATCTGAGTGACGCACTCCCGCCTACCTCGAAAGTTGATTGGTACATTGGGAAGGAGGTTGGAGAGGGAGACCTGATGATAAAGGAGAGCTCCCCCTCCCACCCGCCCCTGTGAAAAAGTCACGTGGCGCTTCACTCGGCGCCTGTCACCTCCCCGCTTGTAAAGCTTTCTTAAAGGGCTCGCTCTTTCTTCCCAGGGCCGGTCCTTTCCAGGATTTCACCACTCTTGCCCGTGGAGTGTGGCACAGCCCTGGGTCCTCCTACTCCAGCCGTCCCCTGGTTGCTGATTCCCCATCAGGCCTGCTGGGATGGGACCCCCTTTCAGGTCTCAGAGCCTGTGGCCATCATAGTGACTGGTCAGTTGCCTGAAACGGTGACCTCCTAAGCACAGTGCCTGGCGCGTAGTAGGCGTTCAGTTTCCAGTTGTTGAATGAACTCGCTGAGAAAATGAATGAATGGGGTTGATAGAAGGAGGGGAGGTTGGCTCAGCGTGACGGTCCCCACCCCCCGCCCCATCTCTGGGGAGACTCTGCTTCAGTGAAAGTGGGGGAGGGGATGCTAGGCGCAGGAAGACCCTAGGGCAGCCCTTCAAGGTAGGACTCGGAAGACCTGGGTGCGCGGGCTTAGAGGGAAAGGTCTTGGCCGGGCACTCCGGGCAAATCACAGCCGGTTCCGGGCTGAGGCAGGGAGAGGGCCCGGGCAGGCGCAGGTCTCAGGACTCACGGGGCCGCCAGCGCGCCCCCGTACTCCGTGAGGAGGGGCGGCGGAGGCGCGGCGCCTTTAAGCCCCGGCGCCGGCCCTTGCAGCCCCGCCCCCCGGAGGACGCCTCGGCGCGCGGCCGCCAGAGCCGCGGTTTAATTGGGGCTGTCAGGCCGCGGCGCGCGCGGAGGGCCGGGCGGGACGGAGGCCGGGAGGCCGGGGCTGCGGGCGCGCAGCTCGGCGGGAGGCGGGCGCCCGGAGACGCGGCTGGGGCCCGCGCGGCCGGGGCGCCGTCCCAGGGCAGGGCTGCCCGGCCCCTGCCCCGGGCCGCCCGCGCTCCCGATGAAAAACCAGCTCCGCGGCCCCCCAGCGCGGGCGCACATGTCGGCCTCGGGGGCGTCGGCTGCTGGGGACACCGGGGCGGGGTCGGATCCCGGTGCGGGGTCCGGGTCCGGCGCTAGCACCGGCGCGGGAGCTGCGACGGTTGCGGGAGCCATGCCCTGCAAGAGCGCCGAGTGGCTGCAGGAGGAGCTGGAGGCGCGCGGCGGCGCGTCCCTGCTGCTGCTCGACTGCCGGCCGCATGAGCTCTTCGAGTCGTCGCACATCGAGACGGCCATCAACCTGGCCATCCCGGGCCTCATGCTGCGCCGCCTGCGCAAGGGCAACCTGCCCATCCGCTCCATCATCCCCAACCACGCCGACAAGGAGCGCTTCGCCACGCGCTGCAAGGCGGCCACCGTGCTGCTCTACGACGAGGCCACGGCCGAGTGGCAGCCAGAGCCCGGCGCTCCTGCCTCGGTGCTTGGCCTGCTCCTGCAAAAGCTTCGCGACGACGGCTGCCAGGCCTACTACCTCCAAGGTGAGGGCAGCACTGAGACCCCTGTCCAGGACTGGGGCTCTCCCGCGGCTCCCTGACGCCCCCGCCGGAGGCTACTTTCTCTCCTTGCGCTCCGCCTGCCCGGCCGGCGCCACGTCGCCCCCGGCCCGCATCCGCCGCTACCGGGAGCTCGGCCTCCGCAGTGAGCGTTTAGGCTAGCATGGGGTCGCCTCTGTGCCCCCTTCTCGGCACGATTCGAGGGGGCTGAACAAACTTTTCCTGGCCTGAGATTTCCTTTTTTTTTTTTTTTTCCTCCCCCTGTCGTTGGGGCCATGGCAGCGCCCAGATGAGCCCCTCAGAAGAGGGAGATGTCTCCTCCTGGGACCCGAAAAGCGACCGGGCACCCAGATCCAGCTCCTCCGGTCTAGAATGCGTGTCCCTGGAAGACCTGGGTCAGGCTAGGGGAGTCTTTGGCAGCATTATCCATGCCCTTAAGGTATAGGGACCGTTTGGGTTGGGGTACCCTGGGCATCTCAGCATTGGTCTCACTACTTGGAGACACAGCCTCTTGGGGCACTTGGGGCAGGCCTATAAGCAGTGTCCCTTTCCCTGGCTTTCCAGGACCCCTAAATCCCCAGCCTCCTGCCCTAGAGCTTGTGGAAGGGGGAGGCAGCTGGGGGGGGGGGGGGGCGAGTGGCTGCAGCCGGTGTTTCCAATTAACATTCCAAAATGGCCTCTTGCTGGCAGCAGGCGGGCAGGCGGGGAGGGGAGGCCTGCAGCACCCTCGGGCGCAGGGCCCATGCCTAGTTGCAAGACGCTCCCCATTTCTTCTCTCTGTAAAGCCCCAGCAGCTCTCTCCCTCCGTGTTTCCAAGGCTGGGGGTCTTGTGTTTTAAGGGAGAGAGGGGGAGTTTGGGGCCCTTTTTATGAACTTGCCACTGTGGGGGGAAAGGGGCAACCAACACTTTTAACATTGCCCTTCCTAACTTGTGGTGAGGAGCAGGTACTGGACTCCCAGTCCGGAGGCCCAGGCCCTCTGTGCCTCTAACTGACCTAGACACAGCACCAGCCCCTGCAGTCTCATCTATAAGAAGGGCTTGCAAACCCACAGGTGCTAGCCCGAGATTGGGTTGTCGGCTCTCCTTTACCACTTAGCAGTTATTGAGCACCCATGGGTGCCAGGTATGCATGGGAGCTGTGGAAGATGAATGAGCTGGGGCCTGGCCTTAAGTGCCCTAAAGCTGGTGGTATGGCCAGGGCTGTGAAGCCTTATGGGTAAGGGAATGGAGCTCAGGCATGTTACTTCACCTCCTGGGGCCTCAGTTTCCCATTCTGTCCAGTGGGTCGTAGGATATATCTAGAGAACACAGGAGAAGGTACATGTGTAACAAACTTTGCCTGGCCCACATTGGCTGTTGGGTTATGGTGCTTGACATGGGCAGCTCTGGCCATCGTTGGTCTTGTGCAGCCCATTGGTCTAGTGGCATGGGCAGTCTCTCACCCAGGGCCTCTCACCCTGGCCACAGGTGGTTTCAACAAGTTCCAGACAGAGTATTCAGAGCATTGTGAGACCAACGTGGACAGCTCGTCCTCACCAAGTGGCTCACCACCCACCTCAGTGCTGGGCCTGGGGGGCCTGCGGATCAGCTCTGACTGCTCAGACGGAGAGTCAGACCGAGAGTTGCCCAGCAGTGCCACTGAGTCGGACGGCAGCCCTGTGCCATCCAGCCAACCAGCCTTCCCCGTCCAGATCCTGCCCTACCTCTACCTCGGCTGCGCCAAGGACTCCACTAACCTGGACGTGCTCGGCAAGTACGGCATCAAGTATATCCTCAACGTCACGCCTAACCTGCCCAATGCCTTTGAGCACGGTGGCGAGTTCACCTACAAGCAGATCCCCATCTCTGACCACTGGAGCCAGAACCTCTCCCAGTTCTTCCCTGAGGCCATCAGCTTCATTGGTAGGTGTCGCTGGGCTCTGGGCAGGGTGGATGGGCAGGTGCGTTGAGGTGTGTACAGGACTTGGGTGTCACCCGCGCCTGACTGGGTACCTCTGGGCCTGTCGAGGCCTGTGTGTGCCCTGCATGTGCCAACATATGCCCATGGGTGAATCCATGCCTGCTGTGAGTCACCAAGGCCCTCAGTCCCCTGAGTCCTGGGCTCACTGCAACTGTTGGCACCCCATGGACTTTACTGTCCAGCTTGTGTTTTTCTGGTTCTGCTGTTTGGGGCTCATCTAGCTGAAACATCACAGCTCTCAGACCTCCCACGAGTCTTGCTTGCTCTGCATCACGCCTCAGCACACATGTCTCTCCAGGAGGGGGCTGTCACGGTCCCTCTTTGGGCTTTGGGCTTTATTTTGTACCTGAGGGGGCTGAAGGGTGGCCCTGAAGCCAGAGGCCTACCCCAAATAGGCAGCTTTTGGAATCTGGTGACCCAGAGTGACTTGGTGGGGCACCAGATGCTTCCGGCAACCTATGGGGCTTGCTTGGAGTGTAGGGGCCCTCCCCTAGAGCATTCTGCAATTCTGCTGTTTGGCTTAGAGCCCTCAGCCCCCTACATCCCCAGCTGACTCAAGCTCCACAAGTTGCCTTATCTTTGACCTCCCCATCCTGCTTCCTCCATGGCCAGCTGGAGGCTGTTAGACTACAGGCCATCTTCCCGGCCCTGGCTCTTCCCAGGGTGTGGGGAAGAGATATAAGATCAGGGTGTACGTAAACCCTTGGTTCTCTGAGCCTGGTGACCCCGTGTTTCTCCCCAGCCTCCAATGGTAGAGGGGAGGTGGCCTGGACAGTCCTCTCCTGCCGGCAGCCCTGTCCAGTGGAGGGCGTTTTGCTGTCAGCTGGGCTGGGCTAGCTTTAATAACAGGAAGTGGGAGGCTTCCCCGCCTCATCCGCTTACTGGGAACCAAAACTAGGTGCCTGGCTGGGAGGAAGGAAGGAAGCTGAGGCCTGGGGGAGGGGCTGTGACCTGGCGATGGGAGAGCTTCCCAGCTCTGCCCAGGAGAACGCTGCGGCGGCGGAGAGGTGTGTGTATGCTGCCTGAGCATTCACTCTCCCTCACTGAGAAAGGGGAGGGGAAAAGGGGACCCCGGACAGACTCCAGGGGCTGAGCCTGGTCATGGGTGTCTTTGTCCTTCTTGAAGGCCCCTCTGCATCTGGGGGTGTAGGGGTGGAGGGACACAAGTGAAGGAATAGAGGCCCAAGCATCCCCTAGGACTCAGTGGGACAGGATCAAGCCCCAGCCCCCACACTGTTCAGCCACACCCTGAGAGTGCTAAAAATAAAGCCAGCGGAAGCAGTTTCACTTTGGATCACCCAGGAGTGGGTTTGGGGGCCAGGCGTTCCCCATATCCTGGTGTGTCACCACTGGAAGCTCATCTCCACCACCCCTTTAGCCCGAAGTCTCAAGGTCAGACCACAGGACTCTGCACAAAGCCACAATATGTATCTCTTGCCCTGCTAGTCTTGCCCCTAGTCAGTCCCCGAATCTGGATTATGTACCTATTGCATACTTAGCCTTGGGTAAGTATGGGGTGAGAAGGGGAAGCTCTGCTGGGCCAGAGAGAGTGAGCATCAGAAGCAGAACAGCTTGTGAACCTGCGTGTCATCTTGTGCGAGTGCACTGATTAAGCGCCGCCTTTGTGCCTGGCTCCCAGTGGTCTCAGAATCAGAGGTGGGGACCTTGAGGGCCCCAGAGAGCTGCCTCTTGTTAATCTACATCCTTGGCACAGAGAGAGTCAGCTACCCTAGGCCCAGGGGTGGAGGGATGACAGGACTGAGTTGTTCAGTGGCTTGACCAATATTTATTGAGCTCCTACTGTAGGTCAAGCGGAGGGAGTGTGAGAGCGGCACCAGGGGAAGCTGGGTGGATTGGCGGAAGCTGGCTGGCTGTGGTGGGAGATGTTACTGATGCATGGGCCTGCTGGGGGAAGTCGAGTAAGTGAGGTGGGTGGGCTGCGCTTAAGCAAACCTCGCTTGTGAAGCCTCAAGTGCAGCCTTCCTCCCGGGCCCTGGGAGGCTAAGCTGCTGGGGCTGGGGCAGAGCTGAGTGTAGGGCCAGGCCCCGATTCCCTTTTGAGGGCTTCCCTCGGGCCTGTTTCCCGGGAGACTCTCAAGGAGTACCCATGGGAGCTGCACCAGGAGAGCAAGCTCAGCCCCCACCGCCAGGTCACGGACTGACGGCATGTGCTGTGCATTAGGAGGAGCCTCTGTGTGGCCTTGGGCTTGTCACTTTGTCTTTGCGTCTGCGTCCTCCTTTATAAAATGAACTTGCTAACCGTGGTGCAGATGGCCTGAGAGGACACGGGTGACACCCTCAGCACAGTCTGCGCACTCAGCTGTAGCAGCAGCGGGACTAGCCGTGACCACAGCCGTCACTGGTGCTGGTGTTTGTGGAGCCCTCTCTTGGCTCGGGTCCTTACAAGAGCATTGAGAACAAGGGGGCCCATTTTATAGGTGAGGAAACCGAGGCACAGGGATGTCCAGTGACTTAAAGCTAACGCCACAGTCAGTCATGCTCTTGACCTCCATGCCAAGTTGCTGTCCTGCTCATGTTGGACTTCACCAGGTCCTTCAAGAGTCAGGCAGCACCAGCTAGTGGCCGTGCCACCCTCTGTGCCTCTGCTCCACCTCTGACTCCTTGGAGGAGGAGCCTCCCTGACCCATACTTGTGTGTTTCAGACGAGGCCCGCTCCAAGAAGTGTGGTGTCCTGGTGCACTGCCTAGCAGGGATTAGCCGCTCGGTGACCGTCACCGTGGCTTACCTGATGCAGAAGATGAACCTGTCACTCAATGACGCCTACGACTTTGTCAAGAGGAAAAAGTCCAACATCTCGCCCAACTTCAACTTTATGGGGCAGCTGCTGGACTTCGAGCGGACGCTGGGGCTAAGCAGCCCATGCGACAACCACACCCCCAGCGAGCAGCTCTACTTCTCCACGCCGACCAACCACAACCTGTTCCCACTCAACACCCTTGAGTCCACGTGAGGCTGGGGCACAGGTGGGTGGGGCCGGCCCCTCCCGACCCCCCTTGGGCCAGGTGAGCTGCCCATTCCTGCTGTGTCCGGCCGGAACCCAGACATCATCGGACATGGCCTGTGCCCAGAGGCCCAGGCTGGTGGGTGGCTGAGCTTCCCTCGCTGCCCTGGGGAGGGCGGAAACCACAGCAAGGCCTCTCTCTGCAGGACTTTGTGGAGAGGCCCTGAGCTCTGAGACACATGGCCCTGGGAGTCCAGCAGGGCCTCATCCTTGTCCCAGGACACTCCATCAGCCAATGGCCCAGCCGGTTTGGCTATTTTTTAAAGACACATCCACGGACCTGAGTTTACTTTTTACTTTTGGCAGGTAAATCCAAGCTCCCTGGAGCACGGCAAGTGTTCAAGCTCTTCTTGATTTTTCTTTTTTAATGAAAAGTGTTATTTTCAGGCTACATACAACAGTGGATTGTATAAACCAGTATTTCATCCCTTCCTTGATCCTGAGAGAGAGAGAGAGAGAGAGAGAGAGAAATGTTCTCAGTTTTGTTTTTTCTTCCTATTTCAAAAAGCAATTATTGGTTTTTGTTTTTGTTTTTAATGGAAAAGACAAACCCCGTGTTGATCTTGACCAAATGCGTTTTGCACATGTGTGAAGCCTCCGTTTCTGCAGCAGGTCCTTCTTGAAGGGGTGGCTTGCTGCTCTCTTAGTGTCAGACCCCCCCACCCCCAGTCATGCACACCCCTCGGCCCAGCCCCCTTGGCACTGCACTTGCCCGTGATGACCTCTGCAAGGCGAAATAGGTGGGCTGCCCTGGGTGGCCTCTGCATTCTCTGCCCTCCAGCGGCCCCTGCAGACCCCCTGAGGCAGGAGATGGGAGGCCCTGCCGCTGCCCTGCTGGAGGTGGGGTCGTGGGGGACTGCCAAGCAGTAGCATTAGCCCTCTGGGCTCAGCCCGTAGGAGGGTCTGGGCCCCGGGCCCTTCCTATACGTACCCACTACTTCTGTCTCTCTCTCCCTGTTTGTTTGTGACTGAGAGTGGAGGCCCAGTGGCTGGCGGGGGAAGCTTCGGTGGTGGAGGCCCAGCCCTACCTCCTAGTTTCTGTCCCTCACTCTGGCTGTTGCTTTGGTCCAGCTCTACTCCCAGACCCCTTGTCCCGTGGAAGCTTGCCCTGCACTCATCTTGCCCATGCCTTCTACTACCAGGAAACTCGCACCCGTTTCAATCCCAGGGCAGGGGCGGAAGGGGCGAGGATGGACAAGTGAACGGGGTGTGGGGCTCTGTCCACGCCCCTCCTAGGATCCACAGAACAAAGCCACGGATTCCGTTATCCTCTCCAGTTTTGTTCCTTCTCCAGCCTCAATCCCTCCAGGTGTCAGGACTGCAGGGGCCCGGGGAGAGGTGAGTAGTCAGGCTGGGGTCCCTGAGCAAGCTGGCACTTGGCATGTGAGTGAGGCCATGGAAACTCTGCCCCACTGCATCTTACCTCACGGGGCGGTTTTCAGGGATTCTTTAAGGCAGCGGATTAAAATCTTGCCACAGTCGAGAAATTGACGAAAAGCTTCCATGCTGTACATGGTTCTTTCTCTTTTTTACTTTTAAAAAGAAAAACCCAGAAAGATGCATCAGATTTGTGTAAATGAGAGTATGCCAAGAGGGTGGCCAGTTTTGCTTTATGATCTTATGAAGGAAAATTTGTGACCCTACATATATATACACACACACATACATATATATATCCCGAACCAGCAACGGGACTTTGTTTATATTGCAAATAAATATTATTTTTTCTTTAAAACAAGTTGTGTTGTCCAATAAGGGCCTGGGCCCAGGCTGGGGGGTGGCAAGGAGAGTGGCTATCACCTGCTCTGTGTGAAGTCCCCTAAGGCCCTCACTGGGAGAAGTGGCCAGGCCTTGGGGGAGGAGCGGAGGTGTGGCATTTGCCCAGCCTTCAGGCACTGCAGGCAGGGACCTCAGGGCTTTCTCTGGGATTTTGCTGATTGGTTGACAGAAGATGGAAGCTTGGACAGGTTTTGTAGACCAAGGTCACGCAGCTGAACCTCTGCCCACCCTGAATTGCTCAGGGCTGTCCACTCGGGCATCACCCAGATTCGCGATACCCAGATTTGACTGGGCCCTAGGTCCCTGACCCTTCTCTTGCTGCTCTCGTGCATGGAATGGAGGCTATGCTAGTATTACCTTCTCATCCTCCTGACCCCCACCCCACAGTCCCTGGGAAGCCAGTGGGATGTAAAACCTGCCTGGTGATGGGTCAGCACTGCTTCGCTCCTCAGGAGCTGGGTAGCCTCAGTTCCCATCTATAAAAATCAAGCCAATCACACTCAGATACTCAGTGCTTTTCTGGTGTTTGGAACAAAATGAACATGTTACGTTCCATTTCCTGGTCTGGGCCTGGACCTACAGGGAGGAATCGGCCATGCCTGGCTTCTTCAAGGGAGCATCCACCCGCCAGGTAGGCCCCCCCACTGGGGGCTCAAAAACAGGACCTGAAAAACAAAACAAAACAACAGTTTTGTTCCTTCTGGTTGGGAGCACAGAGCAAGAAAGAGGGAAGGGGCCTGGAGAAGGATGGTGGCCGTGGCCTGGGGGTGTGAGGCCCTCAGTGGGCAACATAGATCCATGTTACAGATGGGGAATGGGGGCTCCTTTATGTTTCCTTTGCCTCTGGCAGAATTGAGTGAGCCCTGTCGGGCACTAGGTGCTAACTCCATTTCCTCATCTCTGCCTGTCATCTGGCTTTATCCCTTCCACTATGACCAACACTGGGCTGGCCCCAGGTACTCTTTCTAAAGACTCCCAGTTGGGCTGTCCAGGAGGCTCTGCTTTTTTCATCTCTGCCCATGAGTTAGGTTCAACCAGAATGCAGTCACGCCTTCAGGCATATGATGAGTGGTAGAAGGTAGGTTCTTCAAGCAAAAGGACCTAGGTTCTAGTGCCAGATGTATGGCTACCAGCTCCTTACCCCTGTCACTCAGGTTTCCCATCTTTCGAATGGGGGAACACTTGTGCAGCCAGCAGACCTGTGGAGGGGGGAAGGGGAGTCTCGCAGCCTTGGCAAAGGGGTGGGTGCTGCTTTTGCACTTGGGCTCCCTCGGGGCCCTGGTCCGTCTGTGCCAGGGGCAGGCAAGGGGGTGGGGGCTGAGCAGGCAGAGACTGGGCCTTTGTTCCCTCTTGCTGCCCTTGGCTGGGGCTGGGGAAGCCCGCGGGTGCCGGGCTGGGGGCTGGGCCCTCGACAGGCCAAGTAAGTGCCTGGCAGTGCCAGTGTGCCCAAGCACAGGATGGGGGGTGGGAGCAGCGTTGCCTCCTGAGCCAGCTCCTCAAATGGAGGACCAGGGGGCTTTCCGTCCTGTGCAACCTCAGGCCAGATGTCCTCTCTGACCCTCCGTGTCCTCAGCTGAGGAAATTGACACCTCAGCACCATGCCTGGCTGTGGCTCCCTTCTGCTCCCCTCTGGTGAGGACAGAGGGCCAGGTCATGACCGGGTGGCTGGGACTCTGGGTCCTCACTCTGTGACTTCGGGCTAGACCATGCTTACTCTGGACGGCTGTCTCCACCCGGGCTCCCAGGTTCCCACCTCATGGTCCCTCTGATCTGTCTCATGGTCCACTCTGAGCTCCTCTTATTCTACCCTATTTCTGCTGTGCTATACCCCCATGGGCCCTGTCTGTCCCAGGCCATTTGTCTCTGTGCCCTCAGTCCCATCTCTCCTCCTGACCCCTCTTTGCCTCCCTTTGGATTCCTGTTTCTGTCTCCATCTCAGCCCAGGCCCAGGAACTCCCCCATCCACTTCTTGGCCACTTCCTAGCCTTCTCATGGGAGGAAGATCTGAGCCACTCACTCACTGACACATTCATCCAGCAGCCATTTCCTGTGCGGGCTGGGCTATCCCAGGAGTGGGAACATGCCGGAGGGAAGTTTGGTGATGTCAGGCTGGGTGGCAGGATAATGGGGCCCTCAGTTTGTCCTCTGAAAAATGAATCAGGTGCAACAGCAGGAGTGACTAAGGCCGGACATGAGAAAGAACTTGCAGCACTATGAAGCAGTTCCCCTGCAGGACGTCAGACAAGAGATGAACATTTCCCTAAGGTGGTCCTCCTCTGAGCCTGGGGGAGAGGCAGGCAGCCCTCAGGAGGAGGACTGCCCACAAAGGGCCTATCCCCAGGGTACAAACCTAGTCACCCCTCAAGAATAGGGCAGTATGGAGGCAAGCAGTGAACCCATGCGGGAACATGCCTCCTCCCCTCCTGCTGCCGCTGCCGCCTGGCACACTCAGGCCTGCCCCTTGACGCCCAGTCTGCATGGGGGCTGCCCTCCATGTCCATCTGTCTGGATGCGGCTGGGAACACCAGCACGTACACCAAAACCCTTAACCAAAGCCGGAAAGCCTGATGTGGGAGCCAGGTGTCCCTGGAGGGAGCATGCTAACTAGCATGCTGAACTCTGAGCACCCCAGGAACCTGGGTCGCATGGGTGGGATGTCTGAGTCCTGATCTCTGACATATTTCCCCTGCTCATTTGGGACCCCACCTGAGCACAGCCCTCTCACTTCCTCCCAAAGATCTCCTCAGATTGGTCCCATCGGTCTCTCCTGATACCCAGCAGACCTGAAACCCTTGGGAGGATTCAGAATCATCCCACTGCCCCCAACCCCATGCAGATAGGAAAAGCAAGGCTTAGATGGGGTCATAGAGTGAGTCATGGTAGAAGCCAGGCTTCCTCATATTGCTGTCCTGAGTCTTTTCCCCCAGGTCCTGCCTTCCCAGTGAGGCTGGGAGCCTTCTCTCTTCGGCCCTGTGAAGGACCAAACACATATGCATGCGCACATGCACACACACACACACACACACACACGGCCCCCTCATTTCTCAGACAGGACAAGCCCAAGCAGGTCCCAAGTGATGCAGGAGCCGCCTGCCTCTGACTCTAGCCTCCTCTCATTAGGGAGCGGCAGGGGTGAGGTCATTCATTCCCAGGCATGGCCATTAAAGACCATCATTAGCAACCCTCCAGAGGTAAAATGAGGCCTCAGCCCCATTGTCTCTGGCTGGGTCAGATTAACGCCCACAGGCGACGTGGGACTTCAGTGCCTGCCAGAACATCTTTTGCTCAAGCAGTCAACCCCCTTCCATCACACACCTCCAGGGTCATCATATATCCTGTAGCTTCTGTGCATCTGTAGGACCTCCATCTGCCCCCTCCATACCCACACCTCCTCAGGCCCCAGGGCCCTTCCACCCCTGCTACAGGCAAAGGAGAGGCTGCAGCCCCTTCTCCAGAGATGGATGGACCAGGGAGGAACCTGGTGTGGTCTGGGGGAGAGGGGAGCCCCTAAAGAGCTTTAAGTCTAGTGCTCACAGGGTCTGGTGGTCCCTAGAAAGATCCCCTGACTGCTAAGTGGAGAACAGCCTGAGGGGCAAGCACGTCGGAGAGGGGACAGTGAGGAGGCTGAGCTGGTCATTCAGGGTGCGGGGGGGAGGGGGTGGTTCGGGGGACTGGACCACTGTGGATGATATACGTGCAGGACTAGCAGTGTTTGGACCTCATGGGAGGCAAGACCCATGGTGTGGACAGAGCATCCCAGCTTGTCTGACTCCACATCCATGGCCTGAATGGCAGACACCACACCACATAGAAGGATGGGTCTTAGCCAGGACATGCGTGGGTCCATGATGAACCCTGGCCACTGGAGTCTGTGTTCCCACTCACCTGCTCCACCCCTTCAATGTGTGCCCACACATTGAATAGCCAGAGAGTGGCAGGGCTCACAAAGGTCCTCCCTCATACTAAAGACTTTCCCGGCACAGCACAGCCCTGGTGGCCCCTCTCAGAGCCTTGGTTTTCTCTTCTGTACAGTGGAAATAAGAAGTGTGGGTCTTAGGGTGCCTGGCTCAGTCAGTGGAGCAAGCAAATTTTGATCTCTGGGTTGGGGGTTCAAGCCCCATGTCGGGCATAGAGGTTACTTAAAAATAAAATCTTAAAAAAAAAATTGTGGGTGTAAGAGAAGAAAGCAGGATGTAGGGTCTTCTTCCCAGTGAGACCTTGGGGATGTGAGTCATGATGATGCCAATTTGACTGTGACCACCCCCAGAGGGCCACCTCCCAGGGCCAGCTATCACTGATGGCTGTGTGACCTTGGAAAGGTCTCCTCCCCATCCGTCTTCAGGTTCCCTATTTGTACAGGTGAGAAATGAGAATAATGACTCTGAGGGACCCAGCCCTAGGACTTGTGACTTAGGGATTATGGCTCAGATCTTCTCTTCTGTCCCAAGGCCTGGACAGCCTGGCATCCAGAGTAGCCTAGGAGCTGGTACACAGCCTGAAAGAAGAAGGCTGGAGTTGAGGGCTGGGGGGCCTTGGGCAGGGTGCCTGCCTGGGGAGGGGTGGGTCAGGCTGGGCCCCTCTCTGCTCCAGGAAATTCTTTTGCTGCAGCCCCTTGAGAACACTTTCTCCTTCCATCTACCTGCACAGGGGACTCCCCCACAGTGTCCCCTGGCTCTGAGGACCTGAGAAATTTAGAGTTCTGCCAAGCAAGAGGGCTCCAGAACTGCCCCTCCCTGCTCCAGCCCTGCCTGGGGCTGGTTTGTTCAGGGGTTCTAGGTGTCTTCGTGGGGTTTTCAGAAAGGTCCTTGAGCTCAGTCCCCTCCCTCTCAGTCTATTGCTTTGTTCAGCCTGTTTTCCTACATTGCTTGTCCAAAGACCCTCCTCACCAGCCCCCTGCATTCCCATGTCCTGCCCATCCACAGCACCTCACCTATGTAAGCCTGCCTCTGGTCCCCCATTCACACGTGCTCGAGACCCCGCTGGCTGGAGCTGCTTCTTTTCTCTCCACAGAGAATAGCATGGGGGCTTGGGACGGTGGCCCAGGATGGGGCATGGCAGGAACAAAGGCCTGGATCACACTGTCCCTGACATCCCCGGAGCCAGGCCCCTACAGCCCTCTCCCCTGCCCCTGGGAAAGAGAGAGGCTGGACACCACCGCCCCTCCCTGGTCGCTGGGCACTCAGGTTGTCTCTCTTCTTCATTATCCCATCAGGACCTCTGGCCCAGGACTCTGAGTGGAGTGTTTTCTGCATTTCAGGTTCTTTCTCTGGGCCCCGTGCCCAGAAGTGGCATTTCCGGGGCAAACACCTGTGCTCCATTTTTCCAATTGGTTTCCAAAAGGAAAGCAGGATCATTTATCTTTTACGTTTTGGCTATTATTGTAGCTGCTTTGGAGAAGCCGTGTGTCGATGGTGCCAGGCACCCAGCAGGGGCCCAGCAAAGCACGGGGGCTGAGCCTTTCCTCAGCTGGAGCCCCCGCCTGGCTCAGCAGCTCCAGCCGTCCCTCATGGTTGCCCTGTCTGGGAGTTCTGTTGAGTATTTGGTCCTCTGGCAGCTCTAAGTGCAGGAAGAGTATTAATAACAACACATGTACGTGGCCCTTGCTCTGGGCCAGGGTGCCTTGCCAGCTCTTCATGATAAACTCAACTGATGCTCCCAGCAGCCCTCAGAGGGAGGTGCTGGATTATCCCTGACGAACAGAGGAGGAAGCCAAGACAGAGCAACGAAGCCTGAAAGGTGCTGCTCTGGGGTCGGGAGTCCCTCCTCTCAGCTAACCCAGGCCTGCCAGGTAAGGGACAGCTTTGATCTTTTGATCCCTCCACCCCCATCCTGATACCACCCGGCTCCTGCCTGTGCCAACGCCAGGAAAGCAGCATCTCAGAGGAGGGAGTCTATAGCCCCCTTTCCGAAGGGAGTGGGGTGCACGTGTGGGCTCCTCAGGACCAGGCAGGGAAGGCAGAGGAGGAGAGCTGGCGACTGCTCAAGAGGCATGGGAAGGAGTGTTGAGTCAGGGCTGTCCTGGAGTGTGAGGGCTGGAGGGGCAGAGACTTGGGGACACCAATTCTAACCAGTAAGGCTGTCTGGGAGGCTTCCCAAGGAAGGGGACATCTTGTGGTGAAGAACCTCCTGCTGTTCCTGCCTCTGGGCCTTTGCATATGCTATTTCCTTTTCCCTGGAATACTCTGCATCATCTACCCCCGCCTTTCAATTAGCTACCTCTCTCTACTCTTTTCCTGAGCTTGGCTCAAATGCCTCCTCCTCCAGAAAGCCTTCCCAGCCTCTTCCCCTAGCTGGGGTTCTGGTGCCTCCCCTAGCTCCCATGGCCTTCTATGCAGCCCCATCCCCTGGAGGCCTTGCTAGCCAGGGTCCTGGTTCCAGCTGCACATCACCAGCCCTTCTGGCCATTGTCTGGGGTGCTTCTAGAAACCTGCCCAGCTCTGGATGTCAGGCCTGCATGACCTGTGCCCATGGAGGTGTACCTGGAGTACACGCCTCACTTTGTAGCCTCACGTGTCCAGGTTTTGCTGATCCTGCACCTGCTCAGGCCTTTGGTGGTGCCCAGGAGGTGGAAGTGAGCACCTCTGCACCACTGGTTGGGTCTCTGGCCCCTGCAGCCCCTGTTCTCACTGTCTCTATGCCCACCACGACTGCCTGCTTTCCCCCTTGGTTCCAGCCAGACAGAGAAGGGTCTGGCAGCTCCTGTTTATAAATATCTGCTACTGCCACAGCTAAGTGGAGGGGTCTGGAGGCCACGCTAATTGATTAATTAAACCCTCTCGGTTAATTAGCTCCATCCCTCCAGGGAAAAAAGTCTAGAGCCGGAGCCAGAGCCTCGCCTGGGCTAGGGGAGGGTTTAATTAGCCTGGGTCAGGCTGAGCCTGATGCCAGCTGCTGGGGGCAGTGGCGAGTCAGAGAGGAGAATAGTTCTAGACCTCGGAGCCAGCTGGGCCACCTGGGGTGAGAAGGGGCTCCAATTTGGACCTGGACCACCCCCTCCTGACCACCTCTTCCCAGCTTCCTGGCTCTTCACCTGAAGCCCAGAGGCTGTAGACAGGTGGATCTGGAAGAGAAGGGGACCTGGAGGAGTGGCACAGAAAAGAAGGGGTCCCTCCAGAGGGCAGGACCTGTGGGAACAAGGAATGACGGCTGTATCTGGGGAGATAAAACAGGCTTTACTGTGGTCAGTGCTGAGGGACACTCCAGCACAGGGGCTGAGGGACACTCCAGACTCTAGACAGGGCTTCTAATCCCTGACTGCTACAGCACAGTGAGGGCCTTGAATGCCAGCACCAGAGTTTGAACTTTCTCTGGTTGTGGGAGGCCATGACAGGTTGGAAGCCAAGGAGGGACCTAATCAGTTTTGGGTTTAGAAAGATCTCAGGGGAGAATGGATTAGAGGGGCAGGAGAAAGGTCCCGGCAAGGAGGGGGCTTCAAGAGTCCAGAGGGTACAGAGGTCCATCAGGTGTGGGGACTTGGGAGGCAGCTATGTGGTATCAGCCAACCAGCTAGTGTGCTAGTGCTGTGTCACCTAGGGCCACCCAATTCTCTTCTCTGCGCCTCTTTCCCTTCATCTGGAAGGTTGGAGGAGGGTCCCTGAGGTCAACAGCCCCAGCATGTGAATGTCACTGGCAAGTTTCCTTGCCGCAGGACAAAGCACCTTCTTTACCCCTCAAGATCGCAGGCATCCTGCCTCACACAGTTCACATGTATGTTAAGAGCAGAGCAGAACCTCCCCCACTGGGGGCAAACCCCATTCATGATCTACCATATCATTCCATCGGGAGAGCTCAGTGGAGGGAGGAAACAGGACACTACGGTCAGTGGACACCTGTGCTCAGTCTGGCCCTGCAGGGTGGTGGCCATGGGTAGGAGTCTGAGAGCCCAGGATACTCCGACCGCCGCAGGCAGCAGGCAGGGCTGCAGCCTTGGCATGAAGCCTGCTCCTGGTCGGTCCTCCAGCTCCCTGAGTGGCTGCCCAAGTGGGAACAATGACCCTTTCACGTCACGCCTCCTCCAGTCACAGCAACTTTGGCGCCGCAGGACAAAGGGGCCATTTCATCATTGTTGGGCTGGATCAACAGCCCGCCAGCCTGAGCCCTGCTGCCCCCACCCAGCCTAGGCCCCGGCAGGGAGGCCGACTACCCTGCCTGGCCAGAGCCCGACACCCTCGCCCCATCTTGCCCAGTCACATCTGTCCCAGAGACCCTCCCTGCCTTCCTTACCTTTCCCTTTCGGCTCAGTCAGAGCTGGGGCAGAGCCAGCCACTCTGAGGGCACCAGGTAGCGCCCCTGGTTCTTTCCCTCATAGCCTTGGTTGCCCTATCTGCGAGCAGGGGCTGGGTGTCTGCAACCCTGAGGGGTAAGACTTCCCGCCCGTGCTCCTGCCCCGGCCAGTGCTGGCCCCAGTGAGAGCAGAGGCATGGAGGCACCCCTGGCCCAAGTGGTGGGAAGAGCAGAGAAGGTCTCTCTAGTTCAGTCTTCACCAGGCCTCTGCCTAGCCTCTGCTCCCAGTGACCTTCCATGGTGTGAGCTAGCTCAAGGCCACCTTTGCTTGTCCTTGGGCTAGTCCCAGCCCCCCATGGGCACCTGGCTGTGCAGAGGCCAAGAGAACTAGGGCTCTCTCCCAAGGCACACAACCGCACCCTCTGTCTCTCTTTGTTAGGGGCTTTGTTGGAGCCCTGAGCCCCCCATGCTTCCTCATTTCTCTATTTGGCCAGGGTTTGCTGGGCTTCTCCAGTGGGAGAGGGGTGGGTGGGACTTTGGGGAAGAGGTCCCAGACCAGGGATCAAGATAGAAACTGCCTCTCCTATCCACTGTAGTCAGAGCTGAGTCATGGAAAAAATCCTGAGAATCCAGACATCAGGGTTCCAAGGTACACTCAGAAGCAGGGGCTGTGGTTGGGGAGCAGCCCTGTGACAGGTGCCCACAGCCCAAGCCTGCAGGCAGCCATAGTGTTGATAAATCACCACCCTGTGAAGGGCAAGGAGGCTCAGTCGTCTGGGCCCAGCCAATGGTGGGGATGCAGACAGCTTGGCCAAGTCCGAGAGCTGGGGTATCACCACTGGGCACGCCTGCACCACATAAGCTGTTCAAGCGGGCAGTTCTTGAGAGGGCCCTGCATTCTGAGCCTGGATTGCCCCTCTGCTCAAGGAGGGCAGAGACTACCCTGGTGGCCTCTTTCCCCAGGATCCTGAGAGTGGGCCAAACTGGGAGGGTGGGCCCCTGATGTTGGGGCAGGGGAAAGCCAGGAGCATAGGGGTTCCACAATTTTCCCACTTCACAGATGAGAACGCCAAGGCTCAGAGGGTGGACGTGACCGGTCTAAGCCACACAGCAACAGAGCAGAGACTCAGCAGCTGGGTAAGAGGGAGCTGGAGTCAGGGGCTTGGCCCTGGTCTTGGGCAACCTGCCTGGGTGCTGGGCAGTAGGCTGGCTGTTGAGGGCAGACCATGATGTGTATGGCTGTAGGGGATATGCAGGGCCAGGGACACTCCCTGGCTCCTACAGCTGCCGTCCTCCCAACCCAGCCCTGCCAGGCCCCGCGGCACTGCACACACATTGCCCATTTGCCCTGCCTCACTTCCTCTGACTAAGGCTAAAGAATCACCCCTTCAGGGGACTGGAGCCTGGCACCCGTCAGCAGGAAATGCCCGGCCCGGCCCTCCCTGGAGCCTGCCTGCCCTGGCACCCCTTCTTCTGGGCTCCCAGGAGCATGTGGTGGGGGTGGGGCTGCTGCCCTGGTTACAGGGTGGTGGGTTCAGCCTGGGTCACGTCAGGCAGCCTGGGAGTAGAGGTGGGTGCTCTCCCACCCAAACCTGGCCAAGGGCCCCTTCTGTCGCAGCTACCCTTCTCAGAATCCCTGGTGCCTCAGGCCTCTCCCCACCTACTCAAGCCCGGGACATGGGAGGGGGTTGAGAACTGAACCCCCGCTGTAACTCCAGCTGCAAAAGGCCAAGACTTGGGTTCTGAGCACAGCTTGGCTCCTTCAATTCCAAGGGAGCCCCTGAACTGTTCACCTTAAGGGAACAGAGAGGTTGAGGCTGCCTCGAGGTACCCGGGGACAGAAGTGGGGACCTGGCCCTCTGACGCTGAGGGCTGTCCCCAGTAGGATCCCAGAACAATCTGTTGTAGCTGCCATCAGGGTGAGGTGGGTGTCACGGGGATGGGGCTTCAGGTAATTTTCAGATCCAGGCAGGACCACGGTTCCGACACAGCCCCCAGTCTCCAGCCTCTACCCCAGTCTTGGGTCCCAACAGTGGTCAGCACCTGCCTGAGCTGGGCCTGTACTAAGCAGAGGGGGCTGCTGAGGTCTGAGGGAGAGACAGTTGGCCTGGGTGTTCCTCAGCAGGGCCAGGAGGCTATGGCTCTGGATTCTGGCTCTAGCTCTGCCTCTGAAGGTCCATGGGCCTGCAACTATGTCCCTGCCCTCTCTGGACCTCACTCTGCCCACTGCACCCCGGCTGGACTCATCAAGGATCTGTTCCCAGTTCAGACCCTCTGAGTTCCTATGTAACACCTGCTAGGCCAAACCCACCAGCATCTATTAGCCAATGGGACCCCAGATGGTTGCCCCATCTGCCTCAAGGATTCCAGGGTAGAACCCGACTCTGTCCTCAGCCTCCATTCTCTCATGAAATGTTCCTCTGAGGAGGACACACAATATTCTGACAGCACCTTCCCTCAGCCCGGGACTCGTGGGAGCCTCTCTCTGTGTAGGGGTACAGCCCACTGCACCCTGGGCTCAGTGAGCGGCTCCAAGCTATGTGACCCAGGGCCAGCCCTGCCCACTCTGGGCCTCAGCTGCCAGTCCTGAGGGAGTCTCCCTGATTCTCAGGGGCTGTGGTCAGGATCAGAGGGCTCTGATCAACAAAAGCTCTGGAAACAGCCAAGCCAGGAAAGTGTCATACAGGGCCTTCGTGTCCCAGTGGGGTGGGCCGTGTGGCTTTGCATTCAGATGGGCTTGTAGTCCCGCCTTCAGAGGGGGTCAGCTGTGTGAACCTTCCTGTCTCCGAGCCTCACTGAAATGGAGATAACAAAGATACCGGGCTCCTCAGGTGTGGGAGTAACTTGTCTGAGCCACCAGGCCCAGGGAGGACAGGTGCAACTGTCATTGGGTGTGGCTGCTGGGGGCGGGCTGTAGGAGCTCCAGGACACCCTTCGGTGCCCGCTGGCCCTGGGCCGGGGTGCATTCCCCTCGGACACACCTTCAGTTGCTGTCCAGGCAGTCACACTCCGGAGGACTGGGGGGGTGGAAATGCTGCCTTGAAGGTGGGGGACACAGTGTGGTGACCCTGCAGGCGAGTGGGCGGGCAGGGTGCTGGGCCACTCCACCCTATGCCCGGGGCCTCAGAGGGCAGAGACAGGGGCAGGGGTGAAGCGCTCAGAGAAGGTAGTCTCAGAGATCTCTCGTCTGACAGCAGGACTCTGCATGCTGTGGTCTGAGTCTGAACTCTGGTTGGGGGTCGTCCTGGGGCCTCAGCCAGTGGTGTGTGGGCTCTGCCACCTGCTCCCAGGAGCCTTCTGCTCCCTGGGTGTCTGGGGCCTGCAGAGACTCTTGCTCAGAGCTGGAGGCTTCACATGAGTTCTCCAAACTCCTCCACCAGGTTCCCGCTTTACTATATGAGTGGAAGCTGAGGTCCGGGGAAGTTCAGTCCCCTGGGGTGTGGAGGAGGGGCCACCCAAGCCCCAGCCCTTGTCTGGGCAGGAGAGATGGAACTCAGGTGGGGGGCCTTCGTCCTGGGGTCAGGCCCAGCCCCAGAGAGGCTTGGGGACAAAATAAACCCAAGGCCTAGCTGCCGTGAATCTCCCTTCTATCTCCAGCCAGCTGCCTCCTGCTTGAGCTGGCATGGCCTCTTTCAGGAAGTTGCCCTGGCCCCTGACCAAGTTAAATGCCTTCACTGTGCCCACCACCCTGCCCACCAGTGCTGGGAAAGCTCATCTATCTGTAGGGTCCCCGTGAGACTCCAGGAGGGCACAGCTGGCTTGAACACTGCTACGCCCCACAGAAGGAAGGGGCTGGGTGAGGCTATGGGCCTTGATGTCCGTGCAGGCGAGTCCTGCCACCAGGGCAGGGAGCCCAGGGGCTTTATCCCAGGCCACAGGTATAAATGAGCCTCCAGTGTGGGGATGAGGTGGTCTCTCCCCCTCGTAACTGCCTCACAGCCCACCAGAGGCATGGGACTGGAGATACTTTCGGAGGCCACTTGGCAACTTGAGTTAAGAGGCCTACCTAAAAATACACATTACCTTTAACCCAGTAGTTCTGTTCCTGGGAATCTGCCCTAAGAAAATCACCACTTGAAGGAAAGTAGAAGCAGTTAGCTTCTAATTTGCTCTGTGGTCTTAGGAGAGTTACTCTTTGGACCTCAGTTTCTCCATCTGCACGTGAAGGGCTGCAAACACACAGCCATCCAACCTCATCTGGTCCATGGTCCACCTTTGGCGGACATGGCTAATAGATCACAGACTCCTTCAGGGACCCGACTTCTGTGTCTTCTGATGGGTTCCAGATGCCCTCTACCAATGAAGCAGGACCCCCCCTTTATTCCCAGGATTGTCCTTCCAGTGCCCTCCAGCTGGGGGCCCTGTGGGTCTAGAAGCCTTTGGGGGACTCAGCAGACCAGGCACTCTCTGGGGCTAGAGGTGGGCCAGACAAGGCAGTTCTGCAAGCTGTGGGAAGAAAACTGTCCTTCCAGAAGCAGCCCCCGGTATGGTGGAGGGTGTCAGGGCACCATTTCTAGAACCAGGACCTGGGTCTGTGACCCTTGAAGCCACCCACCATTGGCTCACATCAGTCCCAGAAGCTGGTGTCCAGAGTCCCCTGAGTGGACTGTTCCCTCCCACAGGAAGTGGTGCTCTTGTCCTGCCCACATACTACCACTGCTTGGACCTGTGTCCCACATCCACAGCCCTTCTGTGTCCTCCCTCTCTCTCTCTAGGACTCAAGCCTTCTCTCTCCCCGGTCACGAGACTTTCAGAGCTCCCCTCCTCTAGGAAGCCTGTTCAGACTTCACCCCGAGTCCTATCCCCTATTGCTCCTCTGTCCCGTGGAGGTCACTGGGGGACTGTACCCTGCCTGCGGGTCTTGATTAGGGCTGTGGTGGGAGTGGACTCTGCTCTCCACAGAGCTGTTTTGCTACTCCCTGATTAATTATGAGAGTTTCTGGGAAGGTGCGAGACTGATGGCCTTTTCTAGGAGGGGCTGGTGGGCACTTTGACAGCACATCCCACAGGGACCCATTTAATGGTCACAGGGATGTGCCCTCACGTTCCCCCTCTTGGGCCATTCCCCAGCCTCAACATGGCATTAGCCCACTGCTTGGCCTACCTGTCTAGGCCCTGAGAAGGTTAGGGCAGGACAGGCCCTCAGGAGGTCATCTGTCCCTCCCTTGTCTCCAGGCCATGCTACCTACAAACTCTGTTTTCCCCACAAGAGGAGTGGAGCTTCTGGCCTGGGTGCTCTGTGTGGGTCCATGAGACAGAAATACCAGCTGCTGGACGAGGAGTACAACCCAGTGATTAGGTGATTGATCCACCAGCACCATGGGCTACACTAGATAGTTCAAGCCCGCTCCCAGACCTCACAGGCCAACTGAGTCACGGAAGAGGAAACTAATGGATTCACCTTCCTGTGTGCCAGGCTCTGTTCCAGGCACCTATCACCCCACTGCGCTGTCATGGGGAGGGATTATCTTCCCCATCTTTTGGGCAACCGAAGGGAGGCTTACCTGAAGGCTGAGGCACTGAGCCACAGAACTGAGCTGTGGAGCTGTGATCCTGCAGGCAGGGGGCAGGGAGCCCTGGGAGGCATGAGAACAGGGGTAAAGGCCAGGCGGGGATCCCTTAGGCACCCACAGCACCCACCCTACTGCCGGTGCCGCAGCAGGTGCCGGGGGGTGTCCGCTCTGGCCTCTTTCGGCCGTGCAGCTTGGCTTCAACCCCACAGCCTCTGGGTGTGCCTGGAATTCCAAAGTGGAGCTGCAGCGTCCACTTGCCCGGCACCTCCCCAGCTCCAGGCCAGGTCTGGCGCACTTCCTGGCACGGCACGTGCTGCTGCAGCATCGCCCCGACCTCAGGGATCCCCATGTGGGGAGAAGGGGAGAGCGTACAGCTGCAGCCTCCCACCCCTGCCACCCCTGGGAGAGGGGCGCTGGGGGCCAAGGGGGCTCCTGCAGAGCCCGGCATACCCAGCTGGGTTCAGAGCCCACTCTGGAGGGCTGCACAGAGCCATGCGATGTGCTTTGTGTCCTGTGGGTTCAGACGCTTTGGGATGAGGCACCGGAAACCCTGTGCAAACTAGGCTGCCCTCTGCTGAGGACCACAGATGCGCTCCATGTGTGGGCTGAGCAGGTCATGGGAATGGAGTTGTGGCTGCAGGTGCAGGACAGCCTGGATTTGAGCCCCAGCTCTGCCACCTGCAGCTGGGTGACCTCAGGCATGTTGCTAACCTGGCAAAGCCCCAGATTCCTCATTGGGAAAATGGGGAATGTCAGACCAATACCTCTGAGTTTTCCACAGGCCACGCAGGGCCTGGCGTGATCACAAGAACACTCCCATTGAGTGTGGCTTTGCCTCACACGGGCCCTGCACCACGCATTATGTACGCTTGATCTCACTTCATCGTCACAAAAATCCCATGAGATGGGCATCATTCTCCTCGTCTTACAGATGAAGAAACTGAGGCTCAATGAGGCTGAGACACACCCTATTCTCAGAGAATGATGGGAGTCGGGATGTGAGGAAGTGAGGGCTGGAGGGGGCAGTCTGTTGCAGCCACAGGCTGAGGGCAGGGGCATGGGGCCTGTCCAGTCTACAGGAACAGGGAGGAGGCAAGGGCCGGTGCTGGACTAGCTTGTTGAGAGTCCAGAGTGGGGCTGGTCCCAGGCGACCTCTCACACTGCCAGGGAGGGAGGCAGTGTGGGCGGGAGCTGAGGTCCTGGGTCTAGTCTTAGCAGACGATCCCCCTGAGCCCCCAGTCCCTGCTGTCAGAAGACCCTCATCCTCATTGCTCATTAGCATAGCTCAGCCTGGCCAGGGACAGACAGGCACAATCACAGCTCAGGAGGAGGCAAGGAGACCCCAGGAGGCCAGGGATGGGGCCTTGTCCTGACCCCGGCTGCCCCTGGGCCACCATTGCAGTCCCTGCTTCACCCCCCACATTCAGCCCAGGAGGACAGTCAACTCTCTGGCCTGCACATGGGAGCTGGCCATGCCCCCAGAGAGGTTATGGAGCAGGAAGGGACAACCCGCCATGCCCCTCAGCAAAGGGAGAAACAGCCAACACTGGGGACCTCCTCCTGGGCCACCTGCTGGAGCCGGAGACCCCAAGCCAAGGGCCCACCTCGTCTTCTCTTCCCAAAGCCCTGCCGGGTAAATGTTCTGAGTTAGGCTCAGGGAAGGTGCACAGCAGCCACCTACCTCTGTCCCTCTGTTCTTCTCCCGGCGGGGCATCCTCTCTGGTCTCTTGGCCAGTCACAGTCTGGAGCCCCACCAGGCTTGGCACCAGGCACCGGAGAGGCCCCTGTACACCTGGTAGGGGAGTTTTGGGCATGGGAAAGATGCTCTCCGGAAGAGCTTCTAGGAGGAGGGCTTGGAAGGAGGTGACAAGCTTCTGTCACAGGAAGGGAGCAGGAGGACAACACACCTGGGAAAGGCACAGAGAGGATGCACCTGGGGGACTGGGCCTCAGGCCTTGGGGGCTGCTGCTAGGACGGACAGGGAGTGGCTGGATTCGTAGCCAGTTCTCAGCAGGCTCCGTGGGAGGTTGATGATTTCCCGGCACCTTGTCGAAATAGAAATAACCTGCACGGAATAGCTCTGAGAAGGATGGGGTGGACGGCCATGCAGGTGGACGTAGGGCCAGCACAGGGCTCAGACAGCCCCAATCCTGGGCCAGTGTCTGGCAGCCTCTTGCTCCACTCACACTACGGGCGGCCTGAGAGAGGTAAGTGGTTCAAACCCTGGCACCAGCATGCTGTGGCTGGGTGGCCTTGGGCGTGTCGGTTTCCATGTCAGCTGAGGGGAGCGATAGGACTTAAATGAAGGAGGTGGAGACAGCGATGGGAAGCGTCTGGCTCTGGATAAGCCTGTGATTGTTGGGAGTTGTCTCCCCGGGTCCTGGTGGGCATCTCCAGGGTCTGTGCCTTCTTAGTCCATCATCACCTTGCCCCATTTAACAGATGGGGAAACTGAGCCTGGTATGGTGCCCTCACTGGCCCAAGACCACAGAAAGTCTGCACCAGAATCTGTGTAGCAAAGAAAGCTACCTCTGTGTTCTGGGGCCGCAGGGAACAGCCAGGCAGGCATTGGGCTAGGGGCAGAGATGGAGAAGCACAGGGGGCCACGACCTGTTCCAGGAGGGCCCATCTGCAAGGGCACAGCTCTGCCCCTGCTTCACCGCCTCCTCCATTTCACACCTCCACCTTCACGCCCTCTCCATCCTCCATGCCCGCCCTGGGAACTGCCACCACCCCGGAAGCCTCTATGCTCTGACAACTAACTCCACTGGGCCTCCCAGGGCTGCCACAGGTAGATGGGGACATCACGGTCAGCCAGGCTGGAGGTGCAGCGTGAGTGAGGCTACAGCCAGCACCGGCCAGCCTGACCCGAGACGGACACCCGGAGGCAGTGTGGGACTCCGGCCCGGGAGGCAGGGCTGTGTGTGACTGAGGCAGCATGATGTGTCACTTGTGTGGCAGTTGCCACCGAAGAGAGCTCAGAACCTCTCAAGGATGAGAGGGCAGTGGGAGCCAGCAAGAGAGAAGCAGAGAAGGAGAGGAAGAGGGGGCAGGGAGCTGCTGAAGAGGGGCAAAGCCACAGCCCCCACCATCTGAGCCAGTCTTCCAGCCCCAGCCAGGACTCGGCACCCTGGACCTGGGCCCAAAGAGAGAGAGCGAGCGGACGCGTCCCCTGTGAGTGGTCCTTGTGTGGGCAGGCATGCTGAGGTGCCAGGAGGTAATGCCCTTGGGCTTGGGCTGGGTGCCCTCCAGCACACGTGTAGGAAGGTGTCCCAGCAGCCCTCGGTGGCAGCCTGGGTGTTGTATCTATAACACATACACACATAAATGGGTTCCATCTGTGCTGACTGCAACTACCAGCTATGGGCTTGGACTGCTTTCCGCACCAGATTCCACGTCCACCTCATTGAGGTCCTGTCCTGTGCGTGAACCTGACTGATGGACATTTCAGGTTACCCAGTGATTCCTCTCACCCACCCACCCACCTCCACCACATTCAGGGTTCTGCCATCGCTGATGCCCTTGCACGGAGTGTGCTCGTGTGCCACGGGACGTGCCCTGGAAAAGTGCCGTGGCCCCTCTGAGTGTGTGCACATGAGCCTTTAGGATTATTGATGTTCTGCAACTCCGAGCCCGGACTTCAACCCCTCCAGGTCTTGGCTCTTCGTCTGTGAAAGAGGGATGAGCAATTGTGCAAACCTCAGAGGGTCTTGAGATTTAAATGAAATGGGAGAGCGGCAGGGAAGCCTTGTTTAGGCGTGTCTGGGGCACACCCAGAGCTCAGCAGGGCTACTCTCCAGGGTTTTTGGGTCAGGTTTTTTATTGTCAATATTTTTGTCATATGCCTGCACTGTCCCCCAAGGGGCTGGACCAGCTCAATGTGGGGTTGGCCAACTGCTGCCCCTCTCTCCACACACAACCACCAGGGCTCTTCCAAAGATGGCAATTTTTCTGGAGAAGGCTTCCCAAGGCTAGTCTCTGCTGGTTCAGGGGGCAGTCTGGTGCTTCTCTCTTAAGGACTGGGGGCTTGTATCTTCTCTTGGGTTGACATGAGGTGACCCAATCAGTGTCAGAAGGTAAAAAAAAAACCTTCCACACCTGAAGTTCCAATGCCCCCAGCCAGACTCGAGGAAGGGCCCCTCTGGGTGTGGGGGCTCCTGCATGGCTGGGTGATGAAGCTGGCACTGCTGTGCCTGTTTGTCATCCTCCCCTTCCCAACACAGCCCCTGTGGCCTCCTCTATGCACAACTGTCATGTTCACAGGCTACCTCCCCAGACCTGAGGACCCTTCCCTGCACCATGCATGGCCCAGACTCTCTCCCTGCCCAACATGACCTGGGCTAAAGGCTACCCAGAGCCCTCCCCCGACCCCCCACCTTAAAATGTAGTCATGGGCCAAAGGACCCCAGTCTTCTCAAAGGCCACCCCCTCCCCCAATGCCTGCCAGATGAATTCCAAGGCTCCCTAGCATGTCTCCCTCAGCCCTTCGTGTAGAATACTTTCCAGAAAAGTCTCTGCAGTTAGGGGATCAAATCACTGCCCTGGACCCTGAGGCTGAGAGAGGAGAGCCAGGGATCATCCCCAGACCAGCCCCAGTTCCTCCCTGAACACACCAGCCCATAGAGCTCCCACTGGTGAGGGCTGCAGGGCTGCAGAGGTCTCCACAACAGGGCATGAGGAGTCCAGCCCCCTGCCCAGGAGCAAAGTCTTCTCCTTCTTCCTCCTCCCCCTCCCCATCTCTGCAATCCAAGGTCTAGGCTCTTCTCAGCTCCCAAGGGTAGCCCCATGTTTTCTGGTCCAGCAGGTGATGGACAGGCATTTCCCAGGCAAGGAGATATCAAGACGAGTGTGTACAGCCCCTGGTATGGGCCTGACCAACCCTAAGAGCTCACAACGTGGGGCAACATCATTATTTATGCTCCTGTGGCCGCTCATTTTCGACTTAATTAATTTCAGAAAAATTTACTGAGCCCTCCTGAGTGCCAGGTTAGGGACTTGGGGTGAGCAGAGCAGCCTGGGAAAATTCTGACAGTTTGGGGGTGTCAGATTTTAGCTGGGCAGTGGGATCCCAGAGCTGTTCTCTGCCCAGTGGGTTTGCATATGTGCTGCTGAAGCGAGGACTGCTCAGTGGGTTTGTTCTGGCCGTTGCCAGGCACCGAAGACCCCTCTGGGCAGACAGTACTGTTCAGTGGCCAGCTGAGGCTCTGGAGACCACTCTGAAGCCCCCAGTTTAAAGTTTAGTTGAGCCACCTCCCAGTGGTTCAGCCTTAGCCTGGTGACCTCACTCTCTGGCCATTGCTTCCATCTGGGAAAGGTAAACAAGGCAAGGCCTTTTCTTCCCTCAGGTGATTGGGGACAGGGCAGAGGCCATGCACCAAGTCACCGGGGACATAGTAAATGCTCACTAACACAGTGCCCTGTGGATTTTCCCTCCCACACTGTGCAGGAGGGCTGAGGGCAGGGTTGGGACAAGGGCAGTCCAAACCGTCCCCCTGCGCCTCAGTTTCCCCATCTGGAAATTAGGCAAGGCAGCATCATAGGGGCCCTGCTGTGGTACAGAATATGAAGAGGAAATGTGCTCCATGCCTGACTGAAGCACGAGCTCCTTGTTCCTGGAGGACAGCAGATTTTTCCATGAGGCCAAGACAGGCAGATGTCTGAGGTCAGCAGACTTAGGGGCAGGTGTCTGAGCAGGGTCTGGGGTGGGGCCTGGGTGGCCTCAGGATGGGGACAGGAGCCCTTCCGTGCCCTCTGAGTGACCGCAGGTTATCTGCTCCAGACAGCTCCTTCCGCCAACTCTGCCCTCTGGCTACTGCTTATCTCCCTGATAAATGGTCCCACTGTCCTGACGGAGGAAGAGCTGTCTGTGTCCTTCAGAGCCCTCCCTGCTTGGGCAGGGCACAGCTGGGTGAGGACTGGAGCCTCCGCACGTCAGCACAGTGGCTGAAGATTCCAGGCCACTGACCCAAGAGTCTGGCCAAGCAGGGATGGGGGCTCTGGCCTCACTTTCAGCCATCTTCCTGGTTTAGGCCCTTGGGGCCTCCAGTCTGAAGCAGAAGATAAGGCCCTGTCTTGAGGAGTCTGAGGGGAAGGCAAAGCTTTGTTCTTCCAGAGCCCCCTCTGTCCTCTGTGTGTCCCTACCCAGACACACACATACACAGCAGGACTCATTGAACCATGATCTGGCAGCAAGAAGGGGCTGCTTTGAGCCGTGACCTGTACATGACCCTTATGTGACCCTTGACAGAAGCTTATTTGGGGCCAGATCCCACGTACAGGCCGTGGAGTGGCATCCTGTGGAAGGGGAAGAGGGTGGGCTGGCTTCTGTGGGGTCCATTGGCCCATCCCAGCCCTAACAGCTGCTTGAACACTGGCCCCAGAGAGTGAGGGCAACTGGCCCAGGCCCCCAGCAGGGACTGCAGTCTCCAGGTTCCCAGGCTGGCCTGGGTCTTTCAGGGCCCCACAGGACAGGGTCAGTCTGTGCCTCTTTGCAGACGGCAGCTATGCTCAGAGATGGCACATCCCATGGGAGGAAATGTCTTCCCTTCCCTTTGGTCAGAGGGGCGAAAGTGAGGTCCATTATCCTGCTTTTTCTCCTGACTTCAGGCTGAGGCAAAGGCAGGTCTGTCTGTCCACGGCCAAATCCTCAGTGCTCAGCCAACCCCTGGCACGTAGTTGGTGCTGAAGAAATGTCTGCTGATGAATGAATCTTGGCTCCACATGAATGTTTGATACCCTAGGTTCTTGCATCCAAATATAATGTTTCATTGAAAAAACATTCTGTACTTATTTGGTGCTGAGGTAGCTTCCAACACATGGCCAGCGTCACTGCTGTTGCCGTTGACATCAAGGCTGCCTGGAACCAGCCACTGCCAGTGAGGCTGGGGCAGGCCAGGGGTTGGTTATGTTTTAGGAGCCAGTGTAACCATCTTTGCCACGGCCAGCACATGCATTTTCAATCTTACTAGCCTCATGTGCCTGAACTTAAGCTTCTATTAATAGGAACACTGTGGTTTTTATACTCATTTACTCATCACTCAACATACATTGATTAAGCATGTGGTCCGGGCTCATCCGGGGGTGAGGCAATGGGATTCAGCCGTGACCAAGAGAAACCAGCCCCTCTTGCTCTCCATGGTGGCCACAGATGCCAATGGAATAAGCACACAATTAAGATCTAATCGCAGGGGCACCTGGGTGGCTCAGTCGGTTGAGTGTCCGACTTCAGCTCAGGTCATGATCTCACGGTTCATGAGTTTGAGCCCCGCGTCGGGCTCTGTGCTTGTCAGCACAGAGCCTGGAGCCTGCTTCAGATTCTGTGTCTCCCTTTGTCTCTGACCCTCTCCCGCTCACACTCTGTCTCTCTCTCTCTCAAAAATAAATAAACATTAAAAAAAAAAATCTCAGTTTCCGTGAGTGCTCCAAGGGCAGTATAGGGGCTGCGGGGACAGGCACCAGGGGGCCGGCATGGTCTGGAAGCTGGGAAAGCTGCCCAGGGAGAGGACTGGGAAGCTGACTGTGAGTAGGAGTTAGCAAGTGAAAGGGAGAGGACGTTTTCCAGGCAGACAGAACAACCTGGGCAAAGGCCAGAGGGCCAGGGAGACCATTAAAACCTGAGCGTGTTCAGTGCTTTGAGTCCAGTTGAGTTCTAGGAGAGGCTAGAGGGTGGAGGGAGTGTGGAGCACACACTGGGAACCATGGCGGGAGCAGGAGAACAGAGGTGACTTAGAGGTCCCTCTTTAGTTTCTGGGTGGAAGCTAGAATATGTAGGATTTATGCTCCCAAAAAAGTCTGGAGCTGATTTTGCTGGTAAGGCCAGCAATGCAGGCTTTTTATTGTGACCTGTCTCCCCCACGCCTGTCCAGACCATGGGCTCCCGAGGTCAGGAGTCAGGTTTGTGACAAATTCATTTTGGAGGGCCCAGCAGCCATTGCAAGACCGGGCACAGAAGACTGCCGCTTGAGGGCGTGTGCTGATCCGGTGCTCTGCCCGTCTGTTCCTCTATGGGCATGGAACCATCTGTCAGGGCCTTCCTCTACCCACCGGCCCGTGTCCTCAGCCGGGCCAGGCTGGGCCATGCAGGATGTGCTGGATGCCAGAGCAGGCACCAGGAAGCAGATCACGCGCCTCTCTTCACGTCCCCACGCAGGCCGGCAGCAAGGGAGCCTCTGGGCCGGAAGCCCTCCCAGCCATCAGGCACAGAATTGCAGGTACCACCCACTCAGGACAGACAAGACCCAGCGCCATGTGGCCTGTAGAAGTCTAGGGCCCATGGAGTCCACCCTGGCCTCAGCCTTGCCTCAGGCAGAGGTGAAGACAAGGGGTGGAGGGCTGGGGGTGCCTGAGTGGCTCAGTCGGTTGAACAACCCACTTTGGCTCAGGTCACGATCTCGCGGTTTGTTGAATTCGAGCCCCACGTTGGGCTCTCTGCTGTCAGCACAGGGCCAGCTTTGGATCTTCTGTCCCCTCTCGCTCTCTGCCCCTCCCCCACTCATTCTCTCTCTCTCTCTCTCTCAAAAATAAGTAAACATTAAAAAAAAAAAAAAAAAAAAAAAGAGGCGGAGGGCCAGGCAGGGGTTAGGATGCAGGGAACCTCGAGGGGGTGCTGGAAGCGGCTCAGGAGGAACCGTCAAACGGATGCAGCTGAGCAAAATCATCACAGGCAGAGGGAAGCCGTGAGCTCTCCATCCCAGGAGGTGTGCAAGCAAGACCAGAAGCTGGAGGAACTCCCACCAGGCATCCTCTGCTCAACGCCACCCCACACCCTCCTGCTCCTCGGAGACCAGAGATGAGGTGGGGCGGGTATTCCGCCTCGTGCTGCGTCCCTCCCTCCCCACCTCACTCGCCTGTTCTGTGACACAAAAGTGGGCGAGCTCAGGGAGGTAGTCCTTTCACTCTCTGCACTCGGCACCACACAATAATTGCATTTATTCTCAGCGTCTACAATATAATTTTCTTCTAAAACAAAAACACGAAAAATCCCAAACCAATTAGCAAAAATACAGAAAGTCACCTTAATTTCAGGACACAAAGAAATACAATCATGCTCCCATGTTTCCCTTACAGCAAACTGGATTATTTCTCCAAAGGCCTGAGGCCGTCTGGAAGGGGTCTGAGGGAGGCCAGTGTGGGAGGTCCCAGGGACCCCACCCGCACTCCTTTCTACCTACCGGGAGCCCTCGGGAGCCCTCGGGGTGGGGTTAGGGGGTCGACTCTGCTTCTGCACGCACACACCCATCCTCCTCCATTCTCCTGCTCCCAGACCTCCTCCCCTCCTACTCCTGATGAAATCCAATCCCCTGACACGGCTGGCAAGGCCCTGGAGTCTGAACAAACCAGTGCCTCCACCCACTGCTTAATGCCCACCCCCTCTCTCTACTCCCCGCCTTTGTTCTTGATGTTCTTTCCTCCTGAAACTGTCTCCTCCTCTTTTCCTCTGGCTCAGGACACACTCGTCCTCTGGGACTCAGCTTATATACCTCTTCCTCTAGGAAGCTCTCCCTGACCTCATCAGGGGTTCCCACAGCCACTGCTCACCCCTTGCCACAAGCCTGCTCACTGTCCCATACCTGCCTGGTCACATGTCTGTCATCTCAGTGTCTCAGGGCCCAGCACAGTGCTTGGCACAGAAAATGTGCCCAGAAAGTGTTTGTTGAATGAATAAGTAGCCCCCAAAATGCCCTCAGAACTCTGAGCTGGCCTTGACTAGATGCCCTGGTTCCAAGCTCATTGTCAAATTCTAGGAGAGCACAAGCTTGTCCTGAGCCTGGATGCTGGTCTGGGGCCTAGAACCTGGGGTGGGAGAGTGTGTGTGCCCAGAATCGTTTCCTAACGCGGTCTGTTATTTGCGGATGGGCCAACTGAGAGGCCTCCGTGAGCAGGAAGTGGGAAGGAGAGCTGGGCCTCTGTTCTCCCAACCGATCCTCAATTTGGAGGATACGCAGCCTGTAATTTGGAAGGCTAATTTGGTCTGGGGTTAGGAAGGAGCTCTGTGCGCTGGATGATGCCATACTCTCCCAGGGGAGGAAGTGTCCTCTCACTGGAGACCTGGGGCCTCTGCTCTCAGGCACAGGCCATGCTGCTCTAGTGTACCTGCCCCCAGGCTTGGGCTGAGACCCCCTAGAGAATTGGGTAGCCAGTGTTCAGCCAGGGGAGAGGGAGGGAGGAAGAAAGCTGGGTCCTGCCTCATTGGCCACTGACTGCTCAGACAGGGTTTACCTGGGGTCAGTGGGTCCAGATATCAAAAAGAGCTAGCAGAGGGTCTGCAAGGACCAAGGCCACATGGCAAACAGTGTCCTAGGGGCACCCAGCAGGTCATGCCCCTTCAGCTGCTCAGGAGAAACAGCAGAGGTCCGGGGGGGGGGGGGGGTGGGCAATGGGCACTGTAATGACCTGGCTCAGAAGCAGCCCTCCCCATCACCCACCTCCCTACCTGCTGTTTCCTGAGCCCAGCCACAGAGTCACTGTAGGTCCCTCTGGGTATGATGGACCATCGTGCTGTTTCCACCCTTTGAACCCCTTTTACCTCTTCCCCTGTGAACCCCTCTGACCACCAGGCTGGATCAAGAGCCACTTCTGGGCTCCCACAGCCCTGTGCTTCCCACGTTGTGGCACTGAGCATTCTGCTCTATAGATGTTTGGTTGCCCCCCAAATCGGGATATGGGCTCCGTGAGAGGAAGGCCTGGTCACGGTCACCTCAGTAGCCCAGGGCCCTGCCCGGGGTCTGGCTTGGCACAGTTGGTGTGACAGGACAGGCAGAGAGACTTCTCCACTCATAGCTGTATAGCCTTGGGCCTCTGTTTGCTCGTCTGTAGGCCGGGCACAAGCAGTATTTCAGCATTTGATGAACAAGTGAATGAATGAACGGGAAATTGGACTGGGTGGTTTCCAAACCCCCGGGCAGCTCAAACCCTCTTCAGGGTCTCCCTCCTCACTGGAGCTGCAGGGTCTCTGCCCAGGTCCATGTCAGCAAGTACTGGCAGTGGCCTTGGGCTTGAGTGGGCCAGAAGCCCTGGGGATGGGCAGGCAGGAGCTGCAGGGGAGCCAAGGAGCTGGGATCTTCGTAAGGCAATGGGTGACAAGTCTGGGGAGAGAGCAGGAAGACTTCAGGGTGACAGGTAAGGTCTCCGCCCCTGAATGCGCCTTGTGCCTGAGGGCCCCAGCCTGCCTGCACCCTGTCCCCAGCTCACCCACACCCCGGCGGCTTCGCCCAAAACTTCTGCTCAGCTCTAACAGTCTGTCACCGGGGCTGGTGATTCACACACGCCGTTCTTCTTTCCTCTTACCAACTAATTATAGCTCCTGCGTGTTTTTCCCCCTGGAAAATGTCTTCTTAAAAAAGTATATCCCCAAGCCAGCAGTAATTAATTTGGTGAGCACCACAGCATGCAATTCAGACTGACTCTGAGGACAGGAAGGTCCCAGGTGTGTGGGGATGTCTTCCGTCCCCCAGAGGAAGGGATGGGCGTAGGACTCTGGTTGATATGGGGACACTTCCAGCAGCAGAGGTTTGGCCCATCCCCCACTCCACCCATCATGGCTCTGGGGACCTCTGGATTTATGGTCATGGTAACAATGATGGGGACTCTACTGAGTACTGCCACGTGCTGGGTACAGTGCCAAGTACCTGCCAGGCTAACATTTCATTGTGTGGCACTTGCTGAAGCAGGCCCTGCTGGCACTGTAAAAGAGGAAACTGAAGCTCAGAGCTCGCTCAGGGTCACACAGTCGTAAGTGGTGAAGGAAGTTGGAAGCCTAGGCAGAGACCACAGCCAGTGGCCTGAACAGAGGGAGGCCCCCCCAAGGGATAGGCAAGCACACGGTCCCCCGGCCACTCTCTGCCTCCTGCCTTCTGGGAGTCACATCCACTACCTGGGCCAGAACCGGGATCACAAGTGTGGTCTGAGCTCCTCCTGGGGCCCAGCAAGTGGATGTCAGAGCTCAGAGCAGATGTCTCAGCAGCCATCCGGGCCAGGTAGGGAGAGAAGACACTAGCAGGAGAGGGTCCCAGAGCAACAGTGACAGGAAGGCTGAGCTATCTGAAACTGGATGGGAGGGAGCCAGACAGAGAAGGCCAGAGATGGACACTGAGACGGAGCCACATCTGAGTCAGCAAAGGGCGAAGAGAAATGCAGACAGAAGGGACAGAGGCACAGGGGAGGAAGCTGAGCAAAGGGGGCAGCCAGAGCCCAGGCCGAGCAGCAGGGACAGCTGAGTGTGGCAGCTAGTGTGGCAGAGGGGTGGGTTTGGTCAGTGAACTGAGGCCCCGGGGGTCTAGGAGACAGCCAGGTGGGAGGGAGCATTGAAAGTAAAATGGGAGAGGAGAAGTAGAAGCCCAAGCCATCATAAGGTCGGGCTCTGCTGGCGGGGCCCCCAGGGAAACAGGCAGGCAGGGTAGGGACACTCCAGGCCTGGTGTAGGGGTCATCTCTATTAATCCAGGAAGACTGCTTGGGGGTGAGGGGGCCGTTCCAGAGGAGTGAGCACATGGGCAGTTGGAGAGCTGAGGGTGTATGGGGGTGAGCAAGCAGCAGGGCCCGTTCTAAGCCTGGCCTGACACCCACCCTCCCATCCAGTGCAGAGGCAGAGACCTTCCTTAGGGATAGGAAAAATCCAGGCAGGGCTAGTCCAGCTCCTTTCCTGGATGTGGTGAAGGGAAGCCCTGGGGCTGTTTGTGTGGTCAGCCTGAGGCCAGAGGGCTCCTGCCTGGTCCTGCAGAGTCGTGGAGAAGACACACTGGGGAAATTCAGAGCCACCTGCCTGCCAGCTGAGAACGGCAGGGAGGCAGGTCCAGGTCCTTCCCCCTCCACATGTCAGTCAGCCTTCCCTGTTGTGAGACTGGGACAGCCCCCCACACCCCAATCCCCACCAGCCATTAGGAAATATATCCCCTGTACCAGCCCCCAAGACTAGGGGTCTCTCCCTCTTCTCAGATTTCTCAGGCAAGGCCAGGTTTATCTCAGCATAGGATAGGACCTTGTGGCCATGCTTCCTTTCCCAGACCCTCAGGACATGGCCTGACTCCCCCTCAGTCCCTCAGGACAGGGCCCTATCTCTCCCCTGTAAACCGGCCAGGCCAGGGCAGGAACGACGCCCACCCCCCACCCCCTGCCAGCCCCTGGCCCCTCTCTGCCTTGGCTGCCCAGGAGGTGTTGACAGCCTCCACAACCACAGGCAGACTGCCCGTGGCTCTAGCCATCTCCTCCCCCAACTCCTCTGGACACCTGACACGACCATAGCCAGCCTGGGGTCAGGGCCCAGCGCCCAGGGCCTGTGAGCCAGGCAGCTGTCAGGATTTCCGGCGCAGGGGGCCTCTGGGGCTGACACCTCTCAGCCACTTTCTCATCTGGACTCTCCCGGCCAAGTCTGTACCCTGCTGGGGTCTGCCTCTGGATCCTGGAGCATCTGCCCTGGGAAAGGAGGGGGACACAGCAGGGAGCAGGTGGCTTTGAGCCCAGAAAACCAGCACAAACCCCCCCCCCCCCCAGGATGTGACCTTGAGCCCCAGGAATGAGGAAGAAGTGACTGTGGATCCCTGGGGGGGGGGGGGGGGGCGGGGGGGGGTGTTCACCAGTGCAGGAGAAAGGCACCTGTGAGGGCTCCTCATGCTTGGTCCAGCCACCCCAACAGGCCTGGCACACTGTGGCAACTGGGGCATTTTGATGGAAACGGCTGTTTCATGGATCCCCAAAACAAACTAAGAAACCTCCTTTTATAATGATGTAACAGGAGGCAACACAGGGTAGGGGTTTGGAGTCTGACAAACCAGGTCTATGCAGCTCAGCCTCCAGGGAAATAACTGAGCCTCAGTTTCTTCATCTATAAAATTGGGCTACCAGTAATTCCCCCCTTAGAGAATGCTGTGAATAATTGAGACTTCACACATGAAGCGAAACATGAATGGCTATGCTTTAGGGGGCTCAGCTCCCACCAGAGGCTCTGAACTTCCCCTAGAGCCCCCTTTCTCCTCCAGGCCCCTTCTGGCAGGAGGAGACAGGCAGCCCTCAGCCTCACTGCAGCCTGGGGCAGACCAAGCCGAGGTCTGAGGGGAAGGAGAAGGCCTGGGTGGGGGCAAGGAACCAGGAGAGCTCGGTGGTAGTCCCCTCCCAGGTGGGACCGAGGACAAGTCCCTGCCCTGGCTCTCTGAGCAATGGAGACTGGACTGGCCAAGCACCTTCCTGCTCCAAGCTGGAATCCTCAGGCCACCCCCAGGGCTCTGTTACCCTCTGCACCCCCACCCTAGCTCCACCCCCTGTTCCAGGCCAGCCTGGCCTTTGGCCCCATCTCCTCCAACAAGAAGAGAAGAAGGCCTGGCTCACCCCCATCTCAGACCTTTTTTAGCCCCCGAGGAACTCGGCGTCCTCCCAACAAGGGTGCGTGGGTCGTAGTTGGGTATTAATAGCTCAGCTGGAGGAGGTGACCGGGACTTTCACAGCCAAACCCTGGAGGCCTCGAATCCTGGGTGGGCAGGGCAGCCCTCTAGTCATCCACACATCCTCTGTGGGCTCTCCACAACTCCTGTCTCCTAGGGTTTCTCTCACCTGCCTCCAAACCGCCCACCCCCTCACACATGCTGGTTCCCCCCTTGGTTGAATCTCCCGTGGTGCCCTAGGGAGGGGGGACCTCTGGGGTCAGGGCCCCAGTGCCGAGTGAATGGCCTGAGACTGGTCTATGCCCAGGCCCTGTGGGAGATGAGAACAGAGAGGCCTGTGATAAGGCTTCCCCCTTGGCACCCTTCTCCTCTGCCTGCTGGCCTCTCATTCCTGCTTGCCCGCTCCACCCCCACATTCCCCACTGGCTGCTGTGTGGACTTGTCCCCACATATCTGTCCATGCTGGGCCCAGAACAGGGAAGAGGCGGGAAAGCCCAGGGGGCAGAGTGGAGGATTGGAAAACCTGTGCCTGGACAGGGCTGCGGCGTGCGTACCACTTGGCTGGGGCGGCTGAGGCCTGGACGGGCTGCAGGGCTACCTCTCAGGGGCAGCTTGGGAAGCAACGGGGCTCTCTGGGCAGTAACTGGGGATTGAGAGCCTTGATGTGGTTCTGCCCGTGAGGGCTCCCTGTGCCATGGAGGCAGGGAAGGGACATAAATCCACACTGGGCATGTCATGTGGCTGCCTCTACTGTGCATCCTGTCAGCTCACCTCGTCCATGCCGGAGCCACAGTGGCAGGGGCAGAAATAGGCAATACCGATGGGGCATGATCAATATGGAGGTGGGTGCCATGACCATGATTATGTCAGAGATGAACAGCTGAGGCTCCCGTTCCAGGAGCAGGGATGGCTTTGCTCTAGTGGCTTTGCTCTAGTGGACCTGCCCCCAGTCCTTTTCCTAGTCTTGTACAATCCCTGGAAGCCTCCATCTTGCTTATCATAGCCATCCCCCTGTCACCGGTCCTGTCTGGCTCATTTCCAGGAAAGAGGAAGGCTTCTGGGTCTTTGGGGACCTCCTCCTCAGTCAGCAGTGGCCCTCAGCACCAGGTTGATCATGACTCTGACCTCTGAACTTACATCAGCCTGAGAGTCCTGACCCTGACCTCAGACTGAGCTTGGCTCTCCATCCTCATCAAGTTCTGAGCAATGGCTCCTGCCCTCTGACCCCCTACTCCAAGCTAAGTCTGGGCCTTTGACTGCTGGACAAGACTGAAGCCCAACCCTCTGATCTCCGACCTCAGCTCCAATTTGTCTGAACCCTTAGGCCCAGGTTGAATCTGGGCCACCGAGCCCTGACTCGCATCCCAGGCTGAACCCCAGGCCAGCCCCCAGGTCTAATGAGGACTGGCCCTCACTTCCTTTCCTGGGCCTCTGTCCTGGGCTCACCCCGGCTTCCAGCTTCGTGTCTCAGTGTGGAGGAGGCCCTGCAAGCTCCTTACACTCACTCAGCCACCCCCACCCTGGGTTTTGAAGCAAGGAGCACATCACACCAGGCGATTTATGACTTGGATGAGCAGAGGCTGGAAACATATGCTATTTCGGGGCTGGATCCTATCGGTTTGGACTGCAGGGGAAGCGGAGCCCACAGCAGAGGGGAGAGAAACATTCAGGCAGACAGACCCTCATGCACACGGACACCACGTGGTGGGGTACAGGGGCCCTGGTAACCTGGCGCTGGGACCACGCTCCCCTGGGGCAGAGAGGCAGGTGTGCCTGCACGCACTGACCCGGAGGAAAAAAATGATGATAAATGTGACATCCCCTCTGACTCCTACACCTAAGTTTTCTTTCCAGGCAGGGGACCCATATGCCCTGGTGGCTCAGAGTAGAAACTGGGTCCAAGTCCTGGCTCGCCTTCCTGCAAGCTGTGAGACCTAGGGCAGGCTGCTCAGCCTCCTACAGTCTCAGCATCCTCATCTGTAAAATGGGAATGTGTTGCTACCTTCTTCACAGGCGTTTGTGAAGACAAAATACCACTGTGGAGGCAGAGCCCCTATGTGTGCCTGGCACGTGGCAAGAGCTCACAGAGCAACAGCTACTAGTATTTCATCAGAGATCAAAGTCCAGCTGCTCCAGTTGGAGGGTCGGTAGCATCTCCCTTCTTTTCCCACCTAAGGGCTCCTTGGCGGGGGGGGGGGGGGGGGGGGGGACGGGACAGTTTGGAAACCCTTGACCTAGATTCTAGGCTGGCAGTAGGACCAAAAGTAGCATTAGCTGATGATTACAGGGGCTCGAACAGCATGGAATTTGTCAGCATGGAATTAGGTCACCGAATTCTTAAAACAGGAGCCACAGAAGCCAAAAAAACTCAACATCTGAAGGCGCAGTGCTCTCCCAGTTTAAGAATGGAGCGCACTAACCCTGAAAGGGTGGCTTCCTGCCTTGGGCGGCAGGCACACGCCGTCAGCTTCTCCCTGGGGGGCCCTGCCACATCAGGGACTAGGAGGGCCCTTCAGCTCCACCAGGAGCTTCCAAGTCACCCATTTCCTGGGGAGTTGGAGGATTTCCCACTTCCCCACCTCTACTCAGCTCAGGTGCCTAGAAGGTCCAGCCCCTCCTAGGCCTCCTTCCTCTACCCAGCTGCCTCTACTGACCCCTCCCAGGACTGCCTGCCTGGCTGCTGAGTCCCTTGGGGTGTATCCCAGGGGGCCATCCCTGCCACCTCCAGGAACCCTGCAGAGTGGGCTGAGGACACATCGGTGACCTCAGCCCAACCGTCTTTGGGTTTCCTCTCCTCAAGAGTGACATAAGGAGTTGGCGGCATGGAGGAAGGTGGGCGCCCATGCGCTGGGCACCCACAGTGCACCAGGTGTTTTAGGTCCCTCATCTCTGATTTAGGAAACAGTCAGACAGGGGTGACAGGCCCGAGGCCACATTGCTGGGAAGTGGTGTGGGAGGATTTCACCTAAGGCTGCTGTCCTGAGAGAAGAGGCAAGAAGTGAGCTCCCAGGTGTGGGGTGGGCTACCTGTAAGCAGCAGCAGAGATCTACCGGCCTGTGGCCTTCGGGTCTTCACCCTGATCTCTAGGGGTGGCCCAGCCTCCACCACGACCGGCTGAGCTCCGCCCTCAGTGCCAATTCCACATGACCTTTCCAGGTGGCTAATGAGGGCCCAGGCATCACTCAGTAATTGGCCTCATTAGGCGGCTGGGGCTGCCCGGGGGATGGGGTGGCGGATGCTGGGCCCCATGGGGACAGGCCAGACAGCCTCCCGTTAATTACCTGAAAAATCAGACAATTAGGCCTCCTGCCACCCGCCTGCCCACGTCCTGCTGGCCCCTAATTACCGACGGCTGCTGAGCAGGCCGGGAGTGACCTGGATTTGGACCAAGGACCAGCCATTGCCATCTCCCCCCCCTCCGCCTCACCCTGCATCCATCACAGGCCATGGACACAGAAGGGTTGGGGAGGCAGAGGAGTTGTCTGTCCACAGGATCCTCCTGTGGTCCCCTTCCTCAGCCCCGGACCCTTTCTGCCCACAGTCTCTCCTGACAAGGGCAGTCTCAGAAGAAAAGAGACAGATGCCTGTGCAGTCCTGGAGGCCCGCAGGGAAGATGAGTGGGTTGCTGGGGCAGGGGCAAAGACTCAGAAAGAGGGGTCCAAGAGGTGTGGGGAATGACAAAGTGACTGACCTCCCCCTTCGGCCTGGCCCCTCCAGGGGAAATATACTGGACCGTGTTCAGGAATAGGAATGGCCAAGAAGACGAGGCAGGGAGCTCTCCTTGGGGGTCCCGGCCCAGCCCAGGAAACGCTGGGAGCCTGAAACTGCCCTTGGGGAGTCCCCCCACTCAGAAGGGGAGATGGGCCTGGACAAAGCACAACCAGAATAAAGCCTGTGGTGTTGGGGGAGGTGTGGAGAAAGGGGCCTGGTTTGGCTGGGGTAGTCCTGGAAGGCCTCCCAGAGGCAATGATCTTTTAGGCTGAGCCAGGTGAGGAGCGCACTGTTCCAGGCAGAGGGAACAGTGAGTGTGAGGGTCTGGGGTGAATCTTCCCCTGCTGAAAGCCCCTGCAGGCACCAGGCAGTCTGGTGGAGACTGTGAGACCAGCTCTGCCCCCGGAGGGGGGTGCTCAGCAGGGGAGCCAGACGGACTGCTTAGCAAGGATGGGTGACGCAGATGCCCTGTCCCTCCACCCGAGAGAGTGCTGGGAGCTGCCACCTTGAAGGAGACAGGGCTTGAAGGAGAGAATCTGATCTGGGAGTGCAGGGCCTCTTCTCTTAGCGCTCCTTAGCATTCCTTCCTAGCCCTAAAGCAGCTTGTAGGACGCACGGGGGCTACCTCCCTGACTTGTTGCCTTTCCTGGTTTCTGTGCGAGGATTGAAAGCCTCCTCCCTTGTTTCCCTGGGGGACTTGTAGACCCAAAATTGCCCGCTGCACAGAGAAACAGTTTCAGTCCAGAGAGGTCAAGAGTCTAAGCTGAGGTCACCCAGCCAGCTAGCTGGAGTGCGCCTCAGAGGCATCCACTCTGGTCTTCCGGTAGAGATCTTGGCCCAGACAAGGCTAGAGCCATGGCAGCAAGATAGGAGAGAGGCGGGAGGGAGACAGGACCACATGGGGAGGCTGGACCCTGCATTTGGGAGAGAATTTCCCTGGCTGCCAAAACATATGCCAAACTCATCTCCCAGCCTTGTTCCACCTCCAGTCTTCTCTTTCCCCAAACCGTCCCTGTGAAGAAATGGCGGGGGTGGGGTGGGGGGTGAGGGGGTAGTGAGACCAGAACCCTAGAGGGATTCTGACCCTGAGTGTTTCCAGGAAATAGGACAAAGTCGGGGCATGGGGGGGAGGATTGCTGCCTCCTGTGGCAGTTATGAGATGGGAAGGAGATCCATACAGACACCCTCAGAAAGGCCTCAAGGCAGACAGTCTGAGATGTTCAGAACATCCAAGCATTCCTTGTAGGCAGAAATCATCCAGAAGTTCCTGCTGTTGCTACTTTTGTAAAGTACAGGGTCAGTGGATGTTTTTAAGTGACTTCTTCACTTAATAGCCATGTGAGCTGCACTTCTCAGACCCTCAGTTTCCTCATCTATGAAATGGGGATGTGAAGAGAGCCTCCCTTGTAAGTTGCTGTGGGAGTAAAATGAGACAAAGTGTCAGTCATTGGAGGTAGGCTGTGTGCACCTGCTCTCAAGTCCTTCTGTCTCCCCATCTGTGAAATGGGCTCCACAGCCCAGAAAGTCAGAGGCAATCCTGATTTCCACGTTCTGTCTTTCTGTCCTTGGGCATCACTGAAATGTGTCAGAAGTTCCAGATTCTGGGTTTCTGAATGGCACCTCTCAGGCAGCTTCACATCCAGGAATGCAGCAGGGGGCAGGGGTGGGGGGTGGGCTTGTGGGGGAGGGGGCGGTGGTGGGAGGTCAGGGACAGCCAGAAGAAGAGGAGGCAGGGAGGAAGCCCTTGAAGAAGGCAAAACAGGCCTTGGACCAGCAGAGGGACAGAGGAAGGACATTCCTGGAAGGAAGCTTTGTGGGCAGTCATGAAGGCAGGAACAAAGCTGACTGTGGTGGAAAAGGTGGCTTGGAGATTCGCGGAGAGGAGAATGGACAGGTGTCAGGATAGAAGAGTAGAATTTTTCTTTTCTTTTTTTTTTTTAAAGATTTTATTTTTATGTAACCTCTACACCCAACGTGGGGCTCAAACTTACAACATGAGATCAAGAGTCACATGCTCTACCGACTGGGCCAGCCAGGCACCCAGGAGCAGAATATTTCATATAATCAGTACTGCAGCAAGGATGGTATGGTATGTGCTGGGTATTTTACACACATGCTGAGTCCTCCCAAGAACTGATATGATCATCCCACTTTATAGATGCAGTAACTGAGGTTCGGCCAACCAGTCACCTCCCTGAGGCCGCACACACAGCAGCAAGCAGAGCTGGGCATTCAAGGAACAATGTATTTCTCCAGCAGGTGCTGCATTGTGTGCCAGGGCCCAGGAGACAGAAGCATCAAGATGGACCTCAGGGAGCCCACAGGTCATAGGTCTGGTCATAGGTGAAGCCCTGGCCTGGGGACTCCCAAGTGTGGGCTTAACCTGAACTTGCCACCTTCGCCTTAGCTTTGAAGCCAGGTGTCCTGACTCCCTGGAGCCGTGCTCCTTTGCCGGCCCCATTCTGAGTCTTGTGGGAAACCACCTTTCCAAGCCGGGGAAATGGGGATGCACTCACTCTGCAGAGAATATCTGGAGCCAAACAAGGGTTGGGGCCCAGCGGTGCCCCTTCTAGGCGTGTGCCCTTGACTGCCCTCCCCTGAGCCTCAGTTTTGCCATCTTTCCCATGAGGCTGAAATGGGAGCCATGAAAAAGTGGCCAGGAGGCTTTGTGAGCTTCTTGTAGCATGAGACTCGGTGTGGCTGGAGGTCAGAAGCTGCAGCAGAGCCTGGGGGGCAAAGCAGCTGAAGCCCCTTCCTCTCCATCCCTTTCCACTGGTCTGGGTTTGCTGACAGTCACTGGTGTGACTGCCCTGTGCTCCACAATGCTAATTGCCATGGCTACCCAGGCCTTTCCTGGTAAACACATTAATTTTCTGGGTGGCAACCACTGTAGGGATGTGGGGCCCCAGGCTCCTGCCAGCTGCTCCCTGAGAGTCAGAGTGCCATGACACACACACACTCAGGCACACAAATAGTCACCCAACCCTACAGACTCTTGTCTTGTAGGGCTTCCTCTCCTGTTCCTGCTACTGCCAGCCATCAAGCCATGAGTCCTCCCATAATCCTTCCCAAATGCCTTTGTGTTCCACCACGGTAGCACTGAGGGTCCTGGATGGAAACCCTATGTCTGTCTCCCTCAGGGGATGGGGAGCTCCTGGAAGGTGGCAACTGTTTTCTTTCACAGTTGGGGACACTCCTTTAACGTGAATATTTGTTAAATAAATGGATGGATGGTTGGTTGGAGGGACAGATAGATAAATGGGTGGATATTTGGTTGCCTGATGGATTGGATCATTAGATGATGTATTAGTTTCCTATCTCTGTTCTAACAAATTACCACAAACTTAATGGCATAAATCAACACAAATCTATTATCTTATAGTTCTAGAGGTTAGATATCTGAACTGGATCTCATTAGACTAAAATCAACGTGTTGACAGAGCTGTGTTCCTTCTGAAGGTTCCAGGGGACATTCCACTTTCTCACTTTTCCGGCTTCTAGAGGCTGTTCATTCTCCTTGTCTTTGGGTTCCATTCCTTTATCTTTAGAGCCAGCAATGCTGCCATCGTGTTCTGTCTTCTGATTCCCTCTTCCACCCTTAAGGAACCTTGTGATTTCATTGGGTCCACTCAGATAATCCAGGATAATCTCCCTATTTTAAGGTCAGCTGATTAACCACCTTAATTCCATCCATAATCTTAATTCCCTTTTGCCGTGTTAAGTAACATATTCACAGAGTCTGGAGATTAGAATGTAGGCATTTTTGAGGGTCATTATTCTGTCTACCATAGATGGTTGGTTGGATGATGTATAGATGTATGAATAGGTGGATCGATGAGTGGATGGATGGATGGATGGATGGCAGACTGAGCTCCCCAGGTAGAGATCAAGAGCTTGAGACAGGGCATACATGTTAACCTCCCCCCTTCTGCATTTTCTGCTTCTATTAATACAGTACAAAAGCCCTGGGCCAAGGGAGAGATTTTTCCCAGGTTCTGTACTTCTCTCCATTGCATTTTATCTTCCCAACTGGCTCTGGCTCTCCCAAAGGTCAGGTATCCTACCCCACATACCAATCTGGCACTCCAAACCAAATCTGACCCTTGCCTTCCAATGAGTGAGACAGTGACCTTGTGGGACTTTCAACTGGGATCGGAAATTGGAGGGGGGATAGGAGTGCAGAAGGGGATTCCTTTTAGATGAATGTGATGGAATATCAGTGAGAGGAGGCAAAGAGAGTAGGTCAGCCTCTGGAGCTCACCCACTTTGGGATTTTTTTTTTTTTTTTTTTGAGGGAGAGAGAAATTAAATTTGTGTTTATTCCTTATTTATCTGTTTAAACATAATATCTGTTTAATGTAAAGGAATATCTGGAAATGGCAATGCATAATGATATAATGGACACTGGTGACCTACCAAACAATACAAAAAGGGGAATGAAATTTGCCTTGTAAGACTGTAAGCAACGTGAGGCCTGGGATTCCTGTCTGTCTTGCTCAGGCCTGCATCCCCTCCAGTATCAATAGTACTTGGTATCCTGTGGACTCTTGAGAGATGTTCACTGGTGGAATTTTCTTGTATGTGCCACGCCTACCCAACTCTTGTCTACCCCAGGGTATCAAGAATCTCTCCTCCTGGATTCTGACGCAGCCCCCACCTGCTCTGAGGATGGTCTTTCTCAGCCCTGCACCAAGGGGGTGATGGGGAGCCCAACTCTCCAGCCTGATGGAGGAAGTGGGATTAGGAGAGGCCTCAGCAGGCCCAGGAGTCAAGTGCTTAATTTTGCATTTCCCCCAGTTTTCATATGAGGCTCAGTGTCACAAGGCAGGGAAGGAAGAAATAGGGAACTGGAGCCCAGATCCAAGCCCCTGTCTGGGCAGGAGCGAGTGGAGGGGGCTCCTGCCCTGACAGTATGTGGGGGGTCTCCTCCAAACAGACTCTGGTGCTGGAAGGAGCCCGCTGCCACCATATCGGCCAGGCTGGTCTCCCTCCATGATGCAAGGCCAGGGGTCAGGCCAGCCTTGGTCCACAGCTCTGCTCCATAAATACTGTGCTCCAGGAACAGGCCCCCGGGGAAGTGGGTGAGAAAGGGCCACATTCCCTGCACCGTCCTGCACCCCTTCCCAGCTACCGGCACTACTTTGCTCCGTCTTCTCTCAGGGAACCCCCTCTCCAGGCTGCTGCCACATTCCCACCCCCGCAGCCCCCAGGCCCCTCCTCCCGCCAGGGTGGGAGCACAGCAATTCAAGTTATTTTTAGCCAAGCCTCATCCTCCAGGAGAGGCAAGTCAAGGGGAAGCCGCCCCCGCACCTCCAGGAGCTGCTTGTGGAAAACTATTAAAACCAGTGCGGCCAGGCCCGTGCCAGATGGGCAGCCGTGCAGAGACAGGCCCAGTGAGGACCACTGGGCTCTCACCCGCCACCGGCTCCCAGAGCTGGGGCCTGGTTGCCAGGAGTGGTGGGGATATCATCTCACATGCCCCTCATAGCCACCCCCACTCCGCAGCAGCTCCTCAGCCCGCCCTCTCCTGGCCCCGCCCCCACCATCCCGGCCCAAGGTGAGGAGGGCATCCCAGGGCATCCCTGCTCTCCCATCTCCCTCTGGACAGGGCACCCTGGGGGTGGGCAGCTTCCCTATTTCCAGAAAAGATCTGGGGGGTAGGGAAGGACCCCCATAGTGCCTGCCTGGCCTCTGGCTGCTTCAAGCCTGGTCTCAGCAGGATAGAGATCGCGGCCAGACCCCGGTAAGTGCGTGGTAGGAATGGGTCCCTGAAGCCTCACCACAACCTGCCAAGTAGGTAGTGTCCTCATCCTCATCTTACTGGAGGGGTCACTGAGCCACAGGGGGTTCAGTATTTGCTCAAGCTCACCCAGCTGCTATGTGTCAGGCAAGATCTGGATCGTACTCTTGAACTTTCACCAGTGGGTGGGCTGGGGGTGCCTGAGAATGTGATGGCCAGCTGATGAACAAGTGTGCGATAGACACAGAAAGGAAGGACGCACCAATGTTATTCTGGGGGGATGAGATAGGCCCTCTACTCTCTGCTACTTGCTGTGGATGCCAGAGCACGCTCTATCACTGACTCACTCCTCAGGTGAGGCATCACTCTCCTTTTCCCAAACTGTCACCAGTGTGAGAGTCTCAGGCAGGGTCCAAGACCAGAAGACCTTCCAAGAGTGGCTTTGACAGAGGAGAAGAAGTTGGTGACCCTGGGCAAGTCACTTCACCTTTCTCAGCCTCAGTTTCCCTATCTGCAACATGGGAGCAACAAGGGAAGCCGCTCTGAGGGTATGGTGAGGACCGGTGATGAGCAGTGAAAAGCTCCTGGCTCCAGACCTCTGCAGGGCACCCCTCTCTCTGCTGAGGCCTGGACTTAGGGCTGTGTGCTGGGAAGGCAAGGATGCCCACTGTGGGCCAGGCCCTTGGACTTTGAGGGTCCAGGTCAGGGAGGCCCGGATCAGCTGGGGTCTCCTGCCAGAGAGCTCCCTGCCCCCTTCCCGTCCCCTCCCCACTCCCGCCTGATCTTTCACGGCCTACCTTCCAGCCAACAGCATGCCTCCTCTCCCAGGAAGACTTCCAGGTCCTTCCTCCAACCCCTAGAGGCTCCTGGCCTGGATGGACCCTCTCTGTTCTGCATTCTGGTGTTCTGTGCCTACATCTTCCTCTCCACCCAGTCCTCCAGGCTCTGTGCACAGTAGATGCTCCTGGTGATCGTGGCCACAGCTACGGCCCAGCAGACATAAACGGTTTTAAGCTCAGGGCCTCCCAGGGTCCATCCACAGATCTCCTGGAGAGGTCATCCTTTCTCTTTGCTGCATCACTAGAATCTCCCCCAGCCTGCATGGCTGACCCCATTTTACATGGAATGGGGGCAGAAGGGGAGTAAGGGGTAGCCCCTAGGAAGTTGGGTGATTTACCCAGGGACACAGCTTAGAAAGGGCAGTGTCTATGTCCACAAGCCCTTCTTGATAAGGGGGCATTTGATGGGACCTCAGCCCTCCTGGCTATGCTGTTCCTCAGATCCCCAGCTCCTTTTCTGGTGTCCCTTGTGCCTCCCTAAACAGGGGTGGGCTTCCTTCTCCCTCATTTCGTCCATGATGCACTGGGCCCTTGGAGGGGAGTTTACTAAAGGACTAAATGGGAAGCAGACAAGGGCAAGTCAAGAGACTCCCCTGGACCTCCCCCACCCCACCCCCTGGCTTACAACCCTCCTGTGGCCCTCATGGCCTATCTGTCCTTCAGCCCGACAGTAAGATGCTCCCCCCACCCCAGGCCTCTCTTTAGCTTGGGCTGGGACAGTGGGCATCCAGTCAGGACGGGGTGAAGGAGAAAGGGGAGCTGGAGGGGCTGCGGTTGCCATAGCAATGACATTGCTGACTCCCTGGAAGCTGCTGGGGAGGGAAAGGAAAGGGTCCCTCCCAGCCCTCTGCTTCATTCTTCCTTTTCAGACCCTCTTTGTTAAAAAGGAATCCCCTTGGCTGTTTTGTGTTTTCCACCTCAGAGGCGGGGCGGGAGTGGGGGGAGCCACTCGGGGATGCAGTCTTGCCCTGTCCAACCCCCTCACACGCACCTACTCCCCCTCCATGCCCAGCAAGTCAGTTCTTTGAGGCACTGAGCTTCTCCTCCATTCACATCCTGCCTGCCTCTGCCCGCCTGAGGCTGGCTGACCCCTGCCTCCTCCCAGGGTCACTGCCACTATCACCAACACGCCCTCCTTTCTAGGTCTGTTCTGGGTGAGTGAGTCTGAGCAGAGGCAGGGGCTAGCACTGAGGATGCTCCCACTCAGAGCATCTGTTGACCTTAGAGGCCAAGGGCTTCTCCCAGATCACCTGAGAGGTGGGAGTCAGCATCACAGGGCTCCCTCTATGGCCTCACCAGGCATGCACCATCTCATGCTCTTCCGGGTCCCGCTGGATGTCTGGACTATGGCAGCCCTCCATTTGGCTGTGGGACCTCTAGCAAGTCATGCCCAAAGACTCCCCTCTCTCCATCTGTGAAATATGGTAATGAAAGCCCCATCACCCCCCAAGGCTGCCAGGCGGTCTCATGAATGCACATCCAGGCCCTGGGAGGCTTTCCTCCTGCTCAGCACTGGGTGATGCTCTCCCCCACTGTTACAGATGAGGAAACTGAGGCTCAGAAATGTAAAGTCACTCTGCTGGTGAGTGGCAGTCTGATTTGAACCCAAGCCCACCTGATGCCCAAACTGTGGCTTCCTATAATTCTCAGGTAGACCAACAGGGGCGGTCCCCACAGGCTTCGTTTTCTCTACCCTGAACTCTCTTCGGGGAAGACACCCACCCACCCCCCATCACCACCAGGCTCTTGATGGGGCCAGGGGGACCCAACCTACCCCAGAGCACCTGCCAAGAATGGCAGATAGAGGCTTGATCCACAGGTGGAGGTGGGTGGAAAAGTAGTGGGGGGGGGGGCGTGTGAGAGAGAGAAAGAGAGAGAGGGACAGAGAGAGGGAGAGAGGGACTGGAGGCTCAAAGGGTTCCCATGAGAGGGAGCCCCAGCCTACCAGCTGCAGCACCATTCCATTCGTGGGCCCGTGCTGCCCCCATGCGGATAGCAGGCTCACATTCCTGGCTGGGGACACTGCAGCACTCCGGGGCCAGAGGCCCCCCCAGAGGGAAAATCGGTGGCCTGGGGCTGTTGAAGACATACCCAGTGACCTGAGGGATGGGCTGCACCTCCAAGCCTCCGCTTGATCTGTCCTCTCTTTTCCTGCCAGACCCCGAGCCCCACGCTGGCGTCACACGCTGCCCACCACCTTTCCTTCTTCAGGAACTTTGAATCCCAGACTCCCAGAGATAAGTGAACTTAAAGGTTATATTCTCCAACCCTCTATCCCATACTTCATCCTCATCTTCAGTAATTAAATCACTGCTTGCATATCTCTTGTACAAGAGAGCTCACTGCTTCTGGGAACTCACTGCTCCATAGTTCGGAGGAAATTCTGATTGATCTGAAATAATCCTCATCCATGGAGCTGGTATTGGCCTTCCTCGGTCACAGCTTTGCCTTCTGTGGCCACATAGAGCTAGGTGGCCTCTCACTTGGGAATTTCTAAGCAGATCCAAAGCCACTGCTCAGGGGGGCTCCTCTTCTGTGCCCCCCCCCCCCAGTCTTCTACAGAGAGAACATCCTGGTTTCTGATAACCCACCCACAGTCCCTCTTATCTGGTACACTGGGGGTCCCTGTCCCTCTGGAACTGAGGGGACTCTAGCCTGAGGGGAATCTGGACCCCTGAGGACTGTCCCTTCCCTCCAGCCTGACCCTCCCTTGGATCCTGTCCTCATTTTTAGCATTCACTTGCCTCTGACATTCTTTCCCTGAGCCTTCTCCCCCTCTCCAGAGGCCTTGTGGGGAAAAAAGCATAAATGAGACTGACAATGATTGAGCACCTAATGTGTACTCAGCACAGTGTTCAGTGCTTTACTCAAATTATCCACTGTCACCCTGTGGAGCAATTACTGTGTTTGTCCCCAGGTTACACTCAGAATGAAGCTTAGAGAGCAGAGATCTGACCTGGTCAAAGAGCTGACTCTTATCCCTGTGAAATCCCTTCAGGCTGATTGGCTTCTTGCCTCTTGATTCTGCCATCTGCCTGGGTTTGTGAAGTGTGTACATTTAATTCCTCAAATACTTATCAGGCCCCCACATGCACCTGGACCTGTGCCAGGCACAGCAAAAATAATCCCAGATGTCTCCAATCCTGTTACTTTGGTGAATGGGCCCTACTGGATCCTACTTGGACTGTGGCTCCGGACAAGGCCTGGGCAAGACAATGCCACTGGAGGCCACGTGGTTCAGGTGGGTCACATCCAGCCTCGTCCAGTGCAAGGTTTATCTAGGCCTCCCCTCTCCAGCTTGTGCCCAAGGCATCGGCAAGGGGCCTGGTTGATAGACACTCCGCTGAGTCTAGCTAGTGGCTCTGCCCTAGGCTAGGCCACTGAGGATGGAAGGTGGACCCAGGCCTCCACATGGACCTGAAATGGGGCAAGAGCTGCTCATTCATAGAGGGTGGAAGTGTGTCAACCTTGGAGGAAAGGTTACATTTTTCACCTTTTTTGTGTCAGAGACTCCTTTGGCATCTGGTGATGTTTACTGACCTCTTTCAGAATAATGCATTGTTGTGGTGGGGTTTTTTTTGTTGTTGCTTATTTACTTATTTATTTTAAGTACTCTCTACGCCCAATGTGGAGCTTGAACTCACAAGCCCTATATCAAGCGTCATACACTCTTCTGAGCCAGCCCCAGAATAATGTTTTTAAAGGTTTTTTTTTAATTAAAAAAATGCTTATTTATTTTTGAGAGAGTGTGAGCAGGGGAGGGGCAGAGAGAGGGGGACAGAGGATCCAAAGCAGGCTCTGTGCTGACAGTAGTGAGACCAACATGAGGCTTGAACTCATGTGAACCATAAGATCATGACCTGAACCAAAGTCGGATGCTCAACCAACTGAGCCACCCAGGAGTCCCATATTCCTTTTTTTTTTTAGTTTATTTATTTATTTTGAAAGAGAGAGAGAGAGAGAGAGAGAGAGAGAGAGAGAGAACAAGCAGGACAGGAGCAGAGAGAGGGGGAGAGAGAGAATCCCAAGTAGGCTCCTCAATGTCAATGCAGAGCCTGATGCGGGACTCAAATCCACAAACTGCAAGATCATGACCTAAGCCAAAGTCAGATACTTAACCAACTGAGCCACCCAGGTGCCCCCCCAACACACACACACCAATAATGTTTTCAAATGAGCAAAATAAAATAGGACCACAAAGGGTTTTCATGAACAGGGAAGGATGTCCATGAATTATGACTGAATGAATACAATTGTCACAAAAGAGCTTTCACGGAAAAAGAATGAGAGAAAGAAAGGAAGGGAGGGAGGGAGGAAGGAGGGAGGGAGGGAGAGGGAGAGGGAGAAAGAGAGACGGAGGTGAGGGAGGGGTGAAGAGGGGAGGGGAGGAAGGGAAGAAGGGAGGGAAGGATGAAGGGAGGGAGAGAAGAAGGGAGGAGGGAGGGAGGAAGGAAGAAGGAGGGAACTATCCCTATACATAAGGCTGGCCCTACCATCTTGCCTATTGAAAGGCATGGCAGGCAAGTGGCTCTAGGTCATGTTCCCTTTTGGCTCCTGAACAAGTCCCAGATCAATCAAAGCTCCCCACTCTTGTCACTGCTCCCCCTTTGACAGGCAGCTAGGATTTCACCCTGGGCCAATCCCTATAGCAGCTTCAATGTTCATGCATGGCCATCACCTGTCTTTGAATCTGCCTCCCCTGTCAGACTACGGCTCTCTGCTCACTGCTTGCTCTGCCACTGTTATAACAAGCTGGCAAAACTAAGTCCCGAGCAGATGTCCACATCTTCCTTTCCCCCTTCACCCCCCAACTCTCTGCAATATGCTCCTGTCACTCCGTGAAACCACCTTGCCAAAGAACGTCCATTCAGCAGGTGTTTATTAAGTTCCTGTTCTACATCAAGTCCTATGTCAAGCAATGGGGAAGTAACAGTGACCAAACCAGTCCTGAACTCATGGCACTTGTGCCAGTGGACACGTACACAAGTAAATATAGAACATAATTAGAGTCTGGAAAGTTCTATGAAGGAAGCAAAGAGAATGAGAGGACACAGAATAACTGAGGAGATGGAGTAGAGTGTATCTATTTTAGATAGGGTGGGCAGTCTTTGGGAGACCTCTCCAAGAAAGCACACCATCCAAAGAGCATAGTCCAGGGAGAAGGTAGTCCAGTCAGAGAGGATAGTAAGTGCAAAGGCCTTGAAGTCAGAACAAGCATTTGTACTTGGCAGGAAAGGAAAAAAGCCCATGGGTTTGGAGAGAAGTGAATGATATGGAGAAGACTGCCAGGGTTAGGGGAAGTAAAGAGTTTCTTTCCAAATGCAAGAGGAGGCCTTGGAAGACTTTCAATGACAAGGTCTGATTTGTGTCTTTAACAGTGCCCACTGCTGCATGGAGATGAACTGTGGAGGGGGAGAGGGGAAGAGGGAAAAGTTGTCAGGAGGAAACGCCCGACTCATTTTGGATGTCCCACAGGCGTGTCACATTTAATGCATCCAAACAGAAACATCTGGATCACTGGCCTCCTCAAGGCAAAGCAATAAAAGCCCTGTCCCTCCCAACCTTCCCCACTTCTGTGAACAGTACCAGCATTCATCCAGACGTTCAAGCCAAAAATTTAGGGGCCACCTGGCCTCCCTCTCCTCCCTCATCTTCGGCATCCCAAGTCCAGTCTACTGATCCACTCTTCCCCATACCGGCTTCCCCATACTGGCTGGGTTCCAGGTTCCCCCACTCTCCAGTGGCACCACGGAGAAGACGGCACCAGCCGCCCCACACCTCCCCCGCTTCACTTCTGCCCCCTACAGTCCATTCTCCGCACAGCAGCCAAGGTACTGTTAAAGAACACAAGTCTGTCACTCCTTTCCTAGCATGTATTCCTCAGAGTCTCCCTTCGTCTTCGGGACCTTTAATGAGAACTGGGCCCCAAGAGCCTAGTCCAGGAAGAATAAACGTGGGTAAAACCTGCAGGAAGCTGCGCGAGGCTCGTAGCGCCGCCTTCCCATCTGGCTTGTACCCTCCCAGGCTTCGGAACCTTTCTTCCCGGCGCTGGGGGAAGCTTTTCCGGAAGAACCTTCCGTCCCGGACGACCCTATTTCCCGTGCTGCACAGCGGCCTTCCTCTTTCTCTTCCGGTCCAAGGCGCTTCGGGAGCCGCGGGCTTTGGTGAGTTTTGGCCGCGCGGTATCCGGAGCCATCCGCGGCTCCCAGCCAGCTGCCGGGCGCAAATCCCGCGAAGGACAGGGAGACCGGCTGCGTGACTGTGGGGAGCGGAAGGCGCGGAGCGCGCGTGGTGCTTGCGGGTTCTCAAGGAGTGGATGGGAAGGGGAGGACTCGGATTTGGGGTAGAGCGCAGCCTTGGGAGGGAGGGTTGGTTTCAGGGCACTGTTACCCGAGTTCGGGAGGCGGGGACCGGCGTCGGGTCGTGCTGAGTAAGTTGAGGCCGGTGGAGGCCGCAGATGCAAGGCAGGCATCTGTGTGCAGCTTCATTCCGGCTTCTGGCCCACGTCCTTCCACATCAGGGCGGCAGCGATAGGCCCAGCCCTGTGAGCCCCCGGGCCTGACCGCCACTCTCCTCTTCCAGGTGCAGATATGGCCAAGTCCAAGAACCACACCACGCACAACCAGTGTAAGTTCCCCTGGCCCAACCTCTTATCTCACACTTCAGACCCTGACAAGAACTAGGGATGCGGGGCAGGGCAAGGGGGCACATTTCTACTGTGGGCCTGGGGCTGATTTTGTTTTCAGTCACTGTTACCTTTGGGTTATAGTTGTAGAAGCCAGGCATCCGCTTGAGATACCCACCGTGCTTTGCATTCAATGATAAGGGTTATTCCAGATCTCAAGAAGGCCTACTCTGGGAAGTAATGGTTTTTCCCAGGCTGGCCAGCTGTGATGTTGGGTGGTCTTACTAGAGCAAATCTCATTTGGTCTAATTCCTTTGCTTCCTCACAGCACGGAAATGGCACAGAAATGGCATCAAGAAGCCCCGGTCACAAAGATACGAATCTCTTAAGGGGGTGAGTGTGTGTGCCGCATCACATACAAGTGTGTCTGTTTGGCCCCAGTTGCACCATCAGAGAGCCTTTCATGTATCTTTTTCTGGCTTCAGCATCTGCCTGAGCACCGTCATGAACTGTCTCTTGTCTTACCTGGACTACCAAAGTCCACGGTTTCTCTATCCAGCCACCTTTTGCTTGGACTTGAAGTTCTGCCAAACCCATAAGAAACCTTTACTTGGCTTTTCCCAGCCCGGGTAGTTTGACCATCCCCATTGTTTATCCAGAGCACTTGAAGGGAGGGAATGGCTTTATCTTTGTGTACTGCGCACTTTGTGAGAGTCTTCCATTCTTCTAGTCACATGACCTTGATCTGACCCGGTGCTGAGCTTGGGGGTCAGCTTTCCTTCCTGTGCCAAGGAGTTCCAAGAATTGGCTGAGAAGGCTGAGGCTACAGGGTCTAAGCAAGAGAACAGGGTCCTGTCTTTTCCTGTGCCCTTGGTCTCTGATCTGTGGAATGAATCTTTGAATTTCACAGCTTCAGTTTCCCCATCTTGATTTATTTTTCAGCCTTCTTTGCCATGAATCTGTTGTACCAGGTTTGGTGTTTAACTGACACTTTCCTTAAAAGAGGTGGGGATGGCCCTGAGGGGTTTCAGGAAAACTGAGCTGACGCCCTGCAACCCTGGCAGAAGGGGCAGCCTTCATTTGTTCTTTCCTTCTGCACTTGATTTGAGCTCTATTGGGCTCTGGGCATGTAGCCCGGAAAATGTGGGGTGTGTGTGGAGCATTAGGGTGGAGTGTTGGCTTCTGGGGTTGTAGTATGTGTTTCTCTTCAGGTGATTTGTGAGGGGTGTATATTTCAGCATTTAAGTTTGACTGTCTACTTCCCCAGTAGGCCTTGGCTGGAGCCCAGCAATCTCCTGGGTACAGCTGTGGAGAGGGCCACAACAGGTGACTTGGGGCCCACGTGTTGCACTTACAGTGTCTGCTTTTTTTTTGCCTTCCAGGTAGACCCCAAGTTCCTGAGGAACATGCGCTTTGCCAAGAAGCACAACAAGAAGGGGCTGAAGAAGATGCAGGCCAACAACGCCAAGGCCATGAGTGCACGTGCCGAGGCTATCAAGGCCCTTGTCAAGCCCAAGGAGGTCAAGCCCAAGATCCCAAAGGGTGGCAGCCGCAAGCTCAATCGACTTGCCTACATCGCTCACCCCAAGCTCGGGAAACGTGCTCGTGCCCGCATTGCCAAGGGTCTCAGGCTCTGCCGGCCAAAGGCCAAGGCCAAGGCTCAAACCAAGGCCCAGGCTGCAGCTGCAACTCCTGCTCCAGCTCCTGCTGCAGCTCAGGCTCAGGCTCCCAAAGGTGCCCAGGCCCCCACAAAGGCACCAGTGTAGAGGCTTCCATCTGCCAGTGTGAGGGTAGAAGGACTGGTGTGACCCCTGGGCTTCTATCTGCATGGGGCTGGTGTCCTCCTGTGCTATTTGTACAAATAAACCTGCGGCAGGATCTGTCAGTTGGCCTGTGTCTGTGATCCTGGAACTAGGGTTGGAGTGGGGTTGGTACCTCCATTTTTTGCTTTCTCTCGGTGGTAGGGTATGGGTGGGAGTCAGGGGAAATGGGGTTCTGGAGTGTAGGAAGGGGACCTGGTAAAAGAAATGGTGGTGGGCCTTAGGGAGGCTGGAGCACATAGCCTGCTGGACTAGGCAGGCTGGTGAGGAAAGTAATCACAAACATCCTGATCTTTGAATTTACCCAGGAGATAAAGGACCCTGCTGAATTCTGCACTCTGGCCTGAGCCATTCCACACTTAAGCTGTTCCTAGTGTACATGGCCAGCATCCACTATTCCGGTTGTTCTGGTCCCCCCAAGCGCTGGGGGCCCTGGCAGGCAGGGCGGTGGTGGCACTGTCTTCCTAGTGCAACTGCGCCAGACCCTGCTGTGCACCCTGGATCAGCTGCTTTATTTGCAAAGTCTTTCTCCTTAGAGGAGTCAATGAAGCAAGTGGTACAGTGGTCATTGGTATCTGGGGGCTTCCTATAGAAGGTGCCAAGCATATCGCTGTTCCTGGTCACCCAGTCCTCAAAACTCACTTTTGAGTATGGTGATGTAATTTGTGAACCAGCCTTGGGTACTTGTCTCAAGGATTTCACTTCCTTACTCTGGGGTACTAGCTACAACCCATGATAAATGGTCTCCCTTCTGAGGTAGGTATTACTATTCTTTTTGTTTTACAGGGAAGGAAATTTGTTCCAAGATGATGGAGCTAGGCTGGGATGGAAGTCGCATTGGGACCCAGGCAGCCCATGCTGGACCCCAGAAAGTTTGCTTGGCCAGCCAAGGCTGGGCTGCTAGCTCATGACTGTCATCCTGGCATGCTCTGGATGGCCAACTGCCCCATTACCAGGGGGTGTCAGATAGGTGGGGTCTTGAAAGGGGCCAAAAGCAGGTTTTATGTCCTGAAGGTAGCTTGGCCCAGCCTGAGGTTACCAGGTCATGTGGCTTCCACTAAGGCCTGTGCTCTAATCCCCAAGAGAGGGGCCATAAAGACTCCTTTGCCCAGTCATCCTGCTGCAGTGTGAGGGGGGAGGCCAGACCCCAGGTCAGGGGCTTCAACTAGGCTTACTGAACATCACAACCAGCTTGCTGCACTCAGCTTTTGCATGGAGCCTCCCTTGTGTAGAAGCACAGGTCCCCAGTTCTTGAGTCTCAATTCTTTGTGGACTCCCATTACCTGCAAGCTATGCAGTCCTGGACAGGGTATTCTAGCAGAGCTTCTAAAGGGGTTCCAGTGAAACCTGCATCCAGGGGCTGCTGTGAGGGTTCAAAGGTAACAAAGTCCTGGCTCCTTGTCAGAACTCCAGGTGCAGGGGTTACTACCATGGGGACTAAGCCTGCAGACCACAGAACCAGGCTGTGGACTTCCCTCTGGTCACTATCAGCACTTAAAAGCCCAGCCATATCTGTCCCACCCAGTTCCTGTGGAGGCCAGAACAGAACTAGATCGGATAAGCTAGAGGAACAGGCTCAACTCTCAGGGCCACAGTGACTCTTGGTACTGCCTAGAGCCCTAGCAGTGCTGACAGGCTGAAGCCCCCATTCGTGAGCCACTCTGCACACTGATCCTTCCCCTACACAGGGTGCTGGGGACCCTAAAGTCAACCAGGTCTACCAATGCTCCTGCCCCTCTGTGACTCAAGCTCCCAACACCAGAGCAGGCGCCACACCTGTCATCCCTAGGGTCTGGCAAATGCGAGCAGTCATGACTTGCTCATTATCTGCCTGCCCCGACATCTGGCAGGGCCCACCTGGCCTCCAGTTCTAGTTCTATCTCAGGATCCCAAGTGTGTTTCCAGAAAGCCAGGAATGTTTCCCTGAGATCTTTGTCTTAGTTTCCCCCTCAACGCGGATGGTATCCCCGACCTTAAAAGTCAGATATAGGTATAGTGACCATTGAGAACAAGAATTATGGTCCTTTGATGCCAGACAGGGCTGGGTGGTACTGAATGAGCACGCCGTGTCGAGGGGCACAAGAGCAGCATAGGGTGCTAGAGACATATCCAGAGCCAGGCTCAGTTTCCTCATCTGTGAACTGGGGGTGATAACAGCATTTCCACAAAGAAAATGACAGAATCCCTGCTTCATGAACATCCTTGTCCTTAATACTTCAGAACTGGCCCCTGTCCGCACACAGACTTTATTGTGGGGCAGGGGGGCAGAGGGGTACTTAACACTGGTCAGGATGGACACTCCCGGGGTAGAGGTTGGGACTCAGCTCTCACTGGGCAGGGCAGGCACGCTGGCCAGAGCAGGCAGCAACCGTGTGTATATGTCAACCCCACGGAGGAACACAGCCTCATGCAGACGCTCATCGTGGTCATGCAGCAGCACGGGTGTGCAGTTCATGGGTGAGAAGCCCAGAGCTGGGACCCCCACCTGCAGGGAGCAAGGAGAAGCTGTTAGGAGGAATGCCAGGATCCAGGCCCACCCACTGCTCATCCATTGCATGAGGCTCACCGCACGGAGATAACGGCTATCGGTGGCAGCTGGGAAGATCTCCGGCTCCAGAGTGAGGTTCCTGCCGAGGGAAGAGCCTGGTGAATGGGGAGGCAGTGAGGGGAGAGGGCAAGGGAAGGATTGAAGGGACAAGGAAGGTGGAAGGGAGGTAGGGGAAGGACAGAGGAAAGGGAAAGGCTGGCCAGTATGCTCACATGTCCTTGAAGACCCCACTGAATGCTGCCCACCAGGGATCTGAGTCATTAGTAGATGTCACTCGGGACTCTGTCCACTTCTGGGGGGAGGGGAAGGAAGGCAAGATCAGGACAGGGCCCGGACATCTTGCCCTATTCTTCATAGGGTGGGCTGTGCCTGCCACAGGCACACATCCAACCCCCACTCCCCACCCTGGCCTCAATCCACCTATTCAGATGCCCAGCTGGCCAGTCCAGCCACAGGTCTGGGACCTTGCCCCGCTCTCCATCTTCTTACTTCCTGTCCATCCTTCATATCCTAGGCCAAGTGGCCCTTCCTCAGGTTGGCTCTCCCAGACCTCTCAGACTGGCCGAATACTCGTTATGGGTTCTCAGAGTGTGGGGTCCCACCCTTTCCTGAACCACATGTGTTCATACATGTGAAAAGTAATATTATACAAATGTCTAATTCAGGTCTATTCCTTTTTTCGTGCTGTAAGGACTAGAAGGCCATGAACTGTGCCTAATTTTACTCCTATGCTATGCTCAGCACCCAACAGTGGCCTCCATGACTAATGCTTGTTGGTGAATAAAACGTGTCTCTCATAGCTAAAGCAACGTCTAGATATATGCACGCACACCAAGCGCACACTCCCACTGTGACCCACACTCAGCCAGCCCGGTCTGCCCTGTGCCCACAGCTCCCCGACCATGGGTCCCCAGCCGATACCTGAATAAACTCGAAGGTGACTCCCTCGCCGGCTGCCTGGCACCAGCCCTGCAGCTGCTCCTCGAAAGCCTATGAGAAGGGAGATGAGCTGACCTCTCGGGCTCTCCCTGAGCCTCCAAGATAGGTTTGAGGACCTGGCTCCCTCCTCCAAACCCAGGTAGAGGTGGCACCTTCAGGTCTACATCCGGTGCCACACGGAAGTCAAAACTGGCGCTCATAGTAGCAGGTACCACATTGCAGGCCACGCCGCCCTCTAGCTTAGTCAGGTTCACAGAAGTCACAGCCCCCTCCTTCAGGTGGGGGTTTGACTGCAGCCTGCGGTGGGAGACAGGGCAGGGGCAGCAGGGGGAACCTCCTTTCTCTCCTGCACAGATGCTCAGACCCCCACCCTCTTTCCCAGGCTGCCTTACCTCTGCCTCTCCTTCTCCCGGAAAGCCAGGATTGAGCTCACGACCTTGTGCTAGGAGAGTGTGAGATCGGATGTGAGAGTGGCCCTGGGATAGAGCCTTGGGAATTCCCAAACTCCCTCCCTGTGTGCCACGCACCAGCTTCTCTGCTGCTGTGTCCTCAATGAAGCGTGAACCGTGACCCGGCTTCCCGATGCTTGTGACCCGCACCCCTGGGAAAAATGAGTGAGAAGTGGGTGTCTTAAGCATGGGTAGGGCTGAAAAAGTATCAGCCCTGGGGTGGACCCAGGTCTTCCCCTCATTCCAAGCTCCTCTGGCAGGGCTGTCCCCCACAGAATGCACAGTGTAGAGCTGGCTTCTGCTCATGGCAGGGGGTTACCCTAAGAAGCTCAGGAAGGAGAAGCCCAGGTAGGAAGGGTCTGGGAGGCAGAGGCTCTGGGTTCAAGGCCTACTCAGGTCCAAACCTGCTGCATGACCCTGGGCAGGCCCCTGCCCCTCTGGCCCAGCACCCCATCTGCACAGTGACACCCTCCTGCCAAGCCCATACTCACACCAGGGGCTCCGCTCACTATAAAAGACAGTGAAGGCATCGGCAGGGTTGGCCAGGCCTGGGGAGGAAAAGGGGATTCAGAGGGTGGAGTGGCCCAGCCCCCACTAGCAGATTCCCTATCCCCTACTGGCCGCTCAGGGGCCTGCCACCCTGCTCACCCTCATCGAGGGCAAAGCCAGCCCTAAGAGCCTGGAACTCGGGCCGCTGCACAAACAGCTCCATGCCTTGGTGACCCCCAACCTCCTCATCTGCAAAGGCAACAAGGACATGAGATGAGGGAGCCACCCTCACCAACACATCCTCCTCCCTTGAAAGTGTCCCTCCCCAAGCCACTCCTACCTGGCACAAAGGTCATGTGGATGGTTCTGGGGAAATGGTGGCCCTCAGCCTTCAGCCTCCTCACAGCCTCCAGGTACCTGAGGGGCAATGACAGGAGGTAAGCCAGGTGTTGAGGGAGCCACCAGATGCTTGGGTGGGCAGGCTGGAGCCCTGGGCCCTGGGCCCTACTCTGCCACAATCTGGTAGGGGGACTCTGGGAAATCCCTGTCCCTCAGTCTCCCTATCCATGTGATGGTGGTAATTCCTGTCCAAGGTAAGGGGTCAAGATGTTCCTTGGCCTTGAGTTTCTCCAATCACACCCCAGGTCCTGTGTCAATTCAATGGGCCAGTGACATTGGAGGGGACAGGGAATGGAGGACACTCACTGGATGCTGACACACTTCATGTCCTGGGTGCCCCTGGCATAGATGTAGCCCTCGGCATCCTTGAAGGCCTCAAAGGGGTCATGACTCCAGTGTTCCTGGGGTGGAGATGAGAAGAAGGACCCAAGCCCCAAATTTAATCTATTCTGTTCAACTGTGGCCCTGTCCTGGAAGCCCATAGTAGAGTTGGGGTGTCAAGTGGGGTGGTGAAGGGGACAGAAGAGGGCTGAAGAGGGCAGCTGATTGCCATCCCTCAACTCTGTTCCCACCATCACCCCCACCCCCACTGTGGGCACAGAATGGACCACTGGACAAAAGCTGCTTGAACAGAGTAACGCCCTATGAGATCAGGAGTCAGTTTTAGGACCAGCCCAGTAGGATCCCTGGGGTCCAAGAGAAGGTCTACATCATCTTCGCGTGCCTCAAAGCCTACACCACTCCCTCTGTCCCCACACACACCTTGAAGACAGGCACCACATCCGTGTGGGAGTTGAGTAAAAGGGAGGAGAGTCTGGGGTTGGTGCCTGGCCACGTCAGCACGGTCACCACACGGCCTGGTGCCACCTGGAGAGGACCAGGAGGTGAGGAGATGCCCCAGGGCCAGATCCCCTCCCCATGCAGGGCCCCAAGCTCACCTCTACTTTCTGACAGCTCAGGCCCAGCTGGTGGGCTCTCTTCTCAAGGAAGGCCACGGCAGCCCCTGGGGACACAGAGAGTCTTGGGGTTGCTTCTGCCTACCTACACTTCCCACCGATCCAGGCAAAGCTGGGGTGCATTCAGAGAGGGGAGCCCATTCGAAATGGGCTGCTGCCTCCTCAGTGCAATTCCACATCCCTCAGGGACACCTGCATTTCTGTCTCCAAGGAAGAAGATATTTTTGGCCAGCCAGGGACCCTTTGTGGAAGGTCAAGTGGGAAGTCCACAGTTAGAAACAGGAGTGATTGCTATCTTCCTTAGAAATAGGAAAACTGTGGTACAGAGACATGAGATTCACCTAATGTCTCCCAGCTGGTAAATACAGGGCAGGGGTTTGGACCCATGTCCACAATTTCCAGCCACCAAGCTTGATTCCCTAAGGGCTGTGGCCTTTGTCCTGCCCCAGTAGGCTTCTGGAGCGTCTTTCCTTGTGGCTGTCTGGTCTCCCCTCCCCGACCTCAAACACTGGGCAGTGAGGTCAAGTTGTTCCTTAACTAGCCACCAGGAGTAACTTCTGGTGCAGCACAGTCTGAAGGGGGCAGCTGAGCAGTCTGTTGGTCTGGGGAATGGCTAGAGGCGTTGAGGCGCCATTTGGGGCAGCAGAGTGGGGCTCAGCTAGCTGGGTGACAGGGGTTGGAGTCTGGTATAGAGCACAGTCCCCGCCCTGGAGCCCCACCGCAGGCCCTGGAACCACCGCGTTCTCACCGTAGTCGGGTTCCGGCTGGACGGTGCGGATGCGCAGGTACTGACGGAAGAGTGTCACGGACGGGTGCTCGCCCTCGAGACCCTCGCTGGCCATGGCGCTGCGCGGGGTGAGCTGGGGGCAAAGCGAGTGGCTACCTACCCCTCCCGTCTGGGGCCCAGTGGACTCCATCTGCACACAGGCCCTCCCCAGGGCGGTTCCTCCAACGTCCCATAGGGAGAACACACCCCGTTTTGGAGCCCCCATTCTGTTTCAGGAGCCGTGCTGGCCGCTTTCGACACATGCCCATTTGAATCCGCCAAAAAGCCCCATGAAGTTGTGCCTCTGAATGCCCACTTTACAGAGGAGAAAGCTGAGGCTGAGAGGTTCGGGGACAGCTAGAGAATAGCTGAGCCAGGTTTGATCCCAGGCATTGACTCCCCCAGCCCTTCCCAAATCATTCTCCCAATTGCCCGGATTTTATCCCATGGAACCCCAGATCGCTCTACTCCTCTCCGGGGCCCCCCACCTCGCTCTCTGCCGGTCTTGGGCCCGCGGTTGCCTCTCAGCGCCCGCTCCGGACTGTGCCCAGGGCTCAGGGTCCTGCGAGGTCGCGGGCTCAGAACCGCCCGGGTCTGCCTACCACGTGCCCGGACCGGGTCGCGGGGCGGGGCCGAAGACTGCGAGTAAGGGCCGCCCCAGTCTCTAGGGCCGCGTCGGCGCGGGAGTCTCCGCCCGCCCCTGGTTCCAGCCTCCGCTCCGATTACCGGATCCCTCTCGGGGGCAGCCTCCGCCGCCACCTGCTACGCCCCGCGGTTGACTGCTGGCCCCCGCTGGCCCCCGCTGGCCCCGCCCCCGCCCCACAGGCCCCACCCCGCCAGGCCCCGCCCCCGGGCCTAGAAGCGAGCTCCGGATGGTCCCGCCTCCAGAGGGCTCTATCTCCCACAACTTCCACATGGGGACAGAAGAGAGGCGGGTAGACACTGACACAGGAAGTGTCTGCCCCTCCGGCGCCCCTTACTCTTGGGGTACAGAGCTGCAAAGTCCTGCCAGAGCTGGCCCCTGCCTGCTCCCCGACCCCCTCCCATGCGTCTCCGACTTCTCCCCCATTCCGTGTCTCAGCTCCTCAGGGAGGGCTTCCCTGACTGCCTCAGCCCCCTAGGTGGAGAGGTTATTGGTCAATATCTGTTTTTTCATACTGTATAAGCTCCAGGAGGCCGGTCCGTGTACCCGCAGATCCGTGTACCTGGTAGGGCACTGAGCCTATGCCTGGACAAAGTGCCAGGAAAGGATAAATGGACAGAGGGGCACATATGTGACTGCCTGTGAGATCGTGCGAATGTGCAGCTGTGTGGGCAAATCTAACAGTGTGCATCAGTGTGTGTAACCGTGTGTGTGACAATACGAGTGTGAGGTGGTGGTTGGGTGTGGTAGCATCTGTGTGACAGAGAATGTCATGGTGGGAGGATGAAACTGAGGCTGCGTGACAGCGGGAGAGGTGGGGAAACTGCACAAAAGCATACATGTGACATACTGTTGGCTGACCCTGTGCCAGGCTTCCTGGCTCTTCTGCAGCCACCGGAGAGGGAGGATAAAGAGGCACAGGTGTCGTACTGGCCACCCCCAGACTGCACACAGTTTTAGCTGCCCACTTGTGCCCCCAGTTGCCCTTTGTACCCTTAGGCAGTTCTGAGTCAGCTTGGGGAGGGGCAGGTTGAAGACTTCAGCCTCCTGGCTCAGAGGAGGCAGGCCAGGAGGGTAGGGTAGGGGTCCATCCCAAGGCTCCCAGGGTTTAAGTCAGGTCTGCTTACATACCCAGGAGCAAGCAGTCTTGGTAGTTCACCACCAATGCTGTGTTAATTGTTAAACCACATTCCCCACCTCCAGCCCTACACATCCTGCTCCCTTAGGCCATAGGTCCTGCATTCCTGACTCACTCAGTTCAACTGCCAGATCCTGGATTTCCCACCAATCCCAGTGGGCACGCAGCAGTAGTAATACCCCCTCGCCCTGACCCCCTCCAGCTCCGTGTGGCCAAGTACCTCACTTACCCAGACTGATTCAATCCTAAAACCAAATTTTGAGTGAGATATTAACATCATGCCCATTTTACAGATGAGGAAATTGAGTCACAGAGTGGTAAGGGCAGCCAGCTAGGAAGTAGCCCATGTTCTTAGTCTTCCCAAGCTGCTGAAACCTCCCTCCAGCTCCCAGCCCCAAAGCAGTTCCAGACTTGCCTCCCACTCCCACCCCACCTGCTGTAATACCAGGAAACAGGACCTGTCACTCCCCAGGCATGACAAAAATGCTCTTTTTTATTGTGCCTGTGAGATGAAATGAGAGGTCCTGACTGGGTCTGGCCCTCTGACCTCCACCCTCCAATCCCAGGGGCTGCCTCCCTGGTGAGGTGCTGGTCCAGACTCTCCAAGCTCAGGCCAGGCCTCGGGCCTGGCCAGTGGGTGACCTCAAGGCAGGTGGTCAAGGAAGGCAAGGAGGACAAGGTGGAAGTCTTGAGGCTTGTGGAGGTAGCAGGCGTGGCCTGCATCACGCAGCTTCACCACGGAGTGGTTGGGCAGGTGACGGAGCTGCCGCAGTGACTCCCGAGCCAGGATGCGGTCCAGCTCCCCATACAGGATGAGAGTCGGGGTCTGCAGGGCAAGGCAAGGGCTTGTGATCCTGGAGCCTGATGGGAACTGACCCTCTAGCCACCTCCTTAGGAAATCTTTCCCAAACACCCCATCTCTTTCTATCCAGATGAGGCTGTGTGTCCTCCAAGTGAGACCTGAGTCCTTTCCTGCCATGACTCAAGCCAGGGATAGCAAGCCAGGACCTTTGGAAACCCTCCTCCTAGTACCTTCACGGCCCAGAATTGTTCCTGGGTGTAGTTCTGGGTGGAGGCGGGTGCGATGGGCACGAATCCACGCAGCTGGTGGTGGCCTTGGATCAAAAAGGGCAGGGCATAACGGCCACTCAGAGAGGGGCTCACCAACACGGCATTCCGCACCTCCAGGTCTCGAAGCACTCGCTCCAGCAGCTCTGCCCGCCCTGCCTCTGTGCTTGCCTCCTTGGAAGGTGCTGAGTTCCCAAAACCTGGGAACAGCAGGAGGCACCAGCTGAGGGAGGCTGGAAAGGAACTCAGGACTTCCTGCCCACCACAGTGGGGGAAAGAGCAGTGGCATGTGGCAATGCTAGCCCAAACTTCCCAGAAGCTACTTTTTATAATGTGATAGGTCTGCTAGAAAAGCATTTTTAATTCATTACATTGGCAAAACCAAGAAGATTGATAATATGCAGTGTTGGGAAAGATGAGGAGAAATGGGCACATTCATAAATGACGGATGGGAGGATAAATCCACATAGCATTTTTGGAGGGTAAGGTAGTATTTGTCAAAATTTTTTTAAATGTGTATCTTTTGACCCATCAATGTCCTTGGTAGCTACCCTACAGAAATTATTGCCTTTGTGCTCAGAGACATGTCCAAAGTGCTTCAGCTTCATTTCTCAAGCATTTCAATTTACACTGAAAACTCTAAATCAACCTACATATCCACCAGTAGAAGAATGGGCAGATAAAATGTGTCCATGCCTCCAATGGCACATAGTACACATACAGATGACTGGCATGCCCTATGAGACATGGTACAGGAGGAGAAAACCAAACTGCGGATAGATTTGCTAAGCAGACGGGACACCAGTCACGTTCCTAACCTCACCACACAATCCTGCAGCACCACATTTTTCTATATATGGAAACGCCCAAAGGGAGTCAGGAACCCCCAAACTGCTGGGAGAGAAATGTGGCATGGGTCTCTGAGGGCATCACTCTTGTTGGATTTTTTAAAGACAAGAATAATAGCATAAACCATTTGCATAACTAAAAAAACCAAAAAGCTACCTAGTTTGTCATAAAAGTACAGTGAGGTCTCTCCATGCGATGGCTTGTAAAGTGAGTCATGTTTCTATTTGCTCTGTGACATGCAACAATCCACATTCTAGTTTTCAAGGCAGAGAATAAAAACACAGGCCCTTTAGTATGGCCATCTTGTCTTGCGACCTGCCACCGTTTGTCCAGACACTGGGATCCAAATGCCAACCCCCCCCCCCCCGCCAAGCCATACCGTAAGGCTTTTCTACCCCTCCGACTCCCCACTCTGGGAAACTGCCCCCTTGTACCTGCTGGATGTTGTCACTTCCCTAGACCCTGGAGTGGTGGCTCTCACCTGGGAGGTCAAGGGCCACGGCCCGGTAGCCCCTCTGCGCCAGCAGCTGCAGTGTGCCCAGCTGCTCCCACGTGTGGGAGTTAAAGGCCTTTCCATGGAGCAGCACCACCTCCACCCTGTGGGCACACAGGGGAGTGTGTGTCCTGGGGGTCTGAGAGTGGCCCGCCATTCTTTCTTTTAGGCTTCTCCCACTGCCCTCCCAGGCCCTGAGCACCCTGAGTTGAGCTGGGGTCCCACACAGGGACTCCCCTTGGACCTAGTCCTTCCACTGTACCCTGGGGTCAGCACCCACCTGCGTGCCCGGTGGAGTGGGAGCACCTCGCGGTAAAAGATGGGGGAGTTGCCAGGGGTGAGACCAGCCAGGATTGTGACATTGGGGCCTCCCCAGAGCCAGGAGGTCTGCTCAGGGGGGCCTGGCAGCCCCACGTACAGTAGCAGCATGAGCAGCAGGCCCAGGCCCAGCAGGGCTACCTGGGACCGGCTCATGGAGGTCTGTACCACAGTCTGGAGGAGAGGAGAGGAAGAAGAGGCTGGCGCTGCACCTCCGCCAGGCCCCCGGGACCCCACCCCCAAACCCCACCCGGAAGCCCCCAGCAGAGGAAGAGCTCAGCCCTTGCCCTTTCTCCTGCTCTGGGCAGGGATCTGACGTTCATACTCAACTCCTCCACATGCTGGCGCAAGGGCTCAGATACCCTGCAGTGTGAGAAGGGGCATCTGAGATGTCTCGATACACAGCATGCTCAGTGACCATCACCACTGTGCCAGCTGAAACCACTTCCATTCATCGGGTGCTGATGACAGCCAGATCCTGTGTTTGGCCCTTCGCATGCAAGGGCTCATGAATCCACACAAGAACGAACACTGGGGAGCAGATATGATTATGGTTCTCTTGCAGATGAGGAAACAGGCCCAGAGAGGTAAATTCTCTTGCCCAAAATGCAGAGTAGCAAGTAGGGGAGCTGGGATTTGAATCCGGGGCTGGGCTGCTAACCACCAAGCCACACTCCGTTTGCCAAGGAAGAAACCATGGGGCTGAGAGGTGAGGGATGAACTGGAGCCTTGCTGGTGGACAGAGGAGTGAGAGTCATCAAAAGTGAAGGACTGTGTGTAAAGCTACATCCCACTGACAGCATGTTTGAAATGGTCCTTTTTTTTCCTTTTTAGTCACATTGCATAGAATAGTGCTTAAATCAGAATGTGTTTTTTTACAGTTGATGGGAATATTTAACACTCTACCTCAGCTGATATTAAGTGGGAGGAGGGCTCCTGGAGAATATCTGGGATGGGGGAAATGCTGAGGCATGAGGGGTATGGGGCAAGGGAGGAGCATGGTACACCTAGAAATGAAAAAGGCGGCATGGAGGTTGGAGAGATGAATGCTTCCCCGACCCCAGCTTCATGACCTCAGTCTGAGTCCTCTGACTATCCAGAGCACAGACTCCAGGACCCAGGACCCAGACAGAACAGTTAGCCCTGGCTTCAAGACTCTGTTTGCCACTTCCTGGCTGTGTGTCTTCAGTTTGTCAGTAAAATGGGGGGAAAGGATAACCTTGCATCAGCCCTTTCAAATTTCCTGTGATATGTCAATAAGACAGTGGACCTGATCCAGGGATGTCCTGTCATCATTTCTTGGGCCTAGGATGAGTACACCTGCCTTATTCCGATTGCAGCGAACACATCTTTATTGAGTGCCAGCTGGGTGCTGGCCCTCGATAGGAGCTGGAAACCCATCTTGAGCCCCACCCTCCTCTCCTGGGAGCTTTGGGGATATTTCCCAAGCCCCCACCTCCAGGCTCCCAGTCCTGTGGTGGGTGGGCAGTGGCAGCCCCTCTGGTGCTGATGGAGAGCCAGGAGCTGAGGAGAGGAAAAGGGCGCTCCTCTCTTCCTTCTGACCACGAAGAGCAACCTCCCACTTGGCATTAGCCTATGTTCCCACCAGTGGGAGAATCTGTGCTGTACCTTTCCCTGCAGGCGCCCAGCACCTTACCCTTTGGGGGTAGGGAGAGTCAGGACTTTGGCCGTTGCCTTGGCAACCCAGGCAGCTAGTGCACTAAACCATGATAGTGGACAGCTAGCAAGCAACTGGCTGCAGGCAACTACAGATACTGTGTGGGGACGGGGAAGCTTTACTCAAGTTAGGTCCTTGACATACGTCTCAACAATGACACACAGGTGTACACATGTGCGCACAAACATCGAGTCCTGCTCCCACATGCTTTTCTTTTGCACAAACTATTCCCCGCACGTACAGGCAGACATGCCTGGCCTGTGAACAATTGATCCCTTGAAATACATACCCTCAAAATCAGGCATACAGTCAGCCATCAGGAAGGCAGGTGGACATACTGACACACGCTTTCAAAACCATGCAGACCCTCACATTTCCAGCACACAGTCATTCACACAATCCTAAAACTACACATGCATACAAGAAACACACGTGCACATGACAGACAGACATACCCTCAGAAATACACTCACAGGGGGATACACACCCTCAAAATCACATGTACGCAGAAATGCACACAGTTGACATACACAAACACAAGCGGACAGACCGATCCCCAACCCTCCGCTATGTATGCATGTAGAAACAGACACACACATCGACACACACGTACATTCAGTCCCCTAAGAACACACGCACACAAGCGCGTGCGTGCACACACAACACACCAACACACACACTCACTGCCCCAGCGCCTGCCACTCCCGCAAGACTCTGCCCGAGGACTCTGGGGGCAGGGGGCGGAGCCAGGATGGCCCGCCCCGGGCACCCTGCTGGCTTCACTCCCCGGGGACACTCACCCGACCGACCGGGATGACCGGGCCGGACACCCCAGAGCGGGCCCCGCCCACGCGGAACCAGCAGCCAAACAGCGCCGCAACCATTGCTCTGCCTCGGCGGCTCCGCAGGCTGCTGCGGGCACTGGTGTGGCGGAAAGCGTGGCCAAGGAGGCGCGCTTGCGCAGTCCGCAGTCGCAGCACCTCCCCCCAACCCCCGCCTCCTCCCCCACCCCCGCCTCCCAACCCAGATGGCGGGGGGAGTCCAGGCGGCGCCTGAAAGCACACAGGCCTCGTCCCCCGTCCAGATTTTCCGGATTGCTTCCATCCCGAGGGCCAGGGGAGAGCCACCGGCTTCTTCCACCAGACCATCTCTATCGTGGGTCAGTCCCTGGTCTGCACAATGGGGTTAAGGATAAGGGTTGTCTTAAGGACCACAAAGGACCGGTCAGGCCTTAGCTCAGTGTCTGGCGAGGAGTCCCTTGCCTTGTAAATGTCAGATATTATTGTTACTTGGTAGCTCCAGGTCTCAGCCCAACTGCTTCCCCAACCCCTACGGATACACATGCGCACGCACTTGGTCACAGCCCAGGGCAGCCTCTCGCTCCTTCATAGCACCCATCCTGGTGGGCAATGTGTGACCAACGTGTGGTCTGCCCCGGGCTCAGGACAGGTCCCAGGCTTGGCGGCCAGGCCTGGCACGGGGAAGCTGCGCTGAGCATGCAGGACTCACTCTGTTATCGACACCCTGCTAAAAAGGCAACATCACACCCATTCTACAGGCCAGGAGGCTCAGCGACGATAGGTAAACGACCAACGCCACCTGGCTGGACTTTGTCAGTACCTCGCATTCAAAGCTGTCGGGTTTCACTGCATGTCAGGCGCACAACTCTGGGCCCGGGCAGTCAAGGCCCCAGGGATGAGTGGGCTGGGGACAAGGCGGGGAGGAGCAGCAGGGATGAGACTCCATGAACCTCAAGCCGCACCATGTGCATCTGGGGCAGGTTTCTGGGAGCCGCACCTAGCCGGGTACTTGGAACACAAGGGGCCGAGGGGCTCTGGGAAACTGAGGCCGCTGCGACAAGAAAGATAGGTCTAACGGCACCGACAGGCCTGCGACGTCTTGTGGCCACAAGAGGGCGCCCCGTAGCACGGCCTGGTCCCCGCCCTCGGCCAGGCCAATTCCCGGTTTCCCTGCCCCGGGCCTCAGTCGCAGCCAGCACTCGCCTGCTTCTTGTCTGCGCGAGCCTACGCAGCTCCTCAGGTACCGGCCCTGCACCCCCGACCCTCTCTTCCGCTATCCAGTGAGGGCCCACCCCTACTACCCCAAGTTCTTCCCCTTCCCCTTCTCGGCTCCCCAGGTTCCCTCCTCGGGTCTGCCCCCACCCTTCCGCGTGCGCCTTACCGGGCCCTGCGAGCCAGAACCGAGGTCCGCGGAGGGGACAGAGAGAGCCGCTGCAGCGCCGTTGACCGTGCCCCCTGACCACGGTGTCAGAGCGTTGGCCCCCAGCGGGAAGCGCGCTGGGCACTCCGCATCCCTTGCAGGCCGGAACTCCAATGCCTTTCCCGGCTCTGCTCCAGCTTCCGCCTCCGGAAAATGGGTTTTTAACTCCATCCCCGACCCCCTCTGGCCTGTGGTGCCAACCTACAGCCTGTAACAGTGCCTTGAAGAGGAAGAGGTCGATAAGCAAAACAGCACCTTACTGTTGATTGAGCACTTCCTATGCTCCCTATGTGTTAGGAACGATGTCCAGCGTTTTACATGCCTGAGCTCATTTAATCTCATCAACTACCTATGAGCCGAACACTATTGTATTATCCCTATTTGTAGAAAAGTATAATAACAGTGAGGACAATAATCGTAATGGGAGCCCCATGTATTGCATTCTAAAGGCAGGCACCCTCATCTGTCAATTCTTTTTTTTTTTTTTTTTTTTTCTTAACTCATTAATTCTTGAGGTAGGCTTTATTGTTCCTTATTTCAGAAGAGGAAATTGAGGCCCAGGACCACACAATTGAGTGGGAGAGGCATAAAAACACTATGTCTTCCTCCCCCCAAAGCATGTTCCTAGAGTTCTGGTAGCTTCCTGGAGGCCTTTTTGCTGCTTCTTGAGGGACCCCTTCTCTCTCTGTGGTAGCCTGGGCAGGGTGTTTTGTGGCTCATCATCCTGGCCTTGAACCATAGGTGCTTCACCAGTGCAGCAGCCAGTATGGCGGGTGTGGAGCAGCACGAGGGCACCATCCAGGTGCAGGGCCAGAGCCTCTTCTTCCGAGAGGCTCGGCCAGGCGGTGGACAGGCTGCCTGCTTCTCAGTTCTGCTGTTGCATGGTATCCGCTTCTCCTCTGAGACCTGGCAGAACCTGGGCACGCTGCACAGTCTGGCTCAGGCTGGCTACCGGGCTGTGGCCATCGACCTGCCAGGTATTTCTGGGGCGGGCTCCTGGACAGGGGTTGTGGGGGCCTCACTGGGGGCTGGGGGACTTGGGAGGACCTGGCCAGGCTGGGCCCCAAGCTCCACAGGGCACGGTGCACACTGTGGGGCCTTCCACTGTCTCTAGTCTCCATCCGGATGTGATCTGGACACTGTCCAGATCCTTCTAACTGTGTTGTCCTGGGGCAGTGTCTCAGTATCTCTGAGCCTCTGTTTCCTCATCTGTAACGGGAGATACATTCATTTTGAGGGTTGGCTCTAGTGAGAATGGACTGAGATTATGTGAATAGTGGCCAGTACCTGACACCCAGTAATCGGTGCTCAGCCAATTGGAAGTAAAATCTTTTGATGGAGCCATAACCATAGGGTCTGTTGGAAGTCCTGCCTAGTAAGACTGAATCTTCTGACACATTTGGGGGTGGGGCAGACCCTGGAGGGTGGCTAAGCCATGTACAAAGCCCTAAACTGGGTTCTGGAGTAGGCAGGGACAGCCCCAGACTGGCAGTCATAACCTAGACATGGTGCCATGTGAAGGGGCAGCATAGCTGACCTGTTCCCCTCACAGGCATGGCTGCCATGTTTTCAGTGCCCAGGTGTGGGCCTCTAGGCCCAGATGGAATTGGTTCAGACAGTGGGTTGGGCTGATCTTCCAGGTGAAGGTCTTAAGCTAATCTTTGTGGGAAAGGTACGACTAATTGGAGGGGAGGTCCATGTGCAGAGCCAGCTCCTCAGTCACTGTCTGTTCTGCCAGCCCTGGGATGGGTGTCTCTTAACCAGTTAACTCACTTAATTTTCACAACAATCTGAAACGACAGATACTTTTGTTATCTCCTTTAACACACGGGGAAACTGAGCAGCCAAGAGAGGGTTGAGGAGGCTTTCCCAAGGTCACATAGATAGTAAGTGGAAGACTGAGACTTGGACCCAGCTGGGTTGGACTTCAGAGCCTGATCCTTTCCAGGACCACTCTACTGCCAGGAGAGATGGGCACAGACATCGAGGGAAATGCCTCATGCTTGCCACAGATAATGGTAGATCTAGGCTGCTGTAGGAATAAGCTTGGGTACGCTGTGTGCCGCAGGAACCTGGCACAGAAAGATCCACCTAGGAGGACTTCCTGGAGGAAGGGACTGTCTCTTCCACTTCCCGATTCATGCCTTTGTCTTTCTCACGCCTGAATCCCTGCAGGTCTGGGGCGCTCCAAGGAAGCAGCAGCCCCTGCCCCTATTGGAGAGCTGGTCCCCAGCAGCTTCCTGGCAGCTGTGGTAGATGCCTTGGACCTGGGTCCCCCAGTTGTGATCAGCCCGTCGTTGAGTGGCATGTACTCCCTGCCCTTCCTGACGGCCCCTGGCTCCCAGCTCCGGGGCTATGTGCCAGTGGCCCCTATCTGCACTGACAAAATCAATGCTGCCGACTATGCCAGTGTGAAGGTACCCCTGTGTGGGAGGCTGAGATGCCCCTGCCACGAGCAAGGAACGGTCCATCCTGGGGCCTTTCCTCACCTGGGGGCAGGGTAACCAAGGGGTGTCTTCTGGGAGGAGCTAAATGACCAAACTCCACCCTTTTGGTTTACTTAGCAGATTACTGTGCCTTGGCCTGTGTTAACCTGTATGCTGGGGCATACAACATCCATGCCTCTATCAGCCTGGAGCTGGGGCTTCTACCACCCACTGGGCCAGCTTGTCTCTCCCCCTTATTTGGGGTGACCCCAGGGAGAGACTGAAGTGATTGTGGGGCTAGAGCTGACTTCTAGGAGGCTGGGGCCGGTGTGTCAGGTCCCTGTTTACTCTGTCTCCCTTTCCTTTCTCTAGACCTCAACACTTATTGTATATGGAGACCAGGACCCCATGGGTCTGACCAGCTTTGAGCACCTGAAGCATCTGCCCAACCACCGTGTGTTGGTCATGGAGGGGGCAGGGCACCCCTGTTACCTTGACAAACCTGGGGAGTGGCACACAGGGCTGCTGGATTTCCTGCAGGGGCTAGCATGAAACCCAGCCCTGCTGATGGGGGTGGCTGCTGGTCTGCCTTGGGCTCTGCTCCTTCCTCCTGCCATGGGTTCCTGTGCATCATGTACATGCAACAGGTGTGTCTCTATCTGGTTTCTTGTCTTTGGGGTCTATCTTTTCCTCTTCCTCTTTCTCTTGCAGTGACAGACTTTGGAGGTGAAATAAAGAAGAAAAGCCCCAGGTATCAAGAGACATAATCTGGTGGAGGGCAATCCATTAGATGGGCTTCTCCTATAGGCTTTCCTGTTTGCACCCCTTTTTCTGCCCTGTTCAGCCTCCCCATCCTGCCTCCAGCTTCTCTCTTTGGCTGTCCTATGGGGCATTCACATCCCCTACCCCTGCCTTAGACCACACATACATCCAGATACATCCATGACCACATGCATGCTTACACATTTAGAGCCATCTATATTCCCAAATATGACCCTTCACCTGGGAGCAACTGCATAGGTACAGGCAACTCTGGGCTGACATGCACATTGTCACCTGCAGCTTTGCTCTGCATGCACTCACACACATGCATTCTTGTGCCTCCACACATGCCCCCTCCCAACCATGCAGCACCCACTGTCCAGGAAGGTGGGGACCCAATAGGCCAGCCCTAGCAGGAGGCCCTCTGTCAAGCTTAGGGGTAGCCAGCCCTGAACTTCATTCACCCACAGGTTGCAGCAGGCCCCCCGACCAGAACTGCCCCCCAAAAGGTGACATCTTTTCGACCCTCAGATCTCCCTGCCCTCCCCTCCTCTCTTTCTGGGTGCTCCACACCTCCCCAGGTTATTAGGCCTGCATCTGCTCAGCCAAGCTTGTTTCCTGCTCTGAGGTTTGGGGGTTGGGGAGACGGAGAGTGGAGAGTGGAGGTCGGTGAAATAAAGTGATGCAATTAGACCCCGCAGGCTTTCGCTGTCTCCAGAGCGCCGCCCCTCCCCCGTCCCTGGGGACAGCCACTGTGGGCCCCTCCCCCACCCTGGCGGGACCAGATGGTCCCCCTGCCCTTTGTCCACCCGGCCAGATGGAGGGGAAGGGAGATTGGATTCCCCTCCCCACCCACACACACCCAGGTGCCAAGAGACTCAGCTGTGGGGGGAGGTGGAGGTCAGTGGGACCAGGCTGAGCCGATTACGAAGGAGAGGGGGAGGTAGATCTGCTCCCCAGGGGGTGCGGTGGGGGAAGGAGAGGGCTTGGGGGACCGTCCAACTCCTCCCATTCCCTAGCGGAGTACTCTACTGCGTCGCGGCCCTTGCGACCCTAGTCCCCAGAAGGAATTCTGGGGGTAGCTTTGGGAGAATGGCGGGGCGGGCTGCACGGGATCACACCGCTCTCAGGCCCCTCCTCCAGCTGGTCCGGTAACTTGTCCCGGGTGGACAAGGGCCGGGCCTCGCGGAAGCTGTGGGTGGTTGAGGGGCGCGGGTCTTGGTGGGCGAGAGCCCCGCGCGGGGTTGCGGGGATGGAAGGCGCAGAAGCGAGCAGAGCTGGGAACCGGGTCGGACGGAGGGTCGAAATCCGGGCTCCGAGGGATCCGAGCCCGAGCGAGGCAGCGTGGGGCCTGGCGACCGGCCCGCGGCCGAGATTTGGGAGCGGTGGGCTCGGCGCAGGCGCCGGGCGGGCGGCCCTGGCGGGCAGAGAGCGCAGGGGCTCGGGGCCAGGCACCGCGGGACCACTGGGCGGTCGCTCGCGGCCGGGCACCCCCTCCACCCCTACCCAGCCAGGTCCCCCGCTCTCGGCGCGCGGACGACCTCCCGGGGGAGGGTCGCACCAGCCCTCCCGGAAGCGGCCACCGCTCGGGGCGCACCGCGGCGCGCGGGGCGGGGCGGGCGGCTGCGGCACTGGGGCGGCTGGGGCGGGCCCGCCGCGCTGTAATCGGATCCGGGGAGGGGGCGGGGAGGGGCCGGGCCGGGCGGGCCGGGGGGTGGGGGGGGGGGCGCGGAGCCGGGCTCCGGGCCGGCCGGGCTCCGCGCCTGTCAAACCCCTCATTGTTCGCAGCTGATGTCACTCGCAGTTGTGAGCGGCCGCCTCTCCCGGGGACAATGTGGGACTGAGCGGCCCAGCCGCCGCGCCGCCGCCGCCGCCGCCGCCGCCGCCGCAGGACAGCCCCAGCGAGGTAGGGCGCGGGCCGGGCGGGGCACCGCGGGCCGCGAAGTTTGGGGGTTCGGCCGGGGGATGGGGAGCCCGCGCTGGAGTCTACAGGCCGGGGTCCAGATTTGGGAGACTGGGAGACATGCTTCCCTGTCCCACTCGGGCCCAGGCCTGCACAGGTGGGGGGCGCTGCTCTGCCAGAGGAGCCCCCAGCACCAAGGGAGGGCCTTCCTGGACCTGAGACCCCAGATTCGAGGCCCACATCCCACCTGCTGTTTCTGTTCTTTGGACCTGCTCTTCTCGATCTCCTGCCTTGGGTTCTGGTTCTGCTCCATCTCTATCCCCATCTGCCATTCCCCTGCAGTTCCTGGCTGGACACACACCCCTTCCCATTCTCCGCAGTCCTTGATTTGGGGGGGGGGGGGCGGCAGACAGATCTCCATCCAGGGGTGTGTGGAGATGACAGTTGGGGGCTCAGAGTGGTCCTTCATGCCCTGTGGCTCTTCAGCCCCTCAGCTCTGACCTAGCTTCTAGCTGGAGTCCTGGAGGACAGGGGGTGTCTCTGGCTACTCACTTCAGCCTGGCTCTCATGCCTGCCTGGCCAGGAGAGGGAGGTGCCCACCTCCTCACTTCCCTGTCCCAGGCCCGCCATCTTGAGACCTGTGGCACCCAGTGCTCCGCCCGGCTCCAGCACCATGGGGAGTGGTCTTCAAGGGGATGCACCCACAGCCAGTTGCATGCCCTCCTTCCAGAATGTGGGCTCTTGGTCCCCACCAAGCCCACAATGTTTACCTTTATGCTGGACCAACAGGGCATGTATCCCTAGGGGCCCTCCTTCTCCTACAAAGAGCTCTTAGACCCCAGGGACTCTCCAGGAGCTTAAACCTTAGCTCCAGTCTTCACTCTTTCCTGAGGTTACCCTCACTGCTTCAGGGCCAGCACCTGGGATCCTATCCTTTTCCCATCTGGAGGTCCCCTAGTCGCTCTGGGCCCTGGAACCCCCTCAATCTCCAAAGCACCCCCATCCCAGCCCCCACCCCCCAGCCTTCATCAGCATGCAGGCTCAGACTGCCCAAACACAAGGGGATTGTTCTTCCTGCATGCTCAGGGTGGGGGGCTGGGAGCAGGCGGCCCACACACCCTGGCAGGCCCAGGCCACAGGGAGGCTGGCTTTGCCCCGCCCTGTGTCCCCAGACAGGCTCTGTCCACCCTCCCTACTCCCATTCCTGCCACCTACCCCCCCTCTAGCTTCCATCACCATCGCCCAGTGGCATTGACCTCTTGAGGAAAGAGCTCTGAGCTGCACAGGTGGACCCCTGATTCTCCCAGCTCTGCCAGTTGCCTTTCATGTAGCCTTGTAAACAAATGCGTTCCTCTTTGGGCCTCAGGTTCTGATTTTGTGAAACCTGCGCCACTCCCCAGCTCTTCTTCCAGCCTCCCTTCCACATGGGGAACCCATTCTGTGCCCCTGGAAGTCTCAAAGCACAGCACAAATTCCCCACCCCAGTGACATGCCCTGGAAGCACCTAGATCCAAAGAAACAGCAGGAGCAGGGGCTCTGCTGAGGAATGGAGAGAGGATTCTGTCCAGCCAGATCCTGGGCCTCCTATGTGGCTGGTCCCCCCATGCCCTGATCTCACCCCATCCTTACTGCTTCTCTGGGACCCTCAGCCCCATCTCTGGTCCCTAATGCCACCAGGCCCTTCTCCCTGCACACGTCCTGGCTCCTGATCTCCTGGAGGAACTCTTACTTTCCTGGGTAGTAGAAAGATAGGCTTGAAAATGCCCAGTTGGGGCTCCTTTGAGTTGAGGCATATCTTTAGGGGGCACAGAGGCCTGAGTGATTATATCTGACTTGGAAGGTTGGGGAAGGCTTCACAGAGGAGGTGGCATTTGAGAAGGATTTTGACAGAGAGTGAGGAGGATGGGCATTTCAAGCTGGGTTCAGCCTGGGCAAAGGCCCAGAGGCCTGGAGGTGCTAGGCGTGTTTTGCAGCCTGGTGTGTAGGGGAGAAGGGGTAGAGATGAGAGAAGAGAAGCTGGCAGGGACCAGATCACAAAGGGCCTTGAGTGCTTGTCTATGGTGATCAGGCTTTATTCCTTGGGCACTGGGGAGCCATCGATGGCTGTTGAGCAGCAGAATGACGGAGTCTCCAGCATGGAAAATAAAAGCTAGAGACCTTTCTCAATTTGGGTGAGGCAAAGGGTATCAGGGGGTGGGGCTGTACCATGAAGCTGTGTCCTTCCTCCTGGACCCCAGTCTGGGCCTGCCTCAGTTTCCCTCGGCTGTGAGGACTCTTGAGGAGTTGCCTAATGATGCCCTAAGGAGGCTATAGCATTTCTGACACCAGACAACTTGTCAGAGCTCCCCTTCGCTGCCTAGCACAGATTCTACAGGATAGCTTTGGGTCAGGAAACCAGAGGGTGGAGCTCATGGACCCCCCAGGCTGCTCCCCTGCAGGCCTCTCCTCCCCTGACTCTCCCAAGAAGTGCTATGAATGGTCATCCTGGGAAGCTGTAAGGCTGAGAGGCTGGGCACATGGGTCGGAGGATACTGGAACATTTCTTGTAGAGGCCTGGGTAGTCAAGAAGGGGGAGCATACCCAGTGAAGGGGATAGGCAAGGGAGTTAGGATCCCTCCCTCAGTGCTGATCTCCCCAAGCCTAGTGTCCACCTCCCGCCACGCCCTGCTTCGCCTGATGTCCCGAGCCATTCCCCAGCATCACTGGGTGTGGCCAGCATGGCTGCTTTTGGATTAGGAGTAGGAGGCTGCTAGGTTGGAGCCTGGTGGTGCTGAGGGGGATGTCAGGGGATGTGAGGTGGGGGATGAACTTGGAGACTGCCCCCCCCACACACACACTTTCTCTCTAGCCCAGGTGGGTCTGTAGGCCCTGGTTGGTTGGTCCAGACACTGGCTAGCAGAGCCAAGGGAATCCCCCAAGGGGCGGTCCCGTCCACTTGAGTTGCCTGGCCCCAGGAGCCCTCCCCTCCCCCGGATTGTTCTTGCTCCAGAACAAAGCCAGGGTGGACACTTGATCCCTGCATGTGGGGGGGAGCTGGCTAAGCCCCCGGCCCTTTGATTGGGCAGCTGTCATGAGAGAGAGACAGCTGGGGGGGAGGGGCAGGAAGGGGCAGCCGCCATCGCTTACACAGCTGTCACCCCCCCCCCCGCCCCCTCCAGCCTGGGTGGCAGGAAGCCAGGGACAGAAGGAGTGGGCACTTGATCTGGGGAGGGGGCCTGGGGAGCAGAAGGGAACACCCGAGGTCAGAGGCCTGGTCTGAGCTTGGTATGTTCTGCCAAGGAGCCCTGCTGACCAGAGGGGGCTGGGCACCCCCAGAGGTGAGCTGGAGGTCAGTATGGCATGACGTGTGGCTGCCATGTGGGTGGCCCAGCAGGGACCCAGGGCCCACCAGCAAATAACTCCCTAGAACCCTAGTGAGGGCAGAAGGGGAGCCAGCACGCCTAATAGGACTGTTTGCTCTTAGGGCCCCTAGGAGACTAATTTGGGAAACCTGTGTCAGGAACTCTTGTTCTCTCCTAAAAACAGGAAAGATCTTGAGGGTGTCTCAGAACAGGAAGGACACAGAGATACCAGCACCAGCAACCCCCAGCCCCATACATACACACATAGCACAGGTGGGTAAACTGAGGTCCATGTCAGGTGAAGGCCTGGCCAAGGTCACCCATGGAACTTGAGGCAGTGGTCTCTACTACAGACCCAGGTACCATTTGCAGGGCAGGAACTCTAGTTCTGGCCACATTCTAGGCCCTTTGCCCTTTTTTCCTCAAGCCTTATGACCCCAAGAGGTAATGTGGCAATGGTATGGGGACAGTGTGAAGTCTCCCACTGATTGCCACTCCAAAGGAGTCCCTGAGTGTCTGAAAATTCTGGAGCCTAAGACCGTAGCTTTGGACAAGTTGTCAGTCCTTTCCAGACATGACCCACATGTACTAGCCAGGCAGGGGTCTCACAGACTACTAAGTCTGCTCCTCACCTTTCAAGAGCCCTGCTCCAGGAAGAGGACTGACAAATCCAGACGGGACAGCCAGAAAGGAGAGGCGGACGGGGCCTGTGACAGAGCCCCACACTAGCAGGCAGGACTGTGCTTTCCCCCACCTCTCTGTGACCTTGGGCAGGTTATAGACCCTCTGTTGGCATCAGGTTGCCTTCTGTCTGGTGAATTCATTTGTTCAGCTCACCATTATGTTCTGAACACCTTCTCCAGCTTGGCTCTGGTCTGAGGTCTGAGCTCTGGGGACATAAGGAGAAGGTGGCAGCCTTGGCCCCTGCTCTAAGGGGCTCCCAAGCTTGGCTGTCCAGGGAGGCACAAACTAAGCACGTCATTACAAGTGCTTTGCTGGAGGAAGTGCATGCAGCTGGGGGAACATTAGCAAGGGCAGCCAGCATGAGGCTGGCCAGGATGCTCACAGAACAGAGTCCCTGTATCCACTGTTGACTTCTGACCTCTGGAGAGCCTATGGACAGGACTCAAGGGGAGGGAGGAGCCTATGTTGGGGAGACAAGTTACTGAGTGCTTGGGGGGACAGCATTGTCACCCAATGGTACAGGGAAGGAACAGGCCTCATGCCGTAGAGTGGCTTGCTTGGGCCTCCTGAGAAAGCCAGGCTGGGGGCACCCCTTTCCTACTCCACGCCCAAGCTCTGGCTAGCACGGGGGTTCCAACGAGGGGATTGGACAATGCTCCACGCCCTTGACCCTCATGTCAGAATAGGGCAGGGGGCTGAGGAAGAAGGTGCCCAGAGGTCTCTAGAGTGCTCTAGGCAGGTACACTCATCCTTGGCTCCCACACCCTCCTGGGCAGAAGGAATTTGCAGAGTTAGGGCTTGGTCTTGGCTCAGCTTTGGCACCAATTGGTCCCACTCCATTTTCTGCCTTGGGTTCTGGTCCCCCAGTTAGCTCCCCATCAAGGCTGAGCCTTGGTAGGAGACAGCCGGCTGGAGGAGAGGGATTTCCAAGCAGGATTAAGGTTCAGGATTAAGTCGGGGCATGAAAAGGGGTCGGGTAGGGAGGGCTGGGAGGGCTGGCGGCTGGGCTAATCCCAGAAGCTAATCTCTGGCTCCTCCTTCCTCTGTCAGTTAACAGTTAACGGCCTTGACATTTCCCAGCCCCCAAATCCCTTTCTTACCCATCACCCAGTCCCAGGGGGGAAGCATTCTCTCCATTTTATAGGTGAGGAAATTGAGACTGGGAGCCCAGTGACTTGTGTCTGGTGCAGTAGAAAGTATTCCTGGCTGGGAATGTGGCCACTTCTTACCTCTGCAGCACACAGGAGATGGCTTGGAAAACCATTATGCAGACTGCTGGTCTCCTGACACCACCCCCCTTGCCCCATGTGCTGAATGAACCCTGCTGTCTGCAGGGAGGCTCTGCTTTAGTGACCAGTGGAGGTGGTATTCCCAGCCCTTGTGCCCCAATCCCCACAAGCCTCTGCCGGGCAGTGGGAAGGCTGGGGCAAATGGACCCTCCTAGAATCTTGCTATCTTTACTTCCACCCTCCTTTCAAGGCCTTCCTGTGGCTCCCGATGGGCTCTCCAGCCTCAGCTCCAGCAGCAACTCCATGTTATAGTCCTGGGGCAGGGGCGGGGGGTGGGGAGCTCTGGCTCCTGGATGCAAGTGCTTCTCATTTGAAATAACTTCAACCTTAACCAAACTTTCAAGGCCCAATCCACAGGGGTCCCCTTTTCCAAAAGGTCAGAGAGGAGGCTCTCCCTCTCTGGACTCCCATAGGCCTCCTGGTTAATTTTTCTAATATATGTGGGAAAGGGAAGGATACCCATGGAGACTGGCTGCCTACCGCATATGTACTTAGCTCATTTTAATTCTCATAACTCTTTGATGGTAGGACTTAGTAGTCTCCTCTTACAGATGAGGAAGCGGAGGCTCAGATGGGTTAAATGAACTGTCCAGGGTTACCTAACAAGTAGTTGTATACAAGGACACCGGTCAGTGTGACATTCGAAACTGTCTCTCTTCTGTAGGAATTTAGTTAGTTTGGCTCTGATATCTTCATGTAAGGGCAGGGAACCCAAAAGAGACCTGGGCTCCTCTCTAACCCCGCTTCTGCTGCACCCACCAGAGCCGGCTGGGCACCGTGGACGCACCCCCAGGCCGCTGTGGCCCCAGCCCCGCCTGACAGGATGAGCGGTTCAGATGCGGGGCTGGAGGAGGAGCCAGAGCTCAGCATCACCCTCACACTTCGGATGCTAATGCATGGAAAGGTGAGTGGGTGGGGGGCAAGGTGAGGCATGGCCAGCCAGCAGTTTGATCTCCTGCGTTCTGTCTCTGCTAGAGCTCCTGTCCCGGCGGAGGGGCAGGGCCTGGGGCATTGGTGCTCCCTGACTCTACTCTTGTCTCATTTGCAGGAGGTTGGCAGCATAATTGGGAAGGTAGGTGCCCAGTTCTGTTCTGTGTAGACTTCAATCTGAGGCCTTAGGCCAGGTGTGGGGGCAGTGACCAGTCAGTCTAAGAGCCATTCTGTATTTTGTCTCCTACAGAAAGGAGAGACTGTAAAGCGAATCCGGGAGCAGGTGAGGATGGAGTTTGGGAGAGCTGCCCAGGGCACCTGGTTTGGAGGGGAGGGGAGATCCCTAGCTGCATTTTCCCTGAACCCCACTGTTTGGGATGACCAGTGAGTGCCCTTGGAAGGTAGCTGTTTCCAGCCTTGGCCGGGGCCTGGTGAGTGGGCAGGCAGACAGGTTCCTGGCAGGGAAGTGGAGAAGGAGACCTGCTGCCCGGCCTTTCTGTACCCGCAGAGCAGTGCCCGGATCACCATCTCTGAGGGTTCCTGCCCCGAGCGCATCACCACCATCACTGGGTCCACAGCAGCCGTCTTCCATGCAGTCTCCATGATCGCCTTCAAGCTGGATGAGGTCCGTGGGTGGCTGGGGTGGGAGGCCAGGGGTGGTTCCCTGGGGCAGGGGAACAGGGCTCCGACTCCACGCAGTGGCTGTAGGTGGTAAGAAAGGTTAAGCCCGGGGCAGGGTTCTTTCATTAGGGTGGGATTTGGGCAGGGCTTCCCTCCTTCAAACCCCAGCAGGAAGGTGCTCCGGGGGTGAGGCAAGCACAGCCAAACCACAGTCTTCCTACCCAGGACCTTTGTGCTGCTCCTGCAAATGGTGGAAATGTCTCCAGGCCTCCGGTGACCCTGCGCCTTGTCATCCCTGCAAGCCAGTGTGGCTCACTGATTGGGAAGGCTGGCACCAAGATCAAGGAGATTCGAGAGGTGAGGAGAAGGGGGATACCACCCTCGGGGAGTCCTACCCTCCACTTCAGAGAGTGTACCTGGGCTTATGGCTTCCTGTCCCCTGGGGAGCTCTAAGCCTGGGCAGCCCTAGCCTGGATTACGAGGGCAGCCAGAAGTGGCCCCTGTTCTCTGCTTGTAGACCACGGGTGCCCAGGTGCAGGTGGCGGGAGACCTGCTCCCCAACTCTACAGAGCGTGCTGTCACTGTGTCCGGGGTACCTGATGCCATCATCCTGTGTGTGCGCCAGATCTGTGCTGTTATCCTGGAGGTGCTGCCCTGGTGCAGGGAGAGGGGACGGGGATGGGCCCTGGTCCGTCTTGTCAGGCCACCAAGTCCTATGCATATGGCACTGGGTGGAGGCAGGGCAGGGCTGCAGGGATGGACTGGGAGCTCCAGGGTGTCGGGATGCATTTACCCTGGGGGTCATGGGAAGGGCCTTAAAAACATAGGCCCTTGGGGGATACAGGGGGGCCTGGAGGGTCCTGACAGAGCCTCCCCCATTTGTGCCTTCTAGTCCCCACCCAAAGGAGCTACTATCCCATATCATCCAAGCCTCTCCTTAGGTACCGTCCTTCTCTCTGCCAACCAGGTGAGGTGGAACAGTAAGAGGGGTGAGAAGCATTACTGGAGAAGGGACTTGAGATGGGGGAGGGTTGGAAGAAGGACTTGGAGGTTGGGTGGGAGGAGGAGTGACTGGCCAAATTGGTCTGACTTGTCACAGTAACCCCCCTTCACCCACTTTGTCTCCCACAGGGCTTTTCTGTCCAGGGTCAGTATGGGGCTGTGACCCCAGCTGAGGTGAGTAACCATAGCCCAAGAGAGTCCTTCCCAAACCAGGCCTCCTCTGACTTCTGACCCTTCTTCTTTGGCACAGGTCACCAAGCTCCAGCAGCTCTCGGGCCACGCAGTCCCCTTTGCCTCACCCAGCATGGTGCCAGGTGAGCAGCCCTGCAGAAGGAGGCAAGGGCACACTCCAAGGGGCAGACAGCCCCCTTGGGATGTACATGGGGAGGCAGGAAAGGCCCAGAAGCACATCTGATCCCTCTTCTCCTCCCTCCCAGGACTGGATCCTGGCACACAGACCAGCTCACAGGAGTTCTTGGTTCCCAACGATGTGAGCAGGGGATCGGGTAGTTTGAGGGTGGGCAGCAGGGGCCCAGGAGTCTGGGCCGGGCCTCGGGTTGAATTCTGTTGTCCCCCCAGCTGATTGGCTGCGTGATCGGGCGCCAGGGCAGCAAGATCAGTGAGATCCGGCAGATGTCAGGGGCACATATCAAGATCGGGAACCAAGCAGAGGGTGCTGGCGAGAGGCACGTGACCATCACTGGTTCCCCTGTCTCCATCGCCCTGGCCCAGTACCTCATCACTGCCTGGTGAGTGTGGGGAGGGGGTGTCCCAGGTCACGGGGCTTATGTGCCTGTGAAAAGCACACTTGGGGCGGGAAAGCTGATCTCCCTTCTCTGTCTCTGTCTGGGTGTGTCCTCTGCCTCCCCAACCCTGCCTTTCCCACTCCATGTTGCCCCACCTCCCCTCCACGTCTATTCCTTGTGTCTTCTTTTCCCATCCCTGTCTTTTTCCACTGGGTTTTGCCCTCCCTGCGTCTCCTCTCACCCCGTACCTTACCTGCTTATTCTTTCTTCCCATTTCCTGCTCTCCTGCCATTCCTGTTCTCTCGGGTTGAACATTGTTCTCGATTCCTCTCCATCTTTCATCTAATCTCCCCTATATTTGCCCTCATTGCCCCTCTCTCACCCCCACCTTCCCCTGCATCTCCCCCCATATCCCTCTCTCCAGTCTAGAAACGGCCAAGTCTACCTCTGGGGGGACGCCCGGCTCGGCCCCCACAGACCTGCCTGCCCCCTTCTCGCCGCCCCTGACGGCCCTGCCCACAGCTCCCCCAGGCCTGCTGGGTACACCCTATGCCATCTCCCTCTCCAACTTCATCGGCCTCAAGCCTGTGCCCTTCTTGGCTCTACCACCTGCCTCCCCAGGGCCGCCGCCGGGCTTGGCGGCCTACACTGCCAAGATGGCAGCAGCCAATGGGAGCAAGAAAGCTGAGCGGCAGAAATTCTCCCCCTACTGAGGCCGGCTGAGGCACAGGCGCAGGGGCAGGCAGGACCACCGGTAGGGGCTGCCTCTGCACCCTATCTGCCCAAGGAGACTCCACCCTGGGGTCCCAAACACCACTAATGCCCAGACGCATGGATGCACCCCCTACCCGGCCCCGGTTTGTGGGAGTAACTCCTCTTAGAGTGGGAGCAGTTTCTGGCCCAGGGTCTGGGGAACTGCAGCAGCTCCAGGGTAGGGGGCTCCACCCCCTCTAGCTCTATGCTTGGATGCAGGGAGCATCCTTAGTGCCCTCACTTCAAAGGGTCACTCATGCACTCCCCATCCCTTAGGGCTTCCCAGTCTCCTGCTCCACTGTGGGGATCAGGGAGGAGGGCTGGGGGGTGGCTGGGGGCCATGCTTCTCTCCCCACCTCCCTGCAGATTCCTGCTGCTTCCACTGATACCCTTTTGACTGGAATGGACTGGCTGGGCTTGGCAGAGGGCAACCCAAAGAGGGGACCCTGCTGGGCAGCTGGGGGAGTGGTGTGGAGGCAGGGGCCGAGTTCTCAGCAGCAGACACTCTGTACAGTTTTTTCAATCCCTGTTTTTGAATAAATATTCTCAGAGACCAGGAAGCTGTGAAACATTGTGGGTGTTGGCAAAACCTCCAGAAAATGGGTGTTGACAAGGTCCCGGAGGACCCCATCTGTGAATCCACCGGTCCCCATTGGGCTTTGGCTCCTTCCACATGCCAGTTTTGGGGCTTCGGGCCCTTTGGGGTCATGTTGTTCAGCCTCCTGCCTCTGGCACCACACTGATCCAGTTGTTTTCTGGGCACTTTAGAAGCTGGTAGAGGAGTTCCAGTAGCTTGGTCCAGCCTCTCCTTGGTGTAGATGTCAGGGAAGTCCTTCTGAGTATCTCTCCACTGGTTCCTCCTGCTGTGGCTGTTACCTAGACCTTGCCCTGCTTCATCCATCCCTTTGGCTGTAAACCCTTAGAGCCCACTTCTCTGTGATCCTGCCCACTTCCTCTCCTTCTTTGGCCTGGGGACTAGCCGTGAGTGTCCAAACCACCTAAGCTGGAGGAGCTCTTAGAGATGGTCCAGGATACAAATGGGAAAACAGGCCTAGGAAAGGGTAGGTCTGTATACAAAGCTATGCAGAGTCAGGCTCAGAACCCAGGATTCCTAGCTCCCAGAAGCCTCTTGGCCTCACCAGGCTGCAGGCCCTCTTTCTCCTGTTCCAGAGCCAGAAATCCAGGCAGGGCACCTGCCTGGAACTGTGCAGGAGTTTGGATGGGCCTCCTTCTGATACCACCATCTTTCTCCAGTGCCAGCTCAGTATGGGAGACAGATCTCCTCTCAGGTGGCCCCTGTCATGCTCAGGTTCTCCCCTTCTGGCAAATCTGGGGCTTGTTCTGGTGCCCCAGGAGGGCCTAGGGCAGGGCGCAATGAAGGTCCCTGGAGGTGCTGCAGAAATGTCGGCAGGTGCCAGGCCCGGAGAGTACAGGTCCGCGGGGGCTGGGGCAGAGCCTGGCGGGCAAGACGGCCCAGTGCCCGGCGTACGGGGCGCTGTAGCAGGCCATACAGGAAGGGGTGAACCGCGAAGGCCGAGTAGGCCACCCAGGTGACGGGCGCCTCAGCCACTGCGGCTTGCTCAGCGGGCGCCAGGCACGCACAGCCATAGGGCAGCCAGCAGGCTGCGAACTGGCCCACGGCCAGGGCTGGGGCCAGGGCTGCTTTGCCCCCAGGCAGGCGAGGCCGGAGGGGTGGCAAGATGGAGAGGCGGCTATCCAGAGAGTCGGAGCGCGGCCGGGAGCCGCGCGCGGGCCGCGGGGGCCGCAGGGCCGCACGGCGGGCCACGAGGAAGATGCCGCCGTAGGCGCCGAGCAGCAGGAGGGCTGGTAGCGCGAAGGCCAGCAGCGCCCAGAGCGGCCGGAAAGGCCCGAGGCCACCGGCCAGGACTGAGCAGCGCGGTGGAGCCGGGGGTGGCGCGGGCGGCGGCCCGAGCAGGGAGAGCGCGCCCAGCAGCCCCGCGGCGGCCCACACGGCCGTGAGCACCAGGCCCGGCGGAGGCCGCGCGCCCGGCCGCAGCGGGTGTACTATGAGGCGGTAGCGCGCCAGACCGAGCGCGGCCACCCCGAGCGTGCAGGCGGGGAGCAGCGCCGCCGAGAGGAAGCGCGCGGCGCGGCACGGCGCGGGGCCCAGGCGCACGCGGCCCAGCCCGGGCGGTGGCGCGGCCAGCAGGCCCAGCGGCATGATGGAGGCGGCCGCCAGCAGGTCCACGACGCACAGGTGCACCAGGTAGAGGGTGTCACGCAGTCCTGGGGTGCGCAGCACCACGACCAGCAGCGCGCCGTTGCCCAGCAGTGCTGCTGCCTCCACGACAGCCGCCAGGATCAACCCTGCCGAGACGGCGACTTCTGAGGTGTTCAGCACTGTGGTGTTGGCCATTCGAGCGCTCAGGCTTCACCCTGTGCTGGGCTGCAGAGAGCGAAATGGAGCGTCTTCCCTCCCCCCTTCCCATCACCTGTCCCTTGCTCCTCTGGCCCCTCACCTCACAGGATGCCCCGGTGCTGGCTCCATCGCCCAGGCTGCCATCCTCTCAGGGGCTTGGGCGGCCCCATGGAGGGATGCAAGGCTGGGACTTCTGCTCTCTCCCCTTACCGCCGCAACTCAGCCTCTGCTGGAGATGGTACTGGCTGACACTCTGATGTTGCCCTTTAGAGACAGAGCTGGCAAGGGAGGAGCAGGGCCTGGCACCAGCCCCCTGGGTCCTAGCAGCTGCCAGCTGCTGGCTGGAGACTGTGCTGTGGAGGAGCTGGGGGTGCCTCTGGAGGGGGGCCCAGAGCAGGCACAGGCTGGAGTCTAGACTGAGACATCAGAGTGGGGGCTTCAGAGTCTGTGGGACCCTGCTCTGCCTTTCCCCAGGGCAGGAAGTGGTCCTCCACATGCTCTCCCTTCTCATCTCTACCAGTGGGGGTAATCAGATTATTCAGCCTTTGTCCTGAGGGGAAACTGAGGTACCAGTAAGACAAGGGCTGCAGCAGGGAGGGCTACAGGAGGGCTAGTTCTCTCAGAGAGGAGGCTAGGAAAAGTGAGGGAAAAACATCGTAGGATGTGGCGCATAGTAGGCTCTCCACAAGGATTAACTTGGCACAGACTAGGTGCTTCATGATAGTGTGTGGAATTAATAAGAGGAGGCTTTGGGGGAAACTCTTGGGGTTTTTTGTTGTTTTAATTGAAGTATAGTTGACATATATTAATTCAGGTGTACATTCGACAATTCTATACATTACAAAACCACGCTAAGTGTAGTTACCATTTCGACTGCTGTTTTTTTGTTCGGTTTTGTTTTTGCTGTTAGCAAACAAGTCCCTTCTGCTAAGAGCACCCTGAGTTTCCTTTAGGAAACCACCCCTCCCCAATTCTCAGGGTTAGGGGTTGGGAGAGCAAGATCCCCACCCTCTGTTTTCCTAAGGTGCAAAACCCAGTCCCAGCCAGTGTATGGCATCCCCCCACACCGGAGGTGGTTGGCTCTGGGAAAGCCATGTGACTCTAATGGGGCATATGCCCCCAGGTGAAGTCACCCAGTCCCCTGTCCAACCCCCTTCTATGCCCTGGTGGTTTAATATCCGAAGCTCCTTTCTCTCCCCTGCCTCTCCAACATCTCCCCCAGTACTTTGACTACTGGGTGCCTTAAACTTCCTATGTCCAAAACAGAACCATGACTCTTGACCTCTCTCCTCAGTGTGCTCCTCTCAGAGTCTTCCTCATCTCAGAAGGTTTTACTAATGCCTCCCTTCCCCCAGGCCCCATGTCCAATCCATTAATATGTGTGAATCCAGCCATTTCTCCCACCACCACCCCTCACCCGAACCACTTCAGCATCCTCTCAACTGATCTCCTGGCCTCTGCCTCTGCACCTCATGCAGTCATTTGTCCTCAGATCCATTCCCCAGTCTTCCTCAGTGCTCCGCCTTCCAGGGAACTGTACTTCTCAGGGTTCTTTATAGCTGGTTTTTGGGTGTATTCAGCTAATGGAAGTTAGCAGAAGACTGGAGGGTGGAGGGAGGGAAGAAGCCGAGGTATTTTCCCTCTCATGCTCTCAGCCTGGGGCTCTGAATCTACTGTCCTTTGTGGAGGACAGCCTCTTTCTCCTTCATGCAGCCCCCTCTGTCGTTCCACACCTGAAGGGAGACCCTGGCCTCCCATGGTGGAATATCATTTCCTTCCATTATCCCTCCAACCTAAGGGTGGTAGCAACTTCCTGCTGTTGCTAATCTTTGGATTGCCTCACCATCCCCTCTGGTAGTTCAGTTTCTTTCCTGTATCAAATTCCCCTTGTCTGGAATCCCCAGGGTGATTTCAGCTTTGCTGATGGATCTTGATTAACACTCCCTCCAGTCCATCTCTACACAGCTGCTGAAGTGGATCCCTCCAAAAACAAATCAGATCATGTCACGATCCTGCTGTTATCCCTCTCAGAGCTTCCCATCATCAGAATAGACTCTCAGCTCCTCTGTGCCCAGTTGGCCTTCTCCCCACCTTCCTGACCTCACACTCTTTCTTGATGACCACACTTCCAGCCATAGCAACCATCTTGCTGATCCTCCAACATGTCAAACTGGTTTCCACCTCAGGATCTTCACATGTGCTATTTCCTCTATCAGAATATGCTTCCCTCAGATCTGTCCAGGAGTTAGTCCTTCACCTAATTCAGGGCTCTGCTTGAGAGAGGCCTTCAGTGACCATCTTTTCTAACACCCCCCCCCCCCCCCCACCTTCCCATCACTAATTCTTTTACCCTGACTTATTTTTCTTCCTGGCACTTTCCCTACTTGATAAATTTCATATCTATGCATGTGCTTGTTTACAGCCTGTTGTACTAGCCTTTAAGGTCCATGAGAGCAGGGGCTTTGGCTGTGTCTTGCTTGTGCCTGTGCCCCTAGAACCCACCCCAGGCACATGATCAGCGTTGTATAGAGCTAGATGGTAGCCACCAGGGCATGAACCTCCAGATTTGACTCATTTCCTGCTGGAATTTGAAGGGCCTGATCCAATTCTCTATTATTCAAATGAGAAAACGCACTCAGAGAGGTAAGGAATGTGTCCCAAATCACACAGCTAAGTTGTACCTGGAGCCCAGGTCACCTTTTTCCTGGGCTCTGTCCACACAGGCACCACTTCCTGAGCTTGGCCACAATTTAAACATAGGTATTTGCCTCTAGGAGGTGAAGCTGGATTTTTGAGGTCTTGGTTGAGAGTAAGGGGAAGTCCAACACGTTCTCCTTCGTCTTCTCCCTGCCCAGCTGGGCCTGCAGGGCTGGGGCAGTGCCTGAGCCACCAGGGCCTGGGGAGGGTTCAGAAGGGCCAAGTGGGAATAGCAAATGAGAAACATGGGCTGGGAAAGGTGCTAGGGGAGGGACAGAGACGATGGTGGGTTGGAGAGTGCCCCCTCCCACCAAAACAGTCCTACTCAATTAAAAATGGGGGGAAAATGGAACACTTCATAGTTTATGTGGGGTTTTTTTGGTTTAATTTGCACAAAGAAATGTAGGAAGGATAAATCAGAAACTGCAGCAGGTTGGTGGGAATGGAGTGAAAGGCTGGAGAAGGACACTTTTCGGAGTGCTTATGCTTATGTCCAAAAGATTGGACTTTTGGGGACTCTGTTAATGTTCTATGGATTGAAAAAACAAATCAGTGAAGATGAGGGAAACTCCCTGAAAGTGAACTATAAACAGGAACAAATGAACCTCCCTGTATTTCAAATGCATAACAGCCACACTGAAGAGAAATAAATAGCTCATCCAAATAACATTTGAACCTGTGCTCAAACTGCTGCTTTGACCATTGACCCTCAGTCTAGAGGGTGGTCATGAATAAGATTCAATACATCTGGAGCTTGACTTAGGTTTGTTTTTCATAATGGTACAGGTGTAGCAATTCTGAAGCCCCTTTATACATGGGATTTAGTGATAAATATATTAAGGTTGATGGAAACCAAGATTCTGTTAGAGAAAAGAGATATTTTAAATATGTATTTGAGGAAGAATGGAAGAGCCCTGTGGTGTTGGATTAGAATTGAAGAAATAGATATAGACAGACAGATGTGTTAATTTATTTACATATACGTATTTCCTGGCTCTCTTTACTACAAGAACTTACAAGCAATGACACCCCAGAACTAAGGAGCATACCTACTGCCCAAATCTGGGATGCTAAATACCATTTCCTGCTCTAGGGAACCAGGGCTCCTTGGAGAAATGGCTGATTTGAGTTTGTGTGAGATGAGCCTGGAACATCTTGTGATGCCAGAAAGTAAGGAAGTGCTCAGAAAATGACATAGATCCAGGAATCAGTTTGAAGGGCCTTCTGCTGGCAAAATCTGGGGCATTTTGAAGATCAGGATAATTATAGTAATGGATTATAACCTAATGCATAAAATAAGAATCCACAAGTCCATATGGATAATAAAGAAAGAAAAAGGACTAGTATCAATAAATATAAAAGAAATGGTGGGATTAGATAACTGTCATTTGCAACCATCTTACCAAAAATTGATTTAAGTCATTGATTCCAGGTAAAAGTCACCAGTGGATGTTAAAGCTAGTGGGTGAAAGTCCAGGAAAAATGGGACACTTACACCTCAAAATATTTTCCCACAGATTACTGATTAATTACAAATAGGAGAAATGGTAATTTTCCAGTGGAGAAACCTGGTGGTCACCACCTTAAGAGATCAAAATTAACATCACCTAGAATGGGACATGTCCCTCTGGATATAATGCACCGAAGACACATCACATAGGTCACGTCCCTGCTCAAACTGCACTACCCAAATCTGATCATGACAAAACATCAGACAAATCCAAATTTTGAGTTAGTCTGTAAAACAACTGGCCCATCCCCTTCACGAGTGTCAAGAATGTCAAAGTCATGAAGGGACAAGAAGGGCTGAGGAATGGCTTCAGACTGAAAGAGACGGATGAGACACAACAACTAAATGCAATGTGAGACCCCGGACTGGATCCTGATTGCTCTCTAGTACCTGCACCCCATTTGTGGACAGGGTTACCTGGGGGTGGCTGTCATTCCTTTAATGATTGTACAGCAGTATTCCATGGATATGTGCTGAACTTGTTAATAATATTCAGATGTAAGATACATATGGATGCTTGGCCCCAAGACAGGAATGCTTGATTTGCCTGGCTGTGTCTGGGCCAAATGAGTCCCCAGATGCCCAGGTGAGTCTCCAGATCCCCAACAGTTTTGAATCCCCCTTTGAAGGCTCAATGATCAGGAGGCTAGTTGTTGCAGACTTGGATGTAGATCGACCTGTGCGTGTGTGTGTGTGTGTGCGCATGCGTGTGCATCCCACATCAACCTTGTGAGTGCTTGCTCCCTGGAGCGGGCTGGTGCAGCTGTGCGGTGTAGTGGGTCCCCAACAAGAGAAAAGGAGGCCTGGGCCTGGTGCAGCTGCGGCACAGACAAGCAGAGGCCAGGGAGTGAGCAGATACAATATTTAATAAGCTTGCTGTGCATGCTTGAAGTTTAGCCTACCCTGGTGCTCACACCTCTCAGACAGACAAGCTGGGCCAGGGTGGACAGCCCAGGTGGATCTGGGATTCTGCCCATTCTCAGTCTGTGCTCCTCTAATTTGAATGGGCTGCTGTATCTGTGCCCCAGTAATAATGGCAGCCCATCATGCCCATCACCTTAGGAGGTGAGACTCTGGGGCCACGGGGGGGATCACTGTCTGGGACACAAGAGGGAGATCTGGGGGCAAGAAGGGGTGATATGGGGGATGGGCAGGAAGGTTGAGATGATGGTCTAGCGGCCAGCAGGCCCCGGGGCAAGGGTAGGGGGACAGCTCAGAGATGAACCTCTAGCAGGTAGCGCAGGTGACACTGGCTCTCTTGGTAGATGAGATATTCGCTCTGGGAGAAGGTGGAGCTGCTGAACTCTGCGCAGGGCACGGGCTGGCCCTGGGGCACCGCCACTCGCTGTCCATCCAGCTCCAGCTCGGTGTCCTTCGCTGGATCTGCAGGGCACAGCAAGGGCCATGGGTGACTCAAGGGTCACTGGTCCTTGGCTTTACCAGTAAGTTCTGCCTCTTATGCTCTCCACTTCTGCCACAGGGAACACCTGCTCATTCCCCCCCTTGCAATCTCCAAGCCACTGCACAGGCCGGGCCTTCTGCCTGGAGTATCCTCCCCATTTCTCTGCCTGGGAAATGCCTACTTATATCTTTCAATGCTCAGTCAATGACACCTTTTCATTGAAGCCCTCCTGGATGCCCAGGAATATGTTCAATCAGCAAATGTTTGTCGAATGACAAAGTGAATGACTATAGTGAGGAAGCCTACTGCTTTTTGGCCCTCTCCTCAGCTCCTTCCCTGCCCACCTCCTGGGCCCACCATGCCCTGAAAGCATCCTGGTCCCCTAGCTCAGCCCCAGGTCTCTATCCTCAGGCCTGTCTAGCTTTTCAGGACTCACCAGGCTCTGTGTGGCCTCGGGCAATGACACTGTCGAAGCCAGGGGGTGGCTGCTTCAAGCTGGGCTCGTCGATGGTGATGTGGTACTCTCTGCCCAGTGCCACCTCACCCAGGAACATGTAGCCAATTTGGTGGGCTCCGCAGGACATGCCAGTAACTGGGGGAGACAGGGAAGAAGCTTGGCCCTCCTACCTGACTCCCTTGTCCCCTTCTGCTGCATCCTTATCTCCTCTGGCTTTGTTGACCGAGCCCAGGAAAGTGCCCACTCTTCCTGCATCCTTAAAAACACCGCTTGTCCTGGCTAACCCCTTACCCCACTCTTCTGATCCCTGAGAGCAGGTGTATGCAGCCCCTTCTACCCGACACCAACGTCAGCAAGGGGCTCCCAGTGACCAAATCCAGGGTGGAGGCCTTTTCTCTCTGGCCTGTTCTGTTGATTTTACCACTGGCATCCTCCACCCCCTAGCCTAGGACCCCCTTGCACTGGCTCTGCTGAGGCTACCCTCTACTCCTTCATAGTCTCTTCTGCCCTCCTGGTGGTCCCCTTGGCCTTGAGCAACCTCAGACATCCAAGAACATCAGCCCCATCCAACCTTGCTCTCTTGGATCAGTGGGTGGTGGTGGTCTCCAATGATGGGCTGGCCGGGGAGCCAGTCTGGGGAGGTCTCCTCAGTGAGGACACCTCTGGACAGAAACTTGGGGGTCATCAGAGATACTTCAACCCTGTCACACATGCTGCCCATCCCACCTCCCGCACATCCCTCTCACAGATTCTTTCTTCCCCCCCTCCACTGCCTGGGTTGTGTGCCCATCACATCTGGCCTGGGTAAGAACATGGCCTCCCTATGCCTCTGGCCTCAGTCGCTCTCCCTGAGGCTGTAGCCACTGAGATGCTGCTGCTATACCAAGTCTGGTGAGGGTCCCATCACTATCTGGATAAAGCTCCCTTGATCTTCCAGGCCCCAGCCCTCCCGCCCACACAAGGCATTTGCTTGGAGCCTTATCATCAGGCTGTGCTTGGAGGTCCTGACATGGTGTGCGTAGCCTCCCAGCCTGTGTGCCACTTCCTAGTTTCTTTACCTCCAAACCTCCTCTTTCACTGCACTCCCCTCCACATCTGGCTGGCACGCTCATCCTATCTGCATCACCTGCTCCAGGAAGAGATGCTGCCTGGGGCTGTCTGACCTGTCTGTGACCACTGGCCCCTCCACGGAGTCCCCATAGGACTCAGGATGCCCCGCCGAGCACTCTCGTCAGTAGCTATTCAAGGTTTCCTCTTTTGGGCGAGCACTGGGCCTGGTCCTCCCTGGTGTCCTGCATCTGCCCAGGTGGCCCCCGGGGGTATCTCACCATAGCCCGCTGACTTGCTATTCTCTGAGGCGAAGTAGATGCCCTTGCCAACACGGCCACCAGAATGTGGCATGATGCGAAGCCCACTGGTGAGGATGGCGGCCACCACAGCCACATTGGTGCCATGCCACAGCAGCCTCCGATTACCCAGCTTGGCATGGGCCTGGAACCTATCTCCCTGTGGGGAAGGAGGTGGGAACAGGAAAGGTCATGCTACCCAAGCTCAGGTGCTTCTCCCTGATGCTCAGAGAGCACCACCAAGGCCAAAGACCCCTCTGGCCAATCACATCCACTCATGTACACGTGCACAAGACCTGGGTCTGAGGGAAACTGACAAGTTGTTAAGCTGACTCACTAATGGGCATATAAACTAAGGTCATCTCCTTCAGAGTCAGATAGTGATAGGGGAGTGGGTTGGGAGGAATCTCTCTTACCTCCCCTTCTCGGTTTACTTTCCAAACATGTTGAAGAACAGGGCACCTGTAGGTGTTGCCAGTCTGTTCTAAGTAGGTATATATTACCTGCAAGGAAAGCAGATGCTGGATGCCGAGGCTGACAGATGTGTGGACAAACCCCCACTGGTGCCCCAGTCCCAGAACTCTCCTTGGGCCCTTCAGACACAGGGAGAGAAGGCCAAGGCCAAGGGATTCCTCTGCACACCAGGAGGGCAGATGGGTAGAGGGACAGTGCCTGCTATTAGCCAGGCTCCTCTGTGGGACCTGGCCCACCTTGTACTCGGGTGCCTCGGAGTCGAGCAGCTGGAGCTGACACTTAAGGAGCTGGTAGTCTCGGTCCAGTGGGTGTGGCACCTCCTTCACCTTCTCCTCTTCAGGGGCTGCTTGCAGGGTCTGAGCCAGCTCGATGTCTGCCAGCACCTAAAGTGATGGGCACTGGCAGCTTGTCTGTCCACTTGACTCCCAGCCTCCTCCCTCCCACATGACTGGGACCATGGTCACCCCACCTGTGCACCCCCATACCATCTATCTGCCTGGCCTTCCCCTCCCCTGTCCTTCAACCTACCCATTCAGTCCACCTATCTGGGCCTTCTTGGCCATCTGTCCTCCATCTCCCTTGCCCAGTCTGTCTGTCTGCCCCACTGCCCACCCACTTGCCAACCCTCACCAGCAGCATGTCCTTTTTGGCCTGCAGAAGCTCAGGGGAGTTGATAGATGGGGGCCGACTGCGGCCAAAGTTGTGGGGAATGACAGTGTAGAAGTGGGAGGATAGCTTCTCCAGGCTGAGGCCACCATCCGTAGGGTCTTTGAGGGCCGCCTCCAGTGCCTCCAGAGCCTCGAAGCCCTGTGCAATCTGCTGCTTGCTCAACTTCCCTAGGGGCATCTTCTTCACATCTAGGAGGTGGGGAAAGTCAGGGAGACTCAGTCCCATGGCCTTGCAGCCCCCAGGCCCCTGCAACCCTGTCCGGCCTCTCTCCCCTCACCCAGGTTCATGAGGGTCATGGCATTCTTGAACATGTCTTTGCTGAAGATGTTGGTGATGAGCTTCTGTGTAGCTGCGTCCAGGGAGCAGGGCCGCACCTGCTGAACCATGGTCCTTACTGGGCCTCCAACCATCTAGAGGTAGAGGGCGCAAATGAGCAGGAGTAGCTGGGCACAGCCAGAGAAGAACCTGGCATTAAACAGAGACTGGCCAGGTTGAGGCCAGAGAAGAGAGGTCTATGCCTGAGGCCACAAAGCTGGACAGTGGCAGAACACAACTGGCTGGGTCTCTCCATCTAGTCCCCTCCCTCAATGCAAGGCCCACCACCCTCCCTGGCCACTTCACCTTCACCATGGCTTCCTGGGCCTCGTCCTCTCCCTGTACTTCAATAAGCATGTACTTGCCCGGGTGGGCCACAAAATGGTCCCGATCCACCCAGCTGTTCTTGGTCTTGTCCCGAAACTTCTTCTCAAAGTCCTTTTTTGCATCCTCCAGTAACATGAAATAGCTGAGCTTTGACTGGCCCACTTCTCCCTGCAACCAACAACCTTCAGGGGTGTGCCTGCGACAGCACCCACTGTGGACATTAGTTGCCCTCTGCTGTGCCAAGAGCCCCTGGGTAGTCAGAAGTGGGGAGGGGGTGTGGTCAGCAGCTGAGTAAGTTGTGGGGACCCTGGGGGAGTAGGGGGCATGTATTGTAAAGGGAGAGGTGGGGAGGAGGTGGGCACAGGGTGGGAAGGTGGCACTCACCACACGACCCCAGCGGTTCCAGCAGGCGAAGCGGTCACCCTCTTCCAGCAGCTGGATGATGTAGAATTTGTTGTTGTTGCTCCCGATGTTGGTCTGGTTCAGGGTGCAGGCGTAGTCTTCATGCACCTGGGGCCAGAGGGGGCATAGGGAAGGCAGGCTGGCCTGGGCTGCCCTTGAATGAGACAGGGTACCCAGCTGCACAATGACAGGGGTCTGATGGGGAAGGAGTCATGCTGCACTGGGGCATCGGAGGAGGCCCTGTCAGGGAAGGCTTGAGGAGGTCACGGTTCTGCCCTGGGGGACACAGATTGAGGGGACATGACTCAACCCAGGCAGTTGGGGGGAGTTCTGGGAGGACATGGCTGTGCCCTGTGTCAGGGAATCAGAGAGAGACATTGGTTCTGCCCTGGGGGGTTGACAGGGACATGACCCTGCCATGCAAGGGATCTCAGGGGACATGGCTCTGTGGGGCTGCTTTAGGGGACATAGTGAGCCCTGGGAAGACTGAGGGGTCACAGCCCTGCCTTAAGTGTGGCAGGGGGAGGCCTAAGAAGCTCAGGGGCCTGCTCTGGGGTCTCAAGAACAGACATGACCTGCCTGGATCTGATGGTATATAACCCTACATGACCTTTGGGGTCTTGGGGGAACATAGCTTACTTGGGACCTTGACCTATCAGGCCAGAACCAAGCCCCAGTGGGAAGCAGAGTAGGTCTGAGTGTATTTATACCTAGGAAGGAGTAGGCTCCAAGACTGGATGGGGCCTACAGCTTACCTGAGTCCTGGGACTGTGGCTGAGTGGGCATGCTGGATCCACTCGGACTATGTGCTTCTCCGTGGGTGCAGCTCTGAGAGCCTTGGCAGTGGAGCGGAAGCTGTCCTCCTCCTCTGCCCCCTGACGCCCCTTCTTTTTTTCAGGACCCGCATGTTGCACTGGGGACTTGCGCTTTGGAGCCATGGCTCTTCTGGGGCACAGAGGGGGTCCCTCAGGGCTTCATGGACTCTGCATTCCACCTGGCTGGCACAGCACCAGCTTGCCCCACTTTGGGTTTGCCCTTTGGTGTTCTGCCCCCAACCCCCACCCTCAAGCCACTGTCTCCCCCTGCTTCCATTTCCCCATTCCCAGACTCAGACCAAAATCAGCTCTCTGTACCAGTCACCTTTCCCTTTTCCCATTCAGAGGGGCCAGGCCAGGACCCTGTACAGTCTGCCCGGGGTTAAGGAAGAGTGGTTCCCTATCCTCTAGCAATCCAGTAGGTCCTGATGAGGGAGGGAAAGTGAAAGGAGAATCTCCTTTCTCTTGCTTCTGGGCTCCTCCTCCCTTCAGAGCACTCCCTGGGTACTGCTTGCTCCTCCCCTGTCTCAGCTGACTCAGATGGGCCTGACATGGTTGCTAGGCTGAGTCACCCAACTATGGAGGACAGTGGGCAGTAGTAGCTCCCCGGGGCCACACTCCTGGGGCCAGATGTGTCCCTCCAGAACGTGTGACCCAGAGGCCCAGAAACCATTCATTCCCAAGGGGTTCAAAAGTTCTGGGGTGCCAGTCAGGGTGTGAGATCAGTGGCCTTGAACTGCCAGAGGGCAAGGGCCAGTCCCACCCATCCCTGCCCTGCCCTGCGGAGGGCTGTGGGCTGGATCATAGGGCACTCACCTAGGAGAAAGAAGCCGTGACCTGGCGGCTAGTGGCGGCCTAGTGGCGGCCACTAGGTCTACAGTCAGAACCCCCGCAGCAGTTCCAGTTCTAGGGCCTTGTCTAGCAACCCTCTGTAACCTTAGGTGTGACTTGGAGAGTGATTTCCCTACAATCGCCAGAGGTGGGGGCAGGGGCAACACAGGAGTGGGGGGTGTGGTTTTCTAGCTATCTGGCCACCAGTCAAGTGAGTCAGAGGCTGGGCAGGAGGAGGCCGGCAGCCTGTCCCACGAACCCATGGACACTTGATAGGGATACAGCCAAGGCCTAAGGGACTGACGCATCCTGAGCGCCGCTTGTCTGGCCAGAAGTGCGCAGTACAAGCCTGCCGGTTGCCAATGACCTTGGACCCTGGTGCAGGCACGGCCTACCTCTTCTCGAGGCTGCCTAGATTCCCCGGGTTATCTAGTGCCAGGCTGGTTCGTTCTTGCCCCCGCCCCCGACGGGGAGGAGTCACGTTCCGAGACGTGAAACCCTGCATCTCTGACACCTCCCAGCGTTCAAGGGCCGCAAACACAGAGAAAGCCCGTCTCTTCCGACCCGCCCTTGGACGTCAGCCTGAAGCAGGGCGCACGCGCCACTGCCTTGTGCCGGAAGCGCCCGGAGAGGCTTGCTACCTACTGGAGACTGGCGCGGGAGCCTGTAGGAACTGTTGGAGGCGTGGCCACAAGCGTTTACCCTATGGGCGCTTGGGGGGCGTGGCAGAGTTTACAGAAGGACCCAATGGAGCTGTGGGAGGCGGGGCCCACCGGGCAATGAGAGCCTATCCGGGCCCGGAGTCTTGCCAGACCGCCTGGGTTTAGCAGCCACGTGAGTTTTCCGTGGCGGTCCTTACACGCAAGGTGGGCAGCATGTCGGCGGCAGCGGCGGCTCGAAAACGCGGAAGGTCGGCCTCGGGGGCCGGGGCCGGTGCAGGGGCCGGCAAGCGGCGGCGGAAGGTGAGTCTGGCTCTTCTGCAGGCCAGAGTCAGTCCCGTTACTGGAACCACCGTCATCTCCTACGGACACCCTGGCCCCCGGCCCCTCCGTGGCCCTTTTTTCGAGATTCCAGCTGGAGTCAGCTTCGTTCCTCTCTCCGCGGGCCAAATCCTGGAAGGCTTTGCACTTGAGCCGGGGGGCCACCGCCTTTCCTAGTCCCGCGGCTCTCGAGGGATCGGAAAGGGCTCTTGCACAGTGCCGGGGTGGTTGGGACCCTTGACCAACGAAAGGATTATTTAATTCTCAGGCGGATTCTGCCGGGGAGAAGGGCAAGTCCAAGGGAGGCGGCAAGATGAATGAGGAGATCTCCAGCGACTCCGAGAGTGAGAGGTGAGCTCTCTTCCACTGGGGGAAGGGGACACTGAGGCCCATGGTGTATGGAAGACTCAGTGAGTGTGGGCAGAGCTGGGCCTAGAACCCAGGTTTCCCGCCTTTTTGGCTCTTAGATCTTCGCTCTTTCCTCCAGTTCTAACCCTGATGAGTAGGTCTCATCTTGAGGAGATTGAGAAGTCTCATCTCCTTCCCTGCAGGGTCCCAATGCGAGACCAGTGAGAGCTCCCTCATTGGCAGGGACCTGAGCACAGGCTGGACTGGCTGGTAAGGGAAGTGGAATGCAAGAAATGCTTGCTAGTTCTTCATCTGCTTTCCCACAATTTCACAATTGCTGCTCTCCCCGCTGATTCTCAACATACGCCAGGTACTGGCTTTACTGTTGAGAATAGAGATCAGCAGGCAGGTGAAGACAAAACGTGTTGTAATAGGATGTGTATTCTACAGCTCTGTGTTCTGGAGACAGGTGAGGGAACATTTAAATAGGGCCTGGAGAGATGAAGAGGAGTCCCTCATGTAGAGGTAGGGAGGACACTCAGGGATCAGAGAAAAGTCTAAGGCTTTTTGTATGTAAATTGTCAAATTTGTATGTAAAACTGCCAGACTGGGAGATGGAGAGGATGGAAAGGTAGGTGTTGGCTGCATCCAGATTGTGGAGGGCTTTTAATACCCCCTCATTCTGCAGGTGACAGGGGTGGGGCATGATGCAGGGTTTCAGAGGACACTAGCAAAGTGTCAAGTCCTGAGCCTGTGGAATGGAGTCTGTCATATCAGGGGATGGATCCTAGAGTTGGCCTTAGAAATTCAGCTTCTAAAACTGAGTACATGTTGGCCTTAACCTGCTCACAGAGATATATATTTTCTCTCAAGGTTACTCTGGGCAGGTGTGTGTCTGGCCCTGTGCCAAATACTTTTTTTTTTTTTTTTTTTTTTTTTTTTTAAATTTTTTTTTCAACGTTTATTTATTTTTGGGACAGAGAGAGACAGAGCATGAACGGGGGAGGGGCAGAGAGAGAGGGAGACACAGAATCTGAAACAGGCTCCAGGCTCCGAGCCATCAGCCCAGAGCCTGACGCGGGGCTCGAACTCACGGAGCGCGAGATCGTGACCTGGCTGAAGTCGGATGCTTAACCGACTGCGCCACCCAGGCGCCCCTGTGCCAAATACTTTTAACGTTTAAAGAATGTGTTGTGAATGTATGAGATACAGAAGAGTTCATGAAACGCGTTTGTACTATAGGGAGCAGTGGTGAAATGATGAACCTCTGTGCGCCCACCCCTTAGGTTAGGAACTAGACCATTTGCGGAAACTTGGAAGCCCCAACTGCATTCCTGACTTGAGTTAATCATTTCTTTGGTCTCCCCTTCTTCCTCCCTCCCCTCCTTCTCCTTCTCTTCTTCATTTTTTTCATTCAGATACAATTTACATATAGTAATATTCACCTTTTTTAGCGTACAGTTTGTGAGTTAAACACATGTAGTTGTATAACGACCACCACTGTGAAGGTATAGAAGGGTTTCATCACACTCCAGAACTCCCCCCCCACTCCTTTGTGGTCAGTTACTGCCCTGCCTCCAGTCCCTGCTAACTACTGTCCCTGGATTTTGCTTTTTCCAGAACATCAAATGAGTGGAATTATACAATACAATGTATATTTCCTTTGCTTTCCTTGAGAGTTCTGTCTCCTATGTGTGAACCCCTAAACAATAGACCGATTAGTTTGGGTAAATGGAGTGCAAGTTCTAACCTTGGCTGGTTAGCAGGGCAGCCACCAACCCTGTTGGCTGAAGGCTTGCTGAGCACTGAGTACTAAATGGTCTCTGTGACCTGATTTAGCTTCGGCTTCCTTGAGAGTTTCCAAGGTCCTTTCTGGGAAAGTTGTGGGCAGGGTCATGAATGAGTCCTGGGGAACAACTGGGGCATTTGACAGGGACTAGGTATCTTTAGGCATGTGATCAGAAGGGACGGTTCCTGTGACCTACCTCTAGCTCCCAGGAGCAAGTCAAAGTAGGACTTGTCTTGAGTAAAGAGAGTGCCCTCAGCTGGGGTAGGGAGTGGGGCATGGAAGGGAAAGCAGAAACTTCAGCACAAGGTCAAGCCAAGACCAGTTAATCTTCACCTGGAATCCTGTCCTCAAGGTAGAGGATGGTGCTATGGCATCCATAGTGAGGTGGCATCCAAGGTGAGGATGAGGCAATGACATCCCAGCGTGTCTGCCTCTTGGGTCCTTTTTTCAGACCTGGGCTGGCTGCTCCCCTGTCTGGGGGTGGTTCTGGGATTTACCTTTTCTGCTTTTCATGTTGGATCTCCTATTCCCTGTCTCCCATGCCTTTCTCATTCTTAGTTTATCCTCTTGTTTGGGGAGCACATCCCCATCCTTAAATGAAGTGTAGAAAAGACCAATCTTGTGGCACCTTGTATATCTGATAGTAACTGGCATGGCCTTCCAGGAGTTCACATTTTCCTTCAGAATTTTGTGTGTGAGGCTCCTTTGCCTGCCTGCTTTCAGTGTTGTTGTTGAGACTTCTGAAGCCTTTTTTTTTTTTTTTTTTTTTAAATTTTTTTTTGAACGTTTTTATTTATTTTTGAGACAGGGAGAGACAGAGCATGAACAGGGGAAGGTTCAGAGAGAGGGAGACACAGAATCTGAAACAGGCTCCAGGCTCTGAGCTCTCAGCACAGAGCCCGACGCGGGGCTCGAACTCACAGACTGCGAGATCGTGACCTGAGCCGAAGTTGGCCACTTAACCGACTGAGCCACCCAGGCGCCCCAGAGACTTCTGAAGCCTTTTGATTCCTGACCCTTTGTATGTAACCTTTTGTCAGCAGCCTGTAGAACCTTCTCTTTCCCTCTAGAATTGAGAAACTTCACAGTGATCTTCTTGGGTTTGGGGTCTCTTTTCACCCTTATGTCAGGCACTGGGTAGGTCCTTTCAATTTGGTAAGTCACCTGTTTTGGTTTTCTACATGTGTAATCGTTGGCCATGAGGGCTGGCAGGGATGGGGGCGGTTGAGTGTCGGGAAGCAGCGACGAGGCATGGTCGTAGAGGCTAGAGGAGCGGGGTGAGCCCCCTCAGAGCCAGCCCCTCCCTACCCCCAGCCTAGCTCCCAGGAGGACTGAGGAGGAAGAGGAGGAGGAGCTGGAGGAGACAGCCCAGGAAAAGAAGCTGCGCTTGGCCAAACTCTACTTGGAGCAGCTCAGGCAACAAGGTAAGCCCATGCACTGGGCCTGTGAGTTCAGGGTCTGTGCTTAAGGCCGCCTGCTGTACCTGATGGGTGACTGATGCAGGTACTTGGTGGGCTGTCAGAGCTCCTGGTGCCAGTGGCCCTGGGGGAGAATGGCTAGGAGAGTAACGGGCCTCCTGGGCTGGGCCAGACCTTCAGCTTACTTTATCTCTAAGTAAAGGCAGGGGGTAGGCAGGAGGAGACCCCTCCTTTGCCCAAGGCATCCTAAACTTTCCATGGGACACAGCTTGAGTGTTTGGGGCCCAGGATGGAGGTGGTGGTGGTGGGGATGGGAAGGGAGAAGTGGAGTCTCGGCCTCGGTTTACTTGGTCTGGTCTGTCCTTGCACAGAGGAGGAGAAGGCTGAGGCCCAGGCATTTGAGGAGGACCAGGTGGCAGGGCGCCTGAAGGAGGACGTGGTGAGTGTAGAGGGAAGGTGGTAGGAGAGAAGGGTGGGGCTGGCCCTGCTCCTGGGAGCTCACCCTTTCCTCTCTGTGCAGCTCGAGCAGAGAGGCAGGCTGCAGAAGTCGGTGGCAAAGGAGGTGAGTGGGCAGGGCACTTTGGTGTAAGTAAGCCTGGGGACTCAGGCTGTGGGGGTCTTTCTTTGCTCTGGAACATGGTGAGCACTAAGGCAGACAGGACGGACCAGATAAGGGTCTGATCCTTGCAGTTCTGTGTCCACTTTGCCTTCTGGTCAGGGTGGTGGGAAAGGATGGCGTGTGTGTGTGTGTGTGTGTGTGTCGGGGCCTTCCTGCCCCCTGTCTCAGTGACCCAGCCCTGCCCACCAGATTCAGGCCCCAGCCCCGGCTGACATCCAAGTCTTGCGGGGGCACCAGCTCTCCATCACATGCGTGGTCATCACCCCCGACGACTCAGCCATCTTCTCTGCTGCCAAAGACTGCACCATTATCAAGTGTGAGTGAGCAGCTGGGTGGGGGTGCAGCCTCACCAGGGGTCTTTGGGGAGGGCTAGTCTGCGGAGGAGGGAGTAATCAGGGCAGACCGAGGCCTGATGGGGAAAGCTTCTGGAGGTAAGTTTGCTCCTGAAGAAGTGTTTTGTGTGGGCGCCTGGGTGGCTCAGTTGGTTGAGCATCCAACTTCGGCCCAGGTCGTGATCCCATGCTTCCTGGGTTCGAGAACTGCGTCGGGCTCTGTGCTGACAGCTTGGAGCCTGGAGCCTACTTCAGATTCTGTGTTTCCCTCTTTCTCTGCCCCTCCCCCAGTCTGTCTCGGTCTCCCAAAAATGAATAAACATTAAAAAAAAAAAAAACGAAGTGTTTTCTGGATGACAATGGAAGCTTCTGCCCAGGAGTGGCACTAGTGACTCTGTGTTGCTGTCACTGGGGATGATGAGGCAGGATAATGATTGAATGAGGAGTGATGCTGCAGGTGGGCAGCTGGAGGGTACCTGAGGCCCTGTGCAGTCTTGGGATTGCATTCCTGGTCCTCCTGGGTCTCCCCTTTGACAGCGGAGTACTTTCCTCAGGAGAAACCAGAAGAACGCGCACCCTTGGTCCCAAAGCTCCATCCTGTCCTTTTCTTTGGGGCTTTATGGCTGCTTTTTGGCATTATTGTCACCATTTAACAGATGAGGAAATTGAGGGGACTTGTGCAGGGTCTCACAGTGGCTGAGCCAGATCTTTGGCCCTGAGGCCACGACCTTTTCCACAGCCCCATACTGCCCTTGAGGGGGTTGCCAGCCAGTCCTCTCCTCCGTCACAGTAGCCTCTCTCTTTCCTGGTGTTAGGGAGTGTTGAGAGCAGACGGAAGCTTCATGTGATCCCACGAGCCAAGAAGGGTGTGGAGGGGCAGCCCCCCGGCCACGGCAGCCACATCCTCTGCATGGCCATCTCCTCTGACGGCAAGTACCTTGTAAGGCAGGGTTGGCCCTGGGAGTGGGTGAGAGGCCCGGGCACACATCGGGTGCCTGGGGCCATTGTCATCATCTCCACAGGCCTCGGGTGACCGCAGCAAGCTCATTTTCATTTGGGAGGCCCAGAGCTGCCGGCACCTGTACACTTTCACGGGACACCGGGACGCTGTGTCGGTAGGAACTATGGATGTTTGGCGGTGCTTGGGTGATGGGGTGAATGAGGCAGGGGGTCCTTGAGGTCAGAGAACCTGTACTTCTGTGCAGTCGGTGGCACTGTAAAGGACATAAAGGGGTGAAGGGATAGGGAAGAGCTGGGAGAGGCTGAGTGGGCTTGCCTAAGAAGCAGGGAGCCCTCTGAGAAGTCTGCAGCTGCTTGATGGCTAGGGAGTGTGCCCTGACTCCTGTGCTTTGTGACCTGCTTTTCGGGAAGTCCTCCCTGGGCCTGACCCGTCTCGCCTGCCATAGTCCAGGTCCCCTTTCACCTGCTCTCTGTGTACCCTTAGGGGCTGGCCTTCCGCAGAGGCACCCACCAGCTCTACAGCACGTCCCACGACCGCTCTGTGAAGGTGTGGAATGTGGCGGAGAACTCCTATGTGGAGACACTGTGAGTGTGTGCGGGGAGAGGGTGTGCGGATGTGTGTGCTTGTTCGTGTGTGACCCATCCTGCCTCTGCCCCCCTCCAGCTTTGGGCACCAGGACGCCGTGGCCGCGCTGGATGCCCTGAGCAGGGAGTGCTGCGTGACAGCCGGGGGCCGAGACGGGACGGTGCGCGTGTGGAAGATCCCGGAGGAGTCCCAGCTTGTCTTCTATGGCCACCAGTAAGGAGATCCGCTGGGCCGGGTTGGGAAGGGTGTTGGGGAGAGGGGCCATGCCCCTTACTGCTCCTTTTGTCAGGGGCTCCATCGACAGCATCCAGCTCATCAATGAGGAGCACATGGTGTCGGGTGCAGATGATGGGTAAGAACTGCCTTTTGGATGTCTCGTGCCACTGCCACTGCCACTGCTCCTGGACTTGCCTCCTGGAATCCCCCTGTGCGGCTGGTGTGATTCCTTTCCGCTGAGTGGCCTTTCTGCCCTACCCCAGCCCCTCATGATCATATTCTCCGTTCGCAGCTCTGTGGCCTTGTGGGGCCTCTCTAAGAAGCGGCCACTTGCCCTACAGCGTGAGGCCCATGGGCTGCGGGGGGAGCCAGGCCTGGAGCAGCCCTTCTGGGTGTCATCGGTGGCAGCCCTTCTCAACACGGACCTTGTGGCTACAGGTGGGTGCTCTTTGAGGCAGGGAGGAGGGGGTTGCAGGGTGGGCTGGCGTGGGGGTGCCCACTGTCTCCCTGTCTCCCACAGGCTCCCACAGCTCTCGCGTGCGGCTCTGGCAGTGTGGGGAGGGCTTCCGACGGCTTGACCCTCTCTGTGACATTCCCCTGGTGAGTGAGGCTCTAGTGCCCAGCCTGTCTTTGCCACAGTCCCGAGGCCCAGGAGCTCGTGGCCCCTGGAATTAGACCCTTACTGTATTTTCCTACCAGAATGGAGGCTCCTCAGGTCAGGGCCAGCTATGACTTCTCTTTTTTATAGTCCCAGCTCCTAGCATAGGACCTGACAGGAACCCTCCCTCCTTTTTCCTCTTCCTTCTTCCCTTCCTCCCCTTTCCCCTTTTCTACTCCCTACCTTGTCCTGGGTGCAGGGGAACAAGGCAGGGACAAGGCAGGGAACATTGTGTGCAGAGCCATGGAGGGCCTGGTGCTGTGATGGGTTCTGTGAGGCTGGTGCCAGATTGACACCAGTCTAGGGCTTGTGAACGTGTGGCACCCTAAGGGACAGTGGCAGGATGGTCAACGACATCTGGTGACAGTGAAGGGCTTGGTGATGGTCATGGGGTCTCTAGGATCCCACAGCCAGGAGCTAAGCCCTGGGCTACCCCTGACACCCGACGTACTTGGCATACACTGTCTCCTTAAATCCTCACAAATTTCACTGTGCGGCTGCTGCTCTGTTATCATCCACCTCACAGGTATGGAGGCTGAGGCCCTGACAGGTCAAGGGCTGGTCTGGGTGCAGGAGGCAGAGCAGGGATTTAACCTGGCCTGCTGAGGCCAAGCCCTTGGCTGTGAGGCTGGGGCTGTGGTGTTGGGGGAATCTGTTCTCACATCTTCCCATGTCTCTCCCTCTTCTCAGGTGGGCTTCATCAATAGCCTCAAGTTCTCCACCGCTGGGGATTTCCTGGTGGCTGGGGTGGGGCAGGAGCACAGGTATGAGGCATCCTTGGAGGGGTGAGGGTAGTGAGGCTGGGCTACCTGGTGGGACTGGGGGTGGTGGGGGCTGGGCCTGGCCTCAGCTGCTCCTTTCGTTTTGTCTTCTGCAGGCTTGGCCGCTGGTGGCGCATCAAAGAGGCTCGGAACTCCGTCTGCATCATCCCCCTCCGCAGGGCCCCCAGGCCCCCCACTGCTGGCTCCTGACTCCTCTCCACTTTATTTAAGTCCTTCCCAGGCCAGGCCCTGCCCTCTTTGTATTAAAAGCCTCCTCTTTTGGGCCTTGTCTCTTGCAGCTTCTTGGGCGGGGACAGCGGGTGATGGTGGGACTGTGGCTTGGAAAAGGCCAGGGAGGGACAGGGCTCCCACAGTCTCCATTCTGCCCCTCTGATGGCAGAGAGCTTTTTATCCTTTTCCATGGAACTTGGGGATAGAGACCTCAGAAAGCCCCTGGTCCCTAAGTATCCTCTGTGACCTTATTAGGCCAGGTCTCTACCCACTGTTCTGGGCTGGTAGGTGTCAGAAGCTGACCTCTCAGCCAGGAAGCCATGGCTGTCCAATTATGTGTTGGGGCTGGCTGTGGAGTCTGAGAACTGACAAGACCACTAGGCCTACAAGTCAGGGTGTCAGGGTGACCTGCCCCCCACCCCCGCCATTCCTGCCAGGGCCAGGTCAAGAACCTGGAGGGGACAGACTGCCCCTGGGGTGGGAGTGACACGCTACACTGCTTATTGCCTGGGGACAAGTGTCAGACTTAGGAATAGTGTGGTCCCCTCAGGAAGCCACAGGCTTCTCTCCTGCTCCCATGCTCTTGAGGCCTCACCCTCAGACCTGCTCCTGCCTGCCCTTATTCTTCTGAGGCCAGCAGGGTCAGGTTCAAATCAAACCCCCAAAAATCCTGTTCGAGGTCAGAAGACGTCGATAGAATTCATTTCATGTGTCTCTCCTCCAATTCAGCTCAATGATGGCATAAACATACCTCCTGAAAGACTGCAAAGCAACACTGAAGTATACCTTAATATACTAACCCCTTTCCTATGGGCGTGCTCCTACTAGGGGAAATCCACAGCCTTTGAATCCTTGCTCCCCACTAAGTAATGCATCATTTTTCTTCTGACTGCTTTTATGATTTTTCTTGAGATTTGATATTCAGCAGTTTAATTACATGTGTGGGCATGGTTTTCTTTCTTTTTTTTTAAATGTTTATTTTTGAGATGGAGACAGAGCGCGAGTGGGGGAGGGGCAGAGAGAGAGGGAGACACAGAATCCGAAACAGGCTCCAGGCTCTGAGCTGTCAGCAGAGCCCAATGTGGGGCTCGAACCCACAAACTGCGAGATCATGACCTGAGCCGAAGTCGGATGCTCAACCGACTGAGCTACCCAGGCGCCCCAAGGCATGGTTTTCTTGAGTACATCTTTTTCTTTTTTATTGTGTTAAAATACACAAAATTTACCACTTTTAATTTACCTTTACTTTTTAATTTACCTTTACTTTTAATTTAATTTTTAATTTACCATTTTTAAGCATACAATTCAGTGGTATTAGGTACCTACACATTGTGCAGCTGCCGCCACTGTCCACCTGCCAAAAGCTTACAAATCTGAAACTCTATACCTATTAAATAATACCCCCCCCAACACACACACAGGCTACCTTCTCACGAGCCCCTAGCAACCACCATTTTACTTACGATTTTGACTACAACTAGCTCCTATAAGTGGAATTATACGCTGTTAGTCTTTTTGTGACTGATGCATTTCTGATGTATTTCACTTCAGATAATGTCCTCAAGGTTCATTCATGCTGTAGCAGGTGTCAGAATTTCCTTTCTCTTAAAGACTGAATAATATTCCATTGTACGTATATGCCACATTTTGTTTATCCATTCATCCACCAAATGGATTGCTTCCATGTTTTAGCTATCGTGAATGATGATGCTCTGAACACAACTGTACAAATATTTCTCCAAGACTCTGCTTTCGGTTTTTTTGGAGGGGTGTATGCCTAGAAGTGGAATTGCTGCGACATATGGGAATTTTATGGTTAATTTCTTGAGGAGCCTCCATACAGTTCTCTACAATGACTACCATTTTACATTCCCACCAACAGTGCACAAAGGTTCCAATTTCTCCCCATCCTTGCCAACACTTGGGTTTTTTTGTTTTGTTTTTGTTTTTTGATAGAGCCATCCTAATGAGTGTGAGGTGGTATCACCTTTCACTTTTGACTTGCATTTTCCTAATGATTCATCATGTTGAGGATCTTTTCATGCACTTCTTGGCCACTCAGGTATTTTCTTTGGATAAATGCTTATCCAAGTCCTTTGCCCATTTTGTAATTAGGTTGTTTGCTTTTTTGTTGTTGATCGAGTATATCTCCTTTGGTGTTTGCTGAGATTCTTGAATTTGTAAATTTATGCCTTTCACAAATTTGGGCAGTTCTTAGCCTTGCTTCAAAAGTTTTTTCTACATCAACTTCTTTACTTCTGGGACTCTAATAACATAAGTGTTAGACCTTTTAATATTGTCCCACAGATTGCTGAGGCTCTTTTAATTGTTTTCACAATATTATTTCTCTCTGGATTATTTCATTCCTGTTGCTCTATATTCAAGCTCACTGATTTCTCTGTCATCTGCATTCTGCTAATGAGCCTGCCAGTGAGTTATTTCAGACATTGTATTTTACAGTTATAAAATTTCCACTTGGTTCCTCTTTAAGTTTTTGTTTTGTTTTAATTTTTTTAAGTTTATTTATTTTGAGAGAGAGAAAGCACGAGTTGGGGAGGAGCAGAGACAGGGGAGAGAGAATCCCAAGCAGGCTCCGCACAGTCAGCACAGATCCTGATGTGGGGCTCGAACTCAAGAACCATGAGATCATGACCTGAAACGAAATCAAGAGTTGGGACACTTAACCAACTGAACCACCCAGGCGACCCTTGTTTGTTTGTCTTCTAGTAATCTCTGCACCTAATGGTGGGCTCAAACTCATGATCCTGAGATCAAGAGTTGCATGCTCTACCGATTGACCCAGCCAGGCATCCCTCTTTTGTTTTATTTTAGTTTTTATGTCTCTTCTGAGAACTATGTTTTTGTTCATTTTATAAAGGGTTCACCTTTACCATCATGGAAGATAGTTACAACTGTTTAAAACGTTGTCGTCTGATACTTGTAAACATTAAACTTGTAAATGTTGTCGTCTGATACTTGATACTTGTCTTTTTCCTTAAGAATTAATCAGATTTTCCTAGATCTTTATAAATTGAGTAATTCTGGATTGTATCCTGGATGTTTCCTCTAGCCAAGGAGATGATTTTTCAGAAGCTCATGGTGCTACCACTGTGACAGCTCTATGACTTTGCCATGGGGCAGAGCCATGGGAGAAAACAAAAACAGGAAAATGGGGGGTGGAGTGGGGGAAGGGATGCTGTCCATAATCTTTGGCTTGAGGAGGTGCCTTTTTTTGACCCTCTGGTAAAAAAGAGGGGCTTTCTCTTGGATCATTTGCCACCCACACTAGTGCAATTCTGTGTTTTGAGACACCTTCAGCTCTGATGTGGAAACAAATTGACAGTTCAAATTTTGTCTTTCTTCCCCAATCTACCTGCTATCGTCCACTTTTCAGAGTCCAGTTGCTTTCTCCCCAACTTTTTTTTTTAATTTTTTTAACGTTTTTATTTTTGAGACAGAGAGAGACAGAGCATGAATGGGGGAGGGGCAGAGAGAGAGGGAGACACAGAATTGGAAGCAGGCTCCAGGCTCTGAGCCATCAGCCCAGAGCCCGATGTGGGGCTCGAACTCACGGACCGTGAGACCGTGACCTGAGCTGAAGTCGGACGCTTAACCGATTGAGCCACCCAGGCGCCCCATCTCCCCAAGTTTTTAAAAATGTTCATTTTAGAGAGAGGGCATGTGAGTGGGGCACAGGGAGAGGGAGAGAGAGAGAATCTTAAGCAGGGCTCAATCTCATGACCCTGGGATGAAATCAAGAGTTGGGTGCTCAACCAACTAAGCCATCCCAGTGCCCCTCCAGTTGCTTTTGGTATTCTAGCCATAGTTTTTAGGTGTCATCATTGGGAAAGATTAGCTGTAATGCCCTTATTCCATCTTGCCAGCACCAGACTCCATGGTATTTTAAAGAAATTTTAAAAGATGGTCTTTTCTATGGGGCACCTGGGTGGCTCAGTCAGTTAAGCCACCGAATCTTTTTTTATTTTTAATGTTTATTTATTTATTTTGAGAGAGAGAGAGCACGAGACAGGGAGGGGCAGAGAGAGAGGGAGAGAGAGAGAATCTCAAGCAGGCTCTGTGTTGTCAGTGCAGAGCCCCATGTGGGACTCGAACTCACATACTATGAGATCATGACTTGAGCCGAAATCAAGAGTTGGACACAACCCACTGAGCCACCCAGGTGCTCCCACTGACTCTTGATTTTAGCTCAGGTCATAATCTCTCATTTCATTGACAGCACAGAGACTGCTTGGGATTCTTTCTCTCCCTCTCTCTCTGCCCCTCCCCCATTCACACTCTCTTTCTCTCCTCTCTCAAAATAAATAAATAAAGTTAAAAAAAAAAAAAGATGGTCTTTTCTAGACGTCCAGATAGCCAAGACACATGAAAAGATGCTCAATATCACTCATCAGGGAAATGCAAATAAATGAGATATCACCTCACACCTGTCAGAATGGATTAAAAAAAAAAAAGTGTTGTTAAAAAAAAATTTAATAAAAAAAAAAAAGGGGGCGCCTGGGTGGCTCAGTCGGTTGAGCGTCCGACTTCGGCTCAGGTCACGATCTCGCGGTCCGTGAGTTCGAGCCCCGCGTCGGACTCTGGGCTGATGGCTCAGAGCCTGGAGCCTGCTTCCGATTCTGTGTCTCCCTCTCTCTCTGCTCCTCCCCCGTTCATGCTCTGTCTCTCTCTGTCTCAAAAATAAATAAATGTTAAAAAAAAATTTAAAAAAAAAAAGTATTGACAAGAAGGTGGAGAAAAAGAACCCTCGTGCACTGTTGGTGGGAATACAAACTGATGCAGCCACTGTAGAAAACAGTATGGAGGTTCCTCAAAAATTTTAAAATAGGGGCACCTGGGTGGCTCAGTCGTTTAAGCGTCTGACCTGGGTGTAGGTCATGATCTGACAGTTCGTGGGTTCTAGCTCCGCATCAGGCTCTGCTGACAGCTCAGAGCCTGGAGACTGCTTCGGATTCTGTCTCTCTCTCCCTCTCCCTCTCTCTCTCTCTCTCTCTGCCCCTCCCCTGTTCTTGCACTATCACTCTCTCATAAATAAACATTTAAAAAAAATTACAAGAAAATTTAAAAATAGAATACCTTATGATCCAGCAATCACACTACTGGGTATTTACCCAAAGGATACAAAAACACTAATTCTAAAGGATATATGCACCCCTATGTTTATTGCAGCGTTATTTACAATAGCCAAATTATGGAAGCAACCCAAGTATCCATGGACAGATGAATGGACAAAGATACACACACACACAGGAATATTATTCAGCCATAAAAAACATGAAATCTTACCATTTGCAACAACATGGATGGATCTAGAGAGTATAATGCCAAATGAAATGCCAGAGAAAGACAAATACCATATGATTTCATTCATATGTGGAATTTAAGAAACAAACAGGGGCACCTGGGCAGCTCAGTCAGCTAAGCGTCCGACTTTGGCTCAGGTCATGACCTTGCAGTTTGTGAGTTCGAGCCCCGCATCGGGCTCTGTGCTGACAGCTCAGAGTTTGGAACCTGCTTTGGATTCTGTGTCTCGTTCTCTCTCTGTCCCTCCCCTGCTCACCCTCTGTCTCTCTCTGTCTCAAAAATGAATAGAACATTAAAAAAATTTTTTAAGAAACAAAGGGGGAAAAAAGAGAGAGAGAGAGACAAATCAAGAAACAGACTCTTAACTATAGAGAACAAACTAATGGTTACCAGAGGGGAAGTGGGTGGGGGAATGGATGAAATAGGTGATAGGGATTAAAGAGTACACTTACCGTGATGAGCACTGAGCAATGTACGGAATTGTTGAATCATTATATTATACACCTGAAACTAATACAACACTGTATGTTAACTATACTGGAATTAAAATTAAAAGCTTAAAGAAAAAAAAAGATGTTTTTTTCTATTTACCCAACGTTCACTACTTCTGAGGCCTTTAATTCTACCTGCTGATGTGGGCTTCCATATGGGATCTTCCTTCAACATTTCTTTTAATGTGAATCTGTTAGCAATTTTGTTTTCTGAATTCTTATTTTTCTTTGAAAATGGCTTATCTTAAAAAAATCAAGGTTATAATTTATGTATAGTGAAATGAAGAAATTTTAAATGTGCAGCTAAATAAGTCTTGCCAAATGCATACATCCCATAAATCTGTACCTTATCAAGATATAGGGCATTTCTATCACTCCAGAGAATTCCTTCATGCCTCTTTCTAATCTGCCCTAATTCCCAAAGGCAACCGTGGTTCTGATTTCTATCCCTATGTATTAGTTTTGCCTGTTATCAAACTTTGTATATGGAATTATACAAAATGTTCTGTTTTGTGTTTGTCTTTTTTCCCCCTCAACATAATGTCTGGAGATTTATCGATGTTATTACATGTATTGTTAGTTCTTTACTTTTTATGGTTTAATAGTATTTTATGAGTATACTCATAAAAATATTTATCCATTCCCCTATTTATAGACATTTGACTTGTCTCCAGTATTTGGCTCTTATGAATGTAATGCTACAAGCATTCCTGTACAAGTCTTTTTGTGAACATACATTTTCATTTCCCTCAAGTAAATATGAAGGAGTGGAATTGCTGAGTCACAGAACAGGTATATGTGTATGCTTAATTTTATCAGGGGCAGACAAACTAATTTCCAAATTGGTCATTCCATTCTGCCAACATTTGGTCTCAGTTTTTAAAAATTCTTTCATTTGAGCCATTATAATGGATAAGTAGTGGTATCTCATTGTAGCGTAAGTTTTGACTTTCCCTAATAAGCAACGATGTTGAGAAACTTTTCATGTGTTTGGTGGTTGTTTGTATATCTTCTTTTATGGAGTATTAAGTCTTTTGCCCATTTTTATTGGGTTGCTTATCTTTATTATTAAGTTGCAGAAGTTTTTCTATCCTGGACTAAAGACCTTTGTCACATTCTCTCTCTGTCTCTATGTATATATAATATATACAGTGAATATTCTTTTCTTTAGCCTGTGACTTCAAAAAAAAGTTGAGGTATAATTGACATACAACATTATATTAGTTTTAGGTGTACAGCATAATGATCTGATATTTGTATATATTGTAAAATGCTTACCACAGTAAATCTAGTTAACATCTGTCACCACACAGTTACAGAAGTTTTTTAACTTGTTAAGAGAATTTTTAAGATTTACTCTCAGGGGCACCTGGGTGGCTCAGTCAGTTAAGTGTCTGACTCTTGATTTTGGCTCAGGTCATGATCTCACAGTCATGAGATCAACCCCCCCCACCCCCACCCCCTTCAGGCTCCACGCTGACAGCATGGAGCCTGCTTGGGATTCTCTCCCTCCCTCTATCTCTGCCCCCCCTCACTTGCACTCATGCACTCTTTCTCTTTCTCTCAAAACAAATAACATCTAAAAACAAAAACAAAAAAGAGGGCCGCCTGGGTGTCTCAGTTGGTAAGCATCCGACTCTTGATTTTGGCTCAGGTTATGTTCTCACAGTTTGTGAGTTCGAGCCCCACATCAGGCTCCACATTGGCAGTGTGAAGCCTGCTTGGGATTCTCTCTCACCCTCTCTCTGTCCCTCCCCCATCAAATAAATAAAATAAAATAAATAATAATAAAACAAAGAGATTTACTCTCTTGGCACCTCTCAAACATGTCATACAGTGTGTTGACTGTGGTCTCCATACTGAAAAATATGGTACATGTCATGTATTTGTAGGTCACCCTTGCACAGGAGCCATGATAATCTTCTTTGCATAGTTCCAATTTTAGTGTATGGGTTGCCCAAGTGAGCACCCAGCTGACCTTTAAAAATGCTATCTTTTGATAAACAAATGGTTTTAATTTGGATGAAGTCCATTCTATCAATATTTTGTACTTAGTGTTTTCTCTGTCTTGTCTAAGAAATCTTTGTCAACTCCAAGGTCACAAAATAATTCTCATGGTTTTTCTACTAGAAGCTTTATAGTTTTAGCTTTAATTTTTGTTAAGATCTATGACACATCATGTGTGGGTGTGTTTTGTCTATGATATTAGATAGGGGTCAAGATTTTTTCTTTTTTCCCCATTGAAAATGCATTTCCTTTCTGTACTGAATTATCTTGATACATTAAAGAAAATCAATACACTGTGTAAATGTGAGTCTATTTCTGGCTTCTTCATTCTGTTTCATTGATCTGTTTGTCTCTTCTTACACTAAAACCACATTGTCTTGATTACTGTAACTTTATAGTCTTCCAAGACAGTAAGTCTTGAAATCAGATAATGTAAGTCTATTTTGTCTAAGTGGGTACCCCTGTTCTCTCTTGGTTCCTTTTGCATGGAATATCTTTTTCTATCCCTTCACTTTTAGGCTCATGTGTGTCCTTGAAACTTAAGTGAGTCTTTGTTAACTAGCATTACCTGGGTCTTTTCTGTTTGTTTTGTCCATTTAGCCACTCTGTGTCTTTTTGATTGGAGAATTTAATCCATTTACATTTAAAGTACTAACTGATAGGTAAAGATTTACTAATGCCATCTTATTGTTTTCTGGCTCTTTTGTAGTTCTTTTATTACTTTCTTCTCTTGCTGTCTTTCTTTGATGTTTTTCCACAGTGGTATGCTTAAAAAAATTTTTTTTAAGATTTTATTTTTTGTTAGGCAATCTCTACACCCAACATGGGGCTCGAACTTACAGCCCCAAGATCAAGAGTCACATGTTCTACTGACTGAGTCAGCCAGGTGCCCCTATAGTGGTATGCTTTGATTTCCTTTTTTTTCTTTTGTGTATCTACTGTATGTTTGTGCCTTGTGGCTACCATGAGTCTGACATAAAACATTTTATAGTCTAAGTTGATAACAACTTCAATTGTATATACAACATACCCTTTTACTCCTCCCCCAACTCTGTTTTTGATGTCATAATTTACATCTTTTTATATTGTGTATATATTGACAAATTGTTGTAGCTATAGTTATTTTTAATACTTTTGCCCTTTAACCTTTGTACTAAAATTAAGTGATTAGCACAGCACCAGATTACAATATTACAGTATTCTAAATCTGACTGTATAACTTACCTTTACCAGTGTGGTTTATATTTTCATATGTTTTTGTTATTAATTAGCATCCTTTCATATCAGCTTGAAAAACTCCTTGCAGCATTGCTTGTAAAGCAGGTCTTGTGGTGAGAGAGATGAACTGTCAGCTTTTGTGTGGGAAAGTATTTATCTTGTCTTCATTTCTAAAGGACAGCTTTATTCCTGATTAGCAGGGTTTTTTTTTTTTTCTTTTAGCACTTTAAATATATCATATCTTTGAATATATCACTTTCTCATGGCCTGTTCTGCTGAGAAATCCACTGATACCTTTAAGGAGTTTCCCTTATATGTGAGAAAATGTTGCTCTTGTTGCTTTTAAATTTTGCAGGGGTGGGGCACCTGGGTGGCTCAGTTGGTTAAGCATCTGACTTCAGCTCAGGTCATGATCTCATGGCTTGTGGGTTCAAGCCCCGTGTCGGGCTCTGTGCTGACAGCTTGGAGCCTGCAGCCTGCTTTGGATTCTGTGTCTCCCTCTCTCTCTAGTCCTCCCCTGCTCATGCTCTATCTCTCTCTCCTTCAAAAATAAATATACCTGCTCCATACTTCTTATTCCTTCTCGAGAGGATTCTTAAGATTGTATGTCTTCTCTCAATCCTGTAAAGCCAGGCTGAATTCTGATAGCCTCCTGTTTGCTTTCCCTAGGGCAATGCTGAATGTTCAAATTGTGTTCTTTCTCAGTCCCACAGAGTCAACTGGCTTTGTATGCATGCTCACTGGCCATCTGCAAAGGCTTCTACTCGTCATCCTCAGAAGCCTACACAGGGAGCCAGCCATGGGTAAGGGAGTATGGGGTGAGTGGCACAGAGTGCTAGAGATGCCCATATGCCAGCTGGGGAATCTGAAGGTGAGGCATCCTCAGTGGCTTGTGGGCAGGCTTCCTGAAGGAGTCTGGTTAGAAGGACCCACATCCCTTTGATACATTTTGAGCCCTACCTGATATTCTCTCAGTTCCTCCCCACTGCTCAGTCATGTGGCTTACCTCAGTGTTCTGGAAGATATGAGAAATGCACTCTCAGTGACACCTGGGGCTGTGACTCTGAGGGGCTACCAGGGACTCACACTAACCAGGTGGGTTTTCACAGGACAAGAACAGGCAAAGGTGGGGAGGTCTTTTGGCAAGTGCCTTTTGTATGGTTCAGAGCTAAGAACACAGCTAAGAACTTCTATAGTAGCCACTCCTCACCATAAAATGTAGCCTTGAGTCCCTCAGGGAAGAAGACAGGAGGGCACCTGAGCCCATTGCAGTCTGCAATGGGGGCCCCAGGTGGTCCTGGAAGCTTCATGGAGTTTCCTGGGCCTTATATGGATGGTTCAACAATTCAACTCTTCCAAGGTAATCATTGGTAGCAATTTGGTACATATACCTTTCTCCCCCTTTATATGCATTTACTATATATGTATAATTATGTATCTTGATGACTTTACTTACATGAATGGGATCATAATGATCTCCAACTTTTTCACTTACAAATATATCTTAGATACACTTTCTCATCAGTACATATAAATCAAATTCATTATTAAAAATTTTTTTTCTTTCTCTCTTTCTTTCTTTCTTTCTCTCTCTCTCTCCTTCCTTCCTTCCTTCCTTCCTTCCTTCCTTCCTTTAAATAAGTTCTACATCCAACATAGGGCTTGAACTCATGACCCTAAGATCAAGAGTCACATGCTCTACTGACTGAACCAGTCAGGCACCCCTAAATTCATTTTTTTTACAGTTATAATTTATTAGTATTCTCTGAGTATAAATGGACCGTTAACAATTAAATCAATCCTCACTTTTACCAATTAGGGATATGATCAATGACTGGTTATTTTTGTATACCTGTACATTAGTGGGCCAATATTCTAGTGTCTTACTTTTGTATTCAGGGCTTTGGACATTTCCAGCAGAAAAGAATGGACAGCACTTTTGTCTTTTCCTTGGATGCAGCTCAATTATTGGGAGCATCCTTGTGCCTGAGTCACAGCTGCCCTTATGACATCATAGGTCTCCCCCTCCACTCCATCTACCCATCCATGGCTAGAGGAAGACAGACCTGAGGGGATTTGAACCATCTACACCCAATCCAATGGTGAGTAAGTGAGAGACAGACAAACCAGGCTTTTTAGGGATGTCTCCATAAATCTCTTAGGATAAGGGGATCCCCCTGGCATATGAATAATCTGGGAAGCCCTGGAAGCTAGAGATACTGAATGCAGAGGGAGGGAGCACAGCTTCACTCTTGACTTTTCCCTAACTGCTGATTGCAGGAGAAGGACCAGCCTCAAAATATTAATGAACCCACTGAAGATGAGTCTCAGCAGAAAGAGGAACCGACCAGTTTATCCTCAGTACCACTGACCTCAGAGAATAATGTAGAGGTGGGAGGAGCCTTGACTTGGATGTCTCTGGTCCTTGTGTCCTAGTGCCTGTAGCTAGTGTTTTTTGCATGGTCTAGAACTAAGAAAGGAATAAACTCATTCTTGTTTGTCCTCTTTCCCCATTTCTTTTTCAGGCTGAAGATGTAAATACAGTTGAGACACAGACAGTGGATGGTGCTGATAAGAAAGCTAGACAAGTATGAGCTCCTATCCCCCAAGACCACACAGGGCTGGGGCTGGGAATGTAGGGGCTGTGTTTGTGGAATGGAATAGCCAACATATGGAAAGCTGAGCTTGAGCAATATTTGTCTGTGTGTGTGTGTGTGTGAGAGAGAGAGAGAGAGAGAGAGAGAAAGAGAGAGAGAGAGAGCGAGCATGTGCATATATGTTTGCTTGTTAAGAGTTAAAATGTGAAAGTCAAGAAGAGTAAGGATGGGGAAAAGATAAGAAATAAACTTTATGGGGTGGGGGATACTTAATACCATAACATGACAGAGGAAGAGAGCAGGTTGTGGTTTGGAGCTGGAGTCAAGGATGAAAGGACAGGATTAGCAAAAGATGCCACTTCTCTAGCAGGTGAGTGGAGTCTGAAAGGAAGGATCATAGGTCTTGATCAGGTGGAACATGTAACTTTTTGACCCATAGGTCATGTGTTCTTGCCCTAGGCTGGCCAACTTAATCCATATAAAATAGACAGGGCAGACGTACTCGCATTTTACAGATGGAGACTTTGAGATTCAGAGGTCAACATGTTGTGTCCATGTCCATTAACCAGAGAGTGGCAGAGACAGGACACCTACCTGGTCTTCTTGTTCCAGCCAGTGCCTTGTCCAGTGCTCCTGAGCTTCAGAAGAAGGGCTGATTGTAGATAGGGAATCTGGGCCCCTTTCTGGCATGCCCCCAAACTCAAATGGGTGGGGAACATTTTCAAAATGCCCCCTCCTTTTTTTTTCTTGCAAGATCCCAAGAAATCAAAATAAGCCCTCTACCAGTAATAATCAAGAGGTCATAAAGATCCAGGCCTGGTGGCGAGGCACCCTGGTGCGCCGGACACTACTGCACGCGGTAATCAGAGCGCTGATCATCCAGCGCTGGTGGAAGCACATCCTGACAAAGCTAATGGAGAGGAGGCGGCGGACAGCACTGGAGACCTTTACACGGAAGGAGTGGGCGGCAGTCAAGCTGCAGTCCTGGGTCCGCATGTGGCGCATCCGGAGACGCTATTGCCGTTTGCTCAATGCTGTCCGCATTATCCAGGCCTACTGGAGGTGCCACTCCTGTGCTTCCCAGGGTCTCATCAAGGGCCAGTACAGAGTCACTGCCAACCAGCTGCATCTGGAGCTAGAGATCTTGCTGGGCTCAGGGCCTTGCATTGTGACAGAGTGTATTCCCCTCCCAATAAAACAGTGAAGTGGTCTTCCCCCAGGCTCTTTCTTTGACAGGTTCCAGGAGGTCAGGGCACATGATAGCAGATACTTCACATCTGGCACTGAGGAATGGGCCGGGTTGTCCAAAGGCCCGAGTGTGTTAAGGGGAAGGATCCTGAGCCTTTGTCCAGACTGAGGAGACACTGATTAGCAAGGTCTGCCATAAGTAGAAAAGTTGGTGAAACCTATCTGTCATGTGGGCCAACTCTGGGAGCATCCTTCATGTAAATGGTGCCCCTCCCCAAGGTTGCATATAATGGAGGCCTTGTGGGGGTGGGGGTTAGTGATGGCAATGGCAACACATTTGTCGGGAATTCACCCACCTAGGTCTAATTGCTTAGGGCTTGTTCTCTCACCTGCATGAATGAGAGGAGCCCACCCACCCCAAGCTCTGTGATCACGATTCCCATTGGCTCATAAACTGGCCCCCATTATAAAAGGCAAGGAGAGATGGAAAGAAGGAGGCAGGCTGTTTCAGATTGGTAGGTGGCAGGTTTAATAAGTAAATGAACTTATGTATGAGGCTTGTCTTGTGTGGCTGCAAGGTGAGTAGATCTCACCTGCCTGCCAGAATCTTAAAAGTTTATATATAAGCCTTAATAGGGTTGAGACACATATACTGTCCAGATGTTCTCAATGCCACATTGCTCTCTCAAGGCTATGTCCTTGAAAAAGGCTCCCACTGTGGCATGGTGGGTGGCATGCACATTCCAAGGATAAGGGAGGGGATGAGGGGCCTTCAGTTGCCTGGGTCCAGCTTGCAAGTCAATGTGCAGTCATATCCTCTCAATGACCTTCTTCAAAACTCCCTGCCCAACTGGGGGCTGTATCCTCATACCCAGCCTCCAAGTCAGAATGAGTCAAACTGTAAATTGTTAAGAGTGCATAGCCCCAGTCTTCATTCCTATTTCAAACTCATCCTCCAGTCCCAAATGGAGGCTAGGATTCATTCCCCTTCAGACCTGTGGGAGGTTCCACCGGAGTGGAGCTGGGAAAGAACGCACTCCACTGCTAGCCTAACCCTCTAGTGAGTGTCAGGTCATAGCATCTCACAGATAAAGAGTTAAGAAAGGTCAACCATGTCTCCCTCACCCTATCCCCAGGCTCAGTCTTAGCAGAGGCTGGTCCAGCTGGAGCTGGGGCCTCTGACAGTCACTTCCTATGAAAAGCTGTCCCGCTGGGGTGGGATTGGGGCCTAGGTCGTGATAAAGGGGCCATTAAGAGGTCAAGGTTAAGCTGTCCCTTTGCCCATCTGGGCACTGCTATCCCATGGTTTCCTATAGACACAGGGTCCTGGGGTCTTGGGTTATTCTCCATCAAGACTGCAAGCTCAAAAGCCTTATATCTGGTCCTGCTCCATCTGCTCTGCCCTGACAAACTAGTCCTTCAGCTCACAGGGTTCTGAGATACTGCCTGGAGGCCTCAGGTTCCAGCTCTCTGTATTGCACTGGGGCATGAGCTCTGTATGTCCAGCTCTGTGCCTCTGTGTCCCACCCCTGTGTCTCACACAGGTTCTGGTCTCTCACTCTGAAGGACTTCTGTCTTTTTCCTTGACTACCTTTCCCTCTTGTGTTCAGTGTCTCAGAGTAAAGAGCAAGGATTTTGGAGTCAAACCCTAGGTCAGATCCCTTACTCCACCACTCACTGCTGTGTGGCTGTGGACACATTTTACCTCTCTGAGCTCATTTCCTGAGCTGATTCTCATCTTTCAGCACAAAGGTCAAGTGCCATAAAAATTTAGCATCAGCAACAAAACAAGGAAAGGGGTCACACCCACCTTAAAAACTGGCAGCCAGGGAAAATCTGCAAATTTGGGGATGCAGTAGAGTACCCCAGAGAGCACAGCAAGGTGTTCTCATTATCATTGGGGTGCAATGGTCCCAGGCCCTCTCAGTGCACAGAGATAGGGAATATATGTTTGTGCATACACACAAGCACACATTATCTATCTATCTATCTATCTATCTATCATCTATATCATCTATCATCTATCTATATTGAAATGTATGAGTTCACACTGATATCTCCAATTACAATCTAAAATCAGAGTTCATTCTAGTTTTCTACTTTATATATTTCTACCTCCTGTTTCCAAGATTAAGACACCTGGTCCCAATTATACTTAATACATTTTCTTATCTGGTCTCCTCTGTATGTAATTAATCTTCCATGGCTGCTGCTGGCTATGCAGACATTGTCCTCACTCTGCTTGAGCTCTGACACCCTGCTGGGCCATTACCCTCTTCATGTATCTCAGGCTCCAGTTTCCCGCATTGGTTGCTGTCCTCTGTGAATGCCCCTCTCACCTAACTTGGGGCTGGCATGAAATTTCAAGATGCCCTCTGCACAGATACCCTCCTTGCTGTACTCAAGTTCTGATTTCCTATACCATTAAGGATGCCCTCTTCATCTTGTCCATGCTATGATACCTACTACTGCCATGGCCTTGAACTCCCATGTCCAGACCCCCCCGCCCCTGCTTTACTCTGCCTGGGATCCAAATTTGCAACTCTCTTATGCCAACACCTTCCTCACCCTCTTGGAATCCACGCCCTGTTCTGTGTCACAGTTTCTCTTGCCCTTGTATACCTATGTTGCATTGCCCAGCCTAATGGCTTTCAGACTAAATTGTTCAGGAAGGGAAGGGACTAAAATGAGGGAAAGGATGAGAGGAAACTACAATTTCCATTTAAAAACAGAGAAAAACCATCTGCAGAAAAAAATTCCCAGTCATTAAAATCTGCTTCAACATTTTTATCTCAAACCTCAACGAAACATGACCATAAAGAAAACCAGAAAAATGTCCATGAGAAAATGGCTCAACATGTTTGAACACAGGTTCAGGTCTTCTTCTCTCGGTGTAAATTCATAGGAATAACAGAAAAAGAATATATTTATTTTAAAAATCTCTAATAGAGGCGCCTGGGTGGCTCAGTAGGTTGAGCATCCAACTTCAGCTTGGGTCATGATCTCATAGTTTGCAGGTTCAAGCCCTGCATTGGGCTTGCTGCTGTCAGCGCAGAGCCCACTTCAGATCCTCTGTCCCCCTCTGTCTCTGTCTCTCCCCCATTTGTTCTCTCTCTTTCAAAAATAAAATAACCATTTAAAAAATTAAAATAAAAAATCTCTAATAGTACCTAAACATTTAGGAAGGGAACTAAAATGGACAGAAATTATGTGGCTTCCTTAAAGGACAGAAGGCAGATGTGAAAACACCGAAAGAACATATATCAAAGCTCTAAAAAAAGGTCTCCTATCAAGGAAGAGAATGGCCATGCAGTCCCTCCAAGCTTGGAAGCAGCTGATTCAGGAGGCAGCAGGGGCTGGTGGCTACTGTGGGGACTAGCTGGGATATAACCATAGAAGGGGCACCCAGCTCTAGCTGAGCCATGTGGTTGGCAAGAGAAGGACTATCTCCAGGGAGGAGCTATGATTGGTAGGGCCTGATACCATGTGACTCCCTTGCACAGCAAGACTCCTGCCCAGGAGACCACCCACCATGAGATCCCACCCCATGCTTCCCTTGCAACCTATGGACATAGCAATCATCAAGAGGCAAAGAGGAAATCACAAGACAAAGATGAGTACCCAAACAAGAATCACTAAGCTTTGGAGGAAACCAACTGCAGAAAAAAAGCATCCCTAGACTCAATAATGAGAAACACAATGGCCAAGGGAAAGACTAAGAAGGCAACTTAAAGAGGTGGAATTAATATTCTCAGTGGATGGGAGGAGACATTTTAGCCATAAAAGAACAAACCAGGGGTGCCTGGGTGGCGCAGTCGGTTGAGCGTCCGACTTCAGCCAGGTCACGATCTCGCGGTCCGTGAGTTCGAGCCCCGTGTCGGGCTCTGGGCTGATGGCTCAGAGCCTGGAGCCTGTTTCCGATTCTGTGTCTCCCTCTCTCTCTGCCCCTCGCCCGTTCATGCTCTGTCTCTCTCTGTCCCAAAAATAAATAAACGTTGAAAAAAAAATTAAAAAAAAAAAAAAAGAACAAACCATTATTTAAAAGAGCTATTTATGGATCTTAGAAAGGAACAGTGTTAAAATTCAAACTTGATAGATGGGATGAATAGCAGAATGGACATCACCAAAGTTAATGAGTAGAAAGTTTGACAAGAGAACTCTTGAAATACAGCAGAAAAGGGAAAGATTCAGGGGCGCCTGGGTGGCGCAGTCGGTTAAGTGTCTGACTTCAGCCAGGTCACGATCTCGCGGTCCGGGAGTTCGAGCCCCGCGTCGGGCTCTGGGCTGATGGCTCAGAGCCTGGAGCCTGTTTCTGATTCTGTGTCTCCCTCTCTCTCTGCCCCTCGCCCGTTCATGCTCTGTCTCTCTCTGTCCCAAAAATAAATAAACATTGAAAAAAAGAAAAGGGAAAGATTCAGAGAAATGAAAAGGTTGAAGAAAAGCAAATTTAAAAATGGAGCACTGATCCAGAAGTTCTACTCATGGTTGAATTAGTGTTCTTGAGAAAGGAAGCACAGAGATGAAGAGCAGGAACCTTCAAGGCATTAACGAGTTTCTCAGAATTCATCAAGGAGATTCAATTGCCCTAAAAAAGGTGGCATCCATCTGTTTTCCAAACAGGTTGCAGCACAGTCTCATAGCTGATGAAGATAATATACGTAAACATTTGAAGAGGAAGAAAAAATCCAGAAACTACCCACTCAGGAATAAGTTTCAGACTGACCTCAGCCTTCTCAGCAGCAACACTGGGTGTGAGGAGATTAAGTGGAGTGACACCCTTAATGTTCTAAAAGAAAAGAAATGTAAGCATTGAATGATATACCACCTACAACATCATTCAAGTCTAAGGGCAAAAAATGAAAGACATTTTTATTAATTCAAAGTTTACATTGAAAGTCTCTCAAAGTATTTCTGGGAAATGAATTCCACAATAAAGGAAAATGAATCCAGGAGAATGACATAAGAAGCAGTAATGAGTACAGATGCCATTAAAATTTGTTGTTACAAGAAAGATTTTTCTATTAAAAATATGTGTACTATCTCAGATGATACTAACATGAGAGGATGCTGGAGGCAGTGAGTGAAGTAAGGAAAATTGGGCAGAAGTCCTTGCCAGATTTGGGGTAGAAGTGACAGATACTGATTGGGTCAAAATTTTCCATGACATAAAATTTAAAGTGTAAATGTTAAAATGAATCTAAGTATAAATAAGTACTAGAAGAAAAGGAATAAATTGTATAACTTTTATAGAAATTTGAAATTATGTTCAGAGAAAACAAATCTAAAATATGAGGAGATAAACAAACTAGGGGTTTGTTTTTACATTACAGAAATCTGAGCATGGACAATCCAAGCCTGGTGTAGCAGTTCATGTAACTAAGCTACTAGTTTCTCATCTGCTCCTCCTCATTATCTTAGAGATGTAAGCCTTATTCTCATGTCCTCAAAGTGATTACCAGAGTGGTGGCTATCAAGCCTACTTTTTAGGGAAGAAGAGGGTTCAGGCAGAATGACAAAAAGGATTCATTGGCATTCTTAAGGAACTTTCCCAAAAGACTTACCCAGCAACATCTCATTGGCCAGTGAGTATCACATGGCCACTCCAGTCAAAAGACATCCTGAGAAACGTCATTTTACTTAAATGAGCATGTTGCCAACTCCAATGAAATCAGTTCTTTTGGTAAGAAAGAAGGGTGTGGATATGGGTAAGCAACTCACAATCTCTGTCACAATTGCTAAAATAGTAGAAGGGAAGAAACTCACCAACCTCCAAACTCACTGAAAACTCAATCTGACAAAAAACAGGGAAAGAAAAACAGATCATAAGAAAAAATGATAGATATAAAGCACAAAATAAGATGGTAGTAAGTCCATATATATTAGGAATCAATAAATGTGAATTAGTAATATCCATCTATTAAAAAATGTTCTCCTTCTGAGTTAAACAGATCTTGCTTTTGGTAGACATGGAGATGAATTATACAGACTCCCCTTCAAGGAAGAACCTGCTGCCTTGGCTCCTGGGAGTGCTGATAGCAGCCGTCAGCCCTTTCAGGGACTGCTTCAGCTGCAAAGAGCCTGCCTTGCCCAAAGTCAAGCCCTTCAGATACCACCCTCAATGACTGATCTAAGTGAATGTGTAAAGACCTGGCCATTTGGACTTAATGTGGGTCAATCTTGCTAGGCCATTTCAGCAACAGAACTTCCTGTGGTGCTTGCTAAGGCTGCCAGCTGAATTGCTGCATCTTCTCCCTCTACCCAATCCTGTTTCCTTCCCTTTCTTCCCATAGGTGTTGATCCCAAGGGTATTCCCTAATACATAGCCTGAATACTAAACTCCATCTCCTTTCCTGGAGAACCCAAAGTACAACAGTTGATGCCAGAGGTTGCCTGAGAAAGAAGATAATAAGATGGGGTTTTGAAGTGGGATCACTGACTTCATCAGTGCCTGGTTGGCAACAAGGACCCCAAATACTAGTGGTATGTGCAGCACAAATAGCCCCTGACACAGGGTGGTGGTTTAAATGGAAACCTTCTCAAGCGTGAATGGGATCATATATATATCCACTAGCTGGTGTGACATAGCAAGCATTTGGAAAGTAGGGGGGAATTAACTATAAAGAATTGGATGGCTATTTTAGGCTCTATGAAGCTCTAGAAAAAGATAACAGATGGCTGAGAACAAGTAACAGGTAATTAAAAAGTAAGTGTAAAAGCCAGAGTGCCTTCTTGATGGCATATGAAGAAACTCTTGTCTACAATGGTAGGGCTTAAAAAAGCTGAGGGCCAGGCCCAGGGCTTATCATCAAAGTGGCCAACATCCTAAGAAGGTTAAATTCTCCATCAAGGTAGGATGTTCTGCCAAAATCAGGGCAGGAAAAAGATGGAACTCTGACACATGGGATAGGATAATTTGGGTTGATGGCCCCCCAAATCTTTAATTCCCAAGTTCCCCTGAACCCTTTGAATCTGAAGAAATGTGATACTCCTCCTTAACTTCACTGATAGTAATGGTGACAGACAATGGGAAACTGAAGATGCAAACTACATGAGCAGGTAGACTCTTGAGTACCCACCATTCTTGTGCCATCAGCCCTCTAAGCTCATACTCATGTGGGCTTATAGGGAATCCCTTGGGTCCAGCTGACATAAGAGGAAAATGCCTGACTTGCAGATTGTTAAGCTTAGTATGTGTATGCCATCCCCAAAGAGCAGGTGAGCCACAGCCTCATTCAAAGATAGCCTTGAAAGACAGTGAGTGGTGAGGGGAAAGTCCTCTCAGTTGTCAGAGTTTCAGGCTGAACACCTACTTTATGCAGAAAGAGAAGTGGTCTGAGATAGAATATATATGGGCTTTTCAGTAGCGGTGAATGGCTTATTGGTCAGTTTCCTGGCAACACAAAGACTTGAACAATGGGGACAAGGAAGTCTGGTCTAGAGGCAGATAGATGGACATACGGGAGTATACACAGAGTAAAAAATCTTTGTATTGTATGTTAACACCTGCCACCAGGGTACATCTACCACGGAATAGGCACTAAACAGTGAAGTAGACAAAAACACTGGACTGGTTGATGTCAGCCAACTTCTGTCACTCATTCTATTGCTGGAACAATGGGTCCTGGATGGTCATGGAGGCAGAGATAGAAGCAATATATGGACCCAACAGCATAGGCTCCAAGTTAGCAAGGCTTATGTAGCTCTTGCTACTGCTATGTTCAAGTCATGGAGTTGTGGTGTGTTTGGTAAATCAGAACATTCACCTTCTGTTTCTGAGAAAAACTCACAGAACTAATAATAGTTAAGTCAACAATGGCAGGAAAGCTTATCATTGATGTTCCTGCTTTAGTAACACAGTAGATTAAAATGTTTTCCCCAAAATACCTATTGATGAATAATATAATGAGTAACCATAGGCTGTAAGCACCTTACATTTTCATAAACTTTGTAAATTTGTCCAACTAAGCCTAATTTTTCTGCTTTTTTCCACATGTATTTTCACTGTATCAGTTTTATCACATCCTAGCAGATTCCACTTCAGGTGGCATTGAATTTGTCTCTTCTCAGCTTCTTCAACCAATATTCTCAACTGTAGTTGTTTTCATGCAGACTATTCATAAAGCTGAATTCTTTAGGCCTCTTAAAGTTGGCATTCACCCCTTCCATGAACAACAGCTGAGCTGTATGGTAACATCTGCTAACTCATCAACAGCTAAGGAAAAACCACTTGAAATCATTTTCCTTGTTTTAATTTGACTGTTGGTTTTGTCCCCAGTGTCTTCAACTCTCAGAGCAACTATTCCCATGAAAGGCTAATAGTGTTAAGTTTATTTTATGTCATCACATTTTTTTTCCAGCTGCTGCAATTAAATATAATTTAATTAGCTCACCAGTAGTAAATACGTTTTCTTGCTTGGCTAACAAATGAGCAGTATGAAAACTTTGTGCCCCATTTTCATTTTTTATTTTTGTAAAGAAGTTCTGCTGTGGTGAGATATCCCATTTAAAATTGCTAAATTTTAAGATCTTTGCTTTCTTGTGAGTTAGGAATAATACAGACTGCTTAGTCTGGTAATGTAGGTATATAATGCTGTATCCCTTTAGCACAGCTATAATGTTGCATAATGAACACAATGCTTTGCTATTGCCAAATAATGTGACATTTAAAGTCTACTTTTCTCCTCTGTTCTTGTTTGACATAATACATTATGTATTGGTGATAAAATATACATCACAGCAAGCAGTATATGTGGCACTCGAAATACTATTCAGTTATAACTGCACCACTGCCATTTGTTATGTGTTGAGCAGCAGTGGGAGGTGATGGGAGGGTCATATACTGTCCCTGTCACAAATACTCAAATCTGTCATTGAGGTGCAAATGTGGCAATAGACAGCCTATAAACAAATAAACCTGGCTGTGTTCCAATACAATTTTATTTATGGATGCTTAAATTTGAATTTCATGCAATTCTCATGTGTCACGAGGTTTTTTTGTGGGTTTTTTTTTTCAACCACTGAAAAATATAAAAACCATTCTTTGCAGGATGTACAAAAACAGGCAGTGGGGTGGATTTAACCTATGTGCTGTAGTTGCTAACCCAAGCCCTAAATCAAGGCCCATTACATGGTGCTTGGTTCCTAATAGGTAGAATGTATGTGTCCCAGAATCAATGTGTGGCAGTGGTGGTGCATCCATGAGCACCCTTCCAGTTATACATGTGGGAATTTGGGCTTTGTGTCCCTGCAGGCTCCATACGACTGGGGATTCTAGTTTCTAGGGAGGAGGGTAGTCATCAAGGGTCACGATAAGGGTCCCACTAAACTTAAAGCTATGGCTGGGACCCGGCCACTTTGGACTCCTTTGCCAAGAGACAAGCAGGTGTTGAAAGGAGTCACCATACTGGCAGGGATAATTAACCCTGGTCATCAGAAGGTGAGGGGGCTGCTGCCACACTATGGGGGCAGGTAAGACTATGAATGCTGCTTGGGTGATTCACTGGCAGATCTGTTGGTGCTTTGCTGCCCAGTGTAATGGTAGATGAATACAATTATGACCGGAGAAGTATGGTAACTAGAGAATCAGATACCTCACGGATGAAGGTCTAGACTCACAGATAAAAGTCTGGATAACTGCTCCCCCGGAAATTGCCTAGACCAGCAGAAGTGCTAGTCAAAGGGTGGAAGGGGGAAGGGAGAAGGGGGTAAGGAGTGTGAGTCTTCTCTACATGCCACCCCCCTGCATAGCCCCACACTGCCCCCACCCCATGCCCACTCTACACATTGCAAATGCACTCCTCAATGACCCCTGGGGCTGTGACCCTGAGAGGGGACCAGGTCTTCACAATGACCATGTGGGTCTTCAGAGGCAAGGAGCAGGCAAAAGTGGGGCACTTCTTGTGTAGTGGTTGCCCCTCACCCATCTTCTGGCTGTGACTTTGAGGCTCTCAGGGGAAAAGGAAGACAGGAGAGTGTTTGAGCCCACTTGAGCCTGAGACGAAGGCCCTGGCTAGTCCTGGGGGCTTCATGAATGCTCTCCCAGAGGCCTGATAACTAGACGACCTACAGTTAGGCCAGACATAGGAGGTTTAGCAACGAGGGAGTTTATTCTGTTCCACTAATTCTGCTGTCTTCTTCAGAGATGATCACTGCTAATTTTTATCTACCTTCTTAATCCCCACCCCTTTAAAAATAATGCTTTTGTGACAACATGTGTATAAATATATACTTATATTGAGTTCATCTTGATTTGATGATTGTTAATCTTGCTAAATCTTGAACACTGTTCTATATCAGTACATAGAACACTCATTCTAATTGTTATCTGGGGTGTCGTTGTTGAGATAAACTGAAATCCATATAATAAATACTATCCAGGCTTTAATGAGTATCATTATACACTTTTGTGTCAGTGGGTCAGTATTTGGGGTGTCCTTCTTTGTAGCTAGAACTCTGCCCACTCTGGTAGGAAAGAAAGGACAGTTCTTCTAGGTTTTTCTTAGAAAGGGGCTCAATTGCTGGAAGCCATCCTGGTGCCTGAGTCATAGGTGTCTTTATGACATCATATCTCTCACCCCTCCTCCACTTTTCCTGCCAGTGTGTGGCTGGAGGAGTATGGACCTGAGAGTGATGGGACCACCTTGCCCCTAACCATGGGTAATTTAGTAAAGTGCAGATCTGAGGGGGATTTGACCATCCACCTCAAGTCATGGGCATTTAATGTTTTGTAAGAAAGAGTTAGGTCCACCTGAGCTTTCTGGGAGGACAGTAAAGTTCTCAGGATGAGACACCCCCCCCCAACCCCAATCCTTCCATGTCTGAGGTCCCAGGAAAGGCCAGGAATCTGTGTGGTTGACTTGTCACCTAGTGATGGGAAGATCACCCTTACTTTCTCCAATGTTTTTCTCGGTAGTCTCTGATTACAGGACAGCAAAATTTCCAAGTTATAGTCAAAGGTGATGAAGTCATATTGATAGAACAGAGGTTGAAGGAGCAAAGGGGAGAAGAGGAAGTGGCTGTCCCCCAAACTCCCACCCACATCACTGCCATTACCCACTCCACTCCTCCATGTGTAGATGGTTATAGGCTTTACTATGTTGGGGAAAGTCTTGACTTGTGACATCTCTGACCCTTGGGGTTCAGTGGAGTATTCCAAAAGTCTGTGACCATGAACTTTGTTATCCAAAGAGAGATGCTTCAGTGAGTGAAGGGACACTTATTAACGCGGCTCCAGGACAACAGGCATAAACCCAGGGTGTGCTAGGCAAACAGAGGAATGGTCCTCATACACAGAGCTGGAATGAATACAGATTGACTCTTCCTTGGCTATCCTTTTCCCCCATTTTCTCCTTAGGCTGAGATGTGGGTCTGGCCAAGGTGTATAGATTGTGCCAGGGAGGTGGGCAAAGAGTATGAACTTAGACCATGCATGGTTGGGAGCTACAAGGTGGGGACTGTGTTTGCCATAGAGGTACAGGAAGATTGGGTCTAGAAGTGTGTGTGCACGTGTATCTTTATACCAATGTATGTGTTAACTGATGTTTAAGCTCAAGTATAGACGGTGGAAGAGTCTTTTAATACTTTGGTGAGGCAGAGGGGAGACAGCACGTTGTGGATGTAACCTGAAGTCAGAGGTGAGAGCGCAGGGGGTACAAAGATGCCACTTCTCCAGCAAACGGGAGGGGTATGAGGAAAGAGACATGAACCGTACGTAGGTGGTTGGGTCCAGGTGAAACTTATATCTCTTTCACTTCTGATTATGGTGCTCTTGCTTTAAACTGGCCAACCAGGTCCATGCAAAACTGGGTGACACTGCAAGTTCAGGAGGAGGCCATGAGACTCAGAGGGCAAGATGATGTGTCCATGTCCAGTAATCAGAGAGTGGCAGAGGCAGGACACCTGCTTAATCTCCTGAGTCCATCCATTGCCCACAAAAGCTCTGCTGAATGTCAGAGAAAGGGGCAATTGTTGATAGAGGATCAGGGCTCCTTCCTGGCACACCTGGGAGTTGAAATGTATGAGTTTCCTAAGTGTCCCATTTTCTTTTGCAAGGCCCTGGAATAAAGACCACCACAAAACAGGAAGCGGCCATGTTCATCCAGGCCTGGTGGCGGGGCACCCTGGTACGCCGGACACTGTTGCACGCATCCCTCAGAGCGTGGATAATTCAGCGCTGGTGGAAGCAGATGCTGGTGAAGCTGATGGAGAAGAAGAAGCGATTATCCCTACAGTTCTATGCTCAGCAAGAATGGGCAGTGGTCAAGCTGCAGTCCTGGGTCCGCATGTGGCGCTTACGCCTTCGTTACTGCCGTTTGCTCCATGCTGTCCGCATCATCCAGATCTATTGGCGCTGGCATATTTGTCAAACACGTGGCTTTATTCAGGGCCGTTACAACCTCAAAGAAAGCCAACTAAATCTTCAACTTGAAATCTCTTTAGGCTTACAGGCTTGTAAAGTGCAACAGTGCATACCCCTTCCAGTAAATGAATGATCAGGTCTGCTATATCTGTGTCCTCTGCTCTCTTTGCCAGATTTCAAAGAGGTCATTGAGTTAATGATAGCATCTCATAAATCAGTCCCGAGGAAGTGCCAGTTCTCCTAGCATGGAGAAAGATTCTGAGAGCCCAATGCTGGATGAACAGGACCTATGAACAGATTGATTAGCAATGTCTGCCATGGGTAGGAGATTTGGGGGCTTCAGGGCCTCCAAGTTGGCCAACACAGGAGAGACTCCTTCACAGTGTGGTTCATGTATGTGGCACCCTCTGTAGTTGTGTAACATGGAGGACTGTGCCATCTTTTTTGCTTCCCCCCATCCAAATGTTTAAAAAATGCCATTTAAAAAACTGTGGTTGGGGCGCCTGGGTGGCTCAGTCGGTTGAGCGTCCGACTTCAGCTCAGGTCATGATCTCACGGTCTGTGAGTTCAGGCCCCGCATCGGGCTCTGTGCTGACAGCTTGGAGCCTGGAGCCTGCCTCAGATTCTCTGTCTCCCTCTCTCTCTGTCCCTCCCCTGCTCATGCTCTGTCTCAAAAATAAATAAAAATATTTTTTTTTAACATTTTTTTTTCAACGTTTATTTATTTTTGGGACAGAGAGAGACAGAGCATGAACGGGGGAGGGGCAGAGAGAGAGGGAGACACAGAATCGGAAACAGGCTCCAGGCTCTGAGCCATCAGCCCAGAGCCTGACGCGGGGCTCGAACTCATGGACCGCGAGATCGTGACCTGGCTGAAGTCGGACGCTTAACCGACTGCGCCACCCAGGCGCCCCAAAAATATTTAAAAAATAAAATAAAAAAATAAAAAACTGTGGTAAAATATACATAACATAGAATTGACCATTTTAACAATGTTTAAATAAACAGCTCAGTGGCATTAAGTATTTCACGTTGTTGTGCAATTATCACCAGCAGCCATGTCCAGAACTTTATTCATCTTGCAAAATTAAAACTCTGTACTATTAAACAATTATTCTCCATTCTCCCTTGCCCTCAGCCCCAGGTAACCACCATTCTGTTCTGTCTCCATCAATTTGGTCACTGTAAAAATCTCATTTGAATGGAATCAGACATTAGTGGTAGCAGTAGTAGTAGAAGTGACTTTTTCATTTAGCATGTCTTCAAGGTTCATCCATGTTGTAGCATGTGTCAGAATTTCTTTCTTTTCTAAGGATGAATAATATTTATTGTATGTATACACCACATTTTGTCTATCTATTCATCCATGAATGGATGCTTTGGTTGCTTCCACCTTTTGATTATTGTGAATGATACTGCTGTGAACATGGGTGTACAAAGATCTCTTTGAGATTCTGCTTTTGATTCTTTTGTGTATATACTCAAAAGTGGGATGGTTGGATCATTATAAAATAGTAATTCTATTATAAAATTCATTATAAAAATAGTAATTCTATTTTTTTAAATTTTTTTTAACGTTTTATTTATTTTTGAGACAGAGAGAGACAGAGCATGAATGGGGGAGGGGCAGAGAGAGAGGGAGACACAGAATCGGAAGCAGGCTCCAGGCTCTGAGCCATCAGCCCAGAGCCCGACGCGGGGCTCGAACTCACGGACCGCGAGATCGTGACCTGAGCTGAAGTCCGACGCTTAACCGACTGAGCCACCCAGGCGCCCCAGTAATTCTATTTTTAATTTTGAGGAACTGCTGTGCTGTTTTCGGTAGCATCTGTACCATTTTACATTCCCATCAACAGTGCACAAAGGGTTCCAATTTCTCCACATTCTTGCCAATGCTTGCTAATCTGACTCTCTTTCTCTCTCTCTCTTTTTGATAGTAGCTATCTTCTGGAGGTGAAGTGGTATCTTATTGCAGTTTTTATTTTCATTTCCCTAATGATTAGTGATGTTCAGTATCTTTTCATATGCTTACTAGTCATTTGTATATCTTCTTTGAAGAAATATTTATTAAATACTTTGTCCATTTTTGAATCAGGTTTTTTGTTGTTGTTGAGTTGTAGGTGTTCTTTCTATATTCTGGATATTAATACCTGATCAGATATATAATTTTCAACGTTTATTTATTTTTGGGACAGAGAGAGACAGAGCATGAACGGGGGAGGGGCAGAGAGAGAGGGAGACACAGAATCGGAAACAGGCTCCAGGCTCCGAGCCATCAGCCCAGAGCCTGACGCGGGGCTCGAACTCACGGACCGCGAGATCGTGACCTGGCTGAAGTCGGACGCTTAACCGACTGCGCCACCCAGGCGCCCCAGATATATAATTTTCAAAGATTTGATCCTATTTTTTAAAAAACCAGCTGTATTGATAGCTCAGAGACTGGAGCCTGCTTCAGATTCTGTCTCCCTTTCTTTCCACCCCTCCCCTTTCAGTGCAGCTAAAGCTAGCAGCAAGCAGGGGAGGGGTGGAGGGAGAGAGACACAAAACCTGAAGCAGGCTCCAGGCTCAGCACAGAGCCTGAACCGGGGCTCGAACTCGCGAACGGAGAGATCATGACCTGACTTGAGCTGAAGTCAGAGGCTTAACTGACTGAGGCATCCAGGTGGCTGAGAACCCAGTAGGGGTTCTTTTTTGACAGTTTTTTCCTTCTGCCTCAACGTTTCCAGTGAGATCTGCTGATGACGTTATAGGCAATCACTTATATATAATGGGTTGCTTCTCCGTTGATGCTTTCAAGATTCTCTCTTTGTCTTTGTCTTTTGGAAGTTTGATTATAGTGTTCCTTTGCATAGATCTCTTTGAATTTATCCTGCCTTGAGTTCACGGAGCTTTTAAGGTCTTTATATTCATGTATTTCATCAAATTTGCCAAGTTTTAAGCCATTCTTCAATAATCTCTCTGCACTTTTTTTTCTCTTCCTTCTAGGACTTCCACAATGCATATGCTGGAGAGGCTGGTGGTCTTCCACAGGTCTTTAAGCTATATTAGCTTTTATTCAATCTTTCTTTCTGTTCCTCAGACTCAATAATTTCAATTGTCCTATCATCAAGTTTGCAGATTCTTTTGACTGCTCAGATATGCTTTTGAATCCCTCTAATGAATTTTCATTTCAGTTCTTGTAATTTTCAATCCAAGAATTACTTTTTAAAAGGATTTTCTATCTCTTGGGGCACCTGGGTGGCTCAGCTGGTTAAGCATCTGACTCTTGATCTCAGCTCAGTTCTTGATCTCAGGGTCGTGAGTTCAAGCCCCACATTGGGCTTCATGGAGCCTACTTAAAAAATGTTTTTTATCTCTTAATATTTCCATTTTGTTCTTACATCATCTTGACTTTGTCCATGTCTTCTTTTAGCTCTCTGAGCACTTTTTACACAGCAGTTTTAAAGTCGATTTCTAGTAAGTCTGCCATCTTGTTTATCTCAGGGAGTTTCTGTTGATTTAATGTTTTTCCTTTGAATAGGATATAGTTTCTCATTTCTTAGTATACCTTGGAATTTTTTGTTGTTGAAAACTGGAAATTTGAATCTTATAATGTGGTGATTCTACAGGTCAGATTTTCACACTTTCCCTCATTTTGCTAGTTTTGTTGTTGTTGTTGGTTTGTTGTAAGGTGTCTCTGTGTTTGGAGTTAATCTAAGGTGTAAATTTAAGACCTTCTCTTAAATTTTGAGCCCACACCTTTTCCTGGGCAAACATAATGACTTTTTATATTACCCTGTATATGTGTTCTAGTCCTTAAATGTCCGGTACTCAATAAGGGAAAAAGAGAAAAGTGAAGAGTAAAAATTTTAAAAACAGGTTCCATATCTTTAAATCCTCTGGAAATTGTTTTAGCTGGAAGAAAAGGGTATTGAAACAATTGGTGGGGATTGGGAATTGCAACAATGGCTGCCTGCCTCTGTACCTCTGTGATCACAAGCAGCAATAAGCAATCAGAGTACAAATCCTTGATATTTAGAGGACAGAATCTTTATTACTCACCTTGGTTTTTGGAAACAGAATAAAAATTTTTACGGAACCCATACATGGTTGCCCACCACAGTGCTGGGGATTAGGGATAGGGTCAGGGATGGATAGCCAGTACTGTACAAAGGGCTGAAATTGACCAAAATTAATGACAGTTTACCATTTAGGTTTCTGGAAGTTATAAGCCTTCAAATAGAGTCCAGAGCTCCAAAACAGCTACATCAGACAGAGTCTTCCAGTGCAGTTGTTGTCTAGATGAGAGAGATGGATTCTTTGTCCATCCTTTCTGCCATGTTTTCTCTAGCTTTGACTTCATATAAAGGCTTTCATGTAAACATAAGTTTCCGTCCCCCCCACCCCCCGGGAATAATACCCAAGAGTACAATTTCAGAATTGTATGAGAATTGCATATTTAGTTATTTAGGAAAATTCAAAGTTTTCCAGAGTTGCTGTGTCATTTAACATTCCTGCCAACAATTTTTGAGAGATGCAGTTTCTCCATATTTTCACCAGCATTTGGTTTTGTCAGTATTTTTTGTTTTAGCCATTCTGATAGATAAGTAGTGACATTCCACTGTTTTTTTTAAAAGTTTTATTTATTTAAGTAATCTCTACACCCAAAGTGGGGCTTGAACTCATAACCCCAAGATTAAGAGTTGCACACTCCACTGACTGAGCCAGGCTCCCCTTCACTGTGGCTTTAATTTCCATTTACCAAATGGTTAATTAAGTTGAATGCTTAATACTTTCAAGTGTTTATTTGCCATCTATGTACTCTCCAGTGAAATGTTTGTTAATGTCTTTTGCTTATTTTCCATCTGGATTGTTTCTTTTTTACTGTTTTGTTTTGGGAGTTTGTTTTTGTTTTTTAAGTAAGTTTCATGCCCAGCACAGAGCCCAACATGGAGCCCAATGCGGGACTTGAACTCATGATCCTGAGATCAAGATCTGAGCTGAGATCAACAGTTTGACACTTAACTGACTGAACCACCAAGGTGCCCCTCTTTGGGAATATAAAAGGTATATATTTTAGCAGAGAATATTAGCAAGATGATGAAAAAGGAGGCTCCCTGCTCATATTCCCCCTCAGCAGCAATAATTTGGCAGCCACCCATGGACAAAAGTACTCTGTGAGAGACCTTGGATCCAGGTAAGAGATTGTGAAACCCCAGTGGAGTCAAGACCTAAGAAGGCCATTTTGACAATGTAGGCTCATGCCGAGGTGGCTGACTCACTACCCATGGTCTTGTCTACAAACATGGAAATACCTCTATGTCCCCTGTTTGGCCTTGAGCTTACAACCAACACCATATATCAAGGAACTCGGGAGGAGTCATGTGTATCTATGTCTCAGGCAATTGTCACAGACCTTGGTCCCAGCTGTGGACCCTGAAATGGCTTGTAAACCAGTTCTAGCCCCTCTCAACCTCATCCTGGGAGCCCCTGGAGGCAAGCCTGTCAAACTTGGTCTGATGCAGATCCTGAAATGGCCCTGTGACTCACCTCAAGGTCCTCCCAACTGCAGTCTAAAGCAATCCTGACAGCCCAGGGGTCCAGGGGAAAACATGCTCCTCTGCACCCCTGGAAATCCTGAAATTGAACTGTAATTTGGCTCCAGTTATTCCCAGCTTCAGTCCACAAAGTCCCAGAAGCCTGGGGATCCACTGGGAGAAATGCCCATCAGTGTCTCTGGAAGCAGGACAGCCAACTTTGGTATGACAGCAGATTCATGAAACAGCGCTGTGACTTGGCTTTAGCCCATCCCAGTTACAATCCATAAGTAGCCCTGCCCACTTAGTGACCAACTAGAAAAACACATCCACCTGTGCCTCCAGAGCCAGGCCTGCAGACCTCAGTCCTGGCTATGAACACTGAAGTAGCCTTGGGACTCAGTTCTAGCCCCTCTAAGCCATGATCTGGGTCCAGTTATGCCTTCCCAGGGCCTACCCAGTGTCCTGGCAGGATCTTTCTTAGGGACCTGGTGGGAGCCACATTCATCCATATACCTAGTAATAGAGACCATGAAGAATCAGGTAAACATGACACCAACAAAGGAAAACTAATAATGTTCCAGTAAGTGAGTCCAAAGAAATAGAGATCTGTGAATTGCCTGACAATTCAAGTAATCACCTTAAAGAAACTGAATGAAATGCAAGAGAACACAAATAATTAAGCAAAAAGAAGAAAAAAATGAAGAAAATAAGAAATATAAAAAATAGAAAACATAAAAAAGAAACAAATTCTACAGCTATAAAATACAATGAAAGACTGAAAACCTATAGAAAACTTAAATAAGACTTGATCACTCAGAAGAAAGAATCAAGGAACTCAAATACAGGTCATCTGATGTTAGCCAGTTAGAGGAACAAAAAGAAAAAAGGAATGAAAAAGAATGAAGAATGCCTACATGAATAATGGAATTCCACTAACTGAACAAATATACACATTATAGAAGTCCCAGAAGAAGAAGAGAGGGGAAAGGGCAGGAAGGTATTTAAGGAAATAATAGCTGAAAACTTCCTATATTTTGGGAGAGATATGGACATCCAGGTACCTGAAGCTCAAGGGACCCCAAGCAAGATCAACCCAAAGAAGACGACTCTGAGATGCATTATAATCAAATTGTTAAAGTCAAAGACAAAGAGAAAAATTTAAAAACAGCAAAATAAAAGCAACTTGTCACATAGAAGAGGAACCCTCCCCCACAAAAAAACCATACACACACACAAAGGCTATCAGTGGAAATCTCAGCAGAAACCTTGAAGGTCAGGAAGAAGTAGGATGATATAGCTGTAGTGCTGAAAGAAAAAACTTCCAACCAAGAATACTACACCCAGTATTGTTGTCCTTCAGATTGAAGGAGGGATAAAGACCAGACGAAGAAAAGCAGAAGGACTTCATCATCACTAGACCTACCTTACAAGAAATGCTAAAGGGAGTCTTCAAGTTGAAATGAAAGAATGCTAAGAAATAACATGAAAACATATGAAAGTATAAAACTTGTTGGTAAAGTTAAAATATACAGTCAAATTCAGAGCACTCTAATACTGTAATTGTGGTGCACAAATAACTTTTTTTTTTAAGAGAGAGAGTGTGAGCAGGGGAGAGAGAGAGAGAACCTTAAGCAAGCTCCACTCTCAGTGTGGAGCCTAATATGGAGTTCAATCCCACAACCTTGGGATCATGACCTGAGATGAAATCAAGAGTTGGACACTCAACTGACTGAGCCACCCAAGCGCCCTGGTGCATAAATCACTTTTAAGTCTAGTGTAAAAGTTAAAAGATGGTTGCCAGAAGGGGGTAAGGGTAGAGGAATGGGAAAAATGGATAGAGGGGAGTGGGAGGTATGGGCTTCCAGTTATGGAATGATTAAATCGTGGGAACAAAAGGTACAAAACAGGGACTATAGTCAGTGGTGCTGTAATAGTGTTGTATGGTGATAGATGGTAGCTACATTTGTTGTGAGAACAGAATAATGTAAGTGTTGTTGAATCACTATGCTGTACACCTGAAAATAATGTAACATTGTGGGTCAACTACATTCCATTTTTTTTAAAAAAACAAGGAACTGTGAAAAAAGACAATAGTAATAAAAATATAGGTACAATAATTTGTTAATAGATGCACAATATAAAAAGATATAAAGTGTGATATAAAGTATGGAAAGAAAAGTTAAAGTATAGAGTTTTTGTGTGCAATTGAAGGTAAGTTGTCAATATCTTAAGATAGATTGCTATAACTATAAGATGTTTTATGTAAGCCTCATGGTAACCACACACACACACACACACACACACACACACACACACAAATCTTCTAGTAGAGGGGCATCTGGGTGGCTCAGTTGGTTAAATGTTCTACTCTTCATTTTGGCTCAGGTCAGTTAAGTGTCCAACTCTTTTTTTAAAATTACTTTTTAAAAGTTTATTTATTTTGAGAGAGACAGAATGGGATCAGGGGAAGGGGAGAGAGAGAGAGAGAGAGAGAGGGAATCCCAAGAAGGCTCTGAAGGGTCAGTGCAGAGCCTGACATGGGCTTGAACTCACAAAACTGTGAAATCATGACCTGAGCCGAAATCAAGATTCAGACGCTAACTGACTGAGCCACCCACTTTTAATTTCGGCTCAAGTCATGATCTCAAGGTTCGTGGGTTCAAGCCCAGCTTTGGGCTCTGTGCTGACAGCTCAGAGCCTGGAGCCTGCTTCGGATTCTGTGTCTCCCTCTCCCTCTGCCCTCCCCCACTCACATTCTGTCTCTCTCTCAAAGATAAACATTTAAAAAATTTAAAATACATAAATGAATTCAATTCTCCATTCAAAAGGCACATAGAAAAGATTTTTAAAAAGCAAGATAAACAACATGCTGCCTACAGGAGACTCACTTAAGTTTTAAGAACACACATAGGCTGAAAGTGAAGAGATGTAAAAACATATTCCATGCAAATCATAACCCAAAGAAAGCGAGCAGGGCTGGCTATCCTTTTATCAGAGGAAATAGACTTTAAAAAAATTTTTTTAACGTTTATTTATTTTTGAGACAGAGAGAGACAGAGCATGAATGGGGGAGGGTCAGAGAGAGGGAGACACAGAATCCAAAACAGGATCCAGGCTCTGAGCTGTCAGCACAGAGCCCGACGTGGGGCTCGAACTCACGGACCACGAGATCATGACCTGAGCCGAAGTCAGCCGCTTAACCAACTGAGCCACCCAGGCGCCCCAGAGGAAATAGACTTTTATTCAAAATCAATCACAAGATTAAAAAGGTCAATATATATTGATAAAGAAGTCAATTCATCAAGAGGATATAACAATTATAAATAGATATGTACCAGAGCACCTAAATACTTAGAGCAAATTTTTTTTACACAATTCTTTAATGTTTATTTATTTTTGAGAAAGAAAGGCAGAGTGTGAGTTGGGGAGGAGCAGAGAGAGGGAAACACAGAATCTGAAGCAGGTTTCAGCCTGAGCTGTCAGCACAGAGCCCAATGAGGGATTCAAACCCATGAACCACAAGATCATGACCTGAACCAAAGTCAGACGCTTAACCAACTGAGCTACCCAGGTGCCCCTAGAGCAAATCTTAACAGAAGTGAGGGGAAAAACAGACAGCAATACAATAATAGTAGTGGACTTCAAACCTCACTTTCAACAATGGATAGATTATCTAGACAGAAAAACAATGAGGAAATAATAGGATTGAATAACACTATAGACTAAATGGACTAAACAGACATATCCACAGCATTCCACCCAATGGCACCAGAATACCATTCTTCTCAAGCACACATGGGACATTCCTCAGGAGAGATCATATATTGGGTCTCAAAAAAAGTCTTGGAAAATTTCAGAAGATTGACATGGTACCAAGTATCTCCTCTGACCACAATGGTATGAAATTAGAAATCAATAATAAGAGGAAATTGAAAAATGCACAATTTGGAATTGGAAATTAAACAATACACTTCTGAACAATCAATGAGTCAAAAAAGAAATAAAAATGGAAGTGAAAGTACCTTGAGACAAATAAAGATGAAAATAACAACATGCCAAAATTTATGGGATACAGCAAAAGCTGTTCTAAGAGGGAGGTGGATAATGAGAATGCCTACATTAAAAAAAAAAAGATTTCAAATAAACAACCCAACTTTATATCTTAAGGAACTAAAAAAAGAAGAACAAACTAAGCCCAAAGTGAGTAAAAATAATAAACATTAGAGCAGAAATAGTATAATAGAAAAATTCAATTAACCTAAGGGCTGTTTTTTAAAAAGATAAACAATTTTGACACACCTTTAGCTAGATTAACCAAGAAAAAAAAAGAGAGAGGATTCAAATAAATAAAATTATAATTGAAAGAGTATATATTACACCTGATACCACAGAAATACAGAGGATCATATTATTATGAACAGCTATACACAAACTAATTGAATAACCTAGAAGACATGGATAAGTTCCTAGAAATATACAACCTACCAAGACTGAATCATGATGAAGTACAAAATGTGAACAGATCAATAGCAAGTGGATTCAAGCAGTAATAAAAAAAAAAAATCTCCCAGTAAAGTCAAGTTCACATACTTGATGGGTGAATTCTACCAACCATTTAAAGCCAATTCTTTTCAAATGTTTCCAATCACTGCTGGACAACTGCCAAGACAAATGCCAAGCAGTTTTTCTCCTATGTTTCCTCCTAGAAGTTTACAGTTTCAGGTCTATGTTTAGGTCTTTAATTCATTTTCAGTTTATTTTGTACATGGTGCAAGACTAAAGGTTCAATTTCATTCTTTTGCATGTGGACATCCAGTTTTCCCATCATTTATTGAAGAGACTAGTCTTTACCCATTGTGTATTCCTGGCTCCCTTGTCAAATATTGACATACACGTGTGGGTTTATTACTGGGTGCTCTATTCTGTCTCATTGGTCTGTGTGTCTGTTTTTATGGCGGTACCATATTGTTCTTATTGCTATAGCTTTGTAACATTAGTTGAAACCAGGAAGTGTGATGCCTCTCAGTTTTGTTCTTTTTTTTCTAAAGATTACATTGACTATTCAGGATCATTTGTGGCTCGATACAAATTTTTGGGTTCTTTTTTCTATTTCTGTGAAAAATGCCATAGGAATTATGATAGGGATTGAACTGAATCCATAGATCACTTTGGGTAGTATGGACATCTTAACAATATTAACTCCTCTTAACCATGAACATGGAAAATGTTTCCATTTATTTGTATCTTCTTCAGTCTCTTTCATCAGGAAGGTAGATCAGGCCTGCTTCCATCAGCAGATAAGAAATGTGGTGGGTTCTGCTGCTACTGCTTCTGAGGATAGCTTGGGCCACTGCTGCTGGCTGATGTGGGGTACGGAGAGGGTAGATAAGCCTGGGTTCCATTATTGCTGCTGCTGTGGGCAGATCATGCCTGCTGCTCCCAGTGGATTTGGAGCATGAGACGGATTGATCCATCTGGGTACTAGTGTCACTACTGCAGGCAGTTTAGCCTGTCATTGCCACTAGGTATGGGTCTCCCTGCATAGTTTCTGTGAGGCTACCCTTCCTTTGGCCATAGAGAGCAGGCTGTTCTTGTTTTTGTTTTATTTCCTCTATACCCCTTAGTGGTTCTGGATTGCAGACATTTCTGGTGTCCAGTCTGAGATATATGATAGATAAAAAGAAAACCTAGAGAATTCATCATGGTGTACATTTTTAAATCTTGAGGTTCCTAGCCGATCCACCTTCTTTCCACATTTCAGAGTCCTTTTAGGATTGTCTACTGAATTATTTTCACAGTATTTAGTTTGTATTTAGAGGGAAGGAAAAGGGAGAATGTGGTGGTAGGAAGATGGGGGTCCAGTCTGCTCCCATTTCTTCAGTTGAGTGTGTGGTGACATATACCATCATCCAGTTCAAGGGGAAAAGATGTATAACTGGACATTTGGAGAGGAGGTGATATGGATTTTCAACTCAGAAAATGGAAATGCAAGCATAGCAGAGAAATTTTTTGGGAAATTTGTCCAGTAGACATCTACAGTTATGAATATTAACGGAGATAGATCATGCCTCAGGTTGTTTGTTTTGTTCCAGCCATGCTCACTGTTCTGCAGGCACAGAGCAGGTATATGGTTGAGTTCACCCCACACATGCTTGCAGAGAGAGGGCTAAGAGAAGTCAAGTTGTGCAGAGCAGAGATTACAATAATAACCGCAGAATCTGAACTGGGTAAAGAAAGATGCAAGGACATGTCAGGGGTGATGGCTGTAAAAAATAAAAAGGTAGGGTCAATAGATTGGAAGACTTTATCATATCTGAAGAAAGAGTCTATTGGGGGTATTTGAAAGATGAACTGGAAAGAAAGAATAAAGTAATCAGAAAATGCAACACTAGAAAAAGCCATTTGGGTAATAGAAAAATTATTTGTACTGGTGAGGTCTACAGTTGCACCGTCCAATAGAATAGCCACTATCCACATGTGCCCATTTAAACCTGAATTAATTAAAATAAAATAAAATCAAAGATTCAATTCTTTAGCTGCATCAGGCACACTTCAAGTACTTCGCAACCATATGTAGCTTGTGGCTACTACGTTGGATAGCACAGATCCAGTTCATTTCTATCATCACAGAAAGTTCCATTGAATCACACTGCTTTAGTATGACTATGGGAGTGAGTGGCTGAGGAGGGGAGCAAAAATGGTTTATTAGAGCAAGGAGATTGATAGGACAATCTGACCAATGATAAAATCACCGAGAGTGGAGATAAGAGTAGGGATGGGATAATATCAGAGAGAGCCCTGTTTGCTACAGCCCTTAAGGAGAGGAGTTTGGGTAAGGATGCTGTGGAGACAGAGTTGGAGTACCATGAACTCATAGTCTCTGTTAGTCCCCCTCAGCTGCTCATCAACATGCCTAGCTGCACCTATCACTAAGGCCAGCCTCCTGTCTTCACCTGAGGCTGCATTGCACTGCTTCCAGTAGTCAGACAAATGTTGGCATTTTCTCTAGGTGCTTGTCAAAGATACCTTGTCTGAGGTAACCCAGACCCCAGTTAACCCCTGACCCCAGGCTGACAGAGAAGAGTCTCAGAGTCTCTTCTCATGTGCAGAGATGCTCAGGGTCTTCGGTGAGGTGCAGCCCACCTATCTTTCAGATCCCCAGGGGGGAAGAAAGGAAGGGTACTGGGAATGGGAACTGAGACTTCTGGCTCTGTCATATATCAGGATAGACAAGGACCTCAGTTTCTGTTTCAACAACTGAGTAAACAGCATATGGTCATTGTCAGTCCAAAATAGGGTCCATGGGCACAAGGGGAAAACCTTACTGAAGTTCTTTCCCAGGAAGAAAAGGAGGCAGCATGGCCTAAGACCCAACATTTCCATTAGCTGGAGGAGAACATGAGACATACCAGACCAGGTTAAACTTTTACTGGGGACAGGAGACACAGTGCCCCTTCTTGCCAACCTTTAGGGGTTGATGATCTCAATGTGGAACTGTAGGTGAGTGGCTGTGACTACACAGTGGCCCCGGAGGAGAGCACAGGTATGACAGTTGTGGCATTGCCAGTGGCACTGAATGACACAGATGGCATTGAGCACCTGACGGTATCGCCAGTGGATACGCCACATACGGACCAAGGACTGGATCTTGACCACGGCCCTCACTGTATTTGCATAGGTGACCAGGGCTTGCCTTCGCTTCTTCTGCAGCAGGCTATCCAAGGTCAGCCTCCACCAGCGCTGAATGATACAGGCCCTGAGGGCTGCGTGCAGCAATGTCCGGCGTACCAGGGTGCCACGCCACCAGGCCTGGATCTCTGTAGCTGCTTTTGTTTGTTTTTTAAAAGTGTTCTAAGTGGAGATAAGAGAGACCACTCAGGGAACTTCCTGCCATCAACTTCCAAGATCTTCCTGGAAGGGGCCTGGATTCTCTTAACAGTTACCATTTTTTGGAGAGTTAAGGGGAGTTGGCAGGACACTGCCTAAGAGCCAGAAGACCTGGATAGTGAGCCCTTCTTTGCCACTGTGGGCACATCACTCTGCCCTCAGAGTCACAGCACCCTACTATCTCACAGGTGTATAGATCAAGGGGAAAACAATTAGCAGCTAGAAGGGTGCATTAGGGATGTGAGGGACTTTGTTAGTCATGGTCCACATCTTCAATGCTTATTGGATTTTGGAGGTTTGGCCTCATAATGCCTTTGTCTGGTATTCTCTGCTAATTCTAGTCCCAAACCATCATTGGCTGATTTCCCTCTGCCACAATGTATTTCAGTACTCTGATTGGTTTTCAGCACCCTCAACCCACTTTCTACTCCAGACTTCCCATATTTTGAACATTGTACTAATTCAGAGTCCTCACATTATCACCTCCCAGCCCCATTCATTTCTTGATGGTTTTCATTCTCCCCATTCACTCTTCATGTCACAGTCAGACTGATACCCAGAGAGCCCATGCTGAGAGGGAGTGGAGGAAAAATGGGCCAATATTGAGCTGACTCTTGATTATTTTAGACTCAGGATCCATAAGGAGCACAATTCCACACCCTTATGACACAAATATAAATGTTCTGGATATCTCTTAACTACATGGAAATTTTACTCACCTTGAGTTTCTGCTTCTCCGTCTTCTTCCATTCGGTTCTTTCTTCAACATCTTCGATTACAAGTACAATTAAATTGCCGTGAGTCTGTCATCAGAATTGAATCGGAAATGAATGGATGAGTTAAGACTGCTGTTTCTCTCTATGGCTCTGTACAAAGATACCCCCTGCTTCAGCATCCCTTCTTTTCCCAAGACCTGTGAAGTCCTGGGTGATTCCCACCCACTCCTAGTTTGCCTAGTAAATCTGGCCATGTCTCTTACACAAAATCTGAGCCCCATGGCTTATCTCTAGATGGTTCATTAGCCTTGATTTCTCTACTTCCCAAAGTCTGGCATGAATAAAATGAGGGGGACAGTTATGAGTTCCCAACTGCATTATGACATCAGGATTAAGATATCTGACACAGAGTTGAGTCTTCCTCAGAAACAAGCTCCATGGGAACTTGTACTACCTTACCTGTCTACTTCCCTCCTGTCAGAGATGTACCAGAGCTCAGAGTGGAAAGATAGGGTGCGTGAGGGCCATTTGACACCCGGGGTCCTCCAGTGAGGCCCGCCCACATTCTTCCTCATTTTCAGTCACACAGGGGAGCAGGAAGGACCATGGCAGTGTATCTCTGTGGAGCTCTCTAGTGTCTTCTGAGACTTAGCATTTCCTGTCTCCCCTTGACTCAGGTTTCAGTACCTCAATACACCATAGGAAACCAGAAAGAGAAAGAACAGATGAATCTAAAAAGCAGTAAAATAAGGGTAAAAATTTAAATTAAATAGAAAACAAAAATAGGTGTTGGAAAGTAAATTGAAAATGTGGTATTTTTGAAAGGACCAATATTAAAGATAAACACTCCATGAACCTGAGTGAGGGAGAAAGAGAACAAAAATGGAATGAGAAAGGCAAAATAATCACAAAGAGAATTAAATAAATGTAAGAGAATGTTATCATAACAAATTTGGAAACTAAGAGGAAATGCTTTCCTAACAAAATGTAAATTATGAAAATTAATTGGAGAAAATATGTAAAACTTGATAAATTGAGAAGGTTACTGAAGATCCACCATAAATAAGGCATCAAGACCAGGTAGATTCATACACAAACTTTAAAAAAACTTACAAATTCAGATATTTCCAATGTGGCAAACTATTCAAGGCAGAAGACAGAAGATAGAAGTTTCCATCAAGAATTTCATAGTGTCAATCCCCTAAAAAAATCCTGCTAGGATTTTTTTTTTTTAGGGGGAAGAAAAGCTATCTTCTGATACTCCTTCTAAGACCATGGACTATCCCTTCCTTTGACAAGAATTCTTTTACGTCTTTCAAAAAATAATTCTTCTATATATTTCTGTAAAGTTTTTAAAAACTTTTCTGTAAAGGTCTTTTTAAGATTTTAAGTGATGTCTATACTCAATGTGGGACTTGAGAACTCACAACCCTGAGATCAAGAATCTCATGCTCCACCAATTGAGTCAGCCAGGAGCTCCTGTAAAGGTCTCTCTCTCTCTCTCTCTCTCTCTCTCTCTCTCTCTCTTTCTCTCTCTCTCTCTTTTGATATAATTTACATTCTACAAAGCTCACTATTGAAAACTGTACAATCCAGTAGTTTTTAAGCATATTCACAAAGTTGTGCAACTATCACCACTATCTGATTCTAGAACATTTTCATAAGCCCCCAAATAAGCCCCATACCCATTAGCAGTTAATCTCCATTCTTCCCTACCCCAACCTCTGGTAACCACTGAACTTCTTTATGTCTTTATAGATTTGCCTATTCTGGATATTTCATATGGTTTGAATCACACAATAAATGGCTTTTTGTGTCTGGCTTCTTTTGCTTAGTACAATGTTTTCAGGGTCCACTCATGTTTGTAGCATGTCAGTATGTCCTTATTTTCTATGGCTAAATAATATTCCATTGCATGTATATACTACATTTTTAATCCACTCATCAGTTAATTGGCATTTGAGTTGTTTCTACTTTTTTAGTATTATGAATAATATACCTATAAGTATTGATGTGCAAGTTTTTGTATGAGCATATACAATGCTCATACATTTTCAATTCTCTTGGATATATACCTAGAAGTGGAATTGCTAGGTCATATGGTAAGGTTTTTGTTTTTTTGTTTTTTTCCTGAAAGCAAAACAGATGCACCTGGGTAGCTTAGTCAGTTGAGCATTATGCTCTTGACTTTGGCTCAGGTTCTCTTGGTTCATGGGATCAAGCCCCACATCAGGCTCTGCTCTGACAGTGTGGAGCCTGCTTGGGATTCTCTCTTTCCTTCTTTCTCTGCCTCTCTCCCATTCTCTCTCTCAAAATAAAGAAACTTAAAACAAAAACAAAAACAAAACTGCCTTTTACAACCACCAATCTGTTCTCTGTATCTATGAGTTTGTTTTGTTGTTTCCAGTTTTTGGTTTTTTTTAGATTTCATATAAGAGAAATCATACGTATTTGTCTTTGTCTGGCTTATTTCACTTAGTAAAATGCCCTTGAGTTTCATCCATGGTATCATAAATAGCAAAATGTCATTATTTTTTATGGGTATTCCATAAAATGGGTAACATTCCATTGTATATACAAACCACAATTTCTTTATCCATTCATCCATCGATGGACACTTAGGTTGTTTCCATATCTTGACTATTGCTGCAATGAACATGGGGGTGCAGGTTATCTTTTCAAATTAGTTGTTTTGTTTTGTTCACATAAATACCCAGAAGTGGAATTGCTAGATCGTATGGTAGTTCTATTTTTACTGTTTTCCATAGTTTCAGCACCAATTTACCTGTCACAACAGTGCACGAGGGTTCCCTTTTCTCCACATCCTGATCAACTTGTTTTTTTTTAAATTTTTTAATGTTTATTCATTTTTTTGAGAGACAGAGAGAGACAGAGCATGAGCGAGGGAGGGTCAGAGAGTGAGAGGAAGACACAGAATCTGAAGCAGGCTCCAGGCTTTGAGCTGTCAGCACAGAGCTTAACGTGGGGCTGGAACCCACAAACTGCAAGATCATGGACCTGAGCAGAAGTTGGCCACTTAAGCGACTGAGTCACTCAGGTGTGCTGTTATCAACTTGTTATTTCTTATCTTTTTTAAAAAAATCATAGCCATTCTAACAGGTGTGAGGTTATATCTCATTGTGGTTTTGATTTGCATTTCCCTGATGACTAGTGATGTTGAACATATTTTCACGTACCTGTTGGCTGTGTGTTTTCTTTGAAAAAATGTCTTAGATCTACTCATTTTTATTATAATTAATTAATTAATTATTTTTTTTGAGAGAGAGAGGGCACAAGTGAGCAAGGGGCAGAGAGAGAGAGAGAGAGAGAGAGAGAGAGAGAGAGAGAGAATCCCAAAAGGGACAAAGAGAGAGAGGGAGAGAGAGAGAAAGAGAAGCAGGCTCACCCGAAGTGGGGCTCGTGTTTACCCACTGAGGTTTGAGCTCACCCCAAGCAGGGCTTGTGCTCATCTGAAGTGGAGCGCAAGCTCACCTGATGTGGGATTCGAACTCATGAACCGTGAGATCATGACCTGAGCCAAAGTCAGATGCTTAATGACTGAGTCATCCATGCACCCAGACTGGCCCATTTTTAAATTGGATTGTTTGATTTTTTTGCTATTGAGTTATATGTGTTCTTTGTATATTTTGGATATTATCCCCTTATCAGATATATGACTTGCAACTATTTTCTTCTATTCAGTTGGTTGCCTTTTCATTTTGTTGATGCTTTCCTTTGCTGTGCAGAAGCCTTTTAGTTTTATGTAATCTCACTTGTTCATTTTTGCTTGTGTTGCTTTTGCTTTTGGTGTCAGATTTTAAAAAATCATCACTAAGACCAATGTCAAGGAGATTACCACCAATGTTTTCTTCTAGGAGTTTTATAGTTTCAGGTTTTACATTCAAGTCTTTAATACACTTTGAGTTAATTTTTGTGCATAATATGTAGATAATGGGCCAGTTTCATTCTTTTGCATGTGGTTGTCTAATTTTCCCAACATTATTTATTGAAGAGACTGTCCTTTCCACATTGTTTATGCTTGACTCCTTTGTTGTAAATTAATTGACCATTAGTATATGAGTTTATTTCTGAGACCTGTATTATGGTACATTGACCTTTGTGTCTTTTTTTAATGTCCATACCATACTGTTTTAATTACTATAGATTTGTAATATAGTTTGAAATCAGGGAGTGTGATGCCTCCAGCTTTGTTCTTCTTTCTCATGGCTGCTTTGGCTTGTCAGTGTCTTTTGTACAGGTTCTACTCAAATTTTATGGTAGTTGTTTTCTATTTCTGTGGAAAAAAAAACACTGGACTTTTGATAGGGATTGCATTGAAATTTGTATATGGTTTGGGTAGTATGGCTATTTTAACAATGTTAATTCTTCCAATCCATGAGCATAAAATATATTTCCATTTATTTGTGTCTTCTTCAGTTTCTTCCATTAATGTTGTGTGGCTTTCAATTTACAGGTCTTTCGCCTCCTTGTTTAAATGTATTCCTAGGTCTTTTATTCTTTTTGATGCAATTATAAATGGAATTGTTTTCTTAATTTCTCTGACAGTTCATTAAAAGTGTAAAGAAAAGTGACAGCTTTTTGTGTATTGATTTTGTATTCTGCAACTTTACTGTATTTGTTTATTAGTTCTAACAGTGTTTTGATGGAGTCTTTAGGGTTTTCTAATATGGTATCATGCTATCTTCAAATAGTGGTAGTTTTACTTCTTCATTTCCAATTTGGATGCCTTTTATTTCTTTTTCTTGCCTAATTGTTCTAGCTAGGACTTCCAATACTATGTAGAATAAAAGTGGCAAGATTGGTCATCCTTCTCTTGTTCCTGATCTTAGAGGAAAAGCTTTTAGCTTTTTACTATTAAGTATGATGTTAGCTGTGTGCTTGGCATATATGGCCTTTATTATGTTGAGGTACATTTCCTCTATACCCTTCTCTGTTGAGAGTTTTTAACATAAATGAATGTTGAGTTTTGTCACATTTTTTTCAACATCGGCTGAGATGATCATATGATTTTTACTTTTCCTTTTGTTAATGTGGTGTATCACATTGGCTGATTTGTGGATTTTGAACCATCCTTGTATCCCTGGAATAAATACCACTTGATCATGGTGTATGATACTTTCAATGTACTATTGAATTCAGTTTGCTAATATTTTGTTGAGGACTTTTGCATTTATGTTTATCAGGGATCCTGGCCTGTAATTTTCTTTTCTTATGGTATCCTTGTCTGGCTTTGGTATCAGGGTAATCCTGGCTTTGTAAAATGAGTTTGGAAGAGTTCCTTCCTCTTTTATTTTTTGGGATAATTTGAGAAGAATTGGTATTTTTAAAAAAGTTTTTAAATGTTTATTTATTTTTTGAGAGAGAGAGCTAGCCAGGGAGGGGCAGAAAGAGAGTGAGAGAGAAATCCCAAACAGGCTTTGTGCTGTCAGTGCAGAGCCCAATGCAGGGCTCAAATCCATAAACCATGAGATCATGACCTGAGCTGAAACCAAGAGTCAGACACTTAACCGACTGAGCCACCCAGGTGCCCCAAGAAGGATTGACATTAATCCTTTTTTGAATGTTTGGTAGAATTCACCAGTGAAACCGTCTGGTCCTGAACTTCCGTTTGTTGGAAGGTTTTTGATTATGAATTAAATCTCTGCTAATAATCGGTCTGTACAGATTTTCTATTTCATCAGAGTTCAGTCTTGGTAGGTTATATGTTTCCAGGAATTTATCCATTTCTTCTGGGTAGTCCAATTTGTTGGTGTTTAATTGTTCAAAGTGGTTTCTTATGATCCTTTGTATTTCTGTGGCATCAGTTGTAACATCTCTTTCATTCCTGATTTTATTTGACTCTGCTTTTTTCCTTGGTGAGTCTAGGTAAAGCTTATCAATTTTGTTTATCTTTTCAAAGAACCAGCATTTGGTTTCACTGATACTTTCTATTGTCTTTTTAGTCTCTATTTCATTATTTCTGTTCTGATATGTTATTTCCTTCCTTCTATTAACTTTGGGCTTCTTTTGCTCTTCTTTTTCTACTTCCTTGAGGTGTAGGCTCTTTATTTCATACTTTTCTTGTTTCTTGAGGTAGGCATTTATCACTATGAACTTCCTTCTTGGAATTACTTTTGCTGCATCCCATATATTTTGGTATGTTGTATTTCCATTTCTGTTTGTCTCAAGGTATTTATTTCTCCTTTTGATTTCTTTTTTGGCCCACTGGTTTTATAGTAGCATGTGGTTTAATATCCACATATTTGTGAATTTTCCAGTTTTCTTCATGTAATGAAGAATTAAATTTCTATTGTAGTCAGAAAAGATGCTTGATATTATTTCAATCCTCTTACATTCTGTTCTGTAACATAACATATGATCTATCTTGGAAAATGTTCCATGTGCACTTGAAAACATGTATTCTTTTTTTTAAATTTAATTTTTTAATTTTAAATACAAGTTAGCATATAGTGCAACAATTGATTTCAAGAGTAGATTCCTTAATGCCCCTTACCCATTTTACCCATCCCCCCTCCCACAACTCTTCTAGTAAACCTCTGTTTGTTCTCCATATTTAAGAGTCTCTTATCTTTTGTCCCCCTCCTTGTTTTTATATTATTTTTGTTTCCCTTCCCTTGTGTTCATCTGTTTGTGTCTTAAAGTCCTCATATGAGTGAAGTCATATGATATTTGTCTTCCTCTGATTGACTAATTTCTAACATGTATTCTTTTTCTTTTGGATGGAATGTTCTGTGCATTTGTTAATTCCATCTGGTCTAACATGTCATTTAAGATGATTGTTTTCTTACTGATTTTCTGGCTGAATTATCTATCCATTGATGTGAGGGTGTTAAAGTTCCCTACTAGCATTGTAACATTGTCAATTTTTCCTTTAGGTCTGTTAATATTTGCTTTATATACTTCGATACTCTTATGTTGGGTGCATAAATATTTACAAATGTTATATCCTCTTGTTAGATTGACTTTTTATCATTATGTAACACCCTTCTTTGTTTCATACTACAATGTTTATCTTAAAGTCTATTTTGTCTGATATAAGTATTGCTACTCCAGCTTTCTTTTAGTTTCCATTTGCATGGAATATCTTTTTCTATCCCTTCACTTCCAGTCTGTGTGTCTTTATGTCTGAAGTGTATCTCTTACAAGCAGCATATAGATGGGTCTTTTTAAAAATCCATTCAGCCGCTCTATGTCCTTTAATTGAAGAATTTATTCCATTCACATTTAAAGTAATTATTGAAACATATGTGCTCATTACTATTCTGTTGTTTTTTGGTTGTTTTTGTAGTTCCTCTCTTTTCTTTTCTTCTTTTCCTGCTCTCTTCCTTGGTGGTTTGATGACTTTCTTTAGTGGTATGCTTATTACTCTTTATTTTATGGGTATTTATTATAGCTTTTTGCTTTGTGGTTACCATGAGGCATACATATAACAATTTATACCTATAACGATCTATTTTTAAGCTGATAACAACTTAAGTTTGAGCGCATTCTAAAGCTCAACATTACTCTTCCCAATATGTTTTATGTTTTCAGTGTCACATTTTACACCTTTTTATCTCATATTTTACATCTTTTTGTTTGTGTATCCCCTAACTAATTATTGTAATCATAGTTATTTTTATTATTTTTGTCTTTTAACCTTAATACTAGCTTTATTTTATTATTTTATATTTAAATGTAGTTGACACACAATGTTGCATTAGTTCCAGGTATACAACATAGTTATCCAACAACTCTATACATTATGCTATGCTCACCACAAGTGTAGCTACCATCTAACACCATGCTATCACAATACCATTGACTATATTCCCTATGCTGTACCTTTTACTCCCATGACTTATTCATTCTATAACTGGGAGCCTGTATCTCCCACTCCCCTTCATTGATCTTGCCCATCCTCCACCCTCTCCCCTCTGGCAACATCAGTTTACTCTTTACATTTATAGGCCTGATTTTTTGTTTGGTTCATTTGTTTATTCATTTATTTTGTTTCTTAGATTCCACATATAAATAAAACCATATGGAATTTGTCTTTCTCTGACTTATTTAACTTAGTATAACACTCTCTAGCTTTATCCATGTTATTGCAAATGGCAAGATATCATTTATTTTTATGCCTGAGTAGTATTCCATTATATACATATAAAGTCACATATTCTTTATCCATTTGTCTATCAATAGACACTTGAATTGTTACCAGATCTTGGTTATTTTTTTTAAGTTTATTTATTTTGAGAGAGCATGCACACACATGAGCAGGGAGAAGGAGAATCCCAAGCAGGCTCTGTGCTCTCAGAATGGAGCCTGATGCAGGGCTCAATCTCATGAACCATGAGATAATGACCTGAGCTGAAATCAAGAGTTGGATGCTTAACTGACTGAGCCACCCAGGTGCCCCCAGATCTTGGTTATTGTAAATAATGCTACAATAAACATACAACTGCAGATGTCTTTTTGAATTAGTTTTTTCTTTTCTTTGGGTAAATGCCCAGTAGTGGAATTACTAGATCATATGGTATTTCTATTTTTAATTTTTTTAATGTTTATTTATTTAGAGAGAGAGAAACAGAGGGAAAGTTGGGGAGGGGCACAGAGAGAGAGAGGGAGTCACAGAATCTGAAGTAGGCTCCAGGCTCTAAGCTGTCAGAACATAGCCCGATGCAGGGCTTGAACCCATGAACTGTGAGATCACGACCTGAGCTGAAGTTGGATGCTTAACCGACTGAGTCACCCAGGTACCCCCTATTTTTAGTTTTTTGAGTAACCTCCATATTTCTTTCCCAAAATGTCTATACCAATTTACATTCCCACAACCTTTTCCTCTGTATCCTTGCTAACACTTGTTATTTCTCATTTTTAGATTCTAGCCATTCTGACAGGTGATCTCAAATTGTAGTTTTGACATACAAACTTTATAAGTAATTAATCCACTAACTTTACTATATATTTATCTTCCAGTGAGATTTATTCTTTCCTTTGTATTTTTGTTACTAATTAGCTCCCCAAACTTATACTTACAGGTCCCAAAGCAGAGGTTACTGCATGTCACACAGGATCACAGGGAAGCATCAGGTTTTAGTCAGGTGGCAGAAAGCAGGAGTAAGAAAAGAGCTTCTCCCATGGCCTCTGTCAGAGTGGGAAAGGCAAGGAAGGATAGGGTAAACAGGTTAAGATTGTCTGGTTTGAGTCATTTCTGTGGTTTCTAAGCTATATACATGTCTAATACCTGGCTTCGAATGATTAAGGCAGAGGATTATGGCTTTCTGGATGTAGAGGACAAAGACAGAGGGGGTTTACCCTGAATTGGTTAGTTTGAGACCCATACAAATTGTTCCATGTATCCGTAGTTTGTTCCTTTTTACTGCTGAGCAGCGGTGCATTGTATGGATGTACCACAGTTTGAATAGTCATTTGGGTTGCATCCACTTTTCTGGCTATTATTCTACTATGAAATTTTTGTGGAAGCTTTTGTGTTTTCAATTTTCTTGGATATATACCTAAGAGTGGAATTTCTGGGTCTTATGGTAACTCTACACCTAACTTTTGAGAGATCATCAAACTATTTTCACATCAGCTACCCCATTTTACATTCCCAAGAGCAATCTACATAAGATCCAGTTTCTCCAATCCTACTATCTACTGTATTGTAGATATTACTATATTGCAGAGCTGCAGCTGACTGCATTTGCTGATGGACTGATGTGAATGGGGATGGATAGAGATAAGTAAAAGGGAGGGTTCAGAAGAGAATTTGAATCAAACAGATGTGGTGAATGGTCAAGGCACAAGGAGAAGCAATTTTGGATAAAATCATGAAGTGTGGGCGTCCTGTCTGCCACATTATGTTTGAAAAAACCTATTAGACATCAAAGCAAGACATTAAGTGGGAAGTCATACGTTGGGTATGGAATTCAGAGGAGCTATCAGGGATGGTGATGTAGATTTGAATGGCATCAGAATATAGCAGATAGCTAAGACCATGTCGATGATGTTATCTGGGAGTACACATTAAGAGGGACTAAAAGAACTTTTATGATTGAGCCCCTCATAGGTTAGAGGCTCATCAATGAAGAAGCCATTGATAAGATTAACAAAAAGCAGCCAGTGAAGAAAAAGCAGGAGAGTGTGATGTTCCTGAAGCCAAACAGACTGTTTCAAGTAAGAGAGAGTTGTCAACTTGTAGTCTGATGCAGAGAGAAGGCAGAGAACAGAGGATTCACCATTTTCATGTAAGCAAGTTAGTTGGTGATTTTAGATGGTGTTAGTTTTTGTTGTTCAACCAACCACCAAAACATAGAGACTCAAAACAATAACCATTTATAGAACTCACGGGTCTGTGGAGTGACAATTTGAGCTAGGATCATCTGGGTGATTTTTCTGTTCTCAACTGGGTTCGCTAAAAATATGTGGTCCGTTGGTAGGTGTGATGGGGGCTGGTGATGTAAGATGGCCTCATCAGAGACAGCTCATCTCTGTCCCATATGTTGTCTCATGCAACAGTGGTAATCTCCTTGTTCGCATGGGAGATGGTTGTTTAAGACCTCTTAAAGTCTAGGCTTGCAACCGGCACAATATCACTTTTACTGCATACTATTGGCCAAAGAAAGTCACAGGGAGGCCTAGATACAAGAGGAGGTTAAGTAGCCTCTGTCTGTTATTGATCGAGCTACAAAGTCACATTGCAAAGGTGCATGGATACAAGGAGGACAGTAATTTTGATCATTTTTGTAAACAATCTCTCTCAATCAATACCCTTGACCAGTGTAGCTTCCGTGGAATTGGGGGGAAGGAAAGACCAATTGGAGTGAATTTATGAGAGAATGGGAAGAGCGAGAGAGGAAACAGTGACAACATGTTTTGCTCTAAGAAGATGCAAAGAACTGGATAGGAGGTAGTCAAGAATGGACTTTTTAATGGTGGAGGACACTTATGCTGATGTACATGATTTGGTGAAAAGGAAGAAACCAGTTCAGAGAAACAAATGAAATTACAGAACAACATCATTGCAAAGGCAGGAGGTGTCAGGGGGCAAAAGGAAAAGAAGAGCACCAAAAGAGCAAAGTGGAAGGGGTGGCATTGGATGGGGCAAAGATAATTCACTTCAACTCAAGGAAGGCAATGAGTGTGGTAAAAAAGGCCAGCTGAGATGGAGGATGAGACAGTAGGGAGACGGAAGTCCAGTCTGCTGCCATTTTCTCAGTTAAGGGTGTAGTGATATCATCATTTGAGGTCAAAAGGAAAAGAGGAAGAATAGCGCATTTGAAGAAAAAGGAAGTGATGTGAAATCTTCAGGTCAAAAAACAAATTTACAGAGAAGTGTCTTGAGAAGCAAGTCTGTCCATCTGTGGTCTTGAAGATAAACCCAAACCACGCAATATGGTGATTTGTTTTTCTTCACGGAAATTCAGCTTTTCTTGTGGATGAAGTAGGTGAAGGGTTGGGTTCACACAAAGGTGGAGAGAGAGGGCCAACAGTGGTAAAATTGTAAGAGAATCCTTGACAGAGAATGGAATCTGAGCTGGGGAAAAGGGTAGTACAATACTGGTAAGGTCAATCTTTGGGAAGTCCTTATTAGGACTGAAGAAACATTTGGATCAATGCATAAGAATCAGCGACTCTAACACAGAGGTTGACAAACTTTTTCTGTAAAGTATTTTACAGAAATAGTATTTTAGGATTGATGTCACAATCACAACCACTCAACTGCAAGCCATAGTTTTCTGACTTCTGCCCTAAAGCATAGAAAGCAAAAGTTAGAGACCAAGATTATTAAAATCGGTATTGGTGTTGCTGTGGTCAGTTATGACAAGGACCAGGACAATGCCACCCAAAGTATGGTGAGCATTTGCTACCACTGAGATTAAGTACAAAGATTGAGATTAAGCACTTAGAAATTTGTATAGCAAATTGAAACAGAAATTTTATGTGTGTCCAGCCTAACAAAAGTAAGCCTTATATTCTGTATACCTTTTCTACTTGTTTTTTCCCCACAATTCATTTTTATTGTTTTACAAAAGAATTAGTATATGATGGATTGGACACTTTTTTTTTTTAAAGGCCATTCCTTAAAGGCAGCTTGAAAAGCAACAATCTGGCACAAAAACAGACACATAGACCAATGGAATAGAATAGAAACCCCGGAACTAGACCCACAAACGTATGGCCAACTCATCTTTGACAAAGCAGGAAAGAACATCCAATGGAAAAAAGACAGCCTCTTTAACAAATGGTGCTGGGAGAACTGGACAGCAACATGCAGAAGGTTGAAACTAGACCACTTTCTCACACCATTCACAAAAATAAACTCAAAATGGATAAAGGACCTAAATGTGAGACAGGAAACCATCAAAACCTTAGAGGAGAAAGCAGGAAAAGACCTCTCTGACCTCAGCCGTAGCAATCTCTTACTCGACACGTCCCCAAAGGCAAGGGAATTAAAAGCAAAAGTGAATTACTGGGATCTTATGAAGATAAAAAGCTTCTGCACAGCAAAGGAAACAACCAACAAAACTAAAAGGCAACCAACGGAATGGGAAAAGATATTCGCAAATGACATATCGGACAAAGGGCTAGTATCCAAAATCTATAAAGAGCTCACCAAACTCCACACCCGAAAAACAAATAACCCAGTGAAGAAATGGGCAGAAAACATGAATAGACACTTCTCTAAAGAAGACATCCGGATGGCCAACAGGCACATGAAAAGATGTTCAGCGTCGCTCCTTATCAGGGAAATACAAATCAAAACCACACTCAGGTATCACCTCACGCCAGTCAGAGTGGCCAAAATGAACAAATCAGGAGACTATAGATGCTGGAGAGGATGTGGAGAAACGGGAACCCTCTTGCACTGTTGGTGGGAATGCAAATTGGTGCAGCCGCTCTGGAAAGCAGTGTGGAGGTTCCTCAGAAAATTAAAAATAGACCTACCCTATGACCCAGCAATAGCACTGCTAGGAATTTATCCAAGGGATACAGGAGTACTGATGCATAGGGCCACTTGTACCCCAATGTTCATAGCAGCGCTCTCAACAATAGCCAAATTATGGAAAGAGCCTAAATGTCCATCAACTGATGAATGGATAAAGAAATTGTGGTTTATATACACAATGGAATATTACGTGGCAATGAGAAAAAATGAAATATGGCCTTTTGTAGCAACGTGGATGGAACTGGAGAGTGTGATGCTAAGTGAAATAAGCCATACAGAGAAAGACAGATACCATATGGTTTCACTCTTATGTGGATCCTGAGAAACTTACCAGGAACCCATGGGGGAGGGGAAGGAAAAAAAAAAAAGAGGTTAGAGTGGGAGACAGCCAAAGCATAAGAGACTGTTAAAAACCGAGAACTGAGGGTTGATGGAGGGTGGGAGGGAGGGGAGGGTGGGTGATGGGTATTGAGGAGGGCACCTTTTGGGATGAGCACTGGGTGTTGTATGGAAACCAATTTGTCAATAAATTTCATAAAAAAAAGAAAAAAAAAGAAAAGCAACAATCTCTGGTGCAATTATAGGAGTGGGTGATTCAGGTAAAATGGAAGTCAAAATCACTGGAGGTAAGAGGCAAGGGGCTTGGAGCATCATCTAAGTTAATACTGAAGTTACTAAGAATGGTGTCACACATAGGGTGGCAGTGATATCAGTGGGAGCCCTATTTGTGTTTCAGCACCCTGGAGAAGCTGGTCCTGAGGATGGAAGCAGAGCTGAGGTTCCTTAAGATCATGATACCTGCTATTTCCCAAAGAAAACAGCATCCAAATTAGCACAAAACTTGAAAAACCTTGTGCCTAGTCACCACTAAGGTCAGCCTCCTGTGAATTCTATGGGCTGTACTGCTCTCAAGAGCCAGCAAAGTGTCTGACTTCTGTCTAGGGGCTTGCCAAATAGACAGCCAATGGGTGCAAGCCCCAGCTGGCTCATGATGGCAGGCTAACAGAGCATGGATTCAAAGGCAACTCTCATAAGAAGAGGTGCCTGGAGTCTTTGGGAATATAAAGCCTAACTGCTCCCAATTGCAAGATCAGGAGATAATGGTGCCAGGGCTATGGAATGGTACACTTGGCTCTTGATGTGTGAGAACAGCCTCAGGTAGCAGTTTCTGATTTGGATAGAGCCAGTGGCATATGGCCACTGTCAGTCAGCACTAAAGGGTGGGAGTGGGGGGAGAGATATCTGTCTTTTCCCACACAGAAGGTGGAGGCCTTGGGGTCTTCATGGTGTAGGAGTCACTGAGACACACAAAATCTGGTCAGACATTTATTGGGGTGCAGTGGAGTAGTTCTCCACCCTCTGGTACTTTTAGACTGATAGGATTTCAATATGGAACTCCGGCTGGTTGGGAGTGACTTCATATTGTGCCTGTAGAATATCACTGGTCTGGAAGGCAAAATAGCTCTTTGGGGCCTGAAGGATGCAGACAGCATTGCATATTTGGCAGTAACGTCGATGGCACTGCCACATGCGAACCCAGGACTGGAGCTTGACTGCCGCCTCCTCCTGGATTACATAGATCTTCAACAGGTCCCGTCGCTGCTTAAGAACCCGCCTCCACAAAAGTGTTCTCCACCAGAGCTGAATCATCCAGGCCCTGAGGGCTGCCACCAGCAGGGTGCGACGTACCAGGGTGCCACGCCACCAGGCCTGGATCTTCTCAGCTGCCTTGATTCTTGCTCTGTGGCGTTTTTGACAAAGCCTCTAACCAAGCAAAGCAGAGGACTCCACATGAATTTGTTATGAACAACCACAAGTCTGGTGTCTGCCACGAAGGAGCTCTGATCTTCTTTCTTAACTAGCCTTTTCCCCTGGTGGTTCTGAGGACCCAGGAGTCCTGGGTGGGGTTTTGCCTCTACTTCTACCTTACCTGTGGCCATAGACGTATTGGTAATCTTCTGAGTCATAGTGTCCTCATCTACAAAATGGCGATATGCTTGCCCTGTGATCTTCACAGGTTCTGTGGAAACAATTTCTGATCCAGAAGACCTGCCATGAGTGTGAGGAACCAAAAGGTCCTCTGAGGATGAACCTCTGCATTTATGGCCTACATCTCAACCCAAATTCCAGCCTATGATGCTGCCTCCTGATGCCTCATGCCAACCCATAGCCCCTTGAGGGTTTTCCTTTACCTCACTTCTTTTGATTTCCACCACCTTTCAGTCACCGCTATATCCTTCTAAACCCAGGCTTTACTTTCTCTGGATTTCCAGTTCCCACTACTGTGCCCCACCTTCCAGTGGCCTGTCCGCATCCTGATTCCTCACCTCTCTGCTGTCTCTTCATACTTAACGTAGCTCACTCAGAATAGGGAGGGAATTTATGGGGACAGGAGAGCAACACTGAGCTGACTTCTCAGCTGTGGGACCAGAGATGGATCCTTCACTTTCAAGAACTCTGTGTTCAGATGGTCAATGAACTGTGGTTCTCTCATGCTCCTAGGCTCCACCTACCTTCAGCTTCTCAGTCTCTAGTGCATCCTTATCTGGACCAGACTTCTGCAATCAGAATATAGAGAGAAAGCATGAGTGAGGACCAGTTTCTGTGCAAAGTCCTCACAGGTCTACTTCCCCATTCTTTCTGAGTCCTTTTTTTTTTTTTTTTAAGATTTAAAAAAAAAGTTTATTTATTTAATGTGAGAGAGGGAGAGAGGGAGCATGAGTGGGGGAGGGGCAGAGAGCGGGAGAGAGAGAATCCCAAGCAGGCTCCATGGCATGGAGCCCAACACAGGGCTCAATCTCACAACTGTGAGATTATGACCTGAGCCCAAATCAAGGGTGGGACGCTTAACTGACTGAGCCACCCAGGTGCCCCTCCTGAGTCCTTTTGAAGTCATCTGGTGCTTCCCTCTGCCATGGGCTAACTCCCTACTTCCAGGGAGGGGGTGTTTGGCTGTCTTACACAGCATTTACCACCCATGGTTTGGGGCAGTAGTTCAGGTGTTCACACCCCCTCTGGTTGCTGCTCCATTGGTCCTGGCAGAATCAGGAAGGGTGGGAGAGGAGGAGATAGCCATGATGTCACAAGGGCAACTATGATCCAGGGACCAGGTTGCCTCAAATTTGTTGGGTAAAGAGGAAACATCTACCCATTTCCCTCCTGCCAGGGATTGACCAGGGATTGTCCTTGGGGAAACCATAGCCCCCGTGAATCTGTCCTGTCCAAAGGATGACCTCTAGTCTGGCCCACCCACAAGACTTTCCTGTCATCATCACTAAGGAGAGCTGCTTACACAGTGCAGAGGAAGGTTCCTGGGCTCAGGGTGCTTCCTGTGTCTTGCCTTCTTTGCCTCCATGCCCTTCCTCAGTATGTGGGAAAATCCTTCTTTTAATTAGTGAGTATGTGAGTATGTGAGACTGTGAGTATGGAGGGTGAGCAGAAGGGGGTAAGGAAGGGTCAGGATGGAGGTACCTCAGCCTATTTCTATTCCCCTCCAGCTGCCGAACCCCTGTATTTCTACAGTTGTTTGGTGCCTAACAAGCCAATATATGTTCCTTAAAACAAAATAAGCCCTTCCACTCAGTGTCTGAAATTTACTGGGCTGGAGGAATTTTCCAAACATGAGTCATTATGTAAGAGACAGTGTTCTCCAGTGTAGATTCCTCTAGTGGTAGCAATGGTCATATTTGAAAGAGTCACTTAGTTATTCAGGCTTGCCTCCAAGACCAGCTGCCTCTGGCTGTCCCCACTGCCATCTCACAGGCATGCTCACTTTCATCTCTTGACTGACTCTGGATAGCCCCCTACAGACCTCAGTGACATGCTGACGTGGTCTCTTCATTTCAAGACCTTAACTCTCCACCAAAAAAGATGAGGACTTGGCTTTCTGCCCCATCCCCAAAACCTCACTTTTTCTCCCTTCATCTTCCCCACTAGGTCACTTGCTGCCATTTAGGTCCCCAATCGCAATTTAGTGTTTATATTATCATGACTCTGTAAGTGCCACTGACCACTGTGCCATGGAGCACATTCTGGTTCCCTATCCTTTCTTGCACAACTTCATAAAAGCTTTTTATCATGAAAATGTTTAAATATATACACAATTTGACAACAGATAAGGACTCCCTATGTGCTCATGACCCAGGATAACCTGTTTCCCTGCTCTCTGCCCCACGGATGAGTTAAGCCATGGCAGAGAGTGCCATGAGGAACATCTTCCCGCATGTGTCTGTGCCTCCATGGGAGGCATTCTCCAGGGAATGCACACAGGGGTGGCTTGCTGTGTCATGGGACAGGTGGTTCCTCTATGCTACTAAATGCTGACAGATTGTTTTCCACAGTGGCACCACCAGTGCAACCTCTGTCAATCACCACCTAATTTTCGCCGAACTGAAAGACGTGAAGTGATGTCACCTTGCTCTTTTAATTTCCATTTTTCTCACTAGGGACTTGAGCAGAGCAGGATTCTTCAGGGTGAATAACAGGGATCCAACCTTGACACAGACCCTTTCTAGCTGTGTGCACTTGAGCAAGTCTTCCAGTGGTGTCTGTTTCCTCCTGGGCAAAGTGAAGATAGAAACATGGTTCCTCCTCCAAGGAGCTCTTGTGGAGATTCATGAAGGTGAAGTCCTTGGAATGGCACCTGGTCTTAGTACTGCTCTGTGTCTTTCAGCTCTTATGATTATTTCATCTTGACCTTCTAGCATCTCTGTGTAATTGCCTGATAGAGTCCTTGGCCTATTTTTTTCTGTTGGATTCCCATCATCCTCTTGGATGACTTCCTTGGACAACCTTTTGTGGATAGATGTTACAAATATTCTCTCCCCAACAATCATCGGCCAGCTGACTTTCTTCATGGTGTTATTCATTGCACAGGTATCATTCCATCCATTTCTCCCTTTGTAATTGTGCTTTTGAAATTTTTTAAATTAGTGCTTTCTCATCCAGGGTCACATATTTTCCTGTTAAATTCTGGTTTACATCTTACACTGAGGTCTTCACCAAGTGACAGAACATGATCCTGCACATTGGGTCTCCCTCTTTCTTGGATTTAGTCCCTATTTTGGATAGAGCACATGTTATGATAGTTTCCTAAGGAAAAGTATATGGATATCAATATGTAGAGATTTGCATGTCTGAAAATGACTTTTTTTTACACCTTCAAATCTGATTGATAGTGTTGCTGAGTATGGAATTCTAGACTGAAAATAGTTTTCCCTCAGAATTTTGAGGAATTGCTTTAACTGTTTTCCTAGAGGTCTAATGTTACTCTGATTCCTTTCTCCATATGATGTGACTTATTTTTTCCTCTCTGGAAACTTTTAAGATTTTCTCCTTATCCCTTATCTTTAGTTTTTAGGATGTTCTGAAATTACTGTTGTTTCAATAAGTGATTGCATAGTGAAGGAATACATGATTCCATCTAGGTCTTAGATTTATGTCTTCATCAGGGTTCAAATCCTACTCCCTAGAAACAACTGTCCCAACATTTCTGAGCCAACCATCCCAGATCCCTCACACCCACTAGACATGTTGTTCTCAGCCTCTCTGAGATGTTCCCCCACTCCCTGCCCCACTCACTGTATGGGGCACATTAGTTTATAAAATTTGTATTATTCAACTATTGGAAACTTTATTGTATTAGTTTTTTAAAAATCATTTCTACCTTTTAATTTTCTCCATTTTAATACTTAGAGAAAACCTATTAGATCATAGATTGATCCTCTAATTTTCCAATATTTTCTACACTATTTTCTTTGTCTTTTTATTCTACTTTTTTTAGAAGGTATTCTCCATTTTTAAAAGTCTTAACTTTCAAGAGCTCTTTCTTGTCCTTGGATTATTCTTTTATAGCACAGTATTCTTATTTCATTGATTTGTTATCTTTTATTAGGAATAGTAGTAATAGGGGCACCTGAGTGGCTCAGTCAGTTAAGCATCTTACTTTGGCTCAGGTCATGATCTCATGGTTCATGGGTTCCAGCCCCACCAGCTCTGTGCCAACAGCTCAGAGCCTGGAGCCTGCTTCGGATTCTGTGTCTCCCTCTTTCTCTGCCCCTCCCCGGCTCGTGTTCTGTCTCTCTCTCTCAAAAATAAATAAACATTAAAAAAAAAGAGAATAGTAGTGGTAATTGTTAAGTTTGGTTTTTTAAACCTTTTTCTTCTGTTCCCAGTACGATCTCTTTTCTTTTAAGTCCCCTTTTTTCTTTTTATTTCAGTCTCTCATGTTAATGATCCTTGGTTGTTTATTCATGTGTGTGAGCGTGGCACTAAAATGCCAAAGGGAAGCTCAGGGTGCATGGGTGCGGTTTCTTAACTGGTACCACTCAGAGTAGGTTAATAAGGCAGAGTTGGGTTTTGTTTCAGTGGCGGACCCCCCAAATTAGCATTCATTTGTTTTATTCTTTGGAGCTTGTGGTAGATTGCTTTAGTGGTCTTACATTCATACTTTTTCCTATGGGACTTTGTAGTTTCTTCCCGTAAGGGGACAGAATCTATCTTCCTGTGCCTTAGATTGGCAATGTGATGTGCTTTGGCCAACAGAATAAGGTGGAATGATGACATGCAAGTTTGGCCTTGGCTTTGAAAGTCTTTGCCAATTTATGTTTACCCTCTTGGACTTCTGCCATTGCCAACAAGGAAGTGCCCGGGGTATGAAGAAGAGAATGAGAAACGTGGGGCAGAGTTTCTCTAGACAAGCTACCCCAGCTAAACACAGCCTAGGTCAGCATGCTTACTGCTGCCTGCCACTGAGGCTTGTGGCAGTCCGCCATGCCGCATTTGCGTAGCAATAATTGACTGATGTCCCAGAAGGGAATCCCAGAACCTCAAGTCAGAGAGTGGAATGAAACCTGACTGACTGCAAGCCTTCAGGGAGCTGAGCTGGCACCAAGGGTTGGAGGCCTCACTGTCTAGCCTACACACTTTCAATTAATTGCTCCATTTTAGTATGCCTTCCGCCACCTCTGCCTTCATCTCTGCCTTCCGCCATGACTGAAATATTGGAGTCTAGATCCTCTCTGGTTCAACTTAGGCAGAAAAGAAAACTCTCTTCAGCCAGGGTGGAGGAGGGGCTATTGCCAGCTGTACACATGAAGGAAGAGAATGGGATGAGGGAAATCCAACAAATCCGTATTTAAATGTTTACTCCTCACCTTAGATTCTTAGTGTCTCAACTACACACTGTTATTATTACAGTCTTTTGATGTATTTTCATGTGCTTTACCATACTCCTAGCTCTAGTCTTTTTGTCAAAACTGTCTTAACTGATTGTGGACACTTACTTAATATGATTTTTTATCAGCTTGTCAAGTTCCCAAAAACTCCTGATCAGATTCTTATAGGAATTGAGTTCCACCTGGAGATCAACTTGGAGATAACTTGCAATTTTACAATGTTGAGTCATTCTATCAATAACTATATGGTATATCTCCCCTTTTATTCGGTCTTCTGTTACCTCCTTTGAGCTATGGACAAGAGTGGCATATGTAACTTCAAGGATATGCCCTAAAAGAGAAGGAATATGCCTTTCTCCTTCTCCTTCCTCCTCGCTGGCTAGATTGTGGAGGGGATTGTTGAAGTTGAAACAGCCGTTTGGGATCATGAGGTGATCTTGGGCTCACAGACTGTATACAGCAGAGTAACAAGGTAGAAGGGGCTAGGATTCTTCACCCTGTGAAGTGCCATCCCGGGGTTTGGACACCTATTTCTCAACTTCTTTGGAAAAGAGAAATAAACCTCCAATTTATGTGCGGCTCTGCTATTTTGGTCATGCTGTCCTTCACAGTGACCACATAGTTAAGATCTACCCCAGTGGTTCTCAAAGTGGGGTTCCCTAGAACAGTAGCCACAGCATTACCTAGAAAACATACTAGAAATACTCATTCTTGGGACCCTGTAAACTAAATCAGATATGTTGGGTGGGGCCAGCAATCTGCTTTGATGAGCCCCCTCACATGATTGTGATGTATGCTACAGTTTGAAAAGCATTGCTCTATTTCGATCCAACACATATAATAGGATATCCACTTTCTTTAAGAGACACAGCTCAGAGGTTATCCTAGAAGTGAAGACTGCACACATGTGCTTTGTGTAAGTCGAGTGAGGCAAGAGAAGGACCTGACAATTCTATTCATTCCTAACACAGTTGTTTCATGAACGGCTGATGGTTGCCCATGACTCCTGCCTGCTGACTTGTTGAACTAGGCTAAAGACTCCACATTTGGCTCATAGGTGACCAATCCATGATTAGATTCACATTCATTCATTCTGATTCTAGATAATTAGCTGATTTACCCATCAATCTATAGCACTTTCCCTTTTCACCACACTACACAGCATTAGAAGAACTGGGTTCATTAAATGAGAGATAACCCCACACTTACTTGAGAATTCCCTAGGCACACCTTCTGTCAGGTTTATAACTCAAAAACTAATTTTTGAAAACCACTTTCTGAGAAGCAGTTCACATCAAATTCAATCTCTTTTAATTTTTTTGTCCTTACATTTTATTTAAGTCTTTTTTAAAAATTTAAATTCAAGTTAGTTAATATATAGTGTAGCAGTGGTTTCAGGAGTAGAATTTAGTGATTCATCACTTACATGTAACACCCAGTGTTCATCCCAACAAATATCTTCCTTAATGCCCATCACCCATTTAGCCTATCTCCCCAGGCACCTCCCCTCCAGCTGCCCTCAGTTTTTTCTCTGTATTTAAGAGTCTCTTATGGTCTGCCTCCTTCTCTGTTTTTATCTTATTTTATTTTTCCTTCTCTTCCCCTATATTCACCTGTTTTCTTTTTATTTAAAAAATTTTTAATGTTTATTTTTGAGAGAGAGAGACAGAGCATGAGCAGAGGAGAGGCAAAGAGAGAGGGAGACACAGAATCTGAAGCAGGCTCCAACCTCCAAGCTGTCAGCACAGAGCCCAACGTGGGGTTCAAACCCACCAGCCATGAGATCATAACCTGAGCCGAAGTTGGACACTTAACCAACTGAGCCACCCAGGCACTTCCTTTTGTTTCCTAAGTTCCACATATCAGTGAAATCATATGATATTTGTCTTTCTCTGACTTATTTCGCTTAGCATACTACACTCTAGCTCTATCCACATTGTTGCAAATGGCAAGATTTCATTCTTTTTGATCCCTGAGTAATATTTAAATGTTTATCAATCTAGTGAGATTTTTTTTTTTTTGCTGTTTTAACAAACTGACATAAGTGAAAATGAAGGTTTATTGGCTCACAAAACGAATTCCCATAGTATAGGTAGTTGTAGCTTCAGGCATGGCTGGCTCCAGAGGCCCAAAGGAATCCTCACGGCTTAGTCTTTCTCTTGGCAACTGATGGATCCACTTTACTCTGTGTCAGTTCCATTCTCAGCTATTTCCATGTGGTGCCCCTAGCAGCTCCGGTTTCATAATCCTTATAGTTGGTAATCCTAGGAGTTTCAATACAGCACCACAACAGAGACTCAATGGCCTGACTTATGTCATGCACTCATTCCTGAACCAATCGCTGTGGCCACATGTGTAAAATATTCTGACATTTCTAAGTACTTGCACGTCCTAGGCTGAGTTTAGGTTAGGTGCATGCCTCCATCATCCAGGAGCAACCATATTGGTACCCTCCATGAGACTTCTCCATCTCATCTTTGAGGGGCTCTTAGGGATAAGGGGCAAGCAAGACCTAGAAGAGAAGAAATACATCTAAGGCAGGTTAGCTATTAATGATCTCTACCAGAAAGGTACAGATCCAGAAAATCCAGTGAATTGAAAAACAGAGACAAGGAGACATGACATCATGAAATGTGTAGGACAGAGGGAGGCTCAGACTGGGGGAGAAAGATACTGAGGAACAGATTATAGATATAATGAGAGACAGAATTATGAGGGATAGACCGAGACACATAGAGAGATGAAAACCAACAGAGAGAGCAGTATCTGTAGATGAAATGGTGAGACCAATAGATCCTCCTTCCATTGCCCATATATACACACACACACACACACACACATACACACATGGAAGCATTGCCAGAGAGACATAATAATTCCAAAAATCCTAGAATAACATGTCAACTGGGTATGAAGGACCTAGGATGGTTGTCTGAGAGATTCATTCAGGGATGGTGGGGCACCTGTTTCCAGAAAATAGGCTGTGAACCATGGTGAAGCCACAAATTCAAGTCCTGGTAGGATTGTGTAGTCATTCATTACATAAATGTTTATTGAAACTGCAAAGAGACAGCCACAACCTAATGAAAAGTTTCTCAAAGCTTGAACAGACTTTTCTCCAGAGGTGGACAAATGACCAAAAGGCACAAGAAGATGCCCAACATCATTCATCATGAGGGAAATGTAAATCAGACTGCAATGAGATATCACTTCCCACTCACTGGGTTGGCTAGAATTTGCAAAAATGAAAAAAAAGTGTCAGAAAAGATGTAGAAAAATTAGAACCCTGTACCCCACTGGTGGGAATGTAATGTCGTGTAGTGGCTAAATATTTGTAGTGACATTATTCACGTAGCCAAAAGGTGCACACAATCCAAATATCTATCAAAAGATGAGTGGAATGGGGTTCCTGGGTGGCTCCATCAGTTGGGCGTCCAGCTCTTGGTTTCCGCTTAGGTCATGGTCTTGAGGTTCGTGAGTTCGAGCCCCACATGGGGCTCAGTGCTGACAGTGCGGAGCTTGCTTGGAATTCTCTCTCTTCCTGTCTCTCTGCCCCTTCCTGCCCTCTGCCTCAAAATAAATAGATTTTTTAAAAAGTTAAAAAAAATGAGTGGATAAACAAAAGCTGGTATAGACACACAATGTTAATCAGCTATACAAAGTCATGAAGTACTGATGCATACTACGGTGTGGATGAGCCTCAAAACCATAGGAAGTGTAAGAAACCAGACAAAATATTTTATTATTCCATTTATATGAAAAGTCCAGAGTAGGTAAACTTATGGAGACAGAATGCAGATTGGCAGTTGCCACTGGCAGGAGGACGGGCTACCAGGGAACTAACGCTTAATGAGTATAAGGTTTTCTTTTCTTTTTTAAAAATTATTTTAAATGTTTATTTATTTATTTTAAAAAATTTTAATGTTTATTTATTTTTGAGAGAGAGGGAGAGACAGAGAATGAGCATGGGAGGGGCAGGCTCCAGGTTCTGAGCTGTCAGCACAGAGCCCGAAGCAGGACTCAAATCCATGAACTGCGAGATCATGACTGAGCAGCCGGACATTTAACGGACTGAGCCACCCAGGAACCCTTTCTTTGGTTTTCTTTCTTTCTTTTTTAATGTTTATGTATTTATTTTGAGAGAGAGAGTGTGTGTGTGAGTGGGAGGGGGCAGAGAGGCAGGGAGAGGGAGAGAGAATCCCAAGCAGTCTTCATGCTAGGCACGGAGCCCGATGTGGGGCTCGACTTCACAACCATGAGATTGTGACCTGAGTCAAAATAAAGAGTCAGATGCTTAGCTGACTGAGCCACCCAGGTGCCCCTTAATGGGTACAGGATTTTCTTTTAGGACCATGAAAATGTTTTAGAACTTGATACAGAAGACAGTGGTTGCTTAACATGGCAAAGGTACTAAAGGCCACTGAATTTTTAGTCTTATATTAATCGTTAATATTATATGGCTAATCTAAAAATGGTTATGTGAATTTTACTTAAATTATATTCATGTTTTGTGTTCTTTCATGTGATGATCAGTCAGGTGCAGCTGCAAGAAAATAGAAGCACAAAATAAAGTTTATTATACTTCAATGTCTCAAACAGGAGGTCATCGCATGTCACACAGGGTCATCAGGTTTTTGTCAGGTGGCAGAAGACAAGGATGAGGGAAAAACTTTTCCCATGGCCTATGTCAGCGTGGGAAAGGCAAGGCAGGAAAGGGTAACAGTTTAGAATGGACTGGTTTGAGTGTTTTCTGCGTCCCCTAAGCTGTTGGGGGTGGGCAGGTGCCTAGTACCTGGCTTGGGATAATTAAGGCAGAGAAATACAGCCCTCTGGGGTGTAGAGGACAGAGAGAAAGGAGATACCTCCCTGAATAGGTTAGCTTGCAGATGAAAGGTGTGCTCTGGGATGAGTCCTTAGCTATCTCTAAGAACTAACTGGCTAGACCTGGGCGGGGCAGTGTCTCCCAACCCAGAAAGGGACTTTTTTTTTTTTTTTTTAAGATGACAAAATGACATGATATACAAAACCTAAAATATACATACAATAACATATTGGAAAGGGAGAGAGATGAAGAAACAGAACCTACTGACCTAGGTTCTGGGAACACAGATTTGAACCCAGAGTCCTTATTCTCCTGAAGCTCATCCTCTAGTGGGGGCAACAGAAAATAGAAAATGAGGCAAGATAACCTTGGGTAGTGATGGGAACTTTGAAAAGAGGAAAGCAGAGTCAGGAGCTAGAGCGTACAGTAAGGTGGGGAAGGCATTTCAATAAGGTGGTCAAAGAAGGTCTCCTTGAGGAGAGAGAATGGAGCACCTGAACGGAGACACACCTGAATGGAGGGGGAGCTCCACCTGGTAAGAGCATCCAAGGAGAGGAGGCTGCAGGTGCAAACTGCTGAGATGGGAATGTTCGGGGGAGGTCTGAATAGCAGGGTGGGCCAAGGAGGACATGGAGAGGGCGACGTGGTCAGGGCCAGACCCTGCAGGCTTATCTAGACCATGGGAGGGCTTTTTGAATTGTTCTACATTTAATGGGAAGACATGGAAGAATTAAGGGCATCAGGGGACACAACCTCCATGTGGCATAACTACAGGAGGTGCCATTTATATGGACCACAGTGTGAAGGAGTCTCCCTGGAGTTGGTGGAGTTGGTGGCCCTGCATCCCCAACTCTCCTACCCATGGCAGACACTGCTAATCAATTACAGATCCCCCTCACCCAGAACCTGGTAGTTAGAATCCTTTTCCACAAGGGACCCCAGATGACCTCGGCCACTTCCTCAGAGCTGACCGTGACATGCCCAGTATCTGCCATCATTTTCCCTGACCCTTTGCTGACACAGGACCTCCTGGAGCTTGTGACAGAGATCTGGTGACACAGAGTTGGAGCAGACCTGATTAGCTCTTTATTGGGAAGGGGATGCAGTCTGTAATCCGACAAATCTGTGACCCCAGAAAAATCTTGAGTTCTAGTCCCAGATGGGATGCTGTGAGGTCATAGCTGCCCTGGAAAAAGCCACGGCTATGGCAACTATGCCAGCGCCAATACAGCCTAATGATACGGGCAGCATGGAGCAAACAGCAGTATCGCTGGCGTATGTGCCACATGCGGACCAAGGACTGTAGCTTGACCACTGCCCGTTCTTGCTGAGCGTAGGTCTCTAGGGCTGCTCGTTTCCTCTTTTCCAGCAGCTTTGCCAGTGTCATCTTCCACCACTGCTGAATGATCCATGCTCTGAATGTCGCATGTAGCAATGTCCTGCGCACCAGGGTGCCCCGCCACCAGGCCTGGATCTTTATGGCTTTCTGTTCTTGGTCAGGGAGCTTCTTTTTCTTTGGGGGAAGAGGTTGCAAAGACAAAGAAGGGACTCTCAGGGGACATTCCCCACCCAACTCAGCTCCAGGCTGTGCCAGGAATGGTTCCTGATCCTTTGTCAACAACGTCCCCTTCCTCAGGATTTTAGGAAGACTAGGCAGGGAGCCAGTAGACCAGATAGGTGTCCTGTCTCTGCCCCTCTCTGATTAATGGACCTGGACACGTCACACTGTCTGTCCCCTGCATCTCAGGGTCCTTATATGTCCTAGCTACCACGTGGTGACATGGACCTCGTTGGCCAGCCTGGAACCAGTACATCATGTATCGTGTTGCACATGGGCCTGGCCACCTACCTGGGGTGCAATATCCCTTCCCTTACATCCCACTTGGGAGGCTGGAGAAGTGGCATTCTTTGCTCACCTTTCATGCCTGACTCCAGCTCAACCCACAACCTGCTGTGTCCCTCTGGGAAGTCACAGTATAGAAGTTTCCCTGCTCCACATGGTCTGGAGTCCTTACTGAGTGAGAATGAGTCTTACTCATTTCTCACTTTCACTCTTCTTGGTTCTCACACCCTTGACTTTAGTTAGCATGCATACATGCACACATGTGTGCACATACACACACACACAGTTCTACACTCAGCTCTCCCTGTTCGTGGCAATGCCTTCCCTACACTGGCTCACCATTCCACTCCCCAGCTTGACATGGTCTGATCCCCACTTGTTTCCCTCCCTACAACCAAGTCTCTGTGCCTCAGTCACCCACATTTCTCTGACCGAGAAGGAACTAAGAGGGGAAGATAATCAAGGATGAGTCCATCCCTACTCACTCCAGCTTGGGATAGGCCAACCATTCATCCTGGTTGCCCAGGGACGTTCTGGGGTTATGTTTATTGTTCCTGAGGAATAATTGATACCACTATCTTTCACCTGTGGATCCTAATTCAGATGACAAATTCCAGGATCATGCCATGCTATGGGGCACAGAGAGGACAACCTATGACTGTTGAGTGACTCAGGTCAGAGATGCTGCAACTAGGAGTTAACCTTCAACTTTGAGGACCTCTCACTCACCTTTGGTGGAGGGGGTGGTGGTGTGGGTGAAGGCTGTATTTTTTTTCTTTTTTCTCTTTCTTCTTCATTGATCTGGTTTCATCAATGTCTTCTTCTATTGTGATTTCACAAAACTGGCCATCCTTCTGTAATCAGAGTTTAGAGGGGAAAGGTATCGGTAGGTGCTCTTTGTACAACTTTGTGCCAAATCCACCAAACACTCAACCTCCTGCCTTGCCCAGAGACCCTAAATGTAGGACTGGCACCCTGAGTTAAATGTGCAAATCCACCTTCCCCTGACTGTAACTTTGGGTGGCTCTCTCTTACACAAAACCAAATGCCCATGACTTGGGACATAAATGGTTCAAATCCCCTCCAGTCTGCAATCCCCTAAATTCCCCATGATTAGGAGCTCAATGTTTTCACTGCCCCCAGGTCTGTGCTCTCCCAGCCACAGCCCGGCAGGAAGAGGGAAGAAGGAGACAGGGTTATGATGTCATAAGTGTACCTATGACTCAGGCACCAGGATGGTTCCAGACGTAGAGTTTGTTTTGGTGAAAATGTGGAAATCCTCCCACTCTTTCCTACGCCAAATGCCCAAAATTCGGCTAAAAAGGCAGCACACTGAAAATACTGGCCCACTGGCACCAAAGTGTATATAGAGACAGTCATTTCTGGCTAGTTGGTAAAAACATAAAGTTGAGACAATTTAAACATTTATTAATAGAGAATTCAATTACACGCATTTCAGTTCAAACAAATAATGGAACCAAATAAGCATTAGAAACAAGGAGTTTGGAGCAAAATCTTAAATGCTTCACAAAAGGTTTATGAATGGCTGGGAAGCACACGAAAAGATACCCAATGGCAAAGACACACAGCAGTTGAATCTCTAATAACACTGCTGGTGGGAAGGTAAGAAATAGCACTTTGGAAAGGGGTTTGGCAGTTTCTAATGAAGTTAACCATATATCCACCCTATAACTCTGCAGTTCTACTCATAGGTATTTATACAAGAGAAATGAAAACACATGTCTGCAAAAGAGCTGTGCGTGCCTGTTCATAGCAACTTTATTCAAAGAGGTCAACGTTGGAAACAACCCTAGCGTTTACCAACAGGTGACTAGACAAAGAAATTGTGGTATATTCATTTAATGAAATAATAGACGGTAATAAAAGTGAACAAACTACTGATACACACGATAACAGATGAATCTCAAAAAACATTATGCTAAATGAAAGACATCAAAGAGCATTCACATGATGATTCCATTTATATAAAGTTAGAAAACAGGCAAAACTAAACCATAGGTAAGATAATTCAGAATGGAGTTGACATCTGGGGGTAAAATGTAAGAAGTGTTGCCTGCAAACAGCACAAAGAAAGAGAAATTTGTTTATCTTATTTTGGATGGTGGTTATCAGGGAATACAGAATTATGAAAACTCATCAAACTCTATTAAGAAGCACTTAATAAAGCCACAAAAAGGGGGTATGTAGAGAGGAAGCCATCTAAGGTTGGAAGGTGTTAGTGTGAAGTTAACAGGATGAGGGGGTTGGGGAAGACAGGTGTAGGCTGGAAGATGCAGGCAGAGGTGGGAGGGACACATGGAAGGCACGGGAAGCATCTGCTTGGAGATATAGGTGTTGGACAACCCCCAAATGCCAGGCTTGCGTCTTTTAATTTCTTTCTTAGTTTAGATCACGGCCCAGAAATTTTTTACTATATTGTTAATTTTTTTCCTTTTTTTAAAAGTCTATTTATTTTTGAGAGAGAGAGCATAAGCGAGGGAGGGGCAGAGAGAGAGAGGCAGACACAGAATCCAAAGCATGCTCCAGGCTCTGAGCTGTCAGCGCAGAACCTGACATGGGACTCAAACCCACGAACCATGAGATCATGACCTGAGCCGAAGTCGGATGCTTAATGGACAGAGCCACCCAGGAGCTCCTATATTGTTACTTTTCAATCCATTCAAGCAGAAATTTAAAAAAAATATATTTTGATCAGTTCTTCCAGTTATTCTCAGGAAATGGATTAATCCTAATTACTTATCACAGCATTATCAGAAGTGGAAGTCTCTCCTGGATCATTTGTGTGTTTTTAAATCGAAGTACATTGATACACAAGGTTAAATTAGTTTCAGGTGTACAACACAGTGATTTTAACAAGTTGAACCCCTGCTATATTTTTATCCACTGCCTTATTTTCAACTTCCATCACGTTTTAGTAACAAAATACAGGTGTCTTTTTTCAGCATTCTTGCATTTATTAAAATTCAAAAATCAAAATTTGATTCTTGTACCAAAGGATTTGTAAACAAAGCACATACAGTCATACGTAGAGCACATGTAACAGTGAAGAGCAGCACCTCCCCGCCCCCCCCCCCCCCCCCCCCCCCCAGTAAACCTTCTAGAATAACAGTCACCAGTAGAGAATTCTGACCAAGAGCTTCTAATGATGGAATGTGTTAAAGCCACACTTACCCCCACAGGCCAGATGCAGAGCCAGGTGAACACAGCCTGGAACCAGGCTCCAAACCACTCTCATTCATTGCAGCCCATGGCACAATCTAGGGACTGCACAGACCACTACGGCCTCTCTCGCATGGTTTCACACCGTCCTCCTTCCGGACATGCTGGGAAGCTTGGTTTCCTTGTATGTGTGCTCGGGGAAGGGGTGACAGCCCCACAGGCTCCCGCTGTGCCTCATCAGGGCAGGAGCACACCCTTCATGCTCCTGGAACCATCCAGGAAAGTGACAAGGAGACTGGTGGGCGGGAGAGGGACAGAACCAGCTTGCAGAGGATACCTCTTGGGTAACACCATTCTTCTCTTTTTTAAAACGGTATTAAATTCAGAAGCACACAGGAATATAAAAATAGTAATCCACTATGTTTCATTATCAATACATCTTGGATTCTTACCCTGCCCTTTTAGCAAGGGTTTAAAAGTTTTGGAAAAATCTAAACAACAGACCTATCCATCAAAATAATTCTGCAGAATCTTTCTGAAATGACCCAGAGAAGAATATCAAATGGTGTTCACTAGTCCCAGTATACAGAATCTCTGTGACTTCCTGGAATTCTAGAAATATCTAGTGCAGCCATATGCTGAGGGGATCCATGCAAAATGTTCAGCAGGTTTTCTGATGTATCTCTGACAGCTTTCATCATCTGTGTGAAAGAACTGCCTTAACAGAAGAGATCCAGTTCAGATTCAGTATCTTGAGGTGGCAAGTTCGGGGCAGGGGGCAAAGGCACCACGCAGTAGCTGAGCTCTAGGGAGAGAAGCCTCTGGAAGGAGAAGCACCAAGACCTGGATGCTGCTACTAGTTGCCAGCTATAGCAGCCCCATGACCCTTTCTTTGATGTCCAGGGTCATTGCCATCCTGCTCCCACCAGACCTAGGAGTAGATGCATGAACTGTGATCTTTCCTCTTCAGAACAACATCTCAGCCACCACCTCGGCTGAGGATCTGTCCACCTGCTCCTTGGTCAGCTCAAAGCACCTGCGGGCGACCTGCAACTGTCTGGCATCCTCACTCACCATCGGCTCCCCGGTACATGTATATGCCCATGGCCTGAACCTCATGGAAGAATCTCTCCACATCTTGGTAAGCTTTTGTGTATTTGTGCCTAACAATGAGTTCACACCACCCCTGGTGAACCTCTGTGTCCTGCTGGGGTAGGTGGTATGTCTTCTCCAGGCTTTGCAGAGTTCGGGGTTCAGAGTCTTCTGCTCCAAGGGATACTCCAGAAGCAACACAAGTTTGTCTGGAAGGAGATTTTCAAACACTCCTTTGGTCTCCCTTCGTTTCCATTGTCCGGGTCTCCGGTTCACTGGAATCCATTTTCTCAACCTCGGCGCTCACCTGTCAAGTGCAAGGCCTCGCTCAGCCCAGATCTGGCCCTCCCTCTGCAGCACCTGCCCATGTAAGGTGAGCGGTGGGCTCACCTTACCCCCCACCACCTGCTGGCCCATGGGAGAGCAGTGGGGATTGCGTGCGGCTAGCAACAGCTCAGGCGCAGAGCGGGCACCAAAATACAGGTGTCTTTTGATTCAGTAAGAAACTCTGTATTTTTAATAGATGAATACTGCAGATTACATTTATCATAGCTTCTAATATGCCTGGACTTATCGCGATACTGTTTTATGGCTTCCATACCTGGTTTTCCCAGGAAGTGGCCAGCAGAAGGGAGGAATGCTTTGTCACTCAGCCCCTGGGGAGGGAGGCTGCACGCACAGATGCTGCTTCTCGGCTCTTGCTCTGACCTTCCCTGCTGGCTCTGGCTACAGCCAGACTCTGTTGTCCTACCCTGAGTGGAGATGCCTGGGCAAGGGATGCAGAAAAATAAAGCCCAATTTCTATACTCCCTAGGGACACGTGTTAGAACATGTTCCCTGTCTCTATTCCCATCCCAGTGAGCCTGAACCCTAGGGTCTATTTCAGAGAGGAGATTTGCCAGATCTGTCATCAGGAGCAGAGGCTTAGGGTGGCCTCGACCCAGGCCCTCTTCTATGTGATAGATTTCCATAAGTGGCCATCAGGTTGACTGAGCATGAGGTAGGCTAGGGTTTCCTATGTCATGGCATTCTCTATTTTAAGCTCCACCTAGCTTTGCAGACCAGACAGATAAAACAGGAATCAAGGAGGGACCCGGTAATACTGTCTGGGGTCCTGAATCTAGCTGCAGCTTGAGCCACATCTGCCCCTTGAAAAATGGGCCTCCAAAAGATAACCACATCAAATCTCTGGAACTTGGGAAAGTGACCTCCTACCGTAAAAGATGGGATTAAGTGAAGGGTCTAGTGAGGAGGGACTTATCCTGGATTACATGGGATAATTCGATCACACGCACACTTCATCAGAGAGGTGCCGAGGGAGTTTTGAGAGAGACACAAAAGGGAAGGCAATGTCAGGATGCAGGCAGAGGTCACGGCAGAGGTCACAGCAGAAGCTGGAAGAGGCAAGGAAGGAATTCTCTAGAGCTTGTTGGGGGAGTATGGCTCTCCTGATTACCTTGATTTCAGACTCCAGCCTACAGAACTGCAAGAGAACAAATTTCTGTTGTTTTAAGCTCCCATGTTTGTGGTAATTTGTTGCAGCAGCCACATAAACTAATACACCCCGTAAGTTTTAAGTGAAGCGGTAAAGTCTCTTGCTTAAGCCAAATCAGTTTTCTGTCATTTGCAACTGAAGGAGTCCTAATTCAGACAGGAGTTTGAGAGAACAGAGAGGCAAAAAGCATGGGGAAGGTTATCTGAGCATAATGGAGGAGAGAAGAGGGGAAGGGGAAGGGTAGAGAAAAGGGGATGATGAGCCCTGCTAACGTGGCGATGTGGACACTGTTGCGGGGAGGAAAAAACAGGCGGAGTCAGCGCAGCAATGGGAACCAATAGGACCATTATGATTATCAATTATGACATAGGAACATCCATGCCATATCTACAACTGTGTGTGCATGCATGCGTGTGAGAGAAGCAGAGACAGACAGAGAGACAGAGACATTCAGAGAGAGAGACAGTGATCAGAGGGATGAAGCTGATCTGAGACACAACCCAAGAACTGCCAACCTAAGTCTGCCTGAAAGCCCAAATGATGGAGCACCAGCTTTGTGAGAGAAAAGAAGTCAAATAGTGATAAGCCAAATTCCAGTACCTAACAGAACAAAACTGGGACCTGTTTGTTGTATGCAAAGACATAAAAAACCTGGCCCCATACTAAAAGGAATCAAGGTAATACAAAGTTAGGGCCAGGGGCTAGAAAAAGCAGAACTTGCCTGAGGAAGGAGAAGGAAAAAGGAAAGGAAGTGGTCCCTTCTCAAATCCATGAAACTGCCAAATGTGTAGACACCCTTTATTGGTACATACAAGGGCAGACCCAGCCATGGGGGATGCCCAGCCACCACTATCCTCATCAAAGATGATTGTTAAATTTTTATAGTGTTTATTTCCCTAATCCTCCCCCCTTTAAAAATAAGGTCTTTAGGGGCACCTGGGTGGCACAGTTGGTTAAGCGTTGATTCTTGATTTCAGCTCAGGTCATGATCTCATGGTTCATGGGTTTGAGTCCCACGTTGGGGTCTACACAGACAGTGTGGAGCCTGCTTGGGATTCTCTCTCTCCTCTCTCTTTCTCTGTTCCTCCCCTGTTCTCTCTCTGTGTCTCTCAAAAATAAATAAATAAACATTTTTTCTTTTATTATTTTTTTTTTAATTTTTTTTTTCAACGTTTATTTATTTTTGGGACAGAGAGACAGAGCATGAACAGGGGAGGAGCAGAGAGAGAGGGAGACACAGAATCGGAAACAGGCTCCAGGCTCCGAGCCATCAGCCCAGAGCCCGACGCGGGGCTCGAACTCCCGGACCGCGAGATCGTGACCTGGCTGAAGTCAGACGCTTAACCGACTGCGCCACCCAGGCGCCCCTAACATTTTTTCTTTTAAATAAGGGCACCTTGAAGCACTTGGGTGGCCTGGTCGGTTAAGCGTCCGACTTCGGCTCAGGTTATGATGTCACGGTTCGTGGGTTCAAGCCCTGTGTCAGGCTCTGTGCTGACAGCTGGAAGCCTGGAGCCTGCTTCAGATTCTGTCTCCCTCTCTCTCTGTTCCTTCCCCGCTCATGCTCTGTCTCTCTCAAAAATAAATAAAGATGAAAAAAAATTAAAAATAAAATAAAATAAAATAGGGGCACCTTGGTGGCTCAGTCAGTTAAGTGTCTGACTGCAGCTCAGGTCATGACTCTTGGGTTTGTGAGTTCAAGCTGTCAGCGCAGAGCCTGCTTCGGATCCTCCATCTCCCTTTCTCTGTGACCCTCCCCCACCTCACACGTGCTCGCTCTCTCTCTCAAAAATAAACATTAAAAAAAATTTTTAATGAAAAAAATTAAGAAAAAATAACGCCTTTATAACACATACATAGAATATGTATCTAGACAGGGACCATATTGTGCAATTCAATTTGTTTTACTTACACCTTCCATGTCAGTCCATAGAGAACAACCTTATTCTTTGTGGTTTTATTAAGTGCTTCTTAATGGTGTTTGATGAGTTTTCACAATTCTGTATTTCCAGGTAACCACCGTTCCGAAACAAGATATAGCAAATTTCTCTGTCTCTTTGTGCTGTTTGCAGGCAAGACCTTTTATACCTAGATGTAAATTCTATTCTGAATTATTTTACCTGTATTTTCCTTTTGCCGGTTTTCTAACTTTATATAAATGGGATCATCCTGTAAGTACTCTTTAACGTCTGGCTTCTTTCATTTAGCATAACATTTTTAAAATATTTATTTTTGTGAGAGAGAGACAGAGTGTGAGCAGGGGAAGAGCAGAGAGAGAGGGAGACATAGAATACAAAGCAGGCTCCAGGCTCTGAGCTGTCAGCACAGAGCCCCATGCATGGCTCAAACTCATGAACTGCAAGATCATGACCTGAGCCAAAGTCAGATGCTTAACCGACTGAGCCACCCAGGCACCCCTAGCATAACATTTTTGAGATTCACCTATGTTGTGGTTATCAGCAGTTTACTCATTTTCAAGTTAAAATTTCTGTCCTATGAATTTGACTGCTTGAGGTGCCTCATATACATGGAATCATTTCTTTCTGTGAATGACTTACTTCACTTAACATAATGTTCTTAAGGCTCATCCATGCTGTAGAATGTGTCAGAATTTCTTTCCCATTAAAGGCTGAATAATGTTCCATTGCGTGTATATACTACATTCTGTTTATTCATACATCTGCCAATGGCCACTTGGGTGGCTTTCACATTTTAACTGTTGTGAAAATTGCTGACATAAACATGGGTGTACAAATATCTTTTTGAGACTCATTTTCAATTCTTTTGGGCATATACCCAGAAGTGGGATTGCTAGATCACATGGTAAATTCTATTTTTAATTTTTTGAGCGTTCACTGAGCTGTTTCTATGGTGGCTGCACCATTTTACATCCCCACCAACAGTGCACGAGGGTTCCAATTTCTCTACATCTTCCCCAACAGTTGTTATTTGTGGGTTTTTTTGTGTTTTTTTTTTTTTAAATTTTTTTTTCAACGTTTATTTATTTTTGGGACAGAGAGAGACAGAGCATGAACAGGGGAGGGGCAGAGAGAGAGGGAGACACAGAATCGGAAACAGGCTCCAGGCTCCGAGCCATCAGCCCAGAGCCTGATGCGGGGCTCGAACTCCCGGACCGCGAGATCGTGACCTGGCTGAAGTCAGACGCTTAACCGACTGCGCCACCCAGGCGCCCCTTTTGTGTTTTTTTTGAGAGAGAGTGCAAGTGAGGGAGGGGCAGAAAGAGGGGGACAGAGGATCTGAAGCAGGCTCTGCGCTGACTGGCTGACAGCAGCGAGCCTGAGGTGGGGCTCCAACTCACTAACTGCAAGATCATGACGTGAGCCCAAGTTGGATGCTCAACCGAGTGAGCCACCCAGGTGCCTCTGCTGGTTTGTTTTTTTAAAATAGTATCCATCCTTATGAATGTAAGGTGTGTCTCACTGTAGTTTTGATTTGCATTTCCCTAATGATCAGTGATGTTGAGCATTTTTACGTGTTATTTATTGACCATTTGTATCTTCTTTGGAGAAACACTTATTCAAGTCGTTATTCAAATTGGGCTGTTTCTTACGGAATTTTAGTTCTCTATATACTCTAGATATTAACCTCCTAATCAAATATATGATTTCAAGTATTTTTCCCCATTCTGTGGGCTGCCATTTTACTCTGACAACAGTGTCTTTTGATACACAAAATTATAGCTCAATTTGTCTATTTTTTGGTTTCCTGTATCTTTGGTGCCACATCCAAGAAATCACTGCCAAGTCGAATGTTGTACAGCTTTTGCCCCGTGCTTTCTTCTGAGAGTTTTAGGTCTTACATTCAGGTGTTTGATCCACTTTGAATTAATTTTTTAATATAGGTGTTAGATAAGGGTCCAATTTCCTTCTTTTGCATGTGAAGATACAGTTTTCCCAGCACCATTTTTTAAAAAGTTTCCTTTCTCTTTTGAGTGGTCTTGGCATCCTTGTCAAAAATTACTTGACTACATAAGTGAGGGTTTATTTCTGGGCTCTCTGTTCTATTCCATTGGTCTGTCTTTATGCTGGTACCACAGTGCTTTGATTACTGTAACACTGTAGTAACTTTTTTTAATGTTTTTTTTGTTTGTTTGTTTTTTTGGTAGCAACTTTTGAAATCAGGAATCAAGAATGTGTGAGTCCTTCAGTTTTGTTCTTCCTTTTCAAGGCTGTTTTGGCTATTCATTTTTTTTTAATTTTTTTTTAACGTTTATTTATTTTTGAGACAGAGAGAGACAGAGCATGAACGGGGGAGGGTCAGAGAGAGAGGGAGACACAGAATCTGAAACAGGCTCCAGGCTCTGAGCAGTCAGCACAGAGCCTGACGCGGGGCTTGAACTCACGGACCGCGAGATCATGACCTGAGCCGAAGTCGTACGCTTAACCGACTGAGCCACCCAGGCGCCCCTGTTTTGGCTATTCAGAGTTCTTTGAGAGTCCATATGAATTTTAGAATGGACTTTTTCTATTTCTGCCAAGAAATGTCTTTTGAACTTTGATAGAGATGGTGTTGAATCTATAGATTACCTTAAGTCTTGCAATCCATGCATGTGGGGTGTGTTTTCCATCTATTTTTGTCTTCTTTAATTATTTTCAGCAATGTTTTGTAGTTTTCATTGAACACTTGTCTTTCATTTTCTTGGTTATGTTTGTTCCTGTTTTATTCTTTTTTATGCTATTGCAAGTGAATTTTGTAATTTCCTTTTCAGACTGCTCATTGTTAGTTTACCGGGAACAACTGCTTTCTATCATTGACTTGGCATCTTGCTACTTTGCTTAATTAATTTATTAGTTATCACAGTTAGTAGAATCTTTAATGTTTTCTACATATAATATCTTATCATCTGTGAACAGAGATAATTTTATGTTTTCCTTTACCATTTGGATGCCTTTTATTTAAATTTCTTGCCTAATTGCTCTGGCTAACACTATGTTGAACAGAAGTGGTGAAAACAGACATCTTTATCTTGTTCCTGACCTTAGAGAAGCTTTTAGTCTTTCACCATTGAGTACCATGTTCACTGTGATGTTCATATATAGCTTTTATTATGTTGACTTAGTTTCATTCTATTCCTAGTTTGCCCAGTGTTTTTATCATGAAAAGGTACTGAATTTTGTCAAATGCTTTTTCTGCATTAATTGAAATGATCGTGTGGTTTTTTCCCCTTCATTCTGTTAATGTGGTGTACTACATTGATGGGTTCTGTATGTTGAACCATTCCTGCATTTCAGGAATGAATCCCACTTGGTCATGTGTATAAAGCTTTTAATATGCTGCTGAATTCAGTTTGCTAGTATTTTTTAGGATTTTGGCATCAGAGTTCATAAGGAATACTGGTCCAAAGTTTTCTTTTCTTTCTAGCCAGCCCTGCACATGTTTTTGATGGCCTGATCCCTTGTCTTCGGGTCAGCTTTCTTTCCTCTTCTTCTGTGGGTACTTGAAGATGTCCTTCCCAGCTAAATCTAGATGCCACTCAGCACGTATCTCTCCAGCTCTCCTCTGTGCTTCACAGACACATTGTTGGTCCTTTTTATTTTTTAGATATTGTACGTGAGGAACAAAATTTGAGCACTGCAGCCCAGTATATAAAATTCTTGCTCCTTACTACATGAGATGGTACAGGAAACCCAGGTATCCCAAGGTTTAATACCTCAGGGCTGGTGCCTTAATTTTCTTCTTTTTAAAAAAAATTTTTTTTAACGTTTATTTATTTTTGAGACAGAGAGAGACACAGCATGAACGGGGGAGGGGCAGAGAGAGAGGGAGACACAGAATTGGAAACAGGCTCCAGGCTCTGAGCCATCAGCCCAGAGCCCGACGCGGGGCTCGAACTCCCGGACCGTGAGATCGTGACCTGGCTGAAGTCGGACGCTCAACCGACTGCGCCACCCAGGCGCCCCTTAATTTTCTTCTATAGCAAGCCAGCCACCTCAAGATTTTCTATGGCAGTCAATGCCAACTGGAAGGACAAGGTCCACCAGGACTTCCTTCCTGGGCTTTTCCCCAACCATCTATGTATATGTCTGCCATGGCACTGGGTCATGGCTGTGGTGACATGGTCAGGAGGAGATTTTACTTTGTTTCCCTTCATGGATTCCCTTGGGCTAGCTCATGTGATGGAAGCAAATATAAGGAAGAGGATGTTCTGGAGATGCATGTAAAGAAATGGTCATAAAATGGAGCATCTTGAAGATGCGGATGGAATTCAAGGCAGCTTTGGGCTCTGCAGGGCTTTTGCAGAACTCACTCTGGGCCACTTTCTCCAGTTCGGTTAATTTTTATGTCCTAACTTTTCTTGCTACCACCATTTCTTTATGATCTTTATTCTTTTTCTTTTCCCTGCCTTGTAACATTGATTACTGAGGAACTGGGGCTTGGCCACCACCGCTCATAACCCTCACATGTCTAGGCATGAGCCTCAGCTCTGCTACTCCTTTTTCAACTGTCTCTACTTTTTACAATTCAAACTTCAGGGCACAAGAATTTTTTTCTTTTTTGAGATTAAAAAAATTTCAATCTCTACACCCAATGTGGGGCTCAAACTTACAACCCCAAGATCAAGGGTCATATACTCCACCGACTGAGCCAGCCAGGTGCCCCAAGAATGTTTGCTGATAGTGTTGTGTGCTTAAAAACAAGGTTCCACATATATCCAATAGCTATTTCAAATATTATCTTTTTTTGGTCCACTTTATCCTGTGAATGTCCAGGATAAGTATATGTGTAGAATTTTCTACTTGTCTCTGTAACTCTATCAGCTTTTTTTTTTTCTACAAGTTAAATGTTTGTTTATTTTTGAGAGAGAGAGAGAGAGAGAGAGAGAGAGAGAGAGACAGACAGAGTACAAGTGGGGGACGGGCAGAGAGAGAAGGAGACACAGAATCCGAAGCAGGCTCCAGGCTCCAAGCTGTCAGCACAGAGCCTGATGCAGGGCTCCAACCCATGAACTTCGAGATCATGACCTGAGCCGAAGCTGGATGCTTAACTGACTAAGCCACCCAGGTGCTCCTATTTACACGTTTTGAAGTTATGTTGTTGAATACATACACATTCCCAGTTATTATGGCTTCTTGGAATAATGTTCCTTTCATTGGTTTAAAAAAGGACCTGCGGAGCGCCTGGGTGGTTCAAATGGTTAAATGACTAACTCTTGGTTTTTGGCTCAGGTCATGATCTCACAATTCATGAGATCGAGCCCCTTCCAGCTCTGTGCTGAGCAATGGGGCCTGCTTGGGATTGTCTCTCCCTCTCTCTCCCCCCACCCCACTCACTACATGTGTGCACTCTCTCTCTCAAAATAAATAAACTTAACAAAAACAAAAACAGGAACTGCCAAGAGCCAGATAGTAAATATTTTGGGCTCTGTCAGCCATCTAGTCTCTGTAGCAACTGCTCAACCCTGCCATTGTAGCTCCACAGCAGCCATACACAATATGTAAACAAACAAGAGTGGCTGTGTCCTAAAAAAACTTTTATAAAAACAGGCAGTTGGTTGGATTGGCCAGTGGGCCACAGTTTGCTGACCCCTAGTATAAAACACTTTTAGTCCTTCCAGTGTTTAAATTCCATTTTATGTCCTATTTATTCTATTCTATGTTGCAATAGTTTTCTTTTGTTGAGAGTTTGCCTGATATATCTTCACCTTTTTGTTTTCGAATTTGTGTTACTTTGCTTTAGCTGTCCCTATTATAAACATTTGGTAGATGAATTTAATGTATTTAATTCCATCTATGAACCTGCTTTTTAATTGCTGAGTTAATGCATTACACTTATGGTGACTGCTGACATATTTGGATTTCTTTCTGTTCTCAGTCTCAAAGTTCAGATCTGTTGCACCACCAGCAGGGTAGGTTAGCCATCAAACTCAAGACACGGTGGACTTTCATCTAGCACTAGGTTTCCTTAGCTCTGTAGAAAGCGCAGGTCAGGAAATCCACATGCGTGGCAATGTCGGTCTCCTCAGGAGCCCAACAGCTACCCACGCATGCATTCCTCCCCACCTTCCACCCACAGGGAGCACCCTGGCACGGAGAACCGGTGTCTTCGTTTCCTACTGGTCTTTTCTATCATTCCAGTTACTCAGGCACAAGGTGAGCATTTTAACTTGCAGCTCTCCCAGCCCAGACGCTTCATAGTAACCAAGACAGATAAACTGCACCTGGTGCATGGCTTTCTATCAAACACCCTCAAGACACATGACAAGGGAAAACCAAGGCCAACGCCTGACTGGGCTTGCTGGTAAGGATGCAGTGGGCCACTTCTGATTCAGACAGTTTATCACTCTGGTAGACAGTGAAAGCAAGATTATTCAAAGCGCCATGTCCCTGTGGTTCTTGTCCCCATGCAATAACAGGAAAGATATGAAATAAAAGGGCCAGATGACTGCAGTTCAAGTCATTGCTGAGGGGCCCAATCTAAGCTACTGCTGGGTGGCTTTATATTCTGCAGTTCTATGGGGGGGGGGGGGCAGGGCAAAGAGCCCTGCTCTTCTTCAGAACCCAGGGGGAGATGGCAACGGTCTCATAACAGCCTCCCAGGGAAGACAGCAGCTCCTGACATGCCCTCTGCTCCCTCATCTTCCTCCGTTCCAGGAGGATCCCAACATGTCTGGTCAAAGACTTGGATTCACTGTGGTTCAAGATTTTGCCTTTTGTAACCTATGTGCATATGTGCAAGTCTGCCACGACAAGGTCATTCTTCTATAGCTCCATCCCCTTTCATGTATCCACTAAGATTTCTCAGGGGCTCAGGCCACTCCATCAGATACCATCATTAGTTGTGCATATGGGGCCTGAGCCTCATCTTAAGGCAGCATTGGATGAGTGACCATAACGTGACAACTCCCAGTCAGGTGATCAGGCCCACTGACAGTACTGACTGCAGCCAGGCTCTGCATCTGGAGCCGAGCCTGCAGAGTATGACATTCATCCAGATGCAGCAGAAGTGCTGGCAACAGGGCATGCTCCACCCCGCCCAGGCAGTAGAGTCCGGGGCGGTGCCCTTGTCACCCCCACTCACACTAGAAAGCTCAGCATGATTAGCAGTCTGTGAAATGGTATTAAAGAGTCCAAAAAAACAGGATGAAGCTGCAGAGAATCTTTTCAGTGTCCAGAAAGTCAATCTTGTTCTGTTATCTCAAATGGAGACTGCTCCTTTCTGGAATCAGCAGATGTTGGCAGGTTTCAAGAGTTTTCATTTTCTTTTATTTTTAATGTTTATTTATTTTTGAGAGAGAGAGAGAGAGAGAGAGAGAGAGAGCAAGTGGGGGAGGGGCAGAGAGGAGAGGCAGACACAGAATCTGAAGCAGGCTCTAGGCTCCGAGCTGTCAGCAAAGAGCCTGACATGGGGCTTGAACTCACAAACTGTGAGATCATGACCTGAGCTGAAGTCAGGTGCTTAACTGACTGAGCCACCCAGGCACCCCAAGAATTTTCATTTTCAAGGTTTTCATTGGTCAGTGGAGGGTGGTGGCGGCAGTTTGGATAACACTGACCAGATGCCCTGAGGACAACAGCTGAGAGAGAGTAATGGTCCCTGCACCCCTCACCCTTGGGGTCTAAGGGCATTCTCTTCTTAATTTAGCTTAGTTCAGCAAGAATCTGGTTCCGTGGTCTTCCTTATATACCCTGTGCCATCCTAGCACACCTCCCATCTCCTGACGTGTCGGCCACATCATCACCACCTTAGGATCTGTCAACCATGGTCATGATCAGACTCTTTGCAAGCAAATGATCTCTGATTAGGCAGCCTGGAAGCCACTTTTGGAAGTACAGACGTCTGTGGGAAAGCCCAGCCTCACTCTTGCCCTTGACTTACAAGGTTCTTCCCCTTGCTGGAAAGATCCCAAACATCCTCTCTAGTATTTCACATCTCTGAGGTGTATCTCCTGAATTTATCTTTCTGACTTCATCTTCCTTCCTTTCCTCCTCTCTTACTCTGCTTCTGCCATACCAGCCTCCCTAGTGTCACTCGAACATGACAGGGACATTCTTGCTTCAGCTCCTTGACACCTCCCATCCCCCAGATACCTGTATAGCTTCCTGCCTGCCTCCTTCATCATGAAGTGACCCACAATCTGACCACCCCTATAAAAGTGGTACCTCCTTTCCATCCAGCATGCTCTGCCCCCCCCATCCAACTTTTCTCTATAACAAACATTGCTATCCAAACATTCTCTATATAACTGTTCCATAAATACAGGAATCTTGCCTGCTTTTTTTCACTGTTGGATCCCCAGCCTCTACAACACTTTGTGGCAGAGTGGATGCTCAATAAATAAGTGTTGAGTAAATTAATTTGGTCTAATCCAGTGAAATAAATCCCACTGAGCACAGGCCACTCAGCCCTAGTTCATGGACAAGTGCCTTCCCTTGGCCCCAGGCCTAGTCATGGATTCCAAGCAACACTAAGCAAAGAATTTCTGCTCAAAAATTCACTCATCCATTCAACAATTACTGAACCCCTACTATGTGCCAGGTACTATTACAGGCATTTGTTAAAGCAAAGAGTGAGACAGAGAAAGTCCATACCTGCATGGAGGTCACATTCCAGTGAGGAAAACAAACCAACAAATAAATGAGCTTTCCATGAACTGGGACAGATGGTCATTTGTGATTGCTGTGCACTGACGAAGGGGTTTATGGATCCCACTGTCTAGTTTTGACAATGCTAACCCTCACCAATAATGACTAGTGTGTTAGAAAGATTCCTGCAAAAAACCCTAAACAGAAATGTTACTTACTGAACTCACAAGTCACAGAAAGAAACCCTGGTGCTGCAATTTTTCTAGCCTCTAGAGGGAGCTCCTAATCAGCCAAAATAAGATGCCATGGAAAATGCTTTTAGAAAAACAAATGTTTTGAAACATTTCCCTCCCTACGTGACTTTGTTGCCAAAAAGTTCACTTATAAAAATTCTTATAGCTAAACACTTAAAATTTTTGAAAATATAATTTCCTTATATACTTATCACTTATCTCCCACCTTCACCCCCCCTTAAATTTTATTAGTTGTCAGTGTTCTGGACAAAAGAATTAACTAACAAACTGCCAGAAGTATAAAATGCAGGGAGAATGTGATCATTATTATAAGAGATTTCAACATCCGTATCCAAAACTAAGGGCACAGGGGAACTAAGAAATGATAACAAACAAAATTCATCAGACACATGCAGAACTTGACATCTTTCAAAACGGAGAGCAATCATTTATTTCATACATCCAAGAATATTTACAAAGGGCTGGCATGCACTTGGCTGGCAAAAAGAGCTTAATTTACAATTAAAAAAATTTTTTTTAATGTTAATTTATTTTTGAGACAGAGAGAGACAGAGCGTGAGCAGGGGAGGGGCAGAGAGAGAGGGAGACAGAATCCAAAGCAGGCTCCAGGCTCTGAGCTGTCAGTGCAGAGCCCAATGTGGGGCTCGAACTCACGAACCGCGAGATCATGACCTGAGCTGAAGTTGGACACTTAACCAACTGAGCCACCCAGGCACCCCTCAATTTACAATTATAATCAGTATGTCTAATTATATCAGAAACAAATACGTTAGACATGTTTAAAGTGTTACCTCATTGGAAATTAAGGAAAACCTTTGATGGAAGGTGAAACCAAAATAAAACCACAAACTACAGAAACAGCAAAAAGAAAAAGAAGACTACTTGTTATTTTTTTCTGAAAAGAGACTATTTCCTAATGAAGCCTGGACATGGACAGACTCTCCCAGCCACAAAGCCTTCGTTATTAAGGAAGAAAGACCAAAAATGTGGAAACCCAGTACTCATCCTTTGAATGAAGATAAAAACAAGAACAAAAATGATAGAAGAATCCAAAACAAATGAGGACAAGGGAGATAATACAAAGAAATAAAATTTCAAATTACTGAAACAGACACTCCCCCCCCCAAAAAAAATTACAGGAAAGATAAATAAGCTTAAGACCCCCTTATTTGAGGGGTGCCTGGGTGCCTCAGTCCGTTAAGCGTCCGATTGCAGCTCACGTCATGATGTCGCAGTTTGTGATTTTAAGCCTCGCGTCAGGCTCTGTGCTGACAGCTCAGAGCCTGGAGCCTGCTTCAGATTCTGTATCTCCCTCTCTCTCTGCCCCTCCCCAGCTTGTACTCTCTCTCTCTCTCTCTCTCTCTCGAAAGTAAATAAACATTAAAAAAAAAAAGACTGGTTATTTGAAAAAGACTAATAAAATATATAAACTTCTATGAACCAGATTTAAAAAAAAGAGAGGGGGTAAAAATATACAAAATAGGAAATGAGAGCTGAGGACTACAGTAAATTTATAATTATTTGGAGAGAGTATTCTGTTCAATTTTATGGCTAACCAAATTTGAAAATATTGAGGAAATGGATGATTTTCTAGCAAAATATAAATTATTAAAATCAACCCAAGAAAAGTTGAAAACTTGAATAGATCAATTACCACAGAAGATTATATTTATTATGTATTAAATATTGCCTGGGAACCAGATGGTTTTATGGCTGAGTTTCATTTAACATTTACAGAGGAGATAATTCCAAATCTATTTAAATGATTCCACATAATAGGAAAAAAGAGGGAGAACTCTCCAATTCCTTTCAGGAAGCCAACTTAACATTCACACCAAACCTGATAAAGATAGGCGCCAAAAAGAAAGCTAGACAGACCAGGGGTTGGCAAACTTTTCCTGTAAAGAGCCAAAGAGTCTATATTTAAGGTTTGCAGGCCATACGGTGTCTGTTGCAAGTACTTAACTCTGTGTTGGAACACAAAGGCAGCCAGAGACATTATGTAAATAGATGAGTGTGGTAGTGTTCCAATAAATCTTTATTATGGACACTGAAATTTGACTCTGACATAATTTCAAGTGTTGCAAAATATTATTATTATTTTGATTTTTTCCCAACCATTTAAACATGTAAAAACCACTCTTAGGTCATGGATTGTACCAAAATTGGCCAGATTTGCTTGGGCAGGTACAGTGGTTTGCTGACCAAGGTAATAGCCCAATTTCACTAATCCATATAAATGTAAAAATGTGAAATAAACATTACCAAATAGAATCCAGCAATGTCAAAAGAATCGTACAGTGGGATTAAATCAAGTTTATTCCAGGAATGGCTCAATATCAGGAAGAATTAGCATATGTCCTTAGTGAACAATTCAAAGTAAAAATGAACAGCCACTTGGCCAAGTCAATATATGCCTAAAAGGATGCTTATAAAGTTCAGCAGATCTTAGGAACACTCTGCAATAGGAAGAAACTACTTAAAATTGATGAAGACTTATTTTGTTTCAGGCAAACAGCATTCTAAATGGTAAGGGGAAAGAAAACAATTTCCAATAAAATCAGGAACCTGACAGGGATGCCTTCTATCATTCCTATTATGCACAGTGCTTTGGGTCCCGCAAACGCAACAGGATGGGAAAATTAGTATAAGTTTTGAAAAGGAAATAAAAACTATTTCCTTCTGTTGCTGATGTGATCGTATACTTTGAAACTCTAAGAGAATCTAATGAGGAAAAACAGTCTATGAGAAATAGTAGAAAATTTGGCATGTAGCCTCATAAAATAAATATATAAAAATCAGCGGTGTTTCTCTGTATTAATAGTAACCAAATGGAAATTCAGCTGGATAAAACATTCTGTCCACAACAACAACAAACTATTAAATACTTAATAATAAATTAATCTGTAAGGACAATAACAGCATAAGAGAGGGGGGAGCAATACAGGGTCAAAGTTTTTATATACAGTTGAAACTAAATTGTATTAATTTGAGTGGGCTGTCGTAATTTAAGGTGCTAATTGTGATCTTTGGAGTGACACTAACAAAAAATTTAAAAATATATAGTAAAGGAAACAAAAAAGGAATCAAAATGGTAAACTAGAAAACCTAACACAAAAGAAGGCAGTAAAGAAGGAACTGAAAAACAATAAGAGGGGTGCCTGGGTGGTTTAGTCGGTTAAGCGTCCGACTTTGGCTCAGGTCATGATCTCATTGTTCATGAGTTTGAGCCCTGCATCAGGCTCTTTGCTGACAGTTCAGAGCCTGGAGCCTGCTTCGGATTCTGTGTCTCCCTCTCTCTCTGCCCCTCCCCTGCTTGTACTCTGTCTCTCTCTCTCTCAAAAATAAACATTAAAAAAAATTTTTTTAAATAAAAGAAAGAAAACAACAAGGATATCACATATAGAAAACAGCAAAATGTCAGTTCTTTCTTATCCATGATTACATTAAACAGCTTAAACTCTCCAATCAAAAGCAGAGAATGACAGAATAGATTATAACAAAGAAACATGGTCCAACTATATTGTCTACAAAACACTCTCTTTGTATCCAAGAACACAAACAGGTTGAAAGAGGAAGGATGGAAAAAGATACTCCAGGAAAACCGTACCAAAAGAGAGCTGGGCAGATATACTAATATCAGATACAGTAGAGTCTAAGACAAAAATCGTATAAAAAACAAAGACGTTATCTGGTAATAAGAGAGTCAATCTATCAAGAATATGTTATAATTATAGGGGCGCCTGGGTGGCTCAGTCGGTTAGGCATCTGACTCTTGATTTCAGCTCAGGTCTTAATCTCGGGCCAGTGAGTTCAAGTCCCGCATTGGGCACTGCACTGGGTGTGAAGCCTCCTTAAGATTCTCTCTCCCTCCCTCTGCTCCTCTCCCCCACTTGCACAAGCTCTCTCTCTCTCTCTCAAAAAAAAAAAAATGTAATAATTATAAACATATATGAAAGTAACAAAAGTCTCAAAATATAGGAAGCAAAACTTGACAGAAATCAGTGGAGAAATAGAAAGTTCAACAATAATAGTTGGAGACTAATCATTTGATCAATTAGACAAAAGATACTAGGGAAAGAGAAGATTTAGACATCACCATATAGCAACCAGACCTGACAGACATCTAGAGAACACCCCTCCCAACAACAGCAGAACACCATTCTCCTCGAAGGCATGTAAAACATTCTTCAGGACAGAACATATATTAGGCCACAAAACAAATCTCAATGAATTTAAAAAGGTTGAAATCATACAGAGTATCTTCTCTGACCACATGGAATGAAAATAGAAATATCTATATCTATATATCTATATCTATATATATAGATATATAGATATAGATATCTATATAGATATAGATATAGATATATAGATATAGATATAGATATAGATATAGATATATAGATAGATAGTAGAATGTTAATAAAAATAATAGAAGGAAATCTGGAAAATTCACCACTCTGTGAAAATCAAAACCACACTTTATTTAAAAAAATTTTTTTTTAAGTTTATTTATTTTTGACAGAGAGAGAGTGCAAGCATGAGCTGGGGAGGTGCAGAGAGAGAGGGAGACACAAAATCTGAAAAAGGCTCCAGGCTCTAAGCTGTCAGCAAAAGAGCCTCACGCGGGGCTCGAATCCATGAACTGTGAGATCATGACCTGGGCCGAAGTTGGACACTTAACCTACTGAGCCACCCAGGGGCTCCAAAAACACACTTTAAAAAAAGAATATTTATTTATTTTGAGAGAGAGTGTGTATGCACGTTCAAGAGTGGAGGAGGGGGAGAGAGAGAGGGAGAGAAAGAGAATCCCAGGCAGGCTCCACCGTTGTTAGTCCAGAGCCTGAAGCCCGAGGCCGATGTGGAGCTCGATCTTACAAACCATGAGATCATGACCTGAGCCGAAATCAAGAGTCAGACATTCAAATGACTGAGCCACCCAGACAACCCCTACTAAAAACACACTTAAAAAATTTTTTTTAAAATGTTTATTTATTTTTGAGAGAGAAAGACAGAGCATGAGTGAGTGAGGGGCAGAGAGAGACGGAGACACAGAATCCGAAGCAGGATCCGGGCTCTGAGTTGCCAGCACAGAGCGCGACGCAGGGCTCAAACTCACAAACCAGGAGATCATGATCTAAGCTGAAGTTGGATGCTTAACGGACCGAGCCACACAGGTGCATGCCCCCAAAAACATACTTTTAAATAACTAGTGGGTCAAAAAGAAATCCCAAGGAAAATTAGAAAATACTTTTATATGATTAAAAACAAAAACACAACATCCCAAAATGGATGGGATATAGCAAAAGCAGTGCTCAGAAGGAAATTTATAGCTGTGAATGCCTCCATTAAAAAAAGAAGAAATATCTCAGGGCACCTGGCTGGCTTAGTCAGAATAGTCACTGAGAGTCACTCAGTGACTCAGTGGCTCTCAGAATAGTCAAGAGAGTCACTCTTGATCTCAGGGTCATAAGTTTGAGCCCCACGTTGGGCATACTTTACTTAAATAAATAAACTTAAAAAAAAGAATATCTCAAATTAATAACCTTCCACCTCAAAAAACTAGAAAAAGAAGAGCAAACTAAATGCAAATAGGGCAGAAATAATAAAGATTAGAGCTAAGATGAACAGAATAGAAAATAAGATAAACAATAGATCAATAAAACCAAGTTGATTCTCTAAAAAGACCAACAGAATTGATAAGCCTTTAGCCAGACTGAAAACTCAAATTAGTAAATTCAGGAATGAAAGTGGAGACCTTATAGAATAAAAAGATCATGAGAATCTTACAAACAATTTGCTATACCAGCAAATTAGATAACCAAGGGGAAATGGGCAAATTCCTAGCCACACACAAACAACCAAAACTGACTGAAGAAGAAATAGAAAATCTGAATGGGCCTGTAACAAGGAAAAAGATTGAATCAACAGTTTAAAAACTTCTAATAAAGAAAAGCCCAGGGCCAGCCGACTTTACTGGTGAACTTTATAAAACGTTAAAGAACTGATACCATTCCTTCTAACATTCTTCCCAAAAACAGAAGAGAAGAGAATCTTCCTAACTCATTCCTTGAGGGCAGCACTTCCATGATGCCAACTCCTGACAAAGATACCATAAGAAAAAAACTCTAAAGACCAATACCAATTATGAGTACAGATGCAAAAACCTCAAAAAAAAATCAGGAAATCAAATCCAAAAACATATTAAAAGGATTATACAATGGGACCTAATGGGATTTATCCCAGGAATGGGAGGAAGGCAAGTGCAACATATGAAAATCAATGTTAATAAAGGGGAAAATCACATGATCATCTCAATTGATACAGAAAAAGAATTGACAAAATCTAGTATCTTTTCATGATAAAAGCATTCAATAACCTAGGAGTAGAAGGAAATTTCTCAACTTGATAAAGGGCAGCTATGGAAAACCCACAACTGACATTGTTCTCAATGGTGAAAGACTGAAAGTTTTTTCTCTAAGATGAGGAATAAGACCAAGATAATCTGCTTTCATCACTGTTATTCAACATCATACTGGAAGTTTTAACCAAGGCAATTAAATAAGAAAGAGAAGGAAAATGCATCCAAGTTAGATGAACCATGGGTTTGGGCCCTGCCTCGGGCTCTCCGCTGTCAGCACAGAGCCTGCTTCAAATCCTGTCCCCTCCCCTTTCTCTCTGCACCTGCCCCATTCACACTCTCTCTCTCTCTCAAAGTAAATAAACCTAAGCAATTGTTTAAAAAGAATAAAAATACTTAGGAATAAATTTAACCAAGCAGGTGTAGGACTTGTAGACTTAAAACTATAAAACACTGAAAGAAATTAAAGGAGACCTAAGTATATGGAAAGATATTCTGTGTTCATGGGTCAGAAGACTTAATATTCTCCAAATTGATTTACAGATTCAATGCAATACCTTTCATTCTCACTGCCTTTTTTGTTTTTTTTTACAGAAACGGAAAGCTCAGATGGAATTGCCAAGGTGTCAGAATAGCCAAAATGATCTTGAAAAAGATAAAGTTGGAGGACTCAAACTTCTCAATTTCAAAGCTTACTACAAAGCTACAGTGATCAAGATAGTATGGTACTATCTAGATATGTAGATCAATGGATTAGAATTGAAAGACCAGAAATAAACCTATAGATTTATGTTCAATTGATTTTTATTTTTTTAATTTTCTAAGTTTATTTATTTTTTGAGAAAGAGAGAGCAAGAGCAGGGGAAGGGCAGAGAGAGAAGGGGACAGAGGATCTGAAGCAGGCTCAGCAGAAAGCCCAGTGTGGGGCTTGAACTCAAGAACCACGAGATCATGACCTGAGCCAAAGTCAGAGGCTTAACCAACTGAGCCACCCAAGAGCCCCTGTGTTCAACTGATTTTTCAACAAGGACACCAAGACTCAGGGGAAAGGATATTCTCTTCAGCAAACACTGCCTGGACAACTGGGTAACCCTCTGCAAAAGCATGGAGTTGCATTCTTGTCTCACAGCATATACAAATATTAACTCATAATCGATTGAAGTCCCAAAGGTAAGAGATAAAACTATAAAACTCTGAGAAGAAAACACAGGAGTAACACTTTATGAGCTTGGATTTGGCAGTGGATGGATTCTTAGCTCTAGCACCGAAGTATAAGCAATGGAAGAAAAATAGATAAATTGGATGTCAACAGAATTAAGAACTTTTGTGCACCAAACGTCATTATATAAAAAAGGAAAAAACAACCTACAAAATGGAAGAAAATATTTTTTTAAATTTTTTTAACGTTTATTTATTTTTGAGAGAAACAGAGACAGAATGCGAGTGGGTTAGGGGCAGAAAGAGAGAGAGAGACACAGAAGCAGAAGCAGGCTCCAGGCTCTGAGCTGTCACACAGAGCCCAACGCGGGGCTTGAACTCACAAGCTGTGAGATCATGACCTGAGCTGAAATCAGACGCTCAACCAACTGAGCCACCCAGGTGCCCCAAGAAAATATTTTCAAATCAAATATCTGATAAGGACCTAGAGTCCAGAATATATAAAGACATCTTACAACTCAACAATGAAAAGACAAAGAAGCCAATTAAAAAGTGGTCAGTGGACACGAATAGACATTTCTCCAAAGAAAAATACGCAAATGCCCCCAAAGCACATGTTCAACATCATCTGGCAAATGCAAATCATAACCCCAATGAAATGCTATAATTTTTAAAAGTGGGAAATAACAAGTGTTGGCAAGGATATGGAGACTGGTGGGAATGTAAAATGGCCTGGATGCTGTGGAAAACAGATTGGCAGTTCCTCAGAAAGTTAAACACAGAATTCCCACATGACCCAGCAATTCCACTCCTAGGTATATAGCTAAAAGAACTAAAAACAGGTGTTCAAACCAATACTTGTACACAAATGCTCAGAGCAGTTACTATTGACAATCACCAAAGAGCGAAAAACACTAACATATCTGCCAATTTATGAGTGGATACACAAAATGTGGTATATCCATGCAAGAAAATAGTAGTTAGCCATAGAAAGGAATGAAGTACTGATACATATTAGAACACGGATGAACCTTGAAAACATGCAAAGTAAAAGAAGCCAGTCATAAAAGGCCATTTATTCTCTCATTCCATTTATAAGAAACATCTGGAATAGGCAACTCCATACAGACTAAAAGCAGATTAGTAGCTGCCAGGGTCTGGGGTGACAGAAGGATAGGGGGAAATGACTGTGTAATGGATACACGGTTTACTGGGGGGGAGGGGGCAAAATTAGAATTAAAACAAGCCGAGGGGCGCCTGGGTGGCTCAGTTGGTTAAGTAGATAGCAGTGATACCAGTGATGGTTGTATAACATGGCACATGTACTAAAAGCCACTCAATTATACACTTTAAAATGGTTAAGGGGTGCCTGGGTGGCTCAGTCAGTTAAGCAACAAACTCTTTTTTTTTTTAATTTTTTAAATGTTTTTTTAATTTATTTGAGAGAGAGAGAGAGCCAGAGAGAGAGCCAGAGAGAGAGAGAGAGAGAGAGAGAGAGAGAGAGCGAGCGAGCAGGGGAGGGGCAGAGAAAGAGAGAGACACAGAATCCAAAGCAGGCTCCAGGCTCTGAGCTGTTAGCACAGAGCCCAATGCGGGGCTGAAACTCACGAACCATGAGATCATGACTTGAGCTGAAGTCAGACACTCAACCAACTGAGCCACCCCGGCGCCCCCAGCAACCAACTCTTCGTTTTGGCTCAAGTCATGATCTCAGGATTTGAGATCAAGCCCCGTGTTGGGCTCCGTGTTGGGTGTGGAGCCTGCTTAAGATTCTTTCTCTCCCTCTAACGCTTGTGCTGTCTCACTAAATAAACAAAATAATAAAATGGTTAAAATGGTCAATTTTATGTTATGTAATTTTTACCTCAATTAACTTAAAAAAATACATAAAACACACAAAACAGTTTTATATTTCCTTAGGTACATGGATGTACCGTGTCTGTAAAGGCATAACTAATTGTCCAGGATACTCTCCAAGCTGGAATTAGTACTAATGCCAAGGATTGCTAAGGGGTATTTTAGCTTGAAATATATGAATTAAAAAGAAATTATTTTTAATAGAAAATGTAAATTAGTCTGTGCATGGTATAAATTCTGGAGAAAGAGCTTTGGAGGCAAATTTCATGGGAAATCTACTTTCTACCTTACATGTTTCTGCATTATTTGAAATGCTAGCAACATATGTACCATTTTATAATCAGATCAAGAAATCAAGCAAGGAAGAGAAGAGAGCCAGAAGCTAGGGAGCGGAGGGGACTGATGAAATAGAGACCAAGGCTCGTAGTCTGTAATCTTACCTCTCGGACCCATCTGCTGCCACTTTGTGAATACCTATAAAAGCATGAACATAAAAGGGGCCAGCAGGTTCTCCCAGAGACTTCTAAGAAGGAGACAAAGCCAAGGTATTCTGGCAACAACACACCTAGGCCAGAGTGGGGTAGGGGAGAGACTCACAAGGAATAGTGGGATCTGACACCCTGATCATGGCAACCTGGCCCAGATGGACTGAGCCTCTGAACACTGGCCATGCCCACAGCCTGTGGATCCCTTCTGCAAAATCTGGCGGACTGGACTGGGAGTGGATAGATGCCTGATGCCAGGACCAACAGCTGAGTGCAGCGATGGAGGCCTTTAAGACACTGATATCAGCTCTCTGCTCACCCAGACTGACAGTCATTAAAGGAAGCAACAGAGTCTGCTCCAGAGGACTTTTCACATGATGCAAAGAGCTTGTGTGGCTGACAAGAGGGACAGAACCTCTGAGACACCCCAATGGCCAATGCCATGGCCATGAGAATGAGCGTTCACACAAGGTCTCAAATACACATAAACAGGAGCCACAGACAGTGCATAGCCCAACAAGCAGCAGACGTCTAGCAAACCCTCATGCAGAAAAATGAATGCTAACACGCATGCTAAAGCCAGAGCCACAATGGCCTTCCAGATCCCAAAGGACGCCCGGCATCTCTGCATCACCTGTGTCCGCACTTCCAGTCCCAACCCTGAATCCTGGAATCGCAGCTTTCTGTGAGCTCCCAGGAGACCTGGCTGCACAATTGCATTCTTACACACGGCAGGGCAGATCCAGGTTTTGTGGGGCCTGAGGCTTATATAATTTGGAAGGCCTACTTTAAGAAAAAGAATACAAAATTACAGGCTTGAAATTGGCAAGTGAATAATGAAGGACAAAGAAATTACAACAAATTGTAAATTCTCAAAAGTTGGCAAATACCAAAGCATAGCATCATGTATATATTAGCTCACCTTCCCACCTCTATCATGCTTTTCCTACATCTTTTTGCAGCATAACCTTTGATTACTTCTGAATATGATGATTTTGTAATATCATTTTTGATAGAAACTTATTTATTATAGATACTCAGGATGCCATGAAGTAAAGTATGATTTCTCATGCTTACACACTGTTTGTTCTGAGTAGCTCTGCTAGTTGCTGCACTGAAATCACAGGAATTCTGATCAATTCCCTTTCACAAAATTCACGCCAAAATAAGAGAAAAGTATGGCATGTTTATAATGGTCTCACTGCATTAGCAGGTATATTCCCGACAAGACAGAACCTCAGTTTTAAGCGGGCATCAGTGAGAACAGAATCTTCCAGTTACGGTTTTACATGTCTAACAAGAGGAAGAACTTTCTACAGAGCAGCTTTTATCTCCATACTTTTCAAGCCTCCGTTTTCCTCCCCCGCCCACCTACTTCTGGTGCCTGGCGCTGTAGGGCATGTTCATATCACCGTAGCAGCATGTGTCGCTGCATCTTCTTACCATGACACAGTAACTGGTGAGAGCCTTCCTGGAAGCCATTTCTAGTGGAATGGTTGGCAAGGATGTATCTATTCCCCACGGTGACTGTGAACGACATAAATCTGTCTCATTTAACCCATACTAAGTACGCATATCCCAGCTCTGTTTCTCCTTAGTCATGTCCCAAAAAGGGCTGCACCCACTCCAACACCACCCAGTAGAAGAGTGACAGAGGTGGTCAGACAGGGGGAGACAGAGGGCCTCTTCAACTGTCTTGCTTTCACAAATTTTATATGAAAGCATACTAGCCTGTGAATGCACTGTTTGGAGGCCCTCCCACGGGCTCTGACACTTAAGCTTCTGGAAATCCAAACTGGCTAGGAGTATTCCTAAGTAAAACCCCTTACTTGAAGGAAAGCTGCATGAGTCTCTTATTGCTGCCGCCAACAGGAACAGAAACAAGTGACTGGAAAGTGTAGAAAGAGCAAGACTTAAGAGGCTAGTTGGGTCTGCGAAATATACTGCAAGCAAGAGATAACGGCCGACCTCCAAAATGATGGGAATTAACAAATGAGGGGACTGGTCAATCCGGAAGGAGGCATGAACAAGAGGAGGGAGGAGAGAGATGTGGCAAAAGTGTGGATGGACAGGACCTGATGAGGGAGGAGACCTGTGTGCAGGTGGGCGGAGTCTAACGGGGGGGGGGTGACTAACAGTTGAGGGCGGGGCTAAAGACTAGGGTGGCCTGATAAATGAGTGGACTCTGAAGACCAGGGCCATGGACACACAAAATGTGAGTAACACCCACACAGAAAGGGTCTGCCTGACAGATAATAAGCAGTGACTACTGATGAGTGGGGGACTGGAAATAAGATGAATGGGCCTGGAAATGGGAGGGCAGGGCCACCTGTGCCAGGCCCCCTTTCTACCCAGCACCACAGATGGGGACAGAAATGGGAGGGTACCCCAATGAGCATCTCCGTGTTCTTCCCTCCCCTGATCAGTTAGAGAACGCAGCCGTAAAGATTCAGTCATGGTGGCGTGGCAACATGGTGCGCCGGACGTTACTGCACACAGCACTCAGGGCCTGGGTCATCCAGTGCTGGTGGAGGTCGATGCAGGCCAAGATGCTGGAGCAGAGACGGCGCCTGGCACTAAGACTCTACACCTGCCAGGAGTGGGCAGTGGTGAAAGTGCAGGCACAGGTTCGGATGTGGCAGGCTCGCAGACGATTTCTTCAGGCACGCCAAGCGGCCTGCATCATCCAGTCTCACTGGCGCTGGCATACCAGTCAAACCCGGGGTCTGATCCGGGGCCGCTATGAGGTCAAAGCCAGCCGGCTGGAACTTGACATCGAAATTCTCTTGACCTAGGGCACTAGTAGAGCCAAGGAGACTGGATCTCTCTTCCAATAAAGACACTTAACTGAGCATACTCTTGCTCTTTGGAAATTAGAGCCATAAAAGAGGGATCAGCCCATCCCAGGGTACCCCACTCTAGGCCCTTACTCTTAATGCAAATCTGACCCATCCTGTACCCACAAGAGACCCCAGGACCCAGGACAGGCTCTGACACCTCAGCCAGCCTGACCCCAGCTCTCTCCACAAGCAGGGTTAGGCACTGGGCTTTATTTTTCTGCAGCCCCTCCCCAGGCATCTCCATTCAAGATAGGACACCAGAGAGTCAGGCTGCAGCCAGAGCCAGCTGGGAAGACCAGGATTCCACAGGCCTATGCTAGGCAGGGTCCTCAGGGCCAGTGCAGTGTTTGACAGGGAGCCAGGAAGACAGGGCACCCAGCTGAGCAACAGCAGGACAGGAGCTGTGTCTCACTGGGGGATACTCAGCCAGAGCTAGCCTCTGGGGAAGACCAGGACAGGAGCCCAGGAGCAGCAGCTGTGCCTGCCGCTTCCACCACCAGGGGTTGAGAGACAAGGTTTCCCTCCCCTCTGCTGGCCACTTCCTGGGAAAACCAGGCACTGTGGGGGAGGGGAGAGAGAGCCCAGGGAGGTAGGGCTGAGGAAACAAGCAGAGGGAGTCCAAGGGTAGGCAAGGACTGTCCCTATGCCACTGGAAGTCATTGGTTTAGGGATATGACCTCTAAATCTTACCACATCTTCAGAAGCAGCTCTTCTGGCCTCCCCCCAAGATCCACTGTATTTGCCCCAACCCTCCCACAGATGGCCACGCCCCCTGCAGGGCCTGTCTCAGGAGCTGATGGCCTGTGCTGGCTGAATTTCTTGCTAACTCTCAGCACCCAGGCTCAGCCCTCTGTCTCTGTCTCTCACAGCCTCTGCTTGGATGCTCAAGGTCCCTCAGATATTTGTCTCTGAACCTGTCTCCCAGAAGCCTGAGGCTCATGACCCTCCCCAGGTGTCTGCAATGGGTGGCCTTGCCTGAGGGGTGGGAGGAAGTGTACAGAAATCAGAGGTCCTCAGGGGCCTTGCATCTGGGTAAGGCTTCCCCTCTCCTCAGGGGTGTGCGTGCATGCGTGTGGGGCTCAGGGGAGGGTGTTTCCAGAACAGCTATGGCAGAGATGGGGATTCAGGGATCAGTCTGACACCCATTGCCTCTAGTAGCTGCAGGTGGCAGTGATGCAGCCATAGCTTGCTCTTCCAAAGGAACCCCTCCAGGAGCTCTGGACACAGCTCTCATCTGCCCGCCTCGCTGGCGTGAGAGGTAGGAGACTCGCTAGGTCTGCATGCTGAATATGGCAGAATTCTGCATGACTTTCCCTGTAGGCACCACCCCTGCAGCGAGAGATGGTTAAAACCCAGGCTGGCAAGGCTTTACGTCTCTGATTCTCAACCTATGTTTCATTGGAATCCCCTAGGACACAAAACATACCAATGCCTGGGCACATCCAGAGATCCTACTTTTACTGGTCCGTGGAGAGGCCTGGACATTGGAATTCAATGTGCAACCATGATCTGAAAACCGTTGAGTTAAGCCCTTCCCAGCTCAGGTAATATAGCCCACTAGGCCCATGTGGTCCTACCTGGGGATGGTGATGCAGAATTCCAAACTGCTTGCCAGGCTCAAGGTAATTAAGGCTTTCCACTCTGCGATGAGCTAAGAATGCAAAGTAAAACAGGGATTCAGAGGGAGAGCTCCTTTGGTGGAAAATTCTTGGAAGCAAGAAAACACAGGTAGCTGGGGCTGGGATGGGGAGAGGCTGTTGGGGGGGGAAATACGTGGGGCCTCTTATCCCCAGAGACAGGACCCCAGGAATATGGCACCATTCCTGTGTGAGCAGTGGAGACTCAGGGACCAGCCCAAGAAGGCCAAGCTTCATCCAAGGTCTAAACTACCACCTTGGGTGTCCCTCTAATGGCCGGGGGTCTTGAGAACCGGAGGTGTCTGGACCTGTGGGTGTTGGGCAACAGACAGCCTGAGGCAGAAGAAATCAATGAGACATAGGATGGGAATCCACAGAGAGGATCTCCTTTAGCAGCCAGGTCTGTGGCTAGAGTCGACCTGGATTGGTGGAGACACCCAGAGCTCCTCAGCAGAGGTGAGGCTGTAGGTGGGGCTTTCAGAGTCAGACCTCTCAAACCCTCACAGAACATCACAGAACTTCCTTTCTCTTCCCCATCATCATTGAGAATTGAGCTGGAGAAGGAACTCTCCCTGAGAATACACTGAAACACTAGAAGTAGGGATGGGGGGGAGGGGGAGATGCTTGTAGCCTTGGGGCAGGAGTGGTCCTGAGCACACTCTGGGGGACTTTGTATCCCCATTCTTGCTCTTTCCCCAAGTGACATTGTGTCCCCAAGAGATATTGCCCTAGGCCTGATCAACAAAGAAATATACTGACCTTCAGACTGGCCCAGCATACTAGGCCCCTAAGAAGATAGTTCAGCAAGTAAGGGCCCATCTCCTACTGGTCCCTTGCAGCTCTGAAAAAGGATTCCCAGATGGCATTTCATTCTTGCTCCCAGGATGCTCACCCCATGCTCTCAAGCCCCTCACCTGATACATCTCCAATCTCAGTTCTGATTCCACCATTCAGGGCCTCCATCCTGCCTTGTCTTCTGCTTCTCTCTGTCCCACATGGCAAACCCAAAATGAGATGGCACTGTGCAATTACAAGATTTGCAGTACAGATACAGTAATTAAGATAGTGCAGTATTGTTGAAAGAATAGATCAATGGAACAGAAGAGAGAGCCCAGAAATAGACTCACACAAATATAGTCAACTGAACTTTGAAAATGGAGCAAAGGCAATCCAATGGAAAGGTTTTTTTTTCAATGAATGATGTTAAAAAACAACATCCACATGCAAAAAAGGTGAAGCTAGACACAGACCTTACACTTTTTACAAAATTAACTCAAAATGGATCACAGAAGTATAATACTCCGAGAGCCGTGAAAGAACTGATAAGCTGGACCTCATTAAAATAAAAGCTTCTGTTCTGCAAAAGACAGTGGTTATGAGACATAAGAAAAGAAACCACAAACTGGAAGAAAATGTTTGCAAAAGACAGTTGATAAAGATTTGTTATCTAAAATGTACAAATAACCCTGAAAACTTAATAATAAGAAAATGAACAACTCATTAAAAATGAAGAAAAGACCAAGCAGACACTTCACCAGAAAAGAGGTACGGGTGGCAAACTAGCATATGAAAATATATTCAACATAATACATTATTAAAGAATTGAAAATTAAAACAATAATGAAATAACCCTACACATCTATTAGGAAGTCAAAAATCCAAAACACTGACAACACCAAATGCTGGCTAAGATGTGGAGCAACAGGAATGCTTATTCAATGCTGGTGGGAATGCTAAATGGCACACCCACTCTGGAGGACAGTTTGGTGGTTTAATACAGAACCAAACATAGGCTCCCTATATGATCCAGCAATTCAGCTTCTTTGTATTTACTCAAGTGAGTTGAACACTTATGTCTACACAAAAATCTGCATATGAATGTTTATAGCAGTTGTATTCACAATTGTCAAAAGTTGAAGGCAACCAAGAAGACTTTCCAATGGGTAACTGATAAACTTACTGCGGTACATCCATACCACAATGGAATATTTAGTGAAGAAACAAGCTGTCAAGCCACAGAAAGACATGGAGGAATTTTGAACTTAAATCTGAAAAGGTAACATATTGCATGATTCCAACTATACGACATTCTGGAAAAGGCAAACTATGGAGACAGTAAATGGTTGGCAGGTGTCTGGTGGAGGGAATGAGGGATGAACAGGTGAAACCATAGGAACATTTTATTCTGTATGATACTATAAATGCAGATACATGAAATTATGTATTTGTCAAAAACCAGAGAACTACAAAACACAAAGTGAGCTCTGATGTAAACCATGGGCTTTAGTTAATAATAATGCAGCAATACTGGTTTGTCAATTGTAGTAAATGTACCACGCTAATGCAAGATGTTAATAATAAGCTAAACTGTGTGCAGCAGGATGAGGAGCAGGGAGCCCATGGGACCTCTATTTTCTGCTCAATTTTTTCTGCTCAATTTTTCCATAAACCTAAAACTGCTTTCTGTTAATATAAAAAATAAAAGGCATAATGACTAGAACAAAAGTACTAAAGCTGTCTGCATTTGTAAACAGCTTGATTGTGTACATAGAAAGTCATTAAGTATCTACTTGAACACCTACTTGAATATGTGAGTTTAGTACAGTCATGGGATATAATGTCAATATACAAAAATCAATTGTCCAAAGAAGGTATATAAATGGCCAACAAGCACATGAAAAGATGTGCAGCATCACTAATCATTAAGGAAATCCAAATCAAAACCATGATAAGATATCACTTTGTATCCATTAGGATATGAAGACTTTTCTGAAAAAAACCAACAAACAAAAAAACCCAAAATAGCAAGTGTTGGCAAGGATGTGGAGAAATTGAAAAGTCTGTGCATTACTGGTAGGAATGCAAAATGGTACAGCTATTGTAGAAACTTGTATGGCAATTCTCAAAATATTAAAAATGGAATTACCATGTGACCCAGCAAGTTCTGGGTATACACCCAAAAGAAGTGAAAGGAGAAATTCAACAGATAGAATGACCCATGGTTATAGCAACATATTCACAATAACCAAAAGGTGGAAGCAACCCAAGTGTCCATTGATAGATGAATGCATAAACAAAATGAGCACATATGGAATGTTATTCTGCCCTCAAAAAGAAGGAAACATCAACATATTTTATAATATGAATGAATCCTGAGGACATAATGCTAAATGAAATAAGCCAGTCACAAAAGAACAAATACTATTATGATTCCTCTTATATGAAACTTCAAGAGTAGCCAAATTCATAGAGACAGAAAGTAGAATGGTGTTTGCCAGGGGGAGGGGGAGGAGGGAATGGGAAATTAGTGTTTAATGGATACAGAGTCACGTGGAGAAGATGAAAAAGATGGATGGTGGTGATGGTTACATAACAGCATGAATATATTTAATCCCATAGAAACATTCTCTTAAAAATAGTTAAAAGGGCAAATTTTATGTCATGTATATTTTACCACAGTAAAAAAGTAAATTATAACTAACAAAAAACTGGAAAATGAAATTAAACTTAAATAAGCATTTCCAATAGCATCAAAAAAAAAATCAAATGCCTAAGAAACAGAAATAGAAGATTTCCATGCTGAAAACTACACAACATTGCTGAGAGAAATTAAAGAAGACTGAAATAAATGAAAAAATATGCCATATTCATGAATTGAGTGACAATATTGCTAAGATTACAGTTTCCCACAAATTGATCTATATATTCAATACAATCCCAAACAAAATTCCAGAAGATTGTTTTTGTGCAACTTAAAAGGCTGATTCTAAAACCTATGTTGAAAAGCAAAGGACCTAGAACAGCCAAGACAGTCTTGAAAAAAATCAAATAAAATTGAAGAGCTTACCTCACCTTACCTCAAGCCTTACTAGAAAGCTACAGTAATTAAGACAGTGTTGTGTTTATTAAGATAAATAGATCAATGAAACAAAATAGAATCTGGAAACAGTCTCACCCATTTGTGGTCAACTAGACTTATGATCTAAGTCCTAAATGTAAAAGCTAAAAATAAAGTTTCTAGGGAAAAAAAAAAGGAATGTAGTGATATCCATGAAAATGACACAGTGGATGGCTCCTAGGCCCATTCCTCCGTAGAAACATCAAAAAGTCAAACAAAAACTATCAAAACCAACTTTGTCAGAACTCTACAAAATAGTCAAAAGTTTACAGCAACCAAATGAATGCTGATTAAAGAAAAAGGCAATTTAAAAACAGTAGGAAGACTTTGTGGAATTTTTACTTGCCATTGTCCCATCCCTCCTCTTCAGAATGAGGGCTGTCTTGCAGATGGCAGCCCAGTGTGGGACCTGGTTACTGATTCCAGAGCAGAGCAGACCATAGAATCATGTTTGCTGGTCTAATCTGTCTGGGTGTTACCTGAAGGACTAATGCAAGGCACCTGCCTTCGGTTTGCCAATCTCAGAGCTCATTTGGGGTGGAAAATCAGTGAGCGTTCCTGGAACAATGTAAGGCAAATGAACAACCTCAGCTGTTTGGGGGAAAAGATTATATATTAGGCACACAACAGAGTGCTAAAAGCCTCATGGGAAAATCTGGGTGTAGTTTCCTTCAGAAATTAAGGCATTCAAAGTGCCTGTGTGTACTGGGAAATTAAAAAAGCCATGTTCATGACCAGGGCAAGACTTATGCTCAGAAGACACCTGCAAAGACCTAAATCTTTCATCCCTGTCTCATCCCTAAGCTGTTTGGAAGCAAAGACTAAGGCAGATGGCCAGGCTAAATGGCCTGGTTAAGTGTTGAGGGAGTGTCCCAGTGCAGAATCAACTTGCAAAAAGTAGAAGAGTTCTTTTTTCTTCTCTCTCTTGGAATTCAAGAAATTTTCCAATAAATCACTAGCTGAACACAGGTAAAGGAAGACAGACTTCAGAGACCACACATTACAAAGAACATAGACTTGGGGAGCTTGGGTGGCTAAGTCGGTTGAGCATCCGACTTTGGCTCAGGTCATGATCATATGGTTCATGGGTTCAAGCCCCATGTTGGGTTCACTGCTGTCAGCATGGAGCCCACTTTGGATCCTCTGTCCTCTTCTCTCTTTGCCCCTACTCCATACACATGCATGCACACACACACACTCTCTTTCTCCCAAAAATACATAAACATTTAAAAAAGAACACAGACTTAAAATTTAAGTAATAATTTAGAAAAGTCACTAACCAAACAACCATAGCCCACAACAAGCCACAAAAACACAACTTGGGAAGAGAGAAGATTCTGACTTCCAGAGTTGCCACATTATAATCAAAATGTCCAGTTTTCAACAAAAAGTTACAAAACATGTGAAGAAACAGGAAAGTATGACACATTCACAGGAGAAATGACCAGAAATTGTCCCTGAGGAAGCACAGACATTGAGTCTACCAGAAAAAGAATCTAAATCAATGGTCCTACATATTCTCAAAAAGCTACAGGATATCAGAGACAAAGAGTTAAAGGAAACTGGGACAACAATGGATTAACAAATAGAGAATATTGATAAAGAAAAATAAATTACAAAAAGGAACCAAATAGAAAATCTAGAGTTGAAATGTACAGTAGCCAAAATGAAAACTACTAAAAGGTAGTTTTCAGCAGATTTCAGCAGGCAAAAGAAAGAATCAGTGAACTTGAAGATAGGACAATCCAGTCTGAGGAGAATAAATAAAAGAAGAATGAAGAAAGAGGAACAGAGCTTAGGAGAGCAAGACACCATCAAAAGTACTAAAATATGCATAATGGGAATCCCAGATTAAGAGGACAGAGAGTAAGGGACAGACAGAATATGTGAAGACACAGTGCCTGAAAACATCTCACATTTAATAAAATACAATAATCTAAATATCCTAAAAGTTCAATGAACTCCAAGAAGGATAAACATAAAGAAACCCACACTGAGGCACTTTATAATTAAATTGTCTAAGGCCAATGACAAAAAGAGAATCTTGACATTAGCCAAAGAAAAATTCATCATGCATAAGAGACTTAGTAAAATTAATGGATTTCTCATTAGAAATCAGGGAGATGAGAAGGGAGTGGGATATTTTTAAAGAGCCCCTAAGAGACTTTAGATTCAAAGACACAGAAAGGTTGAAAGTAAAAGGATGAGGGGTGCTTGGGTGGCTCAGTTGGTTAAGCGTCTGACTTCGGCTCAAGTCATGATCTCACAGTTTGTGAGTTCAAGCCCTACGTCAGGCTCTGTGCTGACAGCTTACTCAGAGCCTGAAGTCTGCTCTGGATTCTGTCTCCCTTTCTCTCTGCCCCTCCCCCGCTCACACTCTGTCTCTGTCTCTCTCAAAAATAAATAAGCATTAAAAAAAAAAAAAGAAAGTAAAAGGATGGAAAGACAGATTCCATGCAAACAGTAAACAAAAGAGCTGTAATGGCTGTACTATTACTATTTTAAAATGTCTATATTAAAAAGAGAGATCTCGGGGTGCCTGGGTAACTCAGTCAGTTAAGCTTCCGACTTCGGCTCAGGCTGTGATCTCATGGTTCGTGGGTTCAAGCCTTGCATTGGACTCTGTGCTAACAGCTCAGAGCCTGGAGCCTGCTTCAAATTCTGTGTCTCTTTTTCTCTATGCCCCTTCCCCACTTGTGCTCTCTCTCTCTCTCACTCTCAAAAATAAATAAAAACAATTTAAAAAATGAAAAAAAAGAGAAAGATCTCAAACAGAAAGGGGACAAAAATGTCAACCAGCAATACTATATTCAGCAAAACTGTCCTTCAAGAATGAGGTAAAAATAAAGACTGCCCCAGACCAACAAAACCTGAGGGAGTTTTTCACCATTAGACATGCCTTATGAGAAGTACCAACAAGAGTTCTTTAAATTGAAATGAAAAGACATTAAACAGGAACATGAAAGCATATGAAAGTATAAATCTTACTAGTAAAGGTAAGTATAAAGACAAATACAGAATACTGTCATACTGTAATGGTAATGTAAATCACTTTTAACACTGGTGCAAAAATTAAAGTACAGAAGTATTAAGAATAACTATAAACGGGAGCCTGGGTGACTCAGTCAGTTAGGTGTCTGACTTCAGCTCCAGGCATGATCTCACAGTTCGTGGGTTCGAGCCCTGCATCAGGCTCTGTGCTGGCAGCTCAGAGCCTGGAGCCTACTTCAGATTCTGTGTCTCCCTCTCTCTCTGCACCTCCCCCACTCACACTCTGTCTCTCTCTCAAGGATAAATTAAAAAAAAAATTTTTTTTAAAGAATAACTATAAACAAAGTTGTTAATGAAAGCACAAATTTTTAGAAAAGTAAAATCTGGGGCACTTGGGTGGCTCAGTCGGTTAAGCGGCAGACTTGGGCTCAGGTCATGATCTCACAGTTTGTGGGTTTGAGCCCCACGTTGGGCTCTGTGCTGACAGCTCAGAGCCTGGAACCTGCTTCAGATTCTGTGTCTCCCTCTCCCTCTGCCCCTTCCCTACTCACATGTGCACGCGCGCTCTCACTCTCTCAAAAATAAACATTAAAAAAAAAAATTTTTAAAGGTAAAATCTGACATCAATAACAAAACGTGTGGGGGGGGATAACATGTAGAGTTTTTATATATGATTAAAGTTAAGTTGTTACCCCTTAAAACAGACTAACATACCTATAAATTGTTTTATGTAAACCTCACAGTAAGCACAAAGGAAATAACCCAAAGTAGGTACACAAAAGATAAAGAGAAAAGAATCAAAGCATATCACCACAAAAAAATCCCTTCAAATCACAATAAAGACAATAAGAGAGTAAGATAGGAATAAGAGAGCTACAAAAAAGACATAAAACAATTAACAAAATGGCAAGAGTAAGTCCTTACCTATCAATAATTACTTCAAATGTAAATAGACTAAACAATCCAATCAAAAGACATATTGTGGATGAATGGATTTACACTTGATTTTAGCCAAAAGGTCGAGAAGCATGGATGAATGGATTTAAAAACAAAGTCGGGGCACCTGGGTGGGTCAATCGCTGAGCATCTAACTCTTGATTTTGGCTCAGGTCATTATCTTAAGGTTCAGTTAGTGAGTTTGACCCTTGTGTCAGGTTCCACACTGACAGAGCAGAGCCTGCTTGGGATTCTCTCTCTCCCTCTCTCTCTGCCCCTAACCCCCTCAAAATAAACAAATTAATTAAAAAAAAAAAAAAAGGAAATCCTTTAAAAAAATAAGATAAGAAATAAAAACAAAACCAAACAACATGCTGTCTACAAGTCACCTTAGATTTAAGGACACACATAGGCTACAGGTGAAGGGATAGAGGAAGATATTACATGCAAATGGGAACCAAGAGAGCAGCAAAGAAGGTTATTGTATAATGATTAAAGGGTCAATGCAACAAGAATATATAACAGCTTGAAATATGCGTACACTCAACATCAAAGCACCTAAGTATACAGAGCCAATGCTGGCAGATATAAATGGAGAAATACACACCAATACAATAAAATAGTAGGAGACTTTAATACCCCACTCTCAGTAATGGATAAATCATCCAGACAGAAAATCAATAAGGAAACAGAACTGAACAACACTATAGACCAAATGGCTCTAACAGGCCTATGTAAAACATTCCCCCCAACAGCAGCAGCATATTCATTTTTCTCAAGGGCACATTTTTTTCTCCAGGATAGATCATATGCTAGGTCACAAAACAAATCTTAATAAACTTAAGAAGAGTGAAGTCATTCCAAGTATCTTTTCTAATCACAATGCAATGAAAATAGAAATCAATAACAGAAAGAAAAGGGGGAAATTCACGAATACATAGAAATTAAACAACAAACTCTTAGCTGTTGAGCCAAAGAAGAAATAGAAAAGGAAATTAGAAAATATATTCATAAACAAACAAAAGTGAAAATACCTTATACCAAAACTTGTAAGATGTAGCAAAAGCAGTTATACAAAGGAAATTCATAGCAACAAATGTCTATCTAAAATGAAGATTTCAGGGGCGCCTGCCTGGCTCAGTGGGTACAGTATCTGACTTTTGATCTCACAGTTGTGAGTTCAAGCCCCACACTGGGCACAAAGCCTACTTAAAAAATAAAAATAAATAAGTAAATAAAAATAGAAGATTTCAAACAACCTAACTTTATACCGCAAAGAACTAGAAAAAGAACAAACTAAACCCCAAATCGGTAGAAAGAAAAAAATAAAGCAGAAATAAATAAAACAGAAAATACAAAAACAATTTAAACATTGATGAAATTAAGGGTTGATGGACTAAGAAAAAGAGAGAAGATTCAAATAAATAAAATTGTGAGTAAAAGAGGAAACTTTACAATTGATGCTACAGAAGTAAAAAGAATCATAAGGGACTATTATGAAAAACTATATGCCAACAAACTGGGCAATGCAGCAGAAGTCAAAAAATTCCTAGAAACACATCATCTATCAAGACTGAATCAAGAAACAGAAAACCTGGACAGACCAATAACAAAAAGGAAGGCTAGAGCAGCAATCAAAACACTCCCAACAACAGAAGACATGAATACACATTTTTCCAAAGAAGACATCCAGATAGCTAACAGACACATGAAAAGATGCTCAACATCACTCATCATCAGGGAAATACAAATCAAAATCACAATGAGAGACCACCTCACACCTGTCAGAATGGCTAAAATTAACACAGGAAACAAGTGTTGGCAAGGATGTGGAGAAAGGGAAACCCTCTTGCACTGTTGGTAGGAATGCAAACTGGTGCAGCCACTCTGGAAAACAATATGGAGGTTCCTCAAAAAGTTAAAAATATAACTATCTTAGATCTAGCAATTACACTACTAGGTATTTACTCAAAGGACACAAAAATACAGATTCAAAGGTGTACATGGATCCTGATGTTTGTAGCAGCATTATCAAAAATAGCTAATCTATGGAAAGAACCCAAATGTCCACTGACTAATAAATGGATAAAGAATAAGTGGCATATATGCAATCGAATATTACTCAGCCATCAAAATGAATGAAATCTTGCCATTTGCGATGATGTGGGTGGAGCTAGAATGTATTATGCTAAGTGAAATAAGTCAGTCAGAGAAAAACAATACCATATGATTTCACTCATATGTGCAATTTAAGAAACAAAACAGATGAACATACAGAATGGGGGACAAAAAAGAGGGAAACAAACTGTAAGAGACTCTTATGGATGGAGAACAAACTAAGGGCTGATGGAGAGAGATGGGTGGGGGATGGGATACATGGGTGATAGGTATTAAGGAGGGCACCTGTTCTGATGAGCACCGGGTGTTGTATGTAAGTGATGAACCACTGAATTCTACTCTTAAAACCAATATTGCACTGTATGTTAACTAACTAGAATTTAAATAAAATTTTGAAAAAAAAAACCCACTCTCAACAAATAAAAGTCTAGGACCAGATAGCTTCATGGGTGAATTCTACCAAACATTTAAAGAAAAATTAAAAATAGTCCCCAAACTCTTACAAATTAGAAGAAGAGAGAACACTTCAAATTCATTTTATGAGGCCAACACTACCCTGATACAAAAGTCAAAAACACCACAAGAAAAGAAATCTTCAGGCCAATATTCTTGATGAATATAGATGCAAAATCCCTCAAGAAAATACTAGCAAACCAAATTTATTAGCTCATTAAAAGGATCATACAAAGTGACCAAGTAGGATTTATCCCTAGAATACAAAGATCCCAGGGACCTGGGGGCTCAATCGGTTAAGCATGTGACTCTTGATTTTGGCTCAAGTCATGATCCCAGGGTCATGGGATCGAGCCCCATGTCAGCCCCCCCCGCTGTGAAGCCTATTTAAGATACACTCTCTCTTTCTGCTGCCCCTCTCCTCCACTCCCATTCTCTCTCTCTCTCAAATAAAAAAAACAAAACAAACAAAAAGATCCCAACAAACGCAAATGAATCAGTGTGAGATACCACATTAACAGAACGAAGGATAAAAATCACATGATCATCTCAAGATGCAGAAGAACATTTGACAAAATTCAACACCCTTTTGTGATTAAAACAAAACCACAACTCTCAACAAATTAGGTATCGAAGGAACTCACGTCAGGGGTACGCAGACGGCTCAGTCAGTTAAACAACCTATGCTCAGGTTCATGAGTTCAAGCCCTGCATGGGCTTCTCTATCTCCATCTCTCTCTGTCCCTCCCCCATTATTTCTCAAACATAAATAAACATTTAAAAAAAAAAGACACTTATTTAGAAGGAACATAATAAAGGACATTTACGGAAAGCCCAAAGTTAATAGCATACTCAGTGGTGAAATCATACTCAGTGGTGAAAAGGTGAAAGTTTTTCCTCTAAGATTTGGAGCAGGGAATGGGTGTCCACTCTTATCTCTTCTATTCAACATAGTACCAGAAGTCTTACTCAGAGCAATTAAGCAAGAAAAATTTTAAAAACTCTAAATCCAAAAGAAAAAAGTAAAATGATCTGTTTGCAGATGTCATGATCTCATATGTTAAAAACCCTAAAATTACACACACACACACACACCACACACACAAAACCTGTTAGACTTAAACACTTTCAGTAACGTTTCAGGATGCAAAATCAACAAACAGACAGGTGTTGTTGTATTTCTCAGGTGTATTTCTTTGTTTTTTTAAATTTTTTTAATGTTTACTTTTGAGAGAGAGACAGAGTGTAAGGGGGGGGGGGTGGAGTGAGGGGGAAGAGAGGGAGACACCGAATCAAGAGCAGGCACCAGTGTCTGAGCTGTCATAAAGCCTGACACGGAGCTGGAACTCACGAACTGTGAGACCATGACCTGAGCCGAAGTCGGACACTTAACCAACTGAGCCACCCAGATGCCCCAATCAGTTGCATTTCTATACACTAACAATGACCTATCTGAAAAGGAAATTAGGAAGACAGTAGCATTTACAATAACATCAAAAAGAATAAAATACCTGGGAATAAACTTAACCAAGGAGGTGAAAGACTTGTACACTTTAAACTATAAAACACTGATGAGAGAAATTAGAGACATAAATTAATGGAAGAATACCCCATATTTATGGATTAGAAAAATTAATGCCATCAAAATGTCCATATGATCCAAAATAATCTACAGATTCAATTTAATCTCTATCAAAATTCCAATGGCATTTATTTTTTACAGAAATAGCAAAATTCATTTGGAACCAAAGAAGACCCCCAAATAACCAAAGCAATTTTGAGCAAGAAGGATAATGCTGGAGGTGTCCTATTCCTTGATTACCGACTATATTATAAAGCTCCAGTAATCAAACAGTATGGTATTGACATAATAACAGACATATAGGTCAGTGGAACTGAATAGGGAGCCCAGAAATAAACCCATGCATATATGATCAATTGGTCTTCGACAAGGGTGACAAGAATGCACAATAGGGAAAAAAACAGTCTCTTCAATAGGTGGTAATGGGAAAATTAGACTTCCACATGCAAAAGAAAGATATTGTACCTTTATTTCACACCACATATAAAAGTCAACTCAAAATGGATTGAAGACTCAAATATAAAAGCTAAAACAATAAAACATTTAGAAGAAAACATAGGGAAAAGCTTCTAGACATTGGACTTGGTATGATTTCTTGGATATGACAACAAAAGCACAGGCATTTAAAAAAATACATAAGTGGGATTCCACAAAATTAAAAAGCTTCTTCACAACAAAGGAAACAATCAACAAAATGAAAAAGCAACTTATGGAACAGGAGAAAATATTTGCAAACCATCTATCTGGTAAGGGGTCAATATCCAAAAAATATAAGGAACTCCTACAACTCAGTAACAACAAACAAACAAACAAACAAACAAACAAACAAACCAAATAGGTAAAGGACTTGAATACACATTTCACCAAAGAAGACATACAAATGGCCAATAGGTAAATGAAAATGTGCTCAACATCACTCATCATCAGGGAAATGCAAATCAAAACCGTAATAAGATATCTCCTTACACCTGTCAGAATGGCTAGACTCAAAAAGACAAGAAACAAGGAGCACCTGGTGGCTCAGTCAGTTAAGCATCTCTCAGTTTTGGCTCAGGTCATGATCCCATGGTTCATTGGCCTGGACCCTGTAGGGCTCTGAGCTGACAGTGTGGAGCCTGCCTAGGATTCTCTCTCTCCCTCTCTGTCCATCTCTCTCTCTCTCTTTATCTCTCAAAAAAAAAAAAAAAAAAAAAAGACAAGAAACAAGTGTTGGTGAGAATGTGGAGAAAAAGGAAGTCCCATATACTTGTGATGGGAATGTAAATTGGTGCAGCCACTGTGGAAAACAATATAGAGTTTCCTTAAAAAAATTTAAAATAGAATTACAATATGATTGAGTAATTCCACTACTAGATATTTATCCAAAGAATATGAAAACACTAATTCTAAAAGATATATGCACTTGTATGTTTATTGCAGCATTATTTACAATAGCAAAGATATGGAAGCAACCAAGTTGCCTATCAATAGAAGAATGAACAAAGAAGATGTGGTCTATATGCACAATAGAATATTACTCAGCCATAAAAAAGAATGAGATCTTGTCATTTGCAACAACATGATTGGACTTAGAGTACATAATGCTGAGTGAAATAAGTAAAAAAGAGAAAGACAAATGCCATATGATTTTACCCACATGTGGAATTTAATAAACAGAACAAATAAAAAACAGAGAAAAGAGACAAACAAAAAACCAGACTCTTTTTAATGTTTATTTATTTATTTTGAGAGAGAGAGAAAGAGAGAGAGAGTGAGCAGGGGAAGGGAAGAGAGAGGAGAGGGAGAATCCCAAGCACACTCCACGCCATCAGTGCAAAGTCTATCGTGGGACTTGATCCCACAAACCGTGAGATCATGGCCTGAGCTGAAATCAAGTGTTGGACGCTTAACTGACTGAGCCACCCAGATGCTCCCCCAAAACCAGACTTTTAAATACAGAGAACAAACTGATGGTTGCCCGAGGGGAAATGGGGGGTGGTGGTGGTGGTGGGTGAAATAGATAAAGAGGATTAAGAGTACACTTATCATGATGAGCACTGAGTAATGTATACAGTTGCTGAATCATCGTGGGGGGTGAGAAAAAACAGAATTGTTGAATCATTATGTTGTGCAAAGTAATATAACACTGTATGCTAATTATACTTCAGTTAAAAAAAAAAGAAAGAAAACGTGACATATATCCTATCACACACTCACAGTGGAATATTAGTGGCCATAAAAAGGAAGGAAATGCTGTCATTTGCAACACGAATAAACCTGGAGGACATTATGCTAAGTGAAATAAGCCAGATACAGAAGGACAAATACTGCATGATCCCACTTTTATGAGAAATCTAAAATAGTCAAATTCAAAGGAGTAGAATAATCATTACCATAATGCTTGGGAGAGGTGGCGGCCAAAGCGTACAAAGTTTCAGTTATGTAAGATGAGTAAATTCTGGAGATCTGCCATACAACATAGAGCCCATAATGAACAATACTGTATTGTATACTTAAAAATTAGCTAAGAAGGTAGATTTTTTTTTTTTTTTTGTCAAGGGCTCTTAGCAAAAAAGAAAAAATTTTAATTTAGTAAATAAAGAGAAAGGAAGGAATCTTTTGGATGGCCTTGATTTCAGTGATGGTCTCATGGGTGTAGACTTATCTCCAAACTAATGGTATTGTATACATTAAATATGTACAGCTTTCTGTATGTCAATCATGCCTTGAAAGAGTGGCTTTAAAAAGAATTATAAGAGGGGCTCCTGGGTGGCTCAGTTAGTTAAACGTCAGACTCTTGGTTTTGGTTCAGGTCATGATCTCTCTGTTTGGGAGTTCGAGCCCCGCTGTCAGCACAGAGCCTGTTTGGGATTCTCTCTCTCCCTCTCTCTCTCTGCCCTTCTCCCACTCATACTCACTCATTCTCTCTCCTTCTCTCTCTCAAAATAAATAAGTAAACTTAAAAAATTGTTTTTAATAAAAAGAATTATAAGTATATTATGAACAATTATACTCCAACAAATCAGATAATATAGATGAATTGGACCCATTCATAGAAACACACAAATTATCAAAACTGCCCCAAAGAAAAATCTGAAATAGACCTATCAGAGATTGAATCACTAATCAAAAACCTCCCAATATGAAAAGTTCAGGATCAGGTGGCTTTACTGGTGAATTATACTAGACATTTAAAAAATTAACACCAATCTTTTCCAAACTCTTCCAGAACACAGAAGAGGAGAGAATACTTCCTAACTCATTCTATGAGGCCAATATTACCCTCATGCTAAAACCAGGCAAGGATGCCACAAGGAAAGAAAACTGCAGATCGATATCCCTTATGAATATAGATGCGAAAATCCTCAACAATATACGACTAAAGCAGATCCAAAAGCATATTAAAAAGACTGTACACAATGACCAAGTGAGATTTATCCCTGGGATTTAAGGCGGTTCAACATACAAAAGCCATTCAATGTAATAGAACAAAGGGGAAAAAATCCTACGAACATCTCCATTGATGCAGTGAAAGCTTTTGGCAAAATCCAACATCCTTTCATGATGAAAACATTCAGAGAACAAGGAATGGAAGATCCTGAACATGATAAAGGGCAATTAGGAAAACGCCCCTGCTAACATCATACTCAATGGTAAAAAGACACAGCTTTCTCCCTAAGATTAGAAATAAGACAAGGATGCCCACTTTCACCAATGTTCTTCAACACTGTACTGGAAGTTCTAACCAGATAAATTAGGCAAGGGAAATAAAGCATCCAAAATGGAAAATAAAGAATAAAGCTATCTCTGTTCACAGGTGACATAATTGCACAAATAATACATCCCAAAGAATTTTTTTTAAAACTACTAGAAGAAATGAATTCAGCAAAGTGGCAGATACAATACCAACACACAAAAATCAGTTGTGTTACTATACACCAGTAATGAACAATCTGAAAATGAAATTAAGAAAACAATTCCATAATTTACAATAGTATCACAAAGAATAGCGTATCTAGGAATAAATCTACTCAGGGAAGTGAAAGACTCACATATGGAAACTATAAAACATTGCTGAAAGAAATTATAGAAGATCTAAGTAAATAGAAAAACATCCTGGGTTCATGGGTTGGAAGACTTAATAATTTTAAGATGGCAATAATCCCCAAAGTGGGCTACAAATCCAGTACAATTCCCATCAAAACCCCAATGGTCTTATCTAAAGAAATAAAAAAGCAAATCTTCAAATTCATATGGAATTGAATAGTCAAAACAATTTTGAAAAAAAAAGGACAAAATTAGAGTACTCACATTTCACAATTTCAAAACTTACTATGAAATTACAGTAATCAAATCAGTGTGGTACAGGCATACAGATAGATGTAGTGCTGAGACGACTATCCATATGCAAAAAATGAAGTTGGACTCCTCCCACTGTACATAAAAATTAACTCACAATGGATCAAGGACCTAAATATAAGAGCTAATACCATAAAACTCTTAGAAGAAGGCAAGGGGTAAAAATCTTCATGACCTTGGATTTGGCAATGAATTTTTAGGTTACACCAAAAGCATAAGCAACAAAAGGGAATATAGATAAATTATTTCACCGAAATAAAAAACGTGAGTGCATCAAAGGACATTATCAAGAAAGCAAAAAGACAACCTACAGAATAGGAGAGAATATTTACAAATCATACATCTGATAACGGTCTGGTATCCAACCATCAGCTAAGTGAAAGAAGCCAGACACACAGGATCACATACTGCATGATTCCATTTATACCAATATCCAGAATAGGAAAATCAATAGAGATAGAAAGTAGATTGATTGGTGATTTGCCACAGGCTGAAGGAAGAATGGGGAGTAACTGCTTAATGGGTCCAGGGTTTTATTTGAGATGATGAAAATGTTTCAGAACTATAGAGAGGTGTTGATTGTATAACAGTGTGAATTTATTAAATGCCACTGAATTGCCAATTTTAAAATGGTTAGTTTTATGTTATATTAGTTTTTCCTCTTAAAAAAAAAGTATAGACCAAAAAAACAGGAGAAAATGTTCACAAACTTGGGGCAGGCAAAGATTTCTTGGACAGATCATAAAGGTACTAACCATATACCAGAGGGAAGGGGGGCAGGGGAATGGGCAAAATGGGTGAAGAAGAGTGCGTGATACAGGCTTCCAGTCATGGAATGAATAAGTCACGAGGATAAAAGGCACAGCATAGGGAGTACAGGCAATGATACTGTGATAGCATGTCTGGTGACAGATGGCAGCTACACCTGTGGTGAGCACAGCAGAACATATAGAGAAGTTGAGTCACTATGCTGTACACCTGAAATTAATGTCACATTGTGTGTCAACTATACTAAAAAAAAATGTAAGGCACTAACCATAAAAAAACAAAATTAAAGTCTTTGCTCATTAACTGAGTAAGATAAGTAAAAGCAAAGCTACAGAATAGGGAAAAGGTTCATAATACATTTATCCAATAAACTCATCCTGCACATATAAAGAATTCCTACAAAACAGTATTAAAAAAATAAATAGCCCAATAAAAATGAGCAAAAGATTTGAAGTACTTCAAAAAAGAAGATACAGAATAGCCGAAAAGAAGGTGAGAAACTGCTCAGTATAATTTACCACCAGAGAAATACAAATTAAAACCATAATAAGGGGGCGTCTGGGTGGCTCAGTTGAGTATCTGACTTCCGCTAAGATCATGATCTCGTGGTTGGTGAGTTCCAGCCCCATATTGGGTTTGCTGCTATCATCCCCGAGCCCGCTTCCGATCCTCCGTTCCCCTCTCTGCCCTTCCCCAGCTCACAGGCACACACACATGCACGCTCTCTCTTAAAAATGAACATTAAACACACACACACACACACACACACACACACACAGTAAGATGCCACTAGACACCCACTACAGTTAAAAGGACTGGCAAGTGACAAAGAGTATCTGGGATATATTGGTGTAAAATGGCACAATCAAGGGGTGCCTGGGTGGCTCATTCGGTTAAGTGTCTGACCTCAGCTCAGGTCATGATCTCGTGGTCCATGAGTTCGAGATTCGCGTCAGGCTCTGTGCTGACAGCTCAGAGCCTGGAGCCTACTTCAGATTCTGTGTCTCCCTCTCTCTCTGACCCGACCCCACTCACACTCTGTCTCTCTCTCTCAAAAATTAATACATGTTGAAAAAACAGTTTTTAATGGCATAATAGCTTGAGAAAACCATTTGGAAATTTCTGATAAAGATTAAAAATCCCTGACTCTATGACTCAGCCATTCTACTCTTAGGCATTTACTAGAGAAAGTTGAAAACCTATGTCTACAAAAAGGCTTGCTCAAAAGTGTTCACAGTAGATGTATCTATAATAGCTTTAAAAATTGGAAACAATCCAATATACATCTACAGGAGAATGGAGAGCGGAATTCCAGTGTATTTGTACAATGGAATATTACTCAGCAATAAAAAAGAAACAAAGATTCGATTCTCACAGCAACATGGATGAATCACATAAACAGATTTAGAGAAAAAAGTCAGACACAAAAGGGTACATACGGTATGACTCTATTTATATAAAGTTCTAGGCAAAGCTAGTTAATGGTGATCAGAATCAAACAGTGGTCATCTCTGGGAGGACGTGGTAGTTACTGGAAAAGGGGCAAGGGGGATCTTTGAGGAGGAAAGAGAAAGTTCTATATCTAGATTTGGGTGATGTTTACATCAGGGTACACGTTTGTCAAAATTCACAGAATTGTACCCCTAAAATCTGTGCATCTTATAGTATGCAGAATACTGCTCAATATTTGTTTTAAAATCAGACAAGCCTCAAATCTCCCTACAGCAACCACTCAAGGCTAGAAGACAACAGAGAAATGCCCACCAAGTTTTGAGGGGAAGAATCTGGACCGTGAGGAGGTGGTCGAAGGTACAGGCCTCCAGTGACAAAACAAGTGAGTGCTAGGGATGTCCCCTCCCGCGTAGTGACTGAAGCTATGCTGCTGCAAGCTTATACAGGGAAGTCAACAGAGTGGATCCCAAGAGTTCTTGTCACAAGGAAAAAAGGTTTTTTCCTTGTTTTGCTTTCTCTTTTCATTTTATCTCCAAGAGATAACAGATGCTAACTAAATTTTTTGTGGTGATCATTGCACAATATGTGTAAGTCAGCCCACTCTGCTGTACACCTGAGATACACAGCGATATGGGTCGACTGTATCAATAAAACCGGGGAAAAAAGAGATATTTTTTAAAGGTTTTTTTTTTTTTTTTAATGTTTACTTTTATTTTTTGAGAGAGAGACAGAGTGTGAGCGGGGAGGGGCAGAGAGAGGGGGAGACACCGAATTCAAGAAGGCTCCAGTCTCCTAGTTGTCAGTACAGAGCCCTACACGGGCTCAAACTTACCAATCGCGGGATCATGACCTGAGCCGAAGTCGGACACTCAACCGACTGAGCCACCCAGACGCCCCTAAAAAGTTGTGTGTGTGTGTGTGTGTGTGTGTGTGTGTGTGTGTGTGTGTGTGTTTTAATTAAAAAAAGGGGAGCCTGTTGGGTGGAAAACTGGTGGCCGAGGACACGGAGGGCAAGGAGAGACGGAAGGAAGGGCCAGGGCGCTCCAGACTGGTAGGTGGCGGGTTTAAGAAGCAAGCCGACTTACAGGCTGGTCCAGGCTTGTCTTTGACCCTGCAGGATCTGAGGCCTTAGCCCCGTTCAGAAGTTCTCAGCGCCACATTGCTCTCTCCAGGCCTCCTACTTGAAAATGGCTCCCGCAGTCGGATGGCGGCTGCGCGCATTCCAGGAACAGGGGAGGGGCGAGGAGCCCCTGAGGCCCGGATCCAGCTTGTGGCTCAGCAGCCAGCGGCCACGTGCCCCAGGCTGCTTCCTCCCACAGCGCGTAAGCGGTATCCTGGGTGGGACCCTGGAACAGAAAAAGGGTATTAGGGGGAAACTAGGAAATCTGAATCAGCTATGAATTTTTAGTTAATAAGAAGGTACCACTGTTCCCCATTAATTGTAACAAATGTACTATTTGTTACTAATTTACTAATGTAAACTAATAATAGAGGAATCTGGGTGTGGGGCCTGTGGGAACTCTCTGTATCGTCTCTCACAATTTTTTTATAAAGCAAACACTTTTAAAATTTAAAATATATAAAAATGAAATAATATGAAGTTGTAACTTTTTAAAAAAAGAGCACGGACCCCCAAATACTAAAACCAGTTCATTTTTATTCAAGTACAAAGAGGAAAATATCTCCATCACTAATCTGGGTGATAGTTTAAAGGTGTGTTCACTTTGTGAAAAAAATGCATTGAGATCTACCTCTATGAATTGTATACATTTTTCAATAAAACTTTTATTTCATGTCTGTATAATGGGTATATAAATAAAATGCACCTAACATGACTACTGGATTAAATGAAACAAGCTAAGTACAATATGAACTCTTATACACTTATATACACACACAGTCCAGAGCACAGTAAATGCTCAATAAATGTTGTATATTATTTTAATTAAAAGGATAAAAGTTCCCCTGGATTTACATTTAAAAATTCTGAAGGGGGTGAAAGGAAAAAAATAGGCATATATTTGAAAAAATATGGGCCAGAGATTGATATAGCTAACGCTTAGTGGAGGCAGTCTACTTTTTTATATGTAAATAAAATTGTCATAGCAAAAAGGGGAAGTAATCATTAGAGACAAAGGGATGTTTTAATTAAGATGAGTTACATTAAAGGGGCGCCTGGATAGCTCAGTTGGTTAAGTGTCTGACTTCGGCTCAGGTCATGATCTCACAGTTTGTGGGTTTGAGCCCCAAGTCAGGCTCTCTGCTGTCAGCACAGAGCCTGCTTTGGATCCTCTGTCCTTCCCCCTCTCTGTCCCTCCTCTGCTCGTGCTCTCTCCCTCTCTCAAAAATAAATAAAACATTAAAAAAATATATGTGAGTTACATTAAAATTTGGTAAAATAAACTAATAAGACAAAATCTTCGTAATAACATTCATGGAAAATGGGGGGAAAGGACATTGTCAAATATAAAAGAAGTCAGAATATGGGGACCACAAGGCTTCCATGAAAAAGAAAAACTACTTAATAAAATTACAACAATTAAAAGTGACATCAAGGGGCACCTGGGTGGCTCAGTCGGTTGGGTGTCCGACTTTGGCTCAGGTCCTGATCTTGTGGTGGGTGGGTTCGAGCCCCAGTCAGGCTCTGTGCTGAGCCTGGGGCCTGCTTCAGATTCTGTGTCTCCCTCTCTCTCTGCCCCTCCCCCTCTTGTACTCTGTGTCTCCCTCAAAAATAAACATTTTTAAAAAATTTAAAAAAGTGACATCAAAAGTTGGAACTCAAGGGGGCACCTGGGTGGCCCAGTTGGTTAAGCATCTGACTCTTGATTTCTGCTCAGGTCATGGTCTCACAGACCACAGAGACAGAGCCCTGTGTGGGGCTTCTTAAAGGCAGCTCAGAGCCCACTTGGGATCCTCTCTCTCTCCCTCTCACCCTCTCTTTCTCTGTCCCTCCCCTGCTTGTGCTCTCTCTCTCTCTCTCAAAATAAATAAACTTAAAAAAAAAAAGTTTGAACTCAGGAATGAGGAAGCAGAAGAGGAAGGCAGCAACCTGTGGATGCCTTGGATAAACAATGAATATGAAATAACTAAGTAAATTACTGTTACCAAACAATTTAGACGAGATAAAACTGGACAGTGTAAAACTACTAGCTAATGCTAATGTTCTCAATTTCTCAACAAGGGATCAGTCAATATGGCCTATAAGGAAAATGTGGTTAATAAAAACATAATGATGCTGAAAGACCGCCAGAGTGAGTTTCAGATGTTGTGACCAAGAGGCTATCCCAGCACCCAGTTTATTTTGCCCAGAGAAAGGACTCATTACAGGGAGCTCAGTATCCCAGGGCTTCCACGCCGCCATACCTGAGGGATGAGAACCAACGTGAATGCAGAGATGGGAGGGCCAGGTGTGGCATGGCTGAAATACAAACACCACGTGAGCCACCTGGAACCTGTGGGCGTCTGCCTCAGTGCGACAGTGCACAGTGACAACTTAGACAACAATTCCTGGGACAGGTGCAGTGTACGTGGTGGAGGGCCCACTGTCCTTTCCTTCATGGGGTGAGGTTGGCCACAGGTCAGACTCACCTCAGATTCCCTGAGACTAGCCAAATGTATACCTCTAAAGGTCACTCTCTCTTTTCTTCAACCTACTGTGATTTTTCAGGCGGAACATATCTTGTGTGGTGAAGAAATGTCTGTGAAGTTCAAGAATTTCTTCAGTTTTACTTTCAGATTCATTTTCTTCAATTAGAATCAAGTAAAATTAAATCTTCACTAAGAAAATAGACATATGGCATGATCCCATTTTTATGAAAGTATTTCTATCCCTCCTTCTATCTGTAAAAAATGCATGGAAATATGTCTAGGATGCTGCACCAGAAATGTTAATGATGGTTATATTTGAATCATGCAACTGGAACTAATACTTTTTTTTTTTTTTTTAACTTTTCCACAATGCTTAAACTGTTTATAGGGAGCGTATATTGTTTCCACAGAAAGAATAAAGTGATTTTTCTTTAAAAAACAAACAAACAAATAAACAAACCTGCCTTCTTGATGAGAGCCCTTGGGGTTTAAAGCTTCCATGTTTTACTTTCTCCCTCCTCTGGCTGCCCGCCACCCCCCTTCCCCCCACCACTGTCTTCCTCCCAGTTTCCTCCATTTCTCTCCTCCCTCCCTTTGCACCCTCCAGCTTTTCACCTCCCTTTAGCCCCCCACCTCCTTCCCCTGTTTTTCCCAGATCTAGCCCCTCCCCCCCGACTGAGGACACCCCATCTTTAGTGCTCAATGGCCTGTTGGCCCATGGGTGAGGAGGCCAGGCTCCTTTCCTTTCCTGCAGGAAGTTGGGGTGGGGACATTTTCAGAGGGTTTTGAGATCCTCAGTGACCCCTCCTTTCCCCTCTACCTCTCCTGACCCCAGAACCCAAGGGAGGAGGCAAGAGCAGCCAGGGTGGGGTGGGAATAATGGAGAAAGAACTCTGTATGAATGTAGCCATGGGGCAAGTCTCCCCACAGGACCCAGGGGATGTGGAACAGCTTGAATCATTTCCCCAGCTCTGTGTCATCCCCTCAGCTCTATTTTTTTTTTTTTTTTGTCCCCAACACCTTTGCTCAATACATCACCAACTTCTTGGATTTCAATATTCTTTCTATCTCAAGGGCCTCCTCTGGAAAGGGCTCACTCTCCCTGATCCTATGACAGGACTGGGGGAGCTGTGAAAAGAGTGGCCTTGACCATGCCACAGGGACTCTTGGTTGAGAGAGAGAGAGAGAGAGAGAGAGAGAGAGAGAGTCAGGCCCACCCAGACAGGCTGCTGTACCTTGCCCAGGACCAGTGCAAGGGACAGGTGAAAGGGTGGCAGAAGGGCAGGGTGGAGCTGTGGGCAAAGCCACAGGACAGCTGCCCAAGCAAAGCAGACTGCTGGTTACACTGAAGGACAGTCAATTCCCTATGGCTGGAGAGAACCCCAAATGTTTGGCATCTCAGCTGTCAGGCCCCAGAAAGGGCAGGGCTCTCCTTGGAGGACTCCAAGTCTCACATAAGCAGGGCCAGCCCATCAGGGACCCCTGGGCCCCCACCTGGTTCTGGCACCAGGGCTTTGTGGGACATGGATGTGGTACTGAGCAGGGACAGCAGAGACATAAGCCTAGGACGGTCAGGACCAGGGGGAGGACGGGGGCAGGGGCAGCTGGAAGGGCCTGGTCCGAGCAACATGTGAGAGTTGAGGAGTGAAATCCAGCAGATTCTCTGCCCACAACAGTGTGGGCATGGAGAAGGCAAGGCAGAGGTGGTGGTGGAAGGAAAGGGGTGTGGTGGGCAGATGTGAGGACTGGCCTTCAGGAACTCTTCATCCACCTTCTGCCCCCAGGTGATGGGTGACAGGGACAGAAGGTGATTCTGCACTGAATATTCCTTGTACCTCCTTAGTTATGAGTCATTTTAATAACTACTTTTAACAAACTATTATTATTATTATATTAAAAAAATTTTTTTTACGTTTATTTATTTTTGAGACAGAGAGAGACAGGGCATGAACGGGGGAAGGTCAGAGAGAGAGAGGGAGACACAGAATCTGAAGCAGGCTCCAGGCTCTGAGCTGTCAGCACAGAGCCCGACGCGGGGCTCGAACTCACGAACCGCAAGATCATGACCTGAGCCGAAGTCGGACGCTTAACCGACTGAGCCACCCAGGCACTCCTATTATTACATTTTAAAGTAAATAGCTGAAGCCATGGAAAGGAGGGTTGCTCCCCCTGGTGCAAAACATCAGAGCACATCTTGGCCTGTCCAGAAGCTGGGAAGGTGGGCAAATGCTTCCTGGGTCCAGTTTTGCAGGAAGATCCAGAAAAGGCCACACTGGAAGCACAGATCAGCACCACAGGTCCCATGGGATACAGTGCCCGGTGCTCAGCCACTGGGGGCTGCACCCAGGCCTGGGTCATTCAAGACCAGGGATCCTGAAAAGAGACACCCCAGTAGTCTTGCCAAAATTAGCAAATGAAAATACAGGAGGCCCAGTTAAATTTGAATGTCAGATAAACAACAAAATGTTTAGTATAATTATGTCTCAAATATAGCATGGGACATACTTATACTAAAAATTTATTCATTGTTTATGTGCCGTTCAAATGTAACTAGGCATTTGTATGTTATGTGGCACTCCTACACTTCAGATATTGGCTGGAGAGGAAGAGCCACTCCTGCAATTGTTTTGTTTTGTTTTCTGTTTATATTTTTAAAATTGTTAACCCAAATTTCCACAGCCTTGCTAGCCTGTAACTGCAAATGAATTAACTTAAAAACAACCAATGTCCCTGGCCTGCCCATCTCCCAACACAAGACCTTGTCCCTCTGAGACTCCGCAGTGCCGGGGCACCCCAGAAGGTGCCAGGTTCTGCTCCTGTTTGAGTTCTGTGCCCACTGCCCCCCTACGCCACAGGAGGGCAGCGGTTGCCTGGCTGAGCGCTGTGCCTGACACCTGCCTCTGCGCCCTCTGCTGGTGAGCCCCAGATGGCAAGTGCGGGGGTGGGAGGATGCCCTAGGGCCCCGGGCCCCACGACCCAGGCAGTTGGGGGAGAGCTCCTCCGAGACTGGAGGAGGCCCCTTCTTCCACCTCTCACAGTCTGACAGCAGATGACCTCTCTAACTGCCCAGGCTCTGTCCTTCCTGCTTCATCTCCTCCCTCCACACCAGCTCTTTCTGGCTCTGTACACGGTACCCGAACAGGCAATGTTCAGCTGTGTCTCCTCTTGGTTCCCTCCATACCAAGGCTCAGCCTGGCTTTGTGCTAACCAGTAGCTCTTCCGAGTGCCAGGCAGGCCAGCTGTGGAAAAGCCCACAGTTACGGGTCACAGTCGGCCGCCCCTCCTGCCCTACCGCCCACTCCATCCGGGTCCTCCCTTGCGCTGTCAGAGGAGCCTGAGTCCCTTGAAGACCCCTGCTCTCATCCCAGTAGTTTCTTGGCTGCTCTGCGGGGGATCCTTTTCAGAGAGGATGGCTTTTTCATCTTCTGTCTCCCCAACCAAGCAGGACTGGGTCTGTCTTGCTGGCTGCCAGATCCTAGCATCTGGCACAGAGCAGGCACAGATCAGAGTCAACAAATACTATGGAAAGGAAGGTTGGGCGGCCGTGGAGGGCATGACGGGTCTCCCTGGGTCAAAGGCAACGAGTGATTTTTTTTAAAATAAAGACACTTTATTTACAGGTAATACAAAATAAACCACAGGACAAACTACTATGCACGGGGAGGGATGGCCCCCACAATAACCCCCCTCCCCATCCCAGAATAACTTATGTAAAAAATTAAAAAGGCCCTAGAAGGAGGGAAGGGTGGGGCTGGAAGCACCTTTGCTGATTGGGGATTGGGGCCGGTGGTCCTCAGCCATCCTGTTCCAGGGCAGAGTAGACCCTGGCTTGCTCCCTTCTGAGTCCTGCCTGGGCCTAGCAAGGAGAGGACACGCTGCGAGGACAGTTGGTGGCTGCTGCAGAGGCTCCCGGGCCAAGGACCCTGACTTCTGACTCTGAAGGGTTGGAATAAGTAGGTAGGTAAGTGGCTGCGGGGGCGGGCATGGAGCTGGGGTTATTGCAATGCTCCAGCTGACTTCCTCCTGGCCCTGGATGTGGGGGTGCACCGGATTCCAGGGAGCAGCTGTGTGGGGGCAGGAATGTGGGGTCTTCAAAGCGACGATGTTGTTGAATCTACCACCTCACGGCCGTTGCAAACGGTGGGGACAAACTGGGAGCCAGACCCTAGGAAAGGAAGTCAGAGATTGGGGCCAACCCTGAGGTCCTTTACAGAGGCAGGCAGCAGGGCAAGCAGGAGTGTGGAGGGAAGTTTCCCGCCCTCACCCCTCCCTCTCCTATCCAGCCTCATCTAAGGAGCTCTCCACCTCCAGCCAAGGAATCCCAGCAACCCAAGGAGTGGTCCCCATGTTGAGGAGCTGAGGCAGAGAGCAGGCTGCTTAGGGTGAATGCTGACCTTGGCCGAGGCTGGAGCTGGCCCTGGTGGCGGCGCTGCTGAAGCGGCTGGTGGGTGCACGATGGCTAACCACGTTCTTCTGTGGCTGGAAAAGGATGATGTGCAGCTTGGGCGCAAAGAGACAGCCGAGCACCACAGAGCCGCTGAGGCTGACCGACACGCACATGGTGGTGGTCTGCACCTGGGATGGGTGAAGTCAAGGATGAATCTGGCCCCATGACCCCTGTCAGGCTGCAGGGTTAGGGAGTAGGGGAGATGGTAAGCATCCAACACTGGGTCTTGGTCCATTTGCCAAGCCCCAAAGGATTTCTAGGAAGGTGGGCACAGTCCCAGCGTCAGCCCGTGAACCACCTTCCCAGGGAGATCAAAGTTCCAGCTGAGGGGGGTGAACATGCAGGGTTGCAGGAATGTATGTGTGCATCGGAGTGTGTCTGCCAGTGTGTGTATAAGTGTGTATCTGCATGCATATGCGTGCAGGTATGTGTGTGTGCATGAGTGTGTGTGTGTGTGTGTGCATGTGTGCATGTGTGGATACTGCGTGTGTGTGTGTCCAGGTTAGTCCTTAGCCAACTATGATTGGCATGCAAATGCAAATCATATGCAAATGCAGGCTGAGTCAGAGCAGATTCCCTCCCCAGCCCTGGCCTCCACCAACCAGGCAGGTGGCCCAGCAGGTGCAACAACAGCCAAACCCAGCCGCCCTGGCCCCCAGCACTGCCCACCATACCTCTGTCCTGGGGGAAAGGGCCTTTGCAGGGGCTCTTGTCTCGATTTTCCTGCTCCTTTAATTGTTAAGATTGTCAGTTCAGACCCTGCTCTACACTCCCAAGCTGAGTGACCTTAGGCAAGGGATTGAACCTCCCTGAGTCTCCGTTTCTTCGTCTGTAAAATGGGGAGAGCCACGGAGTTTACTCCAGAGTCGTGAGGATTCACCAAGATGATCCTCTTACTGTCTAGAGGACAGCTCATCTGTCACCTCTGCAGAGAGGCATTCCCTGACCACCCCCATTTAAAGCAGCCATGGCCCCCTAGAAGGTGAGGAGACCTATGAGACACTCAGTGCCAGTTGGAACTTTGCTTGGAAGCCACCAACTGGGGTACAGTTTCCACCTGCTTAAAACTCCCTCAACCCTATCCCCTAGATCTCCTACTGCTCTGTGCTTTAGCTTCTCTGCCTTTCCTGCTTTCATCTCTCAACCCCAGAGCTGCACAACTCCAGGGGCACTGTGCTACACTGCAAGGCTCCAAGAGGCATCAGAGCATGGTACCCTCTGAGACCATGTGGCCTGATAGCCCACCATTCCCATTCCCACTTTCCACCCTCACCTCTGCCTATCTTGCACCATTTGTGCCTCCCCTCCTCAACAAGGGAGGTCAATGCACGCCCTCTGCTCCAATCGGCCTCTGTATTGACTGCCCTTCCCTACCTTCTCCATCCAACCTATTGAAACCTGCCTGTCTTGCAGAGCCCAGTTCAAGGACTCCTCTTCCAAGAAGCCCTCCATGATTCTCTCTCTCTCTTTCTCTCTCTCTCTCTCTCCACACACACACACACACACACACACACACACACACACACACCACATACACACCACACACACACCTCCCTCTTCTGTGCTCTCACTAGGACCTAAACAAGTCAACAACATTTCCTGACTTAGTTCTTTAGTTGATCCCCTGGTCACCCACCCACTAGCCCAGGAGCTACCCAAGAGCAGAAACCAAGTGTCCCCTTCTGCAGCCAACCCCTCCATGGAGCAGGGCAGAGCATCGGCCCATCTGGACATATTTCAGTCCATGCCTCTCCTCGAGCTTAGGGGGTGACATCTGAGTCCTGAAATCTCAGCTCTAACTCCTCCACCTCCTTGTCCATTGTCTTAGTCCCCACTCAACCTTCCCACCTTCCCCTGGGATCCAGTCCCAACTGGGCCACTGCAAGCTGGGTGAGCTTTCAGCCTATTGGAGCCTCAGAGTTATCAGAAGAGTAAATGAGACACCAGGAAACAAGAGGTCCAGGACCCACCCCCAACCCCGCTGCCACTCTGTGGCAGGTGGCTCACCCGGTAGTCACTGGAGGTGACATAGAAGATGGGCAGGAAGGCCAGCCAGATGATGCAGGTGGTGTACATGGTAAAGCCTATGAATTTGGCCTCATTGAAGTTCTCGGGGCACTTGCGGGTCTTGAAGGCATAGAGCGTGCAGAGCGCGATGAGGAGCACGTTGTAGGCCAGTGAGCCCAGCATGCTTGCATCTCGATGGTTGCAGCGCAATGTCACCACCTCCCGCCGCTCCGGGGCTGTCTCCTTGCCGGTGCCCGGTGCCTCCACCACCAGCCAGGCAGCCACAATGAGCAGCTGGCCCGAGATAAGCGCCAGGCAGATGGCCACCTGTGAGGCAGGACTGATGAAGCGTGGCCGCTGGGCTCCCTCCCGGGCCCCACCAAAGATGCGCGCGATGCGGTTGGTCTTGGTGAGCAGAGCTGAGTAGCAGACAGAGAAGGCGGTGCCCAAACCAAGGCGCCGTAGGGTGCACACCACCGTGGATGGCTTGGCAATGAAGATGAAGGTCATGCAGTAGCAGAGGAAGACACCGCCCAGCAGGATGTAGCAGAGCTCTCGGCCTGAGGCCTTAACCACTGGGGTGGCATTGTGCCGCACAAAGACACCCAGCACGAAGAGGGTGGCCAGGGCGCCTAGGCAGGCAATGGTGACTGGTCCCACGGCCCAAGCATCGCCCCAGCGGATGTACTCCTGGGGCAGCTCAAAGCAGCCAGTCAGGCTGGCGTTGGGCCAGTAGCCCAGGCCACAGTCAGCACAAGTGAACTCATCCAGCCGGTACTCGTAAGGCTGGCAGGGGATGCAGAGCCAGCAGCAGACCTCCCCTGGCTGCACACTCTTCACCTCATTCTGGAGACAGGGCTCACTGCAGCGAGACGTGGGCAGGGGGCCAGCCAAGGGCGAGGCCCATGGGATGAGGCTGGTGTCCAGGGTCAGGCCTTCTGCCCAGTAGCCCACCTTCTGGTATCGATAGCGCCCACTGCCTGCCCGCAGGTAGGTGAAGATGTTGTAGCGACCGATACCATCACCAAAGCGGTCGAAGCGGACTTCATTGTGTGTGTCAGCTGGGCGGAAGGGGGCTGGAATTGGGGAGGGAAGAGAAGGTTGGATTGGTGGGTAGTCTTGATGTGACCTCCACCCTCACCCTAACATGGAACCCAGACCCCGACCTGAGGCCACTCCTTGTCCTTCTGAGCCCCATCCCAACACTAAAGCTGGACCTAACCCCAGCCATTGTTCTAAATGAGAGGCTACAACAAATCTCAACTCTAAACTCCAAATAAAACCCCAACCTCAAAGCCCAGGCATCTCCACAAACCTAATGTCCACACCAACGCCCAACCATGACTCCCCAAAACCTAGCTTTATGCCTAGTCTCCAGTAACTTCCAACCCAGACCCCAGACCCTAGACCCCAACCTTATCACAACACACACTGCAGCCCTCCCCCCAGACTTAACACGGACACCCTCACACCTAAATTCAGCCTCAGGTCCAGTCCTGGTCCCACTTAATTCTCTTGATGACAAGTCAACTCTCTCCCCTCTAGTCCTAATACTCACATCAGTGCTAGCTGAACCCCAACTTTAGATGTGCTCATCACGCAGCTCATAAGGCACTTCTCTTCCCCATCTCCCCTCACCCGGGAACCTCACATCTCCCAGCCAGGCTCAAGAGGAAGCAGGACCCCTGTCATCCCAGGTCCCAGTGAGAAGTTGGGGTTCATACTAGCAGATGATGTGCATAAGGCTCCATATGGTGAATGATGCAGCCTGGAGTCCCTTGCAGGTTCCATGTAATCCCTGCTCCTTCAAGCCAGCCTCAAAGTCCTCAGAATCCAACTTGAGCCCTCCAATAAATCCTACCTAGCTCAGTGGGCTGAATTGAGCCTTGCTCTGATGGCAACCTCATGCACCCGAGTCCAATCCTAACCCCTCCCCTGATTCTCCCACAACTCTGAATATAAATCTCATTGGAATTATTATTCATCTTAACCCTGGGCCAGTAGGCTTTGGGGGCCCTGGCACCCTCCCACTGCTCCTACAGTGATGCTTCCTGAAGCACAGTGATAATTCTGAGGCGTTCATTTTTTGTAAAGCTGGAACATTCATTAAAATAAATTTTGGTATGAAGAGACTGTGGCCACCTTGAATGGAAAATCAAGACGAGGAATAGAATTTTCCCAGAAAATAGAGTGCCACCTGATGCTCACTCTCAACCCACCCTTATTCTGACTCCCACTGATGTTTTGCTGCCTGAGAATGGGCTCGAGGGCCCCCAGTCCCTATTCTCCTCATGATAAAGAGGCAGGATGGAGAGAGAGAGCAAGGTTCAAACAGGAACTAGAGACCTTCAGTGCAGGACCAGGCCAGAAAGTGAAACCTCAGCCCTGGCTTCAGTTGGAGTCCCCTCTGTCTAGCCATCCTTGTCCTGGATCACATCCCAGCCCTCCCCCACCCCCGGGTGACTCCCTCACTTGCTGTAGGCTACGTTTTCTTAGTCAGGTAATGGAACCTGAAGACCCGATCCCTCTTGCCTGCTGAAGGCCAGAAAACTGCTGGACACTAGCCAGCCCCATTACCATCAAACTTGACATTGAGCACGAAGTCCTTGTAGAGGCGGCGCCCGTTGACAGGCCGCATTGCATCACACAGGTGTGTGGTGTTGGGGCAGAGGGCTCGGTGCATGTTGTGCAGTGCATGGGCCATGGCATACACTGCGTTGACCACAAACATGATCTTGGACTCTTGCTCAAAGGGCACGGAGCGCAGCGAGTGGGCTGCACAATCTCGCCGCCGGAAGCTACAGCCAAACCTCTGCTCCCAGAACTCACGGAACCAGGGGTTCCGGCTGTTATTCCAAGGGTCCAGGCTCCGGAAGTAGGAGGCAAAGTCGCTGATGGGATAGGAGGCCAGCTCGATAGTGATGGCGCCCTCAGCGGCCCCCTCGCTGCCGGCCACCACGCTCTCCAGGGCGCCCCAGCCATCACTGGCCACCCAGGTGAAGCTGGCGTTGAGACGCTGGGTGGCCGCGAGGAGCTCGCGTGCATCCTCGGAGCGGGTGAACAGGACAGCCACACGGGCACTGGGCTTCTGCAGTAGGGCTCGCACCACGCCTTCGAAAGCTGCGCGGCTCATGGCACGGCCCACCTTCTCCGAGGTGGCCACACAGATGTTGCGGGCACGGGCCTCCAGCTCAAAGGCTTCGATGCCTGTCTCACCATAGTCACCCTCGGACGCCACAGTGGACACATATGTCCAGTTGAAGAAGCGGAGAATCTCGGCCATGGCCTTGGCTTGGAAGAAGTCGGGGGGCACAGTGCGGGCAAAGTAGTCATAGCGGGACTTGTCGCTCAGCTTGGCACTGGTGGAGGCATAGCTGATCTGTGGAATCTGAAATAGCCGCAGGAGGTTGGCCACCTGGGGGACCAGTAGAGAGGGCCAAGATCAGAGATCAGGTCAAACTCGAAAGACAGATGTGTTCCTCACAGCTACTCGACCTTGGGATCAAGTGTCTGTGTAGTCAGCCCTGAGGTCTGCTTCTCCCCAAAGACCCATACCCTGCCTTGATGTGTCTTCCCTCTGGGGGTAGGGAGTGTTCCACTCCTTCCCAAGGGCTGGGAGAGAGAAGACCTAGGGCTGAGGCATCTGGCTCTGGAGCCACACCAGGACCCCTCTACTGTCCCCCTTCAGATGCAGAGCAGTAGCAAAAGTAGGGAAGCAAGGGAAGGCCCAAAGCTTGGGCTGGGGAGAGGTTGGTACTTGGCTGCACAGGGTGGGGGGCAGGGCACTAGCTGGGATGCTCAGGGCTCTTGGGCTCTCTACCTATCTGGGGCAGGTAACCTTTCCCCAGAGTCCATCCTGATGGAATGATGGAGAAAGAAGGAAAAGGCTTCCTCAGGAAAGGAGACCCAGATCTTGGCTGCCATCGGATGGCTGAACTTGAAATAAACAAGGCTTCCTGCTTACCGCTGACCACCTGGCAGGCCATCTCCTACCCTTGGGTCCCTAGGACCTGCCCGCTAGAGTGGGAGACAGACAAGGACATGGTGGGATGGGTAGGTGAGAGCAGGACAAGGCCCAGGTTCCACACGTGGGAGCTAGGTCCTGCCTTTGCACCTGGGACACAGGCTCTTACTCTGACAGTCTCAATGCCTTCTCCTCTCGTACTTTCTGCCTCTGTGTCCCTGGGCAAGTTAGCAAACCTCCCTGAGCCTCAGTTTCTCATTCCTGCCTGATGAGGCTGCTGAGTAGGGAAAAATGAAAATGCATGTGAGGTCACAGTGCCGGGCAAAAGGAAGACGATAGGGGTTTGGGCAGGAGAGATGGGGTTGAAATGAGGAGGAATCATTAACAGGCAGGTTCAGCCTAAGATGAAGGGCTGGGCCTTGTTTTGACTCAGACAAGGAAAAAGCAGACCAATTTTGAAGTGTGGGCCCTGGTACAGGAGGCAGGCAGCTTGGGGTGGGAGGAAAGTAACTGGACTCCTGGAGATGAATGCATGGAGCCCTAAGAACTGTGGAGAGGGTGGATGCTGGGAAAGCACCCTGGAGGCCCCTGAAAGCATCAGCAGGTGGGATGTGGCAGATGTGGGTGCCGGCACAGCCATACCTGTCCAAGTTGCTACTGGCCACCTCCAGCAGCGGGACTAGCAGAACAGGTAACTCCCTTCCTGCAGTAAGAGGATGAGGAGGTCTCCCCCATCCCAGGTCAGAAGCTGCCTCCACAGTTCAGACTCCTGCTTCATTTCTCCTGACTAAGTGTGCCAGGTCAGGGGTCCTGGCCCTGCCTCTGACTGCAGTGCCCTTAGCTGGCCTCGTAAAGGAAGCTGAAGCCCCAGCCAAGGCCCTCTGTGCAAATCCTAATCCTGATCCCAGTTCTGGCCACATCTTCTGGCAACCTATTCTGGGCACCAGGCAGGTAAGTGTCCAGGCAAGAGGTGGGACCCAGTCAGGGAGGGGGAGGGTCCCACATGGGCTAAAGCAGCCACACATGCCCAGGGATATCAGCTGGGCCAATCTGTGAGAAAGCAGGAGGGAGGGTCTCATTCCCTTACCTTCCCACCCTTGCAAATCCTGTCCCCCCAAAGACCCTAAGGGACCCTCCCCCCACTTCACCCATTCTGCTTCTCTTCCTCCGGGGTCCCCATCCCTGTTTCTCTTCTCTGGGATGCTCCTGGCTTCTATCTTTCACCCCTTTCTAGTCCATGGAGAGGTGATCTGACAGAGCTGGAGGCCCTTGGCTGTGAGCTCTAGGTGAATGTCTCCACTTTGCCAGTGCCTGCCACTCTTCAAGCCTCAGTTTCCTCATCTATAAAATGGGTTAATAACAATAGCAGTTAATATTGATTATGCCTCTGACACAAGCTTTGCATGTATTACCTCATTAAATTTCCACCGCAACCTTAAGAGTGGCAAGTGTTATGAGTCCTGTTCTGTAAGGAGGAAACTGAGGCACAGAAGAGAGAAATAGCATCCAGTGTCACATAGTATGTCTGGGAGCCAGGATTCACACCTGGGGTTCTGATCCAAGAGGCCTGGCTATTAAGCTTCTTAGGACTCTTTAACATCAGCTGTGTGTGTGTATGTGATGCAAGTGGGATGTTTTCCTTATACAATTTCTAAAAGTCAGCCTGCATCATGTGACAGGGGCACTTTCTTGGTATTCTGTAAAAAGCTACTTAAAGGAAACTCCTCGCCCCCCTTCTAATACATGGCAGCCTAGAGCCCCTGCTCAAAGGGAATTCTGGGCCCCTGCCTCTGGCCTCCCTCCCCAGTCCCCATTTGGGCAGCCCCACATACCTGAATGGAGACGTCGCTGTAGGAGCCGCCAATGACACCAGTGATGGCAGTGGGAGCATCACCGTGGGTGGCATAAGAGCCGTCGGGGCAGATGTGGCGTGAGCCATCGGCACCACGGCTAAGTGAGGCACGCACGAAGTCGAGTGCCTGCTCCAGGGCATGTGTGTCCTTGGAGCAGCTGTCGAGTATGTGCGCGCCCAGGCGCACACCCGGCAGCAGGCGTGGGTCACGGTTGATGCGGTCCAGTGCAAAAAGCATGGCCTCCAGGCGCTGGATGCCACGATGCTCATTGACAGGCCCACACTCCTCTGCCGGGCCGCCCTTCTGGTGTACCGGGAACAGCCCACCCAGGACCAGGTCCCCCTCCAGGGTCAGCACCTTCTTGGCGGGGCCCTCAGCCACAGTGCCCCATAGCAGAAGCAGTGCCAGGAGCCCAAGCAGTGATCCCATTGTCCCAAAGGGGATGGATGGGTCCAGCAGACCTGGGCCTCCAGGGGATGAGGGTAGAAGCAGCAAAGGCAAAGAAAGGAGAAAACAGGGACCAGGAAAGGACAGGCAGGAAGAGAGATAAGAAGGGGCCCAGCTCCTGCAGAGAAAGAGACAGACAGACAAACAGGGAGAGGTGGAACCCGAGAGTGGCTACCCCTTCTGACTCTGCTGTCCCCAATTCCCTCACCTAGGGACTTTCCTAGGGAGCCAGGGAGAGGTGGTATCACTGACTAAGCTGAGAAGCTCCTGAGACACCCATTGACCTGTTTCTCAGCCTTGCCCTCATCTGGGTCTTTAGATGGCCTCTGTGCCCATTCCATACTCAGCAGAGAGGGAGGGAGGCAGAGAGTAGAGGCCCAGACATAAGTTAGGAGAACTCAGCTAACACCAATCCTGCTGTGAATCAAAGAGTGTCCAAGACCTTGCACAAATCTCCCAGGACCCCAAAGTCAACACCTTTGCAGCAGGAGCCAGGTTAGAGTATAAACTTAGGGGTCCAATCTCTATCTTGAATCTTGCATTCCCAGAAATGAGCCATTGTGCCTGAGAAACCACCACCAAAGAGGGAAGGAAAAATCTCCGAAGGGTAGTCTCCAACTCCTAGAGAGCCTGGAACCCAGGGTGAGCACCCAAGGGTCCTAGCCTCTAGTTCTTAAAAAGCCATCCCCAGAGCCCCTGACTGAGGATATAATAGAGACTCTAGACCCTGGGAGTTTGACAGCAAGGTGGAGAGGTTGGCCCCAGGGAGGGAAACTGAAGTGGCCACAGGTCTTAAGTCAACAGGAAAAGTCAATGTGAGCATATGTGTGTGTCCAGGGACAGGGTCAGTTCATCTAGTCAAAATCTCAAAATTGCTCAAGGTGAGACTTTTGGGCACCTCAGCTCTGCATAGAATGCCGTTTGAGACTTTATGCCCCTGTGTTTTCTTCAGCTCAGAACCAAGCATCAGAACCATCTCTAATCTCCTTATCCTCATCCTTTCCCTATCCTGTCCACCCTGGCCCTGGCCCTCAGGGACCCTTCCTTCCCTCTTCCACTCTGCACTTCATTTGTGCCCCAGCTACCCTCCCAGATGCCCACCCCACACAGGCTCTCACAATCACGCAGGCTTGGGAAGGCTAGGAAAAGGAAACTGAGGCTGAATAAGGTTAGCCACTAGTTCAAGGACCCCATGTCCTGGCACAGAGACTGGGGTTCTTCACTTTGCCCCTCAGCTCCCCAGGGTTAATCTCCCACTGGTGCCAGGGCAAGGAGACTGGGATCCTGTGGGTACCGGGAAAGCAGCAGTTCAAACAGGCAACCAGGAGAGAGAGGCAAGCATGAAGACCAACACAGATGAGGAAGGGACCCAGATGGGGGCTGAGGTCCAAACGGGTCAAAACCACAAGCCTCCCACAGGGGCGGCCAGGACCCAAATTCAGACAGGGACAATACCCTGAAGGGAGATAGAATCCCAGAGGCGGGCAGCCAGGGGGCCTGGGCAAGGAGTGATTGAGACCGGTAGGCTGACACAAAGATAGAGGCACAGACAGAAAGACAGACCAAAGGATGTAAGGAGAGGAGGAACGAAGGAGCGTGATGCAGGGCGTGCGTTCTCTGGGGAAGAAAGGCGGGACGCCTGGGGTTGTCTTCCCGCTTCCCAGAGCTCCTGGCGAGCTCTGGCTGGACGCCCCGGCCCGAGCGCCCCAGAACTCGAGGGCCCGCGGGACGCTGGGACATGGGGTCAGGATCTATAAGGTCGGCGGCGGCCGCGGCACCACGGGCTTACCCTACCTGGAGCGCCCGACTCCGGCGCGGAGAGAAACGGAGAGGAGCCGGGGGCGCAGGGTTCCAGCTCTCGCTCACTAGCTCGCTCTCTCGGCAGCTCTGCGCTCTCCGTCCGCCCGCTCGCCCGGCCGCTTTCAATAGCGGCCCGCCCCGCCCCTGGCCCCGGCCCGCCCCCAGCCCCTCCTCCGTTCCTCCCCACTCCGGATCTCCCGCTCCCAACCCGGCCTCCGCCTCCCTCCAGACTCCTGCACCGCTCCGTGCCCTGCGCCTCTGGCTTCTGTTCTTCGCGGGGCTTTCGTCCCGGAGCTGTCCACCGCGTGGTGCTGAATCCTCGGGCGCTCCTGCTATGCGCAGGAGCAGGTGCCTATCTGCCCCCTCTACCCCGCGGTCAGACTGCATCCCACAGAGCAGCGGGCACGGGACAAGGGACACGGGGCTGGTAAGGTCACTGAGCCCCAGGAGGTGCGCACAGTGTTATGGCGTTCCATCTTTGAGAGCGGAGGGGCTAGCCGTAGGGTCCAAAGGTGCCATTGGGAGATAGGTAAGGGGGCATGTGGGAGATAGGTAGAGAGCTTAGCCTGCTGTGACGAGTCTTTCCCTGTCCTCACATCCATTCTCTCCATCCACAGACTGCAGCTCAGTCCACATGCCAGGCCTGGGGTAGGGGCATATGTCTTTGGCCCTACGTGAGAGCTGGGGCCTGAGTCACTAGAGGAAGAGATGGGGGGGGGGGGCGGTCAGAGGAGAATGGGGCCTCCTCTTCCTGCAGATGACCTTTAAAGCTGCTATCCACCCCCTACACACACCCCACCCTGACCTCCTCCCCCACCAACCTCCACTAATCCCCACCCTCATATACAAATATTTATGGCAAAGATATATCAACCTGGGGTGTGTGGGGGGTGCTACAGAGCCAGTGACTAGGGTCAACCCTAAGGGACATGCTGGGGCTGGCAGGGGATCTGGGAGGGGAGGAGGGGTGGGGAGGAGGCTCCTGAAACTGGCTGCTGCGTAGGAGGGAACAGGAGCTGGAGCCCGAGCAGAGGGAGGACAGCTCTGAGAAGATGCTCTTGACTCTTCTTCTCTCCTGCAGCAGAATGGAGAAGGACGCCCCCATGGGTAGAAGGTGGTGGATAAACTGCAGCCCCTGATTGTGCTGAAGGGTTCGGGGGAGGGGGTCCACACCCAGGTTTAGCCCTGGAGCCTGCATGAAGCATGCACACACTAGGTGCTAAGGCACACAGCATCCCTATATCTGCTCCCCTGGCACTGCCCTTTCTTCCACAGGTGTCAGCAGAGGCAAAGCTAGCTCAGACACATGCTAATGAGCACATGCCAAGCCCAGGTCCCTCTGGCACATGCACCTACATGTGTGTTTGGCAGTTAGGGGGGAGGGGTGTCACCAAGAAAGGATAGACTTTATCCCAGGATGCAGAAACCCAGTACCCCCACTGGGTTGGAAAGAGCACGGCTGTGAAACACACACATCAAACACAAACACAAACTCCATTGCTAATGGGAGGTAGGTGAGGTGACAGCAGAATGAGGGTTCAGAGCTGTCAGACAAGGCTGGGGAGACAGATATGTTGTCTTCCAGCCCTGGCTGCTCTCATCCTCTCTGGCTGGTTCAGAGCAACTGCTGCCTGGGGTAAGTGAGTGATGAGCTGGGCCCTTGGAGCAGAGGGGTTGATAGCAGCAGGGTGCTGAGGTAAGAGGACCACACAGCAATCCCTGCCCCCCTCACTAAGACAGCCTCACAAAAGACACAGGGCTTTAAACACAGCACCAGTCCCAGAGGCCCATTATGCGGCCCACAGAAGTGGCCTACACAGTCCCACTGCAGCACATGGACATGCATGTATGTCCACATGTATGTACCCAGCTCTGCAGCCACCACTCCCAGCCGTGCACACAAAGACACCCAGCCTTACAGACTTGTATATATGGACATGGCCACACACAGAGAAGTATATGCAACTATACACACAGATGTACACACAGCCATAATACATAACTTTACATGCAGACAAACAGCTGTATATATAGACACCCCATCATATACATATAACCATACACATGGACATATCTACACATATATAGCTAAACTCACAGACACAGATGCACTGACCTATAGCTTTACATGTGACACACAGAAAAGCACATAGCTTTACATGTGAACACACAATACAGCTGTACACAGACACACAGCTACACACAGATAGATGTATATGGACAAAGCCCCCACAGTGATGCTCCTAGCCAGCCAGTCTCACACCTCTGTCAGTACCATCACATGTAGTTAAGACACATAAAGCACAGTACCACGTGCATATAACCACATAGCCATCCACACAAATACAGCCACACTCAGCCACAATCACATCCTAATGCCTACTTGGGCACAGCTTCACCTGAGACCACCATGAACAGAGCCACCTTAGTTACACACACAGAGCCAAAGGCATGTATGCATGTGTGTGCAGTTACACACAAAGGTACACAGACACTGGCAGGCACAGCAGGGATGTCTTCACCTGCTAACTAGATACCAGCATGAGCATGGGCACACTTGAGCTACAGATACAAAGGCATCCCTTGGAAGCAAAGGCAGGCTGTGAGCTCCCCACTCCTGGGCCCCGAAGGGCACCCCATGCTCGGCCCTTACTCCCCTTGACCTGTTCTGCCTGTTTCCCAGCAGCCTAGGGAGCCTTTGGGGCTGCTGCAACGCTGCTGTCAACTGGAGCCACAGAGCAGGGAGTGGAGGGCCTTCAATACCCCGCTTCCTCCTCTCACCCCAGGGTACCTTGACATATTCCCTCCTCTCCCCAGGCTAGGGGTACTTCTGCCCACCCCCAACCTATCTGCACAGGGCTCCTCAGGGTGAAACAAACACACAAATGCACAGCCCAAATCCAGGTGAAACAAGAAAATTATATGCTTTATTCTGGTTCTGGAAGCTCCAATGTGAATCTGAAAAAAGATGTCAGAGGGGCAGTAGCCCCGGGGTCTGGGTGCAGATTACAGTCCCTGGCTCCTTTGGCCCTGGGAGCCAAAAGTGTGGTAAGAAGGCTTAGCTAGAGCCCAGGGCAGTGGAAATCAGGTCCCCCTGAGGCCCCAGGCCCCAGCCTGGGTCTGAGAGGTGAAGGAGGAAGAGGGCTGGAGAGTCTGCTCAGTTCCTTAGCGATTGCACCCCAGGAGGGTATGAGCCTAGGGTTACTCCTCACCCTTCTCCGGGGTACTAGGTTCCCGGGGCCACTTGGCAGCCCCTAGGGGTTCAGCCTCAGGGCTCAGCCTTGGCTCTCCCAGGGGTCCCTCGCCTTCCAGGTCCAGCTCCTCAAAGGATGAGCCACTGGCGCCCGACTCGCTATAGCTGTGCTCACTGCGGGTGTCACCATCGTCCCAGCCACGGCTGCTCACCCCAGGGGACAGTGTGGCAGCTGAAGTCTCCCGGCTGCCAGGACCAACCTCCAGGCTTACAGAACTCGTGTCACTCATCGTATCAGCTCCTGGACCAGGAAGAGGGAGTACACATTAGCTAGGACCCCCAGGCCCTCCCCTCCTCCAGGGAGAGGACAGAGGCCTTATCACTTGTTCAGCAATCCAGCATACATAGTGTGCTCATGAATAATAAAGCGGGCCCTGGCTCAGGAGACTCGTTGCAGCTGGCCTCTGGCCTCTGCCCTGAGCAGGGCTGCACTGACAGGGCAAAGGAAGAGGGGGGGGGGGGGGGGAGGGCAGTCAGCTGTGCACTCCTCTCCCTCCCCTGAAATAGCCTCACAGCTCCCTGCACACCCACAAAGCCTGCTGCCCCACCCCCACCCCCCAACAGTCCATTAAGGACCACTCAGCCCTGAGGTGAGGAGCTAAGGGTAGAACAAAAAGACTCAAGTACTGTCCCCTCCTCCACCCCCCATTTCAGGCTTAGAGAAAGCTTTGTTCAAGGCCAGCTACAGACAGTGCCTACAAGGCATGAGGACAGGAGAATGGACCAGGAGGCCTACTCTCTTGTCCCCTCCCCCATGCAGGGCTCCCCAAGGAGCAGCCGTATCCAGGAAGGCAGCTGGCCTCAGCCTCTGGCCCACAGAGCCCTGATTTGAGGAGGCAGCTAGGGCAGGAGTGGGATGGAGAAGTCCTAGGAAACCAGCTGCAAGGAAGGAGGGTACTGGGATAAAGCATTTTATTTTTTTTTTTTTTTTTTTTTTTTTTTTAACATTTATTTATTTTTGAGACAGAGAAAGACAGAGCATGAACGGGGGAGGGGCAGAGAGAGAGGGAGACACAGAATCAGAAACAGGCTCCAGGCTCTGAGCCATCAGCCCAGAGCCCGACGCGGGGCTCGAACTCACGGACCGCGAGATCGTGACCTGGCTGAAGTCGGACGCTTAACCGACTGCGCCACCCAGGCGCCCCTGGGATAAAGCATTTTAAAGGCTTTCTTCCCATATGCATGGGTCATCCCAGAGGAGCCCTTGATTATCTCCAATGACTGGTGGTTCCTGAGCCACAAGACAGCAGAAGGGGACCAGAAGAGCACTCTGAGGGCAGCTGGAGAGCCCTGAGACAGGGGTGATGGTTCAGGTCCCTCCCAGTCTGTTCCTCCCACCCCTAACACATCCTCCAGGCAAGCAGACACTTCATCTGCCCTCTTCAGGAGCAACCCTTCAATTCATCTCCCCAGATCAGAGAAACTGACAACAGTTGGCAGGGGGCAAGGAGGGACAAAGAGCTCAGGCCTGCTGTGTAAGAATCCAGATTGAGAGAAGGCTGATATGTCTCCCTTCCTATGTGAGAGGGAGAGGGGCAGCTGTCAAACATCACAGAGGTGAAGGGTGGGCCAACTTCCCCAGATCCTGTCTCCATGGTGATGGAGCCCCAAGCCAGGAGCAGCTGGGGAATGCTTGGCATTTGGACTTGGCCTGGAACTTACACTGTGCCTCAGACGGGGACTAGCGTAAGGATGGGGAGACTTGAAGTCCGCTCTCCAGTCCCCTTGGCCCTGAGAAGATGTCCTTTGGGCCAACTGGCAGAGGTGAAGGGGACCCTGGAAGTGCCAGGCTTCTGGTCCAGGGCCCTCTTCTGGCTGGGCCCCAATCATGACGCCCAGAATAGAGGCATCCATGAGTGACCTTGGGTTACATCCTGAGTTATGGGTGGTTCCTTCTGACTCTGGGGCAGGACTCCAGCCTCTTAGTCACTCCTTAAATGATAATCAGTGCACCAGGGGCTGTAGGCCTGAAAAGAGCAAATGAAATGGGGCCCCCAGGCCCCATTAAACTGTCATGTTCCACCAGCCCACTTACCCAATGGCTCTCTTGGGATCTGGATATGGGAACCTGCCTGCTTAGCTGCCAGCTGCCTCCTCCTCCCTCTCCCAGCTCCTAGGCTAGGGGTGATCAGAGGAAGGAGCCCAGGGAGGCCCCTTCAGGCTGGGGCCCAGTATGCTGGGATAAGGACAGCCCCTGGGGACATTTCTGGCAAATGAGTCCAAGGCAGGGAAGTGGCATCCCTCTAGGCCTACCAAGGTCTGCACCAGAGGAAGTTCCAGAGTCTTGGGCTTGTGTCCCAGGGCACAGGAGGCCTGGCAAGGAAGAACAGCACCTAAGTCTCTAGGGCTTCTGGGGCAGGGAATGAAGCTACCACCTTCACCCCAGTCCCTCCTTCCTCCAATGCCCACAGCCAGTGCAGGGAGATCAAATATTCATTGCTTCTCTGGAGCTAAATAATACATCAATGTAATAACAGGCATAAGGCAGCTAATCATCCCCTTTCACCTCCTAGCCCAAGTGGAGGCCCCAGTGGGAAGGCAGGCAGGGGCAGGCCAAGCCCTGGGCAGCCAAGTACCCAGCACACACTGCCATGCAAATGACATGCACCTGGCAGACACATGCTCAGAGTCTGCCCTGGGTGTCAGGGCAGACCCTGTCAGAGGTGGGCAGACCCCTTGGTGCCCCCACCAGGGAGTGGGCGGGCAGACTAGTGGGGAGGACAGGCCAAGGCTCTGGAGGCGTGGGAGCCACGGCTGCAGCCAGCTGCAGCAGGTGCCAAGCAGTCCTTCAACACCCCTGGCAGGCAGTGTTTGGGAGAGAAGCTGGGTGGGTGGGCCAAGGACGGGGTGGGGGTGGGGGTGGGGTAAGCAGCACAGGGAGGTTGAAGGAAGGTCAAGGCACTCTCCCTTCCTTCCCTGGGGACTGCCTGGGCCTGCTGACCTTGTGCCATGTCTTGTGCCCACAGTAGGGGCACTGAAGAATGTCTGCTGGGCTCCACCAGGCGGGTGGAACAGTGCCCCATGGAGATAATTAAGTGGCAGATGAAGTTAACTGTGTTGGACACGGCCTCTAGGGAGTGGAGACTGACTCTCAGTACCCCAACCCCCTGCTACAACGTACACCACTCTAGGGTGACCTTGGCTATGGAAGACTGGCTGGGCAGACGAAATCTAAGGAGAGAGGGACAGCTGCTCTTCTCCAGCCCTGTACCACTCCCACAGGTCTTGGGCCTCCAGAATCGATTACACAAGGCTCCACGAGCATGGACAAGGGCTGGATTCCTTAGGATATTACCAGCAGGCCCCCTTGCTCCTGGGAACAGCCCAGGGTCGCAGAGGTGATGGAAGGGAGGGGGGCTGAGAGCAGGCCAACCACCAGCTGGCCTGGACCTGGGACATGAAGGCTGGCTCTGGTGGAAGGGGCAGGCACTGATCTTCTGGCTGCCCTCTGCATGCTCTCTGGCTGCTCTTCAGAAGGGAGAAAGCATCCTTCTTTTGGCTGGGTTCCATACCGGGGGACAGGAGAACAACCTGTTCCCTTCTGTACCTTCCAGATCCAGTGCCAGGCTTACTCCCTGATGAGCCCCACCCAAGTGATGCTTTTCCCAAACAGCTGCATCTACCTCCCATGAGCATCCAGCTGTCTGTGAGCTCAGTTTCCAAGGATACTCCCTGTTGCATCTGAAGGGAATCCAGGCAGGGTCTTTGTATCTGTGTTGCCAGGGGTAACATGTGTGAATCCACATCTACATGGATCCATGTATCTGGAAACAGGCAATTCTGCATGTGGGTCCGGGGTAGGCACGTCTCCTTCCTCCACCTCTGTCAAGCTTAGCCTGGACACCCACAGTGCCAACCCAGCCATGGAGGAGTCTCCTAAACCATGCCCCACATGTCCAGGGAGAGGCTCCACAGAGGGCCCCACCATCCATACCTGTGCCATCCATCTGGGCGTCAGTGGCCTCTGCGGGCCCTCGGCTTTTCCGCTCTGTCTCCTTCACCTCAGGCACGTAGAAGTCTCCCTGCCGTGCCAGCGGGCACATGAAATAGATCTGGTCTTGCTGGTAGATCTCTAGCCGAGGGTGGGCACACAGCTTCCGCCCCTTGTTGGAAAGTGGCAAAAGGTGGAATGAGACCTATGGGGCTTCTGACCCACTTGTTCCTGAGAGGCCCTAGGAACTGTCGATTGTGCACTCCCTCCCAGGGGGCTGGCTCTGTCTCCTAACTCAATCTCCCCCAAGTGCCAAACCTCTGCTGAGGGAGGCACACACAGAGCACCCTAAGAGCAGGGCCCCATACTCCAGGAGGCAGTGGTCTAACGAACAGGAGTCCTTTGGACAACACCCTGGGGCAGGTGCTAAAAGAATCCAGGGGCCTGGAACCACTGGTCCTATCTGTATGCCTGCAACCAAAAGACTGTTCCAGAAAGCAGTGGTCTCAAGGAGCCATGAAGCTTAGCGCCCCAGACTACCCCAGGGACAGGGACACCATGAACTGTGGCCCCAGCCACCCAAGCCAAGCCAAGCTGTGACCTGCTAGGTTTCCCATCCCAGGATCCTCAGGCCCTGACGTCCCCTCCACCCTGGACAATATTGATTGACCCAGAGATATCAGAAAGGAAAGGTCACTGCCCCTGACCCTTAGGCTTCCAGCTCCTGCCCTTGCAGACATGTTACTGACAAACCCTGGACAGGGGCTCCCGGCCAACTAAACCCCTCTTGCACTCCCATTCCCCTACCAGGTCAGGTCTATGCCAACCTTCAAGGCTACCAGATATGGTTGGTTCCCACCCCTTCTAGCACCTTCCCAGAGTTTCAGCCAAGGGGAAAGAGGCAGACCCTAGGCTGGAGGGGCAGGCAGGACAAGTAGAACTAGCACCGAACATCACCCCAATTCCCCAGGGAGCCGAAGTACCAGTTTATAGGGCCCCAAGTTCTGAGACAGGCATTCTACTCCCCTCTGCCTGGACACAAAACCCAAAGATCTCCCCACCCCCAGTGTGTGTGGAAGGGGGCAAAGACACATGCCAGAGCTGCACTGAGGCATTGAGAAACACTCACAACAGGGGTCAAGCCCATTTTGCTCCCCAGCCTGCCCCCCTTTCCTGCCATGGAGTGCAATTACCCACTAAGATGACTCTGAGGCCCCTGCCCTATCACTGCTCACCCGCCAGCCTTCACAACACGACTATTTATAGCACATGCCCGGCTCTCATCATGAGCTCTGAAATGAGCCTTCCACTTAGCAGTAATGAAAGACTTATTGCCTGGTAGGGAGAAGCCACTCTAGGACTCCACTTGTCCACCTCCCTGGCCAACATTAGGGTTGAGGAACCCCTTCCAATTAAAGCAGTGAAGAAGGGTAAAAATGAACCCCCCAGGGAAAGAGAAGAGGAAAAGTGAGCCTGGAAGGTTTATCAGCCAGGGAGTCCAGCAGCCAGAAGGGACAGGGTATGTCTAGGACGCCGCAGGGTAAGTAGATGGCCTGGCCAAGGTCCACCTGCAGCTCACCTCACCTGACTCCATGGGTAATGCGGGCAAGGCCCTGCACCCTAAGTCTCCATGTGCTCAAACACTGCAGGGTCGGTGAAGGAAAGTCATTATTTTCAATAGTTTGAGTCCAGTATTTTTTGCCAATCTGGGTGCTCTTCATGCTACCTCATGAGTCCACATGCCCAGCTCCTCCCATCTCCACATACACTGATGGCTGCCTCTGCTTTTCCAGCTACCCACACACTCACTCAGCCCTGGTCCTCAGGAGGACGAACAAAAACACGACATCAGGAAGTAGGAGCTACCAGGCTCTGGGGGTTACTCTAATGCCAGCACTGGGAGCATCTGCCAAACCTGAGCCCCCCTCAGTGAACTATGCCATGTCACAAGCCCAGGGTCGGGGGGGTCTCCCTGAAGAAAGTCCAAGTCCTTCCTTGGTAGCTAGAGGGAAGAAAAAGGTCCCCGAAACCAATCAGGGCATAGCTTTCACCAACATGCCCATGCTCTGGGTATTCAAAAGGTGCAGAGGAAATCTGCTGAGTGGTCATCAGCCACCTGATAGTCCATATCTGAAGGGATGTACAATTTTAGCTTTGGGAGATGCTCCCAGGAACAAGAGTCTGTGCCCACCAAGAAATTCCAGGACAATGGAACCCTACGCCAACTCTTGTCAACACTCAAACCACCTGCCTGGCTTCCCTTCTGGAAGTAACAGGGATGATAAGAGAGAGTAGTCCTTTTTTCAGTCTCCCCTCTAGGCTGGGCATCAGGGTGGGCAGTACCAGGCAGCCACCCTTACCACCTGCTTTGCCAGCCCCCTCATTGGCAGGCGAGAGGCAGCTCTGTGGCTGCTCTGCGCATCTGCCTCCTCCGGAGAGCCCGGCTCTGAAGTTGCCTGGCTGTGGACAGCCTCGTTGCCATGGAAACTGCATCCTCCATCCTTGCCGTCGCCTTCATCTCAAAGCCATCGGGGAGAACAGAGGAACAGGGGAGACAGAGGAGAGAGAGAGAGAACTGGCCTGGCTACACAGCCCTTCCTTCCCTGTCCAGCTCTCCCTCCTTATAGCATCCCACACAAGGAGTGCCAGCTGCCCATGCCTGCCCCCAGGCCCCTGGAGGGGCAGCCTCCCACCCAAACCCAGCCTGGTCCTCCCCCCACCACCCGGGGGCCCCTGGCCCTCCTTGGTGGAAGGAGACAGGGAGATAATTAAAAATCTCACTGACGGCTCAGCCTCAAATCATTTTAACACATGCCAGGTCCTGTCAAAATTCAGACTCGGGGCAAAGGAGGGAAGCAGGAGGAAAGCAAAGGTGCAAACTTCCAACTCAGGCCCATAGGCAAGGGAGGGGTTTATAGTTGTCCCTGTAGCCTCTCCTCAAGCCCCCCTCCATGTTCTGCCCCCAGAGCAATAATGAGCCCAACTGGGGCTGGGGGATGAGGGACAGGACTAGCCATAAGCCCTGTCCCTAACGGATTAGGCAGAGGACAAGCCTTGCCCTGCCCCCCCCCCCCGCCCCCTGCAGCCAGGTAGAGCCTCTGAGGGAAGAGAGGGTACACCATGGGCCAGCTCTCAGGTCCTTGCTACACAGAAGGAGCTGTGACCTGGGATGCATGTCGATGAGCTGATAAATATTGGAAAATCATTGGAGAAAGGCAAGACCAGCTGCCTCTCCCTCAGCTAGCCCCAGGGAGCCCTTGGAGAACAGACTGTCAAGGGAAAAGGACACCAAGTCAATGCCACACTGACTGGTACTGCTGGGCAAAGGGGCCTGGATGGGCCTGGTATCCTTCCAGCCCTGGGCACACCCCCTCCCACAGCCCAGATAGCCAGAGGCTCCAGGAAGCATCAACAGGACAGGGGAATCTACTCTGGCCACTGAAGCCACCGGCTATTTGATGAAGCCACAACCCAAAGCAACTCACTCCCACACAGAATCAAGGAGACCACAAGGTCTCTCTCCTTGGAGGGAGAGATGCAGTCATCCACAATCCTTCCCACCTAATAGGAAAAAAGTCACTATGCCAAGGGGCCACAGGAACTGCTAGAAACTGGATTCAGGAGTTCTAGTTCCTCAGACACATCTCCAAGGCTTACCTCCCACCTGGGCTTTTCATAGAAGAAACAAGAGGGGGACTTGGAACACCACTCATAATGCAGGGATTTCCAGGAGACCTGTCAACGGCACTTCCTCCAATACCACTGCTGCACTGACATGGGCTCATCCCCCTAGGGGTGCTGATAAACAAGGGAAGAAACGGTGTACACAGGCTGCCAGGGTGCTACTGCCTCAGCTACCTTGGTAACACACCATATATTCCCTTCTCACCTCAGGCTGAGCTCATTACTGGGTGGGTGGAAGGCAAGGATTTTGGCCCATGCAGCTTAGGGCTCCTACAGAGGCTTAGATGGTCATGGTGGGCCAAGGTTTCCCCATGCCACCCGCAGTGCTTCCCCTGGTAGTTCATACTGCCTCAGGAGAGGGGAGGATGAGAGTAAGAGAGAAGACCTGAACTACTCTCATTTGGGCACCAACCAACCCATGCCCTTGGCTTTGGCTAGATGTGGGAAGGGGGTGTGGGGCAGAAAAGGTCAGGTCCAGGTAGAGACTGAGGTTGGATCACACTCCAAACCTGCCTGGATGCTGGGTCTTCTCAGAGCTAGGTGGACTGAAATCCCCAAAAGGATGAGGCAAAGGGTACAGGTCAAGGATTGGTTCACACATCTCCCACCTGCATTTGAGCCCCAGAAAAAGATGAGTTCTGCTCTGTTGTCTCTACCCAATCACAGCCCTTTGCCTCACTGGGGTGAGGGGCTCTGAGCCTCCCTGTTCACCCTGAGCTGCCCAGTCCTACCCATCCCTCCATTCCAGGCTGGACAGCTGGGCAGCTACAATGCCAGCAAACAGCTGTTGCATCCCACCCGAGGTGGTGGCATCTCCTCACTGGGTGAAGTGAGGCATGCTCATTTTTAATTACACAGGCACCAATGTGCACCCGCCTGCACACAGCACTCCCTACAAATGGGGGCTCAGACCCTGGAGGCCCCTTAGGCAACTGGTCTGCATCACACGTGCAAAGTGATGGGGGAGGCACAGCAGGCGCTGCTACAGCTAGAATGTGGCACATTGTTATTATTCTGCCCAGGAACTTCCATCAGCTTCCCTCTCTCTGGCTGTCTCTCATCCCCACCAGGCCTCCCAACAGCCTCTGGCCCAGAACCTAAACCTGTCTGTGGAGTGGGAGGGGATAGCACGAGATAGCTCTGGGGTCCCTGCAGTGCCACCAGGGAGAGCCTGCAGAAGGGTGGGTGAGAACCCTCCCCCCGCCACTTGTAGCAGGAGGGCTCGAAGCTATGAAAATGATGGGCAAAGGAGACAAAGAGTGAGATGGAGCTGCCAGGGAGGGGAGCGAAGGGGCAGAGGTGGCAGAGAGAGCTCCAGGCAAGAACCCAGAGCCTAGCTATTGATGAATAGATGGCTTCTCTATGGGTCTCAATATTCCCAACTGTAAAATAAAGAGACTGGAACAGATGATCCTAAAAGAAGTGAGAAACTGGAAAAGGTGAATAAAAACACCATCACTGAAAGATAGGACAATTATATACTTGAAAAACTCAAAAGGAGTCAATTGGAGAAACTACCACAAATGTTAAGATCACAAAATTAACAAAACAGCCAAGCCCAGTTTTCTGTGCACCAGTCAGCTACTTAGAAAACATAATGGAAGCAACAGATGAAGGCCTTGTGGGGTCATGTCTACCTGAAAGCCCCCCAGATGGCAAGGGAGGGGCTGGCAGAGGAGCCAGGCTTGGGCAGGAAGCTGGGAAAGACTGCAAAAAGGGGATGGTGTGAGGGAGAGTAGGGTGGGGAAGGAGGGCGCTGTGCCTGGCACCCCAGCCTGCTGTGCCTGCTGGCGCCACTGCCTCAAGACTTTTCATTTTCACCTCAGAGCCAACAGCTTGCCATGCAATTTACACCTCTGCTCATATTCCTGCATACCCAGGCTTCCTGGGCAGCTCAAGAGGGGGCCTCGGCAGCCATCAGACCAGGGCAGACTGGGGCACTAAGGAGCAGGGGAGGGTGATTCCCTCTAAGTAGGCACAGGAGACCCAGGCCCTTAAGCACCCTAGTTCCCATCTGAACCAGGAAGCCTCTGACCCTGCAGCCAAGCCCAGCCTTTCCCTTTCCCAGGGCCCAGAAGGCCAATTTCCAACCCCAGCTCAGTCCCAATCTGGCCTTCTTAGGTCCTTGTGGAGTAGGACCAGGGGGCAGGGAGCCTGAGGGTGAGGACCCTATGGGAGACTTGGAAGCTCAGCCCTGGGATCCCCCCCACTCTCCCTTCCAAATATGGGAGGGGACCCACGGCCTCCCAGACGCTGCTGTTACCATGGCAGGCTCCACATCCCACCCCTCTCCAAGACCCAGCCATTCTCGGAAGCATCTGTGCAGTCAAGGACCTTGAGCCCTGTAAGGTTCACAAGCTGACAAATATGTTACTGACTGATTATCCAGCAGCAGGAAGGCTGCTCGGTGCAGATAGAACCATGAAGCCAACCACCTGGGAGCCAGAGACATCAGGAAGTGCCAGAGGGGAAGGACAAGTGGGCAAGTAAGGATGAAGAGGAGAGGGGGAAGGAGGGGAGGTAGGTGAGGAGGCGGTCCTGAATTTCTCATCTCTAACTGGTACCTCTGACTTCTGCCCTCCACCCACCCCCTAGGAAAGCCCTTTCTCTGGAGACTTAGGTTTTCCTATCTGTATAATCAGACAGCTAAACTTCCTTATCTGAGGGCTCTGCTAAAGGGCAGAGTTTTTCTGCTCTGGATGACAAGCCCCCTCCTCAAAATCTCTCCCCTTTCCCTCATTCCTGGAATCCCAAGCTTTGTGGAGAGGAGCAACAGAATTCTTCCTTGGTAAATCCCATCTGCCTAGGGAAGAAGACTCCCTCTGGATTGGTCACAGCCCAACCCCACAGCACCATCCAGACAAGCCTCAGCCCCCAGGGTCCTGAGGACTGCCAAGCTACCACATCTGAGCTGGTATTTCGAGAGTAGTGGCTCCCACGCCCGCCCCAGCAAAGGCTGGCTTTGTGCTTTCAGCCCTGGGGTAGGGGAGGGGAAAGAGGTGAAGCCAGAGAGACTGAGGAACAGGTTCTAGGGCCTAGGCCAGCAGAGGGGAGAGACCTGGCCTCCTGTGGGTACCAGCCTCCAGGGGGAGTTCACTAAGAGGAGTCAGGGAAGCCATGCCCTGATAAGGTAGGGGGCTTCTCTTGGTTTGAGGGCATCTGGGAGTAGAGTGTCATTCAGAGCTCAGCTATGTGGCCTCCAGCTCTCCCTCCCCATCTCTGTGCTGAAGTCCTGTTACAAAGCCCAGCTTGGATGCTGTCACTCATCTGCTCAGACACTATCAGTGGCTGCCTGGGGCATTTAGGACCCAGCTTCATCTCTTGGGCCTGAACTTTTGCTCCTCCCCTGCACTCTAGCCACAATGTACTTATAAGCCATGCCCAAATCAGTGACTCTGCCTGACCTCCTTTTTCAGCTCGGGAAATGCTACCTTTCTTTCAAAGCTAAGCCTAAATGCCACCACCTTCCAAAGGTTGCTTTGCCTTTCCTGGTGAATCCATCCCTCCCCTTCCCACCCCACTCTCCCTGGGCATGCCTAAACCCTGTGACTGGGGCAAATGGGCAAGGAAAGAGTTCTTGGGCCTGTCACTCAGCCCCAGGTCCTGGCACTGCTGAGAGTGCAGGTGGCAACACCGGCAAGTGAGCCTCAGTAAGGGAGGCCTGGGAATGGAGCTGTCTCCACCTCACTGGGGGTGAGGATATGAGGCCCAATAAGGCACCTGCAGCAGCTGCTTCCTGTGCCCAGAGCAACTGAGAAGGTCTTCCTCAATGGGAACCTGCTGGGCAAATGGGCAGCCAGGCTCTTCCTGCCTTTGCTTCTGGCTCCCCAAGCTGACTTCCAGACCAGTAGCTTCAGCTCTGACTGCCCACCTACTACAGAAAGAGGGTCAATTAGATGTTGGCTCACACTGCTGCCAACCCATGCTCACTCTGGGGACCATCCCAAGTGTATCCCAAGTTCATGACAAGTCCTGAACCTCTTGGGCCCAGCCCCATTCATGGATGAGGCAAAGTGGCAAAGGGCACAAAACCATCAGAATGATACTCAGCCCAGGGCATCCAGTCTGGACTCAGCCACTGACCTTGGGTAACCTCCCTTTTCCAGGGAATGTTGGCTTTGATTGTGACCCTACGATTGCCTCCTAGCTGGTTCCCCCATCCCCTGAACAATGCAGCATAAAAGAGGGCTCAGTAAATAACTGCTGAGGTAAGCAACTGAGCTGAGGTGCCAAGAGAGCCTCCCTTATTAAAAATAAAGTTCAGGGGGCGCTTGGGTGGCTCAGTCGGTTAAGCGTCCGACGTTGGCTCAGGTCACGATCTCGCGGTCCGTGAGTTCGAGCCCCGCGTTGGGCTCTGGGCTGATGGCTCGGAGCCTGGAGCCTGCTTCCAATTCTGTGTCTCCCTCTCTCTCTGCCCCTCCCCCATTCATGCTCTGTCTCTCTCTGTCTCAAAAATAAATAAACGTTAAAAAAAAAATTAAAATTAAAAAAAAAAATAAAGTTCAGGGCCACCTGGGTGGCTCAGTTGGTTAAGTGTCTGACTCTCAATTTTGGCTCAGGTCATGATCTCACAGTTTGTGGGTTTGAGCCCCATATTGGGCTCCACACTGGCAGTGTGGAGCCTGCTTGGGATTTTCTCTCTCTTTCTCCCTCTCTCTGTCCCTCCCCAGCTCTCTCTCTTTCAAAGTAAATAAATTCTGAAAAAAAACATAAAGCTAGGAACCCTCCCACATTTGCTCAGCAAAGGTGATGGGCACAGAGAGCGATTACCCTAAATTTCACATCCCACTGGGGTGTCCTCACCTAGATTCCCACTGCCTGGGCCATGTTACTCCACACTAGTGTTCTAGCCCCAGAGTGGACTCAAATCCTGCCTGTCCCCAGCACTGACTCCCTCAAGGTTACCCAGGTAGGATAAGTGGAAACACATACAGAAGATTCTGAGCCACTGGAGAGGACCCCAGGCTCACCATGCTACTAGGAAGAAGCAACAGACTCCCACAGCTCAACAGACCAACTCACTCTTGCAGGCACCTTGCTGAGGCCCCTGTTCCTTATCCCCAGCTGGCTGCTCTGTGATACCATCTGATCATCTACCACTCAAGAGTTCAGTCACCACCACCCCAGGGAGAACTGCAGGACTCCCCTCAGCTCCAACTCCCAGTCAGTCATGCTCCCCAGAAACAACTGCTTCTTCTGGGGGCGCTGCCCTTGGCTTGCACTTGGGATGAGCCCAGGCGCCTCCCAGCTCCACTCACACTGCAGCTGCCACAGCGTCCTCGGGATCTGCAACAGACATGCAGTTGGCCAGGGGTAGAGGGGGCATCTGCCCAGCTATGCCCCTCTCTAAGGACAGAGGTTTTCAAACCACTTAAGCCTTAGATGTCCTCCTCCAAACAAAAGCTCACAAGATCATCTGGTTCATTAAAACCCAGAGGAAGAGCTACTCCAGTTGAAACAAGTAAGGGACCAAGTGTAGTCCCCTACCCCTGGCTGCCAAGACACAGGGGCACCTAAGCATAGCCCTAGACTCCTGTCCCAAAGAGATCTGAGAGCTATGGTCTGGGGTTCCTGCTACTTTAAACCCCTAGTAAGACAATCCCATCAACCCAGCTGTCCCAAAACTTTACCACCAAGACTCCCACAAACAACCAGCTCACTATATCCACCCTGCCCCCATCTGCCCCAGCTTCCCCACAATTCTATGGAGAAAGAGCCAATACCTGACCTCCAAGGCCTACCTGTATTACCCAGCCAACCAGCTCCCACATGGACAATGCCCTTTGTCTCCCTAAACTCAGGAGATGTCCAAACATCACAAGGACCCTCCCCTGAAAACTCCTAGAAAGCAGAAACCTTGGGGAAGGGGGATTATGAAGATCAGGGATGCTGTTGAGAGGTAGTCAGGCACAGGGGGACTGGGCTGGGCAGTCTCACACTCTCAGTAACCTCCCCAACAACTGCTTCAGATAGCTGTGAGCCATGTACTGAGCTCAGGGGCCTCTCACACACAGTCTCACACATGGGATCCCCAGGCCTCTCACTCGGTCCTGGTCCGCTCCATGTGCCCCAAGCATTCCCTGAACACTCATTAAGACTGGTTCTACCCTGTGGTGAATCTGGGAGCTTTTGCCTATTGCTCTGGGCTGACACTTGGGCCCCAACTCTTCGGTGGCCCTGAAATTTCAGGGAAGTTCAGTTTCCTCCTGCAGCTGCCAAAAGACCCCACTTCCTGGGACAGGTCTCCTCCTGTCCTGAGGCCACCTCCTTGGACTCTGGTGGAGCAGTCTGACAAAGCTGGGGCATCTTCCACATAAAATAATAGTCACGTGGTACCCAGGCATCCCTCGCACAAATGCTGTCCCAGATTGCTCTGCCTAGGGCCCCCCGGTGGTTTATGTGAAAAAAGGCAGAGTTCTAGCCCTTACAGCTCAGCTTGCCAGGCTGCCAAGGTGGGGAGGGCTGGCCGGAGAGCCAGGGGCTGCTACACAGACCACAAAGCTGGGGATCTATCCATCCTCCCAGAATCCTCACAGAAACCTGACAAATGCTTCATCTTTGGGTCCTTACAGTGACCCTTAGGGCCCTTCTGTCCCATGAGATCAATCCTGCCCCAGCCTCAGGCACATCTGCAACTGCCAGGACAGCACCTGCTCTCCACTTCCCTCACCCAAAACCCTGAGACCATTCACCCTGCCCCCTGCTCCAGCCTGCCAAGCCCTTCCTTCCATCCTTCTGGCAGCACAACTACTGGCCTCCCTCACCTCTCCTGAAACAGAAAGCCGATGGCTGCTGTCATTCCATTTGAAACACCTTCACAGCAAACCCAGCCTCAGATCTTGAAAGCCAGAGAGGCGGAGAAAAAGAAGGGCACACATACACGTACACACACATACACACAAAGGCAGCTATCTGTCAGAGCTGGGACAGTCAGAAGAGCCCATAGTCTCATTAGCAGCCTTCTTTCTCTGGTCCCAGGGCATTGGGGGAAGAGGGCAGGTGTGGGAGGGAGCTTTATAATTATCTTCTGTTTCCTAGGCTGAGAGGCACAGGGCCACCCCCCCTGTCCACTACAGGCTGAGCCCCTTCCTCATTTCATGTGATGTGCTCCCTGAGACACAAGATCAGGCTAAACACAGGGGCAGAGGTGACCCGTCTCCAGAAACCATCAGAGCACCTTGGGCCATGCCTCTACTGGGGGCAGTCTGGCATCTCTCTTCTCCCATAGCACTGTGCCTCACAGACAGGCCTGGAGAAGCCCCTTGCTCTCTCCTATACCCCTGGCTTCTTCATCCAAGGCAAGAAAGAGAATGGTAGCCCCCTGCTCCAGCCCCCACCCCAGGAGAATGAAGCCCAGAGCACAGCTAACAGGCTCCCACGGGAGGAGGAAGGAGGAAGGGCTTTCATCAAAGAGGTGACGTCAAAACCAGGCAACTTGTGAAGCTGTCAGGGGCCGGGAAATTTGGACAAAGGTGTCTAAAAATAAACCCCTGAAGCCAGGAAAAGGCTTTGGTGGCTGAGCTGCTCGCCACCACACCACATGCCACACGTCCTGTTCTGAGGTCTGGAACCCACAAAGTCTCTTCCCGGGGGTGCTCTGCCAATCCTGAGGTTGAGGATGGCACTGACAGGACTGGAGACACCACACAGCAGCCTTTCTTCAGGAAGCATGCTGAGTGGACCAATGTCTGCCCTCCTGCCCTTACCACCAGCCAGCGACCCCACCTCTTGCCTCACCTTGCCCCTCAGCCTCTAGTCCAACTTACCACCAGGCAAGCACAACCCCTCCAGCACCTCCTAGCTGCCACTGCCAGCTCACAAAGGAAATCCACCTCTGTCCTCCTCACGCTCCTGCCCTGCCACAGCAACAGCCCTCCTGTTTCTTCTCTTCCTGTCCTGACCACCAAGGCCACAGCTGGTGACCCATTCATTCATTCATTCCCCAGCCCTGATACCAGACTCTACACCTCCCTAACCAAGACTGTGTGAGCTCCCATTACCCATCACCAAGGCTTTGTCCCTTCCTCCAGGCTGCTCTAGAGAACAAAGCCATCGAATTCCTTCAAATCCACCAAATTCAAATTTCTGCTGACTTTCTTCTCCCGTTCCTTGACCCTAGCCACATTGGCTGCGCTCCGTGCACAGCCCTTGCTGCCAGGAACTGTCCCCAGGGTGTATACTATCCACTGGCTCAGGTCCCTAAACATATCTACCACCCCAATCCTCTCTGAAGTCCAAACTGCACATGGCACTGGGGATTCCACACCTCTATCAAGATGTCTCCCAGGCAGCTCCCCCACTATACAGCCCACAGAGCTGGTTGCACCCCCCACCCCCCAAACCAGGTCCTCCCTCAGCTCTCCACATCTCAGTTAAAAGCACCACTACACACCTGTCCACCTGCCCAGGCTGAAGGGGACTGGAGCCTGCTGTGACGACCCCTTCCCCAGCCTCTCCACATCCAATCCATGCACAAGTCCATCAGTTCTACCTCCAAAATAGACTGTAAATCTCCACCTTTTCTGTATCTCTACAGCCACTTCCCAAGTCCAAGCCACCACCATTCACACTAGAAATCCTGACAGCTTCTTAAGTACCTCCACTGGCCAATATGATCTGGGACCCAATACCCACTTCCCAGGATGAGAGAGCTTATTCTGTATACACGTGGTTAGAGATGATGTATTATTTTCCTGGATGCAACACTGAAGTGATTTCCCACCACCTTTAGATCAAACCCATGCTCCCACTCTGCTCTGCCTGGAATCTTCTTCACCCCTTCTCCAAGCGCTCTTTCAGGATTCTACCCGGGAGGTAACCTCCTCCAAGAGGCTGTCCCTAACCACTCTATCCAAGCTGTACCCCTGCTTTTTCTCACCATTCTTTTCTAGCACATATCCCATTTTTGTTTGACATTTATCTTTTTAAAAAATATTTTATTTTTACGTAATCTCTACACCCATCGTGGGGCTCAAACTGACATCTCAAACTGAGATCAAGAGTCGCGTGTTCCACCAACTGAGCCAGCTGGACACCCCTTGTCTGATATTTATTACCTGTCTCTACCACTTGCTGTCAATACCTATCTACCACTGTGTCCAGCATCTCACATTGTGTCCAGCACAGTACGTGGCACATAGACATTCAGTAAATTCAAGCTGAATGGATGAATAAGCAATTGCTTTCAAGCCCAACTGGGCCATTTCCCTAATACCCAAGTTTACAAAATGTTTCAGAGGAGGAGGAATGTGCAACAGTGAAAGTTTCAAAAAATCTCTGTGGACACAGAGACCCCTCATCAGATTCTCCTAGTATCTGGCTCTCTTCCTTCCTTCAGGTAGGCCAGCCTGCCAGCGTTGCTAAAGACTAGGTCAGGAACTGAAGGAGACAGTGTTCACCACTGCCCCAGCTCTGCACTCAGGCAGCAGGTGCATAGCCCATGCATGGGCCGGGCCAGGGGCAACACAGTAACACCTGGGGCCTGCCAGCCACCGAAGCCTCAGGGCTCTTGTTCTGTGGGCCTCCATCAGGAAAGGGTCAGGGTAGACCTGGCCATCCATCTGAGCCTGGAGTGGGGCCTGAGAACTAAAAATGTCTCTGGTCCAAGCCAAAGCCAAACTGATCAGGCTAAGTTTCTGAACAAGCTCCCTGTGCTCCCAGTAGATGCTCTGGCACCCACAAGGTCTTGGGCATTTGGGACAGATGCCAGTAGCCTCTGTCCAAATTCCTAGCTCCACAGGCACCTGCTCCATGGGGGTCCCATGGTGCTGCCCTCCCCAAACCAGCTTTTCCTCCCAGCCTGGGCAGTCCTCCCTGGCTTTCACCCAAAGGACTGGCTGTGCCCCAGCACACGCATACCCCAGGCCTGTCTCTCACCTTGATGTAGGCATCCAGGGCAGGATGGACACGGCGGGTAGCCAGCCAGATGGACAGGGTGGAGGTATAGGGGAAGGTGGCCGTCACCACATGGCTGGGTGCCGGGAAGGAGAACACCTTGAAGCCAAATTTCTGGTAGAGCTGGATGAGCTCAGAGGAGGGTGACTCCTCACCTTCACTCAGAATGCTGCCCACTGCACAGCGGCACTTCTCAGGGGGTACCTGGGGAGGAAGAGCAGGAAGTGTTAGTGTTGGGAGCAGGGGTGTTAGTGTTGGGCGAAGGAAGGAGGCTCTTGGAACTCTTGCCACTTGGGTTCTGTGACAGCTCAGGCCTGGCAGAACCACCAGTTCCAACAGGCCACAGCCCCAGATACCAGGATGGAGAGAAGTATTTTCCTGCTAGAACCTATCCATGGCCCCAGCCTATAGCATCTTGCTGCAGGACTCATCCATCCCTTCATTTATGCTTCCAACAAGCATGCCAGACCCTGTGCTGGCTGTGGAGAGGCTGCAGGAAGCACTGATCAGGAAGTGGGACCACACTGGACTCTGGGTTGCTGATGGAACTGTGAGATCCTCTTCCCGGGTTCCTCAGGCAGGGCCAGCCACCATCACCAGAGCCTCCGGACCTCCTTTCCAACCCATGCCCCCATCCCAGACCACACTTGCCAAGTCCTTTCCTGGCTCAGCTGGAGAATGCTCCTTCCCCTCCAAATCTCCCTGGGCCCCCAGTACCTGCACATCGCTGTACTCTGCTCCCCTCCCTAGCTGCCCTCCCTCTCCTGGCTCACATAAACCCAAGGCAGGTGGGGCTCCATGTGAGTCTACACACTTCCTAGGCCTGATCCCAGGCCTGTAAGGCCCAGCACTCACCTTTCCTTCTGGCGTCAAGGGGTCCCAATTTGTCTCATTTCCTGCCACCTGAGTCTATACCAGACCCTGATGCCCCCAGGGGTATCTGGTCTGGAATCTAAGACACTCATTACAGACCTTGTGCTGTCAATCCTAGATTTCCCTTGACCCGAGGGTCCCTTTCTCCCACTACCTGGGGCCCAGTGAATGACCCATAAATTCAAACTCCCTCTACCTCAGGTGCTCCTCTTCCCAGCCTACCTTCCCAGCACCACAAAGTCATTTTGACCTGTTCTTGCCTCTTCCCTCCCTTTCCAAGCCCTGTCAACAATGTCCTAGGGTTTTCTCAGCCCTGCTCTGCCTCTCTTTGATCAACCTAGCTCTGTCCTTCTAGTCTCACTTTGCCTGGGACTCATGCACCAACTCCAGGCTCTCACTTCTATGCAGTCTCACAGCTCTCTGCAGCTAGGGCACTCATGCTGCACCCTTGAATGCTACGTCATCAAGCCTAGCTCAGGGCTTTACTGGCAGGCAATATGGTCCAGTGGTCAGGACCACGACTTCTAGAGGGAGGCAGGACTGGGTGTGAATCTTGACTTGTGTGACTCTGGATAAGTCCCTTGGTTTCTTGAGTGCCAGTTCCTTTCAGAATTGACATATTAAATGAGATGCTTTATATGAGGGCTTATCCTGGTACAGAACTTAACAAGTGCTCTGTAAATGTTGTTGGTTATACTAATAGCTATGACACAGGAAAAACAAGTGACCCTTGGCCCGGAGAATGCCCATTCACCAAACTTCTTAACATGTAGCTCCTCCTTGCCCATCTTCAGGTTCAAGCACCCTCCTGGGGAGTCTTTCAGGGTAGCTCTGTGCCCCCCCACCCCAACATTTTGCTGTAAACTCTTGCCTCCATCAACTCTACCTGGAAGCAGTCACTTAGCCAGCTGGCCACTCCTCCCACCCAACCCAGGCAAGTGCAGTACCACCTTTTGTCTACAGATGGTGCAACTGCTCCATTCACACCAAAGGCTTGAGCCTGGACATACCAGCAAGGCCTCCTGCTGACAGACCAAGGGACAGTGCCTGCTGTAATACCAATCACCATGATCCAGACCCCAGCAACTTAGGATACACAAAAGAAATATTCAATATAGGTTAGATGGAGAAATGGATGGAAGGTCACCTGATCACCTCTGGCCCACCTGGGACTGGGTCCCAGGATCTTTTCTGGGATCACTTCAGCAGCCCTCATGGAGCTCCCAGCTCAACATCCTCCTCAATCCCCAAAAAGCACCACAACACCCATGACCACCCTGCTTAGAACTTTTCAATGGCTCCCAATTCAGCTCTAGAATGAAATTCCCAAGCCCAGCATGAGACATTGCCTTACGTCGTCCACACAATACTGCCTAGATTTGTCCACACACTCACCTAACACTCCTTTTTTGCATCCCCAAGGCCCCAGCAGGGGCCAGAACCCAGGTGGGCAGGTGCCCATGAGCATCTGAGTGGCAGAGGGAGGGACAAATCTAGGTTCTGGCCCAGCCCACCTTGCCAACCTCCTCTCCCACCACAACCCCGCACACGCCCACACAGAACTATTTGCAGCTTCCCAGACATGCCACGTCCTCCCATGCTTCCTGCCTTTGCATAAGCTACTTCCTCTGCCTAGAGTGTCCTCTTCACCCTACTCCAGAGTTCCTTCTGCCTGGGCAACTCTTGCCCATTCTTCAAGACTCAGCTCAACCCTCCTACTCAAAGCCTTCTGATGGCTCTCTGCCGAGCAGCTCTTCCTCTATGATCCCAAATGTTCACCCAAAGGAGCAGACCTTATGCTGCATGGTAACTGACAGCCTCTCCATCTCTCCCCACCACTCTAGGCTTCTAGACAAAATGGCCCAGGATCCTGTCCACACATTAAGTTCTTGGGCTGTGCTCAGCAACAGCACACGCATGCACGCACATGTACACACAGGGGCCCTGCACATGAGCAAAACTTTTCTTCCTCCAACTTGAAAAGAGGAATGCTCATCAAAGGAAAGGGAAGCAGCTAATAAGGAGGCAGGACTTCTGAGATCTTGAAGGTGTGTTAGCCACAGGTTCTTCCTTTCTGTCTGAGCAACCCCTCATTTCCACAAGTGAGGACATTTCCTGTTCCTCCACCCACCACCTCTACCCTGTTCTACCCTGGCCAGTGGCTAAAAGGCAAACTAAGTGGTTACTCAGCAAGTCCACCAACTACTAAGCAGCTCTGTACCAAGCTGGAGCCGGGAGGCAGCTGAACCAGGCACCAGCAAGAAGAGGGAACAGGCCCTAAGACTAGCTGGGGAATGGCAAAGCTGGCTTAGGAGCAGGGGAAGGCTTCCCTGGGCTCCCTGGAGAGCCCATGCCCACCTCCAAGAGAATGGTCCACTGAGGTTGTCAGGAGCCTAGAAGATAAAGGAATGTCCTGATAGCTAGAAACTCCACCTACCTTGGTTCAATACGATGTCTCTATTTGGGCCCGGCCCTAGGAGGTCAGCCTGGGCCTCTTAGTTCCATCTGCTTGCTCCCTTTCCTTCCTGTAGCAGTCATTTCTCAGGGTACTTATGCCTAGAACAAGAGCTATGAGGCCTCTTGAGTCCTGGCATGGGAGAAGAGGGTGGTCTGCTTGGAATCTAAAGCTTCTGGACACAAATTGGCCCCACTACCCTTTCCAGAGAGATCTTGCAGTAACAGGTTGACCCTATTGGTGAAGCCATAGTGAAAAGAGGGTCCCAGGGTGCCTGGATGGCTCAGTCAGTTAAGCATCTGACTCTTGATTTTGGATCAGGTCATGATCGCAAAGTTTGTGAGACTGAGACTCATGTTGGGCTCTGCACTGATAGTACACAGCCTGCTTGGGATTCTCTCTCTCCCTCCCTCCCTCTCTCTCTCTCTCTCTCTTTCTGCCCCTCCCTCCCACACACATGACCACTCTCTCTCAAAACAAATAAACATTTAAAAAAAGAAGAAGAAAAGAAGGTTCCTGTCTAGCCAAGACTTCATTGGAAACAGGACAAGACTGATTATCTTCCAGGATCCAGGAAAGGAAAATGGTGTCAGCTGGCCCATTTTGGGGTCAATGGCTGGTCAGTAGAAATGGCCAGCCCTAGGTTCATAACCTGCAACATCTGACAAGGAGAGATGCAATGCTTGCCAATCTCAGGCCTGCAGGGCTGCCTTGACTCCTCCCTGGTCAGCATATCCAGCCCAGAGCTGCCCATAGTAAGGGGAGAAACAGCAACAATGCCCTTCACTTGCACTGGTAACCCCACCCCCCCCCCCCAGGGGAACAGAGCAGCCACAGCTGTTCATTGCTGGAGGGTGAACAGTGGATTCATTTAACCTCTGAGGTGCTGCAGGTCAACATACCAACTTCCCCAAGCAGGTGGCACCCAAAGGCAAAAGCTGGGCTAGGACTAGTCATGAAGGGAGTGACACAGACATCAGGGTCAGAGGGTAGGACCCATATTTCAGGCTGGAGGGGAGGGGAGTCAGCAGGATGCCAACCTCCAAAGGGGGGGTCCAGGGGCTTTATGGGAACTCTCACCTAGAAGTCTTTCAGGGCCTTCCTACTTTCAGTCCCAAGCATATCGTAACAACAGCTGGTACCTGACAAGGTGCGTTCCGTCTGCCCCGGTTGCTGCCTTCTGTACATCAGCTCATTCAATCCAAACAGCATTGTGCGATAGGTACTTTTATCAATTCTGTTTCTAAGACCCAGACAGCAAAGCTATTTAGCAAGGGCCACACAACAAGGTAGTGTTGTGGAGTCCGGATTTGAACCCAGGCAGACTGGCCCCAGAGCTGTGCCACACAACCCACAGCACCTGGAAGCCCAAGATATAGGCCCTGGCTAGGAATGGCCTGCACAACGGACTCTCTCTATGCTGTACCTCGTCACATGGCCTAGGCGACCTGCAGGAGGCTAGGCCAGAGGCAGGCAAGCAGGGTTCCCAAAAGTACAAAATCCTAGTGGCACGAGGCATGGGGGTGGGGGTAGGCAAGAGTGCTAAGCATCTACTGGGGACCAGGTATTGGGCCTTACCCTTATTACTTAGTCCCTAGAGAAATAAAACCCCTGAGGTAGAGATTCTTGGAAAGGCCAAGTGACTCACTCAGAATCACACTCCAGGAAGCAGTGGGGCCTTGATTCAAACTCAGAAAGAGTCCAAAGCCCTCTCTTCCCACACCTCAGTCCTCCTCCCTACCAAAGACAGCTCTGCTGAGAAGAGGGGGTGTGCCTTTCCAGGGCTGCCCCACACAGTTAAACTGCTTATAGAGCAAAAGCCTGGACTCCATCTAGCAGAAAATCATCGCAGGTAACTGAGGTAGGGAATGGTCTGGGCTTTGGGAAACACCAGCTAGCCCACATTCCCACTGCCCTTTGTCAAAGGTCAACCCTGGGAAATCCCACTCCCTCATTCCTTCCCAGGGTCCATGTGGTCTCAATGTCTCCTGGGAATGCAGGACGCCCCATCCCCAAACACACTAAAGGGGAAGGGGAAGTGCAGCACAGGCCTAAATCCATATACTCTTACCAGCCTTAGCCCCTGCAGACGTGGTGGTCCCAAGCTGGCTTTCAGTGGACTCAAGAGAAAAAAGGAGCTTCAATACAGTCTAGTTTACTAAAGGCAGAACCCAAGCACCACCAGTTCCCATATCTGCCCCATGCCTAGGGCAAGCACCCTCTCTCTCCTAGGCCTCAGCCAGGTAAACTGAACTGGCTACCACGCCCCATTTGCCTCAGTCAGGCTCCCCACAAGGGCAGGCAGACAGGTTGCTTAAGGCCCAAACAGCAGTGGAGGCGGTAGCAGCAGAGGGTGGGGCAACAGGTGGAGGGCCAGGCTGGCACACAGGACAGATCCATGGGCATGGTGAGAGCAGCTGAGCCAGTACAGCCTATCCACAGGCCAGAGCTGGCCAGGATCAAGTGAGCCACCAGGGGTCTTCTTCCCAGCTCCTTCCCTCCCACCAACACCCAAGGCTCCCAGAGGGACCAGGCCAAGGAGGGGAGGCTAAAGTCATTGTCCAGACCCCCACACTGCACCTCAGAAGCAGGGCTGAGAGCAGAGCAGTTCTGACCCTTCTCCAGCTTTACAAGGGCAGAAATGGATCTGTGTGTGTGTGTACGTGTGTGTTCACATGCTTGTGCGCTGAGGGAAGGGAGCAGGCACAGATTGGTGACTGACTCTGGAACGCACCCCCTCCCTTGGTCCTTAGAAGAAGAAATGGCTGCACTCCAAGAATGTTGGGCCCTGGAGAGGGAAGGAACACCTATGAGTCACTGCCAGGGTCTGTCCACTTCCTGTCACATGCTCCCTCATTCCTTGTCCTACCTCTCCAAAGGCCCTCAGGGATAGAGAATGGAATCCTTTATCTTGCCCAACACTTCCCCAGACCCTGCAACTTCCTCCCATACAGAACTCCAGGATCTGGAGTTGACTGACATACATATGCTGACAAATCCAGGACACAAAGCTGATGAGATATATATGCTCAAACAGCATTTGACACAAAAAAGTCCACAGCAATTGCCATGACCCTGCCTCAGTGGTGCCCTTTCCAGTGTCACTCCTGGGCCCACAGCCAAGTGAGGCCCCACCAGGCCTTTCTCAGAAACCAGCGTCCCCCTGCCCAGCTGAGGCCAGGAGCTGAGGCCTAGAAGGGGAGTGGCTAGAGAGCTGTCAGTCCACACATTATGGGGGAGGGCAGCAATGACAGCAGGTGGCCACCTCTCACCTGGTCACTCCCTGTCCCACTCACAGAGCCTGAAATAGCCTCATTCCTCCCTACATTCACACAGAAGCAGGTTATGGCCCCCATTGTGCTCAGCCAGGAGAGGGAGAGGGTGTGGGGATGGGCCACACAACAGTGCAACCTAGATCCTGTCCCTTCCTTCTGTGAACCACAAATACACAGGGCCCCATGCTGGACACTGCTTAGGGAGGCAGCCGAGGGAGAAGGCTTGGGTTCTTAGTCTTCCCCAGGACTGGATGGGGTTTCTCCCCCAGGCTCCCCTGATATACCCACACTGAGAGGTCCTGAGGGCTAGGCCCTTTGGTCCCCGAGGTGCCCCAGTGCCCAGCAGCATGGCATAGATCAAGTGTTCGAATACCGCTTAAAAAAAAAGCATGGGTTGGGGCGCCTGGGTGGCGCAGTCGGTTAAGCGTCCGACTTCAGCCAGGTCACGATCTCGCGGTCCGTGAGTTCGAGCCCCGCGTCGGGCTCTGGGCTGATGGCTCGGAGCCTGGAGCCTGTTTCTGATTCTGTGTCTCCCTCTCTCTCTGCCCCTCCCCCGTTCATGCTCTGTCTCTCTCTGTCCCAAAAAATAAATGTTGAAAAAAAAAATTAAAAAAAAAAAAAAAAAAGCATGGGTTAACTGTGTGAGATCAATACAACTCTTGCTATATGATCCTCAGTCTCTTCCTCTATAACATAAGCACTGTGGAACCTGTGGCCTTAGGTCCTTAGAGACCAGATAGTCTGTGATAGTCATGAGCACTTGAAGTCTGAGGGTCCGTGGTTCCCTGAAGCTTTTGTGAGAATCCCTTCTAGGCAGAAATATACTGCCCAACTCTAAGAGTAGGTGGAGACTAAGCATCCCTGAGCCATCCCAGGTGTCAGGGTATAACCTAGCTCTGAATGTGGACACAGTATCTTCTAGAGTGACCCAGGACTGAGAGGAACAGGATCAGAGGGGCCACTTTGACCTATATGTTTGTCCTCTGAGCCAGCCAGATGTCCATAGCCAGGCCAAGGTCTAGGCCTAGGTCATGAGAGCTCAGCCTAATGTCTCAGTGTACCTAATTAATATGAATATTTTGTCCACCCTTTTTGTTGTTGTTAAACAGCTACTGAGGGCCAGGTTGTAGGATGAATGCCTCACCTGTGTCACTTAATTTGATTCTTTCCAGACAACCTATGAAGCAGATATCTTAACACAGTTCTATAGATGAAGAAACAGAGGCCCAGAGAGATTATGTGACATGATCAAGATCCAAAGCATGACAGTGATGAGACAGAATCAGAACCCAGGGCTGCCAGCCTTGAGGCTCTACTCTCAGGCTGTGGTCCCCCAAGACTGGCACCCAAGTCAGGCTGCACCCAGCCAACCCTGGACACCCAAGGCCACCCGACCTCAAGGACAATTGTATGGAGGACTGGGCTAGGAGGCCATGGGAAGAGCACTCCATGCCAGGGTTTTTCTACCTCACTCTTCCCTGGACCAGCCTCCAGCACTGACCTCAAGGTATACTCCTGCTTTGGCTCTTTCCCATCCTGGAATTAGCATTTCCAACCCAAGTGGCAACATGCTGCTTTAGGAACAGGACATGCTGATGAGGAAAGAGGCAACTGCAAGGACTCTCCTCCTTCCCACCACTGAGGCCTGCAGAGTCTCTAACTGGATCAGGTGAGGAAAGAGGGGCAGAGACCAGGGGAGGGCATATAAGAGGGGCAGGGACCTACATAACGGAGCCCTGCAAGGGTGGGGGTCGGGCATCTGGTCCAGGAGCTTCCTGAAGCCTAGCACCTGCCCCATGCCACTTAAGGTTCCAGTGCTCTAGACTCCCACTTAGTGCCATCTCCCAACCATGTGACCTCAAATCCTCATCATCTATTCATCCCTCAACCAGGCCATGTCACCTCTCACCTGGGCCCAGCCCAATCTCCTCCTCCCTGTCTCATCTCCTCCTCTCCTCCACCTGCCATCCAGTTAGCTTCCTAAGTCACAGGGGGCAAACTGTGCTGTGCCTTGCCTCCCAACCTGCTCTTCTTCCCACTGCCTGGCCCAGTGAACCTTTCTACCACTTTCTTCACCCACACATGTCCACTGGCCACACTTCCCCTGTCATCCCATGTCTGTAAGCCTTTACTGCTGTACTTCCCTCAGTCAGGAGGCCCTTCGTGGCAGAGCAAAGTTCTACTCACGGGAGATGTCCCAGCTAAAGTCGACCTCTTCTCTAAGCCTCCTGGGCAGACTTGAGTACCCTCCCCAAATGCACAGCTCAAAGCTCTGTGGGCATCGAGTATAGTGGCTATTAGAAATTCATTTGCATGGGGCTGACTTGCCAAACACATGAAAGTTTTTGAGGAAAGGGCCAGGTCTGTTCATCTCCGGAGTGCAGACGTCATGCAGAACCTGGCACAGACAGTCAGTACACCCTTGTTTCGACTAAGTACTCCAGTGAGGCTTGGTCAGCAGACAGTGGGTAGGCTGTAGGCCTTGCCTACTTGAGCTCTTCAGACAAGGAAACCAGAGCTGGGGATTCCCAATGGCCTGTTTGCCAAGGCTCCAAGCTGAAGGCTGAAGAACTCTTGGCAGAGCTGCCAGCCCATGCAGCTGTGGGCAGTACCACCCCATGGCATGGCAGGAGGCGACATTGGTGAGCCCTGACTCACCACAGGCTGTAAGTACAGCCAGACGCCCACAGGGTGCCAGTGATGCTGGGCTCGTCTGTGAGCCCAGCATCCTAGACATTCTGGGGAGCTCACCTGGTTCCACTTGCCCCCTCCTCTCCACCAGGCCCTCCTGCAACCAGGCAGCTTGACATCCAAAGAGATGCTATATGACTGAGGCAGGAGTCACCAAAATGGCTGAAGAGGTAGGATTCTAAGCCCCATGCCCAGGGCCTGCCCTCTCAAGCCCACAGGAGCTGCAGCCACAGCAGGAAAGCTAAAAGAGGGAAGGCACAGAAACAACAAGGTATGACCCCAAAGAGAGGCAGAATCTGAACAGCCTGGCCTTAGAGTACTGGCCTCAAATGGGGATGGAAGAGGGAGGGACAGCAAGAGGAGGCAGGGGACGAAAGCCTTGGCAGAAACTAGAGACACACAATGCTGTGGCCCCCTGCAGTCAGAAGTCCATGGGTAGCTATGGGTAGCTATGAGCCAAGAACCAGACCTGGGCAAATAGAAAGGAGCATATGGATGCCTGGCACAGGAGTCCAAGCTAAATCTGGAAGGAGCTTCAAGCTCAGAGAAGAGGTTGTCTGCAGGACCAGATCACAGATTTTCCCACCCCTTCCTCAGAAACTACAACCCCCCGGCCCCATGTCCATCCATGGGGCAGAACCGCAGCCAGGGAACAGGAGGCTCCTTACCATGTGGGGGTTGTCGTAGTAGACGGCGATGGAGCGGAGCTTGGGGGAGACACTGCAGCTCTCGGTGAAAAGCCTCCCAGTCTCGCTGTAGGGCCCCACGTGGAACTTGTAGGCCACAGTGACATTGCGGATGGGGGGTGAGCCGGCACTCACCACCACCCCAGACAGCAGCCCTGAGTACCCAGCAAAGGCCAGCAGTGTCAGCAGCAGCAGCAGAGTCAGGCCCACAATCAGGCCTAGGAGAAGCAGGTCAGACATGGCTCTGTGCCCCCGACACTGTGCCCCCAAGACAGCTGCAAAAGAGACAGGAGGGAGAGGAGGCTGGTAGCCTGCTCTGACCAATGTGCCCACCTGCCCGCCAGCCACTTATGGCCCAACCTCAGCCCTGCCTTGGGTGCTCTGACCCAGGAGGAGGAGGGACCAGGGTGTTTACACACAGAAGTGACCTAGAAGAGAGCTACAAAGGATGACTGAAGCCGCAAGCCTCTTTATTTCTTAATCACAATTGTTGAGGCTCTCAGAACAGCTCTGCCTGTCAGCTGGCAGCCTTGGTCACACCTGGGGAAACTGAGTCATAGAGGTGAACAGGAGTGAGTCAGCTATGGACATACTCCCAGCCCTGACCAGCCTCCCTCAAGATGGGCAAGAAAGCCAGCTTGCCTTTTCCCTACATTACTTCTTCCTTCCCACAGCAGAGCCACACTGCCTGCCCAGCTTCCCCAAGCCTCATGGACCACTATCAGAGGGAGGATGGGCAAGCGCCAGGGTCCAATCATTTATTAACAAATAGGGAAACCATAAGGAACAAAACCCCACGGGGAAAATGTACCACAGGAAGAGACTTTCATAGGAAACTCTCCTTTGTGAAGCACATCGGGCCCTCAGAATCTTGCTATCCAGCAAGCTCACCCATCCAGAACCAAGGAAAGATCGGATCAAATCAGCCAAAGCAGCCAGAACAAAGTCCAGCACTGTGCTTCCCAGACTTGAGCCAATGGTACTAACAAGATTCATCCCACTTTTCCAGCCCACAGATTAGAAACAAAGAGGAGAAAGACAAGTTTGTTAGAAATGGAAACACACCAGGGAGAAGAATTACTTATCCCTGGCCCAAGCAGTTCATCCCATGGGGAAGGGGTGCCAACCTAGAGGGAGCCACAGCTGGGTCCACTTGCTGCCCTGTCCCTCTCCCCATCAGCATCTCCAGGTGTTTAGAATTAGTTTTTGTAGTTTTGATCTTGCCACCCCACCTTCTCTACTAGGTAGTTCGTGGAAAGGCATCCTGGGGTGAGGTGAGGGTGTCTTTTTCTCCTTTTTGTGTTTATGTCGTTTATCTGACAATTGTCCCTCCTCCCCATTGGCCTTTCCTCATTCCTCCTTTTTGTATGCTACAAGTAATAAAGACACTCATTTCAAGGAAAACAACAACAACAACAACAACAACAACAACAACAACAAAGAAACAGAGAAGCTATCCAAAAGCAGGGCCAGGAACACAACATAGAGGTTGGTGTGTGAGCCATTCAAGGCAGACTGTCCAGCCCTCTATGTCCAGCCCTCTATGAAGCTGGGGGCCAGAAGCCCAACCCACTTATACAAAGGGCTTGATTTGAGTCCCCCAGGGGGGTGGAAAATCACAGCAGTTTAAAAAGGAAGGGAAACATGTGACCCACTGGAGGAATATTCTCACTCCAAGTATTGAAAATTTTAAAGATTTGGGGCACCAGGATGGCTAAGTAGGTTGAGTGTCTAACTCTTGATTTTGGCTTGAGTCATGATCCCGGGGTCTTGGGATCGAACCCCACCCACATCAGGCTCCACTGAGTGTAGAGGCTGCTTGAGATTCTCTTTCTCTCTCACTCCCTCTGTCCCTCTGCCCCATTCATGCACTCTCGCTCTAAAATATAAATAAACAAAAATTTAAAAGATTTGGGAGGTGGAAATCAATGCTTCAGCCCTATGGGAAATTTAGCTCTATGGAATAATTTGTTCCCTGTGGGTTCTGGGTGTCAAAATTTTTTGCTGAAAAACGGTCTTTGGAGTCAACATACACATAGTGTTTGCCTTAACAAAGAGGCAAACTAAACTCCTAAACCTTTGATGTCATAGCATGGAGGTGCATCACACTGGTATTAGCCATCCCTGTTCCTGCGCCACAGTTGTGCTTTTTTTGGATGCATTGGCCATCCTACTCATCTTGCCTCCAGTTAGTTTCATTCCTATTTTCCTTGGTGATGATGATGATGACGATAAATCTTTCACTTACTATAGTGTAGTACTAATCTACGGTACTTACTATATGCCAGGCACTATCCAAATGTTGAAACACAGCTACTTTATTAATCCTCAAAACAAGGTAGGTAAGGATCAGGAAGTTAAGAGACTTCCCCCAAGGTCACACAGGTACTAAATAGAACGACTTGGACCAAAATGCAGGCACTAGGAACTCAGGCAGTCTGACTCCAGGCTGCCATTTTCACTTTCTCCTCCCAAGTGACAGGATTTCCAGAAAGGCTCAAGCATTTAATCCATGTTGGGACATCTCTGAACCCAAGGCTCTCAGCTGGAAGCTCTCACTCAGCAGCTAGGTCTCAGTTGCCTTGAGAGTGACCATCCTTCACTTTGACCTACCCTCTCGGCTGCACATTCCCCGTCTACCTCAAAGGAACTTAGTTCCCACCTCCCTCTTCCTCTCACCTCCTAAAGTACTCAGAAGAGAGGGAAAATGCACCCCAGAGCTTAGGTCAGCACAGGAGGGAGGCAGGGCAAAGTGTATTTCCCCATACTCAAGAGAAAGGGCAGGAGAAGGGCCGAGGAAGCTCACCTGAAAAGCCAGGCTCACTTTTAGCAACTCATGGCATCCAGCGCCGCAGGGACCAAATGCTCCAAGTACTCCAGTGCTGGGGGCAGAGAGAAAATCACCACTGAGCTGGGCACCGTGCCCTGACTGTTCCCTTTTCGGGGAAAGCCCACTAGGGCCTCTACAGGAACTCCCTCCTCACCACAAGGCTGCACCTCTACCTCGTCCTCCTACCGCTTACGGAAATCAGAAGCCAAAAGCCAAACTCGGCCTCATAATGTCAACTCTTCACTGGGGCTGTGCTTATGCCCCTGTTCTTGGAGAGTCCTCTTCTTGGAGGGTTCCAGCCTCTGTAACTGGCTTTGAAACAGCCCCTATCGCTGACATCGGTTTCTCCTCGGGTCAGAGACCAGGGGTGGTCGTCTCTGACCCGAGCCGGCGAGGCTTCCTGAGGCTGCTCACTTGCGCCGCGGCAGTGGGCCGGGCCCTTAAACTTCGGTGCCAGTGAGCGGCGGAAAGACCCAGGCCTGCGCGGGACTGAGGTGCGCCGACTCCCACTCTGCGCTTCCAGCCCTGCTCACTCGCGCCTCGCTTATTTACCCAGCTCCTTTCTTTTCAGCCATGACCTCACGGGGTCTCACACACCTCCGTAACTTAAGAGAATCTAAAGTTTGCAGCCACGGCTGAGGCGCGGCCTCCAGGGATAGGGGCGGAGCTAAAGTGCGGTTTTTGCCTCAGTTCCCCAACCCCCACCCTCCACCCCCGGCTCCAGCTCCTCTGGCTCGGGGCGTGCCCCGTGGCCGAAGCCGGGGCAACGCGGGGTGGTAGGCTGGTCCAAGGTCGCGTTCGGGCCCTTGGACCTAGCCGGGCCCTTGGACCCAGCTGTGGGCGAGACGAGATGCAAAGAGCGCCCTGGGTTGCGGGGGTCACGAAGGGGACGCGGGAACCCCTGAGGTCGCGCCCGGACAGACGGAGGCTCCAGGCCCTCAGCGCGCGTGAGGCCGCCCAGGCGGGGACGCCTCTCCTCCGGCCCAGCCCTCACCTCAGCGGCCGCCCGCCGCGGACGCCGATCCGCGCAGGCGGCTCCAGGCTAGGTCGCGGAGCCTGCGCGCGCCCGCCGCGCACGCTCGCTCCGCCCCCTCTCGCGGCGGGACGTGGCCGTGGCCGTGGGCGCGTGCGCGCGGTACGGGAGGGCGGAGGCCTGCCCCGCCCGGTCTTAGCATCGAGCGGCGCCCAGCCCCAGGAGCTGTCAGGGGCGGAGCCCACTGAGCACTTTCCTGCCTCCCACAAACTTACCCGGCCCCAGGTGTTGGGGTAAGTCAGCCTGGTGGCCCACAGTAGAGAGCCAGATTGGGTCCAAGGAAGCCCGCACCAGAGTGAAGCGTTTGAAGAGGCTTGGGAAGTTCAGCACAGCAGTATCAGCCTATGGCATTTATTTGTAGTACCCTTCGTCCTGCCACTTCCTCTCATTGTAGCTTCCCGATGGACCTGGGAACCCAGCAAGTCAAGGCTACCTGCCCCCGTTTTACAACTGAGGAAACTGACGCCCAGCTTGGACTCAGGGAAGAAGCTAGTGGATCCAACCTCTGGAATAGTGCAAATATCAGTCATGCCTCCAACACTCCACCCCACCCCACCCCCAACCACAGGAGTGGTCATTCATCCACCCAACATTTACTGAGTAACACTCCTTGCCAGGACAGTTCAAGGGGCTGGGGATACTGAAGAAACGGAACTAAGGCCCTACCCTCTTGGAGCTAAGCAGGAACCGCCCCCTTGCAGTCTCCTCCCCAGAGCCCTGGAAGTGCCTGGGGGAGGTTGGGCTGACCTTCTAGCTTAAGGTATTCTAGTGTAAACTCCTTGAACATAGGCTGAATCCTCAGCTCATATTTCTGAGGACCTACAAACTATACAAAGCACTCTTCTAGATCCCTAAAGATAAAACTTTGCCCTCCTGAGAGGCCCAGTCTTGCAGTGGAAGGGGTAGGAGAGGGAACAACTATGCTCCTAAGCTTGGCTACATGAGCTACCTTGGTGCCTCTGACACAGAGGATTGATATTTGGGAGGGGAATCATCTTATTCTGGATTCCACTACTGCACTAGCAAAGGGCAGACTGAACACACGGAGGCACTCATAATCCTGGCTTCCTTTCCCACTACTTCACACTGTTCCAATCCCAGGCAGGAAAGAATGACCCTCATCCACAGGGCCAAGCCTATCCCCAGCCCTCTGGGCAAACACTGGTAGGAAGAGCAGCTGGCCCCTCACAGGCACTCAGGGCTGGGCTGGCAGAGTCATGGTAGTTTGATTTTGCTTATGAACATCAAACACATGATCAAAACCTTTAGGTGCTCCAGGCAAGTGGGCTATACACTTGGAAGCATTTCCTGTGAGATAAGGGCCAATTCATGGTTCAGAGACAAGACAGCTTCTGAACACAATGTTCACCTGGTCATTTTTCCTGTTTCTCAGAATCTGATGAGATTGTCCCTAGAAACCGTTGTCTGGAGCTGCTCTTTCCTCATCTTGTCCTCTCTGCTCACTTCCTTCAGGCTGGCTGGGGAATTCCAGATGCCACGTCAGAGTTCAGGGTGTGCCTTAGGAGCTTCACCACCTCTGTTGTCAATGGAGAGTCTACCTGTGATAGAAGCTGCTGGCCACAAGTCCCCACTCCTCCCTTTCATCTCAGGCTGCTCCCAACAGAGTAAGCCCAACCTTTGGTAGGGATCTCTGCAAGACCTCTGCTGGCCACCAGCTAAGGCAGCTAAGACGCAGTCCTCTTCCCTCTAGAAATAAGTGTAAGCAGACCTGTTCCACCTTATAGTACGAATCCTCTCATGAACCCAGACTTGGCCTTTGTCTCCTCCTGCCTTTCTCTGTCCAAGAAACCCCCACAGAGCCACTTTAATTCTCCCTCTGCAAACTTCCAGAGACTCTTTCCATAGGGCTTCTCCCCTTACAGGGACCAAACTTGGAGACAAAGAGTGGACTGCCCTCACCTTCCCTTACGTCTCATATTCCAAAGCCCTGGACAGTTCTCTGTGAGGCAATGGTTAGATCCACTAACCCAGATGACAAATGGAGAAGGCATATGCAGTGTAAGACAGTCTGCATACCCTGCCACCAGTCATCTCCCATCCTCTGAAGGCACTGATGCTGCACCCAATCCCCAATCCCCCACAGTCTGGTTAGGGCTGCCCCAGCAGGACTTGCCATGATTGAGGATCATCTAGCTTTAAGCCACTCTGAGTCAGTTTCGATGTTTCATCTAGAGCCTGGAAATGTGGTCCTCTTCAGGTGAGCAAAGGCAGAAAAAGCCTAGTGAACCCCATTGCAACAAAGAGCCTACCAGCAGTCTGCCCTCTATTCCCACCTCTCTCCCCCACCCCACTCACATCAAGTACCATCCCAGTGCCCACTATACTCTAAGTTTATATCCCTTTCACCACCCAGTCAGCCAGCCAGCTGTTCAGACAATTCCTTGATCAAACAACACTGCCTTCTGGAGTTTAAATTTTATTTTACAAAAAGAGAAATAAAGAAAACTGATAGGCAGTTATACTGACTTACAATTGTTCTGTTTGCTTTTTTAAAAAAGTGACATGAAACACAAGTAAAAATAAATACGTCATAGAAACAGCCAGTTGCCCAGTCTCTGGGGCAGGAGCACCTGCCCTGCTGAGAGAGGAGGGAAGCCCATGATCACACCAGCAGCTGGAGCACCCAGACACAGATGCTCCTCAAAGCCAGGCGCAGCAGGTCCCAGGCCTCAGGGGGCGTCCTGAGGAAAGAAGACGGAAAACCAAAGCCAGGTGCCAGGTCCCTGGGGCCACTTCATATCTCCCCCCCCCAACTCCTCCCGGCAGCAGTGTGGCCTTAGTGGTTATCCATTGCGACCCCCTCAACCCACCTGGACCCCCTTCCCCTGACCCTTCTGGAGAGGGTACAGGATAAAACCAGTCTTGGGCAGGCTGAGGGGGATTTTTCCCGTGAGTCCCCAGCCCACCCTGAGTAACACAACCAGATAACAGTTTACACCCATATGCACGAATGCACACTCTCTCGCGCGCACATGCATGCATACGTGTGCGCACACACGCACGCACACTCTTTCACACACACACACACACACACACACACACACACACACACACACAAACACACACACACACACACACCCCTGGGCTGAGCTCTCTTTCAGAGAAGGGTCCTGGGTCAGGTCACAGTATGAGGTCCCCTCTTTTGAATATCATCCCAGTAGTGGTAACAGAGTACCCAAATCTCCCCAAGCCCTCTGCACTACAGACTCCACAGCCTGCCTGGCTACCTCTTCCCAACGCACTGGATTACTATATCCAACCAACCTGTGAGAGAGGAAAGGGGCAGACTCAGGTCCCTGAAGAATGAAGAAGTAAGTTGGCCACTGCCTGCTCGGGAAGTTCATCGTTAAGACTTGGTATTCATAAAAGGCCTAGGGCCAAGCTAGTGGCACAGAAGAGACATGAAGGGGTCACATCAGAACACATAGGGCAGAAGAGTCAGTAGGAGGGGACAGAGTCTGACTGTGGCTGATGGAAAGCGCAGCATTCTCAGGCCTTGAGGTGCAGATCTCCTGGGAACAAGTCAGAGGAGGGCCAGAAAGTCTCCTGGGGGTCTGTTGGGGGAAAGAGCTCTTATCTCAGAGTTTTGCTGGGGAAAGAATGATTGATCTGGGTGCACAGGAGGCCATGACTCAGAAGGGAGACTGGTCTTCTGAGGACTCACAGGGAACTGGGAAGCAGGAGGAAGGGGGTCATGGCCAAGAACACTAGGAATAAGGAATGTATAACCCCCAGACCTTCCCCATGGGGTGAGGACTCGGTTCCAGAGTAATGCCACAGCAATGCCAGGCTCAAACGGACTGAGACAGACAGCCTTGCTCTGCTGACAGCTTTGGGAGTGACCATCCCACCAAGACCACTAAAGTTTGGTTGTTTCAACCTATCAGCAAAACTTTACCCCAGTTAACTGCTTCACGCCCTAGAGAGGGCAATTTCATATTTAGTTGTGAATCACAAGTATATACAGAGATACCACATACTAATTCCTAGAGAAGAGAGTTCCAAGGACCAGAAAGAGTTCTCCTTAAGTCAGCAGGTGAAGAGATAGATGCTCAAAAAGCACAACTCGAGGGGTATGAACTTGGCAGATATCCAATGATCTGATCCAACATGGTTCATTTACTTTCTTACTGAAATGGCTACTTTGTCTCTGGTTCCATTTTCATCCACAAAGATATTAAGAAAAGAAAATTGAACATCATTACAAATGGTAATCCTGAATCATTAAGTAGTACTATATTCCCTAGGCTGAGGATTCAGACTAAGCCAGATGGATCAAGCTTGAGAGGTCCTTGAAAACATCCTTTGGAAGACAATGGTGAGGGGAAAATGCTGAGAGGCCTGATCCACTGCACATCCCTCCCCCCCCCCCCCCCCCCCCGCCACCCATTATCACCATCCTTCCGTCACTCAGGCCTAGATGGTGGTTGAAAGCCACCACCAAGTGTTTCTGATCAAAGAGGCTGTAAAACATGGTTCTTAGGCTCTGAGACATTTCCTGCTTCCCTCACACACATGCTCATATTTGATGTGCATGCACATTTGCCTACCAGCACACATAAAGAGATAGCAGAAAAGTGTTTTTTCAGATTAAAAAACAAAAAACCCCCAAACATGAAACTGGTAGCATTCTAATTTCCCATGATCCCACCCCATAGCCTTTATACAATATAAGCTGCACATATCAAAAAAAGGCTTCTCTAGCCAGGTCAGCTTCCCCAAACTATTGCCTCTTCTGACCTGAAGTAAGACCCAGCCCCTGGAATCAGTGGGTAGAGAGCAGGTATGTATTGCCTCTCAGAATACCCATTCACTTCCTGGTACCTTCAAAGGCCCATCCTTCCAGTGACTGGTTTCAATTCTTTGCTGATAATTTCCAGATTCTCAGAGCCTGCTGCTGTGATTTCCTAGAGGTAAACACAGACATATTCCTCCTTCCCTAACACCACACACACACACACACACACACACACACACACACACACACACCCCTCTGGGATCCCAGTGCTCTGGGGGCCTTAGAGGCATCAGTTGTAGCCCAGATTGTGAGTGTGCTCTGCAAATCAGAGATCCAGGCTAGCTCGCTCCTACTGCACCAGCCTCAAATCTGAGAGCCCACTCCAACTGAGTCCCTTCACCATCATTCTTGGGATACCTCTGAAAGAGAAAGCACTGGTTGGAACTGCTATTTTAAAATTATTAAAATAATTTGCATAGCTAAATTGTAGATCTAAGGCTTCTATGAGTAGGAGAGCTAAGTGTCTGACAGGGTACCTATGAAAACAGAGAGAGAAAGCTCTTTAAGTTCCACTTTTGGTGCAACTGGACAGCACACAAACACACACACATGCATGCATGCACCCCCATTAGCCATCTCCTTGTCTCTTCTCTGGGGACAATACCCCAGAATGTGCTAAAGCCCTCTAACAATGGAAACAAACTTGTCAGAAGAGTTGCAGAAGCAACTACTACTAGGGGAGACTTGGCTAAGCTGCCTCCAAGGCTGGAAAGAGGCAGGTGCAGCAGCTGCCCAGTGGGGACCCATGAATAGGTGGCAAAACTCTAAAGCCAGACAGGTTTGTTCTTCATAAAGAACTGCCTAGCAAAGTCTCAGTAGCAGGGGGAAAAGAGCCAATAGGAAGACAGCCAGTGTTTATGCTTAAAGACTAGATACCCCCTCCTCTGCCACTGGCAACAAGAAAGAGGAGACCCAGAATGACTGATGTATTCTTTTAAGACAAAAGCCAGACTTAAGGCTCCTACAGAGGAAGGGCTGCTCTGTGTTCCTTCAAAGAGGATGGAGATAACAGACACCAGGCCACAATGATCATCTGTCAGGCTGGGGAGGCCAAGACATTTCCTAATAGGAAATCAGCAGTCTATTCTCTCAACCCAGCAGTCACCTATGCAGAGCTTCACTATTCAGCATAGAGAGCCTACCTTAAAGTCATCCCAGGAGGACACAGCTCCAAATTTGGGGTCACCGACTTCCCAATGGCAAACTCCATGATCCCAAGTTTCAATCTCTGTGGAATGAGTCTCACCTGCACTAACTATCCAGTCACAAGATTCACTGGTCTTCCTGAGAGGCCATTTCCCGAAAACATAGCTGTTTAGTGTAAACCTCGGTCAAGCCCAACTCTCTTTCCTTGGTCAATTCACCATCTACCTGGGACTTGTTTACCAGCAGCTATGGGATCTGGGAGATATTAACATTTCCCTTCCTATCTCCTACCCTCCTAAAATCTAACCGCCCCCCCCCCCAAGAAAAACAAGACACATGGAAAGTCCAAATAATAAATAATTGCCCATAAGAAATAAATTAACATGGAGCTTTCTAGCGGGGAAGGAAAGGAAAGGCCACAAGGATAGGCAGGTTGGGGGCTCAGGTCCATCCTTGTGAAGAAGGTCTTTTCTGGCCACAACTGCATGACCTCTTGCTCACACAACACAGTGTTCCCCCCCGCTCCCAGCCTCTGCATACAATCTCACACCCTGTGAAGGGAAATCTGCTCAGAGACAGCCACTGGGGAAAGAGACAGAGATTGGTAATGCCCATTTTCTCTCATAATTTCCCCCAAATTCTAAAATAAATGTGGCTCTGAAAACCAGGGACTTGGATTAGCTGGGACTTCTCTTCACCCAACCAGAAGGAAACTTGTGGGTTCCATGGCTCTTTTCCTGGGCTCATCCCGATACTGATACTAATAGTTGCCATGAACCAACACACTCTGATTTCCATTTTAAAAAAGATAAATTCATTTTTTAGTTTCCCGCTTAGTGCCTCCCACCCTCCCCTCCCACCTCCACCCCTGCTCTGTTACATACAAGTACACACACACACACACACACACACACACACACACACACACACACACACCTGGTCTGCTTCTCCCCCCCCCCCACCCCCAGAAAGACTCCACTTCATATGAAATCTCATTCTGTTCTCCCTGCCCACCCTCCTTCACTTACCCTCCTTCCCTCCCCTCCCCTCTCCAGGCCAAGCTAAGTCACCCAGTAAGGCAGCTCTCTTGGGAGAGAATGTTCCCAAAGACAGAAATGGGATGTGAGCTTCTACGCTCAGATGGCAAGCAAGCAAGCACACAGCATAAGCAAGGCAGGCAGGAAGAGAGGCAGGCTGCCCTGCCCCTTCATTCCTGTTTTGGGTCCCTGATTTCCTGCTATTGCTGCTCTGTTGGATTATTTTGCCTCTTTTGTTACACAGCAACAGAGCCCTGCCACTACAGTCAACCACCTTTCTTTGCCCTCTTCCTTTCCCCTCCTGCCAAGTGCCCTATTCTCAGAAAGCCCAGATTGCTGCCTTTCAGCTTGGTGGGCAACCTGCTGGGGGGCCCCGAGTGAGGTGGAGAGGGGCTCCCCAGCTATTTCCCAGTGACCTCTATCACATCATCGTCCTTATCCTCGTCATCATTGGAGCTGAAGCCCACCTCAGCAACCTCATGAGAGTCAAATGGAGGCACCTGGGACCGGAGGAGGCCGCCAGCAGGGTAGCCTGCATGTGGGGACATGTAGCCTGGGTAGACAGACATGCCCCGTGAAAGGTTGCTGGGTAAGACAGGGGAAGGAAAAGGCGCAAACATCCTCGGCTCGGACAGGAGTGGCTGTGAGAATGGGAGTGAATAGCTGGGTAGTATCCCTGGAACAGACGGGTTGAGCATGAAGGTGGGGTTGCTGGCAGTGACTGAGGTAGCCGTGGAGGAGGAACTGACGGGGCCTGCTGGCACCAGAGGGTCAGTAGTCACTGGAAACACCAGGCGGGCATCTGCCAGCAAATTGGACAGCTGGTAGTAGGAGGGGGTACTGCCCATAAACAAGGAGTTCTCCCCAGCCTGGGAGGTGAAGGGAGCGGTGAGGTTATGGTTTAAGGAGACGGGTGGCATGGCAAACCCGCCAGAAACTGGATACCCGTGTTCGTACGGCTGCACGGGGGCTGGCAGGTGGCCTTTCCTGGACCGCCGGCGGGCTGACTCTTGGGCAGCAGGTGGCGTGGCCATCTTTCGCTTATGGCCCCGTAAGTCCAACACTGGGTTCCTGTCACCACAGGGCTGGCCGGTCACCAAGAGGGAACTATTGAGGCAATGACCCCCATGTCGAGGCTCAGTCCCGAGAGCTGTCCCAGGAACAGCACTGCTGTCCACGAGTTGAGCCGGGGGGCCAGGCAGGGCGGCATTGGAGTTTGGGGAGCTCTGTTGGGATTCCCTGGCGGCAGCCACATCTGCATACTGCTGGAGCTCACTGATGATCTCCGGGCTGTCTGGAGAGACGGGCCTGGCCAGCCCCTCGGGGTCGGGGGCTTTGGGTGATGAGGCACTGTGTCTGCCGTTGCTTGTGGATTCGAGAGAAGGCCCCTGGGAACCTGGGGATAAAATGTAGGTAACTGAGGACCAGAATGGCCAGGGAGAGGAGAGTATAGGAAAAATTCCATTAAAAAAACCCTTGTCCTGTGGTCCCCCAAATTCAAAGAGTTTGATATCCAAACATCACCCAGTCAACTTTTCCCAGTCACAAAGAAAGAAATCTCTCGAGGGGCGCCCGGGTGGCGCAGTCGGTTAAGCATCCGACTTCAGCCAGGTCACGATCTCGCGGTCCGTGAGTTCGAGCCCCGCGTCAGGCTCTGGGCTGATGGCTCAGAGCCTGGAGCCTGTTTCCGATTCTGTGTCTCCCTCTCTCTCTGCCCCTCCCCCGTTCATGCTCTGTCTCTCTCTGTCCCAAAAATAAATAAACGTTGAAAAAAAAAAAAAAAGAAAGAAATCTCTCGATCTAGGAAACAAGTCTATGATAAGACATATAACTTCTCTACACCCCAGGTCCCCAATCTGTGAAACTCAACCAAAGTGAATTCTAGGAGATAATGAATATGAAAAGCTAAGAGATCATTTCTGCAACAAGTTGGACTCTTCCAGGGGCAGAGACAGCCAGTGACCAAGATGGAAGGGAAAAGGAAAATGAAGTTTAAAAAAAGGTCCATCCTGGTTTAAAAACAAAACCCAATCCATGGCCATGAAAGACAACTGGGACAAGTAGGGATATAGTCTAGATAGCAGGTACTATTATGGAGTTTTAAGCTTTTTAGTGTGATAATGGTGTTGTGGCTAGGAGGAGAATGTCCTTACTCTTAAGAGATGTGTGCTGAAGTACTTAAAGGTAAAATGACACGACATCTTCAGCACTATTTGCAAATAGTTCCAATAATAGGAAGGGAGAGAGAGACAGAAGAAAGTTTATGAGAACAGTAACAGTCATTGGACGTAGATGCAGGGTACATGGGTGCTCACCGTGCTGTTCTTTCAACTTGTCTGGAGGTATGGAAATTTCCATAATAAAAGCTGGAAGCAAGAGCAGTCTAGTGCTCATACTCCACAGAGGAAGGATAGATGAGAGGCACTCCTGTAGAGGGGAACTTGGACAGAGTTCCTAACACTGTTAATGTGCCACATACACACTCTTTGACTTGGCAATCCCACTTCTAGGAATTCATCCTATAGACATACCCACATGACTATGAACCAGTACTGTAAGAGGGGAGTGAAACAATGTAAATGTCCAAGGACAGGGAACTCGGTAATGCGCTGTGTTATACCCAACTAACAGCATCCTGTGTACACCTTCAATAAGGCACATCTAAAGAAATGGTAAGGAACAAGTACTGAGATACACTAGTGAGTAAAAAAATAAACAGTGTAGTATAGTAAATTAGCATCTGTTTTAAAAATATAGAGGGGGAGCCTGGGTGGCTCAGCCAGTTGGGCGTCTGACTCTTGATGTCAGCTTAGGTCATGATCTCACGGTTTGTGGGTTTGTCAGACTCTGCGGTGACAGTGTGGAGCCTGCTTGGGATTTCTCTCTCTGCTCCTCCCCTGCCTGAGCTCGAGCTCTCCCTCTCTCTCAAAATAAATAAATAAAGTTTAAAATAAAAGGGGCGCCTGGGTGGCGCAGTCGGTTGGGCGTCCGACTTCAGCCAGGTCACGATCTCGCGGTCCGTGAGTTCGAGCCCCGCATCAGGCTCTGGGCTGATGGCTCGGAGCCTGGAGCCTGTTTCCGATTCTGTCTCCCTCTCTCTCTGCCCCTCCCCCGTTCATGCTCTGTCTCTCTCTGTCCCAAAAAAAATAAATAAACGTTGAAAAAAAAAATTAAAAAAAAAAAATAAATAAAATAAAAAAAATAAATAAAAAATAAAAATACAGAGATGGGATGCCTGGGTGGCTCAGTTGGTTAAGTGTCCAACTTCGGCTTAGGTCATGATCTCATGGTTTGTGGGTTCGAGCCCTGCGTTGGGCTCTGTGCTGACAACTCAGAGCCTGGAGCCTGCTTTGGATTCTGTGTCTCCCTCTCTCTGTCTCTGCTCCTCTCCCACTCACGCTCTCTCTCTCTCTCTCTCAAAAATAAATATCAAAAAAAAATTTTTTTTAAATACAGAGAAAAGTTACATATGTATACTTAACACACACACACACACACACACACACACACATATTCCTGTACCAAGTATATGTATAATATATCTCTGAAGAAAGCAAATGAGAGTAACACCTTCAGAAAGGAGCAATAGATGGCTGGGAGTGTGGGGAGAGCAAAACTTACTTTTCACTTTACCCCTCTTAAACCTTTTGAATTGTGAACTATATACACGTTATTCAAAAAATTAATTAATTACAAACCAAAACAAACAGACAAATGCCATGCAGGTCAATAGAAAGTAGAAGCTTTATACCTGAGGCAGCCATCCGACCATCTTCTGGGACCTTCGGTTTGCCAGTTGCTCGGACAGCAAAGATCCGCCCATCACTGGTGCGAATGTATGTCCCTAACGAAAAACAGGAGGAAGGCTGCTAGAAGCAGATACACAATCAGCCAACCCTGGGAACCCCAGGCCTAGGCATCGTGGGCTGGGAAACCAGCTATAAAATTAGGTCTTATGCCCTTTCTTGAGATCCCCTGAAATGACAAGTGGACCAATTGAACTGTGGACCCAGTATTACTCATTTACTCCATAAGACTGTGTGACTATGAGGCATTGTTGTAGACACTGAAGAACGTTAAGACAGAAAAGGGACCTGTCTCACAGGGCTCAACCTCTAGAGAAAGAGACAATGATACCAGAAAATATCAGGAAAGATGAAATGCAATGGAGAAAATAAACAGGATGCTGTGAAAGAGAGTAAGTTGGCTGCCTTGGTTCTGGATGAAGTACTCTGGCAGGAGTCCTCTTAATATGGGAAGAAGGAGCCTCGTTGCCTCAACACCTTCTTCTACCTTGATAGGAATAATTTAAGGCCAGCATTCTGTTCCCATAGGGCACAACCCTACCTTCTCTGTTTTTTGATATCAATCTCCTGGAAGGTCAGGGCTGCCTCTGGGCTACAGGTCAGCAAACTTTTTCTTAAAGGGCCAGCTGGTAAATATTTTTGCCTTTGTGGGCCAAAAGGTGTCTGTTACAACCACTCAACTCTGCTACTATAGATTGAAAACAGCTGGGCATGGCTGTGCTCCAAACATCTTTATTTAGGGACACTGAAATGTGAATTTCATATAATTTTTAGGTGTCACAAAACAGTATTCTTTTGATTTTTTTTTTTTAGCCAATTAAAAATGTAAAACCCATGCTTAGCTCACAGTTACAGAATCCAAGCAGGTTGGATTTGGCCCATGGGCCATAGTTTGCTGACCCATGCTTTAGGCTAGGAAGAGTCTGGTAAAGAGGCTGGGTATAATCTTCTCTGTGGGTCATGTACTTCATGGCATCTTTTCCCTGAGCCTAAAAGGTACTTTGACCCAACAGAAGCTAGGGCAAAATCTCCTTGCTAAATAGCCTCAGGGAGCCTCGTAGTAAAGGTTGATATGAATGATAGGTTCAGAATGCATTCTGACAATGTCCAGTCCAGACTTCTCATTCCAGTAATCTCATCTCCATCTACAGTCTATAAGCAGGACAGAGGCAGTGGACTTTTTAAATTACCACACTCAAAATGTCTGTCATGCAATCCACAGACACTAATTTATCTACTCAATACATTTCCTAATTGAGACCTCCACCCCACTCTAAGCAAGTGGGTAAGACAACATAGAAACATACATGTTAGCTAATAACCCATTCCACAGCTCTTTTCCTCCACTTTTGGTCTCCCTGTGTGCAGTGTAAGTGCCAGGCATTAAGCTGTTGTTTAACAAGGCATCCACTTCAAACGCATCTATCTCAAATAAGCCAATTGCACCTGTATGACAGCTACTAACTAAACAAGTAGATAAGGAACCAGACTGTGCCTACCCATGAAGTTCCCCTTTTAGAAAGCCCAGAGTAACCCAGAAAATTGAACCCTGAGTGACCCTGCTTTTCTTTTCCCATTCCCTAATTCCTGCTCTTACGTTTTAGATTTACCAATAAAGAGTAACCTGCAAAACTCTAACCACCCCAACTCCTGGATCCTAATAGAAACCCAGGCCTTCTCTCCCTGTTTCTCTACCCATAAACTCATTGTGTGGCCCTGGGGTGCTGTGCACCTACCAGGACCTGTGAGTCATAAACTTTGTTTTTTCAAAGTCCACTGGTGGTTGCTGCTGAGGTGCATCATGCAATCACAGTAAGAACCACAGGGCCAGTCCAGTCACCACACTGGCTCTGGGAAATGTCTGTGGGGGCTTGCCATGATTAGTACACCACCAGGTCGTACCCAGGCACTTCTAGTTGATAGCATCACTATCAACACACTGTGATTGATACAAAACATGGTGTCTATTCAAACTCAACTCAAGATTCTCCATAAAAACAAGGACAAAAATACAGGAATGGAGAGACCCTAACTCTCTTCTTTTAAGCCACTGACAGATCTCTTTTGGGCCCACCCCAACTCTGCTAAGCTCCTAGAAATGCTTCTTCTCATGCTTCCTCCACATGTGACATTCTTACATAGGACGATTCCTATCCTCCCTCTAGCTCAGGCCATATATATTTATTCTGCTTCCCAGTCCCACACTCTGAACCAAAAGTAGAGGATGGGCCCTGTGGTCAGGCTCTTACCTTTCGTCCCACGGATGATGTGAATGCTCTCACCAGCATTAATTCTCGCCTGTACATCTGTGGAGCTGTTGAGTCCAGGAATAACAATATCTAGTGAAGATACAGACCTCAGATTTAGATTACCTGACTGAGAAGGGAAGAAGATGCAAAGTCCGTGTCTACCCCTGTTCCTCAGTGGCTTCCCTAAAGCCTCTCAGTGGAGCAGAGGTCTGAACCAAGGGAGGAGAAGCAAGCAGGGCCTCCTCTCACAGTTGCCTAGCAAAGAATACTGTGAGAATGAGAACCTTTTAAAAAATCTGATCATCTTTCTGATCAATTTCCCTTGATTTAATTAAAAATTCATAGTTTTAGTTTGGAAAAAGTTCTAGTTCAAATGATTATTTCTATATTTGTTTGTTGTCCTCCTCTCTAAGCCATCTGAATCCATCTGCTCCACATCACTTTAGGCTCCAAAAGTGGCCTCATCCTCTTCCTTGCTGGCATTACTCCACACCTAACTAAAGAATAAAATGTATGTTTGAGAATCAGCAGAAGTAGGATTATAAGGGGCTCACTTTTTGTCTTTAGTCATTTCACAATTTTTTATAATGGACACATTATTTTCATACTCAAAAATCTAAGGTATTTTTATTCAAATTTATGTACCATGAATATTTCTAGGTAATAAGATGAAAAACAGCTCCATGAAATGCTTTCCTTCCCAAAGAACCAACTGTGGAGAGAGACGGGCTGCCAGCCTCCTACCACTGGCCCACCATGCTCAATTCACATCAAACTCACAAAGAAAGAAGCAAGTGACATTCAGGTATTCTAATTAATTAGGGAAGTTGACAGTTTATACCCAGCTGACCCTACAGTCAGGCAGGACTCAACACATTCACACCTCTCAGACCAACTCTGTGTTCCCGTGAAATTTCCACAATCTCTACAGTGTCTATCCTACATATCACATTTAAGAAAACCCAGTTCCATGTTAGAATTCTTAAGATATTCCATTAGAATGCAAATTCCTCAAGATCAGGGACTATCTTCTCTATTTTTACCCACAGTACCAGTGTAGTAAGGCCTAGAATATAAAAGGTGTTTAATAAATACCTCCTGAATGAACAAAGTAAGTTTAAAAGGGATAGGCAGCCCTGGAAGAGGACCTAGGAGTTCCCAACCTGTTGTGGTGACCACCTTCTGCACAAGGACCCCCGCGCGCTGTAGGTAGTTGATCGGAAAGTTCATGGCTGGATTTGTGCTGGAGGCAGAGCTTACACTGCCTCCCAGTGGGACATGCCGGGGCATCATGGGGATGGGGGTGGACTGCACAGGACGAACACTGGCCACAGGCTTCTCATCACTCTTCAGTGTTGGCTGCCTGTGAGAGAAAGACAAACACACTAAGAGACTTTAGCAGAACAGCCCTTACCTTTCTACAAAGGCTGCAGAGTTTCTCCAGATTCCCCCATTCTACAGTGCCCCCATTCTCAGCTGCTACTGAGAAGAACCAGAAAAACCTGCAGAGTATGGCCAATTCAAAAGGAGACTAGAAGCAGGACTGAGACAGAGTGGCAATGAGACATACAGCCTCTCAGAGTCAAAGAAGAATCAGATGTCAGCAGAATAAAACCTTTTTGGAGATCTGAGGTGACATTTGCTCCTCTAGAATTTGGACTGTCTACATACATTAGGGATTAGTCCTTGGAGGGAAGTTAGGAAAAGGTAAAGATGCAATAAGGGAGAAGAAATTCTTCAGAACACAGTGCATGCCAAGTTGAAGGCAAAGGGGTGTAATTTTCCCCACTCACCCAGGAAAAGGCATGTAATGCCACATGTTCAGGTGATCTTGAGAGAGCACATGTTCAACATCAACCATCTTTACTCTCTGGAACCTCTAGTTTCAATAAGTAATGCAGACACCTCTCTCCTCCACATTACACTTCATTGGGCTCCTCCTGGGGCCAATGTCCAAAGTACTCCTCTAGTCACGACCACTACAAAAGCAGTGGCAGCCAAAACGCTGTTCACAGAACCCGGGTCTCTGAATGGCACACAGCCATGACCAGCCTGAGCACTGCTGTGCATCTTATGCCAGCATGCCAAATGTTACCCGATGGTCAATGATGCACTCCTCATTCTTCACTTTCCTTTCAAATGAATGTTGGTACCTTGAGAAAACTACTCCTGATTTAAGATTTTTGAAATTAAGACCCTGTCTCTAAGCTTTCTGAAATTTGTGCCTTTGGTCTTCAGTCTTGGGGGGAAGACCTCCTTGGACTGGTATATTCTTTCTTACCTGACCGAAGAGCATTGCTCTGAGGTTGCTACAGGCAATTTTGGGTAGCCCTCTGGGCCCTGTGGACTCCTGTATTCCTAGATAGGCCATAGAGCACAGTAAGCTCTATGTCTCATTTCCTATGCTCTATGTCTGAGTCTCATTTCCTCAGTCTGCCCAGGGTGGCTTTGCAGGAGCTAGCAGGGCTAGCAGCCCTGGTCAGATGCCAGTGGGAGTCTTCCCAGAATTCAAAGTCAGATCAGGGTAAAAGTCAGGGTAACAGGAATCTAGCCTAAGCTCCCTACTCTGCAGGGGTTGAAGCAAGGAAATTGGGCAGAAAGCCCTCCTCACATATACCCAGACAGGAGGAAGAATCAACAGGATCATGGTATGGCTCATCAAGTGCTGTGAGAGGCTAGTGCCTCCCATAGAACCAGAGATGGGCCACAAAAGCCCACAGCCCAGCCCATTTGTCACATCTTCCCCCAACATGGCTTTTTTCTCACTGGGTTCAGGCTTACTCCATTCCTGTTGCTTCATGGGGAAGCCCAGAAAAGAGAAAAAAACAGGTGGAGGACAAGAAAGGAGAACATTCCCAGATAATAGTATCTTGGAAAATGACACAGAAATAAAGTCTGAAGGCTTTGAAAGAGAATAACATTTTTCTTGAAAGCATCTTGTACATAAAAAGTAGCAAATTTGGAGCACCTGGGTGGCTCACTCAGGCTTCTGACTTTGGCTCAGGTCACGATCTCACGGTTCATGAGTTCAAGCCCCGCCTCAGGCTCTGTGCTGACAGCTCAGAACCTAGAGCTGCTTTGGATTCTGTGTCTTCCTCTCCCTGCCCCTCCCCTGCTCATGCTCTGTCTCTCTCTCAAAAATAAACATTAAAAAAAAAAAAAAAGAGTAGCAAATTTACTCACCAAAAATTAGTCTTAAGTAAAATTTACTGGTTTCATTTCCCTTAGAACCTCATTTGTCAAGTTTTTTTTTAACACGTAATCTTCATAGGAAAAAAGTTTTAGGGGCACCTGGGTGGCTCAGTCCGTTAAGCGTCCGACTTCACCTCAGGTCATAATCTCAAGGTTCGTGAGTTCAAGCCCCGAGTTGGGCTCTGTGCTGACAGCTCAGAGCCTGGAGCCTGCTTCTTATTCTGTGTCTCCCTCTCTCTCTCTCTGCCCTTCCCCACTTGTGCTCTGTCTCTCAAAAATAAATAAAGGTAAAAAAAACTTTTAAAAAAAGGATAATAAAACAAAAAAAAAATTTTAACGCAAACCACTCAATCAGGCAGTCAATCTGGTAAGGCCTATGAAGTACTTTGCCTTAAAATGAAAAAAATTAAGCATAATGTTTTGTAATTTCTTACAAAGAAGCTCTTTGCTTAGCAACTAGCTTCTATCATGTTCATACTTTGGAAGCTGTTCTCAAGAAAAAGATTTTTTTCTCAGAATTGTGGCACAGCCACACAATGAAAATCCCATTAAGAGCAGCAGAATTCCTTGACTGCAATCCAAGACCCGCAAAAGACCTGGCCTTCACCCTTGAACTTCACTGCTTAAGCAAGATCTAGGACCAAGGCGCTACAGATATGAAGGCAGCTGTGTGGGAGGGGTGGGCCTCTGTGTCTTGGGAAGCTGCACCTCTCCAGGAGTCTAGAAGACTCTTCTGAGTCACAAAGCCAGTAGGTCACTCTTTCAGCCAGAGCCACTTAAAACACCAGGGCTGCTGAACTGCTTTGGAACCTCATCCAAGAGCAGGACCTGTCGGTTCACAACAGCCAGCAAGCAAGTTATAGGCTCTCCCTTTGTTTAAAACAGAACCAGTCAGGGCTCAACCTGGGTGGCTCAATTGGTTGAGTGACCAACTTCGGTTCAGGTCATGATCTCATGGTTTGTGAGTTCGAGCCCCGTGTCGGGCTCTGTGCTGACAGCTCAGATCCTGGAGCCTGCTTCTGATTCTGTGTCTCCCTCTCTCTCTGCCCCTCCCTCACTCATGCTCTGTCTCTCTCTGTCTCAGAAATAAATAAACATAAAAAAAAATTTTTTTTTTAAATTTTTTAAAAACAGAACCAGTCACAAGGTTTGGGCCTGGCCCAGCAGCAGGCCTTCCTCCCCTTTCAGTGACTCACCAGTTTCTCTGACTGAAAGCAGGGATGCTGGTCAGGTTCTGGTCGCTTGCAGGGTAATACTGCGCATACGATGGGCGGGTATAGGGGACGGATGTGCGCTTGTCTTCCTCATAGCTTTTCTTTGCTGCTTTTTTCTCAGCCTTGGTCAGCTTGTGATCCTTTCGGTTAAGGAGCAGTGACTCATGCTCAAAAGGCTCCTGGGGACATAGGAGGACATTGATTTAATTATCAGTCTGTGCCAACACAACTGATATACAATGAGGCTTACTCTGAAACTGAGAAAGGGCTGACTATCTCCAGCACTCGCAAAGAGCCTGCTTACAGACACATAAGCAGGTTTACTGTCTTTTTGTCAAGAGTATAACTCACAACTTTAACCCAGCCCCACCTTTAGATAGCCCAAATCTGCCTTCTATATCAAAAGGATGGGAGAGGGGCGCCTGGGTAGCTCAGTCCATTAAGCATCCAACTCTTAATCTCGGCTCAAGTCATGATCTCATGGTTTGTGAGATGGAGCCCCGCGTTGGGCTCCACACTGACTGTGTGGAGCCTGCTTGGGATTTTCTCTATCTCTCTCTCTCTCCTTGGCTCACACGGGTAAAGCACGTATGCTCACTCTCTCTCTCTTCCAAAATAAATAAACACTTAAAAAATAAAAGGATGGGAGAGTTCAGAGAATTACTAGACTACATTTCTAGAACTTTACCCCTTCTTTCTGCTAGGAAAAACTCACACTGGACAAATTATTCCACATGGCTGAGCTGAGCACTGCTAGAATAAGACTGGGGTGGGAAACTTCACAGGGTAAGGAGAGAACCAGATGAGTTCAAGTCTTCTGTATGAAACAAAGCTTCAGATGAAGGAAAGTAGTTTGCCAGACAAGCTTCCCTGAGTGGAGACTGCTGTACTGGGAACTGCATGCATCCCAGGCTCTCACCTTGGTGATGAGGTGAGGGTACTTCAGACAGGCAAGTTGGAGTACTGGCTCCTTGATCCCCTTTATGTTCAAGGATGCTTGGGGAGCTGGCTCCTTCTCAACAAAGTGCAGTAGGTTCTCCACCTCCTTCCGGGTAAAGTTCAGCATTGGATTGAGATCATCCACCACCCGATCTAGAAGCGAGAAGACATGGAGAAAGTCAGTATGTGGCAGAGAAGACTGCAAAAGCACAGCTACAAACGTTGGCAGACAAGAGAGGTTGTGGTTGGTATAACTGTCACTAATATCTAAACTACCTCAGTCCATCCCATATTTGAAAGTCAAAGACCAGGTCTGAGGCCCTGGTGAAATGGAAATATCATAAGAGAAACCTGTATACCTACACTCAGTTCTTATCATTAAACCTGCCCAGGACAAGTTGAGGTCAATCACCTCTTAAGCAATTATTTGAATCAGAATGAGATGGGAGGAACTGCTGACTTTCTGTGATTCAAAGCTTACCTGTGTTCCTACAACCTGGCCCTCCCCTCCCACCACTGATACAATAAGGATAATATTGTGCCTGAAAGATGCCCTACCTGACATGCCCTGCTTGGAAATTTGTCGGTCATAGATCTTCTTTTCAAGGGTGAAATCAGCCACAAGGCGATAGATGTGACAGGGCTTTTTCTGGCCATAACGGTATACCCGACACACTGCCTGGGCATCATGGCAAGGGTTCCAAGAAGCATCAAACACCACCACTCGGTTGGCACCGATCAGATTCACACCCAAGCATCCAGCCCTGTAAAACACAAGTCAACAGTCACAGAACCTTTCGTTTTAAAGAACGTTTTCAAACTGAAATTTGACTGTGACTGATAGCCCCATATCACCTCCTTTGTTCTAAGCATGACATACTGGAGGATTGTACTCTCCTGCTGATGAATAGTACATTGCTCAAGCCCTGAAAAGTATGCCCTGAAAATCCAAAACAGAAGTGTTGACCAGTTTTGAAAGAAAACCCACTCTCTCTCCTCTGTAATTAGTAAGGCCCCTGCATCCTGGCCCCAGAGTGATGTTACTTGGTGAAGGGAAACCTCTGCATACAGATGTTTCTGGTGTGTTTAGTCTAACAGCTTAGGAAAATGACTAGTTCACACCCATCAAGGGCATTCTGATGGCAGAACACAGCACAGCCTTCAAGCTGCTTGGCATAAGACAAATAATGCCATCGCCTTTTACAGTTACATTACACTTTCTGCTTTTTAAAGCACTTTCACATTAATCCCATCATCTAAGACTCAGAATACTCCTGAGAGAAAAGCTAAGTATGACTATTATTAATGAAGGGCTCAAAGAACTTCGTGACACTATCATGATGACTACCCTTCTAACACAACTTCCTTTTGGGGTCCCCTCTCTGACTTCAAAAACAAGTCACAAACCCGAGCAGATCTCTTCTGATGAAACTTGGATGAGCCTTTGGGTACCTGCCCACGTGGCTAGCTGCCCTGAATACAGCCCTCTGACCTCCGCTCTCAGGATCCACTCACCTTGTGGACAGAAGGAATAGCCAGGTGGTGAGGTTGCTGGGATCATTGAACTGATTAATGAGCCGCTCCCTCTCAAAGGCAGGGGTGCTACCATCTAGCCCTAGGACAGAAGGAAAATCACAAGAAATGGACATATAAGGGCACAGGTACACAGCAAAATCACTGGGCAAATGTATTTTTAAAACAAAACAAATACACTACAGTATTCTGATTCCACCCCCATGGACATTCCATGGGTCTACAGTGAGTCCCAGGCACCTATAATTTTCAAATATCGCCATGTGCAACAAGGATTACAAACTATGTTTCTCCCTTTAATAGACAAACTAATTCTAAGGTCAAGGTTCCTAGACTTTAGATTGCATAAGAACCACTCTAAATACGGAAGCTTGGTAAAAGCTGGCTCAGGGTGACCTCTCTACTTCAGTCCTGTAAATCCTGGTGAGTGCAGAAGGACTAAGAGTTCTGTGTTGTGATATGGATGTTGTCCCTCCACCAGGAATTTGCATTGTTAACAAACTCCTATGATTAAGAGCTTACTATAAGGAGACATTAAAAAGAATAGATCTGGGGCAGTGGGATGGGGCATATGGATGAAAAGAAGGAAGTTCAAAGGAAGGGGAAAAAGTAACCTTCAATTAAGAAGCATGAATAACAGCAAAGAAAACAATCAACAAAACTAAAAGGCAATCTACAGAATGGGAGAAGATACTTGCAAATGACATATCGGAGAAAGGGCTAGTATCCAAAATCTATAAAGAACTTATCAAATTCAATACCCAAAAACACCAAAAAAATTCAGTTAAGAAATGGGCAGAAGACATGAACAGACATTTCTCGAAAGAAGACATACAAATTGCTTAAGACACATGAAAAAATGCTCAACATCACTCATCATCAGGGATGATTAAAACCACAATGAGATACCACCTCATACCTGTCAGAATGGCTAAAATTAATAACTCAGGAAACAACAGATTTTGGCATGGATGCAGAGAAAGGGGAACACTCTTACACTGTTGGTGGTAATGCAAATTGGAGCAGCCACTCTGGAAAAGAGTGTGGAGGTTCCTCAGAAAGTTAAAGATAGAACTACCCTACAACCTAGCAACTGCACTACTCGGTATGTATCCAAAGGATACAAAAATATTGATTCAAAGGGGCACAAGCAAAAAAAAAGGGGGGGGGGGACATGCACCCCAATGTTTATAGCAGCATTATCAACAACAGCCAAATTATGGAAAAAGCCCAAATGTCCACTGACTGATGAATGGATAAAGAAGATGTGGTTTGTATGTATGTAACATACAATGGAATACTACTCAGCAATGAAAAAGAATGAAATCTTGCCATTTGCAACATGGATGGAGCTGGATGATATTATGCTAAGTGAAATAAGTCAGAGAAAGACAAATACCCCATGATTTCATTTATATGTGTAATTTAAGAAATAAAACAGATGAACATAGGGAAGGAAAAATAAAATAAGATAAAAACAGAGAAGGAGGCAAACCTAAGAAACTCTTAACTATAGAGAACAAACTGAGGGTTGCTGGCAGGGAGGTGGGTGGGGGATGGGCTAAACGCATGATGAGTATTAAGGAGGGCACTTGTGATGAGCACTGGGTGTTGTATATAAGTGATGAATCACTAAGTCACTCCTGAAACTAATACTACCCTTAACTAACTTGAATTTATATAAAATCTTGGAAGGAAAAAAAAAAAAAAAAGCAGCAGCAGCATGAATAAGAGAGGAGCGGCTACATTTGTCACCCTAGGGAAAAGAGAGAAAAGGACAAAGCTAAGGAGATGAAATACCACATGGAGGACTGGATGATGACTGTTATAGGAAGTATCAGTTTAATTGGTATTAGAGGCTCCTTCAACTGGCACCCCAACCTACCTTTCCAACCTGAGTTCCCACAGTTCCCAAGCACAGCTCAGCATTGGGTCTTCCTACCACCTATGAACCTCTATTCTCTAAATACTTCCTTTAGGCCAGTGTTTCTCAACAAGGGTTATTTCCTTGCCCTCCCACCCTACAGGGGACAGTTGGCAGCGTCTGGAGACATTTTTGGATGTTATAACTGGGTGGATGCTACTGTCATCTAATGAATAGCGACCAGGGATGCTACTAAAAGTCCTACAATGCACAGGACAGCACCCCCTTGCTGCACCCCCCCCCCCCCCCCCCCCCGCCCAACCTACAAAAAGAATTATCTGGCCCAAATGTCAATATCTGGACAGTAAGTACATGAGGTTAATATTTCTCAACTTTTGTTTTTCATGACCACCCCCTTTAAGAAGCCTTTTTATACATTTTTTTCCCCAATTGACACGTCCCTCATGAAAATTTAAATGCCACAGATATACTGTATATGTTTATTTACTGGATGCCTATTTGAGCTTTATATTTTTGAAAAGTTGTTTTTTTTTTTTGTCCCCTCAAGAACCAATTTTCACCTTCTTAGGGATACTATCTCCCCTGTACAGAATGCATGATCATGGCCTATATTCACTCTGTTGCTTCTTCCTAGAATGATCTTTGGGCCACACTAACTCTGTATATTCAAATTCTCCCCATCTTTACCAGTCTACTGCAAGTTCTGCCTCCTCCAGGAATCCTTCTCCAATCATCCTTCCCACAACGATTCTATTCTCCTTAGAACCTATAAGGGCACTCGATCAGTGCTGCTTTGTATTTGTCTTGGAGTTGCTGTATCTCAGATGAAGACAAGGTTTATGTCTTCTACTTCTCTGCTCTCCCTGTATCTTGCCCAAGCTCCCCAGCCCCTAGTACAGTGCCTCACACATAGCAGCTTGCTCTCAATACCTCCCTGCTTTTGGTTACTCCGGATACTCCTACACATTTGGTGGAGAACGGAGTAGAAGACAAAAATGCAGAGAAGGAAAGGAAAGCCTTAAGCAGACCCTGCCAAGGCTCCAGAAACAAAGCAGCAGTGAACTCACGGAAGTAGCTGACGTTTCGAACCCACTTCTGTACTCCTTGCCCATCAGCACCAGGTAGACAGGGCACTTCTCGTTTCCCTAGGAATTCCTCGATGAGAGCCAAAGTGGAAAGGCTCTGGCTGGAAGGGACAACATTTGGTTCAGAAGGCTCCCAGACCCAAGGGAATCTTGTTCCCCAGTGGACTCACAATCATATATAGCCTTCTGACAGTGGGAGCTCCCAGAACCTGCTCCCCATAAGAGGTAACCCCACAAAGAACCACTAGGGGTATTCTCCCTAGCTCATAATGGGAGCAGAGTCGTCCATACACTTATCACCACCCCCACTAAATTTGCTACCCTATTACTTCCTCAATTCTTCCTCAATTACTTCCCCTAAATTCTGGGGTTTAGCTCAGTACATAGTAACAAATAGCATCAGCATTAAAAACCAACGTTACATACGTTAGATCAAACTACAGGCCACAATCAAAATTATGGGTCTTACTAGGGCTTTCAAGTTATAAAGAGAAGCAGTCTCCTCAGAAGTGATATATAAAACCAGCGGAACACTAAACTCTCCCCCAGTTAGAATTACCGCTCTCCTCTCAACGTGTGCCACACATGGAAACCTTTACTCTGAGGCTCCCAAGATACCCCTTAGCTCTCATGGGGGCATAATCTAGCCAGAGCAAAAAGAAAGCATGTCTGTTTGAAAGAAAATATGTCTGTTTCCCTGAAGAGTCAAGCCTTGATGGAACTCAAAACTCTGGCCACAGAATGTAACTCTGGAACAAATCATATTACTTATTTGACCTTACATACAAAGCAACAAAAAAAAAAAAAAAAAAATTTTTTTTTTTTTAAGTAGACTCCACACCCAGCGTGGGGTTTGAACTCACAACCCTGAGAGCAAGTGTCACCATGCTCTACTGACTAAGCCAGCCAGGTGCCCTCCTCCTTAATTGTTTTTAATTAAAAAAAAAAAAAAAAAAAAAAAAAAAAGGCCGGGGAGGGACCGAAGCAGATTAGATCAGAGGTCAGCAAATGTTTTCTGGAAAAGGTCAGATACTAAATATTTTTAGGCTTTGCAGACCACATTCAGTCTGTTGAATATTCTTCTTCTTCTTCTTCTTCTTCTTCTTCTTCTTCTTCTTCTTCTTCTTCTTCTTCTTTTAAAACATTTAAAAATGTAAAAACTAGCTTTCAGGCAAGCCACAGGCCAGATCTGATGTGGGCCACAATATGAAGGGTTAGACTATGACTCCAATGTCAGCCTAGGGTTTTAAACAGTTCTCTGCAGAGAAATCACATTGGGCAAAATAAGAAACTCCAAGAATGAGATGAAATGAAAGAAGGTCCTCACAAGAAGCACTGGTTTGCAGAGGCATGAAAACAAAACAAAACAAAACAAAACAAAAAAAAGGAGCTGGGGTTACCCCAGACAGTCTTACTCTGTAGGGGCTATGTCACTCTACTATAGATACACAGTAATACTGGGGAATTTCTCTTCCTACCTGAACACGAGAATCTTGTCCCCAAGCTTCACACTTTCCTCAATCAGGTGGAAAAGCAATACCATTTTGGGAGAGTTCTCTAAGACCCCAGTCTGGTAATTAGTCAAAAGGTCCTTGGCCTGCAATAGAGAAATGAGGCAGCTTAGAGAAGGTCCGTGGCCAGATCACTAGAAATAAAATTCACTCCTTCCAAGGCAGAAGCTCATGGGCAACCTTTATAGTTCCCTGCAGAGACTTGGCAGCACAATGCATTGTACAACCCCCACCCTCTTCCCACATAGGCTTTGCTTTGTACCATCCCTTCTCAGCAGTGGTTTATGGGCATAGAAGTTTCTGCTTGACTCACCCATTCATATGTGACAATGTTGTTGCCTCGCTCCTGGAAAGGGTTGAAACCAACCCCTTGTAGGAATTTGCTATTGGTTGCTTCTCCCATTGAGGAAGCCAAGGTGCTGTCCTCCCCCTTGCCTTTTGTTCCCTGTGATGGGCAGCGAGCACTAGTCCCAGCTGAGCCAAGTTCTTCCACATCTAGGTCCTGCTCATTGGCCAGACTCTCCTTCTGAAGGGCTTCATACAGCACATCCGGGTGATTCCAGATCTGGAGTTCAAGTTAAAGGGGAAATGACACAGGGCAGAGAACAAGCTAAGGGTGTCCCAGAGAGTCAGGAAACATGTACTTGCTGAAACACACACTGGTCCTACAGCATACACTGTCACGCTAAAAATTAAAGTATCTCCAACTCCCTCATAGCCAAAGAGCCTACGCATTCATTTTAACTAACTGTGATCACCATAACACAAGGGGAAGAGTTCATACCAGCAGGCATGCCCATATGCCCATAGGCATAATCAAAAAGGCTGTGTCACAAGCCTTGCATTCTTATTTAAATAAGGGTAAGAATGTCCCTGTTTCACTGTGCGGCTACAGCCAACTACTGTCTGAAACTACAAAACAAGACCAATCTCTTCCTATGGACAAATGTATCTAACTTACAGATGACCAACCAGAAGTCATTTCAGGGACTGTTCCCAGCAGGAGTTGAGAATTCCTGGGGTGGGGGCAGAGGTGGGGGGATAGGAAGGGTGTGTTGGCACTGTAGCATCCTCACAGACCATATCTGCTGTAGCTTCCTGGCCCTGGTCTAGGACTGTGGTTACAAAAGAAACATTTTGAAATCCCATCTGCCCCTGACATACTCCTTCAGTTGACTCATTAAAGCAGTGGTCAGTTGGGAATAATACCCAACAGGTTGGCTGACAGCTGTCAAAGAAGCAGGTCCTTCATTAGTCAACAAGAAGCACATACTAAAGATAAGTCAGGGCTCATCAACCTATTCATGAAGTTTAGTGCTAGATACCTGGGCCTTGCTATCCCCAAACCATCTCAAACATTATCAGGATGAAAGAGGTCTCAATCTGATTAAACGCAGAATCAAACACAAGGTACCCCAATAACTTGTCTAAGCTATATATTTCTTGAATCTTGATTATGCTAACAGTCAAAAACTGCCCCACAATGTTTTTCCACTACCCCTTTCTCCCAAGTGAAAAAAAATCAGTGAGAAAGGAAGTGATTTCTCAAGTTTGGTACCACAAGTTGACCAGATGAACTGCACAACTGCAAGGAGCACCATTTATATCACAGGCTGAGTGGCACCCCCAGGAACTGTGCAGCACACAACCAGCATATTTCTCCTTGGGGCCCCCAGTTCTTCAATGCAGCAAACCGAGGGGGACCCCTGTCACTTTATTCTTCCCTTATCAAGGACTCCTAGCAGGAATAACTTCTTTGGGACCATGTGCAACCTTCATTCATATCTCAGTATTCCCTGAGGCCTCAACACACCTTGCAGCACACACAGAAAGCCTTGAGGGGGTTCAGCCCCAGCCAGCCACTGCTACCACAGTCTCGGAAACGGTCCATGAACTGTGTGTACAAATCTCGCTGGATCTTTGAGAGCCGCACCAGGATCACATTTTCTTCCTTGGCAGGTAGATGAATCTTCAGCACAGTGTGGCCTCTCCTACGAAGGCAGAGATCAGAATCATCAAGCCAGTGTGGCCAGGAGGGGTCAGTGCAGGATAACAAAAGAATCCTGCATTTCTGCCACACCTCCTTTTGAGGATCTCAACATTCACAACAGACTTAGAACAATAAGGATTGGTTTAGCGACCATCAGAAGAAACTCATTTTAAGGATAAGAACTAAAGCAAAGAGGATTGGGTGGCAGAGACCGGGAGCTCCAGGTTCATACCCAGATCTAGGGCTGTTTCTCTAAGCTTTCTGCACATATTCCATCTTAACAAGGAAAAACAAGGAAATTGTTTTAGACCAGCCTAACTACATCTACCGAGATGCTGACACTGGTGAGGCCATGCCCCCGGGAACCAGCATTTCTATGCTTTCAGAGTCAGCAGAAGGCTAGCTCTCTTTTGCTTCTCAGCAAGTAAGGTAGGTATCCCTAGAAACTTCAAAGATTAACTTCTGAGAGAAGTACTTCTAGGCCAAACTTTCAGAGGACTGAAACAGTGGCTATCCATCATTTGTGTGCTATTCAGGAAAAGCTACTCAGTAAAAGGAAAGTTTTACTATCACCCACTAGGGAGGGACCCTCCTGCTGTAACAGTCCCCCTTTGGGACAGCTTTGCATGCCTGTTACACCAATGGGTCTCTGATGGTTCAAAACACAGGGCCCTGAGGATGGCTCACCTCTGCACAAAGCCTTCCAGGAGGCTGTGCAAGACGTGGCTCCGGTACCGCATGAGGCGGACATCCTGAGGCGTGCTGTCAATACACTGCCCATTCAGGATGGGGCGTTCAAACATGTTGCTGAACTCCTGCCGGGTGCCGAGGAAGTCTGGGCGCACAAAGTCCACCATGCACCAGTACTCAATGAGGTTGTTCTGCAGGGGGTACCCGGTCAGCACCACTCGGCGGCGAGAGCGAATGTTCTTCAGGGCCTGTGAGGTGCTGGCCTGGCAGTTTTTGATGCGGTGTCCCTCGTCACAAATCACCACATCAGGGCCAGGGCGGCATAAGGCCTTCTCAAACTCTAGGGAGGGAAGAGGATCCGGAGTCAGAGGGTGAGAGGGCCTGCTCTTAGTCAACAATATGAGAAGTAGGGGTGCACCCTGGAGGAGACAGAAGAAATGAAGGAAGCAGGAAAGCAAGAGTCAGCCCCCATTAGTGAAAGGGAGCCAGCCACCCAGGCTCATGCGCATTTGGTGTGACACGTTAACCTGGACTATTGACTCTTGCAGTAAATATCTCTTTTCCCTCTTTCCTTTCCTTATCTTTTTTCTTTTTCTCCTTTACACTCAAAGTAAAATACCTCGCATTCCTACCTAGGGCTTATATCAACTGGGTGGCGGAGAGTGTGACTTTACAGACTACCAGCCTAGGATTAAAAATGGGTCTGAGTGAGAGGCACTCAGATGGCTCAGTCGGTTAAGCATCCAACTCTGGCTCAGGTCATGATCTCACTGTTTGTGAGTTTGAGCCCTCCATCAGGCTCTGTGCTGACAGCTCAGAGTCCGGAGACTGCTTCAGATTCTGTGTCTCCCCTTCTCTCTCTGCCCCTCCCCTGCTCGCCTTCTGTCTGTCTCTCTCAAAAATAAACATTTTTATAAAAAAAACCTTTTTTTTTTTTTTTTTTAAATGGGTCTAAGTGAGACTGACGGGAATCATCCAGATACTTCAGTCGACTTTCACCATTGCCAGTGTCTCTGCGCCATCTGCAGGCTGGCTGGTGGGGAGCTAGCTAAAGGACAAAATCTTTCTGGAGTTACCTGCCAGTCATTGCTAAATGGCAAGTTCATCCCAGCTCTACCACAGAAGCAAACCTAGCACAAACATAATCTATAGATGGAGAGACCTATAAAATGAAACAGCCTCTGAACCTAAAAAAAACTTTCTTCCCCAAACAGGCAAAGCCCTTAGAAGATGGAGCAGAACTATCACTACGAGAGGAATGACTTTCACTAAAACAAAACAAAACAAAACAAAACAAAACAAAACAAAACAAAACACAAACCTGGGATAAATTCTCCTTTTATAAAGTCACAATATCATTATTACTCTGCATATCAGTGATTTAAATACTTTGTAAATATTTTCTTAATGCTACCCCAGAACACCTCTAGGATGTGATGAGAGGAAAAGTCACTTTCCTAACTGCTCTGTGAGAGAAAAAGGGTCAGATGGGCAGGGGAGTCTCCCTAAGCCAGTCTATGAGTGGCCCACCCAGAATCCCATGACAGGCAAGGAAAGCAATATCTTCTGAGAGCCAGTGGAGGTCATCCCACCTATCTTAGGGACCTGGATTTCTGGTTCATGACAATACAACTCACATCAATAATCTTCACATCTGACTTAGTGCTACCACAGACACTATTTCTTCCTGAAACACTACCCCTAAGAGTATCCCCAGGATAGGCTACCCACCTCTCCGAAACTCCTGCTGTCGATCTTCCTCATCCAGATCAATGATGACCGGGTGAGAGCGTTTCTTGGTTTTCTTCGATCTACCTGTGGCAAAGGATTTCTTCAGGGTGAGGAGTCTGTACATTTCGTACCCCATCAGTAGTACCCCACCCTCTGATACCCAATCAGCCATCACTTTAGCACGAGCTGCCATTGTCCTGCAAGAGTGAACAGAGAAAAAAATTATTGCTTCCACTGCTCCCCAGAAAGAATTGCTCACAATTAGAGCTGTGTTGATGTACATTCAGAAGTCCTTATTGCCAAGGACTTCAGTGGCAGCACCATAGGGCTTGCTGGCTGCCCCCCTTCCCAGTATCCCAAAGATGCTAACCACACTGAGGATGGACGGGGAGGTCACCAATGACAAGTTAAACATCAGAAAAACGGAAATGCAATGGCACAAGGCAAGCAAAAGTAATGATTCCCTTGGATGTACATGCATGACTACAATTCTACATTTGAGGGAGAATTTCAAATTATTCCCATAATAAACACAAGATAGTAAAAGCAAGGGCAATATTCTGCATTTTACCTTCCCAGGCCCCGATGAGCAAAGAGCTAAGGACAAGCAGTAAAGGAGAAAGGGCAGCAGAGCCCAGATGACACTAAGAGCACAGTCTCTCCACTCCTAAACAACTGAGTCTTGATTCTAATTCATTAACTGCATGTGGACTAACAGTCCTGAAACCCAAGAAAGAAGAGCAGGTGATCAACCACCTAGGGGGCCGCCCACAGTCTCCTCATTTTGATGTATGTGCCAAACATCACAAAAGGCAGCCTCTGAAGAAGAGAAAGTCTATCTTCTCAATTACCCATGCCAACAAGGGGAAAGGGTAGCATGGATGGCTGGCTTGGACCAAGAAATAGCTTTAGAATTTTGGAAATCAAATTGAATGTATAGAATGGAAATATAATTTTATTCAAATCTAAAACAAAAGTTTACCCTTTTCAAAACTTGGAAGTTGTACCAGTAAAGGTCAACTGTAAACAGGGGCTTAAAAGAGACTGCTGATTGGGCTTCTAAGAAAGAGAAATGTAAAAGGTGAAAAGTTAGAAGATGGATAGTTTCATTTCACCATGTTGAATTTTATTACCATTCACATGGGCAAATAGGATGATGTATGCGTATTTTTCAGGATATAAAAGCACCTTCAAGCAGAACATAAGACATTTTCAAGCTACCTAACTCTGACTTTATTGAAAAGCTAGGTAGAGAAAAAATGAGTATCAAGGAATGGGCAGTGGGGGGCAGGGGGGATGACCACATCAAGAAACCAAAAGGAATCTGGGTTAGTGCCCTGATATCCAGATCCTGGAAAGAAGTCTAAAAGGAAAGGGAGAAGAGGAGAGAGTAGGCCACTTACTTGTGCTCATCATTCAAGATGTGAACTTTAAAGAACCGAGGCTGGACTTCTTCAGGCTTGTTGTCAGCTGGAAGGGCTTCAGGTGCTGGAAGCCACATGTTGAACTCTGCCAACCAATTCTGAAGAGTATTAACCTGTCAGAAAGCCAAGTCCAGAAAAAGGATTTTAAGAAACAAGCTCATAGATGAGCTCATCAAGCTGTTTAGTACCCAGAAAGGCATTAACCCAGAGCTCCTCAGAGGGGTGACTGAACTCTTACCGGCACAATGGCAAGGACAGTTTTGGCTGGCGTGTGGCGGAAGAGGACGTCGATGAAGGAGATCACTTGCAAAGTTTTCCCCAGACCCATGCTATGGGCCAGGATACAGCCAAAGCCACTACTGGTCTTAAACCTCTCCAGGGATTCAACCAGATTATCATACAGGAACCGGATCCCACCAATCTGATAAAGGGCAAACAGAGGCAATAGTTAAAGGAGCTGGCAAAGACCAAGATTCGGTTTTATTCACCTTGGAATTAGAATTAAGTAAAGGAGCAGACACTATACCAGACAGTTGGTGTGGATGGCTACAGAAGTCTCCCTGTACCCTGAATGGTCTATTGGCTGATGACGGTCTTCTTAGAGAAAACACAGACAATCATTCACCTGGTACAATGGCCTATCTGAGGCAAAAATCTGCAGTACCAAATTCTTGACAGGGTCTCTCACTCAGCCCTTAGCCGCTCACCTCAAGATAGCCCATTCCATAAGGAGTTCTTATTGTGAAGAGTTCTTACATTGAGTCAACCTCTGCCTTCATGGAATCTCCACTCACTGGTTTTGGTTCACAGCTCTGGGTCAACAAAATCTACTCTGCTCCCTCCTATCAGAAAGTTCCTCAGACTTCTGACTCTTACATCCCTTCTGGAACCACTTCCAGAGTCAAATCAATTTCCTAACCAAGGCACTGTCCTGCAGACAGCATCTCAATCAGTCTTGCAGATCTCACAGAAGAAAGCTCAAGAGTATTAAGCCAAGAGATCTGATACCTTTACATGATATGGCAAACCTGAGACTTGCCCTTCCCATTCATCAGAAATCCTGAAGCATCTACTCCTCCTTTCTGGCTGAAGTGTGCGCTCCTGCTCTGACATTGGCTGCACTCCCAGAGGGGTGGCAAGACCATGGAATCACAGAAATGACTGGGGTTGATGTAAATCCAAAGGCCTATCACCTTGCAGATACCCACCTCACCAAGAAACTACTGGACCTTGTTCAGCATCCATGTAACTACAAGCACCTTCAGGAGCTAATGAAGCCACCAAAATCCTCAACAGAGCCATCTCTCAGTTCATCATGATGGCTGCAGATGCTGAGGCCCTGGAGATCATCCTGCACATTCTGCTGCTATGTGAGGATAAGAATGTGTCTTATGTATTTGTGGGCTCCAAGCAGGCCATGGGGTGGGCCTGTGGGGTGTCCAGGCTTGTCTTCACCTGTTTTATCATCATCAAAGAAAGCTTACAGATGAAGCAGCATATCTAGTCCATTCAGCTGTCCAACTGAAAGGCTCTTAGTCTAAAGAGGCAGCCTCTGCCCCACTCCTCACTGAGTCGTCCCCCTGCGGAGTTGTGTATCATATTGTCTGGGTTAGCATATAGTACTTCCAGCTACCTTCTCTTCCTATATTATACTACTAAATCTGGATTTTGCATTTTTTGTATTATTTTGTTTTACAGGTTGTTACCCATATATTAATCACCCACCCCAGTCCAATCTCCCATTTTACTCTCTCTGCCATCTTATCCTCCTGCCTCCTGTATCCTTTTGAAAAATGAACTAAATGCTGAGAACAGGCAGAAACAGAGCAGTGACACCATTCAAAGGCAGGGAAGAGCCAAGATAGAGATCTGGTTCTAGCTTTCAGGTGCTAATTTCCCATTGTGTGTAGGACATGATGTATGTAAACACCATTCACTTTGTGTCCCTTGTGCCTGGCATAAAAAATCATTCCATAAGTGTTTGCTCTCTATGGGGATTATGTAGCACTTGGGAAAAAGCATGTATCCTATGAGGTTGTTAGGTGTATGTCCAAGTGTCATGTGCTAATATGCCCCTGCTGTTTGCTTTGGTAATGTGATGCTATTCCCCCTCTCCCCAACTCCTAACCATGCCCCTGAGGGTGGCAGGGCAGCAGCATACCAAAGATGTGTTGCAGAATTCCGGAGCCTGTCTGGGCAAGTTAGACATGGGGCAGTTGACCTAGGTCTTGAAGGAGTTCACAGTGGCAAGAAAAAAGAGGGTCAACTTCTGCTGGAATGAAGAAGTCTGGGCCCAAGGCATGGAGACCTGACTAGAAGCTACAGTAAAGATGTTGGAGTCAAAGAAACATCCACTCTGGTGAATGGAGATGTCTTCAGTGGATACTTGGTACCAGCTCTGAGAGCCCTTACCCCTGCCACAGTGTGGGTCAGATGTATGTATTCTTCATCACATCAGAAAGACAGTACTAGTGTGCCATTCTTGTGAGCATCCTAATAAAAAAATACATTCATATTCCAATTAAAAAAAAAATCCTGAAGCATCAAGTGCCAGGAGGAAGGATCAGGGCTTTCTAATAACTGCTCGTGGTACCAAACAAGTACTTCACAGGCTCTGATGCTGACAACCACCAGCAGGTAATGTCCTCAGCAAAGAAGCTGAAAGGAAACAAAGAAAAGAATCAAGATTTGCTGTACCTGATGAGGTTTCACTGCCCGTGCCAACTGTGGGGCCAGGAAGACATTCTCCTCCTCCGGAGGGTGGTTCAGATTGACAAGGACCCGCCCCAGAGCATCACGCTGGTTTAAGACATCATTCACGTGGGTACCACCCTTCTCCTCTTCCTCATCTTCCTCACTGACAGATTCGCTGCTGTCCACAATATGCAGGGTATCTTCCTCTCCAGAGCTCAGTTCAATCACTTCTGAGATAGCCAACAAAACAAAACAAAAACCAAAACCCAGGGAGCAGAGATAATTTACTGCCCATTATCAAAGCTTACAGCATGGGAACAAAGTTAGAACTTGTCATCACTTATAAAATTTTGAGTTTTACTATTTCTCTTTTATGGCTTCAAGTTAAGACAAGGGAAAACCTTACATTTACAAGGAGACTCAGGGATATTTGTCACAGTCAGACCCCAAAATAAATGGGGAAGGACTGATTTCTATTCAGATGTACAGCCAATCAATCAGGGTGAACACTGAGTCAGAAGGAAGCAGAGACACCTCTGGCTCGACCTTACCATCTCGACTGCTTTTTTCATCCTCACTGCCACTGCTGCTGTCCAAACAAATGACTTCCTGGGACAGGACCCGAGGAGGCAGTTGGGGACCATCGTTTGCTCTTAAGACAATTTCCTCTAGGGAAAAAAAGATGGAAGGGAATGCCAAAACCACCTTTAGTGTAAACTTATTTCCCCAAATGATTCATCAGCCCTTTACCTTTGTCACTCTCAAGGGGACTATCCCCTGAGGAGAGAAGTTGAGGGTATCTCAAACACCTCAGTTCCCTTTCTAACTTCCCTTGTCTTTACTGGTTCTTATCTCCTGGTTATTAAGTATATATTACTAAGATATATAAATTATGTATAAAATATAAATATAATACATAAGATATGTAATATATATAAATAAAAATATAATAATAATTATTTTTTAACGAGGTCCAATGTGGGGCTCGAACTCATGACCCTGCTACCAAGAGTCGCATGCTCTACCCACTGAGCTAGCCGAGTCCCCATGAGGGGTACACGTTTAACCATCTTAACTTTTCATCTTATTTAAAAAAATTTTTTAATGTTTATTTTTCAGAGAGAGAGAGAGAGAGATCGTGAGCAGGGGAGGGGCAGAGAGAGTGGGAGACGGTGGGGCTTGAACCGACAAACTATGATATCATGACCTGAGCTAAATCGAGAGTCAGACACTTAACTGACTGAGCCACCCAGGTCTCCCCATTTTAACTTCTTCAGTAAAATATTTCTGATCATCTGCTCCTAAGAAACCGAATGACTCAAAATGATTCCTGAGAGGCCACGATCTTATTTCAGATCTGCCCTTAACCATTGTGTGTGCCAAAGGCCTCTTCTCCTTATACTTCAGGCAGGGCCTTTCCCACCAACTCTGCTGCTTACCAGGAAGGAACTCCAGGGGAACAGTAGGAATGGGGGCTGCGTAATCCTTCCTCTGCTGCTCCAGGCGTTTCCTTCTTTCCAACTCTTCCTGTTGTGCTGCTTTGGTAACGGGCTCCAACTGATCCTCCCGGAGCAGCTTTCTAAACATTACAATAAGAGTGAGCACTTGGGTTGGTTCACTGGAAATTTGGACAATGTAATGACAAGCTAAAGAGCTCATTGCTGAGCTCAGAGAGCTGAGGCAAGAGGAGGAGAAGCCATGTCAGTCCCACACACCCATGCAACAGGAGAGGCAAAAAAAAAAAAAAAAAATGGAGTGGGGCGGGGGGTGAACTTCAAGATTCAGGTGATTGTGGGCTAACATTTTTCCATATTATTTAACTTCCTGAGAGATGCTCCTGAAAACTCATCTTTGCACATAACAGATCAAAAGTAAAAGAGTAATACATGATTCATGAAGTTGAAAAGCAGTATTAAAATATAGAGTTGTTATATAGGAGGGTAGAATTATAGATCCTTATTTATCCCACATCCTCATTTCGTAAACTTTGAATAATACTTCCAAGCTATCATTATGTTAAAAAAATGAGAGTAGGAGAATAGGATATCATTTATCTCCTTTCGATAGCAAAATGGTTATGTGATGGAAGGACTGTAGGGGATTTAGACAGTGAAGGAAGTTCACATCTGCCATTCTCTTAGCTCAAGGAAGAAGCCTTCTTTGGGCCAGACAGGCCCTTGTCAATTGAAGTTGAGCGCTAAGAAAATGAGAACCCAACTTCTTTTCCTTTATCTTCCTCTGTTTTTTTTTTTTTTTAATTTTTTTTTTCAACGTTTATTTATTTTTGGGACAGAGAGAGACAGAGCATGAATGGGGGAGGGGCAGAGAGAGGGGGAGACACAGAATTGGAAACAGGCTCCAGGCTCTGAGCCATCAGCCCAGAGCGTGACGCGGGGCTCGAACTCACAGACCGCGAGATCGTGACCTGGCTGAAGTCGGACGCTTAACCGACTGCGCCACCCAGGCGCCCCTATCTTCCCGTTTTGAAATGTAAGGGAAAAATAAAGGAAAAAAACAGTCCAACCAGAGCACCCTATCATCCCTGGGCTGTCTCCCAGGACCTCCAGAGAGTGGAATACTCCCCAGTACAGCTTGAGCACCATCCGTGTCTGCCCCATAACCTCAGACAGCCTGGGGGTGGTCCTGAGCTGCATCTCCACTATTAATTGAGGCACACAGCTTATACTTTTCTTTTTTGGAAAGGGGACCCTCCTGCTCAAACCAGTCCTGCTACTGACAGCCTTCAAATGAAGGCAATATCTCTCTCTATTCCTTCCCTTCTCCTCTTACCCTCAGCACAGCTCACCGTATATTTCTCCTCATGTGGGAGGGCTTCTGAGCTCTCTTCTTTTTGGGGTCCTCGGAGGTGAGGCTCTTGCCTTGGTGGCGCCTAAGCTGCTCTGAAGGCTCAGACTGAGATGAGGTAGTTGAAGTGCACCGCGGTGGCCGCTGCCCATCTTCCTCCAGTTGGGCACACTCAGTGCCACACATGTCTTCCAGGGATGGGTCTGAAAAGACAAAGGGAGAGAGGTGCCAGGGACTGACATTTACTGGGAGAAAAACAGGTTTTGATGCCAGGCACACCTAGGTTCAAACCTCAACTCAGCATCTTATTAGTTGGTGATCTAAGGCAAGTGACTTACATCTCTCTGAATCTCAATGGATTTATCTATAAAATGGGAATAGTGATGCCTACATTTCAGAGCTGTTGTGAGGACTAAATAGTGTGTGTGTCTAGAACCAAGCCTGCTCTAGAGTAGGCTCACAACAAATGATAGCCCTCACACTTGCTATAATTTACCACTATGATCAGAGTAAGAAAGTTTCATGGCCACAGAATGCTCTGAAAGTGACAGTAGGTTCGAAAAAAAGCTCACACTCACCTGTGTGACACTAAGCAAGTCTCATCTGCCAACAAGAGGAATATTCCTCCTTTCACTGTCTTAAAGTGTTCACTCATTTAATTCATTGACCATTCAATGAGGACCTACAACATGGAAAACACTGTCCAAGATGCTTCAAGGGATATTTATAAGACTCCTTCCTTTCAAGGAGTTTGTTTTCTAGACATAATAAGGCAAGGTATGCTAAATACCACAGGAAGGACAGGCTAACTGACCGAGAGAACTTAAAATTTTAAGACGTCATTTTTCTAACCAGAGGTAATTAGCTAAACCAAGAATAATTGCCTTAGGGTCACAGGAATATGAAAGACACTACTTTGTGGTATTATCGCACAAGAAATATGGAAGGTAAAATGTGAGTGAAGCCTTGAAAGGTGAGCAGAATATCTAAAGGTATTGCCCTGAGGAGGCGGAAAGGGGATGAAATTCCTGGCAGAGGGAATGTCATTTGTGGCATCAAACACCCGCAAGGACTGGGGTGGGGTAGGAGGGTATGCACACCCCTCTTCCTCAATCTGCTGAGCAGCATTCTGATTACTGGATGGGCAGGCTTTGACAGTCATACAGACCATAAGCCTGTCCCCAAATCCACCAGAGCCTCCCAGATACAAGCACTACACAACCAAAAGGTCTTTCCCAAAGGTAAGAGCAATTTAAAACTAGAACATAAATGCTGTAACTGAGGTGCACTAGTCAATGCCACTTGGCTTTCAGGCAGGAAGGACTCAGGAAGTTTGGGGGTTTGGTGGGATGATTTTTGTTTGCTTTTAACTGAACTTTAAATTTTATTTGGATTTCACCAGTTGTTCACTAATGTCCTTTTTCTATTATAGGATCCCATCCAGAATATCATATTGCATTAGCTGTCATGTCTCAGTCTCTCTCAACTGTGGCAGTTTCTCAGTGTATTCTTGTCTTTCATGACCTCAACAATTTTTTAAAAAGTACTGGCCAGGTGTTTTGTGGACTGTCCCCTAATCTGAGCATCTGATGTATTTTCATGATTAGACTGAAGTTATGGTTGGGGTTGGGGGAGTGGAGAATACCATAGAGATAAAGTGCCCTTCTCATCACATCTTATCAGGGTACATGATATCAACATGACTTATTACTGGTGACATTAGCCTTGATCACTTGTTTAAAGTGGTATCTGCCAGATCTCTCCACTGTAAAATTAATATTTTTACCTTTCCATATTTTATTCATTAGAAGCAAATCACAGGGCGCCTGGGTGGCTCAGTTGGTTAAGCATCCGATTTTGGCTTAGGTCATGATCTCATGGTTTGTGAGTTCGAGCCCTGTGTTGGGCTCTGTGTTAACAGCTCAGAGCCTGGAGCCTGCTTTGAATTCTGTGTCTCCCTCTCTCTCTGTCCCCTCCCCCTACTTGCACCTTTTCTCTCTCAAAAATAAACAAACATGAAAAAAAAGAAAAATAATAAAAGAAGCAAATCACTAAGCCCAGCCCACATTCAATGGGAAATGAATTAAGCTCAATTTCCTGGAAAGAGGGGCATCAAAGAATTTCTGGACATATGTTAAAACTATATGCAAATAAATATTTAGAGTGGTAGGGGACTCTGAGGCCTTGAGGATGCAAATATTCTGTTTCTTAAAATTTACCCACTAATTTTAACATTCATCAGTGGATCTTACCTGGAGTAATTATTATTATGATGTTCTAATGGTGGTTTTCTCTTTCTCTCTGGGCTACTCCCTAGGTGGTACTAGTTGAATCCGGGCTCTGCCACTTGGTAGTTCTATGTTCATGGGTTCAACTTCTCTGAGCCATGGTTCCCACATTTATAAAATGGGGATGTCACCAGCTCTCTCAGGGAAAATACTCTTCTTTAAACCCATGTCTGCCAAACTCCATGGAACTCCATACTCCCAATCACATTGAACAGTCTAGCAGCAAACAAAGCTATGGGGCTTATTCAGCCATTCTGGGTAGCAGTGTTTATTTGCTTGGAAAACTCAAACTTTACATATCCTAATCAAAAATCAAAAATAAAGCAAAAGGAGAAGCAGAAATGATACAAACTGCATTTTTTTCTCACAAAATGAGTGTTTCTTACAAATACACATGCACACACACACACCTGCCGCATGAGACTGTACACATCTTCATTCCAAATCTCTCCACATGAGACTGCCACAAATTAGGCACTGCTGCTTCTCCTGCCCCCTCTGTCTTTTAGTTTAGCCTAACACACATATGAACATTTGAGTACCAGGCCCTGTGCCAAGGCACAATGGAATGGTCCACATGGGGAAACACATGTGGTGAGTGCCTAATAGCAACAACACTTTGGGAAGAGACACCCAATCCAGTCATGGAGGGTGGAGTACTTCCTTAGGAAAGGTGAAACCTGGGTTTAACCTAATACAATAAGTAGGTAACAGACAGTAAAAGAAAAGAAAGAACATTCTAGGCAGATATAGGAGCATAAGCAAAAGGAAGAGACTTTAAAATTATCCTTTTTTAAGTTTATTTATTTTTATTTTCAGAGAGAGAGAGAACAAGTGGGGAAGGGGCATAGAGTAGGAGAGAGAGAATCCCAAGCAGGCTCCACACTGTCAGTGCAGAGCCAATGTGGGGCTCAAACTCACACACTGTGAGATCATGACCTGAACTTATTCTCAACTGACTGAACCACCCAGGAGCCCCAGGAATATAGACTTAAAATAAGGTGGAATAGTTGGAAAAATACACGTAGTTCAATACTGGCTAAAATGAATTAAGCAAAACAGCAGCAGGAGGGGCCTTCCAACCCAATAACCATTTCCCTGTCTCTCCCCAGGAGCTCTTTGCCCAAGGCAGACTAAGATGTAGACCCAGATCCTTCCTGGATGCTGGCACAGAAGTCAGTCCCTGTCCCAGGGAGGACTACCTCAAGGCCTTGTCTTCCTAGCATTCTACATTCTCCCACCAGTTGTTTGGCTGAGGAGGGGAAGTTGATGTGGCCACTGTAAAAGTTGGGGATAGAAATGGGTAGTGGATGTGGACATGTGTGCACACATGCACACACAGTCCCATGTGAATACCCAGAGTGATTCACTCCCCTGCAGCAGCAGTGGAAGCATCTTCTTTGGCCCTCACACTGAGAGACCATGAGGGTTTAAAGCAGATAACCTTTGCTTTTTGAAGACAAAGGAGAAATGGCCAAGGGAGGCACCAGACAAGGAATGTTCATGATGGGGCACTGCAATACCATTAACATGAGCAAGAGGTTAAAACATCACAGTTCTCTGTTACCACAGGATCCACAGCAGGCCTTTTATAAAAGGTCTCCCAAAGACAGAGTCCAGGGTGGCAAGAAGCATTGGGAATGCAACATGAGCCCTGGCTTATGGACATCTTCCACCTACTGAGAAAGTAAGGTGCTACTGCTTTGTCTCCACCCAGACATGAGAACTAAAAGAGAAGCTCTGAAGGAGATGCAAGTCCGACTGGCTGCCCTCCCAAATCCACTACCCTCCCCTTAAACAGTCCTCTCCTATTTCCACCTGAAGCACTACAAGAGGAAAGCTCAGCAATTCTGTTTTCTTTAAGAACTATCATTCCTTCAGCCCCCCCTCCCCAAAGAGCTAATACTCCCTTGGCATTGTCACATAATATTACTGTCACCTTCTTCCTAACTCACAGCCCTGAATTCTTCCCTACTAAAAGGGAAGCCATAATATTCCTCCTCCCAAAGGAACAGATGGCTGGACAGCAGAGTCCCTAAGAGGGGATAACTATTGCTAAATAGCTACTTCCACCAACACTGCAGCTTGCCCTACATAGTTACACTTGAGGCTGGGTTGGTACACTTAAACTTAGTGCTTTGGTTCTCTGACCTGGTTCTGATAATGAAATTTGATGTTCTCCTGGCTTTAAGCCCTTTAGTTTCTATTTCACAAGCAAATTTATTGAGTAACCACTTGGAGGAACATTTGAAGCAAGGTTAGAGAGTAGGCAGACAGGACAGAGTCAAAGTATACAGGGCAGGCCTTGAATGTCAAGCCAAAGGGTCTGAACTTGATCTATCCAGGAGTGGGAATTTGTTGCCAACTGTTATATTTCTTTCTTCTGGTTCCTGCCTTGCAGAGTGGGCTGTTTCTGGAAGGAGGAACAGAATCTGATAACCTTTCAGTATCACAGACAAATTCACAATCAAACATTCCAACTTGTGAGGCCTAGCTATGAATTCCTATCTGACCCAGGATTGAACGTGGCTAAGTACAGCATCAATTTTAAAATGATCACCGTAGGTGTTCCTGGGTGGCTCAGTCAGTTGAGCATTCGACTCTTGATTTCGGCTCGGGTCATAATCTCACAGTTCGTGAGATCAAGTCCTGCATCGGACTGTGCACTGACAGCGCAGTCTGTTTGGGATTCAGTCTCTCCCTCTCTCAGCCCCTCCCCTGCTCACACACTCTTTCTCAAAATAAATAAGCATTTAAAAAATATAAAAATAAAATGATTATAGTATATACAATTCTCATGCACACTTAATTCAGACACAGGTTTCCCCTGTATTCTTAGAGGATACAGGTCTAAACCAGCTCCTTATCAGTAATCTTCAGCTTCTGGGTTCAACAACTACTGTCTGTTTGTTAAAGAGCTTTAATTTACAGATGTATTAATACTTAAAAAGTCTGCTGTCATGTAAGTCAATGTTTTATAAGTGCTTCACTGCTGCTTCATGATGCTTATTATGAAGTTTCTGGTTTTTATGTAGTATCACAATATATACCACATCTTAAACTGTTCTTAATAATAAACTATTATTTCAAAATTTCTATAATTAATTTTCCTCTAAGTTAGAATGTAACTTTTCACTGCATGCTCTTTTGTATCTTCTGAATATTGGACCTTGTAAATTTACAACCTAATCAAAATAATTAACTTTCAAAAAATAGCCCTCCCTAAAATTCTGGGATATACTCCAACAAAAGTCATTGAGGAAAAAGAGAAATGGTTCAACAAGGAGGTAAAGAGACATGTGGTTTAAAAGTCATCGACTATTACGACCCAAATTCAGAATCACAGAATCAGGTCTGGTCACAAATACCCCTGAACTTTCTCCTTCACGTGAGCCAGCTGTGAGCAGCAATCACCAGAGTTATATAAACACCAATGAACAGTTACATAAGCTTCTCAGGAATGAGTTATGAACACCACCATGACAAATATGACTAGGCAAATGAGGAGCTTTGAAAGAAAAATCTCTTTTTCACTCATTGGGGGTATAAGGTACAAACACTTCCAGGGCCCTTTCTCCAGATGTTCCATCTCTTCTTCTCAACCCATCTGTATAAACAAAGATCAGTGAATTCTAAGCCTTACCATATTCCTCTTGATGTAATGCGATAGGATGTATACACTGCAACTGTTACATATATGTGTCAAAACATTACTTGAATCTCAACACACCTTGAGATCTCACTCCCAGTTTGCAAAACCACAGGGAAAAAAAACTATGTTGGCAGAGTGGAGTGGCCACTGGAGAGGCCTGACACTGTCCTGAGGAGAACCAGCGGTGTGATGGAGCGAGCCAGGGACTGCTAACACCTGAGAAAGATTACAGGACAGCACGTACCAGAATGGAAGTCCAAGTCAAATGCAGAAGGACAGCCTCACTGAGTAACCAAGATTGTCATCTGTACCCGAAGTGATTTCAGCAGCAGCCAGTACCTGTGGTGGATTTCCAGGCGAACTGAGGCATTCTTAGATGAGACACCAAGAGGTGGTTAAAGCAGTATTACAACATCCAGGTAGCTGATTTCCAAGCAAAAGATGAGCTGACAATGTATTGATGTATTTGAATCAGCTGACAATGTAATAAGGATAACATCCATGATTTTTAGAAAACAAAAGAACTATGTTAAATTTGTTAAGCAAGACCACAAGGATGCAATCAGCAAAATCTAGAAATGCATAAAACTACAGTGACAAGTGAATCCTTTTCTTCTGAAAATAAGATGCAAGGAAAAAAAGAAAATGAAAAAGAAGTAGGGAAAGCTCAGATTAAAGAAATTTAAAAGACAAATGAACTAAATGTAGAAATGTGGAATTAACAGTAAAAATAATTTTTAAAAGATAATCAGAGATTATCTGGCTATTTTATGATACAAGGAATTGTTTATTTAAAATATTTAGGTTTGATAATGGTATTGTGTTTCTGTTTCTAGGACTTTATATGTTAGAAGACAAAGTAAATATACTTTGAAGTTTACAGATAAAATGTCACAACATTAAGGATCTACTTCCAGGGGCAGCTGGGAGGCTCAGTCAGTTAAGCTTCCAACTTCAGCTCAGGTCACAGTTTATGGGTTTGAGCCCTGCGTCAGGCTCTGTGCTGACAGCTCAGAGCTTGGAGCCTGCTTCAGATTCTGTGTCTCCCTCTCTCTCTGTCCCTCACCCACTCTCTGTCTCTCTCCCTCTCAAAAATAATAAAATAAAAACATTAAAAAAAAAAGTTGCTGGTAAGGTCTTAAAAAAAAAAGATCTACTTGGAAGTAATCCAAGGTTGGGGGGAACAGAAGAAACAACACTAACCTTGTATTCACAACTATGGCAGAGAATACTGGGAATACAGGGTTCATTTTACTATTGTCTCTCTTTTTTTATTTCGTTTGAGATTTTCCAAAATAAAAACTTCACAACTGTTTTAGAAGTCTTAATGGAAGATAAAATGTAACAAGCACTAATCTCTAAACTATTTAGATCTCAATTTTTCCATGTTTGTTAATATACATTTGCATATTCCACACTGATAACCAATGAATACACATCATTTTATGTTCTCCTTCGGTCACTTGTTACATACATATAAATATTTCTTTGACACACTCCACATGCTTGTCATTTTAATGGCAGGCTATCAGTATATCACAGAAGGTTTTTCATTCAGGCTGTTTCTTAGTTTTTATTTGCATTTGTAGTGGCAAAGACTTTAAATATTTAGATATTGGCAAACATTGCCTATAAAAAGTCTTGATAGTATATACTTTAGGTTGTGTGGGTCATACAGTCTCTGTTGTAATGAGCCAGCATTACCAGAGTAGCTCAAAAGCAGCCATACATATGGGGCGCCTGGGTGGCGCAGTCGGTTAAGCGTCCGACTTCAGCCAGGTCACGATCTCGCGGTCCGTGAGTTCGAGCCCCACGTCGGGCTCTGGACTGATGGCTCGGAGCCTGGAGCCTGTTTCCGATTCTGTGTCTCCCTCTCTCTCTGCCCCTCCCTCGTTCATGCTCTGTCTCTCTCTGTCCCAAAAATAAATAAACGTTGAAAAAAAAAATTTTTAAAAAGCAGCCATACATAAACATAGAAGTGAACAAGTGTAGCTATGTTCCAGTAAAATTTTGCTTACAAAAATAGGCAAAAACAATTTTGAAAAAGAACAAAGGAGAATACACACTTCCTGATTTCAAAACTTAATATAAAGCTACAGTAATCAAAACAGTGTGGAACTGGCATAAAGACAGATATAGAAACCAATGAAATAAGATGAACAGCCCAGAAATAAGCCCTCACGTACATGATCAAAGCATTTACAACAAGAGTGCCAATACCATTCATAGGAAAAGGACAGTCTTCAGCGAGTGGTGTGGGGAAAACCAAATATCCACATGCTGAAGAATGAAACTAGATCCTTAACTTATGCCATATACAAAAATTAACTCAAAATAGATCAAAGACCTAAATGTAAAACCTTAAACTATAAAACTTAGACGGAAACATAGGGAAAAAACTTCATGACACTGGGTTTGGCAATGATTTCTTGGATATGAAACCAAAAGCACAGGCAATAAAAGAAAAAAAAAATACAAACAGGACTTCATGAAAACTTAAAAATTTTTGTGCATGAAAAGACACTATCAACAGAATGAAAAGACAACCCATGGAATGAGAGTAAATATTTGCAAACCATGTATCTGATCTGGGATTAATATCCAGAATATATAGAGAACTCCTAAAACGTAACAACAAAAAACTGATACAAAAATGGCAAAAGATAGATATTTCTCCAAAGAAGACACACAAATGGCGAATTAATAAAAGATGCTTAAAATCACTAATCATTAGGGAAATGTAAATCGACACTACCATAACTTATCACTGTACACCCATTTAGGGTGGCTACTATCAAAACAAAATAAATAAAAGTATTAGCAAGGATGTGGAGAACCTTGTGCACTATTGGCAAGAATGCACAATGATGGCACAAAAAAAGACACTCAGATCAACGGAACAGAATAGAGAACCCAGAAATGGACCCACAAATGTATGGCCAACTAATCTTTGACAAAGCAGGAAAGAATATCCAGTGGAATAAAGACAGTCTCTTCAGCAAGTGGTGCTGGGAAAACTGGACAGTGACATGCAGAAAAATGAACCTGAACAACTTTCTTACACCATACACAAAAATAAACTCAAAATGGATGAAAGACCTAAAAGTAAGACAGGAAGCCATCAAAATCCATGATGATCCAGGAAAAAGCAGGCAAAAACCTCTTTGATCTTGGCCGCAGCAACTTCTTACTCAACACATCTCTGGAGGCAAGGGAAACAAAAGCAAAAATGAACTATTGGGACCTCATCAAAAGAAAAAGCTTCTGCACAGTGAAGGAAACAATCAGCAAAACTAAAAGGCAACCAACAGAATGGGAAAAGATATTTGCAAAGGACATATCAGATAAAGGGTTAGTATCCAAAATCTATAAAGAACTTATCCAACTCAACACCCAAATAACAAATAATCCAGTGAAGAAACAGGCAAAAGACATGAATAGACATTTCTCCAAAGAAGACATCCAGATGGCCGACTGACACATGAAAAAATGCTCAACATCACTCATCTTCAGGAAAATACAACTCAAAACCACAATGAGATACCACCTTACCCCTGTCAGAATGGCTAACATTAACAACTCAGGCAATGACAGCTGTTGGTGAGGATGTGGAGAAAGAGGATCTCTTTTGCATTGCTGGTAGGAATGCAAGTTGGTGCAGCCACTCTGGAAAACAGTATGGAGATTCCTCAAAAAATTAAAAATAGAACTACCTTACGACCCAGCAATTGCACTACTAGGTATTTATCCAAGGGATACAAGTATGCTGTTTCAAAGGGGCACATGCTCCTCAATGTTTACAGCAGCATTATCAACAATAGCCAAAGTATGGAAAGAGCCCAAATGTCCATTGATGGATGAATGGATAAAGAAGATGTGGTATACACACACACACACACACACACACACACACACACACACACACACACACACACACAATGGAGTATTACTTGGCAATTAAAAAGAATGAAATCTTGCCATTTGCAACAATGTGGATGGAACTGGAGGGTATTATGCTAAGTGAAATTAGTCAGAGAAAGACAAGTATCATATGACTTCACTCATATGAGGACTTTAAGACACAGAACAGATGAACATAAGGGAAGGGAAACAAAAATAATATAAAACAGGGAGGGGGACAAAACATAAGAGACTCTTAAACATGGAGAACTAACAGAGGGTTATTGGAGGGGTTGTGGGAGGGGGGATGGGCTAAATGGGTAAGGAGCATTAGGGAATCTACTCCTGAAATTATTGTTGCACTATATGCTAATTTGGATGTAAATTTAAAAAATAAAATTAAAAAAAGAATAAATAAAATTGAATTCATCATTATTCTCCCCCCCCCCCCCCCCCCCCGCCCCAAAAAAAAGAATGCACAATGACACAGCTGCTCTGGAAAACAGTAGGGCAATCCCTCAGTAAGTTAGAACACTGGAGTGCCATGTGATCCAGCCATTCCACTTCTGGACATATACTCAAAAGAACTGAAAGCAGAGTCTTGACATACAGGTGCTCACAGGATCATTATTCATAATAGCTAAAACAAGGAAACAACCTAGGTATCCACTGATGGATAAAAGGGTAAGTAAAATGTGATATATACATACAATAGAATATTATTCAGCCTTAGAAAGAAATTCTGACACGTGCCACAATGTGATTCTTTTTGTTTCTTTTATTATTTATTTTTAAATTTACATCCAAGTTAGTTAGCATCTAGTGCAATAATGATTTCAGAAGTAGATTCTAGTGATTCATCCCCTATGTATAACACCCAGTGCTTCATTAAGAAAAACAAGTGTCTTTCTTAATGCCCCTTACCCATTTAGCCCATCCCCCCACCCACAACCCCTCCAGCAACCCTGTTCGTTCTCTGTATTTAAGAGTCTCTTATGTTTTGTCCCCTTCCCTGTTTTTATATTATTTTTGCTTCCCTTCCCTTATGTTCATCTTTTTTGTATCTTAAATTCCACATATGAGTGAAGTCATATGATATTTGTCTTTCTCTGACTTATTTTGCTTGGCAAAATACCCTCTAGTTCCATCCACATAGTTGCAAATGGCAAGACCTCATTTTTTTTTTTTTTGATTGTCGAGTAATACCGCATTGTGTGTGTATATATATATATATATATATATATATATATACACCACATCTTCTTTATCCATTTACCCATTGATGGACAATTGGGCTGTTTCCATATTTTGGCTAATGCCGATAGCACTGCTATAAACATTGGGGTGCATGTGCCCCTTTGAAACAGCACACCTGTATCCCTTGGATAAATACCCAGTAGTGCAATTGCTGGGTTACAATGTGATTCTTGAAGACATTATGTTAAATTAAATAATTCAGTCACAAAAGGACAAATACTGCCTGATTCTATTTATATGAAGTATTTAGCATAGTTAAAATAAAGACAGAAAGTGACGGAGAGTGATGATTTAAAGGGTACAGAGTTTCAATATGGGATGATTAAAAAGTTTTGGTAATGGATAGTGGTGAAGGTTACAAAACAGTGTAAATGTACTTAATGCCACAGAATTCTACACTTTAAAATGGCCAAAATGGTAAATTTCATGTTACATATATTTTAACACACACATACACACAGTTGGCTTAGTCATTACACTAAGTTAAAGAAGTCTGACACAAAAGGCCTCATATTGTACAATTCCACTTATAGAAATGCCCAGAACAAGTAAATCTATATAGATAGCAAGCAGGATAGTGGTTGCAAGGGGCTGAGATAGAGGGTAATGGGAGTGCCTGCCTATGGATAACAGGGTTGTTTCTTGGAGTAATGAAAATGTTCGGAAATTAGACAGTAGTGATAGTTAAAAACCTTGTGAATATACTAAAAATCATTGAATTATAACTTTAAAATGTACCTCAATAAGAATATATACATATTTTTAAATGTTGGCTTGGTGCTTCTGCTTCCAGCTAAGATGGAATAGCTTGAGGCAAACCACTGCTTGCACTAAGAATAGCTAGAAACATGTTATTGAATTTAAAAACAACAAAACCTTTTTGAAGGCATTGAAGAGATGCTGAGAGAACCAGAAGTAGAAGGGACAAGATTACAGAGAAAGGGAAATTAAGAAGAGGTGAGCTAGCATTCTCCTGCCATTTATTCCCCTCTTTTGCCAAGTCTGAGTGTTGGGGCAAACTGAGAGTCATCCAAACTGAGGGCTGTTAATAAAAAGCAAAGAAACCAGAACTTTTGACAATTTCATGAGGCTAAAAAGACAAAAATTGAAGACACGAGGGACCATGATCCTAATGAAATGGGAAAAGCAAAACTGAGCCAAAAACTCAGTTCATTTTCATCAGGTCATTTGCTTTGCTCTAAAGGTGAGATGGGAGACTAAAAAGCTAAGCTAAAAGCCACTGAAAAGCAGAGAATATGTTTCTGCAATCTCAAGGTGCAGAGAAGGATTAGAAATTTAGGAACCACCAGAGCAGATGGTTCCAGGGAACACCTTCGTTCTCAAGTGGAACCTATGGGATGGCCTTACTCTAGAAACAGGGGTGTGCCAGGAGTAAACAAAGGCTTATAAACTATGATCTGACATTTATTCAGCTTTGTCCTGCTGGATTAAGGTGATCAGCCCCACTATATGTGCCTAGAAGAAGAAAAGGAAAACTTCTCTAAAGATATTATCCATAGTCTCTATAACTTTTTATGTACACTGCCCAGCATTCAATGAAAAATTACCAGCTATGCCAGGAGACAAGACCAAATGATCAAAAACTAAGAGGGAAAATCCTGGAATCATGGCCCAGTTTGTCCGTAACCTCACGGAGAAGGCCCCAGAGCTGGTGAAGGCTGCTGTGACTTGCTCGAAGACTCAATTGGCCACATTTTGACACTATGCCAAGGTTGAGTTGGTTCCTCCAACCCCTGCTGAGATCCCTACAGCTATTCAGAGCTTGAAAAAAATAGTCAAGAGTGCTCAAACTGGTAGCTTCAAACAGCTCACAGTTAAGGAAGCTCTGCTGAATGGTTTGGTGGCTACTGAGGTGTGGATGTGATTTTATGTCAGCGAGATCATAGGAAAGCGTGGCATCATTGGCTATGATATTTGAAGACCAATCTTTAACATCTGTCTATACTTGGTTTGTTATTTGAGTGTTTTTGGACCATGTGTGATCAGACTGGTATTTGAATAAAATAAGATAATGTATCAAAAAAAACAAAAAACAAAAAACTAAGAGGTGATAAACAGAAAACAGAACCAGAATCACTGGTGGTCTAGACACTTAAAAAATAATAATAATAATAAATAACTGATAAAATGTGCAAGAAAACAAAGAAATGGAGAAAATGAAAACAGGGATAATGTCACCAAATAATCAGACTCAATAAAAAAAGACAATCAAAGGGAAATTCTAGAAATAACATATATAATAACTGGAATCAAGAAGCTCTATGGATGACAGGTAGGATAAATAGAAAAAAAACAAAACACAACAAAAAACCATTCCTAGGGAGCTTATAGCAAAACTTTTGAAAACTAATACCAAATAAAAAGCTGTACAAGTAGTCATAAGTGGGGGAGAACACATTACCTTCAAAGGAGCAACAATAGGAATGGCAATGTATTTTTCAGACATGAAAGATGCTAGAAGACAGTGGAAAATCTTCTAAGTGTTGAAAGAAAATAACTGGCAACCTAGAATTTTGTACCAGCTAATACATCATTCAAAAATGAGGGCAAAATAAAGCAATTTTCAGACAAACAGAAACACACATTAAATTTGTTGCCAAAAAACATTTTCAAACCTAAATACCAAAGGGAGTCCTTGAGCCAGAAAAAAAATGATCTCAGACAAAAAAAAGAAAGAAAGAAAGAAAGAAAGAAAGAAAGAAAGAAATGAAGGAATGAAAAACACCATAAAAGGAAAGGCTCCTAACCTCTTCTAGTTGGTACCACCCTATTTGATGTTTGCTCAAATAAACTCCTATAAATAAATAAATAAATAAATAAATAAAGGAACAAAAAGGGTATAGATGAGGCAAATATAATGAATACTGACTATAGAAAAACAATAACATTTTATAGCATTTAAAATGTGTAGAATTAAGGGGTGCCTGGGTGACTCAGTCAGTTAAACATCTGACTTCAGCTCAGGTCATGATCTCCCAGTTCATAGGCTCAAGCCCCATGTCAGGCTCTGCACTGACAGCTCAGAGCCTGAAGCCTGTTTCAGATTCTGTGTCCCCCCCTCTCTCTGCCCCTTCCCCACTCATGCTCACTCACTCACTCTTTCTCTCTCTCTCTCTCAAAAGTAAACATTAAAATTTTTTTTAAGTAAAATGTGTAGAGTTAAAATAAGGATATATAACCTAAAAGGCAGGAAAGAAGTAAACAGATTTAAAATGCTGTAAGGTTAAAAATAAATAATAAGATAAAATAAAATAAAATAAAATAAAATAAAATAAAATGTTCTAAGGTTCTAATACAGTTGGGGAAGTAATAAAAGCAATGATTTATATTAGACAAGGATGCATACCATAACCTAAATAACCACTAAAAGCATAGTAAAAGATTGTATAACTAACAAGCCAATAGGGAGAAAACTGAATCATACAAAAACAAAAACAAAAAAAATGCCAACAACTTGATTAATCCAAAGGAAAAAGAACAAAATAGAAGATGATATAGAAAATAAACAGCAAGATGATAAATTTTAACACAACTCTATCAATAATTACATAAACTATAAATTGACTAAATATTTCAATTAAAAGACTAAAACTGTCAGACTGAATCAAAAAAACAAAACCCAACTAACTGGTGCAAGCATGAAAAACAAATAAAAACAGAGAAAAAGTTGAAAGTAAAAGAATAGACCAAAAAAAAAAAAGTAAAAGAATAAACACTAATAAACATTAATCAAAAGCTGACATATCTATCTATACTAAATCAGGTGAAAGAGACATTAGGGTAAGAAGCATTACTAGAAATAAAAAGGGATGTTTCATAATGACAAAAGGTCATTGTACAAAGAAAATATAACAATATCAATTCTGTATACCCACAACACCTTAGTGTCAAAATACATTAAAACTGACAAAACTGAAAGAAGAAATACAGAAATCTACAATCATAATGAGAGACTAACAAGTCTCTTTCAAGAATATGAGCCAACAGACAAAAACACCAGTAAGGCTATACAAGAACTGAATGAAACAACAAACCTGAATTAACAAACATATTTAGAACACTTCACTCAACAATGACAAAACACACATTGTTTTCAACAGCTCATGAATCATTTATCAAAATTGTCCATATACTGCACCATAAAGCAAACCTCAACAAATTTCAAACAAGTGAAATCATTCAGAGTATATATCTGACCACAGTGAGAGCAGCATAGAGATATTAGAAGCCTAGCAGTGCTAGGGGAAGAGCAATGCCAGGGGAATTGGGGAGTTGTAGACTTGCCAGAGTTTAAAGATGTCATTAACATTTTATATAACACCCCTGCCATCCTGCTGAGACAAAAGAAAGGCTGTCCCTAAGAGTATGAACCACATTCTACAGTAAGACCTATATACTGGATCCTCCCTAACAAAGCCTAAAACCAAGCCCTGACAAGGTCTGCAAGAAGAGAGAATTTAGAGATTGAGTCCTACCAAATTAGATTGGAAAACATCTTGGGCTTTTCACAGATTGGTACCAAAATGGCATAAAACCAAGGCTTCATAAGTTCAAGGTGATGGATCAATCAGTAACTGAGCTGCCTGTGAAAATTAGAATGAACAAGAATGCAGAGCCTCTACAATATATTATGTACAAAGACCATTTTATTTACTCAAAAATCACCAGATATGCAAAGAAACAGGAAAGTATCCATAGTCAAGAAAAATTCAATCAGGAGAAATCTAGGGGCACTTGTCTGGCTCAGTCAGTAGAGCTTGCAACCTCTTGATCTTGGAGTGGTGAGTTTCAGCCCCACACTGGGGGTAGAGCTTACTTTAAAAAAACTGAAAAAGAAAGGAAGGAAGGCAGACAGGAAGGGAGGGAAGGAGGGAAATCTAGATGGCCTAGATGTTAGACTGTCAGCCAAGCAGCAACCAAAAGAAGTAATAAATGTTATTGTTTTAAATCATTTAAGTTTTGGGGAAATTTATGACACAGTATTAGTAACTGAAACAGGAACTTGGTACTTGGGCTAAATAAGAATAAACAAATCAATAAAAAATTAGAGTATGGTTTTGCGTTTGGTGTTAAGTGGTGAGAAGAAGCTGGAAGGGTCATAAGGAAACTGGTCATAAAAGCCCAAAGGGTCTCAAGGAGATTATTGATGAAGGCTTAAAGGAAAATGTTACAGAAAGCTAAAGGAAAAGAAACACTGTTTCAGACAGTTTAGCAACTCTATCACCAGTAGTAACATGGAAAATTGATATCAAATCCAGGGTAGATCTGTAAGATCCTTTGTTATGATTTCAGAAATATTTAAAGTAGTGCCTCATAGACCTTTTCAAACAGACTAAAAGCCTCCTAAAGATTTTGCAGGCATGCCTAGAAGATCTCTGTTAAACAAAAGACTTAGAAAAAAGTCTTCAGATAAGAGAAACTGTACTTAGGGAGTGAATTCAAGAAACTACAACTAAAAGCCACATTCACACATGGATCTGAGTTAGATGACAAGATCTTGGACTATAAACTGATGCTGAAATGGAATGAAACTTTGAGGGTCTTGAGGAAAGGGGGCAGTGTATTTTGCATGTGGGATGATGTGAATTACTGTGGCCAGAGGCTGGAATGTGGAAGTCTTTTTTCCAAAGATGAATGTAACAATATCTTTCATCCCAATGCTTTCCTACAGTTTGACCCTGATCCTCCTCCTATTGAGAAATAAATTCTAATCTTTTTCTCTTGAATCTGGGTGGGCTTATGACTTGCTTATAACCAAAAGAATAAGACAGAAGTGACACTATAACTTCCAAGGCTAGCATAAAAGGCAATGTAGCTTCCACTTTGCTATTTTAACTGTGGCCACTACCTGCAACTGAAATTGACAGAAGTCTAAAATTCTTACGAAAATGCAAAAGTCCTACAGTAATCAAAATAATTTTTTAAGACAACAATGAAGTTGGAATTCTTGTACTATCTGATTGAAACTACAGTAATTATGATTTTGCCTAGGGATAAACATAGTAATTAATATAATACAGTCCAGAATTAGACCACACATTTATAGTCAATTGATTCTTTGTAAAGGTAATTAAAAGTAATTCAATGGAGAAAGATAATCTTTCCAACACACCATTTGCAACAGATACAATTCTCACCTCATTACATATTATACATAAACAATAATTCAAAATGGATCAAGGCCTAAATATAAAAGCTTAAACTATAAAACTTCTAGCAGAAAATGTAGTAGAAAATATTCGCAACTTTAGGGTTAGTAAAGATTTCTTTTCTTTTCTTTTCTTTTAATGTTTATTTTTGAAAGAAAGAAAGAGTGAGAGTAGGGGAGGGACAGAGAGAGAGGGAGACACAGAATCTGAAGCAGGCTCCAGGCTCCAAGCTGTCAGCACAGAGCTTCATGCAGGGCTCGAAACCATGAACTGTGAGATCATGACCTGAGGTGAAGTCAGACACTCAACCAACTGAGCCACCCAGGCACCCCTAGGGTAAGTAAAGATTTCTTAAGCAGGATACAAAAAGCTTGAACCACAAGTGAAAAAAATGATAAAAGTGCTTCATCAAAATTAAAAACTTCTGCTCTTCACAAGGCATCCTTAAAAAAAAAAAATGAGGGGTGCCTGGGTGGCTCGGTTGGGCGTCTGACTCTTGATTTCCGCTTAGGTCATGATTTCACAGTTTGTGGGTTTGAGCCGTGCATTGGGCTCTGTGCTGATGGCAAGGAGCCTGGTTGGGATTTTTCTCTCTCCCTCTCTTTCTGCCCCTCCCCTGCTCATGCTTTCTCCACACCCCCCTCTCAAAATAAACACTTAAGAACAAAGATGTTGATGAAAACCACATTCCAATCTTTAAAATATGCCTCTTTTCCACCCATGAAATAAATGACCACTGAACAATGGAAAAGCTTATTTAAAGTGACTACAATAAAATTACAGATTTTTTTTTTTACAACAAAGAACACTATCAACAATGTTAAGGGATAAGCCACAGACTAGATGCTACTTATAAAATAAATAGCAAAGGAGTTGTAAGTGTAATAAAGAATACTTACAAATCTGAAAAACTTCATCGCCTACAGTAGTCAAAACCGAAATCATTACTTCAGAAATGTAGGCTGGTTCTTGAAGTATTCCCACACTTACTCCAATCACTCAACTTTATTATTCCATCAGCCATGAGAAAACTCACACTAATTTTTTCCCCTCCTTAACTGAAGTCTCCATGCTAAACATTAATGCTGATCATATATACTCAGCCTGATTTACCCCATCCTTCCATCCCCCAGAATTCCAGAAGCAACACGACACCTAGCCATTGTAACACATTAAGGGAGGGAAACCCCACTACCCAGCATGCAAAGTTGAAGAGCTGAATCCTATCTGGAAACAGCTGCAGCCCATCCAAGAGCAACATATGACCCAAGGCACCTGGTGACCATGGCACCTAGCGATCTTCAGTCAGCTGCCTGGGGTGGGGAGAGCTCTTCCTTCCAGATCTGCTAAAGGTCTCGAGTGATAATAGACTGGCCACTCTTTCCTCAAAATTTTCCCTTGTAATTTTACTTCCAAAGGTCTCTTAACTGTCTAATAAAGATTTTTAAAAAAGATTATGTGAGGGGTGCCTGGGTGGCTCAGTCAGTTGAGCTTCAGATCCTCTGTCCCCTGCTTCTCTGCCCCTTCCCAGCTTGCACTATCTCTCTCAAAAACAAATGAAACATTAAAAAAAAAAAAACTTCGGGGTGCCTGAGTGGCCTAGTTGGTTGAGCGACCAAATCTTAATTTTGGCTCAGGTCATGATCTCACGGTTTGTGAGAACCAGCTCCGCGTGGGTCTCTGCACTGACAGCACGGAGCCTGCTTGGGATTCTCTTTCTCCTTCTCTCTGTCCCTTCCCCGCTTGTGCTCTCTCTCTCCCAAAATAAATAAATAAACGTTAAAATAAAAAATTAAATAAATACTTTTTTAAAAATTTTTTTTAACATTTATTTATTTTTGAGACAGAGAGAGACAGAGCATGAACGGGGAAGGGGCAGAGAGAGGGAGACACAGAATCGGAAGCAGGCTCCAGGCTCTGAGCCATCAGCCCAGAGCCTGACGCGGGGCTCGAACTCATGGACCGCGAGATCGTGACCTGAGCTGAAGTCCGACGCTCAACTGACTGAGCCACCCAGGCGCCCCTAAATAAATACTTTTAAAAATAATAAAAAATTTAAAAAACATCACCCTAAATAAATAAATCAATTAATAAATAGGGACTAGGCTAAGGACCTTAGTGGGAAGACTGAAGCAATGGACTATTGCCTTGCTTATTTCCCAAAGTATGAGTGATGCAAACATGGGAGAAATAAAAATAGAACTAAATACTCAAGCAAATTACTCCTGGAAACTTCAGGATCACTAAAGGGTCAGTGCTTCCTCCACCTGCCATTCAGCACTATAAGGAATAAAGTGGTTCTGGAAGCTGCAGCTGCTTGATGTTATATAACCAGAGAGAAGTGTCAAGACTGGAGCTGGTTCAAGGGACATGTCAGTCCATGCTGGGCTTCCTGCTCTTCTGTGAGGACTCCAATTGGCAGCCTCTCTCAAGGAGGCTAGAAAGCAATCTCCAGGCATCCCCACTGAGCCTGACAGCTGAGTGTAAGAGGGGAAAACAGGATCTCAGCATCATCAAAGTGGGGGTTTTAAAAGAAGAATGAAGAGAATAAGCCTGTTTATGGCCTTGGGGAACTGTTGCCCCTCCCTCTGGATCTCAGGCTGGCAAAACCCCACACCCATTCTCCTGCCTGCAAACCCACTTTAAATGGTGGCAGAAGCACAGAATAACATACAAATCTTTCCATAACATGCAAACTCCACTAGGACTCCTATGTAAGGGTGTCCACAACAAGCAAGAGGAAACTAGGATGGCATTAAGTGCTGCCTCTTTTAAGAGGGAATGAGCAAAGAGAAATAGCAAAAGCTCATTCTGTGTCTTTTGAGAGAGGACTTGTGTACACACACTAAGGTGATAATCCTTCAAAATGTGTTACTTGTGTCTGTTAACCTAGAAGACAGTAAAGCTGGTCCAATGGACAAACAAAAGTGTGCTAGGGATCTGTATTGCAGGGAGGAGGTGGGGGAAGGTCAATCAACAGAACTTTTACTTTTTCATTCTACTCATGAACATTTTGATGTATTGAGGCTACCAACCACAAAAAATAAAACCTCAAATTCCCAGAAGGATTCATTAGGTGAGAAAAGGCTGTGAACAAAGAGTAGGGTTTCACAAGCAAAGCATCAAATCAGACTTCACAACAGACATCGTGAAGGGAAAGCACAGGAGGCAAGAGAGAAGATACCTTTGCAAAATGCCCAAATTAGAGAGTACTGCTACAGCACATAAATTCTTCCACAAAATGCATTCATGTACAACTGAAACATTTAAACAATCTCGTCAGAATTTCTGATCTGAGAGCAGAGAACAGGGTAGGTTAAGGAGCAGATGCTCTGGAGGACAGGACAGGACAGGACTCACTCTCCACACCCCAACCTGAAGAGAGCATCATTAAAAGTCATGCCTTGGCAAAATAATAAACTAGTGCAGATTACAGACTCTCGGAATAGTCTCATTGGCTGGAACCTTAAATGTTAACTCCATGAATGCAAAAGGTTAGAGAGTTGCTCTGATCAAAGAAAGACTGGTAAGGCCCTTTCTGGCTGATCATATTAAAAATAAAACAACAAGGATGCCTGGCTGGTTCAGTCAGTAGAGCATGAGACTGTTGATCTTGGGATCATGAGTCTGAGCCCCATGTTGGGTGCAGGGATTACTTAAAAATTAATTAATTAATTAAATTTAATTTAAGAAATAAAAATAAAACAACAAACCTTTTCCTTGGGGCTGTAGAAAATGCAAAGAAAATATGTACTTATCCAGGAGCACATTACACAACAGCCTTGCTTCCTAATGGGTGAAGGGGACAATTAAAAGAAGAGTGGCTAAGAACATAAGCACAAAGTCTCTATAGTGGAAGAGCATTCCGTAGTAGCTCTCCCAGCATCCCACACCCCACAGAGTAGCAACTCTTTAGACCTCCACCACACTCAGTGACCATCAAGGGAAAAAAGCCTCATTCATTCTTGCTTTCTCTCATCTCCTCATATTCAGTCATGAATTCTGTGCCCTAAGAAATTACCTAAATATCCCTCTCTTCTTCTCTCCACACCACTGTACTACCTGGTCTGGATTCTTGCTCTGGCCTCCAGAGTCTCCCTGCCTCCCTGCAATCCACACTGCAGAAAGAGTGAGCTTTGTGAATCCGTTCTAGTCACAGTCTCCACCCACCCAAGATCTTTTAAAACACTTTAAAACTATCCCTTCTGCTCTTAGGATAAAATCTGAAATCCTTCATGCCTTTCCTGATTGCTAGCTCACTACCTGACTACCAAAAACCTCCCTCCACCCACCCACTCTCAGTTCCATGTTCTCTAGCCTCAAAAGCATGGTGCTCTCAGAGGCTCTGGGCCTTTGCAGATGCTGTGTCCCTCTTTTCTCATTTCCTTATCTAACAGGGATGTGTTAGATTCTAATTTAATTGTAACCCATATTCTCTTTCAGGTCTCTGCCTAAAAGCCTATAGAAGACCATCTCTAGGTTTCTTCCTTTTTATTTTTATTTCAGCATGTGCTCAACATTGTTAGGCTGCAGTGCCTGTCAATATATCTGGGGAGACAAGGTTAGTAACTGATGCTTTCTCTCTTGGTACGCTGTTTGGGGAATTTTATTCAAACCTGGCACATCCTGCTTCTGTACTCTAAATTGGACCAAAGACTACTATAAGACTTCAGAATACAATTTACAAAACACTTAAAGACACTCCTTCAGGAGGATTGCTGGGAACTGTGAAGTCAGGGCAGACAAAGTAGCTGGTGAATAGCTACAGGCCCAGCACCAGGTCTGCAGTGAGCCCTACTAGATTTGGATCCCATGCACTGCATCCCCAGTCATGTCCAAGGCCATTACAAATACTATAAACATTAACTCTTTCAGTCCTCAAAACAGCCCTATTAAGTAGATAGTGCTACCATTATTCCCATTTTACAGATAAGGAAATTTGCTCAAAAAGCCATTAAGTAGTAAAGATAGGATCTAAACCCAGGTGACTGATCTGTCTCCAGAGTTCATGCTCTTAGCCACCACACTGCATAATTTCCCCTCTATTCCCATTTCCCTGAAAGTTATGTGGAAAAAAAATAGAGTTCAGAGACAGCTATGTATGTACTGTGCCTCAGTTTATAACAAAAGGTACAGGAAAATGCAATGCAGAATGCTGAATCAATTAGATAATCATATTTGGAAATGAGAAGGATGAACCTTGACCCCTACCTCACACCATACAAAAATCAATTCATGATGGATCACTGACCTAAATGTGAAGGTAAAACATTTAAAACTTCTAAAAAATAACAATATCTTCATGACCTTGGGGAAGCACTAAAGCACTAAACATAAAGGGTAAAAATAAATTTGATTTCATTATAATTAAAACATCTATTCATCAAAAATACAATATAAAAAGGAGCATAAAACTGCAAAATAAGCCCCACAAAACACAATTAAAAGTGAAAAACCAAGCAATATAGAAGGAAAAGATGTGTGTGTGTGTGTGTGTGTGTGTGTGTGTGTGTGTACCCAATAAAACTCATAACCAGATATGAAGAATTCCAATCAATAAGAAATAGATGACAGGAAAGAAAAATGTTCCAAAAAATGTGTTCAGACACTTTACAAGACTGAAAATGGTCATAAGCATATAGAAAAAGCCTAACATCTTAAATAATCAGGGAAATGCAAATTAAACTCACAGTCAGAAGTTCCCACCCCCTGGATTATTGGGAAAGAGGGTTGAAGGTCCTACAAAGTCACTCTGAACAACTGGGTCAACATCTGACACGCTTTCCTGCCGCAGATTTACAAACAATTCTGCCCCCAGCACACCCGAACTCTGCACCTTTGTGTCTTTAAGCCTGGCACACAGAAAAGGACAGGAAATGGTTGCAAAATTGGCACTACTTCATTTCTAGTAAGAAGTCACCCTAAATTCTTGATTTAGGCTACTCTAAAAAATCAGTCCAACAACAGATATCCAACTTGTCTCAGGAAGAGGTGATACAACTTTCTGGGGAAGGGAAGAGGATAAAACAAATACAGAATAAAAAGATCTGTCGTGAATCTGTAATTTAAGGACTGGTGCTGGTCATCTAAGTTGAGAAAAAAATGCTAAAATGCAATAGAGAGCTATTTATACTGTCTGTCTTGCATTCAAGTCACATGGCTAAACTGGCCTTCCATGCAGATTCACAGCCCTTTTCTCCACTTTGGTGATTCCTCTTTGTTCCTAAAAACATGCCCATACTTCCACGTCTTCATCCAGAATGAGAAAACAACAGATCTAGAGTTCAGGTTGCAGAATTTCATCTTGCAGAAGTGAACCTGAAGGCTCAGCAAGGTCTTGCCCAAGATACAAAAATTTAGAGGAAGATGATTACCTTGCCCTGAGGGGTGTTCCTTTCTATTACACACTAACATGCTGAGGTAAAGGATTTTTCCCAGGTCTTGGCTTGAGCCAGTATGGACTGCCCCCAACTATACTGTGTCATCCATTTCTCCCTCCCTACCTGATAAGCCCCACTGGCAAAAAGTTAGAAGGATAAAACTTTTTAACTTTTAAAAAAGCCTTTCTTTTTATTTTTAATGTTTTTTAGATTTATTTGAGAGAGAGGGAGGGAGAGATAGAGAATCCCAAGCAGGCTCCGCACTGTCAGCACAGAGCCTAACATGGGGCTGGATCCCATGAACCGCGAGATCATGACCTGAGCCGAAATCAGGAGTCAGATGCTCAACCAACTGAACCACTCAGGCACCCCTAAAAAAGCCTTTCCTTGACCTCAAATACCCCCTCATTTATTGCTTCTTCTTTTTGTTTCCTTGTATAGCAAAACCCCTCAAAAAACTTGTCTATTCTTAGGGTCTCCAAATCTCTCCACCTGTTCTTATTTTAGCCCCTATCATGGCACTGAAATGCTCATCAAGGTCACCAAGGACGCCCACACTGCTAAATCTGACAGCCAATTCTCTTTTAATTTTAATTCCAGTGTAATTAACAGTGTTATATCAGTTTTAGGTGTACATTACAGTGATTCAACAATTCCATATATTATTCAGTGCTCATCAAGGTAAGTGTATTATTAGTCCCCTTCACCTATTTCACCCATGCCCTCAACCACATCCCCTCTGGCAACCATCAGTTTGTTCTCTATAGTTAAGAGTCTGTTTTTTTGTTTGTGTCTTTTTTTTCTTTTGTCTTGTTTCTTAAATTCCACATGAATGAAATAATATAATATTTGTCTTTCTCTGACTGGCTTATTTTGCTTAGCATTATATTTCTAGATCCATCCATGTTATTACAAATGGCAAGATTTTGTTCTTTTTGTGGCTGAATAATATTCCATTGTATGTATGTGTGTGTATACACATTACATCCTCTTTATTCATTCATCTACTGATGAACACTTGGGCTGCTGCCATTGTTTTTTTTTTGTTTTTTTTTAATTTTTTTTCAACATTTTTTATTTATTTTTGGGACAGACAGAGGCAGAGCATGAACGGGGGAGGGGCAGAGAGAGAGGGAGACACAGAATCGGAAACAGACTCCAGGCTCCGAGCTATCAGCCCAGAGCCTGACGTGGGGCTCGAACTCACGGACCGCGAGATCATGACCTGGCTGATGTCGGACGCTTAACCGACTGCGCCACCCAGGCGCCCCAGGCTGCTGCCATTGTAAGTGATGCTGCAATAAACAAAGGATCCATGTATCTTTTTGAGCCAGTGCTTTTCTATTTTTTGGGTAAATACCCAGTAGTTCAATTCTTGGATCATAGGGTAGTTCTCTAATTTTTTGAGGAACCGCCATACTGTCTTCCACAGTGACTGTACCAGTTTGCATTTCCAGCAACAGTGCACGAGGGTTCCTTTTTCTACACATCCCTGTTGACACTTGTTTCTTGTGTTTTTCATTTTAGCCATTATGACAGGTGTGGGGTGATATCTCATTGTGGTTTTAATTTGCATTTCCCCGATAATGAGTGATGTTAAGCATCTTGGCCATCTGGATGTCTTCTTTGAAGAAATGTCTATTCATCTCTTCTACCCATTTTTTTATTACTATTATTATTATTATTATTATTATTATTATTGTGTTGAGTTGTATAAGTTCTTTATATACTTTGGGTACTAACACTTTATCAGATATATCATTTACAAATTTCTTCTCCCAGTCAGATTATCTTTCAGTTTTGTTGGTTGGTTCCTTTGTTGTACAAAAGATCTTTTTTAAAAAAATTGTTTTTGTAAGTTTATTTATCTATTTTGAGAGAGAGAGAGAGAGAGAGAGAGAGAGAGAGAGAGAGAGCAGGGGAGGGGCAGAGAGAGAGGGAGAAAGAATACCAAGCAGGCTCCATGCCATCAGCACAGAGCCTGATGCAGGGCTTGAACTCATGAGAGATCATGACCTGAGCCAAAACCGAATCAGACACTTAACTGACTGAGCCACCCAGGCACCCCTGTTGTGCAGACGATTTTTATTTTGATGTAGTCCCAATAATTTATTTTAGCTTTTGTTTCCCTTGCCTCAGTAGACACATCTAGAAAGATGTTGCTACAACCAATGTCAGAGAAATTACTGCCTGTGTTCTCTTCTGGGATTTTTATGGTTTCAGGTTTCATATTTAGGTCTTTAATCCATTTAAAATTTGTTTTTGTGTATGGTATAAGAAAGTGGTCCAGTTTCATTCTTTTGCATGTAGCTGTCCAATTTTCCTAACACCATTTGTTGAAAAGACTTTTTCCCATTGTATATTCTTTCCTCCTTTGTCAAAGATTAATTGACCATACAATTGTGCATTTATTTCTGGGCTTTCTATTCTTTCCATTGATATGTGTGTCTATTTTTTGTTCCATTACCATACTGTTTTGATTACTATAGCTTTGTAATATAACTTGAGGTCTGAAATTGTGATACCTCAAATTATTTTCTTTTTCAAGCCTGCTTTGGTTGTTTGAGGTCTTTCTTGGTTCCATACAAATTTTAGGATTATTTGTTCTAGTCCTGTGAAAAATGCTGTTGGTGTTTTCAGAGGGATTGCATGAAATCTGTGGATTGTCTGGGGTAGTATAGACATTTTAACAATATTTGTTCTTCTGATCCATGAGCACAGAATGCCTTTCCATTTCTTTTTGTCGTCTTCAATTTCTTTCATCAATATCTTATAGTTTTCAGAGTACAGGTCTTTCACCTCTTTGGTTAAGTTTATTCCTAGGCTACTTTTTTTTTTTTTTCTGTACAATTGTAAATGGGATTGTTTTCTTAATTCCTCTTTCTGCTGCTTCATTATTAGTGTATAGAAATGCAACAGATTTCTGTATATTGATTTTGTATCCTGTGACCTTACTGAATTCATTTATCAGTTCTAGTAGTTTTCTGGTGGAGTATTTAGGGTTTTCTATATATAGTATTATGTCATCTGCAAATAATGTAAGTTTTTTACTTCTTCCTTACTGATGTAGATTCCTTTTATTTCTTTTTGTTGTCTGACTGCTATGGCTAGGACTTCCGGTACTATGTTGAACAAAAGTGGTGAGAGTAGACATCTTTGTCTTGTTCCTGACCTTAGGGAAAAAGCTCTCAGTTTTTCCCCACTGATGATGTTAACTGTGAGTTTTACATACAAGGCCTTTATTATGTTGAGGTATGCTCCCTCTAAACCTACTTCCTTGAGGGTTTCTATCATGAATGAATATTCTACTTTGTCAAATGCGTTTTCTGCATCTATTGAAATGATGATAAGGTTTTTATCCTTTCTCTTATTAATGTGATGTATCATGTTGATTGATTTGCAAATACTACAAACATCCAGCAGTCAATTCTTACTCCTCATCCTACCCTGGTTATTGCTAGCCTTTAACTAACAAAGTTGATCACTTCCTCCTTGAAACTCCTTTTTTTTTTTTTTTTTTTTCCTCCTTTTTTTTTTTTTTTTAAGCCACCATAGCACTTTTCTCTTGGGTCTCCTACTACGTCAGTGGCCATTTCTTCTCAGTCTTCTTTCCTAGACCCTCTTTATCACCCTCCCCAGTGCCCAGTGCTTAGTCACTCAGATTACTTCTCTTATTCCTGGGATGATCTATCCTGTCCCATGTCATAAGTACCATTTATATACAGATATAGCCCATGTTTTTATCTTCAATGTAGACTTCTCTTCTGAACTTCAACTCAGTAATCTAACTAACTGCCTTCTCAACATCTTAGCTTGGAGCCATAAGACATGTCAAACTTAACATGTCTCTAAAACTACACTTCTGTCTGTCCCCATTCTGTGCCTCTCCCCCAATCTTTCCAAGCTCAGAAAATGGCATCTTCAAGCTGTTCAATCCAAAAACTTTGGGATTGATCCTTACCTTCTTTCTTTCACACAATCCATATCCACTTCGTTAACAAAACCACTATGTGGTTTCATTTATACCAAAATTCTATAAAATATAAACTAATCAGTAAGGGCAGAAAGCAGATCAATGGTTCACTAGAGACAGGGTTGGAAGGCAGGGAGGGGAGGGAAGGACTTCAAAAGGGGATAAGGAAACTTTCAGGGGTGACAAATATGCTCACTAACTTGATGATAGTTTTAAGGGTATATACACAGTATACAATTAAACCTTGATAAGCTGGAAAAACAAACAAAAATCCAAGTAAACTTTTTGACAATATAGTACTCTGTCTATGCAGCTTAAGTGAGATATATTAAAAGGAAAAAAAATTGCAAAAATAATCTTGAACTTTAGACTTATTGTTTGTAGTGGATATCTGAAACTATTTTGAGTGCACTGTACAATTGAACAAATGAATAAATACCGTGATGCTACTGGGAACCAAGTTCTCACCGGGTGAAAAGGGAGATACAGATAAGGAATGGGAGAAGGAGTAAAATTAAGAGCACTGTTATGAACACAATTTTTAATTTATTTTTTTAAGTTTTATTTTTTTTTATTTTTGAGAGAGAGAGAGAGAGAGAGAATAAGAGAATGAATGAGGAGGGGCAGAGAGAGAGGGAGACAGAGGATCTGAAGCAGGCTTCACCATGTCAGCACAGAGCCCAATGCAGGGCTCAAACCCACGAGCCACGAGATTATGACCTGAGCTGAAGTCAGACGCTTAACTGCCACCCAGACGTCCCTGAACACAATTTTTTAAATAAATGTATTTCCTAGCTCTAGAGACCAAAAGAGCCAACAATCAATGATATCCTAGTAGTAATGAGCATATGTATAGCCCAGATCTTGGTTTCTAAATACCATTTCCCTCTAAAAGAAACCAGGAGTTTGGAGAAAAGGCCAATTCCCAGGTCAGAACAGAGAAGATACAAGCTAGGCTTGGAACACCATTGTACCAGAAAGAAAAGGAAGTGCTCACAAATTGTAGGGAACATGTCAAAGGAATACTGAAGTCAGCTGAAATGGGCTCCCACTAGCCAAACCCAGGACAATTTGAGTATTAAAATGAACAACAGGAATGGATTCTATCACACTAAATTTTTAAAAATGGATCTAGGAATGCCTGGGTGGCTCAGTCAGTTAAGCATCGTCTCTTGATTTCGGCTCAGGTCATGGTCTCACGGTTCATCCGATTGAGCCCTGTGTTGGGCTCTGCACCAAGAGCGCCAAGCCTTCTTAGGATTCTCTCTCTCCCTCTGTCTCTGCCCCTCCCTGGTTCACACGGGAGTGCACATGTGCACGCTCCATCTCTCAAAATAAATAAATATTTCCTTTAAAAACTATTCTTAGAAAAGGAAGAAATCTAGGCTTAAACTAAGAATGTCTAATGTAACAGAAAGGTCATAAAAAATGGTGAAAACTACAACTCCATAGACTATGCTGCCTTCTGAAGGGCCTTGGGGGCTTCCATTGGAGGGAGAAAACATTGGTTAGAGTTCCCATTAGATTGCTGAAATCACCCCACCCACTCTGATCTTAGTTCAAATTTCTGGAAGCTCCCCTACACCTCTTCCACTTCCAGCTGCTCAGAGAGCATGACTTTTCCTGCAGACTGCTACTGTTTAATGATATGTCCAGAACTCGCGGTGAGAATCTGAAAAAGCATGTTGGAACCCAAACGAATAAAACCAGGGTTTGGGTATATCTCAAACTGCTACCTCTGGCCCTACATGCTCAGGTCCTCCCTATCTCATCCCAGACCACTCTGGCCTCTATTCTCTTACGCTCCAGCCACCATGGCCTCTATGTTCCTGATTCTTAAACAGCAAATTCGTTCCCACACCAGGGCCTTTGCTCTGGCCCTCTGCCTAGAACACTTTACCCCTAATTCTTTACATTGTAAGCAAAGAGGACAAATAGAAAGGGGTCAGTGAAAAAGCACAAAGCAAACTCTCTGCAGGAAAGGCAGAGATCCAGAGGTTGAGAAGATCAGCTTTCCCTACTCAGTGGTCTAAGGTGAAGGAGGTCAGCCTGAGGCCAAAGTTGATATTCAGGAGGTTAGCTTTCTGTCAATAAGATGGCTATGAAGCAGGTTCCAGAAGGAACATATCTAGCTCCAGTTCCAGGATCTCAGTATCCTGATATGCCATGTAAAACAGACAAGAATAAAACAACAAAAAAAGAAGGCCTTCATGTTCTAAAAAGATGTGCCCATCAAGGCAGTCTGTGTCCAGATCTTGATTAACTTAAGCCAGGGCCTCTCAAACTTTTCCACTGACGAGTCCTGAATGTCTGCGGAAAACGTTCTTATCCCTTGGGGACTCTCATGGCACGATCCAAAATTCTAAACTCTGAAATTTATTTGAAAAAAAAAAAAAAAAATCTTATTTTACCTTAAAAATGCATATGAATTATTTTCTATGCCTAATTTTTATTACAATTTTTTAAAATTCCTTACCAAAGTACTAACCCCCAACCCCCAACACCACTCCACCTATCTCCTGATAAAACTGGCACTCCAACAAGGTTTGTCATGTTCATCCTGAAGCTTCATAAACTCCCAGTATGCCTACCACGGCCTGAGGAAATGAGTTTGGAAATGAAACCCTTTGGCAAGCAATCATTCTTAGAGTAACAAATAAGTTCTTTAAGTCTGCAGTTTCTGGCTGGGGCTTTGGTTTGTTTTCTAGTAATATTCCATTAGAAAAACCCTACTCTTGTGTTAGGTTAATGAGGCTGTTCACAACATGGGCCAAATAGCTTGGATGAGTAGAATGCCCTCAGAAGAAAAGAGTGGTGGTGGCCCCAGAATCCTCCTGGAGAACCAAGCAAAGACCAGAGAAACTGGCACAGGTAATAGAGTAAAAATACTGTAGGAAAGAAATGGGACATCTGGCTTTTCCTTGCAAATATTTCACAAGAATAAAGGTAGCCTAAAAGAAGTACAAGTGGTAATGGAAAGGGGAATCATATTATTAACTAAGATTCAGGGGTGCCTGGGTGACTCAGTTGGTTAAGCGTCTGACTCTTGGTTTTGGCCCAGGTCATGATCTCACTGCTTTGTGGGTTCAAGCCCCACATTGGGCTCTGTACTGGCAGCGTGGAGCCCACTTGGGATTCTCTCTCTCCCTCTCTAGGTGCCCTTCCACCACTCATGCTGTCTCCGTCTCTCTCAAAATAAATAAACTTAAAAAAAAATTTTTTTTTAAACTAAGATTCATTATTCACTTGGAGAACAAGTGAAATCAGGAATTGGATCCATTAATCCAGATGAATGTTAATAAGAAACACATGAAGTCCTTGTTAATAGTTTAAATTTTAAGCATCCCCTCCACCCACCCAACCACTAGTGCATATTCAGGACCAGGTTTCTTGCTATTTTTCTCCCTGTCTCCCTGCTGCAAGAGGACAAGAAGCTACCTTGGGGAAACAGATGTTAAGATCTTTGCCATTTGTATAGACAGGAAAACCCTTGAAAATATCTCTTGGTCTAAACTCCATCACTTACAGTTGAACTGAAGGCTTACAGTTGCAGTGGAGTTATGCTTACAGTGCAACTTACAGTTGCAGTGGAGTGATGCTGAGGAAAACAAATGTGCTAATGAACCACCAAGGCAAAGAAAGATCTTTTTACAAAGCCATGTAAACATAGGACTCTGTGACAGATACCAGCTGTGCAACACTTATACATCCACTGGAATACACATTAAGCAGCAACAAATGCAGCAGAAAATGAACTTTTTTTGTAAAGACTAGATTATTCTAGGAGTTCCCTTCATCTAAATATTTCTAAGTACTTTATCTGGGGCAAGACATTGGACCTGAAGCTGAGCTAGAAGAAAATACTGAACCAGAAAAACATTTTGCATGAGGAAAGCCAATTCCCAGAGGCACCAGGTTTTAAACCTCTACCTTTGATAATCAGAGACCCCGTAAGGTGCTGACATCCAACTTCTCCCACCATTCCAAGAGAATAGAGAAAACTCAACACAGACATCTGGAGAAAAGAAAAACAGGGGAATGAGGGACGCCTGGGTTGGCTCAGTCAGTTGAGGGTATGCTCTTGATTTCAGTTCAGGTCATGATCCCAGGGTCAGGGAATTGAGCCCCATGTCAGGTTCCATGCTGAGCATGGAGCCTGCTTGAGATTCTCCCTCTCTCTGCCCTTCTCCCCCATTCATGCACATGCTCTCTCGCTCTCTTGCTCTTTCTCTCTAAAAGAAAAAGAAAAAAACAAACAGGGAAAACAAAAACCAATCAAAAATGTTTCACAACATGCCATGAGCCCCTAATGTGTTAGAAATGGAAAGCACTGTTTTCTCTCTACCTTTTTAAAGACAAAATCATGGTGCTACTCCCCAAGAGCCAAAGTCTCCTTATTCTCAGACTACTACCCCACAAGTCAATGTTCAAAGGTCAGTAACAAGGAGGAGATAATGCCCCAATTTAATGTAGCAAAGCTACATCTCTAATTCCCCCACTCCCTATACCATTCTTCCCACCTTTGTAAAGATTTCATTATCTTCCCAGGCTTTACCTATTCCATCTTCAACCTGCCTCACACATCAAGTAAGTCACCAAGTCCTATAAATTCCACTGTTACAAATCTGACCATTTAATACTCCTGTGTAGGTCAACTGATCCAAACAGTTCAACTCCTCATTAATCCTTTCTGTAAAGTTCTAACACAGACCTAGTTGGTCTTCACCATCTAATAGGCCATCTCTTCTTCATGCTGCTAAAACAACATTCCTAAAAATCAAAGGTTTAATGAATGCTCCCCAGTAAAAACTTCCATCAATTCCATGCTGCCTATAAAACAAATTCTAAACTCCTTCCTAACCTGATTCCAGGCCACCACTCCAGTCTCACTCTGGTCATCCCCCTAATGTGTCCAATTCTACCTCAAACAAGATAGCTCACCATTCTCTAGCATATGCCATACTTGCCCTTCTACTTTGCCATTACTCATGCTATTCTAATTGTTCTCTCATCTCTAGTCAACAGTATTACCAATCAACTTCTTTCCTTAAAGTACAAACTAAGAGAGAAAGCAACCCATTACGGGTAGGGAATGATATGAATCTACAGTCTCAGAAGCAACATGGATTTGAAAAAGGAGTACCACTTTGGAAACCAAAGGCCCAGCTCCGCCACTTTCTTGTAAAGTTATACTGAGTAAGCCATTTGCCTTTCTGAGCCTCAGTTTCCTCATCCCTAAAATGTATCTGCTCTGCCTAACAGATAGGATTATCAAGATAAAGTAGGATAAAGTATGTCAAAATGTTTGTGAGGGGATGGACTAAAGCAGTACTTAGAGGGAAATTTATAATTTTGATTGTTTTTATTAGGAAAAAAAGGTAAGCACATTCTTAAGAAGTTTGAAAGTACTGCTAGAAGTAGAAGGAAGATTATTATAGGTAGAAATTACAAAGAAAACATACACAAATCAAGAGAATCAACAAAGCCAAAAGACAGTTCTTTGAAAAGGTTAGTACGATTGTTCAGATGTTTGTGTAAACGATGAAGAAGCACTATAAAAGTGAGTTATTGTTATCCAATAGAGATGAAACTTCAAATAAAAAAAGCTGAAGTAATAATTTCTTTTTTGAAAGTGTTTCTCAATCTCAGCACTATTGATATTTGGCCACAATAACTGTGTGTAGGACGGAGCTGTCCTGTGCAATGTAGGATGTTTAGCAGCATCCCTGGTCTCTGCCCACAAGATGCCAGTAGCATTCCTCCCCCACCTCCCAGAAGTCGTGACAATCAAAACTGTTTTCAGACGTTGTAAACTGTCCCCTGGGAGGTAAAATCATCCCAGGTTGAGAAAGACTGCTCCAAGACCACAAAAGGCCACATCACACTATACCAGCTAAGACTATTCATAGCTATTCCTAATTTTAGAATAGCGGGCCGCTCTACCCATTAAGGTTGTGAGATGACCAGCAAGCCAAGGCAGGAAAGGCAAGACTGAACAGACAGGCAGGTCTCAGATGTTTCAACAAAATTTCATAGTGTTCAAAATGAGAGAACCAGGAAAACTGTGAGCTCTAAAACAGGGGCAGAATTGCCACAAGTAACACAAGTATCACTTCCATTTGGGAGTGCCTGGGTGAGCACAGCTCTAACACTACAGTGAAACATCAAAAGGATACTTAATCAAATTCCAAGAAGTTAGATAACCCTGGCAAGGCAAGAGAAAAAGTACCCACCAAACACTTTAACACTCGGAACTTTAAAGGCAATAAAAAATAGTCATTTCAAATTTTTAAAAAATTGTTTCATCTGAGAGTTGTATAAATAGTAAAACAAACAAACAAACAAACAAACAAACAAACAAAAAAACCCTCCAGTTACACAGCTGTGACAAATCACAATTAAATTCTCACCACTTCTAGGGGCACCTGGGTGGTTCAGTTGGTTAAGCACCCGACTTCAGCTCGGGTCATGATCTTGCGGTTTCTGAGTTTGAGCCCTGCATCAGGCTCTGTACTGTCAGCTCAGAGCCTGGAGCGTGCTTTGGATTCTGTGTCTCCCTCTCTCTGCCCCTACTTTGCTCCCACTGTCTGTCTGTCTGTCTGTCCGTCTCTCTCTCTCAAAAATAAACATTAAAAACAATTTTTTAATAAACATTAAAAAATAATTTTAAAAAATCTTGCCGCTTCTAAATAAATAATAAAGTGCACAGAAGGATATGTTTTGTTTTGTCTTAATAATTAAGAACCGAACAAGGAAACCAGAATTCCAAGAAGCCAAGAGGGAAAACTGTGTGTATATATCCATTATGCCCACCAGCAACATCTAAAATCCAATCTAAACCTGACATGAATCTAGGGGGTAGCTGACATATAATTCTGAGAACCCAAATGATAAAAAGCAAAAAGTGATGCAGATACCAGGGGCACTCTAATGCCATCTTAAGAAACATGAGACCAAAGCAAGACAGTATGATGGTATACCGTGCCAGCACACACTATCTTCCATTATTTCTACTTATTCTACTTTATATAGAAAGGAACTACAGTACCATCTTGGGGACTCCAACTGAATTACAGTGGACAGCAAATGATATCAGGAAAAATAAATAAATAAAATGGTAATTTCCCTGCCAGAGGTGAAGTGGAAATAGGGCAGAGACTACCTAAACAGTATAAATGAGGAAAAACTGATCCCTGAACCACGTGACAACTGTCAGGATGAATGAGAACTGAAGACAGTACCAGCAGCAAAGAAACAGAATTGATGTTCATTCTCCTAGAATCTGGAGAAGAATAGTAGCACATTTTCCTAGTTCTACTAGTGTGGTCTGTTATAAACAACAGACAAAAACTTTATTCCTCAGTTAACAGGAAGCTTGCAAACAACTCCATCCTATGCCATGCAAGGCTGGAATGAACTGAGAAGCTCTATGGCTAGCCAGATGACCTCACAGTGGACTAGAGAAGAAAAAGTCAATGCCACTTCAACAAGTTGGGGGCAAAGGAAGGGTTGAGCCAAATAGGAGTCCAGAGGGGGTCTACCAGCTATGAAGGTGCAGTTCTCTCCCATCAGAAGCAATCTATAGTCACTAGAAATGGTTGGGAGGCAGAGCAGCACCACAGGAGATGCAATAAGCTTTCCGGAGTTGTGTACCTTTCATCTGAGAATCTCTCCCTAGGTAATCCCCTCATGTCCATACAAGCAGAATTGAGCATATAATTTCAGGAAACTCACGGTTACCCCCACAACTGCCTGTAGCCATCTGATGAATCCATGACCCCCAGACCACAAAGTCTTGCCACAAGGACTCTGCTACTGATTTCTCCATGACTCGGGCAAGTATGCTCTACTCTCAAATCTTTGAATCTGAATCCACATGTCTGTCAAAGATGAGTTAAATGCTAAAGGTTCTTCCAGCACTAAAGTGAGGCCTAGATAGAGGAACAACAATTCACTTCCTGAGAAAGAGCATATGAGTTAATTGTTGCTATGCAACCAGTGTCTGCCTTCTCACAATAGATGACCTAAGAAATCCAACTGGAAATACCATGCTCTTCCAGCAAAAAATCCACTAGAAGAAAAGAAAAGAAAAGACAACCCATGTCACTCAGTAGAGCCACTCACCATCCAGTAGGTCTTCCGCGTCATCCCTGCCGTGCTCCTCCACTGCCACTTCCTCCTCCTCCTCCTCCTCTTCCGCATCCTCCAGCTCCACGTCCGGGTCCAGGTCTGGATCGCTCCCTGAGGCGGATTCGTCTGACATGGCTCCCAGAGGTCCTCAGTGGGCATTACCGACTCATGGTACACTGCAGGGGTCCTGAAAGAAAGAAAAGAGGCATCAGAATCACCAAGGGCTTCACTTAGGAACAGGATTCTTTCAAAGAGAAAATGCCAAGGATGAATGCCCTGGAAGGGCAAGCTAACCATACCCGAATCTCCACCTTCCTCACAAGTGCACTAACCCTGAGAAGCTCAAGTTTCTCTTAGCTGCTTGGACATGAAAATATCTTAAAGTGACCAAACACACTCTATGCCTCAGAATTACCATTTGTTCATTCCTTCAACTTCCTGAGCATCAACTCTCTATATTTCTATTTATCCATACATATACAAATACACATTATAGATATATAATCACAGGCACTATACTAGGCTTTGGGGACACAGTAGGAAGCATGTTGGGCAGTGCTAAGAAGCTGGTGCATGCCAGAAAGAGATCACGGAGAAGTTCTCATTGAACAGAGGCCAGAAGAAGAGGGAGACACACAGACATCTGGGGAGAGTGTGTTCTATGGAGAGTGAGCAGCAAGGGCAGAGCCCAGGAGTGAGAATAACTGGGAGTACTCAAGGAACAGGGAGTGAGTGGGTACTGCCTAGAGCAGGGCCAGGTCCTGCCTTGGAGCAGTACCCAGAAGGCAGTCCACTCTCTAACCACCTGAATAGAAGGCTTCCAGCAGGCAGCTGGCTGTTTAGCACACTCCCACTCCTCCCAAGTATGTGGGGAACCTCAAGCTCCCCATGGGCCAGAATGCTCCTGCGCCCATCTCTGCTCTCAGGTTCTGTCCTACCTCTTAGCCCAATTCCAGCTCCATTTCTTCCAAGAAGTCTTGGTCAACTGCCCCAGTCTTCTGGGATCATATTCCTGCTTCTGAACTCCAATAGCCATGCTTGACTATGCTGACCTTCACTGAAGCCTTCACATGGGTTACCTGGCAAAGTGGTTTGCCTTCTGCGGTTTCTCACCTTCAGACCAAACAGTAAATCCCTAAAGGCAGGTATTTAGCTGAGAACTGTTTCTTTGTGGCCTGGAGCTGGAAGCACGTCCTATTTAGATCAATTCATTCACGTTCACTCCCTCATTTGCCAACGTGCTCTATTAACTCTTCTATGTGCCAGGCACTGTGCATGTCTGTCTGTCTCACTCTTTTGCTCTCACTTGGTCTACTTTACTATCAGCTATAAAAGTCATTTCTTCTTGAGGGGGACAAAAACAAGGTAAAGACTGCTCTGAGATAAAGCAAATATAGCAAAATGTTAACATAAAGATTCACTGACCAATTCTTTCCATTTTTCTGTATATTTCAAATTTTTCATAATAAAATGTGGAGGAAGAACACAAAATAAATAATCTTTTATATGACAAACTTCTACAGACAACCACATCCACAATCAGGTTATCCTAAAATTCCTCCCATCTTCCAAAATAAAAACTAAAATACAAGTCTCTAATTATTCAACACAAAAACTATTGCAGAACTGAAATCTCTTATTAAGGTCCAGACACAATTTGAAACAGAATTTTTATGTCCTCCTGAAACAAAATGAAGTAAACTGGATCCTTTAGAGTTCTAGAAAGCTAGAATTTAAGCTCAAGACTGTTTGGTTAAAAGCCACAGGAATTATGAGTGTGTATGTGTCCTGGTGGGTCATGCACTTAGCCTCTCAAGACAATGAAACAAACAAAAAAAATCTATGAAATGATTTAGTAATAAAATTAAAATTTTTGCATTAATAACGCACTTCTAAAACACGCACAAAGTATATTAAGGCACAGGGAAAAAAGGTGTTCCACAAATACAAATTAATATAACTAATGCTGAGTCACCATTCACTGAGTGACAAATGCCAAATTTCTCAGGGAATAACTATCCTATATCTTTAAGTTCATTAGGTTTTGAAAGGAAGTAGTAAATCAATTAGATGTCAGCAGCTTTGGAAATGAAAATTATTCTGAAGATGAGTAATGATGATAACTCAACAGCAGCTACTCTGTATGTGGAAGTCAATGTTTATAATCAGCATAACCCCTCTGGTTCATCCTAGACTGCTTGAGATAAGTGTTTTGCTTACAGTGTGTTTGGTTGATTATGGAGTGGCTTTTAGAATACAATTTTTAATTAGCAAGTACCTTAATGTAATCTGAATGTCTGTCATTTCAGAGAAGAAATTGTGTGGTTGTGGAAGAATGACAATCACTTAAAAGTAAACAATAATAATGAGAAGCCTCCTGTAAACCTAGTTAACAAACATCTTCAAAATAACCTCAGTCCCAAGCTCCTAATAGATAGAAGCAAATATCAATTAAACATCAACAACCAGGGGCGCCTGGGTGGCTCAGTCAGTCAAGCATACGACTTCAGCTCAGGTCATGATCTCACAGTTTGTGAGTTCGAGCCCTGAATCGGGCTCTGTGCTGACACCTCAAAGCCTTCGGATTCTGTATCTCCCTCCCTCTCTCTCTGTCCCTACCCCACTCAAGCTCTGTCTCTCTCTCTCTCTCTTAAAAATAAAAAAAACACTTAAAAAAAAAATCAACAACCACACATACTACTAGAATTTGAGACATTGGTCCAGGCCCCTACTCAAAACATTTTAAGTATAGGACATTTTTAAATAGTACCCAGGCCAGGGGTACCTGGGTGGCTCAGTCAGTTAAGTGTCTGACCTCAGCTCAGGTCATGATCTTGCGGTTTGTGGGTTCAAGCCCCACATTAGGCTCTGTGCTGATAGCTCAGAGCATGGAGCCTACTTCAGATTCTGTGTCTCCCTCTCTCTCTCTGCCCCTCCCCTGCTCGCGCTCTGTCTCTGTCTCTCAAAAATAAATAAATGTTAAAATAAAAAAATAAAATTATTTAAAAATAAAATAGTACCCAGGCCATCAGATGCCCATAACAGAATAAAGTGGAGAGTGATAGATTTCTTAAATCCCACCAAATTTGGTTATTCTCTTTCCCTACCTTGCAAAAGCCACTAAAATTTCTTTACAGAGATGACACAAATGAATTTTCTCCACTCTTCAAAATCATACCAACGACTCAAAGGGCAGGTTTTGCTGTTACTGATCTCCTTCAAAAAAGCAACAGGGATGCCCAGGTGGCTCAGTTGGTTAAGTGTCTGACCCTTGATCTCAGCTCAGGTCATGATCCCACAGTTCAGCCTCTGGGCTTACAGCATGGAGCCTGCTTAGGACTCTCTCTCTCCCTTTCTCTCTGCCCCTCCCCTGCTTATACACATGCATGCGCGCTCTCTCAAAATAAATAAACATCAAAAACCAAAAACAAAAAAAAGCAACAAAGGGAAAATGTCAGAGGAATAGTTAACCTTGGGGGGCAGCAGCACAGTCAATTACATTCTGTCTATAAGGGTATCCACACATACAAACACTTCCATGTGGGCACAGCCTTTCAAACACAGACAGCCTGATTCAAGAAATCAGCTCTCAGTAGAACTGTTAGAGGTGAGGAAAAAGGTGATAAGGAAAAAATGTATCCCCCTCATTTGCTCCTCAGCCCATGTGAAACACTGCCTCAACCTCCAGGGAAGAGGAGCGCTAGGAGAGTGATTATGGGTGTGCTACACCTTAATGAGGACCTGTATTCCTACAAAGCAAATTCTGGGAATCAAATTCTATCTTAATGAAACTAGAGAACTAGCTATTTAAAGAAACTCTAAAAAGAATCACTCTGAAAAGTAAATATCCAATCCCTAAGTAATATGTTAAGGTCTACAGTTTAATATATTGTGTTTGCTAAAAGAGACCAAATATAGTTATGAAGAAACCCACAGCCAATCCCAGGCCAGCCCCTTACAGCCTTGAGAGTAAAGGAAAATTTGGTTCCTCCGCCCTGCTAAGTTCAAAAACAATGTCACCTGTCTATAGAGTGGTGCCTGGCTAAGAATCAGTGAAATTAATCATGCGGACACAGCCCTAAGACACACCCCTGGGGAGGAGAATACACAGGAGAGAAAAACACAAAGACACACACACATACTAGCAAAGCCTTTGTTCACAAAGCAGACCATGCTTGGAGAGTGCACACTAAAATCATAGAACTGTGGGCACATACTGCCTCACCACTGTGGGGCAGCCCATGCATGCAATTTCAGAGGTCCTCGGCAGCATCCTGATGCTATGTTTGATATAAAAGAAACCATTCCAAACTGCCATGTCCTCATTAATTTTGGTAACCTTGAGTTGTATTAAATTTCCTCAAATTATCTCAAAGCAATTCCACAGTGAGTGCCATGTACACTTCTTTTTCCATTAAGAGTATAAACAAAACCATGCATTTATGCTAATTTGCAAGGGGTATGAAGTCTTAAAAACATGAAAACATTCAGTCTAAAACTTTAGGCAACACTTCAAAGAAACACATTAGTCAAGCAATTTATATAATTCAAAGACTTTTTAAAAAAAGAGTTCAGTCCATTTCCAGTACTCACAGGGTATCAACAAGATTCTTCCAGTCTGCTGAGAGATCAACTGTGGATCTCTGAAATTATTTCAAAACACCTTTCCTGGGCAAGACAAAAGCCCAATGCATACATGTAGTCCAAATGCCTTTTAATAACCTTTCAGTCACTTAAGAACACATTTAATACACACAAAGCAGGTACAGAGCTAGAAAGTGACACAGCTTGAAATGTTTTATTAATGAGACTTTTGGCAATGTGGAGCTTAATTAAGACAAAATAAGGAAAAGAAGGTGAACAAAACATTCAGGGCTCTAAGGAGGAAAGCCACAGGAGACAACTCTCCCCAAAAGGCAATGCAGTGGGGCCAGGCCCAGGGACTCAGCACAAAGCACAACAGAGGCATTGGAGCCATGTTTACAGAATCAGTCAAGAAATCTTAATTCCAGGGATGCCTAGGTGGCTCAGTGGTTAAGCGTCTGATTCTTGGGTTTCGGCTCAGGTCATGATCTCATGATGTGTGGGTTTGAGCCCCATATCAGGTTCTGTGCTGACAGTGCAAAGCCTGCTTGGGATTCTCTCTCTCCCTCTCTCTCTGCACCTCCCCCTCTCAAGCTGTCTCTGTCTCTCTTAAAAGAGAAAACAAAACAAAACAAAACAAAACAAAACCCTAAATTCTAGCCATAGCTCTATGGGAAACTAGCTGCGTGACCTTGGTCAAATCAGTTCTCCCTCAGCTTCCATCACCCCTCTTATTCTAGCCAGGAGAGAGATGGACTCTAGTTCATCTTCAAGATCCCTTCCAGATTCTAAGACAGTAGTTCTCAAAGGATGGTCCAGGGACCCCTGGGGTCCTGAAGACACTTTCAAGGGAGCCACAAAGTCAAAATCATACATGGGTTAAAGAACCATCCGAAGTGCAAGACAGACCAATGGATTTTAATGTAATAGAATACAAGAAGTTCCTGGATGTGGTTTCGAATTCCATATTACAATTAACCTTGAAGAAACTACCACTTGTCAGAGTTTAGATACAGTATTAAAGAATACCCACAATTACCTGAAAAGGCTATTAAAACACTTATCCATTTTCCACCTGCCTTCTTCATCTACTTCTACAATACAGTAAATTAACAAAACAATAAGTGACAACAAATTATATGTAGAAGCCGATCTGAGGATCTAGCTATCTCTATTCAATCAGACATTTTCAAATTTTCAAATGTGTCAAACAATTCAACTCTTCTAATTTTTTTCTTTTGGAAAACAATTATTTTTCATTAAAAATTATTTAATACATATTGAATTTATTTTAATTGTTTTTAATGTTTATTTATTTATTTTGAGAGAGAGTGAGAGGAAGGGGCAGAGAGGGAGGGAGAGAGAATCCCAAGAATGCTTCTGTCAGCACAGAGCTCAGTCTCACGAACCATGAGATCATGACCTGAGCTAAAATCAAGAGTTGGTGGACTTCAAGCTGTACTACAAAGCTGTTATCATCAAGACAGTATGGTACTGGCACAAAAACAGACACTCAGATCAATGGAACAGAACAGAGAACCCAGAAATGGACCCACAAACGTATAGCCAACTAATCTTTGACAAAGCAGGAAAGAATATCCGGTGGAATAAAGACAGTCTCTTCAGCAAGTGGTGCTGGGAAAACTGGACAGCGACATGCAGAAGAATGAACCTCGACCACTTTCTTACACCATACACAAAAATAAACTCAAAATGGATGAAAGACCTAAAAGTAAGACAGGAAGCCATCAAAATCCTGAAGGAGAAAGCAGGAAAAAACCTCTTTGATCTCGGCTGCAGCAACTTCTTACTCAACACGTCTCCGGAGGCAAGGGAAACAAAAGCAAAAATGAACTACTGGGACCTCATCAAAAGGAAAACCTTCTGCACAGTGAAGGAAACAATCAGCAGAACTAAAAGGCACCCGACGGAATGGGAAAAGATATTTGCAAAGGACATATCAGATAAAGGGTTAGTATCCAAAATCTATAAAGAACTTATCCAACTCAACACCCAAATAACAAATAATCCAGTGAAGAAATGGGCAAAAGACATGAATAGACACCTCTCCAAAGAAGACATCCAGATGGCCGACTGACACATGAAAAAATGCTCAACATCACTCATCTTCAGGAAAATACAAATCAAAGCCACAATGAGATACCACCTCACACCTGTCAGAATGGCTAACATTAACAACTCGGGCAACAACAGATGTTGGCGAGGATGTGGAGAAAGAGGATCGATCTCTTTTGCACTGCTGGTGGGAATGCAAACTGGTGCAGCCACTCTGGAAAACGTATGGAGATTCCTCAAAAAATTAAAAATAGAACTACCCTACGACCCAGCAATTGCACTACTAGGCATTTATCCAAGGGATACAAGTATGCTGTTTCGAAGGGACACATGCACCCTAATGTTTACAGCAGCACTATCAACAACAGCCAAAGTATGGAAAGAGCCCAAATGTCCATTGATGGATGAATGGATAAAGAAGACGTGGTATATATACACAATGGAGTATTACTCGGCAATTAAAAAGAATGAAATCTTGCCATTTGCAACAATGTGGATGGAACCAGAGGGTATTATGCTAAGCAAAATTAGTCAGAGGAAGACAAATATCATATGACTTCACTCATATGAGGTCTTTAAGACACAGAACAGATGAACACAAGGGAAGGGAAGTAAAAATAATATAAAACAGGGAGGGGGACAAAACGTAAGAGACTCTTAAATAAGGAGAACAAACAGAGGGTTACTAGAGGGGTTGTGGGAGGGGGGATGGGCTAAATGGGTAAGGGGCATTAAGGAATCTACTCCTGAAATCATTGTTGCACTATATGCTAACTAACTTGGATATAAATTTTAAAAAATAAAAAATAAATAAGATAAAATAAAAAATTTAAAAAGAGCTGGACATTTAACTGAGTGAGCTACCCAAGTGCTCCAAGTTTATTACCTTTTAAAGAAATTGATATTTTTAATTTGTTTTAATTTCTAATACAGTGAAGATTAACCATTATAACCCATATAAACAAAAGCTTTTTGGGATCTTCATTAATTTTTAAGAGTATAAAAGGACCCTGAGACCAAATAGTTTGAAATCTATAGTCTTAGAGTCCATATTTGCAGGTATCATAAAGAAAAATTAGCATTTAAAAAAATGTAACAAACAGAATCACATTACATGAACAACAAAAAATATCTGGACAGTTCCATACTGTATTCAGATAAAAAAGTACAAGATTAATCTGATATATTAATGGTATACAGGTTATTTTATAGATGTAATTCAGCATCAAGGGCAAACTTTCTCAGTGACTAAAGTTAATACTACATTTGAAAAGTCAAATTTTTACTTTTACTATAATCCCCAACCTCTTTAAAATGGCCAAGGGCTGAGGTTTCTTGTGTTTGCTCCCTGACTTAGGTTCTTCATCCAAGAGGTCACTGAGCAGCGCATCCCTGCAGGGTCAGTCCCAGGTATTTTGAATAAGTAGGAGTAAAACTCTAGAAGGCCACTGCTGAGAGGAGCAAATTAGAGGCTCATTTAATTCTCCATGGAGTCAGATGGAAAAAAAGGGGGGAGGGAGGGCAGCAAACAATTGAGTTGGTAAGATATGAACTAAAGCAGCAGTGACAGCTTTGGCTGTGAGAAGGCTATGTGACATAGCCAATGTTCCCCAGAGGAATCTGGGCTCTGAAAAATTCTCTCCCTCTCTTCTCTCTCTTCTCTTCTCTTCTCTTCTCTCTCTCTCTCTCTCTCTCTCTCACACACACACACACACACACACACACACACAGACACACACACACATGCCACATGTACATTTTAAACCATCAGTATAATCTAAGGGCAGTAAAAAAATAAAAATAAAAATAGTAAAAATGAAAATAAAAATTAAAATTAAAATTAAAATTAAAAATAAAAGTAAGGTCCCTGGATCTCTGAATACAGAGTAAAAGCAATTCTGGCTAAATATGTTACCATTCAACTTGTGACCCCTGTATCTCTTTCCACACAGCTCTCAATTCTTAAAGTGAGGATGACAGAGATAAGGATCTACATGGTGGGGGCATGTTTGGCCTACTTTCCCTAGGCTTGCTGAGGCCCAAACCAGCCCTGAGTGCAGATCAGCCTAAAAGCAGGTCGGGTTTATCTACTAGACGGTAAGACTGAAGTGGCTTGGAGAGAAGCCAAATCATGGCCAGTGTCTCATCTCTCCAACTCCCTCTATCTACAACCACCTCCACTGTCCCTGACCAGTCTGTTCCCAAAGCCCCAGCCCTCTGAGGCTCTTCCTTTCTCTTAGGAGTTTCTAACTATCACAGAGCCATGGAGCTCAAGGCTGGTTGTCTTCAAACTCAGACAAACACAAGCTGAGCACAGAAGGGATGGTTTGCCCTTCATAGTCCTGCAAACATTCAACACCAACTTTGGGGAAGATCTCTCCATATCTAGTCAACTTATGTACCAGATACAGTCCTGAAAAGCTCTGTGCTAGTAGCATTTCAATAAATCAAAACTTTTAAAAATAAAACTATAGCAGGAACTCTACATGAATCCTTCTATAATGCAAATAGCCACTAATTTGCTGAGTTGATGTTGATTGCTTTAGATTTTCAGTTGTCATTCATTTTTAAATAGTTATAACTACATGGTATACAGGTTGCATACATGTTTTTCCTAAATTGGTATCTACTACCAATTTAACTAAAATTTTAATGGATAACTACTATTTTGTGATATACATGCATATTTTCAAAATATTCTATAGGAAAAATATGATATGCTAATATCACTGTATTTACATGCTTACTCAAGTTTGTTTTTTTTTTTTTAATTTTTTTTTTCAACGTTTACTTATTTTTGGGACAGAGAGAGACAGAGCATGAACGGGGGAGGGGCAGAGAGAGAGGGAGACACAGAATCGGAAACTGGCTCCAGGCTCTGAGCCATCAGCCCAGAGCCTGACGCGGGGCTCAAACTCCCGGACGGCGAGATCGTGACCTGGCTGAAGTCGGACGCTTAACCGACTGCGCCACCCAGGCGCCCCTCAAGTTTTTGATTTAGCTTTGCCAGTAACTTGGGCACTCTGTGTGCTAAGCTAAGCTCCTTAAAGACATAAACGTTTCTATGCTTTTTTTTTTTTTTTAAGTAGGCTCCCCACCGACCGTGGGGCTTGAACTCACGATCCTGAGATCAAGAGTCACATACTCCAGGCTCCTGGGTGGCTCAGTCAGTTAAACATCCGACTTCAGCTCAGGTCATGATCTCACAGTCCATAAGTTTGAGCCCCGCGTCAGGCTCTGTGCTGACAGCTAAGAGCTTGGAGTGTGCTTTAGATTCTTTGTCTCCCTCTCTCTCTGCCCCTCCCCTACTCACACTCTGTCTCTCTCCATCTCTCAAAAATGAATAAATATTAAAAAAAAAAAAATAGAGTCACATGCTCTACCAGCTGAGCCAGCCAGCCAGCCAGGCACACCAATATAAGTAAACTCATCTGGCTCCACTCTTCACAGTTCTAAAGTGAATGGTAAGACTAGTCAGATGCATACTCCTATGGTGCCTTTGGTACAAAACAAAAATATATTTGGTCCTTTTCCCTGGTTCCTGGCAGAGCTCCCAAACCCTTAGAATTTTCTGAGTGACAGGAGTGTCTTCTGCTGTTTACCCTGAGCCCTCTTTTGATCACAGCTGAATCTGTGCCAACAAAGTAACTTAGGGTAGAGCCCCTAGACAGCCTCATGATGGCACTGGTCACCAAAAAGACCAAGTGACTAAAAGACTGGCACTTTCAGCCCTGCCCACCAACCTCCCAAGATGGGGGATGGGGAGCTGGAGAGTAAGTTCTATAAAAACTCTTGAACACTGAGATTCAGAGAGCTTCTGGGTCAGTGAATACACTGAGACGCTGGAAGAATGGCACAACTGGAAAAGGCATTGAACTCCATGCCACTCCTCCCCCATATTTTGCCCTATGCATCTCTTCCACTTAGCTGTTCTGAGCTGTGTCCTTTCAAATAAACCAGTAAACATAAGTATATTCCTGAGTTCTGTGAGTCATTCTTGCAAATTATTGAGCCTAAGGAGGGGGGTCATGGGAGCCCTGATTTATGGTCAGTCAGAAGTATGGATAGCCAAGGACTTACAACTGGCATCTGAAGTAGGGGAAAGTCTTATGGGACTGAGTCCTTAGCCTTAGGTCTCTGCTAACTTGGAATAGTGTCAGAAATGAATTGTTGGACACCCATTTGGTATCTGGAGAATCAGAGAATTGGTTATTGGTACTGGGAAATATCCCGGTGCCATAAAGATTTAAGTGACAAACCATAGTAAAAAGTGCAACAAAAAGTCTGAAGATCTATTATTTCTTGACTTCACATGTGCAAAAATAAACTGTGGTATTTACTTCAATGCAAGAGGTAGCCTGCACCTTTAAACTACTAAATGTCACATTTCCAGTGGACTTAAATTATTAAATGGCACAGGGATTTGTAAATGGGAATCCATACTGCATTTACCTCTCAAATCACAAAAAAGGAAAAGAACCACTGATTAAATATGCATTATTTTCTATATTTCCAACGGATAATAAAAACTGATTATGAGAGTAAAGAAAAACTAGCAGAACCAATGAGGATCATTAGTAATGCAAGCAGTTCAAATTACATATAGAGTCTAACCATCACCTGTTATTAGATACCTCCCTTGGCCAACACACCCTCTTAGACTGCCAAATCTATTAGTAGCTACCAAAATGTAGAAGAATCAAAATGAGTTCCATTCAAATACAATCCCTTTTTTCTCAAGGTGGCAGCACCTTTCTCCAGAATGCCATGAGGAAGTAAGGATCAGAATATGAACTAGAAGACAAGAATCCAGGGGCTAACCGTGTATACCCCACCATATACATAAAATAATTCTTGAAGAATAATTTCAGATTAGAGGAGACTAAATCCAACATGGGATCCTGGATGAGGATCCTGGATCTGGGGAAGAAAACAGCTATAAAAGCCAGAACTGAGAATAGTTGAAGCAATGGAATATGGACTATGGTTTAGAAAATAGTATTATATCAATATTATATTTCCTGATCTTGAGAATTATTTTGTGATTATATAAGAAAATGTCTTTAGGAAATACACCAATGAAGTCTTTAGTGGCAAAAATAAATAAACAACCTTCTAAAAGACAGTGAAAAAGAGAATAAAATTATCTATTCCTAGTTTTCCAAAGATTTAAACACTTACCAAGTATAAAAATACCTTCTTTCAAAGTACAGATTTGAAGGATTACCTAGCTGACTATTCTCTATAGTTAATTAGTAACAAATTAGTATGAAACTTCCTTTCCGTTAAGACACAAAAAACATAGGGTTAAAAAGGCTAATTAAATTAAGCCTCCCAGCATCCTCATGCACAGACAGGATGTCCTCTTGGTAGGGGGTAGGCCTCTCTCCCTCTTCCTCAGGAGCCCAGCAGGAACTGGAATCATCTCTGAGGCAAGTCTCACCTGGGTTCCCTCTGGAAGGCTCTAGGTCTGGTCAATGTCATAAACAAACAGCACCCCACCAGCAGGTAGAAATTGGACTCACCAGCTTGTCCTCCTTCTTTGTGTAGATGTGGCCCAATTCTGAACAATCTTCTAAGGAGACTTATGTAATCTATCTAGATTACATATTTCACTGTTACTTTATGGCCAAGGTTATTCAACCTGTGCCCAGTTTCTTAGGCTCTTACACACACACACACCTCACACACTTCAGCATTAAAGAAATAAGTAGCTTAAGATTCATACCACTGAACCAGTTACTTAAGTAAACGTGCCCTATAAGTCTCTCTCTGGTCTAACACTGGACATGAATATTGACAAAAACAGTGACATCTGAACATTAGCAAAAACAGGTGGAGGAAAAAGAGTGTGTACTTGACCTAAAGCCAATATAGTGAAGTAGAAAAAAAAAGCTTCTTCTTTCAAACTAATACTCCTATAATTCTTTGAGGAAAAGCATATGGAATCTGGACAAAACTCAGGCTACAGATTTTGCAAGTAAGAAGGGAACCTGCAGGGAAACCTCATCTCTGTAAACAGAAAGGATGTAAAAATGGACCTTAACCCTTGGGAAGAAAGGCCATCTCTCAAAGACTGCAACATGGCTTGTGTGGGTACATACACCAAACCATGTACTCATCACTCTTCAGAAAAAGATGCTTATTCCATGGAGGCAAGGCCACAACTTCATTACACCATATTGGAGGTACAAGAGATCAAAATAATCCACATAGTAATCTTATGGCCATGAGATACTATAATGATAGAGGGGATAAAGGTCACGGACTGAGATGAACAAAAAGCTTGAGGAAATACTTCAAAGAAAAAAGTAGCTGATAGTTATTTTGTGGAAATAATGGTCAAAAGAAAAGGCAGAAAGGCTAGCAATTAATTCAGTCCAAAGCCTATGTATGACATAATAAAGACATTCTGCCAGGCATTGTGGAAGTGATACAATATACATGCCTCAAAGAATGATGCAGAGCAAGAAGCCATAAGACTATCTGACTCCAAAACAGAAAGAATCAATAACAGTGTCATTTGGGGACACCAAAGAAGTCTGTAGCATTTAAGTAAATAAAAATACCAAATCAAATCTAATCATAATTTAAAATGATACCCTTAATACAAAAAAAAAAAAAAAGATGTTTCTGTCCCACTAGGAAATTTACAATGTATTTTCTTCCCTAATCACACTAAACATACTTGATCCCTGGTGCCCAAGATACTCATGTACCCTAGTGCAGTTAAGGGTACAGTCTAGGCCTGCACAGTTGCTCTCTAACCAGGGCGAGGCTGCCCTGGAATTAAACCAAGCCTCTGTCGCATCAGCACTCACTATGCCAACCTACAAAAGTTGGCATCCACCATCCAAGAATAATCTAGTTGATTGAGAGTGAAGAATAAAAGTGGAACACCTAGAGACAACTGCCAAATCTCAAGGACACACTCCAGGGCTGGGTTTGGGCAAAGTTAAGGAAGTTCCAATCTTCTGGTCTTTTACTTAACAAGTAGTTATTACTCATTCTTGTGGCTTGTTCTCAAGTGGACATTGCCCCAGCACCATGGGCAAAATACAAATGCATGAAAAACAGAAAGGTAGTAAGTGACAGAAAAAGGACAGGATGAGGAGCTAAGCTTCCCTCCTGCTCACCATACAAGGAGTGCAACTCACTGTCACATCACAGGGAGCTGAATGAAAGGCTCAGCTAAGTCAATGGTGGCACTGGCCTAGTTACAAATGCAGGGCTAGAGCTGCCACTCAGCCAAGCTAATCAAGAAACTACTGAACCCTCCACATCACAAGGAGTTCCGGAATCTCCTAATCATCTCTCCCGTTAAGTAAAGATAAAAACAAAAAACAAACAAAAAACAATAGCTTCCACAACAAACAATTCTGACAAGTGAGCCTCTTCACATTCCAAATGTGCCTGCTCTTAATGAAGTTCATAACATTATTTTTACACTAGTTTGGATATGACATACGAGGCAGGCTTCTATGTATATTTTTGACTTGATATTAGTACTATACAAACTGTAGTTATTTATAAACTCTCTATAATAAATAAAATATTGAAATTATAAGAATAATTACATATTTTGAGCTTGGACAGGCTTCTAAAAAATGCCACTAACATAAAAGTATGGAACGAACTTGTGCCATTTTACAAATGCTGCTTTAGTGTTGCTGTTACCTTGATCAAGAACTATGAAATACATTCCATTTCAAATTTCAGAATTAGTAAAACCCAAGATTAAGTGTGCTATTTTATAGCTTCTCTATGGATTATACTTTTGCTCCCCAAAGTCTCTAAAATTACTATCCGTCAAAGAAATTACTGATAGTAAGTACTTGAATACTGGGTATACAAGAGTCATGAAGGTAGGACAGCACCAGAAGATGCCAGGTTAACAGCTCTAGAAGCTATCTAGTAGAAACCAACAAGATAGCACCACAGTAACAAGGTCCATCTAATAATTTGGACAAGAGCTTCCTGCTTGGCACCTTGGCAGACAGGAGATCTTGCAAATTTTCCCAATGCAAAACATCTAAACATATAGGTAAAATTCTACGTAAATGTATCCATTTTAATTTTTAATTTTTTTAATGTTTATTTTTGAGAGAGAGAGAGAGTAAGCACACACGAGCAAGGGACAGGCAGAGAGAGAGAGAGAGAGAGAGAGAGAGAGAGAGAGAGAGAGAGAGACATAGAATCCGAAGCAGGGTCCAGGCTCGGAGCTGCCAGCACAGAGCCTGACACAGGGCTCGAATCTACAGACTGCAAGATCATGACCTGAGCTGAAGTCGGATGCTAAACCAACTGAGCCACCCAGGCACCCCAATATGCATCCATTTTAAATGCATAACAGTTTTCACCAAAAAAAAGTAACAGAATGGACCAAGGACCAAGAATGAAAAGCAAACTGAAAACACAAATACTCTTGAGAGCTAACACAATGGCAGTCCAAAGAGAAGAGGAGGGTGCCAGTCTTGGGGATGGGTGGAAGTAAGATAAGAAACAATGCCTTGGGGTTCAAAGAAGCTAAAAAGGAAAGACTGCAACCTCTACATAAAGACAGAACATGAAGAGCTATACTCCCAGGAAAGAATGATACAGAAAATAACCAGCAGCATAGAAAACAACATAAAAGCTGTGTCAACCTAGTTTGGAGGAGGGGAAAAAAGTATCTAATCTACATAGTCCAAGAAATTAATCAAAACTAAAGTGGTCCCAGGCAAGTGATACACACTAGTCAGCTAGAAGTAAATGCAAAACATCTCTGGGACACACCCCAATCTGGGCCACATAAGAGTCCCATAGATAAAGCCTTACTGAAGATGCACTCACAATCCAAAAGTACAAACACATGAACAACTAATCAAACAAAAGCAAGAGCCAACAGGAAAGACTAAAACTAGTTTCCTAAAAATTTCTTTAAAAAAAAATTTTTGTTTACATTTATTTATTTTGAGAGACAGAGAGACAGAGCACAAGTGGGGAGAGGCAGAGAGAGAAGGAGACAGAATCCGAAGCAGGCTCCAGGCTTCGAGCTGTCAGCACAGAGCCCGACACGGGGCTTGAACTCACAAACCGTGAGATCATGACCTGAGCTAAACTTGGACGTTCAACCAACTGAGCCACTCAGGTGCCCCTAGTTTCCCAAAAATTTCTGAAAATACAACTACCAGATTGAAGGAGATAATAAGCTACATCTATCTCAAAAGATGCAGAAAAAACTTTCATAAAATTTAGAACTAATTTATGATTACAAAAGCAAACAAACTCTTAGCAAACTAGGTGAAAACTTCTTTCACTGGATAAAAGGAGTCCACCAAAAGCCACCACACCACATTTAGTATGAGAACATATGGGAACATACACTGTAAATTCAGGAACAAGACGTGGTTGCATGCTATCAAAATTTCTATCAACATCAAGTTGTTAGAGATTCTAACCAATAAATAAGACACACATAGAAACCATAAAAATTGGAACAAAGAAAGAAAACTGTCAACGATTGAGGATCCTATTATTTCAACATAGAAAATGTACAGGTAAACTACTATTAGAAATACAGGAGCTAAAAAAAAATACAGGAGAGCATAGTAAGGCAGTTATGCGAAAGATTAATATAGAAAAACCTATTTTATTATTTCTATATGCAGTTAACACCCATTTAGAAAGTATAATTTTAAAAATATTATTTACAATAGCAACAATAACCATATGTTACCTGACAATAAATCTAGGGAAAGATATGTTAGGATTTTTGTGACAAAAAGTATAACACTTCATTTAAAGACATTAAAAGAGGGGCGCCTGGGTGGCTGAGTTGGTTAAGCGTCCACCTCTTGGTTTCCACTCAGGTCATGAGCTCATGGTTCATGAGTTTGAGCCCCACATGGGGCTCTGCGCTGACAGTGCAGAGCCTGCTTGGGAGTCTCTCTCTCTCTCTCTCTCTCTCTCTCTCTCTCTCTCTCTCCCCCTCTCCCTCTCCCTCTCCCTCTCCCTGCCCTTCCCATTCTCTCCCTCTCTCAAAATAAATAAACTTTAAAAAATAAAAACTAAAAAGAAATAAACACATTAAAAAAGACCTAAATAATCAGAAAGATTGACATGTTCCAAGATGGAGACTATTACAAAATGTCAATTCTCCCTATAAGCTTTTTTCTTTTTAATTTTTTTTTTACTATTTTGTTTTTGAAAGAGAGTGCAATTAGGGGAGGGACAGAGAGAGAAGGAGACAGAATCCAAAGCAGGCTCCAGGCTCTGAGCTGTCAGCACAGAACCAAACGAGGGGCTTGAGCCCACAAACCGTGAGATCATGACCTGAGGTCAAGTTGGAGGCTTAACCAACTGAGCTACCCAGGTACCCCTCCCTATAAACTTCTAATCAAATGAACATCTAATCAAATGCACTTCTAATCAAAATTCCCAGGCACAAAATGTGTAAACTGAAAAGGAAAAGATCAATAAATTCACTACATCAAAAATGAAAATTCACAAGAAAATACAAACAAAGCAAAGATAAGCCAGTCTGGGAGATACCTGTGGATATAGAGCCAATAAAAGGATTAGTATCCACAATATATGAGTAACTCTTTAAAAACCAGTAAGAAGTCACAATGAGATACCACCTTACACTTGTTAGAATGACTAACAGTAACAACTCAGGCAACAACAGATGTTGGCGAGGATATGGAGAAAGAGGATCTCTTTTGCACTGCTGGTGGCAATGCAAACTGGTGCAGCCACTCTGGAAAACGTATGGAGATTCCTCAAAAAATTAAAAATAGAACTACCCTACGACCCAGCAATTGCACTACTAGGTATTTATCCAAGGGATACAGGTGTGCTGTTTCGAAGGGACACATGCACCTCAACATTTATAGTAGCACTATCAACAACAGCCAAAGTATGGAAAGAGCCCAAATGTCCATCGATGGATGAATGGATAAAGAAGATGTGGGATATATATACAATGGAGTATTACTTGGCAATCAAAAAGAAAGAAATCTTGCCATTTGCAACTACGTGGATGGAACTGGAGGGTATTATGATAAGCAAAATTAGTCAGAGAAAGACAAATACCATATGACTTCACTCATATGAGCACTTTAAAAGATAAAACAGATGAACATAAGGGAAAGGAAACAAAAATAATATAAAAACAGGGAGGGGGCAAAACATAAGAGACTTAAATACGGAGAACAAACAGAGGGTTACTGGAGGGGTTGTGGGAGGGGGGATGGGCTAAATGGGTAAGGGGCATTAAGGAATCTACTCCTGAAATCATTGTTGCACTATATACTAATTTGGATGTAAATTAAAAAATAAATTAAATTAAAAAAAACAGTAAGAAGATAAAGGATATGACTGGGTAACTCTTAGAAGAGAAAACTCAAACGACCAAGAAACATTTTATACGCATTCGATAAAGTTTTTGCCACAGTCTGACAGTACAAAATGCTGGGGAGGCTGCTAAGCAAGGATTCTTACACACAACTGGTGGGAGTGCAAACTGACACTTTGAATAATTGGAAATATCTACCAGGGTTAAAGATGCTCAGCCCTATGAATTATAAATTTTGCTCCTAGAGAAATTCTAGAACGGGTATACAAGGAAATTTTGAATCTTCATTGTAACACAGTTAGGATCAGTGAAAAATAAAAAGCAATCTAAACATCCATTAATAGGAACATGCATAAACATATTATAGCCCTCTCATCCAATGAAATGTTATACAACTTGAAATAAATGAACTAGAATATAACATAAATCGATATGGATAAACTTCAATGACATTAAGTGAAAAAGAAAGCTGCAGAAAAATAAATACAAGATAATAACCATTTATATAAAGTTTAAAAAATAAACAAAGCAACTGGGGCACCTGGGTGGCTCAAGTTGGTTGAGCGTCCAACTTTGGCTCAGGTCATGATCTCACAGTTCATGAGTTCAAGCCCCACGTCAGGCTCAGTAATGACAGCTCAGAGCCTGGAGCCTGCTTCCAGTTCTGTTGTCTCCCTATCTCTCTGCCCCTTCCCCACTCGCGCTCTGTATCTCTCTCTCAAAAATAAATAAACATTAAAAAAAAGCATTTAAAATATACAAAACAACACTCAATGTTGTAAAGAAACACACATGCAATAAAAAAAGGAAAACATGCATGAGAATATATAATTCAGAATAGTGTTACCGCTGGGGTAAGGAAGTAAACAGCACTGAGAAGTGAAATATCTTCACTCTGATTTGTTTTTTTAAGTACGAATATCTGAAGCAGGATTATGGTATAATATTGAGATATGACAAAGCTGGAGGGCCATGAACATTTTTTTGTTATATTATTCTGAATATTCTTCTATGTTTGAGATAAACAAAATAAACAATAACCAACTACCACCCAAAATAGTAAATAAAAGCTCTGACAGGTAGCCACCCCTAAAAGTCATTTTTTGGCATTAAAAATTAGTTCAAGGGAGGGGCACCTGGGTGGCTCAGTCGGTTAAGCGTCCAACTTCGGCTCAGGTCATGATCTCGCGGTCCATGAGTTCAAGCCCCACGTCGGGCTCTGTGCTGACAGCTCAGGGCCTAGAGCCTGTTTCAGATTCTGTGTCTCCCTCTCTCTCTGACCCTCCCCCATTCATGCTCTGTCTCTCTCAGTCTCAAAAATAAATAAACGTTAAAAAAAATTTTTTTTTTAATTAGTTTAAGGGGCATCTGGGTGGTTCAGTAGGTTAAGCATCCAACTTAGGCTCAGGTCATGATCTCATGGTTCATGGGTTCAAGCCCTGTGTTGGACTCTGTGCTGACAGCTCAGGGCCTGAAGCCTGCTTCAGATACTGTGTCTCCCTCTCTCTCTGCCCCTGCCCTGCTTGTGCTGACTCTCTCTCTCAAAAATAAATAAACATTAAAAAAAAATAGTTAAAAAAATCAGTTCCAGCTCTTATGATGGAAACTGGGATAAGTGGAGGTTCATCACATCATCCCAGCTGGTGACCCAACCCTAAGTCACCTCTGTCAAGGACTCAGGACACAACGCTTGTGGCATTCTGATCTGATCTTCCACAGCTACTGAGCTATGTTTCAAATTGTATCGCTTAAAATTCTCATGTTAGTTCTAACTGGATTAACATACAAGGATTTTTTTTTTTTTTTTAAGTAATAAGATTCGTGGTGCCTGGCTGGCTCAGTCAGAAGAGTGTGCCACCCTTGATCTGGGGGGTTGTGAGTTCAAGCCCCACGTTGGGTGTAGAGATAACTTACATAAACTTTTAAAATACAATAAAAATAAAGTAATAAGAATCAACATTTGGCAGAGATAAATACACTGTGAAGGAAGAATATACTTGCTGATACACCAGGACAGCAGGCTCTGTTCTGCCTATGCTAGACAGTGTAAGGTTGCAGGGGGGGGGGGGGGGCGGGGGGGGCGGGGGGGGCGGGCGCTACTCTTGGGGAAAGACAGTCACTTCCCAAGGAAACTACACTCCTACTCCCCAAAGCCTCCTTTCCTTAAAAACAAGACAAGTGGGGTCCAGTAACACCAGTGTTAAGCAACTCTGCAAACAAAAGGTCCTAATTTCAATTAGAAAAGATTTTGAAAATGAAACCAGAAGCTGGTTCTTTGAAAAAATTAATAAAATTGATAAACCACTAGCCAGTTGGATCAAAAAGAAAAAGGAAAGGACCCAAATAAATAAAACCAAGAATGAAGAGATCAACAACCAACACAGCAGAAATAAAAACAATAGTAAGAGAATATTATGAGCAATTATACACCAATAAAATGAGCAATCTGGAAGAAATGGACAAATTCCTAGAAACATAAACTACCAAAACTGAAACAGGAAGAAACAGAAAATTTGAACAGGGGCACCTGGGTGGCTCAGCCAGTTAAGCATCCGGCTTAAGCCATTTGGCTCAGGTCATGACCTTGTGGTTTGTGAGTTCGAGCCCTGCATCAGGCTCTGTGCTGATAGCTTGGAGCCTGGAGCCTGCTTTGGATTCTGTGTCTCCCTCTCTCTTTGCCCCTCCCCTGCTCATGCTCTGTCGCTCTCTGTCTCTCAAAAATAAATAAATGTTAAAAAAAAAATAAAAAAAAGAAAATTTGAACAGACCCATAACCAGTAAAGAAATCAAATTAGTAATCAAAACTCTCCCAAAAAACAAGAGTCCAGGGCCAGATGGCATTTCAGGGGAATTCTACCAAACATTTAAGGAAGAGTTAACACCTATTCTCTTGAAGCTGTTCCAAAAAATAGAAGTGGAAGGAAAACTTCCAAACTCTTTCTATGAAGCCAGCATTGCCTTGATTCCAAAACCAGACCAAAGGCCCCACTAAAAAGAACTATAGACCAATTTCCCTGATGAACATGGATGCAAAAATCCTCAACAAGATATTGGCCAACCAGATCCAATAATACATTAAAAAATATATTCACCATGACCAAGTGGGATTCATACCTGGGATGCAGGGCTGGTTCAATATCCACAAAACAATCAATGTGATTCATCACATCAATACAAGAAAGCACAAGAACCACATGATCCTCTCAATAGATGCAGAGAAAGCATTTGACAAAACACAGTATCCTTTCTTGATAAAAACCCTCAAGAAAGTAGGGATAGAAGGATCATACCTCGAGATCATAAAAGCCATATATGAAAGACCCAATGCTAATATCATCCTCAATGGAGAAAAACTGACAGCTTACCCCCTAAGGTCAGGGACAAGACAGGGATGTCCACTCTCACCACTGTTATTCAACATAGTATTTTAAGTCTTAGCCTCTGCAATCAGACAACACAACGAAATAAAAGGCATCCAAATCAGCCAGGAGGAGGTCAAACTTTCACACTTTGCAGATGATATGATATTCCATGTGGAAAACCTAAAAGATTCCACAAAAAAACTGCTAGAACTGATCCATGAATTCAGCAAAGTCACAGGATATAAAATCAATGCACAGAAATCAGTTGCATTCCTATACACCAACACTGAAGCAACAGAAAGAGAAATCAAGGAATCAACCCCATTTACAATTGCACCAAAAACCATAAAATACCTAGGAATAAATCTAACCAAAGAGGAGAAAAGTCTATACACTGAAAACTATAGAAAGCTTATGAAAGAAATTGAAGACGACATAAAAAAATGGAAAAAGATTCCATGCTCCTGGATAGGAAAAACAAATATTGTTAAAATGTCGATACTACCCAAAGTAATCTACATATTCAATGCAATTCCTATCAAAATAACACCAGCATTCTTCACAGAGCTAGAACAAACAATCCTAAAATTTGTATGGAACCAGAAAAGACCCCAAATAGCCAAAGCAATCTTGAAAAAGAAAACCAAAGCAGGAGGCATCGCAATCCCGGACTTCAAGCTATACTACAAAGCCCTAATCATCAAGACAGTATGGTACTGGCACAAAAACAGACACTCAGATCAATGGACAGAATAGAGAACCCAGAAATGGACCCACAAACGTATAGCCAACTAATCTTTGACAAAGCAGGAAAGAATATCCAGTGGAATAAAGACAGTCTCTTCAGCAAGTGGTGCTGGGAAAACTGGACAGCGACATGCAGAAGAATGAACCTCGACCACTTTCTTACACCATACACAAAAATAAACTCAAAATGGATGAAAGACCTAAAAGTAAGACAGGAAGCCATCAAAATCCTCAAGGAGAAAGCAGGAAAAAACCTCTTTGATCTCGGCTGCAGCAACTTCTTACTCAACACGTCTCCGGAGGCAAGGGAAACAAAAGCAAAAATGAACTACTGGGACCTCATCAAAAGGAAAACCTTCTGCACAGTGAAGGAAACAATCAGCAGAACTAAAAGGCACCCGACGGAATGGGAAAAGATATTTGCAAAGGACATATCAGATAAAGGGTTAGTATCCAAAATCTATAAAGAACTTATCCAACTCAACACCCAAATAACAAATAATCCAGTGAAGAAATGGGCAAAAGACATGAATAGACACCTCTCCAAAGAAGACATCCAGATGGCCGACTGACACATGAAAAAATGCTCAACATCACTCATCTTCAGGAAAATACAAATCAAAGCCACAATGAGATACCACCTCACACCTGTCAGAATGGCTAACATTAACAACTCGGGCAACAACAGATGTTGGCGAGGATGTGGAGAAAGAGGATCGATCTCTTTTGCACTGCTGGTGGGAATGCAAACTGGTGCAGCCACTCTGGAAAACGTATGGAGATTCCTCAAAAAATTAAAAATAGAACTACCCTACGACCCAGCAACTGTACTACTAGGCATTTATCCAAGGGATACAAGTATGCTGTTTCGAAGGGACACATGCACCCTAATGTTTACAGCAGCACTATCAACAACAGCCAAAGTATGGAAAGAGCCCAAATGTCCATTGATGGATGAATGGATAAAGAAGACGTGGTATATATACACAATGGAGTATTACTCGGCAATTAAAAAGAATGAAATCTTGCCATTTGCAACAATGTGGATGGAACCAGAGGGTATTATGCTAAGCAAAATTAGTCAGAGGAAGACAAATATCATATGACTTCACTCATATGAGGTCTTTAAGACACAGAACAGATGAACACAAGGGAAGGGAAGTAAAAATAATATAAAACAGGGAGGGGGACAAAACGTAAGAGACTCTTAAATAAGGAGAACAAACAGAGGGTTACTGGAGGGGTTGTGGGAGGGGGGATGGGCTAAATGGGTAAGGGGCATTAAGGAATCTACTCCTGAAATCATTGTTGCACTATATGCTAACTTGGATATAAATTTTAAAAAATAAAATAAAATACAGAAAAGAATCTGAAAGACTAAGATGGTTTAATATTTATACATGTTGTTGAAGCTCAATCCATGCAATTTATGTTGGCTTCCCAGAGCACCTGAGACTGGCAATTAAACTCAGTAGTGTACAGGAGTGAAAAGGCCTCTCTGTCCTCACCTCTAGACACTGCCTTCAGGAGTCTCATACCCTCCACTGTCATCAACAAAATGAGAAGAAATAAACTTTCTCCCATTTGGATTTGTAGAAAGGAATCAAACATGATCCTCAAATGAAAAGTGGTTTCTTAACAGCATCCTATTATAAACATATACATAACATGCACTCCATGCTCCTGCACAGCTCTAACTGCCTCTCTTTAACTCTTTTTCCCCTATTATAATATCACATCTGGGCTAGTTTCTTCAATAGCCTATCTCTGGTTTAGATGAGAATCCAATATCCATGCTTACTGAACCCCAAGAATATTAATTAGCCTCTTCTTTAGAGGGTTAAAGGGAAGGAAGACTCCAAGAGCACCTCTTATACTTCTTACCTAGTCCATTTTTAATTTCTTGCTCTGTTTACATTTGGTTAGGCATCCTGGATGACAAATCTCACATCTTCAGTTACATGTAATGGGGGACGCCAAGTCTACTGTATTCTAATTGTGGCCCACGGTAGGCATTTGATTTCCTGTGTAAGGCACAGACAAATTCCTTCATTGCTCTGGAAAAGATATTCCTGGCCTAGAGATTTCCTGAGTCCTTACTAGGACCTGGCAGCAGCTTCAAACACTTCGGAAGGCTTATCTACACAACACATTAACACCAGGAGAAAGATGCTATAGCCAGTTGACTCAAAATCCTGAAAAACACATCACTAGCTCAATTATTTAATTTTGTTTTCCAAAAGGTGTCTCCATCTAGGCTGCCTCCAAACTTGACAGGAAGTACAGTAATCTACTTATCAGAAGGTCTTCCTTCTGGTCAGTAGTAGCCTAATACTATGTTACAATGCCTACAGCATTCACCTCACCTCATCTCATCAAATAGACATTTTATCATCTCTCATCATCACAAGAAGGGTGAGTGCAATACAGTAAGATATTTTGACAGAAAAAGACCACATTCACATAATTTTATTGTAGTATATTATTATGATTGTTCTATTTTATCATTTTTTACTGCTAACCTCTTACTGTGCCTAATTTATAAAATTAAACTTTATCATAGGTATGTATGTATGTATAAGAAAAAAACACAGCATATATAGAGTTTGGTACTATCTGTGGCTCCAGTCATCCACTGGGGTCCTTGGAACATATCCCCCACTGGTAAAGGGGGACTACTGTAATCGATTTTTAAGGAAGATTTGAAAATAGCCACAGATTATTTAGGGAATTGAGGAACATTAGTGAAAGGAAAGGGATTATGATCTGTGGAGGACAAGCTGATACTCTACCACCTAGTAACTAATCCTCCCACACCTGGGCCTTTTCCAGTATCAGGGAAAGTCAATACTTTCATTATCTGCAGACTTAACAATCAGTTAAAATTCACTAAATGTACTACCAAATGCTTACACACAGAAAACAGTTAAAAAGAAAAACCCTCTCAACAAAATGATAAGGCAAATGCTATGGTATTACTACATTCTAACTGCTGACCCTTGTGATTTGTGATAAACACACTGGGGCTGGGTGGGGAGAGGAAGGCGTAGAGCCCATGACTTTACAAACCAAGAGGTTCTTTTACTAAAACACACATTCTCTGTACACTGACATAAAGAGGCTCTGAGATCTTGGATCGGGCTGTTCTGTGAAGCTTCAGAGAAAGAAGTGATGACTGAGAACCACTCCAGTACTTGGAAAGCTCAATCACCACATGAAACCAAAGCTATAACTTAAGCATTACAACCTCCAAGGGTACTAGTGAAAAGAATCCTGTGTAGCAGTAGAGGTCCAATTTTTAAAAGGAAGAAAAAGATGATTTTGCAAAAAACAGTTCTAACACATCCAAGTGCCAAAATCAGAAAAACCCCAAGCTCTGTTTTTAGTAACACGTTACATTCCTCCTATCCAAAATTGACCTTTAGCTACTCCCAGTTATTAAAACTGACAAAACAACTCATCATTGTGGAAGCTTGATGGTCTCTGGAATGTCTTTTTAGATAGTCACATGTCTAAAAATTCTGTTCAACTCAACAAAAACTTATTAACAACTACTATCTAGTGGGGACACAAAGGTAAAGCACAAACACAGGTCAGATCAAGTGTTAGTGAGGCCCAAAGTGACTTTTGAAGGAAAAGTTGGGCACAGTTAGGTATGGGGGTGGGGTGGGGAAGACTAGAGATGGGGATCGGAGATGACCAGGGAAGAGGAGGGAAGAGTTCAAAGACAGGGAACTCTATACGCAATAATTCAAAGACAAGGAAGAGCAGAATATGCTAAAGGGAATCCAAGACACTTGTACTATTGGAGCATAAAGTGGGAAGTATGAGGAAAGAGTAGAAAATGAGCCTGGAGAAGTAAGAGAGCAAAGGTCATGGAGCACCCTGAATACATGCTAAGGAGATTGGATCTTAGCCTACAAGAAGGTCAGAATGACATGATCAGATCTGTCTTTTATAAAGATCACTCTGCACCACAGAATGTTGGATAAAAGAACAGGTATATGCAGTTTCAAACCAAAAACAAATCCCAGCTCATTTTTTACTGTGACCTTGGGCAAGTCACTTAACCTCTCTGGGCCATGGTTTCTTCACCTGTAAAATGGAGGTACCCCCTACCTTCAAGGATTATTAAGAGGCTCAAGTGGGGAATTAATATAAGTGTAAACTGTATTATGAAGATAACACAGCTCAGTATTTAGCATGTGGTAAGTTCAAAGCATGGTCTGGGAGAAAAATTTGCTGGAAGAAATGTGAAGATGGAATAAAAGACAGGAAATAGAGCCAGTTAAAAAGCCAGAGGAAAGGCGAGACTTGAGAACTATTTAGGAGGTAAAATAAAGAGCTAAAGGAGTGCCGTTCTTCAAGCCTCAACAAGAGTAAAAGACACAAGAGGCTTCTCTTCCAGGTTTCCCTAACCAGTGGCTAGGGTGGCACTGTCACCTCTTCCTCAGACATCAGCCCAGGCTGGAGACCAGATGTCATGCATATCCCAGCTTTTACTATCAGCAATGCTGAAGAGACAGTAGGTATATCACAGAGTGGAAGCTCTTTGATGTCAGAGAGACCCAGGTTAATGGCGTTACTTAACTGGGACAAATTACTTACCTTCTCCCCATCTGGGTAATGACACCTACACTTCAGGTGCAGTAAGGGTTCACAAAGCATATGACCCAGCAACACAATAAACCCTTAACAACCTAGCACAACACAAATCCTACACAGATGTGTAACTTATTTTACAACGTTTCTCATGAAAACACTACAGTCTTATCGCAGCTCGAGCCCATTTGAAAACACTAGTATGTGAGACATCCCAGTACACAGCAGTATGCTGGTTCTCATATAGACAATCAATGTTCCACTTAGGGAGAGCCTGTTTTTCTTTCCAGCATGTGTATAACATCTTCCACCATAATATGTGCTATCTGGTTTCTAAACAAATAGAACTGCTTTTGGAGAGCTCATCTCTGCAGACAGCAGCTAGGATACTGTACAGTTTTACCCAAAAGTTAAGTAAAAAATTGGCCCCAAGCCCAGAAAATAGGCATTCCAACCAGACAAAACTGGATAAACCAAATCTACAATGAGTGAATAAAACAGTAGGAGAGAGAACGCACAGACAGTGAGAATAACACACACCAAAAGGCCCACTCCCAGAAGAAACAAATAGGGCTCTGGAATATATCAGTTCAGATCTCCAGCAGACAGGTGGGGCAAAAAGTTACCAAGCATAAGACACCACAGTCACTAAAAGAAAAATATCCAGGACACAGATAGTCTCCCTTTAAGCCAGAAATGAAATTTATATAAGCAGTAAGAACCAAATGTTCTACCCAGGTTAAGATTCAAGACTCCTGGGATGCCTGGGTGGCTCAGTTGGTTAAACATCCAACTTTGGCTCAGGTCATGATCTCACAGTTCATGGGTTCAAGCCCCATATCGGGCTCTGTGCTGACAGCTCAAAGCCTGGAGCCTGCTTCAGATTCTGTGTCTCCTCTCTGCCCCTCCCCTGCTCACATTCTGTCTGTCTTGGTCTCAAAATAAGTAAACATAAAAAATTTTTAAAAACAGATTCAAGACTCCTATGGCAGGCTAGATAGATTGAGAGACATAACCTGAGGAAGGAAGAATATCGGAGGAAACAAAACTTAAACACATTAAATATGAAAGACTAACAGTTTCTACTTCAATAGGCTATTTTATTGATGCTGTTACTACTTCATAGATTTGATTTCTCATAATACATGGATTTTATACTCCACAACACATCATTCTTTGCTACTTTTACTCATGGAATAATAGTATGAGAAGTGAATCTTTAAGAGAGAAAAACTGGCCAAAATGCCCTTGACATGGAATTGTTCTTTAAGATGCTGCCATAGCACATGGTTTTAATTTTAATTAAAAAAAAAAACCAACAACAACAAAGGAAAAAAAATCAAGCCTTCCTCTAACCATCTAAAATGTTTTTAAAAACATTTAACCTGAAATATCCACTATAGAGTCAATAGATGAAAAGCAAGTCTAGCAGGGGCCATCTGACAGATGTGACCGTGCCACAGGCCTCTCTGATGGAGAATTTGGGCTGAGAGCACTGGTTCAGTGAGCATTGGTGACTTCCAATTTGCCCTAACCAGAGCTTGCAAAACAGGCCTGGTGAGGTTCTGAACAAATAAATCTACTAATATATGAAACAGATGGCTCTGCCAAAAAGACTTCTAACCTGTTAGAGGAAGGGTCTCTCTGAGAACATACACAGTAGAGCAAATTTCAGGGGAAGAGTTTCAAGACAATTTTTACAATATAATGTTATAATAAAAAGCACACAAAAAGCTTATTAATATTTAAATCCCACTTTACAAAATAAAATAACATTCATCCAAGTATTTATATATGCACAGGAAAAAAAAAAAGACAAGAAGGAAATAAAGGAAATGCACTGGGACAACTGGGTGGCTCAGTCGGTTAAGCATCTGACTTCAGCTCAGGTCATGATCTCATGGTTCATGAATTCGAGCCCTGCATTGGTCTCTGCCCTCAGCACAGAGCCCACTTCAGAATCTCTGTACCCCCTCTCTGCTCCTCCCTTGCTCGCATGCACTCTCTCTCTCTCTCTCTCTCTCTCTCTCTCTCAAAAATAACCATTAAAAAAAAAAGGAAATGCACCAAAAGGTTAACTGTTTTTATCTCTGGGTGGGAGTTTTACCAAAAAGTTAGGGGCACTTGGGTGGCTCAGTTGGTTAAGCGGCTGACTCTTAATTTCAGCTCCAGTGGTGATCTTGAGGTTCATGGGATCAAGCTCAGAGTGGGGCTCTGCTCTCTCTCGTTCTCTGTCCCTCCCCTGCTCATGTGTGCACATGCTCGTGTGCACTCTCTCAAAATGAAGAAATAAACTTTTAAAAAATGTTATTTTTCTTTATTTCTTTTGTTTTACTTTATAAGTGTAAAATCAGCATTTTGCCTTTATACATGTATTTTCATTAAAGTCAAACTGTCAACGAACAAATCCTCCTTGGCCTTATCCCCATCCTTAGTAGCATCATATTTTCCAGGCTGTGAATGCCCCTATTCATATCCACATCCAGGAACCATGTGCTCAAACTGCCAACAATAATTAACTGGGTACCTACTACAGGGGCCCCATCTTAGCTAGGGCTCACATGAAGGCCTAAACAGCATCTGAAAAAAGACCATCAATAGTCACCCTTGAAAAACCTATTCAAGTGCCCACATAAATACAGTACAAATAGTTTCATGTATGTACTCATGTAGATATATACACTGAAAATAATTCCAAAGGGTTACAATGTTCAGAAGTTAAACCTTCATGTGTTTTGCTGCTTGGACCAGTCAAGCAATTGTATGAAGATTCCAGCTAGCAAGCTTTCCTTATTCGTCCTCCTCATCATTTCCAAATCTTTTTAAGTCAACAATTCTCTAAGGCCCCCAATTCTTTTTTTTTTTTTTTTTTTTTTGGTACAATACTTACCAACTCATCACCATACCACTTTAACAACTTCTCTTCTGCAAATGATCAAGAATTCTTTAAATTTATAGATTTTTGTCAACCATATTAACAACATTGCCTGCATACACTGCCTGTGGGTACTCACTCACTGAGTAGAAATTACCTCACTATTTAAGTCATTATTTCTTTCTTTTTTCTCCTTTTGCAAACAATAGTTCAATTTGAGTAAGGTAAAATGTTAGATGTAATTCCATTACATAATTACAATACCTTTTTATTGGGAATGCAAAAAAGGAATCAGTGTTGGTGGGCCTACTGTAAATCTAGTTAAGGACTGAGCTAAGATTATATTTATTAAGTGTCTAATGAATGATAGAGACCCCAAATGCACCAGAGTTCAGAGAAGAAAGCAATAGCATCTGAGGTTTAAATGCTGCTGGAAGGGGTTCTGGAGGAGGCAGATCTTGAAACAACCCTGAAGCAAAGCAGAATTAGACAAACAAGGGGGTTAAGTTTGTCTTAACTAGCTGGTTCAGTCAGTGGAGCGTGCCAACTCTTGATCTTGGGGTCACAGGTTCGAGCCCCATGTTGGGTATAGAGATTACTTAAAAATAAAATCTTAAAAAAAAAAAAAACAACAGAACTGGACAAGTGAAGAGGGAAGGAGAGGACATTCCACATAGGAATCATGGCTTGGATCTGAGGAGTACTGAAAAGGCAGAAAGTATCAGGTTTCTGGAAAGGGAGATAAAATGATTCATCACTACATACTTATTAAACATCTCCTTTGACCAGCACTCGTAGACACTGAAGATACACAGAGAGAATCCTGGACATAGAGTGATGACTAGAACCCTTCAGGGATCATCCCATTAACTGACACAGATATGTAAGCACACACTGTGAGCAATCTGGCAAATACAACACATGATTAAGGTTCAACTGATAAATGGATTAACAAAATGTAGTACATCCAGGGCCACCTGGCTGGCTCAGTTGGTTAAGCATCCAACTCTTGATTTTGGCTCAGGTCATGATCTCATGGTTCATGGGTTCGAGCCCCATATTGGGCTCCACAGTGATAGCACGGAGCCTCCTTGGAATTCTCTCTCTCCCTTTCTCTCTGCCCCTCCCCAGCTCACTCTCTCTCAAAATCAACTAAAAAGGGAATGAAGTACTGACACATGCTACAACATGGATGAACCTTGAAAACATCATGCTAAGTGAGACAAGCCAGTCACAGAAGGCCACATACTGTCTGATTCCATTTACCTGAAATGCCCAGAATAGGCAAACCCATAGAAACAGAAAGTGGATTAGTGGTGGTTACCACGTGATGGGGGGAAAGGGAGAATAGGGAGTGATGGCTTAATAAACGTGGTTTTCTTTTTGTAGTAATGAGATGCTCTGGAATTAGACAGTGGTAATGGTTGTATAACCTTGTGAATGTACTAAAAGCCACTCAACTGAACACTTAAAAATGGTGAAATTTATGATATGTGAATTATATTTCAGAAGAAGGAAGGAAGGGAAGGAAGGAGCAAATAAGGTTCTACAGGATGGAGGAGATAATTTTGCCTTGAAAAGCTGGTGAAGGCTTTCCAGAGCAGGCAATGGATCTGAATATTAGAGCTTTAAGAAGAGAAGGATGAAGTCATTCAGAGAATGACATATGCTGAAGTTCAGTTCCATGGGAATATAGGTTGGGGGAATAAATGGGGAAATTGCAAGAGATGAGAAGCAGACAGGCCAGATCCTGATCTAGCAGTATCGTGAAGACCTTACTAAGAAGCCTGAACTTTGTCCTATACAAGGATTGGCAAACATGTGGCACTTGGTAACACTTTCCTTTCTCTGTCTCTGGCAGATATAACTAGTATACCATGAGTCCTTCTCTGCTGTGCTCAGAAATGGACTTGATATCGATCTCTATGCAATGCTCCCCATAGTCTATATGCCCCTAATGAGAGCCACTGAAAGATAAGTGGCATCATCTGAATTCCCAATTTAAAAGGAACACTGGTGGCTGTGTGAAGGCAAGGAAATTAGGCAGGAAGCTGCTATAACACTTGGCAAAAGGTGGGGATGCCCTGAACCACAGTAGTGGCAATGAGAAAGGAGAAAAGAGGAAATATTAGAGACTAAGAAGAAAAAAACAGTAAGGGCTCAGTAGTCAACTGGAGCCCCATGAGGGCAGCCTTACTCACCACTATCTCCCCAGCACCCAACACAGTCCTTGGTACACAGGAAGGGCACCATAAATATCAACCAAATCGTTAAACGTTTCATCAACATTCTCTCACTGTATCTTCACTACAATACCATGAGGAAAGTAAGGTTATCCCCATTCCACAAAGAAGAAATCTAAGGTTTAGAGAGGTTAAGTGGCCTGTCCCAATTTTACCCAGCTAGAGAGTAGTAGAATTCAATTTCAACTCAGACTTCTAACTCCAGACTCCAAGCTTTTATCCATGGCCCAGGTTTCCAGCTCAAACAATGGTGCAGATAATAGTGTTGTTAATAGGGACACCTGGGTGGCCCAGTCGGTTAAGGATCTGACTCTTGATTTCTTTGGCTCAGGTCATGATCTCACAGTTCCTAGGATCGAGCCCCATGTCAGGCTCCACGCTGACAGCATGGAGCCTGCTTGGGATTCTCTCTCTCTCTCTCTCTCTCTTTCTCTCTCTCTCTCTCTCTGCCCCTTCCCTACTCTCTCTATATAAAGTGTCGTTAATGGTAAAATCCCAGAAATAGCTGGAAAATGAACTAGGGTCAGAAAAACAGATTTGGGTGTTCCTATCATATTCAGGTAGCTGAAGCACCAATATGGAAGAGACTCAGGGAGTATGTGTAGAAAGGAAAGGGTAGCCAAGCATGGGCCAAACCATGAGGGAGTAGAGAATAGCAGCCTGCACAGAAAGTCAGAGAGGCAGAGAAAGAACCAGCCAGGGAAGTACACTATCAGGAAATACATCAGCAAGATGGGCACAATCAAGAATCAAATGCTACAAAAATTTCAGATATGGTGGGGTCACTGGAACCACAAAGATATTTAGGGAAGGGATTCTAAAAGGAGTTAAAGGCTGCCTGGTGTTTCCTAAACCTGGTGTTTTCAGGGCATCAGAATCTGAAGAGCTTATTAAAAATACATAGTTCCCTAGTTCCCACCAATAGTGATCTTGTGTAAGTGACTCAGTCTCATTAAGCCTCCATTTTCCCATCTCTAAACTGCAAATAATAGCATCAGCCTCATAGTTTTATTCTGAAGACTTAACATGCTTTAAAGAAGTCCTACACATGATTACGACCCTATTTGAAAACTGGCTTTTAGAAACCTCAGATACAGGAACCACACAAGGATTTTTAACTGGAGAGAGAAGGGTGAAAGGCAATCCTTTCAGAACTGCAAAGGTGAAAGAATGGAGGGAAAAAAATCAGCTAAGAGGAAGGCAAAGAAACCAGAAAGAATGGAGCAAGGGTAAGGCACTACCAAGGAAAACTCAAAGAATTGCTGCACGGGAAGGAAAGGGAGGAATTAAATAGGACTCTGAGGCTTGAAGTCTGGATGACTCCAAAGAACAAAGGCATACCTTCACCCACATCAGGAAGAACAACAGAAGGATAGCTGGTATTGGGAAGGGAAAAATGAAGAAATTTATGCAAGTTATTGGATAAGAGATGAGTGAAAATAAATGCCAAAAGAGCCAACTGGCAGTAAATGTGTTTCGGACAGGAAAGCAGTAAACCAATTAAGAATATGGGGGGCACCTGGGTGGCACAGTCGGTTAAGCGTCCGACTTCAGCCAGGTCACGATCTCGCGGTCCGTGAGTTTGAGCCCCGCGTCAGGCTCTGGGCTGATGGCTCAGAGCCTGGAGCCTGTTTCCGATTCTGTGTCTCCCTCTCTCTCTGTCCCTCCCCCGTTCATGCTCTGTCTCTCTCTGTCCCAAAAATAAATAAACGTTGAAAAAAAAATTTTTTTTAAAAGAATATGGTCTCTAGGGGGCATGGTTGGCTCAGTTAAGGGTCCAACTCTTGATTGATCTCAGCTCAGGTATTGATCTCAGGGTCGTTGAGTTCAAGCCTCACATTGGGTTCCATGCTGGGTGTGCAGCCTACTTTAAAAAAAAAAAAAAAAAAAAAAAAAAAGGAGGAGGAGGAGGAGAATACGGGCTCTGAAAAAAAAAAAAAAACACAAATAAAAAATAAAAAAGAATATGGGCAGGGGTGCCTGGGTGGCTCAGTCGGTTAAGTGTCCAACTTCGGCTCAGGTCATGATCTTAGTTTGTGGGTTCGAGCCCTGCATCGGGCTCTGTGCTGACAGCTCGGCTGAGCCTGTTTCAGATTCTGTGTCTCCCTCTCTCTCTGCCACTCTGCCACTCACACACACTCTCTGTCTCTCTCTCTCTAAAATATAAATAAACATTCAAGAAAAAATTTAAAAAAAAATAATGACTCTTTGTTTCAGTTCAGGTCATGATCTCACAGTTCGTGAGTTCAAGCCTCATATCGGGCTCCTTGCTGACAGTGCAAAGCCTACTTAGGGTTCTCTCTCTCCCCTCTTTCTCTGCCTCTCCCACATGCGTGTGCACACACTCTCTGTCTCAAAAATAAATAAGCTTAAAAAAAAAAAAAAAGAATATGGTCTCTAAGATGATATGGCCTGAGTCAGAGTCCCAGCATTGCCGTTTTCTATCTAAAGGACATTAAAAGGGGAACCTGGATGGCTCTGTGGGTTGAGCTTCTGACTCTTGATTTAGGCTCAGGTCATGATCTCACAGTTCCTGGGATCGAGCCCCACCTCAGGCTTTGTGCTAAGAGCATGGAGCCTACTTGGGATTCTCTCTCCCTCTCTCTCTGCTCCTCCCCTGCAAGCACTTTCACACACAAACTCTCTCTCTCAAAAAAAAATAAACATTTAAAAATAATAAATAAATAAGAAGTTACCTAATTTCTCTAAACATAGGTTTCTTCATTTATAAAATGAGAATAGTAATAGTGCATATCTCATATAAGATTATTTTTTAAATTAAGTGAAAAAATAGCACATTGCCTAGCATATGGTAAGTTAGCTTTCAATAAATGTTGATTATCTTTAGCTACTCCATGATGACAACAGTGTTAACAGCAATGCTTTGGAGAAACTAAGTCATATTATCCAAAAGTCAAAAATTTTCCCAACTCTGAGACAGGACAGGAAAGGAGAGGATTCTTTGAATTTTGAAATCAAGGAATTAGTGTCTAAATTAGTACCATTAGTACCATTTCACAAGCTAGGCCTTCTTCATTCTTGACTATTTAATTATCACATCCTTTGAACTCTGGGGTTTAAAAACATTTCTGTAGGGGCGCCTGGGTGGCTCAGCCAGTTAAGCATCTGACTTTGGCTCAATAATGATCTCACAGTTTGTGAGTTCAAGCTCCACATCAGGCTCTATGCTAACAGCTCAGAGCCAGGAGCCTGTTTTAGATTCTCTCTCTCTCTCTCCCTCTCTCTCTCTCTAACAGCTCAGAGCCAGGAGCCTGTTTTAGATTCTCTCTCTCTCTCTCTCTCTCTCTCTCTCTCTCTGCCCCTCTCCTACTCACTCTCTCTCTCTCAAAAAATTAATAAACATTAAAAAATTTAAAAAATTCTATAAATGTTCTTACCTTGAAGCAAAGTCCACTTTAGTTCACTTATTCAACAAGAATTTATTGCAAAAATATTAGCACAATGAATTATGCTAAATACTGTATGATGAAAAATAATACACAACGTAAATGTGGTAACTGTACTAAAGGGGATTACAAACCAGAAGGTAAAAAAAGAAAAAAGAAAAAACTTATGCAAATATCTGAAGTACCAGGCATATTGTGAAATGTCACTGATATACTGCTAGTCATGAGAGTCAGAGGAGGGAAGACTCACTTCCAATATGGATAAAACTGTCACCTGAACTAAGCCTACCAAGATGGTCATAATTTCAATGGCCAGAACTCAGGGGAAACAACATGAACATAACCAAAGGAAACAATGTGAATATAGATGCAAAGGTATGTTCCAGGAAGAGCCAGGAATCAAGACTAACTGAAGATCTAGCCATGAGGTAACCAGTCTTATGCTGAAGACAAATGAGAGGGAAGAGCCACAGGGTAAAGCCTGGATTTCCTGGGACGGGCCAGGTGGGGAAGCCAGAAACTTGTCTGGGGAGCAGAATGGTGGCTATGGTTCCATATATGTTGAGTAGGACACTTCTAAAACCACCTCCTCACAGCTGATAGGCTTTTAAAGCTGGATAGGACTTCAGACTCTAACTCAGCCCTTCTGTCCTTCTGACCGAGGACACCAAGACCAAGAGAGGTGACTGAATTGCCCAAGCCATGAAGTTAGTGGCCAAGATGTAGCTGCAGTCCTGGTCTGCAGACTCAATTCAGTGCACTTTACAGTAATTCCCCTGGTCAGACAAAAATGTCCAAAAGCCAGGAAGAAATGTGGGTTTACTGCTTGATGAAGAAACAAGGGTTATAGAATTGAGTCACTTAGAGAGCCTGAGGTGGTGGGAGTGGAAGAGCTAGGTCTCTGAGGGCCAGGATACAGAGGGAATAGAAGGAAAACAACAAACCTGGGTTACATCCATATCCAGGGGGACAAAAGGAAGGACTTTTACAAAGGCACATCTGAGAGGAAGGCAGAGAATTAAGACAGTGCAGAATCCTAGAAGCCAAGGTCAATGTCTCCTCTTCGGCTAAAACACACATGTTCAAAAAATATCTGCTGAATGAATGAATGGATGAATAAAGACAGAGTGAGACAAAATATGTTTGCACCCCACGTAGGTAAAGCACTGTACTAAGCACTTTATGTGGGAGTATATGAGATAATCTCACAACAATCTGATGAGACAGAATTATCATGATTATCCTCACTACCACTCAAGAGGAGAAAACAAACTTATAAATTGTCCAAGTTAAACAGCAGGTATCAGAGTCAGGATTAAAAATCAAGTCCTCACTATCTGGGAAATAGTGTTAATTTTTAGTAGGGTAGAAAATGGCAAGGTAATGATGTTTAAAAAAAAAACAGAATGTTCTTATTAGTAAGACATATACACTCAATGACAATGTCTGAGATTTAGCTTTAAAACATACCCACAACAGGGGCACGTGGGTGGCCAAGTCAGTTCAGCTCAGGTCATGACCTTGCAGTTCATGAGTTCGAGCCCCACATCAGGCTCTGTGCTGACAGCTCTCAGAGCCTGGAGCCTGCTTCAGATTCTGTGTTTCCCTCTCTCTCTGCCCCTCCCCTGCTCACACTCTGTGTCTCTCTCTCAAAAATAAACATTAAAAAATAAAATGAGGGGCGCCTGGGTGGCTCAGTCGGTTGAGCGTCCGACTTCGGCTCAGGTCATGATCTCACGGTCCGTGAGTTCCAGCCTCGCGTCGGGCTCTGTGCTGATGGCTCAGAGCCTAGAGCCTGTTTCAGATTCTGTGTCTCCCTCTCTCTCTGACCCTCCCCCGTTCATGCTCTGTCTCTCTCTGTCTCAAAAATAAACATTAAAAAAAAGTTTTTTTTTTTAAATAAAATGAATAAATAAACATAAAAAAAATTTAACATACCAACAACAACAAAAAAGTGAGGAGGACAATTGAAAGAAAAAATTGGGGAAATGCTGATAATTGTTGAAACTGGGTGATGGGTACATGGGGTTAATACACTATACTCCGTGTTGCTATATATGTTTGAAATTTTCCATAGTAAAAAGTTCATTCATGCGTGACTTCCCTCCCTGCAAAGACGGTGGGGAGTGAGAAGTTGGTCAAAACAAGGGAGAACAAACATCCAGAAGAAAAAATGTCCAAACAACATGGATTTCACCTCAGAAATAGTGTTCAGGAGACACATAAGACCAGAAGCCAGAACACAAAACATTAAGACACATAGATAAAACAGGTGGTACGGAAATGGCAGTAAAACTGCATTTTAGATAAGAAACAAGGATAGGAAGGAGAAGGCTAGGGTAGCATGAGAGGCCCAGAACTAAGTAAAGTTATTATGGTTCTACCTTGCATGTAAGGTAAAAACTAAAAGGGGAGAGAACAGAAAGATGCTAGAAAGGAGACACTGATTAATCAACTAACTAATTAATTGATCGATAATATATGAAATAAATACATGAAAAGATGCTCATTCTCCTCAACAAGAAAATGTTATCTAGGCTTCAAACAAATTAGTTACATAGGCTTTAAATTGGCAAAGATTAAATATATTGATAATGTTCAGTGCTAAAGAAGAAAAAATATCTTTTTAAAGTTATTTGGTAATATCTAGAAAAATTTTATTTGTTTATTTATTTCTGAGAGAGAGGGAGAGAGAGAAACAGAGCATGAGTTGGCAGAGGGTGCCAGAGGGGGTGCAGAGAGACAGGGAGTCATAGAATCTGAGGCAGGCTCCAGGCTCTCAGCTATCAGCACAGAGTTTGATGTGGGGCTCGAACTCACAACCCATAAGATCATGACCTGAGGCAAAGTCAGATGCTTAACTGACTGAGCCACCTAGGTGCCCCTATTGCTAGAAAAATTTTAAATATGCATATCTTTTGTTTGTTTTTTAATTTTTTAATGTTTGTTTATTGTTGAGAGAGAGAGAGACAGAGTGCAAGCAGGGGAGGGGCAGACAGAGAGGAAGACAGAATCTAAAGCAGGTTCCAGGCTCTGAGCTATCAGCACAGCACCTAATGCGGGGCTCGAACTCACAAACCATGAGATTATGACCTGAGCTGAAGTACCATGCTTAGCTGACTCAGCCACCCAGGCACCCCAACATGTGTATCCTTTGACAAAGAAATTCTACTTGTAGGAGTTTGTCCTAGGAAGTATACAATGTATATAAAGATGTATACAATGTATACAAAGAGGTGCATTGTGTATATATATACATATAGATATACACATATACATATATATATATATACACACACACAAGGATGCTTGTTGCTACAAAGACAGAAACAAATGTCTGTCCCAGGGGACTAGAAAAGTTGATACAATGCAATATAATACTATGTAACTATTAAAATATATGATAGATACATGTACTAAACAGGAGAAAATGTTCAAGATAAAACCATTAAGCCAAACCACAAAGCATTAAGAGACCTAGATAAAACAGGGGGTAAGGAAATATAGTTATATATTATATATTAGTTATATACATATTGAAAAATATTTGTAGAAGAGTAGCTATATTGTGATCTCATTTCTGTAAAAAGGAATTACTTACCTCTCTCTTTCACATACATTCACATTAGCATACATAGTAGAAAAAAATGTGAATAAATATAGACTGAATTCTTAATGGTGATTAACACTGAGACATGGGATTCTGGTTTCCTTTCCTTACTTAAAAAATGCCTGAATTTTACCGTGCTCATATATTACTGGTATAATCAGCGGGGTGGGGATGGGGTTAAAAAGTTAAGGACTTTCCAAAGCAAGAGACTCTGAGCAATGAAAGTGTCATGATACAAAGACAAGGGGGAAAAATAGGGAGCACAAGCCTTAAAGTGAGGTCATGGTCAAGAATGAGGGAGAGGGGAGCCCGGGGCTCAGCTGGTTAAGCATCCAACTCTTGGTTTCAGCTCAGCTCATGATCTCACGGTGCCTGGGATTGAGCCCTCCCCAGAGCCTGTTTGGAATTCTCCCTATCCCTCACTCTCTGTCCCCACCACCATGTTCTCTCTCTCTCGTTCTCTCTCTCAAAATAAATAAAGAAACTTAAAAAAAAATGAATGAGGGAGATGGAGGGCAGGTCTAGGGCCTAAGGGAAAAATGAGCCTTGGGGCAGTGCCTGGCTGGCTCAGTCAGTGGAGCTACAACTCTTGATCTTCAGGTTGTGGGTTCAAGCCCCACACTGGGTAAAGATTACTTTAAAAATATAAAAAATTAAAAATTAAAAATTAAAAAAAAAAAAAAAAAAGAGAGGCACCTGGGTGTCTCAGTCAGTTGAGCCTCTGACTTCAGCTCAGGTCATGGTCTGTGTTCATGAGTTAAAGTCCCATATCAGGCTCTCTGCTGTCAGCACAGAGCCCACTTCGGATCCTCTGTCTCCCTCTCTCTCTGCCCTTCGCCCACTTATGTGCAAGCTCCCTCTCTTTCTCTCAAAAATAATAAATATTAAAAATAAAAAACAAAAGAAACAAAAATTTTAAAAAGAAAAAAAAGAAAAAATGAGCTTTGGGAAACATGCAAGCAGTTGCTATGGGAATGGGACCCTAAGAAGGCAGCACAGGAGCACCATGAGGGTCAGAGCTCAACTCAACTGAAGCAGTGGGAACTGCGGTCAGTCAACACATCCCATTTTCCTGATTCCCTAAAAACACTAAGCAACCTAGGGTTAACAAAAGAAGCCAGAGGTGAAAGTTTAGGGATGGCAACTGGCAGAACAGACAGTATACAAAGTCAGGCAGGCAAAGGGTTATCAGACCCAGGGAAGGCAGCACTGAAACTGTGGGCCATGGCAAACCAGCATCCAAGCTGAGGTGGGTGAAACAGTGGGGAAGAGAAAGGTGGAGAAACGGTGTGGGGAACACAGTGGAACTGGAAGGCACAATGAGGGCAGAGAGCCTGAGCTCAAGTCAGAATCACACCTAAAGAATTCTTTCCCACATTTTCTGGGGTCCAATTCCTATATATCATTATGTTAGGAGGAAGACCACTACTAGTGTCAAATATTGCAAAAAACATTTCCACCTGATTCTGGGTTTTTCCCTTGACCAATAAGTGATGTGTGAGGACAGTGGGGCTCCACTCCCTCTAGGTTCCTCCCCCATTCAGCCTCTTCCAGAGTTTCCAGGCAACTGTTAACAGAGCAGATGCTCTACTCCCTGCGTGGCACTACATTCTTTGTGGGTATCCTTTCCTAGCCAGAAGCCTGGAATAAGGGGTAACTGTTCCCCCAAACTGAAGCCATAACAATATCCTATAAGGACATAAAAGGGGTCCTAAACTTAGGATCAGAAAACCTAGAAGTTTTTCTTCTTAATGGCTTTGTGCACTTGAAAGCAAGCTACTTCACTTTTGTGTTTGTTTCCTCAACTGTAAAATGGGGCTACCTGCTTCACAGGGTTGTTGAGAGGGTAAAGTAAAGGAAATGTATATGAAAGTTATGAGCTGTAATACCATACACGTGCAAGGTATACTTATAAAGCAAACATTTTCATTTCTGCCTATGTATAACTTTCACTGATGATGTTTTAAGACCATAAGTGGGCGCTAGTAAAGCCAATGTGCCTATGCTGGCTGAAATGATTTTTGTTTTTATTGCTTCTAACCTACATTACAACAATTTCCTTCTCAAAATCTCAACACTGCTCACAGAATATCTTCAACAGTTGCTTGCCACATTTAATGTGCCTTATACTTTGTTTCAGTTTTCCTTATCTCATATCAATTTTTACCTTTAACTACTTTTCATGCTTTCCTTTTCTGCAGTATGTTATATTTGTCACCTGCATGAAAGAAGACTACATTATATAGGCTTTAATAAGGTTCCTCACACTTGGCCTTCAGTGGGATTCTTATGTGATCTGATCAACCATGAAAATTTAAATCAATTTAGATAGTACACCCTCAAGTTATCTTACCACAAAGAAGAACCAAGAGGGTGACTTATGAAATTGGCACAATTCCATAATTTCTAGGTTAGTAACTCAGAACACATAGCCTCCTAACAAAGAATTAATTCATCAGTTCCAGTTTTAGTACAAGATTAGGCTAAGCAAAGAACTAGTACAGATAATTTCATAGTCACTGAGTTCAAATTCCTGAATGAAGTCTGAGCAACTAATCTTGTATCCTGAAAATGGTGACATTGAGCTCAATTCCAAAAGGTCCATCAGCCGGTAAAAGTCACAACATCCTGGTGTTAAATTCGTTACCCACTCCCAGGCTGGCCACTAGCTGTCTGGAGACCTTGTGACCCAAACTGACTAGTCACTCTTCTTCATGCATGAGGACAAAGCGCTCAGAGCAGTAAATGGCCAAAGGAAAATCTAGATAATACCAATGAAAAACTTCCATTTTTTCCAAATGAAACTTTTGCCAGACCCACAGAAAGCAAGTAATAGCGCCCCTAGCCTGAAAGCTATGAACATACGGAATAAGCAACACATTTTCAATCAAAATAAAGTATTGCTTTTAACAACCTGTAAGTACAAAGGCAGAAGCACTGTTTCAGCCAGGATCAGACACAGCCTTAAAATCAGAATGCTCATCACACCACCAGCTCCACAAGGAATGATTTCCTGTCACTTCATATGCAGAGGTCATTCATTTGTTCATTCCACAAAGATTTACAGGGTAGCTACTCAGTGCCAGAGATGGTTAGGTATTAGGATATAAGGATAAATAAGACAAGGTCCTGCTCTCACGCAGATTACAACCTAGCCTCTAAAACACACAAATATACCAAAAGTTAAGAGTACAGTGTACACAGTAATTATGAAAGAAGCTTGGACAGAACTGCAATGGCCAGATAAAGGAGAGGCATTCAGCTTAATCCAGAAAGAATCAAAGAATCTTTTAAGAGATGATGGTGCCTTAATTCCTGGTAAATGCAAGACTAAGAGTCAGAGAATCACTAGAATGGGAAAGAAAGTTAGGAGAGGAATAGCTTCAGCATGCTGGGATGTTCAAGGAGTTCACTGTAACTACAGCTTCAAGTGCCAGAGAAATTGTGGCAGAAGAGGGACTAGAACAAAGACACAGGAGTGGCTGAGTCTAAAGGTGAGATGTTGAAATAGAGACATACTAGGATCTAGATGTTCACAGTATTTTAAGGCTAAAGGAATATTATTTACTTTTAACAGAAGTTAAAGACCAGCCACAATGGAGGAGGGATTTGACTAAGGAAAACTGGAAGAGTTATAGGGCCGGTTATTTCTAATTACTTCTATCTGGCTTATACTTATTCTTACTTTTCTCTTGACTTCTTTTTTTCCTCCCATAGGGAAAAAATAAAACTGAACAATTCTGTAACAAAGGCTGTCAACCTTCTGTTCATCAAAAACTTTCTGAACAGAGTGCTATATTCTATCAAAATACCCCAAATTAGAGAAAGATGACAAATCTCTCTAGCATCTGGAGCCTTCCTAGCAAAAAGACCAAAGCCAGGTCTCTGATAAGACGAAAGCTAGAGAAACATCCTGACCATGGGATACACAGAACATGATGCTGCCTGTCATACTCTAGCAGTGTAAATGGGAATGCTTACAGTTCTCAAAACAAAGACATGCTGAACAGTTACCTCCTGGCTTCTCCATAGAAACTGCCAGGAAAAAAACCTACCAGTGCCAGGAATGACCTTGGACTTTATAGTGTGGACTCCTGCCCACCAGTACTAGATAAAGACTACCTCGGCAATTCTCTCACCTGTCCAGAGTACAAACAGGTGCAGACAGCAGGCTGCCTTCCTCACCAGACAAAGAAACTGAGCCCCTCATCCATGCCCAGCACCTGGCTATGCTCCTACTACTAATACTACTGAAAATAGCGCCCCCATTACTACTTCTAACTACACTAACAGCTACTAAGAGCAAGACACTACTACTAACAGCAAGCACTGACTACCTACAAAGTACTAGGCCTTCATCTTCAGTCCCCAATACAATCTGCAGAGAAGGTTATCCTATCCTCATTTTACAGAAGGAAAAAAATAAATAAATAAAACAAGGCTCAGAAAGGTTAACAGCTTACCCAGGTCAAAAAGCAAGAAAGAAGTAGAGGTGGGATGACTCCAAAGACCATGCCCTTCCTATTGTACTAGACACCTCAGAATTTTCCTACATAAAGCAAAATCACAGGGCGCCTGTGTGGCTCAGTCAGTTAAGTTCCCGACTTCGGCTCAGGTCATGATCTCACAGTTTGTGGGTTCGAGCCCCGCATTGGGCTCTGTACTGACAGCTGAGAGCCTGGAGCCTGCTTTGGATTCTGTAACTCCCTCTCCCTTTCTGCCCCTTCCCTGCTCAAGTTCTGTCTCTCAAAAAATAAATAAACGTTAAAAAAATTTAAAAAAAAAAAAAAAGCAAAAACTCTAAGGCTTCTTTCCAAGAGTTTCTGAAGTCAATCCATTTGACTAAGAGGTATTCAAAAACACTTCTTTCAGCAATCACTTTGCTTTTAAAACAACATATGTTGGGGCGCCGGGGTGGCTCAGTTGGTTGAGCGTCCAACTTCGGCTCAGGTCATGATCTCACAGTTCGTGAGTTCGAGTCCCGCGTGGGGCTCTGTGCTGGCAGCTCAGAGCCTGGAGCCTCCTTCGGAGTCTGTGTCTCCCTCTCTCTGACCCTTCCCCACTCATGCTCTGTTTCTCTCTGTCTCTCAAAACTGAATAAACGTTAAAAATTAAAAAAAAAAAAAAAAAAAAAAACATATGTTGGGGCACCTGGGTGGTTCAGTCGGTTAAGCTTCTGACTTCCACTCAGGTCATGATCTCACGGTCCATGAGTTCAAGCCCGACATCAGGCTCTGTGCTGACAGCTCAGAGCCTGGAGCCTGCTTTGGATTCGGTGTATCCGTCTCTCTCTGCCCCTCCCCCACTTGTGCTCTGTCTCTCTATCAAAAATAAATAAAATGTAATAATAAAAATTTTTTTTTCAAAACAACATATGTAAACCATTTTTTCTTTTCTTTGATCAAGTGAACATTCTAGACAGAAAATGAAAGATATTTTAAAGAATTTATCATGTGAGTGCCTTGGATTTTTAGCCAAAATATAAACACAGAGAGAGAAGAGAGCAAAGGACAGAATTTCATTCTACTAGATCAGAATGGAGATTAACGATTAAGGCAAAAAAATTTTTTTTCAAATATAATTTACATTATATTGTATGCAGTGAAAACCAAGAGGCAAGCAATTTCAAATAGACTGAGCCTTACCTCAATCTTATTCCTCCTGTTCTAGGGGACAGCACTCCAAGTGATCAGCAGACACTCCCAGCCTACATACAGTGAACCAGACAAAGGGGGTAAGCAACGCCTTCATGCTCCCAAACCACAGTGGAAAGGAAAGTGTGACGGCTTCCTGGGGAACCCAAGCACATATACAGTATTTATAAATCACTATTCACAAACACACACAGAAACAAAATGTTACCTGTGGTTTGTCTACAGAAATACTTAAAGTTAACAGGTGTATTTAAATTAATGCAAAAACAATCCCATACTAATGTGAACACATTATAGCTCACCTTTTTCACGAAAATACATGAAGACAATCAATTTTCACTAGTCAGAATTAATACTGTATAAAAAACTTCATTCAGCAGCTTTACCAATTAAAAGCATAATATACCTGAACCACTTCTTCTTTCACAGACCTATAGCCACTTCTGAACTAAGAACTACTATTAAAATGCCAAAAATATCACCATTGTAAAGATGCCCAACACAGTACCTGTCATAATTCAACAGACACTGGTTTATGAAAGAGTTAACTATTTAAAATATAAAAATTTAAAAGAGACAGAAATCAAGGGACATACAGGATTTTTTAAAGATTAAGGGGGGAAAACCAGAACTATTAGTACAACCTACAGATAGTCAGAATTACCTCATATTTCACTGAAAATTTATAGACTCCAACTGGGCAGTACCTCTTAACACTCTAAATAAACTCAGAAGGTGCAATGGTCTGATACTGCCATTTGTTGTATAGAGTTTGATACCTCATCTACAGACAACACACCAACTTTGCCTGAATGCTACACACAGAGCTCTGGTGCACAGCTGCAGGCCTCAGAGCTGGAGTTTGCACACTGCCTTCAATAATACAGATGAGACACAGTGTGCAGACCAAATTCACTGAAGATGGAGAACACTTCTAGTGAAGAAGATAATGTTCTGTAAAAGCTCAAATGGCAGTCACTAAGATTTAACAGATTCAACATAATGACTTCATGGCAGCAGGAGAAAATGAAGTTTCATGGATTAGGGATACAAAGAACATTTAAAAACATAAACTGTTAGGGTTTTCACATCCCTCTGTAGAGTTGCACACATTAAACAATGACACACAAATTAGTGAAAACAGGCTCTGAAATTAATTTAGATTTCTAAGAATTGGACTGAAAACCCCTAGAATTTACATATATTATGGTGTCTAAGTTTGTCTAGCATTACAAACAATAGCCACAGTCCTGAAATGAAAGTATGAGTCACAATTCAAAAACAGGAGGAAAAAAAAAAAAAAAAGAAAAGTACAGAAGAAAGCTTTGGATCCAAATACCACAAAGATATTCTTTACTTAAAATACTGTCAAGGACAGCTACCATTCTGACTTGGAGTGAAAAGGAATGATTCCACAGTAGTCTTCTACTCTGGAACAAACTCATTCAGCCCCCAAAAGCCCTTTCCAGCCCCATCCACCTTGGTGTCCAGTCACTAACATAGTCAGCCACATCCACTAGCAAGCACGGGAATTCTAACAGATCTGAGTCACCCACTCCCCCGCAGTAAGAGGTCATTCTCTATCAGAAAGCCCACTCTGCAAAGTTCTCCTGTTCATCTCCCAGACTGCCATCACCGTGGCCCACATAAAGCAACCTACCAAACTCGGCAGCCTACCAACACTTCTCTACACTCTCCAAATCACAACTCCAGCTCACCCTAACACCAAGGGAGGCAACGCTACTCACCGTGACACTCTGGTGACATTCAGTTCCCTGCCTGAGAACCCCTCAACGCCAGGATACGTCTGGGCCGGAGAATCCAGCTCTTTGCTCAACTCCTCTGTGCCCAGCTGAGCTTCCAGCCGTTCCAGGAACCAATCACTGGTTACCCCAGAGAAGCTAAACTCCCAGTGCCTCTACTCCCCAGCCAGACCCCAGTCGGCCAAGTTCACAGACGTGGGACGGAGGGGGCGCGGGGGGAGACACATCCCGATGTGCCTTAGGGACCAGGCACACGGAGGGCCCTAGAATTCCAAACGCAAGCCCCCCCCCCCCCCCGCCCCCACATCCACCCCACTATGGTTAGCTTCCAGGGTGTCCGCATTAAGCGTCAAGAGCGCACACCACTGGAGTTAAGTCTCCGAGCCCCTGTGACTCCCTTTCCTGGCTACCAAGATACTAAATACCAAGCCACAGAGGCCCCGGGTCGAGGCCAAAACCCCAGCCAAGGCTCCGGCCACTGGAGTTCCCCAGTGGGGATCCAGCGCCCCAAGGCCCGGGCCGCTGGGACGGGCTTGCTGCCCCAGGCCGCTGAGCGCCACGGGCCCGGGCCGCGTCCCCACTCGGCCCCCATTGTTGCCGTCCCGGCGGCCCAAGCCCGGAGCCGGGGGCCAGCACCGGCACTCACCTCCTGCGCCGCGGCTCCGGGCCGCGCCGGGCCGGGCAGGGCCAACTGGCTGCGCTTCCCGCTTCTCCTGCTCGGCTGCGTCTGCGGCGGCGGGGGCGGAGGTGGCGGCTGAGGCGGGAAGCGGCCGGCCAGGCCCGGGCGCCGCGGGCTGGCTCGGGCCGAGAGTCGGTCTTCTCCGGCGGCGGCGCTCGCAGGCTCCTCTCGCGGTCCGCGCCACAAAGTGTCCCCCTCCTGGACCGCGCGCCCGGCCGCCCGGACGGGAACACGCGCCGCCGACAGGAAAGTTCCGCTGAGAGCTGCCCGGAGGCCGTTCTTCCCCAGTGCCGGGTGGACCGTAATTCGTCCCTAGATAGAACCATCTGTGCTACAGATGACCGTTTCAGGAGTAAATGTGGCACGAAAATCCCAGGCCTGAATCCACCTGGGAATGGTTCCGGGGTGGGTGGGACAGAATGGGTTTGCACCCCACCAGCCACCAGTGCTTCAATTGAGCCTCGGTTCCTCCTTATTCCTCACTTGGGGGAGGCTTGTGAGGATTGAATGCGATGATGCAAGTGGCTGGCACGGAGATATGGGGCTCAACATTGAGGCACGGTCATTGGCAATGCTGCCAATGATGATCGCTGGTATTACTACCGTCTCATACAGAGGTTGTGCACAGCCCTCAAGGACCCATGAAATTGATGTGTGCCATGTAACTCTCGGTTTTCCCCCCTCCACCCCCACCTCCTGTCCCGTTTCCTGTTGTCTGAGGCTATCTTCAGAATTTCCTGAAAGAGCAGCAGGGACAAGAAAGGGCTTTTTAAATCACTGACACGGGGGAGGGGGGGGGGCGGATGGGTATGGAGCGGTTGGAAGGGTAAGGATGTAGATTCTCCTTCCTTAAATTGGGAATTGCTGCCCTGTGGGCGCCAGTTAATGAGAAGAGTGTATTGTGTCAGCTCTCTCCACTACAGCCCCAGGTCGTTATCCTCCTCCTCCTCCTCCTCCTCCTCCTCCGCCTCCTCCGCCTCCTCCGCCTCCTCCGCCTCCTCCGCCTCCTCCGCCTCCGCCTCCACCTCCTCCTCCCAGTAAGTGAACACTGGCAAGATGCTGAGAAAATTATAAAAGCAGATCTTTTTTTTTTTTTTTTGGAAGACTTGTGTTGTTTTCCTCACAAAATCAAGAGGATAAAAAATCCTTTCTCTTCCCTACTTCCCTTTTCTTCTGAGCCTTCACACTTCTGGATATCAGACATAGTTATTTTTGGAACAAATTAGGTTATAAAAATGCAAGTGTGTGTTCCAAACTATGGGTGGGAATTTATATCTTCAGAGGTGCTCCAAAAAGTATTACAGCTTTCACACGTTCTCAAATTTCCCATTCTCAGTCCTGTGGCTACTGACACTCAGGAAAGTTTACCTTGATACCCTTCTCCCTTGTCTGAAGAGACTTTCCAAAGGGCTCTGATATCAGTCACTTGTACCTGAATGAAATTTTGTCACTGTGTCACACATATACACACATATATTTCCTTCTAGATTATCTTCTGGGAGTAAGGAAAGGACTCTGCCTGTCTAAAGGCATTGTGATAGCCATTTGGAAAACATCAGGCTCCTGGGTTAGAAAGCACACTCAAATCCTTTGAAGGCTCTGAGTTCCCTCAAGTAAGAGGAATTCATCCTAGGCTCTTAAAGGACAAAGGATCCCTCAAAAGCTGGTTCACTTCTCTCAGCATCCTGAGGTCAGATTAGCATTCTGATGCCTTTCTGCTCCACGCTTTGCATTTTCCCCAGTTGGTCTCTTAGCTTGGACTCTTGGTATGTGGCACATAAATGGATTTGGTGTCAAGGGCTGAAGCAAGTTTAGACAAGAATCTTAAAGATGACCAAAGGGAGAAGAAAGAGACCAGTGAGGCTGGGCAGAGGCTTGAAAAAGGAATCTTATTGTTTATCTCCCCCCTAAAAGACTAAATACACAACCATCAAAAATACCCACACTTACGTTCCTCCTTTGTCACTGAGGTTGGAGCAACAAGGGCCAGGGCTGGCTCCCCTGGTAATAGAAGCCCCTTCCATTCCCTCCTCCCAAGATGCTATTGCCCTTCTGTGACATCATGGTTTCCTTGGCTTCCAAAGCTTCCCTGACTACTTGGATGATGTCATGCTCTCACAACTACCTTTGGAGATCATGTTATCCCCAATCCACCTGTAGGAAAATGGGTTCTATTGGGGGGAATTTCTAGAGTGAGTTACATGTATACCTACCTATTGATGGCCCTACCTTCAAACGAGGTTTAAAAATCTGATATCTTCCTGAGACAAAACACATCAGCAACTTGCTAGTCAATCAGAAACTAGAACTAGGCCTTCTCCATCACTATGAACTCACACCTGGAAAAAACACCCTCTACCTTTACCCTGTTTCACCACCTCCTCATTCCATAGAAGCCAGCTCAATGCTTCCTCCATCAGCCAAACTTGAGCCCATCCCCACTTCTGGATGCCAAAGATCCTAGATGCCATCATCACTATGAGCCAGGTTCCAAAGTGGCAGATAATTTTGTCTCTTCAATAGCCATCCTATTCTTGGGATATTTTTTAAACTTTTTGTTTACACACCACTTCCCTCATACTAGATTATAATCTCTAGGAGGCTTTTTACAATTTTTTTAAAGTAGGCTCCACGCCTAATGTGGGGTGTGAACTCAAGACCCCGATATCAAGAGTCGCATGTTCTATCAACTGAGCCAGCCAGGTGCCCCTCTGGGAAGCTTTTTAAAGAAATCCACCGCAATGTCTAATGAAAGCCCGGAATAATTGCTGTACCATAAAATTCCATTTATGTTTGGCAATTACTTACTGGGTACCAGACACTGCACTGGATACTAGGGAATAGTAACAAGACATGCCAAGCATAACTATAAGCATTTTATAGGTATTAACTCATTTAATCTTTCCACTGACATTGAGGTATATACAATTAGCATCCCTTCAAAGTTGGAAAAAGTGCTTGGGGATCTTACTTGACAAGTAAGAAGAGGGTAGGGGTTTGAGTACAGGACATCTAGATCCAGAGCCCACTCTCATAACCACGCACTGAAGTGAATGAAGAACTATGCTTACAGTTGAGCTTGGAAGATTCTCATCTGTAGAGTGTTAGCTAATACAATCCTGTTCCATGTGGATGTTCATTCAGCAAACATTTATTGTCCCCAAACTGTATTTCAGGTGCTCACATAGGCCCCCAGGGAACACAGTGCTGAGCAAAAGAAAACACATCTCTGCCCTGAAGCATCTTACCTTCTAAACAGGAGAGACAAATAGTACAAAATGATTTCAAATTCTAATGAGTGCTGAAAAGAACATAAAACAGAGACTATGGGAGAGGCCATCAGGAGCAGGGAGGCATTTAATAAGACCCTGATGAGGTAAGCACTCCAAGAATGCTACAGAGAAGCATATAAAGGCTCAAGAAAGGAGAATTCTAGGCAGAAGGGCCAAAGCTCAGGGGCAGCATGGGGTGTGGTGAGAACCTCAGATGACTGTCCTAGAGAGTAGAGAAGTGGCTTGTAGCTTGCTCCCAAATTCTGTGGTGTTGAGGGATCACTTTTTAGGGCTGGCACTGGCTGGAAATGGTGTGAAAGATGCTGTTGATCAACTGTCCTAGGAAAGTAGCACACATTACTATACTTATAAATGACCATGCGCATTTGTTAAGTCCATAGATAGTTGTCATGGGAACAGTTGCTTTTTAAAAAGTCCTACAGAGAATAATTCCATTCAGTTCCATCAAATTCATCAGCTTACTCAGAGAAGCCCTCCATGACTACCTACTCAATCTAAGTAACTGCCTAGTGACCATTAAACCACCCTATTTTCTCTATCTGCAGAAAATTTAATATTACCTGACATTTTTCTTCATAGGTTTATCATCTCTCTACCCTAATTAGATTGTGAGGTCCATGGAACAAGGAACCTTGTCAATCTTACCAAGATCCCCAAGCCCTAAAAGAGGTACAGAAAAGCTCAATAGCTTTCAGCTTCAGCTGAAAGAAGAAGGGCCTTTAAGGATAATGTTTTGGATAGCAGAACAGCATGGAGCAAATCAGGGATCTAAGAGGACAAGAAATAAGTTATCCTACTTTTTTTTTAAGTTTGCTTATTTATTTTGAGAGCGAGAGAAAGCATGGGTGGGGGAGGAGCAGAGAGAGAGAGAGAGAGAGAGAGAGAGAGAGAGAGAGAGAGAGAGAGAGAGAGAGACTCCCAAACAGGCTCTGCACTGTCAATGTGGAGCCTAATGTGGGGCTCAAACTCACAAACCATGAGATCATGACCTGAGCCAAAGTTGGATGCCTAGCTAAATGAGCCACCCAGGTGCACTAAGTCATCCTACCTCTTAATTCTAGAGAACAAACTGATGGGTACCAGAGGATGGGGGGAATGGGTGAAATAAGTGATGTGAATTAAGGAGTGTACTTGTGATGAGGACCAGGTGATTAAAATAAAAACTTAAAGGCACCTGGGTGGCTCAGTCAGTTAAGTGTTGGACTTCAGCTCAGGTCATGATCTCATGGTTCATGGGTTCCAGCCCTACATCAGGCTCTGTGCTGATAGCTCAGAGCCTGGAGCCTGCTTCAGATTCTGTGTCTCCCTCTCTCTCTGTCCCTCCCCAGCTCACACTCTGTCCCTCTCAAAAATAAATAAATATTAACAAATTTTTAAATAAATAAACTTAAGGGCACCTGTGTGGCTCAGGAGGTTGAGCATCCCACTCTTGATTTCCAATCAGGTCATGATCCCAGGGTTGTGAGATTGAGCCCGGCACCAGGCTCCATGCTGAGTGTGGAGCTTGCTTAAGGTTCTCTCTCTCCTGCTCATGCACTCCCTCTTAAAAAAAAAAAAAACTAACTTGGATGTATGTTTAAAAAATAAATTAAAAAGCGATTTATGCACCACCATTACAATATTAGAGTGCCCTGAATTTGACTGTATATTTAACTTTATCAATGAGTTTTATACTTTCATATGTTTTTATGTTGTTTCTAGGCATTCTTTCATGGGATTGAGCCCCATGTTAGGTTGTGCACTGGCAGTGCAGAGCCTGCTTGGGATTCTCTTGCTTCCTCTCTCACTGCCCCTCTCCCAGTCATGCTCCCTTCTCTTTCAAAATAAATAAATAAACATTAAAAAAAAAACTTAAAAAAAAGAAGTCATCCTAGCTGGACTTCAGGGTTTGGCTTGATGAATTAGGATTCTAGATTTCTATTCTAGATTTAGTGGCTGAGGTTCTATTTAACCTACCCTCTGTTAAGGTTGGGTGGGTAATGTGAGGGGCCCTGGACTCCAGAGCCATGAAGATTTACCTGCCCTTACTACACATGGATGCTCCCAGAGGTAGGGCTTGCTTTCATGATAAAAACACTCAGAAAACTAGGAAGGAAGGAACTTCCTTAATATGACAAAGGGCACTTATAAAAAATCCACAGCTAATATTGTACTCGATGGTGAAGTACTGAAAGCTTTGAAAGCTTTCTCCTCCAGACCAGGAACAAGACCAGGATGTCTATTTTTACCACTGCCATTTAATATTGTACTGGAAGTTCTAGTCAGAGCAATTAGGCAAGAAAAAAATGAAAAGCATCCAAATTGGCCCTTTTGTGATGAAAAAAAAAAAACCACCTCAACAAACTAGGAATAGAAGAAACTTACCTCAACATAATAAAGGTCTTATTGAAAAGCCCATAGCTAACATCATAGTTAATGGTGAAAAACTGAAACTTTCTCTTCTAAGATCAGGAATAAGACAAGCATGCCCACTCTCATCATTTCTATCCAAGATAGTACTGGTGGTCCTAAGAGGAGCAATTAGGCAAGAAAAGGAAATAAAAGGCATCCAAATTGGAAAAGAGGAAGTAAAATTGTCTGTTCACAGATGACATGCTCTTATATGTAGAAAACTCTTAACATTCTACACCACCCAAAAAAGGACTAATAAACATTCAGCAAAGGTACAGGACACAAAACCAATATACAAAAATCAGTTGCATTTCTATACATAAACACTGAACAATCTGAAAAGGAAATTAAGAAAACCATCCTATTTACATTAGCATCAAAAAGAATAAAATACTTAGGAGTAAACTTAACCAGAGACAAAAGCCTTTTACTCTGAAAACCATAAAACATTGGTAAAAGAAATTAAATACAAAGAAATGGAGAGACATTCTGTTTTTATGGACTGGAAGACTTAATATTGTTGGATTCAATGCTACCCTAAACAGTCTACACATTTGATGCAATCCCCATCAAATTGCAAGGTGTTTTTGTTTCTGTCTTTTGCAGAAATGGAACAATCCATCCTAAATCATACGGAGTTGCAAGGGACTCCAAATGGCCAAAAATAATCTTGAAAAAGAAGAACAAAGCTGGAAATGATCCTGATTTGAAAACTTACTATAAAGCTACAGTAATCAAAACAGTGTGGTACTGGCATAGACAGGCATATAGACCAAATGGAATAGCATAGAACCCAGAAATAAAGCCTTGTGTATATGGTCACATGATTTTCTATAAGGATGCCAAGACTATTAAGTGGGAGAAAGGATGGCCTTTTCAATAAATGGTGCTGGGAAAACTGGATATCTACATGCAAAAGAAGGAAATTGGACCCTTACCTTACACCATATACAAAAATTAACTCAAAATGGATCAAATACCTAAATGTAAAACCTATCGCTATAAAACTCTTAAAAGAAAACATAGGGCAAGGCCGCCTGGGTGGCTCAGTTAGTTGAATGCCCAACTCTTGATATTGGCTCAGGTTATAATCCCAGGGCTGTGAGATCAAGCCCCCATCAGGCTCAGTGCTGAGCAGGGAGGCTGCTTAATATTCTCTCTCTCTCTCTCTCTCTCTCTCTCTCTCTCTCTCTCTCTCTCCCTTTCCTCCACTTGTGTTCTCTCTTTAAAAAAAAAAACAGGGGTGCCTGGGTGGCTCAGTTGGTTGAGCATCCAGCTTCAGCTGGGGTCATGATCTCACAGTTAGTGAGTTCGAGCCCCACGTCAGGCTCTGTGCTGACAGCTTGGAGCCTGCTCCGGATTCTGTGTCTCCCTCTCTTTGTGTCCCTCCCTTGCTTTTTTTCTCTCTCTCTCAAAAATAAATAACAATTTAAAACAACAAAACAAAACAAAACAAAACAGGAGCACCTGGGCAGCTCAGCTGATTGAGCATCCAACTTCCACTCAGCTCATGATCTCATGGTTCATGAGTTTGAGCCCCACATTGAGCTTGCTGCTGTCAGCGCAGAGTCCACTTCAAATACTCTATCCCCCTCTCTCTGTTCTGCCCCCTCTAGTACTGTTTCTCTCAAAAATAAATAAAAATATTTTTAAAAGAAAAAAAAACATAGGGCAATAGCTTTATGACATTGAATTTGGCAATGATTTCTTGGATAAGACAACAAAAGCACAGGCAACAAAAGAAATATATAGGGGCACCTGGGTGGCTCAGTCAGTTAAGCATCCAACTTTGGCTCAGGTCATGATCTCACAGTCTGTGAGTTGGAGCTCTGCCCCCACACCCTGTCAGGCTCTGTGCTGACAGCTCAGAGCCTGGAGCCTGGTACAGATTCTGTGTCTCCCCCTCTCTCTCTGCCCCTCCTCCACTGGTGCTCTCTCCCTCGCAAAATAAAAACATTTAAAAATTAAAAAAAAGAAAAATATATAAATTAAGTTTTATGAAAATGAAACACTGGTGTACATCAAAGTACACCAACAAAGAGTGAAAAAGATAAGCCATGGAATGAAAGAAATATTTCAAATCATGTATCTGATAAGGGATTGATATCCAGAATATGTAAAGAACTCCTAGAATTCAACAACAGAATACAAGTAACCAGACTGAAAATGAGCAAATGACTTGAATAGACATTTTTCTATAAAAGATACACAAATAGCTAGTAAGGATGTGAAAATATACTTAAAATCACTAATTATTAGGGAAATGCAAATAAAAACTACAATGAGATACTACTTCATACCCATTAGGATGTCTATTACAAAATAATGCAAAACAAAAACAAAAACAAAAAAACAAAAAACCCCCAGAAAATAATAAGTGTTAGAGAGGATATGGACACTAGAATACTTGTGTCTTGATGATAGGAATGTAAAATGTATAATCACTGTGGAAAACTGTTTGGCAGTTCCTCAAAAAGCTAAACGTAGAATTATTGTAACACAGGAATTTCATCCCTGGGGATGTACCCCCGAAGAATTGAGAACAGGGACTCACAAACAGATACTTGTATGCCAACATTCATTGCAACAATATTCACAGTATCCAAAAGGTGGAAATGCCCCAGTGTTTATCAGCAGATGAATGGATAAACAAAAGTAGTATATATATATATACAATCGAATGTAATTTAGCCACAAAAAGGAATGAAGACGTCCTGCTACATGCTATGACATGTAGTACCATATTGAAAATACACTAAGTAAATGAACACAAGAACTCACATGTTGTATGATTTCATTTATATGAAATATACAGAATAGGTAAATCCATAGAGACAGAAATCAGGGCTGGGGGTGGGGGAACCGGCAATGGAATGGAAAGTAATTGCTTAATGGATATGGGGTTTTATTTTGAGGTGATGAAAATATTTTTTTTTAATTTTTTTTTCAACGTTTATTTTTTTATTTTTGGGACAGAGAGAGACAGAGCATGAACGGGGGAGGGGCAGAGAGAGAGGGAGACACAGAATCGGAAACAGGTTCCAGGCTCTGAGCCATCAGCCCAGAGCCCGACGCGGGGCTCCAACTCACAGACCGCAAGATCGTGACCTGGCTGAAGTCGGACGCTTAACCGACTGCGCCACCCAGGCGCCCCTTGGTGATGAAAATATTTTAAGAGCAGGTAGAAGTGGTGATTGTATAACATTGTGAATTGTTCATTTAAAGTGGTTAACTTATGTGAATTTTACCTCAATTTTAACATTTTATTTATTTTGCAGAGAGTGTGAGCAGGGGAGGGGTAGAAAGAGAGGGGGACAGAGGATCCACAGTGGGCTCCATGCTGACACCAGAGAGCCAGATGCAGGGCTTGAACTCATAAACCGCAAGATTATGTCCTGAGGCGAAGTTGGATGCTCAACCAACTGAGCCACCCAGGTGCCCCAATTTTACCTCAATTTTAAAAAATCAAAAAACAAGCTTAGAGAGGTTGAGTTGCTTGAGATCTCACAGCCACTAACTAGTGGAACCAGAATTTGAACTCAGATCTGAGAATTCAAATTAAATACATACATACATACATACATACATACATACATACATATTTTTAAGATGTTTAGGGAAAGTGGGAGAATTTATTTACTTCAAGGGTAAATGACTTATACTGTTTTTTTTCTGAGAGCATGCTTATTATTTATAAGGGAGAAGAAATGATGCTTTCCACACAGTAGGTGTTCAATAGCTCTTTTTCTGAAATGGTCATCATTTACAGGCTCCATGGTCTGGAGATAATTTGAGAGTATCTGGAAGGAGTTATAACTCCCTCCAAGCAGTGAAGGGTTCTTCCTCAAGAATGGGGGTTGGGGAGGAACCATCTCCTCCCACATGTTGTATGACCTTGGGCAAATCACTTAACCTCCCTGAGATGAGCTCTTCATCTGTAAAATGCAAATAATATGCTTGCAATGGTGAAAAAGAAATGAGAAAATGGCTATAAACTTTCTTTGGAAGTGTTAAATGTATGTGCACGTTTATTTAGTTCAGAAAAAATTAGGCTAACATTTTCACTGTTAAGTCACTCCCACTATCTTCTAGAGATGATCACAAGCTCACACTCACCTCTCCAAGAGATTGGCTGGGATTCCCAAGACTCAGCTGTACTGCTGTAATTATCTTGGGCACCTATTTCATTATTATTGTAAATTATATTTGACTCCTCCAGATGGGACCAGGTTGGTCCATCTCAGTAGCCCCAAGTCTACTACAAAATTGGGTTCCACTAACATGTATTGAACAGAATATTGAACAGAATATTAGGGGTGTCCACAGTCGTCATGTTGCCATCAGGGGATTCAGGTTCATCAAAAAACCCTGGGGATTTGTTATATAAAAGTGAAAAACCACAGCCCCTGAGACTCTTGGGGGATACAGGCACACAAACATAATTATTTTACAGCCTTAATCCCTGTGAGAACAAACTACGAGTGGGGGTACAGGGGAGGGAATATTTGGTTTAGATACTCTAGGAATCTAATCTCCCCTTTGGTTACTTCTCACCCCTTTCCAGGCCTTACCCTGGCCCCACAGCAATCACCCAATATGTTGTTAATTGTTGGGTGCTCAGTAATGTGTGGTTGGACCAACTCAGACCATAGGGCCACCATACCCTCTTGCTAAACCTAAACCTCTACTCCCGGTTAGTAAACTCACTCTGCTTTTTTTTTAATTAAAAATTTTAAGTTTATTTCTTTATTTTGAGAGAGAGAGAGAGAGAGAGAGAGAGAGAGAGCACAAGCAGGGGAGGGGCAGAGAGAAGGAGAGACAGAATCCCAAGCAGTCTCCACACCATCAGTGCAGAGCTTGATGCAGGGCTCAAACTCACGAACCATGAGATCATGACCTGAGCCAACATCAAGAGTTGACGCTGAACAGACTATGCCACACAGGTGCCCCATAAACTCACTCTCCTTTAATTCCTGGCCCAAATGTCATCTCTTCTGGGTTGTCTCCATGAACATAAAGGCCAGTCCTTTCTCTGGGCTTTCTTGGCATTTCATTCCACAAATATTTATTGGGCACATTCTGTTTCAGCCCTGAAGACAGTTATACAGCTTGGCCTCTGTCCTTAGAGCTTATGTCCACTGGGGAAGGCAGACCAGGAGCAAGCAGCTATACCACTAAGAGACGGAAGCACAGGTTAAATACCCTAAGAATTGCAGGAGACATCTTGGAGACTACTTAGCTCACACTCCCCTTTCCAAAACTTCCCACCCACTCAGGAATGAGGCCTGGAGGCTATGTTTATGCTATATGTCTCAGTTATCCAGCAGTAGCTGATTGGCCCAGGGAGAATACCTAATTACAGATGGGCCAATTGGATTCTATATCCCAAGAATTTCAAGTTTCGAAGGTACAGAGAGCTATGACACAACCAGTCAGAGGGCATTGGGCTGGGAGTCTCAGAAGAGGGAGGGAAGGAAGGGTGAGGGCTCCTGCCGGAGAAGTCCAGAAAGTACCCCCTTCTCTTCAGTACCTTGTTTCGATTAAGGGAGTTTCAGGGGTTTTAGGCATCATCAAAATGGCCCCAACTGAGGCAGGAGTGGTCAGGTAGGCTCCCAACCTGGCTGAGCTAAAAGGAGGTGGGGGGACAGGCAGACCAGGTCAGGAGAAGGAGTGAGAGTTGGATAAAAGGCAGGGAAGAGGATTCTGAGTAGGGGGGAACAGAATAGGCAAAAGCCAAGAGGTAGGAACTGTGCGAGTAAGATGGAAAGAAACAAGACTAGAGTTGTGACCAGGACTAGGGTCACACATGCCCTTGTAAGGCACATTGAAGTCTAAAACAACTTGCAATTTAAATTGCACTAAGAGGGGCATCTGGGTGGCTCAGTCGGTTAAGCTTCGAATTAGGTCATGATTTCGCAGTTTGTGAGGTTGAGCCCTGCATCAGGACTGTCAGCACAGAGCCCACTTCCAATCCTCTGTCCCCCTCCCTCTGTGCCCCTCCACCTGTCTCAAAAATAAATAAATAAACTGAAAAAAATATGGGGCACATGGGTGTCTCAGTTGGTTAAGCATCTGACTCTTCTTTTCCGCTCAAGTCATACTCTTACGGCCTGTAAGTTTGATCCCTGCATCCGGCTCTGCACTGTCAGTGTGGAGCATGCTTGGGATTCTCTCTCTCCCTCTCTCTTTCTGCCTCTTCTCCACTTGTACACTCTCTCTCTTTCAAAATAAATAAACTAAAAAAAAAAATGCACTAACCGTGAAGGTTAGGGGATCATACCATGGGTAGTGAGAACTCTGTGATGATCCCAGCAGATGTTGCTGGCCTAAAATGAGGGTGTGGGAGAGCACAAATGGACAAATGGGGTCAGCGCTGTTTAGGAAATGTCATGGTTTGGTCTTCATAACTACAAGTGGGGATAAGGGAAGGGAGGAGTCAGTGTGACACCTGCCTACCTGGGGATGACTTTTGTGGAGAGGGGAGCTTACCTGAAAGGCAGAGAAGCAGCACTAGAGAGGTTAGGGTTGCTTAGAGCCTCATTGTGTAAAGCAGGGACCAGAACCAATAGCCCTGGCCTCACTTGAGAGCTTGTTAGAAAGATGCTAAGGACCCAACCCAAACTACCACAATAAAGTTTAAGAGGCTCTCATTGAAATAGCACCTGATGAGTCATCAGTGTCAGCTCCATTCCTTTTTCCTTGTCCTGCTCTCTACCCAGTTTAATCTGTCAGTGGAGATCCCTGGGTTTTAAGGATCAGTAAAGACCCCTCAATATGTATGTAGACTTTGAGATGTATGGGTAGTTTTCTGGGGAGAGGATTTGTAGCAAGGTAAAGACCTATAAGATAAATGAAATTGAGAAAAAAGAAAATTCATGAAACCAGAAGTTGGTTCTTTGAAAAGATCAATAGGGGCACCTGGGTGGCTCAGTTGGTTAAGTGTCCGACTTTGTCTCAGGTCATGATTTCACAGTTCATGGGTTCGAGCCCTGCATCAGGCTCTGCACTGACAGTGTGGACCCTGCTTGGGACTGTCTCTCTTTCCCTCTCTCTCTCTGCCCCTCTCCACTTGCTCTCTCTCTCTCTGTCAAAAATAAACAAATAAACTTAAAAACAAAAGATCAATAAAGTTGACAAAACTTTAGTTAGACCAAGAATAAAAGAGATTACTAAATCTAATTCAAATTGCTAAAATAAAAAAAAAATGGGAGTGGGAACATTACTAATGATCCTACAGAAATAAAAAAGATTGTAAGAGATTATTATGAATATAGTAAGCTGGATGAAGTGGACAAATTTCTTGAAATACAAAACCCACCAAGATTAAATCATGAAGAAATAGAAATTTTGAGTAGACCTACAATTAGTAAGGAGATTGAATCAGTAATCTAAAGTCTCCCAACAAATAAAACCCTGAGCCTAATAGCTTCATTGGTGAATTCTACCCAACATTTAAAAAAAAAAAAGTTTATTTATCTTTGAGAGGTGGGGGAGGGGCAGAGAGAGAGGGGGAGGGAAGATCCAAAGTGGGCTCTGTGCTGACAGCAGAGAGCCTGATGCAGGGTTCAAATTCACAAACTGTGAGATCATGAACTGGTCCGAAGCCAGACACTTTAGCCAACTGAATCACCCAGGTGCCACTCTATGCAATATTTAAAGAAGAACTAATACCAATCCTTCTCAAACTTCCAAATAAATGAAGAAGAAAGAACACTTGCTAACTTATCCTAGAAGGCCAACATTGCCAATATCAAAGTCGGATAAAAGACACTACAAGAAAACTACATATAAGTATACCTTATGAACATTGATGAAAAAATACTTAATAGAATATTAGCAAACCAAATTCAGCAGCATACTAAAAGGAATATACACCACAACCAATTGTGATCTATTCCTGGAATGCAAGAATAGTTCATCATACTAAAATCAATCAGAGTAATACTAACAAAATGAAGAAGGAGGAAGCACATAATCTCAATCGATAGAGAAAAAACATTTGACAAAATTCAACACCTTTTCATGATAAAATCACTAAAAGAACGAGTAACAGAAGGAAACTACTTCAATACGATAGAAGTCATATATTAAAAAACCCACAGCAAAAAACAAGCCCAAATCACAATGGTGAAAAGCTAAAAGCTTTTCCTCCAACATCAGGAACAAGGTAACGATGGATGCCTGCTTTTGCCACTTCTATTCAATACAGTACTGGAATTTTAACCAGAGCAATTAGTCCAGAAAAAGAAATTAAAGGCATCTAAGTTGGAAAGGAAGAAGTAAAATAATCCCTGTTTGAAGATAATAGGATCTCATATGTAGGAAACCCTAAAGATTCCAAACAAACAAACAAACAAACAAAACTGCTAGAACTAATAAACAAATTCAGCAAAGTAGCAGGAAACAAGTCAACACACAAAATAAGTTTCATTTCTATACATTAGCAATGAAATAAACAGAAATAGCGGTGCCTGGGTGACTCAGTTGGTTAAGTGTCCGACTTCGGCTCAGGTCATGATCTCACAGTTCATGAGTTTGAGCCCCTTATCAAGCTCTATGCTGACAGCTCAGAGCCTGGAGCCTACTTCAGATTCTGTGTCTCACGCTCTCTGTCTGCCTGGCCCCCTCAAAAATAAATAAACTTAAAAAAAAATAAACAGAAAGAACAAGTGTTGGTGAGGAAGTGGAGAAATTGGAACTTTTCTGCATTGTTTGTGAGAATGTAAAATGACACAGCAACTGTGGAAACAGTACAGTGGCTCTACAAAAAATTAAAACTAGATTTACCATATAATATAGCAATTCCACTTCTGAGTATGTACCCCGAAGAACTGAAAACAGCATCTCAAAGAGATATTTATACATCCATATTTCATAGCAGCATTATTCACAATAGCTAAAATGTGGAAGGAACCTGTGTCCATTGATGCATAAATGCATGAACAAAAGGTGATATATACATACCGCGGAATATTATTTAGCCTCTAAAAGGAAGGAAATCCTGTTGCATGCTACAACATGGAGGAATCTTGAGGTCAGTCATTTGAAAGACAGATACTGTAAGATTCCACTTTTTAAAAAAAATTTTAATGTTTATTTATTTTTGAGAGTGAGAGAGACAGAGCATGAGAGACAGTGAGAGAGGGAGACACAGAATCCGAAGCAGGCTCCAGGCTCTGAGCTGTCAGCATAGAGTTCAATACGGGGCTGGAACTCACAGACCCTGAGACCATGACCTGAGCCAAAGTTGGAAGCTTAACTGAGTGAGCCACTAAGGCGCCTCTGTAAGATTCCACTTACCTGAGGTATCTAAAGCAGTCAAATTCACAGAACAGAAAGTAGAATGGTAGTTGCCAGGGACTGGGGGGAACAGAGAATGGGGAGTTAATATTAATGGGTAGAGAGTTTCAATTTTAAAAAATAAAAGAGCTACAATGAAGATGATGGATGGTGGTCATGGTTGTACATTATGAATATATTTAGTGCCACTGAACTGTACACTTAAAAAGGTTAAAAGGGTAAACTTTTATATGTATATGTATTTTATCACAATAAAAGAAAAAAAAACAGGAAAAAAAAAGAGTTAACAACTAGTGGGATCCAGAGAAACTTTTCCATAGCTGGATGTGGGGTTATAAACACAAGGGAACACTCAATATTGTGTGAGAGCAAAGTGAACTTTTTGTTTTTATAAAAGCCATTTGTTTCCTATGTAAGTATATCTGGGGTTTAGGAAACACAGAGCTGGTCCTTAAGGAGCTACATGTCAACTCTCTTGAATTCTCTGATGTGCTTTAGCAGCCTGTGGGGTCCCAGAACATGTTCATTACAGCCACTGTCACATTGTATGGCTGTTTGTGTGGCTATCAACCTGAAGAGCCTGTGAACATGAGGTAGAACCCTGTTTCCTACCCAGCACATGGTGCTCCATCAATGAATGAAAGAATGAGCAGATGAGTGTCTATCAGGAGGTGATGCACCTACAGTTCTAAGGAGAGGGAAATCACAGTTTCGGTTCTTCCCATGGTTCTCTCCATCTATTTATTTCCACTTTTTGCAGTCTGCCCCTGACACGTACCGCTTGCAGAAAGCCTTCCCAGATTATGCCCAGCTACCACAATGAAGGTTGGGGCCTTCAGGATAACTCATCTTCATCATTTCCCTTTCACCTGGAGAAGGAAGTAGGCAAGAAAGTTAACACGGGGAAGCATGAGCTGCCTAAAAAGGCAGCTGGGTAGGCTGGGAGAGGGAGGATGGGGAATCAGGCCCTCTATACTCCAGCATCTCCAACTCCAGACTCCAAAAGAGAGGGGTTGGGATGCTTCCTCATCCTTCCCCAGAGCAGGTATCCCAACAGACCTGGTGGAGGCCACTGGGCTGCTCAAGTCTCTCTGGGAAGAAGATGTTGTCCTCCAAGGTGGCATCTTCGAAAGGCTGCTGGAGGAGGGGATAAGTACCGTAGGTCAAGCTAGGGTACTAGCCGAATGCTCACCTCCTGTGCCTCCTTTCCTGATGGAGAAAGCAGGAGTTCTGGACTTTGTCCTTATAGCCGAGCAGGCTTGGATAAGTCAGTTAATTTCTCTGAGCCACAGCTTACTCATCTGTTAAAATGGAGCAATGATGCCTACCTTGTAGGACTGTTGAAAGAACACTTTGAGGGTCTGAGCATGGGACCTTGCTCAAAGGAGATGCTCTGTGTCTGCCTGGACTTAGTGCAGAACTCTAGCTGCACAAAGGTCAGTAACTTTCACCGGAGGCCTGGCTGTAGCATCACCAGTTAAACCATGTGACTGAGCTAGTGACAAAGCCTCTGGTGCCTCAGCATCCTGAGATAAAGGGTGGGAAAGATCTGTTCCCACCATCTCCCTCTCATGAGTGGCAGCTGAGAGGACACCACGGGACAGAGATGGCTTTAGAATAAAACACAAAAGCCAACTCATACTGAGCAATTACCTGGGTCAGGCTAAGTCCTTAATGTCCATTAGCTCATATAATCCTTGCAGACACCATGGGAAGGGTACTATTATTCTCTGTATATATCAGTTTTACTTCTGTCTACCTACTTACTATTTTTATTTCTATTAAAACAATTTTTTAATGTTTATTTTTGAGAGAGAGACAGAATGCAAGCAGGAGAGGGGTAGAAAGAGAGGGAGACACAGAATCCGAAGCAGGCTCCAGGCTCTGAGCTGTCAGCACAGAGCCCGATGTGGGGCTCGAACCCATGAACTGCTAGATCATGACCTGAGCCAAAGTCAGACACTCAACCGACTGAACCACCCAGGTGCCCCTCTACTTAACATTTTTAGAGAAGTTTTAGATTAACAACAAAATTGAGCAGAAAGTACACAGCCCCCATACTTCCCCCCCACACCCGCCTCCTCCCTCACCCCAGCCTCCTCAATTACCAACATTCTCCACCAGAGTGGTACATTTGTCACAATCAGTGAACCTACACTGACTCATCATCATCTCCCAGAGTCTGTAGTTTATTAGCACTCTTGGTGTTTGTATATTCTATGGATTTGGACAATGTATGGTGACATGTATAGTTTTACTTTTCAATACGATTTATTTTTACCAAAGCAGTACATGCTCAGTGGTTTCAAAGCTAAAGTACAAAAAGAGCTTATATGGAAAAGCAATCTGCCCTGCCCACTCTTTCTAACCCAAGGCCCAGGCCTCAGGGGCAGAGTGGATCCTTGTTCTGTAGTCCTCAGCCTCGGGAGGCCGGCGGCGGTGGGAGGGGGGGTGGTGGTTCACCCTTAGCACTGAGGTGATGAACCTTCTTTTTAGGATAAGGACTATCAGAAGGGACAGGGGAAAAATAGCCCATTGGGGCCAAATGGCCAGATTGGATACCCTCTACCCCAAGGTCAGCCAAGCATCTCCAATAAGACATTCTAAAGGTTATTATAAAATCCCTGCTTACTTCTTTAGAAGACCTAGAGATCATTTTTGGACTTTTGCTGGATGAGGAGAGCTAAAGCCCAACACAGGAAGGCTGCCATGATGTGAAGCTCCTGGGGCAGAGGGAGATTGGGTTCTGGCTGGCTGTGTATCCTGGGAAAACTTCTCCCCTCTGGACTTTGAGATCTTCATGTGAAAAACCAGAGAGTTGGACAGCTGATCTCTACGGCCATGTCTCAGCTGACAGAGGGAGTCTGGGCTCCTATTGCTTAGCGGCCCAATCTCTAGTGCTCTTCCTGTGAGCTGGGTACTTCCTTGTAGCCACCTTCAAAGTAAGCACTATTGCCCCATTTCATAGATGAGAAATTGAGACCCAGAAGGGTTGTCAGGCCACATAGCTAAAGAGGAACAGGGTCAGGATTCTAAATCAGGGCACATGCTCTCCTTCCCCAGGGCTGGATCACTGAGCCTTCTGTCCCGCTTTCACTGGAATAGGTGCTCTGGTGTGTGTGTGTGTGTGTGTGTGTGTGTGTGTGTGTGTGTGTGTGTGTGTGTGGCAGGTGAGTGGGTAGGTGAGTGGGCAGGTGAGTGGGCAGGTGAGTGAGGTAGGAGAGAAACAGAGGATCCCATGGCTTCCAGTAGCAGCAGGGCCCAGCTCACTAGGCCCCCAGGATTTCAGTCTCCAGGCCCACCTCAGGGTGAAGAGCATCACATCCACATTCTGTTTGATGCCAGCTTCTCACCCCAGACCAGTAGTTCTTGGCTTTGGCTGTGAATGAATCACCTGTGGAGCTTTGGGAAACAATAGTGTCTGTGACCCATCTGTAGAGATACTGATTTAATTGATCTGGAACAGGCTCCTGGCACTGGGAGAGCATCAAAACTCCACAGGTGATTCAAATGTGCAGCTAGGGCTGAGAACCTTGTACTAGTCTGTCAGCTTACTGAAGAGCCTTGTTTTTGCTTCACCATGCCTGGCCCTAGGGAATGTCTGCTGTCTTTGCCCTGCCTCCCTAGCCATCAGGGCAGAGAAAAAGCAGTAGCCTTTGTTTTCTGCTACAATGTAACTACCTTTCTCTGTAACAAGGTCCACAGCACCATTACTCTGCCCTCTTGAATTTCTGGTCCTCCTCAGAGTAGCCAAGGCCATGATGCTTTTTATGGATTCTTTGAAACTAAAGCCCCTGGAATCTAGTGCTTACAGGTTTGGGGGTGGGGAGCCCACCTTGCTCTCTGCTGCATCTTTGAGGAAAAGAAATGGGGGAGGGCAGGGTTTGCTCTCCACCCAGGCTGCCCTGAGTATTTTCTGGCTCCTAGGTAAGGCTTGCAGCCCCATGAAATTAGTATGTCCTGCATTCAAAAAAGGACAAGGAGAGGGGTGCCTGGGTGGCTCAGTCGGTTGAGTGTCTGACTCTTGATTTTGGCTCAACTCATGACCTCAGGGTTGTGAGATAGAGCCCCTCTTTGGGCTCTGTGCTGAGTGTGGAGCCTGCTTGAGTGTCTCTTTCCTCCTCTCCCTCTTTGCCTCTCCCCCACTCACATGCACGTGTGCACACTCTCTCTAAAAAAACAAAAACCCACACAAAAAGCTCTGAAAAAACTTTAAAAAAGGACAAGGACAATTCTGGAGGCTACAAGAATCTCAGAAGAGAGGCAAATCTGAATGCTACCCAGAGAATGAGAATCTCCTGTCTCCTGCCTACTGAACTCAGGTACAGAAAGGTGCCTGATGTGCTCCTGACTTAGGACACCTATGTGGGCTTTGGGCCACAGAGCCCTGGATGCTGATTTCAGAACCCATTAAAGAGAATCAAAGTTAGGAGTAGAGGGCCAGGTGAGAGGTGGGTTGGAGATGTACTGGCGGTTGTAATTAAGCCGAGTCAGGACCAGGAACTGGAAGTGATAGTGGGGGAAGTTACTCAGGACAGGACTCTGAGGTGGCCACTAAATGTGGTATTCCTTAGCCTGCTCTCTTTCTTTTTAAAGCCTGGGCTTTGAAGTCACAGATTTATGGCAGGCCAAGCCAAGATGGGTCTGGAAGTCACATGACAGATGGTTTTCAAACTGAGTTCCTTAGAATCCTAAGGAGTTCCTCAGAATTGGTAGGAACTCTGCCACACAGTGTCCTCCAACTCCCAACATGGCTTCTTTTTTCTACTTGATGAACAGATGTACAAGATTTCACTGGAAAAAAAAAAAAGGATTCTACACTAAAATAATACTAACAAAATTTAAAAACCATAGCTCTAGTAAACTTCTGATGGGGAAACTTGCCCAGGGTCGCCCTCTAGTCTTTTTACCCCTTAGACCAGACCTGTCCCCACAGCACACTCGCAGGCTCCATAGAGTATACAGTAGAAGACCCTCTGTGGAAGTATGGCTTCAATGCTGCAACAAAAATGGCCAAGAGAGGAGCCACATGGGGGAGGGCCACTCTTAACAGAATGAATGACCCCAAGACCCAGAACTTCAGCCCCCGAGAGGCAGTGTGAAGCTGCCTTGGCTCTAATGTCAAAAGCCCTCATGATTCTAGTCTGTTCTTACCTTCAGGTAAATGTAGGGACCTGACCTGGGAGGCAGGGCCCTAAGGGATTCCAGGCTGCCCCACCACTTCCTGGGCCATAGCTTTCTCTTTAAGGAAGGCAACTGGGGGGGGTAGGGGGAGTCACCTGGGTGGCTTAGTGGGTTGAGCCTCCGACTTTGGCTCAGGTCATGATCTCATGGCCCTCGTGAGTTCGAGCCCCATGTCGGACTCTGTGCTGACAGCTCAGAGCCTGGAGCCTTCATATTCTGGGTCTCCCTCTCTCTCTCTGCCTTCTCCCGCTCATGCTGTCTCTCTCTGTCTCTCAAAAATAAATAAAACATTTTAAAAAATTAAAAAAAAAAGGAAGGCAGCTGGGCACAGTCACTCAGCTCCTAGACTGTGGGCCCTCGAGAGCAGGACATGTCATCTCCATCGTGTGCTGCATCCTCCTCAGCCCAAGTGACACAGGACACAAGGTGAGGCATAGAGCTGAAACTCAGGAATACTTAACTTCACAGAAAATATTTTTTATTGATTAAAAAAATTTTTTTTGAGAGAGAGAGAGACAGAAAGTGAGTGGGGAAGGGGCAGAGAGAGAGGGAGACACAGAATCTGAAGCAGGCTCCAGGCTCTGAGCTGTCAGCACAGAGTCCAACACGGCACTTGAACTCACAGGCTGTGAGATCATGACCTGACCCGAAGTCGGAGGCTCAACTGACTGAGCCACCCAGGCACCCCTATTGATTTTTTTTAAAACAAGGCTTCAGGGGTGCCTGGGTGGCTCAGTCAGTTAAGTGTCTGACTTTGACTCAGGTCATGATCTCAAGGTTCATGGGTTTGAGCTCTGCATCAGGCTCTGTGCTAACAGCTCAGAGCCTAGAGTCTGTGTTTCCCTCTCTGCCTCTCCCCCACTAGTGTTCTGTCTCTTTTTCTCTCTTAAAAATAAATACTAAAACAAATTTTTTAAACAAGACTTCAATCAAGTGGCTCTCCTGAATCCCCCCCCCCCCATACAAACTGTGACCTTCCACAGCAGTGGTTGCCTTTGTATACTGTATGTAGTGAAACTTTCTTCTCCCTCCTGTTTTCTTTCATGGGTTGGCTTCTCTGGTGGTAGAAATTTCTATACTCTGGAGAGAGTGGGCTCTGGGTATTCCCATTTATTCTCCCAACATTTTTCTTCCTCTGAGCAGTCCAACGGGTGAGGGTATCCCAAGGCCAACAGGGCTGCTTATCAATGGAGAAGAATGTGAGGGCATGTGCTTGTCCAGGAAACAGGTGGAAAATTCAACCACAAGTGAATGACCATCGATGGATTGCACTGAGGGGAAGACTGAATCCCCAGTTCAGAGGTCTTAACCTCTCTTTGCCATGGAACATCCAGAACATCAGTGATCAGAACTTTTATATGTATTCAATTGGGGTGGGGCCCTCTATTCACCCTCTTCCTCTGGGTCTCAAGGGACAGGATGATGGCCAAAGACCACAGACCACAAACCCAGGCGCCTGCTGTTCTTACCTCCCTGCAATGACCAAGATCTGAGAAACTGTTCTCATCCCCAGGTCTCCGACTGACCCCCTCATGCTTTACAACCCGAGCCCCTCCAGACCCCCCACCTCCCTCAGAGTCCAAAGGCCACTTCTGAAGCCCTCCATACCCCCAAGTAATTCCCACTAATCCCTGGTTGTCCTGGTCCCTGGTCCTGTGGGGAGGCAGCCAGCTTTGTGACTTCACAAAAGGCCATCTTGTGACAAGTTTGGACCAGATGAAGCAGGAGCTAGACAGAGGGGCTCCCCCCAGAAACACCATGTGACTTTTCATAGAGAGACACCCCCACCTCTGAGGGAATGAAGAGGAACTGCCTCATGGTAAGAGCCCAGGACATCTTCTACACTTAGAAACACCTTTCCTTAATGACTTCAACTCCCAGACCTAACTGGATATTCCTGGCTACCCTGGCAATATGTCTCAGAGGTCCAGGTCCATTGCAGCAAGGTTTAGGGAGGGGCAGGAGGTGGTGGTTACTTCAAGTGGTGGTGGTGACGGTGGATCTCTGGCCTCTGAATGGGAAGTCAGATGAGCCTCCTTCCATTACACAAAGCTAATCTTCTCTAGGCTTTTCAAAGTAAAAAGACTGACAGATGTTTTATGTGACCTGAGTCTTCATCAGGGTCTGCCCCTGTGGTCTCCAGAGTACCTTCAAATAGGTCAGGACTGAGATCCCTGAATTCTATAGAAAGGTTTCATGGCCACAAACAGGTATTGTCAAAAATCCAAGGTCTTTTCTCTCCAATTCTGACTCCACTGTTGTTTCTCCTGGAAGAACTTATGATTCCAGGAACGTGAGGCAAAAGAGGCTGGGGGTGCTTTCTCTTTACCTTCCTTGCACCTGTTCCTCACCCTCTTACCTGGAGCATAGTCTCTGGAAAGGGCAGGCCACAGGGGTCAGCAGGGATGCTAACTGGCAGCCAGGCCGTCATCTGATAGGTAGTGCAGGTACCTGGAAGGCAGAGGTTGGCCCTCTTCATGCTGCAGCCCTTGTTTGTGATGGGCAGGTTCACTGTGAGGGTAGCCCAGGGTATATCTATGGCCACCCCCTCTGCCCTCTACTTTGTGACATCACCATCCTGCCAGAGGATCCAGAGAAAGAAGCAAGTGTGCTCTGGGCAAGGATTCTAGATACAGGCTTTATCCCAGCAGCTAGGCAGGGTGGATAGGCTGGTTTGGGAAGGTGACATGTCTGGCTTTACATCTAAGGGGCTCCTTGGCCTTGACTACTTTCACCTTTGATCAGTGGTAGCTCTTAAAGCTCTTAAAGCATCTGGAGGCCTAGGAACAGATCTTCTTAAACCACCCTCTGATCCATGCAATTTTCAGTTCTGGGGTGGGACAGAGAGGTGGACAGGTGATCCCCCTCCGGGTGGTTCCTATGCTACTTCCCAGCACTTTTGAAAATATGCCCCAGGATTTTTTTCTGGTGAGGAGCTCATTTCTCATTTAAATGAGGAAAACCTGAGCTCTGCCAGCAGCTAGTCCTGGGGGCAAAGAGAAACCAGCTGAAGAACTTAAACAGGGACAGCATTAGACCAAGAATAATCAAAATAGGAATAGTCATCACTTCTCTAACACTTACTGTGTGGTAGGCCTCAAGCCAAGTATTTTACATGCATTATCACATTTAATCCTCAATGCTAGAAAGAAGATGTTATTTCTACTTTCCAGCAAAAGAAACTGAAGCTCGGGAGGCAGAGTGATTAGGCCAAGGTTCCACAGCTGGTAAATGGGAGCACCAGTATTAGGATGCAGGTCTATTTTCTTCCCAGGCTGGACTCCACTGCTGACCCATCTCCATCTGCAAACTCTTACCAGTAAAGAGGAAAAACTATTTTCTTATTCTTGACCACAACCAAAGGGGTTAAAGAGAGAAGGGTAGATGGGAAGAATTTGAGCCTAATAGCACTCACATCATCAGCTTGTGGCTAAAGGAGCCTTGACTGCTTTGCCTGTCTAATGAAACCCTTTGGGAGGCAGCTGTTCTTATTTGCTTCTAACTATTTTGCAGATGATTTAAGAGAGGCTCTGGGGACCACATGCAGGGAGTCCTTGGGGTCCAGGGCTGAGCAGTGGTTCTGAGGTGGTGTTGCCAGATAAAATATAAGATGACCAGTTCACTTTTTAAAAATGTTTATTTATTTATTTTGATAAGAGAGTAAGAGAATGCTTGCGAGAGAGGCAGAGAGAGAGGGAGAGAGAAAATCCCAAGCAGGCTGCACACTGTCAGTGCAGAGCCTGACACGGGGCTCTGTCCTGTGAACCGTGAGATCATGACATAAGCCAAAATCAAGAGTCAGATGCCGTACCTACTGAGCCACCCAGGTGCCCCAGGATGACCAGCTCACTTTTAATTTCAGATGAAAAATATATAAAAAAATACAAGTATGTCCTAAAGATTGCATGGGGCTCTTCCGGAGGCCCTTCAGTCTTGTTGAGACCCTGGTAGGTGGGAGCTGGGGGGGGGGGGGGGGGGGGGGGGAGGGTTGGGGGGGATGGTCTGCTTCATTTCCTACTTGAGCCTCAGGCCCCTCTATGAAGTTGAACCTGTGGGAATAGGAGGCACAGACTGACTTCTGGAGACCACAGCTACTGTGGCCACTGGACAAGGTGGGGCTCAAACTCTGTGGAGTCTCATTTTCTCCCTCTGAAAAACAAGAGTGGTGGATGTGGATGCTGTCATATAGGAGTGGTTTTTTGCACACCTCATGGGCAATGGTGGTAAGTGTTCTATTTTCCTAGGGGGCTGCCAAGGTTCCCAGGCAGGAGGAGGGCACCAAATGAATGACTGGAATTCCCTCTTTGTCCATCCTGGGGCCCTCAGAGCTTCACAGCCCTAAGCTACTCCATGGTGGCTCCTGTGGCACTTGGACACTTGCGGAAGCAGTCTTGTTCAGCCAACAGTGGAGTGGGGGTTGATGTGGGATAGCTGGCCTGATATTCTGGTCTCAAGGAGTTTTAGGAGGAGGCCCAGGAACTGTGGGCACCAGTGTGGGAATGCGCTGGTGAGAACACCCGGATCTGGTGAGTCTGGAAGTAGGTGACTGGAAAGAAGGGGTGGCAGAGAGGGGTGGAACATCCTGAGGCCCAGAGGACTTGGTGCTATTGATTTTCCTACTCCAGTACATGGGCATGCTTAGGGGTAAGGGCAGGTAGAACATATCCAACTCTGTAGCCCTTGGTGTTGGGGCCAGGGATGGGCTGCTCTTGCCCTTTATATGCCACCAGGCAGCCCTGTAAGCATGACTTTTGGATGGTGCCTGCTGTTTCTGAGGCACACCATAGGGAGGGGTTCAGCACAGGCAGAGCAGAGGAGGACAGTCCAGAGATGTTCTTCCAATGAGGCCAAGGAATCTCTTTCCAGTGATTCATGGACAATGTGCCGAACCAAACCAGGTGTGTGGGCCTGGACTATCTGTGGATTTATGCTTGTATGTGCTTAGATGTCAAAATGTTGTCTGTGAGGCCTGGTGCCAATGCACAGGTGTGCATGCTTGTGTATCTGGCACACGTTCCTGTGCTGTGATGTATCAGTGAATATGCTTGGAATGCATCTGCAGCCTGGAAACAAGGGTGCTGTCTCCTCCCCTTCCCAGAGTGGCAGTCCGGGAGTGCCATCAATTGTGTGGCTGTGTGTGTGTTGGCAGGGGTAGGGAGGCTGCAGGCATTGTGGAGCAAAGGTTCTAGAGAGGACCACTCTACAGGCCATGTATAGCTCCTGCTCTGCTTCTCCAGCCTCCTGGTCCTGGCTTTTCCTATTTTTAATTACAAAAATTTTTTAAGATGAAATTTATTGTCAAATTGGTTTCATACAACACCCAGTGCTCATTCCAACAGGTGCTCTCCTCAATGCCCATCACCTACCCCCCTCCCTCCCACCCCCCATCAACCTTCAGTTTATTCTCAGTTTTTAAGAGCCTCTTATGGTCTGGCTCTCTCCCTCTCTAACTTTTTTTTCCTCCCCCTCCCCCATGGTCTTCTGGTAAGTTTCTCAGGATCCACATAAGAGTGAAAACATATGGTATCTGTCTTTCTCTGCATGACTTATTTCACTTAGCATAACACTCTCCAGTTCCATCCACATTGCTACAAAAGGCCATATTTCATTCTTTCTCATTGCCAAGTAGTACTCCTTTGTGTATATAAACCACAATTAAAAAAAATTTTTTTTAACGTTTATTTTTGAGACAGAGGGAGACAGAGCATGAACGGGGGAGGGTCAGAGAGAGGGAGACACAGAATCTGAAACAGGCTCCAGGCTCTGAGCTGTCAGCACAGAGCCCGACATGGGGCTCGAACTCACGGACTGCGAGATCATGACCTGAGCCGAAGTCGGCCGCTTAACCGACTGAGCCACCCAGGCGCCCCTAAACCACAATTTCTTTATCCATTCATCAGTTGATGGACATTTAGGCTCTTTCCATAATTTGGCTATTGTTGAAAGTGCTGTTATAAACATTGGGGTCCAAGTGCCCCTATGCATCAGCACTCCTGTATCCCTTGGGTAAATTCCTAGCAGTGCTATTGCTGGGTCATAGGGTAGTTCTATTTTTAATTTTTTGAGGAACCTCCACACTGTTTTCCAGAGCAGCTGCACCAGTTTGCATTCCCACCAGCAGTGCAAGAGGGTTCCCGTTTCTCCACATCCTCGCCAGCATCTATAGTCTCCTGATTTGTTCATTTTAGCTACTCTTACTGGCGTGAGGTGGTATCTCAGTGTGGTTTTGACTTGTATTTATTTCCCTGATGAGGAGTGACGTTGAGCATCTTCTCATGTGCCTGTTGGCCATCTGGATGTCTTCTTTAGAGAAGTGTCTATTCATGTTCTCTGCCCATTTCTTCACTGGATTATTTGTTTTTCGGGTGTGGAGTTTGGTGAGTTCTTTATAGATTTTGGATACTAGCCCTTTGTCCGATATGTCACTTGCAAATATCTTTTCCCATTCTGTTGGTTGCCTTTTAGTTTTGCTGATTGTTTGCTTTGCAGAAGCTTTTTATTTTATGAGGTCCCAGTAGTTCATTTTTGCTTTTAATTCTCTTGCCTTTGGAGATGTGTCAAGTAAGAAATTGCTGTGGCTGAGGTCAGAGAGGTTTTTTCCTGCTTTCTCCTTTAGGGTTTTGATGGTTTCCTGTCTCACATTTAGGTCCTTTATCCATTTTGAGTTTATTTTTGTGAATGGTGTAAGAAAGTGGTCTAGTTTCATTCTTCTGCATGTTGCTGCCCAGTTCTCCCAGCACCATTTGTTAAAGAGACTGTCTTTTTTCCATTGGATATTTTTTCCTGCTTTGTCAAATATTAGTTGGCCATACTTTTGTGGGTTCAATTCTGGAGTGTCTATTCTATTCCATTGGTCTATGTGTCTGTTTTTGTGCCAGGTCCTGGCTTTTCCAAAGTCCCTCTGTGATGCTCTTCAATCCCATCATTGACCCAGAGCCCCATTCTGAGTTTCTGAAGGGGAGCAGTGCCATCTGGTGGCAGACTGAGGCTGCACCAGGAGCAGGTGAGTGGGACCCTGGGTTCCCACAAGGGCTCTTTCAGGTTCCCAGCCAGTGGGGAAATCACAGCTGTGTTACCTAGACCATGGACAGAGGGAGGGTATCTAAGGCTTAAATGCACTAACCTCATGCATTTTGGTTTTGTGGCTCAGGGAGGCACAGTAAGGAAGTCAGCTCAAGGAGCGCTGGAGGATAGGTATAGGAAAGCTGTGAGTGCAGCCTCTGGACCCACAAATCTGATCCCCGTTCCTTGGGCCACTTCTCTGGGCTCAGATTTCTCATCTGTATAGGTGGCTAACTGTATCTACCCTGTGGGGTAGTAGTGAAGGTTAAATGAAAAAGTGTGGGTTAAAAACTGGCTCAGAACTGAGCCTGCTGTAAAGTCAAAGGAAATGGTAGTGGCCATTACTAACATAGGCAAAGTTCCAAAAGCACAAAGAAATGAGCTGTGCCGTCATTGCAGGTAAAAGGGTTGCAGAGAGGTGACAAGTCTGGCTCTGCCACCCCACAGTCTAGAATTTTGTGTCTGAACAGCTGCTCCAAGTTACATAGTTAAATGAGGAGGGAGGTCTCTTTTCTGGAAAAAGGGGAATGGAATCAAGACATCCAGCATCCAGGCTCTGGTCAGCTTCTTACTAGTTGTGGAACCTGAGTATAGCAGCAGGCAGGTTTGCTGGGTTCCTGATCCCCCTGTGAAAGTGTTGGCTGTGAGGACTGCATAGAAATGCATAAAAACTTGTTCAGTTCTCCTGGAGAGAGAAAAGCTGGGTAGGGTCTTATCAGGGAGAGATTTTGCTCAGCTGTGGAATCACATATATTTTTCATATCCCTAAAAAGGGATACCTGAGTCAGAGGCAAGAATCGTTCTGGTTCCATTGCTAATTGGGTGTGGGATGCTAGGTAAGTCATTTCACTCTCTCTGGGCCTTACTTTTCCCAGCTGCAAAATAAAGGAATTAAATTAGATGACCCTGCCTTAATCTATGGCCTTTTAATTTTTTCCTTTTCTCTGCCTCATATGACACCTAGGATAAATACTGATCCCACAGGTTAAGTCTTGAACAGAAAGGAAGACAAAACCAGTGTCTTCTGTTTCATGAATGCTGTGCTTTCTGATAAGCTTGTAGGAAATATTTTCCTAGATAATGGTATACTCTAGGTATAATAGGGCAAATGAGAGACTAAAACAGAAGCTCACTCCAGTCACACAAGGCAGAATAAGGTTACTGAGAAGGTGTCAAGCGGTCGTAGCGTACGCCAGCTTGTGTGGATCTGGTGCCTCACTATGCGCTTCCGCCTTCCGAATCAGCCAATGAGTACACAGCAGTTCGCATCCAGGCGGAAAAACTATAAATCCCAGAAGTCAATGCGCCGGGAGTAAGGACTCAAGCGCCAATCAAGACTGATGGGCCCCGCCCCTAGAAGAGGAACTTCATTTCCCAGGCGGCCCCGGGCTCTTCGATTTTTCTTTCCTCGCGCTGGCGTTTTCCTTCCGCCCCCTTCCAGCGAGCCTCGCGCCAAGTCGGAACGCGCGCGCGCGCGGCACGTAGAGCGCGAGTGACGCATAATATGTGGGCCGCTCTGGAGCTGTGGTCGCGCTGTGTGTGAGTGAGGGAGAGTGAGTGCGGGACCTGAGGCGGTGTGTGTGAACTGTGGCCGCTGGCGGGGTCAGGGGGGAGCGGCGGAGCCGCCCGGGAAGGTGAGTGGGGGAAGGAGGGAGACGGATCTCTGGGAGGGCCGAGAGGAGACAGGGCGCGTGGTCAAGGCGGGAGGGAGAGTGGGCGCCGGGCTGGGGGAGGGGCGGCACCTGCCTGGGCCGCCGGCGAGGAGGGGGCGGGCCGGGCCGCCGGGGAGGCTGGGTCTGGGGCCTGACAGGACTTTTCCTTCTTCAGATTCTTGGCTCGGGGGCGGGGCTTCCACGTTCTTCTCTCAGTCCGCAAAAGAAGCTTCCCGAGAGTAACTCTTCCGCCCGGAGTGGGGGGCAGGGGTGTGCTTGCCCCTGCCTGGAGGAGGGGTGCCTCCCCTTCTCCTCATTAATCTTTTTCTTCTTAGTCTTCCCATTTTCCGTTCCGTACGGGCTGGGGGGCTCCATCTTCCTTGCCGTACGGCGGCCCCCTTCCCTGGCTGTGTCTCCGCCTCCAGCTCCAGTCACCTGGGCGGGCTCTCCCCTCCCTCGGCCTCGTGCCACCTCCCTTTGCACCCGCCCGGCTCTCTGACCGGGCGAGGGGGGCGGAGCTTTCCGGGCACTCCTCCCACCCCTATGGTGGAGGGGAGGGATGGAGGGAGAGGTGTGTGGGTCCTACTGCGGGGAACCAAACCTCGGAGTGCCCGCCTAGCTTCCCGGGAGCCTATTTCCGGGGGTTATAGTCGTTTTCAACTAGGGTGACAGGCATTTGCTCAATTCTTCTCTTCCTAGACGGTTTCCGTCTCACTTCCTCTTACTGTAGTGCTAGCTCTTGGGTTTCGAATTTGAAGAATAATTTTGGAGTGTGGGTAATGGTTCTTTTTGAGTCCCAAATGAATCGTCTTTGTCCATGTCACATTGGCCTTAGTTTTTCTTTACTCAGTCTTTTCAGCGAAGCCTTTTAATTAGTATACACGTTTAATTATTAGCATCATCTTCCTGTTCTAAACGCTTTGTTAATGTACAGAGCGAGGAGTTCATTGGCAATGTCCTGTAATTTTCTTTTTCCGGTGTACTGAACTTTACCTTTAAGGTTTATAAAAGCTTGTATATTAAGACTCTTTAGGAATTGATTTCGTTTTTTTTTTTTTTCTTGATGCTGTCAAGATTTTTGTACATAGCAGTATTATCTATTTGGTGATAACATTTTTGGATGTTGAGATAATACAGAAATTGGGGAATATAAAGGACGTAATTTTATGCTCAAAATCCCTTGAGTAGTTGCTGAGTGCAGTGTTCTGTTGTACAGTTAAATTTAGTAGAGGAAGAAACTGGTAGAATGAACCACAAGATAGTTTGGAGTGAATGAAGTTGGGTTTATTATCAATTTCCTTATGTTAATTTTGTCATTGTTATGGACGCCGAATAGAAAATTGTTATATGTGATCTTGTCATCCTTATTATTGGGTAAATTTTACTTGAATCTTCAAACTTTATTTAAAAAATAAGAATGCTTTGAGACATTTGTTTCACGATTTTAGCCTTACAAGATCTGTCCTTAACATGGACTTTATTTTAGGCTTTGGTATAGTTTCTGCCAGGTAGGCCATTAAGTATTGTGTATTTGGGGAGGACAGATTTTATGATTTAAAAAATTACAAAAGGTTACAAAATAGTGGAAAAATGGTAGAGCTAGGTTAACAACCTATACTAAAAAATATTTTTCCTTTCATTATCTCTCAGAAAATTTGTTACCTTCACAAAAGTAGTAGATATTATCTGGTGCTTGTGTGTTTTTCCAGCGATCTTTTGTTCCGGGGTAAGGTGCGTGTACATGAGTGTGTACACACACACACACTTTGCTTTTCTCATTTGACACATACTTAAGAGTTGGTTCAAATTAGTAAAGGAAATGCTTCTTATTTTTTTCAACTTAAAAAAACTTTTTTTTAATGTTTATTCATTTTTGAGAGAGACAGAGACAGAATGCGAGTGGGTTGGGGCAGAGAGAGAGGGAGACACAGAAGCAGAAGCAGGCTCCAGGCTTTGAGCTGTCAGCACAGAGCCCGATGCGGGGCTCGAACTCACGAGCTGTAAGATCATGACCTGAGCCGAAGTTGGATGCTCAACCGACTGAGCCACCCAGGCGCCCCTTTTTTTCAACTTTTATGGAAAATTTTAAACGATTGTTTATCCATTCCGATTCAATGATTGTTAATATCTTGTTATATTTTCTCTATAGGTGGGGTGTATATTTCTTATTTTGTGGAACCATTTGGAAGTTAGTTGCAGACACATCATCTCTAAATACTTTAGCAGGCAACCTTTAGGTTTAGGACATTCCGCATATTTTTTGTGGGCCTTTATTTCATTGCATGGACAGTATTTCCATTTAGCCTTCAGAACAACCACTTCCACTTCACAGATAAGGACATTGATATTTGGAGAAGTTAAATAACTTGACCCAAGATCTCACGGGTATATTTGCAGAGTTGGCATATGAATGCTTGAAATCCTTTTCTACCAAAGTACCAATTGATTCGCCGTTGGGACTTCTCTGAGCCCCTTTTATTATCTGTAAAAAAAAAAAAAAAAAAAGGGTAGGGTTGTTGTGAAAATTCAGAATAACATTAGAAATTAGCCAAATGTCTGTCCCATATTAATATTCAGTAATTGGTAGCTATTGTGTCACTATTGGATAGGCCATAAATTCTGTGTACCACTTAAAGAGCTCACTTTAAAACGTGGTGAATTGAGTAATGTACCTTCACTGTCCTGTGCATAACAAGATGACTGCACCTTTAACATTTTATATTAATGGTCTTTCATTGATAATAAAGTAAATTATCATTGATATTTTCAAAAATTATTTTTAATGCTTATTTATTTTTGAGAGGTGGGGGAAGGGCAGAGATAGGGAGACACAGAATCCAAAGTAGATCTCAGGCTGTCAGCGCAGAGCCCTATGCGGGGCTCGAACTCACCCAACTGTGAGATCATGGCTTGAGCCAAAGTTGGGCACACAATCAACTGAGCCACCTAGGCACCCCAATATTAATTTAGTCAATTACAAGTTTAAGTTTTGCCTGGGCAAGTGACAGTTATTCCCCAAATTACAGTTATTCATAAACATAATTAAATGGAAGTTTTGAAAATGATGCCAAAAGAATATATGTGTTTCTAAATTGAACTCTAAAATTTTAGTATTTCAGTGCCCTTGATTTTACCTTTTTCTTCTTAAACTTTTTATTTTTTAAAAAAATTTTAAGTGTTTATTTATTTTTGAAGAAGCGACAGAGTGTGAGTGGAGGAGGGGTAGAAAGGGAGACACAATCCTAAGCAGGCTCCAGGCTCCGAGCTGTCAGCACAGTGCCTGATGTGGGGCTCCAACTCGCGAGCTGTGACATCATGACCTGAGCTGAAGTTGGACCCCCAACTGATGGAGCCACCCAGGCCCCCCATTAGTTTTATTTTTTTTAAAAATATTTATTTTTAAGAGAGGAGATTGAGTGCGAGGCAGGGAAGGGCAGAGAGGGAGGGAGACAGAGGATCTAAAGTGGGGTTCTGTGTTGAGAGTAGACAGCCTGATGTGGGGCTCGAACTCTTGAACCACAAGATCATGACCTGAGCCGAAGCCAGAGGCTTAACGACTGAGCCACCCAGGTGCCCCTTGAGTTAACCTTTATTAAACATAATATTTTCCTTAAACTTTGCCTTTATATGTTCTATGTTGATCTCTTAAGTTATCCAAGAGGCATTTCCTCCTGATTTTTTTCCCACTTAAAAAAACTTGTGGTCAAATTCACATACCATAAATTGACCACTGACCATTTTATAGCGTTCAATTCAGTGGTATTTAGTAGACTAACAATGTTGTGCCATCATTACAATGTCTTTTAGTTTCAAGATGTTTTCATCACCCCATTTCCATTAAACAGTACTCCATGTGTTCCCCCAATCCCAAGCCCCTGGCAACCAGTAGGCAAGTTTCTGATAAATTTACCTATTCTGGATGTTTTGTGTAAATAGAATCATAAAATATATAACCTTTTGTGTCTGGCTTCTTTCACTTAGTGTATTTTCAATTTTTTTTTTAAAAGTTTTACTTATTTATTTGGAAGGAGGATGGAGAGAGAGAGCGAGAAATCCCCAAATCCCAAACAGGCTCCACACCATCAGCGTGGAGCCTGACACAGGGCTCGATCACATGAACTGTGAGATCATAACCTGAACTGAAATCAAGAGTTGGATGCTTAACCCACTGAGCCACTCAGGTGCCCTGAATATTTTCAGTTTTCTTTCACAGCTCTAACATATATCAGTACTTCATTTCTTTCTGTGGCTGAGTAATATTGCATTGTATAAATGTAACCACATTGTGTTTATCCACTCATTTTTCGATAAACATCTTTTGGCTATTGTTTCCACCTTTTGGCTATTGTGAATATGCTAACTTTGAACATTTGTGTACAAATACTTCTTTGAGTATCTTTTTCAGTTCTTTTGTGCATATAACCTTAGTGTGGAATTGCTGGGTCGTATGGTAATTCTATGTTGAACTTTTTAAAAAGTTTTTGAGGAGGCACCAAACTTTTCCATAGTTGTTATGCCATTTTATGTTACCACCAACAGTGTGCTTTCCATTTTCTCCACATCCATGCCAATGATCATTATTTTCTTCTTCTTTTTAATGTTTATTTTGATAGAGAGCATCTGTGTGTGAGCGGGAGGGGTAGAGAGAGAGAGAATCTCAAGCAGCTGTCAAGCACAGAGCCTAATGCGGGGCTCAATCCCATGAACTGGGAGAATAATGACCTGAGTCGAAATCAAGAGTTGGACACTTATCTGACTGAACCACCCAGGCACCCTTATGATCATTATGTTCTGATTTTTTGATACTAGTCATTTTAGTTGATGTAAGTGGTATCTTATTGTGGTTTTGATATTCATTTCTTTGATGAATATAGATCATCTTATGATATAGAGCATCTTTTGGAGAAGTGCCCATTCAGGTTCTCTGCCCTTTTTTAAGTCAGGTTTTTGTTGTTGTTGTTGAATTGTTTTTTATATATCCTGGATACTAGATCCTTATCAGATATGATTTGCAAATATTTTCTCCCATTTCATGGATTGTGTTTTCATTTTTCTTGATAATGTCACTTGATGCACAAAAGTTTTAAACATTGAAGTCCAGTTTATGTGTTTGTTCTTTTGTTGCTTATGCTTTTGGTGTCATAAATAAAAATCCTTTGCCAATTTCAGGGCCATGAAGATTTACCTCTAAGAGTTTTATAGTTTAAGTTTCCACATTTAGGTCTTTGATCCATTTTGAGTTAATTATTGTATGTGGTATGAGTCAAGGCCTCAGCCTCATTCTTTTGTATGTGGATATCCAGTTGTTTCAGCACCATTAGTCTTTCTAATAATGATCTATTGGTCTTTCAATAAGTTCTTTCCCTATTGAATGGTCTGGCATACTTGTTGAAAATTAGTTGATTATAAATGTGAATTTTTATTTCTGGACTCTTGGTTCTGTTGCATTGGTGTATATGTCTATCTTAATGCCAGTACCACACTATTTTGATCACTGTAGCCTTGTAGTAAGTTTTGAAATAAGTGTGGGGGGTGTCTGGGTGGCTCAGTTGGTTCAGCATCTGATTCTTGATTTCGGCTCAGGTCATGATCCCAGGGTTGTGGGATTGAGCCCTTCATTGGGCTCTGTGCTGAGCATGGAGCCTGCTTAGGATTCTCTCTCTCTCTCTCTCTCTCTCTCTCTCTCTCTCTCTCTGATTACAATAAGTAAATGAAATCTGAAGTGTGAATCCTCCAATTTTGTTCTTTTAAAGATAGTTTTAGTTATCAGTGTTTCCATTTTTGCAAAAAAATGTCATTAAGATTTTGATATGGATTGCACTGACTATTGACCATTTCGGAGAGTATTGCTTTCTTAACAGTATTAAATCTTCTAATAACGTGAACATAAGGTGTCTTTTCATGTATTTAAGTCTTCTCTAATTTATTCCAGGAATATGTTGTAGTTTTCATTGTATAAATCTTGTGCTTTTTGGAGTTAAACTTACTCCTTAATATTTTGTTATTTTTGGTACTATTATAAATGAAACTTAAAAAATGTTTATTCATTTTTGAGAGAAAGAAAGCAAGTGGGGGAGGGGAGAGAGAGTGGGACAGAGGATCCCAAAGCGGGCTCCATGCGAACAGCAGAGAGCCCGATGTGGGGCTCTAACTCATGAGTCACAAGATCATGACCTGAGCTGAAATCAGATGCTTAACTCACTGAGCCACCCAGGTGCCCCAAGAGGGAATTTGGGTTGATTCCACGACTCTGGGATCATGACCTGACTGAAATGACTGAAATGAAGTGTCAGATGCTCAGCTGAGTCAACCTAGGCGCCCCAAAATTATTTTCTAAATTTCATATTTGGATTGTTTGTTGCTGGCATGTAGCAGTACAACTGATTCTTTGTGTTGATCTTGTACTCTGTAACTTTCCTAAAATTTGTTAATTAGCGTTTTTTTTTGTGAATTCTCTAGGATTTTCTATATATAGATTATGTTACCTGTGAGTAAGGATAGTTTTACTTCTTTTCCAACTTGGATGCTTTTTCTTTCTTTTTCTTGTTTAACTGCTCTGGCTAGAACTCCAGTACAGTGTTTAATATAAGTGTGAAAGCAGGCATCCTTGTCTTTTTTTGTGATTTTTAGGGAGAAAGCTTTCATTCTCACCGTTGAGTATAATGTTACCTGTGGGTTTTTTTTTTTTAAAGTTTATTTATTTTGAGGGAGAGTGTGAGTGGGGGAGGGGCAGAGAAAGAGAGGGAGAGACAGTGAGAATCTCAAGAATCCCTGTCCACGCAGAGCGAGACATGGAGTTCAAACTCACGAACCATGAGATCATGACCTGAGCTGAAATCAAGAGTCGAATGCTTAACTGACTGAGCCACCCAGGTGCCCTTCTGTGGGCTTTTTAAATACCCTTTACCATGTTGAGGAAGTTCTTTTCTGTTCCCAGTTTGAGTTTGTTTACTTTTTCTTTTTTCACAAAAGGGTAATGGATTTTATCAGATGTTTTTTCTCTGTTAATCAGATAAGCATGTGTTCTTTTTCTTCATCCTATTAATATATTACATTGATTTTTGTATGTTGAACCACTTTTGCATTCCTAGGATAAATCCCACGTGGTCGTGATCTATAATTCTGTTAATGTGTTGCTGTGTTCAGCTTGCTAGTATTTTGTTGAGGGTTTTTGCATCTGTATTGATGAAAGATATTTGTAGTTTTCTTGTGATGGCTTTATATGGTTTTGGCATGAGGGTAATGCTGGCTTCATGGAATAGATTAGCAAGTGTCCTTTCTCTTCTATGTTGTGAAAGGATTTGAGGATTGATGTTAATTTTCTTTGAATGTTTATTAGAGTTCACCAGGAAAGCCATCTTTTTCTTAACACTTTTGGGATGTGTTTTAAGAGATTAATTTTGCTGTTACTGCTTTGCCCAGTTTCTAGATCTTCATCATACAATTTTACTGTCTAAAAAAATTGGCTTAAATTATTGTGCCCCCCACCCCAACTCCTAGTGCTAGTATTCCTCAAGATTGTGAAGGTCCTGAAAAAAACAAGAAACAACTCAAAAACTCTTGTAAACCAGAGTACATTAGGGAGACATGACAACTAAGTGCCACATGGTATCCTGGATGAGATCTTGGAACAGAAAAAGGACATGGATGGAAAACCTGGTGAAATCTGAATTAAGTTGAGTTTATTTAATGATAAAGTATCAATGTTGGGTCTTTCTTTCTTTCTTTCTTTCTCTTTCTTTCTTTCTTTCTCCTTCCTTCCTTCCTTCCTTCCTTCCTTCCTTCCTTCCTTCCTTCCTTCCAGCACGAACCAGGGAGAGGAAGAGAGAGAATCTTAAGCAGTCGCCATGCTTAGTGTGGAGCCCAAAGTGGGGCTTGATACCACAACCTGGGATCATGACCTGAGCTGAAATCAAGAGTCAGATGCTCAACCAGCTGAACCACCAGGTGCCCCTCACACTTATTTCAAAACTTACTACAAAGCTACAGTGATTAAAACACTGTGCTGCTGGCATTAAGATATATATGCCAATGCATAGAACTGAGAGTCCCTGATGCTTAACCAGTTGAACCACTCACATGCCCCTCAATGTTGGGTTTCTTAATTTTGATATTGTGCTGCTATAAACTATTATGGTGCATTAGGGGAAACTGAACTGGATGAGGGGTATATTTGAATTCTCTGTACTACCTTTGCAATATTTTTATAAATCTAAAATCATTCCAAATACAGTTATTTTAAAAAATGCATAGTCCATGGTGACTGAAAAATACAACCTGGGTTTTCTCAAGTTAAAATCAGAGGTCTGTATTAGTCACACCTGCAGTATTTCCTTTTTTGTGACTCTGGCTAGAGAGGCTAAAAATGTGGATTCTTGGGGGTTCCTGGGTGGCTTAGGCAGTTAAGCTTCTGACTTGAACTCAGGTCATGATCTCATGGTTTGTGAGATCAAGTCCCGTTTTGGGCTCTGTGCTCACAGCCTGGAGCCTGCTTGAGATTCTCTCTCTCCCTTCCTCTGCCCCTCATCCGTTCACGCTCTCTCTCAAGAAAAAAAAGTTAAAACAATAAAAATGTGGATTCTTCTCTCCAGAAAAGAAGACTTTAAAAAATTTTTATTTGGAAATAGTCTCCTTTGGTGACATGAATCACAATGTACTGTTAGAAGTGCCTCTACTTTATTAAAACACGAATATTTACATTTTATTTTATTTTTTAAAGTTTTTTTTTTAATTTATTTAAGTAATCTCTGCACCCAACGTGGGGCTTGAACTCATGACCCTGAAATCAAGATGTGCATGCTCCTCTGACTGAGCAAGCCAGGTGCTCCACAAATATTTACATTCTAGACATTTGGTGGTATTTTTCACATGTATTTCCTTTGGTCTTATGGTAGATATCTTTAGAAGAGTTAATAATTCTAGATCAGATAGTAATCCCTTTCTAGTGTTAAAGTGTTTTTTTTTTTTTTTTAATTTTTTTTTTTTAACGTTTATTTATTTTTGAGACAGAGAGAGCATGAACAGGGGAGGGTCAGAGAGAGGGAGACACAGAATCTGAAACAAGCTCCAGGCTCCGAGCTGTCAGCACAGAGCCCGACGCGGGGCTTGAACTCACTGACCGTGAGATCATGACCGGAGCCGAAGTCGGCCGCTTAACCGACTGAGCCACCCAGGCACCCCAGTGTTAAAGTGTTTTTATGGAGTGGTTGCTATTTCTGTGAAAACAAATTTTGCAGGGAAAGTATGACATTTTGATCTTAAGACTACTTTGGCAAAGAAGTTGGTCTGTAAGCCATCTAAACCTTTGAGTCTCATTTATCCCTTTTGGAGCCCCTTATAAATAAACTTCTCTTCCTCATGTGGATGTCTCATGGCATCTCCTTCAAAGCTTGTCTCAGCTCCCTGTCCCTCTGTATCCGTGGACTGACCACTCAACCTAGCAACTTCTCTGCTTCTTTCCATCCTCTCATGCTCTTCCTAGGAAATCAGCTGTGAGAGAGGTTAGGAAGCCTGAAGGATAAATGGGTTTATAATGCTCCTCAACTTTCATGTTGGTAATGATCCACTTTAGTTCTTGTCCTTTTGTTAAGAATTGACACGAATATATCGTTTATCTTTCATAGAACTTTCCCCCAAAGATTTACGAGAGCAAAATATTTTGGGGAGTGGTTTTTGCTACATTTTCTATTAAAAAAAAAGAAAAAAAGCTTCAGGGACCCTGGGTGGGTGGCTTAGTTGGTTAAGCGTCTGACTCTTGATTTCAGCTCAGGTCATGATCTCATGGTTCATGAGATTGAGCCCTGCATTGGGCTCTGTTCTGATAGTATGGAGTTTGCTTGGGATATTCTCTCTCTCTCTCTCTCTCTCTCTCTCTCTCTCTCTCTCTCTTTCTCTCTGTGTGTGTGTGTGTGTGTGTGTGTGTGTTTGTGTGATCTTCCTCTGCTTGTGCGCACGTGCTCTATCTCTCGTTCTCTCTCAAAATATGTAGCTTCAGAATTTTGGTCCTCAGAGATCTAAGTCAAGGGATTTTTCTATGTGTGGTATGTAGACATATGCATTTTTGAGGAGAGAAAGGGATCCCAGCTTTTTGTCTGATTCTCAAAAGGGGTTCCTGATCCTAGAAAGGTAAGAATCACAGTTTTCATCCAGTTTGTCTCATTTGACAGTTAAGCAAACCGAAGTTGGGAGGGGGTGAGAGGACTTGAAGAGTATTCCGGCTCCCAGTGCTGGGTTTCCCACTGTACCACAAATGAAATTATTTGAGGGGGGGTCTCAGAGTTAAGTTTTTGTTGCTTGCTCATCCCTTTTCTCCCCCTTTATCACTGTAGGAAGTATGTCCAGTTTATTTGCCTGTGTTCATGTGTTATTTACTTATATTTTTGATTCCTTAGGCCAAGCCATGACTACAGTAGCGGTGCATGTGGACTCCAAAGCTGAGCTCACTACCCTGCTGGAGCAGTGGGAAAAGGAACATGGCAGTGGGCAGGACATGGTACCTATCCTTACCAGGTATAAACAATTATATATTTTTAAAAATTCATTTAAAAAAAGGGAAAAATTGGAGAATAGGGGAACATTTTTATCTTGAATGTGAATTCTAAATCCATCTTTATCTCACTACTTCTTGAAGCTCTTACATTTCTTACTTTTCCTTTGAGGCTGTTAGTTCTTAATCTCTTTCTTTAGGTTCTTCTCTTGTCTGTGTTTCAATCCTAGGGTTTTGTTAGTGGTTCTCTTTTCTCTTCACCCTGAATATTCTACCTAGTTTCGTTCCTGTCCATGATTTAAAACATTATTCCTAGGTTCAGTTTAAAATTTCTATTTCTGCTTCAGACTCCTCTTTTTAAAAATTTCAGACCCTTTTCTCAGCTGCTTGGTATACCCATCTTTACCTGGCTATTTGCAGACACCTGAAACATACCATGTCTACAATAGAGCTTATCATATTCATCCTGCCTCCTCCTTCTTTCACTCCCTTTGTACTCCCTGCTTGGTGTACATAGTTTCAAACTAAAAACCTGAAAACCATCTCCCCAGTGTATTCCTCTCTAGTACAATTTAGCCCCCAAGCAGGATTTCTGCTTTTTCTTCTTCCCTATTCCCCCTTACCACTTTATTCATTAGATACTGATCATGTCTTGATTGACCTCTTAGGCAGTGTGAATTTTCTCTCCATATCCAGTTTACCCTCCTCCAGTACATCCTTCTATTGGCTGAAAGAGTCCTCTTTCTAAACACAAATCTGATTTTTATGTCTTTGATTGTAATTCTTCTCTGACTCCATTTTTCCTACAGAATAAAATATAAACTTTGTAGAGTAGTCTAGGAAGCCATTTATGATTTGGCCCCCGCTTCCCTTTTCTGCCTCATAGTATTAGTCTCTTTCAGTAAGGAATAGTACGGTATTTTCTAATGTCTGTGTTCCTTTGGCCTGAAATGCCTTTCTTTGGTATGTCTGTCTGCCTGACAAAGAATCAGTTTTGAGAATCATGTCTGTAAAACCTTCTCTGACTTTGACATTCCCAGGTAAGTTTGGGCACTCCTTTTTTTCTTTTTTAATACTTGTCATTCATATATATGTATATGTATGTGTGTATATGCACATATACACACACACATAAAATGTGGTATAATTCCCCTCATTTTAACTCTAATCACATTGTACTATAATTCTTTTTTTTTTTTTCATGTGTCACTTTACTAAATTGTAAGTTTTTTAAAGACAGGTACTACACCTTTTTTATTGGTGTCTTCTTGGACAATGACATGTGCATGCCTGGTACATAGTAACTATGTGGGACATAATTTTACTAAATGATTGTATTAAACAGGAGAATGAAAAATAAAGGCTGGAGAGGAATGCCCATGGTTTTTCTAAAGAGGAGGTCACTGGAACATGGGGATCTTTAACATCTAATCTTTGATACAGCAGAGAAAAAAGCCTTTTGTTTATGCAATGATGTATTCTATAGGAATAAAGAGAACTATGATCTTTTGAAAGTTTAAATAGGGATAAATGCTTTGTTGCTGTTGATACATGGGGAACATGTGAAAAGTGCAGTTTATTTTTTTTTAGGAACAGGATTATTGCTGACGGGTGGAAAGTGGATTTTAATTTGTAGAGGCATTGGAGATTAAGAACTACTGATCACAAGATACTTGAAATGCAGCCACAGTGAATTAAAGAGTCTAAGTATTGTGCAGTTAAAATATGAACTATTGCTGTAACTAAAAGAAGAGAGTCATAAATAGGGATAACAATGTTAGTGGTAGTTTCACCTAATTGGAAAAAGTATTTATTGAGTACATATACTAAAGTTCCTAAGTGTTTTATTTTGAAGAATATTTCACATTCATGATCATATTTGACCCTCCACTTAGTCACTGTGCTGTGATATTCAGTAGTGTAAAGCCTAGAGGGGCTCTGTCTTCAAGGAGATCACCATCTGGGGGGCAACTAGCAGATACAAAACAATGAGTAGTAGTACAAATTAATATCTAATGAGGTGTTAAATTGGGCAGTATGGTTCCTTAATATTGCAATGGTTATGAGTATGGAAAGAATGTTAATGAGTCAGTTTCTTTTATTCACTCAGCAAATATTTGAGGACCTTTTGTGTGTTGCAACTATCAGATACTTCCCTGAACCTCAGTTTCCTCATGTGTCACTAAAAGTATCACTGAGAGCTGCATTGTTAAATGGCACCCTTCTTTGGAGCTACTTGCAAAAGACAGCCAGACAGTGGAGACCTAAGCTTAGAATTTTGGGTTTTAACTCCTAATTCCTGTGGTAAAGGTTTTTTGGAATAGGGAATTGAAAGATGGTGGGTATAGCTTGACGAGAAGCAGAGAAAGAAGGTTTTCTAGGAAAAGTGAAAAATGTGACTAAAAAAAGCATCGAGGGGAGAAGGAACTGGGGCATTTTTTTTTAAATTTTTATTTATTTATTTATTTTTCCAATATATGAAGTTTATTGTCAAATTGGTTTCCATACAACAACCAGTGCTCATCCCAAAAGGTGTGGGGCATGTTTTTGTGGCAGTGAGGAAAGGGCCCTCTACCATAGTGAAGGGCGAATATAAGGTAGGAGTGGAAAATAAAGTTACATGGAGCAAGATCTTTAAGGATATTCAACGTTAGACAGGTTTAAGAGCTAGTAGGATGTGTTAAAAGTCCAGTATTTTTGAAATGGGCAATTCCTGTCATCCAAATTGTGGGTGTGGTAGTTCACTGGATATTTCCTGAAGTTCTTTCACATGTCTGTGGTCTCTTCTTTACCCCCACCTCAACTGACTGCATGTTTTGGGTGTTTTGGTATATTCCATGAACAGCAAATGAATTTCAGGCTTGCCTCTTCTTTTATTTGCCACAACTTTCGCTACTTTTTTGGCAGTTTTCCTAAGAAAAATATGTTTTTTTATCTTAGACTTTTTATTTACTATTTATGTTTTTTTATTTATTGTAGTCAAATCTTTGACTTGATTCTGTGAAAAGAGACTGGAATTGGGCCAAGCTATGTGAGCGTTACCCAAGTTCTACGGTTTGTTTTTTCATATTATTGAGACATGTACTGTACAGTACTCTGCTTGATGGATTCTTTACTTACAAAACTATCATCTATATCACATTAAAGAACTTGAGTACTACCTCCATAAGACTCCTTCCTGCCCTATCCCAGTCAAATCTACCTTAAATTGTTTTTCTGTTTGTTTTTTTTCGATTCAGTTTTCATTGTAACCACACTTAACTAGCTCTCACATGTAAGGTTTGTTCAAAGCAGAGTACATATATTACCTTAAACCTCAAGGAAACTCTCTAAGGTAGGGACTATTCCCCTCATCTTTCAGATGAGGCACAGAAAGGTTAAATAACTTGATCAAAGTCACACACAGTGGAAGAGGTATGATTTGAACCTTAGCCATCTGGCTCCAGAATCCATGTTTTTAATTTCTGTGCTGTATTGCTTAGTTTCAACTGAAGATACTAGTAGATCTTATGGTATGTAATTCTAAACATTTTATGTCACAGCCCTTTGTGGCAAAGATAATTCTCAGAGTTTAAAGGGAAGGGTAGAAAAAGTAGAAATACTTTCGAGACTTACTGGGGAAAAATATACCAGAAAGGGCAAGAGTTTTTGCAGGTTGCTTAACTTTTAAGACTAGGAAGTATGGTTTTGTAGACATAAAGCATATAGGAGAGTTTGAGTTAGGACAGAGCATGACAGATACTGGAGAGTGTGAAAACCTTGTATTTGATTGTCGTTACAGTAGGTTAAAATATCAGTCTTAGAGTATTCAAAATGTGATTTTTCTTATTTCAAAAAGAAGGCATGAATAAAAAAAGACTATTGATACATGTAACAAATAACGTGGGTCACTCAAAATATGCTGAGCTAAAGAAACCAGTCGTAAAAATAGTGTAAACAATTCCATTTATATTAAATTCTAGTACAGGCAAAACTAATCTGTGATGATAGAAAGCAGATGAGTGATTGCTTGGGATATGGGTGGGAGCTTAGGAGTGGGGGTGGGGGGAAAATGTCACAGGCTGAAGTAAAAGCACTTAGGGCCCTGAAACAATTGTGAACTCTCTGAAGAGGAGAGAAGACCATGTGACTGAAGCTTATTAAACTGGAATGGAGAGTAGAAGTTAGAGATGCCAACAGAGGCTGGGTTAGTATAAGCCATGGTCATACTTGGATTTAATTGAGGTTATTGTGGTAAGTTGCTGGAAGTTGGAGAATGAATTGCCAAACATTGAAGCAAGAAGTTTGGAGAAAAGGCTGTCGCAGGTGGTTCAAGCATTTGATGATGGTGTTCTGGGCAGGGATAGGAATGGTCAAGATTTAAAGAAATGATTGAGGGTCGCTGGGTGGCTCAGTTGGTTAAGTGCCTGACTCTTGATTTTGGCTCAGGTTATGATCTCATGGTTCTTGAGTTTGAGCTCTGTGTCAGGCTCCATGCTGACAGTGTGGAACTTACTTGGGATCCTCTCTGCCCCTCCCCTTTTTGCACTCTTTCTGTCTCAAAATAAACAAAACTTAAAAAAAAAAAAAATGAAGTCAGGAGATACCTGTGTAGGTAGTGCCAAAAAGAATTGTTGTGGGAGTGAGGAGAAAGGGAAGGTTTTAATGATGACTCCTAGGTTTTTGGCTCCTTGAGGGGATGGTAGTCCAATTTTTTGAGACAGGCAAGTGGAGAGAAGAATGAATTTGGGAGTGGACATTGTTTTATTTAGATCTCTGTGTTCATTAGGAAAATATCTTTTTTCTCACTTTTTACTTTTATTTTACACTTTGTTGAATTGACTATAGTAGGTGGTGGTACATTTTTTTTTTTTTTTTTTTTTTGTATGCTTGTCTAGAGTTGACCCTGTCTTCCCTTTGTGCTAGGATGTCTGAATTGATTGAAAAAGAAACTGAAGAATATCGTAAGGGGGATCCAGACCCATTTGATGACCGACATCCTGGTGAGACCTGTGTTCTCTTAAGCCTGGTTCTAATTTTCTTACAAAAGAAGATAGCTTAATAGGAAAATTGAAATAGCATCTTTCATGCTAAGTTTTAAGACCATCTAATTGTTAAAATATTGCTGAAGGTGAGGTAGTAAGGAAAAATAAATTTTTAGAAAAATTGAAATTTTTGTAATATTTACATATCAAATAGAGGATAACTAAGGAGCTAAATTATGTAGGTGTACCTTATTGACTCCATTGATAGGATTACTTAGAGGAAAATGTTCTCCCTTTCTGACTTTTAACACAAAAGAGATTATTCTCTGTGCTTTAATTTTTCAAACAAGTTTGAAACAGTTATGAACTTGGATTCTTTGAAGGAATAAAAGGGATAATTACCATTTTACTATGAGGAAATGTAGTTGAATACAATAAGTGCCTTCCTTTTAGTTATGAAACGGATACTTGGAACCTTGAATAATAAATAGAGTTCTTGATGTCTGCTTTAGTATCTCAGCAGCTGAAGTATGCCATTTCATGTTAATTTGGTTTTATTTTGGGCTAATTAGAACTATGACAATTCAGTCTGCTTTGGCATAGAATTTGGTATGATACAGAACTATATGAGACTTGAGACTTTGCCATTTTATGTCTTCTCTAAGAGTACCAGTGGGAAAGCTTAAATCAAACTTTCTCTGTGTGAAGTGAGAAGCAGTCCTTTGTGGAAAAAAGAGATATTGTATGTGTGGAGAGAGATGAGAATGAGTGGGACTTATAAAAATAAGAACATTGTATATATACCTGAATGGTACAGGGTTTATTTCTATTTCCTAGACTTTTGTTCTCAAATATAAGTAAGCTAGGCATTTCAAATTGAGTGTCTAGTTATTTAAGTGATGTTACCTGTTGCTCTTGTCCTAGACATCCTCACTTGTGACTTTGGAGGACTATTCACCTATTTAACTCTTACCTTCAGTGAGGCAATCAGAGCATAAGTATAAATGTGAATGTGAGAGAAGAAACTAAGTTAACTTATGGGGTTATGAAAAGAATTAAAAGAGGGATGATCATGCTTAGTGACCTTGGAAAGGCCTTGGAAAGGATGAAATGGTATGAAGAAGGGAGAGACAGAATGATGATTGATACACTTTTCAGGAGAAAATTTTAAAGGCAGTTTTTTCCTCCCTACCTCTTATGTTATTAGGTATAATTTCTATTAATAAAAGTGAGGATGCCAGTTTTGTCATTTATTAAGAGAGAAAGGTAATCTGAGGTCTTCATCTAGTTTTTATGATACCATTCTGTAACTTTTCTTTTTGTGGTTTACCTTGGAATACTGATTATAGCTTGGTAGAAACTTCATAGCAGTGGCTCACATCTTCTCTTTATCCTAAATTGTATTTTGAGTTTGACTAAATTTGCCACTCTAATGATCTTAAAGGAAAATTAAAATAGATGGTATCTGTTTTAAAAACCAATAATTCTACCAATCATTAATTCTTTTACCTGTATTGAGTAGATTCTAGGTTCCTGGCCTTTCTTTCCCCAGGAGCTGAGAATTTAAGATGGCCAAACTTATCATATCTTTAGAGTTGGTATTACTTAGTGGGATTCCCTTCCTGTGCCTGCCCCCACAACCTGGAATATCATTACAGGTTTGAGGATGCATTTCTGCTACTTTTGGTATATAGTTGAAAAAGAGATTAGATTTGGAGTCTTATCTCCTCCAGGCCACCCATCAAAAGAAGTGCTTCCTACCTAAATCTGGCTGGGAAATCAGGGGTTTTCTTTCTCTTAGGCTCCTTTATGATTCTTTTTTAGACCTTGTGTACTCTTAGTAATGCTGGTCTGGGTCTACTGCACATTTATTTAGTTTGGCATGGCTGTGTAGGCAATGTGCTGGGAGATGGGAAAGTTAGAGAGCAGTGTCTCAAGTTTTTCTATTGTCACTTTTAATTTTAGAGAATGTTTCTTATGAAATCTGATTCATCAAAAAAGTTTTTCTTTGTTTCTGTTTATTTTTGCTGGCATTTTAATGGTACTTGTAATAACCCAGGTGCCTTTCCAGAGGTCTGAGTTGCTTGACTGGGATGACTTACTCATTCCTTTGTTTGTTCCTCCCCTCTTCTTTTGGTAGGTCGAGCTGATCCAGAGTGTATGCTGGGCCACTTGCTGAGAATACTCTTCAAGAATGATGATTTCATGAATGCAGTAGGTTTGCTTCTTACTTTTCTCCAGAGATTATCATCAGTGGATGCTATACCTTTATTGTTTGTAAATAGTTTGTTTTCTCTTGAGGTCTTGACAAAGTTGGGAATAGTGTGGGTAGATTTTGTTTGTTTGTTTGTTTGGTATTGGTTCAACAAGCTAAGAGTCGTCATGGATTTCTTTCTTACCAAAGTCCTGGTCGTGGCCAAGGTGTTTTCTCTTTGGTGTGTATTTTCATTGTTTGAATATGGCAAGGACTCCCAAGGCATCTGTACTCATCCTAGGGCAAGATGATTTTGAGTTTGGGAATATAGACGTTTTCTTGAATTTCTGAATAGAAAACTCAGAGTGATGTATGTATAAGGCATGATTCTGCACTGACACTGTGGTGTGTGCATTGGGCATGTGGAGGGAGACAAAACTACCTTCTCTAACTCAGGGCTGTTGAGAAATAAATGAGGTGGGGGGAATATATATATATAGCATTCACAGGGCCTGAGATAGTAATTATTCAGTAAGTTGTAATTGTTAGGTTTGTTTTTGGAGGCCAAATTGCATGATCCTTGAGAGTATGGGCTTTGGGGTCCATATTTTGGGTTTAAATGGAACTTCACTGTTCACTGGCAGTTTGATCTTGAGGCAACTTAAGCCTCTCCAAACTTCATTTTCTCCAAGCTTTATTTTCCTAATCTATAAAATAGGGATGATCTTCCCTTTAAAATATTTTTGTAACCTTTGAATGAAATGAGTCGTGAAAAGTGCCGTGCTCGCTTCGGCAGCACATATGCTAAAAAAAAAAAAAAAAGTGCTTAGCACAGAACTTGGTACATGAGGGCTCAGTAAGTACTATTATTATTATCTGTACTGTATTAACTATTATTCTCTGTATTGTATTAACTCCAATTTATTTCTTGATCACCAGTGTCTCTTCTCTGCTTTTCTGGAAATGTTGAGCTGTCCTCTGGATATCCCCACTTGGATATTCCCCACAGGCACCTTGAATTCCACCTGTCTAATTGTGTGCTGTATAGTCTGTTTCTCTTGTTCTCTAGCTCAGTAATGATGTCCTTGTCTAGCCAGCTAGACAACTTTATTTTTCCAAGTTCTCTTATTCAGTTAAACTTACAGGTCTTATCATTCCTTTTCATTTAACTTCATAAATCCCTCCATTTCTTTATGTCCTTGTTGCCAGACCTTAGTTAGCCACTACCATCTCTCTCTTGGTGATCGTAATAACCTCTTAACTGATTTCTCATCTTGTCTTGTTCTCTTCCAACCTATTCTTCACTTTATAGCCCAGAAATTTTTCTAAAATGCAAAAAGTGATCATGGCATCCTCTTGCTTGTAATCTATTAGTGGTTTCCCATTGGCCTCAAGATGAATTTTAAATTCCTCAGTTTATAAACCCAATCTCTCTGGCTTTTGTTCTTTTAATTTTAAATTCTTGCCCTTTGTCTCGCCTCTCCTCCCCACTCTTCCTTAGCTACTCCTACTTGTCCTTTACATTCTAGCTTGAAATCCCTCCCCCTCTAAGCCTTTCTCTGATTCCTCTGCAGGGGTTGTGTGACCTCCTACAGACTTCTGTAGCATCGTATACTCATGATATTTGTTTTTCCAACTGTCACTTCTGTTGGATTATGAACCCTTTGATGGTGGCACTACATCTTATTCACTGTTGTATACCCAGCACGGAATACAGTGCCACTTAGTAGTAGAGATTCAATAATATTTGAGTACTAGAAGGAAGTTTTATTAACGCATTTATATATGTTTATAATTTGTATATATTAAATGTATTTATAGTAGAAGTACAAAATTCAAGTTTTTCACTAACTATTGTCAAGAATCTGGAGGGGGTTGGTTGTCTTGCCCTGCTTTATCCTTCTGAAAAAGTGTATGTAAGAATAGGGGTTAAAAAAAGAATAGGGAGTGATTTCTTCCGGATACTCTTTTTTGAGAGAGAATGCATATGCCAAGGGGGGGAGTGGCAGAGGGTGAGGGAGAGAGAGAGGATCTTAAGCAGGCTCCATACCCAGCTTGGAGCCTGACATGGCCTCCATCTCAGGACCATGAGATCATGACCTGATTTGAAATCAGGAGTCAGATGCTTAACTGACTGACTGAACCACCCAGGCCCCCCTTCTTGATATTCTTTGAGCTTTAATTTCTGTGGTTGCTGATTTGTTCTTTTGGGAGGATTTGACATTAAAGCTGCAGAAGAAATATATGATCCCATCATGGCTCAGTGGGTTATAATAATTAAGGGTTTAATTAGTAATTGTTAGGTATAATCTTCTTAAATACCTCTTAGGGAAATGATGGGAATGTATTGAGTTTATTAGACTTCATTAATTTGCCTGGGTTGAATTTCAGATGAAAAGTATTCCTCTGTTTTTTTATAGCTGGTGAATGCATATGTGATGACAAGCCGAGAACCCCCTTTGAACACTGCAGCTTGCAGACTTCTATTGGACATCATGCCAGGGCTAGAAACTGCTGTTGTCTTTCAAGAAAAGGTACTTACTAAAAGGAAAAGTCATTTTATTTTTAAATTGAATGTTGATCTGTTTGATTTGTCTTTGTTAAGATAATTGTTACACATTTTTATAACAATAATGGTATAGAAATATAAGAAATCAATAAAAATATAAGAGTAATTGTTTTCATGAGTACTTACTGCTTAGGTGCTATAGTATATCTTAAGTCTTAAGATTGTATGTTAAAAAAAATTAAAAAAAAAATTTTTTTTTTTTAATGTTTATTTATTTTTGAGACAGAGAGAGACAGAGCATGAATGGGGGAGGGTCAGAGAGAGAGGGGGACACAGAATCTGAAGCAGGCTCCAGGTTCTGAGCTGTCAGCACAGAGCCCGACGCGGGGCTCGAACTCATGGACCGTGAGATCATGACCTGAGCCGAAGTCGGACGCTTAACCAACTGAGCCACCCAGGCGCCCCCCAAATTTTTTTTTTTATGTTTATTTTGAGAGAGATAGAACACAAGTCTGGGAGGGGCAGAGGGAGAGGGAGACACAGAATCTGTAACAGTCTCCAGACACTGAGCTGTCAGCAGAGCCTGACGTGGGGCTTGAACCATGAACCGTGACATCATGACCTGAGCCAAAGCCAGATGCTTAACTGACTGAGCCATCCAGGCGCCCTGGTTAAGATTGTATGTTTTTAGAATGGATTTATGATATTATCCAAACTCTTATTCTTCATGAGTTGTCTTCCTTAGTGAGGAAGGACTTTTCTACTTTGAGGAAACCCATTCTATTCTTGTGTTATTTATTTATTTTTTTTAATTTTTTGGGGGTAGTATTTAATATTTCGTTAATATTTGAAGATCTGTTTTGTGCTGTGTCTTATGGTGGGTGTTGATAATACTTTTGTCAGCAAGATGGAAGATTTCACATAATGTATTTGGGAGGGCACATACAAATAAACTGATAATTTCAAATAAGGATAAGTACCATGAAGACCAGAAAGTGGTAATTTGATAGTGACTGTGATAGTGAGTGTGTGTGTATACTTCAAATGTCAAAAATTTGTTGCTCTATTTTTAGAATACAGATATTTTGTTCTCAGCATTAAGAATTTGCAGTGTGAATTGGGTATGTCACATAATTTTCTTTTTCTCAAAGATATTAATATTTAATGTTCTGAAATAATCTGGAGGTCTTAGTGTAGTTAAATGTAGAAACCAAATGAAAGATCTGGAAATAGATTTTCATTTAACTTTTTTAAAAGTTTATTTTTCTTTTTTTGAGCGAGAGAGTGTGTGTGCAAGCGGGGAGAGGCAGAGAGAGGGAGAGAGAATCCCAAGTAGGCTCTGTGCTGACAACTCTGATATGGGGCTTGAATTCACAAATGGTGAGATCATGACCTGAGCCAGATCAAGAGTTGGACACTTAACTGACTGAGCCACTCAAGTTCCCCATCATTTAACTTTTAAGGAAATTGTTACGCAATTGTATCACGTAAGGTATCTTAGAGAATAGCATTGTAATTAATGTTGTAATTTGCACATTGTATACAGACAAGTTTTAAAAATCTCCAATTAGTTATGATTGTGGGAGACCAAAAACATCTATATACTTGTCAGAAATATTTTAATATGCATTTTTTATTAAATGTTTATTTATTTTGAGAGAGAGAGCATGTGCGTGACCAGGGGAGGGGCAGAGAGGAAGAGGGAGAGAGAGAATCCCAAGCAGTCTCCGAGCTGTAAGCACAGAGCCTGAGTGGGGGTGGGGGTGGGGCTCGGGCTCGATCCCACAAACTATGAGATTGACCTGAGCTGAAAGCAAGAGTTGGGCACTTAACCAGCTGAGCCATCTAGCCGCCCCTTAATATGTATTCTTTTGAAAACCAAGATGACAAATGAAGCATTTATACCAGTGTATTAGTATATGCAAGATTTGTAGAAGACTATAGATGATTTTACTGTGCTTTGTAAAAGTGTCCTGGTTGTCATTGTAGGAAAGTCATCTCTGGTTCTTTGTAGTTGCATCATTGTATATTTAGAATGAAGTAAATACCCTTTGGATGTCAGAAACACTGAGGGATTTTTTTGAGTAATAAAATTTGTTTCATAATAACTCATTTCTGGTGAGAGAAGTGAATTATTAAAGCAAAATCATATGTTAGATAGGAAATAACATAGCTTTGAATCCAGTGTCCTAGAGCACAGATTACAAACTTCTTTGAGATTGTGAGGCCTTAATGTTGGATTACATGATGATCTTTATCCTTCAGAAGTATCCTATGCAAATTTTTTGGTGTGAATCAATATTTTACTTTAAAATACAATTATAACTTGTAAATTAATGAGTTAGAGATCATTATTTTTGGAAAGATGGGCTACTGGTATTTTACAAAGCTCTGGTTCAGACTCTGCTTTACAGCAGTATTTCTTAAACTTTGTGAACTGTAGTAACATGTTTTTACATTGCAACCCAGTACATACAGTAAGTATATGAAAAAGAAGTTTTTTGAACACTGTTTACTCTTTGTGTGATACATTCTGATATTTCACTAAATTGATTCTATTTTAGCCACTATTTTTTTTTTTTAAAGTTGCTTATTTGTACTTTCAGAGATAGTGAAATAGCTTTACATTTTATTTACAATTATTTGACTGTAGCTTTCTTCATTATATTAAGCGTGTTACAGAACTGAGCACTTTAATATTATTTATGTAATAGGTTTTTTTTTTTTTTTTAACATTTATTCATTTTTTTGAGAGACAGAGAGACAGCACAAGCAGGGGAGGGGCAGAGAGAGGGGGAGACACAGAATCTGAAGCAGGCTCCAGGCTTCGAGCTGTCAGCACAGAGCCCGATGTGGGGCTTGAACTCATGAAATGCAAGATCATGACCTGAGCCGAAGTTGGATGCTCAACCGACTGAGCCACCCAGGCGCCCTGTTTTTTCTTTTCTTTTAAGAGAGAGCTCATGTGAGGTCGTGTACACATGCAGGCAGGGAAGAGACAGAGGGAGAGGGAAAGAGAATCTTAAACAGGCTCCATGCTCAGTGTGGAGCCCAATGTGGGGCCTGATACCGTGATCCTGGGATCATGACCCGAGCCAAAATCAAGAGTTGAATGTTCAACCCACTGAGCTACCAAGGTGTTCCTGTACTAGGTTTTTCCTATGGTTAAGTTTGTCAGTGTTAAGTCAGGTCAGGACTTTTAGGGACTTTTTAAAAAAAATTTTAAATTTTTATTAAAACATTTTTTTTAATGTTTGTTTTTGAGAGAGAGACAACGCAAGCATGGGAGGGGCAGAGAGAGAAGGGGAGACACAGAATCCGAAGCAGGCTTCAGGCTCTGAGCTGTTAGCACAGAGCCTGATGCAGGGTTTGGACCCATGGACCACTAGATCATGACCCGAGCTGAAGTTGGATGATTAATGGACTGAGCCACCCAGGTGCCTCTAGGGACTTATTTTTTAAGTATTGTTTTGATGTTTTTCTCTTTGAGGTTGTCCTTAAATTATTGGAGGTGGGAGGGATAAAATCAGAGAGACTGAGATCTCAGAAAGTATAATCTGTAAGTGAGTGTTTCTCAGATTTTATATTCTGGAACATTAAGATTCCTCTAAAATGTTAATAGGTGCTTTATGAAAAAAGTGTACATGAGATCATTTAATAGGTGGATGGCTACCATTTATTAAGTGCTAGCTAGCCCTGTGCTAAGCATTTGTTTTGCATCATGTATTAATCGTCACAGCATCCTGTGAGGTAGGAAGAAAACCATGAATATATGACCTTTCAGAAGCTGAGAGGGAAAAAAATGGTTTTAAGAAAGAAGGGAGGAGACCCAGATCTATCCAGGATAACTTGGAAACTTTCCTATTGCATGCACACACAGATTCCAGGTAAATTGCAATAAACTCTTAGAGAAATCCCTAGGTGCCAGAGGTAACTGTAAAAACAAAGTGGTAGTTGAGGACAGGAGATAAAACCTTGGCTGAACAGTTGGAACTGGGACCTCGACCCCTGTGTAAAACCAGTACTCCCAAAGGACCTTCAGTGAAACAGTGCAAAAGAGAAGTATCTGCCTACTGCCATGGAAGATGACTGGTTTCTCAGTCTGTGACTCCACTCTGATGGCAGGGGGTGAGGGTGTGGGGTAGGGGTGGATAAATCTCTGAGACACCCTGGGCACAACCTTTATTTTGGTGTATGTTTGAAATTTCTGCCATATGAATAGGAACCCCAAAGTCAAGAAATTAACAAAATAATTGTCCTGAACTAACCATATTCCTTGAGTGTCTGACAAAAGCAAATGTAAAATTACTCTTGGGGGAAGCTCTCATAATCCAGGCTATAATGGATTTCAGAGAACAGCAATTTCCAGGTGAAGTGAGTTCACAAAAACATTACAAAATACACCAGGAAATAATTTTTCAGGATTAGGAATTAACAATAAAAATAGAAGAATCAAATAGAACAGATATCTGAAAGATATTAGGAAGTCCCTTTTAAATGACTGGATGTGTTTTCTTTTTGGATTTTTCATTACTAGTGTATAGAAATGCAACTGATGGGGCACCTGGGTGGCTCATTTGGTTGAGTGTCCGACTTCGGCTCAGGGATCTCACGGCTTGTGGATTCGAGCCCCATGTTGGACTTTGTGCTGACGGCTCATAGCCTGGAGCCTGCTTTGGATTCTGTGTCTCCCTCTCTCTCTGCCCCTCCTCTGCTCATGCTCTCTCAAAAATAAACATTAAAAAAAAAGAGAAATGTAACTGATTTTGTATGCTGTAACTTTGTTGAATTCATTTATTCTAACATTGTGTGTGGAATCTTAGAAGTTTTGTACATAAAATATCATGTCATCTGTGAATAGAGATAATTTTATTTCTTCTTTTCCAACATAAATGCCTTTAATTTCTTTTTCTTGTCCAGTTCTGGCTACAACTTACTATGTTGAATAGAAATGGTGAAAGCAGACATCTTTGTCTTGTTCGTTTTTTTCTAAAATTGTTTTTAGTGCTTATTTTTGAGAGAGAGCATGTGTGCACTCATGAGCAGGGGAAGGGCAGAGAGAGAGGGAGACAGAATCTGAAGCAGGCTCCAGGCTCTGAGCTGTCAGCACAGAGCTGGACACCCATGGACCTCAGCCAAAGTCGGATGCTTAATCAGCTGAACCACTCAGGCGCCTCTGTCTTGTTCTTGATGTTAGGGAGAAAGTCTGTTACTCTTTTTGATTGTTGAGTATAATGTTGAGTGTGTGGATTTTTCATAACTGGCTTTTATGATATTAAGGAGGTTTCCTTCTATTCCTAATTTATTAAGTATTTTAATGAAAGTGTGTTGATTTTTGGCAGATTCTTTTTGTATCAGTTGAGATGGTCAGATGGTTTTCCATTAATTCACAGTAATTTCATACTCATTTTATTGTGTGTAGTTTGGTGTACTAGATTGATTTTTGTATGTTGAACTATACTTGCATTCCTGGATAAATCCATTCATTGATCATGGTGTATAATCCTTTTAGTGTGCTGCTGTGGTATTTTATTGAGGTTTTTTTGTATCAGTATTCATAAGGGATATTGTTCTATAGTTTTCTTATAGTGTCTTTGGCATCAGGATAACGCTGGCCTCATGGAATGGGTTTGAAGTGTTCCTTTATTTTTTGGAAGAGTTTGAGAAAGATTGGTATTCTTTAAATGTTTAGTGTCCAATTCACCAATGAATTCATCTGGTCCTGAGTTTTTCTATTTTGGGAGATTTTTGATGACTGATTCAGTCTCCTTACTACTTAGGTCTTAATCAGTTTTTCTTTATGAATCAGTTTTGGTAGATTGTGTATCTAGGAATTTGTCCATTTTGTCATTTTACCTAAGTTATTCATTTTGTTGGTATATAATTGTTTATAGTGTTTTATATGTTTTTTTTATTTCTGCAAGATTGGTAGTAAGATTGGTACAAACTTTTGTTTGTATTTTTAAATTTTATTTGTTTTTTAAGTTTGTTTATTTTGAGGAAGAGAGAGAAAGAGAGTGGGAGGAGCAGAGAGAGAGGGAGAGAGAGAATCCTAAGCAGGCTCTACACTGTCAGCACAGAGCCTGATGTGGGGCTTGAACTCCTGAACCTTGAGATCATGACCTGAGCTGAAACTTAAGAGTTGGATGCCTAACTGTCTGAGCCACCCAGCCATTCCTCTCTTTCAGTTTTGAGAGTAATGTGAGTCTTTTTTATTTTTATTTTTTAAATTTCTTTGGGTCTTGTTCAAGATTTGTCAATATTGTTGGATCTTTTCAAAGAAACAACTTTTGGTTTCATTTTCTGTATTTTTCTATTTGCTGTTTTACTTAATCTTCACTCTAATCTTTATTACCTGCTTCTATTACCTTTGGGTTTTGTTTGCTCTTTTTCTAGTTCCTTAAAGTGTACAGTTAGGTTATGAGGGATTAGAGATCCATTTTTTTTTAATTGTATGTATGTTTGCAGCCATGAATTTCCCTCTTAGCAATGCTTGTGACACCTCCCACAAATTTTGGTATGCATTCATTTCAAGGTATTTCTAATTTCCCTGTGACTTCTTTGCCCCCTGGGTTATTTAAAAGTGTATTAATTTCCACATATGAATTATCCAGTTTTCCTTAGGTTGTTGATTTCTTATTTAATTTCATTGTGATTGGAAAAAATTCTTTGTAAGAGTTTATTCTTCTTAATTTATTAACCCTGTTGTTGCCTAACATGGTCTATCCTGGAAAATGATCCATGTATACTTAAGAAGAATGTATATTCTGGTCTTGTTGGGTGGAGTATTCTCTGTGTGTCTGTTAGGTGTAATTGGTTTATAGTGTTCAACTCTTATGTTTCCTTACTGATCTTATGTTTGGTTGTTCTATCTATTATTGAAAGTGGGGGTACAGAGTTTCTGTTTGGGATAATAAGTTTTGGAAAAACATAGTGGTGATGGTTATGCAACATTGCAAATGTACTTAATCACACTGAATTGTACACTTAAGAATGGTTTAAAAGGTTCAAAATTATTGGATATGTAAAAAAAAAAAAAAAAAAATCTAAATTCTTAACGAAAGTCCAAGACCATGGGAGAAAAAATGGCCATTTGGGAAAGGAAACAGAGAGCTAGTGTGTATAAAGTTTACAGTTATTGAATTTAAAAACATAGTAGATGAATTAGAGTGAAGTTTAGACACAGCTGAAGATAGAACCGTGATACCATGATCTGAGCTGAAACAAAGAGTCAGACACTTAACCGACTGAGCCACCTAGGCACTTCTCATGTCAATATATTTTTTTTGAAAAAGTTTTTTAATGTTTTCATTAATTTTTTTTTGAGAGAGAGAGAGAGAGAAAATGAACAGGGGAGGGACAGAGCGAGAGAGAGGGAGACACAGAATCTGAAGCAGTCTCCAGGTTCTGAGCTGTCAGCACAGAGCTGGATACGGGTCTTGAACTCACCAGCTGTGGGATCATGACCTGAGCCAAAGTTGAAGCTCAACTGACTGAGTCACCCAGGAACCCCTCATGTCAACTGACTGAGTCACCCAGGAACCCCTCATGTCAATATTTTAAAACAAAATTTCTCAGCATGTGTTTTTCAGAGTGTTAATTTTTTGAAAAGAGGTTAAAATGTTTAGAAATATATGGGATAATGACTCCATGACCTTAGGGAAGAATTTAAGATACAAAGTGCACAAAATTTATTTTTTTTAATTATTTTTAAAAATTTTTTTAAAGTTTTATTTATTTATTTATTTTTGAGAGAGAGACAGAGAGAGTGAGTGGGGGAGGGGCAGAGAGAGGGAGAGAGAGAGAATCCCAAGCAGGCTCTGTGCTGTCAGCACAGAGCCCGACGCAGGGCTCGAACTCATACACTGTGAGATCATGACCTGAGCCGAAACCAAGAGTCGGACTCTTAACCGACTGAGCCACCCAGGCGCCCCAAAGTGCACAAAATTTAAAAGAAAATACTGTTGAGTATGATTACATAAAAATTATGAACTTGTGTTTATCATAAAACACTTGTAAAAGCTGTGTATTTCACAGAAATGGAAGCCTAAATGGTCAACAGGAATGAAAAAATGCTGAACCTCATTAATAATGATGAATTCAAATTATATGCAGTGCTGTTTTTATACCCACCAGACTACAGAAGGTGAAAAGTATGACTGTGGTCAAGTGTTGACAGAGATGTAGAAAAAAAGTATTCACTGTTGGTGGAAATGTGAATTGTTGCAGTCACTTTGGAAAATAGCCTGGCATTCTCTGGTAAAGTTGAGCATGCACACATCCTACATCCATGATGCAGTAGGTTTTTTTGTTTTTGTTTTTTTTTAATTATTTTTGAGAAAGAGAGAGTGTGCACATGTGAGGGAGGGGCAGAGATAGAGGAGGATAGAGGATTCGAAACTGCCTCTGTGCTGACAGTAGATAGCCTGATGCAGGGCTCGAACTCACAGACTGTGAGATCATGACCTGAGCCGAAGTTGGACACTTAATCAACTGAGCCACCCAGGCGCCCCTGTTTAGTAGTTTATTTATTTTTTTTAATGTTTATTTACTTTTGAGAGAGAGAGAGAGAGAGAGAGAGAGAGAGAGAGACAGTGCAAGCAGGGGAGGGGCAGAGAGAGAGGAAGACATAGAATCTGAAGCAGGCTGCAGGTTCTGTGCTGTTAGCACTTGGTGTTCGAACTCACGAACTGTGAGATCATGACCTAAGCTGGAGTCAGATGCTTAACTGACTCAGCCACCCAGGTGCCCCCTGATTTAGTAGTTCTGATCCTAGATGTCTGCTCTGTGGATAGCTATGGATAGACTTGCACAAAAATAGTTGGTTTTTTTCTGTTTTTTTTTTTTTTTTTTTTTTTTAGTTTTTTATTTAAAGATTTTTTTTATGTTTATTTTTGAGAGTGAGAGAGAGCACGAGTAGGGGAGGGGCAGAGAGAGAGGGAGACACAGAATCTGAAGCAGGCTCCAGACTCTGAGCTGTCAGCACAGAGCCCTCTTGTGGGGCTCAGACTCACAGAGTTGTGGTTTTTAAGCCAACAAAATAGCAGCAAAATATGGAGGTGAAGAACATCTGGAGGTCAACTGCCTGGGATCAGACCCCAGCTTTCACTTAATGTTACTTCACCTTATTGTGACTCAGTTTCCTTTTCAGTAAATACTTACCTAATCATGTAAGGTTGATAGAAGTTAATAAGTAATTGTGTCTAAAGTCTGTCTTATGTTGAATGCTATTTGTGACAATTACATGTAATAATATAGGTGAATGTAAAGAACATAATGGTGAATAATAACTTGCAGAAAAATGCAGTATCATGTGGTTTATACAGTTCAAAGCATATAACTTTAACATGTTTAATGAGAAAATTGTTAAAATTTAGTAACATGGGTACCTTTTGGGAAGAGAGGACACAGGTGGTATAAGGAGGAACACATGGAAGATCTCTATCAAGTAGATCATGGGTGATTTTCATTTTCTTTGGACTATACGTGTTTTTTTAATTAAAAAATTGTTTTTAACGTTTTATTTATTTTTGAGAGAGAGAGACAGAGCGCGCGTGTCGAGAAGGAGCAGAGAGAGAGGGAGACACAGAATCCAAAGCAGGCTCCAGGCTCTGAGCTATCAGCACAGAGCCCGATGCGGGGCTCAAACCCACAAACCATGAGATCATGACCTGAGCTGAAGTCAGGTGCTTAACTGACTGAGCCACTCGGTTGCCCCTGGAGTATGCATGTTTATGTGTACTATTTCATAATAAAAACTAGTGAAAAATGAGTTTGGGATATGTGGCGTTAAGTACTTTGATGGATAACTTCTCATTAGTAATGTTAATTGTGCATTGTGAACTTCAAAGAATATAGAAGTTTTAGTGCTTCCCACTTGGTCATGGAATATTTTGGGTCTCAAACATCTAAGGTAAGACTGTTATGTGATTATTGATCTTTAGCTTGAATGTCAGTGGCTAGATAGGAATCTATTTCACAGATGCACAGATACTTTAATCCACTTAGACACTTTACTTGCATTTTTAAATTTATGAGCAGCATTGAAATATCTTAAGAGATTCTTTCATAAGACTAAAATCTTTGCTTATGTCTTTAATTATGAAAATGGTCTTTGCTGAATTGTACTATTTCATTTCCTTTACTATAGGAGGGAATTGTTGAGAATCTTTTCAAATGGGCCCGAGAGGCTGATCAGCCATTGAGGACGTATTCTACTGGACTGTTAGGAGGTGCTATGGAGAATCAAGACATTGCTGCCAACTATAGGGATGAGAATTCACAGCTGGTAAGGACTGTGTTAGAATTTTTGTATAAGGTGGGAGAGTATTCACAAGTTCTTTCCTTACTACCTGAACTTGAAAAGGTAGATCTTATTCATTATATGGTACTGGAATATAGCTATAATTTTGACATTTCAAGATAACTTTTTTTTTTTTTTTTAAGTCTGTGTATTCTGAGAGAAAGAGCGAGCTGGGGAGGGGCAGAGAGGGAGAGAGAGAATCCCATGCGGGCTCTGTGCTGTCTGTGCAGAGCCCGATGTGGGGCTTGATCTCACAGACTGTGAGATCATGACCTGAGCCAAGATCAAGAGTTGGATGCTTAACTGACTGAGCCACCCAGGCACCCCTCAAAATTACTTTTCATAATAGTTTTGATTTTACTTTTTTTAACTTGAAAATAGCCATTTTTCATCTTATCAAGGATCATGATCGTTTATACTGGATAAAGAATAGAAGCATTCTCTTTATTTTCCCAACATTTGGATTATGAAAATTTTCAAACATACAGCAAAATAGAATTTTACAGAGAACAGCTGTGTACATACCACTTAAATTGTTTGTGAACATTTTACTATACCCATGCATACCCATCCATCCATCCACCTTTTCTTTTATTCATCCACCATCCTTTTTTTTATGTAGTTCGAAGTAAATTTCAGGCATAATTTCTTTTTTTTTTTTTTTTAAACTAAGCATAATGCTATATTTTAGTGTTGGCTCAAAAAATAAGTACTTAAGGGGTGCCTTTGGTTGAGTGTCTGACTTTGGCTCACGTCCTGATCTCATGTTCCACGGGTTAGAGACCCACATCGGGCTCTGTGCTAACAGCTCAGAGCCTGGAGCCTGCTTCAGATTCTGTGTCTCCCACTCTGTCTGCCCCTCCCCTGCTTGCACCCTGTCTTTCTCTCTCAAAAATAAATAAAACAAAAAATAAAATAAGTACTTAAAACATGAAAAAGTAGTGAACTTGAAAAATAGATTGTATAATTATGTAGATGGCAATATCTAACAATGCAATTTACAACAGATATAAGTTTGAGAAACCTTCATGTTTTCAGACTTTTTTTTTTTTTAATGTTTATTTCTGAGACAGAGAGAGATAGAGCATGAGTGGGGGAGGGACAGAGAGAGAGAGGGAGACACAGAATCCGAAGCAGGCTCCAGGCTCTGAGCTCTCAGCACAGAGCCCGACGCAGGGCTTGAACTCACAAATCGTGAGATCATGACCTGAGCCGAAGTCAGTCGCTCAACCTACTGAGCCACCCAGGTGCCCCTGGACATTTTTTTAAAATCATGAATATGTCTAGTGTCTGCCTCTTCAGGTGTGATGGTCCAGCCCAGCTTGATCCAGATAGATCAGCTATGAATGATGTCTGATGTGCAAATGTGGTTTGGGTTCTCTGGGAAATTTTATGAGGAATGAGAGTTCTAGCCGTTTATTTCATTAAGCTGTAGGAATTAGGTCAAAATATTTATCAAATCTTTGCCATTTCCAGATACTGAAATAACTGCATGAGGATCTACTTCTCCTTAAATGGAAATAAGAATTATTCATTAAGACTCATTTAAATTAAGATGCAGAAGAAATAAGGCCTTTTATTCCAATATCTGTTGATAGGTGGCAATAGTACTTCGAAGACTGAGGGAGCTACAACTTCAGGAAGTGGCTTTGCGGCAGGAAAACAAGCGTCCCAGCCCGCGAAAGCTCTCCTCTGAACCCCTTTTGCCTCTGGATGAAGAAGCTGTGGATATGGACTATGGCGACATGGCTGTAGATGTAGTGGATGGTGAACAAGAGGAAGCCTCTGGGGACATGGAGATTTCCTTTCATCTTGATTCAGGCCACAAGACTAGTAGTAGAGTGAACTCAGCAGCCAAACCTGACGAGGGAGGATTGAGGAAAAACAAGTCAGCAAAACAGGGTGACAGAGAGAGTTTTAGGAAGGCCAAGCAGAAGTTGGGTTTCTCAGCATCTGATCCAGATCGTATGTTTGTTGAGCTATCTAATAGCAGCTGGTCAGAAATGTCCCCTTGGGTGATTGGCACCAATTATACTCTTTATCCTATGACTCCTGCTATTGAGCAGCGACTCATTCTCCAGTATTTGACCCCCCTAGGAGAATATCAGGAGGTAAGCTTATTGGGAAGAATGCTGTTCACACTTTGGGACTAGTGCTTATTTCTGAGATATTTTAGGTAGCATTTTATACTCTGAGGTGTTTTTACTCTAATACAGAAAAGTCTTTGCCTCAAACTGGTGAAGTCTTATGCCACTGGTAAAGTCTTAGGTCACTTCAGATGTAGGTCAATTTGATAAAAGTGGGTTTGTATGTTTATAAGGGAGTGGGGGGGGTACCTCATTTTTTAAAAATCTTTTGTCTTCATAATGGAACAGGAAATATGTGAAAATAAACCCAGTATTAAGATTTATTTTTGTTTTCATTTCAGTTACTTCCCATATTCATGCAACTTGGATCACGGGAATTAATGATGTTCTATATTGACCTGAAACAGACTAATGATGTCCTGCTTACATTTGAGGCACTCAAGGTAAAAAAATTTTTTTAAGATTTTTTTTTTTTTTTTTTAAGTAATCTGTACACCTCATGGGGCTCAAACTTACAACCTTGAGGTCAAGAGTCGTGCACTCCACTGATTGGGTCAGCCAGGTGCCCCACTTGGGGTAAAATTCTTGAAAATGTTAGGTACTGAGTGTTTTATTGACATGGATGTACCCATGTGTTTTGGTGTATAGCATCTCTGAGTTTTATTGCTCAGGGCATTTTCATTGCCAGAGGTGTCAAAATAGTAACAATTGAAAATTTCTTATTTCTGTAGAAGAGATGAGGCTTACTTACTAAGTGGTTTCACAGATATTCAGGAGTCTGTCCTACAGGGTTGAATAGTAGAAAGTGGATCTAGATCTGGGGATGGCCTCAGTTATTTTTGCTGCATAGGAGTGGAAAAATATGTATATAGTACCTTATATCCTACTTTTTAAATATTCTCTGTCAGGCAACATTACTTTTTCTGAATTCTTCATTATTTACATAGCGTATGATGTTAGCTTACCTAGAGTAAACAAAATGTGAATTGGAAAATGAGTAAAGAAGTAGAGGCAGACCTAAATTCAGTAGAGGTAAGTGACTTCCTAGGTTGCAGAGGCACTAAATAGGGGAGGGCAGGTTAGCTAGCCCATGAAATTCATACTTATTCAAGTAATCTGAATGGAGAGAGATAAATTGAATGAATAACATTGTGGCTATCATACAATTCTACTCAGTAGGTAACTAATGAACAGAGTACCTTTCTGTGATGTTTACACTATTAGGTAAATCAAATCTTTATAGTTTGGTTAAGACAGTCATGTAAGCCTATGATTTCTTTTAGATATTATAGATGTTGTGGAAAAAGTATGGGGCACAAAGGAAGGAGTATTGTCTTCTTCCTGAGAAACTTTTCCAGAAAAGACCTCTGAAAAAAGAAGTGATGCTCTTTCTGGCTCTTTAAAGTTACAACTTTAAGGAAAAAAAAAAAAAAGAAAGAAAGAAAGAAAGAAAGAAGAAAGAAACAACTTTATTTTTGATATTCTAGAGCTATGCTATCCAATAAAAGTTTCAGTAATGGTGGAGGGGCGCCTGGGAGGCTCAGTCGGTTAAGCATCCGACTTCAGCTCAGGTCATGATCTCACAGCTTGTGAGTTCGAGCCCCATGTCAAGTTCTGTGCTGACAGCTCAGAGCCAGGAGCCTGCTTCAGATTCTGTGTCACCCTTGCTCTTTGCCCCTCCCCCACTCATACTGTGTGTGTGTGTGTGTGTGTGTGTGTGTGTGTGTGTGTGTGTGTGTGTATGTGTCTCTCTCTCTCTTAAAAATAAACATGAAAAAAATTTTTAAAAAGTTTTAGTAATGGTGGAAATTTTCTATGTCTCTGCTTTTCAATACAGTGGCTACTAGCTGTATGAGCACTTAAAATGTAGCTAGTGTCACTGAGGCATTGAATTTTTTATCTTAATTAGTCTCGTGTGGCCAATGATTACTGAATTGGACAGCAGAGTTCCAGAGTATATTGAAATGAAATGGAGGTGAGGAAAGTTGCCTTTCAGATGCCAGAAATTTTAAACTTGGAGGAGGTCAGACATACCCTGTATAACATATCCCTGTGTGTGGATGTAGTATGTGTGTGTGTGTGTAAATTCATTATACTTTGAACATTGGAATGCAGCTAGAGGTCAGAGTTCTCTCTAGTCCAAAGGTCTTGCTTTCAGATGCAGCATCCTGTCCTGAACCAGGATATAGTGGAAGAGGGGATTTGGGCAGTTGCTATTTCCTTAGGTTTTGTATGAAGAATTATAATGGATATTGTTATTCAACTATTTCCATGCAGAGTCATAGGGGATTAAAGAAAATGAAATAAGGGTGAACAGGGAAAAGTTGCAAGAGATCTTTCTTACAGGGAAATGATGTAGAAAGATGTGTACTCTTGTTCAAAAGGAAGGTTCAGTTGTATAGGAGAGGGGGATAGGTGTTAAGTTAAAATAAAAATGGGTTAAAATGTAGTCATTTGAAGAACCAGACCTTATACGGAGATACAATATAAGGAGAGAAAGTAGAATCTTTGCTTACATGAGCAAAGTGATCTAGGTTATAGGCTTTGTATTGGTAAGGTTGAACCTGCTTATTACTCTCTTTTCTCTTCTACCTATCCTGGCAGTGGAACTGCCACTTTATGGTAGGGACGTGAGAAAAACTACATGCCACCTTCTAAGGGTTGGCAGGGAACCATATGTGGTTTAGCTACTTGGAGGACAGACTTGGATAACAGACAAAAAGAGTAAAGAGGTAAGAGATTTGAATTACATATGAGGATTAGTCTGAATCTGGGTGTTGAGAGAACTTCTGAAGAAGGTACATACCTGTTGTTTTTGCCATTAACCCTGGCAAGATTTGTATCAAGTTACATACTTTCCACTCTGTTTTGTCTCTACTTTGTGCCTGCTTCACCATCTGGAAGACACCTTGGCACGAGAAACACGAGGGGGAGCTCTAGTTCTTCCGAGGCCCTGTCCACATTAGCCTGGGTTGAAGGTCATGAAGTAGCCTGCTGCTTGCATTGTACTTCCTGCCTTTAAAATTGCCCAGAAGACCAGGTCTACCCAGAGAGACTAGTGGGAACTGAACAGGAAGTTAACAAAACTTGAAAGATAACATGCTTTTAAAGATCTGTTTAAAGTGCATTCTGATAAGTTCCAAACATTTGCTAGTTTGGTAATTTGTTGAAGATGGTTATTTGGGGTTATATATAATGAGGTTCAGTATAAAAGAATACAAAATTTTGGGGTGTCTGGGTGGCTCAGTCGGTTAAGCGTCCGACTTCAGCTCAGGTCATGATCTCACGGTCGTGAGTTCGAGCCCCACATCGGGCTCTGTGCTGACAGCTTAGAGCCTGGAGCCTGCTTCGAGTTCTGTGTCTCCCTCTCTCTCTGTTCCTCCCCCGCTGATGCTCTGTCTCTCTCCTTCAAAAATAAATAATAACATTAAAAAAAAAATTAAAAAAAAAAAGACAAAGTTTGGTATTTTATTAGATGACAAGTCTGTGACTGAGCCAAAACTAGAACATAGAACTGATTATATTTAAAAGCATTAAAATGGGAAGGTTAAGAAAAATCCTTTAGGGAAGCTATGTAATAATAAAATGGTTGTGGGACTATGTCATTGTTTATGGCAGTATTTTTCATTTCTTGTTTTTCACCTTTATGAAAACCTTTGGTGTTAGAAGGGGATGTTAGGAAATCTTAATAGGTTTTCTTCCCCCCCTCAGCTTTATTGAGATATAATTCACATACCATAGAGGGTTTTCTCTGTTTTTTTATTTCCCTTTAAGCAGTACTGGTTTTATTTCTGTTGTGAGGGAGTGGTTGTCTATTTCAGAGGATTCCTTTTATTTAGCAGCTTGATTTAATGTTTTGTGAAAAGATTTTGTGATTATTCTAGATCCTTCCGCAGTAACATGTGTCCTCTTTGTTTAGCACCTTGCATCTCTCCTGCTCCATAACAAGTTTGCCACAGAGTTTGTTGCGCATGGTGGAGTACAGAAATTACTGGAAATTCCTCGTCCTTCTATGGCTGCAACTGGTGTATCCATGTGCTTGTATTACCTGTCCTACAACCAGGATGCCATGGAAAGAGTAAGTCCAGTCCATTTAGAATTTGGGAATGGGATTGGGTAAGGAGACTTTTTAGCACCTTCACAGAAAAAAATGAGTAGTTGGGAGTTTCTTAATGAAATTTTAATGAAAATAATTTTAATGAAAGAAGCAGAGAACATGATGAATATATGGCTTTCACAAAGCATTCTAAAAATGTAAAATTGTTTACAAAAGATTGTTTTTTCTTCTATTTGAATTAAAAAAAAAAGCAAGGTAGATTGAGGTCTAGGGGCTTTATTTAGTTTTTGCCATTTCTGTTGAATTAGTATTAATTCTTGGGCTCTTGTCAGATGTTGTTAATGGAGTTATATTTTGGGTTTTAGAGTCAATCTATTATAAAAACAGATGATGCTTTGTATGTGTTAACAAATAATGTGTGGTGGAGATAAAATAATTCCCGTTGTTCTCAGGGCTCCAGAGTTTCCCCATCTGGTTCTTCTGTTTTTCCAGTTAAGACTTGTTTATTTAGTGATTAAAAAAAAAAAATGTGAATGAGTTACATTTGAAAAGTAGTGGGTCCCTAGACACACCTAGGGAAGCTCTTATCATTTCCATGCCTGGAATATTTTTCTAATGTTCTGTGTGTTTTGGCTCTTCTGGTAGAGTGAAGTTGGTAAATTCTTCTTGAGCTATGTCTTGATTCATCTTTGCATATTTGTTAATGTAATGTTTTAGTTTTAATTTTTTTCCCTTTTGTGATCAATACTATGCAAAGATATGTATTCTTTTGAGAATAGTAACTTAATCTGTAGGTGTGTATACAAAATTAATTATGGCTAAGATAAAAAAGTAAACCTGGGGAATGCTTTAGAATTCATTGATCCATAGGAGACATTTTGATCCATAGGAGACATCGAAATGTATGTGAAACGAATCAGTGAGTGGATAGATAACAAACTTGTAGACTTTAGTATCAGAAGGCTCAAGTCACTTTTATCACCCATGGATAGTCTCTTATCTCTTTGAGCTTCTTTCTCATCTTTTTTATTTTATTTTATTTTTTGAGAGTGAGACAAAACATGTGAGCTGGGGAGGGGCAGAGAGAGACAAAATCTTAGGCAGGCTCCACACCCAGCACAGAGCCATCTCTGGGCTCAGTCTCACTACTGTGAGATCATGACCTGAGCTGAAATCAAGAATTGGATGCTTATGGGGCACTTGTGTGGCTCAGTTGGCTAAGTGTCTGACTCTTGATTTCAGCTCAGGTCATGATCTCATCGTTCGTGGGTTTGAGCCCCACATTGGGCTCCATGCTGGCAGTGCAGAGCCTGCTTAGGATTCTCTTTTTGTCCCTCCCCCAATTGTGCGCTCTCTCTCTCTCTCTCTAAAACAAACAAAAAAGAGTTGGATGCTTAACCAACTGAACCATTCAGACACTCTCTTGCCTTCTAAGTGGGAACTGATACCCTATGGAACTGAGCACTGTGAGCATTAGAGGATGTAAATATTTGCAAAATTTGGCATTCAGTAAATAGCTCAAATTTAAGCATCTAAATTTAGGGTGTTCAGTTTGGAATAGATTGTTACAGAATTTCATTTGTAACTTAAGTTTTAAACTCCGAATGACTGCATTAGTGATGATAATTGTATTCTGCACAGATAGCTAGCTACAGTGGTGAATTTTTCATCCCTTTTTGAAGGTTCCTTTGCCTGAAATTTTTAAAAACTGTTTTATTTTTTGCAGGTTTGTATGCATCCCCACAATGTTCTGTCTGACGTGGTGAACTATACTCTGTGGTTAATGGAATGTTCTCATGCCTCAGGATGCTGCCATGCTACCATGTTTTTCTCAATTTGCTTCTCCTTCCGGGCTGTGTTGGAGCTCTTTGACCGCTATGATGGTCTTCGTCGTCTGGTGAATTTGGTGAGGTTCTCAGTGGCTTCTTTTTGTGAGGAATAGGGGTCTTGCTTGTCTTGGCTGCCTTTCAGTAGTGTTGAAGAGAGGAACCTTTTTTTTTTTTTTTTTTTTTAAGATTTCATTTTTAAGTAATCTCAGCACCTCATGTGGGATTCAAACTGACAACCCTGAGATCAAGAATCACTTGCTCCACCAAGTGAGCCAGCCAGGCTCCCCAAGAAGCAGCTTTTGACTAGAAGAATTTTGCTATCATTTTTTGTGAATGAAGTCTTTTACTTCTCTTAAGCGATTAGAGGACTCTGCCATTGTAGACTTGCCTTGAATATAGTAATCTCAGGGGGAATTGTGTTGATAATCTTGATCTTTCTTAAAGCAGTGGTTTTGTGCCTGAATGTCTTTCAACATGATTACAAGCTATGCAATTTTTCAGTAACTGTTTAATGTTTTGCTTATATATGGCAACTCTTAACATGTTTTATAGACAACTGTGCTTTGATGTTTGTTAGTCTTGTTGTGCATAAAAGTTTACTGTAATCCTTTTCCTCCTTTTACTTTTTTCTTTCTGTTTTTTCCTTCCTTCCCTTTTTCCCCATCTTTTTGTCTCTTTCCTAATAGATCAGTACTTTGGAGATTCTAAATTTGGAAGATCAGGGTGCACTTCTGAGTGATGATGAAATATTTGCTAGCCGCCAAACTGGGAAACATACCTGCATGGCCTTGCGCAAGTACTTTGAGGCTCACCTGGCCATTAAATTGGAACAAGTAAAACAGTCACTTCAGAGGACTGAGGGTGGCATTCTTGTCCATCCTCAACCCCCATACAAGGTGAGAGGACCTTGCCATAAAAGGAAAAGTTAACTCTTACAGCATTGTTGGGCCTAACACTCATTGAGATCAATGGAGTTTATGCAGTATGTACATTGTTGGATTATACTTGCCTTGTGTAGAGGCAGAATACTTGAACATGGATGTATCAGGGACTTGTTTTGCTCCTAGTTGTAAGTTGCTACTAAAAGATGAACTGAAGTGTGTATAAAAGGGCTTTCTTCTATGAAAAGTACTAGATATCCTGCCTCCTTCTGTGTGGAATTCTTTTTCTGAAAGGGCACGTCTGTTACTCCACTTCTGTATCATTTTTTAACTTTCTTGATGTGTTTTGGAATAAAGATGTGTTTTAAAAATCACAAATTGAAAACAAACCAGTTATTTTATGTGGTACTTCTTTTTCAAGTTGTGAAATACATGTACCAACAAGTTGTGAACATTTTGTTACCTTTTTTGGGCAAAATGTATTATGAGTCTAATTATAAGTAAAAGATTAAACATTCATTATTTCACATGTGGGCTATTGACTCAACTGTGAAATTTGAAAGCTGTTATTACTTAGGTTTATCAAAACTTGTTGACTATTGAGCTGTGATGAGGAAGGTAGCAAGCAGGTAATAGAGTTCTTTAATAATATGCATCTCTCCCTATAGGCGTGTTCATATACTCATGAACAGATTGTGGAAATGATGGAGTTTTTGATAGAGTATGGTCCAGCGCAACTATATTGGGAACCAGCTGAAGTCTTCCTGAAACTTTCTTGTGTTCAACTCTTGTTGCAGCTTATTTCTATTGCCTGCAATTGGAAGACCTATTATGCAAGGTGGGATTAGAGAGAGGTTTTTTTTTTTCAATTTTTTATTTTTTTATTTTTGGGACAGAGAGAGACAGAGCATGAACGGGGGAGGGTCAGAGAGAGAGGGAGACACAGAATCGGAAACAGGCTCCAGGCTCTGAGCCATCAGCCCAGAGCCCGACGCGGGGCTCGAACCCACAGACCGTGAGATCGTGACCTGGCTGAAGTCGGACACTTAACCGACTGCGCCACCCAGGCGCTCCTAGAGAGAGGTTTTAAATGAAGTTAGATTCTGCCTTTTGGTTAAGGTGATATTGGTTTGTATATAGTGTATGCTTAGCAAACATTTGTTGAACTGAATTGAAATTTTGGGTGTGAATCTGAGAAAGTAGATTAAAGAGGATAATGTGTATATACATATGTATATACATATATATGTATATACACACACACATATATATATACATATATAATTTAAATGTTTAATTTTGAGAGAGTGCGTGTGCATGTGTGCATGCACTAGTGGGGGAGTGGTGGAGAGAGAGAGTTAGAGGATCCAAAGCAGGCTCTGCGATGACAGCAGAGAGCCTGATGTGTGGCTCGAACCCACGAATCATGAGATCATGACCTGAGCCGAAGTCAGATGCTTGACTGAGCCATCCAGGTGCCCCTACGAAGATAATCTGTTTTTTCTTAACTTTTAAAAATCTTTCTTTATTTTTGAGAGAGAGAGAGACAGAGTATGATCAGAGGAGGGGCAGGGAGAGAGGAAGACAGAATCCAAAGCAGGCTTCAGGCTCTGAGCTGTCATCACAGAGCCCGATAAGGGTCTTGAACCCATGAACCATGAGATCATGACCTGAGCCCAAGTCGGACACTTAGCCCGACTGAGCCACCCAGGCGCCCCCGGAAGATAATATTTTTAATTTACAGAATGTTTGTTTATATATATGGTTCTGATGATTATGAATACTGCACAAAAGATGGGGATCAAGGTCTGTGCTCTTACAGAACTTTTGTGATTTACACAGCTGCAGAGGTGGGTTTGAAGTCCTGTCTTGAGACTGCAGTTCAGTATTTTTTTTTGGTACTTAGACTTTAAACATCTCTCTACTGGCTGACAGCCACACATAATCTTCTTTCATAGAAAACTGTATTTTGTGCTTTTATGATTTTCACAATTCAGTTAAAAGCAGTCAGGGCACAACAGGATGAGGCTCAGAAAAGGACAGCTGATAGAATCAGGAGTTTGGGTGGGTTCTACTTGAGTGTGATATCAGAGAAAGTTATATTTTGGAAAAGATAGAATCTGAAGAGAAGACAGTAACAAAGTTTATGAAGAGTGATTCTTTACCTTCTTTCCCTATCCATTCATTGTCATAAAGACAAGACTGCCTTATTTAGGGTGCATATGGCTTGTTTGTGAAACGCCAGGATAGTAAATCTAGGGAGATAACTTTTGGAGCAGCCATTTTAAAACTTTTTGGTCTCAGGACCCTTTTATTGTATTAAAAATTGAGAACCCCAAAGAGCTTTTGTTTTTGTGGTAAATCTGTTGATATTTAACAATTAGAAAGTAAAACTGAGTAAATGTAAAAATACTTACGAATTTACTTAAAAATAATCTTAACCCCGTTACACATTAGCATTTTTTATGAAAAGTTTCCAGAATAAAACCAGATGATTTCAGCAAGGTTTTTAAATGTCTGCCTAATATCTCATATTTGCTTCTGTATTCACTCTTTTGTGACATCACACATGACATAGCCTCAGAAAGCTCTAGTAGCCACTTGTGAGAGAGTGAAAGTGAGAAAGGAAACACCCTGGTATTATTATGAAAATAATTAAAAAAATTTTTTTTAGGTTATTTTATGAGAGAGAGAGAAAGAAAGCATGCACGCACGCCAGGGAGGGCAGAGGGAGGGAGGATCCCACACAGGCTTCACATGGTCAGCGTAGTGCCCAATATGGGGCTCGAACCCATGAACCTCAAGATGATGACCTGTGCCGAAACCAGGATGCTTAACTAACTGAGCTACCCAGGCGCCCCTGAAAATAGTTTTTATATCAGGGGACTTTCTGAAAGGGTCTCAGAGATCACTGGGTTCCCCTAACCACACTTGGAGAACTGTGTTTTACTTTTATTATTTAAGTTTTAAGTATTTATTTTGAGAGAGTGTGAGTGGGGAGGGGCAGAGAGAATCCCAAGCAGGCTCCACACTCTGTGGTGAGCCCAACGTGGGGCTTGATCTCATGACTGTGAGATCATGATCTGAGCCAGTATCAAGAGTCGGACCCTTAACTGACCAAGCCATGCAGGTGCCCTGAGAACCACTGTTTTAGAGTATTAAAGTAGATTATTATATTCACTTGAACTTTGTTGAAAAGATGATGAAAGCTCAGAAGATAACTAGGAATGTTATAAATACATTTTTTGAGTGGCAAATTCATATTTGATTACAAAGAAAATATAAATATATTGGGAATGTGTCCTTTAAAAGTTTGTTTCTAAAAATCAAATACTTGTTTCTGTTTAGAATATACAGATCGTTAGAGAAGGAAATGATTTTCAGCTACTGTTAATTTCTCTAGTCTTTTTTCCATAATGTGTGTAAATATACCTAATTGAGATCATAGAATTTAACCAAATTCATCTTTTTATGAAATAATTCAATATACAAAATGTACAGAGACTAACATAACAACCCACTATGCAGTGTTGGCATGTGGTGGCATTATTTGCTTCTTTCTCAATTCCTTTTTCTGCCTCTCCATAGTGACCAATCTTCTGAATTTGGAGTATATCTCTCCATTCATATTTTTATACCACACACGTGTGTGTATAAGCAATAATATAATACTCCTTTGTATGTTTTTAAATTATATGTTATCCTGTATGCATCTTTTGCAACTTGCTTTTTTCAACCTTGTGTTTTTGAGATGTATATATGTTGATATTTATTTGAATTCACGTGTTTCTATATTAGTTTATTACCCTATTGATGGACATTTAGTGTTTGTTACTTCCTTTTTTGCTATCAAATGAATGATACCACGTACCTCCTTTTGGGGTCTCTCTGGGGATATGATGCATATAGCTGGATTGTAGGGTGCCTGCATTTCATCTTTATTGGATGTTGCTTTACCATTTTCATCTCAACAGCAGGATATGGGGATTCTCATTTCTCTGCCTTTTTATCAATACTTGGTATGGTCAGACTTAAAATTCTGTATCTTGTGTTTTCTATTTTATTAATGTTGTATTTTGAGCCTCTCCCTTTGTCCTTTAGAATTCTTTGAGAAGGGTTGTCCATAGCTGCAGAATAGTTCATCAGATGAGTGTACTATAACTTAACACACATGTGTTCCTACTATCTGTGTAGGTTTTATAATTCTTTTGTTATTTTAAATGATGTGATAATGGACATCTTAACACATAAATGCTTGTTTGTATTTCTTTTTTTTAAATTTTTTTTAATGTTTATTTATTTCTGAGACAGAGAGAGACAGCATGAGTAGGGGAGGGGCAGAGAGAGGAAGACGCAGAATCCGAAGCAGGCTCCAGGCTCCGAGCTGCCAGCACAGAGCCCAACGCGGGGCTTGAACTCACGAACCGTGAGATCATGACCTGAGCCGAAGTCGGTTGCTCAACCAACTGAGCCACCCAGGCGCCCCTTGTTTGTATTTCTGATTATTTCCTTAGGACAAATTCTTCCAGGTGAAATTCCTGGGCTAAAGCTTAGGCACATTTTTAGAATCTTGTGTCCTATTTCTAGATTGTTTTTCAAAATGAGGGTCCTATTTGTACTCCCACCAAAAGTTTGAGAGCATTTGTCCTTATACATCCTTATCAGCATTGGGGATTATCCTTTGTTTTTAATTTTAGCAGTGGGGAAAATTCCATCCCCACTGTTTTGAAAGTAATGTCATGGTGACTTACAAATGCTCTCTTCATGTCTTGGCTAGGGACAGAGCCACATAGGTAGTAGTTCTGATCTATTCTGTATCTCAGTTTAACTTTTTTGTTTTGACTGTCTCCTAGTTTCCGTTTAACTAATTGTTTTTCCTGTCCAGGAATGATACTGTGCGCTTTGCTTTGGATGTTCTGGCTATTCTCACTGTTGTGCCAAAAATCCAGCTGCAGTTGGCAGAATCAGTGGATGTGCTAGATGAGGCTGGCTCCACCGTCTCCACTGTAGGTAGGTTGTACCTTTCCATTTTTGTGATTGCTTGGTCTGGATTTGTTTTCTTTTGCAATTCTGGCCGTAGTTGTGTACCTGATTTGCAATATTAGAACAGAAGGTAGTAGTGGAGAATGCCTTGTCCCATCTAAGTTGTGCTATACACTTTTATTTGTTTTTATTATTATTTAAAAAAAAATTTTTTTTTTCAACGTTTTTAATTTATTTTTGGGACAGAGAGAGACAGAGCATGAACGGGGAAGGGGAAGAGAGAGAGGGAGACACAGAATCGGAAACAGGCTCCAGGCTCCGAGCCATCAGCCCAGAGCCCGACGCGGGGCTCGAACTCACGGGCCGCGAGATCGTGACCTGGCTGAAGTCGGACGCTTAACCGACTGCGCCACCCAGGCGCCCCATGTTTTTATTATTATTTTTAATGTTTGTTTATTTTTGAGAGAGAGACACATGCACACTGCACGAGTGGGAGTGGGACAGAGAGAGGAGACACACAATCTGAAGCAGGCTCCAGGCTCTGAGCTGTCAGCACAGAGCCCAACGCGGGGCTCGAATTCATGAAGTGCGAGATCATGACCTGAGCCGAGTCGGAATCTTAACTGACTGAACCACCCAGTTGCCCCTATATAAGGGAATCAGTTGTGCTGGTGAACTCAGGTTTTCTAAGTGATACGTGTGCTATGATGGTACAAGTTCATTCTTGAAAACCTGTACTCTGCAGAGTCTTATGCCAAAAATAAAGTTTATGGGAAAAATGGGTTAGGGCAGACAGTAGAAAACTTAAAGCAACTTTGTAATCTGAGCCCTAACTCCGTAATTGGCAAGCAGCTCAGAATGGACAGAAGCTATCATACATAATAAAAGGAAAATGTATCGTATTAAGAACAGGTCAGGTAAGGGCTCCTGCTAAGGTGAGCATGGGAAGTGGTATGGGCTAAGGTGAGCATGGGCTGTGGGTCTTGGGGTGTACCACTTTGGGGAGAAAGCCTGAGGTGTAGCCACTTGTTTTTAACTTTCTTCATATATAGCAGAAAGGGTTCCTGATGCCATTGTGGCAGCCAGGCTGAGGGTTTTTCTCCTTTCTGCTAAAGGTTTTAATTTATTCCTGCTATTTTTGCTCCCCTTAACCCAGGAAAAATTGCACATGACCCTGGTAACTTCCACATAATACTGACCTCATTCCCCTGTTTAACAACTGCATATGAAGTATTGTATCATGAAGCTATATTGTAGTAGAACTGATTGTATTTTATTCAAAAAGTTACTTGTCCTTTAATAAAATGGTACAGTAGTTTCAGGTGGAACAAAATGAATTGAAGTCTAAATTTTGACTCTGGAACAATCATGAATTTGGCTGTTAGTTTTTTGAAGAACAATATAAAATGTTTTGTATTTCTCCCCAATAGGTATCAGCATTATTTTGGGAGTGGCTGAGGGTGAGTTCTTTATCCATGATGCTGAAATTCAGAAGTCAGCACTTCAGATTATCATCAATTGTGTTTGTGGCCCGGATAACCGAATTTCCAGTATTGGCAAGTTTATCTCTGGAACTCCTCGGAGAAAGCTGCCTCAGACTCCGAAAAGTAGCGAGCACACCCTGGCCAAGATGTGGAATGTGGTTCAGTCCAACAATGGCATCAAGGTGCTCCTGTCCTTATTATCCATCAAGATGCCCATCACTGATGCAGACCAGATAAGGGCTCTGGCCTGCAAGGCCCTAGTGGGCCTTTCTCGAAGTAGCACTGTCCGGCAGATCATCAGCAAACTGCCCCTTTTCAGCAGCTGCCAGATCCAGCAGTTGATGAAGGAGCCTGTGCTGCAGGACAAGCGCAGTGACCATGTCAAGTTCTGCAAGTATGCTGCTGAGCTCATTGAACGAGTGTCAGGAAAGCCTCTTCTCATTGGCACTGATGTGTCTCTGGCACGACTGCAAAAAGCAGATGTTGTTGCCCAGTCAAGGATTTCCTTCCCTGAGAAAGAGCTGCTTCTGTTGATACGTAACCATCTCATTTCTAAAGGGCTTGGGGAGACAGCAACCGTGCTGACGAAAGAGGCTGACTTGCCCATGACTGCCGCTTCTCATTCTTCTGCCTTCACCCCAGTCACTGCTGCTGCTTCTCCTGTCTCTCTTCCCCGAACACCTCGCATCGCCAATGGCATTGCAACTCGACTGGGCAGCCATACTTCTGTGGGTGCCACTGCCCCTCCTGCCCCCACTGCCCATCCTCAGCCACGGCCCCCCCAAGGTTCACTAGCCTTGCCTGGCCCATCTTATGCAGGCAATTCCCCCTTGATTGGTAGGATCAGTTTTATCAGAGAGAGGCCATCACCCTGCAATGGCAGGAAAATCAGAGTGTTGCGGCAGAAGTCGGACCATGGCGCCTATAGCCAAAGCCCAGCCATAAAAAAGCAGTTGGACAGACATCTTCCTTCCCCACCTACGCTGGACAGTATCATCACAGAATATCTTAGAGAGCAGCATGCTCGCTGCAAGAACCCAGTTGCCACCTGCCCACCTTTCTCCCTCTTTACTCCTCATCAGTGTCCTGAGCCAAAACAGAGGCGGCAAGCGCCAATAAACTTTACCTCAAGGCTAAACCGCAGGGCATCATTTCCAAAGTATGGAGGGGTGGATGGCGGATGCTTTGATAGGCACCTTATCTTTAGCAGGTAAGGAGAGGCCACCTCACTACCTGGGAATTGGAATGATTCTTCTATTTAAATCAAAGTGTGATGATTCCAGAAAGCTGGACTATTTGTTGGTCTGAAATACCAGTGATTGTCACTTTGTGTAAATACATGAGTAATGTGACTGTACCCCCTTTTGTCAACCAGGGGTTCCTTATGTGATTGTTATTGTTAGGATATTATTAGGATAAGGATACTCTGTGTTCTTATTACAACTAGTGTGTTTTCTAGAACTCATGCAACATTCTGTTCCTAACTAGACTCCCAAACTTGTTTTTGTGCTGGTCCAATTGTTTCCTGTTCTGATTCTTTACAAATCTCACATAAAGATGAGGGGATCACAAGTTTTAAATATGAGGACTTTTGTTATTGTTAAAACTTGGAAGTGGAGGTCCTTTTCTCTCACTTAAAATGAAAAGGAAGCACTGAAGGTCACTATGATATTTTGGGAGAACCCATTTGAAACATAAATGCTCTTTTTTTTTTTTTATAATTTTTCTTTCATCCTTTTAGCAAAGTTTTCTTTTTTTGGAGTCCTTGTGCATTGTCTCTGATTTTTCTTTTTTTTTTTTTGCTTAGGTTCCGTCCTATTTCAGTGTTCAGGGAAGCCAATGAGGATGAGAGTGGTTTCACTTGCTGTGCATTCTCAGCACGGGAGCGGTTCCTGATGCTTGGCACCTGCACTGGGCAGTTGAAGCTCTATAATGTGTTTAGTGGACAAGAGGAGGCCAGCTATAACTGTCACAACTCGGCTATCACACATCTTGAACCTTCCAGGGTAAGAGTCCCTTCCTAGGTGGTTCTCATTCATTCTTCTTTGATGATTTGGGAACTATGGGCTTGTGGGCTGGCTGTTAATTTGTACATAAACTTTTATTGGAACATAGCCATGCCTATCTGTTTATGTGTGGTCTGTGGCTGCTTCTGTGCTACAATGGTAGAGTTGAGTAGTTGTGACACAGACCATATGGCTTACAAAGCCTAATGTGTTTACTGTTCGGCTCTTTAAGTAAAAAAAAGCTTGCCAACCTTCTTCTAAGAGTCGTATGTGTATGTGTGTGTGAACCTTTCTTTTTTAATTTGCCTCGGATGGAAACTATGATCACAGAAGTTTTCTTTTTGTGTCAGAAATAAATCTCAAAGTACTGTGAGTTTTTAGGAAAAAAGCATTATATGGTTCTAGTGGGTCATGGTTTATTAGTATTATTCTGTGGATGGAATTGACCCCTTTATTTCTAAAGTTAGGACTGTTAAGATGACAAGGATAGTTTTCCTGATACTAGAGTAAAGGAGACTCAGCCTTTATTGGGCTTTCTTTTTTTTTAAAGTATTTAGGGGCGCCTGGGTGGCGCAGTCGGTTGAGCGTCCGACTTCAGCCAGGTCATGATCTCGCGGTCCGTGAGTTCGAGCCCCGCGTCGGGCTCTGGGCTGATGGCTCAGAGCCTGGAGCCTGTTTCCGATTCTGTGTCTCCCTCTCTCTCTGCCCCTCCCCCGTTCATGCTCTGTCTCTCTCTGTCCCAAAAATAAATAAACGTTGAAAAAAAAAAAAAAAAAAATTTAAAAAAAATTTAAAGTATTTAAAAAAACTTTTTTTTTAATGTTTATTTATTTTGAGAGAGAGAGAGACACACACACAGAGTGTGAGCCGGGGAGGGGCAGAGAGAGAGAGGGAGACACAGAATCCAAAGCAGGCTCCAGGGGCTTGAACCCACGAACTGTGAAGTCATGACCTGAGCCGCAGTCGGAAGCTTAACCGACTGAGCCACCCAGGGGCCCCTTAATGGGCTTTCTTTTTGAAAAAATCCTAAGAGTTGTTAGCTAAGAAAGTCTAAGAAATGTTTTCACTTGACTGATATTTCAGGTGAGGGAGACTGAGATATATGGCCAAATGTTAAGAAAGGTGGAACCATCTTTGACATCTTTCCAAGTTTTTTTCTTCCCCTACCCTTGGAACTATTGTATTTTTTGTTACTAGCTCAGGAGGAGTTAGTCTTTTCTTAAATTTAGGTATTTTTTTAGGACATTGCATGTGCACATACTTAAATCCCAGCAGTTTCGAACACTTCTTGGTTCTTCGTAGTTTTTCTATTTTCTATATAATACAATAATAATTTTTGAGCTTATATGTTAAAATGCTACAGGCAGACAGCATTTATATAAGCATGTGACTACCCACCTTGGGCCTCCTTCTTCTTTTAGGATGGGTCCTTGCTGCTGACATCTGCTACTTGGAGCCAGCCTCTGTCTGCACTTTGGGGAATGAAATCAGTATTTGATATGAAGTATGTATGTATTTTTTATAACCCAACTCTTTCTGTTCTACAATTTACCTAATTTATATTTCCCTTCATCCGATTCTTCAACTTGAAGCCTTTTGGGAAAAGACGAATGCTGTGAGTTATTGCTAACTTCTCTCTTCCTTGTCTGTCGCTCATGTTTAATAAGGTTTTATCCTTAATTCTGAGATATTCTTACCAAGTATTCTTACCAGTCCCATCACACAGCTGACCCTTCACTAATCCAAAATGGCACATCTGTGTAATTTCTCATGTTCACATATGATAGTTGTACTCTTTGCTGGGGTATGTTCAAAGACGTGTGGCTTGTTATCCATTTTTTTTTAACAAAGTAATTCCTGCTAATTAATTAATTCTTTTGGATCTGCTTGGTTAAACTGATGGAGGGATTTTTTTTTTTTTTAAACCTTAAGTATACTTTTTTTTTAAACCTTAAGTATAAGTTTTTCCTCTTTGGTTGCTGAGAATCCTCAGATGAGTATAGTCAGGCAGGAGGCTGAGAATCATGTTTATTTTCAGTCGGCTCAGTGACTGTTTCCTGAAGGTGTATCACTTAAGTACTTTTGTTGTTTGTCTGTAGGCATTCCTTCACAGAAGATCACTATGTTGAGTTCAGTAAGCACTCTCAGGATCGAGTCATAGGTACAAAAGGAGACATTGCCCACGTAAGTACTTAAGAATCCACTGCTTTCAAACTGATTATGCCCATTTGTTTGTAATGAAAACTTCTGGACTGAAGGGCAGTCCTAAGGGCAGCAAGAAATTACTTAGTGATATTCTTTCCAGATAAAATCTAGAAGTGTAGTAAAGTAGTTATAAGCCATGTGGGACCAAACATGAACTAATCCGACAACTTAAGAAAGGTATGATTAGCACAGCAGTTATTTTCAAATACTTACTAAGTTTTAGATGAAATATAAGTCCCTGCCTTTATGAAGCCTCACTGGGGAGACAAATAGAGAAGCAAATATATGGTATGTCAGGTGGTAAGTGCTGCCAAGGAAAAGAAAGCAGGGTAAAAGTTAGGAAGTGCTTGATGGTGCTGTGAGGGACTTCTCTTTTATCTAGGATGGTCAGTATCACTGATAGGGTGATGTTTAAGGAGTGTTTTTTTTAAAAATTTTTTATTTTTATTAAAATTTTTTTTTTTTTTTTTTAACATTTATTCATCTTTGGGAGACAGAGACAGAGCATGAGCGGGGAAGGGACAGAGAGAGGGAGACACAGAATCCGAAACAGGCTCAAGGCTCTGAGCTTTCAGCACAGAGCCCGACGCGGGGCTTGGACTCACAAACTCTGAGATCATGACCTGAGCCGAAGTTGGAGGCTCAACTGACTGAGCCACCCAGGTGCCCCCCCCTTTTTTTTTTAATTTTTGAGAGTGCACATGCACAAGCAGGGGAGGGCAAAGAGAGGGGACAGAAGATCTGAACTGGGCTCCGTGCTGACAGCAGAGAGCCCAGTGCAGGGCTCAAACTCACATACTGTGAGATCATGACCTGAGCCGAGGTTGGATGCTTAACTGACTGAGCCACCCAGGCACCCCAGGAACCTTTCCCTTTGAAGGAAGTGTCATGCAGATATCTGGGGGGAAAAGTGTTTTAAGACCGAGGGAAAAGCCCTTTGGAGGTAGGAGAGGGAAGAGGGGTAAGAGCTCAGCTCAGTGTTGTGGGGGAATGGGTGACACATATCATAGTAGCATCTTATATATAGGGTGTTGTTAGGACCTTTGGCTTCTCTGAGTGAGATGCAGGCACTGGAGGCTGAGCAGAGGACACATGATGGGATGTAAAGTTCCTAAAGTGTGAGTCTGGTTTCTGTGAGAGAAGCAAGAGCAGGCTTTCCAGTTAGGAGTGTGTCGGGCCAGCTCACATGTGAGGACTGTAGTGGGGCTGGGCCCAGGAGGGCATGGTACAGGTGATGAGAAGTGATACAGCCGGGCTCTGGGTTTTTGGACACAGGAAGTTTGTTATTAGACATTCAGGTAGGGAATGGGTAGTTGAATATACAAAACGGGAGTTCAGAAGAGAGGTCTGGGATAGGGGATATAAATATAGGAGTTATTCACGGGTTGATAGAGCCATGAGACTAGATGAAATCGTTAAGGAGGCTAGAGAAGAGAACTGAGGGGACAGAGTCCTGGCATATGCCAATATTTCGAATTTGCCATGTGAGGGAGGGACTTGAGAAGGAGACCAAAAATAATGGGCAGCAGGAGACCTCAGGAAAAAGATGTGCCCCAGAAGGCAAGGGGGAAGATCCTTTGAAGGAAGAATTGATCAACTGGTCAGAAACTGTTAATGAGTTCATAAGATGAGAATTGAAAATTACCTTTGATTTAACAATATGGATCTTCTTGTTAACCTCATCAGGAGCTAGTTCTGTGCACTGGGGTGAAAATCTGTTCTCATGAGAGAACAGGAAAGTGGAGACACTGAGTAGAGACAAGTTTTCTGAAGTGTTTTTTGCAGAAAAACAGAAAAGTGGGGTGTAGTAGCTTGAGGGTAATGGTGGGAATATGGGGTTGTGAAGGGAGGGTTTCTCAGACTTTTCATTTGAAAATGTTAAAATATGTAGAGAAATTGAAAGAATAGTACATACACCTATTACCTGGATTCATCAGTTTAATATTTCACCATATGTTCTTCCTGTGTTAATATGTATGTATTTCTGAATCATTTGAAAGTAAGTTGCAAACACATTTTATTTCTAAGTCTTACAGCATGCATATTTTAGCAATAGGGATATTTTACTACATAATTATACTCTTATCAAATATCAGAAAATCTATAGTAATTCCCAAGTATCATCTAATATCCATTCCATACTCAGTTTTCCCTATTGTTCCTGATGTGTTTGGTTTCAAATGCTTTTTGTTTTTTGTTTTTTGTTTTTTGTTTTTTGAACCAGGATCCAGCCAAGATTCACATATTGCATTGGTTGTTATGTCTTACTAATGTTTTAAAGCCAAGAACCATTTCTCCAGTTTTCATGACATTGACTTTTGAAGAGACCAGGCTAGTTGTCTTGTCTCATGATCTTGATTTGATTGTTTTCTTGTGTCTCCTTATTGTTCCTATATTAAAGGAGGATTCTTTTTTTTTTTTTTTTTAAGATTGGAAATACTACAGCATGTGTGTAAGGTGATGGGAAAGATCTGGTCTCTGTATGGGTTGCACATTGTACATTTGGAACTTTTACTATTGTAGGGCTAAAATATGTGTATTGGGAGATTTTTAAGGAGAAAGGGGTATGTCATTGACGCCTTTCTTCAAAAAGTGGCTCTTTAATAGTATTCTATGGTTAATCATTGGTCTATCCATATGAATTTAATTTCTCAGTTTCTATTGTAGAAACATTTTCTGTTTCTTGAAAGGGGGAGGGGTAGAAGAGGGTTTTCTTATCCTTATTGCCATCTCTCTTTTCATTTTCTTGTGGGAAAGAGACTTTTCAAACCTTGAATGGGAACCAAAGCACTTACACATTGCTTGGATGGGTGTACTCTTCATACTTTCCAGGTATTCTACAGTATTAGGGCTTTTGTGATTTTGTTGGGATTTGGAAAGCATGGAGAGATATTTTACACAGCTTCTCTTCGAATTGTTAGTGGATGGATTGGTCTGATTTTTCTCTTCCCACCCCTTCTTCTCTAAAGATTTATGATATTCAGACTGGCAACAAGCTGTTGACTCTGTTTAACCCAGATCTTGCCAACAACTACAAGAGGAACTGTGCCACCTTTAATCCTACAGATGATCTTGTCTTAAATGATGGCGTCCTCTGGGATGTCCGCTCTGCACAAGCCATCCACAAGTTTGACAAGTTCAACATGAACATCAGTGGTGTTTTCCATCCAAATGGGCTGGAGGTCATCATTAATACTGAGATTGTATCCTTTACACCCATGTCTTATTTTCCGTTTGTTATCTAGTTTGTGATGCAGAAATAATTTATCTTTCTACCAACACCCTGTTAAAGTATCCACACAGGTAATAATTTGGTGCCTCTCTTTTGATTTGAAGTGTTAGTTAATCTCTAATGGTTGGTAATTACCAGTGAACTTTCATTAGCATGTTTTTTTTTTTTGTATTGAGAAGAGTGACCACCAGATTCTTACCTTTTACTTCTCCAGGTATTAAATTGACTTTTATATCTTCAGAAGGATTTTACTTTTGCATTGCAGAAATCACAAGTGTAAAGTGAATTGATGCTGTTGAGATGAAGGGAGTTCGTGTAGTTTTCATGTATATGAGGATACCATAGGAGATTTTCAAGGATGTTACTTGATAATAAGCATTTTATATGCTTTTGTTTACTTTGAAAGCATTTTTACTTTTATTTATTTATTTACTTTTTAAATTTTTTCATGTTTTTATATATATATATTTTTTTTTTTTGAGAGAGAGAGATGCAGGGCTCGAACTCATGAACTGCAAGATTGTGACCTGAGCTGAAGTCGGATGCTTAACCAACTGAGCCTCCTGGGTGCCTCTTTACTTTACCTTTAAAGCATTACCTTTAAAGCATTCATATCTCAACAGGAGAGGAAAAAAGAGATATTTTGGAATTTCTTTTATGAGTTTACATAAGAAATTTTGTATAAAATAGTTATCCTTGACCACTTCCCTCCTAGTGGGATCTTCGCACTTTCCATCTTTTACACACAGTTCCTGCTCTGGATCAGTGTCGTGTTGTGTTCAACCACACGGGGACAGTGATGTATGGAGGTAATAAACTTTTTACTTCTCTACATTATTCTTTTTCTCCCTTCTCTCCCCTCTCCCCTTTTGGTTTGGAAATATCTCTCAAATATGAATTGGAAAGCATTTGAAGGTTGTAACATAAAAGATAAAATGATAGCACAAATGGTGACAAAGTTTATTGATGAAAATAGTGTTGATTTAGGGTGAAGATAACAAGTACATCTTGTACAGAAAGACATTTCATGCATTAATTTCCCATCTGTATCCTTACGAACTTGTTGCATTTGTGCTTTTATGATGTTGCTGGCCTTTAGCTATAACACTTGTTGGGAGCTAGATGAAAGGTTGAGGATACTGTTCGGGGGTATGCTAGTAGGATACGTTGAAAGGAACTAATTAGATAGAATGAATTTACTACAGAGAAACTCACTGAAGTCTTGATTGTCCATTAATATTTTTTGCACTTGTGAATAGGGGATGTTTCTGATTTCTAAAAGTATTTTGCTCCTTGGCCCCCTTTCCCCCTTCCTCCCAATTAGCTATGTTGCAGGCAGATGATGAGGATGACTTAATGGAAGAGAGGATGAAAAGCCCTTTTGGATCATCCTTCCGAACATTTAATGCAACTGACTACAAACCTATAGGTAAGCTTGAAGGGGCAGACATTGTTCGTTTTGTCATGTTTTGGTTTTCCATATTTAAGATCATCCTTTTCTGTAATTCTTCATTGAAAAGCCAAGAGGTTATGGAACTATTTAGGAGCAATCACCTTGAAATTCCTTTAGAGGAAAAACTGGTTTTAAGGTCAGAGCAGTAGTCCAATCCTGAGTCTTGACACATTTTGTTTTCCAGCAACCATTGATGTGAAACGGAACATCTTTGACCTGTGTACAGACACCAAAGACTGCTATCTTGCTGTCATTGAGGTAAAGGGAGCTAGCAGAAACGCTGCTGTTTTGTTTTGATCTTTAGGATCATTTTCAAGTTATACTACAGGCATTTTGTCTGATCTAAGATGTGTTCTAAAGTTGATGCATTTCCAAAGGTAGATTATTGATAACCTACTTGCTTGATGGAGAGATCTACATTGTAAGAGAAATAATAAGAAAATTCCAGTATAAAACAACATGGACAGTCCCATCTTCTAATATCTTGGAGTCACTGTGCTCCCTTTCTGAGAGGAGTCTGGATCTCTTGACAGAGTAAGACAGGTTCATTCTGAGGATGGTGGTCTCTCTTTTGCTTAATATTGGTTGCCCTGCCAAAGCCTTCTTATCCTGTTTTCTTTCCCTTTCTGTGGTCTGCGTATAACATTTTCAGAGTTAGTTCAAGAATTTTGGGTATCAGAAACTTTGACAGTTACAGGGTCAAGGTGCATGGGTGCGAGTTATAACTGAGATGTAGATGTGGGCCTTCTGAAAACTAACTGCTCTTCGTGGACTGGGTGTTTTATTTTCAGAACCAAGGCAGCATGGATGCTCTGAACATGGACACGGTATGCAGGCTGTATGAAGTGGGCAGGCAACGTTTGGCAGAGGATGAGGATGAAGAGGAGGACCAGGTCAGTGGTCTTTGAGATTTCTTGTTGCTGTACTTTATAGAGGTTATGGTCTTCTGGTTTTTGCTGTAAGGATTTTTTTAATATCAGCTTTTGTTACCTGTTGGCATATTCTGCAGGCTTGTTGTCACTAAAATCACTAAAACTTTGAAGAAAGTAGATTTTTGTTATTATAAAACTTTAACCCCAGTTCCTGACAGTTCTGTGAGTTCTGTTTATAGATTAATTTGGATGTTAGCAATCTCTGATACTGTTTTAGAGATTTCTTTGACCTCACTTTCAGGACTAGTGCTTTGTGTGGCTTTAGGATGAGCAGCCCCCATATTCCCAATGTCAATACAAAACAGAAAAATCAATCTGCTGAGATGGGTCACAGAAATGGCTTAAGCTTTATAAAGTTGTGGTTTGCATTTTCTCAGTTTTATAGCATAGTCTTTTTTCACAGTAATGGATTGGAGCTTATAAGTAGAGAGAAGATTTTGATGCTTTTGGAAATTAAGCATTTATAAAATGTGGGTAGGTAGTATGTCTCACAGAATATTAGTTTGCTTTTTTTCATAGGGGATTTTAAGTTACGGTCATATTATGCTGGGTGTTTGCCTATGTGGTGTGTCTGTATCAGTTGTGAAGAATTTCTTAAACTTCTGACTTTCAGCAGATCTTTCCTGTCAAGTGGGCTCGTACTACATTCTCTATTCATAAAGCTCCTATAAACATTGATGTGCAGGCTTTTGTATTTGGGTAAATACTAAGGAGTTCAGTTGGTAGATTGTATGGGAAGAGTATGTTTAATTTCATCAGAAACTGACAAACCCTCTAGCAAAGGAGCTATACCATTTTGCATTTTCATCATCAGCAAATGAGAATTCTTATTGTTCCACATCCTTACCAGCATTTGGTGTTGTCAGTATTTCGGATTTTGGCCATTTTAATAGGTATGTAGTAGTATATATCACTATTTAATTAATTAAAAAATTAGTAGATGTTCCTTTAGTTGAACAACCTCTACACACAATCAAAATGTGTGGTTTGATTTTTTTGAGTAGAAAGGAATCAAGATCTTGAAGTTTTATGAGCCTGCTACAAATGTTTTCTGAAAATTATTTAACTGAACCTCCTGACACCCTTACTGATGCCTGGTACCAGACCAAAAGGAAGGAGACTTTCTCCACAGTCTGTTTTGGGCCCCTTCCCCACTTTAGGGAGTTCCTTCTTTTTCCTTTTTTAATCTTTATTTACTTATTTTGAGAATGGGTAAGTACGAGCGGGGGTGGGGCAGAGAGAGAGGGAGAGAGAGAATCCCAAGCAGGATCCACACTGTCAACACAGAGCCTGATGACCCAGGGCTCCATCCAATCCTGTGAGCTGGCAGGTCATGACCTGAGTGGAAATCAAGAGTTGGATGCTTAACTTACTGAGCCACCCAGGCACACCTCAGGGAGACTCTAAGTGGAAGGCTTTCTCAGTGTTATTTTAATTTGCATTTTCCTGATGACTTATGATGTGAAGCATCATTTCCATATTTGCCATTTGTAGATTTTCTTTGGTGAGGTGTCAAAGTCATTGGCCTGTTTTTAAATTGGGTTTCTTGTGTTTTTATTGAGTTGTAAGAGTTTTTTTTTTTTTTTTTTTTTTAAATTTTTTTTCAACGTTTATTTATTTTTGGGACAGAGAGAGACAGAGCATGAACGGGGGAGGGTCAGAGAGAGAGGGAGACACAGAATCGGAAACAGGCTCCAGGCTCTGAGCCATCAGCCCAGAGCCTGACGCGGGGCTTGAACTCACGGACCGCGAGATCGTGACCTGGCTGAAGTCGGACGCTTAACCGACTGCGCCACCCAGGCGCCCCGTAAGAGTTTTTTTGAATGTTTTGGCTGATAGTGCTTTCTCTGATAGGTCATTTGCAAATATTTCCTCTTAGTTTATAGCTTGTTGTCTCATTCTCTTGACACTGTCACAGAGCAGAAGTTTTTGTCTTAATAAAGTCCATCTTATCAAGTATTTCTTTTGTGAATTGTGACTTTGAGGTTGCATCTAAAAAATTATCTTTAAATTTAAGGTCATGTAGATTTTCTCCTGTTATTTTCTAGGAGCTGTATAGGTAGTTGTGCATTTCACACTTAGGTCTGTGATTCTTTTTGAGTTAATTTTTGTAAAGAGTGTAAGACCTGTGTTTAGATGAATTTTTTTGCTTATAGACGCCCAGTTTAAATACCCGTTGTATTGCCTGTGCTCCTTTGTCCAAGATCAGTTGACTGTCTTTATGTGGATCTGTTTCTGGGCTCTCTACTGTGTTCCGCTGATCTATTTGTATATTTTCTCCAATACTATACTGTCTCGATTACTGTTACTTTATAGTAAGTTTTGAAGTTGTGTTGTGCCAGTCCTCCAACTCTGTTCACCTTCAATATGGTGTTTGCTATTCTGGATTGTTTGCTTCTCCGTATAAACTTTTGAATCCATTTGTTGGTATCTACAACATAACTTGCTGGGATTTTGAAGGGAGTGCATTGAGTTTATATGTATAGATCAGGTTAGGAAGATCTGACATCTTGACAACATTGAGTCTTCCTATCCATGAACATGGACTCTCTTCATTTCTTTAATTCTTTGATTTCTTTCGTCAGAGTTACGTAGTTTTCCTCATACAGATATTGTACATATTTTGTTAGGTTTACCTAATACCTGATGGATTACCTAAGTATTTCATTTTGAGAGGTGGGGCTAATATAAGTGATATTGTGTTTTTAATTTTAGTTTCCATTTGTTCATTGCTGGTGTACAGGAAAACTGTTACATAGGAAAGACTGAATTAACCTTGTATCCTGCAACCCTGCTATAATTGTTTAATCCAGTTTTAATTGTCATTTCTTTGGGATTTTCTGCAAAGACAATCATATTATTTGCAAACAAAGACAGTTTTATTTCTGTAAAATGTACCCTTTTATTTCCTGTTGTCTGATAAGTAGGACTTTTAGTATGATTTTGAAAATCAGTGATCTTGATCCTGATCTTAGCAGGAAAGTTTTGAATTTTTCATCATAAAGTATGGTGTTAGCTGTGTTTTTTAAATTTTTTTAAAGTTTATTTATTTATTTTGAGAGAGAGCAAGCACAGGCGGGGAGGGGCAGAGAGAGGGAGAGACAGAGCCCCAAGCAGGCTCCGTGCCATCAGCACAGAGGCTGATGTGTGGCTCGAACTCAAGAGTTGGAAGCTTAACTGACAGTGCCACCCAGGCACCCAAGCTGTGTTTTTTTTTTTTCATAGATGTTCTTTATCTAGTTGAAGAAGTTACTCTCCATTCCCATCTTACTCAAGAGTTTTTAGTTACGGGTGTTGGGTTTTGTTAGTCTTTTTCTGAATCTGTTGATAAAATCTTATTTCTTTAGCCTATTGAAGTAGTGAATTACATTAATTAGATTTTAAAATGTGAACCAGCTTTGCATAGCTGTAGTACGTCCTATTTGGTTGTGCTTTTATAATTCTTTGTACATAGTGTGTGATATGATTTGCTAATATTGTGTTGAGGATTTTTATGTCTGTGGTCATGAGACATGTTGGACTGTAGTTTTAATTTCTTGTGCAGTAGTACCCCTTCCCCCCCTCTCTGTACTTTTGCTTTCCGTGGTTTCACTTTCCATGGTTTCAGATACCTGAAGTCAACTCCAGTCTGGAAACAGATGGTCCTTATTTATTTATTTATTAATTATATTAACATTTATTATTTTTTTTTAAAAAATTTTTTTTAACGTTTATTTATTTTTGAGACAGAGACAGAGCATGAACGGGGGAGGGGCAGAGAGAGAGGGAGACACAGAATTGGAAGCAGGCTCCAGGCTCCCAGCCATCAGCCCAGAGCCCGATGCGGGGCTCGAACTCACGGACCGCGAGATCGTGACCTGAGTCAAAGTTGGACGCTTAACCGACTGAGCCACCCAGGCGCCCCATTAACATTTATTTTAATGTTTATTTATTTTTGAGAGAGACAGAGACAGAATGCAAGTGGGTTAGGGCAGAGAGAGAGGGAGACACAGACTCCAAAGCAGGCTCTAGGCTCCGAGCTGTCAGCACAGAGCCCGACGCGGGGCTTGAACTCACAAGCTGTGAGATCATGACCTGAGCTGAAGTCAGACGCTCAACTGACTGAGCCACCCAGGCGCCCCATATTTAAAATTTTTTTAATGTTTGTTTGTTTATTTTAGAGACAGCACAAGTGGGAAAAGGCAGAGAGAGGGAGATGCAGAATCTGAAGCAGGCTCCAGGCTCTGAGCTGTCAGCACAGTGGGGCTCCAACCCACAAGCTGTGAGATCATGACCTGAGCCGAAGTTGTACGCTCAACCGACTGAGCCACACAGGCACCCCATTTTTTTAAATTAAAAAAAAAAATTTTTTTTTAATGTTTGTTTATTTTTGAGAGAGAGTGACAGAGTAGTGGGGGAGGGGCAGAGAGAGAGAGGAAGATGCAGGATCTGAAGCAGGCTCCAGGCTCTGAACTGTTAGCACAGAACCCAAAATGGTGCTTGAACCCACAAACCGAGAGATCATGACCTGAGCCTAAGTCGGACGCTTAACCAACTGAGCCACCCAGGTGCCTCCAGATGGTCCTCTTTCTGATGTATGGTCAGAAGGTCCGTAGTAGCCTACATCATAGTGCCTATGTCATTCACCTCACTTCATCTTATTATGTAGGCTTTTTGTCATCTCACATCACCACAAGAAGGGTGAGTACAGTACAATAAGATTTTGAGAGAGAAAGACCATATTCATAAAAGTTATTGTTAATCTCTTACTGTGCCTAATAAATTAAATTTTATCATAGGCGTACATGTATAGGAAAAAATACAGGGTTTGGTGCTATCCTCAGTTTCAGGCATCCACTGTGGGTTGGGGGGAGTGGTCTTAGAACCCATCCCTGTTGGATAAGGAGAGGGGGACTACTGCAATGTCCTTGGTGTTGCTGTTAGTGTAATGTTGGCCTCATATAATGAGTCAGGAAGTATTTTATCTGCTTCTGTCTTCTAGAAGAGATATTAAAAAATTGATGTAATTTTTTATGTTTAGAAGTCAGCAGCAAACCCATGTGGGCCTGGTGCTTTCTGTTTTGGAAGGTTATTAATTACTGAATCAGTTTCTTTAATAGCTAAAGCCCTATTGAGATTGTCACATTCTTGTGTGCATTTTGGCAAATGGTGTTGTCTTTCAAGGAATTGGTCTGTTTCACCTAGGTTATCAAATTTGTGGGCATAGAGTTGTTCACAGAATTTTTAAAATACTTATTTATTTTAGTAATCTTTATACCTAGTGTGGGGCTCAAACTTATGACCCTGAGATCAGAAGTCACATGCTTCTCCAACTGAGCCAGCCAGGTGCCCTGTTCATAGAATTTATCCTTTAAATGTCCATGGGATCTGTAATGATGTCTCCTCTTTCATTTCTGATATTAGTAATTTGTGCCCTCTTTTTTTCTTAGCCTGCTAGAGGCTTATCAATTATCAATCTTTTTATTTTATTTCTTGAGGGAGAAAGTGAGTATGAGCAGGGGCTGGGCAGAGAGAGAGGGAGAGAGAACCTCAAGCAGTCTCCGTGGTGTCAGCTTGGATCTTGTTATGGGGCTCTATCTCATGAACCATGAGATCATGGCCAGAGCAGAAATAAAGAGTTGGATGCTTAACCAACTGAGCCACCCCTATTATAGGGGCCCCAGGCACCCCTATTATATCTTTGTAAAGAGCAAGATTTTGATTTTATTGATTTACTCTATTAATTTCCTGTTTCCAATTTTATTGATTTCTACTTTAATTTCTATTCCTACTTTTCTTCTGCTTACTTTGGATTTGATTTGCTCTTTTTTTTTTTTTTTTAAGTTTATATATTTATTTTGAGAGAGAGAGTGTGTGAGCAGGGGAGAGGCAGAGAGAGGGGGAGAGAGAATCCCAAGTAGGCTCTGCTGTCAGTGCAGACCCCTACATGGGGGCTCGATCTCATGAACTATGACATCATGACCTGAGCTGCAGTCAAGAACCAGACATCCAACCAACTGAGCCACCCAAGAGTTCCTTGATTTGCTCTTCTATTTCTAGTTCCCTAAGGTGGAAACTTAGCTGATTGATTTTAGGTCTGCCTTTCTAATAATTTGCATTCAGTGCTCTAAATTTCCCTCTATGCACTGCTTTCACTGTACCCCACAAAATTTTATGTGAGTTTTCATTTTCATTTAGTTCAAAGTATTTTCTGAGATTTCTTCTTTGAATCTTGCTATTTAGAAGTGTGTTGTTTAATCTCCAATATTTTGGGACACCTGGGTGCTCAGTCAGTTAAACATCGGACTTTGGCTCAGGTCATGATCTCATGGTCCATGGGTTTGAGCCCCGCGTCAGGCTCTGTGCTGACAGCTCAGAGTCTGGAGACTGCTTTGGATTCTGTGTCTCCCTCTCTTTCTGTCCCTACCCTGCTCCTGCTCGCTCGCTCTCTCTCTCTCTCTCTCTCTCTCTCTCTCTCAAAAGTAAATAAACATTAAAAAAAATTAATCTCTAAGTATTTTGGGGTTTTCTAGCTATATTTCTGTTATTGATTTTTAGTTTAATGCCATTGTGGTCTGAGAGCAAACATTATTATGATTTCTATTTTAAATTTGTTAAGGTGTGCTTTATGGCCCAGAATGTCGTCTATCTTGGTGAATGTTTCATGTGAGCTTGAGAAGAATGTGTATTCAGTTGTTGGACAAAGTAGTCTGTAGATGTCCATTATACTCAGTTTATTGATTGTATTGATCATTTCAACTGTGTCCTTACTGGTTTTCTGCCTGATGTATTTTTCCATTTCTGATAAAGGGGTATTGAAGTCTCCATTACAATAAGTAGATTCATTATTTTCTCCTTGCAGTTCTGTCAGTTTTTGCCTCGTGTATTTTGATGTTCTGTTAGGCACATATATATTAAGGATTATTATGTTTTCTTGGAGAAGTGACCCCTTTATCATCACATAATGCCTTTCTTTATCACTAATAACTTTCCTTGGTCTGAAGTGTGCTTTGTCTAAAAGTAATAGTTACCCTAGTTTTTTTAAATTCATGTTAGCATGGTATATCTTTTTCCCACCATTTATTTTTAATCTATATGTGTCTTTATATTTAAAGTGGGTTTCTAGGGGACAACATGTAGCTGGGTTTTGTTTCTTGGTCCACATCAATAATGTCTTTTAATTGATGCATTTGGAATGAGATTCTAAGTGATTATTGATATAGTTGGCTTTGCATCTACTGTATTTCTTGCTGATTTCTATGTGTTGCCCTTGTTTTTTCTTCCTGTTTCTGTCTGCTACTCTTTTTCTGCTTTTTGTGGTTTTAATGGAGCATTTTTCTAGGATTCCACTCCTTTGTTAGCCTATTAGTTCTATTTATTTATTTAATTTTACTTTTTTTAGTAGTTGCCCTAAAGGTTGCAATATATACATTTACAAGTAATCCAAGTCCACTTTCAAATGACACTCTATCTCTTTACAGGTAGTACAAGCACCTTATGGTAGAATAATCCTAGTTCCCATGTATTTCTCATATCTTATTGCTGTCCTTCATTTATATATAAGTATATGTACATATATATATATAATAATACATGATCACACAAGTTATTGGTGTTGTTTGGATAAACTATTATTTTGAACAAAGATCAATTAAGAATGAGAAAATAAGGGACACCTGGGTGGCTCAGTCAGTTGAGCATCTGACTTTGGCTCAGGCCATGATCTCATTGTTCGTGGCTTCGAGCCCTGCATTGGGCTCTGTGCTGACAGCTCAGAGCCTGGAGCCTGCTTTGTCTTCTGTGTCTCCCTCGCTCTCTGCCCCTCTCCTGCTTGTGCTCTGTCTCTGTCTCTCTCTCAAAAATAAATAAACATTAAAAAAAAAGAATAAGAAAAATAAAATGTTTATTCTACCTTCATTTGTTCCTTCTCCTGTGCTTTTCTTCCTTTATATAGATTGGAGTTTCTGACCTTGATGATTATCCTTCTCTCTGAAGAATTTAACGTTTCTTTTTTATTTTTTTTATTTTTTATTTTTTCAAAGTTTTTTATTTATTTTTTGGGACAGAGAGAGACAGAGCATGAACGGGGGAGGGGCAGAGAGAGAGGGAGACACAGAATCGGAAACAGGCTCCAGGCTCCGAGCCATCAGCCCAGAGCCTGACGCGGGGCTCAAACTCACGGACCGCGAGATCGTGACCTGGCTGAAGTCGGACGCTTAACCGACTGCGCCACCCAGGCGCCCCCCCGAATTTAACGTTTCTTGCTAGACAGGTCTACTGGCAACAAATTCCCTCAGGTTTTATATTGTTTTGTCTGAATAAGTCTTTATTTCTCCACTTTTGAAGGATACTTTCACAGGACAGGGCTATGGAATTCTAGGTTAGTGTTTTTTGTCTCTCAGCATTTTAAGTATTTCACTTCCCTCTCTCCTTGCTTGTATGATTTCTGAGGAGATGTGAGATACAATTTTTATCTGTTTTCCTCTACAGGTAAGATGTTTTTTCCCCTTGGGCTTCTTTAAGGATTTTTTTTTTAATCTTTTCTTTTAATCTTCTTTTCTTTGCCTAGGTATAGGTTTTTTGGGGGCATTTATCTTGCTCAGTTTTCTTAGAGCTTCCTGGATCTGTGGTGTGGTGTCTGACATTAATTTTGGTAAAATTTTCAGTCATCATTGCTTCAGATATTTCTTCTGTTCCTTTTTTTCTCTTCCTTGTAGAATTCCCATTATGTGTATGTTATTCCTTTTGTACTCATCCCTCAGTTCTTGGATATTTTATTCTGTGTTTTTCAGTCTTTGTTCCTCTGCTTTTCTGTTTTGGTGGTATCTATTGAGATATCCTCAAGCTCAGAGATTTTTTACTTAGCTGTGTAGTCTACTAATAAAGCCCATCAAAGCCATTCTTCATTTCTACCACAGTGTTTCTGATTGATAGCATTTCTTTTTGGTTCTTTCTTTGAATTTCCCTGCTCTGCTCCCATTGCCTGTCTGTTCTTGCATGCTGTCCAGTTTATCCATTAGAGAGCCCCCTTAGCATCTTAATCATGGTTGTTTTATATTCTTGTTCTTACAACCCCTGCCATATCTAAGTCTGGTTCTGATGCTTGTTCTGTCTCTTCAAACTGTGTTTTTTTTTCCTTTTTAGTATGTCTTATAATTTTTTTCTTGATACCTGGATATCATGTGCTGGGTAAAAAGAACTGCTGTAAATTGGTATTTAGTAATGTGGTAGCAAGGTGTGGGGCCAGGGAAGTGTTTTACAGTTCTTTTTTCTTTTTTACATTTATTTATTTTTGATAGAGACACAGCATAAGTGGGGGAGGGGCAGAGAGAGAGAGGGAGACACAGAATCGGAAGCAGACTCCAGGCCCTGAGCTGCCAGCACAGAGCCCAACGTGGGGCTCGAACCCACAAGCCGTGAGATCATGACCTGAGCTGAAGTCGGATGCTCAACCAACTGAGCCACCCAGGCTCCCTGAAGTGTTTTATAGTTCTATAAGTAGGTCTCAGTGTTTCAGTGAATCTATACTTGTGTACTGTGAACTTCACACATTTCTCAGTCTTTTCTATCCCCTTTGGGAGTGATCAGAGGGTTAGAGTGGCTGGAGTTGGATATTTCCCTTCCCCCAGGTCAGTTAGGCTCTGATAATGTCCCAGCAGGTTAGGCTTTGGTTAGTTTCTCCTGAGGGGAGGTCTTGTTAAGAAGAACAGAATGCTGTGATGTATTTCAAAATGGTCCCCCTCCACCTCCCGTGGGAGGCCCAAGGGGATTTTTCTGATATTCACCATGAGAACCTGGTCAACCCAAGGGGATTTTTCTCTGATATTCACCGTGAGAACCTGGTCAACCTCCGGGAGGTAAAACTCACAAAAGTGTGGGGGCCCTGATGACTCGGTCCCCCTGGAGTTTTTATCTCTCACATTTATCCTTAGAATTGTGTCTAGCAATTTGTCAGTTACAGTTCAGGTTTCCCTGCCTTGGCACTGGTTCCTGTGAAGGTTTATCCTTTTGGGTTTATGCTCTGACAAGTTGCTATTCTCTGTATTTTCTTGTTGGTGTCTCCAATTCTGGGGACAGTGGTGCCTCTCTGACCCAACCTCTGTCGAATTTAAGAGGAGTTGTTGATTTTTCGGTTTATTGAGCTTTTTACGTGTTAGGATTGGTGACTTTAAGCTTCTTATATGCCACACTGGAAACCAGAAGCAGTACCATAGTTTTTTGAATGCCATATTTATTAAAACGGATCGTTAGGCTCTGGAGTTGAAACCACTTCAACCAATGCAGCTAGGGATCCCTAGTGGGGAAGGAGATTTCTGTTAATGCTTTCCAGCTGCATGGCTTGGAGGGTCCTCAGTGATTTCCTTGGTCATGGGTAAGAGGAGCCTGCAGTGTTTAAAGCTCACGTGAGTTCTGAGATGTGGGTAAAAGGGAGAGGTCTTCAGAAGGATACTTCAGAACTTTGATTTATTTGTGACACGGTCTTCATGTTTTCTTGAGTGCTGTACTATTTAACTTGTACCTGTTGGTAGTATTTCTTGGTAGTGGAGCTTGTAAGTGGTGTTAGAGCCTCCAAATGTCACATGGTTGCTTTAGGTTGGTTTCTTTCTTTCTTTTTTTAAAAATCTTATTTTTTTAAATTTACATCCAAATTAGCATATAGTACAACAATAATTTCAGGAGTAGATTCCTTAATGCCTCTTACCCATTTAGCCCATCCCCCTCCCACAACCCTTCCAGTAATCCCCTGTTTGTTTTCCATATTTAAGAGTCTTTTATGTTTTGTCCCCCTTCCTGTTTTTGTATTATTTTGGTTTCCCTTCCCTTATGTTCACCTGTTTTGTCTCTTAAAGTGCTCATATGAGTGAAGTCATATGATATTTGTCTTTTGCTGACTAATTTCGCTTATCAGAATAACCTCCAGTTCCATCCACATAGTTGCAAATGGCAGGATTTCATTCTTTTTGATTGCCGAGTAATACTCCATTGTGTGTGTGTGTGTGTGTGTGTGTGTGTGTGTGTGTGTGTGTGTCTAAACACACACACACACACACACACACACACACACACACACACTACATCTTTTTTATCCATTCATCCATCAGTGGACATTTGGGCTCTTTCCATACTTTGGCTATTGTTGATCGTGCTGCTATGAACATTGGGATGTATGTGTCCCTTCGAAACAGCACACCGGTATCCCTTGGATAAATACCTAGTAGTGCAATTGCTGGGTCATAGGGTAGTTCTATTTTTAATTTTTTGAGGAACCTCCATACTGTTTTTCAGAGTGGCTGCACCAGCTTGCATTCCCACCAACAATGCAAAAGAGATCCTCTTTCTCTGCATTCTCGCCAACATCTGTTGCCTGAGTTGCTAATGTTAGCCATTCTGACAGGTATCAGGTAGTATCTCATTGTGGTTTTGATTTGTATTTCCCTGATGATGAGTGATGTTGAACATTTTTTCATGTGTCAGTCGGCCACCTGGATGTCTTCTTTGGAGAAGTGTCTATTCATGTCTTGTGCCCATTTCTTCACTGGATTATTTGTTATTTAGGTGTTGCGTTTGATAAGTCCTTTATAGATTTTGGTTAACCATTTATCTGATCTGTCCTTTGCGAATATCTTCTCCCATTCTGTCGGTTGCCTTTTAGTTTTGCTGATTGTTTCCTTCGTTGTGCAGAAGCTTTTTGTTTTGATGAGGTCCCAGTAGTTCATTTATGCTTTTGTTTCCCTTGCCTCCAGAGATGTGTTGAGTAAGAAGTTGCTGCAGGCAAGATCAAAGAGGTTTTGCGTGCTTTCTCTTCGAGGATTTTGATGGCTTCCTGTCTTAAACTTAGGTCTTTCATCTGTTTTGAGTTTATTTTTGTGTATGGTGTAAAGAAAGTGGTCCAGGTTCATTCTTCTGAATGTCACTGTCCAGTTTTCCCAACACCACTTGCTGAAGAGACTGTCTTTATTCCACTGGATATTCTTTCCTGCTTTGTCAAAGATTATTTGGCTGTATGTTTGTGGGTCCATTTCTGGGTTCTCTATTCTGTTCCACTGATCTAAGTGTCTGTTCTTGTACCAGTACCATACTGTCTTGATTAGAGCTTTTTAGTATAGCTTGAAGTCCGGGATTGTGATGCCTCCTGCTTTGGTTTTCTTTTTCAAGATTGCTTTGGCTATTTGGGGTCTTTTCTGGTTCCATATAAATTTTAGGATTATTCTAGCTCTGTGAAGAATGCTGGTGTTATTTTGATAGGGATTGCATTGAATATGTAGATTGCTTTGGGTAATATTGACATTTTAACAATACTTGTTTTTCCTATCCAGGAGCATGGAATCTTTTTCCATTTTTTTGTGTCTTCTTCAATTTCTTTCTTTTTAAAAAAATTTTTTTTTTCAACGTTTATTTATTTTTGGGACAGAGAGAGACAGAGCATGAACGGGGGAGGGGCAGAGAGAGAGGGAGACACAGAATCGGAAACAGGCTCCAGGCTCTGAGCCATCAGCCCAGAGCCCGGCGCGGGGCTCGTACTCACGGACCGCGAGATCGTGACCTGGCTGAAGTCGGACGCTTAACCGACTGCGCCACCCAGGCGCCCCTTCAATTTCTTTCATAAGCTTTCTATAGTTTTCAGTGTATAGACTTTTCTCCTCTTTGGTTAGATTTATTCCTAGGTATTTTATGGTTTTTGGTGCAATTGTAAATGGGATCGATTCCTTGATTTCTTTCTGTTGCTTCATTGTTGGTGAGCCTTAGGTTGGTTTCTTAATAGAGTCTGTTCTTTTATTCTCATGGCCTGTTGTTACCTTAGACATCCCACTCCCTTAATGCATCATACTCTTTTTCCACTTTACGTGTCATGAAACAAGATGTACTTTATCCTTGAATAGATAAAGAAGATGATGTTTTTGAGCTGTTTGTCAATATATTACAGTGGTAAAGGTGGCTGCAGACCATCTTATCACTACCAGATATTAGTTGTGTCTCAAGCTTTTCGGATGTTACATGTTGTCCTGTAAGCCTAAACCAAAAACTGGGCCTATTTGAAGTTACTTATCAACACCATTATTCCTACCCTCCAACATCCTTGCAGTTTATGAGGGAGTGGCAATAATAATCTTGGTGACTGTCATCTGTGTCCAGTCCATGTGGCACCCATTATCTTTGAAGGAGAAGGTCAAGAAAAGAGAAGCTAGCATTGCCCTAGACACCTTTGGGTCTGGAGAGTTGCTATTCCCTTTGTTGGCCTCATTGCTCTGCAGACACGAAGTGATAAGAGGGGAATTTTTCATGGCTAGCTGTGAACAACTTAAGAGAATGGACTTACTGATTTTTTTCCTGTGCTTCTATTTAACTTTCCTTTTGAGAGGTTAAGGGAAAAAGAGATTAGAAAAGGGGTAGGTAGGGTAGTTGTTAGGACTTCTGATACTCAACTGCAGGAAGGATCAAACAGAGGCTTTCTTGTCATGGAAAACCAAGGTTGAGAGGGGCAGACTCCAGAGGGTCCTAACGAGTGGCCCTAAGGCCCAGTCTGTGGAAAAACCTAAAAGCCTTTAGCTGGGAGGAGACTAGGTGTCTGTGCAGGCAGTGTAGGTGAGTTAGCATTTCTTCTGTATTTCAAGGCTTGTTTCATTACATATTGACACCACTGTCCTTAAGGATTGTCTGGTGCATTTCATATTTAAAGGACCTCATTAGAGAACTGGTTTTATTCTTAAGTCATTGGCATTTTGGTTTTTATTTAGAGATGTTTTAGTGGGATAGACCATATCTGTTCAAGCATGTTCCCCTTGTAACCTGAATTCTGTTGATTCACATGTCCTCCTGGAATCTTGCAGTAGTGTTTTTACTGTATTTACCAGCCATCAGATTTCTGTCTTTCCTCTGCCAGCTTGATTTTATTTTTAACTATTTTTCCTTTGTGCACTTCACCTAATTTTAAAACTAGAGAATTAATTTTCTTACAAGTCATTTGCCATTCAAAGTTTTGTCCTAGTCTACATATCTGCTCTTAGGTCTTCTCAGATTTCCCAGGTCTGACTTATATGGCTCAGGGATGCTGGCACCTGTGACTGACATCTTTGAATTTGCCTTTTCATTTTAGCAAAATAAAATCAGCGGTATGAATGGTCAGCTGCTACCTGATAAAATGGTCCAGCATAAAGTACCTGTTTAAATAGCTATTTATTTAAAAAGCTTTATTGAGATATAATTTACATACCATAAAAATGGTTGTCTTTTACCCTTATGTTTAAATAAGTTTGGAGATTAACAAGAAGAGATGAATGGAATCAATATATTGTTGAATGAAAACATATATGATGTGTTTGACATCCATAATATTTGGTTCCTAAGGTTGCTAGTCCTCCAGCCTTCAGGCATTTGATGAAAGCACAAATAAGTCAGTCATTTGTGAAAGCTCTTATTATCCATTGGAATTTTGGTGTCTGTGTCACTTAAAAAAAAAAACAATTCAGTCAACTTTGATGTTGGCTTTTAGGATACTTATAAAACCAGAGATTAGTTAATTGGTAATTGTTCCTAGAATTTGAAAAGGCAATACATTTCAACTAATTATAGTTAACCTTAAATTAAAAAGGAATAATGCTCTCTTTTCTCCACTCCATTTTGGAATCTGGGACACACTGTGTGCTGTGCTTCCTGTGTGTTCTGCACTGCCTAGAAGCAGATGGTAAGAGTCTTTACTGATTACACACCTGCTATAAGCCTGGTCAGTGATTCCTGAAAGGCCTTTTTCTTTCCCCCTAAATTTTTAAAATGTACATGAATTAGATTCTGCTCATGAGGAGAGAAAAACACAAGTGTTTATGACTCTGAAATAAACCTTTTATTTTAATGATTGTTAACACTAGGAGCAAGTGTCCAAAGGAGGAGCAGAAGTTTAACTTTTATAAAAATAGGACACATTAGAATGTCAACAGAGTAGGCTTAGGTTTTAATTACATTTTATAAAGCTATCCTGGTTATGTATGTATGTATTTGATTTTTAAATGTTTAAGAGAGTGAGCAGAGGAGGGACTGAGAGAGAGGGAAACAGAATCCCAAGCAGGTTCCACGCTGTCAGTGAAGAGCCTGATGGGGCTCAAACTCACGAAGTGTGAGATCATGACCTGAGCTGAAATCAAGAACCAGACCTTTAACTGAGCCACCCAGGTACCCCAAACTATCCTAGTTTTTAGATGAACTGTTTTAATTTTTTTAATTAATTAATTTTTTTTTCAGTTTATTTATTTACGAGAGAGAGAATGTGGGTGAGGTAGGGGCAGAGAGAGAGATGAGAGAGAATCACAAACAGGCTCTACACTGTTAGCACAGAGCCCGATGTGGGGCTTGAACTCATGAACCATTGAGATCATGACCTGAGCCGAAGCCAAGAGTTGGATGTTTAACCGACTGAGCCGAGGCACCCCTAGATTAACTATTCTTATTATTAATATTAAAAAAAATTTTTTTTAACATTTACTCATTTTTGAAAGTGAGAGAGACAGAGCATGAGTGGGGGAGGGGCAGAGAGAGTGGGAGACACAGAATCCGAAGCAGGCTCCAGGCTCTGAGCTGTGAGCACAGAGCCCGATGCGAGGCTACAACTCACGGACCATGAGATCATGACCTGAGCTGAAGTTGGATGCTTAACCAATTGAGCCACCCTGGTGCCCCAAGATTAACTATTCTTAAAGTATGACCAGAGGTTTGGTTTTCTAAGAGGTTGGTTATATTTTTGATGGTAATACAGGCTAAAAGCTATTTCTCTTGAAAAAGAGACATGTATTCAAGAAGAATTTTGAATGGTCTAGACACAAATGCTGCACTAATTTAAAAAATCACATTAAGTCCTAGAGTATAAGACAGTTGGATGTAGCAGAGAAGGTCAATGGAATACCTGGAATCACTTTTTTGGTTCTGTCATTAGGAGTCTGTGGATAGGGTATATTATTGCAAAAAAGTAGAACTTTAGAACTAGAAGGTGTTTCAGAGGACATCTTGTGCAGTGCTTCATTGGGGGTGCACTTCAAAATTCCTGGGGAATCTTTCCAAAATCCACTTGTGTGAGCTTCATTCATAAAGGTTAGTTCTGTCAGCCTGGAATATGTATTTTGGAAAACTTTTTCCCAGGTGATTCTGAGAATCATTATCTGAATAGGAGTCACTGACTAAATTAAATTAAATCACCTCTTTAATAAGAAATTGAGATTCACAGAAGTTGGCATTAGAAAAATGTTCAGTAAATAGTGCTTCTGTTGTAATTCTGGAACATGGACGTGTTTATGGGGCTCCTGGGGTTTTGGATCTGGGATGGGATAACCATAGAGAGCTGGAGAGACCAGAGATGGACAGCAGGAGGGAGAATGTGGTTGGTGAGTGTAAGGAGAGTGGATAGGAGGGAGTCCTGGGGACCTGAGATTTGTGGGAAACACTATAGTCAACTGGATGTGAAGCCATAGGAGTGGGAGAAGTGAAAGATATATGAGATTTTTCACCTGCTAACTGGGAGAAGTATGGAAAAGGTACTAGGTTTAGAGATGCTTTGAATTCAGTTTTAGAATTAAGAGATTTTAAGCTTCTGTGGTACGAATGGGTAGAGCTGTCTGAGAGTTCAAGATTTAGGAATTAGGAAATATAAAGACAAATAAAAGTTGTAGGAACCTGTGTGCCTAGGAAATCTGCAAGAGACCTGGTACAGATGAACCCAGTGCAGAGGCCAGGATTGGTGTCAGTCACTATAGAGAAGCCCCACCATTGACCATTCAGGCCTTCCTTTTTCTTGTAATAGGAAATAGGTTTCCGTCCTTATAATAGGAAAAACAAACTATTGTTGAACACTTCATATATGCCAGGCACTTTCCAAAGAGATTATTATGCGTACATGCAGACATGTTCCTCCCCTCCCCCCCCCCCCCCCCCCCCCCAAAATCCTAACAACAGCTCTGTGAAGCAGAGTAAATCATCCCAAAGTCAGGTATTGTATCAGTCTACTTTGGGTTCAGTGGCCGAAGCCATACTGTCCAGTGTTAGAGGAAGAGGGACAGACTGAAGGAATGATTGAGCAGGTGGCAGTGGGTCCAGAGACCTAGAATAGGGTTTAGGTGGAAGTAATGTGGAGCCTATGTGGATTGAGAAGTAGTTCGGTTTATGCAAGCTTACCCTCTTCAGAGAAGGTGAGAAGCCAGTGAGAGAAGTGTGAGGGAAGTTTAGGTGTGTGGGGTAGGAAGTGAGTGACTGTGGTAACAACATCCAGAGAGGACCGCTGTGTGGAACATGAGTGGAAGGCTGGCTTCCACTGAAGGAGAGGGGCTTATGTTACCAACCAGGTACTTAAAACCAGCAGAGAATGCTCCTAAAATTATTTCCTGGACTTTCTATTGAGTTCAGCCACAGAATTAGATTCTACAGTATTTTGGACAGATCTTGTGAGCTGCTGTTTCATGATTCGGGTTTCAGATTTAAAATTTAGAAAGTGAGTTTATGGCTATATCCATGTGTAACAACATATATTAAACTGGCGTTGGTCATTAATCATAGAGTATAAATGATGAAGTGATGGGTTTTACTTGAGATGCAGGTACAGCTCCCCTTCCTACTCCTTGCCCTTGCCCTTTCATGGTCCTCCTATAAGACCTCATGGCCTTCTGGGGTGAATATATATAAACTATTTCTTCTACATCAAGATTAAATAAGGGTTGGATTTTTAGTCTTTTGGAGGAATTTGGAATGTTATGTGTGGTTCAGAGCTCACACTCTGAGTGACTTGTTTTCTAGGATTGCTTTTGATTTAGGAGGTTTTTCGCAGTTCTCTTGGATCAGCTAGGCTTTGATGTCTTTAGAAATGAAAGCAAATGGCCTTCTGAAATTTGCTGGCTAACAGATAACTGTTTGAACAGTGTGACCTTTTACATAACCACTCAACAGTAGACCTTTAAAAGTTATGGGACATTGAAAATTTATGTAAATTGCCTAGGTTTACATAACATGTAATTGGCAAAGTCAGGATTCTAACCCAGGCGTGTTTGATCCCAAAGCCTGGGCATTTTTGCCTGTCCCATAGTCTTTAAATAATGCCAAACATGCATATCAGTAACTATGTATTAATTTTAGAATCAAAAATAAAAAATTATGCTGTCTTAAATTTTATATATTGTCCCATAGAGGCTTAAGAAACACAGGGCTTTGGATATTCTCTTCTTTTTAAATTTTTTTTTTTTAACGTTTATTTATTTTTGAGACAGAGAGAGACAGAGCATGAACGGGGGAGGGTCAGAGAGAGGGAGACACAGAATCTGAAACAGGCTCCAGGCTCTGAGCTGTCAGCACAGAGCCCGACGCGGGGCATGAACTCATGGACCGTGAGATCATGACCTGAGCCGAAGTCGGCCGCTTAACAGCCACCCAGGCGCCCCGGATATTCTCTTCTTTAATGTACTTGTTTTTAAAAAAAATTTTTTTTCAACGTTTATTTATTTTTGGGACAGAGAGAGACAGAGCATGAACAGGGGAGGGGCAGAGAGAGAGGGAAACACAGAATCGGAAACAGGCTCCAGGCTCTGAGCCATCAGCCCAGAGCCTGACGCAGGGCTCGAACTCACGGACCGCGAGATCGTGACCTGGCTGAAGTCGGACGCTTAACCGACTGCGCCACCCAGGCGCCCCAATGTACTTGTTTTTAACTGTGGTACTTTATTAATGGATTAAACTAATTTTGGTCAAGGCCATGAAAATATGCCTGGAAAAAAGAGGCAAGAGTTGTAATTTGGTAAGCACTTTGGATTATTTCCCTGAATTTTGACCCTTCTGCCTTCTCCCAGTATTTGTATGAGCTCATGTGTTTGTAGGGGCTAAGGAGCTTGTCTGTGTCCCAGTTTGTCATTACTGCCTCCAGGCACTCTCAGCACTTTTTCAGTGGATGAATGCTTACTTAGCCATCCTTGTGGAGATGATATGTGGCCAAGGCTGTGGGAACACTGTTACCAGGCTGTCGTGTGCTTTCACATACAGTCGCATACAAACTCTGGTCTAGACCATATACACGTTTGTACAGGCCTTAGGATTACTGGGTATTTAAAGGGATTAGTTTTTCCCATATAGCTGCCAGAAATTGTTGAAAAGTCCAAGTCACTGGGTCAAACAGTATGTCAAAATGTCTCTAAAGGATGGTTCCAAAATTATCAAAAGTCCATAAAGCAGGGCTACTCTGCTGAATGTGAGTGAGCCTAATTTACATTATAGTTGATGAACTCTAGTGGCCAAATGAGCACAGAATTTTTGGTTTTTAAGTGATTGCCATATAGCAGCACTTTTAAAAATGTGTTCTACATATTTTTTTCTGTGCATGTTGGGCTTGTTCTTTCTTGGCTTTCATTAGGGCAATGTATTAAGTGAATTTTATATTTTATTGCAGGAATTAGAAGAAGCGCTTTGCTACTGGCAAGGTTGACAGTTGGTGTTTGAGCAGAAGGATAAGTGAATGTTGGTTACATTTACTTGGAACACCTGTCATCCTTATCAAAGCAGAGGTGTCTTGGTTTCCTTTCAAGCAGGAGAGGACACAATTTGAATTCTAGTGCAAAGTTGAACTCTGGCAGATGCCAGAATGTATCCTTTACAAAGCTCAGGGTACCTAGAACCAAGTATTTTGTTAGTTTTCTGGTAGTTTTCCTGCCTTGGAAAGCTCTCTTAAGAATGTGGAAGGAAGGATGGTTTCTCTAACATACTTTTGTGTGTTTTTGTGTGCGGCTTACAACCGAAAATGTGGGTATCTGTTATGTTCTGTATTGTAAAAGTCAGTTTTGTTGGACAATTAGATGATCACATCCTTGGTTATAAGAGCAAGGGCAAGAACTTGAAGGGCTTAGGAGCTGACTCAGCAGCTGTGTTCTTTCTCTGTCTTGTTAAAGCATTGCTTTTTAGATTCTAGTAGAAGCTTTTGTTCCAGTGCCCCAACTGATTTTACTTGGTTTGGTTGACGCAAGAGAGAGAAGCGCCTCCTGGGTTTTGTTATTAGTTATTTAGGAACCTAGAATGCTGCTGGCAAAGACCTCTGTGAGGTGAGTTGTGTGTTTTCTTGGGCAAGGGCTGTGTGACCAGTAATGCCTTTGTGGAGTGACCAGTAATCCTTATCTGAGAGGTGCTTTGAGAATCTTGGGGAACATGTCTGGCCTGTCTCAGTCTTCATTAGATTATCTAGATTACCACTCTCTCTCCTGACAGTTTCCTCCCCTGTCCTTTGAGAAGGAGGGAAAGATTCCCCATGTGGCCCACATGGGCTTAGGCCTCTGTGTTTTCTTAATGGACCTCATGCTCTCTTACCAGGAAGAGGAAGAACAGGAGGAAGAAGATGACGATGAAGATGATGACGACACTGATGATCTAGATGAGCTTGACACTGACCAGTTGCTGGAGGCGGAGTTGGAGGAGGATGACAACAACGAGAACGCAGGGGAGGATGGGGACAATGACTTTTCTCCCTCTGACGAGGAGCTAGCGAACCTTCTAGAGGAGGGAGAGGATGGGGAGGACGAGGACTCTGATGCGGACGAGGAAGTGGAACTGATCCTGGGGGACAGTAAGTGTAGGGCTGACCCTGAAGCTGAATCTTGGTACCCAGGGAGAGGTCCCTTCCCTGCACCCTCCCAGCCAGCAAGCCACGCCAGGGTTCTGTGCCCCATAACTATAGATTCACCACTCTGGCACCTTGAGGAAAAGCGATTTTGCATCTCCAATCCTCTGCTTTCACCAGGCTGTGTAACTAAAAGGCTATTATCTCATCTGTAAAACAGAGGTTGGCGAACTTTTTTTTAAAGGCTGGACAGTTAAATATTTTATGCTTTGTGGGCCATATGGTGTCTCTTGCAGCTCTTCAGCTCTGCTGTTGTAGTGTAAAAGCAGCCAGACACAAGACATAATTTAATGATTGTGGCTCTGATTCAGAAGTAAAAGTTTATTTACAAACATGCATGGTGGGCTTGGTTTGGCCGGTGGGCCACATAGTCTGTCGATTTCTGCTTTAGAGGATTAGCCTTAGAATGTAGTTCTTCCTGAGGGGCAGAGCCGGAGTCAGCAGCTGCTTATGGGGGTGCTGTGCCTCCTTCTTTTTAAAGTTACGAAGAAGTAAAAGCTCTCTTGTGTTGGAATCTTTTCCTGTGCTTTTGCCTAAGCCTTCTTAGAGGCTAGGCAACAAATGTTTCTCTTTGGCTTCTGTTTTGCCCACTCATCCCCTGCTCTGCCCCCAGCTCAAAGTTATCAAGAACAACCTCTAATTTTCCTACTAATTTCTCTTTAGGACAAGTTTCTGAAGTTGACCCCTGACCATGCTAATGAATCCCAAATAAACCAGCTGTTAGTTCTAAGAGTTTGCTGGCTCTGCAATTACACTCTACCCATTTCAAGAGGACATATCTGGCTGCCTGTTGACAGTGACGCACTTGCTGTGGTCCTGGTTCTTCCTTGTGCTACCCTGGCTGACTGGGGAGCAGTCTCTCTGATACCCAGCCATATTCATGTAGCTAACCCGGCCAGGATTCTCACAACTATGGCAGGTATTATGCCTAATATGGTGGCTACTAACCACATGCAGCCATTAAAATTTTAATTAAATTAAAAATTCATTTCCTCATTCATGTCCACAATTGAAGTACTTGGCAGCCACATGTGGTTACCATATCGAACAGCACAGATGCAGAACACTTACATGAAATTCATTTACAGGAAATACTATGTGCTGGCCTAGGCCCAACTTATGCCAAGCGTCTTCATAGTAGTTGCTTGGTTTTTGTAATCATTGGCGTTTGGTGGTAGGAGGAATGTGTGTGTGTGTGTGTGTGTGTGTGTGTGTGTGTGTGTAAGCAGAGGGTGGTTGCGGTATATATTTAAACATGTATAAAAGATTCTATTCCACAGTGACCCAAATCCAATTTCTTTGGGATAAATCTTACATGTGCTTCTAACCTTCAAGATGGAAGGCAGTTGGCTTAGGGGAGACTTTGTTACAGAAATCCTCTTGGTGAAGTTGTATTTTGAGGAGGCTCTGTGGGGGTTGGGAGGGAGTGCCTTCTCTATCTGCTCGTCTGCTCTTTACCAGCTTCCAGTTTTCTATATTGGAGGTTGAGGTGATTCAGTGGAGGAGGACTTGCCTTGTCCCTAGCCATGGTCAGAGAGCCAGGTAAGAGGGACTAAGGGTCATGGACACATGACAGTATTGATGGGAGTAAAAGGACAATTTTTAGTGAACTTTTTGTCATCTGTGAATAGTGCCACATGGGGTACAAGTTGTGTTTCCTTCAATTACAAGTAACAAGGCCAGGAGTGCAGCTGGCAGCGGTGCTCCTGACATGAGATGGTCACTCATTTTTTTATTCTTGAATATAAAGCCACTAAATTTGTTTTTGGCCTGTAAAATTACTGCCTCCTTTATTAACTCTTTAGGAAATTCCTTCAGGCGCAAGAGGTAATCTGGAGAACCTTAATTCTTTTAGCAATGAGAATATTACTTTATTTTGGTGGGAATATTTATGATGTGAATATGCTGTAATAGTCGACAACTTGAGGACATTTCAGCTTGGGCTCCAGAACAGAGGTGGTGATATGGAGGCAGCATGGATATAGCATGTACTGCATTGCTGTCTGTTTTGTAGAGAACAACCCCCACCCCCCGGCCCCGTCCCGGAGTTTACAGCAGAGCAGAGGGAGCTACTCAGATTAGCTCTTAACCTTTCTGAGCTCATGTAGTAGCCCTTTTAGGATGTGATGAAAGTCACTGAGACTATTGAAAACCACAGCCCTGTGCCACCCCATAACTTTGCTAGGCCCAGGTCCTATAGAGAGCCAATGATCAGTTTCACATGCAGAGCCCCAGCCCTAGGAAGAGAAAACACCTTGACGCTGAAGTCTTGTGTGTTTCTCTGTTGCAGTCAGTTCTGCTTTCCCCAAAAGCTTGTGTGTTGTAGAGGCAGCAGGTTAAAGCAGGGATTGATTTTTTACATCTAGACTGCCTTTGACTCAGAGGGTCTTTCAGAAGGAGAGGTCCTGACCAGAGTCTGGGGTTGGGGCTCTTCAACACTTGAGGGTGAGAAGAGGCTAAGGAAGCTAGAGAAAGATGTCCTGTCACCTGACCACCAAGAATGGAGTCTGCATCCAGGCCCTGAAGCTTCTCTCAGACCCTGTGCCTGATTTGCTTAAAGATTGTGTCTCAGTCCTTGTGCAGCTGCATTTATACTCCTTAGATGTGAGGCACAGTTGTTAAGCTCTTAGCAGCTGCACAGCTGACAGTCAGGTGTCAGGCAGGTGGTCTGGCATTGTTGGATCATACATCACAGGAGCACTAGGGGACTCCCTGGAGGTCTGCCACAGCTGGGACACAGTGCTGTGCTTGGCTGTGGAGAGCAGGCCCTACCTTTTTCTGTTGGCGCTTCCTCCTGGAGTTCTTGCAGCAGGGAAGCTGACAAGGCCGTTTGGTTCAGCTCAGATGTTAGTTCTCTGATCTTCCTGCCCTGACATCCCTGCTCCTCACCAGTAGTCGGGTTGTGCTTGTGCCCTTGTAGGCCCAGAAGCACTGACTTTTCCAGTTACCTCTCTTGTTTACATTCAGGGCTTTCTTGTATCACAGCCGTCTGTTTGCTGGTTTCATTTTATCCACTTCAGTTTTCTTTGTAAAGGAGATTGTAGTGAATGAAGGAAGGTTTGGGAACATGCATTGTTCTTGCCTCAGCTTTCCTGAGAGTTCTCAGGTATCTGGGAAAGGCTGATGGGGAATTTTTTGGAACCATTGGTGTCCCTCTCTATGTGGGAACTCCACAGCCTGTGGGCATTTGCAAGGCTCCCGCTCACAATCTGTCTACTTCCTTGGAGACCTTGTTAAAAAGGTCTCATGGCTTCCTGAACTGTAATCAACAGGGGCACCAAGACCTTTCCCTCACCTTCCTTCAGCAAGTACTAGAGTCCTTAGGAGCCTAGGTACTATGTTTCCCTCCGATCTTGATCAGCCAGACAATGGTGTATCTACCTCATTTTGAAGGTTCTTTTGCCTAGTTTCATTCCTCAGTGGATCCTTCCAGAGGTGTTAATGTGGTCTATTCACTGCCTGAGAAGGCCGATGGTCAAGCGGAGTGCTCCTCCTGTGCCAGAGACACGGTGCCACCTTCCACGGTGTCATAGCTACTCCCTGCTGGTCTCCAACCTAGAGTTTCTAGGTACTCCTCCTCTGGTGTTGCTGCATGCTGGCCTGTACCTTTCTGGGAGCTTGTTCCCTGCTGATTATATTCAGAACTTACAGAGGAATGAATCCTAGGTTGACAGTCTCTACCCTTATGAGGTCTTTGATAAGAGAGTTGTTGAGAGTTTAAGAGAAATCTCACTCTTGCTTGGGCTTGGACTCCCTTTTTAGTAGTCCTAGGGGGATCGGGCAGGCCTGTGCACCCATCCCTGAAGGACACGAGGCCAAAGGGCTCAGTCATTACTCCCTCAGCCCTGCCCCTTTGCAGCTATGCAGAAGCTTCAGGGCTTGCCCTGTCCCTTTAGTCAGCCCCCCCCCCCCCCCCACCCCCAGCAGGAAGCACCTCTAGAAAGCAGAGAGCATTGCATCCAGGCCCTTTGAAAGGCACGAGAGTAAAAGGCCCCAGGGTGGCCACTGTTGCCAACAAGTAAATTCTCCAGAGCCAGCTCCAAGTAGTTAATTGTTGTGTTTTCTCCTTTCTGGAAAGTGGCAGTTAACTCTGCTCAAGCATAAATGTGTGTATGTAGGTGTTTCCTTCCTAAAAGCTTCCTGTAAGCCTAGTGCATAACCTAGTCTCTCTGTCTTCTTCCCTTTCAGCGGACAGCTCTGACAACTCTGATTTGGAAGATGACATCATCTTATCTCTGAATGAGTGAGGGACCATCATCATGTGGAAGACATTCTTGACAGGCGAGAAACTGAGTCAGATGAATTCAGAACACCTTCCCTTCCCCATCTCCCAGGGCTGTCTTTTAAGGAACTGCATGCCCTGCATTCAGAGGAATATGGCTTAGAGAGCCTCACTGGAATCTGAGGGTCCTTCTAAAACAATAACAACCACAAAAAGACAACAGGGTTTAGGCCCTATTCTGCTTCCCCCCTTCTCCTAGGATGGACAGCTCTTTCCTCAAGGGGGGGGGGGAACATGTCTCTGGGGTTATTTCACAATATATTTTCTTTGTATAACGTTCTTTACTTAAAGAACAAGAAATAGTTTTTTATAAAACTTAAAAAGAAAAAAAAAACAGGCATTTATAACTGAGGGTATGAACTTATATCCACCAGGTCTCTTGTCCCTGCACTTCATTTTCTATGGAAGAAAATGATGTCTAAAGAACAATACAGAGGCATTTTTACATACGTATTTAAATGAAAAGGAAAATCGTGGTTTCTTAAATTGATAAGGATTAAGAATATTTTATTATAAATATAATATATGATTTTTTAACCTGTTTTGTTGCCTCATATGCTGTCAGGTTAATTTGCTTTCCTTTGTGCCCGAGGTGGGGAGGAAGGCACTGCTTGTTTGCTGAGTAAATGCCCAGGTTCACCCACCTTCATGGTTTGGGGGCAGCAAGGTCGTTGTGGATATTGGTTTTGTGGAGTTGAGGGAACTTAGGATATAAGTTCACTCCCTCTATTTTTCTTTGTGATTGTTTTTCAAAAATTTTTTTCTTCCCTTTCTCCCCAATGTGGAAATTACAAATCAAAGGCCTTTTTTCTTTAATGTAAAGTGTATTTATTTAAAAAAAATACAAAATAAACTACAAGTCTGTCTTTGTTTGTTCATGGCCTTTCCCTGTTCTCTTTACCAAAGTGTGATGGTCCCTTTCCCTGCAGCTCTAGCCAGCCAGTAGAGAAGACGCCTTCTGGGAGAGGCAGTCCAGGATGGCGGTGAGAACACATTCTGCCCAAATAAAGCACTCTGGGGAGAAAAGTAGCTTAGTCACAGTGTCTAAACCTGGTCTGCAGCCGTGCTCCAGAGGGAGTAACGGTCTGTGCCCGAGAACCAACCACGTGGGGTGGAGGAGAGGCTTGGGCATTGTCCACCATGGGCACCTCTCTCTGTCCCAGACTGACTCAAGAAGGCAGCTCTGCCGTACGTGTTTGGTGGAACTGGCAAGTTAGGGGTCCTGGGGAGTTTTGGAGAAACATGCTGGCAAAGCTAAGGAGTGAAAACGTTTTGGCCATCTCTATAGTCGGGTGGGTGACTGTCACCAGTTTCCTCAAGGGACAGTGATAGCAGACCGGAGTTGTTCACTTTTGGCGGTTTGGGGGCAGCGGGGGCTTGGGCAGCCTGGGTTTGCAGATGCAGTCTCGGGCCTCCAAAATCAGCCTGCGGTTGGTTAAAACTGCGCTACTGCCAGGGAAGTGCCACATGCTCTGACCTTTTCACTGACCCCACCTCACCCTGCTTTCCTTCCCAGTAAACAGACCTGTCTCTTCCTTTGAGTTCGCTCAAGTAATAGCTTCTTGGTTTCTATTATGTAGGTATCACATGGCTAGAGACTTTCTTCTCCCTTTGCCAAGAGAAGAGGGGACAAATTTGGTTGTGAAGTAAACAAGCAAGACAACATGGCTAAAACTCACCAGGGGCTGGCAGAGCCCTGTCGGGCTTTGGAATACCATACAATTTGTCACACACACAAACGCGGGCCTGTGTCAGGTAGCTAGCTCTTGGTCCTTTAGAGAGCAGAGGTCTCAGCTTCATGCCTCAGCTTTAGTGGGTTGCTAACACCTGACCCGTGGTGTAGCCTTGATTGCTGGTGCTGGATGCAGAAGAAAGCAGGTTAAAAGGCCAAAAGTAAAAGCGCTATATTCTAGACAGGAACTCAGCTGAGCCACTGGCTGTGTCCCTAAACTCTGCTGGCAGCTCTTGGGAGTGCCTACGGGTCTCTGGGGTGGAGATGAGGACCTCCAGCAGGAAAGCAAAGTTCTGGTTGACTTGACAACGTGCCTTTAGGGAAGAGCCCTGAGAGGCTTGAGACATCAGCCCTATTTCTTACTATACCAGGGCTTAAGATTGGAGTCACTTAGGAAGAAATCTGTACAATACTAGGAAACCAATGAGGAGGCAAACTTTTCTTCACTTTTTTTTTTTTTTTTTTGCCTCAGGTTGATTTTTTTTTTTTTTTTAAAGCAACCCTTCAGAGAGGACCCGAACCCCCAGGTGGAGGTGCTTATGCCTGCAGTTAAATTGTTCTCTCTGGAGCAGTCTGAAATCAACCAGTGCCTTGACCACCTGACTTACCCTTACTAGTGCTGGCCAAGGCCTGAGAGAAGTTCACAGAACCTGCTGTGTCTTAAGAGCCAAAGGAAGGAAGTGGTTGAGAAGAGGGTCCAAGGAAGAGGAGGAGGAAGGTCACACAGTAGGCGTGGCTCTTTACTAAAACTCTGTATTTCCTTTTGGGAACAGAGAACACCTATCCCTGAAGAGCGGACAAGTCAAGAGTTGAAGTGTCTTCTCCAGGTTTCCATCTGGGAATGCTAGGAGGTGTAGTATTCTGGGTTCTGAGCACCCACTCTGTGAAGGATCAGCCCAAAGAAGTTTGGGACTTAAGGGGCAAGGCACCTCTGGCCTGTGTGTGACCCAGGCATTTCTCGAAGATCTGCAGGAAGCCCTGTGTTGTGCCTTCAGGTCACCCCTACCTCGCTTGCTCTGAACAAGATAAGGGCCACTCCTGGCATTATGAGCTACCCCAGGATGGTGGAGCTGTGGTCAGCTGCCCGTCCCCCCCCCCCCCCCCCATAGACTTGCTTAGATACCCTGCAGGTGTTGCCACAGCTCAAGTACAAACAGACAAATAAACACATTTAACACCTCCTTTGTTAAGGTTTTCTGTTGTGAACATGCTTGTTCTCTCATGAGTACCAGCTTTAGCCCAGTGAGCAGTACATGCCCAGGCACCTTACCCTGTTCATTTTAAATCTCCAAGGTCCCTAAAAGCCACCTCCTTCATTGTCCTTGTGGACAAGCATGTATTCTCCATGCAGGATACACTGAGCCTCAGCCTCCACTTCACAGCTGTCTCAAAACATCTGGCTGTCACCTGTGTTGCCTTGCCCCAGCTGGGGTAATGGGCCAGGCCAGGAGAGTGGCATGGCCCACAGAACCTAGAGTTCCTGGCCTTTTGGGGGTTCATTTCTCTTACTGGGGCTTCTGCTGTCCCTCAGCTCTGACAATGAGCCTTTTGGGACATGGTGACAACTGCTGTATGACTGGTTTCCCTCTCTGGTCTCCAATGGTGCTGGCTTCATTTGCCCTATGACCTCACTAGAGACCAGTGATGACAGCATTAGTAATTCTTTAAAGAGTCCCTCCCAGCTCAAGGATGCCTCCACATTGCCCCCTAGCTTGGGCAGTGCTAGTCAAAGCCATTCAAGCCAACAAGCCAAAGCTTGGTACCTGTGACCACATTCCCCACAGAAGCACCTTTCTTCCAGTGGTTCCACCTCAGCAGCAGGGCAAGAGGCTGAGGCACTCTCTCTTACCTTGCACCTGAGAAACAGGTAAGCCAGTTAAGAGCATCCTCCTAACCCATCATGTTCCCTTGCAGCATTGCAAAAATTCTTCCGTCTGGGGATTCAATGTCCCTCACAAAAGCTCTAGTTACTGGGCAGAGGCCTGTTCCTTTGACACATCAGCCACAAATAACCAAAGGAAGAACCAGAATTCACAAACATTGGGTCAAGTTCAAGAATTAGCCCAGAGAAGCTTCCTGTCACCCTCCATTCCGACACCTGGCCTCTAGTGTCCCTGGGAGTTTGAGGCAGCTCAGTCTCCAACTGAGCATTCCTGGGCTGCCACATTAAGGCTGCGAGGCTGAACAAGAGGGGGAGCCTGCGTGGATATGTGAGAACGAGGCCCCTTGGCACCAATATTACACTGTTCTTCCCCATGACTACAAGACCACACAACTGCTAGACTACCGGCTCGCAAAAAGACCTCAAGATCGGGCACCTTGTCCAACAGCTATACCTCAAGTGGATGAACACGCACGTTTAGGGCAAGAGAACAAAAACTCCAAAACTACCACAGCTGCTGGTTATAGACCTTAGGCTCACCCCTTTCCTTTGCATGGGCTTTGCTCAGCCAGGCAAGGTAGGGTCCAGAGGCAAATTGAAGCCCACCTGCTCTCAGCCAAGGTTAAAAATGTGAACGCAGTCCTGACTCAGCCCAAAGAGCTGAGGGACTGAGAGCGGACAATCCATCAGAACTCTGAGCTACACCAGTGCCGCAAAGATGGCGCATTTGTGTGCAGTGGGGAAAAACTTGATTAAACCAAGACTCTGAACAGGATTAAAAATCCATCCTCTGACAAAGGCTTTACTGACAACTTTCCATACAGTTAGTCAAAAAATAAAAAAATACAGAACACAGCAGACAGTATCTTGTACACTAGAAATCAATGTGACAGGAGTCCCTTTGCTCATCGCTGTAAAAAAACCCTCAAAAATCTAAGAACTTAGTGTTGGTAGGGGTCAGGACTCTGGTCCCCCACCAAATGAACCAAAATAACCCAGCAGAGAATTCAAACCAAGGGAGTAGGAGGTGGGGAATCAGATTTTAAAATGACTGCTTTTGTGACACAAATGCGGAGCTGGAAACAGGTCTGGGCTAGGCAGTGTCTCTTACTATAACTATCACCATGTGTTCTTCTTCTAGCTTGCCCAATGTCCTCAGTGCTGACTGGAGGTACTGCTGTGAAAAGTCACAGGGCGGGAAGGCATAGAGCATGCCCGTGCTGTCTCTGCCCTTGGAACCACCCACCGGCAGGCTGATCACCCCCGCGGCCTGCTTCTGTTTCAAGTAGGAGACCAGGTTCCTGAGAAGCCGCCTCTGTAGGCCTGGCTCCACCGTGGGCATCCCCTCAGTGCCAGGCCCGCTGGGGGTTGCCTGGGTGGCTAGAAGCACTGCATAGCCATTGGGGCTCCCCTGCTTGATGCGCCGTGTGACCTCATCGAGCTTGGGCTGGTCCAGTCGCAGGCGCTGGGCGATCTTCAACTGGGTCAGCTTGCTCCCAGAAGTGTGATCTTTGAGGAGGCCGGTGATAACCCCTTGGTCCCCCTCTAGGATGTGCATAGATGTCGGGAAGCAACTGTTTTTCAACACTAGGAGCCCATTCCAACCCAGCTGCAGTGTCTGGGCATACTCAGAAAGATTCTTGAGCTTTTTGGTCTCGTGTTTTGGCTCTTCCAGAGGCTTGGGCTCAGCCTCAGAGGTCCGATGATTGCGCTCGCTCTCTCGTGTCTTCTTCCCGTGGGAAGAGTCTGGAGCCTCATGGTGGTGGTGGTGACTCCGCTCCTCAGCCCCATGTCTGCTGTTGCTGAGAGAATTGCTGCTTGACTCCTTGGTCCCGTCACTGGCGTGGTTCTCTTTACGGCTGCGCTCAGGAGTGCGATCAGAGCCCCGGTCCACCTGCTGCCCACCACCCTTGGTCCTGCTCCGTTCCTCGTAAGGAGAGTGGGTTGTCCTCCCGCGGTCACTGGAAAGGCTCCTCCGCTTCCGCCTCTCCTCCCAGGGCTTGGGCAGGCCCCGGTCCCCATCTCCCCAGCGTTCCCCACTCCGGCTGCGCACCGAGCGGCTGTAGCCCTCCAAGCTGTTTCGCCGGTCAGAGCTTTTACTAGGGCTGGTCCAGTCCCCTTCCAAAAAGGTCCGGTCTCGGTCTGAGTACAGGAGGTGTGGGGGGGTCCTATCCCGCACGCGCAGGTCAGCATCCAGGTTTCGGTGCCGGGTATATCCATCCGGCAGCAGCTCATAATGCACGGGGAGGGGTGAGGGCTGGTACTGCTGGGGATATCGAGTCTCCTCTGCTTTGGCAAAATCCACGCGCAGCCTTCGGTCTGGACCACCCAAGGGAAAGCCCCTCATTTTTGCACAGGCAGCCTGGGCTGCATCCAAGCTCTCATACTGGATGTAAGCAAAGCTATCTCCCTTGACGTGATCAATGGTTCGAATGCTCCCAAAGCGATCAAACTCCCGGGCCAGAGCGGCCAATGAGGTGTTAGGTCCCAGGCCACCCACCCATAGGCGAGTGGTGGGGTTGGCCTTGCCATAGCCTATCTTAATGGGGTTGCGGCCAATCACCCGGCCTGACATGGCCACCTTAGCCCTGTGGGCCATGTCTAAGTTCTGGAACTTGAGGAAGGCATACGCACCGCCCTGGCCACGGGCAGGTCTCTTGATGACCACCTCCTCGATGATGCCGTACTTCTCGAAGGCCCGCCGCAACTCCACCTCAGACACGCTGTGGTCCAGGTTCCCGATGAAGAGGTTGCGCGTGGCGCGCTGGTCGTCCTCAGGCATCAGGTCCTCCTCGCACACGGCCGGGTAGCCGTAGGGACGCCCGCGATCGTCGTAAAGCCCGTAGTAGTCCAGGGCCCGCTCCCGGGATAGTCCCACTGCGGCAGCGGCGGCAGCATCCAGGGCAAAGGCTGCGGCAGCGTGGCGAGCACGGGGCTCCCGCAGCGGCGGGGCGGCTACGGGGGACAGCGAGCGCTGCTTATATTGGTAGCCACTGTGCAGTGGCAGGTAGCCTAGCGGGTCCGCGGGGGCGGGGGGACCTGGGGGCGGCGTGGAGGCGGCAGCGCTGCTGCTGCTGCTTCGCCGGCTGCTCCCACCGCCGCCACCACTGCCGCCGCCGCCGCCGCCGCCGCCGCGCAGGTACACGGGCTCCACCTTGAGCGGCCGGTCGTAGAGCAGCAGCTGGCGGGCCAGGGCGTGCTGGCGGGCCTCGCGTGCGTCCTGCGGATGCCGGAAGTTCACGTAGGCCACGCGGCCCAGCTCTGGCGTGTGCGACAGGCGCAGGCTGATCTCACCGAAGCGCTTGAACTGATGGAAGAGCCGGTCCTCGAGGTGCTCGGCGGGCAGCGCAGGGCTCAGGCTGCTGATGAGCAGCGTCTTGTACTCAGGTGCGGCCGCCGACGAGCCGGGACCCGCGGGCTCGGTCCCGGGCGGCGGCGGAGGTGGCGGCAGCGGAGACGCGCGGGGCGAAGCACCTGAAGCGCCTGGGTCCCCGGAGGCCTTGCCGCCGCGTCCCCCGCCGCCGGCGCCCGAGCCCGAGGAGCGGCCGCTGCTCGCACGGTGATTCGCGTCCCCGGCGCCGCGGCCGTCGCGATGCCCACCCCCGCCGCCCCCGCTACCGCGGGGTTTGTCGCGGGCCCGCGTTGGAACGGGATGCTTGGCGCCGCCCGAGGCCTTGTGCGCTGCCCGCCGCCCGCCCGCCTCCGCCTCCCGTTCGCGCTCCCGTGGCCGCTTGGCCGACGATGACGAGCCGCGCCCGCTTGGGCTCGAGTCTCGCTCGCTCTGCCTCTTCATGGCGCCGGCGCAGCGGGCGGGCGGGCGGCCCGCAGGCCCCTCACAGCGGCGGCGGCGGCGGCCGAGGAGGCAGCGCCCCCGGCGCCGCCATCTTGGACAAAAGGACTCGGCGCGGCGGTGGCAGCGGGGCGGGGTGGGAGCAGCGCCCAGGGGCCGGGCGTCGCGTTATCAGGCTGCGCCGGACTGTCACGTGACCCGGCGGCGGGCGGGGCGAGAGCTGCGCCGGCATACGTCATCGGACGGCGCCTCTCCGTGCCACGTGACCCCGGGTGGTCTTGAAAGTGAGCTCTGACGCCACCCCGCGGCCAAGGCTCTGGGCTACGCGGAAATTCATGGCCCTCCTGAGAGCCAGGCTGGCTTGCACTGACTCTGACCCCCGTGGGCTGCGGGCCCTGGGTGTCCCACGACGCGTGGAGTAGGAGTGGCAGCGTCTGTGGGCGCCGGGCTCCCGGGTCTTAACCCAGTGGCTCTTTACGTGGCCTCCCCCAAATCCCCACCACGGCCGTCTCCCGACTAGGGTCCAGAATGGACAGGCGCGAGAACCTCCGTAGGCCCCGTCCAGGACCCACCGCCCACAGAACAGGCATCCTCAGCGTTCTGGTATCCTATGCAGTGATTGCCGTAAAGGCCGCGAGGCCATGGGCTCTGAATGCACAAGGCCAGACCTGGCAGGCGAGCCAGCAAACCTGCCGTTTACCAAGTGGGAATAGGCTCCTTGGCGCCACTGGGCCTACCCTCTGCTGCAGCCACCTGAGCAGACAGTGGGCTGTAAGGACAGGGCCACGGAGCCATGGGTGAAGACAAAGCCAAATCCAGTAGTTACCACAGCTTGCCACGCTTACCTCTGGCTGACCAGTGCCCTTCTGTTCACCTCCAGGCGAGATGTGGGGCCAGTGGGGTGGGTGGAATGAATTCTGCCCAGGCGCCCAAGCCCCCTCAGGATGGCTTCATTCCCCTGAGAGCTGTTGGAAGCATTGCAGAACCTGACCCAACTTCAGCAAGGCAACTGTGGGGTGGGTTAAAGCCTACCAGCTCCTCCTCCTCCCACAACCATAAATAAACCACTCCTGGAACAGCTGAGGCAGGTGCAAGGGGGAAAGCTTACACGAAAACACCTGTAACATTGCCAGAACTGACCTACACTTCCAGAAGAGACGAGTTAACCCTTTATCATAGATAACCTCGGGGGTCAGCCCTACAGTGGGAGCGGTTGTTGTTTTCCCTGTTCTTGTGTTCAGTGTGGCCTATAGGCCATGGCCATCCATCTCCTAAGGCTTCTGCCTTTAGCTGTGGATTTTCCCAGTGCCTGTAAGGGGCTCAGGACACTGCACTTGTCAGATCCGAACAGCTCATTCTCCAAAACAAGGAAGTCTTGGCCTGAGAAGTGGCTCAGCCTTGCTTTCCTCTTAGACGTGGTGTTGCAGATGTGCAAAATGTGGGGCCACTGCATTAGTGGATGCCACTGCAGGCTGTGACAAGGCCTGTGTAGGCAAACTGAATTTAGCAACTGTATAAATAAACTGCAAAAAAGGAAGACTGAAGTCTTTCTTGGAAAAGCACAACTGGTCTTTCCCTTCAGGTGGTCTCTGCAGGCCCGAGAAGCAGAGGGGTGTCCACCAAGCCACAGCTTACACTGACAACTGGGTTCCCCAAGAGCCAACCCCAGAAGTAACTAAAAAAAACAGACTCTGGAGACACTGGGGACAAGACCTCAACTATTTTAGACTTATCTTGGGTAAACAAAGGCAAAAGGCAAGCTCTCACTGACTCTTTGTATAAACCGACCCCTGCATATCTCACAAAACCCCAATTAGGCATCAGAGGCTTGGGACTGACCCCACACCACAAACTCGGATGACCAAGTAGATGGCCAGATCTGGATGGTGCTTGGTGGAGGAAGCCAGCCTAAGAGCATCTTTAGAAATGTGATGGTACTGAACACAGGCAGCTACTGAAGTCATCGTTCCAGAAAACCATACTAAACATACCCTCAGTCCTGCTCGGACCCAGCCCTGATATAAGCCCCTCCCTTGCACACCAGATTCAACCCCCTGTGCTCTGCCAAGAGGCTGTTCGGCCTCCAGCTCCCCAGGTGGGACTTCCACTCCAAGTCACCTCGGGGTGAGGCATGGGACCCAGTCTTCTCCCGGGCTTGCCTCCAGTCCTGCACGAGCCCCCATGTCTCAGCCCGTGTCCTGCCTGGCATCTCCGGCACTGGCGGCCAAGGGGCAGATGTGAAGATAGCAGACAACTCTTGTGAACTGGAAAGCATAAACTGCTGGGATCTTCGTTAGGGCTGAAATCCTATTTCAGATTCACTTTAATTCTCCAGGGACAGCTAGAAATGTTCTTCCTTTAATAAAAAATTCCCAAACACACTTTGAAGTCCTAGAGTAAACCAGCAACAGAACAAAGTGAACCCCCCAGGGGGCGCTGTAGAGCCAGCATCGGCAGGAGAGCTCCAGGCTTCACACCTGACATTGTCAGGAGCCTGCCTAAAAAATAAATTACAAAAAGGCTGCAGGGAAGACGCAAGTGGAATGCTTTCCCCACAGGTGCAGCAGGGGGCGGGCAGACTACAAATCAGTCCGTGAACCGGCTGCCTTGGGGGCATATTTAGGCATCAGTTCATTAATCTTCCGGATGTAGTCAGACTTCTCCGCACAGCCTTTGCACGTCTCCCCCCAGTCGTCCAGGATCTTCTTGAGTTCTTTAACCCGGAGCTTCTTCAGGTCCACTGTGCTCAGATCAATCTGCTTGTCTGGAGGAGAGAGTAGGGAGAGCTCGTGGGAGCGGCCACGGACCCTCATAGTCCTGGGATGGGTCACCCCAGCACAGCCTCCCATCCGCTAAAACAAGCAGTCCTACTGGTCTGAGAGGGACAGACGTTTCCAGACACCTGCAGGTGTGTGTCTGTGCCCACTGCCCTGAACTGGGGTAACTGGCCTGGGCCCTTTCACCTGAAGGCTGGTCTCACGCTGGCAGCATCCACCCAGACATGCAGTATTGCCAAGGACAGGGATGGGGGCTACATGGTTCTTACAGGAGAAACCTTACAGGAGAAATGTGGTTCCCACTCCAAGTGCCTTAAAAAATAGTCACAGTAGAGGTCAAGTCACTGTAGAATGACAGCTCCACAGTGACAGAGCAGAGAGACCCCCTAGCTCCAATTTCCCAACACAGGCCCTGGTCAAGAGCTTACTCTCTCCACAACCACTTGTGACCACAGAGAGACCTTGAGCCAACAGCCTGTCAGGTCACGGTCAGGAGACTGGGCATCCTTGACACAAGTGGACAAACACAGGCCCTTGGACACTCAAGTCACAGTAAAATATGCTGGTGCTGCTTAAACTTTACAGACAAGGACAACTATTCCTGGTCCTGTTTCTGAGGCCTGCTTTTCCCCACCAGTGATGTCGGCAAGAGAGATGCTGTAGCAGCTGGAACTCCTGGCCTGCCTGTCCGCACACAGCATTTCTCTTCAAAATGAGGAAGATTGCTGGGCCTTCAGAGCTTATGGCCAGGAAAGGTCAGGCCACATCCCTTCTCTGCTCAAAATCCCATGTTCCCAACTTGACTCAGATTAAAGATCTGAAGCCAAATCTTCACCAATCTGCAAGGCCCTCTGTGCCCTGTCTACCCGCCATGCCTCTGGCTGCCTCTGCACTGCCTGTTTGCTCAGCCTGGAATGTTCTCCCTTTAGCTGTTCCCCTTGGCTAATCCACCGCCTGCCTCCAAAGTATGTTGAATGTCACCTCCTCAGTGAGCCCTATTCAGACCTCCACCCATGAGGCCAGATCCACCCTGCCCCTCACTTAGCACAGTCTACCCGGCTATAAAACTCACGAGGCTCTCGTTTCTCACCTGCCTCTCCCAGCTACAAAGTTGACTCCTAATGCCTGAGCTCAGAGGGTCCGTGTCTGTTAAATAAGGTTTAGCCACACTCACCATACTTTAGCTCACAGATCTGGCTGTCCTTCTTTTTGAGCTTCTCACAGACCTTCTCCACAGGGATGTGGTGGGCCAGGGGCTTCGACACCTCGTTGATGATCTTAGTGGCAGCGTCATCTGTGGCCCCAATGTAGTAGCACTGCAGCAAGAAAGGACAATGACCTTCAGGAGGTTTCCCTTGAAAGCCTTCTCCTCCACAACACACTGATATCTCAAAACATCTCTTTGCCAGGACCCCCTTTCCCCACGCCCTCTCTGTACCAGCGGTCAGATTCAGTCAGCGTAAACCCTGGGCTCTTAATACATGCTCAGTCCCAGAGCTGACAACCTCCAAATAAGTTTAAGAGTCGCCAGGATTCAGACTTTTAAAAAAAAAGACACACAGGGGCGCCTGGGTGGCTCAGTCGGTTAAGCGTCTGACTTCGGCTCAGGTCAAGGTCTCACAGTTCGTGAGTTCGAGCCGCGCATCTGGCTCTGTGCTGACAGCTTAGAGCCTGGGGCCTGCTTCCAATTCTGTGTCTCCCTCTCTCTCTGCTCCTCCCCCGTTCATGCTCTCTCTCTCCTTCAAAAATAAATAAAAACATTTAAAAAATTAAAAAATAAATAAATAAAAATAAAAAAAGACAAACCAGCGATTGCCAGGGAAATTAAAGCTACAAAAATCATCATTTCATTAGGGCTCTTGTCCCAATTCAGCACTGGCGTACCCTGTGCCCACTTTGTTATCTTGTGTCCTTGCACGTGGCCTCTGAACACTCACATGGTTGTTCCCTCTTCCTGGGATGCTCTTCCCTCCTGCCTTGCAATGACAACTCTTCCTCAGAGAGATTCTTGACTATTTTGCCTAAATCAGCATCTCCCCTCTCTGCCAGAGCACTGTGGTCTATTTTCTGCTGGACACTCATCCCACTGCTGTCATTTGTTTGCCTGTCATTTCTCCCCACTGATACTCCCAGTGCCCAGCACCCAGTACGTGCTCATTCAATACTAACAGGGTAACAGAACCTCACAACTGCAGAATTCATGAAAACACTGGAGACTGGAGTCCCACACTAGCATACTAACAGAACAGTTAACCTCCTGAACAGGCTAGTGGGCAGGGCCAGCCAGGGAGGGTAACCAGCTACTCACCAACCGATTCTCTTTGCCTCTTGCTTCCCGGCAGAATTTTATAAGCTCTTTTTCAACAGAGGATGGTGAGAATGTGACATCTCGATCTTTGAGGTCCTGATAAAATCTTCCCAGATAAGAGATACAGACTGGAAAAGAGAGGGAAGGGAGATGCTCAGCAATCACCAAGGTGCACCCCAATCCACCAGGAGGGAACTCCGTCATCAATTTAAATAGCAGACAAGGTGAGAGATGAGTTTTTCCATCACCGGGTTTTCTCAGGTGCCCACGGGTGGGCAGAACCCACCTCCGGGTTGCTGGGGTCCCTTGGTACACCTAGGGCACATGGGGAACGAGCATCACCCAGTGACCCACACATGGCTCCTCCCTGCTCCTTCCATAAAGTTTAAGCCGAGATTGAACACGTGTCCTTGGGATGGACTCACTGTGACCTCAGAAGAGGCCAAACCGGAGGGCGAAGACAAAAACAATCCAAATGCTTCTCATTTCCAAATACAACATCGAACCCGAGGTGCGGCTTCGCAGGCCCACCGGCCCCAGAATGGTGCCCATGGCCGGCCCTGGGGACTCCCGACCTGGGCCAGGGAGAGCCTCTGCCCAGTGATGGGAAAGGAAAGAAACTCCGGCGTTATCTCAATTTCAAGCCAAGTTTTCTGCACGATCTAGTCCCAACTTTTTCTTGTTGGACCAGTTTCCTAGGCCCAGGAACTGTTTTCTAGGCCGGCGTCCGCCCCTCTTCGGGCGGACCCCGCTGGGACGGCCGCCGCCCCCGCCCGTTCCAGCCCCGGCCTCTCGGCCGTTCGGTGGTTTGGGTGGGTTCAGAGCCGCCGCCAGGCCGGCCTCGGTGCGCGGACCCCGGCCCCGCCGCACCTTCGCAGTCGCCTGGCCGCAGAGCCCGGCCGCCCGGCAACACGCTCAGAGCCAGCGCCACCGCCAGCCCCTGCGTGGCCCACATCCTCCTCCTCCTCCACCGCCGCCGCCGCCGCCGCTGCCGGACTGAACCGCGCCCGCCGTGAGGAGCTGCCTCCGGGTCCCGGCCGCGCGCCGTAGTTCCCCATTGGCGGGCGGACCCCGCGCCCTCCCACACGCCGCACTCTCATTGGTCCACGCGCCCGGGAGCCCAGACGGGCCGCTCCACGCTGCCCTTTCTTATTGGCTGGTAGCTTCGCCCGCCCTTGGCCCTAGACAGTTGTCGGCCGCTGATTGAACCAGGGGGGCCGGCAGGAAGCGGCCGCGAAGGCGGCGGAAGGGGTCCGGGCCGCCATCTTGAGTAGGGGCAGCAGCTGTGACAGAGGCGGGGCGCCGCGGACTGGTGTGGGGTTCGGCTTCAGCTTTGCGCCAGACTTGTCCCGAGTAGTCCGTGCTCTGGGACCCACGTCTGCCCGAAAAACCCCTCCCCGCCCCGGGGCCCCAAGGGCAGGCAGGGAGAGCAGACCGCTGCAGGCCAGGTTTCGGGGAGGTTCTTTTCTTTTTTTCAAACGATACCGTGGGCGGAGGATCCAGGCTTCGGGAACGTCTGCGGAAGCTCTTGCGCCCGCGAGGCTGAATGTCCGCATCAGGCCGGAACCCGTCCTGTAGGAGCTAACTGGACGCCGGCCGGGGTGGACAGAAGCTGGGCTGGAGGATTTCTCATTGGAAGAGCCCCCTCCGAGCGGCCGTCCTAGGCCTCGGGGAGCGCCTGGCCTCCTTAGGTGCAGTGGCTGTACGATCCGAGCCGGCCCGCCTCAGCGGGGAGCTAAAGGACTGGCCCGCCGCCTCCGGCTTTCCCACCGAGCCTCAGGATCCCTGGCTGCCGGGGGCGCCTCCTGGGTGGGGGCCCGCGAGTCAGCCGACGAGCACTTGAGGGGGTTTCCTCTTTGGCTGCCCTCCCTTCCAAGTGCAGGGCTTGGCTGGCTGGCTGAAGGCAGGGCGTGGAAAAGGCTGGCTCCGTGCTGAGAGGTTTCTATGGGGCTAAAGGGCTTGGAGCCCAGCGACAAGGGATGGAGAGGGGCACTTGGGCTGCTCCCATTCAGTGAATTCAGTGGGTCAGTATCAGGTATTCATCTTTAATTCACATCACAGCAGTCAAAGGAGTGGGGAAAGGGGGAGAATCAAGTGGCAGATATTTACATCTAAAATTCACATTACTTGTTGGATTTAGAACATGCTACCACAATATATACAGTAAAATACCTTTTGGGACACTAGTACAAATTGTTTTTCCTCTTAACTGCTTTCTGGTACAGGTATAAGATAATTTTTAAACCACTTTTTTAAACATAAATACACAAAAAAAATGGTTAGAAGTTTTCTTATTTTAAATAAGCACAGAATGCCAGAGGTTAAAAACACATTTATAGGGCTGAATACCAATTGGACATCACACTCTATACATTTTTTGCTCAAATTCCTGTACAAATACACAGCATTCAAATAGGTATTTACAAATAAGCTTGAACGAATGAAAATCAGTATTTCACAATCTTTTCAGAGGATTCTCATTTCTGGCCTCCCACTTCCCCTCAGACTGGCCGTTCTCCAACAAAAGGGTTTTGGATTATGTCCTTTCATCCAGTTAGGGAAAATGGAAAGGGAAGACAAACCTAGCTTACCTTACATAAAAAAGCAAGGCCAAACGAACCCACAACCCACACTGCCCTCCCTACCCTCCTGTGCTACAAGGTGGAGAAGGTCGATGTTCTTATGTGATGACTGCCTTGTCCAGGGATTGAGGTTCAGAAGTGCCCTAAAATCTAAAGATGCCCTTCTACCTAAAATTCAAATCCAGAGCTAGCCCCCAACTCTCTAACACTTGTGAACACCACATACTCTACGCCTGCCCTCTGAGGTCAGGGTTGCCATGACTCACCCACTCTACCTAGAGCTATCCTTATAATTATCAGAAACGACCCACACTGGTGGGAGACACCCCCAGATGCCCTGAAGGTAATGTGGCCCTCCATCTACCCATTTGGTTACTTGCTGGCATTTCCTGTTCAATAAGCTGGCATTTGTTTACAAGAAAAGAACACCTTGGCTGGCCTTGTCTGTTTGGAAAGGTGGGCTGTGGGGGAAAGGATGGACGTCTAGGGCCCAGGGCCTGGCCAGAAGAGGAACTAGGGGAGAACACATCTGCTCAATAAGGAGAAGGCAGCCTTGTGACCATCAAAGTTGTGAACTTATGCAAATGAAAAAAAAATTTTTGTAGACTTTTTTTTTTAAGTAACTTAGAAGCACCCTGGTAAAATACTATTACCACCCCACCTTATCCCCCCCCCCCCCAAATAATAAACCAAGAGAAAAATCCGTGCCCTGACCTGAAAAAGTTTCCTATAAAGATACCGTTGCGCTCTGCCCAAAAGACTGGGAAGGCTGGAGAAACTGCCCTCCTGCCCACCCTGAACCCTGAGTGGTGGTCCCCGTGGGCTTGGAGGGAGGGGGGGGGGCGGTGAGCTACAGTTGGCCACTTGAGAGAGGATAATTCAACCTGTGTGGCTCTCTGCTTCCAAAGGAGGGGCTTCCTCCCACCCTCTTTACCTAGAAGCTTGCTGAACCTTACCACGAGTCCTCAGGGCTGGAAGCCTGGCTGGGCAGCCAGCCCCACTGCTCAGAGGTAGTGCTGAAAATCCCTGATTCAGGAACTGGATGACAGGCATTCTGGCCACTTCTGAAAGAGGATTTCTGGCCCCTGCCACACCCCAGCCTCGCTCTATACCAGCTTGTCTCTCAACACTTGGCCTCCTGGGCCATGGGGAAGAAGGTTGCTAGGGCCTCTGGCTCCACACCCCCACACAAGCGCCAGGGGGCAGAGGGTGGGAGATAACCTTTGCAGATCCATTCATCAAGGGGGCTCCTGCAGGGCATGAGGTGTATGGAGAATGTAAGGGAGCAAATGGTCAAATAAAAGCGATGGAAAAATCCAAGGTAGAGTGAGAGACAGGGCTGGCCCATGGAAGCTTGGCAGTGTGCCCTGGGCATGCAGTTAGGCCAGGTCACATGCCTGAGCTGGCAGGTTGGCTCAAGCAGCCCCTCAGTCTCGCACTCCTGGATGGAAGAGTGGGCAGGTGGGTAGGCATTTGTGCAAAACGGCTTGTAGCTCCCTTGTCCACCTGTGACATGTAGTCCACGTGGTCCTTGCGATCCCTGAATACAACCATGAGTTCTTCTGTCCACACAGCAACAGAAGAAGTCCCTAGTGCAATTTCCATTCTTCTGTGCATCTCTGCCCTGGAGGGAGGGCCTGGAGCTCCTACCCCTGGGCCCTGCAAAGCTGCAAAGCAATTCTCTCTGTGCAATATCTCCATATAGCTCCACGTGGTCTGGAACTGCAGGAGGAAGAAAGCATCTACTGCACAAAGGAAAGAAAGGAAAACCCATAGAATGGAAACGTAGAAAATGAAATAAAAAGAGAAGCCACAACCCTTCATGCTGCTGCGGCCTCTGTACATGGCAACACACAAGTTCACGGCAGTAGAACGTAGACTCGGGGTGGTTCTCTCCTGAGTGCCAGGCCTCTCTGGCTCCCTGGCGAGGGGACTTGCTTTTCAGACCTGGAGTGGATGGGCAAGCTGCTCACAGAGGGCGGCGTCCCAGCCGCCTCCTTGCCCCTCACTGTTCCCCTCGGCCGTGTTCCCAGGCCATGCGGGCCTGCTCTTCCTTGGCGCTCCCTGGGGGCAGCGAGGCCTTGCGGTGCAGGCCCCGAGGCCTGTCAGCATCTTCACGTAGCAGCACGCCTTCATCGTGCTCCAGGGCTGGCAGGCGGGTGTGGTAGGGCTTGGGTGGCAGCGCAGGTGGGTCCATGGGGTCCTGAGGGATGACACACCCCGGTGCTGAGTGGCTTCGGCATGGCTGGGCCTTGATGGAGTCCAGAACGGCGGACTCAGAGAGGCTGTAGTGGACAGGGAGGTAGGGTGGCTCAAGATCTTCATCTGCATTCCAGGCCTGGCTCGGCATGGAGTCCATGGTGTCAGTTCGAGGTGGGACCTCTGAGGAGTGCCCAAAGTTACTCTCGCTCAGGGAGGACACGCCGCTGCTGGCACTGCCAGACAGTGTAGAGTTGCTGCCGTCCAGACCTGACTGGGGGCTTGTGGGGGAGGCTGGGATAGGGTGGAGAGGAGACTGCAAAGGAAAGGGTGGGCATATTAGAATCCCTTTCTCCAGACAGGTAGGCTGGCCCCCTAGGTGAAGAGAGGACCAAGTACCCGCACATATTGGCTACACATTTGTTTCTTCAGCAGCTGCCTCCCAGCAAGCCAGTGGAACCCCAGAATCAGCTACATTTCTGTGGACAAAAATGGCCCTGGCCTGGCTGGTAGGCATTTATATCCCATGTGGCTCGGGGGTGCTGACAGAAGGGCTGGGTGGGCAGGCCAGTGCAGAGAGCAGGAAGAACCCCAGGGGACATGGGCCAGATGAATGCATTCTGTTGCTAAAATCTGTGACAGAGTCTGTCTTTTCCAACATGCAGAAAAGGAGTTTTCATAAGGCTTTGCTGCCTCCTGTTTCTTGCTTTTGACTGGCCTCTAGTGTAAAATGCTCTCTGATCTACCATGGAAATGTTTTTTCACTTCTTGAACTATAGTGCATCGATACCTAGTGGTGTCAGCAGGGAGCCCCCAAGCCCCTCACTGCCCCTTGCTGACACATTCAGGGTACTCGTGTGTTGCTGTCCCCAGAACCCTCTGACCTCCCTGTCCCCATCGCATTGATTGCAGGACACATGGGTCATCTGCATCACAAGTGTGGCTCTGGCCACCCCCAGCTTCTGCCAGGCTGGTTGCTCTGGGACAGAGGAGCACGGAAGGGCTGTGGTTCTTTTTGTAGACCCAGGAGATTCCAGAGCAGACAAGAAGATTCCTTTCACACTTTTGTGGGGTTGTTGCTTCAATACATTACCTTGCGCAGAGTCCGGGCAGGCAGGGCCGGGGGGGTGTCACCCAGGGGGTGGTGGAAGGCGTCAAAGTGTAGGGAGTAATGACCTGCAAAGGGAATAGAACAAGAGCCTTAGCTGGGGCTTTCTTAGGCTGTGTGCTGGCACATCTTCCAACTGCATGGCTGTGGGAAGAGTCTCCTAGGCACCCCTCAGCATTGAAGGTCACAGAAAAACCTCTTTTTTCACTGAAGTTCTCCAAAACAGGCTGCTGGAGTAAAAGGCACCTGTGCCACACAGAAGGTCAAGAAGGTCAAGTACGGCCGAGCCCATGGAACGGTGGGCCACAGGCAGTTGTAGCTCTCCGACAGGCTGGTGAGGAGCCGGCCAGCACAGTCTGTTCCATTGTCTTCAGCCCCCCTGGTTGGGAAGGCCTTCCTGAGCTCACCTGCTGTACCTGGAAACCTCACGACCCCAAAGCCCAGCAAGCTTCTTCCTGTGGTGGGGATATTTCTTCCTTGGCTGAGTCAGCCTAGAGAACGGCCCATCTTCTTAGTCTCGAGGGCTGCTACCCTCGCCTCTGAGTCGAGTCTGAAACCAGGGGCTATCTGGGGGACCCGCTGGAGGTCTTCTTACCATGCAGCAGGCTTCGGGGAGGCACTGGGGGGGCCAGGATGCGCCCCATGTGGGCAGACAGGAAGGGCTGGGCCTCTCGGGCTCCGCTATCCAGGCTCCAGCTGCTGGGGGCTGCTGGCACTGCTGAAGGGTGGAAACAGATGGCATGAAGGGAGGTTACTTCTGAGCCATCCTCAGGGAGAAGCCCATCTTACAGCCTATGGCTTCTCCAGGTGTGCACTGTGTAGCCAGCACATGTGTGAGTGGCATGCCAGCCCCCCAAAAACACTGGCCACGTGAGACACTGTGGCCCATGGGGGAGAGTGACCAAGGACAGAAGCTGCTTAAGAGGATAGCAGCAGAGTGGACTGACGTCTGAAGAGTACTCAGGGTGAGGCTAGCTGAGAGACAGTGCAGCAAGGAGTGAACATCTGCAGCCTCCGGGATTTGTCAGAAGAGGACAGAGAACAGAAGTGAGCAGAGCAGAGTGGAACGGGCTGATGGGACAGAATGCAGACAGAATGCAGGCCACAGAGCTCCTCACCGTAGCCAAGTCAGGGCTCTCCAACTGCCCTGGCCTAACAGGAAAAGCAGGGAGCACAGGGGGCGGGAGGCACAGACTGCCCCATCCTAGAGCTAGTGCACAGCCAGGGTGTGGGCAGGAGTTGCCCCCCAAAAGGCCTCTGGTAACATACAAGCTGTTCCCACCCTACTGCTTCTCTGCCTACTGACTGGATTTGGGATGCACAAAGGGTTTTCAGGCAAGGACTGGTGTGCCTGCTGGAGGGAAGAGTATACAGCCCAAGAGTTGTGGCTCAGGTCTGGTTCCACCCGTGGCTTCCCAAGAAAAGGGAGGGCTGTGGGAATGAGGGTGCTTTTAGGCTTGCAGAGAGGCCCAGTTCCTGGCATCCACATGCTATGGATGCAGGGTAGAGCGGGCCTTGGACAAAGGGAAACAGAGTGTCCATCTATGCCAAGGAAGGAGGCCAGCACCAGAATGCTGGTCCGTTCACACCTCTCCCCCAGCCACAGCTGAGGTGAGCAACTTTGCAGGAGAGGAGAGGAAAGGAAGAATGGCTGGATCTTGGGCTAGAAGGTGCCACTCTGCAGAAACAGCAGGGGACATATAAATACTGTTGGCCAACTCCTGGAGACCAAATACCACTGACAAGAAATGTGTCTTTTCTCTAATGGAGCTAGGCAAACATAATCTCCCTTTTGGGCTATCAGCAGCAGGGAAGCAGCTCACAATTCAGAGACCTAGCCCCTAGCTTTGTTCTGAGGCAGTTATAACTCAAGTGTGCCCGAAGAGGCTGGGGTTTGTGCTCTTCCAGCGCCAGGTACTGAGTGGGAAATGCTAGCGCCTAAAGGAATAGAGAGGTTCTGGAAAGGAAGGAGCTGGGGTCTAGCCTTCAAGGAGGATGTGGCCAGGAGGGGCTGGGCCCATGTGGTCCAGGGATAAGATAGTTATGCCCTTCTCCTTCCTTCCCATTAGTGAGGAACTCAAGGGCTTGCAGTAGAACACAAGGTAGAACTCTACTACCTGAACAGCCTCAGTTCTAAGGACTGCTCAGTCTCATGGGATGGCTGATGGCAGGTGGCTGGTGGGAGGGCGTGGCAGTGATTGGGTGGGCAGGCACTCGGCTGTTGCCTAAAGGGAGGAAAGAATTCTGAATCTGATGAGCACCAGGTGGATTCCACCAGAAGGCCTCCTTGGAGAGCCTGAGGCAACCGAAGAACAAGATAGGCCCATTCTCACACAGACTCTCCTCAAGATGGGGCATGAGCTTCTAGGTCCTCATCACTGAAACTTGCTCTCTCCAAAGAGAAAAGTTCTAAAAAAAAAAAAAAAAAGCCCCCAAATTTCAGGAATTAAGAAGCTTGGAGGTGGGTCTGGGCAGCTTCCCCAAAGGAGTCCTGGCAGCCCAAGCTCTCACTGCAGGGCCACAGATATTCACCCACAAGAACCCACAGGAACTTGCGGGCAGTGAGGTTATGGGGCAAAAAAGCTGGCAGGCTGCAGGGCTTTTCAAAGGGTGCCTGCCTGAGCCACTCCAGTGATCCAGAACCATCTAGTTCACCCTATAGACTGATGTTGATGAGCAATGAGGCCCATGAACCTCTGCCATGTGATACAAATGCACTGGGGCTAGTGGAAAGTCTAAGATGGAGTGACTTATCCTGGGAGAAGGGGGCAATCCCTACTGTGGCCTGGCCATTTCTTGCTCTGTCTCTGTGAACGGAGGCCCAGCACTGGCCTGAGAGTCACTGCCTTGCAAAGAGAGATGACAAGTGAGAAGCAGAGTCCTTGTGGGACTCAGGATCCTGATGACAAGAGAATGGTGATAAGTATGTATAGCTTCTGCCCTGGAGGATCCAGGAAGAGACTTAGGGAGCCACTACTCTGGCCTGTGTGTTTCCACTAGGCAAATGTCTTATTTGCTGCCCACAAAACACTGGCACTGTGGCATGGACATGCTTGCTGTGGCCTCAGCCTCTTTCCTTCCCACACTTGGGGATGGGCATGTCCAGCTTCTTGCTGCAGCCTGGTCTGAGGCCTGGTGTTCTTCTTTGTCCGGTTGGCATAGGGTCCTGGTCTGGCCACCAGCACCCACTTGAGCTCTGAGCTCTTCTGTGCTCTTGGCTAGTTTTCAGATGGCCCCACATCTCAGGTGAAGAAAAGATACTGTGGATTTTGGCCCCTGAGGCCAAAATGGCACTCTATTTTGTGGGAATAGGTGCAAGGTCCAGGTAAGCCGCATGTTTTTGGGATGTGCAGGCTTGAGGCTAGGAAGTCATCTTCGGCGGGAATCTCCATATCCTTTGTGGTTGAGCACCTGGTACCTATGCCTACCAGCCACTGAGGTTGTGGACCCAGTGTCTGGTCTCCTTAAAGAAGACACAGAGGCATGTCCTCTGTGGTGAGCAAGGGAGGAACAATGACAGTGGGGACAGTAGACAGCACTTGGTGAGGAGGTGCAATGAGAACATGATGACAGCTTTGGAGGTACAGGTTCTGATGGGACAGCAACTTGTATTCCTGGGGACTGAATTTGCCCTAAGCTCCACCAGATGAAGGAGAGGGAGGGGAAACTACAGGGAGAGGGGCTGATACGGGGCCAGGTTCTGGGTGGCAGGTGGTCTAGCATAATCCTCATATAGGTATTGCTTTGTGTTAAAATTAAGTCAGATCTCCATGTGTGAGGCTTTGGGCCAGGGTCATGTAGGGTCCAAGTCTGGTTCTTCCATTAGCTTGTTGCAGCGGGACACAGGGTAAAACTCCACTATCCAAACATCCCCTGTTCTAAGGACTGCCCGGGTTCATGCCCAAGTTGATGGGCTTGCAATCCCTGCTAATAAGATAGACTCATAGCAGGTGGCCACTTGCTGGCCAGAGTGGCTGCAGGAGGACTCAACTCAGAGTACCTAGGGCTTCCTTGGAGAGGACTGTCTCTGGGAAATTCACTTTGCCATGGTCTGTCCTTCCCATTCTTCTAGGAGCTTGCTCAGCCACAGGCCTATTCTGAGCAATAAGGAGAGGTCCCTGAGGGCCCAAGTTGAGAGTGACCAAAGGGGCCATCAGGCCTGCCGAATCCTGGAGCTGGTTGGGAGAAGCCCAACAGTCTGAACACAGCAGCCTGAGTTTCCATAAAGGTGGGCTCAGGGCAGGTAGCAGCTGGGGCCTCTCTGAAGGTGGGCCCTTGGGAGAGAGATACATAAACTAACAGGATCCAAACTTAGCATCAAACCAGACATGGGTTAAACAGTGAGCACAGGAGTTGGTCAGGACTCTGGACACACAGACAGGCCTGGGTGTTGGAGTGTGGCACAGCCTTGGCCAGTTGGTGCTCAGGGACAAGAGTCAGACACTCAGGATGGGGACAGACATGGGGGAAGGCCACCTGGAAAGGGGAACAATACCTTTTTCAGCCACAGACAGATTGGGATCACTGCAGGGTTTGCAGGATCCGACCACTTGCTGGAACAGGGCCCGCTGGAAATTTGGCAGCTGAGGGGGGAGAAAAATATCAAAGATGGTGAAAACAACCAGGTACACCTCAGGAGGCAGAGCTATGGGCCCAGGAGCCAGATCATATTAAGAGAAGACAGGGAAATCAAAGCAGTGGTACCGATCATGCTCAGCCATAGGAAGACTGTCCCTCGCTATCTGGCTCTGAGTGCTGCCATGTCAACATTGGAGGCACCTCCCTACAATGCCTGGCTGGGCTCCAAGCTGTCTTGTACATGGCCAAGAAAAAGGACATAGGCACCTGAGGGTATCTAACTGTATCCCTCTGTCCTGACAGGGAGACCCATTGGCAGAAAGGACTGAGGCACCCCTCTACCCCTCAGCACTGGCAGGCTTGGCCTCCTGGAGATCCTTGCACAAGCCCAAGTTAGCAATGTGGATAAGGCAAAGGGCAGCACTCAAGCCTAGAAAGTCATGGACAGGACTCACTGTTCTGATGGGCAGCTGCCAAGCAGGCCTGCTCCCTCTACCTGGCAGGGCTGATCAGGCACAAGGAAGTACAGCTGAGGTAACAGTTATTGGAGGTGATTTTCATGGACTCTGATAGAAGGGCAGGCAGATTGGGCACAGGAAGGAGTTAATCCCCACATCTCTTTGTTCAAGGCCCCCAGGTAGGACATCCAGAGAGCTGTGCAAATGGTGGAGAGAGTAGCCTCAAGAGGCAATGAGGGGCTTCAGATAGATGGATGGATGAAAGAGGCAGAGTCTGTCTCAGTGAGGATGCCCTTCACACACACAGGGAGGAAGACCATCCTCCAGACCCATGTCCACCACTGCCTTCTCAGGATAAGAAAGAATGAGGTTCCTCTGCTAGACTGTTTATGGATAAGGAGTCCAGGAAGCTGTACAAGCAATGGGTTGGCAAGAAGGACAGCCACACAAGCAACTGTGGCTCTAACCCGCCAGCATTCTTCCTACAGGTCCACTCCATCTGGATTGCTGATCCTCAGAGCCACTGCAGTCCTGTCCAGAGTGGGCACCCAGCAGCCTTCTGAGGGTCTTATGGCAGAATGAAGGAGGCACACAGGGCAATATAGAAAGCCTAGCAGATGCAATGAGGGCAGCCCAGGCCGCCATACTTGCAGCAGAGGGCAGTCTGGGTCCACTACCTGTCCGTTCTCCAGGATGGCTGCTGGATACATGGCACTGCTTGGGCGGTCCCGGTGTGTGGGCAGCAGCAACATCATTTCCCGGGCGTGGCGGTACTTATCTGGCAGAGAGGGAGAGCCTGTAACCAAGTGAGAACAATCACGCACAGATGACAAGCCACAGATGGAAGGCCCAGCGGGCAAGCATCCTTGGGGCCAGGGAACCAGGGTAGGTGTCCCCTTGCAGCTGGGGTGAGGATGAACTCAGCAAGCACAGAAGGAATGAAGCAGAGCCCGCTGGTGAGATGGTGGTGGGGCCGCACCTGACATCCCAACTGAGGTGGGCATACTGCAGACTGGGGCAATGCAGGCCCACTGATAGAGCCCCCTCACGATGCTTAGAGGCAGATCATGAGAACCGAGGACAGTAGCTGGGCCCCAAAGGGCCCCCTGCACCCAGCGCTCTTGGGATATGGGGTGACCTGGATGCTGGGCTCTTTCAGGGGGCCCAGGCATGGGCACAGGCCAGCTTGCAATGGAGCCATCACACAGAGACAGAGACACTGAGATAACATAGTGGCATGGTTCTTACTTGATGCACTGTGTCTCCCCACACTTACCGTTTCCAGATACCAACTGGCTCTGTTCTCAGCTGACCCCCTACCACCTTTGCCCAAAGGCTTCTCCTTCCCATATTCGAGGCCTCCAGAGCCTGGCCTCTGCTTTCCTTGCTGTCCTACCATAGCTCCAGAGACAGGCTGGCTGGGGGCCCAGGGCCCTACACACAGGTGGCTCTCCAGAGTTTCTCTCTCTGAGACTTGCCCTTCAGTGAACTTGGGGGTCATATGGGAGCTAGTCTGGGAGTTGTGGGGCTTTAAGCCAGGCTCTTGAGTTTACTTGGTTCCTGCTCTTCTTTTGTGAGGCTTCTGTGGTGATATCCTCTGGCCTGAGGGGCTGTTACAGAGGCCAGACCTCAGCAGATGTGGTGGTCCAGTCCCCATCAATGCAGGCCATAGCTATAGGTCTTCAGGAACCTGTCAGCCTATGGTTATTGAGGGTACCTTCCACAGAAATAGAACAGCTTTCTGACTTTCTTTGGGAATGGATCATTTGGAAGGCCCTCCAGACATGCACCACTCGTTCCAGACACCAGCATGTCCATGAGAAACTAGCCCATGAGCAGCCTCTGGCTGGCTCAAGTGGTTGAAACCCCTCTGTGGCGTGCTGTTAGTGAAGCTAGAGAGTCCAAGGGCTCCATCTGAGAAGTGAACCTGCAGCTCTGGAGGCTCTGTGTCCTTGAAACCCAAGGTCCCTGGGGCCTTCCTTTGACTATGCCATGAAGGCACTGTCAGAGCACAACTAAAATAGGTCTCTGCAGTCAGCTTCCCCAGGAAGCTGCGACATTCCTCTTGCACTCATTTTAGACCAAGAAGATGAGCCTTAAATATCTTGAAGAAGTCAGTATAATAAAAATCAGTAATGGCTGTTTAGAGAAAAATGGAAAAGAGTTCTTAATTGCAATGATTTCTATAGTGCCTTCCCAGCAAGAAACTGAATGCTCCCTGAGCCCTGCCAGCCACAGCTCTGGACAGGACCCTTTTACTTAGTGTGCACAGAAAGAGACATGCACCTTTACACCAATCCAGTTACATCAAACTCCAACCTAACACCCATTCCACACCAGGCACGTGGTTGGAACATGGCACACTGCCTAACTCAGGCTGGCCATGGTCCCTGACCTCACAGAACTCACAGCCTGGCCCACCAGGCCAACCCCACATCTGCATACTCCATGTGCTGATACATGTCAGGGGTGCTAGGATGGAGGGACAGTAGCCTGCAGGCCCCAGATGCTGTGCTGAGGATTTGAATCCATGTGATGGAGGCCCCTCTTGTGCTATAACAGAGAGGTGCTTTGTGCTACTGCCAAGTTTTCCAATTCTGCCACTTCACTTTTCTCTCACTGCCCTCAGCCCTGGGCAGCCAATCCCATGGTAGCAGAGAATGACGGTTACTTTTCATTAAAACATTTAAATACCACAAGGGCTTTGGTGTCACAGGACTTTTGAACTGCTTGAGTTGTAGTCTGGTAAACCCAAGGGAGGCTATGTCCCAGCATGACTGAGGTATTCAAGGAGGATCAATCAGAATCTCCAGGTTTCCTAGCTCCACTCAGTCTTTTGACCATTAGGGGGAGCTGCCTACTTACAGGAGTATAGACTGTGCCTTGCAGGCCTTCTGGAAGATTTCAACAGGGACCACAGCAGAGAGTGTCAATGGGCTTGGTGAGGAAGGCCACTGGTGTCATGACCACTCTTGGGTGTGGGTGAGGGGACTCCAATGCAAAGGACTCTCCAGAACACCTTCTCATAAAAGCCTTCCCTTTACCCGTAACAACCAGAAAAAAGAGCAGACTTCTCCCTTCCCTCCATGCCCCCAGTGCATCTCCTACTGCATCTACCACATCTATCTGAAAAAGCAGTCTTCCTCTGCGATTCCAGATCTCTCTCCATCTTCTCTCACAGGGCCTACTGCTGGTACGCTACATACTGGCCTATGGTTTTCTCCAGATAGGCCTGCACATGGATTGCATGGATGGTGTAGCCTAGAAGTGAATTCCTGCTCCTTCTTAGCTGCCTCTGCACTCATCACCATTCCCAGCTTTGGGAATGTTTACTTTTGTACTTAATGTCTACTCCAGAAAGGGAAGGGGCTTCTGTCAGCCTTTCTCTATATGCTATCCTGGAGTTTGGCCCCTGTGATAGCTTGTCTCCAGAGACGGCAACCACCAATGCCTTCCCTTCAAAAACACACATGCCACTCTTCACATCATGAGGTGCAGTCTCATTCCCCACCTTGGTCTCTAGGTTGGCCTTAGTGACTTGACTAGTTGACAGAATGTGGCAAAAGGACGATTATGGGTTTCCAAGGCTGGGTAATAAGAAGCCTTGCAACTTCTGCCTGGGTACCTTAGAATGCCTGTTCTGAGAAAAATCAGCTGCATGCTGTGAGAAGCCCGAGGTACAAGTAAAGACCCTCCAAAGCGACTCTGGTGGACAGTCCCAGCTGAGCTGCCAGCTGCCATCTTGGATATGCAGCCTAGCTGAACCTTTAGATGATTACAGCCTCAGGTGACAACTGACTGCAAGCTCATGAGAGACTGCAAGCCTGGAAGCAATAGCCAGTGACCGCCTGGTGAGCTCAGACCACTCCTTTCTGTTGCCATCCTGCACAGCCACCCTGAGAAGCACTAGATCCTAGTCACTATAGCTGATTGCCATCCCACTTTAAATGCTTCTGTCTAAAAGGGTGGAGAATCAAATTTCACTGAGAACTAGGATCAGATTGTGAAAAAGATGCTGGCTCAGAAAACAATATTGAACCAATGAATAAGAAATCAGGCAATAACTGGCAAAGTAAATAGCTTTTCACAGAGCCATCTCTCCTGATTACGCCTTTCTTAGCTGACAAGGTCTTTTTGGTTGCTGTTCTTTTTTAGAATAATATTTTCCAGGGTTAAGTTTAGCCTTCAAATTTAATTTTCATACTGTGCATTCATCCTCAGTTCCTCAAGATAAGACTCATTGTTGCCTTAACTTTGATTTTTATTCTTGCAAATGTTTCAATGGAAAAGAACTGAGCTTTCTCCTGGGCCACATGTCCTCTTACTGAGGTGGAGATGTGACAGCCAGCCACCTCTGTGGTAGCGTAGCTATAACCGCTACTCAGGGCAGGGTCTGAAGCCAGACAGAGAGACTGCTGAGCTGGGAACCCTTGAGTCCTTAGTGCTAAAAGGGGAACATTCTCTAAGTCACAGGGCCGCTTTCAAAGACAGAGCCACAGATGAGAGGAGGACAAGTGGGGCTCATGAGGCCCTCTCCTCCCTTCTGCAAGCAGCGCCCTGCCCTCCTTACCTCGGGCACTGGAAGGGGCAGAGGTAATCATCTGGGATGGTGCTGAGTGAGTGGAACTCAGGCTGGAGGAAGAAGGGCTTGCCTGGGACGAGGACAGAACAGAGACGTTGGTGATTGAGCCCTGGTACCTGGGGTTGGGATACGCGAGCTGCAAAGGGAGAAAAATCAGCAGGATAGAGGTCTGAATGGCCAGGATTGTAGGACTGGCCCAGAGTTGGCTTCTTCATGCCATGAGGTGCCCAGACCCAGTGTCTGATGAGGTACCCTGGGTCCTGATGGGGGCCAGGATGGTGGCTGGCACTATAGGTCACCCTCACCACCCATGGAGCAGGGCTGTTGGGTCGATTGTAATGGTGATGCCCATATAGGATGCAGGACTTAGCCATCAGAAATGCCAGGAAGGAAGGCAATTTGGCAGAGGATCTTTCCCATGGGCTCTAAGAGCAATCATGACTGAAGCTAGATTTCCTTCTTGGAAAGTAATGCCTGGGAACTTTATTGACATGAGATGGAGTGGAGGGAAGGCAGTTTTACTGGCTCTGGGTATTCTGATTTCAGAAACTAGAGAACTAGGCAGGGGTATGAGCCCTCAGACCAAATCAGCCAGCAGAGAGGCGAGTCCTCCAGGTACGGTGCTCTCGCCCACACTCCTTGGACAGCTCTGGTACCTGCATATGATGGTATAGATCCTCGGGAGCCTCGCCCATGGAGCTGTCACCCAGAACCACCACGTTTCCTGCTTCGCTAGATGCATGTGAGGAGAGAGAGGATGACGAATGGCGACCTGTGCCCATCAAGTTCATGGGGCTGCGAACAAGAGTGGGAGATAGGGAGGAGTCAGGCGGGGAGCTGAGAAACCTTGCTAGGTGGTAGGGGGACAGTGTAAGGGTGTGTGTGAAACAGTCACCCCTAGCCTCAGATGACACTATTTTAGAGGGTTTCAGAGTTAATGCTTATACCCATTTGAGGCCTGGGGCAGTCCTGAATCCCTGCCTGCTGCTCAGGGGCCCCTGTTCTGGCAGAGCCAATGGTAGGCTGGCAAAGTCTCTATTTGGAGTTAAATGGTTTATGGCCACTCCATCTGATTATATAAATAGTTTTTCAGTTAGGAGGGATGAAAGTGATATGCTCAATCAGGTCAAGGATTCCAGGTCCCCTTCCTATGTGATGTTACTCTGAGCCAGTAGCCACCCCCTGCTGGGATTTGCTCCTAGGCTCCTAGGCCAGGGGTATCTTCCTGGTATGAGGAAGCTGTCAAAATAGCTGGCTAGAAACCATCTGTTGACTTCCTTCCATATCTGTGGTCACAGGCTCATCAATACCCTCCTCTATCAATAGTAGGCAGTCCTTTTCATTCATTCCTTCTTATTTATAGAGGCCCACTCTGTGCTAACTTACTACTTACATTGGAAAACAAACCCAAGTAAGGGGCTCCTCTCCCTGGCTCCTCCTCTGATCTGGCCTTCCTGCCCTGGAGGCTTGGAGTATCTTCAGTTGAGCCCAGACAGACCAGGACTCCTGAGTTCAGAGTAGGGACACCTTGATGTGCTTCCACATCACCATGTCGTTCTTTCCCTTAAACTGACTGGTGATCCTCATTCCCCTTGGGATCAAGTCCAAAGGCCTGAATGAACATGGCCCATTTAGAGCTGGAACTGGCCCTCTTCCATGCCCTGGAATCCTGCACTCCAGCCACAAGACTCTGCTGGTAGGGCTGACCAGGCTGGCTTGTTCACATCTTGAGATGCCTGCATACGTTAGTCTCTTTGCCTGGATCTTGTTCTATCACCCTCCTAACCCCATCCCATTTCTGCCTCACAAACTTCTACTTATCCTTCAAGACCTACCCCAAATGCCCCCTCCTCTATGTTCTCACAGGACCATGTACACTTCTCTCTCTCCCAGGATGACTGGATGTGACCATGGGTCTTATGGCAGGAGCTGTGTGTTTGATGTATGCATGGGTCAGAGGGTATGTGAGTGAATACACACACCTACTATTTCAGGCTTTCTTGCTCTGACCTTTGACATCCAGACTTACCTCCATGGAGGGGACCCTCCCCAGCTCTAAGGCCGTACCTGTGCCGGTGGGTCATCTTGATGCTCTCAGGGCTCATGGGACTATGGGATGCTAGGACATTTCCCCGTGGGGTGCTGGTGCCTGAACATGCAGGACTTAGCTTGTCCAAACCCGGAAACTCCTGTTGAGAAATGAATGTCCCTTCATCAGAGTAAACAATGAATAAGTAATTAAGGGGTGAGAGGGAAGGGCTGGCTAGTGGTAAAAATGTAAAAGAAGAATGTAAAAAGAAAAAGAATCAGATACTTTTGGCAGAACCTGAATTGCTGACTTCTTTTGGGCAATGGCCCCTTCATGACTAAAACACTCTCCTGACTGCACTGGAGTCTAGACCAGAGGCTGAGAGGCCTTGGGTTGACCCTACTAAGAGAACACATCTGGAAAAGGCTGAAGTTACTCTGAGTTCACAGGAGTGTGTTAAGAGGCATTCTTGGTATAGAATAAGTGGACTAAGAGCTGAGAAGCAGGAGAAGAGGAGTTGATTAACAGCTGCCAGTCAGTTTACATAAGGACTGGGGTTGGGTTTACTGGACTGCTAAATGGCCCAACTCTCAGTGTCCTGGGTTAAGTTGCCTGTGACACAGTTTATGGGGACAAACGATGTAGAATCCTGATGTGGGCCCTAAGTCCTACTGGGGATATTTCTGAGCTTGGCCTAAAGAAGCAGCAGGTTTTCCATGCCCTTCTCCCAAAACACGCTGAAATGAAAAAGAAGGGTAAACTGGAGAGGACACCTCCACGTGTGTCCTGGAGACCTTGATGTATGCGGGTGAGTATTTTGTGATCTTTGCTAAAGTGACCCAACAGCTTTGCATGGCAGAGAACATCTCCTGTTCTAGTGGTCAGGCTCTAGCCTGCTTGGGTCACTTGTGGTGATGAGAAAGTTCGCACATAGCAGAGACTAACCAAGAATGAGAGGTAATAGAATACCCATTAGATTTAGTGACACTAACCAAGTTCTTCACTAAATGGATATTTTAATTTTAAGGTAGAAACACAAAAGACTTTCACTTTCTCTGCATGTTTCACCCTGAAATACCATGGGAAGATCATTACAGAAAGGAGAAATTTCAGGCCCTATAGGCTTTCCTCTGAAAAATGTGCCCACTTCTCAAACTACAGACAAGCTTCTTTTTCTCTTTTTGGAGTCCATGCTATCTACAACTGGGCAGGAATGGTTGAGACATGCACTGGGGGCCACCAGCATCAAGAACAAGGCAAGTCAACCCCAACAGGTTAGGCCACTGAGTCTGAGTGGTCCAGTCTCTCTAGGGCCAGTGATTATCCCTGAAGAGGAGCCTCTTGTCCGAGATGGCCTTGCCTAACACCAAACAGCTCTATTTTCCTTGTCACAGATAATAAGGTTCACACCTCTTGAGATTTGGCACCCAGACTATTTAGCAGATAGGTTTCTCTCGAAACACCTGGAGTCAGCTTTATTGTTGAAAATGGGGTGAGGGCACATAAACAGGGGTTTCAAGACCACCTGGGCCCTGTTATCTGCCAGCCAGCATTCCCTGCGAGACTGCTGAGGGGAACCTAGTCCTGGAATACAGGCTCTGCTTTTGCTTGTGTGAATCCGTCTTTGGGCCAACCCTGCTGTTGAAGCCCAAGAGCCAGGTCAGAGTCGGGAGAACTTCTGGAGCAAGAGGGCATGAAGATGGCAAGGGAAAGAGGGAAAAGAGGGAGATGGGGAGAGAGGGCTGGCTCAAGCTATGTCTTACCTCTGTAGGTTCTTGGGATGAAAAATATCTCCAAAGAGATATCTACATGTGGATCACATAATTTAGCTCTTTTCTTCCTCATGTGAAAACCTCTCTTCACCAGCACAGTACCTTGAAAAACATTCTTTGCCCTTGAATCTGACTCCTCCTCAGGGAGGGGAGTGCGTGAGGGGATCCTGGGCATCCTTCCCCTGGATAGAACACTCACCTCTGCCTCTTGCCCCTCTGTGGTGGGGACAGCTTTTCCTTCACATTCCCCCCACCCTTTCCTTTGGCTTGTTGCACAGTCTGCAGGGAATGGCATCTGGTTCTACGGCAGCAGGGGCATGACAGGGATCAGCTTACATGGTAGAGGCTGGCCCGCATCATCTGGAACTGATCAATTAGCTTCTTATGCAGAGGGCGCATCTCTGGGTGCACAAACTTCTCATGAACTGCGAGCCCAACTCCAAGGACATGGACCTATTAGGGTGACAGATAAGGCCACTCTGCAAGTCAGGGAGTGGACCTTGACAACTGCAGCCATCCTGTGGTGCATAGCTTTTCCCTCGTGGCCACTGGCCTCTAAGCCCTGTAAGTCATACCTGCTCCTGCATGAGCTCCTTGAGCTGGGTGATCTTCTCTGTATCTCCTGGGTGCTTGGCAATATAATCTTTGTCAAAGAAGGCCTGAGAAAGGAAAGGCTCAATCAGGAAGACTTCCCAGGACTACCCCTTAGAGGGGACCCAGGAAGTGTAAGTCTAAGGTACCATTTGAAAGGAAGGTCCTGACTCCTCACAGGTATACACACCATCTCCAGCCTGGCCTGCTTGGACCTCCTGCAATCAGAGGTATGTTTTTTTGCATCTAAGAAGGACTGAAGGTGGTCAAATAATCTAAGCCTGGGTACTGGTCCCAGTCCCTCACAGAGCTTTGATGGTCTGGGTAGGACAGGTAGGGCTGGTGGCCAGGGTGTAGGGCTCAGTCTCTTAGACACCCACAACTTGCTTCTTGTGAAGGGCTGGGCTCCAGGGCTCCTCTTGGAGGCCATTTAACATCCTTCCCTAATCAGATGGATTACTCATCTGTCAGAGTTCAGAGAATAAAAAAGAAGAGACGGTCCCATAGGAGAGCCATGCCACAGAAACGAGGAGTGGTAGTGAGCCTCATGCCCGGGACCATCCTCCAGTCGGCTGAGGCACAGCTAAGGGAGGGCTAGCTGGGAAGGCTGCCCTAGAAGGCTGGGGTCTCAAGGAGAGGAGCCTGAGAACCACCTTCTCAGCAAGGCTGCCTGTTGTGGGTTTGGTCCAGGGCCCAGCTCACCTCTTGGTATCTTGCGACACCTCCATTGACAGCGGCATCGATGACGCCATTCAGGCACATGCTGAGCAGATTGATGTTGCCATGTGCCTGTCTGTGTTGATACTGGCTAATCAGGGCCCGTAGTTCCTGGTTCTTGTTCTCAACCACTTGGATGGCATTCTCCAGAGGGCTCACCTCCACCTGAGGGCACAGGGCACAGGGCACACAATGTTGTCCCAGGCATGATAACAACCCCTTCTTCATAATGATCCTGAGAACAGGGATCTAAGGCCAGTGATGCTGATTCTCACCCTTGTTCCTGTGGACTTAAGACTCCCTGACCCCTTTCAAATGTTCTCTTCTGATTTTTAGGCACTTAGAAGTATAGTAAAGAGTGAAGAACATCAGTTTTGAAGTCAGAGAGCTCTGACTTCCTGAACCTCAGAGAATAGTTTCCACATTTGTAAATTGGGAGATTAAAAATATCTGCTCCCCTGGTGTTGTCAGGATTAAAAGGGAGAAGATGCACAAAGCTTCTGACACAGGATTGGCCTGTGGCAGTCTAGGCCAGGCAGGTGGCCGAAGCTCTCTGTCTTTGGTCCTTAGAGAAAGGTCCCCAGAGCCAGGGCTGAGGGAGCAGCTGTGAAGATCAGCTCCATCCAAAACGTGTCTTACCAGTTCCCTCCTCTCCACTTCGAACCACCGAGAGATGCCAGGCAAGCTGTGGGTGAGGGTCAGTGTGGTACGCTCGATCCACAGGCTCTGTAAGGATGGCACAGACAGGGACAGGCCATTAAGCAATTTCTTCCACACCTGCCTGCTTGAGGGATGAGACAGGGACAAGATCCTGAGAAAGTGGGGCTTGCCCCTGGCCCCACTGCCCCTACTTTCCCACTGTTGTTCACCTTGAATTCATTCTCCTTGTCCTTGGGGCCTTTGTGAAAAGGCCTGTCGTACCGGAACTTCCTCACATTGTTGACACGGTAGAAGCTCTTGACGCGATCTGGGACCCTATCCATTTGCAGGACATCCACATAATCTGGAATGGGCGTCACCGCATAGATCTGCAAGTCTGGGCAGGAAGTGAAGGGGAAACCCAGACTTGCCCAAGGGATGGATCTGAATACTGACCCCTGTCATCACCCAAAGGAGAAAAGAGCCCCATAGCCCCTGTTCCCTCCTGGCAGCAGCAAGGAGCAGGACCCTTGTGCAGACTCAGGCACAGTTAGACCAGATTTCCCTATCTGCACCCTCTTCCCGCTCTAGCATTGAGCCTTCTGAGCACTCAGCCAAGGTGAGATGTCAACAGCCAAGAAAGAAGGGAAAGGGGTCAGAAGAACGCAGGTGGCCACACCGCAGGAGCAAGAAAGTTGCAAAGGCCTAAACCTGCCCAATGTAGGTAAACTGTATTTACTGCAGAACAATCTTTTAATAAGAATACTATTTGGGGTCTTTGTAGAGAGATAACATGGGAGTCCACCTGTTCTCCCTCCCTGGAACAAGCTTACAGTCATGGTGACTGTCATGAGGTCTCCAAGGAAGCTGTGTGAGGGGGATGAGGGGGAGGCCAGTATTTGTATCCACACTTCCAAGTACCACTAAAAACACAGGCACTCTCCATCTCCTTCCCCATACCCTCCATACCCACTCTCAGGGCTGTACCTCAGTCCTCCTGATAAAGACTAGGGATAATAACAGATGCACACAGGAGTGGAGCAGGGGATAGAAATGGTAGTTATCCCTGTGGCAAGAGTTCTGGTGGGATCCCCAATTACCCTGTACAGTGCCTGCTTCTGGATGCCTAGGCAGGTCCTTCACAGGGCCAGGTAGGGACTTAGGTGATGGTAGCAGCCCAGCCTGAGGGATGAAGGTCCCGCAGAAGCCCTGCTTCAGGCACCCACAGCTAAGGGCATGCCATGCTTCTTCTGTACGAGGCTGCATGAGGGTCCTGCTAAGTGTGGGTTCAGTGATGAGGACATATTCTGTTCAGGACTTATGGGTAACTTAGCCTGTAAGACCAACAACATAGCATAGGGGCAGCTGACTGGGTGGGCCTCACCTCCCAGGACCCCAGCCCGCCTTCCCTCGCCAAGCATAGAAAGATACACTGGGCATCACACTGCAGGATGGCATCGTCAGGGTGGTTGGGGTGCTGCATGGCGACCGCCTGTGGGAACTCGCTGAGCATCCTCTGCTGGAAGGCCTCCAGCCTCTCGTAGTCATGGCCCCGGCACACGTATTCTTTGTTCTGCCACAAACAAGAGAGCATGCTCTATGCCTTGCCCACAGCCCCCACCTCCACATGGGTGTCAATAGCTACTTGTGTCACAAGCATGTCCTAGGAGCCCCTGTGACAGGCATGGGGCATAGCACTCAGACTCTGCCCAAAGGGAAATGATGATCCAGAAGGGAGAGGGACAGAAAAAGGGAGACTTGCACTGTGATGTGGCAGCCGGGAGGCAGGGCACAAGTTGCAGGAAGCAAAGGAGGGAGGGTGCCTTACCCAGGAAGGGGTGAGAGGTGAAGGGTGGGATTTTAGAAAAGGCCATGCCTGAGAAGAGTCCTGAAAGGCCCACCTGGGCAGCTCTGAGGGAGGAGCGGGGAAGGGTACTCTATGTGGGCACAGTGACAACCAGGGCAGCAACAGCCTGTACAGGAAAAGGTTGTGTGTGGAGAGGTGGGAGGGTGAGGAAGATGCCTGCAAGGAATGATTTCCAGGGGTGCCACCACACAAATCTTAACAGGGGGGTGACCAAGTGCATGCTTTTGAAGGGCCACTTTGGTTAGTGGGAACAAACAGTCCAAACATTATTCAGCGTCTAGTAGGTATTCAGTAATTATTTACTACATGGGCAGTAAATTCCTTTGCAATTATGTCAGCAGAACAAATAGACATCATCCTAACTACACATTTCTTAAAACCCTGTTAATACCATATTTGGTTTGGGTTAGGTCTCAGTTTTTCTTCTAGTGGGCTGCAGTAATAACAGGGCCCCCTCAACCCTGCTATGCTTACCTCACAGCTGGTCACGAGTGAATGGAACACTTCTCCAGCCCTCTGGTGATATATGTCTGCCTGCCCAACTACCTCACTAGATCCACTTTGACAAAGTTGCATCAGGCACTGGCAGCCCCTCCTGGCATGTCTTCAGAGGAAGAGAGAGAAGTTCCACAGGGCCAGCCATATGGTTACTGGTACAGGGATGATTATAGGCCAGGTCCTGGAGGACTTCACACCTTTTGGAACAGAATTTCTGCCCCCTTTTCACCTCTCCTCTTACTATGGGAGAACTCAGCTAAGGCTGGGCCACATGTCTGGATGAATCAGAATGGAAAAACAATACCAGAAGGGAAGTCACGGTCAGGAGGAGCAGGCTGGCCTCTCCAGTGAACAGACCAATAGTTAAAGGACAAGAGACATTTCTAAGTCCCTTGCTTGATAAGCAGAACTGACAAAGAAGATAATTGTAAAGAATTGGTCTTTTCATATCAACTCAGAAATGTACAACCCTCACCAGTATCTGTTCCTGGGTCAAATAAAGAGAAACAGAAATTCCCCCAAGAAGGGAAGGCTGGATGTTTTCCTGTCCCTGTGCAGATTAGTAGATAATCACATTTGCAAAGCAAGAGAGGCAGATGGTCCAGGGAAACCAAGCTGACAGAGCTAAAGTAATAGATGGCCTATGTGTTCAAGGAAGGTGAGGGAGTAGCCTAGCCTTCTGGGGAAGGCCCAGCAGGAAGAAGGCACATAGCGTTGACCTTGATGCTGGTTGTCAGTTTCAAGTTGAGGATGCCCAGCATCCTCACATGAGACAGATCCGGCTGCTGCTGCTTTGTACTTTGTCCTTGCCATTTACCAGGCAAACAGCTACCTCTACTGGGACTTACTACATTTGCCAGAGATGAACTGAGCAGTGGAGGGAAGGGAAGGCAGCATGTGGCTAGGCCAGGCGGATCTGCATGCAGGAAACACAGCTCCTAGGGAATGCCCCTTGTGTCGAGACAGAGATGGACTGATGGGTGACATTTCCTAACACCGATTGTTATTCTTCCTCCCGTACTGGCACTGCTGAAACCACATTTGAACATTCAGACTGTCGCCTGCAAGCATTATTTGGATGGCTCAGATGCAGGTTCTATGCCAGGTCTTACTTGTCAGAAAGCTCTGCGTACCCTGAGACACTGATATACCCTGTGACATAAGCATGAGTGGTGTAAGCCAGGGCAAACCACGATGGAGAACTCCTGTTTGAAGGGGAAAGAAATGAGGATACCAATGGCCTGATTTTGTAGTATCCAAAATAATGATGTTTTAGAGTACAATCTGGTTTATGATATACAAATTGTGGGACTAAACAAGGAGAATAAAATAGTAATAAAGCGTACTTTGCAAAGACAAAATGAGAAAGAAGTTACAAGGCCAGAATCATTAGTTTGTCTAAGGACTTTATAGAGATGCTTTTGGTTTCTTATTCTTGTGTAATTCATTCTTTCTCTTCTGCTGACCTCTACTTCCATTGCTTTTGTATAATCTCTGCTGGTGGGGGCAGCAAATATGCCACTTCTGAGATGCCTGAAGTGGAAGGTCCCTAGAGAGTGAACAAGTCAAGTCTGGTCCTCCTGAGGAGACCCTCTCCTCATTCACATTCTGCTGCTAGAAACATTCCTGTGGACTGGAATTGGAGCCTTCCTGCAGGTCACAATTAGGCGCAGTGTACTTGCTAGCCCTGTCAGTGTTACTAGTTCCTGCAGAAGTCAATTTTCTTTTTCACCTAGAATGATTACTGCCTAGGAAATGTGAAAGTTGATCTGCCTTACCACCTAAAATGTGGTTAGTCTGGACTCTTGCTAGCAGACTGGCTTTTTTTTTTTAATTTTTTTATGTTTTCTTAAAAATTTTAAAAAAAAAAATTTTTTTTTCAACATTTATTTATTTTTGGGACAGAGAGAGACAGAGCATGAACGGGGAGGGGCAGAGAGAGAGGGAGACACAGAATCGGAAACAAGCTCCAGGCTCTGAGCCATCAGCCCAGAGCCCGACGCGGCGCTCGAACTCACGGACCGCGAGATCGTGACCTGGCTGAAGTCGGACGCTTAACCGACTGCGCCACCCAGGCGCCCCTATTAAAAAATTTTTTTTAACGTTTATTTATTTTTGAGACAGAGAGAGACAGAGCATGAACAGGGGAGGGGCAGAGAGAGAGGGAGACACAGAATCTGAGACAGGTTGCAGGCTCTGAGCGGTCAGCACAGAGCCCAACGCGGGGCTCGAACTCACGGACGGTGAGATCATGACCTGAGCCGAAGTCGGACACTTAACCGACCAAGCCACCCAGGTGCCCCTGGCTTTTTTTTTTTTAAAGGAGCCACTAAGCCCAACTGACTTGTGATGTGATACCAAGCTCATCATTGCTCACTGACGAAAGGAATTTTTCCAATAAGACAGGATCCCAAACATATCAAAGGGATTCTATGAACTTTCCCAGCTGCTGGTTGAGACTTGTAAACATGGAACATTAGTAAGATATTGGGACTGGGGACAGTCAGAGCTAGTGTTAGGTCCCAACTGCAGCCCAAGGCCCCTTCATCAGCACAGCTTCTTTTAGGTCCCCTGAGAATGATGAATCCCTATGGGCTGCAGCCTATAAGCCCAGACTGACTTTTCCTGGAGCCTCTGGCTTATGTGGAATAAATAAGAGAATCACAACTGTTCAGCTGGTGTCAGTATGTCTATAGTCAGTCATTCCTTCTCTGTTGGTATCCCACCTCAGCCTTCCAGGTGGGAGAAATGGCTTTCACTATCCGGGGATAGAGAACTGGCTGCCAATAAAAGGCTTTCCATAGCCAGATCCCATTTGACAGCTCACAAGCTTCTCTGAAATCAACAGGTTCTCAATCCTGGCTACAGAGCATACAGTGCAGCCTGGTGTAGAGCCATCATCTTAAATGACAAAGCCCAACAGGCCAGCATCCTGTTTAGGTCAGGGTTGTCCTGGTGTCCTATTTGGCTAAAAATAGTCACAATGGAGGATTATAGGCATTGGAACTATAAATTGGAAGGCTTCTAGACATACCTATGGGTCATTCTCAGACCCTGGTCATTTCCTGCAGGAATTTGGTTGATTTGGTAAGAAAGTCACCCTTGTATATTCCAGGTAGCTACAAAATAGTACAGCAGAGTAAAACAAAATCTAAAGTTGGGAGCCAGTCCAATCAAGTAAAGCCAAAAGCTTTTTGTTGACTAGTTAGTCCTTCAAAAAGTAGTATTCAGTAGAACAGGGGAAAAGATAAAAACCAGGTTATAAATGAATTACTGTGTAAAATATAAGTTCTTGTGACTACCTGAATGGACTCACCCGAAGGAAGAAAGGAAACTTCCTGCCATAGAAGCCGACTCGAAAGAACTCAGGCTCCAGGCGTTGCTGCTCCATGATGTTGTCATAGTAGCTGGCCTCCATTTTCTGTGAACAAGAAAGGCAGCTGCATTTAGGTTGGCCTGACTGCTACTGGTGTGCAAAGCAAGTTCTCCCAGGTCCAAGTAGACACTGTCTTTTGGAAAGACTGTGTGAGAAGTGAGCCCCTAGCCATGGTCAGCATCTCCCCAGGTTGCCTCATAATGGAAGAGGAAACCCTCCTCTTCCATCATCCTCTGAAGGTAGGGTGGGGACAGCAGCCTAGTGCTCATAATGTCCTACCCAGTGGGTGGGCCCAACCTGATACAGATCCAGGCTTCCTGAACTTTCAGGGGGCACAGGTTTAACATGAAATTTTTTTTGCCCAGGGATTTCTGTTTTTGACTGATACTCATTACACCAAATGACTTCTAGCTCATGTTAGTTAATTGGTGGCTAACAGCTATTCTCAGCACCATTTTCCATCAGTCTAACTGCATTGCTCTTGCTCATCTATCATCGGACTAAAGATGCTAATAATCACAGTGAGAAAGTCTCAGTTGCCAGCATCACTGGTACTGGTTCCAATTTAGGAGATTTTAAACTTTGAAAGTTGAACCAATATCTATGATTTTTACCAACATCAGTAAGTTTGGTATTAGTATTGGCTGACCTGGCTTCACATTCAGAAAAACTCACTGAATTTTGACTGGGAAGATAGTTGTAACACACTAAATCAAGCCAGCTTGCTGAGGAGCAGTGGCCTCCAAAGACCAGTCAAGAAGCTACTTCTAGAGAACTACATCTATTATAAAGATCCAAATATCCATCTGGATCAGGGAACGTGGCACAGCTGGCCATGCTGCAGAGGGTGCAGGAGGAGGGTAAGCTGACACTGCTGGCTTCTCTTTGCTATTGAAGTTTGTAGCTGTTATGGCTCAGAATCCAGCACCAGCAGCCAGGAAAATCTGGTGGAGACCTTCAAAGTCCATGGGACATTTCACTTAATTTTTGAATATTTTGCATCAAAGAAGGGAATAAGAACAAGGTGCTTGAAAGTGACCACAAGCCAAAGCAGGGAAAGATCTTATAAAGTTTTCATATGAAGCATCCCTGAGCAAAATCATTTTAGGTGAAGCTTCTTTGTGAAGGTGAGCTGCCATCTCCTCCGTGAACTCCCCCTTCTTATCCTGCATATGCTGCTTCTCCCTTCCGCCAGCACCAGTGGCCCTTGGGGTCTGGATCATATAATCATTTGTCAGGTGTGTGTTTTAGTTCCCCAGTCAGACTGCAAATATCTCAAGGGTAGGAACCTTGGCCTCTGCTTCTCCTGTACATCCACAGCACTAAAGCAAGGGCTAGACCTGCAGTGAATGCTCACTCAGAAACGGATGCCAGGACAATGCTAGTACCTCCAGTCAGGGTTGGGTTGGGGGAAGAGACAAAGCTCACCCGAATCCAGCTGAGGCTCTGATAATCGTAGAGGCTCTCGTATTGACATGCCAGCTCCCTGCACAGTGGGATTCCAAACTCCCAGCTCTGTGTTGGAAATAGGAACAAGGCTTCAGCACCTCAGACATCCTCAGAATGGCCCAGACTCATCAAATACATTAGAGGGCACAACCAAAGGCCCCCTGCAACTCATCTGTCACAAAGAACATCTGCTCAAGATGAGTCTGTGGAGCACAACACACAGTGCTCTGGCTTTCTAGCTCAAGGTTGTCGCTTTGAGGTTTCTCCTCAAATGTCTCTATCTCCAAAAGGCCATTTCCTGACCACCTCATCAAGGACAGGAACTTCCCCAGCCATTGTCTGTTTCAGTACTCCCAAGTTATCTTTAAAGGTATTTACTTTTTTGTTGTATTAATCTCAATAGATGATAAACTACATGAGGGCAGGGACCCTGTTTATTTACTTTATCCTCAGAGCCTAGACCAGTGCCAGGCATGAGCAGATAATAAAGATTTATTTAGTAAGTTAATGAAGGAAGCAATGACTTTTGCTTTTATTTAAATTCCAGTTAGTTAACATACAATGTAATATTAGATTCTGGTGTACAATATAGTGATTCCATGCTTCCATATAACACCCAGTGCTCATCACAGCAAGTGCACTCCTTAATCCCCATCACCTATTTCACCCATCTCCCCACCCACCTCCCCTCTGGTACCACCCGTTTGTTCTCTATAGTTAAGAGTTTGTTTCTTGGTTTGTCTCTCTTTTTCCCTTTGCCTGTTTGTTTTGTTTTCTAAATTCCACATATGAGTGAGATCATATGATATTTGTCTTTCTCTGACTTATTTTGCTTAGCATAATACTCTCTAACTATGTCCGTGTTGTCGCAAATGGCAAGATTTCACTTTTTTTATGGCTAATATTCCATTGTGTGTGTGTGTGTATATATATATATATATATATATATATATATATATATATATATATATATACCACCTCTTCTTTATCCATTCATCTGTCAATGGACACCTGGGCAGAAACAATGACTTAAATTTTTCCTTAAATGTTTATTATTGGGAAAGAGAGAGACAGAGTGTGAGTGAGGGAGGGACAGAGAGGGAGACACAGAATCTGAAGCAGGCTCTAGGCTCTGAGCTGTCTGCACAGAGCCCGATGTGGGGCCCGAACCCACAAACCATGAAATCATGACCCGAGCCAAAGTCAGATGCTTAACCGACTGTGTCACCCAGGAACTCCAGAAACAATGAGTTTTGAATTAAGATCACTGAAGCTCAGAAACAGTTAAAAAAACCAAGCAGAAAGTGGCTACCCAAGGACTTAGTAGTAGGCCTGACAACTTCCTTTATAGAAATATTCAAATATCAAAGAAGGTTTCAGATGATCCTTGCCTAGTGAGGTCCCAGGCTGTCTCTGTGGTGTGGCCCCTGTTACAGTTATAGGCCCATATAACAGGTGCCTGTGGAGGGCTTAAGGGGCCTTCACTAAGGGCCAGTACTGCCCATTTCCCCTGCTTTTTAATATAGTGCTTTCTTTTGTTAGACTGGGAATCACTGGTTTACTTGATATTTCAGCCAGGCTCTTCTTGCCAACTTCTAAATGCTAATTAAAAAATTTTTATTATAGGACATTTTAAGCATATAGAAAAAGAGAAGAATGAACCCCTAGGTACTCATCACCCAGCCTCAACAATGACTAGTTGTCATTGACAACTCATTGCCAGTCTTGTATCATTCATACCCCAACCACTTACTGCCCCCCAGAGTTTTTGAAGCAAATCTCAGACATCGTATAATTTCACCTAGTCATATTTCAACATGAATGCTTTAATAGTAAGAACTATATTTTTAAAAAATACCATTTGAAATAGCATCAAGGAGAAGGACAACGCTATGTCATCTGGGACTGTGTTTCTCAAAAAGAGCAGATTATTTCTATCCTTTGAAAGAATTAATGTCATACGGATTGAAACCACAGGGCCAATTAAAAATCTTGAAACAAACCAAAGGGAATTTTTAAATACACCCTGGCTCCCTGAGCCAATACAATGCCTCTGCCCCAGTGAGCTAGGAAACCTTTTATACTCCCATATTATACCCCTTTTGAGGGGCACATGTCAGCCCCCCTTCCGGCTCCAAGTGCTACTTGGGCAGGTTTTAGCCAAGGATCCTCAATAGGGTCTGCCTGGTAGGCAGCTCCATGGGGGCCGGCTAAGCAGCTGAGCTGTGCACAGACCTGTGGCCAGCTTGCCAAGAGCGCCCCATGGGGAACTGCTCATTTAGGTGATAAGGGCCCCATGTAGGGCTAATGGCACTCAGCCAGTTAGCAGCCTGTAGCTCCCAGTAAAGCAGGTCTTCTTCCCTACTGGGATTAATGTTCATCTGCCTTGCTGGCATCTCTGCCTGATTTGTGTAATTTGCCCTCCTGCTCCAAGCCCTCCTCCCACCCACCCTCAATTATCTTTAGAGTGAGCCAGGACCAAGATTTTTAAGACATTCTGTCAGCCTTAAGGGATTGTGCTGGAACTCTGGTGGGTCTGGGGGCTTTGAGAGCTGCGTCTGATCACAGGTGAGGAATGTGTTGCTGGTACAGTGCATCCCTGGTTAAATTTTTTCTCTTGGTTTCCTGCCTTCTGGCAGAAGGCAAATCCAACTCCAAAACTTCTTATCAATGTCTGAAATCCAATTATTTCTACCAGCTCTGGCAAGATGGGTGCTTTTACACATCCTTGTGGCCCCTTTGACAGGGATGATCCAAAAGTTACACTCACTTGGGGCTCATTCTAATCAAAGTGAAAAGGAAGGCAAAGGCCCAGGACTCAGACTGGTGGTCTTTGTACTTCTGTTTACACACAACATATTAGAAGCAACAGATTCATCATTTCTTCAGAGGAGTGTGGGCAATAGCAACTCTCAGTCAGGAGAGCCCAAGCCCAGCCCCACAGAGAAGGCTGCTCTAGTCTTAATGGTCTGTATGCCAGATAAGCAGGTGTCAGAGCCCTCTGCTAGCTTTCCTTCCTGTCTGCTCCCTCTGCCCTGCGATGGAGGACCAACTCTCATTTTTGAGCCTCTCCTTCCTTCTTTTCAACTTTACTTCTTTCCTTTCTCCTTGTCTGGCCTGGGAGTGCTGACCCTCTGTGGACTGGAACTCAGTCCAGCTTGGAGCAGGCTCCAGGCTCTCATCACTGAAGAGAATGGCCCAGGGTTAGAGTATGACCATGAGTTGAACTTCTGACTCAATCCTTCTGGGTGCTCAGGAAATAAACACAGGACCAAAGGAAGTCAGGTTATCTGTATAAAGCATATAACAGAGAGGCTGGGAGAGTGTGGAAGAAAAGTAGAGGGCCTGGCATGTGAGGCAGGGTGTGCTGGGAATGCTGAGGGCTATAACCCCTTTACCTGCCCATCCCTAGAGTCTTCTTTTTTGCCCTCCTCCTGCTGTCAAGGCAGCTTTTCTCTGGACACCAAGAACCCTACAGGAACACTTTTCTGGAGCAGCCTGGTTTTGCTTTTCTGGAGCCAATAATAATAATAATAATAATAATAATAATAACAACTTCAATTAAGAGCTGGTTAACTTGAAGTTAATAATAATTAACTTCAATTAAAGAGCCGGTTAACCCTATCCACTGGTTCTACGGGGGTACTAAGGCACAGAAACACAGAAGTTGGACCTTCTATATTAACTCAAGAGAATGAATGTGATAAATATCTCTTTGAGGATGAGCTTATGAAAGGGCTCTGCACTCAGCACAGAACTTGCTATTCCAGAAATTCACAGAAAAAACAGGGTTACTAGAATGAGTGCGAAATCCTCAAGAAGGTGGCCTACGGAGCCTTCCAGTCCTTCCCCCAAATCTGTTCATTTATGATACTCAAGCAGGTTTTGCATTTCATTCTTTCATCCATACTAAGCTTTAAACCTGATTTTCTAAACACTACTGTAGTGTTTAGTGAAGAGGGGAACAATTAATGTTCCCATGTCCCACTGGTAGGCTCTGTCAGAACAAGACAACTCTCCACTGTGTACTCTGTGCCCACGGAAAGAAAAGAGAACTAATACACTAAAAGCACTTATGCACACTCACACCATGATCATGCCACTCCTGAGCTGGCAGAGCTTGCTGGGGATGTGGGTAGATGACAGTTCCAGGTGGGCTGGGTGCCAGAAAGGCAGGCTTGAAAGTATAGTGGTGTGGGGCTTTAAGTCCAGCCCTGGACCAGCAACAAGAGGAGGCTTTGGGCTAGCACTATGGATCAGTCACACGTAGCTGCCTGAATGCTGAGCATGGGCCCCTTTTCCAGGCTAGGTTATACAAGAGCTCCTGAGATTCTGGAAAGGTTCCTGCATGGGTGAATGGTTTTGACAAAGATGTTCCCTATGTTATATGAAACTAATGAATGTTTTTTGATTTATGGGCAAAAGCCATTAATGTTTAAATCTTTCTTTTTTATGATGAATAAATACATTAAAAAAACCCAATTTCCTAAATGGGTAAGGGGCATTAAGGAATCTACTCCTGAAATCATTGTTTCGCTATATAACTAATTTGGATGTAAATTTTAAAAAATAAAAAATAAAATTAAAAAGTAAAATAAAATAAAATAAAATAATTTTTTAAATGTTTATTTATGAGAAGGAGAGAGAGAGACACAGAGCATGAGAGGGGAAGGGGCACAGAGAGAGGGAGACACAGAATCCGAAGCAAGCTCCAGGCTCTGAGCTGTCAGCACAGAGCCCAATGTGGGGCTTGAACTCACGAACTGTGAGATCATGACCTAAACTGAAGTTGGACGCTTAACCAACTGAACCACCCAGGCACCCCTTAAATTCAGCCTTTAAAAAAATTATTTAATGCTTATTCATTTTTGAGAGACAGAGAGAGACAGAGTGCGAGCAGGGGAGGGGCAGAGAGAGAGAGGGAGACACAGAATCTAAACCAGGCTCCAGGCTCCTAGCTGTCAGTACAGAGCCTGATGTGGGGCATGAACCCATGAACTGTGAGATCATGACCTGAACCGAAGTCAGATGCTTAACCAACTGAGCCACCCAGGCACTCCAAATTCAGGTTTTTAAAGCAATGATCAAAGCTGAATAATGAGCAAACAGCATCAACAAGTCACACAACCCCAGCCTTTTCAGTGTATGGGCCACAACCAACTGTAGGTGGTCAGAGAGCCCCATAAGGAGCCCGCTGAGAGAGAGGAGCAGGATGGCTGGGAAGCACCAAGGAGGCCTAAACCAATGCTGACACTGCCTGCCAATCCTACAGATTCAAGCCTGATGGGGAAGAATCCCAATGAGAGAAGTCTAGTCTGTGCTGTGATGAAGGGAAATCCAAGATAAGTACATGTACCAGTAAGAGGCAGGACAGGCCTCCTTTGACTAAGGTTAAAATCCGTTCGTTTTTATAGCTCATATGTTCTATGGCAGATTAGAAAATCAACATTAATTCTCTATGTAATCTAATAAATGTAAGGGGAGGGGCAGAAGCCCCTGCTATAGGAGCATCGGCATTTATAGATGTGCAAGGGTGCTCTGTGGGGCTGTCTCATACCCTCAATCTGGAATTGGTTTCCAAACCACAGAATTAAACTGCTATATATTTTTTTCCCCAGAGAAAATCATGCTGCCTCCAAAGCTGATGCACATACATGGACATCCACCCACTTATCGCCCCCACACCACCCTCTGCAGCGTGCCTAGATGGCATGCATTATTGTAGAACCCAAAGAGCTGAACAGCTTGCCTAATGACACCTACCTTGCCTTTGTTGAAGTAGTGGATGATCTTGCGGCACAGTCCCTCTTTCCGCTGCCACTCTGTCTGGGATGGGTAGTGGAGGAATTCCCGAAGTGGCCGTTCTTCCCACTGCAGCAGCTCACAGTAGAGGAGCAGAGTGAATGCGGCCTCTGTGGGGAACAGGCAATATGGAGATCCAGGGACTTCTCCTCAGGGGTCCAGGGGGAGTCTGGTGCCAGGGGACTAGCCCAAGCACTCTGCTAGGATAGGGCATGTGCAGCCCAGGTCAGGGAAACTGGATACCAAAGGTTACATAGAGGGGCTGCCCAGCCAGCCAATAACCTTTGCCCATAGCATTAAGGAGTCAAAGATCCTGGTAGACAACTTCCTCTCATAGCCTAATTATCGATACTGGGCTCCAGATGAAATATGACCCAGCTACCTGAGAATTTGTGCACAAGTTACCTTGCTTTGGGAGACACAGACATGTCAGAGTCAATTCTTGGGTTCTTTTTTAGTCAATGTATTACAGCTTCCTTTCCAACCTTCTCAGAACTGGCTCTTGCAGGAGGGCACTGATCAAGTCTTCTCTCAGCCCTCCCTAAGCCAGCCCCAGTGCCTACAGCAACATTTTCTGACCTCAGCATGGCCTTCATCTCTACTGTTTCTACAAGGACCAGAGAGACGTGTAAATGGTGGTAAGTGTGTGATGGGCCTGTAGCCAGAAGCTCCATTCCTGGAGGAGCTCAAAGTTGATGCTGAACTCAGGGCAGAGGCCCAGTGACACTTTACCCTACATGTGGAACTGTTCAAGAAAGTTATATAAAACAAGAACAACTAAATACTGTGGCCCTAAATTCTAAGGCATGAGTCACACTTAATTACAGCCACTGATCAGGGTCCTCATTATACAGTCTGCTCTTTCCTGTTCTATTTGGTCATTTTTGGTGGGCATCTCCTAGTGGCAAGGTAATTAGCTCCAGCTTCTGTCTGGCCTTCAAGGCCCTACTCAAGTACCTATATTGGTACACGCTACCAATAACTGTGAAGAATCTCATTTATAACTATTCCGTGACCCACTTCCAGTTTTAGCCAAACACACCTGCCTGCAGCCACTCCCCAGGCTCTTCCTCATCCTTGCCTCTCTGCCTGTGCTCTGGTCACTGGACCTTCCTGCCCAGGGATGCACATGCCTCCTTACTGGATCCAGATGGGAAGTCTTTTATTTCTGGGGAACAAGCTCCTGAGGCACTCAAGGGCTCCCTTTGGAATTTAGGAAACCAGGTGAAATTTTTTTCTTTTCTGATCATATCCTTTTCAGATGTTATTCCTGAGGCCGCCAGAGACAAGGCTTAGCACCCTCTCTCTCTGTCCAAATCCCTGACCCCACCTCTCAGTCATGGCCCAGACCTCTAGGAATTTAGTAAATGCCTCTATATTATATGGAATTTATAAAAGTCTATTGTCTTCTCAGAGGCTTGCTGCAATCATGGGTGGAAGTAGACAGAGAGAACGGCAGATTCAGTCCAGTCACTTCAGATTTAATTCTTGTTAACTTATGTGGTCAAAAAAGGTGGCATCTATGCCAAACAATCCCTTACATCTAGAAATAAGGAAGGAGGGTTCTGTGTTTCTACAAACCCATCTAATTCTAGTAATGTTTGTGGATAAGAATAGCTTGAATTTCATGGTTTGTCACACAAATTCAAGTCCTATGGCTCAAGAGCTAGGATGTAGTGGCTAGTCACCGCAGTGAAGAAGGTGGCTATTTTGGGGAAGCTATGGCACCAGGTGATCAGGCAGGAGACACATGCATGCACATACCCTCTTGACTGAGTGGTACTCAGTAAACAGTGTGACAGGCAGGCTGAAATGCTTTTAAATTTGTTCTATTAGAAAGGGCCTTAGTAATAAATTGTAGAAAGGGCACCTATATGGTCCGTCAGAAAGCCAGATGAACACTCTCAATACTTTCTATTGGAAAATCAAAGTGGGGCTGCTGTGCATTTTGCAGGGAAGAGCCTAGACTGCAAAGCAGTTCTGCTAGCAAGTTCAGAAGTTAGGCAGATATTTCAGTGTTATGGCCTCATGTAGCTCTGGCTGTGAAGGTTTTCAAGGTCAAGAAGGCTCTGCTCTTAGAGAGGGACAGTGAGCTCAGGATGCTCTGAACCTAGTGCATGAGAATTTGGAGGTTACCCTTGAGGCCTCAGAGGGGATGGACAGGAGGCAAGGAGAGAGCAGAACAGCCTCAGACAGCAGAGGACATGGCATGAAGGCACAAGTGGAATTTATGCTTGCTTTCTTTCTGCCATATGTGACAAAGGATTTGAAGGAAAGAATGAAGTGAGGGGGCAACATAGGCCCCAACACTCCGCTAAGATCTGGCAGGCACCAGTTCAGAGCCTTTCACTGCTAGCTGTGCACACCTGTCCAGTCTTTCCTCACAGGGAGACATGGTTGGGTCCCCCTTCTACTCACCTGTGTAGTTTTCAGCCTGCAAATGCATGTCACAAAGCTTATGGATATAGCGGATATACATCTCTTCTTTGTTAATCTCAGATTTGTAAAAGTTCTGTGAGAGAGAAAAGGAAATACGCATAAAGATGAGAGAGGTTTCCACCTGTGGAGGCCATACCTGAGCTCCAGGCAGCTGGCCAAAGCCCTGGGTGTACTGGACAGGAGGAGGGCAGGCCATGGACACAGACAGCACCAGCAAGAGAAAGGATCAGCCAGAAGGCACAACTGCTCCCCAGGTATGGTGGAACGAATGGCAGATCTGCGGGAATCCAAATATTGAGAAAGAGGAGGAGTGCCAAGGCAGACTGGGAATTAGGGTATTTCATGGTTGACTGGACCTTGTTAAGAGGCCAAGGATAGAGTTCTGTCCAAGGAGAACATTCTTTTCTCAAGTGAAAATGTGACTGATGAGGTGCAGGTCTCTGAGATATTAGGGACAGAGCTGATATCCTGACTCAAGTCCTCAGGCTTGCAGCCACAGTAGAAGGGCCAAGCCTGTCACAGTGCAGGCCAGAAGCTATTCCGCTGGACAGATAGGAGGAGGGGCCCATGTCTTCTCACCATCAGGTTAACAGTGCAGCCAATCTTCTTATTCTCTGTTTCCTCTCCTTTCATGCAGTCCCTGGAAAGGAGAGCACAGATGAATGTCCCATGGCATGAAGTGGTGGCTCTGGAACAATGCATAGAACTGCAGTGTCACAGAGGCATTAGTATAACTAAACCCTAAATTAAGATGCTCTCCAACAGAAAATGCTTCCACAGGTGGGGGCTATACAGTGAGCTCCCTCTGAGGTTTGGACCCACTTCTAGGGTTCAGAGATCTCTGTTCAACTGAACCTCTCATTCTGGTGGCAGAGTGTAGAGCCCAGATGGTACATTAGGGTAGTACCAATATCCTCAGCACAGAAGAATGTATCAGTAAAGATAAATGTCAAATCCTCAAGTCCCCAGAAGGAGAGGCACAGAGCTTGTCTTACAGGGAAAGTTTCATTTTGTAGGACAGCATTCAACAGAAGCCAATATGCTCCACTCCAGAGACCTAGCTTCAAGACCCTGTGGTTACAGCAACCGTGGCATGGCCACCATGTTAACCATCTTACTGGCTTTTCTCCCTATGGTTTCCTTCCTGTGTACTAAGTAGAAGCAGCAGGTTTAAAGTTTCTTTCTGATTTAGGGGTAGCTTCACCCAGGGCTGAGTTACATTCATGCTGATCAGAGCAGGGTTGGGTGTAAGAGGGGTCAAGGCTGGTCTGTGAGACACAGAACAACAGGAACACTGAGAATGGATCCTTCCCTAGGGAGAGAGGAGGACTGGTCAAAACCAAGCTCCTCTGGAAGTAGCAGAGTCTTGGCACAAGGAGACAAAGGAGAAGGAGAACCAGAATGGTGAATCTCGCCAGAAGCCTCCTCTACACACAGCCAGCCAGAGTTCCATCTGTTTGCTGTGTCTCCTTCTATGGCACTCTACAGTGCTCTGGCATATAGATATAGTTCCTTGTGTAGCTGTGTGTTAGGGAAAGGCAGTATAAGTGGGTTTATGGACCACTAAGATCAGGTGGAGAGAGTATCTTGACTTTGCTCTACTAACAGGCATGGGGCCCAGTGAGAAACATCACAGTTGGGAGTCAGGAGCCTTAGTCCAAGTCACTGAACCTCTGGGTGATAATGTGACAAAGTTAGTTATCCCCGCCTTCCCAGCTGCAATCCAGCTCACAAAGGGATAACTTCTTTGAAAGAAAGGAATACTGAAAAATCCACACAACTCTCATGATATTCTGCAAAGCCAAGTGTCCTCCCTTCTATGGAGGGCTACTATCAGAAGTGGCAGCTCTGTGGGATTTGAAACCAAGGTCGTCCTCCTTTTTTGGTTCCCTAACTGCCATATGGCATTTGGTTCCTCTGTAGTCAGACATGGGGGTCCTTAACAGGCTACTGCAGAACCTTTTAGTGCTAGTAGGGACAGGAAAATGCTGTGACTTTTTAAGAGGTGGACCAGATGGCCAACTAGTTAGTTACAAGCAACATAGAAAGTGGCAGGAAGCATCTGTCTCTCCAATAAGTTGGCCGATAGAGAGTAGTGAGGTCTCAACTAGCTACTTTGGCATTTAGTGTTTTTTTTTTGTTTGTTTGTTTTGTTTTTTCTAGAAAGCATCTGAAACACTTACCAGGCATCATCTTCTTTTTGGCTATAACTAGAACTTCATTGCCAAGTCAATTAAACAGGAAAGTATTGTCCTCAACCCTGTGATGGCAGGGCCATTCCCTACACCTTTGTGCTCTATGACCACCTCTCCCATGCACTGCTAACAGCTGCCTCTTCTCTTCTGTGTGGCTGTGCATCACTTCTGTGTGGCTACTCAACATAGAGGACACCTTTTAAAGCCTCTGACTTGGGTGCAGCCATTGCTCTCCCCTGTTCTTTCTCTGGAGGACGAACAGGGAAGACCCTCCTAAAGAGGCTTCTGAAGCAACCGGTTGTGAGCACTGGGCTTGTGGTGACCTAGACCAGGGCCCAGGCAGCCCTTAGTGCAACTGGAGAGGCCTGAGAAAGGAAGGCTCCATAACCTCCAGTTCCTCTTCCAGGTGGAGGTTCCACTTAAAGTCCCAAGGGCTTGGCAATCCTAGCCCTGTCCCTGTATGTTCCAGGGCACTAAGAACCACTCCCCCTACCCCACGGGGCTCTGCTTCCTAACCTGAGAAATACAGTTGCCACCAGTGAGCATCTTTATATCTGACACAGAGTATCATTCACACAAAAGTTGAAGAGGTACTCCTCTGAGTACTTAAGGTTCATGCTAGTCTAAAACAGAGTCTCACACTCTAGGTTCAGATCATTCTGGAGAACAACCTATTAATTATTTGCCTAATCAATGTATATGTATCTGTCAACTATTTTCTTAGTAGGTTCTTATTGCACTAAACTGCACTGGGGTAAAAGAGACTACTTTGGTTCCTGCACGGTCTTCCAATTGGTCAATATATACCGTACACTTGTCAGAGGACCATCAAGGCTCCATGCAGGGGACCAGGGAGATAAGGATAAGGTCCCTGTCCTCAAGAGGCTTCTTTCTTCAATTGAATGAGTCAGAAAGGTGACAAATGATCATCATGCAAGGTGACTGATGCTTTGAAAGAAGTGTATACAGATCCAGGTAAGCTTTTATCTGGCAAAACTTCCTTGATGGGGCTTGGTAGGAAGGCCACTCTTGGGAGGACATTGCATGTAGAGAAGCCTGAAGAGAAGGGATGTGAGTGGTGACAACATGGATGAAAGAATAGGGCATGGCTCTTGAGTCAGATGTGGGTTCAAATCCCAGCAATGGCATTTCCTATCACTGGTGTTTCTTCACTGATAAAAACAGGGATAACCCTTCACAGCTCCTTATGAGATTAGAGATAATGCTTGTCAAGCACAAAGCACATAGTGTATTTTTAACAGATAAGAGCCATGATAAACATTGTGGTGTTTCCTTTTGTGTTAACAGGGAACAACACTAGGAGGTTAGTATGTGCACATGGGTGCTGGGACTGTCAAGGAACAGGGCTGGAGGAGTAGGCAAAGGCCAGTTTATGAAGGGGCTTTGCTGCCATGTGAAAGAGCATGAATTTTGTTTTTTAATGAACCCATTATTGAGACAAGAAATGGAAGAGAATGAAATTGGGTTTGGCCATGAGTTTGAGCTGTTTGTACAAGGTAGATACAAAAATCAAACAGGAAGCTAGAACTAGGCTAAGAAATTAATTTAGGCTCTTTCTGGTAGGCCATAATGAATAGAGCTTAACCTTTAGTAAATGTTTTAGGGAGGGGGAGGTATAGAGTTTTGTGCATCCCTCTTCCCTGTCTGATAGCAGGTACAGAAAAGGCTGGGGATATGGCATGAACAAAGGAGTCCACTGTTCTAAAAGGCATCCCCAAAAGGCCACTTATCAACTTTTAAGGTCCAGGAAAAATGGGCTGAAACTTGCACAAGGACAACTGTGCTACAGGAAGAGGGGATGCCTAAGATGGGAACCCATTTCTCAGGAATTCCATTTCCATGTCCAGATAGTACACTGGACACCTGAGTCTTCTGCAAAGCAGAAGTCTTGCCATAGGAGTACCTTCTATTCAGCAGCAACTGGAGGTGGCCTAAACCCCCTCATTTCCTGATGCATGGGTTGGAAGTGCTCTCCCTTGGCGTTTACATGTCTTGTAGCACAGAGGAGACAACTATTGCTTGGGGATGGATTTCCTCCGTCATTCTTCCTCATTCCCTATCACCTCCCTCTAGGCTCCTAAAAGGTACCCTTAGCCACCACATGAACTCTGCTAAGAGAATAATGAAGCCTGCAATGGTGGCTTCATTGTCCCATCTGGAGTAATTCAAAAGTTGTGATATGACAGAAAGCAAGATTTCATGAAAAAACTAATTTTACATGAACTCTCAAACTGAACATAGCATAAAGATCTCTGAGCTCACAGGCTGCTTCCTCTAATCTGTTCATGGTCAGGACCAAGGGACAGAAAAAAACACTTTAGGCAAAGAATGGAGGCATGGAAAAGTAGGATCCCCAGTGCCTGGAAAAACCAACTGGAAGTCCTGCTGTGTCACACTTCTGTACCGGGTGATATTTCCCTGCCCATCTGTCATATGGCTCTCAGGAACACAGCACAAAGGACCTACAGTTGTTCGCTGCATTGCTCTGAGCTGTGACCTTTCTAGATGGAAACCTGAATGTCCCTGGGATGCCTCCTGGATATATGTGCTCACATATCAGGGGGGATCCTAGGAAGCCCTGGCCTACCCCTGGGAGAGGACTCTTTCCCTCTCTTTGGCCATCAGTAGATTCCCAATGACTGATGATGGCACCCAAACCAGAAGAGTCCTCCCCCTGAAGGCCACATGGTTTCAATTTTAAGGTCAGAGGATGTCCTTGCTGAGGCAAGTATCCTGATCAGACAAGAGGTCAGATAGGTAGGTGCCTGAGAAGATACCTGTAGTCAAGAAGGCGTTCCATGAGCCGGGTGACTGAGGTCACAAAGGAAATGCCAGTTTCACGCCATGTTTCCTGTTCAACCTTCTCCAGTAGGCTATTAGTTGGAGGGTGGGGGGAAACAAACACAGTATACAATTTATGAGCCTTCTTTGGGCACAAAAGTGAGGTCCCAGAGCCCATGGAGCCTGTGATGGATCTGGAGACAGAAGACTTACCACACTACAGTCTTACCTGGGGTAGGGCCCAAACAGCTGGGTTCTACTCCATGCAGCAGAAAGCAAAGACAAGGTGATTACTGAACTGGCAGGAACAGATGAGCATATTTTCCATTTTCCTGTATAAGTTCCTAAGGATGCCAATGAACTGAGGAAGGGGTTTTAAAGCCCCAGCCCTTTAGGTGTATGCTGTGAGGTTTGTTCTAAAACAGCAGCTGAATAAGAGCCCACTGAGGATGGATCTGGCTTTGCAGTTGGCCAACTACCTCCATCACCACTCAGAGGCATCCTCAGCAAACATACAAACTCAACTTTTCATGTAAACCAAGGAAAAGGTTCCGACTAGTCTTGAGGGCCTAGTATGAAGGGCAGTGAGTGAAACTAGGAGTTATACCTGGTCATCTCCACTGTCAGGGGATGTTTCCAAGTGAAAATTGCCAGAGCCAAGAGCTAAATGCCCAGGTCCTTTTCTCATTTGCCAGCCCATGCTCCTGGCACCTCAGGGTAGCCTCTGGCTTCTCTGCCTTCCCACAGATCTCTCCTAGGGGATGATGACCTAGACTCTCTGCTTGCTCTAGTGATGAGCCCAGGTCCAGGTCTCATTCCTGATTCCCTTCTACACTGTCCCTCACTGCCTAAAAGTCATGAAAGTCACCTGGAGTGGCAGGCCCAGCTAAAAGCCCAGCACTGGGCACTCCCACTCACAACCTGGCTGCTGTTAATGCTGCCATGACAGCGACAGTCTTCCCCACACAGAGTATATGGCCTGAGCTGAGGCTTCTGGGAAAGTGAGGGTTTCCCATGTGACTTATATTACTAGAGAGAGAAGGCACACCATTGCTCTGGCCTCTGAGCTGTGTGGATGAAGCCACTGTGTCAGTATTTCCCAAACTATTCTCCAGAGCTCTGCTGTCCTGGGGGACCAAGAAAGGTGTTCTGCGAGCAAACAAGCCTGGGAAATGCTGGTCACTACACACTCCTGTCAGAGATATTTCACATCTTTCTGCCTATTAAAGGCTTTGCTAAGTCCTGTAATAGAGGTATGCTCAATTTTGTTTAACTGAATCTTTTCTGAACTGACCACTTACTTTTTTCCCCCAGCAACTTCCCCAAAACACAAATTGGGAAATGCTGCTTTATGGTTCTCGGAAGTTTTCAGTCCTCAAACATGATTTAGAAGAGTTTATGAAACACTATTTGGTCAGGTAATTAGTAAGTGAAAGTTATTTGTGTGCTTTTTCCTTTGTAGTAAAATCATCTGTTAGTGACTTAGGAAGAGATTTCTCTGCATTATTTCCACAGTTAGAAACATCTTTAGCTAAAAGAAAAATACTAAGGTATAGATTCATTTACACAAATTATAATTATTTAAATTTCAAATAAATTCACATTTTGTGTGACTCATTAAGGAACAAAGTGGGTAGGATATAGCAGAAAGATTCCCCCTTCTTGAAATTGGAAGATCTGAGTCCTCCCCCCAGAGTGGCTTTTCACAGGTCATTCAACCGAGGGCATGCTAACACTTTCCTCATCTCAGTTTCACCACCTTTATTCATGAAGATAATTTCTGCCCTGCTCACTTCACAGGTGTGTTGTGAGGATTAAGTAAGAAACGTCAACACATTTGTACACTGTAAAGTTCTAAGCAAATGTACAGTATTATTATTGGAAAAATATGCCATAGGCTTGTCTTCAAAATGGCATGAAAACAAAGAAAATATTAAAGCTGGAAATAATGAGTGAGATGGGAGGGGACTCTAGAGCTATAAAAGTCTAAAGATTTTGTTTTTTTGGAAGATAAAATGTCCAGCATCACTATCTATCTGGGAGAATCATGGCTCTCCCGAGTCCCTCCTTTGGACTTAGCCCTGTGGCAAAGACTCTTGGCCTCCAACATTTCAAGACAGGAGCTATGAGGGGCGCCTGGGTGGCTCAGTCTGTTAAGCGTCCGACTTTGGCTCAGGTTGATCTCATGGTCCGTGAGTTTGAGCCCCGCATCGGGCTCTGTGCTGACAGCTCAGAGCCTGGAGCCTGTTTCAGATTCTGTGTCTCCCTCTCTCTGACCCTCCCCTGTTCATGCTCTGTCTCTCTGTGTCTCAAAAATAAATAAATGTTTAAAAAAAAAAAGACAGGAGCTATGAATGTGGACCTGGGAAAATCCCTGACATCACTCAGTACAAACACCCTGTTTCACAAACAGGGAAGCTGTCCTGGAGAGTGGGCACAATTTGTTAAAGTCACAAGATCCATGGTAGTGTTTTTTCAAAGTTGATTGTACCATCTTATGAAGCAAGGATTTAACTGTTTACCTCTCAGAAATGCCAGCACTGAGCCCTCAGAGAGTCCCCATGGGCTATGTGCCCAACTGGATACAGTGCATGCTATGAAGACATATAAAGACCCTTTTCCTATCAGCAAATCTAAGAGCTCAGAGTTACCGCCTGTCTCTACCTCTTTAGCCAACTATGGCAATCCCTGAGAGCTTGCTGCCATAATGCCACTGTCCTATTGACTAGGAACAATCTAGGTCACTCCTGATACTCACCCTCTGAAGCCCAGCCAGCGTGGGTTGCACCCCTACCCCTCATCAGCCCATTTCACCCCCTCCCCCAGTGTGGGGTGCTTGGGGCTAAAGCAGCTTACAGCAGGCCGAAGAGCTCTCTGTAACTCTCGTCGCCTTTCCCTTCTGACACCATGCTGTCCAGCTTGTCAATCAGCTCAGCCTCCACCTAGAGGGAAGCAGAGACTTCATGAACCCAAGCTGACCTCAGAGGAAGATTGGGAAATCTAGCTCCTACCACAGGTGAGAATGGCTGGGAACTGCTTCCTGATTTTGTCCTTGTACCAAATAAATCCGAGGGAAGGCAGGACCTCATCTACAGCACCAAGAAACCACTCTGCCCCCTTGATTAGGAAGGCTCCCCACTCCAGTGGTTTAAAGTTGGAACTTACACACCTCAGATACTCTTTTCCCAGTCTAGGGTCAAAAGGCAAGGATTCCATGTAAAGAAAAGTATTTTGGATACAAAAGAGGTCTTTGTCAAGTGTTTCTCTTTGTTAAAAAAATGTACACTCAAAAGAATTTGTGTGAGTAAAATACATTTGGTTAGAACTTTACCCTCTAGTCAGCCAGTCACAAAGGAAGCTTGCAGCAGGGCTAGCCCTTACTCGAATGGCTGACATGATTCTGAGTTGAGCAAGGTATGAGTGTTTCCTTCAGAGATTCTACTTCAGGATAAAAAGCTCCACTGTTTGTCCCCACAGGACCTAGAGCCCTTGGGGCTGCTGCCTCGCCACTGCCTCCTCACTGGGGCACCTGCATTTGTTACTGAATTCTTAAACCGTGAGGAGCAATACTGTACTTTTTCCTACTCAACTGATCTGCAAGGTGTTCAGCAGTGCTCAGCCACTTCCAATAAGCCTCACTGGATTTACTCTGAGGTGAGAAATTAGTCATAAGTGATGTGAGATAAAAGTCTTTTAAACCCCTCATTAGCCTTTAAAATGTGGTACTGGGAGCGCCTGGGTGGTTCAGTTGGTTGAGCGTCTGAAGTCGGCTCAGGTCATGATCCCACTGCTCGTGAGTTTGAGCCCTGTATCAGGCTCTGCTGACAGCTCAGAGCCTGGAGCCTGCTTTGGATTCTGTGTCTCCTTCTCTCTGTCCCTACTCTGCTCCCACTGTCTCTCTGTCTTTCTCAAAATTAATAAACATTAAAAATAAAAAAAAATAAACATTTTTAATGTAGTATTGTGGCACCTCACACCACTCAAGAGTGGCTAAAATTAACAACTCAGGAAACAACAGATGTTGATGAGGATGTGGAAAAAGGGGAACCCTGTTGCACTGTTGGTGGGAATGCAAACTGGTGCAGCCACTCTGGAAAACAGTGTGGAGGTTCCTCAAAAAGTTGAAAACAGAATTACACTATGACCCAGCAAGAACACTACTGGGAATTTATCCAAAGGAAACAGCGTGCTGATTCATAGGGGTACATGCACCTTAATATTCATAGCAGTGCTATCAACAATAGCCAATTATGGAAAGAGTCCAAATGTCCATCAACTGATGAATGGATAAAGAAAATGTGGTTTATATATACAATGGAATACTACTAAGTGATGAAAAAGAATGAAATCTTGCCATTTGCAACAACGAGGATGGAACTGGAGGGTATTATGCTAAGTGAAATAAGAGAAACTCAGTCAGAGAAAGACAGATATATGTTTTCACTCATATGTGGAATTTGAGAAACTTAACTGAAGACCATGGAGGAGGGGAAGGAAAAAAAATAGTTACAAACAGAGAAGGAGGGAGGCAAACCATAAAAGACTCTTAAATACAGAGAACAAACTGAGGAGTTGATGGGGGTAGGGGAAATGAGTGATGGGCATTGAGGAGGGCACTTGGGATGAGCACTGGGTGTTGTATGTAAGTGATGAATCATGGAAATCTACTCTCGAATCCAAGAGAACACTGTATACACTGTATGTTAGCTAGTTTGACAATAAATCATATTAAAAAAATGTGGTATTTTGGTATTATTTATATAAATACTTCATATAAACAAAGAGGCATGGCTGCTTTTAATAATGAGCTATAACAGAAGCATTTTCTCACTTCACATAGGGCCAAAGAGTCCTAAAGCAATGAAGTTATAAAAAAATAATTGAATTAGAAAATTCATTGAAGGCAATTATGGTTTCTGAACCCCTTCAGCAGGAAATGAGAATGGATGAATAAATGTGGCTCTGTTTATAGTGGTCTGCTCTGCAGAGACTGTCACACATTCACGTATGGCCTGATGAGTCAGCTGCTTGAATATGCATTTCAGAGAAAGAAAATATGAGACCAGGGGTCCTTAGGGATTGATGCCATGTCTTTCTCTGTGAAGAGACTTCAGCAGGGACTTGCCTGGGTCATGTAAAGTCAGATAGAGCCAGGACCAGAGGCCAAGGGATCTTATTCTCAGTTCAAATCTTGTCTCTTCTTACTGGGTAAATCAGTGGCCCACAAGCCTCCCAGGGGAAGAAGGGTCTGTTTATAATAAGGGATCTCTCTTCAAACATGCAGGTATAGGTAGATTGTGTTTTACAGGACATGGCAAATAGGGGAAAGGGACCTGGAGCAGCAGGGGGTATGACTGTGTAAACATGGGTGCAGTAGTTCCCTTGAATTCTCAAAATGGGCCCCTGGGCTAGCAGTATCAGTCATTAGATATCATTAGAAATGAAGATTCTCAGGCTCCCAGTGGATCAGAAACTTGGGAAAAGGAGAAGCAATCTGTTTCAATAAGCCCTCCCAGTTGTGATGCCTATTCAAGTGTTAGAACTTCTGTATTAGGCAGAGGAGTTGGTGATGGGAAGATATGGGGATATTACTTCATCACCCTCTATAATGCTGATAAAGGGAGAAGTTATTAGGAGAAACTGAGAAATCCAAAACAGGTAATGCTGTAGATCAATGTATGCAAAACCAATGTCTTTAAGTAAAATAAAATGCTAAGTTCTTCAAATATATCGTGTCATGGGGTACCTGGGTGGCTCAGGAAGTTAAGTGTCCGACTTTGGCTCAGGTCATGATCTCAAGGTTCATAGGTTTGAGCCCTATGTCGGGCTCTGAGCTGACAGCTCGGAGCCTGGAGCCTGCTTTGGATTCTGTGTCTCTCTCTCTCTGCCCCTTCCCCACTCACACTGTTTCTCTCTCTCTCAAAAATAAACATTAAAAAAAAATATATATATATATCATGTCATAGTTGGTAATATTGACAATTTTGTGTTTTCAGAATTACTTTTATTCTATGGAATCAATATTCCTGAAATGACAAGTGACATCTTATTATACATTCAACAAATATTTGTCCTGTGACAACCAGCTGCCTACTTCAGGGCAAGATATTTACTTCTCTAAGCCTACATTTCCTTGTTTGTGAAAGAGTAATGGTGGTTAACAGTCTTCTTTGGTGTCCTTGTGCTCTAGCTCTTAGAAGTGCTCAATAAATGTTAACTTTGATTTTCATCTCCATGAATCTAACATGTCTCAGGGACTATGTTGGGTTCTAAGGAAAAATGCACAAGAAACGGCCCTGGTGCCCAATACCTAGCTCATCATCTGGTAGAGGAGGCAGGGACAACAGCTAACACAGGCCAGCATGGTCAGTGCTTGGTGTGGGGCACACAGAAAGGGTAGCCTGCAGTCTGAGACGTCAAAGGACAGCAGAGTTGTGAGAAGTGGGGTTGTAAGAACGTAATTAAGCTCTAACTTATAAAGGGAGACCTATAAGACTAGTCACAGACCTATCTACTGAAACTTGGCAGGCCAGAAAGGAATGGCAGGAAATCTTCAATGTGATAAATAAAAAAAATATGTGGCTGAGAATCCTTTATCCAGCAAGTCTGTCATTTAGAATAGAAGGAGAAATAAAGGTCTTCCCAAACAAACAAACATTGAAGGATTTAATCACCACTAAACCAGCCCTATGAGAGATCCTAAGGGGGATTCTGTGAATGAAATGTTTCAAGGACCACAAAATACCAGAGACATCACCACAAGCATGAAACCTACAGACATCACAATGACTCTAAACCCATATCTTTCTATAATAACACTGAATGTAAATGGACTAAATGCTCCAACCAAAAGACATAGGGTATCAGAATGGATAGAAAAAGAAGACCCATCTATTTGCTGTCTACAAGAGACTCATTTTAGACCTGAGGACACCTTCAGATTGAAAGTGAGGGGATGGAGAACTATCTATCATGCTACTGGAAGTCAAAGGAAAGCTGAAGTAGCAATACTTATATCAGACAAACTAGACTTTCAATTAAAGGCTGTAACAAGAGATGAAGAAGGGCATTATATAATAATTACAGGGTCTATCCATCAGGAAGAGCTAACAATTATAAATGTCTATGTGCTGAATATGGGAGCCCCCAAATATATAAAACAATCCCAAACATAAGCAACCTTATTGATAAGAATCTGGTAACTGCAGGGGACTTTAATACTCCACCTACAACAATGGATAGATCATCTAGACACAGGATCAATAAAGAAACAAATAAAGAAACAATGATACACTGGATCAGATGGACTTGACAGATATATTTAGAACTCTGCATCCCAAAGCAACAGAATATACTTTCTTCTCCAGTGCACATGCAACATTCTCCAAGATAGATCACATACTGGGTCACAAATCAGCCCTTCATAAGTATACAAGAATTGAGATCATACCATGCATACTTTCAGACCACAATGCTATGAAGCTTGAAATCAACCACAGAAAAAAGTCTGGAAAACCTCCAAAAGCATAGAGGTTAAAGAACACCCTACTAAAGAATGAATGGGTCAACCAGGCAATTAGAGAAGAAATTTAAAAATATATGGAAACAAATGAAAATGAAAATACAACAATCCAAATGCTTTGGGATGCAGCAAAGGCAGTCCTGAGAGGAAAATACATTGCAATCCAGGCCTATCTCAAGAAACAAGAAAAATCCCAAATACAAAATCTAACAGCACACCTAAAGGAAATAGAAGCAGAACAGCACAAACCCAGCAGAAGAAGACACCCCAAACCCAGCAGAAGAAGAGAAATAATAAAGGTCAGAGCAGAAATAATATAGAATCTAAAAAAACTGTAGAGCAGATCAACGAAACCAAGAGTTGGTTTTTTTGAAAAAATAAACAAAATTGATAAACCTCTAGCCAGGCTTCTCAAAAAGAAAAGGGAGAGGACCCAAAAGGATAAAATCATGAATGAAAATGGAATTATTACAACCAATCCCTCAGAGATACAAGCAATTATCAGGGAATACTAAGAAAAATTACATGCCAACAAACTGGACAACCTGGAAGAAATGGACAAATTCCTAAGCACCCACACTCTTCCAAAACTCAAACAGGAAGAAATAGAAAACTTGAACAGACCCATAACCAGTGAAGAAATGGAATAAGTTATCAAAAATCTCCCAACAAATAAGAGTCCAGGACCAGATGGCTTCCCTGGGGAATTCTACCAGACATTTATTTATTTTTAATTTTTTTTTCAATATATGAAATTTATTGTCAAATTGGTTTCCATACAACACCCAGTGCTCATCCCAAAAGGTGCCCTCCTCAATACCCATCACCCACCCTCCCCTCCCTCCCACCCCCCATCAACCCTCAGTTTGTTCTGTTTTTAAGAGTCCCTTATGCTTTGGCTCTCTTCCACTCTAACCTCTTTTTTTTTTTTCCCTTCCCCTCCCTCATGGGTTCCTGTTAAGTTTCTCAGGATCCACATAAGAGTGAAACCATATGGTATCTGTCTTTGTCTGTATGGCTCATTTCACTTAGCATAACACTCTCCACTTCTATCCATGTTGCTACAAAGGGCCATATTTCATTCTTTCTACCAGACATTTAAAGCAGAGATAATACCTATCCTTTTCAAGCTATTCCAAAAAATAGAAAGGGAAGGAAAACTTCCAGACTCATTCTATGAAGCCAGCATTACTTTGATTCCTAAACCAGAGACCCAGCAAAAAAAGAGAACTGCAGGCCAATATCCCTGATGAATATGGATGCAAAAACTCTCAATAAGATACTAGCAAGTCGAATTCAACAGCATATAAAAAGAATTATACACCATGATCAAGTGGGATTCATTCCTGGGCTGCAGGGCTGGTTCAACATTCGCAAATCAATCAACGTGATACATCACATTAATAAAAGAAAAGATAAGAACCGTATGATCCTGGCAATCGATGCAGAAAAAGCATTTGACAAATATCAGCATCCTTTCTTAATAAAAACCCTCAAGAAAGTCGGGCTAGAAGGAACATACTTAAACATCATAAAAGCCACTTATGAAAAGCCCACAGCTAATATCACCCTCAATGGGGAAAAACTGAGAGCTTTCTCCCTGAGATTAGGAACACGACAGAGATGTCCACTCTCACCGCTGTTGTTTAACATAGTGTTGGAAGTGCTAGCATCAGCAATCAGACAACAAAAGGAAATCAAAGGCATCAAAAATGGCAAAGATGAAGTCAAGCTTTCACTTTTTGCAGATGAAATGATATTATACATGGAAAACCCGATAGACTCCACCAGAAGTCTGCTAGAACTGATACATGAGTTCAGCAAAGTCGCAGGATACAAAATCAATGTACAGAAATCAGTTGCATTCTTATACACTAATAATGAAGCAACAGAAAGACAAATAAAGAAACTGATCCCATTCACAATTGCACCAAGAAGCATAAAATACCTAGGAATAAACCTAACCAAAGATGTAAAAGATCTGTCTGCTGGAAACTATAGAAAGCTTATGAAGGAAATGGAAGAAGATATAAAGAAATGGAAAAACATTCCATGCTCATGGATTGGAAGAATAAATATTGTCAAAATGTCAATACTACCCAAAGCTATCTATACATTCAATGCAATCCCAATCAAAATTGCACCAGCATTCTTCTCGAAGCTAGAACAAGCAATCCTAAAATTCATATGGAACCACCAAAGGCCCTGAATAGCCAAAGTAATTTTGAAGAAGAAGACCCAAGCAGGAGGCATCACAATCCCAGACTTTAGCCTCTACTACAAAGCTGTAATCATCAAGACAGCATGGTATTGACACAAAAACAGACATACAGACCAATGGAATAGAATAGAAACCCCAGAAGTAGACCCACAAACGTATGGCCAACTAATCTCTGACAAAGCAGGAAAGAATATCCAGTGGAAAAAGGACAGTCTCTTTAACAAATGGTGCTGGGAGAACTGGACAGCAACATGCAGAAGGTTGAAACTAGACCACTTTCTTACACCACTCACAAAAATAAACTCAAAATGGATAAAGGACCTGAATGTGAGACAGGAAACCATCAAAACCCTAGAGGAGAGAGCAGGAAAAGACCTCTCTGCCTCAGCCGTAGCAATCTCTTACTCGACACATCCCCAAAGGCAAGGAAATTAAAAGCAAAAATGAACTACTGGGACCTTATGAAGATAAAAGCTTCTGCACAGCAAAGGAAACAACCAACAAAACTAAAAGGCAACCAACGGAATGGGAAAAGATATTTGCAAATGACATATCGGACAAAGGGCTAGTATCCAAAATCTATAAAGAGTTCACCAAACTCCACACCCAAAAAGCAAATAATCCAGTGAAGAAATGGGCAGAAAACATGAATAGACACTTCTCTAAAGAAGACATCTGGATGGCCAACAGGCACATGAAAAGATGCTCAACGTTGCTCCTCATCAGGGAAATACAAATCAAAACCACACTCAGATATCCCCTCACGCCAGTCAGAGTGGCCAAAATGAACAAATCAGGAGACTGTAGATGCTGGAGAGGATGTGGAGAAACGGGAACCCTCTTGCACTGCTGGTGGGAATGCAAATTGGTGCAGCCACTCTGGAAAACAGTGTGGAGGTTCCTCAGAAAATTAAAAATAGACCTACCCTATGACCCAGCGATAGCACTGCTAGGAATTTACCCAAGGGATACAGGAGTGCTGATGCATAGGGGCACTTGGACCCCAATGTTTATAGCAGCACTCTCAACAATAGCCAAATTATGGAAAGAGCCTAAATGTCCATCAACTGATGAATGGATAAAGAAATTGTGGTTTATATACACAATGGAGTACTACATGGCGATGAGAAAGAACGAAATATGGCCCTTTGTAGCAACGTGGATGGAACTGGAGAGTGTGATGCTAAGTGAAATAAGCCATACAGAGAAAGACAGATACCATATGTTTTCACTCTTATGTAGATCCTGAGAAACTTAACAGAAGACCATGGGGGAGGGGAAGGAAAAAAAAAGAGGTTAGAGTGGGAGAGAGCCAAAGCATAAGAGACTCTTAAAAACTGAGAACAAACTGAGGGTTGATGGGGGGTGGGAGGGAGGGGAGGGTGGGTGAGGGGTGCTGAGGAGGGCACCTGTTGGGATGAGCACTGGGTATTGTATGGAAACCAATTTGACAATAAATTTCATATTAAAAAAAAGAACCTAATTAAGGAAGGCTCTTTGACCCAGGAATTACAGTTGAGAAGTTTATCTCAGAGAATAATTAGGAATGGATATGTGTTTTGCAATATTAACAACAACAATTTGGAATGAACTTACGTTTCTAAAACTAGGAGCTGACTAAATACATTGTGGTGTAGGCCATGCAATGGACTACTGTGTAGCCTCTAAAATAAGGGCAGGACAGAGGAGCATGAACTGACACGAAGAGATGGTGATGAAAACATGTTACTAAAAAGGGGAGATTGAAAGTCAATACACACAATGGCCCCTGAACCCCAATATACACAATGATTCCATTTTTTAACTTAAAAACCTCTATGTATGGGGAAAAAACAGTCTAAAAAGACATACTCTGTCTCCCCCACAAGTTACTAAAATAGTAGGATTATGGATTAAATTTTTTCATTATATCTTATTTGCATTTTAATTTTTCTACATTAAATATCTATTGTTTTTATAATTAGAAGAAATATTTTTAGTAGGTGGGAAGAAGTAGGGGAGTAGTTAACAGAGCCAAAGCTGTGGAAAGCACAACTGTAATCAAGACAAAAATTTTGGTAATTTGGTTATGGGTTGTATTTTTTTCTTAACATTTAAAAAAATGTTTATTTACTTATTTTGAGAGTGAGAGAGCAGGGGAGGGGGAGAGAGAGAGGGAGAGAGAGAGAATCCCAAGCAGGCTCCACGCTGTCAGTGCAGAGTCCGACATGGGGCTCGAATTCACGAACTGTGAAGTAATGACCTGAGCCGAAATCAAGAATGGAACACTTAACTGACCGAGCCACCCAGGTGCCCCAAAGGTTATGGGTGTTCTTGCAGAGAGCAACTTCAACAGAAGTGGGTATACAATACATATTAGACTGGATGGATAGGAGGGTGGGAAATGGAAATGTGGGGATGAAAAGAGTAGACCACTTTTTTTTAAAAATATGAACTTTATTGTCAAATTGGTTTCCATACAACACCCAGTGCTCATCCCAACAGGTGCCCTCCTCAGCACCCCTCACTCACCTTCTCCTCCCTCCCACCCCCCATCAACCCTCAGTTTCTTGTTTTTAACAGTCTCTTATGTTTTGGCTCCCTCCCTCTCTAACCTTTTTTTTTTCTTTTTCCTTCCCCTCCCCCATGGTCTTCTGTTAAGTTTCTCAGGATCCACATAGGAGTGAAAACATATGGTGTCTGTCTTTCTCTGTATGACTTATTTCACTTAGCATAACACTCCCCAGTTCCATCCACATTGCTACAAAAGGCCATATTTCATTCTTTCTCATTGCCATGTAGTACTCCATTGTGTATATAAACTACAATTTCTTTATCCGTTCATCAGTTGATGGACATTTAGGCTCTTTCCATAATTTGGCTATTGTTGAAAGTGCTGCTATAAACATTGGGGTACAAATGCCCCATGCATATCCAATGGAAAAAAGACAGTCTCTTTAACAAATGGTGCTTGGAAAACTGGAAAGCCACAAGTAGACCACTTTTTAAAAATATTTGGTGGCAAACGGAAGCAGCAGCAAGATTTTGCTTACCAGAGTCAACAAGGTTTACATGGCTTGCTTGATATCAATTTTTCATGATAGTCTTTTTTTTAAGTTTATTTATTTTGAGAGAGAGAGAGAGTGCACGTGTGCAAGCGGGGGAGGGGCAGAGAGAGGGTGAGAGAGAATTCCAGGTTCCGTGCTGCCAGCGTGAAGCCCAACACGGGGTTCAATTCCACAAACTGTGAGATCATCACCTGAGCTGAAATCAAGAGTCAGATACTTAACTGACAGCTGTCCAGGAACCCCACGATAGCCTTAATGAGGGAAAGAACACAGCTTAACAGCTGAGTCTTAAAGTGTGAGAAATGAGTTCCAACTTAGTCTTCCACAAGGTTATCCTTCTTTATTCACTAGTTGTAATGGTGGAATACAGCCTAGACCCTCTTTTAACAAACTCAGTGACCCATGGTGCAGTTCTGCAATGTCATCTGCTTCTCCATAACTAGGTTCTCTCATCAGGCAGTTGTGCATTTTGCATAATTTAGAAGGTTGTAAAAAAAAAATTAAGTTCTTTTATGTTTGAAGTCATTATTTTCTGAAGAAATGAAGGCATTAGAGTTGCACACTCCAAAAATGGATTCTTATGTTAAATACTATTTACCCATGATAAAGAACATTTATAAAAAACCTACAACTAGCTAGCATCATACTTAATTGTGAAACACCAAATACTTTCCCTGAAGATTAAGAGCAAAGCAAGGATGTCCACTCTCATCACTCTTATTTAACACCAGGCCAGAGGTCCTAGCCAGTGCAATGAGGTATAAGAAAAAAAAAAGGGGGGGGGCATACAGATTATAAAGGAAGAAATAAAACTGTCTCTGTTTGAAAGTGATAGGATTAGAGCACTGGGTATTGTATGGAAGCCAATCTGACAATAAATTTCATAAAAAAATGAAAGTGATAGGATTAACTAAATAGAAAATCCCAAGGAATCTCCAAAACCTTCTACAGCTAATAAGTAAGTTTAGCAAGGGTGCAGGATATAATATTAATATACAAAACAACTGTATTTCTATGTACTAGCAACAAAAGTAAAATTTAAAAATCAGAATAATTTATAATAGCACCAAAAACCAGGAAATACTTAACATATAAATCTAACAACATGTACAAATCTGTGTGCTGAAACTATAAAACATTAATGAAAAAATAAAAGAATACCTAAAAAATGGAGAGATATATTGCCTTAATGGACTAGAAGTATTAAGTATGGACTAGAAGATTAAGTATTACTAAGATATCAATTCTTTCCAATTTGATCTACAGATTATAATGCAATCTCAACCAAAATCTCAGCAGTAATTTCTGCATATATTGACATGCTAATTCTGAGACTTACAAGAGAAGGAACTGGAATAGCTAAGACAATACTGAAAAAAAAATTTGGAGGATTCACACCGCTTGATTTTAAGACTAACTATGAAGCTACCATAATCAAGACTGTGTGGGAATGGTGAAAGGTAAGACATAGATCAATGGAAAGACTGGAGAGCTGTATACTATGTACATGTGGAGAGAACTGTACACATACAGTGAACTGATTTTTGACAAAGAATAGTTTTTCTCTTAACAAAGGTGTTGGACCTCCATGTGTGAAAAGGAAAAAAAAGTCTTGACCTATACTTCACATCTTACACAAAGGCTACCTCAAAATAGGTAATAGATCTAAATATAAAATTATAAAACCTCTAGAAGAAACACAGGAGAAAAAATTTCATGGTCCTGGGCAAAGATTTCTCAGATATGATCTCAAAAGCATGATCTATAGAAGAAAACCATTGATAAAATGGATTGCATAAGAATTAAAAATTTTCATTCTGTGAAAGACACTATTGTAAGTGGGAAGCCAAGCTAAAGACTGGGATGAAATATTTGTAAATCATATATTCAACAAAAGACTTACATCTAGAATACATAAAGAACCCTCAAACTCAACAATAGGAAAACAAATAACCCAATTAAAATGAATACAAGTTTTGAATAACCATTTCACCAAAGAAGATATAAAGACAGAAACACATTAAAAGATGCTCAACATCACTAATCATTAAAGAAATGGAAATTAAAACCACCAAGATATACAACTATGTATCTATTAGAATGGCTAAAAAACACACACAAAGAGATGATATCAAATTCTGATGAGCATATGGATCAACTAAAACTCTCATACAATGCTGCTGGAATTTCAAATTTGCAGCAATGTGGATGGAACTGGAAGGTATTATGCTAAGTGAAATAAGTCCATCAGAGAAAGACAGATATAGGTATTCACTCATATGTGGATCTTGAGAAACTTAACAAAAGACTATGGGCGAAGGGAAGGGGAAAAAAAAGTTACAGAGAGGGAGGGAGGCAAACCATAAGAGACTCTTAAGGACTGAGAACAAACTGAGGGTAGATGGGCAGTGGAGGAGGGGAAAGTGGGTGATGGGCAGGAAGGAGTTCACCTGTTGGGATGAGCACTGGGTGTTGTATGTAAGCCAATTTGACAATAAATTATATTAAAAAAAAAGAAAAAATGGCATAGCCATTTGGGAATAAAATTTGATAGCATCTTATAAAGTTAAACATACATTTACAATAGCCAACAATCCTATTCCTAGAAATTTACCTAAGAAAAATGAAAGTTTATATTCATACAAAAACCTGTAAAGAAATATTTTTTAATAGCTTTATTCATAACCAACAAAAAGTGGAAATAGTGCAAATGTCTTTCAAATAGTGAATAACTGCAATGGAATACCACTCAGCAACAGAAAAATTGGTAAGTGCAACAACATGGATGAACCTCTGGATGGCATTATGCTGAGTGAAAGAAGTCAGACTCAAAAGGCTACATTCTACATTATTTCATTCAAATGACATTCTGGAAAAGGCACACCTACAGTGATGGAGAACAGACTGTCATAGGTTAAAGGTAGGGGGAAGGTTTGACTACAAAATGGTAGCATGATGGAATTCTTAGGAATTTCAAAAATCTTGATTGTGGTGGTGGTTACATGACTATGTGTTTATCAAAATTTACAGAACTTTAAATCACAAAGAATGAATTTTGCTCTTTGTAAACTTAAAAACAAACAAATAAATAAGAATTTAAAAATTATTGTCTGTCTGGTCTGTTCCTCACTGTTACAACTACTCACTACAAGACCACTGGTTATCTCAGAGTCACAGGGTTAGGAGGGAGCTTACTGGGAAACTGGTACAGTCTCCAATCCAATACATAAATTTCTTCTAGAGGTCTCCTGGGAGCTTCTGCTTGAGAATCACCAGCAAAGAACTCCCCATCTCCCAAAGCAGGCTAGCTTACACTGGACAGTTCCTGTTGCTAGCAAGTTACTTCTTTTATTAGCTAAAATCAGCTTCACTGACTACTGTTGGTCCTAGTCCTATTCCTTGGAGCTACACATAAAAAGGCAGGGGCCATCTCCTCTGCCTTAGAGGTGGCAGAAGGTATGCACAGAGGAACAGTCTGAAGTGACTTAGAAGCTAAGGGCTTATACCTTCTGGACCCACCCCTCTGTGCAGGAGTCTATGAAATTCTGGGCTATGAGCCATGAGACGTCATCTGATCTTGGCTCTAGCCCTAGAAATGCCTGGACCATGCACCAGAGAGGAAGGGTACTATGCTCCCAGGGCCTCTCCTGAATGAAACTTGATCACAGTCTCAGTCACTCTCTCCTTGAACAGAAAATTTCTTTATATCATGTTCATTCCTTTCCTATTATTCTTTTCTGACCTCTAGCTTCGTGAAGAAAATCCACAAATCAATTCTGGTCAGCAATTAAGGGAAAACCCTTGAACAGGATTCAAGATGGGCAAGCCAAGATGGGCTGTAGCCATTCCCACTAGAACCATAGTCTGGCCATCTGGATCACCTGCCTGGGCAGAAGGGGTCCATCCAGAGGAGAGAAGGTGTCATCTTACCTGTTTAAAGTTGCCATTTTTCCTCTGCTCCCAGTCCATCATGTCATGAAAGATGGGAATCATGATGTTCCGTACTTCTGGCTGTGGGACCAGTGTCACACCCAGAAAAGGACCAATCATTCCCGGAATAAAGTGGATCTTATGTTCACCTGAACAACAAAACCCAATACATATTAGTTTATGTTTTCTTTGCTCCTTCTATAGAAGCTTCCCAAGTGTGGCCATAGCAGATACTTTCATCTGCCCTGGAAACATTGAGAGGAAAGCAAGCTCTCCCCTATGGCTCTCTGAGATACTCTTTTCCTTGGCTTTTTAGAATTCATAGATAAAACTGGCCCATCCCAGCTAAAACAAATGTTCAACAGGCATAAATTGCCTTCCCAAAGAATTTATGGGGAAACTACCCAAAAATCATTCCGAGGTCAAGGAACAGAGTTCACTACTTTAGACAGAACAGGATTTCTGAGTAACCTATGACAGTTTCATATTGTTCAGCATTTATTTAGCAAGGAATATTTATCCATTTCTGCTTAAACACAATGCACTATCCCTGGGGTCTCTACCTCTAGCCCAAAGGCATTTAAGAGATTCTTAAATATTGAGAACAAACTGAGGGTTGATGGGGGGTGGGTGAGAGGGGTAAGTGGGTGATAGGCATTGAGGAGGGCACCTGTTGGGATGAGCACTGAGTGTTGCATGGAAACCAACTTTACAATAAATTACATTTAACATAAAAAATAAAAATAAATAAGTGATGAGATTTTCATAGTCCCTGGTCCAGCCACCAGAGGCCTGAAGTTCATGGGCCTCTTCAAAGTCTGTGCTCATGTCTGCCCAAAAGGCTTCATCCTGAGTTAGCAGGAGCCTCCTGCACAGCCCTACTTGGACAGAATGGCTCAGGGACTCTGTCTGTGCTCCTCCCCATGTCTGTCCCTTGTCTTCACATTGCACTCTGATGGTAGCACTGCATATACACACACTAGACCAGCTCATCCCCCAACATTCTTTCCACGGGAAGTGGGTGATGCAGACTTCCTTGACTGGCCTGCAATCTGGGGCATGTTCGTAGAAGCCAGGGCCAGTCCTGAGGACTGTGGGACAGAATTTTTCTCTTTCTTGCAGTGGTGGAACAGAGTGAACCATTTTCCAGAGCTTTACTTTCAGTCCTTCAGAGTCTATAAAGGAGACAAACTGTGGACCAGTGTAATGATTGCTATAGCCAAGTAAAACCCGTTCTTGAGGACCAGAAAATGCCATTTACACACAAACACACACACACACACATACACACACACACACACACACACAGGCACACACACACAAGATAGAGGCAAGAATAGCTTTATCAGGCAAATTTGGCATCTTTTTTGGTTTCTTCTATTGTGAAAGCTTATCTAAGGGGCCAATATTAGCCCTGAGGCTGATTCTACATATCCCAATCTTGGTATTTGGTACAGTTTATTAGTACCTTGTGTTCCTGGGACTTTCAGAGTCAACTTCAGGGTTAAGACCTATACCCAGACTATGCTGGATGCAGGGTGTAAGAGTACTGAACTGGAAAGCCTGCTTGGTGAAATGTATCCCCACTCACAGAAGGAAGCCCTAATCTTCACTGGCAGGAATGCCTCCCACCTTGTTTGCTGCTTCAGGGTTAGTGACTGAGATGGTTAATGGAGGACTGGAAGATTTTATGACCACCATTCCTAAGGCTTCAGAGGCATGAACTCAGTTGAAAACAGTAAGAGCTAGGAAGGGTAATGGCTTTTCAGGGTAACAGCTTCTCTAGTATCCTGAGAGGCCACTCAGAAGCCTATAATACCAAAGGATGGCTCTCCTAGTCACCAGGGCAATACAAGGATTCCACCAAACAATCTGACAATTTCAGATCCAAAGCACTGGGTATTAGAGAAGCTGCTGAAGGAAAGGGAGCTAAAATCAATCTCACTTAGGGGCTGCAATTCCCTTCTTGCATGCAATCTTCGTGCAACTGGTGGCAGAAACCTGATCTGCATGGCCTGAATACCAGAGACCCAAAAGATGTTTCAATATTTATGGAAATGAATAGCTGCCCTTGCTCATGTGCTGAGTATTTCCAAGATCTATACTTCTGTGCACTTACCATGATGAACACTGAGTAATGTACAGAAATGCTGAATCAGTATATTGTATACCTGTAACTAATATAACACTGTATGTTAACTATATTGGGATTAAAATTAAAAACTTAATTAAAAAAAGATCTATGTTTCTGAGTCTGCCACTTTTGGACTGGGACATGAAGAGTACAGAAGATCTTACTGGCATCAGTTCTTAAGCTGGAAAAAACTCCTAGAGCCTTCATACTCTTCTCCTTTGGACTTTAGTTCTCAAAAAAGGGAACGTGCATGTGTGTTACTGGGGTCTTGCTTCTCAGCCTAACTCTCCCTCTAAAAGGCTCCGTGTACATGTGGGGCAACTTCCACCTGAGGTGTTAAAGATATGTAAAGGTCACTTTGGTCTGAATTAACATCCATAAAACCTGGGGGAAGTTACTAGTCTTATCACTTTTTATTTGGCTATGCAATATGTGGAAGAGAAAAATAGGGAGAAAAGACCTACCCAAATTCTGCCACATGCTGAACAGTTCATAAGCCATCATCACACGCATGTCCCCATACCTGGAAATAATAACACAGGATCCAGCTTTCAGTGGGAGAAAGTTCAGGAAGGTGGGGCTATAAACCCAATAAGGCTAGCACTTCAGCACTGTCTCTAATGCTTCCCCCAGCACTACGTCATTTGGCTGTCAACTGAACTCTCACATTTGGCTCTTTGGAAAGCTACCCAGTGAGAACCTTGTGGACTTCTGAGGAACCACTCATGGAAACATAACCCTATCTGGATGTGTGGTAGGGAGGTGAATAAGAAACATATGTCTTACTTATCTATAATCTTCTTCCTCTTGGCTGAAGTGATGATTTCTAGCTGAAGGCTTGGCTGATTTATGAACAGAACTGCCAGGCTAAAATAAGAATTCCACACCTAGAGAGACAGAGAAAGAGAAAACTTGTGACAGCCCAAGTCCTTAACCTTGCAAGGAGAGATTCTAAATATATGGATGTAGCACAGAATTCATTTTACAATTTTAAGATTTTGATTTTTTTCCTTTATAAATGTCTTTGCAAACCACTTTTTTTTTTCTTGACTCCTCTTAAAACCAATAGTGTTGTTTCTGGCCTAGAAAGCCTACTCCTGGATGTCTGGCTCCCAGTACCTCCAAAAGGGAGACTCTTGGGTCATATCCTAGTCATTATCAAACTTGGAAGTGGTTCAATACTATGAGCATATTAATAAAGCAAAAGCCCAGTGAGCCTGCCCTAGCTCCCAGCCACACATCTGACACCTAGCTAAGTCCATCTCAAATTCCTGACCTGAAAAATTGTGAGTAAAATAAAATGGTTGTTAATTTTAAGTAAAACAAAAACAGGAACAAAAACAGTGAGCTTGTTTTTTGGCTTTCTACTGTTATTACAAATATAGCAATGGATCTCAGGAGCTCCTACCTTAAAGTCGAAGTCTGTCTCTGTAAAATTCTTGTGCAGTGCAGAAGACAGGTACTGGACAGTAGTGACTATAATACTGTAGTAAGGGAACAAGGCATTGGCAGAGTTAAAAGACTAACAATGGCATCTGTCAACTTAGCATCTATGACCTATGAGTAAACATCTTGAGTACAACTTGCTCTCATATAAGATGTAACTATGAGGGAAATGGATAGATGGCAGAAACCTCACAGAAAACTGGTCTTGGAGAAATGCTCCATAGTTGGCAGGACAGCATAGAACATCAGTGGGTTCTAGGCCTGGCTCTGCCATTACCTGACCTTGGTACAACTTCTGCCTGAGCCCAAGGGTCCCTCCCTATAACAGGGGGTGGGGGAAGTTAGTTGGTTCTTTAAGATTTCTTCTAGTTCAAAGAGTGACTCTAGTATTTTGAGGACTTTTGGGTAATGAATGTATATAATGACTACCAGAGAACTTAGAGAATAATTTTATTATTTTACTTGATAATAAGGGTTTATAATGATTAAATCCCTTTTATCATAAACTCTTATCATATACTATTATTTTTATCTATAAGTCATTTGTTTTCAGCCTTTGGTCTAGAATATCACTCTCAATTTTAGCCTGGGCAAATACAAGGAGCAATGGGAGCCTGGCTTGCCAGAGTCAAGGGCACAGGTTAAAGCAGAGAGGAAATGAAGTGGGACAGGCAGGTAAGGGTTTGATTACAGAGGGCCTTAGGTGCCAGGCAAAAGAACGTATGTCTAACACTGATTACCCTGGCTTTGGTGCAGAAGAGAGGCAAGGCAAAAAAAGTGCATTAGAGAGACCAGTCCACCAGCACAGGAAGTAACAAATTTGAAAGGTAAAAGCCTTAAAAGAAGAGGCTGTTGCTGTAGGATGGGCTGAGGAGGACCATGAAGTGCTCTGAGTAGAGCTAAGAGAAAGAAACAAAAGAGAGTCAAATGGAAAATCCATGATTTGAGGAAATACATGTGCAACTTTGTTTATAACCATTCTTCTGTTCTCTATAAAATGTTTGCAATTTTGAAAAAAGAAAAAAAGTGCTCCATAAAAGATACAAAGTAGAAAGACCGTACTGATACCTTGTGAATATCTAACATAAATAATGTCACTATGTTACATGTATTGCCAACATAAAAAGCGAATCAGTGGGAGAAGGCTGAGGGCTAGAAAGTGGAAACCAAGTGGCCTTCTCCTGAGTGGAGGGAAACCAGATGAGTTAGCACCTTACCACCTGCATCACTCTCCTGGTTTGCCAATTAGAAGTACAGGCTAGAAATATGAATGGAACAGGCGATCTGGGAGCAGTCTAAGGGTGAATTCTGTGGCTGGACTCAGAAGTGGTCAAAGCCTTACAGCCAGGTCTTGGGTGCGTAATGAGCATTAGCTGTGGGAGGCAAGCAATATCTGGCAGACAACACAAATCAAATGAAGAGGAGGGCTTGGGATACTGCTTGCAACTAGAGAGCAACAAAGGCCAGTGGTCCATGAAACAGGTCTTTCTCAAGGAGGAACCTTCTCTGGGTATTATTATTTCACATCCTTTGTATTCCTTTTCTATATGAACCATGGGATCATCTGCCAGGCACTTAAGACTCCATTTTGAACTATCTTCAATGCTTTCTTCTTGAATTTATGGTAAACAGTCAAGTCCTGCTGATTGTGCCTCCAAACATTTTTCACATTTACCCTATTCTCTCTGTCCCCAAGGCCTTGGCAATCATCTCTGTCTTGCTTTCTCTCTGCCTCTCACACACACTCTCTCTCCCTAGTCTGAGAATAGCTCTGTTGATGCTGGTGCTTCCACACTCACTTGCTTGTGAGAAGTCTCATCACCATCCAGTCCCGAGGGAAGACACTCATCTTCATCAGGTTCCGGAACACACAGAAAATCTTCAGCAGGAATTCCTGATCCAGGAGGAAAATCTGATGTGAGATACCACCACTACTACTACAGCATGCATTTCCTCAACAGGGCTTTCCTGACCTCTAGACCATAAGAATGGGTGGAATCAGTGGGTCAGATTCCGATTCCCTTTGTGAGTTACTTCTCTTTTAGAGGACTGCATGAGAGTCAGATGTAGGCTAGATGGGAGAAGACCCAAACTGGGTAGAACAGATGCAGCTCTGTACCCACTGAGCCTAGTACCTAAATCCCAAAGCATAGGGAAAGTTACAGCCCATCAGAACCGGTATCCAACTGGGTCTGTGGGTCTCATTCTTTGAGCCCTGGGCCTTGGGCACTTGATGCTAAGAATCTGCTTTCGTGGATGTTAAGAACACATTGACAGGAGAAGCACTTTAGGAATGGCAGAATGAAGACCTCCAAAAATGTGCTCCTATATGAAAGCAATGAGAATACGGGCAAAGACAGGTTAAGCAAGGAGTTACAACAATCCAAGGAGTATTCAAGAAAAATGGGTTGAATCTTAGTAGGAACAGTGGACTTCATTGCATTTTAATTTGCCCTATTCCTATCCCCTTCTTCTTCCTACCTCCACGGTATCCTTGAAAACAAGCAACTGCAGAACTACAGTAGTAGTGAAAACCAGCAGCTTAGCATTCACTAGAAGGGACAAAATGGTTTTGGAGCTCCCTCAAAAGTGCCGTCCTCAGAAAATTATTAACTTTTCTATCTGTCTGGCAGCAACCTAGGAAATTCCCATTCAGAGAGCTTATTCGATCTGGTTCAGAGCTTACTCAATGAGAAGAGCCTTTTACTTGGGGGCATTTATTGGGGAAAAAATCAGCCATAAGGATTTAACATCCTAGCTGCATGAAGAGGCCATATCAGAACACGTAAGAAAATTGCCAGAAGAGTTAAAAGAAAATCTGGGGAATGAGATAGCTATATCTATATATAGATATCTATATCTATCTATCTATCTATCTATCTATCTATCTATCTATCTATAGATATACATATATAGATATCTATATATATATGTATATGTATGTATAGGGACTTTGAAAATCTCTGACATATACGTGGGAATCTGGAAGTCCACACACGTTAGGGCTGTACATATTCCAAGGAAAGACCGAAGAAACCTAATCTCTCACCCTGGCTGACTTTGTGGCTCTATGAGAAGTAGGAAGTGAAGGCTAAGGCAATAATGTAAACTGCTGGAGCACTGAAGGTGAGACCCAATACATGCATACAGACACTTAGCAAAGTATCAAAGACTTATTGGCTTAAGGCATTTAAGGAAATCTCTGTCCAGGTGTTAGCTGACCACTAAGCTAACTGAATGAAGACCTCAGTGGCTTCACACAACAAAGAATACAGACATTAAAGAATTAGTCCAGGAAAGTAACTAAACAAGCAAGTAAACAAATATCAATAACAACAACAAAACAAAAAAAAGCAACAACAACAAATCCTGGGATGTGGGGTGGGGTGAGATCTGATTTCCAGAGTTGCCATGTTATTTACATTTTCCAGTTTTCAACAAAAAAATTATAAGATGTGAAATTAAACATGAAAGTATGACCCATACACAGGAAAAAGAAGTCAAGAGAAACTTTACCTGAGGTAGCTCAAATACTGGACTTACTAGGAAAAGACTTTAAATCAGCTGTTATAAATACCCTCAAAGAACTAAAGGAAACCATGCCAAAGAATTAAAGGAAAGTACAAGGACAATATCTCACCAAATAGAGAATATCAATAAAATAGATATAAATTATTTAAAAAGCATTAAATAGAAATTTTAGAGTTTAATAGTACCATACCTAAAATGTAAATTTTGCTAGAGAAGCTCAACAGCAGATTTGAACTGACAGAAGAAAGAATCAGGAAATTTAAAAGATAGGTCAACTGAGATTGTTCAGAGGAACAGAAAGAAAAAAATGGAGAAAAACAAACAAAGCATGAGACCTATGGGACACCACCAATTGTAAAAACATACAAATAATAGGAGAATCAGAAAAAGAGGAGAGAAAAAGAAGAGGAGATGTTGAAGAACTTTTTGAAGGAATATTGGTTAACCCAAATTTGATGAAAAAACTCCAGTTACACATCCAAACAGCTCAATGAACTCCAGATAGGATAAGACCAAAGAAATCTACATACAGACATAGCATAGTGAAACTGCCAAATGCCAAAAACAAAGAGAGAATCTTGAAAGCAACAAGAGAAAAATAATTTATCTTGTGCAAATGATTTTCAATAATAGGTAACTTACCAGCAGATATGATGGAGGCCAGAAGGTATTAGAATGACATATTCAAAGTACTGAAATAACATGAACATGAATATCTCGCTAATGATAGCGAGACTATCATTCAAAAATGAAGACAAAATCAAGACATTCTTAATGTAAAGAAAAATGTAATGTAAAAAAAAATTCTTAAGAGTAAAAAAAAAAACCCCAAAACTGTGAGAATTTATTAGTAGACCTGCCCTATAAGAAATACTAATGGGAGTCTCTCAGACTTAAATAAAAGTAACTTAATTGATATAAAGAAATATAAAGCACTAGGAAAGGTGACTATATAGGTAAATATAGAAGATAGTATATATGTAAATTCATTTACTCTTTTCCTTTTTGATTTACAAGGCAACTGCATAAAGCAATATTTATAAAACTATGTTGATGAGATTATAATATATAAATATGTAATTTATATGACAGTAACAGCACAAAAAGGGGAAAGAACTGGAGTTTTATTGGAGCAAGGTTTTGTATACTATAAAATGAAATTGGTAGATAGTTTTAAGATGTTAATTGTAATTCCCAGGGCAATCACTAAGAAAATAACTTTAAAAATATACTAAAAGAAACAATGAAGAATTAAAATGGCACACTAAAAATATTTATTTAACATAAAACAAGGGATAAATGGAGGAAAAGAGGGACAAAGAAGATCTAAGACAGATATGAAACAAACAGCAAAATGGCAGATGTACATCCTAACTTATTGGTAATTACAGTAAATGTAAATGAATGAAACATTCTAATCAAAAGGCAGAGATGGAAAGATGGATAACAAATAAACATTATCCAATTATATGTGGTCTACAAGATACATACTTTAGATTCAAAGACATAAATATATTGACAGTAAAAGGATAGGAAATATACTCAATGAAAATGGTACCCAAGAGAGCTGGTATGGCTATATTGATATTAAACAATATAGACTTTAACAAAAACTGTCATTAGAGACCAAAAAAAAAAAAAAACCATTTTATAATAACTAAAGAGCCAATATGTTTTAAAGACTTAATTATTAACATATATGCATTTAAAAAAGAACCCCAGGGGGCGCCTGGGTGGCGCAGTCGGTTAAGCGTCCGACTTCAGCCAGGTCACAATCTCGCGGTCCGTGAGTTCGAGCCCCGCGTCGGGCTCTGGGCTGATGGCTCGGAGCCTGGAGCCTGTTTCCGATTCTGTGTCTCCCTCTCTCTCTGCCCCTCCCCCATTCATGCTCTGTCTCTCTCTGTCCCAAAAATAAATAAACGTTGAAAAAAAAATTTAAAAAATAAAAATAAAATAAAAAAAAATAAAAAAGAACCCCAGAACACATGAAGCAAAATCTGACAGAATTAAAAGGAAAAATAGACAATTCAACAATGGTAGTTGGAGGCTTCAATATACCACTTTCAATAATGTATAGCACAACTAAATAGAAGATCAGCAAGGAAAAAGAAATCCTGAACAATACTATAGACTAATTAGACCTAATAGACATATAAGACACTCCATCCCACAATAGCAGGATACACATAGAAGGATATATGCATTCTCTTCTCTAGGACAGAATGTATGTCAGTCCATAAAAAAAGCCTCAATATATTTAAGAGAAATGAAATCATATAAAGCATGTTCTTCAACCACTATGGAAGGGAGTTAGAAATCTATAGTAGAAGGAAATTTGGGAAAGTAAAACACATGTGTATTAGGGGGTGCATGGGTGGCTCAGTTGGTTAAGCATCCATCTCTTGATTTCCACTCAGGTCATGATCTCATGGGTTGGTGAGTTCAAACCCCACACTGGGCTCTGAGATGACTGTGGAGTCTACTTGGGGTTCTCTCTCTGCCCCTCACCCTGCTTTGGTGTTTGCTTGCTCTCTCTCTTTCTCTCTACTTGGGGTTCTCTCTCTGCCCCTCACCCTGCTTCAGTGTTTGCGCTCTCTCTCTCTCTCTCTCTCTCTCTCTCTCTCTCTCAAAATAAATAAATTAAAAAATATATGTGAATTAAACAATAAACTCCCAAATAACCAATGGGTTAAACAAGAAAGCACAAGTGAAACTAGGAATACTTTGAGATGAATAAAAATGAAAACATCAAATCAAAATTTATGGGATGAAGCTATGACTTATAGCTATAGTGCCTACATTAAAAAGAGATAAGGTCTTGGAGTGCCTGGGTGGCTTAGTTGGTTGAGTAGCTGACTTTGGCTCAGGTCATGATCTCACAGTTTGTGAGTCTGAGCCCCACAATGGCTGGCTGCTGTCAGCCTGCTTCAGATCCTCTGTCCCCCTCTCTCTCTGCCCCTCCCCCACTCATGCTCATTCTCTCCCTCTCTTTCCCTCTCAAAAATAAATAATAAAATAAAATAAAAAGAGTTAAGATCTCAAGTCAAAACCCACCTTACACCTTAAGAAACTAGAGAAAGAAGAGCAAACTAAACATGAAGCGAGTAGAAGGGAATAATAAGTGAAACAGAGAGAACAGAACAGAGCAAAAAATGAAACCAAAAGTTGATTCTTTGAAAAGATCAACAAAATTGACAAACCCAAGAAAAAAGAGGGAAAAAAAAAGAGAGAAAGAAGACACTATTACTAAAACTAGGAATGAAAGAAGGGACACCATTACCAATGACACAGAACTAAAAAGGATTATAAGGTACTACCATAAATAAATGTACACCAACAAATTATATAACCTCAATGAAATGGAAAAATTCTTAGAAAGATACAAAAAACCAGAATTCATTTAAAATGAAACAAAATCTGAATAGACCTATCATAAATGAATAGATGAAATTAATAATTTAAAAGATTCACACTAAGAAAAGTGCATGACCAGATGGCTTCACTGGTGAATTCCACCAAATATTTAAACTAGAATTAATATTTGTCTTTTTGATTAGATCCACTCTCAATGTGAAGTGGTGTCTTATTGTGGTTTTGACTCGCATTTCCCTAATGACTAATGATGTTAAACATCTTTTCATGGGTGTATTGGCAATTTATGTATCTTCTTTTTTTTAATATGAAATTTATTGTCAAATTGGTTTCCATACAACATCCAGGGCTCATCCCAACAGGTGCCCTCCTCAATGCCCATCACCCACCGTCCTCTCCCTCCCACCCCCCATCAACCCTCAGTTTATTCCCAGTTTTTAAGAGTCTCTTATGGTTTGGCTCCCTCCCTCTCTAACCTTTTTTTCCCTCTTCCCCTCCCCCATGGTCTTCTGTTAAGTCTCAGGATCCACATAAGAGTGAAAACATATGGTATCTGTCTTCCTCTGTATGACTTATTTCACTTAGCATCACACTCTCCAGTTCCATCCACGTTGCTACAGAAGGCCATATTTCATTCTTTCTCATTGCCACGTAGTATTTCATTGTGTATATAAACCACAATTTCTTTATCCATTCATCAGTTGATGGACATTTAGGCTCTTTCCATAATTTGGCTATTGTTGAAAGTGCTGCTATAAACATTGGGGTCCAAGTGCCCCTATGCATCAGCACTCCTGTATCCCTTGGGTAAATTCCTAGCTGTGCTATTGATGGCTCATAGGGTAGATCTATTTTTAATTTTTTGAGGAACCTCCACACTGTTTTCCAGAGTGGCTGCATCAGTTTGCATTCCCACCAACAGTGCAAGAGGGTTCCCGTTTCTCCACATCCTTGCCAGCATCTATAGTCTCCTGATTTGTTCATTTTGGCCACTCTGCCTGGCGTGAGGTGGTATCTGAGTGTGGTTTTGATTTGTATTTCCCTGATGAGGAGTGACGCTGAGCATCTTTTCATATGCCTGTTGGCCATCTGTATCTTCTTTGAGGAAATGTCTACTCAAATACTTTGCTCATTTTGAAATCAAGTTGCCTTTTTATTCTTGAGTTGTAAGAGTTCTCTCTATATTTTACATGCAAGTCCTTTAGTAGATATGATTTGTCAATATTTTCTTCCATTCTGTGGGTTGTTTCACTTTCTTGTTGGCATACTTTGAAATACATAAGTTTTTAATTTTGATGAAGTCTACATCTGTTTTTTCTTTTGTTGCTTGCTTTTGGTGTCATAACTAAGAAATCACTGCTAAACTGAAGGACACAAAGATACACTCCTATGTTTCCTTCTAAGAGGTTTATAGTTTAGCTCTTACATTTAGGTCTATGATCCCTTTCCTGTTGATTTTTAAAATATGATATGAGGTAGAGGTCCAACTGTTTTTTCTTTTTTTGGCACAGAGATATCAAATTGTCCCAGCACCATTTGCTTAAATGACTGCTTTACTCTTTGAATTATCTTGGCAATATTATTGAAAATCAAATGACTAAATATAAAGGTTTAGTTCTAGACTCTCAATCCAATTCCATTGATCTTTATGTCTATCTTTATGCTAGTACCAATTCTGATTACTGTTATTTTTTTGTAAGTTTTGAAACTGGGAAGTATGAATCCTTCAATTTTGTTTTCTTTTTCAAGACCATTTGGCTATTCTGAGTCCCTTTCATTCCACTATGAATTATAGATCAGACTGTCAACATCTGCAAAATGGCAGCTCAAACTTGGAGAGGTCTTATATTAAAACCTGTATATCACTTTGTGAAGTACTGTCTTAACAATATTAAGTGTTCCAATCTATGTACATGGGGTGTCTTTTCATTTATTTATGTCTTTTAAAATTAATTTTCCTAATTATTTTATTTGTTTTTATACTATTATAAATGGAACTGGTCTCTTAAATTTTATTTTTGAATTGTTCATTGCTAGTGCTAAGAAATACGATTTTTGTATATTAATTGTGTATCCTGCAACTTTGCTGAACTTATTACTTCTGATAGTATTTTTTGGATGTCTTAGGGTTTTCTGTAAACAAAATCATGTCATTTGAGGACATAGTTTTACTTCTTCCTTTCCCACCTCGGTGACTTTTATTTCTTTTTTGTGCCTAAATGCTCCAGCTAGATCCTCCAATATAATGAATATAAGTGGTTAGAGCAGATGTCTTTCTCTTGTTCCTGACCTTAAGAGGAAAGCATTCAATCTTTTGTTATTAAGTCTGATGTTAGCTGTGGATTTGTCATATATGCCCTTCATCAGTCTGAAGAAATTCCCTTCTATTTCTAGTTTGTTGAATGATTATATCATGAAAGGCTGGTGGATTTTTTTAAAAAATGTGTTTTTTTAACATCCATTAGGATGATCCTCTTTTGGTCCTTTATTCTATTTAATGGTGTATTACATTGATTGATTAGCATATATTAAGCCAACCTTGCATTTCTGTGTTCAATCCCACTTGATCATGGTGTATGCTTCTTTTAATATGTTCCTGGATTCTGTTTGCTAGTATGCTGCTAAAGGTTTTGCATTTATATTTATAAGGGATATTGGTCTATAGTTTTCTTTTCTTGTGATGTCTGTTTTTGGTTTCCATGTCAGGGTAATGCTGACCTCATAAAATGAGTTGGGTTCCCTCCTCTTCTATTTCTTGTAAGAGCTTGTGAAGGATTGGTATTAATTCTTCCTTAAAAATTTGGTAGAATGTACCAATTAAGCCATCTGGTCTTGGGCTTTTCTTTGTGCAAAGTTATAAATTATTAGCTTGATCTTGTTAATTTGTGATGTCTTTTAAGAGGGATATAATCAGGGACACTGAACTGTATAGTTTAAAAGTGTAAATTTTATGGTATGCAAATTATATCTCAATAATGCTGTCATGAAAAAAAGAACATATGTACAGAACTCTATATTTGATGTGGTGGACTGCATATGTTCCCTCATCTCTGTTTCAGCTCAAATCCTCTAAAATGATAGTTAAGAAATACATATGTCCACAGAGACAAAGGAAACAGGAAATAAGAACACAGTAATCAGAAGAGGTGAACAAATTTTGAAAGCTTTCATGGTGACTGACTTAATATACTTGAGAAAGACGACAGCTAAGAGCCTTTGGAAGTGATAGCAATAGGAAGCAAGGATTTCAGAAACTGTAGGCATCACCAGGTACCTCTGTGGGACTGGGATATGAGGGCTAAAACCAGGAAGATTGATTGACAGTCTCCCTAAGATCCCTTCTGCCATCTCATGTCCCTGGGTGACCAGGCTTTCCCCATCCTGTCAGAAGACTGAGGGCTGCTCTCTGGAGTAGCTGATTACTGAGATCTGTTCTCAAGGATACAGCAACATATGAGGGTGGACATGCCAAAATGAAAATAGGCACCGATACAAAGTTTACCTGCTAAACTGGAAGGTCCCCAGACCCTTTGTGTTATTTGGTTCCCAAAATATTGGCAGGCTACTCCATCCCTAGGAAGGGTAAATGATTCCTCTCTCAGGAAATAAACAAGCCCAAGAGAACACACCAGTAGCTATAGGAATTAGAGGATGGTCTGACCCAATGACCAGACCCTCTTTAGTCAGCTACAGGGAAGCCTGCTGGAGACAAGCCTTGCACACATATAAAGCTTCTAAGTAGCACCAGAGCACTTCACTTTCAGACCCAGGACTGACATCCAAAAGTCTGTACATATAGGAGGAAAGTCTCTAACTTTTGTCTCTAACTTTGTTTCCTGAAACAAATAAAAACAGGGCAAGTTTCCAGGAAAAAAAAAAGTGACTTGACAGTACCCAACAGATTTGACCTTGAGGAATGCTGGAAGGAGAGATTTATTACAGAGAGGTAGTAGGAAAGCCTAGCCAGATTTAAAAACCAAAAGGAAATAAGAAACATGCAAATAACAAAAGGAGCAATTAATTCCAGGAAAAAACAAAGTTCTACAAGAAAGGAAGTGTAGTAGCATAGTAGTTGGGTCACCACAGTATTTACCTAGCTGTAATAAAGAAGAGTTGATTACCAATTTAAACAAGAGTGTATGCAAACTATATTGGAATAAAGTAACCACCTATATTGGAAGAAAGAGAGGAAAGATGTGTATGTGTGTGTGTGTGGGGGGGGAGGAGGAATGATACAGAAGAATCACCCTCATCTTTCATGGGAAGAAGAAAATAGATAATAACTGACAGTTAAAATTTTATTTATCATTTTTTTTGACAGTTAAAATTTTAAATGGCAGTAGAAACTTGAAGAACAGCAAAAGAGTTCAAAGTGGCTGCTTTTGGGGAGTAGCAATTGGACATGGGTCAGGTTGAGGCAGGGAACGACCATTTTATGTTATAAGCTTTGTAATATGTTTTGACTTTTAAGACCCTGTATAATTAAAAATTTAAAAACCCACAAAGTTCTGGGTATAGTGCTTGCACACAGCAGGCTTTCAATAAATGAATGACAAATTTAAAAATAAAAAATTTATGTATATATATTGTTGTTATAAGAATAAAACATTTAACTAAAAAGTAAGAGAATGATGCTAGCCTGAGCTTTTGGATGCAAATCAGTTAGTATAACACATATGATGAAAATGCTCTAGAACAGCCAACACTGGATTTTCAGGTCAAGCACTGCTTGACTTGGATGTGAGCTTTGGGCTCTGGCTAACTTTTGGCTCACTTCAAGGGCTATCAAAGTTCATCCCTCCAAGAAGATAGGCTAACCTTATGGCAATGAGTTAATGATAACAATCTGCAGAGATCCATGTCTGTGGAAAGGCAGGCAAGATCAAATACTAGCAAGTGACGCCTAATACTTATTAACTGATACAATATGATTAATAAAGGTCATGCAAATGAAAAACAATACAATGCATTATTATGAAATGCAAATGCTGTGGTTCTGAATGGAGGCAGAGCATACAACTAAAATTTGCAATAGTTTGCTCATCAAGGGATGAACTTAGTAGCACATTCTAAGGCAAAGACATAGCCCCAGTAGTTTGTCAGCAGTGATACCACTGGAAGCTTGGGAATGCTCCCTTGTCTGGATCATGGCCCATTTCTCTGCCCTATCTGCCCTGGTGCTCTGGATCTGGAGTCTGTAGCCAATGGGTAGTGCTCACTTTTGCTCTCTACAGGTCACTTCCAGAAATACGTTTTAATAATAAATTATTATTATTATTATTAATTATCATATAGTTATTAAACAGTAGAGTCTGATTTGCAGGGGCAAAATATAAGATGAGTGTTGAATTCATAAGAAAGGGAAGAATTCTGGTTTGCTGACAGCTACTATGGCCTAGAGCAGTCTCTCATATAGGGACATGGTCACAGGGCTGCTATTAGTGAAAACTTGCCAGTGTTACTGAGGTCTGGGTGTGTAAGAACACTGCTGGCTTTCAGCTTTGGGAAGCCATACACTCACAGCTGTAAAGTGGGGCTGGTGAACCCTTAACCCTAGGCAGAGCTGGTCACTTGTACTTGCTCCCCTGGCAGGAGAAAGCCCCTGGTCAGTCTTAGCTCATGTTTCCTTTCCTGGGTGAAAAGTCAGTTCTGAGGTAGGTTTGCTGCCTACCTTGAGTTCATCTTTGCTCTGGAAGTTGTCCAGGAGGTGCTGGTAATGGGTGTCACACATCTGGCGGAGCAGCGAGAGAAGGCAGGACACATACTCACCCTGGGGACCAACCGAGAAAACACTTGGTGCAACTAATCACAAGAGCTGTGTTTCCCCAATCCACAGAGGGCAAGGAGAGAAGGAAGGGTCTGAGATGGCCCCAATGATCATGAAAGGGAAGGTGAGAACTCTGGCCCTGAAAATGAGTTTTCCTTTCTGCTAAGTTTTCTGAAGGGCTTGGGAGTTTTAATAAGACTTCTGTAGCATGGGACTAATGGTAAAACCTTAACCTATAACAAAGAAATATTGCAAAGTGAGACAGCAAGTCTCGGTTTTTTCCCTAGGAAATTTTTGGCTATACAATCCTTTGTCACTATATATTGCCAGGCCATTGTACTGAAGTTGAAAGGGATTACTCAGAACAGGGTGCTTGGCCTTCTCTGGGCAGAATGTGGGCTCTTCCCATATTGCTCCAAGATGGGATGGCCCTTCTTCAAAATTCTTCTGGGGACCTCGTAGAGCTTACATGTGGTTACTGGAACAGGAAGATGGAACAAAGTAGTTCGACATAACTTTCTGGAAAGTAGAGTCAAAACTGACCTTTATGAGAAGGTGAATTATGGGCTTTAAGATAAGTTTGGGGTGCCTGGGTGGCGCAGTCGGTTAAGCGTCCGACTTCAGCCAGGTCACGATCTCGCGGTCCATGAGTTCGAGCCCCGCGTCAGGCTCAGGGCTGATGGCTCAGAGCCTGGATTCTGTGTCTCCCTCTCTCTCTGCCCCTCCCCCATTCATGCTCTGTCTCTCTCTGTCCCAAAAATAAATAAACGTTGAAAAAAAAAAAGATAAGTAAAAATTTATGGATACAAAAATGAGCCTTTAAGATTCCTTCAAGTTCCAACTGGGATAACATGGAAGAAGACCTTGTTTTAAGGACTCCAAGAATTTTACCATCTTATGGCAATTTTTGGCATAGGGAAGCTGACCAAATATTTTTAAACTCATGGAAATTTGACAACAATATTTTTGGCTCTCAAATCATTTCTAGACACATGAAATTATTCTACAAATGTATATGTGTAGAACATATACATGTATATGAACCTCAGTTTTATCTGAGCATGGGCATAATAATGGGCATAATAAGCTATAATTCCTAGATTTAGTAGGAGGATTGGAGGAATGAATGCACATAAAACTTTTCAGTGAAAAAGTCCAGTATGTAAAGGAAGTGCTCAGTAAATTATGCAGTTATTATTATCTTCATTAAAACTATGTAATTTAGTGTTGCTAACTGAGTTAATATTTGTAAAGTGCATAAAGCAGGGGTAGGCCTATAGCAAGAATTGTGTAGTTGTTGGTCAGAAGGATGGGTTACCAGGACATACCAGGGTACATGTTTTTACCTATAGTGAGAGTGCTCTCAACAGTAGATCCAAAGGGAACATTCTTTCTAAGCCCAGTGCTTCAGAACACATGCCTGCTCTCTGTTCCCCTTTCCCTCCCTAGCGTTTGGCTAGCTCCCACAGAGAATTTGCTTCAAGGAAACCACTGCAGTCTCTCACCTGCCAAATGGAAGAGTCCGTGCAACCTGTTTATTGTGTTCTGCCATCAGGGGTAAGAAGTCCACTCTGGGTGGAGGAGTGGGAACTGTCTCTCTGTCCCTCCTGAGACGTTTCCCCAGGCTGTTTCTCTTCTAATTGTCCAGTAATGCCAGTGCAATTCTAACTCATCACATTTTTTCCTGATGCTAGACATTTAGGTACAAATGTTGTGGACAAAAATAACTAGTTTGTAGATACAACCAAATTCTAAGAAAATTATTCTGTTGTGCACATCATTTAGGAGAGCCTGCTACTAGAAGGAATACTCCATTTTCCCCCTTCAATCTCTTACTGCATCTCTGCTCCACTCTACAGAACAGGAAATGAGTTGGCACAAAGGCAAAGGCCAACAGAGACAGTGTGCAGGAAAGCGAGACAGGGAGCATTCCCCACATCTGCCCTAGAGTAGACTTCTGGGACTACAAACATAGAGCCTTCAGAGTGGAGACAGGAGCCAGATGCGAGAAAGGAAGAAGGCAGCATGCTGACAACCATGCAGGGAGGTGGAGATGAAGGTGGTGCTATGAGGAGGTGGGGTTGGTGTGGAGGAGCCCCAGGTTAGAAAAGAAGGCAAGAAAACCTGAATGTTAGTTACTAACAGTGATCTCGGCTGTGCACTGCGGGCACCGCTGCCCTCTTACCGCCTCCTGAGCGTGCGATTTGCTCATGATGGTGAGCAGAGTCTGCAAGAGCACGTCCAGGAGGCTCTCCACCATCATTTCTACCTCCTCCATGACATCTGCCTCCTGGAGCGAGCAGTGAGAGAGCACACCGTTAGCACCAACCTGGCTGACGTGCAGCTGGCAGCACTTACAAAGTGTGTGGCATCAGGAGTGGTCTTCTGATTGGACTCTCAACACTGAGCTCTTGGCCTCACTAGCATGAGATGTCAAGGAACCTGGGACAACAGCTCTGAGAAAAGGTGAGGCAAACCTGTCTCTGTTGCCCTGGTATGGTAGCCGGGTCTTCGCCTAACCCAGCACCACTTGACACCCACAGTTCTGAACCTCAGGTAGATACCTTAATTTCAGTATACAAGGCAGAAGCAAAGGTCCTGAAGTACCTGTTTACCTTGATTTCCCTAGAAGAGTCTGGAAAAAGCACAACATTGCTAACACTTTGAGAAAATGGTATTCATGCCACAAGGTGTGGTGGTGGCACCTTCAGGACTGCTAACACACACCTGAATGCACATAGAAGTATTTCAGTCTTTAAAAGGAATGTTTTCTTCTCAGGGCTTTCTCCTTAGGTGATCTCAAGCTTTGCTGGCCCCACTGTTGCTCAGATATGTCTACATCTCTCTTTTGAGCTTCTCAGCATTCTTGCTCATGTTTCCTGGTCCACCTGAAGGACTCTGGTCTCAGTGTGTCTTTCTCAGGCAGCCTCACAAAAACAATGGCAGGCCCCCACTAAGGGCTGCTTCTCAGCCACCACACTCTGAATTTAGGAAGTGTCTGTGCTGTCCTTCTATAGACCTCTCATGTTGAATCTCAAATCTTGTAGCCTAATTTTATTTATCTCACAGAGATTCCCACTGTCCCTTCTCCAGCCTCTTTTTATTATTACTGGTACAAATGTCTATCTGTCCATCCATCCACCAACCCATTATTCATTAAGCAGTTACCATGTGCCACTCACTTTTCGTGAATCTGAGTATACAAAGGTGAACAAGGAAGATAGTATCTTTATGCTCATGGAGCTTAAATTCCACCCCAATCCATTCATTCAATATAATTATACTGTGACCCATTCCACACGAAGAATTGGAGCAACTCTTGGTGCTAAAGTCATCTTTATCATCTGCTATACTGATCGCTAACACTCTCACCTGTGATGTCTCTCTGACTAGTTGTAAGCAACTAATTGCACCTGACTCTAGTACCACAGATACAACCAGACCATCTCTTTCAGGTTTAAACTGTTTCCATTCCTTCTCCATTCCTTTCCTTCCCTTTATTTTCCCTTCAATTTCTCTCCTTTATTTAGCAATAAGTCTCCCACTTCCTCAAGTCTGGCCTTGGGCTGCTAATAGACCTTATGTGCTTGGTGTTGCCTCTCTGAGGCCTGGTGGGAAGGAGAGCTGCCAAACCTTTCCTGGAGCCAAGAGCAAACAATAGGGCCACTACAAGCACCATAGGCACTCTGCCAAGCAGGGCCCTGTCACCAGATGGTACTTTAAGTCTGGACACCAAAGCACCCTATTGAGGCCCTGTATCTCACTCAAACCAACCACACTCTTTTTTTTTTTCAGGACCTCTCCTGTTCCACATGGATAGCCTAACCTTGCACTCTTACCACCTGTCTACTGGCCTTCATTTTATTTTATTTATTTTGTATAGAAGAGTATCTATCTAACTTTATTCTAGGAAAATACACAGAAAACAGTAACCATAAATGAAAGGACATACATTCTGTTGCATTAGAATTAATTATTCTGTTTATCAAGAGAAATAGCAGCAAAAATGAAAAGACAGCCACAAAATGGGACAAGATTTTGGATATGGATATAACCGACAAAAAAAAAAAAAGACTCATCTAGAATACTGGCCTTCATTTTAAATACAGTTGTAATTTTATTCTCCAGAAACCTCATCTCCTCTTAAGATGTTGTAATAAAAAACTCATTCTTGTTCTTAATTTCTTTCTTTATACTTTCCTATAGTTTACAAATTTTCTCTAAGAAATAACCATTTTTCCTATTACCATAAATATATAAAATAAATATCATTAAAATAAATTCCTACCTTTATTCATGCCTGATACATGTCTTTCCTTCCTTCCTTCCCCTCCCACCATATATCTCTTTTTAAAAGAAAAAGTAAAGAGGAAAGAAAATAGGCAAAAGCAGTACCAGTTGAAACCTCATCTTTAAAGTCCAACTCTATCATCCCATGAGGCTCAGAACTCTTGCGGGCAACAATTATCTCTCCTATGTCCTGACCTCATCTGGCATGGTATGGAATGTCATATGGGTGGAATCAAGCTGCTAGGAAGCTGACAGAAAAGTCTGAATGAGCAAGCTGCCTCTCAGCCTGGGCTTGCCTCCCTGTGCTTGTGCCTTAGTATCCTCAGAACACTCTCAGGAACATAGGATTAATACCTTTTGATAATAACAGAATATGGCACAGAATTCGGCTTTCTGGTATTAAAGAGAACTACATTTCAGAAATGCAACTTTTTCAAATAGCAAAACTGTGTTGTGTTGAGAAGCCTGCTCAGCATACACAGGCCTCTGCTCACTTGAGCACCTTCCTGCCACTGATGAAAGCTTCTCTGACTGAGAAGTGTACAAAGTGATCTTTGTTGGTCTGCCTCTGGTTAAAGTAATACAAGACTGGGGCAGAGCTGAGGGGAGATGGAGTGGGCATGGGGCCACTACCAGAGAGCTGGTCTTGACGATGGAGAAGATGCTGCCAAGAATCCCTGAGCAGATCAGCAGCTCCTTCTGCTGCCTCAGGTGAAGGTGAATGTGATGGAGAACCACAGGAAGCAGGATGCGGCGGGATTCTGAGAGAGAAAACACAAAGGTGAAGAAGCCCTTTAGAGAAGAACTAGCCACTTCTGGGAGCCAGTGACACTGCGAGACTTAACTGGTCTCAAAGAAAATGGGGTTGAAACCAGTGCGAAGATGGAGGCCACTCCCTTCCCTTATGAGGGCCAAAAAGCCCACTTCCTGGACATTGTAAGACATCCCACAGCATTATCCTTCCATTTCTCTTTCCTTCTTTCTCATTTTAAGCCTCAGTATCTATGGTATTTTGTGCAGGATGAATGTTAGGAAATTGCTCCCAAATGAAATCTCTTTAACGACTAGATCCCAAATTAAAAGCATAGCTTACACTGAAAATTCCATTCAATTGACAGACCTAGTTCTATGAACTACACTGATTGAACCTGCAGACCTGCTATGCATTATAAATGGTCACTCTTTATGATGCTCTGACTAGTTGGCCTGGCACTCCCCTCTTCCCCCCATGAGCATTTACTTTGTGGCAGCCATTAGGCCTACCTCCTTTTCCCCTTAGGCTTAGAGGACAAGCTTGGCATGCCCACAGCAATGAATGGAATAGTAGCAGGATTTTGTCTTCTCATAAGCCTTTGATAATTAGCTAACCCTTACTGCCAATCCTAAGTTTTCTCCTCCCTGTTAACTGAACAACACTATCAGGAGACAACTATATTTAGGACCCTGACAGGGGCATCTGGGTGGCTCAGTTGGTTAAGTGTCTGGCCCTTGGTTTTGGCTCAGGTCATGATCTCACAGTTCAAGAGATCAAGCCCAATATCAGGCTCTACGCTGACAGCCAGGAGCCCGCTTGGGATTCTCTCTCTCCCTCTCTCTCTGCCCCACCCCAACTAGTGTGTGCATGTGCACACGCGCACACACACACACACACACACACACACACACTCACACACTCTCTTTCTCTCTCAAAATAAATAAATAAACGTAAAAAAAAAAAAGAGAACCCTGTCAGGAAGGCTGAATCCTAGTTCAAGATCTTTTATTAATTCATCCTAAGACCTTAGGCAGGTTGATTCCTCCAATGGGCTTGATTTTTCCTATCTGTACAATGAGGTGCTAATTGGATTTACTTCACAGGTGTGGTGAGAAGACAAAGTGAAATACAAGTGTGAACATGTTTGTGATGCTCTGCACTCCTATGTGGTCAGTGACTGTGTGATTCTACAGGTACCTTCATACCTGGCCAGCAGGATTTAGTCAGATTATCAGTAATACAAACACACCAGGGCATTTTGGATTTATTGTTCACATTTGACCACAGTTACATGTTTCAGATAAAATTCAGAAAGAAAATCTTTTTTTTAGCCAAAGACAAACTACATGATATACAAGAGATTTGGGGGTTGTCTGGTCAAATACTTAGAATATAAAATGGAATGATAGCTATTCTATGTTTAAAAGGATGTGTAGACAAAAGAGAAGTTCATAATACATTTTGCAGACCAAAATTATACCAACATAGCAGGATTTATATCAACCAATAACTATCTGCTGAGAAAATAGCAGTTTATTACTGGAACCAGCTGAAAAGACCAAACTGATGTGCTCTGAGAATATAAGTGTTGCTTAAGAGACACCACCTTAAGGTGCTGCTTCAAGGAACATGCTGCAACTCAAGAATTCAGTGAAATTGAGATGCAAATGAGAATCTGGGGTGGCTTGTCATCTCAAAATCCAACTACATCGTGTCACTGCCACATAAAGTTTAAGAACAATTTTTCTTTCTTTTAAAAAAAGTTTTTTAATGTTTATTTGTTTTTGAGAGACAGTGACATGGCACGAGTGGGTGAGGGGCAGAGAGAGAGAGGGAGACACAGAATCTGAAGCAGGCTCCAGACTCTGAGCTGTCAGCACAGAGCCTGACATGGGGCTCGAACTCATGAGCTATGTGAGATCATGACCTGAACTGAAGTTGGACGCTCAGCTGACGGAGCCACCAAGGCTGCCCAAAGAACAATTTTTCTTAAGTGATTATGGGAAGCAGCAAGTGCATGCAATAATATTAGAAATAAAGGATGTCAGTGAGGGCAGTCTGATGTCCCCCTTCCCATATATTCAGAAAGCATCTTTAAACAGTGCACAAAGCTTGAATGTGTGCAGTGGCCTCAGTGCTAATGTGTCCAAACTAGTGATAAAATCTTTAATCTAGGAACTGAGGAAGAGAGAAGTGTTTACCATAAATAGCTACTGGTAGAGAAAAGATGACTCTCCTGGTTGCAGCTTTGCCATGAATAATACCTTACATTGGCAGAGTTAAGTTAAAGGGAACATTTATTTAGTATTGCAATTATGTGTAGCACTTGGTTGAGAAATTACTATTCATATACTTTAAAAGTCCAATTAAAAAATTTTTATTACCAAAAATTATAGTTATAAAAATTCTATTAATAATTGTTTTTCTCGAATTTCAGATTTATTCCTGTGCCCTAGAAATTTATTCTGATTGTAACATTCCATTTAAAGGATCAGTTTCATATTGATCGTAACATTTGGCCACTGAATATTTGGTACCACTGCCAGGATGATCTCTTGAATGTGGTTTCAGGTGTGAATCTGCAGGTTCTTTCTGAAAGGCAATCTGGGAGGTTGATCATTTGTTAGTCTGTCTTGACCTCTTAGGGAGTATGGAAGGCTCACTGTCCATCTCTGTCTTTCAAAGACAGGAAGGGAATCTATGTGACTGGTGAGATAAGGAACAAAGAAAACACAGTCGGTCCTCAGAGCCCCCTTTCAAGATCTCTCTTATTTCCTTGACTTATCCTTATCCCCATTGGGATCCCATTCTCTCTTGTTCCCCCTCCTTTCCATCTTGCTGGGTGTGGGGGAAGCTGGCTAGGCTTGTAGGCCTAGAAGTTGCTCCACAGGCCACCTCATGGGCATGCTCCAGGGTGTGGGTCCCTAGGGATAAATCATGAGTGAGGCAGTAGGCCTAGATCTTGGCTGTAGTATCTAATGGAGTTTACCCAAAACTCTGAATTTTTAGGGCCACAGGCTTCTTGCATGATGGTTGATAAAACTGATCCTTTGATTACCACTTGACAACACCCTGGAAAGGAGGAAAGGTGAGTCTGATTCTCATCCCAACTTGATTTACCTGAGAAAGAAAACAGGCGGCTATCCACGGTCCTGGCAATGGACTGCAGCTTCACCACATCCATTGACTGCCCAATGTGCACAGTGCTGGGCATGCTCCCCAGAGTCCCTCTTACAAACTCTGCCACCTCCTGCACGGTGAACATTTGCAGCAGCTCATCAAAGATGGTTGGGAAAGAATTGAGGAGTGCAGCCTGCAGAAGCAAGTGAAGCTGCAGTTAGCACAGAGTTTGTTGTCTGTCTTTCTCACATGCTCAGACAATAATAATACAAGAGGCTGAAAAGGCATTGTAGCACCCCTGTCTCACATGAGCTCCTCCCTGGCCTTTGACTCCACACATCCCTACAGCACCCTTGGGGCATAGAACAGGGAGGAGTACAAAGGAAACCAAAACAAAATTTGCCGGGGCCCAGGCCACTTGAAACTTTCATAACTTGCCAGCATATTTGCTGGCAAGAGAAGGGAATATAAAAAGAAATCAGCTCAATATGGTTTAACAGCCATAGTTATTTTGTTTACAAAATGGATTTAATTTTTTTGTCTGTCTCTATGATCAAACACTTGACTTTCTAATTTTGGTCTCAAATTCAAGCCAGGAACCTCTCAAAGAAACTATAGCAGAGAGAGCTGGGCACCACCAAGCAGCATGAGCTGAACTCCATTCACAGCCCTGTAGCCAGCAATCCAGCTCTGTGAGCTGGACCATTTCCCCCAGGATGGACACATTTATCTGAAACCATGAAATCTGAAGACTTTATAAATGATGCCCTTTATCTGTGATGCTTGGCAGTCTCAAGTGTAAATCCAAAAGGATGGAGACTGTATGGATTTAGTCAGCTATGAATTCTTGACGACTGATGATTATGTTGGCATAGAGTTCAGCAACCTAGATGGCCTTGGGCTTGGGCAGGAGTCTGTGTGTTCGGAGACTTCTCTTCATGGATCTTGGCTCTGGTAGACCCATGAGGTAGACTCTTTATGATAACCTGATAATAGTTCAAGAGCCTTTTACAGGCAGAGTAGTATAGGTGAAAGAGAATGGCTTTTGGAATTAGACATGAGTTCAAATCTCAACTTTACTACTTATCTGTTGCATCACCTTAGGTGAGTTATTTGCCTAATATCAGTTTTCTTATCTATAAAATAAAGATGATGATATCACTTATCTCCTGGTATTGGCATGAAAAAAAATTAGATGCATGAAGTTAGTTTCCAGTTAGAGTGCTTGGCACATCATTGGCTTTCAATAAATGCTGGTCCTCATTCTCTCTTGTCTACATGGAAGCAACATGAAGAAAGCTTTTCCACTTCTCAATACTCTTACATTATTAACCTAGAATTCACAAAGGGTAATGAAATGTCACTTTGAGATGAGAAGATGAGAGCGTACTTTTCCTGCATGGCAGGTAGTGAATGGGAGGCTGTTTTCCTTGACTGCTTTATCAAGCAGGCCTAGAGTGAGTAAAAATGTATGCCATGGGGAAACATGTCTGTCATTCTACAGTCTATGCTAAGGCCAGAACCAAGAATAGAACTTACATGAATTCTGCTCAGGCCAGGCCCAAGAATAGAACTTACATGAATTTTCTATCTATAGATTTATAACTCCCTGGGATATCAGAGATTTTTTTGCAATGATTAGAACAAGCACAAAAACATGCTGTCATAAGCAGTTAGATACAAAAGACAAAGGGGGAAAAGCAGGTCCTTTATAATCAAAAGCAAATAGTAAATGCTCTCTTAAATGGTGAGCTTTCCCATACTTATGCACCAGAACAGAAGGATCCTTGCACCCTAACATCTCCTAGTGGTCATAAGCAAAGACATAATCTGACTGAACCATAGACTTGCTGAGAATTCTGAAACTTATGAAACATGAGCCTGGAACCAAAGAAGCAGGTCTGATCCTGACATGGGTCTAAGCTGAGACTAAATCTGAACTATCCTGATGAGATAGGAGTATGCCATGCAGTACAAAGCATTGCCAAGTTCTCAGAAAGCATATCTGCCCTGCTCTGCTAGCTACCTCTGAGCTCCCCACATCTCTGTATGCTGAAAGGAAGAGTAGGTGTCCTGGGCCCTTGTTGGCAGGAACCAATGAGCTAGAGGAGAGACACAAGGAGGAAGAGGAGTTGCTTGGAGTACTCTGGAGGAGAGACCATCAAATGAGCCTTTCTTACAGAGGCACCTGGAGACCTTGAAGAATCCTCACTTAAAGAGTTTCATTCACAGTTGCTCACCTGTTCTCTGGTCCAAGGGGCTTAAAGGCAATTGGCATGGGAGCAACATAGGGTCAAGTGGAAAACAAAAAAAAAAGACTATTCTAATATTTTTTTTAATGTTCATTTATTTTGAGAGAGAGAGAGAGAGAGAGAGAGAGAGAGAGAGAGAGAGAATGAACCAGAGAGAAAGAATGTGAGTGAGAGCAGGGGAGAGGTCGAGAGAGGGAGAAAGAGAATCCCAAGCAGGCTCTGCACTGTCAGCACAGAGCCCAACTCAGGACTCGATCTCATGAACTGTAGGATCATGACCTGAGCCAAAATCAAGAGTTGGATGCTTAACCAACTGAGCCACCCAGGCGCCCCCCAGACTACTCTAATCTTAAAGGAGATATTTAAACATATATTTGCACTCATGACAGTCCTGGCAGCAACTGAATGAATGGACGTGAGAGAGGCTGTCTGATCTTTGCTGATAGGTTTTGAATAATAATTGGCTTCAAAAAAATCAAAGAAATGGAATCTATTAGATAAAATTCTGAATTTATTTGTATAAGAAAATAACCCCCTTGTGACTGGGGTAATAAACACTATCTTGGATCCTTTCTAGGATGAAGCTACTTGGAAAAGGTAACAGATTAGCTAACTGGGCATTTCTAATATAAGGAAGCAAATTTCCTTCCCACACTGATATTTATAATAGAATTTTATCTTAATTCTTTAAAAAAAATTTTAAAGTTTATTTTTGAGAGAGAGAGAAAGACAGAGTGTGAGCAGGGGAGGGGCAGAGAGAGAGAGGGAGACACAGAATCCAAAACAGGCTCCAGGCTCTGAGCTGTCAGCACAGAGCCCGATGTGGGGCTCCAACCCATAGTCTGTGAGATCATGACCTGAGCCAAAGTCGGACGCTTCACTGACTGAGCCACCCAAGTGCCCCTAATCTTAATTCTTAAGCAAAGTTTTCTAGTTATTTCTGCCTATTTTACTCTTAACTTCTGGAATGGACAAGTACTAAAGTTTATTTAAAAAGTTAAAAAAAAAATTAACAGTGACTAGGAAATAAAATTCTCCATTATGTTCTAAATATCCCCTTTAAATAAGATGTTCATAAATGACAAAAAGTATGTAACTAAATAAATTTGGTTTAAAGAGGGCTTCTGAGGGGTGCCCGGGTAGCTCAGCTGGTTGAGCGTCTGACTCTTGATCTCGGCTCAGGGCATGATCTCAATGTTCTGAGCTGGAGGCCCACATCGGGCTGTGTGCTGGTAGCATGGAGCCTGCTTGGGATTCTGTCTCTCCTCCATGCTCCTCCCCTGGTTGTGCTTGCTCTCTCTCAAAGTTAAAAAAATTAAAAAAAAATTAAGAGCCTTCTGAGAATAAAGTTGTGCTTCTTCCCCACCCTAAAGCCACTGGGCTATCTTATATTTGGTAGCTGGGGCATAGCTGACTTTGAAGTAAAAACAGCATTTTGTTCTATTAGGTATTTCCTTGCAAGTAACCCTTTACCCAACACATAGGAGCCTGGCAGGGCTTCTTCAACTCTAGAAGCCAGAGGACAAAGAAACCAGCCATTAAGACAGACAAGGATCCAGCAGCAAAATTTCCCTGCAGCTTACAGACCTGAGTGAAAAGGAGTGTTTCTGAGTTTCTGCTGTCCAGACTGAGCACAAACCGGATGGACTGGAAAAGTTCTTGGATGCTGGACCGGAATTGCTCCTCTTCCATCCCACAGGTGGCTCGGGAGTACAGGATCCTGGACTGCACGATGAACTTGAAAAGGTACTCCAAGGCCTAAGTAAAAGGGATGGAGAGGTGTTAAAGATGGCCAAGAGCTAACACAGCAGGGAATAAAGGGTAAAGTAACAGCAAATTCTATACCCAAATAAGATGATGAACAACTTCAACTGTGGAGACAAGCACTTTTTTTTTTTTTAATTTTATCTCCAAAGTCCAACTGGTCACTGAGCAGCAGCTGTCTTCTTACTGAGGAATCATCAAATTAATTTACAACTGTTTCTGTGGTTCTGGAATTGAGGAACCACAGACTGAGGAACCACAACAGCTGAATTCAAGACCATATAGGATCCAAAGAAAATGAAGTTTCTTTGTATTTTTTTCAGGTCTGGAAATAGGAGGGTTCAAAAGCAATGATGTAACCTCTCTTAAATTTATTCCAAGAAGGAAAAGTCCTTAAGGAGCCTTCTGCACCTTTGAGATATAGCTGGGGTCTGACATGGTGCCAGCCTTCTCACTGGACATTAACTCTGGAGAAAACTTGCCCCAGGTTGCACAGCCCCAGGTGGACCTGACACACCCACTCTCTATCCTCTTCTAAACCTGGACACCTTCCCACAGACAATTTTTGAACAATGCAGAAGATGAAGCTCCCATAACTTATTTTGGGAGCAGTATCTAATTCTGAGGAGTCCTTACAGCTTGGCCCATGCTTATGAGCACAGTAATTATCTTTTAAGAGAACAGATTGAAGATCTAAGACTATGCTTTCTAATCAAAGAAATGCCACAGATTTCCCAGACACTGGGAAGGCAGAGACATTGGGAGAGAAACTTATCCAAGGATGAAACAAATGGAGCTCAGTTACTTGAAATATAAAATAGAAAACAATTCTCAAGCTACCTTTCATGACCTATGTATCTATCAAAAGGTTTGGTAAAACAAAACCTCATTTTGTTTTGTTTTGCAGCCCATATAGAATTCAGTAGGCATTGTAGAATGGCTAGGTTAGAAAAATATGTCTTCCAAGCCTTGCACCAGAAGATTGCATTAGAAAAAATTAAAGTGTGTGGCCTCAGCAGCATAAATGCTACAGCCTCCATTCCAGACTTTTAATGCCTGGTCTGAAAAGAACCACTGAGATGTGTGCTACATACTCTAATTTTAAAAGGGAAAATGTGTACCTCATGACCTGTTTTCTTTTTCCAGTTTGAAACAGCTAACACAAGAGTGTATTGAATGGCTTGAAACATCCACTAGTTTCACAGTGAAGGGCACAACCAGACAGAAAAATTGCTTGCATTTCCTGGGCCTGAGAGCTTAGTATCTTCATTAAATTTTAAAATATAAAACAACGTCCAAGATGGCCCCACGAAAACCTGCATGAGGGATAAAAAATAAGTCCACTTCCAGTCATCCATCACCCCCTGACTTCCCTTGCCCACTCCTCTTGATTTTTATGGTCAGTACCAGCGTGGGAAGGACCAGGTGATGGCCGGTTGCCTCTGACAAATGCAACCGGGGAAAGAGAAGAGGGTGGGCCAGTGAGGAAGGAGGTGAGTGGTGGAGCCTATGGAGTTTGTTCAAAGTTCAAGGGTGCTCCCAACACTTCATGGAGACAATGAAACACTTAATGGTCGGTGAAGCAGCCACTCTGTGCATTTCTACTTAAGTTAATAAGCCTGAAAGAAAAAGAGATCCTAAAAGTTATTACAACCTTTCAAGCACCAAGAAGATCCATTGTGCCTGCTCTTTTCTCTTCATGGTTCCCTGGGGGACCTGAGATAGCTCACCAGTGAAAAGTGTGCTGTCTTTTTAGAATATCTTGCCAAATACCAGACTCAAACCTGTCAAAGATACCTCCTACAGGTCATTCACAAGGGACAAACAAAATAACCAAGTAAGAAAACGAAAGACTCTTTATTTTCATATTCCTTAGTGGTCAAACTTTCTTAGAAAGGCCACGACTTTGAAAGTGAAAGGAAGAGATGCGAATGAGTGGCAGTATATATTGAATCAAGAGTAAGAAGAGGTTTCCTGGTCCACATTTTATCATACCAGACTGAGAGGTGCTAGGCCAGGACCATACGCATCCTATGAAGGATGAAAACAGGACTGATTAGAGATTTACTGGTTTGGTCAAGAGGACTTGTCAACTAAAACTTGAAGAAGAAGGGGAAATGACCTGATAAAACCTTAGTACTGGATGCATTAGTATGAGAGGCCATTCAAACAGGTTTGCAGCGGTAAGAATAAGTATGAAAGTACCTCAGAAAAGTGCTCCCCCAAATGGATATCTTCTTTCTTTCCACCCAAACCTGATCTTCTCCCAGAATTCTGCATCTTCCTAAGTAACCCTGATATCAACTCAGCTGATCTAGCCAGATTCTTTGGAACCAGCACTTCTTCCTTTCTATCACTTCACACATCCAATTTAATGTTTGAAATTGATTCCCTGCTTTGGTCACATCAGCTATTTTTTGGTTGCTTGAAAACTCAAGTTGTTTCCCACCCAGGCTTTTAAACATGCTGTTTCCTGTCTGGAATGCTCATCTCCCAGCTCTTCACATCGATTTCAGCCCAGAGGTCACCTCCTCAGACAAACTTTCCCTAAAATTTTGATCTGAAGTAAATTTCCTTCATAGTTCTTACTTATCAAGTTTTTTTCCCCACTTAATTTGTGTATTTATTGTCTGTCTTTCCTCCACTTGGATGGAAGTGCTATGAAAGCACAGCCTTTTCTGCTTGGGCCCCTGCTGAATCTCCAGTGTCTACTACGGTGTCTGACACATGGCAGGTATTAAGTAACACTGACTTGACGGAATGACTGAAAGACTGATTGTTAGGAGAAAACAACTTCTGTGATGCTTTCTCCAGTATCCTGAGCAATTAATTTAGGGACTCACATAGAATCTTTTGCATTTAACTCAACTTTTATCCCCTCAAATATTGTCTGAGGCAGCTGCCAGGTACTGGGTTTAAAGAAGAACAGAATACAGGCTCTGTCCCCACATCACACTCAGAACTCTGCTCTACACCTGTGTTTGAGCATGCTTCAGTGGGGATGTGTTCTTCAAGGCAAGAGGTCTGTCTTATTCTTCTTTGCATCTTGGCATCCACAACAGATGCTGACTGCTTTGTAGACATGTATTATACGAAGAAGGACAGAAATAATACTTATGGCCTTAGATTTTTACAGAACATACGGAGAAGAGGCAGGGGAAACACAGACCTATGATTTTATTTTGCTTCTTCAGTCTGGTAATGTTTAGGGAAGCACCTGTCTCACCTGTTAGCATGTGGACAAGAACAACAAAATCACAGGCCCAATGGTACTCAGAGCAAATGATGTGAAATTAAAAGAGGACAGAGAAAAAGCAGAACTACTTTGTTGCCACTCTTCTTTTATTACTAACTGGAAAGGGTGGGAAAGACATGGTTAAAAAGCAACTAAAAAAAATAACTCAAGAACAAGAAAATGTAGGGGCGGAAAGGGAGAAAGCATGAACTTGCTGTGAGTTCCCAAGGGATATGGCAACTTTCTTTAAAAAGCTATCTTGAGAACTGTTGAGCAAAAGAGAAATCAACATTCTCTCAGTGGGTCTCCACAGAAGTACCATGAAAAGAAGTTACCAGAAAGTGAAGTTAACTCACAATGACAATGGTCCCCTGAAAACTGGAGCTGCCCAGAAATGCAAAAGGCTGCCTTATCTCGGAACCTGTCCATGCAGGAGTGCTGCCATGGGGGACTCCGGTTTCTTCCAAAGGTCAAGGTTTTAAGATTATCTTCTTAATGTATCCATATACAGTGCATCCAATCAGCTCTTTTTACTTAAAACAGTTCTAAAAAACAATGTTTAGTAACCACTGAAGACAGGAAAAGTTGGAAGATCTTAAGTCTAATCAATGTTGCCACCAACATTGGTTTAGAAGGAGATATGATGTTTGGCCACTGGAAGCAGAGATGGATGCTGCTGGCAAAACCAGTCAGGAAGGATGGCCAGGAGTTGCATGTACATCATCCCTCCTTTCTGCTTTAAGATAACACTGTTAGGAATAAAGGTCTGGGGCAAAATTAAGATGGACAATGGGGAATTATGTGGTCCAAGGCATTCCTGAAAGCAGGCCAGTGTACTGGGGTGTCGACACTTGTTCTGCACACTAAACCATTGAAATTACTGACAAACAACAGCAGGGGTGGGCCCTTTATGTACAGTGAGCTCAGTACATTACCCTCATGGCTTCCTGAATGTGGTCCTGTCGAATCAGTTCTGCTGAGCAGTCCATGTACCACTTCAAACAGCGAATGAGCTCCCTGGGAAAGAGAACAGTTCCAGAAACCCCACTTTAACTCAAAAGCAATGCAGTTTGAAATTTTTGCAGCCCTGAATTTGCCACACAGGAAAAATAAATATACTGCTTATGAGGCAGAATGGAGTGATGGATCTGTTACAAATGTGAAATCTTCAGATCATCTGAGACCATACAACATGCCTCGTCTGTAGAGTTGCCACATTTTAATTAGCAATTATAATCATTCTTTCCCTCTTTCCCTGACACACATTTTTTCTTTGATAAGAAAGTTTTCCTAGAGTCCTAGACTTCACCTGTAATTTTGTTTTGTCTAAAATTTCTACGTCTCCAGAACATACAACAATAACTAGTAAGTAGCAGATTCTGGATAAAGGTATACGGTCCTATGTGCCTCTCCTTGCTCGCTCTACAGCAAGTGCCCACTCTACAGAGTGATATCAAAGTGTCAGAGTTCCAGTGACTCCACAGCCTCGTCACCCGTTGGTTTTATATATATTTTCAAAAATTGTGCTAATTCTATAGAAGAAAATGAGGCAATTTTAAATTGCCTTAATGGTTTTAGATAACTTCTGTTTTCCATGTTAACCATTTATATTATATCTTTTATCAATAGTTTTTTATTTCTTTGACATTTATTGTTGGTGTCATTTTTATTTTTTTAATTTTTTAAATTTTTTTTAACGTTTATTTATTTTTGAGACAGAGAGAGACAGAGCATGAACAGGGGAGGAGCAAAGAGAGAGGGAGACACAGAATCCGAAACAGGTTCCAGGCTCCGAGCTGTCAGCACAGAGCCAGACGCAGGGCTCAAACTCAGGGACCGTGAGATCATGACCTGAGCCGAAGTCGGATGATTAACCAACCAAGCCACCCAGGCGCCCCATGTTGGTGCCATTTTTAGCTATTCATGTTTCTCAATGAAAAAGCAAGACTTACTTTTAGTAGCTTTGCTGCCAGTTCTTGGAAGGAAAAGAATGACAATTGTGTAGTAAACTATGGTTTAAAATGTCAGCTGAAAGACCACAACCAATATCCTACTCAACAGTGAAAGAAAGTTGTTCCTCTAAGATCAGGAATAAGGATGCCTTCTTTTTCTACTTCCACTCAACATAGAACTGGAAAAACAGCACTTAAGAAACCAAACAACCTGATTAAAAAATGGGCAAAGGAGGGGTGCCTGGTGGCTCAGTTGGTTGAGTTTCTGACACTTCAAATTGGTTTAGGTCATGATCTTGCAGTCATGAGATTGAGCCCTGCACTGGGCTCTGCCCTGGGCGTGGAGCCTGCTTGGATTCTCTCTCTTTCCCTCCCTCTCTGTGCATCCCCCTCAAATAAATTAGTAAATAAATAAATAAATAAACATTTTTAAAAAATGGGCAAAGGACTTGAATAAATTTTCTCCAATGAAGATATGCAAATGGTCAATAAATACATGAAGAGATGCTCTGCATCATTAATCATTAGGAAAATGCAAATCAAAACCACAATGAGATACCACTTCACACCAGTTAGCATGATGACTCTAAAAAAAAAAAAATCCCTCTCCAAACACAACAAAAAATAAAAAGTCTTTGCTTGAGCATGTGGAGAAACTGGAACCCTTGAACACTGCTGGCAGGAATGTAAAATGCTGCAGCCACTGCTGTGGAAAACAGTATAGTGGTCAATCCCACCTCTGGGTATATACCCAAGAGAAATGAAATCAGTCTTTAAGAGATATTTGTATACCCATGTTCATAGCAGCATTATTCACAATAACTAAAAGGTGAGAGCAACCCAAGTATTCATTGATGGATGAGTGGATAAACAGAATGTGGTACATACATACAACGTAACATTATTCAGCCTTTAAAAGGAAGGCAATTCTGACATATGCTACAACATAGATGGAACTTGAAGACATGGTAAGTGAAATAAACCAGACACAAAAATATAAATATTGTATGACTCAATTTACATGAAGTTCCTAGAATAAGCAAATTAAAAGAGAAAGTGTAACAATGGAGGTTGCTAAGGGACGGTGGAGGTGATGGGGAGTTACTATTTAAGGGGTACAGAATTTCAGTTTTGCAAGATGAAAATAGTTCTTGAGATAGATGGTGGTGATGGTTGTACAACAATGTGGACATACTTAATGCCACTGAGTTGTACACTTAAAAATAGTTAAAATGGCGGGGGGGGGGCGGCGCCTGGGTGGCTCAGTTGGTTAATCGTCTGACTTCGGCTTAGGTGATGATCTTGTGCGGGGTCCGTGGGTTTGAGCCCTGCATCAGGATGTGTTGACAGCTCAAAGCCTGGAGCCTGCTTCTGATTCTGTGTCTCCTTCTTTCTCTCTGCCCCTCCTTCACTCCCAATCTGTCTCTCTATGTCTCTCAAAAATAAGTAAGCATTAAATTTTTTTTTTAGTTAAATGGTATTATTTTATATTATGTGTATTTTATCAGAATTAGAAAAAAATGAAGTTAAAAAAATGTCAGCTGGGGGCGCCTGGGTGGCTCAGTCGGTTAAGCGTCCGACTTCAGCTCAGGTCACGATCTCGCGGTTCGTGAGTTCGAGCCCCGCGTTGGGCTCTGGGCTGATGGCTCAGAGCTTGGAGCCTGCTTCCGATTCTGTGTCTCCCTCTTTCTCTGCCCCTCCCCCGTTCATGCTCTGTCTCTCTCTGTCCCAAAAATAAATAAATGTTAAAAATAAAAAATAAAAAAAATGTCAGCTGAATGAATGGTGGTTGTCATGGAACCTTTTTTAAGCCTGTCCTTCTATTCAAACACAAATCCTAATGATGATGCTAAATGGAACTTACTTGTACGCCAGGGCTCCAGCAAAGTGCTTCTGGATGTATGTGTCCATTACAGGCCGGAAGTGGAAATACTTGATGTCTCTGAGCAAGTTGATGATGAATACCTGAAGGAGATGTAGGGTACTACAGTTCACTGGAGACCCTGGACTTATCCCCAGCAGGAAACAGAACTCTTGCTTCTTCAAGAAATGACAAACTGTCAGTATTTTCTCTAGTGTTTTCCATGGGCAGAGAACGTAAGATTTCTATTCTGTACCTGTATTTCTGTCTTGTCTGCTCTATTCCCACAGCCCCCGGCCACCCAGTCTGGACTTGGGACTCATCTGTTTGTGCTAGTGTTACTCTGAGCCTCTCTCTTCATAATAATGCTGGATGACACAATACAGACTAGGAAAAGGCAAAGCGATACCTGTGTAAGGTGGCATAAATTCTAAGGTGTCTCAAAAAATTTGGAAAAGAGACAAAAAAAAAAAAAAAAAAGATTGTCCTCTGAGCCAGATCAACCTATGAAAGGCTGTGCCCTTCCGAAATGGGGCTGGCTGGCCAGGAAAGCAAGGAAGAAAAGCCAGAGGGGCAATCTACGCAAGTGCCATTTTAACTCTCGCTTCTGCTCCTCATCTATCAGGTAGACTTACAGTATATGGTTCCTGAATATACAGCACTCCTATAGGACAGGATATATTAAGCAAAATGCACTGAACATTCAAATCACTGTCCATTCTCACTAAGCAACCTACAGAGATTTGGGTTCCCAAACAACTGCCCAAAGGGAGAGAGTGTGATGCTCAGACCATCACAGATGAGACTCTGCTCTTCCTGGCCATTATACCTTATTTTTGTAGGTGAAAAAACAGGTCATCTGTTTTCCTATATCAGTCTCCAAGCCTTTTATTGGTGTAGGTCTCTATTTCAGGGGCTAGGCAACTCTGCAACAGTGATGAGACTGAGGTATCAAAACTACTGAGGCCCGGACCTGGCCATGCTGAATTCTTCAAATTTGATGCTGTAGGGATCTGCCCGGTTGGTAGGTTGGTTGGTCTTCCTTGGGTGACACTCCTCAGCCACTTTTCTATTGGAAACATCTACATAGATGTTATACTGACTCACTCTAATAAACTGCTTCCCTTGGATTTTTAAAAACATATGACAGAAATAATAAATAAAAATGAAAAGTCAGGAGGGGTGAGACTTACCAAAGACTGAAACACCAACAGGCCATATTTCTCTGTATTATCATCCAAAATCACAAAGAGTGTATCTAAGATGTCCTGCAGAAACTGCAACATAAAAACCAGAGGGCTCAGATCTTAGGACCTTGAACACATGGTCAAACTTCCATACACCAATGAACTCATCTCCCAATAAACAAACTCAAAGATCTCTTAAGATCTCAAATCACCACTTAAACTAAACTAATCTAGGATCCCACCTCCACCTAGCTAAGGGCCCTGAGAGATATTTGGAGAGGCTCTTTCTCTTGGGTAAGTGCAAAATTTCTATAGAAAGAACGGTCACTTAAAAAAACAGGACATCCATGTAGAATTGTAATTTTGAAATAAAGTCAATCTAAGTGATTCTGATGCCAAATTCATTTTGAGAAAAAGAGTTCACTCTCCTGGGACCCCAAAGAGTTTAGTAGCCCCTCACTCTTTATTGTGGCCTAACTCTTTAGAGGACATTTGAATGAGGGTGTGGCAGGCTAGGTCTTAACTATAGAAACCATGTTTTGGTCTAGAAATCAGTATTCTTGGAGAAGGGAGAAAGCTGTTGCTGAGGTCTGTCAATGAGGGTAAAAGAAGTACCATTTTGTTTTTGGTTTTTAACATGTGCCTTTTTCTTTTTAAGATACAAAATCCAAGGGAGAGGAAAATACTCAAGGATACTGACAGTCTTCTTCCAAAATAAAGTCTAACATTCTGTGGTCAAAAGGCAACTGAATGATACAATGTTTATTTTATTTTATTTGTTTATTTTTTATTATTAAATTTAATATAATTTATTGTCAAATTGGCTAACATACAGTGTGTAAAGTGTGCTCTTGGTTTTTGGGGTAGATTCCCATGGTTCATTACTTACGTACAACACCCAGTGCTCATCCCAACAGGTGCCCTCCTCAATGCCCATCACCCATATTCCTCTCTCCCCACCCCCATCCACCCTCAGTTTGTTCTCTGTATTCAAGAGTCTCTTGTGGCTTGCCTCCCTCCCTCTCTGTTTGTAGCTATTTTTCTCTCCTTCCCTTCCCCCATGGTCTTCTGTTAAGTTTCTCAAGATCCACATATGAGTGAAAACATATGATATCTGTCTTTTTCTGACTGACTTATTTCATTCAGCATAATACCTTCCAGTTTTATTCACATATTGCTGCAAATGGCATGATTTCATTCTTTCTCACTGCCAAGTTACAACTTACTTTAAAACAACTCTAAGGTGGAAGGTTTGGATGGCAGCGTTGATGGGCAGGATTGGCTATAGGGTGATGACTGCTGGTGCTAGGTGATAGATACATGTAGGGTTCTTTATACCATTTTACTTTTGTGTATATTTGAAATAGTCTAATAAAAAGTAAAAAATAATATTTAAAAATGCTGGCACATTCTTTTCACACTCTCTTCTGGTGGTTTGAGATCAATTATTGATGCTAAAAGCAGATATGCTGATAAGATAGTCTCTTACTGGAAATACAACACTACTCAGCCTCAAAAAGATCAGACTTTGGGGTGCCTGGGTGGCTCACTAGGTTAAGTGTCTGACTCTTGATATCTACTTAAGTCCTGATCTCAGGGTCATGAGATTGAGCCCTGTGTTGGGCTCCATGCTGGGCGTGGAGCCTGCTTAAGATTCTCTCTCTTCCCCTGCCCCTACCCCCACTCCCACTCATGCTCACTTACTCTCTCAAAAAAAAATCATACACTTCTCTTAATACCTTGTCAGCTAATTGATATTTTAAATATGTTTATTTTTATATTTTAGTTAATATACAGTGCAATATTGGATATATTTAAAAGAAAAATATGCCCTGAGAATAAACTGATCTTAAGTTTCAAAAACTAGTATTAGCTTGGTTAAGAGTTCTTTTTAAAATTTATGATACTCTAATTGATTTAAACAAAATTCAGACAAAACTTCATAAAAATATACAGATGTATACAGACTTTAAAATTGTTTCTCATTTGGAGACAGCATGTTGTGTGTTACTGAGTCAATGGAGCTATAAAATGAAAGTATAGATAGGGTATCTGTGCTAATTGATTTGATAATTATAATGACAGAGCAATGCTCACTGATGACAAGTTGTCTTCTTGACACTTAGTGTCCATTCTACATTCCACTGCTCTTGCTCATCATCAAAAGCACCTCCACTTTCCTCAGCAGACTTCAGTCCATTGTGCAGAATCCACCTGCAGCACTTTCACCATCAGGAGGTGTCAGGTGGGCAAACACTCTGTGCAATGCAGAGAAGCCTTACAGAAGACAACAGGGGACTTGTAGTGTTGCTGTCAGCCTGACGGGGCCATAGATGGGAAATGTCACAAAGGTATCTAGAGAAAGCAGTTGAGGCAGGGAGTAGGGAAAGGTCTCTGGTATGGACTGTAAGTGAGAGACTGGGCAAAAGCAGCAGCTACAAGTTAATGGAGAGTATTTAGAGTTCTTCTAGATAATCAAGTGAGTACGGCCAGAAAGACTTCAGGCCAGGTTTGTGGTAAAAGGGTTACATATAAGGAAAATGAGAAAGAGACCTAAGGAAGGAAGAGGAGGCAGCACAAAGCACTGGGTATGTTTCTAATTATCATTTTACTTTCTAGGAAGAAAAAAAAGTCAGAAAATAGGGTTTATAACTTAGTTTCTAAAAGGTAATAAACCTGATGTCATACTTACTTTTAAAAAAGAAGCTAACTGAAAAAAAAAAGAAAAAGAAAAATAACTCTAGTCCTACTCACTAATTATATTTTGAGAAATGGTCTTAGAGGTATACTGGTAGAAATCAAGGTGAAGTAAGACCTTCTGCCCAGATTCTTACTTAGGTAGCATCTATGAATTATAGGAAGGCATACCTTAACAATTTCTTCTCCACTGACATGCCGCAGCCGCCCTAGTATGTCCATGATCCGGTCTGGAAAAGCCTTCCATTTCAGCAGAGCAAGGAGGTCCACTACAAAGCAAGCCCAAAAGTAGTGAACACTGGCTATGCCAAGGACAAGCAAAACCCAGACTTTCCCTGCCAAGGACAGGTGGAATCTGGGGGAAGAGAAGTAAGTAGCTGCTAACATTACAACAGACTCTTTAGTGCTGATATCAAGGGCAAAGACACATCTGTGAAATCTGGAGGTGCATTCTGGAGCTAATAAAACCATGGGAAATCTTACAGGTTGCTATTACCAAGTGGTTCCTTCAACTTCAGATGAAAAGAATGCCCTCATTGTGGCATGAAAAAGCAATTGACTTCTGTTTCCCTTAGCATGTATCAGCAACATGGAACCAGTCACTGAGGACAGGGAGCGCAGCACCCTGTAGGTACCACCACCTACCATTCTGGGTGAGTTTGGTGGAGGAGAGCTGTGTGGAAATGAAGAAAGACTCTTTGGTGCTGCGCTGGAAGATGAGGCTGGAGGGGATGTTAGGGCAGCCATTGTAGTCCTCTTTGCAGCAGGGCAAGCCCAGGTACAGAGCATGGTTGTTAAACGTGCTATTCTCATCGCACTGCAGGCAAAAGTAGAGAACACAGAATGTTTCCTGAACCATGACATGTGGAAAACTCAGGTCACAGATTTTTCGATGTTGATATTTGCTCTCATCTTCCTGAGGCTAGATCTTGGGCCTCAGGTCCTCTTAGAAGAGTGCTTTCTGTTCAGAAACTCCCCATATGGCTCACATGCCTTTTAGAGAGAACATGGTGGGGCAGGTGGCCTCCATCTGCTGTGCAGGCAACTTTGGGTGGCAGCCATGCTGTGATAGCTGACAAAACCATGATCTCAAATGGCAGGTCTCTGAATGTACTAGCTAATGGCACAGAGGAGTTGGTAATAGACTTCCATTACTTGTGGAGTGGGAGGTGAGGGACAAAGGGCCTGCTGGCATTACTTGTGGGAGGAAGGTCACTGTAGTTACATGACAAAAGCCTGCCCACAGCTGTCCTGCTGTCATCTACCAGCGCACTACCCTGGATCCTTTGGCCTGCCCACTGAAAGCCACCTAACTCAGAACCATATGTGAGAGTGGCTTCAGAAGTGTGAAGGTTGAGATGAGAGACAGCCAGGCTCCATACCTTGTACACATAGAGCTCATGGATGTCATCTGAGAGAGTGGTGCCATCATCCCGCATCAGGGGTGAGAATGCAAAGCCAAAGAGTTTCTTTTCCCCTTTGTCCTTTGCTGCAACCAGAGCTAAGTGTTAGTTGTTTTTGCCCTTCACTTTGCGTTTTAACAGAAATTCCCCTTGTGCTTATCACCTACATTCTTTACTTCTTTATCCCTTGCTTTCATTAATTAGGTACATACCTGACTGCAGGAATGATGATAAATGTACTAGACTGAATTTCCACTTATATCCCAAGGTACACAGGCTATCTAGACCCAAATAGAAACTAGATTGCTAGTCTTGATAAATCAGAGGCTCTTTAAGGAACAGTTTAATATGTACACAGGAGACATCCAAAGGAGGATAACACTGGTAATTATCCAGTGTCTGGACCAGACACAAAGAAGGACGAGTACTAGACCTTTTCTGGTTTTGAGTCACTGTACACAGAACAGCCTCTGTTGACACCCCATCTCTGAGTACCCATTTATTCAGAACTCATTTTATTGCCCCAACAATAAGAACCCTCTTAATTCTCTTTCTGAGGAAAGAACTCTGAGACAATAGAACATTCATATCTTCCAAGGAATGTGGAGAGAAGTCTCACTCACTGGAACAATGTCTGAACTCGAAGCGCAGGTGGGAGCCCCGGAACCGGTCAATGGGGATGGGCAATTTGATAATTTCTCCCCAGCGAGGACTATTACTGTGGTAGAGGACAAAGGAGTGGTAGGAACTCCTGTTCGGCTCTCCTGAACCCAAGCTTATACAATCCTGGAAGAGAGAAGCAAAATAAAGTGTGATCTTGCTGGAGGAAGCCCATGGATTTCTCTGTCACTAGGACACTTTCTCCTTTGCGCAAGTCTTATTTTCCCACCAGGCCAAATCTACAAGATGAGAAAATTCATTTGACTTAAACTCAATACTTTTGGAAACAACTGTATAGATGGCATAAGGAATCAGCAGTCAACAATGCTCCTTCTTTTCCATGGGGCAAAAGTAACCACACACGCTGCTCAATAAACTGGAGGGCAGCTCAACAGTGTATGTGAACCACTAAGATAGGTTCTTCATCCTCATTAAGAAAGGAAACAATGAACTCCACAGGAGAAGTCAACTGTATATGGCACTTTACCTGATCAGAAAATGAATTAATTTATAAAGTGGAGAGAGCCTGTTTTCTAATCTTCCTTACCCCAATGTTGCACTGGCATTTTAGGTTGCCCGTGGCTGACTGTCTTTGGATATAGACAAGGCAGACCAGATTTAATTTGACCTCCTGTTTTCAGACATTGCCATGAAGATGTAGTCCCATCTTCCTGGAAGACAGGAAGTTGCAGGCAATACAATCAGGAGCAGCTCCCTATCTGCACAAGGGTGGTCTGAGAAGCTGACAGCTCTGCTGACCTTGGCATTATCCATGCCAACAATGGACACGCCTTAGTCTTCGAGATGGGCTTTTAAAAATGAAACAAAAATCAGTGCTTCTACCACCAATTAAACAATATCCTCCATTTATTTCTAGCTTTGGGGGATGATTTTGACTAATTTTACCTATTTACTTTTGTAAAATGTGGATGACCACTCCTGCTCTGCCTACCTCACAAGGCTATTGTCAACATATAGGAGCGAGGTCTATAAAACAGTGATTTGCCTTCTGTCAAGTGCTGTGCAAATGATGCCTTGTTATTTGCTAGCGACTTCACCATGACATGACTGAGGGAAATCTGACAAACTGACAATGGAAAAACAGCACTCCAGGTCTTCACTTTGAATGAAGAGTGACAGAAGATACACTTGCATCCTTGTACTGGCATTGGCTGGAAATAATCTTTTACAGCCTGAGTCTGCTGTTCCTTGTAACATAACTTGGTACCAGCCAGTGAGTGCCTAAGTCCTACTCCTGACCAAAGAGAAACTTTTTTTTAGCTTTCATTAGCTTAAGGAACAAAAAGAGTGGGACCTAATAACAGTTGCCAAAAGTAGGTAGCTTGATGCTAGACAGAATGGCAGAAAAAGTAACATGTAGGACACAACTAGAGGGAATAGGTCTAAATTGGAGCAGGAAGGATTGAGGTCAGACTGGGAAGAATTTCTAAAAAGGCTGTGTGACACTGGAAGTCATTATCAAAGCATACTGCAGGGTTTCCTTGAAGAAAAGGCAGAGAAGAATGCATATGTGGTGATGTGAGTGCAGTCTGCTTGATGAATGGGTCTCTGAATAAAGTCCATAGACTCATTAAAATTATTACAGGATTAGCCTCCTTTCCCAACTGACTGGCAAGTCTTACCTTCAGTATTTCTCCATCTGCGTAAAGCACATACATGGTCACTTCAATATTCTTTTGTACACTCTTTCCCCCTCTCTCAAAATCCCCCTTCTCCAAGGTTAGGTACAGGTCATTGCGGATATCACCTATGGGGAGAGAAATGTCATGTCTTCAAGACCATAGGAGGCACACTGCCCCATTTGTACGGAGGACCAGGCTAGCATTTGGATCCTCCAGTGTTGAGGTGGGTGCTCAGAGCATTGCAAGCTTGGTTAATAACGGTGGACATTCTACTGATATCAGTGCGGCAGCACTCTGTTGGTTAGTCAGGTGCTCTCTAAGTCTAATTTCTAAAGGTGTTCACCACAGTTTGTCCAGGGTGGGAAAAGCTGAGGCAGAGAATCTTCTCTTATATTACAGGTGACTACTCAGTCTCTCTATCTTCCAGGAGAATAGCTGAAATCTAAACCTTCCAAAGGGGGAAGATTTTTAGAATCAACAGGAATAACATTTATTGTATTATGTCTACTACTTAACTACTAATCACTCCTCCTTTCCCTCCAAAAAAAAAAAGTGGTTTCCTTTTTCCTTTATGGGTTTTCTTTTTCAACTTGCAACCCTTCTGAGTCTGACTAGAGGATACACTACTTTTTCCTTCTGGAGGCTTAGCTCCAAATCCCATCCCTTACTGGAATGCCAGACCCAGGTCACTGGACTGTCATTTTTTTTTCTTCTTTGTGTTGCAAGTGCTCTGGGAGCAGATGACTTTCCAGAAGCACAGGTGCTAAAGCACTGGGGTAACAATCTGTTATGCTCTTTGCTTCTCTCTGACTTCTGCCCACTTTGCCAATATCTGCTGCTCGAGACTTGGGCAGGTGAAGCCCAAACTGCAAGCCGAAATGACCTAAGAAATGACCACATCTGCCTTTTTTTTAGGGTAAGGGGATTGTCTATTCATGTATAAGAAGAGCTCATTTGGGCTGCTCTAAGCTTCTAAGTTTGTAACATGACCAATTTTATTCATACATTCTAAAGAAGGTATTTTGACTTTCAAAACAACAACCACGATGACAACCACAACAACAACAATGTAAAGTCCTGGGAAAAAAATCTTCAAAGGGAAAAAAATGGTATAGGAAAACATGTAAGGTCAAAGTGAAGATGTGCTAACAGCCTGAAGAACTCAACTGAGAGGTGATGGAAAGATTAACTTGCAAAGTAAGCCAATTCAAAACATTCTTTCTACCTCAGTTCTTAGCAAAACTGAAAATTTTGAAAATGTTCATTACTTGGAATCACAATGAAATAAACAGATATTGTTTTTGGTTAGCAAGTAAGCTTTCTGGTTTGGTCAGATACATGATGATGGCTCATTTTCTGCACAGACTACCTTTCTGATTATGCAAGTGTCTTAGTATCTCCTATGCATGAAACATGATAGACTAGAACTGGCATATATCTTGAGCTGTGGAGGTCTTCATGACCAGACCTATTATTCAGGTGGTCTTACTATACCAGAAGTGCAGCCATGGTTATTTAGTTGCATAATGAAGTTCTCAAAATATTTCAGCATGAGTGAGGAAGAACAGCCAACGAGAAGCAATTAATTATTCTCTGACAGCCCAGGGAACTTTCTCTAATGTGTGAAAAACATCTTGTTCCCCAACAGCCCTGAGGCTACCATGAAGGGAAAGGAAATTATGTTCTGAAAATCACATACAAATGCAACTAACTGCTGGATAGGTAGGACAGCCTAGAGGATGTCTATTCTTGCAGTTCACATGGACTTCCCTCCTGGCTGAGAAAAGCCTCTACTTCGAATTCTCAGGAGTCTGGACTTTAATCTGCCTCCTTTGGACATCTCTGCTTCGGCCCTTCAAGCATATCATTAAAATAGCACTCAGGTGTGCAGGTAAGGTAGGAAAGGAAAGCAGAAGGGAAAGTCAAATCCATCATTTTGCTATTGTAAGGGCAGAAGCTGAATAAAATCATTCCTAAAAGTAAAATTCAAAATTAAATGGGACCTTTATTATAGGTAATTGGTATTATAATGGGACAAATCACAGTTGGTTACACCTTGAATTTTTAACAATTGAAACAGACATCTTAGAGCCTTCTTTTGATAAAAGTCTTTTACTTACACATTAGCTCTTCTATGGAATTTAAGTAATTATTAAATTTCTACACTGATTTGGCAGAAAGTGAATAGTCTAGAGAATTTTAATGTCTAATCTACAGGATAGGTACTTTGTTTAACTATTACTCTGGTTTAAACCAGCACTCTCTAGAAGTTATTCTCAAGGTAATCCACATGACTTGTAAAAGCAGATACCAGCTACCAGCAATAATATTCTAGCTTGTACAAACATTTTAAATTTCTGTGGCTCTCCACAACAGTTAACCATAAATAAACGTGTCCTTCAAATGAAACATGTGAGCTTTTCCTATCAATATATGATACAGAATACTCATACAAAAGTGGGAATTACCTTGGAGATTGATAATGACAGAATTTGGTCTGTGTTGATTATATAGAGTGAGTCCATGGTTTCTGGGGCAGCTCCTCTGGAGCATTTTAAATCAACATGCTAATTTAAAATGGAAGGGCTGGGCTAGATATTCCTACAGCTTTCATTCTTTTAAAACTTCCTATTTAAATAGAATACCTTCAGTGATATCTTGCTGAGACATTTTATCAATACAAGTAAACATACCCTCTGAGTTACAGACTGAAGCAGCTTGATTTCATCAGATCTTTTGCTGCTCTTTATTTGGAGAACAGACTTGCCTACACCAGGACTATTCTCAGCAGAATAGGTATTAGGCCTCTTTATGGGTTGCAGTTTTGCAAATTATGGCCTCAATTTCGAGAACTGTGATAGTTAATGTTGCTGGGGCCTTCTTGTCAAAAGCTCTCTGGGGATCATTTAAATAGAGCTCTCCACTAATTCTCCTGGAACTAGGAGAAAACCTAAGAAGCAGCCAATGTGAAAGCCTCCTGGGATCTAACGACCCAGGCCTGCCTGACAGCTCCCGAGATTCCCTGCTCTTCAGCTGTCCTTATTACATGTTACATGTTCACAAAGCCTACAGTGGAATCATGTGTTTGGGTTAAGGCACTGTCTCCAGGAGGCTCCTATAAACTTTAGCGCCAATTGCAAGGAAATATTACCAGGAGAGGGATGAGGACAGGCACATTACAATGAGGATGGGAAAGAGAAGGCCTGAGCAGTAGTTTGTGAGGTTAGTTTACAGAACACTGGGTGGGTGGCTGCATTCTAATCACCTAGGAAACTTATTAAAACTAGATTTCTAGCGTCTACCTCTTGAGATTCCAGTTGGTATTGGGTGAGGCTTGTGTACATACTTTAAACAAAACCAAAAATCACAAGGCAATTCTGATGTTCTCCAGGGTTTAATGCCAGGGAACCAGACCATGGGGGTTTGCTGGGAAGCTGCTGCTGAAATTTTTCTGGGTGTTAGGGACTAGGCAGCCCTTAAGCAGAACAGAGGAATGTTGAGAGGGGTATGGAAGTGGGAGGTTTTTCTGCGGGATGTGGGAGTAGGTATTATTGAGGGCAACTCTGCCTCCCTTTGTTAGGTGTGCTCTGCTTCCTAAGGTTGGCAGAGCATCTAAAAGCATCAGCAATGCCTTTTTATCTCTGTTTAGTGCTCAGCTGACATGCAACAGAGTTTCTTGAATGGAAAGATGAATGAATGAGGTTGTTCTTATAGGAGGGCCTCAGAATAAACTTTGTTCTTTTCACAGTCTCAGAGAGTAGCCAGCTGTTGGTATAGCTGCTTGCCAGAGAACTAGGTACTTAAGAGTAGGTAGAGGTTGGCCAACTTTTTCTGTAAGAAGCCAGATAGTAAATATTTTAAGCTTTTTGGGTCACATAGGTCTCTGTTACATGTTCTTTGCTTTCACAACCCTTTTAAAATGTGAAAAAACATTCTCAGCTGGCAGGTGGTACAAAAATAGGCCTCTGGCTGGATTTGGCCCAGGGACTATAGTTTCCTGATACCTGGCTTGGGTGTTTATGTGTCAAGAACAGCTTTACTACACTGCAAATACACATCAAAAATCCAGATTCTTGTAAGTATAAATAAGCAGCTGCTGGGAAGGAGCAGAGTAATGAACCCGAAGCTACCTTCTTATGTCAGGGATTGGCCTGAAACATTCTGGGGTCTTTATGGAGTGGGAGGTTCTAGAAGGAAACAGTGTTCTTCAGCTACCAGAAATCTTAGGGGGCCAAGAACACTGTGACAGAGCTGCATCCAGCAGTCACAGAGAATTGCACACCTCAGTGGCCAGGTGTGATCCTCTGAAGACCTGCACCCTGGTATGACACTGGAGAAACAGAGCTCACAATGTGTTTGCACATCTCTTCTGACAGCAGTCTCTGGAGAGGTTTCAGAACCTCTGAGGTCTGGCTTGTGCACCAGAGCATCTGTTAGCAGGAGAATCTCCTGCCAGATACTCCAGCCTTACCAGGAATTTTGGGTCCACATGGTTCTAGCCTATGTAGAATTCCATCCCAGGAGAAATAATCCAGGACAGCCAATACAGATTTGGGCACTCAGTCTTGTTTAGACTCTTTATTACATTCATGTTCCTTCTGTATAAATTAGTCATACCACATATTAGGAAGATTTGGGTTCAAGGATACTAGTATTTAACACTATTATTTACTTATACCTCGTCTACTTCTAGATAGGATTAGGAGGGAGAGTGCTTTCTTTCCCTTAAGATCATGTGAAACTAGAACTAACCTTCTCTCTCTCAGCAGACATAGCAGCCTGCTCAGCATGGCACCAATTTTATCTTTTGGCAGAATAGGAGTGAAATCCTCCGACAGCATCATGGGGATATGGAGACATTAACAACCATTCAACTTAGACAATTTCAGGCATATGACCAATGTTGTAATGCGTTATAGTTCTTATTTTATTTTTTAAATGTTTGTTTATGATGATTTTGAGAGAGACAGAGACAGAGCATGAGTGGGGGAGGGGCAGAGGGAGAGGGAGACACAGAATCCAAAGCAGGCTCCAGGCTCCAAGCTGCCAGCACAGAGCCTGATGTGGGGCTCAAACCCACAAACTTTGAGATCATGACCCGAGCCGAAGTCGGACGCCCAACCGAGCCACCCAGGTGCCCCTTATTTTTTTTTTAATATTTATTTCTGAGAGACAGAGAGAGACAGAGAGAGAGAGAGCGAGAGAGAGCGCGCGCATGAGTCAGGGAGGGGCAGAGAGAGAGGAAGATACAGAATCCGAAGCAGGCTCCAGGCTCTGAGCTGTCAGCACAGAGCCCAATGTGGGGCTCGACTCATGAACTGGGAGATCATGACCTGAGCGGAAGTCTGTCGCCCAACCGACTGAGCCACCCAGGTACCCATTATTTTAAAGAAGAGACCTCTCCCCCTGCCAAAAAAGACTCTTACGGGAATTCTCAGAGTATCTAGAAAAGACAGGTTCTTTACCTTCTTTCTTTTTTTAAATACAAGGATATTTATTTTGAATCACTGTAGTAACACAAGACTGGAAATAATCTAAATACACACAATAAAGGGCTATACAAATTGTGATTCACCCAGAAAGTAGAACCATATGCGCCCATTAAAAACAATGAGAAAATAGAGGTGGTCCCACATGCTTCACACGGAATAAATTCCAAGAATTCTTAGCTCAGGACAATGGGCATAGTGTTCTACCATTTGCACAAAAAGAAAAAAAACAAAAATGAAATATGGTTTGTGCATAGCCTATCTCTGGATGTTTACAGAAGAAAATGGTTGGGGTGCCTGGGTGGCTCAGTTGGTTAAGCGGCCAACTTCAGCTCAGGTCATGATCTCGCGGTCCGTGAGTTCGAGCCCCGCGTCAGGCTCTGTGCTGACAGCTCAGAGCCTGGAGCCTGTTTCAAATTCTGTGTCTCCCTCTCTCTGACCCTCCCCCGTTCATGCTCTGTCTCTCTGTCTCAAAAATAAATAAATGTTCAGGAAAAAAAAAAAAAAAAAAAAAAAAAAAAAAATAAATAAATAAATGTTAAAAAAAAATTAAGCAGAAAATGGTTAACAACAGCTGCTGCTGGGGAAAGGAACTGGGGTAAGAGAAATATACTCATGAGTATTTTACTTTCAAACCATGTCTTCAGTGTCACACTTCTACTGGTTTCAACTGTTACAAGATCAGTGATGTTCCCTGCTCTAACAGGAAGACAAGAATGGGCATGGTCTGACATCATTTATATATGGTTATTCCTTTCTTGGGTCAAGGGTTATTCCTTTCTTGGGTTATTCCAACCTGTTGTCAGACCAGATGTGATCATTCCTAAATCATCCCTTAGATATTGCCAAAGCCTCATTTGACAGTCAGACTGACCACTACTACTTGTGGCAAATACTTTCATCACTCTTCCTGAGGAGAGCTTTCTTTCAAAAGTCATGCCTTTGTCTTTTATGTGAGATGTGTCCAACAGAGCTGAAAAGAGAAGCTTTCTACCTTTCTGATTCTGTATAGCCTGGGATAAGCACTACTCATTTTCCTTTCAATGGAAGTAGCTGATGTGTCTCATACAAACTTTCCCCGTAGCTATACACCTAGGGCTTGTTAACGTTTTCTAAACATTCCACTATGTTCTTAGTTACTTCAGATCTTAATGAACACCTAAAGTAATACACAGTCTTCTAGATTGGGCTAGTATCTTCTTTTTTTATGTCAGTTACCCCAAAGGGTGAGGCTGATGAAGGATTAATAATGTACATGATACCCCACCCCAGTATTCCAACATTCCATGAAACAAATGAAGATGGAAACAAAGCAGGCAAAAGCAGACAGGACACACAAAAGCAGGAACTTACACCCAACTATCTTCATCTCTGCACCAGAAAGAAAGGGGCGACAATGAGGGGACAGCACAGAGAGAGACAAGAACAATTAAGACAAACAGGAAAAGAGAAAAAAAAAACATCACTTGCAGATCGGTGATGAAGCATGCACTTTTTATCAAGAGTCAAAGCAAAGGACAGAGTGTATTTCTTTTTTTTTTTTTTTTTAATTTTTTTTTCAACGTTTATTTATTTTTGGGACAGAGAGAGACAGAGCATGAATGGGCGAGGGGCAGAGAGAGAGGGAGACACAGAATCGGAAACAGGCTCCAGGCTCTGAGCCATCAGCCCAGAGGCTGACGCGGGGCTTGAACTCACGGACCGCGAGATCGTGACCTGGCTGAAGTCGGACGCTTAACCGACTGCGCCACCCAGGCGCCCCATGGACAGAGTGTATTTCTGAGCACAAGGGCAAGAATCAGAGGGTCCCCTAGAAGGATGCCATGCCTGCAGAGTTGCTTTCTAATGGGCAAGTTCAGAGCAAACCCAGAGAGCAGTACTTGTGCCAGGTCTGACTTAGGGAGGGACAAAGCCTCCCTAAGGCAGAGTCCTCTCTAGGACATGGTTCTCAAAAGGGGTCCCAACCAAGCAATATTACCATCGTCTCAGAGCTTATAAGGAATGTAAATTGTTGGGTCCCACGCCAATCCTATTGCATTAGAAACTCATGGGGGGTGGGCCCAGCATTCTGTGTCTGCAAGCCCTGCAGGTGACTCGGATACATACTAACACTGGAGAACCACTGATTTGGGAAAAACCTGGCCCTGAGCCAGAGCACACTAACTCAAAAGCAGGTTTCTTCTACCAAGAAAGAAGACCATTTAAAAAACTCTGCACCTATTGAGAGATCATATGGTTCTTGTCCTTTCTTTTATTGATGTGATGAATCACGTTGTTTTGTGGATATTGAAACAGCCCTGCATCCCAGGTATAAATCCCACTTGGTCATGGTGAATAATTTTTTTAGTGTATTGTTGTATCTGGTTGGCTAATATCTTGTTGAGGATTTTTGCATCCATGTTCATCAGGGAAATTGGTCTATAGTTCTCCTTTTTAGTGGGGTCTCTGTCTGGTTTTGGAATCAGGGTAATGCTGGCTTCATAGAAAGAGTTTGGGAGTTTTCCTTCCATTTCTATTTTTTGGAACAGCTTCAAGAGAATAGGTGTTAACTCTTCCTTAAATGTTTGGTAGAATTCCCCTGGAAAGCCATCTGGCCCTGGACTCTTGTTTTTTTGGGAGATTTTTGATTATTAATTCTATTTCCTTACTAGTTATGGGTCTGTTCAAATTTTCTATTTCTTCCTGTTTCAGTTTCAGTGTATTTGTTTCTAGGAATTTGTCCATTTCTTCCCTATTGCCCATTTTATTGGCATATAATTGCTGATAATATTCTCTTAATATTGTTTTTATTTCTGTGTTGGTTGTGATCTCTCTTCTTTCATTCTTATTTATTTGGGTCCTTTTTCTTTTTGATCAAACTGGCTAGTGGTATATGTATACAATGGAGTATTACTTGGCAATCAAAAAGAATGAAATCTTGCCATTTGCAACTATGTGGATGGAACTGGAGGGTATTATGCTAAGTGAAATTAGTCAGAGAAAGACAAAAATCATATGACTTCACTCATATGAGGACTTTAAGCGACAAAACAGATGAACATAAGGGAAGGGAAACAAATATACAAACAGGGAGGGGGACGAAACAGAAGAGACTCATAAATATGGAGAACAAACTGAGGGTTACTGGAGGGGTTGTGGGAGGTGGGGTGGGCTAAATGGGTAAGGGGCACTAAGGAATCTACTCCTGAAATCATTGTTGCACTATATGCTAACTAATTTGGATGTAAATTTTAAAAAATAAAAAATAAAATTAAAAAAAATTCAAGACTTAGAAAACAAGTTAAAATGTAATTCCCACAGAGCCATGTGACAGAACTCTGTACTACTGACTCCAGGGAATAGGCTTTCCAGGAAAGCTAAGCACTCCAGAGGGATTTAGGAGGTGGTGGCCCAGCTCTTCTAGCTTGGGGATGGTCTGCAGGAGGGCACAGCCTCTTCTTGAGCAAAAAATTTTAAATCATTCCTTTCAGTTTATAGTCTTTTGGCCAGCAGTTCTCTTTAAAGTTTTATTTTGGTTACTTCACTGGGAACAATGTTAACTCTAACTTGTTCACCTGGAACACCTGTCCTACTCTGGTCTTTCCTGCTCATCTTCTTGAAAAAAAAAAAAAACCTAGGAAAGAAGTTATTAGCTTTTGAACTGAACTAAAGTGATTTTGGACAGAAGGAGGACATGCCCTCAGGAATATGGTGACCAACCAATAAAGGCTGTGAATGCTTAGTTTCAAAATTAGGCTTAAATTCCCATATCTATTTGTTCTTCTATAGTCTAGAATGTCATCTCCTTGGTTGGAGTGTGTCTTTTCTGGGACCACCAGCAATAGCACTCTTGCCTCTAGCTTGCTACCACGGGTCATGAGCAGAGCTGGATAGCTGTATAGTCAGGACTTCAGCTGTGGCACAGAGTAGCACATCTCCTGTTCACAGTAGTCACGTGATGTGTATGTACACACCCTTGGAAAGCAATGGGAGATCATCAGAGGGACCTTTTTCAAAATGGTATGTTGGATACTGGTGTGGCTAGAGCCTGGTTGAATTCTGTAACTCAGAGCTCTAAGCTCTGTCAATATGCTTTGAGCCCTATCTGGGTCATCCTGACAAACAAGACCTCTGCAAATGAGTGACTGACAATTTCTATCAAATGCTGTTTTAAAATAAGAATCATAGTTTATGAGTAATTATAATTTTTCCATTTACTCCAATCTCTCAGACTTAAGTGTTAGAATGCTCACAGTTACTGACATAATTAATTGCCTTGTTCATTTCTCATATATATGTCCATGTGCCAAGAAGTTGCAACTTCTTGTAACTTGGTCACACCAGCACTGTAAGGATGGAGGGACTGATGCAGCCCAGGTACAATACTCCTACAGGTGACAGATGGATCAGCCGCAGGTGGACAGGTGGCCAGGAAGCCAAGGGAGTTCTGGCTACATGGTTTCCCAAGATAGGGCAACTGCATGTAAAACATTCCTGTACCACTTTTACTGTTGCTCCAGCAGAACCTGCAGGCCAGCGCTGTCACCAGGCCTGAGAATGGCAAATCCACTCTGATGAGATCGTGGAGTGCATTAAGAGGTCTGTCAGTCAGTTGTTAGCTCACAACCTTGGGAGTGCCCATCTGCAAAAAAAATCTTTCCTCAGGGGGAAGAAGGGTAGAGAGGGAGCCAGATTATGCACAAAGGACTGCTTCCTGCCTGTGAATCAATCCTTACTTTCAGTTTTGGCACTTAGTGCTCAAAGGCAGACAACCCAGGAAGCAGCATACTCACAGGCCTGGCCTGGACCTCCCACGATGGCCCAGTGTCTGAGCCCTGTCGGGCTCAGCCCTGTGGAACCCTGTGGTGACAAATCCTATGATGGTCCCTTAGCTGCCTAGGGGAGGGAAAACTCCCTTAACCTCAGCTTCCTTCACCAATGCCTGATGCAGCTGATTTCCCAAGACATGTCTAGCATACCCAGGTCCTTTACAAACCTGTGTGTTGATGATGCAAAGAGATGCAGGGTGCTCTACAAAAAGATTTCTTTCCATAGATGAGGGTTGGACAACATAATTCTTAAAATAAAACTTTGCTTAAGAATTTTTTCACTAAATTTTGTTTCTTTTTAATATCTGTTCACTTCACTTGTTTTTAATTCTCTGACTGTGAAGGCTAAGAGGAAGGAAATGTCCAAATGTACAAATCTTAAGTTCCTAAAAGAAATGAAGGACTTTAAATATATCTCTTAGAATATATGACTCCACTTCATGAGCCTGGATATCTAACTTAAAAAAAATCACCAGATCAATTTTGGTAACCATCTATTCTTTCTTCTATGACATTTTGTCAAGAACCCAGGACTATGCCTGGGCTCTTCTTGTCCTGATAACCAGGGCTGTGGAATGGTGTCAGGACACTGTGAAGGACATCGTTCTCCAACAGTCAGATGTGGGCCCTTCATAAGCATGAAGTCTCCCAAGCATTTAAAGATAAACATGGAATTGATCGAGTAGCCTAGGATCCCACACAGATCCTTCTGTGTGCAGAGCAGGAGATGAGGGCTGTTCACAGCAGCTTGTTCTGCATTCACAGTGTCTACGAGTGGGGGAAGCAGATAACAGAAAACAAGTCCAGGCATAGTGTGGGAAGTTGTAAGGCAGCTGGAATCTATCACATGGACCTTCTCTGTGCTCAGACCATACTCTGCTTTGGGTTTGTGTTGACAAATATTTCCAACAAGCGGATTTAGAACACCATGAAGAAGTCCAAATAGGTGATATTTAGAGTGGTGACAATCAGTTCAGTCTGGCCTGCCCTGGATCTTTCAAACAGAAGCAAATAAGCTTTTACCAGATCATTAAAACTCAATGGAAAGGGTAGGTCCGTTACTCCTGTAATCCATTCAGAAAACCAGCTATTTGCCTGTTCAGATTCCCTTGTCTTTGTTCACATCTTCTCTGCTTATCAGACCACCTGCCCTCTATATGAGTCACTCCCGTCCTTCCCTCACACCTTAAGGCCCTCGTGGCTCTGATGGCCTGTTTTGATCCACTTTGGATGCTTTGCCTGTATCTGCCTGACTAGGAAATGTGAACCTGGGATTGAACTGCTAGAACCACATGTGAGGGTTGATGCATTTCCACCTTCTGCACTAGCTCTCCATTGGGCATTAGATGGGAACAGTGAGCCAATTCCTGAGAAACTGTCTAGGTAGTACTATTCCTAGTGCCTAACTTATACCATTTGCCCCATTTGTTTTCTGATACATTAAAATACATCTGGTTTTCCTACATGAATTGGATTCATCAATACTACAGGCACATATTTTGGTATATTTTTCCCCTTAAAGAGGAAGTTCTTGTGAGCCAATTTTCTAGGAAATGTAATGGAAGAGAAAAAAGTAAAAGGCATCCCCCTAAGAAGAACTCCATGTCAGTTCCTACCACCCAGTCTCTACAGGAGACAACAAAGCCCATCTTCTGGGTTGTCATGTTGCAGATGTCACGTTGGTGAATATGATGTGGAGGCTTCTTGAAAAAATGCCAACAAGGAGCCACTGACTCCAGATTGTAGTCAGCAACCTGGCTTGGGATACAGAGGCTTTTAATGGCTGCATGGCTCCTCCACAGCACAGTTTACCATCTGCTCATGAGAGAAGCACTGGACTCCATCCTTCTAACCCTTCTCCCAACCCAGTCCCAAGAAGTGCAGCCTACCTGGCATGATGACATCAGGAAATCCCAATTTTCTTGTAATTGCCAATCCCCTATTAAATATCATGGGGTTTTCCCTCCTAATCTGTTCCATATCTCCACGGAGAAGCTGCAGAGAGATGATAAGACCTGCAAAAACATAAGCATTTTCTTACTCAGAACCACATTTCCACCCTGTTTTGTAGTACTAGAAATGACATAAAGAGTCACATTTTTTTTCAGGAGGAAAATACACAAAGTTTAGCATTTTTCTTGAGAAAAATTCTGATGTAGAAAGTATATACTATTCTGAAGAAACATTCTAGAAAGCTATTTAAGAAAAGATAACCTCAACAACCCAGAGAACTAGTTTATTATATACAGACCGAGGTCTGGGAGACTGTGTTGCCTTTTTCTCTGTTCCTCAGCATCTAGCCCAGGGTCTGGCTGGACCCTAGCAAACACTCACTGAATGGGAGGGTTGAACTACATAAACCATACATTTAGGAACCCAGAGAAATCTACAGAAACAATGGAAGACTAGAAACAAAGAAGACCCTGTGCCAGGATGTCCCCCCAGCTGAAAACGAATGAGCTAAGAGGTGCTGTTTTATGCTAGGAGTATGCTAAAATGTGGGAAGCAACTTGCTGGTTCAACCTTGCAACAGCTTGTAAAGACAGCAGCAGAGCAGACATCACGTTCCCTTCAGGGAACCACTGCACTTCAAGGAAAAGGGATGTTTTGTGGGGCTAACTGAGCTTTGCTTTAGACTATAAGCTTCAGATCTTCCAGATGATCCCAAAAGCTTTGTTCAGAACATGGGAGAACCTGTAATGTGTCCCCAGGTGAGCTGGCTTCCACTTCATTACTTGTATGTACCCTAGGAGTTTTGCACAAAGTAAGAATCTCCTGGAAACCATCCTCTCCCCTGCCCCCGAGGGTTACTACTGTAGCCACTGGCTAGAAGGCTGGGAGGTCAAGCCCAGATAGAGTTAGGAAGTGATTCTGAGACTCTGTGAATGAGATTAGCTGCTAATAGGATGATGAAGATGCTGATCTATGTGTCAGCAGGAAGCAAACTCATCAATCTAAAAACCTGGGAATTATGATAGTTAGGATTACCAGAAAAGTAGTGGCTAGAATGGAGACAGTGACAAGAGTTGTAGGATAAGAATGGTTTGGGGGCGCCTGGGTGGCGCAGTCCATTAAGCGTCCGACTTCAGCCAGGTCACGATCTTGCGGTCCGGGAGTTCGAGCCCCGCGTCGGGCTCTGGGCTGATGGCTCAGAGCCTGGAGCCTGTTTCCGATTCTGTGTCTCCCTCTCTCTGCCCCTCCCCCGTTCATGCTCTGTCTCTCTCTGTCCCAAAAATAAATAAACGTTGAAAAAAAAAAAAAAGAATGGTTTGGAAATGGAGAGAAGAGAGGGAATGGAGAAGTGGAGAAAGAGAGATGTCACACAGAACAGTCACAGGTACTCTATCTGTCAGATCAAAGTATCCTAGTAACAAGGAACATGTACTCTCATAGCTGGGCTGGGGGGTCATCAGGGTTCCACTGCAACTCAGAAAGAACCTCAAGATGATCTTATTGCTTTGGCCAAATTCATGTACCCCAAGAACCCTGAGACTGCACATATGATGTCCCAGGTATCATTAACAATGAGATCACAGTGCTCTGGAAAGCAGATATATGGTATTCCAGTTGTTAGTCTGGTTAATGTTTAGGTTTTGAACACCCTATTTTTTTTTATAGCCTAATTACTTGGTGGACTCAACTACAAATAACTTATGAGCCTGAAAGGCTGGAGGTCAGAATCCAGATCACAATAAACTCTTCAGAAGAGAGCAGCTTGTGAGGTACTCACAACCCCTCCCCCACAGCCCCAGCACATTTATCTGTGGTATCTTTACATGGCTATCAGATATTATCCTCTGGGCGAACAGGGGTCCACCATCCTAGGAGACAGCCTAAACTGGAGCAGATAGCTAAGGATCAGACAATTCCCAGAATCTGAGATGATAGAGGGCAAAGGAAAAGAAAATCAATGGGTTCATCCTTCTCACTTGGCACTGGCAAGGATTATTCATTCAAGTGCCCACTGACTATCTTTCCTACCTTTTATCTCATTTTCTGAGCAACCAAATTGGCCTAGAGATGCAAAGTGCAACTTGTGAGGATGCAGACTGAAGACACTGGGAGAGGTGCATCTAGCTTTTGAGCTATCCAAAAGGAATTCTGAATAGCTGCTCTGAAGTGTGACAAGCAAGAGGAAAAGGGCTTCAGTTTATGCAAGAGAACACATGAAAAGGCACATGAAGGATGAAAGAAGTCACCAATGGAGGCTATAAAACTTCATCTGCTTTTGTAGAAATTGGGATCCTGGAATATGTGAGTCCTCTTCCTGGTTCTGAAGCCCTGAGTGATTGAGGCGCATGCCAAATAATGCTAAGCATGGTCCTCAGGACAAAAGAGCCTCTGTAAATAACTCAGAAAAGTGACCCACTCGCCTACGGAATATGCAACCAGTCCTTTAGCAACACTTGCTCATCTACCTACCAATCACCTGGCTCTCAAGCCAAAGAACTTGAAAGTAACTAATTCTATTACAATTTCTCTGTTAAAATGATCTCTGACACAAGAAAACTGTTTTCTTACTAAATTTCATCTCAGATTAAGACTGTCCCATAAAAATATCCCACACATTTGTGTGGAATACTGGAAGGTCAGCAACCTGGCCCTTGTCCCTCTCAACCCCCATCTCTGTGAAGAGATGAGTGAAGATTAATAATGTAAATTAATCCCAGCCCAAGAAACATAAAGAAAGCTGTATAAGTCATTAAAAAATACATAGAAAATTAATTTCTCAACTGTTTTGTTTTCACTTGTTTTTAATGATCTTCATGCTACTGGAATTACTAAAAGTTACTTCTGTGGCTACATATCTAAGAGGCCAATCTAAGGGAGTTAGTGATGAATGATAGTTTTAGTCTCAGCACCTAAAACTAATGTAGTAATTCCTTCTGAATTTTGTATGATTTAACTCGAAGGGAGAGCACTACTGAGTTCTGAAACAGAACTGCCAAGGCAATTAACTGTCCACAATGTTTAACAAAGATGGGTGACAGTTTATAGCAAAGTTAATTTTTTATAATGACATGTCTTTTTTTTTTTAATGAAATTTATTGACAAATTGGTTTCCATACAACACCCAGTGCTCATCCCAAAAGGTGCCCTCCTCAATACCCATCACCCACCCTCTCCTCCCTCCCACCCCCCATCAACCCTCAGTTTGTTCTCAGTTTTTAACAGTCTCTTATGCTTTGGCTCTCTCCCACTCTAACCTCTTTTTTTTTTTTTTCCTTCCCCTCCCCCATGGATTCCTGTTAAGTTTCTCAGGATCCACATAAGAGTGAAACCATATGGTATCTGTCTTTCTCTGTATGGCTTATTTCACTTAGCATCACACTCTCCAGTTCCATCCACGTTGCTACAAAAGGCCATATTTCATTTTTTCTCATTGCCACGTAATATTCCATTGTGTATATAAACCACAATTTCTTTATCCATTCATCAGTTGATGGACATTTAGGCTCTTTCCATAATTTGGCTATTGTTGAGAGTGCTGCTATGAACATTGGGGTACACGTGGCCCTATGCATCAGTGCTCCTATATCCCTTGGATAAATTCCTAGCAGTGCTATTGCTGGGTCATAGGGTAGGTCTATTTTTAATTTTCTGAGGAACCTCCACACTGCTTTCCAGAGCGGCTGCACCAATTTGCATTCCCACCAACAGTGCAAGAGGGTTCCCGTTTCTCCACATCCTCTCCAGCATCTATAGTCTCCTGATTTGTTCATTTTGGCCACTCTGACTGGCGTGAGGGGATACCTGAGTGTGGTTTTGATTTGTATTTCCCTGATAAGGAGCGACGCTGAACATCTTTTCATGTGCCTGTTGGCCATCCGGATGTCTTCTTTAGAGAAGTGTCTATTCATGTTTTCTGCCCATTTCTTCACTGGGTTATTTGTTTTTCGGGTGTGGAGTTTGGTGAGCTCTTTATAGATTTTGGATACTAGCCCTTTGTCCGATATGTCATTTGCGAATATCTTTTCCCATTCCGTTGGTTGCCTTTTAGTTTTGTTGGTTGTTTCCTTTGCTGTGCAGAAGCTTTTTATCTTCATAAGGTCCCAGTAATTCACTTTTGCTTTTAATTCCCTTGCCTTTGGGGATGTGTCGAGTAAGAGATTGCTACGGCTGAGGTCAGAGAGGTCTTTTCCTGCTTTCTCCTCTAAGGTTTTGATGGTTTCCTGTCTCACATTTAGGTCCTTTATCCATTTTGAGTTTATTTTTGTGAATGGTGTGAGAAAGTGGTCTAGTTTCAACCTTCTGCATGTTGCTGTCCAGTTCTCCCAGCACCATTTGTTAAAGAGGCTGTCTTTTTTCCATTGGATGTTCTTTCCTGCTTTGTCAAAGATGAGTTGGCCATACGTTTGTGGGTCTAGTTCTGGGGTTTCTATTCTATTCCATTGGTCTATGTGTCTGTTTTTGTGCCAATACCATGCTGTCTTGATGATGACAGCTTTGTAGTAGAGGCTAAAGTCTGGGATTGTGATGCCTCCTGCTTTGGTCTTCTTCAAAATTCCTTTGGCTATTCGGGGCCTTTTGTGGTTCCATATGAATTTTAGGATTGCTTGTTCTAGTTTCGAGAAGAATGCTCGTGCAATTTTGATTGGGATTGCATTGAATGTGTAGATAGCTTTGGGTAGTATTGACATTTTAACAATATTTATTTTTCCAATCCATGAGCAGGGAATGTCTTTCCATTTCTTTAAATCTTCTTCAATTTCCTTCATAAGCTTTCTATAGTTTTCAGCATACAGATCCTTTACATCTTTGGTTAGACTTATTCCTAGGTATTTTATGCTTCTTGGTGCAATTGTGAATGGGATCAGTTTCTTTATTTGTCTTTCTGTTGCTTCATTGTTAGTGTATAAGAATGCAACTGATTTCTGTACAGTGATTTTGTATCCTGCAACTTTGCTGAATTCCTATATCAGTTCTAGCAGACTTTTGGTGGAGTCTATCGGATTTTCCATGTATAATATCATGTCATCTGCAAAAAGCGAAAGCTTGACTTCATTTTTGCCAATTTTGATGCCTTTGATTTCCTTTTGTTGTCTGATTGCTGATGCTAGAACTTCCAGCACTATGTTAAACAGCAGCGGTGAGAGTGGGCATCCTTGTCGTGTTCCTGATCTCAGGGAAAAAGCTCTCAGTTTTTCCCCATTGAGGATGATGTTAGCTGTGGGCTTTTCATAAATGGCTTTTATGATCTTTAAGCATGTTCCTTCTATCCTGACTTTCTCAAGGGTTTTTATTAAGAAAGGGTGCTGGATTTTGTCGAAGGCCTTTTCTGCATCGATTGACAGGATCATATGGTTTCTTATCTTTTCTTTTATTAATGTGATGTATCACGTTGATTGATTTCCAAATGTTGAACCAGCCCTGCATCCCAGGAATGAATCCCACTTGATCATGGTGAATAATTCTTTTTATATGGTGTTGAATTCAATTTGCTAGTATCTTATTGAGAATTTTTGCATCCATATTCATCAGGGATATTGGCCTGTAGTTCTCTTTTTTGACTGGGTCTCTGTCTGGTTTAGGAATCAAAGTAATACTGGCTTCATAGAATGAGTCTGGAAGTTTTCCTTCCCTTTCTATTTCTTGGAATAGCTTGAGAAGGATAGGTATTATCTCTGCTTTAAACGTCTGGTAGGGGGCGCCTGGGTGGCGCAGTCAGTTAAGCGTCCGACTTCAGCCAGGTGACGATCTCACAGGTGACGATCTCACAGGTGACGATCTCACAGTCCGTGAGTTCGAGCCCCGCGTCAGGCTCTGGGCTGATGGCTCGGAGCCTGGAGCCTGTTTCCGATTCTGTGTCTCCCTCTCTCTCTGCCCCTCCCCGTTCATGCTCTGTCTCTCTCTGTCCCAAAAATAAATAAACGTTGGAAAAAAAAAAAAAACAAAAACGTCTGGTAGAACTCCCCTGGGAAGCCATCTGGTCCTGGACTCTTATTTGTTGGGAGATTTTTGATAACCGATTCAATTTCTTCGCTGGTTATGGGTCTGTTCAAGCTTTCTATTTCCTCCTGATTGAGTTTTGGAAGAGTGTGGTTGTTCAGGAATTTGTCCATTTCTTCCAGGTTGTCCAATTTGTTGGCATATAATTTTTCATAGTATTCCCTGATAATTGTTTGTATCTCTGAGGGATTGGTTGTAATAATTCCATTTTCATTCATGATTTTATCTATTTGGGTCATCTCCCTTTTCTTTTTGAGAAGCCTGGCTAGAGGTTTGTCAATTTTGTTTATTTTTTCAAAAAACCAACTCTTGGTTTCGCTGATCTGCTCTACAGTTTTTTTAGATTCTATATTGTTTATTTCTGCTCTGATCTTTATTATTTCTCTTCTTCTGCTGGGTTTAGGCTGCCTTTGCTGTTCTGCTTCTAGTTCCTTTAGGTGTGCTGTTAGATTTTGTATTTGGGATTTTTCTTGTTTCTTGAGATAGGCCTGGATTGCAATGTATTTTCCTCTCAGGACTGCCTTTGCTGTGTCCCAAAGCGTTTGGATTGTTGTATTTTCATTTTCGTTTGTTTCCATATATTTTTTAATTTCTTCTCTAATTGCCTGGTTGACCCACTCATTCGTTAGTAGGGTGTTCTTTAACCTCCATGCTTTTGGAGGTTTTCCAGACTTTTTTCTGTGGTTGATTTCAAGCGTCATAGCATTGTGGTCTGAAAGTAAGCATGGTATAATTTCAATTCTTGTATACTTATGAAGGGCTGTTTTGTGACCCAGTATATGATCTATCTTGGAGAATGTTCCATGTGCACTCGAGAAGAAAGTATATTCTGTTGCTTTGGGATGCAGAGTTCTAAATATATCTGTCAAGTCCATCTGATCCAATGTCTCATTCAGGGCCCTTGTTTCTTTATTGACCGTGTGTCTAGATGATCTATCCATTTCTGTAAGTGGGGTGTTAAAGTCCCCTGCAATTACCACATTCTTATCAATAAGGTTGCTTATGTTTATGAGTAATTGTTTTATATATTTGGGGGCTCCGGTATTCGGCGCATAGACATTTATAATTGTTAGCTCTTCCTGATGGATAGACCCTGTAACTATTATATAATGTCCTTCTTCATCTCTTGTTACAGCCTTTAATTTAAAGTCTAGTTTGTCTGATATAAGTATGGCTACTCCAGCTTTCTTTTGGCTTCCAGTCGCATGATAAATAGTTCTCCATCCCCTCACTCTCAATCTAAAGGTGTAATGACGTGTCTTTAATTAAGGAGGCTAATAAAGACCTGAACTATTCCTTGAGTAATCTATGAAATTTTTTGACATGAAGACCCTAAAATCCTGTAGTAGAAAACCCATGCTGAGAAGCTTGGCAACAGAGTGGAAAGCCAGTGGCCTGGAGTATGGAAACCAGGGCTCCCTGCTTTAGCCATGAAGTCACTTCATTGAGCTTCAGTTTCCTCATTTATTTAATGAAGGAGTTGAAACAGGTAATTTCCAAGATCTCAACAGCTTCCAAGTCAAGCCTTACCTAGAAGCCATCAGACACACACTTCAAAGAGAAGCAGCCTATTTCTCCTCCTGGATTTTCCACAAGTACATGGAGACCTCTAACTGGGACACCCTAACTAAGGCTATATGAAGTCTGGGGTGCCTTTCTAACACTGTTTGAATGGCCAGTGTTTGTGAGTTCCAGACAAAAACCACAGACACTGAAGATGGCACCATCCCTGCTCACTCTAGGGAATGAGACACAATTCAGCATCTTAATCTGGTGAGGTAATGGGGGAAACTACTCTTTCAGCTGTTTTTTAAAAATTTTTATTTATTTATTTTTTAATTTTTTTTAACGTTTATTTATTTTTGAGACAGAGAGAGACAGAGCATGAACGGGGGAGGGTCAGAGAGAGGGAGACACAGAATCGGAAACAGGCTCCAGGCTCTGAGCTGTCAGCACAGAGCCCGACGCGGGGCTTGAACTCACGGACTGCAAGATCATGACCTGAGCCGAAGTCGGCCGCTTAACCGACTGAGCCAGCCAGGCGCCCCTCTTTCAGCTGTTTTAAAAAGTGTATTATTACTACCATCTTTCTTCTAAAATGTTCTCCATGTTTTTTTTAAAAAAGTTTTTAATGTTTATTTGAGAGAGAGAGAAGTGGGGAGGGGCAGAGAGAGAGGCACACAGATCTGAAGTAGGCTCCAGGCTCTGAGCTGTCAGCAGAGAACCCAATGCAGGGCTTGAACCCATGAACTGGGGGATCATGACCTGAGCCTAAGTCAGACACTTAACTGACTGAGCCACCCAGGTTCCCCAAAATGTTCTCATGTTTTAATCACATCATGTCCCAAGAACTTGTATCCAAAGGTTAACTCTTTACAAATCAAGTACAGTAAATAAAGCAAAGAACACCACAAACATGGATATGAATGGGAGTTTTCCAAATTACCAGTAACTTTTTTTTTCTTTTATAATTAAAAGCTGTGAGCAGGGAAGAGGGGCAGAGGGGAGAGAATCTTAAGCTGGCTCCATGCTAAGCAGAGCCTGATGTGGGGCACGATCCCATGACACTGGGATCATGACCTGAGCTGAAATCAAGAGTAGGACATTCAACCTACTGAGCCACCCAGCCACTGCACCAGTAACTTTTTTATATTTTAAAAACAAGATTTTATTTGCCTCCTGCTTTAGCCTAGTTTTAGGTGAGAAATATGGACTCCCTTCCCTTTCAAGCACTGCATGGAGTTCCCTGGCATCCAGGCACATACATAGAAAAAAAACAGTCACTTAAAAATTGTGAGAGAGACCCTGAGGCTCCCTGTGCTACAGAGTTTTAGAGAAATCAAATACTCCCATCTGAGGGTCTCAAACTTTGCAGCCTCTGGTGTGGAGTTGCTCTGAGGGCCATCCTAGTTGAATATGTGCTGATCCTGATAAAGAAAAAAATTAAGTACTTCTTAACAACTTTGGAAACTTCCATGCCTCGCAGTGGCTTTAGAATGTCATGTAAGGCCCACTTGTATTTATAATGAGGCTATGAAAGTTAAAAAACAAATAAGGTTATGTAAAATATATTATGAAATAAATGATAGGTAAAACTGTCGGAATAAGCATGGTTCTATGTAAACTTGGTAGCTATCTTCAAGGGTATATAAAAGCTCAGAGGCTTTTAAATAGTGCTTCTAATTTAATCAAGCAATTAATGTTCAATTTAGAAAGCACAATCTTTCTAATGTGTGGAATTACACCAAGATATAGATAGAAATTAAACAGTTTTAAAAGAAAAGGAGGGGAAAGGAAAAGAAATTGAACGGAGATAAAAGCTGCTGTGAAATAAAGATTGTCTATTTCAGTTCCTGAATGATATTGGCAGACCAAACACTGATTCCCATTAGCGTCAGGCTTTCTTTGTGATGCTAACACTGAACAGGAATAGAAAAAGTGATTATTAATATTTGTCTTTTATTTTTGACTGGGGTGTGTATTCTTTATTCAGGAAAACACAGACTTCACAATGTCACAAACTCTGAAACCTTTTTGTTTGCTTTTGATTTAAATTAGAACTTAAGTTACCTATCAAAGCACATGGAATCCATTATAGAAAGAACAGAAAATGTATTTTGGTTGAAAGTAATTAGGGAAGGTCTCAAATTATCACAAAAAGAAATAGTAGAAAATGACTGGGCAGGAGAATAAATGTCTGTGGGGAATTGAACTTTACATATGGCGGCTGATCCACACAAATTCAATGTATGATCTATAGGTCTATATGATCAGGAACAGTAAATGCAACACAAAGTTTTCTAGCCAGAGAACTATGTTACCATGGCTGGCGCTGGGAGCAGAATACTTGGCGCTGGACTTGCGGATGATATTCTCGTGGATCTGGGACCACTCACTCTCGTTGTTGCACCTGCAACAGAAGGACAGGTGTTATGGCTCTCAAGACTTTTAAACATCTGGTCTGATGTTCCAACTGAAACACCAACTTTGAAGGCAAACTTCAAACTCACTTTCCTGTTTTACTAAATTAGACAAGGCATGTTTTCTGTTAAGGCTCATGGAAGATTCACACTTGGGTAAAGGGTGGAAACTCTAAAATGAATGTCAACAAATATTTTTAATTGGCAAAATATCCTATTCTCTAAAGTAGCAATCTCCTACATCACAAGCTTTTCTCTTTTTTTTTTTTTGAGAGAGAGAGAGAGAGAGAGAGAATGAATATGAATGAGTGGGAGATGGAAGAGACAGAAGGATACAGAGGATCTGAAGCAGGCTCCAGGCTCTGAGCTGTTAGCACAGAGCCTGATGCAGGGCTTGAATGCACGAACCGTGAGATCACGACCTGAGCTGAAGTCGGACGCTTAGCTAACTGTGCAACCCAGGTGCCCCTAAGTTTTCTCTTCTAGTCTCTTACACCACACCCACACCCACACCCACACCCACACCCACCCACACCCCCCCCCCCCACACACACAGTAGGTTCCAGAGGCAAGTTCCTGAGAGGGGAAATAATAGTTCCTCTAGACAATTACCACTGCCATGCCTTGCACTGACTTTGTATCATCATTCAATAGTCTTTATACTGGCTCCAGAGGAAAATCCTATTAAGCTCAGAGCAGTGTGGATATTTGCTTGTTGCTGTTTCAGCCAGGCCAAGAGAGGAAGAAAAGTTTAGGAGAATAGTGAGTTTGGTCCACTGTGAAATCCGCTATAATCAAGAGGAAGGAAGGCTTAGCAGAAAAGGTTGAAATGTCTAAACATATAAAGTCCTTTCCTAGGGGTTTCAAGATTGGGACAAAAGAGAGAATAGAGGAACAACACTGCACCTCTGTTAATTTCTCTAACGGGCAATTCCAAGATAGCTACAACCACACAAGTACTTGGTATAGTTTACAGACAGACACCAGGGATTCCTCATCCTAATGCAGACACCTCAATGAAACAACTGAAATGAGATTATGGTCATCTCTTGAAAATTCCATGCGACAACAGGAGTCTCTATAGCCTTGGCACCCCCTTTCCCTGTTGCATAGGAAGGTATGACCTTCCAAAATTTAAGACCCATGCACAAAGGAAAACTTACAGGATTTTTCCATGCTTACTCAGAAGTGTGCAGTCCAGCATGGCCACTTAAATAGGAAACCCCAGTGAAAGTTTTAGCATGTGAAATCATATGGTATTTGACTTTCAGTTTGACTTATTTTACCTAACACAATGCCCTCTAGGTCCATCCATGTTGTCACAAATGGCAAGATCTCATCTTTTTTTTTTTTTAAGTTGCACAATATTCCATTTGTGTGTGTGTGTGTGTGTGTGTGTGTGTGTGTATACCATATCTTATTTATTCATCTATTGATGGACACACCTGGGTTGCTTCCACATTTTGGCTATTGTAAATGATACTGCAATAAACACAGGGGTGCGTATATCTTTTTGAATTAGTGCTTTTGTTTTCTTTGGGTAAACAGTAGTGTAATTGTTGGATTTGGTATGGTGTTTTTTTTTTTTTTGTGGTGAGCATAGCATAATGTATAGAGAAAATGAATAATTACGCTGTATACCTGAAATTAATGTAATGTTGTGTGTCAGCTACACTCAAATAATAAAAAAGATATCAAAGAGTAAGGAACCAAAAAAATAGTGTAAAGACTTAACAACAGAAAAAGTCGTCCAGGAGCGTGAAGTACACGCAATGTGAAACACAACGAAGTAAAAGGGTTTGTATAGAAGTCATTCAGAGATAAAGGAAATTAGTCATTAGTTTAATTTTATTACTCTTTGGACTCCTGAGTCAGTATAAATAAGCCTCAGTTACTCAGAGATGTTGCAAAGAATTATCAAAGATGAGGTTCTCATAGTCCAGAGCTGTGAGGATAATTTTCTACTTATAGAATTCCTTCCAAACAAAGGAAGAGGGAGACCGTTCTTTAACATGAGCACTTGTGATTTAGCAACTCAGTTGGAAATCAAAAGTGAGAGGTGCTGGCAGCAGTACATCCAGCCCTTCCTGTCTGACATGCTCACTGTCTCATCTCTTCCAACCAGTCAGTACATCAGAATGCCCAGCTGGTGAGGATTCAAAGACTTGTCTTGCTGTCAGCTTTTTTTTTTTGTCACTTTCTAGGTTTACAAGATCAGTAGTTACTTTCTTTAACAGAAATCTGACTACAGTTTGTCATAAATAACATACTCCCCCTCTCACTGCAAAAGAAGAGTCTTGAAAATTAACTCCCTCCCTCTGATAGATGGTGTAACTTCAGCATTTCTCCAATAAAATATTAATGGTTTTTGGCAGTACAGTGGAGATACTGCTTTGTCAACCACTTTCACATTGACAATGTGTATTACCTCATTGATCTCTCTTCTTCATGGTCTTGGTTTAACCATTATCATCTCTCTTCTGGACCAGTGTAATCACTTCCTAACTGATCTTTCAAATGTCTCCCTTTCCTAAATGCCAAGGGGTTACTCAAATCATCTAAAACTAAGTGGATGTGGTGTCATCAGCATATTTTAACCAATCACTAGGGTATTTTGTAAGGAAAAATTATAAATATAAACATTTATTAAGTAATCAAATGAGTTGTGATTATAGAAGCATCATGTTATACCCAAATTAATATTTAGAGCATGATTATTGATGTTGGTAGTTTGTCCTCAATTATGAGACACGAGGGATTATGATTGAAAAGAGGTCTGTAATGCCTCTGTAGCAGTCTGCTCTCCTCACAGAGGAGATAACCAGCATAGTACTTCAACTACTACATGTCCAGGGATTTTACTCAAGGGATAGGACAGAGAGGCGAGAGGTTTTTGGTTTTCTACATGCGATTCCCAAGTATCCAGAGCACCAGAAGCACCGGAGCAGGTGTGCAGGCTCTGTTCAACAGAGTTCAGAATACTCTTCTCATTCACTCATGCACCAGAGCACACAGTAGCATTTGCCTCTTCCTCACCACCTCCTTAACTTTTTTTTTATTTTTTAAAGTTAACATCCAAATTAGTTAGCATATAGTGCAACAATGATTTCAGGAGTAGATTCCTAGTGCCCCTTACCCATTTAGCCCATCCCTCTACAATGGGGAGCCCATTGTAGCCTTCCCACAACTCCTTCAGTAACCCTCAGTTTGTTCTCCATATTTGAGAGTCTCTTCTGTTTTGTCCCCCTCCCTGTTTTTATATTATTTTTGTTTCCCTTCCCTTATGTTCATCTGTTTTGTCTCTTAAAGTCCTCATATGAGTGAAGTCATATGATTTTTGTCTTTCTCTAATTTCAATTAGCATAATACCCTCCAGTTCCATCCATGTAGTTGCAAATGGCAAGATTTCATTCTTTTGGATTGCTGAGTAATACTCCATTGTATGTATATACCACATCTTCTTTATCCATTCATCCATCGATGGACATTTGGGCTCTTTCCATACTTTGGCTATTGTTGACAGTGCTGCTATAAACATGGGGGTGCATGTGTCCCTTCGAAACAGCACTCATGTATCCCGTGGATAAATGCCTAGTAGTGCAATTGCTGGGTCATAGGGTAGTTCTATTTTTAGTTTTTTGAGGAACCTCCATACCGTTTTCCAGAGTGTCTACACCAGCTTGCATTCCCACCACCTCTTTAACTTCTAAATTTCCGTGTTTATGATGGCTATTCACCCAACTTTCTTCTCATCTTTCCCCAAGGGGAGCAACACAAAAAAATGTTTAAGAAATTTTAGAGGGCTATTTGTAAGACCTTTAAGTTTGCATTTTTAGAAGGGGGCCTACTATAGGGAAGTAGTGGTTAGAGTATATTCCCATATTTTATTTCACTTAATTCTCATAATCCTATAAGATTGGTATTACCATGTTCATTTTACTGAGAAGAGTGAAATGAGCTGGAGTCTAAACATAGGTCTGCCTGGTCCCCAAAGCTGGTGTAGAAAAAAAGAGGCTACAGAGTATTGTAACCCTGAAAGCCTCACTCCTACACCAGGCTTCAGGGTACTTGTGTCCCTGATGTCAGTCAGCATTCCCATTTTGTCTCTACTACAACTATTTAGTCTTGCCTATGGTTTAAAACTTAATTTAGTGCAAATACTCCATATTAAAATTCTCTCCCATTGGGTGCGACCTGCTTTATTTTGGCCTTTATTTGGTTGAAAATCCTAAAAAGCTGGAAAAGAGGCAATAACCTACAGATTTAAGAACACTACTGATGATGACCACTGTTTTATGTAGTCCTTACTTATAGTGCAAAAAAAGAGAGAAGTATCCAGAAGAACGAAGAAAAACAGCACATATTTCTATAAAAATGGCCCAATTGAACAGAATCTCCAAGACCAAGCTGATACAAATAAACCAATTTGATATATTCTGGATGTGCCCTCATAGGCCATGAGAAATTACATTTTAATTTATGAGAAATTTAAACTATTTCTTATTTTACAACTTATATATGTTTATTTTAGCACAGACTTAAAAAAAAGACAAATAGCATGCTCTCTCTCTCTCTTTAATAGGAATACTTAATTTAACTTCTCTTTCCAGGTGATAGAAGGGCTTCTTCCAAATGTAACATTTTTTGGCCCCTTGTAGTCACTTTCCTGGGAGAAGGAATGACTTCTTTGGCCAGTGCTTTTAGGAGAAGGACCTGGGCATGAACATCTCAGTTCTGCCTCTCCCCTCTTTTGGGACCAACCTGTTTGCAGAAAACACACAATCCCTCTGTGCCACCACAGAGGCTCCACATTGATGGTGACTCTAATAGTCTTTCTAATTCAGGGTTCACATTAATCACAAATTGTAGTGGGTTGAATGGTGGCACCTAAAAAGTATATCCATATCCTAATCCCTGGGACCTGTGAATGTTACCTTATTTGGAAAAAGGGTCTTTGCAGATGTAATTAAATTAAGGTTCTTGAGATCAGTAGATAATCCTGGATGATCTGGGTGAGTCCAACCTCAATGACAAATGTCCTTAGAGAAAGGCAGGAGAAGATTTAAGGGATGAGAAGAAGTTACAGACAGAAGAGGAGGAGGCAATGTGACCACAGAAGCAGAATTAGAGTGATGAAGCCCTAAGACAAGGCAGGCTGACAGCCCCCAGAAGATGCAAAGAACAGATTTTCCCCTAGAGCCTCCAGAAGGAGTGTGGTCCTGCTGGCATCTTGATTTCAGATTTGTGGCCTCCAGATTGTGAGAATAAATTTCTATGTTATAAATCACCACACTTGCGGTAATCTGTTATAGTAGCCATGGGAAACAAATATACAAGTCCGTGTGGCTCATAGATCTAAATAAACTATGATCTCAAATTTAAGTTTTCTTGCTAATAAAAGTGACATGTTTATTTATACTATTTACATACACACATATAGAGATGTACATATACACACTATAAATTTTGATTCTACTCTACATCATATATCCATTTCTATTTATAGCTGCTTAACATTTTGCTCTCAGAACCAAATTACTGATATCCATTAACTTCCTCAAACTGCAACAAACAGCATTTTATTCTGACTTTAATAAGCTGAAATTATTAAATAATTGGGAACGAAGATTGACCTTCGTCAAGTATCTTTTTTGATATCAGGGTGATTATATGGCTTTTCCTTTTTGGATAACTAATACGATGCATTATATGCTAATTGCACTGTGAACTGAGAGCGTGGCTTGTCCTTATTGAATTTATGGAAGTTTTTTCTATGAGTAATTTTTGTAAATGTTCCACATGCACTGGAAAAGATGTATTCTGTTCATTGGATAAAAGATTTGTTTAGAGCTGGGAGGACCATATGGCTTGATGAGCTGGGATACTCCATTTACACCTGCTGTACTGGCATCAACAGCACTCCTTTTGATTATCAGAATGTCCTGATTTAGATGACAAATTATGCTCACCTTATCTGGAAGTAGGAGAGTAAGAGGTTAAGAGCATGGTCTCTTACCAGGCTGCTCAAGCACATGCCTCATGGCTCTATGCCCTGTTTTCTTATCTATAAAAGAGGAGTAACAATGGCCCATGATGAGTGTTCAAAGATGCTGACTATTATTTTCTGTCACATCAACCTTATTCAGATTCTCTAAGTCAGATTTATTTACCTGATTTAAATATTTATTTCCATCCTTATTTATTTTTGTCTTCCTGTATGTCAAGATGCATATTAAATTCTCTTGCTTTTATTGTACTTTTATCTTCTCTTTGTATTTGTAATAAACTGACTATAATAATTTTGAGTCAATATTTATTATATGCATTAAGGTCAAAACAATTAGATCTTCACTATAAATTCCACCACATATCAGTATAAGTAAATCTCTATTCCTGTGGAGGGAGAAAAGGGCTTTCTGGAATTCTGGCAAACTGGGGGTGGAGATGTTGGTTAAGGACACCTGGGTGCTGGCTCTCCTTTCTCCACCAGTTAAGAAGGCCGAATTTGGTCAACTTCCTTTAAACTGAGATACATAGACTGTTGGGCAAATTTCTCCAGAATGGGACTATGAACCCTGAATCTAATGACTAGCAGAGTAGTAACCTTCTACTTTGCAGAGACCATGTAATCTGGGGCTGGTTCTGCTGAGGATTCTGGGGCTGAGAGAGTAAGTGGTGCTGTCACGTGCTGTGTCTGTGACTGCCCTGAGAGGCCACTTTGTTTCCAGTGAGATCATGTATTCTTAGAGGATGAAATATGAAACTGAATTTACTTTTATAGTGTGTGTGTATGTTCTTTTTCTACCAATCCTGACACTCCTGACATAGCACACCCATTTCATACCTTTCACCTTACAATTTATAATCAATATTGTGACATTTGTTTGTATTTCTTATACTTAGCTGCTTTATTTTTACACTTCTTGTGTCTCTTTTTTGTGAATCTCATGAATATCATATATATAGATTCTGTGTTTTTACTTTACTTTGGAAATTTTTACCTAATAGGATTTTATTTCAGCTCAATTATTTTTATTATTATAATTGATACGAATGGGACTTCTTTTGTCCTTTCCTCTAGCCTTTCTGATTTTTTAAATGCTCTTTTATAGCAGTTTTTGTACTGTATGATCTATGTTTTTACATGTATCTTTGTGATGGATGATATATCTTGCATTTATTTCTATTAGGGTTTACTTCTGGTTAGACATGTTCAAATTTTCACACAAATATTAATGCAGTTTTTAACATAACTTGTGCCTTTATTATTACTAGTTAATAAGAAATATGATAACCCAAGCCACAGCAATAAAAACTACATATTGGCCATAAAGAATTGACACTTAAAAATAACATGTCAAGTAAAATACAGGATCCTTTCTTGATAAAAACCCTAAAGAAAGTAGGGATAGAAAGATCATACCTCGAGATCATAAAAGCCATATATGAACGACCCAACTCTAATATCATCCTCAATGGGGAAAAACTGAGAGCTTTCCCCCTAAGGTCAGGAACAAGACAGAGATGTCCACTCTCACCACTGTTATTCAACATAGTATTGGAAGTCTTAGCCTCTATAATAAGACATCACAAAGAAATAAAAGGCATCCAAATCGGCCAGGAGCAGGTTAAACTTTCACTCTTCTCAGATGACATGATACTCTATATGGAAAACCCAAAAGATTCCACCAAAAAACTGCTAGAACTGATTCATGAATTCAGCAAAGTTGCAGGATATAAAATCAATGCACAGAAATCAGTTGCATTCCTATACACCAACAATGAAGTGACAGAAAGAGAAATCAAGGAATCGATCCCATTTACAGTTGCACAAAAAACCATAAAATACCTAGGAATAAATCTAACCAAAGAGGTTAAAAATCTATACACTGAAAACTATAGAAAGCTGATGAAAGAAATTGAAGAAGACACAAAGAAATGGAAAAAGATTCCATGTTCCTGGATAGGAAGAACAAATATTGTTAAAATGTCGATACTACCCAAAGCAATCCACATATTCAACACGATCCCTAACAAAATAACACCAGCATTCTTCACAGAGCTAGAAAAAACAATCCTAAAATTTGTATGGAACCAGAAAAGACCCCAAATAGCCAAAGCAATCTTGAAAAAGAAAACCAAAGCAGGAGGCATCACAATCCCAGACTTCAAGCTATACTACAAACCTGTAAGCATCAAGGCAGTATGGTGTTGGCACAAGAACAGACACTCAGATCAATGGAACAGAATAGAGAACCCAGAAATGGACCCACAAACGTATGGCTAAATAATCTTTGACAAAGCAGAAAGACTATCCAATGGAATAAAGACAGTCTCTTCAGCAAGTGGTGCTGGGAACACTGGACAGCGACATGCAGAAGAATGAACCTGGCCCACTTTCTTACACCATACACAAAAATAAACTCAAAATGGATGAAAGACCTCAATGTAAGACGAGAAGCCATCAAAATCCTCGAGGAGAAAGCAGGCAAAAACCTCTTTGATCTTGCCTGCAGCAATTTCTTACTCAACACGTCTCCAGAGGCAAGGGAAACAAGCAAAAATGAACTACTGGGACCTCATCAAAATAAAAAACTTCTGCACAGCGAAGGAAACAATCAGCAAAACTAAAAGGCAACCGACAGAATGGGAAAAGACATTTGCAAAGGACATATCAGATAAAGGGTTAGTATCCAAAATCTACAAAGAACTTATCAAACTCAACACCCAAAAACAAATAATCCAGTGAAGAAATGTGCACAAGACGTGAATAAACACTTCTTCAGAGAAGACATCCAGATGGCCAACCAACACAGGAAAAAATGCTCAACATCACTCATCATCAGGGAAATAAAAATCAAAACCACAATGAGATACTACCTGACACCTGTCAGAATGGCTAACATTAACAACTCAGGCAACAACAGATGTTGGTGAGGACGTGGAGAAAGAGGATCTCTTTTGCAATGTTGGTGGGAATGCAAGCTGGCACAGCCACTCTGGAAAACAGTATGGAGGTTCCTCAAAAAACTAAAAATAGAACTACCCTATGACCCAGCAATTGCACTACCAGGCATTTATCCATGTGATACATGAGTGCTGTTTCGAAGGGACACATGCACCCCCATGTTTATAGCAGCACTGTCAACAATAGCCAAAGTATGGAAAGAGCCCAAATGTCCATCGATGGATGAATGGATAAAGATGTGGTATATATATACAGTGGAGTATTACTCAGCAATCAAAAAGAATGAAATCTTGCCATTTGCAACTACATGGATGGAACTGGAGGGTATTATGCTAAGTGAAATTAGAGAGAGACAAAAATCATATGACTTCACTCATATGAGGAGTTTAAGAGACAAAACAGATGAACATAAGGGAAGGGAAACAAAAATAATATAAAAACAGGGAGGGGGACAAAACAAAAGAGACTCATAAATATGGAGAACAAACTGAGGGTTACTGGAGGGGTTTTGGCAGGGGGGATGGGCTAAATGGGTAAGGGGTATTAAGGAATCTACTCCTGAAATCATTGTTTCACTATATGCTAGCTAATTTGGATGTAAATTTTAAAAAATAAAAAATAACATGTCAAGTAAAGCTTATGATATGCCTTCTATGCCTAGAATTTTTTGTTATTGTTGCTTTTTTTGAATTATTATATGTTAAATGAAAGATTAATTTTTAAATCAAAATATGATCACTTCAGGGGTGCCTGGGTGGCTCAGTTGATTAAGTATCCAACTTTGGCTCAGGTCATGATCTCACGGTTCATGAGTTCAAGTCCCACATCAGGCTCTGTGCTGACAGTTCGAAGCCTGGAGCCTGCTTCGGATTCTGTGTCTCCCTCTCTCTGTCGCTCCCCTGCTCATGCTCTGTCTCATAAATAAATAAACATTAAAAACATTATTTAAAAAACATGATCAGTACCATTTCTTGTTCTTTGAAGAAATGCCATTAATTCACTGAGTCACTTACTCAACTGTGGTGTTGACCATCTCTTCCTCTGTAAGATAGTGAAGCCCCACTCAGTGCACAGGGTTGGTATGAAGTTTCAGTGTGATTATATTATCTAGAAGGGCTCTGAAAGAGTACAGAGCATGAAGCAAATGTATGCTGGCATTTCTACTGAAAATAGGTTGAATTTTATGTGACTCCATAGAGTAATGAAGATATCATGCGTGGAATTATATAGGATTTATAGTTCAGATGTAAAAGTGAAACTTGCCAATAACCAAGAGTCATTAGCAAAAATAATAAAGGAAACTCCTTTTTAGAGGACAGGCTGCATGCCCATTTCTTGGTTATACCTTATTTCCTCTCATCTATATACTAGTTTTTCCTGTTGGATTCACTAGTTCATATGGATTTTTTTGTCTCTTATATTACCTTATTCTTTTTTTTTTTTTTTCAATTTTGTAGATGAGGAAACTGAAGTTCAGGGAATTAGGATGATTTCTGTAAATCTAACAGCTTCTATCTACCAATCCCCTCATCTATCCAACCTTCTAATAGATGAAAGTATTATCTTAAAAAAAATCAAGATGGGATCATACCACTAGCTACTTTTATTATTTTATTTTATTTTTTTTAATATTGATTTATTTATTTATGAGAGACAGAGAGACAGAGCATGAGCAGGGAAGGGGCAGAGACAGAGGGAGACACAGAACCTGAAGCAGGCTCCAGGCTTTGAGCTGTCAGCACAGAGCCCAATTTGGGGCTCAAACTCATGAACCTGTGAGATTATGACCTGAGCTGAAGTTGGATGCTCAACTGACTGAATCACCTATGCCTCCCCATCTGGCTACTTTTAAATCAGCTACCAAAGTTGTTACATGAAGGAAGTTCTCTGTTGGTCTACTCTTAAAGCCATCATTCTTTCAAAGTCACGCTCGCTGGAGAACAGAAAAGGAAGGGAGAATGCATGTGTGTTTTTCAAGCCTGTGGCAGAAAATACTTGGGACCTCAATGCGCCAACACTTAGGTATATGTTAGAGTCATGAGCTTTCTCACCTCTTCATGAACAGGAGTGAGTAATCCTGAGCTGACTTTCTTTACTCTCACTTATATTTAATGAGTTCTGTTTTGCAGCAGCACTAACACACAAACAAATCCACTGGACTCTGAGGCTAGAGATAGTAGGCACTGCAAGTCAAAACACAGCAGTTCCATGGGCACAGACCTTCTGGATTTAGGTCTTCTTTGTATGGCCTGAGCAGACATTTGGTATAGATGCTCGCTCATATACTGACAACAGACACAGCAGGTAACAGTCCTGGGTAGATGATGATCTGTGGAAAATTGGGAAGGAGATGATTCACAGAAAATTGGGAAGAACTGAGTTAGGAGAGGGAGAAATATGAGCTACTGCCTTAAGTGATTTGCAAGTGAGAAGCAGTATTTTCATTTAATGTTGTTATACATAAAGACTTGAGCTTTTTTTTTTTTTTTTTTTTTTGGTCTGTACCAAAATAAGGATGGCCCAATGGCCCTTTACCCATCTATGAATGGGTGTCTATTTAAGATTGTCTCCTAAACAAGTACTCTTGTTGCAGTTTTGTGGATAAAGTGGCTATGAAACAAAGACACCAAAGGCAGTGTTCAGAGGAAATGTCTGTGTCTATCTCAAATATGAGGGTCCCTTCCAGTCATCACAAAAGAGAAGAGGTTGCCACCTTACATTTCCATCCTCACAAATCCTTTCATGTTATGGGGCATTCTCTGAATCCCTTTATTTTGAAGGTCAGAGCACTGTTTAGGGTAAGTGACATTAGCTTGAAATTATCTCAATCAATGCAAGTTTTAGATGCTCATAAAGCTTATCTGACACAATCGGTTAAAACATTTTTTTTTTATTTAAAAAAAATTTTTTTTAACGTTTATTTATTTTTGAGACAGAGAGAGACACAGAATGAACGGGGGAGGGGCAGAGAGAGAGGGAAACACAGAATCGGAAGCAGGCTCCAGGCTCTGAGCCATCAGCCCAGAGCCCGACGCGGGGCTCGAACTCGCGGACCGCGAGATCGTGACCCGAGCCGAAGTTGGATGCCCAACCGACTGAGCCACCCAGGCGCCCCTAAAACATTTTTTTTAAATAGCAAAACTACACAGATTTAGTAATAATTCTTGGGTATGACTTCCAAATTGAAGACCTGGACGTTATTGTAAAACTCACCTTAAAAGCAGCATAGTAAATAGCAGTATCATTAAGGTCACATACAAGGGCTTACAGGACAAATGAAGACAAAGAAACATAAAGTGTCCAAATGTCCAGTAAAAATGTAATTGAGTCTCAAGATGAACTTTCAGTGAAAGCATCATCAAGGATTCAAAGAGTGATAAATCAAAACCAACCTGATTGAAGTGAAAGAATGTGCCTTGGAAAACCATGTCAGATGACATAGAAAGTGGCTCTAATGTTGATAAAAACCTGATGGCATGGTTGCATATGAAGAATTTGAATAAAATTTTCTTATATCACGTGAGAGTGGGGAAAAGCAATACTTCTCAATTTTATATAACATGTGATTGAGTATGTAATGGGTACTACAAATTTAATATAAAATATGATTTAAAATATAACATAATAGATTTAATATTCTAGTTGTTTTTTCTTATTTCATTAAGGTTGACCTAAAAATGTTTATTTGAACTGTCTCATTGTGAATTTGAATTGGTCACTGCACATTCAGAAGCATCATGTATTTGGTCACATGCATCATTTACGGCACCCTGACTTCACCCCAGTGTTGGCTTTAGCTTCTTATTAGCACTCTTCTCCTTTTGTGTCCTAGGCTCCAGGTGCAACATGCCCTGTGCCTGCCTGTGACCCCAGTCCCTCTGGCCAAGAAGAAACATATGACATCTATATTGGACTGAACTGCATATAGTTGTTATTCATTTGTGACTTTTAAGGCTTCTGGCACACTAGGAAGCAACCTAGTTTTCATGTCTTGTCTTCTTATTGAGATTTTCTTAAAAGGATGTGAGGCCTTTACCACACACACATGACATTAAACAACATCTATAAAGCCAGAACAATGGTTATAGCAAGAAACATATGGGAGCTTCAATCTTCGCTGGTTGAGGCTGACTCTGAATAATGAAAGAAATGATGAGAATGTCAACAACTAATGAGATACTTTGCCAATTCATTGATTGAAATTATGCAAGGTTTTTTTTAATCCTTGCAAAATCCTTTCCTAACAAAGGCTAAAACACTATCAATAGCAATTAGTAAGCCCTTAAAGTTTCCAATTTAATCTAACAGAGCTGTCTCATGAAACTCATTGGAAAACATTGCTTCTTCTGAGAGCTAGATTCACTGTGTTGATGTGGATTTAAAGCACTAATCCTAGAGGAATTCCATACTGTGCACAAAATCAATTTCACAAACATGCATTTGGGAAGTCTGACAGTCTTAATATTTTCAAATGGAAAAATTATCCTACATTTTGACTCTATTATCCTTCAAAAAACTTTTTTGGTAACCATCTTCTGTTGTTTTAGAAGCAATTAGGCCAATTAAGCCTGACAGCATGATTTCAAGAGAGATGCTGTGCAAGTCCCTCTCCACAATGAGAATTCACACTGAAGCAAGGAACAGCTGATACATGCAAAGAGATGCAATTCAGGAGTGCTATCTATAAACTCCTTGCCCTTGGGGAGGATATAGTGGAGTAAAATATACTGATGATGATTTTGGATTCCTGTTTAGTCCTTTTCAAAGGGAGGAAGGTGTTTCAAGAAGCAGTTCCCACCAGCTATCGATGGAGAGACTTGGTATATGGAGCAAGTCTGTGACTAATGCATGAAAGGAAGAGAAAACCCACCAAAATTTCCTTTTTAGGTTACTATTCCAAAGAAAGATCCTCATCCCATAAAGTACAGAACTCTGAACAGAATAGTACTTACGGCAAAATATGTAATAAGGGGGTCTGTACTTTTATTTTGAAATCAATAAAAGTGTGGTTGATTTTATAAAGGCCCAAATTAAGTGTAATTGTGAAGTAAGTTCATTTTATGCCTGAATCATAACAGATAATACAGAAAAATATCCATACAATATTATGGTGAAGATATATTAACATGGTGATTGACAGTATTAGATTTTATTTGGGAAAACAGTATTGGGTTACAACCATAGAGGACAGATAATTGTGTTTTTTTTTTTTAATTTCCATAGTTAGAAATACACTTGCTTTGAAAACTCACTAAACTCTCCACTGATCATGTTTTCAGCACTACTATTCATTCCTAAGTCTCTACCTGAAAAGACTGATGATATGCCTCAATTCCATGTTTCTTTTCTTCATTTGTTTTTTTCTATTGCTTAACAAGAATCAGGAGGAGGATGCACTGCTTCTATAAGGCAGATTCATTGGCTGTTGAACACTAAAAATAATGCCAGGGCTAACTGGGTGTGACTTATGGATCTGTGGTCCCAGATGTGAAGAGTGAAGCCACAGCTCCTCAGAAAAACTTGTTTTTCTTTAAAGATAGGCAATTTGACTCGTGATCATTCTTTGAAGCAATCTGCATTGGTACCTACCTCAGTTACAATAGCTAGGGGGCAAGTATTAGACAAAGATGACTCTTACATCCAAAACACATAAGAAATTGCATTATTAGCTTTTCTATAAATATGTAATAATGTTGGTTAATCCTAAATAGAAGAGGCAGTTTAGAAGATTATACTGCCAGACTTCTAGCTTAGGATAGAATTTTCCAAATTTAGCTGCTTTAGGATCACGTGGGAAACTTTCTAAGAATATAGCTTCCTGAGCCCCACCCCAAACCTTAGATCAAAATCTCTGCATTTTCAAAAAACTCCCTATCCTACATACTCTGGTGGTTTTGTGTCCCACAAAGCTTGAATGCTGCTGCTCTCAAGGGTAGTGCTGGAATGCCTTATGTTGCAAATCATTAATATTTTTGATGTCTATTACTTACGTGTAAACCTTAAGAACAAAGTCCTTTTCTTCCTTTAATTCTGTGAGCGACTGTAGAACATCCAGGATGCTTAGGACTGCACAGCCATATGGTCGCCGGTAGTGCAGGTGAGCAGGGCCTTTCTTTGAGTCATTCAGGAGCATCCGGCCTGGAGCACAGCAGGAAACACCAGTCACACTGAGAACTCCATGCTCCTTTCCAGTATCACCTGATTGTCATCCAAGGATGCCAGAAATATAGGTGCTAGCTTAGAGATACACTAAATCGGAAGACTAATTTAGGATTGAAGGGAGCCATCCGAGGATGCAGAATCTGTATGTGGAGGAATGCCAAACAGGCCTTTGGCCAGGGCTCTTCCCTTGCACCACATTCAATCGATCATACTTATTATCTACCTTAATACCAACAGTCCATTTATTAATAATATTAGAATGAAACAGTGGTTTTACAAATTTCTTAGAAAAACCAGTGTGTTAACAGACTTAAACTTCTTAGGCATATTAAGGATACAAAGTTTAATGTTTTAGCTGCCAGGTAAAAACTATGTATGCAAAGATAGTAACAACGTGTTATTCTTCCAACCAAACAACCATATGTTATTCTTCCAGCTGCTCCTGAACCACTGCTGGAGCCAAAGTAGTCTCAGAAAGTGAATGGGAGCTTGCCTCTCCTGCCTACCAAGGCTGTGCCTATAGTGGCAAGAGGACTTGCAAAAACCAAACTGGAACCTCAGCAAATGCTTATGAAGTACAGCAAAACAGAACCCAAAAGTATAGCAAAATAGGTGTTTCGTTGGCAAAAGATTAAAAAATATTCTTTGACAAAAATGTACAAGATATGCCAGAACCCAAACCTATCAAGGAAGACTTGGTTAGTCATACCCTCCAAATTATGTCATACGCCTGAAATAAAGCTGAGCAAATCAACCACAGAACAGTAGCAAAAATCACTGTTTTCATCTTGGGTGTGGTAAAAGTGATATACTATACATCTACTGCAGCAAGGACAGTAATTTACTGGAAAATAGCACAGATACATACTTTTGGATACAAAATCCAACAAAGGCCATTCACCACCAGTTAAGTTGGCAAGCCTGCAACCCGCTGTAAGATCTCTGAAATGGAAAGCTGGTACAAAGGCAGGGCATTGTGATAGAAAGAATATGAAAAATCAGACCCCTTGAAATAAAGAGCTTGGGTCCAAAACCAAGTAGGGAGCAGAAGATTTTAAGTGAAAAAAATACTTTCATTTATGTCAAATTCATAGCTACCAGAGCAGCTGAGCCTAAGGTAGAGTTCCAATACAAGCTAGATGCTCATCCTGAGACCTGACATTGTAGGTAAGAGCTAGGGAGATGATAGAGCTCAAACATAGTAGATACTTATCCCAAGGTGGACTGGTCTTAGTCATGTGAACGGATAAGGTCGACAGTACCTATTCGTATCACATGCGCAACTATATATAAATCTCTCTTCATATCTTTGCTGCTCAGATCCTAAAGAAAGAAAAGAAAACAAGTAAATTAAGGTAATAAATACACAGAAAATAATAAAAATTCATTTTGAACCTCACAATCATTTGCCTTTGTTGCTTTTAGCAGATGTTATAGATGGGGAGGGGGACTAAAGCACATAGAGGTTTAGTGTTTATAAGATTCCTGCAGTGAAAGTTTGAATATCTTATATGCCTCTGGGAGTTTATCTTAATGATAATATTTTTCCAGCTTTTATTGAGAACACCCAACAAATATCTACAAGAGTTTTCACATTATAAATCATCTTGATATTGCCTTATCCATGTTTATTCTAATATCACATGAAAATATAACAAAAGGAGCGTTCAATGCAGGAAAAAAATGGGAAAACACCAATCAGCTTATTAATGACTAAAATTCTAAGTTTATTCTTTACTAATTTTATGTTTGTTCTGTTGTCCACAATGATTATTATACAGTAGATATGTTCCCTTGCGAAGAGACTAATTTAGCCTTAATGAAACCTCAATAATTGGATGTCCATTTCTAACTTCAGATATGCATCATCCATACTGAAGTATAATGCTGAAAATAATCTTATCTGGAAAATTCTAAGAGCTTCCTATAAGTAAACAAATCTGATCCAGTCAGGAACTTATAAAATTAGAGTTATGAAAATGATTTTATACATTAAGTTATTTATGCTAAGAACACATTTTGAAATAAAAATTATCATTATAAAAATTATGATTATGTATTTATACTTCAATTGTACTTAAAGTAATAACACACTCTTTAATATATACTCTGTTTCAGACTTTTCACCAGGTCAACAACCACTGCTCACTCTGAGATACTGTTGTGAATTCATAATGATTGATGGAATAACCTCTGTCCTTAATGGGACAGGTTTCCAAGATTTCCCTTTTGCTTCTAAAGAAAAGGTCCCTTCGTTTCCTTTCCTTCCTATCTTTCATCTTCTGATTGGTCCCCTTTGCTTTTTTCTTTTTAGTAAATCCAGGAAAGGGACAATCAAGTGACAGTTATAATTTTGAATGAGCTTTGAGATCCAGAGTCTCCATGTTTGCTTTATTTTTATACCTTGTTGCAGGGTTAGGACCAGGGTGAGGCAAGCAAGGCACCTAAGGTGCAAAGTTTAATAAGGAGGTCTCACTCTCAGGGTCCTGGGCTTTGCTTGCTTCCCCACAGTCCCAGCTCTACCCTATGGAGTGGGCCAAAACATACCAAAGGAAAGGAGACATTAAAAAGTAATGTGCAAGGGTGAAATTGAAACTTTTAGATTCTAGATGGTTATGATGTTTCACCAAATTCTTGACGGTATAATGAAACGTGCTTGTAATGAAATAGATTACAAAATAATTTAACACGAGTTGGTATCTCTGGAAACACTAAGAAATATTTTTACATGAAAGATGTCTTTTGATATTGAAAAAGTATGGTTCAGGTTCCATTTCACCAATTTCTTTAATTTAGAAATGTAATTTAAAACGACATCCTCAAAATATCACTGTATTTTGACACATTAAAAATGGCTACTAAATAACAAATAAAAATTAAAAAACAGATTACCACTTATATGTGTTTTTTTGGAGGGACTGAAATATATCTATTTACTGAAAGATATAGAAATGTTTGACACATTTCAAAATGAAATGGTTCCTTCTACATAGCTTGGACTGTGTTAATCCAAACTATCAAATAACCAGTTTAATTACTAATCCCTACATCTCAGAATTCAAGCCAGTTACCAAAGATGATCAAACAATAATCAGATCAGCTGTACACATGAGCACAGGACCTCTCTCTTGGCTCTTAGTATGTGGAAGAAAGAAAACTTAAATACAGTTTATGGTATTGTCCAAGTAGTTCCAAGTAGGGGCCCTTTCTGACCATGTTGTACATGGTACCCAGAACTCTGTGTGGTATTTATTTGAAGTGAATAAATACGTAATGGTAATATTCAGTACAAAAAAAACATTTTAAGTAAAATTATTGTCAGTCACACATAATTTAAATGTCAAATTTCAATGTGAAAGCTATCACATTAAACATAAGTGTATGGTTAAACACAGTTAACACAGAGTTAGTAAACATACAGTCGTTAAGACTAAGTACCAAGTATGACTATCCAGGTTAAAATACTTACAAGTCCTGTAAAACCAAGATGGGAGGAGAGATTCCCACCATTCATCTGGTGAGCAGAATAAGAATTTAGATTTACTCATTGGAGCATATATACTCCAATCCTACTTGGGGTTCAGCATCTTAGACTCAGTTAATGATGTTCCATTGGAAACATGGAAAAGTCAACTCACTTTCCTGTGCCTGAACTGCCCTTTTTCTGTAGAGATAATGGGATTTACAAATATAAAACAAAGCCAATTTATTCATACTTATGCTACAGAAGAAGCAGAAGAGTATAAATAAATGTAGAAAATCTAATGCCAATGAAAGCAGGGAAAACAGCACAAGTTCATTTTCTGACTTGGTCACTCAAATATAATAAAAAATGAACATATTCATTTACTTATGTAACAAATCATTATGGAGGCCCTAGTATTTGCCAGGCACTTTGTGTGAATCACTGGGTATTGAATAATGAGTAAATTCACAGACATGTTCTCACACACTCATACACTCATAGCCACTGTTTATCATGAAAGTTAGCAAAATCCTCACAGTATTAGACATTCACATAAATATGAAACACCTCCTTCTTGATAAAATTCTTCCCGGACAGGAAGCTCTGAAATCTAACAAGGTCAGAAAAAAAAACACAGGTTTTACAGAGAACAGGGTTGAACCATGAGTAATGTGCTGGTCTGTAATGTGGCTCTGAAGTCTGCTTATGTAATCCTGCAAAACTGCAGTTTGTATGGTTCTCTCTTCTTGATGTTGAGGTAAGCTAACAGGCTGGCATCGACCACAGCTTTGGCTGCATTTTTGTGCATTTACTCTCAAACTTTGTAGCACATATGCCAATCTTTAAAACTCCCTTTAGCTCACTGGAGGAACTCAAGTCTTAAGTGAGAAAATAGGTTCCACCAAAATTATTACTTCATATAACTTAAAGTTAAACATGAAAATTCTGGCTAAGACGATCTTGTTCAAAAATTTCATGTGCTTTGTAAAAATTTCTCAAATCACTTCTTGGGATCTTAAAAAAATCCAGGGCTATAGTGCAAAGGGAAGTATAGAAGTGGTATTTTTAGCAGCCTTGTGTCTTCCCATTGTGGCAGAATAAGAGCACATCATGAATGTTATGTGCATCTTTGATTTATAAAGTCAGAGTACAGCTTAGGCCTCTGGGCCAATATAGATAATTAAAATGCTGCGAAATGAAATTTTTGATTTACTGTAATTACATTGAAACATCATCATAATGAAGTTCATTTTTCAAGAGACAAGGACTGCACTCATGATATTCAAGGATAGCACATGCACAAAGCTCTGATGCCGAAGAACAAGGAATCAATGATTTCTTTTGCTGCTTTAACCAAATAATATCAGAGAGCCAGGATCCAGAAAGACCTCCTATAGTCACAGAGGCATTGTAGACAGATGCGTGTCTCATTTCTTACTAATTGTTTCAGAAAAATGGTCCCAGAGGATTATCTCAGTGTTTAGACACTCTCACTTCAGAAGCTCTCCCCCAATATTGTAACCTAAATCCAAGGAACTGCAACTTGTACTTTTTCCCTTGTTCTTTCCTACTGAAGAAACAGTGTTGATTTTCCCAAACTAAACCACTGCACCTCCCTTAACTGCCTTCATAGGTCTGCTTTACCTGCTTTCTTCCTGTATTATCTCCTAAGGTTTAGGAGATTCAAAGATGGATTAAAAAAATCACTTTATCTTTACTAGTCTTATAAATCTTTCTGTATATCTGGATCATTTTCACTAGAAGCTATCCCCATGAAAGTGGCTTCTGATTCTGCAGTAACATTGAGATTTTGAAAGATAAAGTTGTGGTAAATGAACAAAAAAGTCAGGTAAACAAATCCAATTTTATCTTTCAGAGAAAGTCACATATCGGATCCTTAGATAAGTCCCACTTGTGTTTAAGAGGCACAATGTAAGCTCTGAGCTACCTGACTGTCACCTATCAACCATGCACCACACATAAGGGCAATGGCACTGTGAGGCTATCACACCTCCTTTCATTAATGGGTCTTAATGTATCTCAGTATCACTGAAGCAGATTAAAGAATCCGTGAGAGTCAAAACTGGTTTAAAATTGTAACATAGTCTTGTTTTTTCCTTTAGCAAATAAATTAACTGAAATAAACAAAGCTGAACACTTAGTTTTTTAACTAAATAAAAAACATTTAGTAAATCAGAATCAACCTGAAGAATTCATAAGGCAACGTGGTGTTGTGAGACTGAGCACTTTCCATAAGCAGATTAATAAGACTTCTCTGAGCTGATGCCTATGGTCTTAGAGACCATCAATGATAGCATGGTTATTTGGAAAAAATGAAAGTATAGATAATAGAGGAAAAGACCCTCCATTTGGTATGTGAGAGAGATGAACTACTTAGTTTCTCTCTCTTTCTATGCACTCTGCACTCACTAAAAAACTGCAAAGCTATAAATCTGGTGGATGCCTTTAGAGAAACTATACTTCTACATCAGGGAAATTCCCAGTGGCCTTAAATAAGAAAAGTAAGAAAGACTTCTTTCAGGTTTTGTCTATTCTATTAAATAGCTTATAAAATCTACACTAGTAAAATGTATTTGATTATATTTATTTAACAAAAAGTTCAATTAAAAATTGTGGCTGATTTCAGTTTTCTTTAAATATTTCATTAAAACCTGATAGAAACATAAATCAAGTCCTATTCTCCCCAGTGTGTGGAGAAGAATAAATGCTTGTTTCCAGGGTGACAATATCCACACAGGAGGCCCCTGGCTAGAGTCAACAGCAGTGAAGGGAAAGAGAATTTGCACATACTGTAAAAAGGGCACACATTCGTTCTATCTTCTCTGGGTTCCTTGGCCCACCATTCTTGTTCAGTCTCACCAGAAACCGCTCACTGAAATGTAGGAGAGAGAGACAGAGAAATGTAAGGGACCACATGCTCCAAAACAAATAAAAAGGGCATTTATAGAGAAACCCTAAACACTTTCAGAACAGCTCATAGTGACAGGCAAGGCCAAAAGTACACGTCTAATGGCAGGACACTATTTTTCTTGCCAAGCAGCATGCACTGGACACTATAAACTACCTAACAGCTGTTGTTTATTTGCTGGTTGTGGCTCTTCTCTCCCTAAAGGTGTGTGCTCCCTGAGGGGCAAAATGAAGATAGTATCTAGTATTTTTTTCCAAATACACCCAAAGCTCCAGTCATAACGCTAAGCCCATAACAAACATACACATTCTCTGATTGAACCATGGATCATAAAAATGTTCATCATACTAGAGCCAAAAGAACCTACATTACCCAGTTTACGTCTTCCTATAAAACTCTTAAGAATAATTTTAGTACTAAAAAAAATGTTATAGGGACTTACAAAAATTTGGGCAAAAAGTCAAAGAGAAATAATGTATTATAACTAAAGTTACCATCGGCATTTAATGGGGTCATTAAAATATTTTATTCCCCAAACAACACAGTTATTCCTTAATTCCTGAAGGAAATTACTGGATTAAAAAACCTGAGACAGAGTGTTTGTGACATCTGGAGAGGTGTCTCTTCACTCTCTCACTGTAGCCTGCTCCTGCCCAGGCTCAGTTTCCCACCTCTTCATCCCAAGGCTCCCCACCAACTGCAACAGGAAAACTGAGCCATGGCAAAGACTAAGTATGTGATTCTAAAAGTAATTTATTTCTCCTGTGCCCACAGTCATGTACTCACTACATACATGTGGTATCAGTAAAAAGGTAAATATTAAAATATTGTACTAGAATTAATATCAACTTCATAGGTTGCTTACTTTGTTCATGTATTCATCTGTTCATTTAGTCAACAAATAGTTGTTAAATTCTGTGTGCTAAACATGGGAATACAAATGGGAACAAGATACATACAAGGTACTTTTTTTAATAAAGCTTGTGGTCCTGGTAGACAATTAAATATGCATAAATGAAGCTGAGAAATTATTTGGGCCAGATGTAAACTTGAGACTTTTTTCAGCCAGGGGATTGGATGGGAATAAGGAGAAGATGTACACAGAAGGAGAAGAAAAAAAACGGCTTTGGTTGGAATCCTGAGGGACATTGATATTTAGGAAGTAGGCAAGAGAAATACAGCTAGTAAAGTAGACAATGGGGACAAACAGAAAAACAACAAAAATAAGGAGGATGGTGGGATGTTATGTCAGTCAAGGGAAGAAAATGTCCAAAAGAGGAGGGAGGGATCATTGAGGTCAAAGGCCATTGAGAATCAAATGAGCGAAGCACAAGAGTGTCCCTGACAGTTCAGAAAAGAGACTAGTGTGATTCTTGCAATAACTGTTTTAGTGGAGTGGTAGAGAAAGAGCCCAGTGTGAGAAGTAAGGAGTGAGAAGGCAGAAACAGTGAGTCTAGACTACTCTTCAGTGAAAAACTATGAAAAGGTGGAAGTGATGAATTTATAGCTGAATGGGCATGTTGGGTTGAGGGAGGTCTTTCTTAACATGTGTACACACACACACACACACACACACACACACACACACACACACAATTATCAATAAAGGCACCAAAATTCATCAAAGGAGCATAGTAATTTCAACAAATCGTGCTTAACAATCTATATGAAAAAAACTAAACCGTGATCCTTGCCTACAAGGCAATTAACTTGAATGGATCACAGACCTAAATATAGGAGCTAAAACTATAAAACTGTAAGAAGAAAACACAGGAAAAAAATGAAGACAAGTACATTTTTATATTTTACTCACATTTATTATTTCTATATTTAGCATTAAAGAAAAATATTTGTGATCTCAGATTATTAAGAAAATATCATGAATCACAACAAAATGATAAACTGTACTTATCAAAATTAAAACCATCTTCTCTTAGAAAGATACTCTTAAGAAAGTGAAAAGACAAGCTATAGACTGAGAGAAAATATTTACAAACACTCATCTAAGAAAGGACTGTATGGAGAACACACTATTGAGTTCTGAGAGTTCTTTATAAGTAATAACTCAATTTAAAAATGAACAAAATATTTGAACAGATCTTCACCAAAGAACATACAGCGATAGCAAATAAGCTTAAGAAAACATTAATCATTAGAGAAACGAACATTAAAAGCACAGTGAGGTACCACTATACACCTATTAGAATGGTAAAACTAAAGATTAGATATACCAAGGACTGGTGAGAATGTAGAGCAACTAGACCTCTCATAAACTGTTGAGGGAAATACAAAATGGTACAGCCACTTTAGAAAATAGTCTGAGAGTTTCTTATAAAGTTAAACATATTACATGACCCAACAATTCTACTTTTAGGTATTTACTCAGCAGAAATGAAAACTTATGTCCACACAAAGACCAAAAGTGAATATCTGTAGCAGCTTTATTCCTAATAGAAACTGTAAAGAACCCAAATGTCCAAAAGGAAATGATTGGACAATCCATATAATGGAATATCCACACAATGGTGGATTATATATATATTATATAAAATATATAAATATTTTTATTTATTAATAAAATATATAATTTTATATTAATAAAATATATATTACTTCACAATAAGAACTACTGAGATATATAATAATATGGATGAATCTCAAAAATGTATGCTAAGTGAAAGAAGCCAATCAATCACAAAAGACCATATACTGTATATCCTCACTTATAATCTAGAATAGGCAAAACTGTAAGGATGGAAACCAGATCAGGAGTTGCCAGGGTTGAGGAAGGAGGGCAGGGATTGACTGCAAAGGTGCATGAGGGAAATTTCTGGGGTGATGAAAGGTTCTACTTCTTGAATATGGTGGTGGTTTCACAACTATAAATTTGTCAAAACTCATCAAAGGATGTATTAAAAAGAGTGAATTTTACTACATGCAAATTACGGTTCAACAACCTGACTTCAAAAAAAGATGGGATGCGCCAAAGGACACTTACTTCTTTTTTTTAAAATTGTTTTTTAATGTTTATTTATTTTGAAGGAGAGGGAGTCTGAGCACAAGCAGGGGTGGGGTAGAGAGAGAGAGAGGGAGACACAGAATCCGAAGCAGGCTCCAGGTACTGAGCTGTTAGCACAGAGCCCGACACAGGGCTCAAACTCATGAGCTGTGAGATCATGACCTGAGCTAAAGTCAGATGCTTAACCGACTGAGCCATCCAGGCACCCAAGGTACTTATATTAGGACAATGTTAGAAGAAAATGAGATACTGAAGACAGAGGAAAGACAGAAAATAATTGGCAAGGGAAAAAAAGGTTCCCACGTCCTAGAAGAACTGAGAGAATCAAGGAAAGAACGCAGGAGGAAACAATAGGTGTAGATACAAATAAGTTTGTAGTTTTAGTAATGGAAAGTTGAAGTTTATCAGAGAAACAGGAAACAAGCACATCAAAGTAACATTTTTCTGTTATTGTAGTTGATCTATCCCAACATGTGTATAATGCATTTAACAACCACCCAGTTAGCTCTTAACTTGATACAGGAGTATAAATGTATTTTTAGGAAGTTTATGTCTTTTCAAGAGAACGTATCATTACTTCTGCATCTTTGAAGGAACACCTGCAACGGCTATACTCTCACACTACCAATCTCTGTGAATCTCTCAAGGGCAGACGTCTATCAGTGTCGTTTGGAGAGGCTACATCAAGCTCTGGTCCAAAGATAAAAGGGTATATAAAACAAATTCCTGAGTGGCAGGGTTGCTGGTCCTATCAGAATCCAAGAACTTACCTTTCTCCTCAACAGTGAGAGGAGGCCCGAGTTCTTATAGTGCCCACATGACCTTCAAATTTCCTAGAGCCTTTCATGCTTCTGGTTTCACCTAGCCTTCTTCACAATTTGTGAAAAAAAGAACTGTTTTTTCATTTCATGGAGCTTTGGGAATACATCTAATTGTTTCCTGTTTTGCTAGCTTCTCGGGTATGATAAACAAATGATGCTTTCTTTTTAAAAAATTTTTTATTTAATTTACTTTTTAAATTTACATCAAAGTTAGTTAGCATACAGTGCAACAATGATTTCAGGAGTAGATTCCTTAATGCCCCTTACCCATTTAGCCCCCCAACCCCCACCCCCCACAACCCCTCCAGTAACCCTCTGTTTGTTCTCCATATTTAAGAGTCTCTTATGTCTTTGTCCCCTCCCTGTTTTTATATTTTTGCTTCCCTTCCCTTATGTTCATCTGCTTTGTATCTTTAAGTCCTCAAATAAGTGAAGTCATATGATATTTGTCCTTCTCTGACTAATTTCACTTAGCCTAATACCCTCTAGTTCCATCCATGTAGTTGTGAATGGCAAGATTTCCAAATGATGCTTTCTATTAACATTCAAAGTATCTGAAGGCAAATATCTATCCAATGTTTCCTGAAGTGGTCAAAAAAGCGGGAAATTCTGAATTAAATACAGTTAAACAGGTGTCTATCCTCTAGGACTTCACAGAGGCTTAAAATGTTATATGTTTTAAATACCAAGTGGGACAGGTGACATATGACCCCACAAGCTGCTTTTGTGTAAGGCAAGGGAATCTGTACAAAGTTTGATAAATGCTGATCAAATCTATTTGCCAACTGGAGCTACAGATTTCCCAAAGGTATGAAAGGAACTGTGGCCAAAAGAGTAAAATTTATTCTTGAGGTTTTACAAACATCTTCTATAAGAGAGCAAAATATCAGTTTTTCCCTTAAATATGGGTGAGAAAACTCCAATTCTTTCAAAAGAAAAAAAGAGATGGTGTTAAATTCTTACTGTTTAATAAGCAACATTATAAGAGAGCTTCTCTGCATTTAGTTGTCTTTATGATAAGCTATGCATGAATAGTATATGAAGCTACATTAATTTCATAACTTCACATTATTGAGCAAGTTGCTACAAATGAATTCCATAATTTGAATCTGTGACAAGTCTACTAGTGTCTTAATTTTTTTTTCAACGTTTATTTATTTTTGGGACAGAGAGAGACAGAGCATGAACGGGGGAAGGGCAGAGAGAGAGGGAGACACAGAATCAGAAACCAGCTCCAGGCTCTGAGCCATCAGCCCAGAGCCCGATGCGGGGCTCGAACTCACAGACCGCAAGATCGTGACCTGGCTGAAGTCGGACGCTTAACCGACTGCGCCACCCAGGCGCCCCTAGTGTCTTAATTTTAATATCACTTGATTTTATGAAAATTCTAATTCACACATTCATACACATCTCTATGGGTGGTAATTTATGCATCCCTCAAAGCAAATGTTCGGTGACTGCCAATGATGTTCCAGTCTATGCTGAAGCAGAAACGGTCTCTGATATTTAGGGAAAGTGTTTCCTGAAGACTCTGTTTTGGAAATATAAGCATGCTCCTCAAATAAATTCAGAGGAATTCTCTCAACTCTTTCAACTAATCTTCATGTTTCCCATTTGGTCCTCTGTGGAGATGGATGGCAAATATTTAGCATCTTTCTCATGATAACCTCCCAGGTGCTTAAAAATGGACAAGTAGCCCCAAGGTGGTACTACACAGTACATTCCAACAGATTAAAAAACCTCTAGTATTTCCTCATAGATTCATTTTCCAATTTAGGTCACTTGGCTCATTTCTCAAGTTCTTCAAGTTTCCCCACTGCATTCTGAAGCACAACAACAGAAATGCATATAAAGTGGTTTCATAGAGGCAAATCACTACTGTGGTTTTCAAATTTTTTAGCATCAGCTTTTCTCTTTTCAATGAAACCTTACACTGTTCAATATATGAAATATTTATAAAGAGAACTACTTTGGTTGAATCAGAGGTGGGGGGAAGCGGAACAGAGGGAGGAGTCCTCCCTACTTAGGCCTCTTTGCTAACCAATCACTACCTGTCCCTGAGATACTTCAGGGCTCCAAAGAATATTTTATAACTACTAGTACAACTCAAAGGATTCTTTCCAGCCTTCTTCTCTCCTTTTCATTCTTTCAACCAGCATTCATAAACCTCTAGGATATTTCAGAAACTGAGTTGGATACTGGGAATAGAGAAATGAAATGGTCCCTCCCTATCCTCAAGGCTTTGAGTCTACTCAGAGACCCACATAAAGCAAAAATTACAACACAATGTGAAAATGCTATAGTTACATAGAAAGGGACTGCTGACAAGTTCTACTGGGATTAGGGTAGGCTGCTCAAAGGAGATACCGTAAAGGATTCTTGCAATATTGCCAGGCTTTCAGCTTTGGTAAGGGGTAGTTAGAGATGAAGAGAAGGAGATTTCAGGAGAGTGCTTCAAATGCAGACTCTCAGAGGTCTGAGGCAACTTGATGGTGGGAAGGCTCCATCCAAGCATGAATTAGGAGGGCACTGGAAAGGTGGGGAGTGATCAAAGTGCTATGTAACACAGTGGACAAATCCACAGTGTGGACTTACATGTGGGGGTTCTCCAAACTTGGTTATCATCAGGAATAACTGGCAGTTTATTAAAATGAAGATTCCTGGACTCCATCCCAGGTCTTCTGGATCAGAATCTCCAGAGGAAAGGACTCAAAGAGGACTTCTGGAGAGAATCCAAGAATTTGTATTTTTTTTAAAGTCTCAGTTGTTAGGATTACCAAGTTTGGAAAACCTCATTATGGGCCTTATAGAGGCCAGGAAAGTTCAACTATGAGAAACAATGTTGATCTCTTAAATCTTTAGAATGATCACTAGGGCCACAGTGTTGAAGGAAAGTTGGTAATATAGAAAATACTCGCAGGATAATTGGAGCAGCCCCATCAAGCTATGATGCTTTTTAGGAACAGAAGACAGAGAATGGATGTGAGATATAAGCTGACCACATGTAGCAGTTGATTGCATCTGGTGTCAACCAGGGAAGATATAAAGTTCAGATGTGTACGCTGAATTTGAAGTCTCTGTGGGATATGTAGGTGAACCAAAAACAGGCCGATAAAAAGCCCAAGTCTAAAGCTCAGGGAAAAGAGATGGGTGGAAGATGCAGCCCCAGGTCCTTATCACTTGCTGTCACAGCAGCAACGGCAGCTACTTAATGAGCATCTTTTATATACCAGACATTGTTTAAAGTGTTTCTTTTCTTGCCTTTTTTCTTATGTTTAATCCTCATAATTGGTATTTCATCTCTGAAGAAACAGAGTCAGAGGGGTAAAATTCCTAGCTTGAGATCAGAAAGTAGAGAGAGAATGGTCAAGTTGCAATTCTAATCTGAATCTGTTTGATTAGGCTCCCAGAGGTGCTACATGAAGAAAGTCCAGCTAGCCCCATAATCCCTATTACCCACATGGGGCACCTGACCCTTTTGATTAGAAAATTTATGCCAAACTCTCATTCCAGTTCTGCTGGTGACACCTAGTCTATTTGAAGTTTATGGCATTCACATCCAGGAGACTGAGAGGTGATGGGAACCATGGTTTGCCTGATTTGGAACAAGCAGAGACTCAAATGACAAACAATCCCAGGAAACAGATTCTTTTCATTTTCTCGAAAAGCAAAAGAGACACATGAGTAAACGTGTTATCACATATGCTTGAACATTTATAATAGCATTTTTCTAATTGTGCAGCCCCTAAAGGGTCTTTAGAAATAACATACTTCTCGTGAAATTGGAACTAAATGGTAACTTAAGGATCAGTTATGTGGGAAGCTACAGTTGTTTTCACTCTAATGATTTATGCTCGCATGCCAGGATCAGGCTCTCAATGCTAACAATAAAAAGCATGTAGATGAATAAATGGGGGTGCAGTGAGGGTGAGGCCCCACTGACAGGACAGCACAATGCTAAATCAGTTCATCTTTGCCGTCTCCAACATTCAAGTCATAATACTTCCAAGAAAGGTGTACATGCATGTGGGGAAGTTGAGAGGCAGGAAGACCGACTCTCTTACGTGTTTTGCTAATCTATGGGGCCTAAAGAAGTGCCACACTTTTATATTTCTCAGCTGAAGGTCAAACAGTCTGGAGTGTCAGAGGAAAGTAATCATGCTAGCCCTTGGTGCCAAATAAGCAATGTTAGAGCAGTGGCTGCTTCTCTGAGTTCAGGAACAGTTCTTTTGTCTGGTATAGACAAATGCACCCTTCATAGATAGGTCCTTTGTAACTTCCCAAGAGTAACCCAGACCTAGTAGTTCTGAAAGAAACTAGTAAATGAGTGAGAGCTGAAAAAAAAAAAAACCAGTTTGGCTAAGAACTCTTTCCTCAAGTATATAGAAAAAAGGCTACCTTGTAATTTATCTTACTGTACTTAAATATGTGGTCAAGCATTACCATAGAAAAATAAAGCATTTAAGAGCAAATCACTGATAACATGACCTAATGTTTTCTTATTTATTTATTACAATGTTTTCCAATTTATTTACTATGCAAATGGGAAAGACTTAAATGCTCAGGTGTGCTTGCTCTCTAAGGCTTCATGTAAAAACACTGTCTTGGCAGGAATATAGAAAAATGACTGTCTTTTATGAAATATCATACTCAACATAATCTAATCATGATTTCTTAATGCATATTCTACTAACTAGAAAAGGATAGCCTCAAAAATTCACTCTCACTAGTAGGATCTGACGGCAAGCAAAACAAACTTTGAACAAACATCCCTGTCTCCAGGAATTCAGTGCATAAGGCTTTCCAGTCTTCACAGTTACGTTTTGGAATTTCTACACAGCAAAATGGAAATGAAACAAACACACACCAAGGTTTTGAACAGGATGAGAGCAATTATCAACATGTTACTACACTTTAGAGTTAATCAGCATCTTCTCATACATTGCTTCATGTGATGAGCGGGAACCTGGCAGGAGTACTCCAAATTTTCACTGGAAAGAGTTATCTTTCTGATCTTGTTCCCCTCCTCCCTCGTTACCCTCATTTACATTGATAATCTTTTGTTCTGTGCTTTCCAGTTCTTTGTTCAGAATGTGAACATTTATGTCCTTTTAAGTTTCATTCCTTTACTCACTGCACATGTTTTTCTCTGTTTGGCATGATACAGAGTAGGAAGAGTATATATTCACAGATGTAAGAAAAATACCATTTGCCCATGTTTTTTCATGGTCTGCTATACAACACACACACACACACACACACACACACACACACACACACACACACACACAGACACACACACACACACACTCCTACAGATCTGGCATGAGTATTGTAATGACATGAGTCCTCTATGGATACCAGAATATACATTATTTATACTTATTAACTTGTTTGTGTCACTATTTCTGCTGCTATTTCTGTGTTTCAATGAGGTAAAGTTTTTCTGTTTAACATATTATATGTCAAGAGGGAATCCTGATGGGAAGAGCAGAGCTTATAGGAACCAAAATAAATACACACAGGAGAATCCTGATTGTTTTTTGAGTGGAAGCTAGAAGACTGAGTCAACTTGAAAGTCAAATGAATACTTAAATCTGTCAGATATTTTACTCGACATTTTCTAAGCTTTTAAAGAATAAGACTGAGAGAGCCCAGGAATAATCTCAAGAAACAAGAGCCAATAAAGATTTCCTAAGTACTAAAAAATTTAAAGTATTTAAAAATTCTAAATTTTTTTCAAGAAGTTTTTTTCTTTTTTTTTCTTTTTTTAAATGAAATTTATTGTCAAATTGGTTTCCATACAACACACAGTACTCATCCCAACAGGTGCCCTCCTCAATGCCCATCATCCACTTTCCCCTCCCTCCCAACCCCCATCAACCCTCAGTTTATTCTCAGTTTTTAAGAGTCTCTTATGATTTGGCTCCCTCCCTAACTTTTTTTTTCCCCTTCCCCTCCCCCATGGTCTTCTGTTAAGTTTCTCAGGATCCACATAAGAGTGAAAACATATGGTATCTGTCTTTCTCTGTATGACTTATTTCACTTAGGATAACACTCTCCAATTCCATCCACGCTGTGACAAAAGGCCAGATTTCATTCTTTCTCCTTGCCAAGTAGTATTCCATTGTGTATATAAACCACAATTTCTTTATCCATTCATCAGTTGATGGACATTTAGGCTCCTTCCATAATTTGGCTACTGTTGAAAGTACTGCTATAAACATTGGGGTCCAAGTGCCCCTATGCATCAGCACTCCTGTATCCCTTGGGTAAATTCCTAGCAGTGCTATTCCTGGGTCATAGGACTATAGAAAGCTTATGAAGGAAATTGAAGAAGATATAAAGAAATGGAAAAACATTCCATGCTCATGGATTGGAAGAATAAATATTGTTAAAATGTCAATACTACCCAAAGCTATCTACACATTTAATGCAATCCCAATCACCATTGCACCAGCATTCTTCTCGAAGCTAGAACAAGCAATCCTAAAATTCATATGGAACCACAAAAGACCCCGAATAGCCAAAGTAATATTGAAGAAGACTAAAGTGGAAGACATCACAATCCCAGACTTTAGCCTCTACTACAAAGCTGTAATCATCAAGACAGCATGGTATTGACACAAAAACAGACACGTAGACCAATGGAATAGAATAGAGACTCCAGAATTGGACCCACAAAAGTATGGCCACAACTAATCTTTGACAAAGCAGGAAAGAATATCCAATGGAAAAAAGACAGTCTCTTTAACAAATGGTGCTCCGAGAGCTGGACAGCAACATGAAGAAGAATGAAACTAGACCACTTTCTTACACCATTCACAAAAACAAACTCAAAATGGATAAAGGACCTGAATGTGAGACAGGAAACCATCAAAACCCTAGAGGAAAAATCAGGAAAAAAACCTCTCTGACCTCAGCCACAGCAATTTCTTACTTGACACATCTCGAAAGGCAAGGGAATTAAAAGCAAAAATGAACTATTGGGACCTCATGAAGATAAAAAGCTTCTGCACTGCAAAGGAAACAGTCAACAAAACTAAAAGGCAACCAACGAAATGGGAAAAGATATTTGCAAATGACATATCAGACAAAGGGCTAGTATCCAAAATCTATAAAGAACTCACCAAACTCCACACCCGAAAAGCAAATAATCCAGTGAAGAAATGGGCAGAAAACATGAATAGACACTTCTCTAAAGAAGACATCCAGATGGCCAACGGCACATGAAAAAAGGCTCAACGTCACTCCTCAGGGAAATACAAATCAAAACCACACTCAGATATCACCTCACGCCAGTCAGAGTGGCTAAAATGAACAAATCAGGAGACTATAGATGCTGGCAAGGATGTGGAGAAACAGGAACCCTCTTGCACTATTGGTGGGAATGCAAACTGGTGCAGCTGCTCTGGAAAACAGCATGGAGGTTCCTCAAAAAGAAGTTTAAAATATAGGAACAATTTTCAATGTAACTATGTCAAATTCTTTTTTTATTCTCCCTTAATGTGGGAAAATTAGTGATATTATTTTAAAAACAACATTATAGTAACATTGCTAAGAAGGTATAGAGACAAAATTTCAACTTAAGTCTGGATTCTCCAAAGCCTGTACTCATTCCGATTGTCTTTCTTGATATGTAATATTGAGCAAAAATAAACAAACCAGGGTGCCCAGGTGGCTTAGCTGGTTAAGTGTCCGACTCTTTCTTTTTTTTAATGTTTACTTATTTTTGAACGAGAGAGAGACAGAGTGTGAGTGGGTGAAAGGCAGACAGAGAGGGAGACACAGAATCTGAAGCAGGCTGCAGGATCTGAGCTGTCAGCACATAGCCTGACACGGGTCTTGAACCCACGAACTGTGAGACCATGACCTGAGCTGAAGTTGGACGCTTAACCAACTGAGCCACCTAGGCGCCCCAAGTGTCTGACTCTTGATCTTGGCCCAGGTCATGATCTCAAGGTTTGTGAGATCAAGTTCCACATCCAGCTCTGCACTGATAGTGTGGAGCCTGCTTGGTATTCTTTTCTCTCTCCCTCTCTTTCTGTCCCTTCCCTGTGCGCACCTGTGTGTTCTCTCTTCCTCTCAAAATAATAAATTTGAAAAAAAAGAAAAAGAAATAAACCAATTTGAAAATAGCTATGTCTCTAAGTCTCAACATACCTTGATTCATGTCAGATGGGCCTGCTTGCCTTTCCCTAAAAGTATTCTTTGCTCACTGCAACCTATCTTACCATTTCTCTCTGCTGCTCAATTCCTACCTATCTTTTGAGGCCCAGCTCAAACATGCAGTGGCATGAAGCCTTCTATGGCCCTATTAGTCAGAAGGGACCGGTTTCTCCCCTATTTAGGGCAGCAATTCTGACAGGCTAGCATTAGATCTGGTGTGTACATATGTGACACCTTCTCAATGCAGAAGAGTTAACATAGCAAGGCTGAAACTGCTATCCTTAGAAAGGTATGCTCGCAAGGCTGGCCTTTGGTTCTTGAAGAGTTCCTAACAGTTAAGGGTGGATCATTGGCCTAGACTGTTTTTGTGAGCAATACAGTTTATGCTTAACTTCTGCTTCCCTTCTGGGAATTTTATACATGGTAAGGAGAGGGTGCGTATATGACAGCCACCTATAAACATTGGGTGCTGGGTCTCGAATGGGCTTCCTGGGGCCAACTCAGATATTACTACATCTTCACTGCTGGAAGAGTGTGCTCTGTGTGATCACTCCATGTGAGGGAGAAAGCATAAACAGGCCTGCACATGGATTCCTCCAGGCTCTGCCTGTGTCCTTCTCCCTTATGATCCAGCAGTGTATCCTTAGTATGTCACTGTAATAAATCTCAGCTATGAATACAGCTGTATGCTGAATCCCAAAAGTCCTCCTAATGAGTGACCACTAGGGATTATCCTAGGGATCTCTAACACATCTTTTAAGTCCAGTGTTCTGGTCTATAAAGTAGCAGGGACAGTAATTGCCTACATCTCTGCACCCCTCAAAGAATCAACCATAGAGGCTTACAGTTTATAGAGACTTACTAAATAAAAATAAACTTTACCACTTAAAATCTTCTTGAATTCTAGTGACTTTGTGCTTATAAGGACAGCACAATTAAAATACCAAGGTAGCTGTGAGAAAAATGGGAAATAAAGGGGTAGTTCCCCCCCCCCCAGAAGGCTCCAATCTATACATACACAGCTTTTTCCTGCTTTAAAGGCTCTCAAGAGCTTCATGGCAATAAATGAATATTATAAATGTGCTGCTGCCACCACAGGGCTCTGATGACATCTTAGCTTCATGGAATCTCTCTGCTGTCCTGTCACCCAGGCAAAGCTGATAGAGAATCCTGCTACTTGAGGTCCCAGGGAAGGCTGCCTGGCAGCCTAGCAAAAGCAGAGCCTCTGTAGTGGGAAGAATCTTTGTAGGGGAACTAACCTTTATTTGCCCTTCCCATCTTTCACAAGCCCAACTAAAGCATATAAAGAACACAGATGTTTGGACTCAAGAGCAAAACTTAAACACGTACAATAAAGATGGTAATTGTGAATATTTACTGAGATTTACTATCTTCCAGGGCCTTGTTCTAGGCACTGTAATTAGGAAGACACTACTATTTTTTTTCAAACAAAAGGTCTCCCATATTTATTACTGAACCAAACTACCGGTGCAGAAGCATAGTAACAGAGAAAAATCATCTTCTAATAAAACATGTCCATTGTTCAAGTAGTGGTGATGTTTACATAGTATATAATATGAGCAAGTGGACTTCATGCAGCATAAATATGTGTACCACCTCATATGTGATTCCTTATAGACCCAGCTTGGTGGTTACGCAATGTCTCCTCTTGGAGTTGTACCTGATTTTATTACCAGTTTTCATCCATATCCACTGGGGAATGTGATGATTCTGCTTTGGTTTCTTGGCCAGGAATCTCTTGATCCTGAAATTCTTGTGAGAAGATACAGCAAGGAACAGTCAACCACACATACTATGATGGTGCAGAAAAGGCAAGACACTACTATTTTATAGTTGAGGAAATGAAAGCACAGAGGAGTTAAGTAGTCTTAGCTTATCTGGCAGCAATAACCATGATAAAGTAGGTAGGGTCTGCTCTGTCAGGAGTGTGAGTTCAGAGAGTTTAAGACAAGGGCAAGGACAAACCTTAGAGGTTAAGCTCAGGAATCCTGATGAGTCCTGACTTATAGGTATGAGGCTGGAGCATCTCAGGCAGAACTGGGATTGGGAATGAACCATGGGTAGGTTGAATTATCCTCAGGGGAAGCAGGATAAAGCCACAGACTGGTCATGGCTGACCACACCCTGGTCAGAAATAGAGTGTGCAGCCAGAGCAGACAGGTGGAATGAGGTGGATGCCAAAGCATAGGTACTAAGATAGCACAGGGACCATTCCCAGAGTGGGCTCTTTAGGCCTTAAAGGGGAGTCTCCAGAATTTGGGATCAGACAGCTTTCAGAAGCTCCGTGTACCTTCAGAAGCAGGATGTAAAGGGGATATGCATATTGTCTGTGTGCACATGCGATCTTCTGAGAATAGAGTACCAAAGGGTTCTGTACTCCTTCTCCCTGGCTTACTTCTGCGTCTTCATTCATCCATACATCTTGTAAGCCCAGGTTAGATGCCAGGATGCTCTTCTGGGCAGTGGGACGCTGCCTGCAAGATGATTCCTCCATTTCCTCCATAGCCACACTTCTTTTGCTTTTAGTCTACAAAAATGCCTTTAACTAATTAGGATAAACTAAGCTAACTGTTATTCTGAAGCTATCCATAGGGTACTCAGCCTTACCAGTTTAAGCCTAAATATATAACCCACAAATTTCTTAATGGAAGTAAAAAGATGTTTCAGTGCAAAAATTCAAGGCAAACCAAGAAGTAAAACAACTTACATTTCAGGGTTTCTGAAGCAGATAAATGTTTTATTTTGATCTCAGTAAGTTTTTTTTCCTCAGCTTTTCTCTTAAACCTAGGCTCCTGATGTGCTTCCGGTGATACGACATTCTGGCATCAAGAATCTGTACCTCAGGGGATTGCTGATAGAGAAATCTGCCTATTGTTTTTAGAAGGTACAGTGAGTAGTCACCAAGTACAGACCCCTTGGCTGCTGGAATCCATGATGATGACCATTAGGTCTCCTTAAAAGTTTCTTCTTTCTATCTTATGGTTATCCTGCAATCTGCTTGGCTATTCTCTTATGAATGCCTGTGGCAGTATGGTGTAATGGAAATAAAGTAGGGGGCAGACCAGGACTTGAATCCTGGACTGGATACTAGCAAAGTGTTCACATTTACAGTGGATGTAGGGACTGAATTAGGTGACACTATAAAGCTCCTGGCATAGGGCTTGACACATCACATGCACTCAAGGAGTGTTCACTCCTGTCCCTTTCTATCCCTCCTTTCCCACAGAGACTGATCCAAACATTAATATTTCTCCCTAAGCCTCATTAGAAAATAAAAATCACTGGATATGGTTGTCTTCAAAATTTATCAGAGCCTAATCCAACTTATTTGTGATTCCAGGCATTTCCATCCCTTCTCCCCAGTCCCTGTAGGACCATGCCTCATCACAATATCTCTTCTATCTTCATGTTCCCTTCTAAAAGTCCCCTCAGCTCTGCTATTCTTTTCTACCAAACTTCTTCAGAGAGTATCCTCATCCCTGCCTCTGCGTTTCTGCACTGACCATTCACTCCTCAATTGTGAGTTAGTTTCTTCTTATCCAATGGTTAAAACACATCATTTAATGATAGCACCACAACCCAAAACCTCTGGGATGCAGCAAAGGCGGTCATAAGAGGAAAGTATTTGGCAATCTAGGCCTTCCTAAAGAAGGAAGAAAGATCTCAGATACACAACCTAACCTTACACCTTAAGGAGCTGGAAAAAGAACAGCAAATAAAACCCAAAACCAGCAGAAGACAGGAAATAATAAAGATTAGAGCAGAAATTAATGCTATTGAAACCAAAAAAACAGTAAAACATATCAATGAAGCCAGAAGATGGTTCTTTGAAAGAATTAACAAAACTGATAAACCACTAGCCAGTCTGATCAAGAAGAAAAAGGAAAGGTCCCAAATAAGTAAAATCTAGAATGGAAGAGAAGAAATCACAACCAACACAACAGAAATAAAAACAATAATAAGAGAATATTATGAGCAATTATATGCCAACAAAATGGGCAATCTGGAAGAAATGGACAAATTCGTAGAAACATATACACTACCAAAACTGAAACAGGAAGAAATAGAAAATTTGAACAGACCCATAACCAGTAAGGAAATCGAATTAGTAATAAAAAATCTGCCAAAAAACAAGAGTCCAGGGCGAGATGGGTGTCCAGGGGAATTCTACCAAACATTTAAGGAAGAGTTAACACCTATTCTCTTGAAGCTGTTCCAAAAAATAGAAATGGAAGGAAAACTTCCAAACTCTTTCCATGAAGCCAGCATTTCCCTGATTCCAAAACCAGACAGAGACCCCACTAAAAAAGAGACCTATAGACCAATTTCCCTGATGAACATGGATGCAAAAATCCTCAATAAGATATTAGCCAACTGGATCCAACAATACATTAAAAAAAATTATTCACCATGACCAAGTGGGATTTATATCTGGGATTCAGGGCTGGTTCAATATCCGCAAAACAATTAACGTGATTCATCACATCAATAAAAGAAAGGACAAGAACCATATGATCTCAATAGATGCAGAGAAAGCATTTGACAAAATACAGCATCCTTTCTTGATAAAAACCCTCAAGAAAGTAGGGATAGAAGGATCATACCTTGAGATAATAAAAGCCATATACGAGCAACCCAATGCTAATATCATCCTCAATGGGGAAAAACTGAGAGCTTTCCCCCTAAGGTCAGGACTGAGACAGGGATGTCCACTCTCGCCACTGTTATTCAACTAAGTATTGGAAGCCTTAGCCTCAGCAATCAGACAACACAAAGAAATAAAAGGCATCCAAATCGGCCAGGAGCAGGTTAAACTTTCACTCTTCTCAGATGACATGATACTCTATATGGAAAACCCAAGATTCCACCAAAAAACTGCTAGAACTGATTCATGAATTCAGCAAAGTTGCAGGATATAAAATCAATGCACAGAAATCGGTTGCATTCCTATACACCAACAATGAAGCGACAGAAAGAGAAATCAAGGAATCGATCCCATTTACAGTTGCACAAAAAACCATAAAATACCTAGGAATAAATCTAACCAAAGAGGTGAAAAACCTATACACTGAAAACTATAGAAAGCTGATGAAAGAAATTGAAGAAGACACAAAGAAATGGAAAAAGATTCCATGTTCCTGGATAGGAAGAACAAATATTGTTAAAATGTCGATACTACCCAAAGCAATCCACATATTCAACACGATCCCTAACAAAATAACACCAGCATTCTTCACAGAGCTAGAAAAAACAATCCTAAAATTTGTATGGAACCAGAAAAGACCCCAAATAGCCAAAGCAATCTTGAAAAAGAAAACCAAAGCAGGAGGCATCACAATCCCAGACTTCAAGCTATACTACAAACCTGTAAGCATCAAGGCAGTATGGTGTTGGCACAAGAACAGACACTCAGATCAATGGAACAGAATAGAGAACCCAGAAATGGACCCACAAACGTATGGCCAAATAATCTTTGACAAAGCAGGAAAGACTATCCAATGGAATAAAGACAGTCTCTTCAGCAAGTGGTGCTGGGAACACTGGTCAGTGACATGCAGAAGAATGAACCTGGCCCACTTTCTTACACCATACACAAAAATAAACTCAAAATGGATGAAAGACCTCAATGTAAGACAGGAAGCCGTCAAAATCCTTGAGGAGAAAGCAGGCAAAAACCTCTTTGATCTTGCCTGCAGCAATTTCTTACTCAACACGTCTCCGGAGGCAAGGGAAACAAAAACAAAAATGAACTACTGGGACCTCATCAAAATAAAAAGCTTCTGCACAGCGAAGGAAACAATCAGCAAAACTAAAAGGCAACCGACAGAATGGGAAAAGACATTTGCAAAGGACATATCAGATAAAGGGTTAGTATCCAAAATCTACAAAGAACTTATCAAACTCAACACCCAAAACCAAATAATCCAGTGAAGAAATGTGCACAAGACGTGAATAAACACTTCTTCAGAGAAGACATCCAGATGGCCAACCAACACATGAAAAAATGCTCAACATCACTCATCATCAGGGAAATAAAAATCAAAACCACAATGAGATACTACCTGACACCTGTCAGAATGGCTAACATTAACAACTCAGGCAACAACAGATGTTGGCAAGGACGTGGAGAAAGAGGATCTCTTTTGCAATGTTGGTGGGAATGCAAGCTGGCGCAGCCACTCTGGAAAACAGTATGGAGGTTCCTCAAAAAACTAAAAATAGAACTACCCGACGACCCAGCAATTGCACTACTAGGCATTTATCCATGGGATACATGAGTGCTGTTTCGAAGGGACACATGCACCCCCATGTTTATAGCAGCACTATCAACAATAGCCAAAGTATGGAAAGAGCCCAAATGTCCATCAATGGATGAATGGATAAAGAAGATGTGGTATATATATACAACGGGGTATTACTCAGCAATCAAAAAGAATGAAATCTTGCCATTTGCAACTACGTGGATGGAACTGGAGGGTATTATGCTAAGTGAAATTAGTCAGAGAAAGACAAAAACCATATGACTTCACTCATATGAGGACTTTAAGAGACAAAACAGATGAACATAAGGGAAGGGAAGCAAAAATAATATGAAAACAAGGAGGGGGACAAAACAAAAGAGACTCATAAATATGGAGAACAAACTGAGGGTTGCTGGAGGGATTATGGGAGGGCAGATGGGCTAAATGGGTAAGGGGCAGGCATTAAGGAATCTACTGAAACCATTGCTTCACTATATACTAACTAATTTGGATGTAAATTTTAAAAAATAAAAAATAAAGTTAAATAAAAAAAAATAAACCACATCATTTAAAACCTCCCTAGATGATCTTCAAATTCAGTGGTTGTCATTGTGTCTCAATGTGATTTTTCTATCCACTGACTCCCAACCCTGCTCTTTGGTCATAAATTCCCACTTTTCCTTGATGTAATTGTAGTTGAACCCAATCTCTCTCCTCTACAACAAAATCCTATTGCGGTGGTCCTTAAACCCATCACAATATCCTGAAGAAAGTCTGCCTTACTGTCTTTAACAAATGTCTCAGTCATTTTTTTTTCCCTTCAACAAAGACTTTAGTGGTGATCAATGGATATCCCAACCTGGGCCCTGAAATCTCTGGCACTTTCTACTGTCTTTCTACTGGCTCTAAAGATTGTGATCTGCAGTAGCTGTATTTGAGAAGACTACAGCAGCTATTTAAGTGATCTGTTGGACCAGGATGGAACAGTGGATCCTTTGAGAACCATCTTCCATTGACTAGCAACTGGTGGGAATGAGCAGTCCAAGGTGTGCAGCCAAGTACATGCTGGGATAGGAGTGGGAGTGGCTAACCTGCCTGAATCACTCTATCTGTGGCTTTGGCCTTGAGGCAGGAGTAGAAATAGGGCAAAGGAGAGAATGCCTTTATTTGAATTAATCTAGATTCTACACAAAGTCATTTTTGCAACTGTAGACTTGATGCTGGAAGTCCATCTTCAGAGTTTAAAACAAGTCATTAGTTCATTTAATAACTGTTACCAGTTCACTGCAGGCTCTGTAACATTTTTGTTTGCACATATAATCCTCTAAAAAAGAAGTGAGGGAGGAATTAGCATGTGTATATCGACTTTTATATTTACCCATATATTTACCATTTCCAGTGCTCTTCAATCATTCCTGAAATTCTGGGTTTCCCTCTAATTCTTTCTTTTAGCCTGGAGAACCAGTTAGCTGCCATTAGCATATCTTGAAATACAATTCTACTGGTGACATATTCTCTTACTTTTCTTTTATTTGAAAATATCTTCATTTCATCTTTATTCTTGAAATTTTTTTCACCAGATATATAATTCTGTGTTTGGATTTCAACACTTTTTTATTTTTTAATTTATTTTTATTTTATTGTTTAATAAAATTAATTGTCAAATTGGTTTCCATACAACACCCAGTGTTCGTCTCAGCAGGTGCCCTCGTCAATACCCATCACCCACCCTCCCCTCCCTCCACCCCCCATCAACCCTCAGTTTGTTCTCAGTTTTTAAGAGTCTCTTATGTTTTGCCTCCCTTCCTCTCTAATCTCTTTTTTTTTCTTCCCCTCCCCCATGGTCTTCTGTTAAGTTTCTCAGGATCCACATAGGAGTGAAAACATATGGTATCTTTCTCTGTATGACTTATTTCACTTAGCATAACACTCTCCAGTTCCATCCATGTTGTGACAAAAGGCCAGATTTCATTCTTTCTCATCGCCAAGTAGTATTCCATTGTATATATAAATCACAATTTCTTTTCCATTCATCATTTGATGGACATTTAGGCTCTTTCCATAATTTGGCTATTGTTGAAAGTGCTGCTATAAACATTGGGGTCCAAGTGCCCCTATGCATCAGCACTCCTGTATCCCTTGGGTAAATTCCTAGCAGTGCTATTGCTGAGTCATAGGGTAGGTCTATTTTTAATTTTTTGAGGAATCTCGATGCTGCTTTCCAGAGCGGCTGCACCAGTTTGCATTCCCACCAATAGTGCAAGAGGGTTCCTGTTTCTCCACGTCCTTGCCAGCATCTATAGTCTCCTGATTTGTTCATTTTAGCCACTCTGTCTGGCGTGAGGGGATATCTGAGTGTGGTTTTGATTTGTATTTCCCTGAGGAGGAGTGACGTTGAGCATCTTTTCATGTGCCTGTTGGTCATCCGGATGTCTTCTTTAGAGAAGTGTCTATTCATGTTTTCTGCCCATTTCTTCACTGGATTATTTGCTTTTCAGGTGTGGAGTTTGGTGAGCTCTTTATAGATTTTGGATACTAGCCCTTTGTCTGATATGTCATTTGCAAATATCTTTTCCCATTTCATCGGTTGCCTTTTAGTTTTGTTGACTGTTTCCTTTGCAGTGCAGAAGCTTTTTATCTTCATGAGGTCCCAGTAATTCATTTTTGCTTTTAATTCCCTTGCCTTTCGAGATGTGTCGAGTAAGAAATTGCTGAGGCTGAGGACAGAGAAGTTTTTTCCTGCTTCTTCCTCTAGGGTTTTGATGGTTTCCTGTCTCACATTCAGGTCCTTCATCCATGTTGAGTTTATTTTTGTGAATGGTGTAAGAAAGTGGTCTAGTTTCATTCTTCTGCATGTTGCTGTCCAGCTCTCCCACCACCATATGTTAAAGAGACTGTCTTTTTTCCACTGGATGTTCTTTCCTGCTTTGTCAAAGATTAGTTGGCCATACTTTTGTGGGTCTAATACTGGGGTTTCTATTCTATTCCATTGGTCTACGTGTCTGTTTTTGTGTCAATACCATGCTGTTTTGATGATTACAGCTTTGTAGTAGAGGTTGAAGTCTGGGATTGTGATGCCTACTGCTTTGGTCTTCTTCAAAATTACTTTGGCTATTCAGGGTCTTTTGTGGTTCCATATGAATTTTAGGATTGCTTGTTCTAGCTTCGAGAAGAATGCTGGTGCAATGGTGATTGGGATTGCATTGAATGTATAGATAGCTTTGGGTAGTATTGACATTTTAACAATATTTATTCTTCCAATACATGAGCACGGAATGTTTTCCATTTCTTTATATCTTCTTCAATTTCCTTCATAAGCTTTCTATAGTTTCCAGCAGACAGATCTTTTACATCTTTGGTTAGGTTTATTCCTAGGTATTTTATGCTTCTTGGTGCAATTGTGAATGGGATCAGTTTCTTTATTTGTCTTTCTGTTGCTTCATTGTTAGTGTATAAGAATGCAACTGATTTCTGTACATTGATTTTGTATCCTGCGACTTTGCTGAACTCATGTATCAGTTCTAGCAGACTTCTGGTGGAGTCTATCGGGTTTTCCATGTATAATATCATGTCATCTGCAAAAAGTGAAAGCTTGACTTCATCTTTGCCAATTTTGATGCCTTTGATTTCCTTTTGTTGTCTGATTGCTGATGCTAGCACTTCCAACACTATGTTAAACAACAGCGGTGAGAGTGGACATCTCTGTCGTGTTCCTGATCTCAGGGAGAAAGCTCTCAGTTTTTTCCCATTGAAGATGATAGTAGCTGTGGGCTTTTCATAAATGGCTTTTGTGATGTTTGAGTATATTCCTTCTATCCCGACTTTCTTGAGGGTTTTTATTAAGAAAGATGCTGAATTTTGTCAAATGCTTTTTCTGCATCGATTGCCAGGATCATATGGTTCTTATCTGTTATTAATGTGATGTATCACGTTGATTGATTTGCAAATGTTGAACCAGCCCTGCAGCCCAGGAATGAATCCGACTTGATCATGGTGTATAATTCTTTTTATATGCTGTTGAATTTGACTTGCTAGTATCTTATTGAGAGTTTTTGCATCCATATTCATCAGGGATATTGGCCTGCAGTTCTCTTCTTTTGCTCTATCTCTGGTTTAGGAATCAAAGTAACGCTGGCTTCTTAGAATGAGTCTGGAGGTTTTCCTTCCCTTTCTATTTTTTTGAATAGCTTGAAAAGGATAGGTATTATCTCTGCTTTAAATGTCTGGTAGAATTCCCCAGGGAAGCCATCTGGTCCTGGACTCTTATTTGTTGGGATATTTTTGATAACTGATTCCATTTCTTCACTGGTTATGGGTCTGTTCAAGTTTTCTATTTCTTCCTGTTTGAGTTTTGGAAGTGTGTGGGTGCTTAGGAATTTGTCCGTTTCTTCCAGGTTTTCCAGTTTGTTGGCTTATAATTTTTCATAGTATTCCCTGATAACTGCTTGTATCTCTGAGGGATTGGTTGTAATAATTCCATTTCATCCATGATTTTATCCTTTTGGGTCATCTCCCTCTTCTTTTTGAGAAGCTTGGCTAGAGGTTTAACAATTTTGTTTATTTTTTCAAAAAACCAACTCTTGGTTTCATTGATCTGCTCTACAGTTTTTTTTTAGATTCTATATTGTTTATTTCTACTCTAACCTTTATTATTTCTCTTCTTCTGCTGGGTTTGGGGTGTCTTTGCTGTTCTGCTCTATTTCCTTTAGCTGTGCTGTTAAATTTTGTATTTGGGATTTTTCTTGTTTCTTGAGATAGGCCTGGATGACAATGTATTTTCCTCTCAGGACTGCCTTCGCTACATCCCAAAGCGTTTGGATTGTTGTATTTTCATTTTCATTTGTTTCCATATATTTTTTAATTTCTTCTCTAATTGCCTGGTTGACCCATTCATTCTTTAGTAGGGTGTCTTTAACCTCCATGCTTTTGGAGGTTTTCCAGACTTTTTCCTGTGGCTGATTTCAAGTTTCATAGCATTGTGGTCTGAAAGTATGCATGGTATGATCTCAATTCTTGTATACTTATGAAGGGCTGATTTGTGACCCAGTGTCTGATATATCTTGGAGAATTTTGCATGTGCACTGGAGAAGAAAGTATATTGTTGCTTTGGGATGCAGCATTCTAGATATATCTGTCAAGTCCATCTGATTCAATGTATCATTGTTTCTTTATTTGTTTCTTTATTGATCCTGTGTCTAGATGATCTGTCCATTGTTGTAAGTGGAGTATTAAAGTCCCTTGCAATTACCACATTCTTATCAATAATATTGGTTATATTTGTGATTGTTTTATATATTCGGGGGCTCCCATATTTGGCACATAGACATTTATAATTGTTAGCTCTTCCTGATGGATAGACCCTGTAATTATTATATAATGCCCTTCTTCATCTCTTGTTACAGCCTTTAATTTAAAGTCTAGTTTGTCTGATATAAGTATGGCTACTTCAGCTTTCTTTTGACTTCCAGTAGCATGATAGATACTCCATCTCCTCACTTTCAATCTGAAGGTGTCCTCAGGTCTAAAATGAGTCTCTTGTAGACAGCAAATAGATGGGTCTTGTTTTTCTATCCATTCTGATACCCTATGTCTTTTGGTTGTAGCATTTAGTCCATTTACATTCAGTGTTATTATAGAAAGATTGGGTTTAGAGTCATTGTGATGTCTATAGGTTTCATGCTTGTAGTGATGTCTCTGGTACTTTGTGGTCCTTGCAACATTTCACTCACAGAATCCCCCTTAGGATCTCTCATAGGGCTGGTTTAGTGGTGATTAAATCCTTCAGTGTTTGTTTGTTTGTTTGGGAAGACCTTTATCTCTCCTTCTATTCTAAATGACAGACTTGCTGGATAAAGGATTCTCAGCTGCATATTTTTTCTGTTCATCACATTGAAGATTTCCTGCCATTCCTTTCTGGCCTGCCAAGTTTCAGTAGATATATCTGTCACTAGTCTTATTGGTCTCCCTTTATATGTTAGAGCGTGTTTATCCCTAGCTTCTTTCAGAATTTTCTCTTTATCCTTGTATTTTGCCAGTTTCACACTGATATGTTGTGCAGAAGATCGTATCGAGTTATGTCTGAAGGGAGTTCTCTGTGCCTCTTGCATTTCAATGCCTTTTTCCTTCCCCAGATCAGGGAAGTTCTCAGGTATGATTTGTTCAAGTACACCTTCAGCACCTTGCTTTCTCTCTTCCTCCTCTGGAATCCCTATTATATGGATATTGTTGTGTTTCATTCATTGCATCACTTAGTTCTATAATTCTCCCCACATACTCCTGGATTTTTTTTTTATCTCTCTTTTTCTCAGCTTCCTCTTTTTCCATAATTTTATCTTCCAATTCACCTATTCTCTCCTCTGCCTCTTCAATCCGAGCTGTGGTCACCTCCATTTTATTTTGCAACTCATTTATAGCATTTTTTAGCTCCTCATGACCCTGTCTTAGTCCCTTGATCTCTGTAGCAATAGATTCTCTGCTGTCCTCTATACCTTTTTCAAGCCCAGTGATGAATTTTATGACTATTATTTTAAATTCATGTTCTGTTAGGGGCGCCTGGGTGGCGCAGTCGGTTAAGCGTCCGACTTCAGCCAGGTCACGATCTCGCGGTCCGTGAGTTCGAGCCCGGCGTCAGGCTCTGGGCTGATGGCTCAGAGCCTGGAGCCTGTTTCTGATTCTGTGTCTCCCCCTCTCTCTGCCCCTCCCCCGTTCATGCTCTGTCTCTCTCTGTCCCAAAAATAAATAAACGTTGAAAAAAATTTTTTTTAAATAAATTCATGTTCTGTTATATTGCTTAAATAGTTTTTGATCAATTCGTTAGCTGTCGCTACTTCCTAGAGTTTCTTTGGAGGAGAATTCTTCCGTTTTGTCATTTTGGATAGTCCCTGGAGCGGTGTGGAACTGCAGGGCACTTCCTTTGTGCTGTCTGGAGTTCTTGTGTTGATGGGGGGGGGGCCACAGTCAAACCGGAGGTCTGCCCCCAGCCACCACTGGGGCCACAGTCAGTCTGGTGTGTACCTTATCTTCCCCTCTCCCAGGGGCAGGACTTACTGTGGAGTGGTGTGGCCCATCTGGGCTACTTGCAGTCTTCCAGGCTTGTGGTAGTGCTTCTATGGGATCTGGTGTATTAGCCGGGGTGGATCTGCAAGGTCCACAGGGGCGGGAGGGGCAGGTTTAGCTCGCTTTGTTGTCAGTGGTCCCCTGCGGGAGGGGCCCTGCAGCACTGGGAGGGAGGCAGGCAGACCTGTTGGAGGGACGGATCCACAGAAGCACAGTGTTGGGTGTTTTCGCGGTGCAAGCAAGTTTGGTGACGGTAACTGGTTCCCTTTGGGATTTTGGCTGGGGGATGGGTGAGGGAGATGACGCTGGCCAGTGCCTTTGTTCCCTGCTGAGCTGAGCTCTGTCTTCTGGGGCTCAACAACTCTTCCTCCCGGTGTCCTCTCGCCCTCCCGCTCTCTGAGCAGAGCTGTTGTCTTATAACATTCCAGATGTTAAGTCCTGCTGGCTGTCAGAACTCATGCAGTCCGGCCCCTCCGCTTTTGCAAACCAGACTTGGGGGCTCTGCCTGCCGGGCGGGCTGCCCCTCCACTGCCCCAGCTCCCTCCTGCCAGTCCCTGTAGCATGCACCACCTCTCCACCCTTCCTACCCTCTTCCGTGGGCCTCTTGTCTATGCTTGGCTCGGGAGAGTCCATTCTGCTAGTCTTCTGGTGGTTTTCTGGGTTATTTAGGCAAATGTGGGTGGAATCTAAGTAATCAGTAGGATGCGGTAAGCCCAGTGTCCTCCTATGCTGCCATCTTCTCTCATCACTTCTAAGTTCTTTCCTTCAACACTGTAAAGATGTTTTCTACTGTCTTCTGGTCGCTTAGTTTCTGATAAAAAGCCCATGATCACTTGAAGTGTTGTTACCCTGTATGCAATGTGTCATTTTTACTAGCTGCTTTTAAGATTTTCCTTTGTATTGGTTTTAAGTAGTTAGACAATGATGTGTCATATTTATCCTGTTTTGTGTTTGATGGGTTTCTTGAATCTGTAAATTTATGTCTTTCGTAAAATTTGTTGAAGTTATTTGCCATTATTTCTTCAAATGTTTTCTTGGACCCATTCTTCTTCCTGTTTCCTTATGAAATTCCAGTATGAGTCTTTTTTGAAATTGTCACCATAAGGTTTTGTTGTTTATTTTGCTTTGTTTCAATATTTTTTTCTCTTTAGACTGGATAATTCATATTGGTCTTTATATTCACTGATTCTCATCTCATGGTTCAATTAACCTCATCCAGAGATATTTTCATGTCATCTCATGGTTCAATTAACCTCATCCAGATGTATTTTTTTTATCATATATTCTTAATATAGATATATTTTTCAGTTCTAAAATCTCCATTTGGTTATTTTTTTTTTATTTGAATTCAAGTTAGTTAACATACAGTGCAGTATTGGTTTCACGAGAATTTACTTACATGTAACACCCAGTGCTCATCCCGACAAGTGCCCTCCTAAATGCACATCAACCATTTAGCCCTCTCCCCCACGCAACTCCCTCCAGAAACCCTCAGTTTGTTCTCTAAGAGTCTTATGGTTTGCCTCCCTCTCTGTTTTTATCTTGTTTTTCCTTCCCTTCTGCTATGTTCATCTGTTGTGTTTCTTAAATTCCACATATGAGTGAAATCTTAGGGTATTTATCTTTCTCTGACTTGTTTCACTTAGCACTGTACACTCTAGTTCCATCCCATCCACGTTCTCGCAAATGGCAAGATTTCATTCTTCTTGATTGTGGATTAATATTCCATTACGTATGTATATATGCACGTATGCGTGTTTACACACACACACACACACACACACACACACACACACACACACACCCCACATCTTCTTTATCCATTCATCAGTTGATAGACATTTGGGTTCTTTCCACAATTTGGCTATTATTGATAGTGCTGCTATAAACATTGGGGTGCACGTGTCCCTTCGACTCAGTATTGTATCCTCTGGATAAGTCTCTAGTTGTGCAATTTCTGGGCCATAGGATAGTTCTATTTTTAATTTTTTGAGGCACCTCTATACTGTTTTCCAGAGTGGCTGCACCTGTTTGCATTCCCACCAACAGTTCAAAAGGGTTCCCCTTTCTCTGCATCCTCGCCAGCATCTGTTGTTTCTTGAGTTGCTTATTTTAGCCATTTTGACAGGTGTAAGGTGGTATCTCAGTGTGGTTTTGATTTGTATTCCTCTGATGATGAGTGATGTCAAGGAACTTTTCATGTGTATGTTAGCCATCTGGATGTCTTCTTTAGAAAAGTGTCTACTCATGCCTTCTGTCCATTTCTTCACTGGATTATTTGGTTTCTGGGTGTTGAATTTGCTAAGTTCTTTATAGATTTTGGATACTAACCCTTTATCCAATATGTAATTTGCAAATATCTTCTACCATTCTGTAGGTTGTCATTTGCAAATATCTTCTACCATTCTGTAGGTTGCCTTTTAGTTTTGTTGATTGCTTGCTTCACTGTGCAGAAGCTTTTTTATCTTGATGAGGTCCCAATAGTTCATTTTGTCTTTGTTTCCCTTGCCTCTGGAGATATGTCTAGTAAGAAGTTGTTCTGGCTGAGGTCAAAGAGGTTGCTGCTTATTTTCTCCTCTAGGATTTTGATGGTTTCCTGTCTTACATTTAAGTCTTTCATCCATTTTGAATTTTTTTTTTGTGCATGGTGCAGCAAAGTGATCCAGTTTCATTCTTCTGCATGTCACTGTCCAGTTTTCCCAGCACGATTTGTTGAAGAGATTTTTTCCATTGGCTGTTCTTTCCTGCTTTGTCGAAGATTAGTTGGCCATACATTTGTGGGTCCGTTTCCATTTGGTTATTTAAAGAAATATTTTGTATTTTTCTGTTGAGAGTTTTTACTATTTATTCACTCATTGAACATGTTATAAGAGCTGCTTTAAAAGCCTTGTCTGACAATTCCAACACCTTAGTTCTCTCACAATTGGCTTCTGTTGGTTGCCTTTTTGTCTGAGAATAGGTTACATTTTTGTGGTTCTTTGGATATTCCATAATTTTCGGCTGTATTTTGGACATTATAATTGTTATGCTGTGACACTGGATTCTTTTATAGTCTTCTTAAGAGGTTTAGTTAGTATTTTTGTTTTAATAGGAATTAACTTGTTTAGGCTTAATCTTTAATGTTTCTCCTGTGATTGATGGCAGGTCAAATCTCAATTTTCTTTTAGCCTTAGTTGCTAGCTTCTTTGAGTTTGCCTTGCCTATTTGTGTTTCAGGATCACCCGCTGACACGGGCAGTGTCCATATATAGAATTTGGGATTCTCCATCTCCTCCCCTCTCCTCCCCAAGACTCCCTGCACTGGTCATGCTTGCCCCAGGCTCCATGTATTAGTTCCTCAGGCTAAAAATGTGGAGGCTTTCTACTGGAGTTTTAGCTACCCTACAATGTTCTGAGACTACAACTCAGACCAGACCACAAAAAAGGAAATTCACCCTGTGTTGGTCCCTTCCTTCAAGTTTTTACTCCCCTCCAGTATCTGCCTGCTTCTGTTCGTTTCGCAGAACCTTAAGGTGATTGTTTTTTGTTTTTTAGCCAGTGTTAACAGGGGTTAGCCTGATAGGAGCTAGCCTGATAGGGGCACACTCTACCATGCCAGAAATGAAACCAGCACATCTGTACCTTTAAAAGACAGCCCAAATCCAAGCCACCCTTGTTTCTCATCTGGATTATGGCAAAGGCCTCCCATCTAGTTTACTTATCCTTAAATGACCAAGGGTGAGAAGGCTGATTATAGTTCCATCCCTTCGCTCCACCTTATTAGTTTGGAGTCATTTTGAGATCCAGTGATGAGAGGACGGTAGACAAGAGATCTTTTCTCTGGAAGATGGCCCCATGGTATATTCACCTTCTCTGGAATGGCTTATCCTGACTTTATTCAAGATAGCAAAATCCCCCTTATAGTTTACTTTTTCTATTCAATAAGACTTCTCTATCCAAATATACTATACACTTTACTTATTTGTTGTATTTATGGACTGATTCTCACTACCAGAATGTGAGCTTCATGAGAGCAGCAATTTTTGTGTGTTTTATTTACAGCCATCCTAGAGCCTGTAACAGTGGAGGCACATAGTTAAGTGTAACATAAACACCCAATTCATAAATAATTACTATACCAATCTACTATAATTTCTATTTTTACACCCCTTAATTCTCCACATGCCCCTCCAGCCAAAGTTTCTTTTGAACTTATGTCAGAAGCATTAGTCATTCTATTCTACTATGTACTGTGCATTATGGTCTAGACAAAAGGCAAATTCCTTGTAAACAAAAATCTTCTTAAGGAACCTGACCATTTCTTTTAATGTTTTAGTCTAAACTCTATAGGACACTGTATCAGTCAGGTGAGCATCTGGCTCTTGATTTCAGCTCAGGTTATGATTTCATGGTTTGTGGGATCTGAACCCCCCATCAGGTTCTGTGCCGACAGCATGGAACCTACTTGGGATTCTCTCTCTCTCCCACTCTCTTTGTCCCTCCCCTCTCTACTTTCTCTCTCTCAAAAATAAATAAACATTAAAAAAGTTTTCTCAAGGGGCGCCTGGGTGGCTCAGTCAGTTAAGCATCCAACTTCGATTCAGGTCATGATCTCACAGCTTGTGTGTTCGAGCCCCACATTGGGCTCTGTGCTGACAGCTCAGAGCCTGGAGCCTGCTTTGGATTTTGTGTCACCCTCTCTCTCTCTGCCCCTCCCCAGCTTGTGCGTGCATGTGTGCTCGCTCTCTCTCTCAAAAATAAATAAACTTTAAAAAAATTAAAAGAAAGTTTTCTCTAGTCTGACATCAAGAGTCAGAGCATAATAATCATTGGCATACACAAGAGACCAACTTCTGATCTTATTCTCAGGTGAAAAGAGACACAGGTTAAATCATAGATAATGGTATATACCTAAAGTGAAAGTTTCACTTTGACTACCTCTTAGCAGATTTTTACTCTAATGTTTGTGAACAAGACCTGTGCCTTGGGCATATATATGAAAAGCATTATATGAAAGTATGTTGGATTGGCTTGGCCACTGGAATGAAGTATATTTAGGTTTAAACTATATTTGTATTCATTCTATATTTTCAGTTTTGCATTATATAAGAATATATTAATGAAAAAGCTTATAAGACAATAGGATTATAAGAAGTTTCACTTAAGTATCTGTGTGTTGGTTTCTCCATCCATAGATCATAGATCCCTGGATGATCACAGACAGAGACTGAGCTAATTTTTAATTTCTCTAGACCTCTGTAATTTCCAAGGAAGATATGCATATTGACAATGACAGACTAGAGAGGAGAGTAGAAAAGGAAGGCAATGCTGACAGTCACTTGAGCCAGGGTGGTAGTTCCTTTTATTCCTATGGGGACTCACAGGAAATCCTTGGGGGCAGTGTTGGGTAGTGAGCTGGAGGCTATATTCCAGAGCAAGTTAAGGCAGGCTAGACCATACCATGGGGCCCTGAGTGGAAGGATCAAGGCTGAACTGCAGGCCCCTCATCGGCTGCCTAAGCTCCCGCCAATACGCTCCAGTTGCATTGTAAGACATGAACTTTTTTGCAGGGGGAAGCAAAACTGTTTGATTTAATAAACAAAATTCTCACATATCATTTTAAAGGAAAATTCCTTTCAAGGACACCTGAGATTTTCACAGAGGCAAATTATCTCATTTGGGTAGAATGCTGGACTCTCAAGGAGAGTTCTGTACTTCAACTACAGAAACAGCTGATTTTCAAGAAGAAGTTAATTCTACGCAAGGGTATTTTGAATGCTCAATAAACTCCAGAAGAATAAGAAATGAAGTATTTTAGCTTACTCTGCACAGCAGCCATGAAAAGATAGCTAACATAAGTGTTTTCATGTGATAATCAAGAAAGATTAAGTTTTTGAGGGCAACTTTGTGTTCTCAAGGCCTCGCAGAAAAACCTGGCAAAGAGAAGGCTCCTCAGAGAAAGCCAGTTGAGTGATGAAATCAATCATTTGTACCCTGATACGTTAGAGCACTTTGCTAAATTGGTAAAGAGTCAGCAAGAGAACTAGGCATATTAACAGACACACCAGAGGTACACAGAAAATAAGTTGGTTACACAATAATACTTTTTGTATGAATATGAAAATTCCCATAATAGAAAGAACAAGTGAATCCACACAGAACAAATACAAATTATAACACAAATTCTATTCTAAAAGAAAATTATTTGTACTATTTTGAGGAAGTAATTATGTGGTAATTATTAAATAGATTAATATAATGGTTAACAATCTTCTTTAAGTTTATTTACTTATTTTAAGAGAGAGAGAGAGAAAGCATGCATGCGCAGGGAGGGGGCAGAGGGAGATAGTGAGAATCCCAAGCAGACTCCTCACTATCTCAGAGTCTGATGCAGGGCTCAATCTCACAAACCTTAAGATCATGACCTGAGCCAAAATCAAGAGTCAGATGTTTAACCGACTGAGCCACCTAGGCACCCCAATGGTTAACAATCTTAGTAGATGTGTATACAGAAAAAATAACTTTTTAACAAAGGTAATGCATTCGCTATACAAGGGGAATCTATGATATTAAGGAAAAAATACAAAGGACACTTTAAATTCTGGCTGTTTATAGGCTTTGTTCTTCTATTACCTCATTATCACTCCAAAGCAAAGTAGATGTTTGTTACACACTGACATCAGAAGCTGGCTATTTGAAGGGAAGAAGTACAAATGAAACATTCTGGTCTATTTATCTACTCATCCAGAAAAGCCAATATTTGTTAGAGTTTGCTATAAGACTATTGCCAGCTACTTTAAGAAAGTATCACTACCAAAACTTTAAATATCAGTCAGTTCAAGAATTCTTAGAAATTTTAGTCTTTTAAAAAATTACTGAAGATTGTAATATGCATTATATGCATATAGCATATATAGTTTTTCCCCACAAATACAGGTCATACTATACCTACAATTGTAAACTTGCTGTTTTCACTGGACAATATTTGTGTGTGTGTTTTTTTAATATATAGAATGCGTTTATGTAGAAGCAATCCCTGCTGTAGGTAGATTGATTCTAAGATGGTCCTCCAAATTTCTCCCTCAATCCTGGGGTTGCAAATCCCTGTGACTGTAAGTATAGTGGCTTTTACTCCCATGATTAGGTTATATTATATGATACAATTGAACATAAGATAGGGAGATTATCTGGGTATGACCCAGTACCATGAATCTTTTATTTATTTATTTTTTTTGTGTGTGTCTTCTATAAAAATAATTGTTTTGTATATATATGTATATATATATAAATACATATATGTATGCGTATGTATACACACATGTATATATATGTACACACACATATATACATACTTATATATATACAAAATTTATTGTAAAATTGGTTTCCATACAACACCCAGTGCTCATCCCAACAGGTGCCCTCCTTAGTGCCCATCACCCACTTTTCCCCTCCCTCCCATCCCCCATCAACCCTCAGTTTGTTCTCAGTATTTAAGAGTCTCTTATGGTTTGCCTCCTTCCCTCTCTGTAACTTTCTTTTCCCCTCTTCCCCTCCCCCCTGGTCTTCTGTTAAGTTTCTCGGGATCCACATATGAGTGAAAACATATGGTACCTGTCTTTCTCTGCCTGACTTATTTCACTTAGCATAATACTCTCCAGTTCCATCCACATTGCTACAAATGGCCAGATTTCATTATTTCTCATTGCCAAATAGTATTCCATTGTATATATAAACCACATCTTCTTTATTCATTCGTCAGTTGATGGACATTCAGGCTCTTTCCATAATTTGGCTATTGTTGAAAGTGCTGCTATAAACATTGGGGTCCAAGTGCCCCTATGCATCAGCACTCCTGTATCCTTTGGGTAAATTCCTAGCAGTGCTATTGCTGGGTTATAGGGTAATTCTATTTTTAATTTTTTGAGGAACCTCCACACTGTTTTCCAGAGTGGCTGCACCAGTTTGCATTCCCGCCAACAGTGCAAGAGGGTTCCCATTTCTCTGACCATGAATCTTTTAAAAGTACAGAATTCTCCAAATAGTTGCAGAAAAGGAAGTCGGAGGTTCAAAGCATGGGAAGGATTCACTGCACTGTTGCTAACCTAAAGATGAAGGAGGCTACATAGCAAGGAAAGCAGGTGATCTTTTGCTGCTAAGAGCAGCTCCCAGATGAAAGCCAGCAAGGAAATGGGAACCTCAATCCTACAACTTTAAGGAAGTGAATCCTGCCAACAACCAATGACCTTGGAAGCATATTTCCCCTAGAGATTTCAGACTAGATCATAGCCCAGTTGACACTTTGACTTCAGCTTTGTGATACCCTGAGCAGGGAACCCAGCCATGTTATGGCAGACTTCTAACCTACATCATTGTGAACTAAAAAATGGGTCTTTTTGAATTTATAATTTGTTGAAATTTGTTATGCAACAATTGAAACCTAATTCAGTTTCCCTCTCACTTCTTTTCACTTCTGTCTTTTCAAAGGTTATACTATTATATACTTAGTTATCTTTTGACTTATGGACATTTAGACTGCTTTAAGATATTTGCTACTATAAAGATAACATTCTTACACATATGAACACAAGTTTATTGGTATCAAGTTGTTCACAGTATATCTATGTAATTTTAAAAATGTGTCCTATGACTCTAAAAGCACAAGCAACAAAAGAAAAAAATTGATGAAGTGGACCTCATCAAACCAAAAGCTGCTGTGCATCAAAGGACATTATCAAGGAAGTGAAAAGACAACCTAAAGAATGGGAGAAAAAATTTGCAAATCATATATCTGATGAAGGTCTAATATCCAGGAAATTTATAAAGAACTCATAACTTAACAAAAAGACAAACAGCAATCTTGAAAAAGAAAAACAGGATTGGAGGTATCACAATTCTAGACTTCAAGTTATATTACAAAGCTGTAGTAACCACAACAGTATGGTATTGGTACATAAACAGACACATGGATCAATGGACTAGAATACAGAGACCAGAAATAAATTTACACTTATATGGTCAATTAATCTATGACAAAGAAGGCAAGAATGTGCAATGGGAAAAAGACAGTTTCTTCAACAAAAGGTGTTAGGAAAGCTGGACACATGCAAAAGAATGAAATTGGAGCACTTTCTTACACCATACACAAAAATAAACCCCAAATTGATTAAGGGCCTAAATGTGATACCTGAAACCATAAAAATCCTACAAAAGACCCCAGCCAGTGATTTCTCTGACATTAGCCATAACAACATCTTTCTAGATATGTCTCTTAAGTCAAGGAAAACAAAAGCAAAAATAAACTATTGGGACTTCATCAAAATAAAAAGGTTCTACAAAGCAAAGGAAATGACCAACAAAACTAAAAGGCAATGTATTGAATGGAAGAAGATATTTGCAAATTACATATCTGACAAAGGGTTAGTATTCAAAATATATAAAGAACTTATACAGTCCAACACCCAAAGAACAAAGAATCCAATTAAAAAATGGGCAGAAAACATGAACAGACACCTCTCTGAAGAAGACACAGAGCTGACTAACAGACACATGAAAAGATGCTCAACATCACTTATCATCAAGGAAATGCAAATCAAACATACAATGAGATATCACCTCAAACCTGTCAGAATGGCCAAAATAAAAACTCAAGAAATGACAAGTGTTGGTAAGGATGTGGAAAAAAAAGGAACCCTCATGCACTGTTGGTGGGAATGCAAATTGGTATAGCCACTGTGGAAGCCAGTATGGAGGTTCCTCAAAAAAATCAAAAATAGAACTACTCCATAATCCAGTAATTGCATTGCTGAGTATTTACCCTGAGAATAAGAAACCAATAAATTGAAGTGATACATGCACCCCTATGCTTATTGCAGCATTATTTATAATAGTAATTTATGGAAGCAGCCCAAGTGTCCATCAATGGACGAATGAATAAAGAAGGTGTGAGATATCTATAACACACACACACACACACACACGAATATTATTTAGTCATAAAAAAGAATGAAATCTTGCCATCTGCAATAATATGGATGGAACTAGACAGTATAATACTAAGTGAAGTAAGTCGGTCAAGAAAAGACAAATACCATATGATTTCACTCATATTTAAGAAACAAAACCAATGAGCAAAGGGAGAGAGAGAGATAGACAGACAGACAGACAGACAAACCAAGAGGCAGACTCTTAACTATAGAGAACAAACTGATGGTTACCAGAGGGGAGGTGGGTGGGGGTATGGGTGAAACAGGTGATGGGGATTAAGGAATATACTTGTCATAATGAGCACCAGGTGATACATGGAATTGTTGAATCACTATATTGTACACATGAAACTAATATAACACTGTATATTAACTACACTGGAATGAAAATTTTTTTTAAATATTCCATTGTTTATAGCAGTATTAACAATACCCAAATTATGGGAAGAGCCCAAATGTCCACTGGCTGATGAGTGGGCAAAGAAGATGTGGTACGTATGTGTGTGTGTGTGTGTGTGTGTGTGTGTGTGTGTGTGTGTGTGTGTATACACACACACAGTGGAATATTAGCCATAATAAAGAATGAAATATTGCCATTTGCAACAATATGGATGGAGCCAGAGTGTATTATGCTAATTAAAATAAGTCAGTCAGAGAAAGATAAATACTATATGATTTCATTCACATGTGGAATTTAAGAAACAAAACAGATGAACATAGGGGGAAAAAGAGAGAAGCAAACCATAAAACAGACTCTTAACCAAAGAGAACAAACTGAGGGTTGCTGAAGGGGAAGTAGGTAGGGAATGAGCTAAATGGGTGATGGGCATTAAGGAGGGCACTTGTTGGGATGAGCAATGGGTGTTATATGTAAGTGATGAATCATGAAATTCTACTCACTCCTGAAACTAATATTATACTATATGTTAACTAACTTGAATTTATTTATTTTTTAAATGTTTATTTATTTTTAGAGAGAGCAAGAGCATGAGTAGGGGAGGGACAGAGAGAGAGAGAGGGAGAGAGGGAATTCCAAGCAGGCCCCACACTCAGCATGGAGCCTGACATGGGGCTTGATCTCACAACTGTGAGATGATGACCTGAGCCAAAATCAAGAGTTGGACACTTAACTGACTGAACCACCCAGGTACCCCACTAAATGGAATTTAAATGAAAATCTGGAACAAAACAAAATATTCAGTTAAAATATATATTTTTTAAATTTCCAAAAAAGAACACATAATCCAATTAAAAATAGGCAAAGGACTTGAATACATATTTCTCCAAGAAGATATACAATGGTGAACAAACACATGAAAAATGCTCACATCATTAGTCACCACTAAAATGCAAATCAAACCAAAATGAGGTGTTAATTCACATTCATACCCTGTAGGATAGCTAGAAGAAAAAAAGAAAATTACAAGTGTTGACATGGATGTGCTGAAATTGGAACCCTCACACATTGCTGGTGGGAATGTAAAATGGTTAGGTTTCTGTGAAAAACAATTTGGCAGTTCTTCAAATGTAAAACACAAAATTACTATATGACCCAGAAGACCCAGCAGTTCCATTTCTAGATAAATACCTAAAAGAATAGAAGGCAGGCAATCAAACAAATACATATGCATATGTGTTCTCAGCAGTACTATTCACTACAGCCAAAAGGTAGAGACACTGCAACTATCCAACAACAAATGAACACATAAACAATTTGTGGCATAGTCCATACAATGGAATATTAGTGAGACATATAAAGAAATGAAGTACTGATGTGTGCTACAACATGAATGAACCTTAAATACATTATAACTAAAATAAATCAGATGCAAAAGGTCACATACATTCCATTTACGTGAAATATTTAGAATACATAAATCTACATAAATCTAGAATGCAGACTAGAGGCTGTAAGCAGGAGTGGGCTGAGGAGGGAAATAAAGAACAACTGTTTATTAGATTCAGGGCTTCCTTTTGGGGTATGAAACTGTTTTGGAACTAGACAGAAGTGATGGTTTGCACAACACTGCAAATGCAGTAAATGCCACTCAACTGTTCACTTTAAAACAGTTAATTTTGGGGTGCCTGGGCTCAGTTAGTTAAGCATCTGACTTCAGCTCAGGTCATGATCTCATGGTTCGTGGGTTTGAGCCACGTGGGTTTGAGCTCTGAGCTCCAGCTCAGAGCCTGGAGCCTGCTTCGGAATCTGTGTCTTCCTCTCTCTTTGCCCTTCCCCTGCTTGTATTCTCTCTCTCAAAAATAAATAAACATTAAAAAATGTTTTTAAGTTAATTTTATGTTATTAATTTAAAAATATGTTCTATATAATTTTTTAATATGTGTGGTTTATCTGTGTCTTTTTTCTTGATTATTCTTGCTACTGACCTTTTGCATCTATTTAAATTTTTTTACTTGAAGATAATTAATATACAGTGTTATACTAGTTTAAGGTATATAATATGATGATTCAACAATTCTATACATTTCTCAGTACTCATTAAGATAATGGTACTCTTCATACCCTTTATCTCTTTCATCCATCCCTCCACCCACCTCCATTCTGGCAACTACCAGTCTGTTCTGTATTTAAGAGTCTGTTTTTTTTTCCAAAGCTGGAGGCATCACAATCCCAGACTTCAAACTGTATTACAAAGCTGTAATCATTAAGACAGTATGGTACTGGCACAAGAACAGACACTCAGATCAATGGAACAGAATAGAGAACCCAGAAACAGACCCACAAACGTATGGCCAACTAATCTTAGACAAAGCAGGAAAGAATATCCAATGGAATAAAGACAGACTCTTCAGTAAGCAGTGCTGGGAAAACTGGACAGTGACATGCAGAAAAATGAACCTGGCCCACTTTCTTACACCATACACAAAAATAAACTCAAAATGGATGAAAGACCTCAATGTAAGACAGGAAGCCATCAAAATCCTCGAGGAGAAAGCAGGCAAAAACCTCTTTGATCTTGCCTGCAGCAATTTTCTTACTCAACACGTCTCCGGAGGCAAGGGAAACAAAGGCAAAAATGAACTACTGGGACCTCAACAAAAGAAAAAGCTTCTGCACAGCAAAAGAAACAATCAACAAAACTAAAAGGCAACTGACAGAATGGGAGAAGATATTTGCAAATAAAATATCAGATAAAAGGTTAGGATCCAAAATCTATAAAGAACTTATCAAACTCAACACCTAAAAAACAAATAATCCAGTGAAAAAATGGGCAAAAGACATGAATAGACACTTCTCCAAAGAAGACATCCAGATGGCCAACTGACACATGAAAAAATGCTCAACATCCCTCATCATCAGGGAAATACAAATGAAAACCACAATGAGATACAACCTCACACCTGTCAGAATGGCTAACATTAACAACTCAGGCAACAACAGATGTTGGCGAGGATGTGAAGAAAGAGGATCTCTTTGGCACTGCTGGTGGGAACGCAAACTGGTGCAGCCACTCTGGAAAAGAGTATGGAGGTTCCTCAAACAATTAAAAATAGAACTACCTTACGACCCAGCAATTGCACTACTAGGCATTTACCCAAGGGATACAGGTATGCTGTTTCAAGGGGCACATGCACCCCCATGTTTACAGCAGCACTATCAACAATAGCCAAAGTATGGAAAGAGCCCAAATGTCCATCGATGGATGAATGGATAAAGAAGATGTGGTATGTATATACAATGGAGTATCACTCGGCAGTCAAAAAGAATGAAATCTTGCCATTTGCAACTCTGTGGATGGAACTAGAGGGTATTATGCCAAGCGAAATTAGTCAGAGAAAGACAAATATCATATGACTTCACTCAGATGAGGACCCTAAGATACAAAACAGATGAACATAAGGGAAGGGAAGCAAAAATAATGTAAAAACAGGGAGGGGGACAAAACCTAAGAGACTCATAAATATGGAGAACAGAGGGTTACTGGGGGGTGTGTGGGAGAGGCGGTGGGCTAAATGGGTAAAGGGAATTAAGGAATCTACTCCTGAAATCATTGTTGCACTATATACTAACTTGGATGTAAATTAAAAAAAAAAATAAAGAGAAAGGAAAAAAAGAGTCTGCTTTTTATCTTTTTTTCTTTGTTTTATTTCTTAAATTCCACATATGAGTGAAATTATGTGATATTTGTCTTTCTCTGTTTGACTTTTTTCAATTAGCATTATACCGTCTAGGTCCACCCATGTCATTGCAAATGGCAAGATTTAATTCTTTTTAATGTCTGAGTAATATTCCATTGATAGCACATCTTCTTTATCCATTCATCTACTGATGAACACTTGGGCTATTTCCCTATCTTGGCTATTGCAAATGCTACAATAAACATAGGGATGCATATATCTTTTCAAATTAGTGTTCTCATTTACTTTGGGTAAATATACAGGAGTAGAATTACCTGATAATTGTATTTTTAATTTTTTGAGGAACTTCCATACTGTTTTCCACAGTGGCTGCATCAATTTGCATTTTCACCAAGAGTTCCATATCAACAAACCATAAAATTCTTAGAAGAAAACACAGGCATTACTTTCTTTCACATCAGCCACAGAAACATTTTTCTCTAGATCCGTCTCCTCAGGCAAGAGAAACCAAACCAAACTAAACTACTGGGGCTACACCAAAATAAAAAGCTCTTGAACAGCAAAGGAAACCATCAACAAAACAAAAAGATAACCTACAGAATGGGAGAAGATATTTGCAAATGATATATCTGATAAGGGGTTGGTATCCAAAATATATAAAGAATAGAAATAAACACCAGAAAATGTAATCCAATCTAAAAATGGGCAGAGGACCTGAACAGGCATTTTTCCAAAGCAGGTATGTCTATTTTTTAAGTTTCTTTTTTCAGATAATCAGTTTTTATTTTATTGACCCTTTCTTTAGGTTCTGTTATTTTCTTCTGTATGTTTTAAGTTTACTTTGTTTTTCTTATTCTAGCATCCTAAACTTAAAATGTAATTCATTTATTTTCTTCCTCTGCTTTGTTTACTTTATCTTTTTCTAGCATCCTAAACTTAAAATGTAATTCATTTATTTTTCTTTTTTGGGGGTGAGGGGGACTTTCCAATGACCTGGTTTGTTAATAGTTGGTGTGTAAACATGGAGGAGGTACTCAGCAAAATTGAGGGGCACAGGAAAGCATCCACCTGCTGACAAACACTCTTACAGTCTGTGAGCAGCTATTCACAAAGTCCAGTATGTGGAAGCAGACAAAGGAACAGCTGTACCATGGCTCTTCCATAAGAGTAATTTGATGTGCTCTGTAAATGGCAGTCTTTGACCTCATTTAAAGCAGTTAACAACTCAGGAAACAACAGATGTTGGTGAGGATGTGGAGAAAGGGGAACCTTCTCGCACTGTTGGTAGGAATGCAAACTGGTCCAGCCACTCTGGAAAAAAGTGTGGAGGTTCCTCAAAAAATTAAAAATAGAATTACCCTATGACCCAGCAATAGCACTACTAGAAATTTATCCAAAGGATACAGGAGTGCTGATTCATAGGGGCACATGTGCCCCAATGTTTATAGCAGTGCTATCAACAATAGCCAAATTATGGAAAGAGCCCAACTGTCCATCAACTGAAGAATGGATAATGAAGATGTGGTTTATATATACAATGGAATACTACTTGCCAATGAAAAAAATGAAATCTTGCCATTTGCAACAATGTGGATAGAACTAGAGGTATTATGCTAAGTGAAATAAGTCAGTCAGAGAAAGACAGATATGTTTCCACTCATATGTGATATTTGAGAAACTTAACAGAAGACCATGGGGGAAGGGAAGGGGAAAAACAGTTATAAACAGAGGGAGGCAATCCATAAGAGACTCTTAAATACAGAGAACAAACTGAGGGCTGATGGGGGTTGGAGAGGGAGGAGAAAATGGGTGATGGGCATTGAGGAGGCCACTTGTTGGGATGACCACTGGGTATTGTATGTAAGTGAATCATGGGAATCTATTCCAGAAGCCAAGAGCATACTGTATATACTGTATGTTAGCTAGCTTGACAATAAACTATATTCCAAAACAAAGTCACATCTGAATCTATATTGGATTAGGGAATCTAACGGTTTCTTTGTGAACTTTCTTAAATTTTAATTTTAATTGTTATCTGTGCAACAGTGTTTTTTTTTTTTAAGTTATTTGTTTTGAGAAGGGGTGGGAGGGACAGAGAGAGAGAGAATCCCAAGCAGGCTCAGTGGTGTCAGCACAGAGCCCGATGGAGGGAGTCTCGATCCCACAAACTGTGAGATCATGACCTGAGCCCAGATCAGGAGTCGGACACTTAATTGACTGAGCCACCCAGGTGTCCTGCAACAGTGCTTTAAAAGTCAAATAGTCCAAAGTCTTTGGTGGTGAAACCTTCAATCAAGACACCATAAATCATCAGTGAGCTTCATGTCTTTTCCCCATTTATACTTATCTGTTAAGAGCAAACCACTTTGGCCCAACTTGGATGTTCTTTTATTTTTTTAATTTAATTTTATTATTTTTTAATTTACAACCAAATTAGCATATAGTGCAACAATGATTTCAGGAGTAGATTCCCTAGTGCCCCTTACCCATTTAGACCATCCCCCCTCCCACACCCCCTACAGTAACCCTCTGTTTGTTCTCCACATTTATGAGTCTCTTATGTTTTGTCTCCCTCCCTGTTTTTATATTATTTTTGTTTCTCTTCCCTTATGTTCATCTGTTCACCAACTTGGATGTTCTATTATTCACCATTTACTATAGAGTGAGGTGGTGTAGAAGAGGACAAACTCTTTTTAACAATCTTGGATTCTCCACCCTCTGACAACTGTCAGAGCATCCTGCTCCCAAGGAAGAATCTTGTGAGAGCAAAGCAAATAAGCAATCTTTTGTGTTTTCATCAATGATGAAAACTTTTGCTCTTTTCTGTTTTCCTGTGATTCCAGTTAGGTGTTTATTATTCTTTCTCATTCTGTTCTCCATGTCCCATACTTCTTTCATATTTTTCATCACCTTATATCTCTTTGCTACATTCTGGATAGTTACAATCATTTATTCACAAATATTTACCGAACACTTATTAGGTGGCAAGCACTGTTTCAGGCACTTGGGTAACTCAGTAAACAAAATAAATACATCCCTGCCCAGAAGGAGCTTTTATTTAAAAAGACAAAATAGGGAAACAGACAGTGAGTGATGAACATAACAAATGGCTAAACTATGCAGAATGTAGGAAGTGAAAATGCCATCTTAAAAAGAAGGGAGTAAGGTAATTCCTTCTCTGTTTTTTTTCCTTCAGAAGAAAATTTTATTTTCCTGTAATGAGATCATTGTTTATGTCAGAAACTTCTGTTTCAGAGCATAAGTGAAACAAAGCTGCATAATGTCTGTCATGCCAGTTATGTGTTATATATACACTTCAGGAAGTCTTAAATTCTTATTAGGTGCAATACTTGCTAGGAAAATTCACATCTCCCCACATTTCTTTTTTCTTTAATCACTTTATTGAGGTATGATTGGCATATGAAAATCTGTGTATATTTAATGTATACAACTGAATGAGTTTGTAGTTAAGTATATACCTGTGAAACTATCACCACAATCTGTGCTATAAACATATCCAACACCTCCAGAAGTTTCTTCCCACTCTATTAATTATTAATATTTATTTATAGTGTGAGATAAGAATATAACATTCTGCCCTTTGAGCAAATTTTTTTTTTTTTTTTTTTTTTTTAAATTTTTTTTTTCCACGTTTTTTATTTATTTTTGGGACAGAGAGAGACAGAGCATGAACGGGGGAGGGGCAGAGAGAGAGGGAGACACAGAATCAGAAACAGGCTCCAGGCTCTGAGCCATCAGTCCAGAGCCCGACGCGGGGCTCGAACTCACGACCGCGAGATCGTGACCTGGCTGAAGTCGGACGCTTAACCGACTGCGCCACCCAGGTGCCCCGAGCAAATTTTTAAAGTATACAACACAGTATTGTTAACCATAAGTACTATGCTGTGCAGTAGAGCTCTAGGACTTACTTATCTTGTGTAACTGGAACTTTGTCTCTAATACCTCCCCATTTTCCTCTCCCCCCCAGGCTCTGACAACCATCATTTTACTCCCTGATCCTATGAGTTTGACTATTTTAGATTCCTCATATAAGTGGTATCATGTAATATTTGTCCTTCTATGTCTGGCTTATTTCAAAATATAATGTCTTCCAAGTTTATCTATGTTGTTGCAAATGGGAGGGTGTCTCTCTTTTGTTAAGGTTGAACAATATTTCACTGCATGTATATGCCACATTTTCTTTACCCATTCATCCACTGATGAGCATTTAGGTTATTTCAATGTCTTTGCTAGAGTAAATAATGTTGCAATGAACATGGGAGTGTAGCTATCTCTTTGAGATCCTAATTTAAATTCCTTTGGATGTACACCTAAAGGTGGGATTGATGGATCATAGAGTAGTTCTATTTTCTATTTTTAAATTTTTATTTATTTTTATTTTAAATTTATTTATTTAAATTCAAGTTAGTTAACATACAATGTAGTATTAGTTTCAGGAGTAGAACCCAGTGATTTATCACTTACATAGAACACCCAGTGTTCATCCCAACAACTGCCCTCCTTAGTACCCATCACCCATTTAGCCCATCCCCCCACCCACCTCCCCTCTGTTCTCTGTAATTAAGAGTCTCTTATGGTTGGCCTCCCTCTCTGTTTTTGTCTTATTTTTCCTTCCCTTCCCCTATGTTCATCTGTTGTGTTTCTTAAATTCCACATATGAGTGAAATCATATACTTATCTTTCTCTAATTTCTATTTTTTGAGGAACCTCCATACTGTTTTCCATACTGGCTGTACCAATTTATGTCACTAACATGTGTACAAGGGTTCCCTTTTCTCCACATCCTTCCCAACACTTTTGTCTTTTGTTTTTTGATGACAGATATTCTAATAGGTGTAAGGTGATATTTCATTGTGATTTTGATTCACATTTCCCTGATGATTAGTCATGTTGAACATCTTTTCATACATCTGTTATCTATGTATTTGTCTCCTTTGGAGAAATGTCTATTCAGTTCCTTTGCCTATTTTTTAAATGGGTTACCTGGGTTTTTTTCACTACTGAGTGGTTAGGAATTCCTTATATATTTTGATTATTAACACTTTATCATATATATGGTTTGCAAATATTTTCTCCAATATCATAGGTTGTTTTTCCATTTTGTTGTCTGTTTCCTCTGCTGTGCAGAATGAAATTTTTTAGTCTGATAAAATCCCACTTGTCTATTTTTGCAACAAAACTTATGTTTTTGGTGCCATATCCAAAATATCATTGCCATAGCTAATGTCAATAAGCTGTTTCTCTGTTGTCTTATAGAACTTCTTCTTATATAAGTTTTAAGATTTAATGTCTTATGTATTAAGTCTTTAATCCATTTTGAGTTAATTTTTATGAATGGTATGAAAAATTTCATTCTTTCACATGTGAATATACATTTTTCTTAACACCATTTATTGAAGAGACTATCCTTCTCCCCATTGTGTATTCTTGGTACCCTTACAAAGATCAGTTGATAATATATGTGTAAGTTTATTTCTGGCTATTCCATTGGTCATTATGTCTGTTTTTATGCCAGGATCATACTGTCTTGATTACTGTAGCTTTGTAATATATTTTGAAATCAAGTAGTATAATGCTTCCAGCTATGTTCAATTGTTTCTTCTCTTTTATTGGCACTTACTCCCCAATCTTAAATGAATTCCTAAATTACTTGACAGTAGTACATTGTGCGTGTTAGGTATATATAAAATGTTTTCTTAATGACTGAAATATTCCCTGTGTTTTGTCCTTTGCTCTTTACATATGTTCTTACTTTCTCAGATAGCCTTGTTTCTGCATGCAGAAACTATTCCCATGAAAATTCTCATCTTCATCTGTGACATCTCACCTGCATCCCAGATGCCCTCACCACATGGCCTGGGTTGTTTAGCTATCACTTCAACGTTTATTTATTTTTGGGACAGAGAGAGACAGAGCATGAACGGGGGAGGGGCAGAGAGAGAGGGAGACACAGAATCGGAAACAGCCTCCAGGCTCTGAGCCATCAGCCCAGAGCCTGACGCGGGGCTCGAACTCACGGACCGCGAGATCGTGACCTGGCTGAAGTCGGATGCTTAACCGACTGCGCCACCCAGGCGCCCCTAGCTATCACTTCAAACTCAACATAGCCCAAATTGAACTCATCACTTCTTTCACTCAGCTGGCTTCAGTAATTATAGCATCACTCTTCTTGTCTCCAAGGTAAAAAAAAAAAACCACATCACTGAGTTATAGGTTTTATAAATAGAGAGAAAAAGAGATAAAAGGAGTAACTAAGTTTATTGTTATAATTAGTAGACTACTCATCCATTCAATAAGTAATTACTGAGTACCTACCATGTGCCAAAACTCTCTCAGATACGTTCAGAGAATTAAAAAAAAATCTCTGTTCTCATAGTGCTTACAGTCCAGTGATGGAACACAGACAATAAAAAGGTAAATATATAAACTATTTAGTATGCTAGATGGTGTTAAGTGCTAGGGAAAAATACAAAAGAAGGAAGAGACACTGAGAATGTGCATGTATATGTGGGAGATGGTGGCAATGATGGTTTCAATTCGATTGTGTGGCCAGGAAAAGCCTGAAAGGGTGACACTTGAGTAAAAACCTGAAGAAGGTATCATTCGTTGTATGGAAGCCAATTTGACAATAAAGTATATTAAAATAAAATGAAAAAAAATTTTGTGACTGCAAAAAAACAAAAACAAACCCAAAATACAAAACCTGAAGAAGGGGAGGATGCAAGCACCATGAAGACATCCAGGAAACAGATGTAAAGAAAGTGCCTAAAGTAGAAATGTGTTATATTTTCAGGAGGCCATTGTAGAGTGATCAAGTGGGGAATGATAGGAAATCAGGGTATAGAGGTGATCAGCTGGGTCCACACCTTACAGGGCATGATGTTGTATCTTCCTTAATCTTACTACTAGCCTCCTTATCCTGGGGATTTACCGTTTCATGTATGCAACAGCTTCTAACTTATCTGTTTTTCTAGTTTAACCTATATATTACCACTGTGATAATCTCAAATCACCACCTTCAACATGTCATTCATGTTATTCCCCTGTTCAAGAATTCTTACGGGTTATCTAATCCATCAAATCTAAATTAGTGTGTTGGGTTTTCAGGGCTATCCTAGATATATTTAATCTTGTCTCTAACACATCTTTTGATCGGACATTTACTGAATTCTTTCATTGTTAAAGGGGCTATGAGCAAAGATGGGTAAGAAACAGGTTCAAGACCTGGAGTTTACTGTCAATACAAACCTTTTCCTAGCTCTAATAACCTCTTCTAATTTCCTACATACATACATTGATATCTTTACTGTGTCTGACTCATGCTTTTGCCTTTGGTACTTTCTGTGCTTGAATATCTTCTCTCCTAAACTTACAATAAAATTCAAAATTCTTTTGTGGCTATAAGGCCCTGCGTAATCTGGTACCTCACTATCTCTTCAATACCCTCTTGTGATATCCTTTCCTTCTCTTACTCGAAACATTCCAGGGATACCAACCACCATTCAATTCTCTGTATATACCAAGTTTTTTCCTTGCATCTATGCCTTCTTCTGCCTAGATCACATTATCCACTCTTTATGTTTACATGAGTAAACATAAGGATTTACATGACTTACATCACTTTAAGTCTCAGCATGGATGCCCTAAGAGCCTCCCCTCACTCCAGTCTACATGAGGTTTCGGAGCATGCTGCATGACTTTCCTTCATAGCACCTATCACACTTTTCAAACTACATACTTATTCATTTAATCATGTGTTTGGTGATCTCTCTAGTAGAGACAGCTAGTCTCTCTACTACAGCATAAGCTCCAGAAAGACAAGCAGATATTTCTCTTGCTTATCTCTTGCTCATCTATCCCAAAGGATAAAAGATGGTAAATAAATACCTGTTGAACAATGAATTAGTACCCTATCCAGATCCTGGCTAATCTTTAATTCAACAACTTTCATTTTCTCCAAGAGCCCTTTCTGGCTTCTCAGTCTTTTAATGATCCTTCTCTTCTCTGACTTCTTTTTCCTTTTTCTTCTTCTTATTTTAAATGTCAATATATTTTTCAGAGAGAGGGAGAGCACAAGCAGGGAAGGGACCGAGAGAGGTGGACAGAGGATCCAAAGCAGGCTCTGCACTGACAGGAGCAAGCCCCACAGGAAGCCCAAACTCATGCATGGTGACATCATGACCTGAGCCAAAGTCTGATGCTCAACGGACTGAGCCACCCAGGCATCCCTTTGTTTTATTTTATGTTAATTTATTTATTTTGAGAGAGAGAGAGAGAAAGAGAGAGAGAGAGCGCATACGCATGCGTGCGGGTCGGGGGAGGGGCAGAGAGAGAGAAGGAGAGAGAGAATCCTAAGCAGGCTCCATGCTGTCAGTGTGGCCTCTGATGTGGGGCTCGATCCCACAAACTGTGAGATCATGACCTGAGCTGAAATCAAGAGCTAGGATACTTAGCTGACTGAGTCATCCAGGCACCCCCTCTTTTATCTCTTTAAAAATAGTTCTTTGAATAGAGTTCAAAACCTTGGTGATGGCTGATGTGGTCACCATGACAGGAAAAGCCATTTCTCTCAGTGTATTACATTGTAAAGCTGATTGTATTTCTTTCCCAAACTATACAGTTTAATCCTAAATACAAAGCAAGGTCTGAAATGCGACTGATTAGAAAAATATATAAAACAACCAATGATTTAGGACTTCCATTTTTTTAACTTAAAAGACTCTGTAAAAGCTTCTATCTGAAAGGTTATTTTTTGTTTGTTTTTTCCTGACTGCTTAGTGTGCTTAAAAGTCTTGCTGCATGTAGACATATGCTTTAATCCTACTTTACCACTCAGCTTTGGGACTTAAAATCAGGAAAACATGTTTCCCACCTTTTAGAAATCCTATAATGTCCTGTACAGACCTCTTCAGGGTCAATGACATTCCTTTTTAACCCATAAATCACAAGAAGTCATTACAGAGGCCCCAAAAAAGAAATTCTTAGTAAATGCTTGATAAACTGTTCAATTAAATAAAAATTTCTTGATTCACAGAAGATTGATTGGTACTTATTTGACAGATGCACTTATCCATTCATTCACTCAATAAATAGTTATCTAATGATCCAATATCCAAAATTCTGTGCTTAGCACTCACTGGGGAGAAATGGTACAAAGAAAGCTGTTACAAAGAAATGGTACATAAGAAAGCTCCCATTCCAATGGGGAAAATCTACATGCATGTGTACATTACAATGTAATATCTAGTATGGGATAAAGCTAGGTTCAGGGTGTCATCATGGGCACAATGAAGTCCTAGGGCCTTATTCTACCCATAAATACTGAGGAGAGTTTCACATAGTTGAGTTTTAAAAGATAGGAGTTTAACAAGCCAACAAGGGTAGGGAGGCATGAAAGAGCAAGGCATGTTTAGGGAAAGATACTGAAGTCATCACAATGCGGGAAATAAAACTAAAGAAATAGAATTATATCATGCTGGGCCTTTTATGCCACACTAAATAACAAGAGCTTTAGGTTAAGTGGGAGCTGAGGTGAACAGTTTGCATTTTTTAAAAGATAAATATGGGGGTGCCTGGGTGGCTCAGTTGGATAAGCGTCGGACTTTGGCTCAGGTCATGGTCTCATGGTCTGTGAGTTTGAGCCCCACGTCAGGCTTTGTGCTGACAGCTCAGAGCCTGAGCCTGCTTCTGATTCTGTGTTTCCCTCTCTCTCTGCCCTTCCGCCGCTCATGCTCATGCTCTGTCTCTCTCCCTCAAAAAATAAACATTAAAAATATATATTAAGCTTATGGAGAAGATGGCGGTGTAGGAGGACGCTGGGCTCACCGCACGTCCTACTGATCACTTAGATTCCACCTACACCTGCCTAAATAACCCAGAAAACCACCATAAGACTAGCAGAACGTAGTCTCCGGAGCCAAGCGCAGACGAAAGGCCCACAGAAGAGGGTAGGAAGGGCAGAGAGGTGGTGCGCGCTGCACGGACTGGCGGGAGGGAGCCGGGGGGGAGGGGCAGCCTGCCAGCCAAGCAGAGCCCCTGAGTCTGGCTTGCAAAAGCAGAGGGGCCGGAGGGAGTGTGTTCCAACAGCAAGCGGGACTTAGCATCTGGGAGGTCATAAGAGCTCTGCTTGGAAAGCGGGAAGACTGGAGGACAAAGGGAGGGAGAGTTGCTGAGCCCCCAGACGACAGAGCTCAATTTGGTGGGGAACAAAGGTGCTAGCCAGCGCCATCTCCCTCGCCCATCCCCCAGCCAAAATCCCAAAGAGAACCAGTTCCTGCCAGGGAACTTGCTTGCTCCGCGCAAACACCCAACGCTGTGCTTCTGTGGAGCCACCCCTCCGGCAGCGGGTCTGACTCCCTCCCACTGCCACAGGGCCCCTCCTGAAGTGGATCACCTAAGGAGAAGCGAGCTAAGCCTGCACCTCCTGCCTCCGTGCACCTTGCCTACCCACCCCAGCTAATACACCAGATCCCCAGCACCACAAGCCTGTCAGTGTGCAAGTAGCCCAGACGGGCCACGCCACCCCACAGTGAATCCTGCCCCTAGGAGAGGAGAAGAGAAGGCACACACCAGTCTAACTGTGGCCCCAGGGGTGGGCTGGGGGCAGACATCAGGTCTGACCACGGCCCCGCCCACCAACTCCTGTTATACACTACAGCACAGGGGAAGTGCCCTGCAGGTCCGCACCACTCCAGGGACTATCCAAAATGACCAAACGGAAGAATTCCCCTCAAAAGAATCTCCAGGAAATAATAACAGCCAATGAACTGATCAAAAAGGACTTAAATAATATAACAGAAAGTGAATTTAGAATAATAGTCATAAAATTAATCGCTGGGCTTGGAAACAGTATAGAGGACAGCAGAGAATCTCTTGCTACAGAGATCAAGAGACTAAGGAACAGTCAGGAGGAGCTGAAAAACGCTTTAAACGAAATGCAAAATAAAATGGAAACGACCACGGCTCGGATTGAAGAGGCAGAGGAGAGAATAGGTGAACTAGAAGATAAAATTATGGAAAAAGAGGAAGCTGAGAAAAAGAGAGATAAAAAAATCCAGGACTATGAGGGGAAAATTAGAGAACTAAGTGATACACTAAAAAGAAATAATATATGCATAATTGGTATTCCAGAGGAGGAAGAGAGAGGGAAAGGTGCTGAAGGTGTACTTGAAGAAATAATAGCTGAGAACTTCCCTGATCTGGGGAAGGAAAAAGGCATTGAAATCCAAGAGGCACAGAGAACTCCCTTCAGACGCAACTTGAATCGATCTTCTGCACAACATATCAGTGTGAAACTGGCAAAATACAAGGATAAAGAGAAAATTCTGAAAGCAGCAAGGGACAAACGTGCCCTAACTTACAAATGGAGACCTATAAGACTCGTGACTGATCTCTCTTTTGAAACTTGGCAGGCCAGAAAGGATTGGCAGGAGATCTACAATGTGTTGAACAGAAAAAATATGCAGCCGAGAATCCTTTATCCAGCAAATCTGTCATTTAGAATAGAAGGAGAGATAAAGGTCTTCCCAAACAAACAAAAACTGAAGGAATTTGTCACCACTAAACCAGCCCTACAAGAGATCCTAAGGGGGATCATGTGAGACAAAGTACCAGAGACATCGCTACAAGCATGAAACATACAGACATCACAATGACTCTAAACCCATATCTTTCTATAATAACACTGAATGTAAATGGATTAAATGCACCAACCAAAAGACATAGGGTATCAGAATGGATAAAAAAAACAAGACCCATCTATTTGCTGTCTACAAGAGACTCATTTTAGACCTGAGGACACCTTTAGATTGAGAGTGAAGGGATGGAGAACTATTTATCATGCTACTGGAGGCCAAAAGAAAGCTGGAGCGGCCATACTTATATCAGACAAACTAGACTTTAAATTAAAGGCTGTAACAAGAGATGAAGAAGGGCATTATACAGGGTCTATCCATCAGGAAGAGCTAACAATTATAAATGTCTATGCACCGAATACCGGAGCCCCCAAATATATAAAACAATTACTCATAAACATAAGCAACCTTATTGATAAGAATGTGGTAATTGCAGGGGACTTTAACACTCCACTTACAGAAATGGATAGATCATCTAGACACACGGTCAATAAAGAAACAAGGGCCCTGAATGAGACATTGGATCAGATGGACTTGACAGATATATTTAGAACTCTGCATCCCAAAGCAACAGAATATACTTTCTTCTCGAGTGCACATGGAACATTCTCCAAGATAGATCATATACTGGGCCACAAAACAGCCCTTGATAAGTATACAAGAACTGAAATTATACCATGCATACTTTCAGACCACAATGCTATCAAGCTTGATATCAACCACAGGAAAAAGTCTGGAAAACCTCCAAAAGCATGGAGGTTAAAGAACACCCTACTAAAGAATGAATGAGTCAACCAGGAAATTAGAGAAGAAATTTAAAAATACATGGAAACAAACGAAAATGAAAATACAACAATCCAAATGCTTTGGGATGGAGCAAAGGCAGTCCTGAGAGGAAAATACATTGCAATCCAGGCCTATCTCAAGAAACAAGAAAAATCCCAAATACAAAATCTAACAGCACACCTAAAGGAAATAGAAGCAGAACAGCAATGGCAGCCTAAACCCAGCAGAAGAAGAGAAATAATAAAGATTAGAGCAGAAATAAACAATATAGAAACCAAAAAAACTGTAAAGCAGATCAACGAAACCAAGAGTTGGTTTTTGAGAAAAATAAACAAAATTGACAAACCTCTAGCCAGGCTTCTCAAAAAGAAAAGGGAGATGACCCAAATAGATAAAATCATGAATGAAAATGGTATTATTACAACCAATCCCTCAGAGATACAAACAATTATCAGGGAATACTATGAAAAATTATATGCCAACAAATTGGACAACCTGGAAGAAATGGACAAATTCCTAAACACCCATACTCTTCCAAAACTCAATCAGGAGGAAATAGAAAGCTTGAACAGACCCATAACCAGCGAAGAAATTGAATCGGTTATCAAAAATCTCCCAACAAATAAGAGTCCAGGACCAGATGGCTTCCCAGGGGAGTTCTACCAGACGTTTAAAGCAGAGATAATACCTATCCTTCTCAAGCTATTCCAAGAAATAGAAAGGGAAGGAAAACTTCCAGACTCATTCTATGAAGCCAGTATTACTTTGATTCCTAAACCAGACATAGACCCAGTGAAAAAAGAGAACTACAGGCCAATATCCCTGATGAATATGGATGCAAAAATTCTCAATAAGATACTAGCAAATTGAATTCAACACCATATAAAAAGAATTATTCACCATGATCAAGTGGGATTCATTCCTGGGATGCAGGGCTGGTTCAACATTTGGAAATCAATCAACGTGATACATCACATTAATAAAAGAAAAGATAAGAACCATATGATCCTGTCAATCGATGCAGAAAAGGCCTCTGACAAAATCCAGCACCCTTTCTTAATAAAAACCCTTGAGAAAGTCGGGATAGAAGGAACATACTTACATACTTAAAGATCATAAAAGCCATTTATGAAAAGCCCACAGCTAACATCATCCTCAATGGGGAAAAACTGAGAGCTTTTTCCCTGAGATCAGGAACACGACAGGGATGCCCACTCTCACCACTGTTGTTTAACATAGTGTTGGAAGTGCCAGCATCAGCAATCAGACAACAAAAGGAAATCAAAGGCATCAAAATTGGCAAAGATGAAGTCAAGCTTTCACTTTTTGCAGATGACATGATATTATACATGGAAAACCCAACAGACTCCACCAAGTCTGCTAGAACTGATACCTGAATTCAGCAAAGTCTCAGGATACAAAAATCAATGTACAGAATCAGTTGCATTCTTATACACTAGTAATGAAGCAACAGAAAGACAAATAAAGAAACTAATCCCATTCACAATTGCACCAAGAAGCATAAAATACCTAGGAATAAACCTAACCAAAGATGTGAAAGATCTGTATGCTGAAAACTATAGAAAGCTTAGAAAACTATAGAAACTGAAGAAGATATAAAGAAATGGAAAAACATTCCGTGCTCATGGATTGGAAGAGTAAATATTGTCAAAATGTCAATACTACCCAAAGCTATCTACACATTCAATGCAATCCCAATCAAAATTGCACCAGCATTCTTCTCGAAGCTAGAACAAGCAATCCTAAAATTCATATGGAACCACCAAAGGCCCTGAATAGCCAAAGTAATTTTGAAGAAGAAGACCAAAGCAGGAGGCATCACAATCCCAGACTTTAGCCTCTACTACAAAGCTGTCATCATCAAGACAGCATGGTATTGGCACAAAAACAGACACATAGACCAATGGAATAGAATAGAAACCCCAGAACTAGACCCACAAACGTATGGCCAACTCATCTTTGACAAAGCAGGAAAGAACATCCAATGGAAAAAATCAGTCTCTTTAACAAATGGTGCTGGGAGAACTGGACAGCAACATGCAGAAGGTTGAAACTAGACCACTTTCTCACACCATTCACAAAAATAAACTCAAAATGGATGAAGGACCTGAATGTGAGACAGGAAACCATCAAAACCCTAGAGGAAGAAGCAGGAAAAAACTTCTCTGACCTCAGCCTCAGCAATTTCTTACTCGACACATCTCGAAAGGCAAGGGAATTAAAAGCAAAAGTGAATTACCGGGACCTTATGAAGATAAAAAACTTCTTCACAGCAAAGGAAACAATCAACAAAACTAAAAGGCATCAACGGAATGGGAAAAGATATTTGCAAACGACATATCGGACAAAGGGCTAGTATCCAAAATCTATAAAGAGCTCACCAAACTCCACACCCGAAAAACAAATAATCCAGTGAAGAAATGCGCAGAAAACATGAATAGACACTTCTCTAAAGAAGACATCCGGATGGCCAACAGGCACATGAAAAGATGCTCAACGTCGCTCCTCATCAGGGAAATACAAATCAAAACCACACTCAGATGTCCCCTCACGCCAGTCAGAGTGGCTAAAATGAACAAATCAGGAGACTATAGATGCTGGAGAGGATGTGGAGAAATGGGAACCCTCTTGCACTGTTGGTGGGAATGGAAACTGGTGCAGCCACTCTGGAAAACAGTGTGGAGGTTCCTCAGAAAATTAAAAATAGACCTTCCCTATGACCCAGAGATAGCACTGCTAGGAATTTACTCAAGGGATACAGGAGTACTGATGCATAGGGGCACTTGGACCCCAATGTTTATAGCAGCACTCTCAACAATAGCCAAATTACGGAAAGAGCCTAAATGTCCATCAACTAATGAATGGATAAAGAAATTGTGGTTTATATACACAATGGAGTACTACATGACAATGAGAAAGAACGAAATATGGCCCTTTGTAGCAACGTGGATGGCACTGGAGATTGTGATGCTAAGTGAAATAAGCCATACAGAGAAGACAGATACCATATGTTTTCACTCTTATGTGGATCCTGAGAAACTTAACAGAAACCCATGGGGGAGGGGAAGGAAAAAAAAAAAGAGGTTAGAGTGGGAGAGAGCCAAAGCATAAGAGACTCTTAAAAACTGTAACAAACTGAGGGTTGATGGGGGGTGGGAGGGAAGGGAGGGTGGGTGATGGGTATTGAGGAGGGCACCTTTTGGGATGAGCACTGGGTGTTGTATGGAAACCAATTTGACAATAAATTTCATATACTGAAAAAAATATATATATATTAAAAGATAAGTATGGTGGTGCTGTGGACAGTAACTCAGGGTAGGAAGGTAGTAGATTCAGGGAATCTGTATTTGGGGAGAAATGTGAAGGATCTCGGGTGACGGGGGATGGAGCAGGGGGAATGATTTCGCTGATATTTGGGAGACAGAAGTTGATAAAATATAGTGGTTAAATGAGAAAGGAAGCAGATATAGAGAGAGGAGCCTAAAAGGATCCCAAAGTTTTGACATGGATCTCTGAGCAAATGATAATGCCTTTCACTTGATTTAAGGAACACAGGAAGAAGTGTATGTGTGAGGAAAGAAAATAAATTCAGTTTAGATATGCTGAGGTAGAAATGTCTGAGGAACATATAAGGGCAGATGTCTGGTAGGAAAAAGGAAATGAGGCTCTGAAGCTCAGGGGAGAGATCTTAATCAGAGATTTAGATTTCAAGGCTAAATATTTACAATTTTATTCAGAATGATAAAATGTCACAAAAACAGTCAGAGCTACTAATGTCCTACCAGCTGCTGCTTCTTCCCTCCTGCAGACTGTTTTAACACTCATCAACCAACATCTATCAGGATATGCTATGTGGGTTTGCAGTCTGCCATGCACTGGAGCCTCCCGAGATATGTCTGTCAGATCAGCAATGAGACTTACAGTGCAAGAACAGCTGGTCCTCTCTCGAGCCTGTTCCCCCGGCTCAAACCTGTCCTCAGCACAGAGGTGAGAGTGTCCTGGCGATACTGAACACTAGACTAGCACTGTTTGATTGATCAGATTGACTGCTTTGTATCAACACTCTGTGCACCTGATCTAACACATTCCTAACTTTTCATGATCTCTGATAACTAATTCAAGGAAGCAATATATGACCAGTTTAATACCTAATTATTATGAAAGTATACATAGCTGGCATCATCAGCTCAGTGAACTAAAAAATTTTTTTAATATGAAATTTATTGTCAAATTGGTTTCCATACATTTCCATACAATACACAGTGCTCATCCCAACAGGTGCCCTCCTCAATGCCCATCACCCACTTTCCCCTTCCCACCCATCCCCCATTAACCCTCAGTTTATTCTCAGTTTCTAAGAGTCTTTTATGGTTTGGCTCCCTCCCTAACTTTTTTTTTTCCCTTCCCCTCCCCCATGGTCTTCTGTTAAGTTTCTCAGGATCCACATAAGAGTGAAAACATATGGTATCTGTCTTTCTCTGTAAGACTTATTTCACTTAGCATAACACTCTCCAGTTCCATCCATGTTGTGACAAAAGGCCAGATTTCATTCTTTCTCATTGCCACACAGTATTCCATTGTGTATATAAGCCACAATTTCTTTATCCATTCATCATTTTTTTTTATCCATTCATCATTTGATGGACATTTAGGCTCTTTCCATAATTTGGCTATTGTTCAAAGTGCTGCTATAAACATTGGGGTCCAAGTGCCCCTATGCATCAGCAATCCTGTATCCTTTGGGTAAATTCCTAGCAGTGCTATTGCTGGGTCATAGGGTAGATCTATTTTTAATTTTTTGAGGAACTTCCACACTGTGTTGGGACTGAACTAAAATTTTTGAAGGCTTATACAACTACACAGATCCTAATGGAAAGAAGAAAGAATATTGAACAATTAAATCTAGATTTAAATTCTGCTTACTAGTTTACTCTTAAAACTAAAGAAAGGAAGTAGTGTTTTCAACTAAGGACCTTACAGTTTTATTATGTGAATGGGAAGGTGGTATAGTTCTCTAATTTAGTCTAGGGGTTTTTAAAAGATCAAAACATTTCCAGCAGCTCTACAAAAAAGAACATTTTTTTCACTTTTCTTCTTTTAAAATATTTTATTGTTTCTTGAGGCTCAATTACAAATAATAAGCCCAAAGAAAAAACAACTGATGCATTAATAACCTCACGTGGACCAGGGCTGGGGTGTCTCTGCTGGGCTTAGATCTTCTCTGTGCAGTAAGCCCAAGAAAGCATGTACTGAGCACAGACACTGTGTGTGGTGCTGTGATCATGGAAAGAGAAGACACAATCCCTGGCACTCAAGGATGATTAAGCAGGGTGCTCTGGTTTTTAAACTGCAGCCCATGGACTTTCAGTGGTCACACAGAATACTGGGTGGGGTTAAGGGGCACAGTGAGATTCCTATTATTTCCCCTTTCCCTTCAACAGTGAAGTAGTTCTATTTTACCTGTTTTATTTATTGAACTTTCTCATAAAATTTAGCTTAAAGAAAGGATTCTTGGGGCGCCTGGGTGGCTCAGTTGGTTGAGTGGCCGACTTCGGCTCAGGTCATGATCTGGCGGTCCGTGAGTTCGAGCCCCGCGTTGGGCTCTGTGCTGACAGCTCAGAGCCTGGAGCCTGTTTTGGATTCTGTGTCTCCCTCTCTCTGACCCTCCCCTGTTCATGCTCTGTCTCTCTCTGTCTCAAAAATAAATAAAACGTTAAAAAAAAAAGAAAGAAAGGATTCTTCCATATACAAAAATAAGTAATAAGTTTACAAATCTCTGACCCAGGAGGAAAACAGAAGCAGCCAGAATCTGCATCTCCATAGCCCTGACCTACAGTCTTACCTGTGCACAGCAGCTGTAGCTGTCATCCCTGCCACAACTACCTTTAGCCACAGCTTTCCTAGACACACATGCTGGGAGCTACTGGTGACAAGGAAATTCCACATGCCCCCATCAGTAAATGTATCATTTTATCCCTATGCCAAAGTGAAGCAAGGTGTTTTAATTTGCAGGGCAAGGTCTGTCAAGAACAGAGGTACTGGGAAGCATGCAAACTAACTGCTTTCCTTTTGTACTGTTATAACTTCCATTTTTAATTTTCTTGTATATAACATGCAATTGGAAAAATGAAACCATGATTTCAGTTTTTAAGTAAAAAATAAAAAAAATAAAAAACCCATAAAGCACTTTGAATACAGGAAGTTTCCAAGCAATATAAAAGCATCCCCAAATTTACTTTCTCCCCACCCCACCTAGAAGATGACCACAGAGAAATGTCTGGATGCCCTAAAAGTCTAAGTTGGCTATAAAGATCATCTCACCCATCACAGCCGTGCTGGCCTGTAGAGAAACAGAAGCCTGGAATGTCTCCTTGACTCCTCCCACCTTTCACGATGAAAGCACTGCTGCACTTGCTCATGCTTAAAGGCTTCACTGCTCTGCCCAAATACATGGTCTGCTGCATATCAGACCCATTCTGTGGCCTCTCTTCCAATCCAAGGAAAAGAGGAACAATGGAATCAGACCAACCTTCCCTTCAGTCTGGAAGATGCTCTCTCCCCTTTGCAGGGCTGGAATGGCATTGAGGGCTTGGCTGCTCTTAGACAGGACACCATTAACCTACTACACTGTGAACCCTCTCTCCCACGTGCAGCAAGGCAGGGCCCAGGGTACTGTATTCTGGAGCTGGACCTCTCTGCTGAACTTGCTTTGTTCTATGTTTCTCTTATGCGTTTTCTCTAGCACTGAAGAGTTGCATCGTCTTCTCTCTCTGAGGTGGTAACAGCCAAGACTGGGGTTGAACTTCCATGTGGAAATAGGCACAGGATAAAAAAGAGGCCACACGTGACTTCAAGGTAAACTGGGATTTGAGGCAAAACTCCCTGCTAAGTAAGAAGAGGTCACCTAATCTTGTTTTTCTTTCTCTGTCATCTATCTTCTCTGAAGGCCAGAGATGCTTATGACCCAACCAATACCATCCTTATACAATCTCAACCTCACCACAACCTCTAGTAACTTTTACCTGATCTGCTTGCCTTCTCTCATATCATATAAGGAAAAGAAGACATCAGTATCTTCTCCAATGGTATTGTAGGTGAAACTCTTCAGACTGAGGAAGAAGTGATGTGGCACTGGCATCCGACAGGTTTCTCCATGACGTGGGCGCATCGTATCTACCTAATGAGGAAGGCAAAAGCAGTGATTCCAATTTTAGTTATTCATGCATTGGTCATAAATAAAATGAAAACTAAATGACTGGCTTTCCTCATACTACCAAAGGGGATAATTTAAGAGAGAGAAAAGGTGTTTTCTCTGCTAGTAAGGGAGTACTGTGTCAATATACTTGGTTTGAAGTGGGCAAATATGCAGCTGGGAGAAGTAAACTGAGTGGAGGAGATATAGGAACAGTAATTCCAACTTATGAGTGAATTTAAAGTCTCCACAAGATCACAAATTTATAAATTCTCCACAAACTTCTAAATTCAAAGTTATTTTTTGGAGACACTGTCACCCTGATGCACTTGATTTACATTGTTAGATGGTAATAGCTACCATACTAAATGACACTTCTATTTTCTCCCAGATGGATTCATTTTAGTCTCCCGTCTACTTTATTTTAATTGTGCTTAAGTAAATTTGCACAGAGCAGTGAGTGGAGACCAGGCAAATCTGCTCAGAGACCAGGGCCATTTAGATTAAAGGCAGCACACAATCAAGACATCAGGGGTGGCTATCACTGGCTGGTGCATCCCCATGCTGTGACCTCTTAAAAGAAAGAGCTGAGGGAAATACTGGGAGGCCTAGTTAGACTGCTTACCTGGGATGTGCTTTGCTGTACACTCTGCCGGCTAGATAAGTGCTATGGAAAGAAAAAAAGAAAAATTCACTCAACTGGGAAAGAAAGTAACTGTTATTCAGCAGCCTCTATATGTTAGGCATTCTGTAGTCTTTTACTTATATGTTCTCATTTAATTCTGATAAAAATCTTGGTGTAAGAAAGTGACGTGCTGAAGATCATACAGCAAGAAGGTGGCAAAGTCTGGATTCAAACCCAAGACTCTCCAGCTCAGAGTACCAACCACCCAAGTGATGGGCTCTTGCTAGTAGATTTTTGCTTTGGTGCTGTTTGCTCCACACCCTCTACCACCTCCTGAGCTGCAAGATCCAGCTTATTCAGGCTTTCTACTCTGGAGGATGTGTAGTCTTTAACTTGAAGCACCCCTCACCCCCAACATGCTGTTCCTTTGCTGCTGGCTGATGTTAGAAGAAGCAGATTCCAATCCCAGCTAAATGTAAAAGGGTTGTGAAATCAGATAAATTGCTTACTCTCTCCAAGAGACATTTTCCTCACCTGTAAAACTGAGATAAAAGCTTTTATTGTCTTTCTCTCAGTTACTGTGAGGCTCAAATTACCTAACAGGAAGCTGCATGGAACAGTAGTTAGGGACCTAAGTGCAGAAGTGAGACCACCTGGTTTTAAATCTTGACTCACATTTGTCTTTGCTCATATAAAAGTGAGGATAACATTTTGTGCTGAACTCAACCTCACAGGGTTTTGTGCAGATTAACCTGGTATGGTAACCTGGTATGTTCAGTCCCTGGTCTTGTTAAATGCAACAATGAGAGTTTCTATTTGCTCTCTTTGGGACCTAGAAGTGGGAGACAACACTCATTTGGTGAACTATTCTACACCACGTGGGTAGGAAGGATGGTTGCTGAGTAGACTGATTTCATTTTTTTAATTTAGGGTTAAATGTGTCCATTTGGAAAACTGAATACAATTAGATGTTAATTTAAATGTATCTTACTAGCCATATTTGCTAATTATCAAATATTCATGTGTATTATTAGCTATATTAGTAATTTATTATTGATTATTAATGTTCATTGATGGGACTATATGTTCCCATGATGCATATTAAATATAATAAAATAGGCCTCCAACAGCTGGGGAAATCATCACATAGAATGTATATGTATAAAAGAAAATGTATACAAAAAGGTTTCTAAAAAATTAGGCTTTCCAGATGCCTGAGTGGCTCAGTCCATTAAGCAACCAACTCTTGATTTCAGCTCAGGTCATGATCTCATGCTTAGTGAGACTGAGCCCCACATTGGGCTCTGCACTTACAGTGCAGAGCCTGCTTGGGATTCTCTCTCTTCCTCTCTCTGCCCTTCCCCTGACTCACATGTGCACACATTTTGTTCTCTCTCTCCCAAAATAAATGAAATATTTTTAAAACTCAGGCTTTCAAAAAAAAGTTTTCTATGGTTTACTGACCCATATCCCACTGGGAAGGTTATTGGCCTAAAATGCTTTCCATTGTTCTATTTTACATTCAGGGACTACACTAAGTGATTCTTCTCAAGTGGAGTTACTGATTAACTCCTAAAATGACTACCAATCCTCAACACAAATATTCAATTATAACTACATACAGGAGTTTATAGCTAATTTCGGTGAACTCCCTTTTGACAATAACAAATGTCATTCTAGATTTTAGAAGCACCAAATTTGAGGAGAATTTTCAAACCAGTCTAACAAATGTTGTGTGGGTAAAGCATCAAAACTGACATTCTGGAACCTCTTTCATGGCACCGTAGGGAAAAACCACTTCCCCTTTAGGTGGCATTCAGCTGGCCAGCTGATAATATCCCTCTTCAGAACCATCACCACCTGTATTAGGGCCATAATGTATTATTTCTGTGTGTTTGCTACCTAACTCTAGACTTTGCCCTCCCAGAGAGCAAAAAAAACCCTATCTTAATCATTTTATATTTGAAGTACAAATATAGGGCAATGTACATCAAAAATATAAATTAATTAAGAATTGCATGGACATTGCTAGTGGGGGTATATATAGTCATTTTGGAAAAAAATATGGCCTAATGTATTAGCGCTGAAAATGTTATTACCTAACCATTCAGCAATTTGTCTCCTGGTTATAAACCCTATAGAATTGCTTGCTGTTAATGTTACCATCATATTTTATAATTAATAACATAAAATATTCAAAGACCTCTGTTGAGTATATATAAAAACATTTGGCTGGCCAGATGTCTGTCTGGTGAGCCAAATACTAATACTTCTTTCTTTTAAATCTGTATTTCTGTTAATACTGGTAATCTACCTTTTCCTAGGAAAGCTTTTTTATTTCATCCAAGTTTTCTCATTTATTACCAGATAATTCAAGAAAATATTCTCTTACAATTGCTTTTGTGTCCTTTGTGTTTGGAATAAATTTTCATTTCTCATTAAAAAAATGTATGCACTACATTACTATTCTGCCAAATTTCCCCCATACAGAAGGCGTTTTCAGCCCTTTGAAGTCTTTGGTTCATTTAGTCTACAAAAGTCTACCAATATGGGAAAAAACCCTGCAACTTCAGACATTCTATTCAATTGAATAACACAATTAATTGCCTGCTATATATATTTGGAACTGTGTTAAGTATTGTGGGTCTTACAAGGAAATACAAGATCTATTTAGTCAGATCACTAATAAAACGATGCTTCATTGCTAGCAAATTTAATCAATTGATTTAAGTCCAGAAATGAAAGTACAAACATTGATCTAATAAAAACATTAATTAGCACTAGAAGATAACAGACTAATACAGTTCCCAACACATGCTAATGTGGAAAGATAACAACATAACAGGAGGTTATAATGTAAGTATTCTGTTAGATCTCCCCGCAATTTAGAAGCTCTTATATAATCTTCAAGTGTCCACATTCCCCAAAGAGGCATAGCTAATTAAAATTAACACAAATACTTTGTTGTTGCCCTTTGAAATGCTTTTCAGTTTGGGCGGCACCAGTTCTGTGTCGTTGAAAGTGCATTTGGACTTGTTTTTATGCAGAAGCAAGAACTGAGGAGAATTAGGGGATTCTTCTGGTTCTTGTCATATAGAATAGAAAATCTGTCCATATAAAGAGATTTTTACCAATTATTACCACTAAACACTTGCACAGGGGATTGATCTTTGTAATGAAAAACAAAATTTCTAAATGTAAACTTAAGGTATAATCCTATTCATAAAGGTTTTCTTGCAAAATGAGTGACAAGGAATATTATATTCAGAAAGTTTCACATGGAGCCTTTGTAATTTCCAGTAATAGATTTAAATGTTAATACAAAAAGGTTTTTAAAGGTTATTCCTTTGAAACTTCTTGGTAAATTTAACATTTAATCAAAACACTTGCTGTGCATTTACTATATGCAATTTAACATAAAAATAAGTTGTTTTCAATAAATTTATGGACTTTCAAAATCATTTTTTTCTTCTGAATATCTAGTTCTTTTATCTAAAGGCAAATACATGGGATAAAAGACAGCATAAAATGAAAAAAAGAGACTTGAATCTTTCTTTGGTCTTTTTGAGAAGTCAACATTTTAAAATTAACATTTAAATGTATTAAAAGTAATATAAGCACATAGTTTTAAAAGTTAAATAGCCTTAAAAGTCTTGCAATAGAGTAAACTGAGGGTTGATGGGGGGTGGGAGGGAGGGGAGGGTGGGTGACGGTTATTGAGGAGGGCACCTGTTGGGATGAGCACTGGGTGCTGTATGGAAACCAATTTGACAATAAATTTCATATTAAAAAAATAAACTGCTGAAAGACTACCAGTTGGGGGGGGGGGATGGGCCAGAGACACACTGATAATTCAGAAAAAAAAATGCAATTCAATCAGTAGACTTATAACACTATGTTCCACCTCCCTAGTAATCAAATGAAAATTAAAACAATAAGAAACAATCATGCCTATTAAGTTGGCAAACATAAAAAAAAGTCTTGCAATAAAATTATCAGTCCTCTGTTCATCCTGTACTATTTCCTAAGATAAGTACTTTTACCTCTTTATTATGTTTTTTTCTAAAATTTATCAAGTATTTCTAAATGTCACATTTATAAAGCTCTCTTTTTGTGAAGTTTTAGATTTATTTATTAGCTTCTTATAATGGTAGTGAGGATTTTCACATTTGTTTATATTCACTTCCCTTCATCTATCTTCCTAATATCTCCCAATTTTTGGTTAAAACTTGTTAGTGACTGTAACTTAAATATTGTTCACTGGTGAGCCAAACAGTATTTCAATTACATTTCCTTTCTTCTACATTTTGCTTTTGTTTTAGAAGTCTTAGTTTTTGGGGCGCCTGGGTGGCTCAGTCAGTGAGCATCTGACTTAAGCTCAGGTTATGATCTCATGGTCTGTGGGTTTGAACCCCACGTCGGGCTTTGTGCTGACAGCTTAGAGCCTGGAGCCTGCTTCAGATTCTGTGTTTCCCTCGCTCTCTGCCCCTCCCCTGCTCATGCTCTGTCTCTCTCTCAAAAATAAATAAACATTGAAAATAATAAAAAATTCTTAAAAAGGCAATCTTAGTTTTATTTAAGTTACAGGGCCCTTTCCTATGTTCTTCTACAGCTTTATAAAATACCTTTCAAAAACATCCTCCATATGGTACAATATTCTTTTTCTTTCAAGTTTATATTTAAATTCTAGTTAGTTAAAATACAGTGCAGTATTGGTTTCAGGAGCAGAATTCAGTGACTCGTCACTTACATACAACACTGAGTGATCATCACAACAAGTGTCCTCCTCAATACCCATCACTCATCTAGCGCATCTCCCATCCACCTCCCTCCATCAACCCATAGTTTGTTCTCTATTGTTAAGAGTCTCTTGTAGTTTGTTTCCCTCTCTTCCCTCCCCCAATTTCCCATGTTCATCTGTTTTGTTTCTTAAACTCCACATGCGTGAAATCATATGGTATTTGTTTTTCTCTGACTTACTGTGTTAGAGCATAATACATTCTAGCTCCATCCACGTCACTGCAAATGGCAAAATTTCATTTTTTGAAGTTGAGTAATATTCCATTGTATGCATATGTGTGTGAATGCATGTGTGTATATATATACACACACATCTTCCTTTTTATTATTTTAAAACTAAATATAATTTATTGTCAAATTGGTTTCCATACAACACCCAGTGCTCATCTCAACAGGTACCATCCTCAATGCCCATCACCCACTTTCCCTTCTCCCCTACCTCCCATCAACCCTCAGTTTGTTCTCAGTTTTTAAGAGTCTCTTATGGTTTGTCTCCCTCTTCTCTGTAACTTTTTATTTTCCCCTTCCCCTCCCCCATGGTCTTCTGTTAAGTTTCTCAGGATCCACATACGAGTGAAAACATATGGTATCTGTCTTTCTCTGCCTGACTTATTTCACTTAGCATAATACCCTCCAGTTCTATCCACATTGCTGCAAATGGCCAGATTTCATTCTTTCTCATTGTCAAGCAGTATTCCATTGTATATATAAACCACATATTTATCCATTCATCAGTTGATGGACATTTAGGCTCTTTCCATAATTTGGCTATTGTTGAAAGTGCTGCTATAAACATGGGGGTAGATGTGCCCCTATACATCAGCACTCCTGTATCCCTTGGGTAAATTCCTAGCAGTGCTATTGCTGGGTCATAGGGTAGTTCTATTTTTTTTTTAATTTTTTTTTCAACGTTTATTTATTTTTAGGACAGAGAGAGACAGAGCATGAACGGGGGAGGGGCAGAGAGAGAGGGAGACACAGAATCAGAAACAGGCTCCAGGCTCTGAGCCATCAGCCCAGAGCCCGACGCGGGGCTCGAACTCCCGGACTGCGAGATCGTGACCTGGTTGAAGTCGGACGCTTAACCGACTGCGCCACCCAGGCGCCCCAGGTAGTTCTATTTTTAATTTTTTGAGGAACCTCCACACTGTTTTCCAGAGCAACTGTACCAGTTTGCATTCTCACCAACAGTGCAAGAGGGTTCCTGTTTCTCCACATCCTCGCCAGCATTTGTAGTTTGCTGATTTGTTCATTTTAGCTACTCTGACCGGCATGAGGTGGTATCTGAGTGTGGTTTTGATTTGTATTTCCCTGAGGAGGAGCGACGTTGAGCATCTTTTCATGTGGCTGTTGGCCATCTGTATGTTTTCTTTGGAAAAATGTCTATTCATGTCTTCTGCCCATTTCTTCACTGGATTATTTGTTTTTCGGGTGTGGAGTTTGGTGAGCTCTTTATAGATTTTGGATACAGCCCTTTGTCTGATATGTCATTTGTAAATATCTTTTCCCATTCTGTCGGTTGCCTTTTAGTTTTGTTGATTGTTTCCTTTGCAGTGCAGAAGCTGTTTATTTTCATGAGGTCCCAATAGTTCATTTTTGCTTTTAATTCCCTTGCCTTTGGAGATGTGCCAAGTAAGAAATTGCTGCGGCTGAGGTCAGAGAAGTTTTTTCCTGCTTTCTCCTCTAGGGTTTTGATGGTTTCCTGTCTCACATTCAGGTCCTTCATCCATTTTGGGTTTATTTTTGTGTATGGTGTAAGAAAGTGGTCTAGTTTCATTCTTCTGCATGTTGCTGTCCAGCTCTCCCAGCACCATTTGTTAAAGAGACTTTTTTCCATTGGATATTCTTTCCTGCTTTGTCAAAGATTAGTTGGCCATACATTTGTGGGTTTAATTCTGGGGTCTCTATTCTATTCCATTGGTCTACGTGTCTGTTTTTGTGCCAATATCATACTGTCCTGATGATTACAGCTTTGTAGTTGAGGCTGAAGTCTGGGATTTTGATACCTTCCGCTTTGGTTTTCTTCTTCAATATTACTTTGGCTATTAGGGGTCTTTTGTGGTTCCATACAAATTTTAGGATTGCTTGTTCTAGCTTTAAGAAGAATGCTGGTGCAATTTTGATTGGGATTGCATTGAATGTGCAGATAGCTTTGGGAAGTATTGATATTTTAACAATATTTATTCTTTCAATCCATAAGCATGGAATGGTTTTTCATTTCTTTCTATCTTCTTCCATTCCTTCATGAGCTTTCTGTAGTTTTCAGCATACAGATCTTTTACATCTTTGGTTAGGTTTATTCCTAGGTATTTTATGGTTCTTGGTGCAATTGTGAATGGGCTCAGTTTCTTTATTTCTCTTCCTGTTTCTTCATTATTATACCACATCTTCTTTATCATTCATCAGTTGATGGATATTTGGGCTCTCTCCAAAGTGAGAGAGTTTGGTGGTATCTCATTGTGTGCTTTTTTAAATTTAAATTCAAGTTAGTTAATACACAGTATAGTCTCAGCTTCAAGAGTAGAACCCAATGATTCATCTCTTATATATGACACCCAATGTTTGTCCCCAAAAATGCCCTCCTTAAGGTCCATCACCCATTTAACACATCTCCCACCCACCTCCCCTCTAGCAACCCTCAGTTTGTTCTCTGTCTTTAAGAGTCTCTTATAGCTTATCTCCTTCTGTTTTTATCTTATTTTTCCTTCCGTTCCCCTGTGTTCTGTTGTGTTTCTCAAATTCCACATATGAATGAAGCCATTTAATAGCTTTCTCTGACTTATTTCGCTTAACCTAATACCCTCTAGTTGTGGCAAATGACAAGATTTCATTATTTTTCATCACAAGTAGTATTCAATATATGCCACATCTTTTCATCCATTCATCAGTCAATGGACACTCCATGTGGGCTCTTTCCATACCTTGGCTATTGTTGATAGCACTGCTATAAAGATTGGGGTACATGTGCCCCTTCAAAACAGTACACCTATATCCTTTGGATAAATACCCAGTACTGCAAATGCTGGATCACAGGATAGTTCTATTTTTAATTTTTTGAGACCTCCATACTGTTTTCCAGAGTGGCCGCACCAGTTTGCATTCCCACCAACAGTGCAAAAGGGTTCCCCTCTCTCCACAACATCACCAACACCTGTTGTTTCCTGTGCTGCTCATTTTAGCTGTTTTTACAGGTGTGAGGTGGTATTTCATTGTGGTTTTGACTTGTATTTCCCTGTTGATGAGTGATGTTGAGCATCTTTTCATGTGTCTGTTAGCCATATGGATGTCTTCTTTGGAAAAGTTTCTATTCATGTCTTCTGACCATTTCTTCACTGGATTATTTGTATTTTGGGAGTTGAGTTTGCTAAGTTCTTTATAGATTTTGGATTCTAACCCTCTATCAGATATGTCATTTGCAAATACCTTCTACCATTATGTAGGCTGCCTTTTAGTTTTGTTTATTGTTTCCTTTACTGGCAGAAGCTTTTTATCATAAGTCTCAATTGTTTATGTTTGCTTTTGTTTCCCTGGCCTTTGGCGAAGTGTCTAGAAAGAAGCTGCTCTGGCTGAGGTCAAACAGGTTGCTGCCTTTTTTCTCCTCTAGGATTTTGATGGTTTCCTATCTCACATTTAGGTCTTTCATCTATTTTGAACTTATTTTTGTGTATGGTCTAAGCTAGTGGTCTAGCATCATTCTTCTGAATGTTGCTGTCCAGTTTTCCCAACTGTTGAAGAGACTGTCTTTCTTCCATTGGATATTCTTTCATGTTTTGTTGAAGATTAGTTGACTATATAGTTGTGGGTCCATTTCTGGGTATTTTATTCTGTTCCATTGACTGTGTTTGTGCCAGTCCCATACTATCTTGATGACTACAGCTTTATAATATAGTTTCAAATCCAGAATCATGGTATCTCCAGCTTTGTTTTTCTTTTTCAGGATTGCTTTGACTATTCGGGGTCTTTTGTGGTTCCATACAGATCTTAGGATTGTTTTCTCTAGCTCTCTGAAAAATGCTGATGGTATTTTGATAGGGATTGCATTAAATATGTAGACTGCTATGGATAAAACTACCAAATACTCTATGAAGTCATTTTTCTCCTGGAGACATTTCCTCCTGACTGACCCTCTGCTTTCATCTAGACCAGTTACTGTCTAGGCCTATTGCACAACTGTCATCCTGGAATGTTCCTCTGATGGTAACCTGAGAATTCTCTGCACTTCTCCTTTCATTCCCTTTCCTGTATGGCACAGGATGCTGTATAGCAAAAGATGCTAATAGCATCTTTTCGTTTACTCCCTTATTTTAAACAAATAATTTATTGTTTCGTAGTTTCCTAAAAAAGAGTTAGAGACTTTTTATTCATTTGTTTTTATACTTTGAGTGACCAAAATTTTCTTCAGGCAACTTTCCCATTTGATTGATAATATAGCAGAGTAAATGCAGAATTCTAAGACAAATTTTATTTTCCCTCAGAATTTTAAAGGCAGTGTTTCATTATTTTCTAGTTTTCAGCGTTGCTATTAGGAAGACAAATGCTATTCTTAGGACAAATCCTTAGTAGGTGACCTATTTTTCTCACTGGAAGGTTTCAACTTTAGTGAGCTAAAATTTCACAATTAAGCATTAAATACTTATTAGGACTTTTCAACCTGGAGACTCATATCTATGCTCTGGAAAAGGTTTTTTTTTTTTTTTTTTGCCAGCTTTACTGAGATATGATTAACATATTATATAAGTCTAAGGTGCACAACATGATGATTTGATACACATATAATATTGCAAAATAAGTACCAAAATAAGGTTAGTTAACACGTCTTTCACCTAACACAATTACCTTTTTTTGTTGTTGTTGGTATGGTGAGAACATTTAAGATCTACTCTTTTAACAACCTTCAAGTACACAATACACTATAGTGAACAACTGTCACCATGTGTTACATTAGATACCCTGAATTTAATCCTCTTATAACTGAAAGTTTGTACCCTTTGACTAATATCTCATTTCCTCTACTCCCCACCCCTGGCAACCAACAATCTACTCTTTGTTTCTATTATTTCAGCTTTTTAAAATTCCACATATAAATGAGATCATAAAGTATTATTTGTCATTCTCTGATTTATTTCACTTAGTATAATGCTCTCAGGGTTCATCAATTTTGCTATAAATGGTAGGATTTCCTTCTTTATTATGGGTGATTAATATTTTATTGCATATATACTGTATTTTATTTCTCCATTCATCCATCAATGGACACTTAAGTGTTTCTATGTCTTGGCTACTGTGAATAGTGCTTCAATGAACAAGGAAGTACAGCTATCCTCTGAGATCTGAATTCCAATTTCTTTGGATATATACCCAAAAGTAGAATTGCTGGATCATACAGTTCTATTTTCTATTTTTTGAGGAATCTCCATTCTGCTTTTCACAGTGACTGTACAAATTTATATTTCCAACAATGGTGCACGAGAGTTCTCTTTGCTACATATCCTTGCCACTATTTATCTCATCTTTTAAAAAATTCTTTTTCTCGGGGCGCCTGGGTGGCGCAGTCGGTTAAGCGTCCGACTTCAGCCAGGTCACGATCTCGCGGTCCGTGAGTTCGAGCCCCGCGTCGGGCTCTGGGCTGATGGCTCAGAGCCTGGAGCCTGTTTCTGATTCTGTGTCTCCCTCTCTCTCTGCCCCTCCCCCGTTCATGCTGTGTCTCTCTCTGTCCCAAAAATAAATAAACGTTGAAAAAATTCTTTTTCTCTTTTATTTTTTATTATTAAAATATAATCAACATACAGTGTTATATTAGTTTCAGGTGTACAACACTGATTCAACAATACGATACATTACTCAATGCTCACTACAGTTAAGTGTAGTCACCATCTGTCACCATTCAATGTCATTATGTTATTACTGACTATATTCCCTAGGCTTTACTTTCAACTCGGTGAATTATTTATTTTATAACTGGAAGTTAGTACCTCCTGTCTTTTTGATGACAGGCATTCTAACAGATGTGAGGTAATATTTCATTGTGGTTTTGATTTGTGCTTCCCTAACGGTTAATGATACTGAACACCTTTTCATGTATTTTTGTGTCTTCTTTGGAAAAAAGTCAGATCCTCTGCCCATTTAAAAAATCAGACTGTTTTTTTCTCTTGAGCTTTAGGAGTTCCTTACATAGTTTGGATATTAACCCTTTATGGTTTGTGAATATTTTCTCCTCTTCTGTAGGCTGACTTTTCATTTTGTTAATTGTTTCTTTTGCTGCACAGAAACTGTTTTATTTTAATGTTGTCCCACTTGTTAATTTTTGCTTTTGCTATTGTGCTTTTGGTGTCATATTCAAAAACCACTGGCAACAGCAATGTCAAGCAGCTTTGCTTTATGTTTTCTTCTAGGAGATTACAGTTTTAGGTCTAACATTTAAGTCCTTAGAGTTAATTTTTGTGAGCAGTGTAAGATAGAAGTACAATTTTCATTCTTCTGCATTTGAATATCCAGTTTTCCCAACATTTACTGAAGAGACTATCCTTCCCTCATTGAATATTATTGGCTCCCTTGCAAACATTAGTTGACCATATACGTGTGGGTTTATTTCTGGGGTCTCAATTCTGCTCCATTGGTCTGTTCATCAAGCCAGTACCATACTGTTTTGATTACTATAAATTTATAATGTAGTCTGAAATCAGAGGAGAGCCTGGGTGGCTCAGTTGGTTGAGCATCCAACTTTGGCTCAGGTCATGATCTCACGGTTCGTGAGTTTGAGACCTGCGTTGGGCTCTGCTGACAGCTCAGAGCCTGGAGCCTGCTTCAGATTCTGTGCCCCCCTCTCTCTCTGCCCCACCCTTGCTTGTGCTCTGTCTCTCTGTCTTTCAAAAATAAATAAACATTAAAAAACTAAAAAAAAAAAAAGAAATCAGGAAGTGTGATGCCTCCAGGGTCTATTGTGGTTCCATATGAAATTTAGAATTTCATTTCTAAAAAATCCCATTGGCATTTAAAAAATATTTACATTTATTTATTTAAATTCAAGTTAGTTACCATACAGTGTAGTACTGGTTTCAGGAGTAGAACCCAGTGATTCATCACTTACATAGAACACCTGCTGCTCTTACCAACAAGTGCCCTTAACGCCCATTTAGCCCATCCCCTACCCACTTCCCCTCCAGTAACCCTTAGTTTGTTCTCTGTAGTTAAGAGTCTTTTATGGTTTGCCTCCCTCTCTGTTTTTATCTCATTTTTCTTTCCTTTCTCCTATGTTCATCTATTTTGTTTCTTAAATACCACGAGTGAAGTCACGGTATCTGTCTTTCTCTGACTGGCTTGTTTTGCTTAGCATAATACATTCTAGTTCCATCCATGTTGTTGCATGGAGAGGTTTCATTATTCTTCATCACCAAGCAGTATTCCCTTGTATATATGTACCACATCTTTTTATCCATTCATCAGTTGATGGATATTTGAGCTCTTTCCATAATTTGGCTATTGTTGACAGAGCTGCTATAAACACTGGAGTGCATGTACCCCCTTTGAATCTGTATTTTTGTATTCTTTGGGTAAATTCCTAATAGTGTAATTGCTGGATTATAGGGTAGTTCTATTTTTAGTTTCTTGAGGAACTTCCATATTGTTTTCCAGAGTGCCTGCACAAGTTTGCAACCCACCACAAGTGCAAGAGGGTTCCCCTTTCTCTGCATCCTCACCAACACCTTTTCTTTCTTGTGTTGTTAATTTTAGCCATTTTGACAGGTGTGAGCTGGTATCTCATCATGCTTTTGATTTGTATTTCCCTGATGATGTGATGTTAAGTATCTTTTCATGTGTCTGTTAGCCATCTGATGTCTTCTTTGGAAAGTATCTATGCATGTCTTCTGCCGTTTCTTCACTGGATTATTATTATTATTATTTTTTTGGATGTTGAGTTGGATAAGTTCTTTACAGACTTTGGATACTAACCTTTTATCACATATGTTGTTTGCAAATATCTTCTCCCATTCTGCAGGCTGCCTTTTAGTTTTGTTGATCATTCCTTCACTGTGCAGAAGCTTTTTATCTTGATTAATAGTTTGGGGTGCCTGGGTGGCTCAGTCGATTAAGCATCCAACTTCAGCTCAGGTAATGATATCACAGTTCATGAGTTAGAGCTCTGTCAGGCTCTAGACTGACAGCTCAGAGCCCGGAGCCTGCTTCGGATTCTATGTCTCCCTCTCTCTGCCCCTTCCCTGCTCATGCTCTCTCTCTCTCAAAAATTAATAAACGTTAAAAAAACTAAAAAATAATGAAATTAGTCAGAGAAAGGCAAATATATGACTTCACTTATATGAGGACTTTAAGAGACAAAACAGATTAATGTAAGGGAAGGGAAACAAAAATAATATAAAAAACAAGGAGGGGGACAAAACAGAAGAGACTCATGAATATGGAGAATAAACTGAGGGTTACTGGAGGGGGTGTGGGAGGGGGGATGGGCTAAATGGGTAAGGGGCACTAAGGAATCTACTCCTGAAATCACTGTTGCACTATGTGCTAACTAATTTGGATGTAAATTTTAAAAAATAAAATTATATAAAAAAAATTTAAAGTAATACATTTTAAGAAAAGACCCAATAGGTCATGTTTGCTTTTGTTTTTCTGGCCTTTCGTGAGATGTTACTCTTAGTGAGAAGTTACTCCGGCCAAGGTTGAAGAGGTTGTTGCCTGTGTTATCTAGCATTTTGATGGTTTCCTGTCTCCTGTTTAGGTCCTTCATTTTGAGTTTATTTTTGTGTCTGTTGTAAGAAAGTGTTACAGTTTCATCCTTCTGCATGTTTCTGTCCAGTTTTCCCAACACTATTTGTTGAAAAGACTGTCTTGTTTTTTTCCATTGAATAGTCTTTCCTGCTTTGTTGAAGATTCATTGACCATATAGTTGTAGAAGTCCATTCTGATATTGAAGCTTTCTATTGATTCTTCAGTCTTTGTATCCTTCAGCTCCAAAATTTATTTCATTGTTTTTTATATTTTCTTTTTGTTGAACTTTTCATTTTGTTCTTGTATTATTTACCCAGTTTTGTTGAATTTTTTTTTTGTGAGGGCTACAAGCCCTCTGAGCATCTTAGAACAATTATTTTGAATTATCTGTCAGCAATTTGTATATCTCCATTTCTTTGGGGTCACTGAAAGTTTACTGTGTTCCTTTGCTCATGTCACATTTCCCTGATTCTTTGTGATTCTTGTACTCTTGAATATTTATCTGTGTATGTGAAGAGCAGTCACCATTTCAAGACTATACTGAATGAGTTCAGTGAGGAAAGATCTTCACTGATAGGTAGGGGGATGCTAGAGAATGCTATGACTCTGGGTCTAGTGGTGCAGGATGCCAAGTGTAGGGCATATGGCAATTCTGGGGCCAGGAGTGTGTGTCTCACTGGCTTAGGCCACATGGGTCAACAATAGCGACAACCATGGGATTTCGTAGAGAGGTGCAGAGGGTCTACAGTGTCTGCAATGGTTGGTGGGGTCCTCAGTGGCTCTTCCAAGTCCAGTGTCTAGGAACCTGGGCAGGCAGCAGTGGTGGTCAGAGCTAGTAGTAGGTATACCTTCAGCTTCAAGGTACCTGCAAAGTGTCAGGGGAAAGCTGCAAGACACACAGTTAATGGGACCAGCACAAGAGGCAGATGCCAACTGCACATGCACTAGCAACTGCAGGGGCTCTGGTTACTGGCATGCATTCGCATAGCTGTAGGAGGCAGTGGAGACTGGGACAGAGACTGGCCTGGCAGTATGCAGGTGCATAGCTTCAGGGGTTAGCTTTAGGTGTACCCAGCAATGAAGGCCACGGACAACTGTCAAGGGCAGATCTGGGCCCATAAGCAGCTGTGGGGGCCTTGGTTATTGGCATACAATCCTGTGTATACAGGAGTTCACCATGGGAGCATGCACGGCAATGAAGGTCAATCACAGAAGTCGGGCCAGCAGGTACGCAGCAGCAGGGGCTACATATGAACATATGCACAACCACAGAGGTCAGCCATGGGAATCTAGGCTTGCATGTTACATGTGCACAGCCACAGGGTCTAGGCTAGCTGCTGCATATTTAATGCCCCAGAGAGGGGTGGGGAGGGAGCAGGAGGTGCTTAGCGGGCTGGCATCTGTGAATGCAAATACCTGCAGGGTGAAAAACTTGGGTGAGAAAATTTGCAGGGGTTCTGTGGCAGCTTTGCTGGCCACTGGTTTCTTCAAAGGTGAAAGATGCTGAGGTGCAGCAGTCTCCTAGGGCCCATGACGAGGACCTCAGTGATGAAAGCTGAGGGGGTTTGCAGCATCTATAAGGGTTGTTCAAGTCCTCAGAAGTGAAGGCTGCTGGGATCCTATACCCAGCAGGCCAGTGGGAACCATGGTCACTCTTGCCGCATGGCAGATATGGGTAGCCCCTGTCCTTTTCCTTGTTCCTACCTATCTCTAGATGTCTCAGCTTTGCCAGTCCCTTGATGGGGTAAAATTGAAGAGGATCCTTTATACAGTGCCTGAAGGGCTGGGAAGGCTGGTCGCCTATCCTCTTCTCCTTTTCCTGGAGAGGGGAATCCTTTTAGGCTAGGGAGTTCCTTCTTGGTGCTGAGTAGTGCCAGCCTGGGGCATGGAATGATGTAGCAAAATGAAAGTGTTCTTCCTATGCTTTTTGTCTGGTTATTCTGAGGTTTTTTTGCTCCACTGTGTTGCTGAAGCTTCTTAAGTGATGGTTTTCTTCTAAGCTCTCCCAGAGCTATCTTTCATTTGTGCCTGTCTAAATGTTGATCTTCATGGTAGGACAGGGATGGAATCTTATACTCCACCATCTTGGTGATATCACTACCCTGGAAAAATTTTTAATATGATTTCTTCAGTAATTTTATTTCTTTATCTCTGTTCTTTCTTCTTTAACTCCATTATCTGGATATTGGACCTCTTGGATCAAACCTCTAACTTTCCTAACATTTCTCTCCTATTGCTAATTTTTTATTGGTGTCATCCTGTTTTCTAATATTTTTATCAAGTTTATCCCAGTTAACTCATTTGTAATTTTCTAGAACTCCTTCAATTGCTTCTTAGATTGTTCCACTCTGTTTCTTGGCTGTTTCTGGATTTCTCTTTGCAGACAGTAACCACCATTTTCTTCTATTGACTTGTCTGTTTCTTCCAATTTCCTTTCACATGTATTTGTTCTGTCTATGACTTTTATGTGGGAGGTTTCCTCCAATGTTTATTGATGTCTGGCTGTCCAGAAGTGCTGTGTAGGATCTGCTGAATACTGGGTTTCACTGTATGAAGGTTTGTGGAAGGTAATGGTAATCTCATCCAACATCTTTAAATGGTAATACCACATAATATTCTGATGACTCTGAAGTTGTTATATCTGAGCTTCACTTCTGAACACCAGACTTTCAACATCTCAGTTTGACAGTCTAAAAGTCGTATCAAACTTGAAAAGAAAAACCATACCAATGTATTGATTTCCACTGCTATACTCCGAAACCTGCCTCTCCCACAGTATTTCCTATTCCACTTTTACAAGGTCAAAGTTGGGAAGATCAAAACATAGGAGTCATTCTTCTCTGACCTTCCTCTTTTTTGTACACACATATACCAAATCAATCTATCACCAACTCTGAATGGATTTGTCTCCAACACACATTCAGAATCCAACAATTTCTTACTACTTTCATTGCTCCAACTCTGGCCCAAATACCAAAAATTAAAATATTTTGCTTGAATGACTGCTCCCTAATTCCATTCTTGCCCCACTCTGGTCCTTCTGCACACATCAGCTGGAGGGATCCTTTTAAAATGTAAGCCAGATTATGTGATTCCTCTGCTCAAATACCTTCATAGGCTTTCTGTCACACTTAGAATAAAATGCAAAATCCTCATCAAAAATAGCATCCTCTAAGCCACCATTCTGAGGGGAGGTCTTAGCCTCAAACTCTCAATCACCCTTCACTTTCCACATCTAATTGATCAAAATTCATCATTTTTATTTACTAACATCTAGATTCTCTACTGCATTTCTTCTTCATTCTTATTGCTGTCTAGTCATTATTTATTGCCTGAATCACTTCTGTGGTCTCTTTCCTTCCTGATTCCAGTCTTCTGCATTTTACATTCTCTATAGACAGAGCCAGCATTTGAAACCCATATCCGATCATGTTACTCCCATAGCTATACCAGACTACTGGACAAAGTGTAACATGGGGCTTATAAAACTCTTCATGATCTGACCCTTTCCTCCTTCTGTGACTTACCTCCCAATTATTAACACATACTTACGTGCCAAACTTACCAAATATCTGATAGTTTCCTGGAACTACCACTTCTCTATTCCATTTTGGAATGTCTCTCCTTCTTGTTTGTCTTCTGGGTGATCCCCTGTCTACCCCTCAAGGTTTACAGTAAGTATTACTGTTTCTGGAAGTTTTCACTGATTTTTCCCAGCCCCAGATAATCAGTCACTCCCTCTAACAACATCTTAATACATTTATGGCATACAGCACATATACGGCAATTGTTTGTTTGTGGTCTATTTGATCCCACTAGACTAGTTTCTCAACCTGGGGGCCATGTATGGACTTCATGGGAAAACATCAGAAGTAACTGTCAATTACTTAAAATTGAGGGTAAAACTTTGCATGCAAAACCATACTTGCATTGTCCTGGGAAGAAATTCTCTCTGATCTCCATGACCCAGAAAGGGTAAAGAACATCGATACTCCAGATGGTGATATTCTCGAGGGATGGGATAAGTCTTGTTCATCTTTAATCTCTAAATCTCATGCTTTACAGCATCATACTGAACAGAGCATAGTTAGGGCAACTATACACAAATGCTTTCCTACACTAGCAAATATACATTAGCAATTGATATGTTACTTGTGTGTTACTTAGGCAAATTTCCAAAGGTCCTTGACCAGGCAACATACTTTGTATCCTCAAAGTTACCTAAAAAATTACATTTTCCTTAAGTAGAAACTTGTAATTCTTTCAATAAACACTCAAATACATAACTCCACAAAGCAATATTTTACCCAGTCCCTTAGTTTAAGCTTAATAGTCACCTGAGACTTCTGATCTTTATTTGTTTTACCTTAAAATTTTTTACCTTTAGTTACTTCTCATTCAGGCTGTAAAATGTAATCTTCATCATCAATTAACTCAATACATTTTAGTAACAGCCAATAGACAGCTAAGGATGTATCACGTCTGTCTCTTACTATATTTTAAATTATTTCCAGGTTCAATCACTACATTAACCAATAAACTGGATCTTTACAGCTTCAACTACCTTCCCTTCTTAAGAGGTGGTGAGAGACAGAATTTTGGATGCAGGCTGAAGGAACTCCATTCACTAGCAAAACCAACAGATAAATGATCCCTGGATATTACAATACAGCCTTGCACAGTATTTCCATTTAGAAAGCAATGGTGATATGTAGTGTCAGAATAAGGCAGATCCCTTACATACACTGGGACAAAGACAAAGGAACAATTTTAGCAATACTGTTTCATAGTGTAATTAGGAATAACAAACAAAAGAAATAATGAAGTGTGTAGGAACAAGCTTACCCTGTGTTAGATTTCTTACCATTTTATAGAGATCTGAGACACTAATCTGGTCTGAATCCACTACTTCAAAGTCCTTTCGAGGCACCAAGTCCAGGCCCAAATGCCTAGTAAAGAGAAAGAACACACTCAGCATGCCATGTCCTTCAACTACTCATCTCCTTTTATGTGCCCAGAAGTTCTTATTTGCCATAACCTTGTGTACAGAGGTTGAGACATTACCCCAGCAGGGACATGCCTTTATACAGTAACAGCTAATTGTGCTCACCAGTAGGTAAATAAATGAGGCTGGGGATTTTAAGACTGTGATAGTTTTAATCCCCAAGTAGTTCCCCCTTCTGATGGAAAAATAAATTTATTCAATATCATGTCTCTAACAGATTGTTTGAATTAAGAATGTATTTTCTATAGATCATTGATAAGTCATGTTCATTTTTCTCATCCTACCAATCCTACAAGTATGCTCAAGGCTTAGTCATGCATTACTTTCATTAGCATGAAAAAATCATTCAGGATCTAAGTAGATTTGTAATTCAAACACATAAAAATCACCTCTGAAAGATATCAAACTCAAAGAATGTATGTTTTAGTTGAGTTAAAAAAATTTTGGGGGGTCACCTTGGTGGCTCAGTTGGTTAAGCGTCCGACTTTGCTCAGGTCATGATCTCACAGTTTGTGAGTTTGAGCCCCGCGTCGGGCTCTGTGCTGACAGCTTGGAGCCTGGAGCCTGCTTCAGATTTTGTGTTTCCCTCTCTCTCTGCCCTTCATCCGCTCACAAGCTGTCTCTGTCTCTCAAAAATGAATAAGAGTTAAAAAAATTTTTTTAATGTTTATTCATTTTTGAGAGACAGGGATAGAGCATGAGCAGGGAGGGGCAGAGAGAGAGAGGGAGACACAGAATCCGAAATAGGCTGTCAGCACAGAGCCTGATGTGGGGCTTGAACCCATGAACCATGAGATCATGACCTGAGCCGAAGTCGACACTTAACTGACTGAACCACCTGGGAGCCCCTAGTTGAGTTTTTATCTCATTTCCAATTTAATTAATACTGACATTGGTTATAGTAAAGACTTTACCACACATTAGTCAATATCTTAAGAAACTTTAGATGAAAGTTTAACCAAGGAGTATTACTCCTAAAAATACCCCCATATTCAGAAGATCTGGTATAACTAGGGGAGGAAAGAATAAAAGACAGTGATTGGCAATTGATTGGCAGTTAGTATGAAACAGTGAAAATAACTCCAGAGAACCAGAAATCTTGGGTTCAAATATGAAACATAATTTATATTCAGTAAATGTTAGCTCCTTTCTTACTTTCTAAACCTGGAGTCAAATGGAGTTAGGGAATTGTGGCCCCCAAAACTGCTTACAACAGTATGTGTGTATTCATGTATGAATTTTTTCTGAGGAGATAGTCAATAACTCTTATCAGGGTGTCAGAGCTGCTCTGTGACCACCCTATACTACAGCACAAGGGTTATAAATCACTGCATCTCGCAAAAGTATTCTATAGACAATGAAAGGAGTATATTTTTTTTCTCTTCACCTAGATGATGAACTGCTTTTAGAAAATGCTAGCAAAATAGGGGCACTTAGGTGACTCAGTTGGTTAAGCAACCAACTGTGGCTCAGGTCATGGTCTCACGGTTCCTGTGTTCAAACCCTGCATTGGGCTCTGTGCTGACAGCTCAGAGCCTGGAGCCTGCTTCGGATTCTGTGTCTCCTTCTCTTTCTGCCCCTCTCCTGCTCATGCTCTGTCATCAAAAATAAATAAACATTAAAAAAATTTTTTAAAGGAAGATGCTAGAAAAACTAATTCCGTAGACTCTTTCTGTGCATAAAAGCACCACTCATCTAAGATAAAACTATGTGTACATCCAAAATGCAGATTTGTTTTCTTTATAATTTATAACCTATTCATAGGAAAAGATATGAAGAGGTTAAAGAAGTTGCAGTAAGATTGCTAAAATAAAAATAAGAACTTATATGAAAAAGGTGGGAGCAAATATACTAATTGTATAGGCTAAAGCGATTACCATGATTAAGAATCAAAATTTAGATTGGTACTTTTCAGCAGGCAAGAATAAAGAAGAAATCTATTTTTCTACTAAAAGATAAAAACTCAAGTTTTTCTATTATATATATATATTATACCTTACATTATCCTTAATAGAAAAACATGAATTTTTTTTTTAATTTTTTTTTTCAACGTTTATTTTATTTTTGGGACAGAGAGAGACAGAGCATGAACGGGGGAGGGGCAGAGAGAGAGGGAGACACAGAATCGGAAACAGGCTCCAGGCTCTGAGCCATCAGCCCAGAGCCTGACGTGGGGCTCGAACTCACGGACCGCGAGATCGTGACCTGGCTGAAGTCGGACGCTTAACCGACTGCGCCACCCAGGCGCCCCGAAAAACATGAATTTTTAAAGAAGAAATAATTTTTGGTACTATGTGCAAAAAACAAAATCCTCAGTTTTGCATGTTGAGATCAGTAGTAATACACTGTTGGCTTTAACTATGATAGCTTACAGTTTAATGGTAAAGCCATGCCATTGAATCTGATTATAGAATATACTTAAGTTGATAAGACATTTAATTTTTCACCACTGGGATCCTGAGTTCTTACATCAAGGAAATATTCCATTCAGTCACCTCATATTAACTATTCTTAATTCTCTGATATTTCAGGTCTCTGGATTCTAACACTTAAGGGATGTAAAAGCAGCAGTGTCATGGAAAGCAAGAGAAAGCTGAAGCACATCCTTTCTACCTTTCTTATCATAAAAAGCAATTTACACCATAAAGATAATTTTGCAGATATGATCTCAAAGTATTTAAAATACTTTTATATACATTTAGAAAAACAGAGGAAAGAAAACAGAGAAAAGAGAGATTTTTTTTTTTTTAATTTTTTTTTCAACGTTTATTTATTTTTGGGACAGAGAGAGACAGAGCATGAACGGGGGAGGGGCAGAGAGAGGGAGACACAGAATTGAAACAGGCTCCAGGCTCTGAGCCATCAGCCCAGAGCCTGTCGCGGGGCTCGTACTCACGGACCGCGAGATCGTGACCTGGCTGAAGTCGGACGCTTAACCGACTGCGCCACCCAGGCGCCCCATAATGGCATTAGTATTTGCATTAGGGAAGTGGAATCATCCAACTCATCATTAAAAACATTTTCCAAATTTCTGTAGTCCTTCTTTTGAAACATTTTAAATACAAAAATGAATCAAAATTCCATACATATTCTTTAACCATTAGTGCTCACAAAATATATGATAGTCTAAATATTACAATTAAATAACAAAAAGACTGTGCACATATTCCACTCAAAACAGATGTTTTCAAAACAACAGCATAAGAAAAAAATTCCAATGGACCTAAGTCAATAGGACTAGGATTAGTGTATATGCTCTGTGGTTGTGTACCACACAGAGCAATGGGCATGTCTGGAGACTGGCATTTATGTACACTCTGTCTTAGCACTCTGATACACTTAGCTTGCTTGTCCATTCAACTATCCATGCAGACACCCATCCACTCACCCCATAGGTACTCTCTGAGGACCTATCATTTCCCACCAATGGTGCTGGGTATGGAGAATACAGCAGTTGTGAGTCAAGCAAATGTTCATATTCATCACACTGATTCTCCCCTCTCACTAGAGCACAGTGCCTTTTAGTTTCTTGATTTCATTATCATAGGCAATAGAAAAATTATTAATGGGTGATCTTATAAAAACCAAAGACTAAGTTCCTTCTACTGAGATAGTCTTCAAAGGAGGAAGAGTAGTTTTCCAAAGCTAAATTGGAGGACTGGCCTCACTGAAAAAAAGGCAGAGATGCTGCATGGTGAGAAGCCACACTCGTTCACTACAAATTTTATTCTGGAAAAGAGATTTCTGACTATATCTATTTCTCTCAGTGGTTTACTCTAAGAATAGTGAACAGTAAGTGCAGGGAGTGGTCAATTTAGTCTCTTCCCTGTCTTCGCAGCGTGGGGAGGCAGTGCAACAGAGTACTGAGGAGCATGGGCTCTGGTGTCAGATTGCCTGGTTTGCATTTTGGCTCTTCCACCAGGCCACACTATCTTATCTACTATCACAGGCTGTTGTAAAGATCAATCCATGGAAGCATTTAGCACACTGTCTGGCACTGCAAACTATTACTGCTGTTATAATTATCATAATTACGTGTGGCATCATTAACAAAAATATGGCTTAAATTACAAGGATGGTGATCAAAGAGATACAATATCTGAAAAAGAGACTCTTGAACAGAGGGACACAAGCAGGAGAATTAATACATCTATGTATATCTATATACAGATGTAGTACAGAGCTGAGTTTTCAAAAATAGTCTAATCCTATAGGTGCACATTCTTCACAAAAACATTTAGTCTTGTCTTGCCACCTGGCACTGATCACTCATTCATTCCAATAGTTCAATACTTTATTACCACCTACTCTGTGCTAGGCTCATGCTGAACTTATGGACACAGCAGTGAATAAAAGATATTCCTAGTCCTACATTCTTTCAGGTGCAGCTCTTTAAAGGCCCTGAAACTCTATATCAAATTATTTGAATCATATATATATATGTATGCACATATATATGTGCATTCTAATATATGTGTGTGTGTGTGTGTGTGTGTGTAAGAATGTTTTATATTCTATTTTCTATTGTATCTTTTTCTTCTGGGGTTCCTCATCTAAACCACAGAACACAGAAAATAATTTGAAGTTAATTAATCATATACAATGGATGTGTTAAGTCGCCAGAACTTAGTTCTCTCCCAAAATTGGTTGAGAAAGACTAGCGATACTAGGATTTCCTGTATGTACTGGCTTTTTCTAACGCTTATTGTAAAGAGAGCATATGGCTAATAACTACACTAATGAAAGCCTAGTATATTTATATTTATACAATAATATAATATGACATAACTAATAACAGCTACCCTTTACTGAACATTTACTTGGGATAGGCATTTTATATATATCATCTTTAAGCACTATGGGAAGTAGACAGTATTAGATCCATTTTAAAATTGAGAAAACTAAAGTACAGAGAGGTTAACTAGGTGGACTATTAAGGCAGCAGAGTTGGGCTTGTCTCAAACTATGTCTGTCTTACTCTGAGCCTATGGTATTCCCAGTTCTACCTGCTATCTTTCTACTAATAACCATGACGGTTAAGTACTAATAAGTGACTGTAATCAATTTAGTCACAATAGTTTGAGGGATGATTTTTGTGTCAGTGTATCAATCCAGAGGAAACAAATACAGATTGGTGAATGAGTGGTCACCAGGCATAAAAACAAACTTGTTGTATTAGATACATTCACATGATGCCTGCCAAGGGCAGGTATTGTGCTAAGTTCAGGGGATGATGATGAGCAAAACAGATGCAGAGAGACAGACACAGAGAGGACTGAGGGGAGAGAGGGAGGGAGAGAGGGAGAGAGACGGAGAGAGAGGGAGGGAGAGAGAAATTTAGCCATTTGAACATAACTTCACCAAAGGATTTTGACACATGCATACTTTAAACATTGTTATCTAAGATTTCTTGGATATGGCAAGTTACTAATTGACAGGCACAACACCCTGTATCAGAGTAACTCTAAGAAGTCACTGGAAACTTCTGCTAATTTCAGATGTCCTAAAGCTGGACAATATCACCATGTCCTTAAAGGAAAAGTACTGAGTCATAAGACCTTCCGAGTCCTAGCTAAAATCTACTCAGAGGAAACTTGTTGGGGTGGGGGATGGGGTGGCAGGATTTTCTGCATACTACAACCCAAGCTTCTGCTTGTGCTGCTTCCTCTAAAAGGAATTTCTTGGTGAGGGAAGAACTAAGCGGGAAGAACGGGATATGGGTGGGTTAAGATATATGAAAAATCTGAGAGAGAAGGTACAAAAGGGGGGGGGGCGGTAGGAGAATATGACAGAAGAAGATAAAGACAAGAGAAGAACTGGAAATTATGTATTTATTGGTGATTTGTCTTAATGTTGAGACTTTGGAATAAAAAGATACCGATTGTTTCATTTGATATTTATGATCAATAGAAACATTATCCTAATTCAACAGCTTATAAAGTGTTTAGACTATATTCAAATCTGTACTTTCTACCTAAAGAAGAAATACAAAAATCTCATAAATTATTCTATGAATAAAGCATTCCTTAGGTGTTTTTCTAAGGTAAAGATCAGTTAAAATGTGTCAATCCTGAATTAACACAAATTTAATTTAGCTATGCTATATAATGTGAGATTAAAGAGAAGAAACTTCTAGTAACATCTTTATGGAAGGTGCTGAAAATATTAACACATTAAAATTATATTACTAGAAATAATTTTAAAATTCCTTTGGAGAGGATATAATTAACTGACTTACTCTTTGAACAGACTTATGCAGAGATAATGGCCAGCTCATTTGAGCACAACTTTGTTTTATGCCCTTCCTATATTTCAGTTTCTAAAAATATATGAACATAACTTTTTTTTAATTTAATTTTTTATTTTTTAAAATTTACATCTAAATTAGTTAGCATATAGTGCAACAATGATTTCAGGAGTAGATTCCTTAGTGTCCCTTACCCATTTATCCCATCACCCCTCCCACAACCCCTCCCGTAACTCTCAGTTTGTTCTGCATATTTATGAATCTTTTCTGTTTTGTCCCCCTCCCTGTTTTTATATTATTTGTTTCCCTTCCCTTATGTTCATTTGTTTTGTCTCTTAAAGTCCTCGTATGAGTGAAGTCATGATTTTTGTCTTTCTCTGACTAATTTCACTTAGCATAATACCCTCCAGTTCCATCCACATAGTTGCAAATAGCAACATTTCACTCTTTTTGATTGCCGAGTAATACTTCATTGTATATATATACCACATCTTCTTTATCCATTCATCCATCGATGGGCATTTAGGCTCTTTCCATACTTTGGCTATTGTTGATAGTACTGCTATAAACATGGGGGTGCATGTGTCCCTTCGAAACAGCACACCAGTATCCCATGGATAAATGCCTAACAGTGCAATTGCTGGGTCATAGGGTAGTTCTATTTTTAGTTTTTTGAGTGTTTTCCAGAGTAGCTGCTTTCCAGAGTGGCTGCACCAGCTTGCATTCCCACCAACAACGGAAAAGAGATCCTCTTTCTCCACATCCTCGCCAACATCTGTTGTTGCCTGAGTTGTTAATGTTCGCCTTTCTGACAGGTGTAATGTGGTATCTCATTGTGGTTTTGATTTGTATTTCCCTGATGATGAGTGATATTGAGCATTTTTTCATGTGTCGGTTGGCCATCTGGATGTGTTCTTTGGAGAAGTGTCAGTTCGTGTCTTTTGCCCATTTCTTCAATGGATTATTTGTTTTTTGGGTGTTGAGTTTGGTAAGTTCTTTATAGATTTTAGATACTAACCCTTTATCTGATATGCCATTTATAAATATCTTCCCCCATTCTGTCAGTTGCCTTTTAGTTTTGCTGATTGTTTCCTTCACTGTGCAGAAGTTTTTTATTTTGATGAGGTCCCAGTACTTCATTTTTGCTTTTGTTTCCCTTGCCTCCAGAGACACATTGAGTAAGAAGGTGCTGCGGCCAAGATCAAAGAGGTTTTTGCCTGCTTTCTCCTCGGGGAGTTTGATGGCTTCCTGTCTTACATTTAGGTCTTTCATCCATTTTGAGTTTATTTTTGTGTATGGAGTAAGAAAGTGGTCCAGAAGAACATAACATTATAAGTGCTGATTGTTACATGATACCAATTTTTACTTATGGAATGAGTGTACCCATATGTAAATAGGCCAATAAATATAAGTTATATTGTTCCAATTTTTTTTGCCAAATAATTCTTTTTAAAAATTTATTTATTTAAATTGAAGTTAGTTACCATACAGTGTAGTATTGGTTTCAGAAGTGGAACCCAGTGATTCATCACTTATATATATAACACCCAGTGCTCATCCCAACAAATGCCATCCTTAATGCCTATCACCCATTTAGTCCATCCCCTCATTCACCTCCCCTCCAGCAACCCTCAATTCGCTCTGTCTTTAACAGTCTGTTATGGTTTGTCTCCCTCTATTTATCTTGTTTTTCCTTCACTTCCCCTAAGTCCATGTGCTGTGTTTCTTAAATTTCACATATAAGTGAAATCATATGGTATTTGTCTTTCTCTGACTTATTTCACTTGGAATAAGACACTCTAGTTCCATCCATGTTGTTACAAATGGCAAGATTTCATTCTTCTTGATTGCCATGTAATATTCCCTATCACTCATGCGCGCATGCACACACCACACCACACCTTCCTTATCCATTTATCAGCTGATGGACATTTGGGCTCTTTCCATAATTTGGCTATTGTTGATAGCGCTGCTATAACATTGGGGTTCATGAACCCCATTGAATCAGCATTTTTCTATCCTTTGGATAAATACCTAGTAGGGTATAGCTGGATCGTAGGGTGGTTCTACTTTTAATTTTTTGAGGAACCTCCATACTGTTTCCCAGAGTGACCACAAAAATTTGCATACCCACCAACAGTGCAAAAGGGTTGCCCTTTCTCCACATCCTCGCCAACACCTGGTGTTTCCTAAGTTGTTATTTGTAGCCATTCTGACAGGTGTGACATGGTATCTCACTGTGGTCTTCATTAGAATTTCCCTGAGATGAGTGATGTTGAAACATCTTTTCATGTGTCTGTTAGCCATCTGGATGTCTTCTTTGGAAAAGTGTCTATTCGTGTCTTCTGCCCATTTCTTCACTGGATTATTTGGTTTTGGGTGTTGAGTTTGCTAAGTTCTTTATAGATTTTGGATACTAACCCTTATCCGACATGTCATTTGCAAACCTTCTCCCATTCCATCGGTTGCCTTTTAGTTTTGTTGATTGTTTCCTTTGCTGTGCAGAAGCTTCTTATCTTGATGAGGTCCCAATAATTCATTCTTGCTTCTCTTTCTGTTGCCTCTGGAGACATGTTAAGTAAGAAGTTGCTGTGGCCTAGGTCAAAGAAGTTGCTGCCTGTGTTCTCCTGTAGGATTTGAATGGCTCCTATCTCACATTAATCCATTCTGGTCTTTAATCCATTCTGAATTTATTTTTGTGTACAGCATAAGAAAGTGGCCCAGTTTCATTCTTCTTCTTGTTGCTGTCCAGTTCTCCCAGCACCATTTGCTAAAGAGACTGTCTTTTTCCCATTGGATGTTCTTTCTTGCTTTGTCGAAGATTAGTTGGCCATATATTTGTGGCTCCATTTCTGGGTTCTCTATTCTAGTACATTGACCTATGTGTCTGTGTTTATGCCACTATCATACTGCCTTGACTACAGCTTTGTAATATAGCTTAAAGTTCAGAGTTACAATGCCTCCAGCTTTCCTTTTCTTTTTCAACATTATTTTGGCTATTTGGGGTCTTTTGTGCTTCCAAACAAATTTTAGGATTGTTCTAGCTCTATGAAGAATGCTGGTGTTATTTTGATAGGGATTGCACTGACTGTGTAGATTGCTTTGGGTAGTATCAACATTTTAACAATATGTGTTCTTCCAATCCATGAGCGTGGAATGTTTTTCTATTTCTTTGTGTCATCTTTAATTTCTTTAATAAACTTTCTATAGTTTTCAGTGTACAGATCTTTTACCTCTTTGGTTAGGTTTATTCCTAGGTATCTTATGGTTTTTGATGCAATTGTAAATGGGAACTATTGCTTGATTTCTCTTTCTGCTGCTTCATTATTGGTATATAGAAATGAAGGGGCGCCTGGGTGGCGCAGTCGGTTAAGCGTCCGACTTCGGCCAGGTCACGATCTCGCGGTCCGTGAGTTCGAGCCCCGCATCGGGCTCTGGGCTGATGGCTCAGAGCCTGGAGCCTGTTTCCGATTCTGTGTCTCCGTCTCTCTCTGCCCCTCCCCCATTCATGCTCTGTCTCTCTCTGTCCCAAAAATAAATAAAAACGTTGAAAAAAAAAATTAAAAAAAAAAAAAAAAAGAAATGCAACCAATTTGACTGTTGATTTTATATGCTGTGACTATGCTGACTTAATGCAACAGTTCTAGCACTTTTTCAGTGGAATCTTTTGGGTTTTCCATGTAGAGTATTATGTCATCTGCAAAGGGTGAAAGTTTGACTTCTTTGTAAATTTATACTCTTTTTCTTTATTTTTGTTGTCTGACTGTTGATGCTAGGACTTCCAGTACTATGTTGAACAATAGTCGTGAGAGTGGAGATCCCTGTCATGTTCCTGACCTTAGGGAGAAAGCCTTTAGTTTTTCCCCAGTGAGGATGATATTAGCTGTGGGCCTTTCATACATGGCCTTTATGATGTTGAGGTATGTTCCTTCTATCCCTGCTTTCTTGGGGGGTTTTATCAATAAAGGATGCTGAATTTTAATATAATAATTTTTAGAAATAAATAATAAATAAATAATATATTCTTATTAATATATTCTTAATCTCAGGAAACAAAATAAAAATTGGTTATGTAGATGTGGAGAGCTCTGTATTTAATTTAAACTCTTTAAAAAAGTATATTACCAGTTTTGTTTCTATCCTTGGAAGTTCTAATTCAGTGTTAAATCAGATATATATTATGGGACATACAGTATTCACACTAGGAGAATAAGACAAAGATAAAATAACCCACAAACTAGAAATACTGGCAATAATTTGCTTGGTTTTAAGACTCACACTTAAAAATCAGAGAGATGGTGGGGGCGCCTGGGTGGCTCAGTCAGTTGAGTGTCCAACTTCGGCTCAGGTCATGGTCTCACAGTTTATGGGGTTGAGCCCCACATGAGGCTCTCTGCTGTCAGCACAGAGCCTGCTCTGGATCCTCTGTCCCCCCTCTTCCTCTGCCCCTCCCCCACTTGTACTCATGTGCGTGTGCTCTCTCTCTCTCAAAAACAAATATAAACATCTAAAATAAAATAAAATAATATCTTAGAAAAACTGGAGAGATGGTAAGGTCCTGCCTAAAGTATATGAGCTTTGGGATCAGTTCTGGGTACATAACCCAGCTCTACCACTCACTATGCAACACTGGAAAAAGTACTTTGGAGCCTCAGTTCCCTCATCAGGCAAAACAGAGCTCTTGACTTGGAAATGCATAATAGCATTTCATTATAACAATACATATGTAAGGGGCACCTGGGTAGCTCAGGTGGTTAAGCATCCAACTCTTGATATCAGCTCAGGTCATGATCTCATGGTTCGTGAGATTGAGCCCTGCATTGGGCTGTGCGCTGACAGCATGGAGCCTGCTTGGGATTCTCCTTCTCCCTCTCTCTCTGCCTCTCCCCTCCTCACACGCTGTGTCTCTCTCAAAATATAAATAAAGTTAAAAATGCATAAGTTAGACCATGTACCTGCCACCTTATATAAGCAGATGTACTCCATAATTAATAGCTGTTTTTTTTAATGTTTATTTATTTATTTTTGAGAAAGAGAGAGAGAAAGCATGTGTGGGAGAGGGACAGAGAGAGGGAGACAGAGAGTCTCAAGCAGGCTTCGCTCTGTCAGAGAAGAGCCCAACACAGGGCTTGAACTCACAATCCGTGAGATCATGACCTGGGCTGAGAGTAAGAGTTAGATGCCTAATCAGCTGATCCACCCAGGCATCCCATTAGCTGTTCTTAATAGCTTCTGAAATAGATTTTGAAAAGGCAGAGCTATGATGTCTCTGTAAAGACTTATGGAAAAGGCATAAAAGTTTAAAATTACATATGATTAATATTTACTTATATTACTTTTTTCAAAGTAAGAAGGAAAAAAATTTAAAGGGTTAGTTCAAGTGAGAACCAGAGAAAATAGTCCTATTGATTTGGGGGCAATATCTCTTTTTCCTTTAGTAATGATATATGTAAAAGGTCTCACTCAAGGTTTTACATTTTCTATTGGGAGTAAAGGGATAAATGGAAAGAAGAGGAAGAAGGAAAAGAAAGAAGTGCAGTGGGATAGAGAAAAGACGGAAGAGGATAGAGAGAAGCTGGGAGAGGAGGAATAGGGGAGGAGGGAGGGTGTAAGGAAAGAAGTAGGGAGGAGGATAGAACTATGTTCCTGATTTGTATGTTTATTAAAATGGACATATAAATACACCCCCCAATACACATACACACTTTGCTGAGTAAAAGTTATTAATGAAGGTGTAACAGCTCTGCAATTTACTGACAGGTATTCTTAGTGGTGTTTGCCTTTTTCAAATATGATATAAACTCATTTCCAAGCTATCATGTATCTTTAAGTTTTCAGATTTGATTGCCAAATCTGATTGGTCTGTTCTCCATGTTTTATTATAAAGAGATATTGATACTTCTTGAATATTTCTCTTCCTTATTTACTGGTATGTATAATTACAGCTAAACTGCAACATAATGATTTATATACAACTTGGTGTCATTGGTTCAAGTTTACAATTTGCTTGGCACATAGTAATATTATTTTTGAAATTATTACTGCCTTTGATTTATTAATAAATATAATACCATTTTATAACAGTACTGTTTGTGGCTGAGGAAATAGGATCAGTAGCTATGCCATGTGTAACATACAGTATTTTGCTAAGATTTTTATTGCTGAAGTTAGATTTAGAGAATACTGTCTGATCTATGGTACACTTGAATCCATATTATATCATACAAGGAGTCTGTGGTGTGTGCCAGGTAACCCTACTGACAGTCAAGAGAGGGTGTAATTTAATGAAACAAACAAGGACATAACTCTGTCACTTCAAAAGTTCACAAATAGCCAATTTAGGGTTGTACTTTTTTTTTTTTCTTTTCTAAGGAAGAACAGCACCACTCTGGGTTGGATCGACTTTATTAGATTTTGTGTTTCCTCCTTCCTAATGTGCTGTTCCACTTTTGTAAGAACACATTCACTTGTCAAGTCCCTTCTTAAGAAAGGAGCCATGAAAGGTAACTTCCACTTCCATGAATACTTTAAAATGGCTTTAGCTGGCCCTTACACTTAATTAGATAGTTTTGCTGTTAATACAATTCTGGCTGGCAAACCATTTCCTACAGAATTGTGAAGATACTACTTCATTATATCCTAGAATCTGGTATTACTGATAAAACTTTTGAGGTTGGTGTGATTCTTATTATTTTGTAAGAAGACTTGTTTTCCTGCCTGAAAACCTTTTAGGATCTTCTCTTCATCCCTGGAATACTGAAATATCTTACAATGCCTTGCTGTGGATTTTGGGCTTTTCCCCATTCATTATATTAGGTATTTGGTGGGATCTTCCAATCCAAGACTCCTGGCTCTTTGGCTCTGGGAAATTCTCTTCTATCATTTCTTTAGGATCTCCTCTTTATTGCCTGTGTTCTTTTTCTGGAAATTATAGTATCTGATATTAGGCCCCCTGGACTGAACCTTTGTATTGCTCTTCTTTTTTCAAACATTTCCCATCTTTTTGTTTTATTTTCCCAGAAATAACATAAAATTATCTCACTGTTCTCTTTTTGAATGTTTTATTTGGGAAATCACATTCTCTATTTCTTTTTCAGAGTACTTTATTTTACATAATGGATCTTGACTCTCTCTGAGGGTGCTGAGAGATTTTTTTTTTCAAGTTCTTTACTAATCTCTAGTTGTCTTGAGGGCCAGGTTATTTCCTTCCAATGGTGCAAAGTATTTTGTTTATCCTGGTCTTTCTTCTCTATGGAAGGATTTTTTTTTTTTGGTTTCCTTTATTTTTTATTTTAACCATATCACTATCAATCTAATCTTTTCTTTCTTTTTTTTAATATGAAATTTATTGTCAAATTGGTTTCCATACAACACCCAGTGCTCATCCCAACAGGTGCCCTCCTCAATGCCCATCATGCACTTTCCCCTCCCTCCCACCCCCATCAACCCTCAGTTTATTCTCAGTTTTTAAGAAGAGTCTCTTATGGTTTGGCTCCCTCCCTAACTTTTTTTTTTAATACCTGGTGATACTCAACTGTCTATCCCAATTTATTTATTTTTTTAATTAAAAAAAATTTTTTAACGTTTATTCATTTTTTTGAGAGAGACAGAGCATGAGTGGGGGAGGGGCAGAGAGAGAAAGAGACACAGAATCTGAAGCAGGCTCCAGGCTCCAAGCTGTCAGCACAGCTTGACACGGGGCTCGAACCCACGGACTGTGAGATTATGACCTGAGCCGAAGTCGGATGCTTAACCGACCAAGCCACCTCAAGGTGCCCCTGTCCATCCCAATTTAAAAAGCACTAGAAGTGTGGGGAGTTTTTGCACATGGTGGGTGACTAGCAAAGTTTCTTTCTGGTAAGTGGAAGGGATCTGGTCATTACAATTTGAAACCCTTACATAACACAATATGGAGGGCTTTGTAATAAAGGTCCCAGAGTACACTCTTGTTGCCCAGTTCCCCCCAGGCAGTCTGTCTTTGTATTTGTTTATCTGAAATGACTGGCTGCCAGTCTTTCTACTCATGGCAGTGGGTTTTTCCTTTTATATACTTTTAAGCAATCCCCCTGCCTTTTTAAGCACCAAGGTATGCTCCTCCATGATTCTGCAAACTGCTGGACAGAACATCTCTTTCATTAGCTAAAGTTTCTTCCACGTATACTGGGCTTCCTTCATCATTAATACTCTATCTACATTCCAGCTTCTAGAAATGAGTTCATATATTCCATTTATTGCTAGGCCCCCTCCCATTCTTTTTATTTTTCATTTCAATGACATCTTGAGAGGGTGAGGAGCTAAAGACTTGTACTAAAACATACATAAAGTATATGTATGACCAGGAAACAACCTGGACACTTTAAAGTTCAATGGACTTGATTTTAAGATAATGAGACAAAATCACTTGAGAATTGTATCAATTATTATATCTAGGAAGAAATAAAATTTGAATACTATCTACTCTAGCTTCCCATGCCAAAGTCTTAGAATGCTATATATGACAAATAACCATACCTCCTGCATAAATGCAGGACTATTTTTGAATGACAAATTAGTTAAGAATATTTTGAAGTAGAGATGTAGACAGTTCCCATTTGGAGTACATGCATACTCAGATAAATTGCATGGCTATAAAATGTAAAAGACACAGAAATCACCTGAAAAAGTAAAGATACTAAAAGATGAAACAAAAGCGTACTCTGATTACTGAGATCTAGAATCAAGGAATTTGAGCTGGAAGAGACTTCACAGGATAATGCAGTCCATTATTTAATATTCCAGAAGTGAAGGGGCGCCTGGGTGGCGCAGTCGGTTAAGCGTCCGACTTCAACCAGGTCACGATCTCGCGGTCCGTGAGTTCGAGCCCCGCGTCAGGCTCTGGGCTGATGGCTCAGAGCCTGGAGCCTGTTTCCGATTCTGTGTCTCCCTCTCTCTCTGCCCCTCCCCCATTCATGCTCTGTCTCTCTTTGTCCCCAAAAAATAAATAAACATTGAAAAAAAAATTATTCCAGAAGTGAAAATAAAAATTGAGATATATGGAGAACAAACTGAGGGTTACTGAAGGGGTTGTGGGAGGGGGGATGGGCTAAATGGGTAAGGGGCACTGAGGAATCTACTCTTGAAATCATTGTTGCACTATATGCTAACTAATTTGGATGTAAATTTAAAAAAATAAAAAATAAAATAAAATAAAAACTGTGTGAGTTTCAGTGTGTAGAGCCAGTAAGTGCCCTTTGCTAAACCAAAAGAAACAACTACTCATCTTTAAAATGATCAAAGCTTAGTGCGGAATATAATAAAGTCTTTTCATCACTAAAGAGAGTTTTGATCAGGTTCAAACTCTGTAAGAACTGAGCTAACATAAAGTAACTGAAATGCCCAAATGATATTCATACTTACTCATTACCCCAGTCCAGGCGCACGGTGATATGCCGCTTAACCTCCCGCACCTGATCCTGAGTGAGGTGACCAGACAGTAGCTGCCTTCGAAGGTCAATAAGTTCGTTCATCACATGGCGTAGCTTGTAGAAAAGATCTACTTTGTGTTTCTGAAAGGGCATTTTTGGTTTTGGGTGACATGAAAAAGGGATAGAGAAAAAGAATGAAAAAAGAAAGAGAAATAGTTAAACTATGAAGTGTTCATTTCTCTGAATCTCTAAAAAAGGCAATGTAAAGAGGAGCATATTTAAGAATCTTAAAACAAAGTACTTAGCTCCTACTGTCTAAACATCTCTATATAGATAACATCTAACAAGTAATACAATTCATCTGGATCATGCAAAATACCATTTATCTCTACTCCATTCTGGACAATTCATTTTCCAGTAAATCAGAGTTACTAAACTTAATCAGAACACAAAGTTAGACTCATAGGAGTCTACAGCTGATTTCCCTGTCAGAAATTACTATGTATGTAACATCTCTGGTTTCTCTAGGAGGGATACTCAAGTTGGGGAAGGGAAGAGAGAATCACTTGTCCTACTTTGAAGGAACTAAGGTTCCAATAAAAAGCCACAATCTCTGGAGCAATATTCACTCCAGGTTTCCAGGCCTCATCTAGTTTTAATTAGCTTTTGTAAACAATATGCATCCCTAGTGTCAAAGATATGAACTCTTTTCAGTTTAATAAAAAATGTCACCTTTTTAAGAGTTAAATGGAAACATCTTAATGAATTTAATTATGGACATGATAGGGCTTTTAACAGATAAAAAGTGTAAATGCCATGACAGTAGATACTTGATGAAAAAGATTTACTTAAGAATATAGATTTAAAAACTAAAGTCTTATTTGCTCACAAGTGCAATCCTGGTTTGGAAATTTTTAGGTTTCTCTTCGGTTATAGAGAAGCATGATTCTATATGATAATTAAAACTCTTGGAATGTAACTTTTCTATAAAGAATGCTTTTTAAAGTCAGATCAACCTGTACTATAGGGTTAGGAAAGCCTCTATCTAGAATTTCCTCTAAAAAGACACTTGCCAAAATAAGCTTGATTAAAGTTAACTATAAATAAAATTAATAATAAAGTAAATGACAAACCAGCAGAATCAGCTAATATTCATGGCAATGATCTTATGATTAAAATGTTCAAGACCTCATGCTACTTAGAATTCATCTAATGGAGCATTAGACTTTTAAAATCCATCTCACAGAGAAACTATTTTTTTTAATGTTTATTTATTTTTGAGAGAGGGACTGAGTGCAAGCAGGGGAGGGGCAGTGAGAGAGGGAGACACAGAATCTGAAGCAGGCTCCAGGCTCTGAGCTGTCAGCACAGAGCTCAGTGTGGGGGTTGAACTCATGAACCACGAGATCATGACCTGAGCTGAAGTCAGACGCTTAACTGACTGAGCCACTCAGGCGCCCCTCACAGGCAAAGTATTTTTAAATAGAAGACCTTAGGAATCATGCACTCTAACTACATCATTGCTAATAGCATGAGATCCTTTTTCACTCAATGTTTATACAAAGAAAAGTTAAGTACCTTGATGGCACACAATGCTGGCAGAATGAACTTAAAAATCCTTGTCAGTTCATATAAAAAGGCCTAAGAATATTATATCATTTAGAATATTGAGATCTTAAGGTAAGCAAAAAAGGCAATGTGGTGTCTCCTTCCAGCATATTCATTTATTTTTGATAAAATAGGGCCACCAAAGTTTAAAATAGAAAATTAGATTATTTTCCCATCAAACCATACCCAATAATCCACTGCATACATACAGACAAGCATTTATTCAATCACTTGATTACAAACGCTTATGAAGCACCTGATGAATGCTATCACTATGTTGTGATCAAAAGTCCCCACCCTACTCTTAAAAACTGAGAATAAACTGAGGGTTGATGGGGGGTGGGAGGGAGGGGAAAGTGGGTGATGGGCATTGAGGAGGGCACCTGTTGTGATGAGCACTGGGTGTTGTATGGTAACCAATCTGACAATAAATTTCATATAAAAAAAAAAGTCCCTACTCTTGTGGCTTCATTCTAGAGAGCAGAGACAGACTGCAGACAAATAAATAATGGTAGTGATAAGTTCTAAAAATAAAATTATAGCAGAGTAGAAATAGTGGGTGGCAAAGGCAAATAGTAGAAATAGTTGGCTGGGGAGCGGGGGAAGGTAATACTTCAGGTAGGGTGGGCTTCTTTGGGAGCTGAACTTTAACTAGAAACCTGAATGAAACAAGGTGACAGCATTTGGGAAAACTGAGGAAGTTCAAATTTAAAACAAATTGAAAACAAAACTGGGGAAGTTTTAGAGGCATAAAAAGCAGCAAGAACAAATGCCTTGATGTGGAAGTGGACTTGGCATGTTCAGAGAGAACAGAGAGGTCAGTGTACCTTCAGCAAAGTGAACAAGGGGGGAGAGTGGTGATGATGCAGTCAGAGAAGTACCAGAGACCAGATCAGGCAGGGCTTTGGTAAGCCATGTTAAAGGGTTTGGCTTTTATTCCAAGCAAGATGGAATGCCACTGAAGATAGGGAGAAGAATGATGTGATAGGATTAAGGCTTGAAAGCATCACTCTGAGTGCTGCTGAGAATAAACCACGAAAAGCCAAAAAGGAAGGCAGGGGTTCCAGTCAGCAGGCTATTTATTACAACAATCCACAGGATTACAGTTGACTAGACAAAGGTAAGAAGCATAATGTAAAACTTTTAGGGCTTGGGGTTTTGACATGTTTTGTAGGTTAAAGCTGTCAGGATCTGTGGATATATCAGATGTGGGATATGAGTGGAGTCAAGGATTTCTCTTTTTCTTGGCCTGGGAAGCATGACTGGAGGAGGGAAACAATGTTCAATTTTAACATGCTAGGTTTGACATTGAATTCTAGTATTTAGAGGTCATCTAGAGGAGTATCTAGCACAGGAAACAAAGAAGGAGAAAGGAGTGAAATGAGAGGAAAAGTAGGAGTGTACTGAATACAGGGTTTTAATGAGGACTTTGTCAAATGCACTGACTGAGAGGTTAAATAAAATACAGACTGAGAGTTAGCCACTGCATTTGGGTTTGTGGTGGCCATCACTGATTCCTATAAGGGCAGTTTTGATGAAATTGTTGGAGTGAATTCAAGAGTAATGGGAGAGAAGAAAAATGGGAACAGAACACAGACAACTCTTGTAGAATTTTCAGTAATTGGAAGCAGAGAAATAAGATAGTAGAATAATGCTGTGTAATCAGGGGAGGGGTTTTTTTCAATGAAACAAAATTTCAGGATACTCGTATGCTGAAGGGAATGATACAGTAAAAAGAAAAAAATTTGATGATGCAGATATTAAGTCTTTGAGTAGCCAAGAAGAGATGGGTCTCCAAGAAGGGAAGCTCTGCTTAGGCTAGATATTCCATATATTGTCACAGAGGAAAAGCATAGAATACGGATAATGACAAAGGCATTTGGGAGATTTGGTGACAGGAAAACTAAATTTTTCCTCCAGGTGCTTTATTCTCAAGGAAAAAAAGAAGCAAGGTCATCAGCCGAGAGTGACTAGGGTGGGAGGGAGTGTTAGAGATTTCAGAATAGGGAAGAAGTTGTAAAAGTTCCACAGAGAGTGGTAACACAACCTTGACAAGAGGTAGAGAGTTCGACTGTCAGACGATTTTGAGTTTTGTGAACACTAATTAAAAGTGTGGTTGTGTGTGTTTTTTAAGCCAAGGGTAATAATGTATATTGAAGCTGAAATATCATGTATGTAAGTATGTATGTATCACATATATGTATGTGTATGCATGTATATTTACGCACACACATATACACACATACAGTGTTTATGCAACACATACATGCACGCATATACATACAATATCAATGCAAAAATATACTAATATACTCCTTTAAGGCATTAAACAGTCATTTATTAAGAGTTTCTAACAGACCATACTGTCCAAAGATGACTACAATACTCCCATCCCAAGTACTATTCTGCAAAAATGTGACCTTCACATGCGTCCAGTATGAGATAGAGTCTGTTTCTTCACACCTTTGAATCTAGGAAGGCCCTGAGACTGCTCTGATCAACTGAACACAACAGCAGGAAGCTAAAGCTAGTTCTAGAAGCTGCCCTTAACTTGTCCAGCAGCTTCAGCTTCCTGTCTCTTGGAATATATGCTCCTTCTGGAAGGTTCCCTCTTAGAATCCAGCTGTCATGCTGTTAAAAGCCCAAGCTGCATGGAAAGGCCACAAGGAGACACTCCATTAAGCAGTCCCACTGTGTGAGTGAGCCAACTTAGTTGCTATCCTTAGCCCAGGAGAACTTTCAGGAGATTACAGCCCCTACCAAAATCTGACTGCAACATGAGAAACCCTCTGTGAAAACCACCCAACTGAGCTCACTCTATCCAGAGAAGAATGAAATATAATAAACAGTTGCTTTAAGCCACTAAGACTTGGAGTAGTTTGTTATGCAGATAATTGGAAAAACTGTACAGTATTTTCTCCAACTACAAAATCAGTTGTTTCTAATTATATGAAGCCAGGAATGCTAACTCTGCACTAAGAATGAAACGGGTCACATCATCAGAAAGCAGAACTATTATTACAATCAATGTGATGCTAATTTCTTTCTCCAGGCCAACCCAACGAGCTCTGTGACCAGAGCTCCTAGCACTAGAGGCTGCTCCACTAGCACTGCTCTGACACCACACTGCACTCTTGGGTTTGCTGGCAGAAAACATACACCATTCAAGGTGAGCAATCTTGAGTGACTGGCCACAGAGTACAAAATTTACCTAGGATCACTTGACACCACAGGACAGTTGAATGTTTCACTTTGGCTGAACGATGCTTTTCTACTGAGACTCCTGCTCCTCAGTAGATTAAAATAACAGTACAATTAGGTTGGTGGTAAGTTTTAGCTTTCCTGCATAATCATCCCTAGTTCCTGTCAAGGCTAAAATAAATGCAGGAGAATTTTTTTAAAGGGCGGGGAGAGTTAAGATGGCAGAGTAGTATGGAGACCCTGAGCTTGTCTTGCCCCTGAAATGCAGCTATATTAGCATAAAACCATTTTGAACACCTAGGAAATCGATCTGAGGATTAACGCAACAATCTACATAATTTGAGCCAGAGAACTTGGCAGGTACATAGTGCAGAGAGGTAAACTGAAGGAGAGAAAAGCCATGGAGCCATGGAGGGTAGGGAACCTTTTTTGTGGAGAGGACAGAGAAAGAGAAAGGGAGAGAGTGCAGCACGTTGGATCACACAAGAAAAGTACTACCCCCAAAAGAAGCTGGAGAGAAAGAGTGAAAACACAGGGGACTAGACAAGAAATCTGTTCCCCAAAACCATTGACAAAGAGAAAGAAGAGGGTTTTAACATCGCCAGGATTCTATAAACAGTGGAGCAAAGAATCTAAAGGTCCAGAGTTCAGTGCCTGGTGGTACTCTGGTGAAGAAGTAGAGCAAACTCCCATGATTAGTCAGTGTGGTCTGAGGGGTCTGTGTACCACACAGGGAGAAGCAGTTCCCTAGCTTGGAGTGCATTTGGTAGAGGCCATATGGTTTCTCCACAGGCAAAAGTCCTGGCAGACCATGGAGAGCTGCCACATTTACTGATATTGGAACAAAGACACCAGAATACAGCAAAACTTGGTGCCAGTTGTGTGTTCTGATTTACCATAAACTCTGAGCCTCTGCTGCTGCACAACATTTTCAGGGACAAGCCAGGACTTGTCATTGCTGGGCAAAACCCTCCTCCAGAGAATCAGCACGGGTCCAAAGCCGCAGGGGTCTCTGAAGTGTTGGGTTTTGAAACACAGCCCCATCTGAGATAAAAATCTAGAGCGAGGTAACACCTGGCAGCCAGACAGCTTGGACACAGACAGGGTAAAGGTGGGGACCTGACGGAAGCCTGAGATAAAGGAGGGGTGCTTGATAGTGTGTCTGTGAGGGCACAAAATTTCCAAGCCAGAGACTAGAGAGCTGGGTGAAGCCACTTTTACCTCATGGATAGACCACAGTGAGTTAAGAAGCACCACCAAGTGGCGAACAGAGCCACTACACCAAGCTCCATGCTCCTGTGCCCTCCAGACACATCCCCCAGAAGACCAGCACAAATCCCTTCCACCTGCTTAGTCTACGGACTAAAGCGTGCTCCAAAGTATAAGTTCTAAGGGAACAGGATGCAGCTTCATTTGGATTTCATTCTGTTTGCTTGTTCATTTTCTTTGCTTCTGTTTTTCTTACATTGTTTTTTCTTTCTTCTTTCTTGGACGCAGAAACAACAAAATTTTTTTTTAATTTCTTAAAATTTCTGTTGGGAAGACGGCGGCATAGGAGGACGCTGGGCTCACCACATCCTGTGGATCACTTAGATTCCACCCACACCTGCCTAAATAACCCAGAAAACCACCAGAAGACTAGCAGAATGGATTTTCTGGAGCCAAGCGTAGACAGGAGGCCCACGGAAGAGGGTAGGAAGGGCGGAGAGGTGGTGCACGCTGCACGGACTAGTGGGAGGGAGCCAGGGCGGAGGGGCAGCCCGCCAACAAAGCAGAGCCCCCGAGTCTGGCTTGCAAAAACGGAGGGGCCGGACGGAGTGTGTTCCGACAGCAAGCAGGACTTAACATCTGGAAGGTTATAAGTTAACAGCTCTGCTCGGAGAGCGGGAGGGCTGGAAGAGAACAGGAGGGAGTGTTGTTGAGCCCCGGACGATGGAGCTCAGCCTGGCGGGGAACAAAGGCGCTTGCCAGCGCCATCTCCCTCGCCCAGCCCCCAGCCAAAATCCCAAAGGGAACCAGTTCCCATCATGGAACTTGCTTGCACCGCGCAAACCCCAACGCTGTGCTTCTGCGGATCCATCCCTCTGGCGGGTCTGACTCAATCCCGGTGCCGCAGGGCCCCTCATGAAGCAGATCTCCGAAGGAAAAGAGAGCTGAGCCTGGCCCTCCTGATCCTGTGCACCTTGCCGATCCACCCCAGCTAATACACCAGATCCCCAGCACCACAAGCCCGGCGGTGTGCAAGTAGCCCAGACGGGCCACGCCACCCCACAGTGAATCCCGCCCCTAGGAGAGGGGAAGAGAAGGTGCACACCAGTCTGACTGTAGACCCAGGGTGGGCTGGGGGCAGAGATCAGGTCTGACTGCGGCCCCGACCACCAATGCAAGTTATTCAAGACAGCACAGGGGAAGTGCCCTGCAGTTCCGCACCACTCCAGGGACTATCCAAAATGACGAAGCGGAGAATTCCCCTCAAAAAAACCTCCAGGAAATAACAACAGCTAACAAACTGATCAAAAACGATTTAAACAATATAACAGAAAGTGAATTTAGAATAATAGTTATAAAATTAATCACTGGGCTTGAAAACAGTAAAAAGGACAGCAGAGAATCTACTGCTACAGAGATCAAGGGATTAAGGAACAGCCAGGAGGAGCTAAAAAATGCTATTAATGAGCTGCAAAATAAAATGGAGACGACCACAGCTCAGATTGAAGAGGCAGAGGAGAGGATAGGTGAACTAGAAGATAAAATTATGGAAAAAGAAGAAGCTGAGAAAAAGAGAGATAAAAAAATCCAGGAGTATGAGGGGAAAATTAGAGAACTAAGTGATGCACTGAAGAGTAGCCATACTTATATCAGACAAACTAGACTTTAAATTAAAGGTTGTAACAAGAGATGAAGAAGGGCATTATATAATAATTACTGGGTCTATCCATCAAGAAGAACTAACAATTATAAATGTCTATGTGCCAAATACGGGAGCCACCAAATATATAAAACAATTACAAACATAAGCAACCTTATTGATAAGAAGGTGGTAATTGCAGGGGACTTTAATACCCTACTTACAACAATGGATAGATCATCTAGACACATGGTCAATAAAGAAACAAATAAAGAAACAATGACACATTGGATCAGATGGACTTGACAGATATATTTAGAACTCTGCATCCCAAAGCAACAGAATATACTTTCTTCTCCAGTGCACATGCAACATTCTCCAAGATAGATTACATATGGGTCACAAAACGGCCCTTCATAAGTATACAAGAATTGCGATCATACCATGCATACTTTCGGACCACAATGTGATGAAGCTTGAAATCAACCACAGGAAAAAGTCTGGAAAACCTCCAAAAGCATGGAGGTTAAAGAACACCCTACTAAAGAATGAGTGGGTCAACCAGGCAATTAGAGAAGAAATTAAAAAATATATGGAAACAAATGATAACGAAAATACAACAATCCAAATGCTTTGGGATGCAGCAAAGGCAGTCCTGAGAGGAAAATACATTGTAATCCAGGCCTATCTCAAGAAAAAAGAAAAATCCCAAATACAAACTCTAACAGCACACCTAAAGGAAATAGAAGCAGAAAAGCAAAGCCACCCCAAACCCAGCAGAAGAAGAGAAATAATAAAGGTCAGAGCAGAAAGAAACAATATAGAATCTAAAAAAACTGTAGAGCAGATCAATGAAATCAAGAGTTGGTTTTTTGAAAAAAAAAAAAAAAAAAAAAAAAAAAACCTGATAAACCTCTAGCCAGGCTTCTCAAAGCAAAAAGGGAGACGACCCAAATAGATAAAATCATGAATGAAAATGGAATTATTACAAACCATCCCTCAGAAATACAAGCAATTATCAGGGAACACTATGAAAAATTATATGCCCACAACTGGACAATCTGGAAGAAATGGACAAATTCCTAAACACCCACACACTTCCAAAACTCAAACAGGAGGAAATAGAAAACTTGAACATAACCATAACCAGTGAAGAAATTGAATCAGTTATCAAAAATCTCCCCAAGGTGGGAAGGTGGGGAGGGTGGGTGATGGGTATTGAGGAGGGCACCTTTTGGGATGAGCACTGGGTGTTGTATGGAAACCAATTTGACAGTAAATTTCATATATTAAAAAAAAAATCTCCCCAAAAGTAAGAGTCCAGGACCAGATGGCTTCCCTGGGGAATTCTACCAGACATTTAAAGCAGAGATAATACCTATCCTTCTCAAGCTATTCCAGAAAATATAAACTGAAAGAAAACTTCCAGACTCATTCTATGAAGCCAGTATTACTTTGATTCCTAAACCAGACAGAGACCCAGTAAAAAAAGAGAACTGCAGGCCAATAGCTCTGATGAATATGGATGCAAAAATTCTCCATAAGATACTAGCAAATCGAATTCAACAGCTTATAAAAAGAATTATTCACCATGATCAAGTGGGATTCATTCCTGGGATGCAGGGCTGGTTCAACATTCACAAATCAATCAACGTAATACATCACTTTAATAAAAGATAAGAACCGTATGATCCTGGCAATCGATGCAGAAAAAGCATTTGACAAAATTCAGCATCCTTTCTTAATAAAAACCCTCGAGAAAGTCGGGATAGAAGGAACATACTTAAACATCATAAAAGCCATTTATGAAAAGCCCACAGCTAATATAATCCTCAATGGGGAAAAACTGAGAGCTTTCCCCCTGAGATCAGGAACATGGCAGGGATGTCCACTCTCACCGCTGTTGTTTAACATAGTGTTGGAAGTGCTAGCATCAGCAATCAGACAACAAAAGGAAATCAAAGGCATCAAAATTGGCAAAGATGAAGTCAAGCTTTCTTTCACTTTTTGCAGATGACATGATAATATCTCAATAGACTCCACCAAAAGTCTGCTAGAACTGATACATGAATTCAGCAAAGTCGCAGGATACAAAATCAGTGTACAGAAATCAGTTGCATTCTTATACACTAATAATGAAGCAACAGAAAGACAAATAAAGAAACTGATCCCATTAACAATTGCACCAAGAAGCATAAAATACCTAGGAATAAGTCTAACCAAAGATGTAAAAGATCTGTCTACTGGAAACTATAGAAAGCTTATGAAGGAAATGAAAGAAGATATAAAGAAATGGAAAACCATTCCGTGCTCATGGGTTGGAAGAATAAATGTTGTTAAAATGTCAATACTACCCAAAGCTATCTACACATTCAATGCAATCCCAATCAAAATTGCACCAGCATTCTTCTCAAAGCTAGAACAAGCAATCCTAAAATTCATATGGAACCACAAAAGGCCCCGAATGGCCAAAGGAATTTTGAAGAAGAAGACCAAAGCAGGAGGCATCACAATCCCAGACTTTAGCCTCTACTACAAAGCTGTCATCATCAAGACAGCATGGTATTGGCACAAAAACAGACACATAGACCAATGGAATAGAATAGAAACCCCAGAACTAGAACCACAAACGTATGGCCAACTAATCTTTGACAAAGCAGGAAAGAATATCCAGTAGAAAAAGGACAGTCTCTTTAACAAATGGTGCTGGGATAACTGGACAGCAACATGCAGAAGGTTGAAACTAGACCACTTTCTCACACCATTCACAAAAATAAACTCAAAATGGATGAAGGACCTGAATGTGAGACAGGAAAGCATCAAAACCCTAGAGGAGAAAACAGGAAAAGACCACTCTGACCTCAGCCACAGCAATTTCTTACTTGTCACATCCACAAAGGCAAGGGAATTAAAAGCAAAAATGAACTATTGGGACCTCATGAAGACAAAAAGCTTCTGCACAGCAAAGGAAACAATCAACATAACTAAAAGGTAACCAACACAATGGGAAAAGGTATTTGCAAATGACATATCAGACAAAGGGCTAGTATCCAAAATCTATAAAGAGCTCATCAAACTCCACACCCGAAAAGCCAATAATCCAGTGAAGAAATGGGCAGAAAACATGAACAGACACTTCTCTAAAGAAGACATCCGGATGGCCAACAGGCACATGAAAAGATGCTCAACATCGCTCCTCATCAGGGCAATACAGATCAAAACTACACTGAGATATCACCTCACACCAGTCAGAGTGGCTAAAATGAACAAATTGGGAGACTATAGAGGCTGGCAAGGATGTGGAGAAATGGGAACCCTCTTGCACTGTTGGTGGGAATGCAAACTGGTGCAGCCACTCTGGAAAACAGTGTGTAGGTTCCTCAAAAAATTAAAAATAAACCTACCCTATGACCCAGAAATAGCACTGCTAGGAATTTACCCAAGAGATACAGGAGTGCTGATGCATCGGGGCACTTGTACCCCAATGTTTATAGCAGTAGTTTCAACAACAGCCAAATTACAGAAAGAGCCTAAATGTCCATCAACTGATGAATGGGTAATGAAATTGTGGTTTATGTACACAATGGAATACTATGCAGCAGTGAGAAAGAATGAAATATGGCCTTTTGTTGCAACGTGGATGGAACTGGAGAGTGTTATGCTAAGCGAAATAAGTGATGCAGAGAAAGACAGATACCTTATTTTTTCACTCTTATGTAGGTCCCGAGAAACTTAACAGAAGACCAAAGGGAAGGGGAAGGGGTAAATAAAAAGTTACACAGAGGGAACGAAGCAAACCATAAGACACTCATAAAAACTGAGGACAAACTGAGGGTTGATGGTGGGTGGGAGGGAGGGGAAAGTGGGTGATGGGCATTGAGGATGGCACCCGTTGGGATGAGCACTGGGTGTTGTATGGAAATCAATTTGACAATAAATTTCATATTGAAAAAATTGTCCTTTTATGTGAGAGAAATAAAAATGAAGGGAACAATAAAAACAATAAAAATAATTTTCTTAAATTTTTCCTACTATATTTTTTACCTTATTGAAAAATTTCAAATTCTGTTTTACTTCAACCATTTCAGTTTATTTCATTGTATTCATTTTTTCAACTTTTCAAACGTTTTCCTTCCCCTCCTTTCTTCTCTAATCTATCAAGCCCCTTTCAACACCCAGACCAAAACACACCTAGGATCTAGCATCCTTTATTTGACTTTGTGTGTGTGTGTGTTGTTTTTAATTGTTTAATTTTAATTTTTTAATTTTAATTATTTTTAACCTCATTCATTCTTTTTCTTCTTCAAAATGATGAAACAAAGGAATTCACCCCAAAAGAAAGAGCAGGAAGAAACAACAGCCAGGGACTTAATCAACACAGATACAAGCAAGATGTCTGAACCAGAATTTAAAATCACGATAATAAGAATACTAGCTGGGGTCGAAAATAGATTAGAATTCCTTTCTGCAGAGATAAAAGAAGTAAAAGCTAGTCAGGATGAAGTAAAAAATGCTATAACTGAGCTGCAATCTCTAATGGATGCCGTGGTGGCAAGGATGGATGAGGCACAGCAGAGAATTAGCGATGTAGAGGACAAACTTATGGAGAATAATGAAGTAGAAAAAAAAGAGGGAGACTAAGGCAAAAGAGCACGATTTAAGAATTAGAGAAATCAGTGACTCATTAAAAAGGAACATCAGAATCATAGGGGTCCCAGAAGAGGAAGAGAGAGAAAAAGGGGTAGAGGGGTTATGTGAGCAAATCATAGCAGGAAACTTTCCTGACCTGGGGAAAGACACAGACATCAAAATCCAGGAAGCAAAGAGGACTCCATTTAGATTCAACAAAAGCTGACCATCAAAAGGTATATCATAGTCAAATTCACAAAATACTCAGGCAAGGAAAGAATCATTAAAGCAGCAAGTGAAAAAGAATTCCTTAACTTACAAGGGAAGACAGATCAGGTTTGCAGCAGACCTACCAACAGAAACATGGCAGGCCAGAAAGGAGTGGCAGGATATATTCAATGTGCTGAATTAGAAAAATTTGCAGCCAAGAATTCTTTATCCAGCAAGGCTCTCTTCAAAATAGAAGAAGAGATTAAAAGTTTCCCAGACAAACAAAAATTAAAGGAGTTTGTGACCACTAAACCAGCCTTGCAAGAAACTTTAAAGGGGACTCTCTCAGGCGAGAAAAGATTTTAAAAATTAAATAAATAATAATAATAATAATACATACATACATACAAACAAAAAGCAATAAACACTAGAAACACCAAGAGAACACCACCAGAAACTCCAACTCTACAAGAAAAGCAATGGCAATAAATTCCTATCTTTCAATACTCATTCTAAACGTCAATGGACTAAATGTTCCCAATCAACTACAACGGACTAAATGCTCCAAATCAAATCAATACTTCATAATAAAAGTAAGGGGATAGAGAACCATCTATCATGTTAATGGTCAACAAAAGAAAGCCGGAGTAGCCATACTTCTATCAGACAGTCTGGAGTTTAAAATAAAGACTGTGTAAAGAGATGAAGAAGGGCATTATATCATAATTAAGGGGTCTATCCACCAAGAAGACCTAAAAATTTTAAACATTTATGCTCCAAATGTGTGAAAACCCAAATATATAAATTAATCACAAACATAATGAAACTCATTGATAATAATACCATAATAGTAGGGGACTTCAACACCCCACCTACAACAATGGACAGATCATCTAACCAGAAAATCAACAAGGAAACAATGGCTTTGAAAGACACATTGGACCAGATGGACTTAACAGATATATTCAGAACATTTCAACCTAAAGTAGCGAAATATACATTCTTCCTCAGTGCACATGGAACTTTCTCCAGAATAGACCACATACCTGGACACAAGTCAGCCCTCAGCAAGTATAAAAAGATCGAGATCATACCATGCATATTTTCAGATCACGCTATGAAACTCGAAATCAACCACAAGAAAAAATTTGGAAAGGTAACAAATACTTGGGAGACTAAAGAACATCCTATTAAAGAATGAACAGGCCAACCAAGAAGTTAAGGAGGAAGTTAAAAAGTACATGGAAGCCTATGAAAAGGATAACACCACAGCTCAAAACCTCTGGGACACAGCAAAGGCAGTCATAAAACGAAAGTATATAGCAATCCAGGCCTTCCTAAAGAAGGAGGAAAGGTCTCAGATACACAACCTAACCTTACACCTTAAAGAGCTGGCAAAAGAACAAAATAAAACCCCAAACCAGCAGAAGACAGGAAATAATTAAGATTAGAGCAGAAATCAATGTTATTGAAACCACACCAAACCAAACCAAACCAAACAAAAAACAAAACAAAATTTAAAAAAACACTAGAACATAGAACAGATCAATGAAACCAGAAGCTGGTTCTTTGAAAGAATTAACAAAATTGATAAGCCACTATCCAGGTTGATCAAAAAGTAAGAGAAAAGGACCCAAATAAATAAAATCAAGAATGAAAGAGGAGAGATAACAACCAATACAGCAGAAATAAAAACAATAATAAGAGAATGTTATAACCAATTATATGTCAATAAAATGGGCAATCTGGAAGAAATGAACAAATGCCTAGAAACATATGCACTACCAAACCTGAAACAGGAAGAAACAGAAAATTTGAACAGATCCATAACCAGTAAAGAAATTGAATTAGTAATCAAAAGTCTCCCTAAAAACAAGAGTCCAGGGCCAGATGGCTTCCCAGGGTAATTGTACCAAACATTTAAGGAAGAGTTGACACCTATTCTCCTGAGGCTGTTCCAAAACATAGAAATGGAAGGAAAACTTCCAAACTCTTTCTATGAAGCCACCATTACCTTGATTCCAAAACCATACAGAGACCCCACTAAAAAGGAGAAATATACACCAATTTCCCTGATGAACATGGATGCAAAAATCCTCACAAGATATTAGCCAACAGGATCCAACAATACATTAAAAAAAATTATTCACCACGACCAAGTGGGATTTATACGTGGGATGTAGGGCTGGTTCAATATCCACAAAACAATCAATGTAATTCATCACATTAATAAAAGAAAGGACAAGAACCACATGATCCTCTCAATAGATGCAGAGAAAGCATTTGACAAAACACATTATCCTTTCTTGATAAAAACCCTCAAGAAAGTAGGGACAGAAGGAGCATACCTCAAGATCATAAAAGTCACATATGAAAGACTTAGTGCTAATATACTCAATGGGGAAAACTGAGAGCATTCCCCTAAGGTCAGGAACAAGACAGGGATGTCCACTATCACCACTGTTATTCAACATAGTATTGGAAGACTTAGCCTCAACAACCAGACAACACAAAGAAACAAAAGACATTCAAATCTTCCAGGAGGAGGTCAAACTCCCCTCTTCACAGTTGACAGGATATGCTATAGGAAAAACCCAAAAAATTACACAAAAAACTGCTAGAACTGATCCATGAATTCAGCAAAGTCACAGGATATAAAATCAAGGCACAGAAATCAGTTGCATTCCTACACACCAACAATGAAGCAACAGAAAGAGAAATCAAGGAATCGATCCCATGTACAGTTGCACAAAAAACCATAAAATACCTAGGAATAAATCTAACTAAAGAGGTGAAAAATCTATACATTGAAAATGATAGAAAGCTTATGAAGGAAATTGAAGAAGATACAAAAAAATTGAAAAAGATTCCATGTTCCTGGATAGGAAGAACAAATATTGTTAAAATGCCAATAGTACCCAAAGCAATCTACATATTTAATGCAATACCTATCAAAATAACACCAGCATTCTTCACAGAGCTAGAACAACCCTACTTTGTATGTAACGAGAAAAGACCCCAAATAGTGAAGGCAATCTCGAAAAAGAAAACCAAAACCATCACAATCCTGGACTTCAAGATGTTATTACAAAGCGGTATCATCAAGACAGTATGGTACTGGCACAAAAACAGACATTCAGATCAATGGAACAGAATAGAGAACCCAGAAATGGACCCACACACATATGGCAAACTCATCTTTCACAATGCAGGAAAGAATATCCAATGGAATAAAAACAGTCTCTTCAGAAAGTGGTGCTGGGAAAACTGGACAGCGACATGCAGAAGAATGAACCTGGCCCACTTTCTTACACCATACACAAAAATAAACTCAAAATGGATGAAAGACCTCAATGTAAGACAGGAAGCCGTCAAAATCCTTGAGGGGAAAGCAGGCAAAAACCTCTTTGACCTTGGCCCAGCAACTTCTTACTCAACATGTCTCTGGAGGCAAGGGAAACAAAAGCAAAAAAGAACTACTGGGACCTCATCAAAATAAAAAGCTTTTGCACAGTGAAGGAAACAATCAGCAAAACTAAAAGGCAACTGACAGAATGGGAGAAGATATTTGCAGATGACATTTCAGATAAAGGGTTAGTATCCAAAATCTACAAAGAACTTATCAAACTCAACACCCAAAAACAAATAATCCAGTGAAGAAATGGACACAAGACATGAATAGACCCTTCTTCAGAGAAGACATCCAGATGGCCAACCGACACATGAAAAAAATGCTCAACATCCCTCATCATCAGGGAAATACAAATGAAAACCACAATGAGATACCACCTTACACCTGTCAGAATGGCTAACATTAACAACTCAGGCAACAATAGATGTTGGCAAGGATGCGGAGAGAGAGGTCCCTTTTGCACTGCTGGTGGGAATGCAAGCTGGTGCAGCCACTCTGGAAAACAGTATGGAGGTTCCTCAAAAAATTAAAAATAGACCTACCCTATGATCCAGCAATTGCACTACTAGGCATTTATCCAAGGGATAGAGGTGTACTGTTTTTTTTTTAAGAAAAAAAATTTTTAAATTTATTTTTATTATTATTATTTTTAATATGAAATTTACTGTCAAATTGGTTTCCATACAACACCCAGTGCTCATCCCCAATAGGTGCTCTCCTCAATACCCATCACCCACCCTACCCTCCCTCCCACCCCCCATCAACCCTCAGTTTGTTCTCAGTTTTTAAGAGTCTCTTATGTTTTGACTCCCTCCCTCTCTAACCTTTTTTTATTTTCCTTCCCCTCCCCCATGGGTTTCTGTGAAGTTTCTCAGGACCCACATAAGAGTGAAAACATATGGTATCTGTCTTTCTCTGTATGACTTATTTCACTTAGCATAACACTCTCCAGTCCCATCCACGTTGCTACAAAAGGCCGTATTTCATTCTTTCTCACTGCCACGTAGTATTCCATTGTGTATATAAACCACAATTTCTTTGCCCATTCATCAGTTGATGGACATTTAGGCTCAGGTGTACTGTTTTGAAGGGACACATGCACTACCATGTTTATAGCAGCACTATCAACAATAGCCAAGGTATGGAAAGAGCCCAAATGTCCATCGGTGGATGAATGGATAAAGATGTGGTAATATATACAATGGAGTATTACTCGGTAATCAAAAAGAAAGAAATTTTGCCATTTGCAACTATGTGGATGGAACTAGAGGGTATTATCCTAAGTGAAATTAGTCAGTCAGAGAAAGACAAATACATGACTTCACTCATATGAGTGCTAAGACACAGAACAGATGAACACAAGGAAAGGGAAGCACAAATCATATAAAAACAGGGAGGGGGACAAAACCCAAGAGACTCTTAAATATGGAGAACAAACAGGGTTACTGTATGGGTTGTGGGGGGGGGGGATGGGCTAAATGGGTAAGGGGCATTAAGGAATCTACTCCTGAAATCATTGTTGCACTATATGCTAACTAACTTGGATGTAAATTAAAAAAAAAAGAATATTCAATAAAAGTAAAATAAAAATAAAAAGAACATCACCAGAAACATCAACTCTACAGGCAACACAATGGCACTCAGTTCATATCTTTCAATAATCACTCTAAATGTAAGTGGACTAAATTCTCCAATCAAAAGACACAGTTTATCAGAATGAATAAAAAACAAGATCTCGGGGCGCCTGGGTGGCGCAGTCGGTTGAGCGTCCGACTTCAGCCAGGTCATGATCTCGCGGTCCGTGAGTTCGAGCCCCGCGTCGGGCTCTGGGCTGATGGCTCAGAGCCTGGAGCCTGTTTCCGATTCTGTGTCTCCCTCTGTCTCTGCCCCTCCCCCGTTCATGCTCTGTCTCTCTCTGTCCCCAAAATAAATAAACGTTGAAAAAAAAAATTTAAAAAAAAAAACAACAAGATCTCTATGTTGCCTACAAGGACTCATTTTAGACCTAACACATCTGCAGATTGAAAGTAAGGGAATGGAGAACAATCTATCATGCCAATGGGCATCAAAAGAAAGCCTGAGTTGCCATACTTATATCAGACAAACTAGATTTTAAAACAAAGACTGTACAAGAGATGAAGAAACACATTATATCATAATTAAGGGGTCTATTCATCAAGAAGATCTAACAATTGTAAATATTTATGCTCCCAACTTGGAAGAGGCCAGATATATAAATCAATTAATCATAAACATAAATTCATGATAATAATATCATAGTAATAGTAGGGGACTTTAATACCTCACCTACAGCAATGGACAGATCATCTAAGTAGAAAATCCACAAGGAAACAATGGCTTTGAATGACACACTGGACCAGATGAACTTAACAGATATATTCAGAACATTTCATCCTAAACAGTGGAATACACATTCTTCTTGAGTGAACATGGAACAGTCTCCAGAATAGATCACACACTGGGTCACATATCAGCCCTCAACAAGTACAAAAAGATTGATATCATACCATGCATATTTTCAGACCACAATGCTATAAAACTCGAAATCAACCACAAGAAAAAATTTGGAAAGACCATAAATACTTAGAGATTAAAAAACATCCTACTAAAGAATGTATGAGTTAACCAAGATATTATAGAGGAAATAAAAGTACATGGAAGCCAATGATTAATGAAAAAATGATGGCCCAAAATCTTTGGGATGCAGCAAAGGTGGCCATAAGAGGAAAGTATATAGCAATCCAGGCTTTCCTAGAGAAAGAATAAAGGTCTCAAATACACAACTTCACCTTGCATCTATAGGAGCTGAAAAAGAGAACAGTAAATAAAGTCCCAAAACAGCAGAAGAAGAGAAATAATAAAGATTAAAACAGAAGTCAATGATATAAAAAAAAAATGAGTAGAACAGATCAATAAAACTAGGAGCTGGTTCTTTGAAATAATTAACAAAATGAATGAACCCAGCCAGATTTATCAAAAAGAAAAGGGAAATGATTGAAATAAAATTACGAATGAAAGAGGAGAGATCACAATCAACAACACAGAAATACAAACAATAAGAGAATATTATGAGCAATTATATGCCAACAAATAGGGCAATCTGGAAGAAATTAATAAATTCCTAGAAACATATAAACTACCAAATTGAAACAGGAATAGAAAATTTGAACAGACCCATAACCAGTAAAGATATATTTATTTTATTTTTTTTTTATTTTTTAAAATTTACATGCAAATTAGTTAGCATATAGTGCAACAATGATTTCAGGAGTAGATTCCTTAGTGCCCCTTACCCATTTAGCCCACCCCACCTCCCACAACCCCTCCAGTAACCCTCAGTTTGTTCTCCATATTTATGAGTCTCTTCTGTTTTGTCCCCTTCCCTGTTTTTATATTATTTTTGTTTCCCTTCCCTTATGTTCATCTGTTTTGTCTCTTAAAGTCCTCATATGAGTGAAGTCATATGATTTTTGTCTTTCTCTGACTAATTTCATTTAGCATACTACCCTCTAGTTCCATCCACGTAGTTGCAAATGGTTAAGATTTCATTCTTTTTGATTGGCAAGTAATACCCCATTGTATATACATACCACATCTTCTTTATCCATTCATCCATTGATGGACATTTAGGCTCTTTCCATACTTTGGCTATTGTTGATAATGCTGCTATGGGGGTGCATGTGTCCCTTTGAAACAGCACACCTGTATCCCTTGGATAAATGCCTAGTAGTGCAATTGCTGGATCATAGGGTAGGTCTATTTTTAATTTTTTGAGGAACCTCCATACTGTTTTCCAGAGTGGCTGCACCAGCTTGCATTCCCACCAGCAGTGCAAAAGGGACCTCTCTCTCCGCATCCTTGCCAACATCTATTGTTGCCTGAGTTGTTAATGTTAGCCATTCTGACAGGTGTAAGGTGGTATCTCATTGTGGTTTTCATTTGTATTTCCCTGATGATGAGGGATGTTGAGCATTTTTTTCATGTGTCGGTTGGCCATCTGGATGTCTTCTCTGAAGAAGGGTCTATTCATGTCTTGTGTCCATTTCTTCACTGGATTATTTGTTTTTGGGTGTTGAGTTTGATAAGTTCTTTGTAGATTTTGGATACTAACCCTTTATCTGAAATGTCATCTGCAAATATCTTCTCCCATTCTGTCAGTTGCCTTTTAGTTTTGCTGATTGTTTCCTTCACTGTGCAAAAGCTTTTTATTTTGATGAGGTCCCAGTAGTTCTTTTTTGCTTTTGTTTCCCTTGCCTCCAGAGACATGTTGAGTAAGAAGTTGCTGTGGCCAAGGTCAAAGAGGTTTTTGCCTGCTTTCCCCTCGAGGATTTTGACGGCTTCCTGTCTTACATTGAGATCTTTCATCCATTTTGAGTTTATTTTTGTGTATGGTGTAAGAAAGTGGGCCAGGTTCATTCTTCTGCATGTCGCTGTCCAGTTTTCCCAGCACCACTTGCTGAAGAGACTGTCTTTATTCCACTGGATATTCTTTCCTGCTTTGTCAGAGATGAGTTTGCCATATGTGTGTGGGTCCATTTCTGGGTTCTCTATTCTGTTCCATTGATCTGAATGTCTGTTCTTGTGCCAACACCATACTGCCTTGATGCTTACAGCTTTGTAGTATAGCTTGAAGTCTGGGATTGTGATGCCTCCTGCTTCGGTTTTCTTTTTCAAGATCGCTTTGGCTATTTGGGGTCTTTTCTGGTTCCATACAAATTTTAGGATTATTTGTTTTAGCTCTGTGAAGAATGCTGGTTTTATTTTGATAGGGATTGCATTGAACATGTAGATTGCTTTGGGTAGTATGGACATTTTAACAATATTTGTTCTTCCTATCCAGGAACATGGAATCTTTTTCAATTTCTTTGTGTCTTCTTCAATATCCTTCAAAAGCTTTCTATAGTTTTCAGTGTATAGATTTTTCTCCTCTTTGGTTAGATTTAATCATGGGTATTTTATGGGGTTTTTTTGTACAACTGTAAATGGGATCGATTCCTTGATTTCTCTTTCTGTCCCTTCATTGTTGGTGAATAGGAATGCAACTGATTTCTGTGCGTTGATTTTATATCCTGCAACTTTGCTGAATTCATGAATCAATTCTAGCAGTTTTTCGTGGAATCTTTTGGGTTTTCCATATAGAATATCATGCCATCTGCGAAGAGCGAAAATTTGACCTGCTCCTGGCCAATCTGGATGCCTTTTATTTCTTTGTGTTGTCTTATTACAGAGGCTAAGACTTCCAATACTTAGTTGAATAACAGTGATGAGAGTGGACATCCCTGTCTCAGTTCTGATCTTAGGGGGAAAGCTCTCAGTTTTTCCCCATTGATGATGATATTAGCGTTGGGTCTTTCATATATGGCTTCTATGATTTTGAGGTATGCTCCTTCTGTCCCTACTTTCTTGAGGGTTTTTATCAAGAAAGGATAATGTGTTTTGTCAAATGCTTTCTCTGCATCTACTGAAAGGATCATGTGGTTCTTGTCCTTTCTTTTATTGATGTGATGAATCACATTGATTGTTTTGTGGATATTGAACCAGCCCTGCATCCCAGGTATAAATCCCACCTGGTCGTGGTGAATAATTTTTTTAATGTATTGTTGGATCTGGTTGGCTAATATCTTGTTGAGGATTTTTGCATCCATGTTTATCAGGGATATTGGTCTACAGTTCTTTTTAGTGGGGTCTCTGTCTGGTTTTTGAATCAAGGTAATGCTGGCTTCATAGAATGAGTTTGGAAATTTTCCTTCCATTTCTATGTTTTGGAACATCTTGAAGAGAATAGGTGTTAACTCTTCCTTAAATGTTTGGTACAATTCACCTGGAAAGCCACCTGGCCCTGGACTTTTGTTTTTTAGCAGATTTTTGATTACTAATTCAATTTCTTTACTGGTTATGGGTCAACCAGTAAAGATAATGAATCAGTAATCAAAAATCTCCCAAAGAAACAAGAGTCCAGAGCTGGATGCCTTTCCAGGGGAATTCTACTAAACACTTAAAGGGGAGTTAATACCTATTCTTTTGAAGCTATTGCAAAGAATAGAAATGGAAGGAAAACTTACAAACTCATTCTATGGGGCCACTATTACCTTAATTCCAAAATCAGACAAAGACCCCACTAAAAAGGAGAGTTACAGACCAATTTCCCTGACGAACATGGATGCCAAAATTCCCAACAAGATACTGCCATATCAAATCCAACAATACTATAAAAGAATCATTCACCACATTCAAGTCGATTTCCTCCTGGGCTGCAGAGCTGGCTCAGTATCTGCAAATCAATCAACATGATACATCACATTAACCAAAGAAAGGATTAATAACTGCATGGTCTTCTCAACAGATGCAGAAAAAGCATGTGACAATATACAGCATCGTTTCTTGATTAAAAACCCTCAAGAAAATAGGGATAGAAGGAATATTTCTCAACTTTATAAAGGCCATATATAAAAAGCCTACAACTAATATCATCCTCAATGGGGAAAAACCGAGCTTTCCTCCTAAGGTCAGGAACATAACATGGATGTCCACTCTCAACACTATTCTTCAACATAGTACTGGAAGTCATAGCCTCAGCAATCAGACAACAAAAAGAAAGAAAAGGCATGCAATTGGCAAAGAAGTCAAACTTTCACTCTTTGCAGATGACATGATGCTCTACATGGAAAATCTGAAAGAATCCACCAAAAAACTGCTAGAACTCATGTATGAATTCAGCAAAGTCACAGCATATAAAATCAATGTACAGAAACTGGTTGCACTTCTATACACCAATAATGATGTAGCAGAAAGAGAAATCAAGGAATCGATCCCAGTTGCAATTGCACCAAAAACCGTAAGATACCTAGGAATAAACCTAACCAAAGAGGTAAAAGATCTATACTGAAAACTACAGAAAGCTTATGAAAGAAACTGAAGAAGACTCAAAGAAATGGAAAAATTCTGTGCTCATGGATTGGAAGAATAAATATTGTTAAAATGTTGATACTACGCAAAGCAATGTACACATTCAATGTAATCTCCATTAAAATAACATCAGCATTCTTCACAGAGCTAGAAAAAACAATCCTAAAATTTGTTTGGAGCCACAAAAGACCCTGAATAGCCAAAGGAATGTTGAAAAAGAAAAGGAAAGCTGGAAGCATCACAATTCCCGACTTCAAGCTGTATTACAAAGCTGTAATCATCAAGACAGTATGATACTGGCACAGAAACATAAATTCATAAATCAATGGAACAAAAACATAAACACATAAATCAATGGAACAAAACAGAGAACCCAGAAATGTACCCACAAATGTATGGTCAACTAATCTCCGACAAAGCAGGAATGAACATCAAATGGAAAAAAAAAAAGTCTCTTCAGCAAATGGTGTTGGGAAAACCGCACAGTGACATGAAGAATGAAACTGGACCACTTTCTTACACCTTACACAAAAATAAATTCAAAATAGATGAAAGACGTAAATGTAAGACAGGAAACCATCAAAATCCTAGAGGAGAAAATAGGCAACAAACAACCTCTTTGACCTTGGCTGCAGCAACTTCCTAATACACATGTCTCCAGAATCAAGGTAAATAAAAGCAAAAATGAACTATTGGGACCTCATGAAGATAAAAAACTTCTGCACAGCAAAGGAAACAATCCACAAAACTAAAAGTCTACAGAATGGGAGAAGACATTTGCAAATGACATACCAGATAAAGGGTTAGAATCCAAAATCTATAAAGAACTTAGCAAACTCAACACCCAAAAACCAAACGATCCAGTGAAGAAATGGGCAGAAGACATGAATAGACACTTTTCCAAAGAAGACATCCAGATGGCTGACAGACACATGAAATGATGTTCAACATCACTCATCATCAGGGAAATACAAATCACAACCACAATGAGGTACCACCTCACACCTATCAGAGTGGCTAAAATTAACAAGTCAGGAAACAACAGATGTTGGAAAGGATGTGGAGAGAGGGGAACCCTCTTGCACTGCTGGTGGGAATGCAAACTGGTACAGCCACTCTGGAAAACAGTATGGAGGTTCCTCAAAAAATTAAAAATAGAACTATCCTTAATGCCCCTTACCCATGTAGCCCATCCCCCTCCCAAAACCCCTCCAGCTACCCTCAGTTTGTTCTCCATATTTATGAGTCTCTTCTGTTTTGTCCCCCTCCCTGTTTTTATATTATTAAGGAATCTACTCCTGAAATCATTGTTTCACTATATGCTAATTAATCTGGATGTAAATTATAAAAAATAAAAAATAAAATAAAAAAACAGAACTATCCTATGACTTGTTACTTTTTTTTATTTTTATTTTTTGAGAGAGAGACAGACAGAGAGTGAATGGTGAATGAGCGGGGGAGGAGCAGAGAAAGATGGATAGAGAGTATCCCAAGCCAACTCCAAGCTGTCAGAATGGAGCCGAATGCAGGGCTCTATCTCACAAACCATGAGATCATAACCCAAGGCGAAATCAAGAGTCAGACACTTCACCAAATGAGCCACCCAGGCATCCCATTACTTCTTACTTTTTGAACATGCTTTTATTTATATATAGGTAGGTGTCTTATTCTTTCACTTTCTTTCTTTTTTTTCAATATTTATTCATTTTTGAGAGAGAGAGAGAGAGAGAGAGAGAGAGAGCAAGCACGAGCAGGGGAGAGTCAGAGGGAGGGAGACACAGAATCCGAAGCAGGCTCCAGGCTCTGAACTGTCAGCACAAAGCCTGACATAGGGCTCGAACTCATGGACTGCAAGATCATGACCTGATTCAAAGTTGGATGCTTAACTGACTGAGCCACCCTGGCACCCCAACTAATCCCAGTATAATATAAAAATATCTAAACTGCAGTACTTGCCATTCTAATGACTTTTCTGCCAAAAATATCGTTAAACCCAGGAATTTAGACTGTCATTTTAAGGTTGTTCCATGACACAGTTGGCCAAGGCTCAAAACTGAGGTCAAAAGAGAAATTTCTGTGAAACAAAACAGTACCTAAATCCAAGCTATTTCACAGTGATTTTCAAGCACATGTTTGCAAGAAATAAAAATGCAAAGCAGCAATGTGAAAATTCTTTTTAAACTGTTCACGAATATGGGGGTGCGCCTGATACAATCTATTTGCCTGGCATACATATTTATTCCTCCATTTCTGAAGGGCCATGATATCTTCTTCATTCCACTCCCAACCCAAACAGACTTAATAATAACCAAAATAAGACCTTCATAGTGTCAATCTTATTTTATAACACAAGTATTTCCAGGAGAGCTAAGACTTTAAAAATTCTTTCTATTTTAGTTTAAATAAGCTGATCATATTCTTTCACTAGAGCAGATAAGAATCTTGATAAGAAGGGAGCAAAGTCAACTGAAAGATAAGGAAAGTGTTAGTGATACAAAAAAATGGAGGCTGCAGTTGCTGATATCAAGGGCACCCATTCACAACTCTGAACAGAGTGAACTTACCTGACAGGGAGCTATGGACAGCTAAAGCATTCTCAGGCTCACAGGTAGCCCTTCTACACAAGATAGAACAAACCTCTACTTAAAGACAACATTTAATCCTTTCGTGGAGGTACCTCTTCTCAGATACGGAAATGAATAGGAAACCAGTCCCAATCCTCCCAATGCACAATTCCCCCTTTCTCCAAATTCTACAGATAAAAGGTGGAAAGTAGGTTAACTTGCAGAAAATAAAAGACTGAAAACTGAGCCCTGGGGACAAGGAGGGGAATACACGTGGGGAGGATGGGAGGGTTGGAAGGAAATTAATCAGTAAGAATCAAATCTATTGTCTGTGAAGAAAGACTCAGGGATCGGAGATACCAGGAACCCCTGAAAGCGTATGTGTGTGGTGGATCTGAAGTGCATGCCTGGGGAATGGAAACAGGATTGGTTAAAAGTCTTTTAAAAGTCTGTTAAGACTTGGGGTGCCTGGGTGGCTCAGTCAGTTATGCATCCGACTTCGCTCAGGTCATGATCTTGTGGTTTGTGAGTTCCAGCCCTGTGCTGGGCTCTGTGATGACAGCTCAGAGCCTGGAGTCTGCTTCAGATTCTGTGTCTCCCTCTCTCTCTGCCCCTCCCTGACTCACACTCTGTGTGTGTGTGTCTCTCTCTCTCAAAAATAAATAAACATTAAAAAATGTCTATAAGACTCTTAACTATAGAGAACAAACTGATGGTTATGAGAGGGGAGGAGAAAGGGGGGATGGGTGAAATAGGTGATGGGGATTAAGGTGCGCAGTTGGCTGTGTGTTGAGCACTGAGTGTTGTTTAGAAGTGTCAAATCAGGGGCGCCTGGGTGGCGCAGTCGGTTAAGCGTCCGACTTCAGCTCAGGTCACGATCTCATGGTCTGTGGGCCCGAGCCCCGTGTCGGGCTCTGGGCTGATGGCTCAGAGCCTGGAGCCTGCTTCCGATTCTGTGTCTCCTTCTCTCTCTGCCCCTCCCCCCTTCATGCTCTGTCTCTCTCTGTCTCAAAAATAAATAAACGTTAAAAAAAAGTGTCAAATCACTAAATTGTACACTTGAAACTAATATTACACTGTATGTCAACTAACTAGAATTTCAATAAAAACTTAAAAAACAAACAAAAGTTTTCCAAAGTAAAAAAACAAAGTCTATCTTTTTTCTACTAAAAAAAAAAAAAGTCTGTAAGACCTTCAGATCATTATCCAGGCTTTCCCCACTGGATACCTTTTCCATGTGATAGTTTACTCTCTGCAGAGGTTAAAACAGGGTCTATACCATGGAGACACCAAAAAGAGCAAATGATACTAAAAACTGGGAAATTAAGTCAAAGATTAGGTAGTAAATGATGGGATCCCTGGTGCCCTTCCCACACTGAGCTCCCAAAATGCTGACAGCCAGGTTTACTACATCATCCTAGGAAAGAGAATGCAAGGTTCCTCACTGGGAAAATTAGGCCCAGGGGAAAAGACCCAGAAATACTGACAGTTGCTCCCCTTCTCCCATGAAAATCCATCCCTTCTCTGATCACTCTACAGAACGTCCATTGGTTAGTAAATACTAGTTCCATTCACAGAGTGTTCTGGCAACATTTTAATGCCTCATCCTTTTTTTTTTAATGTTTATTTATTTTTGAGAGAGAGAAAGAGAGACAGAGCATGAGTAGGGGAGGGGCAGAGGAAGAGGGAGACACAGAATCCAAAGCAGGCTCCAGGCTCTGAGCTGTCAGCACAGACCCCAACGTGGGGCTTGAACCCACGAACCGTGAGATCATGACCTGAGCCAAAGTCATATACTTAACCAACTGAGCCACCCAGGAACCCTTTTAATGCCTCATTCTTAAATATCAATAGGAAAGAACACCATATAATGAAGAAAGCTCCCAACATGAAGGAAAGAGACTAAACAATCAGAAAAATGGAAACTAGAGGAAACGGAAACAATGCCAGGAGTAAAAGAAAATTTCAAAAAACTAATCATCAGTATTTTCAGAGAACACAGAGATTATAGTACATCCATGAAATAAGAAGAGGATAAAACAGAAAAGGAGAAAAAGATCCAGAGCCCAAAATAACTTTGGAAGTTAAAAATAAGATCAATGTAATTTAAAGCAAAATTCAGTAAAAGTGATAGAATAGAAAGTTGAAGAATTCTGTTGTAAAATAGAACAAAAAAAGTAATACAATGAATAAATGGGGGGAAAACATAAGAAAATTAACAAATAATTTTGGGATGTCCAATTCCAATAAAAGAATTATAGGAAAAGAGAAATATGGAAACAGACAGGAAGAAACTAAAACAAGAAACTAATACAATAAATGCCCCAGGACTGAAGGAAATGAGTTTCTGTGATGATAGAACTCAGGAATAGTGATCATAATCAAGGAAAAAAGATCCAGTTAAGACATACTATTGTAAAATTGCAAAGCACTGGGAACAAAGAGATGATCCTAAAATCTTTCATGGAAAACAACTTGTCAAAGGAAAAAAAAAAGAAAGAAAGAAAGAAAACTTGTCAACCAGAGTCAGGAAATAGAATGACACTAGATTTGTCAACAACACTGGAAACTAGAAATAATGAAGGAATGCTTTAAAACTTCTGTAGTTTATTTGTAACCAAGAATTTTATTCCAAGCCAAACTATGAATCAAGCTAAGGTAAAGGCACTTAAAGTATGTAAAATCTCAAAAAAAAAAAAAAAATTCTCCCACACACTTTTCTCAGGAAGCTATGGAGACAGTGATTCATCAAATTAGAAAGTAAACCAATAATTAAGGTGACACTGATTTAATCCAGAAGACAGAGGGACCTAAGAGAGGGGCAAAGAAAATTCTAAAGGCAGATTAACAGGAGGTTGGAGGGTTCCATACAAAATATCACTGAGAAAAAAAAAACTGGTAAAATATCTAAAGTGTTTAAGCATATTCAAAGGAGATTTTCAATTCTGCTAGAAGGTTAAGACTTAGAAAACAGAGGAAACAAGACAAATGAAAAGAGAAACAATTATTAACCACAAAAAAAACAAAGTTACACAAGAAAGGAAATGTAAACTTAATTCACTATAAAGATGTGAAATAGTGTGAAAATAGATGTGAAAATAGTTATATGGGCATAGTAACAACTGCATATTGATTCAACAACAACAAAATGGTGATGTAACTATTATGGAAATACTGGAGGAGGGAAGAGTATATATGTATGTAGAAGAACATTCAGAGCTTAATTCTCATTTTCTATACCAGAAGATCATGAAATTATACCTAAAATAGAAAAAAATCAAGATATACATTAAAAGAATATTCTTTAGATATATGAAGTATCAGAAGAAATAACTAAAAGTGCTGAGTAAAATGTGTGTATAGTGGGATTCAAGAATGAGGAGAAACAGGACCTAAAACTATTGTTTTTCATTTAAGGCCTAGTTGCCTTTAATATATGATTTAAAAACCCATATATACATATATCTGATTTTTTTAAAGATGAAATTAAATAACCCCTACCATAAAAGGCCCTCCTCCATCCTCTACCTCAAGCAGATTACTATGGGTCACAAAGTTAAACTGAGTCTCAATCCAGCCTTCACTGATGTTTATTACTTTAAATATTAACAAATGAAACCAGCCAAACCTACATTGATCCTGTCAGAATCAACAGAAAAGCTAGACCTTTTATATATCTCATTCCCATATCAGGGAAATACAAATCAAAACCACACTCAGATATCACCTCACGCCAGTCAGAGTGGCCAAAATGAACAAATCAGGAGAGTATAGATGCTAGAGAGGATGTGGAGAAACGGGAAACCTCTTGCACTGTTGGTGAGAATGCAAACTGGTGCAGCCACTCTGGAAAACAGTGTGGAGGTTCCTCAGAAAATTAAAAATAGACCTACTCTATGACCCAGTGATAGCACTGCTAGGAATTTACCCAAGGGATACAGGAGTACTGATGCATAGGGGCACTTGTACCCCAATGTTTATAGCAGCACTCTCAACAATAGCCAAATTATGGAAAGAGCCTAAATGTCCATCAACTGATGAATGGATAAAGAAATTGTGGTTTATATACACAATGGAGTACTACATGGCAATGAGAAAGAACGAAATATGGCCCTTTGTAGCAACATGGATGGAACTGGAGAGTGTGATGCTAAGTGAAATAAGCCATACAGAGAAAGACAGATACCATGTGTTTTCACTCTTATGTGGATCCTGAGAAACTTAACAGAAACCCATGGGGGAGGGGAAGGAAAAAAAAAAGAGGTTAGAGTGGGAGAGAGCCAAAGCATAAGAGACTCTTAAAAACTGAGAACAAACTGAGGGCTGATGGGGGGTGGGAGGGAGGGGAGGGTGGGTGATGGGTATTGAGGAGGGCACCTTTTGGGATGAGCACTGGGTGTTGTATGGAAACCAATTTGACAATAAATTTCATATATTGAAAAAAATAGGGGCGCCTGGGTGGCGCAGTCGGTTAAGCGTTCGGCTTCAGCCAGGTCACGATCTTGCGGTCCGTGAGTTCGAGCCCCGCGTCAGGCTCTGGGCTGATGGCTCAGAGCCTGGAGCCTGTTTCCAATTCTGTGTCTCCCTCTCTCTCTGCCCCTCCCCCGTTCATGCTCTGTCTCTCTCTGTCCCAAAAATAAATAAACGTTAAAAAAAAAATTAAAAAATATATATATATATCTCATTCCCAGAGTGGATGAGAAAGGAAACACATTCCATATCAGAAGAATGCTGTAGAGAATTGTATCTGTTCATTCACAGCTTTCACGCTCCAGTGACAGTATGTATATACAGTGCAAGAATGATAGCAGCTACCCTGCCATCCAAGCCCCTTCAGGATAGGAGTCACCCTGCTGCAGCAAAGAAAGGGAAAAGGCAGAAAGTGCACATTTGCATTCAAGTTATCTAGAGATGCATCTCGAACAGTATTTTCACACCAGGCCATAATCCCAAGGGCATAAAGGGACTGTGTTGTGTTAAATCCGACCCCTGTCTGCTCTAGTCCTTTTAAATGACTTTGTCTTACCTACTGAAACAAACAAACAAACAAACAAACAAACCAGCTGGAAATCTTAAACAAAAACACAAACTTACTTCAACCCCCCCCATCCCACCTTTTACCTTTTACCCCTCAAGTTTATCACCATTAAAAACATTCTGTGAAATTTATCCAATCTCCTGTCTTCCTACTACTGACCCCTGGCTCTTGAGTTTCATGATTCTGTAATATAGAGACATATGGGGCGCCTGGGTGGCTCAGTTGGTTAAGCGTACCACTTCAGCTCAGGTCATGATCTCACAGTTTGTGAGTTCAAGCTCCGTGTCCAGCTCTGTGCTGACAGCTCAGAGCCTGGAGCCTACTTCGGATTCTGTGGTTCCCTATCTCTGACCCTCCCCTGCTCATGCTCTGTTTCCCTCTCTCTCAAGAACAAATAAACATTAAAAAAATATATAGTCAGACAATATACCATAGCGGGTAAGAGTACTAGCTCTGGATTAAGAATACATGGTCTTCTATTTCAACCTTGCCATCTGTGGTGCCTTAGACAAATTTACTAAGCTCTGTGACTTTGATTGCTTCATCCTTTTAACAAAAACAACAAAAAGAGAACATCTCTCTGGGGTTATTACAGGTGTTAACTGTGCCCTCCCTCTAACAGACACTCTGCTCTGGTCTTGGCTTCCAAACATCAACAAGGCTTATAGATGTGCTTCCAAACTATGACCATGGCTCCCCTGCTGGGGGCACACTACATCTGGCCTTTGCCCTGGAATCTTACCATGTGCACATCCCTAATAATAATCTTTTTCAACCTCCTACAGGTAATCACAGTCTTTTTTGTATCCTTTTGTTCCTTCATATTTTAGTTACCTATGTACGTGTCCTTCAAAAAGTACTGTTTAGTTTTGCTTGCCTTACAATTTTTTATATGAAGAAGTTTTATATCTTTGATGACATAAACCTTTACTTTTGAAGAATGTGCTACACTGAATAAAGTAGACAGAAGCGATTCATAATTTTTTCTTGAAAAATATGAGAAACAATTAAACATTACTCATATGAAGTCCGACTAGGTTTGACTCCATTGGACCACCATCAGACTGCTGCCTCACAAAGTATAAAACCAAAAATTTAATAAAAAAAGTAAAACATTTCCAATCAAGTTATTCTCATTAAAAATGTATGTGGTTAGGGGCACCTGGGTGGCTCAGTCGGTTAAACGTCTGACTCTAGCTCAGGTCATGATCTCATGGTTTGTGAGTTTGAGCCCTGCATGGGGCTCTGTGTTGACAGCTCAGAGCGTAGAGCCTGCTGCAGATTCTGTGTGTGTGTCTCTCTCTCTGCCCCTCCCCCACTTATGCTCTGTCTCTTTCTGTCTCTCAAAAAAAAATTTTTTTTAATGTATATGGTTATATACAACCTTCTAATACCATAATTCCCTAATTCTCATATATCAATGATGATACTATTGAGGATATTTTACTGAACAGAATATTGGTTTTAAAATACATAAAATTAATATTATTAATCTTTCTGATGTTTAAAATTTAGTTGTATATATTTTATAGTATGTTTTAAATAACATAAACATACATGTACATGTATATGATTTATAGGTAAGTGTATATGTGGGTGTGTGCACACATGCATGTTGAAAGAAAAACTTTTAATGGTTATGATACACAATAAAAATGTTTGGAAACCACTACTCTAGATAACACAAAGAGGTATATCTAGCCCCATATACTGTTCAATGTAGCCACCCTGAACGCCTCCCAATTTTTTGTAATTTCCAGACTGGTAGAGAGAACAGAAGAGGTAACTCCATTTCCTTTCATCAGCACAGCTCCATCTCTTTAATGAGGATCAACAGACTAAGACTCACATATAGTAATGCAAAGATGTGCTACTTGGACAAGGTTATCCAGTTCACTAGAAAGATCCCTACAAGAGGATAATTATGTGGTAAACTTACAACTATCCATGGTCTGGCTCTTAGCACTAATATGATTTTGACCATGTCCCAGAGTTGAATGGACTTCAGAATAATGACCAACCCTAATAAAATTTCTTTAGGCATTTACTTATAAACATGGAACTCAAAGTAAACTACTAAAACCAATATACTATAAAAACTTTGCTGATAAATCTTTTATTTTTTATTTTTAATTTCTAGTATAATTAAAGTTAAGTATTATATTAGTTTCAGGTGTACAATATGGTGATTCAATGATTCTCTATATTACTCAGTGCTCATCATAAGTGTACCTTTAATTCCCTTCATGTATTTCAACCATCTCCTCACCTACCTCCTATCTGGTAACCACCAGTTTGTTCTCTATATTTAAGAGTCTGTTTCTTTGTCTCTTTTTTTCTTTGTTCATTTGTTTGTTTCTTAAATTCCACATATAAGTGAAATCATATGGTATTTGTCTTTTTCTGAGTTATTAGTTATTTCACTTACAATACTACTCTCTAGATTTATCCATGCTGTCGCAAAAGGCAAGATTTCATTTGATGGCTGAGTAATATTCCATTGTATCTTCTTTATCCATTCATCAGTCAATGAGTACTTGGGTTGCTTCTATAATTTGGCTATTGTAAATAATGCTGCAATAAACATAGGGGTCTATATATCTTTTTGAAATCGTGTTTTCATATTCTTTGAGTAAATACCCACTAGGAAATTATTGGATCATATGGCATTTCTATTTTTAGTTTTTTTGAGGAACCTCCATACTGTTTTCTACAGTGGCTGCACCAATTTACATTCCCACTAACAATGCAGGAGGTTTCCTCTTTCTCTATATCCTTGCCAACATTTGTTGTTTCTTGCCTATTTCATTTTAGCCACTGTGACAGGTGTGAGGGATACGTCATTGTGATTTTGATTTGCAATTCCCTGATTAGTGATATTGATCATCTTTTCATGTGTCTATTGGCCATCTGTGTATGCCTTCTTTGGAAAAATGTCTGTTCATGTCTGCTGTCCATTTTTAAACTGGATTATTTGGTTTTGGGGTGTTGAGTTGTATAAGTTCTTTATATATTTTGCATACTAACCCCTTATCACAGAGATATAATTTGCAAATATCTTCTTTAGCTCAGTTGTTTGTCTTTTTGTTCTGTTTATTGTTGAATATGAAAGCACCAATTCAAAGAGATATAGGCATGCCTGTGTTTATTGTACCATTATTTACAATAGCCAAATTATAGAAGCAACCCCAATGCTCACTGACTGATGAATGGATAAAGAAGATACATGTAGTGTGTACACATACATACATGCATACATACACACACACACACACACATATAGACATGCTGGAATATTATGCAGCCATAAAAAAGATGAGATCTTGCCATTTGCAATAACATGAACAGACCCAGAAAATATTATGCTAAGTGAAATAAGTCAACCTGAAAAAGACAAATACCATATGATTTCACTCTATGTAGAATCCAAAAAGCAAAACAAATGAATAAACAATCAAACAAAAAGCAGACTCAGACCTGAAAATACAGATAACTAATGGCTGCTGGAAGTATGTGGAAAATGGGTGAAAGGAGTGACAGATACAGGCTTTTAGTTATGGAATAAATAAGTCACGGGACTAAAAAGCAAAGCACAAGGCATAAAGTCAATGATATTGTAATAGCATGTATAGTGACAGATGGTAGCTACACCTGTGGTGAGCACAGCATAATGTATAGAGAAGTTGAATCACTATGAAACTACACCTGAAACTAATGTAACACTGTGTTATCAATTATACTTATTTTTAAAAAATTATCAATGATCACTTCGTACACTTTGAAAATCTTATGATTTTGTCAATGATACCTCAATAAAGCTGTAAAACAAAACAGAACAAAAACATATGTAGAAGTAAAATGTACAATGATAATAGAAAAATTAGAAGGGGAAAACTAAATGTATTCTGGTGTAAGGGTCTTATCTAGGGTTCTTACATAGTGTGCATTAATTTGTATATCATTGTATGTAGTACATTCTAGTGTAAGGTTCTTATATAAAATTCTTAGTATATTTTATTTATATTATTTATATTTTATTTTTTAAGTTTTTAATGTTTATTTTATTTTTTAAAGAGAGAGACAGAGTGTGAGCAGGGGAGGGGCAGAAAGAGAGGAAAACACAGAATCTGAAGCAGGTTCCCAGCTCAAGCTGTCAGCACAGAGCACTTGAGCTGTGAGATCATGACCTGAGTGGAAGTCAGATGCTTAACTGATTGAGCCACCCAGGCACCCCTATATTATATTGTAGAAAGTCAATCTCAGGAACAAAATGTAGAATAATTGTTGCTAGTGGCTGGGGGTGAGATGGGTGGGAGATATTGGGAGATGTTGGCCAAAGGGTCCAAACTTTCACTTATAAGATGACTAAGATGAATACATAGTGACCTAATGTACAGCATGATGACTATAGCTGGTAGTACTGTGTATTATATACTTGAAATTTGCTGAGAGTAGATATTAAGCCTTCTCATCACACACACTGGAAAAAAAGTAACTATGTGATGGAAAGGATGTATTAATTAACTTGATTGTGGTAAAATATTTCCCAACGTATACCTATATCAAACCATAGTGTTATACGCTTGAAATATACATAATTTTATTTGCCAATTATACCTCAATAAATTTGGGAAAATAGGCATATATTTTATAATGCAGCAATCTTACTCCCAGTGACATCCCAGAGAAAGTCTCAAACAGGTTCTTGAGGAAACTTTTATGGGATGTTTATCACAGAACTATCTGTAGCATCGTAAGTTGGGAGGCAAACTAGGAGCAACAGCAAGAAATAATAACTTAGATGTACACATAGCAACATTGTATTATTTGGGGAAATACAAATTTCAATAACTTATGCAAAATTAAAAACACACATATAAAAACTCTTTGGAGAATAATAACATATTTAAGAACATATGTTAAATATATTAGGATAGTTGCCCACAGTAGTGGTGGTGGGAGAATAGGAGTAGAGATAGAGAATAATGGAAAAACAAAAATAAATAAACAAGGGAAAGCTCTAAGTGGACTAATGACAGTAGTGTGCCATAAACCAGCAAGTGTGAATATCTCAACCCTCACTTGAGGTTCAAAAGAAAATATAATAAAATGATATGTTAAGTTATTGCTCTACAATGAGGAACAGTAAGAGAGACTGATGTTGGCACTGTCCTTAGTAACACACACATAAACAGTCAAAACATCAGATGATTGCATACCTAACAATTGGAAATGAGTGTGTTATTTGGATATTCAAAGGATAGTCTCATGGTCTAATGCATGCATCTCCACAATGTAATGAAACCAGATCTTTCTCTGCTGTATAAATGCCTCTGTGCTTCTGTAGACTGAGCCTCATGAAATTTCCAGTGGTTCTGATTATTCTGAACAGTTAAGTTCTACTGCAGTGCCTGGCTTTTACCTTTCTCTGGCTCAAATCTTGAATTCCTCTTCATTTTATAGCTGACTTCTGAAAAAATCAGTTTTCTCCTGCCTGGATCCTAGAACCTTGCCAACCCACTGCATATACAACCTAGCTTACCAGACAAAATATGCCCCCAGAATGGAAGAGGTAGGGCCAGCCTAACAGAACTCCCTTTTCCCTAAAAAGTATCTGGATGGGTAGTACTAACATTTGACTCTGTGATACTTCTTTTTTCCCTGTGTTTCTATCATTTAAAAATCACTCTTCTGGCTGACAATTTTTCTTTAGATAAAATTAGTATTAGTTCCTAAAAAGTGTAGCAGGTTGTATTCTTTTTGTAAGGTAACTACAACTACGCTATGAACAATTACATACTGCTTTTGTCATTAACTCTCAGAGAGAAAACTTGTTTTCTTATTTCAAGGTTCTTTGAAATGATAACCTCATTTTTACCTTCTTTTACTGCCTTTCAGGACAGATTCAGCATTGAAGCCTCTAAATTGCCTTTTACTGACATTCCCTAGAGTCACCAACTTGCGTGATGCAATGAATTCCTCCCCAGTTCAAGCCTTTTCTCTTAATCCTTACGGGACATTTTTTATGGGACCTTTGACTCTGATCAGCATTTATTAAGTTTATGGAAGATTTATGTCATAGTTCAAGGATCATGAGTAAAAATTTAGAGTTCCCCTTTAGCTGAAAGTTTAAAATACCTTGGGACCAAGAATTCAGCAAGATGAAATGATATTAAGTGTCATGAAGTTGTCATCTAAACAACAATGCTAGTAGGTAAAAACAATATAAGATAATAATAAGCTTTTAATTATTGTCAGTATTGATCCTTGTTTTAAGGACAGAACCAATCTATTTGCATCTTAGAAAAAAGAAATCATGTCATATTATTATTATTATCATCTATAAAAAGTAAGTTTAATTCATCAGCAGTATCACATTCAAATTCAAAGGAGAATAAACAAAAACCTATTTTGGAATTACACCCGGGTAAAGCTATTTCAAGGCTCAAATCCAAGGAAATGGCATATGCAAAGAAACAGTACTGGAAATGCTCTTAATTCTCTTTAAAAATCCTTTTCTTCCTGCATTAAGAGCTATTGTCAAACACTAGAAGAACATGACTAATACGCAAACGTGTTATCACCATACTCTATAACTAACAATGAATCAACATACGCTCTTCTTAGCTCCCCTCCGATATTTGTTAAGAGAAATGAAAGTTCAAGAGATCTATGCTAAGCTACTCTTCTTTCCCATGTTAAAAAGAACACCCATTTCTTTTTACCATTCTTATGGCTAACTTCTCACTTACCTAGACCAATTCCCTTTCTGTATATTCAGTCTTAGAAATGACTGACTTAATATAGTTGGTACAATACTATTGCTTTTAACAAGATCATCAATGGTTAAAGAGAAGGAAGACTAATAAAAATGCAGTTTTCTTTTATATGATGAGATAATGCCTTAGTCCTTTTGGGCTGCTATAAGAAAACATGATAGACTGGCTGGCTTATATACAATAGCAATCTATTGCTTACTGCTAGAAATTCAAGGTCAGGGTGCCAGCTTGGTTAGGTTCTGGTGAAGGCCCTCTTCTGAATTGCTGACTGTGGACTTCTCACTGTGTCTTCACATGGTAGAAGGGTCTAGAGAGCTCACTGGGGTCTCTTTTACAGAAGCACTAATTCCATTCATAGGGCTCCACTCTCATTACCTAAGCATCCCCCACAGGCCCCACTTTCTAATACCATCACATCAAGCACTAGGTTTTCAACATAAGAATTTGGGGAGGATATAAACATTCAGACCATAGCAGACAATGATTTAACTTAACCCCTGTATGACAGATTCATCTGATGCTGCTAAAATAAGCTGCAACAACTTGGGGAATCATTCCTTTTCTGTAAGTTGTCTTCAAGAAAGAAAACCAGATTTCTTTACCAACATGTTTCTAAGAGCTGGGACTTTTGTCACTTTTTGCTTACCACTACTTTGTAAGGTATAAAACAGTTCTTTTGGTAAATGATTAAGGGAATGAAACAAAAAGAGAAAACAAAACTTTATTAATGGTCTATATGTATGATGCTACTCCGTAAATCTTTTACAAGCTAGCATTCTAGGGATGTTTTTAATTTTTCTCATACAACATTTATTCCATGAAAAGACTAATACACAGGCTGCTTAATATATTTAACATTTTTTACTTGAAAAAATTTTTTATTTGAGTATAGTTGACACACAACGTTACACTAGTTTCAGGCGTACAACATAGTGAATCAACTTCTCTATATGTTATGTTAGGCTCACCATAAGTGTAGCTACCATCTGTCACCATACAATGCTATTGCAACATCATTGCCTGTATTTCTTATGCTGTGTCTGTTATTCCTGTGACTTAATCATTCTATGACTGGAAGCCTCTATCTCCCACTCTCTTTACTCGTTTTGCCCATCCCCCTAACCCTCTTTCTTCTGGTAGCCATCAGTTTGTTCTCTGTATTAACAGGTCTGATTCAGCTTTTTGTTTGTTGATTCACTTGTTTTGCTTTCTAGATTCCACATAAGAGTTAAATCGTGTAGTATTTGTCTTTTTCAGTTTGACTTATTTCACGTAGCATAATACTCTCTAGGTCTATTCATATTATTGCAAATGGCAAGATCTCATCTGACCCCTGCCCTTCATCCCCTGGTAACCACCATTTTACTTTTTTTTTTTTACAGGTTTAACTCTTATATTCCACATATAAATGATATAGTATGGTATTTATATTTCTGTCTGACTTACCCTGCTTAGCATATTGTGCTCAAAGTGCATCCATGATGTCACAATTAAGAGGAAATCTTCCTTTCTCATGACTGAATAATATTCCATTGTGTGTATGCCCCAAATTATTTTTTAACTATTTATCTGTTGATGGACTTTGGGGCTGTATCTTGGCTATTTGTGAATAATGCTGCAATAAACATGGGAGTTCACAGATGTCACTGAAATCCTGTTTTTATTTTCTTTGGGTATATACCCTAGAAGTGCAACTGCTGGGCAGTATGAAAGATCTATGTTTAATTTTTTGAAAAAAGCTTCATACTGTTTTTCATAGTGGTTGGACCAATTTATATTCCCACCAACAAGGAGTAAGAGTTCCCTTTTCACCACATCTTCACTAGCACCTGTTGTCTTTTGTATTCTTGATAACACTTTAACAGTTATAAGGTAATAGCTCTTTGTGGTTTTGATTTGCATTTCCCTGATGATTAGTGATGTTGAGCGATTAGTGATGATGAGTGATTTTCATGTATCCATTGGTCATTTTGATATCCTCTTTGGAGAAATGTCTATTTAGTTCTTCTGCCCATTTTTAAAATAGATTGTTTGTTTTACTGTTATTGAGTTCATTGAGTTCTTCATATATATTGGATAGTAACCCCTTAACTGATACATGGTTTGTAAATATTTTCTCCCATTCTGTTGGTTGTCTTTTCATTTTATCAATTGTTTCTTCCACTGCACAGAAGCTTTTGAGTTTGATGTAGTCCCATTTGTTAATTTATTGTTTGTGCTTTTGGGGTCATGCCCAAAAAATTACTGCCAAGACCAAAATCAATGAACTTCATCCTTAAAATTTCTTCCAGAAGTTTAATGGTGTCAGGTTTTATGGTTAAATATTTGATTCATTTCAAGTTAATTTTTGTAAGTAGTGCAATACAGGGGTCCAATTTCATTATTTTTTTACGTTTGTTTCTAGTTTTTAGTACCATTTGTTGAAAAGAATATCCTTCCCCATTGAGTGTTCTTGGCTCTGTTGTTAAGTATTATTAACTGTATATGCCAAGACTTAATTCCGGGCTCTCTATTCTGTTCCATTAACTATTTTTGTTCCAGTATCATACTATTTTTGTTACTATGGCTTTGTAGTGTAGTTTTAAGTCTAAAAGCATGATACCTCTGGCTTTGTTCTTTTAAATGTATTTTTATTTATTTCGTTTAAAAAATTTTTTTGAGAGAGCACTAGCAGGGTAGGGGCAGAGAGAGGGAGACAGAGGATCTGAAGCAGACTCTATGCTGATAGCAGTGAGCCTGATACGGGGCCTATACTCATAAATCACAAGATCATGACTTGAGCTGAAATCAGATACTTGACCAACTGAGCCAGTCAATTTGCTTATTCTTAAAATGCTTATTCCTCAGTGTTAAAAAAAAACTAACAGGGCACCTGGGTGGCTCAGTCAGTTAAGCATCTAGCTCTTGATTTCAGCTTGGGTCATGATCTTGTGATTCCTGAGTTCAAAATAAATAAATAAACTTATGGGGCGCCTGGGTGGCACAGTCGGTTAAGCGTCCGACTTCAGCCAGGTCACAATCTCGCGGTCCGTGAGTTCGAGCCCCGCGTCAGGCTCTGGGCTGATGGCTCAGAGCCTGGAGCCTGTTTCCGATTCTGTGTCTCCTTCTGTCTCTGCCCCTCCCCCGTTCATGCTCTGTCTCTCTCTATCCCAAAAATAAATAAACGTTGAAAAAAAAAATTTTTTAAAAATAAATAAATAAATAAATAAACTTAAAAAAAAAAAAGACTAACAGAAAGCAAGCTAAAAGTACAAGTTTAGCAGTTTTATAGACAAAAACTGGATTGAGGACTTGACAAGAAGGAGAGAACATACCAAGCAATCTAGTCTCTCAACTGGAACCACTAGAGGAAATATCCTAAAAAATGCATGTGAATCAGAGGTAGACCACACCTTACCAAGACTATATATAATACAGCCTCATCAGATAATCTGACCCTACTGGAACTTCCTGGTAGGGATAAGATAAATCTTCTCTTGGAGAAGAGGAGAAAGCCTCTATATTTTTTTATATACAGTATCTAGCATTCAATAAAAAGTTATCAGACTTACTAAGAAACATGACCAAAGGAAAAACAATCAAAAGAAAGAGATCCAGGGGCGCCTGGGTGGCGCAGTCGGTTAAGCGTCCGACTTCAGCCAGGTCACGATCTCGCGGTCCGGGAGTTCGAGCCCCGCATCAGGCTCTGGGCTGATGGCTCGGAGCCTGGAGCCTGTTTCTGATTCTGTGTCTCCCTCTCTCTCTGCCCCTCCCCTGTTCATGCTCTGTCTCTCTCTGTCCCAAAAATAAATAAACGTTGAAAAAAAATTTTTTTTTTTTAAAATAAAAAAAAAAGAAAGAGATCCATGCCTGATATTGGAATTATGAGACATAGCCTTATGCTAACTATAATTGATATATTCAATAAAACAGGTGAGAAGATACAGAATTTCACCACACAACTGGAATCCATAAAAATCAAGTAGAAAATTCTAAAACTGAAAACTGTAATAGGTGAAGTTCTTAAGAACTCAAAAAGTAAAGCAAAAGAAATCATTAGTTAGTTTAGAAGATATATCAGTAGAAAATATCTGAGCTTAGCATGGAGAGAGAATGAAAAATAAACGTAAGAGACACAATACAAATGTAGTGTGTCTTTCATACACATAAAATACATATTGCTACCATGTATGTTAGTAGCACACACATAACTAGATGGTGCATATTTCTAGAGCACATGTTACTGGGGTCCAAGAGGGCAAGAACAAGTATGGAACAGAGGCAATATTTGAACTTAGAATTTTTCAAAGCCAGTGAAAAACATCAAGCCATAGATTCAACTAGGTGCTAAGAACTCCAATCTGTATGAATACATTACTTAAGTACATTACTAAAATTAACATGAAGAGAAAATGTTTTGTATTGTTATCTTCCATGAATAACATGATTTATTATACATGCACAGAACTTCCAGAAGAATCTATAAGTAAACCATTACAAGTAATAACTTCAATGAGGTCACTAAATACAAAGTGAATCTACCATAAACACAGGGAGTTTAACAAACAACTGGAAAATAAATAGCTAAATTTTTTCAACTTATAATAGCAACAATAAACACATATTTCTAAGAATAAAGCTAATGAAATACAATCAAGACCACTAAAGTGAAAAGTACAAAACACTGCTGAGAAAAATTAAAGATTTATATAAATGAAGGAGGTACAGACCATGTTCACGGATTGGAAAACCTAATATTGTTAAAATGTCAATTCTTCCAGAGATGACCTATAGATTCAAATACAATCCCAATCAAAATTCCAGAAGGGATTTAATGAGGGGGAAAAGAGTAAATTTCAATTTTTTTAATTTAAGAAATGTTCATTTTATTATTTTTTAAAATGTTTATTTATTTTGAGGCGGGAGGAGGGCAGCAAGAGGGAGAGAGAGAAAACCTCAAGCAGGCTCAATGTTGTCAGCACAGAGCCTGACACAGGGCTCAATCCCATGAATTGTGAGATCATGACCTGAGCTGAAATCAAGGGCTGGACACTCAACTGACTGAGCCACCCAGGTGCCCCAAGAAATGCACATTTTAAAACTTAGGTACAAATATCAAGGGCCACCAATAGCCAAGAAAATCTTTCAAATTTTCCTTATATCTTAAAGACTCTGGAGAATTTATACTAGCAGATATTGAGACTTGTAAGTCCACATTAATTATGACATGTTGTACTGGCACAAGAATAAAAAAATAAACCAATAGGATAAAATAGAATCTGTAAACAGACTCAAACATATATGCTCATTAGACTTGGGACAAAGGTAACACTGCAGTATAGTGAGAAAAAAAATATTTTCTTTTTGATATGCAGTGCTAGGTTAACTGGCCAACTGACCCCATATGTCCGTGACCAAAATTCAATTGGAGATGTATCTTACATTTAAATGTGAGAACCAAACAATAAAGCTTCTAGATTATAACATAGACATAAATTTCTGTTAGACAACAATTTGTTAAACAGGACACAAAAAGTGCTAAGTATAAAGGAAAAAACTGATAAATAAGACTATGCTGAAGTGAAGAATTTCAGTTCACTAAAAGATACCACTGAGAGATTAAACATACAGGTGGCAGTGTAGTAGGGTAAAATATTTCTAACAATGTGTATGACAAAGGATTCCTATGCAGGATAAATAAAAATGTCTACAAACCAATAAAAACATTTTTAATTTAGCTGAAAATTTTTTAAGTAGGCTTCAGGTCTAGCATGGAAACAGGGGACTTGAACTCATGACTCTGATATCAAGACTAAGCTGAGGGAAGCCTGGGTGGCTCAGTCAGTTGAGCATCTGACTCTTGATTTTGGCTCAGGTCATGAGTCCCACGTCAAGTTCCGCATTGTGTGTGGAGTCTGCTTAAGACTCACTCACTTTCCCTCTCCCTCTCTCTCTCTCCACCCCCCACCCCCGACCCTCTCACCGCACTCTTGCACTCGCTCTCTCTCAAATAATAATAATTTTAAAAGACCTGAGCTGAGATTAAGAGTTGGATGCTTAATAGGCTGAGCCACCCAGGTCCCAGGGGAAAAAAAAACAAAAAAACAAACAAACAAAAAAACCAAACCAGTAACTTTACAAAGCTGATACCCAAATGGTCAAGTTAGTTATCTTATGAAGAGATGTTGAGCTTCAGTAGGAAAAAAACAAATTAAAATCAAATGAAATACCGATACATGCTCAACAGAATTGCTAAAATTAAAGAGACTGACAAAGCTAAGAATTCTGATGGAAAAAAAAGGATACAGAATGGTTATAAATTGTTGCTAGGAAAGTAAGTTGCTATAATTATTTAGAAAGCTGTTTGGAAGTATCTATTAAAGTTGGACATTTGTCTAATTAGGTAATAGGTAATAAGCCAGCAATTCCATTCCATCTAGCAATAATTACATTGCAATGTATGTATATTTTGCAAAAGCCTTTAATAATTTCATGGAAATGTACTATATAATCCTGAAAAACAGGTGTTAATTGACCTATGAACTCACAGTCCACCCAACTTAATTCCAAATCATCATTATCCAGGCTTTCTTATAGGCTCTATTCTATTTATATTTCTTTGACACTCTTGGATAACAGAGGTAACTGGGAGATTAAAGTACTGTCATTTCTTGGGATATTTAAGATATTCATGAGAAGGGACTACTGTCTCTCTTATTTATACCTCCATCTTCAAAATTTTTCTGAATTCATAGATCATCAAATCTCTCAAAGGAATAAAGTTACAAAATAATTTCTTTTTAGATGACACGACTGATAAATACATGATGCAGGTTAGAGTCTCTTATCACTCTTCCCAAGGAGACAACTTGAAGTTCACTTCTGAGCAGCAGCAGTTTGGTGGAAAAGTCAGAAAGTGGTTGGTGTGACTGTTAAGGAAACAAATGCCCTAAAAGAGTCAATCGATTGCTGAATTACGTATGTCGCAGGTCCTCTGCTCAGTAAGAGGACAGTGTCAGGTGACAGAGAACACAGTGCAGAAGACCAGGTTGAAAAAACTAACAATTTCCTTTGTAACACACCTTAAAGTCTGGAATTTTGATGCTTCCAGCTTTGGTTTTCTTTTTCAACATTCCTTTGGCTATTCGGGGTCTTTTGTGGTTTCAAACAAATTTTAAAATTGTTTGTTCTAGCTCTGTGAAGAATGCTGGTGTTATTTTCGTAAGGATTGCATTGAATGTGTAGATTGTTTTGGGTAGTATCAATATTTTAACAATATTTATTCTTCCAATCCATGAGAATGGAATTTTTCCGATTTCTTTGAGTCTTCTTCAATTTCTTTCATAAGCTTTTCAATAGTTTTCAGCATACAGATCTTTTATCTCTTTGGTTAGTTTATTCCTAGATATCTTATGGGCTTTGGTGCCATTGTAAATGGGATCCATTCCTTGACTTCACTTTCTGCTGCTTCATTATTTGTATACAGAAATGCAACCGATTTCTGTATGTTGATTTTATACCCTGCAACTTTGCTGAATTCACGTATCAGTTCCAGCAGTTTTTTCTGGTGGAGTCCTTCAGACTTTCCAGGTAGAGTATCATGTCATCGGCAAAGAGTGAAAGTTTGACTTCTTTGCCAATTTGCATGTCTTTTCTTTCTGTCGTCTGATTGCTGAGGCGAGGACTTCTAGTACTATGTTGAACAACAGTGGTGAGAATGGGCATCCCTGTCGTGTTTCCGACCTTAGAGGGAGAGCTCTCAGTTTTTCCCTACTGAGGATGATATTAGTTGTGGGTCTTTCATATATGGCCTTTATGATGTTGAGATATGTTCCTTCTATCCCTGTTTTCTTAGAGTTTTTATCAAGAAAGGATGCTGTATTTTGTCAAATGCTTTTTCTGCATCAATTGAGAGGATCATGTGGTTCTTATACTTGCCTTTAAAATTTCTTTTCTTTAATTTTTTTGATGTTTATTTATTTTGAGACAGAGACAGAGTGTAAGCAGGGGAGGGGCAGAGAGACAGGGAGACACAGAATCCGAAACAGGCTCCAAGCTCTGAGCTGTCAGCACAGAGCCTGACACAGGGATTGAACCCACAAACTGTGAGATCATGACCTGAGATGAAGTAGGACGCCCAACCGACTGAGCCACTGAGGCACCCCCTTTAAAATTTCTTTTTAATGTTTATTCATTTTTGAGAGAGAGAGAGAGAGACAGAGACAGAGACAGAGAGCAAGTAAGGTAGGGGCAGAGAAGAGAGAGGGAGACACAGAATCTGAAGCAGGCTCCAGGTTCTGAGCTGTCAGCACAGAGCCCTATGCGGGGCTTAAACTCACAAACCATGAGATCATGACCTGAGCCAAAATCAGACACTTAACTGACTGAGCCACCCACGTGCCCCTCTTTTCCTTTCCTTTTAATGTGATATATCACATTAATTGATTTGTGAATACTGAATCAGCCCTTTGCCCAGGAATAAATCCCTCACGGTGAATAGTTCTTTTAATGTACTGTTGGATTTGATTTGCTAGGATCTTGTTGAGAATTTTTGCATCCATGTTCATCAGGGATATTGGCCTGTAATCATCAAGACAGTATGGTACTGACACAAAAAGAGACACACAGAAAAATGGAACAGGACAGAGAACCCAGAAATGGATGAACAAATATATGGCCAACTAATCTTTGACAAAGCAGGAATGAACATCCAATGTAAGAAAGTCTCTTCAGCAAGTGGTGTTGGGAAAACTGGACATTGACATGCAGAAGAATGAAACTGGACCACTGTCTTACACCATACACAAAGTAAATTCAAAATGGATGGAAAACCTAAACATGAGACAGGAAACCATGTGAATCCTACAAGATAACATAGGTAGCAACCTCTTTAACCTTGGCCACAGCAACTTCTTACTTAACATGTTTTCAGAGACAAGGGAAAAAGAAGCAAAAATGAATTACTGGGACCTCATTAAAATAAAGAGGTTCTGCACAGCAAAGGAAACAATCAACGAAACTAAAAGGCAACTGATAGAATGGGAGAAGGTATTTGCAAATGACATATAGGATAAAGGGTTAGTATCCAAAATCTATAAAGAACTTAGCAAACTCAATACCCAAAACCAAATAATCCAGTGAAGAAATGGGCAGAAGACACGAAGACACTTTTCCAAAGAAGACATCCAGATGGCTAACAGACACATGAAAAGATGCTCAACATCACTCATCAACAGGGAAATACAAGTCAAAACCACAATGAGATCCCACCTCACACCTGTCAGAATGGCTACAAATAACAATTCAGGAAACAACAGGTGTTGGTGAGGATGTGGAAAGAGGAGAACCCTTTTGCACTGTTGGTGGGAATGCAAATTGGTACAGCCACTCTGGAAAACGATATGGAGGTTCCTCAAAAAATTAAAAATAGAACTACCCTACAATCAAACAATTGCACTACTAGGTATTTGTCCAAAGGATACAAAAATGATGATTTGAAGGGGCATATGCACCCCAATGTTTATAGCAGTGCTATCAACAATAGCCAAATTATGGAAAAAGCCCAAATGTCCATCAACTGATGAATGGATAAAGACGATGTGGTATATATATACAACGGAATACTACTTGGCAATAAGGAAGAATGAAGTCCTGCAACAATGTGAATGTAACTAGAGTATATTATGCTAAGCAAAATAAGGCACAGAAAGATAAATATCATACGATTCCACTCATATGTGGAATTTAGGAAACACAACAGGTGAACACAGGTAAAAAGAAGGAAAAATAATATAAAAACAGAGAAGAAGGCAAACCATAAGAGACTCTTAAAGACAGAAAACAAACTGAGGGTTGCTGGAGGGGAGGTAAGTAGGGGGATGGGCTAAATGGGTGATGGGCACTAAGGAGGGCACTTGTTGGGAAGAGCACTGGGTGTTATATGTAAGTGATGAATCACTGGGTTCTACTCCTGAAACCAATCCTAGAGTGTATGTTAACTAAGATGAATTTAAATAAATAATGTTTTTTAAAAAACTAACAATTCTCTCTACTGTGTGTCTAATCCTAGAATTTATCCATATACGGCTTAGATGAAAGTAATGTATGACTGAAAAGAGTAAATGCAAATTTTTAAATTTGGAGAATGTAAGTCTGGAAATGGGCCCAGCCTTTAAAAGCACACAAACACTGTAAGTCCAGAGAAATAACTATGGTACAAAGTGGTATATAAGAATCATGAGCTTTATGGGGAGAAAGTAAAATATTTCCTTGCAGAAAAAAAGATTTCAAGAGGGACTATAAAAGCTGGAGATAAAGGAGAGATGCCTTTCCTAAAAAGAATCTATAGTTTAAGTACTTGCATGGACTGAAAATGACACAAAGATTTTGGCATTCCCAAGAACAAATGCTGAAATACAGAAAGAAATTAGCAATTAAATAATAGGGAACATGAAGTAAGGAAAAAAGGAAAACATATATATTCCTATTACATTTCAGACATTGCTAAGTTCTTGAAAAACACATCTCTTGTAATCTTCACCACAAACCTGGAAGGCAGATATTGTACTCTCCTCCACTTGACAGATGAAGAATTCAAAGTCTGGAAAGGTTAAATGACTCACCCAAGGTCACTGCTTAGATGCAGCAGGGGGAAGACCCAGAGCTCAAGTGAGTTCCCTAGTGCACAGAATTATTACAGCAGCACTGTGAGGCAATACTATCATCTTCAAGTAGTGGTAAGGAAACTGTTCAGCAGACAGCTCATGTGACTTTATCAATTACTCTTTCATGATATCATTATGCCCATCCATTAAGTCAAACATTTACCAAGCCCCTACAATGTGCCAAACCCCATGGTAAACACTGTAGATAGAGATGAAAAACAAAACAAAACAGTCCTTGACTTTAAGAAGCTCAAAGTCCAGAAGGGTTGGTGAAAACGTCAGACAAATGAACAAGCAGTTAGGATATACTCAAATTAACTGATACTACAGAGAGGCAGCCTTAGGAGCTGGGCACTGAACCCTGGGAAAGCTTCTCAAAAGTGGGTATGCTGGAGCAGGGATTAACTGAATGAAGAAGATACTAGAGGTGTGGAAGAACTAGAACCTTCTAGGAACATTAGCAGGGAAAATAGGAAGAGATTAAGCTAGAGAAGGAAGTAGAGCTAAATCACAAAAAGCTTTGTATACCGTGTTAAAGAGCCTGGGTTGTATTCTGGTTGCATTCTGTATCATGTATTACTGTACATGACAGTAAGTCAATGGAGGCATTTAATCAGAAATAATATGATGGATGGATGGATGGATGGATGGATGGAAAGAAAGAAAGAAGAGAAGAAAGGGAGGAAGGGAGAAAGGGAGGGAGCATATGGTCATACTTACAATTTAGGAAGTGATTCTGGAAGCAGTGTGAATAATATTGGATACACTGCTGATGAAGGTGCAGAATGCAAGAGAGAATGAGTCTGAACAGTAAAACCAGGTAGGAAGTCCAGGTAAGAAGTGATGAAGGTCTGTGGAGGTATAGCTGGTGAGGTGATAGATTTAGGAAGTATTTAGGAAACAGAATTGATAAAACTTGGATCATTCAAAGGGGTGAAGAAAAAGGAGGAGCCTATGATGACTCCCAGGTTTCTTCATGAGTTGTTTAAGGGGACTGTACTGGGAAGTACTGGAGGAACATTTTTAAATATGTTGAGTTGAAATATCTATGGGATTTAGTAGAGAAGTTCAGTGAATAGTTGGCTATAGGAGTCAAATTCATGGCAGAAGTCTACGATGGAGCTAAAGAGATTTACAGTTTGTGGATGCAATGGGTATGTATGAGAACACCCAAAGGGATTATACAGATGGACAAGAAAACATGGCTAAAGACATTTAAGGGAGGAAGGCAGAAAAAGAGTTAATCCATGAAGTAAGACTTTCACATGATTATGTTTTACATATCCAGATACAGAATATTCAGTACTCTTAATTCTTCATATTTTTACACTTCAGTCAGCAAAATGCATAGACAATGAGTAGATGACATACTGAAGAATGTGAGACATAGATAAGGCTATCAAATCAGCTACACTTTCTGCAGGATCCCCAATCAGAACTATTTTTGTAACAAAATGCTCTTACAATTCCAATATTTCTTCTCCTAGATTGTCCTCTAAAGACAGTGTAAAAATCCCGTCAGAACATGGGCTTCGTTTTTTTCCTTTTGAAAATACTGAAAGTAAGAAACTGAAATGTAGAGCAAGACTGCAGGTCCTGGATTGGGTTCCACAGAGACAGCTGGTTTGTCTTTTTGATGATGGCAGCGGAAGTGCAAGGAGCCATCTTTTTGAGTGCTCTGGGCCTGTCATCACAGAAGCCTCTCAAAAAGAGCACCCTGCAGGCCCCCTTCCTCAATACTGACCGGAGAGGACAGCTTTGCCTTCTGTTAGACTCAGTGTACTCTACAACTGTAGCTGACCCTTGGACAACAACATGGACTTGAACTGCATGGGTCCATTTATACACAGATTTTTCCCCCAATAAATACAGTACAGTAAATGTATTTTCTCTTATAATTTTCTTAGTAATATTTTTTCTCTGGTTTACTTTATTGTTAGAAAACAGTACATAACACATATAACATACAAAATATGAGTTAATCAACTGTTTATGTTACTGGTAAGGCTTCCAGTCAACAACAATAATAAAGGAATACTACTTTATTAGTAGTAAAGTTTTTAGAGAGTCAAAAGTTCATATACATGGATTTTCCACTGTGCAAGGGGTCAACACCCCCAGCCCCTACATTGCTCAAGGGTCAAGTGTACTTCCTGGATGTCCATTCTTCAGCAAGTATTGACAAGGCAATTATGACCCAGTCTACTATTTATCAGTCAGAAATACCTCTGAGATTCAGTTAGCAACAGTGTCTCTAAGCAATGGCAGTTGAAAAGGTAGAATGCAACTATTACAATTTCAATATATTCCTTATGTTACTGGTGGAAGAGATGAGAAAAAAAATTTAAGTAACAAAAAAAGGCATAAATAATGAAGAATTCTATTAATAGAGATCTTAAAATCTCAAAATCATATTCATATCAAGAGTGCGTCTACATAGTATCATCATGTAATTCTGTTATTGACAATAAATAAACTACATAAATATCTTACAAAAAATTCTTAGTGATATTTCAAGTGGATAGCCAAAAATATCAGCTATTTTATTAGGCTGAATGTGAAAGTGCCATTTTATTATATCCAAATTGATCAAATACCAGCAATTTTATATGATTTATTTAACATATTCAAAATACATGCTTCTCTCAGAAATTCTGACAATAGAGACACCTGGGTGGCTCAGTTGGTTAAGGATCTGACTTCAGCTCAGGTCATGATCTCCAGATCTGTGGGTTTGAGTCTCACATCAGGCTCTGTGTTGACAGCTCAGAGCCTGGAGCCTGCATCAGATTCTATGTCTCCCTCTTTCTCTGCCTCTCCTCCACTCATGCTCGCTCTCTCTCTCTCTCTCTCTCTCTTAAAAATAATAAACATTTAAAAAGTTATATATAAAAAAAGAAATTCTGACAACGAAGGCATTCATTAACTCATAAAATATTTACTGAGGACTCACAATGTGCCATGTTTTAGATACTGGGGTTATAGCAATGCACAAAACATAATTCTTTAAAAAAAGTTCCTTTCACGAAGCTTCCATTAGAGTAGAAAGAGAAGAAAAAATATTACATAAGTAGAATATATATTATCTTAGAGGTGATAAATGCTACAGAGAAAAAGAATGATTAAGAAATAAAGAGCGTGACAGATACCACCTCACACCAGTCAGAGTGGCCAAAATGAACAAATCAGGAGACTATAGATGCTGGAGAGGATGTGGAGAAACGGGAACCCTCTTGCACTGTTGGTGGCAATGCAAACTGGTGCAGTTGCTCTGGAAAACAGTGTGGAGGTTTCTCAAAAAATTAAAAATACATCTACCCTATGACCCAGCAATAGCACTGCTAGGAATTTACCCAAGGGATACAGGAGTGCTGACGCATTAGGGCACTTGGACCCCAATGTTTATAGCAGCACTTTCAACAATAGCCAAATTATGGAAAGAGCCTAAATGTCCATCAACTGATGAATGGATAAATATGTGGTTTATATATACAATGGAATACTACATGGCAGTGAGAAAGAATGAAATATGGCCTTTTATAGCAACGTGGATAGAACTGGAGAGTGTTATGCTAAGGGATATAAGTCATACAGACAAAGACAGACACCGTATGTTTTCACTCTTATGTGGATCCTGAGAAACTTAAATGAAGACCATGGGGGAGGGGAAGGAAAAAAAAAAGGTTAGAGAGGGAGGGAGCCAAAACATAAGAGACTCTTAAAAACTGAGAACAAACTGAGGGTTGATGGGGGGTGGGAGGGAGGAGAGGGTGGGTGATGGGTATTGAGGAGGGCACCTTTTGGGATGAGCACTGGGTGTTGTATGGAAACCAATTTGTCAATAAATTTCATAAAAAATAAAATAAAATAAAAGATATACAGAAGCATTTCCAATAAAAAAAATAAATAGAAAAAAAAATTTTGTATTAGAAAAAAGAAAGAAAGAAGGAGTGTGAGATAAACGTTTACAATTTTAAATATGGTGACCAGGACACTGTGGCTGAGACTGTAACCTCAGCAGAAACATGAAAGATGAAACACAGTGACCTATAAAGAAGGTCATCACTCTTAAATGAAATAATGAAGGACTTTTAAATGAAGTAACAAAGGACTTTTAAAATAATATTAAGTCCATCTCAATAAGGTACTATTATCAAATAAAATATGGAATGTTAAAAATACATAATGGATTCTGAAATACAGAGAACAAACTGAGGGTTATTGGGAGTAGGGAAAATGGGTGATGGGCATTAAGGAGGGCACTTGTTGGGATGAACACTGGGTGTTATATTTAAGTGATGAATCACTAGATTCTACTCCTGAAGCCAAGACCACACTGTATGTTATCTAAATTGGGATAAGTAAACAAATAAATAAATAAAACATTTGTAAGTGTAATGTGTGCGTGTATGAATAATATATATAGCTTCAAAACAGAAAGACTGTAGAAAATATATTCCACTTAAGTAAGCAGTATCTTTATTTTTATTTTCTTATTTAAATTCAAGTTAGTTAACATACAGTGTAGTCTAGGCTTCAGGAGTAGAACCCAGTGATTCATCTCTTACATATGACATGAAACACAGTGTTCTTCCCCAAAAAATTCCCTCCTTAATGCCCATCCCCATTTAACCTATCCCTCCATGCCACCCCCCAGAAACCCTCAGTTTATTCTCTGTATTTAAGGCTCTCTTATGGTTTTGCAATTACAACAAAAACCATAAGATACCCAGGAATAAACCTAACCAAAGAGGTAAAAGATCTATATGCTGAAAACTTTAGAAAGCTTATGAAAGAAACAGAAGAAGACTCAAAGAAATGGAAAAGCTTCTATGCTCATGGAGGAAAGAACAAATATTGTTAAAATGTCTATAATACCCAAAGCAATCTAAACATTCAATGCAATCCCAATCAAAATAACACCAGAATTCTTCACAGAGCTAGAACAAACAATCCTAAAATTTGTATGGAACCACAAAAGACCCCAAATAGCCAAAGGAATGTTGAAAAAGAAAAGGAAAGCTGGAAGCATCATAATTCTGGACTTCTGTAGTCATCAAGACAGTATGGTAGTGGCATAAACACAGACACATAGATCAATGTACTAGAATAGATAACCCAGAAGTGGACCCACAAATGTATGGCCAGCTAATCTTTGACAAAGCAGGAAAGAACATCCAATGGGAAAAAGACAGTCTCTTTAGCAAAAGGTGCTGGGAGAACTGGACAGTGACATGAAGAAGAAGAATGAAACTGGGCCACTTTCTTATACCATACACAAAAATGAATTCAAAATGGATGGAAGACCTAATGTGAGATAGGAACCATCCAAATCCTACTGAAGAATACAAGCAGCAACTTCTTTGACCTAGGCCGCAGCAACTTCTTTCTTAACATGTTTCCAGAGGCAAGGGAAAGAGAAGCAAATACTGGGACCTCATCAAGATAAAAAGCTTCTGCACAGCAAAGAAACAATCAACAAAATAAAAGGCAACTGATGGAATGGGAGAAGGTATTTGCAAAAGACATACATCAGATAAGGGTTAGTGTCCAAAATCTATGAAGAACTTAGCAAACTCAACACTCAAAAAACAAATAATCCAGTGAAGAAATGGGCAGAAGACATGAATAGACACTTTTCCAAAGAAGACCTCCAGATGCTAAAAGACACATGAAAAGATGCTCAACATCACTCATAATCAGGGAAATACAAATCAAAACCACAATGAGATACCTCACACCTGTCAGAATGGCTAAAATTAACAACTCAGGAAAAAACAGATATTGTCAAGGATGTGGAGAAAAAGGAACTCTTTTGCATTTTTGGTGGGAATGCAAATTGGTACAGCCACTCTGGAAAACAGTATGGAGGTTCCTCAAAAAATTAAAAATAGAACGACCCTACAATCCAGCAATTGCACTACTAGGTATTCATCCAAAGGATAGAAAAAAATGTTGATCTGAAGGGCAAATGCACCCCAATGTTTATGGCAGTACTATCAGCAATAACCAAGTTATGGCAACAGCCAAAATGTCCATCAACTGACGAATGGATAAAGAAGATGTGGTTTATATACAAATGGAATACTACTTGGCAATGAGAAAGAATGAAATCTGACCATTTATAGCAACATGGATGGAACTGAGGAGTGTTATGCTAAGTGCAAAAAGTCACACAGAGAAAGACAGATACCATATGTTTTCACTCATATGTGGATCCTGAGAAACTTGACAGAAGACCAGGGGGGAGAGCAAGGGGGAAAAAAAGTTACAGAGAGGGAAGGAGGCAAACCATTAAGAGACTCTTAAATAACGCGACAAACTGAGGGTTGATGGGGGTGGGAGGGAGGGTAAAGTGGATGATGGGTTTTGAGGAGGGCACCTGTGGGATGAGCACTGTGTTGTATGGAAGCCAATTTGACAATAAATTATATATATTTTTTTCAATATATGAAATTTATTGTCAAATTGGTTTCCATACAACACCCAGTGCTCATCCCAAAAGGTGCTCTCCTCAATACCCATCACCCACCCTCCCCTCCCTCCCACCCCCCATCAACCCTCAGTTTGTTCTCAGTTTTTAACAGTCTCTTATGCTTTGGCTCTCGCCCACTCTAACCTCTTTTTTTTTTTTCCTTCCCTTTCCCCATGGGTTTCTGTTAAGTTTCTCAGGATCCACATAAGAGTGAAAACATATGGTATCTGTCTTTCTCTGTATGGCTTATTTCACTTAGCATCACACTCTCCAGTTCCATCCACGTTGCTACAAGGGGCCATATTTCATTCTTTCTCATTGCCACGTAGTATTCCATTGTGTATATAAACCACAATTTCTTTATCCATTCATCAGTTGATGGACATTTAGGCTCTTTCCATAATTTGGCTATTGTTGACAGTGGTGCTATAAACATTGAGGTACAAGTGCCCCTATGCATCAGTACTCCTGTATCCCTTGGGTAAATTCCTAGCAGTGCTACTGCTGGGTCATAGGGTAGGTTATTTTTAATTTCTGAGGAACCTCCACACTATTTTCCAGGGCGGCTGCACCAGTTTGCATTCTCACCAACAGTGCAAGAGGGTTCCCGTTTCTCCACATCCTCTCCAGCATCTATAGTCTCCTGATTTGTTCATTTTGGCCACTCTGACTGGCGTGAGGTGATATCTGCGTGTGGTTTTGACTTGTATTTCCCTGATGAGGAGCGATGTTGAGCATCTTTTCATGTGCCTGTTGGCCATCTGGATGTCTTCTTTAGAGAAGTGTCTATTCATGTTTTCTGCCCATTTCTTCATTGGATTATTTGTTTTTCCGGTGTGGAGTTTGGTGAGCTCTTTATAGATTTTGGATACTAGACCTTTGTCCGATATGTCACTTGCAGGTATCTTTTCCCATTCCATTGGTTGCCTTTTAGTTTTGTTGATTGTTTCCTTTGCTGTGCAGAAGCTTTTTATCTTCATAAGGTGCCAACAGTTCATTTTTACTTTCAATTCCCTTACCTTTGAGGTCAGAGAGGTCTTTTCCTGTTTTCTCCTCTAGGGTTTTGATGGTTTCCTATCTCACATTCAGGTCGTTCATCCATTTTGAGTTTATTTTTGTGAATGGTGTGAGAAAGTGGTCTAGTTTCATTCTTCTGCATGTTGCTGTCCAGTTATCCCAGCACCATTTGTTAAAGAGACTGCCTTTTTCCATTGGATATTCTTTCCTGCTTTGTCAAAGATTAGTTGGCCATACTTTTCTGGGTCTAGTTCTGGGGTTTCTATTCTATTCCATTGGTCTATGTGTCTGTTTTTGTGCCAATACCATGCTGTCTTGAGGATTACAGCTTTGCAGTAGAGGCTAAAGTCTGGGATTGTGATGCCTCCTGCCTTGGTCTCCTTCTTCAAAATTACTTTGGCTCTTCAGGGCCTTTTGTGGTTCCATATGAATTTTAGGATTGCTTGTTCTAGCTTCGAGAAGAATGCTGGTGCAATTTTGATTGGGATTGCATTGAATGTGTAGATAGCTTTGGGTAGTATTGACATTTTAACAACATTTATTCTTCCAACCCATGAGCACGGAATGGTTTTCCATTTCTTTATATCTTCTTTCATTTCCTTCATAAGCTTTCTATAGTTTCCAGCAGACAGATCTTTACATCTTTGGTTAGATTTATTCCTAGGTATTTTATGCTTCTTGGTGCAATTGTGAATGAGATCAGTTTCTTTATTTGTCTTTCTGTTGCTTCATTATTAGTGTATAAGAATGCAACTGATTTCTGTACACTGATTTTGTATCCTGCGACTTTGCTGAATTCATGTATCAGTTCTAGCAGACTTTTGGTGGAGTCTATTGGGATATTATCATGTCATCTGCAAAAAGTGAAAGAAAGCTTGACTTCATCTTTGCCAATTTTGATGCCTTTGATTTCCTTTTGTTGTCTGATTGCTGATGCTAGCACTTCCAACACTATGTTAAACAACAGCGGTGAGAGTGGACATCCCTGCCATGTTCCTGATCTCAGGGGGAAAGCTCTCAGTTTTTCCCCATTGAGGATTATATTAGCTGTGGGCTTTTCATAAATGGCTTTTATGATGTTTAAGTATGTTCCTTCTATCCCGACTTTCTCGAGGGTTTTTATTAAGAAAGGATGCTGAATTTTGTCAAATGCTTTTTCTCATCGATTGCCAGGATCATACGGTTCTTATCTTTTATTAAAGTGATGTATCACGTTGATTGATTTGCGAATGTTGAACCAGCCCTGCATCCCAGGAATGAATCCCACTTGATCATGGTGAATAATTCTTTTTATAAGCTGTTGAATTCGATTTGCTAGTATCTTATGGAGAATTTTTGCATCCATATTCATCAGAGCTATTGGCCTGCAGTTCTCTTTTTTTACTGGGTCTCTGTCTGGTTTAGGAATCAAAGTAATACTGGCTTCATAGAATGAGTCTGGAAGTTTTCTTTCAGTTTATATTTTCTGGAATAGCTTGAGAAGGATAGGTATTACCTCTGCTTTAAATGTCTGGTAGAATTCCCCAGGGAAGCCATCTGGTCCTGGACTCTTACTTTTGGGGAGATTTTTGACAACTGATTCAATTTCTTCGCTGGTTATGGTTCTGTTCAAGCTTTCTATTTCCTCCTGTTTGAGTTTTGGAAGTGTGTGGGTGTTTAGGAATTTGTCCATTTCTTCCAGATTGTCCAGTTGTGGGCATATAATTTTTCATAGTGTTCCCTGATAATTGCTTGTATTTCTGAGGGATTGTTTGTAATAATTCCATTTTCATTCATAATTTTTCTATTTGGGTCATCTCCCTTTTCTCTTTGAGAAGCCTGGCTAGACGTTTTTCAGGTTTTTTTTTATTTTTCAAAAAACCAACTCTTGATTTCATTGATCTGCTCTACAGTTTTTTTAGATTCTATATTGTTTCTTTCTGCTCTGACCTTTATTATTTCTCTTCTTCTGCTGGGTTTGGGGTGGCTTTGCTTTTCTGCTTCTATTTCCTTTAGGTGTGCTGTTAGAGTTTGTATTTGGGATTTTTCTTGTTTCTTGAGATAGGCCTGGATTGCAATGTATTTTCCTCTCAGGACTGCCTTTGCTGCATCCCAAAGCATTTGGATTGTTGTATTTTCATTTTCATTTGTTTCCATATATTTTTAAATTTCTTCTCTAATTGCCTGGTTGACCCACTCATTCTTTAGTAGGGTGTTCTTTAACCTCCATGCTTTTGGAGGTTTTCCAGACTTTTTCCTGTGGTTGATTTCAAGCTTCATCACATTGTGGTCCGAAAGTATGCATGGTATGATCGCAATTCTTGTATACTTATGAAGGGCCGTTTTGTGACCCAGTATGTAATCTATCTTGGAGAATGTTGCATGTGCACTGGAGAAGAAAGTATATTCTGTTGCTTTGGGATGCAGAGTTCTAAATATATCTGTCAAGTCCATCTGATCCAATGTATCATTGTTTCCTTATTTGTTTCTTTATTGACCATGTGTCTAGATGATTTATCCATTGTTGTAAGTGGGGTATTAAAGTCCCCTGCAATTACCACCTTCTTATCAATAAGGTTGCTTATGTTTGTAATTGTTTTATATATTTGGTGGCTCACATATTTGGCACATAGACATTTATAATTGTTAGTTCTTCTTGATGGATAGACCCTGTAATTATTATATAATGCCCTTCTTCATCTCTTGTTACAACCTTTAATTTAAAGTCTAATGAAAGCTAAGAAGTATATACAGTATCTTGGAGATGATTAATCATGTCTCAGGCTCTTACTGGTTCCAAAATTCTGCTTTACTAAGCATGAGTGTAACCACAATTTCTAGTATACTCATTGCAAGAGAAGGCTTAAGTGTTTTTTATCTGTTAGATGTTTTAGTTACGTATCTATTGCTGCATTAACAAAATACCATACAATTTGGTTGCAAATTTAAAACATGACCTCACTTTTTATGGAATAGGAATCTGGGAATGGATTAGTTGAGTGATTCAGGCTCAGCATCTCTCATGGGGGTTAACAAGCAATATATTGACCTGGGCTTCACTCATCTCAAGACCTGGCTGAAGTAAAATCTGCTTCCAAACTTACTAACTTGGGCCTCTCCATAGTCTGCCTTGAAATAAAGCAAAACAAACAAGGAAAGGGAAAAAATGAGAGAGCCAAATACAAAAGCAAGAAACAGCCTCTTAATTATAGAGAACAATCTGATGGTTACCAGAGGTGAGGGGGAGTTAGAGGATGGATTCAATAGGTTATAGGGATTAAGGAGTACACTTGTGATGAGTACAGGGTGATTTATGGAAGTGCTGAATTACTATATTGTATACCTGAAACTAATACAACACTGTATGTTAACTACAGTTAATTCCAGTTAATTAACTGGAATTAAAATAAAAACTTAAAGAAAAAGGAAAGAAAGAAAGAAATATGGCAGCTGGCTATCCCCCAAATGATTAAAGAGACATAGATAGATAGATAGATAGATAGATAGATAGGAAAAGAGACAGAGAGAAGTCAAGATATACATTTTAGTCTTTTTAAAATTTAATCTCAGAAGTGATATCTTATATCATTTCTGTTTGTATTCAATTCATTGGAAGCAAGTCATTTAAGTCCAGCCCAAACTCAAGTGGAGATTTCAAAGTATAGAAATCCCGAAAGACAGGGCAAGGATCATGGGAGTACATTTTAGAGGCTACCTACCACAATCACCTTTACCAGGTATTTACATATTTAAATTTTATTGAGCTTTTAGAAGGTAATTTTACCTAATTTTACCTAATTAGGTAAATTACCTAATTTTACATGAAACATGTTAATTTTTAGTAATACCCTAGCAGCTAGTAGAGTCAAGACTTTAAAAGTTCATTAAGACCTACTACACATAAATCCTTAGAGTGAATGTATGCCTTTCATTTGCAGCCTTGTGAATCATTCTATTAAACTATTAATATGTGTTTAATTCTATTAAATATGTGTTTAATTCAATTAAACTATTAAATGTGAATAATTCTATTAAACTGTATTTGTAAATTTGTCTCTCCATGTTTTAAGATTTTACCAATAAAAAGTATATATGGAAATGTGGAAAATAGTGATTCTAGACTTTCACTTGTAAATAGACCCTGTCTTCTATGTTTTACTGCATGGCCCCTGCTCCCATTCCCAACTAACCTACAGACTACAAAGTATAATAATATATTACTCAGGTTGAATACATCATTTTCTGCTAAAACAGGTAAGTGACTCTTTAAGCAATGTAAAAAGCCACTAAGATCTATTTGAAATTTTCTTCTCATTTTCTCTTTTGTTACTATTTTTTAAAACGAGTTAACAGAAAAATTCAAAACACTGAGGACAGCTATGGAGAAAATTTGGATGTCTGAAACATTATTTTATATTGGAAACAAACATTCACAAGTTTGACTCTTTATGTTTCTAGACCCTATGCTATATGATCTATTCTACTCCTAGATATATACCCGAGAAATAAAAAGACATATATATGTGTACATGATGTTCATGACTATACTAGTAAGGGTTCTCCAGAGAAACAGAACTAACAGGATGTGTATACATATGCAGAGAGACTTATTATAAAGAATTGGCTCACACAATTATGGAGTCTAAGAAGTCTCAAGATCTACAGTCAGCAAGCTGGGATTTAGGAGAGCTGATGGTACAGGAAAGGCAGGAAAAGACCAAGGTCCCAGTCAGGTGGGAGGAGTTCCCCCTTACTCATGGAAGGATCAGCCTTTTGTTCTACTCAAGCCTTCAACTGATTAGATGAGGGCCAACCCCATTAGAAAAAGCAATCTGCTTTACACAGTCTACAAAATCAAGTGTTAACCTCATTCAAAACATCCTCACAGACACACACAGAATGTTTGACCAAATATCTGGGCATCCTATGGCCCAATCAAGTTGACACATAAAATTAACCATTACGACTGCTTTATTCAGAAGAGACCAAAGCTGGGAACAACCAAAATATTTACAAATAGGAAGAAAACTTGTGGTATATCCATCCAGTGGAATACTGCTCAGGATAAAAAGAAATGAACTATGTGACACTAGGAAATGGCAGAGTAGGGAGCTCCAAGCACTTGTTTCCTCATAGAAATACTGAAAAACAAGCAAAACCTGTCAGAACCAATACTGTCAGAACTCAGGAAAATGGTCAAAGGATTACAGAAACTAAGTGAATGTTGAACCAAGAAAAACACAACTTAAAAATGGCAGGAAAGTTTTGTAGTATTTTTATTTGTCCTTGCCCAAGACTCTAGTATGGCACAATTCTAAAGCGGTGGCAGTCAAAGTAGCATCAGGCTGTGTACCAAGTAAGAGATGATGGTCCATGGTTCTAAAGGGAGCAGAGCAGACTTTACTCAGAAATAATTGTGTGTGTCTGTTCTAACTTGTCTGAGGGATACTTGAAGGACTGGTGGAAGGCACTTATCTCTCTTTAGCCTAGTATGGATACAGATTGAAAATCCAGGCTTTATCAGAAAATGGTATAAGGTGAACTAACACACTATAGACACCTGGAACCAAAGATTATGGTTCAAGACATATAATAGACAACTTAAGGTCTGGAAAAAAAATCTGGCAGAGGATTATTTTTGAAATTATGACATTCAAAAGTACTCATGCTAAGACAAGACCAAAGAAGACTCTCACCTTTCACCTTGGGCTGATTCCTAGGCTCAGTGCAAACCTAGCTACTATTTTGAAGAAATACCCAGCACAGAGCCAAAATGCAAAGACAAGGAGAGGTTTTTGGTTTTCTTGCATGTTATTTTATGGTCTTTTCAGCAACTAGCATTCAAAGAAATCTCTCTGAAAATTGTAGTTGAACCATACTAAAGGAACAGCAACTTCAGTGCATACACATGACAAAGAATACATTTTTTTTTAAGTTTGGAAAAATCAAGGGACTTTAATGCTTTGACCTGAGCTACTAGCAGAACAAAACTGCCATTTAATAAGATGAGGAAGATCAAGGTGGGGGGACAGGGTGTAAAGGGTTTGTTTTGAACATGTTGAGTTTGAGATTTTTATTAGATATCCAAGTAAAGATGTTAGAAAGGCAGAGAAAGACAGATACCACTTGTTTTCACTCATGTGGATCTTGAGAAACTTAACAGAAGGCCATGAGGGAGGGAAAGGGGGGAGGAAAGGGAGAGGGAGGGAGGCAAACCATAAGAGACTCTTAAGGACTGAGAACAAACTAAGGGTAAATGGGGGGTGAGGGAGAGGGAAAAGTGGGTGATGGGCAGGGAGGAGGGCACTTGTTGGGATGAGCACTGGGTGTTGTACGGAAACCAATTTGACAATAAATTATATTAAAAAAAAAAGAAAGAAAGACAGTGGATATCTGGATCTGGAGTACTGGGAAAATGTCTGGCTAGAGATACAAATTTGTAAGTCATCAGTATGAAGATCAGTCTTAAAAAAATTTTTTTTAGTGTTTATTTATTCTTTGAGAGAGAAAAAGAGAGACAGCATGAGCAGGGGAGGGGCAGAGAGAGGGAGACACAGATTCTGAAGGAGGCTCCAGGCTCTGAGCTGTCAGCACAGAGCCTGACATGGGGCTCAAACTCACAAACCGTGAGATCATGACCTGAGCTGACGCCTAACCAACTAAGCCACCCAGGTGCCTTGTCAGTCTTTAAAGCCACAAAGCTGCATATAACCTAGAGTATAAGGAGAAGCTGGAGGAATGACCCTGTGGTGCTTCAAGTTTAGAGGTCAGAGGGTGTCTACTGCACAGTACTTAAATGGGTTTCTATTTGGAGAAATCCTTGATATAAATATAAATACATGAGTAAAAGCAAGGGCTACGTACTACCTCCAGCCCTTGAGAGTCTACCATATGAGTCTCCACCATACAGAGCCAGCCCAGTGCCTCACCCTAAAGGGGGAACTCTGCAGGGCAGAGTTCTACTGCAATGGCTATGCCACAAACTGAAAAGAATATGTGGAGAAATCAGAATCTCATATTCTGCTGGTGGGAATGTAAAATGGTGTAGCTACTTTGGAAAACAGTTTTGTAATTCCTCAAAATGTTGAACACAGAGTTGCCATATGACCCAGAAGTTCCATTCCTAGGTATATAACCAAAAGAAAGGAATATATATGTCCATGAAAAATCTTGTACATGAAAGTTGATAGCATTATTCATATTAGTCAAAAAGTTGAAATAATCCAAAGAATATCAACAGTTAAATAGATAAGCCAAATGTGGTATATCCAAACTATGGAATATTATTTGGCCATAAAAAGGAATTAAATACTGATACATGCCACAGTATGAATGAACTTTAAAAATATGCAAAGCAGAAGAAGCCAGACACAAAAAGTCAAGTATTATACAGTTCCACAGATTTCTTTTGGGGGTAATGAAATAGTCTGGTATTAGTGATGATAGCTGTGTAACTTTGTGAATACACTAAAAGCCACTGTATTGTATACATCAAAAGAGTGACTTTAAAACCAATAAAATTAAGTGTACCTATAAAAATCAGTCAAGGGATTCACAAAATACCAGGATGTAAAGTATGCCACCATACACCTAAAACATGGGAGGGAGAGGAGTAAAATTTTAGTGCTTTTAGAATGGGTTCAAATTTAAGCAATTATCAACATAATATAGACTAATATATGCATAAGATGTCATATATAAGCCTAATGGTAACCAAAAATCAAAAACTGGTAATAGATATAAGAAAAAGGAATCCAAGTGTATCACTAAAGAAAGCCAACAAAACATGAGAAGAAAGCAAGAGAAGAAAGGAACAGAGAAAAATTACAAAAACAACCATAAAATAAGTAACAAAATGGTAATAAATATATACCTATCAATAATTACTTTGAATGTAAATGATCTAAACACTCAAAAAGATATAGTGTGATGGAATGGATAAAAAAGAAATACCTATCTATATGCTGTCTACAAGAGATTCATTTTAGACCTAAAGACACATGCAGACTGAAAATGAAAGGATGGAAAAACATTTATCAAGCAAATGAAGTAAAAAGAAAGCTAAGGTAGCAATACTCATATCAGACAAAACAGACTTTAAAGCAAATATTGTAACAAGAAACAAAGAAGGACACTAAATAATCACACAGGGAATAATCCAACAAGAAGATACAACAATTGTAGATATTTATGCACACAGCATGGGAGCCCTCAAGTAATAAAACAGCTAATAACAAACATAAAGGAAATAATTGATACTAATACAATAACAGGAGGGGACTTTAGCACCCCACTTATACGAATGGATTACTGAAACAGAAATCAACAAGGAACAGTTAGTTTGAATGGCACGTTGGACCAGCAGATACATTCAAAACATTCCATCCTAAAACAGTGGAATACACAGTCTTTCAAGTACACATGGCGTATTCTCCAGTAAAGATCACATACTGGGCCACAAAATAAGTCTAAACAAATTCAAAAAGACTGACATCATACCATGCATTCTTTCCAATGCTATAAAACTAGAAATCAACCACAAGAAAAAATCTGGAAAAACTACAAATACATGGAGGTTAAATAACATGCTACTAAACAATAGGTTAATCAAGAAATAAAATAGGAAATAAAAAATACAAGATGACAAATGAAAATGAAAACACTACAGTTCAAAATCTTTAGGATGCAGCAAAATCTGTTCTAATAGGGAAATTTATAGCAATACAGGCTTACCTCAGAAAGAAAAATCTCCAGTAAACAATCTAATCTTATATCTAAAGGAGCTAGAAAAAGAAAAACAAACAAAACCCAAAACCAGTAGAAGGAAGGAAATACTAAAGATGAGAACAGAAATAAATGAAATAAACTTAAAAAAAAAAAGAAAAGAACAGATCAATGAACTCAGGAGCTGGTTCTTTTAAAAGATCAAAAAAATTTATAAACCTTTAGCTAGACTCATCAAAGAGAGAGAGAGAGAGAGAGAGAGAGAGAGAGAGAGAGAGAGAGAAACTCAAAATCAGAAATAAAAGAGGAGAAATAAGAATCAACACCTGAGAGGGGCGCCTGGGTGGCGCAGTCGGTTAAGCGCCGACTTCAGCCAGGTCACGATCTCGTGGTCCGTGAGTTCGAGCCCCGCGTCAGGCTCTGGGCTGATGGCTCAGAGCCTGGAGCCTGTTTCTGATTCTGTGTCTCCCTCTCTCTCTGGCCCTCCCCCGTTCATGCTCTGTCTCTCTCTGTCCCAAAAATAAATAAACGTTGAAAAAAAAATTTTTTAAAAAGAATCAACACCTGAGAAATACAAAGGATTATAAGAGAATATTACAAAAAAATACATGTAAACAAATTGAACAATCTAGAAGAAAGGGATAAATTCCTACAAACATATAACCTCCCAAACTGAATCAAGAAGAAATAGAAAATCTGAAAAGACCACTTACCAGCAATGAAATTGAATCAGTAATCAAAACATGTCCAACAAACAAAAGTCCAGGACCACATAGCTTCATAGGTGAATTAGGTGAATTGTGCCAAACATTTAAAGAAGAGTTAATGCTTACTCTTAAACTATCCGCCCCCCCCCCCGCCAAAAAAAGAGGTAGGCAAGCTTCTAGATTCATTCTATGAGGCCAGCATTAGCCTGACACCACAACCAGATAAAGACGCTAAAAAAAAAAAAAAAAAAAAAAAAAAAAAAGTACAGGACGATATCTTTGATGAACACAGATGGAAAAATCTTTGATAAAGATTTACCAAACTGAATCCAACAATACATTAAAAAAATCATATACCGGGGTGCCTGGCTAGTTCAGTCAAAGGAACATGCAACTCTTGATCTCAGGGTCATGAGCTCAAGCCCCATGTTGGGTGTAGAGTTTAGTTAAAGAAATAAATGAACTTAAAACAAATCATTCACCATGATCAAATGGGATTTATTCCCAGGATGCAAGGGTGGTTCAATATTCACAACTCAATCAATGTCAGACACCAGAGTGTAAGGATAAAAACCATATGATCATTTCAACAGATGCAAAAAAGCATTTGACAAAGTGCAACAATTCGTTATTAAAGCCTCAACAAAGTAGGTTTAGAAAGAACATACCTCAACATAATTGAGACCTTATATGAAAAACCCACAGTTAACCTCACATTCAATGGGGAAAAACTGACAGCTTTTCCCCTAAGATCAGGCACAAAATGAAAATGTCCACTCTCACTACTTTTATTCAACATTGTACTGGAAATCCTAGCCACAGCAATCAAGAAATAAAAAAAAGAAATAAAAGGCATCCAAGTTGGTAAGGAATAAGTAAAACCTTCACTATTTACAGATAACACGATACTATAAATGGAAACCTCTAAAGATTCCACCAAAAAAACCTAAAATTGATAAATGAACTCAGTAAGGTCACAGAACACAAAATCAATGTATAGAAATCCATTGCATTTCTATACACTAATAATGGAGTAGCAGAAAGAGAAATTAAGAAAATAATTCCATTTATAATTGCACCAAAAATAATAAAATACCTAATAATAAAATTAACCAAGGAGGTGAAAACCTGTACTATGAAAACTATAAAACACTGATGAAAGAAATTGAAGATGACACACAAAAAAGGAAAGATATTCCATGTTCATGGATTAGAAGAGTAAATATTGTTGGAATGTCCATAAGCAATCCCAAAGCAATCTACAGATTTAATGCAATCCCTATCAAAATTCCAACAGCATTTTTCACAGAACTAGAATAAATAATCCTAAAATGTATGTAGGTCCAAAAGACCTTGAATATCCAAAGCATTCTTGAAAAAGAAGAACAAACTGGACGTATCACAATCCCGGATTTCAAGATATACGACAAAGCTGTAGTAATCAAAACAGTATGGTACTCATATAAAAACAGACACATAGATGGATCAATGGAACAGAACACACAGGCCAGAAACAAATTTATGCTTATATGGTCAATATCACAAAGGAGGCAAGAATACGCCATGGGAAAAAGTCTCTTCAACAAATGGTGTTGGGAAAACTGGTCAACATGCAAAAGAATGAAACTGGACCACTTTCTCACACCATACACAAAAATAAACTCAAAATAAATTTAAAGTCCTAAACGTGAGACCCATAAAATCTGAGAGAACACAAGAAGTAATTTCTATAACCTCAGCCATAACGACATTTTTTAAGATGTCTCCTGAGGCAAGGGAGATAAGCAAAAATAAATCAGTGGGACTATATCAAAATAAAAAGCTTCTGCATAGCAAATGAAACAATCAACAAAACTAAAATACAACCTACTGAATGGGAGAAGATATTTGCAAATGACAACTTCAATAAAAGGTTAGTGATCAAAATACATAAATAACTTACACAACTCAACACCAAAAAAGCCCTCAAATAATCCAATTAAAAACGGGCAGAAGACATAAACAGACATTTCTCCAAAAATACATACAGATGGCTAACAGACGCATGAAAAGATGCTCAACATCACTTACCATCAGGAAAATGCAAATCAAAATGACAATCACCTCACACCTGTCAGAATGGCTAAAATCAACAACACAATAACATGTTGGTGAGGATGTGAAGAAAGGGGAACCCTCTCGCACTGAATGCAAATTGGTGCGGTCACTGTGGAAAACAGTATAGAGGATCCTCAAAAATAGAATTACCTTATGATCCAGCAATTGCACTACTGGGTACTTAACCAAAGAATACAAAAACACTAATTCAAAGGGATACATGCACCTTAGTGTTTATAACAGCATTATTTACAATAGCCAAGATTTGGAAGTAGCCCAAGTATCCAGTGATTGATGAATGGATAAAGAATATGTGGCATCGATATACAATGGAATATTATTCATCCATAAAAAAGAATGAAATCTTGCTATTTGCAATGATATGGATGGAGCTAGAGAGTATACTGCTAAGTGAAATAAGTCAGAGAACGACAAATACCATTATAATTTCACTTACGCAGAAACAAAACAAACAAGGAAAGGGAAAAACTAAGAGACACACAAATCGAGAAACAGACTCTTGGGGCACCTCGGTGGCTCAGTCAGTTAAGCGTCCACTCTTGGTTTCAGCTCAGGTCATGATCTCACAGTTCATTAGTTCAAGCCCCACACTGGGCTCTGCACTGACAATGTGGAATCTGCTTGGAATTCTCTCTCTCTCCCTCTCTCTCTGCCCCTCCTGCACTCTCTATCTCTCCTTAAAAAAAAAAAAAAGACTCTTAGGGGAGCCTGGGTGGCTCAGTCAGCTGAGCGCCTGACTTCAGCTCAGGTCATGATCTCACAGTCCGTGAGTTCGAGCCACACATCGGGCTCCGTGCTGACAGCTCAGAGCCTGGAGCCTGCTTCTGATTCTGTGTCTCCCTCTCTCTCTCTCTCTCTCCCTCTCTCAAAAATAAATAAACATTTAAAAAATGTTTAAAAAGATCTTAATTATAGAGAACATACTGATGGTTACCAGAGGGGAGGGAAGTGGATGGTTACCAGTGGGAGATGGATAAAATAGGTAATGGAGATTAAGGAGTGCACTTGTCATAATGGGCACAGGGAGACTGATGTAATGGAACTGCTGAATTACTATACTGTACACCTGAAACTACTACAACAACAAGTATTTTTGAGGATGTGAAGAAAAATGAACCCTAGTGCGCTAGGGATAGGAATGCAAAGTGGTGCAGCCATTGTGGACAACAGTATGGAGGTTCCTCAAAAAGCTAAAAACAGAATTACCACACGATCCAGTAATTACACTACTGGGTATTTACCCCCCAAATATGAAAACACTAATTTAAAAAGACATATGATGGGGTGCCTGAGTGGCTTAGTCAGTTAAGCATCCGACTCTTGATTTCAGCTAAGGTCACGATCTCACAGTCGTGAGATTGAGCCCTGCGGTGGGCTCTACGCTGGGCATGGAACCTTCTTAAGGTTCTCTCTCTCCTTCTCCCTCTGCCCTTCCCCTGCTTGCTCTCTCTCTCTCTCTCAAAAAAAAAGTAATTGTAAAGAAAAAAACCACAAAAAGACACATGCATCTCTATGTTTATTGCAGCATTATTTAAAATTAAAGCCAAATTATGGAAGCAACCCATGTCCAATGACAGATAATTGGATAATGGAGATATGGGATACACACACACACACACACACACACACACACACACACACAATGGAATATTACTTATCCATAAAACACAATGAGATCTTGCCATTTGCAATGACATGGATGGATCTAGAGGGTATAATACTAAATGAAATAAGCCAATCAGAGAAAGACAAATACCATATGATTTCACACATATATGGAATTTAATAAGCAAAACAAATAAACAACAAAAAAAGAGAGAGAAACCAAAATACAGATTCAAATATAGAGAACAGACTGATTGATGGTTATCAGAGGAGAGATAGGGAAGGGGAATAAGTGAAATAGGGAAAGGGGATTAAGAGTACACCTATTGTGATGAGCACTGAGTAATGTGTAGCTGAATCACTATACTGTACACCTGAAACTAATAGAACAACTTAAAAAAATAATAAGAACTTAAAAATTAAAAAATAAAATAAATACAATAAATAAAAGGGTGACTTGGTAATATATGAATTCTATCCCAATTTACAAAATACTTTTTAAAAATAATACAGGCCTTTGACAACTCTCTTGAAATTTCATACTGAATTGAAAAAATGACAAGTTAACCAACAACTGTTACCTACACTTACATTTAACTGAAATTGAACACAGATTTTCAATGTAAGTTGTCATTTTCTGCTAAACATGAGTTAGGGAATATTGTTCTGTGGTGTTTTCAACATAAAAATTCTTTAGTAATTTTGATTAATTGGTAGCAATAAATGCTATACCACAATAAGCTGCAATTTTAACTTGTATTTTTTAATTCTTAAAGAGACCTTAGTGTTGGTTGTATGAACTTAAAATTCAATAAAAATTAGATGAACACTATTTAAAGTACAGATTAATGATAACATTTCAAGCCAATATTTGGGGATGACTGTTTTAAGGTCTGAAATTAACCAAAAGAATGTTCAAAAAGAAAAAAAATTCTATAGTCTATTTAATCAAACTCCAGGAGTAGCATTTAAATCTATTTTGTATCTGAATGATAGTTTTTTGTTTATAAAATAAATATTTTTTAAACGTTTATTTTCAGAAAATGAGAAAGACAGTGTGAGTGGGGTAGGGCCAGAGAGAAACAGAGTAAGAGAGACAATCCTAAACAGACTCCACACTGTCAGCACAGAGCCTGACGTCGGGCTCAATCCCAGGAACCATGAGATCATATGTGAGCTGAAATCAAGACTTAAGACACTTAACTGACTAAGCCACCCAGGTATCCCTAAAATAAATATTTTTAAACTAACTTCTAATTTATTGTTTTGTGTATTAAATTTTAGTAATCCCTTACCAAAAAAGTCGTGATGTTTAGTTTTATGAATTCTTTATATACTTTGGATATTAACCATTTGTCAGATATGTCATTTGCAAATATCTTCTCCCATTTCATAGGATGCGTTTTAGTTTTGTTTCCTTCACTGTGCAGAAGCTTTTTATTTTGATGAACTCCCAATAGTTTGTTTTTGTTTCCCTTGCTTCAGGAGACAGATCTAATAAAAATTTGCTATGGACCATGTTGAAGAGGTTTCTGCCTGTGCTCCTCTCCAGGATTTTAAAGGTCTCCTATCTCCCATTGAGGTCTTTCATCCACTTAGGGTTTATTTTTGTGTATGGTACAAGAAAGTGGTCCAGTTTTCCCAACACCATTTGTTGAAAAGACTGTCTTTTCCACTGGATGTTCTTTCCTGCTTTGTCATAAATGAATTGTCCATGTAATTGTGGGTTCATTTCTAGGTTTTCTATTTTGTTTGTAAGTGATGAATCACTAAATCTGATATGAAACTAATATTACTCCATACATTAACTAGATGGAATTTAAATAAAAACCTGGAGGGAATGAATGAATGAATGAATAAATAAATAAATAAGAAGTCATAATGTTTGTTAATCTTTACACTGTTTATTAGACTCTGGACATTTTCCCACAGAAATAATAAGACCTAGAGGAACTAAACTTTCAGATCTCGAAGAAGTTAAAAGACATTGATATGCTAATGATACTGTATATTTTAACCACTATATGTAAGAAGATTCCAGGAAAAAAGTATTTAGAGCATGGCCTTTGGAATATCAGGTGCCTATGCTTAGGTATGAGAGATTTATTTTCCCTTTGTTGTCTCCCCACCTCAAGCTAAATGAATGGTGCCCTCTCACATGCAAACTACCAATGTCAGCTCCAATAATCTGGGATAGCCCTCACTGCATCAAAATCACCTCAGGGTTTGTTATTGTTTTTTTCTTTAAAAATTTCTGGATGCCATCTCCAAAGATTTTGATTCAAATGCTTGGTGTGGAGCCTGGGTGTAAGTCTTATTTTTAAAGCTCTCCAATGATATTAAGAGAACTATAATTAGGAGCCAAACGTCTGGGGTACATCAGATATATGCCCGAGGGATGAGGACTAAAAAAAAACCACAGTTAAACCTATCTCTTCCACTTATTAGCTTTGTGATATGGGACAATTTTTGTTCCCTCCTTAAATCTCAGTTTCCTCATCTATAAAATGTAGATAATACCATTTTCTTCAATGCGGCTATGAAAACTTGATAACAATGTCTTTAATACAGCAAGCATTCAAAAAGTGTTAACATTATCATTCATTTCAAAAAGTTTTTAACAGGGGCGCCTGGGTGGTGCAGTTGGTTAAGCGTCCAACTTCAGCCAGGTCACGATCTCGCGGTCTGTGAGTTTGAGCCCCGCGTCAGGCTCTGGGCTGATGGCTCGGAGCCTGGAGCCTGTTTCTGATTCTGTGTCTCCCTCTCTCTCTGCCCCTCCCCCGTTCATGCTCTGTCTCTCTCTGTCCCAAAAATAAATAAACGTTGAAAAAAAAAGAAAAAAAAAGTTTTTAACATAGGATCTCAACTTCATAAAATTAGATCCCTCCAATTGCTGAAGAAAGCAACAATATTTTCAATAGAAAAATAAAAAAATGTACCTCCAGTTTGTTTTACTTTGAGCAAATTGTTTTTATCAAATGATTTTTTCCTCTTGGCATTGGCCACCAACAGGAATTCTTATTCAGTAAATAACTACAAAACAACTCTAACTCAGCCTTATACTCAGCTAGTTACTTTTCAATCTTCAAAAGGAGTGAGTTGGGGCAGTGCATTCAATGCAACCAGTGTAGCACCAAAGCATCTACCAACGCAAGGGCTGGGAAATCAGGAGGAATTTGGTCCTTCTTGGGCCCCATTTCTAAGATGAGGGAGTTCACTGTTACCATTTTAGTTTGTTTCTTTCTAGTCTCTCATTTGTTTACTACTTTTTAAAAGTGTATTTATTTTGAGAGAGCAAGAACAAGTGGAGCAAGGGGAGAGAGAGAGGGAGAGGGAATCCCAAGCAGGCTCCACACTGTCAGCACTGAGCACAATGTGGGGCACGAACTCACAATCCATGTGCCAAAATGAAGAGTTGGACACTTGACTGACTGAGCCATCCATGCACTCCTATTTACTACCTTTTTTAGTTATAGAAACAATACGTTCTTATTAAAACACAAATAATGTAAAATTAAATTCAAAGTTCTCTACTTTCTGTGTGCACCTCTCCCAACCCCACTCCCTGTCCTACTTCCACAGTAACCACGCTAATGGTTCAATGTGTGTGTGTGTGTGTGTGTGTGTGTGTGTGTGTGTGTATAAAAATATATATTCAGACTTTTGTCTATATATGTACATCACCATATGAGTAACTTTTTTCCTAACGTTATACTAAAATAGAACTAACATATTTCCTTATATACACTGCCCTACAACTTGTTTATTTTTATTTAGCATATGCTGATTTTAACTTCAACAGATACACATTCTTTCATTTATTTAATAGATACTCTATATTTTTAGGTTAGGCCTAATGAATCTTTATTAGGAAACTGAACAAACGTGTATATATAGGTGCACTGTCAGGTAATATACAAAGATAAAAGAAGTGCTCATCTTCAAAAAATTTACAGATTAGTGGAGGAAACAACGAAAGCTTAATTATAAACAGAAAATGTCATTGAAAGTAATCCACATAGTAGAATGATAACAAATAACAAATAGTTCTTCAAACCACTAGGGAAAGCCTCTCAGAGGAAGCACCATTTAAGCAGAAACCAAAGAATAAGGAAGAATCAGAAAGTGAAGAGTCAGGGGATGAATAATGCAAGCAGAAGAACAAGCAAGAACAAAGATCCCAGGTGGGAAACAGTTTGGTGCTTTGGCAAATGGGACAGGGAAATAGAGATTACAGGCAGGGATCATGGCCAGGGGTTGATATTTATCCTAAATGAAATGGGAAGCACTGAAAAGCTGATCAGTGAAGAGACACAATGATTCCACATGCATTTTAAACAGATTATGGTTCTTGTTGTATGGAGAGATGAACAAAAGGAAAATAAAATAAAATGCCACATGCATCCCACTTCCTCCTTTCTCCTCTTTTAAAATTTAGGCCAGTGTTACACAGTTCCCCCCCCCCCCCCAAATCAAATCAGCAAGCATAATACATTCCAGCTCCACCCATATCACAGAAAGACAAATACTGTATGATTTCACTCATATGTAGAATTTAAGAAACAAAACATATGAATATAGGGAAAAAAAAGAGAAAGAGAGAAGTAAACCATAAGAGAGACTCTTAACTATAGAAAACAAACTCAGGGTTGCTGGAGGGGAGGTGAGCAGGGGCATGGGTTAAATGGTTGATGGGATTAAGGAGGGCACTTGGTTGAGGGAAGATTTAAGATGGTGGAGAAGTAGGGGACCCTAGGCTTTCCTTGCCCCTCAAACACAGCTGTATTGAGGTCAGGTTACTTGGAATAACCAGAAAATCAATCTGCAAAGTGGCAGAAGGATCTCCACAGTTGGAGGGAGACTGCTTGGCAGGTGTGATGTGTGTGAAAGTGAACTGAAGGAGAGAAAACTGATGGTGCCACAGAGGGGGAACCCTTTCCAAGGAGAGACAAAATGGAGAGGAAAAAAAGAGGGGTTGAGAAAGAGTGGCATCGAGTTAGCACAAGAGGAAAACCTCTCTGGACCATGGACTGGGGAAAAAGAAGTATTGAATGTCCCAGTTCTTTTTTGCAAACAGGTTTTGGAGCTCAAACTCTTGAGGTTTTGGAAGTGCCCAAATTCCTCTGGAGTGGAGGTGTGGTGTGTGCTCCTGGGGGAGGAGGGAGCTGGCCTTGGAATGCATAGAGTGGTAAAGAGATCTCCAGGATGCACTGGAGAGAAGAGTCACCTTCCTGGACTACTTTTGGAAGATGGTTTATTGCCTCCCCAAGAACAAAAGATCCTGCAGGTGCCAGCCAAAGGCCTTCTATCAGCAGGGTGGAGAGGCTCTACTCCAGAGAAGAAAAGCAGATCCATGTGGTACCAGGTCCTTTAAGACTTTGGGTTTTGAATCTCAGCTGCATGCCAAAGAAAAAACACAGGAGAGTTGTGGTATAGGCAAGCTGACTGCCCTCGCTGTTCTGTGAGGGCTGCCTCAACAAAGGGATTGAGGGGTTGAGATCCTCATTCTAGGGATGAGAGATTGGGGTGGTGCCATTCCCCCCCACTCAATACCAACACAGTGGAACTTCAGAGAGCAACACAGCAGCCCCAGTAGAGGCAGGACCCACTTACACCAAACCCTGCCCCTCTGTGCCTAGCAACTGCTTATTTACAGGGCCAAGACCAGTAAACCACCCTGCATGAGATCCTAAGGGGGACTCTGTGAATGAAAGGCAGAAAAGACTACAAAGGACCAAAACATCACCACAAACAAGAAATGTATAGATAACACAATGGCATTAAATCCATCTTTCAATAATCACTCTGAATGTAAATGGACTAAATGTCCCAATCAAAAGACACGGTGTCAGAATGGATTAAAAAAAAACAAGATCCATCTATATGCTGCCTATAAGAGACTCATTTTAGACCCAAGGATACCTGCAGATTGAAAGTAAGGAGATGGATGGGGCTTAGTCAGTTGAGCGTCCAACCTCAGCCCAGGTCATGATCTTGTAGCTCATGAGTTTGAGCCCTCTGTCGGGCTCTGTGCAGACAGCTCTTGGCCTGGAGCCTGCTTCAAATTCTGTGTCTTCCTCTCTTTCTGCCCCTCCCCAGCTCATGCTCTGTCTCTCAAAAATAAATAAAAACATTAAAAAAAAAAAGAAAGTGAGGGGATGGAGAATGATCTATCATGCTAATGGATGTCAAAAGAAAGTTGGACCAGAAAAATTACATTTTAAAACAAAGACTGGGAGAAGCCAAGATGGCGGAACAGCATGGAAGTTTTTTGTGTGTCTCGCGTCCATGAAATGTAGCCAGACCAACACTAAACCATCCTGCACACCTAGAAAACTGATCTGAAGATTAACACAACAATCTGCACAACCTGAACCACAGAATTCAGCAGGCACGCAGTGTGGAGAGGTGAACTTGGGGAGAGAGAAGCTGTGGATGGCAGGGAGCAGCTTTTGCATGCAGAGAGAGGACGGAGTCAGGGGGAGGGGAGAATATGGGAAAAGCACCCCTCCCCAAAAGCAGCTGGAGAGAAAGTGGAAAATTGGAAACAGCCCACAGGGACTGAACGAAAAAGGGAGAAAGGAGAAAGGAGAGGGTTTAAATTCCATTAAAACTGTAAACAGTGGGGAGCACAGTCTGAAAATCAACAGCTCAATACCTGCTGGTGCTCTGGTGGGAAGGGTGAATTCCCAGGAGCAGAGTGGTGTCCAGGAGCTTCTCAGGCCACATGGGGAGAAGTGGTTCCACTTCAGGAAGGACATTTGGTAGAGGCTGTGAGGCCATCTGGGTCCAGCAGACCCCAGAGAACAGCCACATTAGCTGGTGTTGGACCAAGGTCATTGGGGGTGAAGCCCGGTACCAGATGTGTGCTGTGATTTTCCATAATCCCTGAGGTGCTGCTGCTACCCTGTTTCGTGAACTTTTTCTGGGGCAGGGCTGGCACCTGGCCGCAGTCTCTAGGCAGCAGAAGCAGCATGGTCCCACAAGCGTTCCTGAGTGTGGCCGGCACCCAGTCATTGCTCAGTGAGACCCTCCGCAGAGGGGCGGAGGGAGTCAAAGCCACAGTCCCTCAGAAGTAGGGGGCTGGGTAAGGAAGCCGCATCTGAGACAAAACTTGGGAGGGAGGTGCTGCCTGGGGCTTGGTTACAGACAGTGTGGAAGCGGGGAGTGGACAGAAGTCAAAGACAAAGGACGGGTGAGCCAACTGCTGATCAGGGAGAACAGACTTCCGATCCTAGAGACTGGGTAAGTGGGTGATGCCATTTTCACTGCGCCCACACATATGCACCTACAAGTGCCACAACAATCCACCCCAGTAGGCTAGCAGCGCCATCTAGGGGAGAATGGAGCCGTTACACTAAGCCCTGCCCAACTGGGCCAACATCGCTCTTCAAAAACACAAGTCTCACTGTCTACTTAATTTATGGACTATAGAGTGCTTCATAGTTTGACTTCTAGGGGAAAACGAAGTAATTTCAGTTGTATGTCAGTCTGTTAGCCAGTCCAACTATTCAATTTTCTTTTTTTCATTTTTCTTTTTCTTGAATAAAGAAAGAAAAAATTCATTTTTATTTTCAATTTTTATTAAAAATATTTTTCTTTAATTTTTATATATATTTTTTACTTTTCTGTAATTTTTTTCAAATTCTATTTTACTTCCATCATTTCATTTTAGTCTACTTCAGTGTATTCATTTTTTCAAATTTTCGAACAATTTTCTTTTTTTCCCCCCCTTTTCCTCTAATCTATCAAGCCACTTTCAACACCCAGACCAAAACATACCTAGGATCTAGCATCATTTATTCAATTTTGTGTGTGTGTTTGTTTTTAATTTTTTAATTTTAATATTTTTTAATTTTAGTTTTTTTAATCTTTTTTCTACCTTGTTAATTCCTTTTCTTCCTTCAAAATGATGAAACGAAGGAATTTACCCCAAAAGAAAGAGCAGGAAGAAATATCAGCCAGGGACTTAACCAACACAGATACAAGCAAGATGTCTGAACCAGAATTCAGGATCACGATAATAAGAATACTAGCTGGGGTCGAAAATAGATTAGAATCCCTTTCTGCAGAGATAAAAGAAGTAAAAGCTAGTCAGGATGAAGTAAAAAATGCTATAACTGAGCTGCAATCTCTAATGGATGCCGTGGTGGCAAGGATGGATGAGGCACAGCAGAGAATCAGCGATACAGAGGACAAACTTATGGAGAATAATGAAGCAGAAAAAAAGAGGGAGACTAAGGCAAAAGAGCATGATTTAAGAATTATAAAAAATCAGTGACTCATTAAAAAGGAACAACATCAGAATCACAGGGGTCCCAGAAGAGGAAGAGAGAGAAAAAGGGGTAGAAGGATTATGTGAGCAAATCATAGCAGGAAACTTTCCTGACCTGGGGAAAGACACAGACATCAAAATCCAGGAAGCACAGAGGACTCCCATTAGATTCAACAAAAACCGACCATCAACAAGGCATATCATAGTCAAATTCACAAAATACTCAGCGCAAGGAAAGAATCATTAAAGCAGCAAGTGAAAAAAAAAAAGTCCTTAACCTACAAGGGAAGACAGATCAGGTTTGCAGCAGACCTATCCACAGAAACTTGGCATGCCAGAAAGGAGTGGCAGGATATACTCAATGTGCTGAATCAGAAAAATATGCAGCCAAGAATTCTTTATTCAGCAAGGCTGTCATTCAAAATAGAAGAAGAGATTAAAAGTTTCCCAGACAAACAAAAATTAAAGGAGATTGTGACCATTAAACCAGCCCTGCAAGAAATTTTGAGGGGCGCTCTCTGAGGGGAGAAAAGTTGAAAATATAAATACATAAATAGATACATACATACATACATACATACCAAAAGCAACAAAGATTAGAAAGGACCAGAGAACACCACCAGCAACTCCAACTCTACAAGCAATATAATGGCAATAAATTTGTATCTTTCAGTACTCACTCTAAATGTCAATAGATTAAATGCTCCAATCAAAAGACATAAGGTAACAGAATGGATAAGAAAAACAGATCCATCTATATGCTGTTTACAAGAGACCCACTTTAGACCTAAAGACACCTTCAGATTAAAGTAAGGGGATGGAGAACCATCATACTAATGGTCAACAAAAGAAAGCCAGAGTAGCCATACTTGTATCAGACAATCTAGACTTTAAAATAAAGACTGTGTCAAGAGATGAACAAGGGCATTATATCATAATTAAGGGGACTATCCACCAAGAAGACCTAAAATCTGTAAATATTTATGCACCAAATGTGTGAAAACCCAAATATATAAATCAATTAATCACAAACATAAAGAAACTCATTGATAGTAATACCATAATAGTAGGAGACTTCAACACCCCACTCACAGCAATGGACAGATCACCTAATCAAAAATCAACATGGAAACAATGGCTTTGAATGACACATTGGACCAGATGGACTTAACAGATATATTCAGAATATTTCAACCTAAAGCAGCGGAATATACATTCTTCTCCAGTGCACATGGAACGTTCTCCAGAACAGACCACATACTTGGACACAAATCAGCCCTCAGTCCAGTGCACATGGAACGTTCTCCAGAACAGACCACATACTTGGACACAAATCAGCCCTCAGTAAGTACAAAAAGATCAAGATCATACCACACGTATTTTCAGATCACAACGCTATGAAACTCAAAATCAACCACAAGAAAAAATTTGGAAAGGTAACAAATATTTGGAGACTAAAGTACATCCTACTAAAGAATGAATAGGTCAACCAAGAAGTTAAAGAGGAAATTAAAAAGTGTATGGAAGCCAATGAAAATGAAAACACCACAACCCCAAACCTCTGGGACGCAGCAAAGGTGGTCATAAAACCGAAGTATATAGCAATCCAGGCCTTCCTAAAGAAGGAAGAAAGATCTCAGATATACAACATAACCTTATACCTTAAAGAGCTGGAAAAAGAACAAAATATAACCACAAACCAGTGGAAGACAGGAAATAATAAAGATGAGAACAGAAATTAATGCTATCGAAACCAAAAAAAAAAAAAACAGTAGAACAGATCAATGAAACCAGAAGCTGGTTCTTTGAAAGAATTAACAAAATTGATAAACCACTAGCCAGGTTGATAAAAAAAAAAAAAAAGGACCCAAATAAATAAAATCAAGAATGAAAGAGGAGAGAACACAACCAATACAGCAGAAATAAAAACAGTAATAGAATATTATGAGAAATGATATGCCAATAAAATGGGCAATACAGAAGAAATGGACAAATTCCTAGAAACATATGCACTACCAAAACTGAAACAGGAAGAAATAGAAAATTTGAAAAGACCCATAGCCAGTAAAAAAATCAAATTAGTAATCAAAAATCTCCCAAGAAACAAGAGTCCAGGGCCAGATGGCTTCCCAGGGTAATTGTAGCAAACATTTAAGGAAGAGTTAACACCTATTCTCTTGAAGCTGTTCCAAAACATAGAAATGGAAGGAAAACTTCCAAACTCTTTCTATGAGGCCATCATTACCTTGGTTCCAAAACAGAGACCCCACTAAAAAGGAGAACTATAGACCAATTTCCCTGATGAACATGGATGCAAAAATCCTCAACAAAGTATGAGCCAACTGGATCCAACAATACATTAAAAAAGTTATTCACCACAACCAAGTGGGATTCATACCTGGGATGCAGGGATGGTTCCATATCTGCAAAACAATTAATGTGATTCATCACATCAATAAAAGAAAGGACAAGAACCGTAAGATCCTCTCAATAGATGCAGAGAAAGAATTTGACAAAATACAGCATCCTTTCTTGACAAAAAACCCTCAAGAAAGTAGGGATAGAAGGATCATACCTCAAGATCATAAAAGCCATATATGAACGACCCAATGCTAATATCATTCTCAACGGGGAAAAACTGAGAGTTTTCCCCCTAAGGTCAGGAAAGACACAGAGATGTCCACTCTCACCACTGTTATTCAACATAGTATTGAAAGTCTTAGCCTCTGTAATCAGACAACAAAAAGAAATAAAAGGCATCCAAATCAGCCAGGAGGAGGTCGACTTTTCACTCTTCACAGATGACATGACACTCTATATAGGAAACCCAAATGATTCCACCAAAAAACTGCTAGAACTGATTCATGAATTCAGCAAAGTTGCAGGATATAAAATCAATGCACAGAAATCGGTTGCATTCCTATACACCAACAATGAGGCAACGTAAAGAGAAATCAAGGAATCGATCCCATTTATAGTTACACAAAAAAACCATAAAATACCCATGAATAAATCTAACCAAAGAGGAGAAAAGTCTATACACTGAAAACTATAGAAAGCTTATGAAAGAAATTGAAGACGACATAAAAAAATGGAAAAAGATTCCATGCTCCTGGATAGGAAGAACAAATATTGTTAAAATGTCCATACTACCCAAAGCAATCTACATATTCAATGCAATTCCTATCAAAATAACACCAGCATTCTTCACAGAGCTAGAACAAACAATCCTAAAATTTGTATGGAACCATAAAAGACCCCAAATAGCCAAAGCAATCTTGAAAAAGAAAACCAAAGCAGGAGGCATCACAATCCTGGACTTCAAGCTATACTACAAAGCTCTAATCATCAAGACAATATGGTACTGGTACAAGAACAGATACTCAGATCAATGGAACAGAATAGATAACCCAGAAATGGACCCACAAACATATGGCCAACTCATCTCTGACAAAGAAGGAGAGAATATCCAATGGAATAAAGACAGTCTCTTCAGCAAGTGCTGCTGGGAAAACTGGACAGTGACATGCAGAAGAATGAACTGGACCACTTTCATACACCATACACAAAAATAAACTCAAAATGGATTAAAGACCTCAATGTAAGACAGGAAGCCACCAAAATCCTCAAGGAGAAATCAGGCAAAAACCTCTTTGATCTTGGCCACAGCAACTTCTTACTCAACACGTCTCCGGAGGCAAGGGAAACAAAAGCAAAAATGAACTATTGGGACCTCATCAAAAGAAAAAGCTTCTGCACAGCAAAGGAAACCATCAGCAAAACTAAAAGGCAACCAACAGAATGTGAGAAGATATTTGCAGATGACATATCAGATAAAGGGTTAGTATCCAAAATCTATAAACAACTTATTAAACTCAACACCCAAAAACAAATAATCCAGTGAAGAAATGTGCAAAAGACATGAATAGACACTACTCCAAAGAAGACATCTAGATGGCCAACCGACACGTGAAAAAATGCTCAACATCCCTCATCATCAGGGAAATACAAATCAAAAACACAAGGAGATACCACTTCACACCTCTCAGAATGGCTAACATTAACAACTAAGACAACAACAGACGTTGGTGTGGATATGGAGAAAGAGCATCTCTTTGGCAATACTTGTGGGAATGCAAACTGGTGCAGCCACTCTGGAAAACAGTATAGAGGTTCCTCAAAAAATTAAAAATAGAACTGCCCTACGACCCAGCAATTGCACTACCAGGCATTTATCCAAGGGATACAGGTGTGCTGTTTCGAAGGGACATAGGCACCCCAATGTATATAGCAGCACTGTCAACAATAGCCAAAGTATGGAAAGAGCCCAAATATCCATTGGTGGATGAATCGATAAAGAAGATGTGGTATAGGTCGGAGAGAGGGAAGATGGTGGTTTAGGAGGACACTGGGCTCACCGTGCATCCTGCTGATCATTTATATTCCACCTACACCTGCCTAACTAACCCAGAAAACCACCAGAAGACTAGCAGAACGGAGTCTCAGGAGCCAAGTGCAGACGAGAGGCCCACGGAAGAGGGTAGGAAGGGCGGCGACGCGGTGCGCCCTGCATGGACTGGCGGGAGGGAGCCGGGGTGGAGGGGCAGCTTGCCAGCTAAGCAGAGCCCCCCAGTTTGGCTTGCAAAAGTGGAGGGGCCGGAGGGAGTGTGTTCCAACAGCAAGCGGACTTAGCATCTGGGAGGTCATAAGTTAACAGCTCTGCTCAGAAAGCGGGAAGACTGGAGGACAAAGGGAGGGAGAGTTGCTGAGTCCCCAGACGCCAGAGCTCAGTTTGTTGGGGAACAAAGGCACTCGCCAGCACCATCTCCCTCGCCCATCCCCCAGCCAAAATCCCAAAGGGAACCGGTTCCTGCCAGGGAACTTGCTTGCTCCGCAAAAACAGCCAACACTATGCTTTTGTGGAGCCACCCCTCCGGCAGCGGGTCTGACTCCCGTTATACACCACAGCACAGGGGAAGTGCCCTGCAGGTCCCCACCACTCCAGGGACTATCCAAAATGACCAAACGGAAGAATTCCCCTCAAAAGAATCTCCAGGAAATAACATCAGCCAAAGAACTGATCAAAAAGGATTTAAATAATATAACAGAGAGTGAATTTAGAATAATAGTCATAAAATTAATCGCTGGGCTTGGAAACAGTATAGAGGACAGCAGAGAATCTCTTGCTACAGAGATCAAGAGACTAAGGAACAGTCAGGAGGAGCTGAAAAACGCTTTAACCGAAATGCAAAATAAAATGGAAACGACGACGGCTCGGATTGAAGAAGCAGAGGAGAGAATAGGTGAACTAGAAGACAAAGTTATGGAAAAAGAGGAAGCTGAGAAAAAGATAAAAAAATCCAGCAGTATGAGGGGAAAATTAGAGAACTAAGTGATACACTAAAAAGAAATAATATACGCATAATTGGTATCCCAGAGGAGGAAGAGAGACGGAAAGGTGCTGAAGGTGTACTTGAAGAAATAATAGCTGAGAACTTCCCTGATCTGGGGAAGGAAAAAGGCATTGAAATCCAAGAGGCACAGAGAACTCCCTTCAGACATAACTTGAATTGATCTTCTGCACGACATATCACAGGCAAACTGGCAAAATACAAGGATAAAGAGAAAATTCTGAAAGCAGCAAGGGACAAACGTGCCCTAACTTACAAATGGAGACCTATAAGACTCGTGACTGATCTCTCTTTTGAAACTTGGCAGGCTAGAAAGGATTGGCACAAGATCTTCAATTTGATGAACAGAAAAAATACGCAGCCGAGAATCCTTTATCCAGCAAGTCTGTCATTTAGAATAGAAGGAGAGATAAAGGTCTTCCCAAACAAACAAAAACTGAAGGAATTCGTCACCACTAAACCAGCCCTACAAGAGATCCTAAGGGGGATCATGTGAGACAAAGTACCAGAGACATCGCTACAAGCATAAAACATACAGACATCACAATGACTCTAAACCCATATCTTTCTATAACAACACTGAATGTAAATGGATTAAATGCACCAACCAAAAGACATAGGGTATCAGAATGGATAAAAAAACAAGACCCATCTATTAGCTGCCTACAAGAGACACATTTTAGATCTGAGGACACCTGTAGATTGAGAGTGAGGGGATGGAGAACTATTTATCATGCTACTGGAAGCCAAAAGAAAGCTGGAGTAGCCATACTTATATCAGACAAACTAGACTTTAAATTAAAGGCTGTAACAAGAGATGAAGAAGGGCATTATATAATAATTACATGGTGTATCCATCAGGAAGAGCTAACAATTATAAATGTCTATGCACCGAATACCGGAGCCCCCAAATATATAAAACAATTACTCATAAACATAAGCAACCTTATTGATAAGAATGTGGTAATTGGAGGGGACTTTAACACTCCACTTACAGAAATGGTTGGATCATCTAGACACACAGTCAATAAAGAAACAGGGGCCCTGAATGACACATTGGATCAGATGGACTTGACAGATATATTTAGAACTCTGCATCCCAAAGCAACAGAATATACTTTCTTCTCCAGTGCACATGCAACATTCTCCAAGATAGATCATATACTGGGTCACAAAACAGCCCTTCATAAGTATACAAGAACTGAAATTATACCATGCATACTTTCAGACCACAATGCTATGAAGCTTGAAATCAACCACAGGAAAAAGTCTGGAAAACCTCCAAAAGCATGGAGGTTAAAGACACCCTACTAAAGAATGAGTGGGTCAACCAGGCAATTAGAGAAGAAATTAAAAAATATATGGAAACAAATGAAAATGAAAATACAACAATCCAAACGCTTTGGGATGCAGCGAAGGCAGTCCTGAGAGGAAAATACATTGCAATCCAGGCCTATCTCAAGAAACAAGAAAAATCCCAAATACAAAATCTAACAGCACACCTAAAGGAAATAGAAGCAGAACAGCAAAGGCAGCCTAAACCCAGCAGAAGAAGAGAAATAATAAAGATCAGAGCAGAAATAAACAATATAGAATCTAAAAAAACTGTAGAGCAGATCAACGAAACCAAGAGTTGGTTTTTTGAAAAAATAAACAAAATTGACAAACCTCTAGCCAGGCTTCTCAAAAAGAAAAGGGAGATGACCCAAATAGATAAAATCATGAATGAAAATGGAATTACTACAACCAATCCCTCAGAGATACAAACAATTATCAGGGAATACTATGAAAAATTATATGCCAACAAACTGGACAACCTGGAAGACATGGACAAATTCCTAAACACCCACACACTTCCAAAACTCAATCAGGAGGAAATAGAAAGCTTGAACAGACCCATAACCAGCGAAGAAATTGAATCAGTTATCAAAAATCTCCCAACAAATAAGAGTCCAGGACCAGATGGCTTCCCAGGGGAGTTCTACCAGATGTTTAAAGCAGAAATAATACCTATCCTTCTCAAGCTATTCCAAGAAATAGAAGGGGAAGGAAAACTTCCAGACTCATTCTATGAAGCCAGTATTACTTTGATTCCTAAACCAGACAGAGACCCAGTAAAAAAAGAGAACTGCAGGCCAATATCCCTGATGAATATGGATGCAAAAATTCTCAACAAGATACTAGCAAATCGAATTCAACGGCATATAAAAAGAATTATTCACCATGACCAAGTGGGATGCATTCCTGGGATGCAGGGCTGGTTCAACATTCGCAAATCAATCAACGTGATACATCATATTAACAACAAAAAAGATAAGAACCATATGATCCTGTCAATTGATGCAGAAAAGGCCTCTGACAAAATCCAGCACCCTTTCTTAATAAAAACCCTTGAGAAAGTCGGGATAGAAGGAACATACTTAAAGATCATAAAAGCCATTTATGAAAAGCCCACAGCTAACATCATCCTCAAGGAGGAAAAACTGAGAGCTTTTTCCCTGAGATCAGGAACAGGTCAGGGATGACCACTCTCACCGCTGTTGTTTAACATAGTGCTGGAAGTTCTAGCATCAGCAATCAGACAACAAAAGGAAATCAAAGGCATCAAAATTGGCAAAGATGAAGTCAAGCTTTCGCTTTTTGCAGATGACATGATATTATACATGGAAAATCCGATAGACTCCACCAAAAGTCTGCTAGAACTGATACATGAATTCAGCAAAGTCGCAGGATACAAAATCAATGTACAGAAATCAGTTGCATTCTTATACACTAACAATGAAGCAACAGAAAGACAAATAAAGAAACTGATCCCATTCACAATTGCACCAAGAAGCATAAAATACCTAGGAATAAATCTAACCAAAGATGTAAAAGATCTGTATGCTGAAAACTATAGAAAACTCATGAAGGCAATTGAAGAAGATTTAAAGAAATGGAAAGACATTCCCTGCTCATGGAGTGGATGAGTAAATATTGTCAAAATGTCAATACTACCCAAAGCTATCTACACATTCAATGCAATCCCAATCAAAATTGCACCAGCATTCTTCTCAAAGCTAGAACAAGCAATCCTAAATTCATATGGAACCACAAAAGGCCCCGAATAGCCAAAGTAATTTTGAAGAAGAAGACCATGGCAGGAGGCATCACAATCCCAGACTTTAGCCTCTACTGCAAAGCTGTAATCCTCAAGACAGCATGGTATTGGCACAAAAACAGACACATAGACCGATGGAATAGAATAGAAACCCCAGAACTAGAACCACAAACGTATGGCCAACTCATCTTTGACAAAGCAGGAAAGAACATCAATGGAAAAAAGACAGTCTTTTTAACAAATGGTGCTGGGAGAACTGGACAGCAACATGCAGAAGGTTGAAACTAGACCACTTTCTTACACCATTCACAAAAATAAACTCAAAATGGATAAAGGACCTGAATGTGAGACAGGAAACCATCAAAACCTTAGAGGAGAAAGCAGGAAAAGACCTCTCTGACCTCAGCCGTAGCAATCTCTTACTCGACACATCCCCAAAGGCAAGGGAATTAAAAGCAAAAGTGAATTACTGGGACCTTATGAAGATAAAAAGCTTCTGCACAGCAAAGGAAACAACCAAGAAACCTAAAAGGCAACCAACGGAATGGGAAAAGATATTTGCAAATGACATATCAGACAAAGGGCTAGTATCCAAAATCTATAAAGAGCTCACCAAACTCCACACCCGAAAAACAAATAACCCAGTGAAGAAATGGGCAGAAAACATGAATAAACACTTCTCTAAAGAAGACATCCGGATGGCCAACAGGCACATGAAAAGATGTTCAACGTCACTCCTTATCAGGGAAATACAAATCAAAACTACACTCAGATATCCCCTCACGCCAGTCAGAGTGGCCAAAATGAACAAATCAGGAGACTATAGGTGCTGGAGAGGATGTGGAGAAATGGGAACCCTCTTGCACTGTTGGTGGGAATGGAAATTGGTGCAGACCCTCTGGAAAGCAGTGTGGAGGTTCCTCAAAAAATTAAAAATAGACCTACCCTATGACCCAGAGATAGCACTGCTAGGAATTTATCCAAGGGATACAGGAGTACTGATGCATAGGGGCACTTGGACCCCAATGTTTATAGCAGCACTCTCAACAATAGCCAAATTATGGAAAGAGCCTAAATGTCCATCAACTGATGAATGGATAAAGAAACTGTGGTTTATATACACAATGGAGTACTACATGGCAATGAGAAAGAACGAAATATGGCCCTTTGTAGCAACGTGGATGGAACTGGAAAGTGTGATGCTAAGTGAAATAAGCCATACAGAGAAAGACAGATACCATATTGTTTCACTCTTATGTGGATCCTGAGAAACTTAACAGAAACCCATGGGGGAGGGGAAGGAAAAAAAAAAAAGAGGTTAGAGTGGGAGAGAGCCAAAGCATAAGAGACTCTTAAAAACTGAGAAAAAACTGAGGGCTGATGGGGGGGTGGGAGGGAGGGGAGGGTGGGTGATGGGTGTTTAGGAGGGCACCTTTTGGGATGAGCACTGGGTGTTGTATGGAAACCAATTTGACAATAAATTTCATATATTGAAAAAAATTAATAAACGTTAAAAGAAAAGAAAAAAATAAAATAAAATCATATGTCACTTTTAAGCTAAAAAAAAGATGTGGTATATATATATACAATGGAGTATTACTCGGCAATCAAAAAGAAAGAAATCTTGCCATTTGCAACTATGTGGATGGAACTAGAGGGTATTATACTAAGCGAAATCAGTCAGAGAAAGACAAATATCATATGACTTCACTCATATGAGGACTTTAAGAGACAAAACAGGTGAACATAAAGGGAAACAAAAATAATATAAAAACAGGGAGGGGGACAAAACCTAAGAGACTCTTAAATATGGAGAACAAAGAGGGTTACTGGAGGGGTTGTGGGAGGAGGGATGGGCTAAATGAGTAAGGGGCACTAAGGAATCTACTCCTGAAATCATTGATGCACTATGAAATCATATATGCTAACTAATTTGGATGTAAATTAAAAAAATTAAGTTAAATTTAAAGAAAAAAATAAAAAAATAAAACAAAGCCTGTAACAAGAGATGATGAAGAGCATCCTATCATAATTAAGGGATCTATCCACCAATAAGATCTAACAACTGTAAGCATTTATGCCCCCAACTTGAAAGAAGCCAGATATACAAATCAATCACAAATATAAAGAAACACATTGATAATAGTACCATAATAATAGGAGACTTTAATACCCAACTGACTGCAATGAGCAGATCATCTAAGCAGAAAATCAACATGGAAACAATAGCTTTAAATGACACATTGGACCAGATGGACTTAACAGATATATTCAGAACATTTCATTCTGAAGTAGCAGAATACACATTCTTCTCGAGTGCACATCACATGGAACATTCTCTAGAATAGATCACACACTGGGTCACAAATCGGCCAATCCTAAAGGTGCAAAAAGATCAAGATCATACCAGGCATATTTTCAGATCACAATGCTATGAAACTTGAAATAAACCCCAAGAAAAAAATTTGGAAAGCCCTCAAATATATGGAAGTTAAAGACCATCCTAGTGAAGAATGAATGGGTTAACTAGGAAATTAGGAAAACAATAAAAAAAATACATGGAAGCAAATGAAAATGAAAACATGACAGTACAAACCCTTTGGGATGCAGCAAAGTTAGTCCTAAGCTCAAAAAGTCCTTACCTCAAAAAGTAAGAAGGGTCTCAAGTACACAACTAAAGCTTACACCTTAAGGAGCTAGGAAAGGAGCCACAAAGCCTAAAGCCAGCAGAATAAGGAAAATAATAAAGATTAGAGCAGAAATAAATGATACAGAAACAAACGAACAAAAAACCAGTAGAACAGATCAATGAAACTAAGTGCTGGTTTTTTTGAAAGAATAAACAAAATTGATAGCCCCCTAGCCAGACTCATCAAAAAGAAGAGAGAGGACCAAAATAGATAAAATCACAAATGGGAGAGATCACAACCAACACCACAAAAATACAAACAATTATAGGAGAATACTATGAAAATTATATGCCAACGAACTGGGCAATATGGAAGACATGGACAAATACCTAGAAACTCACACACTACCAAAACTGAAACAGGAAGAAATAGAAAATTTGGACAGGCCAATAACTAGCAAAGAAATTGAATCATTTATCAAAATCTCCCAATAGTCAAGAGTGTTGGGCCAATGACTTCCTTGAGTAATTCTATCAGACATTGAAAGAATTAATAACCATTCATCTCAAACTTTTCCAAAAAATAGAAATGGAATTAAAGCTTCCAAACTCATCCTATGAAGCCAGCATTACCTTGATTCCAAAACCAGACAAAGATCCCACTAAAAAGGAGAATTACATGCCAATATCCCTGATGAACCTGGATGCAAAAATTCTCAACAAGATCCTAGCAAATCAAATCCAAAAGTATATTAAAAGAATTATTGGGACGCCTGGGTGCCTCAGTTGGTTAAGCATCTGACCTGGCTCAGGTCATGATCTCACAGTTCATGAGTTCGGGCTCCATATCGGGCTCTATGCTGACAGCTCAGAGCCTGGATGGAGCCTGCTTTGGATTCTGTGTCTCCCTCTCTCTCTGCTCCTCCCCCACTCACATTCTGTCTCTCAAAAATAAATAAACATTTAAAAAATATTTAAAAAAAATTATTCACCATGATCAGGTGGGATTTATTCCTGGGCTGCAGGGCTGGTTCAATATTTGCAATCAATCAACATGATACATCACATTAATAAAGGAAAAGATAAGAACTGTATGATCCTCAATAGATACAAAAAAAGCGTGGAAAAAATACAGCATCCTTTCTTGATAAAAACCCTCAAGAAAGTAGGAATAGAATGAACATATCTCAACATCAAAAAGGCCATTATGAAAGACCCACAGCTAATATCATCCTCAGTGGGGAAAAACTAAAAGCTTTCTCCCTCAGACAGGAACATGATAGGGATGTCCACTCTCACCACTGCTGTTCAACATAGTACTTGAAGTCCTAGCCTCAGCAATCAGACAACAAAAAGAAAAAAAGGCATTCAAACTGGCAAAGAAGTCAAACTTTCCCTCTTTGCAGATGACATGATACTCTACATAGAAAAGCTGAAAGATTCCACCAAAAACTGCTAGAACTGGGGCACCTGGGTGGCTCAGTCTGTTGAGCACCTAACTTTGGCTCAGGTCATGATCTCATGGTTTGTGAGTTCAAGCCCGCATTCAGCTCATTGCTGTCAGTACAGAGCCCACTTCAGATCCTCTGTCCCCTCTCTCTCTGCCCCTCCTCTGCTCATGCACTCTCTCTCAAAAATAAACAAACATTAAAAAAATCAAAATTAAATTAAAAAAAATTTTAAAGGTAGACCGGGGGCCTCAAGATCTAAGTAAAGCATGATGATTAGTTCCCTGAGTTTAAAAAACAAAACAAAACCAACAAAATTTATAGAACTGATAGGTGAATTCAGCAAAGGTGCAGGATATAAAGTCAATATACAGAAATTGGTTGCATTTCTATATACCAAAAGGGAAGCAGCAGAAAGAGAAATCAAGGAATCAATCCCCATTTACAATTACACCAAAAACCATAATATACTTAGGAATAAACCTAACCAAAGAAGTAAAAGATCTATACACCGAAAGCTAGAAAACTTATGAAAGAAATTGAAGAGGACATAAAGAAATGAAAAAACATTCCATGGCCATGGATTAGAAGAACACATATTGCTAAAATGTCTTTACCACCCAAAGCAATTTACACATTCAATGCAATCTCTATCAAAATAACGCAGCATCTGAGGCACCTGGGTGGCTCAGTTGGTTGCTTAAGTGTCCAACTCTTGATCTCAGTTCAGGACATGATCTCACAGTTTGTGAGTTCACTGGCAGTAAAGAGCCTGCTTGGGATTCTCTCTCTGCCCCTCCTCCTTCCCTCCCTCCCTCTGTCTCTCTCTGTCTCTCTGTCTCTCTGTCTCTCTCTCTCTCTCTCTCTTAAAATAAATAAATACAATTTTAAAAAACACCAGCACTCTTCACAGAGCTAGAACAAACAATTGTAAAATTTGTATGGAACCAAAGAAAATCCTGAATAGCCAAAGTAATGTTGAACAAGAAAACCCAAGCTGGAGGCATCACAATTCTGGACTTCAAGCTATATTAACAAAGCTATAATCATCAAGATAGTATGGTACTGACACAAACACAGACACATAGATCAATGAAATAGAATAGAGAACCCACAAATGAATGGCCAACCAACCTTTGACAAAGCAGGAAAGAGTACTGAATGGGGAAAAGACAGTCTCTTCAGCAAATCGTGTTGGGAAAACTGGACAGAAACATACAGAATGATATAAGCCCCCTTTCTTACACCATACACAAAAATAAATCCAAAATGGATTAAAGACCTAAATGTGAGAGAGAAAACCATCTGAATCCTAGAGTATAAAATATGCAACAACCTCTTTGACCTCAGCCACAGCAACTTCTTACTAAACATGTCTCTGGAGACAAGGGAAAGAGAAGCAAAAATGAACTATTGGGACCTCATCAAGATAAAAAGCTTGTGCACAGCAAAGGAAACAATCAACAAAACTAAAAGACAGCCTACAGAATGCGAGAAGATGTTTGCAAATGACATATTGGATAAAGGGTTAGTATCCAAAATCTATAAAGAACTTAGCAAACTCAATACCCAAAAAACAAATAATCCAGTGAAGAAATGGGCAGAAGACACGAACAGACACTTTTCCAAAGAAGACACCCAGAGAGCAAACAGACGTATGAAATGATGCTCAACATCACTCGTTATCAGGGAAATATAAATCAAAACCATAATGAGATACCACTTCACACTGTCAGAATGGCTAAAATAAACAACTCAGGAACAACAGGTGTTGGCAAGGATGTGGAAAGAGAACCCTTTTGCGCTGTTTGTGGGAATGCAAACTGGTGCAGCCACTGTGGAAAACAGTATGGAGGTTCCTTAAAAAATTAAAAATAGAACTACCCTACGATATAGCCATTGCACTACTAGGTATTTATCCAAAGGATACAAAAATGCTGATTTAAAGAGGGCACATACACCCCAACGTTCATAGTACTACCAACAATAGCCAAATTATGGAAAAAGCCCAAATGTCCATCAACTGATGAATGGATAAAGATGTGGTATATATATACAATGGAATGCCACTTGGCTAGCAAAAATTTGCTACAACATGGATGCAACTAGAGTGTGTTATGCTAAGCGAGATAAGTCAGTCAGAGACAAATATCATATGATTTCACTCATATGTTGATTTTAAGAAGCACAACAGAAGAACATAGGGGAAGGGAAGGAAAAATAAGATAAAAACATGAGGGAGGCAAACCATAAGAGACTCTCAAATACAGAGAACAAACTGAGGGTTACTGGAGAGGAGGTTGGGTAGGGGGCTGAGCTAAATGGGCGATGGGCATTAAGGAGGGCACTTGTTGGGATGAGCGCTTGGGTGTTTTACTTAAGCAATGAATCACTGAGTTCTACTCTGGAAACCAATTCTATACAATACTATAACTACCTTGAATTTAAGTTAATTAATTTAAAAAAGACGGCACTTATTGTGATGAAACTGAGTGCTATATGTTAGTGATGAATCACTAAATTCTACTCTTGAAACTAATATTACACTATATGTTAACTAGAATTTAAGTAAAAACTTGAAACATTAAAAACAAAGAATCAAATCAGTGAGAAAAAAAGTAGAGATGGAGAGAAATTGAGAGACTCAAGATATAAAGATAGAAATAATGGGGCTTACTGAAAAATTATCTATGCCTTAGAGAATGAGGAGGAAAAAGGAATTACAGATTTAAAAAAAAGACTAGGAGGAAAACTTCCTGAGAGGGAATATGAGATTATTTTTTTTAACTTTATCAAATGAATGAATACAACACAATTCTTTTAATTAGTCCATGCTGAATACTTTTGGTTGTTCCTATCTTCTATAATTAGCAATGATGGTACCACAGACATTCTTGTGTCTTAGTGATCCAGGGAAGGCATATCTGCGCCATAATCTTAGAAGTGGACCTGCTTTGTAGAATGGTGTGCACATTTAACATTTAACAGATTGAAAGATATTGTCAAATTTTACTCCAAAATGGCTATATCTACATCAATATCAAACACTGGGTATTGTCAATCTTTTTAGTTTTGTCAGTCTGTTAAGTGAAACTTTGTATCTCTTCTTAGTTTATATTTACTTGTATGTATGTTTGGGCATGTTTTCATATATTTACTGGTAGTTGTACTTGTTTTTTTAATGAAATGCCCATATAAAAATCTTGCTACTGGCATTTAGAAAAATACCATAAATAGCTGTTATTTAGTACTGCTTTTTGTTCTGGCCAAAATTCATCCAGGAACTTTAAAATCATTCTGCTATACAATACTTAAGACATGGAGCTGTGTTTGTTTGTTTCAGAAAAGGTAACCACTGTGATGCAGAAAAAATAGGCAATTAACTCTTTCATTTATAGACTAAGACAACGGCAAAAAGTGGAAAAGTGAAGCAAATTAACATTTGTGGGCATTAATGTTTGTTTGTGAGTCTGTGTATACAAATATGAGTGTGACAAAAATCAGCTGAAGGTCCCTGGGGGTTACACAGATGCCAGCCAGAGTCCACCTCCTTCAGGATATGTTTGCCTGTTAGTTGTCTGAAAGTCTTAGGTGCAACTCCTGGTCAACTAGATAACCAGCCTTGTGTCTATTAGAGCCTACTTGTTCTCAAAGAAGAAAAGGCATAATGATACAATTGTCAAAGGCCAGAAAACACAGAGCTCTCTTGAGAATGTAAAGAAGAAATTGTACCTCCAAGTGAAGGTGGTATTAAAAGCTATAGTATCTCCCCCACTTTTTAACTGTTTAGAATCAGGATGGCTACATATATGTGTAGTCAGCAATGTTTAAACTAAGTTTCAGGATGATATTTTTATATGCCCACTTCTCAAACCTGACTTCTACAAAACTGCCTTCATTGAGTTATAAGAAATTTTGGTTTCTTAATACATTTCTGGTAACTTTAGCAATGTTATTAAAATAAATTCCTTACAAAGATACCTACACTGGCAGTGATACCTAAAACTATTGTTGTTAATGGATATTAGGTATGGTCTCAACATCCTGCATATATTCATGCAAACAGGAGAGAACAATGAGATAATTAGTGAGAGAACAATGACTAAATAAATTGATGCACCATATTGGTCTTATTCCTAAGACCAATGCCTGACATTCTGAGACTCTGCCCAATTTATCTAGGTTGGAACACTTCCTCCCTATTATGTTCCTACCCTGCAGTGATCCTATCTTTTAAATTTACTTTCTTTTCTTGACCATCCTTCCTGAACTGTCCTCATTTACCTCCAACTTTCAAGACCTAGTACTCACTGCATTAGGGAGTAGGTAGAATTTTTTTTAATTGCCCTTTATCACCTCTCCTGTGTGAACCTTTACTTGCCCCAAGGCCTGTAAGTATCTGGAAGTCTAGGGCCATATTTTATACTTAAGTGCATTCTCTATACTCTACCCTGTCCCTTTTCACCAACTGCAAAACACAGACCACAGAAGAGGAGGAGCTCAAGAAATAATGGCTGATCACAAATTATTTTTTGCTGTAGACCTAATAGTTTCCTGATGTTGTTTCAGTCATAGATGGTTCAGCAATCCTATTTGCTTCACCAAGTCCTTAAAAATACGCCTTCCACATCCCCTAATCACAGACTCCATACTTTAGGTTCTTTGGTAGTTTCTTAAGTAACCTGATCTCCACCTTTTCAGCACATGTTAAACTGAACAAAGCCATGTGAACGATGAGCAGGAATTCAGAACACAAGTAACATTTCAGAGCATAAATGCTAAGAACTGTGCCTCTTCATTAAATATTAAATAAACTTTATAGGTGGCGCTCATTAAACAGCCAAAAAAAATTCCATACCTGAATCTGTTTAAAACAAAAAATAACATCAGTCATTCCCCTGTCAAAAAGTTATAACTCAGGTTCTTTATCACAGATGTCAGAGGCCATTTAAATCAACTGACTAATTTAATCCCTGAAGGAGCATAGTCGTTCTACTGAGAATGTTAACAAGTGACAGTAACAGTTGTGTACATCAATACAGAATGCTATATAAAAAATAATCCTAAAGATAACAGTCCAAACCCTTTTTGCTGTTTCAGGAATACAGAGGCATTTATATTCTATGGAAAGCCTGATCTTTCACAACATGCCTAAGATACCATCATAAATCAATTTAAGTAAATTACACAAATGTCAAAGTTTTTGTTGCTTCCCATACTTTTATATGCTACACAATAATAACAGGTAACATTTATTAATCTCTCAGAATGCTTCAAGTACTGTGCTAAGTGCTCTTCAAAGGTGTTATATGAGTATGTGAAGTGAAGAAGGTATTAAAAGCTACAGTATCTCTATGAGATCACATTTCTTCCTCAGATAATTTTGGGACATTCTGTGGCTCTAAACATCACTAATGACTGTACAACCTCATTCTCCAATTCCACTCTCCCTCTGAAAATCCACTCCCACATTTTCAAATGTTTACAGAGATCTTCTCCTCAATGCCCAGAAACAAACTAATCTATTTTCCCTTTCTTCCTCATTTTCAGACATATATACACCAGTTCCTCAAAGTATGCTCCCCTTCTTATGTTTTGTGTTTTAGCTAACACAACTACAGTCCACTAGATTTCTCAGGTGAGAAATAGCACAGGTTTGAAATCACACTGCCTGGTTTGAAACATCTCAATTGCTCAACAGCTGTGCCAAATGGGAAAAGCAGTTAATCTCTCCATGTCAGAATTTACTGAAAAGCTGAAGATATCAATAATACCTATGTCACAGGGTGACTGTGAGGAATAAAAGAGAATATACTAAAGTGTTTATAACAGTGTCCAATATATAGTGACTGTTTGATAAATTTACATGTGAAATATCTTCCTATAATTTTCTTTGACTTATCAACCACATATAGCAAGTTGCTGGATCTCACTAATTCCACTTTAAAGTTTTTCTTGTATGCAACCTCTGCCATTCTTCTGGCCCAGGCTTATAGTATTTCTCACCTTCACAGATTCCTCAGCCTTGCCACTCCACTCCATCATCAGTGCTGTAAAAGCAGATATTATTATACCCTTCCATTGCTTAAAAAAACTTTGGTGGCTTCCCACAGCCTTAAAAAATAAAAAGCAATTTCATAACCTGGGACCGATAGCTTCTTCTAGTCATATATTACACAGACCTTCCATCAAGACCTTGTGGCTAGGGGCAGCACAGATCAGACCCTATAAGGCCTGATCAACAACAATAAAGATTCGGGTGTCGTTCTGAAAATTATGGTAAACTAATAAAGGATTTTAAGCAGGGCAATTTCATGATCAAATCAATTTTTTAACTGAAGTATAACTGATATATAACATTATGTTAGTTTCAGGTATACAACACAATGATTCAGTATTTGTATACATTGTAAAATGATCACCACAGTAAGTCTAGTTACCATCTGTCATCACACAAAGTTACAAAAATTTTTTTCTTGTGATGAGAACTTTTAAGATTTACCCTGTTCGCAACTTTCAAGTGTGCAATACAGTATTATTAACTATAGTCACCATGCTGTACATCCCCATAGTTTACTTATTTTATAACTGGAAGTTTGTACCTCTGGACCGCCTTCACCCATTTCACCCTCTCCCAATGTCCCTCCCCCCTCTAGTAACTACCAATCTTTTTCATGTATTAGAAGTTTTGTTGGGGCGCCTGGGTGGCGCAGTCGGTTAGGCGTCCGACTTCAGCCGGGTCGCGATCTCGCGGTCCGTGAGTTCGAGCCCCGCGTCGGGCTCTGGGCTGATGGCTCAGAGCCTGGAGCCTGTTTCCGATTCTGTGTCTCCCTCTCTCTCTGCCCCTTCCCCATTCATGCTCTGTCTCTCTCTGTCCCAAAAATAAATAAACGTTAAAAAAAAATTAAAAAAAAAAGAAGTTTTGTTTTGTTTTATTTACATCAATTTTTAAAGGGTAATTTTGGCTATACTATGAAAACCAAAATACAAGACCCTAAAAACGGAGCTGTACATTCTACTACAGTTTAACTGGTGAGAAATGATGGATCAGAATGGAAGCGATGGAGGTGGAAAGATTAAAAAGATATTTGGTAGCAAGAAAATGGAAAACTAGATGATGAGTTCATATGGATTTTTCATATGCACAGATAGGCTGATAAACAATGGAGAAAGACCAAGGTAGAGGAACAGAGGAGGCTGGGAGTGTTCTTTTGGAAGTGCCAGGTTTGAGGTGCCTTGAGACAATCTCAGAGAGATGATAAGTAGGAAGGTTTCCAATTCCAGTTATTCTAGGCTGGGTTATTTAAATCTTCTTTCTAAAAATATCTAAAATTACTACATAAAATATTTCAGAAATCCCGTTTCTTAAAAGCATCAAAGAGCCAATATTATGATAAAGAATTATTAAGCCTAATTTTGAAAGAAAGTAAAAACTCAAAGAAAGAAGCTAAGAAACCAAAACTACATCTCCCTGAAGGACAATTGTTAATCTAGGCAAAACCACAGCTTTGACAGTCTATTCAGGCTAGGAAGACACATGTGAGAACTCACCCAAGTGAAGAACCTAATGGGAGGTACTCCCACATTAAACTAAAACCTCAAAAGGCTACACTCTGGATATAAAGAAATTAGAAGAAGCCATATCATTCCACAGGACTAAGGAGATGGTCTACTGCTAAAGAAGATGGAGTAGGGAACCTTTCCCTAAAGATTATAATCACTACTGCAGTGCCTTTCTGTGAATTTTATATTCAATGTGCATCCTGGTGTAGTCCAAAAACATCTCAATTTTATTTCTGTTAAAAGTGGTTCCAGACTAGTATTCCTAGATCTAGCAGAAGTAAACACAAATTCTCTGCAGAGGAAGGCTCTTCTACCTTACCCTTCAAAGTACCTCTACAAATTCAATTTCAAAAAAATGAGCAACATAGCCAGATATCCAAACATAGGGTACCAGGGTAAAATCAGTAATAGAACACCAAACATCAGAAACAGACTTGAGTTACTAGAATTATCAGACAGACTGTAAAACAGCCATGGTTATTAAATTTAGTGGTGGCAAGAAGGCAGTTGGATATATGGGTCTAAATGTCAGAAGAGAAGTCAAGGCCAGAGATAAATTTCTGGTAGACACTGGTAGATAGATACTGAAGCTGTGGGTATGACCTAGGAAGAAAGTAGTGAGGAGAAGAAAAGGGGGCATAGGACTGAGTCTGGAGGAACTTCAACATTCAAAGCCAATGGAGTTCCCAGGGGCGCCTGGGTGGCTCAGTCGGTTAAGCATCCGACTTCAGCTCAGGTCATGATCTTGCAGTCCGTGAGTTCGAGCCCCATGTCAGGAATTGTGCTGACAGCTCAGAGCCTGGAGCCTGCTTTGGATTCTGTGTCTCCCTCTCTCTGCCCCTCCCCTGCTCATGCTCTGTTTCTCTGTCTCAAAAAAAAAAAAAAAGGCATTAAAAAAAATTGTTAAGCCAATGGAGTTCCCAGAACCATTTTAGGTCCAAACCAAAACCAAAGGCCCAATCTTTTCGCAGCCTGACTACTTTAGATTTTCCTGGGTTCTTGTGCAATGGAATATTACTCAGCCATCAAAAAGAATGAAATCTTGTCATTTGCAGCAATGTGGATGGAGCTAGAGAGTATAATGCTAAGTGAAATAAGTCAGTCAGAGAAAGACAAATACTGTATGATTTCACTCATATATGGAGTTTAAGAAACAAAACATGAACATATGGGAGGGGGAAAAAAGAGAGGGAAACAAACCGTTAGAGACTCTTAATGATAGAGAACTGAGGGTTGATGGAGGGAGGGAGGTAGGGGACGGGATAGATGGGCGATGGGTATTAAGGAGGGCACTAGCTATGATGAGCACAGGGTGTTGTAAATGATTAATCACTGAATTCTATTCCTGAAACCAATACTGCACTGTACGTTAACTAAAATTTAAATACACATTTAAAAAGAAAAAAAATAAACGAACACTACTTACAATAGTAACTGAAAAAGTCTATTCCAGACAAATAGAAAACCTAAATAGTATGATAAACTTTGTTTTCCTTTCATATATCAAAAGTTATGCTACATAAAACCATCTATAATCTTCTGAATATCCATGTACTTTCACATCCTCATGTTCCTTCTGCTTGGAAAATTTCCTGTTTTCTCTACTAGTCAGAATTCTAATTATCTATGAGATAGTTCATAGATAAAACTATCTAGAAAACTTCTTTTGGTATCCTCTTTTATCACCTCCAGACACAATAAAATTCCCCCCACCTGTTATTTCCCAGAGTCCTTACCTCAGACCTCTTTCACAGCTTTTGTCACACAACACTATTATCTGTATACTGATCTCTCTAGTAAGAATGTGGGCTTCCTGAAGGCAGGAACTGAATGTAAATTATCTGCAGAGTAGGTGCTCAGGTATTGGATAAGACTTATAGTGTGCTTATTAGTTACAAATAGGAATACAACAGAAAACTTTCAGATGACACTAAAATTAATCCCATTTATAAAAGTTGGTTTTAATCTTCATTCCCACTTTTCTTTAAATTGTCATTTTTCTTTGTCATTGAATAAAATATGGTCACATGAACATCCAGAGTAAATTATATATTCCTATCAGTGATGTGTATGATTTTATTGTTTAGATTCTAAATATCGGATTCCAGTATTTGATGGTTACATAGAGACACAATGAAAACTTCAATTTATAAAATGTCCATGAAAAAGAATCTATGGGTAAACTGTCAATAAATGTCATTACTTTGAGGGTCATGAGTATGAATAACAATAGTATATCTCACCTAAACACAAAATTCTAGTTAACATAATAAGCCTATACAAATTAATTATTCTTTTTTAGTTTCTGACTATGAGAGTTAAGTCTATTAAATGAACGAGGTTACTCCTATAGCAGCACGATAATAAAAATCACTTTGTAAAACTCACTTTTGAAACATTAAGACTTCAGTTCACTTACTTAGAAAAGCAAATTGGACAGCAAGCTTTAAATTAATGTATTTCTTCTATTTAACCTTAAACATCATGAAAATTAATTTTTGTAACATTTATTTATTTTGAGAGAGAGGGAGAGAGAGAATCCCAAGCAGGCTCCACTCTCAGTATGGAGCCCAACATGGGGCTCAATCCCATGACTGTGAGGCCATGACCTGAGCCAAAATCAAGAGTCAGATGCTCAACTGACTGAGCCACCCAAGCTCCCCATGAAAATTAATTTTAAATGTAAGACTCTAAGTATTTTCCTGGTGTATTCTTGCACAAATAAGCCACAATACAATAGCTTGTTATTTTCCCTTAAAATGATTTCTCCTTCAGCTGGAGATAGTGGGTAGAAAGGAAGAAAAATAAGAACATGGGTGGGACTTAGGCAAAGTTATAAATGTTGGATTCATAATGTATTTGCTATGTGGCCTTAAGGAAATATTTTTCCTCCAAAGCCATGTTTCTTTTTACCTGTCAAAGGTTTTTACTGAAATTAAATAATATAATTAATAGTACTTTCTAAACCAGTACTCTGTACACTGTGGATTGCATCCTATTAATAAGTCAAAAAATCTAGAGGGTTGGGATCAGGAACTGCTTTAGAATAAAACAGAAAAATAAATAAATAAATAAATAAATAAATAAATAAATAAATAAATAATAAAAATTAATTAAACCAGAAATAAGGACATAATAGAGTACACTCTATAGAATAAGTGTTGTTTCATTACTTTATATTTGATTTATTACTTTATACTTGTTTCAGTGTATCTTTGGCTGTGTCTGCATACATTTTGGTAGACACACACATACATTTATTTATATGTGTGTATTGGGTTGCAATATAAAATGTATTTCTAACTGTGGGTTGTATGCAAAAATTTCAAACTCACTCAACACCATAAAAACAAATAATCTGATTAAAATGGGCAGAGGACCTAAATGGACATACAGATAGCCAAAGAACACATGAAGAGCTGTTCAACATCACTAAACATCAGGGAAATGCCAATCAAAACCACAATGAAACTGGGCCACTTTCTCACACCATACACACATAAAAAAATTAAAAATGAATGAAAAGCCTAAATGTGAGACAGGAAACCATCCAAATCCTACAGGAGAACACAGGCAGTAACCTATTTGACATTGGCTGTAGCAACTTCTTTCCAGATACATCTCCTGAGGCAAAGGAAACAAAAGCAAAAATGAACTATTAGGACCTAATCAAAATAAAAAGCTTCTGCACAGCAAAGGAAACAATCAACAAAACTAAAAGGCAACCTACAGAATGGGAGGAGATGTTTGCAAATGACATATGTGATAAAAGGTTAGTATTCAAAATCTATAAAAAAAACTTAGCAAACCCAACACCCAAAAAACCAAATAATCCAGTTTAAAAATGGGCAGAAGAAATGAACATTTTTCTAAAGACATCCAGATGGTTAACAGACACATGAAAAGATGCTCAGCATCACTCATCATCAGGGAAATACAAATCAAAACCACAATGAAATACCACCTCACACCTGTCAGAATGACTGGTTAACAGCCAAAATTAACAACACAAGAAACAACAGATGTTAGTGAGGATGTGGAGAAGGGGAATGCTCTTACACTGCTGGTGGGAATACAAACTGGAGCAGCCACTCTGGAAAACAGTACGGAAATTCTTCAAAAAGTTAAAATATATATATATATATATATATATACACATATATGTATATGTATATATATGTATATATATGTGTATATATATATATATATATATATATATATATATCTACTCTATGATCCAGCAATTGCACTACTAGGTGTTTACCCAGAGGATACAAAAATATGGATTTGAAGGGGCACATGCACCTTGATGTTTATAGAACCATTATCAACAATATCCAAATTATGCAAAGAACCCAAATGTTCACGTATTGATGAATTGACAAAGATACAGTATATATATGTATGTATGTATGTATATATATACATATATATATATATATATATATAACTATAGATAGATAGATAGATACAATGGAATATTACTCAGCCATCAAAAAGAATGAAACCTTGCCATTTGCAATGATGCAGATGGAGCTAGAGAGTATTACACTAAGTAAAATAAGTCAGAGCAACACAAATACCATATGACTTCACACAGGTGAAATTTAAGAAACAAAACAGATGAACACAGGGGGGAAGAAAAGAGAGAGGCAAACCATATAACAGACTCTGAAGTATAGAGAACAAAACTGAGGATTGCTGGAGGGGAGGTGGGCAGGGTAATGGGTTAAATGGGTGATGAATGTTAAGGAGGACACATGCTGTGATGAGCACTGGATATTGTATACAGGTGATGAATCACTGAATTGTAAACCTGAAACTAATATTACAATGTATGTTAACAACTAGAATTTAAATAAAAACTTGAAACTACAATAAAAAACCCACAATGAGATATCACCTCATACCTGTCAGAATGGCTAGTATCAGAAAGACAAAAGGAATAATAAGCATTGGCAAGGATGTGGAGAAAAGGGAACCCTCATGTAATAATGGTGGAAATGTAAACTGGTATAGTCACTATGGAAAATAGTATGGAGGTTCCTCAAAAAATTAAAAGTAGAAATACCACATGACCTAATAATTCCACTATGAGATATTTACCCAAAGGAAATGTAAATACTTCATCTAAAAGATATACACACCCCTACATTTATTGCAGCATTGTTCACGAATAGCCAAGTTATGGAATGAATGCTAGTGTCCATCAATAGATAAAGAATATGTGGTGTATATATACATATGTGTACATATACACACATGCATACATACATACACACACACACACATACCTGAAGTGTATTATTACTTAGCCATAAGAAACAATGAGATCTTGCCATATGTGACAACACAGATACAACTAGAGTATATTACACTAAGTGAAGTGAGTAAAAGAAAAATACCATCTGATTTCACTTATATATGAAATCTGAAAAACAAAACAATCAAACAAAAAACAGAAACAAAGTCATACAGAGAACAAACTAGTAGTTGCCAGAGGGGAAGAGGTGGGAGAGGGGATGAGTAAAAAAGGTGAAGAGGATCAAGACGTACAAACTTCCAGTTATAAAATAAATAAGGGATGAAAAGTACAGCAGAGGGAAAATAATTAATAATGTTGTAAAAATGTTGCATGGTGACAGATGGTAACTACACTTACTGTGGTGAGCACTATGTAATGTATAGAACTATCAAGTCACCATGTGGTAGACCTGAAACTAATGTAACATTGTATGTCAACCATATTTCAGTAACAAAAAAAAAATTTTAAGTACCTGTAATAAGCCACTAAAGTGTTAGTGATCAAAGGTGACCTTTAACAGGTTATCTAACATTTATGCCTCAGTAACCTCCTATATAAAATGGAATAATAATTGTATTTCCTCACCAATGGTTGTAATGATTAAATTAGATTAGGCAAATAATCAATACATGGTAATTTAAAAAGATAACTACTATTTACCTGTATTAATACATTAAACTAAATTTTTAAAGATCAAGATAATAAATTTATATATTTTTATAAATATAATTTCTGAATATTAATCAATGTAAAAAGAAAACACTTCTTATGAATATATCAATCCCACCAATGTGTGTTCAATAGCAGAAAATCAGCATTGTGATAAAGAGACTATAAGGAAACAAAAGCAATTAAGAATGCATACATCCCTGACATATGGCCCTTATGGGAAGTAATCACAAAGAAAAGAAGCAGTCTTTGCTAAAACATTAAAATGTCTATAGCTGAAAAAGATGAAACACCAAACACCATTCGAAGTGGACTGGAGAATAAACAAAAAAACAGAATCAGACCTATAAATACAGAAAAAAACTGATGGTTGCCAGAGGGAAGGAGGCTGGGGGGAGAGGCAAAATAGGTGATGGGGAATGGGAGATACAACATGCCTCCAGTTATAGAATGAATAAGTCATGGAAATAAATGGCACTGCATAGGGAATATATGGTACTATTGTAATAGCCTTATATGGTGACAGATGGTAGCTACACTTGGGGTGAGCACAGCATAAGGTATAGGTAGAGTTGTTCAATCACTATGTTGTACACCTTAAACTAATATAACATTGTGTGTCAACTATACTCAAAAAAGAAAATAAAAGAAAAAGAATAGATTGAAAATTAGAGAATGTTGCCTGAAGAATAGACAGAGTTAGTATGTGGTTGCTAAGCAATGAGTTTCCAGGCTCCAGCACTTTAGGATCCCACAGTGTGTTATTCCTATAAATGATACTTTTTCCCACAAAGCAAAGAACCATGCTTGAACAACTTTAGGATCCTTCCATCAGACCCTTTCTTGTAAAGATATAAGCCTGAGCTTAGATTGATGACATACAGAGTTCAACGTAAATGTATACTGTTTTTATGCTATGTAATTTAATATGCTTCTCATAAATATTTTTAATGCTAGTCTTTTAAAATATAAAACATGCCAGATGTAAGGCAGAAAGAACAGATCTAGCATAATCTCAAGAGAGAAAACCCAAAAGAATATGATATTCAAAACATTTGGGAAAGCAATGCAAACTGTTAATAGGTTCATTTTGAAATCCCAAAAGATTTTCTAGTAACAATGAGAACCAGCCTAAGAAAGACTATACTAAGATCATGTCATTGTGCAACTGGGTGAGGACAGAGTAGGGTGGGTGTGTGTGTGTGTGTGTGTGTGTGTGTGTGTGTGTGAATTAGTCATATTTGCATATATATTTTTTAATGCTTATTTATTTTTGTGAAAGAGCACACACACAGGAGGAGAAGGGAAAGAGAGAGAGGGAGACAGAGGATCTGAAACAAGCTTTGTGCTGACAACAGAGAGCTGGACGAAGGGCTCAAACTAATGAACTGTGAGATCATGACTTGAGCCAAAGTCAGACGCTTAACTGACTGAGCTAGCTACCCAGGCACCCCACATTTGCATACTGAACGTGGCATCTACAGTAGCCACACTCATCTTCACAGTTGAATACGTAATCATTCTTGAGATACATATCACAGACTAAATCAAACATGAGGATTAAAGGGGTTTATGATAAGAAGGAATTAATGGACATAATATTTGGGTTTTACACTAGATTGTTAAGTCTGTACTTACATAGTTTTTTAAACAAAGACTTTTTAATAACAGTTTTAGCTTCACAGCAAAATTAAGAAGAAAGTGCAGAGATTTCCCATGTATTTCCTTCCTCCACACATGCATAGCCTCCCCCATTATCAAAGCCCCCACCAGAGTGATACATTTGTTACAACTGATGGTCCTACACTTACACATCATTATCATTCAAAGCCATAGTTTAAATAAGGGTTCACTCTTGGTTTTGTATGTTTTACGGATTTGGATAAATGTATAGCGACATGTATCCATCATTATAGTATCATAGTTTCACTGTCCTAAAATCCTCTGTGCTCTGCCTATTCATCTCTCCCTCTCCCCAAACCACTAACAACTGTTGATCTTTTTACTGTCTCCATACATTGCCCTTTTGTATAATGTCATACAGTTGGAATCACTCAGTATATAGTGTTTTCATATTAGCTTTTCTCACTACTTTAGTAATATGCACTTACAGCTCTTCCCGGTCTTTTCATGGCTTGATAGTCGATTTCTTATTAGTGCTGAATAATATTCCATTGTCTGTACCACAGTTTGTTTGTTTAGGATTCTACATTTTTATTTTGGCCTACTGAAGATTTTTCAGTATTAATACATATTATTTTCATTAAAATTTTTTTGAGTATAGTTGACAATACAATGTTAATTTCAGGTGTACAATAAAGTGATTTGACAAGTCCATACATTATGTTATGCTTACCACAAGCTGTACCACAGTCCATTAACCCATTCAGCTATTGAAGGACACGTTCGTTGCTTCCAAGTTTCTATAAACACCCATGTACAGGTTTCTGTGTGGACATAGTTTTCAACTTGCCTAGTTTTTTTTAATCAATTTATTCATCTATTTCTTTCACCACTCTTTAGGGTAAAGATCATAGGCCATTTACCTTTTTATTCCCAGGTCCTAATATAGGGAAGGTCTGCACATATGGTAGGGTCTCAGTGAATATTGGTTGAATATGACAGACTGATTCAGACTAATGCTATTCAAGTAAGTATGCTCAAGGTTCAGAGTCCAAATATTTGGAAAGCGAGGAGTAAAAACAAATATACGTAGATATTTAGTAAAGGTAAGCATAAGATAGACTGCAAAGAGGATAAAAACATGCCACACTGGCATAGTATAAAAAATGTTATTAAAAAAAGATTAACAAAAAACATTAGAAGAGGAACAGATGGGTATGTTATGGAAACAATACATTCCTGGTTTACTAAATAAATTTAAAATATTCTGTTTTTCAAAGCCTCTGAAAATACATTCATAGTGGGAAAATGCTTACCTTAAGTATTATAGAGGTTTCTGGGTTCAGTAACCTGTCTTAATCATTTTTATATGTACTGGTTCCAAGTACAATGCCTGGCAAATCACAGTAGGTATTTAATATATATTTGTTAAACTGACTATAAGCAGAGTTGTCATTTTAAATGGGTAACAGGGGCGCCTGGGTGGCGCAGTCGGTTAAGCGTCCAACTTCAGCCAGGTCACGATCTTGCAGTCTGTGAGTTCGAGCCCCGCGTCAGGCTCTGGGCTGATGGCTCGGAGCCTGGAGCCTGTTTCCAATTCTGTGTCTCCCTCTCTCTCTGCCCCTCCCCCGTTCATGCTCTCTCTCTGTCCCAAAAATAAATAAAAAAACATTGAAAAAAATTAAATAAATAAATAAATAAATGGGTAATAAATACAATGTATGCAACAAGTAAATACATCCTCTCAAAAGTCTATGAATGTGATAAACTATACAATCAGAACCAAGTAAAAGTATTTCAATGATGCCCCTGTTAAAATCATCAGAGACCTTTTCACCTATTAAATGGAAAACAAAAAATATTAATATTTAATATCAGTGAGGATGTGGGAGGAAAACCAGATCATCTAATATATTGGTAAGAGTATAAATGAAAAAATTTTTGTTGAAAAGCAAAAATTCCTCTTCAACAAATCTACTTAAAAGGACAACTGAAGATATAGCTAAAAATTAGTATACAAGGGGCACCTGGATGGCTCAGCAGTTGAGCGTCCAACTTTGGCTCAGGTCATGATCTTGCGGTCTGTGGGTTTGACCCTCTCATCAGGCTCTGTGCTGACAGCTCAGAGCCTGGAGCCTGCTTCAGATTCTGTGTCTCCTGTTCTCTCTGCCTTTCCCCTGCTTGTACTCTGTCTCTCTCTCAAAAATAAACATCAAAAATTTTTTTTAAAATTAGTATACAAAATGTTCACTAAGGGCTATCAATAGTAATTAAAAGTTAAGAGCATATGTCCAATACATTAACATGTTCCATATGACGACACAGAACTATACATTCAGTTTGAAATTTTAGTGATTGAGAAAACACAAGTTTATATTTAAGATTTTTAAAATAACCAGGTAAGTAAATATTCTGACAATTTAGGAGTACAAAAGTGGAAAAAAGTGTCATAAAAATATATATAATGTGGGTACCTGATGGCTCAGTCAGTTAAGTGTCCAACTATCGATTCACCTGAGGTCATGATCTTGTAGTTCATAGGATCAAGCCCAGTGTCAGGCTCTGCACTGACAGGGCAGAACTTGCTTGTGATATTCTTTCTCTCTCTCTCTCTCTCTCTCTCCCTCCCTCCCTCCCTCATAATAAATAAATAAACTGTGGCACCTGGCTGGTTCAGTTGGTTAAGTGTCTGACTCTTGATTTCAACTCAGGTTATGATTTCACAGTTCATGAGATTGAGCTCCACAACAGGCTCTATGCTGCGCTGACAGCATAGAGCCTGCTTGAGTTTCTCTCTCTCCCTCTCTCTGCCCCTCCCCCACACACGTGCACACTCTCTCTGCTAAAATAAACATTTAGAAATAAACTTAAAAACAAAACTATACGTATATACGCATATATACATGTATATATATACATACACATATATATACACGTATATATGCATATACACATGTATATATGTATATACACATATATATACATATATGTATATATACACACACACAATGTGATATTATCTATATGTATATTTAAGACCTGTACACTTATATGTATATGTAGATATGTGTGTCTACATTTATGTTTACAGATGGATGCGGATGGATGAATGGATGGACAGATATAGTTACTTTGACATTCAGGGGGGGCCTTTCAGTCTATAGTATACAGCACAGGAATTAGCTTTTCTATTATTTCTAGCTATTTTCAATTTTATTTCATACTAAGCAGATATTGGATCCCCTGAATGTCCTCTGTATTTTCAAATAATTCTCTCACAATTTTTATATGTATTTTTGTTGGGTGTTGCAAGTGATTTTCCTTGATATTAATTTGCAGATTTCTAATTTATTCTTTGGCTATATCCACTCTGTTTTCAGCTGTTCTTATAAGTTTTTAAAAAACATTTTTATTCTAAACTAAAACACAAATACAGAAAACCACACAAATCAAATGTATGACTTAATGAATTATTATAAGGTGAACACCTCCCAGGTCAAGAAGCAGAACTATGCTACCACCCCAGACATTCACCCAACCACAGCCCTTATCTCTCCCACCAAAACTATTCATTATTCTAACATTTATAGTAATCAGTTCCTTTATGTTTTTTCTAGTTTTAACACCCATATGTACATTCATACACATTATAGTTTAATCTTGCCCATCTAAAAAACTTTGATGTCTTTTAAGTCTCTCCTAACCTATAGATTCTTACTCTATCACAGTCCCTTCATTTCCTTAAAATCTATCTATTTAAGTACCTTATTCATCTTATTTACAGTTTCCCACGATCCAGATTTTGTTGACTGCATATTCTTTTTTATTTTTTTTTTCAACGTTTATTTATTTTTGGGACAGAGAGAGACAGAGCATGAATGGGGGAGGGGCAGAGAGAGAAGGAGACACAGAATCGGAAACAGGCTCCAGGCTCTGAGCCATCAGCCCAGAGCCCGATGCGGGGCTTGAACTCACAGACCGCGAGATCGTGACCTGGCTGAAGTCGGACGCTTAACCGACTGCGCCACCCAGGCGCCCCTGCATATTCTTTTTTAAAGTTTATTTATTTTGAGATAGAGAGTGAGTGAGTGGGGGAAGGGCAGAGAGAGAGAGGGAGAGAGAGAGAATCACAAGCAGGCTCTGTGAGTCAGCACAGAGCCTAAGGGGAGGCCAGAACTCACAAACTGCGAGATCAAGACATGAGTCAAAATCAAAAGTTGAATGCATAACTGACTGAGACACCTAAGTGCCCCTGGGCTTTCTTTTTTTAATCCAATTTTACCATCTCCATCTTTTCACTGGCGTGCTTAGGCCATTTAACCTCTCCCATTTAAATTGAGTGTTTAGACCATATACATTTAGTATTATTATTAATATAGTTGTGGTATAAATCTAACCTCTCCCATTTAAATCAAGTGTTTAGACCATTTACATTTAGTATGATTATTAATATCATTGTGGTATAAATCTACCATCTTGCTATTTGTTTTATATTTTTCCCATCTATTCTATGATTCTTTCCTCTTCTTCCACCTATTTCTGGATTAATTGGGAAATATTTATGATTTCATTTTATCTTCTTTATTGGCTTATTAGTCATAACTCTTCACATTGTTATTTTAGTGGTTGCTTTAGGCTTTGTAGCACACTCTTTAACTTATCACCATCCACCTTCAAGTGGTATTATACCACTTCATGAAAGTATAAAACCTTACAAAAGTATAATAGTACACCTCAATTTCTCCCCTCCCAGCCTTTATAATACTATTGCTATTCATTTACTTACACATAGCTTATAAACCCCACAAAATGCTGTTAATATTTTTCTTCAAACTATTAGTTACCACTTAAAGGCATTTAAGTAATTAAATTGCTGTTTCAAGTTCACTAAATTTTTCCATCTTCAATCTGCTGTTAATCTCATCTAGTGTCATTTTCAACCCAAACGTTAAAGTTTTCATCTCTAGAAATTCAACTTAAGGTTTTTTATATCTCCCGTATACCAATGAAGTTTTTGAACATACTAAATATAACAACCATTTTAATGTCCTTGTCTTCTAGTCCTAACATCTATATCAGTTCAGGGTTGATTTCAAATGATTAATTATTCTCCTCCTTATAGATTATATTTGGGTGCTGGGAATTTCAACATTTCTATAAATATCTTTGAGTTTTACTCTGGGATACAGTTAAGCCATTTAGAAACAGTTTGATTCTTTCATGTCTTGCTTTTATAATATTTTATGATTTGCCATGTTCAATCCACAGACAGTAATTTCCCACATTTGAGGTAAGACTTTTCTGAATAGTCTACCTAATGCTCCATGAAAATTAAAAGTTTTTTTCAGTGTGACTAGTAGGAATAGGCACTATTACCAGTACAATGTAAATATCAGGTACTGTACTATAATCATTCTAATGATTTGTTTCTCAAGCCTTGAGTAGTTTCCTCACATGCATGAACTGATCATCATCCTACTGAATACTCTGAAGAGACCCTCTGCAGATCTCTAGGATTTCTCCTCTCCCTTCCCCTTCCCTCCTCTCCTCTCTACAGCTCTCTCCTCAGTACTGTGTCCTGCCAACTTTGGCTGCTTTGTTCTCACCAGAATCTAGTTCTGCCTTCTCAGTTTCTAGAGTCTCCTGGGCTCCACTTGAATTTCATCTCCCTATGATGCAAAGTAGAAACCGTCTCAAAGTAGTAAGCTGAGACAGTCTTAGGGCTCACCTTATACCCTATCTCTCAAAAATCACTATCCATTGTTGCTTCATACCCAGTTTCTTTATATTGTCCATGTTGTTGCTGTTCAAGTGAAAGAATATGAGTAATTCCATTTACTCCATCCTGGGCGAGAGCAGAAGTCTACATTGATTTTTAAATGTGAAACCAAGTTTGTATTTCTGAGATAAACTCTTGGTCATAATGTCATCCTTTTTATATAGTTGGATTCGACTTGTTAATATTTTGTTTCATGCCTACACTCACGAACTAAATAAAATAGATACAATGAATGCCACAAGGGGAGGGATGAAGAACACTGCCACCCTGTCACATTTACTATTAGTAAGTAGAATGAGAAAAGCCTAAAGACAATCACAAAAGTACAAAGCTTATGTAATACTTTAGAGGTGCTGATAAAAGAAACTCAAGACTTGCATGTAATATATTATGGGTACATACCACAACATATTTTACAAGAGGGTTTAACAAACAGTATATTTAAAAAGCTAGTTTGATGCATTTAAAACTGAGATTAATTTACAAAGCTACTACATAAAAGTAGGGATATTTATACAGTCTTTATATGACTGAAAAGACTCATAAATGAAAAGAATCAGGTAGAACCTTGAAAGTATCAAAGTACATACAAGGAAGAACAGAATTTTAGATAGATATATACAGAATATACATATCTCACATATATCACATGTATGATACACATACACACACAGAGCCTGGCCATTGGCAATATTCTCTGAGCTACAGATCTCACTGGATTTAATGGTCTCCTTGCATAATAATAGTATTTTCCTACAAGCCTATTGAGTTTTAATAAAAATCTGGCTTAAATATTGGTATCATACATGGATTTATTTGAGCTCTGGGGAAGAAAAGTAGTGTCACCCATTCTTGCTCTTAGACCAAACTGGATATTCTCTACATCTATCTATTGAGAAATATAGCTGTTTCTCATGGCAAATATTATTCTAAGCCCCAATGGAAACTAGGAGGTGGGAAAATCTCACACAAAAGAATTCCACAGACCGCAAGATCCACACTGGTGTGAAAAGTGGAGTGAGTCACTTTAATACCAAGATCAGGGAACTATATAACAGCCTTTAGATATCTGCAGAGGAATCTTCACTCAAGCACATATCATAAGCTATCATAACTTTCATAAAATATATCTTGAAGTCTTTTGTTGACATAGGTTCTTATTAGATGGATGATTTCAATGATTTCTAGTAATATATTATGGACTAAGCAAAATTATGCTTGAGATTTCTTCCCACAAGAAATTAAGATGGGGGAACATTTAGAAGATCCTAGTACCTTTCTATTAAAATTCTAAGGCCATTTCATACACCTTATACTGAATGGATCAGAGGTGTAAGAAGTCCAAGGAATGAACCAAGATGGTAAAAGGATAAATTATATCATGTAATGTTGTACTGTCTTTGGAAGAATCATATTCTCTCTAAAATAAAGGTTAATTGACTTTCAACTTAATCTTCAAATAAATAAGATAAAAGTCTAATTAAAGCCATAATACTATGATTTCATCTTTGGTCATTGGAAAAAAAACCAGTGTTTTCCTGACTTAGGAAACTCAGAGTTTTTAAATTTGTTCTTTCTCTGATAGGACCACTTTCCAGATCTCACCATGGTTCATTTCCTCACCTTCTTCAAGTTTCTGTTCAAAAGTCACCTTATCCAGAAGGCCTTGTTTCACCACTGTTACACAACAACAATGCAACATTACCCCCAAAACTTCCTATTCTTCTCACTGCATTATTTCTCTCCTTTGCATGTAACATCATTTGATATATTACCATATTTCCCCAAATCTAAGATATCATTCAGTGTAAGCAACATCACTGTGAAAGAAACAAATTGCCAAGTGTAAGTCATTAATTTTAAGATATTTCCTAATTTCTTTGATAAGCTAATCTGAAAATTTATATGGAAATGCAAAGTGCCCAGAATACCCAAAACAATTTTGAAAAAGAACAGAGGTAAAGGATGCACACTTCCAAGATGTAAAATTTACTATTAAACTATTATTATCAGGGGTGCCTGGGTGGCTTGGTCAGTTAAGTGTCTGACTTCGGCTCAGGTCATGATCTCACGGTCCGTGGGTTTGAGCCCCGCGTCGGGCTCTGTGACGACAGCTCAAAGCCTGGAGCCTGCTTCTGTTTCTGTGTCTCCCTCTCTCTATGACCCTCCCCGTCCATGTTCTGTCTCAAAAATAAATAAACATTAAAAAAATAAACTATTATAATCATATGGTATTTCTACTTTTAATTTTTTGAGGACCCTCCACGTTATCTATCTTCCACAGTGGTTGCACCAATTTACATTCTCATCAACAGTGCACAAAGGGTTCCTTCTTCTCTACATTCCCACTAACATTTGTTCTTTCTTACCTATTTGACACTAGCCACTCTGACAGGTGTGAGGTGATATCTCATTGTGGTTTTGATTTGTATTTCCCTGACAACTGGTGATGTTGAGCATCTCTTCATGTGTCTGTTGGCCATCTGTATGCATTCTTTGGAAAAATGTCTATTCAAGTCCTTTGTTCGTTTTGATTAGATTTTTTTTTGATATTGAGTTGTTTAAGTTCTCTATATATTTTGGATATTAACCGCTTATTGAATATAACATTTGCAGATATCTTCTCTTATTCAGAAGGTTGCCTTTTTATTTTGCTGATTGTTTCCTTTGCTGTGCATATGCTTTTTATTTTGATATAATCCTGACAGTTTACTTTTGCTTTTGTTTCCCTTGCCTCATGAGACATCTAGAAAAATGTTGCTAAGGCCAATGCCAAAGAGATTACTGTCTATGTTTTTATTCTACAAGCTTTATGGCTTCAGGTTTCACATTAGGTCTTTGATCCATTCTTATTTTATTTTTTGTGTATGGTGTAAAAAAAGTAGTCCAGTTTCATTTTTTTGCATGTAGCTGCCTAGTTTTCCCAGCATCATTAATTGAAGGGCTGTCTTCTCCATTGTATATTCTTTTTTTTTTTTGAATTTTTTTAAAGTTTATTTATTTTGAGAGACAGAGAAAGCAGAGGAGGGGCAGAGAGAGAGAGGGAGAGAGAATCCCAGGCAGGCTCCATGCTGTCAGAGCGGAGCCCGATGTGGGGCTTGAACTCACAAACCATGAGATCATGACCTGAGCCGAAACCAAGAGTCAGGTGCTTAACTGACTGAGCCAACCAGGTGCCCCTCCATTGTATATTCTTACTTCCTTTGTCATAGAGTAATTGTCCATATAAGCATAAGTTTATTTCTGGACTCTCTATTCTGTTCCATTGATCTATTTTTGTGCCAGTATGATACTGTTCTGATTACTATAGCTTTGTAGTACATCTTAAAATCTGAAATTTTCCTATGTCCAACTTTGTTCCTCTTTCTAAAGATTGCTTTTGCTATTCTGGGGTCTTTTGTGGTTCCATGCAAATTTCACAATTATTTGTTCTAGTTCTGTGAAAAATGCTATTGGTATTTTGATAGGAATTGCACTGAATCTGTAGATTGTTTAGCCAAATTATGTAAAGAGCCTAAATGTCCATCAACTGACGCATGGATAAAGATGTGGTTTATATATACAATGGAATACTACTTGGCAATGATAAAGAATGAAATATGGCCTTTTGTAGCAATATGGATAGAACTGGAGAGTGTTATGCTAAGTGAAATAAGTCATACAGAGAAAGACAGATACCATATGTTTTCACTCTTATGTGGATCCAGAGAAACTTAACAGAAGACCATGGGGGAGGGGAAGGGCGAAAAAGTTACAGACAGGGAAGGAGGCAAACCATAAGAGGCTCTTAAATACTGAGAACAAACAGGGTTGATGGGGGGGTGGGGGAGGAGAAAGTGGGTGATGGGCACTGAAGAGGAGGGAACCTGTTGGGATGAGCACTGGGTGTTGTATGGATACCAATTTGACAATAAATTATATATTAAAAAATAATAAGAAAGAAAGAAAGAAAGAAAGAAAGAAAGAAAGAAAGAAAGAAAGAAAGAAAAAGAAAGAAAGAGAAAGAAAGAAAGTCTGTAGATGGTTTTGGGTGGCATAGACATTTGAACAATATTAAATATCCCAATCCATGAGCATGGAATATCTTTCCATTTGTTTGTGTTGTTTTCAATTCTTTTCATCGGTGTTTTATAGTTTTTAGAGTACCAGTCTTTCATTTCCTTAAGTTAATATCTAGGTATTTTACTCTTTTTAGTGCAATTATAAATGAAATTGTTTTCTTAATTTTTCTTTCTGCTACTTTGTTATTTGTATATAGAACTGCAACAGATTTCTGTATGTTAATCTTCCATCCTGCAACTTTTCTGAGTTCGTGTATTACGTCTAATAATAGTTAATAGTATTACTTCTAATAATAGTATTACTTCTAATAATAACTTCTATGGTTAGTATCAGGCTACCTACAAATGGTGACAGTTTTACTTCTTCCTTACCAATTTGAATGCCTTACAAAGAACTTTTTGAAATCAATAAGATGGCAAGCAACCCAATAAAAACTGAGGGAGGATGGGGGTGGGGGGAGGGAAAAATGGGTGATGGGCATTGAGGAGGGCACTTATTGGGATGAATACTGGGTGTTGTATGTAAGCAAGGAACCACAGGAATCTACCCCAAAAGCCAAGAGTACACTTTACACACTGTATGTTAGCCAATTTGACGATAAATTATATTTAAAAAAATAATAAATAAACATTAAAAAAAACTAAGCTAAAGATGTGAATGACCATTCTACCAAAGAAGATACATGAATGGATAATCATTTGAAAGATGTCAAACAGCATCAGCCACTAACGAAATATAAATCAAAACTGTAAGATATGCCACTTGCAAAAAACCCAGATGGATCTAGAGGGTATTATGTGAAATTAGTCAGATAAATAAAAATATAAAATAATTCCACTTATATGTAGAATCTAAAATACCAAAATAATAAAGAGCAGAACCAATCTATAAATATAGAGAACAAACTGATGGTTGTTAGAGGGGAGGGGCAGTGAGAGGATGGGCAAAATGGGGTAGGGGGAGTAGGAGCTATATTCCTACTTTATATACTTTATATTAATATATTTAAATACTTATATTTATTTATATTTAAATACTTTATATTTCCACTTATAAAATAAATAACTCACAGAAATAAAAGGTACAGCATAGGGAATATAGTCAATGGTAGTGTAATAGCATTGTATGTTAACAGATGGTAGCTACACTTGTGGTGAGCATAGCATAATATATTGAGAAGCAGAATCACTATGTTGTACACCTGAAACTAATGTAATATTATGTGTCAACTATATTCAAATTTTTAAAACAGTAAAAAATTCCTAAAGTAAGATACCATTTCTCACCCACCAGAATAGCTATGATAAAAAAGGCAGATGATAACAAGTGTTGCTAGAAATATAGAGAAAATGAAACCATCACAGACTGCTGGTAATAATGGAAAATGGTACAGATACTGTAGTAAAGTTGGCAGTTTCTTAAAAAGTTAAACATAAATTTACCCTGTGACCCAGAAATTCTACTCTTCTGTATCTACCCCCACCCCAAATGAAAACACGTCCACGCCCACACAAAGATTTGTACACAAATGTTCATAGCAGGATCATTCACAGTAACCAAAAAATACAAACAATCCAAATGTTCACCAACTATGAATAAACAAAATGCATATGCATAGAATGGGATACAATTCAGGATAAAAAGGAATGAACTACTGATGCATGCTACAACATGGATAAATCTCAAAAACATTATACTAAGTAAAAGAAGCCAGATATAAAAAGACCACATATCACGTGATTCCATTTAAATGAAATGCCCAGAAAAGGCAAATCTACAGAGAATGAAGGCAGATAAATGGTCACTTGGGCCTTTGTGGGAGTGTGAATTGATTACAAATGAACATGAGGGACCGTTTTGGAGTAATAGAAATATTTTAAAGGTGGATGTGGCGATGTTTGCACTACTCTGTAAATTTACTAAAAATCACCTAACTATATACATAAAATGGATTACCTTTAAAATATGTAAATTACAGAAATGTATTTTAAAAGATGCTTCCAAATTTCTGATATAAATCAAAAATATAAAACACCCTGTATCTCAGAATATATTAAATACATTTCTTGTTTGTTCATTATCTGTTTCCCACTCTAGAAAGCGAGTTCTGAAAGGGCAGGGACATTATCTTTTCTATTAACTGCTAAATCCCAGCAGCAAGGTGGGGCACACTGTGATGTATTGAACATTGAACAATACATTGAAAACTACTGAATATTCAATATTTGTTGAATGGACAACGGAATAAATGCATTATTGTTTTCCTCTGATTAAGAATATGTAAAATTTGTGTGATGCTCAGCACTGGCCACCATTAATCACATACACTTCCACAAGTGTATCCTGAACAATGATTATCCAAAATTTACATTTACATAAGTATTATCATAGCTGATCCTCACAAGAGCCTGAGGACACAAAAAAGATGAGAGAGCAAAGAGCCTAGAATGGACATGCTGGGCTTGAGTCACGTGTCGTACACATCTGGGTAGATATGACTAATAAGCCAATAGGCAGTTGGAAATAAAGAGACGCTGTTTAGTGGAGAGATCTGGCTCATCACACCTTGAGAATCATCATTCTTGTGAAACCACAAGCCTGAGTGAGCAGAGGCAGTGTACATAGGAGAATGAATGTGTTGCTATTCTGCCCACAGAAGACAACCTAAGTCGAGAGCTTATAAGCAGAGGAATAACATAAAAGTGATATGAATAGTTTAGAGGAGGAAACAAACTAAATCTTACCAGAGAGGATGAGTTTTCAAATGACAGCAGTGGGACTAGACAGAAAGAGGAGAAGCTGAAAGTTGTATCAAAGGAAGAACTGCTACAGGTGAGAAAATATGTGATGCCTGCAAGGTAGGAGAAGCAGAAAAGAAATCTCCAGGAAAAACAAACAAACAAAAACAAAACAAAACAAACAAACAAACAAAAAACAACCACAACTGAGAGGCCATAAAATAAAAACAAAAACAAAAACAAAAAAAGAAAAATTAAGTTGCAAATAAGCTTTCAAAGAGATAAAAGGAGAATAAAGTGAGGAAATTATGGAGTGAAAATTTTGGCTTTAGGTAATAAGTCATTTAGAAATCCTTTCTTCTAAATTTACCTAGTGAAGTCAAAAAACAAATGAAGAGAACTAGAATTATTCTCACATATTGCTCAGTTGCATGTTTTAATACAAATATTTAAAATTTAATAAAGATACTTAGGGAATAATACAAACAATCTGTCATGTATCAGAAGGTTTCTGGATGAAAACTTGAAAGTATCCATCTGGTGTATTCTGAAACTCTGTCATGTGTTCAATAATGTAAGCATTCCTTAAAATATTTACCTGAGTACCACAGATTTAGTAAACAGAAATGCTATTTGTCTTTAAAAAAAAAAAATTCCTCCCTGAAATACACTGTTCTACTTTAACAATGTGTTGCTATGGAAGTTCTCAGAATGAGGAGACCAAAACCAAAACCAAAACCAAAACCAAAACAAAAACAAAAACAAAAACCAGAAAAAAACTGGTGCTCTATTTTTAGTAACACCCAATGGAAAAGTATTCCAGCATTTGGTTCTGACAGATTAACTGTGATTTTCAGAGAAAGGCAGTCCTAAAACCATCCAAGATTTGAAATGCCATCTAGGTAATTTAGATTACAAAGGCTAAAGGAGTAATAAGAAATGAAACCTAATGCTCATTAAATGTCAGTTTTTAAAAGAAAGTTATTTTATATTAAGTTTAAATTTGAAGCCAATTTAATTTCAGTGTCAATACCTAGCTACAAATACTTTCTTTTCTGTTGGCAGAAAGGTTCTCTTTCCATATTTAAACAATAGCTATTTATTTGCAGTATTATGGATCAAAATTTTCCTAAAATTTTAAACATTTGAAACAAATATACAAATATTAAGGAAAAGGCAATATTAAGGAAATATTAAGGAAAAGGTACAATATTATAATTTGTCCACTTATTAGCATTACTCAGATATTACAATAAAAATTTGATTAATATAAAATACCAACTTATTCATTTCAAAATCTTTACAATTCATGGTTAACAAGTACTGTGAATTTATTCAGTTTAACTGAGTCTAAATCTCTTACCATGGAAAACTTGAAGTCAAGGAGACCTAGATTCTAGTTCCATTTTGCCTACTCATCTAGACAAAATCTATCTCCTTCAGCTTGGTTGTGATGCTCTTAATTCTCTAATTCTCAGTTGCCTTATCTATAAAACAAAAGCAATCTTCCCAGCCTAACTTCTTGAATGTAGTAAAGATAAACTGGAAAAACGGATGCCAAGCACTGAAGCTGCAACATACCAACCAAATATATGCCAGTATAACTCATAACAAAATTCAACCTGTATTTCACAAAATTAATATTAGGCTACTTGTTTTTATTCAATTTCATATCATAAATATAGCCAAAATGAATTAAGCCTAAGTCTGTGACTCACAAGGTAAAGATAAAGAATCTAATTATACAAGAGGTTATACTGAAGAATCAGGGAATCTTCCTTTGACAATGTGTGATTCTTAAAATATCTGTACACACCAATACAATCTTCAAAAAGCTAGTGTGCAGGTACTAAAATTTCTTATTTTTTAAATTGGAGTTGCTCTCCAATCACGGATTTTTTCCTATTCTCATATATTTACCTAAAACATCTTCCATAAAAGGCAACTTGTTGTTTTTAAATATTAGTGTCTTTGTAACTGGTTTCTAGGAGACTTATGTCTAAGGAAGTTAACCATTTGCCATGTACTGCAAATGAAATACCCTATTTTCTTACCAACATTTTACTGTGATGTCTTACTTTTTGGTTGTACAGAAGTTGTGTATTGAAATATGATCATGTTCTGCTTTAAAAAAATAAAAAGTTCTGAACAAAATACAACAGTGGCTGATGAACTGATGAGCTTAAAAAAAAGTAGTGCATAGGAAATAAGCAGCTGTCCTCACTAAAAACTCAGAATCACAGTCAAGGCAGGCTCAGCTGTGGGTGAAGTCCCAGGAATGAGTAAATACTGATTTGAAATGATAATTTGCAGCACAAGTGTCATCATCCTCAGAGGGCACAGAGAAGCTAATAGCACACATACATCAGACTCATCATTTAGAGCTGGTAGTAAGGATAACAGCATGAAAATATATGCAGCTTCTAAAGCAGGTTTCTAAAAAAAAAAAAAAAAAAAAAAAAAAAAAAAAAAAAAAACGGGTCCTTCTCTAGGAGAGAATTTTGAGAAAGGCAGACATCTGCTTTCTTGGAAATACTCTTTTCTATGAACAATAATAACAGACTTTCTTAGCCCCCAATTTAGTATTTTGGGGAAGAAACAAAGATTTATACTCTTTGAGCCAGCTCTAAAAATGCTGTGTTCCTGCATGTTTTTGATCCACAGCTTTAGAACATCTCATACCTGAAATAATCACTTTCAGCTCCTGTTAGATAAAAACAGGAGCTCCCAGGAATTAGGAAAGTGTTATAATATTTTAAGCTCTTTAAATATGCTGCTGTCATAACTCAAATTTACAAAGTAAGCCTCAGAGATGGTTATATCTCATTGAATGTATGTCCTTGGGTATATATTTGCTCACCCAATTGCTCTGCACAGAAGAGGACATGCAACCCCTCTGGGTTGCCTGAGAACTCAAGCTTCCCAGCCAACCTGTCATCGTTTGCCTGAAACATTAAGTGCATTTCTATTGAAAGTGTGCTTTAAAGAAGCCTCATAACTCAGCCCAAACTACATTTAAACAGGAGGATGCCCCTTCTCACAGAAACTTCATTTTTACAGAATGTTAGAAATGAACGCTGTAATATAACTGCCACAGTTCATAATGGTATCCAAGGGTAAGCATGATGAAATCAAGTGTTACAGCATTAGAGCAGTAGTGAGATCCTAGGTTTCAGTTTTCAGTCTTACGTTAGAACTGTATCTCTTCATAGTTTTCATAAACAGTGTTCTTTCTCAAGCTTGTTTACACATGACAACAGCTTAAAACATTCTTATTAAAATTATGGCTTACTACTATTATAGAATTATCTGACAATCCAAAACAGCCTTAGTGATACTAATATGAATGAAGGAAAACTCTCCCGGCAGATTAAACAAAATAGTACATCTTTAAATAATCTTTTAGGGGCTGCTTGGGTGGCTCTGTTGGTTAAGCATCCAACTCTTGATTTTAGCTGGGGTCATGATCTCACGGTTTGTGAGATTAAGCCCAGGGTCAGGCTCTGCGCTGGCAGCACAGAGCCTGCTCAGGATTCTCTCTCTCTCTCTCTCTCTCTCTCTCTCTCTCTCTCTCTCTCTCTCTGTCCCTATCCCACTTGCTCTCTCTCTCTCTCTCTCAAAATAAATAAATAAACTTTTAAAAAACGTGGCAGGGGGGGACACCTGAGTGACTCAGTCAATTAAGGGTCCAACTCTTGATCTCAGCCCAGGTCATGATCTCACAGTTGGTGAATTCGTGCCCCAAGTTGGGGTCTGAGCTGACAGCGCACAGCCTGCTTAGGATTCTGTCCCTCCCTTGTTTATGTGCACTCTCTCTCTCAAAATAAATAAATATACATTTTTTTAAAATAAGCTTTTTTTACATCCATTGTTCTACCTACATAGATCAGGACCAAATGCTCACCAGTGGATCAATATTTCAGTATTACTTTTACTCTGAATACTGGCCGGAAATTAGTTTAAATAAAAAGCCATTATGCAGTCCATAAAGAATCCATATTGGAAGAAGATACTGGTTTTTTATTTGTGAACTCGCATGAAGTCAAATATGGAGAAGTAATGAGGATTACTTTTACAATGTAAACATTTGGTGAATCTTTCTGGGACTTGGCTAGAGACAAGATTGAGGCAAAAAGGATAACTCAAATTTGTTTACCCATCAACTCCTGTCCAATAAAACCTGAGAGGGGAAGAAAGAGGGAGGTAGCATGTTACCAAGTCACCTTAAGTAACTTCCTATCTGTGCAACTTACCAGAGTAAAAAGTGAGAATGTTAATGCTATCTCACAATGCTGCTATGAGTAGAAAATGGTTATAAATGTATAAACAGTGTTGAGTCCATATAGACCATCAATAAATAATGGTCAGTTTTTTTTTTCAACGTTTTATTTATTTTGGGGACAGAGAGAGACAGAGCATGAACGGGGGAGGGGCAGAGAGAGAGGGAGACACAGAATCAGAAACAGGCTCCAGGCTCTGAGCCATCAGCCCAGAGCCCGACACGGGGCTCGAACTCCCGGACCGCGAGATCGTGACCTGGCTGAAGTCGGACGCTCAACCGACTGCGCCACCCAGGCGCCCCAATGGTCAGTTTTTAAGAGAAAGGGACTCTTAGAGAAAGCTGTTTTAAAAAAGAAACAGAAGGTTTCAGGAGCATAGAACACTTACTTTAAAATGTAGAACTATCACCAATCAGATAGAGATAACCCCTTCATATAACATAAAATCTGTAAATAATAGATAACAGCAAAATGAAAGCAAAATATATAATATATGGCTGGGTGCATAAGAAAGTAAAGCCAGAAACTACTATTACATCAAAATAAGGAGAATTTGTCATCACACCTGCACTTACCCTGGGGATACCCACTAATCCATGGGTTTTAGCCAAATATCTTAGGCCAGAGCTAGGTAGGAGGTGGAATCAAATATCAGAAGGCTAGGATTCTAGAAAGCAGATGCCCTCAGTGAGATGAACTCGGAGGAAATAAATCCCACCTATCACAGAGAGAAACAGGACTACATATCCATCTCAGCCTTGACTGTGGATGGAATGAGTCACAAAAAGGAACAATAACTGCAAATGGGCACTCCCATGTGTCTGAGGAGAGAATTCACTCTACTGTTGCAGACTAAGAAACCTCAATCTAAATTTAAGTTTTTGTTTAAATTCCAGTTATTTAATGTACAGTGTAATATTAGATTCTGGTGTACAATACAGTGATTCAACACTTCTATACAACACCTGACGCTCATCACAACAAGTGCACTCTTTAATCCCCATCACCTATTTCACCCATCCTCCTATCCACCAGCCCTCTGGTAACCATCAGTTTGTTCTCTACAGTTAAGAGTCTGTTTCTTGATTTGCCTCTCTCATTTGTTCCCCTATGATAATTTGTTTCTTAAATTCCACATCTGAGTGAAATCATATTGTATTTGTTTTTCTCTAACTTATTTTGCTTAGCATTATACTCTCTACTCCATCCATATCCTTCCAAATGGCAAGATTTCATTCTTTTTGATGGCTGTGTAATTTTCCATTGTATATATATATATACATCTTCTTTATCCATTCATCAATTAATGGATACTTGGGCTGCTTCCATATCTTGGCTATTGTTGATAAAGATGCTACAAACATCAGGATGCATGTACCCCTCTGAAACTGTATTTTTGTATTCCTTTGGTAAATACTTTGTAGTGCTATTGGTGGATCACAGGGTAGTTCTATTTTTAACTTTCTGAGAAACCTCTATACTTTTTTCCAGATTGACTATACCAGTGTGCATTCCCACCAGCAGTGCATGAGGGTTCCCCTTTCTCTGCATCCTCACCAACACCTGTTGTCTCTTATGTTCTTAATATTAGCCATTCTGACTGGTGTGAGGTGATATCTCACTGTAGTTTTGATTTGTATTTCCCTGATGACCAGTGGTACTGAGCATCTTTTCATGTGTCTGTTGACCATCTGTGTGTCTTCAATGGAAAAATGTCTACTCATGTCTGCTGTCCATTTTTTAACTGGATTATTTGTTTTCTGGGTCTTCACTTTTATAAATTTGTTATGCATTTTGGATACTAACCCTTCATCAGATATGTCATTTGCAAGTATCTTCTCCCATTCTGTAGGTTGCCTTTTAGTTTTGTTGCATATTTCCCTTGCTATGCAGAAGCTTTTTATTTTGATAAAGTCCCAAGTTTATTTTTGCTTTTGTTCCCATTGCCTCAGGAAACATATCTAGAAAGAAGTTGTTATGGTCAATGTCAAAGAGGTTACTGCCTGTGTTCTCCTCTAGGATTTTGATAGTTTCCTGTCTCACATTTAGGTCTTTCATCCATTTTGAATTTATTTTTGTGTATGGTGTAAGGAAGTGGTCCAGATTAACTCTTTTGCATGTTGCTGTCCAGTTCTCCCAACACCATTTGTTAAAGAGACTTTATTTTACTGTATATTTTTTCCTGCTTTGTCAAAGATTAACTGACTCTATAGTTGTGGGTTCCTTCTAGGTTTTCTATTCTGTTCCACTGATCTATGTGTCTGTTTTTGTTCCAGTGTCATACTATCTCGATCACTACAGCAAACCCAAAACCATAAATACCTAGGAATAAACCTAACCAAAGAGGTAAAAGATCTGAACACTGAAAACTATAAAACACTAATGAAAGAAACTGAAAATGACACCAAAAAATGGAAAGCATTCCATGCTCATGTATTGGAAGAAGAAATATTGTTAAAATGTCTATATTACCCAAAGCAACCTACACATTTAATGCAATTCCTATCAAATACCTCAATATAAACTTTAACATGTTTCTAAGACAGGTAATACCCCAAGAACCTGGCAAAAACAAATGTAAATTTTCTCTGAGAAATGCTTTTACCCTAGCTTTAAAGAATTCCTAGAGTTATAGTTCCAAAGAACATCAGCTGCAAAACAAAAACAAAACCACCAAAAACAGGATTAAAACAAGGAAATATACACAAGAGTCAGCAAAGAAAAAGACAACTGAATCAGGGGGGCCAGGGTGGCTCAGTCAGGTAAGTGACCAATTTTGGCTCAAGTCATGGTCTCAGTGTTCCTGAGTTCCAGCCCCACATCAGACTCTCTGCTGTCAATGCAGAGCCCACCTCAGATCCTCTGTCTCCCTCTCGCTCTCTGCTCCTGTCCCATTAGTTCGTTCTCTCTCTCAAAAATAAACATTTAAAAATGAAATAAAATAAATTTAATTTATTTTTTTTAATTTTTTTTTCAACGTTTATTTATTTTTGGGACCGAGAGAGACAGAGCATGAATGGGGGAGGGGCAGAGAGAGAGGGAGACACAGAATCTGAAACAGGTTCCAGGCTCTGAGCCATCAGCCCAGAGCCCGACGCGGGGCTCGAACTCACAGACCTCCAGATTGTGACCTGGCTGAAGTCGGACGCTTAACCGACTGGGCCACCCGGGCACCCCAACTATGTTTAAAGAAATAAATGAGCACAGTACATAACAGGAAGAAAAGGCTGTAAAAACTAACCAGGCAGACTTAAAAAAAAATAACTAAAGAATTCTTTGTCTCTTATTTTTTTCCTTTGCTTGTTTGTTTTTGTTTCTTAAATTCCACATGAGGAAAATCATATTGTATTTGTCTTTCTCTGATTTATTCTGCCTAGCACTATTCTCTTTAGCTCCATCCATGTCATTGCAAACAGCAAGATTTCATTATTTTTATGGCTGAGTAATTCTGTTGTATATCTAACCACATCTTCTTTATACATTCAATCAGTAGACATTTGGGCTGATTCCGTATCTTGGCTACTGTAAATAATGTTGCTATAAACATCGGGGTGCCATGTATCCCTTTTGATTAGTGTTTTTGTATTCTTTGGGTAAACACCCAGTATTGCAATTGCTGGATCATATGTAATTCTATTTTTAACTTTTTGAGGAATGTCCATACTGCTTTCCAGAGTGGCTACACCAGTTTGCATTCTCACCAACAGTGCACAAGTATTCTGTTTTCTCCACATCATCACCAACACCTGTTGTTCCTGTGTTGCTGATTTTAGCCATCAGACTCTTAATTATAGAGAACTAACTGATGGTTACCAGAGGGGAGGCACTGAGGGGGATGGGTGGAACAGATGACAGGGATTAAGGAGTGCACTTGTCATGATGAGCACAGGGTGATTTATAGACATGTTGAATTACTATATTACAGTAATTCACCTGAAACTAATATAACACTGTATGCTAACTGGAATTAAAATAAATACTAAAAAAAAATAACCAAAGAGTTTCTAGAACAAATGTAATCAATGAACTCATGGCTCGTTACATAGCACACTAGACATACCTAAAGAAAGAATTAAAAACAAATGAGCTGGGGCGTCTGGGTGGCTCAGTTGGTTAAGCATCTGACCCCTGAGTTCAGCTCAGGTCATGATCTCATAATCATGAGACTGAGCCCTATGTCAGGTTTTGCCAAGCGTGGAGCCAGCTTAAGATTCTCTCTCTTCCTCTGTCCCTCTCCCCCACTCGTGCTTTCTCTCTTTCTAAAATAAAAAAAAATAAAAATTAAAAAAACATATGAGCTAGGTTTCCAACTATATATAAGTTGGAAAAAGAAAAACTGGGTAAACCCACAAAAAAATGTAGAAGGAAATAAAAACAAGAACACAAATTAAATAAATAGAAAATGAGACCATAACTTACGGTTAGCAAAGCCAAAAGTATTACCTGAAAAGGTTACTAAAATAGACAAATCTCTGGCAAGTCAAAGTGAGATGAATAAGGTGGCACAAATAAAGAATGTTAAGAGTGAAAACAGGAATTAACTATTGCAGAAGGCAACTTATGTCTTTACCATTAAAAACATGAAATAGAAATATTCCTAAAACAAAGAAATTCTCAAAATTGACAAGAAAAATCCTGAATGGGGGCACCTAGGTAGCTCAGTCAGTTAAGCATCCGACTTCTGGTTTCTGCTGAGGTCATGATCTCAGGGTTGTGAGATTAAGCCCCATACGGGGTTCTGCTCTGGGCATAGAGCCTGCTGGGGATTCTTTTTATGCCTCTGCCCTTCCCCATCCCCTCTCTCTCTTAAAAAAACAAACAAATCATGAATGATTCCAAAAGCATTAAAGAAATGGAATCAGTAATTTAAAGTATCATTTAATGAAGAAAATACTATCCTAGTTTAAAGGTTAGTTCTATCAGCTATTCAAGGAACAGTTAATCACAGGGGCTCCTGGGTGGCTTAGTCGGTTGAGCGTCCAACTTAGGCCCAGGTCATGTTCTCACAGACCGTGAGTGTGAGACCCATGTTGGGCTCTGTGCTGACAGCTCAGAGCCTGGAGGCTACTTCAGTTTCTGTGTCTCCCTCTTTCTCTGCCCCTCCCCCACTTGTGCTCACTCTCTCTCAAAAATAAACATTAAAAAAAAAATAAAGGAACAGGTAATCACAATCTTATATAAGCTTTTTTAGGAAAATAGAAAAAGAGAAAACTCTCCAATTCATTTTATGAGGTTAGTATAACCTTGATACCTAAACCAGACCAAGGACACTGGAGAAAGGAAAATTACAGACCAGTCTCACTCTTGAACATGGGCAAAAAAAAAAAAAAATGGAATTAACATTAATGTCAACCAAGAGTGGAATGGAGGGGCGCCTGGGTGGCGCAGTCGGTAAGCGTCCGACTTCAGCCAGGTCACGATCTCGCGGTCCGTGAGTTCGAGCCCCGCGTCGGGCTCTGGGCTGATGGCTCGGAGCCTGGAGCCTGTTTCCGATTCTGTGTCTCGCTCTCTCTCTGCCCCTCCCCCGTTCATGCTCTGTCTCTCTCTGTCCCAAAAATAAATAAACGTTGAAAAAAAAAATTAAAAAAAAAAAAAGAGTGGAATGGATAAATAGGGCATAATCACATGGAATACTATATAACCATGAAATGAACAACTACTAATACAACATGAATAAATGTGAGAACATACTACTGAGGGATAAAAGGAAGTTGTAGAAAAATATGTACAGAGTAATTCTAACCATATAAACACTGAAACAAATGTATACCATTTAGGATTACATACATATTATGTATGTAATACACACACACACACACACACATATATTTTTTAAATAACATATACAGGATCTAAAAAAGTATAAATTACAGAAGCAGAGAACAGAGATGTTGGTCAAAGAGTACAAAGTTCCAATTACAGAGGATGAAAAAGCTACAGACCTAACATACAGGCATGAGGGCTATACTCTACAATACTGCCTTGATTACTAAAAATACGCTAAGAGAGTACATTTCAAGGGCACTCATCACACACAAGGAATGGTAACTATGTGAGGAAAAGGTGACATGCTTATTAGGTTGCCTCTAGCACTCATTTCATCAATTACATATATATTGAATCATCATGTTATACACCTTAAATTATATACAATCTTTATTTAAAATATATAAATGAAAAAAATTAATTGACCATATTTGTGTGGTCAATTATTATCTCTATCTATTCCACCGATGTATACGCCTATCCTTTTGTCAATACCTTTTGTCTTGATTACTGTACTTCATAGTAAGTCTTGAAATCACATACACACAAAAAAAATCACATACTCCAACTTAGTATATATTGCAGAATCAATGTAATCAATTTCTATCCAAAAGTGCGCACTGAAATTTTGTTTGCTACTGTGTTGATGCAAAAATTCATTTTGAAATTAATGGATATCTTAACAAAATTTAGTTTTCCACCCCGCAAGCATGACTTCTTGCTCCATTTATTTAGGTCTTCTTTAATTTATTTCAGTAATGTTTTATATAGTTTTTAGTAGACAAGTGTTGCACATACTTTATTAAACTGATCTAATGCTAACCAAACATGCTTCAGTTTCTTAGCATATCTTGTGTTTGGGTGGTAGTGGGGGTAGATCTGGGCTTTGAATAGGATGTTCTTGCCTTACTGCACTGGTTAAGTCTTCTAGTCTTCTAGTACTATGTGGAATAAAACTGTTAAAAGCAGACTTCCTCACCTTGTTCCCAAAAGCAGACTTTCACAATTAAGTATGATATTCGCTGTAGGTTTTAATGAATGCCCTTTCTCAGGGTGAAAAAGTTCCCTTTATTCAAAGTTTGCTGAGCATTTTTATCATAAGAGTGTTGGATTTCCTCAAATGCTTTTTCTGAATCATTTTGCTATCTTTTCTTCTTTAGACTGTTGGTAGAATTCACCAGTGGAACTATCTGTGCCTAGACATTTCTTTTTGGGAAGGATTTTCATAAATTCAATTACTTTAATACCTGTAGCATAATCAGATTACCTATTTTACCTTGGGTGAATTTGGCAACTTGTGATTTTCAAGGATTTGTTTGATTCATCTAGATTCTCACTTACATGTTATGAAGTTGTTTATAACATTTTCTTATTGTCAATTTAATGTCTGTGGAATCTACAGTGATATCTCTTTCTTTAGTCCAAATGTATTGGTAATTATTATTTCAGTTGTTTTCTTTGTAAGTCTTGGTAGATGTCTATTAATTTTATTGATATTTTAAAAACTGGCTTTTGGTTTGACTGATTTTTCTGTTTTTCTATTTTTAATTTCATTAATCCCTGCTCTTTATTTTTTCTTTCATTCTGCTTGCTTGGGTTTATCTTCTTTTATTAGATTCTTGAAGTAGTTATTGATTTGATACCATGTTTTTTTTAATTATATGCACTTAATGCTATAAATGTCCCTCTCAGCACTGCTTCAACTGCATTCCACACATTTTAATACATTATATTTTTTATGAATATAATTTATTGTCAAATTGGTTTACATACAATACCTAGTGCTCATCCCAAGTGCCCTCCTCAATGCCCATCACCCATTTTCCCTCTCCCCCACCCCTCATCCACCCTCAGTTTGTTCTCTGTATTTAAGACTCTCTTGTGGTTCGCCTCCCTCCCTCTCTGTATCTATTTTTTTCCCCTTACCTTCCCCCATGGTCTTCTGTTAAGCTTCTCAAGATCCACATATGAGTGAAAACATATGGTATCTGTCCTTCTCTGACTGACTTATTTCACTCAGCATAATACCTTCCAGTTCCATCCACGTTGCTGCAAATGGTAGGAGTTCATTCTTTCTCATTGCCAAGTAGTATTCCATTGTATATATACACCACATCTTCTTTATCCATCCATCAGTTGGTGGACATTTAGGCTCTTTCCATAATTTGGCTATTGTTGAAAGCGCTGCTATAAACACTAGGGTAACGTGACCCTATGCATCAGCACTCCTGTATCTCTTGGGTAAACTCCTATTAGTGCTATTGCTGGGTCATAGGGTAGTTCTATTTTTAATTTTTTGAGGAACCTCCACACTGTTTTCCAGATAATACATTATATTTTCATTTATATTCATTTAAACATATTTTTTATTTCTTGAGACTTCCTCTTTGATCCATGGTTTATTTAACAGTGTGTTAATTTCTAAGTGCTTCAATATTTTCCTGTTGTCTGGTCCTGATTTCTATTTTGTTTCCATTAATGTCAGATTATCCTTTGTATGACATGAATTACTGAACATTTGTTGAGTTGTTCTATGACCCAAGATATTGTCAATCTTGGTGAATGTTCCACATGTGCTTGAAAACAATCTGTATTCCAATTTTATCGGATGGAACAGTCTAAAACTTTCAATTAGATCCCAATGGTTGATGGCATTGTTCAGTTCTTCACTATCCTTGGGGACTTTTGTCAAGTGGTTATATCGATTACTAGGGGAAAGGGTCATAAATCTCCAAATATAATAAATGATTTCTCCATTTTCTCTATTCAGTCCTTTCAGGTTTTATTTCATTTATTTTGCAGCTGTTTTTTGGTGCATGCATATTTAAGATTGTTACATCTTCTTGGTAAATTGATCTTTTTACCACTCTGTGATATCCCTTTTCTTTATTCTGATATCAACTTTAATTAATAGTAATATAATTCATTTCATTTATTTTTATTTATATTTAAGGAAGAAATAATTCATAATTAATATAATAATATTTTTTACTGTAGCCATTCAAGCTTTTTTTTATTGTTTGAATGGTATGTATTTTTCTAACTTTTCACCTCCTATGTCATTATATGTGGAGTTTCTTACAGCACACAGTTAAGTCTTTTTTATCAACTCTGCCAATTTTCATCTTTTTATTATTCATATATTAGGATTTAAATCCACCATTTTAGTATTTATTTTTTTGTTCCCTCTGTTTCACCTTCCTCTGTTTTCCCTTTCTTAATTTCGTATAGGTTATTTGAGCATTTTAGTATTCCATTTTGGTTTATTGATAGCATTTTTATTATATTGCTTTGTGTAACAGTTTTAATGATTGCTCTAGAGATTATAACATATATGCATAATGTATTATAATCTACTAGTATCAACATCTTACTACTTGAAATAGAATGCAGATACCACAGTTTATGTCCCTTTCCCTCACCATTTTAGATACAACTTTCTTAAATATAAACCTCTACATACACTGAAATCCATATCAGTGTTATAATTTCTGCTTTGTCTCCTCAAAGACTACTTTAAAAACCTAACAGAATTTACCCCTTCTATTGATTTCTTCATTCCTATATTCCAAGTGTCCTTACATTATCTCTTACTTTGTATCTGATAAATATCCATTATAGCTACTATTTTAGAACCAATCCAACGGCAACAAATTTTCTTAGGGTTCCTTCATCTAAAAATGTGTTTATTTCTCCTTTATTCCTGAAATATATTTTTCCTGGATACACAAATCTGGGGTAACATCAGGGTTTTTTTCTTTCAGTACTTGAAAAATGTTGGGCCACTCCCTTGTGTCTTCCATAGTTTCTGACGACAAATTTGCTGTCATTCAAATTGTCATTTCCCTAATGGTAATGTGTTGTTTCCCTTTTAAAACTTTTTCTTTGGCGGGTGGGGGGATGGGTCAAATAGGTGAAGGGGAGGGATTAAGAGTACACTTATCATGATGAGTACTGAATAATGTACAGAATTGTTGAATCACAAAATTGCACACCTGAAACTAATCTAACACTGTATAGTAATTATATTGGAATTTTAAAATACATTAAAAAAATTTTTTTTTAATTTTTTTTTTCAATGTTTATTTATTTTTGGGACAGAGAGAGACAGAGCATGAACGGGCGAGGGGCAGAGAGAGAGGGAGACACAGAATTGGAAACAGGCTCCAGGCTCTGAGCCATCAGCCCAGAGCCCGACGCGGGGCTCGAACTCACGAACCGCGAGATCGTGACCTGGCTGAAGTCGGACACTTAACCGACTGTGCCAGCCAGGCGCCCCAAAATTTTTTTAAATATATATACATATATACAAAGATTTTCTTCTTGTGCCTTAATTTTCAGAAATTTAACTACAATGTGATTGTGCATGGATTTCTTTAGGTTTATCCTGTTTAGAGTTTACTCGACTTCTTGGCTTACATCTTTTACCAAATTTGGGAAGACTTAAGCCATTATTTCTTCAATTTTTTTTAACTCCACATTCTGTCCTTTCTGTCTAGTCCTCTGATGACTTAAATGTTATATCTTTTGTTATTGTCCCACAGGTCTCTGAAGCTAAGTTTACTTTTCCATTTAGTTTCTCTCCATTATTCAGACTGGATAATTTCTTTTGATCCATCATTAAGCTCACAAATTCCTTCCTCTGTTCTTTCCATTCTGCTATTGAGTTTATCTAGTAATTTTTAAATTTTTGTTAGTGTATTTTTCAGTTCTAAAATTTTCATTTGATTCTTTAAGTTTTCTATTTCCTTGCTGCAGTTTCAAGAGTGTTTTCATTTGTTTCAAGAGTGTCTCTTCATCCCAATGGCTAACAGACACATGAAAAGATGCTCAACATCGCTCATCATCAGGGAAATACAAACCAAAACTACATTGAGATACCACCTCACACCAGTCACAGTGGCTAAAATTAGCAACTCAGGAAATAACAGGTGTTGGTGAGGGTGTGGAAAAAGGGGAACCCTTTTGCACTGCTGGTAGGAATGCAAACTGGTGCAGCAACTCTGGAAAACAGTGTGGAGGTTCCTCAAAAAATTAAAAATACAATTACCCTATGACCCAGCAATAGCACTATTAGGAATTTATCCAAAGGATACAGGAGTGATGATTCATAGGGGTACATGTACCCTAATGTTAATAGCAGCATTATCAACAATAGCCAAATTATGGAAAGAGCCTAAATGCCCACTGCCCATCAAATGATGAATGGATAAAGAAGAAGTGGTGTAAAAAAAAAAAAAGGTGTGTGTGTGTGTGTGTATAGTGTGTATATAGTGTGTGTATATATATATAGTGTGTCTATATATACTGTGTGTGCATATACATATGTGTGCATATATATATATATAGTGTATACAGTGTATGTGTATACACACACACACACACACACACACACACAATGGAATACTACTCGGCAATGAAAAATAATGAAATCTTGCCATTTGCAACAACGTGGACAGAACTGGAGGGTATTATGCTAAGTGAAATAAGTCAGTCAGAGAAAGATATCATGTTTTCACTCATATGTGGAATTTTAGAAATTTAATAGAAGACCATGGGGGAAGGGAAAGAAAAAAAAAGTTACAAACAGGCAAACTATAAGAGACCTTTATTTTTATTTTTTAAAATTTTTGTGTATGTTTTTATTTATGAGAGAGGGAGAGAAACAAAGCATGAGCAGGGGAGGGGCAGACAGAGAGAGAGATACAGAATCTGAAGCAGGCTCCAGGCTCTGAGCTGTCAGCACAGAGCCCAAATGGGGCTCAAATTCATGTACCACAAGATCATGACCTGAGCTGAAGTCAGACGCTTAACCAACTGGGCCACCCAGACTTTTAAATACAGAGAACAAACTGAGGGTGGAAGGGGGTGGGGAGGCAGGTAAAACAGGTGATGGGCATTGAGGAGGGCACTTGCTGGGATGAGCACTGGATGTTGTATGTAAATGGTGAATCATGGGAATCTACTCCCAAAGCCATGAGCACATTGTATACACTGTATGTTAGCTAAATTGACAATAAATTATATAATAAATAAAATAATGTAAGTAAATAAAGATGCAAATTAAAAAAAAAAACAAGAGTGTCTCTAATTGCTTGCTGGAGCAATTTTACAAAAGCAGTTTTAAAACCCCTGTTGATGATTCCAATGTCTTTGTAATTTCAAAGTTGGCATCTGTTGATTATCTTTTCTTCTTAAAGTTTTCCTGATATTTTACATGACAAATAAATTTAGTCTGTATACTGGACATTTTAAGTATTGTACTATGACATTCAGATTCCTGTTTAAAACTTCTGTTTTAGTAGGTGGTCAATCTACTTAGATTCAGAATGCAATTCTAGGCTCACTTTTGTGGTCTGTGATTCATATGTCAATTTCGTATATGAAGTCTTTCCAGTGCTCTTCTGGTTTTCCCCATTTGTGTGTTACCTAGATAGCAGAACTCTACTTCACTTACACTCTGCATGGATTTGGGTGGGGAGAAGCACTGCTTCATTTCAGCAGGACAAGGATGAAAAATAGAGGACTGTTCACATGGTGTACTAGAGCGGAGCACTATCTCGTAATGGGGAGGTTAAAGTCAGTTTTGCCTATAGGCTCAGCTGGGAAGGGACCCACTTATTCTTATAAGGGAAATGGAAATCAAGAGCTCCAACCACAGGCTCCTCTGTGGATGGAGGCTGCTTCCTTACTTTAGAGCATAGAAGGAAGTCATAGTTTTGCCCACAGAACTCTGCAAAATAAGGGCATCACTATGTTAACACTGGGTAGTTGTGAAATCCAGAGTCCCACCCACAGGCTCTGCTGTAGAAAAGTGCCACCTTGCAAGTGGTGGTGAAGTGAAAGTCAGAATCTTCCCACAGACTCCAATGAAGAGAGGCACTGCCTAATTACTATAGTGGGGAGGGGTAGAAGTCAGTGTTTGACCTAAGGCTCCACTGGAGAGAGACATGTGTTACTGCACATGGGAGTAAGAGTGTGTGTATGAGATGGAGTAGTTCCACTATTGCAATGCCTATTTGGGTGGGTATGAGGGTGCAGCTTTTATTGCAATGTTTGTCTGGAGAACAGAAAGGATAGATTAAAAGGTTTCTGTCTTGCTGTGCCATCCTTTGGCTTAAAAAAAAAAGGCTTTCTTTGATGCTTTTTGTGTGCACCCAACAGTATATCCAGGTTGTGGGCTTATCTAGAGCCCAGGCCAAAGTATATGGGTGGCAAGAAAAAACAACAATCAGGGAACTCACTCAATCCTTGAGTCCAAAGGTCCCTAATCACTCCACCTTCTCTTCCTTTACTTTCAGAGTTTTCTGGCAGGTGATTTATGGGTTTTGTCCAGGATTTTTGTTGTAATTACTAAGAAGAATATACAGAATGTGTTTATTCCATCTTGTTCGAACCCAAACCTTGTCACTCATGTTTAGCCCTGATTTTGTGTGTCCTATCACTCTCCTGTTTCCAGAGGATATGGGCTGGGTTTTTACTAATCTTTCTATTAATTACGGGCTTAGCAAAGCATGTCATATATGACATTTCCTATCAGCTTACTAGCTATAAGAAACTGTGGATACAACTTCTTGGCCTTTACCCACCATTAGGCTCACAATGCAACTCTTAAGTTTGTTCATTCATTCAGTAAATACCTATTTTATGAAAGCTTCTGGAGCTACAGCAGTGAGTAAGACAGTTAAAATCCCTGGTGTTAAGGAACTTAAATTCCATTGACTGGGATAGGGTGGAGGGACTGCAGGCATACAAATAATGTATTCTCCTCAGATTGAACAACATTCCGTGTACTATGTCTCAGTTAATATTAGGAACATACATTGAAAAGTTGCAAATATTCAGAAATCTAAAAATTTGTAATTGGCATAGGTAAGATAAATTTTTTCACTTGGTATAATGGAATTTTAATGATCTAGTAAGCCAGTTATCAACTACTTACCACATAGAGTTGTTTCCACAGACTGGACCATTCTTGTAGAGTTGCTGTAACCTCAGTCACAATAGAATCTTCAAGTGGAACCACAGTTTCATACTGCCTACAACCAGACACACAACAAACAGCCACATTATCTTTGATAAAATACCAGAATGCTATCTATTGACATTTTTAATGTGTGTAATTCAAATTTTAAATTCACGCAAATATAAAAGAGAGGTACATCCAACTGATTAAAGACTCTTTTGCAGTAATATGATGCAACAATGTAAATGGACTGAATTAATGTAAAAATACCTGGGTTTTGCTATATAAGTCCTCAATTTTACTTTTAGAAATACTGCCTTTAAAACAGACTTTTTTTTAATTTTTTTTTTCAACGTTTATTTATTTTTTTTTGGGACAGAGAGAGACAGAGCATGAACGGGGGAGGGGCAGAGAGAGAGAGGGAGACACAGAATCGGAAACAGGCTCCAGGCTCTGAGCCATCAGCCCAGAGCCTGACGCGGGGCTCGAACTCCGGGACCGCGAGATCGTGACCTGGCTGAAGTCGGACGCTTAACCGACTGCGCCACCCAGGCGCCCCTAAAACAGACTTTTTAAGAAAAAAGAAATAGGGGCGCCTGGGTGGCGCAGTCGGTTAAGCGTCCGACTTCAGCCAGGTCATGATCTCGCGGTCCGTGAGTTCGAGCCCCGCGTCGGGCTCTGGGCTGATGGCTCAGAGCCTGGAGCCTGTTTCCGATTCTGTGTCTCCCTCTCTCTCTGCCCCTCGCCCGTTCATGCTCTGTCTCTCTCTGTCCCCAAAATAAATAAACGTTGAAAAAAAAAAAAAAAGAAAAAAGAAATAAAGAGGGCACTTGTGATGAGTACAGGGTGTTGTACTGAAGTGTTGAGCCACTATACTGTATACCTGAAGCTAGTATTATACTGTATGTTAACTAGAATTTCAATAAAAATACACAAAAAAGAAAAAAATAAATACAAAATAAAGGATTTTTAAAATAATTTTTTAAAGTTTATTTTTCAGAGAGACATAGGGCGAGGAGGGAGGGGCAGAGACAGAGGGAGACATAGAATCCAAAGATGACTCCAGGCTCCGAGCTGTCAGCACAGAGCCCAAAGCAGGGCTGGAACCCATGAACCATGAGATCATGACCTGAGCCGAAGTCAGACACTTAACCAACTGAACCACTCAGGAGCCCCTAAAACAGAATTTTTTTAAAGACCGTTTTTAAGCCTTTTTCTTTAAGGAAAGACCATATACTGCCCAAGTCTTGCTTAAATTAATTTTTTAAGTTATTTGTGCCCTTTAACACTTAACAGTAATGCAAAGATCTGATGGAAATGAGGGGAAGGGGACCCACGCACTGATTTCTAAAACATTTTATAAACCCTTCATTATACTGGTATTTTCTATTTTCTTAGAAAACTGTGTCAGTAGAGGAATTCTGGGTCTGGTAGAGGAATTCTGATCCTGGAAAGGGTCAGAAAGGTACTGGGTTTCCCTCAGCCTACCCCGTAAGCAGCATCGACTGTGGTGCCATTCCCTGTGCTAACTGCCAAGGATTTATCAGTGAACAAAAGTGGACAGGGTTCCTATCTTCAGAGAGCTCTTGTTCTGGATAGGCAATTAACAGACAAATAATCACAACATACATAAATGAACAGTGATGAATCTAAGAAGGAAATTAAAGTGTACAATGAGAGATTTTAGCTGGGAGACATGATTTAAAAAGAAAGGATCAGTGAAATCTTCTCTGAAGAAGTAGAATGGCCCAAAAGATGCAAAAAGGTCATGAGAGGAAAAGTGTGTGGAGAGGGAGAAAACCAGGTATGGTGTCACTTGCAGAGGAAACAGTATACAAGAAGCCACCAAAATTAGAAAGAATTTCACATAAACAAGAACTTTAAAAAAGCCAGTAATGCTGAAGCCAGCTCTGACAGGGCCTTTTCAAATGATACTAAATGTTCCAGATCTTAACTCAAGTAAAACGACTGAAAAGTTACTGAAAGGTTGTTCAAAGTAGGGGCATAACTTGGTAATATTTTTATAATGTCTATGCCAATTGTGAGGGATAATGAAATATTTTCTGGTATAAAAATTTTATATACTGATATGCTGAGGTGATTAGAATCTATAATTCTGATTTATTAACCATATTCAACCACCTGGAAATAGCAAAATATTATACAAACTATTATCATTATGTATTATGTCTTTATACAGTATGATAGGTGACAAACCACTGTGTTCAAAGATGACTCAGTACATTGAGTATCAATGAATATATGTTACTTGATGGTGTTTTATGGCTTTATTGTTGTATTTTGTGTGCTTCAGTCCAACAGATAAAAAGAATCTTCTTGGAATGATGCCAGAGAACTATCCACATTGATCAAATTTATAAGCTGATTAAAATAAAAACTTCCAAAAATTAACAACTCAGGAAACAACAGATGTTGGCAAGGAAGCGGAGAAAGGGGAACACTTTTGCAGTATTGGTGGGGTTGCAAACTGGTGCAGCCACTCTGGAAAACAGTACGGAGGTTCCTCAAAAAATTAAAAATAGTGGGACACCTGGGTGGCTCAGTCAGTTAAGTGTCCGACATCGGCTAGGTCATGATCTCATGGTTTGTGAGCTCAAGCCCCACATCAGGTTCTCTGCTGTTGGCACTGAGTCCACTTTGGATCCTCTGATTCTCTCTCTCTCTACCCCTCCCCCGCTCTCCAGTGTGCATGTGCACACACAGGCGCTTCACTCTCTCTCAAAACAAACAAACAAAAAAATTAAAAATAAAGCTACCCTATGATCCAGCAATTGCACTACCAGGTATTTATCCAGATGATATGAAAATGCTAATTCAAAGGGGCCCATGCACCCCAATGTTTATAGCAGTACTATCAACAATAGCCAAATGATGGAAAGAAGCCAAATGTCGACTGATGAATGGATAAAGAAGATGTGGTATATATGTACAATAGAATACTACTCAGCAATCAAAAAGAATGAAATCTTGCCATTTGCAACAACATAGATGGAACTAGAGTGTGCTATGCTAAGTGAAGTAAGTCAGACAAAGACAAATATCATATGATTTCACTCATATATGGAATTTAAGAAACAAAAGAACATAGGGGAAGGGAAGAAAAAATAAGATAAAAACAGAGAGAGAGGCAAACCATACAGACTCTTAAATACAGAAAGCAAACTGGAGGGTTGCTAGAGGGGGCATGGGTTGGGGATGGGCTAAATGGATAAAGAGCATTAAGAAGGGCACTTGTTGGGATGAGCACTGGGTGTTCTAGGTAACTGATGAATCACTGGGTTCTACTGAAACCAATACTAAACAGTATGTTAACTAACTAGAATTTAGATGGATAGATAGATAGATAGATAGATAGATAAAAACTTTCATCAAAGGCTTAAGAGTAAAATGGGATATATTTTTTTTTCCTTGTGTCACTAGCATCCAAGGCAGTGACTCCAAGACTCAACTTTACCAATTATTTCAGGTGCTACTACAACAGTTTAAATAAATGGTTTAATTTAGTTTAACTCTTAAAAATAAGTCATACTGAACTTCTCAGATTAAGGAGAGTAAGCCAGTGACAAATGACAGATCTGAAAAAGAAGTCTTAATGACTTACTACAAAAAACTGAATTCAAGGAGAAGACATCCTTTATTTCTTCAAATTACTGGATAACTGCATATAAACATTAATTTCTGAAATTATTTTTATATTCTATGTTTTTAAGAGTGCTACAGAGATAATCAGGAGATTTATAGAAACAATCAGGGAGATCACAATCTTAATAACAAAATTTAAATATAAAGCACAAATAGATGCTATGTGACATCAACTATAAGTTTTTGTGCAATTCTGAAGGAAAATGTTCACTGTAAACTGACGATAAAGCTTCATGAAGGAAGTGAGGTTCCCAAAGGAAGGTTAGGTTTGAAAAGCAAGGAGGTAGAGAGAGGACCCTTTAGGCTGTAATAAGCTATAAAAAAGGTACAGAGAAAACAATGAGCAAAACATATTAAAGAGGATTCATGCTGGGGACACACAGGTAACTGAAAAGACAGAAGGTATTATCAGGGCAAGGCTAAGAGATTTAAACCTGGCCCTATGGAAAGAGACACAGGAGATGTTATAAGAGTGTTGTGTTTTAAAAGAGAGAGGGAAACAGAGGCGCCTGGGTGGGTCAGTTGGTTGAGCATCTGACTTTTTTTTTTTTTTGGCAAGTAAAGAATTTTATTATTTTTTTTGTTTTCTTTTTTTTCTAAATATAATTTGTTGTCAAATTGGTTTCCATACAATAGCCAGTGCTCATCCCAACAAGTGCCCTCCTTCCTGCCCATCACTCACTTTCCCCTCTCCCCTACCCCCATCAACCTCAGTTTGTTCTCAGTCCTTAAGAGTCTCTTATGGTTTGCCTCCTTCCCTCTCTTCCCCTTCCCCTCCCCCATGGTCTTCTATTAAGTTTCTCAAGATCCACATATGAGTGAAACATATGGTATCTATCTTTCTCTGCCTGACTTATTTCACTTAGCACAATACCCTCCAGTTCCATCCACGTTGCTGCAAATGGAAGGATTTCATTCTTTCTCATGCCAAGTAGTATTCCATTGTATATATAAACCACATCTTCTTTATCCATTCGTCAGTTGATGGACATTTAGGCACTTTCCATTATTTGGCTATTGTTGAAAGTGCTCCTATAAACATTGGGTCCAAGTGCCCCTATGCATCAGCACTCCTGTATCCCTTGGGTAAATTCCTAGCAGCGCTATTGCTGGGTCATAGAGTAGATCTATTTTTAATTTTTTGAGGAACCTCCACACTGTTTTCCAGAGTGGCTGCACCAGTTTTCATTCCCACCAGCAGTGCAAGAGGGTTCCCGTTTCTCCACATCCTCGCCAGCATCTATAGTCTCCGGATTTGTTCATTTTAGCAACTCTAACTGGCATGAAGTGGTATCTCAGTGGGTTTTGATTTGTATTTCCCTGATGAGGAGTGACATTGAGCATCTTTTCATGTGTCTGTTGGCCATCTGAATGTCTTTGGAAAAGTGTCTATTCATGTCTTCTGCGCATTTCTTCACTGGATTATTTGTTTTTCAGGTGTGGAGTTTGGTGAGTTCTTTATAGATTTTTATACTAGCCCTTTATCCAGAGCATCTGACTCTTGATTTCATCTCAGGCCATGATCCCAGAGTGTGGGCTCGAGCCCCATGTAGAGCTCCACAAGGAGCATGGAACCTGCTTGAGATTCTCTCTCTCCTCTCTTCTCTCTCTCTCTCTCCCCTCCTCCCCCACTTGCACTCTCTCTCTAAAAAATAAAAAATATATTTTCTAAAAAAGGGGGAGGGAAATAAACCATGAGAGACTCTTAAAGATAGACAACCAACTGAGGGTGGATAGAGGGAGGGAGGTGGGGGATGGGCTAAATGGGTGATAGGTATTAAGGAGGATACTTGTTATGATGAGCACTGGGTGTTATATGTAATTGATGAATCACTGAATTCTACTCCTGAAACCAATATTGCACTGTATGTTAATTAACTAGAATTTAAATTTAAAAATGTTTTAAAAAGAGTGTTTGGGGTGCCTGGGTGGCTCAGGTGGTTGAGCGTCTAACTTCGGCTCAGATCACGATCTGTCACTCTGTAAGTTCGAGCCCTGAATCAGGCTCTGTGCTGACAGCTCAGAGCCTGGAGCCTGCTTCGGATTCTGTGTCTCCCTCTCTCTCTGCCCCTCCCCTGCTCATGCTCTGTCTCTCTCTGTGTCAAAAATAAATAAACATTAAAAAATTTTAAAAAAAAGAGTGTTGTGTTTTAATAAGATTAATGCAGAAATAATGTATGGAATAAAATGGAAAGTTTCATATATTACATCCTCAGCTATTTTAACCAGGGACATCTATGGGAAATTTACATTCCTATTTGAAATTTCTAAGGCTTTGGACTCACTTCAATTTATACTAATCAAGTTTAAACTAAAACAGATTCATACTCTGGTTTCTCTTCAAATCGTATAAATCTTTCGCCTTTTAAACTAAAACAGATTCATTTTTCTTATATTATAAACACAAAATCAATATCCTAAAAATTCCTAAAATTCAGATAGAGTATTATTACAAACATACTATTGCATAGGCCAAGCAGAAAAAACTGCTACTGAACCTCACTTGGAACTATGGCTTTTAAAGGTTCTAGAACTAAATAGATTGGGCCTAAAGCAGTTCCCTCCTCCCCTCAGCCTAGGGTCATGATCTGCCATAGCCCAAATATAACCATGGGGAAAGAGATTTAAAATGTTATTGTAGAACTTGGGTCTACATTGGGCCTTGGGAGCAAACAGAGGTAACTGCATAAGCACTATACAGATGTGCTCAGAGGGAGAGAAGGAGGGGAAAAACAAAATCTCTCACTTCTAAAAACCAAAATTCTAAAACATATGAAAAATGTAATGGTCAAGGTTTAAAAATAATATTAAAAATCTCCTCAGATTTTTATAAAAGTCTGATAAACATTTTTATATGTTTATAATGTTTAGAGAGGGATGCCTGGGTGACTCAGTCGGCTGAGTGTCTGACTTCGGCTCAAGTCATGATCTCATGGTTCATGGGCTCGAGCCCTGTGTCAGGTTCTGTGATGGCAGCTCAGAGCCTGGAGCCTGCTTTGGATTCTGTGTCTCCTTCTCTCTCTGCCCATTCCTACCTGCACTCTGTCTCACTCTCTCAAAAATAAATAAATGTAATAATAAAAAAATTTTTTATAATGTTTAGAGAAATTAGTTAACTTCCATTTAAAAAAGAAAAAGAAGCAACACAAGCAAAAACAAAAAAAACAAGAGCTAATGAATGTGCAAAAGAACCAACTAGGAATTTTACAAATGAAAAGTATATGAAGAAAATGTCCACTGATGGTTGAATAGAATAATAAAATGCAATACATATATATATAAGGGAATATTATTCAACATTTAAAATAAATGAAATTTTGATACATGCTATAGCATGCATGAGCTTCAAAAACACTGTGCTAAGTAAAATAAGCCAGGCACAAAAGGACAAATATTGTGTGATTCCATTTATATGAGGAACCTAGAATAGGAGAATTCATAGAGATAGAAAGAAGAGAGGTTTCCAGGGGCTGGAGGAAGTGGGAATGGGAGTTACCTGTTTAAGAAATATAGAGTCTCTGTTTGGGATGACGAAAAATTCTAGAGTTGAATACTCAAGAAGGTTGCACAACATTGTGAATATGCTTAATGCCACTGGATTGCACTCTTAAAACTAGTTAAAATGCTAAATTGTATGTTATGAATATTTTATCACAATTTTTTAAATGTCAAAAAACATTAGCAGTAGGGGGGGAAAATCTCAACAGAAAGGATACATGCTGGACAGAATTCAAAAGAAAATTAGTAGCAAGGGAGTAGTGAAGAAATCACTCTAGAATGTAGGTCAAAGCAAAAAAGTAACCCAAAGTATGAATGAGTACTCAAGAGACATGAGAGATAAGTGAAAGAATTCCAACCTACTCATAACAGGATTCCCAGCAGAAAAGAACGGCAGTGTTGCAGAAAAACTGTGATTAAACCCCAAATGTAGAGACAGAGTTGCCTTCCACTATACAACCAGAAGATAATAGACACTTGATTTCTCAGCCTTTCTATTATTATAGTACAGGCTCATAACCTGAGCTCAACCTACCACAGACTTAGAAAGGAAAACCAATTACCCAAAGAAGAAGAGAGTAGAAAGAAATCAATTTGGTGGCAGCAACAGTCAGTTTACATTTATTTATTTTTGAGAAACAGAGTGAGACAAAGCGTGAGCAGGGGAGGGGCAGAGAGAGAAGGAGACACAGAATCTGAAGCAGGATCCAGGCTCTGAGCAAGAGGTCAGCACACAGCCTGATGTGGGGCTCAAACCCATGAACTGTGAGATCATGACCTGAGCCAAAGTCGGACGCTCAACCAACTGAGCCACCCAGGCACCCCCAGTGACAGTTTAAAGAGGCAGCAGTCCTGTGGGAGCATTCAGTTTTAAGTTGGTGAAGGGAATGAGGAGGCAGAATTAACTATGGTAGTCGGGATGTGTCTCACTGAGATTTGAGAAAAGGCCTGAATGAAGTAACAGAGTTTTAGCCAGGGACAGTACTCCAAGCATAGGAAACAGCATGAACAAAAACCTTAAGGCAGGAGCATCCCTGATATGTTCGAATAAAAGCAAGGAAGTCACTGTACCTGAAGTAGACTCAGAAATAGGGAGAGTAGAAGGAGCAAAGCCAGGTCATATAACTTTGTAAGCCTTTATAAGAACTTGGTTTTTACTCTGAATGAAATAAAAGTCATTGGAAGATTTTAATTCTTTTTAAGTTTATTTTGAGAGAGAGAGAGCGAGTGAGTGAGCAGGGGTGAACAAGCAGTGGGGGGTGGGAAGTGGGGAGGGCACAGAGAGAAGGAGAAAGAATCCCAAGCAAGCCACATGCTGTCAGCGCGAAGCCTGACACGGGTCTCGATCCCATGAACCATGAGATCATGACCTGAGATGAAATCAAGAGTTGGATGTTCATGAGCCACCCAGGCACCCTGCCATTGGAAGATTTTAAACACAAGTATAAAATGATTTTTTTCACATAACTCTGGCAGCTATGTTGAGAATAAACTGTAGGAGAGCATGGATAAAAGGGGGGAGAGCAGTTAGAAGGCAATGAAGTAAGATGAGCAAGAAAGCATAATCAGAGAAAGTCTATACTTTTGATTTCATGTCATGCTGTGATAAGTTAGGACATAAGCGTGTTCTTCTCTAAGTTGTCTAATACTGCACAATGCAGAAGTCTACCCCAGAGCCCTTGAGATGCTCAAATTATTGTTCTTTGGCAGCTGTCAATAATTTTTCCAGTATTTCTTACATGCGCACCTTATTGATTCCCTTCCTATTCCCTCTCTCATCTATTGATTTCAAGCCCCCAAATCCCCAATCATCTGTGGTGATGGTAATGCCAAGGTTCCTAGAACACATGCAATAGAAATCCATACAGCTACAAGCACAGTAAGTCTGAGGTTGACTTTCAAAACAGTTTGTTAAGGGTGCCTGGGTGGCTCAGTTGTTAAGCATCTGACTTCTGCACAGGTCATGATCTCATGGTTCATGAATTCAAGACCCACATCAGATGAGCTCGATCCCCACATCGGGTGAGCTTGAGTCCCATATCAGGTAAACATGAGCCCAATTCAGGTAAGCCTCACTTCTCTCTCTCTCTCTCTGCCCCTCCTGGGATTCCCTCTCTCTCTTCTCTTCTCTCTCTCTCTCTCTCTCTCTCTCTCTGCCCTTCACTCACTGTGCCCTCTATAAATAAATAAATAATTAAAACTTAAAAAAAAAAAACAAGAAAGCAGTTTGTTAAATAGACCAACAATGAGGGGCGCCTGGGTGGCTCAGTCGGTTAAGCGTCCAACTTCAGCTCAGGTCACAATCTCGCGGTCCGTGAGTTCGAGCCCCGCGTCGGGCTCTGGGCTGATGGCTCAGAGCCTGGAGCCTGCTTCCGATTCTGTGTCTCCCTCTCTCTCTGCCCCTCCCCCGTCCATTCTCTGTTTCTCTCTGTCTCAAAAATAAATAAACGTTAAAAAAAAAAATAGACCAACAATGAGGTCAAAGAAAAAAAAAAGACAAGTATAAAAGGGTAATTTGGACTACATAATCAAAAGGAAGAAACTTTCTTGGTACTGCTGACCTACTGATTCTCCCTTTAACTCTATCCAAAATCTATAAAGAATTTGCGAAGCTCAACACCCGGAAAACAAACAATCCCATTAAGAAATGGGCAAAAGACGGTTGCGGCAAGATGGCGGCTTAGGAGGACGCTGGGCTCACCGCACGTCCTGCTGATCACTTAGATTCCATCTACACCTGCCTAAATAACCCAGAAAACCGCCAGAGGATTAGCAGAACGGAGTCGCCGGAGCCAAACGCAGACGAGAGGCCCACGGAAGAGGGGCCCCTCCTGAAGTGGATCACCTAAGGAGAAGCGATCTAACCCTGCCCCTCCTGCCCCCGAGCACCTTGCCTACCCACCCCAGCTAATACGCCAGATCCCCAGCATCACAAGCCTGGCAGGGTGCAAGTAGCCCAGATGAGCCACACCACCCCACAGTGAATCCCGCCCCTAGGAGAGGGGAAGAGAAGGCACACACCAGTCTGACTGTGGCCCCAGCAGTGGGCTGGGGGCAGACATCAGGTCTGACTGCGGCCCCGCCCACCAACTCCAGTTATACACCACAGCACAGGGGAAGTGCCCTGCAGGTCCTCACCACGCCAGGGACTGTCCAAAATGACCACGCGGAAGAATTCCCCTCAGAAGAATCTCCAGGAAATAACAACAGCTAATGAGCTGATCAAAAAGGACTTAAATAACATAACAGAAAGTGAATTTAGAATAATAGTCATAAAATTAATCGCTGGGCTTGAAAACAGTATACAGGACAGCAGAGAATCTCTTGCTACAGAGATCAAGGGACTAAGGAACAGTCACGAGGAGCTGAAAAATGCTTTAAACGAAATGCATAACAAAATGGAAACCACCACAGCTCGGCTTGAAGAGGCAGAGGAGAGAATAGGTGAACTACAAGATAAAGTTATGGAAAAAGAGGAAGCTGAGAAAAAGAGAGATAAAAAAATCCAGGAGTATGAGGGGAAAATTAGAGAATTAAGTGATACACTAAAAAGAAATAATATACGCATAATTGGTATCCCAGAAGAGGAAGAGAGAGGGAAAGGTGCTGAAGGGATACTTGAAGAAATAATAGCTGAGAACTTCCCTGAACTGGGGAAGGAAAAAGGCATTGAAATCCAAGAGGCACAGAGAACTCCCTTCAGACGTAACTTGAATCGATCTTCTGCACAACATATCATAGTGAAACTGGCAAAACACAAGGATAAAGAGAAAATTCTGAAAGCAGCAAGGGGTAAACGTGCCCTCACATATAAAGGGAGACCTATAAGACTCGTGACTGATCTCTCTTTTGAAACTTGGCAGGCCAGAAAGAATTGGCACGAGATTTTCAGGGTGCTAGACAGAAAAAATATGCAGCCAAGAATCCTTTATCCAGCAAGTCTGTCATTTAGAATAGAAGGAGAGATAAAGGTCTTCCCAAACAAACAAAAACTGAAGGAATTTGTCACCACTAAACCAGCCCTACAAGAGATCCTAAGGGGGACCCTGTGAGACAAAGTCCCAGAGACATCACTATAAGCATAAAACATACAGACATCACAATGACTCTAAACCCGTATCTTTCTATAATAACACTGAATGTAAATGGATTAAATGCGCCAACCAAAAGACATAGGGTATCAGAATGGATAAAAAAACAAGACCCATCTATTTGCTGTCTACAAGAGACTCATTTTAGACCTGAGGACACCTTTAGATTGAGAGTGAGGGGATGGAGAACTATTTATCATGCTACTGGAAGCCAAAAGAAAGCTGGAGTAGCCATACTTATATCAGACAAACTAGACTTTAAATTAAAGGCTGTAACAAGAGATGAAGAAGGACATTATATAATAGTTACAGGGTCTATCCATCAGGAAGAGCTAACAATTATAAATGTCTATGCACCGAATACCGGAGCCCCCAAATATATAAAACAATTACTCATAAACATAAGCAACCTTATTGATAAGAATGTGGTAATTGCAGGGGACTTTAATACACCACTTACAGAAATGGATAGATCATCTAGATACAAGGTCAATAAAGAAACAAGGGCCCTGAATGAGACATTGGATCAGATGGACTTGACAGATATATTTAGAACTCTGCATCCCAAAGCAACAGAATATACTTTCTTCTCCAGTGCACATGGAACATTCTCCAAGATAGATCATATACTGGGTCACAAAACAGCCCTTCATAAGTTTACAAGAATTGAAATTATACCATGCTTACTTTCAGACCACAATGCTATGAAGCTTGAAATCAACCACAGAAAAAAGTCTGGAAAACCTCCAAAAGCATGGAGGTTAAAGAATACCCTACTAACGAATGAGTGGGTCAACCAGACAATTAGAGAAGAAATTAAAAAAATATATGGAAACAAACGAAAATGAAAATACAACAATCCAAACGCTTTGGGACGCAGCAAAGGCAGTCCTGAGAGGAAAATACATTGCAATCCAGGCCTATCTCAAGAAACAAGAAAAATCCCAAATACAAAATCTAACAGCACACCTAAAGGAACTAGAAGCAGAACAGCAAAGGCAGCCTAAGCCCAGCAGAAGAAGAGAAATAATAAAGATCAGAGCAGAAATAAACAATATAGAAACTAAAAAAACTGTAGAGCAGATCAACGAAACCAAGAGTTGGTTTTTTGAAAAAATAAACAAAATTGACAAACCTCTAGCCAGGCTTCTCAAAAAGAAAAGGGAGATGACCCAAATAGATAAAATCATGAATGAAAATGGAATGATTACAACCAATCCCTCAGAGATACAAACAATTATCAGGGAATACTATGAAAAATTATATGCCAACAAATTGGACAACCTGGAAGACATGGACAAATTCCTGAACACCCACACTCTTCCAAAACTCAATCAGGAGGAAATAGAAAGCTTGAACAGACCCATAACCAGTGAAGAAATTGAATCGGTTATCAAAAATCTCCCAACAAATAAGAGTCCAGGACCAGATGGCTTCCCAGGGGAGTTCTACCAGACGTTTAAAGCAGAGATAATACCTATCCTTCTCAAGCTATTCCAAGAAATAGAAAGGGAAGGAAAACTTCCAGACTCATTCTATGAAGCCAGTATTACTTTGATTCCTAAACCAGACAGAGACCCAGTAAAAAAAGAGAACTACAGGCCAATATCCCTGATGAATATGGATGCAAAAATTCTCAATAAGGTACTAGCAAATCGAATTCAACGGCATATAAAAAGAATTATTCACCATGATCAAGTGGGATTCATTCCTGGGATGCAGGGCTGGTTCAACATTCGCAAATCAATCAACGTGATACATCACATTAACAAAAAAAAAGAGAAGAACCATATGATCCTGTCAATCAATGCAGAAAAGGCCTTCGACAAAATCCAGCACCCGTTCTTAATAAAAACCCTTGAGAAAGTCGGGATAGAAGGAACATACTTAAAGATCATAAAAGCCATTTATGAAAAGCCCACAGCTAACATCATCCTCAACGGGGAAAAACTGAGAGCTTTTTCCCTGAGATCAGGAACACGACAAGGATGCCCACTCTCACCGCTGCTGTTTAACATAGTGCTGGAAGTTCTAGCATCAGCAATCAGACAACAAAAGGAAATCAAAGGCATCAAAATTGGCAAAGATGAAGTCAAGCTTTCGCTTTTTGCAGATGACATGATATTATACATGGAAAATCCGAAAGACTCCACCAAAAGTCTGCTAGAACTGATACATGAATTCAGCAAAGTCGCAGGATACAAAATCAATGTACAGAAATCAGTTGCATTCTTATACACTAACAATGAAGCAACAGAAAGACAAATACAGAAACTGATCCCATTCACAATTGCACCAAGAAGCATAAAATACCTAGGAATAAATCTAACCAAAGATGTAAAGGATCTGTATGCTGAAAACTATAGAAAGCTTATGAAGGAAATTGAAGAAGATTTAAAGAAATGGAAAGACATGCCCTGCTCATGGATTGGAAAAATAAATATTGTCAAAATGTCAATACTACCCAAAGCTATCTACACATTCAATGCAATCCCAATCAAAATTGCACCAGCATTCTTCTCGAAACTAGAACAAGCAATCCTAAAATTCATATGGAACCACAAAAGGCCCCGAATAGCCAAAGGAATTTTGAAGAAGAAGACCAAAGCAGGAGGCATCACAATCCCAGACTTTAGCCTCTACTACAAAGCTGTCATCATCAAGACAGCATGGTATTGGCACAAAAACAGACACATAGACCAATGGAATAGAATAGAAACCCCAGAACTAGACCCACAAACGTATGGCCAACTCATCTTTGACAAAGCAGGAAAGAACATCCAATGGAAAAAAGACAGCCTCTTTAACAAATGGTGCTGGGAGAACTGGACAGCAACATGCAGAAGGTTGAAACTAGACCACTTTCTCACACCATTCACAAAAATCAACTCAAAATGGATAAAGGACCTAAATGTGAGACAGGAAACCATCAAAACCTTAGAGGAGAAAGCAGGAAAAGACCTCTCTGACCTCAGCCGTAGCAATCTCTTACTCGACACATCCCCAAAGGCAAGGGAATTAAAAGCAAAAGTGAATTACTGGGACCTTATGAAGATAAAAAGCTTCTGCACAGCAAAGGAAACAACCAACAAAACTAAAAGGCAACCAACGGAATGGGAAAAGATATTCGCAAATGACATATCGGACAAAGGGCTAGTATCCAAAATCTATAAAGAGCTCACCAAACTCCACACCCAAAAAACAAATAACCCAGTGAAGAAATGGGCAGAAAACATGAATAGACACTTCGCTAAAGAAGACATCCGGATGGCCAATAGGCACATGAAAAGATGTTCAGCGTCGCTCCTTATCAGGGAAATACAAATCAAAACCACACTCAGATATCCCCTCACGCCAGTCAGAGTGGCCAAAATGAACAAATCAGGAGACTATAGATGCTGGAGAGGATGTGGAGAAACGGGCACCCTCTTGCACTGTTGGTGGGAATGCAAATTGGTGCAGCCCCTCTGGAAAGCAGTGTGGAGGTTCCTCAGAAAATTAAAAATAGACCTACCCTATGACCCAGCAATAGCACTGCTAGGAATTTATCCAAGGGATACAGGAGCACTGATGCATAGGGCCACTTGTACCCCAATGTTCATAGCAGCACTCTCAACAATAGCCAAATTATGGAAAGAGCCTAAATGTCCATCAACTGATGAATGGATAAAGAAATTGTGGTTTATATACACAATGGAATATTACGTGGCAATGAGAAAAAATGAAATATGGCCTTTTGTAGCAACGTGGATGGAACTGGAGAGTGTGATGCTAAGTGAAATAAGCCAAACAGAGAAAGACAGATACCATATGGTTTCACTCTTATGTGGATCCTGAGAAACTTAACAGGAACCCATGGGGGAGGGGAAGGAAAAAAAAAAAAAAGAGGTTAGAATGGGAGAGAGCCAAAGCATAAGAGACTTAAAAACTGAGAACAAACTGAGGGTTGATGGGGGGTGGGAGGGAGGAGAGGGTGGGTGATGGGTATTGAGGAGGGCACCTTTTGGGATGAGCACTGGGTGTTGTATGGAAACCAATTTGTCAATAAATTTCATAAAAAAAAAAAAAAAAAAAGAAATGGGCAAAAGACATGAATAGACATTTTTCCAAAGAAGACATCCAGATGCCTAACAGGCACATAAAAAGATGATCAACATCACTCATCATCAGGGAAATACAAATCAAAACCACAATGAGATACCACCTCACACCTGTCAGAATGGCTAAAATTAACAACACAGGAGACAGGTGTTGGCAAGGATGTGGAGAAAGGGAAACTCTCTTGCACTGTTGGTAGGAATGCAAACTGGTACAGCCACTCTGGAAACAGTATGGAGGTTCCTCAAAAAACTAAAAATAGAACTCTCTATAATCCAGCAATTGCACTATTAGGAATTTACCCAAATGGTAAAAGAATACAGATTTGATGGGGTGCCTGAGTGGCTCAGTTGGTTAAGCATCCAACTTCGGCTCAGGTCATGATCTCATGATTCATGAGGTCATGATTCATGAGCCCCATGTCAGGCTCTGTGCTGACAAGCTCAAAGCCTGGAGCCTGCTTCAGAGTCTGTGTGCGTCTCTCTCTCTGCCTCTCCCCTGATCGCTCTCTGTCTCTCAAAATAAACATTAAAAATCTTTAAAAAAAAAAGAATACAGATTCTAAGGGGTATGTGCACCCCAATGTTTATAGCAGTACTAACAATAGTCAAACAATGAAGAGAGTGCAAATGTCCATCAACTGATGAATGGATAAAGAAGATGTGGGGTGTGTGTGTGTGTGTGTGTGTGTGTGTGTGTTATGGAATACTACTCATCCATCAAAAAAATGAAAGCCTGCCATTTGCAACAATATGGATGGAGCTAGAATTATTAGACTAAGCAAAATAAGTCAGAGAAAGACAAATATCGTATGATTTCACTCATATGTGGAATGTTGAGAAACAAAACAGATGAACATGGGAAGGGGTAGGGAGAAGAAAGGGAAACAAACCACAAGAGACTCTTAACAACAGAGAACAAACTGAGGGCTGATGGAGGGAGGTGGATGGGAGATGGGCTAAATGGGTGATGGGTATTAAGGCACTTGTTGTAATGAGCACTGGGTGTTGTATGCTCACTGGGTGTTGTATTCAGAAATCACTGAATTCTTTCTACTTCTGAAACCAATACTGCACTCTATATTAACTAAAATATAAAAAATAAAAATAATTGAATAAAATTATTTAAAATGTTTTTAAATAAACTAAGAGTTAAATAAATCTAGCAAATGTAGAATGGATAGATGAGACAATTTAATATACTCTGTAATATCTAATTGGAAGGATCATCTGTGGTCAGAAAACCGGGGCTACAAAAAGCTGAATGCTCACTTTATTGATGTTCTGCGTAAGAGTTCACTTAGATTAATCTTCTCTTTCACTTTCAGGGCTCAAAACCAAAAACCAAACTCTAGTTTTGATCCTGATGTTTGCTGAATTACAAGGTCAGTTGAATTTATGTCTTCCCATAAATACGAAGATAAAAGGCAGGCTACTGATTAGAAAGCATGGTAGAAATAAAAGTATGACATGGGACACTTAAAAGAGCCCAAGTTCCACCCTTAATATACTTCCCTTTGCAGTAGAAAAAGGCCCTCCTTCTCTACTCAAGAGGGTGTCCTTGCCTTCCTTAAAGACTTCCTTAAGACTTAAAGAGTTATCTTGCAAAGGAAGCCAATTTTCCAACACTCCTCCAAGTGTCCCATTAATTCAGTCTGTTTCCTTCCCCAGATATCCCACAATGAATGTGGTAAAAGGCACTACAGCTATTAATAAGCTTAACTCCATGGACTTTCCCTGATCATCAAGGCTGATCTGGTACAAGTGTTGAATGAGAACTGGCTAGTAGCAATGGGTAATGCTGAGACTCTGATATAGTATCATCCTCCAAGTGGATTAGCCAACACAATTTGGCAAGTGTACTACACTGGACTCCATTCACCATAAAAGGGATGGGATTTGGACTTACTTCCTCTGCCTCCTTTATCTCTGGAAACATGACCTTCAGTAGACTACTCAATATTTTATTTGCCATCATGTTAATGTGGGTAAAACTGAAATATGTGCAAGGACCTCACTTGAAACTAAAAGAAGTAAAATAATAGACTGGTGCCCACAGGATTAACTGACATTACTAATTACTTCATCACCCAGAACACTGGACTGTACAGAACAACAGAGAGGACTCTAAAATAATTCATCATGCTATCTTTTTAAAGACTTGGGCACTATCCACACGATGTGATAAATGCTCTGAACCAGGAACCAATATAGCTATGTTTTTCCCAAAGACAGAACATGGGTCAAGAAAGAAGTAGTAATGGAAGGGACACTTCTCACTCTCAAACATAATGACTCACTTGTAAAATTTTAGGTTCCAATCTCTTGAGGATTTTTTACTCCACTGATATAGAATCCAAGTGAAATATGAACATACCAGATGAGAACATGATTCAATTACACTGAATGTGAGATTACCATGAGGCTGTTTCAGTTTTAAATTCTTCCTGCCACTGGGCACACAAGTGGGAAAAAAGAGGTGGTTTTGGTATTGGCTGTTGTGTTTAATTTTTGCCAGTCCTCAAGAAGAAACAGGTTTACTGCTATATAACAGAAGTGGGGAAACACACAGATGGAACCAAAGGGATCCACAAGGAACATCCTAATATTGTCATACTCTGTGGTAAATGTTAACGAAAAAACTATATCATCCCTTATCATACTGAATCACCAAAGGCTCAAATACCATAGCTGAGGTGCTAAAGAAAAAACATCGTAAAATGGGTAGTAAAAAAAGGAGTTCGTTAATGAAAATTAATACCTGCAACTAGGTAGAGAAACATGTCTATATCATCTACTATGTATTGTTCCTTGCTCTATCATATATATTTATAAATTTTACTTCATTCTTATCTTCCTTGTTCCTTTCTCACCATTTTTAAAGGGTGTGGTGATGAGATTTAACTTATACTACAGTCCACAAATTACAGAAGAGCAAAATATAAACTTTATGAAGCTAAAGGAGAATATTCTAGAGATTATCAATTTGGAAACACATACTAACTACAATACCTTGTATAATATAACTAAAGTATTACAAAGAGGGAATTCCATACTCGTCAATTCTAGAATTAGAAAAGACTAAATATAATTCACAGAGTGTCCAGACTGACAAAGTTTTAAAAATTGTGTAATTTTTTTGGGGCGCCTGGGTGGCGCAGTCGGTAAAGCGTCCGACTTCAGCCAGGTCACGATCTCGCAGTCCGTGAGTTCGAGCCCCGCGTCAGGCTCTGGGCTGATGGCTCGGAGCCTGGAGCCTGTTTCAGATTCTGTGTCTCCCTCTCTCTCTGCCCCTCCCCCGTTCATGCTCTATCTCTCTCTGTCCCAAAAATAAATTAAAAACGTTGAAAAAAAAAATTTTTTAAAAAATAAAAAATAAATTTTAAAAAATTGTGTAATTTTTTTATATTTACTTTTTAAAATGTTTGTTTATTTTTGAGAGAGAGAGAGAGAGAGAGAGAGAGAGAGAGAGAGAGAGACAGAGCGTGAGCAGGGAAGGGGCAGAGAGAAAGGGAGACACACAATTCAAAACAGGCTCCAGGCTCCAAGCTGTAACCACAGAGCTGAACATAGGCCTCGAATTCATGAACTGTGAGATCACAACCTGATCCAAAGTTGGACACAGCCAACTGAGCCACAGAGGTGCCCTGTTTAAGTTTTATAAAAGCCAGAGGTCCAAAAAATTAGAAATTAGAAAATATTACTTATAAAAATTTAAAACATATTCATGAAATAGAAAACAATGAGAGCTAATAGGGAGGACTGGCGATGTAAATTCTTTGCTAAATCAAAACACACTTAAGAAAGGTCTAATCATGTGAAAATAAATTTTAAAAAAAGACCAAAACAATAATAGTGTAAAAGGAGGGATATAATCATAAATTGTAGCCAAGGTTTTAAAATATCCGAAGAAAAGGATAAAAACTGTATGATCCTTTCAATAGATGCAGAAAAGCATTTAAGAAAGAACAACATCCATTCATGATAAAAAACCATCAACAAAGCAGATTTAGAGGGAACATACCTCAACATAATAAAAGCCTTATATGAAAAACCACAGCTAACATCATCCCCAACAGGGAAAAATGGAAAGCTTTTCTCCTAAGGTCAGGAATAAGAGACAAAGATGTCCACTCTCACCACTTTTATTCAACATAGTACTAAAAAGCCGTAGCCACAGCAAACAACCAAAAGAAATAATGGGAATGAAATCAATAAGGAAGAAGTAAAATTTTCACTATTTCCAGATGACATCATACTATATATAGAAAACCTGAAAGATTCTACCAAAACACTGCTAGAACTAATACACAAGTTCAGTAAAGTTTAGGATACAAAATCAATGTACAGAAATTTATTGCATTTCTATACACAAATAATGAAACAGCAGAAAGAGAAATTAAGGAATTGATCCCATTTACAATTGCACCAAAAACCATAAGATATCTAGGAATAAACCTAACCAAAGAGGTGAAATGCCTGTACTCTGAAAACTATAAAACATTATTGAAAGAAACTGAAGAGGGCACAAAGAAATGGAAAGACACTCCATGCTCATGGACTGAAAGAACAAATATTGTTAAAATGTCTACACTGCCCAAAGCTATCTACACTTCTAATGTAATCCATATCAAAATACCAACAGCATTTTTCACAGAGCTAGAACAAACAATTATAAAATTTGTATGGAACCACAAAAGACCCTGAATAGCCAAAGCAACTTTTAAAAAGCAAAGCAAAGCAAAGCTAGAGGCAGCACAATTCCAGACTTCCAGTTATATTACAAAGCTGTAGTGATCAAAATACTTTGCTATTAGCACAACAACAGACACACAGATCAATAGAACAGAAAACTCAAACTATATGGTCAATTAATCTTCTGCCAATTTTTAATGAGATTATTTAGTATTTTGGTGTTGAGTTGTATCAATTCTTTATACATTTTGAATAATAACCCCTTATTAGATATATAATTTGCAAATATCTTCTCCCATTCAATAGGTTGCCTTTTTGTTTTTGTTGATGGTTTCCTTTGCTGTTGCAAAATCTTTTTATATTGATGTAGTCCCAATAATTTATGTTTGCTTTTCTTTCCTTCGCCTTAGGAGATATAGCTAGAAAAATGTTGCTACAGCTGATGTCAGAGAAATTACTGCCTGTGTTCTCTTCTAGGAGTTTCATGGTTTCAGGTCTCATGTTTAGGTCTTCAATCCATTTTTATTTTATTTTTGTATATGGGGTAACAAAGTGGTCTAGTTTCATTCTTCTGCATGTAGCTGTCCAGTTTTCCCAGCATCACTTATTGAAGAGATTGTCTTTTCCCCCACTGTATATTCTTGCCTCTTTGGCATAGATTAACTGACAATATAAGCGTAAATTTATTTCTGGACTCTTGTGTTCCATTGATCATTTGTATCTACTTTTGTGCTGGTACCATATTGCTTTGATTTCTACAGCTTTGTAGTATATATCTTGAAGTCTGGAATTATGATACCTTCAGCTTTGTTCTTCTTTCTTAAGACTGCTTTGGCCTATTCAGGGTTCCATAAAAATTTCCGTATTATTTGTTCTAGTTCTATGAAAAATAATGTTAGTGTTTTGCCTATTGTTATTTGTAATACTTTGTCTTTTCACCTTTATACTAGAGTTGAAGGTAGTTTACACACCATTACAGTATTAAAATATTCTAAACTTGACTATATACTTACCTTTACCAATGTGTTTTACACTTTCATATGTTTTCATGTTAACTAATACCCCTTTCAGCTTCAAAAACACCCTGCAGCATCGCTTATAAAATGTATCTAGTGGACATTAACTCCCTCAGCTTTTATCTTTCTGGGAAAGTCTTTATTTCTCCTTCTTATATGAAAGATAACTTCGCCAGATAAAGTATTCTTGGTTGGCAGGTTTTTTTTCTTTCAGAACTATAAATACATCATCTCATTTACTCCTGGCTTGTTAGGCTTCTGCTGTGAAACTGCTGATAGCTTTATGGAGTTTCCCTTCTATGCAACTACTCTCTTTATGTTGCTACTTTCAAATTTTTCTCTTTGTTTTTAACTTTTAACAGTTTGATATAACACGTCTTGAAGAAGTCTTCTTTAGGTTGAACTGTTTAGAGAGCTTTGAGCTTCATGGACCTGGATGTCCGTATCTCTCCCCAGGTTTGGGAAGTTTTTAGCCATTACTCTAAATTAGTTTTCTACCCTAACTCTCTCTCCTCTCCTTCTGGGACTACCACAAGGCATTTACTAGTTCAAGAGGATGATTCCATAAATCCTGTAGACTGTGTTCATTCCTTTTCATTCCTTCTTTTTCTTTTTCTTTTTTTTTTTTTTCTCTTCTGGCTGGATATTTTCAAGTGACTTATTGTTGGGTACACAGATTTTTTCTTCTTTTTGACCAAGTCTGTTATTGACACTATCAATTACAGTTTTCATTTTGTTTACTGTATTCTTCAGCTCCAGAATTTGGTTCTTTTATTTTTTCAGCTCTATCTCTTTGTAGAACTTCCTTTTTTGTTCATATGTTCTTTTCCTAATTTCATTATCCATCTATGCTCTCTAGTAGCTGCTGAGCTTCCTTTAACATAATTATGTTCTTTTTTTTCTTTTTCTTTTAAGGAAAAAAAAGAAAATAATTATGTTAAATTACCTTTCAAGCAATTTATAGATCTCCACTTCTTTCAGGATAGTAAATTGAAAACTAATGTGCTTCTTTAGTGGTATCATATTTCCTTAATTTTTCTTATTCCTTGAAGTTTTGCATTTCTGTCTTTTATTCAAAGAACTTATCTTCTCTAGTCTTTGCTGAAGGACTTCAGGAGACAAATGCCTTTACTAGTCAGTGCAAGAATAAATTATGAAGTTCTCTCAGACCTTTTCTATGTATGCTCCTGCTCTACATCTCTTACTCCTGATTTAGTGAGAATTCCTAAAGATGCCTTCTCTTGATCTCACAAAGCCAGGCCAGGTGATCCCTGGGCAAAACCCTGAAATGCTCAAGTTGTTTGTCTTCTCCTGATCCTACAAAGATTATCTGTATTTCTGCAGAATTATGAGCCATATGCAAAGGCTTGCAAACACACTATCCATGGGCACAGGTGATACAGTGACAGGAAGAGTGGGTAAGGCATCAAGAACATTTGAGGGGTCCATGGACCAGTTGGAGGAATCTGTAGGAAGATGTTTCCACTAGCTCAGGGGCAGGCTTCTTGGTGGGAGTCTGCAAAGTGGTTAGTCAGTCAGATCTGTGACCCTTTGATGATTTCTGAGCCCTGGTTGCTGTAAGTCCCCATATCTCTTACCTGCCCCCAGCCTCTCTCAACCACTTTGCTGTGCAGATTACTTCAGTATGGTGAGAAAAAAGTGGGCCTCTGGGGCAGCATCCTACATGGCTGGAAAGCCAAGTACTCACTCACTATGCTCTCACTTTCCCCCAGTGGAAAAAGTTCAGACCAAGTGAATCTCTCTTGTCACTGAGCTGTAACACCTTTGGGGAGGGATGACATAGGTAAAGTGAAACTGTTCTTACTACTCTCTTCAATGCATCTATTCTCAGATTTCTGGCTTCAATAGTCTGCTAACATTTCTTAAGTGTAATCCCAGCAGTGCAGGAATGGAAAACAGTGTAAAACTTTAAGAATGGCATCTTGAACATGATGTCCGTTATGTAAGTCCTACATCCAGATTCCACAAAGGTAATCTCATTCATAGTTGGTTCTGTGAGGAGATGATGGTAGAAAACTCCTATTGCATTGTCTTGCTTACTACTCTCCAAGTCCAGACATTTTTATAATCAAGTTTTATCAAATCTTTAAAGATTACTCTCTAAAAGGCAACCAACGGAATGGGAAAAGATATTTGTAAATGACATATCAGACAAAGGGCTAGTATCCAAAATCTATAAAGAGCTCACCAAACTCCACACCCAAAAAACAAATAACCCAGTGAAGAAATGGGCAGAAAACATGAATAGACACTTCTCTAAAGAAGACATCCGGATGGCCAACAGGCACATGAAAAGATGCTCAACGTCGCTCCTCATCAGGGAAATACAAATCAAAACCACACTCAGATATCCCCTCACGCCAGTCAGAGTGGCCAAAATGAACAAATCAGGAGACTATAGATACTGGAGAGGATGTGGAGAAACGGGAACCCTCTTGCACTGCTGGTGGGAATGCAAACTGGTGCAGCCACTCTGGAAAACAGTGTGGAGGTTCCTCAGAAAATTAAAAATAGACCTACCCTATGACCCAGCAATAGCACTGCTAGGAATTTACCCAAGGGATACAGGAGTACTGATGCATAGGGGCACTTGTACCCCAATGTTTATAGCAGCATTCTCAACAATAGCCAAATTACGGAAAGAGCCTAAATGCCCATCAACTGATGAATGGATAAAGAAATTGTGGTTTATATACACAATGGAGTACTACGTGGCAATGAGAAAGAATGAAATATGGCCCTTTGTAGCAACGTGGATGGCACTGGAGAGTGTGATGCTAAGTGAAATAAGCCATACAGAGAAAGACAGATACCATATGGTTTCACTCTTATGTGGATCCTGAGAAACTGAACAGAAACCCATGGGGGAGGGGAAAAAAAAAGAGGTTAGAGTGGAAGAGAGCCAAAGCATAAGAGACTGTTAAAAACTGAGAACAAACTGAGGGTTGATGGGGGGTGGGAGGGAGGAGAGGGTGGGTGATGGGTATTGAGGAGGGCACCTTTTGGGATGAGCACTGGGTGTTGTATGGAAACCAATTTGACAATAAACTTCATATATTGAAAAAAAATAAAAAATAAAGATTACTCTCTACATTAACTTTTTCAAAGTCTAGAACTAGTGTGAAGGTTACCAGATTCATTCTATAAACTACTCTTTACACCAAAAGTAGTCAAGGATATTTCAAGAAAAGAAAATCACAGACAAATCTCATATGTATACAGACAAGCAAGATGCTAAACATAATATAGGAAAATAAAATGAAATAGTGTACTAAAAATATTAAGACTATGGAGAGTGTATACTAAGATACAGCAGTTTTAGAGTAGAATTGGTGATACATCCTTAATGTTGTCTCTAAAACTTCAATGTTGGGTGGGAGGGAGGGGAAAGTGGGTGATGGGCATTGAGGAGGGCACCTGTTGGGATGAGCACTGGGTGTTGTATGGAAACCAATGTGACAATAAATTTCATATTTAAAAATTTTTTTAATAATAAATAAAATAAAATTTCAATGCTATTTCCAGAGGCCTTTTCCTACTGTCCTAAAAACATGTAGTTAAATGAATACTGATTTAATCAAATGCTTTTTTGCATATATTATATCTAATCTATTAAATCTATTGGATGCACACAACCCAACCTCTTCTATTCTCCCACTCTCTTGGTTTTTTTTAAATATATGAAATTTATTGTCAAATTGGTTTCCACTCAACACCCAGTGCTCATCCCAAAAGATGCCCTCCTCAATACCCATCACGCACCACCCCTCCCTCCCACCCCCCCATCAGCCCTCAGTTTGTTCTCAGTTTTTTTATTTTTATTTTTTTTTATGAAATTTATTGACAAATTGGTTTCCATACAACACCCAGTGCTCATCCTAAAAGGTGCCCTCCTCAATACCCATCACCCACCCTCTCCTCCCTCCCACCCCCCATCAACCCTCAGTTTGTTCTCAGTTTTTAACAGTCTCTTATGCTTTGGCTCTCTCCCATTCTAACCTCTTTTTTTTTTTTCCTTCCCCTCCCCCATGGGTTCCTGTTCAGTTTCTCAGGATCCACATAAGAGTGAAACCATATGGTATCTGTCTTTCTCTGTATGGCTTATTTCACTTAGCATCACACTCTCCAGTGCCATCCACGTTGCTACAAAGGGCCATATTTCATTCTTTCTCATTGCCACGTAGTACTCCATTGTGTATATAAACCACAATTTCTTTATCCATTCATCAGTTGATGGGCATTTAGGCTCTTTCCGTAATTTGGCTATTGTTGAGAATGCTGCTATAAACATTGGGGTACAAGTGCCCCTATGCATCAGTACTCCTGTATCCCTTGGGTAAATTCCTAGCAGTGCTATTGCTGGGTCATAGGGTAGGTCTATTTTTAATTTTCTGAGGAACCTCCACACTGTTTTCCAGAGTGGCTGCACCAGTTTGCATTCCCACCAGCAGTGCAAGAGGGTTCCCGTTTCTCCACATCCTCTCCAGTATCTATAGTCTCCTGATTTGTTCATTTTGGCCACTCTGACTGGCGTGAGGGGATATCTGAGTGTGGTTTTGATTTGTATTTCCCTGATGAGGAGCGACGTTGAGCATCTTTTCATGTGCCTGTTGGCCATCCGGATGTCTTCTTTAGAGAAGTGTCTATTCATGTTTTCTGCCCATTTCTTCACTGGGTTATTTGTTTTTTGGGTGTGGAGTTTGGTGAGCTCTTTATAGATTTTGGATACTAGCCCTTTGTCTGATATGTCATTTACAAATATCTTTTCCCATTCCGTTGGTTGCCTTTTAGTTTTGTTGACTGTTTCCTTTGCTGTGCAGAAGCTTTTTATCTTCATGAGGTCCCAATAGTTCATTTTTGCTTTTAATTCCCTTGCCTTTGGGGATGTGTCAAGTAAGAAATTGCTGCGGCTGAGGTCAGAGAGGTCTTTTCCTGTTTTCTCCTCTAGGGTTTTGATGGTTTCCTGCCTCACATTCAGGTCCTTTATCCATTTTGAGTTTATTTTTGTGAATGGTGTAAGAAAGTGGTCTAGTTTCAACCTTCTGCATGTTGCTGTCCAGTTCTCCCAGCACCATTTGTTAAAGAGACTGTCTTTTTTCCATGGGATATTCTTTCTTGCTTTGTCAAAGATTAGTTGGCCATACTTTTGTGGGTCTAGTTCTGGGGTTTCTATTCTATTCCATTGGTCTATGTGTCTGTTTTTGTGCCAATACAATGCTGTCTTGAGGATTACAACTTTGTAGTAGAGGCTAAAGTCTGGGATTGTGATGCCTCCTGCTTTGGTCTTCTTCTTCAAAATTACTTTGGCTATTTGGGGCCTTTTGTGTTTCCATATGAATTTTAGAATTGCTTGTTCTAGCTTCAAGAAGAATGCTGGTGCAATTTTGATTGGGATTTCATTGTGTGTAGATAGCTTTGGGTAGTAATGACATTTTGACAATATTTATTCTTCCAACCCATGAGCACGGAATGTTTTTCCATTCCTTATATCTTCTCCAAATTCCTTCATAAGCTTCTCATAGTTTTCATCATATAGATCTTTTACATCTTTGGTTAGATTTATTCCTAGGTATTTTATGCTTCTTGGTGCAATTGTGAATGGGATCAGTTTCTTTGTCTTTCTACTGCTTCATTATTAGTGTATAAGTGCCACTCTCTTGTTAATGCGAGTCTCAAAAAGAGTAACGGATGGAAAACAGTATAAAACTGCAAGAGTGGCACCCGGAAGAGACTGTCCATTAAGTAAGTTCTACATCCAGATTTAGTGAACCATTCTAGCTTCTCTCCTTTCTGAAAACTGGGACACTAGCTTTTCCTTTCCTTCTGTGAGCTACCTTAGATCCTTCCAATAATGTAAGGAAAATTGTTTTTATTTGTATTTCGAGGTTATCTAGTCTTTTTTATTAAGTATGGCTATGGATAAGAATTATGTCCTATGCCTTGCCATCAGAAAACTACTATATTAGTTATCAAATTGTTAAAGTCTCTAACTTACTCATTTACCCATCATGTTTACTAAGTGTCTGCTACATGGCAGGCACTGAGCTAAAGATGAAGACACACAGGTTGGAATAATCTAAGTACAATAGAACACTGGCACAAAGAAAGAAGTGATAAACATTCTTTGATAGATGTCCAACCATCTATAAATTAACTTTGTTAGCATCTTGCCTATATATCCATAGGGATGTTAAATGAGACTGTCATATGCTTTGCAGAAACAAAAACACATTATATCCAATGCACTGGCATGGCTTAGTCATGGTGAATGTGTGACTCTTATCAACTACATTCTTTCTTTTTTTTTTTTTTTAGTTTATTTTTTTAATTTACATTCAAGTTGGTTATCACATAGTACAACAATGATTTCAGGACTAGATTCCTTAATGCCTCTTACCCATTTAGCCCATCCCCCTCCCACAACCCCTCCAGTAACCCTCTGTTTGTTCTCCATATTTAACAATCTGTTAGGTTTTGTCCTCCTTCCTGTTTTTAAATTATTTTTGCTTTCCTTCTCTTATGTTCATGTTTTGTCTCTTAAAGTCCTCATATGAGTGAAGTCATATGATATTTGTCTTCCTCAGACTGACTAATTTCGCTTAGAATAATACCCTCTTGTTCAAGCACATTCTTTCTTTCTTTCTTTTTTTCTTTCTTTCTTTTTTTCTTTTAACATTTATTTATTTTTGAGACAGAGAGAGACAGAGCATGAACAGGGGAGGGTCAGAGAGAGGGAGACACAGAATCCGAAACAGGCTCCAGGCTCTGAGCTGTCAGCACAGAGCCCGACGCGGGGCTCAAACTCATGGACCGCGAAATCATGACCTGAGCCAAAGTCGGCCGCTTAACCAACTGAGCCACCCAGGCGCCCCAACCACATTCTTTCTTAAATGGTGAAAAATCATCTGTTCAAACTGAAGCACGTCTCAAACATTAAACTAACTTACATACTCCTGAATATTTTTTTTTAATTTTTTTTTCAACGTTTATTTATTTTTGGGACAGAGAGAGACAGAGCATGAACGGGGGAGGGGCAGAGAGAGAGGGAGACACAGAGTCGGAAACAGGCTCCAGGCTCTGAGCCATCAGCCCAGAGCCCGACGCGGGGCTCGAACTCACAGACCGCGAGATCGTGACCTGGCTGAAGTCGGACGCTTAACCGACTGCGCCACCCAGGCGCCCCACTCCTGAATATTTTTAAGGTACAATGTTACTAACAAAACAAATACTTAAATAGGGACTTAATTATCTTATTCTGAGCAAAGAGAATATGAATTTCAACTCAGAATTTAATACAGCCTTAGAGTGTGTGTATACACATACATTTCTCTCTACCTTAAGTATTTAAGAAACATTCACATACAAGTTGCAGTTTTCCCACCAGCAAGTTACTAGGCTTTGCCTATTTTCTCTAGTAGTATAAATAAGTTTTGTTACAGAATCATATGTTTTTAAAAATCAAAAATATAAAGAAGTAAAAATGAACATAATATACCAAAAGACTACTTATTCATATTCAATAAGCACTGTTGCATAACCAACTCTTGAGAAATTTTGCTCTGAGAAAACAAAGTAATGAGTTCAAGAAGTTGTAAGCTGATGAAAATTATCTAGTAAAGAGGGAAAATGGAACATTTAGAAAAAATACTGCAAAAAGGAATTTCTGTAAAAATCAGTTCTGATTTTCATCTCTAATGAAGACAGAAATTATTTCAGTAAATATACAAACAAAAATAAAAGTTCCAGAGAAAAGAAATGTTATACATTAGTACTTAAATTGATGTTGTTCTCATGTGTTCCTTACAGCGCACATGTATTTTCCTATATGCAATCTCCCACACACACTCAACCCACTTTGAAACCACACTCATTAAACCAGAGTAAAGAGGCAAATCCAAAAAATAATATGAACATGAATAATTCCTTAAGCAGAACATAAGAGGAGTATGTCATCGGCCTACCTGTAATACCTTGTGCCTCCCTCCTAAAATAAATTTAGGAATCTAGGGTCAAATTTATAAGCTTCTTTTCAAGTAAACTATTTTTCAAGTAAACTAAAGTTTGGTTAGTAATCAGTAAAACTGACAACTCCTAAAACTACGGAAGTTGGCTATTCCTAATTTAAATCATGCCACTAACTTCCCACAATTTAAAATAAAAAATATTTGTGTTTCATAATGTAATGATGTTATATAAATGTGCCAAAGTGTCTCTTGTATACTAGGCCCTGTATTATTTACTTCTTCACAGCAAGAGAGCACCATTAGCTCACAGCCCACCAGTGCCAAAATTTTACATCCAACTGCTTCTAATATAACCCAAATAAGCATATTTTTAGCCATTTAGAGCCTGTCATTTTACATTAATAAAGCTGCACTCAATAACTGCTATTCACAGTTTAGACCCACCCTGGACTATAAAAGATCATAAGCTACTGCTATTCTATGGTGCTCTTTGACCCAGAGATTTCCCATCATGCAGCTAAGTAACATAATCTAGATACATAAGTCCCTTCTCTCCCAGGGGTTCCTGTGCCCTCTTCCTGTTATAGGTATGGCCCTGCGCTGCCGGGAGGTCTCCAGCTGTTAGGGACTTACCTTTACAACCCGTCAAAGTTCTGCCTAAATAAAGCTCATATGTTCCTTCCATCTTGTAGCCATATCTTTTTTCTTATCAGCCCTAAAATCTTCAAATTTACTACAAATTTACTATCTTCAAATATACAAATGTATATTTTTTTCAGTGAAACTTTACAAAAACTGGTGGATCATTTTAAGAATGAGAAAAGCCAGGGGCGCCTGGGTGGCGCAGTCAGTTAAGCGTCCGACTTCAGCCAGGTCACGATCTCGCAGTCCGTGAGTTCGAGCCCCGTGTTGGGCTCTGGGCTGATGGCTCAGAGCCTGGAGCCTGTTTCCGATTCTGTGTCTCCCTCTCTCTCTGCCCCTCGCCCGTTCATGCTCTGTCTCTCTCTGTCCCAAAAATAAATAAACGTTGAAAAAAAAAAAAAAAATTAAAAAAAAAAAAAAAAAGAATGAGAAAAGCCAGATGTGAAGAAAAACTTTAAAAGCTAACTGAAAACTATGTAAATTTTAAAAGTCCCCACAAGAAAATTTCCATAGCCTATTCAAGTAATTTAATTCCCTGTCAACCAAATAAAAAACAAAAACAAAAGCACTTCAGCACAAATGGTACAAGTTTTCCAAGAAGCAGATGATATATCCTAAGAAGCATTGAGAGCACAGGGTCATCTTTTCCACAGGTATGGCAGGATACAATGAAGAAGGCACGTGATAGAAACACAATGCATGTTCACTGATTGAGGCCTTTGTTCTCGGCTACTATTTACTAAGGTAGAGCCCCAAGCCCTGGTCTTGCTAATCATATCATGCGCTAGGAGGACCTGCAGGAGAAATATGATCGTTTTAATCCACAACACCACCTATGTAGTATTGCAATCTAAAATGCTTAAGCTGAGGCTAACCAGGAAAAAACATTTATTTGTTTGTTTGTTTATTCATTTATTTAATATGAAATTTATTGTCAAATTGGTTTCCATACAACAACCAGTGCTCATCCCAACACGTGCACTCCTCAATGCCCATCACCCACTTAGGAAAAAACATTTAGGCAAATACAAACTGAGGGACATTTTGCAAAACAACTGACCTGGGCATTTCTATGGTGCTCTTTGACCCAGAGATTTTATGTAAACATCATAAAAGGAAAAAAGAACACACTTATCAAAAATAGAATGGACCCAAATAAATAAATCACGTGTTTGAGAGAGGAGAAATCACAACCAACACCAGATAAATACAAACAATTATGAGAATATTTTGAAAAATTATATGTCAACAAACCAGAAAATCTGGAAGAAATGGATATAAAATCCTAGAAACGTATAAACTACCAAAACTGAAACAAGAAGAAATAGAAAACTTGAACATATTGATATCTAGAAAAAAAAACTGAATCAGTAATCAAACATCTCCAAACAAACAAAAGTCCAGGGCCAGATGACTTCACAGAGGGATTCTACCAAACATTTAAAGACGAGTTAATACCTATTCCTCTCAAACTGTTCCAAAAAATACAAATGGAAGGAAAACTTCCAAACTCATTCCATGAGGCCAGCATTACCAATTCCAAACCAGATAAAGACAACACTGAAAAAGAGACTTTTTGCAACAAAATATTAGCAAACTGAATCCAACAGTACATTAAAAGAACCATTCACCATGATCAAGTGGGATTTACTCCTGGTTTGCCAGGGTGGTTCAATATTCGCAAATCAAGCAGTTTGATACAAATTGAGCATGATACACTGCGCATGGAGTCTGAAGATTGTCTCCATCTCTATCTCCCTCTCTCCCTCCCTCTTCCTCTCTCCCTCTCTCTTTCTCTCTCCCTCTGTCCCTCTCCCCTGCTAAGATGTTCTCTAACATAACATAACATAACATAACATAACATGAAATAAAACAGATAAGAACCATATGATCCTCTCAAGATGCAGAAAAAGCACTTGACAAAGTACAACATCCATTCATGATAAAGACCCTCAACAAAGTAGGTTTAGCGGGAACATACCTCAACATAATAAAGTCCATATATGAAAAACCCACAGCTAGTATCATCTTCAACGGGGAAAAACTGAAAGCTTTTCCTCTAGGGTCAGGAACAAGACAGGGATGTCCATTCTCACCACTGTTATTTAACACAGTACTGGAAGTCCTAGCCTCAGCAATCAGACAACAAAAAGAAATAATAGGCATCCAAATTGGCAAAGAAGTCAAACTTTCACTATGTGTAGATGACATGATACTCTATATAGAAAACTCAAAAGACACCACCAAAAAACTGCTGGAACTGATACACAAATTCAGTAAAATCTCAGTATACAAAATGAATATACAGAAATCTGTCTCGTTTCTATACACCGATTATGAAGATTTAAATTTTTTTTTCATTCAGTATAGTTGACACAGAATGTTACATTAGTTTCAGGTGAACTACATAGTGATTCAATTTCTCTATGTATTACACTATGCTCACCGCAAGTGTAGCTATCATCTGTCACCAAACAACACTATTACAAAAGCATTGACTATATTCTTTATGCTGTACCTTTCCCCCCCATGACTTATTTATCTCATAACTGAAAGCCTGAAAATACTTAATTTTTTGACTCCTAGACCATACCCCCACCAAAAAAAGCAATCAAACAAAAACAGCTATAAAAAGGACATTCTTGGGAAAATTAGGGATATTTGAATATGAACTAGATATATCATAGTACTAGTATCAATGGTAAATTTCTTGAGTGTAATAATTATATTGTGATCATGTTAAAGAATTTCCTTTTTCTTAGAAGACACATACTCAAATATTTAACAGTAAAGTATTAGAATGTCTAAAACTTACTCTCATGTTAAAAGCAAGGCTGGGGAGAGAACATGAGCTTAATATGGCAAAATGCTCGTAACTACTAAATTCAGGGGAAAGGATATAGGTGTTATTTATATTATTCTTGTAATCTGTGTATAGATTTGAAATTTTTCAAAATAAAAAATTAGGTAAGAAGAGTCTGATGATTTTTAAAAAAGGATTACATAGAAGAATTTATCCCAAAACCAAATTATGTTGCCATCTGCCCTTCAGTTATGGTTATAAGAGTCTTAAGTCTTTGGCCCGTGAGTCTTTCCTGTATTCTACTTCCTCTTCTTTCATTCTCTCTAAAATTTCTTCTTATTGGGTTTTCATTCTTACTAGTCTACCCCAACTGCTCCTAACTAGATCTTCAATCTTACTCAACAACACCAGACATATTTGATTAGTCCATCCTCTAAATACTTTCTTTGCTTGGTCTCCAAGACACTACTGTTTCATTTCTCTACGTGCCTCATTGGCCACAACTTTTTAGATTCTTCTGATTCTCTTCTTCACTTTATCTTTAAACATTACAGTTCCCCAGTATTCTGTCTTCGCCTCACTTCTCCATCTACAGAAATTCCTTTACTGTTCTCATCCAGCCCCGTAGTTTTAAATACCATTTGAATGCTGATGACTTCCAAATCTATGTTTGAAGCGCCAAACTCCTCAGAACTCCACATTCATGGTCGACTGCTTACCTAATATCTCCACTTGAGTCTAAGAGTCATTTTAAACTTAACATGTCCAAAATTGAATCCTTTGATTTCCTCCCCAAAATATATCCCTTCCCAAGCTTCCACATTTCTGTGAATGGCAACCACATCTCCAGAGTTATGAAGACAAAAAACCCTGAAGTCATCTTCAATTCCTTTTTTGTCTACTCTACATGCTCAACAAATACTGTCAGCTCTAACTTCAAAATATATGGCACCTTACCACTTCTCATCACACCAGGGAATATGTGAATCCAAGCTATCATTCTGTCTTCCATGGACCTCTATAGTATTCTACCAAGTCTCCTTGCTTCTGACCTTTCCCCACTATAGTTCTAGTTTCAACAAAGCAGCCCAGAATAACACTTTTAAAATTAAAAATATGTCCCTTCTCTTTCTGAAAGTTTTTAGTGACTTCCATGATCATTCAATAAAAGATAACACCCCTGACATAGCCTACAAGGCCCTACAATATTTATTCCTTTGCTGCCACTCTGGACTCATCTCCTTTTACTGACGTCACCTTCACACACTGTAGTGAAACTGTCTACCTTACTCTACCTGAACAAAAAAGGCACATTTTGCACATAAAGGATTAGAGTAGAGATAAAGCTCATGGATTAAGGGCTTGGAATAGGAGTCAGAGAAGAATGATGAAGGGAGGCCCAAGAGGAAGAATGGAACAAGAATAGCCATAGAAATTAAGGAAGAAAAAGGATACCAAAAAGAGATATATCATCAATGTAATATTTATAAGAGTGGGGGAGAAAAAATGATAAAGGAGAATTAACTCATAACAGGGAACAGAGTAAAAATACCATGTATTTAAAAAATGGGAAATCACATTAACATATTATACTGGCTATTTCTGAATGACAGTATTCTTCTAACATCCCTTGTTTTCAGATGTTTACGCTTTGTTATGGCTAGACTATCTCACTTTTGCCCTATATATCTTTAGTTTGGTCCTTTATCCAAGGGCATAGCCCTTATTTACAGGGTATGTTCCTTTAGCAATCTCAACAAAAAGTCCAAAATACTTTCCCAAGGCCCCTATAACTTGCCAGTCCTTGAACTCTAATATTTTTTTCACCAATATTAAGTGGCTGGTGAAGTCTATTCAGTTTGCTAGCTGTACTCTCTAAGATTCCTCAACTCTTACATAGCTCAAAAGAAGCTAGAACTAACTCAATTACTTAAGGGGAATTTGCAAACAGATTAAGACCCTAATTCTCTGAGGTTCTCTTCTCTCCAGGTTTTAACCTCTTACTTTCCAATCTCCCTGAGAGTTCCAAACTCCAGCCTGTTTCCTCATCCCTGAAAGACTACCACTTTCTGTTTGGAATCTGCTCCACCAGTTGACAGAAAACTGAAAAATTCTCTGTGGAAAAAAAGCCAAAATAAACATGAACTCTTCCTGTATGAATCCCTTCCTTCAAGGATCAAAATTCCCCAAGATCCTCCAAAATTTTAAAGAGACAAAGAGAGAGACCGACAGAAAGAGAGAGACCAAGAAACAAACACTTAACTATAGAGAATTAACTGATGGTTACCTGAGGGGAGGTGGATGCAGGGAGGGGTCAAATAGGTGACGGGGATTAAGGAGGGCACTTGTGATGAATCACTACATTCTACACCTGCAACTAATATTACACTATATGTTAACTAACTGGAATTTAAATAAAAACGGGGGAAAAAAGATCCTCCCTACATTGATTGCATTTCAGTACCTAAAGACAATTTTTTAATACTTTCTTCAGATTTCAGAAATATTATTTAGGACCACCAAACTGTGGGAGGTTTGCCTACTGAATTGATTCTACGTAGCTTTCTAAAATTTACATCAAAAAAACGATTTCTCTGCTTCCTTAGAGAAAGTGTGCTTCCAACAAATATGGCTGCTCTGACTCCGAAAAACTGAGAACAAACTGAGGGTTTATGGGGGGTGGGAGGAAGGGGTGGGTGGGTGATGGGTACTGAGGGCACCTGTTGGGATGAGCACTGGGTGTTGTATGGAAACCAATTTGACAATAAATTTCATAATAAAAAATTTAAAAAAAGAAATCAAACCAATTCTCTTACACATTAAAAAAAAAGAAAAACAAATATGGCTGCTCTGTATAATTATTTAAGCCATATCTCCTTTGCCTTCCAGAAACAAACTGAATTGAGGTAGAGATTTTTCTGCTAACAAAGTGGTCCTTAATTTCCTTTACAACTATTATAAACAGGGAACATTGCTCTTGGATTTAAGATGAGTCCCTGGTTATCAATCAGGAAGTGTATTATTTTGCTAGCATTTTCTGAGGTACTCTATTTCTAGATCCCTAAACATTCTATCTCCTTGTCTCATCTCACTTCCATGCAGTTTCTGTCAATTTCAGCTCTTATCAGTCTTATTACTGAACTAAGTGTTATAAATCAGGGGCATTATTTTTGAATTTTGTATTTTTGCATTATATTTTGCATTTTGAGGTGAGCTATTCACATTCAGAAATTATTATTCACATTATTAGTACTTTCAGGAATATATGCCTTCCTGGTCCAGGTCTAGACACTCTCTCTTCCTTTTTCCACACAACTTCTATACAGTCTTGATGACTTTGGCAATCCTTTCCTATAAATTTGAGATAGACTATTTGTTGCAAACGTTCACTAAAAGAGGATTTTCAAGTTTCATTTCTCTATATCCGTTTGTCTTTGATATTTTATAAAAGAAGAAGGAGAATAAAAAAAAGGTATGCTGATCGTGCATTCATATCAGAATCTTCTTACAGGCTTACTATTCCTCAATAACAAATTTTATCTTAGAATGCATACCAGTCACCTAATAATACCTCTCATCTCTAAATCCACCCTTCTAGGCACTGACTCTGAGGCTGGGATTTGCCAACTTTGCCTCACAAGCTCCTCTGTCTACTGGGGGCACCTGAAAGATACTGGGGAAAAGGAGATAAGAAGAAGTGTTTCTTGCTGTTCTATACACAGTTCCTAACCAGAGAAAATAGGTCCCAGCCTCCAGTTGTTATTGGCATTCCCAGAAACAGCCTCACTGCCGTTCTTCATATATACCAGCAACAGCCATGTGATGTTCTTACTCCTCAGATGTTTGAGCTCCGGTATCTCAAGACCCATCTTCTCAGATCCTGAGTTCTAGTATCCCCAGCCCATTATCTTTTGTATCCCCAGCCTACAGAGTATAGACTTCTTTCTGTAGTTATTATTTTTGGTTACATCAGTATTTCCTCTTTTTTTTCATTTTCAAACATGTATGTAAACAATAACCCATATTAAATTCTACCTTGTAAAGCGACTCATAAGTTCTTGTTTCCTGATTAAGCCCTAACTAAACTCTGATGCTTACTCAACCTCTGTTCAAAAACATTATTTCTAGTACCAAAAGCTATCACACTTATATAGTACCTTAAATTTTATATTTTAAAATGATAAATTCTGGAAAATAAAATCACAATTTTATAATAACACATATTTATTACTTTTAAAATTAGAGCATGACAGTAAAGAATTTCTAAAAGTCACAATGTGAATGTGCAAAAACAACAAATGTTAACACTTTGATGTATTTACATCTTGCTCTCTTCTATTCAGAGATTGTACTTGTTATCCTATCAGAACCTATTCTCAAAGTAATAAATAAATTATTAAAAACATACTGCATGCATTATGTTTTTAGAAAATTCACAACCCAGGTTACCTTTCAGGTACAGAAGAAAAGATATTAAAGTTGTCAGTATTTTAAGAAATAGTTATATTCTCAGAATTATATATTATATTATATATGATAAAGCAAACTTATTTTTGGCAGGAAAACATGTTAATAGCATATTTTATACTACAAACCAAAATGAAAAAAAGCCTTCATCCACAATCTATAAAAATTATGAATAAATTTAGTAAGGCCAACTACTCACCCCCTATTACTGACAATTGCCTTTTTCAAGTGAATATAATTTACAGGAAAGATACCCTGTAAAAGAGAAAAGATTTCCCATTAGAAAAAGCAATTTCTGATTAACATCACATATATACTAAAATAGCAGCCAGATTTCAGCATGGAAATCAACAATACAGTAGAACTCTTAATGTAGCAACCACTTTGCATATTAAGAATGCAAAACTGCACAAACTATACACATTAGATAGGAATTTCACTGTCATTTGCACTCAGAGTCTATCTTCAGGTGAAAACTGTGATCTTAAGCAACAACCAAAAAGATTATTTTAAGTTACAGATTGGAAATATTCCACCTAATCACTCTCAGGATATAGACTTATATACAAAGTTTGGCATGTATCTACAAAACTATCCCCTAACCAACAACTTATACATTACCCAGCTCTGAGCTAGAGAAACAATTCTCGGACTCTGACAAACATTTATATTCACCAGAATGAACCAATTTGGAAGTTTCCATAAATATTTCTCTTTTTATTCTTTCTAAATAGTTTCCATTTTGATATTTGCCATAATTTGATTTCAATTCCTAAGGTACAAAAAGATGTATTGTTTTAAAAAAAATGAAGTTTTGCAATCAGTGTTTCGTTATTTTTCCCTGATGTATGAATCCCTTCAAATACAACACAAATGGTCTCAATTCTTTTATATATACTCTTTGGCCCACATCACTACCAAAAATAAATCTATACCACACAAGGCCATCAGCAACTACACTACAGTAATTCATTTTATAGTTTTCAGTATACAGATATTTCACCTCCTTGGTTAAATTTATTCCTAACCATCTGCTTGTTTTCAATCCTATTTTGAATAGCACTGTTGCCTGCATTTCTTTTTCAAATATTTCATTGTTAGAGAGTAAGAAACACAACTAAATTCTGTGTGTTAATTTTATATCCTGCAATTTTACTGAATTAACTGATTAGTTTCAGCAGGTTTTTGGTGGAGTCTTTAGGATTTTCTAGATATATCAAATCATCTGCAAACAAATACAATTTTACTTCTTCCTTTCTGATTTAGATGCCTTCTGTTTCCTTTTCTCACCTGACTGCTCTGGCTAGGACTTCCAGTACTATGTTGGCCAGGAGTGGTGAAAATGAGGATTCTTGTCTTGTTTCTCATCTTAGAGGAAAAACTTTCATTTCAAACCCATTTACCATTGAGTATGACATCAGCTGTGGGTTTGTCATATGATGGCCTTTTTTATGTTGAGATATGTTCCTTCTAAACCCACTTTTCTGAGAATTCTATTCATGAAAGGATTTTGTATTTTGTCAAAATGGTTTTTCTGCACCTACTGAAATGATTACATGATTTTTATCTTTCATTCTATCAATGAGGTGTATCACATTAATTAGTTTGATAATGTTGAACCATCCTTTCATTCCTTGGATAAATCCCATTTTATCATGGCATAAAAGCCTTTAAATGTACTATTAAATTTGGATTGTTAAAATTTTTTGAGAATTTTTGCATCTGTATTCATCAGGGATACTGTCTTTGGTTTTCTTTTTCATTTAGCATTCTTATCTGGCTTGGGTATCAGGGTATTACTGGCCTAATGAACTCAGCCTGGAAGTGTTTCCTCCTCTTCAATTTTCTGCAAGAGTTAGAGAAGAATTGGTATTAATTTTTTAAAGTTTGGTAGAATTCACCAGTAAAGTCATCAGGTCCTGAACTTTCTTTGTTGGAAGAATCTGATTGCTGATGCAATCTCCTTACTCATTACTGGATCATTAATATTTTTTTTTTATTTTTTCCTGATTTATCCTTAGTAGGTTACATGTTTCTAGGAATTCATCCATTTCCTCTATATTATCCAATTTGTTGGCAAATAATTGTTCATGGCATTCTCTTATAATCCCTTGTATTTCTGTGGTACCATTTTTTTTTTTTTTTTTTTTTGGTGAGAGAGAGAGAGGGCAAGCAAGGGAGGGCAGAGAGGTAGAGGGGGAGAATCTTTAAAGTTTTTAAAATATTTATTTATTTGGGGGAGCGCACAAGCGGGGGAGGGGCAGAGAGAGGATCTAAAGCAGGTTCTGTGCTGACAGGCCAACAGCAGCAAGCCTAATGCAGGACTCAAACTAATGAACCCGCAAGATCATGACCTGAGCCGAAGTGGCTCAAATGACTGAGCCACCCAAGTGCCCCAAGGGAGAGAGAATTTTTTTTTAATGTTTTATTTTTGAGACAGAGAGAGAAAGAGGTGGGAGTGTGAGCAGGGGAGGGGCTGAGAGAGAGGGAGACACAGAATCCAAAGCAGGCTCCAGGCTTGGAGCTGTCAGTACAAAACCTGAATCGAAGCTCAAACCACGAACTGCAAGATCATGACCTGAGCCAAAGTCAGACACTCAACCAACTAAGCCACCCAGGCACCCCAAGAGAAAATGTTAGGCAGGCTCCACACCCAGTGCAGAGCCCCACGTGGGTCTCTATCTCAGGACCATGCAATCATGACCTGAACCAAAATTCAAGAGTCGGATGTTTAACCAAGCCACCCTTCTGTGGTATCATTTTTAATGCTTCCTATTTTATGTCTCATTTTGAGTCTTTCCTTTTTTTCCCTTTAATCTAAGCGTTTGTCAATTTTATCTTTAAAAAAAAAAAAAAAGACAGCTCTCAGTTTTGTTAATCCTTTTTTTTTTAGTATTTATTTATTTTTGACAGAGAGAGAGACAGAGTGGGAGCAGGGGAGTGGCAGAGAGAGAGGGAGACACAGAATCCGAAGCAGGCTCCAGGCTCTGAGTCATCAGCCCAGAGCCTGATGTGGGGCTCAAACTCACAGACCGCGAGATCATGACCTGAGCCTAAGTGAGACGCCCAACCGACTGAGCCACCCAGGCGCCCCTGTTAATCCTTTTATAGTTTTCTGGTCTCTATTTCACTTTTCCAACTCTGATCTTTATTTCCTTCCATCTGCTGAATTTGAGCATAGTTGGTTCTTTTTCTAGTTCACTGAGGTGTAAAGTTGGGTTATTTGACATTTTCTTTTTTCTTATTGTAAGGCATTGATTATTATAAAATGGTCTCTTAACACTGGAGCAACCCATAGGCTTTGGTATGCTGTTTCCATTTTCATTTGTATCAAGATATTTTTTAATTTCCTTTTTGATTTTCTGACCCACTGCTTGTTCAGAACTGTGTTGTTTAATTTGCACATATTTGTGAATTTTCCAGTTTTCTTCCCATTATTGATTTCTACTTTTATACCATTGTGGTCTGAAAAGATACATAGTATAATTTCAATCTTCTTAAATTTGCTAAGTCTTGTTATGTGGCCTATCATATGATCTATTCTGAAGAATGTTCCATCTTCAGTTGAGAAGAATGTATATCCTGATGCTGGTGAATGAAGTGTTGTATCTATGTCTGTGAGATACATTTGGTCTGAAGTTCAGTTCAAGTCAAGTGTTTCCTTGTTGATTTTGTCTGAATAATCTATTGCTGAAACGGAAGTAATGAAGTGTCCTTTTACTATTGTATTATCATCTAATTTTCCCTTCAAATCTGTATCTGTTTAATATATTTATTACATACTAATATATTAGTTTTTGATGCACCTATAGATATGATTGCTATATCTTCCTGATGAGCTGATTCCTTTATCATTATACAATGACCTTCTTGGTCTCTAGTCAACAATTTTTATCTTAAAGTCTATTTTACCTGGAGTAAATATAACTACCTATGCTCTCTTCTGGTTTTCACTTGCACAAAATATCATTTCCTATCCCTTTACTTTCAACTTATGTATGTCCCTAAAGGTGAAGTAAGTCTCTTAAAGGTGGTATGTAATTAATAGGGCCTTGTCTTTTAATCATTCTAGCTACTTTAGGCCTGTTGATTAGGGAATTCAATTCATTTACATTTAGAGTAATTATTGATAGGTAAAGAATTACCATCTTGTTGTTTCCAGTTGTTCTATAGCTGCCTTGTTCCTTTTTTCATCTCTTGGCTGCCTTCCTTTATGAACTGATGATTCTCCATGGTGGTATGCTTTGATTCCCATACCTGTATCTTCTGTGATTCTACTATAGGTTTTTGCTTTGTGGTTATCATGGTATTTATGTAACACAACTTGTAACAGTCTATTTTAAGCCAGTAACAACTTAATTTTGATCATATACAAAAACTCTACTCTTTTACTCTCCCCTGCTCTTACTGTTTTCGATGTCACAATTTACCTATACTTTGAATTATTAGAGCTATAGTTTTTTAAACACTCTCATCTTTTAACACTAGAGCTAATATATCACCATATTATAGTATTAGAGTATTTTGAATTTGAGTATATACTTACCTTTACCAGAGTTTTATATTTTCATTTTTTCATGTTACTAATTAGGATCCTTTCATTTCAGCTTGAAGAACTCCTTTCAGCATTGCTTGTAAGGCAGGTCTAGTGATGATAAATTCCTTCAGCTTTTGTTTAGCTGGGAAGTTTGTATCTCTCTTTAATTTCTGAAGGACAGCTCTGCTAGGTAAAGTATTCTTGGTTGGTGTGGTTCTTTTTTCTTTCACCACTTGGAATAATTATCTCTCTCTCTTCTGGCCTGTAATATTTCTGCTGAGAAATCCACTGACAGCCTAATCAGGGGTGGGAGTACTTTGTAAGTTACAAATTTTGTTTCTCTTGCTGCTTTTAAGATCTCTCCTTGTCTGTAACTTTGACAGTTTTATTATAATGTCTCTTAGAAGGGATTTCTTCACGTTCAGTTTATCTGGTGGCCTATTAACTTCATGAACTTGGATGTCCGAATTTCTCCCTAGATTTGGGAAGTTATCAGCCATGAATATGCTTTCTGCCCTCTTCTTCTTCTTCTTCTTCTTCTTCTTCTTCTTCTTCTTCTTCTTCTTCTTCTTCTTTTAGAACTTCAATGATTCACAAATTGGTCCTACTGATAGCTGCCAATGATCATAAAGGCTTTCTTCACTCTTCCTCATTTTTTTTTCTTCTTTTCTAGTCAGTTCTCCTCTGACTGGATAATTTTAAAGTTCCTATCTTTAATTTCACTTATTTTTTTCTTCTGCTTCATCAAGCCTGCTGTTGATGTGCTCTACTGCATTTTTTTTACCATTTCATTCATTGAATACTTCAACCCCAGAATTTCTGTTTGGTTCTTCTTCATTATTTCTAATTCTTTGATAAATTTTTCATTTTGTTAATGTATTATTTTCCTGATTTAAATGAACTGTCTCTCTGGGTTTTCTTTAGCTCATCAAATTTCCTTAATACAGCTCTTTGAATTCTTTATCAGAAAAATTGTACATCTCCATGTCTTTGGATTAGTTACTGGAAAAAATTTTATGATCCTTTCGTGGTGTTTATTTCCTTGGTTTTTCATGTTTCTTGGAAGTTTTGTGTTATGGTGTTCACATTTGAAGTAGCAGTCACCCCCTCCAGTCTTTACTAATTCCCACCAGGGTAGAAATACCTTCCAATGTCCCTCCTAGAGACTCTGCAAAATTCTCAGACCTTCCACGAACCCGCTCCAAGCTTCTTGCTCACTTTTGTGGCAGAATTCTTCAGCACGTATGCCTTTATTGATCCTATAATGCACCAGGTTGAGTGCTGACAGCCTCTCTCATGTTTTCCCAAGAGTGGCACTAAAGCTCAAGTTTGTGGTCTCTGGACTACAGACTCTGTGTGCTTTCTGTATATACTCATGAGCAGTGTTCCAAAGCTGGCTCTTGCCACCACCTTAAAGAGTATGCACAGTAAGCCAGCTACAGTGTGGGCGGGTGTGTGTAGGTGAGACACACAAAGCACTGAGGATGTCTATGGGCCTATGGGGGAATCCGGAGTGGGGGGCTTTCCCAGAAGTTAATGGGTGGGCTTCTTGATAGAGTCTACTGCACAGTAGGCTCTGCGTCTATTTAATGCCACCCAAAAATTCTACGTGCCACTTTCCCAAACTCTTTCCACCTCTCAATCATGGAACTCCCAATTTAGGACTCTGAATATGGCAAGACAGAAATGAGCCTCTCTGGCAGCTGGAAAAGCTGGATGCTCACTTTCATGCTCTCTCTTGCCCTCAGGGAGAAATCATGGGTCTAAAAAGATCTCCTTTGGTCTTTATCTATTGCTACCTTTTGGTAAAGTTGACGCAGGTAAAGTGAAATTATTCCTATTACCCACTCCAATGTCAAACTCTTATTTTCTGCTCCAAAAGAGTGCTGGGTCTTCACCTATAGAAACCTATACATCAACAAATGTTTCCTCATCCAATGGTTACCCAAGGGTAACCAAGGGTCTGAAGAACCCAAGGGCCTTCAGAAGCTCCCAGATGACAACACAGTCACCTCACGGTACACAGCTGACTGAGGTCTGTATATTACTCAATGCACAGTTGGGTGAGACTTCTCTGGGTCCCCTGTGTACAGAATATTTGTTGTTGAGGGTGAGGACAAAAACTAGGGACATCTTATAGCACCCTGATGCTGACATCAAGTCTACCAGTAATGCATTTTATATTTCAGCCCATAATAAAAGATAACCTATACCAACAGGAAATCCTAATACAGGGAAATATGGACTTAAAACGGATAAAACACATAACTGCATGTAACCAAAACTAAATGATGACAGCCCATTATCTATAAAGGAAGAATAATAAAAAGTTAAAAAGATACAGGATTAGCATGTGCTTCCAGGAAGATGAATAAGACATAGTTTTCACCATTCCTCCTAAGTACAATGAAAAACTCCGGGCATTATAAATATAACAGAGACATATATGTAATATATATGTAAGTATATAGATATTTCACACATATAACATGTATAACATATACAAAGCATATGATATATATCATATATTAAAAACTCTAGACATAAATACATCTTATAAAAACAGGAAGAGTCTGAAAAGTAGAGGGGAAAGGTGGACCAACTAGGGACCTTGGGATGCAAGAAAGAAGACAGTGGTGAATTCCCTAGATTTTCTTTTACCTTATACATCTGCTATTTGAATCTGATAAAGCTAGAAACCTAGAAACACCAATAGGCACAAACAAAAAAAAGAATGTTCTCTCTAGTCTTAAGAACCAGGAAAGAGTCAGCATGTCAACAAAGAAAACTTTTCAATAATAACTACTACATTGCTTCCAAACATCGACCCTCTCCCCCAAAAAAGCTGTGGCCCAACTCCCACCCACACAAGGAAGGTCAACTGGAAAGAATGGACTTCTACCTTTATTGGGCTATAATAACACACCTGGACCTTGCAATGGAATAGTGTCTGAGAAGGCCAAGTTAGGAGTCAAGACTTTCTACCCAAGTGGGCAATAACAAGCCCCCACCACTCAGTGGCAGTGGAGCCCACCTGAACTTCTGCCCCTAATCAGCATTAATGAGACTCCTCCATCATTCCACTGTGGTGTCCAAAGAGGCCTAAGACAGAGTAGGAGCTTTCACCACTGCTAAGCAGTAACAAGACTACCACCCTCCTCCTGGTGTCATCAGAGACCACATGGGGAACAGAAGGCAATGCTTTCCAGCCACTAAATAATCAGTGGAAGACTACTAGGAAGGTACAATTCCTACACCTAATCAACAATAACAGGAGTGTGCACCCTTCAGTGTCAATGGAGGCTGAGTGGGTAACATGGCCCTCAGCCCCCACTTAGCAATAATGAGGCAAACCCTCTCCTTCTCCTACAGCAGCATTGTCAAGAAAAGCCAAATAAAACAAAAGGCTTAAATAAGAAGCAATATCTCATAACATAATGCCCAAAGTTCCAGGTCCATACCAAGAACCAGGAAGATCTGAAATTGAATGGGAAAAAAAAGCAATACATGCCAACACAAAGAAAACAAAGATATTAGAATTATCTGAAAATATTTTAAAGGAGCCATCATAAAAATGTTTCAGTGAGCAATTACAAATATGCATGAAACCAATGGGAAGAAAAAAACTACAGAGTCTCAGCAAAGAAACAAAAACATTTCAACAAAGAAACAAAAATGTTGAATGGTCTAAACAGTAGAATGGAGGAGGCATGGGAAAGAAGCAGTGAGCCATAGTCAGAAAAATTTGAAATAACACTTGGAATGTGATATTATGATGTAATAAGAAATATATATTTCTTCATCTCCAGTCCCTAACACAAAAGTTTCTAAAACTCTTTGAAGGATAGAAGCATCTTTTGTTATTCATGATGAGTCCCTTTCAACCCTACTGGGGATTATACTAATGAGGTGACCCTTGGTGGGCCCCCAGATAGCTTCAGAATGGGAGATGCCAGAGGAATCATGCAATTAGAGGGTCGGTACTTTCAGCTCCACTCTCCAACCCACAGGGAGGAAAGAGGAGCTGGAGACTGAGCTAATCACCAAGGGCCAGTGATGTCATACATCATGCCTTCATAATGGAATTCTGATAAAAACAAACAATAGGGTTTAGAGAGCTTCCAGGCTAATGAACACATCAAGTTACTATGTCAAGAAGGACATAGAAGCTCCATGTCCCAGTCTACAAACCTTGCCGTAAGCATCTTTTCTATTTGGCTGTTCCTAAGTTGGATCCTTTATAATAAACTGATAATAGTAATTAAGTTGTCTTCCTGAGTTCTGTGAGCTGTTCTAGCAAATAATTAAACATGAGAAGGGGATCATAGGAACCCTCAATTTATACTAGTTGATCAGAAGTATAGAAGTCTAGGACTTGAGATTGGCATCTGAAGTGAAGATGGTCTTGTGGGACTGAGCACTTAACATGTGGGATCTGACCCAGAGTTAGTGCCAGAAATGGACTGAATTTTGGACACCCAGCGGGTATCCAGACATCTGTAGAATTGGTTGTTGGTGTGGAAAACCCTGCAACTTTTTATTTTAGAAGTGTTGGGAGACTAAACAATAAAGAGAAAACAGACTTAAAAAAAAAAAGAGAGACTCAGGGACCTGTATGACTATGGCAAAAACAAAACAGAATCTAACATTCTTATTATCAGGTCCTAGGAGGAGAGAAGAAAGAAAAAAGGCAAGGCTTAGAATGTACATGAACAGAACAAATCCTAGTGACAATATGAAGCAATAAGAACTCTCACCCATTGCTGGTGAGAATGCAAAATGGTACAGCCACGTTGGAAGACAGTCTGGAAGTTTCTTATAAAATTAATATACTCTTACCATACAATCTAACAACTGCATGCATTGGTAATTACCCAGTGAATTGAAAACTTATGTCCACACAAAAACCTGTACACAAATGTTTATAGCTGCTTAATTTGTAAATGCCCAAACTTGGAAGCAATCAAGATATCCTTCAATAGGTGAATGAAGAAACAACCTATACTCTATCCAGACAACAGAATATTATTCAGCAATACAAAGAAATGAGCTACTGGGGTGCCTGGCTGGCTCAGTTAGTGAAGTGTGTAACTCTTGATCTCAGGGCTGTGGGTTCAAGCTCCATGTGGGTGTGGAGACCACTTAAAAAAAATAACACCTTTAAAAAAATCAAAAATAAATAAATGACCTATCAAGCCACCAGAAGACATGGAGGAATCTTAACTGCATGTTGCACAGAGAAAGAAGTCAATCTGAAAAGTCTACAGTCTATATGATCCTAAGTAACATTCTTTAAGAGGCAAATTATAGAGGCAGTAAAAAGATCAGTGGTTGCCAAAAGTCCTGGAGGATAAGAAAAGGGATGAATAGATGGGTATTTTTAAGGCAATGAAACTATTCTTATGAGACTGTAATGATAGATACATGACATTATGCATTTGTCAAAACCATAAAACACAAAGAGTGAACCTTGATGTAAACTATAAATAATATTAGGAGTGTATAAATACTGGTTCATTAAATGTAATAAATGTACCACACTAATGCAGAATGTGAATAAGAGGAGAAGCTGAAAGAGGAAGGAGGGCTCCATGTACTTTCTGTACAATTTTTCTGTAAACCTAAAACTGTTCTAAAAAATAAAGTCTAATAAAACTTAAAATTTTTAAAAATGACAGAAAACTTCCCAAATTTAGCAAAAGACAAAACCTCCATATTGAAGAAGCTTACCAAACCCCAAACAGAATAAACCAAAAGAAACACATACCAAGACACAACATACTTACATTTCTGAATACTATAGGGAAAAGAAAAGAAAAGAAAAGAAAAGAAAAGAAAAGAAAAGAAAAGAAGAGAAAAGAAAAGAAAAGAAAAGAAAAGAAAAGAAAAGGAAAAAAAGTAGCAAGAGAGAAACAATACCCAACCTCAAGTGGAAAAAAAATTCAAATGACAGTGAATTTTTCACTAAAACGAGAGAGGATGAGCATCACTACTCACAGTAGCCAAACATGGAAACAATTCAAATCTCCATCAACTGATAAGCAGACAAATATACTGTGGTATAGTCATAAAATGGAATGTTATTCGGACATAAAAGCAATTAAGTACAAATATATGTCACATCAATAAATAATCTTGAAAACATCATACTGAGTAACAGAAGTCAGACACAAAAGGCCACGAAAGTATCCAGAATAGGCAAACCCACAAAGACAGTAGTTGTCAAGGGCTGGGGGGAAAGGGGAATTGGTATAAGGGTTCATATTTGGGGTGACAAGAAGATTTTGGAATTAGATAGTGGTAATGGTTGTAAAACACTAGGAATGTACTAAATGTCAACACAGAAGATACTGTGTTATGTGAATCTTACCACTATTTTTTAAATTTTATAATATAACTGTAAAATTTTAAATTTTATAATACCAAATATTTTTAAATTTTTATTAATAAAACATAAGGAACAAAAGGAAGTGGCAAAAAGTTCTCACTGCTGAAAGAAAATAACTACTGGGGTGGCTGGGTGGCTCAGTCGGTTGGGTGTCCAACTTCAGGTCAGGTCATGATCTAGCAGTTTGGGAGTTCGAGTCCTGAGTCAGGCTCTGCGCTAACAGCTCAGAGCCTGGAGCCTGCTTCGGATTGTGTGTCTCCTCCTCTCTGCCCCTCCCATGTTCATGCTCTGTCTCTCTCTGTCTCTCAATAATAAATAAATGTTATAAATTAAAAAAAAAAATAACTGTTAACTTAGAATCCTATACCCCCTGGAAATATTCTTTGGGAATGAAAGAGAAGTCAGGAGATTTTCAGATGAAAGAAAACTAAAAGAATTTGTTACCAGCAGATCTAGCCTAAAAGAAGAGAAAATTCTCTAAATATAAGAAAAATGGTAAAACAAAATAATCTTGAAACATCAGGGAGAAAGAAAAAAGAAGGTAAGCAAAAACGTGTGGAAATATGATTGACTTTCATCCTCTTGAATTTTTAAGATTATGTATGATGGTTTGAAAAATTAAAAATTATAACAGTATCTGTTGTGGTTCATGTATGAGAAAAAATATTTGACACACTTGTAAAGAGAAAAGTAAACAAATATAAAGAGAGACAAGTTTTCTACAATTCACACAACCAGAAAAATGGCAATTCCAATACACTGTAATGAGTTCCTCATTCACAATATAATACCTAGGAATAACCACTAAAAAGATCTACAAAGACATATACTCAAAAACACTACAGATACATTAAATTGGAATTCTCAAGAAATGCTCTGGGGTGCCAGGATGGCTCAGTCGGTTAATCATTTGGCTTCGGCTCAGGTCATGATCTCATGGTTCATGGGTTCAATCTGCATCAGGCTTTGTGCAGACAGCTCAGAGCCTGAAGCTGCTTCAGATTCTCTGTCTCCCTCTCTCTCTCTGTCCTCCCCACCCCCCACTCTCTGTCTCTCTCAAAAATAAATAAAAACATTTTTAAAAATTTTAATGTTCAAGTAACCCACAAGGAGGAGGAAAAAGAAAGCAGAGAAAAGAATAATAGAAATAAAAAAAATAAAGGGGCCCTTGGATGGCTCAGTTAGTTAAGTGTCCAACTTCAGCTCAGGTTATGATCTCACAGTTCGTGAGTTTGAGCCCCGTGTTAGGCTCTGTGCTGACAGCACAGAGCCTGGTGCCTGCTTTGAGTTCTGTGTCTCCTTCTCTCTCTCTGCCCTCCCCTCCTCACATTCTCCCTCTCTCTCAAAAATATATAAATATTAAAAAAAAATTTTTTTAATCAAAAAATAAAATGGAAGACTTAATAACAAATCAATAATGACATTAAATGTAGATAATCTCAATAAATTAGTTAAAAGACACACAGCCAGAGAAATTATAAAACATGACCTAATAATATGTTGTTTACAAAAAACTAACTACAAATTTAACTATAAATACAACATCCTAGGCAAATTAGAAATATAAGCATGAAAAAACATGCAAAAGTTAATGAAAAAAAGCAATAATTAATATTAAAATAGATGCCAGAATAATTTTTTTCTTCTGACACAAAAATGGAACATTATATAATGATACAAAGTCAATTACCAAGAAAACACAGCAATCATAAATGTATATGCACTAAATAATAGAGCTACACAATGTGTGAAGCAAAACTGACAGAAATAAAAATAGACAACTCTACAATTATAGTCAGAGACCTACAGAACTAAACAGAAAAAGAGCAATGATAAAGAACTCAACACTACCACTGACCAATAGGATCTAGTGGCATTCACAGAATAATCCACTCAACAAAAGCAGATACACATTCTTTTCAAGTGCACATATGACTCATACCAAGATATATCATGGGCAAAAACACAAATGTCACAAATTTAAAACAATCAAAATCATACACAGAATGTTTCCTTCAACCACAATAAAATCAAACTGGAAATAAATAACAGAAGGATAACAGAAAAATCTTCAAATGCTTAGATATAAAAAAAAATATTCTAAATAATCCATGCATCAGGGGCACGTGGGTGGCTCAGTTCATTGAGCATCTGATTCTTGATTTTGGCTCTGGTAATGATCTCACAGTTCATGAGATAAAGCCCTGAGTTGTGCTCTGTGCTGAGAGTGCAGAGTGTGCTTGGGATTCTCTCTCTCTACCCCTTTCTCTCTCTCTCAAAGTAAATAAACATTTAAATAGTCCATACACATCAAAGAGAAATTTTCAGAGCAAATAAAAATTCCACTGAACTGAATTAAGATGACAATATAATATATCAAACTTTTGGAACACAGGTAGAGAAATGCTGAAAGGAAATTTATTGGCATTAAATGCATATATTATTATTTTGTTGTTTGTTTCAACTTTTTATTTACATTGTAATTAGTTAACATGTAATGTAATATTGGTTTCAGGAGAAACTTCAGGCTCATCATAAGTGTCCTCCTTAAAACCCATCACCCATTTAGCCCATTCCTTGCCCACCTCCCCTCCAACAACCCTCAGTTTGGTCTCTATAGTTAAGAGTCTCTCATGGTTTGCCTCCCTCTCTTTTTTTCCCCTTCCCCATGTTCATCTGTTTATTAAATTCCACAGGAGTCAGAATGACTAAAATTAACAACTCAGGAAACAACAAATATCAGTGAGGATGTGGAGAAAGGTGAACCCTCTTAACACTGTTGGTGGGAATGCAAACTGGTGCTGCCACTCTGGAAAACAGTATGGAGCTTCCTCTAAAAGTTAAAAATAGAACTACTCTATGACCCAGCAATTGCACTACTAGGGATTTACCCAAAAGATACAAAACTACTGATTCAAAGTGTCACGTGCACCCCAGTGTTGATAGCAACATTACCAAAAATAGCCAAATTATGTAAAGAGCCCAAAAGTCTATCAACTGATGAATGAATAAAGCTGTGGTATGTGTGTGTGTGCTTGTGTGTGTGTGTGTGCTTGTGTGTGTGTGTGTCTATGTAATAGAGTATTAGTCATAAAAAACTGAAATATTTCCATTTGCAATGGCATGGATGGAGCTAGAGTGCATTATGCTAAGTGAAATAAGTTAGAGAAATACAAATGTATATATTGACTCAGGTATGATCTCGTGGTTCATGACTTTCAATTCTGTGTCATGAGCTGCGGATTCTGTGTCTCCTCTCTCTCTCTGCCCCTCTCCCACTCATATTTTGTCTCTCTGTCTCTCTCAAAACTAAATAAAACATTAAATTTTTTAAAAAAAAAGGAGAGGCTCCTGGGTGGCTCAGTCATTTAAACATCCAACTCTTGATTTCAGCTCATTCGTGGGACTGAGCCCCACTTTGGGCTCTGTGCTGTCAGATTCTCTCTCCCCCTCTTTCTCTGTCCCACCCCCATACATGCATGCATACACTTCCTCTCTTGTGCAAAATAAACATTAAAAAAAAAAAAAAAAGGAAAATGCATGGGGTGCCTGGCCAGCTCAGTCAGTAGAGCATGAGACCCTTGATCTCAGGCTTGAGTTCAAGCCCCATGTTAACCACAGAGCCTACTTAAAAAAAATAAGTAAATAGAATTTTTAAAATTTTTTTCAAAAATTAAAATAAAAAGGAAAATTGCAAATCAATAATCTAAGCTCTCTCCTCAAGAAATTAGAAGGACAGGTACCTCAATGGCTCAGGAGATTGAGCATCCTACTCCTGACTGGCTCAGGTCATGATCTCAGAATTGTGGGATCAAGCCCCACGTTGGGCTCCATACTGAGCACTGAGCCTGCCTAGGATTCTCTCTCTCTTTTTCTGCCCCTCTCCCCCATTCACACTCTCTCCCTAAAATAAATAAAAATGAAAAAAAAGAAATTAGAAGGAAAAGAGCAAAATAAAACGAAAGTGAGCAAAAAGAACAAGAGAGTAAAAATCAACAAAATTTAAACAGAAAAACAACAGAAAAATCAAGGAGATATAAAGCTGGTCTTTGGAAAGATCAACAGGACTAATTTATTTTTTTTATTTTTTAGCATTTATTTTTGAGAGAAAGACAGAGTGCGAGAAGGGGAGGGACAGAGAGAGGCAGACACAGAATCCGAAGCAAGCTCCAGGCTCTGAGCTGTCAGAACAGCTGGCTCAAACCCACAAACTGTGAGATCATGACCCGAGCTGAAGTTGGATGCTTAACCAACTGAGCCACCAGGCGCCCCATAACTAATTTCTACCAAGACTAACAAAGAAAAAAACATATAAGACACAAGTTATCAATATCAGGAATGAAATGGGATATTACACATACATTAAAAGGATAATAGAGGAATACTTCAAAAACTCTACATACATAAATAGATGACATACATGAAATGGATCAATTCCTTTTAAAATACAAACTACCATAACTCAATCAATATAATATATATATATATATATATATATATATATATATATATATATATACAGTTAGTCATTGAATAACACAGGGTTGGGGCACCAATCCCCCACACAGTCAAAACCCGATATATAATGATGACCTCTCAAAAATTTAACTATTATTAGCCTACTGTTGACCAGAAGCCTTACTGACAATATGAACAGTCAATTAACACATATATTGTATGTTATATTATAGAGTGTATTCTTACAATAAAGTAAGCTAGAGAATAATATTATTAAGGAAATCAGAGGGAAGAGGAAACAAATTTACAGTACTGTATTGTATTTATCAAAAATTCACATAGAAGTGGACCCAGGCAGTTCAAACCCATGTTATTCAAGGGTTAACATAATTTGACTAGCTTGACTAGACCTATAACTATTAAGGAAACTGAATTCATATTTTAAAACTCCTAAGAAAAAGATTTTCATACCTAGATGGCTTCACTGCTTCATTCTATTAAATGATTGAAGAGTGAACACTACTTCTACACAATCACAAAAGAGAAAAATAAAAACATTTTGCAATTCATTTTATGAAACCAGTATTACTCTGATACCAAAATCAAAGATAGTATAAGAAAACTATAGCCTCATATCCCTCATGAATATAGATATAAAAATTCTTAACAAAATGTTATCAAATAGAACATCCAATATATAAGAGTTATGCATGAGTTTTATTTTAGAGATGCAAGTTATTTTCAATATTCAAAAACCAATCAATGTAATCTACCAAATTAAATCTAATGAAAAAAAACCACATAATAATATTAATGCATAAAAAGCATATGACAAACTTCAACACCAATTCATGACAAAAAGAAAACTCTCAGGAAAAAAAGCAAAAAACATCAGAGAAGTACCATAAGCAAAATGGAGAAGGAGTTCTCTATCATTTTCCCACCAATAAACTACTTTTAATAATCAACCACAGACAAGAATGACCTTGTGGAAGTTCAGAAGTTCCAGCACACTGTTGGAGAAAAAAAGCAAATCTGAGACTAGATGCACTGAAGAGGGTAAGAAGAACAATTTCACTTTACCTGCATTATCCCTCACGAGGCAGCCCAGATCACTGCCAAGATAGAACTTCTAGATCTGTGATTTCTTCCATGGGGGAATATGAGAGCAACTGAGTGAGCACCTGGCTTCCTCAACTTTGTGGGATGCTGCTGAAGAGGCTCATTTCTTTCTCACCCTATCCAGAATACCGAAGTGTACTACACAACTGTAGGGCAAGAAGGGGCTAGGAGAGCAGTCAGGGCTCCCAAAAGACATAAAAGGATCCAACTAATCACTTTACAGGCTCCATCAAGAAGTCTATCCATGAGCCAATGGGGACACCTCACCTGTAAACCTTCCCAACTGGTGCAATGGCACCTTCAACATGCTGTGCACCTCCCAACTCCCCAACTCCATGGCCAGCTCCTTGTGTGTACCACCAAGGGCAACAACAAATGTAACCCTTTGTAGATGGTTTCTGAACACATGCAGAAAGTCACCCAACTCCTTAGGACTTGGAAAAAGCACAGAAACTTGAACATTCAGCACCACTTTAGGTAAAGCAAACAAGAGACTGTTAGCAACTGGCCTGATTTTACAGGATTGAGAGAATGCACACAATCTTGAGAAATCCATTCCAAAAAGGAGTATGCAGTGTGGAGCAGGTACCTTCAAAAGAAAGGTCTAAGATAGCTTCAGAATACCCATCCAGGATGACAAAAGGTATTTCTCTACCAAAGACAGTGAGTAAAAATGGAGGAAGTGACTGCTTCTTCAAACGCAAAAAAAGAAATGCAAGACTTCAAGGAACATGAAAAATAAAAGAACCATGATACACCAAAAGAACACATTTTTTCTAGTAACCAAGCCCAAAGAAGCAGATATGCAATTTGCCCAACAAATAATTCAAAGTAGTTGTTTTTAAAAAGCTCAGGGACTGGGGCGCCTGGGTGGCTCAGTCGGTTGAGCGTCCGTCCGACTTCAGCTCAGGTCATGATCTCGCAATTTGTGAGTTCAGGCCTCGCGTCAGGCTCTGTGCTGACAGCTCAGAGCCTGCAGCCTGCTTCCAATTCTGTGTCTCCCTCTCTCTCTGCCCCTCCCCTGCTCATATTCTGCCTCTCTCTGTCTCTCAAAATTAAATAAATGTTTAAAAAAATTTTTTTTAATAAAATAAAATAAAAAGCTCAGGGACTTACAAGAAAACACTTCAGAAAGACCACTAAACAAAATCAGGAAAACAATACACAAACAAAATGAGTTCAACAGATACACAGAAATCATAAAAAGAAAACAATTTTGGAGCAGAAGATTACAATAAATTAAATGAAAAATGTAAAAGAAAGTGCCAAAAGCAGACTACATCAGCAGAAGAAAGAATCAGCGAGATTAAAGATAGGAAGTCTGAAATTATCTAGCCAGAAGAGAACAAAGACAAAAGAATGAAAAAGAGTAAAGAAAGTCTATGTGAATTATGGGATGCCATCAAGGGAAACAATCCATGCATTACTGCAGTTCCAGAAGGAGAAAGGAGAAAAAAAGGAACAGAAATCTGATTCAAAGAAATAATGGCTGAGAAGTCCCCAAATCTGGGGAAAGATCTGAATATCCAAGTTCATGAAGCTAAGTCTCCTAAAAATATCCAACCCAAAAAGATCAATTCAAAGACACATTGTAATAAAACTGACTAAAATCAAAGACAAAGAGAATTTCAAAAGCAACAAGAGAAAAAAAAGTTTGTAACTTACAAGGTAACCCCCATAAGGCTATCAGCAGAATTCAGCAGAAACCTTGCAGGCCAGAAGAGAGTAGGATGATACATTCAAAGTACTGAAAGAAAAAAATTGCCAGCTAAGAATACTTTACCTGGCAAAGATGTCCTTCAAAACTAAAGGACAGAGAAAGATTTCCCAAGGCAAACAAAAACTGAGAGGGTTCATCACAACTAAATCTGCCTTATAAGAAATGCTGAAAGAAGCTCTTCATGCAAAAATGAAAGGACACTAACAAATCAGTAACATAAAACATATAAAAATATAAAACACACTGGTAAAGGTAAGTTTATAAATTCAGAATTCTCTAGAACTGTTATATAGTGGCATATTAATCAATTAACTCTAGTATGGAGTAAAAAACAAAAGTATTAAAAATAACTACAGCTACAGTAATTTGTTAAAGAATACATAATATATGAAAATGTAAACTGCAACATGAAAAATATAAAATGTGGGTAGGAGTAAAAGGGTACAATTTGTATATAAGATTGAAGTCCAAAATATTATCAGCATAAAACAGACTGTTAAAAGGTGTTTCATATAAGCCTCATTGCAACCACAAAGAAAAACCTACAACATTCTAGCTAGTACAAAAAGGTAAGAAAAGTAATTAAAGGCATCCAGATTGGAAAGGAAGAAGTAAAATTTTCATTAGTCATAATGACATAATATCTGTGGGAAAAACCCAACAAAATCTTCTTGCCCCCTAAATAATAGAACTAAATGTGTTTAGCAAGGTTGCAAGATATAAGGTCCATATGCTAAAATAAACTGTATTTCTATATACTAGCCATGAACAATTGGAAATTGTTTTGTTTTTAAAAAATAAAAGAAACTGGGGCGCCTGGGTGGCTCAGTCGGTTAAGCGTCCGACTTTGACTCAGGTCACGATCTCGCGGTCCGTGAGTTCGAGCCCCGCGTCGGGCTCTGGGATGATGGCTCGGAGCCTGGAGCCTGCTTCCGATTCTGTGTTTCCCTCTCTCTCTGCCCCTGCCCCATTCATGCTCTGTCTCTCTGTCTCAAAAATAAACGTTAAAAAAATTTTAAAAATAAAAAATTTAATAAAAGAAACTGCTGAAAAAAACCCTACAACAGATATTCAAAAGGTAGGGGCGCCTGGGTGGCTCAGTCGGTTAAGCGTCCGACTTCAGCTCAGGTCACGATCTCGCGGTCCATGAGTTCGAGCCCCGCGTCCGGCTCTGGGCTGATGGCTCAGAGCCTGGAGCCTGCTTCCGATTCTGTGTTTCCCTCTCTCTCTGACCCTCCCCCGTTCATGCTCTGTCTCTCTCTGTCTCAAAAATAAATAAACTTAAAAAAAAAAAATTTTAAAAAAAAAAAGGTAAAGAAAAGGTAATCAAACCATACCATGATGAAAAATCACCAATTTGCAAATGAAGAGAAAAAGGAAAGACAAGTGAACTAAAAGAGCCAGAAAACAATTAACAAGATAACATTATTAAGTCCTTAACCTACTAATAATTAAATTTAAATAGATTAAGTTCTCCAATTAAAAGGCAATATAGTTGCTGAATGGACTAAAAATATAACCCAATCACATGCTGCCTATAAGAAACTCACTTTACCTTTAAGGATAAACAAAGGCTCAAAGGAAATTAAAAAAATATAGTCCATGCAGATGTAAACCAAAAGAAAGCAGAGTTAGCTATACTTATGTCAGACAAATTAGATTTCAAGTCACAAACAAGAGTCAAAGAAGTTGATTATATAATGACAAAGGGGTTAATTCATCCTGAGGATAAAACAATTGCAAATATGTGTATACCCCAAAAAAACAGAACACCTAAATATATTAAATACTAACATATCTGAAGGGAGAGCAGACAACATTACCAAAAAAAGTAAGGAATATCAATTCCCTCTTTCAACAAAGGTTAGATCCAGAGTATTAGTAAGAAATTATTAGACTTAAATTACACTTTAAACAAATGGACCTAACAGACATATAAAGAATATTCAATTTAACAGCAGCATAATACACACTCTTCTCAAACACACACAGACTAGTCTCAGGGTAGAGAACATGCTAGGCCACAAAATAAGTCTTTAACTCAGGGTGCCTGGATGGCTCAGTTGGTTAAGCGTCCGACTTCAGCTCAGGCCATGATCTCACAGTTCGTGGGCTCGGGCCCCATGTCAGGCTCTGTTCTGACAACTCAGAGCCTGGAGCCTGCTTCAGATTCTGTGTCTCCCCCTCTCTCTGCCCCTCCCCTGCTTGCACTCTGTCTCTCAAGAATAAATAAATGTTAAAAAAAAATTTTTTTTAACAAGTCTTCAACTCAAGAAGACTAAAAGCATACCAATTATCTTTTCTAACCACAATGGTATGAAACTAGAAATTGATAACAAGAATTCACAAATATGTAGAAATTAAACAACACACTCCTGAACAGCAAATTGGCCAAAGAAGAAATCAAAAGAGAAGTCAAAAAATAACTGAAACAAATAGAAATGGAAACACAACATACCAAAACTTATAGGATACAGAAAAAGCAGCTCTAAGATGAAGGTTTATAGTGATAAATGCCTAAAATAAGGAAACAATACTCAAAGAGCAACCTAACTTTATACCTCAAGGAACTATAAAAATAATGACTTAGGGGGCACCTGGGTGACTGGGTCATTAAGTATCCAACTCTTGATTTTGGCTCAGGTCATGATCTCATGGTTAATGAGATCTAGCCCTGCCCGGGCTCTGAGCTGACAGCATGGAGCCTGCTTGAGATTCTTCTCTCCCTCTCTCCCTGCCTCTCTCTCAGCTTGCACATGAATGTGCACTCTCTCTCTCAACATAAATAAACAAATATTTTTTAAAAATAATGAAGTAAGCCCAAAATTAGGAAAAGGAAGTTTATATAATGATTAGAGACGAAATTAATAAAATAGAGCCTAGTAAACATCAATGAAATTAAGATCTAGTTGTTTGAAAAGATAAAAAAAATTGAAAAACCTTTAGCCAGACTAACATAGAAAATAAGAGAAAGAATCAAATACATAAAATCAAAAATGAAAGAGAATGAGCAAATAATCCAGTGAAGAAATGGGCAGAAGACATGAAGATACTTTTCCAAAGAAGACATCCAGTTGGCTAACAGACACATGAAAAGATGCTCAATATCACTCATCATCAGGGAAATACAAATCAAAACCACAATGAGATACCACCTCACATCTGTCAGAATAGCTAAAATTAACAACTCAGGAAACAACAGATGTTTCCAAAGTGGCAAGGATGCCATTTTGGAATACAGTATGGAAGTTCCTCAAAAAATAAAAAAATAGAGCTATCCTACAACCCAGCAATTGCACTACTAGGTATTTATCCAAAGGATACAAAAATGCTGTTTTAAAAGGGAACATGCTTCCCAATGTTAACAGCAGCACTATCAACAATAGCCAAGTTATAAAAAGAGCCCAAATGTCCACTGACTGATGAATGGATTAAGAATATATGGTATGTATGTGGCATATATATATATATATATATGTATATATATACACAATATGTATGTATGTGTATATACATACACAATATATATATACACAATGGAATACTACTTGGCAATCAAAAAGAATGAAATCTTGCCATTTGCGACAACATGGATGGAAGTAGAGTGTATTATGCTAAACGAAATAAGTCAGAGAAAGACAAACATAATATTAATTTCACTTCATGTGTGGAGTATAAGAAACAAAACAGATGAACATGGGAGAAGGGAAAGAAAAATAAGATAGAAACAGAGAGGGAGGCAAACCATAAGAGACTCCTAAACATACACAACAAACTGAGGGTTACTAGAAGGGAGGTGGGCAGGGGGCTTGGGTTAAATGGGTGATAGGCATTAAGGAGGGCACTTGTTGGGATGAGCACTGGGTGTTATACGTAAGTGATGAGTCAGTGGGTTCTACTCCTGAAACCAATACAACACTGTGTATTACCTAACTTGAAGTTAAATAGTTTTTATTTTATTTTTTGTTTTTATTTTTTATTTTTTTAATATGAAATTTATTGCCAAATTGGTTTCCATACAACACCCAGTGCTCATCCCAACAGGTGCTCTCCTCAATGTCCATCACCTACCCTCGTCTCCCTCCCACCCCCCATCAACCCTCAGTTTATTCTCAGTTTTTAAGAGTCTCTTATGGTTTGGCTCCCACCCTCTCTAACCTTTTTTTTCCTTCCCCTGCGCCATGGTCTTCTGTTAAGTTTCTCAGGATCCACATAAGAGTGAAAAGATATGGTATCTGTCTTTCTCTGTCTTTCACTTAGCATAACACTCTACAGTTCCATCCACGTTGCTACAAAAGGCCATGTTTCATTCTTTCTCATTGCCAAGTAGTATTCCATTGTGCATATAAACCACAATTTCTTTATCCATTCATCAGTTGATGGAAATTTAGGCTCTTTCCATAATTTGGCTATTGTTGAAAGTGCTGCTATAAACATTGGGGTCCAAGTGCCCCTATGCATCAGCACTCCTGTATCCCTTGGGTAAATTCCTAGCAGTGCTATTGCTGGGTCATAGGGTAGATCTATTTTTAATTTTTGAGGAACCTCCACAATGTTATATTTGCAAATGACATATCAGACAAAGGGCTAGTATCCAGCATCTATAAAGAACTTACCAAACCCCACACCCGAAAAACAAATAATCCAGTGAAGAAATGGGCAAAAAACATGAATAGACACTTCTCTAAAGAAGACATCCAGATGGCCAACAGGCATATGAAAAGATGCTCAACATCACTCCTCATCAGGGAAATACAAATCAAAACCACAGTGAGATACCACCTCATGCCAGTCAGAGTGGCTAAAATGAACAAATCAGGAGACTATAGATGCTGGAGAGGATGTGGAGAAATGGGAACCTTCTTGCACTGTTGGTGGGAATGCAAACTGGTGCAGCCACACTGGAAAAAAATAGTTTTTTTTAAAATGAAAGAGGAGACACTACAACTGATACCATAAAAATACAAGGATTATAAGAGATTACTATGAACTATTATATACCAACAAATTGGTTAACCTAAAAGAAATGGACAGATTGCTAGAAACATATACCCTGACAAGACTGAATCATAAATAGAAAATCTGAATAGGGGCACCTGGGTGGCTCAGTTGGTTAAGTGTCCAACTCTTGATTTCGGTTCAGGTCATGATCTTATGGTCTGTGAGTTCAAGCACCAGATCAGGCTCTCTGCTGTAAGAGCAGAGCCTGCTTCGGATCCTCTGTGTCCCTCTCTCTGCCCCTCCTCTGCTCATGCTCTCTCTCTTTCTCTCTCAAAAATAAAATAAACATTAAAAAAAAGAAAATCTGAACAAACCAATTATGACTAAGAAGATTAAATCAGATGTTTCAAACCTCTGAACAAAGACAACTCCAGTAACAGATGGTTTAACTGATGAATTCTACCAAAGATTTAAAGAAAAATCAATACAAATCTTTCTCAGGGTCTTCCAAAAAACCGAAGAGGAAGTAACACCTCAAAGCTCATTTTACAAAGTCTGCATTATGTTGATACCAAAGCCAGACATCTTTGTCATGTATCAAGGTAATGCTGACTTAACAAAACAAGAAAATTAAAGGCCAATATCCTGATGAATGCAGATACAAAAATATTCTCAACAAAATACTAGCAAGCCAAATTCAACAGCACATTAAAGGGGCACCTGGGTGGCTCAGTCGGTTGAGCATCCAACTTTGGCTCAAGTCATGATCTTGCAGTTCATAGGTTCAAGCCCCACAATGGGCTCGCAGCTGTCAGCTCAGAGCCTGCTTTGGATCCTCTCTCCCCCTCTGTCTGCCCCTGCCCTACGTGCACTGTCTCTGTCTCAAAAATAAATAGACATTAAAATTTTATTTTAAAATAGCGTATTAAAAGAATCATATACTGTTATTAAGTGGGACTTATCCATCAAATGCAAGGATAGTTCAACATATGAAAATCAGTAAGTGATACATACATTAACAGAATGAAGGATAAAAATATGATCTCAATAAATGCAGAAAAAGCATTTGACAAAATTCAACAGCCTATTATGATAAAAACTCTCAGGTATAGGGGCGCCTGGGTGGCGCAGTCGGTTAAGCGTCCGACTTCAGCCAGGTCACGATCTCGCGGTCCGGGAGTTCGAGCCCCGCGTCGGGCTCTGGGCTGATGGCTCAGAGCCTGGAGCCTGTTTCCGATTCTGTGTCTCCCTCTCTCTCTGCCCCTCCCCCGTTCAAGCTTTGTCTCTCTCTGTCCCAAAAATAAATAAACGTTGGAAAAAAAAAAAAAAAAAAAAAAAAAAAAAAAACCTCTCAGGTATAGATGGAGAGGTATAGATAGAATACACTTTGCCATAATAAAGGCCACATATGACAAGCTCACAGAAAACACATTTGATGAAAGCTTTACCTCTATAACCAATTAGAAGGCAAGGATGCCTACTTTCACCACTTCTGTTCAACACAGAAGTCCTAGCCAGAGCAACTAGGCAAGAGAATAAATGAAGACAACCATTTGGAAAGGAAGAAGTTAAAACTGTCTCTGTTTTGCCTATGACATGATCTTATATATAGAAAACCATAAAGCCTCCACCAAAAAACTTTCAGAACTGATAAAGCTGTTAAAGTTTCAAGATAAAAAATTAATATACAAAAAATAAGCTGTATTTCTTAAACTAAAATGAGCTATCAGACAGAAAAATTAATAAAATCCTCTTACGATAGCATCAAAAATAATACAATATTTGGGGTTAAATATAACCAAGCAGGTGAAAGATCTGTACACTGAAAACTGTTAAGACATAGATGAAAGAAAATGAAGAAGACACAAAAAATTAAAAAATATCCCATGTTCATGGATTAGAAGAATTACTACTGTTAAGATGGCCATACTACACAAAACCATCTACAGATTCAATGCAATTTCTTCCAAAATTTCCATGGCACTTTTCACAAAAACAGAAGAAACCATACTAAAACTAATCTGGAACCACAGTAGACCCCAATGAGCTAAAGCAATCCTGAGCAAGAAGAGCAAAGCTGGAGGCATCACACTTCCTGACTTCAAACTATATTAAAAAGCTATAGTAATCAAAAGAGTAAGGCACTAGCATAAAAACAGACACATAAATCTAAAGAACAGAATAGAGAGCTCAAAAATAAATCCATACATATACAACCAATTAATTTATGACTAAGGTACTGAGCATACACAATGAGGAAATGATAGTTCCCTTCAATTAATTGTATAGGAAAACTGGATATAAACATGCAAAAGAATAAAAATACACCCTTACACATCATACTCAAAAATCAACTGAGAACAGATTAAAGATTTAAATATAAGACCCAAAACCATAAAAATCCTAGAAGAAAAGTCAAGGAAAATGCTCCCTGACATTGGTCTTCACAATGACTTTTTTGGATATGACACCAAAAGCACAGGCAACAAAAAGCCTAAAACAGACAATTAGGATTACATCAAACCAAAAAGCCTCTGCACAATAAAGGAAAACAACAAAATGAAAAGGCAACAAACATACTGAAACAAAAATATCTGCAAACCATAAATCTGGTAACTCCTGTAACTCCTACAACTCAGAAGCAGAATACAAATAATCTGACTGACTTAAAAATGGACAAAGGAATTGAATACACATTTCATTGTATGTCCAAAGACATACAAACAGCCAAAAGGTATAAGAAAAAGTGTTCAACATCACTAATCAGCAAGGAAATACAAACCAAAACCAAAATGAGATATCACCTCACATTTGTTAGAATGGCTATTATCAAAAAAAAAAAAAAGATAAGTCTCAGTGAGAGTGTGGAAAAAGGAAATCCCATACACTGTTGGTGGTATGTAAACTGCTCTGGCCATTATGTAAAACACTATTTAGGTTCCTCAAAAAATTAAAAAGAGAACCAACATATGATCAAGGAATTCCACTCTGGCTATGTATCTGCAAGATATAATCTTAACTATAAATCATGTCTCAAAGAGACAGCTGCACTCCCATATTCCTTATAGCATTATTCACAATAGCCGAGATATGGAAACAACCTAAGTGTCTACCAATGGATAAGCAAATAGATGAAGGGATACACACACACATACACACAATGGAATATTATTCAGCCAAAGGAAAGAAGGAAATTCTGCCATTTGCAACATTATGCTAAATGAAAATAGCCAGACATAGAAAGACAAATAGTGTATGTTTTATAAATAAATAAGTAAATATTGAACTCATACAGAGAGTAGAATGGTTGCTACCAGGGGCTAGGAAGTGGGGAAATTGTGAACATGCTGGTCAAAGGGTACAACCTTTCTGCTATAAGCTGAATAATAAACTTATATAAGCTGACAAAAAGCTCTGAGGATCTAATGTATTACATATTGACTATGACTAATAAAAGTGGGTCGTGTACTAGAAATCTGCTGTAAGAATAGATCTTATGCATTTCTACCAGCAAAAAAAAAAGTTATTATGTGAAGTGACAGATGTGTTAATCAATTAACTGTGTAAATCATTTCACAAAGTATACATATATCAAGTCATCATCATGTACACATTAGACATATACAACTTTATCAATTATATCTCAATAAAGCTGAAATAATATTAAGTAAAATTAATACTAGGAATAGAGGAGAACTTCCTAATTTGATGAAAAGCACTTACAAAGAAGCATTATACTTAATGGTGAAAGAATGAATATTTCCCCCTAAGATCAAGGGCACCATTCATATTCACCATAGTGTTGGAAAGTCTAGCCAGTGAAATAAGGCACTAATTTTAAATTTTTTTAAATATTTATTTATTTTTGAGAGACAGAGAGACAGAGCACAAGGAGGGGAGGGGCAAAGAGAGGGAGACACAGAATCCAAAGCAGGCTCCAGGCTCTGAGCTGTCAGCACAGAGACTGACCTGGGGCTCACACAACCATGAGATCATGACCTGAGCCGAAGTCGGATGCTTAACCGACTGAGCCATCCAGGTGCCCCAATAAAGCACTAATTTTAAAAAGGAAATAAAAGGCATACAGTTCAGAAATGAAGAGATAAAAATGACTCTGCTTGTAAATGACATGATTATCTATGTAGAAAATCCCAAGTTAAAAAAAAAGTCCTATAACTGATAAGAGAGTTAAACAAAGGTTACAGGACACAAATAAACATACACAAATCAATTGTATTTCTAGATACTAGCAATGAACCTGAGCACACTGAAATTTAAAATACAATACCATTTATAATCTCTCAAAAATAGGATATACTCAGGTGTAATCTAACAAAACAGATACATAACTTGTATATGAAAATGTCAAAAACGCTGAATAACCAAAGAGATAGACTATGTGCATGGACTTGAAGACTCAACCTATCATTTCTCCCCAAACCAGTACACATGTTTAATATGATCCCTAAAAAATCCTAGCAAGATTTTTTACATATTCTCAAGATTCTTCTAAAGTTTATATGAAAAATAAACTAGAATACATAAAAGAATTTTTAAACAGAATAAAGTGTGAGAATAAAATCAGTCTGTCAGATTTCAAGACAGCTACAAAAATCAAGACTTGCAGTATTGGCACAGAGACAGGCAAATAGATCAATGGAATAGAACGGAGAAACCAGAAACAGACCCACACAAATATACTGTTGCTGTTTTTACAACAGCAATTTAATAGGGGAAAAATAATCTTTTCAACAAATGAAACTGGAGCAACCGGACATGCATACACAAAACAATATCCCTGATAGTGTCAACAAATCAGGTATAGATGGAATAAGCAACCTCACCATCAAACCTGCTCTAAAAATTAACTTCAAATAGATCAAAGACTTAAAAGATAAAACTATGTAACTTTTAGAAAAAACATAAGAGAAAATCTTCTACACAGGAAATCTAAGGGAAGGCAAAGAACTCTTAGATTTTATACCAAATGCACAATCCATGAGAGGAAACCCTCTCAAGTCACACTCCACCAAAATTTAAAACTTCCTCTGTGAAAGACTCTGTTCAAGAGCATACAGATGGAGAGAAAAATTTTCAAACCACACATCTGATATAAAACTAGTATCTAGAATATATAGAGAACTCCAAACCATAATAGTTAAAAACAGAAAGTCCAATTAGAAAATGGGTAAAAGGTGTGAAGATCATATACAGATGGCAAATAAACATGTGTTCAACATCAGTAACCATTACGGAAATACAAATTAAAATTACAATGAGATACTACTACACCTATCAGAATGACTAAATAGAAAACAGTGACAAAATCAAATGTTGGTAAGAATGCCAAGAAACTAGATCTCTCCTACACTGCAGGTGGAAATGTATAATGGTACCACCTCTCTAGAAATTGGTTTGACCGTTTCTTTAAAAACTACATCTGCAACTACCCTATAAACCAACAAGTGCATACCTGGGAATTTACTCCAGGGAAATATAAACTTTTATTCATGAAAGCACAAAACCTGTACATAAATGTTTATAACAGTTCTCTTTTAATAGCAAAAAACTGGACACTTGGATAACCTTCAAAATATGAATGGTTAAACAAATGGTATATCCATGCCATAACATATAACTCAAAAATAAAAAGGAATGCACTATTTTTTAAGTGTATTTGTTAATTTTGAGAGAGAGCGAGCGCGCACAAGGAGGGGGACAGAAAGAGCGAGCAAGAGAGATAATCCCAGGCAGGCTCCACACTGTCAGTACAGAGCTCAATGCAGGGCTTGAACTCACAAACCATGAGATCATGACCTGAGCCAAATTCAGATGCTAAACTGACAGAGCCACCCAGATGCCCCAAGGAATGATACATGCAACAATATGGACAAATTTCCAGACAGTTATGCTGAGTGAAAATTCCCAATTCCAAAATGTTGCCATACTGTATGGCTCCACTTACATACATTTTTAAATGATGAAAATCTAAAAAAAATAAAACAGATTACTGGTTGCCAGAAAACACAAGGGAGTAGACGTGGAGGGGAAGTGGGTATTGCTACAAAAAGGCAAAATGAGAGATCCTTGTGGTGATGGAAATGTTTTGCCTCTTGATTATATTAATGTCACTGTCCTGGTTTTTATATTGTACTACAGTTTTATAAGATGTTATCAATGGAAGACTTGGATCTCTTTATATTTATTATAACTGCATATGAATCCTTAATTATCTCAAAAATATAACGTATAACAAAGAAAACCAGGACCTGTCTTCTGTCAAAAACAACTAGAAAACTGAACCAAGTATGTGAAACAACTGTTTTCAGAAACTAGACAACCAGTAGCACAGTAATGTGTGATCACTAGGAGAAGGGAAACAAAGGAAGTGAGTCATACAATTTTCTAACACTTTTTGTCTAGAGGCCTTTATAGATCAAAACAGGACAGCACAGAGCAAAGCACTGTAAACATTTGTAAACATTAGTAAACACTGTACACGTCAGTAAAGAAGAGTGGAAGAGATGGATTCTGTGTGACAGAACAGAAGGAAATCATGAAGGCTAAGAATTACAGGATTCCCCATAGAGATTTCCTTGAGTCTTTGCCTGAAAACTAAGCTGCAATCGTACAGAGTGAGACTATACAAGTCCAGGAAAAGAGCAATTAATGGACATCTGTAAACTAAACAATTCCTGGAAAAAACATAAGATTGGTACACATTTAAATGCTAACCCACCAGAATGAAAGAACTCCGTGAACACATGGTCTTGCAATGAAGACCCAGTAAGACTGCATGTAAAGAGCAAGGTCAAACAATCCTAGAGTAAAGGCTACTGTAGACATACTGCAACAAACCTTAAGGATCAAGCTGAATTACAAGTGAATTAATTGCCTGCAAAAATGAATTAAACTTCTGGGGTGCCTAGCTGGTTCAGTTGGTAGAACATGCAACTCTTGGTCTCAGGGTCCATGAGTTCAAGCCCCACACTGGACATGGAGCCTACTTAAAAAAAGAAAAGAATTAAACTTTCTTTAAAAGAAGATGACAAAATTCAGATCAATAAATTCAACAACACAACTTCAAAGTTCTGGAAAAGAAAACACAAAAAATTACTAGGTATGAGAAAATATAAACCATAATCAGAAGAAAAAGTAATCAATAAAAATAGACCAAAAATGATATACAATGGTAACTAGCAGAAAAGAAGTTAAAAATAACTATTAAAGTTTCCTCAAGAATTTAAAAGAAACCATGAACATAATGAAAGTGGAATAAATATACAAAATGGAACAAAATGGAAATAACAGAGCTGAAAAACACATCTAAGTGAAAACTTCATTCAAGGTATTTAATGGAAGATTAAATACTGTGGAAGAAAGAGCAGCACACTTGAAGACCTAGTATTAAAACCACACAAATAAAGGAACATAGTTGAGCAAAAGCCTAAAAAATTAAACAGCAGTAAAAAAAACAAAAACAAAAAAACTGTGAGATAATATAAAACAGTGTAAGTTTTTATTTAAATTCCAGTTAATTGGGGTGCCTGAGTGGCTCAATTGGTTGAACATCTGATGTAGGCTCAGGTCACGATCTCACAGTTTGTGAGTTCGAGCCCCACATTGGGTTGCTGTTGTCAGCGCAGAGCCCACTTCTGATCTTCTGCTCCCCTGTCTTTCTGTCCCTCCCTGCTTGCACTCTCACTCTCAAAAATAAATAAAACATTTAAAATTTTTTTTCAATTTAAATTCCAGTTAGCTAACATACAGTGTAATATAAGTTTCAGATGTAGAATTTAGTGATTCATCACTTACATACAACACCCAGTACTCATCACAAGTGCCCTCCTTAATACCCATCACCTATTTAACCAATCCCCCTGCCCCCCTCCCCTCCAGCAACCTTCAGTTTGTTCTCTACAGTTGAGCCTGTTTTCTGATTTGCCTCTCTTACTGTTTTTCCCCATCTGTGTCCATCTGTTTTGTTTCTTAAATTCCACATGTGAGTGAAATCATATGGTATTTGTCTTTCTCTGACTGACTTATTTTTGCTTAGCATAATTGCTCTATCCACATCATTGCAAAGGGCAAAATTTCATTCTTTTATTTTTTTAATGTTTTTATTTTTATTTATTTTTGAGAGAGAGAGAGACAGTGTGTGTGTGTGTGTGTGTGTGTGTGTGTGTGTGTTTGTGTATGTGTGTGTGAGCAGGAGAGAGGCAGAAAGAGAGGGAGACACAGAATCTGAAGCAGGCTCCAGGCTCTGAGCTTTCAGCACAGAGCCCAACATAGGGCTCAAACTAATAAACCCTAAGATCATGACCTGAGTTGAAGTTGCATGCTCAACCAACTGAGCCACCCAGGCACTTCCAAAAACACCTTTTAAAAATAAAAGTGAATAATCCGAAAGTAAATAAAATGACTAGGATAATAGAAAGCAGTGATCTTTGAAATAATCAACCAAAAAATGTTTGAAGTCAAAAGTTGTTAATTTTTTTCAAAAGATCAACAAAACAACAAAAATCTATGTAGATTTGATCAAGAAAAAAAGAGGGCACAAATTTCTAAAATCTGGAATGAAGGAGGGATTACCACTGAATATCTTACAGACATTAAAAAATAATAAATAGCTTGAATAACTATAACAAAAAAATCAAAAGTATTTTTGACAAATTTCCTACAAAATACAACTAACCTAACTGACAGAAAATGAATTAGACAAAGATACTAAAGACAGAACATTAGCTCTACCAAAACAAAAATAAACTTAAATGGCAAATTAGCTTCCTCAAAATTAAAATCTACTCTTCAGAACACAACAGTAAGAAAATAAAAAGGCCAGGTGCACCTGGGTGGCTCAGACAGTTAAGTATTTCAGCTCAGGTCATGATCTCATGGTTCCAGAGTTCCAGCTTCCTTTCTCTCTCTCTCTCTACCCCACCCCTGCGTGCTCGCTTTCTCTCTCTCAAAATAAATAAACTTTAAAAAAAAAGAAAAAGGCAAGCCACAAACTAGAAGAAATATTTACAAGGACTTGTATTCAGAATAAAGAATTCACATAACTCTATAAAAAAAAAAAGACCCAGTAAAATGTAAGTGAAAGACATAAACAGATACTACACAGAAAAATGAGGCAACAGGTCAATAAACATTTGAAAAAGTTTTTAACCTCTTGAGTCATCATATAAATAAAAATTAAAATCAGAACAAGATACTGCTGGCCCATTCATTAGAATGGCTAAAATTTAAAAGACTAAAAATGAAAACTGTTGCTGAAACATGGACCAACTGAAACTCTCATATTTAAACTTAAATTTGTGGAGAGTTCTCACCATTAACTGGTAAGAATTGCTCACTGTGCCTAAACTATTTGGCACAAACAATATGGTTTATGTTAAATACGTGCTTTCCTTCTGGGAGTGCGGAATTTTGTTATGTACTAAGTAGAAGGTGCCTATATCACCAGTGACAATAAAAACTCTGGGCACCAGGTCTCAAACAAGCTTCTCTGGTTGGCAGCATTTCACATGTGTTGTTACAGTGTTGTTGGGGGAATTAGGTTTGTCCTGTGTGACTCCACTGGAAAAGGACTCTTGGAACCCTGTAGCTGATTTCTCCAGACTTTACTGCATTCATCTTTTTCCCTTTGCAGATTCCTCATAGAATACAAAAAGTAATTCATAGCTTTTGAGAGCAACTATATAATGAATCCGGTGGGTCTTCATAGCAAATCTTCAAACTTAAGGGTGGTCTTGAGGACTTTCAAACACAAGTAAGCCTTGCACAAAATACCACCTAGCCTTCATTCTTTTCAACTTCTACCACTTTCTCCCCACCTACAACAATACAAACACACTAATAATTAAGGCCCATTGATGGAGTATACTTAACATGTGGCTGTTAGATAAATTCCAGATCACAAACACAAAATTCCAATGCTGAGTAACAACGATAAAAGTCATTTTAAAAAGATTTTCAGTTAGAACTCTTACTGATGACAACTATAGTTTCCCTTCATTTAAAAATAACATCAGATAAGTTCTCAGGATTACTTCATATTTGACCAAGTCTGTATCAAAATTAACCACCACAGGTAGAAGTAAATTGAGAAACTGAAATGATAACTCTCAGAGTGAATGTGAAATCACATCTTCAGGGTCTGATGTAAAAAACCATTTAATGGTTTTTTTAAACAACTTTATTGAGGGATAGCTGATATATGACACACTGCTGATATACCATAAACTGCACACATGTGTGGAATTTGATGCTTTGGGCATATAGTACATATACAGTGAAACCATGGACACAATTAAAATAAAGAAATTTGCATCATCCCCAAAAGTTTTCTCTTATCTTTTCTGTAATCCATTCCTCTTTTCAACATTATTAGTAGGCAGTCACTAAACTGGTTTAAGGCATTATAAATTATCAGCATTTTCCAGAATTTTACATAAATCAAATGCAAAATGTTCATCAGACTTCTCTACTCCCCAAACCAACAACCTTATACTCCCTAGAATCTACATCTACTTCCTTCCTTTCACCCGTTACCTACTCACTAGACTCTGGCTCTCTGCTACTATCAATCCTATTAAATGGGATTCTCTTTTTATTTTTAATATGAAATTTATTGTCAAATTGGTTTCCATACAACACCCAGTGCTCATCCCAACAGGTGCCCTCCTCAATACCCATCTCCCACCCCCATCAACCCTCAGTTTGTTCTCAGTTTTTAAGAGTCTCTTATGTTTTGGCTCCCTCCCTCTCTAACCTCTTTTTTTTTTTCCCCTTCCCCTCCCCCATGGTCTTCTGTTAAGTTTCTCAGGATCCACATAAAGGGAGTCTCTTAAAAATCACCAATGGCCTTCTAATTGTAAAACACAATACCCCCTATTCAGTACATTCTACTACACTACTCCACAGTACTTGAAATCATTAATCACCATGTTCTAAAAAACAAAAAACACACTTCCTTCTCCTTAGCCAATTATAACCTCCATTTCTCAGTCTCTTTGTGCTAGTTCCTCTTTTTTGTCCTCTAAGGTGATCTCAAGTCTCACTTGCAGCCCTATACTACCATAGCAGTAGTTGTTATAGCAACAGAAGCAAACATTTATTGTGCTGTTATCATGTGCTAATAAGCACTTTGTTATGAGCTTCATATAAGTTCAATGATTCCTCATAACAATTCTTTGAAGTAATAATGTTATCCCTATTTCAAATACACACAAAATTAGACAGAATAACATAACGAACCTCCATGAACACATCACTCAGCTTTGATAAGTACCAACATTTTGTCAATCTTGATTCATTAATCCCCACATACACATTTTTACCTAATGCAGTACGTTAGAGAGAATTTTAGAATTCATGCATAAATACTTCAATATGTATCTTTAACAGGTGCTTACTGTTTCTCCAATAAACTCCATTTTATAATTATGCTGTGTGGCAATGGTAGATACACTCCTCTGTTAAATGGCAGATTCCCTGTTGCCAGAGAGACAAAATCCAAATTCTTTAGCATTCCTTATATTCTCTGGCATATAAGAGTCTTCAAATATAGATCCAACCTACCTTTCCTGCTTTGGCATCCATCATTTTTCTGTACTATGCCCTTGCCAGTTTGGAGTATCTAACATTCCTTGAACATGCCTTGCAATTTCATGCCTCTATACCTCTGCTTTTATGATGTAAAACATTCTATAAGGCCTTGTAGCTATCTGGCAGAATTCTAGGTATCTAGTTGACAGTTATTACATAAAACCTAATTACAAAATGGGAAATATTAACTTTCTAGAATTTCATTCTTTTCCTCATGAGCATATATTTTATTTAAAAACACAAAATTATCAAATATCTGTTGTCCTTTTCTTAATTTTATCTAACTCTCTTATTTTTTAATTCTTTATGTATGCTCTTAAGAAAGCTAATATTTTGGCAAGCCTAACAATTATGTAACATGACATTTCACCAAAAGATATTATGTCTCAAAAACTTTTGATTTCTAAAATTATAAAGCCTAAATAAGTTTTACCCTGGAGTGTATGATGCAAAAATAAAGCCTTCAAAAAACGCAAAAGACAAAAACCTATCATTCTTAAGATCACTGGGCATAAAATTTAGTAGTTTATTTTTCCTACATAGTATCCTCTTAAAATGTAAAACTTCAATATATAGTCACAAAAATATGTAACTTAAAGCATATTTTATAATCATCCCAGTTTTTATTTTCCTTTTTTTAATGTTTATTTATTTTTGAGAGAGAGTGTACGCGCGCACAACATGCAAGCATGCACAAGCAGGAGAGGGGCAGAGAGAGAAAGAAAGAGAGAATCCCAAGGAGGCTCTGTGCTGTCAGCACAGTGTCCAACACAGGGCTCGATCTCATGAACCATGAGATCATGACCTGGCTGAAATCAAGAGTCAGACGCCTAATTCACTGAGCCACACAGGTGCTCCTCATCCCAGTTTTTCTTTAAGAATGTAGTATCTTACTACAAAGTATTCATGAAGAACAAAACAATTAAGCTTTGAGAGTTTTATAAACTGTTTTATAGAAAGAAATGTTTTACCACTTATTAATACTTCTGAATGCTCTATTTGCTATCTAGTTCAGATATTATTTTATTCAGGGTATTATGAGTTTTATTATAAGTCAAACGCAACTCAAGACATACTAATAAGTCACCTTTTAATTTTCTTTAAACACGAACAGCTATAAAAAACCTACTGAAATTTTTACTTATTGTGATTATATTAATTATGTATAATTAATATAAAATAAAATTATATATACAATTAAACAGAATTATATATAAAAGATATATAGAAATGCATTTTTATCACTTTAAAGTGTGTAGAATCATTAAATGATTATATTTTACAAATAATAAAGAATTTTCACCATGGTTCCACAAAATATCATTGCCACATGAAATGGTTATCTCTATCTTTATTTCCAGTTGTTAAATTTTTAAAGTTTAAGAATACAAACACACGCTATTCAAAGGCATACAGTTATTTTATTAATAAATGCTACAATAACCTAAGACGCTAGAATGAAGTTGGTATTACCAAAATACACAATTTCAGAAGTCATTAGTCAAAAGTAAAGACATTAAGAGAGTCTGATCAGACAAAAATGAGCTCTAATGCTTAAGATTAGTTTAATTTGGTTTCTTCATTTTGATTGGCTTATGAAATCATTCCTAAGATTAATCACAAGGTAGTCTCTCCTACAGTCTCTAAACACCTTTGTTGCAGGAAATTTAAAAAATAGGTATGAGATTCTGAGCACCTTTCCTTAACTCTAAAACAGAATTCTGATTATCTGCTAGACAAGTCATATGGAAAAGCCTTGAGACTATATGGAAAGTCTAGCTATATCAGTGATCTGGCTGAGGAGAGCCTTCCAGCCATCCTTGTCAGGATGCCAGACATGTGAATAGACCCTCTTGGACACCACAGCCAGCTGATCCTCCAGATGATTATAGCCATATAACTAAGTGTCCAGGTGGCTCCAGTCAAGGTACAAAATAATGAGAGATAAAATGGTGATTAAATTAATCCACTAAATTTTGATACACTTTGTTATACAGTAGTAGATAATATTTTAAGGGTGTCATAGTTCATGTCTCACTCAACAAGGTTTCAAAGCCATACACTGTTCATCAATTGTTGTTTTAATTACAAACATACTATAATTTGAATGACTATCATCTCCACAATGATCCTCAAACACTAGTATTGGAAACAAGGTGATAGGGTGGCCAAGGTCACAAATATTACCTATAATAAATAAAAAGTATGTAATATCACAAATTACAACTTTCCAATAATTTATGAGATTTCTCATCTATTCAAATTCTAAATTTTTGGTAATTTTAAATCAAGACAAATACATAAAATACAGAAATTATTTTCACAAAAGCATTACTGATGAGTAGTGGTAGAGAAGGGATTTTGGCAATGTCTACATTTTTCACTGCCACAACTTCAAGGGGGGAAATGTTACTGACATTTATTGAGTAGGAGTCATATATGCTGCCAAGTATATTATAATGCACAAGACCGCCCCCCACAATGAAGAATTATCTGGCCCAAAATGTGAACAGTGCCAAGGGTAAGAAGCCCTGGCTGCAAGGAATTAAAATTTGAAGATACTGTCTTCTTATAATCATTAAAAACTAATAAAAACTAATAAAATGAATGATTGTACTGGAAAAATTGATGATTAGAACTCTGAACAATTTTCTTTCTTAATAAAAACAGTATATGATCATTTTGATTATTTATCTGTACAAGAAAATAGCAAAATACGTTAAACATTAAGCTACAGAAATATATAAAAGCTTCTAATATTAATGATATGAAAGAGTGAGGAGAAAGCAGTTTTTGCAAATACATTCCTGAAGAACAATGTTCCTAAATGTATTGTAACTGCCAATTAAAATATATTTTGTTTGATTAAATTAATATTAACTGGAAACAGAATACATAAAATCTATTCATAAAAAGTCTTGTTTAAATTTATATTTTAACAAGAATATCATCATCAACAAAGACATCTAAATGAACATTATTTGAAAGTTTTTTCTATTTTGTATTTTAGAAATAAACTTATCTAAATAATCCCATGGATCCACAGGACTAGGACTATGAATAAGTCTTTACTTTTTGTCAAATATCTACAAAAAGTCTCTACTTTTTGAAGGAAAAAAATATTAAGTGTCCTAATGGGCTTTTTCAAAATAAACTTTGCAGCTATGATCATACATGCATTTTCTGTCCTTAAAAAAAAAATAAAACATTTTAAGGCACCTGAGTGGCTCAGTCGGTTAAACATATGACTCTCGATTTCAGCTCAGGTCATGATCTCATGGTTTGTGGGTTCGAGCCCCACATCAGGCTCTGTGCTGATAGTGCAGAGCCTGCTTGGGATTCTCTGTCCCCCTCTCTCCGTCCCTCCCCAGCTTGCATGTGCACTCTCTCACGCTCTCATAAATAAATAAATAAACATTAAAAAAGAAAGAGAGGGGCGCCTGGGTGGCGCAGTCGGTTAAGCGTCCGACTTCAGCCAGGTCACGATCTCGCGGTCCGTGAGTTCGAGCCCCGCATCAGGCTCTGGGCTGATGGCTCAGAGCCTGGAGCCTGTTTCCGATTCTGTGTCTCCCTCTCTCTCTGCCCCTCCCCCGTTCATGCTCTGTCTCTCTCTGTCCCAAAAATAAATAAACGTTGAAAAAAAAATTAAAAAAAAAAAAAGAAAGAGAAACATTTTAATACTGCTGACACACAGCAGCATCTGATATAGTTCTGTAAAGGAAAGGATGAGTGCGCCTACTGTAAAAGATTAAAAGATGTGCAGGTAAGAATTGTTTTTATATCCAACAAACATACTAGTTAGTTTCCTATATTAGAAAAAGTAACAATGAACTTATCATACCTTTACATTTGGCTTCTTTGTTGAAACTCCTCTGTACCAACCTAAAACAAAGCATACAAAGGAAATTAACATCATATTGTTGTCATTTCCTATAAGACACACCATATGAGAATTTTTAGGGAAAAAATTAATGCAAAACTTGCCAAGATAGGTACAAGTATGGTGGATTTATTAGGAGTAGTTTACTCTAAAAGGAAAAGTCTTACAATAAACACATTTCCAATTTTCTTCAAAAGGCAAAACTTTCAACTGAATAAAACACAAAAAATTTTAAAATACCTCAAAGGACCTGTACTTAAACTCTATGAACATTTCTTGGTTTTCTAGATGCTGATGTTGACATCTGTGCTTCATTTATTCCCTCTCAGCATTCATACACAGCAATAATAATGGAAGTTTCCATTACACAATAAAAACAATTTTCAGAGAAAGGAAATATTACCAAATTTTCTCAATTCTAATCTATTATTTTAGAGTTTTGTTATAGTTTTTCTTCTTGGGTTTAAAAAGGAAAATCTCCATTATTTAAAAGCAGATGTTTTCTGAAGATTTTTGCTTCTAAGCCTGCATAGAGTTTCTTTGATTTCCTTGGGGAAATATCCTTTCAATTTAGATCCTAATAAACAGTCTCTTTTTAGTAATATATATTCATTTCCTACTTATATTTATTAGTTATCTTTGCCTTCAGAATAACAGTATTTGATATCTATAATCTCAAAAAATCAACGTCCTTTCCTCTTTGCTATCCCAAATATTGTACTCTTATAAAATATTTTCTAGTAAATGGAAACTGAATGATTATACAGGGACAGAGGAAAAAGCAGATGATATAATTGGATGTCCTTTAAAAATAACAATTGAAAGACACCAAAAGCACTTATGAAACCTTTTTTTAGAGAACTGAGCATATTGATAAATCTCACATACAAATAAAACTTTTTGAGAATGATTTCTCCATAGGCTTTGAGCTATCATTGCAGAAAATGTTCAAGTCTTTTCTTCTTGTATATACCAATGCCATTGCCCTTTTGAACTGGACAAGAAGTGATGGATTTTCTCTTGTACTGTATAAAACCAATGACTTGAAAAGCAATAGTAAAACTCAGCTTTGCATCAAAAAAAAGGTGGGGGGGAATCTCCAATGAGTGGTATCTAAAGGAGGAAGATGAAGGAAAGGAAATTATTGATAACAGCTAATAATAATTGAGAGTTTATTGTTCTTAATTCCATGTACTGTAATTGAGAGATTGTTCCATGTATTAACCTTTAAATCTCACAACAAAGCTATGAGGAAAGTAATCAACTTTCCTGAAATCTTAACAAACAATAAAAGAAGAAATATCCTTGTTTATGTTTAGTTCAACAGCTGAGATAATAAATTTGGGAAACTCAATTTATACCTTGAGAGTTTCAATATCTTTATTAATACTTGTTATAATATCTTAAGAAACAGAACAGAGAATGGTATCAGCAAGAATGGCAGAGTAAGGATCTCCAAAAAGCCTCTCCTCAATAAAAGCAGTTAGAATCCTGGCAAAAACTTTCTAATTCGAATTGTATAGAACTCTGGAAGTAAACATTTAGTTTTGTTGACTGTTACCTTCGCTGTTCAGAAGGTTTACATTGATGAGGTCCCAATAGTTCATTTTTGCTTTTATTTCCCTTGCCGCTGGAGAAATATCTAGTAAGAAGTTGCTGCAGCTGAGGTCAAAGAGGTTGCTGCCTGTTTTCTCCTCTAGGATTTTGATGGTTTCACATCTCACATTTAGGTCTTTCATCCATTTTGAATTTATTTTTGTGTATGGTATAAGAAAGGGGTCCAGTTTCATTCTTCTGCATGTCACTTTCCAGTTTTTCCAACACCATTTGCTGAAGAGACTGTCTTCATCCCCCACCATTGGATACTCTTTCCTGCTTTGTCAAAGATTAGTTGGCCATTCGTTTGTATGTCCATTTCTGGGTTCTCTATTCTATTCCATTGATTTATATGTATGTGTTTGTACCAATACCATACTGTCTTGATGACTACAGCTTTGAAATACAGTTTAAAGTCCAGAATTGTGATACCTCCAGCTTTGGTTTTCTTTTTCAACGTTACATTGGCTATCCAGGGTCTTTTCTGGTTCCATACAAACTTTAGGACTGTTTGTTCTAGCTCTATGAAGAATGCTGGTGTTATCCTGGATAGGGACTGCATTAAATGTATAGATTGCTTTGGGTAGTACAGACATTTTAAAAATATTTGTTCTTCCAAACCATGAGCATGGAATGTTATTTCATTTCTTTGTGTCATCTTCAATTTCTTTCATAGGCTTTCAATAGTTTTCAGCATACAGATCTTTTACCTCTTTGGTTAGGTTTATTCCTAGGTATCTTACGGTTTTTAGTGCAAATGTAAATGTGATCAATTCCTTGATTTCTCTTTCTGCTGCTTCATTATTAGTGTATAGAATTGCAACTGATTTCTGTACATTGATTTTATATCCTGTGACTTTGTTGAATTCACATATCTAACAGTTTACTTGAAATAATCCAAACAGTATTTATTCAAGAAACTTGAATCTTGGTAAGAACAAAGACTTTTTAAAATTCCCCTATCCCATATCCTCCCTGCAGCCTTGTGTTAGGCTTGAAAACCAAAACCCCTACTGAGGGTTGATGGGGAGTGGGAGTTGGGGAGGGTGGGTGATGGGTATTAAGGAGGGCACCTTTTGGGATGAGCACTGGGTGTTGTATGGAAACCAATTTGACAACAAATTTCATATACTGAAAAAAAAAAAAAGAAAACCAAAACCCCACATTAGTGATGGAAATCAGAAAACTAACAGCCCTGAAAAGGACAAAACGGGAAATCAAGAAGACCAAAATACATTAAGAGGTTTACCATGTTTATGAATTGTAAAACTCAGTTTTGTTAAGGTGCCAATTAACCCTAAATTGGTCTGTAGATTCAATGCAATGCCAATCAAAATCCCAGCAAAAATTTTTATAGCTATTATTTCTAAAATTTAGGCAACTGACCACTAGCATAGCCAAAATCATTTTGAAAAGGTATAAAAAATGTGAATGACTCATGCTGCCTAATTTCAAGACTTAAGATAAACCTACCTTAATAAATATAGTATGGTACTGGCTAAAGAATAGATACACAGATCAATGAAATACACTGGAAAACCCAGAAATAAATGCACACTTAAATGAACAATTGATTTCCAACAAAGGTGCAAAAGTACTTCAATGGAGAAATAAGTTTTTTTAAACAAATGGTGGTGAAATAATTGGACATAAGTATACCAAAGGAGGGGTGCCTGGGTGGCGCAGTTGGTTAAGCGTCCGACTTCAGCCAGGTCACGATCTCGCGGTCCGTGAGTTCGAGCCCCGCGTCAGGCTCTGGGCTGATGGCTCAGAGCCTGGAGCCTGTTTCCGATTCTGTGTCTCCCTCTCTCTCTGCCCCTCCCCCATTCATGCTCTGTCTCTCTCTGTCCCAAAAATAAACAAACGTTGGAAAAAAAATTAAATAAAAAAAAAAGTATACCAAAGGAAAAAAAAAAACAATAAAACAAAAAAATCTGCTACCCATACCTTGTACTATAAACAAAATTACCTCAAAATGTATCATATAGTTAGATGTAAAAGTGTAAAACTGGTACAACAGGACAACATTTTTGTGACCTTGGGTTAGACAAAGATTTCTTAAGCATACTCTATAAAGGAATTAATAATGTAATCCTCATAAAAGTTTTAAGCTTTTGCTCTTCTAAGAGTTAAAAAGACTCTTAAAAAACAGTTAAAATCTTCAGGATATAAACTTGAAAATTATTTCTTGGATATTACACCAAAAGCACAGGCAACAAAGTAAAAATAGATAAACCGGACTACATCAAAACTTAAAACTTCAGTGCATGATAAGACAACCTACTGCCAGTAAACATCTCAGCAAATTGTTTTTGGATATTGACAAACTGATTCCAAAGTTTTTATGAAAAGGTAACAGACCTGGAATAGGTAACATGTAACATAATCTAACGTAAGGAGAGTTAAAAAGATGGAAGCTGACACTACCTGACTTCAAAACTATTATAAAGCTACAGTAATCAAGACAGTTCAGTATTAGAGAAAGAACAAACAGATCAACAGAACAGAGAGCACAAAAGTACACCCACATAAATATAATCAACTGATCTTTGACAAAGGAACAAAGGGGATACAATGGAGAAAAGGTAGCCTTTTCAACAAAGAGTGCTGGGACAACTGGACATCATCATAAAAAAATAAATTTAGAGACAGACCTTACACCCTTCGCAAAAATTAAATCAAAACAGATCAAAGATCTAAATGTAAAATACAATCCTTAAAACTCCAGAGGGGCACCCTAGGGGGCTCAGTATTTGAGTGTCCAACTCTTGATTTTGGCTCAGGTCATGATCTCATGGTTGTGGAATGGAGTCCCATGTCAGGCTCTGTGCTGAATGTGGAGCCTGCTTGAGATTCTCACGCGTGCTCCCTCTCTCTCTCTCAAAATAAAATTTAAAAACTCTAGAGTTTTCTGGATAACATAAGAGAAAATCTAAATTACCTGTGTATGCCAACGACCTTTTGGATTCTACACCCAATGCATGATCCATGAAAGAAAGAATCAAGCTAGACTTCATTAAAATGAAACTATTGCTCTACAAAAAACACTCTCAAGGGAATTTGAAGACAAGCCACAGGCCAGGAGAAAATATTTATAAAAGACATATCAGATATAAATCTGTTACTAAAATATTCAAAAAATTCTTAAAACTTAACAAAAAACACTCAATTACAAAATGGGCAGAAGTGCCTGGGTAGCTCAGTCAGTTAAGCCTCTGGCTCTTGATTTTGGCTTAGGTCATGATCCCATGGTTTGTGAGATCGAGCCCCACATCAGGCTCTGTGCTGACAGCGTGGAGCCTGCTTGGGATTCATATTCTCTCTCTCTCTCTCTCTCTCTCTCTCTCTCTCTCTCTCTCTCTCAAAATTAATAAATAATTTGTTTTTAAATGTTCAAAAGATGGTGCGGGGAGAACTGGACAGCAACATGCAGAAGAATGAAACTAGACCACTTTCTTACACAAACTCAAAATGGATGAAGGACCTGAGTGTGAGACAGGAAACCATCAAAACCCTAGAGGAAGAAGCAGGAAAAAAACCTCTCTGACCTCAGCCACAGCAATTTCTTATTTGACACATCTCCAAAGGCAAGGGAATTAAAAGCAAAAATGAACTACTGGGACCTCATCCAGATAAAAAGCTTCTGCACAGCAAAGGAAACAATCAACGAAACTAAAAGGCAACCAATGGAATGGGAAAAGATATTTGCAAATGACATATCAGACAAAGGGCTAGTATCCAAAATCTATAAAGAACTCACCAAACTCCACACCCAAAAAACAAATAATCCAGTGAAGAAATGGACAGAAGACATGAACAGACACTTTTCCAAAGAAGACATCCAGATGGCCAACAGGCATATGAAAAGATGCTCAATGTCACTCCTCATCAGGGAAATACAAATCAAAACCACACTCAGATATCACTTCACGCCAGTCAGAGTGGCTAAAATGAGCAAATCAGGAGACTATAGATGCTGGAGAGGATGTGGAGAAACGGGAACCGTCTTGCACTGTTGGTGGGAATGCAAACTGGTGCAGCCACTCTGGAAAACAGTGTGGAGGTTCCTCACAAAATTAAAAATAGACCTACCCTATGATCCAGCAATAGCACTGCTAGGAATTTACCCAAGGGATACAGGAGTGCTGATGCATAGGGGCACTTGGACCCCAATGTTTATAGTAGCACTTTCAACAACAGCCATATTATGGAAAGAGCCTAAATGCCCATCAACTGATGAATGGATAAATAAGCTATGGTTTATATATACAATGGAGTACTATGTGGCAATGACAAAGAATGAAATATGGCCTTTTGTAGCAACGTGGATGGAACTGGAGAGTGTTATGCTAAGTGAAATAAGTCATACAGAAAAAGACAGATACCATATGTTTTCACTCTTACATGGATCCTGAGAAACTTAACAGAAGACCAGGGGGGAGGGGAGAGGGAAAGAAAGTTACAGAGAGGGAAGGAGCCAAACCATAAGAGACTCTTAAAAACTGAGAATAAACTGAGGGTTGATAGGGGATGGGAGGGAGGGGAAAGTGGGTGATGGGCACTGAGGAGGGCACCTGTTGGTATGAGCACTAGGTATTGTATGGAAACCAATTTGCCAAAAAATTTCATATTAAAAAAAAATGTTCAAAAGACCTGAACAGACACGTCACCAAGATCTACAGATATCAAAAAAGCATATGAAAAGATGTTCAACATTATGTGTGATTTGAGAATTATAAATTAAAATGAGATACCACTACACATACATATTATTAATGGCCAAAATCCAAAACACTGACACCACCACATGCTGATAAGGATGTGGAGCAATAGGAACTCTCATTCATTGCCGGTAGGAATCCAAAATGGTAAAGCCATTTTGTAAGGCAGTGTGGCAGTTTCTTAACAAAACTAAATACACTCTTACCATATGATTCATCAGTCTGACTCCAAGGTATTTACTCAAATGAGTTGAACATTTATGTCCACAAAAAAAACCTGCACCAAATGTTTATAGCAGCTTTATTCATAATTGCCAAAATGTGGAAGCAACCAAGTTATCATTCAGTAGGTGAATGGATAAATAAACTGTGGTACATCCAGACACTGGTATATTATTCAGCAATAAAAAGAAATGTGCTATCAAACCACAAAAAGAAATGGAAGAACTTTAAATGCATACTACTAAATGAGAAAAGGAAATGTGAAAAATTCACATACTTTATGAGTCCAACTACATGACATCCTGTAAAAAGCAAAACCATGGAGAGACAGTAAAAAGATCGTGGTTGTCAAGGGTTGGAGGGAAGGATAGATAAATAGGTGGAGAGAATTTTTAGGCCAGTGAAACTATTCTGTGTGATACTATAAGGGTGGGTACATGTCATTTTATACATTTATCCAAACCAACAGAATGAACACTAAGAGTGAACCCTGATGTAAACTATGTATTTGGGGTAATAATGATGTGTTGATGCAGGCTCACTGACTGTAACAAATGTACACCACTCTGGTGTGGATGCTGATAGTGTGAGAGGCTGTGCGTGTGTAAGAGCAGAGGGTATATGGGAATTCTCAGTACTTCTTCTCAGTTTTGTTGGTAGCCTAAAACTACACTAAAAAATAAAACAACCTTATTCATAATCTTCAAAAATAAAGCAATTAAAATATCTATCAACTGCTATGTGGATAAATAAAATGTGGCTTGAATCTATACAATGAAATACTACTCAGAAAAAGCAAGCCACAGATCAACATGAATGAATTTTGAATGCATTATGCTAAGTGAAAAAAAAGCCAGGCACAACAGGCTATGTAATATATGATTCCAGTTATATAACATTCTAGAAAACACAAAACTAGAGGACCAGAAAATACATCAGGGCTGCCAGGGCTGGGGGGAAGGGCATTGGAAGGGAGGTTGCCTACAGGGAGCCTGATATTACATATGGGGGTGACAAAAATATTCTGTATCTTAACTGTGGTGATGGTTATAGGGTTATACATTTATCAAAATTCATAGACAAGTACTCCAAAAGGGTGACATTTGTTGCACATAAGTTATACCACAATAACCTGACTAAAATAAATATATATACATACATACACACACACACTCACACACACCAGGATAACATTTCACATCTACCACATTGGTTAACTCTTTATTTTAAATTCTAACAAAAGCAGATATTGGCAAGAGCATGTAGAGAAATCAGATCCTGCTAGCGAGGGTGATAATAAATGGTCCTCGCTTTCAAAAACAATGCAGTATTTGTTATATGCATACTGTATGACACTGATATTCTACTTCTGTATATTATCCCTTAAACACTACCACTGAAATGGGGATATTACTGCATTTTAGAGAAATTTCTAGAAATTGGCAAGGGGGGTCTGAGTTGCCAGAGAAGATATTAAAAATATTTATGCTTTCCAAAGTCAAAGATTCTTAGAAGAAAATACAGATGAAAATCTTCATGACCTTGTGTTAAACACTGGTTTCATGCACAAGCAACAGAAAAAAAAATAATAAATGAATTCAGCTACATCAAAATTAAAAGTTTTATTCCCCAAAGGACATCAAAAAAATACAATCCACAGAATGGGCAAAAATATTTGTATATCATATACCTAATAAAAGACCAGTATCCAGAATATACAAAGAACTCTTGCAACTAAATAAAAAGATAGGGGCGCCTGCATGACTCAGTTGGTTAAGTGTCCGACTCTTGATTTCGGCTTAGGCCATGATCTCACAGTTCATGAATTCGGATCCCACATCAGGCTCTACACTGTCACCTGGAGCCTCCTTTGGATTCTCTCTCCCTCTCTCTCTCTCTGCCCCTCCCCTGCTCACTCTCTATTTCTCTCTCAAGATAAACACTTTTTTAAAAATGAAAAGATAAATCATTTTTTTCAACAGGCAAAAGGATTTAAATAAACATTTCTCCAAAGAAGACACACAAATGACTAATAAAAAAATCAAAAGAAGTTCAACATCATTAGTTATTAAAGAAATACAAATCAAAACCATAGTGAGATACCATTTCTCTCCCAATAAACTGGCTACAATAACAAACACAGACAATAACAAATATTGACAAAGATATGGAGATATTGGAACATTCAAACATTACTGATAGGTTGTAAAATGGTGCAGACACTTTAGAAAACAGTTTGCCAGGGGCATCGGGTGGCTCAGTCAGTTAAGTGTCTGACTTTAGCTCAGGTCATGATCTCATAGTTCATGGGTTCAAGCCCCATGTTGGGTTCTGTGCTGACAGCTCAGAGCCTGGAGCCTGCTTCAGATTCTGTGTCTCTTTCTCTCTCTGCCCCTCTCCTGCTCATGCTGTCCCTTAAAAATAAATGTTAAAAAAAAAAAAGTTTTTTAAAGAAAACAGTTTGGGGATAAGTACTGGGTGTTGTATGGAAACCAATTTGACAATAAATTTCATATTTAAAAAATCAAAATAAGAACTACCATACAATGTAGCAATTCCTTTGGTAGATTAATAGGAATATTATTATTGGTTAAAAAATAATAAAGAAAGAAATAAAACAGTTTGTTATTTCCTCACAATATTTAAGACAGAACTACCATATGATCTGACAATTCCACTCTTAAGTATATACTCAAATAAATTTTAAATGGGTATTCAAACAACTATCTGCACACAAGTGTTCACAGCAGCAGTATTCATAACAGCCAAAAGGTAAAAATAACCCAAATGTCTGTCAACTGATGAGTGGATAAATAAAATATGGCATACGCATACAACGCATTACTACTTAATCATAAAAAGCAATCAAGTTCTGATACATGCTTCAACATAGATGAACCATGAACACACAAATTGAATAATTACATTTATATGAAATGTCCAGAATAGGCTAATCCACAAAGTAGATTAGTGGTTGCCAAGGGGTGGGGGAGTATCTGCTAATGGAAATGGGGTTTCTTTCTCAAGTGATAAAACTATTCTAAAATTAGTCAGTGGTGATAGCTGCACAATTCTGTACCATGAAAACAGTGAACTGTACATTTTTTTAAATTTTATTTTAGAAGCAAAGAGATCACAAGTGGGGGAGAGAGCTGGAAGGGGAGAGAGAGGGAGGGAGGGAGGGAGGGAGGGAGAGAGAGAGAGGAAAGAATGAATCTTAAGCAGGCTCCATGCCCAGCATGGAGCCCAACTCAGGGCTCAATCCCACAACCCTGGCTCATGGCCTGAGCCAAAATCCACAGTCAGATGCTCAACCAACTAAGCCACCAGGTGCCCTGTGAACTGTACATTTTTAAAGGGTGAATTTTATGGTATGTGAATTCTATCTCAATAAACCTATTATAAAGGGATAAAAAGGCAGGCTAGTACTAGGCCTGAAAAGGTTGAGAATTATATCCTTAGAGAATTTTCTATACATATGCACTAGGAGACTTACAGGAATGCTCTGTTGCCTTTAATATATTACACACAATATCAAAGTACTGGTCATCCTTCTATACTTTCTCATATTTCACAAATTCTTGAGGCTACCTTGTTAAATCTTATGACAGGTCATTTTTTATCTGACTGCAATGCCATTCATGTTAACATCTCCCTTGTACTACTCAAAGAAAAACTATTAAGGAGTTACAGAATCCAAATGCTTCAATATAATTACACAGATGTTTTGGTGCACATGACTATATGTCACTTTTTTTTAAGGTTTTTATAAAATGACAATGAGAGAATTATTAGGATAAAGCACCACCTCAAGACTTCAAGTAAACACTTGATCAGGTAACATGTTTACAAAGGTCAATGATTTCTCATCCAGTAAATCCTCAAAATATTGCTTATCAAAAGCGGTTTCCTTATTAATTAAATATATATATTATACTGCAATACAAACTCTTGCTTCTCATTGGGAGGTGGGGAGGAAAGAAGAGAGGAAGACTTAGACCAGTTTTTCTGAATACTAAGCAACTTCAAAAATACATTATCACCTCCATGGGATACTACCATTGTGAGGGTCATGAGAACTGTGCTCAACGAATTTCAGGCATCACCTTTTCTTAAAACCAAAACACTGCTACAAATTTTGGTAAATGTGCCCATTCTATACAAGATTTAGAACTGAAGAGAGTGAAGAAAGCATAACAAGAAAGAAAAGAGAGAAGAAAGAGAACTCAATCGTTTTGTCTTTTACATATAGAACAAAAAAGTTCATAACTTCTCAGATAAAGAATCAAAAAGAAAACAACTCAAATATTTCTAAAACCATTAAGAATCAACAGGAAAGAGACGTTTTTAATTAGCTAACACAATAAAGCATATTTTAAATATCTGTTTTTCTACTACAAGCACCCTGGACAATCTAGCTATAATCCTTCCTTTCGTTTTCCTCATTTATCTTTGACTACCAAGATTTCGCAATGCTGAGACACAAAGTAAAACCCCCTTGGTCATATTGCCTGAGTCCTCATCAATCTCACTGTCATCATATGCATTTAAGTGAAGAGTATATCAGAGTCTTTCCCATCTTAAGTCAATGTCTGATGGCTTGATCACTATTAGGAACTTAAGATTCAGACATATTTTTATACTCTAACACTTTCAGGTTTAAATTTTTATGGAATATTGAATGAAGAAAGGAAGGCATTATTACAACATTCAATATTATAATTTACTACAAAGACTGCTGCTTTCAGAGAATCAATTATCATGTATATCTTTGACTTAAGTCATAATATCATGATTGAATTTAAAGAAATGCTAAACAAGTATTGCCTTCAGAAACCCCAGATCTTCCTTTCCTCAGTAACTGGTTGCAACTCTCTAATTTCTAAGGTAGGGACATGTTATTCACAGGACTATTGTGAGAAACACAGAATTCTTCACTTTACCCAAATGCCTGGTGATGAAACTTTACAATGCAAGAACTACTAGGAAAAGTTTGAGTACTGTCTTCAAATTCCAAAAGTAAAGTATAACTCTTTGAGCATGTTATTCCTCTGTCAAACTGTCTAATGTCATCCCATCTCAAAGTAAAATCCGAAGTCCTTACTACAGTCTGCTGGACTCATTTCCCACCACTCTCTCTGCTCCTTCCAAACCAACCTCTCTACTACAGTCACACCAGTCTCCCTGCAATTCCTTCAACTCACTAAGCAAGCTCTCACACTTCAGTCCTTTATACTTTTTGCATGTATGCCTAGACTGCTCTTCTCTCAGAAAACCATAGGATTGCTTCCTCACTTCCACGTATTCTCTGTCCAAATGTTATCTTCTCAGAAAGACCTTCTATGATTATCCTATATAAATACATAGCAGAAGCCTCCCACCCCACCCCAATGCACATAGTCTATTTCCTTCTTCCTATTTTATCCTTTATTCTTCTCAATGAGAACAGGGACTTCATTTCATTCTTTTACAGCTGAGCTCCAAGAGATAGAAGTGTGCTTCACCTCCATTAGGTACTCAAATATTTGGGAAATACAAGAAAGAGTGAATCTGTAATATAAGGGGTGATAATACCTACCTGGCAAGTTTGTTGATAAAATTAGCACTGATACATGTAAAGTGCCTTGCACAATGTCTGACACACTGTAGTAATTCAGTTGTGGGGTGGGGGCAGGGTGTGACAGAGAAATAACATACACTAAAAAACTCTGTTTGCTAAGTACTATCAAGTGGAGACTTCATGGGGGAGACTAGGCTTATGAAATAAAATAACTGCAGCCTGAAGTTTCTTAATGCGACTCATTCTAAGAAACATTAGGGGACCAAAAATACGAACTCCTAAACAGCTCTCGTAAGTCATTTTTGGAAAAGTTGGGATGTAAATTAAAAGAAAAAATACTCTTACCCAATTAACAAAGGTCAAATTAGCGCACAAGCTAACATCTGTAGCTTCCCTTCTTACCAACAAAATGTTGATACACTCTTACAGAGAAGATTTACTACTTGTAACAGAAAGTACAATCACTGGACACAAAATCAGAGTAAATGAGTATAAAGAGCCTCCAAACCCATGGAAAGTGAATAACTCTTCCAGCAAAATAAGAATTTTTTTTACCATATAATCTGTCCGTAATTAGTGATCACTGATAGAATCTAAACTATTTGCCTAACAAATATGACTTTAATCACAATTTATTTATTATTAAAAAGCCACCAGTGAGGGGTGCGTTTGTGGCTCAGTTGGTTAAGCATCCAACTTCGGCTCAGGTCCTGATCTCAGGGTTCATGAGTTTGAGCCCTTCATCGGGCTCTGCACTGCCAGTGTGGAGTCTGCCTAGGATTCTCTGTCTCCCCCTGTCTCTCTTTGCCCCTCCCCCCAAATAAACTTTGTTTTTTTTTTTAATTTTTTTTTTCGACGTTTATTTATTTTTGGGACAGAGAGAGACAGAGCATGAACGGGGGAAGGGCAGAGAGAGGGAGACACAGAATCAGAAACAGGCTCCAGGCTCTGAGCCATCAGCCCAGAGCCCGACGTGGGGCTCGAACTCACAGACCGCAAGATCGTGACCCGGCTGAAGTCGGACGCTTAACCGACTGCGCCACCCAGGCGCCCCCAAATAAACTTTGTTTTAAAAAGCCACCAGTGAATCTCTCATGCTTGTAACTCTGTTTCAACTTTCACTCATAATTCACATTCATACAAAGTACTATCTAGAGCTTTCCATCTAATGGCCGTCCTGTTTGTGACTTAAACTAAGACTTCTACCAAAATCCACCAGATGAAGATAGTACTTTAGGAATATGAGAGCTAAAATAAACCAAAATGTCTCTTTTGATTTAATATCCTAAAACATAGACTGGCCTAAGAGAAAAGGCTTATTTTCTTTGTCTATAGAGTTTATTATATAGTTTTCATATATAATTTATTACTAGGTGTATGTGTAGTTTTCCATGAAAAGCCAAACTAGGTTTCCTTAAGCTAGATTTACAAAAAGTCTTTATATCACAATAGCCAAATTATGGAAAGAGCCTCAATGTCCATCAACTGATGAATGGATAAGGAAGATGTGGTTTATATATTCAATGAAATACTACTTGGCAATGAGAAAGAATGAAATCATGCCATTTGCAGCAACATGGATGGAACTGGAGGGTATTATGCTAAGTGAAATAAGTCAGTCAGAGAAAGACAGATATCATATGCTTTCACTCATATGTGGATCTTGAGAAACTTAACAGAAGACCATGGGGGAAGGGAAGGGGAAAAAATAGTTACAAACAGAGAGGGAGAGAGATAAATCACAAGAGACTCTTAATACAGAGAACAAACTGAGGGTGGACAAGGGGGTGAGGCAGGGCACTTGTTGGGATGAGCACTGGGTGTTGTATATAAGCCAATCTGACAATAAATTATATTTTAAAAAGTCTTTATATCAACATCATCAACACAAGAAATAAGAGTCACTACTGAGAAAAGTTCTCTGCTGGAAAGAGACAGGAAAAGAACTAACAACAAGTAAACAAAATAAAATGCAGGCTATAATCCCACTTAAAAAAAATCAATGCAAATCATAATCTCATATTTTAAAAAAACTTACTTATAAAGGTCCACAAGATGGAAAATGACAAACAATAGAAAAGTAAAGTGGAAAAATAACACTAAAACGAAAGACTCTAGGATATTAAGTGGACACTGAAAAATCAGATTTGATTTTAGTAACCTGATGAAAGCTTGTAGTGACACTGTGGCACAAATATCTAAAAAAATTATTTGCTTATGGAGTTCACATTCCTCCAAACTTGGCCTCATCTGATATAGAAACAGTCCCAACCTGTAAACTTCTTTCACCCAGATATTATAATCCTAGTATAGATCACTGAAAAAGTGACATATATGCATTTCATCAACTTAAACATCACTGACTATATGTACTAAAAATGGAAAATCATGTAAAATAAATTATAAAATTATATACTAGTGAAATTAGAAAATTTAGTAATGTATAACTAAACTTTTACATTAAAAATACCATACCATGATACCAATGTCATGTCAATATCATTTTGTAAAATGTGATTAAAAATTAAGGTAACAAATGAAACTAAATTTCTAGCAGAAATGTAGTGCTACATCCTATTTCATACTGAAATCACTTGGGATTTTAGAATTTAAAAGGTATTCAAAGTGTAGTCTACTTAAGCAATCGGTCCACAAGGAGATGAAAAAAATATAGAAAATAGATTTTTTTTAAATATAACCACACTGGACTGAAGAGCAAGAAGCAAATTATAAATTTTAGAAAGACAGCTAAGGATTCACTATACATTAAAAAACAACAGAACTCAGGAAAGCATTATACTGTTTAAAGGTAATTACTGTATAAAGAGAAGAAACTGAGAATACTAGATAATTGTCACAGAAGTAGGGGAGAAGCACAGTACTGTGTATGAGTCCTTATTGCCAATAAGTGCTAAGTACTTACTATGTGAATGAAATGAGATAGGTGTGTCAGAATGGCTAAAATTAACAATTCAGGAAACAACAGATATAGGTAGGTGAGGATGTAGAGAAAGGGGAACCCTTTTGCACTGTTGGTGGGAATGCTAACTGGTATAGCCACTATGGAGAACAGTATGAAGGCTCCTCAAAAAAATTAAAAATAGAACTAACCTAACATCCATCAATTGCACTACTAAATATTTATCCAAAGGTTACAAAAAATGCATATGCACCCTGTTGTTTGTAGCAGCACTATCAACAATAGCCAAATTATAAAAAGAGCCCAGATGTCCATTGACTGATGAGTGGATAAAGAAGATGTGGTGTGTGTGTGTGTGTGTGTGTATATATATATATATATATATATATATATATATATATATATATAAATGGAATACTACTCAGCAATCAAAAAATGAAATCTTGCCATTTGCAACAACACGGATAGAACTACAGTGTATTATGCTAAGAGAAATAAGTGAGTTAAAACAAATATCATGTGATTTCACTCGTATGTGGAATTTAAGAAACACAACAGATAAACATAAGGGAAGGGAAGGAAAAATAAGATAAAAACAGAGAGGGAGGCAAACCATAAAAACCCCTAAATACAGAAGAGAAACTGAGGGTTGTTGGAGGGGAGGTAGATGGAGGGAAGGGCTAAATGGGTGATGGGCATTAAGGGGGGCACTGGTTGGAATGAGTACTGGGTGTTTAAGTGACGGGTTCTACTCCTGAAACCAATACTATACTGTATGTTAACTAACTTTAATTTAAATAAAGAAATTTAAATAATTTTTAAAAAAGGAAACGAGAGGGGTGCCTGGGTAGCTCAGTCAGTTGAGCAACCGACTTCAGCTCAGGTCATGATCTCACAGTTTGTGAGTTCGAGCCCCGCATCGAGCTCTGTGCTGACAGCTCAGAGCCTGAAGCCTGCTTCTGATTCTGTGTCTCCCTCTCTCTCTGCCCCTACCCCACTCATGCTCTGTCTCTGTCTCAGAAATAAATAAACATTAAAAAAAAAAAAAAAAGGAAATGAGAAGGGTGCCTAGGTGGCTCAGTCAGTTAAGCGTCCGACTTCAGCTCAGGTCTCGTGGTTTGTGTGTTCGAGCCCTCTCTCTCTCTCTCTCTTCTCTCAAAAATAAACATAAAAAAAAAAAGGAAATGAGATTAAGTGCAAAAATTAACATTTGTCAACTTTGGATTACATCTTCCATGATTAGTCATGTTAAACACCCTTTGTGTATATTAAAAAAAAAAAAAGTCACTTAAACTCTGATTTTTTTAAAAGAAACTTTTTAAAAATTTAATCCCATCAGGTTAGAAAAGCAATAAGTAAAAAGGGAAATACCAATTAATTAATAGAAAAGTCTATTTAGAAAAATATTCTGGGGTTGCCTGCATGGCTCAGTTGGTTAAGTGTCCAACTCTTGATTTCAGCTCAGGTCATGATCTCATGGTTCATGAGTTCAATCCCTGCATTGGGCTCTGTGCTGACAGCACAGAGCCTGCTTGGGATTCTCTGTCTCCCCCTCTCTCTGCTCCTCCCTGCACATGTGCTCACGTGCTCTCTCTCTCTCAGAAATAAACATTTTTAAAAAAGAAAAATATTCTGAGTCTTGTGTGTTAATATATATAAATATATATTTAATTATTTATTTAACATATATATTATTTATTTTATAGATATATAAATATATATCTCTATATATTCATCTGAAAGCTACAACTACTTAAACATATAGACAAAAAGTAGTAGTCAGAGCACAGGTTGGCTCAGTCCTTAGAGCATCCAACTTTTTTTTTTTCATTCCCTTTTATATATATTTTTTTTTTCCAACTCTTGATCTCAGGGTTGTGAGTTCAAGCCCCACATTGGGAGTAGAGTTTACTTTTTAGATAAATAAATAAATAAAATGACAGGGAGAACTTTCCCTTTAAAAAAAAATATAGTGGTCACCTGTCCCTATGCTATGCTCTGTGCTAGGTGTTTTCACATTTATAATCTCAAACACTGCTGACTTTACTGCCTTGTTAAATATGCATTATTATTTAGGTTGTGAATTGTCCTTCCCAGTCACCCAATGTAAGTGAGGTTATACTATCAAAAAGAGCCAACAGTACCACTACAATGGCTACTGACAGAGAGGCTGCAGAACAGTGTCAACAGTGTTAACCCAAAAGAATGAAGCCTCTGTATAGATCAGGCCATGTGATGGTCAACAAACAGCAGTTCTTTACAAAGATTCTGGGTACAAAACAATCAAGTCAGATCAAAAGCACCAAATGCAGTTCAGCAAAAAGTACCCTTCAACAAGAAGTTTCAAACTTTTTATTTCAAAGGTGTAACATAGTCTTCATCAACAAAAGGAAATAAATGGAAATTTATTTATCTCCACCGCCATCCTGGGATAGTAGTGGCACAGAAGTAGAGACAAGCCAAAACTTCTCTTCTACTCCATGTCACGATTAAAAATAGTTTAATAAAAAATCATGGTTCATTATGAAAGGCAGACTTCCATGTAGATCTACTTTAGAAATCATTTAAATGACCAACTATAAAATCAAGGACCAAAACCAAAATCTATAATTATCTAAAAATACTGATTTTTTTTCCTTTGGTACATCAAAAAAAATATGCACAGCTCACACAATTCTGTATCCTTTTTCCTGTTATATAACAGGCAAGAAACAAAGTGCCAACCACTTGCATAAATTTATACAGAGAATTCAACCTCAAAATGTGGAAATTTATTCAAAAGGTCTACATTCAAAATAATCTTTCCAGACACAAATGTGAGACAGGAAACCATCAAAATCCTAGAGGAGAAAGCAGGCAAAAACTTCCTTGACCTCAGCCGCAACAATTTCTTATTCAACACATCTCCAAAGGCAAGGGAATTAAAAGCAAAATTGAACTACTGGGACCTCATCAAGATAAAAAGCTTCTGCACTGCAAGGGAAACAATCAACAAAACTAAAAGGTAACCAACAGAATGGGAAAAGATATTTGCAAATGACATATTGGGTAAAGGGCCAGTATCCAAAGTCTATAAAGAACTTACCAAAGTCAACACCCAAAAAACAAATAATCCAGTAAAGAAATGGGCAGAAGACATGAATAGATGCTTTTCCAAAGAAGTTATCCAGATGGCCAACAGACACATGAGAAGATGCTCAATGTTACTCATCATCAGGAAAATACAAATCAAAGCTACACTGAGATACCACCTCACACTGGCCAGAGTGGCTAAAATGAGCAAATCAGGAAACTACAAATGCTGGCAAGGACGTGAGAAAGAGGATATCTTTGGCACTGCTAGTGGGAATGCAAACTGCTGCAGCCACTCTGGAAAACAGTGTGGAGGTTCCTCAAAAAATTAAAAATAGAACTACCCCATGACCCAGCAATAGCACTACTAGGAATTTACCCAAAGGATACAGGAGTGCTGATGAATAGGGGCACTTGTACCCCAATGTTTACAGCAGTTGTTTCAACAATAGCCAAATTATGGAAAAAGTCTAAATGTCCATCAACTGACGAATGGATAAGGAAGATGTGGTTTATATATACAATGGAATACTACTTGGCAATGAGAAAGAATGAAGTCACGCCATTTGCAGCAACATGGATGGAACTGGAAGGTATTATGCTAAGTGAAATGAGTCAGTCAGAGAAGGACAGATATCTTATGTTTTCACTCATATGTGGATCTTGAGAAACTTAACAGAAGACCATGGGGGAAGGGAAGGGGGAAAAAAGAGACACAAACAGAGAAGGAGGGAGGCAAATCACAAGAGACTATTAAATACAGAGAACAAACTGAGGGTGGACAAGGGGGTGGGGGAGAGGGAAAATGGGTGATGGGCATTGAGGAGGGCACTTGTTGGGATGAGCAGAGTATTGTATGTAAGCCAATTTGACAATAAATTATATTAATAAAAAATTATCTTTCCATTATTTTCACTGAAAACTGTCAACAAATGATCTAGTGTACTTATTTGCACTAACTTCATGCTATTTTAAATCTTCATTTATCAGCACTAAGTATAAAAGATAACAATGGGCGACAAATCAGTGGCACATTTAAAACTAAGATCTTTTTGCTCAACGTCGCTCCTCATCAGGGAAATACAAATCAAAACCACACTCAGATATCACTTCACACCAGTCAGAGTGGCCAAAATGAACAAATCAGGAGACAATAGATGCTGGAGAGGATGTGGAGAAACGGGAACCCTCTTGCACTGTTGGTGGGAATGCAAATTGGTGCAGCCACTCTGGAAAACAGTGTGGAGGTTCCTCAAAAAATTAAAAATAGACCTACCCTATGACCCAGCAATAGCACTGCTAGGAATTTACCCAAGGGACACAGGAGTACTGATGCATAGGGGCACTTGTACCCCAATGTTTATAGCAGCACTCTCAACAATAGCCAAATTATGGAAAGAGCCTAAATGTCCATCAACTGATGAATGGATAAAGAAATTGTGGTTTATATACACAATGGAGTACTACGTGGCAATGAGAAAGAATGAAATATGGCCCTTTGTAGCAACGTGGATGGAACTGGAGAGTGTTATGCTAAGTGAAATAAGCCATACTGAGAAAGACAGATACCGTATGGTTTCACTCTTATGTGGATCCTGAGAAACTTAACAGAAACCTATGGGGGAGGGGAAGGAAAAATAAAAGAGGTTAGAGTGGAAGACAGCGAAAGCATAAGAGACTCTTAAAAACTGAGAACAAACTGAGGGTTGATGGGGGGTGGGAGGGAGGGGAGGGTGGGTGATGGGTATTGAGGAGGGCACCTTTTGGGATGAGCACTGGGTGTTGTATGGAAACCAATTTGACAATAAACTTCATATATTGAAAAAAAATTCTATACTGAAAAAAATAAGTAAATAAATAAAAATAAAACTAAGATCTTTTGGTGCACCTGGGTGGCTCGGTTGGTTAAGTGTCTGACTCTGTCTCAGTTCACGTCATGATCTCATGGTTCTTGAGTTCGAGCCCTACATCAGGCTCTGCGCTGACAGGGCAGAGCTTGCTTGGGATTCTCTCTCTCCCTCTCAGTCTCTCTCTCTCGAAATAGATAAACTTTTTTTAAAAAAACTGACATCCTTTACTTTCAAATGAGTTTTTCTTCCCTTTATTAGTCACTCTGGAGAGCCATAAATTTCAATAATACTGCCATTGATTAAGATGTTTTTAAAACTCTTGTAGAATTCAAAAATATATAAAATACATTTACAAACTTTTGGTTTTAGCCCTGACAAATCATTTATATTGGACAAATATAAGCCTGAATGAATACATGAAACAACTGTGAAAAGCATAAGATAGCAACTATCACAGATAAGACTTGAGGTACTATCATCCTTTAGAAAAGAGAACATTAAAGTGAGATCTTCATTCACCTGACTTTTTCCATAAAAGCATGCCAGCAAAAATGACCGTTCCACTGATATAAAGAGGAAAAGGTTAACATTGAGAGCTACCAATAAAATTTCCACTCTTGGGATTGCCCAATTCCTTAACTGGGATGCAGGGAAAAGCTCCAAGAAGCCCAGCAGAAAACAGCAGCCAGGAAGCTAAAGAGCTGATAAGAACCACATTACTTTTAAGGGAACAATAAAACACACACAGTAACTTTTCAACAGAAACTATGGAAATTGAAAATCGATAGTAAAATCTTTAAAATGTTATAAGAACATCTTCATGAACCTTGAATTCTATACCCAGGGGAAACATCTTTCAAAAATGACGACAAATTAAAAACAGATTCACATAAACAGAAGCTGAATGAACGTGCAGCAAACCTGAACTGAAAGAAATACTACTAAAAGGAGTACTTGTGGTAAAAAGAAAATGATCCTAGGTAGAACCATGAAAAATGAGAAAGGAAAAGCACTAGAAAGGCTAAAAATGTGAACAAACAAATGAATATGGATAGAAGCAACATATATGACAACAGTGGTAACAAAAGGCAAGAGACGGTAAATGCAATGAAATCACTGCGACGTTCACGTGTTGCTGGAAGTAGTAAAAGTACACATTTAAGGTAGACTCTAATAAATCAATAATGCATGTTTTAAACTCTAGGATAACCACCTACAAATAAAATATTTCAAAACCAACAAGTTAATAGAGAAAAATAATAGAATAAAAATGCTAATTTAAGGCATGCAAAAAATGATAAATCAAGTAATAAAATAAGGCACAAAGACCAAGGTGACAGCCTTAAACCTAATTAAAAAAATAACTAAATCACCTGAATATAGACTAAATAATCCAGATTGTCAGAATAAATAAAAATAAAGCCCTATTATATGCTATTTCTCTCTCTCCGCCCCCCCCCCCCCCCCCAGCGTCCCGCGTCCCTGCTGGGATTCTCTCTCTGCCCCTCACTCACTGGTGCCCTCTCTCTCAAAAAAAAAAAACAAAAAAAAAAAACAAAAAAAGCCACACACATAAAAGTTAAAGGAATAGGTGATTCCTACTTGGCACCAGAATAACAGCAGGCATCAAATCTCTCCACACGACCTCCAAAAAGACATATTAAAAAAAAAAAAACAACAGCTAATAAAGCCACATAAAATTTATGCCTTCAGCATTACTAAGTGTCAGAGGATACTATGGACTTCAAATTACATTTTTGCAGAGAAAAACTCCAAGTTACAACAGAGCTAATTCTAAAGCTTCTGCACTACTAGACAGCTCTTCACTGCCACATCTCCAAAAGTTGCCTCCCTTCTACCCATCTATTTCCCCTCTAGATGTCCCTTTTCTTCACAAAAACTCTTCAGACTATCCCTTGCCCTCTATCCACAGACTTACAGTGGCAGAATGAATATTCTCAGCTATACAGGCAGCAGAGTATGGAGCAGAGTAGGAATTTGTCTATATAAGTCAAGTACACATAAAATTCTAGGGCAAGCTCAACTGGTCATTCTGTCTTCAGATTTAATATATAAGGGCACCTGGGTGGCTCAGTCAGTTAAGTGTCCAACTTCAGCTCAGATCACGATCTCAGAGTTTGGGAGTTCAAGCCCCACATCAGGCTCTCTGCTTTCAGCACAGAGCCCTCTTTGGATCCTCTGTCTCCCTCTCTCTCTGCCCCTCCCCCACTCACACTCTCCCTCTCTCTCAAAAATAAATAAGTATGGAAGGAAAGAAGGAAGGAAGGAAGGAAGGAAGGAAGGAAGGAAGGAAACAGAACTACCCTATGATCCAGCAATTGCAGTATTAGATATTTATCCAAAGGATACAAAAATATAGACTCAAAGGAGTCCATGCACCCTGATGTTTTTGGCAGCATTATCAACAATAGCCAAACTATGGAAAGAGCCCAAATGTCCATCGACTGATGAATGGATAAAGAAGATGTATGTGATAAATCTCTACAATGGAGTATTAGTCAGCCATCAAAAGGAATGAAATTTTGTCATGTGCAATGATGTGGATGGAGTCAGAGAGTATTATGCTAAGTGGAATAAGTCAATCAGAGAAAGACAAATACCACATGATTTCACTCATGTGGAATTTAAGAAACAAAACAGATGAACATATGGGATGGGGGGAAGAGAAGAGAGGGAAACAAACTACAATAGACTCTTAACAACAGAGAACAAACTGAGGGTTGACAAAGGGAGGTGAGTAGGGGATGGGCTGGATGGGTGATGGTTATTAAGGAGGGCACTTGTTATGATGAGCACTGGTGTTCAAGATTCTCTCCTGTGCTGGGTTCTCCTGTTTCTTGAATCCCACATCTTTCTATTCTTTAACTTACTGCTTTGTTCTACAGAAACACATCCCTTCCTAGCTTCTTGAGTAAAGTTATATGGGAGGACAACTGAAACTTCACATGTCAGAAAATATATTTAGTAAAATTCTCATATTCAATTCATAGTTTGGTCGGGTTATAAAATTCTTGGTTATAAATCATTTTCCGTCAATATTTTGAAGACACCACTCCACTGTCTTCCATAGTTAAAGTCCAATCTTTTGTATGGTACATACATTTCTATCTTTGAATGGTGGCTGAATCTTCTTAGTCCCAATATTCTAAAATTTCACAATAATATGGGTCTATTTTCATTCATTTGTGTTAGGTACTTGCTGCATCCTTTTAGTATGGAAACCCATGTCCTTACATTCTGGAAATTTTTCCTGAATTATTTCATAGCTTATTTCTATCTTTCAGTTTCTTTCCTCTGAGTTACTGAATCTCTACAAATGATGTACCTCTTGAAGCTAACCTTGAATTGTCTTATCTTTTCTAACCTTCTCTGACTTGTATTTTTGCTCTACTTTCTGGGGAATTTCCTCAACTTTATCTTCAAATCCTTCTACTGAGGTTTTCCATTCTTGTTATGTTTTTAATTTCCAAGAGCTCTTTGCTGTTGTCTAATTGCCTTTTTAATAGTATACTATTCTAGTTTCATGGATGCAATATCTTCCTTTATCTCTGAGGACATTATTCGGAAGTTTTATTTGTGTTTTTTTTTTAAGTTTTCTTCACCCTATGTAGACTCTTTCCCATGAGTTTCTTTTTCTTTTTTTTTTTGCGGGGGGGACAGGAAGGGAGCCATCTTTCATATTAGAGGCATCCTCAAATATCTTGTAGCATTAATTGCCTGTTCATATTCAAAAGAAAGGAAATAAAAAGCTAACTGGAAACTCTAAATGCATGGGTGAATCTTGCTGACCTTATGATTCACTATATGGAGATGGGACTACCATTTGTTGTGAAAACCCTGACATCAGGGTATCAACTGGGGTCTAGTCAGAACACAAAAACCAATCTTTCAAACAGGAAAATTTAATATTTAAAAAAATCATTGGGGCACTGGATGGCTCAGTCAGTTAAGTGTCCGACTTTGGCTCAGGTCATGATCTTGAGGTCCGTGGGTTCAAGCCCCATGTCAGGCTCTGCGCTGACAACTCAGAGCTTGGAGCCTGCTTCCAATTCTGTGTCTCCCTCTCTTTCTGCTCCTCCCCTACTCTCTCTCTCTCTCTCTCTCTCTCTCTCTCTCTCTCTCTCAAAACATAAACAAACATTAAAAAAAATTTAAATCATTAAATAGGTAAAAGATAGTGAATGACTAAAATGTAAAAATGAACTCTAAGATATAACCAAGGTAGCAACTATGAAAAGATATTGCCACCTTTAAGGCTAAGTTAAAAGTAAACAAGAAAAAAAGCTTAGTAACTTACAGAAGGGGTCCCAAAAAGCTAAGATACTGATCTCTGATGAAATGGTAGACTACTGCAGAAACTGCTACAGTGAGAATTGCTGGAGGCCACTCATCAGAACCAAGACCACTGCTTGCCATAGAGAATACTATAGGGACCAACTGCCTGCAGAGCAGTTTGCTACAGGGATAAAATAAAAACAGGAAGAACCAAGCCCTTCATCCTCCAGCCTAGTAGTCTCCCTACAGTGCCTTCTTATTGGCAGAACCTAATAAAGATTCAGCTGGCAGAGAAGAAATGTGGTTTGCTGAGTCTCCAGCTCTAGTATCATAAAAAAGGGCTAAGAAGGGTAGGTTCAGAACTCAGAGACAGTAAGTCAATAACTGGCACAATCAACATCTTTAAGTCCCTCATCTTGCCCCATTTAGACCGTCCCAAAAGAGTCTTCTAATCTCCTGTTTTGGAAGGTAAAGGTCTGGCTGCCAGGATTTTGAGAGCCAAGTGGGAGATGAAGGCTAGAAGTTTCTATATTCAATATTCAGTATGAATGCTGTCACTTAATCCCATTTTAAATACAAAGCCTATTTCCTTTGGAACTGTGCAGGAAGTCTCCCAATCCACAGATGCTCTATCCTCTATCAAAAAAAAAAAAAAAAAAAAAAAAAACCTCAAAACTTTTATCAGTATGAGGGAGAGCTGCCACCAAAGGAGATGAAACAAGGGAGAAGACCTGTATGATTTCATCCTCATTTCTAAAAGTACCTGATGCTATACTTCCTATGCCTTTTAAGGATCTGCAGTGTAAATAAGGTTGGTTCCCAGCTATTCCTACTACATGCTTGGGGTTCAGCTATCTTGGGTGTGTTAAGTCATGTTTTCCACTCTTCCAATGCCTTGCCAACTTTGCTTGTCCTAGTGGGTGTATTGCATTTTTTAAATCCCTATACTTTCATTCTGTAGTGTTTCAGAAAGAAGCAAAATCAAGTACAAATATTCAATACTCCATTGTAACTTAAAAGTTCCATTATTTTCAACACAGTAGCAAATTTTCAACATTTTAGAGTTTGTAAGGTTACTTTGAGGGGCATTCCAAATATTTTTTGAAAAAAACTCAATATTACTAGAATCCTTATATAATCTACCAACGTGCCTTCTCTAAGCATAAGATTCATCCAGATATATATGCCATAATAAATTGTTACTAAAGTGTTTGTAAATTTATGGTCATATTTAGTAATAAAAATACAATTAAAAAGAATAAAGACCTGACACAAAAAAGAATAAAGATCTGATGCAAAGATGCATAATCTTTTTCAGTCCCAGTAGTAGCACCCAAACTATGATAGAAAAAATTGTGAGCAATTTCTTAAAATAAACTATAATTTTCCTCCAAAAGCTCAAACTTCACCTATGTAGCTAAAATTTCCATTAAAAAAATAGCTATCTTGCATATTTTATAGAGGGGAACCTGAGGCACCACAAGGTCATGCTGTCATAAATCATCCACAACAGAACTAGAAACAGAACTCTGATCTCCAAAGATCTGTTTCATGTATCCTCTCCACAAAACTAATGGTGTATCCCGATGAAGACACACTAGGAAAGAGCAGTGAATGTGTAGGAAATGAGAATACAAAGAGAAGAGAAACAAAAGTTTGAAATGCCTGGGCCATTCACTTGTCAAAGATCACATGAGACTTAGATTATCAGCATCACTCTGAACCTCTGACAAATTTGATTTCAAGTATATACATAAAATTACAAAAAAATTTACAATCCTCCTCTGCCCACCACAGATCCAAGGGAGACAAACACATATCTATTTAAACTTCAGGGCACCTGGGTGGCTCAGTCAAACATCCAACTTTGGCTCAGGTCATGATCTCATGGTCATGAGTTTGAACCCTACATCGGGCTCTGTGCTGACAGCTCAGAGTCTGGAATCTGCTTCATGTTCTGTGTCTCCCTCTCTCTCTGCCCCTCCCCTGCTTGCTCTCTCTCTCTCTCTCTCTCTCTCTCTCTCTCTCTCAAAACTAGACATTCAAAAAAAAATCTTTAATGACTTTAAACTTCAAACTTTGAGTCTTCTTTCTATAGTCCAAAGTATATTACTAACTTAACAAACTCTCATAAAATACTCCATGAATGAAAACCTTCCCGGTGACCAGAAAACCATTAATTTAAAACCCTATTGCTCAAATGTCCAAAAATAGAAAATCTCATAAATACATCTGTTAAGTGTTCATTTGTTCACTTTTTAAGTAACCTATTTGGAGAAACACCAAGCTCCACAAAACCCAATAGGCTTTAGAAATGGACCTCAAGGGGCACCTGGGTGACTCAGTCAGTTGAGCATCTAACTTCAGCTCAGGTCATGTTCTCACAGCTCCTGAGTTTGAGCCCCACAACAGGCTTGTTGCTGTCAGCACAGAGCCACCTTTAGATCCTCTGTCCCTGTCTTTCTCTGCCCTTCCCCCGCTCATGCTCACACGCGCTCTCTCTCTCAAAAAGAAATAAAACAATTAAAAAAAATGTAAATGGATCTCAAGAAATAGTTTTTCCAAACTAGAGTCTCAATGAATTCCAAATAGCTGACTCAGAGCAGACAAGCAGAATCCTCTTGTCTGCCACGTACCACCTATGTTCCCTTCACCTTAAGCTTAAGTTTCATCATCTAAACATGGAAGTAGTAATGTTTCAAAGGTCATTTTGAGCATTAACTGAAAAAAAAATGAATGTATAATATCTACCTATTGCCAAAATATGGTAGGTAGAGAGCAAATGATTATTATGAAACTCTTACTTTTATTTTTTTAAGGTTTATTTATTTTTGAGAGAGCGCGCCCATGAACAGGGGAGGGGCAGAGAGTGAAGGGGACAGAGGATTCAAAGCAGGCTCCGTGCTGACAGCAGAGAGCCTGATGTGGGGCTTGAACTCACAAACCATGAGATCAAGACCTGAGCTGAAGTCGAACACTCAACTGACTGAGTCACCCAGGCTCCCTTCTTATCAATTTTAAACATTAACTTAAGTTGCAAACATAATGAAAAATCTGCCAAAGGCATTTAAAACATGGTTAAGTGTTCAGAACTAACTTAACGTACACTAAGTCATCTGATTTGAATATCTGTAACAATTTTCATTCATAAATCATTTCCTAAAGTGAACAGAAATAAAATCATTATCATTAAAAGGGAATTTTTTTTCTTATCAGAAAGATGTACATTTTTCTTATCCATAAAATCTCATTAAAATTTAAGTTTTTAAAATGCCATTAAACAGGCATCTGGTTGGGTCAGTCGGTTAAGTGTCCAACTTCAACTCAGCTCATGATTTCTCAGTCCACGAGTTCAAGCCCCACGATGGGCTCTGTGCTGACAGCTCAGAGCTTGGGAGTGTGCTTGCGATTCTGTGTGTGTGTGTGTGTGTGTGTGTGTGTGTGTGTGTGTGTGTGTGTCAAAAATAAGCATTAACATTTTTTTTAAATAAAAAATAAAATAAATAAAATGCCACTAAAAATTGGCAGGAATGTTTATCCAACAAAGTACAGTAGTACACTAAGTACACTAATAAGGCAGGTACCCAACCTTGGAAGGTATTATATAACTTTTCAACAATATAAGTTATAATGAAATATTTTCTTTCTACAGCTGTATCAGAAAGTTAAAACTAGTGCACTGATATGGATATTGATTCTTAGTCTGAATATTATAGAGAGACAAGATAAGAAAAGGAAAACCAAATTTAAACAAATTGAAAGCTGGCACAAAATAGTCTTATTGGTTGGAATATACATAAATCAAAAATTAGAAAAGATATCAGGAGATTTCTAGATGACTTCACCTGGCTGACCTTGCTGACTCACTGACAGATTCACCTTGAGCAACTTGAGAACTGAATTACTTTCCTCCCTCTGTAAACAAAATAATTATGGCAACATTTAGATTCATTCTGGGGCACCTGGGTGGCTCAGTCAGTTAAGCCTCTAACTTTGGCTCAGGTCATGATCTCACTGTTCGTGAGTTCGAGCCCCATGTTGGGCTCTGTGCTGTCAGCTCAGAGCCTAGAGCTTGCTTCAGATTATGTCTCCATCTCTCTCTCTGCCCCTCCCCAGCTCATGCTCTCTCTCTCTAAAAACTAAAGATTTAAAAAAAAATTTTAATATATATATATTTAGATTTATCCTAATCACAGAAAAACTAACATAGTAAGTTTTTATATTACTTAGATCCCTTAGAATAAAATATTATTTTTTAAACTAATTTTTCAACTAGTTTGTATTCTTCACACTACTTTAAAAGAGAAACTTGTATTAAATATATTTTTTTAAGTTTTACTTAAAACCATGTTAGTTAACATATAGTATAATAATGGTTTCAGGAGTAGAATTTAGTGATTCACCACTTACAATTAACACCCCATGCTCACCCAACAAGTGCCCTCCTTAGTACCCATCCCCCCACCTGCCTCCCCTCCATTTAGCCCATCCCCCCACCTGCCTCCCCTCCAACAACCCTCAGTTTATTCTTTGTAGTTAAAAGTCTCTTATGGTTTGCCTCCCTCTCTGTTTTTATCTTATTTTTCCTTCCCTTCCCCTATATTCATCTGTTGTGTTTCTCAAATTCCACATATCAGTGAAATCATGTATTTGTCTTTGTCTGACTCATTTATTTCACTTAGCATAATACATTCCAGTTCTACCTATGGTGTTGCAAATGGCAAGATTTTATTCTTTTTGAATGCCAGGTAGTATTCCATTGTGTGCACACCACATCTTCTTTATCCATTCAAAGTCTGTAGACATTGGGCTCTTTCCATAATTTGGCTATTGTTGATAGTGCTGCTATAAACATTGGGGTGCATGTGCCCCTTCAAATCAGCATTTTTGTATCCTTTGGATAAATACCCTAGCAGTACAGCTGCAGGTCATAGGGTAGTTCTGCTTTTTATTTTTTGAGGAACTTCCATACTGTTCTCCAGAGTAGCCACACCAGTTTGCATTCCCACCAGCAGTGCAAAAGGGTTCCCATTTCTCCACACCCTTGCCAACATCCATAGTCTCCTGATATGCTCATTTTAGCCATTCTGATAGGTGTGAAGTACTATCTCATTATGGTTTTGACTTGTATTTCCCTGATGATGAGTAACGTTGAGCATCTTTTCATGTGTTTGTTAGTCATCTGGATGTCTTCTTTGGAAAAGTGTCTATCCATGTCTTCTGCCCATTTCTTCACTGTATTATTTGTTTCTTGGGTGTTGAGTTTGATAAGTTCTTTATAGATTTAGGATACTAACCCTTTATCTGGTATGTCATTTGCAAATATCTTCTCCCATTCCATCAGTTGCCTTTTACTTTTGTTGATTGTTTCCTTCACCTGGCAGAAGGTTTTTATCTTGATGAGGTGCCAGCAGTTCATTTTGGCTTCTCTTTCCCTGGCCTCCGGACACCTGTTGAGTAAGAAGTTGCTGCAGCCAAGGTCAAAGAGGTTTTTCCTGCTTCTCCTCGAGGATGTTGATGGCTTCCTGTCTTATGTTTAATCTTTCATCCATTTTGAGAGTATTTTTGTGTATGGTTTAAGAAAGTGGGCCAGGTTCATTCTTCTGCATGTCACTGTCCAGTTTTCCCAACACCATACTTTGTCTTTTTTTTTCCACTGGTGTTCTTTCTGCTTTTTCAAAGATTAGCTGGCCATACGTTTGTGGGTCCATTTCTGGGTTCTCTATTCTGTTCCATTGACCTGAGTGTCTGTTTTGTGCCAGTACCATACTGTCTTGATGATTACAACTTTGTAATACATCTTAAAGTCCGGGACTGTAATGCTTCCAGCTTCAGTTTTTGTGGGTTTTTTTTTAATGTTTTTTTTTTTAATTTTAGAGAGAGAGGGAGACAGAGAGCCTGTGAACACTAGCTGAAGAGGGGCAGAGAGAGGGGGAGAGAGAGAATCCCAAGCAGGCTCTGTGCTGTCAGTGCAGAGTTCAACTCAGGGCTCAGTCTCATGAACCATGAGATTGTGACCTGAGCCAAGATTAAGAATCAGACACCTAATGGACTGAGCCATCCAGGTGCCCCCAGAATCATCCATTTCTAAAGCAAACAAAAAATTGGTTCCTCTTAATGAGGAATGATATTTAGAAAAATTTGAACTCTGATCTGGGCATTAAGATCATTGCTTTGGGAGTGGTTTTTTCCCCCTCAAGGTCTTTCAGTAGTTTTTGGCTGTCTGTTGCTGCATAACAAAGCACCCCAAGCCATAATGACTTGAAACAACAGCTTATTAACGTCTCTCGCACTTATGACTGGGCTCAGCGAGGCAGTTCTCACCTGGGGCTTTTAAGCAGTTGTAGTTAAATGGTGGCCAGGGCTGGAGTTGTCTAGAGGTTTGACTGGAATTGACATCCAAGACTTGGCAGTTGCTGCTGGCCATCAGTTGAAAGCTCAGCCAAGACTTTCAACTGGAGCACTTCTAGGTGTCTTCTCCATGTAGGTTAGGCTTACACTGCATGATGGGTAGATTCTGAGAGGAGGTATCCCACGAGTATGAGGGGGAAGCAGAACTGCCTTTGCTCTTGCAGGCAAGTCTCAAAGTTGCCCAATGTCCTTTCCTAAATATTCTACTGGTAAAAGTAGACACAGACAAGCTCGGATTCAAACAGGTGGAGACAATGATACCACCTCTCTTAGGCAGACTGGTGTGCATGTACAGGGAGAGAAGAAGTTGATAGTAGCCAGATTTGGAGACAAACTACTATATTTATATTAGAAATGATGAGTTTATACTGATACCTCCAATTTGGTTCTAAGCACACAATGATCTCCCTTGTCTGCAGCTCCCTTCTCAGTTATTCAATCAGATGACACACACCCAAAATAGTTTCAGGACTGATGTACACATTTCACTATGAAAAACAAACCCAGTATGAAGAGATCAAGATTTGTTTGTAGTTCTTGTTTTCGTAGACTGAGGACTTATACTTTTTTTTCTTTTGTACACTTTTAGTTTCAAAATTTTGGATGACATTTTTCTCTTTCCTATCTTACAAACTGTTTTCTGTGTTCCATAAAAATCAATGATCTCAAATAGTTACTAAAAGTAGTTATTTAATGGGGCGCCTGGGTGGCTCAGTCGGTTAAGCGGCCGACTTCAGCTCAGGTCATGATCTCGCAGTCTGTGAGTTCGAGCCCCGCGTCGGGCTCTGTGCTGACCACTCGGGAGCCTGGAGCCTGTTTCTGATTCTGTGTCTCCCTCTCTCTCTGACCCTCCCTCATTCATGCTCTGTCTCTCTCTGTCTCAAAAATAAATAAACGTTAAAAAAATTTTTTTAAAAAGTAGTTATTTAAATCTTGTTGAATATTTTTTCTTGAAGTCCTTTTTATAATGCTATTTCAAAATAAACAAATGATAAAATTCAGAAATAAACTCTTAATAGTCATTCTAATTTTAATGTGTTAATCATCAATATTCACTATCATTTCTTATATATACACATTATTTAATAACAATTTAAAGCACCTTCACTTACAGGAAGATACACACTAAGATGTTGTTTTACTATGATTTCCCAAACATTTGCTCATCATAAACTCTTTTTGATAAGCCCTGAATGATTGTCGCTTTCTTTGTATAAGTCTCTCACCCACAAGACTTTCTTTTTGGAAATGCACATATTTTTTATTATTTTTTTTTTACATTCAAGTTAGTTATCATATAGTGCAATAATGATTTCAGGAGTAGATTCCTTAGTGCCCCTTACCCATTTAGCCCATCTCCCCTCCCACAACCCCTCCAGTAACCCTCTGTTCTCTGTATTTAAGAGTCTCCTATGTTTTGTCCCCCTCCCTGTTTTTATATTATTTTTGCTTCCCTTCTCTTACGTTCTGTTTTGTATCTTTTTAAATTTTTTTTTCAACGTTTATTTATTTTTGGGACAGAGAGAGACAGAGCATGAACGGGGGAGGGGCAGAGAGAGAGGGAGACACAGAATCGGAAACAGGCTCCAGGCTCTGAGCCATCAGCCCAGAGCCCGATGCGGGGCTCGAACTCACGGACCACGAGATCGTGACCTGGCTGAAGTCGGACGCTTAACCGACTGCGCCACCCAGGCGCCCCTGTTTTGTATCTTAAAGTCCTCATAGGAGTGAAGTCATATGATATTTGTCTTTCTCTAATTTCAGTTAGCATAATACCCACTAGTTCCATCCATGCAGCTACAAATGGCAAGATTTCATTCTTTTTGATTGCCGAGTAATATTCCATTGTATATATACACCACATCTTCTTTATCCATTCATCCATTGATGGACATTTGGGCTCTTTCCATACTTTGGCTATTGTTGACAGTGCTGCTATAAACATTGGGGTGCATATGCCCCTTCGAAACAGCATACCCATATCCCTTGGATAAATACCTAGTAGTGTAATTGCTGGGTTGTAGGGTAGTTCTATTTTTAATTTTTTGAGGAACCTCCATACTGTTTTCCAGAGTGGCTGCACCAGTTTGCATTCACACCAGCAGTGCCAAAGAGATCCTCTTTCTCCACATCCACACCAACACCTGTTGTTGCCTAAGTTGTTAATGTTAACGATTCTGACAGGTGTGAGGTGATATCTCATTGTGGTTTTGATGATGAGTGATGTTGAGCATTTTTTCATGTGTTGGTTGGCCATCTGGAGGTCTTCTTTGGAGAAGTGTCTATTTATGTCTTTTGCCCATTTCTTCACTGGATTATTTTTTTTGGGGGGGGGGGTGTTGAGTCTGATGAGTTCTTTATAGATTTTTGGATACTAACCCTTTATCTGATATGTCATTTGCAAATATCTTCTCCCATTCTGTTGGTTGCCCTTTAGTTTTGCTGATTGTTTCCTTCACTGTGTAGAAGCTTTTCATTTTGATAAGATCCCAAAAGTTCATTTTTGCTTTTGTTTCCCTTGCCTCCGGAGATGTGTTGAGTAAGAAGTTGCTGCAGTCAAGCTCAAAGAGGTTTTTGCCTGCTTTCTCCTCAAGGATTTTGATGGCTTCCTATCTTACATTTAGATTTTTCATCCATTTTAAGCTCATTTTTGTGTATGATATAAGTAAGTGGTCCAAATTCATTTTTCTGCATGTCACTGTCCAGTTTTCTCAGCACCACTTCCTGAAGAGACTGTCTTTATTCCATTGGATATTTTTTCCTGCTTTGTCAAAGAGTAGTTGGCCGTATGTTTGTGGGCCCATTTCTGGACTTTCTATTCTGTTCCATTGATCTGAGTGCCTGTTTTTGTGCCATTCAGTTTTCCTTTTCAAGATTGCTTTGGCTATTTGGGGTCTTTTCTGGTTCCATACAAATTTTAGGATTGTTTGTTCTAGCTCTGTGAAAAATGCTGGTATTATTTTGATAGAGATTGCATTGAATATGTAGATTGCTTTGGGTAATATTGACATTTTAACAGTGTTTGTTCTTCCAATCCATGAGCATGGAATATTTTTCCACTTTTATGTGTCTTCTTCAATTTCTTTTATAAGCTTTCTATGGTTTTCACTGTATAGATTTTTCACCTCTTTCATTAGGTTTATTCCTAGGTATTTTATGGTTTTTGGTGCAACCGTAAATGGGATCGATTCCTTGATTTCTCTTTCTGTTGTTTCATTAATGGTGTATAGAAATGCAACCGATTTCTATGCACTGATTTTATATCCTGCAATTTTGATGAATTCATGGATCAGTTCTAGCAGTTTTTTGGTGGAATCTTTTGGGTTTTCCATATAAAGTATGTCATCTGAGAGGAGTCAAAGTTTGACTTCCTTCTTGCTGATTTGGATGACTTTTATTTCTTTGTATTGTCTGATTGCTGAAGCTAGGTTATATATATATTATATCTATATATTATATACCTATATTATATATAACTTAAAAGTTGCTAAGAGTATATCTCAAATGCCACTGTAAAAAAGAAATTATAATTATGTGACTTGATGGAAGTGTCAGCTTGCTGTTATGGTTGTTATAATTTTTCAGTATGTAAGTATATCAACTTTCAAGTATATAATACAGTGTATTATACCTATATATTATATACTTACATAATTATATACATATGAATTAATATAATGTAATATAACATAATATATACCTATATTATACCTATAATTCAAGAAATATCAGATTTACAATCTTCAGCTTGAGAGTGGAAATGTTCTTACAGAAAAGCCTGCATCAAGGCACCTGGTGGCTCACTTAAGTGTCCAACTCTTTTTTTTTAATATAATTTATTGTCAAATTGGTTTCCATACAACACCCAGTGCTCATCCCAACAGGTGCCCTCCTTCCTGCCCACCACCCACTTTCCCTCTCCCCTACCCCCATCAACACTCAGTTTATTCTCAGTCCTTAAGAGTCTCTTATGGTTTGCCTCCCTGCCTCTCTGTAACTTTTTTTTTCCCCTTCCCCTCAGCCACGGTCTTCTGTTAAGTTTCTCAAGATCCACATATAAATGAAAACATATGGTATCTGCCTTTCTCTGCCTGACTTATTTCACTTAGCACAATACCCTCCAGTTCCATCCATGTTGCTGCAAATGGCAGGATTTCATTCTTTCTCATTGACAAGTAGTATTCCATTGTATGTATAAACCACATCTTCTTTATCCATTCGTCAGTTGATGGACATTTAGGCTCTTTCCATAATTTGGCTATTGTTGAAAGTGCTGCTATAAACATTGGGGCACATCAGCACTCCTGTATCTTTTGGATAAATTCCTAGCAGTGCTATTGCTGGGTCATGGGGTAGTTCTATTTTTAATTTTTTGAGGAACCTCTACACTGTTTTCCAGAGAGGCTGCATCAATTTGCATTCCCACCAACAGTGTAAGAAGGTTCCCATTTCTCCACATCCTCGCCAGCATTTATAGTTTCATGATTTGTTCATTTTAGCCACTCTGACCAGCATGAGGTGATATCTCATTGTAGTTTTGATTTGTACTTCCCTGATAATGAGTGATGTTAAGCATCTTTTCATGTGCCTGTTGGCCATCTGGATGTCTTCTCTGGAAAAGTGTCTATTCATGTCTTCTGCCCATTTCTTCACTGGATTATTTGTTTTTCGAGTGTGGAGTTTGGTGAGTTCTTTATAGATTTTAGATACTAGCCCTTTGTTCGGTATGTCATTTGCAAATATCTTTTCCCATTCCATCAGTTGCCTTTCCGCTTTGTTGATTGTTTCCTTTGCAGTGCAGAAGCGTTTTATCTTCATGAGGTCCCAATAGTTCATTTTTGCTTTTAATTCCCTTCCCTTTGGAGATGTGTTGAGTAAGAAATTGCTGCACTGAAGTCAAAGAGGTTTTTTCCTGCTTTCTCCTCTAGGGTTTTGATGGTTTCTTGTCTCACATTCAGGTCCTTCATCTATTTTGAGTTTATTTTTGTGTATGGTGTAAGAAAGTGATCTAGTTTCATTCTTCTGCATGTTGCTGTCCAGCTCTCCCAGCACCATTTGTTAAAGAGACTGTCTTTTCAGATACCATATGTTTTCACTCTTATGTGGATCCTGAGAAACTTAACAGAAGACCATAGGGGAGGGGAAGGAAAAAAAAAAAGAGGTTAGAGAGGGAGAGAGCCAAAGCATAAGAGACCCTTTAAAACTGAGAACTGAGGGTTGATGGGGGGTGGGAGGGAGGGGAGGGTGGGTGATGGGTATTGAGGAGGGCACCTTTTGGGATGAGGACTGGGTGTTGTATGGAAACCAACTGGACAATAAATTTCATATTAAAAATAAATAAATAATAAATAATAAATGAAAAAAAAGAGACTTTTTTCACTGGATACTCTTTCCTGTTTTGTCAAAGTTTAGTTGGCCATACATTTGTGGGTCCAATTCTGGGGTCTCTACTCTATTCGATCGGTCTATGTGTCTGTTTTAGTGCCCATACCATACTGTCTTGATGATTACAGCTTTGCAGTAGAGGCTAAAGTATGGAATTGTGGTCACTCCCATTTTGGTTTTCTTCTTCAATATTACTTTGGCTATTCGGGGTCTTTTGTGGTTCCATACGAATTTTAGGATTGTTTGGTCTAGCTTTGAGAAGAATGCTGGTGCAATTTTGCTTGGTATTACATTGAGTGCGTAAATTGCTTTGGGTAGTATTGACATTTTAACAATATTTATTCTTCCAATCCATGAGCATGGAATGCTTTTCCATTTCTTTGTATCTTCTTCAATTTCCTTCATAAGCTTTCTACAGTTTTCAGCGTACAGATCTTTTAAATAAAAGCTAAGAACCATACGGTCCTGTCAATACATGCAGAGAAAGCATTTGACAAAATACAGCATTCTGTCTTGATGAAAACCCTCAAGAAAGTCAGGATAGAAGGAACATACTTAAACATCATAGAGGCCATTTATGAAAGGCCCACAGCTAATATCCTCAATGGGGAATAACTGACAGCTTTCCCCCCTGAGATCAGGAACACGACAGGGATGTCCACTCTCACCACTGTTATTTAACATAGTACTGTAAGTCCTAGCATCAGCAATCAGACAACAAAATATAATAAAAGGCATCAAAACTGTCAAAGATGAAGTCAAACTTTTACTTTTCACAGACAACATGATACTTTACATGGAAAACCTGACATATTCCACCAAAAGTCTGCTAGAACTGATACGTGAATTCATCAAAGTTGCAGGGTACAAAATTAATGTACAGAAATCGGTTGCATTTTTATACACTAATAATGAAGCAACAGAAAGAGAAATATAGAAACTTTCTGTACACATTCACAACTGTACCAAGAACCATAAAATCCCTACGAATAAACCTAACCAACTCTTGATTTCAACTCAGATCACAGTTTGTTTTGGTTCAGTAGTTCTAGCCCCACATTGCACTCTGCACTGACAATGCAGAGCCTGCTTGGGATTCTCACTGTCTCCTTCTCTCTCTACCCTCCCCCAATTACACTCTCTTTTTCTCTCTCAAAACAAATAAATAAACTTTTTAAAAAAGGGAAAAGAAAAGAAAGCATCAATTTTAGGGCTAAGGACAGCACAGGAATAGGCACCTAAGGCAAATCAGACTAAGATAATGGAGGAAGGGGATAGAAATGTTCAAGGTAAAGTGGAAACTGGAACTGAGTGAGAAATCTACAGCAGGAGACTCAAAGTCAAATCAGGCTATGGATCATGAATCTAGATAATAAAACAGGGCATGAATAAGATGTCTTCAGAGAGCTATACAGACAACAAATCAGGAAACAGACACAATCTGGATAACTGGCATGAATCTTCAAGCATAAAGCATATGTTATAAGCAACAAACACTGTCTCAATAATGAAACCAGAGATTTTTTTTTTACATACTTTCATTTACAAGCATGAGCCCAGCAAGTGAATTTAAATGTAATTCTTGCTTAGAGGGGATGTGATGAAGACAGAGTACCCACCTGAATTGGCTCTTTCAACAATTAGATTCTGACATTATTTATGACAGGGAAAATAACATTAACTAACCAACCAAAATCAAGTAATAGTCTGAGGTCCCCTGACTGCTGTCACAAAACAATTTCTAAATCAAAATTCCAAATCAAAACCACAAAGAGATATCACCTCACACCTGTTAGGATGGGTACCATCAAAAAGACAAGAGATAACAAATGTTCACAAGGGTGTAGAGAAAAAGGAACCCTGGTACACTGTTGATGGGAATGTAAATTGGTACAGCCACTAAGGAAAACAGTATGGAAGTTGCTGAAAAACTTAAAACTAGATACCTGTATTCCAGGTTCACTGCAGCATTATTCACAATAGTCAAAACACAGAAACAATGTAAGTGTCCATCAGTAGATGAATGGGTAAAGCAAAGGTGATACATGTATATATAAAGTATATAAATATATTTTTTAAATATATATGTCAAATATTAATTCTAGATGAACAAAATGGTAATACAAGATATAATGACAATATGCTATATAGATCAGCCATGAATTAATTACAGTAATAAAAAAATACTAATTTAACAAGGATGATAAGTATATTGGAAGAATGTAAGAAGCATGTTTATATATCTTTGGGATAGGAAAGAATAACTGAACTAAAGTCTTATGTTCCACTACAGAGTGAATACATAAGAATAAAATAGAAAAAAAATAAGAAAAAGAAATATAAGTGTGTTATTTTTCATGTTGTTTTATTAATTTATTTTATTGCTTTTATTTTAAAATTTTTTCCAGCTTTATTGAGGTATAATTGACATACAACATTGTGTAAATTTAAGGTATACAACATGTTGATTTGATACACTTACATACTGCAAAATTATTACAACCATAAAAGCAAGCTGACACTTCCATCAAGTTACATAATTACCATTTCTTTTTTATGGTGACATTTGAGATCTACTCTTAGCAACTTTCAAGTATATAATACAGTATTACTAACTATAATCACCATGATGTATGTTATATCCCATAATTTATTTCTGTAACCTTCTCTTGTTGGTAGACATTTAGGATGTTATCAATTTTTTACTACTACACACAATGCTGTAGGTGTCTTTATGTGTACATATATAGAAGTTTCTCCAGATCAATACATTCAAATATTTTTTACCATGGCCCAGATTTAGAAATATATTTTATATCACAATCCCATACACATAAAATTGAAGCAAATCTCAAGGAAAAAAAATTTAATGATGTTACATGCAATTGAGCCAGATACCAACTGACTACCCCTGCACCAAATCTACCTTTCTCTAACCTGCTTTTTAATCCTGGAAGTGAACCCTATGATGTTTAATCCTATGTATCAACTATCTGGGCCACCCGAGTGCCCAGATAGTTGGTTAAATATTATTCTGGGTGTGTCTGTGAGAGCATTTCTGGATCATACTATGACATTTTTTATTAGCAAACTGAGTAAAGCATATTGTCTTCCCCAATGTGGGCGGGCCTCATCCAATTTACTGAAGGCCTGAATATAAAAAAATAGATGGAGTAAGAGAGATTTCACTTTCTCTGCCTGTTTTCAATCTAGGACTCTGGTCTTCTGCATTCAGGCTTGGAATCAGACTGGAACTTAACACCATCAGTTCTCCTGGTTCTCAGGCCTTCTGACTGTGACTAGAATATTGGTTCTCTTGGTTCTCTAGCTTGCCAATTGAAGATGCTGAGATTTGTTAGCCTCCATTACCATGCAAACCAATTCCTTGTAATATATATACATATATATGTACATGAGTATATGTATATATGTGTATATGTGTATATGTATATGTGTATATGTATATATATGTGTGTGTATGTATACGTGTATATGTATATATATATGTGTGTATGTATACATATATATACACACACACATATATATATACACACACATATATATGTGTGTATAATATAATACACACATATCTCCTACTGGTTCTGTTTCTCTGGAAAACCCAGACTAATATAGACATATCACCATTTCTTCTTTGTCAAAACGTCCAGCATTAGGCTTTGTCAATAGAGGGTACTAATGGGACAATGCAAGGCCAGAGCAGAAAGGAGAGCTTCCTTTCTTGGTTCTGGTGCACTGTTGTTTTATTGTAAGCAGCCTAGCCAGGTGACTGGCATGTTGGAGGCCCAGTGGTGCTTACCTCAGTCACCTCCACAGACAAGCTATGGCTCTTAGGCTCTGGCAAGTCTGAGGAGCTACACCTATGGACAGCTCTGGCTCACTCATGTCATTCTGTAAGTTTTTCTGCTACCCAGCAGATTATTCCTATAGATGAGTTCTAATCCATGCCCTCTGGAAAGTTTCTTCCCCATTGACAGGCTACTTGTTCCTATGACAGCCATGACCTTTCCAAAAGGATCTGAATCTTTGCCTTGAGGCAAGGGAGTATTCTTTTAAATTCTTAGTTCCTTGCTTACTGGCTCTACCTCAGTTGCTGAGGTAGTTGCTGACTTCTGCATTTGTTATTTCTATATCCCTTTGAATGTTTTTTACCCCTTTCAGTAAATAGGTAGCCACTTTTTACTAGTTAACATTTATATTAAATACTCCCTATTCAAATTATTACTGTAATTGGATCATAACTGATACAGCAATATACTCTTGACACTTTAATCTATTTTTTATTAATGCTGATAGTGAGCACTAAATAGAATTTGTAACCCACTTATGATTTTATTAGGCTACCTTCAAAACACTTCTTTGAGGTATAAACTTAGAAGTTAAACTGCTAAATCACAGGATATGCACATATACCATCACAAGATATCCCCAGTGTATAAGCATGCCCACTGAAACAACTGTGCCAACAACTCAATATGTGAGGCATTTTAGTCTTCTAATGAGTATGGAATTGTTCATCATCCTGATTGTAACTTGCTATTCCTTGACTGCTGACAAGACTGCTGTGAAATCCCTGGTCATATTTTTCTCCATTTTTCTATTCATCTGTTACTTGTTTTCACTGGTTTATGAGTTCTTTTATATTCTATTTATCTTTGTCAGTTATATCACCAAAAAAGTTTTTCCAGTCTGTAATTTGACTTTTGTCCTTTTTTAGCAAAAATCCATTTCATTGATGCATAATTTACACACAGTGAAATGCACATTGTGAATGTACCATTCTATAAGCTTTGGCAAATGTAACAGCCATGTAACCCATATTTCATCAAGACAGAAATTTTCAATCACCCTGAAAGTTCCTTCATGCCTCTTTCCAGTCAATACTCTCCCAGGAAATCACTATTCTGTCTTCTATCACCACAGATTTGTAGTGTTCCTTGTTCTTGAGGTTCATATAAGTGGAATCATATAGAATGTGAACTTTCACATCTGGGTCTTTCATTCAGCACATTTTTTTAGATGCCTCCATGTTGTTACATTTTTTAACTTTTATAAAAATTTTTTCCAAGTCCTTTTACTTTTTAAAGTAAATTTTTTATTGATATGTAACATTCATAAGTGTACAAATCATTAGTCTACAACTAAGTAAACTTTCAAAGAATATACAACTGTATGTCCACCACTCAGATAAGTAAAATGTTATCAGCATCCCAAATGTCACTCCTGTCTTCCAGTCATTTGACACATACACACACCCTTAAGCTGAATGTGATACAGAAAGGAAAATGGATTGTTACTACACACAACAATATCATAGATATACTCTCAGAAAAAGAAGCGAGATAGGAGTGGTTTTCTAACCACTATTCTGACAAATATCACCAGCTATTGATTTTACCTGGTTCTGTACTTTATGAGCACAGAACCATAACATAAACTTTTACATCTGACTTCTGTCAAGAATGTATCTGTGATATTCATCCGTATTGTTGTATGTAGTAACAATATATCATTTTCCATTCCATATCACATTCATTGGAAGCAATATACCACAATTTATTTACTCATTCTACTGTTGATGAACATGTGGTTTTTTCCTACTTTGCAGCAATTATGAATAAAGCAATTACTAACATCTTATACATGTATTTGGCTCTTGGATATATACCTACAAAGAGATTTGCTACATCATCAGTATGTGTTGATTCAACTTTAGTAAATAGTGCCAAATACTTTTCCAAACTGGTTATCCCTTTTCCTCTCCCACCAGCAGTGTATAAAAGTTAACAGTTGTTTTATATCCTTACCAGCACTTGGTATTGCCAGTGTTTTGGATTTTAGTCATTCCAGTGGCTGTACTGTTGTATCTCACTGTGGTTTTAATTTGTATTTACCTGCTGACTGAAATTAAACACCTTTCCATATGTTTATGAGCCACTGGAGTATCTGTTTTGTGAAGAGCCAAGCCTAGTCAAGCCTTCTGCTCATTTTTCTATTGTAATGTCTTAATTTTGATTTGTAGTAGTTCCTTATATACTCAAATACAAGTCTTGTCAAACATCTCTCTCACTCTCTAACCTGCCTTTTTTCTCTCCTTAATGATGTCTTCTGAACAACAGATCTTCATTTGAATAAAGTACAACTTACCAATCTTTTCCTTTATGCTTAGTGCTTTTGGATCCTTATCAAAAATCATTGTCTACCCAAAGGCCAAGAAGAATATTTGCCTCTACTTTCTTCAAGGTACATTATGGTTTTACATTTCCTATTTAGGTCTACCTTCCATCTGGAATTGTATATAAGGCAAATGGTATGAGGTAGAGATCAAGATTCATTGCTTTCAATATTGACACAATACCATTTATTGAATAGGCTATCATTTTTTTATTCCAGGTGGCCCAGTATCACCTCTAGTAAAGGACATCATTTCCCCCAATGCACTGCAATTATCACCTTTTTCATATATCACTGGACAATATACATGATAGTCTGTCTCTGGACTCCCTATTCTGTTTCATTATTCTGTCTTTACCCCAAAACCACAATGTCTTCATTTATAATAAAACTTGATATCCAGTAGTATAAAATTTCCATTTATTGCCTTCTTCATGATTATCTTGGCTATTAGTAACCTTCTGCATTTTCATATAAATGTTAATATCAGCTTCAAAGGCAAGGGAATTAAAAGCAAAAATGAACTACTGGGACCTTATGAAGATAAAAAGCTTCTGCACAGCAAAGGAAACAACCAACAAAACTAAAAGGCAACCAACGGAATGGGAAAAGATATTTGCAAATGACATATCGGACAAAGGGCTAGTATACAAAATCTATAAAGAGCTCACCAAACTCCACACCCGAAAAACAACCCAGTGAAGAAATGGGCAGAAAACATGAATAGACACTTCTCTAAAGAAGACATCCGGATGGCCAACAGGCACATGAAAAGATGCTCAATGTCACTCCTCATCAGGGAAATACAAATCAAAACCACACTCAGATATCACCTCACGCCAGTCAGAGTGGCCAAAATGAACAAGTCAGGAGACTATAGATGCTGGAGAGGATGTGGAGAAACGGGCACCCTCTTGCACTGTTGGTGGGAATGCAAACTGGTGCAACCACTCTGGAAAACAGCGTGGAGGTTCCTCAAAAAATTAAAAATAGACCTACCCTATGACCCAGCAATAGCACTGCTAGGAATTTACCCAAGGGACACAGGAGTACTCCTGAGTACATGATTTTGAAAAATATCACATGTTCAATAATACATAAATGTTACAGCAGAAATACTCACATATGTCACAGAAGAGGCTAATAGTCAAGCCAAACTTCATTTGAGCACATATTTACTGCCTTGTTTTAATTAAAACTGATCATCATGTCCAGCCAATCAAACAGAAACACACAGATGAACTAATTACAATTCAATTCTATTCAAATGCAGCTAAGCATGGGTAGAAAATTATCTATTTGATTGTAAAATCAAAATTAATCATTTGACATAATATGTAAAAATTACATTCTGAGAGCTAACAATTAGTTATTTAATTGTTGTTATTAGAGCCAAAATAGCTCATACCTTTATGATAAAAATAGATCAGGAAGGATTTTATAACAATGTACCATAATGTGGTTGGTTATGGTTTCAAAACGATTGCTGATAATCTATTACCACAAAATAAATATATATAATGCTACCCAAAAGCATCACTATTTGTGTGCTGTATACATCCATACTTACCTTCACATTTTTCAAAAATCTGGACCGTTTCTCCTATTTCTAAGACCAACCCTTGAGGGACAGATCCTCGAAAGCTGCATATCACTAGAAAAACAAAGGCAAACACATCAATTAGCATTTTAAAGATTTTTTAATGTTTATTTATTTTTCAGAGAACCAGAGAGAATGCACGTGAGCAGGGGAGGGGCAGAGAGAGGGAGACAAAAGATCTGAAGCAGGCTCCACACTGACAGCAGAGAGCCCAATATGGGGCTTGAGGCGGGGCTCAAACTCACGAACTGCAAGATCATGACCTGAGCTAAAGTCTGAGTCACCCAGGCACCCCATCTGTTAGCATTTTTAAATACTGGGACAAGGTCAATGTCACTGAAATTAAGCCCTAACTTTTCTTAAATATGTACTCTCCCTTCTTCGCTAATTCATCTTTCAAATTTCTAAGCCCCTTTCAACTTAATCTGTATTTTGAGCAGTAATATTAAGTAGCTCAGAATACCGAAATATATTTTGGCAAAATTACTGTTCCTCAGTGGTATGTGCATGTGTGTGAAAATGCTTCTGTAATCAGAGTGTCTCTCTCCATCAGCATGACTTACGTTCACCTGTCCTTCTGGGGCAAATATACTTCAATTACTTAAGAAGAAATAAACACTGGAGGCTTCTGATCTAATATAACAGGTTTTTTTTTTTTTGAGAAAGAGAGAGCACATGTATGCACAGGGGAGGAGTAGGAGGAGAGGGAAAGAGAGAATCTCAAGCAAGCTCCACACTGGGTGTGGATCCCACGACCACAACACAGAGTTTGATCCTACAACTGTGAGGTCATAACCTGAGCTGAATGAAATCAAGAGTCAGATGCTTAACTGAGTCACCCAGACACCCCAAAACAGATAGTTTTACAAAGAATAACTAAGTAGGGACACCTGGGTGGCTCAGTCAGTTAAGTATCTGACTTTGGCTCACGTCATGATCTCACAGTTCATGAGTTCAAGCCCTGCTCTGTGCCGACAGTTCAGAGCCTGAAGCCTGCTTCGGATTCTGTGTCTCCCTCTCTCTCTACCCCTGCCCCACTTGCGCTCTGTCTCTCTCTCTCAAAAATAAACATTGAGAAAAACAGAATCATCAAATAAATATGAATATACTTTGAGAAACAAAGTACTCATAATATAAATATAAACAGAAATTAATGAAATAAAAAGCAAATGTACAACAGAGAAAATATGTCATACCAATCAGAATCCCATATTTATTGCATCATAATTTACAATAGCCAAGATATGGAAGCAACCCAACTGTCCATCCACAGATGAATATAGAAGATGTAATACACACACACACACACACACACAAACAGGAATATTACTCAACCATAAAAAAATGAAATCTTGCTATTTGCAACGACATGGATACAGAAGATGTAGGAAATATTACTCAGCCATCAAAAAGAATGAAATCTTGCCATTTGCAATGATGTGGATGGAGCTAAAGTGTATTATGTCTAGCGAAACAAGTCAGAGAAAAAAAAAACCATACGATTTCAATCATATGTGGGAATTTAGGAAACAAAACCGATGAACATATGGGAAGGAGGAAAAAAGAGAGGGAGGGAATGAAACTACAAAAGACTCTTCATGATAGAAAACTAAGGGTTGACAGAGGGAGATGGGCTAAATGGGTGATGGCTATTAAGGAGGGCACTTGTTATGGTGAACACTGGGTATTATATGTAAGTGATGAATCATTAAATTCTACTCCTGAAACAAAAAAGAGCTACATTTTGCTCACAAAAAATAAAGTTCTTTGAATCGCTAGTATCAAAAAGACAAAAAGTAGTAAGTGTTGGTGAGAATGTGGAGAAAAGGGAACACTCATCATGGGAATGTAAATTGGGACAAACACTGCAGAAAACAGTATGGAGGCTCCTCAAAAAATTAAAAACAGAAATGCCATATGACCTGGTAATTCCACTAACAGGTATTTACCCAAAGAAAATGAGAACACTAATTCAAAAAGATATAAGCAGCCCTATGTTTACTGTAGCATTATTTACAATAGCCAAGATATAGAAGCAACCTAAGTGTCTGTAAGTAGATGAATAAAGAAGATGTGGTATACATATATATGTGTATATACACAATGGAATATTGCTCATAAAAAAGAAAGAAACGTTGCCATACACAGCAATATGGATGGACCTAGAGGATATTATGCTAAGTGAGGTAAGTTAGAAAGAAAAAGAAAAATACCATATTATTTCACTTATGTGTGGAATCTAAAAACAAAACAGACCAAAAAACCACAGAAAAAGACCCATTATTACACAGAACTAACTGGTAGTTGCCAGAGGGGCAGCATTTGAAGAAATGGGCAAATGGGTGGAGAGTGGAAGGTACAGGTTTCACTTATGGAATGAACGTCACAGGGATGAAAGGTACAGTATAGGGAATATTAATCAATGCTACTATAATAATGTTATATGGTGACAGATGGTTAACTATACTTGTGATGAGCGTAGCATAACCTATAGAGTTGTTGAATCACTATGTTGTTCACCTAAAATTAATGTAACACTGTGCATCAACTATACTTCAGTAAAAAAAAAAAAAAAAAAAAAAAAGATGCAGAAAAATTGATAAACTCCTCACCAAAGTGACTCAAAACAAATAACTTCCACAAGAATGTTCACAGCAACTTTATTCACAATAGCCCAGAACTGGAAACAACCCAACTATTCATCAAGATAAGAATAGATAGGGGCGCCTGGGTGGCGCAGTCGGTTAAGCGTCCAACTTCAGCCAGGTCACGATCTCGCGGTCCATGAGTTCGAGCCCCGCGTCAGGCTCTGGGCTGATGGCTCGGAGCCTGGAGCCTGTTTCCGATTCTGTGTCTCCCTCTCTCTCTACCCCTCCCCCGTTCATGCTCTGTCTCTCTCTGTCCCAAAAATAAATAAAAACGTTGAAAAAAAAATTTAAAAGATAAGAATAGATAAAATATACACTGAAAACTATAAAAAGCTTATGAAAGAAACTGAAGAAGACACAAAGCAAATGGAAAAATATTCCATGCTCATGGATTAGAAGAACAAACATTGTTAAAATGTCGCTACTACCCAAAGCAATCTACATATACTCAAAGCAATCCCTATCAAAATAACACCAGCATTCTTCACAGAGCTAGAACAAACAATCCTAAAATTTGTATGGAACCAGAAAATATCCTGAATAACCAAAGCAATCTTGAAAAAGAAAACCAAAGCTGGAGGCATCACAATCCCGGACTTCAAACTGTATTACAAAGCTGTAATCATCAAGACAGTATGGTACTAGCAAAGAAACAGACACTCATATCAACGGAATAGAATTAAAAAAACAGAAATGGACCCACAAACGTATGGCCAACTAATCTTTGACAAAGCAGGAAAAAATATCCAATGGAATAAAGACAGTCTCTTCAGGAAGTGGTGCTGAGAAAACTGGACAGCGACATGCAGAAAAATGAACCTGGACCATTTTCTTACATCATACACAAAAATAAGCTCAAAATGGATGAAAAACCTAAATGTAAGACAGGAAACCATCAAAATCCCTGAGGAGAAAGCAGGCAAAAACCTCTTTGAGCTTGGCCACAGCAACTTTTTACTCAACACATCTCCGGAGGCAAGGGAAACAAAAGCAAAAATGAACTTTTGGGATCTCATCAAAATGAAAAGCTTCTACACAGTGAAGGAAACAATCAGCAAAACTAAAAGGCAACCAACGGAATGGGAGAAGATATTGGCAAACGACATATCAGATAAAGAGTTAGTATCCAAAATCTATAAAGAACTCATCAGACTCAACACCCAAAAAACACATAATCCAGTGAAGAAATGGGCAAAAGATATAAATAGACACTTCTCCAAAGAAGACCTCCAGATAGCCAACCAACACATGAAAAAATGCTCAACATCACTCATCATCAAAACCGCAATGAGATACCACCTCACGTCTGTCAGAATCGTTAACATTAACAACTTAGGCAACAACAGGTGTTGGTGTGGATGTGGAGAAAGGATCTCTTTGGCATTGCTGGTGGGAATGCAAACTGATGCAGCCACTCTGGAAAACAGTATGGAGGTTCCTCAAAAAATTAAAAATAGAACTACCCTACGACCCAGCAATTACACTACTAGGTATTTATCCAAGGGATACGGGTATGCTGTTTCGAAGGGGCATATGCACCCCAATGTTTATAGCAGCACTATCAACAATAGCCAAAGTATGGGAAGAGCCCAAATACCCATGGATAGGTAAATGGGTAAAGAAGATACGGGGTGTGTGTGTGTGTGTGTGTGTGTGTGTGTGTGTGTATGTATATGTATATGTATATGTATATGTATATGTATATGTATATGTATACACACACACACAATGGAGTATTACTCAGCAATCAAAAAGGATGAAATCCTGCCATTTGCAGCTACATGGATGGAACTAGAGGGTATTATGCTAAGCGAAATAAGTCAGAGAAAGACAAATATCTTATGACTTCACTCATATGAGGACTTTAAGACACAAAACAGATGAACATAAAGGAAGGGAAGCAAAAATAATATAAAAATAGGGAGGGGGACAAAAACATAAGAGACTTTTTTTTTTTAATATAACTTATTGTCAAATTGGTTTCCGTACAACACCCAGTGCTCATCCCAACAAATGCCCTCCTCCCTGCCCATCACCCACTTTCCCCTCTCCCCCACCCCCCATCTACCCTTGGTTTGTTCTCAGTCCTTAAGAGACTCTTAAATATGGAGAACAGAGAGTTGCTGGTGGGGATGTGGGAGAGGGGGATGGGCTAAATGGGTAACGGGCATTAAAGAATCTATTCCTGAAATCACTGTTGCACTACATGCTAACTAACTTGGATATAAATTAAAAAAATAAAAAAATTTTTAAAAAGCAAATTAAAAAAAATTTGACAATAAAAATATAGGGATGCTGGGGATCCTGGGTGACTCAGTCAGTTAAGTGTCTGACTTCAGTTCAAGTCATGATCTCTACATTCATGAGTTCAAGCCCCACATCAGGCTCTGTGCTGACAGCTCTGTGCTTCAGATTCTGGGTCTCCTTCTCTCTCGGCCCCTTCTCCTCTCTCTCTTCTCTTCCCTTCTTTCTCTCTCCCTCTCTCTCTCAAATAAATAAACATTTAAAAAATGTAGGGATGTATTGCTGGTAGGAATATAAAATGGTGCAGCTGCTGTAGAAAACAGTTTGGCACTTCCTCAAAAAGTTAAACGTGTAATTATCATATGATCCAGAATTTCCACTCCTATGTATACACCCCAAGAAAACTTGAAAACGTATGCTTACACAAAAAGTTAGACACAAAGGTTCATAACACAATTGTAATAGTCAAAAAGTAGAAACAATCCATATATCCATCAAATGGATAAAGGTATAAACAAAATGCAGTATATCCATTCAATGGAATAGTATCATCCATAAAAAAGAATGAAGTACTGATACATGCTACTACCATGATGAGCTTTGAAAACTTATGCTAAATTAAAGAAGCCAGACACAAAAGGCTACATATTGTAGGATTCCATTCATATGAAATGTCCAGAATAGGCATATCCATGGATACAGAGAGATTAGTAAATTCTATATCCTTGGAGGGGAGAGAGGAATGTGGAGTGACTGTCATTGGATACAGGGATTCTTTATGGAGATGAAAATTTTCTGGAATTAGATAGTGATGATGATTACACAACTTTTTAAATACATTAAAACCACCGAATGATATACTTTTTTTTAAAGGCAAAGAAATGCAAGTGGCTTTCCTTGACTCTTAATAAGTCAACATATATTACTGATACTGCTCGGTTATATTCAAGAAGTCAATTCCAAGTCTGAAGTGACTGAACAAGTTGAGACATTAACTCGGTACCATCTGAAGTGGAAGCTACTAAGATGTGTTATAATTAATGGTAGTAAATATATACATGAGCTGAAAATAACTTAATTAGACCAATTTCCAAAGCTTATAAAAATGTAAGATGTTTAAAACCTGTGGTTATTCATTGTATGATCATCAGCAAGTACTCTATAGAAATTATATGACTGTCATGTGTTAGTCTGCCATTAGCCAACAATGAACTTCATTTCATTTGCTCACATGGACTTGATCATCTTCACCTCTGTGAATTTTTATAAGAAACATAAGGGAAGTATACTGACTTGCTAAAGTATCCAGCAGCAAGATGGCTTAGTAGTGGTCAAGTTTTATTGCAGTTTTATTGTATTTCAAGCTGTGACTGCAATTTTTCTGAATGAGAACTTCCTTCATCCACTATTGTCAAATAATAAATGGCTTTGGAAATTAATTTTTGCTTCCAGTCTTGATAATGTTTATTAGTGAATCCAATTAAAATCACACTTATTTGTGAAACATAACTATATTAGAGATATTTTGATGCCAATGTGAACTAATGTTAAGCTGCTTTATAAACTCCTCATACTTTCAAAAGTTAAAAAAAAGAAACAGCATCTCCATTCTAACCCAAATTTGGATTGTACACATTTTTGTGCTCAAAATACAGTTCCTGCAGTTTTTTTTTTAAACTTCAATGCAACTGCAAAGGAAATTTTCGTATTTCAAAACCCATATAATGGTGCAACTGAGGAACTTCCACCTAACCATCGGTTGGAAATACTTTAATCTCAAATGTAATGACAGGCTAAAAGGCAAATAACAAGAGAAGATGCTAATAAATTCCATAAATGCCTTCCAAATAATGAATATTCTCAAATTAAATATATGCCTACAGACTGACATCAGTATTTAGTAATATCTATCTGTCTTAAAAAGTATTTATAAAGATGAAAAACAGAGGGGCGTCTGGGTGTCTCAGTCGTTAAACATCCAACACTCGATTTCAGCTCAGGTCATGATCTCACTGTGAGTTCAAGCCCTGCTTTGGGATCTGTGCTGACAGCATTGAGCCCCTTGAGATTCTCTCTCTCCCTCTTCTCTGCCCATCCCCACTCGTGCTCCCTCTCTCAAAATAATTTTTTTTTAAAGATGAAAAACATAAAATCTCATTACAGATCAGCATTGACAGATGAAGATTTGCGACTGATTCTAATCATAGGGAACATTAATGTTAAGAGACCATTTAAGGGGTACTCGGGTGGCTCATTTGGTTAAATGTCTGACTCAAAAATAAATAAACATTTAAAAAAAATTTTAATAGTTTTAATACAGACTGTGTACCACATTATCACCTTAGTACTGTTTAAGAAACCCACAAAAATATTTTCAGTCTCTTACATATTTTATGATTATTTTTCTTATTTCTAGGTCAAAAAACTACAAAATAGTTTGCATTTGAAGCATTACTGCATTGTTATTTGTTAACGCCAGGATAATTATTAGATTAAATGAGAAACAATCCCAACAATAGTCATTTCTGTATTATCCATACCAATGAAAATAAAAAGAAAAATATGTGCTTCAAACAAAAATAATTTGTTTGGCTTGGTAATACATGCTTTCTTCGAACAGATTTGTCCTCTTAACTAAGTTTTGTTTGAGCCCATAATGAAGTTAATTTGCGTTCCTTGAGCTGGATTGAGGGAGCAGCACACCCTGGGAGAACATGGATAGCAAAGAAAATCTGACTTAAGGCACACAAAATTGGCCATGGATAATGCCAAAGTAACCCACACCTCTTTCACAACTGGTAATTAGCCATTACTTTAGCACTACCTCATGCAAAGCAAGTGAAACATTGCAATACAAAATAAAAAGTATACTATATATTCCTTAAGGGCTAGTAGGACACTGGAAAAAATCTAGCGTGTATAACAAATTGAAAACAGAGATGGAAAGAAGAGTATTAACTATGGAGCTAGTTTCTAAAAAAAAAAAAATATATATATATATATATATATATATATCTATAGATAGATAGATAGATAGATAGATAGATATAGAGAGAGATATATCCGTTAAATGCCACCTCAGTGCATCTGTAATGATTAAATTTACAGAAAGGGCCCAAGTTTTTATTTAATGTCTCACTAGAAAGTAAATATAACAATGTAACTGTAATTTGCTTCTAGAGATACTTCCCTTCCTTCCTTTTTAGAATAGTTACTGAGTGATAAGGAGCACCTACAATGGAATTTTTCTATGAGCCATGCTTAATCCATAGAGGGAGTCAAACATGATGTTCACTGACAGGACTGAGAAAAATAGGTATAAAAATAAGTTTGGAAAGAGATACTGACTGTAAACTGATTCATGAAAATGTCTATCCTTAATAAGCCACTAGGCCTTTAAACCAGATAAACACAGGTACTAATAAGAAAACTGTCTGAAACTATTTAAAAGGCCAGGTAGAGAAGAAAACCATAGCTTTTACTTTCCTTTCAACTTCCCTTTGCCCTAAATATAATCTTTCCTTCCCTATTCCCACTCCCTTGTGCCATACCATACTAGAAATGTACTTCCAACATAAGTGACAAAAAGAATATCATCTACAGCTATGCAAACATTAAATGTTAAATTGTGCTAGTCTGTGGAAACAGAGTAAGATGTTAATTAAATATTTGGAGTAAAGGAAGGCTATTTAAAGCTATACCTATAAAGGCTATAGGAAGGAGATGAATGTTGACAGAAATAGACTAACTGATGAAGGCCTACTCCCATTTCCAGAACTTTCCTAGGCATATCACATATATTAACACATTTAATCTTAAGAAGGAAGGGGAGGGGAGGGGAGGGGAGGGGAGGGGAGGGGAGGGGAGGGGAGGGGAGGGGAGGAAGGGGAGGGGAGGGGAGGGGAGGGGAGGGGAGGGGAGGGGAGGAAGGGGAGGGGAGGGGAGGGGAGGAAGGGGAGGGGAGGGGAGGGGAGGGAGGAAGAGGAGAGGGAAGTTAGTTATCAGCAAGAGGAATCAAAATGACAGTCTTCTAAGAGAACTAAAAGACAGCATTACTTCTTACAACAAATGAGAAGGCATTCCAAGAGAGTTCATCTGACTCACAGTAGTCACCTCATAATTAATCCCCCCAAATAATTAATCTACTAAATAATTAACTTTTTAATGTAGAACTTTCTTTCCCATCATCCAAGACACTGATGTGCCTTTTTCAAGGCAATACTACTGGTAGGAGAATACACAAGTGTATTAGAAGGCAGTTTGGTAAGCAAAAAACCATTGTAAAAGGGGGTGAAGAGTTTAAAGGAGGTATTTCATACAAGTCATACAAAGCCTAAAAGTACCAACCTTATCCCACCATAGAGCACTATCCTCCAGAAACTGTACTTTGTTAAAAAAACAAAACAAAACAAAACAAAACAAAACAAAAAAAAAAAAAAAAAAAAAAAAAACCTCATGTCTCTCTTCTCTGAAGAGCACACAAATACTACCAACATCTGGCTCTCTGGAACTCTCTTTTCCACTCTCTTGACCGTCCATGCCCTTTATTCATTCCTTCCCCAGTTATGACCACACTGCAGTCTTTGCTCTCTACAGAGAACATTTCACACTCTTTGGCAACCTACATAACCTCTTGGTTTTCCCCCACAGTGGTTACTGACATCTACTAGTTTAATTTTCAGAGCTCACTAGTTTAATTTTCAGAAGTCAACTTTATAAGACTGAATCCTTTCTCTCTAAGATCAGAAAAAAGAAAATATGCCCACTCTCACCACCTTTAAGATTGTATTGAAGATCCTACCCAGCACAGTCAGGAAAGAAAAAGAAATAAAAAGCATCATCAAAATTGGAATAGAAGAAGTAAAACTCTATTTGCAGATGACAGGATTATCTATTATCTACTATCCAGATGACAGAAAATCAAATGGAATCTACCAAATAAGTAACTAGAACTAGCAAGTGAGTTTAGTACACTTATTTATTACAAGATCACTACACAAAAATCAATCACATTTCTGTATAATAGCAGAAAACAGAAAAGGAGATTTTGAAAAATATTATCATTTAAAATAACATCAAAATATGCAATACATAGGTGTAAATAGGACAAAAATAAGTGGAAAAAATTTGTACACAGAAAAATATTCCTGAGACAAATTATAGGAGACCCAAATAAATGGATAGATATGCCCTGTTTATTAGTTGAAAGACTTCATACAGTTAAAATGGCAATATTCTCCAAGTTGATCTACAGATTCAGTGCAATCTCAATCAAAATCCCAGTTTTCTGTAGAAACTGACAAACTGATTTTTTAAATTATATAGAAATGAAAGACAAAACAGCCAAAACACTTTAAAAAAGAAAATAGAATATTAAGACCACCTGATTTCATCAGCACCTGAGTGACTCCATCGGTTAAGCATCTGACTCTTGATGCTGGCTCAGGTCATGGTCTCGTGGTTCATGAGATCAAGCCCCAGGGTGGGCTCTGTGCTGAAAGCAACATGGAGCCTGCTTGGGATTCTCCCTCTACCTCTCTCTCGGCCCTTCCCCTGCTCGTGCATGGACATGTGCACGTGCACTGTCTCTCAAAAAATAAGACTACCTGATTTCAATAATTATTATAAAGCTACAATAATCAAAACATCATGGTATTAATGTAAAGACAGACTAACAGATCAGTGGAACAAAATAAAGATTCCAGAAATAAACCCACACATATACAGACAGCTAATTTTTTTAAAAGACACAAAGAAACTGCAGTGTCAAAAGGATAGCCTATTCAACAAATGGTGCCAGAACAACTGGATAGCTATACAAAAAAAAAAAAAAAAGAGCTTACGTCCATACCTTGTACTGTATTAAAAAACAACAACAACTTGAAATGGATGAAATGGATAATAGACCCAAATATAAACCTAAAACTATAAAACTTACAGAAGACAATGTCAGAGAAAATCATCGTGACCTCAGGCTAGGCAAACATTTCTTTGACAAGCATAATCCATAAAAGGACAAATTGATAAACTGCATATCACCAAAATTTAAAACTTTTGCTCCTTGAAAAACACTGTTCAGAGAATGAAAAGACAAGACTCAGACTAGAAGAAAACCTTTACAAATCATACATCTGATAAAGGACTTGTGTCCTAAATACATTTTTAAAAACTCTTAAAATCCAAAAATAAGTGTGATGTCACACACAACAGCAGAGTGAGAGCTCTACAAGTTGGTCCCTCCACTGAAAGAACCTGTGAACTGGAAAAAATGACAAGAATCAACTATCTTGGAATGCTGGAACCTAACTGGACACTTATAGAGGAGTGCTCACTATGAAGGGATGAAGGGAGATGTTGCTGATCCTGGGCAGAACAATATATGCAAATCAGCTATCCCAACCCATTCGTCACCCCTGTCCAGCAATGGGAATAGCAACTGGTTTTCCTGGAGTAACTGCCTGGTGCCAGAGCAGGCAGTGTGAGTCTTGTCCACCAAAAATTCAGTGTTACATATTTTGGATATATCCCTGATGTACCAGTGCAGATACTTTCCTTGGTTGTAACCCAATTCCATTTACAATAGCATCAAAAAAGAATAAAACACTTAGAAATAAATTTAACCAAAGACGCATGGGACTTGTATGGTGAAAACTACAAAGCAATGCTGAAAGAAATTAAAAATCTACATAAGTGGAAACATATCCCATGATTGGGATGGAAACATATCCCATCATGATTGACAGAATTAATACTGTTAAGATGACAATACCACCCAAAGCTATCTACAGATCCAATGCAATTCCTATCAAAATCCCAAGAGTATTTTTTGCAGAAATAGAAAAACCCACCCTAAAATTCATAGGGAATCTCAAGAGACTCCACGTAGCCAAAATAATCTTAAAAAAGAACAAAGTGGGGTGCCTGAGTGAAGCAATAGGTTGGGCGTCCAACTTTGGCTCAGGTCATGATCTCATGATGTGTGAGTTCGAGCCCCACATCAGGCTGTGTGCTGACAGCTCAGAACCTGGAGCTTCCTTAGAATTCTGTGTCTCCGTCTCTCTCTGCCCCTCCCCTGCTCACGCTCTGTCTCTCCCTCAAATATAAACATTAAAAAATTTTAAAAAAGAAAAAAGAACAAAGTTTGGGGCGCCTGGGTGGCTCAGTTGGTTGAGTTCTGACTCTTTATTTCGGTTCAGGTTGTGATCCCAGGATCATGGTATGAAGTCCCTCATTGGGATCCATACTGAGCACTGAGTCTGCTTAGGATTCTTTCTCTCTCTGCCCCCTTCCCTGCTCACGTGAATTCTCTCTCTCTAATAAAAAACAAAAAAAAAAGAACAAAGTTGTATGACTCACACATTCTAGTTTCAAAACTTACTACTACACTGATCAAAACAATATGGGAGGTACCTGGCTGGCTCAGTCAGAAGAGCATATGACTCTTAATCTCGGGGTGGTGAGTGCAAGCCCCACGTTGGGTGTAGAGATTTCTTAAAAATAAAAAAACATTAAAAAAAAAAAAAAAAGAAAAAAGCCAATATGGTACTGGCATAAAGACAGCCACATAGATTCACTGGAATATAATTAAAAGCCAGAAATGAATCCTGACACATATAGTCAACAGATTTTAACAAGAGTGCCAAGACCATCAAATGGGGGAAAAAAGACTTTGGGAAATGGGTGCCGGGAAAACTGAATATCCACATGCAAAAAGATGAAGTTGGATCTTAACCTTACACACATACAAAAATTAACTCAAAATGGATCAAAGACTGAAATATAAGAGCTAAAGCTATCAAATTCACAGAAGAAAATGGGCAAATTCATGACATTAGATTTGACAATGGTTTCTCAGATAGGACACCAAAAGCACAACAAAAGAAAATAAATTGGACTTCATCAAAATTAAAAGCTTTTGTCCATCAAGGTACACTATTAACAGAGTGAAAAGACAGTCCACAGAATGGTAGAAAATATCTCTAACCATGTTAAGACAACCATGTCTTTAATGTACAGAATCTATAAAAAGTCCTACAACTTAACAGAAATAAAAATAAAAAATATATCCAACTCAAAAACAGGCAAAGGATTTAATAGACATTTCACAAATAGCTGTAATAAGCACATGAAAAGGTGTCCAATTTCACTAGTCATTAGAAAAATGCAAATGAAACCTACTTTACACCCACTAGGATGGCTACTGTTTTCTCTTTAAAAACAGAAAATAGTAAGTGTTGGCAAGGATGTGGAGAAATTGGAACCCTTGTACATTGCTGGTGAAAATGTAAAATGGTGCAGGTGCTATGAAAAACAGTTTGGTGGTTCCTCAAAAAGTTAAACATAGAACTACCATATGATCCAAGAATTCCACTCCTACGTGTATACCAAAAAGAACTAAAAACAGGGACTCAGTCATATGCATCAATTTTCACAGCAGCCTTAATCACAATAGCCAAAAAATGGAAACAATCTAAGTGTCCTTCAACAAATTAGTAAATAAATGTCACAGAGACATCACACACACACACACACACACACACAGAAATACTGTCAGCCAAAAAAAAAAAAAAATACTGTCAACAATAAAAAGTAATTGAGTTCTAATACATGATACAAGTGGATGAGCCTTGAAAACATTATGCTAAGTGATATAAGCCAAACACAAAGGACAAGGGTTACATGATTCCGGTTATGTAAAATATCTAGACCAGGGGGAGGACAGAATGAGGAGTTACTGTTTAGCGAGTTTAGAAGGGGTATTTTTGTGTGTGATTTGTTTGTTTGTTTAAGTAGGCTCACACGTTCATGAAGCCCAATGCAGGGCTTGAATTCATCACCCTGAGATCCAGACCTCAGTTGAGCACAAGAGTTGAATGCTTAACCAACTGAGACACCCAGGAGGCCTAAGTTTAGAGTTTTTTGTTTGGGATAATGAAAAGTTCTGGAAATAGATAATGGTAATGGTTACACAACATTGTGAATGTACTCAAAAATGGTTAAAATGGTACATTTTATGTTATGTATAGTTGGTCACAATTTTTAAAAGCTATTATGATAAAAAGAAAAACTGAGATATGGGGCATGAAATTTTAAGATCATGGAAAGCATGACTTAAATAAATGATTCCAAAATTTCAAAAACAACGAGAACTAAAAAAGCCCAACGATATGAAAAAAGCCTAATTTTTAGACGGGCAAAAAGATTTGTACATTCACTCCAAAGAAAGTAAACAGATGGCACATAAAAGGATGCTCAACATCATTAGTCACTAGGTAAATGCAAACTTAAAGCCACAATGAGATATTGTTACATACCTACAGATAGTTAGCTTTAATTAAAAAGACTGACCATACCAAATGTTGGCAAGGATGTGAAAAAATTGGAATTCTCATATACTGGGATTATAAAACAGCACTATCATTTTGGGAAAAAGTGTGGCAGTTTCTAAAAGAAGTTAAACCACATACCACATAATCCAGCCATTCCTCTCCCAGGTATTTATTTCCCCAAGAGGAAAGGAAAAAGACAACCATTCCAAGACCTATATACATGGGTGCTCATTGAAGCTTTATGTGTAATTAGCAAAAAAATGGAAACAACCCACATACCCATCAACAAATGAATGAATAAACAACTGTGGCATGTCTATACAATAGAATACTATTCAGCAAGGAATGAACTATTGATACATGCAATAGATAAACAAAGCATAGATAAATCTCAAAATAATTAGGCTAAATGAAAAGAAGCAGGCAAAAGAAGAGTACATGCAGTATGACTAATTTATATAAAATTTTAGAAAATGCAAACTAATGTACAGTGACAAAAAGCAGATCAGTAGTTGTCTGAAGATAAGGAAAGGGACAAGAAGGGAAAGAAAGGATAAAGGATAAAAGGGTGGGATTAAAGAAACTTTTGGGAGTGATTATAGTGATGGATTCAAGGGTGAATACATATGTCAAAACTTACCAAATTGTACGGTTTACTTTTTTAATGTTTATTTCTTTTTGAGAGAAAGAGACAGGAACAGAGTACAGTGGGGGAGGGCAGAGAGAGAAAGAAATACAGAATCCAAAGTAGGCTCCAGGCGTGAGCAGCGGAGGGGCAAAGAGAAAGGAGGGAGACACAGAATCTAAAGCAGGCTCCAGGCTCTGAGCTGTCAGCACAGAGCCCAACGCAGGGCTCAAACTCATGAACCATTAGATCATGACTTGAGCTGAAGTCAGACACAACCTACTGAGCCATCCAGGTGTCCCTCAAATTGGACACTTTACGTAGGTGCAGCTTATTGTATCTCAATTATAATTCGGTAATGTTTTTTTTTAAAGCAGTCAAGGTGAACTGGGATGGCTCACTTTAAATCCAAATTTAGTTGCCAAGTCTCATAGAGAAGGAAAAAGGTAACAAATTGTTCAATTAGTGAACAGGATCACAAAACTAGTAAGAAGTCAAATTAGGATTCAAATCTAGGACTGTGTCCTAAACAAAACCTTTCTCTTTATACTTGTTTTGAAAAAGAGAATCATATGAATGGGTAGAAATCCATTCAACAAGTATTTATCATATGTCAGGCACTATTCTAGGCTCTGGAGACACAGCAGTCAACAAAAGATACAAAAACCCTTGTGCCTGTGAAGCTTAAACATTCTGGAAATAAACAGGTTGTAAAAAAAATCAAAAATATGTGGTATGTCAGATGGTCAAGTGCATGCTAAAGTGAAAAATAAAATGAAGTGCTGAAGAATGGGTAGTTCAATTTTTTTTAAGCAGAAATGTTTGAAGGAAGATACTGCAGGACAATGCAAAATATATAGTCACAAAATGACAGCTAGTCTAAAAATAAAATAAAAACAATTAAGAAGGGAAAGACACATTGGTAGACTGACTTCACCTAACAAAAACATAATTTAGTGCAATACACTGGTATATACCTGTCCTGCCTGAAGGACAATTAAACCATTCCCCACTATAGGTCAATGAGAAAACAAGACAGCAAGATAATACAAAAAACTACAAGAGATGAAAAGTACTGGACTAGAGATATTTTAAAGTACACCTAAATCTAAATAAAACTCTAAAAAACTCAAGTGGAAGAACATGACTCCAAAAGTTAGTACAATAACCATAGCACACAATCTCAACATGCTGTTTATTTAGCTGGAAAATTGTCATTATGCAGTAGCATAATTATAGAGAATTGTTTCTGCCTAGAAATACAAAAAAATGATTTTCAAAAACTTATTTAAAAAAAATCCTACTAGCAACCATACACTGAGACCTGAAATATCAATGTTTTAAGACTACTGATGCAAAATCATAAACCTAGGAAATACAAACCAGGCTCATTAGACACAGCAGATAAACTGAAAACAGGTAATAAAAAGAAAGTGATATTTTATTCAAGGCAGAAAAAACACATTAAAATTTTCTATTGTGATTTGGAAACAGTCCCTCGTTATAACTGCCTGAATAAAAGGCCAACACTGACAAAATGCTGGGATTCAGAGGGTGGATCCAATCTTTACCTAGGATAGAAAATAGGATAAAACCCGTATATCACTTCACTTTAAAACCTAACTTGCCTGAGAACTGATGAAAGCTGTGGCCACTCTTTGAGGAACATGCACCTAAGTTTACTGACATCCATGGAAAAACAGCCACAGATTTCTAAAAACCTTGCATGCATACAGCACTCAATCTTAAGTTCCTGGGTCAAGCATTCAAGAAAACAGAACTTCTGGTTCTTTGTAGGAAAAACTTCTTCAGACCCTATACTCCAAGTATCCTAATACATGAGAAGTAATTTCTTGATGATTTACCAGGTGTGTTAGGATGTAAAAGTTTAAAAATCATCATTTTCCCTGCTCCACCAAATACTGAAACCATAAAATTTTTAAATTTAAAGTGTAAAGGAAGCTAGCCAAATACATCTAATTTCACTCTCTCCTAAAATCTAACTAAAACCACAGTTAAGAAAAAAATTTATTTTTAATCCTGTAACCCATACGATGAAGAAATGGGAAAGGAAACGAAACTTAAGTAATTTTAAAAGCTGAAAAACAGATGGACCAGTCTGAGAAAACCAAACCCGTACCAATAGTAAAAAGAACCAACCCAATTTACACCTCAAAATTCTTAACAAGCTCAAGAACTGGCAGTAACGGGTAACTCTGGAAGTGGCGGGAAGGAGGTAGGGAGGAAGGAGTTCAAGGGAGATGCTAAAATAAGAAAAGATTGATATAAAATTTCTAGGCAGCATTTAGAACATTAGATTTACCTCCTCCAATCCATTATCTCAGTGTATCCCCTTTCCTCCACTCAGGAAAATGGCTGGAAGTTTATTCTCCAGAAAAGTAAATGCATTTTTATTCTAGATTGGGTGACACCAGGCACATCTTAGGAGTAGCAATGAGAACAAAAAATAGGATTATGTGAACATACACAAAAAAAACTCCAGCCCCTTTCTAACACTGTGCTCTCCAAATTCTAGTATCCAACACTTTTTACCCTTCAGGCATTCTCATGCTATCATTTATGTTTCAAATTTGTATTTAAATTCTAGTTAACATATATTGCAATATTGGTTTCAGGAGCAGAATTTAGTGATTTATCACTTATGTATAACACCCAGTGTTCTCATCACAAATGACCTCCTTAATCCCCATCACTCATTTAGCCCATCCCTGGCCCACCTCCCTCAAGCAACCTTCATTTTGTTCTCTACAGTTAGGAGTCTCTTGTGGTTTGCCTCCCTCTTTTTTTCCACCCATTCCCCTTTGTTCATCTGTTTTGTTTCTTAAATTCCACATGAGTGAAGAAATCATCTGGTATTTACCTTTCTCTGACTTATTTCATGCATCATGCTATCTATTTAGAGTTAATAAAAAGGGGCCCCAAGGACCCAACATATTGGACAAAAATAAACCCAACCCAAAGAACATAACTGTGAAATTTGTGAACGTATTGTGAAATCCCAGAATTCTGGGAGAATTATGATTCTATTAATAAGCTTCCAAATAGGAAAAACAGATTGTACCTAAAAGATCAGGAGTCACAGACTTCTAACACTGCAAGCCAGAAAACAATAGACACTGCCTTAAATATGGTGAAGGAAAATAATTTCTAACTTAGCATTCTATATCTACACTATTGATAAGAGTTAGGATAAAATGAAGACATCTTCAGGGGCACCTGGGAGGCCCATGTGGTTGAGTGTCTGACTTTGGCTCAGGTCATAATTTCATGGCTCACGGGTTCGAGCCCCACGTCAGGCTCTGTACTGACAGTTCGGAACCTGGAGCCTGCTTCCAGTTCTGTCTGTCTCTCTCTGCCCCTCCCCCACTTGCGTACTGCCCCTCTCTCTCTCTCTTTTCTGAAATATAAATAAATATTTTTTAAAAAATTTTTAGTATGAAATTTATTGTCAAATTGGTTTCCATACAACACCCAGTGCTCCTCCCAACAGGTGCCCTCCTCAATTCCCATCACCTACCCTCGCCTCCCTCCCATTCCCCATCAACCCTCAGTTTATTCTCAGTTTTTAAGAAAAAAATTTTTTAAAAACGAAGATATTCTCAGACATGCAAAAAGTTTATAGGCTGTAGGAAAAAAATGTAAACTGAAAGCACTTTGGAAAACAATTTGGCATTATCTTCTCAGATTGGAACTTGCATATGCCACAATTCAGCAATTGCTTTCCTAATCACATACCCTAAAAAAAAATACATGTATGCCAGGAGGCAACACAAGAAGGTTCATAGCAGCACTGCCCCTAATAACAAAAGAGAAGGGAAAAAAATATGAACTGACAGAAGAATGGATTAATGAAGTACAATATACTAGAGCTACACAAAATACTGATGAATCTTAGACTTAACTTTTTATTTTTAAAATTATAAGGTGAAACTTTTTCTTTTGGTATATAGTTCTAGGAATCAGCACATCCATAGATTTGTGCTACTATAACCACAAACCATATTCAGAACAGTTCCATTTACCCCAAAAGAAACTCCCTTATACTATCTCTTTCAAGTCTCACCTTCCCTCATCTTTACTCAGGGCAACTGCTGATCTGTCTTCTATCTATTATAGTTTTGTCTTTTGGAGAATGCCATAAAAATAAAGTCATACACTATGTAACCATTTTGATGGACTTATTTCATTCAGCATTAACCCCCCTGAAACTCACTCAAATTGTTGCATGTATCAACAGTTCATTCCTTTTAATTGTTAAGTAGTACTTTATTCTATAGACACACCACACTTTGTCTATTCACCCAATCCCAAAATGACCACTGGGTGATGCAGATGTGGACACATCTGAACCAATGGCTCAGTTCATTGACCATTGGTTATGTTTTCTTTTGTAAAGACTGTTCAAACCTTTTGCCCATTCTTTTGTTGTTATTACTGGGTTTTGAGATTACAAATCATCTGCCATACAAATGTTCTGCAAATAATTTCTCCAGGACTGCGAATGCCTTTTTGCTTTCTTCACTGTGTCCTTTGCAAAGCAAAATTTTTAATTTTGATTCAGTGCAAGTCATCAAAATTTTTCCTTTCATACTTTATGCCTTTTGTGTCCTATTTAGGAAATCTCTAACGTAAAGTCACAAAGATATTCTTCTTCATTTTCCTCTAGAAATTTAATAGTTTTGACTCTTAAGTTTGTGACACATCTCAAGTTAATTTTGCCTTAAGAAAAAGGTTGAGGTTACTTTTCATACAGAAATCCGACTGTTCCTATACCCTTTCTTGAAAAGACTATCCATTCCCCCACTGAACTGACTTAGCTCATTTGTCAAAATCAATTGAACATATAAGTATGGGTCTACTTCTGGATTCTATCTAATTTCATTGATCTCTATGTCAATAGTTCTACAATACATTGTCTTAATTACAGTAGCTTGATGTAAGTAAGTATATAAATATATAACTTATTGTCAAGTTAGCTAACAGTGTACACAGTGTGCTCTTGGTTTTGGGGGTAGCTTCCCATGATTCATCACTTACATACAACACCCAGTGCCCCTCCCAACAAGTGCCCTCCTCAATGCCCATCACCCAGTCTTAAAATCAGGTGTTGTAAGGGGTGCCTGGTTAGTTCAGTTGGTTGAGTGTACAACTCAATTTCAGCTTGGGTCTTGATCTGAGGGTTGTGAGTTTGAGCCCCGTGATGGACTCCACGGTCAGTGTGGAGACTACTTTAAAAAAAATAAAGAGAAAAAAAGAAAAAGGAAAAAAATCAGATATTGTGTATCGTATAGTATTATTCTTCCTTTTCAAGATTGTTTTTACTATTGTATGGTGTCTTTCCATATAAATTTTAAAATCAGCTTCTCAACTTATTCAAGAAAAAGTCTCCTAAGCTTTGACTTTGTAATGAATCTATACGTCAGTTTGAAAAGAACTGCCATCTTAACAACACTGAAACTTCCAATAAACATAATTTGTCTCTGCATATATTAAAGTTTCCTTTAATATCACTTTGCAATATTTTGCAGTTTTCAGTTTGCAGGTCTTGCAAATCATTCCCTATTTTGTTCCTAAGTATTTTTTTATTTTTTTTAATGTTTACTTATTTTTGAGAGAGAGAGAGGGAGCCAGAGTGTGAGTGGGGGAGGGGAAGAGAGAGAGAGGGAGACACAGAATCTGAAGCAGGCTCCAGGCTCCGAGCCATCATCACAGGGGTGATGACACGCGGTTTGCACTCATGAGCTATGAGATCATTACCTGAGCCGAAGTCGGACGCTTAACCGACTGAGCCACCCAGGCACTCTGTTTTTCCTAAGTATTTTTTAATGCTATCATAAAAGAAGTTGTTTTTTTAAAATATAATTTATTGTCAAATTGGTTTCCATACAACACCCAGTGCTCATCCCAACAGGTGCCCTCCTTCCTGCCCATCACCCACTTTCCCCTCCCCCACTCCTCATCCACCCTGTTTGTTCTTAGTCCTTAAGAGCCTCTTATGGTTTGCCTCCCTCCCTCTCTGTAACTTTTTTTCCCCTTCCCCTCCCCCACAGTCTTGTGTTACATTTCTCAAGATTCACATGTGAGTGAAAACATATGGTATCTGTCTTTCTCTGTATGACTTATTTCACAAAGCATAATACCTTCCAGTCCCATCTACATTGCTGCAAATGGCAGGATATCATTCTTTCTCATTGCCAAGTAGTATTCCATTGTATATATAAACCATATCTTCTTTATCCATTCGTCAGTTGATGGACATTTAGGCTCTTTCCATAATTTGGCTATTGTTGAAAGTGCTGCTATAAACATTGGGGTCCAAGTGCCCCTATGCATCAGCACTCCTGTATCCCTTGGGTAAATTCCTAGCAGTGCTATTGCTGGGTCATGGGGTAGTTCTATTTTTAATTTTTTGAGGAACCTCCACACTGTTTTCCAGAGCAGCTGCACCAGTTTGCATTCCCACCAGCAGTGCAAGAAGGTTCCCATTTCTCCACATCCTCTCCAGTATCTATAGTTTCCTGATCTGTTTGTTCACTTTAGCCACTCTGACCGGTGTAAGGTGGTATCTCTCTGTGGCTTTGATTTGTATTTCCCTGATGATGAGTGACATTGAGCCTCATTTCATGTGTCGGCCATCTGGATGTCTTCTTTGGAAAAGTGTCTATTCATGTCTTCTGCCCATTTCTTCACTGGATTATTTGTTTTTCAGGTGTGGAGTTTGGTGAGTTCTTTATAGATTTTGTATACTAGCCCTTTATCCAGTATGTCAAGACAGTATGGTATTGGCACAAAAACAGACAGACCAATGGAATAGAATAGAGAACCCAGAATTGGACCCACAAATGTATGGCCAACTAATCTTTGACAAAGCAGGGAAAAGTATCCAATGGAAAAAAGACAGTCTCTTTAGCAAAAGAAGTTGTTTTATAATTCCATTTATAATTGCCCACTGCTAACATAAAAATATTATTGGCTTTGTATACTGACTTTACAGCCTGTGACCTTACTAAATTCAATTATTAGTTCTAACAGCTTTTTTCCCTAGATTCCTTAGGGAATTCTACATACACAATCATGTGTGCATTTAAAAGAATTTTAGAAAAATAAAAATAAAAAATAAATAAAAGAGTTTTAGGAGTGCTTGGGTGGCTCAGTTGGTTAAGTGTCCAACTCTTGATTTCAGCTCAGGTCATGATTTCAGGGTTTGTGAGATCAAGCCACACATCAGGCTCCCACACTCACAGCACAGAGCCTGCATGGGATTCTCTCTCCTCTCTCTCTGCCCCTCCCCCAGCTCACACTCGCAGGTCTCTCTCTCTCTCTCAAAATAAATACTTTTAAAAAAATAATAAAAAGTAAAAAGTAAAAGAGTTTTAGCTTTTCCTTTCCAATATTTACAATGTGTGTGTTTTACTGTTGTATTGCAATAACTAGTACCACCATACAATACTGAATAGAAAAAGCGAGAATGGACAGCCTTGCCTTGTTTCTAATCTTAAGAGGAAAAAAATGTATGGTTTCATCATTATTTATGACGTCAGCTTTAGACTTTTACAGATCATGATCTTAGTGAAAAGCGCTGAACTAGTCACAACAGAGTTACGTTAGCTATAGAATTTTTGTAAATGCCCCTTAATGAAGCTGCAAAGCCATTTTTATTCTCAGTTTACTGAGAGTTCTTGTCATGAATGTTTAATTTTGTCAAATACTTTTTTGCATTTATGAAAATTATATGATTTTTCTTATTTATCCTATTAAGACAGCAAATTAAACTGAATGATTTTCTAATATTAAACCAACCTTCACATTCTCTTGATAAACCCTAATTGTTCATGATGTATTATCATTTTTATATACCTTTGTACTTAATTTACTAAAACTGTATTAAAGATTTTTGTGCCATAAAAACAGGGAGACAAAACATAAGAGACTCTTAAATAAGGAGAACAAACAGAGGGTCCCTGGAGGGGATATCCCGTGGGAGGAGAGATGGGCTAAATGGGTTAAGGGACATTAAGGAAGACACTTGTTGGGATGAGCACTGGGTGTTATACATAGGGGATGAATCACTGGAATCTACTCCTGAAATCATTGTTGCACTACATGCTAATTAACTTGGATATAAATAAATAAATATTTTTTAAAAAGATTTGTGTGCCGGGGCGCCTGGGTGGCGCAGTCGGTTAAGCGTCCAACTTCAGCCAGGTCACGATCTCGTGGTCCGTGAGTTCGAGCCCCGCATCAGGCTCTGGGCTGATGGCTCAGAGCCTGGAGACTGTTTCCGATTCTGTGTCTCCCTCTCTCTCTGCCCCTCCCCTGTTCATGCTCTGTCTCTCTCTGTCCCAAAAAAAATAAATAAACGTTGAAAAAAAAAATTAAAAAAAAAAAAAAGATTTGTGTGCCAACGTTTATGATGAATTTTGGTCTGTAGTTGTCTTGTAATATGTTTGTCTGATTTTGGTATTAGTTAATATCAGTTCCAATAATAAATTAGGAACTGTTCTCTCCTCTCTTTTCTGAAACAATTTGTTTAGGATTGGTATCATTTCTACCTAAAATGTTTTATATAATTTGTCATTAAAGCCATCTGGGCCTGGAGTTTTTTTGTGGAACAGTTTTTAATTACAAATTCTATTTCTTTAGTGGATATATGGCTATTATAGTTTCCTATTACTCTTTGAATAACTTTTGTTATTTGTATATTTCAAAGAATCTTCCACTTCACCTTAGGTGCAAAATTCATAAGCATAAAATGTATAATATTCCCTTATTATCCTTTTAATATCTGTAGGATCTGTAGTGGTACACTCTTTTCTTCTTCATATTGGTAATTGGTGTCTCCACTCTTTTTTCTATCAGTCTGTAAGCTTAGTGACTTTCTCTTTTCAATATACAAGCTTTCATTTCCATTGATTTCTTGTATTGTTTTTCTATTTTCATTTTACTGATTTATGCTATCCTTCTTTACTTTTACTTAAATTGGACTTAATATGCTTTTCCTTTTTCTAATTACCTAAGGTGGGAACTCAGATCACTGATTTTTATTTTGTACATCATTGATTTTAGATCTCTCGTTTGCTGATATAAGCATTTAAAGCTACATGTTACCCACTAAGTATGGCTTTGGTTGCAACCCACAAATTTTGATATGTTGTATTAATCATTATTCAGTTCCAAATATTCCCATATTTCACTTGGGATTTCATCCTTTTTTAATGTTTATTTATTTTTGAGAAAGAGAGAGAGAGACAGTCTGACGGGGGAGGGGGAGGGAGGGGAGTGCGGGGACGGGCAGAGAGAGAATCCCAAGCAGGCTCCGTGCTGCCAGTGAGGGGCTCAATCCCACAAACTGTGATATCATGACCTAAGCCAAAATCAAGAGTCGGACCTTTAGCCAACTAAGCAACCCAGGCACCCCATGATTTCATCCTGGATCACAGTATTACTGAGAAATGTTTTAATTTCCAAATTTTTGAGATTTTCACAGCTGTTACTGATGTCTAACTTAATTCTGTTTTCAGAGAACATACTCTGTGATTTCAATCTTTCTGAATTTATTACATATTGTTTTAAAACCCAAAATAGGATATATCCTAGTAAACATAATTTGAATCTGTGCATTTGAATCTGCATTTGTGTTGTTGAGCGTAGTATCCTATATATATCAATGTCAAGGTAAGTTGGTAATGTTCAGATCTTTGCTTTTACTGATTTACTGATTTACTGATTTTTAGTTTTATGTCAACTGTAACTGAAAGGAGAAACTGATGGATTGACTCTTAATTATTATGAAATGTTCCTCATTATTTCTGTTAACCTTAAATCATTTCTATGGTATTAATATACCCACTCCATCTCCTTATACCTCCTGCTACCATGATGTATCTTTTGCCATTCATTTGCTTTCAGACCACTTATATATTTATACTTAAAGTGAGTTTTGGAGTGCCTGGGTGGTTCAGTCAGTAAGCATCCCACTCTTGATTTTGGATCAGGTCACAATCTCACCATTCATGAGATTAAGCCCCATGTTGGGCTCTGTGCTGACAGTGTGGGATCTGCTTGAGATTCTCTTTCTCCTTTTCTCTCTGCCCCTCCCTCATGTGTGTACACTCTCTCTCTCAAAATAAATAAATATATTTATAAATAAATAAATAAATAAATAAATAAATAAAATGAATTTCATTTATAGGTAGTTTCATATATATAGTTGGGTCTTGTTTTTTTTTTAAATTAATCCCTCCTTTTAACTGGAATATTTAGTGCGCTAACATTTAACATGATTATTTTATACAACTGGGTTTGTGATTGTTATTTAGTTATTTTTCTATTTATTGCCCCTGGTTTTTGTTCTTCTGTTTCTCCTTTTCTGCCTTGCTTATGTCAATATTTCACAGAACTGCATTTTAGCTTTTCTAATCTCTTTTTTCTAGTTTTACTGAGATACAACTATAACTGTACTAATTTAAGGTGTACAACTTAATGATTTAATATATATTTCAAAATGATTACCACAATAAGTTCAATTAATATTCATCACCTCACACAGTTACAATGTTTTTTTTCTCATGGTGAGAACTTTTAAGACTTACTCTTAGCAACTTTCGAATGTAAAACACAGTATTGTTAACTATAGCCACCATATGGTCCATTACATCCCCAGAACTTATTTTTCTTATAAAAAGAAGTTTGTACCTTTTGACCATCTTCACCCATTTTCCCCATTCTCCATCCCCTGTCTCTAGCAACCTCCAATGTGTTCTATTCCTACGAATTTGAGGTTTTAGATATCATAAAGTATTTTTCTTTATCTGCCTGATTTATTTCACTTAGCATAATGCTCTCAAGGTCCACCTGTGTTACAAATGGCAAGATTTCCTTCTTTTTTACGGCTGAATAACATTCCAAGGTACACCACTTTTTTTATCCATTCATTTGTCAATGGACCCTTAGAAGGTAGCCATTTCTTGGCTATTGTAAATAATGCTGTAATGAACTTGGAGATGAAGTTATCTCTTCCTGATAGTAATTTCATTTCCTTTATGTATATACCTATAAGTGGAATTGCTGGATCATATGGTAGTTCTATTTTCAATTTTTGGAAGAACCTCCATACTATTATCCATAGTAAATGCACCAATTTACACTCCCACTAACAGTGCACCAGAGTTCCCTTTTCCCCACATCCTCATCAACACATCTCTTGCCTTTTTGATGATAACCATTCCTTCTGTTTAAGATTTTATTATTTTTTAAGGATTTTATTTTTAAGTAATCTCTACCCAACATGGGGCCTGAACTCAAAACCACAAGATCAAGAGTCACACGCTCTACTGACTGTACCAGCCAAGGGCCCCTGAGGATGACCATTCTAACAGATGTGAGGTGATATTTCACTGTAGTTTTGATTTTCACTTCTCTGATAATTAGTGATTTTGAGTATCTTTTCATGTACCTCTTGGTCATTTGTAGATCTTCTTTGGAAAATGTCCATTCAGTTCCTCTGCCCATTTTTAAATCAGATTTTTTTTATTGACCTGTATGAGTGCTCTACATATTTTAGATATTACCCTCTTATTAGATACATGATTTGAAAATACTTTATGATATCATTTGGGAAAGACAAGAATAGGATCCCATTACAAAGGAGAGTTATAAGGCATACTGTGAAATGAACAGCATGTAGTCAGGGCAGTAAGTCTTCAAATGAAAACAATGCAGAAGGATAACCAACTGAATACCACTGCAACCTGGATGCTTTTATAATTATTAAAAATTTGCTACATAACACTAGCAACTACATAATAATTACTGCTGCTTACACAATTTTGAGATTTATAAAACCTTCAAGACTGTCATTAGCTTCCATCTTTGACTACTGGGGTAATGGCAGTTACATAAATCCAAATCACAACAAATCCTCCCAAACTCTACAGACCACAAAGGAAAAGAAGTAAAATCACAAAAATTCCACATTGTCAACACAACTAAAAGATACAAAACACTAAAAACTTCAAATTACCTATAAGTAGAATAAATACCAATTTCCAGCAGAAATGTTTTCAGAATTCTCACTCCAACCCTTTGTAGAGATCAAATGGGTGGTTGGGGTGTACCGCAATGAAAAAAAGAGAGGAAAATGGATGAAATAAGATTGAACAAAAATCAGCCCCAAAAATGGGGCGCCTGGGTGGCGCAGTCGGTTAAGCGTCCGACTTCAGCCAGGTCACGATCTCGCGGTCCGGGAGTTCGAGCCCTGCGTCAGGCTCTGGGCTGATGGCTCAGAGCCTGGAGCCTGTTTCGGATTCTGTGTCTCCCTCTCTCTCTGCCCCTCCCCCGTTCATGCTCTGTCTCTCGCTGTCCCAAAAATAAATAAACGTTGGAAAAAAAAATTAAAAAAAAAAATCAGCCCCAAAAAGAGAAAACCCATTCCAAGGGGAAAACTACTGAAAAAAGAACTCTAGTAGATCAGTGTAAACTTAGAGAAAGTGCTTAAAAGTGGCTATGGAACTAAAAAAACTGTCTTAGGAAGGGATTTATTCAGGGGATAATGGAGAGGCAATCTTTTTTTTTTAATATCTTATTTATTTTTGAGAGACAGAGCACGAGCAGAGGAGGAGCAGAGAGAGAAGGAGACACAGAATCCAAAGCAGGTTCAAGGCTCTGAGCTGTCTGCTCAGAGCCCTTGAACCCAGAAACCCGTAAGATCATGACTTGAGCAAAAGTCAGATGCCTAACTAAGCCACCCAGGTGCCGGGAAAGGCAATCTTCTTAAATGGTAAAATGAAGGGACAAAAAAGAGGGAAATTTAGGATCCTGAAAAAATAACTTAAAAAAAAAAACAAAGAAAGAAAAGTCAAAAGACATATAACCTTCACCACCAACACTCATTCAAAAGAGAACCAGTAAAGAGATTATACTTTGCTACAACAGAAAACATCACTTCTGAACCAGGAATCTTATAAACCATGCCAAAAACCAGCTGTGCTCATGAAATGATGATGAAACATTCTTCATCTATATGAAATTACTATGAGGAAAAAGAAAAGCAAAGCTGAAAACACTTCAACTAATAAAAGTCCTAAGTTCCCCCCTCACCAACCCACCAAAAAATTAACTATGGAGCAGAAGAAAACTGTGACTCACAACTACACACTTGTAGCATCTAAGTATATGAGGATTTAAAAAAAAACCTTGAATTATAAGTTTGAAAAATAAAAACAAAAATAGACCAGAAATGGAGGTGCCTGGGTGGCTCAGTCAGTTAAGCATCCAACTCTTGGTTTCAGCTCAGGTCATGATCTCATGGTTTGTGAGTTTGAGCCCCATATCAGGCTTCACTCTGACAGCAGAGCCTGCTTGGGATCCTCTCTCCCTCTCTCTGCTTCCCCCATCTCTCTGTCAGAAATAAATAAAACAAAACGTTCTTTAAAAATGGACCAGAAAACAATAAGGAAAGAAACAAGTTGATTCAAAAAAAAATCCAGTGAAAATAGAAGAAAAAGTCAAAATCATATCAGAAATGAAGATCAGATGTGAATGAAAACTTCATACTGTGTATTGAAGAAAAAAAAGGAAATGAGAATATGAATGAGATAAATAAGTGAAAGTGAAAGTAGTTGAAATGGAAGACAAGTGAATATTTTAAACTTAAAGTTTAAATGGAATTCCTAAAAGCTAAAAGCGAAACACTGGAATGTGCCTAATAATTAAAACTGTAATTTGAAAAAGGTTTCTTAAAACAAAAGAAAACCTGAACCAACATATTGAAATCATCCATCAGGCACTTGGGAAATTGACCCATAATGAAAAACTTTGAGACATGCCCTAGAAAAGCTAATAGACTTTAAAGAAAAAAAATCCCTGAAGGCATCAAAAAAAATCAGGAAAACAAGAAAACTACACTGACATCAGAAATCTCAAAAACAAGGTAACAATAAAGCAGCATTTTCAAGAAACCATAGGAAGGCATGTATGAATCAAGAATTGCCTATCAAACTGGGGCGCCTGGGTGGCTCAGTCGGTTAAGCGTCCAACTTCGGCTCAGGTCATGATCTCGCAGTTTGTGAGTTCGAGCCCTGTGTCTAGCTCTGTGCTGACAGCTTGGAGCCTGGAGCCTGCTTCGTATTCTGTATCTCCCCATCTCTCTACCTCTCCCATGCTCATACTCTGTCTCTGTCTCTCAAAAATAAATAAATGTTTAAAAACAATTTTTTTAAAAAGAATTGTCTATCAAACCAAGCTGTCCTTCAAGTACCAAGATATTTTTTTAGGTGTTGGGCATTAAATAATCCAGAAATTCTACACCCATTTCCCTTTCTTGAACAAACTACTAAAGAATGAGGCTCATCCAAACAAGAGATGACTAGAGAAAGAACTACAAGGGAAATTACTGTGAATTTGGTATATTTAATTATAGATCTAATAAAAGAGGCAGAAGTGAGGATTAAAATAATATATAAATTTTGTATGTTTTGACAACATACAAATAATGCAACTAAATATTAAAGGAAGGAAGAGAAGGAAGAAGAAAAGTGAAATTAGCTTACTGTTTATTGTATAAAGGTAAGAGTCAAAGGATAACACAGGAAAATGGCAAACTAAACAGTAAAAATAGTAAAAAGAAACAAAAACAAAAAAAAACCCTAAAACAGGATATTAAGAGCATTTGAAAAAAAGCATTACTTGGATAAAAACAGAAGTGTTGCTAAATACCTAAAAGATTAAAACAAAGGCACAGAAAGATGTAGAGAACATCACACTATAAAAAATATAACAAGTATAATTCATATATCAATTATTTTTTAAAATGTGGCAGGGTCAACACAAAAATTAAGTCATATTTATAAATGTCAATGGGCTTTATTCATCCATTAAAAGACATTTTCAGTTTGACAAGCATAGCAAGACCCAACTACATGCTTTATATCAAAAGAAAAGACTTCTAAAATAGATTCATAAATGCAAAAAAAGAGGATTTTTCAGTCTATGAACCATTCCAAATTAGTTTTTGTATATGGTGTGGAGCGGAGGTCAAGATTCATTTTTATGTATGAGTATCAAGGCCTTCTAGCACCATTTGATTAAAAGATTGTTCATTCATTATTCACTCAATTACATAGTCTCTTTGTCAAAAATCCCCACATCCATGAGTCCATGTAACACACAAATAAATCAATATGTACATAAGTCAGTTATGTATATATGGACTCTGTTCTATTCCACTAATCTAAATGTCTATCTTTGCACCAATAACCATACTACCTTGCTCACTGTACCTTCAAAAGAAGTATGGAAATCAGACTGCATACACTCTCCAACACTACTCTTTTTAAAAACTGTTGTGGCTATATAAATTTTAGCTTCTCAAATTCTGCAGAATAAACTCTGGTAGGATATTGACTGGGATAATAATAATAAGTCCTCCAACCAATGAACATGTTATCTCTCAACTTATCTAGATCTTTAATTTCTCAACAATGTTTTGTTATTTTCAAATTAGAGCTCCTACATATCCTACAAATTTCGTTGTATTTATCCCTAGGTATTCAATGTTTCTGATGTTATTGTAAAGCATGTTCTTTCATTGCACAAATTGCTCATTAGAAAAACAAAAATAAGCAACTGATTTTACATACATTGGCTTTGTTCTGAGACCTTGCCAACTACATAATTAATTCCAGTAATTTCTTTTTAGATTCTTTTCTTCATTTTTTTTTTATTTAAAAAAAATTTTTTTTTCAACGTTTATTCATTTCTGCGACAGAGAGAGACAGAGCATGAACGGGGGAGGGGCAGAGAGAGAGGGAGACACAGAATCCGAAACAGGCTCCAGGCTCTGAGCCATCAGCCCAGAGCCCGACGCGGGGCTCGAACTCCCGGACCGCGAGATCGTGACCTGGCTGAAGTCGGACGCCCAACCGACTGCGCCACCCAGGCGCCCCTCTTTTTAGATTCTTTACAGTGTACATAATCATGGTCAGCTGCAAGTTTAAGGGTTTTCTTTCTTTAATTCCAATATTCAAGTTTGCTACAGGCATATCTCATTTTATTGCACTTTTGCTTTATTGTGCGTCACAGATTTGCATTTTTTACAAACTGAAGGTCTGTTACAACCCTGCCTTGAGCAAGTCTATTACTGTCATTTTGCCAACAGTATTAGCTCAGTTCATGTCTCTTTGTCACATCTTGGTAATTCTTGCAATATTTTAAACTTTTTCATCATTATTTTATTTGTTATGTTGATCTGTGGCCAGTGATCTTTAATATTACTATTGTAACTATATTGGGTGCAATGAACCGTGACCATATAAGACAGGTAAACTTCATCAATAAATGTACGTATTCTTTTTTTTTAATTTTTATTTAAGTTCTACTTAGTTAACATACAGTGAAATATGAGTTTCAGGAGGAGAATTCAGACATTCATTACTTACATACAACACCCAGTGAGTATCATAACAAGTGCTCCTTAATACCCATCACCCATCTAGCCTACCTCACACCCATCTCCCACCATCAACCCTTAGTTTGCTCTCTATTGTTAAGAGTCTCTTATAGTTTGCTCCCTCTCTCTTTTTGCCCCCTCCCATGTGTTCATTTGTTTTGTTTCTTAAATTCCACCTATGACTGAAATCATATGGTATTTGTCTTTCTCTGACTTATTTTGATTAGCATAATACACTCCAGCTGCATCCATGTTGTCACAAATGGTGACATGGAAAAGATTTCATTCTTTCTGATGGCTGAGTAATATTCCATTGTATTGATACACCACATCTTCATCCATTCATCAGTCAACAGACACTTGGGCTCTTTCCACAGTTTGGCTTTTGTTGATAATGCTCCTATAAACATTACGGTCCATGTACCCCTATGAATCTGTATTTTTTAACCCTTTGGGTAAATACCTAGTAATGCAATTGCTAGGGCATAGGACAGTCCTATTTTTAACTTTCTGAGGAAGCTCCATACTGTTCTCCAGAGTGGCTGTACCAGGTTACATTCCCACTAACAATGCAAGAGTGTTCCTCTTTTCTACACATCCTCACCAACACCTGTTGTTTCTTGTGTTGGTCATTTTAGCCATTTTGACAGGTGTGAGGTGGTATCTCATCAAGGTTTGCATTTGTATTTCCCTAATGATGAGTGATGTTGACCATCTTTTCATGTGTCTTAACCATTTGGATGTCTTCTTTGGAAAAGTGTCTCTTCATGCCTTCTGCCCATTTCTTAACAGAACTATTTGTTTTTTAGGTGTTGAGTTTAATAAGTTCTTTATAAATTTTGGATACTAATCCTTTATCAGATATATCATTTGCAAGTATCTTCTCCCATTCTCTAGGCTGCCCTTTAGTTTTGCTGATTGTTTCTTTCACTGGGCAGAAGCTTTTTATCTTTTTTTATTTATTTTTGAGAAAGAGAGCACAAGTGGAGGAGGGACGGGGATGGGCGGGGAGCAGAGGATCTGAAGTGGGCTCTGTGCTGACAGCAGTGAGCCTGATGAAGGGCTTGAACTCACAAACTGTGATATCATGACCTGAACTGAAGTCAGAGGCTCAACTAACTGAGCCACCCAGGCACCCCAAAATTTTTTCCTGATTAAGTCCCAACAGTTCACGTTTGCTTTTGTTTCCCTTGCCTCTGGCAATGTGTCTAGTAAGAAGTTGCTCCAGCCAGGTCAAAGAGGTTGCTGACTCTGTTCTCCTCTAGGATTTTGATGGCTTCCTGTCTCACCTTTAAGTCTTTCATCCATTTTGAATTTATTTTTGTGTATGCTGTAAGAAAGTGGTCCAGTTTCATTTTTCTGCCATGTCGCTGTCCAATGTTCCCAGCACCATTTGTTGAAAAATCTGTCTTTTTTCCATTGGATATTCTTTCCTGCTTTGTCAAAGATTAGTTGACCATATGGTTGTGGGTCCATTTCTGGGTATTCTATTCTGTTCCATTAATCCTATGGGTCTGTTCTGGTGCCAGTACCATACTGTCTTGATGATTACAGCTATAAAGTATAGCTTGAAATCTGGAATCATGATGCCTCCAGTTTTGTTTTTCTTTTTCAGGATTGCTTTGGCTATTCAGGGTCTTTTGTGGTTTAATACACATTTTAGATTGTTCTTGCTCTGTGAAATATGCTGTTGGTATGTTGATGGGGGTTGCATTAAATGTGTAGATTGTTTTGGGTAGAAAGACATTTTAACAATGTTTGTTCTTCCAATCTATAAGCATGGAATGCATTTCTTTGTGCCCTCTTCAATTTCTTTCATAAGTGTTCTACAGTTTTCAGAATACAGGCCTTTACCTCTTTGGCTAGGTTTATTCCTAGGTATCTAATTGTTTTGGGTACAATTGCAATGGGACCAATTCCTTGATTCTTTTTTCTGCTGCTTCATTATTGGTGTATAGGAATGCAATCGATTTCTGTACATTGACTTTATATTCTGTGATTTTGCTGAATTCATCTATTCTAGCAATTTTTTGGTAGAGTCTTTCAGGTTTTCTACATACATGTCATCTGCAAATAGTGAAAGTTTGTCTTCTTTGCTTATTTGGATGCATTTTATTTCTTTTTGTTGTCTGAATGCTGAGGCTAAGACTTCTAGTACTATGTTAAATAGTAATGGTAAGAGTGGACATCCGGGTCTTGTTCCTAACTGCAGAGGAAAAGCTCTCAGTTTTTCCCCACTGAGGATGGTATTAGCTGTGGGTTTTTCATATATGGCCTTCATGATGTTGAGGTATGTGAGGTTTTTATCAAGAATCGATGGTGTGTTTTGTCAAATGTCTTTTCTGCATCTAATGACAAAATCATATGGTTATCCTTTCTTTTATTAACGTGTATATCACATTGATAGATACGCAGATAATGAACCACCCCTGCAGCCTAGGAATAAATCCTACTTGATCGTGGTGAATAACTCTTCCAATGTACTGTTGGATTCAATTTGCTGGTATCTTGTTGAGAATTTTTACATCCATGTTCATCAGGCATACTGGCCTGTAATTCTCCTTTTTAGTGAGGTATGTCTGGTTTTGGAACCAAGGTAATGATGACCTTGTAGAATGAGTTTGGAAGTTTTCCTTCCATTTCTATTTTTTAGGACAATTTGAGAAGAATAGGTATTAACTCTTATTTAAATGTCGGGTAGAATTCCCCTGGGAAGCAATCTGGCCCTTGACATTTGTTTCTTAGATTTTTTTAAATGTTTATTTATTTAAGAGAGAGATGGAGAGAGCGAGCAGGGGGAGGGTCAGAGACAGAGAGGGAGAGAGGGAATCTGAAGCAGGCTCTGTGCTGTCAACATGGAACTCAATGCAGGGCTTGATCTTATGAACCCTGAGATCTTGACCAGAGCTGAAGTCAAGAAGCAGATACTTAGCTGAATCAGACACCCAGGTGCCCCTGTCAAGAGATTTTTGATTACTGATTCAATTTCTTTGCTAATTATGGGTCTGCTCAAATATTCTATTTCTTCCTGTTTCAGTTTTGTTAGTTTGTAGATTTCTAGGAATTTGTCCACTTCTTCCAGATCAGCCAGTTTGTTCACATATAATCTTTCATAATATTCTCTTATAATTGTTTTTATTTCTGTGGTGCTGGTTGTGATCTCTCCTCTTTCATTCATAATTTTACTTATTTGGGTCCTTTCTCTTTTTGATAAGTCCAGCTAGGGGTTTATCAATTGTATTAATTCTTTTGAAGAACCAGCTCTTAGTTTCATTTATCTGTTCTACTGATTTTTTGTTTCTATATTATTTCTGCTCTAATCTTTATTATTTCCCTTCCTCTGCTGGCTTAAGGCCTTATTCGCCACCATTCCTTTTCTAGCTCCTTTAGGTATAAGGTTATTTTATGTATTTGAGACTTTTATTGCTTTTTGAGGTAGGCCTGTATTGCAATATACTTCCCTCTTAGGACTGCCTTTGCTGCATCCCAAAGGTTTCGGACTGCCATGTTTTCATTTTCATTTGCTTCCATGTACTTTTTATATTTTCTTTAATTTCCTTGTTAACTCATTCATTCTTTAGTAGGATGTTCTTTAACCTCCATGTTATTTGTGGTCTTTCCAAATTTTTTCTTGTGGTTGACTTCAAGTTTTATACCATCATGGTCTGAAAATATACATGGTATAATCTCCATCTTTTTGTTCCTGTTGAGGGCTGATCTGTGACCCAGTATATGATATATTCTAGAGAATGTTCCGTGTACACTCGAAAAGAATGTGTATTTGGCTGCTTTAGGATGAAATGTTCTGAATATATCTGTTAAGTCCATTCAGTCCAGTGTGTCATTCAAAGCCATTGTTTTCTTGTTGATTTTCTGCTTAGATGATCTGTCCATTGCTCTAAGGGGGGGTTAAAGTCCCCTACTATTATGGTATTATTATCAATGAGTTTCTTTACATTTGTGATTAACTGATTTATCTGGCTTCTTCAAGTTGGGGGGCATATATTTACAACTGTTAGATCTTCTTGATAGAAAAACTCCTTAATTATGATACAATGCCCTCTTAATCTCTTGTTACAACCTTAGGTTTAAAATCTAGTTTGTCTAAGTATGGCTACTCCGACTTTCTTCTGATGTCCATTAGCATGATAGATGGTTCTCCATCACCTTACTTTTTTTTTAATTTTTTTTATTACATTTTTTTTGAGAGTGAGATAAAGCACAAGTGGGGTAGGGGCAGACAGAGAAGGAGACACAGAATCTGAAGCAGGCTCCAGGCTCTGAGCTATCAGCACAGAGCCCGTTGTGGGGCTTGAACCCACAAACTGTGAGATCATGACCTGAGCCAAAATCGGACATTCAACCGACTGAGCAGGCGCCCCATCCACCCTCTCACTTTCAATCTGCAGGTGACTCAGATCCAAAATTAGTCTCTTGTAGGCAGCATATACATGTATCTTGTGGTTTTTCTCTTTCATCCACTCTGAGATCTTACGTCTTTTGATTGGAGCCATTTAGTCCATATACATTCAGAGTAATTATTCACAGATATGAATTTAGTGCCATTGTATTACCTGTAAAGTTGGTATTTCTGGTGATGTTCTGTTCCTTTTTAGTCTTTGTTGCTTTTGGTCTTTCCCCCCCCCACCAAAGAGTCCCTTTAATAGGGGTATCTGGGTGGCTCAGTCAGTTAAGTGTCCAACTTTTGGTTTCAGCTCAGGTCATGATCTCACAGTTTGGGGGTTTGGGCCCATCAGGCTCTGTTCTGGCAGCACAGAGGCTGCTTGGGATTCTCTGTCACCCCCTCTCTGTCTGCCCTGCCCCTCTCTCAAAGGAAATAAATGAACATTTAAAATATATACATATTTTGGGGGCGCCTCGGTGGCTCGGTCACTTGAGCATCCGACTTCGGCTCAGGTCATGATCTTGCAGTCTGTGAGTTCGAGCCCTGCATCAGGCTCTGTGCTGACAGCTCAGAGCCTGGAGCCTGCTTTGGATTCTGTGTCTCGCTCTCTCTCTGCCCCTCCCCCACTCATGCTCTGCCTCTCTGTCAAGAATAAATAAACATTAAAAAAATTTTTTAATATATATATATATTTCTTACAATGCTGGTTTAGTGGTCATGATGAACTCTTTTAGTTTTTGTTTGTCTGGTAAACTCTTTATCTCTCCTTCTATTCTGAATGACAGTCTTGCTAGATAAAGTAGTCTTGGATACATATGTTTCCCATTAGCATGTTGAATATATCCTGCCACTCCCTTCTGGCCTGCCAAATTTCTGGAACAGATATACTGAGAACCTTATCTGTTTTCCCTTACAGGTGAAGGGCTTTCCTTTCCCTTGCTACTTTCAGAATTCCTTCCTTGTCTATGTATTTTGTGAATTTGACTATGATATGTCTTGGTAATGGCTGGCTTTTATTATATTTAATGGGAGTTCTCTGTGCTTCTTGGAATTTGATAGCTGTGTCCTTTCCCAGACTGGGGAAGTTTTCAGCTATAATTTGCTCAAATAAACCTTGTCCCTTTTTCTGTCTCTTCATCTTCTGGGACTCCTATGATATGAATGTTACTACACTTTAAGGAGTCGCTGAGTTCCCTAAGTCTACATTCATGACCCAATACCTTTGCTTCCCTCTTCTTTTCAGCTTCATTATTTTCTATAATTCTATCTTCTATATTACTGACTCATTCTCTGCTTCATTCATCCTCATTGTCATGGCATCCATTCTAGTTTGCATTTTGGTTATAACATTTTTAATTTCAGCCTGACCAGTTTTTATTTCTTTTATCTCTGCAGTAAGGGATTCTCTAGTGTCTTCTATGCTTTCCTCAAGTCCACTTAGTATCCTTTTAACTGTTTTAAATTCTAGTTCAAGCATCTTACTTACCTCTGCATTGACTAAATCCCTAGCCGTTACTTCTTCCCATTCCTTCTTTTGAGGTGAATTCCTCCATCTTGTCAAATTATCAAGGTCACTGTTTTTTTGTTAGTAAAGCCTGTTTTATTCCTGCTCCTGAGAGTAATGGCTATATTAAGAAGAGAACCAAAAACTACCAAACAAATGAAATTAAAAGGGAAGCTAGTTCTTTTGTGTGTTTTGGTCTGCTTGTTAAAAGCAAAATTAGATCCTAGGTGTATTTGAGTCTGCTTATGAAAAGAAGCTAGATCAAATAAATAAAATAATAATAAATACATTAAAAATAAAAAAATGCTTTTCCTGTATCCCATTAAAAAGAAAAAAACCCAGGAGCGCCTGGGTGGCTCAGCTGGTTGAGCTGAGCGTCTGACTTCAGCTCAAGTCATGATCTTGCAGTCCGTGAGTTCAAGCCCCCGTGGGGCTCTGTGCTGACAGCTTGGAGCCTAGATCCTGCTTCAGATTCTGTGTGTGTGTTTGTCTCTCTCTGACCCTCCCCCGCTCATGCTCTGTCTCTCTTAAGAATAAACATTAAAAAGGGGAGCCTGGGTGGCGCAGTCGGTTAAGCGTCCGACTTCAGCCAGGTCACGATCTCGCGGTCCGTGAGTTCGAGCCCCACGTCAGGCTCTGGGCTGATGGCTCAGAGCCTGGAGCCTGTTTCCGATTCTGTGTCTCCCTCTCTCTCTGCCCCTCCCCCGTTCATGCTCTGTCTCTCTCTGTCCCAAAAATAAAAAAATAAACGTTGGAAAAAAAATTTTTTTAAAAAATAAAAATTAAAAAATTAAAAAAAGAATAAACATTAAAAAAAAAAACCCAAGGGACACTAGATCCTGTTTCCCCTACAGCCAAACCTTTGCAGAACTCAATGATCAGTAGACTTGGCACAAGCCAGGGGTTTGTGCTGGTCTTCTGGGAATGGGGCCTGCTGCACTGATTCTCAGAAGGTCTTGTCCTAGTGGAGATGCACCTGCAGGATGCAGGGGGGCGGGGCTTGATGTAAGTGGCTCCAGCCTCTACTTGCTGGCACTGTTTTACTCATTGACATGGGTCAGGGCTCATGAATGGGAGAGAAAATGGGAGTTTCCCCGCTCTCTCATCTTAAGACAGGAGCTCCCGCCTGCCACTACACAGGAAGCCCTCACAGAAGAGCAAAACAATCAACCCTCCTGTGTCCCCAGCTTCTGTCAGATCCCTGCCTTCACCCGGTGTGTGTCCAAGTCGTCTGTCTGCCAGGTGGCACAGCATCCCATGTTTTAGCTCAGGTGTAGCTGGGTTTCAAAACTCCGAATTTCAGAGACCCTATGACACAGACCTGCACTGATCTTCTAAGGGAGAGTCTTGTTGCATTGTAGCCAATTGCTGGTTTGTCCCAGAAAATGATCATGCAAGTGCATAGCAGCTTAGAGTTTATGGTAAAGTGCAGCAGAAAGCCAGCACCAAGGCCCTCAGTGGGAGGCCCTGTTCTTTGCTGGTGAATGGGGCAGCTCAATGGCATCTGCAGGGTCTTTTGTACGCAGAGAAGCCATGCCACCTCTCCCAAATCTACACCAAGAAGGGGAACTGTTTCTCCCCATGCAACCCAGGGGATCCTCAGACCATGCTACTTACTCCTGGGTTTCTGCCCTCCTTCTCCACTGGAGCACCACCAAGTCTGCCAGGAGAGACCTGGCAATGGCACAGACCTCCAACTTCACACTTTGTGCTCTGCCACTTATAAAAGCTTACAGTGCTTAGCTCCTCTTCTTTTCCCAGTCAATGGTTTGGGGGAAGAGTTTTCTTGTGAAATCCCCTGCACATGATGTCACTCTGTTTTCATTCTTCGTCTCTCACTCACTCACTCCTCTTCCCGTGATCAGGGCTCCCTCCCCTCCACAGTGCCCACCAAATCAACTCTCCAAAGCTCCTACCTCCACGAGGGGGTTGTTTTCCTACTTACAGATGTGCAGTTTTGTTCTCTCAGTCCTCAGATCGATTTCTTGGGTGTTCAGAATAATTTGATATTGGGGCACCTGGGTGGCTCTGTCAGTTAAGCATCTGACTTCAGCTCAGGTCATGATCTCACAGTTCATGGGTTCAAGTCCCGTGTCAGGCTCTGTGCTGACAGCTCAGAGCCTGGAGGCTGTTTCAGATTCTGTGTCTCCCTCTCTCTCTCTGCCCCTCTCCCACTCACACACTCTCTCTCTCTCAAAAATAAATAAACATTAAAAAAAGTAATTTGACATTTATCTAGTTGTGTTCAAGGGACAAGGCAAGCTCAGGGTCTCCCTATCTCTGCCATCTTAACTCCTCCAGTAAATATTATGTGTGTTCTGACTGTTCCACCAACCAGCCATTCCCCTGTCTCTCTCCCTCTCCTCAGACCTCCCTATTCCAAAACACAAAAATATTGAAATTAGGCCAATTAATAGCCCTACAGTGGCCTCTAAGTATTCAACTGAAAGGAAAAGTCAAGTCTCTCACTTTAAATCAAAAGGTAGAAATAATTAAGCTTAGTGAAGAAGGCATGTCGAAAGCCAATAGGCCAAAAGCTAGGCCTCTGGCACCAAACACTTAGCCAAGTTGTGAATGCAAAGGAAATGTTTCGGAAGGAAATTGAAAGTGCTACTCCAGTGAACCCACAAATTATAAGAAAGCAAAACAGTCTTATTGCTGATATGGATGACATATGCTGGATAAAAGATCAAACCAGCCACAACATTCCTTTAAGCCCCCAAATTAATCCAATTCTACAAAGGACTGGGAGGGATGAGGGCACTGCAGAAGAAAAGTTTGAAGCTAGCAGACATTGGTTTATGAGGTTTAAGGAAAGAAGACATTCATCTCCCTAATATAAAAGTACAAGATGAAGCAGCAAGTACTGACATAAAGCTGCAGCAAGTTATCCAGAAGATCTAGCTAAGATAATTAATGAAGGTGGCTACACTAAACAACAGATTTTCTACGTAGACAAAACAGCCTTATATTGGAAGAAGATGCCATCTAGGACTTTCATTAGAAAGCTAGAGAGAAGTCAATGCCTGGCTTAAAAGTTTCAAAGGATAGGCTACTCTCCTGTTAGGGGCTAATGCAGCTGATGACTTTAAGATGAAAGCCAATGCTCACTTACCATTCTGAAAATTCTAGGGCCCTTAAGAATTATGCTAAATCTACTCTTCCTGTGCTCTATAAGTGGAATTGTAAAGCCTAAAAGACAGCACATCTGTTTACAACATGGTTTACTAATATTTGAAGGGCACTGTTAATACCTATCACTCAGGAAAAAGATTCTCCTTTCAAAATATTATTCTCATTGACAATGCAGCTGATCACCCAAAACCTCTGATGGAGATATCCTGCAAGATTAATATTGTTTTCATGCCTGCTAACCATCCATTTTATCCCATGGCTCATGGAATAGTTTCAACTGTCAGCATTTTTATTTAAGAAATATATTTTGTCTAGTTTCTAAGGATCATGTCTCTGAGGTCAGGATTCCTGACCCAGAGACAATGGCCTGATGGGTAGCACCTGAAGGTATCATCAAGAGTAACTGAAATAAGTTGACAGCTGTAATGGCATGAACCTCTGTGAGTCCCTTCTCTGTGGCATCTATGCCTATGTTTTTGAGAAGCCTTCTGCCATCCAGCAACAAGGCATTCTTCCTTGTATCAGGGTTATGATATGATTGCTCAAGCCCAATCTGGGACTAGGAAAACAGCCACTTTTGCCACATTAATTCTGCAACAAGATGGAATTGAATCTAAAGACTACACAGGCTTCGGTCGTGGCACCCACTAGAGAGTTAGCTCAGCAGATACAGAAGGTAGTCATGGTATTAGGATATTACATGGGTGCCCCCTCCCATGCCTGCATTGGGGGGACCAATGTACATTCTGAAGTGCAGAAGCTGCAGATGGAAGATCCCCATAACATCATGGGTACCCCAGGTCATGTGTTTGATATGCTTAACCAGAAATACCTGTCTCCCAAATACATCAAGTAGCTTGTACTGGACAAGTTGATGAAATGTTTTTTTCTTTTATTTTTTTAATTTACATCCAAGTTAGTTAGCATATAGTGCAACAATGATTTCAGGAGTAGATTCCTTAATACCCCTTACCCATTTAGCCCATCCCCCCTCCCACAACTCCTCTAGTAACCCTCTGTTTGTTCTCCATATTCAAGAGTCTCTTATGTCTTGTCCCCCTCCCTGTTTTTATATTATTTTTGCTTCTCTTCCCTTATGTTTATCTGTTCTGTGTCTAAGTCCTCATATGAGTGAAGTCATGTGGTATTTGTCTTTGACTAATTTCACTTAGTATAATACCCTCTAGTTCCATCCAGCTGATGAAATGTTAAGCCGCAGATTCAAGGACCAGATCTATGACATATTCCAAAAGCTCAACAGCAACACCCTGGTGGTATTGCTGTCAGCTACAATGCCTTCCAACATGCTTGAGGTGACCAAGAAGTTCATGAGGGACCCCATTCAGATTCTGTTCAAAAAGGAGGAGTTGACCCTGAAGGGTATCCACTGATTCTACTTCAATGTAGAAGGAGAGGAGTGGAAGCTGGACACATAGTGTGACTTGTATGAAACCCTGACCATCATGCAGGCAGTCATACTCATCAACACCCTAAGAAAGGTTTATTGACTCATTGAAAAGATGTACACCAAAGACCCCACCATGTCTGCTATGCACAGAGATATGGAATGAGATGTTAAATGAGATGTTATCATGAAGGAGTACTAGAGTACTGGCTCTAGCAGAGTACTGATTACTACTGATTTGCTGGCCAGAGGCATTGATGTGCCACAGGTTTCTTTAGTCATCAAGTATGACCTTCCCACCAACAGGGAAAATTATATTGACAGAATCAGTCCTGGTGGACAATTTGGCCATAATGGTGTGGCTATTGACATAGTGACAGAAAAAGACAAGAGGATTCTTCAATACAGGGAAACCCTCCATAACACCTCCATTGAGGAGATGACCCTCAATGTTCCTGAACTCATCTAAGGAACTGTCCTGCTACCTAGTCCTACTGAGGGTTCAGTCCATGGGGGGCTTAAGAGGAGCAGGAGAGGGGATGGAAGGGAACCAAGGGATGGACATCTTGTCATTTTTTTCTTTTTTTCTTTGAATAAACGTCACTCTTTGAGGCAAAAAAAAAAGAATTTTGTAAGGTTACAGCTTCCATAGATAGTGGTTCCTTTATCTGGACAAAGTAAATTGAAAACCTTCTGGTAAGAATTCATAATTCTAGATGTCATTAAGAACTTTCGTGATTCACAGGAAGAGGTCAAAATATCCATATGAACAGGAGTTTGAAAGCAGCTGATTCTAACCATCATTGATGACCTTGAAGGATTCAAGACTTCTGTGAAGAAAGTAACCACAGATGTGATGGAAATAGCAAGAGAGCCAAAATTAGTAGTAGAGTCTGAACCTGTGATCGAATTGCTGCAATTTCATGATAAAACTTTTTTTAACGTTTATTTATTTTTGAGAGAGAGACAGAGCATGAGTGGGGGAGGGGCAGAGAGAGAGAGGGAGACACAAAATCCAAAGCAGGTTTTAGGCTCCGAGCTGTCAGCACAGAGCCCAAAGCAGGGCTCGAACCCACGAACCATGAAATCATGACCTGAGCCAAAGTCTGATACTCAACCGACTGAGCCACCTAGGCACCCCTCATGATAAAACTTTAACATTGGAATTGCTTCTTATGGATAAACAAACTAGTTTCTTGAAATGGAATCTTCTCCTAGTGACAATGCTGTGAAGACTGGTGAAATGACAACAAAGGATTTAGAATATTACATCAACTTCATTGATAAAGCAGCAGCAGGATTTAAGACACTGACTACAATTCTGGAAGAAGTTCTACTGTGGGTAAAATGCTATCAAACAGCATCCCATACTACAGAGAAAAATCATTCGTAAAAAGAAGAGTCAATGCAGCAAACTTCACTGTTATCTTATTTAAAGAAATTGCCACAGACACTCAACCTTCAGCAGCCACCACTCTAATCAGTCAGCAGCTGTCAACATCAAGACCCTCCACCAGCAAAAATAATATAATTTGCTGAAAGCTCAGATGATAGTTAGCATTTTTTTAGCAATACAGCATCTTTTAATTTTTGGAGGGAGACTCTAAATGCTTTTTATTTTTTTAAGTTTTTATTACAATTCCAGTTAACATATAGTGTAATAGTAGTTTCAGATGTACAATATAGTGGTTCAATACCTCCATATGACACCCAGTGGTCATCACAACAAGTGCACTCCATAATCCCCATCACCTATTTAACCCATCCCCCCAACTACCTCCCCTCTGGTAGTTTGTCCTCTCTAGTTAAGAATCGGTTTCTTGCTTTGCCTCTCTCTTTCTTTTTTTCCTTTGCTCGTTTGTTTCTTAAATTCCACATACAAGTAAAATCATACAGTATTTGTCTTTCTCTGACTTAAGGGATGTCCACTGTTTAATACACATAATTTTACACACACTTAATAGACTATAGTATAAACATAACTTTTCTATGCACTAGGAAACCAAAAAATTCATTTGACTCACTTTATTGTGATATTCAGTTTATTGCAGTGGTCTGGAAACCAAACCAGCAGTATCTCCAAGGTATGCTTGTACTTTTTTTCTTGATTTATGGAACAAAGCTCCCAAAGCAATGTCAAATAAAACTTACAGGGGCGCCTGGGTGGCTCAGTTGGTTGAGCATCCAACTTGGCTCAGGTCATGATCTCACAGTTCGTGGGTTCGCACCCCACATTGGGCTCTGTGCTGACAGCTCGGAGCCTGGACCCTGCTTTGGATTCTGTGTCTCCCTCTTGCTCTGCTCCTCCCCTACTCACGCTCTGTCTCTCTCTCTCTCAAAAATAAATAAACATTAAAAAAATAAAACAATAAAACTTATAAAGGCAGATGTTCTTATTTTGTTCCTGAAGTTTGAAGGGAAACATTCTATGTTTCATTATTAAGCATAATGTTAGATGTGGGTTCTTCATATGTGCCTTTTATTAGATTGGTAAATCCAGCATTATATAAAATATATACATTGTATAAATCTATATAAATTATTTGCTTATATCAAGAGTTTTTACATCTATAATCATAAAGGATATTGGTCTATAATTTTCTTTTAATCTTATTAGGGTTTTAGATAAAAGTTACACTGGCTTCATAATGAGTTAGGAAATGTTTCACCCTCTTTTGCTTTTGCAAAGCATGTTTCACAGAATTCACACATGAAACCATTTGGGACTTGAGTCTTCTTTGTGAGAAAATTATTTTATTAGAAACAATTTATTTAATTTAGTATCACTCTATTTCTTCCTGTGTCAATTTTGTTCAAATGTGCCTCTCAAGGAATTTAAGTAAAATGATTCATAATATTCTCTAATGTTCTCCCATTATGAATGTTTTATTTAATTTAGTCTTACTAAGAACTTATCATTTTTATTAATCCTTTTAAAAAATCACTTTTAGTTTTACTAGTTTTCTCTAGTCTCCATCCATTTTCTACTTAATTGATTTCTGCTCTGATTTTTTTATTTCATTCTATTTTAATTTGCTATTGTTTTTCTATTTTCTCCAGTAGGTACCTTGGATTATTCACTTTAAATCTTTCTTGCCTTCCAACCACTCTGGAAAACAGTATGGAGGGTCCTCAAAAAGTTAAAAATAGAACTATCCTACGATCCAGCAATTACACTACTATTTACCCAAAGGATACAAAAATACTCATTCAAAGGGATACGTGCACTCCAACGTTTACAGCAGCAACATCCAAATTATGGAAAGTGCCTAAGTCTCCATCGACTGATAAATGAATAAAGAAAATGTGGTATATCTATACAATGGAATATTACTCAGCCATAAAAAAGAATTAAATCTTGGGGTGCTTGGGTGGCTCGGTCAGTTAAGCATCCAACTCTTGATTTCAGCTCAGGTCATGAGCTTGCAGTTCATGGATTTGAGCCCATCAGGTTCCATGCTGACAATGCAGAGCCTGCTTGAGATTCTCTCTCTCCCTCACCTTCTGCCACTCCCCACTTGCAAAATTCACACACCCTCTCTCTCTCAAAATAAATAAATAAACTTAAAAAAATTAAATATTGCCATTTGCAACAATGTGGATGGAGCTAGAGAGTATTATGCTAAATGAAGTAAGTCACAGAAAGACAATTACCATATGATTTTACTCATGTGGAATTTAAGAAACAAAACAAATGAACATGGTGGGGAGAAGAGGCAAATCAAGACACAGACTATTTTAAGTTTATTTTGAGAGAGAGAGAGAGAGAGAGAGAGAGAGAGAGAGAGAGAAAGAGAAAGTGAACATGAGCAGGGGAGGGGCAGAGAGAGGAGGAGAGAGAGAGAATCCCAAGCAGGTTCCTCCCTGTCAGTGTAGAGCCCAACATGGGGCTTAATCCCATGAATCATGAGATCATTCCCCAAGCCAAAATCAAGAGTCAGACACTTAACCAACTGAGCCACCCAGGCACCCACAGACTTTTAACTATAGAGAACTGATACTTGCTAGACGGGAGGGGAGTGGGAATGTGTTAAATAGGTGATGGCTATTAAGGAGGGCACTTGTTGTGATGAGCACTGGGTGCTGTATGTAGGTGATGAATCACTGAATTCGACACCTAAAACTAACACTACACTGAATTTTACCTAATTAGAATTTAAATAAAAACTTGTAAAGAAAAAAATCTTTCTTTCTTTCCAATATAAGCATTTAAAACTTCCCCACTATGAAAGTGGATGATGGACACTGAAGAGGGCACCTGTTGGGATGAGCACTAGGTGTTGTATGGAAACCAATTTGACAATAAATTTCATATTAAAAAAAATAAAAAATAAAAAATAAATAAAACTTCCCCGCTATGATGTGACAAGAAGAGCAGTCACCCCTGCGCAATTCCCCCTGAAAGTCCAGAACCTCACCTTATGTCAGATAGACCCTGAATGAGTCTCATAGAGACACTCTTACAGCCTAGAGCAGGCTCAGAATTGCTATGTGTGAGGTGCGGCCTGGGTAGAATAGGCCTGAGAGTAATGCCCAGGGGAAAGAGCCTTCCATCAGTCAATGGACCAATACTGTTTCCATGGTTTGGACAAAAGCAACATGGAAACCTTAGAGGCTGGCATCAGGAGAAACTGCATGAGGGGTACAGGATCCCTCTGCACCACCTCTGCAACTTCTCTGTAAACCCAAAATCACTCCAAAGTAAAAAGCTCATTAAAAAATTTTTTTCAGTAAATAAAAAAATTAAACTATAAAATTTCCTCTAGCATTGCAATATTTATTGCATCCACAAATTTTGATAGTATGTTTTCATTATTCAATTCAAAACATTTTCTAATTTCCTTTGTGGTTTTTTTTATAATTGACTGATGAGTTATTTAGAAATATTTCCAAATATGTGAGGGTTTCCTGATTATCTTATCATTGATCTCTAAGTTAATTTTATTCTAGTTGGAGAACACACTCTATTATTTCAATCCTCGAAAATTTATTAAGATATGTTTTTTGGTGGCACCTGGGTGGCTCAGTCAGTTGAGCAACTGATCTTGATTTCAGCTCAGATCATGGTCCCAGGGTCATGGGTTCAAGCCTCACACTGGGATCCACACTCAGCGTGCAGCCTGCTTAAGATTCACTCTCTCCCTATCCCCTGTTCACACTCGCTTTCTAAAATAAAAAAGAAATTTTTTTAAGATACGTTTTTTGGGTTAGCATATGGTCTATCTTGGTGATAACATATGCAATTTAAAGAGGGCACTTGTTGGGATGAGCACTGGGTGCTGTATGTAAGTAACGAATCATGGGAATCTACTCCCGAAGCCAAGAGCACACTGTATACACTGTATGTTAGCTAACTTGACAATAAATTATATTTAAAAAATAAAATGAAGTAAATAAACTTCAAAACAAAATAAATACCTTCATTTTAAAAAAATTGTGTCCTGTTTATTTACTAAATAAATAAATAAATACCTTCATTAAAAAAAAATTGTGTCCTCTGTTGGGTATAGTCATCTAAAATTTCAATTGTGTCAAGTTTTGGTTGGTAGTGTAGTTTAAATCTTCCAAAATCTAACTGACATTTTGTCTGCTTCATCTATCACTTACTAAAAGATAAATCTCCAATTATTATAGATACATCTATTTCTCCCTTTAGTTCTGTCAACTGTTGTTTCACGTGTGCTAAACCTCTATTAATTGTTATATACACATTTAAGATTTTTAAATCTTCAGTAAATTGAAACTTTTATCATTATTAACTGTTCTTTGTCTCTGGTAGTATTCCCTGAAGTCTACTCTGTCTCATAGTAATACAGCAAAACCAGCTTTCTTATGCATGTTTGTACAGCATCTTTTTCTAACCTATTTTAGTTATTATCTATATCTTCATCTTTAAAGTATATTTCCTGTTAACAGTGTATTGTTATGTACTGCTTTTTTTATCCAGTCTGATAATGTTGGTCTTTTAAATGGATAATTTAGTCTATTTAAAAATTAACATAATTATTTATATGGTTTAAGTCTATAATCTTGGCTTTTTTGGTCCCATTTGTTCTTTGTTCCTCTGTTCTTCGTTTTTTGTGGATAATCATTCTCCTGGACTTCTTAGTTCTATGCCCATGATTTCCTTTAGCTCTGTGAGTATATTTAAGGCAGCTGATAAAAAGTCGTGTGTAGTAAGTTCAGTGTCCAGGCATCCTCAGGCACAGTTTCTGTTCATTTCTTTTTTTCTATAAATGGGCTACAGATTTTGTTTCTTTGCATGTCTCATAATCTTTTTTCTTGGAAACTAGACACTTTTATTATAATGTAGTAACTGACAATTTTGATTCTTCTCACTCACCAGAGTTTGTTGTTTCTGCTTGTTGTGGGTTATAATTGTTTGTTTAGTGACTTTCCTAAACTAGCTTTGTAAAAGTGTATTTTTTGTGGTATGTGACCACTGAAGTCTCTGTTCACTGGCTTAGTGCTCAGCCTGAGATCTGACAGAGATTTTCTTAAAGACCTGGAGCCAAAATGAGGAGGTGAGGAGAAGTACTCTCCTGGTCTATGCAGACTGGCCTGAATTAGGGCATTCCTTCAATGCTTAGCCAGGCCATTTACAATTCTGCCCTAACCTTCATTTCTGCATACAGAGAGCCTAAAAATAAGCCAGAAGTGCAAGTTCAGGTCTTTCTGAGCATGTGGCTAGCCCTTGGCATACACATAGACTTTTGATTCCCTGGCAAACACTGTGTAAAGCCTATTACTTCCCCATGTTATCTCCTTCACCCCCTATCCCTTCCTAGGCTTTTCAATGTCTCTGCTGCTTGTCCCATCTGTTGTCCTTTGCCCCAGGCGGCTGCAGGTACCATACACCTTTAAGTGATTTAAATGAACATTGTCCAAGAAGGCTACTCCAGCCTTAGAGAGTTCTGAAGGGGTCAAAACAAATGTAAGACCTTGAGCTAATCACTCATGGCACTACTAGACAGGTCAAAGTACAAAACCCCAATTCTTTCAGAATAAAATCCATATTGCCCCACTCTGGCACTAGAAACCCATACCAGGTACATGGGCTGTTGCTCCCACAGCTGTTACCAGCTGGGCAATGTAGGGGATAGCAGGTGGGTAAGTAAAAGGACCACAATACCCTTTTACCAAAATTTATAAGCCTCTTTCTTCATTAAGCATTCACCTGGTTTTATAGTTTTTGTTAGATTCCAGAGCTCAAAAAAAGTTCATAATAACAGTTTTTACCAGCTTAATTGTTGCTTCAGTAGACGGGTGAATCTTTAAACCTCCCTACTCTGTTATTACTGGTAACTTCATGTCCCTTGTTTCTGGTTAATTGAACATACTTGACAATTTCACTTGTTTCTTCTACTGGCTTTTTAGGTACACTATTTGGTATTTTTAGTACTTTAGAGACTACGATATGCATCCTTAATTTACTATTGTCTTTCCCTAAGTAATATTTTAATACCTCAGAAACAATGTAAGAACTGACTTCAGTATCTCTATTTTCCTATCATTTGTGTTCCTATTGTCATATTTTGCCTCTACACATGCTATAAACTCTGAGACATTATTACTTATTCCTGTTGTTTCTCCACTAAGGTGCCTTTTATCTCTAAGATTTTCTTTGAATGTAATTTACCTAGGTAATCTTATTTGGGTTTCTGTGAACTTTCTGGATCTGTGCACTGGTATCTTTCATTAATACTAGAAAATTCTCAGCCATTATTTTCTCAATTATTTTTTATTCCATTTTCTGTCTAGTCTCCTTTTGGGATTCCAAGCACCCATATGTTAATTTGATTGTATCCTACAGATCTCAAAACTTGTTCAGTTTTATTATCATCCATCTTTTTCTTTAGTTTAGCATGGATAACTTCTAAGGCACCATCAGTTGCCTTATTCTTTCTACTGCTATGTCCTGTCCTGCAGCTAAGCCCATCAAATGAATTCTTCATTTCTGATCCTGAACTTTTTGGTTCTAAAATTCCTATGTGGCTCATTCTTTTACAGTTTCCACTTCCCTGCTGAAATTCTTCACCTGTTCATACACGTATGAAAAGCATACTTATCACAGTTACTTTAAAGTCCCTCTCTGTTAATGCCAACATCTAGGTCATCTATGAGGCTGCTTCTATTGACTATTTTGTCTTTTGATTATGAGTCATTTTTATCTTCTTTCATTGCATGTCTCACAATTTTCTATTGTATGCCAGACAATAATAGGAGCCACTAGGCTAGGAGACTGAGTCAATCTGGGTACTTAGGCTGGGTCTGGCTTTATTTCACCTTTGATTTATTTCAACTATTTTAATTTAGCTCACCACTGTTTCACAAATGTTTGGATAGAGAATCATAACTTTTTCTTCAGCAAGATTAGAGATTTGAGCACCAGCAAGATTTTTAAGGTCTATGACTTTCCAGCCCAGCTGAACCACAAGAAATGTCTCTGCTTCATATGCCACAGAAGATCTCGATCTCATTCAGCCTCTCTCTCTCTGATTTACAGCCAAGCTACCAGCCTCGTAGGCACCTTGGTTTTTATATCTTGGGAAATCACTTTGTACCCACCTGCCTTCTCCCAGTTTTCAGCAGCTGCTGCTATGCTCCCGATGAAGTGCTCATTTATCTCAGGGAGATCTCTCTCACCTTTCATGCCCTATTCCCAACCACTGGCACATCACTTCCATTCACTTGGTAAAGACTCCATGAATCTTGGGGGTTTCCTCACAGTCCCCCTGCCCTTTTCTCAGCCTCTGGCACACTCCCACCCCAAACTAAGTGAAGACACAGTAGAAAATGACTAGCAGGTGAGTGCAAACTTGCTCTGTGACTGGAGGTCTTCAAGATTCTGATCAATCATCAAAAGTTCTCTGAAAGTTCAGTTGACTTCTATCCTATATGTGACAGTTTCTCACCTCCTCCCACCATTCCCCTGGGATAAAAGCAGCCAGTTATGAGTCTATCTGGTCTTAGAAAATATTTGTGTCTCTCTGTAATTTAATATTTAACAGTACTACTCAGTTATAAAAAGGAAAAAAACTATTGAGATATGCAACATGAATGAATCCCAAAATAATTATTCTGAGTAAAAAAAGTCAGACCAAGGCACCTAGGTGGCTCAGTCAGTTACGTGTATGGCTCTTGATTTTGGCTCACGTCATGATCTCCCATTTCATGAGTTCAAGCCATTGATCAGGCTCTATGCTGACAGTGAAGAGGGTGCTTGGGATTCTCTCCCTCTCTCTCTCTCCCTCCTGCACACACACTCTCTCTCTCTCTCAAAATAAATAAATAAACTTACCAAAAAAAGTCATACCAAAAGTTAAATGCATGCTTTTGATTCCATTTATATACAATTCTAGAAGTGCAAATTAATCTATAATGACACAGAGTAGAGCAGGGTTGCCTAAGAATGGGTGAGAGAAAGACAAGAGAGAGGGATTACAAAAGGAACTAGGAAACTTTTGAGAGTAACTGATATGTTCATTATCATGACTGTGGTGATGAGTTTATAATTATAAATATAACATCATAATTAGAAACATAATTATAAATATATATTATAATTAGAAACATAATGCATATATATTTACAGTTAAATATTATACATACATATATCAAAATGTATCACACGGCACACTCTAAATATATACAATTTATTGTGTGTGAATTATACCTCAATAAAGGTGTGTTTAAAAAACAACCAGAATAGCATTGCCATTAAAATACGAAATGATGGCACAAAAACAGACACATAGACCAATGGAATAGAATAGAAACCCCAGAACTAGACCCACAAACGTATGGCCAACTCATCTTTGACAAAGCAGGAAAGAACATACAATGGAAAAAAGACAGTCTCTTTAACAAATGGTGCTGGGAGAACTGGACAGCAACATGCAGAAGGTTGAAACTAGACCACTTTCTCACACCATTCACAAAAATAAACTCAAAATGGATAAAGGACCTGAATGTGAGACAGGAAACCATCAAAACCTTAGAGGAGAAAGCAGGAAACGACCTCTCTGACTTCAGCTGTAGCAATCTCTTACTCGACACATCCCCAAAGGCAAGGGAATTAAAAGCAAAAGTGAATTACTGGGACCTTATGAAGATAAAAAGCTTCTGCACAGCAAAGGAAACAACCAACAAAACTAAAAGGCAACCGATGGAATGGGAAAAGATATTTGCAAATGACATATCGGACAAAGGGCTAGTATCCAAAATCTATAAAGAGCTCACCAAACTCCACACCCGAGAAACAAATAACCCAGTGAAGAAATGGGCAGAAAACATGAACAGACACTTCTCTAAAGAAGACATCCGGATGGCCAACAGGCACATGAAAAGATGTTCAGCGTCACTCCTTATCAGGGAAATACAAATCAAAACCACACTCAGGTATCACCTCACGCCAGTCAGAGTGGCCAAAATGAACAAATCAGGAGACTATAGATGCTGGAGAGGATGTGGAGAAACGGGAACCCTCTTGCACTGTTGGTGGGAATGCAAACTGGTGCAGCCACTCTGGAAAGCAGTGTGGAGGTTCCTCAGAAAATTAAAAATAGACCTACCCTATGACCCAGAGATAGCACTGCTAGGAATTTACTCAAGGGATACAGGAGTACTGATGCATAGGGGCACTTGGACCCCAATGTTTATAGCAGCACTCTCAACAATAGCCAAATTATGGAAAGAGCCTAAATGTCCATCAACTGATGAATGGATAAAGAAATTGTGGTTTATATACACAATGGAGTACTACGTGGCAATGAGAAAAAATGAAATATGGCCTTTTGTAGCAACGTGGATGGAACTGGAGAGTGTGATGCTAAGTGAAATAAGCCATACAGAGAAAGACAGATACCATATGGTTTCACTCTTATGTGGATCCTGAGAAACTTAACAGGAACCCATGGGGGAGGGGAAGGAAAAAAAAAAAAGAGGTTAGAGTGGGAGACAGCCAAAGCATAAGAGACTGTTAAAGACTGAGAACAAACTGAGGGTTGATGGGGGGTGGGAGGGAGGGGAGGGTGGGTGATGGGTATTGAGGAGGGCACCTTTTGGGATGAGCACTGGGTGTTATATGGAAACCAATATGACAATAAATTTCATATATAAAAAAAATAAATAAAAAATAAACAAAGTCTATTACTGCCTGCAAAAAAAAAATAATAATAAAAAAAATAAAATACGAAATGAAAAATAGTGGACAAGAGCAGCAAAATTTACCAACAGACAAGGAATATCCATCACTTTACACTGGAGAAGATAAAAGTTGTGATCAAGCATTTCACCATTAAAAAACATAATAAAGCCTCTATGAAAAAGGACCACAAAGCATAAGTACAATAACTCAAGAAAGAGATGTTAGGACAACAGAAAAAAATTAGACAAAAATGTACACAGCTCAAGAAAAAAGAAAAAAAAGTAACAGAAATGAAGACAAAATTAAAAGAGGCACAAGAAAAAATAAGCACCACAGAATTACAGAATGCATAGTAAAAGGTAGAGGATAGAAATTAGAAAAGTGAACACAAAATGTAAATTGCAATATAGTTAATGTGTAGTAACAGTAGGCTAACATTCCCATGATAACAATTAGAAAAAGCTAAATAAATCACAAATATCATATTTCCAAAGGCATTAGAAAACTGTGAAAACAACAAACACCAGATGACCTAAAATTCCAAAGAAGAGAGAAACAGTCCAAGGTAAGATGACAAATGCCAGCTGTTTTTCTTCCTTCAGAGCATGTGCCAATTATGTATATAGGTTGAAGTTTGGGTTTGTTCCAGACAAAGAGTTGCTATTGAAACAAAACAAAAAGAAACCAGCAAAGCATTTAGTAGTTACAAGGGACTGGTGTAATAAATTGGAAATTTGACAGGGCTCAAACACATGACCCCACAGGATCTGCTAAATTCTGGAGATACATAGAGAATTACAAAGAAGTGCTGAAATGTCTCTATGGGAGAATGAAATTTCCTGAAGTTTCACAGTGTTTTAGAAATAAACACTTGCCAAAGGAAAGGACAGGCTTCAAATAGAAAACCAGTCTTACCCAAAGGAGTTTGCCAAATTTAGTGGTGTGCTAAGACAAAAACCTCTCAATGACATAAATTAAACTTCTACAGCATTTCAGGACTCACAAAGACCATGATCTACCAGTCTCTCAAATAAAAAAGCTCAGGAAGGTTTTACCATAAGGGGGACCTAGACCCAACTCTTACTAAAACTGCAACACCGATCTAACTACTGAAATCCCTGACTGGACTGACAGAAACACTCTCCAATAGAAGACTGTATCTGGAGTCTGTACTATTCTTTTATATGCAATGTCCATCATACAATAAAAACTTACTAGACATGCAGTGGGACAAAAAATATAACCAATAATCAAGAGGAAAAACTAGATAATAGAAGATTCACAGATGATCCAAATATTGTACTAACCAAATAGGATTTTTTTAAAAACTATGATTAGTAAGTTAAAGAAAATTAAGAGGGGCCCCTGGGTGGCTCAGTGGGGTAAGTATCTGACTTTGGCTCAGGTCACGATCTCATGGTTTGTGAGTTCAAGCGCCACATCAGGTTCTCTGCTGTCGGCACAGAACTCGCTTCAGATCTCCTGTCCCCCTCTTTCACTGCCCCTCTCCTGCTTGTGCATTCTCGCACTTTCTCAAAAATAAACTTTTTTTTTTTTAAAGAAAATTCAGGGGTGCCTGGGTGGCTCAGTCGGTTAAGCGACTGACTTCGGCTCAGGCCATGATCTCATGGCCTGACAGCTCAGAGCCTAGAGCCTGCTTATGATTCTGTGTCTCCCCCTCTCTGCCCCCTCCCCCATTCGTGCTCTGTGTCTATCAAAAATAAACATTAAAAATATTTTAAATAAATAAAAAGAAAATTCAGAAAAAATATATAAAATAAATAGTGTTTCAGATATTCAACGAGGACTAGAATCTATAAAAACTAATCAAATATGATTTCTAACAATGAAAAATTCTATAACTGAAATAAAGCACTCAACAGGAGTTTATAAGAAGATTGAACACAGGGGGTGCCCGGGTGGCTCAGTCGCTTAAGCATCGGACTTTGGCTGAGGTCATGGTCTCATGGTTTGTGAGTTCAAGCCCCACATTGGGCTCTGTGCTGACAGCTCAGAGCCTGGAGCCTGATTCAGATTCTGTGTCTCCCTCTCTCTCTCTCTGCCCCTCCCCAGCTAGCTTGCTCACGCTCGCTCTTTCTCTCTCTCTCAAAAATAAAATTAAACCTTAAAAAAAAAAAAAGATTGAACACACCAGAACACAGAATTAAACTGAAGAGAGATCAATAGAAAATACCTAAACTGAAACAGAGAGGAAAAGAATGGGGAAGAAACAAGAAGTATATAATAGACATGTGGAACTTATTTAAAAGGCCTAAGAAACTGACAACTAGTATCCACTAAAAGAGAGGGAAAAATAGTAATATTCAAAAGGTAACGCTTGACATCTTTCTAAAACTGATTAAAAACATCAACCCACAAATTTGAAACAGAATTAAAGGGAAAAGTACAGCTAGAGAAACAGCAAAAGGAATCCAATATATGCCTAACTGAAATAACTAAACAAACACAAAACAAAGAAAGATGTAATTTAGGAATATAATTATAAAGATATAATTTGGGAAAGTTTTCCTGTGGGGGGGGGGTGAAAAAGATTGATTGGAGAGAGAGAGAAGAGGAGGGGCAGAGAGGGAAAGAGGGAGAGAATCTCAAGCAGGCTCTGCACTGTCAGCACAGACAGTGGGGCTAGAACGCACGAACTGTGAGATCATGACCTAAGCCAAAATCAAGAGTCAGATGCTTAACCGACTGAGCCACCCAGGTGCCCCAATAAAGATTTTTAAGGTAAATATTGAAACACACGCTTTGTGCCAAGAAACAGTACTATAGAATGCTCAGAGTAAGATGTAGCTTAGAAATTTTACTGGACTTCAAAAACTTTAAAAAGAAAAAAAACAGTCTCTTTAACAAATGATGCTGGGAGAACTGGAAAACAACATTCAGAAGAATGAAACTAGACCACTTTCTTACACCACTCACAAAAATAAACTCAAAATGGATAAAGAACCTGACTGTGAGACAGGAAACCATCAAAACACTAGAGGAGAAAGCAAGAAAAAACCTCTGACCTCAGCCACAGCAATTTCTTACTTGACACATCTCCAAAGGCAAGGGAATTAAAAGCAAAAATGAACTATTGGGACCTCATCAAGATAAAAAGCTGCTGCACTTCAAAGGAAACAATCAACAAAATGAAAAGGCAACCGACGGAATGGGAAAAGATATTTGCAAATGACATATCGGACAAAGGGCTAGTATCCAAAATCTATAAAGAACTCACCAAACTCCACACCCGAAAAACAAAAAATCCAATGAAGAAACCGGCAGAAGACATGAATAGACATTTCTCCAAAGAAAACATCCAGATGGCCAACCAACACATGAAAAAATGCTCAACATCACTCACCATCAGGGAAATACAAATCAAAACCACAATGAAAACACATGGTATCTGTCTTTCTCTGTATGACTTATTTCACTTAGCATAACACTCTCCAGTTCCATCCACGTTGCTACAAATGGCCAGATTTCATTCTTTCTCATTGCCACACAGTATTCCATTGTGTATATAAGCCACAATTTCTTTATCCATTCATCAGTTGATGGACATTTAGGCTCTTTCCATAATTTGGCTATTGTTCAAAGTGCTGCTATAAACATCTTATGTGGATCCTGAGAAACTTAACAGAAGACCATGGGAGAGGGGAAGGAAAAAAAAAAGTTAGAGAGGGAGGGAGCCAAACCATGAGACTCTTAAAAACTGAGAACAATCTGAGGGTTGATGGGGGGTGGGAGGAAGGGGGGGTGGGGGATGGGTACTGAGGAGGGCACCTGTTGGGATGAGCACTGGGTGTTGTATAGAAACCAATTTGACAATAAACTTCATATTAAAAAAAAAAAAACAATAAGATACCACCTCACACCTGTCAGAATGGCTAACATTAACAACTCGGGCAACAATAGATGTTGGCAAGGATGTGGAGAAAGAGGATCTCTTTGGCAATGCTGGTGGGAATGCAAACTGGTGCAGCCACTCTGGAATACAGTATGGAGGTTCCCCAAAATATTAAAAATAGAACTACCCTACAACCCAGCAATTGCACTACTAGGTATTTATCTGTTTCGAAGGGGCACATGCACCCCAATGTTTATAGCAGCACTATCAACAATAGCCAAAGTACTACTCGGCAATCAAAAAGAATGAAATCTTGCATTTGCACCTACATGGATGGAACTAGAGGCTATTATGCTAAGCGAAATTAGTCAGTCAGAGAAACACAAATATCATATGACTTCACTCATATGAGGACTTTAAGATACAAAACAGACGAACATAAGGGAAGGCAAGCAAAAATAATATAAAAACAGGGAGGGGGACAAAACCTAAGAGACTTTTAAATATGGAGAACAAACAGAGGGTTACTGGACGGGTTGTGGGAAGGGAGATGGGCTAACTGGGTAAGGGGAATTAAGGAATCTACTCCTGAAATCATTGTTGCACTATATGCTAACTAGGATGTAAATTTAAAAATAAATAAATAATAAAACTGTGGAAAAAAATAAATTTAGGCAGTTACACATATATTCTGGAGACAGTGAGAAATCATATTGACTATATATGAATAGCTGTAACAAATGGCATAAACAAAGTTAATAGGGAAATGACAGTTTAAAAAACAATTGTAAGGCTAATGAAAGACAAAGAAATAATATTCTAATGTATCTAGAGCTCTTAAATATTGGCAAGAGTGGAACAAAAGACCCAAAAGAAAAAGGGGGAGAAAAAGCATCAATACATGCACACACATAGAATACAAATGCAAGTATCCAACAAAAACAAGATCAAATCCAAATGCAAATTAATTAGGAAAATGCAAATTGAAATAGCAGTGAGAAACCACTTCCCAGTTTTCAAACAAGAAAAAAAATTCTAAGGACAGATAATATTTATTGCTGGCTGGGATGCAAGAAATGGGCACTTCCATACATTGTGCTAGAAATGTAAATTGTTATGGCCTTTTTGAAGAATCATGTAACAACATCTATTAAATTAAAAATACATAGAGTCTTTGAACCTGACATTCCATCCTTGGAGATGTATTCTATACCAATAAAATCACCACTACACAGAAGAAAGAAAGAAAGAAAGAAAGAAAGAAAGAAAGAAAGAAAGAAAGAAAGAAAAAACGAGACAGAGAGAGAGAGAGAGAAAGAAAGAAAGAAAGAAAGAAAGAAAGGGAAACTAAAGGAAATAAAGTATAGGCAAAGTATGTTCTATGCCACCAAGGTGTCCTTAAAGTACAAAGTTAAAGTATAAAAGTTACAAATGTGTTCTAAACAACCAAAAATTCTTGTCCATGATTCTTTGCTGAGGAAAGTATCAGAGGATGAAATTCTGAGAAAACTTCACAAAAAGAACTGACAATAAACATTAAATAAATTTAATAAAGCAGAAATATGGATAAAATACATTGCACTCTGCGTGAAAAGCGTGGAGCCTGCTTGGGATTCTTTCTCTCCCTCTCTCTCTGTTCCTTCCTCCCTCCCTCCCTCCCTCCCTCTCTCTCTCTCCCAAATTTAAAAAAATAAATAAATAATAAAATAAAATTTGGTGTGGGAAAACAAGAAAATCTATTCTGTAAGTGATTTTACATACTCAGAAAACCAACAAAATAAACTAAAAAAACAAAATGAAAATAAGACTAAAATTGTGTCCATATGTGTATATATACACAAATATAAATAAACATATACAATCAATAGAAATACAATAAAAAAGATCTCATTTACAACAGCAAACAAAAGGATAAATAGGAACAAACTTAGAAAACTTAGAAAATAATGCAAGATCTATATAGAAAAAAACGTTAACCACCACTGAAGGGCAAATGCATTTACCCACAGACTTAACATCTCTAACATTAATGGTCTATCCTACAGATACACTTGCACAAGTGTAAATGAAGGTTGACAAGTACATTCAAGGTCAATCCCTGTAACACAGATTAGTGAAAAATGTAAATAGTTCAAATATCCATTAATAAAGGACTGATTAATGGATTATGGCATATCCATAAACTAGAATACCCTGCACATTTTATTTTTTTTTTTTTTTTTTTTTTTTTTTTTTCTGAAATTTATTGACAAATTGGTTTCCATACAACACCCAGTGCTCATCCCAAAAGGTGCCCTCCTCAATACCCATCACCCACCCTCTCCTCCCTCCCACCCCCCATCAACCCTCAGTTTGTTCTCAGTTTTTAACAGTCTCTTATGCTTTGGCTCTCTCCCTTTCTAACCTCTTTTTTTTTTTTTTCCTTCCCCTCCCCCATGATACCCTGCACATTTTAAAAATACAAAAGCTTTTGGGGCACCCTAGTAGCTCAGTTGACTCTTGATTTCTGTTCAGGTCATAATCTCACACTTCGTGAGTTTGAGCCCCACATCAGGCTCTGCATAGATAGTGCAGAACCTGCTTGGGATCCTCTCTCTCTCCCTCTCTCTCTACCCCTCCCCAACTTGCATATTCATGCACTCACTCTCTCTCAAAAATAAACTTAAAAAAAGAAAGAAAGAAAAAGATGGCATACATTAAAAAAAAAAAAAAAAGAGGGACACCTGGGTGGTTTGGTTGGTTAAACGTCTGACTTTGGCTCAGGTCATGAACTCATGGTTCATGGGTTCGAGCCCTGTGTCAGGCTCTGTGCTGCTGACAGCTTAGAACCTGAAGCCTGCTTCAGATTCTGTGTCTCCCTCTTTCTCTCTGCCCTTCACCTGTGCGCGCGCGCTCTCTCTCTCTCTCTCTCTCTCTCTCTCTCTCTCTCTCTCAAAAATAAACATTAGGGGCGCCTGGGTGGCTCAGTTGGTTGAGCATCCGACTTTGGCTCAGGTCATGATCTCACAGTCCGTGAGTTCAGGCCCCACGTGGGGCTCTATGCTGACAGCTTAGAGCCTGGAGCCTGCTTCGAATTCTGGGTCTCCCTCCCTCTCTGCCCCTCCCCCACTCATGTGTGCGTGCACACGTGCTCACACTCTCTCTCTCAAAAATAAACATTAAAAATTTTTTTCTTAAATAAACATTAAAAAAAGTTAAAAGAGAAAGGAAAGAAAGAAAGAAAGAAAGAAAGAAAGAAAGAAAGAAAGAAAGAAAAAGAAAGGAGGCTCTCAGGGTACCTCGGTGGCTCAGTCAGTGGGTTAAGCATCTGACTCTTGATTTTGGCTCAGGTCATGATCTCACAGTCCTGAGATCAAGTTCTGTGGCAGGCTTCACACTGACAATGCAGAGCCTGCTTGGGACTCTCTCTCTTCTTCTCTCTTGATGCTCCCTCCCCACTCTCTTTCAAAATAAATAAACATTTTTTAAAAATAAGAAAGCTCTCTATGGACTATTTGGAAATATCTCCAAGAAACACTAAGTTGGGATAGGAGGGAAGAGTGCTAAACACTAAGTATAGTAAGTATAACATGCATTTTATGTGCACAAAAATATTTAAAAATAAGAATACACATTAATATTTGCTTATACTGTATATGCATATAGAAACTCTGAGAGAATACATAAAGAACAACTGTGGAAAGAGTGAAGGACTGGGTGGTCAAGGGAAACCACAATATTGTATAGCCCTTTATATCTTGAGATTTTTAAGCCATCTATTAGCTATTTAAATATATGAGTTAAAAAATACCTGGGGTGCTTAGGTGGCTCAGTCAGTTGAGCATCTGACTCTTGATTTTGGCTCAGGTCATGATCTCACAGTTCATGGGTTCGAGCCCCACATCCAGCTCTGTGCTGACAGGGCAGAGACTGCTTGGGATTCTCTCTTCCCTCTCTCTCTGCCCTTCCCGCTGCTAGTGGACATGAGCATGCTTGCTTGCTCTTGCTCTTTCTCTCTCTCTCAAAATAAATACATAAACATGTGTGTGTGTAGATATAGATAGATGGATAGATAGATAGATATCCAAATAGATAAATAAGTCAGAATTCAAGGCTAAAACCAACAGAATGAAGTTTAATAGGAATAAAGATGGAAATCCCTAAAAGGAAGAAAGATGGAAATCCCTAATTTATGCTCCAAAACATCACTTAAACAAATACAAAAGTTCTTAAAAGTACTTCAGGATGCCTGGCTGGCTCAGTCGATACAGCATGAAACTCTTGATCTCGGGGTCTGGAATTCGAGCGCCATGTTGGATGTAGAGCTTACGTTAAAAAAAAAAAAAAAAAAAAAAGTACTTCATGTGAAAAGCTTGGTTAGATTTGGTGACTTAACACAAACAAACAATACAAAATGGCTACTCCAGAAAAAATGTCAATGTCGTTGTCAATTTCATCAACAAAGAGCTCAGGGCACAGAACACAGACAATAAAAGCTCTAGTCTACTGTAAAATAAATGATCACATTGCATCTGGTATGCTGTGATCAACTGAGAGGCATTTTAAAAGAAGCACTGATAAGACTATACCAAAACTGGAGGAAGAGATAAAACTATAACAACACTGACCTAAATTTTCTGTGGGATACAGAGAAGCATAATACATAAAACCTGACTTCCAAGAATATGATTCTGCTTAGGATATAATTATAAACACCAAATATATCAGGATATATAAGATAGCAGCCTTCAGTCAGCCCAGATGAAATTCAGTTGTCAGAAAGAAGACTGATGTAAGCATTAAATGAGATAATATATTTTAAGAAAAATCCCATGACACAGTAAGAGTTTAGCAGATGATAAAATTCCCTCCTTAACATGAATGGTTCCCAATATCAACAGATGAATATGGCGTATCAGGCCTTCTATGACTTGATCTCTTCATCTTTCAACAATTCCTCAAATTTGTACCTGACTTGGTTGGAACTATGAGCAATCAGTTCCCTTATGCTTCATGCTTTTTTATACCTTTACTCCTTTGTAAATGATGTTCTCCAAAATGCGCTTTCTCTCATCACTCTCTCTCCAACCTCCTGAAAAGTTCTATTCATTTTTCAGCCTCAACCCATGCATTTCCTTCTCTTTGAAATATTCCCTAACCTACCCAAGCAAAGTTAATTATGTCACTCACTGGTCAACATTCAATACATACACTGAGCATTTTCCATATGTCTGGCAAGATGCCAGGTGCAGAGGATACAGTAGTAAAAAAATAAATACCTCACTGCCACCCTTTCAGAGCTCACACTTTAGTGGAGAAGAAAAAACAAGCAATCCCTATACAATGTGTTGAGAGCTATGTTAAAGTACATAAAAAGTACAATGTGTGCATTGAGCAGAGGAACTGAACCTGGTCTAGGGACAAGGAAGGCCTCCTTGAGGAAACTTAAGCTGAAAACTGAAGCATGAATATAAGACAAAAATGGGTGGAAAAAAAATGTGTTAGAACAGCATGCACAAAGAGCAAAGAAGCAGGAGAAAGCATAACTTTCTTAAGAACTAACAAATGTTAGATTGGTTGAATACAGTTGGAGAGAGTGAGACTTGCAGTTATCTAGTTAAGAGAAATAAACCAGGGTCAAATCTCCAAGATCCAGAGTCTAGAAAGAACATGCAACATTTTAAGCAACTTAAAAGTTCGATATAGCAGATTAATGACTTGGTAACAAAGAATGAAGCTAGAGAGGTAAGCAGGAGCCAAAAGTCCAAGGGGCTGTTAAATCATTTTGAGTAATCCGGATGTTACTCTAAGAGAAGCAATAAAAAGGGTTTAAGCAAATGAGTAAAAGATCTGATTTGTTTTTAGTGAAATCACTCAGGCAGCTACAGTGTAGAGAAGGGAGTAGAGAAGAATACCAAAATTGAATGCAGGTAGGCCAATCAAAAACACTGATCCAGCAATCCAAAAAGAGATAATGGTGGCCTGCTACCCTTACCCCCAGAGATGTTTAGAATCCTTAATACTTGGTGACTAACTGAATATGGACTGGCAAAATTCTAGCTTCATATGACTGGTATCATTTATTGAGGCAAAAAAGTACTAAAACAAGAACAGGCTGAAAGAGACTGTGGAGGATCATAAGTCATCTAGACAAGTAGCTGATGTGCTGGTGAGACACCCAAATGTAGATACCTAATAAATACTGGAATTTCTGCATCTGGAGCTCAAAATACATATTGAAATAAAGAATATTATTTATCAGGGTGCCTGGATGGCTCAGTCAGTTAAATGTCCAACTCTTGATTTCGGCTCAGGTCATGATCTCAGAGTCATGAGATCATGCCCAATATTGGGCCCTGTCCTGGGCATGGAGCCTGCTTAAGATTCTCTCTCTCCTCTTCCTCTGCCCCTCTGCCCTCACATGCATGCACACTTTCTTTCTCTAAAAGTAAAAAAATTATTAAAAAATTAAAATAATATTATTTATAAGAGTAAAGATAATAACACTTTTCTTGTATCACCCACAATATATAAGACATACCAGAATTACTGTACTTAACATGCTAAATGTGACCATGAATTCTTGAAGAAGAGGAGCTCATCCTAACACAAAATAAGTTCTCAACAAGTTTTTTTTTTTAATTTTGTTAAATGTTTTATTTATTTTTGAGAGAGTGCAGCAGGCAGGGGAGGGGCAGAGAGAGGGGAACAGAGGGTCTGAAGCGAGCTCTGGGCTGGCAGCAGCGAGCTCGATATGGGACTTAAATTCACGAACCACAAGATCATGACCTGGGCCAAAGTTGGACACCCAACCAAATGAATCACCCAGGTGCCCCTCAACAAGTTTTTCATGAACTGAAAGTGAATTTCTGTATAAACGCAAAATAAGCTCTATAACTCATTTATTTCCATTACCCATATTTTTAATTTCACTAAAACAACGTATTTATTCTCTATAATTTCAGAAATTTCCCAAAGAATACAAAAGTAAATCATAAATCTTAACTCTTCACCTCAAAATCCTCAACCTCAGATACACACACTTCTAGAGGCAGATAAAGTCCTACCAAAAGTTATAGAGTCACAGATTGTTTTTTAAAATAATCCATTTCTATAAAGAACTTGTGGTTTATATATACAATGGAATACTACTTGGCAATGAGAAAGAATGAAATATGGCCTTTTGTAGCAATGTGGATGGAACTGGAGATTGTTATGCTAAGTGAAATAAGTCATACAGAGAAAGACAGATACCATACGTTTTCACTCTTATGTGGATCCTGAGAAACTTAACTGAAGACCATGGGAGAGGGGAAGGAGGGAAAAAAAAAAAAGGTTAGAGAGGGAGGGAGCCAAAACATAAGAGTCTCTTAAAAACTGAGAACAAACTGAGGGTTGATGGGGGTGGGAGGGAGGGGAGGGTGGGTGAGGAGTACCGAGGAGGGCACCTGTTGGGATGAGCACTGGGTGTTGTATGGAAACCAATTTGACAATAAATTTCATATTATAAATAAATAAATAAATAAATAAATAAATAAATAAATAAGAAAAAATAAAAATAAAATTAAAAAAAAAAAATAAAAGCATTAGAACAATTTGGGGCACCTGGGTGGTTCAGTCAGTTGAGTGCCCAACTTCGGCTCAGGCCATGATCTCGCAGTTTGTGAGTTCAACTCCCCACACTGGGCTCACTGCTATCAGGGCTAAGCCTGCTTTTGGATCCTCTATCCCCCTTCTCTCCCCCTTCCCCACTTGCATTCTCTCAAAAATAAACAAACATTAAAAAAATCATTAAAACAATTTGAGAATTACAGTCAAAATTACTAATTATATCATATGGAATAAATAAAAATCCATGAGTACATAATGATACTAAAATAAGAAGAAAAATAGCAAAATAGTAAGTAGAAAGAAACAAAAAGAAGTAGAAACAACCCTATAAAGAAGTAAATCAGTAACATAAAGAGCTGGCTAAAAACAATGTATATACAATGGAGAGAAAAGACAAATTGAAATGTTTAAAGTAGAGGTTCTTCAGCTTAGCCCAAAGATGAGCTTAAAGTCCATAAATACTCCGATATGTCTAGTAAACTTTTATTTTTGCATATGTGGATGTTCCTGAAGAGAAATGGTCCATAACATTAAACAGATTCTCAAAATGGAATTTGACATTTACCCCTTTTCCCCCTCAAAAAAGCACCATGAGAATAGAGGAAAGATGACAGCTATAAAACACGAATGATACATAATAAACTTTTACCTAAAAGGTTTTAAAAACAAAACCAAGATTTGTTTCCTTAAGTCAATGATCTGGGACAAAAGTAGGTTTGTTCTGACTTAGTGGCCACAGAGACATAGGCATCTTCCTACTAAAGCTAGTGGCTGAAGAAGCAGACTCCAAAACCAGAATGCCTGGGTTTGAATCTTAGCTCTACCACTTACCAGTTGTATAACCTTGAGCAAGGTGCTTAGCCTTCCCGTGTCTCCGTTTCCTCATCTTTAAAAACAGGGCTAATAATAATATATACTTCATGGAATTACAGTGAGGATTTAAAGAGTTAATAAATGTTGGGGCGCCTGGGTAGCTCAGTCAGTTAAGCACCCAACTTCGGCTCAGGTCATGATTTCCCAGTCTGTGAGTTCGAGCCCCGCATCAGTCTCTGTGCCAACAGCTCGGAGTCTGGAGAATGCTTCAGATTCTGTGTCTCCCTCTCTCTGACCCTCCCCTGTTCATGCTCTCTCTCTGTCTCAAAAATAAATAAACATAAAAAAAAAAGAGTTAATAGGGGCACCTGGGTGGTTCAGTCGGCTGGGCGGCCGACTTCAGCTCAGGTCATGATCTCACGGTCCGTGAGTTCAAGCCCCGCGTCGGGCTCTGTGCTGATGGCACAGAGCCTGGAGCCTGCTTCGGATTCTGTGTCTCCCTCTCTCTCTGACCCTCCCCCCGTTCATGCTCTGTCTCTCTCTGTCTCAAAAGTAAATAAACGTTAAAAAAAATTTTTAAAAAAAGAGTTAATAAATGTAAAGTACTTAACAATAGTGCCTAGTACAAAGTAAATGCTATGTCTTTAAAATTATTATTCCAGTGCTTACTGTGAAAAAATATGTACATCTGTACATTTTTATCTACACATAGAAAGAGTCTGAAACACCAACAGCAGTTACCTGAGGGGGGAAACAGGGATACATCTGGGAGGAAGGTGTAGGGGTATGAGTTAAAAGGAGGCTCTCACAAGCATTACTTCCATAACTTTTTTAAATCCATAAGGATTCTTCTGAATTAAGTACACTGTATTTGCTTATGCCACGTATAAGCATACTGAACCTACATAAGCATTCCGTAGTGTCTCTAAAGTTGTACTCTTTTCAGTATAATTCTAGTAATACGAAAATATCATAGAATAGTAAATCTTACTTTCCTCTATGTGAAATTTAAAAAAAAAACATTGCTAAACCTTTTAATACAAACACTAGTCCTCAGAACAAAATTCTGAGCCTCAACTTTATTTTTTTTTTCAACGTTTTTTATTTATTTTTGGGACAGAGAGAGACAGAGCATGAACGGGGAAGGGGCAGAGAGAGAGGGAGACACAGAATCGGAAACAGGCTCCAGGCTCCGAGCCATCAGCCCAGAGCCCGACGCGGGGCTCGAACTCACGGACCGCGAGATCGTGACCTGGCTGAAGTCGGACGCTTAACCGACTGCGCCACCCAGGCGCCCCTGAGCCTCAACTTTAAAAACCAGCTGCTTATAAATTAGAGATACTGGATAATCTTTTTCAATTTCTAGATAAAGCACTTTAAGTTAGAGGCTACCTTTTTAAAATGTTTTTCAAACACACTTTGGGCAAAGAGAAATTTTAAAGGGGTTGAAAATGCCTTAATGTAAGAGATAAACTAGCTATTCAGAGTCCCAAATGAGTTTCAATTATGAGGTGGGAAGGTGAGCATGTAATGCCTGGTAAGTCAGGAGAAGTACAAAGATTTCAAAGAAACGCCTTCAGAGTGGGAAAGGGGGAAGCTAAGGGTAGAGGCATGGAGGATAGACAAAAAAGGACAGCAAGTGGGTCTGTCTCCCATCCTGGCCACAGAGACCATGAATTACTAGGGAGAGATGCAGACAGAAGAGTTGAAAGAGCATTGTCTCCAAGAATTCAAGACCCCCAGAGCACAAACAGTGTACACAGCAGTTCTAGTACTGTTTTAAAGGGTACAGGTGTCAAAAATCCCAGTTACAAAGGCAGTTTTGAGAATTCTTAGTAATAAAAAAATTGTAAGACTAAAATGAAAAAAGAATATTAACACATCACACTAAAGTTTAATTTCAGAACTTGTTTCTGTCATTTAACTAATTGAAATATTCTAAAAGAAAATCAAGCCCAAGGTATTAATTCCATTTACTTTATGAACTAATAAAACATAACTGTCATTTCCTCAACAAATAATCTATTTCCAACTTACAATTTCCAAATACCATAGAGAAGAACACTCTCTCATACGTATCAAAGTTAATAAAGTCATTTATAAAGCAATAATGCCTACTACCACACAATATTTTCTTACTAAAATTATATATAAACTCTGATCTCAAGTAAGGAAAGATGGATATATTTATTTTACTGATGAGGCAAACAGGAAGTAGTTAAGTGATTTGTTCACAATTATTATAGGTTTTCTATGTTAGGAACAGTATTGCTTAGTTCCTCTGGAAATAAATTCCATTATTCCTTTATCTAGTTTTTCTGATCTAAAATCACTCTTCTGCTCCTCCAATTACCTTCCCAAAATATCTTTTCCCTTGATCAAAATGTTTCAATGGCTCCCCACTGCCACAGAATAAGGGTCAAACTCCTTAACTTGGCATTCAAGGCCCTTCACACTATCAACCAAACGCATCTTCCCAATCTTCTCCAATGTCACAGGAGTTGGGTCTATTCATAGTTCTCCAAAAACACCCTGCACAAGTCTCTAGGTCATATCTCACTGTTTCCTACTGGCTGAATCTCCCTTCATGCTTCCTCTTTGCTCACAAAAATCCTATTCACTCATCAAGACTCAGTTATTTCACCCTTGGGAATATTTCCTGGTGTCCCCAGACTCTGAACTCCTGTGGCACATTCTACTTCTACATTTGACATTTACTATGGTTTTGTGTGTGCATGATGTGTATGTGTGTCCGGTAGTCTTCTTCCTGTTCTGTGTGCCAAGCATTCCTAATCCTCACCCTTTACAAAAGTTTCCCCACTCTATGTCATTCACTGGGACTGTCAGTCAGACCCCCTTCAACCAAAGGTTGGCATGTGAAGTAGACTGGGCCATAACATTCATTCCCTGAAGTCTTTCCAACAGGAAATAACTCTTTTCCTATTCCATGATGCACTGTAAAGATGTAACCCCAGAGATTCCAGGAGCTATGTTTCCCAATAATTAAAGGAGTAAATTTAAAGTTAATAACCTCAAAAAAAGAATCTAACACATAGACATATGCTAAATATAAGAGGGAGACAGAGAGGTTCTGATGTCTTGAGGCCCTGGTCCCAGTCTATCCTGAGGCCAGATTCATTCATGTCTTTTTTGGTTCCATAAACCAATACATTCTCCCTTCTGCTTCAATTTGAGATGGACTTCTATTATAATTGAAAGAATCCTTTGAATAAATTCCTCAAGAGCAGGAATGTTTGATGCCACATTGCAGGCATCTGATAAATATTTCTAGGCTGATTCCTATCTTCTCATGTGGGTTTTTTTTGTTTTTCCCAAGATTGAGTGATACAGGAGAAAAACCCTGTAAAGGGAATCAGGATCTGAATTCAAGACCTAAATAGCCAGCCAAAGTGGGTGACCACGAGCAAGTCACTATACATCTCTGACCTTGCTGATTCCATCAGAAAAACATAAAGACTGAGCTACATCATTGTGGTCTCTTCCAGACCCAAAATTCCATGAATATATAATTCTTAGCTAAAAACTCCTGTCTACTGGCATTGTTTCAACTATTACCTTCATAAAATATAACTTCCCAAATCTAATTTTCACAATCCTCCAGATTAAAGGTTTTTAGATACACCTGTGCCTTCTTCCTTCATTGTTCCACAGAGCCTAGGTACCAAATCTTCTACAAATGTATACTGAATCAATTAAAAAAAAAAAACTCAGTGAGGTATCTTGACTTGCCAGTTAGACTTATACTTTTAATTTCATGTTACTACCTATGTTTTTAATTACCTCAAAAAAAAAAAAACTTCTTCCTCTTCTACTCTTGCCAAGAAACTTTCCCTCTTAATACCAAAGGCTCAATATAACAACTAAAGCTGATACTATCTTGCCAATCTTTGTATCATGTTAATCTCAGTACCATCTTTATCTTCCACCCCCAAATCATAACTAAAATCATTTCAAATTCTACATTTTTGGGGATGAATTATTCTTCAACAATTTCTATCCACTTATATCTTCATATTAAATCTGTTTAAAATGCTTCCACCAATCTCCAACCATTACAATCGCATGAGTTCCTTTCTCTCAACACTGGGATTTAAACTACATAGTCTCTATGGAGTGAAGAATTAGCTAGAATATCCCTAAGTGAAAGTACATGTGAGAACCATTCTTATGTGCTGACTCAAGAAGATTTAAATAGCTTATCTTCAAATTCAACTTCCAAATCATTTTCATTTGATTAGAGTAATCTAGGGGGAACCATAATATAAATATCTCTGAGTAGTAAGATTAGGGCCAAATAAATTGTGTTTTACTCATCTCTACCATCTAGTTTTCCAACAATAACCACATGTTAACTTGTGTAGATTTAAATTATTCTTTAAAAAATAAATAAAAATTTAAAAAATAAATTATTCTTTAAAATTATATAAATGTTCTTAGTATATTCACCTTAAATATTAACTAATATGATAAGAAAGAATGAATCGGGACTGAGGAAGGACACAGAACGACCAGCAAAATGAAACATGAATTCTGAGAAGGAAGAGATTAAATGCCCAGATTCATATGATACATACTTTTATAGATACAAACATGCAAAGAAAGGCCATTAACAAGTAATAGTTTGGACTAAGTGAAATGGAAAATTAATATAAAGCTAAAGAAAAAATAACCAATAAGAAAAATCCACAACTAGCATCATACTCAAAGATGAATACTGAAAGCTTTTCTTGCCCCTAAGATCAGGAACAAGACAAAAATGCCTGCTTTCACTTATTCCACATAATGCTAGAAGTCCCAACAACAACAATTAGGCAAGAAAAAGAAACAAAAGGCATCCAAATTAGAAAAGAAAAACTAAAATTATCTCTCTTTGCAGATGATATGGTCTTACACGTAGAAAACCTTATAGAATCTATACCCCTCCCCAAAAAAATCAGAGTTAATAAACTCAGAAGTTCATCAGAAATTGCAGGATATAAAACTGACATGCAAAAATCAGTTGTATTTCCATGTACTAACAATGAACAATATGAAAACAAAAACAACCAAAATAAATGTGAAGACATCGATGGTCATTAATTGGAAGAATATTGTTAAGATGACACTACTCAAAGCAATCTACAGATTCAATGCAATCTCTATCAAAATTCCAATGACATTTTCTGCAAAAACAGAAAATTTCATCCTAAAGTTCACACAGAATCTTGAGGGACCCCAAATAACCAAAACAATCTTGAGAAAAAACAAAGTTGGAGAACTCAATTCCTGATTTCAAAACCTACTGCACAACTACAGTAATCCAAACAATGTGGTACTGGCATAAAGACAGATAAATACTTGAACAGAGCTCAGAAGTAAACACTCACATGGAGGCCTGGGTGGCTCAATCCGGTTGGGCGTCCCACTTCAGCTCGGGTCATGATCTCACAATCCGTGAGTTGAGCCCTCTGTCAGGCTCTGTGCTAACAGCTCAGAGCCTGGAGCCTGCTTCAGATTCTGTGTCTCCCTCTCTCTCTGCCCCTCTCCCACTTGTGCTCTGTCTCTGTCTCTCAAAAATGAATAAATGTAGAAAAAAAAATTTTTAAAAAAAGAAGTAGAGATTCACATATATAGTCAAGTGATTTTCAAACAAAGATGCTAAAAGTCCATTCAATGGGGAAGGACTCTTCAACAAGTGGTGCTGGGATACTGGATATCCACATGCCAAAATATGAAGCTGGAACCCTACATTACACCATATACAAAAATTAACTCAAAATGGATCAAAGATCTACACGTAAACACTAAAACTATAAAACTCTCAAAAGAAAAGCTCCATGATGAATTTGGTCATGATTTTTTTTTTTTTTTTTTTTTTTTTTGGCTATGACACCAAAAGTACAGGCAGCAAAAGAAAACAGATAAATTAGACTTTGTCAAAATTAAAAGCTTATGTTGTATCGGGGCACCTGGGTGGCTCAGTTCATTGGGCGTCCGACTTCAGCTCAAGTCATGATCTCACAGTCTGTGAGTTCGAGCCCCACGTCGTCAGGCTCTGTGCTGACAGCTCGGAGCCTGGAGCCTACTTCAGATGCTGTGTCTCCCTCTTTCTCTGCCCCTCCCCCCGCTCATGCTCTGTCTCTCTCTCTCTCTCTGTCAAAAATAAATAAACATTTAAAAAATTTTAAAAAAACAGGAACAAAAACTTATGTGTATCAAAGGACTTATACTATCAAAGGACAGTATAAAAGAGTGAAAAGGCAAACCATGAAATCAGAAAAAAATTTGCAAACCACGTATCTGATAAAGGGTTAATATCCAGAATATAAAAAGAAGCACAACAACAACAAAAGATCTATTTAAAAACAGGCAAAGAAATAAAAAAAAAGAATGAAATTTGTCATTGCAATGACATGGATGGAGCTATAGAGTACTATGCTAAGCAAAATAAGTCAGAGAAATACCACAATTTCACTCATATGTGGAATTTAAGAAACAAAAACACATGAACATAGAGGGAAAAAAAGAGAGGCAAACCAGGAAACAGAACTCTTAACTATACAGAACAAACTGAGGGTTACTGGAGGAGAGGCGGGAAGAGGAGGGATAGGTTAAATAGATGATGGGCATTAAGGAGAGCACTTGTGATGAGCGCTGGGTGTTGTATGTAAGTGATAAGTTACTAAACTCTACACCTGAAACTAATACTACATTGTATGTTACCTAGCTGTATTTAAATAAAAATTTGGAAAAGAAAAAAAAAATGGGCTAGGTACTTGAATAGACATTTCTCCAAAGAAAACCTATAAATGGCCAATAATCACATAAAAAGAAGTTCAACATCATTATTATTAGGGAAATGCAAATCAAAACCACAATGAGATCCCATTCCACAGCCATCTGGATAGCTGTAATAAAAATATGTTTTTGGGTTTTTTTTTGTTTTTTTTTTTTAATTTTTTTTGTTTTTTCAACATTTATTTTTGGGACAGAGAGAGACAGAGCATGAACGGGGGAGGGGCAGAGAGAGAGGGAGACAGAATCGGAAACAGGCTCCAGGCTCTGAGCCATCAGCCCAGAGCCCGATGCTGGGCTCGAACTCACAGACCGCGAGATCGTGACCTGGCTGAAGTCGGACGCTTAACCGACTGCGCCACCCAGGCGCCCCAAAAATATGTTTTTTAAGAACAGAAAGTAACATGTACTGGCAAAGGGCGTAGAGAAACTGGGAATCCTTGCACATGGATGGTGGGAATGTAAAATAGTGCAGGCGCTATGAAAAACAGTATAGTGGTTCCTCAAAAAACTAAACACAGAATTACCATACGATAGAGAATTCTACTTCTAGGTATATACCCTAAAGATTTGGAAATAGGGAGTCAGATACTCATATGCCAAATGTTCACCACAGCATTATTTGCGATAGCCAAAAGGTATGAACAACCCAAATGTCCAAACACAAAGAATGAATAAGCAAAATATGACATATATATACAATGGAATATTTCTCCAAAGAACATCTACAGATGGCCAATAAGCACATGAAAAGATGCTCCACATCACTAATCATTAGGGAAATGCAAATCAAAACCACAATGAGATACCACTTCATAGTCATTAAGATGGCTATTATCAAAAAATGAAAAAAGTAAGAAATGTTGGTGAAAAGAGGTTAAAGATCTGCATGCTGAAAACTACAGAAAGCTTAAAAAAGAAATTGAAGAAGACACAAAGAAATGGAAAAACATTCCATGCTCATGGATTGGAAGAATACTGTTAAAATATCTATACCACCCAAAGTAATCTATGAATTCAATGCAATCCCTATCAAAATAACACCAGCATTCTTCACAGAGCTAGAACAAACAATCCTAAAATTTGTAGGAACCAGAAAAGACCCCAAAAAGCCAACATAATGCTGAAAAAGAAAAGCAAAGCTAGAGGCATCACAACTCTGGACTTCAAGCTGTATTACAAAGCTGTAATCATCAAGACAGTATAGTACTGGCACAAAAACAGACACACAGGTCAACAGAACAGAATAGAGAACCCAGAAATGGACCCACAATTGTATGGCCAACTAATCTTCTACAAAGCAGAAAAAGAGTATCCAATGGAAAAAAAGACAGTCTTTTCAGCAAATGATGCTGGGAAAACTGGACAGCAACATGCAGAAGAATGAAACTGGACCACTTTCTTACACCATTCACAAAAATAAACTCAAAATGGATGAAAGACCTAAATGTGAGACAGGACACCATCAAAATCCTAGAGGAGAAAACAGGCAACAACCTCTTTGACCTTGGCCACAGCAACTTCTTACTAGACGTGTCTCTGGAGGCAAGGGAAATAAAAGCAAAAATGAACTACTGGGATCTCATCAAGATAAAACTTCTGCACAGCAAAGGAACAATCCACAAAACTCAAAGGCAGCCTACAGAATGGGAGAAGATATTTACAAATTAGATATCAGATAATGGGTTAGTATCCAAAATCTATAAAGAAATTATCAAACTCAACACCCAAGAAAACAAATAATGCAGTCAAGAAATGGTAGAAGACATGAATACTTTTCCAAAGAAGACATCCAGATGGTTAACAGACACATTAAAAGATTCTCAACATCACTCATCATCAGGGAAATACACATCAAAACCACAATGAGATACCACCTCACACCTGTCAGAATGGCTAAAATTAACAACTCAGGAAACAACAGATATTGGCAAGGATGCAGAGAAAAAGGAACACTTTTGCACTGTTGGTGGGAATGCAAACTGGTGTAGCTGCTCTAGAAAACAGTATGGAGGTTCCTCAAAAAATAAAAAATAGATTTATTTAAAGTATACAAAAATGCTGACTCGAAGGGACACAGGCACCCCAATGTTTACAGCAGCACTATCAACAATAGCCAAATTATGGAAAGAGTTCAGATGTCCATTGACTGATGAATGGATACAGAAGACATGCTACAGGAGACAGGTGTGCTGTTTCGAAGGGACACGCACCCCCATGTTTATAGCAGCACTATCAACAATAGCCAAAGTATGGAAAGAGCCCAAATGTCCATTGATGGATGAATGGATAAAGAAAATGTGGTGTACACACACACACACACACACACACACACACACACACACACATACACACACAATGGAATATTACTTGGCAATCAAAGAGAATGAAATCTTGCCATTTGCAACTACATCGATGGAACTGGAGGGTATTATGCTAAGTGAAATTAGAGAAAGACAAAAATCATGATTTCACTCATATGAGAACTTTAAGAGACAAAACAGATGAACATAAGGAAAGGGAAACAAAAATAATATAAAAATAGGGAGGAGGACAAAACAGGAGAGACTCATAAATATGGAGAACAAACTGAGGGTTGCTGGAGGGGTTGTGGAAGGGGGATGGGCTAAATGGGTAAGGGGCACTAAGGAATCTACTCCTGAAATCATTGTTGCATTATATGCTAACTAATTTGGATGTACATTTTTAAAAATAGGGGCGCCTGGGTGGCTCAGTCGGTTGAGCGCCTGACTTCAGCTCAGGTCATGATCTCACGGTTCGTGGGTTCGAGCCCCGAATCGGGCTCTGTGCTGACAGCTCAGAGCCTGGAGCCTGCTTCAGATTCTGTGTCTCCCTCTCTCTCTGCCCCTAACCTACTCGCATTCTGTCTCTCTCTCAAAAATAAATAAAAATTTTTAAAATTTTTTAATAAAAAATAAAATTTTAAAAAAAGGAAGACGTGGTATATATATATACAATGGGATACTATTCAGCAATCAAAAAGAATGAAACCCTGCCATTTGAAACAATGTTGATGGAACCAGAGTGTAGTATGCTAAGCAAAATAAGTCAGAGAAAGACAAATATCATATAATTTCACTCATATGTGGAATTTAAGAAACAGAACAGATGAACATAGGGGAAGGGAAGGAAAAATAAGATAAAAAAAAAAGAGAGGGAAGCAAACCGTAAGAGACTCTTAACCACAGAGAACAAACTGAGGGTTGCTGGAGGGGAGCTGGATGGGGGGATGGGCTAGGTGGGTGATGGACATTAGGGAGGACACTTGTTGAGATGAGCACTGGGTATTATATGTAAGTGATGAATCACTGGGTTCTACTCCTGAAACCAATACTACACTGTATGCTAACAAACTTGAATTTAAATAAATTTTTTTTAAAAAAGAAATGTTGGTAGAGATGTGGAACCCTCACACACTGCTGCTAGTAATGTAAAATGGCATAGCTGGTGTGGAAAACTTGGCAATTTCTCAAAAAGTTAAACATGGAATTACTATTTGATCCAGGAATTCCAAGCTTAGGTACATACCCAAGGGAACTGAAAATAAGGATTCAAGGGGCACCTTGGTTAAGCATCCAACTTCAGCTCAGGTCATGATCTAGCAGTTCATGAGTTTGAGTCCCACATCTAGCTCTCTGCTGTCAGCGCAGAGCCTGCTTCAGATCCTCTGTCTCCCTCCCTCTCTCCCTGCCCCTCCCCAACTTGTGCACATGCATGTGTGCACTCTCTCTCTCGCTATCAAAAACAAACATTAAAAAAAAAGAAAAGGACTCTTCCTGCACACTAAGTGTTCTTACACACCAACGTTCATACAGCAGCTTTATTCACAAGAGCCAAAAGATGGAAACAACACGATTGTACATCAACAGATGAATGGATAAAAAAAGTCATATATACACATAAAATGGAATATTATTCAGTCATAAAAAGAAATGAAATTCTGAAATATGCTACAACACAAATGAACCTTGAAAACCTTATGCTATAAGTAACATAAGCCAGGAACAAAAGGACAAATACTGTATGATTCTATTTATATGAAGTTTCTGGAATAGTCCAATTCATGGAGACACAAAGTAAAATAAAGGGTTCCAAGAGATGTAGGGAGAGGTATAGACTTTCTGTTTGAGATGATCAAAAAGTTATGGAAATAAAGAATAGTGATGATTATACAAAACTTATATGTATTTAATGACACTGAATTGTACACTTAAAATGAGTAAAATGTATTTTACCATAATAAAAATAATTTTTAAATATTGAGGTAAAGAATTGACCAATTAAAATAGATCATTACTAACACAGAAACCTGCTATAGCATCTGAGAAAGCAAATCAATAAAAACAATGAGTGCTCTGTGGGACAAACACAGTATCATTACTTATAGTCATATACCACTGTCTCATTAGAGCTTAAATATTTCAATATGTTCAATATGCGCCTGGGTGGCTCAGTCCGTTGAGCATCCAACTTCGACTCAGGTCATGATCTCATGGTACAGAGCCCCACATCAGGCTCTGTGCAAACAGCTCAGAGCCTGGAGCCTGTTCTGGATTCTTTGTCTTCCTCCCTCTCTGCCCTCCCCTGCTCATGCTGTCTTTCTCTCTCTCTCTCAAAAATAAATAAACCATAAGAGACTCTTAAAAACTGAGAATAAACTGAGGGTTGATGGGGGGTGGGAGGGAGGGGGGGATGGGTGATGGGCATTGAGGAGGGCACCTGTTGGGATGAGCACTGGGTGTTGTATGGAAACCAATTTGACAATAAATTTCATATTAAAAAATAATTAAAATAAACATTAAAAAATTGTTTAATATTTCAATGTTTAAATGTATCAAAAGATTTTATTTTCCAAAGGTTCCTTCCCTCAAACCATAATGCTTTTTAATCCCTTTCCCAGACCTAAAAGTAAAACAAAACCCCTCCTTCCTGGCTCTCCTCATGACAACAAAATGGTTGCAGCACTACCAGGTCATGTCATGTCTATAACACCCATTCACAGGGAAAGTGCCCTCTGCACAGACCAAATATGCATCAGGTTCTATCACTCTCACAGCATTGCCTCTGTTCCAAAGATGAGCCTTCCTATAGAGCCCCACCTTGACCATGAGTCAGAAAGTTCTTTCAGCAGGACTGAATCTGTCATAAAGGCACTGAATCTCACTCCAAAAAACAGAGAAGCCACTTTAGTTCTTCACACAGTTGATCACCCAATTTCCCTTGAACAAGTTCAATTCAGTTCTAGCTTGCAAGTGTATAGCTGGGGACAGAAACAGAACAACAATGAATGGCTAACCAGTAAGAGAAAGAAAAGGATAATACTCAAAGTATCTACCAAGAAAAGGAATGTACAGACATACAAAAAAAATTAAATACATATTTCAAGTCATTGATAGTGAGTCAGAGTCCCACATATCACCCCAAATTCCCTAAGAGCATCACAATCAGATGAGAAAAGGAGCAAACAAGAGAGTCACTAAGTGGAATTAGGGATTTCAGTGAGGAAGTAAACAAGTATCACTGTATTAGCATCATAATCATTTGTTTCTATTAATAATATCAAATAGTCAGAAAGTTCAGTTAAATAACTGATGCCCAAGAAGTTGAACTGGCAATAGGGAACACTTTATTTTTGCAATGCTTAAAGATTTATTCCTTTCAAGCATGTATCAATTTTGAATTTTTGAAAAACGCAAATCTGTGGAGGAAATAATGTCCTAAGCTGACAAGGGTACAGAGAAATAAGAACCCTCACTGTCCTGGCAATAGTTAGTTTCAAGCAACCAACTGTTTAGAAGTAGGAGGCTAGGTAAATTATAGTATATCCATATTATGGAACAGCAGTCATTAAAACAATAAACAGGGGCGCCTGGGTGGCTCAGTCGGTTAAGCGTCCGACTTCAGCTCAGGTCACGATCTCGCGGTTCGTGAGTTCGAGCCCCGCGTCGGGCTCTGGGCTGATGGCTCAGAGCCTGGAGCCTGTTTCCGATTCTGTGTCTCCCTCTCTCTCTGCCCCTCCCCCCTTCATGCTCTGTCTCTCTCTGTCCCAAAAATAAATAAACGTTAAAAAAAATAAAAAATAAAATAAAATAATGAACATGCCAGACATAAGAAAAGATTCACAGTATAATAGATTTAAAACAAAAGATTATAGGACAATATATACAGTATGGCCTTAAATTTATTTTAAAATGTCTACTTAAATGTGTTTATAGAAAAAGACTAGAAAGATACACTAATATGTTGAGAGGGGTTATGTGTGGGTACCAAAAGTAAGATATCATCCTTATTTTCTTTTTGTGTGTATTTTTCTATATATACTGACATTTCTCTAATGAACATACATATATAATGTACTCAAAAGGAAAATTATTACACAGAAAAAGAGAAAGCTTAAATGTATTCCACATACTGAATTCACAATACAGGGAAGAATACATTACATTTCAGAAAAAATTCCAACAACAACAACAACAAAAAAAAGACAAAATCTTTTCTTGGTGCTTTTAAAGGTTTAACCTTGAGTTCTCTGGAAAAGTCACTCATCCAAAACACAGCTTCCCCAAAGATGTCAAATGAAAGAAGAATTGTTGGGGTAATTTCAAACTACACCCAATTACCTGCTACAAGACTTCTGAATCATTGTTGTGATAACTGTGAAATTCTAGGTGAAATGGATTCATACTGGAATTCTAAGGCTGCCACCCAAAGTCAGTCATTTGAACTCAGCAGTAAACCTTCTTAACAGGCTCAAGAAATAGAAAGGCTAAGAGGGGAAAAAAGTATATTCATGATGGCACAAAATTCTAACAACTAAATATTATCAGATTTATAGCTTGACTTTTAAAATACTATCAGGATGTACAGGGGCACTTGTACCCCAATGTTTATAGCAGCACTCTCAACAATAGCCAAATTATGGAAAGAGCCTAAATGTCCATCAACTAATGAATGGATAAAGAAATTGTGGTTTATATACACAATGGAGTGCTACGTGGCAATGAGAAAGAATGAAATACGGCCCTTTGTAGCAACGTGGATGGAACTGGAGAGTGTAATGCTAAGTGAAATAAGCCATACAGAGAAAGACAGATACCATATGTTTTCACTCTTATGTGGATCCTGAGAAACTTAACAGAAACCTATGGGGGAGGGGAAGGAAAAAAAAAAAAGAAAAAAAGAGGTTAGAGTGGGAGAGAGAGCCAAAGCATAAGAGACTCTTAAAAACTGAGAACAAACTGAGGGTTGATGGGAGGTGGGAGGGAGGGGAGGGTGGGTGATGGGTATGGAGGAGGGCACCTTTTGGGATGAGCACTGGGTGTTGTATGGAAACCAATTTGACAATAAATTTCATATATTGAAAAAAAATTTAAAAATAAAAATAAAAATAAAAAAATTTAAAAAAATACTATCAGGATTGGGAATGCAAGCTGGTGCAGACACTCTGGAAAACAGTATGGAGGTTCCTCAAAAAACTAAAAATAGAACTACCCTAAGACCCAGCAATTGCACTACCAGGTGTTTATCCAAGGGATACAGGTGTGCTGTTTCGAAGGGACACATGCACCCCAATGTTTATAGCAGCACTATCAACAACAGCCAAAGTATGGAAAGAGCCCAAATGTCCATCAGTGGATGAATGGATAAAGAAGATATGGTGTATATATATATACACACACACACACACACACACACACACACACACACACACACAATGGAGTATTACTCGGCAATCAAAAAGAATGAAATCTTGCCATTTGCAACTATGTGGATGGAATTGGAAGGTATTATGCTAAGTGAAATTAGTCAGAGAAAGACAAATATCATATGATTTCACTCATATGAGGTCTTTAAGAGACAAAACAGATGAACATAAGGGAAGGGAAACAAAAATAATATAAAAACAGGGAGGGGGACAAAACATAAGAGACTCATAAATATGGAGAACAAACTGAGGGTTACTGGAGGGATTGTGGGAAGGGGGATGGGCTAAATAGGTAAGGGGCACTAAGGAATCTAATCCTGAAATCATTGTTGCACTATACGCTAACTAATTTGGATGTAAATTATTTTTAAAAAAAAGAATATTAAGAGAGGAAAGAAATTATTTTTCATTAAGGTTTAGTTTTACATAAACAATCTTGGACATACTGTTATAGAACTAAGGAGAAGGCTTCTGTAGAGGTAAAACACCCTGAAGGTCACTTGATCAGTGAAAGGTAATGATTCATAGCATTTGACTTAAAACATAGCTCCATTTGGCATATATTTTCTTAACTATTATTTAATAAAACTAAAAGTTTTTACTGGGAAAAAAATAAAATACTATAAGGATTAACAAAGCAAAATAAAATTCTTCACTAGATTGGAATCCCAATTAAGCATTTATTGATCACTCACTATTTGCTAGGTCCTGGGGTTACAAACATGAAGATAAAGTTCCTTGTCCTAGAGAAGCTTAATTCCCCAAGACAAAGAGATGTAATTAAGCATCTAAAGGGATAAGTTCCATACCAAAGGTTGGTACCAACTGCTATAGGAGCAAGCAACAGTGCTTATTTATATCCAGCAGAGCTGGGAAGGCATCAAAGGGATGACATTTGAGCTTTTTAAGTTGGCATTTCCCAGGCAGAGAAAGATAATCATTGCATTCCTGTCATAGTATAAGAATCTAAGCAAAGTGACAAAGGTAGGGCCGTTATAAACCTGTCTGGAAAAAGGATGAGTTGTCCAGCATATCTAGAGTATAGGGAATGTGAAGAGAATGTCAAAAACAAAACTCAAGAAAAGTTTGGGGCCACCCTTCCTCCTGTACATGAAATGTACATGAAATTTCATACAGAAGATGAAAATGGACTTAACACCTTCCTAGTGCTATAATTTCTTTGTTCTCCACACTTAGATATAAGGCCACACAGACCACTTTAGCAACATCTTTCCCCCTTGGTTATGGACCACAATCTGGCTATGAGCCCACCCTAATCCCAAACTCGAATAGGTTCACAAAAGTGGCACAGCTGGCAATTTCATAAAATGTCAATAAGTCAGGGGCGCCTGGGTGGCGCAGTCGGTTGGGCGTCCGACTTCAGCCAGGTCACGATCTTGCGGTCCGTGAGTTCGAGCCCCGCGTCGGGCTCTGGGCTGATGGCTCAGAGCCTGGAGCCTGTTTCCGATTCTGTGTCTCCCTCTCTCTCTGCCCCTCCCCCGTTCATGCTCTGTCTCTCTCTGTCCCAAAAATAAATAAACGTTGAAAAAAAAAAATTTAAAAAAAAAAAATGTCAATAAGTCATTCAGATTATTTGTGTTCAAAATAGCAAAACATATTTGTCTATAAACTAGACATTTCCCACTAGATAACATTTTTTTCTGATTCTGTTCAACCCTTTTACCAACCACTTGGAAAAAGAAAACAAATTTGTCAATTGGGTAGATAAAGGTTCAAAAAAATAATAATATATGACATTGAAAATTCAAGCTTCAAAAAGACCTGACAGGCTGTACTGCTGAGCCAAATACGTTTAGCCCCCTACCAACTTAGGACCAATAGGGGCAAATCAAATATGCTCCCCTTTGATGAAATGTAATGGAAATAAATATAAAATCTTTTTTAAATAAAACTAATAATTTTACTTTTATATTTATTATCAATTGTACAAGTTCAGGATGGAAGAGACTTGACTTCAGTTCATGTAAAATAAAATCTAGGGTTTAACTGCTGTAACTTCAGTATGAGTAATTAGTGTGAGATAGTAGCTCAAAAGTCCAAAAATCAAGCTTTAAAACCTTCTACATGCCTGGCACTGAGTTATATCTGCCAAGAATACAAAGATAAATTTGACACAATCCCTACTTTTAAGAGTTTATAGCCTAAAGCAGTGGTTTTTTTTAACCATGGGTCAGAAGATCCATTGAGTGAGCTGCCACCAATACTTCTCACTTAACAGAAAATATCAGAGTACACTGTACAAAGTACACAGTACTATATCATAAAACTTTTAACTTTTTCATATATATGTATACAAGTCTATGTATGTGTAGATACACACACAAGAGACAGCAATTTTGTTTTTAATGTTTATTTATTTTTGAGAGAGAGACAGAGCATAAGTGCAGGGACAGAGAGGGAGACAGAATCCAAAGCAGGCTCCAGACTCAAAGCTGTCAGCACAGAGCCCGATGTGGGGCTCAAACCCACGAGCAGCGAGATCATTACCTGAACTGAAGTCTGATACTTAGCCGAAACTACAGCCACCCAGGCACCCCAGAGATAGCAACTTTAAATGTACTTCTTATTGTAGGGCATAGTAAAAAATTGGAAACACGTTAGTCTAGTGGAAGAGGACAAAATAAATATACCACTATAAGGTACAAAGTTTTATGAACTTAAAAGAATAAAATCTATCTAATTGGAGAAAGAGAGGGTCAAGGGTCTAAAAAGATTTACAAAGATAACAATATATGAAAGGAGCCTAGCTAGGCAGGAAAAACTTTGAGAGATGGAGGAGGTAAAAAACCCCACATAAAAGGAATAATATGAATGAGACATGATGCAGTAAATAACAAGTACTTAATTGGTGACAAATAGTCCTGGCACATGACAGCACTAGTATAATTAAGTCGAGATTGAAAGACTTGGTGAAAGTTCAGTTCCACTAAATTATAAAGTACCAGTAGGTCAGCAGATGAGGCTGAAAAGCAAATTTGAGACATACATTAAAGTGCTAGGCATGTGGTAAACTTAATCACTTAATGAATGTCAGCTATTCCAACTAGACTTACTTAGTTCTAGAGCCTGAAACCCATGTATCTCTAAAATGCCTTACAATTCTAAAATGTTATAAACTACTGAAGGGCTATGATGCAAATTATTTAAATATAGGCACAGAACACAGACTTCTAAGAAATTATAGGGAGTCTATTCAGTAAGGAAGAATGTTCGAATTACAGCTCTCTAAACAATAAAATAGGGCTGTCCCAAAAAGTGGTTAGGGCTTTTCACTAGATGAATCTGAATAAAGGCCAAATGCACATCTATCTGAGGTATGTTACTAAGTCTATAATACAAAGTTCTGCATTCATCATACACTAATTCTTCCATCAGTTTTGGTTCTCACTCACCAGTGAGTAAGAGCTCATGAATGAGTTTCGAAGAGAGAAGGAGAAACAGATGGAAGCAGGAGGCTGCGATTTTATTCCACTGCAGAAAAGTAGGAAAACAGGAAGCTTCTGAATGACATTTCCCAACATAGTAATTATTTCTACTAGAGTATCCTACTGTGTGATATAGCAAATCATCTGCAAGTACCTGGACCACAGCTAAAATAATATGGCAATGTATTTTTGAAGACTTTTTTAAGTTCCTTGAGGCTTTATGTGAAAAAAAAAATCTTGCTTTTCCATACAAAATGTGTCAAAAGGGGTTATGCAAGAGTCAAGAGCAAAATCATAAACAGGTTTGTTCATTAGAGTAAAAGCATAATGTTAGAATTAAAACCCTAATATAGCATATCCAATAATGCTTACACACTGGGAATAATTTCAGATCATTCTTATCATCAAGAATAAAGACACAGATTTCAAAAGAAAGATTCAAAATACAAACTATTAAAAATTAAAATTAGCACCAATGTAAAAATATGATATGAATATATATAAAGTACTTTCAACCTCAAACCTCAATGACCATTATCTTGAGACTGTTATGTTTCCAAATATGTCTAAAATTGCTAAACAGAAAAAGGTGTCATGTTTACAATTTAGTTTAATGTTTCTAAAGCACATTCTCTTTTAACACTGCATGATAATTTTTGTTTAATGTTTACTTATTTTTGCGACAGAGAGAGACAGAGCATGAGCAGGGGAGTGGCTGAGAAAGAGGAGACACAGAATCCGAAGCAGGCTCCATGCTCTGAGCTGTCAGCACAGAGCCCAAGGCAGGGCTCGAACTCATCAACCGCGAGATCATGACCTGAGCCGAAGTCAGACACTCAACCCACTGAGCCACACAGGCGCCCCTTAACACTGCATGATAAAATGAACTGTAATATTTGAATAGACTACAGAATATTGTTGCATAGTGACTTTTCTATTAAGCGGTAGGGCACCTGGGTGGCTCAGTCAGTTAAGCATCCAACTTCAGCTCATGTCATGATCTCATGGTCTGTGAGTTCAAGCCCCACATCAGGCTCTATGCTGACAGCTCGGAGCCTGGAGCCTACTTCCAATTCTGTGTCTCCCTCTCTCTCTGCCCCTCCCTTGCTTGCACTCTGTCTCTCTCAAAAATAAATAAAGCATTTAAAAAAATGTATTTTTTAAATGTTGGGGCACCTGGGTGGCTCAGTCAGTTAAGTGTCTGACTTCAGCTCAGGTCATTATCTCACAGTCTGTGGGTTCAAGCCCCGCATCGGGCTCTGTGCTGACAGATCAGAGCCTGGAGCCTGCTTCGGATTCTGTCTCCCTCTCTCTCTGCCCCTCCCCCGTGTGTGTGTGTGTGTGTGTGTGTGTGTGTGTGTGTGCGCACGCGCTCTCTCTCTCTCTCTCTCTCTCTCAAAAATAAACATTAAAACAAAATGTTGACAATTTCCTGTTGGCTATTTCCTCTTTACTTTACAGAATTACAGATCAAAACAAAGGCCTCTTGGGGCACCTACGTGGCTCAGTCGGTTAAGTGTCCGACTTCAGCTCAGGTCATGATCTCGCGGTCTCTGAGTTCGAGGCCCACGTCGGGCTCTGTGCTGACAGCTCAGAGTCTGGAGCCTGTTTCAGATTCTGTGTCTCCCTCTCTTTCTGACCCTCCCCTGTTCATACTCTGTCTCTCTCTCAAAAATAAATAAACGTTAAAAAATTAAAAAAAAAAACAAAGACCTCTTGGTTTGAAAAGGCACTCAATAAATATTTGCCAAACTCAACTTCTTTCCTCTCAGCTAATAGTGTCTTTAAAAAAGCGAACATATCCTTCAGAGCTCTTTAAAAACGTGCCTTCTGACTTGTCATGTCCTAAATGTGCATTCATTACCAGTGCAAATCTTTACAATTAGAAGCAGAACAATAAATATAACTATGTAGTCTTTTTTTTATGTTTATTTATTTTTGAGAGAGAGAGAGAGACAGAGAGACAGAGAGACAGAGTGCAAGCAGCGGAGGGGCAGAGAGAGGGAGACACAGAATCTGAAGCAGGCTCCAGGCTCTGAGCTGTCAGCACAGAGCCCGACATGGGCTCCAACCCACGAACTGTGAGATCATGACCTGAGCCAAAGTCAGACACTTAACCGACTGAGGCACTCAGGCACCACAAGAATGCCTTATCTTTTGAGCCACAGATACACGCTACTGACAAAGTCCTTTCAGAAGCAACATGATATAATAAAAGAAGCTGTGGCTTAGACTCCCAAAGTTCTACGTTCAAATCTCAACTCAGCACTAACTGACTTAAATTCCCTAGATCAGTCCCTAACTCCTCTCAGCTAAAGTTTCTTTCCCACCTGTTTCAAAAAGAGGGGAGAGGACATATTATGGTGTAAGGCTCAAGTAGAATCATAGTGTGGAAGCTCCCTGTAAACACTAAACCCCAATCATAAAACATCAAGCACATCCTCATTTTTTTTTAATTTTTTTAACCTTTATTTATTTTTGTGACAGAGAGAGACAGAGCATGAATGGGGGAGGGGCAGAGAGACAGGGAGACACAGAATCAGAAGCAGGCTCCAGACTCTGAGCCACCAGCCCAGAGCCCGACGCGGGGCTCGAACTCACCGACCGCGAGATCGTGACCTGAGCCGAAGTCGGACGCTTAACCAACTGAGCCACCCAGGGGCCCCCATCCTCATTTTTTAAAACAAAATAAAGTCCTGGGTATATGATATATTCTCTATCCCTAGTAGATGCCTTTACCTGTGAGAGGTATGGGGCCCTTACAGAGGTTTCAAACACTGGGATTCCCTCATGGAACAAGTAACTAAAAAGCCCACTGCCTTTGCACTATTTCACTGAACCGTAGCCTATTTTAGCCTATTTACCAACAGATTTAGTGAAATTTTGTGATCACTGGTTCTTTCCAATCTGGTTTCATCAACCTATTCCTTCTCCGCCTTCAGATGCCTCTGCACCACAGGATCTTTACAAGGTAAATTTCTTTTAAGGACCCAGGGCTTTTTTTAAAAAGTGTTTTTTTGTTCTATCTGGGAAAAATCAAGCAAAAGGAAATCTGGTAAAAATAAGGCAGAAAATATGAATTACTTTTTATACAAGACAAAAATAAATATAACATTACAAAACTAAAATATCAGGTATTCTGGTTGGTGATGAGGAAAAACTGTTATGGTTTATTTACTAAGTGTGGATTAGGAAATAAACAACAAATGCCCTGAGTTATTAAAAAAAAAAAATTACCTTATGACAGCAGAATAAACAAGATAATGACCTGAGGCAAGCTTCCAGCCCTAAGATGACAAACTAGTACATATGTATTCAAACTTTTGCTGCTATTCTATTTTAGAAGTTAATTATAAACATTCTTGTTTTGTTATCAGTGTTTGCTGCTACTGCTGTCAGAGGATGAGAAAAGTATTTTCTTGATCTTTGGTTTCTATATTGGGTAGTTTGGGTACCATCAACATGGGAAAAGACAACTATTTCACAAAAATAGGTGGATTGTTCTCACCTAATGCATTTTAGAAGAGGAAGCTTCTTGGAAATGTAAAATAAAGAATGGAAAGATACAGGGCTTTCTAAGCATTCATGGCAACAGAAAGGAAAACAGAATCTCAGAGGGAAAGAGACATAAAGAGTCAAAACATGGCTAACGGGTTCAGTAAAAAACAGCCCTTTTAATACTAAAGAAGGATAGCAAAAAAGCCAAGTGTATCACAAAATATTGCCCATTGCCAAGAAGAAATATAAGGAGAATATTCAATTGCTGAAGGACAAAAAAGGACTAACCACCTCTGAGATCCAGTTTCTTCATCTGTATGATGAAGATAACATTAGAACTGCTCTGGGACTCTATATGGTATAACATTAAGTAAGAATCCCTAGCAACACGGTGACTGACCCAAGACTAAACCTCAAAAAAGAACAGTTTTCTCCCCTTCCTCTAAAATCAACCACAGAATATTACAATGAATAGAAGCTCATTTATCACCTAGTTCTAGGTGAATAAATCAAATAATTTGAAAATGTTGTAACCTGTATAGAATTCCTGTATTAAAAAAAAACAAAAGCTAAAGTAAAATGTTTCTACAGAATCTCAAACACCTTACCAATGTCAAATACAGATGAATAGATGCAATGGAAAAAAAATCCTTTGCAATGCTGCAACAGGGGACTTTTCCCCTCACTAACATCCAAGCAGTTTCTCCAAATTGGTAGGGAGTAGGTACAAGTTTTCCCTCCTTGCTGTAAGGATTATTGATTAGCAAAGCAAGCAGAGATAGAAACCTATGCTCCAAGCTGGTCATAAAAATCAAAGCTGAAACTCAAAATACTACCTCCTAGGAATAATGATAATAGATTTTCAAACTAGCAATTAAATAATGCAGCTAACACACTATTTTTGATTGACTATTTTTCTTATTGTAAGTATAACATTTAAGCTACTTTATAGGCTGAACCAGATTTTACTAAATAAAAAGCCTAAGAGTGTATCCTAACGTGCTTACGGAAAGAGATGTACCCTGAGTTTTGAACAATTTCTACAAGAACTTTCAGACCATAACTGAGGAAGGGACAGTAGAACAAAGCTGTGAGAGAAAGTAGGAAAAGAGATGCCTTGTTTGGCAGGAAAAGCATCTAAAGTACGCTAAATCACAACTGTTAATATCTTCAGAATAACAACATCTCTCATTTACAAAGCATTTAGGTCCTTCCCTGTGCCCAATGCTGTGTCCTCTCCACAGGAAATAACCATTTTTCTAAAGCTAAACCCACAGTCCTAAGAATGCAAGAATTTCATTCCATCTTCCGGATTAAATTACACACCAAATCCTAGTGCCTGGAGATTCACATATGCCTATCTTGATTACCCTGCACTGTGTCCTTCTAAGAACTAACACATCAGAGGAAATACCTGGTATTATTATTACTCTGAGTACTACAGGGAAAAGAAGAAATTAACATTTATTAAGCATCTGGTATGCTTTCATTTGATTTTCACAACCCTGTAGGTAAATATTATCCCCAATTTACACATTAAGAAAATGATGTTAACTTGCCCACAACACCAGTAAAGAGAAGCCAGGACTCAGAAATCTGCTAACTCTCCTACTCAAGGATTCTTTCCCAGAAGGAATTATCACTTAGGTGCCACTTTCACATCAATTATTTGTTATTCTAGTTCAGCAGTTCTGAAAGCAAGTTATGGAGAAGATAAACCATCAACTCTTCATTTCATGGAATATATATATCTATAGATATATAGTATTTAGAGAACTAAGAGAAAAGGTAAAATGTCCCCACAGGCGAATCCCGGCTCTTTCCATCATTTCCCAATTCCTTCTCAACAGAGACTCAAGCACTAGGGCTTCTTTTATCGCTTCCATCCTAGCATACTATCATGCCATTGTAGCACAGCTAATTAAAAACTTTAGAAAGTTACCTTTCAAAACAGGATTTTATACCAACATAGAAGATCTCTCTGCAGGTCCTTAAAATTCAATAAATTCAATTTTCACATAACTTGCCTGATTGTATTCCTAAATGTTTGTTACTACTGCCAGTTTAAAAAGTTATTTCGCTCCCATAAGAGACTCTTAAAAACTGAGAATAAACTGAGAGTTGATGGGGGGTGGGAGGGAGGGGAGGGTGGGTAATAGGCATTTGAGGAGGGCACCTGTTGGGATGAGCACTGGGTGTTGTATGGAAACCAATTTGACAATAAATTTCTTCTTAAAAAATTTTTTAAGTTATTTCGTAGTGAATTGTGAGTTAAATCTTGATTGAACTGAGGTGAAAAAAAAACATGAGAAATAAAAATCTATGTTTAGAGAGATTTCCCCATCCATAGTTTTCCATTACAAGTTGGGAGGTAGGGGAACCTGTACACTCAACCTTTTAAATCTGTTTTTAACCCAATAAGATGGCACAGGACTTACAATAATGCATTGTGGCTGAGCTCTATCATGTTATTGCCACAAAACACTAGCATTATTAAAAGGAAAACTAACATTCAACCCTTTGTATTATTAAATATTCATTCTTTTTAAAGAAGTTTAATGTTACAAGAATCATTTAGCTTCTGGAGTTTAACACTTGTAAGATAAAAAGAGGATTCTAAGATGAATAACAGTCTCACCTGAAAACAGGTTTGTTGGTGTTTTTGTTTTTAATGACACTGTACTACATACACACACTAAACGTAACATTGAGACATGTCCAAAAACACTTCCCACTGTAATTATTTCTAATACTGAATGCAGAACAAATTAAAACAGACCAAACACTTGCAGTCAAATGTCTACAAAATTTTGAACTGGAAAAATGTCAACGTTTTTTATCCATTTGAAAGGTTCCAGTCCAAAAAATAAACAGTCATCGGGCTCAGCAACTCAGGTGCGGAAACTCGCTAAAACTGAGATTAGGTGCGGAGAAAACAAGACTCTCAGGATTTGGCTTCTTGGGTAAAACTGCCCTGTACCCCACACCAGAAACCTCACGCAGCCACAGGGGCCCAGCCCACCGTGCCCGCCCCTCCCGCCCGCCGCACCTGCCGAGGCCGCACCGCCAGCGCCCCCTGCCGCCCTCCCCACTCCCGGAGGCCCGCTCCCACCCCAGCACCACACGCCCCGCCGCCCCCGCCGCCCCCGCCGCGCCCGCCCCGCGCCGAGGCCGCGCAGCCTGCGGGCATGGGCGGGAGCGCGCGGGCGCGAATCGAGGCGGGGCCGCTACGGGGCCCAGAGCAAGGGCGCGTCCCTGGGACCCCTGCTGTGGCCAGGCCGGAGCCTCACCTACCTACGCCGTATTTCTCCTCCTCCGTGGGGGTCCACATGGCCGGGCCGGGCGCGGCCCCGCGGGCGCGGCGGCCGGGCGACAGCGCGGCGGGGACGGCCGCGGGCCCGGCTGTGGCGCACCGCAAGCCGAAGCGGGGGCGGTCAGGCGGCGCGGGGCAGTGGGCGGCGCATCCCTCACAGGCCGTCCGGGATGCCGCCGCCGCCACGTCCGAACCGCGAGGCTCCCGCGAGCGGCCCAGCAGTCCCGGGAGGCGCGGGCGAGGTCTCTCCACCTGTCCGTCGCCGCTGCTCCCGCGCCGCCGCTCGGTCCCTCACAGCTCCGCTGTTCTGCTCCCGGCGCCGCCGCGGTTCGGCTCGCCTCAGCGGGCTCGCAGGACGGCCGCGCATGCGCCACTCCCGGCGCGCGGGGGCTCGCGCTGCCCGGGCTCGCGCCCCCCGAGCCCGCGCGCGAGCTCACGCGCCGCCGCCGCGCGCCAGCGGAGGGAAATCCGCGAGAGGCGATTGGACGGCCCCGCGGGGGTCAGACCTAGCTCCTCCGTGGACCCCCGCCCTCGGCGGTAGAAATGATGGTAGAGGCGGGCTGGGCAGGTGGGAGGCCCTAGGCCGCTAGAGTCTTGCGCGTCCGGTGCTTCCTGCCTGGCACAGCGAGATTGCCGCGGGACTCTGTCCGAGAGGGAGGATCGAGAAGGGAGGAGGGAAGGATACTGTTTTCAGACCCATCCCAGTGTCGCCAACAGTGTGGACACTGCCCATCCCGGAAAGGTCCTGGGAGCCACCCTGCGTATTGCCGGACCCGAAAGGTGGGGTCGCCGCGGGAGAACAAGGTGGGGCACTGTTGCCCCTCGCTCTTCGTCTCTGGGATGCCTTCTAGGCCGAAGCCCTACCGCCTCCTTGGTTCTTGTTTCGCTGAGTTGTCCTATGCGGTAAATTCTTGGAGTGTGAACAATCAGAGTAGCCTTCTTAGTAAGGAAACCCTTCCTTGTTAGGATCTGGGATCCTGCCCTGGGCACCGCCTCTGCTCCTCCTAGGTCTCTGCCTTATAGGCTATTCGGACTTTTGGCTCAGTCCCAAAACTTTCCTCCTTTGTTTCCAACCCCCCCCCCAAAATCTGTTCCCTCTTACTTCTCCAAATATCACCTTGTGACCCTAGGTCAACCATTCTCCAAAGATCAGGATAATCCTGGCAACTGCAGGACTTCTTTAACCTGCATCTGGACCACGTTGTGGTCCCAGCCCTAATCCCAGCATATTTATCCATCTCTGTCACCAGCATGTGTCACCAGACAAAACCCTGGTGTCACTCCTCACTTGACTGAACATCCTTGAACACTCTTCCAAGCCCAGATCAGTGCATCACTTCCAGGAAAGCTTCCCAGATCCTGCAGCTAGCAGACTGGATCCTCCCCTTCTTTTGCCTAGGATTCCAGCTGTGTGCATTTGTGCCTTATTTCTCCCATTAAGACTGCTCCCAAAAGGCAAGTTCCAGGCTAAAGTCACTCTCAGCACCTACCTAACACCTGATGCGCACTTGTTGAGTAGGAAGCAAGACTAGTACAAGAATATCTTGGTAATCAACAGATCTTATTGGTTCTTTCTTCATAATGCCCTTTATGATTACTCATTCCAGGCCTGACTAAGCTCACCTGGATTATTGCCACAGATCCCCAAATCCTGACCTATAGACTCACTCCTTCCACCAGTGAAGGCTGCACACTCCTGTATTAGGAAAATATTCTGTAAATGATTGAGTTTCTCAAGAGCTAGATACACTGAGGGGTTGGGGGAGTCCAAGAACATAATAAAGGAGTTATCTTTATTTATGTAGCTAAGTGTTCCCAGAAGACCCCTGCCCAATGACCACCCTGGGATGTCACCATGTAATGAAGCCCACATTCCCAAAAAGGGAACTATCTAGCAAGTGGGCCAAGTTATACAGACCTTCTGAACGAACAAACTTAAAGCTCTTATTTCATTTCCTAGTTCCACTCCATTGGCTGATGTACATGATCACAGTCTCGGAGCCCAATGACTGGTTTTCCCAAAGTTTACTCTCTTGTTCCCAGTCTGGATTCATCTTAGATGACAGCTTCCCCAGACAAAGACACTCCCAATCAACAACTGCACACCTCAGCTCAGGGATGGGAATGCATTAATCCCAACTGGTAAAGGGAAAAGAAAACGGGCCAAGGTGAGAAGGGGGCATCTGATAAATCTCAGACCCCTACAGTCTTGCTCTTTGTACTAAATTTAGATTGTTTTCTTGAAGCAAAAGAGCACGTCATGGAGAATCAGGCTTCAGCAGAGATATACACCTGCTCTCATATACCCACAGCATCTGTTCTGAGCCCTTCTTCATGCTGTCAGTCCACTCTCACTGCACCCCCCCATACACACACCCCTCCCAACATGTGAGCCAACCTTCAACTTGCCTCTGAAAATCAGGACCCTTGGCACCCTGCCTTCCCCTCCTCTCCATCCACTTCTTTATGTTTTCACCACCACCCAGTTTCACTGCCTGCTCCTTCTTAGGATCCCCAGAACTCACCGCCCCATTTTTGCTCTCTGCCCTCCATTTTCACCCAGTTCTGTTCCATAGGCTCCTTCTGTGATACCAACAACATCTGCCCTGTTGGTACCCTCAGCTTCCATTCCTTCTTTCTTCCTCCTCTAGATGACTGTGAAGAATAATCAACCACTCCAAATCCCTTTATTTTAATGCAATTCATTTGACTCTCAGATGATCTGGTTTCTGACCCTGTCACCTCCAGAAACTGCTCTCCCAGAAGTCCCCAGGGATGTCCCAACTCTATATACAAGCAGCTACTCTTCCCTGGCTCTGGCTGGGCCTTTGCATACAGTATCACTCAACCCATGTATTCTCCTCTCTTGAAACTCATGGATCCTCCTCACCCTCCAAGGGCTGTTCTTCCCTTAAACTTCCCAACAGCCCTTGGCAAAAGGAGATTTTGCTATCCCATGAGGGCCTTTCCTGTAGCACCTACTCACCCCACTTTCCTCCAAGAGATCAGATGGGTCTGCCTTGCACATTGACAAACATCTGTTTCCTTTTTAAGTGGCAAAGATTGCTCTGTTTATTTTTACCCCACACAGAGACTATCATAATGCCTACCATCAAACAGGAATTCAACATATACTCTTGGGTGAATTATCTACCTGTATGTTATCTGAGATCATAATGCAATAGGTTGGAAAAGAAAACTGAGAAATTTATTTCAGCAAGTCACAAATCTCCCAATTGAGAAACTTGAGTTAAAAAGAGTAAATTTCCTTGATATAGGCACATTTCCTTGATATAGGCTTTAATTAAAAATTCATTGATGGGACACCTGGGTGGCTCAGCTGGTTGAGCGTCTGACTCCTAATTTCGGCCTAGGTCATAATTCCAGGGTCATGGGATCAAGCCCTGTGTTGGGCTCTAGGCTGAACATGGAGACTGCTTAAGATTCTCTCTCTCTCTCTCTCTCTCTCTCTCTCTCTCTCTCTCTCTCTCCCCCCCCCGTCCCTCTCCCTTGCGCTCTCTCTCTCTCTCCCTCTGTCCCTCTCCCTTGCGCTCTCTCTCTCTGTCGCTATCTCTAAAATTAAAAAAAAAATCAGGGCGCCTGGATGGTCAGTTGAGCGTCCGACTTCGGCTTAGGTCATGATCTCGCGATTTGTGCATTTGAGCCCCGTGTCAGGCTGTGCTGACAGCTCGGAGCCTAGAGCCTGCTTCAGATTCTGTGTCTCCCCTTCTCTCTGCCCCTCCCATGCTCATGCTCATGCTCTGTCTCTCTGTCTCTCAATAATAAAGAAACATTTAAGAAAATTAAATTAAATTTAAAAAATTCATTGAGACATCTTATTGAGTAGCTATGTAAAATATAAACATGGTTTGCTATTTAAGAAACAAGTGTGCAAACAGTTTGACTTAACATGTCACTATTACTTTTGGATGGAACTCATTACCTCAGATGATAAATTGCAACTTGCTGACTAAAGAAGGAATCAAGTCTTCAACAGGAAGTTCTTCAAGATTGGTGGCTATTAAAAATAGCCCATAACCAAACATTTTGTATATAACATACAAGAAATGCAGACAGCATCATCTTTTTCACTTAAATAGAACTTAAGTTAATCAATTTTTTAACATAAGCAAACATCATAATGATAAATCCCCCCATCACTTTCGGACAACGAGACTGGCACTCTTCTACAAAGCTCAATGAGCTACACTTCACATCTTCTCCCCCTTTTTTTTTCTGTTGCCTGGAGAATCAGATACCAGTATTTAAGGAGCCAGCCAGTCTGATGACTCAGCTCGTAAAACAATGTGTGGCCACAAAGATGATGTTTATCCAGGAGCATCCTGGAGGCTCTTGCTACTGAAGTCGGTGAGCAGTAGGCAAGTGGTACACAATGCTCAGTCTCCCAAGAGTTTCTGGCCATGGTGCAAGAGCAGCATTCGCTTCCTTCTCTCATGGTTGATCTCATCAGATACTCTGTCCAAGCAGAATGGTGGGAAATTTTCAGAGAAATGCAGTGGTAATAGAGGCAAATTTAAGCAGAGTACAGATGATGGTGGCAAATCTAAGCAAAGTACGGGTGATGGTAGACTTAGCTCTGCCTTCTCTTGATCAGGCAGTGCTTGCAACTAGGACTTATGCACATAAACAGCCCAGGGGCAGGTGGATAGGAGGCTCAGAAACATTTGTTTCCCAAGTCATCTCTGCCCCACTGGGATCCTCTAGGAGTGAGTCTACTCTGGTTAATAGAGCATCTACAAAGCTAGTTTTCTTCATGGCAGAGAGATGCACAAGCATCCCCAAAAGCAACACCCCAAAGCAACACCTTTTTGGAACTCTCCTCTCAGGAGGCAACATTGGAGTAAAGGGCTAACAGAGTAGGTTAACACAGAACTGGCTGCCAAAGTTGGGGTCCTTTCAGGAAAGAGACCTAAGAGACTAAGAAGATATTATTAGTATTTTGCTTTAAATTTTGCTACATCTGAATATGTTCGCGGTGGGGAGGGGATAGGGAAGAGTGTGAAAAAGACAGATTAAGCAGTGCAATATTTCATTATTTTCCCTAAAATGACAAACTTTAACCATCTGTTCCTATTTTATCAACCCATTCAAAATATTATTAAAATGCAGATTCCCTGTGATTAACCAAGATTTTCAAATGAAAAATGCCCAAAACCTCCCTGATTTCAACCACTGGGACTGATGTGGTGCTCGTGGATGGGCTGTGTCTATCAAGCTCTACCATGAGAAGTACCCCCAGATATGTCACAGGCTCTTCAGGACTCCCTGCCCACTCAAGACTTTGAGATACCCCAAGACAGTGCCATGCTATATTATTTTTGGTGTTCTTAGTGCCTAGCACACAGGATTTGGCACACAGTAGGTGCTCAGTAAATATTGCTTGAATGAATACATTAGCAAATGAGTGTTTTTATTTTCCCAGAAATGTATATCATTGTTCCAAAATGGGTTTTGTTTGTTTGTTGTTTGTTTCTGGCCAGGAAAAAGGGAGGAGAAGGCATGAAAAACAAATACCCCACAGGAAGGAAGGGCAAGTAGATAGAAACTTGGCATTACTTAGTTCTCCTTTCCCTTCGGGGGAAATAACTGTGCCCTTGAATTTCTGCACTCAGTCACCAAGGAGGAATTGAAATTAAAAACCTTGGAGAGTAATTAGCAACAAAACGTTCTAATGTCAAGAAGTGAATTTTATGGGACCATATTTGTAATATTAATTGGGCCTCTGCGTAGCCAAATGGTGAAATTATTGCTCCAATACAAATAGGCCCAAAAGAGAAAAACAGCCCAAAATAGCATAGATATTGCAAATCAGGACAGAGGTAATTTCTCTACACATAAAAAGCAACCAATTGCAATGTCTTCACTAATTCACTTGAGTTAAGTGCAAAACAAAGCCTGTTTGGTGTAGCACCACCTACTTTATCTCTGAATTGCTATGTGGCCAGAGCTAGAAAGGGAACCTTCATTCCCACCAGTTCCTTATACTTTTCACCTTGAGGTGTGGAAAATCTTAATCAGTCACCAAATAATTATTGAATACCTGTTATGGACCAGGTCCAGAACAGAAGTTGTTGATAGTTTTTCCATTACAGAGTTTGCCATCTTGTTGGGGAGTAGAAGAATTGAATCAATTATTCACACAAGTGAATCTCTAATTAGAGACATAAGTACTAGGACAGAAGAGTACAGTGTACAAAGGGAGCATCTACCAAGGGGCCTGACCTAGTTTGGTAAATCAGGGAAGACTTCCTGGAGGAAGTGGTGTTTAAACTGGAAACTGACAATGCAGACAAATCAGCCAAGTAAAGAAGGAAAGTGTTCTAGGCAGAGGGAGCAGCATTTAGGGAGGGAGGTCTGGTGAAGAAGGAACTTGATGTATCTGAGGAATGAAAAGGCAAATGGGACCAGGATGTGATAAGTGCAAGCAAGAGGAGAATGGGGAGAGATGTGGCTGGTGTGGGAAGCAGACCAGGTTCTGGGGCCTTGCTGGGTCCCATGATATTGGGGGTACCAACAATTACCAGGCCTTGGATCAGAAGCAGAGATGAGAGACAAGAGTAAGACCAAGCCCTAAGATCAGGCTCCTCAAGGAGATCCTGGTCTTATTGGGAGAACAACCAAGGCAAAGACCCATCCCCTTAAGTACTGGGCTCAAAGGCACACTCCCCAATTCTTGGATCACCCAACAGAGGCTATGGAGAACTACTCTTCACCCAGGACCACGCTGGGCTTCCTTCTCTCCTGGTCAAGCCAATCCTTCCCTGATTCTCACGATGGCACAACCAAACCTAGCTTCAGCCCTCATTTCTAGGCTCAGAGAGGAAAAGCAGCTTGCCTCCTGTCAGAGCCAACCCTCCAAAGTCCAGGAGGGTCTCTGCCCCCCTTCTTCAACTTTGATCTCAACACCTTGCTCGTCACCTCCAGCCCTGCCCATGCTAAAGTTTTTTAGAGAAAGAATATCACCAAGCATCCCAAGAAACAACTGGCCCTAAATCTAATCAGGGACCATTGCTAATCTCTTCCTCCAGGAACATGTATATAGTAGAGGATGAAAAAAAAAAAATGTTTGAGGAACTGTCTCTAGAGAATACACCTTGGATGTGTACTTGGAACATGCAGGACCCTGACCTGTAGGACCAGCACTCTCTCTGTTGCCACTGAGGAAGAGCAACTCTAAGAAATGGAGACTATTTTCTTCTCCAGTTAGCAATGAGGTTGATGGATCAGAGTTTATAAAATGCAGTCATGAATTATGGAAAGATAAGGATAATGATCACAACCCAGAAACCTGCCATGCCAGGATCCATGGCAATTTTCCATGAGAACTTGTCACCATGTGGCCCTACTGAAACCACAACACACTCAGCCTGCCCCAAACCCAACCTGTCATTCTTGGGCTTTTTCAAGTTTAAATGACCTAGTAGCAGCAAATAGAATTTGAAGTCTCTGCGTTCACATCCAGCTCCAGACATTTCCCAACTGGGCGATCCCAGGCAAGTAGCGTCATCTCTCTGACCCCAGTTTCTTCCTCTGTCAAATGGGAATAATAACAGCTTATGTGTCAGGATGATTAGGAGGATAATGCCTATGAAGCTCTCAACACAGAGTCTAGCACAGGGCAAGTGTTTGCTCAACATTGGAACCTCACTCCCCGCCCCATCAGCTCCAATTGCTGCCCAGAAACACTGGGTCTCCTTGCCTTTGTGGAATCTGCTTCTCCTTAGAGCCAGCCTGTGATTCAGTCACCCCCATCCAGCTGGGCTGGCCTCCCGCGTCCGCCTCTCACCAGCCAGCACTTAGCTCAGCACCACCTTCTCTCTATCTAACACCAAAAGGTATTGATTTCCCTGATCTATTTCCATGATGCAACACCTTTAAAAGCCACATATTCCCTTCACTTTTCCTCCATGATCATCCCATACCCTGCTCATAGCTAGTTTCCCTAGAGCCACAGGGTCTTCAGCTGCCAAGGCTTAGATCGATTTCATTTTGCACTGGTTTAAAGGTCAAACATGAATTTTTCCCCATTATTGTACTGTGTCTTGTCACACAGACTCTCTCTGTTTCATGCATTAGTCACAGTCTTTCTATCAAATTAAATATTCCTCGGTGGTTATTTTTAGAGAAATCTTTTTCTAACTCTACGTGGTGCAATGATGTGTGTGCACCCACAGCTCTGGGATCCAGGCATTACCAGGTGGGCTCCAAATTGTGTGAGGGCTCAGATTCCTCTAGAAAGCAGCAGCCAGCAGAGCAGTGGAGTTTGTGACCTGGCTCTGTCCATGGAATCCCCTGCCCAGCCGAAAATAATTAATCCCCTAGGCCTTGGATGATCCAATCATTCATCAGTCTGGTAAAGGCCCAAAGTAGGCTCTTAGCACAATTGTGGGTTGAGCAAAGCGTGTATGTAGCACCCCAACTGCTTATTTATTTCTCTTCTCACTCCTAGTACAAGGGCACCGGGAGTAATTGTGTCCCCACACCCTGCACCCTCATGGAAGCCTGCTCTGAGGAAAGGCAGCCTGAGTGAATGGCAGTGGTTACATCCCTGCCTACACCTATAGGACTTCCATCTACTCACGCTAGCATCAATGGAGAAATGAAGCCCTCAGAACAGAACTGCAGACCTCACAGGGGTGGGTGTGCATGAAGAAGGAGGGGCTTTCTGAGAGCCAGTTCTCTTTACTCACTTGAAGGCACTGTGAGGATCAGAAGCTGTGCACACTTCACCTTAAGGAGCTCACAGTGGAGTAGAAGCAACCAGACCCACAGAAAGTGACTAAATAATAATTCAAGACAGAATTTAGTACTTCTCCCTGAGGTATGGACTGTGGGGAAAGGGGTGGATTTCTCGTTCCTGATGCTCCTTTCCTGATGCTGGTCTCCACTGGCTGTGATCCCTGGGCCTCACTCGCCAGAGCAGTGATGCTAGAGGGATGGGAGGAGGGAGGAGGTTGGCTGAATCTTGGGCTCAGTTCACAGGTCCAACTGGTCTCACAGTAAACTGCTTCCTGCCCCCTTCCACCAGCCTTCATCAATGAAGAAGGTGATGCTTTACCCTCCATCTGGGTTTTATTTCTCAACTCCTTCAGAAGTGGGATGGGGGAAAGGGGACTACTTATTGTAATCTACAGAGAGCCCATGTAGATTACAAGTGCTACAGATGTTCAAAGGCAGGGAGACCAAGTAGACTGGAAAAATCCAGGAAGACTTGACTAAGGAGGCAAGGTCTTCAAGGATGAGTCTAGTTGAACATGGCTCAGGAGTAAAGAGGCACTCTTGCTGGAGATCTTATGAACTAAGGCAGAGAGAGAAGCAGTAGTAAAGATGTGGGGGAAGCAGCAACGAAGCCAGTGTGACCTTGGGTCACACTTGGGTCACACTTGAGTCTGAGATTTCCTTGGGAGAGGTGGCAGGTGGATGGAGGCAGATGACAGAGAATTCCTAGCAGTCAGTAGAGACTAGATTGGTCAGTCAGTCAAGGCATGTTGCCCAAAGGCTCTGCCAGATCCAGGGGAAGTGGCTGGGGGCAGAGTTGAGGATGGCTTAGAGGAGAAAGTACAGGGCAGGCTGAAAGGCTGCAGTGACTATTCCACGGTTCCCTGATATTAGGATGTGGGTCTAACCTGGAGAATTGGCACTGAAAACTGGGCAGCCAGGGCCTCATGAGGCCTTCAGGAGAAAGAATGTGACCACAAAAACTGGCTGGTGAGTGAGGGGGAGACAGTCTAAACAGACAGACACAAAACTTTGTGTCTACAAAATTTTGACCTTAGATCACTACAGTGGGTGAGGAAAGCCCTGGCAGGGCCTGTTGAGCCACTGGGAAAGCCACACTAGGTCACTTTGATAGGATCTCCTCTCCCAATGAGGGAAAATAGAACAAATGGAAATTGAGTAAATGAACAAATGGAAAAATGAGCATCCTCTCTAACCATCAAAGAAAGACAGATTGAAGCTACAAGGCCCCTTCTTTGGTCCATCAAATAACAAGAAAAAAAAATTAAATGACAGTGCGCAGGCAGTCAGGTATGTGAGAGCAGTCTGCCTCATGTAGTATTTCTCACTCGGGTGGCTCTAGTTGACCCCCCAATAAGGCAAGTGAGTATCACAAACCCACAAATATTAATTCTGTGAAAATGGATCAAGGAAAAGCTTCATCCACATAGATATTCACTGCAATACTGTCTGTATATTGGAAGCAACCCAAATGACCACAGGTAGGGCATGAATTTACTGAACATGGGGCATTACCCCCTTGCAGTTTTATGCAACCATTAACAACAATGAAAGCCATATATCCACATGGAGAATATCTATTACATAACATTCAGTGAAAAATAATCAGGCCCCAAATTCTGTTCATAGCATAGTTATAATTATGCAAGAACAACTGCATGTAGAAACAAACCAGAGTAAAATATACCCAGAAGTAAACCTTTCCCTCTTTTCTGCAATTCCCCAAAGAGTATATGTTGCTCTCAGGACAAACTTACCTGTACAAAGCAGTGCAGCTTTCTCAGAAAACAAAACACAGATGCGGCACATGGAACTGGGCCACACTGCTGCCCTGCACCCCAGGGTCCACTTTCCACCCTCCTTAGAGCTCATCCCTCCTGGTGATGAGCATGGAGGAGTTCTTGAAGCTGGGCTTTCATGACAGAGAGCCAGGGACAGCACTGAGCATAGATTCCTGTGCTTCATCCTCTCTTCCCTCCCCAGGGTGTCTTATCTACTCATCTACACTGGCTGGCCCGGCCCCTGACTTCCAGAGCACAGAGCCGATTTTTCTTTTTCCCCCTGGCCAGTGAGGTCTCTTAGCAGACACCTAGAGCCCTGCAATCCTCCTTACTGACTGCTTGGACAAGGCTGCCACCCCCCTTCACTGCATTCACTGCCTCCTTTTCCCCTATCTACAGCCCCCATCTCTCCAGCTGGGCTTCAAGCTGTATCACCCCACTGAGGTGCCCAGGTGAAGGCCACCAAAGATGTCCGTGGTGGAAACTGTGATGTTCTCTCTCTGTCCTTGTCCCACTTTTCCTGCTTAGGAGCATCCAACACAGTAACCATCCCTTTCTTGGAACACTTGCTTCAAGAGAAGCAAAAGGTTCCAAAAACCTTACTCTTGGTTTTCCTCCTACCTTACTGCTTTCCCAGTTCTTTCAAGTTTCCTGGGCCTCTGCCCCAAGATTGTCTCCTTTTCATCCTCCTCCACAATCTCCCCTTTCTTGTCTGGTCTTGTGGCTTTGGATCCAATCTAAGTCTAATGTCTCCCAAAAGCTGTGCCCCCTAGCTCCATTACTTGGGCAGACCTCCTGACACCTTGGATGTCTTAATAGTACCTTGAAATGACAGTGGCCAAAGCTGCACACCCAATGTCTCCTCCTCTCAAGAGGCAGCAGATCCATCACCCCAACAGCTCACAATAATGCTAGCTGTCATTCTTGGTGCCCCTTTCCTTCCCCCACATCCATTGAGTGGTCTCACGTCCAATGACTCTAACTCCAAATATATCTCAGATCTCCCATCGCAGACCAAACCACACCCTTTCTCACTCAGAATTCTACAGCCTTTTGTTGGTCTCCCTGCTTTCACTTTGCTCCTACAATTCTTCTCAGGCAGCCAGAGGATTTTTTTTTTAAGTGTAAATCACAGCATGTCATTCCTCCAGTCAAAAGAATGGCCTCCAGAGAAACAAAGCCTCTACTCTGTTCTCGCTACTGCTATTCTACATTGTATTAGAAGTCCCAGACAGTGTACAGGCAAGAAATATAAAGGCATAAAGATTGGAAAGGAATAAGTAAAGCTGTCTTTATTCACAGATAACATTATTGTAAATGTAGAAACCTACTAGAGCTAATATGTAAATTTAGCAATGCCACAGAATATAACATTAATACATAAAAAATCAATTGTGTTTTCATAAACTAGTAACCAACTATTGGGAAATTTAAATTTTTTTTTAATTCTACTTATAATAACATCCAAAAACTGAAAATACTAGCAGTTAATGTAATGCAAGATGTGCAAGACTATAAAATATTGCTGAGAAAAAAAAATGTAAAAGACCTAAATAGAAAGATATGCCATGTTCATGGATTGAATGTAATCAAGACAATATGGTATTGGCAGATATGTAGACAATCAGGTGATGGACAGAAGATATTTGAGTCCAGAACTACACCCACACATATATAGTCAAGTGGCTTTTGATGAGTGCCATAGCAGTTTGACAGGGAAAGAAATACTTATTTTTCTTCAAGAAAAATATAAACCTCAACTCTAAGCTCCTACCACATTCAAAAATCAATAACAGGTGGATCATGGCCCCAAATGTAAAAGCTAAAATTATACAGATTAAGGGGGGGAGAAAAACATAAAAGGATGTTCATGACCTTGGAGTAAGTGAAGATTTCTTAGAGAGGACATAAAAAGCACTAATCATAAAAGAAAAAAATGATATCTTGAACTTCAAAAGAACTAAAAGTTCCCACTCATCGAAAGCACCCATTGGGGTGCCTGGGTGGCTCAGTCGGTTAAGTAACCAACTTCAGCTCAGGTCATGATCCCATGGTCTGCAAGTTCGAGCCTCACATCTGGCTCTGTGCTGACAGCTCAGAGTCTGGAGCCTACTTCGGATTCTGTGTCTCCCTTTCTCTCTGCCCCTCCCCCTCTCGCACTCTGTCTCTCTATATCTGAAAAAATATATAAATATTTTTTTTTAATTTTTTAAGCACCCATTAAAAAAATGAGTAGATAGGGGTGCCTGGGTGGCTCAGTCAGTTAAGCATCCAACTTTGGCTCAGTTCATGATCTCATGGTTCATGTGTTCGAGCCCTGCGTTGGGCTCTGTGCTGGCAGCTCAGAGACTGGAGCCTGCTCCCAATTCTGTGTCTCCCTCACTCTCTGCACCCCCCTCAAAAATAAATAAACGTTTTTTTAAAAAGTAAAATGAGTAGCTAAGCCAGGATTAGATAAGCCAAAACACTTCCAACATCTATATATGACAATGGATGTGTATCCAGAATATATAAAGAACTACCGTAACTCAATAATAAAAAGGCAAACAACCCAGTGTTTGAGAATAGGGTAAATACTTGAACAGATTTACAATTGGCCAATAATCACATGAAAACATCATCAATCATTAGAGAAAGGCAAACAACGAAAAACCACAATGAAATACTATGCATCCATCAGAATAGCTACAATAAAAAGGACTGATACCACCAAATGTTGATGAGGTTGTGGAGCCATCAGAAGTCTCATAAATTGCCGGGGGAACATAAAAGGATACAACCACTTTTGAAATCTGGCATTTCTTAAAAAGTTAAATATATACTTAATGTATGTCGAGAAATTTCACTTCTAGTTATTTACTAGCCATTTCAGTCCTAAATATTTACCCAAAACTGAAGTGCCTGGGTGGCCTAGTTGGTTAAGTGCCTGACTTCAACTCAGGTTATGATCTCACGATTCATGGTGTTTGAGCCCTGCGTATGGCTCTGTGCTGACAGCTCAGAGCCTGGAGCCTGCTTCAGATTTTGTGTCTCCCTCTCTCTCTGCCCCTCCCCTGCTCGCTCTCTGTCTCTCTCTCACAAATAAATAAACATTTAAATAAATAAATAAATAAATATCTACCCAAAAGAAATGAAAGCAGATGTCCATATAAAGATGTATATGTGAATGTTCATAGCAGCTTTTTTTCATAGTAACCAAAAACTGGAACAGCCCAATAACCATCAAATTGTGGTATATTCATAAAAGGGATATTACTCAACAATAAAAAGCAAAGAACTACTAATGCAACAACACAGATAAATCTTGAAAAGAAGCAGAAGATGCCAGACACGAAAAACTACATACTCGCATACTTGTGTAATCCCACTTAAATGAACTTCTAGAATAGGCAAAACTTACCTATGGTGATAGAAATCAGATCAGCATCTGTGATGGGGGACTATTAGGCACTTTCTGAAGTGATGGAAATGTTCTATATTCTGACTAGAACCCTGGTTACATGAGTATATGCATTAGTTTAAAATAATCTAAGTTAGCAGGCTCAGACCCACAAATACAGAAAACAAACTGATGGTTGCCAGAAGGAAGAGGGTACGGGGCAGGCAAAATGGGTGAAGGGGAGTGGGAGATACAGGCTTCCAGTTATGGAATGAGTAAGTCATGAGAATAAAAGTCACATCACAGAGAATATAGTCGATGGTACCATACTAGCATGTCTGGTGACATAGTGTAACTATGCTAGTGGTGAGCATAGCATAACGTATACCAAAGTTGAATAACTATGTTGTACATCTGAAACTAATGTGACATTGTACGTCACAAAACTATATTCAAATGTTTAAAAATTATTTTTAAAAAGTTAAACCTCTTGGGGGTGTGTGGGTGGCTCATCAGGTTAAGCATCCAACTCTTGATTTCAGCTCAGGTCATGATCTCACAGTTGGTGAGATCGAGCCCCACTTCAGGCTCCATGCCAACAGCAAAGAGCCAGCTGGAGATTCTCTCTTCCTCTCTCTCTACCCCTCCCTGCCCCCCTCCCCCTCAAAATAAACAAACATTTAAAAAAGTAAACCTCTAGAGTGGGAGAGAGCCAAAGCATAAGAGACTGTTAAAAACTGAGAACAAACTGAGGGTTGATGGGGGGTGGGAGGGAGGGGAGGGTGGGTGATGGGTATTGAGGAGGGCACCTTTTGGGATGAGCACTGGGTGTTGTATGGAAACCAATTTGACAATAAATTTCATATATTAAAAAAATAATAATAAAAATAAAAATAAAAATAAAAAAAATAAAAAAGTAAACCTCTTAAAAAAATAGAAAAAAATGTGTATGTCTTTAAAATATTATTAAAATATAAATATTTCAATAAATAAATATTTTAAAAATAAAATATGACTTAGATTTACACTTAAGATTTCACTTTATATAAACTATAATGCAGAAACACACTTTGGAAGCTACTTGCTTGACCAGAACAGTGGCCAAATGACAAACCTACAGACTGTTCTTGGAGCCCATCACAGACCCAGTGCTACTCCTTGTATAGTTTCCATAGCTCCATCTCAGACATGCTCTGAAAGGTTAGATAAATCAGGCTTGGGAGCATATAGCATGTATTTGACCTGCTTCATTCATCAGATCAAGGCCAGGTCTTAACTTCTGGGCTCAGAAATCTGGCCTTAGAGAGCAGGAGTAGGTATGGATCTGTGCTTGGGGAGCTGGACCAAGACTGCCAGGAATGGACTGGAGCAGGGGGATGAATGCTTTCCCTCCTTGGGCCTAGAACCAGGTGGTAACCTCAGGGTTTGTCTTGTGCTTGGGAGGTGATCCTTGGCCCTCACCAGTATGAAGCTCTCTCATCCCTGCCAACTGGTCCTGTGGGCAGGAGGTGGGAGAATGCAACACCCAAGGCCTGAGGGAAGACTTAATTTCATGTGTAGCCTTTGGAGAAGAGAAATCCATCTCCTGCTCCCTCCCTCTACTCTCTCTTTCTTTCAGGCTGGCTCCCAACACTATTTTCCCCTGGCTCCCTGAGCCCCAAGCTTTGACTCTTAGAAATCCTTGGGAGTAAATGGCACACCACCCTCAGTGTCAGAGGCCTTGGCAAAGCATGGGAGCCTCTGGATTCCTAACTTCCCCTCTCAGAGCAGGTCCTCTTCTCAGAGCAGATGCCACCTTCCCTCCAGACCCTTCTCCTCTCCCCACACTAGAAATAGTCCAGAGCCCCCCACTCCCTCCAGTTGAGCTAGACTATCTCAACTCTTGGGGCAGCAGACTCCCTGGTTATGGTGTTTTCTCTTATGTTCTCACATTGAATCCTCTCAAGAACCCTGTGAGCATCCTTGTGGCTGCTTTATGGGCAAGGAAACTAAGATTCCAAATCAGGGAAGAGCCTTGTCCAAGATCACAGGCAGCAGCCAGCCCCAGAGCTGCAGGTGTTTCCTGACACCAAAACCCCTTCTCTATACCAGGAAAGAGCAGTGACCAGTCTTCCAGGGGCTGGCCTACTGTAGAACCTGGAATAGGCAGTGCTGGACCAAGCACTGTGACATCCATGGGGAGAAGACTGGAGGCTGTGGAAGATACTCTGGGGGAAGAGGGCAGGAGGGGAGGCTTTCCCCTCTCCCACCTCCATCCAGGTCAAGGATGTGGCCCACATCTTGTCTAGATGGAGAGAGAACCCCAAGAAGGGAGAATGATAGTGGCCCTTGGCATTGGCAACCATTGGCCAGTGAGAGAGCACTAGGCGTGGCCAGCTGAGGCTAAGAGCCCCAAACCAAGCTAAGTAGTGGTATCACTCAAGGAGCTGGTAGTAAATGTAGGTGCCAGCCAGGCTGAGGCAGCTTCTCTTCTCTGGAGCTCCCACCTTGAAGGAGGCTACAGGGAGCAGTCATGCCTTCAGCTGGAGAGCAAGGACTCCAGATCAAACAGGCATGTCTTCCAAAATTTCCACAGCTGCAGCCCTCTCTGTCCTCAAGGCACAACCAGGAAATCCCTTATATGTCCAGCCTTCCGGCAGTCCCAGTCCTGGGCGTGGCAGAGAGAGGGACATCAGCAGCCAGCCCAGGAGCTGGAGGTCTCAGACTCAAAGAAGCTCCCTGCATAGGGAAGCCCCACCCTTCAGGCCTCCAGGCTTAGGCCGCTGCCTCCCAGCATGCCTAGGACCAGCCTTCCTGCACACCTGCCCTTCTGTGCATGCCCCCGGCAGAGCCCCTTACCTCTTGCTCCCAGTGCTGAGCACTGATACTCCTCTCACATGAAGGCCTATGGAAATGAAGACTAAATGAGAGTCATGGCAAGTTGCTGACAAGGTCCCATTTAAGAGCAAGCGAAAAGAGAAAACAGCTCTGCAGAGGAAGGTGGACACCAGGAGGACCTGAGAGAGAACTCTGAGGCCAGAGAAGGGAAGCTGGCAAACCAGAGGACAGGGAGGCTGGACATGTGGGAGCAGGCAGTCTAAGTTAAGAGGCTGGCTTATGAGCCTCAGCTTTCTCATTTATAAAATAGGAATGAAATACAATAAGGCGCTTTCCAGCCCTGACCTTCTCAGATCCTATCTAGAACTGCTCCCAATGCTGTGTCTGAACGACACGTGTATGGACTTTCACTGTTCCTGGATCCACTCCCATCCTTGGAGGGTGGCTAGGTTTGGCCGATCCAGGAGGGCACACATGGAGCTGAGAAAGTACAGGGCCCCAAGAGGCACCACTTGCCCTCCAGGTAATAGGACTCTGAGGAGAAAACATCAGAAGCCCTAAACCCACAAGCTCTTCTAGGTCCCCCTCATCCTGATGCCCTCCTCCCCACCCCCAACTTTATGGCCATCTCCAGGGAGCCTTCCTTTGTCCACAGCTCCACTACTAACCTTCTGTGTGGCATTGCATGAGTCAGCTGACCTCTGACCTCCTTCCTCCCAGAGGACAGAACCTGGCCTCCTGTCTTTCTCCTAAACCTCCTCCCACCCACTGCATCTTTGCCTCCTCCAGGCAGCCCTCCCTGCTTCATTTGGGCAGGATTTATTCCACAGAATTAGCTGAGAAAACCCGCCTGACTTCAAGAGCCACAGAAAGAAGAAAATCTTCCAGGGCTAGGCATAGGAGATGGGGTACCTGTCCTGAGAAGAATACCTTGGGGTCCCCTCATCCCTTGGCAGTGTTCCCAGCCCAGGCTGGAGGCCTGCATTGACTCAGGAGCTGGAGAGAGGAGGGCCTTCTCTTCTCCTGGTTGAGATTATGGTGTGTAACTGTTGCTGAGAATCTCTGAAAACCCCTCACCCCAGGATCTGACACCTGAACAGTCACATAACTCTAATAAGAGTGAACCCCGGTTACAGGAGCTCACTGATTGGAAGCAAGCTCCTCTCTCCTGGGCCCAGAGGGCAGCACCCTATCTCTACAGAATCTGCCTCCAGAGTTAAGTGCTGTCTTACTGCTTCTTATCTTTAAAGAAACAGACACGGGCACTGACTTTGCTGATGTTAACAACACCAGCAAGCTTTATGTCCACAGTTTAGTGGATCCAAATGATTGCCAACAATTAGATATTAACTCTGTCTCAGGAGCTCATATTCTATTTGTAGAGTCAAAGGCAAGGTGAGGGCTGATTCACATCTGTCTGAGCTGTCCTGAGCCAGATCCTATTCTTGATGGTCATTGGCAGAGCCTAGAGAAAGACACCTCCAAAATTCCAATTTCCTGGTGTTCCATAAGGCTGCCCACACACTCACTTCTGTACAAGGAAGGCTGACCTAGAATAGTACTCTCCAGGCACATTATGCTAATTTTTCCTCCTCAGATACTTGAAGATCTTTTCAGCCCCAGGGCCTTTGCACTTGCTAGTCTCCCTTTTTGGGATGCCTTTCCTCCTGCTCTTTTTTTTTAAATTTGTTTTTTGTTTATTTTTGAGAGAGACAGAGCACAAGAGGGGGAGGGGCAGAGAGAGAGGGAGACACAGAATCTGAAGCAGGCTCCAGGCTCTCAGCTGTCAGCACAGAGCCCAACACAGGGCTTGAACTCACAAACTGTGAGATCGTGACCTGAGCCAAAGTTGGTTGTTTAACCAACCGAGTCATCCAGGTGCCCCTCCTCCTGCTCTTCTTATAGCCAACTTCTTGTATTCCTCCTTAGCTGAGTGTGCCCTTCTCAAAGACCTTCCCTGACTCCCCTATCCCTGTCACCCCACTTTGGCTGTGAGCTCTGTCATTAAAGAAGGAGTTCCATCTGCTTAGCTTGCTCCTGCCAATAGTCCAGAGGGCTTGCCCACATTAGGCACTCTGGGTTAGCTCATCCCCTCATCTGGCTGGTGCGGTGACCAGACTTGTGCCCCCACAGGAATCCTTAATGACCCTGTGAGAAGGAGTTCTCTGGACCTGCCTGGTTGCCATTGCACAAAGCTTCCTCTACCTCATGTGTCTCCCCCCCACAGCCCTGGCCAGCCCCTCTGCACAACCCATTAGGCTCTGGCCTGGCAGGAATGTTCAGAGACAGAAAGATGTCCCGAGGATAGGTGGGCAGCTCAATCAGACAGGAGCTCTGACTGCAGCGTTTCCCAGGAAGATAGTCTCCTTTCTAAAGGCTTTTAGCTTGAGACTCAATACTTTCCTGTACACCATCATACCCCACAGTCTCTTGTGTGAGGTGACATTTTTCAGGACCTATAGCATGCTGAGAGCTCTACAGGGCTCTGTGCCTTCCCTTTCACAGTCTCATAGGCTAGGGGACAAGTGTCACTTGTCCACATGGGTTCAGGGAAGTTAAGACAGTTGTCCAAGGTCACAGAGCAGAGCTGGGAGGATACCCCAGGCTGCACAACCTGGCCCAACTTCCATCTAATCCTCAGGAAAGTGCCCTGACCTTAAGCCACCCTGAGAGGGGACCGGCACTCCCTTCCCAGGTTCAGAGGTTAGAGGGCATAGGAAGTGATCCTCAAGAGCCCTTCCTCTGGCAGCCAGGGGCACAGAAGACCAGCAGAAGGAAAGGACAGGCTTGTGACACCTCAGCCAGGCCAGGTCAGGGAAGGAATCAGCCAGGGTTGGGACTCTTTGGGCAAGGACAGATTTCCTCTTAGGGAGGTTTTTATAGAGCCCCATACTTCCAGGTTCTGACCTGGCCCTGCCACATACCACATATGGGAAGCTGGTACTCCTCAAACTTCAGTGACTTTGCCTGCAAGATGAGCATAACCTCTGCCCAAGAGGGCTAACGGAGAGACAGAAATTAAAGGAGATCTTATATGAGACATTCCAGGCACATTCTAGGTGCTCAAAACATGGGCTGAAAATGGGACTGGAAGGCTAGGCCCAGAGCTGGGAAGCCCAGCCCCCTCACTCACTTGGCCTTTCCATGGCAGGCCCTGAGACCTTCCATGCACCCCCAACAGCCCAGGTTGGGAGACATGGCCCATGAACCAAGGTCTCATCAGCTGGAAGTGAAGGTGTACTGGGGAGTGTCTCGACACTGGGGAGCCGCTCCAGGGGGTGGCTGAAGGATTCACCAGGTTCCTGCACAGAGAATCACGGCCAGGTCTGAGGGCTGATCAGTTTGCTGTGAACACAGATGAAGCCTGGGGGTGGGGATGGGGGTGTAATCTGCTTTATCCACACTGTCCCTGCAGCAGAAGCAGGTTTTTTGGGATAAGGAAGGCTCCCCAATGCCACCTCATCCCCATTACCTCTTCTTTGTCCTTTCTCTGAACTCCCCACAAGAAAGAGGAAAATAAGCCTGCCTATAAGAGCCATGATCACAGGTCACCACTGCTTCCCCCTTAGCACTTGGCTGGAGCCCACCAGACAGTGCAGGCAGCTGCTTCCTGCTTGTCCTCATGGAGTCTGGCCTCTATGAGGACGGGGATAGTGGAGCAAGGACCATCTTGAAGATAGTTTGCCATTTCAGAGCCCAGTCATGGACTTTGGCAAGCCACTTAGCCACTCTGAGCCTTGGTTTCCCATCTGTAAAATGGGATTGCAATGCCTATCTGCAGGATTTGAGATACATTTTATTTGTCTCTGGTTCAGTGGTCAATAAAAATGTTTTAACCATGTAAACTCTTGTTCAAATTACATCTCAGGAGAAACTCCAGTACACAAATCATCTCTGTTGGAAGCAGGGGTGGAGGGCCCTAGGACCCCTCTACCACATCCTGAAGACCCAGAGAACCAGGTGTCAAAAGATCTGGCCCCTGACAAGCAACACAGGAGCCACCTGAAAATGCCACAGCAGAAAGAGGAGGTGGACAGGTTGTTTGATAAACTATCATCAAAAGCTGTGCGTATCTCTAGGGGAAGCACATGTGGATGTGGGGAGGGGAGGATACATGAGATTGCTCTGGGCGTGCTAAGAGGGGGAAGCTGCTACCAGGTGCCCACTGCCTCATCCCTGAGGCCCCCACTCTGCCTTCCTGTAGGAGATGGGGTTTAAAAAAATGAAAGATCTCCTTGCCATGGTTGCCTCTCACCCACTAAACCTACTTGTTCTCCATTCTTCACACAAGCACATCCCATTCCTGCCTCACCTTGCCTCCCCCTCTACCTGCCAGCTGGAATGCCCTTTTCCAAAATCTTTGTCTCTCCAAATTCACATGTCACCACATCTGGGAATCCTTCCATGTTTGTCCCCAGCCAAAAGTAGTATTCCTTCCTCTGACCTTCTCCAGTATGAAAAGCAGTGACTAAGAGCTTGGGGCTCAGTTTTTCCATCTGTAAGGTGGGAATGTGAGGACTTAGATGCTCCATGTAAAGTCCCAGCACTGTGTGCCTGGCACACAGTAGGCACTCAATAAACAGCAGCTGTTCACTGTGATGTTGTAGCCTCCCCCTCCACCAGGGCAGGACCACAGCTCCTTCAGGCTCTGGCACACAGTAGGCATCTACTGAATGCTCACTCAGGTGACCAGCAGGTGGCTCCACACCCCAATTAACCTGCCCTGATCAACTACTCTGAGCCTCAGCAAACTGGTTCCCTGAGTTTCCAACTTTCTGACTCTCTAGCTGCTTTCTCCTGGTGATGGAAAACAGAGAAAGGGCAGAACTGGCAGAATCCTGGCACCTTGACATGTCACCTAGCAGACACTTGGGCAACATTGGTGACCAAGGCCTTTGGACTTGCTGTCCCTCTCCCCTTTTCCACCACACGTTGCCCACCCTTGTGAGGATTACTCCCATTTAAAAGATAAGAAAACCAAGACACAGCAAAGTGTGTGATCTGCCATCAACTGGTGGCAGCATGTGTGCCAAGGGCACAGAAAGGATCTGGCCCTACTTAATCAATGTCTCATTTTACTGATGAGGTTGGGGAACCTCAAAAAGTGGAACAGCCTTGCCCAAGGCCTCATGTAAACCAAAACTCAGGTGTCCTGGCTCTAAACTAAATAACCCAACCCCACCCTACCCCACTCGAAGGGAAGGAAGTGAACTTCCCAGACCCTTCCCTGGCTGCTGGCCTCAATTCCAAGGAGTGAACATGCTGAGTGCCCAGTGGGACAAAGGGAAGAATTTTATCCTGCTGGGTTTGAGGGCAGCTGTGAGGACCCACTAGAGATGCAAAGGCTCAGCCCAAGGCAGTCAGGTCTGGAGACAGCTACCCAGGGCCTATGCTTCCTCCCCATGCCTGCCAGAGAGAGTTTCAAGCAGGCCTGGGAGCACTGAGCCCCCTGCAGAGGTTGCGGCTGGCTGCATTTGAGGCTCAATTCTGACGCTGCACTGGAGGGGCTGAATCGAGGGTGGAGAGGGGCTGGTGTGGAATAGCAATGAACCAGCCTCCTGGAAGCCAGCCAGCACCAGGTTTGCAAGACAGAGAACTCTGCTGTCAGCTGGGTCAGGGGAAGCATCACTGGGAAGCAATCTCTCTCTCTCTCTCAACCTCTCTCTCTCTCTCTCTCTCTCTCACACACACACACACACACACACACATGCATTCATTCATGCACACATGTGAGTACACCTCTATGGATTCTTTATTGAAAGCTCCCAGGAAAACCACCACGCAGGCCAAGCAAATGCCTGTATCTGAACAGGCTGATGAGAACATGTGGCCACTTGGCTTTTTAGTTCACCTAATTCTACCTGTTAGACATTTGCTCCCATTTCACAGATAGCCACACTGAGACCCAAAGAGTATGACTTAGCCAGGCATCCAGCCTCCTAGCCCTGGCTTGTGAGACCTATACCTGATACCAGAGATCAAGGAGCCATGCTTCTCTTGGGCTCTTGAAAGTGGCCAAGTAGACATGGACAATCATTCCACCCTCTCCTTTGCTAACTACCTCTGCTGCACCCCCCTGGCCTAGTCACCCCCCGCCACTTCCCCACAACAGTGATGGGTGACATATGGCCAATAAAAATCCTTCCCTGGGTCTGGAGTGTAGGCACCTGGCAGATGCCTCCCCTCTGGGACTGCTAAAACCACAGTCTTAGCTGCCAAGAAGGCTATGCAGGCAGAAGATCAAGGCCAGCCCCAGGGAGAAGCACAGACAAGCAGAGCTGAGGGGCACAGAGTCCCTCTGTCCCCAAGACCCTGGTCCCTGCAATTCTGACTTCAATCCTATAAATTAATCAGGCACCCTCCTTAGCCACTGGTATGCATTAATCTCTTTGGCTTAAAAGGCCCTATGACACCTCCTTCTCAAGCCACGTCCTTTCTTCACAGATCATACTGAGCCTGTGATTCGGCACATATGTGTGATAGCTTATCCTTCTTCCTGATGAGTATAAATCTCCTGAGAGCCCTGTATGCAGCTTTCACTGCTGCTTTCCTTGCACCCAGCACGGGGGCTCAGGCACAGTGCATACTCAGCAACCAAGCAAAGGAGTCTGTCTGCAGCTCTTAAGCTTTGTGACTAGAAAGACTATCTGCCTTTGAATCTGGCCGGCATTTCACTGGGCAGAGTACACGAGGAGGGTTGGTCTGAACCACAGGTTCCGTGAGGCCCCCAGAATTCATCTGGGGAGCCCAGGAGCCCTTCAAAAGGGTGGGCCACCCTTCTTGAAGTCCAGGACTGGAACTGCAATTCAGAAAGCCCATATGATGCTGCTCTGGAGAGCAGGCTCTTGGAAATGAAACCCCATGGGTAGCAAAAGCCTGATTTTCTGGGCGGGAAGTCCCAGAGGTAGATTTGGGGCTGGGTTCCTTATCCCTCTGGCAACTTCAAGTATTTCTCTCCTTCCTGATGGCTAAGTATGCTAGGGTAGCACATGAGTGCTGGGCACTAGCCATGCACCAGGCAGCTCACTAAGCACTTCACACACAGCATTGGCCCGGATCCCCCAGATGACTCCCCAGGGTGGGTACTACCTCCTCACTGCAGTTGAGGAAATGAGGCGGGAAAGCTTGGGGACTTGTCCAAGGTCGCCAAGCTAGGAAGGAGTCTATATCTCAGGAGTGCTGGCTTCTCCCTGCCTTCTACCATCTTTCTCCCTCCTCCATACCCTGAGGGGACGGGAGGTGGAGGAGGGAGAGCTGCAGGTGCCAGATGAGCTCTTGGAAAACTGGGAGGTTTCAAGATAGGAGCTGAGGGAATATGCCAGAGTCAGCCCCCCCACCCCCCCCCCACCCCCGCCCAGGCTGCCCGCAAGGGCTCCCGAGGGCAGAGGGTGCTCTGCTGCCGGAATAGTCAAAAGACAGTCTCCAGCGTCCCGCCCCCTTCCCTCCCCGACATTCTCGCTGCCAAATGAAATCTGGCAGCTTCTGAAAATAGCTCAGTGCTGCAGCAGGCTCTCTGCCCGCCCTTCAGCAGGCTGGCATGCAGCTGGGGGTGGCCACTGTGGGCAGACGCTGGTGCACGCGGGGCCTGGGGGTGGGTGTCACACACACAGTGCACTGGGCACCCCAGAGCTGGTGGCATGAGACAGCTGCCATTCCTCCACTTCTCTGACCTTTCCAAGCCTGGAAAGGCCACAGTGGCCCTGGAGTCAGCCTGGCATGTTTACCAAGCCTGAAGGGGGTGCAGTCACTAGTAGGTGTGAGCAACTGCCCTTGGGCCACTTTTGTCCACTCGTAGACAGAGAAACCTAGGAACCAGGAGAAAATGCCAAAATGGTGTTTATTAATATCTAGATGTAAACCCCAGTGGTGTTTTCCTATCTGATGTGGTCTAGGGCTTCCCAGCCAGAGAGAGGGGTCAGGAACCAGGATGTGTATCAGGCACTTGTCAGGTCCATATCCGGCACTGAGAACCCTGAGGCTATTCTGGGCAGTGTGGGCCTGGTTAAACCTGGACCAGCAAGGAAGGTCCTCTCTTGTCCCACTCAGGCTGAAGCCAGGACCCAGAACCAGACCTTCTAAGCATCACTCAGCAGCCCTCTACTGCCTCAGGTCTGACCTGGAGTGTAGAAAGAGACTCCTGATTAACGGGAAGCCTCTTGGTCCTGTCCTCAGCCATCCACCCTCAAAAAAGTACACCAAGAGACAGTCCCTGCCATCAACCAGGACAAGGTGGAGGATGAACTGTTACAGAGAGAAGCTTTCCTGCCTGGGATCCGGTAAGCGGGTGGGGGCAGGAGAACTGTGCTGGCTTTTGTCACAGTGACAGTTTCCAAAGTAGAAAAGGGTTAAAAATACCTCCCACCCTCACCTGAGATGAGAAGCCCCTCTTTGGGTAAGGGGTAGTAACAGGATCACTAGGCCCAGGGACTCTGCAGAGAGAGAGCTCCAAGGGGCCTGTGGGATGGGGTTGCAGCAAGATAGGGCTGGACCCCGCAGCGAGGCAGGCAGACTGACCCTGGTGCCTCGAGGAGACCAAAGGGAGGAATCCTGAGAGGGGCAAGTAGTGTGAGGGAGACAAACCTCTCCAAGGAGGCAGAGGTGGACCCTCCATTGGCCCTTCTCCCTCCCTTACTCTCTTACTCAGCATTCAGAGACAGCAACTCGGTCTCTGGTCACCATAGCAACCAATGGCCAGATGCCTTTCCCAAGGCCAGGCCCATCTGCCTACCCTACAGAGGGGGTATCTCCATGGGAGGAGGGAAGCCTGCCACAACCCCCAGTAGCCTAGAAGTCTAAGGCCATGTCCCAGCGCAGAACAGACCTATGTCTCACTGGGGCCACTCTGGCCAAAGTCTCTGCAGCTGAGGCAGGTAGCTCCCTAACTCCCAGGCTCTGGGCCCTGTCTAATGAGGTTTGGAGTCAAGGTCTCCCACCCTGATGTTCCAAGTGACAAATTAAAACACAACAAAAAACGATCCTTTTGTTACAAATAATGACCCCAGGCCCTCTGGGTCAGGGCCACAGCACACTCGGATCTATACGCCACACCAAGAGGCCCAGCTCATCCAAGGCCCCATGAGCTACTGGTTGTTGCAGCCCTGTGAGGCTGAGGAGCTGCCTGCCTGCTTCTTTCTCCGCTTGTTGAGCAGTCGATTGTTAGAGGTCTTCAGGTCCTTGATCTGCACCTGGTCATAGTCCACACGCATGGTTGCCAGGGCACTGGTCATCTCCTCCTGCGGACAGATACCCACGGAGGTCAGGACATACTGGCCTCAAGAACCATCACCCTCCTGCCTCTAGCCCCTTACTAATGTCAATGAGGGCAGTGACAGCCTTTATTGCCCAAGCGCCCAGCACTGGGCCATCCCCTTGTGTCACATAATCCTCACTACAGTCCTTTCTGGTGGACCCTGAGCTTATCCACTAAGGCACAGAAAGTATAGTGACTCCCTGGGACCACACTAGTGTAAGTAGGAGAGGGACCTTGGCCAATGTCACCTGCTAAGAACCATAGGCCTGCAGGGGACATCATCTTGAAAGGCACCCAGGACATGAAGCTTGAAGATTGTGTCCAGGGTATCCTGGGGCTCTGAGCTGCTGTCCCATGTGCTCAAACCTGGCTTCCGCTAAGTCTAAAACCAGGCTGACCACTCTCCAAAATAGAAACTGTAGGGGGGTTATGGCCAAAGCCCCTTCACTAAGCCCCTGGCCCAAAGTCCCCGTGAGCCAGGAGCACCATCCTGAATGCAATAGCACAGCCCAGTGCTCTGAGTGCCACTGTTGGACACCAGTGCAGTCAGGTGTCCTGTGTCTAGGCATGGGGGAGTGGCTGATGACGCAGGATCTTGGTAGCCACCACCCTGGAGTCCCTTTTTCCAAACCCAGGAAGCTGTAAGGAGACTGAGGCAGCATCCACCTACCTTGACCTCATCCCAGTGGTCTCTATCCTCCTGAAGCACTCGGGCCGTGTGGAGTGGGGTCTGTGGCACCACCATCGATTGCTGGAAGGAGCCCCAAGCCCATGGATTAGAACATGCAGGCACCTGGGACAGCACTGGCTCCCCACCCCACCCCCTTTCTTCCTGTCTTAGATGGGACATCCAAGGCTCAGGGAGGCAAAGGAGCCTGACTGAAGCAGTGGCAAAGTCAGGCTGTTGGTGGGGTCCTATCACACATCTGTGGCCTGCCCCAGGACCTCCAGAGACATCACCCTCCTGCCTATGGCCCCACTCCAGCTTGCCACTCTGCCCACCACAGGGCACAGAGGCACTCACATTGATCCAGGGATGGTTCATGAACTGTGTGATGGTCAGCCTCTCTGTGGGGTCTGTCTTCAGCAGGAGGCGGATCAGTTGCTTGGCTAGAGGAAGAATGGAGAGTGGGTTAAGTTACAGAGTCCCTCAGAGTCAGTCCCCCACCCCACTCTACATGTGCCCCCAGATTCCTAACCCATAGAAACAGTGAGCTAATAACTGTTTCTTGTTTTAAGCTACTAAGTGTTGGGAAGAGCTCATTAAGTAGCCATAGAGAATGGATACAGGGTCCTCAAAGGGAAAATATTAATAAGGGACAGGAGTTAGAGGAAATTTTGAGGAGGTGAGTTTTGAGCCCATTTGGTAGATATGGAAACTGAGGTTCAGAAAGTTTGGGTAACCTTCCTAGGGCCACACAGCTGGGATATGGGATATGGGATGTCACACACACAAGATCTGAACGTAGGTTGCGTTGACACCAAAGTGGTATCTCCCAGAATGAAGGCTGATGGGGTCCAGTGGAGCAAGCTCACCATCCTCAGAAACCTCCGACCACTCAGGATTGGGGAAGCCATACTGGCCCAGGCGGATCCTCCTCTTCATCCCTGGGGAGATGGCCTGACCCGTGTTGGAGTAGAAGGGCGGGAAGCCACACAGGCTGCAGGAGAGTGGAGGTCATTCAGCACAGGTGTGAGGGCAGCACCAGGGTGGACCCATTCCCCTCCCCAAATCCCTGACTGGGAAGACAGGCAGCCACTATGGCAGCCACCTTGGCAAGAATACCAGCCCTCTGGACTCTGGGGTCATGCTAGGAATGCCATCTGCCCTTGGCAAGGAGAGACCTTCAGGCAGCCTGAAGGAGGGGTGTCCCCTGACCAAAAGGGAAGGGCAGCCTGCATGAAAAATGACCCACTCAAGGTTCACCAAAGGTTTGAGGGGGGCAGAGCAGAAGTGGTTCTGGGGATATGAGGAGGTAGTATAGGGGTGAAGGTGGTGGTACTCACAGGATGTACATGATGACGCCCAGGGACCACATGTCACACGACTTGTCATACTTCTCTGGACCCAAAACTTCAGGAGCTAGCAGGGCAGAGGGCACAGGAGGGCTCTCAGCCCAAAGGTCTTAGAGCCCAGATAGGAGCCTGAAGCCTGAGAAAGGTGGGGAGCAGTTGCCTGGGCTGGGGGGTGGGGCAGAGCAGACTGGTGTCTGGCACCTTCTGGGAAGGCAGCATGTGTGTGAAGTTGGGGGAGGAAAAACGGCTCCCAGAAAAAATAAACCCGCTTTTAGGCTGGGCTGTAAAGAATGATAGCTTCCTAGCTTCTTTGGGCCAATATCAGCCTTGGTGACGGAGAAGAGGGAGAGAAGGTCAGTCTGGGATTTGGTGGAGTCCAGCCACAGGTTAAGGGCCTCAGGCCACCAGCTGCTCTGTGTCCCTTGTCTCCCTAAATGTACAGCCTAGATCACGGGCAAGGAGGGGCCAAGGGTAGGGCTCTGGTTTCCACTTTCAGCTTGGCTACCATCCCATGGGGCCTTGTTCTTCCCACCTGTGCAATGATGGGCAGGCCAGAAGATTTCCAAGCCAAAATACTGCAAAACACATCCTGGTAAACAGGATACCGTTTCAGCTGTCTCAAGGGTTCCCCACCCCTTCAGCAGCTCTCTTGGAAGGCCTCCCTGAGAGAAAAGAGCCCTCTGCAAATAGAGTCATCACCCCTCTCTCACAGTAGGGACACTTTCCAGATCTGGGCTTCCCACTCACAAGGGAGCAGGGAGCTTCTCTGGAAGCATGAGTATGTGACACCCCCAAATCCTGTCCATGCCCTCGTCTAAGGGACCCTCTCCCTCAAGACAAGTGGCTGGTGCCCTGTATCCTTCTAATGTAATAGGGGAGGACTGCCTACTTTGTGAATATGAATCCCAGGAAGATAAAAACTGGAGAAAAACAACCTCGGTTGGGCTCCGTCCCGAGCTGATGGCAGCCTTTTATCACGTATATATTTAGAGCTGCTGTGATGTCATTCAGCTCACAGGCCACAGCCAGAATTTTCCTGGATCTATTTTCAAAAGCAGAAGCTGAAGTTTGGGAGAATATTTTTGCAGCCTCCGGCCCCCCACGTCACCGCCTCCATAGAATCCTTTCCTCCCTCCTTACTGGGCTTTAACCCTTTGGCTTCTGCAACCCATAGGCTGCCCCACACCACAGCAGGGTCCAGTGGGAGTAGGGACATACAAACCATATCCCAAGGACTCACCCACATAATAGGGAGTGTAGCAGGGTGTCTGCAGGGCATTTTGGGTGGTCTCCTTGGCAAAGCCAAAGTCAGTGAGCTTGAGTACTGCATCTTTCTCCTTGGACGTGTAGAGCAGGTTTTCAGGCTGGGCCAGGAAGATAAAACATTGGTCTGGAGTTAGGCACCAAGCAGGGGCAGAGTCCCAAAATGATCTTCAGGCAGACTTCCTTCACCCCAATCCATTCAGGAGGAATCAGCTCCATCTCACTAAAAAGACCTTGGTTACCAACAATGTGGGCCAAATATGGAGAAGACCAAGGTGGCTGGGAGGTAACGCCTCCTTTCACAGAAGGGAAACAGAGGCAGGTGTTCAGCCAAAGCTGTGAAAAGCCAAGTGCCACACAGAGCCCAGGGGCAGGGACTTTGAAGCCTGTGTTGGTAATGCTGCCATGAAATACCAAAATGAAGGTTCTGGGGCAAGGTAGGCTGTCATGTTGCCAAGCCCGTGTCCTGTGCCCAACCTGGAACAAGTGAGCAGGGCAGCCCTGCCCGAGGTTGCTCAGGAAGAAAGCCCCCACCACTTAGGTCCCAGGAGCTGCACAGAGGCTATTCTTCCTGGTTGCAAAGCACAGAGAGCCTGAGGAAAAGAGAAGCGGGGAGGTCTGCATGGAGGAGGCAGTCCTGAAGCTGGTTTTTAATGAATAGGTAGGACCTAGGGCTCTGGAGGAAAGGAGAGACCCTCAAGCAGAGCTGGGGTAAAAGGACACGGTATTAGATGGAGTTCCAGTTTGGAGCCAGTGAAAGCTTTTTCTCCAGTTCTATTTGAGATGATCTGATCTTGGATTGGGATGAAAGCAGGAAAGCATGTTTAGTTTATTCAAGGGAGTCACCTCTAAAGAAGGCTTTTCTCTCCTTGGGAAAAAAAGGAAGCCAGGACCAAAATAAAGCAAGGGTTCAGAAGGTGAGTCTGTCCTGGCTCCATGTGTATCCAGAATCAAAAGATAAATGGACTGGCAGTACTCAGCCAGAGGAGGAGCCTGATGTTGTAGCTGGGCCCTCCACTCCTCTCTGCCCAGTCTCAGGAGGAAGTAAGCCTCAGGGTGATGCTCTAAGCCTGGGGTAGAGGGCTCAGGACTCACAGATTCTGCTCTGATGGTGGCTGGCACGTGTATACATATGTGTGTGGGACTGCCTCATGCGGTTTGCATTTTATGCATCCAATCCTGATGACCTATAGGACCCAGTCCTCCCTAGATAGGACATTTGGAGAGCTGAACCTCTAGAAAGTGTCTGAATCCCATCCACTGAAAGGGCAAACAGACCCAGGAGCTGGGACTACTTCAACTGGTTCCTCCTTGCCTCCCTGCAAATGGCTTCTTTCCCTTAAAATGCTGGCGTTAGAGGGCCTAATCTACCAAAACTATGGCTGTTACTTCACAGAAGCCACAACAGTGTCAGGCAGTCCCTGTCTGAGACCTGGTACATTGCATGTTCATAAAAGTCCTTGCTGAAAGAAAGAATGAATGAATCCCAGTGTGGCATCTGTGCAGGCTTAGGCAAGGTACAATCTCTCTCTGAGACCTGTCTTCCTCATCTGTAAAATGGGTAATGGCTCCTATCTCACAGGTTTATATGAGAATTAAACAAGATGCTTGTCAGTGTCTACTGGCTTGAGGCAAGCACTCATTTATGCTTAAGCCTACTGGGATTACACAGTGTTTAAAAGAAACAAGGAGACCCATCTGGCTAGAGCAGAAGGAATATGCTGAAACCATGGGAGAAGTGGCTGAGAAGAGCAGTCTGGGCCAGGGGGCAGAGGCTTTGAATGCTGATCAAGGAAACTCGCCTCCATCTAGTGGGTACTGGGAGCCATTGAGGGTTGTGTACTCCCTTCTCTGGTCCCCCAACCTGGGTCCTAGAGCCTCACCTTGACGTCTCGGTGGGCGATGTTCCGGCTGTGCAGGAACTGGATGGCAGTGCCAATATCCCGCATGATTCCTGCAGCTTCTGCAGACATAGAGGAGGGGGCAGTGATGCCAGTCAAAAGTCGAGCAGCCTGGGGCCCCCACCCTATCACCCCCCTGGAATAGCACAAGATGGTGATAGCAGTCCTGCCACCCAGGACACCCATCCTATACCCTCACCCCCATTCATCCTAATTTCCTCTGGGGGTAGAAAGCACAGTCCCCCTCTACCTCCTTCCTCAGGCCTGGGCTACCTCTTCCCAGCTGAGATGCTCATTGGCACCAAGAGGCTTTGAGGCCTCCATCCCAAAGCCATGAAGAGTCCATCTCTGACAAGGTATTTTGAATTCATGGAACTCCTTGGGAGGATGAACACTCTATCCCACCATCTCTTATTCAGCTGCATAGACTGAGGCACAGAGAGGAGCAGGGCCTTGCCCAGCATCACACAGCTACTTTTTGTGACTCATCTCAGTTGGAACACCCCCTCTGGTCCAGCTGCATGCACATACCTCTCTCAGTGAAAGCCTGGTCGCCACGCTCCTGAATCCGGCTGAATAGCTCACCACCTTCCATGCTAGAAGAGAAAAGTGACTGTAAGCAGGGAGTGGGCTAATCAAGTGTCAGCCTGCCCCTGCTCTGAATCACAGGCCCAGACCTCAGGCCCTGCCGCTCTGCCCCTGGAAACAGTCAGCATCAGCCTCCTCGTGCCTTGAAGAACTTGGTGCGTAGTGGGCCATCAGCTTGGGTGGGTTTAACTGGACTCTTAGAAATAGGGTGGGCTCCCCAGGGATCCTCACCAGGATCACTGCCCCCATCTGGTTGAGGCTTGGGCACCCCAACCCTCCATCCAAGCCTCAGCTTCTTCATATAAGGGAGGAGATGTCAATTGTCATCATCATGACAACAGCTTTCTGAACACCTACAGGGTGTTGTACCCTGGGCAAACCCTTCACGTGCACTGCTATGTGACCCAGGGCTGGTCCCTTTACCTCTCTGTGCCTCAGCTTCCTCTTTTGTAAAATGGGATTTATAGCACCAGTGTCACAGAGTTGCACAGATTGAATAAGCAATACACATGGAGCATTTAGAATGGAGTCAGGTACAGGGTGAATACTACATTTAGATCTTCCTCCACATTTTACATGGCAGTTACAAAAATTCACAGAGGTTAAGGGCTATCTAAAATCACACAGCCAGTGGGTAGTAGAGCCAGGATCTGAACCCCAAATCTGACTCCAGAGCTGTTAACCTATAGGATGAGGAAGGACTTAAAGGTAGGTGGGGAGGAGCTTGAGGTGTAGACACGAGGCCCAGGGTCTGAGGAAGGCTAGGGTTGAGCCACAGTGCTATCGGGAGAAGCCCAAGGTAGAAGAGGCCACTGGCTCCCAGTATCTGGAGGGACCACAGGAGTACAAACCGAGGAGGTGACTGTGTGTGTCCTGCTTCCCCCACAAATCTCCCCTGACCCACCATCAGGACTTGGCGGCTTTCTCTGACAACTCTTCCAGCCCCTCTTCCCAAAGTGAAATCACACTCAGGGAAGCCAAATTGGAGCCCCCATGGTTCCCTTCCCATCCTGTGGGAACGGCCTTGTGGCTAGCAGCTGCACAGCTCTATGGGCAATGCCTGCAGCTGCCCCTCCATTACTCCTCAAGGGCTGGAGTGCCTCCCATAGCTGCTATCTGAAGAGCAGAGAGGGCCCCTAGAAGAATGGTGGGAGCCTGGGGGCCACAGGAGTACCAATGAGGCCAGCATACCATTCCATGACGATGAGGAGACAGCGCTTGCTGTGATGCATGTTCTCATACACGTCCAGGATGCGCACGATGTGGGGGCCTCCTGAGGCCTGCCAGTGGTGGTCCACCTCCTGCCGGGCCTTGGGGCTGTCATACAGGAGCTGAGGGCAGGTAGGCACAGAAAGTGTCAGGCTCACAGCCCACTTCTCCAGCAGCCACCCAGATAGTGCCACTGCCCTCACTTTGCAGACAAGAATACATAAGCACAGAGAGGCCTGTGACCTGCCCAAAGTCACCCATCTTATAAAGGGAAGAATGAGGATTTGAATCTAGGTTTCTCTGATTTGTGGTCCAATGGCCACAGGAAGGCCCTGGGGATAGCTGACAGCTTAGAAAGACTCAGAGGCTAGAGAAGCCCTGCATGCCTTCTCCAGGGCAGCCAGGGAAGTGGGAGTTGAGTGGGCTTTGTAAGCAAATCACACATCAGGTATGAGACCCCAGGTCAGGGGCCACACATCCCTCAAGCTGCACTTTTGCAATGTTATGGCACAAGAGTTGTAGACCCATAGGTAGTGTCTGGGGGCAGGGGGCACCCTAGTTGAGGGAGGTAACATCCTGGTCAGATGAGGCCTGAGTTTGGGGCTGAATTCTCCCAGTGACTCAGTATGACCTCAGGCAAACATTCACAGCTCCAAGTCAAAGCCCACAACTCAGTAAAATGGAGTAATAACAGAGTCATCCCTACAGGATGCATCACAGCAAGGCAGGTGGCGGGTGGGCGGGCATCAGGATCCTCATTCAGGTTAACTCAGCCCTAGGCTATGGTTGCCAACCATAATGCCAGTTGCTGGAAATGAGCAAGGCCCCCCAGAGTGGTCCTGCTCAGAGGAGGTATAGGGGAGGAGGAGAAGTCAGCATGCAGGGTGAGGTGGTCCAGAATGTGGAGAACAGGGACAAACCATCTCCCCACAGGGCTGCTCACCTGAGACCCAGCCCCATTTGTTTCCTAGTTGATCAGGGTTGAGGACCAGGGTCAGAATTCAAGCCTACGGCTCAGAGCAGTTTCATCTTGCTCAGTACCTGCAGGACCCTGTACCATCCCTGGCCTTGCCTTCCCCTCTGCAGGGCACTGTGAAGAACAGCTCTGGGACCAAGCTCTCTAGGCTAAGGTAGACAGGAGCACAGAGGAAGGCAGTAGGCTCTCATGCCTGCTGCCCCATAGCTGTTCCCCCATTTCTGCAGCAGCTAACCATGACCTAGCCTGGGGGTGCAGGGAGCTGGGCAAGCCCCTCCACCAGTTTTGGGGTCCTTGCTCCATTAACCAGTCCAGGGTGGGGGTGTGCATGGAGGCTGCTGTAGGCAGACTCCCAGCCTGGAAACCATGGGTCCTTTGCTCACACTGCCTTTGCCTCCCAGAACATCCCTCAGTTCTCTGCCCACACAGCTCCTGAGTACCAGACTCTTGCTTGCAGTGCTGGAGGCAGGGGCTCAGTCACTCCCACTCACCACACTACCTGAGGTGGCTGTAGCCAGGGGTACCCCAGTTTTAGCCACAGGACCCAAGATGTACCATCCTCCGTCCCTGCTCTGTTCCCTCTACACCTCTTTTCTGTGTGGCCTCCTTACACTTCTCCCTGCCCCTTGCTATCTCTTGCCCAGTCTGGTCTGACTTGATTGTGTCCTGGAGGGGTCTTCAGACTGGCTCCAGGACCCCCTCTTCACTCTGCCCTGCTACTAGCATCTCACTCCTACACCAGAGTCCTCTCTCTTCTCTCATAAAATCCCAAACGCACAGCTGGAACACTCCTAGTGAGGTCCTCGGCCCTACCTATCCTTGCCCCAACCCCTTAAATCCCCTCCCCCATGGCTCCAAATAATAGCCACCACCTCCCCTGCCATTCAGGGCTTGCGTTCCTCTCATTGCCTGCTACCTTTGGCTCCCAACCCTTCCTGTTCTGGTCAGAATAATGTACTTACCAGGCCCAAACAGCCTTAGTCTATGCCTATGCCACATGTACCATTGCCTCTCTCCTTCCCCATTGGGCCAACTCCCTCTTTTTGAGGAAACTTCTGGGCTCAGCTCAGATGTCTCCTTGTCTGCAAAGACCTCCCAGCACCTCCCCCTGTGGTTTTTGCCTCTGTACCTCCAATCAGGCTGAAAGCAGTTTTAGAGAAGAGGCAGGGCAGGTCCAGCTGCAGGTCCCTGGCTGGGGCCAACAGAAAACACTGAGCTCCTGAACAAACAAAAGACGGGCGGGTGGGCACAGTGCTAGAAGGGAGGTGTGGGAGAGAGTGGGGGGAAGGGAGTGGATGGCCAAGGAGGGCCAGAGGGCCTCATGGCCTAAGACTGTACCCTGTGCTTTGCTGAGGTGGAGGAGCAGGTGGAGCTGCCCTGAGTTGGAGCCTCTGAATGGCTCCCACCCTACTCAGTCCATATTTAGGAACCCATTTCCCACACGGATTAAAATAGTCCTTTTCTGAGTGCCAAGGCCCTGAGAACAGGCACAGGGGTGGAGATATGGCTGCCCCCAGAAGACTTCTCTGCAGGGGAGATCACAGGGGCCAGAGCCGTGGACCTGGTCCCACCCAGGCCCAGCTATCAAGAAATCTCCTGGGCTGTCACTCTTAATCCCTTGGGTTGGCTTTGAGTGTGGCCCCAAACCTCTTAGAGCCTCAGTTTCCTCATTTTTCTTCTCCATAGCCAGAGCCTTCTCCTCTTCCAGGAGTCCCCCCAATGTCACCTCTTCTCAGAAGCCCTCCCTGACCACCCCGACTAAAGAGGACCTCAAGAGTTCCTCATTCTCCCTTCACCCTTTTTCTTTTTTTATACATGTGTTTTGCTCATTAAGGTATACTTCACATACAGTAAAATGCACAGGTCTCAAGAGCCCAACTCAATGAGTTTTGACAGCTGCACACCCCCGTGACCCACACCCCCATCAAGATAGAAACACTTCCAGCTCCCCAGCAAGCTCCCACGTCATCACCCTTTTTACCTCCCTCCTGTGAAGCACTGGCTCACAACCTACAATTAGCTTGTTCCTTTGATAACTCTTTAAACAAACACACACATATAGATATTGCACTTTCAATGTGCCTGGCTCTGTTCTGAGCACTTTATAAATGTTAGGAGCAAGGGGTTTTGTTATCACCATTCTTTAGCTGAGAAATGGAGGCACAGAGAGGGAAAGTAACTGGTCCCAGGCCACACGGCTGATTCCCCAGCCAGGCTGGCACCATGCTGCCTCCCTCATGAGACTGTGGGCCCACAAGAGCATGGCCAATCTGCCTGGTCACCTGTGGGTCCCAGTTTCTGGGCCTGGCACAGAGTACTGGCTCAGATAATACTTGTATATTTATTGAACAAGTAAACCTAGAAAGTGGAGATAAGAGGATGAAACCCTCACAACTCACCATGAGGACAGAATAAGATTAAATTGAGGAGGACCCAGGAAAGCTCAACAAATTGTGAACCAGATTTTACCACCTCTTCCAAGGAGCCCATCCTGACTGCTCCAGCCCACAGGCTATTGCTATAAACTGGCTTCAGTCATGCAGGTACATGAGTCCATACAATCCTTCATAAAAGATGTCTCCAAGCAAGAGCCCCTTTTTCCCAGGCATGGAAATGAGCACAGGGGTAAGATATAGGAGGCTCAGGTTCTACTCTTACTCTCAGTGTGACCTTGGGTGGTTCCTTTGCATCTCTGGGCCTCAGTTTCTCACAGAGAGAAACTATGGGGTTTGGGCTAGATTGGGAGAAGGGAATCTCTCAGAGGTTCAGAGGTGCAAAGGTCAGAAGCTCCTTGCAAAGTAACTACCATAGCCCCACTCCCACATCACTGCCTTCATGGAGCGGCCCCTGAGTCTCCACGGACACCTATCCAAATACCTGAACCTCATGGGGGCCACCTGGTCCCTAGTCACGGCCAGGAAGAAAAGAAAAAGATCTGTCACCTCAGCAGATCCCCCACCCTTGCCTCACTCCCATCCCATGTCCCCTGGACCCCCCAGGGGTCCACCAAAACTAAGTGTCAGTGATGGTTCCTGGGCAGCTCCAGCTATGCCCAGCAGGCACCCACATACCTGTGAGACAGAACCCTGGCTTTCTCCTAAGGGTGGGCTCCTGGCTGTACTTGAGGTAAGGGCCCGCACCACAGGTAGATGAGCATCAAATCTGAGATGACATATCCTTGAACAAATGACACCACTCTAGACTCAGGCTTTGATGAAGCCGTTTCCACCTCTCCCTTCTCCCTCACTCTCCATTGCCAAATTGTCCCCAGACCCTACAGCCAAATGGCCAAGATGCCTGCCAACCCCAGCAGACAGTAGACCCTGACAAAGGTTGAGGCAGCGGGGCCCATGCCCCTCCAGCGGCACCAGGTGGAATGGGAGCCTTGGGACTGGCCAGGCTCCCTCTCTCCCTCCCTGCTGTGTTCCGTCCCACCCAAGGACAGGCTTCACATGTAGATGGAGGAGGTCCTGAGTTCAGGAGCTGGGAAAGCAATAGCAACATTTGACTGTTTGGAAAACAATTTGTAGTTGACAAAACGCTCTCTTTCCCCTTATCTCATGGGAATGCTGGTGCCGCCCTATGAGGCAAGCAGGGCGGGACCAGCAACCCCAATTTATAGACTGAGGAAAGAGAGGTTCAGGAAGATGAAGTCACTGCCCTGGGGCCACCAAGCTGGAGTGTGGCAAGGCTGAACAGGGAGGAGAAGGGACTTTTGAGAGAGTGTCCAGACAACCCCTCCCCTAGGGGAAATGGGAGGAGGGGGTGACACCAAGTTGAAGAGGCACTGGCCAAAACTACTGCTTACAAGACTCGGGAAACTTGTTCTGAAATAAACGTGTGCATAGGTGTGTGTGAGAGCAGGGATGTGTGTAGGGATGTGCACGGGAACATGGGTACATGCATGTATAGGGGTGTGTCCCTGAGGGTGTATGGGTATAGGGAGCATGGGGGGTGGGGGAAGTGTGCAAGTGAGGGGCTGTGGGTATGCATGTGTCTCCATTCCCTGCAATAGTGACTCTGAACCCCCAGAGATGGGAACCACCCATCTGTCCATCTATTCATCCAACATTTTCTCTCTCTCTGAAGTGCCTACCAGAGTACTGGACACAGAGAGGTGCCCAAGAAAGACTGGAGGTCTTGCTACCACAACTCAACCTGTGACAGCCTTGCCCAAGCAGGTGACCAAGCCCAGACCCCTCTGCTCAGACCTCCTCTCTCACTGAGGCCCCATCTTCTGCATCACCTCACGTTACCCAGAGCTGTAAAAGCACTCTGTCTGCTTTCCTAGAGCATCAAACAGAGCTGGGATGTCTGCAGTGGCTCTGTGAAGACGCAGTTTTGGGACAAGCCCCAACACCCTACTACCACCACCTCCCAGACCCAGAAGGGCCATCCACACAGGCCCATATGCTCACCCACATATCTAGTGTCCACATCCAGGGCTGGGCTCTTCTCAGGTAAAAGTGTTCACACTATCTCCATCTGTCTCACACACAGGAAGTCCCAAGGCCACCAGCCTGGACAGGCAGCCTCCCCCACCCCACCCCAACCCCTACACTCCCAGCCAGTTAACCTGCAGCCTGGGCCAAGCTGCTGTGTGGCCTCTAGGGGAACACCCACTCCTTCCGGGGAAAGAGAGCTGGCTTCCAATCTCTCCCATCAGTGAGGCACTAACAAATTAAGAAATATTAACTCTGGAGTTCTTGACAACCCACGGCTTGAGAGACATCATTCTTACAGCAAAGGGAATCTCCTGGAAGCCAGGTATCCAGTTGTTCTCACTGTCCAGTGAGCCACTAGAAGTCTATTATTTCCACTCCTCTATTCATTTGACAACATGATTTCAGGCATTTTATAATCCTAAAGCATGACAAATAAAACAAAAAACATCAGATTCTCTTTAGAATGAAGAGAAAAATTAAATATACCAGACACCCATGTAACTAACTCATAACTACAACTGAAAATACAATTTAATTCTGAGCTTCCTGGGAGTTTTGGCAAAGAAGAAAACCAGATAGGTTCTGCTGCTTTTATCACCCCATGAAGAGAAGCACAGACATTCCTTGAACTTTTTTCAAGACGAAATTCTTTTTCTTTTTTAAGATTTTTATTTTTTATTTTTTCAATGTTTATTTTTTTGAGAGAGACAGAGACAGAGCAAGAGCGGTGGAGGGGCAGAGAGAGAGGGAGACACAGAATCCAAAGCAAGCTCCAGGCTCTGAGCTGTCAGCACAGAGCCCAATGTGGGGCTTGAACTCACAAATAGTGAGATCATGACCTGAGCCAAAGTCAGATGCATAACCAACTGAGTCACCCAGGCACCCCTCCAAGACCAAATTCTTAAAGGGATTCTGCATCAGACCTTACATGAGGGAAAAGTGTGACATTCTGAAAACGCCTTTGACAATAATTTTCCAAGATACAGAAAGATTTGCATGAAACTATCTGATAATAAACTCCCTCCTAAAGACTAAGGCCAGCACTTGGCATTGTAGCCTGGCACATCCACCAGGAGGCTGAGATAACATCACCAGACCCTTTATTTTCTGGGGAATCTCAGCTTTGTTCTGTGCCAGAGTATGGAAAAGAGAGAGGTAGAAGGACTGGTATGTCCCTAACCCCTATCACATCTTCTCCCACTTGGGGGTCTAGTCCCAGCCTCAGGCAAGGGCAGACCAGAATGCTGAAGAGCTGCATTTCTGGGCTGTTGATTACATCATGTTCAACACCCAACACTCGGGCAGCAGAATTGGACAGAATGTTATAGGAAAATACAGGTTTTAAAATCACATTTTGTTCACTGTGGGGAAACCTCTATTCTCTACAGAGAGAGGCTATGGATAAGAAAAAGCACTTTGAAGCAGCACCAGATCCAAGATGGCGGCCGGCAGGAGGCTGATGAAGGAGCTTGAAGAAATCCGCAAATGTGGAATGAAAAGCTTCCAGAACATCCAGGTTGATGAAGCTAATTTATTGACCTGGCAAGGGCTTATTGTTCCTGACAACCCTCCATATGATAAGGGGGTCTTCAGAATCGAAATAAACTTTCCAGCAGAGTACCCATTCAAACCACCGAAGATCATATTTAAAACAAAGATCTATCACCCAAACATCAATGAAAAGGGGCAGGTCTGTCTGCCGGTAATTAGTGCTGAAAACTGGAAGCCAGCAACCAAAACCGACCAAGTAATCCAGTCCCTCAGAGCACTGGTGAACGACCCCCAGCCCATGTACCACTTCGGGCTGATCTAGCTGAAGAATACTCTAAGGACCGTAAAAAATTCTGTAAGAACACTGAAGAGTTTACAAATAAATATGGGGAGAAGCGACCTGTGGACTTAACTCTGCCGCAACTGACTCCAGCGAATGTGAGTGGAGACCCCGAGCAGCACATTCAGACACCCTGCAAAGCAGGACTCTGTGGAAAATTGACACGTGCCACCGCCTGGCATTTGCTTGTGGCACTTAATAACTTTCTACAGTTTTCTTAATCAAAAGTGGTCTAGGTAACCTGTAAAGAAAGGACTAAAAATTTAAGACGTTCATAAAATAAATAAATAAATAAATAAATAAATAAATAAATAAATAAATAAACAAACACACTTTGAACTTACCACATTCCCTCTTTGACAAGAATGTTCAACTCAGCCATATCTAAGATCCCTTCTGGCTCCCAGTCTGATTATTTGGTATTATTTTTTTCCCATGGTGACAGATCTCTAATTTTATGAGAAATACATGCCACTGGAATGGCAAGATTCATTTTAGAGCCAGCTGTTGAGACCACCCCTGCCTTGTGCTGCTAACACCAATGAGGGCCACCCCTGCTAGCCCCTGACCCTTGCAAGCTGCTCTGTCCACTCAGAATGGTAGCCATAGCCTCAGAGATGGGATGGGATGGATTGACCTCAAGTTCAGGATTCAGAAGCAGGAATTTCCTTCTTAAGGCCTCAGTATCTTCTTATAAAGCCAGAGCCATGCCCCTCTTCCCCTCACTCACTGCCTCCACTCCCCCACTCCCATCCCCATCCAAGGACACTAGTGCTGTTTGGAGAGGTGCCGGCAGTGTCAAATCTAACTTTTTAGCCACAGCTTCGAATTAGAGCATCAGATATGTGCCATTATTCTCTCACACACTCATTTCCCCAGCTTTTGTAGCTCATTAAAGGAGCTAATGGAACCAATTCTGCAGCTATGCATTAGTTGGCTTCATGCCAGATCAGACCTCGCTTCATTAAGTTCTGACCATATCTTGTCCTCCACTTGCCCTGTCCATTTACCTCTCCTCCTCAGAGGCTAAGTTCCAGGGAGGTCAGCTTGCATGACACCACAGACCCCAAATGCCCAGGCCCCAGCTGGATGCTCGGGGACTGATAGAGTCAGATCAGTTTTAGCAACCCCTTCATGACAACTGTCTCCCTGGTGCTCGGCCAGCGGTGTGTTGGCCACAGCGTTTGGTCATAGACATCACCTCATTCAGTGCTCACCATATCATGAGAAGATTTCATCCTTTTAACTGTGGGGAAATGGTGATTCTGAGAGGTTAGGTGACTTGCCCAAAGTCACACAGCTGGGCAGTGACAGTCAGGACTTGAACCTGCCTGTTGGTATCTAGGCAGTGGGGACCACGCAGATAGCTGTTTTGCTCCTTTCATATGTGGGGTTTGGCCCCATACCCTGGGGTCTAGACTAGGCTCTGCCACTTGGTGGTTATTGTAACAGTGGCCGAGGAGACTCAGGCTCAGGGAGGTTTTGGGGCTTCTCGGGGTCTCATGGCTTACATATGTAAGCCACCTCTGGCATCCAGGAGTCTTTTGGGAACCAAGATTCAACCCTCATGCTCAGGGAGGCCTGCCCATTTTACAAATCCCTTCCTTACTTCTGCAAATATTTACTGGCCCTGCCTGAGGGCTAGGCCCAGAGATAGGGCTGGGAATGCATCCATAGGCAGTCTGTCCTCAAGGATTTTGGGGTTTATTGATGAGTTATTGCAAATTAGGGTACTTGGTGAGGATACAAGCCCTAGGGAACTAGTCCTGGCTCCTTCTCTCCCGTTTCTTTTCTTTCTAGATCCAGAACCTGGCAGAGCAGGCAAGGTGGGGAAGCCTAGCCAAGGGAGCCTAGGAATAAGGGGAGCCTCCAAATAACCCCCTTCTAGGCCAAGGCCAGAGCACCTGATCACAGGGAGTGAAGTGCGGGGACGAGGGTAGGACAGCTGATAAGCTGGGAGCTTCCCTGACCCTCTCCCTAGGATGGGAGAGGGTGGCTGAGGCTCCAAGCTGGCTGTCTTCCCAGGAACCTCTGCGGACAGGAGATCCGACACACATTTGGAAATTGTCGAGTCAGGAACGCAAGACTCCTTCGATTTGCTAAATTTTGATGGCCTCAGTTTATCTGTTTCCCACCAGCTACAGACAACCTGGAAACAAAGGCAGAAGTGCCAGGTCTGAGGAGAGGTGGAGATGGGTGGGAGAGGGGAAGAATGCTTCCAGAAAGAGAGAGCTGAGCTGGGCTCCACGGCAGGGAGGGACAGAGACAGCAGGAACATAAGTGTGGGCTGGGCAAGCCCAGAGATCCCAGTACCCTAGGCTGGGAGCCATGTAGTATGAAAGACTAGCTATGGGCATGGGACTCCAGGTCAGATAGACCCGGATGCCAGAAGCAGAGGTCGCTTCCATCCTCCACTTGCCTATAAGCTTTGGGCAGACCATTCAACCTCTCTGAACCTCACTGGTCCAATCTGGAAAATGGGAACAGTGACAGTATGCAAGTTCCCAGATGGCCATGAAGATGGAATGAGAATACACAGAGGGCTTAGATTAGCACAGTACCAAGTGCATACTGAGTGGATATGGGCTTCAAGGTTTGCTTGGCTTCAGGATTCCCCTGGGTCTGCCCTCAGGTGGCCCCACACTCTTCATGTCCCTGTTCTTCAAAACTTGGGGAAATCCAGATGCAGCCTCTGGCACCCAGAGGGATCCCAGCCTCTGGAATCCAGCAGGTCACAGAAAATGCTCTCAAATCCTGAGAGGGGCAGGATTAGACCTGGCTTTGCAAAAATTAATGAAAAATCAAGAGTCGATGGATTCTGTTTTGCTGTGAAAAGCTCAGTGAGGAGGGGAAAGACCCTTCCTGGTGGTGAGAGGATGAGAAGGCTAATCTCAGGGGAGAGACCCTGGGGGCAGGTGGGGAAGCAAGGTGGAGAGCTGGGGACCCAAGCCAGGGAACTCACCCAGCTCTCAGCTTGGCAGACTAGAGGAGAGGCATATCTTCACTCCCTCAAGTGGAAGCCACCTTTATACCCTCAAGTCCTCCATACATCCTTTTGAGCAAAGTCCCCTTCTGCAAAATGTGCAATGACCTTGGGGCTTATTCCTTAATTTCTCTGAGCCCCAGTTCCCCATCTGTGGTGTGCAGGCTCCTCACACGTGGCAATGGGGACAGGAGGACAGGCTGGTCTGGGACTACCAACATCTACTTCACAGGTGGAAATAGGGGCCCAGAGAGAGCTACAACCTTCACACAAACACACCCCACTCAGAGATTACACATGAAGTGGCAGGACAAGAACTCCCTTTGCCCCAGGCAGGTATCAGATCCCAGCATTCTGCCCACAGCCTTCTGACAGTGGGGGGTTTGGGGGGAGGAGCTGAGGTGCCTTGTGAGGTCCCTGAGTACATACTCAGAGGGTACAGGTTCTATTATCCTCCTTTAACTTCTTAGAGGAAAAAAGCATTTTTCTGTCAAAATCAGCTACATAATTAGTGAAACATTACCCTGGTTCTATTTCTCCTATGACAGTGTAAAAATGAGACATTTTCACCCTAAGACTGGAAGATTTCAGCAAATACAAATGTTTTATTCTAACCTCAGAAGCAATGTTCCTTCAATGGTCCCTCCTCACGAAGACTCCCACCTCAGCCAGTGTGTGTCCCACATTGTGCCACAGTGATGCCTACATAGCTGCTGGGGCTACAGAGGGCAGTGGCCACCTTCCCTAAGCAAAAGGTGACCAAGGCAAGTGAGGATATGACCAGGGCACCCATCAGGCCATGCCCCTGGCCAGCCCTAGAGATAGGAGATTCAGCACCCCTGAGATTCTGTCCCCCTGGAGATGTCACAAAGATAACAAAGGAATAAATGTGTGTGGGAGACAGGAGGGGGGACATATTGGACTACTCCAAGAGGCACAGTGCAAAGACCCTAGGGAAACTTCTAACTCCATCCCCCAGACCTGCTCTTCCTGAAGCCAACAGCCAACACTGTATCTGCTGGCATCGCTCTCAATTCACTTGGCTTCATCCATGTCCCTGCAGCTCCCCACACAGGCTTGGGTGAGCACAGGCATCCATTACCTTACTCAGTCTTCTCCCAGGAGAGGCAGGGGCAAGTGGCTTCCAATCTCCATTGGTGCCCCCCCAGCACCACCACCACCACCACCACCACCACCCCTGCCAGCCCCTCTCTCTCTTCTGCTCCTGTTCAGCTAGAGGGCTCTGAGGGTTCCCACACCCAGCCAGCTTCTGGGAAATTTTCCTGGTCTCTGATCATGCCATGGAGCCATAGCCATGAGGAAGGGGAAGTCCTCTGAGAGACCAGGGTAGTAACCTGGCAGCACTGAGGGACACTCCTGTCATAGGAATGGGCAAACAGTGACTCATCCCCATTCTCTCAGGCCTCCCTAGGGTAAAGATGCACCCTGGTACAGGCTCAGCCTGACTAAAGGCTTGAACTGGGCAATGGAGTACAGTGGAAAAAGGTCTTCAAAGCTGAGTCATAAACCCAGAGCTCCTGTCCCTGTCACACAGCTGACTGTTCCCCTGGCACATTTACTAGCTAGCTCAGGAGTGGCATCTTGGAGCCCCCTCTAGCCAGTCTCCACGCTGCCTGTCTACTTGTGCCACTACCTGCCTGTCTGCTTCCCCAGCACTGCCCACGATCACTGCCCACCAAAAAAGTCTTCACTGCTAGAAGCGGGGGACCTTGTCAAGCAGAGCAGCCAGCTCCTCATCTTATAGATGGGTAGACTGTGACCTAGGAGAGAGGTCTGGCTCCTGATCCCCAGGGATAGCTGCGAGCCACAACTTGGCTGCCCACAGGCCAGGGTTCCAGCCCAGCCAGGGCATGCCCCTGCTCTGTGACTCTGAGTGAGTTACTTTGCCTTTCTGAGTCTCGGTCTCTGCATCCATGACACTGGAGTGATACAACCCATTCTTAGATTCTTCTGTTTGTGGTTAGTGTGTAGGAAGCACTCAAGGGATAAGTGTGTGCTCTTATCCCATCCTCCACCCCCAACTCCTACTCTGTGTGCCACTGCCTGCCAGAGAGCACGGAGAGTACTTGCCAGTCCCTCTGTCACAGCCTGAGAAGGGGGATTAAACTTTATGTTATGTTGGGGGAACACCTACAGAACAAGTTGTGAGCCCCTTGTTGGAGGCTGAACCCTTAGGAATGGGGTGATGAGTGTGGCAGCTCCAGGCCCTGGCCCATTACACCCCTGAAAATAGCCTCTGAGGGTCAGTGAGGTGAGGGGGTCAGGTTCAGGGTGCAGGCTAGAGAGTCAGATGTTCTGGGGTGCTCATCCCAGCTAGTATGGGGCAGCCCATAGACAGTATTGGCTTCTAGAGTAGAGGTAGGTTGCATCTAACATTCAAGCCCTCCCAGACTCTCCACAAGTTCCTCCCACTGGCTCTGAGGCCCTGGTTCAGACCCCAGCTCCTCTCCTCAGTCTCAGCCAGAGAATCTTTGGGAGTCACAGTGCTCCTGGTCTCACACTGTTGTCCTGAGCAAAAGTCTCAAACCACTGAGCCATAAAAGAAGACCCAAAGGTGGAGGCCACAGTTGAAACTAACTTCCCACACTCCACAGAAGACACCTCGGGTTACAAGCTTGGCCCAAATGTTCCTGACTCCACTGCTCTGGCTGCCAAGGCCACCAGCAACTGGTCAAGGCCAGCAGCAGGAGGGGACATTGTGAGTGGCATGGGCACAGCCAGATGCTCCTCTTTCCTGCCCTACACCTACCCTACCCTGTTGGGGGGAGACTTTCAGAGTGACTAGGATGAATTCCCAGCACCTGGCCAGCCCCATCTGTCCTATGCCTGCCCTAAGCCTGCGGGCTGCAGAGAAGAGGCCCAGCTAAGCCTGAAACTCCTCAGACAGAAAGTGGCAAGGTGAGAGAGGGGAAGGACTAAGTGACAGCAGGAGAAACAGAGAGGGGAAAGAAGAAATGGACGAGACAGAACAGAAAGTGCCATAAAGAGAAAGCAGCAAGGACAAAGCCCTAGCCTTAAAAAAAAAAAAAAAAAAAGGCGGGGCACCTGGGTGGCGCAGTCAGTTAAGCATCCGACTTCAGCCAGGTCACAATCTTGCGGTCCGTGAGTTCGAGCCCCGCGTCGGGCTCTGGGCTGATGGCTCAGAGCCTGGAGCCTGTTTCCGATTCTGTGTCTTCCTCTCTCTCTGCCCCTCCCCCGTTCATGCTCTGTCTCTCTCTGTCCCAAAAACAAATAAACGTTGAAAAAAAAATTTTTTTTTATAAAAAAAAAAAAAAAACGCAACCCTAATACCAAACCCACAAAAAAACCCAAAATCAATATTCTCAGCATCTCTGGCCTGTCCAGTGCTAAAAAGGCCTCCTGAGGCTCCTTATTCCCCCAAGCAGCAGCCTCCTCTCATACTCCTGCTCTAAGCAAAACCCCCATGGTTCCCAGCAGCAGGACTTTATTCACAATCACACAGGGCCTAATCCACTTAATTCCAAAAGGGTGGGAGGGTAGGGAGTGGGGGAGTCCAGGATACAAAGTTCCTTTCACACTATTCTTTCTCATCCCACAAAGGGCTGGCTTCCCCAGGTGCAAGATGAGCCCAAGGGAGTCCTCATAAAGACTGATAACACGCCACCAAAAAATGCACTCAAGCAGCCCCAAATGAGAGCTCTGCCCTCTAAGAGTGTCTACTGGCCTGTGCTGTATCATAACAGGAACACAGGGATAGGTACAGCCACCAAGACTGAATCTTCCTTCCGGCCACATGTTCAAACCCAGGGTTCAAGTACACCACAGAGATGATGATTTTGCAAAAGATTCCAAAAGTGCCTTTTTGTCCAGGGTCACTCAGGGAGAAGGTGGCAGGAAGGATTTCAAGCCCAGAGCCTTGCTCTCTCTCAACCCCAGGCAGCCTCTCATGTGGGAACACATAAGATCTTGAACAGACAGGAGCAGGCCAGCAGAACCAAAATTCTCCTAGAGAATCATGGGAGCCAGTGAAAGCCATGTTCTTATTGTCCTAAGAGCAGGAGACCCACCCATGCAGGAGGGCTTGGTGCACACTCTTACCACACCTACGGCTGACTGCAGTCTTCAGCTCTTGCCTGGTGACCATCACCTTTGGACACATGGCAGCCAGTCACGAGGCTGGAACCAAAGGAGGTGGGGGGACTGCAAAGCCAGATGCTCCACCTGCTGCCCACTCACAGGGGTATCCCATGATGATATCCCAAGGAGGCCGTTGGAGAGAAAGATGAGGGATCCATGCAGGAAACTCACTTCCCCAAGTACAAACCTCAGCAGAGACACGACAGACCTCTGTCGTTACAGAGACCGGGCGCTTCCCACACAGCCTGAACTGAATGACAGCCCAGGTGACCCAGAAGCTCCTCGAGCACCCTGAGCAACAGTGCTCTACAATGGTTCTGATGATGTTATGAAAGAAAGCTCTGGGGGAAGGAGGGAGGATTTTTGCCCACTTTGTGAGGAAGGATACCAAAGATAGACAGAGGCCCCTAGGGGTGAGGTATGAATCTGAGTTGTGGGCAAATGGAGAGGGAAAGTGGCTGCCCTTTCTCAAGGCCCTTCTTCCACAGAGCCCTCAGTCCCTCTATGGCTCCCCAGGGTTTATTGGGGTCTGGACACCTGCCCTGCTGAGATCAGCCACGTCCTGCCAGGACACACGACTGTGAGTAGTGTGTTGAGCTAGTAGGTGTTGAGCTGTCCAAACCAGCATGCTGTCACACACACCCCGTGCCCTCCTCTGTCATCCACATCCTTCTCAGATCAGAGGCCTGGATTAAAGCTGGCGGTCTCTTCCAGGAAGTCTACCCTGGCTGGCCCACCCCTGACACAGTTTCCTCTCGCCCACTCACCACCCTGACTTCCTGCCTGTGGCAGCCTGGACTCTGCTGGGCTGGGCTTGTCTGAGACTCAAAAGGCTTGAGACAAACCACACAACCTTTCTGAGGCAGTCCCACAGCCGTCATGGTCCTTGTGTGCTGGCCTGCAGGACTACTTGTCTGCTCACAAGCAGACAGTCTTACACAGTGAGGAGAGCTGGGCAGATAGAGACAAATACCAGCAGCATCACTTGGGGCCCAGCTGGGGCTATCAGGGCTCCCAGTGGAACCACGGAAGATGATGACAGCACCCTTCCAGGGGCCAAGTCTTAGAAACCATCCCCTGTCCCCATAAACTAGCATGAGGCACAGGGTGACTTAAATGCTAAGACTCTGGCATCAAACTGTCTGGGTTCACGTCACAGTCCTGCCACTCATCAGCTGTGCATCTTGGGCAAGTCATTCGCCTTGCTGAATAGCAACAATTTTGTCCATAAAATGGGAATGACAAGAATTAGGTAACATAACACATCTCATGCATTGGGGATAGGACCCATCAGAACAGTCTGGGAAACTGTTGGCCATTTTTGAGAATATTAGAATCTGCAGCACCAAGGCCTGAAGACTGTGTCAGCTCCTGGATAGGGTGGGAAGACCCTGGCAGTCCCAGCAGCAGTTTAGGCTTTGAGCACAGCTTGCAAATGCATGAGCAGGTACGAAGCAGCTCAAACAATCTCAGCCAAAAACTCCACTATTTGCAGGTTTTAGGGTTTAATGCCTTTCCTAGAATCTTTGTTTAAACAGCAAATTGCCCACCTCTGGCAGTTCAGAACTTTCTACCAGCATGGTAGCACATGAGCTCCTCAAATTCTTTCCTTCCAGGAGAGGGACGGCCTGGGGTGGGGGTGGGGGAGGTGGTTGGGCACAGTGAAAGCCCTACTGGGGACTCCTTTGCACAGGACTGCCGGCCCCTCCACACGCCTCCTGACTTGTTGACTCGGTAACAAATGGCCCCGCCAAGGCTGATCTGACCGGTCTGGAGTTGGTAGGTGAGGGGGTGGCTGCTGCCAAATGAGAAAGTACCGGCCTGCCTGGTGGCCCCACCCAGCCTCAAATCCAGCTCCACAGCACCAGCTTCAACAGGCCAGCCCCACCCATGGAACAATGTGGGGAACTCCCCGGCATGGGGACCCAGCACCCCACCACTCCATTCTATTTGAAGAAGAAGGGAAGAGGAGGGCACTGGGAGCCCTGGGGCCTCCAACATACTCAGTGGTCAGAGAGGAGGGCCCCTAGCCCCAGAGCCCAGAGAGCAGTGGTAGGAAAGAAGAATCCACTTCTTCCGCATGCAGAACCCCTCTGTCTTCTCAAAGCTTTTTAGGTTTTTATTTATCTAAGTGCCATGGCTACTTCTGCCTGCCCTGAGGCAGAGGACCACAAGTGGGCTGGGCAGGAAATCAGGAGGGGAAGAGATTCTGGCCTCTGCTATAATCTTAATCAAGCTACATGATTTCTGACCACAGACTCCAGGTCACAATTTTCACATATGTGATGAGGATTGAGGGGTTGTGTCTCAAATGTTGTGGGGTGACTAATGGGGGACAGATATATAAGGCTGTGCCCAGTTAGGAGTGAAACTGAGGCATACTGTTTCATTAGGTAGGCCTAGAAGGAGGTAGGCAGGAGGTCAGTAGGAGGCAGTCCCCTGCCCCCCATGCTTGGCGGGCAGTCCTCTAGGTCCTGCCAACGGGACTGCAGCAAGTGCTTAGGGGGGACTGAACAGTGGAAGGACCTGCCAGCAGCAGAAACTGGCCTCAAGAGAGAATAGCTGAGTGTGAGTGAAGCCAAGATAAACCACAGCAGTGTCAGAAGCTGAGGGAAAGGGGAAGAGGCCCAGCTCCCTGGGGAGGAGCCTGCTCCTCCAGGGCCCCCAGAGAATAGCAACGGCTACAGGACATTGACCACAACTCTTCCTGTTTGATGAGGGCCTGCTACATTCCAGGCTTCAGGGTAAGCAGTATCTGCCATCTTGGACAACAAGGCCAAGAGGACAGGCATGGAGAGAGGCCAGGGCACTTGGCCTGGACCACCAAGAAGGGCAGAGATGGCAGGGGGTAGAGGCTAAGCAGAAAAATGCCACCCTCTTCCTCAAAGTTAGAGCCACCACTCACAGTACACGTACGATGTGCCAGAGGTTGTACTAGTGCCATCTTGGAAGATGGTAAAGACCTGCCAGATGGTAGAAACTTCCAGACTTGGTCACTGGAAGGGGGCTGGGGGCAAGAAAAGGAAAGTGTTGGAGTGGGGCCCACATCTAATCCATGTACCCCTTGAGGGCCAACTTAGGGCCAGGTCCTGAAGGTTCCAAGGCAGTAGCCCTAGCCATATTCACCCATAAAGCCTAAAGGGGTACAGCAGGAGAATTTATTCTAGGCCTGTCCTAGTTCGCAGTCCAGAACAGAGAAAGCATTGAAGCCCTAGATTCAAGAGGAAGTGCTTTGGAAACTGTTGTAGTCAGAAGTTCCCCCCCCCCCCCAAGTCATTTGTCAAACACAGCATCTATGGGGAAGGGCCTAGACCCAGCTCTGCTTAAAGCGGTGCTGCCTGGGCCCACAATCTCTGGCCTCCCCCTCTATCCCTGCCTCGCTCACAGCATCTGGAACACCATAGGGGCTGGTCAGAACTCAGCCGTGGCACACAGGGCCAAAGGCTTGGTATTAAGAAGAGGTTCTCTGGCCTCATTTGGCCCCTTGCCTACCCAAACTGCCTCTGACCTCATAAGAGGTGAGAGAGCTATGATGGTGCTGAGGGAAGAGGTGGAAACTCCCCACTGAGAACAGCCACTTCCCCCTCGAAGGACTCAGAGGAGGACCCCAAACCCCACTTCACTACTGGGTTAGTAGGTGAAGAAGCTGTGCCTGAGACTCAGCCTTGCCAGCCCAGACCAGCCACCTCCAGACCCATCCTATCAGCCCCAATGCCCCTAAGAAAGACACAAGGAGCTGGGCCCAGGTCCCTGCTCAGTTACTTGCAGACACTGTACCCTAAATAAGTCCTGTAGCCTCTCCAGGCCTGCACCAGACCCAGTACTAATTACTCTACAGGCACCATCACATTCCAAGCTCACATAAACCCCTTATCTTTCCCCCTGAACAGAGGCAGAAACCTGGTTTCCAGAGTCCAGGACCTAGTCCAAGGTCACAGAGCTGGCAAATGTAGGCCAGAGATTAGAGCCACGTCTGCAGAACCCTGCACTCAAGCTCATAATTGCAATGTCTGTAAAATGAGAAGATCCTTTGCTGTATTCTAACCTCCAAAGCTGCTCTCCTTGCCATGATCTACCCATCCAGGTGGCCACTGGCACAAACCACAATGGAGTGAACTTCCCAGTGATGACAGATTCAAGGCATTCTGGGTATGAGGCAGGGTCCTGGGCCAAGAACTAAGTGACTTAAGCCAGAACTATGTGGCTAGATCAACCACCTCCAGAACTCCCTGGATTCCATCTGTATCAGTGAGTTCTTAGCCAGGCCTCCAGGGGAGGCTGTGGTGTGACATGAATAGATGGCTGGCCCACCCTCTGCCCAGGAACCAGGGTGGGTCAGGCTTGAAGCAGGGCCTGCCCCTTTCAACATGGGGCCGGTGACTCAGCTGGAGCCCATCAGCAGCTTCCTGCTCACAGATGTGATGGGCACCATCCTTACCCACCAGCCAGCCCTGGGAGTTTCCCACCCCTCCAGCCCAGGCAGGCAGGGGCCATAGGAGAAAGCAGCCCCACCCCAAGCCTTGGTGGGGACTCAGCCTCAGGCAGAAGGAAACTCAGATTCATTCCAGTCAGAAGAGCTTCTCATGAAAAAGAAGAGGAGAGGGGAGTAGGAAGGGTGGGGGGAGGAGAAAGAGAAGAAGAGTTTCTCATGGAAGGAACAACCAAGCTGAGTAAGCCCCCACCCCCCACCCCCACTCCCTGCCAGAACACAGAAGCCCAGCCAGCAATAACCCCAGAGTCAGGAACCGCTCCTTCCCTGCTTCCGGGTAGAGCAGACTCTACTCACACTGACTCCACCCCTTGCTCTCAGGGACATCCTGAGTTTAGCTAAGCTGAGCCTCGACTTCCCCACCTGTAAAGCAAGGAGGACCAGGAGCCTGACCTTACAAGGTAGTGTAAAGATGAAAGGAGATACTGATCATAAGAAGCTTAGCAGGGGTCCTGGGCATATGTGCACCCACAAGCCTCTGCTGTTGGGCCCTCCGAGTCACCCAGGAGGGGTCACTGACCTTCAGGGCACACTTCTGCCCAGTACGCCTGTGGAAGCACTCCAGCACCTTGCCGTTCACACCCAGGCCCAGCACCTGCTTGGACAACTGGTAGTCATCGGTCACTGCGTACTTCTTGGGCTCCCTCCGCCCCCCGAGGGCAGGAGCGCCAGTTGAGCCGGGTCCGCAGGGTGCACCCTGCGGTGGCGCGGGGCCCCCCTGCTCCTCTGCTGTCTCGTCATCCATGGCCCCCGCGGGGCGCTCAGAGGCGACCCCAGCCTGGCGCGTCCAGGGCCACCTGAGGGAGAAGGGAAGAATGAGTTCCTCTCAGACTCCTCCAATACACCCCAGTATTGGAGCCCTAGAGCCTGTCTGGGCTGCGGGTCGTGGACGGGGCCGGGAGTTCGGGACGAACTGCGGGAGAGTACAGAGGCGAGGCAGGAGGGGTGGTCGCACAACCAAGCACTAGGGAGTCCGGCCTGACACCTGTCTAGAGGGTAAAGGGTCGGGCGCCAAGTGACCGTGAGGTTCTGGGAGAGGGAGGTGGAGGGGGCCCTATGAGGGCGTACCTGGCAAGGGCGTATCTGACAGCAGAGTACCTGGCTGCGGCGCCGGCGAGGGGCAGGGACCGCGGTCCCGGGAGCCAGCGGCCGCGAGCGCCTAGAGCCGAGTCGCGCCGCCGGCGGCCCACGTGACCGCCCCCCTCCTTTCCTCCACGCCCCCCCCCTCCCGCCCCGCGCGTCCCCGACTTGAGGCCGGGCTTGGTCAGCCTTAAAGGGCCAGGCGGGCCCTGGCAGGACCGGGCGTGGAGTGAGCCTCCGGCGGGCCCCGCCCCGGAGCCCCGACGGAAATAGGGGGCGTGGCTTCCCGAAGGAGAGCGGAAACCTCCTAGGCTCCGGGGCCCCGGGACCGCGAGGGCAGTGAGAGCCCCGGAGCTTACCAGCGACCTACGAAGTGACAGCGCAGTTTCTCTTGGAGCCACAGGAAGCCACTTGAGTCGGGCGTTTTCTCTGCACGCTGCCAGACGGCCCTCTAGCAAGGCTTGTAAGGCTTGCGACTTCCTTAGTGGTGGCCCACCGCCAGCGTACCTAAAGTCTTAATTTTTGCCATGGAGCCACGTGAAATGGCATTTCGTTGTGATTCGCGTTTTTCCCATCCCTGTGGGCTCTGGGTGTCTCTCGCCTTCTGTGCATCTCCTGCTCATATCCGTGGCTCCCCCCCCCCCCCCCCTTTGGGATGAAGCGTCCTTAGACCAGATATCCTAAATTCCCATTTGTCAGATCCATCAACTTTTCACCTTCTGGTTTGAGCTTTTGGTATCGTGTTTACAAAATCGCCTCCTCCCACCCCAGATACTCTTTGGCTATGTGGTGCTCCCTTCCACATTTAGGTCTCTATTCTGAGCCCATGTTATACCTTAGGTATTTTGATAGTTTTCCCAACACAGGCTGTTAAACACCTCATTTCACAGATGAGGAAACTGAGGACCCCTGAGAGGAAACAACTTGTCTAGAGTCGCAGTGGGTGTTGTTCTCTCCTGGGACAAATCTGCACTACACCAGCACACCCCTCTCACTCCCCAACCCTCAGACTGAGGGACTGGAACAAGGTGGTTCACTTGGTACTGGGAAAGGGAGCCTTGGGTCATGATCTCTGCGCGGGCCTCTGCTGCCATCTACAGGCCACTGGCATAACTGCAGGCACAGCCTAGGTCCCACCCGTAGGTGTCTCTGAGTCCTTCTGACTTTGGGATTGGGCCGGACTAGCGCTCTCACCCACCTCCCATGCATGCCCCAGCACAAATACGCACGTAGGTGCACGTGGATTCCTGGGGTCCTGTAGGTCCAAGGCTCTTCAGAGCAGTTCCTGGAGAGCTGGAACCTGCTGTGCTGGAGGAAAGTGCCCAGGGCTCTGCCCTGTCTCCTTGAAACACTCTTCAAGCTAGCAGAGTTCAGTTAAGCAGAGGCCCTGATGATGACCTCAACTGACCGTACTGAACCCTTCTTTTGGACTAGACACTGTGTGGGTGTTCTACCTGGGCACTCCATGACCTCGCTGGAACCAGAATAGGCAGGGCTAAACACATCCCACACAGCCTACAAGACAGACAAGCCCTAGAGATCAAGCAACCTGCCTAAGATCAGTAGCTGTAATGGCAAAGTCTCCATCCCAACCCCTGAAGAACAACTCCAGGGCCCAGCTCTTACCCTCAAATGATGCTCTCCTCCCCTGTGCCTCCCTGCCCCATTCCTACATCCACATGTACAAATATGCTCTCACATATGTTCAAATATGCACACAAATGCACAAATATGTACACATGTGTACAGACACATGGGCATGCACATGCACACCACACACATACACACATTTATGCCTAGCTGGACCCAGAATCTCTCTCCCTGAGTCCCACTTAAGAATCTGATCCAAGATCTCAGAGCCTTGGAGGAAGCCCTGTGATCTGGAAACTTCTGCAGCTTGGAGACTGGAGAAGGATCCTCCCTCTGGAGGTGATTATTTGGGCCAGGTGAGCCCAAAGCTGAGCAAGATCTCATTCTGGACAAGCAGGGTCCCACTCAAAAGCAGAGTGCTAGGCAGCTGAGGGTGGCTCCTTGTCCCAGCCAAAGTTATCTCAGTGTATGCTGTAGTTGCTGAGATATCTTATTTTCTAAAAATGGAATTAGATTACAATTATTCTAAACATTTTATAATTGTATTTTTTAACTTATCTCTTTTTAATTAAAATTTAATTGTATAAGTAAAACTTGGTTGTTATGATAAATTCAAACCATAGGGAAATGTAAAAAGTAAGCACTGGTGATGCCTGTCCTCTTGCAGTGTCCATAACCAATGCCAGTGCTTACAAAAGCACATACATTTCCCATGTAGGTCCATCATAGACAAATGTTTTGCAACTGCTCATTTAATCCAAGAGAGTCAGAAGGTGTGGTTTCCCTTAGCTGCTCATTTTCCAGCAACCACCTGCACACTGATGGGAGAATTCAGCATTTGGGATGGCTGGTCAGGGGTGGGTTCATGGTGGCAGACTTTGCCACACAGTCCTCCATGATAGCTGTATGTCCAAGAAGTCTAGGGCTGAGGCCTTTGGAATAGCTTACAGTGGCAAAGAGGTCCAGTGAGTGTGGGGAGAGGGGGAGAGGGCTAAATATATCCCCTACACACATACACATGTGAACTGTCCTTCAGGGGGAGGAGAGGCTGCAAATGATGAGAGTAGAGAGACCAAATAAGCCAGACTTTGAGGAAGGCACTGCTGGTATTATTGTGACTGACCCATCTTGTGACTGTTTTGGGTAGGAAGAAGCAGGGAGATCCTGTGACAAGGCCAATCCCTGGAGTGGGAGGAGGGGTTATTCTGGAATATGGAAATTTGTTGAGTGAAACCATGAGAGGACTCGCCACTGGGTGGCGATGTGGGCCTAGCAGTTAGCATGAGTGGGTAGGGAGCAGACAGCAGGAAAGGTGATAAAGAGTTGGCCAAGGGGACCCACAACACCTGGGGTAAAACAGGGGCAGGCCACATACTGTGCACACAGGTGCATAACTGTCAAATTCACGAAAGGTGGCTGGAGGGCAAAACCCTTGGGGCCCTCTAATTTAACATACAGAACTGCATAATCACTGACATCTGTAAGGGAGCTTTCAAGGGGACACCATTGGGGTACTCTGACATGGACTGGCCTGGAGGCAGGAAGCTTCACTGAGGAACTTAAAGCTGGATCTTGAAGGATGCCCAGGAGTTGTTAGGTCAAGGCACTTAGAGACGATGGGGCACTGGGGGGAACTGGGCTACAAGCCCCAACTAATCACTTGTCAGCTGTGAGATCTAGGGTGCATTTTAACTTCTCTGTGCATCAATCTCCTCACCTGTAAAGAGGACACAATATATAATGGTTAGACAATGAAATGAGGCTGGAAATCGCTGACAGCACCTGGCACATACTAAGTGTTCTGTAAAATACTCACAGTTAGAGGGAAGACAGAGTCTTGAGGTAGAGAACTTGGGATTTGACCCCATAGAGACTCAGGTACCCAGGTTCAAATCCTAGTTGTTGCTTGGCAGCTTGAAGCCCCTTTGTCTTCATAATAATGGAGCGGTAGACAGTTTCTACTGAAGAGACTGCACCCTACATAGGTGCCCCATGCTGTGGTCTCCCAGTGCCCAAGCCATCAAGTGAGTAATGAAGTCTCCACACTTGCCCCCATCCCAAGATTGGGATGTGCCTTCTCCCCCAAGTCTTTCAGAGAAAACATTCTCGCCTGGATCCTTTTGGCTGTGATGGATCCTTGACCCCCGCGGACCTGCTCGGATCTGAGGCCCCCCTCTGTGCCCCTCCCCTCCTCTCATGTCCTTCTCCAAACCCCACCCCATGCCACCAGTTTCCCCACCACCGCACACAGAGTCCGGAGATCCAAGTGCGGCCCACAGGGGGCGCTTGCACACCAGACAGACCGCCTTGAGGGAGCCGCTAGCTGGGAGAACAGACCCAAGACCCTGCCTCGTGCTGCCACCAGTTCTACAGAGAGATACAGGGGCTTGTCCCCAGTGAAGCGGAATGCCCGAAAGAAGTCTGCGCTGGGTGGGGAGAACCCCTGTCCCGGAGAACCCCTGCCCCGCCCTGGCCTTCTTCAACCCGGTTTTTCCCTGGTGGTCCCTAGGTCACGTTCAACCCGGCTAGTTTGTCTGCCTCGCATCTCAAAACTGCAATTGGCCCGCCCCCCCCCCCCGAGCTGCGATTGGTCGGCGCGTGGGGCCCCGCCCCATTTTCCTGGAAAGTTCTTGGAAATCTGTCAAAGGTGTTTCCTTTAGCGGCCCTGAGCCTACTCTAGGAGCCGGCGCCCCCGCCAGCGCCTCCCCGGCCCGGCAGCACTGCCGGCGGTTCTAGGAAGACGTCGCTTCCGGGAAGGGCTGGGACACAGAGGACAAAAGATTAGGCGGCTCGCCCCGCCCCACCCTCCCGGCCCGCCCCCAGCGCCCTCCCGGCCAGCCAGCGCCTTGGCCTCTCATTCCCATCCCGTCGCCGGTGCGCCCTGGGAGCCTGCCTTACGAGCGAGACCTGCGCCCACGGGCTCCCTCCAGCCGCCACCGTCCGGCTGAGCCTCAGCTCCGGAGCTGCCGCTGCCGCTGCCGGGACATGGTCCTCTGCGTTCAGGGGTAAGCGCGGCTCGCCGTCCCAGCCGGGCGACGGCGCCCGGCGTTGGGGAGAGTACCGCCTCGTGCTAGCTGCCGGCTATTGAGAGGGCTTGACGGGTCGGAAATGACCGAGTGCGGAAGGACCTCAGGGTGACAACAGGGAATGGTGACAACACCGTCACCACCCTATTCGCACTGTGGGTAGTGAAACTGGGGGTCGGCTGGCGACGGGAGGAGCACCGGGTAGCCTAAGCCTGGGTTCTGGCTGGAGCAGCTGAACGCCAGCGGAGTTCATCCTCCAAGACGTGGCTCACCTGCCCAGACCCCCTTCTGGGCCCAGAGCGCTCTACCCTAGCCTGCAGGCCGCAGGGCCTACTGCTGACCTTAGGTTAGCCCCTGCCCCTCTCCGATTTCACTGTTCTGCCATGGGCTAGCAATTAGGCTTTTCTTGGGAAGCCAGTCTGAGATCCTCGCCTCCCCCCAGGTTGGCTAAGCAGCAGGTCTTGGAAGAGCCTGAATTTTGCCCGTGGCACCCCCACAATTGCCTTGCCCCTCCTCAGTCCAGTCTGGGATCCCAGTGAGGACTTGACTCCTGCCTCCCTTCTCCAACTTTCCTCAAAGACTAGGATGGTGTGGAGGCTGGTAAGACAGAGTCCTGGCCTCAACTGAGCATTCTTCCTCAGCATTCCTTCCACCTCAGCATCCCCTTCAACAATGGGTCTGATACTCTCCAGACTGATCTGACAGGAGCTCAGAAAGCTCCAGGGAGTGAGAAAGAAGATATGAGTGAGCACTCCACACCCAGGAAGAGCTGGGTGGCCCAGTGGCTGTTGTTATCAAAACTGGCATAGTACCAAGTGAAGAAGGTTGGAAGGTGGGGCAAGGCTGAAGTGCCCCTTGCTCTGAGCAGGTCTGCTTCCAGGGAGGAAACCCAGAGGTGCCAGGAAAACTATACTACTATACTTCTCCCTGGCCGTCTCCAGCATACCCCTCCTCTGAATTTTGGGACTCCTGAACACCCCCGCACCCTGTCCTCCAGATCCCCCCAGTTCTGAAGTCCCACATTCTCTTTTTACTTTGTTCCAGCTAAAAGTCCCTTGGAACCTCAGGACCAGTGTTGGGTGTCAGGGAGCAAGATTTTTAAGACCTCCACACACACAGCCACAAACCAGCTGGTGCCCTCCCAAGGTAGGGGGCAGAGATTCCCAAATATAGGTTTGGGCTCCCAGCTTTGCTTGAGGGGGTCCACCCTCAGGGTTGAGTTTGCCCCACTGGCATGCATCCCCAGGTGGGACGCACAGGCTGGGTTCCACAACAGGCACACACAGGTACAGGCCACCCACACCTGAAACACACAAGCCATCGCCCCCGCCATGACAACAGCTGTGGACACACCCCTCCTAAGATACATAGTCACTCACCAGGAACTGTGGGGACCAATACAGCTCCTTACACACCCAGATACCTTGTTGACCCTGGAGGTGCCCATGCCCACAAGTGCCCTGCAAAGCTGTCTGGACATGGCCACCCCCAGGCGCTCTGGCCTGACTGGCTAGCCTGAGCTGAGCTTTGGGTCCCAGCAGGCAGGCCACCAGCTAGTTCCTTGGAACGTGGCTCCCCCACTAGGATTCCAGAGCTCCCACAGTACACCGAGAGTGGGTATGGAAAAGTATTAAACAAACTGTGGTGTGCCAGGGTCTTGTGGCCTCTTCTCCCAATTTGTTAACATCTTCTAATGCTCACCTATAACCTACACTGTCAGATCTGGCTCCTCTGCCTGCGTCCTGCCAAGGCTTCTGCCTACCTCATCCTGCCTCATAAGCAATCTCTGGCACAGTTTACCCATGCTCTCATCTCTGCCTGGAGTGCCTTCCCCCTACTCCTTCCTTTGGCCTGGCAGACTCAGCTCAGGAACAGGCAGACCTTGACTCCCCCATGACACCCTTTGTGTTTGTGACTTTGGGTTATAAGTTCTCCTTGAAGGTAAGGCCCATGGTTTTATTATCTTGGTGTCTTGCGGCCCAGTAGGGGACCAGACCCAGAACTGAGGCCTGAGGATGTATTTTCTGAGGAGTGAGGAAGGATCAGCAGTCTCTTCCTGGGAGCCAATCCTTGCCCCTCATTCCCTGGAAGTCCCGGGATCACCATGCTGGGTGGCCTTCCCCTAGAGAAAAGCTACTGCTCAGATTGGGGCTGGCTCAGCAACCCAACTCTAGTCACCTGACAAGATGGTGTTGCCAACCCCCTCAGGATCTGGGCTGGTAGCATCCCTTATGAGGGGGTAGAGAAGCTGAACAGTCCTAGTGAACAGCAAGGTTTACATAAGGTCATAGAGCCTCGTAGGACTGGCTTGCCAGGGTGGGATCTGGAATGTAGAATGAGTACCCTGTTCTTTGGTGGGAGGTCCTGTTTATGGGAAGTGGGATATGCCAGTGCCTTTAAAGCCACTGTCCACCCCAGACCCTCAGCTGGGAGGAGCAGAAAACAGGATGGAAGTCTGACCTGTTTAGGGAGATTGTTCCAGCCTCTAAGCCCTGGCCAGTGTGGACCGCGGTCCCTCCTACAGATACTCCTATCCATGGGGAGGTAGCATATGACCTTAGGCATCCTATCATAATTTTGGGACCTCTCTGGAGCACCCCATGAAGGCCCAGGCCATGGCTCAAGCAGAACCAGCGCCATTTAATCTAATCAGCCCACCTCAACCAACAGGGCACCCATGTGAGGCTTCTTTGCACTGGATCCTACCATTGTCAGGGACATCAGTTGTCCATTGTGAGCTAGAAATCTTATAGGGCATGATCTGTGTTGTCAGCTGGTGCAAAATAGACTAATTAATGTTCAATAAATGCAGGAGGGTGGAGAAGTCTCTTTCAAAAGAGAATCAACATGTAGGGGAAGCTATCAAGGAGCCTTTTGTGATGACAGCTGGGAGGCGGGGTACTGATCTCATTGAGCCCATGAGTGGGCAAAGGGGAAACTGAGGCTCATAGTGAGATGGACTGGCCAGAAGTCATATAGCTGGTCTGGGGTATAGAGGGTCTCTGGTAACAGGAGGGCATAGGGCCTCCACTCACTGCCCATCCACCCCCTTCTAGACCCTGTTCTTTGCTGGCTGTGGAGCAGATCGGGCAGCGGCCCCTGTGGACCAAGTCCCTGGAGCTGCCCGAACCAGCTATGCAGCCTTTGCCTGCCGGGTCCTTCCTGGAGGAGGTGGCAGAGGAGATCCCAGCCCAGCCAGAGAGTGAACCCAAGGTGCTGGACCCTGAGGAGGATCTGCTATGCATAGCCAAGACTTTCTCTTACCTTCGGGAATCTGGTGAGTTTGAGGAGGGAAGCAGGCCTTGTCCTGGGAAGTCCAATGGGGAAAGCTTAGCTCTGTCTGTTGAGTCTGGTTTGAGAGACATGGCCCTGCCCAGGAGAGTCTGATGGGGGGGGGGGGTACAGTCCTCCCCATGGAAGTGTAAAGGGGGAGGCAGAGTCCTGCTCTGCCCTGTGTTGGTGCCCCCAACTAAATTCCACTGTGACTAGTCTCTTGGCCCCGTCTCCACTTGCCTAGGCTGGTATTGGGGTTCCATTACGGCCAGCGAGGCCCGACAACACCTGCAGAAGATGCCAGAGGGCACGTTCCTGGTACGTGACAGCACCCATCCCAGCTATCTATTCACTCTGTCTGTCAAAACCACTCGAGGCCCCACCAACGTACGCATTGAGTACGCTGACTCCAGCTTCCGCCTGGACTCCAACTGCCTGTCCAGGCCACGCATCCTGGCCTTCCCAGACGTGGTCAGCCTCGTGCAGCACTATGTGGCCTCCTGTACTGCTGACACCCGAAGTGACAGCCCTGAACCTGCACCCACCCCAGCCCTGCCTACCCCTAAGGAAGATGCACCTGGTGACCCAGCACTACCTGCCCCTGCAGTCACCGCCGTGCACCTAAAACTGGTGCAGCCCTTTGTGCGCAGAAGCAGTGCCCGCAGCCTGCAGCACCTGTGCCGCCTTGTCATCAACCGTCTGGTGGCTGATGTAGACTGCCTGCCACTGCCCCGGCGCATGGCTGACTACCTCCGACAGTACCCCTTCCAGCTCTGACCCACCTGAGCATCCACCTAGCCTCACCCAGACATACCCTGGAAGGGACACGGGCCCCAGCTGGACTTGGGCTCCCATCGTCCCTCCTCCAGTTATCCTAGTGACTGCAAGCACCTGACAGCTGGACCAGGAAGAGTCAGCAGGAGCAAGGCTGGGGGTGAGGGTAGAGAAAAGTGTCACACAACTTGAAGGTCAACACCCCCAGCTCCCATGTGGCTCCGTTGTGGTGAGCCATGTGTCAGAAGAGAGGGAGACAGGTGGGACCTTGTCTCACCTTGTGGGTGAGGCCCAGGCCCCCATTTGCCTGTTGTGGGCTCTTGAACTGTATAGACTTTGCCAGCCCTGGTGTCTCAGTCCACAGGGTGGGGCAGGCCCCCTCCTTCTAGCCAGCCTGTCTCAGGAAGGATGGCGGCCAGAGGAACTGAGGTTGACAGTGACAGTCCCTTGATGGGGGAACAGGCCAGGCTGAGGAACTATAAAGTTATACAGTATTTATTTATTTATTCTCCTTGGGTTTGTCTCAAGGTGAGCCAATCCCACCTCTCTGCCCTGAGCCCTGAGTGCTCTGGAGACCCCAGCTCTGCCCCAACTTCTCTGGTTCCTCCTGGTGGAGAGCCCCATCCTGAGACATGTTGCTGGATCCAAGGCAGTTCTGGATATCCTGGCACTGACCCACCCACCTGTGAATGTGTGCACCCTCTTCTGCCCCCAGCCCTGTTTTGGGAAGGTGGGAAAGCAGACAAGAAAATGAAGCCAAAGTGTCAGTGCCCAGCAGAGCCTGCCACTCACCCCCTCGCAGGGCAGAGCCCTGTCTGCACAGAGCTGGTCTCGGTGGGGCACCAGCCTGCGGGAGCATGTGTGCAGTGTCAGGAAGCAGCATGTTGGCTCCACAGCTGCTGCTCCAGCTCTGCTGGTTCGGCTTCCTGCCCAGGAAGGTGCCTGCACGCGAGAGGGAAAGAAATACCTATCTGATAAGACTTTATAAAATAAGTATTATAACAAGCAAAACCCAGTTTGGTAGTCTTTTTTCTTCCACTGATTTTTCTGTATTGACAATAAAATTGTACTTTTCACTTAAGGAGACCTCAGTGAGACCTCTTTTGAGTTCTTACACAATTTGTCCCCTTTGATATTATTTTCCCCCACTTTACATCTGGGTCAGCTGGGGCCCAGTGACCTGTGGCTGAGCAGGCCCTGCTAGGGGACCCTTTGAAGAGTCGGGGAGGTACAGGGAGCAGCCTTCCTCTCTCGTTACCTCTTGCTCCCCTTGGAGGATGGGAGGCAGGAGGTGAAGGCCAGCTGGACTGCCTGCAGGGTCATTGACCAGGTGACTGCCAGGGAGGGGGATGGTGGCAGAGGAGCACCAGACTGGAGAGACGTGTAAACAGGAGATATCAAAGACTGGAAGTAGAGAATGCTGGGGGATGGGTGCTGTGGGGGCACCCACTCCTGGAGGCAGTGTCTTTTGAGAGGAGGAGGCCAACAGAGAAGTCAGGGCCAGTCATTCCAGTGAGAAAGTACAGGGAGTACAAAAGCACCAGGGCATGACTGGGAAGCTCATATTCCCTACCAACCACAAGGAGGCCTGGGGAAGTAGTCATGCTGTGCAGTGGGACAGAACAATGGAGTTGGGGATGGCGGCCAGTAAGCTGGCAGGGTCTGGCCTGAGGTGGGACCTGGTGAGGTTCTGGCACAGGCCAGTTGGGGTTGGGGGACCCTCTCCTTTCAGGGCCCTACACACCAGAAGTAGATGGAAGGGCAATTAAAATGAAAACTCTCCATTATCTGATGGTCTGACTTTGTAATGTAAATTCCACTGTGTCCTGAAATTTTCTGCACCTTCACTTAAATAACTCATAGGAAAGATCCTCTGAAGCTCATTCATAACCTTCTAACCCTTATTTAGAAATAATCCTAACCTTCCTGTTTTCTTGGGACTTAGATGATTAGAAGAGACAAATGCTGGAAGATTGAGAGCAGGAAGGTATAAGGACTGGTATGTGGATGACACGGAGGAGGCAGGAAGGGATGGATAAAAAGCCAAACGTTATGGGCATGCAGATAGTTATAGCAAAGAATAGAGCTGACACTGGATGTGAGTGAATAAGAGGTGAGCGAAGGCTGACTTTACTGGGACTAGTGCCCAGGCCCAGGTGCCCAGCCTGGCACCTTCTCTGTTGCTGGCTGCAGGGCCCGACGGCACACCTCCTCCAGGTCACCATGACCTGCCAGGGATGTCTGCTGTTCCTCATTGCTTCAGCCTGGATCTCAGCCCCTTTGTGACTCCCAAAGTGCCTGAGGTGACCCTGCTGTCTGCTCCACCTACAAATCTGAGTCACCCAATGGGTGAGTAGTAGACACAGAGGGGCTGAAGGCAGGGTGTTCCCCACTTGGTGCCATGGCCTGGACAGAAAACTGCCGTAGCAAGAGGAAACCCACAAACTCTTCGGAGGGGGAGGTGTCTCAGGGTGCCTGCCAGGTGCTGGCAATGGACAAGAGCTTTGCACCTCCTGTAGTGCTCACCACAACCATGGGAGTGGGCCTGAATATGACCCATACTCCACAGATGAGGAAACTGAAGCCCAGAGTGGGCAAGGCAGTGGCTGAGGAAGTAAAGTACAGAGCAGAGCTTACCTTGAGGGGTCCCGCCTGCCTGTCTGTCCCCACGCTGCTATGTGAGATGGCAAGGACAGGCATCTGGGGTTGGCAGCTTGCAGGCAAGTTGATCTTAGATGCTGGTTTTATCCCCCTATGTCCTTGCCTGCTAAGGTCTCTGGACCAGACATTGGTCTGATCAACAGGGTCCTGTCCCCCTCACCTTTGCCTTAGCCCAAGCCAGGGTCCAGCTCTTGCCTGGGACTGAGATACTTGTCACCTTGCCTGGGGCTGCCAGATACTTCCAACACCTGATATTTTTCTGCTTCAATCTTTTCTTGTCTCCCTGTCAGGGGAGTGAGTGGTGCCTGCCCAGAACAGGGACAGTAGAGGGCAGGTCATCAGGCCCAAACCCAAGTCAGAGACCCAGCCTAACAGATGCTGAAAACCCTCTGGTCAGTACATTCACTGCCGGGTCGTTCCGGGCTAGTAATGGGAGCCCTAACAGCACTGGCCAGGGAGAAATAGAGGAGCCATCTGGTTGGGTGTGGAGGACCCTGCACAATATACAAACAATAACTGATGGTAACCCCCATTGGTTAAGTCCTTTACTAGCACACATGCTCCTCAGGCACCAGCTGGGCCAGACTCCACCTGGGCCTTGGGGACACAGGAGGGACACAGTCCCCCTCCTCATGGGACTCCTGGGCTGGTGAGCAGGAAACAATAAACAAATGAGCAAATAGATACTCAGGACAAGTTTTAAGAGTGTAAAGAAAGCAAAACAGGGACAGGGCAGAGAGTGGCTTTTGGGTGTGGGGACACTGCTGCAGATGAGAGGGTTCGGGAAAGCTCTGGGGCCACTGAGCTGGGACACCCGAGCAAAGAGCAGCAGCTGGCTATGCAGACAACATAGGAAAAAGACATCCAGGGAGAAGAAACCGCCAATCCCAAGGCCCTGAGGCAACAACAAACTTGGTATGATCAGGAGAAAGAAGTCCAGAATGGCTGTCCAGGAGGGCTGAGGAGACAGAGGAAAGGTGGAGAGAGCAGAGGGGGCACATGAATTTTATTCTACTGTGGTGGAGGGCCTCCTCAGAGTTTAACAGGGAAATGCTATAATCTAATGTTCATTTCTCAGGGGCGAACCTGTCAGCTGGGTGGGGGATGGCCTCCAACAGGGCCTGGGGACAGGAAGCTGGAAAGGAGGCTGAGAGGTACAGGCTATGGCAGGGGTGGTTGTGGTGGGGAGCAGGAGGCGAGGACTGCAGCCTGGGGATCCTGGGTGGAGTTTGTGCCCCAGGACTTCATGCTGCAGCCTTGAATACTGGCAGAGGTTGTCCCCATTTACAGCAGAAGAAATAAGGCTCAGAAAGAGGTGGTGTTTTTTCTCAGGGTCTCACAGTTTGTGAGGGGCAGAGCCAGGGTTCAAACCTTTATTTGAGAGCTTGGTGGAATGACCTCTGTTCTGCTCTGCCACCAGGGGCTGACATACTAAAGCCTTGGCAACTGCAGGTGCTGAGGGTACACAGAAAGGAAGTAAGGGGTCAGGAACACTTTCTGAAGGAGGTGTCAGAGGCAGGGGGTGGAGGCTGCACCCCCAGAGGATTCCACCAGGTCATGAGGAGGTGGGTTTGGAGGATGATTCTGCATGGTGCCCCTTGCTAGACTCAGCCTTCTGGAATGACTTTGGAACAGAGTTACCACTAGGTCAGCCAGGTTCCTCTTGTCAGTGAGGTCTTGCTGGGATGTTTCTCTCATGATCACCAAGTATCCTAACACCACCTGGGTCATCAGTGCCCCTGTACCTGGGCTCAGCTTTTAATCTGCAACTGAGCAAATCTCGCTGGGCCAAAGCTGAATGCCAGTCTGAATAGGGCTGAGGGCAGGACCGGGCTGCTTGCTATCTCAGAGGGGCTGCTTGCTCTCTCCCACCCTGCAGAGCTGCCCACAGTCAAGTGGGGGACAGGTGCTTTAAAGAAGTCCAGACCAAGAAAGCAGGAGAAGATTCTGGGGACCTCGCTGAGGCTCTCTTACTCCAGGATAAGTAAAGCCTGTGCAGGCCTAGGCAGTCCCCTCATACCAACCTGTTAGACCAGTTTTAATATAAAGCAGGCTCAAGCTTTGCCAGAAACTCTACAACCTCTCATGGTGAGTTCTCACCACCCCGACTACACGGTGTAGGCCTTCCTCCCCAGCTTAGGCCATGCAACCAGCTGCCCGAGGGATCATTGCAATGGTCACCGTTGGGTGGCAGGCTGAGCCTCCCACATCTGAGACCCAAGAAGAAGAGACCCCTGGAGGTTTAATCCTGGCTAACACAACCCCTACACCCTGGTTTTACCCCAAACTCCCCTCCAGTCTGGATTGTGCTGTCCACTTGGTTCTCGGGAATTTCCCTCAACCTCACAGAACCTGAGAGGGTTCCTGGCTGTGAAGTGAGGAGAGTGACAGCACTTCCCTCAGAGGGGACATGAGGAGCCCAGGAGGATTAATGAGGTAATGCTGAGGAGAGTGTGATAGGGTTCAATCTGGCACCTGCTTCAGCTGTCATTGTAACTGTTTCTGTCCATTGTTTTCATCTTTTTTGAGAGGTGGTCTGGGCAGGTGTTGATGTCTGCTGAGGTCCCCATCTGGGCTGCAGGGGAGCTGGGCTGGAACCACCTGGAGCTGTAAGTGGCCCCTCTCCCCATCAGCTCTGTCCTCCAAGGCCAGCCCTCCACTCTCATGCATCATTTGCCAATGACCTTGGGTTCTGGTCCTAGTGAACAGACCCTTTGGCCTGGTCTCTGCAAAGGCTAGGATGGAGGCGAAGCCAGCCCAACCTTCTAGCAACTTCTCTCGCAGTGACAATAAAGATTAGGCCATCTGCCACCCTTGCCCCACACCTAGGGGGTGGTCTCCCTCAGGCCTGTTCCTCTCCCAGCCCTCAGTGGTCTGTGACCTCATAGGTGAGCTACAGGTGATGGAGGTGAGTGGGGCAGGTGCCTCTGGGTCTACCCCATTTCAAAGATGCAAGCCTGAAACCTAGAGAGGCAAAGTAGCTTGTCCATAGTCACCAAGAGAGGAAGTGGACATATGGGGTTAGAGCCCAGGACTTTGAGTCCCAGGCCAGGACTTGTCCCTCTCCCCCTAGAACTCTTGAACTGGAGTCAGCTGCCTGCTAGCTGGCAACTCAAAAAGCTGGGTTCATGGCCTTTCAGACTCCCCATGTCCAGACCTGGACTCTTCACTAGCCCCTAGACACACCTTCACTGTCCCCCCATCTTGGAGACAACCCCCACATTCACATCCCCATGTCCATCCATCTTGCCCCTTGTCCCTCTCAAGTTGCCCTCCTGCTGCTCCCCATGGCTGCTTTGCCCAGATATAGCCTCATTCACTCACCCAGCTGGACCATCCTGATGGCCTCCTCAGCCCTACCACCATCTTGAGTGAGGTGCTCACAAACCGGACCTTGCCCTGCCTTCCCCACTTATTGATATTCACAGGCTCCCCCTCCCCCACCATATCCTGCCTGTGCCTTACCCCAGGTTCCAGGATATGGCTTCCAAAATTGGCAATCCATTCCATTCTCTTCCCTCTTAATAGCCCATCACACTGTATCATTCATATGGGAATGTCCAGGGCAAACTCTTACTCACCCTTCAAAGCCCAACTCAAATGCCCCTTTTCTGAGAAGCCTTCCCTAACTTCCCCAGCATTTATTCCTGTCTACTTTAGATACCTACTGCATCCTGGGGAATCTCCCTGGAGCCTGAGTTTTCCCAGCTGTCTCCAGCCTGGAGAGGAGAAAACACTTTCAATAATAGATTCAAAACAGCCATTCTTTGTCTTCTTATGAAATATCTCACACGCACATACACACACACACACACACACACACACACACACACACACCATACTTCCCATGAAAGTCCCCTAGGGATACTTTGAAATGGCAAACCAGCCAAATTGAAAACAATAGATAGGCAGGGTTCAAATCTCAGTTCCAAAATCACTCTGGGACTCCAGGCAAGTAGTTTAACTTCTAAGAACCTCAGTTTCTCCCTATAATAGAAATACTGGTAGTGCCCATGCCCCAGGGGGTTGGAGAGTGACTGGATCTGACTTTGGGGTAACAAGGAGTAAGTGGGATGATGCTCACCTATGAACGTGAGATGAGGCAGGCCTTGAGCAGGAGGAGCCTTTTTGGTGTGGCCAAAGCTTTATGCTTAATGGAAAGATAGTTTCTTCCATGACCCTGGCCTGGCTGAAGCAGGCAGGGCCCAGAGCACTAGAAGTGGTCTCTGAGGCCTGAAGGAACTCAGGACTGCCATGACTCCTCCAGGCAGTCTGCTAGGATAGTTCCACGTATAGTCCCCACTAGCAAGACCCACACTGGGATGGTATTGCTGGAAGGGGAATGATGCCCAGCAAATGCTCCCCAGGCGGAGCCCTGTTCCAAGGATTCTCCCTTCATCCAACATCAGATGAGCCAGATAGGGCTTTTCATGTCACCAGAGCTGGGGTCTTCCTCCATCAGAGGTGAAAATTTTACTTGTAGTCTGGGTTGGGCCAAAGCTTTGTTCTCGAAAGTGCCTCTAGGCCTTCAGCCTCTTTCCAAAGAGTACTTCACTGCTCCCTACCCCCACCAGTCCCACTTCTGAGCAACATCATTATGAGTGTGTGTGTGTGTGTGCATGTGCGTGCACGTGCACGTGTGTTGACCTTTCCACTTGGCCAACATTCCTTTATTTTCCTCAGCTCTTTTGGGTAGATGGCCGTGGCAGGAGGTGCTGTTAGAAGAGCAGGTTCTCAGAAAACCTTTTTTCCAAAGCGCCAGAGACATGGAGCTCAAGGAGACACTGGAAGATGAAGGCCTATCGGGAAGAAAATGGGTTCCCAGGGCAGTTAGAGGAGTGTGGGTGAGAGACAACGGTCTCCTCTCAGAGAGCACTCTAACCCCAATGTAGGTGCATGTGGGGCCTGCCCCTAGGCATTATTGCCATTGCCTGGTCAGTGTTGTCAGCCTGGCCAGTAAAGCTGGGTGACCCTGTGCAGGTTGCTTTATCTCTCTGATCCATATACGTCTCAAAGAAGCAAAAGTCCTGAGTTCACTGCCAGCGTGTATGATCGCCTTACCCCAGAGGTGCCCAGACTGTGTCTCTATAGCCCTTTACCTCTTTGCTGAGAGCCAGCGCACCGTGTCCCTGATTGGGGGCTGTGGGCTCTGGGGGCAGTAGCACCCTATCAGCACCTTGACAATCACCCCCTTTCTCCTCTGGGTCTCAGTGGGCAAACTGGGGCATGCTAAACTCCAGGAGGATCCCTGGGTCTTTCAGAGTGCAGAGAAGGCGTGGTATGGGCACTCCCCCACCCCCACCCTGAGTGAGGTGTTTTCACTAGAATCGCAGCATAGCTGCGGCTGGAGGCCTCTTCCCAGGAAGAAAGAGCAGAGCGCCTCTTCCAAGAACTCAGAGGAGGCCCACAGGCAGGGGAGGGAGGAGCGGGGGAGTTAATTTTAAACCAAACAGCCTTCAACGCTTCTCAGGAACTGGTTGCTCAACGTGATCTGGCAGGTCCCAGGCGGGCAGGCAGGCCTGCTGCCAGCTCAGAGGTGGTGGGGGTGGAGGACTCGCCCCAGAGGAGAGGCCCAGTGACCTTGAGGGAAGCTGGGCCCTGTCCTTGTCCATGAATCCGGGGCTGTCACCCCAGATCCCCACCTACCTGACCTGATTTGCCGGGGTATGGGGTGGGGTGACTTCCTCTGTCCTAACCACGCTAGGTGAAATTATAACAGGATTAATAATGTTAATGATGTCATGTCCTTCCAAGGGCCCTAAGACTGTCCCATCCCTCACTCTTTGCTTAGAACCTGATGCTTCTGTCCCCTGGCCTGTCCCTCTGGAGGTTATCTGGTGAAGGCCTGCTATGGGGCCAGAGTAAGGCCTGTGCCATTCGCTCATGGAATGGAACCCTAGAATGCCAAGCTGGTGGCAGAAAATCGGATATGGAGGGTGAAGTTGCAGCAGCCAGCAGAATTTCTGGATCCAAGGAGCAAGGCTCCTGTGTGTGCAGGGAGGCTCTGAGCTGAATTCACTGGGCTCGCCCCCCCCCCCCCAGCCCGCCCCCCACAGCCAACAAATGAAAGCGGGGGAGAGTCAGAGTGTCTTCACACTCATTGACCTCCTGGCCCCCTCTGGGCTGACAGTCTGGGCCCCCCTCCCAGTGTCTGGTTCCTACAGAGGCTCCTCCCAGGGCACCCCCTCCTCCATTATCTCCACCAGCTGCCCAATGAGAGTCCAGCAGCCGGGCGGGGTGAGGCCTGTGTTCTAGGAAAGGATCCTGAGCTAGTGCTGCCAGGAGCTGCAGTTCTTGGAATCAGCACTGCAGGGTGAGGGGACGCTTCCTGGAACCTGCTGGCCACTCCAGGGAGAGAGGCTCAGAGGGCAGGCAGTGACCTCGGTGAGGGGGAGAGGGTGCTGGGGCCTCAGCTCTGGTCCTTGCCTCCAGGAAGCCCTACCTGACTGCAGGGGTCTCCTGGGACTCCCCCCCATTTCAGCACTAAGTCTGCTGGGCCTCAGGAGATGCCCAAGTCTGGCACCGCCTCTGCAGTACTCAACATCTAGCCCAGGAATAGGCACAGAGTGGACAACCAGAAACAGTAGGGAAGTGGGGGGCATTGTGCAGGTGTGGGCACACAGGTGAAGGTGGGTTATTGGGCATGAGTATATTGCCCAGACCACTGAGCAGCCAGGGTGTGAAGGGCTCAGGAGATTAGGAGGGAGAGCAAGGTGGGGTCAGCAATGCCAGGCCTGACTCACAGAGTCCCCCTTCCTGATGGACAGACAGCTTCTGGCCAGATCTCCTATCACTCCTATAGGCCAGTCTTTTCCTACATGGCCTTTCCCTCAGATCCTTGTCCCACGGTTGGGGTACAGGCCCCGGCTTCAGAGTCAGGCCATGTAGAGTAGTCCCAGCCCAATGCCCAGCTATGCAGCCTGAAGCACACATCTGGCCAGTTGGAGTTTCAGCTTCCCTGCCTGGATAATGGGGGGGGGGTGGGGTGGGGGGGTGGGGGGGGGAGATGCTGCAGGGCCCCCAGGAAGGCTGTGGGGGCTATGACCTGGGTCTGGGACAGGGTTAGGGTCCAGCTACACTGCGAGGGTGTAGCTCAGTGTTCCCATTACAGGGTCGCGGGGTCAGCATCATCAGAGCAGGAGCCTGGAAGTTTGGCTGAGGGAGCTGGAGGGCAGGTCAGGATGGGCACAGAGGGCAAGTAAGGACCTCCCTCTCTGGCTAGGTGGCCTTGGGGCAGCCTTCTAACCACTCAGGGCATGTTTGCCTTCAGAAAAACGGAGAACCCTCCCTAACCAAACCTGGATAGCAGTGTGGGCAGAGATTTGCCTCTCCCCTCATGCCCTCAGGTCACTCTTTGCCTCTCACTGAGCACAGCCCCAAGCCTGCTACCACCCAACCCTAACACATCCCAGAGAATGGGGCCCCCAACCCATCCTGCAGGGCCAGTCCTGAGATTGAGAAGGGCTGAGGTTCAGTGCCCTGATGGAGCCGTGAGGCAGGCCTATGAGAGAGGTCCTTTGACCCCTGTAGGAGGATGGTGGGGCAGCCTAGGGACACGGTTCATCACTGTGCCTGTGCTTGGGAGTGCCGGTTCTCAGAGGCTACTTGAGGCAGCTGGCAGTGGGTGGGGAGGCTGAGTTCTCCACCACCTAGATGCCTGGGCACCTGCACCCAGGTCAAGCTGGCTGGAAAGAACCCACCATGGGAGAACTGGACCCGGAGCCCACCCAACAGGAATGAGAAGAACTGCCGGTGTCATCTACTGGGTTTTCAGGGGATACTGGAGCCCTGCTGCAGATGGTTTCAGAGCCAGGCCACCTGCGTGACTTGAGCTAGTCACAAATCGTCTGTGAGCCATCGTCTGTAAAACAGAGACGATGTTATCACTTACCTTTATCGTGGCAAGGAGTATATGTGTAGCTTTCTTTCTCTTTGGGGTTTTTCCTCCCTAATCCCACCCCACCCCTCCGCTTCCCCGTAACATGAGCCCATGTAGACATGAGCCCCAGCAGTGCTCTTTCTCTGGCCCTTGTTGCAGCAAGAGGGACCCGAGGACACATTTGCTTTTCCCACTGGAGCACAGGCCCTGATGCTTGCAGTGCTCTAGGCAAAAGGACAAATGGAAGCCCATGTTACAGAATCTAAATACTTAAAAATCCTAAATCAAGCTATAAACTGCTAATAAAATGTGTTCTATTCTCCTACTCAACAAAGAAACTTTCGTAACAATACAAAATCTGAAAACCTGTAGTTTTTCTATGTCTGGAAGTCACATAAAAATATCAGAAAGTCAGAGGCACCTGGGTGGTTCAGTTGGTTGAGTGTCCGACTTCGGCTCAGGTCACATCTCATGGTTCATGAGTTTGAGCACTGCATTGAGCTCTGTGCTGACAGCTCAGAGCCTGGAGACTGCTTCAGACTTTGTGTCTCCCTCTCTCTCTGCCCCTCCCCCACTCACACTCTATCTCTCTCTTTCTCAAAAATAAACATTATAAATTTTTTTTAAAAAATATCAGAAAGTCAGATATCAAAGATGATTGAGTTTCACGATTATCGCTCACGTCCAGGTGTTCAGTGGTGTTAGACGAAATAAAGACATGCCTAATTCACAGAGTATTATATATTTATTGTGTAACATTCACTGTTCTTGTTTTATTCCATTAAAACTATTGGTTATGTTATTATAATCAAGATTTTTCATATAATTTCTATCCTCTTGGCAGTAATGATTTAAAAGACTAAAGTGATATATTCAAAGAGCACAAAAATATAAATTAAACTAAATATATTAAAAAATTGAAAATTATTTAAAATATGTTCCAGAAAGCTATTTTAAAAATAATCAAAATTAGAAAAATGAAAAGGCAAAATATACATTATAAGTTATAGCGAACTGATGTCAACATTTAAATAAAAAAAGATTTGAAACTAAAACTTTAACTTTTTAAAACTTTTATTCACTGTTAAATATTTCTATATTTCTATAGAGATAAACCTTCCCAATTCACATTCAAATCCTCTGTGAACTCTGAGGCAGGGTCACAACCTCCCTGAATTTCCCTGGGGCATGAATGGGTGTTTGGGTCTGTCTCACACTATGGCAGCACTAAGTGTCAAATCCCCAGTGATGGTGATGCCCACGTGTTTTTTAATCCATTTATTGTGAATTGATTGTTTTTGTTTTTGTGATATGTTCTAAATAGCAGGCAGATGAGAGGAGAATGGTTACAGATCAGGCACAACTTCCAATAGATGGTATTGGAAAGCTTTGGGGGAAAAAAAGGAAGTCCAACGTCTCCCTCACACAGGGAGCCAACCATCATAAATGTTAAATATTTAAACATGAAAGAGAAAACCCTATAAGCCCTTTAGAGCATCTCCCTAGGGGTTACAACAATATCGATTCTGGGTGAGGAAACGTCTTCTTCTTTCATGTGCTCCCCTGCATCATTTTCAGGACAGGTTAGTCTGGGGCAAGGAGAGTCACGTCAGAAATCCATTAATGCCCATTTAATGTCACCTCCCTGTCTCAGGCACAGGGGGTGGGGGTGGGGGGCGCTTCCCCTAGAAATAGGCCCTAAGACAAGGATCCAAATACAAACAGCTTATTTGGGAGGTGATGCCAAGAATCACCAGTAGGGTATTGGGAGACAATTCTCCATGGTCCTCTGAAAGTATATTTCTGTATACTTGCCCATAGGCTCAATGACACCCTTGTTCCAAGCAATCCTTTCAAGGGTGATTATTATACCAAACAGCCTTAGAAGACAGAGATAGTATCTCCCTCTAGGGGAAAAAGGAGGATTTGTTTATTGTCCAGTATAACAAAGATAGTATCTCCCTCTGAGGCAACGTTGGTAGGTTTGCTTGCAGCCTATTATAAAAGATCTGGGCCCCCTGACCCCAGGGTTTCTCTCCTGTAATGCAAACCACTGCATGTGCAGGCACCATCTGGTACTTACTGGGTCATCCTGTGGAAACTGAGCTTCACAGGAGAGGTGCAAGAAAATGCTGATCCTGGGTCTACCACTGTTACTGTAACAAACTGATCTTTATTTCTGAACCACAAGTCTTGTGCCTTCTGCCAGCATCCTTGGGAATATAAGGGGCTAACTTGTTAGCTTGCAAGTGGGGCAAAATCACAGAGCCTTCCCAGTTTCTGACATAGAGGAGAGGGGAAGCGAGACAGGGAAAGAAAGGAAACTTAGGCAGGTGTGTTAATGAGCAGTTTCCCTCTGCAGGCAACCGAAGCTCAGTCCTCAAGCTGAGAGATGAAATAGAGCACACCTCATGGTTGTTCCACCCAAGGAGTGGGAAAGCTGGGATGCATATCCACCAACTCCTACCTTCACTGGTTTAGGGCTGCTCCGGGGGATGACCTTTCAGGCACTTACCAAGCTGGCCTGTGCATCAGAGAAAGCCTTAGGCTGAGCGTTGCAACTGCCGTGTGGGAACTTCAGTGGGAGAGGATGTGACCCCACCAGGGGTTCTGTGTGAGCAGGGTCTTATCCGAATACTGCCCATCCCCAGTGCCCTGCACAGTGCTGAGCAGACCGCCATCAAGTGCATGCCATGTGGTCCAAGGATAAAGGCCTGTTTACGTCCCTCTATCCTCCATTAGGCCATGAACTCCTTATGGGCAGCATCTGTGTCCATTTTTCCTTCATACTCTGGTACCAAGGGTAGGCCTGACAATCAACAAACACTCACTGAAGGTTTATTACATGAATAATGCAAATAAATAAGCTTCTAAAATAAATGAACAAAACAGAGTCAGCCAGGATGAGACTGAGCCATCCTTAACTAGAGAAAGGCTGTCTACCCAAAATCAAAGCAAGTGCACTTGGTAGGGAGGCACCAGAGGTATCACTCCATGTGTGGGAAACACGATACAAGTACTCTAGCCATCACCATTTTTCAATATTATATTGAAGGTCTTAGCCAAGCTATGAGACAAGGAAAAAAAATAAGAGCTATAAATATTAGAAAGGAAAAAAACAAATTTATCATTATTTTCAGTGGTAAAATATCGGCATAGAAAATCCAAGGGAAGCAACGACCAACAGATCTAAGAGAAACCAAGAAGTGGCCAGTTATAGGATAAACCACATACATTAACAGCTTTCCAGTACACCAGCAAGAACCAGTTAGGCTATCTCCCTGTATAATAAACAACAACAAACACCGTATAGCTGTATAGTAGATAAGCAGCAAAGCTGACTTTTCATTAGGGGCATGGGTCTGGGATAGCCAGGGGAGGAAATGAGGCATGAGCAACTGAAAACCACCTTCCCCTCAGCTGTGAGCTTTCCCCTCCTACCCCGCCCCCCATAAGCCACCAAACTTTCTCCAGGGCCCTGAGCCAGGGGCACAGGTGAAATCCCGATGGCCTTCCCCAAGCTGGGCCCTCTGCACTAGAGGCTGGACACAAGCTGGCCATTCCAGAGGGTAGGTCGGTTGTGTCCATTCCCTGAGACACAGCAAAGCCAGCAGCTAAAGCCCTGGACAGAGTTCTTAGTTGTTAGGGGTGAGGGCATGGCCATGTAGCGATGGGGCTTAGAGCCTCGTGGGGCAAAGGCAGCCCCCAAGCCCCCTTCCCGAGACCAGGTGGAAGGGAAGAGCTCTGTGAAGGAGCGGAGAACTCAGTCTGGGGCCATTTTATGAAACAGCAGCACCCAACAAACCTGAGGGTTCTCTACACTTTGTCCAGCCCTCACCCTTCACCTGCCAAACACAGGCACAGACCTGGCACATAGTTGAGGGGTGCTCAGGGGTGTGAAGGAATAAACACAATCCGGAATGACAAACTCTGAGGGGCCCATCTTGCCTCGAGCGCAGTGCTACAGGCCTTCTCTGTCAGCTGCAGTCTCCTCCGCCCTCGGAGGACACAGCAGGACTTTGCTGCCGCTTCAGAGAAGGGGCAGGACTGGGGGCAGGTGGTGGCACCCGGTAGTGCTGTCTCCTGTCTTAGCTCCAGGCCCACCCCAGTGACTGACAAAGTCTGAAAGGCTGAGCTGGCCTGGATGTGGCTCCCACCGTCTCTAACTCAAGGACTCTCCACTGCCAGCCTTGGCCTCTAAAGATCAATTTTATGTTTAGTAGGTGGGTGAGCAGTGGGTGGAAGGGGAAGAGATGCTCAGAGGAGGCCAGAGACAGGAAAAGTTCCATGGGGTCAGAAAAGATGGAGTAAGCATTTAAGTCGAATATGGAAGCTGGATTTCATTTGATTAATAGAGAGGGAGAGAGAGAGGAAGATTGAGAGTGAGAGCAAGAGACAGCATTCCAAGCATCTAGGATGGCCCAACCAAAGACGTGGCATGTGGGAAATCCCTGGGAATGGTCCATAAAGCTTGGGAAGACCCTGTGGTAGGTCCTCAGGTGAGTTTTCTGGGAGAATCACCAATCTTATCTCGCAGAGTTTAACGCAGTGTGGTCATCAGGGGGGTGTCAAGCCCCAAATGCCAGGTCAAAGAGGTCAGGAATGTGGGCAAGGCACCCAGGTCAGGCTCACTCCCCTCTCAGATCTCCCCTAACTTGCTGTGTGAGCCTGGCTGAGATGGGGGGCCTCTCCAGACTTCAGCTTTTTTCCCCATGAAATGGGAGCATAGTACTCAAGTTCCCATGGGCTCCCATGACTCAGAGACAGTGGTTGGGCCTCAGATGGGGTGATACCCTCCTAACACACACAAAGTCCTGGCCTGGCTCCCGAAGCATAGAGCTCCTCCAACCATGGGAGCCCTGCACAGACACCTGTGATCATGGACATGGACCCAAGTGCTTAAGTCCCACACTTGTGCACATGCCTGTATACAGGGGCACCTGTGTAGGGGTGTGCAAGTCTCTAACAGGTGCGTGTGTGATGTGGCCTGGTTTCCCCAGAGCCTAGGGCCTCCTGTGGCTCCCCATTGCTGACTAGAGCAAACCTAAGGACACAACCACTCACTGGGGGTCTGTCAGGAGAAGTCCCTGTCCAAGTCCACAAGTTCCTCAGTGACAGGACCTCCTGCCTGAACCACCCCAACGCTGGCTTGATTTACAGCTGGTGCTCAGTGCTTGTGGGTGAACAATGGGCCTGACAATGGGAGGAGAGACAGGACAGATAAGGACCTCAGCCACCCCTTCCCCAAGCTTGGGAAGTAGCCTCAGCCCTCAGTAACTTCACAGAGGATGTTGGCAGGAAAAGAAGACTTGTCCCAGATGCTGCATCCTCACATGACCCTGAATTCCACCCCACCCAAGTGGCCCCAAGAGGAGGCTGAGGTGCTGAGCTCTTGGCTGTGACTCAGCGGAAGGAAGGCAGGAAGGCGGGTGGGGGGGGGGGGTGTTGCTGGGCCCTAGGGTTTTGCTTCTCATTTCTCTCTTTCCAAAGCAAATTCTCAGAAATGAAGGTACCCAGAACTACAGAAACCCCAGGCTTTCAGGGGCACCGGGTTCCCCAGTCCTCCCACCCGTGCAGGCACAACCATACACCCTGGGGGGAAGCCCCTAGTCCCTGTTCCCTGCTTGGTGCCTTCTTCCATACCCCAGAATCAGGGATTGAATCGGTCCACATTGGAGCCGAGAGGGGATTGTGGACTCCTGAGACTTTTCAGGAGCATGTGGCCCAGATTCACCTGCTGAGACAGACACTAAATGAAAGGAGGCACTGGGAATCTCCAGGTTGTGGGGGTAAAGCAGCCCAGGGTGGGCTTCCCAGGAGAGGCGGAGGCAGAGGCTGCCAACACCAAGAACCCAAAGGAGCCACACATGAGTTTCCTCCCCCTTCCCTTCCCTTTCCTCATTCCCTTCTCTTCCCTTCCTCCTTTCTTTTCCTTCCTCTCGCTTTCCCTCTCTGTTCTTTTCATATTTTTAGCTATCGTAAGGAGCCCAATTTTAAAAACCACGCACAGACTCAAATGGGCACACCACCAAATTATGACACATTAGATTCCTCCCCTTGTGTCCAGAGAACCGCGTTTGTGCTGAGCTTGAAATAAAGCTTCTCTTGCTGTCCCTGTGAATGAAAGAGACTGCAAGGTGGCCTTCAGAAACACTGCCACCACTTGTAACCACCTCTTTGTGGGGGTCAGGGGTCACTTGGTCCTGTGCCACTGAAATCAAACCCTGAAAGAAGCTAGACACCAAAGCTGACCCGAGACTGCAACTCCTATCCCAACCCCCAGTTCAAACGTGTGTTCACTGCTGTCCTCCTGATGGACTTAACACTGAGAAAATGTTGAGAATTTGAACTTTAAAAATACATTCATGTTTAAGGTACTGCTTTTATCTTTGTAAAACTACATGGTGGAGTTGCACCTGAAGCTTGCTTTGAAAGAACAAACTCCACAGCTCTAAAGGGCTGGGCAGAGTAAGGAAGAGATGGCGCACTTCTGTGCAGGCAGAGAGAGGGAGCTGTAGTTAGTTCTTGAGCTGTGGAATGCCTTCAAGGAGGGCTTTAGGCACATCCACCCAGCGCCTCCTCCCAGGATCTCCCGGGCCTGGGGACCTAAAACGCCTCCGTCACCAGGCAGGCTTCATACCCCTTATGCTGAGGTAGGACTCACCTTCCCACCCACTTGTCAGCTGAGAAGCAGAGTCTGATGTCTATCAGTCCCACCCCACGTCCAGGGGACATCAGTCTCCTTTCGGTAGCAGCCACTCTCACTGCCCTCCCCTCCCCCGCATGCAGGGGCTCTGCATCTGGTTCCTCTGCTGCGGAGTGTGAAAGCTGGGCACCTGGGAAGGAAGGAAGCTTGCTCCACGTCTGGTGCTTCTGTTTGACTTGCCACTTTCCCCTTTGTCTGGAAACTCAGGTCAGCCCTGCCGCTCCCCCCACCCCCAGGGATCTGAGCGTCTCCGGGAACTGAGGCCCTGGGATGCAGTCGGCCTCCAGAGGGGGCCTGCTCAAAGTCCCCGCCCACTAGCTGGGACATCAGAGGACTGGTTCAAACCCCAGCATGGCCGCTTCCTGGTTGTGTGATGTTGGGCAACTTAAGTCTTAGTCTCTTCACCTGTCTAGTGGCCAAGAAAGCCATTCCTGATGTGCAGACAGGATTTATGCCAGCATGTGCAGCACCTGGCACCTGGCATGTGGAGATGCCTGGTTACTGGGCCTGGGAGGGTGGTCTTCCCAATTTTACCTCAAGGGCTGTCTCTGACCTATGCCACCACTGGTCGCATCTGGATCTCCTGACGCCCTTGTCCATTGTCCAACACTGCTTCTGGCATGTCTGATGGCATCCCACACTCTCGAGCTGACTATCCTTAACATCCCACTCTCCAATTTAAGGTGGCCCCAGGCTCTAGTCAGAGTCATGGGTCCCATTGTCCCTGACATCTCCTCCACCCAACCCCTCAGCAATGGTTGAAGTCAGTTCTGTTTAGGAGCTACCTGAAGAGCCATATGAAAGAGCCACACCATCCAAGTAAATGACCACAGGCCCTTGGCAGCAATGGAGGTGGAGAGCACTGCACAACAAGTCAGGAGGTAAGTGCTATGTGACTCCTAGTAAGCCCCTTCCTTGGAACTGTTTGGAAAGAGGGAGATCAAGGAGTAGACGTTAGTCTTGCTAAAAATCCACCCCTCCCAATATGATCAGGCCCTCTTGGCTTCATCGAAAGCATATTAGGAGAATCCAGATTCCCAGACCTGCCATGAGGCACATCAGCCCATGCCTGGACTCCCAGTAGCTCTCCTTGTGGCTCCTCAGATGGGACCATGGCTTCAAGAGCCCCAGGACTTGGCCAGCCTGAACAGGGACAGGATCAAGGACTCTAGCTGGCCATTTCAGGTTTGGCTATCACAGGCCGAGAATCCCAGGAATGACTCAATTTTATCTGAGCCACAAAGCCCAGTCCAGACCCGAAGCAGGAGCTGGGCACTGGCTGATGACTGGAAGGAGACAAACCCTTCACAACTCACACAGAGGGTTCAGATCCATCAGCTTGAAGTCAGGCACTCTTGTGCCCATTTCACAGATGTGGTACTGGCAACCCAGAGTGCAGGGCCCCTGCTCATCTTCATATACTCAAGAGGTGCTGGATCCAGTCCCTGACATCCTCTCTGAAGGCCTGGGTGGCCCCCATGCCACAGAGATGGGCCATGGAAGCCAGCCTTGCCTCCTTTCCCCTGATTGCAGTCCTATTCCATAGCTGCCCCTGGTGCCAGGCCAGCCTCTCCAGGGCCCACCCCGAGCAGTCTTCCAGTCTTCTCTACCACGTTAGACCTGTGGATAGGGAGCCTGGGCAGCTCAGGTCTCCAGATGGAGGGGTGTTCCCCATCCCCACCTCAGCCACCCCCCTTCTCAGAGCAGAGGTATTCAAGGCAATCTATCATGCACCTCAAATTTCCTCCAGCTCCTGCCCATTTCCAAAGCCACTTCCATTTTTAGGTATTTGTGACAGCAACACTTCAAGTAGCAAAATCTGTACTAGTTTCCTACTGCTGCTGTAACATATTACTACAAATCTGGTGGCTTAAAACCACACAAATTTATCATTTTATAGCTCTGGAGGTCAGAAGTCCAAAATTAGTTTCACCAGGCGAAAATCAAGGCGCTGGCAGGATTCTATTCTTTCTTGAGGCTCTAGGGGAGAATGTATTTCCTCGCCCTTGCCAGTGTCTAGAGACTGTCTGCATTCCTTGGCTCATGGCCCTTTTCTCCAGCACACTGCCTCCCTGTGACCTCTGCTTCCCTCAAATCTCCTTCCCCACCCCCATCTTATAAGGACCCTTGTTGATTACACTGAACTCATCTGAATAATCCAGGATAATCCTTCCATTTCAAGATCCTTAACTTAATCACACCTGCAGTTCCTTTTGCCATGTGAGGTAACACATTCACAGGTTTGGGGGATTAGGACACAGACATCTTAGGGGCCATTTTTCTGTCTGCCACAGGAGGGGTAGGGTTGCTTTGCCAATCCCAAGCCCCATCCAGAAGCCTCGTCCAGGACTGAGGAGTCCTGACGGGGGATCAGGCCGCTGTTCTGGCCAAGACTCTGGGTGGGGGCTGGCCAGGGCCCAGAGCTCCAGGAAACCTGGCACCTGCCCCCGTTGCCGCCAAGAACAGCCTGTACTCCTGGCGCAGCCGCTGTGCACAGATCAGGTGCACTGGAGCCCATTAGTAGCCATGGCTTAACTCGGACAGCTGCCTAGTTTGGGTGGGAGGCTGGGCCCTCATAGCTTCTTCTCTCCCTATTGACCAGAATATGCAAAAGCTGCTGTCAGATTAGACAAGAGCCACACAGGAAGTTCCAGCTCCATTCTAGAAAATACACACATTGTTGGTTTATGAGTGGACATTACTGACCTTAGGGTATGCCAGACCCACATGTGGCCCTAGAGAGATGAGGGAGACAGGAAGGTTTCCAAATGCATGGGGCAGAATGTCATCAGTGCTGGCAGAAGTTTGGGCTAGGAGCATGGTATGTAGGAGGGAGGGAGGACAGAGGGATCAGGGCGGGTGTTCTGGAGGAGGCAGCATCTATGTTGGAGCTTGAAGGGAGGGGAGGGATCATTTGGATGGCAGTGGTGGGCAAGGCATTCCTGATGGGAGACACTGCCTGGGCAAAGGGAAGGAGGTATGTTTAGGGAATAGAGAGTCCTGCGAGGAAGCTGCAGTCCAGGGCGGTGGACAAAAGAATCCAAAGGTGAACAGGGAAGGACATGCTGGCCTGAAAAGGTTAAAGCAGCTCTCAAAGCCTGTCAGCAGTGGAACACTTTGTTCTGATGGAAGCTTACTCAGAGCACTGATGGGGCTTTGAAAGGGGTCCACACAGGGCCTTTCCCACAGCCATCACCACCCCCCTCCCACCTCTTCAGACCTGGACTCTGCAGGACACAGTGACCATACTTAAGTCATGAGGAGACAGCCAAGGGTTTAGGGCAGGGATTGGCAGCAGTCAATGGCCCAGGGTCCAGGTACAGGGTGGTGGCAGGAAAGGGTTTAGGGGCGAGGTACCTGGGTGTCTCAGTCAGTTAAGCGTCTGACTTTGACTCAGGTCATGATCTCACAGTCTGTGAGTTCAAGCCCCGTGTTGGGCTCTGTGCTGACAGCTCAGATCCTGGAGCCTGCTTCAGATTCTGTCTCCCTCTCTCTCTGCCCCTCCCCCACTTGTGCTCGCGCTCTCTCTCTCTCTCTCTCTCAAAAATAAACATTGGGACACCTGGGTGGTTCAGTCAGTTAAGCATCCAACTTTGGCTCAGGTCATGATCTCACAGTTCATGGGTTTGAGCCCCATGTCAGGGGGCTGTCATGTCAGCTGTGCTGACAGCTCAGAGCCTGAAGCCTGCTTCGGATTCTGTGTCTCCCTCTCCCTCTGCCCCTCCCTGATCATTCTGTCTCTCTCTGTCTCTCAAAAATAAATAAACATTAAGAAAAAAATTTTTAAATAAACATTAAAAAAACTTTAAATATTAAAAAGAAAAGGCTTTACGAGTTTAGGGGTACATTTCAATAGGGCAGCTAGATGGGCCCCCATGGAGAAACCTAAGGGCAGTTAGGACAAGCACCCAACTGTGAGACAAAGCCTGTTTCCTCAACTGTCAGCAAACAGGATGGAATTGCTTTCCGAGTACATCAGTCAAGGACTCCTACATCCCCTGCCCATGCTTAGGGTTGGCTGGAGGAGGCTGGAAGGGCAGTAGGCACATCCCTCAAGATCTCAGGGGTCTGAAGAGCCCGGACTCTACCATCAGCTCCATAACACATGCTGGGGCGGGGGTGGGGGGTACTCATCTGCTTTGGCCCCAGGAAGGAGGGAGGAGATAGGGCAGGTGAGCCTGGCTTTCCTGGGCAGAGCCACTGATTGTTGTGGCCTGGACCTCAGGCCATTCAAGTCCTAGTGCAGAGAGGAGGTGCTGAGGGAAATCTAGGCGGCCAGACTACCAGCCTCTTGGGGGCTCCATCTCCAGAGAGCAGGTAGACGTCAAGAGCCCAAGAGTGAAATCCCTGCCTTCCCTCCTTTCCAAACTGCCATTTCTCTGCCTGCTTTATTTTGGTGTCAAGCACCAGACAGACGCATAAGGGTACAGGCCCTCCCTGTGTCTCCCCACATGTCTGCTCTCTGGAGCAAGCGGTGAAAACACAATGCCCCGTCAAAGGTGCAACCCATGGACTCCTCAGAACCATCCTATGAGATAAAGCACAGGGTCCCATTTATCAGGTATGAAAGCCAAGGCTGAGGGAGGTGAAGTCATGTGGCCAAGGTCACATCCTGGTGAGGGGCAGATGCCAAGATCTGAACTCAGGGTGGTGTGGCTTCAACATCAGAGCTCAATGTCCAAGGCCCAATCAAGCCAGTGCTGTACGTGGTCCCCACAGGGGCCTCTGGCCACCCCTCTAGCTGCAGGCTTGAGGCCCGGCCTGCCAGTCCACTTGGCCTGCATCTCTTTATCAGAGAAGTCAAGCCTCATGGTTTTCTAGGAAGGTTGTCTCCAAAGGTTGCTCCTGCTTCTGTGACCCCAGCTGCCCCAACACTGTAATTCCCATCATTATGGTCTCTTGGGGTGACATATCCACATGCTTGCCAAGACCTTTCCTCGGTGATAGGTCCAAGGCCAGGAGAGTGAAACCATCAGGGAAGCCAGTACTGGCTGAGGTGTGGCCCAGGCTGTGGAACAATGGGGCAGGTTGCCTTGAGATGCTGCTGAAGACAGCAGGAGCTGAAGGGCACAGGCAGAAGAGATGGGCGATACTGGTAAGGACCTATGTGGGCAGAGGTTGGAGAGCACAAGGGGGCTCAGAAAGCCAGGAACCTCTCTCTGGCTGTGCCCTACAGCACCCTCCCAGGTTCCTTCTAGGCAGCCATGATGGGGAGTCCCTGATCCTCCTCAAAAGAAGTCAGGAGGAGCTTGGAGTCCATGTGGCTGGCATTGGGCAAGGAGCAGGACACAGGAGCCTTAGGAGCTGCAGTGTGGCCCCTGCTAAGGCAGATGTGACCCTCAGCACAGTAGGGGAAGGAGTGGGTCACTCAAGCCAGGTATGAGCCCAGCAATACAGACTCCCCAAAGGCAGGGACCTAACTTCCCATCTCCACTTGGCTACTTCCCACCATGAGATGTCAGGCAGGCCACATCTTCTCTTGGGGAGTCCCTGCTGGAGGAGTGAGGATTCAGATGCCAGCTCACACCCCACCTGGCTGACTGAGGCTAAAATGAGGCTGCCACCTTACACTGGCCTTGGAGCCAGAAGAGCCAGCTTCTTGCAGGGAAAGGAGCTGCCCGAGGTCCCAGTGCAAGACACAGCCCTGGAGCCCAGCATCCTAGCTTTAGCAGAGGATACTGACCACCAGACCATACTGCCTCTGGCCACCGTACCACCAGGTCAGGCCCTTGAAAGTGCCAGTGGGATGAGCCAGTCTGGTCTGGCATGTTCCTCAGGACCCACTCTGATGCAGAGTCACACCAGCACCTGCCAACTGGGAGGTTTCCTGTCGCTGTGGACAGAAGGGCTGGGCTTTCGGGCCTCCTGGTGGCCACAAGTCTGCACAGACCAGAGCTTGGGTGGAGGTCACAACCAGCTACCTGCGCTGTCTGGGTTTCTCACTCTCCCCAGCTCCAACCAGGGACAGATGGGTTACCTGAAACTGCAAGGTCAACCTGGAAGGAATGTTTTAGCCAAAAGCTATGAGAATAAAAAGTAAACGTAAACGCTGCTTACTCCTTACTGGCTCAAGCCTTCAGTGAAATAAATGAGGATAGGTGACCCCAGAACTGTGCACCAAAGACCCTCAGCCCAATCCCCTCCAGAAAGCAGGCAGTCAGCTCTGAGTTGAAATTCAGATGACACTCCTGTGCTCAGAGCCTAGACCCAGTCAGGGTGTGTGGGAGTGTACCTAGGGCAGTTGAGGGCTAGGTTGAACCCTAGGAGTGAGTTGATCAGTCCCAAGGCCCTGGCATCCAAGGCCAAAAGGAGCACCCATGTGCCTTTCTCCACACTGCACTCTCACACTCCCACCAGATGGGAGACTGATGGCTAGTCCTGCTGGAACAGGAGGAAGCTCTTACTCCCAGCACTGCCTGGGGACAAGGGGGCAGGGGACCCACAAATCACAGTAACAAAACATTAGACGACTATTTGTTGGTCTCTCGACACTTTATTGGCCATATCTCCCAACATCCCCAAGGCAATTCCACTCACAGAGACACTGAGCAACCTACCCTTGGCCACACTGATGTGATGGGAAGCCAGAATGGGAACCTAGGTCTGCTCAGCTCTGAGCCAAACTATGGATGTCCTTGTTCTTTGCCACCCCAAGAAGGACATCCCCACCCTTGCTTCTATCCCCAAGTCTCCCAGAAATGTGGAGCTTGGGGAATCACAGAGCCATGGGAAATGTCATAAGCATCTGGGTTCTAGAAAGTGCCATCACCTCCCCCTAAGTAGCATTCCAGGAAGAAGGATCAGCCAGGCACTCTGGTAGGCTGGGGCCCTGGTCAGGCTTCCATAAGGCAGCCACACTGTGGCCCAGACCTCCGGATATGCAGGAACCTGGGCCTAAGGAGACAGGGGCAAGAGGCCAATCATTGCCTGAATCCCAGGGGATGAGCAGAGTGTGGGAACAGCACATTCTCCCCACAGCCAGAGCTGTGGATGGCCTGAGTGGAAGAACCAGTGTGGCTATGACTATGGAGGTAGGGGTGGGGTAGGTAGAGCTCACCTCCCACAAAAATCCTTGCGCACAGCCACGAGATCAAGGGACAGGTCAGGCCGGCTCTGAAGCCAACTGCCAACAAGCTCTGGATGTCTTGGGTCCACTTCTAAGAAGATGCTCCTACATGGAGGAGAAATGGGTCAGCTCAACCAGGCAGAACTAGGACCTGCACTTCTGGGTTACCTGGACCGGGAGGCGTGGGGGCAGAATGACTGTCAGGGCAGGCCTAGTACACACTGGGACAGATCCAGGAGACCTGCCCTATCCATACCCAGAGTCCTTCAGAAGCCAAGGTGCCAGGGCCAAGATGTGGGTAATGATGTCCATGCCCTCCTCCCCACCATCCAGGGCTACTGGGTCTTCATAGCTGAAGGGAAAACAGTGGAAGGTGAGAGTCTGGGACAGGGGGTATCTTAAACTGAGCAGGGCCCTCCACAAAGGGGCCCCATGGAACTTACACTCTGGGCTGAGAGGAAAATCTGAGGACACAGAGGAAGGAGACCCCAAACAGCAGCTCTGATGCCCCTACCTCCTATAGGCAGCAGCCCACCAGGCAGTGCTGGGAGTGCTTAGCGAATCCCACTGACTGATAGCAAGGCAAGTCTGTTCCTATGCTTAGTCTGGAGCGGGGTGGGGGGGGAGCTTGGAACTGGCTAGACTATTCCTGAGAGCCTGGAAAGGGGGAGCCAGCACCTTGACCCACATTACTGCTGCCTCGTCCAAGGGATCCTGGGCTACCCTTAGTTCTCAGCCCTTGTTTGAGAACAGGATGACTCACAGCAAAGCCTGGAGTAGGGTCTTAGTCCCAGCCTTCTTGCTAAGCCCCTACATGACCTTGGACCAGGCATCTTCCCTCTCCGGGCCTCATTCTTCTGTAAAATGATGTACGCATTTGAGCACCTTCTATGTATTCTATACCATGTCTAATGTTATTCATTGCTAAGTCCTCCTCATGGCCCTGCAAAGGTCTATCACTCCCCTTTCAAAGGCAGGAAATGAGGCTCAGAGAAGTTCAGTGGTCTTAAGTGGGAAGGCAGAAGCTGAACTGAGTAGGTCTGTGGGCTCCTAAGTGAACCTCTCTTTCAACATCACTGTCCCTTTCAGTCCCCTCTCCCTCCCTGGCTCCCCTACTCCCCTACTCCCAATGGTGTAGTTCCCCCAGGGCAGACACATCCCCCAAGGCCTTCTCAGGCCTGGCTCCCTCCTATCATACCCTGTACCTGTGGATCTCAGGGGCCAGCTGTTCCATGTCTTGGTGGAAGATGTAGGGAGGGTTGCTGATGACCAGGTCCATGGGGCCCCAGGGCAGGAGGTGTGACCAGCTCCCCTCTATGGTCAAAGGGAACACACAGCAAAGACTAGGTGGCAGCTCTACCTGCCACCATGTCCCTTGGGTAGTCTCCCTCCCCAAGCCACACCATGGGCCTATCTCTGGATCTGATAACCCAGACCTGCAAATTAGTGCCCAGGGTCCCAGGCCAGCAGCCTGGCCAGGAGCATGTATACTCTGAGATGGCAACTTTTCACATGGAATATCCTTGCCCTCTCTCCCTCCTCTCAAATCTCAGCTCAAGTGCCACCTTTAGGAAGACCTCTCTGACTGGTTAGTCAATGCAAGAGCCTCTGTTCTCTGTAACCCTACTGGCCCTGCCATATGCTGCCCCATAGCCAGCACATGGACTCGGTGTGTGAAGGGCATGCCTGGCTTTAGTCAGTCAGTTCCTGGCAACTCTGCTTGTCCATTCCATCCAGGTGCCAGGTGCCACACCAGGTGTATCACACTCTATGGAGGGTGCATATGAGGCTCAAAGATCTTGTGGATATGTAATGAAGCCAGAACTGCAGCCAGAACCCAAGAACACTCTGCAAAGGTGTGGCTGAGCTGTGCTGTGCCTGGGCCAGGCAGGAGCAGCATGGGTAGGCACTAAAGTATTAAAGTATTCTGGTCCTAAAGCTTTTCTCCTGAGCTTCTGCTCATCTCTTGACAACAAGCAAGCAAGCCCTAGTTAATCTCACTAGTTACAGGGGTTCAGAAAATAACAAAGACCCTGTGGCTGGTCCCTGCATGGGTCAAATCAGCCCAGGAGGCAGCAGGGACTTGCAGGATTGGTCTACGATAGTGTGTGTGTGTGTGTGTGTGTGTGTGTGTGTGTGTGTGTGTGCTTGCGTGCAGGATTGGTCTACGATAGTGTGTGTGTGTGTGTGTGTGTGTGTGTGTGTGTGTGTGTGTGTGTGTTGGGGAAGCCCTCCATCCATCTCTCCACCAGTCAGCACCTGTGCTGAGGATCCCCACCCCAAGGAAGATGGGTAGGGAAGATACCTAAAGTCACATCCAGGGGAACGATCTGAATTCTGTCCAGCAACCGAAGCCTGAAGAGATGGGAAGTGAGGGTGAGCACAGGGGAGGCTCCTGCTTGTGGCTACCAGGACTATGAGAATAAACTCTTCTTGGACTGGCAGTTATCTGGTGCCCACTGTCCTTCATAACCCTGTGGGACCCATGCCAGGCAACCCCCGCCCCCCGACCTCCCGTTTCTTAGGAGTAGAAAACAGACATCAGTGAGTTTAATACCTGAATAGGGACTGAGACCAGGTCCCTAAGTCAGACTTCCCCAACACTGACCTTCTGTCTCCCCAGCCCGCCTACCTCTGAGCATTCTCCTGGGTCAGGCAGATGGCAGCTTCTCCTTTATCCACAGCAATGACTCGACTCTGCCCCAAGAATAAATGATGGGTATGTAGGGGGCAGGTGCCTGGAGAGGCCAGGGCTGGGGACCAGAGCTCTCCTCCAACCCCTACTAGAGAGGAGGGAAATACCCAACAGCCATTCCCCTCTCTGTAGCCAGGGTCTGGCCAGAGAAAAAGGGAAAAGAGTTAGAGGCTATGACCATGATAGGCTGAGGGCAGCCCTGTCTTCCCATATCTGGCCACCTCCTCTCAAGTGCTTCTAGCAGAAACGGGTGGGGAAAGGATCTGTGGGACAGTGAGTGGTAATCCCAGTCTACTCAGGGTGGGGCACAGGGACGCAGAGGGGGCTCACCTGGGGAAGCTGACTCAGCAGGCTGAGGGAGATGGCTCCCGATCCGCAGCCCACTTCCAGGATGAGGGGGCCACCTTGGGCTCCCATTGGACAGGAACTCTGGGTCACTTCTTTCAGCACCCATTCAACCAGCTCCTGTGAGGCAAAGGGGTCTGGATCAGAGTTAGTGACAACCCGGCCCTCCAGGGGGTACTGGCACAGAGGCCCAAGCATGGTTAGAGGGGTCAATGTAGGGGGGTGTCTAAAGCTAGACTGAACTTTATGTCAGGCCATGGGCAGGTCACTCTGCCTCTCTAGGCCTCAGATTCCCCACCTGTGAAACTGAGTGGATGATAACCCACCTCATCAGGATGCTGGGGACATTAAACAGAAACACATTCGTGAGACATGGGTCCCATTCCTGGTACATGGTAAGTGTTCAATAAACCTCAGCTAGGCCTTTTATAGACAGCCTCTGTTTTGTGCACATGGCAATGCTAGAACCATGCCTGATGTTCCTCGACCACTTCCTCTTTGACTGGCCCTGATTCCAGAACTTTCCCTCCATTAATCTGTTGGATCCTCACAAATGGTCCATGAGGAAGCTAAGGCCCAGGGGTCAAGGCCCCTCCTGGAGCCTGGTTCACAGCTCATGATGGCCAATTATCAGGGGCCAGAGTGGCCCCAGCTTCTTCATAGAGCTGAACTTAGAAGGCCCCCAGGGAGGGACAGGGAATTGCCTCCATGGAGGTGGGGCATAGTAGGGAGAACACAGTCCTACCTAAGCCCCATATCTGAAGAGGGCTGTGGCATGCATACACAAGGCATGGGAATAAGTGGGCATAGTGTGGTGGGAGGTGCCTGATTGCACCTGCCTTGGGGGCCTGGGGACACTTATAGACACTGTCACGTTGGAAACAACAGGCTTTCAAGTCTTGTCCACCCATCTGCTACCTGCAGGGACTGTGCATGGAAACCAATACAGGGTGGAGGTGAGAGTGGAGGGCTGCTGCTGCCCAGTAGCCAACTGTTTCTAATGAGCAGTGGAGTGAGGGCCCAAGCAGCCAGGCATGGAACTGGGAAAGGGCAGTGTGCTTCCTTCTCAAAGACAACCCTTAGGAGAATTTCCCTACTTGGGACTCCTGGAATCCTAGGCAGGGCTGGCTCAGGAATGGGCAAAGGGGTCTGCAAGTGGGTGCTCCCTTCATCTATAAACAGGTCCACCTCTCCAGAAAGGCTTCTTCACCCCCACCGCCCCACCAGGCTCTCTCTACCATGGCTCCTCACCATGAGTCTAAAGTCCAGGATGCAGTTTGCCTTTCCCACCAGACTGAAGGCTCCATGATGGGAAGACCAGGAATCTAACCCATCACAGTGTGTCCCACAGGCAAAGCCTGACCCTCAGAGGGGCCTCCTGGCCACTTTCCAAGTGCTGGGCAAGCTCTCAGTGGTCGTGGGAAGCTACCCTCTAAGTCTCAGACTCCCCTAGGTCCTCCCAAACTCCCAATATCAACAGTCAAGCTCAACAGCTCCAGATCACTCAGACCCATTTGCCATATAAGCTCCTCAGTCCTGAGTCCCAAAAGGCATTTTATCCTTCCAGGCCCCCCAATCCCAGGAGCAAAGCTCACCTGTGCCCAGGGTAGCAAGTTCAAGGCAGGTAGGACTTGGCCTATGGGTTTAACCCTTCCTGTTTCCCTCACTTGCTCCCACTAGTCCTGTACCAGGCACTACTGGAGATTGCAGGGGTGCTTGCAGCAACCTGGGCCCATAGCACTGGGACTACCATAGCGCGAGAAGTCTAGAGCTGTGGTGGGAGATTGCGGGCTCAGCACTGAGGCCACATACTGAGCATCTGGTAGGACAGCTGAGGCTTGTTAGGGGTGTGAACTTCTCTTGGTTTCCTGGCCACAGACAGACCTACTCTGGTTGGAGAATGACCCCTTGGACAGCCACACTGGCCAGCCACCTCACAGAGACACCCCTGACCTCAGAGAGACATACAACATATATGAACGGCCATCCCAGGGAGCGCATGAAGCTGAGTGTCCCCTGGACCCTCTATTACACTCCAGACCACTTGAGGATCAACTTGGCTATGGGACAATTATAGGGATAGAGACCACCTGCAAGAAGTCCACAAACTTTCCTCCTCACCAAGTGAAGAGCCTCCAGCCTCCATCAGCCTGAAATTGGTGGCTCTTTAGAGGAGGCTGAAAGCTGAGCTGGCCTCAGACTCAGGGCACCTCTTCTAGGTGAGTAAGGGAAGAATCCAAAACCATGATGGGGTGGGGATAGAAGGGAATGTGGGGAACAGACAGCTTCCGTCAAGAAGTCAGCCCAAGGCCTCAGCAGGACCTGACTGCTGTGAGTACCCTCCATTCGGATGCTCTGAGACAGCAGCCCCATGAAGGTGGCACTGCCTCTTTCAAGCTAATCACAGATAAGGCACTGAGCCTCCCATACCCCGCAGAGCCTCATCTTGCCCAATTGGATATGAATGGCTCACACTCTCAGCCTTGGGTTTCCCACTGTACACACCGCCAGCCTGGGGACTGAGCCACCTTCCCACCCACAGGGAAAGCCCAACTCATCGAGCCACATGCCACCTACAGCTTCACATTTCTGACTTCTGCCCCCATCATCAGAAACTGTCCTCCAGTGGATAGAAAGATCACAGGCACCATAAACTGTTCCCTGCACCCATTCTCCCTACTCCCTGCCACAGGCCACGTCCTCTCAAGTTCTTGGTAAAGCACCCCCAATGTGGCTTCACATTGGGGCAAACCTGGCAAGTTCTCAGAAATGTCTGCGCAGTGAGGTGAGGACCTGACCTCCCAACCACAGCCTCCCCCTCCATTCTCCCCTCCCCCTGCTCCTTGCAACAGAGCTGCTCTCTGGCCCAGACCCACACAGGAATGGGGGGCCCCCATGTGAGCCAGAAGTCCACATTCCACATTCAGAACCCTGGAGCACATGGCTGGTGTCAGATCAGCTCTGAGGGGACTGAAAGGCCATCATGGTAGCTTCCCTCCCATGTCCTGACTCTTGGCAGCCTCAGGAGACAGTAAGTGAGCTCCCAGCCAGAGGTCACATGCTTGGGAAAGACACAGGGTAGCCTCCCAAGAACCTACATGTGGCAGACCACCACTTCCTGCTCTGGATCTCCGCATTCTATCCCAGCTCATCCAATCCCAGATGGGACAGCCCTATGGGAGATGTGGGGCCCTGACCCAGAGTCAGAAAGTCCGAGTGCTGCCCCCACGCTCCTTCCACTGGCAGCCCTGTGACTTTAGGTAGTTCTCAGATTCCCTACTGTCCCTCCCAGTACTGGGCTGTAAAGTGAGGACCTGGCCTCTGAACCACATGATGTGGAAGTGAATGGGGTCAGAAGGTTTCTTGGCCAGGGGAGAGAGTCTAGGAAAATGAGGTGGGACTCTGGGTACCTGTCTGGGCAGGTGAATGAGGTATGATCTTTCCTAGGAATGTTTGTATGCCTGGATACCTTTTGAGAAACACTCCTTCTCAGAGCCTGGTGCCCTCTAGCTTGCCCATCAGCCCCCACACAGCACCATCCACCTGCTCTGCTCTCTCTGGCTCCCTATAAGGTCAAGGGGAAGCCCAAGAAGGGCTACAGAAAGCATCTCTCCCACAATAAGGGTGCCTTACCAATCTAGGGCCACCCAATCCCTAGTCCTAGTAATTTGAGGGACACGGGTAATTACCTGACCAGACAGTGGATCTAAGAGAACCACCAAGTCACAGATTCCCTGGCCCAACCCTTTTATCATGTGGGCCCAGAGGGGTCAATGACTTTCCTGAGGTCACATAGCTGTACCAGGCCTCCAGGTGTCCAGCTGGAGCCCTATCCACTCCACCAACGCCTCCTGAGATAGGAGGAAGGCACTTTCCCCCCATGGATTGGATAGGCCATGTCTGGGAGCTAGGACATTGGTCTGGGATGTGAGGACACTCAAGGAGGCCAGAAGGAGACCTCTACACTCTTGGCCCCACCTACCAAGCCTTCCAGGAGACACCAGTATAAAAGCAAGGCCTCTGAGGACAATAATCACAGGGTCCCAGCGCCCCCTGGAGGAAATGTGGAGCAAGACAGGTACCCTAAACCCCACCCTCATCCCCATCCTGCCCTGTCCTGGTGCCACACCTACCTCAGTTTCCGGGCGAGGGATGAACACTGGGGGGGCCATCTTCAGACTGAGCCCTTGAAAGTCCCACTCCCCAAGGATGTACTGCACAGGCATCCTACAGAGAAGGCAGCTGGGTGACATCAGTGCTAGAGCCTGGGCCAATAGGACCATGACTGATTTGAGAGAACTTGTGGGATACCAAAAGCGTCAGGGTCGTCCTCCTTGCCCCAGGACTCTGAGCCAAGGCCTTCCCTCCCTCCCTTCTCCCTTTCTACTTGCCTGATTCCCCTCTCATCAACCCCTCAGACCAACACCTTCCTAGTCCTTGTATACTTTCCTCCTCCCTGACCACGAACTAGTTGGGCTGGAGGAAATCAGACATCTGTTCCCCACACAGAGCCCTCAGGTCTGGCCCATGGATGCTCACCTTTGCAATCGGCAGCTACTCAGCTTCTGCACATGCTGTAGCTGCCAAGGACTCAGGGGCTGGGTCCGAAGTACTGGTCTCAGGCTCTGAAACTGCCCCACAGAGAATGTGAGTGGCTGCCTTCCCTGATCCAAGGGCCTGACCCAGGTTTAGGTGGACAATGCTTGTGGGCCCAACACTGACCACCTTGGTCATCCCTGGATCCCTACCGCCCGGCACACACTGTAAACGTTAGCTGGGTGAATGAATAAGTATCCATCTAAGACACGCCTTCAGAAAAACCCCATCACTCTTAGCTTAGCATTCTCAGTGGGGCAGAAAAGCCTGGATGTTCTTCCCTAAGGTTCTCCCTCCCCCATATTCTGCCCTCTTAACAACACTGCACTTAACTGTTTTGGCTCCAAGGACATGAGCCACGATGTACTCACTGGATGCCTGGGCCTCAGGGATGCCCCTCTTCTCAAAGACTGCAGTCCAGTGGCTGACCACCTCTGTGGCACTCAACAACCCAGCCAGGGGCATATAGGATTGCCATGAGCTGAAGGCCCAGCCCCTGGTGCCTCCCTTCCTTCCCAGGCCAGACAGGAGGGCCCGGAGCATTCGGTCCCCAAGCTCCATGTCTCAGGGAAAGGCTCTCCTGAGTGCTCCCAGGTCCCTAAGTCTTCCAAGTGATGTCAGCTGCTGAAGATGGGTCACTGGCTCCAACCAGGTAGAGACGGTCACAGGCTCTGGCTCCTCAAGGTGGCTCTGATCCAAATGTGACTGCCAACCTGTAAGAGAGAAGAACCAGGAGAGCAGCTGAGTCTTGTGTGACCCATTCTTCCCTGACCTGCTGCCTGAGAGAGGGCATGCTCTTGCTCTGCTACCTCCTTAACTCCATTTTAGACCCTCACCCACTTATTTGATTCTTCTTGTCTTGGCCAATTATGTTTTCATCATGTTTTTAGCTGAAGTGGGCTGAACCCAGAGCTCAGCCCCTGGTGATGGGTCGGGGCTCAGGCTTGAGGGCTGAACAGATCTGTATCATCTAGTGTGTGCGACTTGGGAAAGTCATTATTTCTGAGTTCCAGTGTCCTCCATAAAATGGGGAGAATAGCATCAACTCCATGTGAGCAGTGCAGCAGACAATGAATGTCAAGGGCCTGAGAGTCAGCTCAACACACGGGAGGGACTCAATGTTACATGCTCTTAACTAATATTGCAAGAAGAGAGGAGATTGCCTTTGCTTGGGAGCTTTGCTTTGCTTTTGACATTTTGCATGGACTGATTTGTATGCTAAAATTCTCCCCATGCCCCGTTTAACCCATAATCCTAAACATCAGCATAAATCCCCAGCCAAAAAGAAATTGACGATTATTTGTTAACTTTATACTTAAGTTATCACAAACAAGATTTAACAGAAGATTTAAAATTAGTGGTCCCCTTTCCCGTCGCACGGACTAAGGTCCAAACTAGCATACTGAGCACCTGCTAAGTGTCACACCTTCAGAGACCAGCTGGGAGGGAAAGCGACTTGCCTAAAATCACCTCGCTAGCACTGTCCCAGGCAGGACACAAACCGACGTCCTCCGGTCTCCAGAGCAGCTCTGTCCACCTGAGCGTTGCCCCAGGAGGAGCCAAGGCCTGAAGTCCGGGACGCAGCTTCCCTCTCAGCTCTGCAAAGCATCGTTAATGACCCAGGCAAGGTCGCCTCTCCCCAAGCCTGTTTCCTCATCTATATAACGCGGAGTGGGGGTCTCGAGAGTGCTGCAGTCCAGGGGCACCCGTCCTGGTTCCCATTTCTAGCACGTACCGGCCTGAAGAATTACCGCGCCCGCCCGCGCGCCCGGATGCAGAAACTGCCGGGGCATGGCCCCCGGATATGCAAGACCCGACGTGAGCACCCTCGGACGCCCTGCTTCCGGTGTCGGTGCTTCTGAGAAAGGACTCGGGCGGACCCAGTTGCCCAGCTCCAGAGTTCCTTGTGCTACTGGGTTCCACCCGGGAAGCCGCTGCGGGCTGTTGAGGAGGCTGTGAAAGCCACGCGGGGTGCGCCGGTAGTCCACCCGCGCCAGGGTGCGTGGATGTGTGGGAGGTTGCGCCCTAGGGGCCAGGTCTCCCCATTCTTCCTGAAGGTCACGGAGGGGACATGGCCCCAGCCCGCGGGGACTACTACGAGCTGGCGTTTGGGTACCCAGCCGCGGTGGTGCGTGGTCAGCCCCAACGGGGCTGTCAGCAGCCAGCCCAGGGTTTGAGAATTGGAGTGCGATGTCCAGGGGCATGGTCTAGCGTAGCCTCTGCACAGGCCTAGCAGCACTTGGATGGATTCCAGTGGTGGGGACGGTAGCAATCTGAGGGCGGGACCCAGTGTTCAAGACCTGGCCGAGAGTGGTCCGAGCTGCGCTGGGGGCCAGGGGTCACTAGACCCCAGGGCCGCTTTTGACCCTCTTGCTCCCAGGTTTTAGGGTTTGGATGCTGGAGACCTGGGTTCAAACTCTGGCTGTTGCCAGCTCACTCTGGGCCTCAGTTGCTCCTTCTATAAAACTCACGGCAGTGTCCCACAAAAGTGTGACCTGTCCCACACAAGTGTGATCTGCTGACACCCTCCTACCACCAGGATCTATTGTTAACTAGATCACTGTTAACTACTATTAAACATGCAGTTTCCTGGGCTCGATCCCAGACCCTTAATCCTCGTAAACTCCCTTGAAAATCCGAAGATTAGAAGGTATCCGAGGGTCCCTCCCCTGAGATGATCGCGCTGTGGATGGAGGCTATTGTGAGGAATATATGTAGGATTGTGTCAGGCTGCCCAATAATAATACCAATCCAATAATAATAATACGATCCTGCTCCCAACTTCTCTGAACTAAGCTACCCCATTTCTAGCCTGGGGTGGGCGTTTACCCAAGAGGCCTCTCAGTAGAGCCCATCTGAGCAGGAAGCGAGCCCCAGGGAGGGGAAGCATCTTGCTCTAGGTCACAAAGCCATAGAGGGGCGAGCCAGAGTTCAATGGAGGTCCAAGGACTCCCAGTCCAGTGCTCTCCCCGAGCCTTCAGCGTCCGCCTGCGTTTCGGGCGCACGCGTCTATCTCGGCGGAGGTACAGCTCCGCCCGAGTTCTAGTGCAAGAAGGGCTTAGCCATCCAAGGTCCTCGACCCTACTTCAGCAAAGGCCACGGGGAGCGAGGGGTGATCTGCAAGAACCGACACCCAGTGTCCGGCTCCTGCGGCGGGCGGAGCCAGATCAGAGCGACAGGCAATCGGGCCAGTGCCGGGCAGGCTCTGGGCCTGACAGCCAATCGGGAGCCAAGAGCGCGGAGCGGGCAGAGAGGCGAGGCACTGGAGCATGGGGGACCCTTGCGGCTACTCGCCTCCGCCCCACCCCCGCGGTGGGTCCAGGCCCCGCTTGTCCCGGCCCAAGCCGACTGAGCCGGCACTCACGGCTGCCGGCGGTGCGCTGTAGCTGGCCCCGCCCCGGCTCGGAGCGCACTGGGAGGGCGGACCTGGGGTCGGACCCGCAGTCCCCGGCCCTGGCCTCCTGCCGATCGCCATCACCCCTAGCCTCTCCGGCTGAGCTCGGCGTCCCAGAGAGGATTAAGTAAGTGCTGAGGTCGCAGCTTCTGTGCAAGAATGGAGGAATCACAGAGTCGCAGAGCGGGGATGGGGATTGGAGCAGGGAGGACTGAAGAACCTGGTAGAGAACGGTATGCGGGTTCTCGGAGGTCGCGGTGCCAACCCATTTCACCCGTTTCATTCTCTTGCCCTTTGGACCCTCAGGCAGTCCCAGACAGTGATGGGCAGGGCCTTTTCTCTGCTTTGGATCGAGGAATAAAGAGAGCCCAGAGCAAGAGTTAAGGGTCTGGCCCAAGGTCATGTCTGGGGTCAGAGGCAGAGCCAAGGAAGAACCTGGGGTTGCTGACGCGTTCAGCCTAGCTGGAGGGAGAGGGCAGAGAGGGATGAGCCCCCATATCCCTCTGCCAACCTTACCACTTCCTAAGGAGCCATCATTAGTGTGTACACTCCTCACACACACACCCATGCACCTGCACAGGGAGGCACCCCACATACACCCATGAGCTAGGACAGGGAGGTATGTGTGCAGCCATGAGCTGTGTATCTCCCCCTTCTCCCTAGACCTGCCCTTAGGCAGCTTGAATGGGCCCCCTTCCCACCTTGCCTTACCCTGCGCCCTCTGGCCTGGGAAGACCTAAGCCACACCCTCTTGCCACATCTCCCACCCTCTCCTCCCAAGGGAGGGGGGGGGAGAAGAATCATCTCAGAGTGGGTGCTCCATCCCTGCATATGAAGACACACTCCCTGCTCACCTGGTTTTTCCTTGTCTCCGGCAGCCCCTAGCTCCCCTATGGAGGTCCTGTGGCCCTTAGAGCCTGCAGAGAAGTCGTGCCAGAGGACCTGACCTTAGCCTCTCTCCCCTTCCTGCCTTCTGGGCTCTCCACACCTGCCCTGCCCCACTGCAAACACAGCCTGGATCACAAAATTGGCTGGGTCCAGGGGCTTCTTTCCCAAGTGGGCTGCCCAGTGGGGAAGGTCTATACATTGGGTGCTTACTGTGGGCAAGGGTTGCGCTGAGCTAAGTCTTTTCAAGGGACGAGTTCATTCTGCCATTTTAACGAACTGTGAGGGAGGTGGGGTTTTGTTTTTGTTTTTGTTTTTGTTTTTGTTTTATCTCGGACTCAGGAGAACTGAGACACAGAAGTGGAGTGACATGCCTAAGGTCATCTGACTCTTGGGCAAGTGTTTCCCTCCAGGAAAGGAAAAAGCTGCAGTATTTTTTTCTCCAAGCAGGAGGTGAGGGATATGGGGGGCAGGGAGTGAGGAGATGGGAAATGCAGGGAGTAGGGGTGGGAAGGTGGCTATTACACAGGGGAGAGACTTTTTCTTTCAAACCTCCCCGCCCCCTTTCACATCTTCCAAGTACAATCACTATGGTTATCATACCCTCAGAGAAGGGGAAGGGCTTCATTTTCACCTTCCTAAATCCACATGGGAACTGTACATAAGTAAAGCACATGTCCTGATGTCCCTTGAACTTGCCTTTGCCCTCAAACTTTTATTTCCCCAGTGCCTTCAGAACTTAGGGGTACTTGATGTTACCACTGAGTCCCGTTCTAAGCCTCATGGTTTTTTATTCTTTCTTTTCCAGCACCCAAGGAGCCAGGGAGCTCCCTTTATCCAAGGAGGTGGCAACCTGCAAGTATAGTGGGGGGGCCACAGTCTGGAACACTACTGATGTCAGAATCAAGTTGGCAGGTTGGCTGACCACAGGCAGTCTCTCAGCCAGGGCCCTCTCAGCATCAGCATGAACTCCAGGATCCCATCTGCCAGGGGCTGGTTCAGCAGCCGCCCACCCACCTCTGAGCCTGACCTGGAGCCTGCCACAGATGGGCCAGCTTCCGAGACCACTACCCTCAGCACAGAAGCTACCAGCTTTAATGACACCAGAATCCCTGATGTGGCTGGTGGCACAGCTGGTGTGGGCACAATGCTTCTGTCCTTTGGGATCATCACAGTGATTGGCCTGGCTGTGGCCATGGTAAGAGCTGGCAGGCTGGGGCTGACCCAGATGGCCGTCAGTTGGAGGAGGGTGGTCAGTGTTTAGATTTTAGAGACTCTAATCAGAAGATAATTGTCTGTTAATGATAGCACGATCTTCCCCTTCTCCAGGTATTTTTCCACTAGGGACCCAGAGACCAGAGAGGCTGCCTCCAACTGGAAGAACCAGAGAAGGTTCTCAGGATACATGGTGTCTTGAGCTGGGCCATGGGGGCCATGTAGGAGTTGGAGAGGGGGTTGTTCCAGGTGGAGGGTCCTGATGGGCAAAAGTTGGGAGGCAGGCAGGGGTTTCTGTGAGCAGCAAGCAGGACGGTGAGGCAAGTGTGGAGAGGGGTGCCATAGGAGTAGAGGCCAGAAGGCGATGGGAATAGAACCTGGGCTGCAGAGTAGGGGTGGGATGCTCTGGGCATGGCAGCCTGCTGGCAATGTTCATTCACTTGGCAGTTATTTACTGGGCATCTGCCCTGGACCAAGCCTTCAGGTCCCCAGGGACTAGGGAGACAAGGTCCTGCCCTGTGTTTCTTCGGGGAAATAGGAGACAGATAAACCAAGGATGCCAAGGGCAGCCTAGAGGGACTGAGTTGGGGTGCACCTGTGGTCCCCTGGGTGGGCTGACAATGGTGGCATCCTGGCCACTGCCCCTTGCAGGCTCTGATGGCTAGCCTTAGGCTCAGGACCAGGTTGCTCTGGCAAATAAGGCTGTGGATGGTCCATCCATGACCTGGCTGGAGCTACTGTTAAACCAAGGTTGCCATATGGGCCCTGTAGGCTCCGGATCACTGCCAGGGAACAACTCCTGGCCAGCAAGCAGGGCCAGGATGCAACACACAGAGTGAGTGGGCTTCCTGGGCAGGAGCAAGGCAGAGCTCCAATGTTTCCCCATGGCACCAATGTGGCAGTTAAGTAAACTGAAACAATCTTACCTCAGGGAAAATGTGGGGTCTGGAATCTGCCCTTGTGACTCTAGGCAAAAGATTTTGTCCCAGGAATTTGGGAGCACTCCCTTACGTTTCATTCTGGAGGAACGTTCAGAGGGCCAGGATAGAGGAACTTCTTGCCCAAACCAGAGAGGTAGGAAGATTGTGGGACAAAGGCAATGGAGGGCAGAAAATAGCTCTTGGGCACTAGGGAACAGGTTCAGAGATGCTCCCTGAATGCTGCTTCCTCTCCTCTCATGCCAGCCCCCAGCAGGGCCATGTTGGGTATGAGGAGAGGCAAATCAGTGCCAGGTTGTGTGCCTCACACAGATGGAGTGGTATGGGAGGGCTTCCTGGAGAAGGCAGCACTGCAGCTGGATGGTGAGGGGTGGGAAGATTTGGAAGGAAGGTATGTGGGAGGGTGGTGTCAGTAGTTGGCGCAGAGGGAAGAGCAGGACCATGGCATGGAGATTTGTTAAAGGTTTTGGACTCTCGTGAAGACCCATCTGTAGGACAGGACCACAGGGCAGTAAGGAGGGTTTGGAGAAGGGCCAGAGTAGAGGGAGTAGAGGGAGTCCAGGTGCTTGGGCTGAAGCTGCTGGTTCAGGGCAGATAGGGGGCTGGGTCTGAGACCTGGAGCTCCCCCAGCATCTTTTCCACAGGACAGCAAGGGTATCATCCATGTGTGACCCCTGGAGGGGATGGAAAGCAAGGGGCAAGTCAGTTTCTTTTCAGGCCTTTGGGGTTTCCGAGGAAACAAGCAGCAAGAGGAACTCTGGGCCAGGCTGGAAACCAAACCAGATTCAAGCTGTGAATGAGGCACAAAGGATATGAGAGCCACAGAGGACAGACTCTAGGGACATGGCTTTTCCCCAGGCAGAAGTGGTCATTCTCCTGGCAGCCAGAAACCACCAGTTTAGGGAACAGCCAGGTCGTGGCAGAGGTCCCTGGAGTCCCTGCCCTGGTGGCCAGCCCTTCTTCCCTTCTCAGTGCTTTGTATCAGGATGTTCTGCTCCCACCTGGAGCTCTTAGGTCTTGCACGTTTCCTCAAGCTGCCTAGGCCTTTATCTTCCAGTCTGTACCATGGGGATTAGGACCCAAGGCCTTTCTACGTTCCTCCAGCATCTGAGCTCCCGGTGTTCAGTCTGGGCTGCTATTCAGGGGCTCACGCTCTCCTCCCCAGGCCCCGTCCACTGAAGCCCATCAGCCTCCCATGGAAACCTCAGAAGCCCAGCCCAGAGCCTTGCCTAGAGTCACTGCCCTGCAGAGTTTGGCCCCCTGTTCTTTTTGCCCATCCATGGCTCTGGGGAAGCCATGTACTCCCTGGGGAGAGTTGAGAGGAGAGGGTGTGCTGAAATCTTCCCTCTCCCCTCAGCCCTGAGGAGTCTGAGGCAGGTGCTGAGCGGCTGAAACCACAGTCTATATTGGCAGAGATAGGGTCCTCCTGTCTGCAGGCCAGGCCTGACTGCGTGGTCTTCCCAGGCTGGGCTCCTCAAGCACTGGCCTGCTCCCCACCTCCAAGCCCAGGCACTGTCAGCAGCTGATAAATGTCAAAAGGAGGCACAAATGCAGGATGTGTGTGTCCCTGGGAGGGAATCCCCTGAGGACATGGGGACCCACCCTTCTCCCCATCGTCAGCCTCAGGATGTCCCCTGTCCCAAGGGACTGATGACTAGTCAGGGACTTCATTCCCAGCCATTTGACACTGCTCCTTCTCTTGCAGGTTTTATACATCAGGAAGAAGAAGAGGTAACTCCCCAGTTGCCACCCAAAACTCCAGCCTGTTGGCAGTGTTGGGCTGGACTCCAGGAGACATGGGTGGGAAAAGAGAATCCCTCCAACATTGGGGCCCCTCTCCCTGGTCAGGGAGTCAGGTCCTCTTCTGCCCACTCATGGCTGGGGATGAATACTTTCCCTCCAGGAGTGCTGAGCCACCCTTGCCCCAATACCCTGAGCTCCAGGTCACTGACTCCCCTACCCTGCCTGGCCCGCAGAGGCTGTGGATCACACAAGGCCCTGGCCTACGCAGTCCCCATGGACCCCACAGATGATGCCTCCATGGGCCGTGGCCCCATCTGGTCCCAGGAGTGGGTAACTAACAGAGGGGTGGAGGTGGTACTGCAGGTACAAAAATAGCTTTCATTTAATCCCAGAGGAAACCTCAGGCCCCCTAAGCATAGCTGTGTGCTATGGCTCAGCTGGGCATCAGGCAGGGCCCAGAAGGCTGGAGGGAGGGCAAGGACCTGCCATGCCCCCAGCAGCCTCCCCCCACCCCCAGGCTGGAGAAGCTCCGCCACCAGCTCATGCCCATGTACAACTTCGACCCTACGGAGGAACAAGATGAACTGGAGCAGGAGCTGCTGGAGCACGGGCGGGACGCTGCCTCCATGCAGGCTGCTGCCTCTATGCAGGCCATGCAGGGCAAGGTGGGCACTAACCAGGCTCCCCACCCAGGCTGCAGGCTGCTCATGAGTCTTCTGCCCCCACCCCTCCCTCCTTTCTCATGCAGCTTTCCAGCACCTGCCATATGGTCAAGTGGGTATATGGGTTTTGTCAGGTTTGTTTAGAAACAGGTAGAGTTTCCCTGTGGCCACCTATAAACTGACTGCATGAGGCCAGGGCAGCCCTGGAATCCAGCCCAGCTCTACCCCTGCTAACGTAGTGATCTTGGCAGCCCCTTGGCCTCTCTGAGCCTCTGCTTTCTTGTCTGCAAATGAAAGTCCTAATTCTTGCCCTCTGTGCCCCCACGCCTTGGCTAGGAAAGCAGGAGAGGACTGATGGGAGAGATTGTTGGAACTGGGAGGCTGGTGCCTCTGCCCCCTGAGGGCCCTGGTCCTGAGCACATCATGATTGGGTCAGATTCTGGAACAGGGGCACCTCTGACTACACTAGGGGGTTCCTAGCAACTGACAAACGCTGGGTGTGTGGAGACCCCAGCCAAATTCACCTCCTACATCCAAAGGGTTAGGTACCTGTGTGGTCACCCTGTCAGAGCCACTGGGCTGCATGGCCATTTGCCACCAGTCCCTAAAATTCCCAAGGGCCAGAGCAACATGAGGAGGCCTGGTCTCTCCCTGACCCATGAAACCCCTTTGCATTTCTCCTTGCCTTGACCCCACAGGTTGCTTGGGGGGGAGGCGCTGGCCCTGCCAGGGCAGAATTAGGAGACTGGATTCAGGAAGAGTCCAGACTGGAAGTCCAGAGACCTCCTGATTTTGCCACCAGTTCTGTGGCAACTGATCAGGACACATTCCCCACTTGGGATATTTGGGAAATCAGGCTGAGAACCTTGGTCCACCCAGCCCATGGGACTACTGACAATTTGACAGTTGTTTCCTGTGCGCCTCCCTGCCTCCTCTGGTCCAGCCCCTGTGCTAGAGCTAGGGGATACAGAGGTGGGCCCCCTTCTGCTGGGAGAGAGTGGTGCATGCATAATTAATCCAGCCTCTAGGCCCGCAGGGCAAGTGCATGCTAGCAAACTGGTGGTGGCTGGGGGGGGGGGGGGGGGGGGGGGGGGAGGGGTCATCTGAGCCGGTTGGTATATCCAGGCTGAACTTGCAAGGAGAGCATTCCAAATGGAAGGCGTAGCTGGTGCCAAGTGAAAACAGACAAACCCGGAAGCAAGGGTGGAGGTGAATGGCCTTGGTCAAGGTCCCTGATGCCCCTGTCTCTCTGCAGACCACTCTCCCCTCTCAGGGCCCACTGCAGAGGCCCAGCCGGCTGGTGTTCACCGACGTAGCCAATGCCATCCATGCATGAGTGCCCCGGGGACAGGCCTGGACTTCTGATGAAGACACCTGCCACAGTGCCCATTGAGCTGCCCACTCCGTGATTGTTAAGACCTACTCTCAGGACCTGCCCTGCCAAGGCCCAGCTATTCCCAGGACCCACCTGCTGACTCTCCAGGCTCTAAGAGAGGCCCTGGCCAGGCAGGCTGGACATCTGGCTACTGATGTCCCCTGATCTGAGGGCCCTGGCATGGAGGGCATCCCTCATGTCAGGAAGGTTGAGAGCTATGCTAGCTTCCTTGTGTCCTCCCCAGACTCCTTACATCATGGTCTGCTCCTCTAATGTGGAGGAAATGGGGGGGGGGGGGGAGACATGGGATGGGAGGGGAAAGGAGAGAGGAGTAGGGAGGGTTTCCCCTTTGTCAGGGAGAGACCTGTCTTCAGAATCTGGAGCCTCCTCTACAGTGCGGAGAGGCAACCAACCGGGTTGCCCCAGGAGAAGCCCAGGGATGAAGCAAGAACTGCCAAGTGGGCAAGGATGCCAGGAAGAGGGCTGCTCCTACCCAAGGCCCATCTGTATTTTGGAGGGTCCATGAGGCCTCCCAGCCACCCTCCCTGGCAGCCAGCTGTTGGCTGGGAAAGAGCAAAGGAAGTAGGGGAACGGGTGTAGAGGGACACAGTGCCTGGACCTGCTGAAAGGCCTCAGACATGTGCGTGAATGTGCCCATGTGCAGGGTAGGATGTGCGTATCCCAGCACAGGGTAGGATGAAGACCTTCTGCATGGGCCCCACCCTCCAAGTCCACCCCACCCCTTGATGTGTGTGGGAGCACCAGGATAGGCCACCTTCTCTGCCTTCAGTGTTCGGGACTGAAGGGAAAGGAAAGCCAAGGTGAAGGTCCTGCTGCCCATCTCATCTCTTCACTGGGCTCTACAAGCCAGGTAACCTGCTTCTGAAAATGGTTCCCTGTCCTGGTGTATATTGGGGATCTAGGGTTGTGGGAGAGGCTACTGGTCTGAGGGCAGTGGTCACAGGCTGTGGGCTATCTGGGGACTTCTGACTGCCTGAAACGGGGTGGGGGTAGCCCCATGGAAAACAGACCTATTTGATAGCATTTGATAGCATAGCCCACCCACCCGTTGTCTACCCACCCCACATCCCTCAGGAATTCTACCAGTCTGGGGCATGTGAGCAAGGCATGGGGCTTATCCAGACCCCAGGAGCTGAGCAATTTTCTACTCTGAGCATGCATGCGCACGTGAGCATGCACAGAAGCATGCCCCCATGCCCAGCCTCGCCACCATTGCTGTCCTCCGCTTTCTGGAGGGGATGCGGGGGCAGCAGCACAGACCTTCTGTTGGGCAAATACCATGTGTCAGGATGTGAGGGCCAAGGAGGCCCGTGTAGGGAAGATTTGGGATGTGTTCCCTCCTCTAGATGCTATAAATACATTAGCACTTGAACCAACTGGAGGGCTGTGGGTAATTTAGGATGCACAGACGCTGTAATTTAACTCACAGCATCTCCATGCGAGAGCATTAAAGATGTAATTAAGATGTTTACACAAAAAGAGTGTGAGTCTGTGACACTTGGGGTGTGAAACACCAGGAGGGACAGGATGGGTGAAGGGCTGTGTGGGGGCCTGGCATAGTCACTTGGAGCCCAGCTAGGAGCTGGCAGCTCCATTGGTTTTCCTTGAACTATCTGATGAAATGCCTCTGGCCCTGAGTTCAGGCTGCTGTGGGGCCTCGTGTCTCAACTGTGGGATGGAGTCACAATGCCTACCATCCCCTTGGGTGGAGAGGCAAAGTGGACAGGACCTTGTGGGACCTGAGGAAGGAGGGGGCTTGAGCCCCAAGGACTAGGGGGAGGTGTGGTGCCTCAGGATCCATAGGAACTGGGTCTGAAACACAAAAGGGAACACAATAATGTGGTCTTTCCCAGATCACAGGGTTCAGGGAGTGGGTAGAGTTGGGAAGCCTTGAGGTCATCTGTGTGGAAACCACCTACAGGGTTCAGAAGGGTTTGGGGAGAATGACACCAGGGTGACCAACTCTCCTGGTTTTCTCAGGACTGCCCAATTTTAGCATTGAAAATCCCACAAACCAGTACTATAAGTGATATCCAGATCCTCCCCTAAAGACCTGAGCCTTCAGGCCAGCATAGGAAACAAGGACAGGGTGAGCAGCAGTTCCATGGCAGAGGGCTAGGCTGGGAGCCGGGGTTGCAGGCCAGGGCCCTGGGTAAAGGTGATGCCCCAAGCATTCCATAGGCCACCCTCATTGGGGTCACACAGATGGGCCTGTCAGTGATGACCCTGGTCTCGCAGACTAGCAGAAGGATTCTTAAGGGTCATGGGGTGAGAGGAGAGGGATGGATGGGCTGTGTGCCCCCCCATCCTGCTGGATAACCCCTCAATCCAAAAATGTGGGAGCTACAGAAGACTCCGTGTCTAAGGGACCCTAAAAGAATGAGGCCTATGGAGTAAGGCTAGCACCTAGGGACTAGGGCCAGGACGGAGGCTCCAGGAGGACCCTGTCGCCATTCTCTCCTGCTGCCTGCTCCATGCCCTTTCCGAAGGGTGGGCCCAGGTAGGTGGACAGTACAACTTTTTGTGAGTGACAGGGCCACTGCCTCATCCCTATCCCTTTGCAGATACCTCCTACCCACCTTCTATTTGCTAGCTCTCTCTCCCAATCCTGGAGGAGACCCAAACTCCCTGCACATTCCTAGGTCTTCCACAGAGCATGGGATCAATAAATATCATGGTGGAAGGATTCAGTTGATGTGTCCTTGTGACCATGGGCCTGGCGGGCTGACCAGAACTCTCTTCACCAGAGAAGGAGGCCAATGGGGTGAGAAAGTCACCTGCCTGCCCTATCACTCCTGAACTTGTCTGTTAAAGGAGGCCCTTCTGAAATGCCCCTGCCACACACACACATACATCGCTAAGCGAATCCTCTATAAATGAATAGCAACCAGGGCTTCAGGGTAAAAGCTGCAGCAGTTTGCAGTGGGTGCTATCAGCGTGGACGTGGATGGGCACCTTCAGAGGAAGCCACCTTGTTTAGTGAAGTGAAGTGTCAACTTCCACCCAAAGTGTATACAGTAACCCCACTGCCTGGCTGCAGGCAGACATCAGGGACACCTTCAGAATGTAAAGGTCATTCTTGTGGAGGTGAGCTCAGAAACCAGTAGCAGTTTAACCTTGCTATGGATTCCTTCCAGAAACATTACCGAGCCCAGCACTGTGATCCTGTCAGTGAACTAGCTCCATTGGTTGGTGTCTGTACCTCCATTTGAGATGGGAGGAAGCAGGTGTCAAATAGGAAAAAAAGAATGACTGTGTGTGTGTATGATGTGTATACATACATACACTATGTCTATATATCTTTATATCTACATCTATATGCAAAAGAACGCAGGGATAAGGGCCAGGTGTGCCTGGCGGGGGGGGGGGGGCATTCAGAGACTGAGGGCAGATAACCCACCCTATCCTGTCCAACTGCACCCTTCAGCAGTCCTTAGTGTGGAGTGTCTTGGCTGAGGGTATCCGAGAGAACCCCAGGACTCCCTACTGCCAGTTCTCCTCAGGCCCCATCCTTGAATCCCTCCCTGCACTCAGCCTCTCCCTCATTTGGTGTGGAGAACAGCCCTCACGCTGCAAGCCCCACGTCAAGGGTTCATCTGGCGATGCCAAGACTAGGGTGAAGTGAATAGGGGCCTAGGGTTCCAAACGTAAGGAACCACTCACTCAGATGGCACATGTACCAACCTGAGCATGAGTGCCTCCTTAAATTTGTGCCCTGGGTGCCTCATGTGCCTCGTCCTAGTCCTGGCCCTGCTGCTGAGGTCCCTCTTGGTCAGCGCCCAGCAGGCAGACACTAACCCCCCATCTCACCCCCACTCCCATGCCAGCAGGTTGGAGGACCCAGGAGTCCATGCAGTGAGAGGGAGGGCCCCTGCCCTGGCTGGAGCTCGTGGAGATGCTCTTCACTGGCAGAAGGCTGAGAACACCAGATTATGAGAGACTTAAGGGACTTAGCAGGAGCTCAATAACGGGTCAGTAAGGTGACACTCAATAAGATGAAGTCTGGGGGGAAGGAGGAGGGTAGGGCTTCTGCTGTGAGTCCCTGCAGGTGGGTCAGACCCAGAATCCGTGTGGGGGAACCTCCTGGGACACTTGCAGGCAGAATCAGAACCCATATAATGCCCCAGCAGCCCCAAAGTGTGCGTTCATATTACAGATGGGGAAACTGAGACACAGAACAGTAGGGTTGCTCAGCATGAGGCAGGGCCTGGATCTGACCCCAGAGGGCAAACCCCAGAGCTCACACCCAACACTCCCAAAGAAGGAAAGAATGTTTTCTGAAGACAGAGCTGCCCCCTCCTCTTGCCCCTCACTCGTTCCCTTCAAACGGTCCCAGCTCCCACACCAGGCCCTCTGCTGGATTCCAGAGCTGAGGGGGGCATCCAGAAGGGGCTGGCTGTGGGAGAGTCCCACCTGGTGTGCAAGCCAGAACAGTGATACTGACAGCAACAACATGCCCCTCCCCAGGAAGTGACAAAGATGCAGGTCAGGTGACAGGAGAATTCGAAAGAGGTCAATCACTTCTGGCTGGGGGCAAGGCAAGGCTTTCACTGTGTTGGACCTTGCACAGAGTTTGGACACAAGGTGGTGGGAGATGTTTCAGGCTGAGCAAGGTATAAGGAATGATGGGATTTCTCACAGCCAGGGCACTGGGGATGGGGATCTCACCTGGGAACCCCGCACACGTGGAAGGCCTACATTGTGCCAGACCAGCCCTACATGACATGACCACACTGCCTCTCTACAAAGTAACCCCTTGTCTTCTACACTGGTGCAGGTTGGAGAAGGGATGCATCAGAGGCTTCTCTGCAAGAATCGTCAGAAGAGTGGTGCTGCTGCAAGGCTCCCCTAGACAGACCACACCCATCTCCGCTATCCCCAGAGGCCCCCAGGAGGCCCAAGTGCTGACCTTCCGGGGCTTGAGTGGGTGGAGCCAGCACGGTTTCCCTCCTGGAGACAAGAGCACTCAGTTCTAAGCCCTTTCCCAATGTGACCACCAGGTGGCGGTGCACGCCCAGATTAGGGGGTTGGTTGGTGGGGCAGGGTGGCGGGGGAGGCAGGTGGAGGCCGGCTGAGCGATGGGGGCAAGGGCGGGACTCCGGGTGAAATTTAGCCTTGAGGCGTCTTTCAGGACTCTTGGATGGCTGGTGCAATGAAGCTGTTCGCTTCGTCCCCACCAGGAGCAAGTCTGGACTGGAGCTGGGTCAGGACAACTGTTCTTGGCTGTGGCCTGAGCCACCAGAACGGAGCCCTGTGCATACTAGGTACTCAGGGCTATTTACTAAATAGAGGATCGATAAATGGGTCTTGCATCACGGAAATTAAATGAGTTAATGTATAAAAAGCACATGGAGAGTCTTCAATAAATGTATGTAGTTATTTGTACTTCTACTATGAAAGATGACTCTTCCCAGAGCACAGGCCCTAGAAACCCCACCCATCTTGGGCCTAGGGGGTCTAAGCGGGCCCCACCCCAGGATCTAATTAGCCTTGCCCAACAGGGGATAAAAACTGAACCCCAAGGTGTCTCACCTTTCAGCAGCAGCCCTGTGGATATTTGGGGCCAGCAGGGGATTGTGCCAAGCACTGAGGGTGGCAGAGGGCCTGGGCCCCCCTCACCTTCACCAGGGGTCTTCCATAGGGAGGAGAGACAGCCAGCCTTCTCCTGCCCCTGACAGGGCTGGCCAGCTGGAAGGTTCAGCTGGCTGGAGGTTGGGCAGGGGTGAAGCTGGGGGACATGCCCTTTGGTGGTCATGGCCCAAGCTCACAAATCAGCAGATCACTCCTTCCTGGAACTTTCTCACTGCCACCTGTGTCTATCCTGACCTCCACTGTAAATGCCTGTCCCATCTTTACCTCAAATCCTTGCAGTGCCCACACAGGCATCACACAGAAATGCAATAAATGTCTCTCCCCTCCCCCAACCATGAAGCCTTCCCCCCCCCCCCACTGAACTCTTCTGAAATTAATCAGCTATCCCACCTGCACCCGAGTTTCAGTAAGATTGTGTGACTTATCTTAGATCACACAGGGTTTGAACCCAGTTCTGTGGCCAGCCTCTGAATGGATCAGGTTCACTCCTGCATCCCTCATGGCAGGCCCCATTCTGGTCCTGGGCTGAGGCTGGTTCCTGGGTATATCACCGAGATGCCCCCTCCTTTTAGCTCCGGTATCCCCATGAGTGAACACATGAGATGGAGCGTTCGCTGCCTACAGCAGCCAAGCTGTGTGGCTGGGGAGGGCGGGCGCTGCCCATCTCCTCTCCATATATCATCTCCAACAAGGCAGATAGCAGGAAACACGCAGCTCCTGCAATGTGATTACTGGTGGTCAAGTGCAGCAGGCAGACTGACTCCGAGGAGGAAGTGGTGGTACAACTGGCCTGGAACCCTCTTCCAGCTGTCAGGAGGAGGTATGACTCCTGGTAAGTTGGCTCTGCCTTCCACCATGGGCATCAGTGACAGGGGTCCCGATGGGACAGGGGTCCCAGAGACATCTGGGACAGGGGTCCCAGAGACCCCCGCCCAGGGGCCCTGGGACACCTGGACTCACCTGTATGCCCCTTGCTGCATGAACAGCTGGTCTGAATCCAGCTTAACCACTATGCAACCCCAGACAAGCCTCTGTACCTCTTGCCTCAATTTCTTCACCTTTAACCTGGACAGGTCCTCCCTACTTGATACAATTAAGAGTTCATATTTGTAGAGGGCCTCAAACAGTGCCTGACACATGGTACACACCAAGTAAATAAATAACACACTAAAGATCTAAGGGGTGGCCCAAAGGAGTATAGGGCCTTCGCAGGAGTGGAAGGAGTCACCTATAGGCCCAGCCCTCCGGCAGCCCTGGGGTCCACGGGGGCTGCAGGTCCACCTGGCCCAGGCCACACCTCCTAAGTAAGGTCTTGCCTTCCAACCCCCTGTTAGCAGCTCAAGTCCTAACATTGCCTCTGCCTGCAGTACAAATGGCCCCACCAGGTCCCCCACTGGTAAATGGGGACAGGAGTATGGGGCAGTTTCCTCCTCCAAACCTGACCTGACTCGGGGGCTCCTAGGAACACAGTTCAGCCTCTAGGATCTGGCCTGGGTGGGACAAGTGGTAGCAGGTACGGCAAGCAAGAAGGATAAGGTGGAACCTGAGCTCTGGGGCCAGAGAGCCCTCTGCCTGGTTCTAAGTGGCCACCTTGAGTATTTTTCCACTGGGACAGATGGGGTCCCTCTGGTTCCTGACAGTTCCTGAAAACCAGAGGATGGCAGAGGCTGCTTTGCCACTCCTGGTCACTCCTAATACAAGAGCCACAGAGGGGCTCAGAGCCCAGGAGGCCTGGGGGTCCACAGGCTGCAGGGGGTGGGGGCGGCCCCTTGCCCACCATGTTCTCTGTCCAGCTCAGAAGACCAAGTACCTCTGCCCAAGTCTTACAGTATGCTCACACAGGCCACCCGGTCATCTTCCCTGAGCCTCCCAGTCACCTTAACCAGGCTCCCAGCCATGCCTACTTGCCACACTGCCCCATGTCCCCTCCATCCTCCACTCACAGGCCAGCAAGGCTTTCACTGAACTCTGGAGCCCTCTAGTCTGGCCCCCAAGGCCTTCAACCTGCTGCCTCCCCTGCAGCCAGCCCTCAACCCTCCAGCCCCATGCGTGGGCTAGGGTCACGACCCACCCTGCCCCTGGCTGGACCTTGCCCCTGGTGGGCAGCAGCCTCCCTCCCTGCCCTCCTCCCAGCTCTCTGGCAATTACCCAAGTGATTAATTTGGTAATTAATTTGGTAATTAATCATGCTCTGGCTGCTCAAGATGCTTCTCTTCCGCTGGCCTGGCCTGGAATATAGATCTGCTTGGCTTTACTTTCCTGAGAAGGGGGGCTGATCCCTGAAGGCAGGAGGGATGGAATCCACTCTGAGTCCATTGCCTGCCCTTCCCTGGGCATTGCCAGACACACAGGGGCTACTTGTAAAGGTAACCAAGATGATATTTAGCTGAGAGAGGGAGAGAGAAAGAGAGACCCAGATTCTGCCCCTCGGAGGCCCTTAGGGTGCCCTAGGATGCTCTTTAGCACTGCTTCTCAGCCTGTCTCCAGCCACAGGGAGGTACCTACCCCAGTGGCAGTTCCTCCCCCAGCTCAGCCTTCTCTCAGCCTCCTCTTGTGGGCTCCTGGGGGAGCTGATTAAGGGACACAGAGGTTCTGTGAGCTGGGCACTGGTGGACAGCCATGGTCCTAATCCTCACTGAGCTCCCAGCCTCTCGAAGCCTCCAAGCAGACCAAATCTCCCCCTACCCCCATCTGGCTGAAGGAACAAGGTGGCCTCCTGACAAAGGCACCAGTTCAAGTGGGCTTTAATCAGTAGCAGGATTTGGCGGTTGGGAAGAAACTGAGTCTTGATGCTTGGTGGGGTTTAGGACAGATCCAACCCTGATGGCCCTGACCTTGCTGTGGGCTCCAGTGGGGCTAGCCACCAGATGCGTGGCCCTGCAGGTAGAACTACCAGATGCACCACCAGGACGGGGTCCCTATGAAACCAGCCCTGTGGCATTGATTGAAATGGCCCCCTGCCAATTACGATTTTTTAAAGAAATGTATAATGATTCCTAATTGGCACCCTCATTAGGTGCCAATTAAACACTTAAGCATTTCTTACAAGTTTAACACATTAATAAGGCAGCTCATTACATGTTAACGAGATTTATTTCTCATATTTATTACATTGTTTCACCGCTGCTGACAGCAAAGTTATTTTTAAAAACATAGCTTCTGGCTGCACACAGCCCCTTTCCTACCCGGTCTTGACAGGCAGCCTGTTCTACCAGGGTTCTTGCCTGAGTCTTGGTCTCCAGTCTCCTGGGTCCAGTCTTTTGGTCCAGTCGCCTCTTTTGGTCCAGTCTCCCATAGGTGAGTCAAGCAGGGCACCTTCTCTCCAAAGTCTGGAAGGAATAGAGCTGGGCCCTGCAGCAGAACTCAGACTCAGAAGGGATTCAGAGGCCAAGAGCCTCGCGGAACCTCTGTCCATTTGGCTAGACTCTGCATTCCAGGAGCACTGGTGGGGCTCAGGGAAGAGCGCCCCTGCTTTCAGCCTCCTGGCAGAGCCCAGCCCAGCAGCAGCCACTACAATAGGGGCTGACACTGTGAGGGCAGGAGCCCAGCAGCCAGGAAAGGACAAGGAGTTCCTTTGAGGCTGTCCCCTCAGGTAAGAGGAGTGTTGCAGGTAGCAGGAAGAGGCCAGGAGTCTGGGAGAGATTTGGAGACACAGAGAACAGGCAGCCAGGAAGCTGGCAGGAGCAGACCCTCAAAAGCCATGGTGGGGCCCCATGGTCAGAGGTGGGGATTGGCTTCTATCCAGAGAGAAATGGGGAGCCACAGAGTGTGAACAGGGAGGGATGTGACCAGATATCTGTTTAGAAAAACCAAAAGGAGGATGGACTTGGAGGGACCAAGGGAATAAACATGGCCTCCTCCTCTCACCTGCTAAATTTCTGGTGGGATCCCAGTGGTCATAACCAACACCAGTGGGCAGAGCCAGGGAGATGCCCCCCATACAACTCAACTTTGCTGGACAGAGCAGGGACGATAGGGGCTGAGAGATCTGGAGGGTACCACAGTGTTCCAGAGCACTTACCCTTCTTTTAAAAAACACGAGGTTAACATCCTGAACATATACTACACCTCATTCTTACACCCCTACATGTGGCACTGCCCCACCCTCCTCTGTTCTAATAGCTGCATAGTCTGTACATAGTGAATATGGAGGCTATTTCATATTCACTCAGCCAGGCTCCTCTTCAGAGTGGGTTGTTTCCAACCGATTACTCTTAGAATCACACAGTGAATGTCCTGGGGTATAATTTCACATGCGTGTGAATGTATCTATAGGATAAATTCCCAGAAGTAAGCAGTGCTAGATCAAAGAATCTGTGCATTAAAAAAAATGTTTATTTATTTTTGAGAGAGAGAAAGGGAAGGGAAGAGAGAGAGGGAGAGGGAGGGTCTGAAGCAGGCTCTGAGCTCTCAGGGCAGAGCCCAACTCGGGTCTCAAACTCACAAACCGTCAGATCATGACCTGAGCCGAAGTTGGATGCTTAACTAACTGAGCCACACAAGCGCCCAAGGATCTGTGCATTTTAATTTTTGATAGACATTGCCAAGTTGCTCTCATGGAGGTTATACAATTTCCACTCTACTAAGCAGCTACAAGTTTCTGCTACTCCCTTGCTCTCTGAGAAATGTGCATTGACCTTTCACAAGTTTGCCTATTGAATTTGCATTTCTCTCAGAGGAATAAGGTTGAGCGTGGTTTCTGTGGTTGAGTCTTCTGGATTCCCTTTTGTGTGAACTGTGTGTTCATCTCTTTTGCCCATTTTTCAGTGGGATTTCTGGTCTTTTCCTTCTAGAATGTAGGAGCTCTTCATAGAGTATCAAAGTTTGTGACTCTTTTCCTCAATTTGTTGTTTATATTTAAACCTTATTTTTTTCACATGGAAATGTTTGCTTTATATGCAGTCAAATGTGTCTGTTTTTTTTTTCTCTTGTGGCTTTTCTTGTTTTTGTTTTGTGTTGTTGTTGTTGTTGTTGTTATAGTTAGAAAAGGTCATATGAGATTAAAACTATACAAAAACCCCTTGTGTTTCCCTGGAAATGTGTTCTTCATTCTTTGGTCCCTCTAGCTTCGATCCAACTAAAATTGGTGTTTGTTTTAAGGTGTGAGGTAGGGATCCAAGTTAATTTTCCCCTCATATTATCATCTAGTCATTTCAGCATCATCTTTTCCTGGAGGTTATTCTCAATGAGTTATTGAGACTTGAGAAATGTGCCACTGGGGAAATAGCATGTTCTGTGGCCTGGTGAGTGGACAGGGACAAACAATGTCAGGAGACCAGCCCTGTTAGGATAGGGTGGCAAGGTGGGATATGTCCCTTGGAGGTAAAGAAAAAGGAGAGGGAAGCCCACATTAGGTGCTGCATTTGATTTTTGCTTGGACTCCAGAAACAGTCATTCCTGGTACCCAGTTTTAATTTTGCCTACCACACCATAATTCCTTCAGTCAATTTTGTGACCTTGACATAACCTTGATACAGGCAGAGTGGCGGGGAATTAAGGGATAGTGGGAAGGGAAATCTGTTCCTTCCTGAGGACACTTTGAGGGGCCAGTTGGCCAAGGCCTAACGGTCCTGAGCAAGCCTCCCCAATTCTGGAGCAGGGAGGGGGACTATCACAACACATGTGAAAAGCTTCAGGGTGCTGAGGAGAACTTCATGGGACTCACCTAACTCACGTCCTGCAAAGAGAGAACCAGCTTCATTGAAGAGTAAGGCAAGGAAGAGCAGGGATTGGCTGGACTACAACCACCTCTCTGCTCCCCCTTCTCCCTCCTCCCTCTAGGCTCCTATTCCTCCCCCTCTTCTCTGCCACCAAGACCCATTAGCTATGATCTTGGATATCATTCTAGCCCCCCAATCCTCCCTTAATACAGTAGAGGCCAGATGGGTCATCTCTGAAGACAGATCTGCTTTGAAGGCATTCTGGAAAGTTCTAGTGGTACATGTCTGATGGTACCTGGGGTTGCTCTGAGCCAAAGCAAGTGAAGGCCCGGGTTCCGGGCCAGAATACTAGTGGAGGTGAGAGAAGTGCATATCCTACCCCCTTGTGCCTCTGCCCCCAACCCTGAGGAGTGTCTTCCCTCCACCTGCTTCTGGAAACTGGAATAGCAGGTGTTTTGCCTCTGTCAGCCACCAGGTGGCAGCAGTGGAAGCCACAGTGTGCCTTGTTCTGTCCTTTCTCTGGAGCTGTAAACTTGACCTCCAAAAGGACCCTGAGGTTATCTGGTGGCCCTGGACCTCCAAAGCTGAGGCAAGATGGGGCCATAGTTCCTCCAAGGTACAGGACCTCCGTCCATCTCAGAGGAATGAGGGAAATTTGGCCTTGACTCCTCTCTGCACTTGTAGGGGCTGCTGGGATAGTAGCTGGGTGGGAAGAACAGAGACTGGGGGTTCCTGGGGTGGGTCTTAGGAGCTTGGCTACCTGAGACACCCACAGCCCTGACCATGCCCACTGATTCCCAGCCGGTAACCATAGAGGACCTTTCCTGAAGACTGAGGACCCTGGGAAGGTAGAGGAAGAAGGAAGAGGGTGGGGGTAGATGGGGAGAGGAGCCAGGACTGTTGTGCAAGGTCCCATTGCCCTCTACTTGGTTCCCCATCCAGAACTCAGCACCAGGGTGGCATTAAAGACTCTGGCACTGTCCATCCATGGGTTGAGGTTGAATTGGGCCCAGGAGCCACTGCCTCCACCCCACTCCCCAGCACATTTCTCTTCTTCGCCATGGAGGGATGGTGTCCTGGATTCTTCCAGCATCTCACCTCCCAATGTCTTGTTCCCCTCCCCAAGCCCTGCATCACTCAGGCTGCATCAGCCTCCTTGTCATCCACTCCAGCTCCAGATGCTTCTCATTTATCTCTATCATACTGGATAAGGAGGTGCCCAGACTTGGTGGCAATCTCGGCATGCACCCTTTCTGCACCCCAGCCATGGGGCTTAACCACGGCAGGGCTGGGGTTCCCCTAGAAAGGGGAACCTGCTTTCTAGGTGTGTAGGGTCCCTGGAGTCATGACCATTTGAGCCCCCTCTGACAGGCTGGATCAAAGCCTTAAGCCTTTATGTGAGACCCTCAGAGATGGGCAGCCAATTGCCCTGGCAACTACCCTTTTTTTACTGGTCCATGAACAAGGCCTATCTTACTCCGACCTGAGTGTATCCTCCCCCCTGGGGTCCTGGGCACTCGTGGACCAGTAGGGAAAGCAGCTGAAACCTTGTCTCCTAGGAAGGTCTTGGTGAGGTGATGGCTCCTTTGGGCTCCCCAACGCCTGGGAAAGACAGATGATAAACAAAGAACCAATAAACAAGGTATTTTTAGGCTCTGAATGAGACAAAACAAGACTGTGTGGAAATAAAAAGTGGAGGGGGAGCTTCAGATGGGCACTCAGGGAGGGGGAGCTCCTGAAGCACCGGGCTGACACCCGAATGTCAAGAGTTGTTAGCCATGTGTGCATCAGGGGTAGGAGGGTTCCAGATGGGAACAAACAACAGCAGCAAAAGCAAAGGTCTAGAGGTTTCTTAGAGAAACAGCCAAGAAGCCAGTGAGGCAGAAGGAGAGTGGCACAGGCAAGGAGAGGCCAGAGTGGGAAGGGCCTGGCCTCACTGGGTAGAGAAGGGTTTATAGCAGGCAGGAAAGGACACCAGGGGCAGATGTGGGAATAAATGAATAGATGAATGAACAAACAAACAAATAAGGCCTGGGACTAGGCCCTCCAGCAGCTCAGCCCTCACACTGAGGTCTTTGTGAGGACAGTCTTTGTCTACTTGACAAATATACCCAGGAAAACCCACCATTTCCTGCCTGGACAGAAGTTTGGCCCACTGGGCAGTTGTGGGCCCAGCAGGGCCTCAGCATCCACACCCGTGACAGGGTAGGGCAAGCCTCTTCCCTCCCCCAGACTCTCAGCCCTCCCATGGAGGTGGCCTGGGCAGGCTGCAGGCAGCTGGGTCCCTGCTACATGGACAGATCCCCTGAAGGAGGCCTCCCCGACTTCCTGGCCCACCCCTGACTCATCCATCAGGCCCAAGGCCACCTTAGCCAGCCCTGACCCCCACCCAGATAGGGAACATTTATCTCCATCAGCTGCTCCCAGCATCCAGGCTCTTGGCCAACAGGTCCTATCTCTATTCCATGGGGCTGATACTGGGTAGCCCTTCCCTAACTCCCAGTCTCATCAGCTGGACTCCCCCAGGAAGGAAGCTACCACAGGTAGGTCCCTGCACAGTTCTGCAGGGGACTGGAGAAGTGACCCCCTCCCACCAAGCCCCTGGGAAACTCAGCTTCTAAGAGCTCAAGATTCATCTGCTCCAGACATCTATGAGTGCCCACAACATGCCCACATGTGTTGGGTACTGGGCACAGCACAGTTAGCAAGGTGGGGGTCCCACCCTCACCCACACTGAGCCGTGTTCCTCTGGCCAGGAAAGACTTGGTTCCCAGGCTCAGCCTTATGATCAGTGCAAACTCAGGAAGCCTCAGGCCTGGGCTCCTCCAGCTTGGAGCCCAGGGGGCCCATAGGCCTCCCCAAGGAGCCTGCCTTATCCTGTTTCAGGAGGTGAAGAGGAATGTCCTCAGAATCTAGCCCTGAGAATGACAGCATGCTATGCAGGGCCCTTACCCCACCTGGTACTGGGGCCCAGCCCAATTGGCATGAGCATGTCTCCCCCTGCCCCAGGTGAGAGGCCACAGGCACCAAGGAGAGTATGGGAATCCAAGAGACTGTGTGTGGCCCTCAGTAAGAACACAGCTGCATAGAACACATGTGTGAAGGGTAGCCAATCTCCGCCAGGGCAGGGACAGTCCCTGTTGCCTCATGGCTGGCATACATGCCTGCCAGGGTGTGAGCATGCCAGGTTGGCATGTGGTGGACTGCCATAGCCATGAGTTATCTCCTTTGATTGGAGGTGATAGGGCTCAGGGCAAGCCACCCCAAAACATGCCATTTTGGCATACTGATTTTTGGGAATTAAAGTTACTTAAGAAGCAGCTGGTGCAGGAAGGACACTTTGGCCCTTCTCTGTCCCCCTGAAAACAGGAAATACATCTCCCAGGTGAAAAGTAGCCTTCCTGTACCAGGAGGTGGAGAGACACCCTTATCGCCAGAGATGGGAATTCAAAGCCGAGAACCTCACCCGTTTACCACCCCTGCCCCAAACTTTGCCTTGTCAGTTCTTCACAAATTTATAATTTCTTTGTCCAAAAGGTATAAAAGCTGCCACTTTTGTCCAAAAGGTATAAAAGCTGGTCACTTATTTGAGTCTCAGATTTTTTGAGCTTCTGTACATATGAAATTAAATATTTTTCTCCTGTTAATCTGTCTATGTCAATTTAATTATTAGGCTAGCCAAAAAACCCAGACAGGAAGAGGAGGAAGTTTTCCTCCCCTACAGGGGAGGGCCCTGAGCTCAGGGTGTCTTCCACACTGCCCTGTGCCTCTGACCCGGCCCAGGTCCAGAGGAACGAGCCTGCTTGGATAGCTCACTAGGCAGCAGAGATGAATGGGGGCAGGGCTTTTCTCATTGCTCCCCAAGGGCACAGGGGTCCCCCGGAGTGGGATCTCTCTTCTCTCTCATCCCTTCTGATAGGGCAGCCTGCCTTCTTCCTGAGTTTCCACTCACAGGCCCAGGACTGGCCCTTGGAGCCCCTAATCCCTCCGCTCCCATCAGCCACGTCTTTCTCCCCAACCTTATCTGTCTCCTGCAGCCACCGCTGCCTCCCCTGCGGCCAGCCTTCCCCTCCCTCCAGCCTCACTGCAAGTCAGGTTGCGCTTCCTCCTCCCCTCCCCTCCCCTTCTTTTTCCTCTCCTCTCCTCCCTCTTCCTCTCCTCCCTTCACCTTCCTCCTCCCTCCCTCCCTTTCCCCTCCCCCTCCCTCATAGTCAGTCTCCTCACCCTTCTCCCTTTCTCCCCTCCCTTCTCCCTGTTCTCTTCCTCCACCACTTCCCCTCCTCCTCCTCTGCTCCCTTCCCCCACACATGCCCTCTCGCTCGGGGAGAGAAAGGAGTTGAAGGGGGCTACTGACAGTGGTCACTGTACTCACTGATCCAAAGTCAGCCTTCCAGGGCTGGTGCTGGACAAAGACCCCTTTGACCATTTCCCTTCAAAGGGGAGGAACAGCTAATGACACCCTACAAAGAGAGGCCCCTGGGGCTGTAGAGATAAGAGGGTCTAGTAATGGGCATCGGATGCAAATGTGAGCTGTGGCCTGGGACGGTTTGCATCCCATCCCCAAGCAGCCTAGATATGCTCCCTGTAATCTGGAATCCAATCTGCAGGAAATCCTCAGGAGGAAACTTTGTCCTCTGGAAAGAATACCATGCATTGAATATCAGCATGCTGTAGTGCAAGGGACCACCATGCACCTTTCTTTCTTGGCCTCAGGGCTTCGGTCTTCCCATCTGTCTGGAAGGTGTGCAAAGGAGTTGGGTATCAGCCAGCCCAACGATGACCCAGGGTCAGTTCCTTTCCTGCCTCTGCCACTTTCTACTGTGAGCTCCCCAGCAAGTCTCTTAAACTCTCAATGTCTCACTTTCCCCACCTATACAATGGGATCAAGAGGCACACCTCTGCCACAGGGCCGGTGAGGACCTCAGGGGTTGCCTGGCACATGGACATTGTGAGGAGGCAAGGAGGAGAGTATCATGGTGGAATGTGGCAAGATGGCCTAGGTTAGCAGTGAGCAGAAGGGGCAATCAAGCCCACCCCGGGGTTCCTGGTTGGCCCAGAGAGGAGATGCAACTGGGATTTATCCTTGGCCTTGCAAAAATAACCAAGGAATGCTGGAGAGGGTCAAGCAGGAGGGTGTGACTTGGGAAGGGCACTCCCTGAGGAGCTCATTGCTTGTTGGAAGGGGAGGGGGACATGGAGGGTGTGCAGGCAGGGGACAGGAAGGCCAGGATTGTGATAAGAACCAAACCCAACAACTACAGTGGTGTGAAAAGCTCCTCACATGGTAGGTGCTCAGTGAAGGCTCATCCTCTGACTTCTGCCTCCTCCAGGAGGTATCTTCCTTGCCACCCCTCCTCCTTTCCTAGTGCCTGGGGTCAACTCAGGGCTGGGCAGAATTCAGGAGCTTCCCAGTGCAGATTTGAGAGAGGAAGGCAGATGGCATGTGAGTGGGAGGCCTGGCCTACCCCTGCCCACCGTGGCAGGCTCAGAGAGAAGTGCCTGTAGAGGGGAGTCCCAGAGTGACTGACGCCTCCACAGACACACTGACAGACTGATGGACAAAGATAGAATTCCTCCTCCTCTGGTCAGCCCCCAGTGTGTCCAGGAATACCTTGAGGAGGTGTGGCTGGCGTGGTCTATTACAGCTTGATCATGGAGGCCTTGAATGCCAGGCCCAGGAGAGACAGTGATAACAGCTGTTGGCTGCAGCTAGAAGTAGAGTCTGCCAGTGTGTGTGTGTGTGTGTGTGTGTGTGTGTATGTGTGTGTGTTGTGTGTTGGTGAATGCATGTGTGGGTGGGTGTATGCAGTCCTCTCCTGCTGCCCTGGCCTCTCTGGGAAGCACATCTGCACTGCTATGCTCCCAGGTGGGCAGGCAGGTGCCCACTTAGGCATTGAGACATCCCAGCTTTCTGCCTGCCCACCACCTCAGCCACCTCTGCCAATGGACCACATGGACAATGAACACATCAGGCAATTAAACAGCAGATCAGTTCAACTTAACTACGTAGAGGAAAGCAGCTGCACTCAGCTGAGGGAGGGCAGGGCTTCAGGAGACAGAGGCTGCACAAGGAGGGGATGGGAGCTGGCAGGGCAAGGTGTGTGTGGGGGTGAGGCGGGAGGCTGCCAGAGACAGCTCCTGAACACACCCCAGGGAGGAAAGCAGAAGGCAAGGGGAAGGGAAAGGAACTATGACCAAGGTCACTGACCAAAGGGACCAGGACGGGACTCAGTGGTGGCAGAGAGAATAAGAAGGATGTAAAGGAGACCCAAGGTGGGCAGAGGATGAGCTTGTGCCCTCTCAGCTTCCCAAGGGTCCTCTCCTGGTGGGGCAGGGGCCAGTGGTGATAATACAGACATATTACCCACATTTCAGGATGCTTTAGGACCTGTCCAATTGGCAATGCTGGTCTTGGACTCTGCCAAACATCCCCTGGGAGGCCTTTTTGACTGACCTACATCCTACATTGGAAGAACCGGTCCAATGTGTGAAAGTCCCTAGCACTGGAAAGTCATTCATTCATTCATTCATTCATTCAGTAATGTGCACCAGGCTCAGGGTTTGACACAGGCAGACACCGAGAGGAATCAGTGCACACATGGGTAAACATCCTACAGCAGGGGAGAAGACAGGGACAAGAGTCTGGCTCAGGATGGAGGGCACAGAAGTCTCCCTAGAATGGGTGATCTCTGATCTAAGGTGGAAGAATAGGAGCAGTTAACCAAGGAAAGGAATAGGTGTAGGGAGAAGACAGGGAAGGCACTTAGGCATTGGGGACAGCAGGGGCATGGGAAGAAAGCCAATGAAAACACCCTCCAGAGATGGCACTTTGTCTATCTGTGGAGACCAGCAGCCAGGGTCAGGACATGGGTGTGGGTTGGAGCAGTCAGTGTGGTAGGTGTGGGAGGGAGGAGCTCAGGCTGATCCTGAGGACAATAGGGAGTCAGGGGTGGTTTTGAGCAGAGGTGGGATGAGAAGGCCCATCTGGAGTTTGGATTGTCCAAACCAGAGTGTTGTAACCTGTGCTCTATAGGGCGTGCAGGGCTGGGAGGAGGGATAGATTGGTTGTGGGTGGGAGCAGCATGTCTGGGAATAGATCCTAAGTGCAGTGTGGGAGGTGTCTCATAAGGTGACTCGAGTCAGAGGTCAGGATCCAGGAGAACAGGGGCACCTGGGAGGCTCAGTCAGTTAAGCATCTGACTTCAGCTCAGGTCATGATCTCACGGTTTGTGGGTTCGAGCCCCACATCAGGCTCTGCGCTGACAACTTGGAGCCTGAAGCCTGCTTCAGATTCTGTGTCTCCCTCTCTCCCTGACCCTCCCCTGCTCGCACTCTGTCTCTCTCTCTCTCAAAAATAAATAAACATTAAAAAAATTTTTTAAAAAAAGGATCCAGGAGAACAACATGCATACTATGGCCCAAGGATGAGAATGAGGCCACAAGCAAGGATGGACTTGGAGAGAAGGTATGAGACCATCAGTGGGGACAGAGCCCTGGGACAGGCATGATCCAGGGACAGCTGGAAGAAGACATGTCCGAAGGGACTGAGACAGTGTAGCTAAGGGGCAGGAGGGGAGGCAGGTGTGTGGTGTGGAAAGCAGTTGCTAACAAGCCAACAAGCCACATGCTGGTGAGGGGCTGTTGTGTGCATGTCAGAATCAGTGGGGGGCCACCAAGGCCTTGGAGCTGCATATGGCAGCTTTGGGACTGAGGAAGTAGAGATCAGAGTGTGGATACCATGGGAGGAGTGTAGGAGAGATGAGCAGACAGGCAGACGGATGGAGGCATGTGTGGGAATGGGGGTGATTTGGGAGGGGGGAGATGGCTGTGGGAGCACTGGGAAGAGGGTGGGGAGGGGCTGGTGGGAGAGTAATGGAGATGTCATGAGGAGCAGAGCATAGGGCACCTTAGCATGAACATAGATGTGTGATCTTAGCCAAGACCCTGTCTCAGTTTCCCCATCTGTAACACGAGGGGGCTCCCCTTAACTCATTGGCACTGGGGATCCTGTGGTGAACAAGACAGCCTGGTCCCTGCCTCTGGGGCACAGCCTAGAGGGGACCAGACAAGAAAAGAATCACCCCCACCCACCCCCCACCCCGCCCCAGGAATGAATCAAGGAAAGGGAATTAAAGCAGCATGAAGGCTCAGCAGTGGCCGGGCCTGCTCCCGTGCTCACTCCCAGTTGTCCCTGGGGAATCCATGACTCCATCATTCTCTCTCTATGGGTTGGAGACAAGCACACGTCCTCCCCCTATCTCCCTGACTTGGTGCAAGCCTGGCCAATCAGCTTCCTCCAGCTTCAGGACCATAATGACTTTCTGGGATGGGCATGTAACCAATTCGATGCTGAGGCTTCTGCCGGGGGTACAGGAATGAGGTATTCTGAGGGGGAAGGACATGGAAGGTCTTGGAGAAGCATGGAGTTCACACTCAGAGAAGTATAAGATAGAGAGGCTGTGTTCTGGTAATAATGTTTGAACACCTGTATCCAGCTATGCCTGAAGCTCATAGATCTGGACTTTTCAGTTACTTGTGCCAGTAAATTCCATTTTGTTACTGCAATAACATGAATCATAGTTTCTGCCTCCCAATTCACAACGTGAAGGATGAAAGTACCCCCTATGCCTGGGCAGGGCTAAGTGAAGAAGGGGGGAGTTTCTCAGCAAATAGAATAACATGAGCAAAGGCCCCAAAGGGGTTGAAAAAAGCTTGACACTATTGAAGAATTGAAAAAAGCTGTCAGGGCAGGGAGCCCAAGAGTGGAGGCAGGAGACCAAGGAGTTGCTGGAACTGCCATGTTGGTGAGAGCTGAGGGGGTCTGTGGAATAAATCGATCAGGGGTTGAACTGCACAAGAAGGGTTGGTGGGTCCAGTGAAGAGTGAGGAAGACTAGCCAGCAAAGCTTTCCATGTGAGGCTCAGGAGAGAATCTGGAAGATCCTAGGAAGACTGGAGCCTTGGAGATACCAATCCCAGAGACAGAAAAGGGAGTACTGGGGTAGGCCTAAGATGGAACCCCAAGTAACAGCCAGACATGGGGCAGAGGAGGGCACTGGGGTCTGGAGAGGCAGGCCACCTCGTCCACTGTGTGTGATCTGCCTAGTGGGGTCTTTGGTGGCCTTGGACTGAACCATTTCCAGGAGGTGGAAGGGGTCCAGCCAGAGGTGGGACGGGGGAGTGAATGGGGATAAGAATGGTGGATGCGGCTGTAGACACCCAGGCTTGGCAGAGGGCATCAGAGAGGCTCAACAAGCACTTTCTGGGCATCAGGTCCAAAGACTGAGGAATCCCTACCCCCCCCCCCCCCCATCAGGGATGGAGCAGATGAGTCCCTCAACAAGAGCAGGGGACAGAAGACACAGGACCAGTCAGGAGGAGCCAGGAAATTAAAAGCGGGGCATCCAGAGACTCAGCCTAAAGAGGAGCCCTGGGGGAGGCCTCCAGCTCATCCCAGACTGTGTGGCCAAGAGCTGTGACAGAACAGGGGGGGCGTTCCAACACAGGAGAAGGACAAGAGAGGTGGTGAAGCAACCAGCCTGATGCAGGACCCAAGACACCCCATGAGGCAAGGCACGATCCAGAAGGAGCCCTGGACGCCTTCCTATCTTGGGGAGATGGATGGGCTGCCCCTGGGGCTCCTCGGAGGAGGGGCAGGAGAGCCCCGCCCCGAATCAAAGCTCTCCCAGGCCCCGCCCTACCCTACCGGGTGGCTAAAAATAAAAGCAACGATAATTTCCCTAAATGAAACCTCCACTTAAACACTTAAAAAGCAATAAAAACTCAATTTTCTTTCTCTCAATTATTTTACTTATTCCATTTTCCAAAAGGTTCACCCTGTTATGAAGATGTATTTTTCCCCATCAGCGGCGGCGTTCTCCGCCATTACTCAAACTGACTCAGCCTCCCTCTGGCGGGAGGGTCCCCTGGTCTCCGCGGCAACCGGGCGCGTGCTGGGGAGGACTGTGACTTCACCACCGCTGCCTTGTCAGCGTCGACACTGAGGGGGTGATATCTGGCCCCCTCGACTCGTGCCTTGGTTTCCCAGACTTAGGGTCCTGTCCTCCTCCACCCCCACCCCCCACCCCCCAGCACTGTCCCTAGGCCTCTCCGCCTCCAAGTTTCCCCACCAGCAGGTGCCCTCTGCCCCCAGGCCTCGTGTTCAGGCCCCTCTGCGGTGTGCGGAGGGAGACAAAGTGCCACTGACCTCAGACAGCATGAGACTGGTTCAGGGGAGCAGGCCCAGTGCTTCATCACGCAGTCCTGACACCGTAAAAATTAGGTTTCCCGATGTCATTAGTGCTTTGTGATCAGCTCCATTTGTATCATGCCTGCCCTGTTGCCTCATCTCTGCTAATTGTTTTACTCACTCCTTCCATTTTTAAACTGCTGTCTTGTTGGCTTTTAATTTTTAATTATTGCTGCCTCCCCTTCCTTCCTAATTGGTCCAGGCCCCTACTGAGGCTCCCTGTGCTGTGGCTGCAGCTGGCTCCCTCAGGGTGTCTGTCGCTTGCCCACCACCTGCCCTAGCTGGCCCTGGGTGGTCACAGCCTTACTCTGGAGGTCAGCCTCACACCTGGCTCCTGGTGCAGTGAAGTCATCTCCATCTGAGTCCTTTCTCCAAATAGACATTGGGCACCAACTGTACGGGGTTACGGGTACAGTGATCCTTAGAGGATGTGAATGACCCAACCCACCCTAGAATCACCTTTGTCCTGTTGTGGGCTTTTCTGGGGTTGGCAGGAGTCTGGAGGGGGACATAACTACCTCCTCTCCCACCTCCCAACCACTTGCCACCCCAGTCCTGCTTTCCTCATAGCCCTCGGCCTCTGAGGTTTACTGTAATGGATACCAGCCTCCTTCCCAACTGCCCAAAGCCCTGAGGTCATTCTCAGCCTCACCTCGGAGCCTTTGCTCACACAGGTACTCTTGCCTGGGATATGGGGATACCCTTCTTCCTCTTGGCTCTGCTGGATCCTGCTCAGTGCTCTCAGTGATTCTGTTCATTGGTCTGTCCATTTGTCTATCCATCTATCCATTGTTAACCCATCTATCTGTGCATCCCTCTATCTCTCCATCTCTCTGCCTGTATCCCTGTCTGATTTTTTGCCCTTCAGTCTCCCCAAACTCCTCTTTGCATCTGCCCTAGCCTTGTTCCCTTGGTATTTGTCCACCGAGACTTCTGGTTTTTGTCTCCATGAGGCACAACTCCATGAAGTCTCCTCCTACATTTCACTTAGTCACAAACAAGCCAGAACCAAATTCCTGGGAAGTTTAAAAATTGACCTTGACCTTCATTTCCTCCAGACTGCATCGTACATATTCTTGCCTCTAGATTTTTGCTCCCAGCAGGCATCCCTGCCAGATGTGCCCTCTCTTCTCTTGACACATCCAATGACTACAGACTACCCCAACCTAGAGTCAGTAGGTCTGGGCCCTCTTCTGGGTCTGCCTTTCTCTTGCTGTGTGACTTCAGCAAGATCCTTCCCTTCTCTGAGTTCCCGTTGTTTTCATCTGTAAAATGGGAACAAACCACAGTTTCTAAAATGTCCCTCACAGAGCTGTTGGGAAGCTCCTAGGGGTTCTGGATGGACATGTAACCACATAACTTGTTGGCAGAGAGGCCAGGGGCCCTGTTTTAACTTCTACTTTGGGGCATCTCACCCAGGCCCACCATTCCTTTCTCTGAGCCCCTCTACCCTCTCCACAAATGGAGTCTTTACTGCATTTCAGGAGCTGGACACTCTCATGACATTTGATCCCCAGCACAACTCTATGAACTAGGGGCCATCAGCCGGCACAAAGACAGAAGGGATATGCCTAAGCTCCCACCGCGAATAACAGCAAAGTAAAATTTGGACCCAGAGCTGTGGCAGCTATTCTTGGGGTGGGTTAGTGGGTGCTGGTAAGCCTGGGTGCTCCTGAGGGTCAGGATGGGCAGCACCAGCCTTGGTCAGCAGTTCTAGCCCACCTGAGCACCAGACTCATGTTCCAGATAGCGACACCAGAGTCCAGAGAGGGAAAACACTTGCCAAAGTCACATGTGAATCCTGGTCTAGCAGTGACTCCATCTGCCAAGCTCCTCCTGACAACCAGGGAGCTGAATCCCCACTATGCAAGGGGAAGGCTTGCACAGCTGGCTGGTCTGGGGAACACCATGGCCACAGGTGGCTGAGGTCTTCTCATGCTCAGTTATCCTTCCTCCCTGCCCTGATTTGTTTGCTTCTTCAGTGGGCTGAGGGGGACGGCAGGGCCAGGATGGAAAGGAACTTTTCTTGAGCAGCTACACCATGCCAGGCACAATGCTGGGCAACACCTCATTCCTGAAGCCACTCTGTTCAGGGAACTATTATAGTCCGGGTTTTCAGATACACAATCTGATGCTTAGAGGGAGCAGTGGCCTGCCCAGGGCCTACCCCTAGGAATCTGATGCTCCTCGCTCCTCTGCCAGAGCTGCCTCAGTCTAAGAATTCTCTCTACTCCAGCGCCTCCTGAGGAGAAAGCAGTGTGGGACCCGTAGTTAGAGCCCCTAGAGCAGGGACCTCATCCTCCTCCATGCCAAGCCAGCAACAGACCTGGCTCACAGCAAGTGTTCTGACATGTCTGGTGACTGAATGAAAGAAGAAAAGAATGCCCCAGCCTCACTTGGCCACTACTGAATGCAGCCCAGGCACTAAACGGACCCCTCATCCAGAAGTACCTTGACTTCAAAGAAGGATCTGGAGGTGAGGCACTGCTAATAAAATTGCCTGTAGGAAAGTTAGGAAACGATTAAGAAAAGGTTGTCTTCCCGGTACCATTGCCACCACTCCCTGCGGCAGCCCAGAGGACTGGGTGTGCCGGCACCGTACTGGTGTCCCAGATGTGGGCCTGGGCAGCCCGGCCGGGGCTCGAGTGGTTCAGCGGAGGGCACTGCCACCTGAACCGATGCACATGCGCAGCCGCCGCCTGGCCCCGCCGCCTCCGCAGCGCCCCCCGCCGCCGCCCGCGTCCCAAACGCGCGAGAAAAGCAAACAAAGACGTATTGGTTTCTGCTCTATTAGAGGCGCAGGAGGGGGGAAATCAATGTTTAGTAAATGGGAAAAGAGAAAATCGTTCAGGAAAGACAGTCTATTTCCAAGCCAGAGAGGGGTTCGTAAACAGCACAGGCCATTGCGGAGGAAGCCCCGCGGGCCATCAAACTCCCCAAGCGGAGGAATGTGCACTTAGAGAGCTCTGGCGCCAGCGCTAACCGGGAGCCGAGCACTCAGACAGCCAACAGCCCGCGCTGGGGCTTCTCAGCCAGGCTTACCGTCGGGAAAGGACCACACCCAGGAGCTTCAGTTGGCCACGCTGTTTCCCCTTAATCCCTTGCATGGATCCCCATTGCCTGGGTTGCATCTTAGCCCCCTCCTTGGCCTGCAGGGGCCTACGTGGTGGGGCCCCAGACAGATGCTCTGTCCTCCCTCACCGTGTCCAGCCGCATGGCCGTAGTCACCTTGACTGGCTGGGACTCGTTTGTTTCCAGGAGGGTCAGGGCTGGCTTCCTGGGAGAAGGGCATTTGAACCGGGCCTTGAATGGTGCAGAGGAGCTCCTCAGGTTAAGAAGGGAAGGAATGGTGATCTAGGGTGTGGAACATCTTAGCAGAGGCCAGGGGTACTCGAGAAGTGGCCTCAGGCTCTAAGGGAGTGGAGTGCAGACAGGGACAGGGGAACTTGTTTCAGAAGGGGTAGCTGAGAGGGGCACCTGGGTGGCTCAGTTGGTTAAGCATCTGACTTCAGCTCAGGTCATGATCTCACGGTCCATGGGTTCGAGCCCCACATCGGGCCCTGTGCTGACAGCTCAGGGCCTGGAGCCTGCTTCAGGTTCTGTGTCTCCCTCTCTCTCTGCCCCTCTCCTACTTGCACTCTGTCTCTTCTCTCTCTCTCAAAAATAAATAAACATTTTAAAAAAAGAAGAAGGGGTAGCTGAGAGAGTGAAGAGGCTGGGGACAGAGAAATGGAATTGAGTGGGGACTGGCATCTAGGCAGTTGGAGAGGCTCAGCCCATCCCCTAGTCAGGATGCATAGGCCCAAAAGGCCCAGAAAAAATACAGCATCAGAGAGGAACCACCTGAACCTCTGGGAGGTTACAGATGGGAGACAGATGCAGAGGAGTTCCTGCTCTGGCCTTAACTGGGCTGCTAGACTGTTAGAAGACCCCTTTCAGGATGGCTGGACTGCTGCCCTGCCCCTCCAGCCCCACTTGGCCCCTCGTGGCTGGCGTTTAGATGTGTCAGAGAGCAGGGAGTGTGGGTCGGAGCCTTTGTCCTCTCCATTCATCAAGACCCAGCGGGCTGCGCCGGGAAATATTGGATTTTAGCTTAAGATGGATGGCACGACTGAAGTCTCCTTTACAAATGAATTATATTCTGTTTACCATTTGTGTGTGTGTGTGAGCATGTGAGAGTACTAGATATGAATGTGAATTTGGGGGGCACACCCCCATGGGTGGACACACACATGTAGGAGTATGTGCGTAGAGAAGAAGTAGTGGCTGGGGTGCAGGCAACTCTTGCAAGAAGTTTGATACAGAAATTATCCTTAAGGGTGGGGCCAGGGATGGGGATGCAGGAAGGGCAGCAGCTTTATTATTACCATTGCTGTTACTATTATGCTGGTATAATGTAATATACCTGTTCCCTGTTCTAAGTCCTTTCCAGGTAAGTCTTTCAGCTTCATAAGATCTTGTGAGGTTGTGAGGTCAGCTCTGTTATCATCCCCATTTGTGAAGAAATGGAAACTCAGAGAGGTGAGATGACCTGCCTGAGGTCACATAGCAGGATCCTGGAGCTGGGACTCCAGACCATGGCTGGGGTCTGAGATGATTTTCCTGATGGGGAGGTGGCGAGGGATAGAAAGGAAGGGATAGAGAGGAAAGGGTGGATGGTAGGGGTGGAGGGACATGGGGGACTGAAACACCCTAGGGCAGAGCACTGCGATCTTGATTGCTCTGGGGAGGAATAAAGGCTGGAGAGAGAATGTGCCCAGGTGAATAGCCCAGCAGAGAGGCCTGTCTTGAAGGCAGTAGGGAAACCAGGTGGGCTCCTAACCCTAACCTCTCCTTGGGACTTTGCAGCCCTACCTCCCACCCAGGATGCCCGCTTCCATTTCACCCTTGTGGGCCTCTGCGTTCCCATTTGTACAATAGGGTGTCTTGACTGGGTCAAGAAAATGGAACTTTCTTGGGCTTCTCTGGGCTCTGATCTGGAGGTGTCTCTATTAGGCATATGCACACACGTGGGTACATGTTTGGGCGGGGGGAGTATGTGCATGCCTAGGGGGAGCACAAGTGCAAAATGGGAGTCCAAAGAAATGTGAGCATGTGCTTGTGTGCATCCTAACCCATGGGGTGGGGGAAGCATGTTCACACAGGGGAGAGGGCAATCCAAGTGTCTGCTAAGTCAGCTCAGCCCAGGATGAAAGGAGTGAGTGTAGGCATGAACAGCAAATTAGGGTGATCCACGCCTGTGCTTGGCCCAGGGGTTGGGGAATAGGGATAGGATCACGTGCCGGAAGAGGGGGCAGAGGAGACCCTTGGATATTAGGACTTGAATTTCTGTCCACCATAGCCCAATCCCACCCCCACACTCACTCTGGCCCCACTGCTCAGGGCAAGCACAAAGAAAACAATTTTGCTCTAGCTAAGGCTGAGCAGGAGATGGAGACTGTGATAAGGGAGCTTCAAGGTGAAATCAGCCAGCATGGCCCCTAGGCTGGGCAGGGGAGGGGTTCAGAGTGGGGAGGAGGTAAACAGGAGGGGACTCAAAGAGGCACTGGAGTGAGGGAAGCTGAGGAAGGAGGGATGAGGGGAAAGGCTGCCCTGGGGGCCAAACTATGGGGAGGGGAGGATAGGTTCAAAGACACCGGAGGTGGTTGGATGTGTCAAGGAGATTTAGGTACTGAGGAGAGGGCTTTTAGGTCAGATCCCTGTAGGGTCCTCAGAGAGTCACCCACCCCAGGTACTTCCTGAGTCCTGCAGTTGTCATCCATGTGGGCATCCGGGGCAGCTGTGCATGGGCTGCAGGGTCAGGAAGCCCAAGTGGCAAGAGGAAGCCAGGGCCAGACTTTGGCCTTGAGTGCCGGTGGAGAATTAAACATGACCAGCCTCAGGGCTACTGAGCAGGAAGGTGAGTAGAGGTTCCTGGCACCAGAGGTTGCTCTGGCTCTGGCCCCACCCACCTCCCCACTTCAGGAAGGCAGGCATCTTTCATCCAGATGCCTGGCATCATGTGGGCACCTTCATCAGAGAGGGTGTTCCCAAGCAAGGACCCACTTGCTGATAAGGGCAGGCACTACACTGCAGGCCATGCCAGGACCTATCCAGCCGACCTGTTCCAGTGCCCCTTCCTGCCACACTTTGAGGGCAGTAAGCTTGAAAAGTGGGAACAGCTAGGTGAGTGGGGCCAGAGCCTGTAGGTGAAGGGAAAGGGGAGAGGTTCAGGCAGGTGCCCCTGGTGACAAGGTGTCTCACGCCCAAGAATTCCTTCCCCATCTCTGGCAAGAGACAGCTACACAGCCCTTGCTGTGCTCAGATCATTGTTCCTTCATGGCAAGCACCTTACAGATGTCCCTGCTGTGACCTCCTTCATTACAGGAAAGGGAGCCTGGCAGGGCTAACTTAGAGCTTCCCTCCGCCCATGGCTATGGGGAGTGAGTGAAGGACCCAGAGGCTATTGCTGGGAGTGGAGTGTCCTTTTAATGCATTTTGCTTATTGAAGAAATAAATGAGTCCCCCAATCTGAAGCCCAGGAGCCTCTAGAAAAATAGCTGCAGCCTCAGAATTCTCCTGGTCCCTTCAAAGGGGCCCGGTAGAGCTCTAGGCGACCTGCAGGCGGTGAAGGACACTTTCTATCACTTCAGTCCTTGTCAGTCAACACTTCTAAGGGCTCCTGTCTGTCTCTTTGGGCCTGACATTCTCCATGCTCTGAGCATCCTCTCTGCCTCAGCCCAACCCCACAGGCCGAGGAATGCAAGGATGCTGAATACCTGGCCTTGGCCTCAAGATGCTGTAGTTCTGGTATCTATATCAGACCCCAATGGGAAATGCCACCTGTATGGAAACATCATTGTGGATATGGTCCATCTGTCCCAAGCAGTGAGGGCCATTGTCAGTCCTCCAGAATGTCTTTCCATTGTTTCTGCCCCCATTGAGTCAGTCTTGGGAAATCTCCCCATCTTTCTCAGTGGGAGAGGAAAGGAAGAGGGACAAGAAGATGAGTGTTTGTGGAGCGGGAAATAGATGGGTGGGAAAACTGGGCTTTAATGTGGGCCCCCCTCCAGGTCCCAGACTCAGGCAGAGAAGGGGTGAGTGTGGAATTCTCCCTGGGCTGGGAGGGCAGGATCAGGGAGTCCTCTCACCTAGCATATGGCCATCAGCACCATGGAGAGCTCCCACAACCCACCCAGGCCCCAGCCAGAGCCAAACTGCAGCCTGTGAGTCCCTGTCCGGGGTCCCTCCTGGTGAGTCTCATGGGTCTGTTGTCTCCTCAGTGAGTGGTGTCACATCCTTCCTGTGTCTCCTCCACATTGGCCTGAACAGGCCAGGATTTCAGGACCAGTGTGTTTGTTGACCAACTGAATCATGGTCTGCCTGGCTACCTCCACCATGCCCCAGGCTGCTCTCCAGTCCTGGGGACCATCTTCCCACACTCACTTTCCTCTCAAAGTTTTAATTTAACCAAGCCATCTTTTCTTCTCCCTGAAGAATCAATATTTTCTCTGTCTTTTGACACTTATTTTATTTTATTTTTACATGCGGCCTCCCAAAGGCTGTAATTTACGGCTAATACCATGCAATCAGAGACAATGGCTGGGCGCCTGTGAGCAGGAGCAGGCAGGCTCCCTGCCAGGTGCCCCCAGCCCCCCTCCTGTCCTCACCCACTCACAGAGGTGCCCATGGCTGTGGATGCAAGGTCCATGGAGAATCTGGGAGAGACATGAGCCATGGTCTCAGCCATTATCTGGAGGGAACAAAGAATGGATCTTCCACCTGGGGAGGGGCCCAGGAGCAGCCCAGAGGTGTGGAGGCTTCTGTGGGGGGCTAGTTTGAGTGGAAGGGCAGGCAGCCTCAGCTGCAGAGAGCCCCCCCAACGCCACTGAAGTGCCAGAGCTATGCCTCTCTTGGCCTGTACCTCCTTACTCCCCTCTCACCCCTCCTCTGCCTCTGCCATGCTGTGCCCGCGTGGCTCACGTGCTGTAATCTACAGCGCTGTTACTCTTTGTCAGTGATTTAAATCCTCTGATGGAGCTAGTGACAGCTTAAATGGCTGCCATCCCCTCCCCATACTCGCCGGGCCCTGACAAGGCCCCATAGGTGGAAGGGGGGTTGCCGAGGTGGGATTCAGACAGTATTTTCCAAGCTTGAGGGTGGCCAGGCTGCTGTTCCTTGCCCCTCTGGAGAGGAGGGAGCCAAACGTGCCCTCTCCTTCCCCTCACCGGTGATCAAAGAGGGAAGATAAAATCCTCCATAAATTCCCAGGAAATGGAGTGTCTGGAACACGCTCAATTCCACCTGCCCGCAGGTGAGAGGTGTAGGGAGGGGGGCAGGGTGCCCGGCACCAGAGATCCTTCTCTGTGGCCTTGTGAGCTCTGATAGTAGGGAGCCAGGCAAGCCTGGAATCCAGCCCTGTGCCTCAGGTCCAGCCTCAATCCCACCGGTCACCCCCAATTATGCAAATGCTCAACCCCCAGTCCTTGCTCCCAGGTCCTTGCTATCCTGGAGTCTTCCCTCCATTCAGATATTTAATTCCCAGTTCCATTCCTGTTCAGCTAACATGGTGGGGGGAAACTGAGGCACATAGAGACGGAACTAATCAAGGTAACCCAGAAGTCGGTGGCAGTGTAAGTTCTGGTCCCAGCCCCTGCCTCATCCTGGGTTTCTTGGTGGGTATGGGGCATCCTGCGAGTGGGGTTGTGTCTTCCTTCCCTGGCAACACGTCCAGAGTAGAGCACTGGGGTGGGGTAGGGCTGAAAGGTCTTGCTACTGCATAGGGTCTCTCAGCACTGGATCAAGAGAGCATATGAGGGCCGAGCATTGTCTGATCCTCTGGCTCTGGGATCCTAGACCCTCCCAATACAGCCCCAGAAAGAATAGCCAGCTCAGTCCAGCAAGGTCTCAGACCAGATTAGGGTCAGTCTCAGGTGGAGGAAGGGCATAAGGTCTTTGCTGGTGGAGGTCAGGAACAGGATTTGACTCTTTGAGGGTCCATGCTTAATGGGGGCAGACAAGACTCTGGTCAGCACTGTGCGATAAAAGGGAACAGCCCAGAGGCCATGGGAACATCTAAAGGTCCCGTTCAGATTTAGAGAATATCTTTAAAGCAGAGGCTTGAAAGAGGAGTGGGTGGAATTCTCTAGAAGGAAGACCCATGGGAGAGGGCAGGGATTCTAGTCAGAGGGAACAACATAGGTAAAGTGGCCCCTGAGGGAGTAGCCAGGACTTTGCCTTGATGGCAGAGGGGCAGGGTGGTGACATGGCAGAATTCTAGGCCAGGAGGGGCAGACAGATTCTATGACCAGCCTTTCCCTGTGCAAGGAGACAGGCAGAAACACCTCCTTTCTCCATGAGTGGAAACTCAGGTGCAGCAAGATTAACTGACTTGTCCAAGGTTAACAGTTTGCAAGTGGCTGAGCCGTGACTTGATCGTAGGTCCTACTGAGGCCCCTCAGCTCCCATCCCAGCCAGGACACAGGCTAAGCTGGGCTTGTAGCTTGCCAGCCTCTTAAACCCCTGCAAATCCCTCGTGGGAGTAGGAAGTGTCAGAGGAATAATTAAATGATTGAGTGAGCAGGGCCAGTGACTGGAACAAGGCACCCGGCCACACCAGGTGTCCTTCCAAAGAGCCACATGTCCTCAGCTGGGGGCTCTGAAAGCCTGAGCTGGGAGGAGGGGCTGGTCTCCCTGCCAGAGGTGGGGGAGTCAGGTGGACTCTCAGCTGTTTGTGCAGGACCACTGCAAAGTGGGCTCAGGCTCAGTATGTCAAATTGTCCCCCGAGGGACCTTTTACTCCCACTGCTCTGCCCTATGGAGCTCAGTCTGGATGGGGCAGACTCTGGACAGCTGGATAGGCATAGGGTGGGGTTGCTGGGGAGGGGGCAAGAACTGACTTTTAAGGTCTCGTTTCACCTTGAACAGGCCCCTTGGATACAGTTGGACTTAAGAGTGAGACAGACCTGGGGTCTCCTCCTGCTTGCAGAGGTCCCCTTGCTTACCGTCACTGCCAGATCCACAACCCTGACTCAGCGGCTTAGCCCAGCTCCCTGCACCTCCCACCTCAACTGCCTTAATGACTTTTTAATAAATTGAAAAATTGTTTCAATACCAAATGCGATCCTGGGACATTGTTCGTGACTGTATTGAGCTTAAGTCAAACGCTTTGCATCCTCAAATCCGACTGATTAATAATTACAAGGAGCAAGTCTGTCTTTACTGTAATGTGTTTAGGAAAACTGATGGATTTAATTTTTTTATCGGCCAAAGTAAGAAAATGTAATCTTTCTGAAAGTATCTAATACAACAATGCACCATAATTAGTTTCTCTGGAAACAGGCATAATGGAATAGAATAATAAATCACTTCTCCTTTCGTCCCTTCCCTCTGATAGAGAGAGATTTCCCCTCCGTGGGGCTGGAATAGGACAGGGAACAGAACTGAGGGGTTGCGGTGGCTGTGGCTCTGCAGCCCTGGCTGACTCAGCAGGCCTTGGGCTGGTCCCACCCTCCAAGGGGCTTGGAGAGCAGGTCCTCCGTTTCCAGGCCAGAGCTGAGCAGCTCTCATTCTCCAGAACTGGGACCCAGGTTCCAGAGTGGCAGTTGCTCCCTACCCCTACCCACCTCCCCACAGCCAGACCTGTACCCACTGCCTGAGAGACTCCCCTGCCTGGGAAACCAAGACGACATGCCCTCAGGGGCAGCGGTGACAAGATTATTTTGTCTGAGTGTTTGGGGATCCCAAGATGTGGGAGGTGGGATAGGCAGGCAGAGGATGGGATTAATTTGTGGCTGGGATTGCTCATAATTACTACCTTCCCTGATGTATCCCCTTTCCCAAGCTTAGGCTGCTGGTGAGGGGAAAGACACCAGCAGGAGGGGAGTGGGTAAGAGGGTGGGGCCAGCCAGCCCATTCAGAGCTGCCTCCTCCCCCAGCTGGGTGGGGACTGGCTTGCCTCCCACCTCCTTCAGACAGAGCTTAGTCCTTCCTGCTTTGTTGGGCCCTGCCCCCTATTCCTGGGCAGCCTTGCCTGGCAGTCTCCACTATTCTCATCCGCGGCAGCCCCCAACCTTGGCCAACACCCCAGGTGTGGGCTGTCCTCATCAGGAGCTCCCCCACACCCCAAGTGCTCCCCCCTCAGCTGCTGCTTCTGCCCCAGGCTCACAATCAGTAATGACAGGATAATTGTTTGTTTTATTGATCATAACCAGCCTTCTGTGGCCCAGCGATGGATGATGTGGGAAGAGCCACATTTGCCCTGGCCCAGGCACCCTAGCACCAGGAGAACCAGATATGGCCTCACCTGGATGCAGACTTTCCCCATCCTGCCACCTCATCACTCACCTCGGACCCTGGTCCGTGGTGGTGGAGCAAAATGAACACTAAATTGGGAATGTGGGGCCCTGGGGCTGAATCCCAGAATTTCAGAGCCAGTACCCAGAGCCCCCAAGCAGCCCCTTTCCCCTCCAATCTTTAATCTCAGATTTTCTCCTGCGGCCTGGCCCCTTGGGAGACCAGGAGGGACAGACAGATCCTATGACCAGCCTTTCCCTGTGCGAGGAGACAGGCAGAAACACCTCCTTTCTCCATGAGTGGAAACTCAGGTGCAGCAAGATTAACTGACTTGTCCAAGGTTAACAGTTTGCAAGTGGCTGAGGTTAGAGGTTTGGAGGAGCAGTGTGTATAACTGGGATGCCCCAGATGGTGCCTTATAAATGCCTGCATAGACCATGAGACTCACAGCCCAAAACTAGCCAGCTGGCTGGTCACCCAGAGCTGCTGGACACCTCTCTGCCACCTCATTCATCATTCTCCTCTGTTGTGGCCTCTGTATGGAGAATCCCACCCATATCTGGCCCATCCTCTACCTTTCAGAATCCCCAAGAGACTTCTATTGGCTGATCCCTGCCTCAGCCTCTTGCATCCCAACCGTCACCACACCGATGGCCAGTCACGGCCGGAAGCCCAGCACAGACCCTCCCCACCTTTCCACAAGCCTCCACCAAGACAGGACAGGCTCCCAGGACCTCTTGGCTCACCCAGTCTCATCCCCTAGGGGGGGCTTCTTTTCCTGAAACAGGAAGCCCAATGTGTGATCCCAGAGGAACTGAGGAAACTGCATCTCAACCCTCGAAGTCCTGCTGGGCCAGCAGCTGGAGAATTTGGGCGCACGGGTCTGGGAGGTGAAGAGAGGGAGAAAAGGAAGGGGGAATCACATAGCCACTGTTGGCAGTTGGCAAATTCAAGTTTTCCCTGCTTCCAGGCTAAAGGTAGAGTTGCCCCTCCCTGCCCCCTGGTGGTCAAGTGGGGCTGCGTGTCTGGTTCTGGCTAATGAGTGATGATGAACAGAGGCCACACTTCCAGGCCAGAGCAGTTAATTGCTGGTGTGAGACCTTTCAGGGCCCTGTTCCCCTTCTCCAGACTTTGGCTATTTGGTCAGCCTGGTCTCAGTGTGAGGATGACATAGGGCAGAGCCTTGGTTACCTGTGAAGGACACATAGCTGCACAAAGAAAGAAACATTCATTATTTGAAGCCACTAAGATTTTAGAGTTGTTACTGTAGCCTAACTGAGACTATCCTGACTAGTATGTGAAGAAGGTATGTGCTCTGAGAGCAGGTGGAACTGGTAGAGGGGAGGGGAGGGATGGCAGTGATGGTAGGCTGTATGCCAGGGGGCCAGGTTCACACCCTGGCCCTTCACTTCTCTATGCCTCAGTCTCCCCACTAGCGAGCCACCTGTGTATCTTTTGGGACTGGTGAGAAGCAAATGAAGGGGCAGTGTGAAAGCATCTTGAGTCCAGAGGCATAAGCACTGGTGAGTATGGATGGGGATGGGAACAGCAAGTCCCTGGCTGGCTGTTGATGCTATCATGAGGGTGAGAGCAACACTGAGCTGCTGGAGGCAGTGTTGGTGATGGTGTTTGTGCTGACAATGGGGGTGCTGACAGCAACGGAGTCCAGCCCTGTCACCCTAGCCCAGGCCCTGACTTCCACCAGGGCACCGGCTTGGCAGAGATCACAGTAGACCCAGACGGAAGGCTTCGGACATTGATTAATTACCTCCTCTGGGGCTGGCTAATTGTCTGCTGATCTCTGCTCATCAAGTGCCCTGCCTGCCTGACCTGGACACAGCCTTCCAGAGCAGTACTGCATGGTGTCAAGGCAGAGGTTTCCCAGATATGCCAGCCCCAAAGACCTCTTCATTTGCCTTAGCTGAGCACTCCCCCACTGGGCACAGCAGAGGCTCCTCCTGGGGAGCTGGGTGCTGGGCTGGGCAGCTGTACAAAGCATCAGATGGTGTTTTCCTGACTCTTGATGAGCACAATATGGAGTTGCCATGTGTCAATGAAATGCGCGGGGTACACAGCTGGGAGGGACTCTCGGGGACTTGGTTAAAGGAGTCTTCTCTTGGACACTTATTGCAGATGTCAGGGAAGTAGCCTTGGCTCTGGCAGCAAACATGTGTCCCTTCCATGCAGAGCCTTGTATTGGCCACTGGGGGCACCACTGACTCAGTGATAACTCCACCCTGGCCTGCCCTCTGGGAGTCGGTCTAATGGAATAGGCAGTTCTGGACCCAGACACACCCAGCGTGATGAATTTGACTTGGTTCCCTGGTCAAGGGCCAGGGGAGAGCAGCTCTCTGGCTGTAAGCGCCTTGGCTCCAGCCCACCTCTTTCTTGGTACCAGTGGGCAAACTGAGGTCAGGAATGGGTGAGGTAGGTCACACAGGGAACTTAGGGGGTGAGCTGGGCCAGAGCTATATTCCTGTCTCCAGGTCAGGGCTCCTCACACCCACCCCAGCTCCTCATTCTGAGCTTATTTTTGCTGGAAGGCACAGATGAAGATTAAAAAAAAATTCCTCCATTTTGTTTTTGCTGAATCGGCACTTCTGTCATCCCAATCTAAGGGGCTTGGCTTGTCTGCTACGAGGGGGGAAAATGCCTCCATTTAAAAGCAGAACTAAAAGAAAAACATCCACAGGCCCCATTTCACTGCGGCAGACATGATGAGCAAACCATGGTCGTTAACATGATAAAAGTCACTTTGTCTGGGTGTAAAATTCATTTTTCCCCATTTAGCACATGGTGCATTTGCATCGTGCTGCAGTTCCTGGGCTGCGGTCTCCTCCCAAGGATGCCCTGAAATTGTTCCCATTCCCCAGGCAGTGTCCCTGAGACTTGCACCCGGTGAGGCCAAAGCCACGGTGCTGGGAGGGGTCCATTGTTTGGGTAATCCCTTGGCCATGGAGCTGCTCTCCCCAGTAGCCTCGAGGGGGACCTTGAGGTCCCACACTCTCTGGCCAGGCCTGGAGGGGACCTGATTCCTCAGAGCCGCCTGTGGCCCAGCCCTTGCCCTGGCTCTGCCAGAGTACCCACAGAAGGCCACCCTCCCTGGAAGCTTGCCCCAGTGTCTCATCACCCACCTCAGCCCCAGGAGTCCCACCCTCAGAGGGCTCCTGACTCAGAGAGGGGAGGGAGTTACATAGGGTCACCTGAGCAACTGAGGCAGAACTCATTGTATCCCACCACACCAGGGCGGAGAGTTCAAATCCCACCACCTGTGCTCGCACCCACAAAGGTTAAATGCCAGAACTGGCACAGACAGCCTGGGTCCTGCCTCCCATCCTGTCTTAGAAATATAGCCTTGGAGCTTCCTCTCAGTTGGACTCAGTTATCCAACCATACAACCAGACTCTATGGCCCATTCCAAGTCTATCCTTCCCTGAAGCGTGTTCAAATATTGTCTGCTGTTCAGCCTGAGTCTTGGGGGAACCCAGCACTATAGGGTGTCAGCACTGCGGGCTGAGGGGCAAGTGGACAGAGGGAGTGGGAAGGTAGATCTCTCTGCCCCTCTGCCAAGCATGCCAAACAGGACCTACAACCTTCCCAAAGTCCCTGACCCTCAGCTTCTCCTCACAGAGGCTGAGCTGGCTCCAGGGAGGAGGCATGGGACTACTGCCCAAAGTGGCCCAGGTGAAGCTGGCTGCCAATGGAGGGGCTATAGATGAAATACAGCCCGAATGTTGGGAGGTGGGAGCTGAGAACCCTTCTGCAGAGCTTTACCTGCAGGTATGGGAAGAGGGAGAAAGGACAGGGCCCCCAGGACCTTGACTTTGGATACAGTTGCAATAAAGCTGCTAACTGTGGTGGGCGCAACATGGAGAAGATTGCTTCTGGACAGAAGGAATGCAGGGGCCTATGGGTGGGAATAGAGGAGGCTCCAAAGAGGGGTTGGCCATTGGCCCCAAGAAAGAGGAGGTGGGGGGGCTGAGGTAAAATGTTCACCAGGCTCTGGGACAGGTGTAGGCAGAGTGGACTCAGAACATGCACAGTAACCATAACGAAGTTCCTGGGTAACCCTGCTCTGCACCCTTGATTGGATAGATAGAAAGGCCAGGGAGGCCTGTGACAGGATAGGAGTCCTTTCACAGTGGAGGATATGTACAGGTCACAGGGCAATAGGGTGGGCTGGAGGCCTTTAGAGATGATGTTGGTGTGCCTACGTAGGCTTTCCTTGAGAAGGCAGGACTCTTAAAAGGCCATGGTCCACCTCATGGGGGAGGTCCAAACTACCCCTCTCCCCCAGCCCAGGACAAGGGGGCATCATGCCCCACACCCCACAGCTTACACCCTGCTGCTGGGTGTAAGGGGTAGAGGGGTCCCTGACTGTCAACCAGAGTAGAGTTCTTGGGGACTCTGGGCTGCCTGGAGAGGGGAGAGAGCCCCCCCCCCCCCCAGTGAGAGGGTGTGGGAAGAGCATTGTGCATGGCGGGCGGGGCCCAGCAACAGCTGTTCACTTACTGAAGCTATTTTATAATATTGCTGGAGCTTTTAAAATAATCCCATTTCTGCAGAATATTCCCAGCTAATTGGAGCTGTCTCTTTCTTATTAAACAGAAAGGTTATAAAAATGTGTGTTGAGGGTTTAAGAGCAATACCTCTCGGCTGTTCTGATTGTTATGACAAGGATAACGTACCGGAAGCCCGTGCTTGGTGGGCTAGGCGGAGCAGGCTCTGGTGGCTGGGCAGGGGTGGAGCAGGGGCTGGGGCCTGGGCAGGGCCAGGCTGGCTCTCCCCGCAGAGCCTTGCACAGCACAGGCTTGAGGAATGGCAGCCTTCCCCAGAACAATTGCTCTCTAAACACTTAGGCTGCTGTGACAGGGCTGTCCATCACCCAGGCCTCTGACTGGGGGAATTCACATAATTTACTGAGAGGTAGGGGAGAGGGGGGAAGCAATTCCAATTAGCTGAGCCAGGAGGCAGATGAGTTCCCCAAGACCTCAGTGCTTCAGGAAGATGAGTAAATAACCCCTCCCCGTGATGGGGGGGTGGGGGAGGGGGGAGTCTCTGCCCCTATTCTAGCAACTGAGGACAAAGGTACTAAGAAGGTACCCATTCTGCAGATGGGAACATGAGGCACATGGCTGTAAAAGGCTTTTCCCAAGGTCATCCAAGGAGGGTTGAAACAAGTCCAGACCTATTTGGAGCCAAGGCCTCTGCCCAGCACCCACCCCTCCTTGTGCCCACCTTTGGTGTGGGGTGTACCCCCTAACTCTGTTCTGAAAGCCTCTGGAACTCCCCTCCCCTCTGCCATCCTCCATCAGAGCAGCCCCACTTTATTTTTTTTTTTAATTTTTTTTTTAACGTTTATTTATTTTTGAGACAGAGGGAGACAGAGCATGAGGAGGGGCAGAGAGAGAGGGAGACACAGAATCTGAAACAGGCTTCAGGCTCTGAGCTGTCAGCACAGAGCCCGACGCGGGGCTCAAACTCACGGACCGTGAGATCATGACCTGAGCTGAAGTCGGACGCTTAACCGACTGAGCCACCCAGGCGCCCCAGAGCAGCCCCACTTTAAAAAAAAATTTTTTTTAACGTTTATTTATTTTTGAGACAGAGAGAGACAGAATATGAATGGGGGAGGGACAGAGAGAGAGGGAGACACAGAATGGGAAGCAGGCTCCAGGCTCTGAACCATCAGCCCAGAGCCCGACGCAGGGCTCGAACTCACGGACCGCAAGATCGTGACCTGAGCTGAAGTCGGACGCTTAACCGACTGAGCCACCCAGGCGCCCCAAGCAGCCCCACTTTAATCTGTCATATGGGGGATCTGCATCAAATTTAGTTTAAAATGAATTCCGTTTTTCTTTTTTTTTTTTTTTTTTATTAAATTTTTTTTTTTCAACGTTTATTTATTTTTGGGACAGAGAGAGACAGAGCATGAACGGGGGAGGGGCAGAGAGAGAGGGAGACACAGAATCGGAAACAGGCTCCAGGCTCTGAGCCATCAGCCCAGAGCCTGACGCGGGGCTCGAACTCCCGGACTGCGAGATCGTGACCTGGCTGAAGTCGGACGCTTAACCGACTGCGCCACCCAGGCGCCCCAATTCCGTTTTTCTTAAAAAGACAGTTGTAAATCCAGTGTCCTGGGAGAGGTTGACAAGATTTCCAGACCCCATCCTGCTTAACAGCTGCCCCCATCTGACCCATTTAATGGACAAATCTGTTTATTCCCTGGGATCCTTCCCTGGCCGTCTCTAACAAAAGCAAGCTTCCAGGCTGACCTGGGCCACCTATCTTCTGTTCCTGTTTATCACATTTCTCTACAGGCCATTCTACTCTCCCTGTGTACCTCAGTGGCTGCAAGAAAAGTCTCTGCATGTTGCTTCAACCTCACTGACCCATCACTCTGAAATGTGCTCCCTGTCCTGCCCCTGGCTTGTGCCTCAGTTCCAAGCTGTCTGGAGCAGTCTCAGGGTGTGCTGGGCCTGGAGGGCACCCCGGGTACATCCCTTCCATGCATGCTTATGATTCAGCAATGGATCAAGCCCCCAAGCGCTTCCCAGTAGCTCTAAGATGAAGATGAAGGGGGTTATTAAACCCATTTTACCTTCAAGGAGACTGAGGCACGGTGACATTAGGTAATGAGCTCAAGGTCACCTGGGCCCAGTGAATGTCTGCTGCCTCCCCAGCCATGAATCAGGCCAAGCAGGGGGATGATTGTCCTTTCCACCCTGTGCTCATGGGACATTTCTCCTATGATTTGCAGCCACAGCTGATATCCAGCTCTGCCACCCGCCTCCTGGCCTCCTGGCTTGCCTGCTCCAGCGCAATGGGCTCTTTCATCATGGAGAGCTCACTTCTCGAAACAGAGCAGACCTTAAATGCTTCACTGGCTTTCCCTGGAGCAGAGTCTACCTTTACACCTTTTACTAGTTCTCCAATGTTCCCTTCACCTGGAATGCCCTCTCCTCTATTTCCAGAAAGCCTTCCCATATTCCCCACCAGAAACCAGTCACTGTCTTCACACATCCCAAAGTTCAGGTATTCAATTCTGCTGGGCCAGGGGCTCCATGGATGGTAAGGGGAGGAGGTGGGGCAGAGGCACTAGCCTCACCAGTGGAATTCAAGGTCTGCTCACTGGCCTTGTGGGAACAGATCCCCAACTGCTTCCTGAAAAGCCCTGCCTGGAGGTGACTTGGATGGGGCAAACAGAGAAGTTCAGCCCAAGCAAGTGAGAGGAGGCCTGGTAGACGTTGGTCAAACCTGAAGGCTACACTGCCACCCTGGGAGTGGGCAGGAAGTGCTAATTTGCATTCCATGTGCATAGCTTTGCATATTGAGATAAGATCTTATTAAAAAAATTTTTTTTTAAAGATCACAATGAACTCCTCATGACTCAACCCAGGATGAACTGGATTGGGAGTCAATCCCATCTCTACCATTTCCGGACCAGATCGAACAACTCACTCCGAACCACTGGAGCCTCAGTTTCCTCCTCCACTCAGTGGGGCTAATGCTATCAACTTGGAAAGTTATTACAGGAATGAGGCATCCTTCTAGCCTGGTATGTAGTGGGGAAGGAGGGACAGAAAGGGAGGAGAATGATCATGGGGGTTATGGTCCTCATTCACTTTCAAGTGGAAATGTCAAGAATTCTCCCTTAGAAATCACAGGAAAGCCAGAGTGATCCAGGGCAAGCCCTTTTCCTCTGTACGGGGAGCATAAGGTTCTCAGTCCCCAGGGAAATTTGGGAGTAGGGGTACTGCAGTTGTAGGTTGAGTTCCCTCAGTGCCTCTTTACCCGGAAGATGCAGCAAGTCTTAGTGAGGTCCAAGTACGTTCCCCAGGCTCTGCCAAGAGCAGGTCTGGAGGGCGAGGGGGTCAGCAGAGCCTGGGGTGAGGAGATTCCAGACTTGCCCAGTTTTCTATAAGAACAGCTAGGCCAGTGTTCTGAGACCAGCCTGAATGGGCAACACCTGCCCTGGAGTGTCCAGCAGAATTGCTGCAGTGTGAGTATGGGGGTGGGGGGGCACTGAGCGGCTGGAGCCTATGGGGAGCCCTCAGTCCAATCAGAGACATGTAGCTGGTAGAGAACAACACAGGAACCTGGGAGGAGGTTATATGGGGTTCTGAAGTCAGGGTCCACCTCACTCCCAAATGACTGGCAGGAGTCACATGGCAAGCCTGACTCCAGACCCCAGCACAATGGAGGTGATGTATTATTATATAGTCATTCGTCAACACTTGATAATTCCCTTCCCTTTAAGGGGCCCAAGCATGCCCAGCATACCTACTACCCCTAGGTTTGAGTACCCTCCCCCACTCCTGCCCCATGCCTGACTCATCTTCAGTCTTTCCTGTCCATGGCCTGCTCCCAGCCACCCGAAGGCAGCTGGCTTAGCTCTTCAGGCAAGACCTGAGTGGCTTGTTGCAAAATGCTGAGTCCACATCCTGATCCTCCCCGAGGTCTCTCTGTCTCTCTCAGCGTGTCTCTCCATCCGCCTCTGCCTCTCCAAAACTCCTCCTCGCTCATTTAGAAATTAAGACCTCAGCAAGATGGTGCTCTGGAGCTGCCAGACTGGGCTCGGGGAGGCCGTGGTGGTAGGTATGGGGGTGGGGAGCAGGCGAGAGTCCTTCCAGCTGGGGGGATACAAACAGGCAGAAGCCTCCTTGCCCTCCCACCGACTCTCACTGGCCTACCTGGGTGCAGCTTCCCAAGCATCCCCTCCTGCCTGCCTGGAGTCCAGCGAAGATCTCTGACATCCTTATTCTGCAGAGACAGGGCTCCGCTCTGCCTTGGGGGTTCCCAGACCTCCAGGATCTGTCTCTAGGCCACTGAGGAACCCCCTGCTTGTCTGTATTTGCCCTGGCACCTGTCTTGCTCTGATGTCTGGCACCCTAATCAGCAAGTGGAAAACAGACACCCAAGATGGGAACATGGGCCAGCTCTGACCACAAGAGAGTACCATGGATGGTCCCAAATAAGGACCCAGAGGGCTGGGTTCTGATCTCAGAGGTGCCATTGTTCAGTAGGTGACTTTGGTCCCAGTCCATGGCATCTCTGAGATTTTTTTTTTTAATTTTTTTTTCAACGTTTTTTATTTATTTTTGGGACAGAGAGAGACAGAGCATGAACAGGGGAGGGGCAGAGTGAGAGGGAGACACAGAATCGGAAACAGGCTCCAGGCTCCGAGCTATCAGCCCAGAGCCTGACGCAGGGCTCAAACTCACGGACCGCGAGATCGTGACCTGGCTGAAGTCGGACGCTCAACCGACTGCGCCACCCAGGCGCCCCTCTGAGATTTGATTCGCCCATTTATGAAATAGAGTAAAGGGTCCACAGAGGTCCTACTATCCTTTGAAATAGATTCTGGGGCTCAGTCATCTCCAGAACAGCCAGGTTGTTTCCTACCTGCCTAGACCCCGGGCCCAGCTGGGAAGGGATCCAGAATCCTTGCAAGCCATGTACAGCTGTGGCACTTGTGCCCTGGACAACCTCCCCTTCCCCACCCCACACCTTCTGGACTGTGATGCCCCTCCCTCAGCTAGTCTACCTGGGGTACAATGATCCCAAGGCAGCCTCTGCCCTGCCTGTCCAGTCAACTCCCATCCCTGCCCCTGTTTTCCTGCCACATGGCACGAGCTGTGCCTTCCATCAAGACCAGGTGCCTCCTTCATTTGCCTAACCCAGTACTACATGCAGAGGAAAGAGAGGAGAGTGTTTCTATCCAGTCTAGGGAGAGGGACACCCCTGCCTGTTTGCCCCTTTGTGTGGCCTGAGAAGCTGGAGCTTCTGGCCCTGCTGCCTTCCCAGCCTGGGCCCATCTGTCTTCAGTGCCACCAGCTTCCACTGCACCCCCTAGACAGCAGAGTAGCCTCCAGTCCACACAACATTCCTCAGAAGATCCTAATGGCTCACCCATTCCCCCTGGGGTCAGTGCAACTGAAGATTTCATAGGGGACTGGGTTGGAAAATACCCTCCTCCAAGGGCCTAGGTAGTTACTGAATCCTAAGTGCACCTGACTTATGCTTGAGGCTAATTCCAGATCCAGGCTGAGAATGGCTCCTCTGCGATCTATGTCCCCAGGCTGTTCCCATCTGCGAGGGAGAGAAGTCCATGCCTTCCTCCTCTCTGCTCTCTGCTCCACCTCACCTCAGACCCTGGAACAGGCAGTGGTCCTGAAGGATCTAGCCCAGAGAGAATGGCGAGGGCTGCAGATGGCACCGTGCTTCTGAGAGTGGAGAGATCCATACCCAGTGCTAATGGAAAAGCTGGACTAGTTCTTGGCAGAAAGCCTCCCTTCTCCCCCCTGCCTGGTATCCAAGGAACTCACGGGGAGGGTCCTGAGTGCCAGCACCAGCTCCGGAAAGCAGGGGCCTCATGAAATTGGACAAGGCAGCCTCTCTGGGGCCTTCCAGCCTCTCACAACACACTGCTCCTACGGGCCATGTTGCCACCTCCCACAGCGTCAACCTCTTTCAGTAAACCTAGCCTCATCCATCTTCCAGGCTCAACAAATGAAGTGCTAAGTGCCCCTTGCAGGAACAGCAGCCATCAGTTAAATTAAGTGATGGTGGAGCTGTGTCCTGCCCTCCTGTCAACCACCTAGCAGAAGCTAATCCACTAAAAGGTTGAAGGGCAAAAGCCAAGGGATGCTTTTAGCAGAAGAAGCAAAAGGACTTTCCTCGGGGAGTTTCCATAGCCCATTGCTCCAAGAGTTACTTCCTGGGGTCTAGCCTTGATCTCTCCTGCCACTTCATGTACCATCAGTACTTATTGCCCTCATTCAAGTGCCTTCTGCTGTTGGGAAGGGGAAGGTGGGTGGCACGAGGCGTGGACCTGCCCTCAGAGAGACCCCAGTTAGGAAATGGGCTTCCCACTGTGCTCACATTGAGCAGAGCTAACTCGTTCAGGAGACACATCCCTGGCCTGCTGGTTTCATTCATCAAGTTGCGAAAGCCCTTTGTGCCTCAGTTCCCTCATTTGCAAATGAGCAAGTTAGAGACAGGTTGTTTCTCTTTCCCAGTCTTGGTGGGGGAGGCCAGCACCCGCTTGTCTCCACTCTCCGAGGGCCTGGAGGGGCGGCTATCAGAGGAGGCAATTTGCCGTGGCCATTCTGCTGATGGGGCGTTAGGCGGTGATGGAAGGCAGTCTCCGTCAGAGCCTGACTTAGCCCACCGCTGACACTCTTCACTTCCACCTGGAGGCAGAAAAACATGTCTCGTGGAGAGTTAGAGCCACTGTCAGTGCTGGCCAGGGGCTCTGAGGAGATTTTTATTTATTTGGAAGCCATTCAGACACCTAACGCTCTTCCGAGGAGAGAATTTCTCTCTTTTATTTGTCCTTGTTCTCTTGCCACCGTGGGATGAGGGCCCCAGGGCCAGGGGGCGAACCCAGTATCTGGGCCTACGTGCCACACACACCACTGCATGTGGGGCACAGGGGCGGTGCCAGGGGCCTTCCACTCCCCCGGGGCAGATGTTCAGGTCAGGGTCCTCCCAAGAAGGGTCTGAGAAGGCCCCAGGGCCTGGGAGGGGCGCGGAGGACAGAACCTAGGCCTTAGCCTGCAGCCCGAGTCTCTTTGCCCACCACAACCCTAAGACAAGTCCTGCCCCTTCCTGGGACTCAACTTCCTCATCTGTAAAAGGAGCAGGTTGGACCAGATCTCTCTGAGGAAAACTGCAGACTGCCCAGAACAGCTGCTGGTGGGAATGGGAACCACCAAGACAGGGACTCCTGGTGGTAGCAGGCCCTCTGGCTGGGCAGTCATGTCCATCACCATCCTGCCTAAGTGGGGAGGACTCGAGCTTTGTAAGGGGAGTTGGGCAGTGAAGGTGACACTGCTTCTCTGTACTCACACAACCAAAGATGTTCTCTAAGGATGAGGCCACCTTGGCTGCTGGAATCTCAGTGCAGTGGCGAACAGGCTGTTCTGACATTCTGGCTCATCGTCACCTCTGAGCCGAGGCTTGTTCCACGCCGCCTGTGAGGGCGTGCCATCCTGCCATCCGCCTCACTGCCTCTGCCAGGAGCTCCCTCTGGGGGCTGTGGTCCCACCTCCCCCTGGTGAAGAGGGCCAGGGAGAAAGAAGCTGGAGCTTGGGCAGATAGTCTCCTCATGGCAACATGTAAAAGTCTGGCTCCATCCTGCCTCAGCCCTTTGCTCAGATGCTCTGCCAGGGACACTCTTCCCTCCACCTCCAGCTACTCATCCATCCAACCCTCCCAGTTCTTCTGTGCCAGTTTCACGACCCCTTCCTCCAGCAAGCCTTCCCTGACTACCCAAGCCTTACATTGCTGAGTGACCGCATGCTCTGTTTCACCCACAGGACATAATTCATGGTTTGAGGTATTCTTTGTGTTTTTCCTGTGTCATATTTCCCCACTAAGTGGGGAGTTCCCATGGGCCAAGGATCAAGCCTCTACACCTGCCAGAACCTATCCAATTAACTAGTGTCCTCTTTCAGTCAAATAATCTGAGTTCAGTGTCCCTCATGATGATGGAGGTCTTTCCACTGCAGTACCAGGAGGCCTGGGTTCCCCAGGAGAATTGTGCTGGGTTCTTGATACCAGAGGCCATGATGGGGACACCAAGGCCCAGGTGACTAGCGTCACTCTTGGTCTTGGGGAGACAAATATGGGATGACAACCTAGGTCTCCAGACTTGAAGCTCCATGCCTGATCTGCACTGATCATTGACTGGCCTCTGGCAAATCTCCTCCCAACTCTGGGTCTCTGCTTCCCCTTCTGTCTAACAAGGGGGTCCTACAGGCTCCAATAGCCTGTAACCTAGGACTTGGCCCTGACTTTGATGTGCAGGAAGTGATAGCTTACTCTGCCTGAATGGATTAAACCCCAGCCCCTTCCATTTATTACAATAAATGGCACTAAGCAGACTGAGGGTCATAACTGTGCAGAGGATCCTTGAAGGATTCTTAATGCCTTCGGAAATGGGATCCTTGCCCGATTGCATCTGGAGGCCATGCTGCATCTGCACCATGTTCAGGGAGAGGCATGTGTGGGACCATCACATCCCTAGATGTCCCCAAGGAGCTAGTGAGTGAGCCAAAGTAGCCACTGGCAGGTGTGAGCACTGGCAGTCAGCCCATACATGGAGGGTGTCCTGGCTGGGGGCCCTTAGGGACCTTTGACTCCAGCCTAAAGGGGGCAAAGAATAGGCACATCAGAGGGGGCTAAGTGAGGTGGGGCGGCCTCCTGTTATAGAAGGCCACTTGCCAGGACAAGCAGAGGAAGAGCTGGGTCAATGGGGCTCAGAAGGGTGGGTCCTGGTTCAGGTCATGCTCAGCTCTGGGAAGTCTCCCTTCCTTCCCTCTCTAATATGCCCAATCCATTCTTGCTCATCTTGAGAGGCCAAGCTGGAATCCCTCCTCCTTTTTCAGGAAATCTTCCCTGCCTGCCAGCAAGGAGGACCTGTTCTTCCTGGGAATGCCTGAATCTCTTTGTGTTTTCCCTTCATTAAGCCTTTGCTGAGTACCAAGTCCTGCCATCGGGGTGCTACATGCTTTGGGTCTTCAGACTGCTCCTGCCAGGTGGGTATCATGTCTCCCATTATATGGACAAAGAAACAGAAGAGGCAAAGTGACTTACCTATATCACCTGTGATATCTGATGCCAAAGCTTTCACTTCTCATGCCCAGACTAGACCGCTCTACCTCATGCTCCTGGACATGCCACCCAGAGGTCCTTATGTCAACAATGCTTGTGTTCTCCCAATGGCCAGGCTCTGTGTGGGTCCCTGGAAGTGTGGAGGAAGTGACAGGGACAAGGGAGACTCAGGTTGCAGTGTGACAAGAGTCTGAGATGCAAGTATTTTCCTGAATCCAAGGTGGAGGCTGAGGGCTGTGTGTGTGTGTGTGTGTGTGTGTGTGTGTGTGTATTGGGAAGTGGTGATAGGAGAGCCCTGGGGACTGGAATGGGGAGGACTGTCTAGCTGAGGTGGGGCCCAGGAGAGCTTCCTAGCATAAATGGCATTTATGGGCCCATAAATATCCTGGGTTCAAGGGGTAGGGATGAGGGAATGTGTTCCTAGTAGAAGGAACCATAGGAGGAAAGAAAACAGAGAGTCGTCTAGCCTATTGGCTAATGGAGTGAAAAAGGGTGATGAGACGGAGGCTGGAGGTGAGCATGCTGGAGTGAGGATCTTACTGCCCCAGGTGTCCTGGACAGACATTCCTGATGGGCTTCCTCCTACCTTATGTGGCATAAACAAGCCTAGACTTGCTTGGCACATAGGAGAGTTTCCATAAAGACCTCTCAGTTTCTTCTGGTCTGCTGAGGTGACCTCCCCTCAGCCCACATGCAGAACTGGCACCTGCCAGATCCCTTGCCATGGCTGGCCCCTCTCTACAGGCTACAGGCAGGTGCCCCTGCCACCCTATGTCTTTCAATACAGGCACCTCTGGCCAGGTGGGTAGCCCCACGCCTTTACTGCCAAACATACCAATGTGCCTGCCATGGAAGCCCCCCTATTCCTGGGAAGGCTTGATTTTTCCTCCCATGATTTTAACCTGAGGCTGGAGCCAGCCGCCAGGAGACTGAGGATGTTGTGAGCCTCAGAAGTTGGAATGTGTAAACTATTACTACCCGTGTACTCTTAATTACCTCCCCTCCTTATTTGTCTTCCTTTAACGGCCTGTCAACCAAAATCTCCCGCCTTTCCCTCTGCGCCAGCAGCCTCAATTAGGTGCACATCTGTGGCGGCTAGAACTGAAATGCCAACTACCGATGCCCACTCACAGCACCCAGCCTGGGTATAGGTGCCTGATGGCTTGGACACTCTTCAGGTACAGTCCTGCCATGCTGGTGTTGAAGGACAGAGAGGCTGCCCCTGAAATTTCCTATCCTGCCACTGCAGAATCTGCCCTGGGAATGTTCCCACCTAACCCCAGAGGGCACCCAGGAGGCTAATGCCCTTTGTGCTGGTTCCCTGGAGCCCCGCACAGACATTTATCCATCAAATAGATGGGGAAAGACACCATGGGCCCATCCTGCCCTGGACATGGGGGAAACAGAGATGCTGGAGATAGGTATCAGCAGGAGGGGCTGGGAGGGGGTTGGTTAGCTCAGGGCTTGTTGACTTTTCTGTGTGGAACTCCCCCCCCCCCCATTCTGTCTAGCCTAGTGGGACTGCCCTATCCAGAGGTGGGGGTGGTGACATCTGGCACAATCAGGCATCTTATTTGGTGAGAGCCCCGCTTGTCCCTGTAGAGCTAGTCTAGCTTGGCTTCCCAGAGTCCACCATGCCCCTCCTGTTCACCAGGCCCCAGGCCTGTCAGGGCCTTGGGGCCTACCATACTGCCTTCCCCTGATAATATTTTCGGGGCCTCAGAGTTTGGAGCCTGTTGGCAAACCTCACTCAGGTCAGGGGAGGGGGAAACTTCAAAGTTGTCCACTTGTCAAGCCCTGGCTTGTGAGGGTGGGGCAGGTGTGGGACAACCCAGGCAGGACTGGGGAGCTAGTAAGTGTTATCCTGAGCCTTATTTCCAGCCCCTGACTTCTGCCCTCCTTAGTCCAGGGATCACTATTCTTGCCTCCTCAACATTAAGTCCTCCTCAGGCTGACTTGTGAGTGGGTGATGGGAGGCTCACCCAGATATCATGAAGTGGGGGCTCTTGCCCAGGTGGCTACTGTTCCCCATTCCTCACCTTAGGCACAGAATCTGTGGGCAGTGACTGCTATAGAGGCCTGCCCCAAAGCCTGGCTGGCAGGAAGCATTCTCCCATCCTATCTGTGCAGGCGGAGGGGCAGGGTTCCAGGGGCAACTTCAGGGGAATCTCTCAGATGTTCTCTCCCAACCAAGAGTGTTTCAATCTACCAAGCAATTCACTCCCATGCTCACTTCATTCTAGAAATGGGGTTAAGCATCTACATAAGCATTCACAAGGGAGGAAACTGAGGCTGTGAGAGGCCCACAAGCTGCAGAGTCAGAAGCCACACCAGCCCCAACCTTCTCCCTGCAGCAGGGAGGAGCCAGGCACCTAAGGACAAGAAATGATTGGATTGAGCAGGAGTGAGCTTCCCAGCACTGGAGGAATCTAAATACAGGCTCTGGAAGCCTTGGGGCCTGGGGTTTGGGGCTAGTCTGCACACTGGGCCTGCTTAGGCCAGGGAAGTAAATGAGTGGCTTTAGAGGGCTGCACCCTGACATTCTCGGTCCCTCACAACTGTGCAACTGGACCTGGGTTCGAGCTCAGGGAGTCAGGAGACGCAGGCTCTTTCTTCCTCTCAGGGCGTGGGGATCCAAGTCCCCTGAGACAGGACTCTTGCAGGTAGCAGGAGCCACTGGGGGTGTGCTTTCAGCACCGCTGCCCTCTTCTCTAGACTGGCTGAAGTCTGCCATTCCACCATTAAACCTGTGACTCCAGGCCTTCAGCCTGTTGAAGGTCGCGAGCCCCCAGAAGGGTCACAAACGCGCCTGCCAGGGGCCGCGGGGCCAGGAACTCTTCCGCGGGTGCCGCAGAGAGGGGCACGGAGTCCAAGGCTGGGGGCACAGAGGTGCGCACTGGGAGGTCTGCCAGAGGCTGGGGCGCAGGACGCGCGCGCACGGGCTCCGCTCGGCCGCGCGGGCCAGCACAGCCGGCTCGGGGCCGCGCGGGGACTAGGGGAGCGCGGGCACGGGCGGGCGCGTGGCCGCGGCGGGGGCGCGCGGGGGCGGGCCGGCCGGGGAGGGAGGGAGGGGGGGAGGGCGGCGCCGGCAGGTTGGCGGCGGCCGCTATTTGAGCGCCGGTCCCGGACCGGGCGCTCAGAGCGCTTCGAGTCAGCGCGGCGGAGAGATCGCGGCGCGCAGCCCGCAGAGGCGCTGCGGCCGGTGCAGCCCCGGAAGCCCCGCGCGACGAAGGCGGAGGAGGCGGAGAGGCCGAATTGCCGCCCGCCGCCCGCGCCCCCCCACCCCGCCGCCGCCGCCGCCCCCCCTCCCCGCGGCGCCGCATCTTGAATGGAAACATGGCGGTGCCGGCTCGGACCTGCGGCGCCTCTCGGCCGGGCCCGGCGCGGACTGCGCTCCCCTGGCCCGGCCGCGGCCCCCGGCCCGGCCCCGGCGCCCGGCGCCCGCCGTCCGGGCCCCCGCGCCCGCTGTTGCTGCTATTGCCGCCGCTGCTGCTGCTACCGCTGTTCGCCGCCCCCGGCGCCTCTGCCTACAGCTTCCCCCAGCAGCACACGTAAGTGGCCTCCTTGGCCCGCCGCGGGACCCCGGCCGAGCCCTGCGCGCCCCTCCGCCCCCCGGCACGCGCCAGCCCCTCCCCGCGCCCCGCGCGGGGGCGGGGGCGCTGGGGTCCAGCTGCCGGCTGCACGGGGGGGCGGCGGCCCCAAAACCACAGGGCGGGCAGCCGTGGTCCCGGTGCTTGTGTCTGCGTCGCGAAACTTCCCCCGCGGTGCCCTTTCTCCCCCCAACCCCCAAAAGGGGCAAAGCAAGATCTGCAAGCCTTGGGATATGGTGAGGGGTTCCGAGTTTGCCAGCGGATTCCCCTGCGCTGTCCCGGTGAGAGGGAAACCTGAGGTTCGGTGAGGGGGCGGCCAGCGACCCCTGCCCGGCAGAGTTGGAGCCGCGCGTCTGCCCCACGTTTCCTCCCCAGTGGGAACCTGGCGCTTTTGAACCAGAGGTGGGGGACACCTCCACACCTGTCTTCACTGCCCTTTTCCTTTGATGGGAAGGGCTGGATGCAGAGGATGCAGGCACCTTGTTGTGACCGGTGCCACAGAGGGGGTCGGTGTCCCTTGTTCTCCACCTGAGGAGAGGGTCCCCTGGAGAGCCCAACTGGGAGGTGAAGGTGCTAGGGTGGGGGCCGAAAGTGAATGGCAGGGAGAACCCTGCCCACCCCTGCTGCTGCTACCAACAAGGGAACAGCATCTCCTGGCCCTGCCAGCTTCTGCTGGTTCTCATGGTCCTTCTGAGCCTTTTCTCCGTCCCCAAGAGCCCGCAAACTTGGGCATCCTCCTCTGGTGAGCTTGGCCAGATGTATTTGGGGCTGGGGGGTGGGGGGCGGGTATTCAGTGCATGTGGCCTTTAGGACAACAGCTATCTCTGTGGGCACCATGCCCCAGACTTATGTCAGTGCCCAGACTCCTCTTGCCCCTGTGGCTTTGGGCCATGGTGACCACCTTGTTGTCTGTTATCTGTCTCCAGGAGTGTGGAGCCACCTGTCCCTGAACTCCTTCACCAGTAGCCAGGCCTGGGGTTTGGGAAATAAGTAGCTGGGCTGCTAGTGGCCAAGGGGAAGGTGCTGGCTTCAGGGAAGGGGAGAGGCTGACTCTGCGTCATTAGACCATTTCTGCCCAAGGGTAGGAGCCCCTGGTTTTGCAGACTCCAGCTTGTAGGTTCTCCCAGTTGAGGCAAAAACAAACTCGGGAAAGGCACTGCTCTGAGTGTCTCTTCATCTCGTCATTTCTTTCCTCACACAGCCTGGCTGTGCTCAGGCGGGTGATCAGTTGGCAAATTACAGGTGCCGCACGGACGTGTCCTCTGTCAACCGTCTGGATTTTGTGTGTGTGTGTGTGTGTGTGTGTGTGTGTGTGTGTGTGTTTGTGTTGGGGGTGTTCAGGGAGAGGAGAATCATATGGAAGTTCAGGGCTTTTGGGTGCATTGTCTTTGATTTGCCGTGATGAAAACAGACTTAAACCACAATGTTTAAAAAGAGCAGAAGCATTATTTTTTTGTTGTTCTTTTTTCCTTAAAGCCAAGCCACAATATTTTTCCCCTAGCCATTTCGTAGCTCCTTGAATGAAGGTTTAAATAGACGTCTCTTTTCACCTCTTTCCACCTTGCCCCGTCTCCTTGCAACCTGCAGTGGGTCAGATGGCTGCTGGGCTTGCATGGGTCTCCGTTGGAAGGACAGTGTGAGACCCTGACCAGAGTGGACACCTGTCACTTTGTCCCCAGCAAGAAGACGATGAGGCGGGTGTGATGGCAGCAGCACATTTCCAGCTGGACACTCTTCTGTTGTCGTTAGAGTTGGAGCTAATTTGAGGGTTTGGGACATGTCTTGCAAACCGTAATTAGAGAATGAGAGTGGGGGTGGGGTGGGGGCTGCGCGGCTCTGAGGGTCTAGAGGGAAGTGACTAATGTGACAACGACACACAGGATTTACCGTGACAGCCATCGCCCTTCAGCTGCCCTGGTCCCGCAGATGCGGATGCCCATTGATCCTTGGAGGGAGGAAGGGGAGGGAATGGAGTGAGGGGCCCCGCATGACCATGGCTAGCTGGTGGGGGCTTTTGTTGAACTAACATGAAAGGCTAAGGCGGCTGCTGTGGGGCTGCTTGGGAGTGGATGGCCTCCCTGAACTCTTCTGGGTCAGTGTGGCCAGGCTAGAATGAGACTTTGATACAGGTGGCTTTCTGAGATGGGAAGTGGGGGCCTCAGCGTCATGGCACCGAGGTGATGACCCCTCAGTGGAGGGGGCCCTAGGCAGGAAATCATTTCCTCATGAGCATCTGGCAGAGTGACGGGGCTCGGGTCCTCAAGCCTCTGGGTTTTAAGCCAGTGTGGGTTTGGGGTTCGGTAGCCATTATTTCTATAATTGCTGTGGCAGCGTGGCCCTCTCCCCATTAGGCGAAGTGGACCGAGGCTGCCGCTGGATCAAGGAGGACAGAGGAGTTGCCGCTGGAGTGGGGACAGGGCTTTGGTTTTGGTGGCTGAGGTGGGGGCGGGGGCCTCCCTCACCCCACCTGGAGGAGGCCACACACGAGTACATGTGTGTGCACACGTGCACTCATGTGTTTGGAGGTGAAGTTGGTGGAGGAGGAGTCAGAGCACACTCTCCCTTTCACCTGCTTCCCTGTTTCCAATTTCACTCACCCACGGCCAGGAATGGTGAGCGGTGAATGGCCACTGCTGCCGAGGGCAACGGCTTTGCCTCTCCCTGCGTCTCTCCCGCTGTCTCCTGGCCCCTCCCTGGCCCCCTTCTTGGGTTCCCCCCACCCCCATTCCTTCTCCACTTCCTTGCCCATCCCTCTCATTGCTCCGTGCCCACCCTGCCCTGCCCGCCTCTTTTGTGAGACCTCTGTCCCCTGTTCTCCAGCATCCCTGGGTTTCTCTGTCCCCTACTCTGTGGGGCCCTGGCTGAGTGCTGGGTGGAGCGCCAGGCTGAGCTGCTTGGCTGGCGGCACCCTCTTAGCCCCACTCTGCCCCCGTGATGATGCTGACCAACACCTCCTTTCCTCTGGCAGCGGGTGGGTGGGGAACTGAGAGCCTGAGGGGTCTGGACCCACCCAGCAGATTAATGACAGCTGGAGTACGTGCTCCTTTTCCTGAGTGCCCACGACGGGGCATGCGTCAGTCTAGCTACGGTTAATGGTGGGTGACGTGTGTCTGTCTGGGCCTCTGAGCCCGCGTCTTCACCTCCCTGTGACTCTCTCTATTAGAGGGAGGCAACATCACACATCTGGGTCCCCCATTTCCCCAACGACCTGCCGCAGCTTTTGCAGGAGGGAGGGGGCGAGGCTTCACAGCCTGCTGCCACTACCACTGGCATGCAGGGCTGCCAAGTGCTCACATTCCTCCTGGTGCGGAGGCTTTGGGAAGAGAGAGACCCTTGGCTGCTGTCTCCCCTGTGCCCCACCCTTATTGGGCACCTCCTCCTAGCCAGCTGTGTCAGACTGACCCCTGAGAAGATGGGGGGAGCCGTTTTAAGATGAGTCCCCTCGTAATCTGTGGGTGAGTCTCACTCTGGATTCTCAGTCACACTAGTGTCCCCAAGGAGAGATTGACTCACAAGTGGAGTGAGCACTTCTACACTCAGTGCCTCCTTTTCCCTTCCGCCTGTATGCAGGTGGGCACTGCCAGCTTTTGGCACCTCAGATGTGTATGGGTGGACCGTGCCAGCTCCTGGGGAGAAGGCAGTTTGGGGACTTGCTGGATGTTAGGTGTAGGCCCAGCAGACTCAAGCATTGGCCTCCAGAGCTGACTCTCTGATTGGGATGACCTTGCCTCAGTTTCCCTGAGATGAGAGAATCTGCTTAAGAGGCTGGTGGTGAGAATTCATGCAAGAGGCTGTAGCCTCTGGTGGGCAGGAAGGGTTCTGCGGGTGGGCACTGTGGCAGCTATTGTAAACATTAGCATCAAGCCCTAATGCTACAGCCTGACGGACCCTTACCCCCCCCCCCATCTTTTAATATTGCTCCCATAGGCTGAGTGTCTTCCTATCTGCTTTGCTCATGTGTCCTCTCATCAGTGCATGCTTTCCTCAGGGGTTTCCACAGCTTCTGGAGGCCTCTGGGTTGTGCCACTAGCTTAGGCTGTACCCACCCACATGGGGTATCAGCTCCTTGAGGACAGACACTGGACCACCTCCCTCCCTCACTCCCTGAAGCCCAGCTTAACTGTAGTGGGGGACACCACCAGTCTAATGGTGGGCCTCCCCTCAATGAACCCAGGCCAGACCCTTATCCACATTACTACCTTGACCTCAGAAACTGTGCCCATGCCCGTCCCACAGATGAGGAGACTGAGACTCAGAAAGATGAAGGTGCTGCCCAAAACCCCACCACTTCTGGAGGCAGGACTGAGAGAGGACTAATCTGTTGGATGCTTAGCTGCCTTGCCAGGGGCCTGGGCACATCTGAACACTGGGCCCAGGAAATTGGGGGTAGGGAACCAAAACCTAGGTCTTTGGACGAAGCATGCCTAGGCTTTCCAGCTATAACCTTTCCCACACCATCCCTCTGCTCTTCTGGGTCTCAGGCATCCTTGAGGGGGCCTTCCTTGGCTCAAGCCTTCACTGCCATCCTACTTCCATCCCTTGCCACACGTACACAACTGATCATGGGGCCCCCCAACTCAGAGTTTCCTCTTCTCCAAAGCTTTGAGTCATAGGCCAGGACAGCCTGGAATGGAGGGGTGGGTAGGAGGGACTCCTATCTTGAGATGCCAAGATGCCATCACCCCCTCCAGATTCCAGTATGATTCCAGAGAGAAGGGGCATGAGGGTGTTAATGGAAACCTGAGACTGGATCCTCTAGTCCCTTGGCAGTTTTGTGAGCACTGAGGGGACTTCAGAGGACTCAGATCTTACAGATCTTACAAGTTTTCATGCTGTACAGACAGGTGGGATCTGGGGGGCTAGGGAGCTATTCAAAGGGCAGCTGGAGGTTTGGGAGAGTCAAAGTAGGCAGGCCTGTGGCATGGGTCCCATCTGGCAGGTTGTTGTCTGTGGGTAGGGGGCGGTCTCTTTCTCCTTCCTCTTCCCGCACACCGCTGCTGTCCTTGCAGGCTTCTAGATTTGAGATCTGCCTCGGGAACTGGTGACCTGTGTCTTTAAGTGAGTAGGCTCAGGGCCTCAGGCAGGAGGAGGGAACACCAGGGTCTAGGCTACCATAAAGGCAAGGGTGGGGGGCTTTCCCACTGCTGGCTACATTCCTTCAGCCAACTGGGGAGCTTCTGTTCATGTCAGGTTGGGTTTTTGGTTTTTTTTGTTTTTTTTTCCTCCGGTGCCTACTGTCTAAACAAGAAGCTACAGGATCAATATTCGTATTCCCAGAGGGAGGTGCATGTGTGGTTTTTGCTTTTTTTTCTTTTCCCTTCCTCTCTTGTCCTATGTAACCTGAAGAGCCTTCCGAGCTGCCTGTGGCTAAGGTTGGTGGGGGGAGAGTTAGCCCTGCAGGTGACCACCAATGGATTGGGTTGCCCCTGGGGGGCTTGCAAACTCCCCAAGGGGATATCTTGGAGCTACTGAAAAGGAGTCAAAGATGCTGTCATTCAGGCCCACACAATCTGAGCCTGACCTTTTTCGGGCAGGACCTGGGGGCAGGGCTGCTCTGCCTTGCCCTACCACTGTGGGACTTAGGCTGCAGGTTTGGTTTCCCTGGGCCTGATCCTGCTCATGGACCATCTAGTTCCTCTCTCACCTGAGCTAGGTCTTCTCCTTCTGAGGCTGGTCTGGCCCACTTGGCTCCAGGCGGCTGCTAGTGCTGGTGCCTGAGCCTGTTGGGTGGGGGGGAGGGACCTCACAGAGTAGGAGACCCTGTCTAGTTGGGGTTAGGTGAAGGGAATCTTCACATGGGGGACTTGAGGGTCTGGTCCTGGGGGGACCTCTGTCAAAGGCAATTCCAGCCCAATCCTCTCAGCTGGGTAGCTTGCATGGTGGTGACCTTGGACAAGGCCCTTCCTCCCCCTGGGCCTCAGTTTCCTCTCTTCCAGGGCTCTTCTGACTGTGACATTCGTGTCCTCAGAAGATAGGTTCAGGGTCTTCCCACTCCTCTTCACACTGTGCTCTAGCCACGGAGTGAGGCTTGACCCCCAGCCCAGCTAGACCTCATCTCCTCCAGTGTGAGGAGCCTGCACCTCCCACTGGCCTCTGGCCACACCTTGGGTGTCTTGAAGCTGCTTCTCCGACTGACCCACTTTGAGCTCTAATCAACCTAATTGTTTAGCAGAGAGGGAGGGGCACGGGAAGTCTTTCCTGCTGATCTTTATCCAGCTCTCCCCACCTTGGTAAGGACTGTTTAATTGAAGGGGAAAGGAGTGGCGACGAGAGGGAGGAGCTGCCCCTCTGCTTCTCTTCCCTGCCCTCCTGAGGTCATGGGTCCCTGGCTCCCACCTCTATGCCTTCCTTCCCTGCTGGCCACATCTTTCTGAATGAGTCCCCTGCTTGGTGCTACTGAGGCTCTGCCACACCTCTCACCAGCTGTGTGACCTTGGGAACTTCCTCAGCCTCTCTGGGTCTTGGGGCCTTGTCTGTAAAATAGAGTCCCTTGATTGTGGTGCCTCACAGGACTGGGATAGGAAAGGTCCTGAGGGATGGGCCTGACCCCAGACAGTGCATGATGAGGGCATGTGGATCCTGACCTGTGAGGATTCTCAGTCCAGCTAGGTCTGCACTCCAAGTACCAGGAACCTCTCCCATCATCCGTGACCCCCCCTGCACAGCTGGGCCCTGCGAGCACCAAAGACTCACTTGTGGCTTTTGGGTCTTTCCTCCTGTGCTTGGCCTTTGCCTTGGCCTGTGTGCACATGTAATCTTGTGAATGGAAGTGTCTAAGAGTGTCCTCTTGTATGTGTTTGCACATGTGTGTTAGCTGTGTTCACTTGTGTAAATGTCCATTTGTATATGAAGACATGTGTTTGGGTGTGTGTGAACATGTGTGCCCCGGTGTGCACATGCTTGCATGTTGTTTGTGTGCATATGCTCAGGTGTGTGTGCATGCCCACGTTCACATGTGTACATAGGTGTTGGTGTGTGTGCATATGAATGCGAAGTTGAGGGTGTGCTTGTGCATGTGTGCACATATGTACGTGCAGGCATATGCATGGTTTATCTCTCTGTACCCAGAATGTGCTCCCAATGGCCCCCTCCTGCACCTGCCTTTGAAGTTAATGCCAGAGCTGGGCAAATGCTGGCAGTGGGAAATAAAGCAGCCTGGTTGTTAGGACCAGTGTTTTGCAAACTTTTATGTCAGGAACAGCCTGAGTTAAGGCTGATCTGGAAAGTTTGATCATCTACCAACTGGCGCGATGACAGTCTGTGAAGGAAACACACAGGCTGTGTCCTTGTAATTCAAATTTTTGCAAATTGAATGGTATTTAGATGCACTGGAGGACTTGGGACTCAGAGAAGCTTGGTGAGTCCATTGTGAAGTGAAGCATATTTGCAAACAGCCCTCCACTTGTGGAGAATCTGGAGGTTGAGCATGGAGGTTGGGGTGCAGGGAGAGTGGAAACCCTTGCTGTGTGACCTTGGGCTGGCATTTTTCCCCTCTTGGAGCGGGTGCCTCTCATCTGCACATGGAAGGGAGGGAGACTGGCATCCTTTGGAGCATCTGTTGTTGATTTGGGGTTCTTACCCCCAGGAAAATATTTGTGCAGTCAGTTGCGGGCATGATTTGGGGTACAATACCTTCAGCTTGATAATCTCCACATGTTCCTCTATTTGGGGCATCTGCAGCCAGATCTCTTCCTTTCAAAGATGAATTTTTGTCTACCGAGTCTTCATAAGCAAGCTGTCTGGGTGCCGTGTGCTGAGCTATGACCTTTGGGGTTGCTGTGTGCCCAGCTCAGCTCCGCCCCTGATCTGATGGGTTCTGATGTCCGAGAGAACTATTTAGTTTTGCTTTCCTGGCATTCTCAGGGCCTGTGTTGTCAGTGCTGGGACAGCCCAGTGTCCTCGGCATTTCAGGAGGAGGCTTCCGCAAAGAACAGAAGTGACTGAGAAGGGGTCTGGAGCCTGCAGGGCTAGTGAGGGTTCCTGTGGGGTCAGGGTGCCTGGGTGGGACTATCTCCTTGGGCAGTATGGGCCTTGCATGGTTCCCTTTCTTGGGAAGGACATATCCCAGCCACAGAAGTTCCTGGGGACCCAGACACCTCCATTGTAAGACCAGGAAGCTGCTGTCTGAGGCTGCAGAGAGGAGCCTCACCCCCACCCCACCCCCGGCCCCCGCTCTGTGTCTTCTGGCTGCACACACCCTGTGGGCAGGACCCAGTCCCCAGTGCTCAATACAGGCTGCTCAAAGAATGATCCCCACTTAGCCGTCCTTGCACTATGACATACAACTGGTTCTCATAATAAGAACATCCCTGACATGGGATGCAGGAGCAATTTGAGGCCTCTTTTGGCAAGTCCTACAGAGCAAGGCGCCTGTGTGGTGTGAGGCCCCAGCTCCTGATCTTCCTCTGGGACACACCTTGGTGCCCCCATGCCACTTTAGAGTCAGCAGGGCTTTCTGGGTACCCTCAGGAAGGACAGCTTTGTTGCCAGATGGGCAAAAATGGGCCGCCCATCCTGAGATGGGCAGAGGTCCCTGCTGCTACGAGTTTCCAGCCTGACGTGGCATTTTAGCCTCGATAACTTTCCTCTGCAGCCCGTGTTCTTTGCCTGCCGGCGCTGCCTGAAATGCTGCATTTGAAGCCTTAAAGGTCAGGCCTGGTGCTGCTACTGGTTCCTACAAACAAACAACAAAACAACCTACCTCAGCCCTGCCCCCAACTTCATTTATTAGAAAAGAGAAATGAGCTGGCAAAACAGGCTTCTGTGCTGAGGACTCTCACAAATGGACATTTCTCCTTCCCCCTGTGAGCTTTGCCCCGGGTGGGCATGGTGAGAACCTGGGAGTCTTCCCTTCCTTTCCTGGACCCCCTAGGCATGCTGCAGTGCCTCCTACTGAGGGTTAACTATGACCTTGCACCCAGAAGCCTGCCATGGGCAGAGCCCTCCTTCCCAACTTTGCATTTGAGGAACTGCCTGGGCTGGCTCCTGTCTCTGGCCACTAGCCCTGTGAATATCCAGACTCCAGCCAGGCAGAGCCACTTGCAGGTCCTAGTAGGAGCTCTGGTCTTTGCTCACCATATCCCTCAATCGTACTGGTCTGCTCATCCCAAGTACTGAGACCAAGAGCCCTTCTGACTGATGCCCTCCTCTGGCTCCCTACCCCTGTGGGCCTCTCTGACAACCCTGTGTTGGTATGGAGTAGGTGTGGAGCTGACCACTATCCTTCAAAAGGCAAGTCTGAAGAGTATATTTGGCTGCAAGGAAAAGAGGCAGCTTTTGTATCCACCGTGGCAACCACAGCATGATGACTTTTTCCATCATGATTAGTTCCTTTATCTTCTGCCAGGGAGCCCAGAGGTGGGTCTTTAGCCTGTCATTGAGGACCAAGTCTTCACCTGCAGTCTGCATGGCTGGCCTCATTTTTAGTGGGGCTGTTCTTGGCTGAAGCCCCTCATGACAACAAGATGGCTGCCATAGCTCCAGGCATTAGAGGTATCAGACAACTGGAGTAAAGGTGTTATTGGGTTCCTCGCAAGAGGCTAGAAAACCTGGCCCAGAAGCCCCTAGCCAACTTCCCCTCATACCTCATTGGTTAGTGCTGGGTCACATGTCTACTGTAAACCAATCACTGGCAGTAGGGAAGTTGCATTGTGATTGGCTCCAGCTAATCAGGATTTACCCTTGAGCAAAGGATGGGGTCACCTTGGGGCTGGAGGTGGGAGAGATTTTTACAGACTTGGGTTTTGTTAGCAAGAAGCGGGGAATAATGGAAAATAGGAAGGCAATTTCTGCTGCGGGACCAGACCAGAGGCCTCAACGTGGAGTAGGGGTGAGGAAGAAGGTGGGAGGGAAGGGGGGGGGGGGCTGTCCATGCTCAAGGAAACATTTATTAAGGAAGTAGTTATTTTAACTACATCATCAGTCACTATGAGCTGTGCTTTGGGTGATATATTTCATGGATCCTATCCAATGAGATTAATCCATTTTTATTCCCATTTCATAGACAAAAAAAATTGAGGCTCAGCAGGGCTGAGTAATGCTGAAATCACACAGGTAGTGAGTGATGGAAGCAGGATTCACACCCCAGTACTCAGAACACCCAGCCACAGCCTCACACAGCCCTTCTGTAACTCACCTCCTCCAGGCAGTCCCCTGACCACAGGACCCTCGGGGTGCCCCCACGCTCCTGCACTCTTCACAACTGTTCCTCTCCAAGGGCTGCCTCTTTTTATCAGACTGAGTTCCTTGGGGCATAGTTTCACAGGTGCCGGCTGTCTCACTGGGCCTGTAGTACCCCCTGAGTCCTTGGAGGCTGTGGGTGTACTGAGAAGATGCAGACAGAGGGCATGTCCTACTGCTGCAGAGTTGAGGAAGTGACCCATGGATATGGCCAAGGGGAGGGCCTGAACTTGGCTGGGTGCTGCCTGTGAGACTTGATTCCCATTTGGGGAGGGGGAAGCTGTGGAGTAGGTATACTTGTGCCTGCTAACTACAGAGGGGACTGGGTGTCCATTGGTTGGCTCCCTTGATGGATATGACAAGATCCATGCTCCAACGAGACTGCATTCTCATGACCTTGCCCCTGGCCCTTCTTGCTACTCTCTGGGCTCTGTTGCCTGCATCAGTCTTGGGTCCAGGCTGGGCACAGTGTCTAGGAGTCAGTCAGCCAAGGGCACAAGTCTTGGGAGAAGCCCTGGGTTCTGTCTTGCTCCTAGATTGGGTGCCCCTCTGGTCACTGTTCCTTACCTGTCAGTGAGAGAAAAGGATTCTCTGGGGCTGGCCTTTACTGGCACAGCTGTGAGTCCTCCAGACCAAGAAAGGCCTCCTCTGATCTGAATCTCCTTTTGAGGCCTTCTCCCACTCACCAGCTGGGAGCTGATGATGGTACTGTGATCCCGTGTGCATACATGGAATGGGGGAGCAGGGCAGTCTAGGTTCACTCTCCATTCCCCCATCACTCCACTCCCTACCCTCCATCCTCCTACCTGCTCCATCCCCCACTCCCACCCTGGTGGTGCCTAGATTTACCTATGGAAGACTCAGAGGGAGGGAGACAGACAGGCAGCAAGGTCAAGTATTTAAGCCAGACCTTGGCTGCTGCAGGCCCACAAATTCAGGGGCTTGTGCTGTAGGGTATGGGCCTCCTTTCCTCCTTCTGCCAGTGTCCTCCTACCCTGCCCTAGCCTTGGCCTGTGTCCAGTTCACTGTGGGAGGCTAGGCAAGCCACCTGTCCTCCTTCTCTGAGCCTCAGTATCATCGTCATTCCTGGGACCCTCCAGATTGATGGATCCTTCCATAGCTGAGGATGATGCTCTCCTGCCACCCCATCTGTGTTGCTCTCATCTCTGTCCTACTCTGTAAGTAGCTACTATGGAGACCACAGCCAAGGGGGCTGCTTCTGATGGGCACAGGAATGGACACAGGAGGGGATCTCTGCCCTCAGGACTGAGTACCACTAGGACAGCGCCATCATCTTCCATGGGGGCTTAATAAGCACCTACTATGCACTGAGCATGGAGTAAGCCAGGGAGCAGTCAGATGGGCTGCAAAGGGCCTTGCCAGCTCCAAGCAGGACCTGCCTGTTGTCCAGCTGACCTCTGCCCATCCCTTAGTGCTTGACTGGAAGTCACTGTTCCCTGAAGCCTCCCCTGACTTCCCTTGTGGGTCAGGGGCTTCCTAGGCTGCCTGAAGGCTCCCCCATTCTTGTCTTGCGATAGTCTTTGCTGCCTGCCTTTCAAGGCTCTGTGCCTGGGAGAGTCAGGGGCAGTGGCCACCTGTCCTTGGCTGGAGCTCCAGGCTAGCACATACCAAGTGCCCAATAAATGTTTGCTGAACAGAGTCTACACAGATGTCTGCAGGCAAATCTAGTTGTGTCTTTGGAAGCTGGAAAAGCTTTTACACTGTTTGGGACAGGGCCTCCATATGGGCCTAGCTTTGCTGGTGCCATGAGGCAAAGGCCACTCCACGCACCCTCCTGTGGCTCTTTCACAAGGAGATGCCCCAGCCCAGGGGCTGCCTCCAAGGTCTGTCCTTAGGGGAGAGGGGGAGGTGGGTCCAGGAGCCCATGGGGCTATGTTATTTAATTGGGTAGGGGCAGGGCCTAGGCATCAATATTTTTCCAGAGCCACCCAGGTAAGCCCAGGTAGAGAATTATAGCTGTAGGGACAGGAAAGTAAATGCAGGATCACCCCTCCCCCTTGCCCCACCCAGCACAGGGTACTTCCCCAGGGAAGGCGGGGGTGGGGGCTGGCATACTGGTTCTGGGGAGTCTTCTGGTTGTGGTACCTGTGGAAGCCAGCTGTTCCTAGATGCCTATGCATGTGGCCAGTGGCCAGAGTCTATGGTCTGTCTCAGGGAGATCACTGGGCCTCCTCAGCTGGCTGCCACACTCCTTCCTGACTGCTCCTCTGTGTTGACACTTGGTCCTGCCTCAACTACTCTGCTGACCACTCCACAGCCTGCCTGAATTTCAGGACCCACCTCCTGACTGCCCCTTCCCGCCCAAGTCCGCTTAGCTGCATGCTGGGCCTGTTCTCCAGGAGCTCACAGTCTATGGGAGACTGTCAGTGAAGAAGAAATGGAAGCAAGGCTGAGTAAATGATAACTATGCATGGCTGGCGCTCCAAGCAGCATCCAAGGGGTGAGGAGACACCACCTCTGGTATTAGTGGGGGAGGTGGGGCAGGACTTATTCTCCAGATGGAGTTCTGACAGGCCTTCTCAGGGTTGCAGCCATTCCCATGGTCCTAGGCCTCTCCCACTCAGAGCTGTGGAGGCCCTGGGGAAAGCACTTGGACCCACTTTGCTCTGAGAGAAAGCCACTGGTGGGGGTGGGGAGGCAAGGACAAGGGACAGGAGCACGGTAAGGGAGGGGCTCATCCATATGATCCAACCCCAGTTCCCGAAGCTCCAGGTGGTGTCCATCCCTGTGCTGCTGATGTGTTCCCCAGACTGCTGCACCCCTGGACAGTGCCTCCTAGCACCCAGGATGCCTTGGGCTGTGCACAGCTCCTGACTGGGGCCCCACAGCCCTAACTTCACTGGCACAGAGCAGCTGGAGAGGGGTGGCAGGAAACAAGCCCAGAGGCCATTAAGTGGTGTGATTGCCATGATTCCTGATCCAGTGCCGGGGGAAATAAATTTCATAGGGGATTTTCAGATTGGTGGCGTATGAAAGCCATTACTCTAACATGGAGAAGGGTGGGGACTTCATGGGGCTGTCCAGAGGGACGGAGCCAGAGCCATGGACTCTGCTGGCCTTGCTGCACTTACCTGCTGCCTGTTAGAAAGCCTGGTCCAGGGGACCGGAATCAAGGAGGGGAGAAGCTGTGAGTCACAAAGAGAGCCCCCTTTATGACCTTGTTTGAGTCATTTTGTGCCTTAGTTTCCTAATCTCTAAAATGAGATCACATTTCCTGTATTTTATAGTTGTGAAGATGGAGTGTCCAGTCTTTTAGCTGACACTTTTTGAGCACCTGCCCCGTACTCAAGAGATGGTGTTTTAGTGACAGTATCTGTGTTAAAAATACCAGGAAACTTGTGAGTGCTTTGCACTTGTGGGCACCTCTGACTGGAGTGGCAGCAGGAGGGTCTCACTGGCAGAACCCCCATCTAGGCCATGGAAATAATAATACTATCCCCCACCTCTAATGTGTATATGGTGGAGGCTCACAGCTTCCTGCTGCCCCCAGCCAGGGGGCTCAGAGGGTGGGGGTGGAGGTCACAGGTTGCAAAGTACCTGGCAGTGTTGGAGGCAGTGAAGGAGGCTCTGCACCAGGGCCAGGTTTTAATGGGCACTGGGTAGTCTGTGGAACAAATGAGTGCATGAAATTAGTTCCCAGGAGACCAAGCACTTCTCTGCCAGTTCCCCTTTCTCCCTTGCCCAGAGGGCCCACCTTCCCTGGGTCCTTCCACACCCAGGCAGCCCAGGGCCTACTCTTCCCAGATGGAGAACTTTCACAGGGCGGGGGCTGTGTGTTAAGCACCTCTCCCAGCAGGGCAAGTAGTAGGAAACCTCATGTTAAATAAAATTCACAAAGTTGATGGGTAGCCACTCTGAACCCTGCTTTCTCACATGGGGACATGTGACTGGGGGACTTGGGGACATGTGGACTGGGCTGGTAAACATAGGTCAGATGCCATGGCAGGGGTGGCCCACAAGTCAGCGCAAGGGGGACACGAGGGCCTGCTCCCCTCATCTCCCTGCTGTCAGGAGCCCAGCACCCTCCACCCTCTGGCACGTGGAGGTGCTCCCTGCGTACCTGGGGTTGGAATTCTGCAGGACTCCGTGTGGGAGAGCAGCCTGCCTTGGTGCCTGTGGCTGGTCTGGGTGTGTTCACGGGACTTCGTTGTGGGCAGAGCTCACCTCTCTCCTGGGCTTTGTGCCTGCCGCACCCTCTGTCTGGACTGCCCACCAGCTCTGCAGTGCCACCTTCACCTGGCCAGCCCCCCAGGTTGGGTCAGGCCCTTGGCATGCATCACTAGACTCCTCTTCCCTCCACTCATCGGGTCTGGATCAGATCTGATGTCTGTTCTCCTTGAATTCCAAGCTCCTGAGGGCAAGGCTCACATCTGCCCTGATCACCACTGTTTCCCTTCCCAGTGCCCAGCCTGCAGCCTGGCCCAGTAACCATCTGAATGAATGAATAGAGAGTACATGAGCTAGTGGGGAATTTGTGGAAGGCTGGAAACAACCTGCAGAATATTTTGTCAGGAATAAGCCCCGCTCTCCTTAAGCCAGCCCCAAGGACAACTCAGGCTCACCAGGCAGAGTGGCTCCTCTCTGCCTGGCCACCTCCCTGGGGCTCTTCAGAAGGAGGGGCACTTGCCGAGGTGGCTGCTGAATCCCCCTCCTTGCTGCAGCTCTGGATGCCACGCAGCCCACAGAGGGGATTTGCATTGCTAAAGGATTCACCACAGAGCACCTGAGAGTAACCAGCCCAAAGCGTGTCAAGGCGGGTTGAGCACTCACATTCGATTTACATGCAGCTTCAAGGCTCTGAGAAGCTAGGTGCTAGCAAGAAGCAAATCCCAGAGGAAGTGGGCATCCCTCCTTCCAACCTAGTCCAGGCTCTCTAGGGGGGAATTGGAGGGGGCGTGGGCTTCACAGTGCTGAGACAACATGCCTATGGTAGGACAGCCCTGGAGGGGTATAAGGAATAATTTCCCAATTATTGGGGAGGCAGTAGGGGCTCGAATGTAAGGGCAGGCCCCTTCTCAAATCTTGGCCATTGGCATCTTTAAATCTTGGCCATTGGCATCCACCTTAAGATTAGGGAGGCCCTAGAAGACACGCCCTGGTCTCTGGAGCCATACTTTGCTGGGTTCAAATTACAGTTCAGCATAGACTGGCTGTGTAGCCTTGAGTGTGTTGCTTCACCCCCTGGGCCTCAGAGTCTTCATCCATGAAGTGGGCCTGGACTGGTCTGCACCTAGCCGTGGGTGCTGTGTGACATCAGTGGGAACCACACACAAAGCATCCAGCATACAGTGAGTGCTCCACATCACTGGTCCTTTCCTTGGTGTTATGCCACCTGCTGAAGTTGGAGGCCCTTTCCCAGCCCTGCCCTGCAGCTTCTCTCCCACTGCTGAAGGAGGTGAACAGGGTAGACATCAGTCTGGTGAGGGCAGGATGTTTGGGTAAATATATCCTGAGGCATTTCCAGAAGACTCTTCTTTGCCATACTGCAAGCTAAGCTCTGAAGGGAGCGTGGTGATGGGACCAGGCTACAGCCCCAACTTAAGGCAAGGGTCAATAAAATGAGGTGAGGACTATAGGTTAGGGACGGGGTGGAGGAAATCCAGGAAGACTTCCTAGTGGAGATGACTTGGTGGAAGGGGCACAAGGCCAGAGAACAAAGCTGGGCCTGATAGGTTTAGTTATGGTCTTTGCTCCACCTCGTCTCTGTACCTGGATGTCCTCCGGGGCCCTGCCATTTTCCACAGGGAGATCTCTGTCCTGAAGAAGAACAGAGGATCCTGAGTGGGGGGTGGGGGGGTCTCTGTTCTCCTCAAGGCAGGAGGCCATGTCAAGGATGCACACAGAGGACAGCTATTTGTGGCTCATCGAGGATTTGACTCACTTTGGGGGGTGGGGAGGATGTGCAGGAGGGGAGATGGGGACGAATGAATCACAGAATCTGACTGGAGTAGTTGGTGACACATGGATAGAGCCTGTGTTACCACTTCCAATCAGGCTTCAGCTATTGGTATGGGGCAGGGATTGGCAGCTGAAGCTCCTGGGTTCCTCCCTGACCCACCTGGTGACCTCTCCAGATGCTTCAACCCTACTGTGCACCTCTTGAGACCAGGCTTGGACGTGGCTCCCCCGTGACAGCACAGGGATGGGCATACAGAGGCTGCGGCGATATATCCCCCTCCTAAGAGTCAGCTTTGTTAACGTTGGTTTATCCATTTGCTAAATGGGCCTGAGTAGGGGTTACCTTCCCATTGTGCCCGACTCCCTGGGGAATATGCTGGAGAGAGAAGCAGGTACTGCAGACCTAAAAATGTCCACGATCTGTGCCAGTGACTAGGGCAGGTGGCTCCCAGCCTGGGGAGCAGACGGTGGATTCTGGGCAGAGTGGCTGGCAGATACCCTGTGTCCTTGGCTGGGACCCTTTGCTTTACTCTGGAGAGGCCTCAGCTGGTTCTTGAACTCTTCTTGTTCACTGCTGTGTCCCAGCCCTAAACTGCTGGGAAATTCACAAACAATGACACCTGGGTGTCGGTGCCCCGGAGATCCATGATCCTCACCCACCAGGGGAGCTGAGGTGGATGATCCGACTGCCACTGCAGTTTGAAAACCACAACTCCATCTGTCCACAGATGGGAAACTGAGGCACAGAGATGGATGAGCATGCACAAAGCCCATGGACTCAGGCGCTAGGAATCAGAATCCAAACGTGCAGGAGAAGGCACCATGGGGCAGGGGTGGATAGAGTCGCTGGGGTGCCCCAGATGGGACAAGAAAACAAGAGATATGGAGAAGACAGCCCAGGTCTGGGCTACTCCTTCCCTGCACTTTCTTTTTGCTTCCTGGAAAAATTGGCTGCTCCAGCGCCCAGCCCTTCTGGGAGAGCCATGAATTATGCACAGAAGCCACAGGCCTGGGCAGGCCCATCATAAATGAACTTTAATAATTCATACGGAGAGGAGCCAGGGAAAGGGAGGGCCTCCTGGGCCAGCCCTGGGGCAGCCACTAGACTTCCAGCCCTCTGCAGCCTTCTCCTATCAGCCCACCTGCCTGCTCCTGTGGCACGCAAGGTAGGGCAGGGTAGTGGGGAGGTCACCCGACTCTGGGGAGGTGCAGCCACTTAGCAAATGGCCTATTCTTCCCGGCTGAAGAACGGCTGAAGAACGAGAGCCTCCTCCCTCAGGGCTCATAGCCCCAGGCAGAGGCGGACTGTAGACAAAAGAGAGGATGTCCGGTGCAATGCTAGCTAACATAGTACCCCCAGGAGGCATGTGGAGATCAGTTGCTGTTTGGGGGGCCCACTTAAAGTGGAGTGTGAAAGTGGACTTCACCAAGCAGTTGATGTGTGTGTAGAGACCTGAAGGCAGTGAGAGAGGGGCCCCCTGGACTTCTGAGGAAGGACCGATCGAGGCAGGGGGAACAGCATGTGCAAAGGCCTGTGCACAGAGTACAGGAGTCTATTCAAGCCCCAGTGAGGAGGCCAGTGTGGCCTGAGGAGCAAGGGCAAGGATACCACTGGGTGGACAGCCGCTGGACAGACTTTGCCCTCCTGTGATGGCATAGAGCTGCAGCATAGTGTTGAGAGAGGAAGGACATAATTCCAACAGGCTGTGCATGGAGGTGAACGGACCAGGAAAGGTGAGAGTGAGGGCAGAAGCTGAAGACCGGTGAGCTGACGACTGTATGTGTCCTAGGGAGAGATGGTGGCAACCCGGGGCAGGCTGTGGGCCAGGGAGGTGGTAGGCAGCGGGCAGATTTGGACACTTTGTACCGGTGTGGTGAACAGGACTTGCTGATAGAGAGAAAGCAGATTCCAGGTCACCCTGAGGCTTTGGGCCTGAACAGAGGGAGCTGCCATCAGCTGAGTCAAGGGAAGTAGGTGGTGAGGGAGAGAAGGGAGAGTGAGGATCCAGAGGGAGGTCGGGGAATCGGTTTTGGATCCATTCAGTTTGAAAGGCCTGTTAGACATCCAGGTAGCCATGGGACACCAGCAGCTGGACATTTGAGAACTGGGGTCCTGAGGAGAGGTGTGTGTCATCCTGACTGGCATTCATTAGCTATGTGACCTTGGGCACATCACTCAGTTGCTCTGTGCCTCAGTTTCCCCCTCTGGGGAGTAGGGTTGAACAACTGACTTGAAGATGAATCGAGGCAGTGCAGTGAGAGCCCTGGCCTGTCACCGCTGTGATGCCTGACTCACAGGCACAGGCCCCAGGAAGGAAGACCCCAATTAGAGCCCTTGGGAAATGAGTCTCCAGATGGCCTGTGGAGGCCTCAGACCGCTCCTCCTTGGGCAAAGAGACACAAACGGAGATCTGGAGAGACGAAGCACAGGGCTAGATGTGGGCCACAGAGCAGGGCTTGTTATACGACAGGGGCTGGGGGGACGACGGCCTCAGAGCTCCTCCTTCCCACCCAGGCCATCACCAAGGCCCTCCAACATGAACTCTGGCCTGGGTCCCCATGCCTTCCCTGCCCCTTGGTGCCTTCCCCAGCCACTCTCCAGGTACTGCAAGGGCTGCTCTCATGGAGGCTGGAGCCGTCCCCCTTAGGCTCTTCTCCCTACTGCTGGAAAACTCCAGACCAGGTATGGTGAGCAGGGTCCTGCTCAGGAACCCCGTGACTGTGGGTGTGACAACCACCTCACTCCCAGAGAGATGAAAGGATGTTACTAAGGTCACAGAGCTAACCGTGGCAGAAACTGAAGTCAGGCTCAGGTGACCCTCCATGCTTTCCTAACCACTGCTGGGGAACCTCTTTCCCCTTCTCAGCCAGAACAACCCTGGCTGAGGCCTACATCGTCTATGGGTCCTTCCTGACTGCTGCTGCCCCTGTATGCCTTAATCCTGCACTGATGGTGGGGAGTGAGGCCGAGGTCTGTGACCATTTGCTGTGTGAGTCTGGACACTCTCCATCCCTCTCTGGGCCAAGTGGGCTGCCTGGCGCTCCCAGCCCGGGGCCATGCTGCTCTCTGGCTCCAGGTCTTCTCCTGCCCTCCCCCCACTCAGGCTGTTAGGAGTAAATACTGGGCTGGACCCAGCGCCCTAATTAAAGCTGGCTGATTGTTCACTGTTAGTCTGAGGGAGGGAGGCACAGTCTCGCTGCCTTCTAGCTGAGAGCCAACTAGAAGGAAAAGCTTTTTCCCCAGGAAAGATAGGGAAGGGACAGCCCGTAATTAATAACCTCATTAAGGAGCAGTATTTGGGCAGGGTCCCAAGATACACATAGTCGAGGCCGATGGATTTGGACTAATTCGAGCTTTGGCAGCACCAGCCCCTCCCCAGCTCCCCCGGGTCTCTGAGAATCGCTTGTGATAAGTGGACTGCCTTTGTCCCTGTGTGCTTGGGGATGGTGGGATGGGGATGGCATAGGGGGTCAGGTGCTATGTTGCCCATACTATAGGGGTTTGTTTAGCTGAATCACAAATCAGTTGAAGATGGGCCAGTTTCTTTGAGTCCTTTGCCTCAGTTTACCTATTGAAGGGGTGATGGCTAGCTGGGGAGCCTCATTCCACCATGAATCAGCTGGTCCAGCATGCTCCCCACTCACCCCGTGCTGACTGGCCTCCACATCTGTAGGCGCTCTCATGTCCTTGGCCAGGAGTAGCTGGGCGCAGTTGTTCTCTCAGGAGCGAATGACCTTGGCTAGACTTTTCCTCTCTGCCATCCTTGGGAGGCTGCGATCGAATCAGGGTCAGGGGTTTTACACTGGCTTTGAGCTCTGAAAAAGGCCTTTGAGGCTCAAGCATCTTCTCTCTTGAGTAGGCAAAGGGAAGTTTTCTCTGATCACGGGAGGCCCTGCCCTTCCCAGGGATTACGCCTCTGTCAAGGTCTCTAGGGCAGTGCAGGGAAGGGCTGCAGCCCACCTGGAGGCCTCAGTCTAAGGAAGAGGCACAGCAATCCCATGCTTAGTGAGCTGCAGGTCTGCGGAAGAAGATTGGACTGTGGGTCTGTGCACATGAGTGTGTGGGGCAGTCCTCATTGCTGACATTCCTTCCACGGGACCCTGGTGTCCACCTGCCTCTTCTTTGGGTCCTGAGAGTAGACACGTGGTAAGCTTTATCTCCGTTTTCCAGATAGGAAAACTGAGGCCTAAAAGGACACATCTGGCTCAAGGCTTCAGAAGAGCCAGGGCTGGATCCTGGCACTCAGTCTAGGTGGAGAGGGACATTCACCTGAGTGGTCAGGGAGGACTCCCTGGTAGAGGTGGCTCCGGAGGTGCCACAATCCTGGGGTGCAGCCTTGAGTTTTCTGCTATTTACAGCAAGGCTGTAATCTAGGGGAGGGCTGGCCATGGCTGGTGCTCTGCTTCAGCAGAGGCTACAGCTGTTCTCTGAGCTTTGGGTGACTGTTGGGGGACCGACACAGGCCCCCTAGGCCAGGGTGGGGAGTGGCCCCCTTGCCCACTCACCAGTTATTTTCCCCTGGGCTGGGGTCAGCCTGACACAGGCCCTCTAGCCCACCTCTCTTGGGCTTTGTTCATGTCTGTATCTCTCTGTCTGTCTCTTACTACCCTTCTCCTGCCCTATCTTTTCTTCTTTCTCCTTCAGAAGACTGCGAAGGCACCAAGGTGGGAGGTGGCAGGCCAGCTGAAATATAATCAGAATAATTAAATAGCAATTTATTTTAAATCATCGCCTCCCCCAGAGCTGGGAGAATAATTGGCCAGCCTGTCATGAAAGAAGCAGGAGACCTGTGGGCTGCCACCACTGCCAAGTTTGGTTCACATGCCCTTAGCAGCAAGTGGCCTCCACTGTGCCTGCTCCCCCACACCCCTCACCTGCCCCAGCCTAGTCCTCTGTTTTGCCATCTGCCCCTTCCGCTTCACCTACAATTCCACACTTGCACACCTCCAACCCCAACATGATGGCTGCTCTGCTGAGCTAGTCGGGGGACAGTAGATTGCTCATAGGTATCCAGTGGAACCAGATTTATCCAGGCAGTCTGCCTGGTGGAGGCAGCCTACAGCTGGGCTTTGATGGCAAAATGCCTCCATAGCAGTGGTAAGGACGACACCGCAGAGGCAGATATTGGGAGGCCCCTATTAGGCCTTGGCCTCCCTGGACCTGCTCCTGTCTGCTCTGGAACAAATCCTGCCTCCTTCCCTCCTTGCCCTTCTGCAGGGTCCAGCCGCCCACACCCACCCATGCCCTCCGAGGGTAAACCTGCAGTGTCACCTGTCTCTGGTTTTTTGATTTGTTTAATTATAGATGAGTTTTCTGCATAATTTATTCCAAAAGCCTGGATTATACTGTACAATTAAATCACATTCTGATCAACAACTTTGCGTATAAAATTAACAACTGGCAACAGTTTAATCTGTGCTGCTGCATCTGCACATAGGTTCTTTCCTTTTTTCCCCTCATTCCTCTCCCCCTCTCCCCTTCTCTGGGCTTCTCCTACCCCCTCCCCCTGCCCTGCCCCTCCCCTCTGGGGGAGCCTGTGCAGCTCAGAGCTGGAGGCCCCCAGGGTGGGCTCTGTAGTTTGACCAGGGCCTCCCCCGGGTACTAACTGGGGTCTCAGTGGTTCTGCCTGCTAAAGGGGGTCCTCATCCCCAGCTCCTCACCATACATGTGGATGACCTTGCTCCCTTGCCTGATAGTGACAAGGCCTCTTCTTTCACTTACTCTTTTCAGTTCTGAAGCGTGCCCTGGAGAGCAAGGCCTGGTGTCCTGCAGCCCCTCGGTCTTCTTCCCACTGGGCTGCCCTCAGCCTGCCAGGGCTGGGACGAGTGTACCTCTGCCCTTTGCCCACTCCTGGCCTCTCTTAGCCATTAGGGGAATCCTTTCTACACTGCCTCCCTCCACATCCTTCTCCCCAAGTGCAGGCATTCCTAGGAGATTTTATAAACACCGGGGGCTGTATTGGATAGGCTTCTAGCCCCCAGGAGTGCCTGGTAAGTATGCCAGACATCAAGGCTGCCACGTAGATTTGGCCATTGACACTATTCAGCCAGTCATTTCCCCTATTTACAGACCAGAATGCCGAGATTTGAAGGGAGCTCAATCCAGGGGCACCTGGGTGGCTCGGTTGGGCAGCCGACTTCGGCTCAGGTCATGATCTCACAGTTTGTGAGTTCGAGCCCCGCGTCGGGGGGCACAGAGCCCGACAGCTCAGAGCCTGGAACCTACTTCAGATTCTATGTCTCCCCCTCTCTCTGCCCCTCCCCTGCTCACGGTCTGTGTCTCTCTGTCTCTCAATAAATAAACGTTAAAAAAAAAAAAATTGAACGGAGCTCAATCCTCCCCCTCCCTCCAGGTCACACAGCCAGCCACTGCTGCAGGAGGCTGCCCAGAAGCTGCCTTGTCCTGGAAGGGTGGGGTCAGGGAGCTGATGGAGCCAGGAGGACAGGTCTGGCTTCTTTCTAAGTATGTGGCCCTGCACCCATCCTTGCCAGGGGCCTCAGTTTTTTAGCTTATGGAATGGGGCCCCAGTGCCTGCACCTCCCTGGGTTCAGGCACATGGAGGTTACAGGGATACAAGGCTCTGTCCTCAGCCTCTCCCTCTCCTGCCCATGCCAGTCATCCTGAGGGCTGCAGCCCCTGGCTGCACGTGCCTCCTCCCAGACACTCTCTCTCCTCCCTGTCTTGCTAATTTGGCACTTAGAGACACTTGGAGATAAGCAGTGTCATCTCGATGAAGAGCATGGAAAATCACAGGGATGTAGGGAGCCAGCAGGTGGGCCTACCCTGTTGGGAGGGTGACCCACGGGCAACACTGTCTGACCAGGGAGACGTTGCAGAGCTAGGCACCTGGACCCAGGCTAAAGGGAGCCCAGACAAGATTTGGTCAGCTTGCTTTTGACCCAGCAGGTCCGTGGATCCTGATATATCCCCCATACTTCCAAATCCCCCATGCCATTCTGCTAGAAAGAGTATGACTGTATCTGGCTAAGGTTAGCCTTGGCTTGGTGGGTGGTTTCTCCAGCCTTCAGACAGGAACTCTATAGGTGCATAGTTGACTCCTGGCCTCATTAGTTCCTTTTGTCACCCTTTGGAGCCAGCGCTGGTACCCTAGCCAAACCCTGGAACCCACAGAATCTCTTCTCTGTGACAGTGAAATGATTTATTTATCATGTTCTTTTTATTTTATTTCACTTATTTATTTTTTTTAACATTTATTTATTTTTGAGAGACAGAGCGTGAGTGGGGGAGGAACAGAGCAAGAGGAATACACAGAATCTGAAGCAAGCTCCAGGCTCTGAGCTGTCAGCACAGAGCCCAATGTGGGACTTGAACTCATGGACCATGAGATCATGACCTGAGCCAAAGTCAGACGCTTAACCGACTGAGCCACCCAGGTGCCCCTATCATGTTCTTTTTAATCCTGAGACATACATATTGCCTTCCTAATTGGGTTTGGTTTAGGTGAATAATTAGAGTAACTTATTTTCCCTGGCATTATGTAGCTGGGGCCTGGGGTCTGTCCGTCAGGCCCAGGGTGCCAGACCAAGGGCTAGAGCCACCCCTAGATCCCAGGAGGATGTGTGTGTCCTGATGTGTCATGGGTGGACCCGTCCCTGTGGCCTACAGCAGAGTCTAGAGCTGTTTAGTCTGGGAGTGGAAGTGGGAAGATTGTATGTGCCTGTGAGCATGAGTGTGTGTGTGTGTGCGTGTATGAGTGTGAATGAGAGAGTGGGAGGGAGGAAGGGAAGGAAAGAGTGTGTGTGTCTTGGGAGGAATTCGATTTTATCCTGAGATTTGGCTCTTCTAAATTCTTTTAGTGTTGAAATAGTCTTTTTAGATGAAATGATGGTGATTGTAATAATAATGTGTTGTCTGAACAAAATAAAAACTTGGCATCCGTGTCTGTTCTTCCAATTAATTTTCTTTTACTTATCTGTGAGATCCTAGAATGAGAGACCTATAGATACAGTAGGAAAGAGTCAACAGCCTGGGGCTGAATCAGTGGTGTGCTAGTAAATGTTTACAAGTCACTTTCCAGGGGGAAAAACTGTGATTTGTAGCATTTACTGATTTCTGCAGTATAAATATTCCCACTATGGCCAATTTCAAGTTCTCAAAGTGACAGTCCTGAATGCAGAGCTGGGAGGAAGTGCACACTCTTGGCCCTTGGTGACTCTAGCATATGCGTGCATCAACTTCTGTGTTCACTTCTTGGGTGGGTGATCTTGGGCTGGTCACAAAAAGCCCCTGTGTCTCAGTTTCCTCATCTGTAAATTGGGGATGATAACGTTTGCTTCTTTGTGAGGACTGAAGCGAGAGAGCAGGTGGCATGCCGGCACCATTCCATGTGCATAACGGGTGCCCTTGTACATATTAGTCCCAGGAAGGATTATGATTGGCATTCGTCCCCTAGACCAGTGAATGGCTGAGGTCAGGGCCAGGGCAGAGCTAATGGTTCCCTTTGGAGAGCAGCTCCTTGACCTCACCCATTTTTGTACCTAGCTGGACACAGGACTGTGCAGCAACCCATCTCAACATTAGCCCCCCCGGGGCTCCGTCTCGGGAGCACAAAACAGCCACCTGCCCCACTGTCCATCCACAGCCAGGGCCAAGCAATCAGCACCTGGTACACAGGCGCAGGGGCCAAGCGAGCTCTCCATTCTCTGCTGGGCTTTGCCCTCCTCCTGGCTAGCAGCTGATGCCTGATTGCCCTTTGTAGCCTGGTCTGCAGCCTGGCCTCCTCCTGGGCGTGGGGTTAGTTTTTTCCCCATGGTGGGGAGTGGAGGTGGGCATCAGGCTGTGGCTCAGCCAGCAACAAGCTGAAGCTAATACCTGTTTCTTTTGATGTTATTTTTTTTTTTCCATCATGGTCCTGACATTCAGCTTGGCAAATTGCAATTAGTGATCCGCCCGCCTCCTGCTCCAAGTTCCCATGCCAACCGACCCGGGCACACACAATGGCACAGGCCCAGCCCCCCAGCCACAGGCCTGAAGATGGATGTGGGGCAGGGGGCTGGGGTGGCGGCTTAAGCTCTTCTGACCCAGGGAGCTAGCAGAGTCCTGGCCCTGAGTGGCACTGGGGAGTGTAAGGGAGGTAGCAGGCCCAGGGCCAGACACAACCTCCTGGATCCTATGGCTTCTGGGTCCCTCCTCCAGAGGCTGGGGGGCTGGTATCACCCAACTCGTATCTTGCCCTGTGGACTGTGCTTAACCCGTGGTGTAGCCCTCCTATGAGCCCTCCCTGGAACGGCCTTGTTCTGCATCTGGTGGGTTGAGGAAGTTGAGATGCCTTTTCAGATGCATTGGTGCAGAGGCCTGTGTCACAGCAGAGAACACCTTTGGAAGTGTGGAGAACATCTCTCTGGCTGGCTTTTGTCAAGGACCGCTATAATTTTGCTCACCTGATCTCGTACTGCCTGAAGGAAGGGTCGCAGGTTAGAACCTGGGCCAAGCCTCTCCCCAGATGCCATTCCTGTTCATGCATGTGGGCTGAGAATACTGAGCTGTGTGGCCATCTGTCCATCCTGTCCACTCACAAATATTCCTGTGCAACACCCTTCACCACCTGCTTTCATGTCCTTCTCATACCCTGCGAGGTGGCCCTAAATTATTCCCAATTTCTGGAGGAGGAAACTGAGACACAGATGGGGTAGTATGAGTTCACAGTAACACGAGTGTGAAGGAGACCTGCTCAGGCAGGTGGCTTAGGTGAAAGACTCTGGAGGTGCCAGGCCTCCAGAAAGGGGTGGGACAGTCTGAACTGGACCTGTGGGTGGCCAGTTCATGCAGGGTGTGTATGTATGAGCTTCAGATAGCATCTGTTTCCCCGGGTACTGGAAAGGTGAGGGCTGTCTCTGCCCCAGGTTCTCCATATCCTTCTCAGTTGAGGCCTACAGGGGGCTGGGAGGGGGGCAGGCAGGGATCTGCCCCCAGCTACACAATGACTTGGTGGTGGCAGCAGTGACTCCTGTTCCCTCCCCTTCCTCAGGCCCCACCCAACCTTGGGGACAGGAGACTCTGAGATCCCAGCCTCCGCGTGGCTCACTCATGTCCCCCTCTTCCCTGGTGTCCAGAGTCCCCCTGTTCAGAGCATCCACATCAAGGGCTAGCTCTTCACAGTGAAAAATAGTCTCCCTGCAGGCTTCTTGGAGCTGCTGGACTCCCTCAGTGCATTTAAACTACAATCTGCTCTCCTCCCCGGCTGTCCAACAGTACGTGAGGAGAGCCTGGGCCACCAGGTCTAGTCTTCAAAAGGAATCATAGGCTCACTCTGCTTCCTAGCCTCTGTTTCTCCTCTAGTGAAAATTGAGTTCTGAAGGAGTGGCTGCTACTGGTCATGCCCCAGGTCACTCAGTGCTGGGCTGTCCCAGCACTGTGAGGGGGGGCCCTCCTGACACCTTTCTCCTCTATGCACACAGGATGCAGCACTGGGCCCGGCGCCTGGAGCAAGAGATCGATGGCGTGATGCGGATTTTTGGGGGCGTCCAGCAGCTCCGTGAGGTAAGCCCTGGTACCCTTTGCTTTCTGCTCAGAGACCCTTTTCTGAGTGGGAGTGGGAGAAGGACTTCAGAAATAAGGAGTGAGGAAGGTTTGGCATGGTGGGACACTGCTGGGCCCGTGGGGGCAGGTAGGGAAATAACTAGAAAATCAGTGGCTCCTCTAGGTCTTGGCCTGCTCTTCCCAGTACTGAACAGTATCCAGTGAGCTCCGATGTTGGGGTGTTGGGCTTTCAGGTTTTCAGGTGGGTGAGGTCTGTGTTTGAGGCAGCGCCTGAGGCAGGAGGGCAGGCCCTGGAGGGTTCAGGATGCAGTTGTGCATGGAGGCTGAGGACTGTCCATGCAATGAGTGGGGTGGCCAGGCCAAACAACAGTGGAGAGCAGTGCTGGCTGCTCAAGGCGCTGTAGCAGGAGATGGGTTGAAAGCCTGTGCTTGGCAAGTTGAGGGATCAGGGCAGGAGGGGTGATTGATTAGGCACCAGCGACCACATTCATCCTCGGAGATTATGTTAATGTTTGAAATAGTGATGTGAAGAGCAGGCCATCCGTCACCCCCAGAAGGCTGCAAAATGTGTCGCTGTCAGGTTCCTGAGCCGTCGCTCTTTGTGTGGAGATGCAGAAGCTCTGAGAGCTGAGCTCTTGGAGTGCTTGGGGGGACTCCCAGGGACCTGTGGGACTTTGGGAGCTCGTTGCTAGAGGCTTGGGCCAGGACGCCTGACCAGAACCGAGCAGGGGATTAACAGGGTTCTTCTGCCGATGGTTGTCCTGGGAACAGCAGAGTAAACAGAGTTACTGTAGGTGGTTTAGCCAAGAGTCCAGGTCTTGACCCAGTGATTAGATATGCCTCTGTTTGTGTCATCCCTCTTGGTCAGGACTGGGATCAGCAGGTGTCACCTCTATGGGGAAGCTACCATGGGGTTTTGTCCTTGGTCCTTTCCCCCTGCTTGGCTTATAGCAGGCACTCAGGAAATAGGGGTGGCAGTGAGTATGTTGACACTGGCTGTGGATGTAGGACCGCTGGCACAAATGGGCCGATCAGGGGTGGCTAACAAGGTGGTAGCATGACAAGGAGAGAGAGTCCAGCTCTGAAGATCTCAGCCCCCAATTTGCTGGGTGTCCTCCCCGTAGTGGCCCAACCTCTCTGAACCTCCCAGCCCTGATTGCTGGGCTTGAATTGCAGTAACCCCCATCCCACTCTTCCTGTGAACTCTCAGTGACTCAGCCGTACTTGGAGGCCAGCAGAGCTTTCCAGAGAAGGCACTGTAGGAAAAGCTGTTCCAGAACAGAAGTGAATTTATGCTCAGGCATAGCACCCGGCACTAACTAGGTTCTAAGTGGGCACTGCCAAGTGTAGCCTTGTAGGTTAATGAAGAAATGATAGTTCCCTAGAATGTGTGCAAGGTGCCTTTCCAAGTTTTGTATTGTAACATAAGATGTACCCCACATAAGGAGTTAACTATGCACCTCCGGTCAAGAACCTTCCATGCTTCGAATTCTCAGTGTGAGGACATTATTTATTTTATAGTCATGGACAACTCAGACCCTGATAGTTTGCCAGCGAGAAAATAATGCACACGTTTCATGCATGCGATTTGGTTCTGTCTAAACCATTGAGCTCCCTGGCTGGTGAGAACCAGAGATAGGAGCCTAGCTCAGCACCCCTACTGTGTGCTCCTGGGAAAGTCCTGGACCCTCTCTGATTCTCATTCTTGGTCCATGGCATAGCTGGGAAGTCTGGCTAGAGGACAAGGTGGTGAGAATAGCAGTGGATAGGTTGACACAGATACACCCCCTTTTCTAGAAATATGAATTCCCCTTACTGATCATTTTCATTCGTAGGATGTGTTGATCATTTTCTTTCTGATGGGAATTGAGTGATTCCAGACACTTTCGTCAACGAGCACATCTTGCCCCGCCCCCACCTGGCCAGCCATAACCAAAGTCAGGCAGCCAGCTGTGGCAGACCTGAGACTTGGGATGGGACTCCTGTTCCAGGATGCTGCTCCCCCTCTGGTTGCACCTCTTGGAAGGGTGGGCAGGATGAACCTGGGGAAGTGAGGAGCTGGGCTAGAGCAGGGGCCATGCTTGGTGTAGCTGTGGCCAGCCTGGCCGCAGGCAGAGGAGTGCTGACCTGGTATTCCTGGCTGGCTCCTCCTGGCATCCCTCTCCCTACCGACGGGTGCCAGCTCTCCAGCAGCTCTCTGTCCTGCTCCAGTTTTTTCTCACCGCTACCTCAGCCTCTTACTTCCCGCTGACAGCTCTGGGCCTGCTTCTTGGCACTGGACACTCTGGCGAGGTGGGCGGCAGGGAAGCAGGTGAAGAATTCTAGAGGAAAAGGACAATCCCACGGGAGTGGGAGGCAGCCAGCCTCCCCACCCCCTACAGCCCATCCCAAATCTGACTGAGTCACCATGGCTCTCCTTCAAATGCATGTGAGAGGGCCCGTGTACCCAGCCTATGCCCAGCTCCGATGGGTCAGGAGGATGCTTGCAGCAGAGCCCTGACCCAACTGCAGATGCTCCCGGGGATCCTGGCACCAGCTCTGCCAAGCTGGCAGCCTCATTCCCCAGTGGCCTCCCCAGGTCTCCCTGAGCTGATTTCGTGCTACCCCCAAACACCCTACAGCCAGGGTGTCCTGCCATCTGGGCCCCCTTGGCCTTCTTCTGCTGCATGTCTGCCCTCTCCCCCTACCCTAGTCCTAGAGGCTGCCCCACTCCCAGAAGCTGGGCGCTGCAAGAGCTGGCAGCCTAAAGAGTCCAGAAACTGCAGACAGTGGCATTTGGGAGCATTTTCCTTGACTTGGCACTTTCTTCCTCCTGACCTCATCACAACATCGTGGGGGCATGGCTAGGTGCAGACTGGGGCCCACTTACAGGTTAGAAGCCATGGCACACCTAGGTGGGATGTGGGGGCTCTGTGAAGACCACATCATGTTTCCTCGTCTAAGCCCAGGTCCAGCACACAGTGGGAGCTCCTGCTGTGGCCTGGTTCTCACATGTCATTCCCACCCCCATGCTTAGCCAGACACTCCTAAGCCATTCCCGCCCTGGGTACCCCAGCCCCACCTCCCCCCAAGCCCTGGCCTACTCCTGATGTGAACAGGCCACGAAAGTGTGGACTGTATACTCTGCCCCCTCCAGAACCCCTGGAGGCTGATGATGGTCTCCCAAGCTCCTACTCTGCCCTCCTCCATCACCACCATATTGTCCCCATCCTCTGGGGCGAGGTGGGGGGGGGCGGTGCAGGGAAGAGCAGAGAGCATATGCTTGGGCTCTGAACTCATTTACATAATGAGGCTGATCAGGATGAATAATTCATCAGGTGCCTGGGGTGCATGGGGGAGGATGTGGAGATGGCTGGTCTCCCCACTTTGAAGACCAGGTCACTCTGACGGGTATAGCCAGGGACCTACTGACTTTTGACTGGGTGTCCAGGTAGAAGGGGAACAACTCTGGGGACCTTGTGGGAAAGCAAAGCTGGAGAGATTGTAGTCAGACATGAGGAAGCATCAGTGGCTCATCAGGTGTGTGTCATCCTGAGATGGGTTTCTGACCTGGGTGAGACACCTTCTTTGCAGAGTTTCTAAAGAAGGAAGTAAGAAGATCCTCTCTCTGGGGTGAGGGAGGGCTTCCTGACCAGAGCTGGGCTGGGAACTGAGACCTGGGATGATCATGCCTGGGGTCCACAGGCCATCCTCTGAGAAGTGTCAAGTCAAGTCTAGACCCATCGGGGCCTTTCTCATTCCACATCAACCCCTCCTGCCTCGCCTCCTGATTGGGGCAGAAATGGCTTAGAGCCCTGTCAACATCCCTGGCTGCTGCAGTTCCATGATGGCCTCAGCCTAGCTGCATGCTGCTGATTACTCCTGTAGTCCTTTCATATAAATGGGGAAATCAAGGTCCTGAGTGACAGTCTTCTCTAGCCAGTCCCATTCTGGAGCCCTGATAGGCCAATCTTAAGTAGTAGTGGGGATGGGGAGAAGCACCAAGCTAGAAGTGCAGGCCTGGGGCCTGCCTGGAGGAGCTACCCTGAGGCAGCCCCTCCCCTAAGCCATGGAGCTACATCCACAGAAAATAGGACCCTGGGACTCAGATCCCTAACCAAATCTCCTGCTCCCCTCCCCACTGCTGTGCTTCTCTGGACTGTCATGGTGATTCAGACCAATGGCATCCATGTGTCCTCACTTCTCTGGGTAGCCAGGAATGGCATTTTTGAACCAGTGACGGTGCCACAGTCCCAGCCCAACTTGTCTGCCCCTGGCCATCCCTGTACCCCGTCTGCTCACTGCTCCCTGGGAATGTGTAATTAATATTTGCGGAGTGCCACATCTGGAGCTGGCTCCTGGCAAGGACCAAAGTCTGGCCACATCAAGAGTGCCTTTCCTGAGGGGCTCAGCAAAGTGGAAACAGGGCCCCTTCTTAGGTGCCTTTGAGACATGCCTCCTGCTGTTTCTCCAACTCTCCCCACTGACTGGTACCACCAATTCCTGAAACTCATGCATACTCACATACTGGTTTGGGGGCGCTGGCCAAGGCTGTTGTTGGCCTCCACTGGGGAGGGTCCTCTCTGGGCTTCTGGGCATTCAGGTGGGGTTAGCGCTGTCCAAAAGCGCCAGGGAAGCTCAGAGCCCCAGAGGGAGCTGAGGCAGAAGAGAAAGAAGGAAGCTGGGGTAGGGGGAGGTGCCAGGGAACAGAACAGCCCCTGGAGGGTCAGGAAAGGGGAACTCAAGTGATTGTGACCCCCAGACCCCGTAGTTGGTCTTTCTGTCAGAGCACCATGGTTCACATGTGCCCCGAGAGTCAGGCCTGCAGCTCCTTGGCCAGGCGGACCCCTACCCCCAACCCCTTCCCTCATCTTGGGGACCAGCACAGGTCAGAGTCAAGTGAGGGGTGGTGAGGGAGCCCCACCCAGGCTCATCATAACCTCTCCTCAAGGCTTCCAGAAGCTTCAGTCCTAGGGGCTCTGCTCTTGCTCCTCACAAAGCCGACACCCGTCCTCCAGCCACCTCCTAGTGAGTCCCAATGGAGCCCTCCTCTCTCCTGGTGAAGATGATCAGGATGTGGGGTGCGTCCGGGTGGAGGTGGGGGGGGCGCGAGTGTGAAATATGCCGCTGGGTAGGGATTGCTGCCACTCGCCTCCCTAAAAACCCACATATATTATTCTTTAATGGAAAGTTAATTGTCTTATTATTCCCTCCATATGGTCCTCTTGCTCGGCACCCAGCGGGGATGCATGGGGCTGAGGAGGGGCTCCTGGGAGGGCGTCTGAAACATGGTGAGGCTGCCACTTGAGCATAATTGGATACACAGAGGCAGATGCATGGAAGCCTGGCCGAAGCCTGCCTGGACCCCCTCTCTGTCTCCCCAGCGCAGGCTCCCCACTTCTTTTCCTTCCAGGCCTGTCCTGGGGGGGTGGTGCCTCTTCTGCCCCCTCCCCCCACTTAAGGTCTGGGATGCTCTCTTCTGAGTACTGTGTGGTGAGAGAGGGAGCCTGTGTATCCTCCTGCCTGCCCCCTCCCCCCACACTCTCCTTTGTCGCCTACAGGAGAAAATTCCATTTTTGAAGCTTTTCAAAAGCCATTTAATCTGTGGCAGGAACTCCTGCCTGAGGGCCAGCTGACTGGCTTGGGTCTCCGGCACCCCTTCCACACACCCTCCCATCAGAGAAGGGGTGCAGGGAGGTCAGTGTGGGGGAAGGGCTGCCCTGAGACACTTTGCCCAGGGGCCCTGGCTTATAGTTGGCCATCCCTTCCATGGGGACCAGCTGCTAGAGCCTCCCCCACCCCAAGGGCTCCTCTAGGACTGCTAAGGCTGGGCCAGTACCCTTCTCAGCCCCTGTCTTCTCCCAGGCCTCTCCTCTTCCTACTCCCCACAGAGTGTGAGGATGTTAGGTCAGAAAGACCTCACAGCAGGTGGAGGATGCCGTGACAGAAAGGCCCCCAGAAGGGCCTGAGTCGGTGGTTGCCTCCGTGGCCAATTCAGAGCCTCTTGCTCCTGGAGTCTTAGAGGGGGAGGCTGGAGCACGGAGCCCTGCTAGGAGGCTTCTGGAGTTCTGGCACAGTCTTAGTGAGGAGCTGCTGCCCAGGTGCCTGTGGAGGTCGTGGGTGTGGTGGGGACAGGTCTATGGGAGAGGCCTCTCTGGGTGGGATCAGCAGACCCATGGCTGGTGGTACAGGCATGGGAGAGTGACCATCAGCTTCCAGGTTGTGTCAAGAGGTCACTGTGGGGCCACATCCGAGGTCAGTTCCAGAGGATAGGGACCAGCTCAGATCTGGAGAAGAGAGTTGTGCATTCCTAAGGTGAGACCTGCCTGAGGTCCTGCAGCTGGTAAGTGGCAGAACTGGAGCTTGAACATGGAACCTGTGCCATGGGCAGCAACCCTGTGGTGGGTGGTGGTGGAAAGACTGGAGAGGGCAGGAATGGCGGGGCTGGGTCTTCCCACACTGAGGGACCCGGGGCCTGTTGTCCTGCCCCTCTAAATCTTGCTTCCCCCATTCGTGAAATAGGAACCCGAGTGCCTCTATTCTCATGGGAGATGAGAGGATCTTAAGGGACCAGGGACAAGGAAAGGCTGCAAACAGAGTCCTGCAAATGTGGGGTTACCTTTATGCACCCCCCCCCCATCTATCAGATGCTTCCCCTTCTAGGAATTGGTCACAGTTTGGGGAAGTTCAGATGCCCAATGTGTCCCCGTTGCTTGTCTCAGCCCAGGAATTTGGAAATCTGTTTTCTCCTCCCTGCTGCGAGTCTGTTCTAGCTGCTATAGCAGAATACCATAGACGGGTGGCTTATAAACAACAGAATGTATTTTTAATGGTTCTGGAGGCTGAAATTCCAATATCAGGGTGTCAACAGATTTGGTGTCTGGTGAAGGCCCACTTCATGGTTCGTAGACTTCATGGTTCGTAGACAGCTCTCTTCTTGCCATGTCCTCACATGGTGGAAGGGTGAAGGATCTTTCTGGGGTCTGTAATAAGGACACTAATCCCATTTACAAGGGCTCTGCCCTTATGACCTAATCACTTCCCATAGAGCCCACCTCCAGATACCATCATGTTGAGATTAGGTTGCAACATATGGATTTGGGGGCAACACAAATATTCAGTCTTTAGCACTGGCTGACCATGACATCTTTTGGGAACCTTACAGGGAGAGGCACAAAAGCCACCAGGGCTTGAAGAAACAGGGCCTATGGGCCAGGGAAGGGTGAGTGGTTTCTTGGGCCAGGAACCTAGGGAGGCAGCTGCAGAGGCATCCCTAGGGAGGAGGCCGGCAGAAGTGAAGGGAAGGTCCCCTATACCCCAGAAGAGGCCTGTGTGTCGGTTTCTCAAATCAGTCAGCCAGTTGGCAGCTTGTCTCCAGGCCTGGTGGACTGGGCATGGGGCTTGGCTGGCAGTAGAGTAGAGGTGGTAGGAAACCACTGATCTCTGGGCCAGCCCCAGGTACTGGCACTGGGGATAGGGTGGTGGGTCAGGAAATGGTGTGGCCAAGGCCAGGGCTGAGGATCATGGGTTCTTGATCCTCAGCTCCAGGGATGTGTGGAAGATTCTCTGATCAGGGCCCCTCAGTTTATTTTTTTATTTTTATTTTTTAAACTTAATTAAGTCATCTCTACAGCCAGCACGGGGCTCAAACCCACAACTCCAGTTGCATGCTCCTCCAGCTGAGCCAGCCAGGCATGAGGTCCCTCAGCTTAAAGAAGAGACGATCTCAGAAGCATGGTCAGAACCTCACCAGGCAGACAGAGTGCCTCTGTGTGGAAGTTTGGGTTGAGAACCTATGGCTTTACACAATACTCCTTTCCTGAAGTGGATGCCCCACAATCCTTCCATCTTGGGAGTCTAAGATGTTTGTCTGCTAGACTTTCCTAATGCAAGACACCCTCACTCCCCGTCCCACACACACAGTAAGACTGTTCTGGTGAATACCCTAGCTCTCTCCTGGGGTCCCCAGACATGCTGGCCTTGTAGCCAGGACAGCTGGGGGTCAGCTCCGATGGGGGCTCATATTTGCAGATTGTTGAGAAGAGGCCAGGATCTGCTTCCCTCCCCGCTGGCCTCTGCAGTCACCTCGGGAGAGCAATGGGGCTGCATGTCCAGAGCCAGGAGCTGGTGTGGATGATCAGGAGTGGGAGATGGGGGATGGGGGTAGAGAACCGAATGGGTTTCCATGCTGGGCCCCTGGGGATGGCTGACCCGATCTGCATTCCTCCCTGCTCCTCTACGCCCATGCATTGCTGGATCGGTGGCAGCCACGGGGACACTTGCCTGAGATTTGTGGAGCCCCGAGCATTTGGCAGAGGCAGAGAAGTAATTGGTTCTGACAAACCACAGCCGGCCCCAGGGGCAGCATGAGCAGCATTTACCACGACCAGGCAGGAGACGCAGGCTCAGCCTGGCCTCCCTCCACCTTCTCTGAGCATGGCTCTCCAGTCCTTGTGAGCAAAGATCTAGAGTTTGGAGAAGGTTATAGAGCCTTAAACCTCCTGTCTTTCACATACCTCTCTCCTGGCCCTGGGACCTGGTTCACATACCTCTCTCCGGACTCTGCAGGGCAGCTAGCTGGCTACTTGTATGTGTGGGTGGAGGCAGGGGGTAGATCCTGGACAGACTCCTCAGACCCCTCCTTGTCCATCCTTGGATTCTTATGAATCAGGGAACCCTAAGGCTCGAGCATCCTGGGGTCAGAGTGTGGGATCGGGGGCTGGGCCCCACCTAAGAGGATGTGCAGTCTGGGTGGAGAAGTAGGCTGCACACGCATGGGATGCACATATACACACATGCCTGCAGTGTACAGATATGCATCTGTGTGCCCACAGGCTGGCATGGAGTAGGTGTTAGCTAGTAACTGCTCGATGGATAAACAAAGTGGCAGGCATCTGAGGACTGAGAGGGGGAAGTCCAGGGCTCTGACTGTCCCACAGGACCATGGGAACCATTCAGCCCCACATGGGGAAACAGACCCTGCATCAAGATAGACCTTCAGTGCCAGATGCCCCCAGACAGGTAGGCTGACATGGGGTCTGCCAGGCTTGGTCCCCCTATGTGAGGGAATGGAAGGTGTGGGGGCCGTGAAAAAGGGCTCAAGAGAAGAGCCAGCTGCAAGATGTGTTGGCACCCAGATATCAGGCTGGGGTGGGAGATGATGGGCTGTTCCCAGAGTGACTTAAAGGCCTGGCCAAGGTGTGTGGCCTGGGCAGGGGGAGCAGTGAGCCTTTGGGCCACCCAGCCATTGCTGTGCCTGCCCCGTTCCCACTAGACATCCTAGCTTCTCTCTCTAGTCCACTTGCCACTCTCCTCACTTACCCCCATCCCCTCTGGGTCTGACCCCAGTTTTAAACCCAACTCACAGCTCCCTCCCTCAGGAAGCCCTCCAGGTTGGGGCTGAGGCCAGTGATGTCTGGTGTCCCCACTCCCTTCTGCTTTTGCATCCTTTGGGTACACAGAGAAGACAGGAGCTGCCAGGAGCCTCTGATGGGCATTATATGGGGTAGGGAGATCATGACCAGAAAGCAGGGTCATGCCCAGGCCTCCCCAGAGTCCACCTGCACAGGGCAGTCAGACCTAGAAGGCAGGCAGCCCCCTGTGATTGATTCTTGGTCCCTCGACTCACTGGGAGACACCTCTCTGACCTATAGAGGTTTGTGTAAGGTGGAGTGTGACTGACCACGTGTGGGAGAGGACAGGAGCGTGATGCTGCATGTGGGATGTGAGTATGTGCACGCACAGAAGAGAACCCACAAACCTGCATGTGTGCTGTGTGTGGGGGCGTGAGCAGGTATGCACGTGCATGTGCTCAGGAAAGCATGTGTGCTTCATGGGGGGTGTGACCAGGCAAGTGTGCATATGCACGCATGTGTATATGGCTGAGCTCTGTATGGAGGTGGGAGCAGGCATGCTTACAGAGCAGGGTGGGCCTGCGAGGAGGCAGGTGCCAGGAGCTCTGTGTCACCCGAGCAGGCGAGAACTACTTAACTGGTTAATTAGTGAAGCTGAGAAATCTCATCTGTGGGTGAGGAGCTCACATTCATGCACACACCATGTTCCCATGTATGGGACACATCCCCCCAAGTTACTCTGCCTGCCGCTGTGCTCAGCAGCCCTGCAGGGGGGACAAGGTGCTGGTCGGCTATGGATCTGTGTCCTCACACCCATGTGTGTCTGCATCCTGGGATGGGTGTTGAACCAAGTGGTCCCACTTTGGAGAGCACAGGCCTGTGCAGGCAGTCCTCAGTCCAGTGCTCAGAGAGGCTGGGTGGTGAGGCCACCAGGACATTGTTCCCATTTCACAGATGACAGAGCTGTGGCCATGTGCAGGAGCCTCCTTCCTAGGTCTTGGGCATCCTGGTGAGGGAGAGTAGCCCTTCCTTCCCTGGACGGAAGCGTTACTTTCTGGAGATGGCCAAACAGTTTGGGTGTCTACGGGCTTCGAGCAGAGCTTGAGCTTCCTGGACAGGAAGCCCAGGACAGACCTCTCCCACTTACACCCACCAGGTACCTTGTCACCAGCCAGCTTCCTGCATATGCCCTGTAGGCAGACCCTGGGCCTGATCCCCACCCCCCAGAAGCCTGCTGAACACCTCCCCTCTCCTGTCCGCCCCCCCCCCCCCCATGCATCCCAGCTCCTACGGCCCCATGTATCTCCCCTTGTGCGTGACGGTGGCTGCCCCTGTTCTGAATGCTCCACTCAAATGCAGCTCCTGAGACACTAATGCCGTTTGTTGGTCTTGACAACAAATTGTCCTGGATGACAATTCCCCACTTTCCTGCTGCCCCCAGACTCCCAGGCTCCGCTGCTGCCTGCCTCATCTTCGTGCAGGAAGACCCGGAACCTGGGTCAAGTGGCAGCCACTTGCCTCTTGATCAGGTGTTGACGGAGGAGCCTTCATTATGCTCCATCTACAGGCACAGAATAAATTGGTGTGCAGTGAATTTATTCTTTTTAAAGAGGGACTTTCACACTGGGGAAAACTTTTTAAAAGAACATTTATATAAAAAGCAATTACCATGCCAGTAATTTTTATGTATTCTCCCCCTTCCATCTCTGCCTTTGTGTTTGAATGTGACCGCCTCCTGGGCAGCTGCAGCCTAGCTCCCTGGCCTCCGGCTACAGCTTCCCGCCTGCTGGAGTACCTCCTCCTCCGGGAAGGCTCCGGATGCAGGGCTCAGGCCCAGCAGGAGTGCAGACTCCAGAGTACGGCTGGGTGGATTTATGTTCAAAACTCAGGTGCTTTGGAAATTTCCTCTTGCATGCATCTGTGTCCCAAGGTTGCTATATGTCCAGGGCTGGGGAGGCCCTTCCCTCTTGGTGGCACTGAGCACTTAAAGGTACCTGCTTCCCAGCAGCCTCACGGCCAGTCCGTGATGGGGGAGGTGGTGGTGTGGGAACAGGTATTTTCCCTCCCAAGGAGCCACTAACGGGCACCCTGCTTCCCCAGCCATTATTGCTCTCACACTCGATGCATTATGTAAATTGTCTCCGTTGCTAAGTGGTGGAGGAACTACTCAGGGGGAACGGAGGTCTGGAGCCTTTGGGGGGGGGGGGGGGGAAGGCAGGAGACTGGCCCTGAGAACTCACTGTTCCACATCAACGGGGTCTGGTAGCCTCCCAGCTCAGACTAGGACTCCCAGGGCTTGCACACTGTCACCCCCTCAGATACAGCTTTTTGAGGGCTGTGGCTGTACCCATAGCAGATTGGGGCTTCCAGGAGGCCAGGGGGCTCTCTCATTGGACAGGACCGTCAGACTGGGTCTTTGCCTCTCACCTCAAACTGTCTCCCAGAGTAGGTACTTCTGCCACCTGCACGAGTCTCACCAACAGCATATATACCCATAGAACCTCCTTAGAAACCCTGGGCAGAGGGATGCCCGGGTGGGTCTGTCAGTTAAGCGTCCAACTTTGGCTCAGGACATGGTCTCATGGTTCATGAGTTCCAGCCCTACATTGGGCTTCATGTTGACAGTGCAGAACCTGCTTGGAATTATCTCTCCTTCTCTTTCTGCTGCTCCCCGCTCTCAAAATAAATAAATAAACTTAAAAAAAAAAAGATGGGGCACCTGGGTGTTTCAGTCAGTTAAACATCCGACTCTTGGTTTTGGCTCAGGTCATGATCTCATGGATTCGTGAGTTCAAGCCCCACATTGGGTTCTACGCTGACAGTGCAGGGATTCTGTCTCTCTCCCTCTCTCTCTGCTCCTCCCCTGCTTGTTCTCTCTCTCTCTCTCTCTCTCTCAAAATAAATAAATAAACTTAAAAGAAAGGAAGGAAGGAAGGAAGGAAGGAAGGAAGGAAGGAAGGAACCCTTGGCAGAGCTGGGAAAGGTGTTGTCTATCCATGGGGCTGGGAGAGCCACCACCTGTCCCCTGGGGACCCTGGAGCTCCTTTTCCATGCAGTGACGCACAATGAGGCACATAAGGGTCTTGAAGGCTCCTGGGAAGGACAAGGCCTGAGTGACAAAGGGGCTCTCCCATGGTGCTTACCTGGCTTGCAATCTTCCTTTTTGAGACCCAGACCAGGGGTCTGGGTCCAATGTCTGGTTCTCTGTTCCCTGAGGGCTCCAGATTTCCTCCAGCTGAGCCCAACTCTCATCTGAGCTTATGCTTTGTGTGAAGCTCCTCTTTGCAGGTCTCACACTCGTCCCCCCTCCCTCCCTGGGACCGAGGGGCCCCTGGGGTGGACATTCGTCTAGTGCAAGGAGGCCGCTGGGTTGAAGGGCTGCAGGTTTTTGCATTTTCCAGGAAATTACATGAGGAGTTGGGATCCCGGGGAGTGGGTGAGAGTTTGCACAGACATTTGTGGCTTACCCAGCCCCACTTTTCAGGCAGTCCCTTCCCTCCTCAGCCCTCCCCAAGCATGGCTGCCTGTGAGTCTGGCACAGGTTTAAGTAGAGGTCGGTGCAGAGGTAATGACTACACCCATGGCTGCACCGTGTGGAAGATGTGGAGCTTCCTCTCCCCACCTGGTACCATCCCCCACTCTGGGCTGCTGTCCCTCAGCTTGCTTTCTGATTACCCCCAACTTTGGGGAAAGGTAGAAGTGGGGATGAGGGGTCACCCAGACCAGGGTCACTACTACTGAGTTGATGTTTTGGCCTAAGGAGCCAGGTCTGTGTACTCAGCTGGTCAGGGAACTGAAACCTCGAACCCCCTTCATTTGCAGTGAGAGTAAACAGAGGTGGTGGTGATGTCAACAGAGCGCAACATCAGCTCTGCCCTTTGGGGTCTCCTGGCTGCGGGCCAGAGGTGGGAGTCAAAGCAGTCCATCTCCTGCCTCTGACTCCTCTGCCTACATTATTCTTTTTCCTTTCTTCCTTCTCCCACATTCCCCTCCTTTCTCCCTTTATTAATTTTTTTTTCTTATTCTTACATTTCTATATGGATTTTTAAAGTCAGGGTTTTAAAATCAGTGTCAGGGGCGCCTGGGTGGCGCAGTCGGTTAAGCGTCCGACTTCAGCCAGGTCACAATCTCGCGGTCCGTGAGTTCGAGCCCCGCGTCGGGCTCTGGGCTGATGGCTCAGAGCCTGGAGCCTGTTTCCGATTCTGTGTCTCCCTCTCTCTCTGCCCCTCCCCCGTTCATGCTCTGTCTCTCTCTGTCCCCAAAAAATAAGTAAAACGTTGAAAAAAAAATTTTTTTTAAATAAAAAAATAAAAAAATAAAATCAGTGTCATATACGCACATAGTATAAAGCCATGGTTTTAACAGGCATGTTGTGTTAGGAGCACAGCAGCCCCCTCCTCTCCATTTCCAACTCCCCAGAGGCTGTCACTTTCTAATCTCAGAACTCCGTATCTCTAAATGACATACTTATGTCACTACTTCACGATTGCTCAGTTTTAGGCATTATCCACGGACACGCACTAGGGAAGAGGAGGACGTAGCTCGGAGAGCTACGTCCTCCTCTCCCCTTCTTCACCTCTTCCCCACGCACAGTCCTATCCTTCACCCTCCCAACACCATCACACCGTGATGTGGGTGGGGTTGGACTCAGTGTTGACATTGTCCTGACTTGGGCAGATGCTATTCAGAACTGTAACTCATAGTACACACTTTTGGGTACAATTTTTACATTTTTTCCCTGCAGATAACAACTGTCTGGTGTCTGCTTAGTTTTCTGTGAACCTTTGCTCATGCTGCCCCAAACCCCCTGCTCTTCTCTCTGACCTCCTGTCATACATGCAGATCCACCTGGGATTCTGTCCAGTAAACTGCCCCAGGAAGTCTTACCTGGAGCCCCCTACTTGCTCCCGCGAACACAGCCTGTGGCTCAGACTGTGCCTGGGATCTCCCTCCCCTCTCATCTGGGTTGGAATCCCTGTTTCCTGGATACCATGGGCTCCACTTCCTTGGTTTCTGATTTTCTCCCTTGTTTGGGTAGAGGACATTTTCAGTTGACTTCTTGAGGGAAGGTACGCGGGAGCTAGACTTTTGAGACTTCCATGTCTCAGAAAGCCTGCCCTCTCCCCCACACTTGGCAGACATTTTAGTTGGGTGTGTAAGTCCAGTGTGGAAACTATTTGCCTCAGAATTCCTAAGGCAGTGCTCCATTCCTTCCAGCTTTTTGAGTTGCTCTGGAGAGGTCCAAAGTTCATTCACATTCCCGGTCCTTTGTACATGGGCTGATCTTTATCTCTAGAAACTTTCTCCCCTGTGCCCAGCGTTCAGAAATTCCACACTGATACACCTTAGTGGGGTTTATTTTCACTCTTTACCATTCAGTGAACGCTTCAAGCTGGACACTCATGTCCTTCAGTTCTGGGAAGTTTTCTTGAATGATTTCTTTGCCTAATATTTTCTGTTCTCTTTCTAGAACCTTTAACTCAGACTTTTTCTTTTTTTTTCTCTTTTCTCTCCAATTTTCCATTGTGTTTTTTTATCAGGAGGTTCTTAATTTTATCTTCCATCCTTTCTATCAAGTTTTACATTTTGTTACCCTGTTTTTAATTTCCAGGATCTCTCTTTGATCCTTTGAAAAAATAACATCTATCTCTTGTTTCATTGTTGCGACAATGCCTGTTTGCTCTCTGAGGATGATAGTATTATAGCTTAAAAAACAAAAACAAACAAACAAACAAACAAACAAAAAACTCCTTTGGGGACCCTGGCTGGCTTAGTTGGTAGACTATGCAACGCTTGATCTCAGGGTCATGAGTTCAAGCCCCATATTGGGCATGGAGCCTACTTAAAAAACAAAACAAAAACCCAACTCCTTTGTTTTGAGGTAATTTTAGACTTACAGAGAGGTTGACAAAATAGCATAGAAATTTCCTGACCCTTCACCCAATTTCCCCATCTTGTATAACCATAATGCAAGTATCAAAGCTAAGGAGAAATTGACACTGGTACCTTATTACTAACCAAAGTGAAGACTGTATTTGAATTTCACCAGTTTTTTCTGAATTTGTCTTAACATTTTTATTCATTTTTTTGAGAGACAGAGAGAAACAGAGCATGAGCAAAGGAGGGGCAGAGAGAGGAGACACAGAATCTGAAGCAGGCTCCAGGCTCCGAGCTGTCAGTACAGAGCCTGACGCAGGGCTTGAATCCATGGACCGTGAGATCATGACCTGAGCCAAACTGGGCCACTTAACTGACTGAGGCACCCAGGTGCCCCTTTAATGTTTTTATTTTATTTTGGGGAGAGAGAGAGAGAGAGCGCGCGCATGCGCACACGAGTATGAGTCGGGGAGGGGCAGAGAGAGAGGGAGACACAGAATCTGAAGCAGGCTCCAGGCTCTGGGCTGTCAGCACAGAGCCCAACGCGGGGCTTGAACTCATAAACCGTGAGATCATGACCTGAGCTGAAGTTGGAGGCTGAGCCAACTGAGCCACCCAGGTGCCCCGAATTTCACCAGTTTTTATACTAACGTCATTTTTCTCTACCAGGATTCCACATTGCATTTAGTTGCTCCTCCAGTCTGTGACAGTTTCTGTGTCTTGGTCTTTCATGATCTTGACACTTTTTAAAAAGTACTGGTCAGGGGCACCTTGGTGGCTCAGTTGGTTAAGTGTCTGACTTTGGCTCAGGCCGTGATCTCATGGTTTATGAGCTTGAGCACCATGTCGGGTTCCATGCGGACAGCTCAGAGACTGGAGCCTGCTTCGGATTCTGTGTCTCCCTCTCTGTATCTCTGCCCCATCCCCCCTCATGCTCTGTCTCTCGAGAATGAATAAACATTTAAAAAAAATTTTTTTTAAATACTGGTCAGTTATTTTTGTTTAATATCCTTCAATTTGTGTTTGATGTTTTCCTGTGAGTAGATTGAGGTTATGCATTTTTAGGAACAACACCATAGAAATGATGTGTCCTTCTTAGCATATCACATTAGGGAGTACATGATGTCAGTATGCCTTATTATTGGTGATGTTAATTTTGATTACTTGGTTAAGATGGTGTCTGCTTGCTTCCTCCACTGCTTGTCTTACTTGTTTATTCAATTATTTATTTATATCAGTGTCGACTCATGACTCCTTATTCTGTAGGTTATAATTCACGATTGTCATTGTTTCTTTTCTTGCTCATTCCAGCTTTGGCCATTTGAGCTCTTCTATGTTGGCTCCTTTGCCCCTCTGACATACTCTTACCCTTATTTGAATACTTCCTTACTTTCTGTTACCACAAAGATCCTCCAGGCTCATCTTGTATTTTCCCTGGAATCAGCCACTTCTCCAAGGAGTTCTGGTTCTGTTCATTGGCAAGCGGTAAAGATCTGTGTGCCAAGTGTGCTCCTTGCTACTGGGGTGTTACTGCTTCCAGGCCCTCTCATGATCAGAACTGGGGAAATATATGTGCGTCTGCTACCCATGTGTACACACATACCTATGATTACATCTTTATCTATCTGTGTGTATATTCAGAACTATGAATCTATACCAAAACTTCTGACTCCAATCCAGTGCAACGAGGTTCATTCGAGTCTTCCTCCTTTCCTCTTTGTGACTTCCATCTCCAACAGTGAGAAACCAAGTTCTTGTTATCAATAATATATTTACTTATTTATTCAACCCTAGCATACACAACTTATGGTTCCTTCTGTAGCCCAGGTTCCTTCAGGAGCTTTTTGTTTGTTTTGGTCCCTGCCTCCTATGTGCCTGTGTCCCCTCTGTGTTTTAGGGTTTCACCTGGTCTACTCATATTTAAGCTAACAGATGAGTTTATGTGATAGGAGCTGAGAAGTGGGGCTCACAATCCTCTGAGTTTCAAGTCAAACCACCACCAGAGAGTGGGGGCACTGAATGTGGGGGTGACATCCAGGCACGGGGGGGTTGGGTGGGGGGTTCATGGGATTTGATTTCATTGTGGGTGATCTGGCCAAATGGCCCTTCTGGGCTGTAGGTTCCCAGGGAAGTTTCATTCAGCCTCCCATTTGGGGTTTCAGGTCTTGTTCTTTGGGGTTCCCCAACATTAACCTACTGCCAGCACAGGAGAGCCTCCCAGAGCCTGCTGAGTCCATCACCACGGTCCATGGTCCATCTGCTTCCAGCTTCCAAATGTTGTTTCTAGCACCTCCTGAATGTTTTCTTTGACTCATGGGTTTTTGCCATTTTGAATAACCCTTTCCTGTGGTTTCAGGAAGTTTTGAGAAAGAATAGAAGTTCAGTCCCCTAGGCACCACTTGCTGTCATGCTCTTATAGCAGCTGAGACCGTAATTACCATTTAGTGAAATCCATGCAGGGCCCTGGCCAGTGAATGGATAAGCAGGAGGTTTTCTGTGGCTGAGGGAGGCGGCAGGCAGGCTGGCCTCTTGACCTCCCTCTCACTGCCCCTTATCCTCCACATGAGCCCTGTTTCCTGTCCTGGACTCCAGAGAACACAGTTTGAGAACTGCTCCCCTGTGCCTGGGAGTGCATCGGGCCCAGGGTTTGGCTTGGGGTTAGCATCAGGGAGCAGAGGAGGGGATTTAGGGAGAAGGCAGGGAGGCAGGGGGCTCAATAGGGAACCTAAGCAGCCTGGTTCTCTCCTTATGACCAGGTGCCCCTCATTCCAAGCCTCAGTTCCCCCATCTATGCAGTAGGAAGCCCCAGCTAGCCTGGCTTACATAGTCAGCAGTGGGGAAGGGCTTTGTGGATAAAGTTCTGCCTTGATTGACAGCGTGCCAGCTATTCCCTGGATACCCGCCCCCCCCCCTCCGCCCCAGCACCTTCTTTGTGCCCAGGTAGGGTTACCTAGGGCTTCCATGACCAGGGCAGGGCATTACCCTGACCTTGGCTGAGGGCTGAGGGCTCATCCCGTGATGCAGCTCCCAAAGATTCAGGCTGTTCTAAGTGAAAGTCCTCTCTTGAGCTCAGCCCCACGTCTCCAAGCTCCCCAGGGCCATGCCCTTGCCCTGCCTGTTCCATCTGCTTGTGGTGCCTTTCTTAGTCCCCACTGGCACCTGTTTAAATCGAGCTTCTCCTGAAGCTGGGTGAGTGATCCACCTCGGGGGTGGTCAGATCCAAAGAAGCCCCTCACAATCAGGTGACCTGAGCCCCAGCTTCCTATCTGTGAAAAAGAGAGTGTTGTCTCTGCCCTCGGGGTCATGTTGAGATGAGAAGATGTGGAGTTGCTGCAGGTGACAGAACCAAGCCCTGTGTGCGCTGAGGTAGCAACAGAGGAATGTGGAGTTGTGGGGGCAAGAGCTGGACTAGGGACCAAAGGCTGGGCAGGGAGAGGCAAAGACTGGGCTGGGCTGGAGGCAAGGGACTAGACCCAGGCCAATGGCTGGAGCAGGAAGCAAGGACTGGGTGTGAGGACAGCTGGCCAGTGTACCAGGGGGCCAAGGGGTGGACTGGGCAGCCAGGGCAGTGGGGAGATGGAGCTACCTTCCTCCACCCTATGGATAGGGCTGGGCAGTGCAGCGTCTTCTAGAAGCAGGCCCGCAGGCTATTTTTGAAAAGCTCGGAGTGAGGTTATGGAGTAATTTTTTGCAGCTGCTGGTTACCAGGAAAGATATTTTATGAAAGGAGGTCTCAGTTCCAACTTCCCTGATGGCATTTCGGGAGGTTGGGCAAGCTGGACCACCCGCCAGAGCCCCATGTATTGCTTTATGTCCTGGCTTCAGTCTCTGAAGGGTGGGGGAAGGGGACAGAAGGCATTTCTGAACTCTGAAGAGACTGCAGCATTCTCGGGGAGCCCGTGAAGAGCATCGCAAAGGGCATGGGACTGGATTGGAGACCAGGTCCTGGCAAGGGCAAGTGGACAAAGTGGAGACGTAGGGCTGAGTAAGGAGGGTCAAGAGAGTGTGCCGGGCAGGCCTGGGGGGGCACAGAGTTGCTGCCGGGCTCTCAGTCCCTCAGATCCACTTGGCCCATCTCTGAGGAAACCGAGGCCCAGAGAGGACAGGGATAGGCTCTCCACCACACAGCAGGGTGGTCACAGAGCTGCGGCCATAACACAGGTGTGCAGACCCCATCCTCGGCCAGTGGGTAAAAATGGTGAAATTACAATGTCACTCCAGCCACAATAGGCAAGACGCGTCTGTGTGATAGATCCATACCAATAGACCTGTGCCCCCTGAATGTGTAAGACTCTCCCATTCCCCATCCTACCAGCCTTTGCCACTTCTTGCCCTGGGCAGCTTTTGTGTCTCAGGAACCATCAATGGAGACTCAGGCTTGATGCTAATTAAAAGCCACCAGCCTCCTTTCTGCAGAGGCTGAACCCCTCCTCCCTTAGCACACAGCCCAGGCTGTCTAGTGGCAAGACCTGAATTCTCTATTATTTCCAGCCTTGGGCAAGTGACTCCACCTCTCTGTGCCTGTTTCCTCATCTGTAAAGCAGGGATCACTCCTTGTCCTGCCTCCTGGGGTGTCACAAGGCTTAAAGGACACATATCATACATGTAACTTGGTCCCGGCTGCAGACACTAGGAGCCTTGAATGATGGGCAAGAGCTGCCTCCCTCAGATTGGGGGAGGGGGATCACAGGCTGCTGCCCAGGGGTTGGGCAGAAGTTTATGATGGTTGGCAGTGGGGACAGGCCTGGACAGAGGGGGGCAGAGCATGGTGAGGATCGGCGGGGGGAGCACGCAGGCCCGAGTGTCTGTTTTGCTGATTGCTCCTTTTGCTTTCAAGGAGATTAAACTATTTTTAGTCTGCGCCACTGCTAGTGAGACGCCGGAGGAAGCCTTTCCATCGCCGAGATTTTCTAGAAGCTGCCAAGTGTGGTCTTCAATTCGATTCTGGGAGCCTCCTCAAGCAGGCGGGAGGGGATGTCACCATCTAGGGGTTGTGGGGACAGGCTGGTGTGTGGTTGCTTCCCGTGGTCCTTGCCGGGCTGGCCTCTGGAGCTGCGCAGCCCTGGACTGCGGAGAGGAGTAATCTGATGCGCCCGATGTTTGTAACGCTGTGTTTAAAAAAAGTAATTTATTTTCTAATTATTCCTTGTCTTGCATAACCGTGCATCGCCAAAGTGTCGCTATTTAAAATATTTATCTCTCCACGCCGCAGGAGCAGCTCTGGAGCGTGGAGGGGGAAGAAATAAAAGTCCGCGTGCTGGTCGCAGGCATATTACTTTGACTCGTCCTGGCGGCTTTGACGTCTCCCTGTAAATACATTTATTTTTCATTAGGATGTTTCTGAGCTTGTGGCCCCCAGAGAGCCAGAGTGATTACACTCTTCATCTGTGAGAGATGCAATAGCGAGGTGCTCGTGGAATGAGCTCTGCCAAACGCGTCCTGCGCTTGCTTGTCTGTGCCAGGGCAAGGGTCCAAGCGTGTGTGGCCTGGGGTGTACGTGTGCAGTGGGCATGCAGCTCTGGGCTTCACTGAGCTGGGTGGGCCACATGGCCAGGGACTTTGGCTTTTGGTTAGATGGGAAACTGAGGCCCAGAGAGAGTCTGCTTCAGAATGGAATCAGCCTCACTGGCAAAGTGGGTGGCACGCCTGTGGCCTGAAGCCTTCTCTACAGCTTGTCAGGCTTTGAGGTTGGGATGGGGGAAATCCTGGGTAGCTTCAAGGGGTACACAGATCCCAGAGGGTCGAGCGGAGGGCCTACGCATTCCCAGCACACAGGATAGAGCCTGGCTGTTCCCCCTTCTCTGCCCCTCCCTAGGCTGCAGGTTCCAGCCATGTTGCAGAGGCTGTAGGCATCTGGGGGCTGGAAACAGAGCACCCCTTCTCTGGCCACCCGGTGGAGCAGGGATCAGACCTGGCTCCTCCTTCACTAACAGGCTCTTTTCCAATCAAAAAAAAAATTTTTTAAGCTCACTGAATCTAAGAGAGGGTTTTATGCTGAATTTTAAAATACCTTATTTTTTCCAGTCTCTAAACTACTAATCTCCCGGGCTGAGGGATTCTGGGACAAAGGCAAGGCCTCGAAGTGGAAATCTATAAAATTAGCTTCGGCAGTATTAGTGTTTGCAGTTGGAGATTGAAAAATTGCTTTCCCAGGGTCTGATTGGAGGCTCCACTCTCCTCAGGGAAGAGGCAAGAACTCAGCACAGAGACACCCAGGAGGGCAGGCTGGGGGCGGCCAAGGGACAAATGCTGGGAGGCTGTTGTGGGGTTCAGAACAGCTTCTCGTAAGGAGGCCCCCTCCTGAGGCCTGTGAGCTGGGCCTGTTCTGCAGAGCGTGTGCTGGGGTGTGTCCTCTACCTGAGTCTTTCTTATCAGGGCACAGCTTCTCCAGAGATCTGGGTACACAGCAGGTGCCAAGTAAATGCTATGGAGCCCAGCTGGGTCCCTTCCCCTTTTCTTCCTGAGACCCCCCTCCTTGTTGCCCTGACCACTACTCCAGTTCTCTCACACAAGATAAGGGAGGGAGGGAGGCTTCCGGAACCTGACTGAGGGGCCAGCTCTGGTGCCTGTGGGTGCACCCGCCTGTGTGGCCCATCAGGCCTCTTGTGTGCTTGATTGCCTCTGATTGGCTGCAGCTGAATTCAGCAAAAGCTATTATTTGCCCTTGATGAGCCAATCAGATGGCCTCATTGGCCATTCAGAGCAGGCACCGGAACCTTGTGGAGGGGGGGGCGTGGGGGAGATGGGACACAGGGAGGTGGGGGCAGGGCAAAACAGATGCAGGACCTGAGCCTGATCTGTGTCCACCATCTGTGACCTTCACACAGATCACACCTCCCTTCCCTGACTCACCACCCCAAACCAGAGCTTCTTGCCCTGCATTAGGGTTATCTCCTAGCCTTTGCCCTCACTGTTCCCTCTTCCTGCAACACCTTTCCTGGCACATCTACCTGCCTGAAACACACATCTGCTCCTTGGGGCTCCTTTCCACCTCTCCAGGCCAAGGTGAGCTGTCTCCTCCAAGCTCCCAGAGCCTGCTGCCTGCCCCTCTCTCTTGCAATGGCAGGAGTTATGAAAGTCATGGGGATGGTGGTCAAGGAGATTCAGATAGACAGGTGTTCAAACTCCAATTAGCCCCTTTCTAGCTCTGGGACCTTGGACAAGCTAGTTCCCCTCTAGAGCTTTGGTTTCACCCGTAAAAGGGCCTCATAATCATACCTCCCTGAAGGGGGTGGGGCCTCAGCGTGGGGTTGGGGCTGTGAAGACAGGTCTGGGGGTTGGAGGTCCAGTAGCTGCTGTGGCAGGGATTTCTTGAGCCTCTGCAGGCTGGCCCAGGATTTGACACTGATGGGGGCAGACAGCCTGGGCGCTCTGTTTTGGGTCATGTTCCTGGGAAACAGGCTCTGAGACACTAAGATTTACAAACAGAAGATTAATTTGGGGGGTGGGGGTTCTCTGAGGAACCATACTTGTAAGGGGATATATGGAACCGAACTGGGCAGGTAGAGAAGCTGACCACATGCAGTTGAATGGAGGTCTCAACCTGCCCCATGGGGAGCTCTGGGGCTGGGATGGCTCTTTCGAGATGTCTTAAATTGAAGCCAGGGGTCCTAACCTTTGTACTCTGCACAACCCTACCCCTGGATGTAGGCTGCTACTGGGGAGGGTGCATGACCATGGATGAAGTGTCTCCCTTCAGCCAGAGGAGAGTCTCACATAGACTCAGCTGTGGGCCTTCATCATCTGGCAATTGGGGAATGAGAGCTCATCCTGATAGGGGACCTTCAGCAGTATCTACAACAGCCCACCTCTTGAGTCACTTGGACCCCTTGCTTCATATAATAAGTTTTCCCCCTGTGGAAACTCAGTTGCTCCAGAATGCTAGTTGGTCCCTTTACCTGGGAAACTTAGAAGAGGAAGAATAGCAAGATGAGCTCTGCCTTCCAACATAAAAGCCACAGTTGGTATGCAGCCTCTTTCTCCCTCCCCACTCACCCTAGATTCCCCTCACCCTGGCCCAGACCCTCATTCCTGCTGCGTCTGAGCTCCACTATGCCCTTCTCAGGCCATGGCTTATGCACTTGTTCATCCTTCATTGCAGTGAGGCAGGAGTACAAAGAGGCCATAGCACTGGGTGTCAGACGTATTTTTCCCTGTCCCAGCATCTCCTGATAATAAGAATCAGTTACCTTTCCATGACTGCTGCTCTCCTGGCCTTAGGGGTCTGAAGTGACCGGCTAGCAGCTGAAACTCAAAACAAGATTCCCACCGTGTCACCTGTGAAAACATTCCCTGTCTGGGAACCAGGACTTGTAGAATCACAGAGCCTAAAATCCAAGTGATTGGAAGCCAGAATTCCCCCAAGAGGAGACTGGGCGCGAGGGAAGTGAAACCACTCTTACTTCTCTACCTCTTGGTCCCTAGACCTATGTATTCTTGCCTATTAGGGACCTGGCACTTATAATGCTCATAGATTTAGGGTGGGTACTGTGTCCTGGAGGATGGTTCCTCATTCTTTTTTTTTTTTAATTTTTATTTAAAAAAAAATTTTTTTAACATTTATTTATTTTTGAGACAGAGAGAGAGAGAGCATGAACAGGGGAGGGTCAGAGGAAGAGGGAGACACAGAATCTGAAACAGGCTCCAGGCTCTGAGCTGTCAGCACAGAGCCTGATGCGGGGCTTGAACCCACAGACCACGAGATCATGACCTGAGCCGAAGTCAGACGCTTAACCGACTGAGCCACCCAGGTGCCCCACTTTTTTTTTTTTAATGTTTATTTGTGTTTGAGAGAGTGAGAGAGAGACAGAGCATGAGCTGGGGAAGGGCAAAGAGAGATGGAGACAGATTCTGAAGCAGGCTCCAGGCTCTGAGCTGTCAGCACAGAGCCTGATGCAGGGCTCGAATTTACAAACAGTGAGATCATGACCTGAGCTGAAGTTGGATGCTTAACTGATTGAACCACCCAGGCGCCCCTCCTTGTTCTTGCTAGATATCATCTCCAACTTGGTGGCTTTGGCATGCTTCAAAAGGACATTCCACCCAAGAGAACTGTAAACATGTACACACAGAACCTGTACACAAAAGTTCATAGCAATGTTATTTGTGAGGTTTTTTTTTTAAGTGGAAACAACCCAGATGTCCATCAATCGATGCATGAGTAAACAAAGTGTGGTATATAGCCATGTAATGGAATATTAGCAGTAAAAAGGATGGAGTTCTGATATACTCTACACTGTGGACGAACCTTGAGAACAGTATGATAAGTGGAAGAAGCCAGTCACAAAAGGGCGTATATTGTATCACTCAGTTTATATGAAATGTCCAGAATAAACAAATCTGTAGAAACAGCAAATAGATTAGTGATTGCCAAAGACTTAAGGGAGGCAAGAAAGGGGTATGGGGTTTCTTTTGGAAATGATGAAAGAGTTCTAAAATTAAGAGTCTTGATGCTTGCATAATTTTGTGAATAGATGAAAAATCATTGAATTGTATACTTTGAAAAGGTGAATTTTATGGTACATGAATTATATCTCAGTAAAGCTGTTATTAAGGGAAAAAAATGTCAATTCCAACACCCTGTCAAGCTGGTGGCTTCTGGGTGGTCAGGTGTGTGATCGGACCAGTGGATCCTGTGTTCATGTGCCCACTGCAGCACTTCTTTTGCTGTAAAGTGGGTTCCTTGATCCCATAAGCCTGTGGGACCCCATGTCAGTGGATCAAGCACTTGGTGAGCTTTTGGATAGCCAGTGCCCTGTAGGAAAGGGAAACTGACCTGGTATGTAACAGCATTGTGCCAGTCTCAGTCAAGATGAATCACTGTGCCTTCTAAGGTTAGAGAAGTCCAGTGTAATCAATTTCCTACCAAATGGGGTGGTTGATCGCCTTGAGAAATAGTGCCGGGACACCTGGGTGACTCAGTTGGCTGAGCGTCTGACTCTTGATTGTGGCTCAGGTCATGATCTCAGGGTTGTGTGGTTGAGGCACACTATGGGCTCCACACTGAGCATGGAGCCTGCTTGGTATTCTCTCTTTCTCTCTCTCTCTCTTTCCCTCTGCCCATGTCCCCCACTTGCTCACTCTCTCTCTCTCTCTCTCTCTCTCTCTAAAATAAAATAAAAATTCATTTAAAAGAAATAGTTCCATCATAAAGGTTCAGGATTTGGTCTCTGTTTCTGTCAGGTTGGGCATTCAGCAGCAGCAGCAGCAATAGCTAGATCAAGCTTGGTCTTGGGCCCATGCATATTCTCAACCCCTAACATCATGGCTACACTCTGGCTACTCTGTTCGCGTACCCATCATACCAGCCCTGCAGTCGCTGATGACAGAGGCTGACCGATGGCAACTGGCGGAGTCATTTTGTCCAGTTATTTGGTGCCCCTTTCCTGGTAATGCTATCTGGTAGTCATTGACACGCACAGATCTTCACATCTTGTGCCCATGCCCATAGGTCCATCCCCATGCCTCTTTACCAGGCTTCCTTATCCCTGATCTTCCAGACTTTTTTTATCTTGACAATCAGCCAAGCCATTTGTCACTTTCCATGAATCTGTATATATTCTTCCCATCTTTCCTTTTTATACAAAGTGGATGATCAGGTGTGCTGCCATTGCACTATCAGAGCCATCCCTGAGTGGGGCTGTAATATAGCTGCTGTTTTCAGCTCACATAAGCATACCAAGCTGACCCATATGAGAATAACCTCAGTCTTCTTCTTTCTCCATCTATTGGTCATGAGGGACCTCCCCCCACAACCCACTCCAACCTCCATGCAGTTTTAGTTGAGAGAGGGGCACTCGTGCAATGGTAGTGAACGAATGGGGTCTAGACCTCATGCTTATGCAGCTTTCCTGTGCCCTCTGACCAGGCTCATACTTGACCAAAAGTGCATCCCTTATTCTTAGGTGGGTTGCTCTTGGGCTCACAAGACCTCATGACTTCATGGGTCTGATAGAAGCCAGATGATTTAATATGTTTTTGTCATTTAATCATGTGCCATGTGCAGTCTCTGCCAGGGCCCAGTAATAATCCAGGAGCTGCTTTTAGAATGGTACTTGTTTTCTGTTGAAAATGGTCTGAACCCTATGACTATAATGTGATTATCCTATTAGAATCTGACATAAACTCCACACAGCATCCTTTCCCCACACAGATACCTCTGGTTATCATGAGACCAGCTAGGTCACGTGGCCCAAGCTGCAGGGCCAAGTTCACCTCATCCTGAACCTGCCACAGAACTTTCTCACTCTGGGCCTCACTCAGAGCTGAGATCCTTCCATATCACCTGGTATATAAGATGGAGCAGTATTCCCAGTCAGGCTGGTCTAAGAGGACAGCCACATTGAGTTCCTCTCTATGATTGTGTCCTTCTCACATTGGTGAACAGCCTTCCCATGGAACATAGTCATGGTAGGTTTCCCAGCCTTTTATGGTAGAACCACTGTGGTACGTCCACTTGTCTGAGCCTTTGATCCCTCTGTCAATTGTTTTTTATGGGGGTTCTAGCATTTCTACTTCCCTTGGTGTAGGGCACTGCTTTTGCCAGGCTTCCCACATCTCCTGGGGTCCTTGCTGGGGTGTTAGATCCTGTATCATGGGAAAGTGCTCCCACATTAGTAACCTCTCCCGTATCCAACCTATCTTGTGCCATCCTTGATCTGGCAACCTCAGGATCCAGTCCCGACTATCAAGACAGATTGTGGAGTGCCGTCAGATATAGTCCTCTCTTCTCCCATACCAGGCCCAGCACTTCCTGGATTGGTCATGTTGTGACTTGACCCCAGTTTTTGGTCTGGTGGTTAGGAAGGAAGGGTGCAGATTCTGAGGGGAATGTGTTGTTTTGTAACATGGAGGCCTCTTAATCATCTTTCAGGAAGGGGGAGTGGGTCCTAGCATTTAACAAGGAGGAGTGGCCACTGCTATAGGCTCAGAGAGTTTAGGGGAGTCTGAGGTTTCAAGGTTCTCAAGTGCAGTGGCCCAGATGTCCCCATCCTGCAACTCAGGGACCCACTTCTTCCCAATCAGGGTCCTGACCTTGGGCAGCCAACCTGCTAGGATTGAGACTGTAACTCCCGCTGGATCATTGCCACTCTTCTAATTAAGTCCTGTGCCTGACCCTCAGCTTTTTCTGCCTCTGGCTGCAGGAGATGAGAGTCTTTTTATATCCTGCCAAGGGGGCTTCTGACTTTCACACTTCACCTTAAATTCATGATTAATCACACTCAGGCTTTCATTGTCTCTGTCCAAAGCATTGATAGCCCTCAGCAACAGCTATCCCATTCCATAGTCCTTATAATTACACTTCCCTGAAACTCTCAAGACGCCTGAAATATTGTACCCATCCCCAGTTATCCCACGTCAGTTCACAATGGGTGAACATTTGATCAATTGCACCTTATCACAGGCTCCACCTACCACTACAGTGAGGCCCTCCGTGCCTCACTGCAGGACAGCGACAGCACGCACTTTAGAGTTGGCTTTTGGGGACCACTCCCAGCACTAGCTGTGGTAGGGTCAGTTCCCTGGAATCAGACTCTGAAATGGAGGCTGGTGTGCAGGTGTTTACTGGGGGAGTACTCTCGGGGGCCACACCTGTGAGGGGCAAAGGAAGCCGGATTGGGCAGCGAAGTTTGGCTGCGACACACTTGTAACAGAAGCCTCAGCCAATTCTGCAGAGAGTGCTGGAGCTGGCCTCACCCCTCGGAGTTGCCCCCCAGCTGGAGTCAGCCCTTTCTACTTCTCTGCCTCACCTGTGTGTCAACCAGAGCACAGATGAGGCTCTCCCTTCTGCCCAGGCAGGGACTCAGTGGAAAGCAAGCAGCATCTTACATCTGGGAGAATGAGGGCCTGTCCTGAAGGGAGAGTCTAGGCAGCAAACAGCATCCACATTGTGGTGCCACATAACTCAGATCCAGGTTCTGGTTGTGCCTCTTCCAGCTGATACTTTGGGTAAGTCCCAAGAGCTCCCTGACCCCAGTGTCCCAACTGTAAAATGGGGTATTGCCAAGCCCCCAGGTTCCCAGGCATGGGACCTGGGGGTGGCTCAGACTGGGGAGAGCTCAAGGCTGCACGTGTGTGGAGCAGGGCCAGGTTCTGGTCACCATTCAGGTGGGGGCCCGGGGAAACCAAGGTCTGGGGCAACCCTGGTTGGAAGAAATGTGAAACGTGAGCTAATTCTGCGTTGTCGACAAAACCCCATCATGTTTGGGTCCTAGTGATGAGCTAGATGACCCAGCACTTGGACAAGGGGTCAGGGGTGAAAACAGTTTTTCCTCTGGAGGAGCAAGCAGAGGGTGTTTTTACTTAGCCTGTCCCATGGGTTAATAACTTAGTGGCCATGGAGGCAGGCTGGGGTTCGAGGGCTGGACTCCAGGATGACTGGTGTCATGGTGTCATTTATTCAACAAAGTGACCAGAGTGGGGGCCATCGGGCATCTGGCTCCTAGTGGAGGGGGCTAGTGATGATGGCTGTCCATGGTGGGGAGCATTGAGGGCCATCAGGAGGTGGATAAGAACCCCTTGTGGAGGCCATGGGCTGGTCACTTTTGTTGAGGCCTCGGTAGGCCACGTGGTTCTGGACATGCCACAAAGGACCCCTCATGGTAAGGGCTCCATGCAAGTGGGGAGGTAGCTCAGAGGCAGGTGCCATGTCCAGGACTGGCACAGGGTCAGACTCTGGTTTATACATCAAGAACACCTATGATGTCAATGCTGGTGACTGGTGTGGTGGGGCCTGACCGTGGGGGTAGGTGCCCTGTGGGTGTGGCTGTGGGCAGGAAGGAGAGGGAGACAGCAAGCTGGGAGGAAGGGGAGGCTCTAAGATGGGCATGCGCGTGGCGGGCATGCCTTTTAAAACTATCATCAGCCTTAGTGTTCCAACAGCCTCTTTCACTTTGTAAAAGCCTTTTCTTTTGAAAAATAAAAGAAGATTGGAGGCAAGTACAATATTTGGCTGTGGCGGCTGCTAATTTGGCACTGAATGTCACCTCCGCCTTTCTCTTCCCTGATGCCAAGTGCTCCTTCCCTGGCTCTGGGTGGGCGGGCGGGGTGATGGGGGTGCAGGGCGGGCTTTCCGAGCCTCTTAAGATGCGAGATTCATTTCCTTAAACACACATTGTCTCACTGCAATTTCACGTCCGAGCAGTTCTGGCGAGGAATTAGCAGCCCCTGGGAGAGAGCGGGCGGGTTCTGTTTACACGGGGCGGGGGCGGGGTGGGGGCTGGGGGTGGCAGTACAGGCAGGGGGCTTGGGGCTGTTTGGACAGGGAACCCACAGAAGACCTGGGTCAGGGACTGCCTTTGCCTGGCCAGACAGCTTTCTAAGCGAGTCAGGCCAACCTTTGTCAAAAGAATGTGTAAATCCTGCCCCATTTTAGATGTTCTGAGTACATGGAGGAGGGGGACCATGTAATGATTTGGGGAGCAAATCAAGGATATTGGGCTCTCAGGTCAGAAAGGACAATTAAGACCATTTTGGGGGCACCTGGGTAGCCCAGTTGGTTAAGCGTCTGACTTCAGCTCAGGTCATGATCTCGTGGTCTGTGAGTTGGAGCTCTGTGACAGCTCAGACCTGGAGCCTGCTTCTGATTCTGTGTCTCCCTCTCTCTCTGCCCCTCCCCCACTCATGCTCTGTCTCTCACTCTCAAAAATCAATAAATGTTAAAAAAATAAGTAAACTTTAAAAAATTTAAAAAAAAAGACCATTTTGATCCAACCCCCGGCTAGAGAGGACTGGCTGAGGCTGACCCCCTTTCTGATGGGGGCTCACTAACTCTGGAGGCCACCCTTTGCTTTTGACTCAGCCTCCCTGGACCTCTCCCCACACAGCTCCTCACCTCTGCCTGTGTGTCTCCTCCACAGCCCTTGTCAGCCTAGGAGGCTGCCCTCCTATAGCTATGTGGGAGACGCAGCTCCACTCCGCAGGTGGCTCAGGTCTCTCCCCATCCCCATCAGTCGTCAGGGCACAGGCTCCCACACTGCAGGCCTGCCCGTGGACCAGCCGCCTCTCTCTTCAAGGCACTCAGGCAGTATGTGTGGTGACGGTGATCTTGAAGAGGAGGCTGAAAAAGGGCAGGACTTTAACCCCTTCCTCGGTAGTGCCCTTCACACAGCGTGACAGCAGTCCAGAAAATTCGGGCCTCCCTGGCTTGGGCACATTTGGAGACATCCTCCAAGGCTGCAGTTACCCTGTTGTACCCTCTCTACCTTCCCCCTGCCCAGCCCCCTCCCCCCGGCCCCCAACCCTCACCACTGAAGGGTCTTGGTTCTGCCCTGGGCACCCCATAGATGCCAAGTCAGGGCTGAGCCAGAGGAGTACCGTGGGGGAGGTGGCCCATCCTCCAGCTCTCCTGGGCAGCTGCTCATTCATCACCTCTTAGAGGGGAGACCTGCTAATTTGTCAGCCCATTAGCTGGGCACGAGCAGCATATGGACCCAGTTCCTGCTACCCTCTTCCTGCCTGCCTGGGATAGCAACATCTGGGCTCACTGCGTGGCCGAGATCCGGGCTTGGATCCCGGGGGGCACCATCTTGCCCCAAGGCTGAGCCCCTCAGTGAGGCAGCCAAGGGTTAGCACCCGGCTTCTGCAACAAATCCACGCTTGGAATTAGCAACAAAACCTCACTAAGCCCTGGGCTGAGGAGAGCCCTGTTTTTAGGAAACTGGATTTTATTTTTAGTGTTTAGAGAAAGGTAATTTTTTTCTCACCCACTATCAGCAAGGAGATCAATTGTTTTCATGGTGTTTCTAGATCCTCTTGTCTGGGAGTAGGGGTGGGCAGAAAGGCTCGCCCAGTCCCAGTCCCATGGCCCCATTGTGGCTCCCACACACACAGGAGGGAATTTGTGCCCTGGGGGCTCTCTCAGTGCAGCCTGGCATGTCAGGCAGGGGGGGGCTTCTGTATCTGTGGGGTCAGTGGCTGGAAGGAGGCACCAGCCCAGTGTGAATATGTAACCAGGGCTGGGCTCTACTCCCTTTGAGATGACAGGCAGAGAGACAAAGGACTGGGGGGCTCAAGGACTCCCTGGGTCTGTCGTAAGCACAGTATGCACACAGATGCTTCCTGAGGCCTACTGTGTGCGGTACTTGGGCAGAGGGATGGGGGATTTGGGGCTGCACTCAGGAAAGGGTACACCCCTTTCATTCGCAGTGAGACTTCCCCCCACATGCATATGTGAGCCTGGAAGAATGCACACCAGGATATGTGCTCCTAGACACACACTGTAACACATGCTTGGGCATGCATTGCACACTCACGGGAACACCATCCTCCTTTTGTGTACACACACTCTGCTGTGCACTACACACGATGCCTTCTAACATACACGTACAGACACACACTCAGGCACATACGCTGGCTCCCAGCTCTTGCGTTGCCTGCATTTATGGCAGGAGATAAATTTGCAGTTTAGCAACCTTAACCTGCTAGCACTGTAAACTCAGAGAGCCTGATACCCAGGCTTCATGGTATGTTGGCAGCCCAGCAAAGCATGGTGCTATATAGGAGGGGTTTCCCAGCCAGCTTAGCCTGCCAGCCCTCCGGGCCAGAGCACGTCTGGTTCCCAGCTGCAAGAGGGGCCTGTGCAGACTACCTGTGCCCAGGTAGAGTTGAGAAGCAGGGCACTACCTCAGGGCCTTGGTCTGGGGCATCTCCAGTGCTTCCCAGGGTACTCTCCCAGGATGGAGAAAGAGACCACAACTTAGAGGGGTCCAAGCCCTGGGGTTAGAGTGGAGGCTAGACTGTGTTCATGGCAGGGGCAGTCTGGAGGCCATGCTGAGGTCGTGGCTGTCTGGCACCTTAGCCTGGTTCTGGAGGCTGGAGGAAGGGGCTTCCTGCTTGGACCCCTGTGGAGCACTAAGAAGAACAGACCTGAACATGTCCCGGTAGGGGTATGGCAGGGCAGGGACTGTAGTCAGATTCTGGAAAGGCTCAGAGTTCCCCAGGGCTCCATGGTGGCCAGAGAAGGGGAGAGGCCTGGGGCATGGACTGCCCATCCCAGTGTACAGGCAAGGCAGTGTACAAGGCAAACCAGAGGGGCTAGGCTACACTCAGAGATACTCAAGGAACAGTGACTAAACAGGGCAGACCCATGCCTCTTACCCTGATCCCATCCTGCAAGCCCCAGGAAAGGACCCATGGAGTCCTTCCCCAGGATCCTTCCCCAGCACCCCCAGTGACCTGGGCTTATAGACTTTGCTAAGGGGACCTGTCAGTGCCCCCCCACCCAAAGGGTCTCCCAGCAAGCCCAGTGGCATGGGTGGGAGTGGGGTAGAGGGGAACACGGCTTCCCTGGTCTCCTCTCCCTGCTAAGGAGGAAATAGGGCCGCCTTACATAATTGGGGCAATTTGTTCCACTCTTGTCCTGCTGGCATCATTGCCCTCGTCGCCTCCTTGCTCAGGGAGCCCTTGACAGAGCTAGAAGCTCAGGCGTCCCTCCCTCCTCCTGGAGGTCGCCGAGCAGAGGATGCAGGAGCCCAGAGAATCGTCGCTGCTAAGACCTGGCAGGCACCTAGGCGTGGCGCGGAGGGGCCAGAGACCCAGGCCTCCCATCCCCAGTCCTCCAGGTGACCCCACAGTTCTCAAAGAGTTTATGCTAGCAGACCGCCCCCCATGGCTGCAGTGAGGGGATGAAGCTGCCTCTGCCCTAGCACTAGACACTTCCACCCAGCAGCTTCCTTCACAGCCTCATGGCTAGCTGCTCATTCTTCTCTACCTTTGTTTGCCATTCACCTGCCAAGTGGACACTCTCTCTTGCCTATCTATTCCCACTCCTCTCCTGGAAAGTCTTCCCTGACTTCCCTAGCACGGAAGAAGGTGCCAGCAGCTCGAACCTGGGTCCTCCTGGCCCTGCCCTGCTGCTCACCCCTCCCTCTTGGGCCTCAGTTTGCCTATCTACATCCTGAGGTCCTAGACTTCCATACCGGCAAGGCCAGAATGGTTTCCCGCAGGTAGAAGCACCTCTTTGGGAGCATGCCCACCACTGGGCCCAGTGCAGATCTTTGCTTGTCCTCCCCACAATCCCACTGGGCAGACAGGCTGGGCGAATGACAGGCCTCAGGGCCTGATGGTTTCTTTGGGTTCTGGTGGGGCCACTGAGGATTCAGTTGGCACCATGCATCGATCTGAGTGAATGATCCTGGGCAGATGAATTAGGGCTTGTTTTGCTGAAGGGGCTGCATTTCCTGTGAGGGTTCGCCTAGGTGCCCTTGAGATGAGTTCTCCAGGAACATTTAAAACAGAGTAAGGTTTGCAAACACCTTAGACTTAGCTGACCCCCACTGACTTTCATAGCCCCGAGGCAAGAGGCCCCATGGGCCTAGCTGAGGGGGAATTAAAAGTGGCTTCCCAGAGAGAGGAGCTGGGGAGCAGGGTTAGGGCTGTGGAGGATCACAGGTTCCCATGGAATGGAGACCACCTGCTGGGAGGTGGAGGGGGCAGTCTGGAACACAGTCTGTGCTCCAGTGTGTGGTTAGTCTGTGTAGTCACTGAATCCCAGCTCTAATTACTCTGTGCCTCAGTGGCCTTGCCTGTGAAATGGGGACAATGACTAGGCCTTGTGAGAGTTTGATATAGTGGACGGCCAGCATGGACACTCTCATGGGCCCCACTGGTGTTGGCACATTTCCCGTGGCAATCTCTACCCCGCTGAGGAGGTGGCCCACCTAGACTGCGAGCATAGACACAGCATCTGCCTCCCCTGAGCAGAGTATGCTTAACTTTGAAGTTACTCCCTCACGGTGCAGTGTGTGCGGGCACAGTAAAGACAAATTTTGGCCCCAGTGGCCACTGGGGTTCTTATGGAGGGAGAACCCGGAACTCGGGGCATCAAAGATGGTCCCTCCCTCCCCACAGTGTGGTGAGGGGAAACTGAGGTACAGAGAGAGACCAGAGCCTGCTCAGGAGCACCCAGCTGGGAGTGGGTGTTTCCCCTAGCTCTGGGAAATCCTTGTGTGGTGGCCACTCTGAATTTTTCCTGTCCACGTGTGGGAACTTTCCTATGAGGGCTCAGGAAAGCCTGAGAATGATGGGAGAGAATGGGTCCCCTGTGGCGTGTGTCCCCAGCATGTGCTTGTCCTTGTTGCACACACGTCCCTGAAGTGTTCCTGTCCTGAGTGTGGCTTCAGCATGTACAAGGCTTCCGTGTCTAAGTACTGTGTGTTTGTTTATGTATGCTTCCAATGAATTCTACAGAAGATTTAAGGGCACTTACAGGGATACATAAAATTCGAGAAGAGCCTATAAATTGGAAGTAGGAGAAAAATAAAAGAAAAATGAGGGAAAGGACAAAGATGGGGTTGGGAGGTGCTGGCGCAGGATGTGGACAAGATAGCCGGCATGGCTGTGCTCCCTGGTACACTCGCTTGCATACTCACCATGGGCAGGAACCAGCTTGGCTCTGTACCCACTGATTCATCAGTGCCTGACACTTGAGCACTGTGACCCTCCTGGAGACCTGATCTAGAAGCCACTGTCAGTCAGGTGTGCCCTTGCCCTCACCAGGCCCAGCACCCTTGCTGTTAGGAGACTGTCCATTGCTGTGTCCAGCAGGAGGATTTAGGGCCATGACCCTTCAGGTAGCCCCAACCATCCTGGGGCCAGAGAAGTTTCACTGCTTAAAACATTTCAAATGGCTACAGACCACCTTTTGACATATGGATGGAAACCCATGGAGCGTCACCCAGGTGACATTCGTGACAGTTGTTGGGTCTGTCCAGGCTGTGGTGCTTTCTCTGTGAGCCTAACTATGAGGCCTGGCAACGTCCGAAGCAGCTTTCTAGCACTGGGCATGAATGTAGTGAGGTCAGCGTGTGCGAGCTGGTCTGCAAGATCTGGTGGATGTGCCTGGACCTACAGTGTGTGCCCAGGGATGGGGCAGGACCCTTCAGTGACCTTGCCCCTTTGATACTATGGGAGGCCACAGCCACCTCCCGGTCTCACCTCTGTCTCTGTCTTTCTCCCCCATACCTGATGCGTGAAGATCTCATGTTTTCATAAGAGCAGTCAGCCTGAGGGCCTCTCTCTGTGATTGGTGCTGTCATTATTTGGCAACAGCTTCAGCAGCGAGTTTCAGCAGCAAAGGGCAGACTTCCAGCCTGCAAGGCCTGGATAGGCTAGCCCTGCAGGACAGCATGGGGCAGGGAAAACTCTCAGGGCCTCGGGAGCAGCCCTGGAAGGAGGCCCCACAAGAAGCCGGCAGCACCTTGCATTTGACCTTTCATTGTTGAGGAACACCCCACAAAGCAGCTCAAGGCTGTGTGGATGCTGAGGGTGAAGGCTTGTGCAAAGGCACACCACTCGTGAAGAGCAGAGCCAGGATTTAGGCCATGGCTTTTTAGCCATTCTTGGCTGTAAGTGGAGGGGACTCGGGGCCAGGAAGGGCTCCCCTTTGGACAGATTCTACCCTTCTGCCACTTCAGTTGCCTCGTCTTTGAGATAAGAAGCCATCCAGCTGCTGAGCACCTCCTCATGCCCTTGTCACAGGTCAGGGAGGGGGACGGATAAAGGAAAATCAGGTGAACCCACATTCTTCCAGGAAGCTTGGGAGGGCAAGGTCGGTTTCTGGCCATTCTGGGGTTCCCTGAGAGACCTTTCCCAGCCCCTGAAGAGGGTTGCCCTCCCTGCTAGGAGGGGTGGAATGGAGGTGATGTGGGCAAAGGAAGCAGTCTTTGTCCTTCGCTCCCTGACCCTCAGAACTGTGCCTCAGGCTCACCTTCAAACCCATCTCATGAGGGTGTATATGGGGGTAAGTTCCCGCCACTCTGGGCTGAAGGACAGTCATTTAGATAAGACCTCCATAGCAGCTAGAGCTGTAAAAATGATTAGGAGCCCTCCCGGGACCACCAAGGGTCCACTGGAGCCTCTACCCACACTGACTCCTGTAACCCTTCACCCTGCCCTGCCAGGACTCTTGCCCAGAGAGGCAGGAGGGGGGCCCCATAGGAACCAAGATGGGCTCAGAGGGGGAAGGGATTTAAGAGGCCAGATGGCAGGCCAGTGACCAGGCCCTGGGGTCTTTCTCCTCAGGCTGTTGTGTGGGAGAGAGGGGCCATGTGCCCTGCTCTTGAGGGCAGGGTCCACTTCCAAGGCCATGCTGGACCAGGGCTCCTCAAGGTGGTGAGCCAGGTAAAGGGCAGGCCAGACTTGCCAGGGGATGGGGGACTGTGGCCCTGAGACCTGGAACTGATGGCTGGAACTTGAGAAGCCTAGTGTCATGGGCCCCTCCACTTACTGCCTAGTTGCCAACCCATTTGTCCAGCTGCCAGAGCCTTGGTTTCTTTAGCTGTAAAATGGGGACAACAACCATACCTGCCTGTGGGGATTGTTCTGACTCAGTGGGTTAAGTGCAGAGCCCTGTCTCACCTCCTGGAGGGGAGGGCCTATCCTCACTGTTGTTCCTCCAAAGCTCAGAGGCCGAGGAGTCCTAGGGGAAGGCAGGCAGGGCCCACTGGGTAGGGAGGCAGCAGGAAAGAGCTGAGCCAGGGTGGGTGGCAAAGGGGCCCAGACGCTGGCACAGATAACCTGTTTCCCATAAACACAGGCGCCTACACCAGCCACACGAGTTGGGAAGCGCGGGTGTGTTTACTCACACTCCCCCGTGCCGGCTGGTGTGCTGGGCACAGCTTCCCTCCCAGCTGCCTCAACAGCCGGTGGCTCCCTGCTCAGGGCGGGGAGCCAGCAGGGGCCCCAGATCTGCCTACAGTTCCATTCCCCTTGGGCTCAAGTCCCCCATTCCTGATGCTATCCTGGACCAAATCAGGAGGACAGGGGCCCTGAGAGTCTCCTCTGGTGTCCATGTGGTTGGGCTGTGATACACTCCCCGGCTGTTTAAGAGCACCTGAGTAGACAAAGGCCTGGAGGAAGAGTAGACAAAGGCTGGAACTGTCTGGGACCCATGCCTTGAGTTTAGACCCACGCCCCCTCCATCCCCACAATCCAGCTGACTTCTCAGTGAGTGCTTCCCAGTGGGGTGTGGATGGCACCCAGAACTAGTGGGTGCACATTGCAAGTGGGTGCCGTTGCAGGGGCCCTGGTGTCCCATGGACCCTAGGATGCTGGGACTCCATGTTTCTGGTTCTCTGCTCTGTGAGCACCTTATCTGAGCTCAGCTGGTCTGTGCATCATCTCCATGGAGTGAGGGCAGATTCTTGGCTGGGCAGGAGTCTCCATGGCACTGTATTGCCCTTTTGAGACACACAGGTGCCCAGTGCTGACATGGCAGTCAGGGACATTGGAGTGTGTCCTGCTAGCCCCCATGGGCTTGGCCATTTGACATTGTCACCTCTGTGGTAGTGACACACCGCCCTCCATTCAGATTCCTTTCTCACCTCCCACCTGTCCACAGACTGTTTGACCACCAAGGAAGCCAGAACCTAGGGAGAAAGGTCAGACTGCAAACTTCACGTAGGCACACAGCCATGGGGATGCTGCTGTCTGACGATAACAGCCTAGAGTCCAGCCCGCTGTGCAGGGTGACCATGAGTGAATTCCTGCTCAGTACCCCTGATGGCTGGACTTGCATGCTTCCTGTGACAGGGAGCTCCCTATCTATCCAGGCAATGTTCCCAGGGTTTGGGAGCCTTGAGTGTGAGAAAGTTCCTCCAGTTTTCCCTGAGCTGGAATATGACCCTCTCCTCACAGGTGCCATTAGGGACCTCAGAGTTGTGCCCTCAGGAACTTTGGAGAAAGGACTTCTGCTTGGAGCCGGGTGGAGCCATGCCCGCCCCCCTACCCGGGACTGCTCTCACCTGAAATACATAGGCCTTAACACTAGAGGCCTTGTTCCAAGTCAAGTCTGGAATAATGGTTGGATAATCAGGATTACCACGGTTTTAAAGTCAGCTTAGAAATTCACATCTGTTTCAGAGGAGCAAAGATGGGCCACACCCAGGAATGGTCACGCAAACAGCTTGTGTTTGTGGCTGGCCATGTCTTGCCCTGGGGTGTGTGCGGGGCAGGCCTCGCAGAGGTGGGGGTCTACATGGAGACAAGTGCAGGGAGGGCTGCACAGACTGGCCCTAGCTCAGTTGGGAGGATTTGGTTTATTGTTTTGTGTTGGGTTTTGTGTCTTTTGAAAAACAAGAGATTGAGCCTTTTTATGACATGGATTTTACAGCGTAACGAGGCAGCGTAATTTCCCATTCTCAGCAGCAAGTGCACTTTTTACACTAATTGCATAATTAGACATAATGTACTAATTGCGGTAATGGATGACAGTCAACGAAACTTTAACTTTAAAAACAGGGAGGCGTTGCTGGGGGTGGTGGCGGGGGCTTTGTGCCCCTATGAGTTTTTCCAAGGGAAATCTGCTGGTGAGAGCTCCTACTGGCTGCCTCTTGGGGGCCCAGGGTCCACTGAGCCACCAAGGCCTTCTCACCTTGTGATCTAGGCCCCAGCTCCCTGTCCTGAGCTGCCTGGCTTATGTAACCTCCCTGTCTGCTCACAGTCTGTCCCCCAGCCTCCCTTCTGCCCTCCACAAGCCCCTGTGCTCCTGCTACTGAACAGTCCACTGATGTTCCCTCCTCCCAGCCTCTGCACCTGCCATTACTCCTGCCCGGTTCACTATTCCCCGGCCACCCCTGAGTCTGGCAGACTCCACCCAGCCTTTCAGACTCTCCCCTGTAAAGCCATCCCAATCTTTTCCTTGACAGCAACCCCCCCCCCCCAGCTGGCTGTACTCAAGCAGGTGAGCCCCATTCCCAGTGTCTCTTGCATACCTCTTCCTGCTGCCACCCCTCTGTCCTTGACAGTCCAGAGGGACACCTGTCCCCTCTGGATGGTGAGTCCTAGGAAGGCAAGGACAAGATCTGGTCCATCTCTGCTGCCCCAAGCTCAAGAGGGCCCTAGAACCGGTGGCGTGAATATGGCGTGCCCCAGTGGAAATGTAAGGACATGGGGGTGGGGTGGGGAGTAAATGGAGCAAATAATGGGCCACCAGGAGGGCCACATCCTGACCTCCTCCTCAAAGCCAGGCCAGGAGCCCTCCTCTCTGCTCCCACACTGCCTTCATGTTCTCCATTGCAGCCCCCATAGGACCACATTGTAATGGCCTGGGTGGTGTCCATGACTTCCTCTAAACAGACGGTTCATTCCAGGAAATCCCTATTCAGTATGAAGGTTGGTAATGTGGCAACCAGCATGATCATGTACAAACCCTGCTTGTGACATGACACCATATATGGCTAACTATGGAACCAACCCACCACAGGATGGTGGCAGTGTGGCATGGCCACACGAGAACTACTGTGGCAGCCGGTGAATGTCAGCAGCTGATGAACATGTGACCAAGTGGCACATAGTCCCCTGCCTGTGCACCAGCTGTGTGCTCTGAGGGTCCCTTGCCCTTGCTTTTACTGTAAGTCCCGCACTAGGTAGGCCAGGGAGGGGCTACACCCTGACTGCAGAGAGCTGTCAGCCACACACATAGTCCAGGGCCTGGACTGTCTCCAGAGCAGCTGGGTTAGGGTTTTTATGCACCCACTATGGGGCAGCCCCCCTTGTCCCATCAGGACCTGAGCTGTGGCTCTCAGGGTTTGGGTAAAGGGAGAGCCCAGGAGCTGCCACCTGTCCTGGATCTGTCCTCGATCTCTCCTAAGTCCTGAGTGCTCTCAGTGGGAGGGGACCACAGGTACCTGGCTACTCCATTGATCCTATGGCCTTCAAGGGTGATTAGCAGCCGTGTCAATACCCTCAATTTTCCCTGCAAAGGCAGGAGATGGGCAACAGTCTGGCAGGAGTGAGGTTGGAGGCCTGAGATCCAGCTTTGCCCTGACTGGCCGGGGTCCCTGAGCTAATCACTACCAGTTTCCCCCACCTCTTGGCCCAGCTCAGGGTCCCTAAGCCACCAGGAGCTCCCTGTCCTCCGACCCAAGGCTCTCCTGATCCTGGCACAAGTGTGACCCATTCCAATCCCTGTGACCCTGTGGCCTTTCCAGTGCTTGCCCCTGTGGGCTGGCCTCGGGGGGCCCAGCCCACCATCTGTGGTCCCCTTGCTGTTCTCCATGCAGGGGCCTGTTGGCATGAGGGCTAGGTGGTTAGGACCCTCACCAGCTGCTCCTTTCAAGACCGGGGACTGGATACTGAGATATGACTGGATGGGGTTAGAGAATAGGAAATCCCCTGGGAGGTCGTATTGTGGGGCTCTACTCCCTGTGCCCTGCCCATGCCCTGCCCAGTAACCTGAGTGGTGGGAGGGGGCCAGGATGCTGGAGCACCCGGGTAGCTGAACACCCAACTGAGCCTGGGCCTGTGAGGAGACAGCCAGCAGCAGGGCCCAGCCTGTGTCAAATCTTTCTCGTTCCATTTTCTTTCTGATTTAATTTTCCAGAGATTAGGGCCCGTTCACCTTCGCTGCAGAGAGGAGCCTCACACGCACCTGGTTTTACTCCCAGTGTTGGGTGGTTATATAGTCCATCAGGCTGGTTCTGCCAGTCCGCCCCTCCTTCTCTCCAGAATGGAGGCCTTCAGTGTGACCCTGGTTCCCTCACCTTGTGCCTCACCTTCAAGTACGGGAATAAGTGCAGGGAACTGAAGTGCACAGATTGTGACCTGAAGCAAGGGTTTTGGGTCAGACAGATCTGGTTTGAATCTGATCTCTACTGTATAACTTAAGCTCTCTGACCCTCAGTGCCCTGTCTGCTACATGGACATGATCAGAAGCGTACCTCCTCAGGTTGTCCAAGATCGGTGAGGCCAGGTGTGAAAACACCTGCCCCAGGGTGGCCAGAGCCAGCACTCAGTGAACAGCATCGTTCCCGGGGCCTCCATTGTCCCTCTTTCCCCTTTGCCCTCCTCTCCTTCCCCTCCTCGCCTTCCTTTTACTCTCCTTTCTCCCCACCTTCCTACTGTCTCTGGGCAGGTTAGGTGCTGGCTCAGGGCCAGGCCCCACTGCCGCCGGTTCTGGGACTTTGCAAAGAGCCTCTCCAGTATGACTGGGGGCGTCCAGGTCTCCAGTCCTGGGGTCTCTTGTCTCCTGTGATGGCTGTCTCTGTTTCCAGGTACCTCAGAACTTGACCCCACTCTGAGTCAGGACTGTTGGGAGCTGTGGGGACGAGGGTGGCTCTGTCTGCCCCTGTGTGCATCCAGGCTTCCTGCCCAAGGTCGTCGTATCTACAGGTGTCCTCTAGGCTCCTCTTTATGTGGAGGCCCCCCGGGGAAGCAGGGGGGCTGGGCAGAGGTTCTGGGGCCCCTGACCTTGGCCTCCACAAACCCTTAAAATCCTAGGCCAAAAGGCTGGCCAGATATACCACTTAACTAAAGAATCACTAGAGCTGAGAGAGGGTTGGGGTTGAGGCCAGTACTGGGACACACAGGGAGGGAGGTGAAGAGATGAGGGGAGAGATAGAGGGACAGGTCTCCATAACTGAGTGGGGAAGGTGCCCTCAGGGGAGGAAGCCATAGGTATCTGAGGGGAGCCAGGGACTCCTGTGAACAAAGGGCTGCAAGCTGCCTCTGAATTGTCATCCCTTGGGGTCTTAGCTACCCCTGCTCCCAGCCCTGTTCCCCCCACCCCACCTCCATATGCTCACCTGGCTCCAGCCAGCCTGTCTGCCAGTCTGCTGCCCTGACCCACTACCGTTCATCATCTCTGTGGGATAGAGCCCCTGCCTCTTCCTCCCCCATCATGGCTGGTGCCGAGCTGCAACAACCTGTAGACCTGTGAGCCCCCAAATCTTTCCTCAGTCCAGCCGCCTGTGCAGAAGTCAGGGCCTTGGAGGCTGTGCTGCTGTGGGAGCTGTTGGGTTTTTCCAATTAGCTTGCTGGGCCAAGGACACTAGCGGGCGTGCGGTCCTGCTGTGGTTGTTGAGGCCCTGCACCCGGTGCACCCTGGCCTGTCTGTTGCTTCTAAGCTGACCCCAGGGACCAGGGCTAGAGGCTGGGGCTCAAGGGGAGCCAGCCCTGGCATACTTTCTGCCCTAGGGTCTCCCAGGCTTCCTGCTAGGCCTGTAGGTAGAAAGCACCTCCTCAGACAGCATCAATGGAGAGATGCCCTATCTCCCAGGGTGGGACCATCTGCTGAACGGTGTCACTCAGATCTCCCTGGGACACAGGGCTCAGCTCAAGTCCCACCCCCAGGAGCCAGGGGCACCTGGAACAGGTTCAGGGGAATGTTTAGAGGGATGAAGCACTCGGGATAGAAGGAACAAGGGCTACTATGTCTCAGGGGCTCTTTTGGGATTGGGGCACAGGCTTGGCTGGTAGTTTGACCAGGCCCTGAAGCTCTAGGATTCAGCCCTCATCTCTCCAGAAACTCCTTCTAGCCCATTTTACCACCCTTGCTCTAGAGAGGATTTAGAAAGGCAGGGAAGGTAGACGGGAAACAGGGACAGCATGAGCAAAGGTGTGGTAGTGGGCATCAGCATAGGCTGGGGACCCAGAAGCCTGCAGGAACACACCAGGTCAATGGGCTGGAGAGGCCACCAATGCTGACACCGGGGACCAGCAGAAAGATGTCATAGAGGGTCCTTGGGACAGGAAGAAAGTGTGGCAGATGAAGCACCAGGTTCCAAGGGGTAGCACAGCTGCAAGCAGGAATATGAGTCAGACTGAGGTCTAGCTGGTCACAGAGCTCTGCTCTTGAGCAGGGAATTGGGCATATGCATTTGCCAAGGGTCCATTACACACAGGCCCAGTGCCTGGGGAGAGCTGGAAGGGAGCTGGCTTTGGCTGTGCTGTATCAGTGGCATCTCTGTGTCTAGGCTCCCCTGTTGTCACCTCTCGGGCCCAGGCTGAGGTGTTGGAGACAAGAACAGTATGGCTGGAGAGGGGCTTCCCAGGAAGGCCTGGGAAGAGGGTGGGGCTGGGGGCGAGCCAACCCCAGGAGACCACGGCTGTCTGCCCAGGAATGGGAGCCAATGGCTTCAGATCCTTAGTGTACAGATATAGCAGAGAGAGTGGAGGCAGGGAGGGACTGTGATTCCTTCTGCAGAATTCCGGTGATCCTCAACAATAGCAGCAGCGACAATAGTGTAGGTTCTTTGCAGTCCTCCATCAGCCTGCAGAGAGGGGACTGCTGTTCTCTCGCTTAATAAATCGGACACCAAGGTTCAGACGTGAGGTGACTCTTAGCAGGGTTCCTGCTTTCAAGCCCTTATGCCACCTTTCAGGGCCCTGGGGTGTGACCCTGCCACCTGGAGACCCACTCCCTCTATGGCTCCTGAGCCCTGTCTTAGTCACCATGCGACGCTGCAAGGGCTACCCTGGATCCTGTGGGGAGGAACTCCGGGGCTCCCAGAGGAGAGTTGTCAGGAGGCTGCTTGGTCCAGCCTCTGATCCAGGACTGCCGCGGCTATGGACAGCCCTGGTTTGGGACACCTGGGAATGACCTTGACAGGAGAGTCAGGTGTCCGAACTTCATCCCCTACCCAGAGAAGCCAGGCAGCTGCGCCCCCTGCTGGCACAAGTGGGCCAGGGTGCACTAGGCCGAGGCTTTAGAAAGTATAGCTGGCCTCAACAAGCCCAGGGTGTCCCGGCTCCAGGCCAGCAGCTCATGCTTGGGAAAGGATGTATTTTTAAAGCCCTGAAACCTGGGAAGGAGAGGTCCAGGAGGACCTGGCTTTGCCACTCAGAGTCGTGTGGACTTGACCTGCCCTTTCTTGTTTCTGAGCCTCAATTCCCCCCAACAGTGGGCACTGCACTCCAGGCTCTCCACATTTCCCAGTGACCCCAGACTCAGACCCCTCCTTGATCTCTGTCTCCACCATCTTCTGTCTGGGGGCCTCTGCCCTGAGGCCCAGCCCAGGGAGCCCAGGGAACAGCCTGGCCTGATGCCCACTTGGGGCCTCCATCCTCCCTGGCCCTGCGTCCAGGCCTCATGCCTCGCCCTCTAATCGGCACTGCTCTGTGGGAAGGAGCGAATTCGCCACAAATTATTTTGTTCTAAGAGAAGGACAAAAAGAAAAGAGAAGCCGGGAGGGATGGGGGGCGGCAGGAGGAGGAGACTGCCTGAGCCGGCTTTGTGTGGCACTTTAACCCTTGGACTGCTGGGTGCTGAGTGGGCGGCAGGGCAGGGGCTCTGGCGCCTGATCCCCCACCTCCTCCCCCATCAACTGCTGGAGGCCTTATCTCCCCCTTGTCTGGCTGTCACTCTCCGACCTTATCTTGCCTGCCTGTCTGTCTCTCATCAGCTGCCTCTCCCACCTCCTTATCTCCTCCTCATCACCTCTTCTCTCTCTGCATTCCTCTGGTTCTGCACTGCCCAATGGCGTGGCCCAATGGCAGCAGTTCAGTAGTGGCATATGACCTCTGTGAAGGAGTCAGCTTTGGGAGCAGACCTCTTGGGGTCATTTGGATGGACACACGTGAGTGTACAATGCACACACACGTACGCACATGCACACATCCATGCATGTGCAGACACCCAAGACCCCAGCCTGGAACAAAGAGGCTGGCTGAATTCACTTCTGTGACTCACATATAAGCCCCAGGCTTCATCTAGAGGCCCTAACCCCATCCTACCCCCAACATGCAGGCACATGCACACAGATGGATGTGTGTTGAGCCATAACACACACACTCACGCATGCAGATGCAGACTGTCAGCTTTATACCCCCACGTGAGTGTGTGCACAGACCCAGTTCTCAAGGAGAGAGGGGCAGATTTATCCTCCCCACATGCCTCCTTTTCCCTGGTCCCTGCCCCCATATTCTGTGCACTGAATGAGAGAGAAACCCCTAGGGGTGCCTAGAGTCCCCACTGCAGTTTCTGTAAATGCCCTGGGGCAACACCAGCAAAAAAGGGTATAGGGGTGGCTATATGTGATGCATATGTGGTGTAGTGAGTGTGACAGTGTCCTCATGTCAGCAGGCATGTGGTATGCCGTGTGTGCTTATTGGTCCCATCTCCCTCCCAACACACACACCCTGCCTCCTATTGAACCCACCCTTCCGCCTCTGCTGCTCTCAGCCACTCTGAACTAGTCACGCGGTTGTTGCTCATGGCTCCTGGAGGAGGAATCCTGAGTCCCAGAGAAGGCAGTGACAACCCCATCCCACCAGCCACAACCAGGGCAAGCTGTGAAACCCATGACCGTAGTAGCCTTTCTTCAAGTTCAGGAGGGCAGTGGGCCCAACCCTCAGACGTCCATGCTCTCCGAATGGCCAGAGCCAGAGTTGGGGCAGGGCCAAGGGCTGGATCATACTGTGCAGGGGGGATATGAAGGGGCTGTGACATGGAAATGTGGGACCACCCTGGCCTCACCCCTGGCTCCTGCTTCCTTCTAGATCTACAAGGACAACCGGAATCTGTTTGAGGTGCAGGAGAACGAGCCTCAGAAGTTGGTGGAGAAGGTGGCAGGAGACATCGAGAGCCTGCTGGACAGGAAGGTGCAGGCCCTGAAGGTAGGTGCAGTTATGTGGGTTGAGGGAGGGCCAGGCGAGTGGCTCTGCACTGTGTGGGCAGTGTGCCTACCCAGCGTGAACACGTGGCCCTCCTGGCCCTCTGTATTCAGGCTGAATTCACTGGCAGGGCTGTGCCCACCTGGACTGTGGGTAGCAATGGCAGGAACAGATAGTTTTATCTGGAGGGTGACGTGGGGTCTTGGGGCTCTTGTGCAGGCATGAAAGTGGGGCCCAGGCAGGCTTGGAGTTCTCAGATTCCTCTGTTCTGTGAGCGTGCCCTGGGTGAGCATCTGCTGATGCCTGGGAGGGTAGGCTGCAGCTCTGATGGGGGGGGGGTGTGGAACGGCCCCAAATGCCCCACAGAGAATGTGGGAGCCATGTAATGCTAGGTATTGGAGCCCCTGCTCTGCCCATGACCTTGAATGTTTCTCTGCCTCCCTCTGAGCCTCACTCTCCCCCTCTAATCTTAGAGAGGTTGTGCCTGTCAGCTCCAAGGTGCTGCCATTCTGGGAGTTGACAGACCCTACTCAGCTGCACTGACCACTTGTACAAAGCCAGCAGGCCTGTCGAACTCCACCCACCCCAAGGGAGTGCAGGTGGGGAGGGCCTTCTAGAGCTACAAGGTTGTGCAGTAAATGAGGGAGAGTGTCTAAGCTGCCCACAGATCAGAGGCACAGCTGCCACTGCCCCAGCCTCAGCCTGTGTCAAAAAGAGGAGTCCAATAAAAAGGAATGGAGTACTGATGATGCACATGACAACATGGATGAACTTGAAAACATTCTGCTAAGTGAAAGAAGCTTGCCACAAAAGACCACCTATTGTGTGATCCCATTTCTGTGAAATATCCAGAATAGGCAAATCCACAGAAATGGAAAGTACATTAGTGGTTGCCTAGGGCTGGAAGGGAGGGGGAATAAGGAGGGACTGCTAATGGGTACAGGGTTTCTTTTTGGGGTGATGAAAATACTCTAAAATTAGATTGTGGTGATGGTTGTACAACTCTGAATGTGCTAAAAAAAAAAAAAACCTACACTGAATTATATACTTTATGTGGGTAAATTCTGTAGTATGTGAATTGTATCTCAGTAAAACTATTTTTTTTTAAAAGGATGAGCAAATCCATACAAGCCATACCCAAGCTCAGACCAGGGGCCTGGCAGGGTTAAATCAGGTCAGTGACCTAGCTCAAGCCCCCACCACATCCAGGCCTCAAGGAGAGAACTCTCTTCCCCAGGAGCTGGGCCCTGCCATCCCCCTGGGCTCCCCTGCCCATCCTGTGTGACCTGGAATCATAGAATAGGGAGAGGCTGGCATGCTGGGACCAGAGTCCCAGAGGAAGTGGAGCCTGAAGGCCTCCCAACCCAGGGTGGATCCAGACGACCCAGAGTGAGCCCAGCCCCAGTCCAGCCTGACCTTCAGGAACTCCTGGTCACAGGTGGGGAGACAATTGGAGAAATGAACTGCCCCGGGGAGGAGGCAAAGCCCAGCCTTCAACTGGGACAGCAGTCCCAGGGTAGGGCAAGAGTGTCTCCCCTGACTGTGAGAAACATTCTGCTGCCCTATCCATCCAGCATATCATGTCCCCTCCTTGCTTTTCCTAGAACTGGGACTGACCTGGATCCTGTCCCCTCCTTTCTTGCCTCTCTTTCTCTCTCTCTTCCATTCATTCCAGACTCCTCATTTGCCCACTACTTCCTTACTTTCCTCCATTTTACAAAGTGCGGGCAACCAGCCCTGAACTTGTGTTGAAACTTTCTGATAAATTTGGGAAGAGGCATCCTTTAGGCCCGCTGCCCACCTTGGCTTTAGGACCAGTTCCCTCAATGAGAGGTGCTGAGTGGTGGCAATGACAGATGCCTGACCTGCCCTCCACAGATGGAGCCCAGGGCCCAGCCCCCTGCCCATCCTCCCCGGACACTGCAAGTCTGAGGTCCCTCCCCAAGTTCTTCTCCCCAATTCTAGACAAACTATCAACCTTGATAGCTTGGCAGGGAGGGTAGAGCCCAAGGCCTGGGTCCTGATCCCAACTGTCTCTATACCCCATCCACATGCTGGACCCTGCCCCTCAAGGCAGGGCAGAGGTCTCTCTCCTTCCCACTGCATCTGCAGCCTAGCCCATGGCCTGGTACATAGTTGGTGCCAAATACAAATTATTTTCTTTTTATTTTTTTAAAATTTATTTAAGTAATCTCTACACCCAGTGTGGGGCTCAAACTCACAACTCCAACATCAAGAGTTGCATACCCTTCCAACTGAGCCAGCCTGACATGCCACAAATTATTTTCAATAGAAGAATGATGGGGGAGAGCCTGAAGGGCTCAGTTGGTTGAGCATCCAACTCTTGATTTTGGCTCAGGTCATGATCCCAGGGTCCTGAAATCGAGCCCCACATCAGGCTCCACTCTGAGCATGGATCCTGCTGCTTGGGATTCTCTCTCTCTCTCTCTCTCTCTCTCTCTCTCTCTCTCTCTCTCTCCCCCCCCTTTCTCTCCCTCTCTCTCTCCCTCTGCCCCTCTCCCCTGCTCTCACATGTGCTGTTTCTCTCTCCTCTCTCTCTCTCTCTCTCTCTCTCTCTCTCTCTCTCTCTCTCTCAAAAGAAAAAAGAATGATGGAAAAGGGCATTCACTGTTTGGGCACTCACCATGTCTTGTCTGTCACAGGTTACTCTCACTGCAACCCCATGAGGGAGGCCCACTTCACAGAGGGGACAGAGACTCAGACATGCCATGCATCAGGCCAGGATGTGAACCCAGGTCACTCTGATGCTAAGCCATGCCCTTGACTCCCACATGATTCCAAGGTGTGCACAGAGCCCACCACCCTTACCTTCCCAGCACTCTGCTGGGCCATGAACCCCCCTGCTGCAGTGCCTCTGGCTCTAGGCCCACAAGATGCTTCTGTCCATATCCCCAGAGAATGCAGAGGACAACCATCCTTCCCCTGCCTTGGTCCTAATTGTTCAGGATGAGCTTTGGTCTTAATTGTGTTTTAAATTTGCTTTTAATCAAGTTCTGGCCCTTCTTTCCTTTCTCACATTTGTTTGCAGCCTGGGTACATATGGAGGCAGGGATGTGGGGGCCTGGACCCCTTGCCCCCCCGTCCATTGTTCTTCTCTCCCTGGACCCCATCCAGTAATCCAATTTAAATCCTCTTGCTCTGGTCTGGAATTTTAATTTGGGACTTGCAAAGAGGAATCTGAGCAACACAGGACGGAAGTTCATTGGCTCATCTAATCAGGGACAATCAGACATTTGTTACGAGTTTCTCCAAGCTGCACAAGGTGATTTATGCAGGCAAGAGTCAGGGAAGGAGCAGGGCCAGGTCAGGAGCCTTGCAACACAGGCAACCAGCATTCCCAAGTCCAGGAAACCTGCTAGGGCCTTAGCTTTGGGAACATGGAGGGGAGCTGTTTTATGAATTCTACTACCAGGGAGATGGGTCCTCTGAGCCAAGGCCCACTCTCTAAGGGTCTTAAGTCCCAGGAGAGGGAGGGAGGTACCTGAGTTCTTATAGCACATTGGAGGCAGAGTTGCCTTAGCAACTTACAGCACATTGGAGGCAGCCCAAATCTGGACTCTGTTGTCCTCCCTGCTGGGGCCTTGACACACAGCCCTTGTCAGAAAGGTCATTTCTTCCTGGTTGTATTTTTTTCCTCCATTGAGTCATCAACATTCTCTAGTGGACTACTGTGTGCCAGGCTGGTGCTGGTGGGCAGGGGGAGGACAGGCCCTGCTCCTGCCCTCATAGAGCACTCAGTCTTGTCCCATCCCAAGCCTTAGCATCCCTCTCTGTAAAATAGGGACATGAGACCATCCCTGCCCAGTACTTCTGGTCTCAGTCTCATACCTCCAGGAGCCATCATTTATAAAGGCCACAAAGAAAACAGTGTCCCCAAAGGTTGTGCCACCTTCAGCACCATCCCTGATACCTCTGTTCTGTGGCTTAGAGGAGAGGCTGTGAGAGGAGATACAGCCTTGATAAGGTCAGGAGTGACCCAAATGCAAGGGGTTCCAGCCTCCTTTCAGCGGTGGGGCCATGGGCATTGTGGTTCAGTTGTCTCAGTTCCCAGAGAATGGGAAGCCCAAGGCCAGAGCACTCAGGGACATCAGTGTGGCTAGAGTCTGCTCTTGGGGAGACCCTCTTACCTCAAACTTCAAACAAACCAGAGGCAGTGGAAAGGCTTGACTAGGGATCCAGGACCTAGAGACCTCAGTCCTTAAGCTCTCCCCTTCCACCATGCCCATGTTCCCCATGCTCCACCTCAGGTACCTCCTGCTATTCCCAGGGCCAAGACCTTTCCAGACGTTGTGCCTTTGTACCTTTGTCTTCCTATGGTGTTTTTCAAACTTTTTTTCTTTAAGTGGGCTCCACGCCCAACTCAGGGCTTGAACTCATGACCCTGAGATCAAGACCTGAGCTGAGATCAAGAGTCAGACATTCAACCAGCTGAGCCACCCAGGTGCCCCTTGTCTTCCTGCAGTGTTTTGAAACCTGCTTGAACATTGAGGTCACTTGGAGAGATTTTAAATGGTGATGCCCAGGCCTCGCCCCAAACCAAGTACATCAGAGTCTCCAGGGATGGGGCTGAGCTTCAATATTTCTCAGTGCCCCACAGATGATTTATGTAGATTCAGAAGTCAGAATGTTTCCCCTAAAATGGGCAGAAATAATTCCCTCCCATGATCATTGGCCTCTTTCTTAGTGCCTATCAGGTGCCCAGCCTACGATGAGCCAGAACACTCCAGATCTCTCCAAATCCTCTTTACAAGCCGAGAGTATCGTATTCTCATTTTACATTTGAGGAAATTGAGCCCCAGAGAGTTTAAACCACTGGCCCTAAGCCCCACACCAAATTCAGGCTTTAGGTCTGGGCAGCTGGGCTTCAGACCCCACAAACTGCCCCCCAACACTGGCCTCCTCTGGACTACTACCGGTGGCCACATGGCATTTGCTGACTGCAGGGTGTGGACAGGGCTGAGGGAAGAAGAGATGGGGCTCTGGCCTCCTCTGATAGTGGCTTGCCCTGGAATGACCTAGTGACCTCGGGCAAGTGCCTGCGCCCACAGGTTCTTCCTTGGGCAGTGGAGACAGACACTGTGCACCCGTGAGGCCCAGCCCAGCCTTGTGAGGCCCAGATGGATGGGACAGGGGGTGGCGCAGCTGCAGCCCTGGATCTGGGGGCTCCAGTGGGCAGTGTTCCCACCCTCAGTCACCTCTCTGGGGAGCGAGCATCATTTAAAGAGTAAAATTAAAAACCCTTCTGCACACAGCCGCCCTGCTTTTGCCGCTAATGGCCACTTAACCCAATTAAACTGATGCATTGTTGGCAGTGTGGCCAGGTCTGTTCAGGAACTGGGCCCTGGGTTGGGTGCTCAGAGGAATAGAAGGAATGAGCCAGGGAGGGGGCCGGGGAGCTCCCCCTCCCAAGCTGTAGAGCAGACCACTCCTGTCAGGAGGGAGCACACTCCACCTCGCTCCTGCTTACTTGCTGCTTTTCTCTCCAAGGCTTCATCCAAGGCAGGGTTTCTCAGTGTCAGCACTACTGACATTTCAAGCAGGATAATTCTTGGTTGTGGGGGCTGCTCTGTGCACCGTAGGATTGCTCAGCAGCATCCTTGCCCTGCACCCACTAGATGCCAGTAGTACACCACTCCCCCAGCTGTAACAACCAGAGATGTCCCCAAATCTTGTCAAATGTCACCTGGGGGGAAAACTCCCTTCCCCCCAAATCCTGGTTGAGAACCACTGGTAATGGGACAGAGAGATGCAGCCAAGATGAATAAAAGCCGCGTAAGCAGGGGACATAGGGACCTCAGAGAGGTGCAGATGGAATGGGGCAGCTATAGCAGGAGGAAGATCACTTCAGTTTAAGAGGGTAAAACTGAGCTTGGGGCTGCCTGGAAGAGGCAGCAAGGATTTGGGGGGAAGAGTTTGGCACTGAGACAGCCAGAGGCTGGTTCAGAGCTGGGTCCTCCGCTGCACTGATTGATGGGGGTTGGACGGGCAGATCAGCCCTGAAAGGACAAGGCCTGGAGGAGGCCTGGCCCAGAGTAGGAGTCTCAGGAACATTTGTACAACAGGTGCAAGGGCTGTGACTCTGCGTTCTGGCTGGAGGTCACCCTCTGGGATCTGACTGCAGACTGGGAAGCTCTAAAAGCCACAGTAATGGGGGACAGACAGGCAAAGGATTCTGTAGCATGGGCTGCCCCCGCCCACCCTTCTCCGTGCAATTAAAAGGTGTTTACGTGGGGCCGGCAGTGGCTTCTGCCTCCCCTTCATTACAAACATTAAGAGATCTTGACCCTTCCACTTTCCCGCTCTTGAAAGGAGCCACAGACACGTAGAGCCAATTAGGCGCACGCGTGGGCGCCAGGGGCCTGAGCAGCCTGTTCTCCCTGATTGCGACGTTTAAGGCTGATTATTCTCCCCTCACCCAAACAGCGCTGCTGCTTCCTGGCAAGGTGCCAGTGCCACCCAGAGGAGCCACCTGGGGCCCCCAGGGATGGGGGGAGCACCGAATAAGTGAATGGACATCTGTTGAATGCTTCTCACGTGGGAACTCTTGGGGACCCCCACCTAACAGAGGGAGGCAGCAAGAGAGCCGGCCAGCAAGGAAACAAGGACGGGGACCTGGGCTGTGGTGAGCACTCAGGAGAGACAAGGCAGCATGTGGTGGCAGAGTGACCACTCAGGAACAGGGCTCAGAGGGAGCTCCTCCTCCCAGGTGGCCTGAACGTGTAGGGGAGGAAAGGTAAGCTGCTGTGCACTCCCCATATACCCACAGGCCCTGGGAGTCAGCGTGAGCCTTGGGCAAAGACACACCGCTCCCAGCAACTGGTGGAGGTGTACATGGGGATGGCCTCCTCGAGGATACATGGTGTGGCCAGAGACCCCTAGAAAGCTGCAGCCTCAGCCAGCCTCCCTGGAAATGAAGAGGGAGGTCGTGCAGGTGGGGTGTGTCCCCAGGATCCTTAGGGGAAACCTCATTCATCCTCTTCTCCTACTCGCCCTACCCAGTGGTGGTCAGATGAGGGCCTGGCTCGGCCTGTCAGGCTAAAGAAAGGCCGAGCTGTGTGTTCGGGCCAGCCTTCCCTAGTTCCTAGGATTTCCCCTATAGAGCAGGCTCCTCTCGTGGCTCCTCCTCCATAGTACAGGGACCTCAAGAAGGGTCAGAAGAGCTGTGGTCATTCCCCAGCATCTTCTAGCCAAAGGATCTAGGGGCCTGGGTGCAACACCCCTGAGTCCACAGAGCCTGGTGGATCAGCCTTATACCCCCCGCCCTGCTGCTGAGCTCTCCCTAGTGGCTGAAGGTCAGAGGAAACTAAAGGGCCATGTGTCAGGCCAGGAAGCTCAACATCCTGTCTGCCCTGACCAGCATTGACCACTTCTTGTGGAGATACCTTAGCCAAGGCACCCCAGACCCAGAACTTGCTCCAAGAGGGGGTGTCAGCCTCACCTGCCCAGTGGCCTTGCTCCATGACGCCAGGTGCTTTCCCCATAGCACCGTTCAGTCTCCCTGTCATTTGTGTGTTCACTCAGTCATTCAGCAAACCTTCCCATTGCCCCCAGCCTGACCCCAGGTATGGAGCCAGTCTCTGCTTTACTGTAGAGCAGAATTACCATTTTATAGATGAGGAAACAGAGGTGCAGAGACAGTGCCAGCCTTGGCTGTTGCCTGGCTAAAACAGGGTCACAATTCCCCCAGCTCACCCTGGCTCCTGAGCCTGTGTGCCTGCTCCTCACGGAGCTCCTGAGGATTGGGAGGAAGTAGAGCCATGCTGACTAGAGCAAAGAGGAAGCTCCAGGGTGGGGAAGGAAAAGTTGAGGGTCTGCAAGGCAGAGGGCAGAGCACAAACAAGGGCCTAGGGGCAAGACCTCAGTTGGGGGACACAGGATAGCTAGAGAGTGGATAGATAGCTAGAGAGTGGGTTCCTATTCAACCTGTATGTCCTGACTACCACAGGAAAGGGAATCTAGGGCATGAGGGTGGGGGGTCAGCCAAATGGATGAAACGGCCGTGGGCCCCCAGGGGAGACACATTGGATTGCACTCCCAGAGAAGCCGGCACTGCGGTAGGATCCTCTCCTGCTTCTGCCCACCTCCTTGGGGGTCCTAGCTGGACACGTGGGGCAGATGCTGGGATGTGGAAGAACAGGGCCCGCAGGTGCCACAGGGACAAACCAGTCTAATTCAGGATCAGAGAAGTGAGAAATTTAATTGAGTTTTAATAGCTTCTGGCCCTTTGTTCTGAAACCTCATGTACAAGGGCTGGGGGAGGGAGGGTGCATCTAAGGCAGGGTGAGCCGGTGGCCCAGCTAGTCCCCATCCTCCAGGACCCCATACTTTGAGGAGACAGACAAACTCTGAGATCCTCGTGTATAGAACAGCTGATATGGGAGGGGAAGTCTAAGGAGACAGCCTGGAGGTGGTGGCACTTGAGCTGGTAGAATTTCCAAAAGTGGAGGAAGGGAAGAAGGAAGGCACCAAGCCCTGGCCTGGCAGTGAGCATGAGCAGAAGTGAGTCAGGCTGCGTCTGTCCATACGGGTTTTGTGAGCTGGGAAGGGAGCCCAGCAGGTGTAGCCTGTGCATCATTTTCCACTGGAGGGAGGGGGGTGAAGAGATGACCGAGGTAGGGGGCAGGGCTCACCACCTGAGGCCTGGGGTGGTAGCCAGTCACTTCTGTCATCCCCATTTTTCATGGCTTAACATACCTAGGGACCAATGCCTCTGCTTTGATAGTGGGTACCTATGGGAGAAGTGAGTCGGCTCACAGGGCTGCTGGCAGAGAGGGCCTGGTTCCTTGCACCCAGCACAGGCATGGTGAGAAGCCCCTCTGAGGTCCCTCATTAGTCTTTCCAAACCCACACCTGAAGGCCAGCCCAGCCCATGGTGTCATAGTGACTCTGGGTGGGGTCCCCCAAGGTTTTCCTGGAGATCAGTTGATCCTGGCTCACTGTGTCAAGGGATACCAGGTACTTCGGGTGCTGTTTGCTTCCTTCAACCTTTGTTTACCGAGTGCTGAGCAACCGGTGTGTATGAGCACCATACTAGGTTACCAGGTCCAGAGATGGGGGAATAGACCTATGGGGCTCCTCCCTCAAAGAGTGCAGTCTGCTCAAGGTGACAGTGATATGACCCATTCCACAAAGTGTGGGCCAGGGTGGTAAGCCTGTGGATACTGATCAGGCCTAGGGGACCTGGGGTGGGGGCAGGGGGGTTGCTGAAGATGTAGCCAGGCAGAGGAAGAGGGTCCAAGGCGGAGGGCACAGCAAAGTACAGACCGGAGGTACAGAGAGCACGTACATGTCTTCATGGTGGGGCATCCACATGCATATGGTGATGGAAGGTCTCGCCCGATGGCGTGGCCGTGCAGAGCACGTGCACAAACACATTGTGAGGTGGGCCTTCGGCAGAGGCATGCAGGACTATGCCTAGTGGAGACATCATTCCTTGCAGTCTAGTGGAAACCTCACCTAGTGACCACAACCTGCATAGTCCTAACCTTGCACTGTTCCAAAAAGAACCTTTGGCCATGAGTCCCCCATAAAGATGTGGCATGGCTCATGATACACATGACCAGGCCCAGAGCGGAAGGTGGCCAAGAATCAGGGGCCTCAACCACTGCTGTGCTATAGCCACCACTCTGCACTTGAGTAGCGCACTGAACCCTTGGCAGATCTCACTTTCTCTGGGCTTCAGTTTCCCTACCCGGACAGTAGGAGCAACAAGCATAGCCTCACAGATCTGTCATCAGAGTTTATGCCCAGACCTTGGTGACACCGATTCAAGAAGGAATGCACATGGGACAAGTCCCATGGATGAGACTGGTCTGTGCCTAGCACGGGACTGACCCCAGGCCATCGGTCTTCAGGTCGGCTCCCCCTACTCTGGATGCCTCATCAAGGGCCTGTCCCTAGCTTCCACTTCTGTGGGCCACACTGTCCAGGCTGTTTAATGCTTCCTGCCTCCTGGCACAGGACTTGGGTCCCTTGTTTGAGAGGCTGGTCACAGTTGTCAGGCCCTTTGTTCCAGCCTTCCTATGTTTGCCCACTTGGTGCCTCAGCGAATGGGAGTCGCGGCATGTTTGCTGTGTCAACACCAGCTGGAGCCGAGGGTGTGAGGCCCTATCACCAGCTGCCCAGGTGCCTTGGGTCCAGCCCCTCCCTGGATAGTTGGGGTTGATGGGCAAGCAGGCAGCTCCCCACCTATGACCCACCGATTCACCCACTTGACTGCTGGGCCTGGACTGGGTAGGTACGGGGAACCAGCAAGGGCATCCCCAGGCCAGGAACAGGATTAGGAGGGACCAGTGCAGTCTCCCCTTGGCACAACTCAGGAACTTCCTGGCAGAGACGGCCTTCAGGCCTCTCAAGGCCAAGTTTGGGGCTTCCCCACCCCCCATGCAGAGTCCCTCCCCAGGCCCAGCTCCACCCCTCGCCTCCCCTGTGTTCCTTGTCATCAGATCCAGCAGCATCCAATTTGAGGAGGCATGAGCGTCAGGCAGATGGACAGATGGATAGACAGGCACTGAGACAGGGTCAGGGCAGGGGATCAGAGAAGAGTCCACCTGGCAGGATTGCCGAGGGTTTTGTCTGAGCTGAGACTTGACTGGCTCTTAGACCTGTGTGTGCTGTGTGGTTATCACTGTTACAAGGCAGGGGCTTGGGCCACGGGGAAGATCGTCATCACTTGACCTCACTTTGGGCTTTCATGAAAGAGTCCCAGTTACCTGGAAGCACAGAGAAGTAACACTGAGGCTGAGGCTGAGGCTGAAGCTGGAGGGAAGGAGGGGGTTTGCCTCCCAGAGGGTGGGGAAGAGCATTCTGCGAAAGAGAACAGCATGGAGGGGCCCTGCGGGTAGGAGTGTGGGGTCAGGCAGAGTTGAGTGTAGCTTAGGGGTTAGAATGGGAAGGGAAACAATCTGAACCCTCCAGGTTCTGGGGGGGGGGGGTGGAGAAGGTGGCACTTACGGGGACGGGGGTCTTGGACGGTCAGGAGCAGGCTGTGGGGTGAGAAGGCCAAACCCCCAGGAACCGATGGGGATTGTCAGCAAGTAGGCAGCACTTCCTGCCCGCCCCCACCTTCCATCCTCAGGTGTTTGCTGACCCCTCCCCAGAGGGAAGCGTGGTGAGACTGGTGTGCAGCAGTGGTGTGTGGTGCTCACATCTCGGGGAGTGAGAGCTGTGGCCTTCTACCCAGAGCCACTCACATCTTCGTGTCCTTGTGCGAGTTTAGCACCACTACACATCCTTGCCCAGAGCTCTGAGGGGCTCGAAGCTCTTCTGAGCTTACATCTTGGACCTTTGGTTCTGGTCATTGGGGGCCTCAGGGCCTTGCTGGGTGCTGGGGCTTAGGGAGTCCAAGAGCATCTTCCCATACACCCATAGTATGAAGGGCTGAAGAGTTGGGGAGTAGGTACCGTGAGATGAGAGGAACAGCCTGGGCTGGTGTACCCTCACATCCCTCAGGTGGGAGGGCCCTGACCCCAAGGGCCAGCAGATGAGTAGGCATTTAAACGAGAAAATGCATCTATCCGTTCTCAGCCAGCAGTGGTGACGGCCCCGTTAATGACAGCTACAGCTACACTGTCTTCTGTCTTGGATGTTCGTGCATAGGACCCCCACCACAAGCACAGCTCTAACCCCAAGACACAAGGTTGCAGGGGAGCGAGTGTAGGGGAGGCATGGGAGAGTGTGGCTGTTCTTCCCTCTCCTGGGCTTATGTGTGTATGTATCCCATGGGGGGTATCTAGACATGAGCGTGTATGTTCTCATGTACATGCACACACTGACTTGTTTCCCTAAGGTTGCGGCTTTCACATGGCCCAGGATTAAGCTGTGTGACTGTGGCCTGAGTGACAGGGCTTCAGCCCCCACTCCGTATGGCCCTGGCAGAAGCACCAAGCCCCACAGTCTCCCAGGGATAACAGTGACCTTTCTCTACCTCCCACATGCATACCTGTGTCTCCTTTTATCAAATATGCTGCTAATCTCATCTCCTTGTATGACTGCCGTGTAATTAGCTCATTTTGCAAAATACTGCATCTGTCTTATTTTCCCTTCCCCTTTTCCTTTTCCCAGGAAGGGGTAGGCAGGGATGGGATTGAGGAAGATTACTGGGGGTGAGTCCATCTTGCAGGTCAGCTCTGGCCACCCCCTGTGCACAGGACCCCCCACCCCATGCACTGGCCCCCTTAACATACATGCTGGACCCGGGGCCTGGTGACCAGATGGAGGTCAGTGGGCTGAGGGTGTCTGTACCCTCCCTGTGGCAGGAGGAAGGGATGGAGTAGGGCTGACCAAGCCCTGCTCTGGGAGCACCTATGGGTATCTGCTCACACTCAGGCCAAGCTGAGGCTCAGACTGAGTCACTAAGTGGAGTTGCCCCTGGTAGGCACGTGTATGGCAGGCAGGCTGGGAGTGAGGGGGCAGAATGCCGAATGCCAAACGCCTCTGCTCAGTATGCATGGCCTTGCATGGATGAGCTGAGCCAGGTGTGCAGCCAATACTTGGTTTATAGGAATCCCAATGATCCTCATTAACATCTGTCTGCCACCCCGCCTGTTGGACAAGATCCCACAGCAGTCAGGCTGCCCTGAACCCCCCATACTCTCCACCCCACCCATCCCGACCAGGATCTGGTCTAGCCGTGAGGTGGGGGCTTCTTGAGACAATGAACTATAGACAGGGCACATATGGAGCCCCCCAGCAGGTGGCCCAGGCCTTGGCCCTGACCAAGCATGGCAGCTCCAGCCAGGGGCACCAGGAACATCTGCCTCCAGTGGTAGGGCTAGGCAGAAGGAGCAGTGCAGGAATTTAAGCTGCTTTAGCCTCAGCAATTGGTGCTGCTCTGGTCCAGCCATCACTGCTGAGCCCCCTGCCCCACCTCCCCCACCCATTCCCCAGATGGGAAACCAGAGGTAGCCGAGGCCTCATCTGCACAGAGAGCCCTCAGTGGCTCAGAACCTGCTGCAGTGGTGGGCCCCGGGCATTTGGAAGGATTGGGCTCCAGCCCTCAGCTGGTGTGGCCTACTTTCCCGCGACCCCCCCACTGCCCCCACTGTCTCCCCGCCTTCTCTTGCTCCGACTCCCTCAGGACGTGAATTCTCTTAAACTTTTAATTAAAAACATTTTCCTTTCTCCCCCCAAGGTTTGCTTCCCTGTGATTTTCCTCTTAGAAGGAGAGATGGCGGGGAGGGGACAGCGGACAAGGAGTGGAGGTCGGGCCTTCCTAAGTCTCCATAGAGGACCCAAGGGAGCCAGAGCCTGGCCTGGAGGAGGCTGCCGGCTGCCCCCTGCACCATGTCACCCTTCCTGGCTTCCTGGCTGTCGAGAGCAGCATTTCTAAGGGCTCTAGCCCTGGGTGCACTGCCAAATTTGAGGAATGGTGCCAGCCCCGAGGGCCTGTGTGCACTCCCACCGCACCCCACATAATCGCTCAAGAACCATAGCACACCCCCATTTCCACCGAGCTTTCCCATGAGAGTGCTGTCTGCTCTAGCAGCTTCAGGGTCACTCCTGAGTCCGTTGATCACAAGTTGGAAAAATGTTCCCAAGGTTACTTGTCAGGCGAAATGCAGCCCAGGGTTGGTGTCATGGGCCTCGAGGTCACCAACTAGGTCACAGATGTTTCACATGTAAAATTCCCAACGCAGCTCAGGGGGACAAGGTCAGATCCTGGCTTACAAGATTGTGGTCCCAGGAATTCTGGGGACACAGGTCCTTGATGCCAGGAAACCAGAACAGCTTCTCTAATTATGGGGCTGGAGGAGGGCTGGCCCACTCCCTGTCCCCAGGCAGCGGCATGTTAGCCTATCCCTGACTCAGGAGGGAAATGCCACCACATCCTCAGGGTCCCATTCCAGAATTGGAGCCCACCAAATGTCTGGAATTTCTTCCTTATGTCAGATCATGATCCCTCTTGCTGAAGCCTAAGCCTTGGTTCCACCTCTGGAGAATTTTGGCTTAGACTTCCTTGCCCATTAGCCCTCCCTGGCCCAGGAGACACAGACTGAGTTACCACACCCCCCACCCCCATGTTCCTGTCCCTTCCTCCATTCCTCTATAGGCAAGTGCCTCCATCTGAAGCTTCTAGGCAAAGCCCAGGAAGCCCCCCACAAATTCAGACACATCCTCACATCACATTCTAAGATGTCCCCACCACAGGTTGTACCTCTCCCATCTCAAGGGCGACCCCCCTGCCCCACCAAGTCTCCAAAGGCTTAGGACTCAAGACTCCAGCCAGGCCTGAGCCCAGGGGAAGAGCAGAGACATTGCCAGCAGAGCCCACGTCCCCATGGGCCTAGCCCCTCACCCCTTGCTTTGTTCCTCCTGTCCAGCCTGCAGCAGCCGACAGGGGACATTGGCCCTATGGGAGCATCAGGATGCCCCAGAGAAGGGGCTGCAATGGGGACATTGGCCCTGAGGGGCTAGAACAAAAGTTCGTCTACCACTCACCTCTTGGGCTGCCCTTAGTACCCCTCCTGACACACTGCATGTGTGTCCGGGACTGGCCCTGGGAGCACTCAGGGAGACATCCCCACAGAGGCCGGTGAGCTGTGACAGGATCTGGCCGGGGAATTGGCCAGGAGGAGGGGCAGGCCAGATGGGACCACAGCGTAAAAAAAGGGATGAAGGGGCCATGGGCAGGGGCGAGCTTGAGGAAGAGGCAGTGCACAACCAAGAAGGTAGAAATGGCAGTGGGAGGCCTTGAACACCAGGCCTTGGAAGCCCTGGCAGCCTTTTGAGTAAGGCAGGGATATCATTCATTTTACAACATATATTGAGCACCTACTGCATGCCTGTGCCTGTGTTGTGACCTGGCCCAGCCCCCAGGCAGTGCCCACTTCTACTGCAGATGCTTTGCGGCTCTGGGGATGCTTTGCGGCTCTGGGGAGTGGTGGTGATCTTAGGGGAGGAGCCTGTGTATTCCCCACAGGGCAGGTGGGGTGCAGCCTCTTCTGGCTAATAGGAACAGAAATATGGTCCTGCCTCTCACCGCACTGCCCTGTCTTCCTGGCTCACTCTTCCATAGGGCCCATTGATTTCCAAAGCTGATATGGGCAGGGGTGGCAGGCTCTTCCTCCCACTGCAGCACTTCTCAGTGCTCCCTAAACCCCATCATGTCAGCTTCCACCTGTCTATTCATTTCCCAAGTCCTCCACACCAAATGTCTTCTGTTTGCCAGGCCCTGTGCTGGTTGCTGGTTGCTGAGGACTCCACAGTGACAGAAGCAGACCTGGTCATGCCTTCTGGGACCTTGTGGTCCAGATGGGAGGCAGAGAGTTGACAAATAATGTGAGGATGTGTAATGGAGTATCAGAGGGGTGTCAGAAGACAATCACATCAGGGAGGCAAGGAGCGGGTGTCAGTAGCACACACACGCATCCATAAGCGCAAGCCCAGAGCCTGAGCAGGGCTGAAGGCAGTGAGAAGGAGGCAGCTCAGGGTCAAGCCCCATCTCCTGACCAGGACACAGCTTCCTGAGACTCTGTGGGGTCTCCCTCCCACAGCCCACCCTTGCTCTTTCCAGGAACCTGAGTAAACAGGAGCTTCCCCTAGACTGCAGACACCCACCTGTGCCCAGAGTGCTGCCTTAAGCAGGCGGTGAGAGATGCAAGGTGGCCATAGCAGGCAGTGCTGGATCTTCCTGGGTTGCCCAGCGCCAGGCCACCCTGAGCAGCTGCCTGTGTCAGCAAAAGAAAACTCCTAAGTTCCCTTTAGAGTTCACAGCATTGGTGATGGGGCCCACCTAAGGCCAAAAACAAGCAGAGCATGTGTCTGCTCATGGGAAGCTGTTGGTATGGCTGGGATGTGCCCCCCAAATGCATGTCAGGGATGGTGCTAGATGTATATGCATGCCCGTATGTATGTCTAAAGGCCAGTCAGGGCTTTCTGTGATAGGGCCTGCATGCGTGGGTATATGTCTAAGATATGCGGAGCATGTGTGCTGGAAGAGTCTGAAGAGCTGGGTTGGGAAGACAGGAGAGAGCTCTACTACCTCAAGGTTCCTGCTGCCCAACATGGCCCATCTCACTTAGAGGCACTCATGTGGGCTTCAGGCACCTACAGACATGTATGTGTATAAAACCTGCGTGCTCCCATCCCATCTCCCACTCTGCAACCCCAGCAGCATATCCAAGCCGCATGCACCCATGTAAATGGCTACAGACAGACGTGCACACACACCTGCAGCTAATTCCTGTGCATGTGTGCATCCTGGCCTATGCATGCCCATATGTGTGCGTCTGTGTGTCCCAGGTCAACACCCCCTGCACATGCTCATTGCTGCCTGGAAACCCTTTGTCACAGATGTCTCATCGTCCCTCTCTCCACTCACTGCACCACTGCACCTGTAGGCGGGCAGGTCCAGGATGGCTTTCTTTGTTTTATAGATTGGCAAATTGAGGTGCAGGAAGGAAAAGGGTCAAGACCACTGGATAGCACCAGCTGGGGCCCAAGTTTCCCAGGATCCCATCTAAGTCGATGCAGCCCCACAGCTGGTGTCATGGTCTCCCCAATGCTCCTCTGCAGAGCCAATGGGGTCCAGGACAGAGGTATGGTGTTTTCAGAGCACCCCATTCCTGTCTTCTCTCCCCTTGGCAGGGGCTCCCTGAAGCCTATGGTGAGGAACACTGAATCATCAGGCATATCAAGGGTCTCCTCACAGTGGAACATCTGAGCTAACAGTCAGAGTTGGAGGAGAAGAAACATTTCTCTGAGCCTCATGCAGGAAAATGGCCTGCAGGACCAACCCCAGCTCTATTGCCACCTTAACACTCCTGGCTCTACGAATCTGTCTTCCTGAGAATCTGTCCTCTCCTGCCCATCTCTTTGGCCCTATCTTCTGTCTTATTGCCCCTCCACAACCCCCTCTACTCTCCAAGGGTGTTTAAACTCTCCTCAGTTTATTGTAGCAGCTCCTGATGTTTCCAACTGGAAAGCTCTTAGGGGTAGGTAGGGCATGCCCTCAGCCCCCACCTCAGATCAGCCCTGGCCCCAGAGGGGACACAGGAGGAATCAGGCCCCACTGTGACCTTAAAAGAACCTGGCCCAGTGTGGCCAGCCTTGTAAACCAGCCTGATGCCACAGCTGTTAGAGGCTAAGCAGGAGGAAACCCAGAACAGAGTACAACTGAGCTGGACATTAAGAAGCAGGAAATAATTGTTCAGAAAAAACAGGGAGGAGAATGGCATTCCAGGCAGAGGAAATATTCTATGCAAAAGCAGGGAGGTATGAGATTGTGTCATGATAATCAGACACTGAATCGAGCCCCTGTCTCATGCATTTAAGTGTCTGCGCAGCCAGACATTCATTCGTTCGTTTATTCGGCAAATAGTTACCAAGAGCTGGGCACTAGCACCACTGGGATGGAAAAAAAAACAGCACTGTCCCTGCCTCAGAGAGTGCACTGTCTGCTGAGAAATTAAGTGACAGAGCAGTGAAGTCTTTGATGAGGGCACATAGGTCCTGGGGGAACTCTGAGGAGGGGTATGATGGAAGACATATGGGCATTTTGGGAACCCTAAAGAGGGGACCTTATGGAGGCACAGAGGGCACTGTCAGAACCCCAAGGAGAGGCCTAGCCAGGACTGGGGCTCATTTGTTAACTTTTTTTTTTTCATTTATCAGTATTTTGTACCTGGTCTTCAGAGGCCTTCATAGCTGGGAAGGTCCTTGGCAATCTAAGTCTACATTTTTCCTTGTATAGACAGTAAATCTGAGACCCTGGGCCCAGAACACAAGTCTCTAGGGCTCCTGTTTCAAGAATGTCATTGTAAAAAAAAAAAGAAAGAAAGAAAGAAAGAACATAGTTATATTGGATAAAGCCAAGTTTGCCCGTAGCCAGACCCAACCCTGGACTCACACAGGACTCAGTCCTCTCTGCACAGCACCTCCAGCAGCCCAGAGGTGGAATTGCAGGTCCAGGAAGCCATCTTTTGGGCAGAGCAAGCCCTGCCTGAGCTCCCTGAAAGGGGGGCCTGTGTCCTTCTCAGGCCAACAGGAACAACTGGGGTCTTAGGCATTTCACCAAGCCTCAGTTTCCCACTACAGAACAGCAACATGATTCCTGGCCTGTCACCACACTGGGTGGTTGTGAAGATGGGGGAGCTCTGGCTCCCATGACTGGAGCTCTCAGGGAGGCCTTTCTGCCAGGGGCCAGAAGGGCACTGGGGACCATAGGGCTGCCCGCTGGTTTAGCAGTGGGGCCAACGGCTGGCTTTCCTCTCCTCCTCAGTGGCTCTCAAGCCATCCGTCACTTACAAATTCTCTTCATTTCTAAATAAAATGATTTGTTAATTTGAGTGAGTGATCACCACTCGTCCGAGCCTCTTTGCAGGCCCGGGAACAGCTTGTGGGCTCCCGGAGCCCCGTGCCGCCGGCCTGGCGCAGACTTGGAGGGGTTGTTTTCGATTTAAATGTGAATTGAATGAGGAGAAAAATGTTTCTCTTGGCAATTCCATAGGAGCTCGCTCTTCTGACAGATGTTGGAGTTTATTATCCCATCGGGCCAGCGTTTTGTCGAGCAGAATTGCTAATTATTTCAGAGGCCCGGCCACAGCCGAGGAGAGGAGGGAGGTGGCGGGCGCGGTTTTGGGCGGCATCTGTCGATGCCAGGCCCAGCCCTCTACCTCTCCACTTGTCTTCTAGAATCTGCGGATATTTGGGGCAGGAGGTGCCCTGGAGGAGGTAGCAGGGCCTGTTCTTGCCAGTGCTGTTTTGGCCTCCTAGTGAGGACTCTGGAAGGGTCTGGGATTGCTTTTGTGTGTAGTGGGCCCATGGGTGGCAGATGGAAAAAGGCTCCAGAGAGGCCAGTGTTTTTCTACTGTGTGAAGCCAAAGTCATTGATTGTAACAACCACACCTAGGCAGAAGCCATGCTTGCAAGGGCATGTGGCTAGATGTCTCCATAACCATGGATTCTGTGCAGGCACATGGGAGCATGTGGGGATTGGGTGTGCTGTGTGCTGTGTTTGCGGGTCACAAACCGCCTGGGGTGACTGCACGTGTCTGCAAATGAGTTGCCCGCCACTGAGCAGCTCAGTCCTTCAAGGTATGGCTCTAATTCATTTCTGTCCCCAGTCCCTGCACTGCAAGGTGAAGAAGGCCTTGGAGGACAGTTAGCCAGAGGAAACTAGACTTCAGGAAGGGTGGGCCAAGGCTGGCCAGGGTGCCACTCAGCTGCTCCAGGGGTGCCCCAGGCTTTCAGGGGCTCTGTGGTGAATGGGTGGGTTTCTTGGTGAAGATGGGGCTCTGGCAGCCAGACCCCTGGCCTCCCAGTCCATCCAGCCCAAGGATCTTAACCTCACCTGGGGCAACTTAGAGCAGCAGAGCAGGGTGTGTCCTCCTGGAAACCAGCCAGGGTCCCAAGATTCCTGCAGGACTGGGTCTGAAGACCTGTTGCTCCTGCAGTGGTCTCGGGTCAGTGTCCCCCAGAAACTCCCAACCAGTGCCCCCTTCCTCACCCCATCTCTCCCTCCTGAGCCCCGAGATAAGGGGCTGGATGCCTGATCCAAGTCCTGGCCAGCTGAGGATTCAGCACTTCACTCTCTTATCCTGGGGTGTCCTGTCCCTTCCCCTGTCAGCCTCCACCACCATTCTTCACCCTCACCGGCTCCAGGCCAACCGGAGCTCAGCTCCCTAGCTTTAACACAAAGGCAGCAGCAGCAGCTGGGCAGGATTTTATAACCCTAATTAACACTGGATTCCCTGGAGTCCCAGCTCTAGACTCCTGATGCAGGCAGAGACCAGCAGAGCACAAGGTGGGGAGGGTCCACCCTGGTGCAGGGTCGGGGGAGATGGAATCTCAGTCCATAGTAGCTGGGCCCCAGAAGGTGACGTGGAGCCCTGCAGCTCAGGGCTCTCACCTCAGTCTCTCACCTCCCCAAGTCCTGGGCCCTGGTAGACATACTAATGGGGGGCACTGGAAATCTGGGGAGGGGACGTCCAGCCATCCCCAGGGTGAGATCCTGCCAGGCATCTCTGATTGACCATGTGTCCCTAGGAACCAGGCCCTCTCTCTCCTCTGGATAAAACCATCGTGACATCCTTCCATTAAATAGGGCATGTTCAGAAGAGAAAATTGCTACTATTTTCCCCTTTTACTTCACTGTCATCAAAAATTGATCCCATATTGCATCCTTATTTCAAAGAATGAGCTAAAAAAATAAAATAAAAATTCTCACTCCTCAGAGCGGCAGCTGCATCAAGCTTCCCATTCCCCCTACTCCGACCCCACCCCCTGGAAAGAAAGGAAAGAAAGAAAAGAAAATCATGGTCACAGTGTGGGGGAGGGTGTGACTGCTGGTCCCTCTGAGGCCGTTGAAAGGAACAAGGCCAGGCCATGGTTTTGAGAATGAGGAGGGGAGAGGCACAGGACTTTGCGGGCAGAAGGGGATTTCGATCTGGTGAAATGTGGTAGAAAATGGGGTAATTGGGGGGAGGTTAATTTGGATCTAAACGGAGCAATTCGTTATCTCAATAAGAAGTATCTCGTTTTCCAGGGAGACGGCTGTGCCAGCCAGATGCTGGCCTACACATTGGTGGGGCATTGGCTCTGAGCAGGGCCCCCTGCCCACCCACAGTCAGTCTAGCCTCCCAGAGCAACCTGCCCTGCCCGACTTGGTGGTGGGGGATGTGAAGACAGGGGTACAGGAAGAGGGAAACTAAAACTGGGGAGAGCAACTGGCCTGACACCCCACAGACCACTGGGGCCTCCTGACTGACTCCTGTCTACTTTTCCTTCCCATGGGTCTAGCTGCCTCTTAGAGAAGGGGAGCATGGGCAAGATGGGGAGCACAGTTTAATTTGGTTTATTCACTAGTTCATTCAGCAAAGTTTTGAGCGTCTTTTCACAAAAGCATATGTAGTAAAACATAGGCTGTGAGTAACAAGGATGAGACAGAAGAGCCATGGTAAGCAGCCCCTGGTGGACCAGGCATTTGGTCTAGCTGAGTCTCTAGGTCGACTCTGAGAGTCTTGGCAGCCAAAGGAAAAAGGGAGACCCAGTGCTTTGTGTTCCGATCAGAGAAGATGAGACATTTAGATCAAATCCCCATGGAAGTCAAGTCCTGCTTCCTATGGAATGGTGTCTGGGGGGACTTTCACGGTGGTGCCCCTCAGCCTCTCCTGCCTTTACTAGAAGCAGAGTTTGGGACCTGGTGCCTGAACTGTGGTGTGACCCTGAGGATGTCCCACCTCCCCAGCCTATAGTCAAGGGTTGCTGGCAGTGCTGGGATTGCTGGTCACACAGGTGTGGCCGATGCAGGCTACAGCACTGCAGGCCTGGGCTCAGCAGCTAAACAGACTTAGGTTTGGGTCCCAGATCCTCCTCTTGCCTGCTTTTCTTCTGAAAAATGGACCAGTAACATCAGCCTTGCCCCCCATGGTTGTGTTGGTCACATGTTAACAGTGGGCCCCATGAATGATAACTGTAATCACAAAGGCACCTGGAGGGCAGTTGATGTGAGACTGCACAAGCTCTCCATGGTCTGCATGTGTGTCTGGCCTGGTATTGGCTATACGTGACTGTGGGGTTGGGGGGTGAGCGTGGAGACAAGTGGAAGCCCCCCCCGCCCCTCCACTGGGCACTCCATGATGGTGGGGCCGGGTCTGATTCATCCTGTGTCTCTAGCACCCAGCACAGGCCACAAACATGCTTGTTGAAAGAAGTGAGGTCCTGGGGTCACCTTTTCATTTATTCTGTACTATGGTGTTAGTTGGAATAAGATAACACAAAACAAAGTGATCATAGGCTGGAGTGAGTTCTGGGAGGAAGGTAAACCAATGAATAAAGTGAGGGTAGACTTAAGGAGGGACCACTAGGCAGGAACAAGGCAGGTGATAGCAAGAAGGGTCCATTTAGCCAGGCATGAGTGGGGCAGGAGCCACAGGTTCAGTGATTCACCCCACACCCAGCCACAGCAGGAAGCAGCCCAGCCTCACCTGTGCCTTGGGAAGGGAGTCCAGAACATGAACTCATCTGCCTTGTGTGAATGTGCCTGAGCACATGTTGGCATGCATGCATGTATACACATGTTCCTATACTCACATGTGCATGTGTTCACATACAGATGATTTCTTATGTCTGCACCTGTGTTCCCATACTCACATGCATGTACATATATATATATATATATTTGAATGAACTTGGACACACATCCTCCTCCAACTCCAAACCTTCCACCCCCAGTTACAAAGCTGCTGACCATAAAATCAGCTGGAAGAGGCCTCATTGCCCACCCCTACTAAAGACAGAAAGCCCCTACCATGCTCCTCCTTGGCAGACTTCCTTCAGTGAAGGCTTAAGAAGCCCTCGTCACAGGAGTCCCACTTACTCTCCTGTGAGGGAGTTCCATGGAGGGGGGCCTCTGGAGGCAGGGGAGCAACATAAGACTCCAGAGTGTTTGGGGAGGGAAAGCCCTTATGGCCACGGCCCAACCCTTTGGATGAGCAGTGAGCTGGAAATCCTGCAGACGGTGTCCTTGAATACCTTGGTGGGCTGAGACTAGACTGGCACTAGGGCACAAAAACCCTCCCTGCTCCAAAGACACCCACCACTGTGAGTTTAGGAAAGGGAAGCAGATCCGAAGGCAGTGAGCAAGTTCTATGCTTATCACCCCTGGGGGAGGCCCACCTCTTAGTGAGCTTTGGTTTTTCCACCTATGAAATGGGGTGAGGATAGCTCATGGAGGGTTCTTCCTTGATGAGTGTGGAAGAATGACCCTGGGGCCTAGCTAGCCAGCCTAAGATTTGAAGTCTGTCTCTCTAGGGGCTGGGCCTGGCCCTGACCTTCTGCCCCTTATCTCAGGCAGCAGTCTCCAATCTAGGCAGAGCCGAGCACAGCTGCCCACAGAGGGTCACTAGGCTCAACGCTGATGAATACAAACCCATAGCAGCACCCCAGCCCCAGCTCTGATGCCATGAAGGTCCCAGGCTGAGGGTGGCAGCAGTGCTGGAGGCTGACTACAGAAGGAGAGCTCCTGGGGGTCAGAGTTCACGGGGTGACCTTGGGAAGGGCACACAACTCCCCCACCTTTTTTTAAAAAAAGTTTATTTTGAGAAACAGAGCAGAGGAGAGGGAGAGAGAGAGAGGGAGAAAGAGAATCCCAGGCAGGCTCCATGCTGTCAGCATGGAGCCCAACACGGGGCTTGAACCCACGAACCATGAGATCATGACCCAAGCTGAAACCAAGAGTCGGACGCTCAACCAACTGAGCCACCCAAGCACCCCCACAACTCCTCACCTTCTTAAGGGACTCCTCTTGCCTCCTCCAGCTTTAACCAGGGTTGGGGCAGGGGGGTGGGGTAAGAACCTGGGGCTATCCAGGATGACAAGTGCAAGGGCATCCATTAAAGCTGAGGCTGAGCTCAGGCCCATCAACGTCTTCTCCTGAAGCCTGGATACCTCTCCTAACACCCTGGTGTTCCTCCATCCCATGCTCTCTGATTCATAGCCAGCCAAAGACCCACTTCCTCATCAGAGGGGGCTCAGGGTCTCAGAGGGGGCTCAGGGTGTCTCATGGATGAATCAGTGAGTGGAGGAAAGGGATTTAATTACCTGGCCTCAGGAACAAACCCCACCCTGCTCTCAGAGGGCTATGACTGCAGACAAACTGAGCAATCACATCTGAGCCTCAGTTTCCTCATCTGCAGAATGGGGTAGGAATGGGACCTGCTTTGTAGGGGCTGCTCTAGGGAATAAGGGACAGTGCTGGGACACAAGGAGTGATCAGTCTGTGTGAAGCACAGACAGTGCTTGAGCCAGGTCCTGCACATGCACTTCCAGGCACAGGAATTCCTTGCTGGACCTGTGTATTTCAGGAACATTTTTACTCAGAGCCCCACCTGATCGCCTGGCCATGGGTTTCTCCTCCCTGGAAAACCCCTGGCCATTCTCTGCAGTTGGCTGTGGCCCTTCCTCCAGGGGCTGTCCTCTTCTTCATGCAGCCCTGGGGGCCACACTCCCCCACTCCCAGGTGACATCTGACTGGGAGATCAGCCCTTCCTAATACATCCAAGTGCCATTGGGTTCCATGTAACCAGCACTTCATCATTCCCCTGTTTTCTCACTAATGCAGGCTCCCTGGGTGGATGGTGCCATTTTCCCATTTCACAAGAAAGAGAACTGGGGCCAGGAGAGCTGAAATCACCCAGTCAGGATGGATCTGAGTCCACCATGGGTCCATCACTAGAGGCATCCCTCCCACATAAAGTCCAGCCTGAAGTGCTGAGGAGATCAGGGGCTGAGTGGCCTTAGCCAGCTGGGGTTGAGCGTCCCTTTCCTGGGAGAAGGCATGATAGAGAACAGACTCCCAGACCCTCATCCCAGGGGAGAGGGGCTAGAGCCTGAATGGAGGTGAGAAAGATAACCTCCCAAACATGCCAGCATGTGCTGCATGGCCGCAAATCCCACCCTCCCCAGCTGGTGCCGTGGCTCTCTGGCCGTTGCTAGGCATCTGAAGGCCCAGGTGGGCCCTACCTGTCGTGGAGCAGCCTCGTAGCATGAGGTGGGCATGGGGCCCGAGCAGGAGCAAGGCCGCCTCCGCCTGCCCGCCCTCGTCTCGCTTGGCAGCAGCAAGCAGAAGCCATTAGCGCCTGGCAGCCCGTGTCCCATGGCTCTGACAAACGCCTTAAATGTTGTCGCCAAGGCTCCAGCTGTCCCGCCGGCCGCCTTTACTCCTCATAATAACCAAGTGTCGAGGCTGATTGCAGCAGCGGGATGCAGTCAGTATTCAGAGCAGCTTTTACCCTGGGCGTTTCCACCTGGCAGCCAGGCTGTGCCCACCACCCCACCCTCCACCTCCAGGCCTTTGTCTGCCTGTCAGCTCTTCCCAGGCCCCCAGTATTGCCCCCAGGGCCTGCCAGGCCCCAGCTTTGTGTCCCAGGTAGTGCCCATGCTGCTGCCACCGAAGCTAGTAGGCAGTGATGAGGTCGGGTCTCAGGCATCCACATCCAGCAGAATGATGGCTGGAATAGAAAGATCTGGCTCTGATTCCTACTCTTCTGGGTAGCCTCTGCAGGAACCCCCTATTTTGTCTTAGTTTGGCACCCTTGTCAGTAGATTGGGAATAGTGATCGAGCTCCGTGGGGCTTAGAGGGATTATGTGTATGAAGAAAGGTGCAAATCATGGTGTCCTTGAGGAAAGAAGCTCAGCTACACTGTGACCACAAACACCCTTGGATAGAGGGAGTCTCAGGAGGAGCAAAGGCTTCATCAGCTGCCCTGGTCTTGACTGTCTTCTCCCCACAGAGAAGCCCACTCATTCCCACCTGCACAACTTGGCCCTGCTCAGGTTCCTCCCTTCTTCCATCCATCTGACCTTGTCTCAAGTTTGGTCAGCTGTTCCCTCTTCCCAGAAGCCCTCCCAACCTGATCTAACTACACTCCTTGCCCACAGGTTTTATGTGACCTTCCAGAATTCTCAGTATTCTTCTCTCATGGTCTACACTCATCTCACACAGCCTTATGAGGTCGAGACTATTAGAAGCCCCATTTTAAAGATGAGGCAACCAAGGTTCAGAGAAGGAGTCAGTCACCATGTCACACACACAGCTCCTGGCTCTGCCCTTCGGGATGTGGTGGCCACTGACCAGAGGAGTAAATGAGGCCCCAGTCTTCCAGGGGCTCTGTCAGAGAAGCAAGCATCTTTACCCTGCCTCCTGGCCTTGCAGGCTTCCTTTCTATGACACCCAGTTATAAGCACCAGAGTTCAAGTGGTTGATTTATGAGGTCTCTGATCACTGGATCATTTGTTTACAGGCTAACTTTCCCATGATGCTAGAGGGTGATGGGCAGAGAAAGGTAAAGAGTCAGTAGTCTCTGCCTGTTCACCAGACTTCCCTGAGGGATGTAGAGGTGGTGGGGCAGGTGGTGATCATGAGGCAATGTGAGGTGCTAGCAGAGGTGCTCCCGTGGGATGATGGTTACAGTAGTGAAGGTGGTGGTGGAGGTGGTGGTGGTGGTGGTGGTGGTGGTGGTGGCGGCAATGGAGGTAATGGTGGAGGTGACAGTGATGGTGTTGGTGCCTATGATGATGGAGATGAAGGTAGTGATGGTGGTGGTGATTGGTGATGGGAAGAACTTTGGCAGTCATGATGGGAGTGACGGTGGTGGTGGTGCCAGCTGATGAAAACATTGGCAGTAGAGATGGGGTAACAGTGGTAGGAGTGATGAAACCATGTTGGCAGTGGTTAAGTGGGGATCAGTAGTGATGATGGAGGTAGCAGTGATGGTGGTGATGCCACTCTGGTGGCAGCAGGGGTAATTGTGGTGGTGATGGCAGTGGTAGGGCTGGCAGGCTCCCCGTGGAGTGGACCTCATGGGGCAATCCACCAGGCAGCCCTATCCCACAGGTAGACTGTGCCCTAGCTGGAGGCGGGATGCAGAGAGGCTTGATTCTCTTTTTCTTTTAACCTCTAGCGAACACAGCCTTCTGGGTAATGAGATGCAAATTGACAGAAAAGACAATGAGCCAGCCTGCGGCCGGTGGGGCAGCTTGTAGAGTCAGGCTGATTGCCTCCGTACCAATTTGCATGGCATTAGCTGTGCATGGCTCCTTCAGCGGGGCTCATGCATTTCATCAGAGGTCACCTGGATGGTTGTGTCCAACAAGAGGTGTTCCAGACCAGGGGCAAAGGCAGGACCACTCTGACTGTGACCTGACTGGGGCTCCAGGATGTGGCTCAGAAGAGTCTTGGGCCTATGGGGAAGGCCAGTGGATGGTAGCGGGGTGGGAAGTGGGGAGACTTCATGGTCAGCAAAGACCAGGGACAGGCCAGAGGTCCGGTTCTATTCAGGTCTGGAGGTCTGGTTTGGCCAGCATCATGGTTCCATCCAGTGACAAACAGATCTCAGGCAGAAGAAAGGATTGGCTGACCAGGGATGCCTCAGTACACACCCAGGCTTGGTCCCTAACTGGCACCATCACCTAGGTGGTCCCTCCAGGCCTTGGCTTCCCCACTGTACAGTAAGACCCTCAGCCTCATTGTCTTTACACTGGAAGTGATGATCATCAAGCTTTACCTATGGTGTGCTCAGCACCAGTGGCCAGGGTCAGTTCTCCATGTGAAGGTCACACATTGCAGCCCTCTGAGCATGCCCATCCTGTCACTGTCACCATCACTCAAGGCAACTCCTGGGATCATTACTGGGATGTAACCCCAGGGGACCCTAGGCAGGGTAAGACCCATATAGATGCCCAAATCCGGCCCTTTGGGCCACCCTGCCAAGCCCACCTGCCTCTGTCCACGGTTCTGAAAGTCCAGGCCCAACTTTCCCTGGGGTCCCTGCTGCAGGGTGGGCCAGGGGCCCCTTTCCTACTGCCCTGCTTTCTGACCCCTGCAACCTTTCCGACCCAGTGCAACCCAAGATTCCACCATATACCCTTTTCCAGGACAAAGGACAGTAGGGCAAGAGGCTCTTTCCCTCTGCCCTCCAGCCCTAGCCCAGCCAGTGCCCCCTCAGGCATATCCTGGTGCCCCACTGGCCCCACCTCCCTTCTCACTGTCCCACTCTCTCTCCCCCCAAGGTTGGGCCTAATCAGAGCTAATCAGAAAATTATGAGCTGCCTGATTACTGATTAGATTCCTAATGTTAATAGAGTCGAGAAGGGCCCGTTCAGACTGTGTTTTAGGAAAAAGTATAAAAATAACATCATGGGAAGGGAGCATGGTGGCTGGATGGGGGCTTGGGATCTGCTGTCCTCACAGGCAGGGGCTCAGGCTCCTCTGTTCTTGTTGGTGGCGGGCACTCAGGCTCAGCTTTTACATGGAAAGAGGTCTCCTCACACCCCTTAATTCTGCCAGTGAAGTTGCTAGCCCATGAAACTACCTCAACCATAGAGGCCTCTACCAAGTTCTGTGTTCAGGACAGTGGGACTGAATTACAGTGGGAAGATAGGTGGGATATAAAGAAGAACTTATGGACGGCACACTGCATGAGAGCAGGGCTACATCTGTACTGCCCGCTGACCTAGCCTAGCACAGGTAGGTGCTTAATAAACAATTACTGACATGAAAGAGAGAAGGTGCACAGTAGGTGCTTAATAAACATTTATTGACATGAAAGAGGGAAGGTCATATCAACCTCTTCCCACTGGAACCACTACCCTCCCATATCCTGTCCCTGAGCCGTGGTGGGGCGTAAAGACATCTAAGAAGGCTTCCTGGAGGAGGGTGTTGGAACATGTCAGGAGAATGCACTGTTCTGGGGCCAGAGCAGGGGGACCAACTCCTGACTGATGTGGCCAGATGAGTGGCCCGTCACCACCACCACCCAGCCTCTCACTCTGGCAAGGCCTCAGTGGCTTTTGTTTCCAAACCATGCCATCACAGACTTGGGATGAGACTGGTGGATGACATTCTCACGAGTTCCAGAGTGAGACCAGGGTCCCGGAAAGCAGACATCTTCAGTTCATACCCCTGAGGCAACCCCTTGACCCCTCTGCACGGGGTGCCCAGTGGGGCTTGTACTCAGCCTCATTCTGCCCATGCCTTTACCTCTGCCCCATCTGGAATCCCTGTGCTCTGTCATCAATGCTGCTTCTGGCCTGGTCTCTGCTCCCCACCCCAGAGAAATCCATGGCCTCTAAGCCAGCAGGTCTCTTAAGGGCACCTCCTGATCTACCCCTAACCCCACTGACCTAGGTGGAAGCCTGCCCCCAGCACTAGGACCACACACATCCATGACTCACGTCCCTGCCCTTAAGAGACCACATATGGGGGGAGGGGTGGGCATCAGACAAAAGAGTGATGGCAGTACCACAGGGAATTCTGGAAACCAGCCTGTCAGGAGCACCAGGCTGCCTGGAGGAGGTGAATGAGCAGTGACCCCTAAAGGATGAGGAGCAACAGGTGAAGGAGACAGGGAGGGAAGGGCAGTCCAGGCCTAGGGTACAACACAAACAAGGGTAGGGAACCTAAGCGTGGCAAGAGAGCAGAGCTCAAGGTCATTGTGGTGGGAGAGTGACAAGGTTGGCAAGGCCAGGCCACACAAGTCCCTGTAAAGGGTGACAACAGGAAGGGCAGGGGACAATGGGACTTTGTGGGAGGCCTGAAGTTGTGGGAGCCTGGGGAGGATGAGCTTATGCTAAGCAGCTTGGGTAGGAGTCTGAAATTGGATTGGAGGTGGTTCTGGAAAGGTCTGGTCAGAAGAAAAGGGAGGTGATGGGAGTAGGGGGCTTTGGAGAGGAGCAGCTTCCAAGGGATGGCCCAGCTTGGGTAGAGTTGGTTGAGTAGGACATGCAAATGGGCCCTCGACTCCTCCCTGAGACGGAGTTGGGCTGGAGGCCAGGCAGGATGCGGGGGGGCCAATGGACAAAGGTGGTGCTGAGGGAAGGGAAAGTCCACTGGCATGAGCTTCAAATGAAGCCAGGTCAAGCCAAGGTCAGAAGGCCCAAGAGAGAATCCAAGTTGTGGTGGAGCAGTCGGGAGGTCCCTGTGATGAGCTGAGGGAAGGGGCAATGTCGGAATTGGGGCTGTATCTCCGATACCCAGAGTGAGTCTGCATCCTGCTCAGAGTCCTGCTCTCTGTCCATACCTTGTTCTCCATCCCCATCCCCAAGGCCCTGGGAGGGTCCAGGCAGGATTCTGGTCCCCATTATACAGGTGAGAAACAGGTCCCAAGAGATGAAGGTTATGATTCCCAAATAATGCACTGGGCCAGCCACCAAGCCTAGGAGCTCCAGCCTCCCAGCTTCTGTAGCAGGGCCATTGTTACACCCAGGCATGCACACAACACCCACCCATACATGCTTGTCTCCAGAACATGGCCTGATGAGGGAAAGGAGTCAGTGACATGTCCTGTGGTGCACATTGATAAATGACATGTCTCCCATCTCCTCTAACGGAGAGTAGCCAACAGCCCTGGGCCTGACATCCTCACCTGGTGTTCTCTGCAAGTGTTTTTAAAGGCATTAAAAAAAAAAAAAATGTTGGCAAATTGCACTGGACCATCATTCAGAGGGAGGAAACCTGACAAAACTGGAAAATTTATGAGAAATTCTACCTGGCTCACCAGGGACTGATCCACCTGTGGAGATGTGCAGGTTTCATGCTGGAGGCTAAGGGGGTGCCAGCTAGGTTGGTGGATTCTCACCCATGTGAGCCCCATGAGGGATTGTGCTGAGTGGGTCAGTACCTTGGAAGGAGCCCCTTCAGCTTTGGAGTCCACATGGCCCAGCCCTCAGCATGAGCTCCTCGGGGGCAAGGTGCTTGCCCATGGCTAGGCTCTGGGGCCACAGCCCAAATTCCGACCTGTGCGTTGGGTCTCTCGGCTTATTCCTCATCAGGGAAACTCTCACAGGTGCCTGTCAGGGAACCCAAGAGCAGCAGCAGTGACTGGGCAGGGCAGGGCCCCAAGAGCCAGGCCCATCCGATTGCCCTCAGCACAAGGCTGTCCAGGGCCACATTCGTCCCCTCCTGAAGCAGCCCACCACCAGAGCCGAAATTTCCTGAGGGTGGGCTTCATCCCCAGTTCCTGACAGCTGCTCTGTAAATTCAAGCTGGCCCCTGTGAGTGTTCTGTCCAGCCACAGAGGCCCCTTTCCCTGTTCACAGTGGACACATTTGGATCCTGCCATGTGATCCATTGGACCCAACTCCTTCTATACTGACTATAGTTCCCTTAAAAAGCTGAAGCAGTGAAGCCAGAATTTATGTCCTCACCAAAGTGCCACATCACCTCCTTTCCTTCTTACTCTTCCTACATGGCCTCTTACTCCTGATGTTAAAATGTCCAGTTTAGGGAGCACCTGGGTGGCTCAGTCAGTTAAGCATCCAACTCTTGATTTCAGCTCAGGTTGTGATCTCATGGTCATGAGATTGAGCCCCGTGTCAGGCTCCACGCTGAGCATGGGGCCTGCTTGGGATTTTCTCTCTCCCTCTCTCTCTGCCTGTCTCCTGCCTCAAAATAAATAAGTAAACATTTTTTTAATGTCCGGTTTTTAAAAATTCTCCCAGGCAAAATGCAACACAGCAACCTTCCCTGGGTACCCAGGATGTCCCAGAAAATCTTATCTGGTCTGAAATTCAGGCCTCTGGGACACCAGGTTCCCCAATCCCATCTCTGTTTTTAGCAGAAGCCACCCCTCACTTCTTCCTGTTTTTCCTGGGAAATTAAAACACAAGCTGCCCTTGCAGGCAGGACCAAGGAGGCATGGAAATCGATAACCAAGCCCAAGATGCCCAGAGAGAGCAAGCAAACCCAGGCCTGGGGGTGGAGAGGTGGGTGCCCCTCCACAGGGGAACCACACACAACTTGAATGAGTTTTTTCCTGGTACATGTATTCTGACCTTTTTTTTTTTTTTTTTAAGAAAAAAAATCCATTTTACTAATTTTTTTTATCAACTCATGGGGGACGTGTGCAGCTGGTGAGGGAAAAGGTCAGGGGGCCCGTTGGCTGCCAACAACAGCACAGGCTTCACCTGACGGCTTTCCCCTGAGGCGCCCTTTGCTTGGAGGAGTGTTTGTCATTTTCCCTGCAGCTTTGGTTGCTGGAGTTTTGGTCTGACGTTTGAGTGTTTGTTTGTTTTTCATTATTTTGGTGGTTGTTTTTTATCTTTCAGCTGTAAGTCTGGTTAATACAGAAAGGGTAGGTCAGATGTGTCATGGGAGAGGAGCCAGGTGTGTCCAGTGTGGACAGATGCAGGAGAGACAGAAGGAGGGACTTGGGAGGGAAGGGGTAGAGAGGATGGGAAGTCAAGGCCAAGTGTGGTCCTGCCCAGGGATCACTAGTGTCAGCAGTACACTTGACAGGAAGGCAACTGCTTCCAATCGACTGCTGTCTGTTAAGTCATGGACCCTGGGCAGCCTGCTCTGCCCAGGATGGTGTGCTTCTCTCCACCCCTGAGAACCCAGAAAAATGGGGGATCAGAATAGAACCTGCCCTTGGAATGTCGTGGTGAGTGAGGCTGTGTCTATAAAGCCCTGAGCACATCACATGCTGCATATGGTGGCAGTCAAAGAGTCATTGAGGCAGCCGTCACTCAGGCAGCAGGCACTGTCCGTCCACATGTGCGCCTCCCCTAAGCCACAAGTTGTGCAAGGATGGGGCCAGGTTGGGATCTCCTGGTTCCTGACTGTGGATGTGCCCACTTGGAGCAGATGGTAGACAGAAGGACAAAGGCCCACTCAGGCCAAGGTAGCAGGAAGGAAGAGACCCACAGGGCCATGAACCCCAACCCCACCTGCACATCTACCCCTATTGTCAGCCCTGGGGCTCAGGCTCCTCCTTGCTAGGCTGCATCTTGCTTCATTATTATGCAGATATTTTAATTATGCAGATATGTTTTTAGACAGTTTTAAATATGTATATTATTTACTCATTAGACCATAACAGCTCTAGAAATTGGAAATCTGTATTTAGTATCTATCAGTGCACAATACAGAGCTAATACAGGGCCCACAGGCAGGGAGGGAAGCAGGGTGGCAGAGGTGGCAGTGCTGGGCTGAGCAGGGGCTGTTGGACACCCTGGTCCTTACGCCCTCCCGGGGTCTGGGCCCAGCGACTCCAAGGTTGGAGGGTGGGCTCAGAGCAGCATCTGGGAGGCCAGTTACTGATCCACTCTCCTGAGGAAAGGACAAAGGAATCACTCTTGGAGGCGAGGGGGCGGGGGGAACAGCCCAAGCAGCAGCCTTCAAGTGGCCAGGCCTGGTCCTTCCCTGAGGTTCTCACTGTCCAATGCTGCTTATAGATGTGGGTTGACGCCCCCTCTACCACTTCCTCACCAGGGGTCTGGGGTAGTGGCACTAATGCTCTGAGCCTCAGTGCCCTCACCTGTAAAAGGCAGGGGAACAGAAGAATCCACCTCTCCGGTGTCTTGCCAGGGATGGAATGGGGAGGGTGAAGAAGAGGCCAGTTTTCCACCTGTCATTGGATTAACTGCACAGTCAGTGAAGCCCTGGCCCAAGGTAGGTGCCAGGGGTCATGTCTAGTGTCATCTATCACCATTACCTTCCTTGCAACCCTCTGGCAGTGTTTCCAGGGCATCTACTTGGTGCTAGGACTTTGCTGCCCCCAGCCTCCATCTCAAAGCCCCCCCACCCCCAACCATCACAGCTTCTGCCGGGCTCAGCCCTCAGTGGCCCAGATCTTAATATCCCACTCCCCATGGGTTCAGGGCCTTTTATCCTAAGCCTCTTGTATCCTCTTGGAAGAGGGAGTAGCTCTAACTAATTAAGACCAAACCTCATACAACCTTTCCCTCTGGGCTGCATGAAACAAATCCTGTTTGATAGGCAGTGGCTCCCCAGACCCTTTCAGGCTAGGCCAACACTGGGGTGAGAGGAATGCCCTGGAGAAGCAGGGCGGGGGAGGGGGGGGCACACCCAAATTGGGGGAGGAGTGGGCCCTGAAAGAGGAGAGAGAAGCCTGAGGCCCCAGCCCTGTCTCACCCAAGCCCCGCCCCTCCCAGCATGCAGTGAGGCTGGACCCTCCAGCTGTTGGCCTCAGAGGAGCACCCACCATGACTCCAGGCCCTTCATCTGTGGCCATTGGCTCTGCGGCAACGGAAAGATGTTTAACTTAGTGAAATTTGAAGGTGTCTCCTCAGGCGAGCTTTGTCCCCAGCCCGGCACACCACCAGTCCTCCTCTTTTTTGCCTTTCCTGTAAGAATAGTTTCCAGAGCTGAGAGAAATTGATTGTTAAGTGAAACTCTCTGCTAATTGCCTCTGAAATGCCTGCTGTTATTGTGATGGACTTGGCCGTGAGCAGCCCTGCTCAGCAGTCCCACCATGGTTCCATCCAACGCCTTGGCCATGATGGGGACATCTCGGGCCAGGCAAGCCACCATCAGCAACTTTGCAGCAGCATTACCCTGATAGGCAGCCCTAACCCTCCACAATGTGATGAGGAAAAGTGGCTCGGAGAGGTTGAACCATACATGTGGGGTCACACAGCTGTCTGGCAGAGCCAGGCTCAAGCCCAGGTCTCTAGCCAAGTTCAGAGATACTCTGGTCTTGAGTTAGCAGACGTTCATTGTGCACTTACTGTGCGCAAGGGGACAGGTTATTGTAAACTTAACAGCTGCCAGATGCAGCCCTCACCAAGCTCGGAACTCAAGGATGAAAGCAGATGAGATGTGATGGGGACAGATGGGGGCTTGGCAGGGGTCAAGGAGTGGTTAGGAGAATGAGGTCTAAACTAACACCTCAATGGTGAGGGAGCGAACCCCCTGAGGAGTCTGCGTGATGATGCACAAGGTGGAATTAGAATGTGCAAGGGCCTAATAGCAGAAGACCAAAGGCTGTGGGTGGCTGAGGGATGAGAATGGAGCATATCTCCCCCAGACAGGCAGTAGCCTGGACGTGGGACCAATCTGTGGGCCCACTTCTACCCCTGCCCTGCAGGGATCTTGGTAAGTTCTGTCTTTACCTCTGGGCCTCAGTTTCCTTCCCCACCCTGCCTACTCAGAGCCTTTTGTCATAAGGACCCAGGAGAGGTGGGAAGGATGCACTAGGAGAATGAACCTTAGGACAGGGTGGGGCTGGGCTGCAGGTAATCTCCCAGACAGCCTTGAGCTGGGCTGACTCCTGTGGGCTCTGTGGAGATGGGAGCACGAGGCTCTGAGTGCCTGACAGGGGAGGGGAGTCCAGGGACTGGGTGAAGGCAAAAGGAGACTTCCAGGAGAGGTGACACAGTCTGATAGGGCTGATGGAGATGATGTAGAGCACGTCTCACACAATAAGAGTGGATAACAGAGGAAGACCCAAAGGTGGGCAAGAGCCTTGCGTGCTTGGAGCCAGCAAGAGAAACCTCCCAGGGGACTTGACCCTCTGGGCAGCTTCTAGGGGTTGGAGCAAGGGGGCTGCCAAGAACCTACCCACCCTCTGAGTGGGTACAGTTCCCGCCTCCAATTTACAGACAAGAAATCGAGGGCCAGCGGGGAAGCCACTTATGCAAGGAAGCCAGAATTTGAACCTCGGCCAGGGCTCCAAGGCTCTGGGAGTCAGGTTCTGATGGCTGCTTGGAGCCCCGCAGGCATGCCAGTGGGTGGGCCTAGCCCTCTTCCCTCTCCCCTCTCCCCCCAGACCTGATGGGACCTCCAGCTGCCAGAGCTGGTCCAATGCCCCCCCGCCCCCATCCTCCCCACCGTCCATCGCCCCCCCCCCCCCCCCCCCCCCGCCCTCTGCTGCCTCAGCCCTTCCTACTGAGCCACCAGGCCTGTGTGTTTAGCAGTTTCCACACGTCCAGCGCCCGGGGATGGACTGATTGATCTGTAACACCGAAAAAATAATAATGGCTTGATCGTTACCGAGGATTAAAAGTAATCCTTTCGCCGTGGCTATTGCAACTCCGTTATTCACGAGTCAGCGGGCTGACCTGGGCCTTCGAGCCTATGGGACTCCATGGATTCAAGGAAGCTAGGGGCTAGGCAACCCCCCCACCCTGGGTCTCCCTCACCAGGCCCCCCTCACCTTGGCTGCTCAGCTAGGGAGCCAGAGGGCCTGCAGCCCCCATGTTCCTCTGGCCTGTGAAGCCCAGAGACAGAGCTGAGCCCTGAGAGGGTAAAGGAGCTGGCACCCCTGGCCAGCAGGGAAGGTGGCTGCAGGAGAGGACAGCCCCTCAAGGCTGTGGCCCAGTTGCAGACTTCAACTGGTGCAGTTTGGTGTTTGTAGCCCCAACAACCCTGTGGCTTTTCTGAGGCAAGAGGCCTGATTCTGGTTATTCCCATACCCTGCGCTCGCCTCATCCCCCATGAAGGGCAGTGGCCTCAGTGGAGCCCTTCACTCTAAGAAAGGTCTGGGGTCCCTGGGAAGGTCACAGGCCACAGGGTAAGGAAAAGGGCCATGAAGTGATTGCCCAAGGCTCACCCCTCAAGGTGTGGCCCCGGGGGCCGTCCCTATGCCTCATACCCTCTCGTCCAGGCCAGGTGCTAAGCTTGCACCCTAGTAGATGCTCAGTTAACAGTAATAACAAGTGTTGTGTCATGTGTGTCACACAGTAATGTCCTCTACAAAAGAACATGGCAGGATTGTGAATCAGGGGCCTCACCCATCCTGGGAGTTGGGGTCAGGGTAGAGGCGTTTGTTGTTTAGGCTGAGAAGAGGCCCCAGGGTGGAAGTGAGCGCAAGTGCACCCCTCGGGAAGGCAAGAAAGACTTGCCTTTTATATGCAGAGCCATGGGAAGCTGCTAAAGTGCTTCAGGGCAGGAGATAGCCTCAGGATGAGATCCACATTTGGAGAATAGATGACAAAGGGCGAGAGAGGACACAAGAGCCTGAGGGAGGGACAGAGCCTGGGCTGGAGACGAACAGTAGGCGGTTTGAGTGATAGCACAGATGAGATATAGGCAGCAGAGATTCCAAGACGGATGGGCTCATTCCGAGAGGAGATGGTATGAGCTTAGTGGGCCTGAGGGTCACCCTAGGAAGGTGTCCAGGACCTTAGAGGGGGTCAGGATTGGAAGCAAGATATGGAAGGTATCTAGGAGTAGAGACCTGTGGTCCCTGAAGCTGGGTGAGGGGGGTAGGGGCCCCCCAAGCAGGCACCGCAAAGCAGGTGGGCAGAGGATGGAGCCTACAAAGAAGACAGGTTGGGTAGCAAGAGAGGGGATCAGAGTCCAGGAAGGGCTCAGCATTATAAAGTGAGGGGGTTTGACTTCAAGAGGGACTTCCCTACCCTGTCCCCAAGACCCCCAGCCTAATAGTCTTCCTAGCATCCAGTGCTCTTGGCTGGAGGAAGAGGGGGAGCTAGGCCCAGTGGGAGTAAGGATGGCGCTGGTCAGCCCAGCCTGCCAGAGGAGGCATCCTGCCCCAGACAACAGAGGCCACAGCTCTGCAGGCCGTACCCCACCACCACAACTGTTACATGCTGGGAGGGAGGAAAACTGGTCTCCCGGGTCCTGATCCCCATTTCCCCATCATGAGCAGCTGGCAGGCTTTGTTAGAATCTCCCCCACTGAGGTCCACGTGCCACACCAAGCCTGGACCAATGGACAGGGGGTATGTGTCCTAAATACCAAGAGACCAGGGCCTTCTGAGTAAGCGCTGGAGGCCAGGAGGCAGGACCCCACTGCTCCACCCATAGGATGGAATGGGGCAGGGATGGAAAAGCACAGCCCCTACTCTACAAGAGTTGCCCTGCTCCTCACTGGGCATCGTGGAATGTACCTTCAGACCTTGGTCATGGGCTGGGTAACACAAACGTGGCTGAGGGGCGCCTGGGTGGTTCGCTTGGTTAACAGTCGACTTCAGCTCAGGTCACAAACTCATAGTTCGTGAGTTCAAGCCCCAGCATCAGGCTCTGTGCTGACAGCTCAGAGCCTGGAGCCTCTTCGGTTTCTGTGGCTTCCTCTCTCTCTGCCCCTCCCCTGCTCACACTCTCTCTGTCTCTCAAAAATAAACATTTTCAGGGGCACCTGAGTGGCTCAGTCAGTTAAGCATCAACTTTGGCTCAGGTCATGATCTCACTGTTTGAGTTTGAGCCCTGCATCAGGCTCTGTGCTGACAGCTCAGAGCCTAGAACCTGCTTTGGATTCTGTGTCTCCCTCTCTCTCTGCCCCTCCCCCACTCATGCTCTGTCTCTCTGTGTCTCAAAAATAAATTAACATTAAAAAAATTTTTTAATAAATAATAAACATTTTTTTAACTAAAAAGAAAAAACAAGACAAACGTGGTTGTGAAGGCCAAACTCAGAGCCCCAGCCTGACCCAGACTATGTGACCTTGGAAAGGTTTCTCATTGTCTCCCTGCCCAGGTATCCTCATCTGAGGAAGACATGAGCAGTGACAGGTACACATGCTGTGTCACCAGCCTGGTGGCAGGCTTGGTATGCAGTGAGTGACCAGTTCACTGTAACAGTCGTCAGTATGATTAACAGGACTTCACTGCACTCAGCTCCACAGGAGGCCCCAGAGGGCCATCTTCAGGAGCTCCAAGAGTTCCTGGAGGGACAGAATCCATGGAGGTGCAAAATAAGAATCTCTGGGCAGCCAGGGTTCAAGCCCTGAGGGTGGCAGAGTACCAATGCCTCTTTCAGGAAGCCCTCCATGACATCCCGAATTCCCACAGCACTAAGCTTCCTAGAAGCACTTCAGCTACTCCTGCTCTGGTTCTACCCAGTTTTGTGCCTGTTCCCTCCTCTAAATTGTGAGACGACAGGGCTGGCTGGCCTGCCATATCTCCACACATCAGCATGGTCTGGTGCCAGGCGTGGTTGGTAACAGGGTGTGGGATAGAAGGACACAGAGCTGTGCTCACAGGCACAGGGGCCATGATGGAGGAGAGTGCAGGAACCAGCCCCAAAGGGTGGGCCAGGCTTGTGTGGAGAGAAGGCTTGGAGAGCCTTGCTGGGAAGGGGCTCAAGAAACCAGGACAGGAACAGTGGTAGGGGGCCTGGGTGGGCAGAGGTGTGCTAGGGGTACCTCCTGTTGGGCCCTGAGCAAGCTGGGGACAATGACACATCGGCAAGGCACTCTGTCACTTGTGGCAGTTCACCCTTGACTAGGGAGGGCCTCCTCTTGGCACTGGAGTGACACTGGTTTGTTGGAGGTAGAGTGGCAGTGGGGCTTGACTCCAGGGCCTGAGGCCTACTACATCCCAGGGGTCCCCCTGCCATCATGTGGGCAGGAGATGTGCCTGGGCTAAAGTACAGGGAGTCTCATAGAGATGTCACAGGGAGATACCACTCAGGTCACTGTGCAGGCTTCACCTGTCCTATGTGAACCCAGCTGTGGGGGGGGGAAGGGCCCCCTTAGCAAGCTGAAGAAGGTCTGGGGCCAGGGAATCTCTGAGGGTCTGGCAGGATGGGACAAGGGAGTCCGTGAGCCAGCCTGGACCCAGGGAGTACTAGGGATGGAGAAGGCTTGGGCTGGGCATGAGTCTTCCTCAGCCTCTGACCTCCCTGTGCTCTGTTCCTCAGAGATTGGCCGACGCTGCAGAGAACTTCCAGAAAGCCCACCGCTGGCAGGACAACATCAAGGTAAGAACTGCAGTGCCCTCCCCAGCCCCTACAACCTGCCCACCTCCAGCAAGGACAGATGTGAATTTGGGGGAGGGGGCGCTGCCCAGAAACACTGGAGGGGCACTGAGAGCTCTGTGGAGTAGAGCCTGGAACCTTTGTCCAGCATTCAGCAAACATTTGAGGCTCCCCTTGGTGCTGGGAGAGAGGGTGCAGCTATGAACCTCTCACTCCACCCCAGAGGAGCTATGGAGTCCCCTGCGGGCAGACATGCTGTTCTAAAGTGATGCTCCCCAAAGTTGGTGTTAGCCTTGGTGGTTAAGGATGTGCCCAGACTCTGGAGAGACCCTAGGGCAAAGAAGTCCCTTGACTCCAGGACTTTTTAGACTTTAATACGCTGACTTGGAAGAGTCACTGCGGGAAGGGGACGGAGTTCCCTGTCTTCCAGGAGGCCGTGAGCCTAGGATAGGGGACTAGGCTGTCACAGCCACAAAAGCCCCTTCTTCCACCAGGAGAGCTCAGAAGGAGCCCAGGTGCCGAGGGAGTGGAGGGGTGAGAAGCTGGTGATAGGTCTCTTCTTGAGGGTGGAAGGGCCCAGAATGTGGAGGAGGGAAGGGAAGCCTCACTGCCCCCCAGTTTCAAACCCAGGTAACCCTCACAAATTCAGGCAGCTGTGTGTGATTTGGACTGAGGCTGGATATACCGGCACCATTACTGTGAAGCCAGCATCTCAGAGGGTCACAGTAAGCCAGAAGGTAGACTGAGGCAGGGTTCCTCCCAAACTCAGGGAACCTCCCATGCCAGGGATGATGGAACGCTCAGGGACCAAGCCAGTTGGTGGTGCTCATGTGTCCTCCACAGCTGCTCAGGCCTCTGAGCCATGCCTCCTGGTGGTCTCTGCCAAACACCGGAAGAGGCACCAAGAGCTGCCTGCTGGGACCCAGGGACCAATAAGGGGCGGGTAGGCCCTTGCCACTGCAGCTCTGGGCCTGGCACTTCTGGGGGACAGGTGGATTATTATCCCTACTTAAACTGATGAGACCACCGAGAGGCACAGGGTGGTCAGACCGGACTGACATACCTGTTGATGGCAGAGATTCACAGCTGGGCTGCCAGATACCAGGGGGTTCATGCCTATGATCCAGGCCCCCTCAACCTGTCTGTCCTCCTCCCTGGTCCCCATCTCTCCAGGCCACCCTGAGCCCTGCCCTGCCTTGCCCACACCATGGCATTCTTCCTTTGCTGCCTGGTGGGTATTGGCTGCTACCCTTAGGGAGCTCATGTGGGGTTGGAAGTAACAGATGATTTTTTACAGTGAACACATAAATGAGCTGATGACTCCTTGGACTGATCCCACCACCCCAGGAGCTCAGGACTGGCCCTTCTCTCCCTCCCTTTCCAACACCACCACCCCACGGGACCCACGGGTCCCCATGCCACCTCAGCCCCTTGATCAGAAATATACATGGTAGGGGCGCCTGGGTGGCTCAGTTGGTTAAGCGGCCGACTTTGGCTCAGGTCATGATCTCACGGTCCGTGAGCTCGAGCCCCACGTCGGGCTCTGTGCTGACAGCTCAGAGCCTGGAGCCTGTTTCAGATTCTGTGTCTCCCTCTCTCTGACCCTCCCCCGTTCATGCTCTGTCTCTCTCTGTCTCAAAAATAAATAAACATTTAAAAAAAATTAAAAAAAAAAAAAAGAAATATACATGGTGGTAGCCACTGGCACCTACCACTCAGACCATGCCCCCGCCTGCAAACAGCCCCCACTCTGGTAACTCCTCTGCAGGACCCAGCCCTCAGCCTGTGCTCAGGGTCCCAGGATCTGACTGTTCCTGTCCCCTTGTCATCCTCATTCATCACCCAACTCCTCCTATGCCCCAGCCACACTGAACACCTCACTCCAGACCCATTCCCAATCTCTGCCCAATGCCTTCTGTTCCTCCTGGAGGCCCGGCTTGTCTGTTCCTTCTTAGTGAGGCCTCTCCCATGCCCCGGCCATCAGCTCCTCCACTTTCTGGGTATCCAGGACCCTCGGCTCTTGCTCCGGCTCTTTGCTTCTGACATACCTGCATCCTCCCTCCCCACCCAGGACTATATGCAGAGCAGACAGGACTGGGAGTGAAGGAAGAGGGAATGATGGAATGAAAAGACCCACCCTCAGCCTGGTTTTCTCTCCCTCCCAGTCCAGGCCCCAAACAAGGAGACAAAGAGGCTGCCTCGGCCCCAAACCTATTTTTTTCCTGATTCTGCAAAAGACCCCAAATTTCCAAGGATCATCCTGCCAGACTCCTGACCTCTGATTTGCAGCTACTCCCAGAGGCAGGAACAGCTTATCCCTAGCCAGAGTGGGCACCACAGGGGCCTGCCAAGAAGGAAGGCCAAGGTCTCAGGGGCATCCAGAGGGTGCTGGGACCAGTACTGCTTAAGACACTGAGTAACTGTGGGGCCCAGCAAGGGTTTGCCCCTCTCTGGGCTCCAGTGTCCCCGTCTGGCAAAGGACTAGCTGGTCTTTGGTGCTGCCTGCTGGCCCAGGCATGGTGTGTGAAAGGGGAGGTCCACACATCAAGCCATAGAGATGCCAAGTTGGTGACAGTGTGGGTGCATCTCTGGCCCTGGGTGCTCTTGTCCTAGTATGAGGCAGAAGTGAGCTCTGGCCAGCCCCCTCCCCTCAGCTTGACCTGGAATGCCCCCAGCTGTGGGTGACCACAAGGCCAGCTGGTGTTTACCACCACCTCCCCCTCAGTCCGTCAGTCTGCCTGTCTGTCTATATCTTGAGCAGGGTGAAGCTGTAATCACCCCCTTCTTCCCAGCTGCTGGGTCAGGGCCCTGTTCTTCACCAGAAACATTGCACTTGCCCCAGCTGCCAGGACAAAAGGCGTAAGTGCTAATGGTGGGCCCATTAGCTGGCACACCAGCCATGCCTGCCTGGGCTGCCAGTGAGAGCTGGCAGCAGCTGCAGGTGGGGACTGTCCATGCCAGGGGGCACAGGGACTTGAGGCTGGTAAAGGGATGGTGTTTTTGTCCCTTGCAGGCACACCACCCACCCTTGAAACCATGTCCTTCCCAGTGACCTTCAGAAGGTACAGACAAAGAGCCATATTCCTCCCAGCACTCTAGGAGAGCCACAACCCCAGTGTCAAACCCAGGCCCTTTACATATGCCCGGCCGTCTCCCTGTAACACCCTCTCCTCCTCCTTCAAAATAGCAATGCCTCTCCCTCTCCAGTTAACTCCCTCGGGCTCCTCTTTCTGGTCTCTAAGCCTAGGATTGGCACCCGCTGCCCCAGGCCAGTATCCCAGTGGGCTCATCTGTCTGCCCTGCTCAAGGCTCCTCTAGGCCAGAAGCAGCTGGACCTGATTCAGTGTTGCCCACCAGCTGTCCATGTACCCAGTCGAGTGCCCTGTGGACAAGTTGGCCAAGAGCAGCTGGGCCTCAGTCTTCTTACCTCTGAGATGGGGAGAATGGCACCCGGCAGTTCTGGGCACAGAGAAGATGCTTGGCACATGGAATCCACTTCACGATCAGTAGGACGTGGCCCTCCCTGTATCAACAGCACACAGTAGGTCTATATGCAGACCTCTGAGAAATGGACAGTGGTATAGCCACATCTGTATACACATACCATCTACACCAGCCCAGGGACTTGGGGGATCCTGGGGTCTGCAAGGTCAGAGCTGAGGTAAGAGAATGAGGGAGCCGTGTCTGGATGTGAAGGGCCCCAGTTCCCCTCTTAGTCTCAGGCCATGACCCCACATACTGGCTGCGGCAGAGGCAGGGAACCTGTAGCCACAGCCCTTGGACCCCAGGAAAACCATGGCCCTTGTTAGCAGGCAGCACCTCCCATGACCCTGCAGACAGACAGCAGGTGCTCTGGTGCCTATAACACTTAGGGTAGATGAAGATGGCCTGCCTGCTGGACACCATGCCTGGCACCACCACCACACTGTGCCAGCATTATCTGCCATCTAAACCGCCACCAGGGAGGAGCTGGGCCAGGGCATGGGTGAAAGAGGCAGGAGATGCCATTGGCCCCAAGGCCTCAATGCCAACATCGGGACCTGTGGGAGGACAGAGTCCTGCCCTGGGAGTCTAATGGAGAAGCAGTCCTACCCTGGGGAGTCTGGGAGTGGCGGACACAGCTCTACCCTGGGGGGTCTGATGGGAGAGGTAGCTCTGTCTGGGAACCTAAAAGGAAGACTGTGAAGGCTGGGCCAGGCCAGAGGAGCCGGCTGGACAGGACAGGTGGCCTCCCCAGCCTGAAGTCTGCCCCAGCCATCAGGCCTGCTGCCTGCCTCTCTGCCAAGCCGGCGACAGACGGCTCTCTCAGAAAACAGTCCTTTTGGCTGAGCTGAGCTGGCAATGAGCCAGGGCAGGAAGGCCAAGCATCCTCACTGTATCCCATGGTACCAAACGACACCAACTGCTATTCCCCATGCTCGCTTCCTCACCCTGTTTCCCACCTGCCAGCACCCCTCGTGTTCTCTTTTGGGCTCAGCTCCAGCTAAGGAAAGTGTATGTGTCATCTATACAAGGGCCAGGTGAGCCCCTAGCCCCACCCTTCATGTGTCATCTGTGTACAGAAATCCACACGGGGGAGAAATATGAGTTCAGAAGGGGTGATTCCCTCCACCCCCTGCCCAGTTTGAGCAAAATGGCCCCTAAAATACCAGGTAATAGAAAGGGGTGTTGGGTATAAACCCCAGACATTAGGGATGCCCATTTCTCCACAAAGTTTCTTCCACATTCAGGCCCCTCCCAGGGCTGTGGAGTTGCAAACCTAAGGGCCGCCCATGCATAGGGTTGGCCCTAATGCCTGGGGAGGCCCTGCTCCCTGTCCTAGTTCCCTCAGAGGGGGCATCATCATCATCCTGACTTTATATAGTGGGAAATCAAGACCCTGAAGCAAAGCCTCACTGAGGCTGCAGGATTTAACAGGCACCCGTGCCTCACTGATGAGATGGCGGTGACTCCCGGGGGTAGTTATGGAGCTGCCGGGGATTTTGAGGCTTCAGGCTTAGTCTTTTTTTTTTTTTTTTAATTTTTTTGTGTTTATTTATTTCTGAGACAGAGAGAGACAGAGCATGAGCAGGGGAGGGGCAGAGAGGGAGACACAGAATCAGAAGCAGGCTCCAGGCTCCGAGCTGTCAGCACAGAGCCTGACGCAGGGCTTGAACTCACGAACCGTGAGATCATGACCTGAGCCGAAGTCGGTCGCTCAACAGACTGAGCCACCCAGGCGCCCCAGGCTTAGTCTTCACTCACTGTTCTGGATCCCAGAGCTCACATGTTCAGGTCAGGATTTGAGGCCAGGACCCTTTGCCAAGGCCCCTGCATGTAATCACTAGATACCACCTCCTCGTGGTCTTACCAAGGCAGGGCAGTAATGGTGGACACCAGGGCACTGTGCAGGCCAAAGCAGACACAAAGGCCTTTCCAGGGACCCTCCCACCCCAACCCTGATGGTCACACCCCCAGCTCCACATCACATCAAGCATAGAGACCACAGCTGTGTCTACAATGTATTTTCACACATGTGACCTTGCCCGCCACCACCCCATGCTAATGCTACTCTCTCCCAAGGAAGGGGCATGGCCTGGCCTCTCAAGGTGGGAGACGTAGGGAGGGGTCCTGCCTCCTGGGGGACAAGGGCCACATACAGATTCCTGAGCCTTGCGTATGGTCCACAGGGGACCGGAACCCTCCTGAATGACACGTTCCCCCTGTGTCACTGATGCCACCAACATCTGATTCTCTGCTGAGACCATGAAACAGCAGGACAAAAAGACAAAGGGAGCCATTGGAGCAACTGGAAGGGTGGCCCAGGGGTGGCCTGGGTGCAGACAGGAGCCAGCCCAGCCTGTGAGAGAAGCACAGGTCTCCTGGGGGCCCCAGAGTTGCCGGCCCCTGCCCATGCCCTCTCCCGTCCTTGCTGGAGGTTTGCTTAAAAAGTTGGTGAGTGAAGCCCCATGTTCTAATCTGCAGTCCTCCCACCACGCCCGCCTGTTTTCATTACGGAGGGAAAGAGCATCAGAGCCGTGTTTATAACCCCCTTTTAGATAACAAATCACATTTTCTTTTTGCCAGCGAGTGTGTTGAATTGATATTTTTTCCCCTCGGTTTAATGGGTTTGTGTGTTCAGGAATGATCTTCATCAACCGAAACTCCTTATTGTGTTTGATGTAATGTCAGCTTTCATTATGTGCTTCGGTCGGAGCCAGGCGCAAGGAAAGGCCGAGCACCCTGGAGCCTGGGCCCCGGCCCTCACCCCCACCCCGGGCCCACCTGGGCTCCAGTCTTCCTGGACTGGTGGGTGGGTGGGTGTGGGAAGGGTTAGAGATGCAACAGGAAGGCAGGTTGGAGCCTGGGTGCGAAGCCTTTCTTACCCCTACCGTGTCCTCATCTGTATGTTGGGGGGTCACAAGCCCCACATTACCGTATGTGCAAAATGCTGGACACAGATGTCTCTGGTGACGGAAGCAATCAAGTCTCCTCTGGTCTTACATTCATCGGCTGTTGTGGTCTTGCCCAAGCGTGGTGCCAGGCATGTAGTCAGTGTTGCAGAATGTTTGGATTATGCTTACGGGTATAGCCAGTGGCCTGTAGCCCCCAGACCTCTGGTGGGAGACAACTCACCACTGTCCCCACAACAGGCCCCCATACTGACCACCTCGCACCATGGCCTCAGACCCAGCACCTGGGCAGTCACCAAGGCCAAGCCCCACCCTGAAGCATGGGGAGCCTGAGCTAGGAGGGAGCAGTGCAGCCCTGAGGTCACAGGGCAAAGAAGCGGCCAAGGTGACTTCTGCCCACCAAAGAGTAATCGCTGGCTCTGTGCTTGCTGTATTACAGCCAGACCATTGGGAGCACCACTGGGACCAAACTTCTTGATCAACACCCCCATTTTCAGACCACAAAAAAGCAGACTTCCAGGGCCATGCACCAGGTTTTTGCAAAACAGCACTGAGGAGCACTGGAAGAGGGTGACTCGGACAGTGGCCTTATCCTGTGTCCTGACCCTAGAGCCCACAAGGGCAGGAGTGGAATGGCCCTTCCTAAGCCGGTGGCACTCGATGGCACCAGATTCACCTTCTGGCGGCCTCTGTCAGCCACGCTCAGTTCTGATTAAAGATCATTAAACATGAAATTAGCCCGTTTGTGTTACGGGTCCCCGGGGTGGCCGGTGATTATGACGCGCAGATGGCCAAGAACCCAGGCATCGGGCAGGCGGGTGAGGCCGGGATGTGTGGGGCTAACACTGCAGGCGCAGGCGGCCGGGAGGCAGGCGCGGGGGCTGGGCTTTGTTTTCTCCCGCTCCTGTTGTGTAAACCCCCTTGCATTTCACAACAAATCACAGATAATTAATAAGTACATGCCCGTAATGAGCAGGCTTTTTAATAGAAGAAATTGGAAGATGCGGTGTCGAGTCATTATTTCACTCTGGCCCAGACTCGGCTCTATTTTCCCATCTTCCTCACTACACCCCCACACACACACACCCTCCAACCCCGGTAGTGCTTCAGTCAGAGTCTCTGCAGACAGGCTGGCTCTGACCCCACCCTTCAGCTGGGCTGCAGTACTAAGACCCTGGTCCTGGAGTCCAGGAGCCCTGGGGAATCCCCACCCAACCTGGAGCACCACATCCCCCTGGAGCCTGTGAGGGCCCCTGAAGGGCTTTGTCTGGGGTGGGGGTGGGCATGCCAGGCCTGACTCCCGACAGCCCTCCCCCTGGCTCCTCTGGATGAGAGATGAGTGAGGGGACCGTTGCTGGCCTCAGGGCAGGCATCCTGGCTGCACCTCAGGTGACCTTGTAAGAAGCTGTGGGGGTCAAAGTGTCTGTCTCCCACCAGGAGGAAGACATCCTGTACTATGACGCCAAGGCTGATGCTGAGCTGGTGAGTGCCCCACCTACACTGGGGGAGGGAGAGCTGCCAGAGCCCCACACCCTCCCTGGGCTAGTGGCCTCAGCTGTGAAATGTTAGGTCTCAGCTTCTTCCACATTCTGAGGTCACCCTGCAAAGTACTGGTGGCACAGGCCCCATGCCCAGCCCCAGACAGGTAGTAAGACACTTGGACCTCATCTGGTGGGTCAGTCCAGGTGCCAGCATGGAGGGGACTGACTGCTATGGGAGCAGGGAAGAGGGAGCAGTTGGGAGGGCTTCCTGGAGATGTGCAGGCAGGGCCCGGCTGTGGCTGTGGCTATGGCTGTGGCTGTAGGCCATCGGGTGTGTTTCAGGTGGTGCAGGTACCTTCCCTGTGGTGAGGGGAGCAGCAGCTTCAGTTGTGCTGAGCACCCCACGGTGGTCCCCGCTGTGCTCACCTGGAGCTCAGTCAGTCTTGCCCTAGCTGAAGAGGCAGCCCAGCCCTGTGTCTGTTCTCCAGACGAAGGACAGGACTCATGCTCTGCTGGGGTCACTGCTTCAGAAGCGGCGGCACTCGGGGTGACCGGAGGACCCAGACCTACACTGCTTTTCTGCCTCTGTGTCACTGATTAGCCCATGTCTGCTTGGGCTGCCCTGTCACCAGAGGCCTCACATGAAAGACATAGGACCATTTTGGTAGCAAGGGACCTACTGAGGAGGCAAGAGTGCCCAAGAGTGCAGGGCACTCAGAGTAGACAGTGTTTGGTGAACCTGTCAAGGCCCAAGTCCATCTGCCTGCCTTTGAGGCAAAAGCAGTTGAACCTGACTATCTCCTCTGTGAACAGAGGTGTCATAACAGCTCACTCTCTGGAATCCCACCTGCACTGGCTGGGGCAGGAGCCCCCAAATCCGGTGTTCCTCTGCCAGGCTTATTGGCCAGGGGCATTTCCTGGGGTGAGCAGGAGGTAGACAATGACACCAGGAGGTGGGCAGGCAGGAAGCGATCCCTGCAGAGGGTCCGTGGTGCCAGGCTGGCCTGGGTAAGCCTTCAGGAGGGCAGGCGGGCAGGGGGCCCAAGAAGGAGGAGTGGGTGGGCTAAAGCAGGTGTGCTTCCCCCTTGGCTGAGCCTCCGTGGCTCCCAGAGAAGTTGCTAAAATTAAAGCTGGAATCTGAAATTCAAATGAAGAGCGAACCTTTAATTAGACCCTGAATCTAATTCCTTACCCCCCTCAGCAGCGGGCTGTAATTTTAGCAATCAGTGCATTAAATATAAACCAGGAGACGGCAGTTGCCCACCATACAAAACCCCTGGCATGGGGGTAGCACTGAGGGGGCTTCTTGGCCTTTCTGGTACCAAGGCCCCTACCAGGATCCCCTGAACTCCCTGTGTCCAGGACTCCCAACCCCTGGCCCTAAATCACCGATTCCCTGCCCCTGGAGGGAGAGTCATCCTCGGTGGGGCTGGGCTAAGGTCAGGCCAAAAGCTGGGCCTCGCCTGGCCCTCCTATAAATATGCACATATTTGCCAACTCCCCTGCGTTGTGTTGTTTTGTTTTTTTAATCTTTGCCAGAGGTACAGTTAGAGATCTTTCTAGACCATTTACTTTTAAATTACCAACCAGAAGGTGGGGGTGGGGGAAAGAGAAGGAAGGAAAAAGTTCGCCAGCTGATAGCTTATCAGAACGGAATCCAAATGTCACATTAGTTGGGAAAGTTGGGAGATTAAATTTTCCAGCGCCCTTCATCTGCCGCTGACATTTCGGGGGCTTTCTTCTCCCGCACCTCCCCCTCCTCCAAGCAGAACGTGAGTGGCTCACGCCTCAGAGGCGGCAGGCTCCGCAGCTGCCTGCCCTGGCTTTACCCAGCATCCAGGAGCTTCTGAGGGTCCTCCAAGGGTGTGCCGAGGTGGGCAGAGGATGGCACACGTGGTGAGGGATGAGGGGAGGGCAGCAGATGGCTTGGATTTTGCCGTACAAAATCCACCCTTGAAGAGATGCTGCAGACCCTTCCAAGCCATGCCAACCCCCACACGGCGCCCCCCATCTAGGCAGTAATTCATTCCCCAGGCTGGAGGATGGACCCAGAGCCCTCCTGGGCTGGGGACGTGTAGGGAGACACGATCACCCTTTCCCCAGACAAGATACAGCGGGAGGAGGGAACACCGCGCTTGTGCCTAGGACCCAGTGAGTGGTCGGCAGAACCACGAGGGGGTGGAAGTGAGCTGAGCCAGAGGTTGAAGGGCACTGAGGGGGCATGTGGATAGTCCAGCTGCTTACACCCCTTCCTCCCAGGGCACAAGGCGCCCCCCCAGCTCTGCCCCTGCCCTGCCTTGATCTCCGTCCCTCCTTGCCTCCCCCTCTGGCTCTTTCTTGCCTTCCTCTTCACTCTCTGCCACCATCTTCCCTTCCCTTCCCCCTTGCACACCTGCACCCGTGCCTGCCCCCACCCCCACTCGGCTGCAGCATCAACACTGTAGCTGCAGACCCATTCCTGCCAGCCTGTGGTGGTGGGCGGGGGTGCACGGCGCATGCCCAGCCTGCTCGGCCGAGAGATGCCATAATTGGCACCTGTCAGGCGGCTGCAGCTCATTTTAGAAAGTCAACGGGGACCTTTGCAGTCCTGCTGCTAGCGGGCGCTGAGGACCCTCCCTCCGGAAGTTACTGGGTCTCAATGCTAGCCTCCACCCCAGCCCAGCTCTCCCCCCAAACTCAGCCCCTACAGCCATCAGCTGTAGGGATGGTGCCCCTCCCCCAGATGGGGCAAGGGCCCTCTCCCTGGTGCCAAAGGAACTCCATGCAGGGGATGGGCGGGGCCCAGGGAGCGTGGGAGTGTGGGTTCCAAGGCTCCTGGGACAGGCTGCCTAGGCCTCCCTGTGATTGCATAAGCCTGTCCTTATAAGTAGAGGGCTGCAGCCCGCTCTTTCTCAGTGGCTCTAAGGTTTGTCTCCTTCACTGATAATTGGTTTTCAAGAATGTGGGAAAGGGTCAATTTGGCATTTGGAATTTGGGTTTAGCAAATGTAGGGATGGTGGGTAGGGTGGGCAGGGGCAAGTGGGAGTCACAGGCCTCCTGGGTAGAGGGGTCCGTACCCCGTATCCATCTATTCCTGTGTCTCTCCATCTCTCTCCGTTTCTAACTGCAATAGTCTCTGATTCTGAGATGCTCCTAATCACCTAGGCTCTGGCCCTCTCCTGCCTGCAGAGCTGTCCAACCCCACTCCCCATTTCCCAGCCCTGACACTACTGTGGTGGGGGGTATCCCTTTCTGCAGGACGACCCTGAGAGTGAGGATGTGGAGAGGGGGTCCAAGGCCAGCACCCTAAGGCTGGACTTCGTTGAGGACTCAAACTTCAAGAACAAGGTCAACTACTCGTACACGGCCGTGCAGATCCCCACGGACATCTACAAAGGCTGTGAGTGTGCAGAGCAATCAGAAATAACCCTCCCCCACCACCATGGGGGCAAGGCCCACTGCCTGGGCACTGCCAGGTCCCAGGTGCTCAACCAGTGCCATCTGCCTTCAGCCCCTTATACCCAAGGTCACACATGCTCACCCACACACAGTCATCAAATCATTCTCAGGCACGGCCTGACACTAACCCTCAGCAAACTACAAAGCACTCAGACTCCCCACCCCATGCATGTGCAGTCTCCTGCCCATGTGTAGACATGTGCCCACATGAATGCTTGCACACAACTTGTTCCCCTACATGCTGGACCAAGTCCCCACAGGCCCCCAAAGCAGCTCCTCCCCACCATCCCCCATTCCCTGGCCCCATGCAAGCATGGGTTGAGGAGCTACCACATCAAGTGGCCTCAAGGGCTGGAGGAACAGGGACGTCCTCACTCACAGACAACAACCTGGAACGTCTCCTTCCTTGTCCAGGGACAGGGCAGCTTTCATAATGAGGAAACGAAGTCACTGCAGCTGGAAGGATTTGAGTCAGACATGAGGAGGAACTTCCTGAAGATCTTGGGAGGTGTAGGGGAAGGAGACCAAGAGTTAAGCACTAGAGAGAGAGCTCTAGCAGCAGGCCTTAGGGCCCTGGGGTCTGTTGAGCATAATTCTGTGAGCACCTACAAGGCAGCCTCAGAATCCAAGGGTCCCACCAGGTGGAGGGTCTTGGAACACAAGTCCCACAGCTTCTGGATAGTGTCCAGAATGCAAGGAATCCTCCAGGGTCCTCAGGGAGGCCCCCCCTCCACCCTTAGGGTCAGCCAGGCCTTCTAGGCAGCCTCAGGCATGGGTGAGGACAGATGCTTCCCCCACACACACCATCCCATCCCTGCCACAGGCCGCCTGCAGGCCACCTGCCCGAGCCAGCCGAGGAGCACTATCACAGGCAGGCACACTAATTAAAACAGGAGCCATACCGCCCTCCCCAGTCACCCCTCGCTACCCACACAAATTACATTTTATATGTTTTTTATTTACTGTGTCACTTTTAATTAAATCTGTAATCGCCTGCCTGAGGGGGCATGGTCCCCGTTTCCCAACTCAGCGTGATCTGAGAGTGTGTGCACATGGGTGTGGGTGTGTGCACATGGGGCTGAGTAGCAGGCCCTTTCCAGGCAGGGAGGCTGGAGTGCTTGCACAAGTGAGTCTTATAGTGAATGCGTGTGTGTGCATGTGGTTGTGGATACCTGCAGGGACAGCCCAGATGAGGTGGGGGTCTCCTCTTGGCTCTTGACCTGAGTCAGTAACACCCCTATGGCAGCAGCTAGACAGGCTTCCAGGACAGTCTGCTCTAAGCCTCTCATTGGGAAGATGGGGAAACTGAGGCCCAGTGAAGGTTGGGACTTGCCAGGCAGACTCTCCCAGGACAGGCAGTACTATATGAAACATTTGAGAACCTGGCTTTATTTTTTTGTTAAAGAGAAAAATAGAAATTGTTCGACTCACTAAGTTTCTAAATTAGCAACAGGACCATAACATACTGTTCAATAGGCACAGCCAATGCTAGAAATGTGTTTTGTTTTCACATTATAGTCAGTTAAGGGAAGCTACAAGGACAGAGAGAAGGGAGAGGGAGCAGAGGGAGAAGAATTAGGCAGCACACAAGATGCAGCAGAGGCCACACACTGGAGGGAGAGAACAGAGGGACCATGCCCTGGAATGTGTCAGCGCCCCCTAGGCTGTGAGTGGAGCCTTGAGCATTTGTATCTTTTTTTTTTTTTTTTAAGTTTATATATTTATTTTGAGGGAGCACACAAGTTGGGGAGGGGCAGAGAGAGGGAGAGAGAATCGCAAGCAGGCTCCGCACAGTCAGTGCAGAGCCCCACGCGGGGCTTGAACCCATGAACCATGAGATCACTACCCGGCTGCTTAACCCACTGAGCCACCCAGGCGGCCCCAGCACTTGTATCTTTAAATCACAGCTCTTCATCTGCTTTAAAGATTTCAGTGTTCAGAGGCTCTGCTCTGAAGAGAAGAGCAGAGGCTTTGGAAGGCATTCTTGGGTTTTCACTTGGGGTGGATCTTTGATAAGGATCTCAGGGGCAAGTGGGACAATGGTGTAAGAAAGGAAGTGGAAGAAACTGGAGGAAAAAAACAGCCCCTAGGGGAAGGGGTCAGGTATAGAGGCCTGGCAGTAGCAGGTATCCAGCTCCTGGTGGGTTTTTTTTTTTTTTTGAGTGTCCTACATACAGGGACAGACACACTACACATAAGAGAACACGTGCCACACACATACATCGGCCGGATTTAGGCCTGTCCTGAGTTGGGGGTGGGGATGCTGCTCAAGGCATCCTGAGTCACTGCCCTGGCTGAGGGATCTATAGGACCGAGCCCATTCATCTGACAGGAGCCTTGATCTGTAAGGGCGCATAGGGGTGGGTCTGGCCAAAGAATCACCTGTGTGCAGCCACAGAGGTCAGGGGAAAGGGAGGGTGAGGGTAACTGGTCATGGGGGACTGTGAGAGCAAAACCCATTGGTGTCCTCCAATGGGTGCAGAGTGCTGTGCCCTTGTGCCCATGGCAGCAGTCGGGCTGCTGGGCAGGTAGGTTGAAGGGTGAGGGACTCACACACCTGACTGGAAACACAGAGGTTCAACACAGATGTACCTGTTAGGGAGTGTAGGCTGTATGCGTGTGTGTGTGTGTGTGTGTGTGTGTGTGTGTGTGTGTGTGTGTGCGCGCGCGCGCAAGTGTGCATGCAAGTGTTGGAGCAAGATCATAGCATAGCCCCTGCCCCTCCAAGAGCCCCTGCCCCCGCCCCTGCCTGCTCCTGGCCCCAGTTGATTAATCATGGAGCTGAGTGGCTTCCAGCTTATCAGGTACCTTAATAGCTGAATAATTCCAGCCCCATCATCGGGCCCTTAATTGCTTTCTTGTGGCTGCAGCCCGGAGTGCATGCTGAGTGGGTGAGCTCCCAAGGGACCAGCTGCAAGCTTCAGGCAGCATGCTGGATGGGCATCCCAAGGTACAACTCCCTGCCACCTGGGCAGCCCCTCTCCAGGGGCCACAGGCCATAGCTGCCCTGCCTGATCATGTGGGGCCTGGCTGAAGGGTAGGCTAAGCTGACTCAGGATGGGGTGAGGACCTGGAAGTCTTCCTGAAGGAGCTGGTGCAGCCCCAGCCAAGCCTTGGGGAATGAGATCCTGGCTAGGCAGAGAGCAGGTGAGGCTTTCCAAGCGGGGCATGTCATTGTGGTGAGGTCCCACAGGGGGACTGCCCAGGTGCTTTTTACCTCAGCCCCCGCCCCCCATTTCCCCCGCAGCCACTGTCATCCTTAATGAACTCAACTGGACAGAGGCCCTGGAGAATGTGTTTATCGAGAACCGCAGGCAGGACCCCACACTGCTGTGGCAGGTCTTTGGCAGTGCCACAGGAGTCACTCGCTACTATCCAGGTAAGTGTCAGCCCGTCTGTCCTGTCCACTCAGCACCCAACCCTCCTCCATCACCCAGCCCACTTATCCTGAGGTGTGTGGGGTGGGTGGTCAACCCTGTGGGCTGTGGAGTAGCCACTCCTGCAAAGGCTGCCTATCCTTGCAGGGCCCTTCCCTGCTAGACCCCCTCACCTCCTCTCCTCCCACAGCCACCCCATGGCGAGCCCCTAAGAAAATCGACCTGTACGATGTCCGAAGGAGACCCTGGTGAGTGAGCAAGGAGGAGCTGGGAAGGGACACCCCCTCAGTTCCCGCACCTCTGCTGCCTGCTCCCCTCCCTCCCAATATCCAGGCCTCAGAGCAGGGCGCAGCCAGCTCTATCCAATTTTCATTTCACACATCGTTGCCACTGGAAAATGGATCCCATCACCCAGGCAGGCCTCCCAGCTGCCTCTGCCCCCCATCCACTGCCCGGCACTCCACCCCCTTGGGACTGAGGGATTGGGCCAGTAGGGGTTCCCAAGAGTGGATGTCGGTTGGCCCGCCCCACACCACCCATCTGAACCCTGGACACCTCACCCTTTGCTCTGCCTCTCCTGCAGTACCCCATGACATCCTCTTTCCCTGCCACCTGTTCATTCCTGCACACAGCTGGGACTCAGACCTTGGGCCCTCATCCTGGGCCAGGGGACATACCTTCTACCCCCTCTCTGGATCACCTGCTCACGCCTCCTTTGGCTCAGGGTCACTCATGTCATGGGCAAGGACTGTTTAAGTTTGATATCCTTGGTGCCTAGGACCCTGTCTGGCCCCTGCAGTGGATGCTCAGTAGAAACAATGTTGAATCAATATATGGGTGGAGGAAGAAAGGACCCACAAAGTCCCAGGGAGGCTGGCCCTAATTGAGGCTTCTCCCGGGCAGGTATATCCAGGGGGCCTCGTCGCCCAAGGACATGGTCATCATCGTGGATGTGTGAGTGAGCAGTGCTGGCAGAAGGGGTGGGGGGAAGCAAGGGGTGACCATCTGCTGCCTGGGAACACTCATCAGGGAACGGCAGGAAAATGCCTAAGGCCTACCTAGTGCCTCCATGACCTTACCAGGAGCGGCAGCGTGAGTGGCCTGACCCTGAAGCTGATGAAGACGTCCGTCTGTGAGATGCTGGACACGCTCTCTGATGATGACTATGTGAACGTGGCCTCGGTGAGTGCCAAGGTGGTAGGCGGGTGAGGAATGGGTCATACACACACCACCCCCTCACCGTGCAACAGCTGAGTGCCCTGGCCAGCCTGAGGCCACTCACCACCCTCACTGTCCCTGCAGTTCAATGAAAAGGCACAGCCTGTGTCATGCTTCACACACCTGGTGCAGGCCAATGTGCGTAACAAGAAGGTGTTCAAGGAAGCTGTGCAGGGCATGGTGGCCAAGGGCACCACAGGCTACAAGGCCGGCTTTGAGTATGCCTTCGACCAGCTGCAGAACGTGAGCCCCGTGGGTGGGTGAGCGGGTGGCTGGGGACAGGCAAAGGCCCGGGCTTGGTGACACCGGGGAAATCAAGACGAATGGCCTTGTTAGCGCCCAACAGGCAGCTCGGGCAGAAGCACCATCTGCTGTGGGGAGGAGGGTCTGAGGGCCAGGACTTCCAGGGGGAGGGAGACCCACCCCTGGACCGGGGAGGGGCCGAGAGCTGCCTGACCCCAAACCTACTCCTGACCAGTCCAACATCACTCGTGCCAACTGCAATAAGATGATCATGATGTTCACGGATGGTGGTGAGGACCGCGTGCAGGATGTCTTTGAGAAATACAATTGGCCCAACCGGACGGTGAGGCTCAGCCCAGGCGGGGGCCACCCTGACCTGGGCCCGGTTCAGGGGAGGGCTGTCATCTGGTGGCCACAGCAGTAACCCCAAGCCCCAAACAGGTGCGTGTGTTCACTTTCTCCGTGGGGCAACACAACTACGACGTCACACCCCTGCAGTGGATGGCCTGCGCCAACAAAGGTACCACGTCCAGCGTCACTGCCTCAGGGCCTGCCTGCCATGCCCTGCTGTCCATTGGGTTGATTGTCCACATGTCCATCCGTATGTCCAGCTTTCCAGCTGCCTGTTTACCCACTGCCCATCTTCCTGTGCATGTGACTATCCATCTTTCTGTCTGGCCATGTAACTTGTCCATATGACTAAGCATCTTTCTGCCCATCTGTCTGTCCATTGTCCATCCATCTCCTGTCTGATCTGCTCTTGTGTCTGTTTGCTGGTCAGTCTACCTCTCCATATATTTGGGCCTGGCCTCTGGGTGGACTCTGAATGTCACTACCATCCTAGCAAGAGGGACCTCACCCTGCCTCTGCTTCCTTACACCCCTACACTCATGACCCCTTCCCTAGCATCAGTCCAATTGACAGGGCAGTGGAAGGGAGCACCAAAGGGATAGGAGTTTGGTGGGGAGTGACACCAGAAAGAGAGGAGTCCTGAGGGACAAGTCCAGGGCTGCTGACATCCCAGGGTACAGAAGCCCCTGTGCCATGGATCCCACGTACCACCCAGACCCACCTCTGCCTCCTCTTCCCTCACAGGTTACTATTTTGAGATCCCTTCCATTGGAGCCATCCGCATTAACACACAGGTGAGACTGTAGGGCACCTCCCGGCCTCCACCTCCCAGCACCTTGCCTCCTGGGCACTGCATGAACAGTGGGCTGCTGTGATGTGAGAGCGCCCTCTGGTGACGTGCTGATATGCCGGGAGGCAGAACAGGGAAGGTGCAGTGGGCATGTGAACTCGTGACCCCTGTCACCTTCTCCCCAGGAATATCTGGATGTATTGGGCAGGCCCATGGTACTGGCAGGCAAGGAGGCCAAGCAGGTGCAGTGGACCAACGTGTATGAGGATGCACTGGTAAGGCCTCTGGGCCCCCACAGATGTGTCCACAAGGTCATGTTCCTTAAGGGCCCCCATATGGGAATAAACCAAACAGAAGAAAAAATGGGACCTGTGCCTGAGCCCATCCTCTGAACACTCAGGGTAGGGCATGGCTGGCCACATCCTCTAACCCATCCTCTTCCTCTCCCTTCAGGGGCTGGGGTTAGTGGTGACAGGGACCCTCCCTGTTTTCAACCTGACACAGGATGGCCCTGGGGAAAAGAAGGTAAGGTTCCCCACTCGGGAACAACTAGGCATGCCCTAGCAGGTCTGGGATGGAGGAGGGACAGACAGGCCTTCAGCCTGGACAGGGGCAACTATTTGTGAACAGCTTGAGGCCCTGCGCGTGAGGTTTGGACAGTGGGGCTGAACCCATTTCAGACCCCATGCCTCTGTTCCCAGAACCAGCTGATCCTGGGTGTGATGGGCATTGATGTGGCTCTGAATGACATCAAGAGGCTCACTCCAAACTACACGGTAAGTATTCATCTGCCCATCCACCATGCTCTGCCTCCCCACAGGGACACAAGCCAGGCTCAGCAGAGGAGTCTAATGGGGATTACAGCACCTCCAGGGACACCTCTGAATTCAGGCAGTCAGGAGAGGCTTCCAGAGGAGGTGACCTTGGGCCTAGAGCTGGGGTTGGCAAACTTTCTGTGAAAGGCTAGACTATGAATATTATAGGCTCTGCCAGCGTAAATACTCATCCTCAGTTCTGCTGTTGAACTGCGAGAACAGCCACAGACAAAACAAATAAATAGGCATGACTGTGTTTGAATACAATTTTGTTTGTGGATCATGAAATTTAAATTTCACATAATTTTCACATGTCATGAAATAAAATTCCATTTTTGGTCTTTTTCAACCACTTAAAAATGTAAAAAGAAACATTCCTAGCCATACGGTAACAGGTGGTGGGCCAGGTATAGCCCATGGGCCATAGTTTGCTGACCCCTGGACTGTCAAATAGATAGGAGGTGTACCTTGGAGTTACAGGAAACTCTGTGGGCAAAGGACTAAAGGTGAAAAACAAAATCATAAACCAGGGAGGGGGCAAGGTCAGTGTGGCTGGCCCAGCGCCTGTGTTGAAGGCAGTTTCAGGTTTGGTTGTGAAAGGGGTAGGGGTGGGATGTGTGTGACAGCATGTCTACACCTGAGCCACATGAAGGCCCCATGTCATTGGCCCCCATGTGCAGTGAGAAAACAGTCTAGAGAGCTAAGGGTGAGTCCAGAGTCCCATTCACTCATCCTTCACTTCCACCTGGAAGGGGTACCCAGGAATTCCAAGGGCACTCTCTTCCCTATGCACTCTACTGAGATGGCGACCAGGAGGAGACACTAGTGGGGAGGGGAGGAGAGGGTAACAGCAGCCTTGAGGGGCCAGTGGAGGCAGAGCAGTCTGGCTGACTGACAGCTCCATGACAAGCAGGGGTAGTTGGGGCAGAAGGCCAAATCAAATTGTGGTCCCATGATGCCGGTCAGCCTCAGCAAGAGCTGGTGCACACAGGATACCAGCCTGCTGGACTTGAGCTTGAGAAACAGCTTGAGAAACAGGCTCGAGGTCACATTGCATGTGGGAGCCCCTGGCCCAGGCAGGCAAACCTCAGTGGTATCGAAAGCAGGCTGAGGAAGAGCTCGAGAGTCTAGAGAATCCCTGCCTAGCCCTCCAGGCCCTGAGCTCCCAATCTACGCCCCCAGCTTGGAGCTAACGGCTATGTGTTTGCCATTGACCTGAACGGCTACGTGTTGCTGCACCCCAACCTCAAGCCCCAGGTGAGCCAGGGGGGTGGCCAGGAGGAGGGTAAACTCTACAGGATGGGGACCCCTGACTTCCTTCCCTGCCTCCCACAGACCACCAACTTCCGGGAGCCTGTGACTCTGGACTTCCTGGATGCTGAGCTGGAGGATGAGAACAAAGAGGAGGTAAGGAAAAGGAGAGGAGTAGAGATGGGGGTACCCAGAGCAGCAGAGAGTAGGGACCCCACCCCTCACATCTCTGGTCCTTCCAGATCCGTCGGAGCATGATCGATGGCAACAAGGGCCACAAGCAAATCAGAACGCTGGTCAAGTCCCTGGATGAGGTGAGAAGATGGTATAGGGGCACAGAGTCAGAGTGGGCATCCTCCCGTACTCCACCCCACCCCTGCCTTCTGGCCCAAGTACTTGACTCAGCCTCTTCTCCCAGAGGTACGTAGACGAGGTGATGCGGAACTACACCTGGGTACCTATAAGGAGCACCAACTACAGGTGAGTGGGTCAGGGCTGGGTAGGCAGGGAGGGGTGGGGGCAGCCCCAGAGCCCAGAGTCTGAGCCCTGTGCTTGCCCAGTCTGTGCGTTCTCAACGACTGCAGCCATGATCCCAGTGGGGCACCAGCAGCCAGAACTGCTCACTACTCACCCCAGGACTCTCGGTCCCCCAAGGACCTTTTGCTGGCCCTTCAAGAACTGGACAGAGACAAGACAGTGCATCTGATGTCTCCCCATGCCACACCACTCTCTCCCATGTCACCCCTGCTTGGATTGTATCCCTGGGTATCTGCACCCAGGATGTCACCCTCAGCACATCCCCAGGCCTGCTCTCAATAGGCACCACAGCCTCGGAGCAGGTACCCTTCTGGGTCAGGCCCAGGCAGTACAGGCTGTCTCCTTGTGCCCCCAAGAGCTGGTCTCATTCACACCCCAATCCCAGCTCGTGACTGCTCCTCATGGTGTTAGCACCAGCCCTGCTTTTTGACGGCTCTCACGTGGCCTAAGTCTCTAGGACTGAGGGACCCCACTCCCATGGCTGTGCACCCAACAGCCTAGCTCATAGACAGTGTTCTGTCCCTTTTGAGTTTGCTGCTGGCCAGATAGAGGAGGCTGGCTGGGCACATGGTGTGTTGGGGGAGGCCGCTGGGGATGTGGGGGGTGTGGCGAGTTGCTTTGGAGCTGGGAGTTCTGAGGCCTCCAGAAGAGTTTAGGGAGTGAATCTCCCACAGCTAACAGGGAAAGGTGACCCTGGTGGTCAGGAGAGGGGACTTCACAGCCTGGGCCTCTCTGCCCAGCTCCAAGGTGGGGGGGCTGAATGCCAGTGTGGCCCACCTCTCCCCAGCAGTGACATATGCTCCTCTCCTCCCCTCATCCCCAGCCTAGGGCTTGTGCTCCCGCCCTACAGCACCTTCTACCTCCAAGCCAACCTCAGTGACCAGATCCTGCAGGTCAAGTGTAAGTGGCCCGGCCCCTGCCTGTGCCCTGCACCCCTGCCTCTGCCCCGCACCTTGGCCGCCGGCCCCAGGCAGCATAGCCAGCCGCTGGCGGCAAGGCAGCCCCTCCTGCCCAGTCTGCCCACCCCCAGGCACCCGCAGGCTGGGGCACCAGCCATCGGAAAGTCTGTGGAAATCTGCATGCCTGCCTTTTCTCAGATTTGGTTCCAGACCATTCTCTCATGATTTCCGTTGAGGTTTTTGGTTTTAGTTTCTCCTACTGCGTGTCTTCCCTCCTTAGCTTGCCTCCCCCGCACACCTCTGGGGGCTGCATTCTTGGAAGACACCCCCTCTTCTCATCTCTCCTTCCCCCTGTGCCCTGCAGCTCTCTCCCCTGTGGTGCCACCCCCCCAGGGTCTCTCTCTCCCCCTCCTCTGACCTCCTCATTCATCCTCCCCCATTTTCCGCCCCCCTCATCAGCCCCTCTCACCTTCCTCCAACCCCCCCTGCCTCACTCTCTCTGCCCTTCCATTTCTCTTGCTGCCTTCTCTCCCTCCTCCTCCTCTCCCCCTCTCCCTTCCCTCTCCCTCCCTCCCTCCTTCTCTTTCCCTTCCCTGCACCCCCACCTTCTCTGTCTCCCCACTTCCCTCTACGTTCTCCTTCCGTTTCTCTCCTGCCCCAGCACCTTTACTTTCTCTCTCTTCCTCCCTCCTTCCCTCCCTCTGCTCTCTCCACCCCCCTTCATCCCTGCATCTCCCACCCTCCCTGCCTCTTCCTCCCCTTCACTCTCCCCCTCTCTTCTTCTCTGGACCTCTCTCCTTCCTTCCCTCCCTGGTCCACTCCTCTGCCTGTGGCTCATTCCTGCATGTTCTGCTCACCCTGGGCCTCCCCCAAGAGGCCTCTGGAGCCTGTGGCCCCGCCTGCCCACCGCCCGAGGTCACTGGGAGGGAGGCTGGGGCTCCGGCCCCACCGGGCGCCCCCCACCTGCCTGGCCGACTGGGGCTCATCTCCTTTGAGTTTTCTCGCTCTCTCTTTCTCTCTCATGTCGTTTTTTTGCAAGAAGTTTCCTTTCGGTATGATGATGAGACACAATATTTTCATTCAAACAGCCATTGAATAAAATATTGTTTGTGCCCCTCCCCTTCCCCTCCCCCTTTTCGTTTGTTTTTGTGTTTGTGTTGTTTTTGTTTTCCTCGCTTTCTCTCTTGGTGGACTGTCCCAGTGCCAATCAGCAAACTGAAGGGCAAGTATATTCAGAACCAGTGCACCCTCCTCTCCCCACCCCACCCACCCTCACACCCCTGCTTGCCCCCCTCCCTGCCCAGGACCAGCCAAACCCCTGCTCTCCAGGGCTCCCTCCCAGCATCCCCTTGGCTCCTCGAGTTCTTGCCTTTTCCCTCATCCCTAAACCCCTATTACAGCCAGGGGCCCTTCTCCTGGCCCTGCCTGCAGGGTGGTCTCCGGCGTGTTCTGAGAGCTCAGGCCCCCTCCTCATCCTCCTCTCTCCCTCTGGGCAGGCCCCTGCCCGCCCCCACCTTCTCTGTCCCTCTAAGACAACTCAACAGTGGGAACAGGGCTGGATGCCTCTCCACCACCTCCCACCCAGGAGGACAGGGGGCCTGATCGGCAGGGCTAGACCAGTCTTCAGTGGGGCTTATGTGTGAGGCTTAGGGTAAAGGAAAGTGCCAGCCACATGAGGCTTCGTCTGGGATAGTTCTCCCTCCTGTGATCTCTGGCAGTTGGTCCAGAAGTTGGCAGCCCTCCAAGGGGTGTCGGAAGGCTTTGGAAGCCCTACACCCTGATTCTGGGACGGGCAGGATAGGGCAGCAGCCATGCCACTGGGAGAGCCAGGCAGGCCCAGCCATCCTGGGCACCAGCCTAGGTGCTGCAGCCCCTGTGTCCTGGTGCCCCCCACTGCCTCCAGAGACTTTGCTAAGGTCCACTGGCCCAGCCCAACCCTGGTACTTGCTGCCCCTGGGGCAGAGGGTCAGGTGTGGAGAAGGTATTCCCCTGGGAAATAAAAGCAGACTCAGGGACAGTGAGCCTAGACAGGAATGGAAGGAACCATGTCTGGACCCCAAGGGCCAGCAAAAGAGCTTAGAGGGAATCAGTCTGTGTATGAACAAAAAGATTCTGGCACTTAGGGGTACCCAAGCAAGACATTCCTGAAAAAGAAAGGCATTGAACTCACAGACTCTGGTGGAGAACAAGGAGGGTGAGAGAGGGCAGCATGTGAGGGTCTCTGCCACAGGGGCAGATACCCCTGCCTGGACAGATAGGCATGGAGAGCCACAAGGGGGGGTTCCTGTCCCCAGTCCCCATGACCTGGAAGCCAGGGCTCCCCAAGAAGCCCTAGGGGCCCTGTCCAGCAAAGGGGATACAGCTGGCACCACTGGCCTGGGTGGGGGTGGGGGACAGGCCCTACTCCCACTGGCTTGAGTTGTCTTTTCTCCCCCTTCCACATCCCTCCCACTGACCCCAGAAATGCAGGGCCCTGGTAACAATGACAATTATAGCCTAGTCTCCCGTCCTGCTCCCCTACCTACTTTTTCTTTCTCCTCCTTCCCCTCCCCCGCACCCGTTCCCTGTCGGCTTGTGTCCAAACCCTGCCTCACAGTCCCATCAGAAAGCAACAGTCCAACCAGTGACTGCCCAGCTCCTGCAGGCACCCCAAGCCCACCTCCCCGAATCTTGCAGTGCATTGTGGGAGTATCTGGGAACAGAGAAGACCCCTCTTCTGCAAAAATAAGCCTTGGGGTGACAGAGAGATCATACCTTGGTGAAGATAGGATTGGAAGGTGGGCTGCCCAGAGTGCAACACACCAAGGGGCAGGGGCATGGCTCCAAGATGCAGACCTGCCAGGTGGCTGATCCATCTGGGCCGGGAGAGGCCACAGAGAAGCCCAAATTCACTCACAAACCCACACAGAGACACTTGTACACCTGCACAGGTATGCAAACACACATGTTTTCCCATGTACATACGCACTCACTCTCACACCATGCACAGGTCTAATTGATAGGTCCCTAAGAGCACTCCTTCTCTGGAGCCACAGCATTCCTCTTTGGCTGCTCTGAACCCGGACAGGTCCTAGGAAAGGTAAAGACCCACCCTTCTTCCCTGCCTGGCCTCATGCTCCCAGCCCAAGAGGGCAGGTGTACAGGTTTGTGCGGCATTCCTGAGTCCTCCTGTCTCCCACACCTTCCTCCACAGCATGGGAACATTCTCAGGCATGAGTCTCCCCTCACCCAGCCTCCCAGCCCAAGAAAGAGCACTGGACCCCCACAATGCACTGCAGCCCAGCCCCAGCTGCCCACACCGTCTCTGGTTGGACTGTCTGTGCCCGTGAGAAACTCCCTCGGTTTGGCCATGTTGATGCCTGACACAGAACAAAAGCAAGACCTACCAAAATGCAAACAGCTGCAGCAAAGAAAGAGAGATAAAAATCCGCGGCCAAAAGCCAATTCCCTTCCTCAAAGTCTCTTTGGAGGCAAAGGAAGCTCAGCATGCGGTTTTTTCCATTACGGATGTGATAAGAGCGAGACCGGCGCCTCCCCCAGACCATGCATATATATAGCAGTGTGTGTATATATATGTGTGTGTGTGTGTCCGTGTATATGTGCTATACAGCCGTATGGAAGCATATACAGCCACGCCACGGGACTCACTGCCGACAGAGGACCAGGCCTGGGCAACATATTGGCTATAACTGCCCTCCTCCTGCGATGCTGTAGTCTCCACAGGCCCTCCACCCCTCCCCGCCCGCCCCTTCTCTCTGCCCGCCCCTTTTCTCTGGCTCGAACGTGGAAGTGGCGGGTTCCCTCTTTGCTGGTGTCTCCCCCTCCCTCAAGCCACCCTCTGCCCTGTCCCTCCAGCCCCGTCAGCTCTGAGCCCCCTGGCCTCCTGCCTCCCCAGCCCCCGCCGGATAACCCCCCGTTTCTGTTGCAGATTTTGAGTTCCTGCTCCCCAGCAGCTTTGAGTCTGAAGGACATGTTTTCATTGCTCCCAGGTAGCTTGCGTGTGGCCTTGCTGAGGTGTCCTCCCCAACCCCAACCGCCCCGGCCCCGCCTCCTGCACTGCTGCCTGGAGCTCTGTGTGTGTGTGTCCTGTGCAGTGTCGCCCCCCACCCCATGCATAGCCCCGTATGTGCGGCCATGTGCATACCCTGGGCCATGCAGCCGCACCAGGCAGCAGTGGCCAGCTGCCCACAGCTCCAGCCCCCACCAGGCCTGGGGCAGGAGGGCTCTGGACTCTGCTGATATTCCCTGCCCTCCCGGGCCACCAGGAAGGAGCCCTTTCTGCCCTGGGCGGGCTGTCCACAGCACACTCGTGACTGGGCAGCTGCTGCTCTGGTTTGTGGTACCCTCCCCAACTCCCACCCTGCACCTCGTCCTTGTCCTGTGTCACTCAGTGTTTGTGTGGGTCTGGGGATGAGCCAGCCAGAGCCCCTGTCAGCAGTGCTGAGTTTAGGTGTGATGGCTCACAGAGGACTGGGGGAGGTAGAGGGTACAAGGGCTTTAAAGAGGTGCTCTGGCAAGTGAAGGGTCAGGGCCCGGTGCAGGCCCGGGCCTGGACCATCCCTCAAGTGCACACTCAGCGTGCACACACACATCCTTGGGTATACACGCTCTGCCTGTTGGCCCAAAGTGAGGAGGCCAGCAGCTCCCCCGGTGGTGAAGCCCTTCCCTGTGACCTGGCTTTGGATGAGGGCAGGTGGGTGCAACTGACAGAGACCCATGGGCACTCTCAGGCACCACACGGGGGCTCTGGACATTCCTAACCTCCATGTGTGTGCACGTGTGTGCATGCACCCACAAATTTCTCTCTCTGTAGATGTGTGTTTGTGTTTGTGAGTAATTGTGTATGTTTGTAAGAGTCTGAGTGTAAATACGGAGTGGGCTGTGTGCATTAGTGACTGTGGGAATGAGTGAAAAGGCCTGTGTGGCCTACATGACCCTGAGAGAGGGGACTGTGTTTGTTTTTGTCACTTCTGTATCTTTGGCTTGGGAGAGCTCAATAAATACATGTTGGGTGAGTGAATGAAGTAACCCACAAATGTAAATGTACATACTCTTGGAGGGCACTGTGGGGGAACTGTATCTGAAGCACAACTGTGGGCATCACTCTGGATGTATCAGCTGTGCCCCCCACCACAGAAGTACAGGTTGTGCGCTATACAAAGGCCATAGGGGCCAGAGAGCAAGTGGGGGCTGAAACCCAGCTTGCCCCCAGCTTTGCCCTTACCAAACTGTGCACCCTAGCACGGTGTAGGGAAGCAGTGCATTTTAATAATCCCCACAAAGTTGCTGCATTCAGGCCAGCGGGGAGGTCTCTAGTGGCAGCTGTGTGAAGGAAGGATTAGGCAGGAGAGATAGCTCCATCTACCAGGGTGGAAGGACTGCTCACCAAGACTTCCTGGGGGAACAGAGCCTGAAGCGGGCCTCCCATGCCCCAAAACTCCCACATTATGTTCTCTGGAGCCAGAGCCTGAGCCCAGTGAGGGCCTTGAGGAGGTGAGGGATTTGGACTGTCCGCCTCTAGGGGAAGAGCATTCCGAGCAGAAGGAGCAGCCAGTCTGAGGACCCACGTGTTCCCACTGACTTCCTGACACCCTCTGTGGTATGGAAAAAACTGAGGCTTGGGGAGCTTAAGTGAGTCATCCAAAGGTGCAAAGCTAGGAAGCGGCAGGTTGAAGTCTTATATCTAGGCTAAGTCAGCGCCGGTACTTCACCCACCGTGTGCCCACGGGAACGCCACAGCATACAGGTGGACGAGCCAGCCATGAGGCATCTCCTGGGGCATCCCAGGTGTGCCGTCAGGGTCCAGGGCTATGCCCTGGAGGGAGAACCTGCCCGATTGGAGGAAGCAGACCATCACTCTTGTGTCAGCTCCGCCCCTATTTAGAGGTGGCAGCCTGTAAGAATACACACCCCCTGCCAAAGGCGCAGGCTTCTCAGCCAATGGCCAGGCAGGCCTGTTGAGAAACCTCAACCCTACTGCTCTGTCCAGCCCCCCAAGCCCACTCTTCTTGCCCCTCCCCACCCCCAGAGAGTATTGCAAGGACCTGAATGCCTCAGACAACAACACCGAGTTCCTGAAAAACTTCATTGAGCTCATGGAGAAAGTGACTCCAGACTCCAAGCAGTGTGAGTGCCTAGTGGGGCAGCCGGGTCTGGGCAGTGCCCAGGCCACAAGGGGGCAGCCCAAAAGAACCCAGAGACCGGGCAGGTGTGATGCAGACCCAAGCCCAGGGCAGGACCTGGGCCAGATAGTGGGAAAGGCTCCTATTGGAGCCTTGGGTATATGGGGGAGAGTGGGCAGGGAGCCACAAGAAGATGGCCCCTCCACCGCTAACCTCCGGTTCTAGGCAACAACTTCCTTCTGCACAACCTGATCTTGGACACAGGCATCACACAGCAGCTGGTGGAGCGTGTGTGGCGGGACCAGGATCTCAACACGTAGGCATCACCCAGCCTGTGGGAGCAGGAGGTTGGGATGGGCCCAGAGGCCCTGGCCCTGCCCTGCAGAAGGCAAGCCTGTGACTCACCTCCCTGCTGCCCCCCAGGTACAGCCTTCTGGCCGTGTTCGCTGCCACTGATGGTGGCATCACTCGCGTATTCCCCAACAAGTAAGTAACCAACCCTGCCACCCAACACCCTGCCCCTGTCTGGGACCCTGCCTCTGTCCTGCTTCCCATAGGCTTCCTTGCACCTGGCTGAGACACTGTCCCCCATACACCACCCCTTCTACTGACCTCTGTCTTTGTCGGATAACCAGAGCAGCAGATGACTGGACGGAGAATCCAGAGCCCTTCAATGCCAGCTTCTACCGTCGTAGCCTGGACAACCATGGCTATGTCTTCAAGCCCCCGCACCAGGACGGTGAGTGTTCTCCACGGTGCCCAGCAGCAGATGGGAAGTTGAGGCTTCCCTGTCTGCTCAGCCAAGACTAGGCTCTGCTCTCTGAGGCCCCTCTCAAACATGAGGCTGGCTGAGACTGGGGCAGATGAGGAGAGAGAGCTAGGCTGTGCCAAACACTACATTGGGTACTGGGTACTTGGCTTGGGCCCCTGGGTCCACAGGCCCAGCACAGAGTGGTCAGTGTAACCACCAGCCCCTACTCCTGACCATCCCACCCCACCGCCAGCCCTGTTAAGGCCACTGGAGCTGGAGAATGACACAGTGGGCATCCTCGTCAGCACAGCTGTGGAGCTCAGCCTGGGTGGACACACACTGAGGCCAGCAGGTGAATGCCTGGGGTGGAGGTGGAGAAAGAGACGATGGGCAGGGTGCTGCCCAGGAAGGCAGGCATTGATGACCCCTTGCTCTCCTCTATAGTGGTAGGTGTTAAGCTGGACCTAGAGGCCTGGGCCGAGAAGTTCAAGGTGCTAGCCAGCAACCGTACCCACCAGGACCAGCCTCAGAAGGTACTTGGGCAGGTGTGGGGGCAGTAAGCCCAGCAAAACCCATTCTAGAGTCTCCCGGAAATCCTTACCACTCAGAGTGGTTCCTGTGTCTATGGGGAGGCAGTGGTTGTTGTAGATGGCCTGGGGATCTAGATGTACAAAGGGTGATGGGAGGGGGAAAAATGGCGGGCACCTTATGGTCCTTGCTCTCTGCCCAGCAGTGTGGTCCCAGCAGCCACTGTGAGATGGACTGCGAGGTTAACAATGAGGTGTGTGTGCCCCAAACCCTAGCTTACCCTGATCCCTGATTTCTTAATCCCAACTGCAACTCCTAGCCTATCGTTTGGCCTGGGGGTCTCAACATCCCACCCTTTACAGCTTTACCACAACTGGGGGAGTGGTGCCCCTTCTACCCAACCACCCGACTGCCAGGGTCTGGGGAGGAAGGTCTGGGCCTGAGCCCCTCTCCATCTTCCCCCTCCTTCTCCACCTTTCAGGACCTGCTCTGTGTCCTCATTGATGATGGGGGATTCCTGGTGCTGTCAAACCAGAATCATCAGTGGGACCAGGTGAGGGTCAGGGAGAGGGTAGAAGGAGGAGGCCAAGGTTTGAGCTTTCTGGGGTTGTGGCACTGCCAACCCTGTGACTACCACTCCCTCCTGGCATTCCCAGGTGGGCAGGTTCTTCAGTGAGGTGGATGCCAACCTGATGCTGGCACTCTACAATAACTCCTTCTACACCCGCAAAGAGTCCTACGACTATCAGGCAGCCTGCGCCCCCCAACCCCCAGGCAACCTGGGTGCTGCACCCCGGGGGGTCTTTGTGGTGAGCCCCAGCAATGCCTGGTCTGGAGATGGGGGGCAACGGGGGGGGGGGGGGGAGCTGGGAGACCTGCCCACAGATGACGCTCCACCTCTGACAAGAGAGCTGGGGGTGACCCGGGTTCCAGGACAGCAGTAGCAGCCCATGCCCCTCTCTCCACTGCAGCCCACTATTGCAGACTTCCTTAACTTGGCCTGGTGGACCTCTGCTGCAGCCTGGTGAGTCCAAAGGGGAAGGGAGCGGAGGAAGGGTGCTCCCTGACCAGAAGGGCTCAAGAGAAGTGGTGGGGCAGGGCACTGGCCTCTGCTGACCACTCCCACTCAGTGACCCCTGCCCTACAGGTCCTTGTTCCAGCAGCTTCTCTATGGCCTCATTTATCACAGCTGGTTTCAGGCAGGTAGGTGGGGCATTAGAGGCCCCTCCTCGAACCCCCTCCCCAGTCTAAGCCCAGACCCATCCCAAAGGGAGGTCGGGGCTTAAAGTTGAGCGAGGCTGAAACCCGAGACCTTGCCAGGGTGAATGGGTGGGGCTGAGGCGCTCTGGGCCCTCGCAGACCCCGCGGAGGCTGAGGGGAACCCCGAAGCGCGAGAGAGCAGCTGCGTCATGAAACAGACCCAGTACTACTTCGGGTCGGTGAACGCCTCCTACAACGCCATCATCGACTGCGGAAACTGCTCCAGGTACCCGCGGGGATCGGGACCGGAGGGCTGGCTGTAGCCTGGTGGGACCATGGGCGGGGCCTGCCGGGTGGGCGCGGCCCGGAGCGGGACCCGGGCTACAGCGGAGAGGGGCGGGGCGAGTCTCAAAGCCCCGCCTTTCCGGACTGCCTCCAGGCTGTTCCACGCGCAAAGACTGACCAACACCAACCTTCTCTTCGTGGTGGCCGAGAAGCCTCTGTGCAGCCAGTGTGAGGGTGGCCGGCTTCTGCAGAAAGAGACACACTGTATCCTGCCCCCGCCGCCCCCCGCCGCCCGCGCCCCCTCCTGTCCCGCGTGCCCCCTCAGTGCCCTGCCGCCTCCTTGACTCCCCACCCATGCCCAGCGGACGGCCCGGAGCAGTGTGAACTGGTGCAGAGACCGCGATACCGGAGAGGCCCGCATATCTGCTTTGACTACAACGCGACGGTGAGGAGGGGGCGGCGCACTTTACATCCCGGCCCCCCTCCCTTCCCTGGGCCGCCCGGCCGACCTGCACCTTGCCTCTTCCCGCAGGAAGATACCTCAGACTGCGGCCGCGGAGCTTCCTTCCCGCCGTCGCTGGGCGTCCTGGTCTCCCTGCAGCTGCTGCTCCTCCTGGGCTTGCCTCCTCGGCCGCAGCCCCAAGTCCACGCCCACGCCTCGCGCCGCGTCTGAGCGCCCGCTCCTGCCCCTCCCCAGGCCTCCCCGCCTCTCCCCTGCCCCCCCCCACACCCCGCCTTAGAGCCTCACTTCCTCCCTCACCGAAGGACCTGAGTAGCCAGGCCCAAGTCTGAGCCTTGGAAGGGGGGGGGGGGGGGGGGGGGGTCCCAAAGGAGGGTGCCGCAGGTCTTTGGCCCCCAAGCCACATCTCGCCGCCGCCGAACTGTCAAAGTGACCCCAGACCCTTTATTCCCACTGGACTCACCCGCCCCTGAGGGCTGGGACAGGGAAGCCACAGTACTGGTGCCAAACCAGGCCTCCACTGCCCACCCTGCCCCAAGGCTCCCTTTGTGTGGGAGACCTAGGCCCTGCCCCAGGTGGACTTCTCTAACCTGGCCCTTATGTCCCACCCAGGACCAAATCTGGATTCCCTGGGAATAATGAAGTTGAGATGGGCAGTTTGAGGCTTGTGCATCCCATCTTAAGTCCTGGCAGGAGGGAGGTCCTGAGGCAGCCCCTCAATGGCTCCTGCCCCTATCAGGCCTACAGCCACCTCCCACCTTCTTCCAGCCCTGCAGGTGACAGGCCAGTGACAGTGACACTGGCTCAGACACAACCCCATAAACACCTGGAGCCCTGAGGGCAGAAACTGGATTCACATTAGACTTACCTAGGAGGACGAACACACATACACAGACACACACACACACACACACACACACACACACACACCATGGGATGGGGTGGGGGTAGGGGCTCACAAAGCCTTACACAGGGCAGGGGGTTGGTGGGAGGGTTGGCACATGCACACTTCATCTGCTCACTGCCCACCTCTAATCTGACCTGCAGCCCAGCTGGTCCTCTGTCTCTAAAGCTGAATGTCAAACAGTGCCAAATGCTGGGACAGGGGGTTCACCTCTGTCCCACCCTAGCCACCAGTGTCCTGGAAATGTCCCTCACCCCACCAGGTGCTCATTGTAACCATTTCGCACTAGTGTCAGGCCCCCAGCGAGACCACATGCCACTGCCTGCACCTCTTGGCAGAGGAATCTTCACCAGACATTGCCCTTTGCCTTAGCCAGAGTGACATAATCACTCCTGGCTGGGCTATCCCACCCCCAATCCGGCCCTTACACACTCAGGCCTGTGCTCCACTCCCTGTTTCTTCACACTCACACAATGGGGGAGGGGGAGCAAACTGCTCTCCCCTGCTGAACACACACGTGCACGCATACATACACACATGCACACACTCTGTGCACACACAGAGGCTGGGCCCAGGCACATGTCTTCACACCATTCATTCTGATCATTTCCCCCATAGGCATCCCAGCCTGGGGGCAAGTGGGGGACGGGAGAGCAGGGGGATGTGGCCAAGAGGCTCAGATGGACTGGGAGGAGGGGGGAGGGTGATGCATTAATTAATGGCTTCATTAATTAATGTCACGTTGCTTGTTGCTTTCTCAGTGTGTGTGTATGGTCCATGCCCGCTGCTGGTGCCAGGGTGGGCACCCATGCTGTACACCCAGCCTAGATGCCAGCCATGTCTTGCGGGGGCGTGTGTGTAACTGTAGTGTAGTCAGGTGCTCAATGGAGAATATAAAAATAAAAAAGAAACATATACAGAAAAATAAATATATATTTTAAGTTTAAAAAACAGGAAAACTGACAAACAATCCCCATCAGGTAGTTGTCCAACCCCCAGCTGGGTCTAATCCTTCTCATCACCCACCCGACCTGGCTGCCCCCTCACCTCGGGCTCGGGGGATCTGTGGGGGACTGGGGGGCCATTTCCTTTTCTCTGCCCTTTTTTTTTTTTGGTTGTTGTTCTATTTTGTACAGACAAGTCAGAAAAACAACAGTGACAAAAAAGTCAAGAAACTTTGTAAAATATCGTGTGTGTGATTCCTTGTAAAATATTTTCAAATGGTTTATTACAGAAGATCAGTTATTAAATAATGTTCATATTTTCACTTCAAATGGTTCCCATCCACTGTGTCTGCCTCAGGGTGGGAATTGGGTAGCTTGAAGACAGGTAGCCATGACCTCAAAGTCCCACCTAATACTCAACTGGGAATGAAGGCTATTGCAACCCAGGTACCCAGTAGGTGTAGGGCATGATGCTTCCTGGGCTTCCTAAATACCAGATCCTTGACATCCTGCATCTCAGATAATCTCTGAGAAAAGCTGTCCTTAAAGGCCAGGATGACAGAAGAAAGAAGACAGATGAAATTTGAGTTTAGGTAGGCATCTAGCCATCAGGTCAGACCACCAGGGCCTAGTGGGCAGGTCATCCACTTGGAGCGATGAGTTAATACCTGGCCCAAGTCCATGACCTGGTGTTTGAGGGCCCATCCTGCTATCCAGAGAAGGCCAGGGTCTGGTCCACCCATAAGCATGACCATGGCTCCTTTTCAGTTGAGGGGAGGCCCAAGGCCCAGTGTTCTCCCTGACTGCCACTGCTCATTCTGGAACCCAAAACTGAATCAGTTTCTGTGAATCCTCTCAGACCTCCCTCTGGCCTGCCCTGTGCCCTTGTTCATTTTAATCCCAACTCTCTTAATAATCAACCCTACTTCCATGTGACCCTTCACATTGTTTTCAAGGAGAGAAACTAGTAACCACCAGCACAGAGGTTTCCTTTTTTTTCCCCCCCAACAGAGGTTTCCTAATACTGCTGATGCTTACTCACTTACAACACACTTTGCACTCACCTGGTAGGCAGTCAGCTTACACCTTAGACTTGGTACTAGTTTATCCCCATAGACAGATAAACGAACAGAGACTAAGTCTCCTCTCTTGCTTGGTGAGAAAGGCAAGAAATCAGCAAAGGTTTCAGCTAGAAACCTGAGGTGACCTGGTTGGGGGGCATTGGATACTAAATAAATGCAGGAGGACATTCTGGGCCTTAGCAAAGACACTCTTCCTCACTCCTCCTGCAGTGGTTGGCCACAGAGCAATGCCTAACTAGTAACCCCTGAGAGAGCTCCCATGCCCTCCCATGCCTGCTCGGTCCCAGGATAGGGTTGCTAGATAAAATGTAGAACATCCGGTCAAATTTAAATTCAGATATATGATGAATTTTTTTAGTATGTTTCCAATATTGTATGATACGACAATACTAAAAAAACTGGGGAACATGCTTACACTAAAAATTATTCACCTATCTGAAATTCAAATTTGACTGAACACCCTGTATTTTGATTTGCTAAAGCTGGCAACCCTCCCTGGCATCAAATTAAAGTCCAGACCCTAGACAAAGAAAAGACTGTCAACACCTTTTGTAACCTAGAAGGCTATGCGCAGGTCGGAAGTTGTACTGAGATCAGTGGCTGAAAGGAAGGGATTCTGCACTTTATACATGTGCTCTGTCACATATAATTGTTTTAACTATATGCACATTTTTAAAAAGTAAATACACCAAAAAATCAGTTTGCACAGGACACAAACTGCTGGCAGCTACCAATGCAGTGAAGTGAGGGCCCTGGGCCACCCTGGCCCAAGTCTGTGGGGGAGATCTCTCCTCCTCAAGGCCAGAGATAAGAAATCTGTGATGGGGAAGAGTCACTAAAAGCAGTCCAGCCTTGCCATTTTGGGGACAGGAGACCTGAGTTCAAGTCGCAGTGCCACCACACTTGTGACAAGGGCAGCCTGGGCAACACACTCACTGAGCCCCCAGAGTGGACTGGCATTTTACACCACAGTCCCCTTGAACCCTCACCGTAAAATTATCTCCATTTTACGCCCATGAAATTGAGGAATCTTAGCCAGTGTCGCACAGCCGCCAAATGGAAGAGCAAGAATTCCAATCTGGGTCAGGTCTCATACACCCATACAACCTGGATCAGACACACACCACCAGGCTGCGGAAGTTTCGGGAGTCCCTGCACACTGGTACGCACACCAAGACCATCAACATTCTTACCCACACACCTGTCCACAAAGACACACTCAGAAGTATTCAGATGTACATGCACGGGGCTACGGTTCCCAGGAAATTCAGCAAGCGCGTGTCTGCAGTTTCGCTGCCGCGCAGGTACCCGCAGCTTTCCTCCAGGTTAGCGAAGCTATTGACTCCTCCCCACTCTCCGACAACAGGCGGAAACTGTCCTGAGAACTACAACTCCCAAGCACACCTTCCTCTTACCAACTGGAACGGCCCGGGAGCGCAGCTTCCTGGAACTTGTAGTTTTACCCAGAAAGTTGATCTCCGCTCGTCCCCGGCTTCGGCTGAGGACTCCATGTCCCAGCATGCCGCAGAGCCGGAAGGGCATCCCACCGCAGTCGCGAGCGCGCAAGCGCAGCACCCTGTTTGTCGGTGCCTGGGAAGGGAGGAGGTACGGTCGTAGCCAAGACCGAGGCCGAGCCGGAGCTGACGAGACTTGACTGGGGCCCAGAACTAGGCTCCAGTCCCACGCAGATCGTAGGGCCCCCGAGTGGATGGAATAGGCCGAGCCCCGAGATCAACGCCAGCCCGGTCAGCTCGGCGCGGGGCCCACAGGGCAGGCAGGCGAGCAGACGTGCAGAAGCCTCCCAGGGCCTTCCCTCAGGTCCCCGGCAAGGGGCCTAGGCCCCGGCCCCGCGACCAGGCCCAACTTGACCCTTTGGGACCGGAGCCAACCCGACCAGAAGTGGAGTCTTCACCGGGGCCATAGGCCAGTGACTAGGCCGGGCCCGGGCCTCCCGTCGGGGCCGGACTGGGGCGAGGCCCCGGGGAGGCCCCTAACACACTAGACCCTTCCCCCAGGCCGACGCCCTTCGGGAAGATGCAGCGCGCCCTACCGGGCGCCCGCCAGCACTTGGGGGCCATCCTGGCCAGCGCCAGCGTGGTGGTGAAGGCCCTGTGTGCGACAGTACTCTTCCTCTACCTGCTGTCCTTCGCCGTGGACACGGGCTGCCTGGCGGTTACCCCAGGCTACCTCTTTCCGCCCAACTTCTGGATCTGGACCCTGGCCACCCATGGGCTGATGGAACAGCACGTGTGGGATGTGGCTATCAGTCTTGCCACGGTGGTGGTGGCTGGACGTTTGCTGGAGCCCCTCTGGGGGGCCTTGGAGCTGCTCATCTTCTTCTCAGTGGTGAACGTGTCAGTGGGGTTGTTGGGGGCCTTCGCCTACCTCCTCACCTACATGGCTTCCTTCAACTTGGTCTACCTTTTCACTATCCGCATCCACGGAGCCCTGGGCTTCCTAGGTGGTGTCCTGGTGGCACTCAAGCAAACCATGGGGGACTGTGTGGTCTTGCGTGTGCCCCAGGTGCGTGTCAGCGTGGTGCCTATGCTGCTGTTGGGGCTGCTGCTGCTGTTGCGGCTGGCCACGCTGCTCCAGAGCCCAGCACTGGCCTCCTATGGCTTTGGGCTGCTCTCCAGTTGGGTTTATCTTCGCTTCTACCAGCGCCATAGCCGAGGCCGAGGGGACATGGCTGACCACTTCGCTTTTGCCACCTTCTTCCCTGAGATTCTGCAGCCCGTGGTGGGGCTGTTGGCGAACTTGGTGCACGGCCTCCTGGTGAAGGTAAAGATATGCCAGAAGACAGTGAAGCGCTATGATGTAGGTGCCCCGTCTTCCATCACCATCAGCCTCCCAGGGACAGACCCTCAAGATGCAGAACGGAGAAGGTACTGTGGAGTATTCCAAAACCTTGTTGAACTAGGAGAGTATTGATCAAGCCCCATATCGTCTGTTATACTTGCTGTATGTTGGCTGGCAGCCAAGGGTCAGGTGTTGGGGCAGACTCAGAGATAAAATCCAGTTTGTGGTTTTGAGAAACTCAGCATGTAGGAGTCTGGGCTCCAGTAGGTGTTTTCCAACATTAAGGAGTGAAAGTTGCCTTTCTCACCACTCAGGCTACTTAACAAGCCCCAAGAAATGCCCAGTGTCCTTTTATACTGTGTGAGGGGTTAATGGCCAGATACACATAATCCTAATCATGTCAGAAACTCGGAATCCTAGACACTGGTCCTATGGGAACCAGAAACGACCTGCTGGTCCTTTTTCCCCTGTGAGGGAGGAACAGAGAAAGAGACCTGGGATTCTTATTAGGCAGCCTGGGCCACCCCAATTTCAAAATGCTGAGCCATGTCCTCTTCCTGGATCTTAAAAATTCATATGCTGTGCTTCTCTGCCACTTATTGAGAGGGAAACTTGGGGTACTACACCCCGTCCTTCTAGCATGTATGTGTCACCAACCCAGGGGACAGGCCATGTGACCCACTGTGGAGTCTGCTGACCACACAGGGAGTGGAGACAATCTTTTTAATTATCTGTAAACCAAGCCATCTGCACCATCTGGAGTCCCAGATGAATTATTCACTGAATGCACCTTGGCCAGGGCAGGGCAGATCTTTTTTTAATCCAGCTTTCTGGCTCGTTCTCTCTCTCTCCCAGGTCTGTTGACTCACCAGAGTGGTAACAGCTCTATTTCCAACATTATTGTTGAGAGTTCTTGTTTTTTTGAGGCAATTCTTTTAGTAGTGAAGCCTGGAGCAGGCTTTGTTCCTCCTGTCAGCTTCTGCTTTTGCTCACCTGTGAAATGGATTCTTGGCAGACAGTTTTATGAATTCAGCTGAAAAGTTATCCCTGTGCTTACTCTCCACTGGGGCTGTGGATTTCAGTGTGGGACACACCCCTTTCATGAAGGGGTTTCCAGCAGGGGAAAGGGCTGCAGATTACTATGGCCTAAGGTGGTGGATGTTGAAAAGTACACAAGGCATGCTGAGGGGCATAACTGTTGGCCCTACAGTTTGTGTCTATGGCTGATGAATTCTAAAGACAGGTCTGTCTTCATTTTATACAGTGGAGAAGATGGGACCAAGAGGGTTGGGCCTGGTAGAAACCGAGCTGTCCTCAGCTCTACAGGTGGGGCCAAGACACGGTGGTAACTCCTCCTTTAGTGAGAAGTCTTGGACTGTTAGGGTTGGCTGACATTTCAAAACACCTCTGCTCAGGCCCAAGAAAATGGCAGGTTGGGGTAGGCGAGGTTGTCAGGATGTGGGTTCTTGACGTAGCCTTATGGTTGTTACTACTCCAAGCAGTTGGACATCTGGCAGCATGCCACTCCCAAACCCAAATGGCTACTAGTAGTAGGGAGACAGGGTTTCCTATCTTTGACTCTTGTGAGGAAGTGACTAGCATGCCATTACCTCTCTACATTGGCAGACTTTAGACAGAACTGACAAGGCAGTCTCCAGGATGGAAGCCTGGGTAGCACAGGGAAGGACTGTCCTGTTTATGCCAGTTCGCTATGTGTCAGGCTGGAGGAAAGGGTGGAATTGTGCTTGGGTTTTCTGCGCCTGTGTTCTTGTTGCCTTTTCTGTCACGTTCCCTGGTATGGTGGAGGTTTTGGTTCTCTGCTGGAACTTGGAAGGCTATTACAGGCTGTTCCCCCATGCTTGTAGCACAAACAGGTTGAGGCATCAGGGTTTCATGGTGACCACTAGTGAAGGTTTTGCCTGGCAGCACGGGCATTCTACCTCCTGGTAGACTAGGGTCCCAAGTGCACGTGTATATCTTCTAGTCAACTTTCCCACCTCCCCCCAAGTGAGATCCAAAAGGATTTGTCCGGTGGAACCAGTAAGCTTTGGCCTGTGTCCCGTCCAAATGGGCTGTTCCTCCTCTTTCTGCAAGGACTTGGTGTTCACTGCTCTAACACCGGTAGTGGTGGCTTTGGGGATTCTTCTGGGAAATAGAACATTACAGTCAGGAGGGGTGGGCTGACCCAAGTTGGACCTGCTTCCCAGGTTGAGATCCAGGGTAGGTGCCTGCATTCCAGCATTCCCCACAGACCCTTGCCAGGAGACTCAAAACACCCCTAATGAGGAGAGAGGAAGAAGTAATAACTCTCTCCTTGGATGTGATACCAGTGCCCAGGCAGAAACTCCCATGTTCAGGGACTCCTTCCACCCATCTTTCTTGGGATACCAACTCTGCCCATGCTTAGGCACCACCCTCAGAATCATTCGTGGGACTGGCCTGGTGGACAGTATGGCAAACACCCTGATGGCCTTCTCAGCCTGAAGGTGCCCTGGCTATGAAGGGGAGGCTCTACAGCCTTTGGGTCCTTCTTCTGATGGCAGAGGTGGCCCTCTCCAGTCCCTGGGAAGCCCTGGGCCCTGCATGGTGAAGGGGAATACATAGAATTCTGAGAGAAGTCTGGGTGGTAGGGGGAGTCAGCTTCATGGGGGAAGAGTACAGGGCATGAGCCAAGTGACTTGTCATCTTTCCTCTGGCTCCAGGCAACTGGCCCTGAAGGCCCTCAATGAGCGGCTGAAGAGAGTGGAGGACCAGTCCGTCTGGCCAAGCATGGATGACGATGAAGAGGAGGCAGGGGCCAAGATGGATAGCCTCCTACCCTCAGACAAGGCCCCCATGCTCCCAGGGAAGGGGGCTGCCCCAGAATCCAGCCTGATCACCTTCGAGGCAGCTCCGCCGAAGCTGTAACTCCAGACCACCTTGAGTGTAGGCGCCTCCTCTCCCAAGCCCCCCCCTTGACACCTCTCAGCTACTCCAGGGCACTGACTGCTCTGAGAAGGAAGAAGGGCTGCTGGGGGTTTCCACAGCCTTCTGCTATCTCTCGCCAACACTACCCAGGACTCTTGCTACCTGGTTCCAACTCCAGACAACCACTATGCCAGGCATGGGGCCTCTGAAGTGTCAGCCAGCCCGGGCCATCTGAGGTAAGACTGTACCTCAGCAGACAGCCCCAAGCAAGTGGCTGCAGGGACAGTGGTGCCACACTTCCTGGGCCAACCCTGATGCCTGATACTGGTTGCCAAGAGCCCTGAGCCAAGGCAAGGATTTGCCAAAACCGTTCTGGGGGTCCAGCCAGTGCAGGGCTGCACATTCCTGCCCACCCTCAGAAAGACTATGTTCATGTGAAAATTTCTGATTCCCTCTGCTGTGGCTATGGCTGCTTCTTGGCCAGAAGAGCCACGGCTCCCAAGTATTTTCTACAGGACCACTTGAGTGGGCAGTGAAGCCCAGCCTCGCAGTATCAATAAAGCAGTTCTTTGAGGTTTGGCTCCTGGGCTCTATCAGACCACCTTGGGCAGCCCCCTCATCATGTTCAACTGCAAAGTTAGGGACTTTACTCTAGGTTCAAGGGCTTGGTCTCCCTGCCAGCTCCAGCTGAATAAGAAGCCTATTGCCCCCACTCCCCCTACCCCCACTGTTAAACACCCTTCCCAGAGCTGTCACTTCCAATACTTACTCATTTTCTCTCTCTCTGATTCCCAGTCAGGGAGGCTCTGCCCAGAAGATCGGATGGTTGAGGGCCTCTCTACCATAAAGAGTGTTCTTATCGATTGCTCACCCTCAAGACAGTGGTCAGTGCTTGACACCTATGGGAACAGCCCATCCCCAGCTCCCACCGTGTCACTGTCCACATCTAACCACCAGTTTGGCTATGCCAGCACAGTGTGCAGGTGGGAGAGTGAAAGGACACATAGCTGTACCATCTAGGGCCACCCATCTAGGGCCCTGGGTGGCACAGGAGGGCACAGGAGGCTCAGCAGCCAGATCTCAGAGCTCATGTGCTGGGAGAGCTTCAGCCCCTCAGTGAGCAGCCGGGGACAGGGGTCCCCATCTTGCCTAGCTGCCTGTTTCTTCACTCTGACAGCATTAGTGAGAACTATCCCCAGTTCTAAGCTATTCCTCCCATCCGGTCTTTTCAGTCATTCTTCTTTATTTTGCTTTTTTCTCTCCTGTAATTTCCAGACATACCAGTACAAGTATGAGTTGAGTTGCTGGGGAAGTAGGTTTGCAACCCCAGCTTCATCCAGACATCATCCATAAGCTCCTCTGGGACAGTACAGAAGAAAAGGGGAAGCACTCCACCATGAGGAGCAAGCAAAAAATGTCACACACAAGACTCCTACTTTAGACTTCCCCAGTGCCTGAGATGTCCTCATGACTTAGCTGAGAAAATCCAGGAGGCCCCAGCCCCCGCTACTACACTGAGGGGCAAATCCAGGCTTCTAGGCTGGGAAGAGCTCATGGCTGGATCCTTTTGCGGTACAGGTAGGCGTTGCTCACCTGACTCATGATGACCAAACTGGTAATGACAGGGCATAGCACAGCAAGGTACCAGACCCCACTAGTGACCGTGGCGGTGAACCAGAGGGAGCACATGCCCAACAAGAGGCTGGCACTACCCAGAAGGTAGCCCACTAGCCCAGAAGTGGCATGGTATAGCTTGAGCTTAGCCAGGGGCCAGCGGGGCAGCAGTTTAGGGTAGAGCAGCCCCACCCCACCTGAGCACTGCAACCCGGCCCACAGCACAGCTATCAGCCCTGCCCGCCCATGCCACGTGGCCAGGTGGGCTTTGCCAAGCTGTTCCTTATGGAGGATGACAAGACCTAGGCCCAGCAGTGCACACAGCAGGGCCAGCAGCTGCAGTACCCAGTGGCAGCGTGCTCGGCCCTTCCGTGAGAGGGAGCGCAGCAGCGAACTCTCAGGAGAGAACACCAGCAGTGCCTCGGTCATCAGGAAAGAGAACTGGGGAAACAGGGATGGGAAACTATGTCAGGAAAAAAAGCTTCAGATAACTTTCTAAGCTGCCAGTCACTGTGGGCAGATTCCCCCTCTCCATTCTCTACCCAATGACAAGAGTATCCATTTGGAGGGGCAAGAGTGGGGAGCTCTATCAGGGACAGGACATCTGTCCTTAGTAACTGGCAAGAGGTATATACCTCTCCACATTTCTTCCTAGGTGCTATTTTGAAATGTCATGTCTGCTATATTACCCGGCAAACACAAGGTTTGAGATGTGGCAGTTATAAATGATTCACAAGCTTTGTTTCCCTAACACAGGGCTGGATACAGTTACTTGGCAAGAGCTGGCCACATGGGTGCACTATTTCAGGGAAAAGTAGATGCATCACCATAAATTAAGGTAAAAAGAGACACAGGTACACTCAAAAATCATTTTCCAAGCTTCTTGCCTGGAGATGGATAAAGCCTCATTTTGTGCTTAGGCAAATTTGCCCTGGGTTTTGAACATTCTGGTTCAAGTCTGGTTTATATACTACAGGCAGGTGTTGGAGCATGCGACTCCTCCAGTTCCACATTCCACCCCTCCAAAGAGATATTAAGCATCCATAAGGATTCAGAGGCTACCCAGGCTACCACCCGGAACTATGCTCCCTCCCGCCCCTAAGAGCTGGCCAGGGCCACTACTTACAGCCAGAGACATAAGCATGGGGTGCCAGGAGAACAGACCTGGAATGAAGAGGAGGCTTTGTGAGGCTGAGGCAAGAAGAACCCAGCCACACCGATCCCTACAGTCTGAGGAAAATGGGCAGCGCATCGCCCGAGGAAGTGCTGCCAAAATACTAAGGCCCCTGTTACTGCAACAAGCTCATCCCATACCTGTCCTTGCTTCCTGGTCCCTCCCTGGAGCAGAGGCCATGCTTTGCCACTCCTCTGGCAGGCCTCCCTCCTTCTAGCACTTCACACAAGGCAGCCAAGTGGAGCACCAAGACAAGGAAAGAAGAGCCAGGTACTCTGGCCAAACTGACAGAGCCCCCACACTCACTTCCTCCCCACTTATTCCTCCAGCATACGATGTCCCCCAGCCAACCAAGCCTTTCCCAGGAGTCAGGCCCAAGGCTTCCTATTGCTCCTGCTCCCCAGGAGAAGGGGCACTTTCCTTCCCAGAAGTCAACTATGAATTCTACTTACTGGAGCCAGGCCTGGCAAGCACAGCCACAAAGATCGTAAAGCCCAGGGCCACAAGGTGGGCAGCAGCCCCAGAGGCAGTGCGCAGAGCTCGGTAGATGTGCGACTCGGTCTCCACAGAAAGGGCCATGGTCAACCGGGCCAGTGGCTGGAGCCTGAAAGCATAGTAGAATGAGCAAGGGTCTCAAGTGCCTGCTGTCCACTCCTCACACTGGAGCAAGGGTTGCAGGGCAAGAATGCCACTCTCTTCCAAGAAGTAGGCGAGGGCTGGCAGCCTGTCAGCGTGTACCCAGTATCTGAACTGGCACTGATCATTGGCCCACCTTCCAGGTAGGATGCGCAAGGCCGAGTAATAGACTACAAATCCCAGCGTGCATCACGCCATCGCCGGACGGGAGCGCCAGCAGGAAGCGCGTGAAGCGCTACGGGTATTGTAGTTCCCATCTGCTCCCGACTTTACAGCCTGAATCCCTTCGCGCACAGTCTCCCCACGTGCCGCTGGCATGCTGACCCTACATGCTAGGGACTCGCCTGCCTCACCTGCAGCACTGACCCGACTTGGTGGTTTCTTCCCAAGAAAGCGGGATACTCAGGCCCCCGTCGCGCGCACTGCAGCTCCGTCGCGGAGCCGCTTTACTTCCGGGTGCGACGTCTACCTACCCGGGACTTCCTGGGACAAGCTTCCCCACCCCCGCGCCACACCTCTCAGTCATGCTGCGCAGGCGCCGTTGAGCAGACAGCTTGACGGGTGTGAGTGCGCAAGCGCGCTTGATCCACCATCCAGGCCTTCGGGCTGTTTCCGACGGGTGTTCGCAGGGGGTCCAGCCGTCAGAGACTACAGACCTGGGCTCTGCTGGCGCCATGGGCAGCGGCTGCCGTATCGAATGCATATTCTTCAGCGAGTTCCACCCCACGCTGGGACCCAAGATCACCTATCAGGTGCCATCCGGGCTCGCGGGGCTGGGGGCAGAGGGGGACGGGGAGAGGGACGCTCTCGCGAGCTCAAGCAGGCTGCCTGGAAGCAGAGGATTCCCGTGCCCCGTGCTGCACGCAGTCACACCACTCCTTCATTCATGGAGAATCATTAACCGAGAGAATACTCAGACCCAGGTCCCAGGCTCCCAGTGTTGGGGAGCAAGCAAACATCCCATAGACAGTGACTGTGAGAAATCGGGCTGTGGGGACCCAGAGGAGGTATCAGTTCCCAAGAGAGGTAGGGATGCGCGGTCCTACAGTATCCCTGGATGCTTAGGAATTTAGATGGAGGCGAGTGTGCGCCAGGTAGGGGAAACAGCATATGCAAAAGACGGGAGGCAGGTGAGAACCTGGAGTGTGTTTGGAAACACAAAGGAGTAGTAGGCCTGGGTGGATGGGAGAGAGGTGAAACGCTGGACAAGAGGGCTTAGTTCTTGGGGGTCCCCCAAGGTATTATGCCTAGTCCCAAGGTCCACTAAGGGGCCTCTTGCCACTCCGCTTCCCAGGTCCCTGAAGACTTCATCTCCCGGGAGCTGTTTGACACAGTCCAAGTGTACATCATCACCAAGCCAGAGCTGCAGAACAAGCTTATCACTGTGTGAGGCCCTAGTGGGGAAGGCGGGGGATGTCCCAGGAGGAGAGGACAAGTTTGGGAGCAGAAAGAACCTGACTCTGTTCCCACCTGTTCCCCCCATCCAGCACAGCCATGGAGAAGAAACTGATCGGCTGCCCTGTATGCATCGAGCACAAGAAGTACAGCCGCAATGCCCTGCTCTTCAACCTAGGCTTCGTGTGTGATGCTCAGGCTAAGACCTGTGCCCTTGAGCCCATCGTCAAAAAGCTGGCTGGCTACCTGACCACACTGGAGGTCTGCAACACAATGGGCTTGAGTGGATGGGCAGGCAGACAAATGTTTCCAAAGCCCTCCAGACCTAGGAATCTGCCAGGGCAGGATGCTGGCCAGGGGTCCCAGGGTGTGCCCACCATGTTGTCCATGCTCCATTCAGCTAGAGAGCAGCTTCGTGTCAACAGAGGAGAGCAAGCAGAAGTTGGTGCCCATCATGACCATCTTGCTGGAGGAGCTAAATGCCTCAGGCCGGTGCACTCTGCCCATCGGTATGGCCCAGCCTTTGCAAGGACAGCAAAGGGGTAGAGGAAGAATAGGAACATAGCAGGGGAAGGCAAGCCCAACCATGGACAAGACTAATGAACAAATTGGTGGCCAATAAATAGCCATGAGCTGGCTTGATGATGTCCAAGGTCCAGTGCATGTTAGGATTTAGGATTTGGAGGCCATGCTCCATGTTCCTTGGGCATATTCCTTTCCCTCTCTGGACCTATCTCTTCTCCCATGAAAGGGGAAGATTTGGGGCGCCTGCCTGCCTCAGTCAGTAGAGCATGTGAGTCTTGATCTGAGGGTCGTAAGTTCAGGCCCCACATTAGGCATAGAGTTTAAAGTAGAGGGGAAGGGGGAGACTGGCCCTACCCAGAGCTACCCATCTCCATCAAGGGCTTCTGGGAGGACCGGAGGGTAATTGAGGGCCTCTTAAAGGAGATGACACTGAAGATATGGGTGGGTCCCCTGCAGATGAGTCCAACACCATCCACTTGAAGGTGATTGAGCAGCGACCTGACCCTCCTGTGGCCCAGGAGTATGATGTGCCTGTCTTTACCAAAGACAAGGAGGATTTCTTCAACTCACAGTGGGACCTCACCACACAACAGGTGTGCTAGCCCTCCCTGGGTATCATCACGTAGAGCTGGCCACAGCCCTGGCCTCATCCCATCCCTGCTGACCCTGCCCTGCCCTGCCCAGATCCTGCCCTACATTGACGGCTTCCGCCATGTCCAGAAGATCTCAGCAGAGGCAGATGTGGAGTTAAACCTGGTGCGCATTGCCATCCAGAACTTGCTGTAAGTGCGGCAACAGTCACACTCAGGACAGGGTTTCTAGCCAGGAAAGAGCCCTGGGACCCTGAGTGTGGGGGCTGGGAAGGCATGGCCCTCAGAAGCTGAGCACAACTATCTCCCCCAGGTATTATGGCGTTGTGACACTGGTGTCCATCCTCCAGGTAGGTGAGTCTGGGGTCTGGTTAAGCAGAGAGTGGATCATGTGGCTTGGCTTCCAAGCCCCTCACTGAGCCCCCTGTGCCTCCTGCTACCTTCCAGTATTCCAATGTGTACTGCCCGACACCCAAGGTCCAGGACCTGGTAGATGACAAGTCCCTGCAGGAAGCGTGTTTATCCTATGTGACCAAGCAAGGTAGTGGCGGGCTCTCGGGGAGGCCATCTTGGGGAGGGCAGAGCTACAAGCAGATCTGACCCCTGGTGCCCACAGGGCACAAGAGGGCCAGTCTCCGGGATGTGTTCCAGCTGTACTGCAGTCTGAGCCCTGGCACTACTGTGAGAGACCTCATTGGCCGCCACCCCCAGCAGCTGCAGCGCGTTGATGAACGGTCAGAAGGGGATTCCCAGGGGCATGAGGGGTTTGCCTGAAGGCAGATACTCTATATCTCTCTGGAGCCCCGGGTTAGAGAGGAATCAGGAGATTCCCAGTGAGCAGAATCATGTGGCACTGCTAGTCCAGGCAGGCTTTCTGGAGATGATGTGTTTGGAGGCCAGTCTGGTCACTGAGACGAAATGGGAAGGGAGACTGCAGGAAAGAGTTGGCCTGGCTGGAGGAAGTCCTGGCCAGGGCATCATCCCCCTCTCCCTCAACCCCACCCCAGGAAGCTTATCCAGTTCGGGCTTATGAAGAACCTCATCCGACGACTACAGAAGTATCCTGTGCGGGTGTCTCGGGAGGAGCGGAGCCATCCTGCCCGGCTTTACACAGGCTGCCACAGCTACGATGAAATCTGTTGCAAAACAGGTGGGGGCAGGCAGCTCAGCTAAGGTTGGGGCAGGGCAGGGTGGTCAAGTCATGGTTACTCACCTCACCTGCACTGTCCCAAATAGGCATGAGCTACCACGAGCTTGATGAACGGCTGGAAAATGACCCCAACATCATCATCTGCTGGAAGTGAGACTGGGGTGGCCTGGTCTAGGCACATGGCTGTGGCTACTCTGTCCTGCTAAGTCTTGCCTGGTACATGAGGGCTAGACCAGTAGACTAGTCCATATTGTCTCAAGGTTGACCCTCACTTCTGTGAATAAAATCACCCATTTCAACCTGTCTTTATTGAGTACCGCCTCTAAACCAGCCATTGGAGAACTGGCAGTGAAATAGCCGAGGTCCTGGCACCCTGGTGCGCCATCTGGTGGGCAAGACTGGCTATGGACAAGTAAATGTGCCGGGTAATTATAAACTGAAATAACAGCCCGAAAGAAACAATCAGGAAGCTGTGATGAAGAATGACTTGGGGTGGGAGCTGGGGCTGTCCTGGATTAAATGGGCAAGGAAGGCCTCGCTGAGGTGACTTGAACTGAGGCCTGAAGGAGGAAGAGTATTCCAGGCAGAGGGAACTGGTGCAAAGTAAAAGCAACTTTAGGATGTATGAGGAACCTGGGGCATCTGGGAGGCTCAGGTGGTGGTGGCTCAGCCGGTTAAGCTTTCGACTTCAGTTCAGGTCATGATCTCACGGTTGGTGGGTTGGAGCCCTGCATCACGCTTTCTGCTGTCAGCAGGAGCCTGCTTCAGATCCTCTGTATCCCTCTCTCTCTGCTTCTCCCCCCCTCAAAAATAAACATTTAAAAAAAAAAAAAAAGATGTGTAAGGAACCCAAGAGAGGCCCACTGGGGCTGAAACATGGGAAGCAATGGGGAGAGGGACAACAGATGAAGTACTGAGGTAAGGAAGGGGCAAGACCTTAATACTGCAGAATTGCTGATAAGCTGCTTTGGACATTATTTCGAGGACTAGAAGCGTCCACAGAGTCACCTAGAAAAAGACTACAGCAGTTACTTCATGACATGTGCTGGCAGCCTGCTAGGCTAGAATGGAGAGACGTGGGCACTGGGCAGTACTTCAGGGGATAGAGCCAACAGGTGGAGTCGGGCAGGAGACATACTGGAGGCAGGAAACCACGCAGAAGCGGTACAGCCGAGGTAGAGCTGCTGCAGGAAGAGCTGGTGGGGGCGAGGTGACCCCATCCCCGTGCGGGTCGATTTGATGTCCTAGGAGGAAGCCTAGGCCACCCGAGTCCGGTATTCAGGGCAGACCCGTGAGCCGCAGGCGGTGAAGGAGAAAGTTCTGGGAGTCCAAAGAGGGCTAACTGCAGCCGGAAAAGCGAGGTGGACGGGGGCGGGGCCGGAGCCTGCGCAGCGCGCGCAGGCGCTGGACTAACCGTTTCCATGGCGGCGCGGACCCACGCGCCCCAACCACTCCGCAACGGCTGTATCCAAGACGTCGACCCTGCGAGTCTCGGTCGTCCTCGAGAGTTTCAGCACCCTCACTTCAGCGTCGGCTGCTACCCAGGGTCAGCTGAATCCTGCCTTCCCGCTCTCGGTCCCCGGCCACAACATGGGCGACCTGGAGCTGCTACTGCCGGGGGAGGCTGCCGTGCTGGTGCGGGGGTTGCGCAGCTTCCCACTGCGCGAGATCGGATCCGGAGGGTGAGGCAGCTGGATCAGGGTCAGGAGGAGTTTTGGGGTCAGAATCCTTGGATTGGGGACTACAGGCCTGACACTGGGGGGGGAAGGGTACCCGGTGTGGAAGAGTCTCCAGGTGAGAAGACAAAGCTCAAGTTAGGGGATGTATGGTCCTGAGCCCTCTCTGGCCCCTTGGGATCAGGTTAGGCTTCAATAGGACCCGGCCCTCCACTCCTAATGCACATATGTGCACCCAAATGCACATACACCCCTGCTCTCTGGGACAGATGGAACCAGCAGCATGAGAACTTGGAGAAGCTGAACATGCAGGCCATCCTTGATGCTACAGCCAGCCAGGGCGAGCCCATCCAGGAGCTGCTGGTCACCCATGGGAAGGTATGCTGGGGCCACAAACAGGGTTCCTGCCTTCCTACCACCTTCCACACCACCACTCTACTGCTCAAGAGTACCCTGGGTGCCTGTGCTTCCCTCTGGCTGGTACACTTGTCTTCCCCAAGGGAAAAGAGAGGAGTGTGTTGCACATTTGACTTTGCACCCCTTTGGACAAGACCCTGGCACACCAGGCCAAGTGTGAGGTGTGGGTTGATTTGGAAGATAGTCATGGATCATACAACAGCCTAGGCTGTGGGGGGAGGGCCTAAGTTCTAAAGACATCCTTGAATAGTCTGTCAGGCCAGAGGGGGCCCTCACTGAAAAGGGGGTGGGGCTTTGGCATGGAAGGAGGCACCCTTCCTAACTTGAGAGAGGAGTTGGAAATCAGGGATCAACCTGGCTGGAACATGAGCCAGGAGGTGGCTGGAATAAGTGACCTGAGATATCACTTGACAAAAAGCTTCCTCTGTGAAGAAAAGGTGGACCCCCCGCCCCCAATGGGGGTGAGGGTAGAAGACTAGGAAACTGCAGGGCCCAGAGTAAGAGTGAGGTCAAGACACACCAGAACTTTGGAAGGCCAGAGGACAGAGACAAGAAGAGAGAGGGCATGAGCAGGAGAGCCAGCCTGAAGGAAGGTCTGGATAGAGGTAGAGGGGACAAGGGTGTAGGTGCAGGGTGGAGCAAGGCAGCCTAGGGACAAAGCAAGAGCCAATAACAAGAAGCATGGAGGATGTCCCCAGAGAGATTTTGAGGGCAGCTAGAAATGAAGGTCTAAGGTGCCGGAGAGGGGTTGGGAAGGTGCCTACGAGGAAAATCTAGGAGCCCAGAAGAGTTTGAGGAGAGTTGGGCTGGGCTGAGCCAGGGATGGGAGCATTAACAGGCCAAGGTAGGCCTACTTCATCCGTCCTTCCCCTCCCCCTCAAAGATCCCGACGCTAGTTGAGGAGCTGATTGCAGTGGAGATGTGGAAGCAGAAGGTGTTCCCTGTGCTGTGCAGACTGGAGGACTTCAAGCCCCAGAACACTTTTCCCATATACATGGTGGTGAGCTGGGTTCCTGGGTCATATCCTGCCCATGCCTGTAGAGGGCCCTGGACTAGAGAAGAGAGATGGTAATAGCATCCTTCCTTCAGTATCCCCAGGCTCTGTCCTCTTTCTCTGACAGGTGCACCATGAGGCCTCCATCATCAACCTTCTGGAGACAGTATTCTTCCACAAGGTGAGGCATCAGCCCTGCCCACTGGCTACTGCTCCCAGCAAGGGCCTGACAGGGAGGGAGGTTGTGTCTATATGGAAAGAGCATCAGAGACAGAATGTTTCCCATCTGCCTGCCTCTCAGGAGGTGTGTGAGTCAGCAGAGGACGCTGTCTTGGACTTGATAGACTACTGCCACCGAAAACTGACTCTACTGGTGGCCCGGAGTAGCCGTGGTGGCCCTCCTGAAGAGGAGGAGTGCCAGTCCAGCACCCCCATGCAGGTAGGCTGAGGTTCCCTGGGGGTGTCAATGGCTAGATCAGGCTCTTTTGAGGCCTGGGCAGCAGGGGGTGGCCCAGCTTGAGCACCATGTCGCCCCCCAGGAGCTGCAGAAGCAGGCAGAGCTGATGGAGTTTGAGATCGCATCGAAGGCCCTCTCAGTGCTGCGCTACATTACAGACTGTGTGGACAGGTGGGCAGCTCTGCCAGGCCTGGGACCTTCAGTGGAAGGCTGAGAGCCTGGGCCTTTAGCTTCTGTTCGCTTCTCTCCACCACCACCCTTAGCCTTTCCTTGAGCACCTTGAACCGCATGCTCAGTACCCACGACTTGCCCTGTCTCCTGGTTGAACTGCTGGAGCACAATCCGTGGAGCCGGCGGGAAGGAGGTAAACCCTCCCTGAACTGCCTAAGCCCCAGCTCACTGCTTCCAGAACATCCTCCAGGATTTATGGGTATGGGCAGATTGCACACACAGGCAGACAAACTCTGCCCATTAGCCCATAGAGGATACCAGGATGCCTCACCCAAGATGGGCTTCGACCTGGGCTCCGCAGCAGGCAAGGCCTGTGTGTCTACTACCAAGGACTCCCCTGCTCTGGAGCAAGCAGCACCCCCTCCTGGGCAAGTCGTGCACTTGGGCAGCACCCCAGCCCATGCAGCTGTCTGACTCAGAGTGTGCAACACCTGCTCCCAGTGCACTGGTTCTTCTCCCCAGGCAAGCTGCAGCAATTTGAGGGTGGCCGTTGGCAGACAGTGGCCCCCTCAGAGCAGCAAAAGCTGAGCAAGTTGGATGGGCAGGTGTGGATTGCCCTGTACAACCTGCTACTGAGCCACGAAGCCCGGGCCCGCTACTGCTTCACCAGCTTTGCCAAGGGACAGCTACTCAAGGTGGGGAGCTCCTCCTGCATTAGTACCACCCCATTCCACCCCATCCCACCCCTGCTGTTTATCACTGTCCACCTACATCAGCCCCAGTCCTCTTTCCAGACCTCGGACCTCAGGTGATGAAGCAGCTAGTGGCACAAGGTCCCCACACGCACCTCAACCCAGCACAGCCTAGGCCCTCTCTGGTCAGCACCACTTCACACTGGCCTCTCCCGGATTCCCTTGCAGCTTCAGGCCTTCCTCACAGACACACTGGTCGACCAGCTTCCGAACCTGGCAGGCCTGCAGGGCTTCCTGGCCCACCTGGCCCTGACTGAAACCCAGCCCCCTAAGAAGGACCTGGTGTTGGAACAGGTAGGGACTAGCAAGTTAGTTGCTCAGGACCACTGTCCACTTTGCCAGCTCCTCCCTGACACTTTCCACTTCTCTCCCTCAGATCCCAGAAATCTGGGAGCGGCTAGAGAGAGAGAACAGAGGCAAGTGGCAGGCTATTGCCAAGTACCAGCTGCGGCATGTATTCAGCCCCTCAGAGCAAGACCTGCGGCTGCAGGCACGAAGGTGTGGCCTGCTGAGTGGGCAGAAGGGGTGGGAGACACGAAGAAGGCATGGACACAGGCAGCGGTGCTCTTGTGCCCCCACTGGCCAGGCCCAACCAGGCTTTCCTGACCTCTTTCCTAGATGGGCTGAGACCTACAGGCTGGACGTGCTAGAGGCAATAGCTCCAGAGCGGCCCCGCTGTGCCTACTGCAGTGCAGAGGCCTCCAAACGCTGCTCGCGATGCCAGAATGAATGGTATTGCTGCAGGTGAGGGTATTATAGGACCTTGGACTCCTAAGCCACACTTCCATACCCCCCACAAGCACTGCATGCTCACCGGCCCACCTGCCTGCAGGGAGTGCCAAGTCAAGCACTGGGAGAAGCATGGAAAGGCTTGTGTCTTGGCAGCCCAAGGTGACAGAGCCAAGTGAAGGCTACAGCCGCTGAGGGCCACCCACCCATGCGGTACAACCCACTCAGAATGTGCCCTGGACCTCAGGATCTCAGCCTAGCGTCTCCCAGAGCCCCAGCTTCCCAGGTGGTGAGCACAGCGGGGGAAGGGTACAGCTGCCGCCCCATCTCCCCCAGTAAAGCGCTCCCCACTTCCTGCCCTACCCAGCGGGTAGGCTGAGGGCGCTGCCTCAGCAAGCAGGAGGCCTGGGCGGGGGCAAAGGCAAGGGCCGGATGTGGGGACCCTGTTGGTCTAGCACAGTAAAGCTGGCCTCTAGAAACTGTCTCTGAGTGGCCTTTTGCGGTGGTGGTGGTCGTCGTCGTCGTCAGCAGGAGGGAGGTTGCTCCCAGGATGCGTGGAGAAAAGGAAAAGGAGGGCGGGGACTCTGCGAGAGCGTGCCCAACCCCGCGCCCTCGCCGCCCCATTCTGCCTGTGGGCCGACACGGCCGGAGCGCCCAGGTTTCCTTTGCACCGCTCGCCCCGGTTCTCTCCCGCCGCCCTGCCGGGATCCCGGGGGCGGCGCCGAATCGGGGTCCGCCCCGCGGCCCCGCCCGCCCCGAGCTCGCTCGCGCCGACAGCCGGCGGGAGTCTGGGCGCGACCCGGCCATGTCCACGAAACCTGAGCTCATTGAACTGAGGGAACTGGAACCCGCGCGGCGCGCGGGCCCCGGCCGCACCCGGCTGGAGCGTGCCAACGCGCTGCGCATCGCGCCGGGCACCGCGCGTAATCCGGCACGGCAGCTGGTCGCGGGCCGCGGCCACCACTTCCAGCCCGCGGGGCCTGCCACACACACGTGGTGCGACCTCTGCGGCGACTTCATCTTGGGCGTCGTGCGCAAGGGCCTGCAGTGCGCGCGTGAGTAGCAGCCCCGCGCGCTGGCAAGAGCGAAAAGGGCGGCCAATGGGCAGCGCCGTCGCTGCGTATCAAGTCGCAAAGGAGGGGGTCGGAAGGGTTGGTTCCGGCGAGCAAGGTCCGTTACCTTTGCCCGGTCGTGTAAGAGTGCAGGCAGGTAAATGGTTATATCCTTATTTTATTCCATCTGCATTAGGGGCACAGTTGGGCAGAGGCGGCTGCCTATGAATAACGGTGCCGATCTCAAGCTTTTTATCTAATTTTTAAAAATGTTTTAATATATTTTTGAGAGAGAGAGCGAGCGGGGGAGGTGCAGAGAGAGGGAGGGACAGAGTTCCGAAGCAGGCTCTGCGCTAACAGCAGAGACCCAGTCGCTGGGCTGGAACTCACAAACTGTGAGATCATGACCAGAGCCAAAGTCGGAAGCTCAACCGACTGAGCAACCCGGACACCCTCAAACTCTTTTTCTGTAAAGTGACTTGGTTCTTCTTGAGAAAGGGTTTGTGCTGACCATTCTCTAAGTCCATGTTCCTAGGCCTGAGCTTTCCCAAAGATTCACTCACTAGGTCCCCCTCGAAAATCTCTGGAATGAGGGGAATTTACCTACCTATGGGATGGGGACAGGGAAAAAGTACCATGGGTGGGCCCTCTGCAAGCAGGAATTTTGAGCAATACCTATTGCAGCCCCAGTCAACCAGGTGCTAAAACATGAAACACAACCACACACCAACGGTCCTTCTGCCCTCCCAGGAATCACCAGCAAGCAGAGGTTGCTGCCCTGCTGGCTATACACCAGCTAGAATCGGGTGGGATTTTACAGCCCTCCAAGCCCCTGTGCCTGGACCTCAGACCTGTGGAATCCATCACGGGGAGTGTATCAGCAATTTAAAAACAAAACAAAACAGATCATTCCAGTTGGCAGCCTGGGTTGAGAATCACTGCTCTGGACCATTTAGGGACTTAGAGAAGGTGCCCCAAGCCTTTGTAGGCACGGAGACTCTCTCGGTTCAAGAGTCTGTCCTGAACACCAGAGTTGTGACAGAATACCAAGTGTGAGCAAGGGCTGAGATATTGCAATGTTCCCAAGGAGAAATGAAGTGGTCACAAAGATAAAATCTAGGACAATTTTGGGTGTGTGTCAGAAGCAAAGACAAGGGAGGGATCAAGGGTAAGTGGGATTTTTGTTTACCTCAAACTGGGAGAGTAGCAATTTTTGCTGAGTTGAGGAGCTCTGGCGAAGGGAGAGAGGGAAGTGGAAGAAGAGTTGTTTTGGCCATGTTGGGTTGACACCGGGTTTGATCTGAGGAGGGAGGTCAGCAGTGGGAGCCTTGGATGTGGGGTAGGTGAGTGTATACAGAGCAGGACAGTGATCAGTACTGAACTGAATCTCAGGCACGCTGCCCATTAGATCTGGGAGTTGAGACAGAACCAAAGGAGCTGAGCAGGAGCTGCAGAAAAATGGGAGGAAAACCTGAGTAGTGGGAACCCCAAGGGGATCAAGCATCACATGATGCTGAGGAGGTGAGGATGGAGAAGGGACCTGGCATTCGACTGTGCACAGGTTGCTGAGGACCCTAACCAGGGCCGTTTCCTGGAGGGAGGGGCAAGCCTCACTGGAATGGATACAGGAGAGAGTGAAGGTGAGGAATTAGAGTGTATGCAGACTAATGTTAGTTTTGGTGTGAGGGGTGTAGAGACAGGTGACAGGGGAACAAGAGTTAAGAGATTTTGGGTTTTTTCCCATCAAGTAAATGGGCGGAGGTAGGGTGTTGACAATGCGGAAGGGGGAAGTTCTACCCTAGGTGCCAGAGATAAAACTGTTTAACAGGCCTGGATCCGTAACCGCCTGAGGCCTTCTCACCAGTTTCCAGACACCCGGGGACCAATACTGGAATCTATATAGCATTGGGGGACAAAGGGACCTAAGATAAGGCCGGTCATGTAGAGCCTGGCGGGCAACGGCTTTCATCCCGGGGTTTCTCTTCCGTCCCCCGGAAAGTTTCTCTGAACTGGAGCTGGGGCTCCGCCGCCTCACAGCCAGACCTCTCTGCAGATTGCAAGTTCACCTGTCACTACCGTTGCCGCGCGCTCATCAGCCTGGACTGCTGCGGGCCCCGGGACCTGGGCTGGGAACCTGCGCTGGAGCGGGACACCAACGTGGTGAGCGCGGGGCTGGGGGGAAAGGCGGGGCTTCACGGGAAAGGCGTGAAGACCAGCGGGCCAAATTACAGGAGTTGCCTAGGACCGCTCAATGAATGGTCTAACAGCGGGTGTCCCCGCGGTAGAGAGTGCTAATTCTGCGCGCGGGCTCGAAGGGGTTCCGGGGAAGCTGACTCCGAGCGAACTGCCGGGAATCGCCCTGTCTCCGCGCCCACTCAATTTCCGCACCTTCGCGCATCCGCATCCGGTCTTGAGGCCACGCTGGTGCACATGCGCACAGGCGCCGACTTGTTTCCCAAGAGAGGTGGGGTCTGCGAGGCGGAGTTGAGCTGAGCTGCCTGGGCTATGAGGTCATTCCTGGAGGCGTGGCGTGTATGACCCCGCCCTTCGATGTTCCTCCCCCAATGAGGCAAGAGCCAGATCCTAGCCGTCTACGTTTCAGTGTTAACGGTCGCGGCGCGAACCCATATCCCGGCGCACGCGCACACGCACCTGGGGCGGTGGTTGGAGGCTACCAGCGCACTGGGTTCAGGGAGCTGGCTGGCGGGCGCGGCGATGGGCGAGGCGGATGCGGGGACGCCTTCTTTCGAGATGACCTGGAGCAGCACGACAAGCAGTGGCTACTGCAGCCAGGAGGACTCGGACTCGGAGCTTGAGCAGTACTTCACGGCGCGTACCTCGCTGGCACGCAGGCCGCGTCGGGACCAGGTGGGGGCCGGGGTTGCGGGCGGCGGGCTGGTGATGATCGCTGGGACCCTGCCCCTCCTCGCTAAATTGCCGGCTCGAGTTTTTGGGCGGGGATTCCAGAGCGCCCGGGGCCAGCCCTCGGAACTTTGTGCGGGGCTCTCAGCGCCTTGATCCCGGGTGCCGAGGCCCTGTCTCTGTCACAGACCGGTTGAACCAGGGGAAGCAGCTACATGGCTTGGGGCAGACTCGGGGCGGGCATTATCCACCTATGACTAAAGCCGACTGCGCAGTCCGGACTAGAACCTCGATTGCAGCGTTGGAACTCCCCTACCTCCTCTCTGGGAGATGGGGGCGGGGATGGGAGGAAGTGGAAGGGGAGGTGTCCTCGCCTGGAACTGGGAAGTGTGTTTAGGGAAGAGAGGCAAAGGAAGTTTCGGGCCTCTCCATTTGCAATCCTGGACGGAGCCAACTGAGTCCCCACCTCTTACCAGTCTGTCCTGTCACCAGCTGCTGGAACGCGGAGAATTCTGGAGTGGACCTGGCTGGAGTGCTCATTTCAGCAGCACATATACTAAAATTGGTGTGGATCTGGAAGAAAGGCATTTGGGAATGGATGGGAAAGAAGCCTAGTTCTGGACTGGACTATAAGCAAACGGGAGCATTTTATCCACACGAGGTGGGGCAGGCTAGATTGTAAAAGGCCCAGAGGAGGAGTTAAGAGAGATGGGGGTTATTAATCCAGGACTGTAAGATGTGCTGGAGCTGCTGTTCCTCTCCAGGCCTCCAAGGTGTTCCCATTGTCAGAAACCTCTGTGCTGTGTGCCATAAGTGTGACTGCCAAACTCAGATAACTATTCTGGAGCGAGTACACCTCAGGGGAGCACCCTGGACAGAGTGTCAGGAAAGAGATGGGGACCATAAAGCCCAGAATACCTAGCAACAATGGGGCAGAATTCCTTACATGAGCCACAAAAAGAGACTTGTGGGTGATTTTTTAGATGAAAATTGTATACTCTTTAGATTAAATTTTACTCAAAAGTTCAGCCCAGATCTTGGGTGCAAGGTTTGAGTGTGGATCCTGTCTGTCACTCAGGCTTGAGGCATTTTTCATTGTGAAATAGTGAGAAAACCACAAGACACCAATTGAAAAGGAGGCTGGGGAGTCCCAAATTATATGTAAAATAAAAGCCATCAGTCACTATGGAGGCAGAGTGGAGGATGGGTCACTGTAGTGCAGGAGAAGGGAAATTCCATGGTCCTGTTGTGCACACCTCTGGGATGGCTGTTAGAATCCTCCAACGGGGGCCCCTGGGTGGCTCAGTTGGTTGAGCGTTGGGCTCTTGATTTCAGCTTAGGTTGTGATCGTGATCCCAGGGTTGTGGGATCAAGCTCCACGTGGGGCTCCATGTTGAGCATGAAGCCTGTTTAAGATTCTCTCTCCTCTCCCTCTGCCCCTGTCCCCTACTCTCTCTCTCTCTCTCTCTCTCTCTCTCAAAAAAAAAAAAAAAAAAAAAAAAGAATCCTCCAGTGAGAAGCTTTGGAAGTGGAAAAAGAAACTTTTCTTCCTCTAGAATCCTGGTAGGACAGTGCAGTGCATCCAGTCCAGGTCTCTTGTTTTATGAGTAGAGATATTAAGGGAGGTTCACTTGGAGAGGAGAAGGGGCTAGAATATAGGTCACTGCACCCCATTCCAGGGCTCCTGGCTAAACCGGGAAGGGAAGAGGAAGGAGCAAGTGTTCTTACCCTCAGGCTGGAGCTCAGAACTGTCACAAGCAAGGGAAATAAGTTGGTGCCATCTCTGTGCCCCCCCAGAATTCTTTTCCTTCTTGCCCTGGTACTGGAGTCTGCTCAGCTTTCCTCCTGCCCTTAGCACCCTCCCATCCAGATACTCCTTTCTATTGGGTCACTCCTTCCTGTCCCAAGCCCTCTCTTCGGGCCTGAACAAACGCATCCACCCTTTATTCCCGGGCTCTAGCCTTCATTTTGCCCCCCAGATCTCCTTTTCCCAAAGCCCACACCATTTGTTCTTTACCAGTCTTAGAGGGTTTCTCCTTGTCTCCAGTAAGATTTCTGCTACAGTTTTCCCTTCTTAGTGCTTTCCTCCATCCAGGAGATTTTTTGAAACTTGGGGGAGCAAATAGGCTTCAGCTCCCACCCCTCCCCCTATACCTTTTTCCTGTGAGACCCCAGCCTCAGTCCTCAGTGCCACATACTTACTGGTAGGTTTTAGGTAAAGAGCATACTGCTATAAAACTGTTCTAGGTGAAGAGCACCCTACCCTCTCATCTGTCCACCCTATTTGTCCCCATCAGATGGTTTAAGCTTAGGGGCTCCAAGGCAGCAGTCAGGGAGAAGCCTGCCTCTCCTGAGCTTAGAGCTGGGTACAAGGTTATTCTACAGGAGACCAGCTGTAAAAACTCCCCTGGGAGAAAGCATTGGTCAGCAGTGATCTCAGCTGTGTCTGTGACACTTCCATTCCAACCAAGACCTGACGTCAACAGGAAGTAAGGCTGATGCAATGGAACCAGGGAGTTTGGTAGAAAAAAGTTAATTCAGAGCTCTGGCTGCCCTGGTCCATACTCCACCCTTCTGACAAGAATCCAGCCCCTGGAGGAGTGGGGGAAGGGCTGAGTGGTAGAGCTAAAAATCTTTGGGCTAAACTTCCAGATAGGAGGAAGGAGGTGCAGAAACCTACCTGCTTGGCACTTGTGGCTTTACCAGGAGGCAGATTGGAGCCTGGCCTGAAGCTGCCTTTTGTGCAGTTTGGGTCAAGATCAAATCACTGTGTTGGGTCAAGATCAAATCACACTGAGGTTTCCTCACTGTGTGTGAGACCTGCAGGGCTGGCCCCAAGTCCTCCATCAGGGGGTGTTAACATTGTAGAAGTTGCCCTTACCCTTGTACTCACAGCTGGCTGGGCTCCTGGTATGTGCCAGTCCCCATACCTCTTGCCCTGCGGTCATGGCCCTTTGCCAGGGCAAAGTGGTCTCCTTTCTCCAGGACCCCACCTAACTAGGGTGCTGGAGTCAGGCTGTGCAGTTGAAAGGTGGTTTTACTGTCAACAAGAATCCCACATCTTTTCCTGGCCCCTGGCCTTTTATCTTCAGTTGTCTTGGTTTTAAGGTATCCTCAGGGCCTCACTCAGTGCTGAAGAGGCCCCATGTAGGCGGCATTAAGAAGCCACATGACTGCCTTTGCTGTGTCCATCCATAGCATGCAAAACCAGGAGCAGTGATGGGTTCTTCTCGTCAGGACTCAAGCTTTGTAGTCAGTTTTCAAAGGCTGCCCCAGAGGCTCTTTTTCAAAGCAGCCAACCTGGATTCTTCTCCGTGTCTGTGACATGCATTGCAGTGGGATGGGTTCTTTTAGGGCCCTATGTCCACCCTGGCCCATCTTTCAGGACGAGCCTGTGGAGTGGGAGACACCTGACCTTTCTCAGGCTGAGACTGAGCAGAAGATCAAGGAGTACAATAGCCAGATCAACAGCAACCTCTTCATGAGCCTGGTGAGTTGATAGCCAGGGGAAGGTATGTGGGGAGAGGCAGGAACCCGACTATGTGCCTGATTCCCAAAAGGTCACAGCTAAGGTATCCTTGGCTGGGCTTAAGCAGTGATTTATTCTCACCCAGCCTAGCCCCAAGTGGACTGGTGGTGTCCATATCTGTTCCATCTCACCTGGAACCTAGCCATGGTTTGATTTCTCCTCTTCAGAACAAGGATGGCTCCTACACAGGCTTCATCAAGGTTCAACTGAAGCTGGTGCGCCCTGTCTCGGTGCCCTCCAGCAAGAAGCCACCCTCCTTGCAGGCTGCCCAGCGGGGCCCAGGACGGGGCACAGCTGTGAGGCGCCGCACCTCCTTCTACTTGCCCAAAGATGCCGTCAAGCACCTGCATGTGTTGTCACGCACACGGGCACGCGAGGTCATTGAGGCCCTACTGCGCAAGTTCTTAGTGGTGGATGACCCCCGCAAGTTTGCACTCTTTGAGCGGGCTGAACGCCATGGCCAAGGTGGGCTTCCCACTCCACCCTGCTGTATGAGAGTATATATTCATGCATCATGTGTGAGGGTGTGAGTGGGCTGGGCCTGACTAATCAAATACTCTTTTCTCCCTGCCTGGCCCTCAGTGTACCTCCGGAAGCTATCAGATGATGAGCAACCCCTGCGGCTGCGGCTCCTTGCAGGGCCCAGCGAGAAGGCCCTAAGCTTTGTCCTCAAAGAGAATGATTCTGGGGAGGTAAATGTGAGTACACAGCCCTCTTTAGTTTCTTGGTTGTCACTGGGTAGGGCTAGTAGGTTGCAGCAGCAACCTGGAAGGAGGAATAGGGCTGGAGAAAAAGCCCTACAAAGCCTCTCCAGGAGTATGTGAGCCTTGTAGCTAAACTGAAGACTTCCAGGCCACTCACAGGCCTCTCCCAAGAGGCCAGGAAGAATTGTCTTGGTGGTCTGCTCTTCTCTGTTGTGGAAAGTCCTCAGGAGATGGAGGAATCCATGGCAGTATGGTGATCCCAAGTGAGATCAAAGCCACACAGATGGGCCCAGGATGTCATGGAGGCTCCCTGTTCAGGCATTAGGACTTTTTACCTGGAAGCTTTCTGGCTCCAAAATATTGAGTCTGTGGAGTAGTATTAGAGTCAGAGTGTGGGAATGGGGGAACATCTAATTTGGTTGCCTGTCTTCGAGGTGTCTTTGACTGCCCTGCTTTGTGGGGCCCATCTTCTATACAGACTATTGTCAAGAACCCTAACACAGACCATTCAGGCAAGAACCTAACATTAGAAAGCCCCATCCTAGCTCTGTGATGTGATTGGTGCTCTTCTCTGGGGAGGGCCTGCTGATTTGGCCATGCCTGCTGCATCCTGTGTCCCCCTCTCCACCTGCAGTGGGATGCCTTTAGCATGCCTGAGCTACACAACTTCTTGCGCATCCTGCAGCGGGAGGAAGAGGAACACCTCCGCCAAATCCTGCAAAAGTACTCCTATTGCCGTCAGAAGATCCAGGAGGCCCTGCACGCCTGCCCCCTGGGGTGACCTCTTGTACCCCTGGGTGAAAGGAGGAGAGTAGGCAGCGCCGAGGGCGTGCCGTGTGAGTGTGACAGGGCCCGTGTGGCCTGAAGAATGAGTGTGCATGGAGGCCCTCTCTTACTGGGGGAATGAGCCCAGAGAACAGCAAAGGAGCTGGCCCCCTGTGTCCACCCACAGGTATAGCAGAACATGGCTCTGCATTCTTCTGCCTTTTGTGTAGTGGGCCATGGTGGGCCAGGGTTGCCCTGGGAAGCTGCTCTAGGCTTGCAGCAGGGATAGAGCAGACAGAAGTCTCCTTAATTCGTGTCTCAGATACTAGAATCTTGGAGACCCTACAAACAGAATAGGTCATGTTTTCAGGGATGAGGGCCTTCATCTATGGGGAAAAGTCGTATGTTTTGGGTCTTGGATGGGGTGTCAGGACAGCCCTATTGGAGCCAAGGGCAGGTGTTCGAGGTAAGACAGGCATCGGGAAAGAGCCTAGGTTTTCCTCTGCAGTGGCCTCTGTCTCCTCACACACACTGGGGTCAGGAAATGCTGGCTCATGGTGCAGCAACAGTGCCTCAGTGCCTCCTCCAAGGAGGATGTCCCTAGGCCAGGGTCTGTGTGAGTGTGGGCACTGGTCCAGGTCCGTGCCTTGTTTGCCAGTCAGAGCGAGGGTCCTTCCCTCAGTTATTTTTGATGATGTGTGCGAATGTATGTAATATTTTGTGGCCTCAGCTGCATGCCTCCTGTGGGGAAGGGGGTGGGGGTAACAGTCATCATCAGGGCCTGGGGCCTGAGAGAAGTGGCTGAATAAAGATTGAAGAATTCTGCTTTTGAACTCTTTATTATGGGCCCTCAACTGCAGTTGCTCCTCACGCCAGTGGCTTCCAAGGGTGATGGACAGGCTCACAGAGCACCTTCTCAAAGTCACCATGTAACCAATTTGTGAAGGGTATGGGGTATGAATATTTACTGTCATCACTCACCACCCTGGGGCTCAGGTTGTGGTAGGGGCAACAATCTAAGCTAGAATTTAGGGAATCTACATGCCTCCCAACACACACACACACACACACACACACACACACACACACACACACACCTCTACCTGCTGGGGGCGTTTTCACTAAGTATTTACTGAGCTACTGCTGTAGACCAAACACTGCTCACGGTATGGAAGGTCCAGCTGTTAATTCTTGCCTTCGTGGAGCATGCCTTCTAGTGGGTTTGGAAAGAACACTAAATTAGAAGTTCTTCAGACCTGAACGTAGCCATACATGTGGCCAATTATTTAATTTTCTTTAGGTATGGTTTCTTCTCCAAATGCGACAGTGGTGATAACAGAAATGGTGTGGGAATAAAATGAGACCAGATGGGCAATGCGCGGCCTGGCCTGGGACACTCGTAAAGCGCTGGTTGCGGGGAAGGCGGTGGTTGGGCAGGCCCGCTGGACCTGAACTCTGGGGTCGGGAACGTCGGAGCCGCCATACAAACAAAAACCAGGAGGACCCAGCCTCCACATTACTGGGTGGGAGCTGTCCCTGCTGGAGAGAGCGTGGCCTGCTGGGACCTGACGTCTCGCGGTGCCTACTGGGATGCCTACCTTCCGAGAGCGGCTATTGGTCCCGCCCCGCGGACCGACGAGAGAAGCAGCCAATCAGAGAAGGCAGCGTGCGGAAGCGGAAGTGAGGTTTCCGTGGAGACAGCGGAGCCTGCGGAAGGCGGCGGCGGAAGCACCTGCGGGAGAAGGCTGAGGCAGGGTATGGTGCCTCCGACGGCCCTGTGAGAGCGAAGCGGCCGCGGGGCTCGCCATGCGCCGGCGGCCCTGACATGGGCGCCAGTGGCTCCAAAGCTCGGGGCCTGTGGCCCTTCGCCTCGGGGGCGGGGGGCGGCGGCCCGGAGTCAGCAGTCGCTGAGCAAGCTTTGGTGCGGCCGCGAGGCCGAGTCGTGCCCCCCTTCGTATTCACGCGCCGCGGGTAAGGGCGCGGGTTCCGCCCCGGGGAGACAGGCGGGCGGCGGGGCGCCCCGAGTCACAGGGAGCTCCAGCCGGAACCAGGAGAAGTCCCATGTTTTGGACCCCCGTGGGAGCAAGGGATGGGAGAAGCAGGGCAATCGGCTCCTGGCGACCTGGCTGCTCTGAAGGTCTGCCTAGGGGAAGAGGCTTGTCCGTGGGTAGGCCCTCTGTACTGTTAACTTGAGATAGGGTCTCCCTGAGACTTGAGGGTTTCTTTTCATCCCTTCCAGCCCAGCCTGCAAGTTGAAGGCTCCTAGACTCCCTCTCCCCCAGTTCTGAGGGAAGACTAACCCTCTGATTTGGCTGTTTCCGTTACCTACGGTGGTGGCATTGGACCTCTGAGGGTAGGTAGTAGCTAGGAAAGTAGGACTGGGTCCTAGTGTTGAGAATGGAGCCTGGGTAAAAGACCCCCACTCAGGTATGTTCTTCAGATCTAGAGCACTGACCTTCCCTCTCTTTTTCCATGGGTCCAAACAGGAGCGCTGGATTGGCCTGGCCCTGGTGGGTCCGGGGAAATGGTACTTAGGTGATGCTGGAGATTTGGCTGTAGATACTAGGGAGACTGAACAGTGGTAGTTTGGCTAGACCAGCCACTTGGGGGTGGGTGGGGAGGATTCAAACTTTTTCCCTTTAGGTTCCCACCTAGCTCAGGTATCTGCCATCTCAGGTTGACCCAGGGCCAGTAGTATCTTCTGGAGTGAGACACATGCCCAGGCCATCCTGCTTCGCCCACCTTGGGTGAAAGCAAGAGCCTGATGTTGGAATGGCCACTTTTGCTGAACAAACCAGTGATGAGAACTGGCCTTAGCTGCCTTGACAATGTGCTCTGATATGATGTCTCTTCCTGAGGCCTGACAGAGTAGCACTGGCTACCACCCCATTCGCTTCTAGTAGACCCCGTACCCTTCAGGCATATAATCCTCTCTTCCTCCCATCAAGGCTGTTCCTCCCCATTTGGAGGCGGGCACTCTTCCTTGTAGTCTGGTCATTTGCCATGACTGGGTGTGGGGCTCCAGCCCAGCCTGTTCCCTCTCTCTCTACACAGCTCCATGTTCTATGATGAGGATGGGGATCTGGCTCACGAGTTCTACGAGGAGACAATCGTCACTAAGAATGGGCAGAAGCGGGCCAAGTTGAGGCGGGTCCATAAGAACCTGATTCCTCAGGTGAGAGGCTGGGGCGGTGGTCATTGAGCCTATGCTGAGTGTGTGGAGGTAGACCCAGATGGGGTCTGCTGTCATGGTGGGAGCTCTTGAGGGAGAAGCTGGCCCTCACTAGCCTCTGTTTCCGTGGCAGGGCATCGTGAAGCTGGATCCTCCCCGCATCCACGTGGATTTTCCTGTGATCCTCTATGAGGTGTGAGCCTGGGGAGTGGCAGGCATAAACACTCCCTACCCCAGCAAGAAACCCCCAGGCTCAAGGTGTGGCTTCCATTAAGGAACCTAAGCTGGGGCCACAACCCTGAATAAACTGCATTGGCCTGGAACCTTCAGCTGTGAGCGGGGCAGTCCTGCAGTGTTGGTCGGGTGTTGGTTTGTATGTGGACAAGAGGTGGCTGGCGGCTGGTGAGGGCTAATGGCAGAGGTACCAGCCCACCTTCCCCAGCAATCCCTACAAGGAGCATGGCAGGGCATATGCTGGTCAGGAATGCCTGGTTCTTGCACCCTTGCCTGGCCTGCTTTCTTCCAAGCTTGCCTAGGGCCCAGCCCTGCTAAGGGTTACAGCACTTTACAAGCAAGGTCTGCCTTCTTCCAGCCCCTGGGCTGCAGGAGCTGTACGCAAGCGGGAACTTCCCTTCCCACATTTCCCTTACCCCCTTGTTGGAGCATTTCAGCCGTTTGCTACCTCGATTCCTCCTGTGTTGGACAGAGGCTGGGGGCAGTGCAAGCCTGATTCTTCCTGTCTACCTGCTCATCTGTTCCCACTCCCAGACGGATGGACAGTTTGCCAGCTGTTAATAGGAGATGGGACTGGTATAGGAGGATACTCCCTCCACCCAGGGCTGGGCTGATCCCTCCCCACTGCAACTACTTGTTGCCCCCACACACATCCCAGTTGAGAGGGCCTAAGATGGGATCAGGAAGGGCTATGGATGCCTGTGCCTATGGGGAGTTGTACCAACCCATCTACTTTGTCTAGTCCTCCATGCCTTTGAACCAGCCCCACACAAACCCCTGCCATTGGGTGACCATCCGCCACCCATTGGTGAGGGACAGCACCCTAGGGCTGGTGCCAATAGCTATAAGGAGCCCATCACCCCTTTCCCTAAGTATACCCATCCCTCAGGATCAGTCAAGGGAAGGTATTGGAGCCCCTGGGTAAGGACAGAAAGGAGAGATCAACCATAAAGGAATACTTAAAATGTGAAAGTTTGTAAATAGTTTAGTCCATGATGTTGGGGCAGAGTCTGATTTCTACATCGAAATGATTTTTTTTTAATTCCTTACTGTGCAAGCTCTGTGCTTTTAAGAGTGTGGGAAATGGCTTGGGAAGGGTGGCCCCTAATCTAAGAAGAAGACTGTTGTGTTATTTGTTTAGTTTCAATAAAATTATTTGTAGACCCTGCATACGAGTGGTATCCGCTGTGACATCCAGTGTCTAGACCACCATCTGGGTCCTGTGGGTAGGCCTGGGCCACTCTGGTGACCCATCTTTATCATCAAGGATCAAGGTAAGCCTGAGCCCAGCCCGTGGTCATCCCAGCTGTAACCAGCAGGTGGCAGTGTATTCACACAGACCTCACTGCAGACCCCCTCAGAATGGAGGGACATTTTCACCTATTGTGTTTAATAGGTAGGGACCCCTGGAATTGGAAGGCTTTGGGGTGCTTCACTAGGGATTGTCCCTACCTGCTTGACCTGAGGTGAGAGCGTGACCCCAAGTAGTTCTGGAACAGCTGTCCTGCCCCCAGGAGTGTGAGCTGACCCCACATGAGGTCATAGCATGAGCCATCTTAGGTCCACCCATCCTAGGTGGACAGCAATCAGATGGGTACCACCATGCCCTTGGTCTACCACCAGGCTCTGTAGCCCAAACCTACCTGCTTCCTCCCAGGACTAGTTGTGGATACCACCAGGAGAGTGGGCTTGGGGTTTCTGTTCTAGCAGGCAGAACTCTGCCACCTAGTACTTTCTCTGTTCCCTGCTGACCCTGTGTTCTCACCTGCAGCTGCCCCCTGTGGACATTTGGCCTGCACTTCTCAGTCCCTGAGAAGTGGTTCTCCACTAGGTTTAGCCCTTGGCCGTCAGCCCAACTTCCAGCTAGGGAGGAGGGAGATCAGGGACACAGGCTTCTGGGTCTGGGGAGTTGGCCTGCCAGTCTTTTGGAGGCTTAAACTTGTCTGGAGCAGGATCATCCTGTGCAGCCTGGACTTTGTAGTCCTTCTTTGGGCACCTTCCCACTTTCCTGATAAGACGTCAGACTTTGTCCCCCTTACTGCCCCCAGGGCCAGGGTTCTGCCATGCCAGATGGCATCCCATCACCCATCACCACTGTCCTAGTGTGGGGGAACTCCCTGTGTTGGGCCTTCCCCAGCTGACCCCAATGCTAGAAACAATGGGGGTCAGGGCAGTGCTTCCCCACTCCCTTCCACTGGGCTGTGCTCACTTCCTTCCTGCTGGCTGCCTGAGGAAGTGTCCCTGCCCTGGGACAGTCTGGTTTGGCCTTTGTTTCCCCAGGGGCCCCCACCATTGCAGCTTCCAAGGCTTGTGTCCCTTGTGGAGCCAGCACAATGGTACAGGGACACACCCTCCCCTGCCCTGTCATGGACTCCCTGGTCCTCCGTCAGACTCCAGGGTGTGTACCCAATTCCCCCAGTTGCCCAGGCTTACACAGCCTTCTGTTAGAAGAGAGGCCCGGGCACTGGAGAGGTGGGCCAGTAGGGTGAGTGGGGGTAGGCTCAGGGTGATTTGAGGGTATGCAGACTTGTCCACCTCTCTGAACCAGGTCTGCTGGGACCTGTAATGAGTACCCCTTTCCCATGGAAACACAGCTCTTTTCTCACTCCAGGTATAAGAGTTCCCTACTCTGCAGTGTCTCAATGAAGTCCATCCAGGAATGCCCTCCATCAGGAGAGCACTCTGTAGACCCTTCCCAGTCCCTGTCCCTTCCCCCACCCTGCACAATCACACACATCAGCACATTGTCCACTCTGTCACACTTGGGATGCTTCTGCTCTTCAGCGGAAAAAAATTGACTCAGCTCCTGGAAGCTCCCCCAAGCCCCCTTATGACTGGTTCCCTTCTTCACCACCTGCTTTGGGGGACCATCAGCCAAGCATCTCCCAAATAGTTTGACTCCCCAAAGGACCTCCACTGGGGCCCCTCCATCCACAGGCTACTGGATTTGAGGATGGGCCTCAACCCCAAGAGAAGGTTGGGGAGAAGAGCTTTCAGGGTTAGGAAGCTGCCGGCAGGGCAGAGGCTGTCACCTGAGCCAGGTCCCACTGCCTTCCTGTCACCTAGTGCAGTTCACAGGGCCAGGGCATACTCGGGGGAGGGGGAAGGGGGGAAGGGGAGGAGGGCAGCCAGCCAGCGGGTCTTTGTCGTGGGAGGGAAACAGGGTCAAGCGGTCCCGTCCCCCTCCCCCCCCTCCCCCCCCCCCCCCCCCCCCCCCCCCGCCTGTTCCTGGCCCTTTCCTCTCAGAGGGGCAGCAGGAAGTGAGGAAAAAGGGCTGGGGTGGGAGGCGGGAGCGGGTGGGAGGGGATGGAGTTTATCAAGTCGCCGGCGGGTTGCCCAGCGGGCAGCAGCTGGTGCGAGTAGCTTAGCTGGAGAGGCTCACCGGGGGAAGGAGGGAGGCCGCCGACCTACTGGGCCCACGGGCTCCCACACAGGTGAGCCCAGTGCAGGCGACTGGTCTGCACCCCCATAGACCCGCTCACAGGAGCGCTCCCTCCCTCTCCTCCCCAGCGCTCGGAATGGGCTGGCGGTGCAGACCCGGGCCCTTTGAGGACCTGAGTCCAGCACGGAAGAGAGGATCTAGGAAAAGGCAGGGAGGTCTCGCCCAGGTCCAGCTCCAAGCCTGCTCCCCAGAGGGACGGGCTTGCGGGACTAAAGGGCTCAGGATACCGGTGGAGGCCCGGGGGAGCCCCCTAGCCAGACCGGCTTTTCTCTGCAGTCGGGTCGGCTATTTCTGCAAGAGTAGCAGACTCCTAGGAGTTTAAATAAGGGGGGGGGGGGGGGGGGTTGTCCTACAAGCCTCCACAGAGACTGGGCAGGAGAGAACCGGAGGACTTGACCTGTCCCTAATGCAAGTCGGGGGCAGGGGGCCCAACTCCCAGGGTCCGCTGGGCTTACCGGCCCCCAGTGGAGCCGACCAAGCTGCGACCCACAGCTCGTGTTGCCAAGACAACTACTACCTCGGCCCTGCCTACGAAGGGCCCAGAGGAGGGTGCTTGACCCCCTCCCTCAGTCTGGTAGGGGGCAGGGCTTCCCTTCAGACCTGGGACGGGGGTCGGGAAGCCCCCCGATCCACAGGGGACTGGGCGTTACTGTCCTGGGAAACCAGAGATCGGCTCTGGTCACCATACCTCTTTCCAAACTAAGGGCCCCACGGCTGGGAACTACACTCGCGGGTACAGATCCAGATCCTCTGCTGCCCCCAGCCAAGGCCCCGGGTCCAGCAGCACCACCTTACGGACAGGCGGAGGAACACCTTCTTTATTCCCTGCGCGACTCCCGACTCTTACGCTGTCCCTTTAAGCGGCTGGTCGCGCGGCGGAGCGGGGAGGACTGTACCACCGACAGTGAGCTGGTGGGGGAGGAAACTTTGGGCTGACTGGCACTAGCACCTAAGATTCCAGAAGAAAGCCCTGTTCGGAGGGGCCTCACGGCCCCAGATGGATGGCCACGTTCCTCGGGGAAGAATCTGGGGGCCTTGGAGCCTGAAACGTGGCACTGGCTGCGCGAAAGTCGGGAACACATTCCCGCCCCGGCCACAAGTCCTGCCCCAGGCCCACCTCCGCGCTGGATTCTTAAAGGGCCCGCGGGCCGGGGTGGGGAGGGGGCGGGGCGGAGCAGCAGAGGCGCGGAGCCTGGGCTGCGCCTGGGCTAGCGGCCGGAGCGGGCCGGGCTAGGCCGGGGATGGCAGTGGCCATGGCGTGGGTCCCGGCAGCGCCCCGCGCGAGGTGAGGGCGGGCAGTGCAAGCCTAGCGGCTTTCTTCCTTCAGGTTGGGTTCAGAAGTCCAGGGGATGCGCTCAGCGGTGCGGCCAAGGAACCCAACCCCCACCCGGCCGGGCACTGGCCCCACGTGCGGGGCGGGGGCGGGGTCCAGCACAAAGGCCAGGGGGAGTGAGCTCCTCCCGGGACCCGTCTGGCGGTGTGGGGCGCGTTCCCGGTGGCTGCGGAGCGAAGGGCCGGTCCGCCGGCGCCGCCGAGGGAGGTCCGCCACCCCTTTGTCCCGGTGGGGCCTCCACCAAGCTTGGGAGAGTGCGTTCGAGACAAAGTCCTGACGTTCTCGCTCTTCTTCCTGGCGGGTGTTACACACATGATAGCTTCGCGGCTGTGTTCCAGCTTCCTTGTGGCTGTATGAGCCGTGCCCTTCCTTATACAAATGCTATCGTTTCCCTGGACCAGGAGTTCCTCATGGAGTACAGAGTGGGCCGCGGGTTCGAGGCTCTCTGAAACCATGTTTTGGGTGGTATGCAGGCATCTGTATCTGTGGACAGCTAGTCCGTAGTGCAGCCGGCCAATTCTTAGAGTCACACACCTACCAGAGGTCTCTGTCCAGCCGTAAGCCACCTGCTCCAGGAAGGAATCCTATGCTCCTGGCAGGGAGTTCCAGGGTGTCTTCCCTTCCCTCCTGTGGTCTTTCAGACCTGTTATAGTCACGTAACAGGGTCTCAACAGCCTTGGGCACGGTGCCCCCCACAGCGTGGGCTTGGGGAGTGTGAATGGGTTTGGGGTGGGCACCTCGCTGATTCTCTAGACTGACTTGCTCTTTCCCATCTCTCCCCTAGTTCCTGAGCTGGTGCCAGGCAGGTGACACCGTTTTCCTGTAGCCCCCAGCATGTGGGCAGGCTTGGGCCCTGCCATCACACTGGCTGTGGTGTGGGCGGCGGCATGGGCCACCCAGCTCAAGCCCACAGCGCCACCCATCTTTACAGGCCGACCCTTTGTGGTAGCATGGGACGTGCCCACACAAGATTGTGGCCCTCGCCTCAAGGTGCCACTGGACCTAAAGGCCTTTGATGTACAGGCCTCACCTAATGAGGGTTTTGTGAACCAGAACATCACCATTTTCTACCATGACCGGCTGGGCCTGTATCCCCGCTTCAGTTCAGTGGGGAGGTCAGTGCACGGTGGCGTGCCACAGAATGGCAGCCTCTGGGCACATCTGAAGATGCTGCAGGAACACGTGGAGCACTACATTCGTACACAGGAGCCTGCAGGGCTGGCAGTTATCGACTGGGAGGACTGGCGGCCTGTGTGGGTGCGCAACTGGCAGGACAAGGACATATACCGTCAATCATCACGCCAGTTGGTGGCTGTTCGCCACCCTGACTGGCCATCAGATCGTGTAGTCAAGCAGGCGCAATACGAGTTTGAATTCGCTGCACGGCAGTTCATGCTGGAGACACTGCGCTTTGTCAAGGCAGTTCGACCTCGGCACCTCTGGGGCTTCTACCTCTTCCCAGACTGTTATAACCATGATTATGTGCAGAACTGGGAGACCTATACAGGCCGCTGCCCTGACGTTGAGGTCTCCCGAAATGACCAGCTGGCCTGGCTGTGGGCAGAGAGCACAGCCCTCTTCCCCTCTGTCTACCTGGACGAGACACTTGCGTCCTCCACCCACGGCCGCAACTTTGTCAGCTTCCGTGTTCAGGAGGCCCTTCGTGTGGCTCACACCCACCACCCCAACCACGCACTCCCGGTCTACGTCTTCACGCGACCCACCTATAGTCGCAAGCTCACGGGGCTTAGTGAGGTATGTGCCTCCCAGGACCCTGCCTTCTTCCCCAGGGAACCACTGCAGGTTTGGGTTACCAGGGGGCCTCCTGCCCCGCGGTTTTCTATCTACATTCCCTTGTGTCATTCTCTCTGTAACCTTGTGAAAGGGTGGCATCATTATCTCCATTTTGCAAATAAGAAGATTGAGGTCCAGAAATGCTGAGAAACTCACCCAAAGCTTCCCAGCACATCCAGGGCAAAGCAGGGTCTTGGAACTAGGCATTCTGACTTTGGGGTTTATCCTGATAGATACATCTTCAGCTCAAGTGGGTCGTTAGCTTGGGAAACGGAGGCCAAAGTAGGCGTGCAAGTGACTTGAACATCTAATGAGAAAGTGAAACAGCCTCTGCCTGGGGGTGGGAAGGGGTACTGGGCTGAGGGGATCAGCAAGTCAGAACAGGGTGAGGGCCTGTCCAGCCTGCCTGGTCCTCACCCTGTGGTCTCAGTCTTCCCCAGTGACCATCCCCCTCTCACACAGATGGATCTCATCTCCACCATTGGTGAGAGTGCAGCCCTGGGTGCGGCCGGTGTCATCCTCTGGGGCGATGCAGGCTACACCACCAGCACGGTAAGTAAGTGCCCCCACCCAGCCTACCAGAGTGGAGTCTGCAGGGGCCAGGCAAAAGTTGGGGCTTTGAGCTGCTGACCCTCAAGGTGGGCAAACCTAGTCTCCCACCCAAGGCATTCCTGGTCCCAGTAGAGAAGACAGGGTTCCTTCCCTACGTGCCCTTCTGGGTCCATCTCTGTCCCCACTTCCCTTCTCAGCAGGAACAGTAAGGGTTCAAGCACGCATGTACAGATACACATGTGTGTGCTGTTAAAGGAAGGTTAATAGAGTTTCCATCTGGGCCTGTGGGCTGAGGCAGCTGACCCTGATCCCTGGCCTCTGCCCCTAGGAGACCTGCCAGTACCTCAAGGATTACCTGACGCGGCTGCTGGTCCCCTACGTAGTCAACGTGTCCTGGGCTGCCCAGTATTGCAGCCGGGCCCAGTGCCATGGCCATGGGCGCTGTGTGCGTCGCGACCCCAGCGCCAATACCTTCCTGCACCTCAGTGCCAGCAGCTTCCGCTTGGTGCCTAGCCATGTACCTGGTGAGCCGCAGCTGCGACCAGAGGGGGAGCTCAGCTGGGCTGATCTCAACCACCTGCAGACGCACTTTCGCTGCCAGTGCTACTTAGGTTGGGGCGGTGAGCAATGCCAGTGGGACCACACACGGGCAGCTGGGGGTGCCAGTGGGGCCTGGGCTGGGTCCCACCTCACTGGCCCACTGGCTGTGGCAGCCCTGGCCCTCACCTGGACTTTATAGGGGTCTCTCACCCGGCTGCCAAACAAGCTGGCCTCTGCCACAATGGCTCTGCCAGGCACATAGGAGCCTGCAAGGGGTGGACAAACTGGAGTTTGGAGGGGGCAGAGCCCCTGGGATGCCCAGTAGAGCATCCATACCAGCTCTCACCCCCCTGTTCTAAGGGGGAGGGGCAGTTCCCCAAAAGGTCCCTTCTCTCCCTGCCAGAGAGGAAGAGGGACACAGCCGGGCCAGAGAGGACCTGACCCTACTCTCCTGCCCCTGGATGGTTTATTATTATTATTTTGGGGTCTCTTTTGTAAATTAAATATAAAACAGTTTCTTCTGTGCTTGGACTGTCTGCAACTAGGCCAGGACATGTGAAAGAGAATCCAGGGTCTCTCAGACTCTCTGCTGGGGACTTCTTATCTGTCAAATGCCATCTGTGGGACCTGGAGGCCCAGAGCTGTCCATTCCGCTGTTGCCTGATGGGGCAGGGGCCAGTGGGACTAGAGGGACTCACATTCCACCCCAACACCAAGGACCTTGCTTTCTCCATATTGATTGGAAAGTGGTTGGGCCTAACCTTCTGTGAGGGACCGGGCTCATTGTGTTTCTCCTACTTGCCCCTGGATCCCCAGCTGGGCCAGTGCCAGTCACCTCGCCTTGCCCACCCAGGGAGAAAGGGGAAGTGGATGTTTGATCTTCCCAGGCTGGGCAAGTAGCCAGACCACCCCTCCCTGCTGTTCCCACAGGCAAGGGCGTCTCCTCCACTCCCTGCTCCCAAGGGCAGTAGACTCCAGCCACACAGCCCTCTCTCCAGCTGGGTCACAGTCCTCCACTGGGGTTTGGGATCTGAACGCCAAGGTCTCATCCCTGTCCCACTGCAAAGATGCATGATGGGGCCAGAGGGAGGTATCTTGAGCCTGGGAGCAGAGACAACCTCAAAGATCACTTCTGTCCCGGCCGTGGGAAGTATAGCCTGTCCTCAGCTGTCCCAAGGGAGACAAGTAGCAGCTGGAGCAGTCGGACTGGCTCTGGACTGCTTTACTACCCTGCTTCTGAAGGAAGTTACCTGGTGTGTCTCTGCCCTTCTCCTCAGCCATCAAACCCACACCTGAAGGTCCCCTTGTCCATATCGGTGATGACACAGCCCCTGTCCTCAACAAACACTGGCTGTGGAGAGAAACAGCCAAGTGGTGAAGAGGGGGCGCGGGCAGCCCAGCCACAAGGGAGATATCCGTGAGGTAGTCCTTCCTACACTGAGTTGAAAAGGGAAGAGGAAGCTTGATGCGAGAGACAAAGCATGGGCAAAATCTGGAGGAAGTCAGAACACAACTGGGACTCACAGTTTGAGGCTAGGGGCTACAGCAGGCAGGGCAGGAGGGGCAGCCCAAGAGCAGCACTAAGCCTGACTTTGCCTGACGGCAGTGACTCCCTTACCCATTCAGTAAATAATGCACACATGTGCCGGTGCTGGGCTGGGATGCATGTGTGAGGCACACCACAAAGAGCCCTGTCTCCATGGGGATGCACACTAGATGCAAAGGCTGAGTCAGAAGTGGTCATGGGAGCAGAGCCTGGAGAAGCGAGCCCCACCAAATTGATGTCAACTCAGGTTGTAAAGTGATCCCTTATCCCTCTGGCCGGTGATGGCAGAGAATGAGGGAAAGGGGTTCGGTGGTAATTCAGGGAAGGCAATGTCAGTTCACATGGTGGAGGAGGACGCTGGGGCGGAAGGGTGCCCAGATGTTCATGGCTATGGTGGGGAGAGGTCTGCTAGACAGAAGATGAAGGTATTGTCAATAAGGTCGTGAGATAATGGAGCCAATAAAAAGAGGGCAAAGAAGGAGAAGCTGTAGCTTGTTTCCCTTACACCTCTGACTTCCCATACCCAGCTGGGACCCTCAAACACACCTGTGAGCTATCCCACCCGCATCTGTAACACCCACATCTGTGATCTCTCCCACCGAGCTTGGACCCCTACACATACATGTGCAAAGCTGTGATTTCCTTCACATGTTGACCTTATACAACTGTTACCTTCCCCAAACAGCTGTGGCCTGTACCTACCCAGCTGTGACACTCCGTGCAAACCTGTGATCACTTCACATCACTTTCCAGGAGGACCTGGAAAGACAGCCTTGTGGAAAGTGCAACTCAGGGACAGCCGGATCTGTGGGTGGGCAGGTGGGGGTAATGGGGAGTGAGGTGGCCTAGGCAGGGTATGAGAGCAGAGAGGGCAGGCAGGGCTGGAGTGACCACAAAGCTGGAGTGACCCCAGACACACACAGAACTTGGGCCCATCTGGCCAGACCAACTCGGCAAGGGCAGGTCTATGGGCAGGGCCCTGGGGTCAGGGAGGGCTTTGGGTGTTCCTTCCTGCCGTTCCACCATTAGAACTTCTCCCCTAGACTGAGGCCAGCTGGAGGATGCTGGCCTGATGGTTGGCTGGATTGTGCCAGTTGCAGCCTAGGTTTCTAGGGGCACCAGAAGGTAGTACAAAGCCTTAGGGAGAGGGAGTCAGGGCTGCCTTGATGTTCTCCTGTCCCCTCAGCCCTGGGGAGTTGTGCCAGTCTCCCTGAGCCTGGTGGCCATCACTCTGGGACCCTGCTTCCACCAGGATCAGCAGCCACCATCTCTGTGATTAGATGCTGTGCTTGGGTCCTGGCTGATGTACCCACAGCCCCCTGGCACCATGGGCCCACTGTCAGCTTCTCCATCCTTGCCTGCAGGACCAGGTCCAGATGATAGCCAGGTGTGTCACTGCTTCATTGACCACCATGCCAGGCAGGGGATCACCGGCTCAGGCTCAGACTGGGCTGCAGACTCACTCAGGTAGCACTTTCACCTGGGCCAGGGACATGATGTTCCCTTCACCCCACCCTGGCAGGCAAGCCTGGGCCTGGGGACCTAGCAGGTCTCAATAATCAGCTTCTGAATCAGCAAACAAGTGAAATCACAAAGGAATGAACAAACATGTGGTCACTGACACACCCGTGGTCAAACATGGGATCTCATAGTCACAGGACAGCAGAGTCTTCAACACCCAATCCAGTCACCAGGTCCCACACTTGCACATACACACTCTACTGGAGCTTGCACAGAGGCCTAGATAGTAGCTGACCTGGGCTTCACAAAGACACACTCACTGACCAGCCCTGACTTCACAGACACAGCGCCTTTCAGACTCAAGTCCCGAAAGCAGAAGTGACTTACCCCCCTAGGCATAGTCAGTATAGGGTCTGAGGCCACAATACTTCTAGGGACCCCCAAAATCTTAATTTTTTTAATCAGAAGAAGATATATATTAATAATGAATATATAATGACTTAGGTTGGGATTATATTTGTCTTTATACCAACATAGTTGTAAAATGTATTTTTTGACGTTTTGAGAAAGGGTCCCAAAAAAGCAAAAGTGCTTAGGGCCCACAAATGTCATAGTGCAGCTGTGCAGGAAAGTAGGCTCCCTTGGTATAGGTACTGAGGCACCCAGACTCCAGTACCACAAACAGGCCTGCCAGCTGGGTCTGCCAACCAAACAGCAACCCCCTCCCCCGCACTGCCTCCACCCCCACCCCAACACAAATAAAGCCGCAAAGCCCTGCCCCAGTGCTGACCCAGTGGGCGGGGCCGCTTCCGGCCCAGCCCCACCTCCTACCAAGGGCACTTTGTTAGGGGTGCTGAGGTGGCTCAGCTGCCTGGCCCAGCCCTCCAACCCCGGGCCTGCCCCTCAGCCCGCCCCCAGACTGGGTGGGGTGACCCCCTACAAAAGCTCAGAGTTTCCAGCAGCAGCAGCTTCCTCCAAGAGTCTGGTGCAGCTGGGGGCAGAGTTGAGGAACAGAATCTTGCTGAGCCCTGCCTAGGCCCTCAGCCTGGGGTCAGGAAGTTTGGAGGATGAGGCCCTTCAGCCCTGAGGTCAGCAGGGACAAGTGGGCAGACTGGCGGGGATACAAGGAGGGTAGGGCTGACCTGTCTTTGGTCACTGAGCATCTCCTCCTCCAATGGCTGGCCAGGATTCCTGCCGGGAGAGACAGGAAAGGACCCCCCCCCGCCCACACCCCCATCACAGTCAGGTCAGCCTCGCGGCTGAGGGCCTGGCTCTTATGAAAACACATATCATGGCTTCTGTGGCTCTTGGGGAAGGGGATTGGTTAGCTTAGGCCAGGGCAAAGTCTGTGGGAGACAGGGCAGAGGCCCCTCCAGTGGCAGTGCGACCCCTCCAAGCCTCTCCTTTGCCCTCTGACCTCCCTGAGCCCTGCAGGTCAGTGTTTACCTAAACCCAGAGCAGGGGTGGATTAATGAGCAAGGGGTTTGGCCAGCCTTCCCTGAGCAGGGGTCAGAGAGTTCAGGGCCTACTCTCAGCTTTGCCTCCCCTGGCTAGGTTTCACTAGAACCACCCTGTGCCATGGCAGTCCACCTGCTTCCCATCTACGCCCTCTTCCTGACCTTGCTGGACAAAACCCAAGGCTCCAGGAGCCCCATGGTACCCAACCAGCCCTTCACCACCATCTGGAATGCAAACACCCAGTGGTGCCTGGAGAAATACGGCGTGGACGTGGACGTCAGTGTCTTTGATGTGGTGGCCAACCCGGGGCAGACCTTCCGCGGCCCTGACATGACCATTTTCTACAGCTACCAGCTGGGCACCTACCCCTACTACACGTCTGCCGGGGAGCCTGTGTTTGGTGGGCTGCCCCAGAATGCCAGCCTGGATACCCACCTGGCCCACTCATTCCAGGACATCCTGGCTGCCATCCCTGCGTCTGACTTCTCAGGGCTGGCAGTCATCGATTGGGAGGCATGGCGCCCACGCTGGGCCTTCAACTGGGACGCCAAAGACATTTATCGGCAGCGCTCACGGTCACTGGTGCAGGCACAGCATCCTGACTGGCCAGCTCCTTGGGTGGAGGCCGCAGCTCGGGACCAGTTCCAGGAGGCTGCACAGGCCTGGATGGCAGGCACCCTCAAGCTGGGGCAAGCACTGAGGCCTCGTGGCCTCTGGGGCTTCTATGGCTTCCCTGACTGCTATAACTATGACTTTCTAAGCCCCAACTATACAGGCCAGTGCCCCCCGGGTATCTGTGCCCAGAATGACCAGCTGGGGTGGCTGTGGGGTCAGAGCCGTGCCCTCTACCCCAGCATCTACATGCCTACAGAGCTAGAGGGCACAGGGAAGGGACAGGTGTATGTGCGGCACCGTGTAGGTGAAGCATTCCGTGTGGCTGTGGGTGCTGGGGACCCTGATCTGCCAGTGCTGCCCTATGCCCAGATCTTCTACGACGGGACAAACCGCTTTCTGCCCTTGGTGAGTCTCCCTCTATAACCCCACCCACTGTATAGCCTACTTTGTCAGGCATCAGGTCCAGTAAGTGAGGCTGCATGGCCTTGGGGCACTTTCATCCATTCTCCATTCCTTGAGCTCTGTGTGCCACGCTCTGTGCTCAGCACAGATGATTCTTCATTCATCAGAAAGACGTAGTGCCTGGTGCATGGCACGCACAGGCCAGAGTGAGGATGGGCTTGCCTCTCACCACCAGGGCCAGAAAAGCCCAGGTGGGGGTTATGAATTATTTGTCCCATCCAGTGTTGTTACAGCAATCTGCTGTGGGGAGGGAGGAAGGCCCTTCAGAGCTATGTCCCTTTCCTCAGGACGAGCTGGAGCACAGCCTGGGGGAAAGTGCAGCCCAGGGGGCAGCAGGAGTGGTACTCTGGGTGAGCTGGGAGAACACAAGAACTAAGGTGAGCTCAGGCCCGGGGTGGGGGGAGGGGGGTTAGGGTGGGGGCAGGGGCAGGGGTGGAGCTGCCAGGCTGACTGGCAAGACCCTGGCCCACCCTTTCTATCCCTTCAGTCCTGACTGGCCAGCAGGTGAGTGCCTCAGTGCCCTAGGTAGGCCCATGCATGGCCATGGTGTCCCTGTTGCTCCCCTTCCTACTCAGGAATCATGCCAGGCCATCAAGGAGTATGTGGACACCACACTGGGGCCCTTTGTCCTCAACGTGACCAGCGGGGCTCTTCTGTGCAGTCAAGCCCTATGCTCAGGCCATGGTCGCTGTGCCAGGCGCCCCAGCCACCCTGAGGCCCTCCTCATCCTCAACCCCACCAGTTTCTCCATCCAGCCCACACCTGGTGGCGGGCCCCTGACCCTACAAGGTGCCCTCTCACTTGAGGATCGGATGCAGATGGCTGTGGAGTTCAAATGTCGCTGCTACCGTGGCTGGAAGGGAGCATGGTGTGAGAAGCAAGGCACGTGGTAATTGGCCACGAACTAGGATACACGCATTGAACATCTTGTTGACATTAAAAATAAAAGTTATTTTACCAGCAAAAATGGGTTTAATCAGGAACAGTAGAAAATTGCAACTTGAGACATGTGAGCTGTTGCAAAACCAAAGAGGAGCGATCTTTTACATAGGAAAGGGGGGAGTTTGAAGGGCCCATTACAAACAGAAAGTCCATTGGAGTAAACCTGGGGTTCAAAGTGTGGTGACTTTTCATTGACTGAGTTATGGCAGTCTCTCATTGGCTGGGCTGTTGTCACACAATGAGAAAATCTTTCCTCCTGCTGGAATAGTAAAGTAGGCTTCTCCCTGTTGGGTCTGCAAAGAGCTGCAAGGAGTGGCATGGGTGAGTTCCCCCTTCCAGCCTCCCAACTCCATTTTATTTTATTTATTTATTTTTTTTCCAACTCCATGTTAAATGAGGTTTCCTTTATTCAGTTTCACAACCTAATGCATTCTGAGCCTGGCCACAGCTTTCTCTTTTTTTTTTTTTATTTAAAAAAAATTTTTTTTAACGTTTCATTTAGTTTTGAGACAGAGAGAGACAGAGCATGAAAAGGGGAGGGTCAGCGAGAGGGAGACACAGAATCTGAAACAGGCTCCAGACTCTGAGCTGTCAGCACAGAGCCACACGCGGGGCTCGAACTCACAGACCGCGAGATCATGACATGAGCCAAAGTCAGCCCCTTAACCGACTGAGCCACCCAGGCGCCCCTGGCCAGAGCTTTCTCCAGTATAAGCAGTCACACACAAGTCATGGTGACAGCCAGGAGTACATTCAGCCACGGTCATGAGCATATGCCTGCACATGCTTATAGACCAGGATAGCTGCCTAAGGGGTTAGAGCCTCCAGCACCCATCCAGCTGGGTCATAAACATCTCCAGAGATACTAAGCCAGTCTTTAAACTGTAGCAATCACAAGAACTGACATTCACTGAACACCTACGCTTCCTCAAGTCCTGTGTTAAGCATTTTAAGTAGACTTACTTGATCCTAACACGACGTTATGAGGAAACTGAGGCACACACTGGAAGGGCAAACATTTTGCCCAAGGCTGCACAGCCAGAAAATAGAGAAACTGGAATTCGAAACCCAGGCTGTCTAACTATAGAGGTAAAGCACTTTGACTCCTACTGTGTTGACAGTAACCAGCCCTGCACGCAACCTGCTCAGAGGCACCAAGCTCGCAAATAAAGCAGACACGATTCTTGCTTCAGGAGCTATTAATGGAGTGCCTAAAACGTGCAGGAGCCGGGATCCAGAGGGCACAGGAAAGGCTCATCTCTCTCACTCAGGCCTGACGTCTGTCCGAGGGCGGCTGCTTCCGAGGATGGGGCCCAAATTTCAGGAGGAAGCTCTACCTGATCGTTTCCACAATGGACCCCTTTCCAAACGGGGACCACAGGAGCCGAGGCCTGCCTGAGCTTAGGGTGGGGCGAGGTGAGGCGAGGCGAGGCGAGGCGAGGCGAGGCGAGGCGGAAGTAGAGCCGTGTGGAGGAGGGACCTGTACCCGGCCAAGGCTTTGGCGCGACGGGCCCGGTAGAGCGGAATCCGGGAGGATCTAATAGGTGCCCAGGAGCCAGATACTGGGCCTGCAGGCGACGGGGAGGAGGTGGAGCCTGCGCTCGGTCCCAGCTGGGATACGTAGGGAGCGAGGTGCTGTGGCTCGGGCGGGGCTGGAGGGGCAGAGGCGGAGCCATGGCAGAGACCAGGTCTGCGTCGGGGGTGTTGTGACGCCCTGAACCGGGGGCGGAGCCTAAGCCGTGGCGCGCGGAGGCGGGGTGGGGCCTAGCTACCTAGAGAAAGTCGACCTGGTCCGGTGCTGCAGGAGACGACGGCTGCAGTGCGTCCGCCGCACCGCTAGGGGCCAGCGCGGGCGGTCAGAAGAGTCCAAACCACAGACAGCGAGAAACCGACCCGCGCGGAGCGAGCACGCGAAGCGTCCCGGAGCTTGGCTTCAGCATGTCAGTACCTCCCCCTTCCCATGCGCCTTATGTTCGTCCTCACTGTCCCCCGTCTGTCCCATACGTGCGGTCTTCAAGTAGCTATGCCGTCCCGCACGCCCTCCCTGCTTCTGTCGTTCTCTCCCCTAGCATGCCGAGCCACACCCACCCAGAGTCAAGCTGCTGAAGCACACCCTCCCCCCCAAAACTCCACGGTTTGTCATCCACTAGGAGGGAGGGGGAAACCGAGGCACAGAAGACACTGCCGCCTCTCCCTGAGGACACAGGAGCCCCGCCCATAGTGGGTGGGGTTGGCCACGAAGGGGTTAAGACCGCGGGGAAGTCTGGGGCTCCAGACCTAGGGGTGGATTCTGGGGCTTCCTCCCTCTTGGTCCAGAGCTGTAGCTGCTGCGGAGGTGGCCGATGCAGGTGAGGTGCTTATAATCCTCTGAGTGGGGTGTGGGGTTGTGGGGGCTACCTGTGCCTGACCAGTGTGGAATTGGCCTCAGGCTCATGGGGCCTTTTGGGGGAGGTGGGGAAGGAGAGCCAGGACGTCCTCTCTGGAGCAAGTGAGTAGAAAAGTGAGGCCCAGTGGATCCCCCACTGCCAGGAATCCCCTCAGCATAGACTCTCCTGGCAGAAGGGCCTGGGGTAGGACTGGCAAACAATGGGGTTTAGGCACAGGAGGTCTGAGCCCCCAACCTGATGGCCGTTGGACACCCTTGTGGATTTAGGAAGGAAACTGTGGTCCTTATCTAGGGCGACTACGAAACTCAGGCCAGTGGGGAACCAAGCCTGCAAGAGCCACATTGCTTTGTGACAGTGAGCCAGGCCCCTTGCTAGTGCTGTTGGAACCCCATGTGAGGGGACAGTTGGGTCCATGCCCAAGCAGAGTGTCCTGAGCTGCATGGGGATGGGGGGGGGGGGGGCATGGGCTCTGTGCTCCAGGCAGGAAAGGCAGTTCAGTGAGGGGAAAACTGATCCTAACGGGTGGGTGATGGGTATCCCAGGATTGGTCAGGTGACAGGCATGGCCCAAGTGGTCAGAAAGGCTGGGACCTAAAGTGTAAAGAGAAGGAAAGGGCAGGGGAGTTCCTGGGGACAGCCAGAGGGAGTTTTGGGTGGGTTTAAGTAGGGGGTCATGGTGCCTAGTCTGCATGTTCTGATGGCCAGCCAACCATGATGGTGTAGGCTAGGTCCCCTTTCTGGGGAGGCCAGAGTTGTAGCCAGAGAAAGTGGGGCCATGACTCTTGGGTTCTGCCCCAGCCTTTAGCCTTCAGCTTTCCTCCAATGTGGGGCAGGACACCCTGGAACCATTACCTCTACTGTCACCTGAGTGAGTCACCTGAGTCAGGTATAAGGGATGGTCTCCAGGTGACCTGTGCCATCAGGTGAGTATGGGACAGAGACAAGGTGTAGCTTACCAGTTCCAGGATGCATGGCTCCCCTAGCACTCTGTCAGCCCCTCCCTGCCCCAACACTGTCCTCCTTCCTGGCACAGCCTAGCATGGCTGTTGTCTACAGGAGGAGCATCCTTGTGGTCTGAGGAGATAACCATTGTCTGGAGACCATGCTGTTAATCCCCAGCCTGGCACTGAGCCACCTGCAACCCAGCAGGAAATGACCATGGCTCCCAGCCTGACTTAGCTGAGCCTGGATCCTACATGTAGGGAAGAGCTGACTCTGAGCCCTGGCTCATCAAAGCTGACTCCTACCCTAGACCCTACACACCAGATAGAGTTGATCCTGAGTACCAGTCCAGCCAAGCTGACTCTGGATCCTGCATGCCAGTCAGAGTTGACCCTGAGATCCAACCTGGCCACGCTGACCCTGGATCCTGCACACCAGCCAGAGCTGACCCTGAGCCCCAGGCTAGCTGAGCTGACCCTGGGTTCTGCATGCCATCCAGAGATGACCCTCAGTCCTGGCTCGACTGAGCTGACCCTGGATCCCGCACACCAGCCAGAGGAGACCTCAGCCCCCAACCTGGCTGAACTGACCCTGGAGCCTGTGCACTGCCGACCTGAGCTCCTGGATGCCTGTGCCGACCTCATCAATGAGCAGTGGCCCCGCAGCCGTGCCTCCCGCCTGCATTCCTTGGGCCAGTCCTCAGACGCCTTCCCCCTCTGCCTGATGCTGCTGAGCCCCAGCCCCACACCTGAGGCAGCCCCCATCGTGGTGGGCCATGCCCGCTTGTCACGGGTGCTGGACCGGCCCCAGAGCCTCCTAGTGGAGACAGTGGTGGTGGCCCGGGCTCTGAGGGGCCGTGGCTTTGGCCGCCGCCTCATGGAGGGCCTGGAGGTTTTTGCTCAGGCCCGGGGCTTCCGCCGACTACACCTCACTACCCATGACCAGCTGCAGTTCTATGCCCACCTGGGCTACCAGCTGGGTGAGCCTGTGCAGGGCCTAGTCTTCACCAGCCAACGGCTGCCTGCCACCCTGCTCAGGGCCTTCCCCAGAGCCCCCTTTCCCCGGCAACCCTGCAAGGCTTCTAGTCTGACTGCCCAAACTGCCCCAAGAGCCCCCAAGGGGCCATCATTGCCGCCACCTCCTCCCCTGCCTGAGCCCGTGACCACCTCACCCCCACCTCCTGCAGGGCCCCCTCCACAAAGCCTGCTGGAGACACAATACCAAGACCTGAGAGGATGTCCCATATTCTGGATGGAAAAAGACATCTGAGGGCTACCCAGGACAAGGCACTGTCCTTCAGGGTTGATGGACTGCCTAGGACAGTCTGGGCCTCAGCCCATTGGCCATACCATAGTCCCTAGACCCTGGGAGCAGCTTTAGCCTGGCTATGTTTCCTGAGTACCAGTGGGGGCCAGTAGATGGCTTCATGGCTGTGGCTCAGAGCTGTCAGTGTGGCTGAATAAAGGCTTCTGTTGGATGTGGCTGTGACAGTTTATTTGTTGACCTCACTCTCACCTCCCAGCTTCATCTTAGATCCCCTATCTCTGCAAGAGTCCCCAGATCAACCTTGGCCCTAGGGCCATGGATAAAGGGACACCTGCCCTTTGCCCCTCCCACTCTGCCAAACCCAGGTGACAAGGTATCCGTTCCCTTCTACATTCACTCATCACTATTCACTCAGGGGCTACTGTTTGTCAGGCTCTGGACTGGTCACAGGCAATGGGGAACGAGACAGACAGTACCTCGACCCAAGGGACAGGGGAGACAGGCAGGCATACAGTGTCAGGATCCGTGCTGGGACAGTGGGAGCCCAAGTGCCCTCAGTGCATTTAGAGACCCAGGAGGCCTCCCAGGGGAGGTGATGTCACAGCAGAGACCTGAGAGCTGAGTAGGAATTAAGCCAGGCAAAGGGGAGGATGTTAAGTGTTCTTGGGGCAAGGTCTAAGAAAGAGGTCAGAGGGGACTGGTGAGAAGTGAGTGGGCTAGGTGTCAGAAGGCACAGTGGTGCTGTGACAGAGATGGACAACACGGGAGCTACGTGGGCCAACGTAGGGTGTTACTGGTTTGAGAGGCCTAGAGGACCACATGGGGACCATCCTTCCCCAGCCTCCATCCTTGGGAGTAGCTGGAGGAGTGTTCCCAGCTTTCCCTGCTGTATAGAAGGTGTGGTCATGGCCATGAATTCTAAGCTCACACCCCCTCTCTCCTGCAGGTTTCTGTCCCTGGGGCATGATCATGCAGCTGGGCCTCGCCCTGGTACTAGGAATGGCCCTGTGCCTGGGGTGTGGCCAGCCCCTGCTGTGGGCTCCTGAACGTCCCTTCTCTGTGCTATGGAACATACCCTCAGCACACTGTAAGACTCGCTTTGGCGTGCACCTGCCACTAGAGGCTCTGGGCATCACAGCCAACCATGGCCAGCGTTTCCATGGCCAGAACATCACCATCTTCTACAAGAACCAGCTTGGCTTCTATCCCTACCTTGGGCCCAGGGGCACAGCTCATAACGGGGGCATCCCCCAGGCTGTCCCTCTTGACCACCACCTGGCACGGGCTGCCTACCAGATCCATCTCAGCCTAGAACGTGGCTTTGCTGGCCTGGCAGTGCTGGACTGGGAAGAGTGGTGTCCACTCTGGGCCGGGAACTGGGGCCGCCGCCGAGCCTACCAGGAAGCTTCATGGGCTTGGGCACAGCGGATATTCCCCCACCTGAACCCCCAGGAGCAGCTCCACAAGGCCCGTGCTGGCTTTGAACAGGCAGCCCGTGCCCTGATGGAGGACACACTACGGCTAGGCCAGGCACTGAAGCCCCATGGGTTCTGGGGCTTCTATCGCTTCCCAGCCTGTGGCAATGGCTGGCATGGTACAGCTTTCAATTACACAGGCCACTGCCACCCAGCCACTCTAGCCCGAAACACACAACTGCATTGGCTCTGGGCTGCCTCCAGCGCCCTCTTCCCCAGCATTTACCTCCCACCCAAGCTGCCACCTATTCACCACCAGGCATTTGTCCGATACCGCCTGGAAGAAGCCTTCCGTGTGGCCCTTGTTGGGCACCCACATCCCCTGCCTGTCCTGGCCTATGCCCGCCTTACATACCGGCATTCTGGGAGGTTCCTGTCCCAGGTGAGCGAAAATTGAGATCTAGGGGTCTGAGTGGGGAGTCATGGTCCTGTCCTAGGAAGATCTGAAGAGAAGACCTTGCCCAGGGGAATTTGATGGGGAGACCCTGATCTAGTTCTGAGTGGGGAGGTACTATCCTGGAGCATCTGAAAAGGAAGTATGGCTCTGCCTTGGAAAATCTTGAGGGGGAAGGCAAGGCCAACGTTTGGAGCCCTGGTCTGAGGGGAGACATTTTCTGAGTGGAGGACCCAAGAAGCCACTCAGAGGCTCAGTGCCAAGTAACCTTACTCTAGAAGTGGAATCAGATCATGGTAATGAGCCAGAAAAGTTTCTTGAAGGTAGAGGTAGGCCCAGATGGATCTGACCAGCCCAGCCCTGGCTTAGCAGTTCTTTGCTTCCAGGATGACCTCGTGCAGACCATTGGTGTGACCGCAGCACTAGGGGCAGCCGGCGTGGTGCTCTGGGGGGACCTGAGCTTCTCCAGCTCTGAGGTGATCATTGCCCCTCCAGCCTGCCGTACAGCCCATCCTGGGATCCCAGGGTTCGGGGGAGAGACCATGTCAGAGCCATGAAGCAGGAACATTGATACATACTTCCCCTCTCCACAGGAGAAGTGCTGGCATCTCCATGACTACCTAGTGGGCACCCTGGGTCCCTATGTAATCAATGTGACCAGGGCAGCCATAACCTGCAGTCACCAGCGGTGCCATGGCCATGGGCGTTGTGCCCGCCAAGATGGAGGACAGCTGGAAGCCTTTCTGCATCTGCAGCCAGATGGCAGCCCTGGAGCTTGGGAGTCCTTTAGCTGCCGTTGTTACCCGGGCTGGGCTGGCCCTACCTGCCAGGAGCCTAGACCTGAGCCTAGGCCTGAAGAAGCAACATAAAACCAGAGGTTACCTGCCCCTGACTCTCTTGTCCCTGCTGCCATTTTTCCAGTCTTGGAGGACAGCTCTGTCCCACTCTTGTTCTATTCAGTTTAGAGTCAGTCCTCCCATACACACCCTCCCTTCCCATGGGATACCTGGGGAGTGGAAGGGGCCAGGAAAAAAATGTTGACAGACAAACAGACAAAAACGTTTATTTTGTTTACACTATTTTAAAACCAAAGGTCCTCTGAGGTCACTTGATCCCTCCTGATAAGCAGCCCCAGGGAAAGTCAGAGTTCCAGATGGTTAGAGTTGCCAGCTCGGGGCTCTGTTCCTACTACTCCTCAATGGGTCCATGGAAAGGTCACAGGAGACCCATCCAGAGACAGGTGGGCTCCAAGATCTTGGCTAAGGTCTGTAAGTGCTATTATTTGTCCTCTGCTTCAGCATAAAGTCACTTTTTCTTTCACCGCCTAAGGTTTATTCACCAAGTTCCACTAAACCCCCAAGCTCTTCCTGTCGCCGAGTGTCCGTCCGCAAGTGCCCAGAAACGCTGGCCCTGCCTGACGTACTAGGCTGCTCCAAAGAGGCAGCTTCAGTGTTAACAACTGTGCATGCATGCACGTGGGCGCGCGGGGGGCGGTGTACACAGGGCATTGTGGGTGCATAGTTCAGCTAGAGCGTCGTGGGTTTACGGGTCTCAGGAATAGACTACAATTCCCGAGGTGCTCTGCGCCTAGCCTGCGGGCGGTCATCTGGGCGCGCAGTCCCCTGGGACTAGTAGTTTCGGCCGCGCGCATGTGGTCCCGGAACCCAATGGCCAAGAACTCGCCTTCCCGGCCACCCGTTTAGCAGGGCGGGGCGCAGCGACTCGTTTGGCAGGGCGGGGCGCCTCGCGAAGATGGTGTCGCGTGCGGCGTGTGGCTCCCGTCGTCTGCCCAATTCTCAGCTTAGCCCACCAGCCGGTGTCTCGCCGGTCTGGAGCCCCCGCCCGCCGGGCCCCTGACCCTGAGCCTTCTGCGCGCCCGCGCTCCTGATTCCCGGCATGCCCCGCGCCCGTAAGGGCAGCGCACCCCGCAAGGGTGGCCAGCGCCGCGGAGCCGGTAAGTGGGGAGCTACTGATGAACGGCGAGCGGGGGTCCTGCGTGGCTTGCCCGTCGGTGTTCCCGATGGCTCCCGAACGGAGACTCCTGCGTCGACCAACCTGGCGCTGCCTCCCGCAACTCTCCCGCGGCCAGCACGTGCCCCAGGAGGCAGCGGCCACGTGTGCGCCCAACTCAATTTGGGCGCTGCTTGCTGCTCAGGAACCCACGCTACCGGGCCTAAACTGGTCGGTGCCTCTCGGCCTCAGTTTCTCCATTGCGGATCCAGCCCAGTTACCTGCTATGATAGACAAGCTCGCCAGACAGCAGGAAGCCTGCCGCCTCGCTAATCCCTGCTCTTTTACTGGACTGGACTAGGAAGTTGGTGGGAGGGCTACTCTGACGGAGAGTACTGAGGTAGGGGGCGGACTGGCGGAGGGGTGGGGGGCGGTGGGGACGTTGCAGGATTCTGGCCTTGGTGGACCTGGCCCGAGAGGGTTAGGGAGTGCCCTTGAGCCTGCGGCAGTCCTGAGACTTATCAGCTTTGAACAGAAGTGTGTCTTGCTTCAGTAAACACATATGTTTACTCTGCAGGAATGGGGTGCCTGCTAGGCACAGCTTAGACCACCCTAATGGGACTTGGGTGTGGGGACATCTAAGAGGGTAGCAACATTACAGAAGGACTGGTGTTGGGGGACAAGTTCATTTAAATGGTGTCAGCCCCAGACTTAAGAACCAAGGAATCCTTGAGGGGCTTCTAGGTGAATCCTGAAGAGGTGAAGAAGAGAGCACTGTGCAGAGGAAATAATTTGTGCAAAGGCCTGGCATCTAGAGAGGGAACAAATGAGGGAGGCTAGGCTGCTTTGGCTGGTCAGGGTAGTAAGAGAGGTGGTGAGCAGAGGACTGCATGCGTGCTGCACTTTGTCCAGCAGGTACATGGCGTATGTCGTTCTGAGAAGTAGGACCAGTCTGGTGACCAGAACCCATCTGGGACTCTGCTGCAGGAGCTGCCCTTGCCAAAGTCAGCCCCTGGCCCTGGGCAGAACCCACACACAGGAGCATTCCAGCTCTGCTGACCCTGACATTCTCCTGTGTTTACCTATTTTTAGGGACTCGTGTGGTCAGGGGTCACTCCACTCTCTGCATTTCCCGAGGTCAGGAGGAGCCTGTATGTCCATCCACCGAGGGCTGAAGGCCTGGGATAGTCCAGGGGGAGCTCAGAAGACAGTATGCTTGAAGCCTGGGGCACCCAGCCATATCCACTAGCAGCTGGGCTTCTGCCCCAAGGCAGATGGGTGGTTGTGGGCCCAAAGAAGAGCCTTAACTAGTTGTTTGTTCAGTCATTGTCTTCATTTGCTGTACTAGATGAGGTGTTTTAGCATGTCTGTTTTGCAGATGAAAAAAGGCATTGGGGGTGCCTGGGTGGCTCACCCATTTAGGGTTAAGCCTCTGACTTTTTGTTTGGGTCATGATCTCATGGTTCAGGAGTTCAAGCCCCACCTCGGGCTCTGTGCTGACAGCTTGGAGCCTGGACCCTGCTTCAGATTCTGTGCTTCCCTGTCTCACTGCCCCTACCCTGCTCTCTCTCTCTCGCTCTCTCTCTCGCTCTCTCTCTCTCTCAACAATAAATAAACATTAAAAAAAAAAAATTAAGGCGTTGAAGTCTAGGCACTTGACCTGGTTACACTCTTTTCACGATATGGAGCTGGAATTTGAACCCTGTGTCTGTCTGTATATGTTCTGTATATACAGATTCAATAATCGAAGCCCCTTAGTTTTGTCCTGGCCATTTTTAGGCATAATCTGGGCTGGTGGCTGAGCTCCCCCAGGATTTGCCTAGATATGTCCCCACTCCAGGTGGGGCCTGTGCAGCCCCTTCTGCCTCTACCAGGACCTCAGTCTCCTTCTTAAAGCAGGCTCTAGTCTCAGGGAGGCTGTACTCATGAAGCCTGCCAGGTTTTCATAGGCTGGGCCTGGGAATGTTCTCCAGTTGATAGACCTCACTCCCTTTCTCCTCTTTCCTGGCTCAGCATCTCCTGCATCAGTCCCTGTGTGTACCACTTCAGCCTCCCATTTTCTCATCTCTGAGAGGAGGCAGGACTCTATTCTTGGGGGGTCATGAGGCCAGGTGAGGTACCCCCGGCCATCAGACATCAGTAAGGGCGGGCCAAGTGCTATGTTCCACCCTCCCCAGGTGCCCGGAGCAGAACCCAAGCTGACTCAGGTTCCAGTGAGGATGAGGCAGTCAGTGAGGCCCGCAGCACCACCAGTGAATGCCCCAGCCTTCTTAGCACTGCAGCAGAGGACAGCCTTGGTGAGAGTGGGTGGGAGTTTGGCAGGGACTCTGGGGATTCCCTGGGGTAAAGCAAGACGCAGGGCTGACCAGCTGGCCTTGCAGGGGGGGATGCCGTGGATGAGCAGGGCCAGCAGGAAGACCTTGAGGAGAAGCTGAAGGAGTATGTGGACTGCCTCACAGACAAGAGGTACCTCTGACTGCCAGCCAACCCCTATACCCCTGTCCCTGCTCAGCCCATGCCAAGTATGACCCAGTAGGGCTGGTGCACAAGGTCCCCTTTCTTCATTCCTCAGTGCCAAGACCCGCCAGGGTGCTCTCGAGAGCCTTCGCCTGGCCCTGGCATCCCGCTTACTCCCTGACTTCTTGCTGGAGCGCCGCCTCACACTGGCTGATGCCTTGGAAAAGTGCCTCAAGAAAGGTTGGGCCCGGGGGCTCACGGGAGACATGAATTGGCTGGGTACTGACCCTTGCTGCATGGGCTGACTGGAAAGCCTTCCTACAGGGAAGGGGGAGGAACAGGCCCTAGCCGCTGCCGTGCTAGGCCTGCTCTGTGTGCAGCTGGGCCCTGGACCCAAGGGCGAGGAGCTATTTCACAGCCTACAGCCCCTCCTGGTCTCTGTGCTCAGTGATGGCACAGCTTGTCCTGCTGCTCGGCTTCACGTGAGTGTTCTCTGCTCTGTGACACCCTTCCCTCCCCTAATCCCTAAGGGGAGAGGTGGGTTCCACCTGCTTTCAGGCTCCTTTACTCTGAGGGTGAGCCCTGTGGCTGGGAACCCAGGCTCACTCTCTAACCACAGCGTGGCTTTGCCCTCCTTCCAACAGTGTGCTTCTGCTCTTGGTTTGGGGTGCTATGTGGCTGCTGCCGATGTCCAGGTAAGTGACCTTTGGGCATGGCTAATAGAGTACCTAGGCCCTGGCTCTGCCCCTGAGCCACTCCCACTGCCTCCCTGTGTCCCTAGGACCTGGTCTCTTGCCTCAACTGCTTGGAAGGTGTTTTCAGCCGGTCCTGTGGAATGGGTGGCTCCACAGCCCCTGTGGTCCCTGCCAGCCTGCATGGCCTGCTCTGTGCTGCCCTGCAGGCCTGGGCATTGCTACTCACCGTCTGCCCTAGCACCCATATCAGCCACATCCTGGACAGGTAAGAGCAACTGCCTGCTGTGAGTGGAAGGGGAAAGGTGAGGCCCCCCCAACCCACACGTAGCTCAGCCTGCCCCTTCCTCAGGCAGCTGCCCCGGCTGCCCCAGCTCTTGTCCAGCGAAAGTGTGAACCTGCGAATCGCTGCCGGCGAGACCATCGCACTGCTCTTTGAGCTGGCCCGGGACCTTGAGGTGTGAGAGAGGGGTGAGGGGAAGGGAGGGGGCCTGCTGACTCCACCTGCCCATCCTCGGCTGAATGCAGGGGACACCACAGAAAAAGCAGGACAGCCTTAGGTCCTTATGGAGGGGAGGTAGCCCTAACACAGACTGAGATGCCAGGTGCCACGGTGGTGGCAGGGGTGTCTGGCCCAGGCAGGGACCAGGAGGGAATTCAAAGGGGAGAGGCAGAGAAGAAAACCACTTCTTCCGAGATAGGAAGGGTTTGCGCAACCCCAAGTTGAGAGCCAGCAGAGCGCGGGCTTCTGCTCACACGCCCTCTATTGCTCCCACCACAGGAGGATTTTATTTACGAGGACATGGAGGCCCTCTGCAATGCCCTGCGAACCCTGGCCACCGACAGCAACAAGTACCGTGCCAAGGCTGACCGCCGGCGTCAGCGCTCTACTTTCCGCGCTGTGCTGCACTTTGTTGAGGTGCGTGTGAGAACGTGTGTCCTAGTGAGAGTGCATCCCCAGGCACAGCCACCAAGCCCTGTTCTGCGGGTCCCTCTACTCTGCAGGGCGGTGAGTGTGAGGAAGAGTCGGTCCGCTTCGGGCTTGAGGTGCTCTATGTGGACAGCTGGGCTCGGCGCCGCATCTATGCTGCCTTCAAGGATGTGCTGGGATCGGGCATGCACCACCATCTCCAGGTGGGGAAGTAGACAGGGAGGGGACACCCAGCTTGGCTGTTTTGGACCAGCTTGAGCTCACTGCCCTGTTTGCCCCCAGAACAACGAGCTACTCCGTGATATCTTTGGCCTGGGTCCTGTCCTGGTGCTGGATACCACTGCCCTGAAGGCCTGCAAGATTTCACGTTTTGAGAAGGTTTGCACCCTTGGGCATGTTTATCTTCCCTCCATTCCCACGGCCTGGAGGCCTGGAGCTCTGCAGGGGCTAGAGGAAAAGCCCTGGGCCTCCCCTTCCCTAGCTCACCATATCATCACTCTCTGCCCCCACTCCAGCACCTATACAACGCCGCTGCCTTCAAAGCCCGGACCAAGGCACGCAGCCGTGTGCGAGACAAGCGGGCAGACATCCTGTGAGGTGGGGCCAGCTGAAGAGGAGACTGTCCACACTCGTGCCTGTGTTTTTAACAGAAGACACTGCAACAACTGGTTGTTCCTGCCAGGAATTGTGGCTTTATTTTTTTAATGACAAAACCAAAAACAGACAGGGGTGGTGGCTGGAGGCCAGGGCACTTGGTATCCTGGCCCCTTGCCTCAGCACAGCCCTGTGCTTCTCTCTGCCCTGTCTCAGGCCAGGCCAGATGTGTGCTTGTCCCAGGGCTGTGGGGCAGGCAGGAGGAGGGATGTGCCTTTCTCTCCTTTCTCAGGCCCTGCTCCCCTGGGGTGACCTACTTCCTTGAGGGGAATGGCATCTGGACAAATGCCACCAAAACCTGTGGGGAGGCCAGGCTACCTGGAATGGATCTATATGCTGATTTTTAAAGATTATTAGAGGTAATTAAACTGAATGCTCAGCCATCTGTGGCCCTTAGCTCCTGGATGTTTCTGCCTGCCCTGCCATTCACCACCACACTGGGTCTCCCCCATCTCCATCTCACCTTTGACCTCCAAGACCAGCTCCTCAGGTGGCCCTCCTCCCCATACTCAGCTCTGCCTGCTTGAGCACTGAGGCTGGACCCCCGCTGGGAGGCCTGGCAAGGTTTGGGCAGCTGGGGGGGGGGGGGGGGGCAGCTATTTCTAGACTCTGAACCTATCTGGAAGCCAGAGGCTGCTGACAGGCCACAGAAGGAGCCAGGAGGTTGGTATCCCTTCCTCTGACCTTGGGCCACCCAAAGCAGGACCTTGGCACCAGAAAACTTGGCTAGGCCTGGCTTGAAGACAGGAGAGGCAGGTAGCTGTGGGGTCAGGTTAGACTCTTGTACAAAAACCTCACCGGGGAAGTAGGGTGGGACAATGGGTCAGGAGAAACCTGCCAATGGCGACTTTATTCCCCACCCACACACACACCCAAGCCCCAGGTCCAAGTGGTATCTCAGCTGGGTGCTTGGGCCTCACTGGAGTTGAGCCTCCGCAGCTGGCTGAGGCTGGCAAGCCGGAGTCTGAGCAGCGTCTCCTCCTGTGTGCGCAGTGTGTGCGCCAGCATGCGGAGGGATTCACTCTGCAGCACTGTGGACAGGCAGGCGGGAACGGGGGGGGGGGGGTATCAGACCACGTGCCACCCCACAACTCCCCACCTCACTGGCTCGGCCTCTGCAGCTGTTTCCAGCCACGCAGAAAAGCCTTGCAGTCCCAGTTACTCGCTCTCAGTTCCCACTGGCTTTCCGCACCGTCCAACCATACCGCTCAGGTAGACAGCCAGGATGGCAAGTGCCAGGCAGGTGAACACCAGCAATGCGAGCAGCAGGAAGCCCCTGCTGTGCACAGGGCTGCAGCCAGCCTGGGCACACAGCGACGGTGGCAAGATACCCAGCAGCTCGTCCCATGGCTGCACCTCCTCAGTCAGGTAGGGGCGCAGCGAACCTGCAGGGCAAATGGGGCATCGGGAAGGTAGGGGTTGTGCCTGCTCTCCTCCCCTCTCCCAGCATGTCAGTCCCCTGCCCTATGCCCCTCACCTCCACTGTGTAGGTCGCTGATGGACTCCACCTGGTGCAGGCGCACCTCCTGTATGTGGTTGGGGGCCAGTGGCGCCCTGCTCCTCGTGCTCGGTGTTAGTGCCAAGGTGTCTGCTGGGACAGTGCAGGGCTGGTTCAGCCAGCAGGTCACGCCTCCCTTTTAAGGTGGCTTCATGCGGCAGCCGCGGCTCAGAAAAGATGGGACAGGACAAAGGGACACTGGCTCCTAGTGCCCTAAAACCAGCTCAGGAACGACACTTGATTCGGAACCAGGATGACCCCAGAACTCTGTGGGCCTGTTAACACCTACAGTAGTAGCAGGAGGTGCATTTGACCTGCTCACTTTTGTTTCCTTACAAGCACCTCAACGACTTTCAGGCATTCCTCTGCCTGTTCATTTCTAGAGAAGAGTTTGTCAGCTTTGAAGGACTAACCCCACAGTGCGTGAAATTCATTCCTGCCTCTTCTGCTATCACTTTTCCCTGCAGACCCTGTGGGTTGGCCATTGGGCCAGACCCAGTGCCTGGTACCTCCACATCTCCATCCTAGCTGGGTGGTGCTTGTGCTTTGTGGCCTTGGCTCTGCTTTAACATATTCAGCCTGATCCTGCTGTACTTCTGTGAACCCTGTTTTCACTCAACATATGACATACCTTTGTTATGAAGCTGTTCTACATGCTTCTGAGGTCCCCTTTGAGGCTGCCTGGGCATTTAGGTTGTTTCCAGTTCCCTTTGGAAGTAACTCCCAGGAAGGACATGCATCATTGAGTATGAAGGTTTTTCCCAATTTCCTAATTGTTAATAAGGACGGATTCCCAGAAGCAAAATTATTGGCTTAAAGAGCAGGGACTTTTTCTTTAAGCCATTATTAAACTGTCCTCCAGAATGACTATCCACAGCCCCCAAAAGGGTACAACATCGCCACCATTAGGCATTTTCAATGAAAAATTTATATACACACGTGTACGCATGTTTGCCAGTTGGGAGATGAGAAAAGGCTTTTCTTGACCTATTTCGGTCTCTTTGCCTGAGGGCCTGATGAATGCGTGTGGCTTCCTAGTTATCCATTCACAGCCTCTGCCCATTTAGTCACTGGGACCTCTGTACTTTTCTTGTGATCTTACTATTTTTGTACTCCTCAAAAGTATTTATTTTGTGATTTCTAAAAAAAGTACTTTTTTTTTTTTTTTTTACTTCCTTGACTTTTTATTTTATTTATTTATTTTTTAATCTTGGCTCCTTAAACCTCCAGATACCCAGCTGGCTGCTAGGTAACAGTATGGGGCATTGATAGGGGCAAAGGTGATTGGACTATCACTTTCACAACAATAACTCAACCTTCATGATTTGCTTGAAACTGGCCCTTGAAATGCTCCAAAGTGAAACAAGATGCTGGCAGTCATTGTTTGGGTGATAGGTCAGGGGTCATGTTAAATTCCTCTGCACTTGGCTCTGCTTTCCCAACACTTTTTTTTTTTTAATGTTTATTTATTTTGAGAGAGAGCAAGCTTGCCGGCTTGGGAGTTGGGGAGGGGCAAAGAGAGAGAGAGAGAGAATCCCAAGCAGCCTCCACTGGTGCTGTCAGTGCAGAGTCCAGTGTGGGGCTTGAACTCACGAATGGTGAGATTACGACCTGAGCCAAAATCAAGAGTTGGCCACTTAACCGACTGAACCACCCAGGTGCCCCTCCCTACACTTTATAAATTGAACTCAGATTCTGTTCATCACCAGGAAAATCGTGGTAAACATCATTGTTAGGGCCTCAAAAGGAGGCAAACATCCTCCACCACTAGTGGGGGCTGGGGCCCTCCCATCCAGTTGAAATGTTGAAAATGTGACAAGAGGGTTGACCAGCTAGACCTGCTGGAGCAGTGAAGCAGCTGGTCATCCCTGCTGTGGCCCCTGTGAACCTCTGTACTTCTTGCATACAGTGGGGTAGGTAGGTGATTGGCCACCAAAGTCTTAACTAGCTGTCAGTCTGGCCAGGCCAAAGGATCCCAACTGGCTAACAGTTGGGTCCAGTTAGGCCCAAGTTGGAGGTGACCAGAGATCTATCCACTCCCGGTCCCTGGGCTGCATGCCCAAATGCTTCCTAGGACCACTGCCCGCCCCCAATCCCAGCTTCCTCCCTGAATGAAGAGCCGAACTGGCCTGGCGGGCCACCTACTCAGCCCATACCCACTTGGGCACAGCCTATAGCTGACTACCCCCAAGCGAGTAGCTCCCCCCAATCCCTCCCTGCTGTCCCTAGCAGGGGAAACAGGCAGGGCCTAAGGGGAGGTGGGGTTCCAGACATAGCCCTTTCTCCATGCACAGGGGGCAGTTTCCCTTAATCTATGGCATGGTGATTGATGACTAGTTAAGGAAGTGAGGTCAGTGGGACAGAGTAGGTTTGCTCTGTGGTTCACAGGGTCACAGGACTGGGGCCTTGCCCTCCCCCACAGTCATCTCCTACCTTCTTGGGTGTCCTCAGGCATGGTGGGTGGTGGGCAGCTGGGGGGCTGATAATAGCACTCAGTATGAGGACAGGATGGAAGCAGCAGCGGCTCCTCAGAGCCTGGGGAAGGCAGGCCACCTCCCAGCCTGGGCCTAAAATAGGCCTGAGCTCAGCCCACTGGGCTATATTTAGAGGGGGCAGCTCTCAGCCATGGGAAGTTGTGGAGTGACCCACATGGGCCAGCTAGCTGGTGATGGAGCCCAGACAAGAGCACACCTCCACTAATACAAATGCCCAGGGTCTTTCCTGGGGAACTCTACCACTCCCATACACGCACAGGCCTTGGTGTCTTTATCCAGGCAAGCTGCCTCATGCTCACCTCCAGCAATGCCCCACATGGCAGCCAAGGTATGTAAGGGAGCCCTGTGCCTCTACCCACAAAGACCCCGACCCAAAGTTGGGTCATCTCTTCTCCAAGCACACGGACAAGAACCTACCCCTGTGTGACCTGCTGGCACCAGGGATTGGGGTGATGGACAGCTTGAGTGCATTGCAATGAGGGCTCTGAGAATCCCCAAAGAGGGCAGAGACACACCTATAAAGGTAGGCACTCATGTTGGTCAGTGGGCAAACTTAGGCTGAAGATTGGTATTTCTGTTAATAAGCCTACAACCTTGGTTAACGGATTGCCTGCTCTCTGACCTCCATTTTCTCATTTGTAAAACAGAAAGGACAATTATGGTTCCTCCCTGGCGCAGGACACGTGAAAATGGAATGCAGCTGCATGTCTGCAGTTTACCTCCTCCCTCCTCTCTCCATACAAGTCATACCATGTTGTGTGAGGAGGCATGGTACCACTCACCCCTGAAGGGAGGAAGTGGCCAGGCTGAGGGCCCACCCTTTGCTGTTGGACCCCTGTGACCCTTCTCCCCAACTGGGAGGAAGTAAGACGGTGAGAATCCTCCCCCTAAAACATCCCAAATCCATCACTCCACTGTATCACACTGGCCTCCTTGATGTTCCTCACACACAGCAACCTTGTTTCCACCTCAGGACCTTTGCACTAGCTGTTGCCTCCTGGAACACTCCACCCCTTAGATACTCCCATGACTGGCTCCTTGTTGTTTAGCTCAAATGTCACCCCCTCAGTGATGCTTTCTCACATTGTTTTCCATATCTCCAAATTTCATTTTCTTCATAGCACTCATCCAAGAAATCATATTCAGAACATACTGTACAGGTCAGTAGGGCCCCAAAGGCCCCACAGAATCTACTCAGAAACTACACAGAAACTGCCTTTAATCCTCATCACAGCATCCTTTTCAGAAACTGAGGCCCTAAGACTGCTAGGAAGTTGCCCAAGGCCGCACAGCAAGACCTAGTACCAGCGGTTGTCAGCTGGGGCCATTCCAGCTCCGGCTCATAATGTGTTTATTGCATTAGTACAGTCGGCCTGTCCCACTCCCGCCCCACCAGTTCAGCCTGTTCACAGCTTTCTGCTCATTCTCCAAGGAGGAGGTCTTTATCCCGGGGTGGGCACTCCGGGCACCTCCTCTGCCCAGGTCGTTGCTCTGGAGCCTTGCTTATCTCCCTCCTCCCGACCAGCCGGCCCCTGTGCCCCGCCTGGGCCGTCCCTCCCAGGGCTACATTCAAGGGTTATCCTCTGTTAATAAATAAGCCGGGGAGGCTGCCCCTCAGCCAGGGCCTGTAGGTCGGTGTCTCCATCAACCAGGGACCAATGTGCCAGGCCCCCTAGCTGTGCGTCCTCCACGGTCTGTCCTCCCCCTGTCCTGCCTGTAGCCTCCTTCCCTGTACCCGGCGTGGACTGCCGAATCACCAGTGCGCTGCGCTGCGCGGCCCCCGCTCAGCACGCGGCTCTGGGGCGTGCCTTCGCCGGTTTCGGCCCTTCCTCCGTGACTCTGGAGGCGGTGGGCGCGACTCAGGCTGCAGACGACACATTCGCAGGGAACTCGCGCCACCGCCGCCCGGCTCCACCAGCTGCAGGAAGTCCCGGTACCAGAGCCTGGGGCCTGGAGGGGCTACGGGCACAGCCTCCTCGGTCCGGGCCAGCCTTTCGGCCTGCGCAGCACTCAGCACGTGTAGCACCAGGCGACGCAGCGACTGCGAAAAGCCCTGCTCCACAGCTGTGCATTGGTACACGCCAGAATCCCCGCGCCTCAGTCCGCGCAGCAGCAGTCCCCCCGTAAGGCGCTCCGCGCGCTCCTCCATAGCTACCTGCAGGCGGGGCCAGTGGGAGGCAAAGGCATCGGTGTCAGGAACAAGGAAACCCGGCTCCCAGGTCGGGCCAGGAGAGGTAGAGGGTCAACGGTGGCCAAGCATGAGCAGGTAAGGGACTCTCGCAGGTGTACCTTTGAAGGTTGGGTGCACTGGGACCAGTGGTCTAAAAGCGGAAACACTTACGGGACCGGACGAAACCGGACGGGACTGGACTGGAGGGGGGGGGGGGGGGGGGTTACCTGAACATGGGGGCGGGGCGGGGGCCTCAGTGGGCGGGGCGAGGGCGGGGCTCCTCTCGGATGGGGGAGGGGGGTGTCAGGAGTCTAGTTAGATGGAATGGGTCCTCACCAGAATGTGGAGTTCAGGTAAGGGACCAAACTGGACGTAAGGGGTATTGCTGGACAGAGTCTCACTGGGCGGGGTCGGACCTAGTCTAGAAGTGGGAACCACACTGGCTAGGGCGGGGCTCTCCTGGATGTAGGGGGCGGGACAAGGGCTTGTTTGGGAAGGGAGGGCGTGAGGCTCACCTGGGTGTGGGTCGCCTCCCCTGCGCGTTGGAAGGTCCATTCCACGCGCGCCTGCAGCGAGCGGGGCTCACACTCCAGGAAGGCGCTTCCGCCCTCCACACCGAACACCTTCCGCTCCAGCAGTGCGGGATGAGAGGAGTCTGGGGAGGGCAAAGGAATGTCAGATTCAGGTAGGGCAGGGTGGGGCGTCTTCAAAGGCCCAAAAGTGGGGCAGCTGGGGCACTCACCGCCGGAGCACAGCGTGCTGGGGTCGCCATTCCTCACGTCTTGCCGCCGGAACCGCCTGCAGGGTGGGGGTTGCATTGGTACATTAGAGCCTCCGTGAGTCCTTCTTCATTTAGCCAGGTGCTGCAAATGATTCCAGGTGGCCCGCCCCCAACCCTGCCCACCTTTTAGCGCTGGGCTGAAAGCGCGTGCACGCGGCCCCGTCCCAGGCGCAGTAAGGGTCTCGCGCAAGGCAGCATTCCGCACAGGCGCGGCCGTGGGCAGCACAGAGGTGCAACGGGATCTGGGCGACCGCGCTCCGCGAAGCTATATACAGCTGGTGCTAGGGGGCACGAGGGGCTCCGGGCTGACCGAAGGCAGCCCTGTGCCCGCCTCCCATTGGTCAGGGATCCCTCACCCCACTTGACACTGATCAGGGTCTCAGGTCACGCAGTCTAGCAAAGGCAGAACCTATACTCAAACCCAGTGCTTCAAACTACCAAGGGAGGCGTGGGGGTAGGGGTGCCCGGGGAACACACTGGGTCCCTTCTGCTCCCAAGCCTTTTGGTCACTTACCCTCTTGGAAGAGATTTGCATGCTGGTGATAGCAGATGAATCCTGAGAGGAGGAGGAGCGAGCGCTGGGATCAGAGATCAATGGGGTAGGGTTCCTCTAGGAGGAGGGGGCTAGGCCTCACCTCAAAAACATGCAGCTCCTCCAAGAGCAGCCCCTCCCCGTTAGGCTGGCTGCCCTTGGGGATGGAGATCACCTTCAGCACTGTGCCAGCGTCTGCAGGGATGAGGAATGAGTGATTCCTTGTGTTTCCTGGCAGCTAGGGCTGGGGATCTCCTCACTTCTGAGGCCTTTACCCTTAGCATGGTTGGATAGGTGAAGAATGTGGGTTGGAACAATCAGACCAGCATCCAGAAGGAGATGAGAGCACAACCCAGGCAAAGATGTGAAGATGGGACTGGGCAGGGGCAGCTTCTGCTGACAGGTGGAAGAGAGTCTGGACAGAGTTTTATGGGTAGTCATGGCAGGACACTGACCTGTGCCAATGAAGAGGACGTCGTAGTGTCCGTCAGCAGCTGCTACACGGTCTGCAGTGATCTGGGTGAAGGTGTACCCGGCATCCACTTGTATGAAGAGAGGGCGACCACCCATGGGCAGGACCGAATTGTACATGAGGGGGTGGTTCCGGGCAAATTGAATGACGTCATCAGGAAAGTCCTTGGTAGAACTGAAGGTGCCAAAGGTCTTGCTGGGACACTGGGCAGGTGAGGAGGAGGCACGACAGGGATGTGGGTACGAGGACCTGGTGGGTCCACAAGAGACCTCCAGGTACCCGAGTATAGGGGAGTGCTAATGGACAGAGGTCTGCCCTGAGAATCTGAAGAGAGAAGACCCAGCCTTGCCCTTGGGACTCTTAGGGGGAAATATGCCCTTCCTCTGAGGAGCCCTGTCTGACGAAGGTGATGTTTTCCCACCCATAACGTAAGGAAAAAAAACACATTCACCAAGAAGATCCCAGGCCAAGTTTTCCACCCCTGAGACTTTAAGTGGGTTGTGGTGGGACTCCTGGGGCTACGCACCATGCCAGGCCGGGGGTAGGGGACACGGCCCTGGTAGGACACCCACTGGTGCATGGGCCCTTCCTTGTGTGCAAAGGGCCCCAGGAAGGCCCGGCGCACGTCGTTCATGCTGTACACACACACTGCAGAGCCCTGGAAGATGGTGCTGCAGGCGAAGACATGAGCAGACTGAGGGGCCCAGCAGAGCCCGTTGGGCCCTGCCCTCTACCTCCTGCCCCTCACCTCGATGTGGAGAAGACAGCGTAGAGCAGTGGGCTCCAGCGGTCCCTCAAGGACAGCAGGAACATGTCCTCTGTGGGGAAGAAGCCTAGTTGGGGGAGGGCACACAGCCCTCTGGGTAGCCCGGCTCCTGGGTCTGGCCCCCTGCACTCCCTCTCTCCAACCCCATCCTCTGCTCCTGGCACTCACGGAGGTGGTCGAAGTGTGTGTCACCCTCGACACCTGGCACTGAGCACACCAGACGCGCCTTCAGGAACGTGGTCCACTTGTTGACAAGGCTTCGCTGGCCTCCCACGTCATTCTGCAGGGTCAATCAGCAGGGATGAGGGGGAGGCCCAGACAGGCAAAAGGGCAGGGATGTAGTCATCGGATGTGGCCCAAGGACTCCTCACCCGACAGATCTGGCCAACCCGGGACACAGTCTGGCGTCCCAGTGATGGCGAAGCCTCCACTGCCGACTCACGGAAGAAGAAGTAGATCTTGTCATCATCAGGATTCTCGCTCTCTGGGATCCAAAAGACCTTGACGAACTTGGGCTCTAGCAGCAGGAGGAGTGGGGTCAGAAAGGTCCTGGCCCTGCCACTCATGAGACCCACATGCTCCCTCTCCTTTCTCTGGTGCCCCCAGAAGCCCACGGGGCAGCATCTGACCACCCGGTCTCCAGGTAGGATGGCACTCTAAGGGGACAACATTCAGAGGATCAGGGCCTGTGAGTCAAGAAGTAACCACAAGAGGGCAGCAGAGACCAAGACTACCTAGACACACAGGCCTCTCCCCTCGGCCCCTGACAGTTCCCCAGGCCCTTGGTCCAGAAAGGAGGGAGATGGGATATTGGGGTTTTACCTTCACTCATGAATCTTCCTCTTGAGCAGGAAGCAGATTCCCCGTTACTGCTGTGAATACTCTGCTGGGTCCCCTCACTCTTAGAACAAATGACCCTGACCTCTGACAATGCAGACCCCTCATCCTTTCTCTTTTCATGAGTCTGTTCCTTGGCTTGTTCCTGCCCCGGAGCCTTTGCACTAGCTGTTCTCTTTACCTGGAATGCTCTTCCCTCAATCCTGCTGTGTTTTGGGAATTAGCTCTCCCCTGTCCTCAGCAGAGTGGCTTCCTGTCTCCAGTTCTCTTACCACCTGGTCTCCTTTTCCCTTTCTGTCTGTTCACTCACTGGTCTCATTGCCATTGGAACCATCTTATTATGTACCTGTTCTGAGGTCTGTGACCTCAACGAGGGCATGGGCCACACAGGTCTTGTCTGCCCTGCAGCCCCAGGCCCTAGCACAGGGCTTGATGCGTGGTGGGTACTTGGCGAGACCTGGCTGCACCCACTGCTCACTTCCTTTATGGGTCTTACTAGGCACCCACCCTGTTGGGGATGAGAGCCCCCTCCCAATAGCTCCACCAGCCTTTCACCGTTGAGCCAGCGAGAATCGTGTGGTTCTGTTCGCAGACTTGGACGCTGGCCCAGGCTGCGGAAGATGGTGAAGTCCCGGCCCATGAGGTCTGCGGCCACCCCTGAGTACAGTTCTTTCCCTGCAGATAGGGCAAGGGCTGCTTAGCCAATCTGAAGGCTCTCTGTGGGGAGAGAGAGCCCAAGAGCTCTTAAGGAGTCAGTGATGCCCTGGGGGCTCTCAGGGGCTCTCAGGAGGGTCTAGAGTCTCTGCAGGGCTCTAGCCATTGGACTCACCCACCAGCACGGAGGCAGCCCGATGCCTGGGGTCATAAGGACTCTTGCCCTTGCCGTCCTCCAGCCTTCGAAGGTCTAGCCGGAGCGTGGGCTCCTGGGAGGCAGGGGGCAGTTGTTACTTCCAGGCCCTTCTTTACCTCCCAACCTCCCTCTCTGCCTAGATCTGGCCTTACCTCCAGCCGGTGGCCCACCTCCACAAATGCACAGGTTGGGTGGAAGGCCCCTGTGCCACAGGCCAGCAAGTGGGTGCGGTTGTAGGCATGCAGCAACTTCACGAAGTTCATGCACTCGGTCTAGTGGGCGGGCAGGGGCAGGGACAATGAGGCCTCCCCCAGGGAGGCAGCATTAAGGGGTCCCAGCTCGCCAGTGGTACCTCACCCCTTCGTCTCTTCTGCATCAGTCCAGGCAAGTAGCAACATGGGCTTCAGGGGCCCGGACACCCTTGATGACCAGCTCAGCCCACCTCTCACAGAAGGGGTGCATGGAGAAGCATAGGGCTGTACAGCCCCCTATGACTCAGACGCCCCCAAGAAGAATCACATGAGCCTCCACCCTGACTCACTACCTCCAAACTTCAGCCACCTCGACCCCCTGCCCCCATCCCAGACAGAAGAGGCAGGCTTCTGCTGTCTGTGGAGCAAGGGGCCGGGCCTCCCCACTCCCGCCCCGGGCGGCCGGCACTCACACCAATGTCCTTCCCTGCCCAGTTGCACTCCTCTCGCCATTCCACAGGGGCCGGCCAGGCCAGCTGCGAGGGGGTCAGGGAAGGGGGACACAGGTCAAGGGCCTTTGCCTGGTCTCTGTGAAGAGGGTGTCTGCTCAGGGGCCCACCCCCCTGGGGAGCACAGAAGCTGGGGGTCCCTGGCACCTTCTTGGCCCGCTTGCTGATGTCGTCCAGGCTGAGGGAGGCCACGCGGTTCTCGGCACCCACAAACAGGCGTCCTCTCTCCTCGTCCACCAGCAGAGCTTCATAGCAGCAGGTCCTCTCCAGCCTGAAGGTCCGGAGACCGTGCTGGTCCTGGAGCTCTGCAGGGTAGTGTTTGCCAGCCATGCTGGGAGCTTTCCCCAGACCCTACCTATCGTCTCTCTCACAGGTGATGGTTGTATATGTGACCTGGCCCACACATGTGAGTTTACCCATGTGTGAGTTTACATTCGTGAAGACAGATCCACCCATGTGAAAAGCTTCCAGAGTGGGCAATGCAGCACCGTCCCCCCCCCCCAAAGGGAAAAGCAGGTTGAACTCCTCAGGCGTGCCTAGACAAGCAGTGTCTGCAGGCGGGCGCACTGGGAGGCCGGGTGTTGGGGGAGGCTGCGTATGTGGGGAAAGCCAGGACCCCCACCCCAAAGTCAGGCTGAGGATTCTCTGCCACCCTGCTACTAGCCTAAGCTCGGTGCGATGCCTGGTGACCACCCTTCTGTGTCAGGGGTGTGGGGGTGGTGGATGGGACACAGGCAGGATCTGTTGCCACGGGAACAGAAGGGGTCTTCCTGGGAAAGTCAGAGGAGAATGTGTGCAGAAAGGCTGGGGGCTGAAGGCCAGGACAGGGTTAACTGGAGATGGCCTGAAAGTGCCCCCACTCAAATCTGGGCCAGTGGCACAGGGCAGCAGCAAACTTAGTGCCCCCTACTCACACTGGGTCTCTCTCCTGCTCACCCTGAGCCAAGCCCTCTTGCCTGCCAGGTGCACCTACCTTGGAAGGAGAGCCGAAGGCGGGGAGGGCTGGGGGCAGCACCCCCCAGCACTGCTGCCCAGAGCAGGGCCAGGCCTGGGATCATGGCGGCGGCCGCAGCCTGCCCCATCCGGGCAGCTCAGGGTGCTCAGGGTTCAGCAGGCGTGTGTGGAGGAGCCTTGAGCCGCCCTGGACTCTGCCCCAGGATCTGGAAGAGAAGGAGCTGCAGCAAGGACGAGGGCGGGCTGGAGGCTAGGGGGGAGTCCCCAGGGATCAGATTACAGCCCCTAGGGAAAAGAGGCTGGGGGGTCGCATTCCACTTCCGAGCTCTCCCCTCCCTCCAAGTGTGCCCTGCCTGGCCACAATCACAGACACACCCACGCTGGGCACACCCTTGGGGTCACCCCCACGTGGGCAGGCGCCCGCCCCACCACGTCACCCTCCCTCGTCACCCTCCCTCGTAACCCCCCTCCCATAGACACACAGGCATTAATTCACAAACTCTGTGTGCCTACTTCATGCCAGCCTGGGACATTGGGGGACACAGACAAAGTCCCCATGCAGGAGGGGGCAGAGTGCCAACAAGGACTCAGATCAGTGCAGTCATTTCAGAGGGCGCCAAGTGTAATGAGCAAAACAAACCAGTCATGGGAGTGAGAGCAGCGACAGGAGGGGTGAGGCCTCTGGAGGTGGCTGTGCACCCACAGGCCTACAGAGGAACTGAGGCACCCTTGGGGCTGGAGCCAATGGTGTGGGCGCCTGTGAGTGTGACTGTTTCTGAGGGTCCCTTTGTGTTATCTGTATCCCGTGCGCATGTGTCATGTGTATGCAGGCAGATGTGTACGTGTCTGTGACAGTGTGTGGCATGAGAGTTGTATTATACATGTAGATATATGGCACATGTGTGCACTTTACACACGTGTATCTGTGTGTCACAGATGCGTGCACGTGCGAATGTGTGTGCAGACACACAGACAAGTGTATGTGTGTTTCTCTGGACATGCAGGTGAGCAAATACAACTGCAGAGACAATCACAGCCCTCAACTCGGAAACATGCCTGAAACCCATTCCTCTGAGGAAAAAGTGCTGCCCAGGAGCCCCAGCGCCTGCACCACTGGGGTTGGACAGAAGCCTCTGCTGCTGACTTGGAGATGGCTGCAGCCCCAGCTTCGTGCTTGACCTCTCTCTCCCCACACGAGGGTGGAAGGAGCTGGTTACACAGAAATTCTGTGAGCTCAGACTTCAGACCCAAGAGGAATCAAGTCGGGGGAGAGCCAAGGGCCTCAGGCAGCCTCTCACCCCTGCTTCGGGTGAGCTGCCCTTCTCTCTCTGAGCTTCCGCTGCCTCTGTACCTCTCCCTCCCCTGCCTTCGCCCTCAGGTTTCACCGTCTTTGAGCCCCTCCACCTTTGAGCCAGAGCCCTTCCCTGGACCCCTTACAAGGGGCCAGCCTCTAGCTGCAATGCCCAATCATCCTCCCCAGAGCTGGCCCGGCAGGTGCCGGGCGCAGGAGCCCTGGTGTGGGGCAGGGTCCTGGGGTGCACAACTGCCGAGGGGCATTCCACATCGCTCCCCCCAAACCCCTGCCCAGTCCCGCAGCCCCCGAACCCCTCCCGTGCCAGGACCCCCACCTCCCGCCTTCCCTCCACTGACACTTGCCATCGCCTCTTCCCGAGCCCAAGCCCGTGAGGTCTGCGATGCCACAGAACACCGGGCTGCCCTCCCTGGAGAAGGGAAGAAGCCGCGGGGCCGCAGGGCACCCTCTGACGGCTCCTTTAAGGAGCAACCCCCGCCTCCACCAAGCCAGCCGCCGCCCTACACGCGCCGTCAAGTTTATGGGGCGGATCGGGTGACCGGGCAGGCAGCCGGGCCAGCCAGAGTTGGTGGCCAGACCAGAGTGGAGTGGGCACAAGGGAGGAGTGGGGAGGAGCGACCCCTCCCCTGTAGGGCCTCAGGGCAATAGGGTGCACCCAAGAGCCATCCGGAAGTGGGGCAGCCAGTCCAGGCAAAGGAGGAAGAAGCAATAGGGCCCCCTCCCCAGCCCCAGAAGGCTCTGTGAAGCAGGCAGAGGGAACAGCAGGTCCAGGAGACTAGAGTTCCTCACCTGTCCCTACACAGCTGGGGAGGTGGAGGTGGGTAATGAGGGGCTCAGTTCCCAGGAGCCAGCTGGCATGGGAGGGTCACACGTCCGGGGATGGAGTTCTCAACTAGGGGTCTGATGGGCCCCCAGCCCAGCCCCAGCCCTTGCCCTTCCTCACCACTAGAGCCACTTAGTGCTTCTGCCACCTGGCTGGCAGAGGCCGTGAGGACAGCAGTTGGGGCAGGAAAGGAGGGGCCCGAGAGGGCCAGGCGGGGCAGTCAGAGGCGGCAGAGGCCCTCAAGTTTCACTTCTGCACTGTGGGGTATAGGCCCATCCAGAGACCCCTCCTGATGGGTGGTTCTGCCTCTCTGCAGGGGGGTGAGGAGCATTCTGTGTGACCTCTGTGATTCAGGACACGGCTCTGAAACCTCGGTGGCTCAGTTGGGAAGGGTCTGGGATCTTAGCCTGAAACTGTCCCTGCTGGACAACCCTGTTTGTACTGCCGGGGGTCTGTCTGCTTTGGAAGGGCTGAATGTTGACAATGGCTGAATGGGGCCCTTGGGTCCACCTGGGTGAACGTGACAGGGCTTGAGGATGGGCTTTCACCCCTCAATCCCCATAAAAGGCATCTTCCCACAACCTCCCGAAGGCTGCTCAGCAGCTCTGCAGTTGATCAGTGAGGGAGGCTGTGTGAGCTTCAAGTTCTGTGGCCCGTCCCCTGCCAGCTTCCCTGGAGTAGCGGTGTCTGTGTCTGTGTCTGTGTCTGTGCCCAGCCAGGGTGGGGCTGTGCCCTTCTTTCCTGAGCCTCGAGACCTAGTTTTCCTGAATTGGCCTGGCCGGCTGGCAGAGGAAGAGTGCGGGTCAGGGGCCTTCGGGAGGGGAGTGGAAGGATGCACCCCAGCCTGAGCTCTTGGGCTTCTGGGAAGCAGCCTCTTTCTCCTCCCGGCTTCTGCCTTGGACCTGGGCAGCCTCCCCTGGCCCCATGCAAGCAAACAAAATTCTTTGGCTGTTTACAATTTTCCACCCTACCAGCCAAGATCAGCAAGTGCCTTTGAGGTCCCCACCCACCCCTACTGTGCCCCCTACCTGCCCCCAGTGCTTTTAGTTCTTCAGGCTCAGGGTCGTGGTCTCAGTTTCATTCCCTCCCAGCCCCGTGTCCATACTGAAAAGTAGAACCAGGACCCCCACCATCTTTCCAACATTTTGGGGCTGTCCCCGCCCACCTGAGCCCTCTGCATTGATTTCCTTGCTTCTTGGAGCAGGAAGGGAGATCTGCAGGGGTGGGAGCTCAACTTGTCCCTGTCCCCACAAAGTCTCCTTTCTGCTCCTCAGCCGCAGGTCCAAATGTATGCCAGACCCTGGACAGACACCTCGTGAAGGCAGCACTCTCGGAGCAGGGTCATTGTCTGTGAGCTACTCTGGACTCTGGGAGTCTCTAAGGATTCTGGAATCAGTCAGCCTGGGCCCAAGTCTTGACAGAATGGAACAAACTAGGAAGGTAGCTGTATGGCTACCTGCACCACTGCCCAAGGGCCACCTCAGCCTCCTGACCTCTACCCTTTGCCAGGGTACCCATGGGCAAAGGCCTGCCTGGATTCTTGCCCTGATGCTGCCTGTTAGTGGCACAGCCCACCAAGGCCTTGGTTTTTCTTTCTGGAAATAACTGGATGGTCCTGCCCATCCTACCACCTGCCTCCTCACCCCCCCATCACTAGCTGGAAACTGTGCCCTGCCTGGACTCTGGGTGGTGCAGCTAGCGTAGGATATTCATCTGAGGAAGGCTGGAGACAATGCTCCCAGTGCCCAGCCTGGGCTGGGTCAGGCCTTGGCTTCCCACTCACACCTGTTTTAGCCATTAAGGCTGGTGGCTCCAGCGTCACAACCTTCCCCAGTTCTGGCCACGTGGGTATTAGGACACGCTACCCTGAGGACCTAGGCATTGGGTCGGGGTGAGATAGGGGGTAGGAATGGGCCCGGGGAAGCCTGACTGAGAGGCCTGACTTCCCTGACAATCTACTACCCACCCGGGAGGAGATTTCCTGGGAGAAGGTGTTGGGGCCCTTCCCCCACCCGCCCCCAGCCTAGTATCCATGCTCCCAGGTACCCTGGCCCACCTTTTTGGAAAGATCAGTTCTTCCCCTCCTTGCCTGTTCCCCTTCCCTTCTGAGGGCCATGTCAGTGCTGAGGTGGAGGGGCCGAGGGAGGGGCTGCCAGGAACCCTGGGCCTCCGGTTGTGGCCCTGCCCCCACCCGCTCCGCCCCTGCCCTCCGCCTCCTGCACATTCCTCCTGGGCTGAGGTCAGCCCCTCAGGGATGGGGTAGCCCCCCCCACCAGCCACATCACAGCTCTCCTCTCCCTCCTGTTTTCTACATTGCCCAGCAGGAGGGGGGAGGGGCGAGGCAGGGGCGGGTGGAGCCTCCTTCTCCCCTCCTCCATAGTTTACAGGAGTGTGGGATGGGGTGCCGGGAATGCAGCCAAAGTAGACTAGGGTGGCACACCATGCTTATTAACATGTATTAACATAAATACTACCTTCCCTTAATCGGTTTAGGTATAGCTGCCCAGTAGTGCAGGCTGCGGGGCTCTGGATGCCGGGGTGGGGGTGAACCTGCCTCAGGAATCACCCCCCTTAAGTAGGCTGGAAGGGGCGTGGTTGAATCCTGACTGCCACTTGCCAGCTGTGTGTCCCTAAGGAGAGACTGCACCTCTCAGATCTCGCTCCTCACTTGCCCTGCGGTTGCAGCTGGCGGGCCAGGCAGGTCTGGCCACTGTGGCAGAACACAGGTGTGCGCTCTTGCTGCCACCTCAGCACTGGGCATCCAGGCCTGAGAGCCTCGAAGCAGACCCTTCACTGCTGCCTCTTTCAGCCCTGCTTCACTAGGGCCCCTTGTCGGGCTTGGCTCCTCTCCTGTCCCCAGCCCCCGCCAACCCTCCGGCCACAGCCAATGACTGCCTCCACCCTCCACCTAAACCTCCATCCGTCCCCACCCCCTGAGGACTCCTCAGTCTTCCTCCAGGTCTCCATCCCAGCCCTAGCAGGGCCAAGCCCACATCCCTTCTCCTAGAGCCCCTGTCTCAGGGAGACCTTTCTGCCTGGTTGACCTGAGAAGGTCCTGCCTCCTCCCCCAGCAGCATGCAGCCTGACCCCTTCAGCCTACCGCTCAGGCTGTGCCCCTGTGGTCTGCCACTCCTCCACCCCTCTGCAGTACCCTGCCCCCCACCTCAGAGAGCTCCCTGGAGCTTGGGGGTTCCTAGGCTTAGCCTTAGGCAACCCTGCCAGTGCTCTGGCCACCCAACTTCTGGGAGGCAGCAGTACTTTCTTTGCCAGGACTCTGCTTGGCCGGTGCCCTCCGGGCTTTTAGGCCATCCTCTTTGCCACCTGCTGGACTCTTCTTCACCACTCAGTATCCAACTCTCTGGTGTCATTTCCTTTGTGAAGCCCCAGATGCCTGTAACACCCAGGTTCAAGCCTCTCTGTGGGGCTCTGGGTTCCCCAGGGGCTATCATCAGTGGAGGCCCCAGGACCCAGCAGAGGACAGACCCAGGGAGATAGGAGATAGAATGTTTGCAGAAAGCCCTTCCACCTTCCTGGGCCTGCTGAGCCTGTGGAGGAGGGGGATGGGAGACTGATGGACAAGGGACACCTTGGGTCCCTCCTTGACCCTGCACCAGCTCCGCTAAGAGGCCTTGATGCCCTCTACCCACAATGAAGTCAGAAAGCAGAATCAATAAGGGATATCAAACCGATTTTTCTCCTAAATAAGATCACCTGTGTGGCTTATCTCATGCAAGGGAAAAACCAAGACAAGAAGGAGAAAGGGATCCATGGTGTTGAGCCCTGCCCGCTTGGACACTGGTGCCCACCGCTGTTATTAACTAAGGAGCTGAGTGGCCTGGTGAGTATGGACAAACTCACTGTCATACAGCTATAGCTGCACATATAACACAGCTGGCTTGACGCCCTCCTTGGATGTGTGATGGGGGCTGGCTTTCCCTCTGGGTGTCCAGGAGAGGTTAGGGGAATACATAGCCCCATGGAAGAGATGCAGGCCTCCAGGACCTCTTACAGGGCAACAGACACAAAGATTGGGCTCAGTTGTTTGGGAGTGAGCCTGAACCCAGAACTCAGTCAAGAGAACCTACAGTCCTGTCCCTGCCCTCTCCCTGACACCCAGGGCAGCTAGGTTCTGGCTGGCTAGGCCACAGGTCAGGTGGATGGAGTCAGGGCTTGTGTTCTCCCACATGGTGGCTGGTTTAGCCCTCTGGGTCTGGGATGGGGGCTGTGGAGGGATGATTTGAGGGATTCTGGGTGGGTAGGGAGTAGGAAGTTTTCCTGACATCAGGAGCCATGGGGCTGCCCAGGAACGTGGCGAGGTGTTCTTCCAGGCCTTGGTTGGCCCTGCAGCCTCAGAGGTCCCAGATCTAATGGGGCCCCCTCCCCGTTCTGCACCTGGCATCTTGGCCTCCACCCACCTGTTGTGGGGGGCCTGGGCCTGAGCTGGGGAGTGGCTTCCAGCCTGGCTCCTCTCCACAGAGTCTCCCTCAATCCTCCCAAGTCTTCTGGCTTGCAGAGCTTGTCTCTTTCTCTCTTCCCCAGCTGTTTCCCCACCCTGCAAATGGGTTAAAAATACCAAGGCTGCCACCACATCAGTAGTCTCAGCAACTATTTGGAGTGGGGTGGGCCCTCTGGGAGATGCATCAGCTTCATGGATGTCTCCACTGGCTGGAGACAGCCCACTTCATACTGGGACCCATGTCTGGAAGCAGGAGCCTGGGTCCCTTCCCTAGCTCTGCGTAAGGGTCCCAGGCCTCTTAGCTGCAGCTGCCCACGAGTGGAGCCAGAAAGATGCACCTTCTTAAGCTGGGGTGCTCTGGGGTGGGTATACAGAGCCAGGGAGCACTGAATCTCTGGCTATGCTGACCCAGCTGGTCCCAGCATGAGGGAGGCTAAGGTTCAGCACTGGAAACCTCCAGGCAGTAGGGGATCCGCAGGAGTCAACCTCAGGGAGGCCCTCCCTTAGGATGCAAGACACCTGGGATGAGCCATCCCCCTCCCCCCGCTTCCCCCAGCTGCCCCCCATGGCTGGGAATTTCCCAACTGCCAAAGACAAGGAAGAATTGAAAGGCCGCCCCCGCCAGTGCTGGGACAATGGAGCCTTATGCCCTCCAAATCAGAGCAGGGGTAGGAAGGCCAGCGGCAGGTGGGGGCCTAGTTGTCTGCACCCAGGGAACCTTTGCTTGCCAGGACCCCACCCAGACCCACGGCAAGCTGGGTACAAGGGGATCCTGGCCAGAATCCTGCAGGGCCCACCCAGGGTGAGAGGCACTGGGTGCATCTGGCACACAATGCCGGCTCCTCAATGGTCCCTCTGTGCAGGGTTCCCATCAGGAGGGAAGGAAGGAACCATCTCCGGCGCGACTTCCTGCTGGGCGGGCATCACCGCACCGGAGCTCCCGCCCCGCCCGCGTATCTAGGGCACAGCGAGGTCCAGGCCTGGAAGGAAGGCAGGGATCCTGGGTTGGGTGCGGGATCCTGTTCTTGTCAGCCGGCCCTCAGCCCTAAGCCTCGGAGGCAGCGGTAGCAGGAAAAGGCCCGGGGAACTGGGGCGGGAACGGAGGCTGGGGGGCGTTGATCTCCTTCCGATCCGCCGGCTGCAGTCTCTCATCTCTTGCCAGCACTCTGGGCCCTGAGGCCGTGCGGGGACTGGCAGGTGTGCGGAGGCGGGGTCCTGGGTCCCCGGCCCCACCCTCCCACCCCCTGCCTCTCCCGCCTCCGCGGCGCCGACCCCGGCCCAGGCCGCTTTGTCCCGCCGCAGGCGCGGAGCCGCCGCGGCCCGACAAAGCTGCCTTTGTGCCCCGCGGCCTCCGCAGCACCCGCTGACGTCAGCCTCCGTGACCAGCCCGGCGGGCCCCGGCACGGACTACGGCGCCCCCTGGCGGCTGCGGAGGAGCTCGCCTCCGAGCCCCGCCCAGTCGAGCCCTTCCCTTAGGCTCAGCTGCCTGCTGTCCAGCGCCCCCGCGCGCGGAACAAAGTCCAGGCGCCTTGCCTGGCGCTCAGAGCTCACCCAACGGGCACCCTCCTACCCCCGCCGCCTTGTCATCTGCCTTGTCTTCTCGAGCGACGTGCATGCACTTCCCATAGCCTCACAGAAGCCTCCGCATGTTTAGGGCCCTAGCCCATGGCTACCTGCCTGTCCCTCCCCGCCCCACCCCCAGGTTTGGAGGGGGACCTATGGGACAGAGACCTTTCTGAACATGCCTCAGGCCCCTACTGTCCCCGACTTTCTGTTTAGTCAACCCCAAGAAGCCCAGCCCTGAGCAAGGGTCTGGGCAAACACCTCAGGTTGGGAGAAGGAAGGGTGTGCAAGGGGCTCTGCAACTCATGGTCTCAGAGCCTTGGGCCTGGGAGGTCAGAAGTCACATCTTCCTTCTGCACTACTCACTGGACCCTTCTATTGCTCCCAATATAGAAGAATCCCTTAGAGGTGCAGCTCCGGAAGAAATCCGCCCTGCTGCACAGGGAAAGCTTGAAGACTGCCGCAAACCCAAGGCCACAGTAGGCCTGGGAGGAGAGGGGAGCGAGTACTGGTGCCAGTAAGTGAAATGACTACAGAGTGGGAACACTGAGGTGCTGTGTACTGGGCCTGAGGATGACCTGGAGGGCAGAGCACCTGGGGCCCTGCCACAAATGAGGTTTCAGGTTCAGGTCACTATCACCTTGGCACAGCCTAGTCTGGGTCTCCGGCCCCGGGATAGAAGAGTACTGAGCAGTACTTGGTATTTTTTCTTTCTACATTTTATTATTTCAAACCAGGTGAACAATTCCATAAAACATGTGAAAAAAGCAAGGAAGTGTTCAACGCTGAAGGACCCGGGCCTGGGGCAAGGGCACGAGGGGCATGGCCCTCAGCAGGCAGCGGCGGTTCCTAGGTTAGCGCTAAGGAGCTACATTTAGGTTAATGGAGCCAGGGCCCAGGGCCACTGGGACGGGGCCCTCAGTGATGTTGGCAGTTGTCTGGAACAGCCCTTGGAACCCAGTTCTGTGGAGGGCAGGGCAGATGTGCCGCCCGCACGGGGTAGGGGAGGGGCAGCCAGCAGAGGGATGGGTGTAAACACGCAGACACACTCAAGGCACGGAATCACTGGAAGGGGGCTGGGTGGGCACTGGTCAGGATCTGACAGTTTTAAATAGTTTTTCTCTAAAAAGTTTTCTAGGTTTGCAGTTTTGTCTTTTTTTTTTTTTTTCCTTTACTTTCATTTTTTTTTTTTAAAAAGGTACGAGAATAAGCAGGTGGACTGTAGTCTCCAGGAATGGTGGCGTCTCACGCTTCTTGTGCTTTTTCCTTTGGGGCCTCCGAGCGGCTAGAGGGGTGGGATGGGCAGGAGGCTCCCTGTAAACATTTGGACTTGGGCTGGGTCAGGGGCTGGTGTTGAGCGAAGCCAGGTGTCTCAGGCTGGAGAAGGGAGTGCCCCTCCAGACACAGGCCTTGGGAGATTCAGCATGTGCTCCCCTCCCCCATCACAGAACAAGACAATGGTTAACACCAGAAGAGATGCCCAGGAAGGGGGTACCGCGGCCATTCCCGGCACCTAGGGCAAGGGCCGGCTTCAAATAGGAGGGCCTGTGGCAGTTCCTCAACCCGAGTCTCTGGAGCTGAGGGAGGGAACAGGGGAGCCAAGAACAGAGAGAGGAAAGAGGGAAAAAGCAGCCGGGGAGAGGAGAGGAGCGGGCAGGCAGGGAGCGTGGTCCTCTTGCCCCCATCTTCCTCAGGAGCTGGAGGGAGCAGAGTCGGCGGTGGCCCTGGAGGTGGGGGACAGTCAGGGCATGGGTCAGGAGGAAGCCAGAGTGTGCCTCTCCTCCCACCTCCCTAGACAATGACCCTCTCTTTCCCCTCATCCACCTGTTACCAGGGACACAGTGGCTGCCCAGGAGCCAGTGTCTGTTGCTGGGTTATATGAGGGAGGGGGGGTCTGTAGCACTGGCAGAGTCCTCCCCATCTGCCCCAGGGCTAGTGGGGCCGGCGTCAGCCCAGGACCCTCAGCTAGGTCTGAAGGAAAGACCGCAGAGCCGAGTGCAGAGCTGGTCACGCTGAGTGGCAGATGGCTGCACCCTCTGTCATCTAGCCTCCTTCAGGCCAGGCCAGTGGCTTGGTAGATGACTAAGTTTTCTCCAAGGGAGGTCAGAACAGCCCTCTAATTTTCTCCCGGCACATGGCCAGATGTTTCTGCTGTCTGGATCACTAGCCAGCCTACCTGTGTGCCCTGACCTCAGTAGCCCACCTGACTTGCCACCCTGTGCTCCCAGGCAACCCCCCACCCAACCCAAGCCCTCCCGAGGCCCAACCCTGTCCCTTATCTGGGCTCAATGGCTCCACTTTGTTCCACCCCAGCTCCCTGCCAGCCTACCCACCCCACCACCGTCCCAGCTCACCATCCTGCCAGGCCCCGCCCCCTCAGAAGAGGCCGCAGTCCTTCAGGTTGTTCTTGATGATGACGTCGGTGACGGCATCGAACACAAACTGCACGTTCTTGGTGTCGGTGGCACAAGTGAAGTGCGTATAGATCTCCTTGGTGTCCTTGCGCTTGTTCAGGTCCTCAAACTTACTCTGGATGTAGCTGGCTGCCTCGTCATACTTGTTGGCCCCTGTGGGAGACAAAATGGTGAGGACTTGTGCCACCTGTACGGCAGGCAGGCCTGTCCCACATGAACAACAAGGTCCTGTGCGTGTGAACAGACAAGCATATAACATGTGCACACATGTGCAAAGGGTGACAGTGTATGTGAATGTACATGCATGTCTGAGTGTGTAAAGTGGGGCTCCTGATTGTGCACATGTAAGGGGTACAGGCCCTGTGTGCAGGCACAAGTACATAGGCCTAAGAGAGGCACCAGCTCCTGCCTGAGTGTCCCGCAGTTACCCTTCTGTCCAGCGGGGGGCGCCTGTGCACCACCTGGTCACCACCAGCTCCTCCCCAGAGGCCCAGTCCCCACACCTGTGTACTCAGGGAAGCAGATGGTCAGGGGGCTGTGTGTGATCTTCTCCTCAAACAGGTCCTTCTTGTTGAGGAAGAGGATGATGGACGTGTCTGTGAACCACTTGTTGTTGCAGATACTGTCAAACAGCTTCATGCTCTCGTGCATGCGGTTCTGGGGGCAGGACAGCGCGGTCAGCACCCGCCACTGCTCCCCACCCCCACGCCCCCCTCAGCGGCCTCTCGGCCTCTCACCATCTCCTCGTCCTCAGCTAGCACCAGGTCATAGGCGCTCAAGGCTACGCAGAAGATGATGGCCGTGACACCCTCAAAGCAGTGGATCCACTTCTTCCGCTCAGACCGCTGACCGCCTACATCAAACATCCTGCGGACACAGGGTCGCCTTAGCTCCAGAAAAGGCAGTTCCGAGAGACGGTCCCCATTTCACAAGTTGGCTGACTGAGGACAGAGGCCTGCTCAGAGTGGGGCAGCTGTCTTCATGGAATCATTCACACTTGTCCACCTTACTCAAGGTTCTGGGTCGGAGCATGTTTGCATAGTGGGGTCAGGGCTGGTCAGCAGGGCAGGCTGCAGCCACATGGGGCAGGGGCATCAGAGGATGTGAGCCACTGGCAACCATACAGCCTTGAGAAACCTCAGAGCAGGGAATCCTGGGGAATCCTGGACCAGCCCCTCCCTCCCAATACAGCCATTAGCAGGCCTTGGAGTAAGGGTCCCTCCGTCTGTCGCCCCAAAGGCTAGCAAGTCCTGCCCTTCCACCCTGCCCACATGCTGGCTCACTTGAAGTGTAGGTCCTTGAAGGTGAAGTGTGTCTCCACGATGCCCGTGGTTTTCACACGGGTCCGTAGCACGTCCTGCTGTGTGGGGATGTAGTCGCTCTGCGCGATGCGCTCCAGGTCATTCAGGTAGCTAGATGTGGGGGCAGGCAGGTCAGTGGGGGCCAGCAGGAGGCCTCCTAACCTGGACCCCGGGCCAGCTGACCCAGGCCCCTATTCCTCCCATCCCCTCATTTCTCAAAGCCCTTGCCTCTTCAACCCTTGCCTTTATGACATTCATTGCTCAGATGAGAAAAACTGGACCAGAAGCCCTTGCCGCCTCCTGCCTGTGGAACGGGCCCGGAGGAGGTGCGGCTGTGACCGGCCAGCCAAGCCCCAGCACCCAGGTCCTAGCCAGGCCTGCCTCAGACAGGATCCAGGCCTGGTAGAGCTGCAAACTGAGGAGGGTGGGAAGAGACAAATTAGTCTTTCAGTGAGGGATTCAGGATGCTAATTGGCACAATTATGGCACCCACTACAGAGCAGCCTGGCATGTCCCTCAATGCGGGGTTGGACAGGTTGGGGCCTGTCAGGCTCAATGGGCTCTTTGCCCAGCGTCCAATAAAATTTGGACTCCTCAGGGGAGAGCATGGGCACCTGTTTGGCAGGAGTCCCAGGGGCTCCTCATTACCAGCTCCCTTGATTAATATCAACACTGCTCCTGTCAGGCCCTGGGACCAGCTCTGTCTGCCTCAATATCCTTGAGGTGCCCTGGGGACTGGGTCCAGGCCTCTGAGCCGCTGCCCAGTGCCGATGTCTCACTTCACTCCTGGCGCAGGGCTGTTGGGGCCAGCAGGAAATGACCTCAGAGACGCAGGGACAGAACAGAAAAACAGGAAGGACCATGAGGGCCCATGACGCATGGGCTGTGACCTGCTTACGGCACCCCGCCACCTACTGAGAACCTCTTGCCCAGAGGCCTCCTGGTGGCTTCCACGCCAGCTTCCCCCTTCTCCACAACAGGGTTCACCCCAGGGTCCCACTGACCCACAGCAGCCTTGAAGGATTGCTGTGAAGAGGGGTTGGGGCACTCCTGTTCCCTGTAGTGTTCTAATCCACTCCCCACCCCTAGGTGATTTGGTCACGGCATAAACCTGCCTGGGAGAACAAGACCTGTGTCACTGCTGGATCCCCACCCCCAGAACAGTGCTGGGCACACAGCGGGTGCTTAATGTCTAGGGAATGAAGGAATGGGGAGTAGCCTGGAAGGGACCCATACCTATCCTCCTTGAGTATCCTGGACCCTGAGGTGGTAATGGTTGATAGGACCCACCCCTGCCTGCCTCTAGGACCCATAAGATCTGCTGGTGCTGAGCCTCTGTGACCTCTGAGACGGGCATCGCTGAGGTCTGGAGACCCCCACTATGTTTGTTTGTTTGTTTGTTTAATTTTTTTTAAAGTTTATTTATCTTGAGAGACAGAGTAGAGGAGGGAGAGACAGAGAGAGGGAGGGAGAGAATCTCAGGCAGGCTCTGTCTGTCAGCACGGAGCCCGATGCGGGGCTCGAACTCATGAACTGTGAGATCATGACCTGAGCTGAAACCAAGAGTCGGACATTTAGCCAACTGAGCCACCCAGGAGCTCTGGCCCCCACTATGTTTGGCTGCTATTCTGCAACTCCTCTGGGGGGCACTCACAAGGGCATTCAGGACACTGCAAGGAGAGGGAGGCGCTTCATGTGACTGGGGCAGGGCTCAAGGTGCAGGACCAGGCAGGGCCAGCCTCCTATCCACCCTCACCCTGGTCCAGCCCCTCTCTGGGTGGGCTCAGGACTTGAAGGGCAGCACAGCGGGGGAGAAAGGTGCTGCGAACGGGGCCTGGCTTAAGCAGAGGTGGGAGAGGTGAGGTATGAGCACAGGGGCAGCCACCTATCTGCCTATTTGGCACAGTCTAAAAAGCCTGGGCACGTCTCCCACAGCCATCAGCACTGGCCACCAACCTGTCCTGTTCTCCATGGGTGCTCAGCCCTCTGCATCAGGCCTGGCATACGGTAGGTAGTTCAGGGAAGGAGTTCAGAGAATGACCCCATAGGCCGGGCCTCTGGAACTCCCAGAACCCCCTGTGATTCCCCAGCCAAGTCTTAGGCTCTAACTTAAACACATATCTGTCACCTCCTGGTCTCTTCCCCTTGTATCTTCCTCTCCCAACCAGTCTGAACATCTTCTGGGACCTCCGGCACAGCCAGCACTACTCACTTCCAGGCCTGTGCACATGTGCCCCTGCCTAGGAGATTTTCCTGTTCCTCCTCTGCCTATTTCTTGTTCAGAACTCAGCTGAGGCAGTCCCTGCTCTAGACCTACCCCCACTCCCACCATAATAACACTGACGCTGTAGGTGGTCGCTACTTGGGGATGTGTCTACTCCATCATCGCTGGGTCCCTCAAGGTTTGCACAGGGCCTGGCACAGGAGGCAGCAAATGTGCTTTAGAATGATTGCGTCTAGGGGCACCTGGGTGGCTCAGTCAGTTAAGTGTCAGACTCTTGATTTCGGCTCAGGTCATGACCTCACGCACGGTTCATGAGTTCAAGTCCTGCATTGGGCTCCACACTGACAGTACGAAGCCTGCTTGGGATTCACTCTCTCTCCCTCTCCCTCTGCCCCTCCCCTGCTCGTGCATGTTCCCTCCAAATAAATAAACAAACAAACAAATTAAAAAAAAATTTAAAAATACAATGATTGTGTCTAAGGACAGATCAGACTCCAGTTGGCCCTGGAGGGACAGCAGCCCTCCCTGTCCTTCCTCCTGACTTTCAATACCATGCCCCCCACCTCAAAGCAAAAATCACCAAGGCCTTGGTTGACAGTCACCAGCTTCATAAGCAGAGACTGGCAGTGTCTTTCTGAGAATGCTCAGGCCCTCCATTCTAGGCTGTGGTCCAGAGCCCCCCTCACCCCACCCGGCTCCTTGGGGTACTCACTAGGCAGCGGAGTCGTTGAGCTGGTACTCCCGAGAGCGGCCAAAGCAAGCCTGCACACCGTGGTCAGCCCAGAGCCTCCGGATGACACCAGACAGATCCTCAGGGAGCACGCCTTGCTCCTCAGCAGTACAGGAGAGTGCAAACAGCTGCCTGGCATCATCCTGGGCGCAGTGTTGAGGTGTCAGCCAGTCACAGGAGTTCACCCCCACCCCACCTGACAGGGGCCTCCAGAATGGGGCCCAGGCTTGGGTATTTCTAGGTTTCCCAGGACAAGGCTTGCCCTGAAGCCTTTAGGGAAGCAGGCAGGGGTTGAGGAGAGGACATACCGCTCGGGAGGGGTCGGCAAAGTCAATCTGCAGATTGCCCATGGCTTTGACAATGGCCATGATGGACTGGATGGTGTTGCTGTAGACGACCGCCCGGTACTGCCGGCACTCCTCCTCGGAATAGCCATCCTCATGGATGATCCTGGCAGCCAGGGGTCAGGAGTTAGGGCCCCTAGGGCACGAGGACCATACATGGCCTCCTGGGGCTGCTGAAGCCTGCAGGGACCTATTACAGAGAGAAGGAAACTTCCCCCGACCCTCTGGGACCTGAGGATGGGCGATTGCCTCCAACAAGGTCCTGGGCTTGGCTAAGACTGGCTGGGCCACTACTTGGGGGGGGGGGGGGGTGCAACACAGACCCAGAGAAAGAAGAGGGGAAATCAGGGTTTGGTGGCTGTCTCTTGCACATAGCACTTACTTCATCTGCTTGACAATGGTGCTCTTCCCTGACTCCCCAGCACCTAGAACAGAGGGCACAGGCTGTCAGCGAGCAGCCCCGGTGGGGCTACATGTGGCCCAGCCACTGGCAGCCCCAGAGGCAGAACCCACCCTCCCCCATCAACTGCACAGGGAGATGGAGGCAGTTGGGCCTGGGAGGCAGCAAAGCTACAAGGGTGCAGCTGGCAGGGCCACAGTGGTCAAGACCCCAGGCCTTTGCTTCCCCCAAGCTTCACTGCCCACCACATTACCCCCCTCAACAGCAGAATGAGCTCAGGGGCTTTGGTTGGAGACAAGCCCTCAGAAGTCTCCTTGTCATTCTCATGCAAGCAGGCTCGCCAACATGGTGCCAGGGCACAGCTGGCAGGAAGGAGCCCTGCACACTCTAGCAGGGGAGCATTCCCTCTTCTCTCCACACTCTGAGCCACCAAGGGGCCTGGGCTAGGACAGTGTCATAGTCCTGCCTCCTAGGCATGGCCCAAGTCTACCCTGAGCAGATGGAGACCAGGACTTGGGAGACACGCAGCATGACTGACACACACACACTCATACACACATACCCTTGGACTGACTCAACATGCTTCCAAGCCTGGCAGAGGCCCATTCTAAAAAAAATTTTTTTTTATTTGACGCTTATTTATTTTTGAGACATAGAGAGACAGAGCATGAACGGGGGAGGGTCAGAGAGAAAGGGAGACACAGAATCTGAAACAGGCTCCAAGCTGTCAGCACAGAGCCTGATGCGGGGCTCGAACTCACAGAGTGTGAGATCATGACCTGAGCCGAAGTCGGTCGCCAACCGACTGAGCCACCCAGGCGCCACAGAGGCCCATTCTATATTCTCCTTGGCCAATACTGAGGGATTTGCTGGTACTCTTTCCCATGGCTGTCACGGCGGCCCTACAAACATACTACTTCTGCTTCCATTTTACAGACAAGGACACCGAGGCTCACAAAGGTAGTCTTGGCCCAAGACCAACAGGTGGCTCAGTTGGTTAAGTGTCTTCGTCTCAGGTCATGATCTCATGGTTTGGGGTTCGGGCCCTACATCGGGCTCTCTGCTGTCAGTGCAGAGCCCATTTAAGATCCTCTGTCTCCCTCTCTCTCTGACCCTCCCCCATTTGTTCTCTCTCAAAAATTAACAAACATTAAAAAAAAAGGGGAGGGGCACCTGGGTGGCTCAGTCGGTTGACCATCCGACTTTGGCTCAGGTCATGATCTCACGATTCGTGAGTTCGAGCCCCGCATCGGGCTCTGTGCTGACAGCTCAAAGCCTGGGGCCTGCTTCGGATTCTGTGTCCCCCCACCCCTCTCCGCCCCACCCCTGCTTGTGCTCTATCTCTTTCTGTCTTTCAAAAATGAATAAACATTTTTTAATTTTTTTTCAACGTTTATTTATTTTTGGGACAGAGAGAGACAGAGCATGAACAGGGGAGGGGCAGAGAGAGAGGGAGACACAGAATCGGAAACAGGCTCCAGGCTCTGAGCCATCAGCCCAGAGCCTGACGTGGGGCTCGAACTCACGGACCGCGAGATCGTGACCTGGCTGAAGTCGGACGCTTAACCGACTGCGCCACCCAGGCGCCCCAAAAAATGAATAAACATTAAAAAAGTTAAAAAAAAAAAAAAGATTGTGCAGCCAGGATTCAGATAGGCAGGGAGACACACAGGACCAAGATTGCCTGGCCTGCCCAGCCTTTCTCAGATGTGGCTCAGATGCTGCAAGAGGCCCCAGAAGGTGTTTTTAAAAAGGAGGGAGGGGAAAAAAAAAAAAAAAAGCAGATTCCCAGGTCCTATCCTAGACACACAAACCCAGAGCCAGATCTTGAGGGGTGCAGCCCAGAAACCCACATTCCCCAGGGAGTGTGCAGGGAAGTGTGAAGACCAGGAGGGCTACACTACCTCCTGGCTGGGGGATGGTGGGAGTGGGGGCAGGACCTCATCTCCTCCTTTCACCGTCCCTTTTTTTTTTTTTTAACAAAGTTGTTTTTTAACGTTTATTTTGAGAGAGAGAAAGAGAGCATGGGGGAGGGTCAGAGAGAGAGGGAGAGAGAGAATCCCAAGCAGGCTCCGAACTATCAATGCAGAGCCCCATGTGGGGCTCAAGCTCAGGAACGGTGAGATCATGACCTGAACCAAATTAAGACTCAGACACTTGACTGACTGAGCCACCCAGGCGCCCCTCCTTTCACTGTCCCAAACTCCAAGTAGAAGACGCCTCAGTTGGGCCCTGCTTCCCCTCCCAGCTCTCGCACAGACTGTTCCCTCTGCTCCTTCACTGCCATCACTGCCAGCCATACCTGCACCTGCCAGGCCCTGCCTCTTGCCAAAGCCAGGCATTTGCCCATGCAGTTTTCTTTGCGGGGCATACATGTGCCATGGCCCATTGACATGTGTCCCAACCCTTTTGATCAATGTGGCAGGTCTACCCCTCTGAGCAGCTCAGGAGAGTAGATGGCGGGGTCTGTGGGGAGGTCACACTTGGGGACTCTGGCTCCAATATCCCTCAGGGCAGGTCAAGACAACCTCAGAGGGTAAAGGGAAAAACACACAGACTCACATGAGCAGCAAGAGTATCGACAATAATGATCATAGCAAAGCCATGAACAGCAACCTCTATGTGTCAGATGCTCTTCTCTGCCTGTCATGGCAACTAAGGAATTTAATCTCACAGCAATCCCACCTAACAAACGGAGAAAACTGAGACAGAGGTTACTGTCCCATGGTCCTAATCCCCTCTATGGGTGGCCCACCTTGCCAGCCATGTAGTGCCTCCTAGAGCTGCCCAGTGCAGCTGGGCCACACTGTCTTCAGGTCCAGGCTGCACGTGTCACTGGGTTCACTCCCTGCCTTCCTAGGCAGATAACAGTCTGAGTCTCTACAGTGCCCTCCCCATCCCCACCAAGGCCCCTGCCCACCTCCATCCACCCTGCCCACCCATCTCACCCCAGATCCACATTTTACTAGGAGAAACTGAGGCACAGCTGTGGCCCTCACAGAGGTAGGCCTGGTATGTGCACAACCCAGTGGCCTCCCTGAGAAGAAGGGTCTGGGCTCTCCTCTCAAATGCTACCAGCTGCTGGGTATTACTGGGCTTCTGACTATCCCAGGCCTGCTTCCCAGGATAGGCGAGTGAGTAATTGGGGCGGGGGGGGGGGGGGGGGGGTACACACAACTGTGCAGGCCCTGGGGGGTGGCTCTGAAGCAGTGAGCCCCTCTACTATCGGTTCAGCCCCTGGGCCCTAGAAGCACCCGTTCCAGTGCATTCCCCTGGACATGGGCTTGGTCAGATGGCAGTACTCCTGCTTCCTCGTTGTGCTATGCATGGCAGAGGAACAGCCAGGGTCCCCCACACTGACACTCCATACCTGCTGAGTGAAAGATGGGGAGAGGGCCTAGGAAGGCCCGAGAGTGATGCCTGATCACGGAGGCCAATCCTCCAGAACCCAAATATCCAGGAGCAGGGAGGGCAGCACGGGGCTGGCTAACCACAAGATCCAGGTGACCTCCTGGCTGTCCTGCCCACCTAGGCACTTGCTCCCACAGAGCAGGCTGGTAGCACATCCTGGGGCAGAGGGAGACTCAGGAACCAGAGGCCTCAGCCAGGATTGGGGGTTCAGTGGAGGAGCAGAAGCCAAGGATGTGAAGTGATGGGTCAGATCAATCATGCAGGCCCCAGTCAGGCAAACCAAGACTCAGAGTGGGCAACTGTCCAAGGCACATGAGACCTGAGGTTTTGGTAAGGGTTCTGTCTCTTGTGTGACTTTGGGACCATGTCTGCCTGAGGTACCAGTTTCCCTGTCTGGCCTTTTGACCACTCTCCTAGTAAAGTGGTATGGCACCCTGTGACCCTGCCCAGAGACAGGGATGACAGAACAAATGAGCTTTGCATCTGATTTTCCTAGCAGTGGCAGACCTGGCAGACACAGAGATGGGCAGTACCTGGGTGACCAGGTTGGAGCCAGGACACTTGCTCCCTGTCCCAGCCAACTGAGGGTCCATTTCCCTGTCCCCTTTCAGCCTCAGCCTCCCTTCCTGTCACATTCTGAGGGTTAGGAGGACATTCTCTGCCCCCATTTGACAGGTGGACAAACCAAAATCATGGAGCCCCCATCCCTGGACTCAGGGTGGCCCCTTTGTCCTCCCAGCAGCTGTGACTCAAGCAGGAAGGAGTGAGTGGCAGGACAAGGGTGTGGTGCTGGTGGCTAGGCAGGAAGCAGGGGGGAACAGAGGGACAGAAGGAGAGGCATGGCCCAGGAGGAGCTACAACAAGCAGACCAGGAGGCAGAGGCAGAGTGGGTGGGATGGTGGAATGGGGGGGCCAGGTACCCCCAGGAGCTGTGGGGCCTAGCCCCACTCTTCACCCCCTCCCCCGGGCCCTTTTCCATTAGGACTTGACAGTGCTCCCCTATCAGATAAGCTAGTACTTGGGGCGCCTGGGTGGCGCAGTCGGTTAAGCGTCCGACTTCAGCCAGGTCACGATCTCGCAGTCCGTGAGTTCGAGCCCCGCGTCAGGCTCTGGGCTGATGGCTCAGAGCCTGGAGCCTGTTTCCGTATCTGTGTCTCCCTCTCTCTCTGCCCCTCCCCTGTTCATGCTGTGTCTCTCTCTGTCCCAAAAATAAATAAATGTTGAAAAAAAAAAATTTAAAAGATAAGCTAGTACTTGGCTTGAAGTTTGCCTGTACCCTGCTGGTCCTGGGTGCCCAGTTCCTTCCACCCAGCCCTGCACCCTCCCTTCAGAGGAGGCTTCACTAGCTGGTTCTAGACTGAAGGTGGCAGGAGTCTCCTGCCCACAGAGGACTCCACCAGGCACTACTTCTCCAGCTGGGTGATATCAGAGGGGCCCACAGAGGCTCCCTAGGATGACTTCAGTGTTCCTATTGGGCCATACCTCTTCCCACCAAGAAGAAACCTCCGCAGCCTTTGTCCCAGGGCACAGCTGCTGGGCCCCCAGCAGGCAGGCAGTAATTGCCATGATGTGCTGGCGACAGAGGCTGCTCTGCATTAGAACATCTGCTTCCACTCTGGGAGCGCTGGGCCCCAACAGAGGCGGGAACAGATGGGGGAAGGGAGACAGCACAACTCCACCTGCCCGAACAAGGCCAGCAGGGCCTCTGCAGCAGCAGAGATGGGGTCGCTGGTCCTGTTGCCTGATGCTGACTTCCAGCCCCAGCATCAGGTCACTGCTGTAGGTCTATCTTGACCCTCTGTGTCTCAGACAAGGCTTTGTCTTGCTGGAGGCCCTGAACGCTGCTGTCCTTTCTGGCCTCAGTTTCCCTTCTGCAGACGCCGCCAAGCCTCAAGTGGCCAACTGACCCATCGCTCACTGTCAGACCCTCTCTGAGAGAGAGGTCCAGACCTACCACAGCCCTGGTGCCCATTCTGATCCTTCCTGATGTTCTCAAGAGCCTCACCCCCTTCCTGCCCTTGCTCTGGTACCTCATCTGTGAAACAGGACACCACTATTATCTCCTCCAAGAGGGAGGGGAGGATTAAACACAAAGCTCTTCTCATAGTGCCCAGCACACAGTGAACACTCAGATAAAAGTTATCACTATGTTTCTACTCTATGGAAGATCACAGATGTCCCCAAACCTTTCATTTCCTGCAGCCTTCAATGACCATACTGCATAGTTCACTGCAACCACGACCTGCAGAGTGGCCTGCTGTGGCCATCTCATCGGAAGGAGAGTTTCTGAGGCTTTCAGACAAGGTGCAGTGGAGGGCAATGACCAGCAGCTAACAGGCTGGCGCAGCACTGGCAGTTCCTGCTGGGACCTGTGTACTGTGGGACAGCAGTCAGAGCCACTCAGTTCTTTTCGGGCTTCTGGCTCTGAGTTTGTCACTTCCCTTCCACAAGCCAGTAGTGCTACATAGCTGGGGCCTTCTTCCCGTCCCGGGGCCTTGCCGCAGACACTGCTCACTGACTCCATGCGCTCAGAAGGCTGGGCAGAGGTTCCTGCACTGGTGGGCTCCCCTGGAACACATGGGCCTAGGGAGAGCAGCCAGCTGACGTGGCGGCCCGAGGGCAGAGATTCTCATAAGCAACAGGGCTGGGACCACAGGGTAGACTTGGGCTGCAGCCCAGCTCAAACCCACAGTACCAGGCCCGCCCCCACTGCCACCCCCGAGCCTGCCCCAGTGGGGCACAGGGGGGAAGGTGGGGGTGAACCTTGGGAAGCCTACCCCAAAGGCAGCCTGGGCGCCACCTCCCACTCTCATCCCAGGAAGGTGCCACGTCTCTGGCCCAGCCGGTGGTTCCAGGCCCCTTAGCTCTGGCCCCTCCCCTACAGCCTCAGGGACCCAGGTCCCGCCACCACTAGGGGGAGCCCGGCAGCCAGAGATGGTGGAGGAGGTGGGGGCTGGGCAGTACTGGGGAGCATTTGCTTCTGAAAAGCAGTCTAGGCTAGGCAGCTGGGGGAGGTGCCTGGACCCTCACCCAACGCCCTCTCCAGGGCCTGGGAGGCCCACAGCCTGCGGAGACCCCACACACAGGGTAACAATGGGAATGGGAGAGAGGAGGAGGGGGCCCACCAGACAAAGGCCCTCTAAGCCCCACCCCTGGCCGTCTCTTCCTTCCTCCAGGTGCTCTCTTAGGCCTGACTCCCTCCTAGGTGGCTCTGTAAGGGTCTAACACTGGGGGACAGGGACATGGGTCTTGGATTCGGGCTGCAACACCCCCACCCACAAGTGTGGTCTTGCCTCCCCCAAGTGTCCTAACAAACCTGGAACTTCCCTCTCACCAGTCTGCCACTTGGGTGGCCATCAATGGCTTCCAGGGGTTCATGATGCCCACCAGGAAGCACTAGCAAGCAGGGCCTGGCCTGCTACTGCCAAGTCAGAGCTTTCTGTGTAAGGGAGAGAGGCCTCAGCACCTGCCAGACATGGAAAGGACTTTCTGGGACAGGGCTGTGTCCCCTGGAATGGGGCTCTTTCTCACTGGACAGAGGGAAACTGAGCCACTGGGTAAGGAAAGACAGTTGGAGGAGAGGAGGCCCTGAGACCTGTTCATTGTTGGCCTTCAGGCTACAGGTCTCCCTCTATACAGGAGCCAGGAGGTGCTGGAAGGGCCCAGGCCATTTGACACACTCCTCCTTCTGGGATGCTTCTTCATTTAAGGAATCTCTTTGCTGTTTTCAAAGAGTCTGAATAACCCCCATCTCTTCTGATTCACTGTGATGGGCCCTGGGTGAGATACCCAACCCCCAGGCCTGAGTGTTCCCATCAATGAAATGTACCCCTCAAGGGAGTGTGCCAAACTCAAGGCCTGCCCTGAGCAGCCTCCCTTGAATCCTCACACTCACCCCAAACTGTCCCAAGGTCCAGCCCAAGCATATAGCTTGTCTCTGAGCCCACAAGCCATGGGACCATGCTGAGAATCATGACATTACAGGTCCCAGCACTGGGCAGAGAGGGAAGACGACAGCCTGAGGTCACACAGTGAAGAAGGTGGGGGGAGTGGGCTTTCTGGGACCTAAGATCTTGAGTGGCCATCATGATGCATGTCCTCCGCTTTGTGCGTGGCCTCATGGCCAAGCGAGCCCTTGAAGCAGCTCCTATCGCTATCCTAAGTCTCTCTCAGGCTCCTCAGCCCCCTAGGGCTTGGCCCAATAACACAGAGCAGAACCCCAAGGAACTTCCATGGAGGAAGGCAAGGCCACAAAACTCAGATTCAGAGGCTAAGGAGCATGAGGACCAGCCTCCTCACCTATCATGCAGGGGCCAGCCCACACCACAGACACATTCAGCCGCCATACAGCACCACAGGCAGCCCACCACAGCCTCTGCTCTTAGTGGGAGCCCCCTGTGGGAAAGCTCTTCCCTTCTCCTCATCTGGACAACTCCCAGGCTCAGGGGCCCGTACTCCGCTCTGGGCAGCCTCTGACCCTTCCTCAGGCCTAGTCTCCATCCTCCTGAGCCTGTGGGTTATGAGAGGAACAAGCACAATGTTAGGAGGCCAGTGAAGTACTCAATGGCCTAACTATGATCTGAGTCTTTCTGTGAGAGAAACATGGGCTGGGAGGGAAGACGGGAGGCTGCACTGTGATGAAGTCACCCCGGGGCTACATGGCAGACTTCTGGCTTTGAACAGGAAAAAGATTCATGAAGAGACTCTTGGGTCCCCAACCTCCAGGGCAGACAGCCCCCTTTCAATCTCCTAAAAGAGGAATTGAGGCCCCCCAGAGACAGGTCCCCAAGCATAAGTAGAAAACACGTGGACCCACAGCATCTGCCTCTCATCCTGACCAAGTCTTGCCAGTTGGGCACAGACTCCTGACAGACAAAGGTAGTTATGGACAGTGCTCGGTCACTACCTGATCACACCTTGGTGTCTCTACTTACTGGGTAAGTCATATAATATTTCTGAGCCTCAGTTTCCTCATCAGTGAAATGGATATAATGTCAGTCTTGGCCTCATAGGTTTAAATACGATGAGGCCATGAAGAGTCCAGCCCTACATATTAGTCACGGCTGCTGACACCAAAGGGAAACTGAGGCTCAGTGATGGTACCTCCAGGCCCAATGGGTAGTAGGAACAGAGGGGAATCCTTAGGCTGCACCAAGGGCCCCTCTGTCCACTCCCAGGCAGGGGAAACCCAAAGTGAGCTAATCCCAGGGCTGCTGCTCCATTTCCGGGCATTCATCTTGGCCTGTAGCCGGCCTTCCGGCTTTGCAGGGCAATGGCCGCTCGGGAATATAAGAGCAGCCGTTTGCTTTCCTGCTAGCCACCCTCCCCACCCCCCCATCCCCCCCTTCTGATGTCCCTCTCCCAGCCACCACTTCCTGTGGTCGAAGGAGGGGCCTGGAATCCTTCTCAAAGGCGCCACCTTTTCTGGGATCCTGGGCCCAGTGGTTGCTGAGGTGGGACAAGGCACAGAGCTGCCTGGAATGACGTCAACTCAGTGACTACCAGTGGCGGCTCTTAGGGGTATACAGATAAGCCTGTGCAGGTGGGGTTCACCTTCCAGATCCCCCCAAGTTGAGAGGGTTCACACCCCCACCCCAGCACAGAGCAGGAGCAGCTCTCTGGCCTCTTCCTCTTTTGGGCTCCTCCTCCTCCAGCTGCTTCCTCCTTTTCCTCCGGTGTGGACACCACTTCCCTGAGAGGCCCAGCCCTGCCATGCAGACTTCACTGCCCCTCCTCCCATCCAGGGCACCGTGGGTGATGCCACTGACACCCCCCTGCACATTTTGAGGCTTACCAGCCTTGCACCCCAGGATCCTCTGAGTCACAAGGACACCTTCTCAATAAGCTTTAGAAGATCCCACCCTCAGGCTTTGGTTCAAATGGACCAGGCACTCACCAAACCTTGAAAACACGCACAGAAGGCCAACACTGAGACCCCGTCGGACCCAGCAACTGGTTGTTCCAGGGAGATTATTTCTCCCAAACCACCTAGATGGACACAGCTCCAGGAAGCAGCATGGTGGTGAGGGTGAGGATGGAGTTGGGGTTTTAGTAAGAACAAGAGCCCAAGGCTAGAGGGACTGCATGGAGCTAGGCAGAGGGGTCCCACCTTGCACTTGTGGCTGAAAGACGAGCTGCCTGAGAGTAGCAGGTCCCAGGGTCACCATCAAAGGGCCTAGTCCTCTGCCCTCTTCAGGAACCCTGAAATGCATTCTTAGGCAGAGCCCATGAGCTGTGGCCTGGCCAGAACCTGTTGACCCCTTCCTCCTCAATGAATTCCTAGATTAGGACTCCTGTCCCAAGATGCTGAGATGGGACAGATGGCCCTGCTCCCATCTGTCCAGTCCTGCCTCCCAAAGCACAAAGGGGTGTTGGGGGGGGGGGGCAGCACTCAGCCTCCAGGTCAGAACGTCTCATCCTCTGCTGAGGATGTGATGGAGCAAGGCCCTGGTCCCTCAGTGGCTAAGAGCTAATGTGGACAAAGCTTCTTCCATCCTATTCCTGCCAAAAGAATGGGTGGCTTTGAGAGACAGAGACCAAGAGAGACTGCTGTGCCCACCAACCTGTGGCCCAAGCCACCCCAAGTGCCAGCCTCTGCAGTGCTGCTGGCTTACTAGGGACCTCCCCAGGATCCAATCAGGCCCCAACTCTACCTGCTGTCACTTGCTGGGCAACGTCTGCAGGCCTAGGACACCAATAATGCTACCCAGTGACCCTGCAGCTCAGGCCAGCCCAGGGTTAACCCCTGACAGGCTGCCCAGGCCTGAAGGGGTCCCTGACCATGCCAACCCCCATCTGGCAGCCTAGCCTCCAACTCAGCATAGTGGGTGGCTTGATGCTGCCTCAGGGCCTGGCACAGAAGCCTGTGCTCCCCAGCTGGCATAACTTCCATCTCCAACTATGGTGGCAGCTCATTCCCTCTATCCTTGCCACCTGCTCTCTGCCCTGTCTGGGGTTCTCCACCCCACCCTCCTGGGATGCCTACAGCTGAGTTCCAGCATCAATTCCTTTGCAAAGCCATCAATTCCTTTTGCAAAGATTCACCCAGTCTCCTGGCTTGGGATACCCCTGAAGGACCCAGTTCCACTCCTATCCTAGAAGTCTGATTTCTCCTGTTGTCTGCACCAACATTAGGGTCACGGGCAGGAGATGAGCCCAGTGGGACTGTGCAAGACACAAGCACAGGGGGTCAGAAATGGCTTAGACCCTCGCTCGCTTCCCAGCGTGGGAGCTCCAGGGCCGGGCTCTGGAAGACAAAGCCTCGCCCAGCCTGGGGGAGGGGTGGGAAGAAGAGACTGGAGGCCCAAGCTACCCCACCCCCATTCAAGTGCTAATGAGCTCCAGCCGGGACCTCGAAAGCTGTGGGAAGAACAGGGAGGCTGGAGGCCGCCTGGGTACCGGCCCACCTGGTGCCTAGAGCCCAGCCGCCTCCCCAACCTTAGGCAGCCAAGAAGGTAGCTCAGCCCTGAGAAGTTGGGCTTAAGGTCCCCAGGACAGTCTATCACTCCAACTGGCACCAATTGTCTACACACCTCGGTCTCCCCACTTGCTGTGAACAGCTGCCTGAGGCCAAGGGAGGGGGTTCCCCAGGACCTCCATACGGGGGCCAGTCAGCCTGTAGGCTGGGGAGAATCCTCCCCACGAAACTCTCAACTCTGTAGGAGTCATTAGAGGCTCTCTCACTTGTTCTCACACCCCCAGGCTTTGGCCCATGGTCCCACAACACCTGTGGCTGCAGGCAGGCATCCTGTTCCCAGTTATGGATGGGGAACAGGACATCTACCAGGATTTCACCTGTCACTGGGTTTCTCAACAAGTGCACTAGGTGGAGCTGGGTATTGAACCTAAGTCTGTGTGACCCCAAGAGCTAGTCTAAAGAGGTGAAACCTCCTCCCCCAGGCCAGGCCTTCCTACTTCAGTGCCCTCGCTGAGTGGATCTTTCTGCCCCAATACCTGCCCCTCATTTTGCGGCAAATGCCGCTCATTTTGCAAAGCCACCCGAGGAACCTCCCACCCTCCATTCACAGGCACCACTAGACTCTTCCCAACCAGGATCCCAGGCTACCCCTTCTCCAGTTAGACCAAGCCCCAGGCAACAGCCCTGGAATTATCCCTGTTCATGGATGTGTTCTATAGCCTCATTCTTTCCATACACGCTTAATAGGCACCTGCTGTTTGCCAGGCCATTTGTTAGAAACACAGATGGGACAGACACCACAACACTCCTTTCCTTTTCTTTTGGTAAACCTAATCGAGACTTGGTATGTGCAGTCCCTGAACTGGCCAGGCCAAGATCTCCTGCAGCAGTGCTCTGGCCTGAGCCCCAGGGCTGTGGGGCAGCCCAGCTCTGAGAGCTAAATAGGCTCTACTGGAACAGCAGAGACAGCAGGCCCGCAGCAGGCCCCAAACAGCCCGAGCTGAAAGGAAGCATGTAAAACCACTCTCATATGAACGGGTGGAATCCCCACTGCATGCTCTGCCCTATGACAGGCTACAGACTCATCAGCTAGAGTTCTGCACAGGGTGGGTTAAGGGCTGTCTCTGAGGAGCCAGTCAGGCAGGTGGGGAGTTCAGGAAGAAACAGCCTGAAGAACTTTTCTCTCGGTGTCTGCCAGACCCCATCCCTGTCATCGGTCCCAACACTGAGCCCTTGCCACCCGCCCACAATATATCAGGTTCAGTGACCGCCATCTTACTCCTCCATCTACCCATCTACCCCCAAGACTGAGTTCAGACTAGTAGTACTTCCTTCATTCAACAAACAGACAAGAAGCACTCGATAGATGCCAGACTCCATGCTTGGCACAGAAGGCACAGAAATGAACAGGACACAGCTCTGCCCCTGTAGTCTCAAGGAAGGACAGCTGTCACCCAGGCAAATCCCACTCTCTGATGGGGGAAGGAAGCAGTAGCACCAGAAGCCACAGGAGGGGCTTCAGCAGCCTCTGTCAAGGAAGGGTCCTGGGAGGTGGTCCCGGAGCAGAGTCTTGAAGAACAGTCAAGCAGGAGTGAGTTAGATGGAAAGAAGGAAAATGCATGCCAAGTTAGGAGAGCAGACGCACAGTCCCAGGGGCAAGAGAGAAGGGCTGTATTTATACCCTGAAGCCTTCATGGAGCCCATGAGGGGACAGTCTCTCCTCTCTCTGTAGGCTGCCCACACAAGCCCATCCCAAATCAGAGACACCCCCCCCAAACACACACTCTGGCTTCCTTTTCCTTTCCCTTAAGTGCCCAGCCCAAGGCCCCAAATTCCACCTGGGATAGTGGGTCAGTCAAGTTGAACTGGGGGGGGCAGAGAGAGGTGTCCCTGAAGTAGGGCTGGTATCAGGAGTTCTGCCCCCAGCACCCCCTCATGACAAGCTGCTAGGAAAATTGCTCTCACCGGTGTGTACCACATCTGCCTCTGCCCCTGGTGCCCATCCGCCGGCAGGGCTACCCAGGAGGGCAAGGAGCCAGTATGCGGGTGGGGCAGCAGGCGTGGTTCTGGCTGAAAGGGAAGGCTGGCAATTGCCCAACCTAAGAGTCCCGTTGCCTGGACAGAGTTCTTCCCGCTACGTGGGACAGGCGCCTAGCACTCTGAAGCTGCTCCGCCTGGGCTCCCATCACTTCCTTGTACCTGGACGGGAAAGGGATGGCTGGCCAGTTCCCCTACCTAGGCAGCCAATGCAGATTGGGTCCCCGGTTTCAGGCAGATCTAGATCTCCCGGCCCCTTGCAGTACACCCTCTGCAGGGTCTTAGATCCCATCCCCCACCCCCAACAGGAACCTCCATGAGGCCCCTATTCTCCCCATCCTGGGCCCAGCACTCCTCTGGCCCAAACCCAGGAAGCCCATTCAACAGAGGAAGCAAAGGCCAGAGGAGCAAGATGCTGAGATGAACTCCCCAGCCTAGAAAATGCTGAGCCAGACCCTGCACCCCTGGTTGCTGCCAGCCCAGTGTAGGAGGGGCTGCTAGGCCCAAAATCTGAACCAAACTCTACGGAGCAAGACTAGTGGAATGGGGTTGGGACACAGAGGGCCAGGAGCCCCATGTACCTGGGTCCTATGGCCCAGTCGCACATCTCCTCAGCTGATCCGCCTGGGAAGGGGCTGCCCAGTGGCCCCTGAGTGGGCACCAGGAGACAGGAGTACCGAAAACACCCTACCCAGGCGCATCGGGCAGAAGCGACGTGCCCTCCACCGCGGCGACACCCACTCAACTGGTGCTGCCGCACTCGATGCGAAGACAGGAAGAGGCAAGCGCCCAACGCAAAACAGCCCAGGAGGCTGGGCCGCCGCCCCTTCCCGCCCCTTCTCTTCCTACCCGCAGCGGCAGCGGAGCGGATGCCATTTTGAAACCTCTGGGCTGTGCCCCTGAGGCCAGGCCCCCAGGGACAGTCAACAGATGGGCTCAGGACGGAAGACACGCTGTCCGTCCCTCGGCCAGACACTCAGCCAGGAAAGCTCTGCTTTTCACAGCCTGAGGACCCCACAGCGGCTGTGAGGCTGAGGGGCCACACCCCCCCACATACACTGTCCAGCCTCCAATGGTGCTACGAGGGCCTGTCTCCCCCGAGCCCTGAAACCCCAGAATCAGGCTGCCACCGGGCACCACACCTGCTCCCAGAGGAAGGCCGGACGGGGACAACTATCAGGAGCACAGTCTTTGCAAAAGTCCACCTCAGATGCCCCCCAATTCCAGTTGGCCCCCAACTCCTCATCCAGCTGGCCCACCACTTCCCCCTCACAGGGCCTCAAGATGTGACAGGCCCACCCACTCCCAGAGGCCAAGTCCTTGGCCTTTCGGCGCAGAAAGGGTGCAGGAAGCCCAGTACCCGTCAGCACATCTCCTTGGCCCGCCCGGCAGGGCAGCAATATGTCGGCTGTCTCACCACTTCCACTTCCCCCCACCCCTCAAGCAGCCACCATCTTTCCTGGCCTTGGAGGCGCCACAACCCAAACTCCTCCACACTCACACTCCATCCTACTCCCCAGACGCCCCCCTCACTGGCCCAGATAGGGCTTAGAAACTGGGAAACAGCCAGCCCGCGGAATCTCCCTGGGAAGCTTGAGGCCTGGCTCCCTCCCTCAGTGAGACCAGTAGAACCTCAGTCCAGCCCCTTAGTCTGGGCCCCTCCTCCCAGCTCGACCCCGTCCACCTAGTGCAGGAGGGGTAGGGGAATCAGAGGTAGACCAAAGTGTGGGAGAGGACTCAGGGAGGAGGAGCAGAGGGGTTTGAGGAGTAATGTGTGCAGAGTGGGACCTGGTGAGCCAGATGCAGGTCGCAAAGATCTCTAAAGGTTTGGGGGTTCCAGCTAGAGAGAGGGCTCATGAGCAATCATGGTTTCCACTTGAGAGGTCCCTTGATGTTAGGGTGCACAGGTGGATACAGGGTTCAGAGTAGGGACAGGGCAAGAGGGGAAAGGAAGGAGTGGGTGGGGGCCTGGCAGGGGCCCCAGGGATGTTCATGCCCAATTCATGCCCAGGGGAGCAGGTGAGGGAAACAGGTGGTGCCTAAGGTGGGGGCCAACGCAGGGGGTTCCGGGGATTTTAGTGAAGTCTAGGGAAGGATGGAAGACAAGGCAGGGACTCTGAGGGTCTGTGAGGTTGGTCAGCAAGGGTGGATGGTCAGGCAGGGTTCTGAGTCTGGGGGCTTGGGGTCTGCCAGGAGTTAAGGGCCTGACCTAGAGTCTGGGCTACGAATCAGAGGTCTAGGCCAACCTAAAGTTTTGAACCATTTGGGTATCCTGGCCAGGCCGGGTCTGGGAGTTCAAGGCCAGGTGTGGGGGTCCAGTCTGAGTCTGGGAGTTCAAGGCCCTAGTCTGGAGGTCAAAGTCTTTGTCTGGGGATTCGGACGGGGAATCGAGGGTCCCAGCGCAGGGCGCGGCCTCACCCAAAAGCAGCAACTTCACCTCCCGCGCCGCCTTCTCGCCGTCTTCCCGCAGATTCTTGTCGATCATCTTAGAGCGCTCGGCCGCCGCCTTGTCCTCGGCACTCACGGTGCAGCCCATCCCGCCGTCCGCCGGCCCGGCCGCCGCCCGGCCCCCACACGGCCCCCGGCCCGGCTCGGCCCCGTCCGACCCACTCCGCTCCCGCCGCCGACCCTCTACGGGTAGCTCTCGGGTCGGCAGTTCCGAGCGTCTGCGGGCGGTGCCTTCCCGGCCGCCGCGCACCGACGGCGGGGCGGGCCGAGGGTGGGGCCGGAGCAGGCCAGGCCCGGGACTGGGCCAGGGAGGGCCCGAAGGCGGGGCCATAGGAGATCCGGGGTCGGTGATTGGCTTGAGGGCGGAGCAAATTAGAAGTTAGGCTCAGCCCAGACCCGGGCCCGAGCTGGAGGCGGAGCTACGCCGAGGAATAGCTGCAAGAGTAGAGCCAAGCCCAGAGGGATTGGGCTCCAGGCGAGCTGCAGGCGGGGCTGGGCTCCGATTGGATGCAGAACTCCCGGAGCCCCGCTGCCCAACGGCGGAGGCGGGCGGATCTTGTACCCCGAGGGTGGGGATCCGGTGCACCTCTTAGGCGAGCAGAAATCAGCCCTGGAGCTTAAGCGAGACGGGCTAGCTGGGTGAAGGAGGCGTGTCTTCTCTCTTGTTAAAGTTATTGAACCCAATAAACTTGTTTCAGGATCTACAGAGCCCCGGTGCCTCTCTAAACTTCGGCTTTCTCTGTCTTAAGGCGAGTTTGGCCCCTTCTCTCTCGAGTTGCAGTTTAAAAAATGTCTACTGCCACCTCTACACCTTTGCCCAAGCTATCTCCCTCAGCCAGGGTGCCTCCTCTTGTCACACAAGGCTTTATCCATCCTTCTCTGATCTAGGAGGACTTCTCCTGCATGTAGGCATCCTGGACTTCAGCCTGGGACATGGCAACCAGACCGAGAGACAGGGAGAGAGAGAGAGAGAGGCAGCGGGCAAGAAGGAGAGGTCCACCTGACTTATGGAAAGATAAGTGGCCCTGACCCTATGACCTGTCCCTACTGGACAGTGGCTGCAACCCTATGGCTGGGCAAAGGTGGAGTGGAGGCAGCATCGTTTCTAGCAGAACATTGCAGTCTTTCTAATACTGTTCAAGAAGAGCCCACAGCCCTGACCTCCAATGGACTACCAGTGAAAGAGTCTGCCAAGGGTTACCCACGAAGATTCTTGTGTGGCCCCAATGCTGTGAGTCGAGGAGGCCCCGCCCAAAGACAAGGTCCACAAAGCCAGGAAGGGAGCTGGCCACCCACAGACCCCCTGTTCAGCATAGACTCCTTCCTTACCACCCTGCCACACATCTTGTTTCAGCTCCAAATCCTCAGCTGTCTGCTCTCCGTGGACTGTCTGTGGATCCCTATCTGAATGGCTCCCTTGTTGAGGAGCAATCATTGGACTATAGGTCTTCCAATGGTTCTCCGAGGATCCTCTCCCGCCTAGAGCCAAAGCTCAGGCAGGCTCTGCCACAAACATGCAGCAAACATGGTGAAAACATATAATGGCCATCCAGGAACACAGACACTCAGAGATATGCACTATTCATTAAGTCATAGGACCAACCTCCAACATGTCTCAAATCCATAGAACCCACTATAAAATGGGTGCACACAGTCAAAAACACAGCCTGTCCACACATAGGCTACAAACCCAGCTCCAAGACAGGCCTCTTTCCCCCATCAGCCCCGCCCCACATTTGAGAGCTGATCCTACCTCCTTGGGCCTCCCCAGCTGGCTCCTAGCAACAGCCAACAGCTCTTGCAGTTGCTGAGCAACGGGGAGAACCTGTCAGCCCCTTGGAGGCCAGGCTCACCAGAGGTGGGCAGACACAGACCCCAATCGATGGAGGCAGGGCAGGACAGGGCCACAGGGAGGCATGTCCTCCTCCAGCCTCAGGCCAGGCTGTGTCGTCCTTGCACACTTCCACCTGATAGTCACTCCCTCTAATTATTCGTTCTTCCTAAAGTGCCCAGCAACCCTATTCCACCCCTCCCAGCTTCCCCCTCTCCATCTCCATGGGGGCCCCAAGGGTAGGGCTAGGCCTCTGCTTGCCACTCCATTCACATGCCTCCCTTCCATTCCTGGGGCTCTGAATCCTATTCTGTCATCTCCAGCCCAGCTTCTCCCCTAATCACCAGCCCCATGTCCATCACTGCTCTGAAACCTCCCCTAGACACTTTAGGCACCTCCAGTGGCCCCTGCTCCTGGTCTCTCCACTTTGTGGTCTCTCACCAGCCAGAGCAAGCCCCCCCCCCCACCCCTACACCCTGTCAGTTTCTTTCCCTCCTCAACCCCCACCTCACATGTGTCTCTGTTCTCTGTCTCTTCTCATGGGCCTCCAGCCTCCTCCCTGGCTCTCATCTTTCCTCTACAATCCATCCTCTACATGACAGCCAAGGGATCCTGCTGAAAGAAATCACATCACTCTCTTGCTCATAAACCTTCTGTGGCTCCACAGTGCCCTGAGGATAAAACCCAGACATTCTGGTTTGGATTGTGTAGGAAGTAGACGTGGTAGAGGGACAACTGACAGCAAGAACTCTGAGGAGCAGTCTACAAACTTACTAGCTGCATATTACTTTGGAGAAATACCAGAAACTCCCTGTGCCTCCATTTTCTTATCAGTAAATGAGACTAACAGTAACATCAACCCACTGCAGTGGCTAAGGTCAGGACTAAGGGAGGAAATGAAAGTAAAATGTAAAATGTTTCCATGTGAGTGGCACATGGAAAACTCTAAGTAGGGGTGAGTCCTATGATAGTAATCTCTGCAAGGCCCTGTCCCCACCCAAGGTCCACCTGATCTCCCCCCACTTAACATATCCACACTCAAGCCATCTGACTGACCTTGTTCACTCCATCCTCTTGCTCCTCCCCTTGATCCCTCTCCACTCATTCCTCCTCCCTATCTCTCATTCCATGGCTGTGAGCTGGGCCTCTAGGACTCCACTGTCCTGGAGCTTTCCCCACCCCAGGCCCAGATCCCACTGTCTTGGTGGTGAGTCTCTTCCATCTGGGTCTCTGTTTCCAGGCCCAGAATAATCCTTGAGGGTGCAGGTAAATATCTGTCAAATGAAATGAATGAATCACACAAACTCTCCCCCAACCTTTCCAGGGGTTCTCCCCCTTTTCTCCTCCCCCCACCTCCTGGAACTGGGAAAGCTGTAAACAACTAATCCTGCTGCCACTATAACAGTATTTGCCATTATTGTATGTGCAGAGAAGGCAGGAACTAATTGTGCCTGGGAAGGAGGCTTCTTAGTGGAAGTGATGTGGGGAGTGGTAGAGGGAGGAGAGAGCTGAGGAAGAATGTGGCAGGAACAGGGAATCTGGAGGTGAAACTGTGAGACCAGGTTTGGGGAGGGGCCAGGGAGAAAATCAAGGGTCAGAGCTGGAGAAACCCCATTGCTTTACAGCTGAGGCAACTGAGAATCAGAAGGGGCTGGGACCCATCCATGGTCATCCAGAGACAACACGGACAGCTTGCTTCCCTCCCGTTTGGGAACCCAGGGGTCCTTTTGAGAGATGTCATTTTGGGAGCAGAGGATAGCTGCCTAGCCAGGGCCTCATGGGCCCCAAAGGAGGCAGGACTTGTCTCTGTGCACACTGGTCCAGCACCACCTGGACTAGACCATAAAGACAGTGAAATGACAGCCAGCAGAACTGAGGACAGCACTCTGGCCAGAATGGAGAAGTGGCAGCTGCCGGCTCACTCAACTCCCTTGCTCACTCTGACAGCTAGAATAGTCCTGGGGCTCACCACACTCCACAGAGCAGGTGCAGCTTGTACTGAGTTCCTACCATGCATCAGGCTGAGCAGGGTGAGGAATGGAGACCCCCTCAGTGGGCCATGACACCCCAGCCCACAGGCTCGGGGAAGGGGAAGCTATGAGTACTTCCTCAAAGACAGTTTCGGGGTGGGTGTGTCTGCCCTCATTCAGAGTCCAGGAACAGGCAGGACCCTACAGGGATACCCAAAGTCCAGGGTCCTGACCACCCCACTTCCATAGCTCCCAGGTGGCAGTCCCCAGCAACTCTGATCACCAAATCACAGGCCTTGCAGATAGGGCTTCAGCAGCTTCTGCTTGTAGATCTCAGTGGCCAGAGCTGGCTCCCTCCCTGCAGCCCTGAGCCAGGCTCCACCTCTTGGGTACATCCCCTGCACTTCCCCCTTCCTGCTTCTTAGCCCAGAAGCAGTTTTGAGATTGGAGTCAGATACCCTTCCCTCTCTGCCCCTTCCTTTCAAACCTCTCTTCCCAGGCTTCTCTTCCCTCCAGAGAAACAGTTCCAAGCCTGGGAGGTCTTGGAGTCCAGGGTCCCCCTTCCTGGTCATCTGCATCCTTCAAAGATAATTGGCTTTGGCATGAAGAACTCAGGCCAGAAGTTTCTGGATGGGGTAGGGGGCTCCACCTAACATGGGGACAGGAGGGTCTGAGAAGATGAGTCATCTACTCACTCATTGTCTACTGTGCCACTGTGCTGAGAACCCTAGGGAGAGAGAGGCAGCTGGGACCCTGCCCTTCAGGAGCACATGCCAAACAAGTAAACAGGGAAACAAAAACAGTTTCAGAGGAAATCAACAGGGTGACAAGAGAGCCACTGGGAGTGTACACAGGAGTAACAGTCTGAGAAGAAGATCTTCAAATGATAAGAGACCAACAGTGTGATAAGCCAAGAGAGTAATAGGTGGCGGTAATAGCAAGTGCAAAGACCCTGGGGTAGAAAGACACAGGGTGTTCCTAGAACAGAAAGGAGGTCAGCTTGGCCAGAATAGCAAGAGCAAGAGGTACATATTGTGATGTGAGAGAAGACTGCCATGGGGCTTCACTGAGTAGGGCAGTCAAGGAGTTCCCAAGTCCCTAAGAGATGCTGCGGTAAGGGTACATCTGAGCCTGCAGCAGGCATCAGCATCTCTAGGCCAGTGACCCATGCCTGGCCTTGCAAATACAACTGGTCCTGGCACTCAAGCTGCTACTGAGTAGGGGAGAACTGTCCAGGGAGCCCTTGGGGCTTGGTGGTCAAGTCTGAGCTCAGCCCCTCTCCTTCCCCTTGAAGAGCTCATGGTCCAACTCGCTACTGTGTCTGCCACATACACAGCCTCTAAAGGCCAGCTCCCCAAGAAACCCAGGGTCCTCAGAGGGCCTGGGAAATTATAATCAGCCTATCCCCAGGAGCCACGCTTCTGTTCACCTTGTTGCAGCCCTCCGTGTCATGCTGTCCAAAGGCTGGGGCTGGTAGCCTCTCCCGCGACTTGTTAGGGCCTTCATTAGCAATGCTTCCTGGAATTTAATTTAATGAAGGAGCAAAAACAGCCTAATGAAGGTGATGCAAAAGCAAGCAGCCCATGAGGTGCCTCCAAGGCCCAGCCACCTGGGCTCAGGGGCTTCCTGCTGATGGTAACTGGGAGTAGAGGGGCAAGAGAAAGGGGACTTGTCCTGGGAGGGATGCTGGCCACTGAGTCCTGGGAGTAGGGGACATTGCTCTGCCACACTGCATGGAGCAGATGCTACTACTGAAGCTAACTACGCAGAGGAATGAGCCTGGCTGGGGCCTGCTTCAGGCTGCTGGAAGAAAGTTTTTAGGATGCTATCAGCCAGAGCAAAGGTTCTAGGCCACCATAGGATGTCAGATGTCCAGGCTGTGGGCTAGCACCAGGGGGTGGTAGCAGGGGCCAGATCATCAAGGCCAAGTTTAGATTTTATTCCAAATTTAATTGTGATGGAAACAACTAACGTTTTGTTTTGTTTAACAGCTAAGGTTTTGTTTTTTTTTTTTTTAATTAATTAATTTATTTTGAGAGAGAGATCACGCGAGCAGGGCAGGAGCAGAGAAAGAGGGAGAGAGAGGCAATCTCCCCACTGTCAGTGTAGAGCTTGATGTGGGTCTCAAACTCACAAACCATGAGATCACATCCTGAGCCTAAGTTAAATGCTTAACGGACTGAGCCACCCAGGCACCCCACAACTAGCGGGTTTTTAAGGGAGGGTGACATGACCTGCTATTTTAAAGTTCCCTTTGGCAGTTATGAGGAGTAATACCCCTGTGGAGAAGGGAGAAGGTAGGGAGACAGAGGGGGACCACTCACTATATGGTGCAGAAGGTTAAGGTGATGGAGGAAAGCTTAAGGAGACACGGTTGTCCCTTGTCACCTAGAAGGTAGCTCCGGGGACATGGAGTGGGGTGTATGTATACCTGGGCTGAACTGTTTCTTCTAGCAAGTTTGGGCTGGTTGGTCCCCTTTCAGCCTTCTCCACAGACTTGGCCTCTCCTCCAAATAGACATTTAAAGAATATTAGTTTAAAAGATTCTTTGCGCCCCACACCTGCTTTCCCACCTTTGTGGGGGAAAGCACTCCCCACTTCCCCTGCTGGAGTTCCCTTCCCATCTCTCCACGGCTTGAAGCACTCTACGCCCTGCCCCCAGGGCTCGCGCAGCGCTAAGGCTCCCCAGGAGCCCCAGGACTGTATTTCACAACGGAAAAGGCCCAGAGCTCAGGCACAGGGCAGAGAGCTGCGAGGGTGCAGCCTCGCAGACCAGCGCCTGTCCCGCCCCCGTGGCCTCCGGCCACCGTCCGCCACCCCGCGCAGCGCAGCCCCCACACACCTCCCCATTTCTTAACCCAGCTCCTCAAGTTCTCGGGCCCACGCCCCGCCCCAGCGCCCTCCGCCCTCCAGGCCGGGCTGAAGCCGGAAGCGGCCTCTGAGCTCGCGCCCCGCCTCTTCCGGGTCCTCTCTAGGCGGGAGTGCTGGACTTCTGTGGCCGCCGGAGGCCCGGCAAGGTTTCGCGGGGCAGCGGCGCCCTCTGGCGTGCCTCAGGCGCAGCGCGGGAGCCGAGGCCGACCCAGCACTTCCTCCTCTGCGCAGCCTTTGCCTCTCCTGCCGCTGCTGTCTTCCGGCTGCCACTCGAGGTTATATCCCCACCAGGCTTGCTTTCTCGCCTTGTTTAGTCTCCGACCCTGGCCCCGGCCTCCGCCCATCTGCCTGCCACTTGGAGCGCCCGTGGCCCTCACCTGATCCCCGCCTGCCTGGCCTTCCCAGCCATAGAGGAAGACCGTTTTCTCGGACCATCCCCAGGACGTGCCCTAACAGCCGCCTTCCACTCCCTCTGGTCGTGGCACCTTCCCACCCTCTGTTCCAAGATGCTCTCCCGCCTCCCCAAATTCACAGCGGAGATCAGCACATGTCCAATTTGGGGGACCATCCCGGGCAGCCACTTCCTGGCTTCCTCGGGGTCGGATGGCCCCGTGTCTTTCCCTCGTGCCCAGCCTGGGGACGGTTGTGTTTGACCCCAGGGTGGACTTGGTCAGGATAAGGAGAGGGGTTCGGGCATGTGGGGAGGGGGTCTCAGAAGGCTAGGTCAAGAGTGGCTCTAGGAGTTCAGCCCCTTCCTTCCTTCCAGATCAGGCAACCCTGTAGAGGTCCCTGCCTGGCCTTCTGAGGACCTGGTCACGTGTGGGACTGGCAGCTCCTCGCTCACCTACCCAGGATGCCAAACGTTGAGGTCCTGGCCCCTTTTTGACCACCTCTCCCTTCACGTCCCGCCTGGAGCCTTCCTGCCTGCCTTCCTCCCACACACCAGGCTGGAGGACTTTTTGGACTGCCTTGGAGCCTCAGGGCCTGGCTGCACTGCCATAGCTGACCATTCCAGCCACCCAGCCCCACAAGGTGTCTGGCGGGTCACAGCACAGCCCAGACTCCCGCCATTGGCCACCAGGGGACAGCAGAGGCCGCCTTCTGCAGAACTCGGGTTGGGGGTGGGGGTATGGGGGATCAAGTCGCAGTCTAATACTGTCCAGGTCCTGCTGTGCGTGGCAGGGCAGGTTTACAGCCTTATGTGGTTTTGAAAGCAGTTTTATTCTTTCAGATTTTTTCCAGGGCTGCACTTTCTAAGTAACTTCCAGTCAATTATTCCTGTTCCAAGTTGTTTGAAAATCAGTTGCAGGATGACTTTAAACTGAGATCAAGGCAGACATCTGGATGAGTCCTCTGGGTCCCTCCATGTGCTCCTTCATGTCCCTGGCTACCAGGGCTTGGCCAGGCCAGGCAGTGTCCACCCTGTATACCCTGATGCCAACTGTCCAACCTCCAGCTACTGTCTTCTAGCCCACTATCTCTAGAGCCCTGGCCTTCACCAACCTCCCACCCATGGTCCAATCTCTCCTCCTCAATACCTTCTTCTCAGTCTTCCTAAAAGCCTCTGTTGGTCCTGCTCCCCTCACTTCACACAGATCTTACCAGTCTGTAGTCTTACCAGTCCTGGGGCGCCTGGGTGGTTCAGTCTAAGTGCCCAGCTTCAGCTCAGGTCATGATCTCAGGGTTCATGAGTTGGAGCCCCACATCAGGCTTGCTGCTGTCAGCCTGTCAGCAGAGATCCCGCTTTGGGTCCTTTGTCCCCCTCTCCCCGCCCCTCCCCCACTCATTCTCCGTCTCCCTCTCTCTCTCTCTCTCTCAAAAACAAAACAAAAACATTATAGTTTTACCAGTCCTACCTCTTCCTCCTCTACCCACTCCAGTCAGGCTTGCCCTTCCCTCCACAAAACAGCCGTGACCCACACATTGCCGAACCCAGCTAAAGCTCCATGCTCACCTCCTTGAGCATTTGACCCCCCTCTGGCTCCCACATGCCCTCTTCCCCCTTTGTTTCCTCCTGGCTCCCCTGCTTAGCTCTTTCTCTGATTCCACCTTGGCTCTCCTATCTCCTAATAGGAGTGTTCCAGGGCTCCATCCTGACTGCTGCCCTTCGGTTTTCACTCACCACCCTCATCTCATCCAGGCCCCTGACCTTAACTACTGTCCACTGGCTTTGCCTCCCAGACTCTGGGTCCAGTTCTGGCCACTCTACTGAACTTGAGTCACATACCCAGTGGCCGACTTGGCATCCCCACTTTGATATCTAGTCGATTTTTAAGACTTTTCATGGGCAAAACTGATCTCCCTCCCAAGAACTGCCTCCTTCAGTGGATGCAGTGGCAGTTTGGACCCTAGACAGCCTTGGAGTCACCCTAGACTTGTTTCTGCCCCACGCCACCCCCATGTCCAAATAATCAGGGAACTTTGCTGCCTTTACCTCCAGCACATGTCCAGCATCACACCCCAACTGTGCCACTACCTGGGCTGAGCTACCTGACATGTCTGTCTGAAATTGCAATAGCCTGTGTGTCATTGTCACCCTTGGCTCCCCATCCCACACCCCAGAGTCTAAGCTCCATGTAGCAGCTGGAATAATCCAGAGTTGCTGTTGAATCAGATCCTGCCCCCTTCTCTGTTCAAGAATTGGCATTGGGTCTCACCTTTCCCAGAGAAAAATCCAAAGCCCTTATGGTGGCTGGCAAGGCCCCACATCTTCCCCCCTCAAAAGCCCCCACTTGTCCCTCCTTCCCTCTACTGCCTCACTCAACAGCAGCCACAACGACTTCCTGGTTGCTCCTCTCACAGGTATGTTCTGCTTCTGAACTTTGCACCAGCTGATCCCTCTGGCTGGAATGTTCCCTGCAGGCATCCACATGACTTCCTCCCTCTCCAAATCTCTGATAAAGCATATTTTTCTCAGTGAAGGCCACCTTGACCCACCTCCAGACCCCCTGTTCTCTATTGCTCCTACCTTGCCATTTTAGTACCTATGGTATGACCATCTTCTAACAAATAATGTAACTTACTAATTATGTTTCATGTTTCTGGTCTGAATTCAGTCCCACACCTAGAATGTAAGCTCAAGGAAGGCAAGGGCCTTCACTTTGTTTACTGCTGTGTGTACAGGTGCTGGAAGGATGCCTAGCACATGGGAAATCTTGATAAATATTTGTTGAACGAGTGAATTCCTCTTCCATCAATAGGTGAATGTACACATGTGCACACAGGTGAGGAGGGTGTGGGCAGGGGGAAGATGCTGGTCGGAAGAGACCAAGGCTGACTTTGGCCCCTTTTCCTGGTCTATATCATCTTGTCTTGCTGTTACAAGTGGTCCTAAGAAAAGCAGTGAAAATAAATATAGAAGACCTTTGTGCTGGAGTTTCTGGCTGCTTTCACTTGTTCATTTCCAAAGAGAGCAAATTTTAAAAAGCAAGAAAGAAGGAAAAAAAAGACCTAGGAAATTCTTCAAAACATACAAAAATGACTATGACCAAGGGCCTGCAGACCCATCCTTATGGAGGCTGAGTGACTGGACCTTGACAGCCAGGAACAAGAGATATTCATTTTCAAACAGTCATGTGGACACTTGGTATAGTTTAGCGGCCACATTGCCTGCCCCTTCCCCCCTAGAGAATGCTGCTCATGGTCCATGTTAGAGGAGACCTTGCTGAGCAGGCAGAGAAGACCCCTTGGGGGCCAGAGTCCTTCCTCCACCCCTTGTGTGTGTGTGCGCGTGCGTGCGTGTGTGTGTGTGTGTGTGTGTGTGAAGCGGGTGGACCTACTGTCAACACATCCTCTTGGTCTGAGAGGTCTAAAGCCAGGCCTGGGGTTTTTGGGGAATCCAGGCAGTCTTGCTGCTGCTCTGACCTGCAGCCTTCTTTGGACAGAGTATGAGAAAAGAACCCCAAGGTCTCTCAGCAGGATGGACCCTGTCCTCCACTGCCTCCCACTCTCTAGGAGCCAAAGGCTCCATGCAGGCCTATGACCTAATCTGATGAGGAGGAAGCCAGAGACCCCCAGAGGGCAGCCCCTCACATCAGGACGCTCTGGGCTGCAGCCACCTCTCGGCCAGCGTCCGGCTCTTTTCTGGGGCTGCAGGGCTCCTGGGTAAGTCCCCAGGCTGGAGTCAGGCGCCTGGGGCTGAAGGGAACTAGACTCAGGAAGCCCCCCTCTGATCAGTTGGCACAGCCATGGGCCTACCAGCCACCAGCTTGAGGAAATTCTTTCTTGAGGGGTTTCCCAAGCTGGCAGCTGCCTTGCCAGTTCAAACTGGATTTTTCCTGTTGCCCTTTCCCTGGCGGCCTAGCCGGGTGCAGGGTCTCTCCTAATGAGGGTTTGGTGCCAAGGCCCAGGCGGCTCTGTCTTGCTGGGTACCAGCTGGTTGAGGCCTGCCCCAGGAAATGAGCAGCTTCCTAGTTTCATCGGGGCCAGGGCACTTGGGACTACCCTGCATCTTTAGGCCAGTCCTGCCCTGCCTTGGACCCCCTACTCAAAACTCAGGGCTCCAAACACGGGAACTCATTAACCCACCTTTATTCACAGTGGGTTTTACCATTAATAGAAGATCAGCCTGACAACTCACAGAATTCCTGGATTTTTGTCCTCAGACTCAAGGCATTAGCAGAGGATTGATATGGCAGCCAGGGAGGGCAGGGGGCCCTTCAGCAGGGTTTCTGCAGGGCTCAGCTGCCCCCTTGCTCAGACCCTCCCTGGAGCTACTGGGGATGCACCTCACGTTGCCTCCTTCCGGAGCCTCTCTCTGTCCCATTTCCTGGGGCCTCATTAATTCCTCCCCACCTCACCCCGTGAGAAAGCAGGTCTGTGCTGAGCCTGGCCCAGGTCCAGAGCTGGGCCTGAGCATGCCACTGGCTGGTTTGGAAGGGGCCCTATCCCCACCCTCATCCCAGGGAAGGGGGCAGGAGAGGCTCCCGTTTCCATCCATGTCCCGACTTCTATCCACTTGCCAGGAGCTCAGGGACCATGGGGAACAAGAATAGACAACATAGCTGGTATTATGTATAATATTTATAAAAGGGAGCTGACAGCTTCTCCACTCCTACCCCGGATCAGCCCCTGGGGTCTTTGGCTCCCAGGGGCAGAGACGCTCTGGGCCCCAGCCTCTTTCTTCTCCCAGAAATGGAATGTGAGCTATGGCCCAGACTTGGGGTGGGGGGAGTCCCAGCCTCCCCAGGACTGGTGAAGGAGCAGGTTCCTGGGGGTGCCCACACCAGCCTCACATTTAAAAGAACCTGATGGCTTCAGGTATGGGGGGTGGTCTGCTTCTGGTGGTGGGGATGGGAGAAGGAGACGAGAGTATCCAAGCGCTTGAGTCCAAGTGACTGAAAGGGGCCTCCGGGACAGAAGTGGAGGAAGGCAAGTGCATTGAGGGAGATGAGGCCCCAGAGTGCAGACCAAGGTCCAGCAGCAAGGTGGGGAGATGGCTGCAGGCTTGGGCTCCAACTTTATGTGCCCTACAGACTGTGCAGGCAGCTGTTGGACCTCAGTGTTTGCAACTGTGCAAGGAGGGCAGGGGCCTGAGTGGGATCTGAGGCAACAGGAAGGGAGCAAGGTCACAGCCCCACCCTGCTCCCAACTCCGGAAGCCCCTGTAGCCCGGGAGCCCAGCAAGGTAGTGGTCCAAGGGCCTTGGTCCTGGCTGTAACAAAAACCTTCCACAGAGAAGACGTGAGGCAGGGGACAAATGCCATAGTGTTAACCACATCTTTCTTCTCCCCGCTGACTGGCCACTGGATGGGAGCAGGGGCTGAAGACTCTGGGCAGGGGTACTTGGACGAGTAGACAGAACAGGCCGGGGGTCTTCCTAGTGGCTTCCTCCATGCCGGCCGGTCCCTGACACCCAATCAATGATGATGAAGCTCAAGCTCATGGTCATCAGCAAGAGGCCAAGCACAGCGAAACAAAGGGCCTATGGGGTCAGGGAGTCAAGAGTCAGGTGTGAGGTCAGGGCAGCTCCCTCAGCCCCACACCAGCCCACCAACCTCCAGGATCCTCGCACCAAGATTTTGGGGGTAGACTTTGCAGGTTCCTTCTCGGTGGGTATGATGCGAAAGTAGAAGATGGCGGGGAAGATGAAGATGAGGCATGGGGCAGATGTGGCACCTGCAAAGAATGAGATATATCCAGCTATTGGCTAAGGTCCAGGGGTGAACCCTTCAGTGAGATCAGAGATTCCTTGCTGGGGAAGTCTCATCTTGAGACTCTACTTGAGAGCTCTGCCTGATTCCGGAGAGCCCACCAGTCCCCCTGCCCCCCATTCTCTGTCCAACTGGATAGAAAGCTAGTGCTGTTGGCAGTAGAAGAATCTGTCAGTGAATGAAGCTCGCAAAGAGGAAAGGTAAGCCAAAAGATAAAGACAAAGCCTTGAAGATATCGGGCTCCTAGATATAGCTATTCCTGAAGGCTTTTCCATTATTTAAGCCAATACCTTCCTCTTTGCTTAAATCATTTTGAGTCAGATTTTGGCCACAGAGAACCTATAGTCATGTCTATGCTATCCATGACAATCAGCCCTCAGGTCTGTGTTTTGGTCCCTGCAGAGTTGGGCTGAGGAGTCAGTCTTGTGAGTTGGGCCACTCCAAAGATGTCTCAGAATTGTCTGATTTTCTACCTTAGAGCCCCAACTGGGATGAGACAGTGGACAGAGCACTGAACCTATAGTTCCATGATCCTAGAGCTAAATCAAGGCCCCCCACTTACCAGCCGTATGGCTCTGCTACTCCCTTAATCACTATGGACTTCAGTTTCCTCATATGTGAAATGGGGACAAGACCCAATGAGACCCTTTGTGGAGGTCCCTGGCATCCGGGCTCCACCCCATCCCTCAGTAAGGGGGAACAGACTCTGGTTTTGAGCCCTCAGAAGGGATTAGAATAGCCTTCAGGACAAAAATCTCAGACAGGAAGCCAAGCTGTGCACATGGCCAGCAGCTGTCACTAAAGTTGGGTATGATCTCAGGAATCTGCCAGGATTTAGATAGGAAATTCTCTGGCCAATGCCCTGCCTTTATACACAGCTGGGCCAGACCCTCACCAATGACCCCGAAGATGCCCAGGATGTTGGGAGCGAAGATAACCAGCAAGTTGATACAAGTGAGCAGGCCGATGGCAATGAGTATGTGCCGCAGCCAGCTGAACTCCTGGTTCTTAAACAGCATCTGCTGGATGGCACGGCGCACCTGGGGGATGGGGGTGGGAAGAGTCACCAGTCTGTCAGCTCCATAAGTCCCACCCTGCGTCGGTCCACCTGCCCACCGGCTCACCGGAAACAGAACGATCGGCACTGTGAGTGTGACTGCCGTCAGCACGGCCACACGCACACAGAGGATCAGCACGTCAAATGGGTCCACCTTGCTGTAGGTGTGCAGTAGCTCCGACTCCACCCCGTCTGCGGCAGGCAGGGAGGATGATCAGCAGGTGGCCCAGGGAGGGGGATGGGCTCTGAGCCTGGGTTGACCCTGACACTGTGGGAAGTGGCAACAGACTCACCTCCACAGCTGTAGGGCACAGTTAGGCATCACGCACCTAGTTAGCACCTCCAGTATGCAGGGTGCCATGGCCACTGGCCAGCCCCTTGCCCCCCAGCCTGGCCTCTGCCTCTGCCCCCACGGTCCAGCCATACCGTAGAAGGTGAGGTAGCCGAAGAGGGCAGCCAGGAAGTACATGACATACATGACGGCGATGGACAGGTTGGAGATGTGCTGCATCTTCCTCTTGGAGGGGCTTTGGGGAAGCAGGGGAGGGGATGGGTGCCAAGCTGGGCCACACCGGAGATCCCCGTATGCCCTGGGGCCTCTCTGGCACCACACCCTCACCATTTGGCAGCTGAGGACGTCTCCTCCTTGCCCCCAGTCGCCCCTCATGGAAGCCATGGAGATCTTTGATAAAGTGACTTGGCTCCTGTCACTCCCCACCCCGCCCTGCCCCCACCCTATCAGGACCACATTCCTTCTCCCCAAACCAGTTTAAGGCAGCCACCGCCCTTGCAACCATAGACACCTACTCCTTGAGCTCCGTATAGATGGGCAGCACCTCGGGATGGCAGACGAAGGCGAAGGCCATGATGGGGATGGTATATGCTGTCTAGATAGACATGGTGACTGCGTCAGGGCAGCCCTTCACTCTCACCCGGCCCATAGCCCCTGCCCCGGCCTGTTGGAACCTGTGAGTTGAGTGTGAAGTAACTCGGGGTGCAGAAGGCTGCGGCCTCTGTTTCAGCCTGCAGCTGAGCCTCCTCCTTGGTGACCTCCATGAGGCTGACGTTGCCCGTGATGTTGGCGAGGTTGAGGGGCAGAGGGCAGGGCACATGGAACTTTTTGTAGATGACCTGAGTTGCAGGGAAGATGGGGGTATCAGGGCCAGACAAGGCTTGCCTGGGAGTCACTATGAAAACACATCTAGATCAGGACAGAAGGAGCTGCCTTCTGAACCCAGGCTTCCCAGAAAGACCTGCCCCCTGCCCCTGACAGAGGAACCCCCCAAGAGACTTGTCCCCTCACTCCACCAGCACGGAAAGTGACTCACTGCAATTAGGAAGAACACCATGCAGCTGAGAGAGAAGCCGCTGGAGTAACCCAGGTAGCCTGCAACGTGGGGGAAGGGCTGTGAGACTGGGGTCCCTTCCCAGGCATTTCTCCAACATTCCCCTCCAAGGCCCTAGCCCTGCCACACTCACCAAGCTGCCGCATCAGTGCCAGGGGCAGAATGACGATGACAGAAACAAGGATCACCAGGTAGTTCCCATTCATGTACCAGTCCCTGCAGGAATAGGAGTGGGGAGCCAACATCAGAGTCCACTCAGCCTTGGGTGAGGCCACCTGCCTCCATACCTAATCGGGGCCACCGGAAAAATACTTGTTCATAGCTCGGAGTCTGCAAAATGGACATTCTCTCAGCACTGGCCTAGGCAAGGGGAGAACTAAGGAGCTCAGCTCCTGCTTGGTAGCCATTAGGGCTATAGTCACTGCTGCTGTTTTTCTCAAGACACACAGGTCTGGGTCCAGCTTCCCCAGGGGGTGGCCCCAAGGGGCCCAGGGAGGTGGGTGGGATGGAAGACCCTGGCTCTGGGGAGGTGGAGCATTTTCCATGGGGGTGTCAGGGACTTTCCAACATCCTGTACCCCTTGTGGTCCCTCCTGGCATCTGCATCCTGCACCATCCTGCACCCCCCACCACCAATGGCACAGAGAACTCAAGGGATAAGGAAGGAGACCCTCCTTCCCAGGGAAGCCCAAAGGCCAACTCCTTGGGAAAGGCACCCAGGACCCAGGGGGAAGAATCCTGGCTGTTTCCCTCCTCCCAGAGCTGCTCTCAACTTCAAACCCCCTCTGCTTGCCTGGGCTGTGTGGCCAAGGGCAGGGCATGGCTGTCTTCTCTGTCCCCACCCACAAAACATGGTTGATTCCATCAGTGCTGGCTAAACTGATGAGAGCAACTGGGACACCACGGGCTTAATTTCTTGGTTGGGCGGGGGGGGGGGGCCGGGGGGAGGGGGGAGGCGGGGAGGGGGGAGGCAGGGAGGGGGGAGGGGGCGGCAGGCGCTAAAGCCCAAGCCCTGGTCAGGAATAGCAGGTGCTTAGAGCTAAGCCCGAAGCTCTCAGGTCCTCCTTTTCTCATAGGCTGTGTCCTGGCCCAGGTGGGGCCCAGGTTCCTCAGCCTCACCCCACCTCTCACCTCATCTGGCCCTCCTAGGGGGTTCCCCTAGGTGCTAAAGGAGTGTAGACTGAATGTTAGCTCTGTTGGCAGCTCTCTGTCCCTCCACCAGTCACTTGCAGGCACTGTCTCATCTCTCCCACTAGCCCAGCCTGGGTTCCCAGGGCCAGTGGTGCATGTGGAGGGGTAGACCAAGGCCTTCCTCCTACCCTCACCCAGCCCCGCCCCACCCTGGGGCTCACGAAGTTTGCTCCTCCAGGTTCAGGAAGGTCTGTATGACAAGGGGCAGCTCGGACTTGATGATGTACAGGTAGCTGGACATGGCTGGGGGGAGAGAGGCGGGCAGGTGCTGGGGTCAGCCAAACCAGCCAGTCTTCAGCCCGCCCACCTGCCCACCACCTGTCTGGGTCTGCCTGCCAGGCTCACCTCCAATATTCTGCAGTGTGATGGCCAGGGCCGCTGCCAGCTTTCCTGGGGTCCCAAAGGCACGGTAGCCTAGCTGCTCATAGGCACGGATACCTGTGGGGACAGGAGTCAAAATAGTCAGGAGTGCTCTCCCCAGCCCAGCCCTCCCCTGCTCCAGGCTGGGTTGGGGGCTCACCCACGATCCCTGAGGACTTGAGTAGCAGGTGGATGGAGTAGCTGGAGAGCAGGGCGACGGCTGTCAACAGGAACCTGGGGAAGATGGGCGAAAAGGAGCCACTGAGGGCTTTACTGGCTGGCAGGGGGGGTGAGCTCTGGGAGGCCTGGGTGTGTGGGTCTGTGACCCAGGTGTCTGGAGCCCCCAACAGGCGTGGATGCAAGCTCAACTGGCCCCGGCAGGGGCGAACACCGCTCGGTTTGACCCAGGGTAAGCCATGACCTAGAAGGGGCCCTCTGAGCACTACCTCCTTGAGTTCTTGGAACAAACATGCTTTCCATTTAGACTGCAGGGCAGAGCTCCCAAGTAAGGACACGTGTGTCCACACAAGGCCTGGCCATGGGGCTTCGTTCATCACGTGTAAACGGTGGTAGAAGTATAGATTCAGGTCTGTTAGGCTTGCCTGTGTCATAATCTCAGTGGGTTTACCAGGAAATGAGGGATATTTGTCTGGCCATGGCTGGTTTTTTTAGCCATGGTTTGGGTTGAGCCCATCCACAGCCTGGGTCCTGGGAGGTCACGGTTGGTGGACTGTTTAGAGCTCCTGTCTTTAGAGGATTCACTGAAGGCACTCACAGGAAAAGGACGATGCCCGTGTTGGCCATGGCATAGGCGAGTCCCAGGATGCCACTGCCCATGATGGCGTTGCTGAGGTTGAACACTGACATCCCAAATGAAGTCTTCCCCACAAACTGCAGGCACCAGAGTGAGATGGGGGCGGGGGGGAGAGACAGCGACGCATGGAGGGTATCCCAACATTCCCCCTCACTGTCCCTTAACCTCCCGTCGCTGCCCCAGAGCTCTTTGCTACTGCGTGAAATCTCCCAAGCCCCCCACTCCACTGTGCCCTCCGGCTCACGTCTGTGAAGTGTGGCTCCTTGCTGGGGTTTTTCTGTAGGAAGCCCTCGCCCTCAACACAGCTCCGTCTGGGGCCTTCGACCCTGTAGGCACAGGCCAGAGCAGTCAGCTCAGCTCCGGCCCTTGCTCTGCACCCTGCCCTGCCCTGACCACGACTGGGTCCCTCTGCTCACCTCTGGTTGACAGCCGTGGGGGTGGTGACTGGGAGCAGCCCCTCTGAGTGTTTGCCGTTGGGCACCAGCTCCACCATTTCCGTCTGCAGAGGTGCCTCCATGGTCAGGGTCTGCCACCCGGAGCACTGACTCTCACACCAACACAAGTCAAAGGTCTGCAGAGCAATGGTCCCTCTGGTTATCCCTTCTCCCAGGACCCATGGCCCAGCCTCCCATGGGGAGTCTACAGCCTATCACACCTCCCAGAAGCTCACTCAGGATTTATGTGCACATGCAGCTGTGCCTGCTGCCTCCCCGGGACCTGCTTTTGGGGGAGTAGAGCTCAGATACCTGAGTTCTCCAAGACATCCTGATGGGACACCTTGGCCAGTATGTAGCACTCCCCCCACCACTCACATACCAGTCCAGGCAAGCCCTTGGGACCTCAGTTTCTCCATCTACGAAGTGAGGATCAGCTGGATGACCTGAGTTCAGAGTCCAGTGGTGCCTGGACTCCAGGATGTTGAGTCCCAGGAATCCAGACCCCGAGCTGGTAGGTGGGCCCTGGATTGACACCCCCTCCCTGACATTAACACCGGGAGACGGTTTCCTGTGCCGGCCCTGTGTGCCAGGGGCCTCCTAGCCAACCTAGAATGGCACTGCCCGACGGCTGGAGGCCTTGGGAGAGGGTGAGGGCTGTGGGCCCTGTTCCCAGCCGCCCGGCGGGCACTGCTGGCAGCCAGAACAAAGGGCCTTCTGTGGTCTGAGAGCTGGCGCTGGGAACGGCAGGCGCAAAGGCTACCCCCCCGGAGCCAGGAGGCCTGAGGCGGTGCTGGGTGGCTGGACACCTGGCCCCTGCCCGCCTGGCTGCAAAGGGCCCTCAGGGGGCCATCCAGGAAACGAGCGTCCCAGGGCCGAATTCTCTGAGCCACCCAGGCCTCACTTTCCACACAGCCATGACCTCAGGGCCATGTTCTCCTTCAAGCCTCTCTTCCCCTGCTAGGGGAATACCCCTATCCCTTAGGTGACCACCCTCCAGTAGTGGACCATTGGAGCAGATTCTCCATTTCCTAGAACCCCAGGCCAGGAACTCAGGGTCTTAGGCAGCTGTAGAGGAGTCTAGGTCACTGGATCAGTCCTCCCTTCCCTGCCCTCAGGGCATGGCTCTGCTGGGCCTCTAAGGAGCCAGCTCCCCCCCTCCCCGGCCCCCCACCCATCACTGGGGCTGGAAGCCACCTACCCCTTGCCCAGAAGTTACCTGGCACAGTGCCCCAGGATCTATAAGGACATCCTGAAGGCCAGAGAGGCCAGAAGGAGAGCTCAGACTCTACTCGAGACCAGGGAGGGGGCAGCACTGCCATGCAGGTCAGCCACAACCTAACCTGTTTTTTGTTTTGTTTTTTTAAGATTTTAACTTTAAGTAATCACTACACTCAACATGGGGCTCAAACATACAACTCTGAGATCAAGAGTGACCTGCTCTACTGACTGAGCCAGCCAGGTGTCCCTATCGGAGCCTAGGCTTGGTGCCATGACAAGCCCTCTGCTTGGGAATCCTGAATCCTGCCCTGAACCCCCCATCCCCACTCCGGATCCTGATGGTCTCAGGTCTACTTAGAACCCAGAACACCAGTGTTCTTAGCACTTGGGGCTATGTGTGGGGACAGAAGGCTGGGTTCAGGCCTCAGGCCCCAGTGTCCTGGAGGCAGCAGCCACACAGAACTGACTAGAGGACCAGCCCACCATTGCCCCAGGCAGCCCCAGGCCAGAGTTCAGATCCCAGGAACCTCGGTCCTGGAGACTCCACACTTGGAACCCTCGGGCCCCCTCGGCCTGCCTCTCTTTCTTCTGATGCTGGCATCTGAACCCATCTCACCTCCAGTCCTGTCCATTCAGGTCCATGACAATGTGAACATCTCTCGTGCCCTCTTCCCCTGGGTGAGTCTCTGCCCTAAGCCTCACTATCAGCACCTCTCCAAGGATCCCAGCTGGATGTGGAGATGCCAGCACCTCATCTCCAGAGTCACTCCAGAGTGCCCCCTGGCTCTCAGCTAGGGTTGCCCTTTTCGGGCATCCCACCCTGGGCAGGCTGGGACAGGCCCTCAGAGTGTGCTGAGTTGGCAGCTTGGACAAAGCACCCTTCTCTGCCTTAATATCCTTCCCTAGCAGCCAGCACTACCTCCAGGGAGACCACAGCCCATGGCATGGTCATGGCCAAAGTGCCCGAGTTCCTGTCTCCAGGTTCCCCATCCCCCCAGCAGGACCTACGCCTAGACCTTCACAGCCTGTCTGATACTCACAACCAGTCACTGCTGGATCTTGGGCTGGTTTGAGGTCCCAGAGAGGACATGGAATATCCTTCCCTAAATGGCTTCTGGTCTGGAAGGGACAAAACCCCCAAACATAGCCCCCACCTTATAGTTCCTGCAACAACTAAATATGAGACACATAGTGCTGGGACTCCAAAAAGGGGGGAGAGAGGCATCAAGGAAGGCTTCCTGGCAGAGGAGGTGATGGAGCCATTTCTGAAATTCCAGGAGTCCCAAAAGTGTGGAATAGCAAAGAATGCCTTAAGCAGAGGGCACAGCATGGGCAAAGGCTCTAAGGTGTGGTATGAGGCAGAATGAAGGTTCCATGGCTATAGACAAACCTGACAAAGCCTTGAAGGCCAGGTCAATGAGTCTGTACTTCAGTGTAGGGCAGGGCTAAGGGCTAAGCAGCCAGAGTGGAGTGCTAGCCTGGCATGTGGACTCTCAGCCATTCCCTGAGGCTGGCAGCCCATTTCTGACAGCTCCCATCCCTCAGGCCTACCACCTCCCAGGCTCCTTTGTATCAGGGAGTCAGGGTGGACTCAGGGAAATCTGCCAGCAGAATCTGACCCACTGTTGAGAAAGTCCACAGTGGACATTCGGAGTCTGAGTCCTGGCCTGGCCCTGCCTTACTGTGTGACCACGGGTAGAGTATTCCCCACTCAGGACCTCAGTGTCCTCCTGCCCTGCAGAGGTCCCCAGAAGTTTGGCAAAGCTGGGGACAGAGTGAGGATCCTCTCCAAGGCCTTTGTCCCAGACCATGCCATGGGCTTCCAGAGAGGGGTCAGGTTCTAGTGTGGGGCTGTCACTGCGACCTTGGGCAGATCATCAGAATAGCATCGGTCATGGGTGCAGAATGGACTTGGGCAGGAAATCGATGGCCTGGGCCACTGCCCTGGGCCCTGTTTGCTCTGCTGGGAGATAAGGGCTAGGAGAGGCCAGGAGCCACAGGGATAGTGCAGTAGGTAACGCTCGCCCACGCAGGCATCACAGGGTGAGAACTTGTCAGGCACACCTTGGCAGGTGTTGAGTTTGGCTAATTAAAGATTTCGAGGCCCAGGAATCCAGGCCACCACAGGCCCACTGCTTGCATCAGCTGCTGTAGGACACATACTTCTCTGTCCCAGGATTGAGGTCCTTGGAACCACCAGGGACTTGAGCCCTGCTTTCCTCCCTAATGCTCAGGGACATAAATGGGACTGCAGTGGCAGGCTGGCTACAGGGAGGCATCCACACTGTTCTTCCCTCAGTCCTTCCTGGCCGTCTGTGCTGATCGAGGCACAGACCCCATAGAACTTGTTGCCATGGTCCCCAGGCTTCTGGTGCATGGGAAGTCCTAGCCTCAGCCCAGATCTCAGGGGAGAGGCAGCTGGTCTGGCCTGAGGGTCTGTTGTGGTTATCCCTGGAGGCTCAGGGATGAAGGCTGCTCTCAGTTCCAGCTCAGCCATCCTTAGTCCCCTCCTGGCTGAGACAAGGTGCCCCTCCTATCTTGGCACTCCCTGCCCACCTTCTTCTCCAGGCTTCAGAAGGAGAACATCATCTTAGGACAAGCTGTCAGTCAACAAGGAAACTAGATTCAATGGACATGTCTGAATTGTATGTTCTCAAGGCACAGCCCCAGGGATTGGTGAGGAGATGATTGCTGAGGTCAGGGGGCTAGGGCTAGGGCATATGGAAGGGTGTTCTGAACAGGGGAGAATACTACAGCCCTGTGCACCCCCAGCCCTTCCTCCAGACGCACAACTCCAGATTTTGACCTCGGTAGATCCAGTACCCCTTCCACTGCTCCTTCATCGTCAACAACACTGGGCAAATGGCCACTGCAAGGTCAACACCTGGCTGGTACTGAGGGGGGTGGTATGGAGGAGAGGGCACATCCAAGGAAAGGAAGATGGCCCAGAACATTGATGTGTTGGCAACACCGATCCCTCATAGTTTAGCTCCTTGGCCCTGGTGTGTGGGGTCTGTGCTTCTGTGTTCTGGGCATCCGGAAGTGTCTAGGAGGATCTGAGGGGCCCAGCTGGGGCCGGAAGTTGGACTTTCCTGTGACAGGGTACATTTGCTAGACACCCAACAGATGCCTGGAGTTGGACCTTGCCCCAGACCCCTAGGCCTCCCCTCCCACCCAGCCCAGGACCCTCCTTGCTCCCCCAGTGGAGGCTGCAGCTGGAACCTCTTGGTCAAGACTGGGCCAGAGCCAGCAGCAGCCCCCTCCCCCCATTGCCAGCCCGCTGAGAGGGACGTGCAGCTGGAGGCCCAGCCAAGGCAAAGGACAGGACATCACGTGCCTGTGGCCCCCCAGGGGCAGGGGAGACCCCGAGCCAGCCAGCCCATCCTCCTCCCTGCTGACCCGGAATCCCCTGGAGGCGGCCAAATATTTGGACAGCCGGACTTCTGGCCCCAAGGAAAGCTGGAGCAGGGGCCTGGGGCAGCTCAGGACTCATTGGAGACCCCAGTGGAAGGGGGGAGGGGCTAAAGGCAAGGTTGGCCTGGAGGAGAGGCACCATTCAATGTCAGGCAGAAGCAGAGCGGCAGAGGGAGGGAAGAGAGGGGCAAGGAAAGAGGAAGGGCAGAAAACACATACATGCAGTGCATGAATACGGATCTGGACAGAAAAAGAGACAGAGAGGCACAGGGAGATAGAGAAATGCAGATGGATATAAAGGTACACCAACAGGAAAATACACACAGAGGAAGGTGGATACACATTCAGACAGGGAGACAGAGAGAGACAGACAACCAGAGAGCTGAGAGACAGCGATGGCCAACCAGCCAGAGATAGCTAAATGGAAAAAGAGACAGAGAGACAGGGAGACAGCCAACGAAAGACAGAGAGGACCCCAGAAGGAGTGAGAGGGAAGAGGGAGCCAGAGGCCCAGGCGAGTGGGCTGCAGACCCAGTGGGCACTTCAGGGATGGCCAGGCAGAACCCTGGAGGACCCCACAAGAAGGCTGCCCAGCATCTGCAGGTTCCTACAAGAGCAGGTTATGCCTCCATTAGCTAGGTGCAGGGACATCCAGACAGTGGGTCTGAGCCCACTAGGGCTGCAGGTCCAGGCCCAGGTGGATAGCTCACCACTCCCCAGTCCAGCACTGTCTACCCACACAATGGAAAAGATACACAGAGGTGATGGTGACCCCCATTCTCAGCAGTCATGCACGTGTGCAGACGTGCCGGCTGAGAGGCTGTGTACAGGACGTGGCCCGCAGAGCGGAAATTCAAAACCAAGCCACCCCAGGCCGCTGACCGGAAAGCCCCTCCTGCCCCAGCAGCTGGTCCTTCCCTTTGGCCCCCAGAAGCCCCGCCTGGTCTTCTAGAGTCCTCCCCACCCCACCACCGCATCTGTCTTCTTATCCAGAGTCAAAGGCCAGCCCTCCACTCACCAGACTGAATGTTTGCAGGGCACATAGTAGGTGCTCAGCAAATGTTGTAAAAGGAATAGAATGGGTTCAAGGCCCTTGGCAAGCCCCCAACCCATCTCAACCCAGCTCCAAGTGGCCCCTGGACCCTGGTCATGTCTGAACTAGATCATGTGCCTGCAGAGCTCCTATCTTACTACAGCATAGTATACACATCCCACACAGGCTTTCTGTGCACACAGATACCAAACTGTACCTCCCTTGCAGCCAACCACTCCCCTAAAACATGCTTTCCCCTTAGAATGAGTGCCTGTTTGTTCCACACCCAGCCTGGACTTTCAGGGTACACTTAGTTTAGCTCAAAAACCTTCCCCGACACTACCCAGAGACCTGTTGTGCCTCATTTTCTCTATTTGCCCAAGGTTCCATGGCTACTTGCTAGGGCAGCAGGCACCAGGACAGGAGCAACTGATTCTCATGGTCTGGCCACCTTGAGCCCTGGACTGGGTGTGTGTGGTGAGGTTGTGATGAGGGCCAAAAGAACCAGTACTGAAGAAAGAGTGGTTTGAGAAGCCAGTGAGGACATGGCCTCTATGAGCTCAGGCAGAGTGAGGTTCTGAGACATATACCCCTCCCCTCCCCAGAGAACCAGTCCCCTGTCCCCAACCCCAAAGGGTCAGAGACTCTCATGGAATGATTCCAGTCATTCCAGCCCTCTTGGAGATGTGCCACGCCTGGCCTCACCCACCCTGATTCCTCCTACATCTAGTGCTTCCTGCAGGAAGACTTCCATGGTTGTGCAGAACTTCCCCATCTCAAAATGGAACTGTCCCCAGATCTCTTCAGCTTTCTAGGCTCCAGACTGAAAAGCTCTGAAGAGTTTTCTTCCTTTCTTGAAGGAACTGAACTCCCATGCAACTGTTTACTGAAGAGGAAGGGGTGGAAGGTCCAAAGGCCTCTTCCAGAACAGTGGCCCAAGGAAGTCATGGAAGAAAGGACAGGACTGGGCGACTGAAGGAAGGATGGGCCTGGGTCGAGGAGTCCCCCAGGGTGCAAGGTGCAAGGACCTTTGACTTAGTCCCTTTCAGACTTGTCCTAGAGCTTACACCTGAGCTCAGCGCTCAGGTCACCCTGGGGGGAGAGGGCGGATTCCCACAGGCCCCGCCCCTGGCCTCCCCCTCCCCGGGTGTAAACAAACGCACGCATTCGCTGTGGCCAATCGAAGGGGCCAATGGAACGGGGGCGGGCTCCTGCAAACCCGGTTTTGGTCCTTTCCCTCCGCCCGCGTGCGCGGCGCCAGCTCTTATACCCCCACCGGGGAATGAGGCAGCAAGGAGAGCACACAGAGCCCCGCCCTCAGGCCAGGGAGCCACACGCGCCCTGTTCCTGCCGTGCCCGCTGGCCCGGCTGCAAATGGCACGGACTCTGGGACCAACATGTGCCCCACGGCCCCTCAGGCAGCCTGGCCCGATCTGCCCTCAAGCCCCTGCCCAACGCAGCCGGGATAAATATACCCAGACTCCCGGTGTGCCAGCCGGGCAGATTTGCCTGTCAGGCGCCCGTCGGGGCAGCGCTCCAGAGCCCGCTCCCGGGCCCTTTTAGGCCCCCCTCCGGGACCCTCTCTAGCTGGTCCCCGTGGGCCCTGCCTCGGGAAGCCCATCGCTCACCGCCCGAGCCCCCAACAAGGCGTCCTGTGGCCCCAGCCCCGAGTGCTGCTGACCTCCTGCTGTCCCTCCTGGCCCTGCCGACAGGCCCTGAGGCGGCGAAATGCCTTTCCCAGGATACCAGTTCAAGCTCAGAACTGACCCCTGAGTGGCGAGTCCCCGGACTGAGCCCAGAGCGCGCGGGGTTCTGGCTCGCGGGAGGCTGGGGTGTCTGCCCGGGACGGGACGGGTAACAGGCGCTGCCCAGAGCCCAACTACGGACGGGAGGGTGCACAGTAGAGCTCTGCCCGCCCGGTGCCCTGGACTGGGGGTCGGCGCCCCCAGCGGTACCTGGCCCGGCGGGTGGGGACGCACGGTGCTCCGCTCAGGCTGGCGCTGTCCGCTCTGCTCCCGGCTGAGCACAGCGACGGGGGATGAAGGGCGCCCGGCCCCGCCCCTGGCCCGCCCCCGGCCCGCCAATCCCAGGCGGCGGGCAGGAGGAGGGGCTGGCCTGGGGAGAGGCGGGGGCCCCGGCCCGCCAGGAGCAAAGGGGCAGCCCGAACGCTAAAGAGCCCCTAGGTAGGAGAGCAGCGGCTCCTGGAGGGGCTCAGTTGAGTCCTGTGGGCGGAACGCTTCAGTCTAGAGCAGATTCTCTCTGAGGTCTCCGAGTGTTCCCTTAACCCTTGAAATGCTCTCCTCTCACCTTCCGGAGGCCAGAAGCGAACAGAGCAGTGCTTAACCTCGGTGAAGGGTGCTTTCAGTGGGGAACTTTCAGACATCAGTCAGACACAAAATGTCTTTTCTGCTTGCCTCACTCTTCCAAGCAGAGATGGGATGGGGTGAGGACGGGGGCTTTTCCTGCATCAATTCTTCTATCTTCATCCCAGATATTCAGAAGAGATTGAGACTGGAACAGACAGGGGTAGGGTCAGTGAGGACAGGAGGGGAGCAACTCTGGGCTTGCGCTTCGCCTTGTTGGGCTCTCCCTTGGCCATGCCTCCCATTTCCGTATTTCTAAGGAATAATTGACAGCTATGTCTGCCCGTGGGAAGTAGGGCCTGGGACTCAGTGCCCTGGGAGGAGGGGTTTTAGGGCGTGCTGTTATTGGCTAGGGGCTCCTATCCCACCCCTGCCTGCTTCCCACCCAAGACCTTGGTGCTCAGGGTGGTAGGTGTTAAGGGCCCCCAGGCCTACCCAGCAGGGAGCTGGGAGAGGCCTGACCTTGGGGGTGAGCTGGGGGGGGGGGGGGTTCCCAGAACAGCTGTGTCCCTTGCTTCTCAGCCACTGGCTCTGATCCGATTAATCCCATGGCCTCTGCTGTTCTTAGCCAAGCTGGACGTCTCTGTGTCATGTCTGCCCCCCTCCTGGTGGGGGGGAATGCCCTCAGGGGACAGGCCTAACCTCTCCCCTGTCCTGGGCTGGGAGTCAGGCAGGACTCCTGGATTCTCTTCCTACTGACTCACAGCACCATCACAGCCAAGCCCTAGCCTATCTCAGTTTCCCTCTGTGTTACAGGGAAATGGCTGTGGCCTGAGGGGAGTGAATGAAGGGGAAGATGTGAGTTAAGGGCAGGGGATTCAGCTTTGGCTGGGAGTGCCAGGGAGCTGGGAGGACTAAAGGGAAAGGCACCGGGATGGTGGCAATCCCTCAGAGCATCCAAGCCCCTGCACTTCTGATGGCTGAAAAATAAGAAGGCACTGGTTTTCCCTCCCGATCTGGGGCTGGTGTAATTCCCAGATGAGAGCTCACCTTGTCATGAGGGACCCTAAGTCTCTCATCCTCCAAAGGGGCTTGAAGACTGCCCATTGGACAGTCAGTAGGAGAGGTACTGACCAGGGTCTGCCTCCCCCACCTTCTGGCCACATACATCCTGGATGCTCACAGAAGTCATTTGCAAAGGGCTGAGTGCTCCCATTGGTAGTTCCTGAGGGGCCAGGCCTGGCATCAAGGTCACCCAGCATGTGGGTGTTGGGGTCCTCTATCCTGACTGGAGGGAGCAGGGGCCGGCTGGGCTGAGCTGCTGTGGGTGGCCCGAAGGCAGCATGATGTGGGGTCCCTGGACCAGACTAGTTGTGGCCAGGAGGGGGGAGGGGCTGCCTGTTTGTTGATGCTAGGTCTGGGCCCCAGCCAGGGCAAACACAGCCCTGAAGCCTTTCCCGCCACCTGCCGAGTCTCCCAGCCCAGCCTGTGGTGACAGGACAGCTGGAAGCCAGGATGGGACTCTGAGAGCTGCTGGGGTGCCTTCTCCCAGAGATTGGAGGGAATGTCCATCCGTGAAGTACAGTGTGTGTGTGTGGGGGGCAGCCACCTGGAGTGGAGGGTCGAGGGGAGCTTTAGCTCAGCTTTCAGCCCAGCCCCCACATCTACTCCCCCATCTCCAGAAACTGAGACACAGGCCCAAGAGACTGCCAGACACATGAAACAGAACTTAGGGTCCCAGGATGGCTCAGACTCTCCTTCCAGGGTACTGGCAGCCCTTTGCTCTCCTCCTCCCTCTTCAATCATGTCCTCTCGGCCTCCAGCCAGGTTGCCTCCTCTCACCATGTCACCACCTCCCCTGACGCATCATTCACACGGTGCCCCAAGAGCCCTCTCCAAGAATGAGGCCTGTATTCACCTCCAACCCAGTCCTCCCCAGAGCCCAGCATCTGTACCCACTGACTCCTCAAATACTGTGCAGAGTCCTCCCTCACACACCCAGCTGGCCTCCCTGACATCCTCCCAAAGTGATCCTTGTCCCAGTTGCCACGCCCCCCCACCCCCCCACCCCCAAAGCACCTGGCTGGCCACATGTGTTCCTGTTGTTCTGAGAACACACCAGCCTTCCCCTCCCTGGCCCTCTGTCCTCCTAGTTCCTGACCCTGTCCCTCCTTCTCAGCAGTCTCTTACTTCTCCTTCAACACCCAAATAGAAGATGGCCTCTGAGGGGCACCTGGGTGGCTCAATTGGTTAAGTGTCCGACTTCGACTCAGGTCATAATCTCAAGGTTCGTGAGTTCGAGCCCCGTGTCGGGCTCTGTGCTGACAGCTCAGAGCCTGGAGCCTGCTTCGGATTCTGTGTCTCCCTCTCTCTCCCTCCTCCACTTGAGCTCTCTCTTTCTCTATTTCTCAAAAGTAAATGGATAAACATTAAAAAGAAGGAGGAGGAGAAGGCCTCTGAATACCCTGGCCAGCTCTTTCTGTACTTAATGTCGCCACTCTTGCCATCCTATCACACAGCCTCCATGTCTCTAAGTGCCTCTCTGGGTTGTCTAGACAGGAAAGCTCCAGCCAGGTTGGAGGGCATGAATCAGGAAAAGTCTGATGGAGAAGCAACCCGTGGGCTTGGCTCTGCCAAGGGGAAGGGCACATGCCAGGGTGGGGAAGAGAAAGGGCATCTGGATGGAGGAAACAGCCTGGCTACAGAGAAATGCAAGTATGAGTGTGGGATTAGCACCAATGGGTGGAGGGTTGTGTACAGGGGCAGGACACTTGGCCTGGAGTCATGTGGGGGGCTTCAAGGCCTCATAGGAGAGGATGGTTCTCACCTCCACAACCCAGGATTGAGGGCCCACACCCATAGCTCCTCACTATGCCCTGCCCAGTTTGGTGTCTGGGAGGCTCCTCTTTGGGCACAAGCAGGGGTTTAGTTGGTGTAATTCAGGGTGTGGAATTATAGAGGGACCCATAGGCAGACAGTCCTGTCTAGCCCTCCCCCGGCCTGGGTCCTCAGAGCCGATGACCTCTTGGCTGAGGCCTGCTCTCACAGTCCTGCCGTGCCCTCCCCCTCTCCCTTGAGATCTGGCCCCCAGCTTCTCTGGCCACTGAAGCGGCTTAATGAGCCCAGGTCACATGGGCTATGCTACTGCTTGTGGGGAGGGCCCAAGCCCCCGTGGCCACCCGACCAGGCCCTGACGTCGGCGGCATTAACCGTGCACTAGGCTTGTCTAATCTCTGGTCAGTGGACGGGCCAGGTTAGTCCCGCCAGAGCCAGAGTTGAAGACCGTGAAGGCCCTCAGGGGCACCTTGAGGTTGCAGGTCAGGCAGAGATGGTGATGACTGAAGGAGCCCAGGGTAAATGACCCCTACCTACAAGACTAGGGAGTGGCCACTGTGCTGGCTTTGGGCCAGCTCTGATCCTCTGCCCTCAACTGTGAATCAGGCATGGGCTCCCATTGATCCTACTCTGTAAGGTGTAATTACACTGGTGTGGTGAGTGGGGCCGAGGAGGCTTTGAGCTGAGAGACTCAGCTCCCCCTCCCCCAGCATACTTGTGGCCATGGGCAGGGCAACTTGAGGCCAGGCAGTGTCCCCAGTCCATGGGATCCAGGAATGCCAGTCCTGAATCCCAGACCCTGGGGTCAGAGTTACATGTGGAGGGGATCCCCTAGAAGGTGGGGTCCAGCCCCTGCCTGGTGTTCGGGCTTCTCTCTGCCCCTTGCCCAAGAAGGCTGGGAGCTCGTTGTTTTTCTTCCAAGACAAGGTGACTATGTGGAAGACCCCATTAGCCCACCTCTCCTGACAGCTTCCTCCCTCCCAAGCCTACCACTTCCACTTCCAGCTCCTCAAAGCCTCCTGTCTTCTGCCTTGCTTCTCCCCACTAAATCCCAGGGTTACTCCCCTGCCCCACCTCACTCCAGTAAACTGCTCAATCAAAGGGTCCTTAGTGCAAATGAGCAGCCAGGGTTCATCCAGGCCTAAGACCACCCAGTGAGGGCCGTAAACCACTGGCCCAAGCCCCATCCTCCTCTCAAACCTCCAAACAGCACCAGCGTGGCTGAACTCCTTAATCCATCCAGTGTCCCCCCACCACCACCACCCTGTGCTCAGGCCTAGGCACCCTTACTTCCCCTGTCCCCAGCTCACTTCCGGATCACAGCATCCTCCACCTGGACATTGAAGATGCTGCCCACATCTTCTGCCCAGCCCCAGGTATGTCTGCCTCCTGGACATCTCCTCCCCCAGGTGGCCACAGGTCTGGAAAACTCAGTCCATTCAACACTCCTGCAGTCCCACCAGCTTGCTGGGGGCATCACATGCACTTGGTCAAATAGCACAGATCCAGACCATTGTGGCTGAGCCCCATCTGCAGATCCTGGCCCCATGGAGTGACGAGGACATGTCTCTTCCTCACAGATCCTCCAGCCCCACTGCTGTCCTCCCCACGTCCTCTCATACTGGCCTCCAGGAAAAATGTGTGTCCCTACATACCTGCTTTCCCGAAAAATTTTAATGATTATTTTTTCCAGAAACAGAGTTGTAAAATATTATTATGATTTATTTCCATTAAATCCAGGAAAATAAGATTATAAATTGTCTTAGATATAGATAAAATAGTCCGTTCATGCTCTGTCTCTCTCTGTCCCAAAAATAAATAAAAAATGTTGAAAAAAAAAAAAAAAGAAAAGGGGCGCCTGGGTGGCGCAGTCGGTTAAGCGTCCGACTTCAGCCAGGTCACGATCTCGTGGTCCGTGAGTTCGAGCCCCGCGTCAGGCTCTGGGCTGATGGCTCGGAGCCCGGAGCCTGTTTCCGATTCTGCGTCTCCCTCTCTCTCTGCCCCTCCCCCGTTCATGCTCTGTCTCTCTCTGTCCCAAAAATAAATAAAAAATGTTGAAAAAAAAATAGATAAAATAGTTAAGCTTAAAATAATGTGGAGTTTTAATGTACCTACTTTCAATTTTTTTCAACTATTTTAATGTTCCATAAAAATTTTACCATTAAAAACACACAAAAACAAACATAGGAGTGGGCATTTTCCTTTTGCTTCAGGTTCCAATATGGCTTGGCAGAGGTCTCTTGAGTCTTGTCTTTATTTAAAATTTTGATATTTTGTTTATCATGAGGGTTTTTTTTTTTTGCAGTGATTTTGAATTTAAAACGTATTGCATCAAAATATTACTTATCTTGATCACTGAACTTTTTGGCACCACCTTAAATTTTGCACCCAAAGGTGAGTGCCTCTTTTGCCTCACCCCAATCCCAGCCCTGCTATTATGTCCTAGCTTCAAGGGCTTCCAAGACCCATCATCTTCTGGAGGAAGCCTAGGCCCTCAGGCTGGCACTTGGCACCTGCCTATTGTCTCCCCACCCCGTGTCCCCTTTGCCTATTCCTGCCCTATTGAACTATGGCCCCCGAGCCCCTCTTTCTGGGCCTTATACACCCTACTCTCCCTGCCAGAATAAGCTTCTACCCCAGAACTTCTTGATCCAAGATTGTTCCTGTGAACAGTTCCCAGGGCTTCTTTTTCCTTCAGCCCCTCTCAAGAGGCACAGGTTAGTCCCATGCCCCCAAGAGTGCTCCTGCCACTTCCGGCCAGGTGCTTCTCCCTGGAAGGGATGATCTTCCCATTCATGTCCAGCCCAACACTGGACACTTAGTAAGTGCCCGTAACTCATGATAATTAATGCTCTTCCCTTCCCCACAAGAAAAGACAGCTGGGGCCTGATGCAAAGGTTTATTGCTGAGTCTGTGCATCTATCTGAGGGGAGTGTGGATCGTGCTCTGGCCTTGCGAGACAGAAACCCCCCATCCCCCACTGCAGCATAGGTCCTGGCCCACAGGCATCAGCAAGGACTCAAGGCTTGATGAGGAAGTAGGGGGCAGGGATATAGGGACTTGGGCCTTTGTCCCTAACAAAATTCAGGCATGGCCCTCAGTTTTTCCTGCCAGCAAATGGACCCTGAATGGAAAGGGTGAGAGGGACAAGAGGGTTACATGGGTTTACTTATGACTCCACCTGAGGTAGACCCCTCTTGGGCCCAACCTGGGCCTCAGTCATGTCCCAGCCTGGGGCTGATCGATAGGAGCCGGACTCTGCCCCCAGCCACCCCTCAGGACAGTTTGACCATTGGCCACAGCTGGTGTCAACAGTACCCTCCCTCAAAACACCGTCCCCTTGGCCGGCTGGCCTGGAGTACTGTGGGCAGGGTGGTGGTGAGGTAGGACATGGATCTGGTGTCCAAGGACAAGGACAGAGGGGGCAGAGCCTGTGGGTGGAGGGTCTAGGGGGTACTCTGAGCCTGCTGTATGGAGAAGGGTACAGCTTGAGTCTCTTCCTGGCGCCCATGGTCTCCCAGGCCTGCCTCCACTCATTAATTCATCTATGCAGGAGCTGCACAGGCCAGACTGACTTGGACTTTGGACTCCTGAAGCTACTGAGAGGGACAGTCACTGGCCACCGGGTAGAGACAGGTGTCAGATTTGTCACATGGAGGTGGTAAGGCTGGAATGGGCTGATGGTCAGCAGCAGGCTTGCTTGGAGGAGGGATCCCTGGCCTGCCCCCCCTGCTCTTCAGGAAACTGGGAGGGAGGGCTGTTTGCCGAGCCCAGACCCACCAGGTGAGTCATGGGCCCCCTGCGGAGAGACCTGTAGGAGATTGGTCAGTTGGGCATGCTGAGTCACTGTGAGCTCTAGCTGCCCCAAGTCCTGCCTGCTCCTAGCTGGGGCTGGCTGGGGTGGGTCCTGGAGGCCAGCGCAGCCAGGCCGTGAAGGGCAGCAGTCGGGTTGGGGGTACCTGGCTCTGGGAGACCTGGGAACCATGGGGGAGGGCTGGGGCCTCAAGGCTGGTGGGGCTCAGGGCTTTGGATCTGTGGCGTGGCTGGTGGGGCCTCACGCTGGGGCCCAGGAGTCCTGGGGGGCTGAGAGGCTCTTGTGTGCTAGGGCTACGAGGTGGCTAGGGCTACCGGGTGTCAGGGACACACGTGAGTTCAAGCACCTGTGAACAGAAAAAGGATGCCAGTCAACATCCCAGAGCTCCAAAATAATTGGTCTTAGGCTGAGAGGCACTGTGGAGGTGGGCTTGTAAGCAGTGACCCCTGGGGGATTGGGGTCGGGTCAAAAGAGATTAGGTGGGTGGGACTTATGCACCAGGGGCACGGGCTGTGGGCAGTGGGGTGGAACCTGAGGGGCCTGGATGGGGCCTGGGAATTGGGGGCCAGAAGCAGGCAGTGGAATGGGTCTGGAGAGATGGGGCAGGACCTGATGGCCTGCAGTGGGACCTGTTGTAGTGAGGTGGGGTGAGGAGCTGGGGAGGCCGTGTAATAAGGTATTGAGACCAAGGGGCAAGACAGGGGAGCATCCCAGACCGCCAGGAACCTACCTCAAAAGAGGCCGCAATCTTTGAGGTTCTCCTTGATGATGATATCGGTGACAGCATCGAAGACAAACTTGACGTTCTGTGTGTCGGTAGCGCAAGTCATGTGGGAATAGATCTCCTTCACGTCGCGTCGCATGTTGAGCTCCAGGAACTGCACCTTGATGTAGTTGCCCGCGTCCTCGTACGTGTTGGGCCCTGGAAGGGAAGGGGAATGTGCTCACTCCATGTCCGCAGTCCTTCCTGCGACGGCAGAAGCTCAGGCCCACATCATGGGGTTGGGGCGCCGCCTGGCGGCCAGGCGAGGGGGTGCGGCTCTCACCGTCGTAATCAGGGAAGCAGATGCTGAGATGCGCCTTTTTTATCTTCTCTGAGAAAACGTCTTTCTTGTTGAGGAAGAGCACAATGGACGTGGTAGCGAAATAGCGGTGGTTGCAGATGCTGTTGAACAGGTGCAGGCTCTCGTGCATGCGGTTCTGAGGAGGGCAGAAGCTGTCGGGCACCGGTAGTGGGGCACGGGCAGCTGCCCTGCGCGGCCGCGGCCCACAGGCTCCGGGCCACCCGGAGCCATCCAGCTCAGACAGCTCCAAGTCACCTCCCCTCCACTACCCCCCTCAGCGGGGCTGCTAGCTGTCTTGAGTCCTCATTCAGACTGTTCTGGAACGAATGTCCCCTCTCAGACGCTCCCCGCTCCTGCAGCACCGTCTCTGGCTTTCTGTCTCAGGCCTTGCTTGGCACTCACCACTTCGTCGTCCTCCACCAGCACCATGTCGTAGGCGCTCAGTGCCGCGATGAAGATGATACAGGTTACACCCTCGAAGCAATGGATCCACTTCTTGCGCTCAGAGCGCTGCCCGCCCACATCGAACATCCTATGGGACAATTGGGACCTGAACCCGTGCTCATCGAGCCCCCTGAACGCGCCCACAGGTATCCCCTGGCCTCCTAATGCTGACTGGGCGGCATTCGGATGGGACTGGCATGTGGAGGGCCCGAGCCTTTCTGCGGGCAGGGTATCATAGAAGGAACAAGGGCTCTCGTAGGGATGGGGTCTCCGGGACCTGTCGGGGCCTCGGGGAGCTGCACTCGGGGCCAGACCCCTAGAGCGAGAGCAAGGGTGAGGGCTCGCCGGGTCATACCGGAAGTGGAGGTCCTTGAAGGAGAACTGAGTCTCAATGATACCCGTGGTCTTGACACGCGAGCGCAGCACGTCCTGCTCAGTGGGCACGTAGCCCGGGGTTACCAGGCGCTCCAGGTCGGAGAGGTAGCTGCGGGAGACCGCGGAGTGTGGGTGGGTTGGGTGAAGGGGTGTGGTAGGGCCCTGCCCGCACCCCCAGAGCCCCGCCTGCGCTCTCACTAGCCCGCCGAGTCGTTGAGCTGGTACTCAGAGGCGCGTTCGAAACAGGCCTGGATACCCGAGTCCTTCCACAGCCGCTGGATGATGTCTGACATCTCCTTGGGCATCGTGCCCTCCTCGATGGTGTCCGCCATGTGCATCAGCTTCCGGGCGTCGTCCTGAGGGCAGGGTGGAAGTGGTTGGAGATGACTGTGGACTTGAGCCCAGTCTTGAGCCCCTGGTGGACTTGAGCCCAGTCTTGAGCCCCCGGAGGCCCCGCTCAGCCAGTCTCCCTGCACACCTGGCGCGCAGAGTCTCCATACTGGATGTTGAGCGTGGTCATGGCACGCACGATGGCGAGGATGGACTGCAGTGTGTTGCCGTAGATGATGGCAATGAACTCGAGGCACTCTTCCAAAGAGTACCCATCCTGGTGGATAATCCTATGGCCAGGGCAAGCCAAGTCAGGGCCAGGTGGACTGGTGGGAAAGGACAGGCCCCGTGGACACGCCCACCCCCAGAGGCCTCAGAAAGGGCAAAGGCACTCACTTCATCTGCTTGACAATGGTGCTCTTCCCGGACTCACCGGCACCTGGAAGGGAAGCCCCGCCTCAGAGCTGCACTGGCCACACCTCCCCACATCACTCCCCTGGCAACCAAGGGCAGAAGGTGGGACCAGGCATACTCAAGGCACCAGTCCAACCCCACCCCCCCCCCCCCCCCAGTTCTACCTGTTTCTCCCCCACCTCCCAAAGTAAGGTCCTGACACCTTTGAGGAAAAACATTTGTAAATGTCAGGAGTGACAGACGGGGGCAAAGACCTCAGTTGTGCGTTGAAACCTCCAAGACCCCTGGTATTCACTTTCTTGAGGAGTCTGAGACCAAGATAAAGAAAACCTGGAGCGCCACTTTGTGGAGAGTTCTGGTACTGTATGCAGGGGATTATTTGAGCCAGGTCAACCCCTGCTTTTCACCTGGTGTGGGGAGGGGAGTGTCTCAGAGGCTCAGAGAGAATTAGCGACTTTGAGTGGGGGAGAAGACAGAGCTGACAGCCCCTCTGAGCCTGCTCTCGCCAGGGCTTTGGGCACAGTTAATGAGATTTCTGGCTTAGCCTTTATGTCTTCCCTAGGGTGCTCTGGCCTGGTCCCTTTGCCCACATCCAGCTGCCTGACAGGACCCTGGAGAGCCTGGGTGGAATGTACACTGCCTTTTCTAATTTTTTTTTTTTCAACGTTTATTTATTTTTGGGACAGAGAGAGACAGAGCATGAACGGGGGAGGGGCAGAGAGAGAGGGAGACACAGAATCGGAAACAGGCTCCAGGCTCTGAGCCATCAGCCCAGAGCCCGACGCGGGGCTCGAACTCCCGGACCGCGAGATCGTGACCTGGCTGAAGTCGGATGCTTAACCGACTGCGCCACCCAGGCGCCCCTACACTGCCTTTTCAAAGCAGCTCCTTCTTCCACATGTGAGGAGGTAGTGGCCTGGAGGCACTGCATCCCCCCACCTCTCCTCACTATCCATGAAACCATGGACATGATTTTATCTATTCTTCACTGGGCCTTAGTACGTCTGCACCCTCTTTAGGTCTGCCAACAACAAAGCTCTGGAATCTGAGGACCACTGTCTGTGGACTTGGGCAGTCCTAGGGGATGCCCACTCCCAGGTGGACTGGTTACTGTCTTCCCAAGGGAGCAGCCCTATTTCGGCGCTCCCAAGAAAGCCCCTGGTTTCTGATGCCTGCCTAACAGGACTTCTCCAGAGGGGAGGGAGCTGAGGGAGGGCCCTCTGGAGAGGCGTTCCAAGGGATACCCAGCCTTGGGGAGTTGGGGTATCACCTATTAGACCCAGCCTTGCCTGGCCAGGGCTCCCATTCTGTTTCCTGACCTGTCTCAAGGTCATTCTGCTTCCCAAGTCACCCCTATTTCACAGAAGGGCTATCTGCTGACCCCCCAGGCCTCTGACCTGGTGGCAGTGGCCCCACCTGGGCCCACACCCGTACCCAGAAGCAGCAGTTTCACGGTTCGAGCATCCTTCTCGGCATCTTCTTTTAGCTTCTTTTCCAGCTCCCTTGAGTGCTTCTCCTCGGCGCTGGCCCCAGCCCCCATGGTCCCGGCAGCGGGTGAACAGGGTGGTTAGTTGGTTCCTCTAGATGGAGGGGATCCCCAGAGCCAGGCTCAGGCCAGCCTCAGGCCTCCTCAGACACCCTTCTGGCCCCAAGACTGGCAATCAACTGGCCCCCCCACAGACCTGTGCAGGCCCTGGTGGGGCTGCTTAGTGGGATTTAGGGGCCAGGGGCTCCTAAGAGCCAATGAGAGACAAGGACAGGTGAATCCAGCTCAGCTCCCAGCCCTTCTAATCAGGATGGCATGGCCCCAATCTCTCAACTGCTGACTCTGCACCCCTCTCTTCCTGCCCCAACCCTCTAAGAGAGATCCTGGGGACAGTCCAGCCCGTGAGCCAGAGCAGGGAGTTGTGTTCCATAGGGTGCAAGCTTAGAAGGGGGAGAATAGGACCTTGAGTCCCTAGGGTGGGGACAGTTGGGGTGGGGCTGGCAACAGGGAGTAGAGGGAGAAGCAAGCATGGAGCACCTGCCCCTGCCCAGCCCTGGACTCAGTGCTGCTCCTTATTTTGTAAGCTCACATGGTCCCCTGTGAATGGGTACCTACATCATCAGCCCCATTTTACTGATGACGAAGTAGAGGCTCAGACGGTCACATAGAAGGAAGTGGTTGAGAAGGGCTGGGTGACTCCAGACCAGGGTTCCATGCTCTGCAGAGAGTCAAGAAGGAAAGCAGGGAATTGCATTTGCCTGGTACTGAGGGCTGGATCTCACCTGGGCAGGGCCTCTACATAACTCCATGATTCCAACAGACTTGGGGTGGGGGCGTACATGTCCACTGTGTGTGCCTGGGTGTGTGTGCGGCTATCCTTTGCTGGCATCAACCAAAGCAATGACATGACACATTTGTCCGTATGTATACTTGTGTGTACACATGTGCCTGTTTGTGCCATTGAGTACATGTATGCCTACGCATGCCTTTGTACGTGTGTGCATGTGTGTAGACATGGTTTTGTTTTTCCTTATGTGCACATGTGCTTCTATGTGTACTTTGCTGTGCTTATGTGGATTAACATGTGCATTTGTGTATTTGTGTATGGATGTATGGATGCTTGTACATGAGCAGTACATGCATTAGCATGCACATGCCTATTTTTGCCTGTGCTTATGTAAGCACGTGCCTGTGCACATGTGCATTTCTACATGTGTATGTGTGCATACTTGCATGTGCCTGTGCCTATGTGTACATGTGTATTTGACTGCAACAAGATCCCTGACTTGCAGAGATGGCCGGGCTCTTCCAGAGAATGTTTTGCAGGCCTGTTGTCACATGTCTGCTATTCCCAGAGCAGGTCTGGTGCTCCCAGGGGCAAGGAGGAGTGGAACTCATCTCCCATCCTTCTCCTGATCTGTTCCTTGTGTGTGTTCTAGGATTTGCCTAAGGGCATCTGTAGGGCATGCCTGCCTCAGCTTAGGGGGCCTAGATTCTGTATTCAGGTTCAGATGGCACAAGAAGTACTGCTAGGTGGAAGAGGTTCAACTGAGCCTAACGTGTTGAGTTCCCAGGCTCTGGAGATTTCCCACCTCCTATATAAAGACCCAAACCGGGGCGCCTGGGTGGCGCAGTCGGTTAAGCGTCCGACCTCAGCCAGGTCACGATCTCACGGTCCGTGAGTTCGAGCCCCGCGTCGGGCTCTGGGCTGATGGCTGGGAGCCTGGAGCCTGTTTCCAATTCTGTGTCTCCCTCTCTCTCTGCCCCTCCCCCGTTCATGCTCTGTCTCTGTCCCAAAAATAAATAAATTAAAAAAAAAAAAAAGACCCAAACCCTGGGCTCTCAAGGCTCCCTCCAGAGACCCTGAGCCTCCTGGCTGGACTCCTCTGGGACACCTAGCTGCCTTTCAGTACTCAACTCTGCTGCAGACCCAAGAGACCACGAGGGGGTGCCAGGGCCTCAGATCCTGAGTGTTAGAGACTGTCCCGAAACATGTGGGAAATGGATACTGGCTCCTACCAGAGGCTGATGGCTTCACATCTACTCTATGGGGTGGGTGGGTGGGGTCTGTCCAGGAACAACCGATTATCTGCGCCACTTTCAGCTTCCAGCTTCTACCCATCCCCTACCCGCCACATTGTAAGTGGGCTCTGGCAGGGATTTGGGGCAGTGCAGGAGCCCAGGCTTGTTGAACCAGCACAAATCTGGTTTCTGCCTATTGGGTTTATTTAAAGTGGGGCCATTCGCTACCTCCCAGTCCCCACCTGACTCCCCTTGCCTGCCAGGTATGGCTGTAAGCCCTGCTGGGCCCATGGGCCTTCCCAGCTCTTAGCTTCCCCTGCCAGGTCTTGACTCATTCAATTTGGCCCAGGGCCCCCGGCCCCACTTCCTCCTCTCCAGAGGCACCCCACCTGTCCTGGTCTTCACCACCTCTGGACATTTGCTCATGCCAGGCCCTCTGCTGAGAGCTGGCTGGAAGGAAGCAGGAAGGATGGGAATTTTGTCAATTCTCAGGGCAGGGGCAGCCAGACTGTGAGGGCTGTGGCTTTGTCTTGCCAATTCTTAGCCCTTAGAGCCTGGCACAAAGCCCACCTCAAAGGCAGGTAAGAAAGCAGTGTTGAACAAACGGTCAAACCTGTGAACAAACGAATGGAAGCTGAGCTTGCAAGAGAGGTGTGGGAATGATGGTCAGACCACATAAAGGGGGGCAGGAAGGACAGGATCTGGGCATGGGCTGAACCCCCATCCTCCCTCCCCTGCCAAGGAGAAAAGCCAAAGTCCAGTCCCAGAGCCAGTGTTTATTAGCAAGATGGAACGCAAGGGCGGCTGTGGCCTGGGCAGCCGAGGGCCACCAGGAGCCCCTACCCATCTACCCCGAAGCCCCCCAGAGCTATTTACACCCATCATCTGAAGTGGTGGGCAGAAGGGAGCCCTGGGGAGCAAGGCCCCAGGCCTCCACCATAGCCCCCTCTCCCCTTGACCCTACCTGAACCTGCCCCTCTGCTATTCTCCCAGCCCCCAAGTCACAGTGGCCCAGAAAAAGGGAAGAGGAGGTAGAGTGGTCAGGCAGGGAGGGAAGGAGGGGCTGGAAGCGCACCCCACCCAGGCAGGGCTCCTCTGCTCCTGTCCCCAATAAATAGAGAATAAATACCCGGGAAGGGGCTGGCCTTGACTGAGTGCCCTCTCCCAGGCAGGGGCCGGCCTCCTGTGTCAGCCCCTTCTTCCCTTCTCTGAGTGCATCTGAGCCCCCCACCCCCGCTCCCAGTCTCCAAAGCAGTCCTCGAATCCACGTCTATGCCAGTGGCACAGGCTGATAGCACACACTGGCAAAGGTGTGCAGTCTGTTCCCTGTCCGGGTAGAGCTTGCTCCCTCCTTGTGTCCTGTAGATCCCGGCGATGGCTGTTGAGCATGTAGACTCCCAGCTGAGTCTGGGGACTGTGTGGTCCTGGCCTGGCCCTGCCAACTGGCTGGGCCTGGTTAAGTGGGCTCTGTTTCCTGCCGTCTCTGACCAGCATGGGTCTAAGTTTTGGACGGTGCTGCCACTGAGGCAGGCTATATACAACCCACCAATAAATACTGTCTTTGCAGGGGCAGGGTGTGTATAGAATATAGATATTTATATATATATATATATATATATATATCTTTTACATTAAAAGGGACAAGGCCTAGGCTGGCCCATTTCAGGGCTCAGACAGCTGGCCTCATGTGTCTGGAGGGTGGTGACGGCGGTTCCGGGGCTTTTTCTGGTCCTGGGGTTCAGGAGGCCTGGGTGCCCCCGGGGCCTCCCTGGGGCTTGGGGGCACATGGCGCCAGTAGCCCTGGCAGTACTGGTGGATGAGGCCCACTTCCGGCTGGGCCAGCAGTTGGGCCAGCTCCTGGTAAGGGGGTGTGGGGGGGCCGGCGCCTGGCAGTGGTGGGGCGCTCACAGCTGGCGGTGGGAAGAGGGCAGCATGGACGGCATCCCGACCCAGGACGTGCAGCTGTACCCGTGTGACGACATGCTTGAAGTTGTTCTCGGTGGCAGTGCAGGAGTAGAGGCCACGGTCACTGAGCTGCAGGGCGCGAAGCAGCAAGCCCTGCTCTGTGCGCAGGAAGCGGTCCTCCGCACGAATCTGCAGGGGCAGGGAGTGGGGGCTCAGGGGTTGTGTGACCACTCGGCTGCCTAGCCAGCTCCCAGAGCAGACCCCTTCTGTGCCCATTCCATGGAGGGGCTCTCATGTGGAATTTCCATATACCAAGAAAATCCCACAGTAGTTTTCCACATAACATCTGAATAGGCATCCACACACATTTCCATTTCAGGATCATAAGGGGATTTCTGTACAACAAGAGAATTTTGGAGCAATCACAAAGAATTTCTTTTTAATGGGAACTGGCGTATCCATATAGAATTTCCACGTAAGGAGAGATGCATGGAAGGCATTTCCATAAAATGAGGGCTACCCCACAGAATTCCCATATACTAGAGTTCAACCACATGACATTTCCATATAATGAGGTATACCTCCAATGGAGCACACGCATGGAATTTTCATGTAAATAGGCATTAAGCGGTTTCCATATAATGCGGAAATCCCAGAGTTTCCATATAACTAGATTCACCTGAATGATTCCCACATAGGGAAGGGAACTTGGAAGGGCTTTCTTAGAATGGGGGCTGCTCTGGGTCAGCTCCTATATCACATTTCACCCACAGGGAATTTCTACTGCACAGGGGACTCCCACATCCGCGGTGGGGGCTGTGGGGTACAAGAAATCACCTCACGGCGCCGGTCACTGGGATCTCGCTGGAACAGCCACTTAACTGTGGCCTGGGGCGAGCGAGGCTGGCATTCGAGGAAGGCTGCACTCCCAGCCACACCGTACTGCACAGACTCCACGGTGTTCTTGTTGGCTGTGGAACAAGGGGGCACTGCATGAAAGCAGCATTACCTCTGGGCAGACTGTAGGGTGGCCAGAGGCAGGTGCCAAGGGGCATATACAGGGACATCCACCCTGTATAAAGGCAGGGCTGCACTATCGGGCACCCACTTCTTGAGGGAGTGGCTAGGGACATCCCATCTCTAAAATCCCAAGCCCCCTTACGCCCATGGACCACGTGAGAATCCTTCCCTGGGAGCAGCTCCATGGGCCTCACAGGGTTCCACACTGTGAGGAGTGCCCAGTGGTGAGTCACAGCACACTCACCGTTGGAGTTGAACCCGCGACACTGCCTGATGGGGTTCCCATGCCGGACATCCTGCCGGCGGCTCCGCCTACATGAGGATAGCGCCTCAGCAAGTATTCTCAAGCAAGTTTGCCACCCCCCCCCAGGCCCCTGTACCCCCAAGACTCCAGGCAGGAATCCCATCCATAAACTCCCCTAGGGTAATATATCCACCACCAAACCCCCAGGACAGGGCCCTGGGTCCAGTGACTAAAATTCCAAGGGCCTGGGGGTCCACACCTCTTGGAAGACGCTGTGTAGCGGGAACAGGCCTGGCCATCCCAGGCACAGTAGGGGTCCCGGGCGAGGCAGCAGTCGGCACAGGCAGCCCCATATGCCTGGCAGCGGTGCAGGCTCAGGTGTGTGACACCCACAGCTGAGGCCACGTACAGTTGTTGCTGAGAGCAGGGGTGGGGGCTTGTCAGTTGCCTTCCCACAGCCAGCCCCCATCACGTTCCATGCCTTAGTTTCCCCATCCCTATGCCAAGGGCAGGACCCCAAGGGAGAACAGGCTCTGTCCCTACCCCCAGCCCACCTCACCAAAACTCACCCTCTTGGAAGAGATGGTCATGGTCTTAACAGGTGCTGGGTCCTGAAAAAAGATAGGGATTAGTTTGGGGCCCTGGGGATGCCCTCCTTGCCCTGACCTAGAGGTCTGAAGTCTGAAGTCAGAAGCTGATACCAAGGAGGGCCAGGGTGAGACGAACAGTTCTGGGTGTCATACCCACCTTGAAGACCTCCACCTCCTCCAGCATTAGCTCCTCCATCTCCTGGTCATCCTTGGGCAACACGATGACCTTCTGCACTGTCCCGCGGTCTGGAACGGGCCGGGCAGGGCCTCAGTGGGGCTGAGGACACTGGGGAAGGGGTACCAGCCTCAGCCCCTTCCCCCACCAGGGCCCCAAGCCCCCAAGGGCAGTGGAGCAGGAGCTCTGTGCCAAGGTTGAAGAAGTTCCCCTGGATGTCAGGGGCCCAAGATAATGGGGGAGGGGGTCACGGCCAGGGTCTGCCCCTCCCACCCCAGACCCTCAATTTGGGCACTGCTGAGCATAGGATGCTGGAGGCATTTCCGTGTTGAGGGACTGGAACTGTGATGGGCACACCTGCGCATGTGCACACGAGAGCATGTATGTCAGTATCTGGACCCACATATCCTAGAGGTGTCTGCCACCTGTCTCCTCTTTCCTGACCATTCATGGGTCCCCAGATGCCCAGTTTCCCTGCTCTCCCAGCCCCTGGGGGGTTGGGGATGGCGATGGGGTTTCTTTTCTCAGTTATCTAGGCTCCAAAGGATGAAGGTAGCAGAGTTGACCTCGGCAAGCTTGTGGCAACCCCTAGCAGGGTAGGTCCCAGCCCCATAGATCAGCACCCTCCACCCACCGGGCCCAGCGTGGGAGGGACCGGGAGCAGCAGTGGGTACCTGTGCCCAGGAAAAGCACCTCATAGCGCCCATCGGCTGCATCCACCTGGTCCACGGCGACAGTGGTGAGCCGATAGGGAGCGCCTGTGCGGACGACCAGGGGCCGCCGCTGCAGAGGGTACACAGCCTGGTACATGAGCGGGTGGCTGCGCATGAAGTTGATCACTTCATCAGGGTAGTCCTTGGTGGACTTCATGGATGGTGTGAAGGTTCCGCCAGGGCACTGCAGGCAGGTGATGAGCGTCAGGCCCGGGTGGGGCTTGCTGGAGCCCTTAACTTCAGGAGAGGCCTCTCCTTTGTCTGTCCCCATCACATCCACCTGCTCTGCTCCTCAGAGCTCCCATCCAGGATTTCCCCCCTCACTCAGCCCCTCTGCAGATCCTGCTCTAGCAGAGGTCCCAAGGTCCCACACAACCAAATTCCACAGCCACCTCCCTGGCCTCATGCACCAGGACCTTGTGGCATTAGGCAGAGCTGACCACTCCTTTTCCACGTCCTCACTCCCCACCCTGTTGTCTCCTTCCTCCAATCTGCCCCTCACCCCAACCCACCCCTCCTCAAGGGACTACAGCTCCCAGTTCCTTTAACACCCTACGCATGCTCTGCCCTTTGTTGGTACTTTTCCCTCGGCCTGCCCTGCACCCCTACTCAACTCCAGCCCATCCTTCTGGCCTCCAAGTTCACCATTGGGGGAAGCCTTCCCTGGCCTCTGCTCAGACCAGAGCTCCCCCATCCCAGCCCTGCCCCCACAGAGCCACAACAGATCATGCGGTTCTCCTGCTTAGACTCCTACAGAGGCCCACATCACACCAAGATTAAGTGAGTCACCTCCCACCGCCTCAGAGGCCCTGCAGGCTGGACCTTGCCCACCCTCATCTCCCTGGCTACAATTAGCCACCTACGCCAACTCCAGCCTGCCCTCCAGCTTTGTCTTGGCTCCCAAACAGCACCCCCTCCAAGCAGCCTGCCACACCCGGCTGTCATCTTTGTTTCAGGGTCCTGGCTGGGTTCTTCACAGCCTGACACTGTGTAAGTGGTTTCGTTTCATTTTATTTATTTTTTTAAGTAAGCTCTATGCCCAACATGAGGCTCAAACTCATGACCTCAAAATTAAGAGTCGCATGCTCTACTAACTGAGCCAGCCAGGCGCCTGTTTTGTTTTGTTTTAAATGTCAGCTTTATTTGAATGGATACATGGTAGATTGATTTGTTTGTATGCTCTGCCTCTCCCACCTGGCCAGGAGCTCCATGATAGTGGGGCCCATGTCTACAAAGGGGCTAACCCAAAGCAGGCCTCATAGAAAAGGGAAAGGTGGAATGACTGGGGTCCTCACCGTGCCAGGCCGTGGGTAGGGCATCTTCCCTGAGAATGGCATCCACTGGTAGTTGGGGCCCTCTTTGTGGGCAAAGGGCCCGTTGAAGACCATGCGGATATCAGCCATGGAGTAGACACACACAGCAGAGCCTCGGAACACGGAGCTGCGGGCAGGGCAGGCGGCTGCCGTGGGCAGGGCAGACCCTCGGCCCAGGGCCCCTGCCCCCACCCCACAGCCTGCCACCAGGCAGGGGTCCTCCACAAGTCATATAATCCCCCAGTCCAGCCACACCCTGCCACAGCCAGCCCCGGCCCCAGCCTCACCCCGAGGAGGTAAAGACAGCATAAATGACCGGGTTCCTCACATCCTGTGTCTGCTGGACAAACACATCCTCTGCGGGCAGAGGGAGAAGACACTGGGAGGGTGCATTAGCCAGGAGTCCCAGGGCCTTGCCCACTCCTGCCCAGGGGGCCCACCAAAGGTGCCCTGACCACCCATCCAGCCCCCACCCCTCCCACAGCAGCCACAGGACCCAGCCTGCCTGCTGGTTACTCACGGAGCTCATCGAAGTGAGTCTCAATGCCATCCTCGCCGGGTACAGAGCACACCAGTCGTGCCTTCAGGAACGTGCTCCACTTATTGACCAGGCAGCAATGGCCACCGTCATCATTCTGGGGACAGACAGGGAGCAGGGTCAGATCAGCTCTCACCCCCTGCTGGAGTAGGGCTGCTGGAGCTGGCACTGGGTTGGGAGGCGGGGAGATGGGGCCCTGCCAGCGCATACCAGGCAGATGCGCCCAATGCGGGCATACACGGCGGGGCTCTGTGGCGCCTCTGCCGATCGCTCGCGGAAGAAGAAGTAGAGCTTGTCGTCGTTGCGCTCGGCGCTGTCAGGGATGAGCTCAGCGTGGATGAATGAAGGGTCTGTAGGTAGGCAGTGGTCAGCTGGGCAAGTGCTCCTCCAACAAGGCCTCTTTCCCCAACAGAATCCCAGGACAAGTACAGGAATAGCCCCCGCTCTTCCCCATCCCAGGCAGTCACAGGGCCAGACCCCCCATGAGTACCTCTTGAAGATCTTGCCCCATCCTAGATGTGCTGCCCACCCAGGGTCTTGTAAGCTGCCCTCACCATTCAGCCACCGAGAGTTGTACTGATCTGTGCGCATGGCCGTCTGCTTTCCCAGCGTGCGGAAGATGGCTGCATCGGTGCCCATGAAGTCGATGTACACACCAGCATAGAGCTCCTCATCTGTGGGCGGGCAGGTGGGTCAGTTAGGGGATCCCTTTGTTAGGACCAGGGTACAGCACAAATGACCTTCAGAGCAGGGTCCGATCTTCCCCTCAGGCTCCCCTGGGCATGACTGTCTCATCAGCGGGGTCCTGGTAAATGTTTAACAACTGGCTCTGAGGATTGCCTGGGTGGCTCAGTCAATTGAGTGGCTGAGCAATTAAGCATCCAACTTCGGCTCAGGTAATGATCTCACTGTGAGTTTGAGCCCTGCTTCAGGCTCACTGCTGTCAGCGCAGAGCTGGCTTCAGGTCCACTGTCCCCCTCTCTCTCTCAAAAAAAAAAATAAATAAATAAATAAACATACATACATTTATTTATTTATTTAAAAAAATGTTTATTTATTTTTGAGAGAGAGAGAGAGAGTATGAGCTGGGAAGTGGCAGAGAAAGGGAGACAGAGGATCCAAAGCAGGTTCTGCACTGATAGCAGGGAGCCCAACGTGGGTCTTGAACTCAAGAACCATGAGATCATGACTTGAGCTAAAGTTGGACGCTTAACCAGCTGAGCCACCCAAGCGCCTCCAAAATAAATAAACATTAAAAAAAAAACAAAAACACCTGGCTCTGCGAGGGTTGGGATTAGCAGCAATTAGCTCTGATTAGTAGTGAGAGCCAATTTCTGTAGTGTAAATACTCCCACCATGGCTGATTTCAAGCTACTAACTTGGGGTCACTGACAGTGGAGCCGGGGAGAGCTGCCCACACTATGATATAGTATTTCTACCCCACAAATACAACAGATGCAAATAACCTCAAGAACAAAGATAATGATAAAATGTAGTAAAATAATTTGGAAGTAATGAGTTTTGAGTATTTTTACCTTTGTTTCAAGGTAATTTATTTGTAAATTATATAATTTAATTTTTAGTAATAACTGTGTTTAATAAGAGCTGGCTCACAAAATACCTGAAAATTTGCAGATTTAGTAACCATGTTGGCTCTAGACTTGCCCAGGGCAGGCCCTACCTTCCCCCATCAGACTCCCTGGTCAGGGCTCTGCCATCAGGCTGACCTTTTCACTCACCAAGACGGGGAGGATAATGTCTCCCACCCCCACCCCAAGACCCTTCCCAAGCTTGGAGGTGGCACAGTGCTCACCAGTTGCTCTGAGAGGCAGACTGGGTCGGGCAGCCAGAAAACAGGCAGAGTACAGGGACCAGGGGCCTGGTGGGTTCACCCAACCTGGCGGTAGGGGCAGCAGCTACTCATGAGGTCCCAGGCAGGACCCCTCCTCAGAGAACACTCTCCCAACTCTCCTGGGCCAGACCTGACACAAACCTGCCCCCCCCACCCCCACCCCCCCGCTGGTCAGAGGGCCACGACTCTCCAACCGTGCTTCCTTGTGGGGCTCTCCCAGCCTCCCAGACAAACCAAGAATGTATAGGGAACCACTCCCCTCATACCTCTCCCAGTACAGACCGAGCTTCTCTTCTCTCTTAGGTGGCCTGTGGCTGGGAGGGGTCTGGCCTTTGCATGGACACTATTTTAGGGTAGGATCTGGCCCCCCTTGTGCCCCCTTCTGGGGGTACCCACTCTGGAGAGAGGCTCACACCACTAGTCTCTACCCCTCAGCTCACACTGGGGTCTGGTCTATAACCCTCCCCCTGACAGGTGGGGCCCCATGGGAGGGTTCAGGGATGGCATGGTCATGGTCTCTGCCCTGAGGTAAGTGTTGGTGCCATGACCACCATTCCAGAGGCAGAGGCCACGCACTTAGGCTGTAGAACCAGGGTGGGGTGGAGGCACTCACTGATGAGGGCTGAGGCCGTGTCCAGCTTGGGGTCGTACGGACACTTGCCCTTCCCTGACTCGAGTCTCTCGGGCTCCAGGTAGAAGATGTAATCCTGCAGGGCAGAGGGGAGCTCAGCATCGTCCAAGCTGGTCCCACAGCTGGGGAGGGCAAGGGTCATCAGGCTCCCAGGGTGAGAGCAGGCCCCGAGGGACACCCTGAAGCCACCCCTTCATTCCCCAGATATCCTTGTGTTTTAACTGTCCAGCCAGATCTCCCAGGGCAGGGCCACGCTGCACGTTCCAAGGGAGCTACTTCCTGGTCTCAGATAAGACCTGGGAATCAGGGGCTGAAGCCCCTCCATGCCAACTGGTTCAGGATGACTCTGGTCAGGGCCCCCTTGGGCTTGACCTGAGCTGTGGCTGCCTGTCCTTGGCCAAGATGAGGCTGACCGCCTGACCAGGGCAGGAGGTACTGACCAAAGGCCTTTGGTCCTGACCTTTGTTGCCAGGTCTCACCAGGCCAGAAGGCTTTGAGGGTACCGTGTCCCCAGGCTTTATGTCCTACCTGTGGTCCTCAGGACAGAATAATAGGCCATAGCCTTTCCTCTGCCCCTCAACAGAGCCCCCAGTTCCCCATGTCTCCACAGTGGGCAAGGAGTTGAGGGGTCCAGCCCAGACCACATGGGATTCACAAAGCCCCCCATGCCTCCCAGCCCAGCCCTGAAGATGCTAGGAGGAAGGTTGTTGAAGGCACTGGGACCAGGATGAGCTCGTGGGACGAAGGGAGGGAAAAGAGAGAGGCACAGAGGCAGGAAGGAGGTGGCAGCAGGTGGCAGGGATGGTGATGGGAAGGTGTACACAGGCCCGCTTCCAGTTACACTCTGCACACATGACTTTCTGCACGCATGGGGCTGCACACACAGCTTGGCACGCATCACTGTCAGCACACGGAACCCACCGCTCACACCCTGGGCACACGTGCAGTCTGAATGGCCCCACTTTTCAGCACTCCCCGTCACAGACACACCTGCTCAAGTGACCACTTGCTCTATCATTCACTGGCAGCCCCTGCCCCCCTGCCCGCCCCTGCCCAGCCCCAGGCCCCCCAGCCCAGTCCTGAGTTGTGACTAGTGGACAGACAGTTCTGTGCCTTCCACCCCAAGGGAGCAGAGTCCCAAGCATGGGAGTATGTGGGACACCTGTGTCAACCCACAACCCACGGAGGCATGGGGCATGGACACCTGAGAGTAATATGGCAGACTGCATACATGTGGCACGTTCTGACTCTGGATGCTACCTAAGGTGTGAGTTTGAGAATGCACAACACGTGCCCAAGCGTATGTTGGCAGATGCTCATGCACGTCTACACACATATGTTGAGGGCTGAGGCACTGCTGTCCTCAGGCTGTCTTCCCTACCTGGTCCTTCATGATCTCTTGCCTGTAGGGGCTCACTGAGGCTGACATGAATCCAGCTGGGAATGCCTTCAGAGCCTGAGGGCACTGCCAGGGAAGGAGTGGGATGGGGTTCCCAGAGTACAGGGAAGACCCTGGGGAGACTGGCCTGGGGTGCAGGTTCCTGGCTGGAAGGCCAGGCCCAGGGTGAGTTCAGTTCAGAGGCAGTGCTGCCCGGCAAGGGCCTGGAGGGATGAGTCCCACCTGGCGTGGGGCTGTGGGCGTCGGGCGGAGGGCACCATCCGTGGCTCTGCTGCCTCGGCCTTTGACCACCTGCATCTGGGTCCAGGGCGTGGCCTGAGAAGATGAGGAACAGGGGTTAGAGCCAGGGGTGGCAGGGGCTGGGGGAGCGGGCCCGGGCTGCCAGCCTCTCACACCACACGTGCCAGGAACACACGCGAGCACCCGGACCCCCAGAGTACACATATGTGCCTGTGCGTGCACACATACACACAGCTTGTCGAGCACCTGCACACACGTGTCCCTAAGTCCAATCACTCTCACAATTGTCCTACAAAGTCACACCAGCTTACATACATGCCCACATGGAAATGGAAAAAGGCAGAAGCGGGCAGGGTGGGGCAGAGCTGGGGAAGGGGCAGCTCTCCCCCGGGCCGTGTGGCAGAAGCTGACCCAGGTGTCCAGCCTCCTGATGCCGAGGCCCTGCCAGGCCCTCTGGCTTGGCTGCAGGGGCACGGTCCACAGGCACAGCCAGGAGAACTGTTGCACGTATGGAGCGAGCGCTTACTATATGCCAGGCACAGTGCTAAGAGCCTTGGGAGCGTTAGCTCACTGCCTCCTCCTCACACCGACCTGTGAGAAAGGCAGCTATTAGCCCCATCTTCAGGTGAGGAAACCGAGGCTCTGAGAAGTGAAAGAAGTCACTCACCCAAGGTCACAGGGCTGGAAAGTAGTAGGGCTGGGGCTCAAGCTCATCCTCCCATCAGAACCCTGGCACGTGGCCACTAATGGGGCAGCACAGGGCCAGGGTGGGCACGGCTTACCTGGGCACGGCGGCCACGGTTTACATAGGTGCACATGGGGTTGTAGGCGCCGGTCCCACACACATACAGGTGTGTTCGGTTCCAGGGCTGGATGAGCCTGACGAAGTTCCCGCACTCACCCTGGGGCCAGAGGGAAAGCCAAGGAGGTGCCCAGATGCCTTCCTGGCCCCACTACCTCCCTGAGATCACCTGCCCCCACGCCCCCCCATGCCACCTGTAGACCTCTCTGCACTCACATTGCCATCCTTGCCTGAGAGCACGCACTCCTCAATGCGCTGTGGGGAAGCCGCCCAGTGGATCTGCCAGAGACAGGGATCAGAGGGTGCAGCCCTGGGGCCCCATGTTCCTCATCCCCCCAACCTGGCACCGGGGCTGGCCCTTACAATGAGGGGCTCGCGGTTGATGTCATGGAGGTCCAGGGACAGCACATAGTCTTTGCTGCCCACGTACATGCGGTCATGGTCCTCGTCTTTGAGCAGGATTCGGTAGTCGGTTGTGTTGAGCAGGAAGTTGAAGAAGTGGGCAGTGCCTGTGGCCTTAAGTTCTGTGGGTGGAGGTCAGGGCAGCAGTTAGGATCCTTGGGGACCAGCCAGACATGTCCCCTTTGATGGGGGGGGGGGGGGACTCCTACCACACAATCGTCTTAAACCCCTAGCTTCCCCTCTAGAGCTTACGGAGCTCCCTCTATAGTCCCTGAGATGCTGAGAGGAGAAAGTGGGACAGGTGGGCAGGCCAGCGAAAGAGCCACACCCAGAGCTAAAGCCCTGACTCATGGGCAGCCCCAGCCAGTCTCTGGGTCCCAATGAAAGCCAGTGGGCATGGACCAGGGCACGTGATAGCATCAAAGAGTCTTTGCTCAGCTGGGGGTTAATGCTCCCACACTCAGGGTGGGGCCTGCTTTCCACAGGGGCCTAAAAGGGTTAACGAGCTGGGGCGTTGGGGGTGGGGGGCAGGTGCATCCAGGACAGCCTGCAGACGCTGGCACAGATTGGGATGCCCTGTCCTCACCCCAGCTGCCCACCAGACAGAAGGCCAAGCTGACACACACCATGGTCCCCACCTTGTCTGAAGCTGGTTAGCCAGGACATTGAAAAGCCCTGCTGGAGCTATACTGTCCAACAGAACTTGGGTTTCCCCCAGATCCCACTGGGCTGCTGCAGGTGGAATTTTCAGGCCACTTTGAACCAGCCAGGAATAGTCTTTCCTGGGAAAGAAGCCCTCCCCCTAGCACTAGTGTCCCAAGCCTGGGGGCAGGGTCCCGTTGAGTCCTTCATTTCTCTTCTGCATGAGTCTGGCAGCCCTGGCCCTCCCATCCCCAGACTGCTGGGGGAAAGTCCTCATTTCTAGGGATGAAGGACAGGAAGGAACTTGGCCAGTGACAGGCCAATGACAAACACAGGACTCTAGAAAACTTGGGAACCTTCCTCTGGGATGGGGAGAGCCAAGGGGTCTTCTTGTCAAGCCCCTCCTCCACCCACTCCCAGCTATTTTTAGCTCAGCAGGAGAGGAAAGATTATAGTGAAGGTGACGAATATTCACCAGCACAGGAGGCTTGAGATGGCGGCACACAGAAGAGCACATGCATGTGTGCACGTGGCCCAGGCACGCACGTGTGCACACACATGTCCTGCACCAGATGAGGCACTCATGAAGGTGATCATACATATACTATCCTCCCACATCACAGCTGGTAACCCATTTCCTAGGTGAGGCAATCAAGGGGGAGTTCTGGAAAGGGAGAACAGCTGAGATCCAAGGCCCTAGATGCCATCCGAAGATGGGACCAGCAGGTGGCCTCATCCCATCAGTCAGTTGACCTTGACTCAGGCAGCTGTCTCTGACTGGCCTGGCTGACCATGACCCCTGCTGTGTGCTAGGACCCTGAAGTGGAGCTGGAGGGGCTGTGCCTGAGAGCAGCTTCGTACGGGAGCTCCAGGATGTGCTGAGATGGGCATGGGAAGTGGGCTGGGAGCCAGGGGACTCCCACAGCAGACCCAGAATTACATCTGAGGGGCTGGGGGGCGGGGGGGCAAGCAAAGGCCTTGCCCTGCCCGGCTCTATGTGGCAATGAGAGAATACAGGTGATGACCTTGGCCAACCGCTGGGACGCAGGGACGCCAAGGGATCAAAGGGCCGATCCCTGCCTGGCTACGGCTTCACCCGCCTGTCCGGCGGTGCCTCTGAAGTCCTAGGCAGGGCAGCCTGGGCACCTGTCCTGCACCTGTTGTTGGGCCACTTGGAGTCCCCTGCCTGGCCACCCAGCCATAGTGACAACAGGAAAGTAAACACTCCCCCACCCCCAGGGCCAGGAAGCAGCCAGAGAGGAAGTGGGGCTGCCAGCGGAGCCCCCCCAGGCTGGGACAGCCCGCCAGGGGTTATTTATACCCTGGCTGGGGGCACGGTCTTTGTTGTACCCTTACCCGTTCTACTGGGTTAGGGGGCATTTGGGGGGCAATGGAGGAGAGGGAGGCAGGGGTTCAAGTATGTACCTACTTTTCCCTACCTAGGGTAGAGTAAGCTCCAAATACCTAGCCCCAGGGACATCTACCCTCCATCCCTGCCCAGTCTTGGGTCTCTGTAATTTGGAACCCCCTTCTGTGATCCAGTACCCAAGCCCCCAGTCCAAGTAACCCTCCACAACTCAGAGCCCCAGCACTCCAGGCTCCATCCCCTTCTGTGAAAAAGGCAGGGGAGAGACCATTCATTCAGCAGACCTACATGGGGAGCAGGAGACTCCCTATGATCTGACATCCTTCCTCCTAAACCTGCAGTCCCTGCTCCCTAACCCCTGGGTGGAGGTGGGGCTGGAGGGAGCCTCCCATTTACTCATCAAGCACCTATTATGTGCAAAACCCTGAGCTGACAACATCTGATTTACAGATGAGCACAGCAAGGCACAGAGAAGAGAAGTGACAGGACCAAGCGCATAGGGATAGGATTCCCACCCAGGTCCATGGACCTTGGGGCTAAAGGAGATGCAGGCCCAGGCAAAGCCAGTCCTGGTGGTGAGCACTACCCACTGGGAGGGCAAGGCCTGAAGGTAACTCTCCCTCCGTCAACAGGGCATGTGACTCAGGACCCCAGGGACCCCTCCCAGTGGCCATGGGATATGGCGTCAATGGCTCTGTTGTCACAGGACATGATGTTTTGGTCACTGTGGAAACTTTGAGGGGGAGCCCCCATGAGGCCATGTGGGGTGGGAAAGGGGTGGGACCAAAGGTCAGGAATCTTTGACTTTGGCGTGGGCTTCATGACCCCAGTCAAGGCACTCTGTCCTCATTTTCCTATCTAGACCATCTCTTGAGCCCTCCTAATACTGACACTCAAGGTGATCCCTGAAGGTGAGGGTCTTGCTTCGAATTCCGGGAAATGCTGACAGCAGCGTATGTCTTGGGACTTCCCCCCCGCCATCTTTCATGGGGTGTCTCTGCCTTGGTGGGGACAGTAGAATGGGATGTGGTCCCAAGTTCTTTCCCCATGCAAGCTGGCTCCCAGATGTCACCATCTCTTGGAGGACATCCCGGCTATACCATTTCCTAGTGCTGGGTGAGGAGCAGAGAAGGCCATGGGGCAGGAAGGGGCTTCCTGTTGACTCAGCCCCAGCCTTCCCCTAACTCTAGCCTGTCTCCACCCCACCCCCAACTCAGGAGCAGAGTTAAACCCTGAATCATCCATCTAAACCCAGCTTACAGAAAGGAAAACTGAGGTGGAGAAGGATGACTTTTCCAGGTCCCCGGAGTAAACTGGGTATAGGGCTGTGGACATAGCAGTCCATGGCTGCAGTGCTCATCTCACTCATGTCAGATTGTAGGAAAGAATTAAAACAAAAGTCCCCATGACAGCCCTGTACCCCAACTCCAGACGGGAAGACCGAGGCCCAGAGGAGAGTGGTGCTCACCTCAAGACATAGGGTGAGAAGTGAAACTAGTATACTGTCCCCCTTCTCTAACCTGCCATAGGGCAAAGGAGCTGGAGGCCTTCATTCTTCAAAGAAGCCTGGGACAGAGCAGGAAGTGGGCCAGTAGTCCTGGGTTTCCTGCTCTGACACCTGTAGCATCAGCAGGGCTAGATCCTCCTGGCCCCCAGCCCCACTAAGGAGCAGAGACTTGGGCCAAGGGGAACTGGGGGTCCAAGGGGGCATCTGTTGTGGGGGTCGGTGTTGACCTGGCCTTGCCATGTCCTCAGGCCTGTCCTCGCCTCTGCTCCACTTATCCCAGGCCCAGCTCTGATAGCAGGAGTGTCACCTCTCCCCCATCTCCATGGCACTACTGAGGGAGGGCTGGGGCACAATCAAAGGTTCTGTGGATGTCAGAACTCAAGTCTGGATAAGCTTTGACCTTGGGGAGAGAGTATGGTGTGCCCAGATAATGCCTCCTGGGAAGGCCACCCCACCCCCATACCCTCACCCAGGCTGGGCACGGGTTGGGTGGGGCGACATCCGGGAAGGCTTTTCCCGTCATTGGGAAGGAAGAGCCTTTTCTGGCATCAGACACCTCATTTCCGCAGTCGTTCCCAGCCTCTAGAACTTCCCCATGGCCATTAGACACTCAAGGTCCTGGCCCAGAATGGCCTGGCAAACGTCCAGAGGCAGGAACATTCTTAGTCCATAGGGGTTTAGCCTTGGGGGTCTCTGTTTCCTCCCTGCTGGAAGCAGCCGATGCCTCACTTTAAAGGATGTGGTGGGTGTGGACAGCACTAAGGAGGTGTGTCTGCAGCCCTCACCCGAAGACCCCAAGTGGGCGGCCCTGACCCCTGCTGCCGACCCCTGCTGCCCGTCTCTAGGACACGGGCTCTGTTGTCAGTGAGGCAGGGGCTGCTGTAAAAAGGGGGTCCTGGAGTGGAGGTGGTACCCCGCCCCCTTGGTTACAGCCTCACAAAGCAGCAGGTCCTGACTGACAGTGTCACCTCCCCTGGCTGTGCTTGAGTACTGGGGGTGATAGAGGGTTCCTGAAGCCCAGCCCTGACCTCTGACCTCATGTGGGCCAGAGCAGCCCTAATCCCTGAGCTAAAGAAAAATGAGGTTGGGGGTGAGAGGTGGGGGTGCTGGCCAGGGTCTCTGTCAGTGCTTTATCCTCCTGCCCTTCCAAGGAACGAAACTGAGGTGGACGAGATGTCAGCACTGGCGGCAGAAGGAGTGGCAGGGCCTAGACAGTCCCTACTGGATGCCCCAGGGGGCTCTAGGGAGGGGTGGCCCCTAGCCCCTTATGACCCCCCCAAAGCTGTGAGGGGCCCCAGAGGAAGGCCTGGGGGCTGGGCTGGCCCCCTGGCTCCCAGCCTAATCCTCTTTTAATGAGCGGCCAGCCGGAAGGCCTCAGTCCCTGGCCGCAGCCTTACAACCCTGGGAGCCCCAGCCAGACTGAGCTGGGGGCAGGGCAGCCCCTGAAGCCTTTCCATGCACCTTCCCTCCCCCTCACTACCCCCCCGCCCCCCCCCGCCCCCCCCTGCTTAGCACACCCACCTCATTAATACCCCAAAGCCAAAACCTAAACACTGGCCAGGCCAACTCAGGGCCCCAGCATCTGCAGGGATATATACCAGGATGACATCTGTCTTGTGCTCCCATGGACTCTCTTGGGCATTTACCATTAGTTCAGGGTCAGGTCCCACATGGAGCTGGACAGGGGAGACTGTCACAGCTGATCCAGGGGCTTGCTGTCTCAGTCCCTTTTCTATCCGGGGAATGTTCTGAATGGGAATCCCTAGAAACCAGACCCAGGGTTTAAGCTGCCTCTTCCCTGGGCGGGTAGGTTCCAGTTCCTCTGGCCCCAAACCCCTTAATATCTGTCCCCTCCAACCCAATCCTGAGCCAGGCTTTCCATATTGGACACCCAGAGGCCTCCCCAGGAGCCATCCACACTCGCCCCCCCCTTCCCCCAGGCAGGTGAGCCAGGTCGGTGCCAACAAAACCAATTACAGCCGCTCTCACCCAATTAGCAACTAATTATGGCCTTGTAGTCCATTCAACATAATTAACATGTAAATGACTTGGTGTGTTTATATTCAATAACTGCTCTGATTGAATTTAATTTAAAAGTCTGAACTAGGGACCCAGTTACCGTATTTCACCATCTAGAGCAGCTACTTCCTGGGAATGTCGGCTCCTCCAGAGGAAAGGGACACAAGACCAGGGTGGAGGGCAGAGGGACAGGTGCTGTGACACTGGCCCAGTCCTGGTGAGGGTAGGGATGGCTGCAGTCCCTATACTCTGAAATGCTACCCCAGGGGTGTGGGAAGGTGGTGAAGTCTGAAGAGCCCCAGTGGGACCCTCAAGTTGGGAAATCCTCTGGAACTAGGGGGCCCCTCTTAAGGGCTACTGTAAACATCCCAGCTCTTCAGTAAACACCAAGCCAGAGCCAAGCTGGAGCCACCCAGCTGGGCTAAAGCTCCACTGTAGGCTTCCCTCCCATTTTGGGGGCTGGGGGCTGAGGGCTGGAGCCTGGGGCCAGCAGGCTCAGCCATGCTATTCCCACGCCCGTTCCGCCCCAGTGCCCGCCTACTCCGCCCAGGAGAGGACAGGCTGGGAGCACAGCTCAACCTGACCCAGGAAAAGCCAGGAGGGAAGACGCAGCAGGGTCTTACCCTGGCACACACGCCGGCTGGAAACCCAGGGTTCTACACCTCTCTCCCACGAGGATGTCCAATAGCTTTCGACTGTTTTGTCCCAGCAGGTAGGGAGCTCTCTAGCCTAGGTGCTCCAGTGATCCCTGCCCACCCTCATGGCACCTGATCATCTGGGTCTGGGCTGGTGACGGAGCCAGGAGGACCCTTAACAGCATGTGCAGATGCCTACGAGGACACCTTCGGGCATTTACCAGCCAGGCAGAGCTCAGAGCTCTACCCCTGTTTTGAAAGGACACAGTGCAGGGGCAAAGCTGGCCTGCAGGGACCAGGCAGCCCCTGTGCACGGGGTAGGAGACAGCAGCCTGGGCCAGGCAAGCAGCTCACACAGGAATGTGCCCCAAGAAGCATGAAGGGGGTTGGGAAGACAGTTGGCCCTGTGGGGAGGGGTCGCACTGATCCATTTCTCAGGTGGGGAGAGTGGATCGGGCCTCCAGCTCCACTGGCCTCAGGGGCCCACCCCGCCTCCCACATTCCAGACCTAGCCCGGAAACCCCTCACTCCTTCCCCCCCTCCCCCGCCACCTCCTCCCTGTGACTGCAAAAGACAACAAACTCTCCATGGCTCATTTACTCCGATAAATCAACCAGACGGACAGGCCAGGATGGGACTGACAGGCTAGTGGGTGTCAAGACCCTCCCCCTGCCCTGCACCCAGCCCCCACCTCTGTTGCCCTCCTTGGACTCCTGGGGTCCCTACAAGCCCTTCATGTCACCCACCCAGAGAGTCCCAGGATGTCCGGACAGTCTCAGTCTCCTTCCCAACATTCAGATGGGGAAACTGAGGCATTGAACAGACAGATGTGTACTTAGGGTCAGCCTTAGGGGATGCAATAGGACAGAATTGGGAGACCAAACAGGACTCAGCTGGTCACCAGTCCAGGAAGCCAGTGAGTTCTCCACACAAGCCTGGTGCTGGGACAGGAGGGTGTTAAACAAAACAAACGACAGCGACAGCGATAGCACAGGCCGCTCTGGACAGAGGCCCCCTGGGTGTTGCAGGGGCCCACAGGGCCCCTGAGTTCTAGTTGTTCCTCAGCCAGTTGTAGCGTCTGACCCAAAGGGACCCACCATGCTGGCCGACCGGCAAGTACACAGGCAGTGGACGCTGCCCTTGGAGGGAAATGAGAGCATCAGCACCAAGCCCTAAGTGGAAAGAAACATGGCTCTTGGCTGGGTGCAGAGACCTCAGAGGAAAGAGCACGTCCGGGTAGGAAGCCAAGGAGGGGGTCAGGGTGGGGATGGGAGGGGTGGAGGCAAGGGGGGGGGGATGGGGGGAGGGAGGAAGGAAGGAAGAAGAGTGGGGGAAGGGGGATCTGGAGCTGAGGCCTCACACCCCAAAGACTTCCTGGTCCCTGGAGGGGCCTGTTGCTTTGGGGCTGTCCCTGCCCTACAGAGATGCAGCAGATACCCGTACTTGCCAGCAACCCCGGTGAGAACGCCACAAGTCAGCCTAGCTGAGGCCTCCCTCCCCCACAGGCAGGCCTCCTGGATCCTAGGCCAGCAGCCACCACCCAGGCCCATTCGTTGCTGGGTCAGGACCAGTGGTCAGGGTCTGGAACCCAGGAGGCCTCCACCCTCCCTGAGACTGCTAAACAGCCTGGGGTATGTTGAGGGGGGAGAGCAGTAGTGGGGGAGGGGTGGAGCGGTGGCTGGGTGGGAAGCGGTGGCTACAGGCCTGCCAAGCTCAGGCACCCACGTGAGCTGAGCTTTGGATTCAGACCGGAGCCTTCTGGCATCCAGGCCTCTGGCAAAGGCCCTCTTGCTATTTCTAAGAAAAATGCAGCAGGAATCTTCTCTGCTTCTCCAAAACTCCAAGGGCTCCCTTGAGATGGGGCTCAAATTCCCAGGACAGTACCAGGCCAGGCCAGGCAACCATGCTCTCAGCCCAGTGGTACAGATGCCCAAGTGAGCAAGGGGTCCAGTCACCCCTAACACAAGCTGTAGGAGCCATAACAGTATTCAGAGAGGGGTCACTGTGGCTGCTCATGGGTCCCAAACAGAGTGGGGAGCTCATCTCAGTGTGGGGAGCTCCCTCCAAGGCATGCCCTACCCAGTGCACCTCTCTCATTGGATTTTCCTCACCATATGTATTTGGTGCCTTTGCCATGAGGAACAAAGAGCTTAAAAACCACAAGGAACAAGTATAAACGCTATGTCAAAGCAGCAAGAGCAGGACTCCATCCAGTATCTTGCCCTTCCCCCAGGTATTATGGCACACACACCTCACCTCTGCTTCCTGCTCTTCCCTCCCACAGTCTCCCTGACCCTGTTGAGATGCAGCCTCCTCCAGGAAGCCTGACCAGATGCCCATGATAGTGGCATCCTATTTCTGCCTGACCCCACTCCCAGAACAGGGCTCAGGGTACCTTCTGCAGTCCTTTCCAAACACTGTCACCTTCACCGAAGGTTAGAAATCTCGAGGGAGAGGTGAAGTAGTGCAGAACTCCTTGGGCCTCCCCCAGGACCAGCCCTCACCCCTCTGCCACCCTCAGCATAGCTCCTAGTTAGGAAGTCCCGAGACTTCCTTCACAGGAGCCATAACTGCATTCACAAAGTGATTCCTCCCACGTGAGGCCCAAACCATTCTTATCCCCACTTTACAGACAATGCAGCAGGGACACAGAGAGGCTCACTACTCAAGATCTATCCACGGCCAGGATGCAAGCAAAGCAGCCTAAGCCTTCAGGATGCTGCCTGCACTGAGCCACTGTGGTCCCCACCTTACACAGGGGGAGCCATGTCCTGGAGAGGCTAAGCCACCTGCCCGAGGTCACACAGCTGACAAAGGTAGAAGGCAGGCTTGTCTGCCTTCAGGGACAGCCCTCTCAACCACCACCACCTTCGAATTCTACCAAATTTAAGTCCCATGGAAGGAGCTGGAGGTCTCCCAGGGGTCAGGGGCCAAGTACCCATGGCTCTGAAGACAACCTCTGGGCCCCCTGCCACCCCTGGAGGGGTCACAGGGTTGGAGGTGCATACATACAGGTGCAGACAACCAGGAGCCCACTCTAAGGCCACTGCCTCCAAAGCCACAGAGTGAAAGATACCTTTATGGGCCAGAATGAGATTTTTATCTTGGCGGTTTCTCTTTAAATTCTTTACGATTACGAAGCAGCGGGGGCTGCCAAGGAACATGATTTACTCCTTGAGCATGCACCAGCTCCTCACTCAGTGCCAAGGGAAGCTGGAGCCAGAGAGGGAGGGGCGGGCGTCATGCCAGGGAACCAGAGACAAGGCCTGTGCTGCTGAGGCCCAGCTAGTGGCGGTCCCGTTTGAGGCTTGGCTGGACCTGGAAGGACCACAGCTGAAGGCCCCCAGCCCTGAACTGGCTGACTCAGGCTGGGCCTGAGACAGGTTCTCAGCAAGTACCAGGACCTGCTCCATTCTCTCCACGCGCCAATTGCTGGCCAGCTGAGGGGCAGCCAGCCTCCAGGACCTCCCAACTCCCGAAGTGGCCACTTCCAAGTCCCCTCTCAGGAGTAAGGCAGTTCCCATTTCCTGGAAAACTGAGATCCTAAATGCAGGAATCTGGGCTCAAGTTCACGCTTTGGGTCTTCCTACCTCCCTCCTCCTGGCTCATCTGGAATACCGGCCCCTCCCCAGTTTGCTAGCTCCAAATCCCACTGTAGCTATCAGAAACACCTGACCTCTACCCAGTTCCCTGGTGCCACCTCTGGCCTCTCCCCAACACCTCCTCTTCTGTGTTCTGAATCTCCTAGCCTCCTTTGGCTGGCCAGGGAGCCCCTGGGGAGGCAAGGGCACATCCCCCACTCCTCACTGTGCAGTCAGGCCTGGGGGTGGGGCAATGCTCCATCAGGGCTAAAGGCACTTCCACCTGAACCCATATTCACCCACTCTTCATCCCCCCCTTGGGTGAAGTAAACGGGCTATGACCTCTCCTAACCTCCAATCTCATCATTTCCTAACAAGGAGACCTGGCCACTCTGGTTCTCTGATGCCACATGCAGATGACGTAAGTAGTGGCACTATTCTGGGCCATTAGCCCCAGAGGCTCAGAGGCTGGGCTGGGGTGGGTGCATAGGCAGTGACCAGCACCTACCCACTCACCCTCCACCTACAGAGTGTCGTTCCCCACAGAGCAAGCCAGTTATGCCTGGAATTAGAGAAGATCCAAACTCCAGGGCTACTCTGAACACAGGAGCCCTTTCCTCTCCTGGACCCTTGTTTTCCTTCTCCAAAAGGAGACAGATTCCTAGGGGACTCTGATCAGTAGTGGACTGGGATGACGGAGGGCTGGATTTACAGGAAATAAGCAAACCCAAGTGCTGTTGCTTCTGTAAGCAGAGGGTATGAGAAGCCTGCCCAGTGCAACCTCAACCCTCTCCTTAGGAAATGAGGCTGGGAAGGCTAAGGCCAGCACTGCAGGATCCTGGAGCCCTGTCCCTAGCTCATGGAAGAGGGCTATACCTGCTTCCCCCAATCCACCCTTCACTCTCTCGGTCCTGAGACAAGCTCAGACATCAGACAGAGCCAGGCTCTGCTGTTGCTGAGTGACAGGAAACCTCACAGAAAACCCATGGAGACCCCTCTCAGGCCTTGGAGACACCACCACATGGTTATCATCATGGGTACCTGCTGTTACTTCTATTATTTTCATCTTTCCTGACTCTTCTGCTCTATCTCCCTACTCCTGCCTTGGTTTCCCTAGTAGCCCAGCCACCTCATGTCATCACAGGAAGGACCCTTTTCCTCCACCAAACACCTCTTGGCCCCCGTGTCCTGGCCAAAGCCAGCCCAGGCAGCAGGCAGCTGCATATTGTGGGGGTGGCTTCCTGGGATAAAGTAAACATTCCCCAAGCTGAACAAAGGACCTGGCAGGGCACTCACACCTCCCTGCTGCAGAGGGAGGTGGTGCCCCCTGGCTTGGGTCATCTCAGGATGGGGGAAGGGAAAGCTTTTTCTCCTAGGCTTGGCCAGGGACTCTGGGGTTAAGGGGACTCCAGACAAGGATGGGTGGAGGAAAGGGTCCTGCTGTCCAGGCTCTCTGGTCCCAAGCATCCATGAGCTCTCAGAGGACACCTCATCTCTCCTGGAAATCTTCCCCACTTGACCCCTCACTTCTGTCTGACCTTGGCTGTGTTGCTAATGGAAGCTCAGGAGATGGGCCATAGGAGCCCCCCCTACCTGGACTCTAACTGAACCTTGGGCCCCTTCTCCCTTACACTTTCTCAGCTTTTGGCCTGGCTGGGGTGCCCAGGCAAATGCACAGGCAGCAAGCACAAGCCTGGTCCAGTTCCTGCCTTTGTTCCTTTAGCTGCCCTGGGCAGTGTGGCCCCTCATGCCAGCACCTCCGGCTCGGGAGGGTCTGGCCCAACCAGGCCGGAACTAGCACCTCCCAACTGCAGCAAGACCAAGGGCGGGGGGTGGGGGGAGGGCCTAGGTTGAGTCCCTGGGGCCTGGTATGCCAACTGCTATATCCAGGCAAGGCACAGAAGGAGAAACTGAGGCATAGAGCCAAAGTGACCACCAGCGCTTCTGAGAGCAACCCTCTCTATGAGCCTCAGGTATGCCTGGGAGAAGAAGCCCTCACCCACCCCCCCACCCCTTTTCTAGTCCCTGGCCTGGCTGTGGGATCCCAGTTTCTATGGCTGATGGTATCCATTCTCTGTAAATGCTTAGTGAGGACCTACTCTTCACCAAGGGCCACTTTGTGTACATGACTGTGCTGAGACGGTCCGGCATGGGGGGTGGATACATAGGGCCTGGTGCACAGTAAGCGCTGGGTTCCCAGGTGGCACTGACCAACTGGATGTCCATTATCTTTTCAGCCAGTCTGATTGAGACTTGTTCACTGTAGACCCCTTGGTACTCAGCATGGGGGCCTGGCACAGAGTAGGGACTCAAGTATCTGCTAAATTAAGTGATTTCTAAGCATACAACTAGGACATGAGGTAAGTGGGGAATGGGGAAAGTCATCCAGGGCCGGGAAGCCTGTGTGTGTGAGGGCACAGAGACCTGGGATAGGGTGGCCCCAGGCACCCTATGGCCCCACCCCAGGCTGCCACAGCAGTCAGCACCATAGGCTGGCTGCCAGCAAGCTGGGCTTTTAGTCACTGCGGGTGTCGGCTTCAGAGCTAATTGAGAAGGAATCGACCTGACCAATGTGGGCGTCAGCAACGCCAGGACACCAGGGTTCTATTTCTGGCCTCGCCTCTGCCTCCTGCCCGACCTTGGCCCTGCCCTTGCCTGAGCCTCGGTTTCTCTCTCTGGAAAACAGGAACAAAAGTCTTTGGCCCTTTGTCTCTGGAGGTCTAAGAAGGTTTAAAAGGGGCATATAGAGGAACTCCCTAAGTCTTATCTCTCTTGCTTCCCCTCATAGGTCTCCAGGGTGATGACAAAAATACTACCCAGGGTGTATGTCTGGGTTCTAGGGTCCCAGAGGTATGAAGACAAGCCCCCACCCCCCTTGCCCTGGTGGGGGGAGGGGATGCTCTGCTCCCCCTGCCGGCACCCTGGGCTGGGAAGGGAGTGAGGGGGGGCCAGGCCCCTTCAAGATTTATTAATCTGCTCTAAGGAAATCCACCAGGGAAGCATGGAGGTAACGGCAGAATAAATCTCTCCCCTTCCCAGGCCTGGGGGCAAGGGGTACTCTTACAACCAAAAGCATCACCCTCAGCCCATTCCACAGGCCCCACACTGGACTTCTTCCAGGTGCATCTTCAGAAATGCACTCCTCATTCCCCCCATCGACTCACATGGTGGGATAAGGACAAGGGAGGGGCTCTGCTGGGGACATGGGGACGTGGGAACATGGTGAGGTGGAGGCTGGATCTCGGCCAAACCTGAGGAAGGAAAAGTCAGCCCAGCCTTTCACCCCAATATGTGTGCCCGGAAATCTGGCCAGCCAGGGCTGAGTGGGCCCCACCCAGGGCAGCCCACTGGACACAGTGACCTTGGGCCAGAGGAGAACTCAGCAGTGACCCCAGATCCCCCAGATCCCAGCATGGCTGCCACCCCTTTTCCCAGGCGGAGGGGAGAATCTTCTGATCACACAGACCTTTGAGGAAGTGGCTCGTGAGTGAGCCATTTGGACACCCTGAGTGTGTGCCATGTGTATTCACTGCCAGTGGGTGAGGTACAAAGGCAATGAAGCTGGGGAACCTCTCACTCTGCAGACCCCAACCCATCATTAAAACCTTCCAGTGACTTCCAAAGCAACGTGTTCATTGGGGATCTCAGGAGCTCAGACCTGTCTCTTACCATGTGTTCTCCTTGAACTCGCCAGGTAGCCTGCCCTCCCCTCACAGCCAACCGTACCCTCCCTGATTCCTGGGAACCTCTCCCATCTAGAGATCCACACCCCAGCAGAGTAGGTCCTGCCTCTCCAGCTTCCTGAGGCCTCAGTGTCCGCCTGACTATCTGCCCTTCCACCCCAGGGACCATCCAGGGCAGGACCAGACACAGAGCTGTGGCAAGGAAGGGCTTCCACAAGTTTGGAGGAAGTGGCATCTCTCTCTCCCCAATTATCTATCACACAGAGGAAGGCACTCTGCAGACCCTAGGCCACCCAGCCTGAGACCCCACATTCTGCCTCCAGAAGGGGCCCAGACTCGAGAGACTTCTCTGAAATGTCTACGTGGCCCGTTCTCCAGCCTTTCCTGGCAAGTTACCATTGTCCTTCCCCTCCCCACCCACACAACCAGGGTGACCCATGTGGCTGCACAATATGCCTTTTTTGCCTTGTCTTCCCTGTCTCCTCAGCATCGGGCCAAGCTCTGTGGACAGAGGATGAGGATGCCAGGGCAAGGCAGCCTCTTACCTTTGAATGAGAGCCGGACCCGGGGCGTGGCTGGGAGGTGGTCCTGGGTGGGGGTGGCTGGCCAGGCCCCAGTCAGTAGGGAAGCCCAAAGGAGAAGACCAGCAACAGGCATTGTGGGAGGGGCCTAGGGCCCAGGAAGCAGGCTCGGCTGTCTGGACACCTGGGAAGGGGGAACCAAGATCAAAATGTATAAGGCAGGTAGGGGCATCCTCCCCTACCAACTCTCCTTGCTCACACCCTCAGCCTGGGACCATGAAAGCCCCAGTGTGCAAACTTGATAGACTTTTTTGTACCTGCCTTTGTCTGGGAAGGTGTAGCCAATGGGCCTGAAGACCAAACAACCAGGTGCAGCCTGGGGTCACCAGAGCTAACAGGGGCCACTGGAGACTCAAACAATGCCCCCCGCCCCAGCACCCTGAATTCCATTCACAGGGTCCTGCTGAAGCAGGCAATCTTACAGTCCCCTCCAGTTCCCAGCAGGCTCTCTCTTTTGTGCCCACCCCCAACCAAATGGGCTGCTCCTTCCCTTGCCCACCTCAAGGATTGGAGGAAGAGATGGATCCAGTCCTGCCTGCTCCAGCCAAACCTATCCTTCCAGTACAGGGAAATTGAACCTGATTACTGGGGTAGAGGCATGGGAGAGAGTGGAGGATAAGTGAGACACACACAGACAGCCCAAAGTGGGAGAGACAGCAGCTAGAAAAGGGGAGGCAAAATCTGAAATCACAGCAGGAGGGATCCAGGTAAGATGTACAGAAGGACTTGCTGCCAGGTGAGTTCCAGCTCTGCCTCTAGAGAGCAAAGAAAGTGGAGCTGGGATGGCCAACAGGCCTGGGGCGGGGTCTGAGCCAACCTCAGTGTCCTCAGAACCCCCATATCCCAGCAGGTCCAAGTTTTGATACTATGTTTTTCAAATATTGTCTCCCCAGGCAGGCTGGCTGTTGGGTAAACGCAGCCCAGCACCAGTTGTCAGAACATATTGCTCCCTCCCGGCAAAACCCAGCGCCAATTCCCAACCCCCCCACCCAGATACACTGGGGGTGGGGGCACCAAGAATGACAGTGTGAGCCCCATCCTCCAGGTCTGCCCTGTCTATTCTCTTTTCCCATGGGAGGCAAGACCCTAGGCCCATTTCTAGGACCCTGGAGTAGGGTGACAGGTATTGTGGCCTGTTAATCCCCTGCACTGGCTGCCATATGCTGAGGCAAGGCCCAGGATCCACATCTGTCAGGCTCCACTCAACAGACCCTGAGGCCTCCCTAGATCCACCTCCCCCGGAGCCCCGGAGCCCTTGCCTCTCCTACCAGGGCAAACCACTGGTGGTTCTTCAGACAGGAAGTGCAGCTTCAGGCCTCCTGGCCCATTCCCCAGGTGGTGCCCTCTATGGGAACACCCTCTCCAGAGTGCCTGACACACCTCTCAAGTTGCTTCAAGATCCCCCACCCATCACAGAAGCTCCTTCCTGGGGAGACTGGCTGGGGGAGGGGAGAACAGAACCAGCCCCTCCCCCAGTCTGTTGGGGCACAAAGCTGGTGCTGACTGAATAGCAGGCTCTGGTGAGAGGGGGCAGGTAGGAGAAAGGGCTGTACAGCCACCATCACCTTCCGATACACCTGGGGGGCCCCCACTAACAGTTGTGGATATACACACGTCCACACTTGCATGCCCACACACGTCCTCACAAGCATGTGTTTGCTCAAGAACTTGACCTGCTAGTGGGGTGGGGCTCAAGGAAGCTGGGGAACACTGTCTTGGCTTGGGGAGGGCAAGATACAGTCTGGGTCCCTCAGAAACCTTTGATCCTATGTATCAGGGGGCTCAGGTTAACTCACATCCCCCACCCCCACCCCAATAACCTCATTTCTTCTGCATCCATTGTGGTGGTAACAAGGGCAGGGTCACCAAGGACAGCATTAGAGCCCCCAAGGTATCCAGGAAGGTGGAGGGGTTTGCCCCACTGGGCCCCTACAGGGACCTCTCACAATGCCCTGGCCCTTTAAAGGAGTGAGTGGGGGATGATCAAGTCTGCTGGGGCTTCAGACCCAAGTCCAGGCTCCCTCTTTGGCCGCATGAGGGATGGAAAAGAGAAGAGAAGAGGGAAGGAAGAAGAGGAAGACAGGGACAGAGAGAAGGAAGGGGAGGGCACTTCCACAGCTGCTTCCCCTCTGCCAGCCCCTAGATGTATTCCACTTAGCCTCGGCCTCAGAGAAGCCCCCAGTCAGGTGAACCAGGTGGGTGGACAGAGAAGGAACAGCCACCGCCACCTGGGAGCCCACCAGGAGGAGAGCAGAGAAAGAAGGAAAGAAGCCTGGTGGGAGGGAGCAAGGGAGGGAGGCAGGCGGGAGGGAGGAGGAGAGAGGGAGGAGAGAGGGAGGGACGGAGGAGAGACGTTCGAACAAAGAACCGAGGAGCTGGGGCTGGCAAGGGGTGCAGAGAAGGGGCGGCCAGACAAGGGGGTCTGGAGGCACTTGGGGGTAGTGCAGGGGGCTAGGTGGTCGAACCGTCTGGCCTGATCCAGACCTCTCAGGCTTAGAGTGAGGTGGGGGGTGGAGGGCAGTGAGCAGCTTGCCTCAGAGAAGGGAGGTTAGCTCCTCAGAGCTGAGAACTGCCTGGATGGAAGGGAGGCAGGAGCAGGGGCTGCGGGGGAACACGGGATGGAATTATTAACAGCACCCCAGCCCTAAGATATCCCCTCTACCCCCAAGCAGGCCACAGATCCTTTCTGGCTCCTTGGCTTCCCCCTCCCCCAACACCCATGGACCAGGAAGCAGAGCTACACCACCACAGCTGGGATTGAAACCCCCCTTTCATGGTCAGGGGTTTCCCAGTCAAGGTCACCTGGGCTCAGTTTCATCCTCCCCCTCAAGGTATGCCTGACAGAGCATGGGGGGCGCTGAGGCTAGGCTGCTGGCCTTCTCTCCCCCAACCCTAGCACTTCTGGGCTTGGCTCCTTCAGAACTGAGGGGCAGCAGCAGGGGTAGGCTTGCCTGGTGCCCTTGCCTTCCAGCACACCTTACCCTATGGGTTTAGGCACACTTTCTGTGCAGCCTCAGAAAAGGCCCCAGCTCTATCTGACTCCCTGGGCTGGGATGAGCCTCCCAACCCCTGAATACAGTTTCCCGGTCTCTGCAACTAGACAGGGGCTTCTGGGAAACAACCTGGGTGAATTCAGGAGAACTGTAACCCACAACCTGGCCCAGCTCCAGGGTGGACACACCAATGCCTTCAGGTAATCTCTCTCCCCCAGGTGTTCATGGGCTGGTGTTCTCAACACAGTTATCTCAAGAACTGTAAGTTATTTAAGCAGCCAGCCCCTCAGCCTTAGCTCCAGCTGACCCATCCTGTCAGCCCTGCCTCACTCCTGGGCTACCTTGACACTCTCTGGTCCCACTTGCTCTAGGTGAGCCCACCAAGCTCCTAGTGTCCCCTGCCCATTTCACCACTGGGGCCCCAGCCTGCCCAAAGGGGAGGGCTTAACAGGCTCTCCTACCTCACCTACAGCCCACAACCAGGTCCCTAATTCAAGCAAGATTCCCTGCTGGAAAAGCAAACCCAAGCTGGCAGCTGGGGGTCAAGGGGCTAGCACAGGGTTCGGAGAAAAGCTTCAGGGCTGGAGGTCCTCCTGCCTTGCTGATCTGGGGGACCCTCCACGTGGGGTCTGCCAGTACAGCGCTTCCCTTACAGCAGATGATCTGGATCAGGACACTGAGGCAGAACAGGCACACCTAAGGGGAAGAACGCTGCCTGAGGCGTTAGTGGGAAAGAGCTGACCCAGGAGAAGGGGTATCTGCTCCAGGAACGTGGGGGGTGCTTGGGAGCACCCACCCACTCAGAATCTTATGATTAAAAAGTTGCTTTGCACACTGGTGACCCCGCAGGACACACCAACCATACATCTCTATGTCGCACCGATGATAAGGGAACAGGCAGCCCGGACAGGTACGGCGCCCACTCCAGTCCTATCTCCCCTGCATCCTCGGGAAGCCCGCAGCCTCTCCGATCCCCGCGCCCCGGACACTTCCGCAGAGTTGCAATGCCCCAGGTCCCAGAGGGATCGCAGGGTGGCCCGACACCCTGCCCGCTCCCTCCCGGTTCCCGCCGCACTCACCTCCTCCGCGGCGGCGGGGCCTGGGCTCCCGGGCGGCGGGGGCGGCGGCAGAGCGGCTCCCGGTTGGGCCGGCCGGCGCTAGCGGCCCCCCGGGGCCATGGCCCTGCCCGCGCCCTCTCGCCGCTGTGCCTGAGCCGGGGTCGACGCCGCGGCCCGGGTTTTAACGGGTTCTGTGGGCTTCGGGCGCGTCAGCAGCCGAGGCCCCGGGCCCCAGCCCGGGCCATGGGAAGGCTCAGGGGCGCTCGGGGCCGCCTCCCCTCGGGTGGGCTGCGGGCGCCCCCTGGCCGGCGCGCCGAGGGCGCATTCCCCGGCGCGGGGCGCGGGCGACGGCGCGCGCTCGGCTTAGGAGAGCTGCGCTTGGCTCGGCCCGGTGGTGCTCGCCTGCTTGCTGAACTGGGGCCGGGCGGCCGCGTTGGGCTGCGCCGCTCCTCGCGACGCGCCCTGGCCCTGTGCTGCACTCGGGGCTCGCCGGACCGCGGCCGTTCGCTCGCTCGCTCGCTCGCTCTGGTCTCGCGGCCGCCGGCGGGACGGGGCGCTCGGAGCCGCGCGGGGAGCGCCGGCAATTGGCCGCCCGTGGGCGACATTTGCATAGCGCGGCCCCGCCCCGCCCGCCCCGCCCGGCCCCACCCCCGGGGCGGGACCCGCCCGGCCGCCGCCCCGCCCCCGCTCCACCTGTCCGCGGGCTGGTCCCGGGGCTCCCGGGCTGTGGGGCAGCCCGCGCCAGGGGAGACTAATCTGCACCCCGCGCCCCCGCCCTGGCTTCGCGGGCGGCGCCCCCGCCCCGCCCTGGCTTTGTCTCTCCGTGGATACACCGTGCACACCGCGTCTGGTGTTTACTCGGGCACTCAACTCCCTGGCGGGAAGGGCGGGCGCGCCGGGGAGCAAGGAGCCTGCGCTCACCTGCTCACCCCTGCCGTGTCACTCCTTCCCACTTGCTGCGGGCCGCGCCTGGCCCCGCGCGTGAGTCCCGCAGCTTAGGACCCAGGACTGCCCCAGCCGCTCAGCAGGTGGCGGTGCAGCCCCTGGGACGGCTGGCATCGCTGGACCTGCTCGCTGCCTCCAGCCCAGGCCAGGTCAGCAACCCAGCCTCACGGCTCTGTCCACTCACTCAAGGGCTCCCTGTGATTCCCCAACGTCCAGCCCTATTTCAAGCCAGCAGCCCGATGCATCCATCCCTTATAGTTCCATACTCCTAGAGAAGCCAGATAGGCTGGGTGGGCCTCCTCTTCTAAAAGGGACATTTGCTTTCAAATGGCCTCGTGATGACCCCAGGACCCAGCAACTGAGCAAGAGGCCTACCCTGATCCCAGGAAGGGACCAGACACCCAACCCAACCCCCAAGGCCATGGCCTCACCAGCCAGGACCACAGTCTGAGCCCTACCCCATGCACTTTGCTGAGGTCCCAAGGGGCATGGGCCCTCTTTGTCCTCTCCTCCCTTCTTTCCCTTCTCCCTCTTCTATTCCCTCCTCTTCCTCTTCTCTCCTCTCTCCTTTTCTCCCTCTTCCCTCTCCTGTTCTTTCTCTTGCCCCCCCCTCCTTTCCCTTCCCCTCTCTCCTGTCTCTTGCTCTGCCTTCCCCTCCTCTTCACCCTCTTCCCTTTCCCCTATTTTTCCTTCTTTTCTTCCTCTTTTCTCTTCCCCTCCTTCTTCTTCCCCGCCTTCTCCCTCTTCCTCCTACCCCCTTCTCTTCCTGGCTAATAAGACCCCTTGGAGAAGGCATCTCTCTCTCTGATCTACTGACTGGTTGACTGTGAATGTAGAGTGGAGTGGGATGATAAGAACCCAAGTGAGGGTCTCCTGTCCCCAATTTGGAGTGCTGGCTCACATATTTCAGGCAGAGACCATTTGAAGCAAGGAAACACCAGCCTGGAGTTATGGTGGCTGCAGTGACAGTGTCTGCACCCCTACTGTCTATTACGTCTCATTTAAAATACTGCGATAATTGTCCCTCCTCACCCCTACTCCTCTGTACCAGGGTCATCCCAAGGCCACCACCACTCTGCACCACCATCACTGTGGTTTCCAACACCATCCCTTACACACTTCCCCACCCCCATGCCCAGCTTCCCTGGTGTTCTCATAGCCTGGCCATCGCTGTCACCACCCCCAGCATCATCATCATCATGGTCACTAAAGCAGAACTGTTAGGACTTGCCAAAGATTCCAGGGTGCTGGGTTGGGAAGAAAAGAAACTCAATCGACTTGTCCATGGAGCTCCACTTAGACCCACAGAATGGACATAGTACATGGAGTCCTTCTGAGGGGGTGGGGGGGGGCACACAAGGAGAGGGAAGAGACCTATACCTGAGCCCACCTCACACAATGGAATGCCAGTTCTCTCCTAACAATCTGAGAAGGCTGAGTAATAGATATAAATAAAAGCAATCATTGCAGCAGTGAATCCACACAGCACCCCTGCCTGGTTCCATGCTGGGTTGGCCATCTTGTATCATGATATATATTATTATACATATAAAATATGCATTATTGGAAGGAATACAGTAGACCCTCCTACAATTTACCTTCAATTTAGGGGTCTAAAGATGCCTTGAGCCCAGCCCCAGATGCCACATTGGGAGGCCCTGCACGCTGCCAGCAGAGTTGATGATTATTTACCCCCAGGCACTTCACAATCCCTCTGAGAAGCAGGTTCTGCCATCAGTCCATCCCCATTGTAGAGATGAGGAAGAGGACCCTGGGAGAAGCAGGATAAAGTGTGTAACCACTATGCTGTGGTGTCAGAAAAAGGTGGCCTTTTCAGGAGTTATTGGAAGGCTCCAAGACGGAAGGACCAGGCCCCGGGGCCCACATGGAGCCAAGGGCCTGCAACCCAGACAGGCGCTCGGGGGCTGGCAATAGGTGCTGGAGCCCGGTGCAACACTAACGGAGCTTAATAAATCTTTATTGAATGAATAAGAGAGCAAATCCCTGCAACACCAGATCCAAGAGCGAACAGGAGCCAAGAGCCAAGAGGCCGGGAGCCAACTCCTGGTCCTACCACCTAGCTCCTCTAGACTAGCTGCCCCCACCAAACACTTTCCCTGCCACTCACAGTCCTTCTGTCTTCCTCTCCAAAAGCTACTCAGCTTCTAGCTCTACCTGAGAGCCACCTTGGATGCCCTGTGGGGTCACCTGAAGTGAGACAGCCAGGCCAGGCTGCCTTCCCCCTGCTGGGCCTCCCTCCCTCTTCTGTGGGACACTCAGATCTCAGGTATGCTTCTTCTCCAGCTCCCCCATGGCCCATCCTCGGGTATGGATACACGAGGTAAGGGCAGACATAGAGACATAGAGACCCCTCTAGGGTCCCCCTCCCGGAGTAGCCCCCTCTCCTTTTCAAATGGGCTCTGAGTACCTACAAGATAGACCCTTGGGGTGACATCCTGAATGTGTAGCCTTGGGCTCATGGCTCAGTCTCCCAGGGCTTCTGAGATGCTACAGAGCCCACCAACAGGGGTTACAACTGGGAAGGAACTGGCCCCCTTTGTCCCAGTCCCCACCCGGGGTGATGGTGCTGGTAGCAGACAGGAGCCCTTTGGAGTTTTTCCCCCAAACACTCCCAGCTTTTCAACCTGGCCCAGCCTTTGTTTCTGCTCGCACTCATGCCTGTTTCTTTTCCTTTTGGCTCTTCCAGACTGTGCTGTGGGGGACTGAAAGGCAGCCGTGGGCCTCCTGCTGTCTGTCCATCCTCTATCTGTCTATCCTGTCTGCCTTTGTCCAATCTACCTCAAGTGGGGTGAGAGAAGCCTGCTATACTGGGTAACCTTGAGAGATTTTCTGCCCTTCCAGCCTCAGCATCCGGAAGGGGAGATGTGAGAGGCCTGGGCCTCAGGGACCCACCATGCCCCCTGGATGAAGGTGGCAACTAACCCAACACCCCCTCCTCTGGCCCAGTCTGGGGGGGGGGGGGGGAACCTGTTTCCCGGGCCTAGCAGGCTGAGCAAGCCCTGGCCCGCCCAGCCCCAGCGTTGCTGGCTCAGGTTTCCCCACTTTCTGGTTTTCTCATCTCTCCTGCCCCAGGCGCAGCCTGATCTCTGGCCCAGCCCTCACCGCCTCCCTCCCGGAACTGGATCTCAGAGACAGGGAGTGTTGGAAAGGGGGCCCCCAGGAGGGGGGTGCAGGGCGTTGCTTAGGCAGCACTGGGAGGGGGGCAGTGAGGAGTCCCTGCAGCCCAGGCTCAGGATGGGCTTCAGCTCAGCCTCCTCCTGCCCAGCCGGTCTCAGGGGCTGGCTCAGAGCCCATCAAAACCTGGAACAACCCACCTCCCTGGCTGCTTCCCAAAGCCTCCTCTAGGCTTTTTCTGCTGCTGTCCCCTCTACCAGGAATGTTCTTCCCAGATTTCAGCACCACTGTCGACTGAGTTTCCTCTAGACCAGAGCCCTTGGCCACCTCCTTCACCCTCAAACACTGTCCCCTTCTGCACAAGGTGCCAGCCTACTTTCTGGAGGCTGCCTCATCCTCCCCTGCCCTGCAGGCAGAAGCTCTACACTATCGCATCTCTAGGTCTTTGCACATGCTGTTCCCCTATACATTGCTTTCTTATTTCCTTCTCAAGCCATCAGGCCTCCCAGGAAGTCAATCCCCATGGCTGAGTCAGGAATTTCCTTGGGCCTCTGTGGGTCCTGCATCCCCAGTCAGCCCCTAGGAGATGCTGCCTGGGACCCAGGTCTCTCTGAGTTCAGAGTGAACAAGAGAGGGGGACACAGGGCTCCAAGATCCCCACATGTTACTTTACTACCTTCATCCAGTGTATGTATTTGTGTGTGTGTGTGTGTGTGTGTGTGTGTGTGTGGTGAGGGAGGTGGGGGTTGGGTGGGCCCAGGCTCGGCTGGCTGCCAAGTGACCCATGACCATCGGTCAGCCTGAGCGTATCCTGTTTAGACAGAAGCCAGACAGTCATCCCTCACCCACTCTCGGGCCTGCCCAGCCCCTGCCGGAGAGTCCAGGTCTTGGGCCTAGAGCTCAATCCTTATCTGGCTCCAGAGAGGCCTCCTCTCTAAGAATTGTGTTGGGAATTCAGTGTTTCCTCTGCCCTCATAGCAGAGGCCTTTACTGAGAGTGCTGAACGCTGAGTCAGTAACTGTCGGGTAGCCCCAGCCACTGGGTGGGGGTGGGGGGAGTGGAGCCTGGCTTAAGAGATAGGGTCTGTGTGGAAAAGACCTTGGATCTGGAGTCCACCTGTGAGCACCCACCAACCACTCCTTGGCTTTGCCCAACTCATTTGGGGCAGCGCCATCTTTCCAGCTACACAGGCCAAGAAGCCATAGAACCAGCCTGGACTCCCTGTCACATCCACATTCAAACCATCGGCAAATACTTGCAACATCATCTTAAAATATCAGATGAATGCTGCCCACCTTCTCCCTGGTCACCAGCTCTGCAGCCATTGCCTATGCAGCCACCACCTCCATGGCCAAACTTGTCCCTTTCCTGACAAGTACACGTGTCTCCTTCCTGGGCTCCTATCTTCTGCTCTTGACTCCTACAATCTAGTCAACCAGGATCCACAGAGACCCTGTTAAAATGGAAGCCGGGTCAGTTCTCTCTTTTGCCTAAAGCTCTCAAAGGCTCCTACTTTGTCGCGAGTCAAAGCCATGTCCTTACAGTGGCCAGCCCCCTCAGCCCCTTCCCGACTTCTGACTCCTGTTCCCCTGCTCTTGGCCACGGTCTCTTCATGCCTCCTCTCACACCACTCCAGACTCAGGGCTCCAACAGTGACTTTTCCCTATGCCTGGGTGCCCTGCCAACAGACTTTCATGGCTTACCTCCTTCAGGTCTCTGCTCAGGTAATAGCTGACCACCACCACCCCTGAATGGGAAAGAGCTGAGCCCAGGGCCCTCTGGTCAGAGACTGGGAGCTGCTTTTTACCCTCATCTGGGGCCGTCTTCTCACACTCACCTGGAGCTGAGGATGGGGCAGGGATGGGTGCCCATTTGCTGTTTCCTCCTTTACTGAAGAGCTGAGCTGGGAAGAGAGTATCTCAAGCAGCAGCAGCAGGGACTCAGGGTAGACTCTGCCTTGACTTAAAAGTCAGTGAAGCTCCAGCTGTGAGACTCCAGAGGGTCAGGTATAGCCCCTTAGGCAGAGCTATGCCTCAGAGCTAGGGGGGACCCGGGCAGCCCCCGACAAAGATGATGGTGATGGGCTCTGATCCGTGGGGTTTCTGGCTGCCTCTCAGGCTCACATCTGCTGCACACACCCCATCCATGTGTCTGTGTGGCCACAGTCCTGGGGGAGGGAGGCCCAAGGAGGGTCCTGCAGCAAGGCCTGCAAGCTGGGATCTGGACTTACTTAGTTCCAAATGACTGGGGAATGTCCCTTCCGTGACAGTCACCGTGTGGCCTCCCCTAGTCCCTCATTCTCTGCAGGGAAGTGGGGCCCAGATGAAGGCAGCCCCCCCCCCTCGAAGGGGGAGGGGTTGGTGGGCAGACACTGGGCACCCTGCCATCCTGGCCTTCTTCCCTAAGCCTGGCTCCAAGTTTTCCCTGAGGAAGGGCTGCGATGTGAGGTCACTGTCCGGACCCTCAGACCAGAGATCTAAGGACAGAACACCAGGAAATGGAGGACCTTGACCAGCACTGTTCTGCACGGCAAGGCGTTGGGATTGGCCAAGAAGTTTACTACTTGTGGACTATTTCCCTTTCACAGCACATGGCCTCTGTGCCTTGGAGGAGGGTCGGGCAGCAGGGCTAATGTAAGTGGAGGGGAGCCTGGTCTTCCCTGGCCAGCCCAGTGCTTGCTAAGTACTCCATCCACAACGATGAGTTTCTCTGCTCTCTGTGTGTGGTTGGCAGGGTGACAAAGCTGAGCTCATGCTCCCTACCCCAGGATAGGGTGCTTTCCTGTCCCGTGAGGGTTTGATTTCCAAACATAATTAGACAGAGTGGACACCTTGGCTATACCTGACCTCTGGACCTGCACCTAAAAACTGGGGGCTCCACCTGTGCTACCCACAGAGTCTTAGGAAGGATCAGGCCCCTGACTCACCTTGGCCAGAACATCATTGTGTACCCATTTAATAGAAGAGAATACTGAGACTTTGAGGAGCAGGGGGCGGGGGCAAGCTTGTCTGGGGACTCCAGATTAACACCCCCTTGAATGTTGAGGTGCAGTCTCAGATTGAGGAAAGAGTAGGACTGGCATGAGGGTTATGAGGCATGGCATTTTAAAGAATTTAAAGTTTTAAAGGATTGCTTTGGCTCCTGGGAAGCCAAAAAAAAGCAAGCTGAGGGCATCTTGGAGGGAGGGCAGGAGCCTGGCTGGATCACTGGGAGTGCTGCTGGCTGTCCTCAAACTCAGCCAGAGTTCCCTCATCTTTCCCTTGGAGCTCATCCATAGGGTATGACCTGGGATTTTGAGGTGGGGAGAGAGGCCTCCTTCCCTGCCTGTATACTCTCCACGTGTGGCCCGGCTGGCCAGCCTCCCTGCACCCCTCTCCTGAGACAGTGGTTGAAGTTTTAACTCGAGGACAAGTTTCTGCAAAGCTCCTGTTTGCTGCCAGAGGGAAGGAGCAGGCACCAGCCTAGTTGGAGAGGTAAAGGGGGTGATGTATGGAGGAAGGGAGGGAGCAGGGCCTGTGCGGGGAGAGATCAGAAATCCACACGCCACCCTCTGCCCTGCCTGTCTCTAGCTCCTCCAGACTAGCTTCAGGGACCTTGTTCTTGCCTCCTGATGCATTCTTGTGTCCACAGCCTATCTGAGGACCTATTGTGTGCCCCCTCTACCTCAGTCATGGCCCCAGGGCTCAGAGAGAAGAGTCTCTGGGGCTTAAGCCATATCCCCAGTCAGCCTAGCCCCGACAGGCTCTGACTCCTGAGGATGTTGGTCAGGAGCACAGAGGGACACTGCCTTCCCAAAAGGAGGCAGTTGCCCTCCCCCTCCCTACCGATTTCTGGGTACCTTGCAATCCCTGAGAGGAAACTGAGGCCCACAGCATGCCCAAGCCCTTGTCCTCTCCTGAAGTGCCCCCATTCCTGTCTTCTAGCCTAAGGTACCCCAACTTCTTCCACCAACTCCTCACTGTGGTTTTCCCATACCACTCTCAGCCACAGGCTGCCTTCTCACTCTTCCCTCTGTGCATCCAACTCCTGCCTATAGGGGAGAGGAGGCACCTAGAGAGCTGGGTGGCTGGAGCCAAAAGGAAACTCCAAGTCTTTTCTGCTAGCTCCTTCTGCCTCAGGGCACTTATTCTGGGGGCAGAGCCAGGCATGTGGGGAGGGCTGATCTATAGCTCCCAGACCTAGCCTGCATCTGATTCCCCTGAGGGCCGAGTTCCACAGACCATCCGTCTTCACTTCCCTCCCTGAACTGAGGGCCATCTCAGGTATCCCTCTACCCTCTCTGCAGCTTCCACAACACTTGAGTACCCCCCAAAATTGGTCTCTCCCAGCCAAGAACATCTGTACCCCAGCCTGAGAGGGGTCTTGTCGCTTGGGGTGGCCCAAAGATGGGATCTGAGGCAACAACCCAAAACCCTGGGTCAACACAGAGCCTCAGGAAGCCCCTGTCAGGAGTCTGGTTGGGCCCAGGTTAGGCTATGAGGGGCCCTATTCCCCGGGCTGGGTCAAGCAAGGTTGGCTGGGGCCCATTCTCTGGATAACACTGGTGTTTCTTTTTCTTTTTTAAGTTTATTTATTTATTTTGAGAGAGAGAAAGAGAGTACAAGAGTGTGCATGTGAGTAGGGGAGGAGCAGAGAGAGGGGGAGAGAGACAATCCCAAGCAGGATCCACACTGTCAGCCCAGAGCCCAACACAGGGCTCAATCCCATGAACTGTGAGATCATGACCTGAGCGGAAATCAAGAGTCGCTTAACCAACTAAGCCACCCAGGCGCCCCAACACCAGTGTTTCTTCCCGCTATTTTAGTCACCCAGAGAGGGGACCCAGTCCTGGATTCTTGGCTTACTCAGATGTCAAGTTCTGCAGCCTTGTGGACACAAGGTGGTCCAGGCTAGGTCCCCATCGTCCTGGGATCTTCAGTTGGGGAAGGGGCCCGGAGGAGGAGATAAGGGCTGAGCTGGTGGGGGCACAAGGCACGAGAGTCCCCCAACGAGATTTGGGAGAAATTCTGATTGCTGGGGTGCCTGGCTGGCTCAGTTGGTAGAGCATGCAACTCTGGGGCATGAGTTTGAGCCCCACATTGGGGGTATAGTTTACTTAAAAATAAATAAATAAATAAATAAATAAATAAGAAATTCTGATTGCTGAATGCTCCTGAGTACCATCCCCTCCTCATCTGCTCCCCTGGACCCAGTGTTTTCTCACGATGGGGTTTGTTGTGGGGGGCTCCCAGCTCTCCTGGGAAGTTCCAGTGCCTACTCCCTCTGTCACTTGTTAACCAAGGGCACTGCCTCCCATCCTGTAGGTCTTGGGTTCTAGAGAACACATCTGTACCCTTATATTCTCCCCACAGGGCTCCAGGATGGTGTCTTTATACCTTCCCATGTCAGGAACCCCTCACCCTCTACTAGGCCAGATCTCAGGCAAAGGCATCACTTGACAAATGGGAGAGAATGAGGGCCCTGAAAGGGTCCCACGGAAATTCTGAGGCAGAACCAGCAGGGCCCAGTTTGCCTGTTGGTTAGAGGTGTCTCCTTCTTGGTGCCTGGAAGCCAGGTCCCCATGGGCCATACTGTTCCTCAGGTCACTGGAGGGTTCCTGGAGGGTCATCAGCTCATCACACATAGTACCATGTTGCTCCCGAGCCCTTGTCCAGGCTACATTCCCACGAGGAATGTCTTTTCTGTCTCCCTGAGGAGGCTCTCCTAGTCCTTCTGGCCTGGTTCAAATTCTGTCTCCCCAAAGAAGCCTCCCCTGTTTGCCCAGCTAGTCTGTCTTCTGAGCTTCTAGGAGAGAGCCTCTCACTCTGCTTGTGTCTCGGTCAAATGTTATTCATTCATTCATTCATTCATTCTGCAGACATCATGTGTGCCCAAGCCTGTGCCAAGTACTAGGCCACAGAGGCTGACATCTCTACACATCTCATCCTCGTTCTGGGACATGAACTCCAGAGGGTCTGGTGGAGTCTTCACTGGCCTAAAGGTGCAGGGCTAGTTCTGAGAAGATGGCCAAATGGGCCAGATTGCCACTGAGTTCCTGCTCACTGGGTAAGGAAGCCACCAAATTCCCATCTCCTACTGCTAGTTCTCTACTCCGGTGTGACCTGAAATTTCAACAAAAGTGTCTCCAAGACTTGTAGCCTAGGCTTATAGGCCTGGGACTGAGGGGTGGGGGCCACCTCGGGAAACCTTAATAGCACACTGTTGGGGGGGCTCAAGTCCCTGCAGGGCCCAGGCCTCACCCAGACCCTACATCTTGGAAAGGCCCCATAAGTTCTGGGAGATGGACTCCAGGAGGGAAAGGAGTCCTTGTCCTGTCATCTAGACAAGCTTGGGTCCCACAGAAGCGTGGAAACCAGGGTGCAGCCTGGGCTGTGGCAGAAGCCGTGCAGCTCTGGCCTTGCTGTCTGTGCAGCCCTGAGAGCTTCTGTGGAGGTGGGAACGTGGACAGATGCAGTCAGGGCCACTGAGCTCTGATTTCACCGTGCCTCCTCCTACCTACTCAAACATTAGGGCAGCGAGACTGCGATGCGATATATATGCATACACATGCATGCATGGGAAGGTGCCCACTGGCCCCACCAAGGACCCCTTGAGTCCGAGCCTGGCTGCATGCATGCGGCTCTGACCTACCCGTGTGCATTTAGCCACCCATTCTCTGAGACCAAGTTTCCTCATCTGGGACATGAGAGCAAGTCCCTCCCCCTACCACCCTCTCAACCCCGCCTGGGTGCTGCTACCAAGAGCAGATTGCTGGGAGCGATATCTAATATGTAGGACACACTCTGCTCGTGTCATCTTTGTTATGACTCATCGTCTCTCCCCAGTGGATGACAGAGAGACCCAGGCGCCATCACTGGGAGCACGAGGGCTCACCTGAACTGCTCTGCGTGGGAGACAGTGGGTAGGTGTTTGCTCTCTCAGCCAGCATAAGGGTCTGCTCAGGATGGGGCACCTTGACCCCGTACCCTGCCGCTGCCCCTGCTTGTCAGACACCCAGAACCCACTGGAGCCTTCACCACAAAGATGGCCTCGCTGTCCTCCCTGGAAGAGGACCTACATGCAGGTTGCCGTGGGAATGCAGTGCTGGCAGAGCAGCCGCCTGGAACTCGTGGACCACGCACCTGCCTTCTCCTTAAACAGGCCTGCTCCACCTCAGCCATGACCCCAGCGTCCAGCCCACAATTCCTCCAAACATTTAAAAACTAGAAGTTGGCATGGTGATGAAGCCCCAGGTCAGCGGGGGTCTCCTGGTGGATACATGTAGGGTACCCAGAGGGTTGGAGGGTGACTCAAGGAAGGCTGTGTAGAGGAGGTGACGCTGCCACCGACCTTCAAAGGACCCATTAGAAATCTCCCAGCTTGAAGGATGAGAGAACAACATGGGCAAGAGCCTGGAGGTGTGACCTGCCAGACTGCGTCCTAGAGGCCAGATTGTGGAGCTGTCTGGAGTGGGACTCACACACTGTCAGAATCTACTAGAGATGGGCGTGGGGCAGGGGTGGGGGCAGGGGGAGGAGCAGTGGCCTAGGAGCTCTATTTTGACCAACGCTTACAAGAGCCAGGAGGGCCTGGGGCTGAGATCAACAAAGATGCAGAGGAAGGGGAGATGTGGGCCCTGGCATAGTCCTTGGGGAGGTCTCAGCCAGATGAAAAGTGGTGAGTGAAAGCTGGTCCCAGGGAACCGGCAGGCTAGTCAGAAGGGGAAGCAGGGGAGCAAGGAGCTAAGGCAACCCTACACAAGGGGCTGGGGCAGGGGGCTCCTGGAGACACCCAGCCTGTGGGGACTTCACTGGCTCTGAGCACAGTCTATTGGCAGATTATGAGTTATCTTCCCCAAAGGGACAGGACACCTCCTCTGGAGAACATACTGCTGTCATGAGGGTTGGGGGGTTGGGAGGGCCTCGAGGCTTCCAGAAGGGCACAAGACCACAGGATGTGTCCCTCACACGCCTCTACCCTCCCCAGCATCCTGGTGTCCTCTCCACCACCGGGCTGCCATTCAAGCACACCTGCAATGGAGGCTGGGGTGAGGCCCATCTGCTTCCAAGGAGCCATGGGCTACTCCTCAGAGACCCTATCCCAGCGCCCTTGTTCACAAATGGTGAAACTGAGGCCCAGAAGAAGAGGGCCTTGCCCAGCTTCAGCCCTCCGTTGTCTCTATGGGCCTTCCTCCCAGGCCCCCATAAATAAGAAATCCCAGCACAAACTGCAGGGTGGCTTAGAGGTGCCTCTGGCAGTCTTAGCCCTGCCTTCCGGAGCCCTGAAACCTGCTCCATACTCCCTCCTTGGCTCCCCAAAGGCCCTTAGAGCTTCCCCATGTGGGGCACTGCACCTGGAGGATGCCAGCTGCCTGCTTTTCCCTGAGAGACCCTCTACCCATCCCCTTGCCTGCTTCCTGTGGGCTGAGGAAGGGTCCTGTGCTACCCACCCCCCACCCCCGCCCCCAGCCCTGCCTGGGGACTCCCTGTCTGATGGCTTGTGGCTCCTCCAAGGGCTTCTCCAGGAGGCAGATCTGCTGAACCAGGTCAGGGGAAATGGAGAGGATGGGGAGAAGAGACCAAATGGGGTTGCAGGGCAGGGGCGCTCAAAAGATGCCCAGCTTGGGTCTCTCCTGGGCGTTGTCTTTCTGGGTGTCAGGCAGGCCTCTTGGCTGCCCTGCCCCCACCAGGTGTGGGGCTTCCGGCTGCTGAGAGGCCCCTTTGTGCCTTATCTTCTCTGCCTTGGTGGTGGCTATATCCAGATAAGCATCCTATTGGGGACTGAAATTCCAGACTGGCTGCCCACTCCCCCGCCTGGGGGTCTGGGACCTGCCAGCTGCACTTTCCACAGGACACAACCAGAGTGTACAATCCACTTAGAATTCCTCCCAGCTGCACATTTTCCCCAGGACACCCCTCCCATCTGCACACTTGGACCTGCATCCCCACCACCGCGTTGGCCAAGCAGATAGGTGCCTCACGAACAGAGCGCGCGCGCGCACACACACACACACACCCCCGACCCTCCCCATTTTGATGACGGCAGGCCACTTTGAGGCCCCTCCCCTCCCCCCATTTCCACCCCACCTAGCTGGGGGTGAGGTGGTTTACAAAAAGGCCTCTGACCTATCAGTGGGAGCCTGAAGCTGAAGAGCTGACCTCTGTGTGATCCCAAAGACCCCCCAGGCAACCCCCAGACACACACATCCCCAGGCTTCCTGGACCACCCCTCTCAGGGACTCTGTCTCCATCTCCTAACCCGGCTCAGCCTCCTTCTTCCCCGTCTCCCCCCTCCCCCCTCATTAAGCCTCCTAAACCCGCCAGCTCCCTGAAGCAGGAAATTGCATTCTGCCAAGATTAAATGGACTTGAACGCCCTGCCTCTGCCCGTGAGGGAGGGGAGCTGAAAGGAGCCAAGTTTGCTGAGGGTGGGGGCCTGGGACACCGAATCCCAGGTTGGGGAGGAGGGAACAAAAGGGCGGGGTATTTCAGGATGGGGTGGGGGCTTCCTGAAGGGTGGAGGGGAGAGAGGACAGAGACTGTGGGGAGGCAGGGGGCAGGGGTGATGGCCTCCCCTTCTCGCTGCTGCGGTGGAAATGAGACGCAGTGAGGGAAGCCAATCTGTGGGGGTAGGGGCATTCTGATTAGGTAGGGGGGAGGGGGAAGGAATAGAAAGTGGGGAGAGGGGAGGGGAAGGGGCGGGAGGAGCGGTGATTGGGAGGTGAGAGGGGACGCCTGTCAGGTTGAGAGCCAACCTACAGGAAATGGGAAATGAACTTTGGGGGGGATGCACTTACTGCTTTTTTAGAGTCCCCAGAGGAAGGGGCTGGCACACCTCATACTCCCCATTGGCTCAAGGTCTCATCACAAGGGTATAGTATGGCCATTGGGAACTCCTGTGGGCCCTTGGGTCCTTGCAGAGCCCAGGACCCACAGCCCCACCCCTGCACTATCTGGAAGTCCCCATCAGGAGACAGAGAGCACGACAGTCCCTCTGGGGAGAAAGATGCATTAAGGGTCGATACAAACCACCCCCCCACCCCCACCCTTACCCCGCCCCCAGCCCCAGCCCCAGGCAGCAGGCAAAGTGGAGGCTGAAGCCTTCTGAGGTGTGCCCGACAGGGTTCGCCCAGATCCTGTGTCCATAGCAGCCCCACACCCCACAATTGGAGGGATTATCATCTGCTGAGCTCTGCGACCCAGAGAGTCTGCTCTTTCTCCACAGGCCAGTGCCAGATGTGAGGGGGATGGGGAGTGGTCATAGCAGTTCCTCCTTTCCCCAGGTGAGCAGGGACAGGGACAGCTAGGCTGAGTGTGAACCTCAGAGGGACAGTTCCTGCCCAGGGGCCCAGCTCTGAGTCCAGGTCAATCCTCCAGGGCCTGGTAAAGCCACATGGACTGGAGGAACAGGAAGAACAGTTAGTCCAAATTGGTCAGGGATCATCCCTGGAAGCACCCACCCCAGAGTCATGACTATGGGCAACAATGCTTCCCAAGCACCCACTATGTGTCAGCTTGTCCTTGGCCTTGGGGCAGTGGTAGGGGCTGGGAAGGACAGCCCAGCTCTACTGGCCCAGTGGCCAGGAGTGGAGGGTTATGGGAGGAGTTCTCCAGGAGGGAAGCAGAGGCCACTCCTTTGCCAGGAAGAGAAGACAGGTTGTCTGGGGAGGGTCTGGGAGAGCTCAGCCTGGCAGGATACGGGCAAGCAGTGGGCAGCCATGGGGCTGAGGAGTTGGAGGTCCATGTGGCCATGGTCAGGCAAGCTTGGGGCAATGGACAGCGGTGGGAATTCATGTGAGCTCCAGAGCTGGGCTGGGTGGGCTGCCTGCCTCCCACCACCACCCCGCAACCTGCTTCCAGTGCTGTTTGTTCAGATGTTGATGCCCATTTCAGGTGACTTGAGCTGGACAGATGGTTTCCCAGGAAGAAGGCTAGCTCTGTTTTGGAGGCTGATGAAAATCAGCTTCACCCGTCCAGATGTGGTAAACCGGACCCCTGTGTCTGTGGGAGGGGGGCAGATATATGCCTGGCTAGTGCATCAGGGGTCATCCTGGCAGGCCCTGGGGGAGGCAAACCCATCCCTGGGGAATGAGGTGCCGGCTACAATAGCTGTGGTGTGCCTCCTGGGAAGGAACACAGCTGATTCCAGACAAAGCCAAGGTTGCAAGTATCCCCACAGTGTGCTCCCCAGTGTTCCAGGCCTGAATGTTCCCTGGTCACTTCCGGGTTGGGTTATCAGTCTCCAGTCTGATCGATCAGTGGAGCTGGCTGCCAGGAGATCCGAGTTGGCCTGTCCTTCAGGTAACTGACAGGCAGTGACTTGTCCTAGCTCCATGTCTCCCAGGCTCTCCATGTGGACAAGAGGTGCTCTCTGCACTCCCTTCTGACCTCCCCTCCCATATCCCTCCCCTGAGACCTATCTGAGGGAAGGCTTGTCAAGACAGCTCCAGCCATGAAGGGTTCTGCCTGGGTCCTGACATACCTCCCGCCTTGGGCTGTAGACTGGAGAGAGACGCTGGGCCTGGCCAGCTCAGTTCAGATACTTCTCCTCCAAGAAGATACCCTAGTCCCTCTTCCTTGGCATCCCATGTCTCCTGTGGCCCTCATCACAGGCTGAACCACTCTGCTTTGTCCTCCTTACCCATGAGACTTTGGGAGGATGGAGACCACATTTGTCTCAGTCACACAGGGTCCCCAGTTCCTGGCAGCATTGGGTAACAGCTCAGTCAACTGACTGACTGACCACAGGGTACAGTACATTTCTAAGACTTTAAGGCAAAATCATTTACTGCCTCGGGTCACCTGAGTGGCTCAGTCAGTTATGGGTCCAACTCTTGGTTTTGGCTCAGGTCATGATCTCAGGCTGATAGCACAGAGCCTGCCTGGGATTCTCTTTCTCCCTCTCTCTCTGCCCCTCCTGTGCTCTCAAAATAAATAAACTTAAAAAAAATTTTTTAAACCATTCATTGCCTTGAATATGGAATAGCCTGTGTGCCCCTCTCTTTCTCAGCCCTAGTGGTGGGCGGACATTAGCCAGATATGGTTTCTGCCTGCCCAGAGCTCAGAATCTTCCTAAAAGAAGTCAGGCCTGGGATTAAGGAAGTAAGTGCCATGCCCTGGGCCCCAGAGAAGCCAAGGATGGGTTGTCACAGCATCAGGAGAGGATGGTCTGTTGGGGTCAGGGGTCAAGGGTGCTTCCTGAAGGGACTCCATGGAGAGTACTGTCATCAGGTAGGTGGATGGGAGGGCTTCTTTTTTTTCTAAATAATTTTTTTCTTACGTTTATTTTTGTGAGAGAGAGAGAGAGTGCAAACAGGTGGTGGAGCAGAGAGGGAGACACAATCTGAAGCAGGCTCCAGGCTCTGAGCTGTCAGCACAGAGCCCGATGCGGGGCTTGAACTCACAAACCGCAAGATCATGACCTGAGTTGCAGTTGGACACTCAACCAACTGAGTCACCCAGGCGCCCCGGGCGGGAGGGCTTCTTAAGCTTCCAATCTCCAGTCTGCTTAACCAGCTGTGGGGATGAGCCTCAATGATACCCAGTGCCCCCCATACTCCAGGCTCTAATCTGCTCCCTGCCCTGTGGCTGAGTCGCCTACACAGCTGACAAGTCAATTTGTTTCCTCTACTCCTTAGCAACCACCCTTACACCCACCCCTACAGACCGTCAGACACCTTAGCTCCATGCAGGGGAACTGGACTCTTCATTGCCCTACCAGAAGGCCTGTTTAACCACCCTTTCCTGTTGACCAGGCCTGTCCACCCTTGTCCTGGGCTGAGAGCCCTGCTCTGGCGATCAAGTGTTCCCATCCCAGTGGCCCTGCCCCACGACGTTGTGTCCTGGGTTAGGAGGTATTGTCCCTTCCCCCACCATCTGGCTTCCAGGTCAATGTGACTCATGAGCTGTGGGACTTCAGACAAGTCTCCTGCTCTCTCTGGACCTTTGGGGTCTCCCAGCTCTAGAGCAGGATGCCTACCCTTTGGCTGGCAGGTGGCTGGCAAGAGAATGAGGGCATGCCTTCCGGGTTCGGGCTGGCATATCACACAGGCTATAAACAGTCGCTGGCATTTCCCCAACTTCTCTTTTAAATGCCCTCTGGGGAGGCAGGCTTCTGGGCCCTGATTCCTGGTCCTGGACCCCCAGGGATCCCCTCTCCACTGAGGCAGAACAACTTGGTGTTTTTTGATGTTCATGTATCAGGCTGGTCCAGGGATACCAGCAGCGCAATAGGAGGCCTGTTCACTGCATGACATGTGCACACAGGGTGTGAGAGACAGGGTGCTGGCTCTGGCCCTAGAGGAGAGAAGGTGCCAGGAGTCTCCATGGTGCCCAGAATCTAGGCTCTCAGGTGTCCCAGAATGAGGTGGTCTATATTCCCATCCTGCTGACACTAGTCCTGCCCCTGCAGAAGGCTTGCATCAGCTTTACATTGCCCTGCTGGTCCGCCTCTATCCTGCACCCTCCTCTGACTCCAGATGGGACCCCAGTGATATACAAGCCCACCAGAGCCAGCAGACCCTCCTGGAGGGTCTACCCAGCTGGAAAGTGCCCAGATGTCAAGCCCCCATCAGTGAGGCCTGCCAGCCAGCCACCTGCTGCCCACATGAGAAACCTCTGGCAGCCCTGCTCCCCAGTAGTTCAGCCTCGGGGTCTTAAGTGTGGAGGCCCTGACGGAGCTGAAGTATGGTTCAGAGCCACAGATTGCTATGGGGAGAGAAGAGGTCTGTCCTTCCCTGGGTTTCATAACCCTGGGAAGGGTCGTGCCAGTAGAGAAGAGGTGACTGGGAGATAAACAGGGATACTCACAGGTGCCTACCAGCTGAGCATGGGGAAGGCTCAGAGAACAGGGTGTTCCCACCTAGGACATCCCCGGTCTCACCTAGGGCTTGGTCTGGTCTCCCTCTTTCCCAGACTGGCCTGGGGCTTCCCTGGTCTGGGAGCCTAGGAGTAGTAGGGATTAAAGAAACTTTGGGCAGATGGGTGGGGGGTGGCCATAACCCCTTCCCAGAAGTCTCTGGTTTAACCTCTCCTCCCCCAGCCCTCCCACCAGCTGGCAGAACAGAAAAGAGATAACCATACCTGCCATGGAGAACTCTGTGACTTTGTCTGGGCCAATGGAGCCTACAGGGCTGGTGGGAATAATAACTCATGAAAAGTTTCAAATACAGACTTTATTATCCTGCACATGAGGGGGCCACAGACCCAGGTGTTCAGTACTTGAGGACTCTGTGAGAGTCTTATGGGTCCTTGGTGGGAAGGGCATCAGGAGCCCCTCCCTCAAGTGGAGTGGACTCAGGCTGGGATGGCTATTTTTTTTTTTTTTTAATAATCTCTATGTTCAACGTGGGGTTCAAACTCACAACCCTGAGAACAAGAATCACAAGCTCTACAGACTGAGCCAGCCAGGCTCCCCTGGAACTGCTATTTAATAAAGGAAATTGCTGAGTGGGGCGCCTGGGTGGCTCAGTTAAGCGTCCGACTCTTGGTTTTGATCAAGTCATGATCTCACGGTTCATGAGTTCAAGTGCCACATCGAGCTCAGTGCTGACAGCATGGGGCCTGCTTGGGATTCTCTCTTTCCCTCTCTCTTTGCCCATCCCCTGCTCGGTTGCTCTCTCTCAAAATAAATAAATAAACTTAAAAAAACTAAAAAAAAAAAAAAAAAAAAAAGGAGTTTGGTGAGGGCAATCCTTACCCAAACAAACCTTCTTGTCTCTGGGAGTTTCCTGCCTTGAGTGAGGGAGGAGCAGGAGTGGGCAGGGCCTCAGACAGCCTGGGCCTCAATCTGGGGGTTCTTTGTAGCCCCCTAAGGTCAGTTTGCCCATTTGTGCCCCCAGGAGGGCTGCTGCTATGGGATCTTGGCCCCTGAGCCCTAGGGACTGGGAAACCAGAAGTGACTTCCCTTCTGCCTTAGCACCAACCTGATGGCCCTGGAAGTCCCTGGCTTTGAGAACCAAGCCCCAGGCTGATGGAGTTATGGTGTCACTTTGCATCAATCCTCGGGGGCGGGGGGCGGGGGAGTTTCCCCCAAACTGACTGATGGGGTGGAAGAACAGGCCTACGGAGAGAACAGGGGAGGTGGGGGTACCCCTGTTGCAGGGCTCTCCCCAACTTCTTCCTCCTTGAAAACTCTTCTTTTGGGGGGCCCACCTGTGGGAGCACAAGCCTGCTGCAGACACAAGTCAAGGTGTGAAAGAGTTACATGAAGATGAGGCAAGGTCACACAGTGCATGGAACTTGGAGCCCCATTATCCCTTAGACCCAGTCTACTCTGCTCAGTCCATCCTGGAGCCCAGTAGGGCTTCTCTTCTCCCAGCCAGTAGGCAGGTGGAGATAGGAAGCGGATGTTGGGCCTCATGGATTTACAGTGACCAGACTAATGAAGCAGGTGCCTAGAGAGAGAGGACCCTAGTAGGGAGGGGGAGAGGCAGGTACTGGACAGTATCTGCATCCCCTTCGCTCCATCCTTCTCAGATGCCCTCTGCCCAAATCCTGCCCAGGGTTCCACTAAGCTAAGCTCCTTAGCACCAGGATACAGTATAAACAACATCTGCCCCTATTGTCCTGGGGTCTGGGCCCTGGTGCCTTGAGATTCTCAGATAAGCCTTAGGGACAGGTCCAGGAGGGTCTCTGCTGACTCTCCCTGCTCCTGCATAGGCACATGGCCACACAGGCTGCATCCTCACCCAGGCTTTCCAGGTGAGCTGGCCTTTGCCCGTCCAATCATGCAAAACCCTGTTCTTCTCACCACAGACCTGGGCCTGGAGAGGGAAGGCGGAAGAGGCTGCCCTGTTCTCCGGGGCCCAGTCTGGGTGGGGTAGTCAGGGAGGAATGGAGCCTGAGTCTTCCCACCAGCCCCTCTAACCCTCCACCTCTGGCTGGTGGCTGTGTCCCCTCCCCCCCCCCCCCCCCCCCCCCGCCTGCAACCTTCTAAGATTCAGAGAAGAAAAAAGAAGAATGAGGTGTCTGAGGATGAGGATTGAGGGGTGGAAATTACCTCAACTGAATTTTAAAAACCCCTGGCTGGTTGCCATGGTAACAGAAAGGTGCATCCCATTGTCATGGCAACAGGCAAACACCAAGGTCTGCTGCTGGGATTGGGGATTTGGGATGTGGCCGGAGGGGGTAGGCAAAGGAGGCTGGGCCTGAGTTAGAGCAGTTGGGGGTGATACCCAGCCTGGGATCACCCCCCACCCCCACCCCATTCCAGGGGCCAGAAAGCTAGTCATGGGATCAGAGAACAGATTGTTGGGAGAAATCTCCTAGCCCCCACCACCCACCCCCTATCTCACATGGCTCCAGCCTAGGAGCCCCCAGTGGGACCCTGAGCCTGCTTAACTGGGCACCAAACTGGGCAGGGCCTGGGGCTTGGAGATCATCCAAGTCAGCCCCTAACCTCAGGAAATGGAAGTCTGAGAGTCACCATTATAGTTACTGGTCCTGAGAAAGAGAAGCACACAGACAGGAATCAGCTCTGTGAGGCCTGAAGGACAACTGTGTGATGCCCGGAGGACAGTTACACACACCTGGAATATGACCGCACATAGCTGGATGATGGCTCCTCAAGGTGGTAGTCCTGTCCTCCAGGAGCCTACAGCCTCTGGGCCTCTAGACCTATCACTGGGACCCTGGTTGAGTGTGAAGATCCAGGGAGGGACAGAAAGACTCCTGTTCAGTCACCACCGAGGACACTGTCAGGAGGCCCAGGAGAGCCTGGCAGCCAGAAGCCCAGTTGGTCATATGCAACAGGTCCTGGTAAAGACTCAGGACTGACTTGTGCAGCCACTGGGCCCCCTAAGTGACCCTCTCACACTCACAGGCTCCATGCAAGGGGCTGGACATTCAGGCTCACGGGCCCCATGGCCTGATATCCTACCATCAGAGTCAGTCTCTGGGGATCCCAGTGACGCCATAAGATGCATGTTAGACACACCTGGGAGCATCTCGGCTTTTCCATTAATGCATTAGTGTAGCCAAGAGATTATGTGAGCCGCCTGTGGCCTTGGAGATGTGGCTCTGTGAGCAGGTGTGTGTGTGTGTGTGTGTGCACATGCGAGGGACAGTCAGCAAAGGAGGTGGGGGGTATCTACCTTTCCAGCCTGCTAGCCTCAAGCAGGCTTGTCACAATCTAGATTTCCAGACCCTTCCTCAAGAGCATGGCCTGGGCACAAGAGTTCAGAGTCATTGGAGCACCAGGGAGGCTGTGGCACCCCTGGGACTCCCTGGGGTGGGTGGAGAATGGAGGAGAAAGCAGCCCTCAGGTAGGTAAGAGATGCCTCCTGACTCTGGAGAAGTAGGAAAGAACCCAGGGCACTCTGAGGCCTCCTGCCCTCCCTCAAGGCTGCCTTGGCCTGCTCTTCTGGGTGGCTGCTCAGCACTGGTGAAAGGGAAGCATTCTTTCACCAGCTCTGCCAGGGCAAGGGCAAGTTAGTGCTTCAGACAGGGGCCCCAATCCAATTGCCCCTCTCACAGGTAGGAGGGCTGAGCCAGAGGGGCCTCCATGGAGCCCTGGGAGGGGAGATCCAGCCCAGGGCAGCGCCCACAGGCTCCTGCCTTCCCACTAGCGCAAGTTACTCTAGGTTAACAAATTTCGAGGTATGGCAATAGCAATCCCGCTAAACACAAAAAACCATCCTGGTGAAGGCCCCGTGCACCCCAACTTGGCCAGGCTGTGGGGAGAAAGCTCATTCATCAGAGGGCAAAGGTAGCTCTGACGCTTAGCTGGAGTGATGGCTGGGAGGGTAGGGGCACCGACCCTGATGGGGGGGGTGCCCCCAGGCCACGCCTCTCACTCACACACATGGGCACACACCAGGACTGATGGCACAGTGGAGCTGGCCCAGGGAGACTCAGGACCTCTGACTTCCTGGCACTTGCCCCAAAGTGGCTGAGCCCTCTTCAGAGCAGGGACCCTCAACTGCCTCCAGGCCAAGACTGCATCAGTCTCCATCCCCACCCTCACCCTGGGCCACGCGAAATAGGGCACAGTTGCCACTGCCCCAGGCATCTCAGGCCATGTGCAAGAGGCCAGTCCAGGATCTGAGGACCCCAGCCTGGGCCAGTCCACCTCGGCCTCACAGCAAAAGAAGCCTGGCCTTTCTCCCAGAGGGCTCGGCCCATGGCAGCTAGGCTCTCAGCACCAGTGAGCCAGAAGGACAAAGATCTAGGGCCCACTAGGTAGCACCTAGAGACTGAGAGGTGTGGGGACTGCTATCTCAGGTCCCCCACCCCTTCATCACCAGGGCTTAGCTCAGCTTGGCAGAACTGAGTGGGTGGCCTTGTGGAATTGCACCCTGTGGGCACATTTAGAATCTATGGGTGACCCCGCTCCCTGGGTCAGAGTCTCACTGGATTCACCATTATTGACGTTCCCTTATTATTATTTATTTATTTATTTATTATTATTATTTTTGGGACAGAGAGAGACAGAGCATGAACGGGGGAGGGGCAGAGAGAGAGGGAGACACAGAATCAGAAACAGGCTCCAGGCTCTGAGCCATCAGCTCAGAGCCTGATGCGGGGCTCGAACTCCCGGACCGCAAGATCGTGACCTGGCTGAAGTTGGACGCTTAACCGACTGCGCCACCCAGGCGCCCCTATTTATTTTTTGAGAGAGAGAGAGAACCAGCTGAGGAGGGCCAGAGAGAGAGACAGAGGATCCAAGAACCCAATGTGGGGCTCAAACTCATGAACAGTGAGATAATGACCTGAACCAAAGTTGGATGCTTAACTGACTGAGCCACCCAGGTGCCCCTGAAGTTTCCTTTTTTTTTTTTTTTTTTTTTTTTTTTTAAGGGGTGCCTGGTTGGCTCAGTCGGTTGAGCATCTGACTTCAGTTCAGGTCATGATCTTAAGGTTTGTGAGTTTGACCCTGTGCTGACAGCTTAGAGCCTGGAGCCTGCTTTGGATTCTGTGTCTCCCTCCCTCTGTGCCCCTCTGCCACTCTCTGTCTCTCTCTCAAAAGTAAATAAACATTAAAAAAATTATTTAGAGAGAGAGTGCGCACGCGAAGGAAGGGCAGAGAGGGACGAAGAGAGAATTCCAAGCAGGTTCCGCACTGTGGATGTGGGGCTCAGACCCATGAAACGTGAGATCATGACCTGAGTTGAAATCAAGAATCAGACGCCCAACCGAGCCTCCCAGGTGTCCCTGATGTTTCTTTTTTAATTTCAGGGCTGCTGAATTTCAGGCTGAGCTAAGGACTGACCCTAAATGTGGGTTCAACCCAGCCCTGGGTACAGTGCTGGACAGGGAACCATCCTGTCCACTCCAGATCAGGAATTCAATGTGTCTCAAGTATGTACCCATGCTCTCATACAAGACCTGCCAGGGCTGGGGGGACTGTCCTTGGCCAGTATGGCACCTTGGAAGAAACTTCCTCACTCACCTCTGAATTCTGAGCAAGGTCTTATCCCAGCCCCCTCACTGGTATAGAGTCTGGGAGCCTATCCTTCAGACCTGCCCCTACCCAGAACCTGGAGACCCAGCTCTGCCCCGAGAAACTCAAGTTTTGACCCTGCCTCCCCTCTCTGGTTCCCAGGACAATGGTTTGGGCTGGGACCTGGCAGATCCTGCTTATCTTGTCATAAATATTTATCAGGCTCTAGGGGCCAGAGCCTGCAGCTGGCTTGGAGGGGGAGGTGGGGGGGGGGGGCAGATGCTTCAGAAGGATCTCAAAGCCCTTTCCTAATGAGGGTGCCATGAGGGGAGTGTGCCACCTGGGCCTTGGAATCCTTGGGGAGGGGAGGACAGATGGACAGCGGGACAGAGTCAGGGGGAGTCTGGGGGGACTTGGGCATGCTCCAGCAACCAGACCTCCTCATGCACCCCAGGAATGTGGGGGAGGAGTCAGAAGAGGCCAAGACCAGGGGAGACCTGGCAGCCTCCTCCCTAGACTGTAGTCTGAGTGTTGAGAACTGTACTCCCCGCCCCCCACCCCGCCACATCAGCCCCCTGACTGTGCTCTTGCTCTCTGAATTCTCCCCACAATCCTCCAGATCCGTGCTTCTGAACCACATCCTTTGAAGTGATGCTCCCACCATCATCCTCCCAGATTCGTGCTCCTACACATTCTCACACCTGCAGAACTGTGCTCCCTGAATACTGTCCATCCGCATGGAGCTGTGCCCCATACAGACCTCTCCCCCACCATCTCTCCTGACCCCACACCTGCCTCCTGGAACTGAGTTTTCCCAGAAGTGTGACCCCCAAAGGCTACTCCCGCCTCTCCATCCTCCAGAGCTGTGTTCTCCACACATTTGGGAGCCCCCCATGCCCCCATTATGTGCCCCTCTCCTTGCCAAGTGGGACTCTGGCCACAGGGGCTCTGCTGAGCAGAGCGGACTCCCCATCCTAGGGGTGGAGCCCGCACTCAGTCCCCGATAGCCTGATAGCCTGTGTGCTGCGCAGCCACCCCCCTGCCTCCCTCATTGGCATGCTAGTGGGACCCACAGGTGGAATCAAAGCCCTCTGCTCGGAGCTGGAGCCGAGCTGCACAGCAGGGAGCTGGGAGCCTTTGTCTCCCCAGCCCTGGGGGTGTAGGGAGCCAGGGGCAGAGAGGGGCATATTTTGGGGCCCGGAGTCTTCTCCTCGCTGCTGCAGGCAGACACAGCTGCAGATAAGGGGGGCAGACTGAACCAGTGAGCACCCCCAGTAGATAATGAGGGGCTGTGGGGGAAGGGACAGCCTCAGGCACAGCCTGGGGGGGGGGGGGAAGGCTGCCTCCCAAAGCCCAGAGCGCTCATTAGTGGAAGCCTGGGAGGGGAGGCAGCTAAGTGGGTCAGTCTCCCTCCCCCAGCCTGCCTGACAGGTGTGGGTGGGAGGGAGGATTGCCAGCCTATTGTCCCCCGTTGAAGCCGGTCCCACTCTGAATTCCCCCCCTTCCTGAGTCCCCACTCTTCCAATCCGCTCCCCCTTGGAGCCCCCATTCCCTCTCTGAGACCCCCTCTGTGGCCTCCTCCCCTTCCAGAAACCCCTCCTGAGCCCCTACCCGCCCCCCACTACCACCCCCTCCCCCAGGTGCTGGCCCCTCAGCCAGCCTCCCCAAGGCATCCTCCAGACTGAGCCACACCTGGGAGAAATTGAAATCTTAGACTCTTCCCCTACCCCCGCCAATGAAACAGACATCCCTGTCCTGGCCACGAAAGGCAGTAAAACACAGCTCCACTGGGGACGGCTGAGGGCTGTGCCAGAACAAGCATCCAGATTTGGGGGCGGGAGCCGGGCAGGGCGCGTTGTGGGCTCCAGGCCAGGGCTTCTCTGTGCCCCCAACCTCACAAGCAACCGTTCCTGGGTGCCCACTCTGAGTTCTCCAACTCCCCTTTGCCCCCCACCCCCAAGTTGGGAAGATATCTAGCTCAGGACCAAGAAGCGGAGAAGGGATGGGGGGCAACAAAGAGGTGAAGTCTCCCTGCAGGGTGGGAAGGTTCAAAGAGAAGGGGTCTTGTTGCATGGGTCCAGGCTCCCAACTCAGGAAGAGAGCCAGATGAGGGCAGGATGGGCTTTGGAAATGTCAGCCGCCCACCTTCTCAGCCTCCTTGTCCCTCCAGTCTCTTTGGCTAGACCCCTCCCTGATCAAAGACGCCCGTTTCCTGTCAAGGCCACCTTCCTCAGGCTCTGAGAAACCTCTGGACCTGCCCAGCTGTCCCAGGGCCAAGGGTAGAATACATAAGGTGCTCTGCCACCCTTGATGTTGTGGGGATGCATTTCTGGGAGGAACTGAGTGACTGTCCCAGTTCCCCCAAGCCCCACCCCAGCCTGAGGCCAGAGGTTCACTGCAGCCTCATGCGTCTCCGTCTGGCTGCACAAGAGTTAATCTCAGGGTGCACCCCCCCCTCCACCACGTGTGCACAAATTCCAGGAACGCTTTCCATTAAGGACGCTTGCTCGGAGCAGATTTCATTTACATTAATAAGAACCAGAAAAATCTGGGTTGGGGGGGCGACAGCGGCGTGTGGTAGCTGCTCACGTTTTGCATCGGAGTCTGGTAGAGCCTGAGGGGCTCAAGCTGGGGGCTCCTAGAGGAGAGGCCTCACCATGCTAGTGCTGGGGTGCCTAGTCCAAGGGGAGAAGGCAATCTATCCAGTCCTTCGAGATCCTTGTCTGAGGGAGGAGGCAGGGCCCAGTGGATTCTGGGGACCCAAAGCCTGAAGGGGTGCTGGTGGGGAGTAGCAGAGCCAACCTGGTTCTAGGGTCTCCCTGTCTGAGAGGATAGCAGAGCCCAGTCTTCGGTGGGATAGGACACCAAATCATGGGAATGACTAGGGGCATGACTAGGGGCATGAGCCCTGGGTTTCCACGAGCTGTTAATGAACTCTATTAGCCAGGGTTTGCTGCTGCCCATCTCTGAGCCCCAGTTAACCAGTTTGTTTGAGAAGGCTGCTTCCTCCCCTTCCCACTAGGTGTGGCTGCAGGTATTAGGAGGGAAGGTTTTGAGCTTTGAGCCAATCTATTTCAGGAGCACTATGCCACCTTCATCAGCCTCTCCTTCCACTTCAGCTCTACCTCTCAACCTTAGAGCTGAGCAGTGGACTCTGCTAAGTGAACTCAAGAGCCTGTTCAGGGTGAAAACCCCCAAATCCTCCCACCTGGGGAGGAGGGAGCCAGAGTGAGTGCATTCATGCACAAGGGTGTGCCTGTGCTCTGACAGCCTGCTCCCACCTGGCTGCCACCCCAGGCATCCTTCCTTCAGGGGTAGGCAGTTTGATTTCCACCCCCTTGGACCAGAACAGGCTGTAAGGGTGTGCAGGGATGAGTTTCCCGACTGGACCTGGCCTGCCCACGTACGGGTGGTCAGGGAGAGAGGTACGTGTGAGCTTGTATGAAGGTACGCTTCATACACGTGTGGGGGGTGTTGGGGTCTGCAGGCATCTGAGTGTCCTACCCCACATGCATCATAGAGGCTGCTGCTGAACGCCTGCTGCTGCTGGATGACTGTCTGGGCCTGTGTGAGCATGTGCATACGCACTCTTGCTGAATGCTTGTGAGTACAGAGGCTGACTCTTGGCCCAAGGAGTCGAGCAGAAAGAAAAAGAGGAAGCCCCCCACCCTGGTGCCCCCAGGATTTGGGCCCAGCCCTGCCTTGCTCTAGGCTCCACAGATGGGCATCCTGGGGCGCTCTGCACTGAACACAACCCTTGCACAGCAGGCTGGGCTCCCACATCTGCACCACCCCCATCAGGACCTGAGCTAAGGGATTATGGGGGGGACACTTAATTACATCCATGAATCATTCTCAAATAGCTCCTGTCCAGCCGGACTCAGGGGTGGTGCTGCCTGCTTGGAGCTGGGAGCCAGCCTGGGTGCGCCAGGCTCTTGGGGGCCTTTCAGTCTGGCAAGAAAGTGGGGGTCTGGGCCAGGCCTCCAGGCCCCTCCTCCCTCTCTGCCTGCTGTGGCCTCACCTCCCCCATGCAGCGTGTAGAATTCACCACTGCTGCTCAGCTGTCTTATCTGGGCGGCTGAGACCAGGGCGTGGAGCGGAATTGACTCCCCCAGACCCAGCCACCCCTACCCCACGTTATCTTGCCCCCGCAGGCTCCTCCCGCCCTTTGCAACAGCGCAGACCTTTCCTGCTCCTCTTCCCAGCATCCTCTAGGCCTCGCTTTGTCTGCAGTTGTCTTTTTTTGCATGTGTCTCCCTGTCTTCTCTCTCCCCAGGGTGTTGTGGTGGTGGTGGTGGGGGGAGTCCCAAGGCCCATCTCCTCCGATAATCCTGCCCAAACCTGAGCCTGACCCTGTGTCTGCAGCCAAGGACCCATCTTTGCTAAGTTCCTTCTGCCCTGGGGCTGGGGCACCTAGCTTGTAACCCAGGCTCAGCACTTGCCAGTTTGGTAACCTCCAGCAGCTGTTCTGCTTTGAGCCTGTTTTTTCTTTAAACCAGATGAAAGCAGTGCAGGGGATAAGCGAGATGGGAGAGCCCTACCCTTGATTTGTGCCTCCTGCTGGAAAGCTCCCCCCTCCCATTCATCTTTGGGAGGCTGGGTGAGGGTGCGTGGGTACCCCCTGCCTTCAGCCAAGATCCCTGGGCAAGCTTGCCCCAATTTCCCCTGGCTGTGGATCTGTTTTGGGCTCTGCCAAGAGAGTATTTCTGAGTCAATAATCAGGCTGATGGGTAAAGGGAGCGTGAGAGGCAGAAATGCATTTTATCGACCGCAGAAATTATTTACCTGGGTTGGAAAGAATTGCTGAGACTGAAGCACTCATTGTGCATGGGACCAGCCTGGCCCGTTTTCCACGTCTGGGCAACAATTCTAACTGGTGGGAACAGGGGGGTAGGGGGACCTTCAAGAACCTGCAGGGTCTGAAAACTTGTTGCCTGCCTAGCTCCACACAGTTTCAAGGCCAGAGTTCTAGTCAGGTCTTCCCTGAATCTCAAAGACCTGGAAGAGGCCCTGGATCCTCTGACACCTCAGAACTTGGGGAGAACCCACCCCCAAACCAGCCTGGAATGATAGATGATGGAGTGCTGCCATCTGGTGGCCGCCAGCAGCAAAGTGCCCTTCTCCAGGGCCTTCTCCCCCTCACACCCCACCTGTCCCTGAGAACTCATCCCTCGGCATCAGGTTGGTAAGTGGCTGGGCTCTGGGTGCCCTTGAGATGCCCGGGCAAACTGTGCATGCCTGGGGAGCTTAGCTCAGGCCTGGCTGCTCATCTGGGCTTTGAAACTTGTTTGATGCATGGCCATGACAGCTGCTCCTGGATGGCCCTCAAAGCCTGAATATTGTAGCAGTTGTCCCAGCCAAGGGCAGGCTAGACTTGGGATCCCTGGAGGATCCCTCCAGTTCAGTAAGAGACCCTGCCAGATTTGGAATTTGGGCTTCCCTGATTAGGATGTTTGCACTGCCCTCACAGCACCCCATCAGGAACGGGGAGGGGCAGCTAACTCTGTGGGCAGGGCAGCGCAGCACAAAGATCTCTTGGCTTGGGGTTGGAGCAGACCATGATGGGCTGATGCAGGTGTGTGTGTGTGTGTGGGGGGATACCTAGGCCCTTGGGGTTTCAGTCTCAGGTCCTTGGGGATGAGAGCCATTCAGTCCCCAGGAGCTCTCAAATTTGGCCTTGCATGAGACCAGAGCCAAAGGTATGTACGGCCTGTCAAACTTCAAGAAATGGGCTCATGGGTTCAGAAGCAAGGTGAAGGCTGTCATCACCTGGATGGATATGCTGGTGACAGGTATGCCTGTATGGCAGGCTAGAAGTGGGAAAGGGGGCCTCCACCTTCTTTGAGGGGCTGCCTCCAGCTGTTAAGGACACAGACTTCACTTTTGTGGGAAAGTCCACACAAAGCTGAAAGATGCCATGGTCCAGAGCAGTCTTTGTGGGAACCCAGAGCAGCTGAAAATGGTACCTGCACCAAGTAGTATGCAGCAGTATGGAACAGTGCCCTTCTTGATGTGGGGCAGCCAATATGGGCTCAAGATGGCTTACCCAGGATAGAGGCTTCCATTCAAACTTTGAGGAGTTGGTGTGTGTAATTAAGAGCTTCCCAATCTCAGGATGTGTGTGTTCACCTGGAAGAACCTTCCAGGCTGGCTGTCAGGATGTGCCTAACTAGGTTGCTTGTGACTGCTTCCCAGGTGCAAAGAGCAGCAGCAGCAGCACGCCCATGATGCATGAGGGCTCTGGAGGTGGGGCTGGTCTCCGCTCCCCAAGGCTGACCCTGGAAGGCAGGAATCTGTAGGCTGGACCCATTTTTGTGAGGTTCCCAAGCGCTACCCTGAAGCCCAAGTGTGCGGCTTCTGTATTTGCCTCAATTTCTTCCAAAGCATCCCTGGGGAGGCTAGGCTGAGGGCCCATATACCTGCAAGTGCCACCTGAGCACTTTTCATCCTTTTACAAGGGCCAGACCTGCCTGAAGAGAAAACGTGACCGCCCACAAAAGCAATGGTACTCTAGCTTTGCCAAGTCCTCCCCCAACAACATGCAAAACATGGAGCCCGTGTGCTCAGTTCAGCCAGCCTGGCAGCGTGGATCCCCCATCACCACATCGGGTCCTGGAGCAGCCTCTCAGACACAGGCATGCTTCCTGCCCTCATCAGGCGCGGTCTTTGCTGGGCAAGATGACAAGGATGGGATGACCCATCAGATGGGATGACCCATTCAGATAATGGTAAACCCTGCAACACACTGAACACAGCTCCCCAGCACCTGACGTGAGGACAGAAGGCAAGTGGAGTGCAGTGGGGGGCGGGGGACAGGGCCTCCTCCTCAGCCCCTGTACCCCAGTAGAGCAGTAACAGCCCAATGCTGCATGCTGGAATACAATCTGTGGCAACTGGGGAAACACAAGAGCTCATACTCACTTTGGTCTTTAGAAACTGCAAGTGGAAAAGCTGACTCAGATATGACTGAGTTTCCATGAAGAATTTTAAAGCATGTTAGCAAACTCTTGAACTTAAGAATCTGAGCAAGGTTGGGGAAAGGAAAACAGCATAAAATACTATTTATAAATAACTTTTAACACACTTACCTCACCAACAGGCTTGACTGGCTTAGACACGCTCTGCACACCTGGTCACCCAAGAATAAAGAGACGCAGACACTCATTTTTCAAGGTATTTCTTTTGTAAAGGAGCCAGATTTGGCAACTAGACTGAAAATCTTCCAAAATTCTGTACAAATGTGTAATATACAAATATACACAAGGCTTTTGCCAAGAAAAGACAGCACAACAAATGACAGAGGCGGCTTTGGTGTCACATACCACCTAGGGCATCTCAACACCCCCTAGCAATGAGAGGGGCTGACAGACCACGACATGGGCTACACATGTAAAACACACTACATTACACTATGTACATTGAAGTATAAAAGACTCACTGTCCCCTTGGCCAGCTCACAAGCCCTCTGGCAGGAAGGAAGGCCATTCACCAGACAGCCCATATAAGGAGAACTCCTTTAAGTGGGAGAACCTTGTAGAATGGAGTGGTTCGCCCTAAAAACTATTAACAGCACAAGGCATGCCCTTAAAGAGACAGGCGCTAAGAGTGAATTCAGGAGATGGACCACTCCTTGTGCTCCAAGGAGCTCATCATCTTTCCTGCCCTCCCTCTCTCTCTGAACCTCACTCCATCTCCGTGAACCGAGCAAACATGGCCTTCCGGACAGCATCTTTGTAGGAATCCGCACCCGACAGTCCGTATGCACTGCCTTTGGCTCCTAGGCCAGCTCCTTTTAGCCGGACTTGAGCCTAGGGGAACAGAATTTCTGTCAGCAGAGGGCAGGTAGGGTGTGGACCGCTTCAACCCCTGCTCATCCAGCAGACTCCCAACTGAAAAGGACCACCCACCAGGGGACAGAAGAGAGGAAGTTTTGGAGACCTGGAGTAGGGTTAAGGACTGAAGGAATAAAATGTGCTAAGGAAGACAGGCAGATGGAGACACATCCCCCAACCCTGTCCCCCAGTGCCTGCTCAGCAGGCTTCTGTACCTATTAAGGGCCCCAAAATACTCCACTGAAGCCTAGGAAGGTCTGGTAATCATGGGCAGATTGTAGCAGGACACCCCGATGGCAGAACTGGCTTGCACAAGATAAACATGGCCTGTAGGAGTCTGACCTAAGCTGGGCTGCCAGGTTAGAGAAGGAACAGTCCCTGGTGGCGCTCTCATCTAGAAGGCCAGTGGGTGGGGGACTCCTGAACCTGAGATTACATCTCAATCTGAGCTTTGAGCAACTAAAAAAATGTATCATGGATAAAAATCCTACTAAATTGTAACTTGTTTTATACATAACCAAGATCACCTACATGGTGATTAAGAAATTAAAGCACAGTGTACCTTGAAAAAAACCTAATCTAAGCTATCTGGATGAATTAGTGTTCAGTAAGGGGCTGTTTCTAACAGGACATAAGAATATATAGTTCTCAAGACAGCTTTTACCCAAGAAAACCAAAGACCAGAAAAATCAAGTAGGGTACCACACCCATTCCTCTCAAATGACATCTTAAAAGAAGAGTGACATAAAGGAGGGCGGCCGGGAACCAGACTCCATTGGGCTTGCCAGAGGAGATGGCCCTTTATGGTAAAGGTAAAGCTGGCCCCTGGGTCCCAGGCTGTCTGGGTGCTTTGACCTCATCTCATCACCAAAATAAACCTGCAAACCACAGAAGCCCAATCTCACTGCTTACCTCGATGGGAGCTGTGATGCCTTGACACTTTCTTCCCAAACCTGAACCTTCCCGCCAACCCATGGCTTGCAGCATCTTGTTGCCAATGTTACTGTGGTCAATGCCATCTTTGGTGGGCTGCTCGTAATTCCTGCCAGTGGCAAACACACAGTTACTTAACACAGCCACAGCCCCTGCTAATGAAGTGGAAAAGGTACACAACACATACACAGTGCCAGCATCAAATTGCTTCTTGCGCTTGGGCTCTGGAGGTTCTGGAATGCCGTATTTCTCCCGTCTTTCTGCGGCTCGATCTCGGTATTTCATCTACGTGCGAGAAAAAACGCTGTTAAAGACATTCAGACTTGAAGCTGCAACAACCTAATGCACCTAGACTTTGTGATTACCACCTAGTCTGGAGTTTGGCCTTTTTGAGTGGTCTGAAACACCTAACACCTTTGTTTTTTTTCCCCTTACTGCACTCAATACCGAAAATGGTACATTTGGGGACCCCTGGGTGGCTCAGTTGGTTGAGCGTCTGATTCTTCATTTTGGCTCATGTCATGATCTCACGGGTTCATGGGATCAAGCCTGGCGTCGTGCTCTGTGCTGATGGCGTGGAGCCATGGAGACTGCTTGGGATTCTCTCTCTCTCTCTCTCTCTCTCTCTCTCTCTGCTCGTGTACGCACACCCTCTCTCAAAAAAATGAATAAACTTTAAAAAAACGTATTGAAAAAATGGTCGGTTTGTAGGGATTAACTGTGTGTGGAACCTGGGGCCCACCTACATCTCCAACAAGGAATTTTATTTAATTAGCCGTCACCTGTCAAGCTCTTCAACAGACCTGCTAGGCCGTGGGTACACCCTCCCAGGGTCCTAGAGGAAGAGCAGGGCAAAGATGCCATTCCTCTTACCACTTGGGACAGGCCCATCTCCAGGGACAGATGGCACCACAAACAGTGGAAAATAACAGAAAAGCAAAAGCCCTAATTACAGATAGTCGAACTACAAAATTATCACGTGGTGAAAAATTTCAAGTAACTTGCCCAGTGGTTGATTTCTAACCAACGGCCCTCAATTTCTTTTTTTTTTTTTAATTTTTTCTTTTTAACTATTATTTATTTTTGAGAGAGACAGAGCATGAACAGGGGAGGCGCAGATAGAGAGGGAGACACAGAATCTGAAACAGGCTCCAGGCTCTGAGCTGTCAGCACAGAGCCTGACGCGGGGCTCAAACTCACAGGCTGTGAGATCATGACCTGAGCTGAAGTCGGACGCTTAACCGACCAAGCCACCCAGGCACCCCCCTCAATTTCTTTTTAAAGCCTGGCTGGCCCTCAACTTGCCTCATGAACCATCAAATGCCTGTCCATTATTGGCCTCACCTGCTTTTGCTGCCTTCACCCCAAACCCAGTCCTGCCCATTACTTCCTTCTGTATCACTGCGTCTGTCTTATGCCCTGATATCCTCTGGGCCTAATTTGAAGCCTCCCTCGTTGCAGGCCAGAAGAGATCACCTTCTCTTTACTAAAATCCCGTATACTTCACCAGTAAGTATTTGGCATTCACAAGTTGTGAGCAACCTTGAGGATGTGCTTCTGTCCATCCTCATAAAGAGAGGGTGCAGAGTGCTCACAAAGCACCTATAACCTGACATGAGCCACAATGGCCGGGTGACATGTGGTATGACAAATCCTACCTTGCCCCTGGGACCTGGAATTAAGTGCTACAAATAAATGCTAAAAGCAAATACAAGATACTCCTTCTAGTGGCACAGTGACCCTCAATCACCTCTCTCTCCCTTAGCTCCAAGGCTTCCAGCTCCTGCTCACTCAGTCTGGATCGTCGGTAGATATCCATGTTTTGCTGTACAAGAGATTTGACAGACGTAGTAAGAATTCGGACCATCCTAATTTGAAATAACATTATCAACACCTATTTAGTCTAAGAGTCAAAGCCCAATCGACACACTACAGCATGAAAACTAGAGCCTGGTGTATATGGAGCTGCCATGCTCTTTGCCACTCTATGATGTAGAACAGACTACCATCAGAACAGTCTTCTGAAAGGCATTCACTTAACATCAGGGCACCCATATTGCCTCATTGCCTCCCCTCCCTGCCTCTTATCAGCTCAGAGAATCATGGCCACCTTGTGAAGGTCTGAGAGCTGCTGGTGCCTGACCAGGGCGTCTCTGTTAGGGAACTGGCGCCGGCAAAGCAGGCAGGCCATCTTCTTCCAGTCGGCCAGCTTTTCTTCCTCACTCTCAAGTCTCTCTACGAGCTCCTCTTCATTGTCACTGTCACCACTGTAGGCAGCAACCAGACCCCTCTGGGGACAAAAGGGTGGGTCATTGGAAATGTACAGCAGGAAGCAGTGATGACTATGTATCTGGATAAAGCAACGTGTAATCCAAGATGTGTGAGAACTCCCAATGCCCCATGCCATACTTCAACAGTGAAATTGCATTTATCCGGCTGTACAGAACAGTCAGGTCCTCAAGTGCTGGGCCTGACAGCCTGCTGGCACCAAACTCCTGGGGCCCAGGAAAAGTTCCTGGATGGTTGTTTTCAAACTACTCATTATAGATGAAAACCCCAAATACGACAGATCAGGGTAATGGCCCACCCAGACCAGTATCTATCAAGTAAAACACTTTTTATTGTCTTAATTTTCTCTTTCCAAACTGTTAAAACCCTCTATTTACAAATGCAATAAAACTCAACTGAGCTTAGGAATTCAAATTCAGGCTTCATTCAATGCTCCATCTCACTGGCTTTCACCCAGAAAATAAAGCCCTAGACATGGATTCTATGTGCAGAAGCTTTTCAATACCCACCAACAGTGACCACATCCAGTTTTAAGTAGGAATCACATTAGCCAAGATGAAGCTGAGAATCACAGGAAGACACAAACCACAAAAATGGCCTTAAAACACTGGTGGTCCTTCCTTACTTTGAGGGGATTCTCCTCGTCTCCATTTCGCACCAATTCTGGAATGAGCTGCTGCCTTTCAGCTAAGGCTCCCTGGGAAACAGAGAAACAAGTCATAAGCCTCAAGTTTTACTTAAGTTCCCATGAAGAAGTATGGTCATTCCTGCTACTGTTACCTTTTTCTTCAACGTTTATTTATTTTTGGGACAGAGAGAGACAGAGCATGAACGGGGGAGGGGCAGAGAGAGAGGGAGACACAGAATCGGAAACTGGCTCCAGGCTCTGAGCCATCAGCCCAGAGCCTGACGCGGGGCTCGAACTCCCGGACTGCGAGATCGTGACCTGGCTGAAGTCGGACGCTTAACCGACTGCGCCACCCAGGCGCCCCAAGTTACCTTTTTCTCAAAAAGAGCAAAGCCAGCATCTGCTGCAGCAGACTCTCTCCTCTCTTCTTCCCTCAAGGAATTAACAGGTTGAAAACTGTTTTTAAAATTTTCTTTCTGCTTGTTTAAACTCTTAGCCCAGCGTTCCATGTCTTTAGCGATCTAATGACAAATAACCATGAAAAAAACCATTTAGATATGTGAGTTTAGACAACAGTCAGCCCCTGTGCCACAGTAAGAAGCCATTAAGGATCTCACCTCAATCACGTGCTCTGGAACAAAACCCCCTTTGCCCTTACTTCTACCTACAAATATCTTCATGACACACTATTGCATACAATCAAAATCATTAACGAATACTGCTTGAAAGCCTGTGCAGTGTTCCAAAATATACTTCCTTCTAAGTATGTATATGGGCAACTGACAAACAACTAAAAAATTAAAAATGCTTTATGAACTTAATGTAAATTAAACGTGTGGCCCAGCTTTTGAGAATCCAAATAAAGCTGACAGAGAGGGCACAACTCAAAAAAAAAAAAAAAAAAGAAAGAAAGAAAAGAAAAGAAAAGAAAAGAAAAGAAAAGAAAAGAAAAGAAAAAAAAAAAACTAAGCCCAATACCCCAGAAAGACCTCGAAGTCCCCTGGCTGGGTCATTATTTCACCTGCTGGGCTGTTTTGCTCTTGGGTTTCTCCTTCTTCTCCTTCCCTTCTTTTGCAGGAGGTAGGCCCGTCTGCTGGTGGGAGGTGGACTCCGCAGCTGGCACGTACGTCTCTTTCTCTCCATCCCAGTAAAGGTACTGCTGGGTCAAGGAATTGTAGTAGTACTAGAAACAAAGCACAATTAATGCAGACTTTCTTTTTTGTCAAACCATTAAAGGATCATTTTGTCAAAAAGGCCCACAAAATTGTTTTGTCAAAAAAAATTCAACATATAAACATAAAACATGTTGCAGAGCAGTAGTATCTCCTGCTCAGAGAGAAGCTGCTGTATGTGATGGTGTGGTGAGGATGATGAACTGGCCAGTGAAGAGGTACGGAACTTTTTAGACAAAAGTAGAATATGGTTTCTCAACAGTGTAATACCATTAATCTAATCCGTGGGCCTGGAGGGCACCCGAAGAGCAATGTGTCTCACTCCTTTCCATAGACTGTTTATACAAACCAGGAGGCCAGAACAAGTGGTTCAGCAGGAGGTTTTTTTTTTTTTTCAAGATTTTATTTTTTAAGTAATCTCTATACCCAACGTGAGGCTCAAACTCACAACCCTGAGATCAAGAGTCGCATGCTCTGGCAAATGAGCCAGCCAGACTCCCCTTGTTCAGAAGGAGTTTTTAAATCACACATCCTCTGTGACAACCAGTTAACAGCTCATTCATTACTGGGTCCAACCATCAAAACCCTTTGGAAACCCAGGTAACCAAACACAGGGTTGTAAAAAGCCAGTTTGAGAGCCTGGAAGACCAGATCTGATGTATGTCGGATGAACTGCAATGGGAGATAGGTAGCACCTATCTCTCCACTTCTTTCTTCCTTAGTCATTCGCTCTACTCACTCAGCAGGGACCCAGGAGAGACATCTGTCATGTCTCTTCTAGGGAAGGTGGTATGGGTCAGACGCAGAAGTCACAACAAAAACACGGCCACTAAAAAGAACTGCTTGGATAATGGTCAGACTTCACCTCTTCACCAAGCAAGAGGAGCGGAAGAACCACGCAAGGCTTGGCTTGCTCAGGTGGGTCCCTCACTGCTTCACACCTCTTTCTCAGAAACCACAAGCTCTCAATACCAAGTACCTGTTAAAAGCACTTATTTTCCTATTCTATATATACAGCTCCTGGTCATAAGTGTTTATTTATGGAGTGTTAGTGTTGCCTTCCCTCTTCAAAATAATCTACCACTACTAAAAATAAAACATCACCCCACAGATCTGCTAATTTCTACCCTCAAGAAAACATCAGGATGTTAAGTAAAAGAGGCTGGACACCAAGAGGTCACATGTCATCTGACTTCATTTATATGAAATGCTTGGAAGAGACAAATTTGTAGAGACAGAAAGAAAATAGTGGTCACTGGGGTAAGGAGGGACAAAGGAGTGATTGTTAATGGGTACACAGTTTCTTTTTGGGGCAATGAAAGTATTTTGGATTACCAAAATAAATACACAAACACACAAACAAACAAATAAACTTTAAGGGGTGCCTGGCTCAGTCAGTAGCAGCATGCAACTCTTCATCTCAAGGTCATGAGTTTGAGCCCTATGTTGGGTACAGAGATTACTAAAAATAAATTTAAAAAATGTTTTGGAGTTAGTGGTGATGGTAGCACAACATTGCCAGTATATTCAAATTATACATTCTAAATGGTTAAAATGGGTAAATTTTAAGGGTATTTGGCTAGCTCAGTCAGTAGAGCATGAGACTCTTTATTTCATGGGTCGTGAATTCGAGCCCCACGCTGGGTTTATGCAAAAATAAATTTTTTTGAAAAAAATTATGTTTTAATGCTTATTTATTTTTGAGAGACAGAGCACAAGCGGGGGAGGGGCAGAGAGGGAGGGAGACACAGAATCCCAAGCAGGCTCCAGGCTCCAAGCTGTCAGCACAGAGCCTTATGTGGGGCTCAAACTCACAAACTGCGAGATCATGACCTGAGCCAAAGTCGGATGCTTACCGACTGAGCCACCCAGGCGCCCCTATGCAAAAATAAAATCTTAAAAAAAAAAAAGTGAATTTTATGTCATGTGAATTTCATCTCAGTTTTAAAAAATACACAGGAAGAGAAACCACAATTTGAAACTTCAATCTAGGTCTTTACATAATGACTAACAACCACCTATAATAACAACCTAATCCACGGTAGTACTAGAAGTCTGACTAGTGATTACTGAAGGGGATGGGTACTGACTGACAAGGGGCATAAGGGAACCTTCAGCATGCCAGGAATGTTTTCTCCTGTCAGTGCTGATATATATGAATGTGTATACATATGAACATTCAAAGAAAAGTACACTTCAGCTCTGTATATTTTTCTTCTATTGTTTGAAGTTTATTTATTTTTGAGAGAGAGGGAGGGAGAGAGAGAGGGACAGAGAGAGTGAGTGCACATGAATGGGGGAGGGGCAGAGAGAGGGAGAGGATCCCAAGAAGGCTGGGGCTCGAACTCACGAACTGTGAAATCATGAGCTGAAATCAAGAATTGGATGCTTAACTGAGCCACCCAGGCGCCCCTCGTGTATTTTTCTGTATGTACGTTGTACCTGAAAACATCTTTTTTTAACCTTTAAAAATTAAAATCCTAAAATAGAAATTACATCTTGGTGGTTCTGAAGAACTTAAAACTAATCTGGGTCACTTGCTCCTTTGCAGAAGGTATTTCATTTCATGCCTCATAGACAGACTAAGTAAAACAAAGATATTTCTAGTGACGCTGGGGAGGAAAACTGCATTTACCTGTGAGTTGGGGTCATAGTACAGCCCTGTTGTCGGATCATAATAATATCCTGAAGATTCATCATACTGGTAAGTGGATGTGTCAGGCACTGCTGCAAAAACAAAATCCAGCACACGGTCATTCCAGATAAAGAAACTGGCTTTACTTCAAATTCTAAGCCACGGAGATGCAGCAGGCCTTAATGGTCGTCTTCTCTCATATCCCCAAGTGTCCCTCTGACACCCACAAAGGGAGAGGAACTCTTACTAGACACAGACAACAACTAGGACCTTCCAACTGTTAACAGCCCCATGAGGTTTGGCTTACCATATTTGGTACCAGGAACTACACCAGTGGGGGAAGCGGCTGGGGCCTGTGTACTTGTGCTAGTGCTAGGCTGTGCTTCCTCAGTCTGGAAAGAACAGCAGCTTCAATATAATTTCAACTGTAAAGCCTCTTAAGAGAACTAAATCACTGCAATCATCCATCCAGGAGGAAGGGCTCCCCTGACAGACACATTGTAGCAATGATCTAAGGCAATCCTTGAGCAAAACACATGCTGACAACTTTCTTCCTAAAGGTCAAGTCGAAGCATGCAGAATGTATAAATACCCCTTGTTTGGAATCTTATGTTTTAAATACACACTCCAAATTATTTCATTATCTAATACTACCAAACAGAGAGAAGTAAGGTCGGAATGTCTGTGTATTATTCAATCCTGGCTCATACAGCAGGAAAGGATAATACGTGTACAACAAAATAAAGTTTCCCCAACAGTCACCAGTTCTGTATTTAGGATAACAGGATTACCGGAGAGCCAGGCGGATTGGAGGTCTGATTATACAGCTGGGGACTCTGGGACACTACAGCTGCTGAGGTGGTGGTCACTGCTGTGCCTGATGATAAATGATGCATGCAGGGTTAGAAAGGGCCAAGGCAATGAACTCAAAGCCAAATATCTTCATCTGTAATACCCAAACTAGCCTTCTGTCGTGAGGTCAGTTACTTATTTATCATCATTATTATTATATACCTTTTAGGAGAGATAAAGACAGAGAATGAGTGGGGGAGGGGCAAAGAGCGAGGGAGACACAGAATCCAAAGCAGTCTCCTGGCTCTGAGCTGTCAGCACACAGCCCGATGTGGGGCTTGAACCCATGAACCACAAGAGTATGCCCTGAGCCAAAGTCGGATGCTTAAGTGACCAAGACACCCAGTTGCCCCTATTTTGTAATTTTTAGAGAGAACAAGTGAGAATGTATCTGCACATATGAGCGGGGGTGGGGACAAAGGCAGAAAGAATCTTTTTTTTTTTTTTAAATTTTTTTTTCAGCGTTTATTTATTTTTGGGACAGAGAGAGAGACAGGGCATGAACGGGGGAGGGGCAGAGAGAGAGGGAGACACAGAATCGGAAACAGGCTCCAGGCTCCGAGCCATCAGCCCAGAGCCTGACGCAGGGCTCGAACTCCCGGACCACGAGATCTTGACCTGGCTGAAGTCGGACGCTTAACCGACTGCGCCACCCAGGCGCCCCAAAGGCAGAAAGAATCTTAAGCAGATTCCACGCTCAGTGCAGAGCCTGGTGTAGAGCTTTATCTCATGACTGTGGGATCATGACCTGAACCAAAATGAAGAGTCTGACGGTCAACCAACTGAGCCTCAGGTGCCCTGATGTATCAGTTCTTAATTCCTACTAAGCATCCTGGAACCTATGACATTTTCGTTTTTATAATCCTACTAGAATGTCACAAAGTTAAATATTCTGTATGACAACTAAAAAAAAAGGAAGAGGAATCCGTATCTGGGGTTGAGAAAAGATTTAACCATAAGACTTTTAGAATTCTACAACAAAAAGTAAAGCAAGGCCTTCTTATAATGACCCTTGCGATTGATTTCTGGTCACCAGAATCTAGGGCCACACCCTCCCTGCTCATTTGAACCTATGTGGGCACCCATGATTCCAAACAACACAGAGAGGGGAGACACAAAGCTGAATTCCAAGAACGAATACTCATCACAACATGGGTTTCACACTCTCAGCGACTCAAGTACTTCTAATCTTCCCCAAAACCTTACACACATGGAGACAGCACTGAATGTGCACCGCCCCCCCCCCCCCCCCCACCACCTTGCAGGGAAATGGACTCCTGGTTTGGGGTCTAGTTAAAACATCTAATTATTATTTTTTTACATTTATTTGTTTTGAGAGAGAGAGAGAGAGAGAGAGAGAGCGCGCACGCGGGTGAGCAAGTACACACAGGGGAGGGGCAAAGAGAGAGAATCCCAAGTAGGATCTGTGCTAACAGCACAGAGCCCATTGCAGGACTCAATCTAACGACCGGAAAATCAAGAGTCAGACGCTTAAGCAACTGAGCCCTCCAAGCGCCAAGGACATCTAGTTCTATCTCCTCAACCACAGCTACTTAAACAAAAGGTAAAACAGATGAAGTTTACTACCTGATGCAGATGACGCATCAGATTCCAATCCTCCAGTTTGTTGTTGATAAAACTGTTGGTAATCCTGTGAGTACTGAAGAAAAGTGCACTGTTAAAAGCTGCTGTTCTCAGACATGCTCTGGAGAGAAGGTGGATGTTGGTCAAATCTACCTACCTGAGCGTATTGGGCATAGCCATCTTGGCCTGGCTGCAGGTAACTGTAGTCAACACTGCCTCCTTCACCACTCTGAGACTACAGCATGTCAAAAGAAGAGGACACACAGGTGAGTTTAGTAGACACCAAGGAAAGAAGCCAGGAAGTACTCCCTAAAACTGTCCTTAGAGAGCTTCTAAGACTACTTCTGTGAATTTGGGCACCAACACACTACTTTGACAAAAAACATCTATCTTACCTGGGTGGATGACCACTGAGCTGCAGCAATGGCTGTACTAGCCACAGAGAAGGCGCTGACCCGGTTACCATCTGGGAGGACCAAGTCTCTGAAACCACAAAAATCCAAGCATGTGATTCTATTTCAGTATGCTTCCTATCCATGCTCCCATACTGTCAAGGAAACATCAATTCACTCTAGCCTTTGTCGGGAACTCTCAAATGCTAGCAAGGCCTCATTTCAGAGCAGAAAGGGGTCTCCATGGGCCAATTCCTCAGTGGGCAAATGTCTCTGTAGTGTCACCATTTTACTCTGTATCCTGCCATCTAGTAAGGTATCTGCTGGATGAGTAATGACACTTCAAATGGGACATTTATATCTCTAGACTAAAGCTTTCTCTATACGAAGCTTCTGGAAGGAAAAGATTATTTCCAGATGGGTTTGCACCACCTTGAAGCTGTTTGCATAGCACATATTCTCAACCCATCTGCCATGTCTGCCTCTGTCCTGCTTTGTAGTTTTCCAGCAACTAGTTCCTCAGGACAGGAAAGAATATGTTTTAAGAAAGACAGCTGACTCCCTCCTGACCTTGGCAACCAGGGAGGATTGTGTCTCAGGGAGGAGAACATGGGCTTAGGGTACAGTCAGCAAACCATCCCTGGGCAAGTGTGCAAGTACAGCAGTTTGAAATAAGGACAATGAAGCTACTCACTTTCTGGCACTTTTCGCAAAATCAACCCCAATAGTTTTGCCATCAATTTTCAAAGGAGGATGGAGACTCTGTAATATCTGAAGAAGCTGAGAGGCATCCTGAAGGAGAAGGTCAAGAAAGACCATTTTGTCCTATAATTTAAAATCGCTCCCTACCACCTACCCCATTCAAAGAAATACAGCTTTCTATTAAAAAAGAACAGTAATTCATAATTGTTTGTACACACGAAACCTCAAGGAAAAAATACAGCCCTCTTTCCTCCAGCACATGAAGGCATTCCTTATTATTAAAGGAGTAAATGCTAAATCAATCTAAAACAAAGCAAGAAGGAAAAATTAAAGTGTGGCTCAAAACTTCAGTTCTGCCAATCATTCACAGGTATACGCATTATTTTTACCACTTATCAAAGTAACTGGTCCTCTAATTTAGCACTACAATAACTATCGTTACGTAGTCTTGAACTTTGGGTTCCAGGAGCCTTACAGAGAGTACTACTTTTAGATGAACCACATTTGTCTCTTAAAGCCCAGTTTATTTAATTTTATTCTAGAGAGAACATGAACAGAGGAGAGAGGCAGAGGGAGAGACAATCTTGAGCAGGCTCCATGCTCAGTGTCGGCTGCCTAACTGACTGAGCCACCCAGGTGCTCCAAGCCCAGTTTCTCTTAAAAGAAAAGATTCAGTGAGCTCACCATTGCAGAGGACAGCTGCACAAATGCGAAGCCTCTGTTCTGCTGGGTCTGTTTATCTTTTATGAGGCGAATGTTATTGACAGCTAAGGATGCATAGGGAGACAGCGCTGTCATGATGGAATCCACCACAGTGTGCGGGGCTATGTTTCGAAGTATGATTGCTGGAGGTGAAAGAGACAAATAACATGTATGTGCATTACCACCACCAATGCTTTTGAAGGCAGGCTCAAGTACAAACACATAAATTGATTTGGGAGGTTCCTAGTGTATCTTGCACTTTGACATGGAGAAGATTCTAAAAACCAATCTTTCATGGGATAAACTAAAGCTAATGTTGGTCATTAAAAAAGTGTAAGAGCACAAAAACTCCCAACTGAGGTCAAGTAATACCATAAAGGCCAAGAATATACTGGAACTTACTATCACAGTAGTAATCCACAGACTGAACAGATTCTGTGGTTCCAGGGGGCACTTCCTGTTCAGAGTCTACAAGAAGGGGAGGAGACAGGGGGAGTCAGTTACTGAAGACAAACAAATAATAAACCAGTATTTTTTTTTAGTAAAGAAATACATTCAAACCCCGAAGTTTTAATTGTAAGCAAATGTAGTAGCCATTTTTTTCTTTTTAAACCATCTGTGGCTATAATAAAACATCATTAATTTTGACACGATACATGTGGAATGCAGAAACTGGGCTGGAGACGACTGACATTACCTTGGTACTACAGAAAAACAGATTCAAAATGCAAACCAGGTGAGCAGACTTAATTTTGGAAAATAAAGGAACTCTCTGCACACACAGTCATCAGAAGCATCTCCCTAACACAAGGTAAGCAAGTTTACAGAAGATACATGACTTCCTGAAATGCTTTACAATCTATACCACAGACAACCTAATTAGTCAGGTTTTTGTTTTTTTTTTTTTTAAGTTTATTTTTGAGAAATAGTGTGCATGCAGGGGTGCGCTATCATCATGGAGCCTAACTTGGGGCTCAAACCCATGAACTATGAGATCATGACCTGAGCCCAAACCAAGAGTTGGACACTCAATCAACTAAGCCACCCAGGTGCCCCCTAATTAGTCAGGTTTTCAATGCATATTCCAAATAGCTGAGTTTGGGCTTACCAAACTTGTCCGCTCCACACCGGAAGCATTTTAGTCTTTTCCTGAAATTGTTAAGGCAGCACTGGAAGAAAAAAAGTTTTCTCTGTAATTATTTCTCACAGTAGGCCAGGCTTACTAGTGATGAGGTGGGTTAGGGGCTACAGGGCCATGGACAAGTCCCAGTAAGCAAATAAAAAAGCAGAGAGTGATAACATGTAACCAAGACAAAAGGCATTCACCTAAAAATTTTAAATGTAAAATGTTTCAGTATGTGAATTCTAACAAGAAAAACAAATCTTGACATAGTCTGAAGTAGAATTCCCTTTTTATCAAGTTGAGGGAAAGTTTAAGTTCACCCAAAACCCTACAGCAAACAGTGGCAAAATTTGTTCTTCAATCAGAAGAGCACTCACTATATGGACCACTCTATACACACAAGCAAGATGTGAATGGAATACTGTCAAGCCCCCTTCTGGAAACAGTAGACGTGAAGAACAATGAATCGGAATACTCTCAGAATGGCAAGCTCAAATGGTGCAATGCTGACAGGACTACAATATTTCTGCTTTTAAATTTCTTTTTAGTATTATTATTTTTTCTTTAAGTAAGCTGTATGCCCAATGTGGGGCTTGAACTTACGACTCTGAGATCAGGAGGTGCATGCTCTATCGAATGAGCCAGCCAGGTGCCCTGACAGAACCATAACGGATCTTACATAACTTGAGCAGAGTCAGAAGGATTTTGTTAATGTAATTAAGGACTATGCCACAAGTTGAGAGCTCTAGAAATCAAGAAACAGTAAAGTGGAACAAACCTAAAATCCTAATTGAAACACTGAGCTTAGAACCTGGATCTCCCCCCAACCCCCCAAATATTTATTTACTTATTTTGAAGTCAGAGCAAGCGAGCATGAGTGAAGGAGAGGCAGAGAGAGAATCCCAACCAGGCTCCACGCTGTCAGCACAGAGGCTGATGCAGGGCTCGAACCCATGAACTGTGAGATCATGACCTGGGCTGAAATCAAGAGTCAGACGCTCAACCAACTGAGCCACCCAGGCAACCCCAAACCTGGATCTTTTTTTTTTTTTCAACGTTTATTTTTGAAAGAGAGAGACAGACAGTGTGAGCAGGGGAGGGGAAGAGAGAGAGAAGACACAGAATCTGAGCTGTCTGTAGGAGCCCAATTGAGGCTCAAACTTGTGAACCTTGAGATTATGATCTGAGCTGAAGCCGGAGGCTTAACCGACGGACCCACCCAGGTGTCCAAGAACCTGGATCTTAAAAAAATCTCTAATGTTCTAGGGATTCTAGTACCTGCACAGGAGGATGAAAAGAAAGTCATGAACCAGGAAAATCACCCTATGATAAAAGCTGGTGATTGTATACTTTCTAGCTTCCTTGTTCAGACAGACAAAGAGAAAACAAAACTTGAAGGAGTTTGGTCTATCTGGGAAGAACACATGCTTACCTTGTTACAAAGCCAATCTTCAAACTTAGGTCTGGGATTGCTATAATGCATCGCAATGTGCTTTCCTTGAATCACTAGCTTTTTCTGTAAAAAAAGAAGTAACTAGTTATTCCCATTGTGAGGAACATGTGTCCATTTTCCCAGGGCAGAGCACACTTCGGAAAAATCAGTGCTCTGGAATTAAATGGACAACATACGGGGAGGACCAACCACCGCCACCTATACTCTGCCCATCCAATCCTTCAGATAGGCAGTAAGAGAATGGGATGCGGAGTAAAGGTAAACGGAGTCAGGGAGTGCTGAGAAAGCTGCCAAACTCTAACCGCTGACATGCACCAGGCCGTGTCTCCAGCAGAGACAGAAGTCCTAACATTCAGCATTGCCAGGCTGCCCGAGAGTGACAGTCTATTTCAAAAAGCAGAAGACACAACTCTCCCAGTTCTGAGATTGCCTACTTTAGCCTCAGCATGGTGTCCTTGGGCTTCGCTTCACTTTTCCCCCAGTCCCCCGTCCTTATGTAAAGTAAAAGCCTTTCTATTTTCCCTTTCCCCAAACTCCTGCTTCAGCATGTGTCTGTCCTCTGGGGGACGAGGGGAGGGGAGCTCATTTTTAAAGGGAATCTGGTTACAACTTTTTCTTAGGAGGGCCTATTCTGAATGCCATCCACTCTAAAGCAGCTAAATGAGATTTCTTCCTGCCAACTGAAACCATGTCACGTCCTAAGTGATGGATGTGTTTTTCACTGAAATACATGGTACTCTCTTCAGGATGAGTAACCAGGAGGCCAATGAAGTTTCTTCAGGGGGGTCGGAAGAGTTTATAAATGCATACACCACCTTACCCTTCAGGTCAACCATGTGACTAAAAGGGAATCAACTTTGAAGGTCAAAACTCCAAGCTCAATCAGTCTAGCCAAGAGTATGTATATCCAGCACCTGCCCCCAAAGAGCCTTCATTTAACAGGAGCATCTTTTCTTCTTTTTCTTCTTTTTTTTATTGGGGGGGGGGGCAGGAGGGGGGAGGGAATGGGATGTTCTGACAATATCAGAACAGAATTAGTAGGAGGTTAGATATCCAAATTTTTAAAAGGAGTCTAACCCCTCTAAATATACATACTGTTGAGCAATTTGGTTCTTGCAAATCCTGGAAGAGTTAAGACATGCTGTGAATGTTGTCTCTGCATTATCTAAAGGCAAGACTGCATGTCTGGCCAAGAAGGAAAAAGCTGAAGGGCCATCCACTCACTGTGTTGTACAGAAACAAAAATGAAGCTGGGAGATATGTCAACAGATCATCCCAGTAGGAGGGGTGTGTGCTGGGGGAGACTCCAAACTATCACTGAGTCCCTAATCCTATTAGCCTTTTATTTCTGGAGTGAATTTGAACTGTAATGAAATATTACACAGTAACTTAGCTTTGTATACATTAAAATTGTGGAGATCTTTTTAAATGTCTTGTGGGTTTTAATTTCTTTGGAGTTTTAAACTCCCAGACAAGTCATTCTGATACCTCCACTGCATCAAAAGATGCTGTCACATCAAGAAAGCAGACTCACATGAAGCTTGTGTTTATATTCTATATTTACTAGTATGATGTCCATGGTATGAAATGAATGAAACTTCACTTTTAAGATCAGGCTGTCACCTCTGGGTTAAGAAAATGAGAGGCTTAAAAATCTAACAAATCAATCAAAATGATACCCTCATTAGTGAGTCTTGTTATATTACTAAAGAATATAACTCTTATTTATGGGTGACAAATAAAATGCTGCAGAAAAGCAACATAATGAGTTAAGCAAACTTCTCAGAACGCATTTGGTTAAGGCATTCAACACTGTGCTATGGAGTTCTGGCAAAAAATGTTACTGAAGTGCCAAGTACTGAACGTTTTCTTGACAAACTGTAGAACACTTCAGTTAATGCTACATCAAAGAACCATCAATGATTTGCTTTCAACGGACTTTAAAAGGCATTCTCAGGGAGATTAGAACGTTAATGCCAGTTTAACTAGATTAGACAGCAGCAGGACACTAGCTCCCAGGCTAATCTCATCAGACTTATTGTTCATAAATTCCACGGAGGTCCTTAAATAGTCCTGAAGACCCATACGAACAGTTATGCCTCCAGGAGGCTTATGGTCTCCAAGCAGAAATAAGGAATCACTTACAAAATGCCAGTAGCAGACTTCTACTATATTCTCTTTACTGTCGAATCGAGAGTTGGGTATTTTAAGATTACTCTCAATGGACATAATGAATAGGAACATAATCAGTAGGGGAAAAGGGAACATTAAGATGTTTTGGTAATCACCAGACAGGTATTCAGTGATTAACAAAGTCCTGCCAGGCAGCCATGTTTAAAGGCAGAGCACATTCTGCAATGCAGTCCTTGCTGCTGTTATTTATTCTAATAATATCAATTTTAATATATACAAAGCTTTTCTTTAAAAAAAAAATCACTCCTTTGGAACAAACCACTCCTTCAACCTTTTTTTTTTTTTTTTAAATTGTACAGACTTGTTCCATTTTCATGAATATCTAGACTTGGTGAGTGAAGCAACCTGATTGGCTTCCATCCAGCTGGTAGCATCTTGCAAGTGATAAAACTCCACGAAGGCGAAACCACGGCTTACACCTAGAGACAGCATTCAGATATAGACGGGATACTCGTGTTAGTCAGTTCCTTTATAACAGGTGAATCTCTCTCCCACTGCTTCAACACTGCGTGACAAAGCCAATTGGGAAGCAGCTTTACAAATGTGACTTGACTTGGGGATCTTCTTGATACTTTGCCATGGCAAGGAACCAAGCCGCCTGAACTAAGTGCCACTCGATTTGATTCCACGCTTAAAAAGTAACCATGCAACCGACTACAAACAGTCAAACAAGGAGTTTATAAATCACTACTTACCGAAGGAAAAAAAAAAGCCCCTAAAAACAAAGTTTTTAAAAAGGTCCTCAGGTGCTCTCTAATATCGTTTTCAAAGAGTCACATTCCTTAGCCATGGCAAACCTTTCATTCTGAATTCATGTGCTTGAAGACTGGGGGAATCAGGATGGTCTTTAGGGGCTGAGGTGGGAATGGGGAAGAGAGCCAGAACCGCCGGAACTAAGCAAGCTCTCACCTGTTTTCCTCTTCATCAGCCTCACATCCGCAGGCTGAGGGCCTTCAAAGGACTCCATCATTTCCCGAATCTGCAGAGTTTTACACGTTTATAGTTAAAGCTTCAGCCACAAACTATTCCACATCAAAGAAAATTCAAGGACCAAGAACTGCATCAACTGCTTTAATCAGCCAAGTTTTTAACTTCTATCACCAAAATGCAATTATTCTAAACATGGAAAAAAGGGAACGCTTCTCACAGAAATGAAATGCATTAGAACAGCCTCAAACGCATTCTTTTTTTTTTTTTTTTCCCTCAAATGCATTCTTTATATGCTGCCTGGGGATTTCCCTGAGGTACAAGTATTTATGTTATAAACAGTCTTGCCCACGGCATGCTGTCCTGCAAGCTTCTCTCCTCTAGTCTCACTTTGCTGTCCTTTGTTTAAAGGACCAGAAAGAAAATGAAATTTAGAAGAGGCAAAGAATGTGCTATTGTCCTCTAAAGTATATGATCAAGAATCAATAGCCAAAAACACAAGGAACTCTCTCAAACATTTTTTGCACAATACGAAAGAAATAATTTTCTTATATTTACATTAGTGGTGAAAACTAACAAAGCTCATAACATTCCTAGGCTCCTAATAGGTCAAGCAATAACTGGGCCTAGAAAAATGAATTTGGGCTAGAAGGTTTGTTACTGATGTCAGACCAAGCCCTTACTACAAAACGCAATGAAATACCCTAATCTCTTTATCAATCATGCCAGGTAGCAATACTCCTAGGAAAAAAAAACCAGGGCCAAATTTGTGAGACGAAGTCTCCAACTTTCCATAATTACGTGCAAAGGCTATGGGATTATACACTATCGATCCTCATTATTTGTGCATTCTGTGTTTGCAAATTTGCCCATTCACTGAAATTTGTAACTCCAAATCAATACTTTTGGCACTTCCAAGTCATCTGTGGACATATGCAGGAGAAGGAAAGGTTTGAGTCACTTGATGCACCTGTCCCAGGCCGGGGTGATGTTTTGCCTGGTTTCAGCTTTCATAATGTAAGCACGTATCTTTTTCACTATCTATTTAGTGCCAAGTATATCACATTTTTGTACCTTTGGTTGATTTCACTATCCATATATCTACCTAGTTGTTTAGTTTTGAAGTAATCTCTGTACCCAACATGAGGCTTGAACTCACAACCCCTGATATTAAGAGTCACATGTTCTACCAACTGAGCCAGCCAGGCGCCCTGGTGATTTCACTATCTAAAATGGCCCTCCAGGGGCACCTGGGTGACTCAGTCAGTTGAGCATCAACCCTTAATTTTGGGTCAGGTCATGATCTTAGGGTCATGGGACCAAGCGCCGTGTTGGGCTCTGAGCTGAGAGTGAAGTCTGCTTAAAATTCTCCCTCTCTCTCTCTGCCATCCCCCCACTTGTGCTTTAAAATAAAACAATAAAAAAATTTAAAATAAAGAATAAAATGGCTCTCCAAATGTAGTGCTGGAGTTTCTGTCTAGTGTTCCTGAATGCAAGAAGGCTATGATGTCCCTTACAGAAAAAATATGTATGTAAGACAAGCTTCATTCAGGCACAAGTTATAGTGTGGTTAGATGTGAGTTCAAGGTTTATGAATCAACAATATATATTAAATAAGGTATCTCTAAACCAAAATGCACCTAAAACAAGGTTATGTATTGATCTGTTGATGAAAATGTTGTGACCAGAGGCTCACAGGAACCTAACTTTGTATCTTCTCTAGGAGTGATAGTTCAGTATTCTATTTGCAATGACTTTATAAACCGACCATAACCACCCCAAAGAAAGAGAATCGACTATGTCTATTTTTTCCACAGAGTAGAAGTTCTACACAGAGCCAGACCCCACCATGTGACTCAGGTCCATGCTTAGTAATAACTAACTGGTCATCAGAATAACTAAAGATAGTTACTACAAAAGCAGTGGTAACAGTAACATATAGTAACATAGTAACTAAAGATAGTTATTGTAAGAGTTCATGTCAGTTAGGGGGAGGGAGGGCTAAACAAAAAAAGATAAACAATAATGAAAATTATAAACTGAAGTCCAGAAGATTAAATACTATAATTTTAAAATGTTTTAAAACCTCAACAAATGAATCTGCTAAGAATACTACATAATTTGGGGGCCTGAGAAATTCTACTTTGAAAACCAGCCTTCTTATGGTAGGCGATTCTATTTCCCTGAAGAAGCCTGAAATACAAAAGCATTACAATCTTGTTTCACTGCCAGCAGGGAGGTTCCCCAAGTCAGCTAGAGCACTGCTTCTCCATGCTACTCACTTCCTCTGCAGACTCCCAGGATCACAGGTCAGCAGACTACTCAAGGGAACAACCTGCTTAACAAGCAAACTTTCCTAAATGGACTCCTCCTGCATTTCCTGCATCTTATTCTACATGCCCACCGTTGCCCCTACCTGTGCTCATCTCTGCCTTCCCTGTCTACCCACTACCATTCTTTCCTCCAACATTCTAACTTGCATAGCTTTTGCTACTAGGAAAAGCCCTTAGTACCTTTTTTTTTTTTTTTTTAAATTTTATTAGAGAGAGAGACTGTGCATGCACAAGCGGGCAAGAGGAACAGAGGAAGAAAGAATCTCAAGCAGGCTCCATGCTGAGCATGAAATCATGACCTGAGCTGAAATCAAGAGTCAGAAGCTCTAGTGTTTACACCAACTGAGCTACCCAGTAACTTTATACTTAGCTGGGCTTTTAAAGATTCCAGAGCCTGGCCTCAACAGCACCTTCCCACATCCCTCACCCCTGCCAAAAGCCTTTAACATCAGCCAAATCAACCTGGTTCAATGCCTTGACTAAATTCAGAATCTATTTCCAGGTGTGCTTATGTTACCCTACTGCCTAGAAGTGCAGTCTACACCTTTCCCCCAGTTCTCCACCAAACCCAAACATTTCTTTCTATCCCTCAAGAATCAGTTCAACTAAGATATCCCTGGAACCCTTTTTTACCCCCCACTAATAAAACCTCCCTTAAACCTCCAGAGACATTAAGAAAAAGGGGGGGGGGGCACCTGGGTGGCTCAGATCTGGTGGCTCAGATCTGTCCGACTTCAGATCAGGTCATGATCTCATGGTTCATGGGTTCGAGCCCCACCTTGGGCTCAGTGCTGACAGATTGGAGCCTGGAGCCTGCTTCGGATTCTGTCTCCCTCTCTGTCCCTCCCTGGCTTGCACTCTGTCTTTGTCTCTTTCTCAAAAATTAACAAACATTAAAAAAAAAAAATTTCTACTCCAGGGACACCTGGGTGGCCCAGTTGGTTAAGAGTCTGACTCTTGGTTTCAGCTCATGTCATGATCTCAGGGTCAGGAGTTCCAGCCCCGAGTCAGGCTCCAAGCTGACAGTACAGAGTCTGCTTGGGATTCTCTCTCTCCTCTCTTTGCCCCTCCTCTGCTTATGCCTGCTCTCGCTCTCAAAATAAGTAAGTAAACTTTAAGTAATAATAACCTCTACTCCCAACATGGGGCTTGAACTCACAACCCCAAGTTCAGTAGTAGCATGCCCTACCAAGTGAGCCAGTCAGGCAGCCCTTTTTCTTTCTTTTTCCCCCCACCAGGACATTCTGCAGAACCTCTTTCAACAGGACCTCTTCTAACACCAGTCTGCCTAGTAGATCAGGGAAGGCTTCACATAATGGAGACTTCAAGCAGAAAAAGGCACACTGGTAGAACAATGAACATATTTGAAGTGGCCTGCAGGGGAGGCAGGTGGTGGATGTGGCTAGAAGGAATGGGTGAGGGCCAGAGATGCCAGTGAAAATCAGATAGCACCCAGTATACCAAGGCCCTTGTTGGCCAGTTCTAGGAGTGGGGAGCCAAGTAATGGCCTTCCTTTTCAACAGGGTTCTTAGGTCTCAAATGGATAGTATAATTTTCATCAAATCAAAGGTGGCCAGATCATGAAGAAAATGTTTTTGCTGATACATCCTCACTGAGTAAGTAACCAATTCAATAAAAATAAAAATAAAAAACTACCTTCTAAGGGCTATTGAAGGAATAAGACCTCCTCTACGTTGAGCTTCAAAGTCTAAATATAAATGGTAATTAACTTCTGAACCAAGTTGAAAGAACTCCATCCTAAAGACAGAAATATACTTCACTAGCTGAGATGTTAGCTTGAGATAAAACAATAGCACATAAAATGGCAGAAGTTCCAAATCGGTTGTGCCTACTGGACTGCTCATTATAACTGCTGTCTCCCCTTACATCGCTCTCTGTGATGGTGATGGGAAGCCCGCGCAGCATGATGGTCTTGCTCTCCCTCTCATCACTGATGTCATGCCTGTAGTCATGCTCGCCATAGTCACCATCTGAATGGTAGCCATCTTCGGATCGGTCACTGTTCCTTCTTTCGCGTTCTCTCTGATTTATAATAAATAAAATTACAATTAAAATCACAGTGGGTTTATATTCTTTGATCCAGGCCCTAGGAATTTATCTTTAGGAACAACAGAGAGGATACTGAAACTCTATGATGATGTTCACTGTAGTGTTTCTAAAACAAACACAAAAAACAAAACAAACAAAAAAAACAACAACAAAAAAAGAAGGGCCATAACCATTAGTTCAGGAAGAATGGTTTAACAACTCACTGTACAGTACACTAACACACAGTGAAATACTACATGACCTGTCACAATATGAAGATTGTATGCATGAAAAAAAAAAGCCCTGCATAATTATATGGGCAACACAATTACTTCTAAACAAAGCTCTATTTACATATAGAAGAGAAATGAGAAAAAAACTATGGTGACTGAAACTACAACTTTCAGAAGTAGCATCTGAGGCACAGTGTTGGTATATTATTACGCTCCAATTGCCTCATCTTTAAAATGGGAAGACATGTACCGTAAGTTGTAATGAGACCTACACGAGTTCATGTAAGTCAAGTGCTCAAAAGAGTGCCTGGTGCACGGTGAGCCCTATGTAAATCCTGGCCAGTAATTTCTATTACCAGAGGCTCAGCTGTCTTTGAGGGTTAGAGTTATCTCAACAGATTTCAGAATAATAGAATTTGAATATAATACTCAACAGAGTTCTACACTTGGTATACTTATTTCATTTCCAGAATCTTAAAGGCTTTGTGCATACAATTCATAATCTAACTATTTCACACCAATTGCTGACCACTCACCTCTGGGCTATCATAGTCTCGGTAGTCGTCGTATCTGTCGCCCCTCCGATCATCACTAGATCTTTTGTAATCTGAGTCCCTCCGCCTGCTTCTGGATTCACGCTCATCCCGGTCATCCCTGTCTATGATGGAACCGTACCTTCCACTACGCTCTGTTCTACTCACTCTGCCAGGGAAAATAATTTTCATTTACTCTAAAGTAAATCACATTTTATACCTTTAGAAAACATGGTAGAAAACACATACCCCTACAGCTCAGTTTATAAGATACCAAAATAGTTTAAAGTATCCCTCAAAATGTGATCACCAAATTCTAGTTTATAAAGACAACTACTAGGAAAAACATCTAAATTCCTTAAAGGAAAAAATAACTTTCAGGAGATAATGCTAAATCTGAAAATATGGGTATCAAATGTCTGGGTTTAATATTTTTTTACAAAGGTCAGGTTGTCCAAGTTTATCCTGCATATTCCCAAGCCTGTAGTCTACACACATATCACCCCTTCCATCCCTGATTCAGATCTTAGTGATCAAAAATAGGAAGAAAGCAATTTTTAGCATTTCACCCAATTTCAAAGGAGAGAGTGTTCTGACTCATCCACTCTCCAGGGTATCACACTACTGGGAAATGGACCCACAACCTGGATGAATTAAATTAGTTTTTGTTTTTTGGTTTTTTTTTTCCTTATCAGGCAGTTAACCAAGTTCATTTGTTACTAACTAGCACCAGCAGAGAACATCATTTCCTAGAACATCTGGTTTATTTTTGGTTCCTCGGCAGCGTTAGGTCTCACAGGAAAATCTAATAACAAGAGGCTTAATCCCATTTGACCAAAGATCTAGTTTTTTCATAAACTGTTTATCAGGTTCATAAAACCATGTAAGGATAAGACAAAGGAAAGGCTTAGAAGTGCCTCATTTAGAAAATACAAATTTACTAAAAAGAAACCAACAGAACAAGTAATCTAGGACTACTTCATGATGTGAACTATAGGGACTGGAAACCCTAAAAGGGTAAATGTTAGTTTAGTAAGTTATTTGGAACCACAGACTGCTAACACAGCATTAGAATAATGACATCACGTGACAAGAACTTTTCCTGAGTCTCTTTGGGCTGTTAATTTGATTTGATCTACCACTGGGACCGGCCTGAATACTGAGGAGGAATGAATAAGTAAAAGTCGAGTATTCAAATCAAATGGTCTGGGTGGGAGAATCCCCAGATGACAGAGCAGCCAAATGCTGTCATCTTAATTTTCTACTAATTCTTTAGCAATTTTTCAATTCATTTATTTTTCATGTAGTCCATAGTCCAGAGCTTCTATAAATCTGGATCATCTTGCTATGGAGTGGACAGTAACAAGAACTGGCATTCACTGATTGCTTACTACAGCCGGGTACTATGTAAAGTGGCAGACTGTATGATCTCTCCTGGCTTTTGCACAGGCTGTTTTCCACACTGGGAACTCTCAGTGAACCACTCCACCCTGCCCTCCTTTATTCTTACTTATCCTCAGGCTTCACCTTAAAGATTACTTTCTCCAGGAAGCTTTCCTAGATGTCTCCAGGAAAACACATGCTTCCTATGTGTTCTAGCAGCACCCTCGACTTCTTTTATATAGCAGAGTTCACACAGTACTTCAATTCTTTCACTAAGCCACCTGATTGTGAGAGCAAGGCTCATGAAGGGGCTAACAGCAATGCCTGGCACAAAATAGTCCCTTACATTTGTTTGATAAACAATCAATTTTTAACAAGTAGTTCAGTTTCCCAATGAAATGTTGTGAACAAAGACAGGTACGCTAGTAACTTACCGTTTGTCTGAACCCATTGTCCTACTGAAGATGTAGCACTCTGCTCCAAAAGGTTCAAATTTTGTTTTTTTCTAGGAAATAAGAGAGACTGATCACTGAAAATTTGAGAGATCATTTAAGGCCATCATTCCATAAGCTAGGACACTGCTGAGGTTGGAATTTCATCAAATTATTAACAGTGATTATACAAGGTGGCGGCGGGGAGGTAGGAGAGAAGGGAGGTGGGAATCAACTGTCAATATTAAAATCACACTAAGGTTTTACTGAAATGAGCACAGCAGGAAGATAAGGCATACTTTAAAATATTAGATTTTCTATTTGATAACAAACTCATAAAAGAATACAGGAAAAAAACTCCTTCCCTTCCCCTATTTTAGGATTACAAAGCAAAAAAGGCAGAGATGCAATCAGCTCCCTGTGTTCTAATCAAAGCAACTCCAACGGGGTAGTTGACCTTTTCAAAACATTAATCAAAGTGTCTTTATTAATACAAGCAGCAACATGAAATTCAGTATTTTCTGATGAAAAGTTGAAACATTTTAGAAGCCAGAATGCCGTGCTGATTGAAATCTCCATTTATAACGTAACGGCTGATCCAAAGCTATTTCATATTTCAGTAAGACAAGAGCAAACCTCGACACGACTTAATTTCTCAGCAACAATAACCACCACAAGCCCTTGAGGCGACCAACTAGGCCCCGCAGCGCCCTGGTGGTAATAAAACATCACACAGCTAGACCGCGTTCGATGCGTGCGAGGTCTGAGAAACTAGTTACAGCCGTCCCTGGCGCCTGTTCCGGAGCAGGCGCTCAACGAACATTTGCTGAATTAATAAATGGAAGAGAACCACCTGGGAGAAATAAGGTCCTGAGCAGAATCTCAGATGCCGCCCCTTGTGTCTCGGGCAGCGCCTGGACCCACCTCCGTGGGGTGTTGCAGCCGAGATGGCGGCGCCACTGCCTGCGCGACCCACTCCGGCGTCCGGCTTTCCCTTTCTGCCTGCACATGCCCCTCCCGAACCCCAAGAGGCTCCCAGCCCGCAGATCAGCCTTCACCGAACCTCCTCCTGGATAGGCGGATTCAACTGCAGCTGCGGGGCGATGGCGGCTAAAAACTGCCGGACACCCCTGAGAAGTACCCGAAGGACAGGCGATGGCTCCACATTCAGCTGGGTTGGGGAGTTGGAAATGCGTTCCGGCAGGGGTACAGTCAAGCGCCCGAAAAAAAGTGGGCCTCAGGTTGGGCGGGAGGACACCCTCCGAGAGCTGACAGCGCAGGCGGCGAGCAGGGGCGCGGCCCTCCGATGCTTCGGGTAGCTACTCTAGAGATGCAGCTGGGACTGATCGGCCGCCGCCCGCGGCTGTCAGGGAAGCTGCACGAGGCTTGCCTCAAAAGCATGAACTGCCGGTCTTTACGGGTGGCTGCCGCACTTACCCCCAGGAGAGACCGAAGTGGCAGAAATAGCGGTTTTGTGCCCCAGAATCTCCAACAGGGTACGGCTGCCTCACAAAATGGCGCCTCGGCCGACGGCCGTCTCCTACCCACAGTACCTCGCGCCTGTCCCCTCCCCCGCACCACCAGCCTCTTGAGGTGGCGTCCAATCCGCGACGGTGTCTGACTGCGCGTAGACTGCTGGGAAGTGTGGTCGCTAAGGCATCCTGTCACTCACGCCCTGTGTTAATTTCCTGCGCATTTCGTTGTTGTTGTTGTTGTTTTTCAAAACCAAGGGCGGAGTTGCCAATCTGCCATTTGCAGACCCAGATTAGAACTCTTACCTTTATTGGTAATTCTTTGCCTTTGTTACAAAGGCCTTAAAAGAGTACAGTTTGTGTTCACTGACACGATGTAAAACGTCACGTGAAACCCAGTTTTAAGAGAACTAAGGTTAGTTGACCGACTATTGCATTATTGGACTCTAGATTGTTTGGGCTAAGTGCTTTAGAAATACCTATTTTCATTTTTATAATCTATGAGATGGTTATTAAACCCAGTTTGCAGGTGAGGAAAATGAGGTTTGTGGAAGTTAAAAGAATTCTTTAAAAAATTTTTTTTTCTTTAGAAGTAATCTCTATATCCAACATGGGGCTGAACTCACAACCCTGAGGTCAAGAGTCATATGCTCTTCTGACTGAGCCAGCCACGCACTCTGAAATTAAGAGAATTCTTGAAGGCAGATCTTCAGAGTGTCATTTGATTGATATTCTCCAATCCAAGGCACAGGCTCCTGAAAGTCATTTTCCAGGGTTAATTTAACAGTTAGTAGTTGGATGTCTAATAGCATCTCAAAATTACAGTCAAAACTCACCATCATCCCCTTCACAGCCCTTCTCAACTCATAAATGGCAACTCCTTACTTCCAGTTACTCAGGACAAAAACCCTGGAGTCAGTCATCTATGTCTTTTCTCCCTTGCACCCAATCTATTAGTAAATCCTGTTGACTATCTTCAAAATGTAAATTTAGCATCTGACCACTTCTAGACTGCTTCAACTGCTGTTCACCTAGTCAAAGCCATCATCAGTAACCTTGTCTGAGAGAGTAGGTCACACAGAGTTAATAGTAGTGGAACTGGGATTTGAATTAATAAACTTGATTTCAGAGTCCATGCCCTCAGCTACCAAAGCTCCAGAAGGGCAGGGACTTGTGTCTGTTTAGTTCATTCACTACTGTACCTATCCCCAGTGTCTCTACTGATACCTGGTACATGGTATGTACACAATAGATATTTGTTGAGTGAACAAATAAATCCACTACCAAAGCCAAATGTGTAATATTTGGGGTGGAATAAGGCAAGGGTTCTTGGGTAATTAAAAGAGGTATTTTGGCCTGGGACTGGTCAGAGAGACAGTGGTATTCCAGTGCCATTTAGTTAGCATAATTTGCCCTTTGGCATTATTTATAGAGATATTTTAGTGGAACTGTTTTTTTCAGGTCACATATACACACATGAAAAATTAGGGGCACCTGGCTGACTCAGTCAGTGGAGAATGTGATTCTTAATTTCTGGTTTGTAGGTTTGAGTTCCACATTGGGTGTGCAGATTACTTTTAAAAAAGTATTAAAAGTTAGACCATGACAAGGCAGATATCGGTTATAGAAAACTGCACCCATGTTCTTTGGATAAGAGATCTTCAAAAGTAAGTAAAAGGATGTTGGTGAGTGATTCCAAGCCAGAAGCTTCAAATATACTGTAAAATCTTTTTCGTGGAAAAGCATCTAGGAAACATGTTCTTTTTTTATTTTTATTTTTTAACGTTTATTTATTTTTGAGACAGAGAGAGACAGAGCATGAACGGGGGAGGGTCAGAGAGAGGGAGACACAGAATCTGAAACAGGCTCCATCCAGGCTCTGAGCTGTCAGCACAGAGCCCGACGCGGGGCTCGAACTCACGGACCGTGAGATCATGACCTGAGCTGAAATCAGCCGCTTAACCGACTGAGCCACCCAGGCGCCCCGGAAACATGTTCTTTAAACATGTTTTAACTATGGGTTATCTGGAAACTCTGGGTAATCAAAAAACCTAACAACAGATGGAAAGGTAGAAATTTCTGATTTTGGAACAATGGGTAACATAGCTTTCTTCTTCCTCTCTCCTCTTTATCTATCTATCTATCTATCTATCTATCTATCTATCTATCTATCTATCTACCTACCTACCTATCTGTCTGTCTGTCTGTCTTGGTTCAGGCTGCTATAACTACCACAGACTGGGTAGCTTATAAACAACAAAAAATTATTTTTCAACAGTTCTGGAGGCTGGGAAGTCCAAGCAGGGGCCAGCATGGTCAAATGAAGGTCCTTTTCTGGGTTGCAAACTTCTTGTTGTATCCTCACATGGTAGAAGGGACTAGGAAGCTCTGCGGGATATCTTTTACAAGAGCACTAATCCCATATATAATGACTCCATCTTCATGAACTTAATCATTTTGCAAAGTCCTCACCTACTAATACCACTACCTTTGGGGGTTAGGATTTCAATGTATGAGTTTGGTGAGGGGAGGGGACACATGCAGATCATCACAGTATCTACACACACACACACACACACACACACACACACACACACACACACCTTTTCACACGTATGTACGTATTTATATATAGTGTCAAAGTCACAGGGGAAGAGTAGATGTATGTAAAACTTCCATCACCAGATAAAAGTAAAAGTATGTGACCACGGGACTCAAATATGTGTTCAATGAAATTTAAAAGTTAAACATAGGGGCACTTGGGTGGCTCAGTAGGTTAAGTGCCTGATTCTTGATCTCAGCTCAGGTCTCTATCTCAGGGTTGTGGGTTCAAGCCCCGCATTAGGCTCCATGCTGGGTGTGGAGCCTACTTAAAAAAAGAAGATATAAAAGTTAAACATAGAGAAAGGTAAACCCCAAAATGGATGATGTAGATGCCAAGATTCCAGAACCTGCTAGACTTAATGGCCACTAGCACTTGACTGCCTCGTTCCCAAAGCAGTTCAACAAGCACTTCTGAGTATCCCTGAGGTGCTTGCTGGATTGGGCTCATTACCTGCCATAAAAGCTGTATGGCTGTTCATAAATGGCACATAATCATCCTTAAACTTGAAGAAGTTGCCTAGGAAAAAAAGATGCCCTCCATCCAGAAGGAAGTGCCACCCTCCCAAATTCTCTGGTAGCTGATCTTTTTTGTGGACACTGCCCATTTGAGCTCCAGAGCAGTGCCCCCAACGGACTGTCTGGCAGCTGATGTGGGTCTGGAAAAGTTTAACAAGATCCCAGCTAATAAAGAAACAAAGACAATAGTTATTGTTTAAGATTTTATTCTTAAATAATCTCCACACCCAACATGGGGCTCAAACCCACAACCTGAGATCAAGTTGCATGCTCCAAATGAGCCAGCCAGGCACCCGTTTCTTGTTTTAAATAAAGCCACATATGTTCAATATAGAGCAAAGTTCTTTAAGACTGCTTTTCCTAATGTTCTGAAGTAAAAAACAAAACAAAACAAAACAAAACAACAGTTCTCAGGGTACTTGGGTGGCTCAGTCAGCTGAGCGTCTGACTCCTGGTTTCTGCTCAGGTCATGATCTTGGTTTGTGGGATTGAGCCCTGTGTCAGGCTCTGCGCTGACAACATGGGGCCTGCTTGGGATTCTCGCTCTCTGCTCCTCCTCTGTTCAAACACATGCACACTCCCTCCCTCTCTCAAAATAAATTAAGTAAATATGAAAAACAAAGTTACCTTAATGAAATAATGATCTTATCTTTTTTTCCTTAATTCTCCACAACTTGGCAAAAGAAAAAAACTAGTTAACATATTTTGATCTCAGGCTACTCCAGAATAGAGTTATGTGAGAACTCTTGCCTACACCAAGAAACTGATTTCTTTTGTCAAGAGATGGGCTTTGATAAGCTGACAGAGATATGCAATCAAAACTGGATTTAGGGTGCCTGGGTGGCGCAGTCGGTTAAGCGTCCGACTTCAGCTAGGTCACGATCTCGCGGTCCGTGAGTTCGAGCCCCGCGTCAGGCTCTGGGCTGATGGCTCGGAGCCTGGAGCCTGTTTCCGATTCTGTGTCTCCCTCTCTCTCTGCCCCTCCCCCGTTCATGCTCTGTCTCTCTCTGTCCCAAAAATAAATAAAAAACGTTGGAAAAAAAAAAAAACTGGATTCAACTAGTATTATTCATGAGGCATTATTCTCTCATCTATTGGGTGCCTACTGTTGTTAGACCCTAGGAATAGAGTAGTAAAGAAAATTACCCAAGATCTTGCCCTTATGTAGCTGGCATCCTGATCAAAGGCTCAGGGAACTGCCCAGAGACATTGTAGGGCGACAGACACACCTTTCACACCCATTACTATTTTGAACAATACCCAAAGTACTGCCTTAAAAATATATGGAATACTTTACACCTTATTTCCAATAGAAGTATTTCCCTTAAAGTGGCAAAATAAAGCTAGAAAACAAAACCAGGCGAAGTCTGAGGTCTGAGCTTAAACACTTTCTTCAGGGAAGACGCTATCAATAGCTTGCTGTACTCATTCTCTCATCATGTCAGTAATCGCTCAGTGTCAATCTTCCTCAGTACACTGATTCCCACGGGCACAAAGACCAACACTGACCTTGCTATAAGCCCCAGTGACAAGCAGAGTAGGCTATTAAAACATTCTTAGGGGCACCTGGGTGGCTCAGTCAGGTGAGCGTCCTATTTTGGCTCAGGTCATGATCTCATGGTTTATGAGTTTGAATCCTGCATCGGGCTCTGTGCTGATGGCTCAGAGCCTGGAGCCTGCTTTGGATTCTGTCTCCCCCTCTCTCTGCCCCTCCCATGCTCATGCTCTGTCTCTTAATAATAAACGTTAAAAAAAAAAAAAAAAAAAGAGGTGTCCAAAGATACCTCTTTGGAGAGTTTTAGCCATGGAGGGAAAGAAAATCTGGGATAGCGGTTGGAGGGTAGTGACAATTCTTTTTCCTGGCTGTTATTTTCCAGCCTCCACATCCTTTTGTCTGTTCAAAAACCAGTCTGGGATCTTATACTGGTGTGGATTCTGCATAATGGTGATTACACATTTCACTGATCTTCAGTGAGCTCTCCAACCCTCTTGGTGAGATCGATGTCTGCTTTCCTCAACACCACATGAGAATATCATGAGCCCCACACCCTTAACTGCAGGGATGGCAAAGGCTATTTTCTGCCACCCATCGATATTGGTGTTGAGTACTCACAAAATGTGCTGGAACTTCTCAGGGATCACTAGAGACACGGTGGTGGCTCCAGCGGCACCATGTAGGCCTCCCGTAGAAGAGTTTGTTTGTTTGTTTTTTTTTTAAGTTTATTTATTTATTTTCAGAGAGAGAGTGAGCAGGGGAGGGGTAGAGAGAAAGGGAGAGAATCTCCTAGCATACAGCCAGATGTAGGGCTTGATCTCAAGAACTATGAGATCGTTACCTGAACTGAAATCAAGAGACAGAGGTTTAATCGACTGAGCCACCCAGGCGTCCCAGTGATAATTCTTACTATGCCAACTCATTGTGGTCATCGTACCTGTGATGCACTGAGCACCCAGCAGGTCCCCAGAAAAAGAACTGTCACACTGCCCCTATCCCAAAAATAGGGAAGTCAGAAGAGGACTTAATGAGGTGCTATTTCCACTAAATAGATACAGAAAGTAACTTTAAAAACCTGACAGTACTCACACAAGTTAAAGTTCAAAGGTCACAGCAACGCCTCCACTCACACTGACAGCAGGCCGTGTCCCAGGGCTCATGGTAGTACTTGCTGCCATTTAAATGTCACCTCAAATGGGCTGCACCAAGGCACACTCTCTCTCCTACCATAAGCCCCATCCCACCCATCTATGGGAGAAAAATGTAACAACCAAAAAAATCACATTGAAAAAAAGTTTATTTAAAAAAGTTCTAGCAGCAAGAACAGTAACAAAACAAAAGGAGACGGACAAACAAAACAAGAAGGAGGTTGTGTCCTATGGGACTTGCCTCTCCTCCATTCTTTAATCTAGTTCTTTATACCGAGCAAACATGACTCTTCGCACAGCGTCTCGGTAAGTCTCGTTGGACTGTCTCTTGCTGGTTCTTCCTGGAGCCCCTACACTGGGCCCCCTCATCCGGCCTTCAGTCTGTAACACAAAGACAAACAATGAAGTGAGCTCTATGAATTAATTAGCCTCAGGGCTGGCCTTTGATCACAAGCATTTCTGGACCAGTAAAGAACAGGATATAGGAGAATTTTTTAGAATGTTTAATTAATTAAAAAAAAAAAACAACAACACCCAAGATGAATAAGGAGGGCAGTGGAGCTATGGCCTCAGGATACAGGATTCAATACCAGACATAGGGGAAACCAGTCTATCTCCTATAGCTGGTGTTTCAGAGGGGAACCAAACCAACACAAAATGGGCAGTGTTCCCTCCTATCACCTTTTCTCTCTTCTCTTTCTGAAATATGAGGGGCAAAGCCCTTCATGGGAACAGAACTAACTTCATGCTCCTTAAATTGTAGCCATTTTAACTCCTCTGATGACAATGCCTCTCAGAGATGCTTCTGTACTTTTTATTATGGGTTCCCTGGTTCTTTTCACCACACGATCTGTCAGTCTCAAACTGCCTGATTCCCATACTTTCCATCTTACTCCATGTAAGAGTAAGATGAGCCCCATTCCCACTCCCAACCAAACTACAAAGGGCCCAGAATGCCTAGTTAGAATCCAGTAATCAAGACTGATGGGCTCCTTCAGCTCTTGTGTCCTTCACCAGCAGTGGAGAAAGCCTAGCTAAAAGGCAAAGACAGCTCCAAGCCAAAGTGAGAGAAAGTATATTCCAGGTTCACGCCACCCCCAACAAGATGGAAACCATTTCACCTCCTCTGCTGAAGCCAATCCAGGATGGCCATATCCAAGGCCTGCCCCCTTCCTCCAGCCAGTGGTCTGTTGGACACAGCCTCCTTTGTTGCTACTGTCAATACCTTCTTTACCAACAGGTTTACGATCACTGTAAAAGCAGCAGAAATACTTAGACACCAACACTTTCAAAGTGACCATTTGTGAGCCTAATAGAAACCTCTGTCCTCTTGATTCAGATTTGCTTCCTCTTAAGTATTTTAAACAATATTTTTGTGCCTACTGTCTATGCAACAGGGTTTGTCCTGGGGATGTACAGAGATGACCAAGACCTGACCCTGTTCATGGGGAAGGATATGAGGATAATATGTCCACAGATGCTTATAACACATTGAAGAGCTCAGCCATGGATGTGGCACCAGGAGATATCTCCTATGGAAACAGCAGAGAAAACACAAACTCTGAAGGTGTATCACCAAAAATGATGAATTTCAACAAGAAGGCACATCTGAACGGACCAAAAGCATGAGAGGAAAGGAGGCCACAAGTAAGAAGTGAAAGAATACAATTTGTCCAGGAGAGGAGAAGTAGCCTTGAACGTCATGCTCAATCATGACTCTGGACTGCATCCTTCAGGTAAAAACAAAAAACAAAACAAAACAAAACAACACAACACCTGAACTCTAGGCCTCCCTCTAAGCAAGGTATACCTTCACAAAAAAAGTGTGTTTTAGAGATTTCTGTTCATAAAGATGGTTTTGGTGGCAGGGTAGAGAGTACACTGAGGATTGAAGAACAGAGATTGAGAGTAAGGAGTCTAGTTTGGAGGTGAGCTAGAAAGGGGGACAAAGCTTAATTAGGGATGTGGCCAGTAACAACATAGGGGATAAAGGAGTAAGACTGGGTCAGACCAGGTAGACCAGGATGCAGTGACGTTACTACTCCGAAAAAGGAACACAGCAGGTTTAGCAGGGCTGGAGTATGATATATGATACAATACTGAGTAATTTTTTAATGTGAAGACCCTAAGAGGTCTCTAAAAGAACATGCCCAGGAGGTAAATACAAAGGGTAATTTTGCACCCAGAAACCTGAATGGCCTTGGGATGGAGTCACAGGACCTGTTAGCCTGTTAGTGATGGCTGAGGTTTTGGGTACCTCAGACAGTCCAGGTCAAGAGGGTGGAGCAGCAAGAATAAAAGTATTGAGGGCAGAGTCCTGGAGAAGATCTGGAATTTCCCAGAAAACCAAGAGAAGTAGGAGAGAAGACTAAGAAGGAAGAGAACCTGTAGAATGTGGTATGATTGGTGCCAGAATACAAAAGGGTGTCCTCCTGCACCCAGCCCAACTAACTCAGAGCTAAGGTGCTCTTCCTTCTCCTAATGGACCCCTTTACCATTTCCTTAGTCCAGTATATTTCAAATTGTGGAGAATGACCTAATAGGGGGTTACATTGATTAAGTGGTCCTTCCTTAGCATTTCCTAAGAACACAAACAGAAAAAACTAGAATAAAAATATCAGAGTTTTATTACATAAAGAAATATTTTTTAAATAAAGTTTATTTAAAATTTATTTTGAGAGAGAGAGAGAGAGAGAGAGAGAGGGAGGGAGGGTCGGTCAGGGAGGGAGGGAGAAAGAGAATCCCAAGCAGGCTCCACAGTGTCAGCATGGAGCCTGACGCGGGGGCTCGAATTCATGAACCATGAGACCATGACCTGAGCCAAAATCAAGAGTAGGGCACTTGACTGAGCCACCCAGGTGCCCCTAGGAAGTATTTTCCATGAAGATTTCTTTTTCAGGTACTTACACACACATGATTATTGGGCCATGATTAAATAAATCTCTTACTGTGGGTGGTCAGCAAATAAGTGGAATGCCAGAGCCCCAGACCACATCAACTCTTCTCTGGGGCCTTTCTCCATCAGTGATCTTCCCCATTCCCATGTTCATAACCTACCCTGGCTATTAGCTCTTTCACCTACCAACACATATACCTGTTCAAGTCTCACCAGAACAATGCCCTGCTTAAAATCATTTCATAACCTCCCACAGCCCTAAGGCAAAGTCTTAGCATGGTGTTCAAGGAGTATGAACTTCATGAACTGGCCTCTGTCTACTGAGCCAGCCTCATCTCCTGTCACTCAGCCATATATCCCCGGTGTCCAGTTCCATCAAGCTACTTTCTTTTTTTTTTTTTTAATTTTTAAAATGTTTATTTACTTTTGAGAGGTGGAGAGACAGAGCAGGAGTGGAGGTGGGGAGCAGAGAGAGAGGGAGATAAAGAATCCGAAGAGGCTCCAGGCTCTGAGCTGTCAGCACAGAGCCCGATCCATGGCTCGAACCCACAAACTGCGAGATCATGACCACTTAACCAACTAAGGCACCCAGGCGCCCCTCCATCAAGCTACTTTCATCCACAGTGTATGCAGTTTCCTCCAACTGAAATGCCCGTTCCTTCTCCACTGGATTTCTATGTCTGCTGTACAAGACACAGCATCACCTAAACCTTCCTTGTCCTATGTTCAGTTGGTCAAGGATAATATATGTCTTGTCCACCTGAGTATTCCTGGCGCTTAGTGCAGTACCTGTACACAATGCGTTATCAACAAATTCTACATAACTCTGGGCTCATGACTCAGGACTATCTGACTAGAAACAAGCACATGAATCTAGAGATCATGTACATCTATCAGCAGCCAGCTATCCATTCAGTGCCTATGTGTGAGAATGGAGGTTCCCTAGAGAAAAAGCCCGAGACAGTGACGTTCTTATCAGGTCCATAGGAGGCATAGCATTACTGATGAGGGAGAAAGAGTTACCAGCCATGGCCACTCCAGCCCTGGCTTCAAGCAGCTAAGCAGCCAGGCATCTTCCATGCAAACATACATATTTCCCGAGTAAAGCCAGGTGGTCAGAGGCTGGAGTGAACCTTATGCTCAAGGAGTTCAGACAGAACCTGCTCCCACTAACCTCAGTTACCCCTAAAAGAAAAAGAGCAGCACAGCTGGAGAAAGATGGTTTCACCATTAGGCCTTGTGGCCTAGGCTGAGTGAAAAGTTCCCGGCTTACCTGTCAGTTTCCCTGGAGTATTTAATTCGCTTCCTTTCTGGAGAGTCAAAAGATTGGAGCTTTTCCCTGCGATCATTTCCTCTTTCTTTAAACCTTCCCTGTTGGTAAGCAGAATAAAAGATCTGAGATTTCCATCTAAGGGGGTTGGGTAGTGGGGAAGCTTCACTTTACTCCTGATATTCCTTTTTTTTTTTTTTTTAAATTTTTTTTTTAATGTTTATTTATTTTTGAGACAGAGAGAGACAGAGCATGAACGGAGGAGGGACAGAGAGAGGGAGACACAGAATCTGAAACAGGATCCAGGCTCTGAGCTGTCAGCACAGAGCCCGACGTGGGGCTCGAACCCACGGAATGTGAGATCATGACCTGAGCCGAAGTCGGCCGCTTAACTGACTGAGCCACCCAGGCGCCCCTCCTGATATTCCTTCTAATGTGAAGGGAGTTCAACTGGTAACTCCTGGAATCTCTTGCTACTTCAAATACTCTTCTTGAGAAGCAGTGGCTTCTCCAACTGGTAAATTTGAGAAGAAATGAGCTACTGTGCTTGACTCACAGCTGTGTTTTCCTCTTCTGAGGAGGAGGTGCTCTCCAGTAGAACTCCAAAGGAGGATTCCTAATGGTCATATAAGACCTGGCCCAGTCAGTGAAGCCTGCGGCTGTGTAGGTGAGTCTGCCTAATTATGTGATCTAGGCAGCAAGTCCATTTAGCTCTAAACTAAACTACTTCCTCCAACCTAGCCTCTAATAGTAAAAGATGTCATTTCAGCAGCCCTATCCAACACTCCTTCATTGATTTTAAAAGCTGTGCAGGAAAGAGATGCTATTTATTTGACCTATCTGGAGACCCTAAACTAACACCACTTTTAAAAAATAGATTAAGATATAATTTATAAACAATGAACTGCACCCATTTTAATGTAGTTTGAGGAGTTTTTTTTTTTTGTTTTTTTTTTTTTAGTATTTATTTTTGGGGCGGGGGAGAGAGAGAGACTGAGAGAGAGAGAGAGGGACAGAGCGTGAGTGGGGGAGGGGCAGAGAGAGAGGGAGACAGAATCTGAAACAGGCTCCAGGCTCAGAGCTGTTAGCACAGAGCCTGATGCGGGGCTCAAGCCCACAGATCACGACATCATGACCTGAGCCAAAACGAAGAGTCGACATTCAAGCGACTGAGCCACTCCCAGTTTGAGGAGTTCTGATAAATGTATATACCATCTTTTAGGGCCTCTTCATTCTGTGTCTTCAGCACAGCCTACAAATTCCACACCAGAAAGTATAAAGGGTTGGGGTCAAGGGAGTAACAGGTCACCAAAGCTTACCTCCTGTTCCCTCCTTTCTAGATAGGCTAGTTCCTGCTCAGACTGTTTTATCTTCCGATGGATTTCCAGGTTTTGCTGAGAAGAGAAAAAGTTGTAGGAGTACAGGTCTAGAAAAAGTGGCCCTAGAAAGTGTTTCTAGGCCTTTCCCAATAGCTGCTTTAGGACTGTGGCTCCTTTCACTGACCAACTCTCCTGAATGATCAGTCTACCCTGCAAGCAACAATTCTTAGCTAGACTGGCTTTAGGCTCACCAATGAGACCCCAAGTTCAACTGCTGGCTTGTCACACAGATTAGTTATGTGGTGTGGCACGAGAGACCTTATTCTACTACTCTCCAAAACATAGAAAACACAAATCTGGGTTATATGGTAAAAATTATGACAGAGGGGAATCTGAGCACACCAGTAAAGAAAATGAAATGCCAACAAATGCTCTGCCTAATACCACCTGCCCCCCACCACCATTCTCAGGCACTATTCACTTTTTCAAACCCTCAGAGAAATATGAAAACGAGAACCCAAGCTCCTAAAAGAACAAACAGACTGCTCTGAGAGTCCTGTATTCCTTGAGGGTCCCCCACGTCTTAAGCATGGCTCTACTACACAATATCCTCAGGCACATATAAGAAACTTGAGGTGTCCAGAGCATCTCTTGTATGGACAGGGGATTCTTTGCACTGGATCACTGCAAGGAAAGGAAAAAGTACTACAGTCCACTTTCCATGGTCCCAGGGTCAGTTCACCAGACTTCTGGCTCCTCTTTCCTGACATTAGACATTTAATATCATTTTCATTAGACAGCTTAAATTTATTTTTATTTAAAAAAAATTATTTATCCTTTTATTTTTTTAAAAATTATGCCCAATATGGCTTGGACTCACGACCCCAAGATCCAAAGTCACATGCTCTACCCAACTGAGCCAGCCAAGAACCCCCAGAGAGCTGGAATTTAAATGTGTCAGTCTCATGACTCAGAATTCTAGAAGGGCAAAGGGACTTGGGAAGTAATCTGTTGCAGGGAGTGTCAGGAGCCTCTCACCCCCATAGAAACTCTGCAGAGCCTCCACTGAGGCAGCTGGGAGAAGAGGTGTGCCTATTACCAAAAGCAAAGTTTCTCAGCTTTTAGCTACATAAGACTTTGGGTTTTATACTAAGGGAAAGTTGAAATCCAATCTCCTCACTGGCTCTAGCAAATCTGCTAGAGAAGGAGTGTGAAATAAATCACCCTATACTGAAAACACGAATCTGTCTATGGGCTTTCTTTGTCCAGAATCTGGCTCCTTGGTCAGTACATCTAAATGGGAAGACTGCAGGGGAGGGCCAGTGTATGTCAGTTTAGCACCCCAACAACAGATGTCGTGCCATGATTTATAGGTATTTTACCACATGAAGAGGTGGCAGAATGTGACCCACCTTTGGGGAAAACTGCACAGTATCAGAGCTAGACAGAACCAGGTGAAGGCACCAAGTATCACAGAAGAGAAGGGGCTTATCTGAGGTCCAATTGTTAGCTTAATGGAAGAGCTAAGATGAGAAACTCAGCCAGTTAGTTTCCTACTCCACGACCCCCTCTCCTCCTGTCTTCAGTGCAGCCTCCGTGTTTGGTGTCCCAGTCCCAGCCATGCTGCTTGCCTTGGGTCTACAAAGTGAGGTTTTGGAAGGTGAGCACAGCCTTAATGCAGAGCAACTCGTAACAAAAGGTGGAGGAACAATTCATTTTGAAATTGGGCTGTGATGCTCACTGATAGTAAGAGTCCAAAGTCTGAAAGGTCAGAGTCCCTTCCCCATACCTTGTGCAGGTCTGAGAGCTGCTGGTGTTTGATCAGAACTTCTTTGTTGGGAAACTGCCTTCTGCAGAGCAGACAAGCCAGTTTATTCCAGTCAGTGAGTTTGTCTTCTTCGTTCTCCTTCTTGGTCAGTTCCTCCCTTTGTGGGGGCTGTGCTGTGCGGGGCTGTGGAGGAGGGGTCTGTTCCTCCTCCTCTTCCTCCTCGTAGTCACTGTCTCCTCCATATTCACCCAGGAGGCCAATGAGTGGGTTTATCACCTTAGGCTGGAAAGAGAAGGCCAGAGATTAAGACTAACTTCAATCTATATTGTGGGGCCTGTTTTCTGAATATTCCAATATGGGTATATCTCATTTCTTCTTTTAGTTTGAATAATGAACAGTGGGCTCAAAATAGGCCCACTGACCGCACTGCTCCTTCCCAGATGGAAGGCAACATGGTTTAAGCTTGACTTTTCTCCTTGATCACTGAGATAAAACCAGAAAGGTTCCGTTAGAGGTGACTCTAGCAACAAACAGTGAAGAGAAAGAAGGGAAAGGGGAACTGACATAAACATGGAAGTTACGAGTTACAAAGAGGAAGAGATAGCAACAACCCCCAAGTCACTGTAACCCATGCAGAAAAGGAAAGATAAACTTTATTAAGGCTATAGTAAGGCTATAGCAAAAGGGATTTAGGAGGAGGATTAAAAAAGCAAATGAAGGATAAGCTCTCAGGTAGACAGCTCCTGAGTGACTCAAAGGCAAAGGCAAAGGCAAAGGCATGGATAGGACTGATGCTACAATGAACTGTACTAGTAATACGGTGCAGGCAAAGAATATTTACCAGTAGTTTATAGGAACTATGAAATAATGATGCATGGTCAGTGGCCTATGATCAATCAAAATAAAAATAAAGCATGGCCACTATTGTTATATATTTACATTTAACCAGAATCATCTGCAATTGGAGGAGACCATCACTTTAATGCATCTAAAAAAATGGGTACCAAGTTTAGAACTGTTCACTTTGGCCAGGCAGGCAAACTGTCAAAATGACCATGCATGCATTCCCCATCTGCGATTCTTATGCAGCACCAAAAAGGCAGGAAAAAATGGAGCCAGGGAAATGGGTTTCCTGGGTCATTTAGAAAAGAAGAATTAACAAGACCAAGATTATAACTTAAAAAGGGCCAGGTCCTCCCTTGGTCTGGTGGGAATGGCACAGGGTACAAAGAAAGAGGACAGATAACTGCCTCTGATTCTCCAGTTATATCCCTATTAGCAGATAGGAACATTTATCTCATGCTCATATTCAAGAAAAGTCCTTGTTTGTGAGACAGAGAGAACAAAAGGACCAACACCAAAGTGAGGCATCAGCCTCTGAACTTCCTTTCTCATATGGAACCAGCCCCAGCCTCTCAGCCCAGGGCCTTGGCTTAGTCTTACTGGTGGAGGACTCTCTTCTTTCTTCACAGTGGGAGGCAGGGGCTTCTTAAAGACGTCCTCTGGGGGGGCTGTCCCCTCACTGGCATTTTCCTGAAACTGATCAAACCCATGATAATTCTTATGATACTCATAAAAGCTGGTTAAGAGTTAACCCTGTTGAAATTAGTCAGATTTTCCAAACCTCCTAATTTGTGAAGTATCTGTAATGTTGCTATAATGCTTTCAAAATAAAAAAGCCTTTAAAAACATAACATTCAGTGTATACGGAGTGGTCACTATATGTCAGGAACCAGATGAGGCATTTTTATGCACTGTCATCCTTAGCCTTTACTACAACCCTCCAGGATAGGCATTAATATCCTCATTTTACAAATGATTGGGAATACTGTTAGAAAGAATAAGTGGCAAAGCAGAAGTCTAGGTTCTCAGAAACACACACATACTTTCTCTCTCTGCCTGTATCTCTAGATAAACAACCAGCAGTATTAGAAGGGGGAAAAAAAGGTAAGTTATGAATTGAGCCACAAGCAAATTCATCATTTTCACTAATGCTTAACTGGTGCCAGGGCAAATCAATAGAATTCTTTTGAAACTAATCTGGCTCTATGTTAGGAGACACAAAAATGTTCAACATCTTCCATTTTGAAAATTTATCCTAAGGAAGTAATTTAGAAGGAGAAATAAATACTAACTAAATGATGCATATTACAACAGAATAAGACTAAAAAGAAGAGACAAATTATGCAGGAACGATGAAGAAAATGATGGTACAGTTTTACTGTGAGTTTTTTTACCATACAGGCATTAAAATAATAAAGAGTATTATAGAACCAGGGAAAAGCTACTTACGATCAAATATAAACTGAGCAGAGAACACAAACTGGTAGCCTTACCACAATTACACCTACAGAAACATCAAGCACTGAAGAGGGGGAACAGGAGAGTGAAACTGTGCAGAGCCCAGGTGTTAGGATTTGACCTCAGCCACTTTGTTCTACCAGCCATGATTTTTATGATTGTGAAAGAGTTACCCACTGCCTATAAAAAGACAAGTGGATTACTGGCATTTTTTTGGTCTCTTGTCTCTTCAACCCCAGATTTCCTCTAGGACTCCTTTATTTGAATCTGTAATTATCTGGTAAAGAGCAGATTCAAAAGCCCTCTTACCCTTGTCACTCCTCGGTCTTTTTTCTCCTTGCCATCTCTTTTAGATGCCTCCTTCTTGCTACTTGACTTTCCTTGAATGGTGGATTTCTTTTCCTTGATCTCCTCTTCTTCAGGTGACCCAGGGTCCTGGGGCACATAGACTTCTTGCTGCGATACGGTTACAAACTGTTAAGTCTGCAGAATGTCTCACTTTCTCAGTTAATTCTAGGTCTAAGGAGCAAGTTTCCTTCTAGGGGAAAGAATGGCTCTCTTCCTCACAAGCCTAAGAAGAGACCACATCAAACAATCTAGAAACTCTCTCCAGGGGCCAGGAAACATCCAGACCACTCACTGTCCATTTTTCCAAGAGCAGCACTGTTCTTACCTATAATGCCACAAAGCATTGCTTTTCCATATAGGCAACAGTTAACAGAAAGGTCACCATCTTTAAATCCTGAATGAACACAACTCAATAAACACAACATGATATAACATGTGGACTCTAAAAGACACCCGACTAGACACGAGGTACAGACAATATAACAGAGCAGCTGCCAGGAATGGAGAAATAGTGAAACTTCTATAAATTTCAACATTGTCACTTTTCATGTAATGAGCAACCAGAAAATCCAGGGAATAAAATCTTCACAGTAACAAATTACAGGTACTTTTCTCCAAAGAATCAGTGACCAAGTAAACCAACCAAAAACTCACCTGAGTGTTGGGGTCATAATAAGTGCCTGCCAAAGGGTCATAATAGTAGCCAGTAGCAGAATCATATATGTAGCAGTCAGATGATGCTAGTGGGAACAAAACCAAGCCAATGTTAGTTAGTCCTTGCCCAGTGAAGCCCTTGCTGGGAACTTACCAAGAACAACCCAAGAATGGGGTTGGCCAACCCAAACAGGTGCAGAACCCATAGATGGTGCTCTCTCTGAAGGAGCACCCCAGTCAACAGTATCTCTTGCTAACTTTGTGACTACAAAGATTTCAGTTAATGAGTAGTCAAGCCAAAAAGACCAAAAGAAATAAAACAAGTCACTTACACTGTTGTCCTTGTCGATTTGTATCTGAAGACCAGTCTGAATTTCTGCCTCCTCCTCTCCTATCTCGGAAATACTTTTTACCCTATCACAGAAAGGCAAGTTAAAATTATGGAACTTCTGATAGCTCTCAGAGTACTCCCCAACTGCTGACACCTACCTGATAGTAGTGCATGTGGTCAGAATGGTCCCCAGAATCATTTCTGTAACAAATAATAAAACAGGTCTTGAGTCTGCTACCAAAAAAATCCCTGAGGACTGCCTACAGATTTGCCAAGAAACGTTCTTTCCCCCATTTTGCAGGGAAAGCTACCAACCCAGACAGCAAGCAGGCCTGGCAGTACGGAGGCTCCTACAAAGCCACTGCTGAAGCAAAAGAGCAAAGGAAGTGAGGGTGCTAGAGCAAGATCTGCTCCATCCCTGTAAGCCTGCCTCTCCAATGCAGCCACTTCCCAGTTACCGCTCCTGGGGCAAGATAAATACAGGAGTAAAGAGGAATTACGTTTCCTAGTACTGTGGGAGTATATGAACAGGGCCAGGGAAGTGGGGCGTCAGGACATCATTTTCTTAGGATTCCAAGGGGCAAGGATATATCAAGATTTTTCTGCACATCCAAGACAGTATCATCATTTGAGACCCAAAGATACCAGGAAGTGAAGAGGAAAGGGACTAAAGTATCTAGTAGTGCTATTTAAGGGGGAGAAAAAAAAATCTAGAGTCAGAATAAGGCAAGCTTCAGAAAAAGAAAACACGCATACGTATCTGAAGCAACCCATATCAGAAGATACCATGTCTTACTATCTCTGCCTTTTATCAGTTTCCTCCCAAAAACCTGAGTAGGGGAATCACAAAGGAGGCCCACTCCTCTGCCTTACCTTCGTTTTCCAGTGGCCAAGTTTACAGCTACCATCTTCCCATCGATACTAAATGGCGGATCAAGGTTCTGTAAGATCTTCACTACACGAAGAGCTTCCTGGGGAACCAAAGATACATTTCAGCACAGGGAGAGAGAAAAGGCCATGTCCTTTGAAAGAGAACTGAACATGGATTTTCCTTCTCAAAAGAAAAATGTACTGAACATTATGTTCTGGTCATAACTGTAATAGTAAGAGCACACTGGCAAAAACAGGCAAGTCTTGATGAAGTGTTGATCAGAATAGTGGTCACAGTAGACACCAGTTTCTCTGGTATTGATATCAGAAATTCAAATTCAAATTCTCTTCTGCAATTGTCATTGCATCAGATCCAGTTTACAAAGTCCCTTATGATTTCTGAGCATGAAATCTAAGAAATACCAATGATTTTCATTACTACCTTCACAATATTAGATAGAAAGCCCAACAACTAAAAATTCAAGCCACAAGAATCTATTAAAGCAACATTTTGAGGAAAAAGAGCGAACTGTCCTATTACCACCAAATATAAGACCATCTATGGCTAAGCAAAACAAATTTCAGAAACAAGAAAATTCACTAAATCTTGAAAGGTTCAGCACATAGGTAACATAAGAACGTAGTTACTTGTGAGGAATCTATCTATCTATCTATCCATCCATCCATCCATCCATCCAGAGTGCGCCAGTGGGCTCACGTGAACAGGGAAGGGGCAGAGAGCGAGAGAGAGACTCCCAAGCAGGCTTTGTGCTGATGCAGGGCTTGAACTTACGATTCTGGGAGATCATGACCTGAGCCAAAATCAAGAGTCAGACGCTTAACTGACTGAGCCACCCAGGCACCCTAGTTCTCATGTTATTTTAATTGCACATTGTAAATGCCATAAAACAAAACCAGATTTGGAAAAACACTCAAGAATTCTAACTTTAAAAGGATAGTCCCTTCATCTGAGTGAGCATTAAACCCAAAGGAAAGAACAAGGGGGGTTGTGATGCCAGATAGCACATGAGTATTCCAACGATAAGGAAGCCCCTCAAATATCCTTAAGGATTCTATAGCCAGCTGTCCCTTGGCTATTCCAAAGCAGAGGAAACTTACCGCATGGGAGTCAAGGTCAATAAAGCCGTAAGTGTGGCCCATGGGGCCAGTTCTGTTCTTGATGATACGGACGTTGGCAGTAGTAAGGCGGACGTAGGGCTCTAGCACTTCCACTATGACCTCAGGTGGAGTAGACCGATAGATGCGTTTTAGCATGATTGCTGAACGAACCATGCACAAATGGGAAAGGAGCAAAGAAAGAGAAAGGTTAATTTTCAAAGCCCTCAAAGCCTGATTGTCTTTTTAAAAAAATGTTTGTTTCATTTTTTGAGAGAGAGAGAGAGCATGAGCAGAAGAGGGACAGAGAGAGAGAGAGAGACACCCACACACACAGAATCCGAAGCAGGTTCCAGGTTCTGAGCTGTCAGCACAGAGCCTGATGCGGGGCTCAAACCCATGAACTTGATCACGACTGAGCCGAAGTTGGGCACTTAACTGATTGAGCCATCCAGGTGCCCCTAAAAATGTTTGTTTTTGAGAGACAGAGTGCGCATGTGCACGCAGGCACACACACGTGAGCAGGGGAGGGGCAGAGAGAAAGGGGGACAAAGGATCTGAAGTGGGCTCTGTCCTGACAGCAGAAAGCCAGATGCGAGGCTCTGACTCCTGAACTGTGAGATCACGACCTGAGCTGAGGTCGAAAGCTTTAATTGACTGAGCCACCCAGGTGCCCTTGATTGTTCTTTTTATACTACAGATGCTATTCTGCTCTAGCAAGGCTGATTCTATAAAACAACGTTGGTCATATACTTCAAACATTTCTTCACCAATACCCAGAAATTTGAATAGCAACTTGCTATTTGGAGGATATAGATTCCTTTGACTGGTGTGGCAAGGCCTGCAGAAAGCAAGAGCCTCCACCATAAGGTGAGCAGTTTTAATAGGGTGTGGGAAAGAGCTGGTCCCCAACCACAAAACAGACCATCTAAATTCCAACTGAGGTAGTCAAAATCTAGTACACCCCCTGACAAACCACTTACTTTTGCTCTCCCCATCCTGGCGTGTCTCCCCAGACCATGGCTCCTTCTCTCGGTCTCGTCGGAAGGTAAGCCCTTCCCTTCGAGAAGGAGGCAGGTATCTTTCTGCTTCTCTCTTTTGATGTCCCAAGCGTGGTTCTTGTCCTTCTTCCCGCTTTTTAGGTTCAGATTCTTTATCACCTGACCTTGGAGACTGGTTGGGTTGTTTTTCTGATGCTGCTGGTATGGATGTTTTCTGAGGCTGAGGATAGGTTACTAATTCTTGCTTGGCCTCTGTCACTAGAGGAACAGAAACAGAAAGAGAATCTCCAGCAGGTTTCATCCAAAAAACACTACTGCTGTGATTCCTCCTTACCTGCCACCAAATACTCATATTGGAACGCTTTTAACAGTCTTAGAAATACCTATAAAAAAGCCCTCTAACAGATTTTAAACAAGGCTAATGAGTCCGCATATGTTATACTTCAAAGAAACCACTCAATTATTGAAAAAATTTCATCTTATGAGTTCTCTATTACTTTCCAAACATTTAAATATAAGAAATCCTTCATGAGACTCCAGCCTGAATACTAAAACCAATGATAAGAATACATTTGGCAACAAAATTACCAAAGATATGATTATTGCCAGAAATTTGGTAGAAACATATTTTCCAAATGTTTATGTCTAGGAGCCTTGCTTCTTCCAGTGTTATGATACTATGACAGCTGCTTCAAATTCTCCAAGACCATGGGTGGGCCCCCTCTTCTCTAGGAAGTTAATAGACCTACCTGAATATGGTTCATTCACATGCAAATAATTATAATGAGCAAATGTCCTTCAAAATATAACTGATTCACTTCAAATCTCTTTCTATAGCAGGACAATTAGTCCAATTAACTAGGAGCATAGTTTTGCAATTAATTCAGTCTTGGAGGGTTCACAGAAAGTCATGTGGCTCAAAAAAAGACATTCTATAGGAGCAATATAATATAGACTGCTTAATACCAGTGACAGGCAATTAGCGAATACCTGCTTTACACGTTTCCAGGTTAAAGTCGTCTCAGCCCTCTTGGTGGTATGATACCCAAGGATTTTTATAAACCATCCTTTCATTTGTTAGAATATATGGAGAAAGAAATCTTTCTTGAGGGAAAAAACACAATTTTGCCTAATCTGAAGTAATACAAGTTTAAAAATCTCAGTTATTTACTCACCTTCTCAGAGGTTGGTTTGGTCTCTACAGCATGTAGGGCTTTCCTTAGAAGATTTTCAGAACAGCTGATTCACAGTCCTCACTAGGGAGCAAACTCTCCACTACAGCTTAAAATCCCAGCTAAGAAACTCTTTGAGGCATTTAAGTTCTAAACTTGGAACCAACAGGTCCTTCAGAAGGCTACCTGGATCCATACACTGAACTGTATTTTATGGTCACGCCCTAGCTCTCCTGAAGGGGTAATATCAGAAACAGGCACATAACAGTCACCACTCTAGGACTGTTGTTACAGATGCCCTTGACAGACTCCTGGAGGTTGTCTAACTAAAGGTTCTCTGCAGAGATTTACTTTAAAGTTCAGGGACTGAGAAGCTATTAGGTTTATCCTTCTATAAAAACAACATATACTCTCAATCCTATTTTCTCTTGTTCATATTTTTACTGTTATCTTAACAAATATTTTTCTGTTGAAGATTCTGAAATGTTTAGGTAGAGTGTAAATAAGAACAGCATTTCGATAAAAATGATTCGCAATAACTTCAAAGCAGTGGGGGTAAGGGTCACATGGACTAACGCTGCGTGGACTCTTTCTCAACTTAACATCCTTAACTGTACTGTAAACAGCACTACTACTGACCTCTAGTCAGCTGCTCACTTAGCCCCCTCAGTGTGAGGATCCTGCAAACCCAGCTCTTTCCCCTGGAGGAACTCTGACCTCCAGTACCATTCAGAAACAGGTCACATGAGGGCAGAGATCACAATGCACTTTGAAGAGCTTTACAGATCAACTTGTATTTAGGGATGACCACTCTTTAAAGTCAAAGAGAACATGAAGTTTGTTTTGCTCAGTACACAAAACAGAAGCCACCACCACCACCTCTGCCACCACTCACCTTCCCTTGGGCACTTGCAGAGTGAACATGAAGATCGGTACCCAGCTACGCTGGCCTTACACTGCATGGGAAAGGGAAAGACTTTAAATTTGACCCAAGGCATTTTTAAAAATCTTATGTATATTGAACACAACAGTAACTGCCAAACATGAAAGAAATAAACCATATCCCAGGTCACCATAAAGCCTAACAAATCTGACGTCCCCCCCATTCACCAGAGCAGGCAGACAGAATCTGGTGAGCTGCTGTTTGAGAGCTGTGTTCCAACAGGGCACCTAGCTCTGGAGCAGTCCCAAATGCTTTTGCCCAGAACAAAGACTTCTATAGGAAATAAATTTAACTAAGAAAATTGGACTGTTAGGGACGCCTGGGTGGCTCAGTCGGTTAAGCATCCGACTCTTGGTTTCGGCTCAGGTCCTGATCTCACACAGTTCATGAGTTCGAGCACCGCATCAGGCTCTGTGCTGACAGCATGGAACCTGCTTGGGATTTCTCTATCCCTCTCTGTCTCTGCCCATCCTCAGCTTCCTCTCTGTCAAAAAACTAAATAAATAAACATTAAGACAATTTTTAAAAATTAAAAAAAAAAAAAAAAAAAAGAAAAGAAAACTGGTTGTTAAATGGTTTATAGGATACTACTGCCTCAAAGCCATTGCCATTCACAGTCTGCATCCAACATTTCATTCTGAACTGCTTATGACAGCCCCAACCAGGCTTGGCTGGAACTGAGAATTCATTTATCAATTCCCCTTAGTCAAACACTGATTTTAAAAAGGGGCAACAAAACAGGAGGAACGTACTGAAGCAATGTGAATGTAGTTCTTCTTGTCTGAACCTATGAATAAAAAGTTAAGCACATTGCCCAACCCCAAAGACCCTGAACTTTTGCCAATGAGCTTCTAAGTAGTATGAGGACAGAGAGTTGACTGGCAGGAAACCAAAGAGCAGGAACCATGAAGAAAATGCTGCTATTTGAGCAGGGCCTTGTAGGGCAAGTAAGGAATGCCAGATGGAGGAGAGAACAATAATCACAGAAGCAGAAACTAGTGAGTAAACAGCACACACCAGGTACCAGGGCTGTTTCACACATTGTCACTTAAATGATTTGGACAACTATTATCTCCTCATTTTGTAGAAGATGAAACAGCCTTGGAGAGGGTAAGTAACTCGAGTAAAGTCATTATAATTGATTATTTTGTTGTTCCCGTCTCTGTGTCAGAGCCCCTGTCTACTGTCAAGTGACTGTGGTACCTCTCTGCAACATGATTGCCCTCCCCTCTCTATTGTCACCTTTGGCCAACAGTGTGAGTGGGCCTGGCAGAAGCTCTAAGAGTCATCGCTTTGTGAGAACGAGCCTCTCATTCTCTCCCTCAGCCACGGGGAGAGCAATACCACATTGGGACTGTTCCATCCACCTGCATCCCAGAAAGTGAGGCTGTGGAGAACTGAAATAATGACCCATAGCTCCAAACATGTAATTCAAAGTAAGAATATGTGGGGCGCCTGGGTGGCTCAGTCAGTTAAGCGTCTGACTTCAGCTCAGATCATGATCTCGCAGTTGATGAGTTCGAGCCCCACATTGGGCTCTGTGCGGACAGCTCAGAGCCTGGAGCCTGTTTCAGATTCTGTGTCTCTGTCTCTGCCTCTCTCCGTCTCTCTCAAAAATAAAACAAACATTAAAAAAATTTAAAAAAGAATATGTATATCAATTTAAGTCACTAGGATTTGGAGGCTGCTTGTTATTACAGAAGAGATGTCAGTGGTAGGTCAGAAGCCTAACCTTGGTTGTTTTTGTCCACCTTCCCACCCACCCCCCCAGTCACCTTGGTTTTTTTAAGTACCATAACCTTCACCTGTTTCACATGTCCAGTAATTTCCAGTATATGTGGGAGTGCAACCATCACTACAGTCTAACTTTAGAATGTCTTCATTGGCCCCATACTCACCAGTCCCATGGAATAGTACAATATAATGTCTTTTGTGTCTGGCATAGTGTTTCCAAAGTTCATCAATGTTGTAACATGTTTCAGTACTTCATTCAATTGCCAAATAGCATTCCACTATATGGCTGTACCACATGTTGTCTGTCTATCCATTCATCAGTTATGGACATTCAGTTGTTTCCACTCCTGGGCCATTATAAATTATACTGCTATAAATATTGTTTTTAGTTAAAAAAAAATTTTTTTTAACGTTTTATTTTTGAGACAGAGAGAGACAGAGCATGAAAGGGGGAGGGGCAGAGAGAGAGGGAGACACAGAATCAGAAGCAGGCTCCAGGCTCTGAGCCATCAGCCCAGAGCCCGACGCAGGGCTCGAACTCACGGACCGTGAGATCGTGACCTGAGCTGAAGTCGGACGCTTAACCGACTGAACCACCCAGGCGCCCCTAAATATTGTTTTTAAAGTTGGTGCACTCCACATAAGGACAAAGGTCACATATGCAAGGTTGATCCCTCAACCCTTCCAAAACAGCACAGAAATTACAAAGTACTCCTGAAACAGCTAAGCAAGTGGCTTGTCATCTTAGGGGACAATGTAACCAAGCCACTCTGCTCTTTCAAGCAATAGTTTTGGCAACAGCTATATAATTTTGACATCAGATATCAACATCTGTTTTCTGCTAGTTAACAGAAAATAGAGTTCAAAATTGCCCCTTTAATGCTAGCTTCCTCCAACTCTGATTATAAAAGAAATAATACTTGTGCATTATAGCTGATTAAGAAAGTATAAAAGAGGGAGGAATCACCCATAATCTCAAAATGTAGAGGTAATCACTATTAAAATGTTAAATGTTATCAATATCCTAATGGTCTTTTTTTTTTTTTTTTTTTGCAGAAATGGAAAAGTTTTTCTTTAAATTTATGTGGAATTACAAAAGATCCTGAATAGCCAAAACAATTTTACTTAATTTTTTTAATGTTTATTTATTTGAGACAGAGAGAGGGAGAGAGTGAGAAAAATCATGAGTGGGAGAGGGGCAGAGAGAGGAGATAGAGAATTCCAGCAGGTGCCGCACTGTCAGCGCAGAGCCCGACACAGGGCTCAAATTCACAAACTGTGAGATCATGACCTGAGCTGAAATTAAGAGTTGGCTGCTTAACTGAGCCACCCAGGTGCCCCTAGCCAAAACAATTTTAAGAAAGAATAAAGATCGGGTGCCTGGGTGGCTCAACTGGTTAAGCGTCCAGCTTTGGCCCTGGTCATGATCTCATGGCTCATGAGTTCAAGTGCTACATCGGGCTCTCTGTCAGAGTAGGGTCTGCTTCAGATCTTCTGTCCACCCCGCCTGCTCCACCCCTTCCCTGCTCATGTGCTTTCTCTAACTCTAAAAAAAAAAAGAAAAAAAGGAACAAAGCTGAAGGACATACTTATCAATTCCAAAATTTACTACAGAGCTACAATAATCAAAACAGCATGGTACTAGCATAAGGAAAAAAATATAGATCAAAAGAATAAAATTGAGTGTTGATAGAAATCAACCTATAGACCCCTGTCGATTGATTTCCAACAAGAGTGCAAGACCACTCAATAGGAAAAGAATTGTGATTAAATAAATGCTGCTGGGACGACTGGATACCCACATGCCAAAGAATGAAGCTGCACAGCATGAACAAAAATTAACTCAAAACAGATGAAACATCTAAATATAAAAGCCAAAACTATAAAATTCTCAGAAGAAAACAGGGGTAAATCTTCATCACCTTGGATTTGACAATGGTTTCATGATACCAAAAGACAAACAACAAAAGAAAAAACAGCTGAACTAGACTTTATCACAATTTTTATGCAAAAAACACTATAAGAAAGTGAAAGACAGGGGCGTCTGGGTGGCTCAGTCAGTTGAGCATCCAACTCTTGACTTCAGCTTCCCAGGACACCCATGATCAAGCCACGCATCAGGCTCTGTGCTGAGTGTGGAGCCTGCTTAAGATTCTCTCTCTCCCTCTGTCCCTCTCCCTTGCTCCTGCTTGTCTGCACTCTCTCTCATGAATAAATAAATAAAAAAAATAATAAATAAATAATAAAAAAAATAAAATAGAAAGTCAAAGACAACACACAGGATGGGAGAACATATTTGCAAATCACATATCTGATAAGGGTTTTATATCCAAAATATATAAGTAACTTTCACAACTTAATAACAAAAAGACAACTCATTAAAAATGGGCAAAGGACTTGAATAAACATTTCTCCAAAGAAGATATATAAGTGGCAATAAGCACATAAAAAAGATGCTCAACATCATTAGTCACAGGGAAATGCAAGTTAAAATCATGAGATATTATTTCACACCCACCAGGATGGCTATTTATCAAATAAGGGTTGGGGTGCCTGGCAGGCTCAGTTGGTAGAGTGTCTGACTCTTGATCTTGGGGTTGTGATTTAGAGCCCCACTTTGGGTGTAGAAATTACTTAAAAATAATCTTTTTTTAAAAGGGGGTTAAAAATTACAAATGTTGGCAAGAACTGTGCAGAAATTGGAACTCTCATTTATTGAAGGTGGGCATGTAAAATGGTGCAGATGCCATCTATAGAAAACAGTTTGTTGATTCCTCAAAGAGTTAAAACATAAAAGTAACATATGACCTGACAATTCTTGGGTATACACCCAAAAGAACTGAAAATGTGTGTTCAAGCAAAAACCTGTACATGAATGAATATTCACAGCAGTCTTATTCACAATAGACAAGATGTGGAAACAACCCAAATGTCCATAAACTGATGAATGGATAAACAAAATGTGGTATAGCCAGATAATAATTATTCGGCCTAGAAATGAATGAGGTACTGATCCACAGCATGGATAAACCTTGACAACATGAGTTTGAAGGCAGACACAAAAGACCACATATTATATGATTCCACTTAGATGAAATATCTGGAATAGGCAAATCCACAGAGCTAGAAAGTAGATTAGTGGTTTCCTAGGAAGTGAGGAAAAAGAGAATGAGGAGTGACTGCTAATAGATACAGGGTTTCTTTCTGAAGTTATGGAAAAAGTTCTAGAACTAGATAGTGTTGACGGTTGTACAACATTGTGAATGTACTTAATGCCACCGAATTATATGTTTCAAAATGGTTAAAATGATAAATTTAATGTGTATTTTATCACAATTTTTAAAAAAGTTAAATGTTTTCATAAAATGACACCATAAAGTAGTACATCATGAAATATGATACTTTGGTCGATGACAACCACAGCTATTCAAATTATATTTCACTGAGATTAACAAAATGTCAAACTAAAGTTTTTACTGAATTTTACCAAGTTCTATAATGAACTTTTTAATGAATCCTGGTTCAGGAACTTTGTAACTTTTTAAAAAAATTTATTCATTTTGAGAAAGAGAGAGAGAAAGAGAGAGTGCACATGCACATGAGAGCAGGAGAGAGAGAGAATCCCAAGCCGGCTCTGCACTGTTAGCACAGAGCCCGATGTAGGGCTCCAACTCACAAACCGTGAGATTGTGATCTGAGCCAAAATCAAGAGTTGGCTGCTTAACTGACTGAGGCACCCAGACACCCTGAAAATTTGTAAATTTTTCACAATTATTTTTGAAACTAATCAGCAATGAAAAATGACAAATTTTATTTTCATGCTCATTTACAATCTGGCTAGACTTCTAAGAAGAATATGGCCTAAAATCTTTAAATCTGCCTTTCAAGAAGAATATTAGAGTTTAACAGAGGTATGATGCCACAGTACCTAAAGTTCCATATCCTTGGAAACCTTTTAATATCCAAAAAATATATAACTCCCACAGAACCAGCCTTTCAAAACACTAATTCCCCTGTAACCACCCCCAGGAAGGGTAACCAAGGAGAGGTTTAAGTCAAGGCACTGCTTTCAGTTCATCATCAATAGAAAAGCACGGCATATGTCCCTTGAGAAGGTGCCTCCAACAGGCCAATAGACCCAGAACCCTCTATGGCCACAGACAGCAGCCTGGGAAGCAGGAATGGTGGCTGACCTTGCTCTGACCCTCAGTTCATCTGAACTAAGGAAGAAGAGCTCAGTGCTCAGCAATGCATACTACCAGATAGCACTCCTGGAGACACGGAGGAGCTATGATGCTGGATCTTTACTTCTAAGGAACAGAATTCCAGGCACTTACCCGTTTGCAGTACCAAAAGTCCGGGCCTGATATATACTCAAGGATGACCTCTTTGTCATGGATCATTAGAGTTCCCTGTGAAGACAAAGACAGAAGCCATCAACGTCAACCCTCAGAGAAACAGAGAGACAGGAAGGCACAGACCGCCTTTCCAGTCCCCAAGCTGAAACATTTTACAAAGAGTGGCCTATTCATCAACAAAAGGAAATGGCTGTTTTAAACCACAGACTTGGGGCAGTGTGGCAGAGCAAGCTTAAGCTTAAGCTTAAGGAAAGGGCGTGGCAGAAGGTGATATCAGTCTTCGGCCTTGGCTCCTGTGGGTCAGGGTGCTGTCCTTGGGCAGGATAGGCCCAGTCTACTTCTCCAGAGGTCACATAGTGCACTTTCACATGAGTCCCAGCAAGTCTCCCCCACCTGGCTTGGCGCTAGCACACTATCAAGAAGCAAACTCTTCCTTCTGCAGCACAGAGGCACAGGAGCCCTCTCAATTGTCTTCTTTTCCATGGCTAACTCAAAAATCTCCTTGGGAGAGGTAGGTAGGGCTCTTAACTTTGGTGCCTGAAAACTTTCTTTGGAACACTGGCCGCATGGCAAAAGCACCAGGAGAAGAGGCACAACCCCAATGACAGGCAGAAAGGAGAAAGGTGAAAGCTTCACGGCAGGTCACATCCTTATGGCAGGAACCTGAATGGCTGGTGGTGGCAGCAGAGGTGTTGGCGGCAGTGGTGGCAGCAGCATCACTCTGGCTTGGAGCCTATGGAGTGAGCTAGCCATGAGATCTGAGGAGCAACCATTGGCAAATAAGCACTCTGGGGAAGTCTGGCACAGGAACAGGTGGGGAAAGGGGATCAGTAAGCCTGCAGTTAACAGAGTTCCTTTGCCTCTGCATTTTAGAAAAGTCACAAATTCTATTTCATATTAAGAAAAAGTTAAGTTTTAATAAACACTAGCCAGCAGACACGTGTTAGAGTAGAGGAAAAAAATCTCTGCCTACTGACAAGAGACCCTCACCCACACTGGTAAGTGAACTAACCGAGAATGCGACTCTGGAACTAGCCCCTGCGCTGTGTTCATTCTCCGCCCTCTAGGGTCCTCTGTGTCTCCTCAGACAGGGCTCTGAGTTCTACAAGGCATTTCTTTGCAATTGGACCTCAGTTTCTTGCTTGAATCCATACATCTGTCAAATAATGCTTTACCTCTCTGCTTTTCACACCAAAAGAGTCAAGAGAAATACATAGAATAAAATTATTGTCTTGTCAAAACCAAAGGAAATCTGCCCACCTACCTAGGTCCTAGAATCTGGTCTCTGAGAAATTGTTTCTTGGCTCGTTCTCAAGGTTAAAGGATGATGGCAATAAAAATTTGCTAACGTTTATTAGGCATTTACTCAGAGCCAGGAACTGTTAAGTATGTTATTTTATTTAATCCCCTAAATGATCCCATAAAATAACATTATCTCCACTTTACAGATGAGGAAACATGCTCAGAGTCAAGGTCATCCAGATGGTGAAAGGTAGAGCCAGATTCACATGTGGGGCTGTAGATAAGGGACCTCCTGCAGCATTCATCAACTCTTGTTCTGTATTAGGCACAAGCAATCTGCTCTCAGAAACCAATCCAGGAAAGAGCAAAACTCTGCAGGCACAGAGGGTCAGGGAACTATCACTCTGCCAAGCTCTACCCATACAGGGGGTTGGTCAAGATGGTACCCTTCCACCCAGAGGCAGTGTATCACATCATTTAAGAATATGGACTCTGGATCAGGTTCCCTAAATCTGAATCCTGCCTCTACCTCATGACCTTTAACAAGGACCTTAATTTCCATGTTCTTTAGTTTCCTCATTTGTAAAGTAGTGATAACAGTACCTATTTCATAAGGTGGTTATGAAGATTAAGTAAATTAATACATGTAAAGAGCTTAGAATGGACTACAGTGAGGGCTCAATAAATGTATTTCAACTCCTAAGTGCTAAAAAAGGACTAGAATCAGCAGGTGAGACTAGACAAGGTCAAAATGCCACTCGCTTCACCTCATTTGCTTGACAGGTTAATATAATATTTCACAACCCATTTCAATCTACTAAAAGACTAAAGCTTTCACAGGAAATGGTCACCACACATCAGAACCTATATCTTCATGATAGCACTTAATGTTAGTTGTCAATTGCTGGGCCAGATCTTAGTGTCCAGGCTAAATCCTGCTGGCCTTTTATTATCGTACCAAGTGAAGTACTTGGTATAGAAAAGGAACTTAAGCACTTGGGGAATGAACAAAAGACTAAATGGATCCAACCATCCCTGGAAGACTGAAGTGCTTAGCACACAGTGGCTCCGGAGGGAGGTACTGCTGTCGTAGTGTGCATCTGTACACCCAATCCACAAAATGTGTGGGTTGCCATTCGAAGAGTGAACGGTGCTGCAGAACAAGGCACTACTGTGAATACAGTCAATTGCAAATTTTGATTTTACCACTTGAGGCATCAGTAGATTCAGGAATTTCTAAGGCAAAGAGCCTTTATACTTCCAGGGTAACAAACATGTGACTCCAGGAATCACGGATGACTTTCTGTCCAGGGTGGGAAACTCCTCCTGCCAGGAGCACTATTAGCATATCAACTTTAGGAAGACTGCCTTCACCTCATGTGTTACAAAGGCAATGATTCCCAATTCCTCAGAGTCCTCTACAGCTAGGACGACTCTTTCTTTTCAACCTGCACACGGCAAGACATAAAGCTGCCAGAGGAGACCACTGCTAAAGAATATGAAATGGTTTTAACATCACTATTGAAGAACAGCCAATTGTTTTAATAAGAATAAACAGACACAGAAATCATGTGAATGAGAACAATCAGGTTTATCTAGGATTGATTCCCCAGCTGCTATCACACTTAGTCTGCCCAAATATACCAAGCACAGGTGTGATATACACTATACCCCTCCCTATCCTGTGGCCAGGCCCTTTCTTCAGACTGCGTACAAATCTGCCAGTGTCTCCTAAGGAAGCAAACTGTGGGGAGTTGAGTTAGTAAAAATTTAGATAAATATTAATAAGTAAAAAATAATAAGTCATTAAAAATGATTTCATCACTTTTTGGTTGTCGACTTTTAATTGTCTATCATCTACCATCTTCACACATTAGGGCTTTTATTCATCATTTGAATTACTGAGTTTTAATTATTAAGCTACTAAGGCAAAGGTACCATGAAGACCACGAGTCTAACTAACCACGTCTGGCTCCCAAAGAAGAGGAAATGTCAAATTTTACATTTGAAAGTAAAACCAAAGACACCTCCTTTCTCAGTAGTGTTAGACTGGGCTTAAATTAGATTAAAACCTGCTAAAATTCTCTAAGACCAAAGCCCTCACTTGACAAAGTCATCTAGAGATGTTCTTAACTATAATCTCAAGGGGTTTTAACGTGAAGCTGCAGGAAGCTAGAGACAACTGCACTCCTGGAGAGTAAACCAAGTCCTTATTCTCCACCTCGGGGACACTAGACAAGAGCACACTCTGGGTCTGAGGGCTGCTGAACTCAACACAATCATCTCCATTTCCTTTTTCAGCTGCTGCTCCCAGAGACTTCATTCATAACTTCATTTTGTGACTGTCAACCTGTGGAAAGGACTTGGGTCAGAGAATTAAATAAGAATCTACCACATGGTTCACCTGGCTTATAACCAAGCCCCAAGAATTCTTAAGGTACTGGGGAGGTACAAGAGCACATGGGAAGGGGAAGAACATTTCTGGCCAGCAGCTCGGCATGTGTGTTGAAGATCTCCAACACAAGTGCAGTCCCAGTCACACTGTACTGACAGCATGGCGGCTGTGCAGGAGAACTGGTATCCCATTAAAGCGTGGAGTGAGACAGGATCAAAAGGCAGGGAGAAAGTATGTGAGCCTTGTGTACAACTCACACTGAAACATCAGCAATCCCTCCTCGTAGATTTGTGCTTCTTCCAAACACAGGATGAGAAAATCAGGTTACTGGTGGCTGAGAACTGGTACTGTTTATCAGAGATAGTAATCTTTATTCACAAGGCAATTACAGTTTACAAAGGCATTCTTCATAAATGTCACCTTGTTCAATCCTCACAAGTAGGGCATATATAGAATTTATTTCCACATGGGAAAGAATGGCTGGGATACATGGAACAGCTTGCCCAAGGTTACAGAGCTAGTTAGCAACACATATAGAACCAAAAGTCGGGTTTTCTTTTTGCCATACTGTTTTTCTTTGTTTTTAAGCTTCCAGGGAGTCAGCCATCTTATAATAGTTGACACATGAAAGGTGGCTTCTGATGAAAAGATGCATAAAGTCTAAAGAAATTTGCAGGCAATGGCCCCGTAGGGACTTTTTAGAGAGACTGTCGTAAAGACCCTGCTTCCTGACTGTGTTGCCAACCCCCCCCCGCCAAATGGCCTGCTCAAGTGGTCTTTACGTTCTTAAAGCACTACAATTACTTTAGGCACAAGCCTGAGACAAAGACAGTTGGTAGTAAGTAGCTGCTACCAGCAGTTTCAACCACCTAGCAATCAAATGGTCCCACAGAAAGAATACAGCAAGAGGAACAAAACGGTTTAAAAACAGATGTATGTCATTCCCCTTAGTATAAAAGTGTAGTTTTTATAGAAATCTTTTGCAAAACAGACAGGATCAATTTTTCTAGTGCAAGGATATGCTCTAGTTCAAACATTTTATAAAACTTAGTATTTCCAAAGGCCAAAACCAAAATGAGACAGAAGGAGGAAAGGGAGGAAGGAGGTAAGTAGAGGTAGAAATTCAAAGAAGAAATGCTCTGTGACAACTCTGTAGTTCTGTCCAGTGATCTCCATACCCTCTTTAGACTGGCTTTTCAAAGAACAGGGTCTAAGTGCCCCACTGAGCAGCCAGGAGATGAGGCCCTGATGGATCTCCACTGGAAACAGAATCCCACTTCAGGGTCCAATTTAAAGTTGAGGGACAAGATTGGGGTGCCTGGCTGGCTCAGTAAGTAGGGCATGTGACTCTTGATCTCAGGGGCGTTAGTCTGAAGCCCACATTGTGTGCAGAGATTATTTAAACAAAAATAAAATCTTTAAAAATTAAAAGTTTTTCTAAAAAGTTGAGGGGCAAGAAGACATTGCAGTCTCAGCTGCTACTTCATCTTGATATCTTTTCTTGTCTAGATGTGAGCACAATTTTTTTTCTAAAACGGTTCCTAAAATATACATTACCAGACCAGTTTATCATTTCCTAAGAGGACACAACCAGCATCTTGCTAAAACCTTATTTGTGCTCTCTGAAGCAATATGGCTGGCCTGTGTTTCACTCAGCCCAATCCACCAGGCTCAGCAAAGTCAGGGTCTCAAGACGAACTCTGTACCAGGAATACAATACACTCTCGACCAGGCCCTGACATAGAGCAACTTGATTATTGCAAAAGTATCTGGTGCTAAAAACATATTCCACCCCCTTCATCACCATTCCCTGATAGTCTTTGGTGCATTTTTTTTTTTTTTTTTAAATAAAGAGAGAGAGAGAGAGAGAGAGAGAGCATGGGTGGGGAACAGGGGCATGGGGCGGGGGGAGAGGGAGACAGAGAAAGAGAGAGAGAGAGAGAGAGAGAGAGAGAGAGAGAGAGAGAGAGAGAGAATTTCAAGCAGGCTCCATGCTCCACAAGGAGCCCGACACGGGGCTCGATCCCATGACCCTTGGATCATGACCCGAGCCGAAATCAAGAATCAGGCTGGGCCACCCAGGCACCCCCCAGTCTTTGGTGTATTTTTAAGATCCCAGTTCTTCTAGAAAACGCCTCTTGTAATTATGAAAGAAAACCAGTAATCTACAGTCTTGGAGGTAATTCAACAACTTAGCTCCTCAGAAGACTTAAGGAAGACTTGCTTACCAAGGGATCCACAAAACTCTCCTATCCTAAGAGTCATCTGGGTCAAAAACAAAGATGCAAAATAAAAACAAATACATGAGTAAGCAAATAAGTAAATAATCAAAACAGCCAAAAGTCTTTTCTTTCCTTGGGAGAAGGTGAGGCTCCTGGCAGAGGCTGAGACCAGGTAGATGGATGGGGCACTCAGCAAACTCCTTCACCACAAACATATTGCTCTAAAGAAATTATTACTAGATCCAGCAACTGGTACTTACAATAACTGAATAATTGTGAACCACTAAACTGCAAACATTTTTGAAAATTTCATTTTGTTAGAATTGTGTATGTTTTAAAGTAATTATTTCATTCAATGTTGATAAGGACCTCAGTCTAGTTAAACAATTTCCCTGGTTAATCAATAACTTATTTCCAAAAAATTCTTAATGGAAGTAGAAGATCACATTGGAACAGATCTTATTGATAATCCTCAGAATTCCCTTCAGAATTCAGGTTTCTATAACCTCCACTTTTTTTTCTCACTTGGTTTCAATTGCATTGTGATGAAATCAAAGTACTCATAAAGTAGAACAGATACAGAAACAAGATACAGATTGTTCCTTCCTAACGATTTTCTCAATTAACCCTAAAAAAATTGTGAGGTATGCAGAGCAGAGGTTTTAGTCCCAAATAAAAGAGGGGCTCTCTGCCTACTGCAGTTAGGGACATTTTCTCCCCACACTGCTGAATAACAGAACACTATATATATAAACACTCTTTCATATCCTGAGATGACTATTGCTCTAGCTCCCCCTGCTCATTTCTCTGCAAAAAGTGGACCCTAAATTAAACATATAGTTATGCTTCAATGTCTAGGGCTCTAAATCAAGTCACTGTAGGGGAAGTAAAAGGGAGTTTCTAAAATCATTGTGGTAAATGTAAAGTTTCTTATTTTGTTTATTGAGTAACATAATCAAAACATTTCTCATTTCTTTTTCTGTATGCAGAGCTCATGCTGGGAGGTGGGAGGAAAAGCCAAGAGAGGCCCACAAGTCTTAAGACACTGCAGATCACACCCTGAGGCGACCACGAAGGCTACAGTGTTCCCCAGGTATCCCCCAAAGAGCCAGCAGCTCTTCTTCCGGCCTCCCATTGAAAACATTATTTCTACTGCTACCTCCCACCCAAGAACCTTAGCTTCTTGAAGACTGTCTCTATTAGTCTCTTTGCTTTCAGTGTCCTTGCTCAGACATTTCAGAAAGCCCTGCTGACATACTTTCTGCAGAAACAATGTCCTGAAAAGATGAATAAAATACAGTGCCAGACTTGTGAATACACAATGTTCAATTGCCACTTTAGGTCGGTAAACACCCACCATTCTTTTTTTCTTAGGCAAAAAGCTACAGATCCAAGGTACAGAATCAGGCTGGCTCAGCTGGAATAATATGCGACTCCTGATCTTGGGGCTGTGAGTTTGAGCCAGACCCATGTTGGGTATAGAGATTACTAAAGAAAACAACAACAACAACAACAACAACAAACAAACAATTAAAAAAAAAAAAGGGGGCGCCTGGGTGGCGCAGTCGGTTAAGCGGCTGACTTCAGCCAGGTCACGATCTCGCGGTCCGGGAGTTCGAGCCCCGCGTTGGGCTCTGGGCTGACGGCTCAGAGCCTGGAGCCTGTTTCTGATTCTGTGTCTCCCTCTCTCTCTGCCCCTCCCCCGTTCATGCTCTGTCTCTCTCTGTCCCAAAAATAAAAAAATAAACGTTGGAAAAAAAAAAAAAAAAGCGCTACAGACCCAATGCCACTCTTGACAGCTGCTATAAGACTAAGAATGGAAGCTCTGAGTCAGAAAAGGTCCAACGGGACAAATGATTAAGTGCCTAATCCTTTTCGGTCTACTCATTCTCACTTGCAAATAACAGAGTTATCAAACTTCAGTTCGTAATAAAAACGAGGGGTGGCTTTTCACATGTAAGGCAAGCTCAAGTCAAATTAGACCACTGAGTTTGGGGCGCCTGGGTGGCTCAGTCGGTTAAGCGTCCGACTTCGGCTCAGGTCACGATCTCATAGCTTGTGAGTTCGAGCCCCGCGTCTGTGCTGGCAGCCCAGAGCCTGGAGCCTGCTTCAGATTTTGTGTCTCCCTCTCTCTCTGGCCCTCCCCCGTTCATGCTCTGTCTCTCTCTGTCTCAAAAATAAATAAACATAAAAAACAACAACAACAACAACAAGTTAGACCACTGAGGAAGCAACATTTACTGAGCTATATAATAGCTGCTACTGCAGCAGGTACACACTGAGAATGAGGGAATGATCTCTGCACAGGGCAGAAATCTCAGGTAATCTATGAATTTGAGAGAACACAAACCCAAGAGGTCTCTAACAATGTCTCAGCTAGAGTTGCTGCCAAGTGCTACAAAGGCAGAGCCCTCAGCAATCAAGAAACTCTCCCTGATCAGACTTGTATGCTCTGAGAATCTAATACAGCCTTAACCCTTGAATACCTTTAAACACCCTCAGAGCGAAGATATACTATCCAGTGTATTAAAAGGCATCCTGGGGAGCTTGGGTGGCTCAGTCGGTTAAGCGTCCAACTCTGTACTGATAGTTCAGAGCCTGAAGCCTTCTTCAGATTCTGTGTCTTCCTCTGTCTCTGCCCCTTTCCCACTCATGCACTGTCTCTCTCTCAAGAATAAATAAACATTAAAAAAATAAATAAATAAAAGGCATCCTTTATACCTGTTTAAAGGAGATCAAAATTGGGGTGCCTGGGTGGCTCAGTAGGTTGGGCTTCTGACTCTTGGTTTTGGCTCAGGTCATGATCTCATGGGTGTGGGAAAGAACCTCACATACGGCTCTGAGTTGAATATGAAGCCTGCTTGGGATTCTCTCTCTTCCTCTCTTTCTGGTCCTCTCACGCTTACATGCTCTCTCTCTCTCAAAATAAACATTTAAAAATAAATAAAGGTTGTCAAAATTAACCAAGTGATCATATAATTGAAAATTTCTCTTTTTTATAAGAAAAACTGGGAAGAGGGGCCCCTGGGTGGTTCAGCTGGTTAAGTGTCTGACTCTTGATTTCAACTCAGGTCAGTTGTGAGACTGAGCCCCATGTCAGACTCTGCGCTGAACATGGAGCCTGCTTGGGATTCTCTCTCAATCTCTCCGTCCCTCCCCTGCTTGCAAGCATGCTTTCTCTCTCAAAAGAAATAAACATTAAAACAAAAAAAAGCGGGGGGGGGGGGGGGGGGGCGGGGCGGCGCCTGGGCAGCTCAGTCAGTTAAGCGTCTGACTTCAGCTCAGGTCATGATCTCACAGTTCATGAGTTCGAGCCCCATATCGGCTCTGTGCTGACAGCTCAGAGCCTGGAGACTGCTTTGGATTCTGTGTCTCCCTCTCTCTCTGCCCTTCCCCTGCTCGTGCACTCTCTCTCTCAAAAATAAACATTAAAAAAGAAAAAAGAAAAAATAAATAAAAACTGGGAAAGAAATATTTAAAAAGGGCCATCCTTGAGCAGTGTTAGGAGGCCTCTTTAGTCAGGAACCTACTTTAATGTCTTTGTAGGTGGGGAATTATTATTTTTTTTTAATTATTATTTTTTTAACGTTTATTTATTTTTGAGACAGAGACAGAACATAAACAGGGGAGGGGCAGAGAGAGAGGGAGACACAGAATCGGAAGCAGGCTCCAGGCTCCGAGCCATCAGCCCAGAGCCCGACGTAGGGCTCGAAATCACGGACCGCGAGATCATGACCTGAGCTGAAGTCGGACGCTTAACCGACTGAGCCACCCAGGCGCCCCGGGAATTATTATTATTATTATTGTTTTGGGTGGGGTGTATTCTTGTCACGATGAAGCCTTTACCTAGATTAGCCATTCAGCTGAGTTGAAGTTTATTTGAATTAAAGACTGAAATGTTTTAAATAGGTCTCAGTAAAAGATCTTCTTTAGGAAAAGAGAAAAAAAAAACAAAAAACGGAAGCATCTTGAGGTTTCTATTACACACAATAGCCTGCACACCTAGATTTTCTAAGATAGTTCCAACTTCATGTTCTGGCCTGTTGAAAAGTGATGTGTTAAGCAATACAAACCAATCTGAGGTTCAAGAAGATGGTCAACATTATAACACGTGGCTGGCTCCTCTCCAAAAGACTTCAACTCAATGTACTGAGATTATTTCTTCTTGTGGGAAGACTTCTAGAGGTTTGTAGATTTAAAAAATGCCTTTATCCTTTCCCTACCACCTCCTCATCCCCCAAAAACATTAACCAGAATAGGATATGTATTCTTAATCCACAAAAATATTTTCTCACAGCTGACTAGGCATAGTGGTGACTAGACTAGTTCAGTAGTGAACAAAACCTAATGATGCTCTCGTGGAGATTATGTTTTAAAGCACAAAGACAATAAACAAATGGGAAACCATATCTCTATCTGAAATTCTTAGAGGAAAATTACAGAATGGAAAGAGTTCTTCGACACTGTTGGAAGTGAAGACAGACAGAAGGAAATGAGAAAGTTTATGCTCAGAGGTCAACTGTGCTGATGGTTCACCAGGTATAAAGTGCACTGTGAGCAGCACGTATAATAGGCAAAGTTGGATGTGACCCAGAGAGGACTACACTTAAGAAAAGTAAAAAAGCCCAGAAATAAGTTAAGATCAACATATACTCTTCTTCTTGCTAAGAAAGGCCTAGCAGAAATGCTGGTGCTTTCAGAGGCATTCTGCTTCTATCCTCTTTAATCCTGTATATTTATAATAAATCTAAGACTCAGAAGAACTCATGTAGAAAAACTACATCCAAAGCTGCCAAAGGTAAAACATGGTTTTTATCTTGTTTTTCTACTGCAACTTTTCTAGCTTCTGGATCTACCGATCTTACATTCAAACTTTTTTTTCCCCAATATATGAAGTTTATTGTCAAATTGGTTTCCATACAACACTTGTGCTCATCCCAAAAGGTGCCCTCGATACCCATCACCCACCCTCCCCTCCCTCCCACCCCTCAAACTCTTTTTTTTTTAAATTCAAACTTTAGACATTGATTCCAACAATGGTCTATTCCGTAGCATATGCTATAGCTACTAGCTATCGGTCTATGTGGGTTTTTTTTTTTTTTAATTTTTTTTTTCAACGTTTATTTATTTTTGGGACAGAGAGAGACAGAGCATGAACGGGGGAGGGGCAGAGAGAGAGGGAGACACAGAATCGGAAACAGGCTCCAGGCTCTGAGCCATCAGCCCAGAGCCTGACGCGGGGCTCGAACTCACGGACCGCGAGATCGTGACCTGGCTGAAGTCGGATGCTCAACCAACTGCGCCACCCAGGCGCCCCAAGTCTATGTGGGTTTTTAAAAAAATTTTTAAAGATTATTTATTTAGTTTGAGAGAGAGAGAGCGTGAGCTTGAGCAGGGAAGGGGTAGAGATGGAGAGAGAGAATCCCAAGCAGGCTCTGCACTGTCAGCACAGAGCCCAATGTGGGGCTTGAACTTCGCAAATGGTGAGATCATGACCTGAACCAAAACCAAGAGTCAGACACTTAACTGACTGAGCACATAGACTAGGTGCCCCAAGTCTACATGTTTTTTTAAAGAGTACAAGAACAGAGTGGCGCCTGGGTGGCTTAGTTGGTTAAGTGTGTGGCTCAGGTCATGATCTCACGGTTTGTTGAGTTCCAGCCCTGTGTCGGGCTCTGTGCTGACAGCTCAGTACCTGGAGTCTGCTTTGGATTCTGTCTCCCTCTCGCTCTGTCTCCCTCTCAAAGATGAATAAACATTAAAAAAAAAAAGAATACAAGAACAGAAATGTACATTTTAAATTAAATTTATTAAATATATTTTATTATTTAATATATTTTTTATTATTATAAGGATAATTAAGGTTTGGAGAAACAAAATTCTATAACCTGGAAGAATTTGGAATTTGGTTCTTACTCTGGATAATTAAGAGACTTCAAGGAGTCTCCCAATGCCTATTTGCTTCCTTTTCCTTGGAAGCAAACCCTTGATTTTCAACTGAGCACATGGTTACCTGAAATAAAGAAGTCTCCCAGAGCTCCCTTCAGTTAAGTGTGGCCATGACTAAATTCTAATCACCTGGACATGAATAATAGTGTGTGCAAAGTCCAGGCAGTATTCTTAAAGGGGAGGGGGGGGGGGCATGTCCACTTTCATTCCTGCTTCTTTCCTATTGGTTGGCAAGTCAAAGTGGCGGCTAGCACTCAAGCATCCATCTTGAAGCCATCACTTTGGCTTAACAAATCTATGAACAAGATATAAAACAGTCTTCAGAGTTAAAGAATTTCTTCTTGTTCTCAAAAGTGCTCAGTGCAATAAGTATTGTAATAAGTACTTAGTAGATACCTTCTTCTTGCTTATAAGAGTTTCTCATACAGACCGAGGTGCAAAAAACCAATTATTAAGTGATTTTGCACTTTCTTCGGTAGTTTTCAATTAATTTCTATGGCATGTAGATATTTAATAAAAAACTATACTAAAAAGAAAAAAACCATCTTAAAGTGGTCATATGTTGAGGATGGTAGGGCTACATGACTGAAGGAGTCTGGGTCTCTGAGGACCATGAAACCACAGAAGAAAGCCGGGATAGCTTAGACTTCATTTACATTAGAAAGAAAGAAACTCATTTAAGCCAATCTAATCCTAATTGGTACAGATGCTTTTAGAAATTACTGGTGATAGGGTGATAGGGTGCCTGGGTGGCTCAGTTGGTTGAGCATCTGACTCTTGATTTTGGCTCCATCATGATCCCAGGGTTGTGGGATCGAGCCCTGCGTCAGTCTCCATACTGAGCATGGAGCCTACTCAAGACTCATGTTCCCTCCCTTCCTCCCTCTCTCTCTCCCCCACTCCACCCCGTGTCCCCCTCCAGCACTTGTGCGCACATGTGCACGCACACGCACACACACACACGCACATACACACACACACACGGGATAAAAATTTTAAAAATAAAGAAATTACCTGGGATAGACAGAGGTAGGTATTTTGCTCAAAAAACATAAGATTATGAAATAAAGAGAAAGCTGTAGAATAAACTAGTTACGTAGTGGAACAAAACGTGGCAATGGAAAAACCTCACGATTTTTCTGCTATGCTTCAGTCTTATAAGGTTCTGATGTCACCTCACGTTCAATATATCTAAAACACTCATCTTCATCCCTGTCTCCCAAATGCCTTCCTTTTCCACATGCTTTATTTCTGTTTAAGGTACTACCATTCTTCTAACCTGAGTGGCCCTTTGAATCTGCCCTCTTTTTGCCTTTCTGTCCAATATTCAGTATTAACAGACATTAGAGATTCTTTGTGCAAAAGGCCTTTCAAACCTAACTTTTCCCTTACATAGCTGCTGTCAGCCCTTAGTGCAAACCATCACCTCTTCACATTTCAACTGCTGCCCTAGATCCTATGGCCTTCTCTGCAGTTTCTCCCGTCTAGTCAAGACCATATACTACCCAAGAAGAGTTTCCCTATAGCGTAATCTTGATTTTGTTGCATTTTTGTGGCTCTCCCATGTCTTCAAATTAAAGATTAAATGCAAGGCTCTTGATAACCTACCTTGCACTTTCTAAGTTGTTTCTTTCATTACTCCCCAGAGTATGAGGACAAGAATCAGACAGGAGATTGGAAGCTGTAACAAACAAGATGTGGCTACCTCTGGCAAAAACAGAAACAGCATATTACTATCTGCTATCAAAGATTATAGGGCAGAAAGCTAATAGAAGTACCAGAATCTGGCAAGTCAAGAGGCTGCTCATGTTGGAAGGACAAGAGCCTTCTACATTATGCAGGAACTAAAAAGATTGCTAAGAGCTTATAAAGAAGGAATATGGAGTCAGAAACTATTGAAAATTTATTAATCCAGTTAACAAATATTTATTTAACACATCATATGTTGCCAGGTATAGCTCCAAACCGTTTGGGTAGTGAAGGAAAAAGAAGGTGAAAAAAAGAAAAGAAACGGTCCCTGCCCTCACGAACCTTTCAATCTAGAGATGTCCAATTATATCTGGTGGCATTTGCTTTATTGTACATAGATCTTTGCCAGTCATTATCTGGGTACTTTGTCTGGTTTAGCGGTTTACTTCTTTATTCCATATTTCTCAGGGGTCTGGTACTATCTTTAAAATACCTAAGCAAATGCCTGACAATGGAGAGCCTCTTCATTTAAGCACTTAGAAGAGCCACAGAAGCATTCTTCTAGCCAAGGTGGCCAATATAATGTTCCCTGATCTTAAAGAGATCTCCTGACCCTGGAACCTTGATAGGAACAAACAGAAATATGTCTCTGAGTTGGCGCTCCTCCAGATTGTAGGGAGCCAAACATATCCTGTATTGGTGTAGATTCACATTACCCAAGAATCAAGTCAAAGAAAAAAGAGACCTTTACCCTATAACTTTAAAATAAATACCTCAGGAGCTAGACAACATAAGCATTATTAGATACATAGGCAGAAACAATAAATGTGCAATTTAATAGTTGCAGGAGAATCTATAAGGAATGGAAAGAAGAAAATTAGCTCTTAAAGTGTCAACTGCAAATCCTGGATATGCTTAAAACCTAAATAACAAAGACAGACCCACATCCAAGGCAGCAAGTACCGAGACATCCAGTAACAAACAAACAAACAAACAAACAAACAAAACAGCCCAAAGGAGAATTCAAAATGACAATATGAATGTACATAATAAAAATGAAACCTGGCCCTTGGAACTGTGAGTGTTCCATGTTTTCAATACTACACCACTCTAATACAGGATCTAATGAGCTACTCATTTGGAGAAAGCTCCTGAAAAAAACAAACAAAAGCTTTAGCATTTCTAGTCCTAGATACATATACAAGAGACTTGAAAAACCCATGCCCAGACAAAAGCGTGTACATGAATGTTCATAGTAGCATTTTATATATATGTATATATATGTGTGTGTGTATATATACATATACATATACATATACATATACATATACATATACATATACATATCCCAAAGTGGAAATAACCTAATGTCCATCAATGAATTAACAGATAAAGAAAATGTGTTATATCCATACAATGGAATATACTCAACCATAAAAAGAGATGAGGTACTAATTCATACAGCAAAATGGATGAACTTTGAAAACATGATGCTAAGTGAAAGAAGACAGTCAAAAAAGTGTATGATCCCACCTATATGAAACATCTTGAGTAGGCAAATGTATAGAGACAGAAAGTAGACTCATGGACATTTACATCATGGGTAGGGGAGAGTGGAAAGAAATGGAAAGTGACTGATAATGGGTACAGGGTTTCTTTTTGAAATAAATAAAAATGTTCAGAAATTACATAGTGGTTACGGTTGCATAACCTTGTGAATGTACTAAAAACTCCTAAGTAGTATACTTTAAAAGGGCTAATTTTATAGTATGTAGATTAAACCTCAATTAAAAAACAAACAAAAAAAGCATTCAGGGCCACAAGACTATTGCCAGAACAAAGCCATTCAGTTATTTCGTTCCTCTCTCTCTGCCATACCCTGGCCCACTTAACCTGCCCCCACCCCACAGCCTCTCAGGGAGCATCTGCCTCCAGCTAGCCTCCTCTAACCATGCACATCACTGACACACGTATCCTCCTTACTTGCCCCTATTTTTGCCCAAAGCTCTGGTTCCTAATAACCACATAACTGAAAATTAGAGAAAACTAGAAAGGAACACTTATTTTTCCAACAAACAGACGGCCAAAAAGCAATCTGACTGACCTTGAATGAATGAACTTTCAGGGATATGAATGAAATAGACAAACATCCACTTACACTTAATTTCTTAACTTAGTTTTATACATTTAAATTATAAAATATAAGTCATAATTATGACTATACCCCCAATACCTACACAATGGCAGACATATAAACATAGTGGGGGATCAATAGCTACTGAATGATTATATCTAGGCAGCAATCAATGGAAGTTTATTACTATTATTTTTAATGTTTACTTATTATTTTGAGAGAGGGAGATAGAGTGCAAGCAGGGGACGGGCAGAGAGAGAGGGAGACACAGAATCTGAAGCAAGCTCCAGGCTTTGAGCTGTCAGCACAGAACCCGATGCAGTGCTCGAACCTACGAACCATGAGATCATGACCTGAGCTTAAGTCGGACACTTAACTGACTGAGATACCCAGGTGCCCCAATCAATGAAAATTTAAACTACTGGGTTACGGATTGGAGATAACACACAAAATCTAGCAAGTCTACTCACGGGTTTATATTAAGAGAAATGAGTATACCTATTCACCAAGAGAATTAATTTTGAAATAATAACGCCTCCAACCTTACATGTCCTTTAACAGAAGTAATGAATAAACTGTAATATACTTTCTCCCTCTCTCTTTTTTTTTTAAGTAGGCTTCATGCCCAGCAAAGAGCCCAACATGGGGCTTGAACTAATGACCCTAAGATCAAGACCTGAGATGAGATCAAGAGATGGATGCTTAAATGACTGAGCCACCCAGGGGTCCTGTGATATACTCTTACACTGTAAGTCTGTATAACAATAAAAATGAACCCAGCTATACAGAAGATGAATTTAAAAATAATACTAAACAAAAAAGTCAGGTAGAAGAATAGATCCTGTGTGATTCCATATACGTAAGGCTCAAAACCAAGTAAAAGGACTCTTCAGTATTATAACTTACAACGGCGACTACCTCTGGTAGGGGTAGAAAGGAAAACAGCCAGGAGAGGCAGGAGGGACTTCTACATATAACACAACATTTTGTTTATTAACCTGGGCGGTAGTAACAGATGTTATGGATAGAATGTTTGTGAACCACCCTCCCCCACCGTTTCAATTTATATACTGAAGTCCTAACCCCCTATCTGATGGTATCTGGAAGTGGCACCTTTGGGAGGTAATTGGGTCATGAAGGTGGAGTCTTCATGAATGGAATTATTACTCTAAGAGATAAGAGACAGAGATCATCTTTCTCTACCATGTGAGGATACACCAAGAAGACATCCATCTGCAAGCCAGGAAGAGGGCCTTCACAGGGAAATGAATTGGCTGGCACCTTGATCTTGGACTTTTCAGCCTCCAGAACAACGAAAAACAAATTTCTACTGTATAAACCACCACGTCTATGGTTATTTTGTAACAGCAGCCCAAACTGAAACAATAGGTATATACAATTTGTGATTATTCACTGAACAGTAATGCTTATGATCTATGTTCTTTTCTGTATGTATGTAATACAGAAAGAGAGAGAGACAAAGAAAGAAAAGGAATAATGATTTCAAGACATTGGCCTTTCCATGTGTACCCTTCTATTTTATTCAAGCTCCTTATATGCTGCAGTTCCCTCACTGATAGTGCCATTTTAGGTCATCTAGCAATTTCCTAGAGCACATCATTTTTAAATTTATTTATTTATTTTTGAGACAGAGAGAGAGAGAGAGAGAGAGAGAGAGAGAGAGAGAGAGAGAGAAAATATGAATAAATCTTAAGCAGGCTCCATGGCTAGTGCAGAACTCGAAACAGGGTTTGATCTCATAACCGTGAGATCATGACCTGAGCTGAAATCAGAAGTCAGACACAACCCACTGAGCCACTTAGGGGCCACTAGAGCACATCATTTTAATTGCCATCGAACATGCTTAAGGTGTACCACTTGGAATCTGAGAATAATGTCATTGTAAGAAAGTTTATCCTAAGCCACAGTACCTTTTGGTGTAAAATTATGATAGCAATAGTCAATTCTTTTGTTGGCCCTGTAAGTAAATTTGAATACTTCATTTTTTTTTCAAAAAATTTTTTGGTGTTTGTTTATTTTTGAGACCAAACGCGAGCAAGGGAAGGGCAGAGAGAGAGAGAGAAAGAATCTGAAGCAGGATCCAGGCTCTGAGCTGTCAGCACAGAGCCCGACGTCGGGCTCGAACTCACAAGCTGTGAGATCATGACCTGAGCCGAAATCAGATGCCCAACCAACTAAGCCACCCAGGCACCCCCTGAATACTTCTTTTATTAAAAATGTTATCCAAGGGGCGCCTGGGTGCTTCAGCCGGTTAAGTGTCTGACTTCAGCTCAGGTCATGATCTTGTGGTTCTTGAGTTTGAGCCCCACATATGGCTTTCTGCTATCAGCATAGAGCCTGCTTCAGATATGCTGCTCCCTCTTTCTCTGCCTCTCCCCCACTCACACTCTCTCTCAAAACAAATAAACTTAAAAAAAAAAGTTATCCAACATTCTGTGTGATTATAACCTCAGAATCATCACTGAAATTTTAAAATTTCTTTACTTCTTTAAAACATCAGAATCTAAAATTAGAATGGGCTTAAGTGGGTGATTAATATATCGTCCTCAAATAATACTTTGTGACTCAAAAGAATTGGGAAGACTCCAGAACAGCAGACTTTGTAAGATCTTAAAAAAAAAAAAAAAAAAAAATCTTTTCTGAGGGGTAAGTTCTTAGGTAACCCTATCTCATATTCAGGTAATATACTAATTTTCAGCATTTCAAAAAAGTCTAGCAGATGTTCCCTACGTATTTACCTTAAGACTAGACACAGTAACTAAGATGTTCTGCCTTTTCTCTTTTAGCTGAATATGTATCAAGAACCAACAACTTATAAAAGAAATACAAATAACTAGTAATCAAATGTAAAAATGTTCTATCTCACTAACAACCTAAGACAGGAAAATCAAATCATTCCCTTTGCTACACTGGCAACATTCTTTTTCTTATTTTTACTTTTTTAAAAAGTTTACTTATTTATTTTGAGAGAGACAGAGAGAAACAGAGGGAGGGATGGAGTGAAGGAGGGAGGGAGAGAGGGAGAGGGAGAGGGAGGGAGGGAGAGAGAGAGAGAGAGAGAGAGAGAGAGAGAGGGAGAGGGAGAGAGGGAGAGAGGGAGAGAGGGAGAGAGGGAGGGAGGGTGGGAGGGAGGGAGGGAGGGTGTACGTGCAGGGGAGGAGCAGATATAGAGGGAGAGAGAGAATCCCAAGCAGGCTCCATGCTGTCAATGCAGAGCCTGATGCAGGGCTCAAACTCACAAACTGTGAGATCATGACCTGAGCTGAAACCAAGAGCTGGACACTTAACTGACTGAGCTACCCAGGTACCCCAACACTGGCAACATTTTTAAAAGATATGAAATGTTCTTTTTTAAATATAATTTATTGTCAAATTGGTTTCCATATAACACGCAGTGCTCATCCCAACAGGTGCCCTCCTCAATACCCATCACCCACTTTCCCTTCTCCCCCACCCCCCATCAACCCTCAGTTTGTTCTCAGTATTTTTAAGATTTTTATTAACGTTTATTCATTTTTGAGAGACAGAGAGAGACAGAGCATGAGCAGGGGAGGGGCAGAGAGGGAGACACAGAATCTGAAACAGGATCCAGGCTCTGAGCTGTCAGCAAAGAGCCCGACACGGGGCTCGAACTCACAAACTGCAAGATCATGACCTGAGCCAAAGTCAGACGCTCAACTGACTGAGCCACCCGGGCGCCCCTGTTCTCAGTTATTTAAGAGTCTCTTATGGTTTGCCTCCCTCCCTCTCTGTTAACTTTTTTCTCTGCTCCCCCCGTACCCTCCCCCATGGTCTTCTGTTAAGTTTCTCAGGATCCACATATGAGTGAAAACATATGGTATCTGTCTTTCTCTGCCTGACTTATTTCACTTAGCATAATACCCTCCAGTTTCATACGCGTTGCTGCAAATGGCCAGATATGAAATGTTTCTAACACACACACACAAAATCAGAGAATACAATAACAAATACCCATGTACCACTAAGCAGTATAAATACTGTTATTAATGCTTGGCACTGGTTGGGATGCAGGGAGGACAGGTACAATCAAACATTGCTGATAGAAGAATAAATCAGGAAACTTCTAGATGGCAGTCTGGCTACATTGAACAAGTCTTAAAACATGTTTACCGCTTAATCTGACAAGTTTACCTAGAGGAAATTCACTTAAGTAATGAAGGATGTGTGACTATTTAGCTATGGGGGTATTCATGACAGGATTATTTAATAAAAATAAAGTCCTCAAAATGTCAAATGAAGAACTAGTTAAATCATGGTGATCTAAACCATGGAGCATTATATCGCCAACAAAAATGATGTGATAAAAATGTATTTAATGACAAGGAAATATGTTCACAATACTTGAAATAAAAAGATTATAAATCATATGCACAAGACTATCCTACTTTGTAAATATAGTGATCACAGATGATATGTGCACAGAAAAATCGGGAAAGGCAAACATCAAAATAACGGCAGTAGTCTAATCAGTATTTACAGAATAGGTCATCTAACAAGAGAAGGTACACATTCTTCTCAAGCTCATATGGAACATTCTGGGCCCTAAAGCACACCTTAACAAATTTAAAATAGAAAATTATACAATGTATGCTCTCAGACCACAAAAGAATTAAAATAAAAATCAATAACAAACACAGGTATAAATCTCCCAATACTTGGAGATTAAACAACACATTTCTAAGTAACACAGGGGGAAAGAAGTAATCTTTCAAGAATTTTTTTTTTAAACTAACTGAAATTGTAAACACAACCAAATTTGTGGGATGCAGTGAAAGTTGTGCTTAGAGGGAAATGTAAAGCACTGAATGCACATAATAGAAAAAAGGGAATATCTAAAATGAATAACCTAAGCTTCCACTTCAGGAAACTAGAAAAAGAAAAACAAATTAAATCCAAAGTAAGCAGAAGAAAAGAAATGATAAAAATTAGAGCTGAGGGGCGCCTGGCTGGATATGTAGGAAGAGCATGTGACTCTTGATCTCAGGGTTAAGTTCAAGCCCCACACTGGGTATAGAGATCACTTAAATAAAACTTTTAACGTTTATTTATTTTTGAGACAGAGAGAGACAGAGCATGAATGGGGGAGGTCCAGAGAGAGAGGGAGACACAGAATCTGAAGCAGGCTCCAGGCTCTGAGCTGTCAGCACAGAGCCCGATGCGGGGCTGGAACTCAGAGCGGGAGGTCATGACCTGAGCAGAAGTCAGTCGCTCAACCGACTGAGCCACCCAGGTGCCCCAGTTAAATAAAACTTTAAAAATGAAATAGGGGCCATCACTGCTGACTTCCTGAACATTAAAATAATAAAGGAATGTTATGAATAATTGTATGCCCAACAAAATTGATAACCTAGATGAAAAAGTCTAATTCTCAAAAAAAACCCAATCTGCCAAAACTCATACAAAAAGGAAAAGACAGGCAGCTCAGTAGGTTAAGCATCTGACTCTTGATTCGGCTCAGATCATGATCTCACGGTTGGTGGGTTCGAGCACCCTGTCAGGCTCCGCACTGACTACGCAGAACCTGGGACTCTCTCTTGCCTCTCCCCACTCATGCTCATGCACACGCACTCCTGCTCAAAATAAGTAAATAAATAAATAAATAAACATTAAAAGAAAAAAAAAAAAAGGAAAAGACAATCTGGATAGACCTATATCTATTAAAGAAATTGGTTAATTAATAATCTTCCAAAATTGAAAGCACCAAGCCCAGATGGGTTCACTGATGAAGCCAACCAAACATTTAAGAAAGAAATTACACTAACTTTCTACAATCTCTTCCAGAAGATAGAAGTAGAAAGAATACTTGCTAACTCATTCTATGTAGCAGGCAACACCCATTACCAAAATCAGACAAAGACACTACAAGAAAAGAACCACGGATCAATTATCTCCATGATAATGCAAAATCCTCAACAGAGTAACATCAAATCAAAACAAACTACGCATAAAAAGAATTATACTGGGGCACCTGGGTGGCTCAGTCAGTTAAGTGTCTCTCTCTTTTTTTTTAAGTTTATTTTTGAGAGAGAGAGAGAGAGAGAGAGAGAGAGAGGGAGGGAGGGAGGGAGAGGGAGAGGGAGAGGGAGAGGGAGAGGGAGGGAGAGAACGCACACAAGCAGGGAGCAGGCTCCAAGCTCCAAGCTGTCAGCACAGAGCCAGACACCGGGCTCAAACCCACAAACCTCGGGATCATGACCTGAGCCGAAGTCAGATGCTTAACTGACTGAGCCACCTAGATGCCCCAAGCGACCAACTCTTGATTTGGGTTCAAGTCATGATCTCACAGTTTGTGAGATCCAGCCCTGCGTGGAGCTCTGAGCTGACAGTGCAGAGCCTGCGTGGGATTCTCTCTCTGCCCATCTCCCGCTACACACACACTCTCATTCACTGTCTCAAAATAAATCAATAAACATGAAAAAAAATTATGCACCGTAACCAATTGGGCTTTATTCCAGGTATGCAGGCCAGGTTCAACTTTCAAAAACCATTTATGTACTCCATGACATCAACAGGCTAAAGAAGAAAAAAAATCACATAGTCCTATCATTAGATGCAGAAAAAACACTGGACAAAATCCAACACATGTTTATGATAAAAACTCTCAGCAAAGTAGGAATAAATGGAACCTCTTCAACTTGATAAAGAACACTGAGAAAAAGAATAACAGCAGGACAGAGTTTATTGGAAATGTTAACTCTTTTCTTTAACTTGTGTTCCCCACTTTTTCTACAGAGCGAATAACAACATACTCAAGAGTCGATGAGGTGGTGAAGAACTAACCTAGGTAACTTTGGAACACAGAATTTTGATTACATACTCACAGGCTGATAACAAAAAGAACTGTCCTGAAGTACTGTACTCTAGTTTTTCACAGGGGTATGAACAAACAATTCTGAAACTACTTTATGTATACTCTAGGACTGAGCACATAAGTAAATACATTGCGGATAATGAGACCTAAGATTTTCACTGTTAGGGAAAGGAATTATAATTCAGATTGGGGTAAAGCTGGAGAACTGTGATACTGAACCGGAATTGGAATTATTGTTATGAAACCAGAGTTTTATAAGGGAGAAGGGATGGTTCTTTCTCATAAAAGAATTCTAACAAATACGTAAAGAATGACAGAAATAGAGAATTACCATTACACAAACCCCACAGTAGTAACTGTTACAAGAATCATCAGTGAATGCTATAATTAAGTGAAAAGGGTATACTGAGAAGCAGAACATTTATATAATCTCAAAGTATGCCCTATAAGACACTTACTAATTAGTTAATTATTAAGTTAATTATACCTAAAATAGCAACTTTATGGTATAGAAACACCACCTTACCCAAATGGTCTAAGTTAACATCAGTAGTAATGGAAAGACCCCACATCACCTGTGGTTTTCTTTTTTAAGTTTATTTATTTTGAGAGAGAGAGAGAGCAAGTGGAGTAGGGGCAGAGAGAGGGAGAGAGAGAGAATCTCAAACGGAGATTCTCAGCACAGAGCCCAATGCAGGGCTTGAACTCACAAATGATGAGATCATGACCTGAGCCGAAGTCAGACACTTAACCGACTAAGCCACCCAGGTGCCCCAACACCTGTGGTATTCTTGCTAAAAATGTATTAACTTGAATTTCATAAGAAAATAGACAAATCCAAACTGAGAGATTTCCTACAATGTAACTCTTCAGAATTGTTAAGGTCATGAAAGACAAAGACTGAGAAAATGTCACAGAGAAAAAAAGGATAGGATAACATGTGATCCTGGATTGCATACTAAACCAGAAAAAAGACAGCGGAACAACTGGCAAAATCCAACGAAATTCTGCAGATAATATTATACCTATGTTAACTTCCTGGTTGTGATGACTGTACTATGAAATGTAGGAGTAAAGAGTATCTGGTATTCCTTTTTTTTTTCCTTTTTAAAATATATGTATTTATTCATTTACTTATTTGTTTATTGTCTGGAATTATTCCAAAATGGAAGTTCTAAAAAATTAAAAACTTTTTAAAACTGTTTTATTTTTGAGAGAGAGAGAGAGAGCGCGAGAGCGTGCACGAGTGGGGAAGGGTCAGAGAAAGGGGGACAGAGGATCTGAAGCAGGCTCTGTGTTGACAGCGGGCACCCAGATGCCCACCAAAATTAAAAACTTTGAAATGGCCTCATCCCACTAGAACCTAAGGAGACGTGCCCATTTTATTCATTATTAAATATATACCACCTAGCCTAGGACCTTGCGTATGGTGGGTGCTCAAAATTCACCATGTTAACAAAAGTCATCATGAGTTGCTTCTGATATTTCCAATGTGATTCCAGACAGATCAGTCAGTATTACCCAGCAAAGCAGGTGCCGTTTACAGCAAAGTGCTATTATATTAAGATAAAATATATGCATCTTTTGAGTTTAGTCTGTATAACTAGTTCAGTACACTGGCCCCAGTTATATGGCTCTGTGAAAGCTTCTTCTAATTAAAAAAAAACAACAACAAATTTTTTTTTAATGTTTATTTACTTTTGAGAGAGAGAGACAGAGCATGAGCGGGGGAGGGGCAGAGAGAGAGGGAGACACAGAATCCGAATCAGGCTCCAGGCTCTGAGTTGTCAGCACAGAGCCCGACATGGGGCTTGAACTCATGAACTCTGAGATCATGACCTGAGCCGAAGTTGGATACTTAACCGACCGAGCCACCCAGGTGCCCCCAAACAGGTCTTATTCTAAAGTTCCTCTCCCAAGGGCACAAGCTAAGCTTAGGAATGCAAGTCTGGAGGGAGAACAGGAGCAGTGTCTGCACTCTTGCTACATTTCTAACCCCACCAATCACTCCCCACTCTGTTAGGATCAGGAGGAAGGCAAGGAGAAAGACTCATTAAGAGACAATCCATGGCAAGATGGATTGTTTTCTCTTTGGCTAACCACAATTCCTATCCCTTTAAATCGGGGTTACTCAACCTCAGCACTATTGTTGACAGTTGGAGGCAGATTAAGTCATATGGGGGCTGTCCTGTGCGTTTTAGGATATTTAGCAGCATTCCCGGCCTCTACCCTATAGATGCTATTAGCAACAACAAAAATGTCTCCAGAATTGCCAGCTGTCCAATGGTTGGGGAGGGGTGGAAAGGGAGTCAACACTGTTTCCCCCACCATTCCCCCACTGTTAAGAACCACTGTCTTGCAAAAAACATTATCAAGCCAGTGCAGGTAACTTTGTGTCCCCTTTTCCCTGGCTGCTATTGCTTCTTGGTTTAATGCTGATTAGCATGTAGTCTCTCTTTGAGTATCAGGCATCCAAATGCCAGCTCTTACATGGGGGAAACACATTTGTTGGTTTACTGAAAAGCTCCACAAAAACCTCACAGTACCCAAGAGTGGGACATTTGAATCTGGCCCTATTTCTCATCCCTCAACCTCAACCCCAACCTCAGCCCGTGCCCAGCAGGGGACCTTCTTGGAAGCACTGGTAAGATGGCTTAAGCCCCACACATCTTCCAAAGCATCTACTCAACCCACCAGACCTTCACATACCTTGCCCTACCAAAGAGCACCTCCAACTACCAAAGGAGGGTCTGGGGGAAGGACAAGTCAAAGGATGCCTCTTTCCAAAAGAAGGGGCCACTACTATTCAAAAATCTCTGCATTCAAATGTGGTAAAATGTTAACATTTGATGAATAAGAGTACAAAGCATAAAGCAAGTCTTTGCATTGTTTTTGTAACATTTCAATGAGTCTGAAATCATTAAAAAAAAAATGAGCCTCAAACAGTGATCTTATTGGAGATGTTCTAACACTAGGCTATGATGATAGAGGCACACTGGGTGAACTTACTAAAAATTATTGAATTGTACACTTAAAATGAGTGAATTCTATGGTATCTAAATTATCACAGTAATTCTTTTTCTAAAAAACAAAAACAAAAAAAGACCCTTGTAATTCCCCTCGTACTAGAGATCAAAGATGACAATCACAATATCAATGCTGCTGGAAAGAAACCTCTAAGAAAGATATACAGGAAAGGAACCTATTCCAGCTGGGATCTGGTCCTCTGCCCCCAACCCTCACCCTCACCCTCACTTTGAGCTCTGGTTAAAAAATCCAGGAAAATAGTAAAGATCCACATTGGTACCTACTAATCATCCGGTTACAGGAATACCGCCTCTAAAAAGTAGTCCAAGGATTTTCTAAATGACATTTTTAAAAAATGTATATTTATCTTTGAGAGAGAGAGAGAGAGAGAGAGAGACAGACAGACAGACAGACAGACAGACAGACAGACAGACAGCAAGTGCGAGGGAGGGGCTGAGAGAGAGGGAGACACAGAATCCAAAGCAGGTTCCAGGCTCTGAGCTGTCTGCACAGAGCCCAACATGGGGCTCAGACCCACAAACCGTGAGTCAAAGTCAAATGCTTAACCAAGTGACCCACCCAGGTGCCTCCTAAATGGCATTTTTATTTCAAATCTACTTCAAACAGTCCTTTCATGAATTTCTAACTGTATGCATACTAAAGCAGAAAGCCCACTCAACTCTACTGAACAACTACTGTGCACAAGCCATGTGGCCACTTCAAATGGGGTTTGTTATCAATTCCAACCGTCAGCTTTCAGATTTTCAGCCTAAGTGTTCTTCTGTGGTAAGCTGATACCATTAGCAAAGAAATTCTTTTACGTTTTAAGAATGAAATTCTAAGTCTCTAGCTTTCACACAAAATTATATACACTCTTCTTTTTTGGTAAATGAATCTAATCTGTATTTTATTTTTAGAGCTGCACTCATTCCCATTGGACTGGGACCCTGAACTAATTCCCATGCTAAGTTTAAATACTTTTTTTTTTAATTGAGAGACAGTTCACATACCATAAAATTCACTCTTTAAAAAAAAAAAATTAATGTTTACTTATTTTTGAGAGAGACAGAGAGTGAGTGGGGGAGGGGCAAAAAGAGAGGGAGACACTGAATCTGATGCAGAATCCAGGCTCTGAGCCTTCAGCAGAGTCCAATGTGGGGCTTGATCATGACCTGAGCCAAAGCTGGATGCTTAACCAACTAAGCCACCTGGGCACCCCAAATTCACTCTTTTATTGTGCTTTATACAATGCAATGGGTTTAGTATATCCACAAGGTTGGTCAACAATTACTACTAATTCTAGAACATTTCATCACCCTATTACCCATTAGCAGTCACTCACCATTCCTTTGTTTTTTTAAATGCTTATTTTTGAGAGAGAGAGAAAGCATGAGCAGGGGAGAGGCAGAGAGAGAAGGAGACAAAGGATCCAAAGTGGGCACCATGCTGACAGTGGAGAGGCTGATGTGGGGCTCAAACTCACAAACCATGAGATCATGACCTGAGCTAAAGTCTGATACTTAACTAAGCCACCCAGGCATCCCAACTCACTATTCCCTCTTGAGAGCACTTCCCCCTAAGTGGCTGGTAAAACCAATCATCTACTTTCTGTGATAAGCTTCTTCCTCTATTGATTTTCCTTCGAAAATAGCATTTATGCAGATTATACACAAATTTCACATAGTCATAGAATTTGGAAAAATACACATCATTAGTATACAATGTTAGCATTGCTAATCTCACATTGTGAGATTAAAAATTATTTATCTAGGGGCGCCTGGGTGGCTCAGTCGGTTGGGCGGCCGACTTCGGCTCAGATCATGATCTCGCAGTCTGTGAGTTCGAGCCCCGCATCGAGCCCTGTGCTGACAGCTCGGAGCCTGGACCCTGTTTCAGATTCTGTGTCTCTTTCTCTCTCTGCCCCTCCCCCGTTCATGCTCTGTCTCAAAAATGAATAAACGTTAAAAAAAATTAAAAAACAAAAAAAACAAAAAAAATTATTTATCTAGATAAGCTTATCCATGATTATCAGTCATACCATCAATGTTCTCAATAAGAAATACATATTATATAGAATATACATTTATCTCATATGTAAATAAGTTAGAAGGTGGAATGACAGCATCCGAACACTTGGCCTAGGGAGAATGAGACACAAAGACTCTTTGTAACCTTCAGGTTCATCAAGATGGACAAGATGCCTACTAACATTGAATGTTACTTGTAGCCTAAGAGAATTCTGTAATGGGAGAACTAGCAGTAATGCTAGCTAGCCTCAGAAACAAGGCTCCCCACCCATGGGAGTGGTGGTGTGGCCATGGTCCTCTTCCCTCACATACCTGGACACCTGTGCAATCATCCCGCAGATGCTTTCAGTCTATGCATCCTAGTCTCAACCACCATCAGAACTGGTTGCCAAAGATCTAGGTGCCACCCAAAGCAGCAATACCACTTCTCAGGCATCCCTGAGTCCCAAGAGGTGGATAAGTAGCCAAGGAAAAGGAGGATAACCAAGCAGGGTCTAGTGTTATAGAATCACTCTCTTCAGTACCTCTTCTGGTAGTAAGCACGAACCACACGCTGGCCACTATACCAAGCACTTCACACGCAATTAATCTCACAACTGCTCTGAGGTGGGTACTGTGATTATCCCTCCATCTTACAGATGAGACACTAAGATTATGAGGTTACAAATGAACTAGGAAGTGACAAAGCTGGAATTCTAAATCTCTCAGTGCTCCTAACCCTATACTTTCTGGAGGTATACAAAATCATAAACCAAAGTTATAATTAAGATCACAAACTGAACTGTGCTTTTGTATAACCCCTGAGCTAGTTATTTAGAATATACATATTGGTTTTTTTTTCAATAACTGTAATCAAGTTCCAAAGGCCACAAGGCTGAAAATCAGCACTTTGCACAACCCCGTTTTTATAAAAAGTACAAACATTAACTAAAAATATCAGCTGAAAGAGATGACGAGATCAAAGAACAAAGTTGAAATCTATAGGTACATTCCCAATTTAGAACAAATTAAGAACTAAATTACCTCAAGAAATGAACAGAAATTACCACAAAAATGAGCCATGATATATATATTTATGACAAAAATTATTATAAGCCTCATCACAGGAGACACACTGAAAGTTCCCCCTTAAAACTGCCAAAAGATTCAGGAAAATTAAACTGAATCCACTTCAAAACACCCTTTACAATTATTGTAGAAAGTCTGAGATATGGCAAAGCCAGGGGCTGGTCATCAGAGCTTAGGGTTTTAAAGCCACAGGCTGGACTTCTAGGGTGGTCTAACTATACTCTATGTCCCTCATATGGTGCATCTCTGGCTCTTTCTCTTGAGAGAATTTAAGATTTGAAGGCTAATGCAGCAGAAGCTCCTCAAAAGACCTGGAGGCAGTCCCCTGATAATCGGTCCCAGTCAACAGGCTAAATGGGAAGTACTGTTGATGTAAAAATAATTCTCCTGCACACTGCCACCAAATCCCTTTTTAGCTAGCTACTCCACAAAGCCCAGATGGACTGAGGCTACTGTAACTTAAGACTTTCTTGTTCCACTCAGATGTGAAGTTGCTGTGATAATAATAAATACACACTCAATATTCACTGTGTGCCAGGCCCAGTTCTAATCATGCATTAACTCATTTAATTCCTAGAAGTGTGAGAGGACACGGAGACACAGGGACATTAAGCTACTTGTCCAAATCACACAGGAGAAGGTGACGGAGCTGGGATGCAACCCTAGGCAGTCAGTCGGGCCTTCATGTATGTGACTACTAGGATATACTGCCTCACGCCAGCCAAGACTCAATTACTAGATAGGTAATTCTTCTAAATACGCTGACAGCAAGAATCTTCAGTAACTAATGATTTACACTCATTTTAGAATGCATTTTCTTTTCTGTTTCCCACCAATAACCTCTGCTGAGGGCAATCAGGAGAAGGCAATGAAACTGATATTTCTAGGAAGATGGCATGATTCAACCACAAGTTATAAAGCTGAGCTCTGGCTGGGGTGCCACATTCTCTTCAATGAAGTAGATTTGGGGAGTGGGTTTAGACAACACCACAATCTTGCAGGAATTTATAAGATTATACTTTTTTGTTATTTGGAATGCACACAACTTCAATACCGGAGTATTTCATACAATATTGCTATCGACTTGAATAAAATTCCAACAAATGGTGTTTTCACCCATTTTTTCCCATCGGCCCCACAGTCTTCCTATCCCCCTAAACAAGCTTTCCCCATTGATCTCATTTTAATCATAAAGACAGATACCATTTAAGATTTGGCTTCCTTCACATTACCTTCAGAAACACCTTGGACATCCTGGTATCTTCTAAAACCCAAATTCTCTTAACTTTGTTGACACAAAAAACAGTATCTCATAAACCTTCACGTATTCTATAGCCTCCATCCACCCCCCCCCCCCCCACCATGCCAGTCTGAAGGAATTTTCATGTTAGGTGATAATGGCATCTTTTCCTTGCATTTTATAAAGTCAGGCTAATTCTGTCATACAGCCATGTCATCTTCAGCTAAAGAAGGCCAATGATGCTACAAAAGTTGAGTAAAAATTCCAGAGAAATGAATTCTTCCAAAGCTATCTTTTATAAGGGCATTTTAGTAAACATTTGGCTGAATGGGAACAGGCAACAAACACCACACCTACTAACTGGAGAAAATGAAATGCTAATTCCTTTAGACCAACTGACAACAGTTTGAAAGAGCTAGTATACTCACAACTGGGTAACTGATGAAAAGGTTCGATATGCTAACACATGCTCTTACACCTTTCCTTAAGTCCCAGTGAAATTGCACACACAGCAAGAGGAGGTAATATTCACCCTCAACCTGCAGGGACTTGGACAACAGAGAAAGCCCAGGGTAAGTGACACTGCTAGAAATAACTTTCCCAGTAGGGGTGGAATAAAAAACCCTGCCTCACAGTGTTTCGGGCTTTTACATCTCCTAGACAGAGAGAGGTGAAGGTATGAGCTGACAGACCTCTGCTGGAAATTACTTCCCCAGACAGCTGCTGGCTAAATGATGCCCTGAGGAGTCCTCTTGACCACAATGCTCAGTACTGCTGCAGAGTGTCCTACTGTCTGATGCCTCCACGAAGGCGCTGGGAAAGGGCTAGTGGGGCCTTGGTTATCATCCTGCCTCTCTAAGGCACACTTACTCCACAATATTTGACAAAGCAAGCTGGCAGAAGCCTCCTTTACTCCCTTACCCTAGACTTGCAAGTATCAGTCAATGATAAATAAAAGACATTTCACATCAAGAATCAGGATAAAAAGAATTATAAAACAATAAGAAAAACCAAAAAATACCAACCCAAAACATTTGACAGAAACCTCTTCGGAAGCATATACACAGATTCTACCTAGAGGTGCCCAGCAGATGGTGACTCAGAATCTGTACCAATTTGATCTAAAGTAAAACCTGGAGGGTAGGAGAATGAATGAATAGACAGAGACATTCATCTTCCATAAACACTTGGTTTATCCACTCTGAGGACTTCTCTCACATACTTATGTCTCTCATAAGATTTTGTACTGTGTTGTTACTGGGAGTTTGAACCACATCCGTTTTCTTAAAGAATATCCAGATATTTAAGAAATAAATTTATTTTCCTAGAATTATGATTGAAAATTACTTAACACGAAGAAGGGAGAGGGAGTAGGAGGAGGAGATGATCATCTAATTTCAAATGCTTATTAGGTACCAGATTCTATGCTAAGTGTTCTGTATACATTATTCACCAAATGTAATGTCACTCCTCAAGAAGCTTCCCTGACTACCCCTTCTAAAATTGCCCCCATCATGCATTCTTTAATACCCTGCTCTGTTATCTTTACAGCACTCAGGACTATCATATATTATTTTAAATTTGTCTAGTTGCTTATGCTCTGTCTTCAAACACTAAGACAGAGGTTATATAATCTATCTTGTTTACTGCAGCATCTCCAGCTTTGAGAAAAGTGCCTGGCACACAGCAGGCATTCATGAATGTATGATCTCATGAGTCCACACCAGAGCCCCATGAGGTACTGGTTACAGAGGGAACTGAGGCTGAGGGAGGTAAAGAAACTTGCCAGAGACAACCCACCTAAGAAGTAACATCTGAATGCAGAACCTATACTCCTCTTTGCTGTGCTATACTATATAGGTACGAAAAAATCCCCTGGAGATCCGACTCTTAAAAATCTTTCCATCAGGGGCGCCTGGGTAGCTCAGTTCGTTAAGCATCCGACTTCGGCTCAGGTCACGATCTCATGGTTCATGGGTTTGACCCCATGTCGGGCTCTGTGCTGACAGCTCAGGGCCTGGAGCCTGCTTCGGATCCTGTGTCTCCCTCTCTCTCTGCCCCTCCCCCACTCATGCTGTCTGCCTCTCTCTCTCAAAAGTAAATAAACATTAAAAAATTAAAAAAAATATATTTCCACCAAAATGACCTGCATATACCCTGAGTTGTGCTAAAGATCATTAGGAGGATGCTGAGTGGATCATGAAACCTATGCAGTTCAGCGAGAGGATTCTGTTGTGTGGCAGTGCTAAGCAGTATGCCCTCTGTCCCATGACTAGGGGAAGAATAAAAAGCTAGGAAAGGAAGTTGACTGAATAAGGATATGGTGCTACTTTATTAAGGAATAACTCCAGTGAATATTAAAAACGAAATCACACAAAAAATTGGTATTTGAGAGAACACCCTATGGGATCTATGAATACCAAAATGCCTGTCACCTTTCTTAGTCTGTTACAAGTTCCTGGAAGGTAGAGGCTGTCTCTTATTTGTACTGCTGCACAGAGTACCTCATGATACCATATGCATAAAGATGGCTGTCAAAACATCCTATTTCACCCCAAAAGAATTTTGGCACTCCTCTTCCTTTGTTATGGTATCTCATTCACTAGGCAAGGGTTGGTCATCAGGGATCTAATCTAGGAGCCCTAAGCATGTTCACAGAATGTGTGGGGAGGCTGGGAGTAGAGATGTCTAAAGGCCACTCTCCCTCCATACTGCTTGTGTAAATGCACATTTTGCCAGATATGGCTCCAAAAGAAACCCTGCCTCAGGATAAACCCTGTTTTTAAAGAAGGCTGTCTTAATTCTATTTGACATTTCTCTTCAAGGGGCTAGAAATTTCAGACAGGATTTTTTGTTGGGATAGAGGGAAAAGGCAATTAAGACACAATATTGTTATTTTTTAAGATCAAAGATTAAATAACTCTGATAAAAAGTAACACTCTTCTAGGAAACACATACAGTTGGGAGAATGGTACAAAAGAATAGCATCTGCCACGGCTCCCCCGTTTATGTTTCCACCACTCACAGTATTATTTAACACAGTGGCAAAGGACTTAATGATTAGTCACTGAGAACAAGATGTTCATAAACTAAATGAGTGTTCTCAAATTAGGACAATTAGAATGGACTTGACCATAAGCAGAAAGATTGGGATCTTCATTCTCTCAAAATATCATTAGGTAGCACAGTTTCTAACATATAATTAGCATCTATTAAATGACTGGCTTATTGATGGGCAATGAACAAATCAGTCAACAAGAACTCTGTCAAGGGGATACGGTCCTAATCCGGTCATTTTCTGAGGATCTAACAGTATTTATACTACTAACAATAGGTATGGATACATGAAGTTTCCCCTAATTAGTGCTTGTTCCCAAAGGGTTACAGCATGTCATCTCCATACCCATAAGGGGAGAACATGGTCAAAGAAGGGAAAAGGTTAAGTGTCATGAGCCATGATGAATGGAACAAAGCTGATGAAAGGCCATCAAGCTATAAGAGAAGAAGAGTTCTCATGCACTACTACTCTTCTCTGGCAGAGCCTTAAGATCTTGGGCATACAGCTGTGATTCACACTGTTAAGTACAGGCAGTGGGTACATAAAAATAAAACAGTTTCATTAAGCTTCTTTCTCCCAGACAGAGGAACTAAGACACCACAAAGAAAATAACTTTCTCCAAGGGAACACCATGGCAAGAAGGACTCTATCCATTTCATAATTCCTTCCAAAACTATTAAAGATCCAGATTACAGCTCTAGGTGGCAAGCTGCCTACATCTAGATATTTCAAACATAAGGTAAGTCCAGATTCAGATTCACCAGCTCAGTCTATATGCAGCCAAGAACTTGAGTATGAAACTCCAATTTGTAAAGAACCATGATGAATGCAATACACAGGAATAATCTACTCCTCTCTCCTCCCCGATGGCCCTCTTGAGAAAGCAGCACATGCAGGCAGGACCTGAGTGTCACAGGAGTTGCCATCAGTGGTCTTCACCCTAGGTCTGGGTGTAAGTACTGACCTAGAATTCCTGTGCCAGGCAAATCCTTGAGATGACACACAGTCAAGGATTATTCTTTCCATTAGGTTCTCCGTATCAGTCACACTCCAAAGGGAAGCACTCCAGACCTGTCATTTTTGCCCATCTACTGTCTTTGGCATCTAGTCCAACTGCAACTAGGCTCCAGTTTTTAAAATATACTTGTGCCCATTAACTCTTCTAAAGAAACCTTCCCAGCCTCTTCTAGAGTTTCTCCTTACAACCATTTTCTAGTTGGAATGTGGTATGCTCCAAATACAGATTTCTGGTACCTTTCCAAAGTTCAATCATGTGAAACCCTCCCTCCCCATATAGAAAAAATATATCCTTCCAGCATCATTTGACCGAAGTATAAAGCAACCTGGTTGGCCTCCATGCATCCGATGGCATCTTCCAAGAGTGAAAACTCCACGCAGACATAGCCATAGTCGTAACCTGGGGACAGCATTTAAATACAGACGGGAGTGGTGTTAGTGCCTTGCAAACACAAAAGACACACTTAAATCCCCTGTTTCTGAACCCCTTAATACAAGCCCTCCCAACTAGCCCCTCCCTCCCCTATACTAGGCAAAGCTGCTATTCCAAACAGAAAAAAGTACTGAAAGAAAATCTGGATGTTTCTGGACTTTGAGAGTCATTCCACAGTGGCTTTTTCTATTAACCAAGAAGATCCTTTGCTCTCTTTAGCACTGATGGTCTGGTGAAGGTGCCCCAGAATTAGGTAATCCCACAGTTAAGTTCAAGTGGGCACCCAAAACATATTAATCACAGGGTGAATCTTCTGGAAAAACAAAGTCAAGAAGAACAGGGAAGTATCTGGAAAAAAAAAAATGTATCCCAAGAGAGGAAGGAGAAGCAATTATCCCAAAGCTATGCTAATAGTCACCACTTTTCAAGCAGAAACCACCTTCAAAGACAGAAGTGCTGACAGACTGAGGCAACTATTCTGTTTGGATACCACAGGAGGCTTCTGGTTGGCAGGGGACAGACCATTTCAGGTCTCCTCTTTTTTTCTTTGTTTCAACTCAAGTCATAAACCAGCTTAAATCTTTATGAAAGGAAGAAGGTGTAAAAGCATAAATAAATTCAAATAGCTGGGTCCAAAATTGTGCTTGTGCACAAAGATTGGCGGTGGGGTAGGCTGGGGGAGAGACAGCAGTTGTTAGCAATCAGTACATGTTCAAGAACTGTATGAACCATTAGAGTTACAGAATACCCTTCACCTTTCTCCTAAGCAAGTGTCATTTGCAACTCTCATGACCCATGAGACTGGGAGCTCATGGGATTTACAGGCTGCCAAGCTCTAATACTAACCCATCCTATAACTTCCCTGATACTGGCACCACATGACTACAAAACACACTTGGCAATGCAATGCTCCACAAGGGCTTCCATGCTTCCTCCCCTGCCTCCCAGGATAAAGACACTCATGTTTAGAAGCAACGCTGTGCAAATGAACAGCAAGAAAAAGATGTGACTTGTTCAGATGAGAAAAAAAACTCAGGGAAAGAGAAAGAGAAACAACACAATCCCAGGCCAATTTTGAGCAGTAAGTATATATAACAGGAAACTAAGTATCATTACATTAAGGTATCAAAGACCAAAAAGTAAAAAAATCAAAATCAAAACAGACAAAAATTAGAGCAACAGAAAATGTAACTTAAAAAAAAAAAAAGACCAAACTTGGTGACATGGGTTGGATTCTTTGTCACTTGGATTGAATGGCCTGAAATGTTTTATTATGATAAAAATAAAACTGACTTCAGACTTGTTAAATACTCCAAGTTCATTATGAAATATGACAATGGTATAGGCGGATTCTTGCTTAGAATTTTAGGAGTTAACCAGGAAGGAAAAAACAAATCTATTAGAAATCTCAGCATCACTTTAGGCTGAGAGAGATTTTCTATTTGATTTCACAGCTTTGACCAACACTAACCCCTGCAACCTCTACTTAAATTTACCAAAAATCAGCCTCCTGTGATTAGTAACTATTTGAAAAAATGAAACTACTCTAAAGAAATGGTATATATATTTACATATGCCCTGTTAACAATGGAAATTGTTTTGTTACTTAATTCCTTTTGAGTGGATTTTCTTGATCAAATTTGGTGAACATCTACAGAAAACACTGGAAATTTTGTAAAGGGCTCTGATTGTTCCTGGGAAACACTGGAGAGTAACAGAAGCAACTAAGGTCCCTTTTATCACCAAATATCTACTGCAAACATTGAAATGCATATCCACAATCAGAAGGGGGTACCCAAGGAATAAGCAGATATATTCTCAAGTGTGGGGATCACCTCTACAAAGCATATCAAAGTTCAGGTGTGTGGAAAGCAACTCTCTCTATAGCTGCCAAAATGGACAACACAGGGAACTAACACCAATTGGGAAAGCCTTGAGCTTCTTTTCTGTACTTAAAGAAGTAACTATTGTGGCCCAGAAGGGCACACCACAGAATCTATAGACAGAGAAAGAAAGAAGATTCATGACAACCTTCATACTTTGCTAAAGGACACACAAGACTTTGATACTACACTCACTGGAAAGGGAAAAGATATGTCTGCAAGCAACATTATGAGCATCTTTATACATCAACACTGTAATACTTTATGTTTACAATGTGCTTCAGATTTAATATTAGAATCACAAGCCCAACATTCCATTTCTTTGCCTGAAACTTTAGCTATTACACAGTAACAAAAACTTAAAGTTTAATTATAATGCCTAAAACTTAAAAAAAAAAAAAGTACCTAATCTTGATCCTAAGCATTTTTTGTGTCTCACAGCTGTATAAGGATTTTTCAGAAACTGCCAAAATGGACAATACTAATACTTACGTAGCACTTGTTGGTGCAAGGCTGCACTCGAAACACTTTACATACACTAATTTAATCCTCACAAGACTACCCTATGAGGTAAGTACTATTAAGTTCATGGGGTTATAGGCATAGGGAAATAGGCAAAGAAATAAGTAATTTGCTTAAAATCACCTCAATGGTAAGTAGCAATATGGGCTTAGAGCCAGGCAGTACAAATTCAAATCGATGCTGTTAACTGCTACACTGAATAGCCTCTCACCTTTTAATAAAATCCAAGAGTGATACAGATAATCTGAATTCTGAATTTTACAGAGCCCAATCACAGAAAGGGTACAGACAGATAAGACCGTGTCTATCGTTAAGAAATACTGAGATCTGGGGGTGCCTGGGTGGCTCAGTCGGTTAAGCGTCCGACTTCAGCTCAGGTCACGATCTCACAGTCCGTAGGTTCGAGCCCCGCGTCGGGCTCTGGGCTGATGGCTCAGAGCCTGGAGCCTGCTTCCGATTCTGTGTCTCCCTCTCTCTCTGCCCCTCCCCCGTTCATGCTCTGTCTCAAAAATAAATAAATGTTAAAAAAAAAAATTAAAAAAAAAAAAAAAAAGAAATACTGAGATCTGGGTGCTTGAGTGGCTCAGTCAGTTAAGCATCTGACTTCAGCTCAAGTCATGATCTCATTTTGTGAGTTCAAGCCCCCTATCAGGCTCCATGCTGTCAGTGTGGAGCCTGCTTGGGATTCTCTCCTTCTCTCCCTCCCTCCCTCCCTCTCTCTCATTCTCTGTCTCTCTCTCCCTCCCTCCCTCCCTCTCTAAAATAAAATAAAATTTGGGTGCCTGGGTGGCTCAGTCAATTAAGTGTCCAACTCTTGATTTCAGCTCAGGTCATGATCTCTCAGTTTATGAATTCGAGTCCCACATCAGGCTCAGCACTGACAGTGTGGAGCCTGCTTGGGATTCTCTCTGTCTGTCTCTGTCTCTCTCTCTCTCGAAAATAAATAAATAAATAAACTTAAAATAACATAAAATGAAATAAAGAAATACTGAAATCAGCATACCAGTTATCCTTACTCTAAAATACCTATAGCAAAACCTTTTGAGTGGGCCTGATTATGCAAGTTAGAAAGCATTCGCACTCATGGACTGCTATACTGGCTACCAAAAGTCTTCTGCAAAGACAAAAACCTGAAACTCTTGTAATGATGGTTACAAAAATTACAATACAGTAAGACACTTGATATAGGAAACTTAATATAACATATTTTAAAGGCTTCAAAAATGAGGACAATTATATAAAACGTGTATAGGAAAAAGAACCAGAATTAAACACAATGAAGTTGCATCTAACTCCTAGGTTAGACATAAAGTCCGCATATGAGATGAAAACCATGCATTGTCAAAATCATACTCGAACACCCCAACGTGAAGAACAACATACCATCTCTCAATATAGGTTAAGTCCAACACTGCCAGTTTTTCCTCCAGCGTTGCAACAGATCGCTTTTCTTTTGGTTGACACCAGATGAAGAGGCTGGCTTGCATTTAAGGGCCATAATGTATGAAAAACATATCACTTTAAATAACAGAATCACAGCTAGCACAGTGAATGCTCACACTTAGAGAAACTTGGATACAGAGACCAACTGAAGCCACGACCGAGTCACATCCCACCTCTCATGCTCACTTCATGAGAGGGAAGATGGGGTTGTAGAGAGGGGTTGAGCAAGCACAGGTGAAATTTGAAAATGATGTAATGCAACACAACTGTACATGAACATGATTACAATGGTTGTATTGTTATAGTGGGATAATTGGGGATTTTTTTATAATTCACAGAAAAAGTTCTAGTAGACCTGTTCCACCACAGACCTAAACATTCTGAAAACAACCAACAAACTTTGCATTCAGAATTGCTAGGAACCATTTGGAATCATTAAGATGATAAACTCAGTGTTAACAGTCCCACAAAAAGATTCTTACCTAAAGTGTAAAAAATTCTTTTATTACGTTTTTCTTCTACCACCACATGCTGGAAGAAGCCTGGTGGCCTGATGGGTCTTTGCACTTATTTATAGGACTATTAAAAAGCGTATTTTACTCCATTTTCTATTCCAAATGTGTAGATTTCTAAAAGAAATATGAATGCTCCTTACAGGTTTGGTTTTTTAGTTTAGTTTTGTTTTTTGGGCAGCTGAGGAGGATGAGAACAGGGAAAGAGAAGGAAATTTATAAAGGTAACATTAAAATTTCAATTCTTGGGGCACCTGGGTGGGTTAGTCGGTTAAGCATCCGACTTCAGCTCAGATCATGATCTCATGGTTTGTGGGTTCGAGCCCTGCATTGGGCTCTGTACTGGCAGCTCAGAGCCTGAAGTCTGCTTCAGATTCTGTGTCTTCCTCTCTCTCAAAAATAAACATTAAAAAATAACTTTTTAATAAAAAAATAAATAAAATTTCAATTCTTCTTCATGTTCACTAATCACGTGGTTGTCTATTCTCCAAAAAAGTACCTGTGATAAAAACTAACCAGGTGCTTAATAAGTGCTTACTAATAAGGTGCTTAAAAAGTACAGAAAACAAAGCCCTGACAAATAATATACAGTATCTTTTAGTCTCTACTCCTAAAAAAGCTGACTCAGAGACGCTGACAAAGATGGCCCTCAATTGTTCAAGTCAACTGTAATGTCTATACCAAACCATGCTTTTGTAACAATTACACAGCAATATTTATTTAAGCAAATGAGATGAGCAGCCCTACATTCAAACTAGTCTAGAAAAACTCAACTAACATAAACAATTCTGGCTCAATTCCCCATTAGGAGGACTAAGTGACTTTGATAAAGCCTGGAATATACATACCAACTATGAAATGTAAAAAGAATTTTAAAGGATTTTAAAGGACAGAGGCAGTGGGGAATCATGATGAACACTGAGTACAACGTATAGAATTGTTGAATCACTATATTCTACACTTGAATCTATACTGGAATAATAATTAAAAAACAAAAAGAAGACATAGAGGGGCAAAGAGGTTTCTTTATTTTATTGGGTATCTCTGAGGAAAAGAAAACACATTTTTTTTCTCTAACCAAGGATTATTATTTCTGTGAGAACAAAGCATTATGAATATAAAAAACACCATGACAAATCTTAATAGAGATTCAAGAGGGCTAAAGGTCCTATTTTCGTAATTCCATTTCATTGGGGCTACAGGTTTTTAGAAGTAAAATATTATCAAGTTAGAGATTTTAACAAAAACCAAAACAGAACTGATCCAGGTATTTGAATTCCTATCAATGGGAATAATATACCAAAAGAGGCCGGTGTGCAAGATTTCTAAGAGGTACTTTGCCCTGCTAAACCCTCAGGTGAATATGCACCTGCAGCTTGCATTATGAAAATTAGCAAAATATCTGATTTATATGTCAACCTATCGTGTGGGAAGAATAGAATTGGACCCAGGAGGGGCCCCTGGGTGGCTCGGTAGGTTAAGCGTCTAACTCTGGATTTTGGCTCAGGTCACGATCTCCTGTTCCTGAGATCAAGCCCCGCCTCAGGTTCTGTGCTAAGCAAGGAGGCTGCTTGGGATTCTCTCCACCCCCCCTCCCGTCTCTGTCCCTCCCCCAATCATGTTCTTTCAAAATAAACAAACATAAAAAAAAAAAAAAAAAAAAAAGAACTGGACCTATGAAATTCATTACATTGACATCTTATAAGCACTTTCAATCCTCTCCCCCTCAACTATGCACATAAGGGCTGCTGGTTTCTAACAGAAAAAGATGAAACAAGGAAGATACCCACTCATGATTACTTGCTAAATTTTTTAAAACTGCATATGGTTCTATTTTATTTAGTGCTCCATCTGTGCCAACTGATTATAAAAGAAAAAAAAATGGGGGTGGGTTTCATTTTCAAGTAGTTTTCAAAGTTCAAAATTAATCTTAGGGTCACTTCATCCTTATGATGGTTCTCTGGCCCCGGGATACCATTTGTTAGGAAATTCTCACGCTTATTTAATTCATTTCAATTCCAATGACATTAATAATGCTATGTAAGCATGGCGGAAGAGGAGGGTCCTTGCCCTCAGAGAGTGTGGTCTAAAGGAAGACTTATAGAACAGACAGGCATAGACTACCTCAAGATGCTATATAAGTCAGAAAAGGAAACAATTATTATTTTTATTGAGACAGAATTACATAACATTGTGTTGGTTTTAGGTACACAACATAATGGTTCAATATATGTGTATACGGCAAAATGATTACTACAATAAGTTTATAATTAATACCCATCACCACATACAGTTACCAATTTTTTTTTCTTGAGAACTTTTAAGATCTATTCTCTTAGCAACTTTCAAATATACAAAACAGTACTGTTAACTACAGTCATCATGATATACATTACATCCTCAAGACTTACTTATCTGGGCACAATTTTTTTTTTTAAACTTTATTTATTTATGTAATCTCTACACTCAATATGGGGCTAAAACTCAAAATCCCAAGATCAAGAGTCACATGCTCTTCCAACTGAGCCAGCCAGGAGCCCCTGGGAACAATTATTCTTTACAAAGCCAATGATCTAGTTCAATTTTTGTTCACTTGAAAACAAACAATCTACAGAGCGAACAGCTGGAGTAAAAGAGGAACCTCTGCAGATCTACTTTTTTCCCCAGCCAATAACACTCTATCCTGGCAGGAAAGATCGTGTAAGTGTGGCGAAAGGATCACTGAAGAGAGGAGCAGCACCACTGAATGCTGTAGCAAACTGCCCACGTAGAGATAATCCCAGAACAAGAGAAGTCCCAGATTAGGGGTGACGTCTTTTCATTCCTACATCCCCAACACTAGCATAATACCTGGTACATGGTGCTGCTCAGTCAACACCACATCAATTGTAATGAGTATCTTCAATGGAGCAAGACACAAGAAAAGTAACTTCTACAGTTTGTATATATGCAGAAGCTAACTCACCACAAGCTCCCAGTCAAGCCACTTCTCTCTAGGCTTGGGTTATCCATACACCAAGTTGCAATGATGGTAACTTCTTTGCAGAGTGGCTTCAGGAGTGCATTTCAGTATCCCTGTGCTTCTATTACAAAGCATTAGGGGGACGCCGGGGTGGCTCAGTTGGTTAAGTGTCCGACCTCAGCTCAGGTCATGAGCTCACAGTTCATGGGTTTGAGCCCCACATGGGGCTCTGTGCTGACAGCTCAGAGCCTGGAGCCTGCTTCAAATTCTGTCTCCCTCTCTGCCCCTCCCCTGCTCGCACTCGGTCTCTCTCTCTCTCTCTCTCTCTCTCTCAAAAATAAACAAACATTAAAAAAATTAAAAATGAAAAATAAAGAACAAAGCATTATTAGAGACTAAAGATCAAACAGTACCTGTGTTGCTATTCCTCATATGTGCCCCAACATTAACATTTTAGCACTGATTTCTAGTTGATGCTAAGAATATACCTGCTTCTCCCACAGATCACAAAGCTGTTTTCATTTCAAGTGGGAGGAAAATATGTCCCAATCAACTTTTTTCCCATTGCCTTGGCCCTAGTGCCAAATTAGAGGACAACTCAACACTGTTCTAATGGGCTCTGGGAGGTTCCACAAAGATAATGGCTTCTGAGCTAGAAGTTGCTCAAATTAACAGATCACACAGGCCCAGCCTCTCACCTATTCCAGAAGTAAAATAGCATCCAGAGAAGGGTCAAACAACTGGCATTCTGTGAGACTCACACTTTGACCAGATCATAAGCCTAGGTCACCTATGCCTTATAACAGAAAACTGATGCCCAACTAAATTTACTGGATACCAGCCAGATCCACCTTTGAGAGCCCCATCTGTGGTAATATAGAAAGATATTGGGTCTCTGTTCCAGTTTCCTGGCATGGAGTTTCTAAAACCCTTGGAATTTTCTGAGTGATAGGGTGATATGATGTCTTTTGTTCTAATGAGGTGACTCTTGGCAGGTTCCTAGACAGCATCAGGATGGGGCCTGGTTATCAAACTGTCCAAGCTTTTTTTTTTTTTTTTTAAAAATTTTTTTTTTCAACGTTTATTTATTTTTGGGACAGAGAGAGACAGAGCATGAACGGGGGAGGGGCAGAGAGAGAGGGAGACACAGAATCGGAAACTGGCTCCAGGCTCCGAGCCATCAGCCCAGAGCCTGACGTGGGGCTCGAACTCCCGGACCGCGAGATCGTGACCTGGCTGAAGTCGGACGCCCAACCGACTGCGCCACCCAGGCGCCCCATCCAAGCTTTGATTAGAAGCTTGGAACCTTTGGGGGCGCCTGGGTGGTTCAGTTGGTTGAGTGTCCAACTTTGGTGCAGGTCATGACCTTGCAGTTTGTGGGTTCAAGCCCTGCATCAGGCTCACTGCTGTCAGCGGGGAGCCTGCTGCAGATCCTCTGTTCCCCCTCTCTTTCTGCCCCTCCCCCCACCCACACTCTCTCAAAAATAAATAAACAAATAAATAAATAAAAGCAAGCTTAGAACTTTTGGCCTCACCACTCCCGCCCCTCAATTTGCAGGGAGGGGAAAGGAGCTGGAATTTAAGCTAATCACCAGCAGGTCAATGATTTAAACAACAATGCCTGCATAATGGAACCTCCATAAAAACCCTTCAATGGTAACATCTGGAAAGTTTCCAGGTAAGTGAAAGCATCCACATGCATCTGTGTACAATTGTCTCTACTTTTTGTCTGATCACTTCCTGTAACATCCATGCAGAGTCCTATTTTATTTTACCTCCTCTGAAAATTAGGGAAGGTCGTTAACAATTATTTACTGACCTCTCTGACCAATAATTACCTCCAAACATTCATTTAGGTGTTATTCTTTTTTATATATTTTTTAATGTTTGTATTTATTTTTGAAGGAGAGAGAGAGAGAGAGACAGAGCATGAGCAGGGGAGGAGCAGAGAGAGGGAGACACAGAATCCGAAGCAGGCTCCAGGCTCCGAGCTGTCAGTACAGAGCCCAACGTGGGGCTCAAACTCACGAACCACGAGATCGTGACCTGAGCCGAAGCTGAACGCTTAACTGACTGAGCCACCCAGGCACCCCTAGGTGTTACTCTTTTTTAAAGCCTATTGCCTCTAAAAGTCCTATGTTTGCCATCCTCTAACAACTTTAGGATTAAAATAACTGAACATTTTTTCATCAAGTTACCCAGAGTAGTAAACTTCAAACTTAAAGCCAAAAGAACCCATGATGCATGAGAACTCCCAGATTCCTTTGATTGATTATCCCAGATCCCTTAATTGATTTATAAGATTCTGTGGCCCAGTCAGAAGAGGAATACAGAACACTCATCCCATATACCCATTTTCCACAGAAACTGAAGTCTCTAAAGTCAAAGATTACAATACTCATGACGGCCAGCATATCCTCTGCACCACAACATGCTATAGGTATTACTTGGATAAATAAATCAATAAACAATAACACTGAACACTGTCCAATATTTTCAAAGGTAGAGCCATATACTAACCAGAATGGCACAGAGGCGCCTGGCTGGCTCATTCAGTAGTGTGTGACTCTTGATTAAAAAGGGGGTGGCTCTCTGCTGGGTGTCTGACTCTTGATTTCAGCTCAGATCAAGCCCTGCATCAGCGTCTGCACAGAGTGTGGAGCCTGCTTAAGATTCTCTCTCTCTCCCTCTGCCCCTCCCCTGCTTGCACTCACTCTTGGTAGGTAACACCAAAGAATGAATCATAAGCTTTTCAAGGTTATAGGGTGTTGTTTTATTTTTAAATGATTAAAAAAAAAGAGAGAGATGAAAATATAACAACATTTTCTAAGCACAGCATAATGAACTGAACTGAGACTAGGAACAATTAATTATGAACTCTACAAGTACCAGTCAGTAGGCCATTAACATCTGTGCTGAAACTTGGTAAATATTCTATATACTCATGAAAATGCTTTTAAGAAATCAATCTTTTTTTTTTTTTTTTCAACGTTTATTTATTTTTGGGACAGAGAGAGACAGAGCATGAACAGGGAAGGGGCAGAGAGAGAGGGAGACACAGAATCGGAAACAGGCTCCAGGCTCTGAGCCATCAGCCCAGAGCCTGACGCGGGGCTCGAACTCACGGACCGCGAGATCGTGACCTGGCTGAAGTCGGACGCTTAACCGACTGCACCACCCAGGCGCCCCAAGAAATCAATCTTTATATGACTTGTCAACTGATTTTTAAGAAGGCTTAGCTTCTAAAACTGAGATGTAATTCATACCATAAAATACAACCTTTTAAAGTATACAATTCAGGGGCTCCCTGGACAGCTTAATTGGTGGAGCATGCAACTCTTGGTCTCGAGGCTGTGGGTTCAAGCCCCGCATTGGCTGTCGAGATTACTTAAAAATAAAATCTTAGGGGCGCCTGGGTGGCGCAGTCGGTTGAGCATCCGACTTCAGCCAGGTCACGATCTCGCGCTCCGTGAGTTCGAGCCCCGCGTCGGGCTCTGGGCTGATGGCTCGGAGCCTGGAGCCTGTTTCCGATTCTGTGTCTCCCTCTCTCTCTGCCCCTCCCCCGTTCATGCTCTGTCTCTCTCTGTCCCAAAAATAAATAAACGTTGAAAAAAAAAAAAAATAAATAAATAAATAAAATCTTAAAGGGGCACCTGGGTGGCTCAGTCGGTTGAGTATCCGACTTCAGCTCGGGTCATGATCTCACAGTCTGTGGGTTCGAGCCCCACGCTGGGCTCTGTGCTGGCAGCTCGGAGACTGGAGCCTGCTTCAGATTCTGTGTCTCCTCCTCTCTGCCCCTCCCATGCTCATGCTCTGTTTCTGTCTCTCAATAATAAATAAATGTTAAAAAATTTTTTTAATAAAATCTTTTTAAAAATAGTAAAAACAAAACAAAACAAAACAAAACAAGGGTGCCTGGGTAGCTCAGTCAGTTAAGCGTCTGACTTCAGCTCAGGTCATGATCTCATAGTTCCTGAATTTAAGCCCCACCTCCGGCTCTGCGCTGACAGTGTGGACTCTGCTTGGGATTCTCTCTCTGCCTCTCCCCCACTGGCACACTCTCCCTGAAAATAAATAAACTTAAAATAAAGTGTACAATTCAGTGGTATGTATATTCAGAAAGTAGTGCCACTATGTAATTCCAAGAAAGCTTACGTGTAAATTAGAAGTGAAAAAATAAGAAACATGGAAGCAGGTAAATACTGCTTAATTTACATTCTGAGGGTAGAGAATTTAAGCTAGGAAAGGTGAACACAGAAGAGATGTTCTTGTGCAAGGGGAAAGTTAAAGGAAGAAGCCAATGTATTTTGTTTTAATTTTATATGCACAGAGCCTGACACAGGGCTCGAACTCCAGAACCGCGAGATCACGACCTGAGCCAAAGTTGGACGCTCAACAGATTAAGCCACCCAGGTGCCCCACCAATGTATTTTTATACCCTGTAAACAGTTTGTATGGATGGCCTCTATCTTCTGCCTATTGAAGGTAACTGTATAAATGACTTTTCCTACCTGGAGTGAAGCTGGGAGTCAACCAGGCTGCTGCACTATTCAGGCTGATTAATGACCCTTTTATTCTTGCTACTCCAGCAGAAGAAACTCTTCCATGAGTTTCTACTAACCAACCAAAGGCACAGGAAGTGCTATCTCTCATATGACAGGTAACCCCCTCAAATGAGGGTAAGGGTCACAAACCACCCACGCTCTCTAACAGAACCTTCCATTCAGTCTTTAGGGCAGGAAACTTAAAAAAATGAAGGCAGGGCAACCTGGGTGGCTCAGTCAATTGAGTGTCCAACTCTCGATTTCAGCTCAGGTCATGATCCCAGGGTCAAGGAATTGAGCCCCACGTGTCTCCAAGCTGAGCGTGGAGCCTGGTTAAGATTCTCTCTCTGAGGGCACCTGGGTGGCTCAGTTGATTAAGCATCTGTCTCTTGGTTTTGGCTCCAGTCATGATCTCACGGTTCATGAGTTCAAGCCTCACATCGAGCTCTGCACTGACAGCACAGAGTCTGCTTAGGATTCTCTCTCTTCCTCTCTCTCTCTGCCCCTCCCCTGTTCGCGCTGTCTCTCAAAATAAATTTAAAAAACTCAAACAAAAAAAAAGAAATCCTCTCTCTCCTCCTCTCACACATTCTCTCTCCCTCAAATAAAAATAAGGCAAATCCCAGGTAATTCCAAACAAGACTAAAATTAATTCTAGTTGCATTCACCTCTCCCCACACTTACCTGACCCCTCCAGCATCACATGGGATTCTCCTCTAGGTGTGTTGTCTGCAATTGGCCACATGGTCTATCGACTACCTCCACAAGACTCATCCAGCCCTAAAAGGTGTCCCTTGGCTTCCTAGGCATTCCTGTTTTTAAAGATCTGCCACCTTTGTCTAAGGCTTCGCAGTAAACATCTTCCCCAAATGTGGAACCAAACCTAATTAAGATTCCTGGTTGAAAACAACACCTTCAGTTTCACAAATTGACAAGTAAATGTGATATTTTCCAATTAGCCTATGGTATTTCCTTAACAACTAAAAATATTTACTTGTCTATTCTATAAATGCCAAAAATAATGTAAAAAAATATTCATTTGCATTTTCCAACTCACTTTTTCTAAATGATGTTAAGCTATTGCGTCTTTAGCTACCCCATTTGAATTACCATAAACTATACATGTTTTGTATCAGTGTCAATTCATTTCATAATGGACTTCTGCCCCTGAAGTGACAGATTGTCTCTGGGTTTTTCTTTTCTTAAAACTTCTATTTTATCAACATGGTCGTAAAAACTCAAACCATTTTAGGGGCGCCTGGGTGGCTCAGTCAGTTAAGTGTCCGACTTCAGTTTAGGTTTAGGTTGTGATCTCACAGATCTTGAAATCGAGCCCTGCATCGGGCTTTATGCTGACAGCTCAGAGCCTGGAGCCTGCTTAGATTCTGTGTCTCCCTCTCTCTCCACCCCAGCCCTGCTTGCGCTCTGTCTCTCTCGTCTCTCAAAAATGAATAAATGTTAAAAAAAAAAAAAAAAGAACAAAAACCCTCAAACCATTTCAATTGTGCAAAATGAAAGGATAGGATATGAGTCTGTTACAGAAATTGGACCCATTCATTATATGAATGAACACTGAAAGATTCAAAGCAAGATACTCCTTCCTAACACCACTTCCATCAGCCTTCTATCTTTGCTATACTGATTAATAACACAGTACTACAATAATTCTATAGGGGTGCCTGGCTGGCTCAGTCAGAAGAGCGTGTGACTCTTGGTCTCAGGGTCATGAATTCGAGCCCCACATTGGGTGTAGAGATTACATAAATAAATAAATAACAATTTTTAAATAATAATTCTGTAACACTTCAGTGAATTGAAGAATTCACTTCTATGAAGAAATGAAGAATTACTTTCTATGTCTCAAACATAGAAACTTTGGGAAACATAATCCAAAAACTATGTCATCTGTTGCTTAAATAATACAAATTCCTTTGGAAAAAGTATCACAGCAAGTTTGTATACAATATAGTATGTAGTAAGTCCATCTAAAAACCAAGAGCAATTCTCTCTATATTCATAGGTCACAGAAACACTTTGAGAATGAGAACATCTACAACCATTCCAAGATCTCTGGAGGAGATATGCTACATAAACAGAAAGTACAACTAAGGTCATAAAACAGCATCAACCCTACTCTAGCTCCCACCCCAGCTCAGTACAGCAGAACTGGCACAAGGCAGACAAGGCAAGTGTTTGCCATAGGCTCCAAAAGCACAAAAGCATTAGTCTTTTTGACTTAAAGAAAGTGTACCTGCTTACTAAGTCTCTTTTAAATAGTGCCAAAAAGTTCTAGAATAAAGAATATAAACATAGTCAATCTAATGCGGTGGTTCTCACAATTCAGGGCACATCAAAATCAAGTGGAACACCTGTTAAAGCAGAGATAGCTGGGCCTCACCCCCAGTTTATCATCTGGCAGGTCTAAAGTGAGGCCTGAGAATTTGTATTTCAACAAGGTCTGAAGTAGTGCTGACACTGCTAGTCCAGCACCCACTCGGAGAACCACTGCTCTATTGTTCACAGAAGCTGTTCGCTGTAGTCTTTATCTTGCAAGATTTCTAATCATTTAACAATAAAATATATCAGTTGCATGTCGGTTTTTAAAATTTTTTAACGTTTTATTTTTGAAAGAGACAGAATATGAGCGAGGGAGGGGTAGAGAGAGAGGAAGACACAGAATCCAAAGCGGGCTCCAGGATCTGAGCTGTCAGCACAGAGCCTGACAGGGGGCTCAAAATCTCGAACTGTGAGATCATGACCTGAGCCGAAGTAGGATGCTTAATTGACTAAGCCACCCAAGGCACCCCAGTTGCATATCAGTTTTTCAACTTTTTACTGAAAATAATCTCCAAGTTACAAAAAAGTTGCAAGAATAATAGCACAAACACATGCATACACCTGTTACCCAAACTCAGCTACTGACATATCCTGTTGTGTCTATTTAATCATTATTCTCTTCCTCCCTTCTCCATATGCATCAAATATTTTTCCCTAAACCACATGAGAGAAAAAAGTATACACCATGGTCCTTCACTCCTAAAAACTTCAGCGAGTTATTTCTTAATAAGGATATTCTCTTATTACTCTTATTTAAATTCTCTTAGATACAGTAGTTAACCAATTTCGGTGAATTTAACATTGATACACTACCACAACCTATATACACAACAGTTCCATTGTGCCCCAAAATTGCCATGTTTCTACTTTCCAAATCCTCCCCCAACACCCTGGCAACCACGATTTTCTATTCCTATCATTTTGCTTTTTCCAGAATGTCACAGAAATAGAATCATATTGTATACAGTCTTTTTAAAAATTAGATCAAATACATATAACATAATATTTACCATTTAACCATTTTAAAGTATGCGATTCAGTGGTATTAAGTACATTCACGTTATATAACCATCCCCACTATCTATTTCCAGAACATTTTTATCACCCCAAAAGGAAACCTTATACCCATTAAGCAGTCACTCTCCATTTCCCCTCCTCCAGCCCTTGGTAACAACTAAATTACCCACTCTGCTTTCTTTTTCTACAGATATGTCTATTTTGGATATTTTCTATAAATGGGATCATATCAGGGGTGCCTGGGTGGCTCAGTCAGTTAGGCCTCCGGCTCTTGATTTAGACTCAGGCCATGATCTCACGGTTTGTGGGATTGAGCTCCACATCATGTTCTGCACTGACAGTGCCAAGCTTGCTTGGCATGCTCTCTCTCCCTCTCTCTGGCCCTTCCCTGCTCCTGTGCACTCTCTCTCAAAATAAATAAACACTTTAAAAAACGGGATCATGTGAGAGTATGTGCTCTTTTGTGCCCAGCTTCTTTCACTCAGCACAATATTTTCAAGATTCATCCAAGTTATAGCATGTATCAGTATTTCATTCCTTTTTATGCAGCATGTAGCCTTTTGAATCTGATTTCTTTTACTTAGTATAATACCTGAAATTCATCCATTTTTAATGTTGAATAGTATTCCATTGTATGTACATACCAAAGTTTATTCATCCAGTCACCAAAACACATGTCACTCCTGATACTTTTTCCAGGAGTGTAATGTTACTCAAGGTAATTTACAACTAATGGGGTTATAACATATTTACAAATGGCAAAAAACCTCAGATATACACAACATTATGTAGGTTCACAATTCTTACCTGCAATTCTAAAAGCCCAAAATCTCTTAAATATCAAGGTTTTTGGTAAATTTTCAGGTCATGTGAAGTCATTTGGAAACAAATCCTGACCAGAACTATACTGAGTCCTTTACTGTCTTTAGTCAGTCCCCTTAGTGAGAATATTCATATATTTTGAAGTATTACTATGTTTGATATACATCCCACCGGGGGATAGAATTCATATATGATCTACGTACCACATTATCTTTCTATATTCAGAAAAAGTTATAATTTTGACTTTTGATCCCACAGATTTTGGATAAAACTTGTAGCCCTGTACTTACACAGCTCTAAATGAAACAAAAATTAAATTGATAATTACTAAAGTCAGTGAGCAGGCATTAATCTTTTTTTCTGTTACAGACTGCCCCCCCCCCCGCCCCACTACACCAGTGAAAAGGACCAACTCTACCCTACAGTCCCCTTATGAGCAATGTCCATCCCACAAGATCATTGCAGGTTATCACACAACCTAAAAAAACTAACTGCCATTCATAAAAGTCACCTTTTCTGCTAAAATACACATACAGTCTTTTAACAAGCAACTGTTAAAGTTCTTAAAACATCTGATTGCTCCAAGGCATATTCTTCAGCAGATATAAGACTGCATTGCTATGGAACCTAAATGACCCTTTACTGTTGATCACCTGAGAGGAGATCATAGCTGCTCTCTATATACTTCACAGATATTCACTCATTCCATGCATACTGAGAACGCATCAGTGCCAGACACAGTGGGCAAGTGTAACAGGAGGGAACAAGACAGACAAGGCTCCTGCTGTCATGGAACTTTCTAGTGGGAGGAATAAGACACACAAAACCACTGGAAAATAAAAGTGATAGATCCTATGACAACAAACCAGGATATGATGAAAATAACTAAGGAGTGATTTTGGAGTAGATAGTGAGGCAAGCCCCTGAGAGGTGAAACTGAAGCCATGAACTAAATCCCAGAAGACAAGTGAGGATCAGAGGGGAGAACAGTGCAAGGGCCCTGACAGAGAAAGAAGTCTGTATTTGGTCAAGCCTAGAGAAAGGCTCAGTGTGGCTACAGCATAATAAGAAAGGTGGAGAGCAGTACGGGATGAGGTCAAACAGCTAAGGGCCAGCTCATGCAGGATTCTGTAAGTCAGAACAAGGAGTTGCAAATTTCTTGCAAGTGAGATGGAAAACCTTTAGACGATTTCTGGCATGGTAATAACATGATCTGACAGGTATTTTCAAAATTTCATTCTACTTGCCATGAAGAAATGGATAACATGGGACTAATAATCCAATTACCTCATTTAAAAAAAAAAGAACCATGTATCTACTTTTAATACATCATTACTTCATACAATAAAATGCCAAGAAGAGAGTGTATTTCCTGAAAGGTGATTTTTTTTAACCACTGTCTTAAATTATTTTACATGAGTATTAATTAATGTCTTACATCTGCCAATTATTACTCTAACAGCTACTACAGTAAGCAAATTTAAGAACTTCTATGGACCTTATACATTAATATAAGCATTACTCTGCTAATAAATCTGACAATATATAAATTCAGTCAGTACTAAAGAAATGAAGAGTTTAAATTGCTATTTAAACATCAAGACATCTCCTTTCCAAATATACCAATGCTTAACGAAAACACAATTAAGGAAACAAGACCAAAGCTGAGGTTACTGCTGTCAGTTGAAAAATAACTGCAGCCTATAAATTCTTTTAGTTCCTAAAGATAATAGTGAATGAATAAAGTGTGTATGAGACATGCGCACGCGCGCACACACAAAGACGTGAATGTGTAAATGTGTAAGAACATAACTACTCTTCTGTCTCCACAAATTCAGAATTGATGCTTTTAAAACAAAAAAATTAGCTTTCTAAAAAATAATGTTTCTGAGTTTATTCTCAATTTACAGACCAACTATTTCTAGACATGACACAAATATCAAATTATTTCAAGCACAAAAATTTATTTTTATGGATAGTTTCCCTCTGCGGAACCAAACTGAAAAAGCAGCTACCTAGTTAACATGAAAAATTTATTGCATGTAAATTGTTTAGAAGTAAACTATATCCTCAAAACACAGCATACTCTTTCTTGAAGAGTTCTTAAATTTGGATTACTAAAATTCTGTAAATAGATTAATGGTCTACTTTCTTCAATTGAAAATTCTGCAAAAGACATCACTTAAAGATTACTTTCATATTTAAATCATTTCATATTATGTAACCTAAAAATATCAGTCGATACCTTGAATGCCTAACATTTCACTTCCACTTTTTCTGTAATGTATTAAGATTTGAAGGAACTGACCAAACTTGGCACTTTAAGACACTAGGAGGATATTATGAAAAGTTTAATCTGCAGTTCAGACCACAGAGCAGAGGTCAAAGAGAAAGCTCTTCTGGATCTATCCATGAATTTCAACAAAACAGCTGTTGCAGGACTTCATTCTCAGAGCAAGACTGAAAATTCAAGAAACCACTAATTTGTACAATTTCTCTGGAAAGTTGTAAATGTCACGCTGAAGCAATGAAATATAAATTTTTAAATACAGTAAGTTTATTAAATCCTATGGGCTCATACATAAAAACACCACCACCATGAAGAACATAAATAGCAAGTTTAATGATTATATAAAATATATTCAGGGGTAAATGCTACAACACTCACTTTAGATCTCATAGGCACCCAGAAGAACTGGAACAATGCATCCTCATCGCCCATGTGTGGACAAACAGCCACAAAGAACCACAGCTAAGACTAAAGCTGGCTGTTATTTGAAGACATCAACAGGAGGCTTCTGGAAATCTTAACTGTGGTTTCTTAAAAAAATTTTGAGTAGCACATGATGCAGAGATCTGACAAATACCCTTCCTAACCCAAGGCCACATGCATGTCCAGAAACTCACCTGTGTTATACTCCTTCAACTGCAAGTCCTTTACAGGCGTGCCATCAGGAGTCCGAAAGGCATTAAGAATCTGCAAGAATACGGTGTTTACACTAATGACACAAACCATTATCTAACACTGAATATTTAACTTTCCCTTTTTGTTTTTATTCTATATAATTTAAAGCAATCATTACTTTATAAAGGCAAAATTAACCCATGCATACTCTAGGCACTCAAAACTGTTAATGAGTAGAACATAATTATTAAAAAATTCCTGGGGCGCCTGGGTGGCTCAGTCGGTTGGGCGGCCGACTTCAGCTCAGGTCACGATCTCGCGGTCTGTGAGTTCGAGCTCCGCGTCGGGCTCTGGGCTGATGGCTCAGAGCCTGGAGTCTGCTTCCGATTCTGTGTCTCCCTCTCTCTCTGCCCCTCCCCCATTCATGCTCTGTCTCTCTCTGTCTCAAAAATAAATAAATAAACGTTAAAAATAAAAATTAAAAAAAAAAATTCCTAAGTACGTAAAAAAGGCAGAAAAAGCATAACTGTCAAGAACTTGAGCTTTGAAATCAGACTGCCTACATTTCAAGCCTCTCCTGCTCTCTTGCTGTGTAACTTTTCAGTGCCAAGTTTCTCATCTGTTAAAGAGAAGATGATGCCCTGGGCTCAAGTCAGTAGAGGGCCATGGCACTTAACTCCCTCACACCTAGTCAGTTCTTTTCCTCATCTTCAAATGGATTGTTCTCTCCCAGCAGTCAGGCTTGGCTCAAATGTCATTTTCTTAGTGATGCCTTCCCCAAATACCCGATCGAAAACAGCCCCTACCCCAGTTACGCTCTACACCTTTATTTATCTTCAGAGCATTTATCACTACCTGAAATTATGGGGTTTTGTTTACTTTTTTATTATCCATGGAGGCAGTGACTTTACAATATCCACTGCTATATTATTCAGTGCCCAGCATATGCTTAATATTTGGAGGGAATGAATAAAGAGTACCTATTCATAAGGTACTGTGATAATTAAAGAACTAATGCGTGTAGACATCACGTGATGCCTGGCACAGAGTAAGCAGTTTGCTCTTCTTATTGTAATATTCTGACCAGATTTCCCTGTAAATTCAGCTATAATTTAGTCAGCCAGTCCTTTAACAATGACGAGTTAGGCAGCTCCCAGTTCTTACTGTTGTAAATAAACTGCCTCTTTATGTATGCAATCCAATCCTCCCTCTTAGATTATGCCCTAAAGGATGATTATCAGGTCCGAGGACAGCAATTATTTGTCAAAATTTTTTGTTTGTTTGTTTTTAACAAACCCCACCTCAGTGAGTGAATGTATAACTGCTGAAACCTAAATAAGTTCTATGGATTGTACCAAAGCCAATTTCCTGGTTTAGCTACTGTCCTGTAGTAATACAAGACGTTAACCCTACAGGAAGGACACCCAAAACTTCCATGTACATTTCTTTGCACCTTCCTGTGAATCTATTAACTTTTCAAAATACAAAGTCAAAAAACATTTTTTTAATTGACAGAAAAAAAAAAAGGAAAAAGAAGAAAGAGGCTTACCTCTTCTTTTGTGGCATTTTCAGGCACCCCGCTTAATCGAATAAGCTTGCTTGGTTTCTCCTCACTTGGGCCAGTCCTATAATCTTGATCCTTGAATCCACAATAAAAGATTATTTCAGAAATGAGTATATGTTAGTATGCAAATGAAAGTGAAGGTAAAATACAGGTTCTTAGGAGCAAAATCAAAATGACCTGCATCATATAAGGTATGAAAAACTGTAATTTTCTCTATTTTTTTGAGTTCCAAAATTTAATTTCAAATCATTAGTATATAAGTGTGCTAAAACCAAGGCTCACTGAAGAGTCTTGAAATATAAAGCAGAGCATTAAGAGAAACAACACTGAACAGGACTTATAATTAAGGAAAAAAAATATACTCTCAAAAATATAATTTTCTTTTCCTGAATGAGAAAATAGAAAAAATTCTTAAACCAGATGCCATTTGTCAAAGATGTCAACTATAAACAAATTTCAGAACAAGACCAAAAGATGTCATCTGACCATACAACTTAACAGTACAATTCAGAGAAATACACGTTTTCCATATTCACAAAAGCCTTAACTCCAATGTCTTCTACTCTTGAAAATATCATGAACGATAAATTATATAGTCAATCAGCTCTAACATTCTCAAAATCCATTTGATTAGCATGTCTTAGGATTACTGTCCAAAATAACAGTAACCTGAGTACAGATGAGTAAAGTCTATTTCAAAGATAATATTTGCATTAACCAACTGCAAACATAACTCTCTTCTCTTAGATTATATACGTTAAATTATATATTATATATATTGAAATTCAACAATTAAGTTAATTAAGTTAATTGTAAGAATATACCTGCAATATTACCATCACTTCCTTACGACTAGGAAGACTCCTAGGTATTCTGTATATCCTAAATGAGTTTAAACAAAAAAATGGACCCTACGGTGCCTAGGTGGCTCAGTTGGTTGACTGTCCGACTCTTGGTTCTGGCTCAAGTCATGACCTCCAGGTTTGTGGCTTCAAGCCCTAGGTAGGGTTCTGAGCTGATGGCACGGAGCCTGCTTGGGATTCTCTCTCTCTATCCCTCTCTATGCCCCTCCTCTGCTTGCTTGCACAGATGAGCTCTCTCTTTCAAAATAAATAAATAAACTTAAAAAAAAAAAAAAAAAAAAAAAAAGAAAATGTTCCCTAAATAGCCACAAGGCCTGACTAGCAAGAGTTTAGAGAACCAATTCCCAAAGACATACTTTCTAACTAAATTATCCCAATGCGTTTCAATCAGCACCATAAAGCAAAATAAGAGATACATGAGCTGCTCTAGAGATGTACATTCCATTCTTGAATATACATTTTGGGTTTATTTTTTTTAAGGATTTTATTTTTAAATAATCTCTACATCCAACCTGGGGCTCTAATTTACAACCCTGAGATCAAGATTCACATGCTCTACTGACTGAGCAAGCCAGGAGCCCCCCAGGACCAAGGATCCTGGACTCTACACTTCATCCAGCAGAAAAGCAATCTACTCCATTAACATACCTGAAGGTCCCGTTGGGCATCTCGGGAAGTTTTGCCCTCTGGAAAAGACTTGCTCTGGCCATAGCCAAATATTTGGCTTCCTGGCAGCCTGTGATCCACATCACGGTACTCCATGCTTCTGTAATCAGTGTCTTCCCGGCCAAGAAAGTCCAGACCACCTTCTTCTTTAAACACACCAGCATCTGAACTCTGTTGCTCACCTCCAGAAAGCTGTGACTTGTCTTGGTCTTGAAGTGGACTTTCGCTGTTCTGAAAGTCCGATGAAGACTCATGTTCAAAGGCTACATCTTGTTTTTCTCCTTCTCTTGTTTCTGAATGTTCAAATTCTCCTTTCTGAATGCCAAAAGCAGGCCTTTCTGTTGTATGGTCATGTGTGGATTCTTCTCTCTTGTTCACGTTCATACCAGAATGTTCTCTATCTTGTGTAGAGGGTTGTATGTAATCCAAAATATTTGGATCCACAGAGGGCATCTCCCTATCTTTAAACTCCATACAAGGTCCCACCTCTCTGCTCCTAAAATCCTGATCAGTCCTGGACCGGTGTCTACCTCTGAAATCTGAATGTGGCGTATCCCTGTCCCTAAAGTCTAGATCACTAGTACCTGAACTTCGGCCTCTAAAGTCCACCTGTGTTCCGTCTTTGTCCCTGAAGTCCAAATCAGATACATCTCTATTCCTAAAATCAGAACGGGACTGATCTCTGGCCCTGAAATCCAAATCCGACAAATCTCTTCCCCTAAAATCTGCATGGGATCCATCCCGGCCTCTAAAATCTAAATCATAAGTGCCCCGGCCCCTGAAGTCAGATGAAGGAGCATCCCTACCTCTGAAGTCAACAGTGTGAGCATCCCTGTCTCTGTAGTTCATGTGAGATGTCTCCCTACCTCTATAATCCATAGAAGTACCATCTCCACCCCTATAGTCCATAGGTGGTCCTTCTCTATCCCGAAAATCCCCAGAATGTATGTCCCTACCCCTGAAGTCCAACTGTGATGAATCTCTGTTCTGGAAATCAGAAGATGAAAAATCTCCCCCCCTGAAATCATGTCCAGGTCCCTCCCCTCCTCGATAGTCACCATGCGGTCCGTCTCTAGCGCCATAGCTGAAAGAATGCTCCTCTACATTTGCAAAGGGAGGCCCCGAATGCCCCTGGAAATCAAAGGGAAGTGAATCTCTGCCAGGAAAGTTGCCAGAGTGTCTCTCTTGAGCATGACTCTTAAGGGGAGGAGGAGGATAATCCCTGTTCCACCCGGGAGCAAACCTTTCTTCTTGGCTCCCACTGTAGAAACAAAGACAGTGTTATTCATATTGTCCAGAGAGTTTGAAATCTACACACCAGCATATTCTTCTCTAATCACAGCACATTCTTCTGCAAACATTTTTTTTTTTTGGCAGAGTTCTGTAACAAGGTCCTAGATCTGCAGAAAACAGCAATGTTTTGCTATTTTAAGACGAAGTGGCGGAGTAAACTTTTATGCTCCCATTTCAGAACACGAGGAAAGTCAACACAAGGTTTTCAACATGACTGCTGCAGAAAAAGCTTTCACCCAGTCCTGCAACAGGGAAAATCCGCAACACCAGATAAGCTAGCAATGGTGACACACTACAAAAATTTCCATTTCCTACAGCCAGGGAACTTAGAATTCCAAGATCAACATGATGATTCCTATACATCAAATAAATCAATGCACCATAAATGTATGACAGTAAATTTTAGGCAGTGTCTTTCTCATTTCAGCATACAGGGATAACATTCCAAAATATTTGATTACAGCTACAGCATGGACACTACCTAGATCAGAATGAATGCAGGTCCAAAATGAAAGAACACTGGCTGTATATCACCAGCAGGAGAACACAAGTGTATACCAGCTGAGCATCAGCCCTGGCTGTATCTAAAATCCAGTTCTACAGTGGCTCCACCTAGAAGCGCTCTCGCCTGGGTCCTAATATTAATACTATCCAAGAGTATCACAAAAGGCAGCATGAAATCATGCCACGAAGCGTTCATACATCAACCTAGCTAAGCAACAGCATCCAGAAGCTTAATGCTGAAAGGGACTTAGAGCATTAGGCCTTCAAGTATTATCTCCAAGTCCCAAAAGCTGATATTCCAGAATCTAATGCCTCATGCTATTTTTTAATAGTAATAAAATATATTTTAAAAATAAGCAAAGTAAATATTAAATTCACATTCTCAGTTTACAAAACTCAAGAGATAAATGAGAACTGCTCTAGTCTTTCATTCTACCCAAATCTTCCCTAACCATCAGACCATTTTACATGCTTTGGCTTTGGTAAAAGGGAATTGAAATCTGCAATTAGATACCTAGATCCTAAGCTTGAGGGGAAGGAGAGAGCATGAAAAAGGAAAACATGAAATGATCTGAAGGGTTATCTGCTATTTTGCAGTAAAACAAAAGTATTATATTAGGAAATCAAGTCCAAATCAGTTATCTTCTTCCAGAATATATAGGTTCTATTATATGACCCTTCTGAGCACAGACTACACCACCAGAGAAAGACTTGAAGGACACTCAGTTCAGGAGAAACAGTTACAAGGCCAAATCCTTTCTTAAAATAATAGGATTTCAACAACAGTAACCTGAACATTAGAATGATGTATATTTAATGGATTTCCAGAACATGATGATTTCTATTAGCTCCCATTAACATTAATTATGTCTATGTGGTTCATCATAAGAGGAGCAAGTTTAAATGTTCTTCATAATACAGTATTGCACTAAAACTGATGCATTACCACTAACTCTAGTGCTTTATTTAAAATCATCAAATCCCAATAATTACCTTACAGTAAGCCTCAGTAGACACTTATGGGTGCTGAGGCATCTAAATCTACATGTTTTCTGACCAGAATGCATCTAACACTGTCTTTGAATACTGCCCTAAGATTATCTTACTCTCTTAAGTTGGGAAGATCAAACTCATCTAGAGTAACCTACCCCTACCGTACTTTAGGGTTCTTAGAACTGTATTTTATGCAAGATACAGTTCTATTAACGTAAAATAGCAGCGACTACAAAAGCCATTTTCAACCAAATAAGATAAAACGTAAGAAGTTAAAATGAAAGAATCATTTTCCTACAAGATTATCTTTTTTAAAATCCAGAGCATAAGTCTTCCAAAAACTTATGCTATATAAACTATGTCTCCCTTTTAGTCAAAGATCTTAAAAATAGCATGTAATAACTTATTTAAAATGAAGGTGGGGAAATATGACAATACATTTCATATTTTAAAAAAAAGTAACTAGTAAAACTGATTTCTGGTTACAGAAGGAAAAAAAAATGAAGGTGGGGAAATAGAATTTTAAATAATAAATTGGTGAAAAGAAAAATGTTCTGAAAACTTTTTTTTTTTTTAAGTTGTGCAATAGAGCTAAGGTTACCCAACATTTCTTGAGGCTTATCTAAACAATCTAAATTAGGTTAATTTGTATAAGAAACAGCCTTATTTACAAAACAGTCATCCATAAATATGGGTAGAAAAGGATAAATTACAATCTAAATATTTAAAAATGTTAAAGTATAAACCCACTGATCTAGATTAGGGATTGGTGAAGTTTACACAAAGAGCCAGACAGTATTGATATTAGGCTTTGCAGTCTTGATCACAACTATTCAACTTTGCCATTGTGGCATGGAAGCAATCATAGACAATTCAGAAACAAATGGCTGTGTTCCAATAAAACAAAAGTGAGCTGCAGGCTGTAATTTACTAACCACTGACACACACCTTAAATTTTAAAAGGAAAAACATACCCAGCATCACCACCATTGCTTTAATTTAAAGACCGCTGAGCAGAAAGACCCCTATCATTTAGTATGTATGAAACACTAGCTTTACTAAATATCATATGGATTTAAGAAACCCAGTTCTCAACCTAAATTTTTCATTGGAATCCCAAGCTTCAGAATAGTGAGAACACTTTTTGAATTTGCATGATACATTTTGCAGATTGCCAATCCAAAAGAAAATTTACTAGTAACAGAAGTTTCAAGGGAACATCAATATTTTTTAATGTGTAATTTTAAAGGTTGGATTTCTTTGCCATACACAAAGTAAAACCATAAAAATCACATTCCTTTGGCACCTTATCGTCAGCACAATGCAAAGGTTTTAAAAATACAATCATCAGTATTTATTATATTGGCTATAAAAAAATTAACTCCCTGCAAATCTAAAATATAATCTACTACTAACTGAATGGTACTACTTTCTCAACTTCCCTTTGTACCCAGTAATCCCTAAAATTGAAATGTACCTCAGAAAATTGCATTAAGTAATTTTTTTTTTCCTGGTAACTATTTTGGTAACTGAAACACAATGTGCTGTGGGCAAAACATAGCTCTGGATTCTAGACATAAATTAGTGAAATTAATAAAATGTTTATGTACATATATAAATGTTTACATACGTTTTTGCTAGCTTTCCTTTTTAGCCACATTATGTATTACTTTATTAAAAGAAACAGAAAAATAATGATCAGGGGATAATTTTTTAATATTTAAAAAAAGTGCTAAGGGGCACGTGGGTGGCTCATCCAATTAAGCGTCTGACTTCAACTCAAGTCACAATCTCACAGTTCATGGGTTTAAGCCCCAAGTTGGGCTCTGTGCTGACAGCTCAGAACCTGGAGCCTGCTTTGGATTCTGTGTCTCCCTCTGTCTCTGCCTCTCCCCTGCCTATACTCACTCTTTCTCTCAAAAATAAATAAACATTAAAAAAAAAAAAAAAAGAAAAAGGCACTAAAACACAAAACACTTGGTAAGCTTGGTATTCAACCTCATAGTCACTTTGGAAAGGACCAGAAATTTTTTTTAAGTTTGTTTGTTTGTTTATTTATTTAATTATTTATTCAGAGAGAAAGAGAGAGACAGAGAGAGACAGCACGAGTGGAGGAGGGACAGAGAGAGAATCCTAGGTAGGCTCTGTTCTGTCAGCAAGGGGGCATGAACTCACAGCCCTGAGATCATGACCTGAGCTGCTCTGGTTTTTTAAAAATAACAGAAACTATTTAAAAAATTTCTAGGGGTTCCTGGGTGGCTGAGTCAGTTAAATGTCTGACTCTTGGTTTCAGCTCAGGTCATGATCTCATGGTTGTGAGATGAAGCCCCGAGTCAGGCTCTGCACTGGGCATTAATGAAGGCTGACTGAGATCTTTCTCTTCTGCTCGCTCGTGTGTGTGTGTGTGTGTGTGTGTGTGTGTGTGTGTGTGTGCGCGCTCTCTCTCTAAATAAATATACAAACAAACAAGAGCTGTTTTTGTACAAAGAAAATATTCCCCTTTATGGCAGACCAAAAAATGTCATCATTACAAAATTTCAGTGTTCAAATTTCAAGACTTACCGAAAAGGTCCTGTTCTGTTAGCAGATCGAGAATCCCCCCACATCTCTATGTCAAGAGGGCCCAGTAAATAGATCCTTTTGCTACCAAACTGTGTGGTTATAGTAGTACCTGTATATAACAAACCACAAAAAACAAACACATTAGAACATGAAGTAAAGGCTAAACTAATTTCTGCCACCCTGGCTTATCAGGAACAACAGCAGGGATATTTTTAGAAGTCACTTGTAAACATTTACTCATTACTTTATAACAAGAGAAATACATTAAAAATATTTTTTTAGAGCAAGAGAGAGAACGCACAAGAGTAGGGAAGAGAAAGAAGCAAAGAGAGAGAGAGAAAGAGAGAAAGAGAGAGAGAGAGAGAGAGAGAGAGAGAGAGAGAGAGAATCTCAAGCAGGCCCCACTCTCAGTGCATAGCCCAATGCAGGGCTCAATCTCATGACCCTGGAATCATGACCTGAGCCAAAATCAAGAGGCAGACACTCAACCAGACTAAACCACTAAGTGCCCCAAGAAATTCACTTTTAAATATGTGTACCCTGGGGCATCACAAATTTCTCAATGTACTAAGAATGCTTTACACTTACTAAATACTTACTAATTTTTCCAGCATCCATTCACCTTCCTTTTTGGAAACAGCATCTCAACATCGACACCATTCTCAGTCTGTGGTTGAGCCCACACAATCCAGCCTGGCCAATTAGAACAGTCTACCGCCCTCATCACAGTGATTGCTCAAAAAATGGCCATGTACTGGGGGTCTGGGTGGCTCAGTTGGTTAAGCATCAGATTCTTGATTTTGGCTCAGGTCATGATCTCACAGTTGTGAGATCAGCCCCAAGTCAGGGCTCCACACTAGGCATGGAGCCTGCTCCCTCTCCCTATGCTCCTCCCCTGCTCCTGCTCCCGCTTTCAAGCTAGCTTGCAAGTTTGCTCTCTCTCAAAAAAAAAAGGGGGCGGGGGCATGTACTAAGATGTACCACTATGGCATAAACATTATTTTGAATTAAAAGAAATCAAAACCTAGCAGGAAAAACTTTTTATCTCCTTCTTAACTGCCTGATTGTACAGGAAGAGAGCAATTAAGAGAGATTCCTCTTTACCAAAAAACTTATCTGCATAATAAGGCAAACTTTGTTTCTCTTCTCACCTTTCTGCTAATGGTCTTCCTCCCCTTTGTACCTTAAGACCACTACCCTTCTCCTTATTCAGTATGTCTTACAAACCTCTTGTTGCCATACTGCTTTGAGAATTTCATGTCTGTATGGATTCCTCATATGTATGACACTAAATTTAATTTTCTCCTGTTAAAAAATAAAAAAAAAAAAAAATTAAAATGGGCATGTAACCCAAGGCAAGCTTAGAAGCCATCTCCAGGATTTTTGCTGCAGCTACTAAAAAAGATTAAGGGACACCTGGGTGGCTGATTCAGTTAAGGCTCCAACTCTTGATCTCTGCTCAGGTCACTGACCTCGCAGTTCCTGAGTTCAAGCCCCACATTGGACTCTGTGCCAACAGCACAGAGCCTGCTAGGAATTCTCTCTCACTCTCTCTGCCCCGCACACATGTGTGTATGCTCTCTCTCTCTCAAATAAACGTCAAATAAATACATACATACATACATACATACATACATACGATGCAAACTTTCATTACATTGGATTTAACAATGGCTTTTTAAAATGACACCAAAAGCACAAGGAAAAAATTAAAAATAAAGTGGACTTCATCAAAATCCAAACTTTTACACAAAGTACACTACCAAGAGTGAAAAAACAATCCACATTTCAACAAAAAGGCAGATGAGGAAGTTCCAAACCCTCATTCTTCCACAGAAACATCAAAAAACAGCAGCAAATGGCTGAACCAGCTGTGATGGAGCTTGGAAAACAGCCAAAGGTGTACAACAACCAAGAGACTGTTCAATCAAGAAAAATCTCTTCAAAATAATAGGCAACTTTTGTGGTGTTTTTACTCATCCCTATCCCACTCACCCTTGCATGGCAGTGGTTCTGGTCTTGAAAAAGTGGCAGCCCAGGGACGCCTGGGAGACTCAGTCGGTTGAGCATCCGACTCTTGATTTCACCTCAGGTCATGATCTCAGCATTTTTGAGCTCCATGTCGGGCTCTGGGCTGAAAACTCAGAGCCTGCTTGAGATTCTCTCTTCCTCTCTCTCTGCCCCTCCCCCCGTACACGCTCCCTCACTCAGACCCTCTCCCTCCCTCCCTCCCTCCCTCTCTCTCTCTCAAAATAAATAAATAAACATTAAAAAAGAAGAAGAAGAAGAAAAAGTGGCAGCCCAGTTCCCTCCCTCAAATCAGAGGGAAACCTGATTTGCAAATTACTGAGTATATCTGTTCTAATCTATTTGGGAGATACCTGATATTAGCAAGCACTGCTAATAAAAGCTGCAAAACCTACTCAAAGATAATGAGGAAGTTGGGGTGAAAACACTTTGAGAAATTACAACATTTCAAAGCAACAGGTATATGGGAAAATTTAGAAAACTACACACACACCCAGGCAACACACATGATGCGACAAGACCTGAAAAGACCTTTAACCTTTCACCTCAGATTGATCCCAATGCCCAGAGGAAGGCTACTAAATGTTGAAGGAGTGCCCCAGCACAGAGCCACTCTGCAAAAACACAGGTGGTTATACATTTTTCTGCTTTTCTCTTTTTTTGTTTTTGTTAGTGTGTTTTTTGTTTTTCATTTGTTTGAGCTTCTGGCATACACAGAAATCTTGGTCTAAATATTAGATGAACATGAGCTAAAGGAACACAGACATCAGTGATCACATAGTGAGGACAAGGAATAGTCTTGGCAAAATAGTTTAGAAAAAGCCTCAAAACAGACTACCACAGCCTTCAACAATCAAAAAAAAAAAAAAAATCCGTAAACCCCAACAAAAGGGGAGAATGTGATTTTCAGAGTTATCAAATTATGATGCCCAATTTTCAATAACAAGGAAAAAAATCACAAGACAAAGAAATAAGAAAATATGGCCCATTCAAAGAAACGAAATAAATCAACAGAAACTATCTCTTAATATACCTAGACATCAGATTTACTAGACAAAGACTTTATGACAACTATGTTAATTATGCTTAAAGAACTAAAGGAAACCAGGAAAACCATGTATAAACAAAATGAGAATATTTATGAAGAGACAGAAATTTATACAGTGGAATAAAAAAATAAATTAAAAACCCTGGAGCTGTAATTACAACAAGTGCAATGAAAAGTTCACTAGAAGGGTTCAAGAGATTTGAGCAGGCAGAAAAATTAGTGAATTTGAAGACCAGCCGGTTGAAATATAAAGTCTGAAGAACAGAAAGAAAAAATAATGAACAAAGGTGAACAAAACCCAGGGGGCCTGGAAATACCATCAAATGGACAATGATTATGGAAGTCTCAGGAGAAGAGAGATAGAGAAAGGGCAGAAAGATTATTTGAAGAATGGTCAAAAAAAAAAAAAATCCACCAAATGTTATGAAAGATATGAATATATAAATCCAGGAAGCTAAATGAAGTACAAGTAAGATAAACTCACATTAAGACACAATATGATCAAACTGTCAAAAGACAAAGAATTTTGGGGGCACCTGGGTGGCTCAGTCAGTTAAGCTTCCAACCTCGACTCAGGTCATGATCTGTTTGTGAGTTCGAGCCCTGCATCAGGCTCTGTGCTAACAGCTTAGAGCCGGGAGCCTGCTTCAGATTCTGTCTGTCTGTCTGTCTGTCTCTCTCTCTCTGCCCCTCCCCAGCTTGTTCTCTGTCTCTCTCTCTCAAAAAATAAAGAAAAAAAACAATAAAAATAAATTTAAAAATAATTTTAAAAAGACAAAGAATTTTCAACGCAGAAGTGACAAGACCCTCAATAAGATTATCAGCCATAAAAAAAGAAAAAAAAAGATTATCAGCTAATTCCTCATTAGAAACCTTAGAGACCACAGAGCAGTAGACAATTTATTAAAATACTAAGGGTATAAGTGAAGAATCAGTAAATTCTACTTCTGAAACCAGTATTACACTATACGTTAACTAGAATTTAAATAAAACTTGAAAAAAATATTTAGGTAAGTAAAATACTAAGGAAACATAAACTGTCAAGAATTTTTTTTTTCATTTTTAGAGAGAGAGAGTGCATGCGCACAAGTGGGGGAGAGGGATAGCGAGCGAGAGAGAGGAAGCGAGAGAATCTTAAGCAGGCTCCACCCACGACCCTGGGATCATGACCTGAGCTGAAATCAAGAGTTGGACACTCAACCAAGACACTCAGTCACTCTGTCAATCAAGAATTCTATATTTGAGAAAACTGTCCTCCAAGAAATGACACATTCCCAGATAAACAAAAGCTGAGGGAGTTCATTACCATTAGATGAGCCCTGCAAGACATGTTAAAAGGAGTTCTTCCAGTTGAAATTGAAAAAGAAGCTAAATAGTAATCAAAGCTATATAAAGAAATGAAGATCTCTGGTAAAGATAAATACAGGGGCAATTACAAAAGCTAGTATTATTATAACTTTGGTTTGTAACTCCACTTTTTACTTTCCACATTATTTAAAATCAATCTCTCAAAAATAAACAAACATTAAAAAAATTTTTTTTGACCCAGCAATTGCACTATTAGGTATTTATCCAAGGGATACAGGTATGCTGTTCCAAAGGGGCACATGCACCCCAATGTTTATAGCAGCACTATCGACAACAGCCAAAGTATGGAAAGAGCCCAAATGTCAATCGATGGATGAATGGATAAAGAAGATGTGGTATACATATACAATGGAGTATTACTTGGCAATCAAAAAGAATGAAATCTTGCCATTTGCAACTATGTGGATGGAACTGGAGGCTATTAATTATGCTAAGCGAAATTAGTCAGAGGAAGACAAATATACAACTTCACTCATATGAGGACTTTAAGACAGAACAGATGAACACAAGGGAAGGGAAGAAAAAATTATATAAAAACAAGGAGGGGGACAAAACATAAGACCTCTAAATATGGAGAACAAACAGAGGGTTACTGGAAGGGTTGTGGGAAGGGGGATGGGCTAAATGGTTAAGGGGCATTAAGGAATCTACTCCTGAAATCACTGTTGCACTATATGCTAACTTGGATGTAAATTAAAATAAAATAAAACTTCAAAAAAATATACAGTACAAAAAATTTTTTAAACATTTTTTTTAATAAAAAAAAAAAGTCAAGACAATGGAAGCAGCAGCTTCTGCCAACCAGGAAGCAGCAGGTGAGTTCTCAGAATCACTAATAAAATCACTGAGGGAAAAAGAATGTCTGGTTTATAATAACCCAGATGAATGGGTCCTACTCCAGAAAGAAAGAAAAAAAAAAAATGCCACAAGGGACATCTATCATTAAGGAAGAGAAGAGAGCACCAAGATATAAGGCAGGGAAATATAGGCTAACTCTACTGTTTTGAGTCAAGCTCATGAGCTGTAAAGCTGCTAACCCCTGAGCCAGTCTTCTGGTTATACAACAAGAAAGCCTGAACAAGAACACTTTTTCTGGATTGGTTCCACTGATGCTGAGTTCCTGAAGTCTGGAAGTACCTTGCTGGTAAGAACTGACTTTTAAAGTCCTTTTCACATTGGACAATGCCCTTGACCACCCAGAACCCCATGAATTCAAAGCCAAAGGTGCCAAAGTAGTCTACCTGCCCCCAAACACATCTCTAATTCAGCTTTTAGATCAGGGAATCATAAGGACCTTTAATGTTTATTAAACATGGTATTCTATGGAAAGGACTGTCAATGCTATGAAAGAGAACCCTGACAGAATATCATGAAAGTCTGGAAAGATTACACCACTGAAGATGCCATTGTTATAGAAAAAGCCATGAAAGGAGGTGCCTGGAAGGCTCAGTCAGTTAATGGTCTGACTTCAGGTCAGGTCATGATCTTGTAGTTCCTGAGTTTGAGCCCTGCATCAGGCTCTGCACTGACAGTGTGGAGCTTGTTTGGGATTCTCTCTCTTTCCCTCTCTGCCCTTCCCCAACTTACACTTTCTCTAAATAAAACAAACTTTAAAAATATAAATAAATAAATAAGCCTGTTGTGTGTCTTTGTATGAAAATATAATAACTGTATGGCAAGAGCCATATGAGATGTTCTGTGTCGTCACCCAAGTATTCATGGTGTAGAACATCATGTGCAAGACTTGTATGAAGTGGACAGTCTATCCTTACATAGGCATAATGTGAGTGACATTTAACAGAAAATTAATAATATGTTAGTTTTCTTGCTATCTTATAACATTTTTTTCAAAGAATTACATTACCATACAGTATGCCTCTCTCTCCCATAACTGGAGAAACTGCATTATCAGCCTATCATCACAGGTAAATATTTTAAAAATCTAACAGTGTTTCCAATACTATATTATGAATATGACTGTAATACTGTATGCCACAAAAATTTTATAATGATTCGTTCATTAGTGTACAGGCTAGGCTACCATAAAGCAATCATATTGCTGCTTCCTTGGTGCCACTGCATGAATCATCAGTACCTGTAAATAAATATGAATTTTTTATATATTCTTTTTTTAAATGTTTAAATGTTTAAATGTTTAAATGTTTTTGAGAGAGACAGAGCGCATATAGACAAGGGGCAGAGAGAGAGAGAGAGACACAGAATCCAAAACAGGCTCCAGGCTCTGAGCTGTCAGCACAGAGCCCAACAGGGGGCTTGAACTCACAAACAGTGAGATCATGATCTGAGCCGAAGTTGGACACTTAACCGACTGAACCAACCAGGCGCCCCATTATCTTTTTGTTTTTGATATCTACTGTTAGTAATATGTATAAACATCTATACTGTTTTTATCATGTAAGTTATGATAATACTGATAAGGTTACTATTGATAAAAAGACAATATTGATATAGGTACTAACAATTCATTTTTGTAAACAATTAAATAGATGGTATTGATTAAAAAAACAGTACTATGTATATTTTCTCTTCCTGGAGATTTTAATAATATTTTCTCTCTAGCTTACCTCATCCTTAAGAATACAGTATATACTGGAGTGCCTGGGTAGTTCAGTTGGTTAAGCAGCCTGTTTCAGCTCAGGTCATGATCGTCCCACATCAGGCTCTGCACTGACCACACGGGGCCTGCTTTAGATTTGCTGTCTCCCTCTTCTCTCTGCCCCTCACCTGCTCGCACTCTCTTTCAAAAATGAACATTAAAAAAAAAAGAATACAGCAGCATATAACACATATAACATACAAAATATGTGCTGACTTTTTCAGTTGTCAGTAAGGCTTCCAGTCAACAATAGGCTATTAGTAGTTAAGTTTTGGGGATTTAAAAATTATACATGGATTTTCATCAGTGCATGGAGTTGGTGCCCCAACCCACCATGCCATTCAAGTATCAACTCCATATGCTGTGTATATGTTGTATAACTGTATAAGCTGTATATGTTTAAAGAGACTCATTTTAGATCCAAAGACACACATAGGTTGAAAGTGAAAAGACAGAAAAGATATTCCATGCAAATAGTAACCAAATGAAAGCTGAGGTGCTAGATTAATATCTGACAAAATAGACTTTTTTTTTCTTAATGTTTATTTTTGAGAGAGAATGACTGCACGCACACGCGTGTGGGGAAGGGGCAGAGAAAGAGGGAGAGAGTGAGAATCTCAAGCAGGTTCTGCAGTCAGTGCAGACCCAATGTGGGACTCGAACTCATGAACCGTGAGATCATGACCTGAGCCAAAATTCAGAGTCGGATGCTTAACCAACTGAATCACCCAGGCACCCCTCAGACAAAACAGACTTTGAGTCCAAAGTTTATGAAAGACAAAGGATGACATCAGATATTAACTAAAAGGTTCAAAATATACAGCAAGAAGATAAATCATAAATATTAAGCACCTAATAACAGATTCTCAAAATATATGAAGCAAAAACTGAAAATGTGAAGAGAAAAATCAACAGTTCTCTAATAACTGGAAATTTCAAACCCCACTTTCAATAATCGGTCAACCAGACAGAATAAAAGGAAATAGCTTAACACAATTAGAGATCTAATAGACACAAACAGAACACTCTATGCAAAAGTAGCAGAATCACATTTTCTCAAGTGCACCCGGACTAGTCTCCAGGATGGACCATTTGTTAAACCACAAATAGGTCTCAATAGACATAAAAAGATACCGGGGCACCTGGGTGGCTGTCGGTTAAACATCAGACTCTTGGTTTTGTCTCAGGTCATGCATGATCTTGCGGTTTCATGTGTTCAAGCCCCGCATCCAGCTCTGCACTGAGTGCAGAGCCTGCTTGGGATTCTCTCTCCACCCCACCCCTTCCCCACTCACACTGTCTCCGTCCCTCACGACATAAATAAATAAACTTAAAAAAAAAAAGATACCATTTAAGTATCTTCTCTGACCAATGGGGATGAAGTTAAAAGTCAGTAACATAAGGAAAACCACAATTCACAAACTTAAAAAAAAATTTTTTTTTTAATGTTTATTCATTTTTGAAAGAGAGACAGCACAAGCAGGGGTGGGGTGGAGAGAGAGGGACACAGAATCCGAAGCAGGCTCCAGGCTCTGACCTGTCAGCACAGAACCCCACGTGGCTCAAACTCACACCATGAGATCATCACCTGAGCTGAAGTCGGATGCTCAACCAACGAGCCACCCAGACACTCCCCCCCTTTTTAAATTTTTTAAATGTTTATTCATCTTTGAAAGAGAGAGACAGAGTGCAAGCAGGGGTGGGGCAGAGAGAGAGAGGGGTACAATTCACAAACTTTTAAATACATATTGCCCCTGACTTTCCAGTTCCTCTTCTAGGAATGCATTCCCTAGAAACTTACAGTGTGAGGTGACATATTTACAAATGCACATATTGCAGCACTGTTTATAATAGCAAAAGATTATAAAATCTAAACGTACATCAATTGAGTATACTACACTATTAAAATACCACGCAACTCTCAAAAAATAAGGTAGCTATGCTAGTTGATCTAGGATGTTATTATACATTAAGTTTTAAAATATGTGCAAAATAAGTATTTGTAACATCATATCATTTGTGCAAAACAGAAAAGAATACAGGCAAACTTTGGAGATAGTGCAGATCTGGTTCCAGGTTACTGCAATAAAGTGAATATTGCAGTAAAGTGATTGAAATGAATTTTGTGGTTTCCCAGGGCATATAAAAGTTATGTTTACACTGTACTGCCATTTATTAAGTGTGCAATAGCATTATGTCTAAAAAAACAATGTACATACCTTAGTTAAAAATACTTTATTGCTAAAAAATGCTAACCATCATCTGAGCTTTTAGCAAACTGTAATCACTGATCACCATGACAAATAATAGTGAAAAGTATGAAATACTGTATCACCAGAATATGATACAGAGACAAAATGAGCAAATACTGGTGGAAAAATGGTGCTGATAGACCTACTCCACTCAGGGTTGCCACAAACCTTCAATCTGTATAAGATGCAGTATCTGTAAAATGCAACAAAACAAGATATGCCTGTATATATAACAAAGTTCGAGGACTCAAACTTGCAGATTATAAAACTTAATATAAAGTTACACTAATCAAAACAGTGTGGCACTGGCATAAGGATGGCCGTAAGATCAGTGGGACAGAATTCAGAGTTCAGAAATAAATCCTCACATTTAGGATCAAGTATTTTAGACAAGAGTGCCAAAGACCATTCAACAAAGGACAGTCTTTTTAACAAATGGTACTAAGACAACATGTCACCAAACACAAGAATGAAGTTGGACCCCTGTATCATGCCATTTATAAAAATTAACTCAATGGGGCACCTGGGTGGTTTAGTCCTTTAAGTGTCCAACTCTTGATTTCAACTCAGGTCATGATTTCATGGTTCATGGGATTGAGCCCCACCTTGGGCTCTGTGCAGACAGCACAGAGCCTGCTTGGGATTCTTTCTCTCTCTGCCCCTCCCTTCCCTGTGCTCCCCCACCTTAAAATAAATAAACATATTTAAAAAATTAACATAAAAGGGGGGCACCTGGGTGGCCCAGTTGGCTGAGCTTCCGACTTCAGTTCAGGTCATGATCTCACTGTTCATGGGTTCAAGCCTCGCATAGGACTCTGTGCTGACAGCTCAGAGCCTGGAGCCTGCTTCGGATTGTGTCTGCCTCTCTCTCTGCCCCTCCCCTACTCATACTCTCCCTCCCTCCCTCTCTCTAAAAAACAAATGAACAGTTAAAAAAAACGTAAGAAAATTTTTAAAAATAAAAAAAAAACTGGCATAAATCTTTATGACCTCAGAGTAGGCAATGGTTTCATAGATAAGACAGATATGAAAAATAACAAAAGGAAAAATAAATTGGCAATCATCAAAATTTAAAACTTTAGTGCTTTAAAAGATACCAAGAAAGTAAAAAGGCAGCTCACAGAATGGAAAAAAATGTGTGCAAATCATATACTCAATAAGGGATTTATATCTACAATATATAAATAATTTTTAAAATAAGTGTTTATTTAGAGAGACAGAGAGAGAGAGAGAGAACGCACATCAGCGGAGAAGAGGCAGAGAGAGGGACGAAGATAAGAATCCCAAGTAGGCTCCACACTGTCAGCACAGAGCCTCACACAGGGCTCGATCTCAACTGTGAGATCATGACCTGAGCAGAAATCAAGAGTCGGGTGCTTAACCCACTGAGCCATCCAGGCGTCCCTATATAAATAACTTCCATAACTCAATAAGAAAAGACAACCCAATAAACAAAATGGGAGAAGGGCATGAGTAGACATTCCCCTAAAGATGACATACAAATGGCCAACAAGCATAGGAAAAATGTTCAACATTACCCATAAAAGAAATGCACATCGAAACCACAATGAGATACCACTTCACATCCACTAGAGTGGCTATGAAAAAAAGGTAAGTTGATGAGGATGTGGAAAAATTAGAATGCCCATACACTGCTGGTGGGAATAGGGCGAAAGATTTGTGAAACCATCTAGTAATAGTTCCCTCCAAAGTTTTACTCAGGATGGATGGAGTTCTTACAGACAGGCAGTAATTCAGCATAGCAAGTGGTTATGGGTCTTGGGCTGTAAAGATCTCAAACTGTTCTCAAACTTTAAATAGGCAAAAACTGTTGAGCTGCAGGCATGAAGCCAGGGCCACTTCCGGTAAGCAGAACTGGCAGTGGAGAGTGAACCCAATGCCAAGTCAAAGCTTTAAACGCTGAAGCTTATCAGATCCCAGCAAAAACACTGGTTGATATATGCATAAAGACAGGAGCCAAGAAAGTCAAAATCTACTAAGGAGTGATAACAAGTTACCTACCATGTCATTTAACCCTGAAAATAAATGATATTACAACATCAATTCCATACAAACTGTGGCTGGCCATGAACCGTCAAGTGGGATTGAGAAGGGCCTACCACCTCAACTGCCTAGATCCCACTCCAACACATGCTACTCACCAAAGGGACCTTTGGTGAATTCTGAAGACTAGCATATGAAACCAATGCAGTTACAGATCTGGATAAGTAGTAAATAGTCAAATGAGAGTTTTGGAAGACTGAAGTGAAAAATGGTTCCATATGAATAGCAGTTGAACAGGGTCGCTTGTTCTGGAGATGGTGAGCATTATACTAAGCTTTAGGCTATACTCCTAGTGATACTCTTCCCTCAAATCCTTTAAGTTCAACTTTGCAATCACACTCCCCTAGAACCTAAAGACTGGTTTCCTGGAAGCTGTTTGGCAGAAAAGCCTCCCCAAGGTAGGTCAGCATTCTTTATGGTTGGAGCTATGATGGTAGCTGATTATTTTCAAGCTTCCTCCGCCTTTAATAAAAATATTCTTGGCAAATGCTTCCACTCTGGTCCATCTTGCAAAAGTCCACGAATTTCACCTCTAGCAACTTAATTCCGATACCCAGGACCATCCTTTTTAATCATGACTTCAGTTCCAAAAGCCAACAAAGCAGAACCAGAAGTCCTATTCTATTAGTGTATCTGCCGAATGCAGCAGCTTGATCCTGCATCAAACACTCTAATTTTTCCAAAGTAAATGCTTTGAGTCTCAGTTAAGAACATTAAGGGGGCATCAACAGTCAATGGTTGGTCTAAGCACCTACCCAAGTAAGACCCAACCAGAGTTGTTAAACAGTAGCAACTTTAATATGCACTATGGGAGATGGAATTAGTGACTGGTGGCAGCACCCATGTCCCTCACAAATTTTCCATTTAAAGATTTAAATGTATTGGGGCACCTGAGTGGCTCAGTTGGTTGAGCGTCCGACTTCAGCTCAAGTCATGACCTCACGGTTTGTGAGTTCAAGCCCCACATCAGGCTCTGGGCTGACAGCTCGGAGCCTGGAGCCTGCTTCTGATTCTGTGTCTCCCTCTCTCTGTCACTCTCCCCCTCACGCTCTCTTTCTCTCAAAAATAAATAAACATTTTTAAAAAATTATTTTTTTAAATAGGACTAAGCTTAAAAAAAAAAAAAGATTTAAATGTATTAATTCCAATTATGAGGCCTCTAAAGAGTCCTCAGATTTGGAATGGGGAATTTACATGCCTGCTGCCATCCCTAGATGTGACATCTGTTTCTCAGTCTCCTTCTCCAGAACCATATCCTGATTCCCCTTTGATGGCACTTGCTTTGCCTACCATTACACTACACTTACAAGCTAATTAAAAATGGATCAGACATAAATGTAGAAACTCCACTATGAAGCTTCTAAAAGAAAACACACGAGAAAAAAAATTTTTTTTGAGAGAGAGAGAGAGAGAGAGAGAGAGTAAACGAACACACCCTGATGGCGAGAAGGGCAGAGGAGACAGCATCTCAAGCAGGCTCCATGCCCAGCACAAAGCCCAAAGCAGGGCTCAATCTCATGACCCTGAGATCATGACTTGAGCTGAAATCAAGAGTTGGATGCTTAACCAAATGAGCCACCCAGGTGCCTCAAGATAAAATCTTTTTGAGCTTGGTATCAACAGAAAGGATCCAGAAAGCATTTATAAAAGAAAAAGATTAAAATTAAAACCTGTTCCTCAAAAGACACTGCTTAAAAATAAATAGGCAAACTAGGGAAAAGGAGTAAATATTTATAACACATATCTGACAAATGCTTACTATTATTAGTCATAAGGAAAACAGAAAACCACGAGATACTAGTACACACCCACCAGAACTGCTAAAATTAAAAAGACTTACAAAAGGAAATAAACAAGGATTTTCAGCAATCAGAACTCTTATACATTACTGGAAAGAATGTAAGATGGTACAACCACTTTAGAAATTGGTCTGACAAACACTACCCTATGACGCAGCAATTTCACTTCTAAGTACAGTATTTACATAAGTGAAAACAAAAAAACTTGTACAAAAATGTTCACAAAAGCTTTATTCATAATAGCTTAAAAATGAAGTCAACCCAAACATCCTTCAAAAGATGAAATAAACACATACAGATTGATGTTCTGAGGGTTTCCATCCCTGGGGTAGTGTACTTTATATAGTTAGATTTCAAATAGAGAGATGCCTTTTTGGTAAACTGGAGAGAAGGATTAGTAGACAGGGGAGGTGGAAAAGGAGAATCAGTAAGATCCTTCTTTTATAAAAGTTATTTTTACAGGGGTGCCTGGGTGGCTTCAGTTGGTTAAGCATCCAACTTCAGCTCAGGTCATGATCTCACGGTTACTGAGTTCAAGCCCCACAATGGGGCTCTGCGCTGACAATGTAGAGCCTGCTTGGGGTTCTCTCCTCCCACCCCAGCTCCTCCCCTACTCACGCTTTCTCTGTCAAAATAAACTTTAAAAAACTATTTTTACAAATTGTTATACATATAACATTTACCATTTTAACCATATTTACGTGTACAATTCAGTGGCATTATGTATCTTCACACTGTTGTGTAACCATCATCCCCATCCATCCACAGAACTTTTTTCATCTTCAAAACTGAAAATCTGTATTCGTTAAACAGTAACTCCTCATTCCCCTCTCAAACCAGCCCCTGGAAACCATTCTATTTTTTTGTCTCTGATTCTGACTACTCTAAGTAACTCATAATATTAGTGGAACCATACAATATTTGTCCTTTCGTGAGACTGGCTTTCTTCACTTAGCTTATCTTCAAGTTCAGCCACACTGCAACATCTATTAGAATTTCATTACTTATTAAGGCCGAGTAATATTGCAATGTATGTATATACCACATTTTGTTTATCCATTCATCCACTGATGGACATTTGGGTTACTTCCATCTTTTGGCTACTGTGAATAATGAACCTGGGTGTACAAATATCTCTTTGAGACCCTGCTTTCAATTATTTTCGACATATACTCAGAAGTGGAATTGCTGGATCATATGGTAATGTTTTTAATTTATGAGGAATCACCACACTGTTTTCCACGCCAGTTACATCATTCTACATTCCCACCAACAGAGTACCCTCAGTCATGGACTGAACTGTGTCTCGCCCCCCCCCCCCCATTCATATGCTTAACTCTCAGCTTCAGGTGGCCCAGTATGTGAAGAGAAGGCCTTTATGGACATAGGTTTAAATGAGGTCTTAAGAGTGGGACCCTAATCCAATAGGTCTGATGTCAGAGAAAGAGATACTACGAATGTATGCACAGAGGAATGTTTGTGTGACAACACAGCAAGAAGGCAGCCTTCTGCAAGCCTCACCAAAACCCAACCCTGCTGGCACCTTGATCTTAGAATGGGAGAAAATACACTTCTGTTGTTTAATTCACCTCATCTGTGGTATCGTGGTATAGCAGCCCTACCAGAATAATACAAGCTTCAATTTCTCCACATCATCACCAACACTTGTTATTTTCTGTTTTGGAGGTGTTTTTGTTTTGACAATGTAGAGCCTACTTGGGATTCTAACAATCAAAATGGTTATTTTGATAATCACCATCCTAACGGGTGTGAAGTGGCATCTGTCATTTTGATTTGCATTTCCCCTAATCATTCATAATGTAGAGTCTTTCCATGGGCTTATTGGCCATCTATATATCCTTCTTTGGAGAAATGTCTATTCAAGTCTTTTGCTCATTTTTAAATCAGGCCGTATTTTTGTTGTTGTTGAGTTTAGAAGTTTTCTGTATATTCCAGATGTTAATTCCTTATCAGATATGTGATTTACAAATATTTTCTCCCATTCTGTGGGTTGCCTTTTGACTCTGTTGCCAGTGTTCTCTGATGAAAGGTTTTTCATTTTGATAAAGTTCAATTTGTCTACTTTTTATTTTGTTGACTATGCCTTTGGTGCCATTATCGAGGAGATTATTTCCAAATCCAACTCAAACATGTTCAAGGTGGTAATAGGTTTTTCAGCATTTTAGGGGGGGTAAATTAAAAAAAAATTTTTTTTAATGTTTATTTATTTTTTAGAGAGACAGAGGCAGAATGCGAGTGGGTTAGGGGCAGAGAGAGAAGGAGACACAGAATCCGAAGCAGGCTCCAGGCTCTGGGCTGTCAGCACAGAGCCCGACGCAGGGCTCGAACTCACAGACCGTGAGATCGTGATCTGAGCCGAAGTCAGACACGTAACCGACTGAGCCAGCCAGGCACCCCAAATTTTTAAAATTTTAAGTGGTCCAAGAACAAAAGGGTTTCAAGACCACTGGCCTAGTGTATGTATTTTAGAGTCAGAATGCCTGGGTTTCGAGCAAAACTCCAGTTTTCTGGTGCTCAGTCAGTTAAGCAAGCGTCCAACTTCAGCTCAGGTCATGGTCTCATGGTTCACGAGTTCAAGTCCCATGTCAGGCTCTGTCCTGACAGCTCAGAGCCTGGAGCCTGCTTCAGATTCTGTGTCTCCCTCTCTCTCTGCCCCTCCTCTGCTCATACTCTGTCTCTCTCTCTCAAAAATAAATAAACGTTAAAAAAAAATTAAAAACACTCCAGTTTTCTAACTATTGCACCCGTGATAAGTTATTTAATTTCTATATGCTTCAAAGCTCTCCTATACAATAAGAATAATGGTACCTACCTCATATGATTACTATCAGGAGTAAATGAGATCATTGCATAAGAAGCAATCATATTCATAGCCCCATTGTTCACAATAGCCTCAAACTGGAACAGTTCAAATGTCCCTCAACAGGTGAATGGATAAACACAACGAGATACAACCATAAAAAGGAATGCAACAAAATGGATGAACCACAAAAAACAATGCAAGTGAAAGAAACCAGGCATAAAAGACTGAGAACTGTGTAACTCCAATTACATGCAATCTCTAGAAAACATAAAACTACAGAGACAGAAAGCACATCAGTGGATGCTAGAACTCGCAGTTGGAGTGAAATGAAAAGTGGAGATAAACAACAAACAGGAACTAAAGATTATTTTGAGGTGTTAGAAATATTCTAATTCTGAACAGCAGTGATGACTATATCAAACCGAACACATACTGTGGAGGAATTTCATGATATGTAAACTACATCCCCAAAAAAAGAGTTTTGAAGAATTCTAAAACAATGTTTTAAATATTATTACTGCTACTATGCTCTGGTATTTAAAATCATAATAACATTGGGGCACCTGGGTGGCTGAGTCAGTTAAGTGCCTGACTCTTGATTTCAGCTCAGGTCATGATCTCAGGGTCGTGAGATCAAGCCCCGTGTTGCACTGGGCTTGGAGCCTGCTTAAGATAGTCTCCCTCCCCGCCCCCCCTCCCCCCCCCCCCATGCACATGCTATCTCTCTTTAAAAAACAGTTTTTTTAATAAACTAAATCATAGTAACATCAAGCTGGAAAGGACCTTCCTGAGTATGTCTATTCCTACTCCCGGAAATGAGAGAGAGAAAGATAAGCATAGCTGAGTGCTGTGTCACAGTTAAGCATTTTACATGGATACTCTCCTTTAATCACAAATCCTCTATGGGGTAAACTCTGTTACTATTCCCACTTTATAGACCATGAAGCTGAGACTCAAATAGGTTGAGAGACTTGCCCCCAAACAATGTAACTGATATGAGGAAAATATACAAACTCAAGATCACTTGATTCCAAAGTCAATGCTTAGAAAAAACCATCCTGGGGCATCTGGTGGCTCAGTCTAAGTGTCTGACTTCAGCTCAGGTCATGATCTTGTGGTTCATGGGTTTGAGCCCCATGTCAGGCTCTCTGCTGTCAGCGCAGAGCCCACTTCAGATGCTCTGTCCCCTTCTCTCTCTGCCTCTCCCCTGCTCTCTCTCTCAAAAATAAGTAAACTTAAAAAGAAAAGAAAGAAAAAAGAAAGACCCATTCTGGAATTCATATGGAATTTCAAAGGACTCTAAATAGCCCAAACAATTTTTAAAAAGAATATACTTGGAGAACTTACACTTCCCAATTTCAAAACTTACTACAAAGCTACAGTTATCAAAACAGTGTGGTACTGTTATAAGGACAAACAGAGATCAATGAAATAGAGAACCAAAAAATAAATCCTCACGTATAGGTCAGGGTATTTTCAATAAGGGTACCAAGATTTTTCAAGGGAAAAAGACAGTCTTTTCAACAAATGGTCATAGAAAAATGAATATCCAACTGCAAAAAAATGAAGTGGGACCTTTACCTAACACCATATACCAAAATTATCTCAAAATGGATCAAAGACCTAAATGTAAGTGCTAAAACTATGAAACTCTTACAATAAAACACAGGGGAAACGCTTCATGCATTGGATTTGGCAATGATCCCTTTGCTGTAATATCAAAGGCATAGTCAACAACAAAAATAGACAAATTGGACTTCATCAAAATGAAAAACTCTTCTGCATCAAAGAACACTATCAATAAAGTAAAAAGGCACCCCCATAGAATGGGAGAAAATATTTGCAAATCACATATCTGATAAAAGAGTAATATTCAGAATATGTATATATCAATGTTCATAGCAGCATGATTCTCAATAGCCAAAAGGTAGAAACAACAGTTGTCTACCAACAAATCAAGAGATAAACAAATGTGGTCTATACGCACCAACAGAATATTATTCATCCATAAAAAAGAATGAAGATGTTGATTATATCTCAATTAAAAAATTGTTTTTAATTTGTAAAAAAAGAATGAAGTTTGGATACATGCTAGGACATGAATGGATTGTGAAAACACTATGGTAAGTGAAAGAAGTCAGACAAGAAAGGACAAATATTGTATGATTTCACTTATATGGGGTACCTAGAACAGGCAAAATCACAGTGACAGAATATAGATTAGAGGTCATCAAGGGTTGGAGGGAGGGGACAATGAGAGTTACTTAATGGACAGAATTTCTGTTTGGGGTAATGAACAAATTTTGGAAATAGAGGTGATGGTTGCACTACAGTGTATGTAATTAACGCACTGAATTTTACAGTTAAAAACGGTTTAAGGGAACCTGGGTCGCTCAATTGGAAGAGTGTGCGCCTCTAGATCTTGGGGTCATTAGTCCAAGTCCCATGTTGGGTGTACAGATCCCTTAAATAAATAAACTTAAAATTAAAAAAAAAATTTTTTTAATGTTTATTTATTTTTGAGATTTTTGTAACTAAGTTTTTGTGTGTATACCTGATTATTATTGTTTTTTAATGTTTATTTACTTTTGAGAGAGAGAGCAGGGGAGGGGGAGAGAGAGAGAGGGAGACAGAATCCCCCAGCAGGCTCCACACTGTTAGCACAGAGCCCAACACAAAGCTTGAACCCACAAACTGTGAGATCATGACCTGAGCCAAAATCAAGAGTCAGTCGCTCAATCAACTGAGACACCTAGCCGCCCCATTTTTAATGATTTAAATAGCAAATTTTGTTCCAACATACATAACAAAATATATTTACCGCAACTCTGTAAAAAATTAGCAATATGTAAAAAGCATTGAATTATACACTTTAAATGGTTAACTGCATGATGTATGAATTATGAATTATATCTGAACAAATCTGTTTTAAAAAAAGAAACTAACATTTAGTAACCACTTTCTGCACACGAGGCACTGTTCTAATAGCATTACATAAACCTCACAAAAACCTCATTTCACATACGAAGTCAGGTAATTCACAATTTGAAGTAAGGTAATTTATCCAATGTCACTGGGTTAGTGAAGGAGTCAGGGATTCAAACCCTATCAGATTCCAGAGCTCCTCTAGTCATTCGCTCTGCTATTCTGAGTCCCATAGTGTGATAGGAGGGTTATAAAATACATTCAACGGATGCCCATTAACTAAGTGAATGAGATGAAGAAGGTATTGTGGGAGTGTAACAGAAAAATTAATTCTAAGCTCTTGGTATATACAACTAAAAAAAAAAAATCCATCAAGGAATGATTTATGATCTTTAAAATTTCAGAACTTTCTAGGGCACCTGGGAGGCTCAGTTGCTTAAGCATCTGACTTCGGCTCAGGTCATGATCTTATGATTCTGAAGTTCAAGCCCCACATGTAGCTCTGTGCTAAAGGCTCGGGATGCTCTCTCCCTCTCTCTCTGCCCCTCCCTGACCGGCACTTTCTCTCACTCAAAATAAATAAACTTAAAAAAAATTTTTTTTCCAGAACTTTCTGATAGTTTCAATCTTTTTTTTATTAATGTTTTTTGTTTATTTTTAAGAGAGACAGAGAGTGAGTGGGAAAGCTCAGTAGAGAAAGAGAGGGAGACACAGAATCTTAAGCAGGCTCCAGGCTCTGAGCTGTCAGCACAGGGCCGGACGGGGCCCAAACCCATGAACTGGGAGATCATGACCTGAGCTCAAGTCTGCCAGGTAACCGACTGAGCCACCCAGGCTCCCCGCTGATAGTTTCAAATCTTAATACAACCCCGAATCAGATGAGTAACAGCAGTTTATACATTTAAACATTGGCAGAAGAGTATAACCTTGCTCAAGTACCCACAATAAAAGAGTTCATTTAGTAACACACACTCACCTCCCCCACCCAGGCCTTGACAAGTCTCCTCTGAAAGGCTTCAAGAACCTAGGATCCTAAAGGCAACAAAAATAAACCCAAGTCTGGTAAGAGAATTCTATAAAGAAGGGTGTTACAGATGTCCAGACCTAGTACCTATCCTATAGGTTAAGTACCTAGTTAGGTGCTAATTAAATGAGACAAGGTTCAGGTCCAACTTGTCTGTTTCACCTAACATGCCATTAGTTACTTTAGACATTGCCAGTCCTACCGTCACCCATCATTAGTTCTTCAGAGCTCTCTCTACAATCCTCACAAGTTTGCTGATGTTGACATTATTAAACTATTCACACTGGTGGCATTACTCAACAGGAAGTTGAAAACTAACAAACCTAGGGCACAATCCAGAGTTCAGAAAATGAGCCAGGTGACCAGGCACATCAGAGTCTACTGAACTCCTTCACTTAGATCCAGCAACTGTGACCTTCACAAGCAAACCTGAAATATGTAAAAAATACAATTACCCTTAAAGTTTATGTACCTTACAAAACAAGGCCTTTTCTATTTATTAAAAAATGCACCCCTAGAGTTGAATCCAGTAGCACATCAATAATAAAGTTAGAAGAAAAACAGAATTACAACGCCAAAAGGACTCTGAAGAGTAAATACTAAGAAACATCCCTCCTCCCACATTCTCCCAACGGGCGCAGAACCCACCAGACCACTCCCCCCCCCCGCCATCAAGTTCTACCACCGCGCGTGCCGGGCTCTGAGATCTCTTGCCCTGTGGTCGGGCTGAGCCCACCCACCCGTGTCTGGCCAGGTCTAAAACGGGGCTACGTGCTAGGCACAAGAAGGCCTCCTTCTCGAGCGATGCCTTAGAACTGGATCAGGTTCCCGCAAAAGCAGGAAAACAGGCGGAAGAAAGGGCCCGCCTGAGGCTCCGCAGACCAGAAGCACCAAACCGTAACCACGCGCTAGCCCGGGACCCCGCAGCTAACAGCCCCGAGGCTGGACCGGTAATTCTACGGCCGCCGCCGGGCCCCGCCCCGGGCCCGCGACCGTTCCGGGGCGTTCCTCCCGAGGGCGGCGCCTCCCTCACCACACCGCCACTTGGCTCTCTTCCTCCCAAGCGAGGCCGCGGCCGCCGCGCGACACCGAAGCCACAGCTTCCAGGCCGCGAGGACCCGCGACTTCCATAGCGTCTTGGCAGGCCGGCTCCTTCCCCGCAGGGTCCGGCACGCCCTCTCTACCGCCCCAGGCCCTTACCGAGGCAGCGCGGCCTCCGCGGCCCGCTCCTCCTAATCCTCAGCCGCCGCCACCGACCCTGCGTCGCGGAGACCGGAACTTCCTCCGCGCCGGGCCGCTGCTCCACAAAGGCGCCGCGCTGCCGCTTTCAGCGCTCGGCCCGCCGGGAGATGGAGTACAGCTGCAGGTTGCGCCGACTCCACTCCCGCCGTGCCCCGCGCGTGGGGGGGGGGGGGCGGGGCTGCCTACGGGAGCGAAGCGTGAGGGCACGCCGCTCGCCGTTGTCCAATGGGAGGGCGCTCTTGCCCAGGTCTGCGGGGTCTGCAGGGGATTGTGGTTTAGGCCCTGACTGGTCTTCGGGCGCTGTTTCTGGAGTAGAGCAAGGCGCGCATTCCCCTGTTGATTTGGCGTCCGCGAGGTTTGTTCTTCTCTGCCCCAGGGGCGTGGGTAAGGCCCTAGTCCGCCTGGTTCGAGGCCGCCGTATTTTCCGTCATTGTGAAGGCAGTAGAAGGGAAACTTCTCCGGTCGAAGCTTTCCGGGAAAGTGACTGGTGGCCCACCCAAACGCCTAACTCCTGACCCCCTCAGTCCAGGGGTTTAGCCCTTTTTGCCCAAGACCCGAGGATAGGTGCAAGAGAAGCCCTTGAATTAGAGGCTCGTCCCCTTTTCTTCTAATGGATTTCCAAGGAAGGCATTCTTCAGGTATTTCAGGCAAATACCATCTGTTAAAGGTTCAGTAGTCCTACTTATGAGGGAAATTCCACCCAGCTTCCCCAGGGCCTTTCTAGATCTCAGGCAATAAATCCAGCCAAGAGTGACTTGTGCGAGGTCTCAGAACTGGAAAGTTCTCTGCAAATCTCCCAATCTAGCAGGAAAGCTTTCAGTTTGCAGCTCATTTCCAGAATCTCCTTACAGCTAATGTTCAAACGGCAAGCTCTAAGCTTCCAGGTGGATTGTCTACACTGTTGATATGCTTTCTGGTTACCGGCACCTGGTGCCTCTATCAGTGGACCTTTAAAAAAGGTAACCTGATTGTATAGCCCAAATCCAACATCATGGTGTCAAAGAAATCTGCCAGAAAAGCCAATAAAGCGTTCTAAAATAAAGCAATCTTTATCTGCAGTGAAAGGAGGTTGTTGGGTTAAGCAGTCTTAAAAATTACCTTTCCTCTTTTCAGGCATCTTGTCCGGAAGTCATTCCTTCATTCAAGAACTGTATGAAGGGCCTGTGTGGGACCAGGCACTGCATCAGGTGCTGGTGATCCAGGAACAAACAAAGCTGATAAAATTTGCTGCCCAAATGGAGATGGGTGTGGGGTAATTATTGGAGATGGACAACAAATTAAACAAGATATGCACTCTTTGTGAAATGAGTTTGGTTTCTGTAAGGAGGGAGATGGAAAGCCATTGGAAGGCTCTAAATAGAATAATATAACTTGGCATCCATGTTTAAATGATCCCTCTGGCTGCTATGTGGAAATAGGCCAAAGGTAGGAAGGGCAGAAGCAGTGCAGCTGGTTAGGAGTGTTGCAATAATGCAGCACAGAAGGATGGTACTTGTACCTGTGTGGCCACAGTGGAAACAGGAGACATGGACTGGGATGAGGGCAGAGAGGGAAGAATGTGGGAGAAGCAGTTTGGGTAGGAAGAACAAGAGTTCAGTTTGGGGTAGGTTGAGTTTTTGATGCCTCACATTCAAGTGAAACGTGGAATTGACAGTTGGATACATCAGTCTGGAATTCAGGGTCAAAGGTCAGGGTTAGAGCTACAGATCTGGGAGGTATCAGCATATTGTTGGTGTTGGTGTCTGCAGCCATAGGCTTGAATGAAATGACCAAGGGAATGAGGGAGGGAGTGTAGACAGAACAGAGTTCCAGCCCTGAGCCCTGGGGCACACCAACACAGGTTACAAGGAAGAGGAGGAACTGCTACACGGAACTGTGGGTACTTTGACTTTACCTTCCAAACTGGACCATTGTTGGTGGGTCTCTCTCTTATCAGGTAGTACTTTATTGTCTGGAGAGGTAAGCCATATTAAGGCTAATTATTCCTGCCTTCTACCCAATTTCATTGGGTAATAATAATTGCCACTCTTTATCAAACTATAGGGCTGGCACTTTATTATCTCACTTAGTTTTCACAATAACCAGATGAGAAAACCGCTTTTATAGGTAAGGAAACCAAAGACCTGTTAAAGTAAGGACAGTAATTGCCACAGCTGGAAAGTAGAGGGTGGGGCGATTCCAACCCCAGTCTTATTCCAAGGTTTTTGCTCCTGACTATTTTCCCCTTTTCCTTAAGGTGATTATTGAGGGTTTTCAGAGAAAGCATCTGGAATTTTCTTTTTTTAAACTTACAAGGGCTCATTGTATTAGTAAGGTTTTTGCCCGCCCCCCCCCCCCCCCCCCCGGCCTAATAACAGGAAGTATGAGCTATTTAGAAGAGCTGATCTGAGCAGCATCCTCACCTGGAATGGGGAATACAAGGCCTAGTCAGGGAGGTGCGCCCACTTTCAAGCCCCTAAATGCTCACAGGGGAGGACCCAGCAGAGAGAAAGACCATGTCCTGTATGTTGTTCCTTGTTGCCTTGGTCTCATTTGGGGCCATGGCTCCTGGCATGGAAAGTAGGGTTTGATCAAATGTTAAAATGAGAGACAGGAACCAGGAGAGACACAGATGATACAAGACCACAGATGAAATGTTCCAGCAGAGCAAAAAAACCATCTGCCTTACCAGGACCTGCAAAGTAATAAAGGCAGGAAGGAAAACTTCAGACTTTCCAGGAAGGGACTGAGTGTTCTCATTATTAGCTCAGAGTATTTCACATTAGATATCTTGTACTTGTAGGAGGGGGAAAGTGCTGAAAGGGTCATTAAGGGATTTTCCCCTAGTCACACAAGTAAGATAGCAACAGGGCAGGGAACAGATCCCAGCCTCCGGGCACAATTAGGCATTTTCACTTTAGCAGCACCTCAAGTTCTGAAATGTCCCCTAAAACTATGAAAGGAAAGAGATCTGGGGAAGAACAAGAGGTTTTATTTTACCATTGCTCCAGTCCCCACTAGTCCTTGCTGCTACTGTTATGGAGAGGACATGCTGAGTCCATGAAAATCATGCACCCAGACAAAATAGAAAGCTGAGGTTTAGAGGAGCCCCAGACCTAGAGGGTGACAGAAGGTGCAGGGTAGTGTGTGGTTTATGGCAACGCCCAAGGTTTGAAGCATTGTCCTGCAGGGCAGCAGAGCCATCGTGGGACTGGCATTTGTTATTATTCCAAAAGACTAAGATTTATTTCTTGGTAATTCTATAAGCAAAAAGGTGACATATTGGAAAGGATTGTCCCAATATTCAAATATAAGTCAGTAAGTGGATTAAAAAAGAGTTTGGAATGATAACCTTAAAATGTTTTACTAAGTAGCCACAATGGTTTGCTCTGTGAGTGTCCTAGGCACAAGGCTTAGCCAGAATCACATGGATGTAATCACTTGCTTGGCTAAGTAGATGCAATACAGTTGGCCCCTGAACAGCCTAAGGGTTGGGGCACCAATTCCACTCCCACCCCCTACCTGTGGAGTTGAAAATCCACGTAAAACTTTGGACTCCCCCAAAACTTAACTACTTAATGGTGAGGACCATGAGAGGTCAGTCACTTTTTACTGTGATAAGCAATTTACCAGAGACTAACTGCTCACAAGGAGATGATTAGCATCGCATGGGGTTTTAAGTGGATACTAGCAACACAAGCTCACCACAAAAGCAGCAGGAGTTGGCTAACTAATTATCACAGTAGAACAGTATGTTCTATAGTAAATTGTATGCAGTTAAGATTTAATACTACATCTTTATTCTTGTTTACATTTCTGACTGCAAATGGCACCACGTACATACAGTCTGTAAGTATTTGTGTGGGAGGGAGTTAATAAATTTTGACTTTTTATAATTTGTATATTTTTTATGGTAATAAATGGCAAGATGGATTAGTATGTATATATATTTTATGCATTCGTGACATACCTAACTTCTTAATTTTTTTATACTTCTAGGCCACATGGTTCATTTGCAAGTTTTTTCGAATTGTCACAAATCCCCCCAAAATTTTCCAATATACTTATTGAAAAACGTCTGCATATAAATGGATTTGCATATAATAAAACACCTGTTGTTCAAGGGTCAGCTATACTTCCTAATGACAGTGGCGCTGTCTGGTGGAGCTGATGTTTTTGAAAGCAAGAGTGAGACTCTAGAAAAAACCCTGAGATCACCCTACAGACTATTGAAGAGACTGGGTAGGTATGTTAGGAAACTTTAAATCTGTCTTCTATGAAGATCAATTCTATGGAGGACAGTTTCTAGTTAATGGGATATAGCCAGGATACTTCTGCACCAATGAGAGAATATGACATCTTCTTGGCTTTAACTCTCTTTCTTTAAATTAAATTTAAAAATTTTTAAAGTAGACTCTACACGCAATGTGGGGCTTGAACTCACAACCCTGAGATCAAGAGTCGCATGTTCTACCAGCTAAGGCAGCAAGGCACCCCATGGCTTGAACTCTTACAAGTTCACACAATTTGTTCTCACAACTCATCACAACTAACGTGATGGGATTCATGACAGCCAAGCTGTATAAATGATATTTGTTCTAAGTGAGGGAGCCTGAACTCCTGAGGTAGTGAGGACTGAAAATACTGAGTGACCAGTGATGACCTGGAGAGATTCCTCTTTCCTCTTCCACTCTCCTTTCCAGGGGGAATAGATAGTGAAGGAATTGGACATTTTCTCACATTTTCTTAACCTAAAAGGGAGGAGAAGTCTTCCCTTAAATTATATGCGAGGGTCTCAGCTCTGTGCAAAGCCATCTCCAGTAAAAGGCTACAGCTTTGTCACCATTTCAGTCATAGACCACTGTTGTGGAGGTAGGCTCCAGGTGACAGCCATCTGAGACCACAAGAGAAGCTCAGGGGCAGAGCTTTCCCAATTCCAGTGTAGGGCTGAGATGGAGACAGGATACTGCATTGGGGTGCTCCAAGCAGCAGAGAGAATCAAAGGAGTGATTTCAGACTTTTTCCTTCATCCTAAAACTATTGGGGAAATTAACCAGAAAAGCTATAAAGTGATTTCTCTTCAGAGAAAACATGAGCAGTATTTTTGTTAATCTCTGATTTTACTTCCTTAAACTGATCTTTAAGAATAAAATTGTTTTGGGGTGCCTGGGTGGCTCAGTCGGTTGAGCCTCCAACTTCAGCTCTTCATGACCTCACAGTTTGTGGGTTCGAGCCCCACATCGAGCTCTGTGCTGACAGCTCAGAGCCTGGAGCCTGCTTCAGATTGTGTCTCCCTCTTTCTCTGCTCCTCCCCCATTCATGCTCTGTTTCTGTCTCTCAAAAATAAATTTAAAGAAGTTAAAAAAAAAAAAGAATAAAATTGTTTGGGGGGGGGCACCTGGGTGCCTCAGTCAGTTAAGCAACTGACTCTTGACGTCGGCTCAGGTCATGATCTCACGGTTCCTGATTTCAAGGTGTGGAGCCTGCTTGGGATTCTGCCTCCCTCTCTCTCTGCCCCTCCCCAGCTTGCTCTCTCAAAATAAATAAAAATAAACTTAAAAAAAAATTGTTTGGAAAAGCTTTATGTTTTCCTGTCGTTTGTATTGTTTTGTGTCTAGGACATTACAAATGCCCATAGCAATCGTTCCTTGCCCTGGCACATCACCTGGGAAGCTTTTAAAAAGATACCAATGCCTGAGTCCCATCCCAGTTCAATTAAATCGAATTCTCTGGGAGTAATCAAAATCTCTAAGCATTAGTGATTTTTTAAATTTCCCCAGGTCATTCTATGTGCAAAGCTGAGAACTGTTTTAGAGCCTCATACTGATAATATTAAAACGTGGCTAAAAGGACGTCTTCAGCAACAATTGGTGTGCCTACATCCTTTGCAACCAGCGTAGCTAGAGTCACTAATAACATTTATCCAGTTCCCAAACTTACACTGCCCTTCCACAATCAATAGAGGAAACAATCCCAAAGTGTCTTACTCTGCCTTGAAATAAACCTCTAGATGGCCAGGGCGGACGGGCCAGGGAGTCTGGGCCTACGGCCCACCCTGGCCTTTGGGCTCCAAGGAGGCATTTGGGCCAGGCCCGACGCTGAAGAAGGTGGTTCCGGATGAGACAAATCCTGCTCCGGGTGACGCCCCGCCCTCGACTTTGCCGGGACCGGGCGCCCAGCCCCGCCTCAGAGTGCCGCAGGCAGCGGTGAGCGCCGACTACATTTCCCACAATGCACCCCGGGGCGGGTAGGGCCAGAGGCAGAGCGGCTGGAGTCAGGCCTCCGCCACGAGAGGCCGGAGAGGGCTGTCTTCCTGGGTCGGCTGCTGGGCGAGGGGCGGTGGGAGGGGCGGTGGCCTGCGCTGTGGCCATGTCTGCGTCCGCAGGGGTCCGAGGGTCTGACCTGCGCCCTCCGGCCGGACTCGGCCGGACACCCGTGCCCTCCTGGGGGTCCGGCAGAGAGCAGTGACCGGCAGTCTCTGTGCGTCCTGGGCCCCCCCGGAGAAACAGGTGAGTACGACTGCCAACCCACGTGGCCAGGGGGTACCGAGAAACTGGAGAGCTGTCATCCTTGGAGCCAGGGGCTTGAAGACTGGGGGCCCCTGCCACCTACGCTTCACTTGCGATAGGAGGATTTAGTCTCTTTGGGGTGCCTTAGCCGGTTGTCCCCCAGCTGAAGAATACAAAAGGCGAAGACCAGAACCCTTCCTTTGGCTGGGAGAGCAAAGTCCTGTAGGAGGCAGTGGCCTGGTAGGACCCGCCCCTCAAGGCACACATATTCCGCTCCCCCCTTCCCCCTCCCCTGGGCAGAATCCTTTCAAAGATCTGCAGAGGTGACTGGGGTGAGCGGGCAACTCCTGGAAGTGTCCTGGGGCTTTGGACTTTGCTCTCAAGGGTGCCCTGGCTCAGATAACCTGTCTGCCTGTACTGGGTGAGCCACCGTTTCTGGGTTCCAGTTTGCTGGGGAAGGGTGAGCAGCCTTTGTCAGAGAGGGGAGTGGCCACCAGCAGTGACAAGTACCAGGCGATGCTCACGGAGTAGGCATCCTGCTGAACCAGCTACAGCATAGCCTCACCAGGGCCCTGTCTGCCAGAGACCTGTGCATTCTGGCACCACCCTCCCAGATAGCCCACTCCAAAAGGGTCAGGGCAGGATGGAGCACTATCCAAGCAGGAAGAGGGAGCAACAGTGGTAGGAGTCAGTAGGGAGGGGCTCTTAAAGGTTCTGCCTGCTCCAGGGTGGGCACCTGAGGGAGGGAAGCACACAAGAAGGGCTGATTGAGACAACCTGTTTGGAGACATTGCTTGTAGGCACAGCAGAGCACATCTAGGGAAAGTAGCATGCCCTGGGGGCTTCTAGAGAGGCTGCCTGAGAAGGGACCCTGAGGGCACATATGGGACTGGTTCCAAGAGACCTCTCTCACTTAACTGCTTCAGGCCCAGCCTCCCAGGAACTTCGGTCATGAAGGTTTATGGCTCCAGTGGGGGCTAGGGTGGGGTTTGCTGCCTAGTTTCCAGAGTAAGTGTCTAGAGAACTGTTTGCTTCATCAGGACTTCTGGCTGGATCCCCCAATTGGCCTTGGAGATGTTGAGATGCTACATGATGTCAGGTAGCTGGGGAACTATTGTGAAGGAAGCGTCCACTAGCCCCAGCCAGCTGACCCTGCCCTCATTCCATATAGTTACCATGCTGAGTACCACTCAGCCATACTGGGTTCAGTCACCTGAGTCCACAAGGGATCGGTGGGTAGTGGGCCCCCAGGACCTTGGGTAAGTTGCCGTAGACCATGTTTGGGTCTTTGACCAGAGGTACAAGGCCACAGAGCAGGGGCATGTGGCAGACCAAGGATTCAACTTGGGAGAAACTTCCAGGAGCAGCAGAGAACCAATGGTCTGTTCCTGCAATGTCAGGCCCAACGAATAGCCAGTAAGCCTGGAGGAACCCCCAGCCCAAGGCACACAGACATCTCTTTGGCTGGACATCACAGGTGGGTCACTTCAGGCCAGAAGCTACCTGGCTTCATGAGGTCATAATCATGTTTGCTCAGGGTGAGCCAACTTTCAAAGGACTGATTTACATGGCAGAGACCACTTTTTGTGTGTAAGTGCAGCTACATATGGTTTGAATGCTAAGTAAAAATAATCATGATATATTAATGGCAGTAGCCATTAAGTGTGCAAGTGCTTACTGTGTGCCAGGGTAAACAAATTACATGAACATCTCATTTAATCCTTCCACAACCCAGTGAATTGGTATTATCATTATCCCCACTTTATAGATGAGAAAACTAAGACTTATGGAACCAAACCAGGTCCATCCAAGTCCCTCTGATTCTAGGACCATTGTTCTTGAACACTTGACTACTACCAAAAACAAGTCTTCTCCACAGGCAGGGGTCTCCAGAGACTGCATTATAACTGGATATTCTTTGAGGATCTTTCACCTTTTCCCTTCCAAAGTTATTTATCTGGCAGATGTTGATTAAACTCCTCCTGCATGTGGAGCTGACATACTGAAACTTGAAATGCTTCATAGAAAAATGAAGCAGGGCAAGACAGGGAAGATCAGGGATATTGTAGGAAGGCCTCTCTGATAGGTAACACTTGAGCAGTAACCGGAAGGAAGTGAGAGAGTAGGTCATGTCAATATCTAGCCCCATCAGTGGAATAGGTGAATGAGGGACAAAGTGAAAAGCAGAGAGACGTGGTCTGTGCAGAAAGTTCAGCAAGGGCAAAATTCTGAAATGCAGAAGTACTTAGGATTCACATTTATATTATCCTAAAGGAAAGCCATGAGGTCAGTGTGGCTGGGCTGAGGTGAAGGGAGCAGGGGAAAGGGAAGGAGATCAAGTCAAAGAAATAAAAGGAAGGGGTAGACTGGGGCTTTGTGTGCTGTTCTGAGGAAATTGGCTGTCTCACTGAATGAGTGAGAACCATTATAGAGTTTTGAGCAGGGGAATTACACGGCCTGACTTCCTTTTTCAAGAGGATCTCTTTGAGTCCTGTGGGAGGGATATATTGCGCAAGGACAAAGGTAGATGTGGGGAGACTGGTTAAAAGGCTGGTGCATCACTCCCCTAGAGAGGTAATGGTGGCCTGGACCAATGTGGTAGTGGTGGTGGTGGTGGTGATGAGCAGTGGTCAGATTCTGGATATGGGCTTTTCCCATTTAACATTAGTAATCTGTTCCACAAAAGTTGGACATTATCTGGAATCACTAACTGAGTATCTGTTTCCCATTATTTCATATATATTTTTATTATCTATTTATTTATTTATTTAATTTTGAGAGAGAGACAACATGAGTGGGGAAGGGGCAAAGAAAGGGAGAGAGAGAATTCTGCCAGCACAGACCCTGACATGGGGCTCAAACACACGAAACCATGAGATCATGCATGACCTGAGTTGAAACAAAGAGTCGGACATTAACTGACTAAGCCACCCAGGTGCCCCTGTTTCCACTATTTAAAATTTTTTTAAATGTTTTTATTTTTGAGAGAGAGAGAGAGAGAGTGTGTGAGCAGGGGGAGGGGCAGAGAGAGAGAGAGGGAGACACAGAATCTGAAGCCGGCTCCAGGCTCCGAGTTGTCAGCACAGAGCCTGACGCAGGGCCCAAACCCACAAACCATGAGATCATGATCTAAGCTGAATTCGGACACCCAACCAACTGAGCCACCCAGGCGCCTCCCCCCACCATTATTTTAAATGGGAAAAAGTATAATGCTTCCCTCATCGACCACAAACCCCCAATTTTCTAAAATGGTACTAAAACACAGGAAAATATATACCTAATACATGCCCAGTAGGTTATAGCGTTAGGATACAAAATGCTGAAAAACATACCCTCCTGACCACCAGAGTTTGCTGCTTTGATGCAGTATCATGGCCTCTTTCAGTACCTTCAACAGCCATGATGCAAGTAAGCCCGTTTTGTTGCCACTTAGTGAGTGATGTTCTATCCAACTTGGAATGTAATTTGAGGACTTAAATGTACATCACTTGTTTAAAATATAGATCAAGTTTTGATGAAGTAAATAGCATTTTTCTATATAAACATAGGCCAAAACAATACAAGTTTGTTGTATTAGTTATTTATTGCAGTGTAACAAATTACTCCAAAACTTAGCAGCTTAAAACAACAATAAATATTTATTATCTCATGCAGTTCCTTTGGTATTTGGGAGAAATCTGGGAGCAGTTTAGCTGGATGGTCCAGGCTCAGTTTCTCTTGTGAGGTTGAAGTCATCTGAAGGCTTGACAGGGGCTAGAAGATTACTCACATGACTGGCACATTTGGTACTGGCTATTTGCATGTCTCAAAGTTTGCTGAGGTTCTCTCTGTAGACAGCTGCTCGAGTGTCCTCACAACATGGCTGATGGCTCCAACTAAGGTGATCCAAGACGGCAAGGCAGAAGCCACAGTATCTTTTATGACCTAGCCTCAGAAATCACATGTTGTCATTTTCACGTTATCCTATTGGTTACATAACTGCTCAGTGTGGGAGGGGAGTACACAAAGGCATATACACTGTAAGTTGAGGATCATTGGGGACTGGCTTGAAGGCTGGCTACCACAGTTGGGTATTAAAAACCAAGAGGAATTCTATAGGGAAAATATTAACTAGAGAGACATTTTGCTGGGTATTCAGAAGTACAGGTGACAGGATTTGCTAGTGGTTCGATATATGGGGTGTGAGGAAAAGAGATGACTCCAAGATTTGCTGAAAATCATTGTCTTTCACTGAGATGGAGAAAACTCTGGGAGGAATACGTTTTTAAGAGGACAATCAGGAACTCAGTTTTGGACATAGAACTTTGAGATACTGTAAGACATGAAGTAGACAGTTAAATGTGTGTGACTCTAGAAGTCAGAAGAGACATTGAGGCTAGAAATAAAAATTGGAATCACAATGTATCACTAATCACTAATGTATCAATGGAGTTGAGACTGGGGGCACCTGGGTGGCTTAGTCGGTTAAGCATCCAACTCTTGATATTGGCTCAAGTCGTAATCTCACAGTCATGAGTTTGAGCCCCACATTGGGCTCTGCACTGGTAGTGTGGAGCCTGCTTGGGATTCTCACTCTCTCTGTCTCTCTGTCTCTCTGCATCTTTTCCCCTCTAAAAATAAACATTAAAAAATTAAAAACAAAAACAAAAACATGAGACTGAATGAGATCACCAGTGGTTTGAATGAAGACAGAAAAGAGATCCAAGGGCTGAAATCTGGGTCCCCTAACTGTAAGAGGAACTGCATAAAGGACTTAGCAGGCATGGTCTATGAGGTAGGAGGAGAACCAAGAAAGGAGAGTGGTGTACCAGAAGCCAAGAAGAAAAAGTGTTTTAAGAGAGGAAATCACCAAGTGTGTATCCATTACTGCTACTGAGTGAGGTGAGGATCCTGAGGTCAACTAACAACCTTGATGAGAGCAGTGTTGCTGGAATGATGGAGGCGCAAGTCTAGTTGGAGTGGCTTCAAGAATGAATGGGAAAGGGGCACCTTCCTGGCTCAGTCAGTAGAGCATGCATCTCTTGATTTTGGAGTTGTGAGTTCGAGCTCTACATTGGGTGTAGAGCTTACCTAAAAATAAAATCTTAAAAAAAAACCCAAGTGAGTGAAGTGGAGAGGCTTCGGCAGATGTATTTCTTGATTACCAGATACCCGTGAGCTCCCCACACTTCCCAGTCCCTCTGGCCATGTGACTACTTCTGGCCAATCTGGGCTTTGAAGTATTTAAGAGCTGGTACATGACCTTCCAGCCCTGTCTTCCACTGCCCAGTGATGTGGAAAAGGCATGTATTCCAGATGGCAGAGCTATGGGATGCTAGTAACCTGGATTCCTGAATCAATGCTTGGAAGAGAGCTGAATTACTACCAGATCCAAGGTAAATTTTGTGTAAGCAAAAAATAAGCCTTTATGTGTGAAGCCTCTACCATTTTGACATTCATTTGTTACACAGCATAGCCTAGCCTACTAATTATATTCCAAGTATTATTTACTGTTTTGAGGTCTGTTTTATAAAGGGCAGCAAAAAAATGGGGTGGAACCTAGAGGGGAATGTAGAGTTAAGGGGGTGGGGGGTTGTTTTAACTCTTTAATTGAAATAAAACAAACATGAAGTTCACAAATCATAAGTACAGCTCAGTGAATTATAACGAGTGAACACACCCAAAGTAAGGTGGTGTTTTTTTTAATTTTTTTTTTTTAACATTTATTCATCTTTGAGAGAGAGAGAGACAGAGCGTGAGTGGGGGAGGAGCTGAGAGAGAGGGAGACACAGAATCCAAAGCAGGCTCCAGGCTCTGAGCTGTCAGCACAGAGCCCGATGTGGGACTCAAACTCACTGACTGTGAGATCAGGACCCGAGCCGAAGTCAGACGCTTAACCGACTGAGCCACCCAGGTGCCCCGGAAGGTGTTTTGAAAATGGAGGAAGCATCAGCATATTGGTGCTGGATGGGGGAGAAGGGGAAACCAATGATCTGGGAGAGAGAGGGACAGCTGCTGAAGCCATGTGCTTGTGCTTGTGCTTGTGCGGGTGAAAGGGACTGCAGTGGGGGCGTTTGCTCCCAGTGGAGCAAAGACAGCTCATCTTCAGTGAGAAAAAGGAAAGCAGAGCCTGGCAGGTGAGCGAGGTGGTGGTGGGAATCTTGGAAGTTCTCTTTTGCTGACTTCTGTTTCCTCGGTGAGATCATGGATCATGCTGAGTGAGCGTGGGAGAAGGAAGTGATGGAAGTTTGAGAAGAGAGGTGTGAACTTATTGACTAAGGGAGCAGGAAAGTGAGTCTCCATAGAAATATAGTAATTTGAAGCAATGGTTCTGGACCTACTTCCCGGAAAGAAACACATAGCAATCCAGGTCTCCGTCCAGGGAGCCACGTCCAGAAACCTTGGCCACAACCCTGGGACTGTCAGTAGCAGCTTTCTCTCTGCCTGGACACAGACTCATCTCTCTGGAGTCACTCCATCTTCACATAGCAGTGCAGACCCCACTCTCACTTTCAGGTTAGCTTGTGAAATAATGCTCTATGAGGTTCTCATGTAGCCTGTGTCTTCCTGCTGAAGACCTAGGCATGCCCTAGTTACTGTAGCACCCACTGCCCCAGCCTCTATGGTGTTACAGTGCTTGTTTTGGCCTGTCTGGGATTACTCCTCTTGGTCTCAGTCTCTGTCTCTGAGCGGACCTTCCTGAACAACCTAGCTGTTGAGGGCAAGTAGCCTTTTAGTTACTCTGGCCCTCTGTCAGACAAGGTGGCCCATGCCTTGGTCCTCTGGGCTCTGACTCATGCTAGGATCCATCACTCTTGACTGTCCTAATGGATGGGATTAGTGGCCTAGAAAATCCCCAGAGGTCGATGTTCTCCCAGATGATCTTTTTTTGGTCCTACTCTAAGTGGGGTGACGCTGTTGGCCAATGGTGCCCAACCTTCACTTGTTCTGTGATGCTCCAGGTTCAGTGCACGAGTGGCTACCAGGCTTCCCTGTCTGTTTTGCCCGTTGAACTTCTGCAAAAGATGCATTTGAAAAAGGATTCCATAGCTTAGAACAAAGATGACCAAAAAACAAAAACAAAAACAAAAAAACAAAAAAAAGAGCTTGAAAGTCAGTTCTTTGGGTGCATACAGGAGCTGCCTGGTAGGAGCTCTGGTGGGATGAGGATAAGGAGTCTGAGAGGGTGTTCTTGGACATGGACAACCTGGGACCACACAAATGAGAGTGATGGGGATGCTCTCTCTTTGAGGTCACTCTTCATGAACATTTTTGAGCACCTACTTCATGCTAGGCTCGGGGAAGAGTCATTTGCCCAAGGTTGTGGAGCTACTGAGAAACAAGGCCTCAGTTATTTCCTATGACTCTGTCCTAGAAGGGCAGGGACAGTGTCTACTTTGCTCACACTAACACCAGTCCCTCCCAGGCCCCTGGCCTGCCCGCATGGCCTCTTCATGAGTCTCTGACTAGTCTTTGCAGTCCTTCTCGCCTGTCTACCCAGATTTCTCTTCATGAAAGGATCAGTGCCTCAATGGAACCCCTCCCCTATGAATGTATTTTGCTTGCCAAATGAAGGCTCCTTCAGCCTGCCATTCAGAGGCCCTTAGGGGTGACTCCAGGTGAGCCATCCAACTTTGTTATCCTTGCCATCCACTCATCGCCACCTCCACCTGGCTCTGAGGCTGCAGAAGGACTGGGAGATGAAACTGAGTCTGTCCTGGCATTCAGATGGGCACTGAGAACTGTTATGTCTATAGTTGTACAGCTGTATAGTTGTAAGGCAAGCCCTGGTGCCAAATTCAGAAAGTACAAAAGTGTACTCAGAAAAAAGCAAGCCTAAAGACAAGCTTGTTTGCTCTTTCTTTGCAAATGCCTAAGTATTCAGAAAGAACTATTGGTCAATTCAGTTTTGAATGAGGAAGTGTTTGTGGTAGGATGTGCAGTGAAAGATACCAGGATACAGAATTGTTTCAATTGCCAGCTCCCAAAGCTTCCACCCTGTTGTGACATTGGGCAGGCATTTACTCTTTCAGCCTCAGTCCCTTTATCTGTAGAGCCAGCCTGAGACAGGAGCACCTGCCACAGAGTGTAGTGATCAGGCTTAGATAACTGTGTCCACTTATACTTCCAACACACTACCTTGGTGCTCAGTAAGTGTTAGCTGCTGTTATCAGTTTGTTAAAAAAAAAAAAAAAAAATTCCATTTTATGTGCATTCAAAAAAAAAAAAAAAAACTGGAAAGAAATACACCAAAATGTGAACAGTGAAAGATCCTGAATGGTGGGGAAATGGTGACATTTCTTTCTTTATCCTTTTTTATTTTCCAAGTTTTCTACAATGAATAGGTACAATGAATTTTTCCTTTTCTACTTAGAAAAAGAACAACATACTTCATTTTTTACAGGGGAATACTCAGAACCCATTTCCCAGAGGTTTGAGCTAACTGGGTCCTGGTGCTTTCCTGTACTAACTAACCACTGTTACCGTACTAGCAGTGACCCCTGCCAACAGCACCTCCCTCTTTACCCTCGATGATGTCTTTGTTTGCCCACAGGAGAGCCCAAGGGATGGCTGCTGACATGCAGAGGAAGAGGAGCAGCGAATGCCCCGATGGCACCCTGGCTCCTTCTGATGGGCAGAGTATGGAGAGAGCTGAGAGCCCCACACCAGGACTGGCTCAGGGAATGGAGCCAGGTACGGGCAGGGTGTGCAGCTCCAGGCAGCTGACAGCGAGAGCAGCCTCCAGGGCAACTGGGATTCCCACCAAGTCTTTCACTCCCACTCATTCATGCACTCGTTCAGTCACTCGTGGGCTACTTGTTAGGTGCTGGGGATACCGCAGGAAATGGGCTCGGTCTGTGTCCAGCCTTCCTCTCCACTTCATGTTGGGCTACTCACCCCTGTGCTGTCTGGCTGCCAGCATGGGTTCTCCTCCCGTTCCCTGGGTCTACATTGCGCCTTCCTGACTCCTTTTCCCTCCTTCAGCTCTCAGCTTAAATGTCACCTCTGCACGAGTTAGGCCTGCCTGCTCTGACCATGCTCTGTACAGGACAGTAGTTATTTTGTAATTTTATTTGTTTATGTATATATTGCCCATCTCTTGTCCACAAAATTGTGAGCTCTTTGAGCACAGAGTGGTTGTATCCCAAATGCCTAGTACGGTACCAAACTCATCATAGAGACTCAAAATACATCTGTTGAATTATTCTGTAAAAAAAAAAAAAAAAAAAAAATCAGTAGAGAAAGACTGACATGTCCCCTGCCTTAGGGGAGCCATAGGCTAGTGGGGTCATTACAGTGGAGTGGGTTAGGAACTATGGCCTGAACTGGGTCAGGGAGACTTCTCACAGGGATAGAGAGTCACTGAACAAATGTATTCCAGGCACAGGGCAAGGTGCTCGGCACACAGCAGTGAACAACCACCTTGCTGCCCCTCAGGAGGAACCCCACTGTAGTTGGGGAGGAGGATAATAACTGACAAGTGGCACAAGAGAAATCAAAGAGAGAGATATGATAGAGTGCCCAGGCTCAGAGGTCAGGTGAGGAGGTAACTTATGTCTTTGCTGAGAGCTGAAGTGTGACAAGGAGCTGGCCATGCGAGGAGGTGGGAGTGCATTCCAGCCAGAGGGAACAATAGGTACAGAGGCCCTGAGGTAGGTGAGGGCATGTTGAGGGTGTCCAAAGAGCAGGTGGATGAAGGTCAGTGTGACTGGAATGGGTAAGGGCTGTGAGATGAGATTGAGAGAAGCAAGTAGAAGCAAGTCATTCCCGCAGCCATGAGGGGTTTGGGTTTTATTCCCAGTGTGATGGGAGGAAACTGGTGGGCTGTAAGCCGCAGGGAGGCATAACTTGTAGTAGGCAGTAGCAGGAGAGAACAGTGGCTTGTCTCTGCAGTAAAGCTAGAGTGCCACATTACGCATCTTGCTGGTAAGGTGGTCTGCCAGTGGCTATTGCTCTAAGCACCAGTGCTTTTGGCTGGCAGGTGCTGGGCAGGAGGGTGCCATGTTCGTCCATGCCCGTTCCTATGAGGACCTGACTGAATCGGAGGATGGGGCAGCTTCTGGGGACAGCCCCAAGGAGGGTGTTGGGGGTCCTCCACCACTGCCTGCAGACATGCGACAGATCAGCCAGGACTTCAGCGAGCTGAGCACCCAACTGACGGGTGTGGCCCGAGACCTGCAGGAGGAGATGCTGCCAGGAAGCTCTGAGGATTGGCCAGAGCCTTCAGGGGCAGCTGGGCGGCCAGCCACAGAACCCCCCAGGGAGGGCACAGGCGAGGGGGATGAGGAGGAGGCTGCCGAGGCATGGCGACTGCACCAGAAGCACGTCTTTGTGCTGAGCGAGGCGGGGAAGCCTGTGTACTCCCGCTATGGGTCAGAGGAGGCACTTTCCAGCACCATGGGTGTCATGGTGGCCCTGGTGTCCTTCCTGGAGGCAGACAAGAACGCCATTCGTTCTATCCACGCAGGTGAGCCACCTGAAAAGGGGGGCAGGGAGGGCTCCCCTGACCAGGGTTAATTCATAGTCCCCGAGGGACTAGAGGGCTGGGATGTGCTGTGTGACCAAGGGCAGCCCCTCCACCTCACTGGGCTTCAATATTGTCATCTGAACACAGCAACAATGACTGCCTTATGGGGTATTGTGAGGGCCAAAGGTGGCTCTGACATGGGCTTTGCCCTTGGAGAGAACTAGAAGTCCCAGGCCCTGAGCCCCACCCAGCTCTTGACATTTAACACAAGAATGTTTTTTTTTTCAATTGCTCACTGCATTTTGGCTGGTGCCACTCTGTGAAGCAAGTGGCAGGGACAGCCTGGAATCCTCAGGGAAAGGGAACCGTGGGCTGCTGTTTTTATCTTCATCATCCTTAAGCCCCTACTGTGTGCAGAGATCTGAGGGAGGGTGGAGAGGATGTAGAAAGCGACAAGCTGTGTAGGAAGCTGGGGCTCCGAGGGAGCTGGGCAAGGCCAATCCCGGAGGGCTCCCCGGAGAAGCTGACATCCCCTCCCTCCACCTTCAGATGGCTACAAGGTAGTATTCGTGCGCCGGAGCCCACTGGTGTTGGTGGCAGTGGCGCGCACGCGGCAATCGGCGCAGGAACTGGCGCAGGAGCTGCTCTACATCTACTACCAGATCCTGAGCCTTCTTACCGGTGCCCAGCTGAGCCACATCTTCCAGCAGAAGCAGAACTACGACCTGCGGCGCCTGCTCTCGGGCTCGGAGCGCATCACCGACAACCTGCTGCAGCTCATGGCGCGAGACCCCAGCTTCCTCATGGGGGCAGCGCGCTGCTTGCCCCTGGCTGCGGCCGTGCGCGACGCAGTGAGTGCCAGCCTGCAGCAGGCGCGAGCGCGCAGCCTTGTCTTCTCCATCCTGCTGGCACGCAACCAGCTGGTGGCGCTCGTGCGCCGCAAGGACCAATTCCTGCACCCTATCGACCTGCACCTGCTCTTCAATCTCATAAGTTCCTCTTCATCCTTCCGTGAGGGAGAAGCCTGGACGCCTGTGTGCCTACCCAAATTTAATGCAGCCGGCTTCTTCCATGCACACATCTCTTACCTGGAGCCTGACACCGATCTCTGCTTGTTGCTCGTCTCCACCGACCGGGAGGACTTCTTTGCAGTCTCTGACTGCCGCCGCCGCTTTCAGGAGCGCCTGCGGAAGCGTGGAGCCCACCTGGCGCTGCGAGAGGCACTGCGCCAGCCCTACTACAGTGTTGCCCAAGTGGGCATCCCGGACCTGCGCCACTTCCTCTATAAATCAAAGAGCTCGGGACTCTTCACCAGGTGAGGGAGGACCTTGGGAGCACAACTTGAGGGAGACAGGGGCGAGGGAGGGGAGGCGGTTGGCCCTCAGCCCTGATGCAGTCCTGGAGCTGATGACCCGTCTGTGAATGGACTGACATGTTGGGTCTGTTTTACTCTGACATCAGGGACCCAGACTCCCTATCACTCCACCCCCTATGGGCATGTACCTCTCTACTTTGTTACCCACAAAGCCTTGAAATGCCCAGTACACCCAGGGAAGGAAGCTGGAACAGAGGTCTCCTGGATCTCCTGCCCTGGAGCAGGTCTGCCTTAGGGGTCATTTTGGTCCCATCTAGGATGCAGAATTCCTCCTCCAACAGAGGGGCTGTGGCCAGATGTGGCATCTTCTGTCCTCCCATAACCCCTTCTTGGGTTCCCAGATCACTTTTCCTCCACTTCAGACCTGTCACTTTGTTTCGGACACCTAAACTCAGATTGGCCTCTCCAAGGGAAGTCACCAAAGATGCCATGAACTTGGGGGAGGGGGGAAGAACAGGGCTCCATTCTGGGTGGGCCCAGCCCTGTCCTGGGGAGTCTTCTGTGGTAGGGAGGCCATGCCCTGTCCTGGGAAAACATTTGGAGGGTAAGACACATGTCAGAGTCTCCCTGGCTAGGAAGAGTTGTTTTTAGATCTCCAGAGAAGGCAATGAAAGTTATTTCTTTGCCAACCCACTCCCCCATCTCCAGCCCTGAGATTGAGGCCCCGTACACCAGTGAAGAGGAGCAGGAGCGGCTGCTGGGCCTCTACCAATACCTGCACAGCCGGGCCCACAATGCCTCCCGCCCACTCAAGACCATCTACTACACGGGCCCCAATGAGAACCTCCTGGCCTGGGTAAGGCAGCCCTGGGATGGGCTCAGCTTCATCGGGATCCCGGGCAGGGGCCACACGAGATGTCTAACCTCGATGACTACCCTGTGCCCCCTCCTCCAGGTGACAGGTGCCTTTGAGCTCTACATGTGCTACAGCCCCCTGGGGACCAAGGCATCTGCTGTCAGTGCCATCCATAAGCTGATGCGCTGGATCCGCAAAGAAGAAGATCGCCTCTTCATCCTCACACCCCTCACCTACTGATGGGAATGTGTGTGGGTTCAGCCCTCTTAGGCACTCTGGGCAATGGAAGCTATGGGAGCCTCCACATGGGCTGGCCTCTCTTGCCCAGGCAGCAAGCAGGCAGGGACTGTGGGTTGGTGCGTGCATTAAAGTACTCTGGAGAAGACACTCATTGGGCCTTGTCACTGGTCCCTTCACTCATGCATTCTCACTCCTACAGATACTGGATCCTCCTCCTTAGTCCTTACCTGTGTTTCCCCATGTCCTGGAGCACAAGCACTTAGAATCGAACCTTGGGCTGGGTCTCTTCATTCAGCTAAAGTCTTGCCATACATAAAATGTTCTCTAGCATTCCACTGGCCTTGGCCCCCCACAGCCCCACCCCAATACTCAGTCTGAGTCCCTGGTGCCTCCTAGAAGGGCACAGCCCCTCTCTCTCACTCCTAGGAGGGGCCCCCAGCTTTGTGCCCCAAAGGACCACTCATATACCCTGGGAGCTGTGGCTCTGCTTAAAGGGCTGCTGTAGGTCAGCAGTGACAAGGCTGAGTAAGAGAAGGACAGCCAACTAGGGAGAGTCTGAGGCTTGGTACAGGTGGGTAAGATCCCTTGGTGAGGTGGTCTGGTTTTCAGCACAGAAAAATTCAGAGACCAGCCTCAGTGTATGTAGCCCTAGACCTCTGGGGAAATTGTCCCAGCTTGGTCTTCCTCATGAAGGGCTATTCACCTCGGCATCTGTGCTTTTGGCCAGTGCATTCCTCAGAACGTCCCCAGGAGTGAGCTGGAGGGCCTGCAGGAAGAGCCAGCTGACTTCTGGGGCAGGGGTGGACCCTGCCCTAGGAAGGGCAGATGCTGCTAGGCACACCAGGCCCTCTTCCGCCACCCTGGCATTTTCCAGCCCACAGGGGTCACTGTGGACATCTCAGGAGGCTCAGCAGTGAAGGCCCAGACCCCTCCACTCTGTCCTGAGACCCTCTTTGGACAGAGCCCAAGGCACAGTACAGAAAGCCTCTATCTTGCTGCTGGGGGGCTTTCCCAGTTCTGCCACAGCTTAACCATCTCATTGGCTAGGAGAGCAAAAGACCTAGGAAATGTTTATGGGAGAAAAGTGTCCACTGAATGTGGTCTTCAGACTGTAGAGTAAGTCACCCTTATGCAGTCTCTGAGAGCTGGGCTAAGATACTCTGCCACTAAAACCAATCCATGTTGGAAAATATATTTGGTGGGTAGCATAGGGTACACTGGAATGGTTCTACTTACTGTCCCAGGAAATGGGATAGCCCCTGCCCTTGGCCCTATCCTGGATCATATTAGAATGGATATGGCAGCAAACCACCTGCCTAGACCCCAAGGCGCGTGGGGAACAGCCACAGGCTTGGCGGTGCTGCTTGCCCTGCACATGTGCCCTGGGTCTCTTTTCTGCCTGTTCCTGCTGCTGTTTCTCCCCTTGATCCTGGCCAGTGCACCAAATCACTGCCTCTGGGGCCAGGGTGATGCCAGGCCAGCAGTCCATGGCTGCTATTGGCATTCCTCTGGTCAGTGGTCAGCCCCTAGATACTCCTGTTGGCTACTGTGATTCTTGTAGGACTCTCAGCACCTCTGCAGTTTAGCACCTATTCTGGGTAGGTGTGGAAATGGGTGGTCACAATTAGGTGAGTGTGTGTACCTAGGACAGTAGGCACCTGGAGTGTGGGCTTATCTGTCTGGGGATCAAGGAAGGAATAACAGGCCAAACAGGGAAGGTGTTCCTAGTGGAGGAACCAGCATGTGCAAAGCGAAGGACCTGGTAAAGAGCCTGGTATTACTGGTTTAAGTGAAGCTGGAGGAGTTTTCAAGGCCTAGGTTTCTTGAACTCCAGGTAAAAGTCTGGCAGTGGGGAGCCATTGAATTTGTTTTAAAGCTGCAGAGTGATATGGTCATATTGTAGTTAGAGACTGCTGCCACTCAGATGATCTCTTTGGGTTGGAGAAAAAGGCTGACATTAGTTCTCGTTTTTGTTTTTGTTTTGGAGTAGTGTTCAGAGGGATGTGAGAGCCAAAAAGGGAAAAGAGGGCACTCCTTCAAGGTGATAGATACTGGGGCAGTTGGGCAGGTCCTAAACCAAATATAGGCCAGGCCTTGTGAGTTCAGCTTGGAAGGAGCACTTATACTTAACACTCCAAGGCCCCACTTCCCCCACATGGTTTGCCTGCCCTGCTCCTGCAGAGTGGGCAGAGGGGGAAGGAGGAAGGGGTGCTCCCGTGGATGCCGGTTCTCAAGGACCGGGGTTGTCCACCAGGGGACGCTGTTCTGGGGCTAGCCAACATCTTGGCCACATGGTGGCAGCAGAGAATCAACTGTTGACTGCTGCACCCCAATCCTCAAAACGAGTGGACAGGGTGATCAAGGAGGGCCCTTGAAGTCTCCTCCCAACCTACAGAAGTCTCTCCGAATGTAGTACCGGGACCCAAGAAACTGTCTCAGTGCCAGCAGAGAATGTTTCATTTCAGTTTTACCCAGCATGAGTGTCTTTAATCATGTTGACTGTGGAACACATGATTTTTTTTATGGGTATTTATTCATTTCCGGGCCAATTCTAGTTAGAGAAGGGAGTGCCATTTATGATGCCTGAGGCTCTGAATCCTCCCAGCACTGGGTGTGGCTGCCCAATCCTGTTTCCTCTCTCTCCCAGGTGCTCACTGAGCTCCAGCCCCAAGGGGGAGGGGAGTTCAGCACTAGGAATGGGGAAAGTGGGGAGTCAGGTATTCAGAGTCAGCTGTGCTAGAGTGGGTATAGCATATGATCTGTGGGACCCACAAAATGGACCAGGCATTGACTGGATCAGGAGGGCTTCCTGGAGGTGGTGCCATCTAAGCTGCAAGAGAAGGAAAGGAAAAAGGTGCTCCTGGAAGGAGGAACAAGGAATGTTGTCTGGATAGGGGAGTAGAGGAGATACAGCTCCAAAAATCAGGCTGAATGAATCCTGCTGGGCTGAAAACTCCTCTCTCCCCCACCCCTCTTATGCTCCAAAGCCCTGGGACCCACAGTTCACAGGTCCCTCAGACCTCAGTGTAGGGCCACCCTATGAAGCTTCCCCTCCCTCCAGGGTTAAGGCCCACCTGGCTAAGGGGGCTGTCAGGCTGACAAGGTCCCCCAGAGCCCCCTTTAAATGTTAGGAAGAACCAGTTATCAAGGAGCAACCGCTGAAGTCCATGTACAAGAGGGAAGGTTGCCTCTCCTCCCCCCAACCCCATATGCCTCACTCAGACTGAAGAGAGAACTGTGGGCAGTCATCTAGTTAGAACTATATCCTCATTTCAGGGATGGAGAGACTCAGGCCCAGCATAGCTTACAGAGCAGGTTAGAGGTGCCCTGTCAAAGCCCATGTTTCCCCCATATCAGGGGGGCACTGCAGCACAGCCAGCAAAGGCAGCCAGCACTGTGTGTTTTGTTAGCCCCATCCTGCAGCTTCTGCCTACTGAGGCAGTGGTGGAGGGACCATAGCTAGGGTTGGGCCTCCCCATAAGCTGCCTCTCCTCTGACTCTAATGTCCAGCCAGCAGGGTAGGTCCTAACTCATAACCTCTACTGCCTTGGGCAGGCAGGGGACAACGCATCTTCCTGTGATACCATCCAGTCATTGACATCCCAGGGCAGGCCCAGAAAAGGATGGCCCCTGCCCTGAGAGGGTTTCACTACTCCCGGGGGCCCCCACCTCTCCCCTCCGGTCCTCCACACATTCTTGGTCTCTCAGGGGCCTCCAGGCCCTGTTCTGGAACCAGCGTCTGAGTGTGTTGGCTGTATACTGGTGCCAAGGGCAAAAATAAGCCAGGTGGTCCTCAAACCCTCACTGGTGCTGGGGTGACTAACGACCCCTCCTCACTTCAGCCCAGTCGGTCGTGAGCGGCGGGAAGGGAAAGCTCAGACTTTCCTACCTCTCTCTGGGCCACTCCAGGCACACTCACCACATGCCACTGAGAAAAACGCCCCCAAGAGAAGGTGTAGGTAACAGGCTTTCGGAGGCCTGGAGAGTCGGGTGGGAGGAGGGGCTGGCTAGGCCGAGCCTTCAACGGGCCCCGCCCACAGTTCCGCCCACGCACCCTGGCCCCGCCAGCCCCGCCCTGCGCCCTCCTGCCGACTTTGCTCAGAGTGCCTGCTTGGAGCAGCAGCTGGGGCAGGCAGGTGAGGGGGCCTCTTCATTCACTGGCGGTGTGTATGTCCACCTGGTGCCAGGTGCTCAGACCCGAGGGCAGGGGAGGGCGCTGGACATCACGCTGGGGGTGGGTCAGCTGCCCGAGGGCTTTCAGGACCGGCTGCGGACTCAGGTCCCAACCGGGACCTTGAGTCTGCTCCCAGCCAGGCCCAGGCCTCCAAGAGTCCCTGCAGGGGCCCAGGTGGGCCTCGATGGAGCTTCTCTCGCCGCCGTCACAGCCTTCACTGTTATTGCTGCTGCTACTGCTGCCACCACTGCTGGCCAGAGAGTCCTGGCAGTGTCCGCGCACCCCCTACGCCGCCTTGCGCGATTTTGACGTCGAGTACAAGGTGCCCAGCTTCTCGGCCGGAGGTCCGGTACAGGCCATAGCGACCTACGAGGGAGGCAGGGACGGGAGTGCCGTGTTCGTGGCTACACGCAATCGCCTGCACGTGCTTGGGCCTGGCCTGCAGCCAGTAGAGAGCCTGGCCACAGGTCCTGTTGGAGACCCGGGCTGTCAGACGTGTGCGGCCTGTGGCCCGGGCCCCCACAGCCCGCAGGGAGACACAGATGCACAGGTGCTGGTGCTGGAGCCAGCTCTGCCCGCACTAGTCAGCTGTGGCTCGAGCCTGCATGGGCGCTGCTTCCTGCACGAGCTAGAGCCCCAAGGGACAGCCCTGCACCTGGCACCGCCAGCCTGCCTCTTCTCCGCCAACCACAACCAGCCCGAGGACTGCCCTGACTGTGTGGCCAGTCCTCTGGGCACCCTCGTGACCGTGGTTGAGCAGGGCCATGCCTCCTACTTCTACGTGGCATCCTCACTGGATGAGACGGTGGCCTCGAGCTTCAGCCCCCGCTCAGTGTCGATCCGGCGCCTCAAGGCCGATGCCTCAGGATTCGCACCGGGGTTTGCCGCGCTGTCCGTGCTGCCGGAGCACCTCGCTTCCTATCCTATCCAGTACGTGTACAGTTTCCGCGCCAGAGCCTTTGTCTATTTCCTGAAGGTGCAGCGGGCCAGCGTGGCAGCTGCCCCGGAAGCCTTGCACACACGCCTGGCACGGCTCAGCGCTGCTGAGCCCGAGCTGGGCGACTACCGCGAGCTCGTTCTCGACTGCCGATTCGCACCCAAACGCCGGCGCCGCGGGGCCACTGAGGGAGGACAGCCCTACCCAGTGCTGAGGGCGGCCCACACAGCTCCAGTGGGCAGCAAGCTAGCTGCTGAGCTGAGCATCGCTGAGGGCCAAGAAGTGCTATTTGGCGTCTTCGTGGCTAGCAGAGACAGCAGTCCCGGTGTGAATCCCAACTCTGTCGTCTGTGCCTTTCCCATCGACCTAGTGGACACTCTCATCGAGCATGGTGTGGAGCGCTGTTGTGAGCCTCCTGTCCCCCCTGGCATCCGGCGAGGCCTCGACTTCTTCCAGTCGCCTAGTTTTTGCCCCAACCCGGTGAGCAGAAAGAAGGGGCCCTCACCTGTGAGCAGGTGGTAGAATCCAGTAAGAGGGTCTGGGAGGGAGGGAGAAGGACAGGAGGGAAGACGTTTCTCTTCCACCCAGTTCCTTAGTGCTGGGGGCAGGTGGGGGTGTGGAGGGCGTGAGGGAATCAGCCAAGCACAGGCTATACTGGAGGCTCACCTACTAGCCAGACTAGTCTCTGTTTCTCCTCCATTTTGCTCTTTCACTCTCTTAGGTACTATGGCCTCTGATTTTTTTAGGTAGTTTCCTAGATTGTGTGAGAAGCAGATTGCATCACAACTGTCTGGCAGAGACACTGCCTAACTCCGGTACAATGATCCCCTCCTACCTGCCCACCACACATACCCTCAAGGACATACACAGAGAAATAGCCCCCCACACAAGCAGATGCTAACAGATTCACACAGATACGGCTGCTCACCAACACAGTTTCTCTTTCCCTTTGGAAGCACTGTTTTGTTCCGCTTTCCAAAGAGGGTGGGGCAGGAGTTGTCAGAGGATGCCCCCACCCCATTCCAGGGAGCCTCCTGGGCCTTGGAAGTTTGGGGGCTTGTCAGAGAGCCTGCATGACTTGGGCTTCACAGACACACTCGTCCCTGATTGTCCTCTGTGGAGTGACTGGGGGAGGACCAAGGACATGGTGGGAAGGCAACTTGGCTCTAGTAGATTCCAGGAAGCTCACCCCAGTCTTGTGCAAACAACTGTAAACATCTGGGAATGAGTAAAGGCTTAGGAGGGGCTGGTTGGAAGTGGTTCACCATGAAGGAGTCCCAGACTTTCTTTCACTATGGTTGGGTCCCTGCTCTAGTTCCCCATCTCACCCCAAGTAAGAGGTCTCCCGGCCATCGCTGAATTGAGGGCTTTTCCCAGCAGACCCTACCCAGGTTCTCTCCAGCCATGGTGTCAGGGAGCTGGAACAGAGACAAACAGAACATTCCTTAAAATGCTAAGGACAAAACCCAAACTGAGAGCCATGGAAACAGTCCTACCCTAGCTTGTAAGAGGTAAAACCAATACAATGGGGTGAACAGCACTGGATAAGTGGTCTTTCAGTGAGCTCACTCACAGTCACTGCTCTGAGTCTTTGGCTGCCCTGTGGCTCTGCTACTTCTGTGACGTTCCCCACTGACTCCTTTCTGGCTCTTACTAATGCCTCAGAGGTGGAAGGAGAATGTACGAACAGCGAGGAGTAGGGCATCTCCAGCTTCCCTCCCTCAGCTGAGTCCATCTGGGTTGAGGAGGCCCTACGGGGGGAGAGCCCTCGTCAGGGCCTGGCCAGCCCTGCCTGCCCTCCTCTCTTCCTTCTGGGGGAGTCTGAACCTCTCACGGACTTGGCTGGTGGTCAGTGGGTCAGAAGACATCCAGCATGAGTTGGCAGTGCTAGGTTCGAGGAGGACTGATCTCAAGATGGCCCACAGGCTGGCCAGGGAGGTGTGTGAACCAGCCTGTACAGTGTTTGTCCAGTGACTGGGCATGTAGCCTCCAGGGCAACACCCACTGTGTGCTGATTGTGGCTGGCCTCAGGAAGCCTGTGGGACACTGAGCTGGCACCTGCCTTCCATGGGTTCAGGTGGGATTTGACTCTGGAGCAGTCACCCTCCTTTGTGGGGCACTGGACACTTGAGTCATGCTCTTAGGAGCCACAGGCTGGCTTATAGACAAACCTGAAAACCCAGAGCTAAGTCCTGGGACCCAGGGGCAAGCAGACAGGGGTGTGGTCCTGATCAGGGTAGGGCCTCTTTGCCACCCCTCAGCCCCACCTGTTCCTGAGTCATGCTAAAAACACCCGCTGGCTTCCGGCTAAGGTCAGGCCCCTTTCCAGCCTCAAGTGAGGACAGAGTCCCAGTTCCCACCCATCCAGGCTACAGACCTAGAGTGTGTGGAATTTCTGTGCCCAGCTCTGCACCCCCAGGGCTCCTGATCAGCACTGAGGTCTCAGGACTAGGTTAAGCACACTTGGTTTGATGGGAGCCCCAGGGCTGGCAAGGGAATGTCGCAAGCCCCAAGGCTACTGAGCCCTGCCTGTGCTTTGCACCCAGCTCCAAAGCCTTGCATCATACCCTGATATGATTTCCAAGAAGCTTCCACAGTCCTGCCTTGGTGCCTTGAGTGCAGTCCCCCAAAACACCTTCCTATTAAGAACAGGTGACAGGTGTTTCCCAATCCCTGGGGCCTAGCCTTCAGGCCTTGGTTTTTCCCTTTTGTATCTGAAGGGGATTCAGGTTGCAGCTGGAGGTACAGGAAGATCTTTGGAGTCTCAGGGAGAAGAACCATGTTACCAGCCCCATGCTGGCCAATTAACTTCAGAGTTTAGCCACCTTAGGCTGGAGAGAAACTGAAGCCCCCAAAGGGGACAGGGTTTGCTGAAGTACAGGGAATAACCAGCAGGGGGCAGAAGAGGACTCTGCTCAAGAGCTCAGACTTCTTGCCTGGCTCCTCTCCTGAGGGCCTATAAGGCCTTGGACAAGTGACCAAACGGTTTCTGAGCTCATTTCCTTATCTGCAAAATAGGGGTGTTGAAAGCACCCACTTTACACAGTAGTTGTGAGGCAAGAATGAGGTTGGGTCTGTGAGACTCTAAGTCATTATCAGAATGGACATGGCAGGTCAGGGCAAGGCATAGCAGATGCTGCCCTTCCAGCCTGGGCCTTCCTTACTGGACTTACTACCTCTGAGAGCCCCATAGGTGGGAGGGGGTGGGTAAGTGGCAGACCTGGAGTCTTATCTAGCCAAGTCAGGTAAGGGATGGGGGTTTGGGCTGCTGTGGTCACTGACAGAGATCCCAAGGGGTCAATGTGTGAGGATGAGCCCTGACTCCTTACCCGACTCTCCTCAGCCTGGCCTGGAGGCCCCCAGCCCCAACACCAGCTGCCATCACTTTCCTCTGCTGGTTAGCAGCAGCCTATCACGTGTGGACCTCTTCAACGGGCTATTAGGACCAGTACGGGTCACTGCACTGCATGTGACACGCCTTGACAATGTCACAGTAGCCCACATGGGCACAACTGATGGGCGCATCCTGCAGGTAGGACCCCCATCTCCACAGCTCCTTCTTCCTGGGTCCCCTTCCCCATTTCCATTTTGCTCACAGCTAACCTATCCCAGGTGGAGCTGGCCAGATCTCTCAACTACTTACTGTATGTGTCCAACTTCTCACTGGGCAGCAACAGGCAGCCCATACAACGAGATGTCAGTCGCCTTGGAGACCACCTGTTCTTTTCCTCCGGGGAGCAGGTAAGGTGGGACTAGGGTAGGGCCTGGGGCCAGGGCTGTGGAAACAAAGCCTCCCCATCTAATCCAGGGAGGCACTGACATACAGGTCTCACCACCCTGACCTACAATGGGACCAGGCAGTCTCTGGGTCTAGTTCTCCCTCCAGCCACCCCTGAACCACCCCTCTGCCACTCCAAGGTCTTCCAGGTACCTATCCAGGGCCCTGGCTGCCACCACTTCCTCACCTGTGGGAGTTGTCTGCGGGCACAGCGTTTCATGGGCTGTGGCTGGTGTGGGGGCATGTGTGGCCGGCAGGAGGAGTGTCCTGGCTCCTGGCAACAGGATCATTGTCCACCTGAGCTTACTGAGGTATGACTTGCTTGGCAGGGCCCAGGTAAGGGTAGGACAAGCTGGGCCTGGAGTGGGGGTCAGCATGTGTTAACCATGATCCTCAGGCCTGGAATGTCCCCGATATCAACAAGGAGGGTATTCTTGTCAGAGGGGATGGCACATGCAAAGACTTAGAGGCAGAAAAGTGCCTGAGTGAGGACTACAAGTGACCTAGGAGACTTGGAGGGAGGACAGGCAAGGGGCATAGTAGAAAACTCTGGGAAAAGCAGACAGCTGAGAGCCTGGATGCACACAGGGACTCAGGCTCTCTCCCTCTCTTCAGTTCTACCCCCAGAGTGGACCCCTAAGGGGCAGCACAAGGCTGACCCTGTGTGGCTCCAACTTCTACCTGCGCCCTGCTGATCTGGTGCCTGAGGGCACCCATCAGGTCACCGTGGGCCAAAGTCCCTGCCGACTGCTGCCCAAGGACAGCCCAAACCTCAGGTACAAGCTGGTATCTGCGCTTCCTGTCCCTGACAGGGGTGACCAAGCAGCCCCTTCCCTGTGAGACCCTGTCTTCTGCTTACTGGGGCAAGGAGATATCAGGCAAACTGCAGTGACTCTGGTTGCTTGGTGTCTAAGGAGACCTCTCTGTCCCTGCTTGAGCCTGCATATGCCCTACCTGTCTGTTGAGTCATGGAACTGGGCAAGGTTAGTCCCTGCCTCACCAGATCCTGCTTACCTTGGAGGAAGGCACGAGTAAAGAGATACCATCCTCAGGCTCAGAAGAGACCTGTGGTATGTAGCAGGCATACAGCCAGGCCTGTGTGACCCCTGGCTGACCTTGGGTTCCCCTGGTACCCTAGCCCAGTGCCCCGGAAAGACTTTGTAGAGGAGCTTGAGTGTGAGCTGGAGCCCTTGGGCATGCAGCCAGCCGGGCCCGCCAACATCAGCCTCACTGTGACCAACATGCCACCAGGCAAGCACTTCCAAGTGGATGGCACCTCCATGCTGCAAGGCTTCTCTTTCATGGTGAGGCCACCTTGCCTTGTCTGTACCCTTGGCCAGCCAGGCAATGTGGGCAAGGAAGGGCTTGGAGTGGAAGGCCTTTTATGCCAAGCTAAGCCACCTCTATGTCTTCTTAGGAGCCAGTGCTAACAGCAGTAAAACCCCTCTTTGGCCCACGGGCAGGGGGCACCCGCCTCACCTTTGAAGGCAAAGGCCTGTCTTTAGGCACCAGTCAGATGGTGCTGGTCAATGGGACTGAGTGCCCACTGGAACAGTAAGTGCCAACATGCAAGGGGAGGGGAGGCCACAGGGCTCCCCACACAGGGAGCCCTTACCAGGTGGGCCTTGGATCCTACCAGGGCAGAGAGAGCAGAGCTCAAATGGTCAGTGTAGGGAGCAGGTCCAGGAGGAAGGGTCTGTTGCCCCCTCCAGCCCACGGGTGGTTTGGGGATGGTGAGAGAGCCCATCACAGAGTTAATTGGCTCTAGCCAAGGCTTTGGGGAACCTTTTCTGCCCTGCCTTCTTCTTGGAAGCCTTAAAGACCCTGTCTTCAAACAGACTCATTGATAATGGGCAGGGTGGGAAGATGACCAACAGAAGAACTGAGAGGGATTGGCAGACCTTAAAGGAGGTGGGTCTGGCCATCACCTGGAGGGTGATCCTGAGACCAATCCTCCCACCCCTACCCCCACCCCGTTCTGCAGGGTCAGCGAGGGGCAGCTCTTATGTACTACGCCCCCTGGGGCTGCTATGGCCAGGGTTCCCATTCACCTGCAGGTGGGGGGCGCTGTGGTGCCAGGCTCCTGGACCTTCCACTACCTGGAAGACCCCATTGTGCTGGGCATCAGCCCCAACTGTGGCTACATGTAAGTGCCACCCCCTTGCCCACTCTGGTCTCCTAAGGAATGAGGGAGGCAGCCTCAGAGAGCACCCCAAGCCCACCACATTGCTTTCCTCCACAGTGGCTCCCATGTCACCATCCATGGCCAGCATCTGACTTCAGCGTGGCACCTAGTGCTGTCATTCCATGATGGGCTTATGGCAGTGGAAAACAGGGTGAGCTGTCACTGGCAGCTGCCAAATGGACACTAGCCAGGAGGGAGGAAGGCTGGATTAATCCTCTGAGGTCTAGCTCTACCCCGTGCTGGGCTGAGGAGACTGGGGTGGCCGTAGGTGGGATGCCTGGCTAACCACTCTCGCATGGGCCCTAGCAGTGTACAGGGGACCTCCCGGAGCAGCATCGGTGCCGCCTGCCCGAATATGTCGTCCGAAGCCCCCAGGGGTGGGTAACAGGGAACCTGAGTGCCTGGGGGGATGGAGCTGCTGGCTTCACGCAGCCCGGCTTTCGCTTCCTGCCCCCACCCCATCCACCCACCACTGACTTTGCCCCACTGAAGCCCGAGGAGCATGCTGTTAAGTTTGAGGTAAGTGTGGGGGATGGAGGTCAGGGATGGTGAAGGGTTAGGGCTGAACCCTTGCCCAGAGGAGATGGGGGGACTGGCCAGTCCTTATGACTCTCTGCAGTATATTGGGCTGGGCGCTGTGGCTGATTGTGTGGATGTGAACGTGACCGTGGGTGGTAAGAGCTGCCAGCATGAGCTCCGGGGGGATGTGGTCATCTGCCCTCTGCCTTCCTCCCTGCAACTTGACAAGGATGGCGCCCCACTGCAGGTAGGCAGCTCAGCTGGCTCTCCACATGAGACATGGGCCAGGGCTTGCAGGCTGGGCCTGAGCTGCCACCTGCCCCCAGGTCTGTGTGGATGATGGATGTCACATCCTGGGCAGGGTGATACGGCCAGGCCCAGAGGGGGTCCCACAGAGGCTACTCCTTGGTGTCCTGCTGGCCCTGCTCCTGCTTGTGGCTGCACTGGCCGCTGCGCTGATCTTCAACTACTGGCGGAGGAAACAACTGGGTGAGCTCTCCACTCCCCTCCTGACTTGGCCTATACCAAACCATGGCATCTCCAAGTCCTCTTTCTGCCCAGGCCTTGGAGGTCTGCCCATACCTCCTGGGGACTGAGTTTGGAGAGGCTGGCCACCAGGGGCTGTCTTTCCACAGTCCTTTCTCCAAACCTAGATGACCTGGCATCCTTGGACCGGACCACTGGAGCCATCCCCTTGCCTGCACTCCGCTCAGGTTCTGACTACAGAAATGGCCTTGGTGAGATGGGGGAGGTGCTGAAAGCTGGGGCCACACTCTCTGTTCCACAGGCCCCTCACTTCCTCTCCTCCACAGCAGCCCCTGCCACTCATGGTCTGGATTCCACCACACAGAGCCACAAAGCATCCGTCTCAGACAGTGGGGACGGGTCCTGTGTCCCACTGTTGCAGACAGAGTCCATCCAGCTTGGGGACTTAGACTCTGCACTCCTGACCGAGGTCAAGGATGTGCTGATCTCACATGAGCAGGTGGTCACCCACAGGGACAGAATCATTGGCAAAGGTATGGGGGCCAAGCCAGGTGGGGCTGGGGCAGAGATGGAGTCCTGAGATGACATGGACTCAAGGGGCATTTGGGCAGGACTCTGCTCTGGCCTTTCCACCAACCTTTGTGACCTTGGGAATACCACGTAACATCTCTGAGCCTCCATTTGCTCATCTGTGAAATAGTAATTAGTTCTGTCTTCAGTGGATTCTGGTGCAGATTAAGTAGGCATGGGAGGGGTGCAGGCTCTGTCATTATGTAGCTGCTATTTGTTTTTAATGTCACATCGGCCAGTTGGTGCTCTGAGGTTTGGTTGCCAATGAGAGGGTGTGGTGTGCACCCTGAGCATTGGGGCCCTCTCACCATCTCCCCCTCACCAGGCCACTTTGGAGTTGTCTACCATGGAGAATACACAGACAAGGACCAGAATCGAATCCATTGTGCCATAAAGTCGCTGAGTCGTAAGTAGGGAAGAGGCTAGGAAGATCCCCGTCCCTGCTGTGCTACCGCCTTGCTGAGTAACCCTGAACAGGAGCACTTTCTTCTCCATTTCTCCATCTGACCCTGGCAAAGGGTCTTCCTGCCCTGAGTCTGACTCAAGCCACTCCACAGGCATCACAGAGGTGCAGGAGGTGGAGGCCTTCCTGCGCGAGGGGCTGCTCATGCGTGGTCTGCACCACCCAAATGTGCTGGCTCTCATCGGTATTGTGCTGCCCCCTGAAGGGCTGCCCCAGGTGCTGCTACCCTATATGCATCATGGAGACCTGCTTCAGTTCATCCGCTCACCCCAGCGGGTCAGTGCTCGGGTCAGGAGACTTGGGCAGCAGCTGGGGATGAGTTGCTATACCCTTGCCTACCGACCCACCTGTGCCCCTAGAACCCCACGGTGAAGGACCTCATCAGCTTCGGCCTTCAGGTAGCCCGTGGCATGGAGTACCTGGCAGAGCAGAAGTTTGTGCACAGGGACCTGGCTGCTCGGAACTGCATGTGAGGGGCCAGAGCATTTGGGGTGAAGGAAGGGGGCAGGGCACCAGGGTGCACAGCTGCCCAAAGGCATCTCAGGGAAGGGCCCACGCTCCAGCCCTTGCTGTGCAGCCCTGGGCATGTCCTCCCCTCTCTGGGCCTCAGTTCTCCTATCTGCCCAGTGCAGGCTTAGATAGGACACGGTGGCTCTGAAACCCTGTGAAGGCCTGGAGTAAATGGGTTTAGGGCCAGGTGGGGGCCAGTCCTGAGTATGATCCCCTGCTCTCAGGCTGGATGAGTCATTCACAGTCAAGGTGGCTGACTTTGGCCTGGCCCGTGGTATCCTGGACAAGGAGTACTACAGTGTTCGACAGCATCGCCATGCTCGCCTCCCTGTCAAATGGATGGCACTGGAGAGCCTGCAGACTTACAGATTCACCACCAAGTCTGATGTGGTGAGGCCCCACCTGCCCCAGAGTCCACATGGCCTCAGTGTCCTGGGAGAGCACTTGGCCTTGCCCTTTTAGGTCCAGATGATGATCTGAGCCCAGGGAATCCCTAAGATGAGCAGCCCCCACAGCCCATTTGCCCCTCTTGAGCAGGTCTAAGATAGAGCCCTCTTGCCACGGCAAGAGGGGGCTCTGAACTCATTGGCTCCTTGCAGACAGTACAGGGCCTACAGGCCCAACTCTGGGCAGGGTCTGGTGATGAGAGGAGACTGAGGAAAGATGCGTATGAGATACTGAGGAGCGGGCTCTGATTGATTTCCAGCTGGAGGACTCTAGGAGATAGAGGACCTGGGGGGCCCACCTGTCCCCAAATTTGGGGTAAGAGTTGAGTCTCCTTTCTCCTTCCCACAGTGGTCATTTGGTGTGCTGCTGTGGGAGCTGCTGACACGGGGCGCCCCACCATACCCCCACATTGACCCTTTTGACCTCACTCACTTCCTGGCCCAGGGTCGACGCCTGCCCCAGCCTGAATATTGTCCTGATTCTCTGTGAGTATGTGGAGGTGGTAGTGGGCGGGAGCTGGGCCCCAGAGACAAGGAAGGGACAGGAGACAGTGTTCTTGCCTGGCTCTCGGACTGATCCTCTGGTTGACCTGGAAAGGGACCCTCTCTGGACCTCAGTTTCCTCATCTGTGGACTGGTTCCACCAGCATTTGGGGCTGAGTGCTGGGAGGAGATCATGGTTGCCATGGTAACAGTACTCCCCACTCAGAGTCTGGGTTGAGGCCAGTGATTTGATTTCTCAGCACTCCTCACCCCACCCCCGCTAAGGGGGGCCTGTTTTCCATCTTTTCCATTCATTTAACCTCAAAGAGAGGTTCCATTAGCTCCCACACTAGCCCCCACCCCCAACATCTCCCTACTGGATATAGTTTCAGATTCCCTGATCCCAAGGGATGGTGACAACTATGAAACAGTCACTGTGCCTGCCCAGTGGGTCTGTGCCGGGGTTCAGCTTCAGAAGCAGTACACGTGCCTTGTCTGTGCCCAGATCTTTGTGGTTAGAACAGGAAGAACCAGGTCACAGGTAAAGGTAGTTGATGATTCCAATCTCAGACTGTGCTCTAGAAGGGTACGAGTAACCCTTCTTCCCAGCCCCTGCCTGCCTTGGGTTTGATCTTTATTATTCATTTCACTAATGCCTCTGGTTTGAAGTAAGTGAAATCATCTTTACTACCCATCTGCCCCTGGGTCAGGTTCCCTGAAACAGACTCTCACCTGGAGCTATATATACAGGGAGTTTATTGATAGACTGGGGGAACCTGAGTCCTCTGAGTGGGGAGTACTATTACCATGGCAACTGTGATCTCCTCCCAGCCCCAAATGCTGATGGAAGCAGTCCACAGATGAGGAAACTGAGGCCCAGAGAGGGTCCCTTTCCAGGTCAACCAAAGGATCAGTCAGAGCCAGGCAAGCAGAGAGCCCAGGGAAGCAGGACTGGGCAGGTGGAGAAGTTGGGCTGCCATGCAGATGCCGCAGAGGCTATTAGCCCATCCTTGGGCTATAGCCCAGGGGGCTGCTTGATCTGGGGTGGCTCTTTGGAGTTTTAAGAAATATATATATATATATATATATATATATATATATATATATGTATTTTTTTATTTTATATTTTTTAATTAAAAAAATCTTTTTAATGTTTATTTATTTGGGGAGAGAGAGACAGAGCATGAGCAGGGGAGGGGCAGAGAGAGGGGACACAGAATCTGAAGCAGGCTCCAGGCTCTGAGCTGTCAGCACAGAGCCTGACGTGGGGCTTAAACTCACAAACTGCAAGATCATGACCTGAGCTGAAGTCGGCTGCTTAACCGACTGAACACCGACTGGGCACCCAGGTGCCCCTTTTAATGTTTTTTGAGAGAGAGAGAGAGAGAGAGAGAGAGAGATAGTGTGTGAGCAGGGGAGGGGCAGAGAGAAGGGAGACACAGAATCTGAAGCAGGCTCCAGGCTCTGAGCTGTCAGCACAGAGCCCAATGTAGGGCTGGAACCCACAAACTGTGGGATTGTGACTTGAGCTGAAGTCAAACACTTAACCAACTGAGCCATCCAGGAGCCCCAGAGTTTTACGAAATTTAGATCAAGGGGCCAGGTCCTTGTACTGGACATTAATAAGTTACTGGTCATAGTGTGAGCTTGGGGGAGGCAGTTACTTTCTGCCTGGGGTGATTCCTAGGGAGGGCTTTAGCCAAGGGTCAGCAGCACCCACTGGGAGGATGAAGGGGGATCTGGGTGGACCATCACAGCATCCACTAGACCAGACCAAGTCTCTTTTCCACTTGAGGCCTCAGTTTCCTTATCTGTAAAGTTTGGATGATGACAGTACCACCCTCAGAGTCTGAGAATTATGAGATTATTGTGTGTAGGGCACTTAGTGTCATTTAAGGCAGAGGCAGTATTTCCAAGATGAAGAGGCATGTATTGGGGCCCACCAGGTAAACCCACAGAAACAATGGCTGGGCGTCCCACATGTCCATGTCTCAGGACTTTTAATCTCCATTTCACTGGACATGGGCTTCCTTCCTAGAAGACCTAAGATGATAACTGATAGCCTGTGAGCTGCGCCTTAAGCTAAGTAAGCGCTTCACAGGCATCCTCCCACCCTATGCCGCCACAGCTCTGTGATCAGAGGAGGATCCAGAGACACAGAGAGGTTAAGAATCTTGCCCAAGATCACATTGCTCAGGTCACACCGGGGCTCAGGAGTCCAAGCTCTTAATCCCTGGGGCAATTCAACCTCTGCCACGGTGGGGAGGCAAGACTGGAACAGCAATCACGATGCTGAGAAGAGCTGCCTCTGACTGGGCAATGCTCTGCACTAGGCCCTGTTACCTGTTCTCGTTCCTGTGCGGCCTGCCAGAGGATTAAGAGCAGGTGGGCAGCCCGGAATCTCTGGGTGGGGATGTGCCCTGCCTCTGACATGCCCCTCTCCCCACAGGTACGCAGTGATGCAGCGCTGCTGGGCTGCGGACCCTGCAGGGAGACCCACATTCTCAGCGCTGGTGGAGGAAGTGGAGCACGTGGCGGCCAGGCTGCTTGGGGACCACTACGTGCAGCTGCCTGCAGCCTACGTGAACCTGGGTCCCGGTGCCTCGGATGAGGCGAACATGCACCCAGAACAGTGGCAGACCCCACCTGTGCACAAGATCGCACGTCGGCCCTGGCCTTCCTCAGAGCCACCACAGCCCACGTGACCTCTGCCCTAGGCAGGCCCCAGGGATTGGACCTGCCTAGCAGCCAGGGAGTTAATCCCAAACTGTCTCTAGGCCATGCCAGGCCAGGGGCAGCCTGAGCTGGCTTCTGCCCTGTCCCTGCCCCCTTAACTTTCAGGGGTGACAGGAGGGAGCAAGGCACTTGTCCCTTCACTCCAGAGAGGGAGCAGTGAGAATGATCCTTGATGCGAGGAGTATTTACGGCATACCTGGTGTGTGCTTGACCTTCTGGGCACAGGGGACTTAACAGTGACCGCACAGACACTGGCCCTTGAACTAGTAAATGAACCAACGAATCATCAAGTGCAAATTGTGGTCAATGCTATGAAAGAAAGACAGGCTGCTTTGAGGGAATGGAGGTCAGCTTTAGAGAGAGAATAGAGGTGAAAGAAGCCTCCCCAGGAGGTGACATTTCTGCTATAACCCTGTCAGGTAGGAACTGTGCCAGAAGCAGAGGTGGGGGAAGACAGTTTTGGGCAAAGTGAGCAGCACATGCAAAGACTCTGAGGCTGGAAAGGGGTTGGATCGGTAAAAGGCTCCAGAGAACAGGAAGGGTAGGGCAAGGTGCTAATTCAGGTTACAGGGCCCTGGGGACTTCTTGATGGAACCAAGAGGGGTGGGTTGAGTACCCAGGCATGCAGTAGTCAGAATGGCTTCTCCCACTGCCCAGCCCATGTCTGTCCCTTTCCCCAGGCCCCGGCTGCTCTCAGGGCTCCCTGCTCTGCCTGCAGCTCCCCCCCCACCCACACACACACTGTCAGGACATAGAGACCGGCTCCCCTACCTCAAAGCCTACCAGCATTGCCCTTACAGCCTTGAGAGAGATGAGCCAACAGCAAGGCCTCACCACACTTTTAAGGCACCAGCTTCAAGATGCTAGACTGCCCAGGCTATTTATACTCGTCAAGACCACTGCACAGTAGCCACTAGAGGGGCAGACTCCACTGGAGAGCGAGAACAGTTTCCTCCTTGTACCACTCTTCTCCCACACTCTTGATGCTAAGGGCACAGCTTGGATGTCAGTGACTGGGCCCAGGGCATGCATCATGGTGGTTCTTCTCTCTTACACAGGACCCCTATAGCCTCCCTCCCACCAGTTGGGAGACCCCAGCTCATCCTAAGGGGAGCAAGCTCCCTCTCCTGTGAGTTGCCAACTTTTTGCCCTGTCACACATGTAACACTGGGTTTGAAGCAAGAGCTCCCTGATAAATAGAGTTGGGACTGGAGCTGCCCAACTGTTCTCTACCCATAGGAGGCCCTGCCATGGGGAGACTAAGGATCCTGAGGACATGTGGGTAAAGCTTTAAAGGGGATCTTCTGCTCAAGTGCAGGGTTCCAAAGATCAGGGGTCTATGATCTGGAGAGATGGACTCTATCTGCCTGTTTACCACTGTACCTCTGATCCCTACTCAGTCATAGAGGATGTCTTATAGCCTTGCATGTTCAGCCAGAGACCCCTGGTCCCTGTGTGTGCGTGTTGTGTGTGTGTGGTGGGGGGAATCAATTGTGTCACCCTGAGGCTACAAGAGAGATGAGTGAAATGTCCTAGAGTACCCCTGACAGCCATAGTCGCCATACTAGTTGGAAAGGGCTGTCTCCATCCCTCCAACTTGCAGTCCTCCTGCTCTGACCTCATGCTAGGGATCTGAAGGTCATCCAGAGCTCCCCGCCCTGGGTGGGGAGTGAGGAGAAGGCCCAGGGGCCTCTCTGAAGCTGGACTGAGGCTCCTTCTCCACTGAGCCCTTGAAACTCATGGACCACTGTCTCATCTGCTCATAAGAGAGGGGCTTGGAGAAGAAGGGGTCTCTGCTTGGGAGGGGAGCTTAGCAGGAGAGGACTCTCAGAGAAGGCAGATGGAGGATAGCTCCAGGTATCAGCTCTCCTGTGCAGCCAGAATGTGGGGCTTTGGACATATTTCTGAGCCAAGGGCCTCTGGGCCTCTGGGCTTCCCAGGATTCTCCAGGGAAGGGGCCTAGTTAAGCAGGTGCTTGGGCTCCTGGATCATGGCACAGCTGCACCCCCTCCCAGTGCTGCAGCCCCCAAGTTCTGAGCTCCATTCTCAGAGCCACCCAAATAGTCACAATTTCAGCTGGAGTGTCAGAAACTGGAACTGTTTCAGGGTTTCAAATTCCTGACTGGGCCACCAGGGAGAAGAAGAAGGGAGGGTTAGTTCTAGGCCCCAGATGGGCTGGGGGAACTAGAACGTTTCTGAGTGGCTTCCAAGCCAGTGAAGGCTGAGCTGCCTTTCCCCTGGGGGAGGCCTGACTAGTATCTCAGGCATGGTGGGTGGCTGGTGCAAGGGGAAGTTTACTGGTGGCCATGGTGGGCCTAGGCCTGCCACTAGGATGGGATGGGGTGAGCAGAGGCTTCTTCTGGGGCTTTGGGAGTCCAGTATTTCCACCATGAGCTGTGGAAAGAAGGTACCAGCTCCCCTGCCTCATCTCCCCCTATCACAGCCCAGGGGGGGCTGGGGGCAACAGGTGCTAGTAAAGGCTGGAGGGAGGCTAGGATGGGAGCTGGGGCTGAGGAAGCTGCAGATGACTCACAGCCTCTTGACTGCCCATTGGTGTCACTGTTGTCTGGCACCTGGAGAGCATGCATGGGGTAGACCGACCCGCTTTGATGGGGGACCATGAGTCTGGTCTGAGATCCTCCTTATGCCTCAGTCCCAGCCTTTCAGAGAATTTTCCCAGGGACCCAAAGGCCCTCTGGGGTCACACACAAGGGCCCCAGATATTGCCCCATTCCAAACTTTGGGATCTTCCTGGGACACTGGCCTCACCAGTCACTCCCTCAATGCAGCTCATGAGGCCAGAGCTCCACCTACTTCAGAAATTAACTCCCTTTACCTGTAGAGTGGGTTGGGGGAAACATGGGCACTGCTGGGAGTGTCTGAGGCTCCAAGAGGCCCAGGCTGCATCTTACACTTACTGCCTCTGCCTGGGGAGAAGCAGTCCCAGGAATCAGTAGCTGAGCACTGAGCCTTATCTACCAGGCCCTAACGAGAAACACCTTTTACTCCATGCGGCGTTGGAAAACTCCCCTCTGTGAAGTCCCCAGGAACTGAGCATCTCTTCACTCAGAGCCTCTGCTCTGCCCAGATGAGGGTCCTAGCCGAGAGGTGGGGCTACGCCAGCCCAGAGGAGTGGGGATGACTCCGTGAAGGGCCCCCGGTGTTCCCCATCTGGCACAGGGGCCTGCTGAGCCTCGTTCTCTCCTGCTACTCCTTTGGGGTTTGCTCTAGCTAGAGTTTCTAACCCAATGAGTGTAAATGCCAGGAGATCCTGGGCAGCTGTGACATTCACATCTGACTGAGGTGGCCTCCTGGCTGGGCTTGGGTTCTTCAGGTTTGAGGATGGTGACCTGGAGCATGAGCATGGCCTTCACAGTTGGTCCTCCCCTGGTGGGAGTCCTTGGCCCAAAACTTGGCAGGTGGTGCCCAGCAGCTGGCAGAGCTTGCCTGACCCAGCTCAGAACATAGGTGTGGCACCTGGATCCCAGCCACCTCACACTGATATCCTCAGACCCCCTTAAAAATGACTGTTTCTCCTGAATCCTTCTCCCCACCCACCCAATCAGTCCGTCTCTGATAGGAACTCTCAGCTCCTGAGCCTCCCCGACAGCCTCTGCATCTTGTTCTCTATCCCCTCAGTGCCCCGAACATCTTCTGCCTCCAGTTCCAGGATATTCATGCTAGGTCTAGCAGGGATGGCAGTGCTGCCTGGAGAGGGAGGCAACACCACCACACTCTCCTCTTGTAGGATGAGGATCCCAGCACCTGCGTCTGCCCTACCATTGCTACTCATTCCCCTGCAACTTCTGCTCCTCCCGTCTGGCAGCCCTGACCTTGTCAGGAAAGCAGAGGTACTTGTGGCCCTGACAGCCCAGACAGAGGGTCCTGACAGGAGGCCCTTATATTTAGCCCTCACCAGTCTCACTGTCGCTCAGTGGAAGCTCAGAGGCAAGGCCCGCAGTAGTGCCTATTTTGAACTCAGGTGGTGGGAGCTGAGGGAAGTTGCTCAGGAGAGGGAGTACCAGAGGCTCTCAATGCCGGGGGCATCCTTGCCTTCTCTCCTCTCTGTTCTTTTTTAGGTTGGTTTAGCCACCTGCACACTTGTGGAATGTCTTGGACTGGGCACTTGGGATCTGGGAACATATCAGGAAAGGCAGGGGACTCAAAGCAGCTGGCAGCCAAGAGCACAGGATTCGGTCTGCTTGGAAGCCAGTGCTCGCTTTCTCATGTCACAAGTCCCACCAGTGCAGCCTGGTCCCAAAGGTCCCAAAGAAGTCAGCTTCACTCCTGGACTCTGTGCTAGTGCCAGCTCCAGCCAGGCATCGATTATGCTGACATTTCCTCCAAGCTGGGGAGCTCCCTCTTCAAAGGGGGAAAGGAATCCTTTGGGCAGCCCCAGTCACCCTTCCCACATGGCTCCTTGCCCATGGGCTCTGACCCAGCCATCTGTTCTTAAAGTTGCCCCCACCCTCCACTGGGCCCGGGTTCTCCAAGGACCCTGAGGGAGGGCAGATCTCACCTCCCCTCTGCAGATGTGGTTGGAGGTCTCTTCTCAATAGTCATGAAGTTATGCATGCTTCTGGCAGCACTTCCTCTGCCCCCACCTATGCTGGCTCCTGGCTGGGGAGCTGCTCCCAGGGACGGTGAGGAGCTTGCCCTGGCCCCGAAGCAGTCAGGGTGTCTCTGCCGTTGCCCTCCCTCCAGGCTGGTGCGGCTGGCCATCTTTCACGCAGAGTTACGTAAGCTTGAGTCAATTGGAGCTCAAGCAGTTCATTGTGGGCTATTTTTAAGCTGTAACACATTACAGCAGAGGGGTCACTGCACCGAGGCTTGCAGGGAAGGTTGTTTAAACATCTGTTATTTAAATTTCCCTGTGCCTTAGAGCTCAAAAGCCACATCCTCCCGGCACTCTTGGATCTGCATTCCACATCCCAGATTAGGAGTAGATTATCACCCCTCACCCCACCATTGGTTCCCCTAGGGCTATTCTCTGAACCCTTGGCTGTCTCCCTTTGGGGTCAGGCATGGGGACCAGGGAGGAGGAGGGGTCGGCTCTCTCTAGGGAATGGGTGAATTCTGGCCAGGAGAGACTTCAGGGAAGCCGGAAGTTAGTGCTCATGGGTCATTTGGACAGGCCCAGAGTAGAGAGTCAGGAGAGGAAAATACAGAGAAAGCACTGTGGAGCTATTTGTGGAGCCAGGAGACCAAGAATGCCTCCTTCCTTTGTGGGGGTCTCGGTTTCCCATCACTACCCAGAGAGGGTTGGGTCAAAACATCCTTTTAGGTCTTTTCTGAAGCCTTCCTGTACCTGGGCTGTGCTCCTATGTGGAATGCCCTCCCTTCACAGGTCTAAATGCTACCTAGCTGCACCCTCTGGGGCAGAAGGGCTGGAGTATGAGACCCTGGACAGTGGGCATAAATCTCTCAGGAAACACGCCTTGCTTTTTACTCTATTTACCAAGTGGTTGCCTCCACTGGTAGCTCTCTAAGGTTCCTTCTGATCCTAGATTTTCTGGCGATATCCAGAGTCTTCCCTGGGCACATGGAGGGGGAAGACAGGTAGACTGGAGGAGAGCAGGGTCAAGGATTTGACAGAGCTGTTTCCTGAGAGTACAAAGAAGCCAAAAATACATCTGCATTGGAGAATCAGGTCTGGGAGACCTGGCTAGTGCTGAAACCCTCCCTCTCCCCTTGGTGCCCTTTCTGCCCCCCACCCTCAAGACCTCCTAGGTGGGAGGGTTCTAGCCTGATCCACAAGAAAGAATGGTTTCTCAGAGCGTCCTGACTCCATCTCCTGAAATCTGACCCTGTCCACAGGAGTTGGGGCCTTTTCCCCAAAGTCTGCCCAGAGGGGGTCAGGTGAGGTGTGAGAAGACGTAATGTCAGGACCTGCCCTCCAGAGGAGACTCCTTATGGCCTTGCCCTCAGACTAGGCTCCTTTCAGTTCTTTCTTGGCCCCTCCATCCTAGAGAGCCTTCAGCCTGGGGAATGGGCTCAGCCTCGAAGAGGGGCTCTCTAGTTTGCCATGGCAACATGTTGGCCCTCCTCACTTTCCAGAATCAGAAATAGAATTGGATGCCCTTCTTCGTGGGGAGAGACTGTTTAAAAACATGTAGGGGGGAAGGGTACAGTGGCAATGTCCCTGCCTGAACCCTGGGGGCTGGGCAGAAGGGGTCCAGCCTGGGAGCCTCTCTGGCTGCCCTGCTGTCCCTCCCTTTACCTGGATGAAATGCACTGGGCTTTGACCAGCCCAGAATTCTGAGTACAAAGGACTCAGCCTGCTTCATCAGGGTGTGTAGCTGGCCCCTCTTCAGCACTGCCAGGCTCCTGGGAGGCCACTGGCTTAGAGGTGCCATTAGGGAAAATGGTCCTCCCAGGCTTAAGCCACCTGCTAAGCTATTGGGAGGAGGAGAAGGTTCATGTGGGACACAGCTTAGGTGGGGGCTTGGGGCTGCCGCACTCAGAAGGGAGGCATGTTGACTGCTTTCCAGCAGGGTCCATGCGTACAAGTCCTAGGTGTGGTAACCAGCGGTGGTACATAGATTTCTGAAGTGGGCCAGAGCCTGGTGGTCTGGCTTCAGATTCTGGCTCTACTACTAATTAGCTAAGACCTCTGTGAATTCCTTCTCCTCTCTGTGCCTTGATTTCTTCATTCGTAAAATAGGGATGGTAGTGCCCGGCTCATCAAATTATCATGAGGCTGGGTTACATGCATTCAGCACCGCCTGGCTCGGAAGAAGAGCCCAATCGGTATCAGTCGTCGTTATTGTTGCTATAAGGGGGTGTTTGCTTCCCAGGAGGGGAAGAGCTTTCTCCTCTCTCAGGACTGCTTTCTTTGGGCCCTCCTTCATCGGCCCACATCCTTCAGCTGGCTCTGCTCCCTTCCCCAGGTTACCTCAGGAGAACAACCCCAGGTCAGTTGTTCACAAAGCTCCCAGCCCTGGAAAGGAGGATTATGCCTCACTTCTGCAGGAGAAGAGGGATGGCTCTCAGGGCCTCCCTCCATGCCTCCCCAGCCCTCCCAGGTTCAGCCCAGCTCAAGGCCTGCACATGCGCCAGAGGCTGCTACCAGCATCTCTGTTGTTGGGGAAAACGCAGTTTGCTCAGGGCAAGAGATGAATGAAGTTGATAGTGTTCAGCATGTATGTGCGTGTGCATGTATACACACGCAGGCCACAGACCCTTCGGCTCTGCCACCTTCCTGGGCCACGGTGTGTGGTGACACAGTAGTGTTCAGAGAAATCTGTCCCCATTCTTAACTGAAGGCAGCTTCTGGGGAGAGGGGAGGGGACCTGGGGGGCCTGAACGTGGCTGAGTCAGGCTTTGCCCCATGCTGCGTCAAGAAGGTGTGGATGCAGCACAGTGCTAGCCTTAGTCCCCGGTCACATCGTTTCACACCCCACTGCCAACTGTAAGTACTATTTTTAACCTTTGTGAAAACACTGCTTCAGAGGATGAGCCTACAGCTGCATTCTCCACAAACCTGTTTCCTGGGCAGAAAGACTGAGGCCTGAAAGGACATAGCCCTGGGGACCAGACAGAAGAGGTTCAGAGCTGACAGCTGGAGGAGGCAGGAGAACTGACGTGGCCTCAGGTCAGAACCTCCAGACTAGGCCTGTGGTTAACAGGTGGTTCCCCAAACTGCTGCCTAGGCCTGTCTTGTGTCACAGTAGGTCACGTCTGGTGCTGGTGGTCCTGGCAGGTCCCACCCCTCCCTGCCTTATGTTTGCCCATTTAAGAAATGAAGGGTGAAAGTGCCCACCCAGTCTAATAGCTTACATTTCCTATGTGCCTACCCTATGTCCAGTCCTTTATCCAGCTTGTCCTCATTGTATATACAGCTGTGCCCACTGCATGCCCAGTCCTGCACCAACCATACCTCCACTCTGTAGCCAGCCCTGTGTCCCCTGTATCCCTACTGTGCCCCCTCTGTAATTGCCACTTGGCTGGCCTTGTGTCCACTGTGGCCTAGCCCTATGCCAAGTGCCCTGCCACCCTCATGGCCAAGGAGAAGTTGACACAATGTGACAAGAGCTAGAACATTCTGACTTAAGGATTCTGAACAAAGGCCCCACCCCACCCCTGTGGCTCCCATAGTCACCTCTGTGGGATACTGACTGGTTCTAGGCTTCAAAGACATGTGGCTCTGGGGAGGGGGCTCTGTGAGGCACAGGCAGAGGAGAACCATCTGGAGCAGAAAGACTGCCAAGGAGCTGCTGTCCCTGGAGTGGGAGCCAGGGAACATGGGGGAGAGGAGCATGGGCCTGAGCTGGGCCCCTCACCCTCTTCTGTCTCCCAGGACTGAGTGGTAAAGGGGCTTTGATCCACCAAAGGCCCTTGAGTCACATACTTGGAACTCATCCCTGGGTCAGGCCTTAAGCCTCAAGTTGACACCTGAGAAGTGAGGAGAAAGAACCAAGTCTGGCATCTGAAGTACACTAGGAATCCAGAGTCTCCCCTGCCTACCTTTCTCTGTTGGCTTTACACTGCCACTCCTAGGCCCTGCCGCAAGGGGCACTGTCCTCACTCTATGGCAGGCCTGGGTAGAGTAGTCACCTGGCTGGTAAGGGGAGAGGAAGCTGGCCTAGGGTTGGTGAACTTCACTAAGGTTCCTGGGCCTTTCTGTTTCCCAAGGTTCCCTGGGCAGGCCGCATTCCTCAGGGGGGTGGGGCCCCTGGTTTCCCACACTTTGTCACCGCCCCCCCCCCCAGGTCACTGGGGGCTGTGATGTGTGGGGTCGCCATGACAACGAAGTGGGGGCAGGGCACCTAGGGCATGGAACAGGACTATGGAAGTCACCAAGGAGGTGGGGGGCCCCGATACATCCGGCCCCCAAGACCACTCCTTGGCCAGCAGCCAGCAGCTGGGGGGTGGCCTCAGAGGGTCCCAGGGACCATGGATAAACTCGGGATCTGCATACTTCAGGCAGGGGTTGTCATTGTCCACCGAGGCCATCATTGATGGGACCTGTGGCCCTGCCTCCCAGGCCCATGCCCCTGAGCCCATTCACCAGCTACACCGGGACCCTGCTGAGGTTAGCTCCCAGTGTGGCTGTGAGCAGGCCTCCCAAGATACTCTGAGGCTCCCTTCTACTAGTCCGTTTCCAAGCTCCATCGTGGGAACCCAAACGCATCTCATCGTGGAGAACAGGACCCTGGCCCTACCCGTGTGCACACACAGTGACAGCACCAGTGACATGGCCCAGGATGGATTCTGCCGCTCCCGGCTTCAGGTGCAGGTTGCAGGGCAGGGCAAGGCTCCAGCTAAAGTCCTGGTAGGCTGGGGCAAAGGCCCTTGCAGTCCTGACCAGAGAGCCCCCGTGGGCAGCAGAAAGAGCCAGTGGCTACCCTATTTCCTGTCAGGGGAGGATGGCTCAGTTGTAGCCCAAGATCCTCCTCTGGCTCCAACTCAAGGTCAGGGCCAGGGCAAGTGCCCGTGTCCAGCCCAGGCTCCTCCAACTCCATCTCAGGCAAATACTTCAGCTGTGGATACAGCCCTAATGCCAGCAGTATCTGAACCTTACACCTCCAACCCTGACCACTCGACAGATACCCTTGCCATCACCAATGGCCTGTCCCAAGACTTCCTGCTCAGGGAGTGTGGCAATCGATGGTCAGTTGTCTTGGAGTCTTCCAAAGTGGTCACACCCTGCCAGGACAAAATGGATTTTCATTTTCGGGAGGAGACTCCTGCCCCAGCGCCCACTCCAGAGGAGTCCTCAGACCATGTCCAGGAGCTTGAGGTTGCCAGAATGCAGGTGTTACCCAACCAGCCCGAGAACCCATCAGAGAAGCCCCTGGTCTACACCTCCAGGCCAGGCAGCCCAACACCAGGCTCAGGACTCCCAGGGCCCCCCAAGTCCCAGAGGAGTAGCCATGAGATCTGCAGCTCTCAGCCAGACCAGCAGCCTCTCAATGTTTGCAACAATACCTGCTCCAATGTGCCAGCGTCTGCCTACCAAGTATCCTGCCATGAGCAGTCCCCAGTCCAGTCTCCCAGGGAAGCCATACAGATTCCCCCTTCCAGTGCCCCTACCTGCCAGCTCCCGGATGCTGTGGAAGACCGTGTGCTGGTGTTTGATATAGCCACAGGCAACACCAGGATGGGGCTACTGTGCCATGACCCCATGGGTTCACGGGCAGTGCTCGTGGGCCTCATGCCCAGCCACCCATCCATCTATGTCCCTGAAAATGTGTTGTCCACTCGACCATTACCCGTGCCAATCCTTTCCCCTGACAACAATCGTTCCAGATTCTGGTCCACTTCACCCGTACTGTCCAGCCCTGTGCCCTCTAGCCTCTCGTCGGGAAGCTATCGAGAGGTGGCCCTGGTTCCCAAGGAGGGGAGTATCAACTTGGAGTCATGGGACTCCCCTGGTACTGAGACACCCATCAGACTGTTCACTGGGCCTATTCCACTGAGGATGCCCCTCCAATTTGGTGAGAGGATATTGAGCCATGTTCATGAGCCTGGCTGGTCTAAACCTGATGCTGAAAAAAATGAAGCTAGTCACACCATCTGGATGCTGAATACAGCCAGGATGCAGGACACTTCCATGGTCCAGCCCAAGAAACTGCAGTGGATGAACTCAGAGCTGATCCCAGAGCCTACGCCACAAGCGAAACCCCAGGTGATGTCCAGATCCCTACTCCAGGTGGATACAGGCAACCACAACCAGAAAGCGGTCCTTACTGCTCACCCTGACAACCTTAGGGCAGAAGGTGCTGGGCAGGCCTCCCTCAGTGGTCAGCCGCCACTAGCTGAGCAGTGTCCCCTGGCTGGACAGCCCCCGCCAACTGCTCAGCCTCCCTCTGCCGACCAGTGCCCCCTCACCAGGCAGACCCCCCTTTCTGGTCAGCCACTCCTGGCTGAGCAAGCCCCTTCTACCAAGCAGCTCCCCCTTCCTGGTCAGCCCCCTCTCACTGGAACCCCTCTTGCCAGGCAGCTTTCTCTCACCGGGAAGCAGCCCTTTTCTCAAGAACCCCCCATTTCCAAAGAGCCCATCATCTCAGGAGGGACCCCCATCCCCAGGGAACTTGGCCAGGCCTCCACCTTGCATCAGGAAGGAGAGCCCTTGGGCTTGCCAGCCCATGTAGGGCTACTTCAGGTGCCCCTGGCCCCTAAGGAGACCCGTGTCTACGTGAGTAGAGAAAAGGTCGGTGTCGGTGCCACTCAAAGCTCCAGCACACATCAGCTCTCATCCTGGCAACCTGGCAGCTCCCCTGGGACCCAAGAGGAGCAGTTTTCCCTGGTCACATTATCTACACCTGGCACTGGCTGCAAGGTCTTGCCCGTGGCTATGGTGGGCAGTGACCCCCAGGGTCCCCGGTTCAAGCTGATGGCTGAGGACATTACGCTCTCACCAGTGGTTGCACACCTTGGCCTGCTCCATGGGGCCTGCTACGAACTGGTGCCCGCCACGGATGCTCTGCCAGTGCAGTCCCCGGTGCTCTGCCGCCACTCACTGGGTCCCTACCAGGACATGGTGGCTGTGGTGATTGACACAGGCACGGGCTTCACCAAATGTGGACTGGCTGGAGAGGACCACGTCCTCAGTGTGGTGTCCTCACATGTCCAACTGCTACAGCACCCAGCCCAGGACGAGCCTCGGTATGTGGTGCCCGAGGACCAAGAGGGCTCCTGTTCGGTGCTGAATCGAGGAGTGGTCTCGGACTGGGATGCATTGGAGGTGCTGTGGCAGCACTTGTTTTATTGCAGGCTGGGCGTGCGGCCGGAGGAGCTGGCTGTCCTCGTGGCTGACTCACCTATTTCACCGCGCACCAACCGAGAAAAGGTGGCTGAAATACTCTTTGAGCGCTTCCACGTGCCAGCCATGCAGACGGCGCATCAGGCCCTCCTGGCACTCTATGCTTACGGGCGCACCACTGGGCTGGTGCTGGGCAGTGGCCATGGTACCTCCTATGTGGCGCCTATCCTCACGGGGGATCTGGCCCCCCTCGACACCTACCGGCTGGACGTGGCTGGTGCTGACCTCACTGAATACCTGGCTCAGCTATTGCTGGCAGGTGGCCACTCGCCACCCAAGGCAGGGTTGGTCAACCAGATTAAAGAGGCCTGCTGCTATGTGGCCACGGACATGACAGCTGAGATGGCCCGCGCCCAGGCTCAGGCCCGAGTGGACTTCATGCTTCCAGACAAGCAGGTCATCACACTGGGCTCTGAGCGTTTCTGTTGCCCTGAGGCCCTCTTCCAGCCTGATCTGCTAGGCCTCAACCAGCCTGGCCTCCCACAACTAGCCCTCCTTAGCATTGGCCGGCTGGATGCCAAGCAGCAGGAGCAGCTGCTGGCCAATGTGGTGCTGGAAGGTGGCACCACCCTGGTGAATGGCTTTCCTGAGCGCCTAAGTCAGGAGCTGGGCCCCCGAGCCACTGTGCTGGGCTCTCCCCACCGTGCTGTTGCTGCTTGGCTTGGAGGCTCCATCATGGCATCCCGGGACTCCTTCCAGAGTCTGTGGCTCAGCCGCCGTGAGTACGAGGAGGAAGGCCCTTGGGCCATCTACAAGTACCATCTGTGAGCATATAAAAGTTCTGGTTCTGGTTACTTTGAGCACTGTGGCATGTTTTAGACACAGAGTGGTGTGGGGAAGGACAGAGGTCCAGGCATGGAGTTAGAGATGGGGACCCTGGCACTCCCAAGGCACACCCTGCCTCTGCACAATGGAACTCCATGGGCCCTGGCAATCCTATCCTTTCCAGAGAACCTCAGAGTCCCTTGGCTGGCATTGGCTCTGGTCTAGTCTGACCTTTACTGCACCCCAAGGGCAATCATAGACAGTGGCTGCTGTGGGTTTTGCCCTGTTGCCCTGGCGACAAGTGCAATTACCCTTGATTGCCAGCTGGTTGTCATGGCAATTTCAAACATAATGTAATAACCCACACAGCCTGGAGTGAGTCATGAAGGGGGGGGGGACAGCCCCCTCCCCTAGCTCCAGACGAAAAGATGGCTTGCCCTCCTCCCTCCTCCATCTTGGGCCCTCTACGGGGGGCTAAGGACAGCAACATGGACAACAGCCTAACAGTTCCAAAGATGGCTGGGGACCTGGAACATTTGTTGCTTCCTATAAAAGTCTGGGCTTCTTGGGGTAGCTGGCCTGGTGAAAAGTTTGAACTTTGCCTAAAGCTCTATGCTTCTGTGGCCAGTCAGAGTATGAGGGTATGGGAATGCTGGCCTTTGGTGCCCTGGGGCAGGAAGTCAGGGTCATGCAGGTGTCAGATAAGTCCTGGATCTTGGGTGGGAGATACAACCTGAACTGGGCAATGAGGATCTGACTCGCTTTGTGGGCTCTGTGGATAGGTAGGCTCACACTTTATCCTGCCTCTCTGACTGTCTATCTCTGGTGAGAGCCAGAACTGTCAACCTTGGGCTCCTTTCCCCTCCTCAGCCTCCCAACCTGGGCTTCCCTGCCCCCTGGCCTAGGGTACTGGCTTCTTCAGGATATCTTCATAGAGGCTACTGGACAATGTCAATGCCAACTGCCCCTGCTCTTTTCCCAAACTCTGCCCTGTCCTAAAGGGCTTTCCACCATTCCTCTGGCCAGGGGGTTGGCTAGAAGCCATGGCCCCTGACCTTGTCTAGCTCTAAATAGTAGAGGTGGGAATAAAGTTCCACGTGGGCCCAGTCCATGGCCTGGAAGAGTTGAGAGGATGGCATCCAGTTGGTATTGCTACCTCCTGCCCGGAGGGTGGCTAGAGATTGAAGCCAAAACACTGAAGCCCTACCCTGCCTGTGTCTCCCTGGTTGGGGGCTGAGGGACAAGCGTGCTCCCATCCCAACACTGTGTTCTCATCTTTAGGTTGCTCTATCCACAAAGCGCAAAGACCCGGCTACCCGCCCCCCCTCCCCCGCGCCCCCCACCAAATGCCTGACAGTGAGGGGCTGTCCTGGGTGGGGAGACTGGAAATAGCCTGTGATGTAGGGTCATCACAGCCCTTACCAGCCCTCGGGCATGGCCCAGGCTCTTCCCACATCCTGCTCCCATATCCTGATTCAGCCTCCACAGTCCTGAGGCCTGTGTCAGTCAGGGAGGGGACCGGTGGCTCCAGGGACCAGTGGCTTCACAGACTAGCAACAGTGTCCATGTACATGTGCGAGCAAGCACGCCTGGGTGCACACAGAATGCAGATACACGTGCCACTGGGCACCACTGCACACACTGTGCTATTGCCGTCTCCTTCAGCAGAAGAGCTCACGCACACATACACTCACACGTGTACACACACACCCCACCACGTGCACTCACCCACAGGCACATGGAGTGTGCACACGACCAAGAAGAGGTGGAGCACTGCCAGCAGCAGGCAGGGCTCTAGCAAACCACCTCTTCCCCTGCCTCTAAATCCCCCATTCTAGTTTCTCCTTAGCCCAGCTTCTTCATACCCAGAGAGCTATGACCTTCAGGAAAGCCAGAAAATGTATGTCACATGTGTGGGGTCAGCAAGCCATGGCTCAGCTGTACTATACAACTCAGAAAACCATTGTTTCAAGGACAGTGGGCAGACAGCAGGAAGGACCGAATACCAGGCCATTCATTCATTCTGCAGACGTGAACTGAGCATACTGAAATGAAACACAGCCTCTGCCCTGCTGATGCTTAGCCTGCCAGGAGATTCCTACACAGTGGTGGGGTTGGTGCTGTGACTGAGACCACCCAGAGCACAGAGGGCCCAGAGGTGGCATCAGCCTGGCCTGGAAGAGGTGACCCAAAGCCAGGGAAGGATGTAAAGAGCTCCTTGACACCTTTGTCTGGAGGAAGATATTGAGGGGCCTTGTTTGAGTGGTCATTTCCCAGGCTAGCCTTACCAACTCCAGCCCCAACTTCCTCACTTGAGCAGTCACTCCTGTCAGCAGCCATGGGGGGCCATACAGGGAAGACTCACTCAAATCCAAGGGTTTGGAAATGACCTTACCCAGGATGGGGTCAGAAGGCTCACTGGGAGGTTTGGGGTGGGGTGGAACCCAGCTCCAGGCACCAAGAAGCCTGTCTGGCCTTCCGACATGGGCCTCAGGATGGTTCTCAGTGCTTGTGAGGGGGAAGGGGCAGGCATTGGGTCTATGTGCCTCCCTGACAAAGGACAAAGAAATGGCCAAGGACTCCCTTCAAATCTTCTTCCAGGCAGTTCTTAGCCTCTTCCCATCAGAGGACGGGACTGGTGGGACCCCTTGGTGCAATAGTTCTCCTTTATCCCCACATCCCAGCCTAGGCTGCTGGTGGTGATGCTGCTCATGAAGTGTTTGAGGGTGATTAAACTGGAAAGCACAATCCATACCATGTCATAGGTGATTTTTATAGGCTGGGAAATTCAGTGCTGCACAAGGAGGGGGGCCAGCCTTGTGGGCTGGGCTAGCCACCCTGGCTGGGACTTCGGAATGAGAAAGGCTGAATTGGGGTGGGGTGGGGGAATAGGAGGTTCTGCCACCATGGTCTGGAGCCCTCACTGACCACTTGCCCACATACTCAACCATGTGCTTACTATTCTTAGCTAGAGGATGCCAATCTGTAATGCAGCTTGCCCTAGCAACTGCACACTTTGTTCTTGTAAGTAGGTTCCACCCTTTGGGCCAGGTTTTGGGAGCTAGGCAGAGTGCTGGTCCCCTGGGGACTACTACCTGCCAAGAGATTCCTGTGCAGCTCCAGGACTCTGGCTTTCCCCACACCTCCTACTCCCCACTCCCTGCCATGTGTATAAGAAGGCCCCTCTGGCCCCTGCTGCCCAGTCAGTCCCAGGGCCTAAGGGAGTCTTTGAGAGCCAGGCCGGCGCCAGGCTGGCCAGTGCTCAACAACTCTTTACCGCTGGTCGTCCGCCCCCCTTCGAGTGGGTTTCTGGCCTCAAGCTCCTCAAGGGCCCGGGCGGAGCCGGTTGAGGGAGGCCCCGCCCCCAGCCCGCCCCCGGCCCGGGGTGCGAATCCGGTGCCGGCGAGCGGCGGGAGATGCTGGAGGTTTGCGAGCCCAAGCGGCTGCAGCTGGCGCCGCGTCTGCCCCGCGTGCCCGGAGCGGATTCTGCCCGCCGCCCCCGGAACCCTCGGCGCCCCACTGAACCTGAGATCGCTTCCTCCGTGTGACCGACCGGCGCTGCAGGTGCGGGGCGGGCCGCGAGGGGGGGGGGGCGCCCCCTGAACGCACGTTGTGGGGGTCTTGGGGGATTGGGTCTCTGACTCAAGATTCGGGTCGCTCAGTGCGCGGGGGCTCCGCGAGGGCTTGGGGTCTCAGTGGGGGCAGAGCACGAGGGTTCTGGAGATCCGGGGGTCGGAGAGCGGGGTTGGGCTTAAAGTTCCCCGTCACCTCTCACGGCTCGGGGGTCCCAGGGGAAGCCTCTGAGACTCAAGTCAGGCGAATCTTTCTCCCCCCGACCCCCCTCCGCCCCTCTCGCCCCCCCCCCCCCCCCCCCCCCGTCTTGCTGGGCTCCTAATTGTGAAAACCTTAACCCTCCAAGGTTCGTGATGCCCCTTGGGGGTAGGGGCCGAGGGCTAAGCCGACCCTCCTGACTCCCAGAGCCGCCTTCAACCCCTCCCAACTGCCCCCGGGTCCCCTTCCTCCAGCTAGGCAGTCACTAATTTCCATGACAACGGAGAGTTCTTTATAGGCGACAACCTGAAGGGGGCTGGGCGGGGCTGCCGCGAGGTGGGGGAGGAGGCCCCAAGCCCCTGGGGGCCCGCAGCCCCCTAGCCAAGATTCAGCTTCCAAGCCTTAACGTGGGGGCCAGTCGGGGGTTCAGGGCACCGACCCAGCGCTGCGCGGTGGGGGTAGGGGACGCACATGTTTCTGCTGGGAGGTGCGGGGCTTGGTGCTCACACGTGTGCCTCCCGCATGTGTGTTGCTGTGCCAGCGGGGGCGAGTCAGCAGCGCTGGGGAAGGGGGTCAGGGTGGCGCCACGTTGGGGAGCAGGGTCCCTGGCTGGTGTGTGTGTGGGGGCAGTGGACAATGAACAAATGAATTTCTGCCTTACCCAGCTTGTAGTGTCTGTCAGAGACCCTAGGCTCTCCCAGCCCCCCATAGCTGTGCCAAACTGCTTTTGTCCGCACCCCGTAGACAGAGCCTGCTCCACCAGGTTCCCTTCTGGGGAGCAGGGCCCTCTATCCTTCACCAAAAGCTTAGTCTGCAGCAGTCCAGCCCCTGTCCTGCTGCCCCCCTCCAAGGCCCAGACTCTGAGCCCCCCAGGACCACCTAGAGAGACCTGATTCTCCCCCTCCCCCCACTCCACACCTCCTCAGTTGAATTTTAGCCACCTGATGGACCCCAGTTTTCTCCACTGGGAAATTGGTGTCTCTCCTCCCCTCAGTGTCAGGCTGGGCTCAGGGTGCGGCAGAGGTCTCTGCCCTTCTGTCATAGCATTTGGTGTGAACCCCCAGGTGCCAAAGGCTGCCTTCCCCATATCTGCTGCTGGCCCTCCTCTCCAGCCCATGTCCTGGCCACCGTTCCTTGCCCTGGAAGAAGGCCACAGACTTCATGATCTCCATCTAGGGAAATTGAGGCAGGGGGTTGGTGCTGTGCAGTTGTTATCCTGTTTCTGGGTTGTTTAGGGTGCTGTTTCTGGCCCCCCTGACGGGATCCACTGTTGGAAAGTGGGATGGCTGCAGCAGGGAATTAGGCTGAACTGCAAGAGGGGCCCTGGGGACCCAAGGCTGGGGAGGATGGCAGGTAAAGGGGGCGTGGCTAGTCTAGGCTGGGCTGGGCCAGTTGAGAGAAGGGGCTACAAAGGGAAGCAGCCAGGTCTCTAAGCTTCTTTCCAGCCCCCTTCTCCAGGCATGCACCCTCCACCTGATGGACCTGCCTTACCTAAGCTGCCTAATGATTGGGAGAGGGGCTATGGAATTGTTCGGAGGGGACTGCAACAGCTGGCCTCTTCCCCCAGGCGTGGTTGTGCTTCCCACACCAAGTTCAGTGCATTTCTGAGGGATACAGGAGGGTTCAGTATCAAAGGTCCAGGCCCCATGGGCAGCTCATGGCCCAGGTGCTCAGAGCATATGGCTGTGGAGGCCTTAAGGCTCTGCTGGGTGCCCATAGACCCCTTCAGAACCCCTACCCACCTTTCTTGCCTGTGTCATTGTGCCTGTGTCCTTTTTATTGTCACCCTTCCATCACTTTTTGCCATTGTCCCTCACTGTTCCTGCCCCCCTCTCTCTTTTCTAAAGTCTCTTAATTCCCCCTCCTCCCCTTCCTTGATGGGGCCAGGTGCCAGAACCCATGGGGAAGGAGTTGGGCCAAAATCTCAAGGAATTCTTAGAAAAGGGGTTGGCCAACACCTCTCCCCTTCCCCTTCCCTTTTTTCAAAACTTCCATCACCATAGCAATCCTTTACTCTGGGTCCTTCCCCTGCATTTCCCTCCTCCACCCACAGGGCAGCAGGGCCGCCAGTGGATTTTCCTTCAGGGGTTCAAAGACTGGGACCCCAGGTGCCTGGGAGGGTCCAGTTGGTTCTTAGCCCTGTCATGCCAAGTTCAAGGCTGAACTTTCTGGAGGCACCACTGGACTATATGCCCACTGCTGAGGCTGGAGAGGCCCCCTGTCCTTACTCCATCATTAGGAGAGTCAGCAGCAGGAATTATGGACTGTGGTTTAGCTGGAGCCTGAGGCCCAGCCACAGCGGCCCCCTGCCCATGTCCCTGAAGCAGCTGGACAGTGGGCTAGAAGATTGGCTGTGCCTTCTGACACCAGACCCTAAGGATGAAGTCTCCATTTCCCCTGGTCCTTCTAGTGAGACCTCAGCTGTGAGAGCCAGGCAAGGCTTGGGCCTAGGCATGTCCTTTGCAGCAGGAAATGCAGCCCCAGTCCCTGAGAGAGGAGAGTAGGGGAGGGGAGGGGGTACCTGAAGGCTGGTGTTCACAGCTGCCACTAAATCGGGAGGTGTTGCCCACAGTTGTTGGGAGGTAACAGGAGGCCTCTTGGGCCCCTCCTGGCCTCCCAAGATTTACTGCAAGCTCTGGAACTCTACATGGGAGAGGTCCAGGGCAGCGGGAAACTTGTTTATTGCTGTGAAAGGTGGGGCCTGAACCAGGCTGACCCCGGTGGAGGAGGGAACAAGACTCCAATGCAGGACCACAGGACCTCTGGAGCCAGACTTGCTTAAGGCTGCAGCAGGGCCCCTATGGGACCCTTTATCACCAGGGCACCAACAGGCAGAGTCTCCCTCAGGTTTGCCTGAGGCTCGATTGCCCAAGCCCAGGGGTCAGACCTGAGGAGCAGGCAGTAACTGGGAGTGCTTGGCCATCAGGCATCCTTAGAGTCAGCTGGAGGGCACTGGCAGTGCCAGGCTCCGCGCTTCCCCTGAGCTCCCTTTGGACAGCCCCCTGTACACACCGTTTCTCTGCAGGAAATGAAAAGAGCCATGTCTCTAGGGAAACGGCCGTTATGGGGCTTCTGTGTCCTCCCATGTCCCAGTGTGGACCTGGGCTCTGCCCCTGTGTCAGTGGGAGAATAGTTCTCCACTGTTGGGTATTGGGTCTGGGCTGACTGGGCTGTGGGGGGTGAGAAATGCAAACCCCTTTCTGCCTGGCTTGTCACCATTCTTGAAGCTGTCCCTTGACTGTTCCCCTAGCTTTAGGACCAGGGCCTCCCTTGTTGCAAGCAGGTGCCAGGGGCTTGGTGCGCACACCAGCAACCTCCCAGGCAGCAGCAGTGGGCAGCAGATGGTGGAGAGGGTGGGGGTAGAGGGGACCCCTTTTCTCCTTTCTTCGCCCTGGGGCTAGAAAAGGGGTAGAGGCAAATGGGTACAGTTTGGTGAGGGAAGCAGTAACCGACTGAGATCAGGGCACCCACGGTAGGGAGAGAGGCCCATCTGTACCTGCCCCATTCATGAGGTTTTAGGATCTAGATCCAGGCTGATGTGACTGTGAGCAGAGGCCTGGATTTCTGTGGTGGAGGAGACCACAAGACTAACCCTGGATCCTTGCGAGCACAAGAGAATATGTATGGCTGAAAGCTGGGCCAATATCAGGGATGGGCATATACAGAATCTCCCACACCATGCAGCAGAGCAAGGAGCTGATAGGGTGGGGGAAGTGGAGGTTGTGGAAAGTATCTCAGAGAAGGGCCATTTTGAGCCTGGAACATCAGAATCATTTTAGACAATTGGTTGCACAAACAACCTTATAATGTCAGAAATCACAACAAACCAAGAAAGAGATTAAGCACCGGTCTTGACACCTAGCTCATGTGGAGGCTGCTTCACAGGGAGGCCAAGGTGGGCAGTACCCTTGTCAGTGTCTACACTTCCTGCCATTGAATGGACACAGTTGAGCTGGTTAGTCACCTGTTGTTGGATTTTAGGTAGTTGCTGATTTTTTTTTACGTTATAAATAACTCTGCCGTGACAAATAGGATACTGATGGGAAGCTTTGGGGGAAGGGCATTCCTGCCACAGGGAACGGTGTAAGCAAAGCAACAGAGCTGGGACACAGGTCCCTCCCACCTCTCCTGGGGGGCCCACAGGCTGAGGTACCACCCTCCTGCCCAGTACATGGCTCTTGGATTCCAGCCCGGAAAGGGAATCACAGTGCGTTAGAGCCATTGAGGGACTGATGCAGGCCCCCTCCCCCAGATAGTTAGGGCACAGAGATGAGTGGCCGGCAGTGGTGGGTGGCTGTGCCTCTGCTCTCAGCTGTGAGTGTGGGATTCCAGCCACATGCTCCTCTCCGGCAGACGCAGGAGCAGGGCTGTGACCATGGTGGCAAAGACACACAGTCGGGGACAATCTTCAAAGCTTCTCTTGTTTGCCTCTGCAGTGCCTCACAAGATGGCTTAAGCCCTGGCTTAAATCACGCCAGTGAAATGCATTTGTGTTTCCTGAGCCCAAAGAACCCATATGAGGGAAGGATGAAATTTGTTTCCTAATGCTGAGGACGAATTTGAGGGAAAACTTACGGGACTATGACCCCTGGGGAGGGAGTGGCCTCTGCCTGGGAGGAATCAAGCAAAAGCCAGGGCTAGCCATGGGACTTGTGTGGGTCCTGGCCTTTGACCCTGGCTGGCAGAGTCCCTGTGACCCAAGAGGCTTCCTCTGGGGATGGCTTCTTTCCTTCTCTACTACTGTGTAGTTGCAGTGAGTCCAGATAGGGGAGCATCTAGGTGCACAGCAGGTGCTAATCGGCATGGAGGGACGGTATGCACAGCCAGCAGCAGCAGGGTCGTTTGCAGCCTCCATGCAGAGCTTTTGCCATGGCCTCAGTATCACATTAACCATGTGTTATGGAGGTCCAGACAGTCACTAACTCCTCTCCTGAAGTTTACCTGTAGCAAGAGCTGTGAGTGCATTTTCCTTTGGGTGCTGGAGCCAGTCCACCCAGCACCGCAGGTGAGGATTGGGTTGGCAAGGTTGCAGACCCATGGGTGCCATGTCCCAGGTGCCAGAGTGCCTGGAACCCACTGTAGTCAGCTGCATGTGGTCACCTTTGTGACACCCACCCCTGGCCAGGATCTTATTCCCTGGACCTGACTGCCCAGGTCTCCTGTGGGCCCTGGCAGTGAGGCCCTGGCAGGCTTGTCTAGCTTTTCTGGACCGTTTACCCCTGCATGCCTCCTGGCAAATCCTTCTCCTCTAAGGCTCAGCCCTGCTTCTGCTTCTTCCTCAAAGCCTTTCCTCACTTCCACCCAAATGGGGTCTCTCTGAGGAAACTCTCCAAGGACTGTGCCTGAATGCAACATTTATTAAATCAATAAAGGTAATCATAGTAAAAATTCTAACAGAAAATAATACAAGATATAAATCTGCCCCTTTAACACACAATTCTTTGCCCCAAAGAGCACTCTGATTTTCTTAGCTGTCTTTCCAGAATGGAGTTTGGAGTATACACTGGAACATAAACTTTAAAAAATTTACCCAGGGGAGCCTGGGTGGCTCAGTTGGTTAAGCGTCCAACTTTGGCTGTGGCCACGATCTCATGGTCTATGAGTTTGAGTCCTGTGTCGGGTTCTGAGCTGAGAGCTCAGAGCCTGGAGCCTGCTTCAGATTCTGTCTCTCTCTCTCTCTCTCTCTCCCCCTCTCTCTCTCTCTCTGCCCCTCCCCCACTCATGCTCATGCTCTCTCTCTCTCAAAAAACAAATAAACATTTAAAAAATTGTTTTTAAATAAAAAATTTACCCAAATAGCAGCACCCTTGACCCAGCATTCTGTCCCTTGCTTTTCTACTTAACGTATCTCAGAAACCGTCCAACAGCAGTGCATTTCCATACTTTATTCTTTGTAATAGCTACCCAGTATTCTTTTTAAAAAAATTTTTTTAACATTTATTTATTTTCGAGAGACAGAGAGAGACAGAGCATGAGCAGGGGAGGGGCAGAGAGAGAGGGAGACACATATTCCGAAGTAGGCTCCAGGCTCCAAGCTGTCAGCACAGAGCCCGATGTGGGGCTCGAATTTGCAAACCACAAGATCATGACCTGAGCCGAAGTTGGACGCTTAACCAACTGAGCCACCCAGGCGCCCCTACCAAGTGTTCTTCAATATGGATGGCTATAATTTCTTTTTTGATTAAAAAATTTTTTGTGTGTTTATTTTATTTTTGAGAGAAAGAGAGAGAGACAGAGACAGAGACAGAGAGAGAACGAGTGGGGGAGGGGCAGAGACAGCGGGAGATACAGAATCTGAAGCAGGCTCCAGACTCTAAGCTGTCAGCACAGAGCCTGATGTGGGGCTCGAACTTGCAAACCACAAGATCATGACCTGAGCCGAAGTCTGTGTTTAACCGAAAGAGCCACCCAGGCACCCCCACAGATAGCTATAATTTTTATCAACATTTTAAAATTGTGAAATATATCGAAAATCTAGAAATGTGCCCCAAACTTGTATGTACATTTTTACAAATTATTATAAAGCAAACACCTGTGAAAACCACCACTCAGGTTCAGAAATCAGCTCTCCAGAATCTCCCCGTGTCCTGACTCAATCGCAACTACTCTCTTTCTTGTGGAAGGACTCATGGTACTTATTTCCTAGCTCTTTTTGAAAACAGTTTTACCAGAATGTTTGTATCCTTAGTACAAGTTAGTTCTGCATGTTTTGAACTCTGAATCAATAGGATTATGCTGTATGTATTCTTTTGTGTCTATTTCACTCAACACTGTATTGGTGAGATTCACCATGTGGTTGGCTATAGCTATAGCTCCTTCATTTCCATTGCTGTGTAATATGAGTGTCCTGCGGCAAAAATGTATGCATTTCTGCTCAAGTCTTTGCTAACACTTGGTATCTTCAGACTTTCAGAGATGGCTATCTGCTGGGTGGGTGGTTATATTCCCCATCATCTGTGCAATAGCTAGAATTTAAAGAAATTGGTAAAAAAAAATTTTTAATGTACATAATAGAAAGTGATTCCCTGATATGTCAGTTTAATATGTTTTTCGTAAGTAGGGGCTGTTGTAGTTCAGGCAGCCAAGCTGAGTGGCAGGAGCTGTGGCCAGAAAAGCAGTGGTAGGAGGCTGACCACCCTCTAGCCCTTCCTAGTGCAGTCTCTGCCCCTTGCCTTGTCCTGAGCCATGCTGGGGTCTCCCAGAGCCAGCCTCCATACTGTGGGGAGAAGCCTCCATGTTGTGGTACAGCTGAGCCAGACTCCATCCTGTCTGCAGCTCAGAGACTGGCAATGCCGTTTGGGTGTGTGACTCTGGGCGATAAGAAGAACTATAACCAGCCGTCGGAGGTGACTGACAGATATGATTTGGGACAGGTCATCAAGACGTGAGTGTGGGGTCTTGTGGTCAAGGGTGGGTGGGCAAGGGCCTGGGAAAGGAGAGCAGAGGGCAGCCCACATTGAGGCCAGGGCTGAGTGGGGTGCTTGCTGGCTACAGTGAGGAGTTCTGTGAGATCTTCCGGGCCAAGGACAAGACGACGGGCAAGCTGCACACCTGCAAGAAGTTCCAGAAGCGGGACGGCCGCAAGGTGCGGAAGGCGGCCAAGAACGAAATAGGCATCCTTAAGATGTGAGTGTGAGGCCTCGGGGTGGGGTGGCATAGGAGGTAGCAGGGAATGGTTTCAAGGGCAGGTGACCTCAAGCAGTACCAGGCTCTGGCCAGTTAGTTTGCTGTGGCCCACGGTGGCAACCAGAGCCTCTCTTAGGGGTTTACCCAGCCCTAACTGTTGGCCCCTCTCTCCGCTGCCAGGGTGAAGCATCCCAACATCCTGCAACTGGTGGATGTGTTTGTGACCCGCAAGGAGTACTTCATCTTCCTGGAGCTGTGAGTGTGGGTCTGGGGTCCCCGGATTCCTCAGTCCCCAGGGCCTTTACCTGCTCTGCCCTCTGCAACCAGGGAAAGCCCCCTTTCTGGCCCCTTGGGGTGTTGGGTCCCCCGTGCCTTGCCCAGCTAGCTGCCTGGTGTAGGCAGCCTGCCCAAATACTCCTGCCCCACCCCCGATCCTGCCCACGCGGGCTCAGGGGCTGGTGTCCCTCAGGGCCACGGGGAGGGAGGTGTTTGACTGGATCCTGGACCAGGGCTACTACTCGGAGCGAGATACAAGCAATGTGGTGCGGCAGGTCCTGGAGGCCGTGGCCTACCTGCACTCACTCAAGATCGTGCACAGGAACCTCAAGGTGAGGCCAGGAGCCAGGTCTGTTGGCACCCGGCCTGGGGCTGAGGTGGGCAGCACCTTGGGGTCTTGGTCTAGCCTCTGAGGTCCTCATGGAGTCTTTCTCTGCCCACCCACATGTCATTCCTGCCCGGAGCAGCTGGAGAACCTGGTTTACTATAATCGGTTGAAGAACTCAAAGATTGTCATCAGCGACTTCCACCTGGCTAAGCTAGAGAATGGCCTCATCAAGGAGCCCTGTGGGACTCCTGAGTACCTGGGCAAGCAGGGGGTGGGGCAGGGACAGGGTGGGGGACAACCTTCAAGGAGTGGCTCTGGGTAGGGGGAAGGAAGTCTCCAACCCAGGAAGTGGGTATGGGCGGTCCCAGGCTTGGCCAGGCCTGATATTGACCACCAGATGGACACTGTGTTTGCAGCCCCAGAGGTGGTAGGCCGGCAGCGGTATGGACGCCCCGTGGACTGCTGGGCCATTGGAGTCATCATGTACATCCTGTGAGTGAATGGGTTTGTAGCCAGGCCAGGTGGGGTTCTGTGTCCATGGCCTTCTTTAGTGACCCTGCCCTTTGGCCCCCGTGTAGGCTTTCAGGGAACCCACCTTTCTATGAGGAGGTGGAGGAAGATGACTATGAGAACCACGACAAGAACCTCTTCCGCAAGATCCTAGCTGGCGACTACGAGTTTGACTCTCCATACTGGGATGACATTTCCCAGGCAGGTGAGGAGGTGCCCAGTGTGTGGGTAGCGGGAGGGTTGGTATGGGGGACCTGCTCTCAGCCTTCTCTGCTGGACTCTACTCCTACCTCCCAGCCTGTTCATCACCTCTAGACAGTGATATGAGGTGCCAATGCCTCACCTCTCCTTGGCTTTGTCCCCAGCCAAAGACCTGGTCACAAGGCTGATGGAGGTGGAGCAAGACCAGCGCATCACTGCAGAAGAGGCCATCTCCCATGAGTGGTGAGCAGGGCCCATGGAGGACAGAAGGAGAGGCCAGATTTCCCTTGGCCTCTGTCCTCCTCACATCTAGTAGCCCCCATCCTTGAGGCTTTGAGTAGGGGTTGGGGGTGCCCAGAGCTCAGGCCCAGCCCAGAGGCCTGCCTGGTAACTTCTGGATCTTAAGAGAAAAGGACTGGGCAGTCTCCCTGAAGGCCTATACACCCTCAGATCCAGATGCATCTGTACCCTTTCTAGGATTTCTGGCAATGCTGCTTCTGATAAGAACATCAAGGATGGTGTCTGTGCCCAGATTGAAAAGAACTTTGCCAGGGCTAAGTGGAAGGTAAGGCTTGGATGACTCCCTTTCTTGGATTGATCCCAAGTGCTCCTTCTGGCACACACAGTTTCTTGCCTATATCATATCCCTGCAGCCACACATAGGCGTTTCTTCAGCTATCAGGTGTGATTGTAGCCACTGTCACTACCTTAAGTGGGTGTGTTGAACAGCTGGGTCCCTGGCCCTCGGGTGGTCAGAGGCAGCCAGGGATGCCATAGAATGGTCTGTGTTTGGCCTTTGCGAAGGAACGGATCCAGCTTCTGTGAGCCCCACTCTGAGCCTCTCTCTACTGCCCTCCTTTCAGAAGGCTGTCCGAGTGACCACCCTCATGAAACGGCTCCGGGCACCAGAGCAGTCCAGCACAGCTACAGCCCAGTCTGCCCCAGCCACAGACACTGCCACCGCTGGGGCTGCAGGTGGGGCCACAGCTGCAAGTGGAGCTGCCCCAGCCCTTGGGGGCAGTGCCACCTCAGCCACAGTGGGTGATGCTGCTTTTGCTGCAAAGAGTGATAATACAGCCCCCGCAGACCGTAGTGCCACCCCAGCCACAGATGGCAGTGTCACCCCAGCCACTGATGGCAGTGTCACCCCAGCCACCGATGGGAGCATCACCCCAGCCACCGATGGGAGCATCACCCCAGCTACCGACAGGAGTGTTACTCCAGCCACCGACGGGAGAGCCACACCAGCCACAGAAGAGAGCATCATGCCCACCACTCAAAGCAGTGTCACACCGGCCACTAAGGCAGCTGCCACCCCTGAGCCGGCTTTGGCCCAGCCGGACAGCACAGCCCCCGGGGGCACAACAGGCCAGGCTCCACCCTCTAGTAAAGGGGAAGAGGCTGCTGGCTATGCCCAGGAGTCTCGGAGGGAGGAGACCAGCTGAGTGGGCAGTCTGGTGTGGGGCAGGGGATGGGCAGGAGGGTGGGAGAGTGGATGAGGGGCTTCTCACTGTACATAGAGTCATTGGCCTGATGCCCTTGCTCCCCCTGCCCCTGCCTCCCAGTGTGGGGCATGTCTGGGGGCCACGGGAGAGCAGTCTCATCTCCTGTGTGTATGTGCGTGAGTGGTGGGCAGGCCAGAGGCAGGACCGGCCCCAGCCCCTGCATGGATTCCTTGTGGCTTTTCTGTCTTTCGCTAGCTTCACCAGTTTCTGTTCCTTGCGGGATGCTGCTCTAGGGATACTCAGGAGGTCCCTGCTCCCTTCCCCTTCCCTTTTTGCCTCACAATTTCCCCAGGCAGGCCCTGCAGGTCCCATCCTTTCCCAGGCCCTAGTCTTGGGTGGCCTTGCCCTGAGAGCTGGTCCTCCAGCGAGGCCCTGTCAGCGGTCTTAGGCTCCTGCACATGAAGGTATGTGCCTGTGGTATGTGGGCTGCTCTAAGAATGGACACAGGCTTGTATAGAGAATTCAAAAATCTAGGGCAGTATGCTTTAAGACAAGACTGGTCGCATGGTTGGGGGCACTGCTTGGTAGCTTTAGGGGTCCTCAGAAGTGAAAGAGAATGAGTGGGGGGGGGGTAGAAGCTTCCATCTTTGTCCCTGGAAAGTTCTCACCAACACCCTTATGCTATTTCCTGCCCTCCTGGGTTCTGCAGTGGGTTGCCCTGTGCCCTGAGCTTCATGAGCCTGTAAGGGGAAGGAGGAGCAGTTGGGATGTGGCAGTGAAAACTGGAAGGCAGAGTGCAGGCCCAGCACGTCATGCACCAGCCTAGCTTGGTCCTTACCCTGAGCCAAACAGGGAGGGCTGGTATCCCCTGGCTCTTTTCTGATGGAGTCCCTTAGGTTCAGTCTACAGTCCTCTCCATTGAAGGGGGCCTGCTGCATGGCAGTGTCCCATAGTCTGATTTAGGGGGTTGCCCTTCATAGGGGCAGATTTCTGCCCTCCTAATCCAACAACAAAATAGAGAGGAACCCCCTCTACGTCTGTGACCCACTTCCCCTTCTATCATGGCTGAAACAGAGGCCCAGGTGCCTCTGAGCCATGCTGAGTTGCTTTTTCTGGGATGAGGAAGTGGAATAAGGCTTCCCCGTTTCCTGATCGAGGCTCCTGGCAGGTGCCCTTTGTCAGACCCCACCACAGCTTGGGCAGGCAGCCACACTGGTCCCGGCCTTTGCTCGGCACTCCAGTGTCAGTCCTGCCCTTCTCCCTGCATGCCTGTGGGTCTGCTCTGGTGTATGAAGGTTGGTAGGCTAACTGTGTGCCTGCTGAACCTGGCAAATAAATGTCACCCTGCCAAAGCCTCTGGCCATCCTCTCGCCGTTGCTTCCTCTGTCTTACTGGGGAGGGGCCCCTGGAAGGCAATGGGGAGGGAAGAGGCTGGGAGCAGGTTCACAGGTATTGGTCTGTGCTCAGTGCCATGAGGATTGCTTGGGCTGAGAGTGCAGATCATCCTTTACCACTGTGTGTTCCTTGATCGTGGCGGGTCCTCCAGACTCTAGAAATCCTTATGGATGGGGAGTCCTTTCCTGGGCTTGTGCCAAAGAATAACCTCTGGGCTGCTGTTCTAACAAGTCCTGTTGAACAAGAGCCCTTGTCTTGACTTAGGCATGCAACTGGAGGCCACCATGGGGCAACCACCGTAGGTAGAGACCTTGCCCATGGCCAAAGTGGGCTTCCCAGAGTTGGGGAGAGGGTGCAGGGTGGGCATTGCACAAAGGTTCTTTGCTACCCTTTGTGTTGATTCCTCCTCCCTGTGAACAACACCTGTGCTTTCCACATAGGCTCAAAGAACTTCACTCTGGGTCTACTTCAGGTGGAAAAATAAGCTTTATATCATGGGGCTTTACAGAAGGTTTCTTCTGGGGAGAGGGTATTAACACTGCTAAAAAAGAGTTAAGCATGAGAACTCATAGGAAGAATTGTTCCAGCCCTGACTTGCCCAGGTGAATTCACCAGGGATGCTGCTCTTACTCAGGGAGGACTCCAAAGATAACTTCTCTGATGTGGAAATCAGAAAAAGGGTTTGTTAGTCACTGTTCTGTGAAGCATCTGGGCTTCTAAAATTCCAACCCTAGTACAGTTCGGAGGCATGCTGATCCTCTTGGGAGCTAAGAGCTAAAGTCAGGGTACAGGCCTTGCCACCTCCAAACTGAGGGATCATCATGACTTGCTTGAATAAAGCCAAGAGTGAGCTTAGGGTGTCCTGAGTGGTTAGACCTGTGTCCATCTTTCTAAAATCACTCAGAGCTGAGGACTGAGAGGGCGGGAACTACGGGCTTCCGGTGTGCGGCTGAGCACTGCCCAGAGCCCAGGGGACTGCTCTCCATCGTCCCATTCCCCTACAGCTTCGGTCTTGTCCACACTCCCGAAATGCAGAGAAGGCTGCCCTGAGAGAATAGCGCCGTGCCCGGCGTTCCTGGCACCAGATCTGGCTTAGGAGCATAATGCCGTGTCTTCTTCCAGAAAGGGGAACGGCTGGCGGCGTGGCTGCTGCCACTACCTGCCAAATCCTTAAGGGAACCACTAGATAGTTACCGCAGACAGACCCAGGTTCGCGCTCAGCCCCAGGATTCTCTACGGCCGTTAAGCCCTGCCCCCTATGGTTCGTCCAATCGGGACCCAGCCTTCAGGCTCCGCCTCTACGTTTCTGCCACCACTTCCGGTCCACTCCCGGAAGTCCCGCAGTGGAGCCAAATTTGAAGCCTGCGGAGAGGCGGGGACGGGGGTGGGGGCGCGGTCGCAAAGCTGGACCCGTCGAGGTTTCCTTGGCTGCCAGACCCCCTTAGGACCAATCATCATGCCTATCCGTGCGCTGTGCACCATCTGCTCCGACTTCTTCGACCACTCCCGAGATGTGGCCGCCATCCACTGCGGCCATACCTTCCACCTACAGTGGTGAGTGACTGCTGTGTCGGGGCTGGGCGCTCGGCCTAGTATGGCTACAGTACTGTAGGGTGTCGGGTCTCTGGGCGGAGCCCAAACAGGTGATTAAGACGGAACTAGATGGAGCCCCAAGGTAGATTCCCCACCTGGGCAGAGGCAGGTCAGGGCAGGCTTCCCAGAGGAGGTAACAACTGAGCTGAGTCCAGGGTAACAGAGTTGGCTCAGTGCGGATAGAGTAGAGGATTTCTTGGTCAGCTTGCAAAGTGATGTGACCTCAAAACTATTAATCTGGTCGGAGGTGAATTTTTGCTGTTTTTTTATTAAAAAAAAAAAGATTAAAAAATTTTTTATATATTTATTTATTTTGAGAGAGAGAAAGCAAGCAGGAGAGGGGTAGTAGAGAGAGAATCCCAAGCCGACTATACGCTGTCAGCACAGAGCTGGGTGCTGGGCTTTATCTCCTGAACCGTGAGGTCATGACCTGAGTGGAAATCAAGAGTGGGACACTTCACTGACTGAGTAACCTAGGTGCCCAACTTTTGCCAAATTAATGAGCCCTTTTATTTGTTTGAGATAACCTGGTAGGCCTCTGGCTATCCTATTTGTTATGGTTTGCTTGATGGTTTGGGATGATTCTATCCAGAGTCATCTCCTTGGTCCGACACTCCAGAGTATTCATTGATGCCAGGTAACCCAAGTTAACATGGAAGGGCAAGGAGGTGCTCCCTGGTCAAGTCCTGCTGTCCCTATAGGACCGTTCTGTTGAATGTACAGCTGGTGAGGAAAGATTCCCCCAGCAGCTGTGAACTGGCTGATTCAGAGCTCCTATTTAAAAATTGAAATATAATTGGCATACTATATTATATTAGTTTCGGGTGTACAACATTTGGATCCAATAGTTGTATACATTACTTGATGCTTACCACGATAATCGTAGTAACCATCTTTCACCATACAACAGTTATTACTGAGCATATTTCCTATGTTGTACTTTTCCATGCCTTATTTATCTTATGACTGGAAATTTGTACCTCTTAATTCCCTTTATTTCACCCATCCCCCCGCCCACCTTACCTCTGGCAACCACCAGTTTGTTCCTTGTATTTAAGAGTCTGGTTTTTTGTTTGTTTTGTTTTTTAGATTCCACATAAAAGTGAAATCTCTGACTTATTTCATTTAGCATAATACCCTCTAGGTCCATCCATGTTGTCACCAATGGCAAGATCTCATTCTTTTCTATGGCTGAGTAATATTCCAGTGTGTGCTCCTGTGCACGTGTGTGTGCATGTGCACGTGTGCACAGGTATGCTATGCCTTCTTTGTGTATCTATCAGTGGACACTTGGGTTGCTTCCATACCTTGGCTATTGTAAAACCTTCTTTTTTTTTTATTGTGGTAAATTATACATCACATAAGACTTGCCACATCAACTGTTTTTGACTATCGCAAAAGTTTGTTTAACAAAGAATTTCAATATGAAAATGTACATGACCCAGTTTTTCTATTATAGTAAAATGGACCCTTTGGAGAGGGGACAAGTGGAAGCAGTTGATTTCTCTGGTGAACACAGCCTTTGTTTATACTCGTTCCAAGACTTCTAATATGATTATACTGTTCCCTCCTATTACCACCATTCCAGTATTGTTCTGTTGCCTGCTAGTTATCATCTGCACACATTTATCTATTACAAGATTCTTATAGGGATCAAATCCCTGCAGCATTCCTTGGACATATCTGCCACCATTTAATTTCAACGATAACTTCTTGTCCATAATTCTTTTTTTAATTTGGGAGGGTGAGCTTTGCTCATGATGTTTAATTGGTAAGCTCAAAGATGCCTTCCATTTTAACCATTTTTAAGCGTACAGTTCACTGATATTAAATACATTCACAATGCTGTGTAACCATTACCACTTTCTATTTCCAGAACTTTCCCATCATTCCAAACAGAAACACTGTACCAATTAAACAATTCTCCATTCCCTGACCCCACAGCTCCTGGAAACTTCTATTTCACCCTTTGTCTCTTTTTTTTTTTTTTTTAAGTTTATTTATTTATTTGTTTATTTATTTAGGGATAGAGAGAGCAAGTGGGGGAGGGCAGAGAGAGAGAGAGAGAGAGAGAGCAAGCGAGCAAGAATCCCAAGCAGGCTCTATACTGTCAGCACAGAGCCCCATGTGGGGCTCCATCTTATGAACCATGAGATCATGACCTGAATTGATATCAAGTCAGAAGCTTAACCAACTGAGCCACCCAAGTGCCCTTTACACTGTTTCCTTGAATTTTCCTATTCTAGGTACCTCATATAAGTGGAATCATACAATATTTGTTCTTTTGAGTTTTGCTTACTTCACCAAGCATAATGTTTTTAAGGTTAATCCATGTTGTAGCATGCATCAGAATTTCATTCCTTTTATGACCAAATAATATTCAATTATATGGAAATACCACATTTTGTTTTTCTCCTCATCTGTTAATGGACCTTGGGTTGTTTACATGTTTTGGCTAGTATGAGTAACGCTACTATGAATTAGTGTAGAAGTATCTGTTCGAGTCCCTGCTTTCGTTTATTTTGGGCTAATCCCAGAGGTGGAATGGCTGGATCAAATGGTAATTCTGTGTTTAATTTTTTGAGAAACTGCTTTACTGTTTTCCACATCAACTGCACCATTTTACATTCCCACCAACAATGCGCAAGGGCCCTATTTCTCCACATCCTGGTCAACTCTTGTATTTTCTGTTTTTGTTTTGTTTTTCATAATAGTTATCCTAATGGGTGTGTTTTTTGTTTGTTTGTTTTTGTTTTGTTTTGTTTAGTGTGTGTGTTTACAGCTGTCTCTTCCCTCTTAGTATGCTTTCACTGTATTCTATAAATTTTGGTATGTTGTGTTTTCATTTTCATTCATCTCAAGGTATTTTCTGATTTCCCTGTGGTTTCTTCTTTGACCCATTGGTTGTTTAATAGTGTGTTGTTTAACTTCCACATATTTTGTGAATTTTCCATTTTTTTTCCTGTTACTTATTTTCAGTTTTGTTCCATTGTGATCAGAAAAGATACTTTGTGCAATTTCAACCTTTTAAAATTTATTAATACTTGTTTTATGACCCAACATATGGTCTATACTGGAGAAATATTTCATGTGCACTTGAGAAAAATGTGTATTCTGCTATTATTGGGTGGAGTATTTGTCTGTTGGATCTAGTTGGTTTATAGTGTTGTCTAAGTCCTCTATTTCCTTATTGATTATCTGATTGTCCTACACATTATTAAAGGTGTGGGGTGGGGCGCCTGGGTGGCGCAGTCGGTTAAGCGTCCGACTTCAGCCAGGTCATGATCTCGCAGTCCGTGAGTTCGAGCCCCGCGTCGGGCTCTGGGCTGATGGCTCAGAGCCTGGAGCCAGTTTCCGATTCTGTGTCTCCCTCTCTCTCTGCCCCTCCCCCGTTCATGCTCTGTCTCTCTCTGTCCCCAAAAAAATAAATAAACGTTGAAAAAAAAAATAAAAAAAAAAAAAGGTGTGGGGTATTGACCTCCCCAAGTTTTATTGTAGAACTGTCTATTGTTCTCTTTAATTCTGTCCAGTTTTCTTTCCTATATTTTTGGTCTTTGTTGTTAGGTTCATATATGTTTATTATTTATTTATTTATTTTTGAAAGAGAGAGACAGAGAGAATGAATATGGGAGCAGGGGAGAAGGGCAGAGGCAGGAGGAAAGAGAGATCATTTATTTTGAGAGAAGGGAGGGCAGAGAGAGTGGGAGAGAGAGAATCCCAAGCAGGCTCTGCACTGCCAGTACCGAGACCAACACGGGGCTCTGTCTCACGAACCGTGATATCATGACTGGAGCTGCAATCAAGAGTTGGAGGGTTAACGAGCTGAGCCACCCAGGTGCCCCTTTTAATTAATTAATTTATTTTTGTTTTTGTTTTTTGTAACTTAAAAAAAATTTTTTTTAATGTTTATTCATTTTTGAGACAGAGGGAGACAGAGCGCAAGTCGGGAAGGGGCAGAGAGAGAGGGAGACGCAGAATCTGAAACAGGCTCCAGGCTCTGAGCTGTGAGCACAGAGCCCAATTCAGGGCTCGAACCCATGAACCGTGAGATCGTGACCTGTGTAACTTTTTTTGATATAAAGTCTATTTTGCCTTACAGTAACATAGCCACTTCAGCTCTCTTTTTGTTACCATTTTTACTTATCCTGCTTGGGATTCATTATATTTCTTTAACTTATGGAATGGTTTCTTCAATTTTGGAAAGTTATCAGCCATTATTATTATCTTCATGTATTGCTTCTATCCCATTATCTCTTTTTTTTTCATATTAGTTTCTTATTTCTGTTATAACAAATTACTACTAACTTAGTGGTTTAAAACAGCACAAATTTATTATGTTGTAGTTCCAGGGGTCAGAAGTCCAAAATGGGTTTACTGGGTTATAGTCAGTGTGGGAATATACCTTTCTTGGCTTATGACCCTGTTCTCCCCATCTTCAAAGCCAGCAGGGTTACATTTCAAATCTCTCTGTATGACTCTGACACTTAACTTAAGGACTCTTGTGATTACATGGGGGCACACCTGGATAATCTCCCCATCTCAAGATCCTTAATCACATCTGTAAAATTACTCTTGTCATGTATGGTAACATATTCACAGGTTTGAGAAATTAGGACATAGACTTCTTGGGGAAAAGGCATAATTCTACCTAATACTTTCTTTTTGAAGCTCCTTATCATATGTATGCTAGATCTTCTCACAATATCTTCTATATCTTTTATAATCTCTTATATATTTTTCTATCTTGAGGCTCCATGCTTAACATGGAGCTTGAACTCATGACCCTGGGATCAAGAGTTGCACACTCTACCGACTGAACCAGCTTGGCACCCCCATTTTTCCATCTTTTTAATTCTCAATGTTTTCTCTAACCTATCTTTTTGTTTTACTAATTCTTCAACTATGCCTAAACTGCCATTAAACTGATCCATTTAATTATTGATTTTGGCCACTTTTTTGTTTTAGAATTTCTTTGGTTCTTATTAAATTCTGCCATGTCACCTTTTATTTTGTAGTTCTCTACTGATATTTTCTTTGTTTCCCATTGATTGATAGATTGATTGATTTTTAATTTATTTATTCTTGGGAGAGAGAGAGAGCATGTATAAATGGGAGAGGGGCAGAAAGAGAGGAGGAGAGGGAGAATCCCAAACAGGCTCCACACTGTCAGCGAAGAGCCCAGTGTGGGGCTCAAACCCATGAACTGTGAGATCATGACCTGAGCTGAAATCAATAGTCAGGCACTTAACCAACTAAGCCAGGTGCCCTCTTTTTTTCTTTTTTTTCTTTTCTTAATGTTTATTTATTTTTGAGAGACAGAGAGAGCACAAGCAGGGGAGGGGCAGAGAGAGAGGGAAACACAGAATCTGAAGCAGGCTCCAGGCTCTGAGCTGTAAGCACAGAGCCTAACGTGGGGCTCAAACTCACGAACCGTGAGATCATGCCCTGAGCCAAAGTTGGATGCTTAACTGACCGAGCCACCAAGACACCCCCTTTTTTTTCCTTTTTTAAAGTAAACTCTACCCCCAACATGGGGCTCTAACTCACAACCCTAAGATCAAGAATCACATGCTCTACTGACTGAGCCAGACAGGTACTCCTCTAATGATATTTTCAGTTTTGATTTTTATTTCTTTAGTATAATGTGTTATGTTGTATGTGACAATTCCCATATCTGAAGTCTTGCTGGATATGTTCTGGTTTGCACTTGTAATGCTCTTTTCCTTGTATGACTTTACTTTAAGAAAACTAAAGCATTTACATTATGTAAATGGAGTCATATGCAGTATACCTTTTTTGTATCTGGTTTGTCTTCCTCAATGTTATGTATATGTGATTCATCTCTAATATTGTTCTTAGTTGTAGACTCATTCTTTCTCGTTGCCATATAGTATTCCATTGCGCATGGCTAGCTTTGATTATATCTTGTACATAGCATATGAATTTTTTTTTTTTTAAGAGAGAGTGAACGAGCAGGGGAGAGGGGCAGAGAGAGAGAATCTTAAGCGGGCTCCACATTCAGCATGGAACCTGACGTGGGGCTCGATCCCATGACCCTGGGATCATGACCTGAGCCAAAGTCAAGAGTCAGATGCTCAACCAACTGAGCCACCCAGACACCCCTGTGAAAAATTATTTATAGAAAAACTTTGAGGCCTGGGATGATGGTATCCCAGAAACAGAAAGACCTCTGTTTCTCCCTGTTCCCTGGTGGGAGAGTCTACTAGTAGGAGACTAATTAAAGTTTACGGCTTGAGGTTTTGTTGGACCACTCAGATAGACGATGCAAAGCTGGACAGTATTTTACTTTTAGCACTACTTGCATTTACTTCTAGTTTACCCTTACTCTGAAAGTGTAGCCCTTGGGAATCCTAGCTTAAAGTGGGTGTGTTATTAGAATCCCTATCTCTGAGGGATCCTGTGCTTTGACTGCTGCTCTTTAGTCCAAGCCTAGAATGTTGACAAAAGAGCAGCTGAGGGGTAAGGAGGGCCACACCAACAGGGCCAAAAAAAAGGACTTGTCCCAGAGTGCTTGTCCCAGTCAGGCCTTATGGGATGTGCTGTACCACCTGTGGTAACCGCCCTCCTATGTGGGCAGGCTCTGGGTCAAGAAAGAACAAGTCAGACCCTGTTGTGGTTGGGGTGGCTACCTGCTCTATGTGTCTCTACCCAAGCAAAGGCTCACCAGTCTGCTTTTCTGCTTCTCATTCCAGCCTAATTCAGTGGTTTGAGACAGCACCAAGTCGGACCTGCCCACAGTGCCGAATCCAGGTGAGGGTGGTGGGGTGAAAACACTTCAGCTGAAGATATCTTTTACTTGCCAGGAAGCAGAAATAAGGAAAGATCTCTGAAACTGAGCAATATCTTTGACCTTTTTGGACCCTCATGGTTTGAGGCTGATCAAACCTTACTTGTGCTTTTGAGTGGCTCAGGAGGCCTGCTTATGCCTATGAGTAGCTAGCAGGTGGACTTATTGCCTGGGCTAGTCTTCACCTAGGTAAATCTGGCCTCCTTCTCTACCTTTCCCCATTTCCTCAAAGCACTTAGAGCTGGGGTATCTTTTGAGTAGTTACCACATGGGTTTGTGGTGACATGACTTTAGTAACCACCAAAGTGGTGGCGCCAGCTTAGGGAAACTATAGGGTTACAGAGTTCATCTGATTCCAAGGGAAGTGTTGTGAAAAGTTGGGCCCGAGAATAGGCCTGGCTGCACATTAGGTTGCATGTATATCCCTGTCCTTGCATGTGACCCAGCTATATACTCATACTCTATCTTGTCCTTCCATCCAGGTTGGCAAAAGAACCATTATCAATAAGCTCTTCTTTGACCTTGCCCAAGAGGAGGAGAGTGTCTTAGATGCAGAATTCTTAAAGGTACCTGGGATTTATGTCATTCTACTGAACTCCAAGCCCCTTGAGAATTTACTTTCTGCTCCCACCCAGGATGGGTACCTAGAGTGTCACAATGGAGTCTGGAGGGAGATTTTGTAGAGGTTTCAAGGCAGAGGGGAGGAGAGCAGAGGAGAAGTGATGATAAGACCCAGTCATTGGAGAAATACACTGTTAGGGAAGAAGGAAGCCTGTTTTCTTTAAAAAAAAAATGTATTTTTTTTTAACGTTTATTCATTTTTGCGAGACAGAGAGTGAGTGGAGAAGGGGAGAGAGTGGGAGACACAGCATCTGAAGCAAGCTCTAGGCTCTGAGCTGTCAGCACAGAGCCTGACGCAGGGCTTGAACTCACAAACCGTGAGATCATGACCTGAGCCGAAGTCAGACACTTAACCAATTGAGCCACCCAGGCGCCCCTGAAGGAAGGGAGCCTCTTGACTGTGAACCTTCCCTTTGGGATTTTAGAGTAATTCCCAACAAAGGCCAAAATATCTCTCCTGAGTTTCTCTCACCTTGCAGAGGTTCTACAGCCATCCTTCCCAGCCCACTTTGCTGCTTGGACAGATTAGAAAACTCTTCTAGTCCACACAGAGAAGATGTGTGGACCCACTATTCACAAACATGGCTGTGCCTCAAAACTGTGAGAAAGCTTGGTGTATATCCAGGTGACTGAGTCTTTCCCAGATCAGGAATAGAGGGCAGAATCCCTGGAATCAGGATGTGAGCCCACACTGGTGGGGAGAATGGGTGGATTCCCTCCTACACTTATTCCCCCAAGTCCAAGATTTAGCTTTCTTTGTGTACCAGAGGGCTAGATTGGTAGAAACCTCTCAAGAAAGTGGGATTGGGGTTCACAATGAACCTGGACTCTGAGGGTTAACTTGCTGGGCATCTGTCAATCCTGGGTTCATTTGGCTTTGGGCCGGGGTGGGGAGGGGGGGTGGATACCATGATGTCCTTGGAACCTTACTGCTTCAAGAAGGTAGAGCTTTTGTGCTTAAAGCCAACATGTTCATTGTCATGGTAACTGCTCCTGGTTTTAAGCCCCATCCTCCCTGTGATAAAGACAACAAAGGCAGCTTCGTTTCTTTCTGGCTTTCAAAGCCAGATCTAGGAGAGGGAGAGGCAATGCTTGAGTAGTTTGGAGCAAGGGCTTGGAAGGTACCCTGCCAGGTATAAAAAAATAAATAAATAAATAAAAATAAAAATAAAAAATAAAAAAGCCAGGGGACTTGGGGGAGCTTTGGGTTGGTGTCTGTCCTCTGCAGCCCGTGCATGCCCTTCTCTACCCACCACTTGCACTCTAGGATGTTCTTCCCACAGTGACCAGTCCAGCTACCAAAAGCTTTTGCCCCAGAGTCCTGGGTGGGGATTTTGACACTAGGGGGCTTATCCACCCACTGGGGCTGGGCTTTAGTATTGGTCACATGTAAAATCCTGAGTCTTGTATTGACCCGGGAAAGGTGATCTGGAGGAAGATTTGCCTGGATTCCATCCAGCTACCATCCTGAACCCTTGGCCAAGCCTTTCAGTTCTGCAGAGCCTGGTTTTCCTGCTTATGCAGTAGGTACTTCTCTTGCCTATGGGGGTGTTGAGTGCTTTGAATTCCTGAATGGAGTCTGGGCTCAGTTCTGCCCCAGCCTCTCAGTGGTTCTACGGCAGTGGCTGTGTAACTTATGCACAGGCTTTGAGAGGTTCATTTGACCCTCAGAATAGTCTGGTTAGAGCCTAGCACATGTGAGGTTTCATCCAGAGATACAAAGTTGTCCCAGCTCACCTACCTTATTAGGGTTGGGAGATTCATGGTATACAGAGCCAGCTTAGAGCTTGAAGAGAAGTAGATTGTGAAGCAAGGGTGGAGGGAAGGAGTGATGACCCAAGGTCCCTGGGCATCCCAACTCTGTGTCCCTGGTGAGTGCAGCTGAAGCCTGGAAAGGGGAAGGGCCAGGCCAACACAGGGCCAAGGAAATGATGGAATCCTTTGCTGTGAGACTGATCACACAGGTCCAACTTCACTTCTCTTGCCCCTCTTCTGCCTCTCTCCCTGTCCCAGGGTCTTCTACCAGAGATTATTTTTCTCCACCTCACCTACTTTTCAGAAAAGTACAGAGATAAAGCAAGATGTATCTCTACACTGTTGGCTTAGCTTGGCTGTGACATACAGCAGGGTCCGTGCCTCCCTGGACCTACAGACCTCATTGTCCCTTCCTGGATCTCCCTGCATGCCTTTTGGGGTGCTGTGTGGAAGCCAGCTATGATGCCTTTCTATTGCTTATTGTGGCTATTGCCTTACAGAATGAACTGGATAATATCAGAGCCCAGCTTTCCCAGAAAGGTGAGTTAGTAGGAGATAGGTGGCCCTGGGAAGTCCCTGACCCAGGTCCTGAAGGGAGAGATCCTTGGGAGGAAGGCCTCCAGTCTTCTGGTGAAGCTAGGGGCTCTCCCTGCTTTGTATTTCCAAGAGTTTTACCAGGTCTTGTGATTGGCAGGAAAGGAAGGGAAAAGGAGGTGCCTAAAGCTGTCCACCTAGATTAGGTGAGCTTCTTCTTTTTGTCTGAGGCTTCCTGCCCAGGACCCAGGCCGGGAGGGAGCTACCTAATGGGACAGAGTATTTGTAGGAGAGGGTTTAGCTGGAAACCTGATTGAGTTCTGAGATGATGAATTAACTCTACCCATGGGAGTGGGGAGCAGTGAAATCTTTACTCAAGTAGTTCCAAGCAGCAGAAAGAGGGTCTCATCCCCTGAATGAAGAAACTCTGGCTCAGCTTCCCTGGTTTGGTGCATGCCAGAGAGAGAAGTGGGCCACCCAATTGCTGACCTGAGACTTTTCCTTACTTGGCTCTGGGGTGGGGGGCTGGAACCTAAGGTCTAAGGTTCTTATGCTGATGGGTGAATGGGCCTTCCCCTCCCCCACCCCCCACTCCAGAGAAGGAGAAAAGGGATAGCCAGGTCATCATCGACACTCTGCGGGACACCTTGGAAGAGCGCAACGCCACTGTGGAATCTCTGCAGAAGGCTTTAGACAAGGCCGAAATGCTATGCTCCACCCTCAAGGTTGGTCCCCAGGTTCTGTGGGCACAAGTTGGTTGGAAGATATAGCCTGGTCCTGAGCTCACCACTCTGGGCTTATCTTCTGGTTCTGCCTTTGTCATACCTTCATTTATACAGTTGTAAAATGGAGGCAAATCCCTTTTCCCCCAGGCCTCCCATATTGTGCCCATCCAGCCTATAAACAAAGAGCCATATTGGCTACACTTCTGGATTTTGTACAAGGTAGTTCGGACAGGTGAGGACTTCCCAGGGCTTCTTGGAGGGGCTGCTCAGCCAAGACCTAGGTGAGGCTGGACCTTGTTTCCAAAAGTGGTTTGTACTCCACTGATGAAGCCAGACCAAAGAACCTTCCATTAGCACTCTAGTCCTTGGCTGGGTTGCTCTCTGGAGCCAGATCAAACAGCATCCCAGGGAGGAGCAGGGGCCCTTTGAAGTCGGCTGTGCTGAGCTGACCAGGCAGATCAAAGCCTGCAGAGCAAGCAGCTCTAGACCCAGATGAATTTTGTATCAGCCTGGGTTGGTGAGCCTCTTGCTCTCTGAGGGGCATGAGGCGATTGATCTGAACCCACAATTGATATGCTGGCCTCGTAGGAAGGAGCAGTCCTTGCTGGATGCCATTTGTAAGGGAAAGGGAGCCATCTTTGTGAACAGATAGGACCCCAGGTGTTCGTTGTCTCTGTTCCTGCTTGGTGGCTGGGCTGGATCACATGGCCTGGCCAGTGGGAGGGAAGGAGTGAATCAGTACCTAGCTGCACAGCAGGAGTCTTTGATGGCATTCCCAGGTCAGAGATGGAGTGGTTTGTGCTGAGGACAGCCTGGCCAGCTGCCTCTGTCTCGGCTCTTCTATCCTGGTAACTGTTCATGGGTCTAGATGGTGGATAGCGAGGCCTGGATCTGTGTTTCTTCACCTTCCTATACAACATGCACCATGAGCCCTTAAGTCACAGGACCTTGGCAGCCCACAATGGGACTGTAGATGGTTGCAGTGGGCTGTGCCTGTGATAATATATCTCAGGAGGAAGCAAGCAGAGAGCTAAGGAAACAGCTGGCCTAAGGCCTCGTAGCAGAAAAATCACAAACAGAGGGGCCCAGGCGCCTTCCTCCCTGGGGGCTGGGGACACATGGTTATCAGCATTTTGAAAAGGAGACAGTTCTCCTGATGACTTTAGCCATCGTCCCTGGGATTGTCCAAGCAACAGGTATGTATGGATGTGTGTGCTCTTCAGAAACAGATGAAGTACTTGGAGCAGCAGCAGGATGAAACCAAACAAGCACAGGAGGAGGCCCGCCGGCTTAGGACCAAGATGAAGACCATGGAGAGGTGAACTTGGAGCTAGGGACTGCCCTCTGCCCTTGCCTGTGGCTCCCAGGTGGCACAACTCTCAGGACTACAGGGGGATTGGGTCACCTCTGTGGTTCAAATCTCTCCATAGGCCACATGGGGCTCAGGCCAGCTGGGTATGGGCACAGGTCTCCTTGCTTGACCTCTGCTTCCCATGGGGGCCCTTGCCTCACTCCTCCCTGTTCTGTTGCCTGTGGCCTGACAACCTGGCAGGTTTTTTGCTCCAAAAACCTTTCTCTATGGATTCCTGACCTTGAGGAGCTGTCAGCACCCATTCTTCCCCAGCAGCATCCCTACAGCTGTGTTCAGCTCTGCTGTGGGGCCTTTCTTTGGATAGACCCGCCTGCTAGAGCATGCTGGCAGCTCAGGCTGTTACCATAGCAACAGCAGCAAAGGGAAGCAGAGCTGTACTGGGTACCTACCCATCAGCCTCCAGATTTTAAATGCCGTGGGTTGGGTGTTTTTCAGGATTGAGCTCCTACTCCAGAGCCAGCGGCCCGAGGTGGAGGAGATGATCCGAGACATGGGTGCGGGACAGTCAGCGGTGGAGCAGCTGGCTGTGTACTGCGTGTCCCTCAAGAAGTGTGTACTCTGACCCCTCTGACCCAGCCCAGGAGCTAAGCCACGGCACCCAATCCGTCTGCTCTCCATCTCTTGCAAAGCAGAGCAGGCAGAGTTAAGGGGCAAGCTCAGGAGCTATGCTGCCTCAGTTTGCACCTTGACCCCACCTCTCACAATGTGGCCAGGAGCCAGTCTCTTAGCCTCTGACCCACAGCTTCCTGAATGGAGATAGTAATAATTTGCTTCATAGGGCTATTGAAAGAATGAGTGTGAATTATAAGTGTTATTTCTTTTTATTTATTTATTTATTTATTTATTTGTTTGTTTATTTATTTAAAAAAATTTTTTTTCAATGTTTTATTTATTTTTGGGACAGAGAGAGACAGAGCATGAACGGGGGAGGGGCAGAGAGAGAGGGAGACACAGAATCGGAAACAGGCTCCAGGCTCTGAGCCATCAGCCCAGAGCCTGACACGGGGCTCGAACTCCCGGACCGCGAGATCGTGACCTGGCTGAAGTCGGACGCTCAACCGACTGCGCCACCCAGGCGCCCCTATTTATTTTCTTAACGTTTATTTATTTTTGAGACAGAGCATGAATGGGGGAGGGTCAGAGAGAGAGGGAGACACAGAATCCGAAACAGGCTCCAGGCTCTGAGCAGTCAGCACAGAGCCCAACGCGGGGCTCGAACCCACGGACCACAAGATCATGACCTGAGCCGAAGTCGGACGCCTAACCAACTGAGCCACCCAGGCGCCCCTATAAGTGTTATTTCTAAGAGGGTCGGCACCACTCTCTGAGCTATATAAACCCCATCATGATAAATGGAGCCTATTTCCCATCAGCATTTACTGACTCTGCCTGATTTGCATCAGAAATTTGGCTCAGATTCTCCACTATCATGGAGGTGAGACTGGGGGAAAGGGACAACTTGGCTGACAGGCATTGGATCCCAGATATCTCCTGTGAGACCCAGATGAGGTAGGGAGCCTCTTTGTGAGACCTTAACGAGGGCAGGGCTTGCTGCGCATCCTCTCAAATCACCGGTGCCTGCACGACAGGCAGGGGATAGAGACTCCCCAGCTCTCCTTGCAGGACCCCCCAAAACATTACCCTGTTGCGCTCAGGTGTCAGAGTAGGAATGAGAACCGGCCTAGGGGACAGCCTGGGCTTTGTGTTTGCTTGGTGCTGTGGCTCATTCTGACCAGCAGCATGTCCTATTCTGACATCTCTTTTCCTGGCCCCCTTGTAGAGAGTATGAGAATCTAAAAGAGGCACGGAAGGCCTCAGGGGAGCTGTCTGACAAACTGAAGAAGGACTTATTTTCTTCCAAAAGCAAGGTAACAGTGGGGAGCAGAAGATGAGGGGAGAGGTGGCTGTCCTTTTGTCATGCTCGTTCCTGTCTCCTGAGCAAAGCCATGGGGCTGGATGGCACAACGGACTCCATGGGGCTATTGGGTGACTCACAGAGACTGGTTACTGGGCCTTACTGGGCTCTGGCTCTGGCTCTGTGGCTGGCCCACCAAGGCCGGCAGTTCACACAGGGCTCTCCCCCAGTATGCGCACGGTTACACTCCCCTCTATTCTTCCTGGTTCCTAGGCACCTCTTAGCTGGCTGGAGAGCACAGATCCCTAAGGTGCCAGTGTCCGAGGCCTATTTTTGTACCAGGCCCAAAGTAGGAGGAACCTACTTGGAACCTGGTTCAGTCAGCACAGCTGTTTTATTTCTGGGTCCAGTGCATCCGTGGACTATTGGGCATAGAACGAAGCCCTTGTTCCTGGGCAGCTCCAGATGGACATTGACGGATTAAAGCCCTGCCCCACAAGGCCAGAGTCTCTCCTTGTGTCCTCAGACTCTTTTGGACCCTGGGCTCCTACGAGCATGCACTAGGTAGCAGCAGGTAGAGGCAGAGCACAGGGCCACCTGTTGGCTTGTCCTTTACTCCCTACACTTTCTTACAGTTGCAGACAGTCTACTCTGAACTAGACCAGACAAGGTTGGAGCTGAGGTCAGCGCAGAAGGACTTACAGAGTGCTGACAAGGAAATCACAGTAAGTGACATCCCTGGCCAGACGGGAATGAGGAGTATTTTGTGTGTGCTCCAAAAGCCTGGGAACCTGTGCCCCAGTCAGTGGCAGTGGTTGTGGGTTCCCTTTATCTTCCTGGGTCAGAGTGGGTCAGGATATGCACTTTGACCCTGATTTGGAGCCTGGGCCTTCTCAGTAGGGGACAGACAGCACCTGTCCTGTACCTATGTCCCCAGGGTCACCAGAGGGGAGGCTTCCCCAGAGAGGGGTTCTGAGGCTGGGTATTCCTGGCCTCTTGAGCCTGATGTTGGGGTTCAGATCTTGGTCTGTTCCCAGGATGCGTGTCCTTGGCAGTCTCTCCAGTCTTGCTGCCTCAGCCTCCCTTTCACACTCTTCTCTTTCCTTTCCCAAGAGCCTGAAAAAAAAGCTAACGATGCTGCAGGAAACCCTGAACCTGCCACCAGTGGACAGTGAGACTGTCAACCGCCTGGTTTTAGAGAGGTTTGTTGACCTTCTGGGGTGGTCATAAGCTGGAAGAACTCTTTGGTAAGGGTCTTCACTACTCCTGGCTTTGGTCGGGTGGGTGGTCCATATGGGCCTGTAGGCTGTGGGCCTCCTGCCCTGGGACACAGCCAAGATTTGGTGGGAAAACAGCTTTGAGGCAAGTTCTGGGCTCTAACGAGAGGCCAGGGTAGGCCATAGGGGACCTAGGGATGGGCAGGGAAGGGGAAGGGGAAGGAGCATGGACTGTCTTCAGGAATCCTGTTTATGGAATGCTTACTGAATGCATCTGTCCACCCCAGATTCTGAAACAAACACGAAACCAGTCACCAAAATAATTCCCCTATGGTCTCAGGAATGTGTGCATTAAAGCTTCCAGCAGAGGGAGCCAAGAGGCAGGGGGATGGGTGTCCCTGCCAGGACTGGCTGCCCATTCCTCTCTGGGTGTTTCACAGAAGCCAACTAGGTGAGAGCATCAGGGATGTCCTACCTAGTTGCCCAGCTGATGGCCCAGACAGAAAGCATGTAACCCAGCGGCCCAGCCTTGTATTTGAGCCACTTTTCAATGTACTTTGGAAAATCATTATGCTCCTTCCCCATATCTGATGAGTTGCTGGAGTCTGCCCATTTAACCTCCGGGGTACTTCCTGATCTTACCCCTTACCACCACCCCCACGTAAGGATTGTGACCCGTCTTCCTGCTCCTCTTGTCTGCCCAGCTTATCAGCCCCTGGGTATCACATCATTCCTCCCCCACCAAACACTCCCAGACCTTCTTGCACTATGCCAACGCACTCTTAGAGCCAGCCTGGGAGCTATAGTAGATCTTTAGGCTTCAGCCAAATAATACTGTCAAACCAAGCAGAATATCCCTTGCCTTCCCATTTCTGGGCCTTTCTGTATGTCAGCTCCTGTCCACACTGATGGGTCAGTTGCCCTGCAGAGCCTTCCCTAGCCTCCTCAGCAGGAGTAAGCTCATCCTCCTCTGCACAGGTAGTATTTATGTAGATGTTGTGTCAGGTGCCATGGGCCACAGAGGTGCTCTAGAGTCTTGCTAGAGCCTGGACCACTCAATGCATACACACCCAGCTATGAGTAGACTGGGAGCCACATCTTAATCTGTGTCCCTCACCACCAGCCTCCTTACATGCACCATCTTTTCCCTACACCGTAGCATCTGCACGGAGGAGTGAGTGCCAACAAGCCAGCTTCTCATTCTCATTGGACCTTTAGTTCTTCAACCTTTGCTTTCTTTCTTACCTCAGACCTTCCATGTCTCTTTATGGAGCCAGAGCTGTCTGCCCACCCCAGCTTGGGTTGGACTGAGAAATGGCTGTGGGGATGTGATGGGCACATGACTGACTGTGAAGTCCAGTGTGTGGCTGATTTTGATGAACTAGCCTGTGTGTCTGGTCCTTCCTCTGCACTCCACCCTCAGAGCCCATTGGCCATGCCAGCTTGGACCCCCAGGTAGCACAAGGGCCCTGTCAGAAGCTTGACAGTTAGGGAGCTGATAGTCTCAAAGACCATCTCATGTGTTCAAACATTTAGAATTTAAGCTTTCTCAGCAGGAAGTAAAAATTCTTTTGCTAGGATATCACTCAAGGCTGCTATCTACAAGCTCCACGGTGCTCCCTACACTTCCCATTTGATGGTCCTCAGGGTGTTTCCACATGCTTGTCTTCTGTATCCAGCATCCACAGTGAGGCATGCCTCCAGGCTCCCAGAGACTTTTCATACTTGCTTTTGCTTACTTTCTTTACCACTCCAGGCTGGAGTGAGGCCTAAACTTCCATAACAGGTTCTTACTGAGTGCATGCTGCATGTATGGCCCTCTCGGTTCTCTTGGAGCTTGTGTTCTGGTGGGATAGGCAAGCTGGGGGCTTAGATGGCTAAGCCCCAAAACCCCCTGACCACATACTACGACAGGCCAAATCCCATGGCAAGAAAAGTGGCGCTTGTGCCATTTGTATCTAGAAGCTTCAGTGAGGGGTGAGCCCTGGCTCAGGGATGAGGCACACAGGAGCCACCAGGGCATGCAGCTCGGGCTGGCAGGGGGTTGTCGCATGGCTGCGGAGAGCAGGGTGTGATGAGGTTTATAGACCCTCTGGGGTGGTAGACAGTAGCAGAGGACTTGCTGGGGTTGGTAGATATTGGCAGAATAACAGATACTACAAAAACGTTGTCATGAGTGCTCCTGGCTGCTGCTTTATGCTGTGGATCCCAGTGGGGGAAGCAAAACAACCAGCATGGCGTTGGTTTGAGGTGCATTTGTGCAACCTTTGTTTTCACTTGCAGGCAAGAGAGGGTAGAGCGTTCAGGGACCTGGCCAGGGAAAGGAAGAGAGAGTCTAATCTTCCCACATTGCTTACCCATCCAAATCAGTGTAGGTAATTCCCTTTTCTCCAATCTGCATGCCCCATTGGGCTCCTGGCCAGTGACTAATACCCTCACAGTGCATCTCCTTGTCCTTGAGCGATGGGCATAGGGCTTTGGGCAGCCCTGAAAAGGTTCCTTCCTAAGGGAAGGAAATAGGGATGTTCTTGGGGCTGCCCTGCCATTCCCCAGAGTTTTCTGACCACAGGAGCTAGGGAACGCCACCAGGCCTGGATGGGCTAGAAAAATCCTATTGGCTGCAATTTTCTTTTTTTCTTTCTCTCTCTTTTTTATTTTATTTTTTTTTAATTTGTTTTAATGTTTATTTATTTTTGAGAGAGACAGAGACAGAACACGAGTGGGTTAGGGGCAGAGAAAGAGGGAGACACAGAATCTGAAGCAGGCTCCAGGCTCCAAGCCATCAACACAGAGCCCTTTGGGGGCTCAAACTCACAGAGCTGTGAGATCATGACCTGAGCCGACGTCAGACACTCAACCAACTGAGCCACCCAGGCGCCCCTCTCTCTCTCTTTTTTTAAAGTTTATTTATTTAGAGAGCAAGCGCGGGAGGGGCAGAGAGAGAGAAGGGGAGAGACAGAATCCCACGTAGGTTCCACACTGTCAGCACAGAGCCTGATGTCGGGTTCGAACTCATGAACTGTGAGACCATGACCTGAGCCAACACCAAGAGTCACTTAACACTTAACTGACTGAGCCACCCAGGTGTCCCAGAGTTCTATATTACTTTTTATTATTTTATTACTATTATTTTTTTTAGAGAGAGTGCACAAGTTGGGGAGAGCAGCAGAGGGAGGGGGAGAGAGAGAGAGAGAGAGAGAGAGAGAGAGAGAGAGAGAGAGACTGACTCTGAAGCAGGCTCCACGCTCAGCACAGAGCCTGACACGGGGCTCGATCCCATACCCTAGGATCATGACTTGAGCCAAAATCAAGAGTTGGATGTTCAACAAACTGAACCACACAGGTACCCCTCATATTACTTTATAAATGCAACATATGAGCATTTCCCCATGTTACTTAGTTTACTTTCCAGAAACACTACTATAATATCTGTATCATAGTCAAGCTATGAAAGTGCCAGCTCCCTAGGAGAGTCGTTTTGACCATTTCCAATATTGGGCTATGTGCCATCTACATCAATCTGTGGTCACATCTCTGGCCCCTTGTACTGCATTCTGAGAGATGAGGCTGTTTGGTCAAAAGGCAGTAACCTTTTGTTTGTACACTTGGGTTTTGTGTGTGGTTTTGCTTGCTTCCTTCCATGTCTTGAAGACTTTCACTGGTCCCACTATGGTGTGAAGCACTAAGCCAAGTGGTTTTTTTTCTGTAGAGATTCAGGCTTCCTTGCAAGGTGGCCCTGGGCCATGTGTGGGCTCCAGACCCCTGGAACCAAGCCATCTCTGATGCTGCAGAGACTGTTGTCCTTCTGAACTGCCACGGTAGTCCAGAGTAACCAGGCCATCTCTGCTTATAGCCCAGCCCCTTTGGAAATGCTGAACCTGAAGCTTCGCCGACCAGCCTTCGGTGATGATATTGACCTCAATGCCACCTTTGATGTGGACACCCCTCCATCCCAGCCTGCCAGCATCCAGCAGGGCCGTGCCAAGAAGCTCTGCCAAGAGATAGCACAGTAAGTGGTAGTGCCTGGCCATGTCCACAGCCTGGAGGCAGGATGACCAAGAGGTCTCTGTAGGCCCTGCCATAGTTGCTCTGAGTGGCTGACAGGGCAGTGAGGGTCACCTGGGGTTGACTATTACTTTGGTTCTAGCCACCTCTTCTTCCCTTTCCTGAGTACTCACTGTGGGCAAAGCCCTTCTCGCTTCTTTCAGTCATCACTATCACCCTTCAAGCAAAGGTGTTGGGATGTGAGTTGGAGAGAACACAGGGGTCCCAGTAGGGGCAGGTCTAGGTTGATGGTGTTGGGGTATGTGTGTATTCCCCATATCTTGAATGCCTGCCCACCAGAGTCCTGAGCCAGGGACTTGAAGTTCTTCTTCCATTATGTGCCTCTTGGGCTCATGCTTGAGGACCATCTCAGATCGTGGTGCCCAGGGCCCCATTATCTAAGGGGGTAGCCCACAGGGGCAGGCTTGAGAAGCTGTGGGGAGCTGTAGTGGGATGGGCAGGACCTGCACAAGAGACCCAGTGGGACTGGGAATGGGGAGGTTGTCTCCTTGGCCACACAGGGCAAGTATAGTTCATCAGGAAGACAAGAACTACTCCCCTATGTACGTGTAGGTATATGCTACTCAGGTGAGGGGGTCAAGGGCTGAGTGGTTTCCTCCTAATCAAAACCTTTGGACGTGAGAGAAAGAAATTGAGGTGTTAGGCAGTGAAAATGGAAGAAGCCCAGGGAGAGAGCAAAAGGGAGAGCCAGCTGAGCTCTTCACCTCTCCCCACCCTCAGGGGTGGAGGTACCCGTGCTGTACAGGGCCGGGCCTGGTAGCAGTGGGAAGCAAGCCTTGGGCATGTGGGCTGTAGTCACAGGGCCTGTTAGTGCCTGCTGCACACCCTGGCTTCTTCATGTTGTCTTTTCTCTAGCTGTAAAGGGTGAAAGTGGACACCTGGGGCCTGCAGACTGCCAGGCCTTTTAGAGACATTTTTATCATCTTGAGGGCCTGCAGTGAGTGTGAGGGAATCCAGGATGCTTCCCCCTTGGATCAGCCTCCCCAGAGCCAAATTTGCAGCAAGTGGAGAATCTTCCCATGGCTTTCGTGTAGCCTCACCACAGGCTATAGGGACAGGAATGAAGGGATCCAGAGTTGACAAGACTGACCCTCCCCTTGTCCTCATGGCTATGAGAAACCACAGGGTCAGCCTTTAGGTCACCCTCCTGCTACCCCCTCTGGGAAAATACCAGGAGAGGGTATTCAGCTGTTAGTGTCCCCAGGGATTGGGTGGAAACACTGTGTCTAGCTCTGGAGCTATGAGTGAAGGGCCGGGGCTTGGGGCCATAATTCATTATACCCCAGACTGTGCCTGCACAGATTACCTAAGAAGATGGCCTAGCCCTGTGTTGTGAGAGTATTTGATAGACTATTTACTGAGGGTATTGTGGAGATGGTAGCCCCTCTCTGGGCAGACAAGGCTAAGTCTGAGATCACGAGGTGCCCTCTGCCTATATCAGAACATGACTGGCTTTCCCCCTGTGGTTGGTGAATCAGCTGGGCCTCCAGCCACACATAGAACCCAGGACATAGTGAGGCGTTTGAGGCCTTGGGGAGGATTGGAATTGGCTTGGCCCCGAGTGGAAGCCACAAAATTGAAAAATGGTCCAACTTCCCATTCCTCCTCCACTCTGGCAGCTGTTCACGGACCTGCACTTGGGGTGGGGCTCACTGAGGTGCCTTGCCCAGCACAGCCATTACAGCAGCAATGCCACATGGTGGTTCCCCAAGGGCCATGCGCTGAGCCTGGCTCACCAGGCCCTGTATCTTGCTCACCTGCCTCTTGTCTTTTTTTTTTTTTTTTTAAAGGTATCACTGAGTGGTAGTTATTCACTCTGGTGAGAAGCCCTCCAATTGAGCTCATGGTTGAGTCATTATTTCTCAACTGTTTTTTTTTTCAACGTTTATTTATTTTTGGGACAGAGAGAGACAGAGCATGAACGGGGGAGGGGCAGAGAGAGAGGGAGACACAGAATCGGAAACAGGCTCCAGGCTCCGAGCCGTCAGCCCAGAGCCTGACGTGGGGCTCGAACTCACGGACCGCGAGATCGTGACCTGGCTGAAGTCGGATGCTTAACCGACTGCGCCACCCAGGCGCCCCTACCTGCCTCTTGTCTTTGTGTCTTGCTCTCACAGCTCTCCTGTTCAGGACGTCCCCAAGAAGATGCCCAATGACCCCAAGCAGGTAAGGTTTCCCTGAAGAAGTCAGGCAGTCACCATCCAACCCTTGCCAGTACTGAGTGTAAAGCGGGACTTCTGAAAGGGCAGGGTGTTGCCAGAGGCCTCTGACTCCTGGCCTGGGGCTAAGACACTATGGAGCCACCCTGGAAACTCTATTCATTATCCTATCTGCCTCCTGGTGAAGCATCAGAGATCCTGGTCCTGCTCCACCACCCCTACCCGCCCCCTTCTTTGCTGCCATCTCTCTCGTCAAGTCTGCCTTTGGGGACTCCCCCACCCCAGGAGTCCCAGCTCTCGCTGGGCGGCCAGCGCTGTATGGGAGAGCCAGATGAGGAGCTGGCTAGTGCCTTTCCTGTCTTCATCCGGAATGCTGTCCTAGGCCAGAAACAGCCCAAGAGGGCCAAATCAGAGCCCCGTCGCAGCACAGATGCCGTGAGTATGGCTTCCCACAAGTGGCAAATGCCAGCCCTCTGGGGGGGGAGGGGGACAGTGGGGGGCCAGCTTCCTAGCTTCTTAACCTGGCCCACTCACTTCTTCCTTCCGCCTTAGGTAAGGACCGGCTTCGATGGTCTTGGAGGTCGGACAAAATTCATCCAACCTGTATCCTTGTTCTGTGGCACTGGGCTGAGCTGAGCTACCCACACCTTCCCTCACCTGTACCCTCAGACCCTAGCCTGGCAGTGGCTGCAGCCTCAGGTGTGCAGAGCCTGACCTCGCTCAGTATAGCAGAGCTTCCCCCCTCCAAGTCTGAGCCTTTGCTGCCCTGCATTCAGTCTCTTCTTTAGGCCTCTTCCTTGACATCTTCTTCAGACTGACACAACTATGATCCGCCCACTGCCTGTTAAGCCCAAGCCCAAGGCTAAGCAGAGAGTCAAGACAAGGACAGTGCTCCCTCCCTCCCAGGCCAAACTGGACACCTTCTTGTGGTAGTGAGAATAGTGAGTCTGATCAGTGGCCAGATATACGCCTCCAACTTATAGGCCTGGACTGGCTCAGCAGGAGGTTTTGGGGGCACGGCCCCTCCTCCGGGACCAGCCCTGAGGGCAACGGTAGACGAAAAGATGGGGATGAGGGTGAGGCCCAGGAACTGTGCTTTTCCTGAACTTACCCTGCCCACCCCCACCATACTGGGTCTACCGTACTGGGCCTACATGTGGTTGCCGATGTGAGACCAGCAGGACCTGCTGTCTGTTAAAGGCTCTTGTGTATAGCCAGATGTAGCCGGGCTGCTTCTGGTTCTCCAGGTCTTTTGTTGACTGTATGGACCAAAGTGCTCGAGGGTTCTCAGGCAATTTCAGCCTGCCCATGCTTCTGCCAGCTTCTGACTTGCTGCTAGGCATGGCCGGAGCCAAGCAGGGTGGGGAACGAGGGGATGGTGGTGGGAGAGGATGGGGGGAAGATTTCTATGTAAAATAAAAAAGATAGAATACTTTCTTCCTGGCTCTGGGAGTGTAAATTTGCACCAACACTTTAGAAAAACATTTCGCGTAAGTTTCTAAAGTGGGACCTTCACCTCGGCTCACACTGAGAAATCCTATCCTTAGGCATGTGTCCCCTCATGGGACACAGGGAGACTCCAGCAGGAATGCTATCACTGCAGTTTTGTTCACAGCCTCTAGCCTAGGCACAGCCCAAATGCCATAGGCAGGAAAGCAAATGGGTAAACGGGTATAGCCATACAGGGGGCTCACAGCAAGCAAGACAAATAATCAGCGACCTTTGGGTCTTAACTTCAAGAGCACTTTCTCCTAGAAGACTTCCTTTCTTGACCTCTAGCTTGGGTGAGGCCTCCTAAACTTCCCTCTCTGACTACTGCATGGGAGTTCATCTGCCTCTGCAGGGCCCATCATGGGCCTGGCACAGAGAATGAGGGTGAGTGCCCTCATGCTTCAGGCTGAGCATGCCCAGCTGCCCCCAGTACATCTGAAGGAGTGAGCCTCACAGGGAGGAAGTAATGCTCTTGGTTACGGGATCTGGACCCCTTTGCTGCTGCCTTGAACCAAGGAGGTTTGGTGAGGGGAAGTGCAGCACCAAGTTAAGGGTGCAGCCAGCGGCTGACCAATAGTGCTCCTTATCAGCTGAGTGATCTTAGGCAAATTACCCAGCCTTTCTGTGTCCAACTTCTTTAAAGTAGGGACAATAGCACTAAACTCCCAGTTGTGGGAACCTAATGAGTCAGCGTTACAGGTTAGGAACTTATGACCCCTGAGGGAAATAAGTCAGACACAAAAGACAAATATTGTATGATTCCACTCAAATGAGGTATCTAGAATATACAAATTCGTAGAGACCGAAGTAGAATATAATAGAAGTTGCCAGGGGCTAGAGTGAGGAGAAAATGGTAACCATTAAGCAACTATTTCAGAACTCTGGTACCCGATCAGACAACAAGGAAAGTACTTGATGAAGGAAGAGTGGGGCTTGAACCAGCCACCATCCCCCATTCCTCAGGGTTATGGGGATAGCAGCTCCCCAAAAGCAGCTGACTGATTTCAAGGCAGGCAGTGGATCTGATGCTGTCTCCAGGTAGTTTCAGAATTGAGTTGAATTGTCAGACTCCCAGTTAATGTTGGAGAACTGCTTGGTGGTGTGGAATAAATGCACACATTGGAATTGGTGTCAGAATCCTAAAAAACATAGAGAAAACCAAGAGCTGCTTCTCTGAAAAGGCCAACAACATTGGCAAACTTTTAAATAAATTGACTAAGAGAAAAAAGACAAATTATTAAAATCAGAAATGAAAATGGGGACGTTGTTACCAATTTTACAGAAATAGAAAGGATTGTGAACAATTGTACACCAACAAATTGGATAGCCTAATTAAAATGTACAAATTTCTAGAAACACAGAAACCAACAACACTGACTGACTCAAAGAAGAGAAAGAAAACATGAATAGACCTACAACTAGTAAGGGGATTGAATCAGTATTCAAAAAACTCCCAGGGTGCCTGGTTGGCTCAGTTGGTTGAGTGTTGAGCTCCTGATTTCGGCTCAGGTCATGATCCCAGGGTTGTAGGATGGAGCCCCACATAAGGCTCTGCACTGAGCATGGAGCTTGCTTAAGATTCTCTTCCGGGGTGCCTGGGTGGCTTAGTCGGTTAAGTGTCTGACCGGCTCAGGTCATGATCTCATGGTCTGTGAGTTCGAGCCCCACATCAGGCTCTGTGCTGACAGCTCGGAGCCTGGAGCCTGCTTCAGATTCTGTGTCTCCCTCTCTCTCTGACCCTCCCCCGTTCACTCTCTGTCTCTCTCTGTCTCAAAAATAAACATTAAAAAAAATGTTTAAAAAAGATTCTCTCCCTCTGCCCTTCTTCCACTCACACCTTCTCTCTCTCTCTCTCTCTCTCTCTCTCAAAATAAATAAGTCTTAAAAGAAAGAAAAGCGCAGGACCACATAGCTTCACTGGTGTTTCTACAAAACATTAAAAAAAAGACTGGGATGCCTGGGTGGCTCAGTGGGTTAAGTGTCCCAAATTGTGATTTCAGCTCAGGTCGTGATATAACAATTTGTGAGATAGAGCCCAGCTCCCAGCGTGGAGCCTGCACACACACACAACAAACAAACATTTAAAAAAAAATAAAACTTAAAGACTCACACCAAAAGACACTATCTGCATAGTAAAAAGGCAACCACAGAAGGGAGAAAGTATTTTCAAGCCATATATCTGATGAGGGATAATATCCAGAATACGTAGAGAACTTCTAAAACTCAACAACAAAAATCCAATTCAAAAATAGACAAAAGACTTGAACAGACATTTCTCCAAAGAAGATATCTGAGTGGCCAATAAGCCCATTAAAAGGTGCTCAATATCAGGGCGCTTGGGTGGCTCAGTCAGTTAAGCATCCAACTCTTGATATCAGCCCAGGTCATGATCTCTCAGTTTGTGGGATCAAGCCCCACATTGGGCTCTGTGCTGTCAGCACAGAGCCTGCTTGGGCTTCTCTCTCTCCCTTTCTCTCTTCCTCTCCTCCCCCTCCCCCAAAATAAGTAAACTGTAAAAAAAGGTTGTTTTTTTTTAATTAAAGATGCTCAATACCATAAATCATTGGGGAAGTGCAAATCAAAACTACCATGAGATACCACCTCGCACCCACTGGGATGGCTACTATCTAAAAAACAAAACAAGGGCTAGGGAGGATTTGGACAAATAGGAACCCTTGTGTACTGTTGGTGGGAATGTAAAATGGTACATCCACTGTGTAAAACAATATGGTGGCTCCTCAAAAAATTAAAAATAGAATTACCATATGATCCAGCAATTCCACTTCTGTGTATATATCCAAAAGAAATGGAAGCAGGATCTCAAAGAGATATTTGTACACACCCATGTTCATAACACCAATATTCACAATAGCCCAAAAATGGAAGCCACCCAATAGCCATCCATTAATGAATGGATAAGCGAAATGTATATACATGTAAGGACTGTTATGTGGCCTTAAAAAGGAAGGAAATTCTGTAATATGTTACAATATGGATGGACCTTGGAGATAGTTGCTAAGTGAAATAAACCAGTCACAAAAAGACACTCTAGCCCTAATTTCTATACCTAGTACATATGACACACTCAGTAAATGTTTACTGAGTGAAAAGAAAATTGCATACTACTTCATATTCATTATGATGGGTATGTTTTATTTTTTTTTAAGTTTACTTATTTTGAGAGAGAGAGAGGAAGAGGAAGAGGAAGAGAGAGAATCCCAAGCAGGCTCTGCACTGCCAGTAGTGCTTGAATCCATGAGTAGTGAGATCATGACCTGAGTTGAAGTCGGACACTTAACCAACTAAGCCACCCAGGCAGTCCAGGTATAAGGTTTTTTTTTAAACGAAAAACCAGCGTTGAGTACAATGTGGAGAAATAGGAATTTTGTACGCTGCTGGTGGAAAACAGCTGTTGGTCTCTCAAAAAAAGTAAGCATTACTGTACAACCCAGCAATTCTACTCCTAGGTATTTCCCCAAAGAATTGAAAACAAATACTCAAATACATTTTCAAGAATGATCATAGCAGCCTATTCATAATATCCTAAAGGTGGAAACAACTCAAATGTCCATCAACAGGTGACTGGATAAACGATTCATGATATATGCATGTGATGGAATATTATTCAGCCATAAAAAAGGAATGTAGTACCGGAGCGCCTGGGTGGCTCAGTTGGTTGAGCATCTGACTCTTGGTTTATGGCTCAGGTCATGATCTCACAGTTTGTGGGTTCAGCACCTGTGTTGGGCTCTGTGCTGACAATGTGGAGCCTGTTTGGGATTCTCTCTCTCTCTCTCTCTCTCTCTCTCTCTCTGCCCTTCCCTGACTCACTCTCTCTGTCTCTCTCTCAAAAATAAATAAATTAAAAAAAAAAAAAAAAAGGAATGAAGTACCAATACATGCTACAGTCTGGATGAACCTCAAAAATACACTAAGTGAAAGCAGATATCAAAGGTCACATTTTGTATGATTCCTTTCACAGAAATATCCAGAATATGCAAATCCCTAGAGACAGAAAGAATCTAAGTGTTTGCCAGGGGATTGGGGTAGGGGATAAGTAGTGATTATTTAATGTGGTGGGGGTGTTCTTCAGTGGGTTGTGAAAAAGTTTTGCAGGGTGCCTGGGTGGCTCAGTCGGTTAAGCGTCTGACTTCGGCTCAGATGGTGATCTCACGGTTTGTGAGTTCGAGCCCTGCGTCCAGCTCTGTGCTGACAGCTCAGAGCCTGAAGCCTGCTTAGGATTCTGTGTCCCTCTCTCTCTGTTCCTCCCCTGCTCTGACTCTGTCTCTCTCAAAAATAAATAAAGATTTTAAAAAGAATTTTTTTAATAAAAAGTTTTGAAACTAGAGAGAGGTGGTGGCTGTACAACATTGTGAGTACACTAAATGCCACTTTACAATGGTTATTTTAACATTATATGAATGTTACCTCAGTTTAAAAAATGAACTTATGGGGCGCCTGGGTGGGTCAGTTGGTTGAGCGTCCTACTTCGGCTCAGGTCATGATCTCATGGTTTATGAATTTGAGCCCTGCATCAGGCTCTGTGCTGACAGCTCGGAGCCCACTTTGGATCCTCTGTCCCCCTCTCTCTCTTCACCTTCCCCTCTCACACTCTCTCTCTTTCTCAAAAATAAATAAACATTAAAAAAAAAAAAAAAAAGAACTTATGACCACATCTGGTTTAGCTACTGTGCAGTTTTGTGGGGAACTGTGGTCTGTCGTCTGGAGAACTGGCCCCTGGTTCCTAAAGAAGGCAGAAGGACACATCGTGGGTGAGGGGTACACAGGACCTCTACGTTTTTTGCAACTTCCTTGGAGTCTATAATTATTTCAAAATAAAAATTCAAATGAAAAGTAAGGACACATGTGATCATGGCTGCCACTCTTAGGTCTGGCACTCAGAGACTGACCACCCTCTTTGAGTCCTAAGACTCATCCCTGACTGGTCACCTAGGACTGCAATCTGTCCTAGGCTGGCAGCTGTGGGCAAGGGGGAATCCTTATCCTCTGAGGAGTTGGTCCAGGGCCAAGCAGGTGGGTATTCCCAAAGATGCCAGGCTCCACCTGGGTCTGTGGTTTGGGCCCCGGGAGCAGGACAATGTAATTTCATAAGCTCCCACAGCCTCTGGGATGGGACTGGCTCTACCCTGTGTGGTGGACAAGGTGAGTCCTCAGGACACGGGGGTTCCTGCCAGCACTCTGGGCAGGAAGCCCATTCAGGCAGCCACACTGGGGGGGATGGGGCCTGAGGTTTGGGACATCTAGAGAGCCACAGGAGACCATCGCCTCCAGCCCACATGGATCCCTCCCGTGGCTTCCTTCCTCAAGAAAGATACCTGCTCTCACAGAGGCCAAATAAACCCAGGAGTTCTGTCCCACTTTGCCTGTGACTTACAGCTGCCAGAACCGTTCAGGATGGTCTGGAGGCAGGACTAGCAGGACTAAGCCGGCTCAGTCTAGTTTTACTTTCACTTTCATTTCCCCTGAAATGACGGAGGAGCCAGGAAGAAAGCTGTGACTGGTATCGTCCTTCAGTCCCGTAGACAAAGTGCCTGTGTGCACTAGCCACAGTGAGGCACTGGCCTCTGCTAGCACAGCCTCCCATGCAGCGACCGCGTCTATAAGCGCTGCAGCCTGTTGTCCAGCCGCAGGATGGCTGCCCCGGAGACCTCCAAGTTGCTGGATAAGGAGCGATACTCACGGCAGCTGTGAGGCCCGAGGCGGGGAAGGGAATGGGGTGGCTTTCTGACTTCTGGTCGCCGATCGCCTACCTTCTTTTTCCCCATCCGCAGGTATGTGCTGGACTTGCCGGCCATGCAGAAGATTCAGGGAGCGAAGGTCCTGCTGTCAGGCCTTCAGGGCCTGGGGGCTGAGGTGGCCAAAAACCTGGTCCTGATGGGTGTGGGCAGCCTCACTCTGCATGATCCCCACCCTACCTGTTGGTCTGACCTGGCTGCCCAGGTGAGGGTCAGCTGGGGTGGTGGGGTGGGTGGCTATGCTTCCCAGACCAAGGACCCGAGAGAAATCTCCGTGCTCAAGCCAGACTACTGTGTCCCTCTCTAGTTTTTCCTCTCAGAGCAGGACTTGGAAAGAAGCAGGGCTGAGGCATCTCAAGAACTTGTGGCTAAGCTTAACAGAGCTGTCCAGGTATGCATCCACACAGGTGACATCACTGAGGAGCTGCTGCTGGACTTCCAGGTACCCTCCCTGCCCCCCTCTCCGTATGAGCCCAGTCCCTTCCTCTAGCCCTGAGCTGAGCAGCGGTTCTGGCCCTGCTGATCACGGGGTCCATCCAGGTAGTGGTGCTGACCACCTCGAAGCTGGAGGAGCAGCTGAAGTTGGGCACTTTATGCCACAAGCTCGGAGTCTGCTTTCTGGTGGCCGATACCCGGGGCCTTGTGGGGTGAGCAAGGCTCCCTGCCTGGCCTACCACATCACAGGCAGCAACTGGTCCCAGTGCTATTCCTAGCTCCAGGCTTGCTCTAGTGCCCCTCCACCCAGCCCCAGGCCTGTCCCAGCATCCCCTTCTGGTTCTGGTCCCCAGTCCCACCCCTCTGCTTCTTCCACCCCAGCCTCCAGACCCGCTCAGTAAGTCCCTCAAACTCTAGCTTCCAAGCCTCTCCCAGTATCCCTTCCCAGTGCTGGCTCTCTGAGCTTGCCCTAGTGTCTCCCACGCTTCACCACAAGCATGGCGATTAACCACTGAGCCGTCTCAGTGACCCCTGCCACCACACCACAGGCAGTTGTTCTGTGACTTTGGTGAGGACTTCACTGTGCAGGATCCTACAGAGGCAGAACCCCTGACAGCTGCTATCCAGCACATCTCCCAGGTGGGTGTTGAAGTGTGGGGTACTCACCTGCTGACCCAGGAGGGCACCCCTGAACCAAGCCTCCTCTTCTCCAGGGCTCCCCTGGAATTCTTACTCTGAAAAAAGAGGCCCACAACTTCTGCGATGGGGATTTGGTGACTTTCTCGGGCATTAAGGGCATGGTGGAGCTCAATGGCTGTGATCCCCGGCCTATCCATGTGAACGGTAAGCCAACCCTCTCCACTTCCAGGCCCAGCACCCAAGCCCCAACTGGGGGCACACACAGCCTGGCTCTGGTCCTTGGGGGTAGGTTCTCTTCCACCTTCCTCAGCATGGAGCAAGGTCAAGGACACAGATGCAAGACAGGATAGAGTATAAAGAACTACTCCGGTTCAGAGATCATACTGACGAGGCTGGATCTCCCCTAGGGGACAGAACCTTGGAGATTGGGGACACAGCAAATTTCTCCTGTTACTTGAGTGGTGGGACTGTCACTGAGGTCAAGAGGCCCAAGACTGTGAGCCATGTGAGTGCAAGTGCATCTGAAGTAGGGGAGCTTCAAGGGGCCCACAGTCTTCTGAACCTGACCCTGAGCTAAGTACCTGCTACAGAAGCCCCTGGATGTAGCTCTGCTCCAGCCCCGTGTGGTGGCCCAGAGTTCCCAGGAAGCTCGCCGCGCCCGCTGCCTACATCAGGCCTTCCGTGCCCTGCACCAGTTCCAGCACCTCAATGGCCGCCTGCCCCGGCCCTGGGATCCTGTGAGTGGCCCCTCTGCTCTTCCTTGAGCCTCTGTCTTATTGGGGTCTCACCTGCCAGGAGGCAACAATGATTATCTCACAGGCCCAAGTTATAATCCCAGAGGCATTTTCCCACTTACATATAGGAAATGATAACACTGTCTCTAGGCCAGAGAGAGGGTCCCTGAAAGTACCAGGCACAAAGGCTGGGGACCCCGCCACCTCCTAACCATTCAGTTCTAAGGTGAAATCTCTACCCGTGTTGGTGAAGCCCTCAAGGGCATTGTCTAGGCGTTCTCTGGTGGGGCTGCACAGTCTGGCAACTGGTTTGGGCCTTCACACTTAGGCTCTGCTTCCACTTCTCTGGAAATGGGGGGTGGCTGCATAAAGGGTTTGAGCAGGGAATGGAGCTCAGGCCAGGGCTGCCGTACCCACAGAGTTCTACCCCACAGGTTGATGCAGAGATGGTGGTGGGCCTGGCCCAGTCCCTGGAACCACTGAAGGGGACAGAAGGAGAGCCGCTGGAAGAGCCTCTGGATGAGGCTCTCGTGCAGACAGTCGCCCTGAGTAGTGCTGGTGGCTTGAGCCCCATGGCAGCCATGTTGGGTGCGGTGGCCGCCCAGGAAGTGCTGAAAGTGAGCACAGGCACAGGCAGGGTGGGACTGGGAAGGGTGTGGAGGTAAGTGTGGGTGCCAGAGAGTGCCCAGTACCAGACAGTGGCCTTGGAGGCTTCGCCAATCTGGTGAAGCCCAGCCAGGATCCTAGCAGCTCTGGAGCTGGCAGGAGTCCCTACACTAAAATGCTGGCCTCTAGGCAATCTCCGGGAAGTTCATGCCCCTGGACCAGTGGCTTTACTTTGATGCCCTCGATTGCCTTCCAGAAGACGGGGAGCCCCATCCCAAACCAGAGGACTGTGCTCCGGTAAGAACCTGGGGTAGGGGTGCAAGCTTTCTCCAAATTCAGAACTAGGGAAGGAACAGGAAGAACGATCCAGAGATCCTGACCTGGAAAAGTTAGCGTAAGACAGAGACACAGCACAGGCCAGTGGCCATCACTGACCCCTGTCTGTGTCTTCTAGAGACATTGTCGCTATGATGGGCAAATTGCAGTGTTTGGGGCTGGTTTTCAGGAGAAGCTGAGCCGCCAGCACTACCTCCTGGTGAGCTTTGTGGTCCAGTTGGGAGATGTCTGTGGGAGGGCCAGGCCAGGCCCTCTGGCTAAGGCTGCTCCTGCTGGCAGGTGGGTGCTGGAGCTATCGGTTGTGAGTTGCTCAAAGGTTTTGCCCTAGTGGGCCTCGGGGCTGGCGCCAGCGGGGGAGTGACTGTTGCCGACATGGACCACATAGAGCGCTCCAATCTCAGCCGTCAGTTCCTCTTCAGGACCCAGGACATTGGTGTGAGTGCCGGCCCCTACCCACACCTAGCATCCTGGACGATCCTCCCACAGTGCCCCCCAACACCCCCAGCATCTTCCTGCTCTCTTTTCAGAGGCCTAAGGCAGAGGTAGCTGCAGAGGCTGCTCGCCGCCTGAACTCAGACTTGCAGGTGACCCCACTCATCTACCCACTGGATCCCACTACAGAGCACATCTATGGGAACAACTTCTTCTCCCGTGTGGACGGTGTGGCTGCTGCCCTGGACAGTTTCCAGGCCCGTAAGCACTCGCCCTTGAAACTCAGCCCCTTGGTCAAGGCAGTGCCAGCCCCACTCCTGACCCTCTGCCCCTCTTGCTAGGGCGCTATGTGGCTGCTCGCTGCACCCACTATCTGAAGCCACTGCTGGAGGCGGGGACACATGGTACCTTGGGACATGCTTCAGTGTTCATGCCGTGTGTGACTGAGACCTACAGAGCCCCTGCCTCAGCTATCGCTTCTGAGAATGCTACCTACCCTGTCTGCACCCTGCGGCACTTCCCCAACACAGTCGAGCACACCGTGCAGGTAGGACGCACCCCAGAAAGGCCTAGCCCACCCAGCTCAGTCCTCAGCTGTAGACTGATTCCCCGTGTGACACCTCATGGTTCCTCTCTCCCCCACAGTGGGCCCGGGATGAGTTTGAGGGGCTCTTCCGTCTGTCTGCTGAGACCATCAACCGCCACCAACAGTAAGGCCACCAAGAGGGGTGGACGGGAGGGGCGCCTGGGTGGCTCAGTCGGTTAAGCATCCGACTCTTGGTTTTGCTCAGGTCATGATCTCATGGATCTTGAGTTGGGGCCCCTTGTTGGGCTCTGTGCTGACAGCATAGAACCCACTTGGTATCCTCTCTCTGCCTCTCTCTCTGCCCCTCCCGTGTACTCTCTCTCTCTCTCTCAAAATAAATAACTTAAAAAAATAAAAAAATAAAAAAAGAGGGGTGGACGGGAGCCCTCTAGCACCAGAGGGCTACCCCTAGCTAGCCCCTAGCACCAGAATCTTCAGGGCTTTAGCCTCGTAACCCTTCCTCTGTCCGCAGGGCACCCACTTCTCTGGCAGAACCAGATGGGCTAAAGGTGCTGACCCTGCTGCAGGAGGTGCTGGGTGTCCTAAGAGAGCGTCCACAGACCTGGCAAGACTGTGTGGTGTGGGCTCTTGGCCACTGGCAACTATGCTTCCATGACGGCATCATGCAGCTCCTCAATCGTTTCCCACCTGATAAAGTGGGTAGCTAGGGATTGGGAGGCTGAGGGCTCAGGGGAACCAGACCGAGCCCAGCAGCCTCCATTTCCTTAGGTGCTTGAGGATGGAACTCTTTTCTGGTCAGGTTCCAAACAGTGTCCGCAGCCCTTGCAGTTTGATGCCAGCCAAGTAAGTGGGGTCCCTTAGGAACCCCAAGATGGGGATGTGACCCCTCAGAGCAGAAGTGGGCCCCTGTTCTTCAGAGATAAGCAGATGCTGAGGGAGATTGCTGTGTTTGTGCGCATGTGGGTGTCCACGTGTGACACAGAGGCAGACACTCAGATCCACAAATGGGTGGTGACCCCTACTCCATGTACCTGTACATGCTCGCTCTACCCATGCGTCTTCCCATGCTCTTGCTCTGACTGCAGGACACACACCTCCTCTATGTGCTGGCGGCTGCTAACTTGTATGCCCAGATGCATGGACTGCCTGGCTCACGGGACCAGACTGCACTCAGGGAACTACTGAAGTTGCTGCCACTGCCTGTCCCCCAGAACCTGGTCCCCATCTTTCCTAACGACCTGGAGCTAGCTCGGGCTTCTGCTGAGTTTGGTGAGGCTCCTGACCTCTAGCCCCCTATGCTGCCATCCAAAGGCATGCCCTGTCCTCAGCTTATGCTGAAGAAGGAAGATGGGGCCTGGGGACCCTGCAGCCAAATCACTATCTCTCAGGCCCTCTGATTTTGCTTCTCTCAAGGCTTGGGCTCATCCTCTAGCCCCTCAGTAGGCACTCTCCCTGCTACCCATACCCCTGCACCTCTATTCCCATGGCAGATTCTCAGCAACCCCCCCCCCCCACAAACCTAGTTATGTTCCCCAGGTGAGGACGGAGATAATTGGTACACGCATGCAGGCACACACACACACAAGTAGGGCTGGGGCTGCTTGAGAGGAGACTGCACTATCATTCAGGGGGTCTCCCTGAAAGTGGCAAGTTTAGTCTTAGGAGAGACCAAGAATAGGCACCAGGCTCCAGGGAGAACACAGAAGGTAGGGGCTAAGAGCTTCTAACCCCTTCCTCTGACAGGCCCTGAGCAATTGAAGAAACTGCACAAAGTCCTGGAAGTCTGGAGTGGGAGCCCTCCCCTCGAGCCCCTGAAGTTTGAGAAGGTGGGAGTCCAAGTAGGGGTGAAGGGACAAGTTGGAGAAGATTGTTGGGGAAGTTCAAGAGCTAGGAAAGTAGCTTTGAAGTCCCTTGGCCTGAATCCTCCTCCCAGCAGGACCCCAAAAGCAGATCACCTTCCCTGAGCCTCAGCTTCCTTACCTGATAAGTGGGGAGATGTAAGCATCCATCCCACAGGATTATGGGAAGACCTGTACAGTGACACGTGGTCAGCCATGGCTAGGGACTCTGGGGCAGTGTTAACATGACTGTGACTTGGGCCTCACAGGACAATGATAGCAACTTCCATGTGGACTTTGTGGCAGCGGCAGCAAGCCTGCGAGCTCAGAACTATGGGATCCCCCCTGCCAACCACGCCCAGGTAACCCTGCCCTTTGGGGCCCAGGCCTAGAGGTGGAGGTCAAACCCTAGCCCTACACCTTGGGTCCAGACCAAATCTCTTGTCCTTGGCAGAGCAAGCGAATTGTGGGCCAGATTATTCCAGCCATTGTCACCACTACAGCAGCTGTGGCTGGCTTGGTGGGCCTGGAGCTGTATAAGGTGGTGAATGGGCCACGGCCCCTCAGTGCTTTTCGCCACAGCCACCTGCATCTGGCTGAAAACCGCTTTAGCCGCTGGGTGCCTTGCGCCCCAGCCATCCAGAAGGTGAGCCCTTGACACCCCCCCCCCCCCACGCTCACACATACACACACACACACACACACACACACACACACACACGAGGCCTGGGTTCTCCTTGCACCTACCAAAACAGGCTCTACTCTGGCTTTGGGTTTGTACCAGAACCCAGACTCTGGGGGAGTCCTTAAGACTCCCTCCAGCCCCCTTCCTGCTGTGAAGCCAGACTGGGACCTGTCAGACACAGGAAGCAGCCGTCAGCCACCCCCACCCCCATCCCTCCACAGCCTGGGTCTGGGGGAGCTGCAGCTTTAACTCATTAGTGGAGCCAGATATCCCTCACAGCCTCCACCAGCCCTAAGGGGGAGGTGGTAGGGAGGGAGGACTAGAGCCCTAGCCCCAAACAGAGCCTAACTTCAGCCTGCATGGCATGGGGATCCTGGCCCACACTCTCCAAGCTGAGTTAAAGGCCACTGAGCTCACCAGTTGCGCGGGGGGGGGGGTGGGGGTGGGTGGGGGGGGGAGGGTTGTGTGCGTCTAAGTGCACAGGGGTCTGGGCATCCCTGGCCCTGAGGTTTGTGGCCATGGAGGGAGGATGCTGGCACATCTGTGTGCCAGATGGGAGTACAGGACTCTTCTTCAATGTGGGCTTACATGGGTGTGCATGTGAGTACACATGCAGGCATTCCCAGGCTTGTGTCCATGTGTGTTCCTTCGAGTGCAGGGCTGTGGATGCCCCTGGCTGTGTGCCCAGGCTAGGCAGTAGTTAGTTGGCATTTTCTTGGGGCACAGGAGAGGGGGTGGAGAGAATACCCTCACCAAGGGAGAGGGGAGAGGTCATGGGCCAGCACTGGGCTTTTGCTGGGGTCCCTCAGGGCACAGTACACAGAGCCCCTTTGTGAAGGGCTTCTAGCACATAAGCTGCCTTTGTCTGCGGTAGAGGGGGAGGGAGCAAGGGAGGATCCCCCCCAACTCACCTCTGGCCTCATCTCAGCTTGACCCCACTGTGCTTTCTGGAGGCAGGGGTCTGTCCTGGCTGCCTTGCCACCCTCAGCTCCAGTCACCAGAATCCCAAGATTTTTGAAATGGGGAAGGAAAGGGGACAGGAAGAGGAGGCCCTTGCAGACTGTGTCCCTGCTGGGGTCTCAGCCAGTGGGGCCCTAGTGGTCATTGTGCCCCTTGATACTCTGTGCCCACATAGCCCAAGGCCCTGGCAATACAGGATGAGGGGGCAGGATGTACCCCCCAGCTTCCAGCCTTGCATTTGAGGATCAAGCTGCTTTATCGGAGACTGCAGCGGCCCTGCTCCTGTTTCCTCAGGAAGCAACGCCCCCCCTACACACACACACACACACACACACACATACAACCAGCCTGTGTGATGGATTGCCTGTTTCCCTGTGCGGGGGCCCCATAGCCCCATTTCCTGTGCTGGCCCCAGCATAGGCGGGGAGGGTACTGAGACTCTGGGCCCAGATCCCACCTTCCAACCCCCCCCCCCCCCCCCCCCCCGCCCCGGGGCTTCTGCTTCCTGCCTCTAGTCCAGCTCCTCCCCTAGGAAAGGGGCCATCAGCTGCTGGTAATGGGTAGGGGGAGGGTGTGTGTGAGAAGCTTCTCATTCCTCCCCCCACCACCCCCAGTGCCATCACCTGACATGGACCTGGACCTGTTGGGACCGCCTGAAGGTGCCTGCTGGGCAGCCAGAAAGGACCCTGAAGTCGTTGCTGGCCCATCTCCAGGTGAGCCCCATTCCTCCTCCTCGCCTTCAGTCTTGGCCCAGCCTGGTCTAGCTGGCACTTGACCTGACTCTCTCTAGGAACGGTATGGGCTGAGGGTGAAGATGCTGCTGCACGGCAAGGCCCTACTCTACTCAGCAGGATGGTCACCTGAAAAGCAGGCCCAGCACCTGGCCCTTCGGTGAGCCCGCACCTGGCTTTAGCCAGGACTTGTTCTGTCCCTGGAGGTTGGAGGTGGGAGACATGATGAAGTCTTTCCTCCTCCCAACCCCATTTGGGCCTCTCACACCCTCCTGAAGCTTTCTTTTGCCAAATGGAGCCAGCAAATGGGCTGGGGGTGGGGTGAGGGCTGAAAGCCTGAGGAGGGGCCTCCAAGCTGCCTGCTTGGCCGGCCCCATTAGCTCCTCCACACCCCCCATTAGCTCCTCCACACCCTGTTAAGCCCCCCTTTCACGGCCCACTCCCAGGGGACTCACAGCTTCCTGCCTCCTGCCCGCCCTGCCTGCTGCTCCTAAAATAGTTTCAGATGTTTCCTGTCTTAAGCTGCTCCTGCCCCTGGCTTGGGCTCCTTATGGCCCATCAGCACCCCCTGGTCCATGTCAGGTCACTCTGCCTACCACTGCTCACCTACCCAATCTCTCCCAACCTCTTTCCCCCACCCCACACTACCAGGGTGACCAAACTGGTGCAGCAGGTGACAAGCCGGATGCTTGAGCCTGGGCAGCGGATGCTGGTGCTGGAGCTCAGCTGTGAGGGTGAGGAGGAGGACACTACCTTCCCACCCTTGCACTACGAGCTGTGACAAGGCAGCAGCCCTATCACCTGGCTCTATAGAGCCCTGCATCCTGAGCCCACAGTAGGCACTCAATAAATGCTTGTTGAAGGAGGGTGTAAGTGGAGAGGATGGATGGCAAAACATGGGGCAGTAATGCACAGGGTGGGTGATGTGGGCATGACAGGGACCCCTGCAGGGAAGGAAAAGGCTCTTTAGCTTCACCTGCCTGGGTTGCACCTCAAAGGGCTGGGGCCACCTCCTAGAGCCTCAGGGGTATGGAACCAGGATAGACCAGAGAAAGGCCTTTATTGTCCCAGGCTGGAGGGCAGGGTCAGAGGTAGCTGACATCATTGCAGATGATGGGTTGACGGCTTCGGCAGCTCATGAGGGCTGCAAATCGTGAGACATCTGCAGGCAGTTCAGGTTCCGGGCGAGGTGGGCATGACAGTCGCTTTCCTGCCATAGCAGCCCTGCGTGCCCTGGCCAGCTGGCGCCGCAGCTGCTCAGAGAGCCCAAGCAGGAACTGAGGGGGCCGAGCACGGGCACGGGGACCACCACTATCATCCCCCTCACCTGCTGCCTCTGGTAGCTCCATCCAGTTGTGCACCAAGTCAGCAAAGCAGTTGTCGCCCAGCACTAGGGGCTGGCGACTGCGACCTCTGTTCAGCAGGGCTGCAGTCCAGTCTTCAGCTTCCAAGCCCCGCCAGTGCTCCAGGCAAGCGTCTGGTGTAGACTTGGGCCGTGGTCGACGGGCAGGTGGTGCACCGGCCACAGGGGCCCTGCTAGGCAGGGGAATGCCACTGGCCGAGAGGCGCTGTCTATGGGGGGGCCATGCTGGGGGTGTTGGGTGCTGGAGTACAGGCAGCTCATCCTCTCTCCATGTGCTGCCCGACACCTCAGAGAAGCCAGAGTCCCAGTCCAGGACATGCTCCCTTGGGCTCCCCAAGGCAATACCCTTGTCTCCTGTCACCATACCTTCTTCCTCTTCCACACAGCCGACTGAGTCCTCTTCCAAGGCATCTGAGGCCCTGAGTCCATGGCTAAGCCAAACACCTGGGCCAGGTTTGGGGGATGGTGGAAGGGGGCCAGACATGGGGGGTGAGCCAGTGTCCCGGCCACACAGCTGTGGAAGAAGAGAGGGCCCAAGTTGGAAGGGTAGTGCTTGTCACCCCTGCCTACCTAGCCAAACTAGTCCCAAAGCAGAAGGCCCAGGAGGACTGGATAGGCCTGCAGGCCTGGGCAGCAAGGCCTCTAGTGGGCACAGGGCAGGCATGGGGGCGCTGGCACACGTAGCTCGTGTGACTCGCGTCAGCCGACCTGGTGGCAGTCCGGCAGGCTGCAGCACGCAGAGCTGGGCAAGTCGGTACCCGCCACCAGGGAGGGAGGCAGGGTTGTGGGCCCGCCTGCATCGGGAAGTAAGTCCTGTTCAGGGCTGGGGGTGGGGGAGCATCCCCTGTTTCCTGAGGGATTCAGCTCCCCAAAGCTCACAGCGTCTTTCAGAGAAAGAGCACTTGCCAGGTGGGGAGTAGAAGAAGTACGGGTCAGCCTGGGGTAGAAGGCATCCATAGCAGCTCTAGCACCTCTTTAGTCCCTCGCAGCCCCCTGCTCAGCCCCAAAATAAATTTCTCCCCGCCACCTCCCTCCGCTGCCCCAGCAGCTTGGCCAGCTGGGCGGCTGTTACTTGATGCCCAGGGCAGCCCCCAACAGTCCGAAACCCGATGCGGGCCATCTGGGCCATCTGCGCCTCCCCGCCCCCATCCCGCCTTGGATGGGCACTCGGGACGGCCCCCTACCCGTGTGTCGTTCGGGCCGGACGGCAGCTGGGCACCCCACACGCGTCCTCACAAGCCACACCCGCTCCCAAGTCTCACCAGTTCCCAGCGGAGCTGGCTCAGGAAGCTGTCAAGCCGAGCGCTATGCATGCCCGTGCCGGAGCCCCCGCCAGGCCTGCCAGTTCCTCTTCGAACTCCAGCGGGACCGGCGCGGAACGGGCCCAGCGGGCCGGCCAGCGGCACCCTGGCCCTCTGACTGGCGCCGCGGCTCCTCGCTCTCCGTAGCTCCCGCCGCCGCCACCGCCCCAACATCTGGCAGCCGCGCCCCGCCCCTGGTGCCGCAGCCAATGGGGCCGGGGAGGGACTGAAGTGGTCCCGCCCCTCGGGCACTGACGGGTGGATGTGCCTGACGCCCACTCCCCACTCCCCGCGAGCTCTGGGGGCGAGGGGCTGGGTTGTGTCTCGAAGCCGGGCGGGTCTGGCCTGGGACTTCCCCGACCACCCTGGGCGGTTCAGCTCACTCCAGGTTCGCTGCTTCACCTAGGACAAGTCACTTCCCCGCAGTAGCCTCAGCTTCCCCGTTTTTCCCGGGGTAGAACTGCAGTCCCTCCCGCAGGGGGCCTCAAGAGCTCGCGGATCCGGTGGCTACGCCCACGTGAGGACAGAGCGCCCCCAGCCGTCGATCTAGCAGTGTTGTGGCCCATTCCGGGCGCGACCTACTGTATTCGGTCCTGAAACCGGCCTCGACAGACCCTGGAAGTGATGGGAGGGTCCGGCCCCAATGAGGACTCCAGGAGCTCTGGACCTTGCGGCAGCACAGAGAAGGGGCTTCAGCCAAAGCCCAGCCCGCACCCTCTCGGTCTGCATCTGGGCCAAGCAAGGCGGGGCCGCCCTCTAGTGGGGAGGGCTCGGTTAGCCGCGATTCCTGCCGCAACATCCGCATTCCCTCTGCCCGCACCACTAGCCTACGGAGAGTGAGAGCAGGAGGGTTAGGGCGGCGCTCTCTGCCCAGAATGGTCCGAGTCCGTTCCTGGAGACCACTCCAGGATCCAAGGCTAGGTTCGAGGATACAGTCTAACTTGAGACAAGACTAATCAGTAGACAGAAAAATACCGGAAATGGGGGGCAGACGGGCTTGTTTGGGAGAGGGGACTCAGAGGAGGCAGCATTCTGTATGTGATCTGAGTGAGCCATCATGGGAGATAAAGAAGAGGGGTATTCTAGGGGAACCTGGGTGGCTCAGTTGGCTGAGGGTCTGACTCTTGACTTTGATTCAGGTCATGATCTCACGGTTTGGCCATGGGGCTCTGCGCTGACAGCGTACTACTGCCTGCTTGGGATTCTGTCTCCCTCTCTCTTTGCCCCTCCCCCAATTGCTCTCTATATCTCTATTAAAATAAATAAAAATACACTTAAAAAAAAAGAGGGGTATTCTAGGCAGATGGATCAGCCAGTTAAAGGCCCGGACAAGAGAGGATTTTGACAGGGCTTAAGACAAAGAAGGACCAAGTGTCTAGACAGTGGTAGTTGGGGGAATGAGGAGATCAGCAAAACCAGTCTCCTAGCGGCCTTAGAAAGAAATATAGGGATTTGTTTGTGGTGCGATGGGGGAGCGCTGGGACTTTTGAGCAGGGAATGGCCTGGGCTGGCTCCTGTTTAAATAATCCCATCTGCTTTAGGAGAACCACTCTGTAATCAGAGTGGAGGCCCCTGCCCTCATCCACCAAGAGAAGGGAGGGCCTGGGTCTTCGTGGGGCTGGGGCACAGAAGGGGGTGAATTTGGGGTATGTTCTGGAGTTAATATCAAGTTTTGCTGATGTATGAATATGAGTAGGGAAAGAGGAGCATCTAGCATGACTCCTAGATTTCTGGCCTGAACAACTGGTTGGATGGAATTGCTGTGAATTGATCCAGGAAAGACTGGAGAAGAACGGGTTTGGGGAGGAAAACCAAATGATTATTTGTGGACATGTGACCCTTGAGATGCCTGTTAGACATCCTATATGAGATGCCAGGTCAGCCACTGGGTGACTCTGGAATTTGGGAGAGAAATCAGCACTGAAGGCTTAGATCTGGGAGGCAAAGTGACTTGGAGATGGGAGAAGTGAGTATAGACAGAGGAGGGCAGCAGTCAGGACTGAGTCCTGGAACACTCCTCTGGGGGGTAGTAGGAAAGCAGAACCAGCAAAGGAGCTAAGCAGGAGCAGCTGGGGAGGTGGGAGGAAACAGAGTGTGGGCACTTTAGGAGCCAAGGGAGCAAGTGTCAAATGCTACCAAGGAGATAAGATTGGAGAATGAATTGCTGAAGCTGGTAGTATGCAGGTCTCTGAGGACTCCAACAGGGCAGTTTCATGAAGGGAGAGACGAACATGATGATAGTGGGCAGAAGCAAGTGAGAGATGAAGAATTGGAAAGAGCAAGTGTAAACAACTTTTTAAAAATTGACATATAAATTTGGGGCATCTGGGTGGCTCAGTCTGTTAAATGTCTGACTCTTGATTTTGGCCTAGGTCATGATCTCACAGGTTTATGAGTTTGAGCCCCACATCAGGCTCTGGGCTGACAGTGCGGAGCCTGCTTGGGATGTTCTCTCTCTTCTCTTTCTGCCCCTCTTCTCTCTCTCTCTCTCTTTCTCTCTCTCAGAATAAATGAACTTTAAAAAATAAAAAAAATTTAAAAATTGACATATAGTATAAATATAACAATTGGACAACTCTCAAAGGTACAGCTCAATAAATTAAAAAAATTTTTTTACATTTATTTTCGAGAGACAGAAAGAGGCAGAGCATAAGTGGGGAGGCAGAGAGAGAATGAGACATAGAATCTGAAGCAGGCTCCAGGCTCTGAGCTGTCACCAGAGAGCCCGACGTGGGGCTCAAACCCACAAACCGTGAGATCATGACCTGAGCTGGAGTCAGATGCTTAACTGACTGAGTCACCCAGGCACCCCTCAATGTTTTTTAAAGTTTATTTATTTATTTATTTTGAGAGACACAGAGACAGCACAAGTGGAGGGAGGGGCAGAGAAAGAGAGAGAGAGAGAGAGAGAGAGAGAGAGAGAGAATCCCAAGCAGGCTCCATGCTGGCAACACAGAGACTGATGCATGGCTCAAACCCACAAAGCCATGAGATCATGACCTGAGCCTAACCAAGAGTTGGACACTTAACCGGCTAAGCCACCCAGGCGCCCCCAGCTCAATAAATGTTAAAGTCTGTAGACACTTATGCATCTGTCACCTAGATCAAGGTAGAAACTGTCCCCAGCTCCTCCAAGAGGCCACTTTGTGCCCCCTCCAGTTGATATCCCCCCCCCACATAACCACTAATTTGATTTATATCACCAAGGATTCTTTTTGCTTCTTGAATGTAGACAACTTTTAAGAGATTTTGTTGATGGCTGGGTTCAGATTTTGTAGACAGATAATGTTTTAATGGTGAGGGGAAGTGGGCAACTGGGGTTTGGACTCTGTGGGGTAGCAAATCCTGAGCCCAGTTTTCCTGGGTGCTGTGCTTGTGCTGTCTCCAAGGACTGCATGACTGAGACTTACTTCCCTGAACCTCAGTTTCCCTACCTGAAGTTTAATCCTTTTCCCCTAACATTTCCTTTGGGTTGTAGTAAGAACGGGGGGATTCATCAGAAGCAGTGAAACCTGGGGTTGTCCAGACCTCTTAATGCCTGTCTGGAGTCTAGAGCTCAAGTCACCAGGGATGGGCGGAGCTAGAATCTGGGAGGCTCAGGAGTGCAGCCTGCCCAGCTGTGTTTAAGCGACTCACCTGACAACGGGGTGAGCCTGGCAAACACGGCTGGTCTTCTGGAGTCTCCTCTGCTGTCTGCGTCTTGAGGCCATTATGGCACTGCTCAGGATCCTGGCGCTTCTGCTTGCTCTGACTGTCTCTGGTGAGGAGCTGGTGGGTGGGGGAACCCCAGTTCTCACGCCCACCCCCCCCCCCATTCCACACTGGAGTAGAATTGTGACCCTTCTTCGATAAGCTACCATGGAGTGCAGGGGCTGGGGGAGAGCAAGGGAAAAGGGCAAAGATCTAACTCCCTGACCCTCATTTCTTATCATGGCTGCTTCCTCAACCAAGTGCTCACGTCTGTGAAATGAGCTGTGCCATTGTTGGATATGGGGGACAAGGAAGAGTTTGGGCTGCTTGGCCCCTAGATGTGACCAGGCCCTGAGGGAGAAGGTCAGGACTATGCTCGTGGGGGGGGGGGGGACCTCCAGTCTGAATTGTCTCTTCCTCACAGAACTCCACTGCCTGCCCTGGTTCATAAATGTCTCTGAGAGCCAGGGACCCGGCACGATCCTTCAGTCCTTCTCCTTCAACTGCACTTCTCACATGCCCACCCTGCAGTTGGTCCATGTGCAGCCACCCACCACCTTCTTCAACCCACCCAGCCTGACCAGGTGGCAGGGGATCTATGTGGGCATGGTAGGGTCATGGGCACAGATGGGAGCCATGGGGGAACACGGGCAGTCCCTAAATTCACAAAGCCACAGGCAGTATAGGGGGGTGGAGAGCCTACAGTCCCACATGCACTGCCTACCTGCCACAGGTGACCTTAAGCAGCTCGGCCCGGCTGGATGCTCTATCGGTGAATCACTATAAGCTGCAGCTGCGGTTCACATGCGGCAACCATGTGATGGAGGGACCACTCTCTGTGGATGTGCGGCGGGACCCTGGTCATAGTGCATGTGCTGGCCGATTTGCCAGCCCAGGTGAGGCCAGGGGCAGCAGGCAGGGGGTGGGCAGGCATGGCCTGAACACAGCCTCCCTGACCTCTCCTCTGGCTAGCTGGAGAAATCATTCAGGTTCTGGAAACAGTCACACCTGGGGCCAGACTGTACACTCTGCTGCTGCCAGGCCTGGAAGTCCAGCGTGCCCAGGTGAGCCCAGCACATAGGTAGTGGGGAACAGAATGAGGGAGGCACATGGGGAGACCAAACTGGGCCCCTTCTTGTCCCAGCCCCTCTCTAGCCACCCCCCCCCCCCCCACCGCCCAGCAGAGGAACACTTTAGTGTCAGCTAAGCCTCTGCGTGATGTATGTTCTTGGAGAGAGCCGCTGTTGGCTGCCCATCCCCAAAGACCATGGCTGTTCCTATAAGGACATCTCAGGGGCTTGTGTTCTTTCATGTTCTCTGTGTGTACTGAATTCTCCCTGAAAATTCTGTTACTTTTGTAATCCCCAAAATAAATGCAGTTTAAAAAGCAAAATAATTGGTTTAAAACCAGAGAAGATTGAGCATCGGGGCCAGGGGTGGAGGTTGGGGACCCACCCTGTATTGGGGTATGGGAGGGTTTGGTGTGGACGGGTACTTGCTAGGTTGCTGGGGGATTTTGGCAGGGATGCTGTGGGGCACTGGGGGCTGAGGCTGGGGCTTCTAGCATCTCTGTCCCATCAGATAAATATCATCAGTGCCCAGGACCCTCCATACTTTCCTGGACCTTTCTCCATCAATGGTCAAGGTTGGCTGCTGGTGCCATCCCAGGGCCTCAAAGGCCAGGCTGAAAAGGTGAGCATGACTTGGGACCTGGGGATACCCATGGATGGGGCACACAATGGACAGAGCCACCACTTCCTGGAGGTTTGTTTGTTCTTGGCCTCCTAGATTTTGCTGCCTCGTGTTCAGACATAGCCACCTGTACATGCTGCCACATGATGGCTATTCTCCCACATTTGCCTGGTTCTGTGATGGGTTCTGGAGTTCCAGAAAGAAAAGGGAGCCCCTCATGCCTCTAATAGAATTGAGAATGTTCAAAACATTCACACAGGAAGAGAAAGTTCTGGGTAAAGTGGCTAGTACAGTCTGGAGAAGGCTAGAGAAATTCCTTCGTTGTTATTATTTTTTTAAACATTAAAAGTTTTTGGGGCGCCTGGGTGGCGCAGTCGGTTAAGCATCTGACTTCAGCCAGGTCACGATCTCGCGGTCCGTGAGTTCGAGCCCCGCGTCAGGCTCTGGGCTGATGGCTCAGAGCCTGGAGCCTGTTTCCGATTCTGTGTCTCCCTCTCTCTCTGCCCCTCCCCCGTTCATGCTCTATCTCTCTCTGTCCCAAAAATAAATAAACGTTGAAAAAAAAATTTTAAACATTAAAAGTTTTGTCGGGGTGCCTGGGTGGCTCAGTCGGTTGAGCGTCCGACTTCAGCTCAGGTCATGAGCTTGTGAGTTCGGGCCCCGCGTTGGGCTCTGTGCTGACAGCTCGGAGCCTGGAGCCTGCTTCGGATTCTGTGTGTGTGTCTCTCTCTGCCCCTAACCCACTCGCATTCTGTCTCTGTCTCTCTCAAAAATAAATAAACATTAAAAAAATTAAACATTAAAAGTTTTGTTTTTGTTTTTTGCTTTTGAAGTTTATTTATTTATTTTGAGAAAGAGTGTGAGCAGGGGCGGGGCAGAGGGAGAGGGAGCGAGAAAGAATCCCAAGAGGGCTCTGCACTGTCAGAGCAGAGCCAGATGCGGGGCTTGAACTCACGAACTAACCCGTGAGATCATGACCTGAGCTGAAATCAAGAGTCAGATGCCTAACCAACTGATCCACCCAGGAGTCCTGAGAAACTTTCTTTAAAATTTCCATGCCTTTTTTTAAAAAAAGTTTATTTGTTTTGAGAGAAAAAGTGCAAGTGGGAAAGGAGAAGAGAGAGAGGGAGAGAGAGAATCCCAAGCAGGCTCTGCACTGTCAGCACAGAGCCCTATGCAGGGCTCAAACTCATGAGTTGTGAGATCATAACCTGAGCCAAAATCAAGAGTCCAATGCTTAATCTACTGAGCCACCCAGGTGCCCTGAGAAGTTCCTTCTTTAAAATTCCATGTTTTAGTGACTGGCTCTTAGTAAGTCTAAATGATGTTTCATTGTGAATAACTCAGATATCACACTTCTTTGAGCTGTTTGCATCCTAAAGGAAATATTTATGGCCCCAAGAATGGGACTTAAAGAAGTGCCTGTAAGCATAGAGATCATGGGGTGGGAGTGGGGGCTCCTTGTGGAGGGCCCCAGGTGGGGGGGGGGGCGGTTGCTATTTGAAGGGACGACTGGGCATAGACATACAGGTATACACACACTGTAGTTCCCTTACTGTTCTGTGTGCACTGCAGGTCTTCCAGCTTCAGATTTTGGTGACTTTTGGACAAAATCGAAGCTGCCTTGGGATGCTCAAGGTGAAAGTTTTGCCTGTTCCCTCCAGCCTGATCTCTTTCCTGTAAGGCTCCCCTACCCTGAGTACAGTGAAGGAGACATGGCCTAGCCCCAGGGAATTGGGAGTGAGGTTAAGGGGTGGGGTTGCTGGGGTGTCCCCAGCTAGCTCGGGTATGGGGGAAGCCCCGGGGGAGGGGCACGCCGGCAGGGCCAGGGGTGGCGGGAGAGGGCATAGCTAGTTTCCCCCTTTTGGTACAGCAAGCAAGCCTCGAATATCACCATCCTGGAGGACCTGCCCCCCGGGGGTAAGGTGGTTCAGGTCCGGGCCCGGGGCTTCGACGTGCGCTACGAAATCCTCTCCCCGGTGCCCTGCCCCCTCTTCTCCATCGGACGTGGTGAGGGGCACAGTGGGGAGCGGTGCGGGATGCCTCCCAGGCTGGTCCACAGTGATCCGCACTACCTCCTCGCCCTGCTGAGAAACGGGGCTGAAACCCAGGCAGACACGGGCGCGGTGCCGTTTGGGGGCCGGGCTAGAATTAGAGGCGAGCCTTGGAGGAGGCAGCTGGGGTGGCCAGACTCAGCCCCCTCCCGCTGAGGGTGGATTAGGTGTGAGGGTGGGGACCAAACCGACCTGGGGGCGGGTCTAAACTCAGCATTCCCCGCCCCTACCCCGCCCAGCCGACGGTGTGATTCGCACCACCGCGCCTCTGGAGTTAGCGCAGGCCCCGGGCGCGGCGGTCACTAGACTGCGAGTGAAGGCCTACGAACGGCTCAGGCCGTGGGCCAGCGTGGAGCTCGAGCTCACGGTGAACGTGCGCTCGGTCAACCGCTGGCCTCCGCGCTGCCTCCCAGCGATGCTGGTGTGAGTATACAGGAACCTTACGTAAGCTATAGGGATGAGAACCATGGTTCTCCTGGTCCAGACTGACTTTTGCCCTGCCGCCGGCATTCTGCTCCCAGGACTCAAATCCCCGAGACCACGCCGGTGGGCACCGTGCTGAACACCTTCACTTGTGCTGATCCAGACTCTCCCGGCTCCATCCTCGACTACCAGCTGCAGTTCCACAGCCCTCCTGGCTCAGCTAGCCTCTGCCTTCGAGACAGGGTCCTGGAGGTGACCCACATGCAGGGTGCTGGGGACTGTAAGGTGGAGGGGTCGGGGGGCAAAGGTCTGTGGGAGCTGAGACCATTGCCATGAGGGAGATGGTGGTGGAGCCAATCTGCACCCACAGAGCTGGAAAGCAGAGGCTCAGGGTTGACCATGTGTGGTTGCCCTGACCTGAGGTGGCCCAGTGTGGCTCTAGACTTTTCCAGGCCTTGACTCAGCCTCACTCTGTGGCCCCTCTGGCCAGGTGAATGCCACACTGGACTGTGATGCTCGTGGGGCCTGCTTTCAGCATGCAGCCTCCATCTTGGTGCTCGATGGTGGTCAGCCCCTGATGACCAGTGAGTAACCATACCCAGGCCTGGACATCCAGGACAGGGCTGTTATGTACCTCTCTCCCCATCCTTAAGATAGGGTCACCTCTCCTCCCACAGAAATCAATAGGGCACAGTTGTCTCCCTAGGGTGGGACATATGTCTCCTCTCCTAGACACCTCCCCACCCAGGGAGGAATGGCTATTGTTCGTCCTCCTTCCAGACTCTCTCCCTCCTTAAACCCCCAGGGCAGGGCCATGTCTCCCCCCTTAGACCCTAGAGAATGGCTGGGCACCCCATGCCAGCTCCTTGACTGTCAAATGGCCTCCAGCTGAGGTGCCAGTACTGGTGATGGTGACTCCTGTGAACGAGTTCTCCCCAGCCTGTGTCCCACACAAGTTCCGGATCCGGGAAGATGCAGGGCCCCACACTCTGCTGGGCTCTGTGGTGGGCATGGACAAGGATTACCCACACAACAACATTGAGTACTACATCTCTGGCGGGCCTACCATCTTTTCTGTGGACCGTCTCAGTGGTACTCCCACCCCAGGGCTGGGATGGAGGGTTGGAACCAGAGTTGACTCTGCAGGCTGAGGCTGTGGGCATCTCTTTTAGGGGAGGTTCATCTCCTGGGATCTTTGGACTATGAGCTGCAGACATTATACAGGCTCAATGTCCTGCTGATTGACCATGGCCAAGACCAGGACCCCACTCACCACCGCTCTGGTTCCTGTACAATTACCATTGAGGTTGAGGTAATTGAGCCCCAAGGCCTTGGGAAAAATTGGAAAGTGTTCACATCTTCCTCTAGCATTCTGCTTTTCCACCCTGTGCCTAAGTTTCCTCCGTTAGTTGGTTGAAGAGGGATGGTGCCTCATTATGGAAACCTTTGGAGCCTGTTGCCTGATACCTAGGCTCTGGAGGAGACTGAGGGGCTGGCCTGAGGATTTGGGGTGACCTGGCTATATTCCTGCAGGATGTGAACGACCATGCCCCGGAATGTCAGCCTCCATTTCAGGAACTCACCATCTACGCTCTCCTGGGCCATAGTGTGGAGGTGACCAAGGTGTCATGTTGGGTTCCTCAGGAGCCACAGCGTCTGGCCTTCTCCTACAGCATTGTGGGAGGTGAGGATCATGGGGGCCACCAGGCTGTTGGGGAAGGAGCAGGCCAAGGCCAACAACGGTCCCCTTGTTCTGCTTTCAGGGAATAGTCAGAGCCGATTCAGCCTGCAAGGAGCCACCCTGGTGTACAACAACATCTTGTTGGGGCCTCTCTGGCCAGAGCAGTTCTATACTTATGAGCTGTTGATCCGTGTGGCCGATGCAGGTCCCTCCATCCCCCACCTCAGTACCACAGCCACCGTCAGTGTGCATCTAATTCCCTGGAGCGCCAGCACAGTGGCCACCCGCACCCACAGATCCACAGTGAGGGGGGGGTCCTTGGGACCTTGGGGGGTAGGACGAAAGGATCTTGAAGGGCAAGGAGATCCAGTTTCCCCAAGTGGAACTATGGGGGAAGGCATTCCAGAGGGAACCGTTGAACATAAGGAGCCTGGCAATACAGAAGAGCAACTCTGGGGGTGGGGTAGCCCAACCCTTGGAGTGATTTGAAGGCTGGATGATCATTTTGCCAGGACTGTGGCCCCCATTTCAGGTGCCTTCAGTGATGACACCCCTGCTTGTGACCGACACAGAGGCTTTCTGGCAGCCGGAGCCCTGGTTTGTGGTGGTGCTGACAGTGACCAGCGCCCTCTTTGTCTTGGCTCTGGGCTGGCTCCTCCTCAGGCTCTTCCAGGGGTAGGGTTCTTATTCCCGGGCTCTTGCCCCAGCCCATTAATGGACCTCATCTGTGATAGGTGCTTTCACCAATATTTGGTGACAATGCCCAAGTTGATGAGCAGGCAAACTGCTATTAATGGGGGCTGCTCTCCCTCCAGAGGTCATCAGGTTAGAGGCAGAGAGGCACTAGGGGGAAATTGTCTCCATTGTTGGCACAGCTTGGTCTTGGAATGGAGTGGGTGTGGATGAGACCCAGTGCTCGACACTCAGTCTATCATGCACTGGGCATTTGCCCCTATTCCTGACCCCTATCCTCCACTTGACATTTGTTCTGCCCCTAAGGGTGAGTTTTTTATGGGCGCAGGACTGACCCAGGGGAAGGTGGGGTAACAGTGTAGGCATTGCATATGGACATTGGCTATCTCCAGTATACAGGGGCAGATGGATGGTGCTGGTTCCTGGGGTCAGCAGGTCTGCAGCCCTCACTGCTTGGTCCCTCCTCCTGTCATTTTAGGTTGGTCCAGATGCATCAGACACCAAGCAAACCAGCCCAGGCTTTGCTACTAAACGGGTCAGTTTCCTTTGCATACCTCTATGCCTGAGAGTCCATCTCTTAAATTCAGCCTGGGGCCAAGAGCCTTATCCTGTATTCGTGCTTTTACTTTGCCCCAGCATCCAGGGAACTGAGGAGTCCATTCAGGGGTTCATGGAGGCACCGAGAATGGAGATGTCCCAGGCACCCAGCAGTGTCGACCTGAGCTTGGTATGTCAACATACCATCCTGTATAGTGGGCACTGGGCTGCTCTAGAGGACTCCCCTCCCAAGCCTGCCTCCTTCCTTGTGGCTGGCTACCTCTGTGGTAGAGCCCATGCCAGCACCATCAGAATGGAGGAGGGAGGTGGGATCCTGACCCCTATGGGAGCAGACCTCCACCTGCTCCTGGGGGCAGGGCTCAACTCATTACCCCCTCTCCTTCTTCCCATCAGCAGCACTTTGATGGCAGAGCACAGGACTCCCGTGAGTCCCCCTTTTCCCAAACTACTCTTCACCTGGGTCCACTTTCTCTCCTTACCCCATCTCAGCGTCTCCTCCTACCACCAGGCATCCACTATCTACTCTTTCCCTGAATGGGGTCTGTTCTCACTCCAATGTTTCTCAAACATCTGTTGGGCCAGAAGGTGACTCAGACCTGGTCTGGTTCCTGCCCATGGCAGAAGCGGTGGTGAGGGGAAAGGCCCCCAGATATTACATTGTCATCAGTGATTTATGGCAGATTAATCTGGCACTGGGCTTAGGGAAGCTGGTGTTCAGTTTGGGGAAATCAAGGATGCTTCCTGTGCATTTGAGCTAGACCTCACAGGATTGCTGAGAAAGGAGGGAAGGGACAAGTTGGATCAAGCAGAAGGAGGGTCTCACCAAGGGTTCTGGAATGTCTTCCCCTACCTTTAAGGGAAGGAGGCTGTTCTGCTGAGTCCAGCAGTGCCCTCTCTCCCTCCTGACCATTTGAACTCAGGCACAGGCAGAGATTACCTGTTCAACACGCTCACAGGAGCCCGGCGCTGGCTCTGAAGCCAAGAAGCTGCTTCACTGTTTGTGGAATTTTTTCTTCCCATGATCATGCTGCTGAGTTTTTAAGTTGATTCAATAATAAACAAAATTACAAAAGAAGAGTCCCAGCCTTGAAAACCATCTGTGGGAGAGGCTCTGGGATCTGAGCTTCCTTGTTCTCACTTGGAGAGTGCCTTGCCTTCTGGGAAGGCTCTAGGGAGTAGTAAGTTTAGTTTAGTTTAGTTTTTTTTTTTTTTTAATTTTTTAAATGTTTATTTTGGAGAGAGAGACAGAGTGTGAGTGGGGGAGGAGCAGAGAGAGAGGGAGACACAGAATCTGAAGCAGGCTCCAGGCTCTGAGCTGTCAGCACAGAGCACAGAGCCTGATGCAGGGCTCGAACTCACAAACGGTAGATCATGACCTGAGCTGAAGTCGGACGCTTACCGACTGAGCCACCCAGGCACCCCAAGATTAGTTTTCTTTTAAGAAGGCATTGTATGATGCTCTGACTGATCATGATTAATGCAGAGGTAAGAGGCTGTTATCCTTGTGACAGAGGCCTCCAATCAGCCTGTTCCTTCAAAGACCACCTGCTCTAGCAGATGGGGAGGGCCCAGGAACTTCCTTTTCCCACTGAAAGGAATACATTGTTGCTGTTTGAAGGCCCCCCCCCCCCCCAACCACTAGGACTCTGCCAACTGTGTGTGGTTTTCTTGGGAAGGATCTGAACTTTTGCACTGAGGTGAGGGTTGGTGCAGATTTGAGACCCTCGTGGCATGGATGGCTATGAGGGATTGATGGTAGCCCCCTTCAGACGGGATATTCCTATTTCTTCCTGATCTCTTTCTTCTGGTGTCTTGGCCCTTATCCCTCCCTATGCTGAGCTGAGCTGTTGCACTTAGCCAGGTGGCCTGCAATAACGTGCAGGAGGGCAGGTTCTGTTGGATGCAGTGCTAGCTCATTCCCCTTGCCCAGCCTCAAATCAGGTCTCAGGTTATTGCCAGCTCTCCAAGAGGACCTGCTGTCTGGGTAGAGGCTACCTTTCCTGAGGTATCCCTAAGTTCTTTCAATCTTCTCCCCCGTGTCAAGTCTGTGGACCTGAACCCTCTCAGGACAATGGAGGACCTCCTTTCCTGAGCCAGTTATGGTGTCCCAGTCAGGGAAAAAGCCAAGTGTCTTCTGTGGGAAAAGTATGCTTCATGGTGTTCCCCCAAAAGTGAGGGTGTTAGAGCTTGCCCAGGACAACCTGAGAGCAGGCTGTTGCTGGAAGTGTTACAGGCAGACTTTTCTGAGCACTTACCCTGCTCTAAGGGCTCATTTGTTATCTTTGTTTTACAGATGGGGCAACTAAGCCTCAAAAGTCACATAACTAGCTAGTTCTGGCACTTGATGTGGGTCCAGGCTGTGTGATTTCATTTGAGTTCCTAACCCTGAAACCAAGCCCAGGGTTAGGTGCTCTGAATGGGGGGCCAGGGATAACCATTTTCCTGGGACTCCTAGCCTCTGAGATAGATCATGACAGTCCAGGGCAAAAGCTGTGTCACAGGTACTCAAAGACAAGATGCTCTAGGGGAGGAAGAGACGAGTTTCTGTTGTGTGCCAGGGCTTGTGCTGGGCACCGAACTCAAGGCAAAAGGACAAACGTGGGCAACGGGCCAGGGACTGCTTGGAGGAGCACACAGGGCTGCACCTCGCCATTGATGAGGGGCAAAGGTGGAGAAACCACTGGGAATAGGGAATTATATTCTGATGCCAGTAGGAGGAGGTATGAGATCCGGTGCCTCCATTTCCAGAAGGGGCGTGACCTTGGCCAGGCCTCCCCCTCTGCGCCTCAGTTTCTCACCAGTGAACCTGGACAACAACCCCTCCCTTCCAGGATGGGTGACAAAAAAAAAACATATAGCACACAGCAGGCACTCCCTAAGTGTGTGCGCGTGTATGAGAAGACGCCGTGGGCTCCCGCAAAAAGGCTACACACGCAAAAAGGCCAAGGGCGCTAGAGCCTTAGAATCGCCAGCAAAAGCTCTGCCTCCAGCGACTCCAGGAACGAGGCGCATGCGCCAAGCGATGCCGTCACAGTCACGTCCTGAGGCGATCGGCAAGGGCCGTGAGAGGCAGGCTCTGATTGACAGGCCAGCCGACCTGTCAGCGAGAAGCACTCCCTTAGGCCTAGGACGAAGATGCTGTTGACTGGGGATAGCCTCAGCCGGGGGCGGGTTCTTTGCCGTCCTGGTTACTATGACGCCCGGCCCCCGCCCCCTCGGCTGGCCGCCATCTTGTTGTTGATCCGTACCCAGTGGGCAGCGCCGGGAGCTGGACCGAGCGGCCGGTGCGGGGCCGCTACTGCGGGGCTCATCCACCTGCGCTGCCTGCCAGGGGCGGGCCGAAACCTGGAGGCCCGGGGGGCCCAGCTCCCGTGGGGAGCCGTGGGCGCCCACTGCCCGGGCTGGGCCGGTGAGTGACAGGAGCCGGGCCGAAAAACCGGCCTGACGCCGGCGGGGCTGGCGGCGGCGGGCGCGGGGTTGGAGCCGGCACGCGCGGGGCTGAGGCATCCGCCAAGCATCGCTCGAACAGTGCTCGAGCGCCCTAACCCGCCTCCCGTGGCGCCTCCCGGATACCGGCGCTGAGGCGGGTGGACAGCCTCGGGGTTGAGGTCTGAGCCCCGCGCCCGAAGGCCGGCCGGCGGGGTAGTGGGAAATTAGCTCCGCTGACCGGTACCGCTGAAACGTGTCCATTGCCAGCCTGATGCTCTCTGGGGTGTTCTGTTGCTGCCAAGTGAGAAATACACTTACCTCTTTCTTAGATGTGGTTCCTGCAAGTGTTTTTCAGACTGCTTGGAAACTTAGACTAGACGAACCAGGCTAAAGCCCCCGCGAACCCAGGCAGGCCAGTGTCACGGCCCTGTGATTCTGGCAGGGCTAAGGCCCTCTGCCAGGCTCCTGCCTCCTGTGCTCCTTGGAGCTCACTGTTTGCTTCTTCCTGAAGAGCCTGCTTAAATGTTCATGATGCCCGAGTTTTATTTTGGAACATAATTTCTTTGGTTTGTGACCATTTTTTGGTCTTGTGGTAAAGTCTTCTTTTTGCTCTAGAAGAAAGTGAGTATTATGGTGATGACTTGGTTGATTTTATCTCCTGAAGAGATACTCTGCCAGTGTAATCAGGAGACAAAGGAAAAGTAGTACTGTGTTAGAATCAGAAAAAGAAATGAAACTTTAATTTTTGTCGTTGTGATGGTATGGAACTGCCAAATTAACTTTTAAGAGGCTAAGTGTATCTTGCCCAATGAAAACAGACTGTCAGGCCTCCTTCCTGTGAGGGTGGAAGGGTTAGAGATCTTGGGCAAGGTGTTAGATCTAGGAAGAGTTCTGAGTGCTCCAAAACACATTGCTCTTTCCATGTGGTCCCTTGACTCCTCTGCAAAGGCTCTTTGTATGTGGTCATAGAAAAAGCCTGCATGAGTGAACTAAGAAGTGAGGCAACAATACTTTGTGCATTTGTGTCAGGATCTTGTCATCTTAGAATGTTTAATTTTGAAATAAACTAGCTCCTTTTTAAAAATTTTTAATTTATTTTTTTTTTTAATTTGTGAAAGAGACTAGCTCCTTAATCAGGAGATCCTTTTTGAGAAGATGCTGAAACCAGAAGAGGCCTGTTGCTGTGGCCTTACTTGTGAGAACACAAAGACTCTTTCTTGTATTTATGTAATTCACCTGTAAATGTCAGCACTTTTAACTATCATGAGCAACAGACACACTTTGTGACGCTCTGGAGATCCTACACTGAAGTCAGAAACTGCTTCAGGCTTGGGATGAGATCTGATGTCCTAACGTGGCATTCAAGCAGTCAAGGTGCTGCTGCCCAGCGGGCCCCAGCCCACCTGTCCAGGGCTTATCCTAATCCCCATTAACCAAGTGATTTGCTAGACATTCCATACATGGAATTTCCCTACACAGTTCTCTTGCCAGCTGAGTACAGTGACTTTTGCTCCTCTTTGGAATATCCTTTTTCTTCATCTCCACTTCTCTTTTCTCCAGGGTCCAGCTCAGCGAAACACTTCCCAGATGTTCCAGTCCCAGAGGGTACTCTGACCTGCAGCAGCATTATTGCCCTTATTCAAAAAACAAAATAGTATTTGCTTTTTAAAGAATATTTTGTTTGTTTCCTCTAAGACCTAACCCATTTCCTACAGAGACTGTGATTTTGTGTCTTCTTGTACCTGCATGTAGTAGATGAGAACTAAATGTTTATGAGAGTGTGTTAAATTCGTCTGAGTTCGTAACACCCTCTGTATTTAAACAGAGAAATGGAGAGAATAGGCACGTAGAAATGAGAATTTGGTGGCCATGGATCTCTACCTCCTGTCCTGCCTGAAGTGCTTGTACCTCAGTGCTGTAGAACAGAGGCAGAACTTGCTCAAAGTGCAGAACTGAAGCCTGAAAACAAAGTAATTCTGCATCTCAGAAGAGGCTGTGTGGCCCATCCCCTCCCTGGCTAAGATGCCATATTGATTCTTGGAGAAAACATGTATAGGGTGAGCATAGGGCTGGGTGCTGAGATTCTTAGACCCCCTTCTTGGGTGGGTCTTGGTCTCACAGCCACCTTGGACTACTGTAAATGTGTCTATTATTTGCTGCTTTCCCTGGTCCCAGTGCTGCCCTGAGGCTATAAGGAGCAGTGAGGAGAGAGCTGGGGAAAGGCCGCACAGTGCTCTCCATCTCTGACTTCAGACAATGGAGCAGTCAGAGATTTTGTTTGTGCTACTGGATGTGTGCTTTTGCCTTGGTTTTAAATCAGATTTTATTTTCTCCCTCTATTACAGCAGAATGTGAGCAATGGATTCTGAGTGGGACAGCCTAAGACATGTTGGTTCTCTTATGAAAAGTGATAGATCAAGGCTGTCATATTTGCTGCTATGGTTTGAAGTTGCATTTATGTAGGAGGCATTACAAATGAGTTTTGATGGGAAAACCTGTTCGAGGGCTGGATCCCTGTTAGGGACATTGTTTTGTTGCTTACAAAATCTGCTAATCTCTTCTGTAAAAGTTTCATTTGTGGGTAGAGGTTTAGATCATTTATTCCTTTCCCTTCATTTTACAGAAGATGGGCAGTCTAGGTGAGTAGGTTAGGACTGGACTCTTTTCAAGTCTAAAATTTGATGTCCACGAACCAGCTTGAAGTCCATAAAAATCTGGGTGTGTTAGGATTAAATGAACACTTATAAATGACTTATTCTGTAATTGAAAAGTCAGGTAATGACGAGTGGTGGTGAAGATGTGGAGAAATCAGAGCCTTCATACACAGAGAATGGTATGAATGTAAAATAATGCAGCCAGGGACAAATCAGGTATTTTTTATGTTTGTGCTAGTAGATCTGTGCTTTTGCCTGGATTTGGAAAATAGTCTGGCAGTTCTTGAACTGCTTAAACATAGAGTTACCATATGACCAAGCAATCCCACTCCTAGTTATCTACCCAAGAGAAATGAGAGCATAATGTCCACACAAAAACCTGTATATGAATGTTTATAGCAGTGTTATTTATAGTAGCCAAAGAGGAAAACAACTCAACCATCTTCTCAGTTGATAATAAAAACGTGGTGTATACATACAATGGAATATTGTTTAGCAATAAAAAAGAATGCGGTGCTGTTACATGCTACAACATGGATGAACCTGGACATGTGAAATGAAGGAAGCCAGACGCAAAAGATCACATATTAAATGATTCCATTTGTATGAAATATCCAGAATAGAGATCAGAAGTAGATTAGTGATTGCTTAAGGCTTGGAGGTAGATGAGATCATAGGGGAATGATAGCTAAAGGTTATTGGGTTTCTTTTTGAGGTGACGAATATGTTTAAAAATTGTAGTGGTAGCTGCACATGCCTATGAATATACTAAAAACCATTGAATTGTACGCATTAAGTGGGTGAATTGTATGGTGTGTGATTGTTAACTCAAAGCTGCTATAAAAAACAACTTATGTAAGTAATATATATTCACTAGTTTAAAAAAAAAGATAAATATATGAGTAACAGGAAGAAATAAAAATAAAGGAACATCCATAACTTTCACTGTTTTAGTGTATAACCAGACTTTTTTTTCCCTTTGTCTTTAATTTTTACAAAAATGAGATGATGCCATACATCCTGACTTGTACCTTTTTGCAGTCAGCAATATATTATAAACATCCGTGTTGGTAAATGATGCATTTACATCATGGGCCAGTTGGCAACAAATTGAGGGAAGCAGAATGTAAGGGACTAGGGTGAACTAGCAAGCGCAGGCTTATCTGAAGGGTCACTGTTGCTCAGTTCCAGCCAGTTGTGTACCACGTCTTGTGATTTTTTTTTTTAAAGAAAACAAGAAATCTGAATTTTTATGTGAAATTTCATGATTATGTATTTATTAAAAAAATGTTTTACTTATTTTTGAAAGAGAGAGAGAGAGACAGAGTACGAGAGAGAAGGAGACACAGAATCCGAAGCAGGCTCCAGGCTCTGAGCTGTCAGCACACAGCCTGATGTGAGGCTCGAACTCATGAACCGTGATATCGTGATCTGAGCCAAAGTCAGATGCTTAACTGAGCCATCCAGGCATCCGCCTGATTTTTTAATTTGGCAATGAATTAAGGAAATTTGAGCCACTTTGCTAGTGAAAAAAAATCCCTTTGCAGACCAGAAATGGCAAAAAATTTGAATTGCCTGTTGTGTACATTCCCAGCTAAAGTGGAGCAAGGTGACAGTCTGCCTTCTTGTTTCAGCTCTAACACTGTAAACAAGTGTCCTTTTAGTGGTCTGCTTAGTACCATATTTTAAAAATATTTTTGTGCTTTTTGGGAATTGTGCTGCTTAAAATGGCTCTCAAGTGTATTGCTGAAGTGCTGTTAATCTTCCTAAGCACAAGAAAAGAATATGGAGAAAATCTGTGTATTAGATAAGTTTTATTCAGAAATGAAATATAGTACTGTTGACTGAGAGTTCAGTATTAATGAGTCAGTAATATCCAGTAGTTCCCCCTTACCCATAGGGTATACTTCCAGGACGCCGGGTGGATGCCTGAAACTGAAACTGGACCTTATATGTACTATGTTTTTCCCTATACATACATACCTAGAATAAAGTTTAATTTATAAATCAGGCACAGTCAGAGACTAACAACAACAATAATAAATTAGAACAGTTGTAACAATATACTGTAATAAAAGTTGTGTGGATGGAGTCTCTCACAATGTCTTGTATTGTACTCAGCCTTGTGATGATGTGAGATGGTAAAATGCCTACATGATAAGATGAAGTGAGCTACATGATGTAGGCATCGTGACATAGCTGTTAAGCTACCAGTGACCTTCTGAACATACTTTGCTTCTGGACCATTTGCTTCTGGACCTTGATTGACTCTGGGTAACTGAAACCATGGAAAGCAAAAGCATGGATAAGTGGGGGGACTACTGTATTTTAAAGTGTCTTTAAATAGATATGTACAGGTTATATATTTTATGTATGTAGCTCTGGAAGGTTATGAATTGATTGGTTGACAAACATGTGACCAGAGGCTCACAGAAACCTAACCCTATTTTTCCCCTAGGATAGGGGCTTGATATTTGCTAATTTGGTGTTAGCAGTGACTTTATAAAACGTAGCTACTGAGAATAATGAGAAGTCTTATGTATCAGGCTACTTTTGTTCAATGTGATATTTTAGAGTTTCATCCATTTTGTTGTGTTACTTTTTATTCCTGAGTAGTATTCCTTTTTATGGCTATACCATTTGCTGATGGGCATTTGGGTTGTTTCTAATTTGGGGCTCTTATGAATAGAGAGAGATGCGATAGATGTTTTCATACAAGTCTGTGTGTATACATACCTTTATTTCTCTTCAGTAAGTATCTGAGAGTAGAATGGCTCTGACTTACAGACTATTTATTTATTTTTGAGAGAGGGAGAGACAGAGTGTGAGTGGGGGAGGGGCAGAGAGAGGAGACACAGAATCTTGAAACAGGCTCCAGACTCTGAGCTGTCAGCACATCAGAGGAACACTGTTTCAGGAAATGTTAAGAGTCCTTTGGACTCTGGGCCCAGTTTTGTTATTCATCCCTCATAGCTTTCAGCTCCAAGCTTCATTTTCTGCTTTTGTGGGATTTCTCTACCTTCCCATCATGAGACAAGAACTAATGGACGCTCCATTGAGGTGGGAAGTTGAAGTCACCAGGAACAGTTTATTGCAGATACACACAAGCTTCTAGATGGAGAGGGTCTGTTCGCTTTAGAACTTACATCAGTGCTTATCATCCTTCTGGATTTCTTTAAGTGATGCAGGCCAGGAGGCTTCTTGGTCATTCACAGGGTTCACAGAATTCATCCTTCATCTCTCTATGGAGCTTGGCCTTGGTGATTTTTGCGTTTGTAAGTGTTCAGGCCTACTTACCACAGTGGACACTGCCTCTTTATTTTTTATTTTATTTTTATTTTATTTTTTAATGTTTTTATTTATTTTTGAGACAGAGAGAGACAGAGCATGAGCAGGGGAGGGGCAGAGAGAGAGGGAGACACAGAATCTGAAGCAGGCTCCAGGCTCTGAGCTGTCAGCACAGCCGATGCGGGGCTTGAACTCATGGACTGTGAGATCATGACCTGAGCTGAAGTTGGATGCTCAACGACTGAGCCACCCAGGTGCCCCGACACTGCCTCTTTAGACTGTTAGTCAAGTGGGGTGTATTTTGCTACTTTAAATTTTAATTTTGATACTGTGAATTTTAATTCACATGGAACTTTTTAAAGTTTGAGTCTTCTTTGTCTATGATCTTCCATGTGTAGTGTTAGAAAACTGGTACCAACCCAGAGGTCTTAGTTAAGTGTTCTAGATTTTAATTTCTGGGAGCAGCAAGCAGTGATTTTTGTGAGGAGTATTCATCCTTTAGGTCCACCCCCCCACCACCCATTAAAAATCATTTCCACATTTTGCCTATTCATAGCATCTGCATTGTTTTACCATTGACTTCTTGGGCCAGTGGTCAGTGGCTAGTTTCTTGGTTATCAGAGTCCTCTTAAAAAAAATTTTTTTTAGGGGCACCTGGGTGGCTCAGTCGGTTAAGAGGCCGACTTCAGCTCAGGTCATGATCTCGCGGTCCGTGAGTTCGAGCCCCGCGTCAGGCTCTGTGCTGACAGCTCAGAGCCTGGAGCCTGCTTCGGATTCTGTGTCTCCCTCTCTCTCTGCCCCTCCCCCGCTCATGCTCTGTCTCTCTCTCTGTCAAAAATAAATAAACATTAAAAAAAATTAAAAAAAAAATTTTTTTAATATTTATTTTTGAGAGAGAGAGAGAAAATGAGAATGAGTGGGGGAGGGGCAGAGAGAGAGAGAGGGAGGGAGACACAAAATCTGAAACAGGCTCCAGGCTCTGAGCTGTCAGCACAGAGCCCGACGCGGGGCTTTAACCTATGAACTGTGCCGAAGTTGGATACTTCACTGACTAAGCCACCAAGGCACCCCCTTAAAGTTAGATTTATAATGCAAGTAACTATTATAGGATTTAGATGTGGTTTTTTTCCTCTTATTTATTGATAAGGAAACATTTTCTTTTTCTTTATTTAGTGTTTTTGATCCCTTTGTTTTATTTTTTAAATTATTTTTTACTTTTTAATTTAATTTTTTTTTAACTTACATCCAAATTAGTTAGCATATAGTGCAACAATGAGTTCAGGAGTAGATGTCTTAATGCCCCTTACCCGTTTAGCCTATTCCCCCCTCCCACACCCCCTGTAGTAACCCTCTGTTTGTTTTCCATATTTATGAGCCTCTTATGCTTTGTCCCCCTCCCTGTTTTTATATTATTTTTGTTTCCCTTCCCTTATGTTCATCTGTTTTGTATCTTAAAGTCCTAATATGAGTGAAGTCATGTGATAGTTGTCTTTTCTCTGACTAATTTCACTTAGCATAATACCCTCCAGTTCTGTCCATGTGGTTGCAAATGGCAAGATTTCATTCTTTTTGATTGCTGAGTAATACTCCATTGTATATAAATACCACATCTTTTAAAAAAAATTTTTTTTAACGTTTATTTATTTTTGAGACAGAAACAGAGCATGAATGGGGGAGGGTCAGAGAGAGAGGGAGACACAGAATCTGAAACAGGCTCCAGGCTCTGAGCGGTCAACACAGAGCCTGACGTGGGGCTCGAACTCACGGACCACGAGATCATGACCTGAGCCAAAGTCGGACGCTTAACCGACTGAGCCACCCAGGTGCTCCTATAAATACCACATCTTCTTTATCCATTCATCCATTGATGGACATTTGGGCTCTTTCCATACTTTGGCTATTGTTGATAGTGCTGCTATAAACATGGGGGTGCATGTGTCCGTTCGACACATGCACCTGTATCCCGTGGGTAAATACCTAGTAGTGCAATTGCTGGGTCGTAGGGTAGTTCTGTTTTTAATTTTTTGAGGAACCTCCATACTGTTTTCCAGAGTGGCTGCACCAGCTTGCATTCCCAGATAAGGAAACATTTTCAGATGCTGTTCTCAGAAAGGTTTCTCCTGACCATGGACATTGATGCCGGTTGTTAGCACCCAAAGTGTTTCTGGGAGAATTTGAAACCCTGCAAGATTATGTTCCCATTCTTGAAAATATTGTGAAGTTTTCCAGGATACCGTGCTTTCTTGAGGTGGGATAGCTATGGAATCTTAGACATTTTTTAGAGTGTGGAGACTTCGGGAATTATTGTATTCAATTTCTAGGTGGTGACTACAGTTGCAGAGAATAAGTGATTTTCTTAAGTGAACGTCTGATTCTGAAACTCGGTCTCTCTTCCTCACCCCCTGTGGCCTTGCTTCCCTGCCAGCATGACAAGGAACGGAAGGAATATTGTCTCACTAGTCTGAAAGTTTTGGGGTTCCCACATCATTTTGTAAAGGCAGTAAACTTTCTAAGCAAATGAACCTTCAGGTATACTGCTGACAGTGCTAATAAGTTCATGCAACAAGTGATGCCTACCTCAGCTCTCCTAGGAAGCAGTCAAGGAGAGTGAATGCTGGTATTTTTAAGTACTTTCTAGCTGTGGAATCTTACTTTGACAAGTCAGCTGACTGACTTCTCTGTTTACTACTATCCATGTAATACTGGTTAATCACACCTACTCCCCTTACCTCATGGAGTTGATCAGATAAAGGGAAAACTTGTCAAATGGTTAATATGACTTACGTTAATTTCTCAAAAACTATTTGGAAATAGTTTCCTTTGGCTCCCATAGTTTTGCCCGATCCAGTCCACTCTACACTGTGGGCTGTGCAAATCTGAGTCCTTGGCCTGTTTGAAGCTGTTCAGTGACCTCCCAGTAGGAAGTGGGTCAGGTCCCAGCTCCGGAATGTAGATGAGGAACTTCCTCACCTGGTTCTTAATGGTCTCTAACTGCATCTCTTGACCCTCTAGAGTCAGATGTTTCAGGTGACTCTCTTTCCTCCCTCTGGGCCATTGCCCATGCTTTTATTCCCTCACCCCACCTCCCCATCTCGCTTACTGTCAGACTCTAGTTATCTTTCAGATTTCAGTTTAGATGCGGTATGTTCTACAAACCCTTTCCTGACCTGCACCTTCCATCTTTGTTAATGGCCACTCTTGGTGTTACATTCCTCATTGTAACATTTACCATAGTCTTAAATTTGCTTATTTGTCTCTCCTTTCTACCTGTCCTGCATCCTCACTTTCAGTTTTCTGAGGACAAGAACTGTGTTTGTCTTAGTACAATATTTGTTCTATGGGGTCTCATTCATTGTAGCCACTCAACATATACTTAATTATATACTTTAAATTTTTTTTTGCAGATTTTACTTTAATGGTCCTGGATTGATTTGGAGACTTTATAGTTGCTATTTGGTCACAAACCTGATTTAGTGGAGAGTATTTTGAAACTTATTTATGAAGATTCTGCTCAACTGGAAGATGTGTGGGTCAGGGCCAAGTAGCACACTAGATACTTTAGGCAAGCACAAGATGTGCATAGACCGTTTTATTTATTTATTTATTTATTTATTTATTTGTTTGTTTATTTATTTAATATTCTGCATGAAGATTAAAATGATTTCTTTAGCATAAAACAGAATGAATGCTTAGAAGTTTATTCTGTGTTTGGGAAAATGTATTATAAAATATGTGATTGTGTTAGCTATTTTATGAGTCTCTCTAAAGAAAGTGCCTAACTTTGGCCTCAGGGAGATGAATATTAAGCTTGAGTAACTCCCCAAAGCAGAGTGTACCAGGCAGGGCTGCTTGGACCCTTAAGCATGTTAACTTGGCTGTTTACAGTGCTGTATTACTTTTGATTGGTAAATTGTGAATAAAGCAGAGCTGTGTGGGTTTTATTTAGGTAATAAAATTTCTCACTTTTGGTCTATACTACTTAACCTTTTCAACTCCTTCAAACAACTGTCAGTGACCCTTTGGGAGACAAAAACCACACAGGAATTTGAACAGGTAAAGTTTAATATACAGAATTGTTAACTATAATTGAGGATTGGAGTAATGAGAATTTGGCTAGTAAAAAGTAGAGTGAACTCTAAGTCATATAGAAATAGCATATGTAGGAGCAGCCATTACCCCTAGCATTGATACAGAGCACTCAAGGAAGATCCCTTCTGAGGGCTGAGATTCGTATCATGGAGATGGGGGTGGTCATACCTAACTGGATGGCAGAGAAAGTCATTGTGGTGCCACATTGGCAGATCATGCTAGAAGTCTACCCTCTAAGATGTTGGAGAAAGCCACTTATGGAGAGGCGTTTTGCTGGAAGCACTCTCTCTACTTCAGTGAGGTGTCAGAGGAAGCTGCTGGCCACTGTGTGCTGCTGACCGTGATACATTCTGGGAGTCAGGCAGCCACCAGTGGCTGGGCACTGAAAGGAGCTGACTGGGTGGCAGAGGCCTGGTGAGAGGAGCATATTTTTTTGCAGACTTTCCCTAGTGTCTTTCACTGACAAAACTTAACATCTGGCAAAGGAAAAATATTTAATGAGTCCAGCTCCGTTTTTGCAGAGTGGGTGGTGATGGTTGGGTTTGGAGCCAAGAGATAATACACTGATAACTGGTAAGCTGCTATTTGTCAGAGTTATATGAAGAGGTTGTTAATAATTTAATAAGTATTTTCTTGACAGAATACTGTTGTTGCTACCATCTGTTTTTAAATTTGTGTTAATGTAGGAATTAAGTGCATAAGTGCTGTTCTGTTCTAGCCAGAGACAACTTCTGTTCTGAATTTTTTCATCATAGGTTAGTCATCCAGTTTTAAAATTTCATATAAATGGAATAATACTATATGGAATAATACTTGTGTAATAAATAATACTAAATGGAATAATACTCTCATGTAGGGCTTCTTTCACACAGTATAATGTTTTGAGAATTCCCTGCTGTTTGTATCAGTAGTTCATTCCTTTTTATTGCATTGTGCAAACATTCCGGTTTGTCTGTTCTGTTGATGGACATCTGGGCAGTTTCCATTGTTTGACTTACGAGTAAAGCTTCTATGAACATTTTCGTACAAGTGTTTTTGGGGGATATACACATATATTCATTTCTCTTGGGGAATAGAGGAATAGAGGGGAATAGAATTGCTGGGTTACAGGTAGATGTGTGTCTAGTTTTAAAAGAAACTTTTGGGTTGTCTGGGTGGCTCGGTCAGTTAAGTGTCCGACTTCGGCTCAGGTCATGATCCCATGGTTGGGGTTCATTTTTCTTCCTATATGGATGTCTTCTTGTTCTAATACCAGCACCATTTGCTAAAAAGATGTGTATCTGTTATCTCTTGACTCCAAAACTTAGTAGTTTAAATATTTTATTTTATTTTTGGGAGGGCGCAGAGAGAGAGAGAGAGGATCTGAAGCGGACTCCGTGCTGACAGCAGAGAGCCTGATGTGGGGCTTGACCTCATTAACTCATGAGATCATGACCTGAGCCCAAGTTGGACACTTAACTGAGCCACCAGGCGCCCCAAAACTTAAGAAATTTAAAATAGCAAACATTTATTGCCTCAGTTTATGAGGATGAAAAATTTGGAGTGGCTTAGCCAGGTGGCTCTGGCTCACAGTCTCTCATGAAGTTGCAGGTTAAGATGTCTTGTGGGACTGCAGTCATCTGAAGGTTTGCCTGGAACTGGATCTGTTTCTAAGATGACTTAACTTGGCTTTTGGCAGGAGGCCACAGTTCTCTGACATGTGGGCTCTCTGAGTATCCTCATGGCATTCTATGATCCTCCTCCAGAATGAATGATCCAAGACAGAGTAAAGAAGAAGCTTCTTATGACCTAGTCACAGACTGTCACTTCTGCCATATTATATTCTGTTCCTTAGAATTGAGTCACTAAGTCCAGCCCATACTTAAGGGGTGGAGAGAAGAAGGCTCTACCTTTTGGGGGAAGAACTATCAAAAAATTTGACAGTTTAAAACTATCACAACTTTCACTTTCTATTTATTTGCTTTAGCACTTATGTAAAAAATGAATTGACTATAGGTATGGACCTATTTCTGGGATCTCTGTTCTGTCAATTGATCTATTTGTTTATATGCTAATACCCACTGATAAGTCTTGAAGTCAGTAGTATATAAGTCACCCAACTTTATTCTTCTTTATAAGATTGATTTGGCTATTTAGGGTTCTTTATATTTCCATACACATTTTAGAATTAGTTTTCCAATTTCTCTAAAAAAAAGCCGGCCGATATTGTGGTTGGGATTCCATTGAATTTATTGGTTCATTTGAGGAGGATTGACATCCTAATATCAAGTCTTCTAATCCATACACCTGGTGTAAAACTCCATTTATTGATGTCTTCTTTAATTTTTCTGGATTGTTTGGTTGTTTTCACTGCAGAGATTTCACGTCTTATAAATTTATCCCAAGATGTTTGATGTTATTTTAATGCTATTGTAAATGAAATGTCTTTTTTTTAGATTTTACTTACTAATTTAATTTTTTTAATGTTTATTTACTTTTTTGAGAGAGAGACAGACAGAGCATGAGCAGGGGAAGGGCAGAGAGAGAGGGAGACACCGAATCAAGAAGCAGGCTGTAGGCTCCAGGTTCCAGGCTCTGAGCTGTCAGCACAGAGCCTGACGTGGGCTCAAACTCATGAACTGCAAGATCGTGGCCTGAGCCAAAGTTGGACACTTAACCTACTGAGCCACCTAGGCACCCCTATCTATCTATCTATCTATCTATCTATCTATCTATCTATCCATTTTATTTATTTATTTATTTATTTATTTATTTATTTATTTATTTATTTATTTATTTAAGTAATCTCTGCACCCAACATGTGGCTTGAACCCACAACCCTGAGATCAAGAGTTGCATACTTCACTGACTGAGCCAGCCAGGTGCCTCATAAATGAATTGTCTTTTATTTTTTTATTTTTAAAAAAAATTTTTTTTTCAACGTTTTTTATTTATTTTTGGGACAGACAGAGACAGAGTATGAACGGGGGAGGGGCAGAGAGAGAGGGAGACACAGAATCGGAAACAGGCTCCAGGCTCTGAGCCATTAGCCCAGAGCCCGATGCGGGGCTCGAACTCACGGACCGGGAGATCGTGACCTGGCTGAAGTCGGATGCTCAACCGACTGCGCCACCCAGGCGCCCCTGAATTGTCTTTTAAAACGTTATAGTAAAATGTAGAAAACAAAATTTTACTATTTTAACTATTTTTAAGTGTGCAATACAGTAGTATTAAGTACATTCACAGTGTTGTGTTACCATATCACTATTTCAAGAACTTTTTCCATCATCTCAAATACAAGCTCTGTATCTATTGTACAGTGTCCTATTTTCCCCTCCCCTCAGTCCATTGTAACCTCTAATATACTTTCTATCTCTAATATACTTTCTACCTCTATGAGTTTGTCTGTTTTAGATATTTGATACAAATGGAATCATATAATTTTTGTTCTTTGATGCCTGGCTTATTTCATTTAATATTTTCAAGGTTCATCTATGTTATAGCATGTATCAGAATTTCATTTCTTTTTATAACTAAATAATATTCCATTGTATGTATATAACACATTTTATCTGTCCATTCATCTGTTAACGGACACAAGTTGTATCTACTTTTTGGTTATTGTGAATAATGCTGCTATGAACATTAGTGTATAAATAATTGGTTTGAGTCCCTGCTTTCAGTTCTTTTGGGTAGGAGTGGAATACCTAGGAGTGGAATTGCTGCACCACATGGAAATTCTGTGTTTAATTTTTTGGGGAACTACCATCCTGTCTTCCACAGTGACTGAAACATTTTACATGCCTACCAGCAGTGCGTAAGACCAGTTTCTCCACATCTTTGCTAACTTTTTTTTTTAATAATAGCCATTCCAGGGGCGCCTGGGTGGCGCAGTCGGTTAAGCGTCCGACTTCAGCCAGGTCACGATCTCGCGGTCCGGGAGTTTGAGCCCCGCGTCAGGCTCTGGGCTGATGGCTCAGAGCCTGGAGCCAGTTTCCGATTCTGTGTCTCCCTCTCTCTCTGCCCCTCCCCCGTTCATGCTCTGTCTCTCTCTGTCCCAAAAATAAATAAACGTTGAAAAAAAAAATTAAAAAAAAAAAATAAATAAAATAATAGCCATTCCAATGGGTGTGAGGTAGTATCTCATTGTGGCTTTCATGTGGATTTTTCTAATAACTAAGGATGTCGAGCATCTTTTCGTGTACATATTGGTATTTGCATATCTTCCCTGGAGAAATGTCTAACCAAGCAAGTCCTTTGACCACTTTTGAATTGGATTGTTTATTTTTTTGTCTTTAAGTTGTGGGAGTTCTCTATATTGGATATTAATCCCTTATCAGATGGTATGATTTGTAGATATGTTCTCCCATTCTGTGAGTTGTCTTTTCATTCTCTCGACAGTGTCCTTTGATGTACAAAAGTATTCAATTTTGATGATACCCAGTTTACTTTTTCTTTTCTTGCCTGTGCTTTTGTTGTTATAGCTAAGAAATCATTGTCATATCTAAGGTCATGAAATACCCCCCTCATGTTTTCTTCTAAGAGTTTTATAATTTTAGCTTATAAGTTTAGGTCTTTGATCCATTTTGAGTTAATTTTTGTATATGATGTGAAGGAATGCTCCAATTTCACTCTTGCATATAGCTGTTCAGTTTTCCCAGTACCACTTGTTGAAAAGACTGTCCTTTGCCCATTGATAGTCTTGGCACCCTTGTTGAAAATCATTTGACTGTGGGGTACCTGGGTGGCTCAGTTGGTTGAGTGTGCAACTTTGGCTCAGGTCATGATCTGACGGTTCCTGGGTTTGAGCCCTGCGTTGGGCTTTGCACTGACAGTGGAGAGCTGCCTCCTTGCTCTCTCTTTCTCTCTCAAAAATAAATAAGTATAAAAAACCCCATAAAAATATAATTAATTTGGGGTACCTGGGTGGCTCAAGCAGTTAAATGTCTGACATCGGCTCAGGTCATGATCTCCTGGTTTGTGGGTTTGAGCACCCCCACGTCAGGCTCTGCTCTGAGAGTGTGGAGTCTGCTTGTGATTCTCTCTTTCCCTCTCTTTCTGCCCCTCCCTGACTCACATTTTCTCTCATAAATAAATGAACTTAGAAAAGACGGGGTGCTTGAGTGGTTCAGTGGGTTAAATATCCGACTCCTGATTTCAGCTCAGGTCATGATCTTGCAGTTTGTGAATTCAAGCCTTGAGTCGGGCTTCATGCTGATAGACACAGTGTGGTTGGGATTCTCTCTTTCCCTTTCTCTCTCTGCCTCTCCCTTGCTCATGCATGTTCTCTATCTCTCTCTCTAAATAAATATATTAAAAAAAAAAGAAAATCATTTGACCAATATGTGCAAGGGTTTATGTCTGGGCTTCCTGTTGTGTTCTATTAGTCTGTATGACTGTGTTTATGCTAGTACCACACTGTTTTGATTATAGTGGTTTTGCAGTAAGTTTTGAAATCAGGAAATATGATTCCTCCAATTTTGTTCTTCAGGAATTTTGGCTATACAGGGTCCCTTGAGATTCTCTATGAATTTCTGGATAGTTTTTTTTTTTTTTTTTTTTCCCTGCAATAATTGTCATTGGTATTTTGTTAGGGGTTACATTTAGGCTGCACATCTCTTTGGGTAGTATTTGTCATCTTAACAATATTAAGTCTTCCAATTTGTCAACGTGGGATGTTTTCCCATTTATTTAGATGTTTCTTTCAGAAGTGTTTTGTAGTTTTCAGAATATAAATCTTTCAACTTCTTAGTTATATTCATTCTTCAGTATTTTATTCTTTTTGATACTATTGGGTTTTTTTTATTAAAAAAATTTTTTTTACATTTATTTCTTTTTGATACTATTGTAAATGGATTGTTTTCTTAATATTCCTTTCAGATTGTTAGCTGCTAAAGTATAGACATGCAGCCAATTTCGGAGCACCTGGGTGGCTCAGTTGGTTGGGCATCTGACTTCAGTTCAGGTCATGATCTTGCACTCTGTGAGTTCAAGCCCCGTGTTGGGCTCTGTGCTGACAGCTCAGAGCCTGGAGCCTGCTTCAGATTCTGTGTCTCCCTCCCTCTCTGCCCCTCCCCCACTCATACTCTGTCTCTCAAAAATGAGTAAATCTTTAAAAAAAAAAAAAAGAAATCAACCAATTTCTGTGTGTCGATTTTGTATCCTACGAATTTGCTCAATATATTTATTAGTTCTAACAGTGGTTTTGTGTGTGTTTGGGTAATTTTAGGGTTTTCTGCATATAAGATCATGTCTTCTGCAGATGGTTACCTTCTTACTAATTTGGATGCCTTTTATTTTTTTTTCTTTTCTAATTGCTCTGGCAGAAACTTCCCTTGTAGTTTCTTCAACCTATTGGTTGTTTAAAGATATGTTGTGTAATTTCCACAGATTTGTGAATTTTCCAATTTTCTTCTTATTGACGTCTAGTTTCATTTTGTTATGATTAAAGAAGATATTTTGTATAATTTCAGTCTTTTAAATTTTATTCAGACTTGTTTTCTGCCTAATTTATAATCTATCCTAGAGAATGTTTCATGTGTATTTGAAAAAAGTATGTATTTTGCTTTTGTTGGGTTGAGTATATATCTGTTAGGTCTAGTTGGGTTTTAGTGTTGTTCAAATTCTGTTTCCTTATTGATGTTATGTCTGGGTGTTCTATTCATTTCTGAATGTGGGATATTGAAGTCTCCAACTATTGTACAGTGGTCTTTTTCCCACTTCTGTCAACTTCACACATTTTGTGGCTCTGTTATGTGAACATATAATTGTTATTTCTTCTTGTTGTGTTTAACCTTTCATCATGGGGTGCCTGGGTTTAACCTTTCATAATATGGGGTGCCTGGGTGGCTCAGTTGGTTAAGTGTCTGACTTCGGCTTAGGTCATGATCTCACGGTTTACGAGTTCAAGCCCTGTGTCAGGCTTTGTGCTAACAGCTCAGAGCCTGGAGCCTGCCTCGGATTCTGTGTCTTCCTCTCTCTCTCTGCCCCTCTCCTGCTCACGTTCTGTCTCTCTCTCTCAAAAATAAACATTAAAAAAATTTTTTAAAAACCCAATCCATCTATATGCAGTCTATAGGAGAGTCAAATTAGATATAAAGACACAAAAAGATTGTAAGTAAAGGATGAAAAAAGATATTTCCATGTAATAGTAACCAAAGGAGAGCTGGGATGACTATCCTAATACCAGATAAAATAGACCTTAAATCATTAAGGATTACAAGACCCAAAGGACATTATACTTTTTTAGAAAAAATTTTTAGGGGCGCCTGGGTGGCTCGGTTGAGCGTTCGACTTCAGCTCAGGTCACGATCTCGCAGTCCGTGAGTTCGAGCCCCACGTCGGACTCTGGGCTGATGACTCGGAGCCTGGAGCCTGCTTCCGATTCTGTGTCTCCCTCTCTCTCTGCCCCTCCCCCATTCATGCTCTGTCTCTGTCTCAAAAATAAATAAATGTTAAAAAAAATTTAGAAAAAAAAAATTTTAATGTTTAATTTTTATATGTATATATATGTATATCACATACATATATGTATTTGTGTTTTTATTGTCATTAGATTACATCCTTTTATATTGTATGCCTTTAACAAAGATTTAAAATTTTATGCATTTGTCTGTTAAATCATGTAGAAAAAAAGTTATAAACAATACCAAATGTACAATAATACTAGATTTTATATTTATCTGTATAGTCATGTTAACCAGTGTTGTATATTTTTCTTATGGCTTTAAGTTATTCTTTCATTTTAGCCTGAAAGATTCCCTTTAGCGTTTCTTATAGGACAGGTCTATTGGTAATGAGCTCCTTTAGTTTATGTTATTTGGAAATATCTTAATTTCTCTTTCATTCTTTTTTCTAAATTAAAAAAAAAATTTAATGTTTATTTATTTTTGAGAGACATAGCATCGGTCTCTCAAAGGAGGAAGAGGGGCAGAGAGAAAGGGAGACACAGAATCCAAAGTAGGCTCCAGGCTTTGAGCTGTTAGCATATAAACCCAATGCAGGACTCGAACTCACAGACCACAAGATCATGACCTGAGCCAAAGTTGGATGCTTAACTGACTGAGCCACCTAGGTGCCCCTCTCTTTCATTCTTGAAGGATAGTTTTGCAGGATCTAGAATTCTTGATTGACAGTTTTTTTCTTTCAGGGCTTTAAATATATCATCCCACTGCCTTTTAGAAGATTCTGGAGAGAAATCAGCTGTTAATCTTATTGAAGATCTCTTGTACACTATGAGCTGCTTCCCTCTTGCTGCAAATATTCTCCTTCTCTTTGGGGTTTAACAGTTTAATAGTACGTTTTTGTTTTATAATGTGTCTTGGTTAATCCTCAAAGAGGGGTTGGTTCATTAGGCTTCTTGCACATGTATATTCATGTCTTTACTCAAGTTTGGAAAGTTTTTGGGCACTATTTTCAGATTATTTTTTTCTGCCCTTCTTTTCCTCTTTTCCTCTCTTCTCTTTCTATAACCATATATTGTTAGGTTTGGTGGTGTCCCACAGGTCCCTCAGACTCTTTACTTTTACTCTTTTTTTGCCTCTCTGAATAATTTCAAGTATCTTACCTTCAGGTTCACTGATACTTCTTACATATGCTCAGATCTGCTGTTGAATCCCTCTAATGAGTTTTTCATATCAATTATTTTACTTTTCTGTTTTCAGATATTGTAGAATTTGTTTTCTCCTTTTTATAATTGCTATCTCTTTATTGATATTATATTTTGTTCACACATTTTTCTGAATTCCTTTGACCATCGTTTCCTTTAGTCTGTTGAATGTATTTAAGACTGTTGATTTCACATCTTTTTGTTTTGTTTTATTTATTTATTTTGAGAGAGAAGAGAGAGCACGCTGGGGAGGGGGAGCTGGGGAGGGGAGAGAGAGAGAGAAATCCCAAGTAAGCTGTCAGCACAGAACTGGACATGGGGCTCAAACCCATGAACCATGAGATCACGACATGAGCTGAAACCAAGAGTCAGACACTTAACTGACTGAGCCACCCAAGTGCCCCTAACATCTTTTTAAAATTTTTTTTAAGTTTATTTATTTTGAGAGAGAGAGTGTGTGAATGTGCAAGCAGGGGAGGGGCAGAGAGAGAGGGGGGAGAGAGAATCCCAAGCAGGCTTCACAGAGTCTGTGTAGAGCTGGATATGGGGCTTGAACTCATAAACTGTGAGATCATGACCTGAGCTGAAATCAAGAGTCAGATACTTAATTGACTGAGCCACCCATCTGCTCCATTAACGTCTTTGATTAATAATAATTCTAGTGTCTTTGCTTCCTCAGGATTTTTTTTCCATCATTTTCCTTTTCCTGTGAATGGTCATTAATTTTTTGTTTCTTTGTTGTCTAATTTTTTGTTAAAACTGGACATTTGAGTATTTGGTAATTTTGCAAATCTTGATTCTCCCACTTCCCAGGAATTGCTAGTTTTTGCTCATTGAGTGCTAGAGACATCCATTTGTGGCTTTTTCAAACTAATATTGGAAATGTGTATCTAGTTCTGTTACCTCTGCAGTTAGTGACCTGGTAAAGATTTCCTTAAATGACTAGCTCCCTAAAGGGGAAAACAGTAAAAACGAGTACTGCCTTCTTAAATGCCCCTGGAAGCCGCTTCAGCCTATGAGTGTTGAAGCAGTGGTCACTGCCTCCTTCAGCTCCTCAGTGATCAAAAGCAGTTGTCATCAATCAAATTATCTTTATTGCCCATCTGAGCCTCCAGCAAGCTGCACCCAGGAATGAGGGCTGGAGGTTGGGTAGTTGCTACCCAAAAGGCTGAAATTTACCAAAATTCACTAGCCTCTTCATCAATCTATACCTTGGAAGCTTTATGTTTTCCATCTACACTCCAGAGTTCCAAAAGTTACTTCAGTTTTTCCAAATTCAGTAGCTGTTTTGGTGGAAGGATGATGGATTCTTAGAGCTTCCTACTGTGTCATTTTCCATTGATTTACTCCAGTAAATTATTTTTTAATTTTTGTTTTTTGTTACTGCTAGCATATAAAAATATGATTGAATTTTGTATATTGGCTTTTTGTATCCTGTGACTTTGCTAAATTTACATACTAGTTTTGGAAGTTGTTGGGGCACCAACAAATAAGATTTTCTCAATCCACAGATAACATGATTGTTTACATAGAAAATACTTACGAATCTACAAAACAACTAACTTCTTTTTTTTTCTTTTAAAGAATTCACCTTTGTTTATTTTTTTTGAGAGAGAGAGCAAAAGTAGGGGAAGGACAGAGAGAGAGAGACAGAATTGAAAGCAGGGTCCAGGCTCCAAGTTATCAGTACATAGCCTGACGCGGGGCTTGAACTCACGAATTGTGAGATCATGACCTGAGCTGAAGTTGAATGCTTAACTGATGGAGCCACCCAGGTGCCCCTAGAATTTTTTTTTAAAGTTTATTTATTTTGAGGGACAGAGTGAGAGAGCAGGGGAGGGGCAGAGAGAGAGGGAGAGAGAGAATCCCAAGTAGGGTCTGTGATGTCAGTGCAGAGCCCAACTTGAGGCCAGATCTCACAAATTGTGAGATCATGACCTGAGCTGAAATCAAGAGTCAGATGCTTAACCAAACCACTTAGGTGCCCGTTTTGCTAAAAAAATTTTAAAGGATTTTTGTTTTTGTTCATGACAGATTTTGGTTTATAATCTTTTTTCTTTTTTTATGTATGTATGTATGTATGTTATATTTTTGGTAAGGTTCTGTTTTAGGTTTTGTTATCAGGGATAACTGACCTCATAAAATAAGTTGGAAGATGTGGGGTTTTTTGTTTGTTTGGGTTTTTTTTGTTTTTTTGTTTTTTGGGTTTTTTTTTGCTCCCTGTTTTCTGAAAGAATTTGTGCAAGATTGATGCTATTTCTTCCTTGAATGTTTGATAGAATTCATTAGTGAAACTCTGTGTCTGGAATTTTCCTTGTGGAGGATTTTTGATAAATTCCGTTTTTTTGATAGACACAAGACCATTCAGATTTTATATTTTATCTTGTGTCAGTTTTGGTAAGTTGTATTTTTCAAGGAGCTTGTCCATTTTGTCTGAGTTATTGAGTTTATTGATACACAGTTGCTCATAGTATTACTCTTTTTTTTTTTTAATGCTTGTAGCATCTGTAGTGATACCCCTTTTTTCATCCCTGATAGTAGTAATTAGCATATTCTTTTTTTACTGATCAGTTTCTCTAGAGGATCCATGAATATTACTGATTTTTTCTTTTTAATTTTTTTTTGATGTTTATTTATTTTTGAGAGAGACAGAGACAGAATGCAAGTGGGTTAGGGGAAGAAAGAGAGGGAGACACAGAATCTGAAGCAGGCTCCAGGCTCTGAACTATCAGCGCAGAGCCTGATGCGGGCCTCAAACTCACGAGCTGTGAGATCATGACCTGAGCTGAAGTCAGATGCTCAACTGACTGAGCCACCCAGGCGCCCCTGATTTTTTCTTTTTAAAGATCTACTTTTGGTTTCCTTAATTCTCTCTCCCCCATCCATTCTTTTGAGTCTGCATATATTTTTATTATTTGCTTTCTTCTGCTTACTTCGGTCTTTTCCTGGCTTCCTAAGGAGAACCTAAAGTCGTTAGTTTTATATTTCTAATACCTTATTTTTATTTTACTTATTTATTTTGAGAGAACAAATAGGGCAGGGACAGAGAGAGAAGGGAGAGAAAGAGAATCCCAAGCAGGCTCTGCATTGTCAGCACAGAGCCCAGTGTGGGGCTGGAACTCACGAACTGTGAGATCATGACCTGAGCTGAAATCAAGAGTCAGACGCCCAACCAACTGAGCTACCCAGGCACCCCTATATTTCTGATACCTTAAAATACTAAAAATTTTAGCATTGGTTTTAGCTGCATCAATATTGTGTGTACTTCTAAAATGTTTTCTCATATTTTTAGGGTTACCCTAAAATACCCAGGACAGATAGTCTTAAGTTCTTGACAGAGAAAATAGTTGAATTGGTACATTGTCAGGTGCACAACTTGTTAATCATGAGATTGATGCTTCCTTCCAGGTTGAGTTCCATTATCTTTTTTACATAGTCCCGATTCCCAGAATCTTGAGAGCTTCACACGTTCAGGCTCTTCAGTTCCTTATGTCACTTGAAGGTCAGGAAAGGAAGCTGAGAGAGTAGAGAGATTTGGAACCCAGTCTTATGGAATGATCTTTCTTTCTCTTTCTCTTTTCTTCTCTTTTTTTTTTCTTTTCTTTCTTTCTTTTTAAAGTTTATTTATTTTGAAGGAGAGCAAGCGTGAGTGGGGGAGGGTCAGAGAGAGAGGGAGAGACAGAATCCCAAGCAGGGCTTGAACTCACAAACTATGAGATCAAGGCCTGAACTGAAATCAAGAGGCAGATGCTTAACCGACTGAGCCACCACCTGCCCCGGAATGGTGTCTCTTTGGAGGTTTCTCTAAACTTGTTTAATTTCGGAGGTTATTGTTGGGCTTGTGTGGTTGAAAGTTGGTCCCCATCTATTTGGAACTATGGGTTGTCTGTGAGGTTGATAGAAGTATTTTCTAATGTTTAAAAGTGGGGCGCCTGGGTGGCTCAGTCAGTTGAGCGTCTGACTTCGGCTCAGGTCATGATCTTGCGGTCTGTGAGTTTGAGCCCCATGCCGGGCTCTGTGCTGACAGCTCAGAGCCTAGAGCCTGCTTCAGATTCTGTGTCTCCCTCTCTCTCTGCCCCTCCCCCGCTCATGCTCTGTCCCTCTCTGTCAAAAATAAATAAACATTAAAAAAAAATTAAAAGTGTTTAAAAGTAGTAATTCTAGTGTTTCACTGGAGGGTAGAAGACAGAATGTAGTCTTCCTGAAGCCCGCTTGAAACTGTCAAACTCTTGCATTTTGTGAGGCATTAAACAGGTCATTTACCTCCTCTGTTTACAGGTTTTCCCCACACTCACTTTGCATGTTGCTCATCTGCTTCTAGGTACCTGCTAATAAAGTCTTTATATACCCGATGGATGTTGAGATATGTCATTGTGTTGCCCCCAGTGGTGTGTGGTTTTAAATGGAGGGCTGTCTGTCAAGTTTGTGCCCTGAAATCTCCTTGTATTATTTTCTGACTGTGTGAGTGTATAAGGAATTACACTGTTGGCCTTGAGGAAGAAATGTCTCACCAGAGGCAGGAACATAGGATACCAAGAACATAGTCTTTGGAGGAGATAACTTGAGTTGGTCTCAACCCCTGTGTGGGACATATGTAGCAGCAGATTATTCCCAAAGAGCAAACAAAGCTCAGTGGAGTTCTGTTTTGTGGTGGACACTTCATCATATCCAATAGTAGCTGAATACAGCCCATTGTCCATGTCTGAGTGATCTGTTCTTGATTGTATTTTCCAATAATCTGCAGAGTAGTGTAGCATCAAAATGTTTAAGTGTGTGATGTCACGGCCAAATGAAGAGTCCTCTGAGGTGTAGCCATATCTGATGTTTAGGTGTATGTTGCTTCTTGGTGCATCTTTTAAAATAGTTCAGAATTCAGTGATTTAAAACTCCTTTGGAATTGTAACAGTTCTGTAGTATCATGGAGACATCACAGGAAAGACAAGAGCTATTTCATGGTTGCATAATTCCTTACTCTGGAGACTACTTACTTGGGAGACTTTTCTTGTTTGAAGCTGGTAATCATTTTTAATGGCAGTGGGTTCTAAATGAGGTCCCCAAGTAATCTCAAAAGCTCAATGTTGTAACTGGAGCTTTGGGTTCATTTCTCCTAGGTGTAGGAGATTTTATTTCTACTTTTTACCTCTTTAATAGCAGGACATGTGTGAATATCCCTAGTACAAGGTAGCAGAATTGTACTTGGAGTGACTTCCAGTTACAAACCCAGTTACAGCTAATTGAAATTCTGGTGAGTGACAAATATTGTTCTTTGGTTTCTGTTCTGCAACAGAGCAGATTTTGTTCAAAAGATGTTATAGTGAAGGGAAATCCCAAGTAGAGAGGTGTCTACATCAGTTTCCCAGTCACCTCAGGTCACCTCTGCCTCAGTCTTGTCAGCTTGCCCCCACTGTGTTCAGCTTCTCTTTCAATTGAGCTACAGTAGGATGGAGGTGTGAAGAAAAGGAACTAGAGTTAGCAGCCCCATCCAAAACCTTGGTTGTGAGAACAAGCATGGTACTGTCCCTCTGCATCTTTTTTTCGGTTGTGCAGAAGCTGCTCTCTTTAGCTTTGGGTCTTCAGTGAGATCAGTAGTATGTGTCTAGGAAGCTCCTCATTTCATATTTTAGCATTTCAGACAGTCTCATTTTCAGTGTTTTGTGGGTTTGTTTGTTTGAGAATCATTTCTCCTATTGTCCTATATATGTGCCTTCTAGGCTTCACCATGTTTAGATTCACTTGTAAATGTGCCAGGCAGAGATTTACCTGGTTTAGGTATGGCTCACCTTAACTATTTAGTCACAGCAGAGGTATTTCTGTAATTTCTTGTTAAAGAATAACCCCATACAAATTGTGAACAGACAGGGTTTCAGGTAAGAAGTATGGGGCACCTTTCTTTCTCCTCTCTTTTAGTGTTTTCTCATTTTGATTTCCCCTTTGCCACTTTGGACCTGTATTCATAAAATTCTGTCCTCAAACCTCCTTTCCCCCTCTTTTTAGCACAGTTGAGACACTTTCAAAAGGATCTTTACTAAACTTACATATCTATATATCTCAGGAAGCATGGGTTTCTAATCTTTAAAATCCAGTAAAAACAGGAAAGGGGATTCTGTCTTTGTCCTACATTAATTCTGTTCTGGCTGTTTCTTGATGGGCTGGCACATTTTAGGCTTCCTGCCAAGTTTCCTTTTCTCCTTGCTCCCTGTTTGCTCTCAGCCTGGTGTCCTCAGGAGTATGCCACTGTGTCCCTTGCTCCTGGGATAGGACCCAAAAGTCTAAAGAATCATTCATCTCTTCTCTGAGGACAAACAAACAAAATAGATACCTTTAAGCCTTTTTTCTTTCTTATTTCAAATCTCCCAGATTGCTCTAGGCCCCAGGCCCCTGTACAATTTCTGGTTTCTAGGTGATATGCCAGTCCCTGGTTAGATGGGTAGGGCAGGCTCAGATTGGCAGCCCTACATACCTTCATAACATTCCTTGTTTTCTTCCTCCTCAAAGGAGAGGTTTGTGAGCATGTGCTTAAAACAATCCCGAGGGGGTCAGGGAAAGCAGAATTGTTGTCACTCTCACAAATGACCTAATCTGTGTCAGTGCCCACTATCATATGTAAAAGCAAGAATGGACTTGAATTTAAGAAAACAGTAGGTTCCCTTGGTTATGTGCTTTAGAGAACAGATATGCTTTCACGTTAGTTTTCTGCTTTAGTTTTTTCGTCTATGAATTTGAGGGTATTTTGGTATCTTTTCCTGTCACAGTCCATATCAATTTTTTTTTAATTTCTGAAATTGGTTAGAAATTAAAGTCCAGAGCTACGTAACCCAGGCTTTGTGTGTTTGTTTCTGTTGGAGTGAGTTCTCAGTGCACTGTGTTCTTTTCAATTAAGAATGATTTTGCTATTTTTTCACTTGGATTGTATCAGACAGTAAAAAGTAAACCAAAGATACAGTATTGCCATAATGTTTTTAGCATTCCTGAGTTAACAAGTTTAATTGTTTTTTAAGTTTGCTTGTTTATTTTGACAGAGAGCGTGCTCACATTTGTGTGAGCAGGGGAGGGGCAGACAGAGAGAGGGAGAGAGAGAATCCCAAGCAGGCTCCCTGCTGTCAGCACAGAGCCCCAGGGCTTGATCTCACAAACATGGAATCATGACCTTAGCCAAAATCAAGAGTTAGATGCTCAACCAACTGAGCCACCCAGGTGCCTCTTAATAAGTTTAATTTTATTTTTTTTAATAAAAAATTTGTTTTTTAATTAAATTTTTAATTTTTTTTTTAATTTTTAACAGAGAGAGAGAGAGAGAGAGGGAGAGAGAGGGAGCACAAGCACAAGCAGGGGAGGGTCAGAGAGAGAGGGAGACACAGAATCTGAAGCAGGCTCCAGGCTCTGAGCTGTCAGTGCAGAGCCCAACGTGGGGCTCAAGCCCACAAACCACAAGATCATGACCTGAGCTGAAGTCAGACACTTAACTGACTAAACCACCCAGGTGCCCCACAAGTTTAATTTTTTTTTTTTAATTTTTTTTTTCAACGTTTATTTATTTTTGGGACAGAGAGAGACAGAGCATGAACGGGGGAGGGGCAGAGAGAGAGGGAGACACAGAATCGGAAACAGGCTCCAGGCTCTGAGCCATCAGCCCAGAGCCCGATGCGGGGCTCGAACTCACGGACCGCAAGATCGTGACCTGGCTGAAGTCGGACGCTTAACCGACTGCGCCACCCAGGCGCCCCCCCCACAAGTTTAATTTTTAAAAAACTAAACATTTCGTACTATTTTTTAAGGGCATCATACTTTGTCATCATCCTTTTAGTGCTTAAGTGGATCTGTTTAAATTTAGTTTTTTTTTTTTTAAGTTTATTTATATTTATTCTGAGAGAGAGCACACAAGCAGGAGAGGACTCTTAACTGACTGAGCCACTCACCGCCCCTAGGGTTTTTTGTTGTTTGTTTTTTAATTTTACTTTTTAAAGTAGGCTCCATGCCCAATGTGGGGCTTGAACTCAATGACCCCAAGACCAAGAGTTGGATTCTCTACCAACTGAGCCAGCTAAGCACCCCAAATTTTAGAAGAGGTAGTAGAAATAATTGAATTTATAAACCAGTTTTGAGGAAATCTGCAAATACACCTATGCAGTCTGAAGGCATCAAGTATGCTTCTCCTTACAAAAAGATTACATATCAAACCCAAGTGCTTAATCTGAAGTTAGAAATATATGTTGTCCATAGAATTTGAAATTCTAACCAAGCTTCTTAGAGAGCATGTCTGCTGATCTCCATTTTTGAATGTGCTGGCCCAGCTAAGGGACTTGGTGACCAGGTACTGCTGTGCTGTGGAGACAGTGTCTTACTACTTCTTAAAATAGTCCTGACCTTGTTCACCACCGTATCTGATCGCAATTTCTCTTTCTTGGCCAGGGCTTTTTATTCATTGCCACTTTCTAGGGTTGCTGTGTTGTTGATTTAAAACAGAAATGGTGCTTATATTGTGTCTCTTAATTTTTAAGTCCTTCAGTAAAGCTTTATTACTGGTCTGACATAATTTTTAAAGGTTTGTAAGTAATTTATAGTTTTGGTTGCTGTTTTGAATGGGATGTATTTAAACAGTTTTTATTTTCTGATTTGTTTTTTGTTGGTACAGGGGAACACTATTGGTTTTTTTCCTTGTAATTAACCTCTAACATACAGTAAAGTTTACAAATCCAAGTACAGAGCTCACCTCAACAGTATTCAACAGTGTCACTTCCATCTCTGTGCCCCTTTTCAATTAGTATTTTCCCAGAGTAACCACTATTGTGGTCTCGATTATCATTCTGAATTTTGTGGGAGTAGAATCACACCCCATAGTCTCTTTAGAGTCTAGACTTTTCTCTTGCTACATCACACCTGTGAGATTCATCTGTGTTGTGTATGGCAGTAGTTGGTTCTTTTTCACTTCTGTGTAGTAATCCATCAAATGAATATTCCACAGGGGCTTCTGGGTGGCTCAGTAGGTTAAGTGTCTGACTCTTGGTTTCTGCTCAGGTCATGATCTCACAGTTCCTGAGATCAAGCCCCGCATTAGGCTCTGCGCTGACAGTGTGGAGCCTGCTTGGAGTCTCTCTCTTTTCTCTCTCTCCCCCTCTTCTGCTCGCAGGCTCACACACTCCCTCCCCCCACCCCCACAAAATAAATAAATTTAAGAAAAAATGAATATACCATAGTTTATCCATTTTAATTTTTTAATAAAATTAAGTATCCTATTTATTTATAAACTATAATAAATCTGACAGTCATTTCACATCACTAAGTGCTTTTGCTTTAAAAAAGGAAAACAACGTGCACTTGGGTGGCTCAGTCGGTTAAGCGTCGGACTTCGGCTCAGGTCAGGATCTCACGATTCGTGGGTTCAAGCCCCGCGTTGGGCTCTGTGCTGACAGCTCAGAGCCTGGAGTCTGTTTCAGATTCTGTGTCTCCCTCTCTCTCTGATCCTCCCTCGTTCATGCTCTGTCTCTCCCTGTCTCAAAAATAAATAAACGTTAAAAAAAATTTTTTTAAAGGAAAACAATAATTATAATATACAAATTTTAGCAGCATTTATTGTACTTGAAGAGTACATTTACTTGTACTCTTGTAATTTATTTTACTTGAAGAGAGATGTAATTAATTTTGAAGTTCAATTATGTGTTTAAGGAGTTAGTTTCTATACCCAGAAGGTAGACCTAACTATTGTAATTAGTATCTTTGCAGTGTACATTTATTTCCGTTTGTTACTGTCCACAGTGGAAAAAAAAAAGTCAGTCTCAGCAAGTTCTTTTTAAAAATATCCTTAGGGGCGCCTGGGTGGCTCAGTCGGTTGAGCGTCCGACTTCGGCTCAGATCATGATCTCACAGTCTGTGGGTTCAGGCCCTGTGTCGGGCCCTGTGTCGGGCTCTGTGCTGATAGCTCACAGCCTAAAGCCTGCTTCAGATTCTGTGTCTCTTTCTCTCTTTGCCTCTTCCTCGCTCATGCTCTGTCTCTCTCTTAATCTCAAAAATAAATAAACATTACAAAAATTTTAAAAATAAATAAAAGAATATCCTCCTCCCCAGGGCGCCTGGGTGGCTCAGTTGGTTAAGTGTCCAACTTCGGCTCAGGTCATGATCATGTGGTTTGTGAGTTTGAGCTCCAGATTGGGCTCTCTGCTGTCAGTGCAGAGCCTGCTTGGGATCCTCTGTCCTCCTCTCTTGCTGCCCCTCCCCTGCTTACACACGCACTCTCTCTCTCAAAAATGAATAAACATTAAAAGAAGAATATGATCCTTCATATTTTATGCAGGAAAATGTGAAACCAAAGTGTCTTTTTAAAAATTGTTTTAATTTAATTTTTTTATTTTTTAAAATTTACATCCAAATTAGTTAGCATATAGTGCAACAGTGATTTCAGGAGTAGATTCCTTAGTGCCCCTTACCCATTTAGCCCATCCCCCTCCCACAACCCCTCCAGTAACTCTCTGTTTGTTCTCCATATTCAAGAGTCTTTTCTGTTTTGTCCCCCTCCCTGTTTTTATATTATTTTTGTTTCCCTTCCCTTATGTTCATCTGTTTTGTCTCTTAAAGTCCTCATATGAGTGAAGTCATATGATTTTTGTCTTTCTCTAATTTCACTTAAGCATAATACCCTCCAGTTCCATCCACGTAGTTGTAAATGGCGAGATTTCATTCTTTTTGATTGCCAAGTAATACTCCATTGTATATATATACCACATCTTCTTTATCCATTCATCCATCGATGGACATTTGGGCTCTTTCCATACTTTGGCTATTGTTGATAGTGCTGCTATAAACATGGGGGTGCATGTGTCCCTTCAAAACAGCACATCTGTATCCCGTGGATAAATGCCTAGTAGTGCAATTGTTGGGTCGTAGGGTAGTTCTATTTTTAGTTTTTTGAGGAACCTCCATACTGTTTTCCAGAGTGGCTGCACCAGCTTGCATTCCCAGAAACCAAAGTGTCTTAAAGCAAATGAAGGACAAACAAACAGACTGGTGCACAGTAGCTGGTGGTACACAAACTCATAGGTAGAGCAGTGGAACCCCTTGACCTCTGGGGGAGCAGTCCATTCATAAACTGACAAAATTTTAACCATTTTAATATAAACTTCCAGTGATCTAAAATAACTGATTCAAACTACATTATTTCCTCTCTGAACATCAGTCACCAAAAATATATGGAGGAATTGCAGTTACTTTAGCCTCTCTTAGTCCAGCGTCCACATTTGTGAAGAACACCTGCTGCTCCCTCTCTACAAGTATTAAACCTCTGCTCTGCTCCCATGGCTGGTATTGGTGTTGAAGGACATGGAGCTATCGTGGGCAACCCCACAAGTCAAGTCCCAGTGGTCCTTTGGTTGGGGCCCAGTTTTTTTTATGATAAGACAAAAAAGAATCCAAGCCACATCTTGTATTTTGGGCATAAGCGTTATCTACGGGGTCATATAATTTCAGTCACAAAGATTTTGCCAAACCCAGAACTTAATCTTGTCCCAACTATCTGTTTTGGCAAACCAAAGCCTAGCTTTGTGGTATACTTTTTCCCTTTCCCTTAGGACCTGATTCAGACTCTAATGGAAACAACCCAATAAAAACAGACCTGGTAATAAACACACAGTGGTCTTGTCTACTGTAATGCATCCATATTAGATAATCCTGATTAGTTTCCATTTTTCAAGATTGTCTTTGTTAGAAAGGAGCTTTACTACTAAATACTGAAATGTGTCAGGCTTCTGCTGTGGGAATTTTCTTATTTTTAAACATTTAAAAGTAAAATAATTTTCAATCCAATATACGTAGTGCTATAAACTATTCAATAGAAAAAAAGTACAAGCTCCTTCTCAAAAACAAGATTTCTTTACCAAATATCCTAGCAAATCATCATAGAAAGGGTGAAGTCTCATCAAAAAGAACAGGTACTCGGGAAGCAGAGCTTAAAACACTGATCATGATTTCTGCTATAGACTGTTTGTGTCTCTTCCCTGTCCCCAGATTCCAGTGTGATGATATTTGGAAGTAGTGAGGGGTTTCTTGGGTATGTGTTTTGCTTTGTTTTGTTTTTTTAGAAACTTTATTTTCCATCAGCCTTGCTTTGGTGTGTTCTGATAATACTGATTACTCAGGTTCTTAAGTCATGACAGGGAGAAGGTAGGTACTTCCTATCTTACTGGTTTGCATCATACTTGGTTACTTGGTCTTATTATGCAGGAAGATCCTCAGGATGGCTGTCATTATGCCCAGAATGTTAGTGCTAGTGACCATGTTGCATTGCGTGATCAGAATGTTGTGGTGACCATGATCCTCTTGATGGCATTGGCAACTGAATAGTTCTGAGGGCTGATGAGGCTGAAGATGCTGAAGGCAATGGTGTTGTGGAAAAAGCTACAGAAGGCTTTGACAGTGATAGCCGGGGTAGGAGTGTCCAGGGTACTACTTGACTGGGCGTTGCAGTCAGGTCATGACCTACAGAAGGACTGAGACTGTAATGGGATGTACTAGAAGCCTCTGACTGTAGGTAATTCTGGAGTGGGGTGGAGGATAAACCTAGGCGTCACTTTCCTTCAGATATTTTCCAGGTGACAAATGCACCACTGGGGAAGAGGAGGTTCTGTCTATGTTGTGAATGGAGTTTCAGATATGTTAGTACTCAGTAGAGGCTGCTGGTGATCGGACTGCTGTCCAGGTGCTCAAAGGTAGGCTCATTTGGGACCATTCTTGCCAAAAGGTTTGAAAATATTGTCTTTATAAGTATCTCTCTCCCAGAAACTTGAGGAACTTTGAACAACTTGGTTCTTTTTATTTTTATTCTTATTTTTTATTTACTTCCTTATTTTTATTAAAATTTTTTTTTATTATTTTTTAAAGTTTATTTATTTGTTTTGAGAGAGAGAGAGAGAGAGAGAGAGAGTGAGAGAGAGTGAGTCTCAAGTAGGTTCCATGCCCAGCATGGAGCCCGATGTGGGGTTAGATCTCACAACTGTGAGATCATGACTTGAGCCGAAATCAACAGTTGAACAATAAGCTAACTGATCCACCTAGGCACCCCTGAACAACTTGGTTCTTGATTGTTTTTTTGCTGTTTATTCTTCCTTGTTTAGCTTAGCAGTGATTGTAAGAAATGGCTCCAGCCTTTTCCTTTTTTCTTACTAGTCTCTTGGCACGGTTTTAGACTGTTAGGTTCCTTTCTGTTCCTGTTGTTCTTATAGTATTTACATGCTTCAGAAGTTCCACAGGAAGGGAAGATTCTGTCTGCTTTGTAGCTCTTGTCTGAAACAAGTATAACTGTGTAATGAGCCCTTACTTCCTCATGAGAAGAGTGGATAAGTCTTTTATTTATTTGTTTGTTTGTTTGTTTAAGTAGGTTTCATGCCCAGTACAGGGCTTGAACTCACAACCCCAGGATCAAGAGTTCCCTGTTCTACCGACTGAGCCAGCCAGGGGCCCTGCAAGTGGACAAGTCTTACGTAGAAACCACAGGATGAGAAACTGTAGTTGTGCTTAAGAGATTGAAGAAATTTTTTTTTGTTTGTTTTTGAGAGAGAGAAAGAGAGCTCGAGTGCATGCATGTGAGCGGAGGAAGGGCAGAGAGCAAGGGAGACAGAGGATCCCAAGCAGTCTCTGCACTGACAGCAGAGATCCCAGTGTGGGCTTCAGCTCATGACCTGAGCCAAAGTCAGACACTTAACTGAGCCACCCAGGCGCCCCAGGATCAAAGAATATTTTTGGTGCTAAGGGAGAGTATCTTTCTTTGATCTGTGTTAATTACAAAGCATAGGGACTTAAAGGAAAAAAAAAAGATTGCAAATCCTAATGTATTTCAGTGGATAGACCTGTGAGGTCTTTATAATGTTCATATTATTATATCTAAACTTTTTCTCCTCCTAAATGAGTTCTGCGACATTTGCAAGGAAGGGATTATCTAGTTGTTCTTTTTTTTAATTTTAATTTTTAAAAGATTTTATTTTTTTTAGGCAATCTCTACACCCTGTGTGGGGCTTGAACTCACAACCCCTAGATCAGTAGTCATATGCTCCACTGAATGAGCCAGCCGGATGCCCCTAGTTGTTCTTTTTTTTTTAAACAAATATTTTTTATTAGTTTCAATCTAAAGATCATTCCATAGGTATTTACCCAAAGAATATGAAAACACTAATTCGAAGTGATACGTGCACCCCTATGTTTATTGCAGCATATTTACAACACCAAATTATGGAAGCAGCCCAAGTGTCCATTGATAAATGAAGGAATAAATATGTGGTATATACATAAGTTTTCACTCTTGTGTGGATCCTGAGAAACTTAACAGGAACCCATGGGGGAGGGGAAGGGGAGAAAAAAAGAGGTTAGAGTGGGAGAGAGCCAAAGCATAAGAGACTCTTAAAAAATGAGAACAAACTGAGGGCTGATGGGGGGTGGGAGGGAGGGGAGGGTGGGTGATGGGTATTGAAGAGGGCATCTTCTGGGATGAGCACTGGGTGTTGTATGGAAACCAATTTGACAATAAATTTCATATATTTAAAAAAAATAAAGAAGGAAAAGAGAAAAAAAATAAAGATGTATATATACACAATGGAATATTATTGAGTCATAAACAAGAATGAAATCTTGCCATTTGCAACAACATGGATGAATCTGGAGAGTATAATGCTATGTGAAATAAGCCAGTCAGAGGAAGACAAATACTGTATGATTTTACTCATACGTGGAATTTAATACATAAAACGAACAAACTCAGGGCACCTGGGTGGCTCAGTCAATGTAGCATCCAACTTCAGCTCAGGTTGTGATCTCATGGTTTGTGAGTTGGAGCCTTGTGTCGGGCTCTGCTGATGGCTCATAGCTGGGAGCCTGCTTCAGATTCTGTGTCTCCCTCTCTCTCTGTCCCTCCCCTGCTCACACTTTCTCTGTCTCTCAAAAATAAACAAACATTAAAAAATAATAAAAAATAAGATGAACACCAACAAAAAGGGACAAACCAAAAAGCACTTTTAACTGTAGAGAACAAACAGATGTTTACCAGGGGGGAAATGGGTGAAATACGTGAAGGGGATTAAGAATATACACTTATCATGGGGCGCCTTGGTGGCTTAGTTGGTTAAACATCTGACTTCGGCTCAGGTCATGATCTCAGGTTCATGGGTTTGAGCCCCACATTGAGCTCTGCGCTGACAGTGCAGAGCTTGCTCGGCATATTTTCTTTCTCTCCCTCCCTCCCTCTCCCTCGCTCCCTACCTCTCCCTCCCTCTCCCTCCCTCCCCCTTCCCCCCATGCCCCCCACTAGCATGAGCATGCTCTCTCTCTCTCTCAAAATAAATAAACTTAAAAAAAAAGTTAAAAAAACACCACAGTGAACACTGAATAATGTATGGAATTGTTGAATCGCTGTATTGGACACCTGAAACTAATATAACACTGTATATTAACCACTGGAATTAACATTTTGTAAATCATTCTGGGGCACCTGGGTGGCTTAGTTGATTGAGCATCCAGCTCTTGATTTCACCTTAGGTAATGATCATGGGATCAAGCCCTGTGTCAGGCTCCATGCTGAGCATGGAACCTGCTTAAAATTCTCTCTCTCCCTCTGCCCCTCTCCTGTGTTCACATGTGTGTGCGTGCAGTCTCTCTCACATGATATGATGTGATATGATATATGATATAGTCATAGTCATTCTGTTCCCATTGTCATAGCCCCCAATTTTTTTGTGCATTGTATACTTGAACGATATTAATTTCAGATCAGGTGCATAGGAAACACTGTTGTATTATAAACCATAGAGAACCTCCATGGGAAAAAGCATATCATTTATAGTTTCCCCCAGGGAAACCTTTGGAGTTGTTTACAGAACAAAAAAAACAACACATATACTGATGGGTGTTTTTTTGTTTTTGTTTTTGTTTTGTTTTTTTGTTTTTGTTTTTTGTTGGTTGTTGTTAGTTTAACCCAGGGCAATGAAACCCTGATTTGGGCTTTATGACTTTTTTTTTTTTTAGTAATTTTTTTTTAATTTTTATATTTAAGGGAGAGAGTGAGGCAGTTGGGGATGGAGAGAGAGAGAGAGAGAGAGAGAGAGAGAGAGAGAGAGCGCATCCAAAGCAGGCTCCATGCTGACAGCAGAGAGCCCAGTGTGGGGCTTGAACTCACAAACTGTGAGATCATGACCTGAGTGGAAGTCAGACATTTAATCGACTGAACCACACAGGCGCCCCATGACATGTTTTTGATATTTTGCAGCTTTTATTTTTTCCTTTATTATTATTTTTTTTAATGTTTATTTATTTATATTGAGAGAAAGAGCACAAGCAGGGGAGGGGCAGAGAGAGAGAGAGTGAGAGAATACCAAGCAGGCTTCGCATTGTCGGGGCAGAGCCTGACATGGAACTTGATCATGAGATCATGGCCTGAGCCAAAATTGAGTCAGATGCTTAACTGAGTGAGCCACCCAGGCGCCCCAGATACTGTGTAGCTTTTAAGGAATTTACACATTTTTCTTCATACTAGTAGTTCCTTATTTAAGTCTAGAAAAGACAGAAGCTATTGACACTTTGAATGGCATAAACTACTTGAAATCAGATCATTGATTTTGCAGAAGATGGCCTGGAAAATCTTTGAGGATTAATTACACTCTGAAAAATGGGATTTATTGGCTCCATTGTATTTAGATGTGTTTGTGAAAAATAATGATCAATTAAGGTCCTGACGTGGCAGGAGTATAAATTTCTTTTATGGTTTGCCTGTTCTAAGCTAATTTTGGTTATTTGGGTAGATTCCTTACTACTTATGAGAGAATGGATTTTGTGTTTGGCAGATTCTCTTTTAATATTTTGGTGCCAGCCCTAATAGACCAGACATAATTCAGATTGTCTGCCTTTGGGGACAGTTTAAAGATTATAAAATGTTTATTTATTTTTGACAGAGAGAGAGAGAGAGAGCAAGCATGAGTTGGGGAGGGGCAGAGAGAGAGAGAGGGAGATACAGAATCCAAAGCAGGCTCCAGGCTCCTAGCTGTCAGCACAGAACCCGACGCGGGGCTCGAACCCACAGACCTGAGAGATCATGACCTGAGCCGAAGTCAGACACTCAACCGACTGAGCCACCCAGGCGCCCCTGACAGTTTAAAGATTATAAAGCTACATTTTTCCTTTTGGAGCTTGGGAAGATTGTCCTTTGTCATCACTGAAGGGCTTGTTCTTCAGTTGTTGGAAGTTTCCTTATCAGAAGACACTTCTTTAATGTGCAAAGTGTATTACCTGGAGATCTGGGGATTTTGATGCTTTTTTTTTGTCCCTTCATCTAGGATGGCTTTGACTACAAGTAGCAGAAAACCCTAATGAGATTGGCTAAAAGCATAAAGGGAAATTTATTTTTGTTACATAACAAGATATCCAGTACTTTAGTGACAACATCAGTGACCCTGATTTCTAATCTTCTGTGCTGCATGCTCAACATGTTGGCCTTGTCTTTAGGCTAGTATCTTTTAGGGTCACCAGGTGTCTTGGCTTCAGTAGTCTCAGATACACATCTAGACAGAATAATATCTTGAGGAAGTGAAGGGACATCTTCTTGTTCTTTAAGAGCAAGGTAACTTTTCCCAGAGGACCCCTGACCAACTTCCCCTCATGTCTTGTGGTTAGAAGACAAGTTACATGCCCTTTTCCTAAACCAGTCGTCTCTTAGGATCAGAAGGAAGTACTACTGTTCAAGATTCTCCCTTAACTAGAATGCAGTTTCACATTCCCGTGAAGGTGGACTACCTGATTGGGATTCTGTTAGTAAGGAAATAGTGGAGAAAGACGTCATCATCTACAGCATTCTCATTCCATGGTTTTCACAGTGGGCCTTCGTGGACACTAGACTTCAGGAGCAACCTCTGATTGTTTTTAGTCTGAGCTGTTTCTCTTTCTAGTACTTCCAAGGCTAGAAGTAGGCAGGGCTAGCCCAGGCCCCTTCACCTGCATCAGAATATCCCACAGGGTTAGCGGTGGGCATGTCTTCAAATTAGAGATGAGGAAATTTGCAGTTAAGGGACTCGCCCACAGCTCCACACTTTGTAAGCGAGGGCTGGAGAGTTCTGGGCACTTTAGTTTTTTAGGTTCTAGGTTTATTTAAAAAGAAATGCCAAACAAAGCCATAGAAATATGGAATGTTTTACATGTTTACTTCTAAGAAAATATTTGAAACACAAAAACAGTACTATAATTTTATGTGTCTATCATGTGGAAACAAAAGATCAAAAGTCTAGATCTGACTGGAGGTTGGACTTGTGCTTCTCTGTCCTGTGGGGGTTGCAAAGCTGGGCACGCATCTCTGAGTCCAGCTCTTCCGGGGCATTTGGCACTGTCCATCCCACTCCTTTCCCAGACACCCACTGACCCAGAATAGAAAGTTCGGCACCTTCCTGGGTACCCTGTCCCCCACGGTGGCAATCCCAGTGAACAACTGAGCCAGGGTAAGAGCTGATTGACAGTGCTAAGCTGTGTCCACTGCCACCGTAGGCACCTCCAGGAGCCTCGAGAAGAGGCCCTTCAAGCTGCTTCTCCACTTAACACCACCACTGTGTGACTCCTTCTGTTTTCATTTGGTGCTTTTACTCCCTGCAGCCATCTTCCTGGAATCACTTCATTCGTTCCAACAAACCTGTCTTTGAGCATTTCCTGTGTGCCAGGTACTGCTTTGGACCCTAGTTAGAGATACAAGGGAATGGTTTGGTGGTGGTGACAGACAAGTAGATGAAGGTACAGTGATGTATGGCTGAGATAGTTGGCACAGGTACCTTAGGAGCCATAGAGGTGTGCACCCAACTCCTGTTTGGGAGAATGGAGTCTGGGGAAAACTCCATGGGGTAGGGAGGAGTGGAAAGTGGATAGCTAAGCAAAAAAGTGTGTGTTTATTGAAGTGGTGCTGATCAGTTAGGGGAATGGAAAATCGTTTATTTTTATTGATAGCTGTGAAATAGAGCTTGTGGGCAGCTTTGAATTCAGAAACTTTTGCAGGGGTGCCTGGGTGGTTCAGTTGGTTGAGCGCCCCACTTCGGCTCAGGTCGTGGTCTCAGGATTTGTGAGTTCAAGCTCCGCGTTGGGCTCTCTGCTGTCAGCACAGAGCCCACTTCGAATCCTCTGTCCCCCTCTCTCTCTGTACCTCCCCTGCTAGCACTCTTTCTCTCTCAAAAATAAACATTAAAAAAAAAAAAAAGAACTGCAGTTTTGCAGCAGTTTTCTTCAGTAGACTATTATGCCCATAAGTTATGAGGTTCAGAAGAAAATATTTCATCTCTTGCAGGTAAAGCCATATTCCTGCTTTCACAAATATTTAATTTTTCTTCTTTCGTCTTGATCTTTCAGATGTAGTCTTGCCTGCTACATTCCTAATCACAAAATATATTCAGTACTAGGGAAATTGCCCATTACTTTAACTTTCTTGAGAGAAAATTGACATTACAAGGTAGGTATTTAAGTACAAAGGGCCTTTCCTTGTCCCACTGGTTGGTGTAGAGTCAGAAAGGCAAGCTCTGTGGTGCCAGACATGGCTATAAATTGATGGCCACAGATTTAAAGTAGAAGAAATCAGAAGCCTGAATTTCTTTTTATGATTCTATAACTCAGCAAGGGATGACTTTCCCTGGCTGCTCCTTGGCACCTTCAACAGAAAAGTTGGAAAGTGTGACCTGATTTCCCAGACAAAAACCCTTCTTTGAGTCAGTGAGAGATCCGAGACCCTTACCATTACTGGATATGGTGAGAAGTCTGAACACAATGAATTTGTGTTGCCTTCTGTTTTTTTCCCTGAACACTTATCTTTGAATGTGGAATAAGCAGGGAGAGTTGCCTTTCTGACGGCTGTTAACATACTGCAGCTCTAAAATCAAATCCTATGGGGAACATGGAGGGTATATGACAGCTAGGAAGGGAAGAGAATGTGGGCTTCTGTGCATAAAAAAAATGGATGGAGGAGACCAAAGTTGTATCATTCAGAAAAACTTACCACCTGTCTCTCATGCACCAGGCAGCGTTGTACATGCTTGGGAGAATATATAGCAGGAAACAAAACAATCCCCCCCTTTTTTTTTTTTTTTTTGTATTTTTATTTTTTATTTTTTTAAAGTAATGTCTATGACCAATGTGGGGCTCAAACTCATAACCCCGAGATCAAGTCACATGCTCAACTGACTGAGCCAGCCAGGTGCCCCCAGAATCCCATTCTTTTCATAGAGCAGATATTCTTTGAACTGTAGGAAAATTGTGCTTGCCGGGTGTTTTGATTCCCTCTTTTCCTCTCTCCTTTCTGTTAGGAAAGAAGAATAAGCTGAACAGACTCTGACTGTTGGCTTTCAGTTCGCCAGGATCTTCTGCCTAGCTGTCCTTTTGTGGCCCATGTGCTGCATCCTCTGCCCTCAGTGTGCAGCTGGCCCCCAACGCAATGTGTGTTTGTCAAACCATGGAAGTGGGGCAGTATGGCAAGAATGCAAGTCGGGCCGGAGACCGGGGAGTCCTCCTGGAGCCCTTCATCCACCAGGTGGGCGGACACAGCAGCATGATGCGCTACGACGACCACACTGTGTGCAAGCCTCTCATCTCCCGGGAGCAGCGGTTCTATGAGTCCCTCCCTCCCGAAATGAAGGAGTTCACCCCTGAATACAAAGGTCAGTCACTGGCCAGTTTGGAGAGAGCAGTAGCCTTGGGCTTTTGCAGGTTTTCAGCTCAGTTTTCCTTGTGTTGTGGGCCAGGTGATATGATTGTAGGTCTCTTTTGTCTCAAACTAAATCACTTTGTTAAGCACAATTTGAGACTGAAAGCACCAGCACAGTCTTTAGATCTTGAAAATCTGAATTCACCAATAGGTAAACCTGGAAGAATTCACAGCATTAAATACTGTTGGTGAAGAGCATGCTCTTAGCAAGGTGGTTTCCCCTGTTTGCTGGGATGCTCTAGGAGAGGGGCAGTACTTCTCTGGTTCTGGAGGAGGAAGAGTTGGATGCTTCCCAGCCCAAGGCAGTGAGACAGCTGGCAAGGAGGCTGTGTGGAGCCTTTGTCTGTGCTGGGGGAATGAATTGATGATAAGGAGTTTACAGAAGGATTGAGAAGGTCTGAATGTCCTAATTTTTGAAGGAAAAATAGTGTTTGAAAATGTAAATTAACTTTATAGAATAGAACCCCATGAATATATACCAGAATTAAGTCACTTTATTTTAAAATTTGATTTTTGTTACTCTGTTTATACATTTTCATTGCCCACCATGGATAAGTTATATTTTTGTGTTCTACTTTTTAAAAAAAATTTTTATAATGTTTATTTATTTTTGAGAGAGAGAGAGAGCATGAGCAGGGGAGGGGCAGAGAGGGAGGGAGACACAGAATCTGAAGCATCCAGGCTCTGAGCTATCAGCACAGAGCCTGATACAGGGCTTGAACTTGCAAACTGCGAGATCATGACCTGAGTTGAAGTTGGATGCTTAGCCGACTGAGCCACCCAGGTGCTCCTTGTATTCTACTTTTTAATTTCCCAAAGCTGTTATGAATTTAGTCATGTTTACGTCATTATTTACTTAAGGGATCCTCAATTTATTTTATTTAAAAAATTTTTTTAATGTTTAATTTTTTGAGAGAGAGAGCGCACATGCGTGAGTTGGGAAGAGGCAGAGACAGTGGGAGACAAGAATCCAAAGCAGTCTCCAGGCTCCGAGCTGTCATCACAGAGCCTGAGGCGGGGCTCAAACCCATGAACTGCAAGATCATGACATCAGCTGAAGTTGGTTCTCAACTGACTGAGCCACCCAGGCTCCCCAAGAGATCCTCAGTTTAGAAAAATCAATTCAGGGGCTCCTTGGTGGCTCAGTTGGTTGGGCGTCTGGCTTTGGCTCAGGTCGTGATTTCATTGTTCGTGGGTTTGTGCCCCACATAGGTCTCTGTGCTGACAGCTCGGAACCCAGAGCCTGCTTTGGATTCTGTGTTTCCCTCTCTGCCAATCCCCAACTCACACTCTGTCTCTGTCTCTCAAAAATGATAAATAAACATAAAAAAAAATTTTTAAATGTTACTAATGGTTAAAAAATGATTTAAAAAATCCATAATTTTTTTTATTGTGGCAAAATATACATAACATAAAATTTAACCATTTTTAAATGTACAATTCAGTGGCATTAAGTACATTCACAATGTTGTCTACCATTATCATTACTTCCATAACTTTCTCATCACCTCAAACAACCACTCTGTATCCATTAAATAATAACTCTCCCTTTCCACCTCACCGAACCCAGGTAACCTCTAGTCTACTTTGTCTCTTTACACATTTGCCTATTGTAGATATTTCATAGAAGTGGAGTCATGTAATTTTTTGTCCTTTTGTGTCTGGTTTATTTCACTTAGCATAATGTTTCCAAGACTCACCCATGTTGTAGCATGTATCAGAACTTCATGTCCTTTTATGGCTGTATACCCATTGTGAATATATATCACATTTTGTTTATCCACTTATCTATTGACGGACACTTGGGTTGTTCCCACTTTGGACTATTGTGAATAATGCTTTTGTTAATATTAGCTTATAAGCATCTGTTTGAGTCTCTGCTTTCATTTCTTTTGGGTACATACCTAGGAGTGGAACCTGCTGGATCATATGGTAATTCTGTTTAACTTTTTGAAGAACTGCCAAACTGTTACAGGGCCTGGCATCTAGTAGATGCTTAATAAATACTTGATTAATGGATTAGGGAAAGTTTTGCATAAGGATATAGAAGCCTAGAACTTCATATTTGGTACTACATGTGGTAACCCCTGATGACTGCCGCTGGTAATACTAAATACATAAAAATCCCTCTTGAAACTTACCAAAACACAGAATATTATTGGCATTTTTCCTTAGCTTGGTTGAATTTTAAAAACACCTGTGTTCCTGGCAATAAAGAGATATATGTGTATGTGTGGGTTAGTATTTATACGTGTATTTCCCAGATCTGTCTGCTGAAAGGGCCTAAAAACAATGATACTCCAGTAGCAATCATAGGGCCAAGATCTTGGTCCTTCTAAATACCATTCCTACAGTAAAGGGAAGCAGAACTCCCTGGAGGAATGATTGGTTTCTGAATTGGGGCAGGAAAATAAAAGATGAGCCTGGAGCATCCCCTGGTAACTAAAAGTAAAGAAATGGTCAAAAATGATGGGAGTGTATGTTACAAGCACACAAGAGCCGATATCAGGGAATCCCAGTGGCCAAATCTAGAATATGAGAAATAAAATATCCCTAACTCCATACTGATAGATAAATGGGTGAGAAGGGACATTTCTTCCTTATAGAATTGTAATTCCTTTTAATTAAAAGATATAGAAGGAATGATGGAAACAGAAGTCACCATTAGACACACAACACAGTAATAATTGTCCCCGGCAAGAACCATGATTGATTCTAAAATGAGTGGGCTAACATACTATAAGAAACAGAATATTTAGAAAGTCTCAAAGTATCTCCCTATAGGATATTCATTAATTACAATAGGAAAAATAATAACTTTACAAAGGAGAAACCTGGCAGACTTCACCTTAACCAAGTGATCAAAGTTAAATCACCAGTAACAAGACCTGTACCTTCTGACATAAGAACTGAGGAGGACACAAGATCATTTCTGTTGCCTAAAATGAGTGATGTAAATCTAATCATGAGAAAATACAATGCAAATCCAAATTTAGGGACATGCTACAAAATAACTGTTAATATTCTTCAAAAGTGTCAAAGTCATGAAAGATAAAGACAGAAACTATATCAGATTGGAGGAGACTGAGGAGGACTAAATGCAATGTGAAGTGAAATCCTGAACCAGAAAAAGAATATAAGTGGGAAAACTGCCAACATTCAAATAAAGTATACAGATTACTTAATATTATTATGTCAGTGTTCATTTCTTGGTTTTGGTAATTATAAATTATGATTTCACTTTTAACAATTTTTTTTAATATGCTCTTATTGATGTTCAACAACTGGCTTAAATGAAGACAGTATTGATGATTTTAGAATAAGTCAGTTTATCAACAATATGCATGAAACAGCACTGTTCTTAAAATCTAAAATCAATTACTGAAATTCACTTAAGGAGCTTGGGGGCAGTGTTAAAAGGGGCCAGGTTTTCACAGGCCCTTATCCATCTCTGCATTTTGGCTGGCACCATCATATTGCAGCCTTCCATCTGCTGGAACACAGACCACAGCACAACATCTGCTGAAGCGAGTTCATTCCCAGCAAGCCAGGGGCTCTTCCCAAGAGTAGCCTTCATGGAGTGGAACATAGTGGCGGCTTCTTCTTTCTAAAAAATGTTCATTTATTTATTTATTTTTGAGAAAGAGGGTGTGCGCATGTGAGCAGGGGAGGAGCAGAGAGAGAGGGAGAGAGAGTCTCACGCAGGCTCTATGCTCAGCACAGAGCCTGACATGAGGCTTGATCTCACCACTGTGAGATCATGACCTGAGCCAAAATCAAAAGTTGGATTTTGACCGACTGAGCCACCCAGGTACCCCCATATAGTGGCTTCTTCTTTACTGCTTACTTCTTTTAGCTGAAAAATAGCTATTATCTACCCAGGTTTTTACAAGGGTTAAATTTATAGCATTATGCTTCTAGCCAAACAAAAGAAAAAATGTGCAATGTTTCTTTCTCCTTTGATGGGACACATCGTTTGGATACTGAACTGCATTTTAATCTTCAGCACATTCTTCCCAATTAGAATAAACCCCAGGTGATACTCATGAGGGGCTGGTTTTTTTGGTGTGCTTGCCAAAGCACTCGATAAGACATTGGGCTCGCTGTTGACTGCTGCATGCGTGAGAACAGTGAACAGGACCCTGCAGTACAGCACAAGGGGGGTGGGGGGAGGTGGGGTTTGTGTTAATCATGATCTTTCAGTGCCCTTGTCTTTCAGTGCTCCATAATCCTTTCCAAGCATGGAATTTAAGTCCAATGCATTGGTTAGTAAAGCAGTTGGCTCATCAGCTTGGATTGTGTTGGTTACATCCAAGTCCACATCTGACATGTCAGTCATCTTGGTGTGACCATTAACCATAGCTTTTCAGTTCAGACAGACATTTTAAAATACCTCGATGGGATTCAAGAGCTTGAAGAGTTGGGTCAGAGAGTCTTCCTGCACATGGCCTGCAACCAGAGAAGGAGAGATGTGTCACTTTGTGATAGGGCTTTACCTGATACACTGGCCTCACGGGAGCATTAGAGGAAGCTGAGTATATGGGAATTCTATATTTTTGGTAACTTTCTATAATATTAAATGTATTTCAAAAAAAAAAAAACCCTGTACTGTTGGGTTTTGATATATATTAATTGGACCAATAATATCTTCAATTTTCTTTCGATAAATTTGGCTTCATTTGACTTAATAAGAAAGGATCAATTTTTGGTTTAATTGTATATTTGAGAAAGTATATTTATTTTACCTAGTGAAAATGCAGCCCGAGAAAAGAAAATAGATACTAATGATTTGCTATGGCTTTTAAAGACTTCTGTTCCCCAGTCTGAGAAAAGTTGGGGAAAAACTGAACCACTACTGACAGTCCTTTCCTGGGAGCCACCTGGAGGTTTGAACTTGTCCCAGTTCTGTCGGTTGTGATTTAGAAAACATTTCTCTGGAGCCAGGATTTGACTCCCTTTTAAGATTTTTTTTTTTTTTTTTCCTTAGCATCAGAAGGACTCTGAGCTAACAGGGCTTATAGTTCTCTATCTCATTTTGGCATATTTATAGCAGAAGGTTTGGCCATGGATGTGTTGAGTGTGGATGAGTTGGTGGCTGAAGCTGCATATAAAGCATTTGCAACTGTTCTTAGCCACTTAGAGACAGCAGTGTGTTTGATTCTGGCTTCTCTCTTGTTTTGTAGTCCTAGAATATTCCTTCAAATGTAATATTCTTCTGGTTCTGTTTTGAAAACAGTAGCAGGGTTCCAAGGTGGCTCAGTCGGTTAAGTGTCCAACTCTTGTTTTTGGCTCAGGTCATAATCTCATAGTTTGTGGGTTCCAGCCCCCGTGTCAGGTTCTGCACTGACAATGTAGAGCCTGCTTGAGATTCTCTCTCTCTCTCTCTCTCTCTCTCTCTCTCTCTCTCTCCCCCTTTCTCTTTCCCTTTCTCTATCTCTTTCTATCTCTCTCTCTCTCTCTTCCTCCTCCCCCTCCCCTGCTGGCTCTCATGCACTCACTTTCAAAATAAATAAACTTAAAAAAAAAACAATAGCAAACCATTGGATTCAAAATTGCACAATGGACTTGGATACACATTTCTCCAGAAAAAGATACACAAATGACCAACAACACATCAATGTCATTAGTCATTAAGATAATGCAAATTGGTGGCACCCAGGTGGCTCAGTCAATTAAGCATCTGACTTCAGCTCAGGTCATGATTAGTGACTTTGTGAGTTAGTGAGTTTGAGCTCTCCATCAGGCTCTGCACTGGTGGTGAAGAGCCTGCTTGGGGTTCGCTCTCTCTCCCTCTCTGCCCCTTCCCCACTTGCGTGCGCTCTCTCAAAATAAAATTTTTAAAAATGCAAATCAGAGGGGCGCCTGGGTGGCGCAGTCGGTTAAGCGTCCGACTTCAGCCAGGTCACGATCTCGCGGTCCGTGAGTTCGAGCCCCGCGTCAGGCTCTGGGCTGATGGCTCAGAGCCTGGAGCCTGTTTCCGATTCTGTGTCTCCCTCTCTCTCTGCCCCTCCCCCGTTCATGCTCTGTCTCTCTCTGTCCCAAAAATAAATAAACGTTGAAAAAAAAAATTTTAAAAAAATGCAAATCAGAACCACGAATCAGATACCATTCGTGCACACTAGGATGGCTATAATAATTAAAAACAAGAAAAAGGAAAGTAAGAGTTGGCAAGAATGTGGAGAAATAGAACACTGCCGGTAAGAATGTCAAATGGTGCAACCACTACAGAAAACAGTTTGGTAGTTCCTCAAAAAGTTAAATAGAATTACCATATGATCAGCAGTTCCACTCCTGGGTGTGTACCCAAAAGAACTAAAATCAGGGACTCAAACTGATGCTCATAAAGCTAATATTCACAGAAGTATTATTCACAATATTCACAACCCATGTGTCAGCAGTAAGTGTATCAATAAACAAATTGGGATATATATTCACAACGGAATAGTATTCAGATTTAGAAAGAAATGAAGTTCTGATACATGCTACAACATGGATGAATCTTGGAAACATTATGCTAAGTGAAATAAGCCAGACACAAAAGGACAGAAATTACATGATTCCACCTATATAGAATATCTACAATAGGCAAGTGTGTAAAGAGACAAAGTGGATTAGAGGTTACCTGGGTTTGGGTGAGGAGGAGAGGGGGAGTTATTATTTAATGGGTATAGAATTGTTTGAAGTGATGAGAAAGTTTGGGATTTAGATAATGATAATAGTAGACAACATTGTGAATGCACTTAATGCCACTGAATTGTATGTTTAAAAATGGTTAAAATGAGGGGTACCTGGGTGGCTCAGTCAGATAAGCATCCGACTTCTGCTTAGGTCATGATCTCATGGTTTGTGGGTTCGAGCCCTGCGTCGGGCTCTGTGCTGGCAGCTCAGAGCCTGGCTCCTGCTTCAGATTCTGTTTCCCCTCGCTCTCTGCCCTTCCCCCACTCATGTTCTGTCTCTCTCTCTCAGAAATAAAACATTTAGGAAAAAATGGTTACAATGATAAATTTATGTTATGTATTTTTTTTACTATAATTTCTAAAAATATATTTTTTAAAAATACCAAAACCTCCACCAAATGTAATCTTTAGTGTCTATTGAAATTAGTCTTACAATTGCCAAGAAAATTGGGGCTTATATCAGACCATTGATTTTTCATTTGCCCATCTGCATTCTACCTAGGTGTGAGTACTGATGTAAAAAATAATGTCAGGATCAAAAATATTTTCTTCTTAAACTAGTAGTAGATTGCAGGATTCGTTTAATTGGCAAGTTTCATCTACTATTTGTAGAACTTCTTCCTGCCCTATCCACAGCATAGCCATATCTCCCCGTATCAGGTATGATGCTCTGTGTCTGCCAGTGGTCTGTCAGGGTACTCAAATGTACCTGAAGAGAATGAAAGGTTTCCAGTATAGCTTTAGATGAGCCTTCAAGACAGAAAAGAGCTAATCGTAAAAGATCAAATGATATATTTGACTATATAAAATTTAAAACTTATGTTTATTAAAATTCACCTTTAGAGAAAATGAGTAAAGATATTTACCACATATATAACGGACCAAGGATTAGTTTCCAGAATATAGATCTATATCTAAATTAATGTGAATCAGTATGGAAAAGATAGTTCAGTATGAATATGAGCAAAAATTAAAAAGATAAATGAAAACCGAAGACCAAATTAAGAAAATAAATGAAAACCAAAGACAAAAGGCTGATTCTTTGAGAACAACATCTCTAGCCAGACTGGTCAGGAAAAGGAGATGACATAAATGTCCAATATCAGAAATGATATATGTGTCTTCACTAGGATCTACTGATATTTAAAGATAAAAGAATATTTTGAGAAACTTTATCCCAATAAATTCTACAACTTAGATGAAAGAGACAATTTCTTGAAAGATACAAGCTATGAAAATTTTCATGAAGAAATGGGGACTCTGAATAGTCCTATCAAATAAATTGAAATTGGAGTTCAACACATTCTAGCAGAGAAAACTCCAGGCCCACACAGCTTCACGGTGAATTCTACCAAACATTTAAGAAATAGTAGTTCTACAGAAACTCTTGCAAAAAAATTAGAGAGTATGTCCCAACTCATTCAGCAAGACCACTATGAGAAAATAAATGCCCCTCACAAACCTAGATATAAAAAATTTGAATACAATTTTAGTCGATTGACTAGAACAGTGTATTAAAAGGACACTGCATCATAACCAGGTAAGGTTTATCTGAGTAATACAGGGTAGGTTTAACATTCAAAGGTTAAATGGAATTCGTCATATTAATCATCTAAAAAAAGAAAAACCATCTATATCTTAGCAGATGCAGAAAAAGCATTCAACAATATCCAACATCTGTTCTTGATAAAACAACAGCAGCAGCAAACTGGGAATAGAAGGACAGTTCTTTAACCTGAGGGCATCTATGAAAAACCTCTAGCCAGCATCATAATGACAAAACAGTTGCCTTGCCGCACGAGATCAGGAATAAGACAAGGATGTTCATGCTGTCCACTTCTAGTTGACATTTTCCTGGAGGTTCTGGCCAGTGTGGTTAGGCAAGATAGAAATAATAAAAAGGCGTTCCAATTGGAAAGGAAGAAGTAAAACTCTTTATTTGCAGACAACATAGAATTTTGTCTTCAGTCAGTCAAGTGTAACAGCAGAATAAAATCCTGCAAAGGACTCAAAAGTGACCTCCTGAACGCCCTTTCTTAGAAAGCTACTTTAAAGACATCTTCCACTCTAAGGAGTAAACCAAGAGTGGGAGAAGTAGAGGACCATAGAAGGAATGACCCTCAGCCCTCACCCTGGTCAGCGTGACAGCTGTGTGGCAGGCCTGGAGGACACTTTAGGTCAGAGCACAAGGGGAGCCCAGGAGACAGAGAAGATTGGCAGACCAGAGAGCGCATTCAAGCTGGAACAGTTGAGGTTCTAGTGAAGACAAGAAGTTACAAAGGTGAAAACCTGCAGGAGAGGTAGCCATCTATGAAAGCAAGCCAGGGTACAGATGCGAGGCCCATGGAAGTGTGGCATACATTTGAGCAGTATAGTGGGAAGTATGAAAAAAGAATTTCAAGTTTAAGGAATTTTTTCTAAAAGGGTCTAGGGAATGAAGATGAAATGGACCAAAGAGAAGGATATTCTTAGTCTGACATTGACTTATTCATAAATGCTTCTCATTTTTGTTCAGATTATGGAGCCAATTTTGTACACTGGGAGTATAAAGGAGACATGTAGTGACAGAAGGTTAGATGTGGAAGTTAGACAAAGGGCAGCCTGGACTTTGTTTTTTTTTTGTTTTTTGTTTTTTGTTTTAATCTCCTTGGGTTAGGTTTCTAGGTATTGTGTTTTAAATCCTTTGTTAACGATTCAGAATAACGGATAACCTGTTGGGTAAAAAATGGACACGGTAAGCTGTTTTGCCTGAGTACAGCATGGAGGGTAGAAAGGTGTCAACTTAGGAATGCTGGTGGTTTGGTGAGGCAGAAGTTCTGTCTGGTGAGGTTAGAATCGCCTGATGCTTAGTGTGGGCAGAAGACTTCTTTTTGGGACTGTTTTGCTGGAAGAAGTCTTGTCTCTAGGTGACTCTGCCAGGCAGAGAGAAACAGAGCAAGAAAATGACACAGGGAATGGCAGTATCACAGAGCAGTTGTATAAGTAGAGGGTTAAATCATGTTAGGTGTGGGTGTCTCCAGTGAACACAGTTCTTTTGAATGGTACGGGAGTCAGTCGTTGAAAATCAGAGGGCTGCAGAGGAGAGTGGGAAATAAACAGAGATTAACCCCCGATCAGAGGTTAAGTAGCAGACTTAGAATTGGGGTGAGTGGTCAGCTGTCTTCTGGAAAGAGGTCTGTTGGTCATTGTTCCTACATTGATCTTCAGTTGGTTCATGGCAGGTGATGTGCTGTGAGATGGCAAGTGCCAGCAGTCTGTGCTGCATAGACCCAGCCTGTGTAGACATTTGTTGACTGGCTGCCTTTTTTTCAACAGGCGTGGTGTCTGTCTGTTTTGAGGGAGACAGTGATGGTTACATCAACTTGGTGGCCTACCCTTATGTGGAAAGTGAGACTGTGGAGCAGGATGACACACCAGAGCGGGAGCAACCTCGGCGCAAACACTCCCGCCGGAGCCTGCACCGGTCAGGCAGTGGCAGTGACCACAAGGAAGAGAAAGCCAGCCTGTCCCTCGAAACCTCTGAGAGGTAAGGGGGTGGTGAGCAGGGTGAAGGTGCATGACTGGTCCTGGCATTACAAACACTCAAGACCTCTCTAGAGTCCTGACACATGGGGAAGTAGGGCCCAAGCTTGGGGAAAGATGGCTGGTATTCTTTGGCTACCACCTGAGTGTGTCACATCACCCCAGTGATGCTGCCTTCTGTGTATGGATGTAGCTGGTCAAGAGAGAGTGATGGTGAAGATCTCAGCCCTTCAGAAGCAAGGACTCCCTATGCTCTGTGCTCTCCAGCTTTGTTGTGTCTCACACATAAGGTCGAAATGCCTTGGTCCACGGTGAGGTTGCACCTGCTTTCAGACCTGTAGGACTGCCCAAGCGCAGTGAGAGGCCATCCAGACCAGTGTTCTTTAAGGGTTCTGTACAAGGTTCTTTGACCTCTATGAGGTCAGCTGTTAACCCTTTCCCTGCAACTAAAATTTAGTTTATTGCATTGGAAATTATTTTTCTTGTAGATTAGGAAAATAGTGTATAAAGCATTGTCTCTCTTGATATTTTATGCAAGGAATGTGAACTCTCATAGGGTAGCTATCATCAAAAGGACAGACAATAAAAGTGTTGATGAAGATTTAGAGAAATTGGAACCCTCTTAAATTGGTGATGGGAATGTAAAATAGTGCAGCCACCCTGGAAAAATAATTATTCTTCAGAAAGCTAACCCCATCAATGCTACTCCTAGGAATAGGAGTATTTACCAAGAGAATTGGAAAAATAGATTCAGACACAAAACTTGTAAACAGATGTTTATAGTTGAATTATTCCTAACAGCCAAAAAATGAAAACAACTGTGTCCATCAGCTAATGAATGGATAAATAAATGTGGTGTATCCATATAATAGAATATTATCCAGTGATAAAAAGGAATGGAATGCTCATATGAGCCACGACAGGGATGAACTTTAAAAACTAAAGTGCTGAGTGAAAGAAGTCAGTCACAAAAAAACACATGTGATTCCATATATAGAAAATGTTCAGAATAGGCAAGTGCATGAGACAGGAAGCCAAGTTAAGGTATACCAGGGGCTGAGGGGGAGAGGAGGATAGGAAGTGACTGCTAATGATGATAGTGTTTGTTTTGGGGGTAATGAAAGTGTCCTAAAAATTAGATAGTGGTGAAGTTTTATAACCTTATAAATATACTAAAGAAACCACTGAGTTGTAAAAAAAAAAAAAAATTTTAATAAAACTAACGTAAGCTAAAAATAATGTGAGCTTCCTGAAACAAGGTAAAATCAAAATTCTATGACTAAATTACTTTATATTTAATTTGGGGGCACCTGTCTGGCTGAGTGGGTGGAGCATGCGACTCTTGATCTCTGGATTGTGAGTTCGAGCCCCATGTTACTAGGTATAGAGATTACTTGAAAAAAAATCCTTTTTTTAAAGTATATTTAACTTCACTTAAAAATAAGTTTCAGTGAATAAGATCTGTGCCTCAACTTAGAAGTTAGATTTGGGACTTTTCTTATATGCGTGTGGCAGCACATTAGTTTATCTCTGACATCAGGTCAGTTGAGCAACACGTGCTGTGCACCCTAGTTCCTGAAGCAGTAAGAGCCCAGAGTGTTCCGGCTCTCCTTACTCCCATTGATGGAAGAGGACACACTCACATCGAAGCTCACAGAACCCCGTGAGACTCTGGCTGAGTGTGTGATGTTTCCTCTCTGGGCCAGATCTGCATTTCTGGAGAGGAGAGGCCTTCACTCTGAGTAAGCAGGGTCTCCAGGAGTTAAGCTTTTTTTTTTTTTTTTTTTAATTTAGATTTTAGTTATTTAACATACAGTGCAATATTGGTTTCAGGAGTAGACTTCAGTGATTCATCACTTCCAACACCCAGTGCTCATCCTAACAGGTGCCCTCACTCATCTAGCCCATGTCCCCGCCCCCGCCCCCGCCCATCAACCTTCAGTTTGTTCTCTATCATCAAGTCTCTCTTGTGGTTAGTTTCCCTCTCTTGTCTCCCCCCTCTTCCCATACGTTCATCTGTTTTGTTTCTTAAATTCCACATGTGAGTGAAATCATATTGTATTTGTCTTTCTCTGATTGACTTATTTTACTTAGTATAATACATTCTAGCTCTATCCATGTCATCACAAATGGCAGGATTTCATTCTTTTTGATAGAGTAATATTCGTGTGTGTGTGTGTGTGTGTGTGTGTGTGTGTGTGTGTGTGTGTAAAATAGACTCTGGTCTGCAGAAGCACTTCTTCAGGGCTTCTTGTTCATTCCCCAAGGGGCTTCCTCTTCACTGATGATTGTGGGACCTAAGCTTAGTCATTCATGTGACAAGGAATGTTCCCCAAGTCCTCAAGCCCATAGCTGGCATTGAAGCCTTTCTCTCAATAGCTCTTTAGAGTGGGCTTTCTTTGGTCCGCCAAAGGTACAGAAATTGCTTCTCAAGTCATCTGGTGAAAAGCCAATGAACATAGAATAACATCAAAGTCTACCCATGTCCAGGTTCAAGGCTCTGCTCTGAAAGTGACAGCTCTGTGTGCAGTGACCAGACCTCTGGCCCGTTCTCAGAGGCACTAAGTCACTTCTAGGAATGCAGCTTATTCTTCACCAGGGCCAGAGCTACAATACCAAGGGTAATGCCAGGAGGAATGGGTGCCCCGTGCGGGCACAGAGGACTTATTTGGGTTTACTTGGCAGATGAGTAAGCCTTCTTGTTTCTTAAAGAGGATCACAAAGAAAGCATCCATGAATGGCCTTAGCCATGCCCTCACCAGAAGAAAATGAGAGTTTTCTGATGCTGAGAGGCATTGGTGGCTCCTCTACTTTCAGTTAAAGGGGAAAGGGATCTCTGCCCGTGTCTCTCAGCCATTTCACCCAGTCTGTCCAATCACCCTGCAGGGGAATGTCAGCAATTTCTGGTACACACCAGCCCTAGTGGCTGGCTCAACTCTGCATGACTTTCTCCATCTACAGTTAAAGGAGAGGCCAGAAGTTCTGGGGAGGACGGTGGCATTTGATATTGCTGCAGTGCTCTGCCTCTGCTCGGAGCTGCAGGCTTGCTCTGCCGTTTGCAGCGCACATGGCTTCTCCAGTGCTTGGCTTGGCTTGGCATGGTGAAGGAACATTGCAAGTTACTTCAAAGAATTTTGTGTTGGTGGGAAAAAGGAAGTTGTAGTAAAGTCCTAATATTTTCAGTTGGAGTCACCTTCTCAATAAAACCCCTTTGTGGTTTGACTTATTTTAGAAATAAAATCCCCTTACTGAAATGGCTTCATGACTTCCACAGGCACAAACTTTGTCCACTGAGAAAGTTTCTTTGGGGCCTATCCTGCCTTTTTTTCTTTGATGTTTTCCTCTTTCTTCCAGGTTGATACACAAGCAGACAGACATTCATAAGCGTATAATGTCAGCATATGCTTTCTTTAGATCTTATTAAAAATTTGGTTGTAGATGTGGACAGAAATATGATAGTTACTCATGTTCTTGACAGTGGTGTCCCATGCTCCACCCTATATTTGTTAAGTGTGTGACTGCACGTTTGTCAATTTTTGTATTTTTTTAAATTGTAAAGTACATCTAACAACGTATCATTTTCACCTTTTTTTCAGTGTATAGTTCAGTAGTATTAAGTACATTCACACTGTTGTGCAGCGATCACTACTGTCTGTTCTCAGAACTCCTTTTTATCTCTGCCAGAAGCTCCACACCTGTTAAATAACTCTCCATTCCCCTTCCCCCCAGCCCCTGGCAACTGCCTTTGTATTTTCTGTTTCTGTGAATGTGCAGTTCCCTCAGATGAGTGGAATCATACAGCATTTCTCCTTTTGTGTATGGCTTATTTCACTTTAGCAGGATGTTTCAGGGTTCATCCACGTTATAGCATGCGTCAGAATTCCATTCCTTTTATTGCTGAATGACACTCCATTGTATGGGCACACCATGTTTTGTTTATCCATTTATCCACTGATGGACACTTGGGTTGCTTCACCTCTTATTTATTGTAATGATGCTGCAAATATTTGTGTAGTTTCTATTTGAGTTCTGTTTTCAGTTCTTTCAGGTATATACCAAAGAGTGCAATTGCTGGGTCATATATGGTAATTGTACGTTTAACTTTTTTTTTTTTTCCACGTTTTTATTTATTTTTGGGACAGAGAGAGACAGAGCATGAACGGGGGAGGGGCAGAGAGAGAGGGAGACACAGAATCGGAAACAGGCTCCAGGCTCCGAGCCATCAGCCCAGAGCCTGACGCGGGGCTCGAACTCACGGACCGCGAGATCGTGACCTGGCTGAAGTCGGACGCTCAACCGACTGTGCCACCCAGGCGCCCCTGTACGTTTAACTTTTTGAGGAACCGCCAGACTTTTTCATAGCGGTTATACCATTTTACATGCTCTCCAGCAATATTTGAGGGTTCCAGTTTCTCCACATCCTCTACACTTGTTCTGGTTTATTTTTGTGATAGCCTTCCTAATGGATCCGGAGTGATCTTCATCATGTAATTTGGTGCAAAGAGTTATTTTTCAGACAGTTTTCAGAGACACAAGTATAAATACTACTTATTGCTCACTTTTATGCACTCTTGCATCTGGGGTCCCTGTGTCACCCGTCACCAGGGTCTGGTGCCACCAGGGTGGCAGATTAGGTCTGATCCAGGTCTCCTTCACCCTTTGCACTGAGACCCCAGAGGGTGACTCATCTGAGCCCCTTCAGCAATGTGTTATGTTCTTCCTTCTTAGCTCCCAGGAGGCAAAGAGTCCGAAGGTGGAGCTCCACAGCCACTCAGACGTCCCTTTCCAGATGCTGGATGGCAACAGCGGTCTGAGTTCTGAGAAGATCAGCCATAACCCCTGGAGTCTGCGCTGTCACAAGCAGCAGCTGAGCCGCATGCGCTCGGAGTCCAAGGACCGAAAGCTGTACAGTATCCTTGTTACTACTTAAGTGGTGTTCCTTGCTGCGACCGTGGGTAGCTCCTGTGTCAGGATACCTTCTGGTACCATGGCCAGGGCCCTCTCTGTTCAGGAGCCCCACTTGTTCTCATCTCCCTTTTTCATAGGCTCTTTGTCGTTCTTTTTTTTTTTTTTTTTTTTTTTTTAGTTTATTTATTCTGAGAGAGAGCAAGCACACGTTGGGGAGGGGCAGAGATGGAGAGAGAGTCCCAAGCAGGCTCTGCACTGCCAGTGAGAGCTGGACTCGGGGCTTGAATTCACAGACCGTGAGATCACAGCCTGAGCCAAAACCAAGAGTTGGATGCCCAACTGACTGAGCCACCCAGGCACCCCTGTTATTCTTTGTTTTATTGACATGTTTTTTTCTGTCTTTTGGGGCTGGTAAGCCTGAAGCTTCAACTTGGCAGTCTAGAAGAGTGCTGTTTGGTAGAACTTTCTGAGACCGTGGAAGTATCTGTATCTGTGTTTAGTATGGCAGCCACCGGCCATACTGAGTAACCAAAATGTGGCTGCTGTGCCTGAGTTACAGAATTTTATACTCACTTAAATTCAAATTGCCAGATGTGGCTAGTGGCTACCAGATTTGTCAGTGCAGGTCTAGAATCAGGGATCTGCGTTTGTGTGCACACGTGCATATGCACACATACATTTCTCCACTCCCAAAAGATAATAATTACAAAGTGGTACTTTTTTTTTGTCCAAAGAGAAACACCATACCTGAACAGCGTATAATAGTCTTTAAGATGGTAAACGCAAAGAAATATTATAAAATGGGAATTCTGCTGGTCAGTTACTATCTGAAGCAGTAGGCAGTAAATGACTAATACTGAGAAACTGAGGGGAATGTGTTGAGGCCTGTTTACTCAGTTTTCGTAACAGTCATTTGAAGGAGAAAATGTTACGATGCCAGTTTAAAGATGAGGAGATGGCTGGGCGCCTGGGTGGCTCGGTCGGTTGAGCATCCGACTTCGGCTCAGGTCATGACCTCACGGTTTGTGAGTTCGAGCCCCGCATCTGTGCTGACGGTTCAGAGCCTGGAGCCTGCTTCGAATTCTGTGTTTCCCTCTCTCTCTGCCCCTCCCCTGCTCACACTCTGTGTCTCTCTCTCTCAAAAATAAACATTAAATTTTTTTTTTTAATAAATAAAGATAAGGAGATGGAAGCCCAAGGAGGTTAAGTGTTGTGCCCAGGCCCATGAGAGGCCAAAGCAAGATTCAAGAGCCCATGCTCTCGGGCACTGTGAGATATTTCTGCAGCCCTTTTTAAGTTTTATTGTCATTTGTTTATAAGTTATTGCAGATGATGAAATTAATAGCCAAATTTAATGGTTTTCTAGTAGATCTTCTTTAAAGAATTAGGAGATGTTAATATGTGCATCATCGAGCAATGCCAAGTATGTTATCATCCAAGACTGTGGTTGCTTCATGGTCCTCCAGTATGGAACTGAGGTCCAGGCTTGGGCCATGATGACTTTTGGCAGCCTTGTGACTAGCCTGTGTACCTTTATCCAGGGTGGTTGCAGACCACAGATTTAAATGAGGACATGGGTATAAATACCAGCCGCCCAGGACCATAGAGGCATTTTGAGCAGAAGGTCCTAAAAGTACTAAGGGACACGCTGAAGTATATAGTCCACTGGTTTGAAGTTTAGTCAGTAAATGGCAGGATAGAAATGTATTATTTATTTACTTACTTAAAGTTTTTTTTTTTTTTAATTTATTTTGAGATAGAAGAGTGTGGGAGGGTGCAGAGGGAGAGGGAGAGAATCCCAAGCAGGCTCCGCACTGTCAGTGCACAGCCTAATGTGGGGCTTGAACTCAAGAACTGTGAGATTGTGACCTGAGCCGAAGTCGGACGCTTAACTGAGCTACCCAAGTGCCCTGACAGGGTAGAAATTTAAATCCATCTTTTCCTAAGATTCCTGTTTGGAAGTGGTAAACCTGATTTCTCGTGTTTGTGATAGTGCTGTGAAGATGTCTTCCCTATTTCTTTTAGGCCTGGATGCGGTATGGCTTGAGCAGGGCCTTGGTTTACTTACGGTGCCAGGAATGCATGTGAATCTGGCAGACCTTCTTTAGTTTGTGTATGCCTACCAGACAGAGTAAAGTAGAATAAAATAAATGTGATGGTATCAGCAGATTGTCATAGATCCATACCGTGGAAAATTATTCAGCCATAAAAAAGGAATGAAATTTTGTCACATGCTACAGCATGGTTAAAACTTGAAAACATTTTGCTCTGAAACAGCCAGACACAAAAAGACAAATATGAAGTATCTAGAGTAGGCATACTCATAGAGACAGAAACTGGAATGGCAGTTCCCAGACATGGGGATGTGAAGAGGAATGGGAGTGTGTGTAGTGGGTACAATTTCTGGTTTCTGTTTGGGAACATAAAAAAGTTCCAGAGATGAAGGGTGATGGTGGTTGCACAGTAATGTGAATGTACTTAATGCCACTGAACTGTGCAGTTAAAAGTAGTTAAAATGGCACGGGGGTGGGGGGGCGGGCAGTGCCTGGGCGGCTTAGTCGGTTAGGCGTTCAACTCCGGCTCAGGTCATGATCACACAGTTTGTGAGTTCAAGCCCTGAGTCGGGCTGTCTGCAATCAGTGCAGAGCCTGCTTCAGGTCCTGTCCCCATCTCTCTCTTCTTCTCCCCAGCTACTGCACGTGTGTGCTCTCTCTCTCTCAAAACTAAATAAACACGTCTAAAAAATAGTTAAAATGGTAAATTTTGTTATGTGTATTTTGCCACAGTAGAAACATTTTTGAAAATAATTGATAGGCCTGTGGTGCCTATCAATAATTTGATAGGTCACAAATTGAGAATTTGTGAGGTGAATACAGATTACATTTAAAGAGAATGCCCCCTTTTATAGAAAAACTTGGTTGTGGTTTCATGGTTGGGGCTGATGGTGAGTGTGGCTGTTACTCTCCTTGACGTGGTCCAGAGTTCCTCTTGCTTGAGAACGTGGTGCACCACTTCAAGTACCCCTGTGTTCTGGACCTGAAGATGGGCACCCGGCAGCATGGTGATGATGCATCAGCTGAGAAGGCGGCCCGGCAGATGAGAAAGTGCGAGCAGAGTACGTCAGCTACACTGGGTGTCAGGGTCTGTGGCATGCAGGTGAGTTGCCCTGGTGAGAGCCTAGCTGCTGCCGCCCACGTGTTTGGGGTTGCACATGTGCCTGCCTGCTATCCATGCCAGGTGTCCTCCGGGCCCACAGTGGTCCAGAATCTCCTCCGAGAGGGTGAGTGCCCCACGGGATGCTGAGTGCATCCTTATAGGTATGTTCCCTGAGCCCTCTCAGCCTTACCTGATGACCTTTGGGCTCCAGACACAGAGCCACTGTGAGAGCCTGTTGCCTTAACATTGGGACGATTAAGGCTGGTCAGAAGTACTTTTGACAGTGCCTGCCCAGGGCACTATACGGTCATCAGACCTTTCTGGTGCTCACCCCCTCTGTCTCCTGGGCTTTCAGGTATACCAGCTGGACACAGGACACTACCTCTGCAGGAACAAGTACTATGGCCGTGGGCTCTCCATTGAAGGCTTCCGCAACGCCCTCTATCAGTACCTGCACAATGGCCTGGACCTGAGGCGTGACCTTTTTGAGCCCATCCTGAGCAAACTGCGGGGCCTGAAAGCTGTGTTGGAGCGGCAGGCATCCTACCGCTTCTATTCCAGCTCCCTGCTTGTCATCTACGATGGCAGGGAGTGCCGGGCAGAGTCCTTCCTGGACCGCCGGGCCGAGATGCGTCTCAAGCACCTGGATACTGGGCTCCCTGAGGTGGCGCCACCCTGTGGCCCTAGCACCAGCCCCAGTAGCACCAGCCCTGAGGCCGGCCCCTCCTCTCCACCCAAGGTGGATGTCCGCATGATCGACTTTGCACATAGCACGTTCAAGGGCTTCCGGGATGACCCCACCGTGCATGATGGGCCAGACCGAGGCTATGTGTTCGGCCTGGAGAACCTCATCAGCATCATGGAACAGATGCGGGACGAGAACCAGTAGGCCCCGCCCTGGGCCCCCAGAACCCCTTCCTCTCCACCCGCAGGCAGGGACCATTGCTCTGACTGAACTCGCCGTGAGGACACACAGACTTGCTTTTAAAGGGTTATATTTCTCTTTGGTGTAAACTAAAAGAAATGTTTTTAGCTGTAGCCTGGAATCCATATATATAAAGTGAAGGAGGGCACAACACACATCCTCACAGCCAGGCTTCTTTAGCTCTACAGTTCTGACTGCTGTGTCCAGGCTGACTTAGGAAGGAAGAGGTGCCCTTGGTGGATGGGCTTGGCAGCAGGGACAGGGTGCCCTTGGACGTTGGTTTCTCTGGCCTAGGTCTTTGGGGTCTGTGGCTATAGGGCCCTGCAGGTTTTAGGGTGAAGCACTGGGCTGGTGCAGGGTCCCTCTGTGCTCACTCATCCTTTGTTCCTCAGAAGTAGAGGATTGGGTGCCCAGCTCTTGGGGACTTTCTAGTCTGGTGGTGTGGGCATCAGCCAGTGCTTTAACAGATGCCCCCAGGATACCACAGGGCCAGTTGCACATAGCTGGACCCGTCCTTCTCAGTTCTGACCTTGGCGTGAGGCTAGATTCATGAAGCTGTGCTGAAGCCAGCTTTTGACAGAGAGTAGGCCATGGGATTCCCAGGCACTCTTTGGCACTTGAGCCTGCTCCTCTTCCTGCCTGCACACCCCAGCCAGCCTTTCTCACCAAGATCCCTTGCCTGAAGAGGCTACCCCTTCCTGCCCCACTGAAGGGGTCCCTGCTGTATTTGCCAAGGAGAGTTAATGTCCCAGCAGGCTCCAGGGCCTCTGGTGGCTCTGGCCCAGACAGTATTTGCAGTTCTTGGGCTATGGGTGGGAGTCCTCTTCCTCTAGCTTGGGCAGCTGTGCTGCCTCTGGATGGGCTGCCCGTCCCAGGGCTCAAGGGCTGTGGTCCGCTCAGGGTGTCACCTTTCCCCAGGCTAAGCTCAAGGCAGCAGCCCCATTGTAAGGAACTCCAGTCGTGGGAGGGAGAGCTTTTTTTAAGCTTGTCTTCTCATAGGGACATTGTTTGGGCCCTGGGTGCAGGTGCCCAGATTCTGCTAATGAGTTTTGTCTTATCATTCCTGGGATCCATCAGTCTGTCCATTTCTCCATCTGCCAGCCCTTGTTACTTGGGTGGGATCTTTCCCCTGGGCTGTAGCCTTGTTTATTAGTAAATATTGATTTCCATCATGCTTTCCTCAGCAAAATAGTCTTTTCCATTTCTGAGATGAGCTTTGGCCCTTGTGCCTGTTGTCAGCAGGTGCTACCTTTTTACAAAGAACTGGTAGCAGATGAATTGTATGAGGTATTTCCCTGCTGGCCCAGCACCTTGTCTGTAGGCCTGGAGTGTGGCCCTGCTCAACAGTGTGGTACAGTGAAGGCCCAAGGGGCAACCCTTCTTGTGGTTTCAGTAATTTTTGCCGCCAGCCCTTAATGGCACAGAGACCTGCCACCTCTAACATGTGGCCAGGAGGTGACATGGCACTCAGCCATTGCCATGGTTAGTGCCCTCACCTCTGGGCCTAGGGCCGCTGTCATTGTCACTTTTGGCATGGCCCTTGTTTGGGCATTAAAGGTAAGCCTGCCAGTCTGTATATGAGAAGCCTTGATAACTGGTGGACTACTTTCCTAGTCCTTAGAGATGCAGCCTCACACATTTTAAACGGGCTCCTTGATGGATCCCATCTTTCTCGGCCCTCTGATCCTGGTGCCAGTGGTGGGCAGGTTCCCATTCCTTGGGGCTGGGAGGGACAGCTTGCCTGTTTCTGGTCAATAATGACCATCTTTCTTGTACCATTCTGTGGCTTCAGCCATAGGAGGAGTAGCTCTTCATTAGTGCAGACCGTCGTTTCCTGGCAGGGCAAAGGCCAAGACAGAGTCAGGGGCTGCTTGGGACTCCCTTCAGTTGAAACTCTCCAGCCTGGTGATGTGCTGTGCCGCCTCAGTTCCTGTATTTGGGGGAGCAGATGCTGCCCCATTCTCTTCGTAGTGAGAGAGCTATACCCACTTATCTTCAGTGTTTTCCTGGCACTAAAAAGAGCAGAAGGGTCTGGGATTTGCTGCTTCTCCATTAGGGCAGGACCCCTCTTTTCGGCACTTTTGACACTGGGGGGACCCAGCTCTGTTACCTGGTGGGTGTTGGGCTTGTGTGTGCACACATGCGCTCTCTCTCTGCCTCTACTCTCTCCCTGGTCCTTGCCAGAGAGCCCTGTCCCTGCCAGGCCCTGCCTTCCCAAACCCCAACTTGGGACCAAAGTACAACGCGGGATCATGGGTTGGGGCGCTCAAGTGACCCCCCTCTATAGTGCTTACTTGGGCCAAGTCAACACCAGCCCCCTGGGCTAGGGGGGGTGGGGTGGGACCGGTGGTGCTTAACGAGGAAGGGGACCAGTGTAGCAACTTGCAGGAGACCCCACCTCTCCCTCCCCTCACATTGGGGCCTGTGCAGTGGGTGTGGGGGTTTCCCCAGGGGCCAAAGCCCTGGGCTAATTCAGTAGCCGCTGCTCACTCGCGCACATCTGGCCACGTGCACGCCCCCTAGATGCAGATTGCTTGGAACTTTAAAGCTGTTCAATTTGGTTTTGTTTGTGTTGATTTAAAAAAATATTTTAATGAGAAAAATTGGAGCACCCTGGGAAGGACGTGGTTCCTTTGCTTCTCGGGGCACCGTAAGGCCTCGTCTCTAGGAATCGTTCTTTGCTCCACTTTCCTGGAAGCTGCCTAAACCTGCCCAAGCTGCCCCAGGTCTGCACCCTCTTCCACTCTCGGCTCCGCCCACGGCTGGGCCACTGCGTCTCCTTGGGACCTTGCGTGCGGGGGAGGGGTGCTCGGGCCTTGGGCCCGGCGGCCCCTTTCTGTACACCTAGCGCTGCCCGCCCCGCTTGTGTCTGAGGTCGTGTATGTCAAAATAAAGCCGCTAGAAACTGAGCTGTGTCCGCATCTTTGCAGTCCCGCGGCTCCCGGGAGGCAGGTCCAACCCCATTGCCCCGCGTCCCTCCGCCGAGTCCCACGAGCCGCTGCGCCGGGGCGGGGCCGGAAACGGCCGCGCGGCAGCGGACCCCGGCACCCGTCGGCGAGAAAGCCTCGCCCTTGGCGCCAGTTCCGCCTTTGGATCCGCCAATGGGCAGCTGACCCGCAGACCCCGTCCCGGTCCCCATGGCAGCTCGGCGTGCTCGGGCTCTCATTGGCTACGTCTGCCAGAACGCCGCGCCCCGGCGCTCCGACGTCGGCGTCCGTGCCACGTATACGGCAGCCGATTGGCCGGCTCGGGCCAACGTCACCCCCCGCCTAGGTCCGGCCTGAGTTCCGGGCCAGCAGCTCTCCGTCTGGCGTCGCTTCTTCCTGTGTGCGGTCCCGGGTAGGCGTCAGGGCGGACTGGGCGGCCAAGGCAGAGCCAGAGTGGGTCAGTCTGGCAGGTGAAGGGCTCGGGCCGCGGCGGGAGTTCGCGGCAGGGCTCGGCCGGGCGGGCCGGGCCGCGGACGCTTCGGAGTCTGGGACTCACTCTCCGGCCGCCCGCAGGCGCGATGAAGGCACTGATCTTGGTGGGCGGCTATGGGACGCGTCTGCGGCCGCTGACGCTGAGCATCCCGAAGCCACTGGTGGATTTCTGCAATAAGCCCATCTTGCTGCACCAAGTGGAGGCGCTAGCCGCGGTAAGACCCGGGGTCGGTGTCGTGGTGGGACCTGGCAGGACGAGGGACTAGGTCGTGAATGCCCGTGCCTTCTGGCTGAGACCTTCTGTCGGCCGGCGCTGTTTTGTCCAACAGGCAGGCGTAGACCACGTGATTCTGGCGGTGAGCTACATGTCTCAGGTGCTGGAGAAGGAAATGAAGGCGCAGGAGCAGAGGGTGAGGCTCGGACTCTTGACCTTTTTCTTTGCTCCCCGCGCAACCACCCATCCTGTTGGGAGGAACCTGACAGGCGGCTTATCCCTTTCAGCTGGGAATCCGAATCTCCATGTCTCACGAAGAAGAGCCTTTAGGCACAGGTTAGTAAAGACAGGAAGGTTCCTTTGGGGTTTAGGGTCTGAGAAGGGGTGAGACTCAGCGTGGATGGGGTATGCTGAGCCTGGTTCCAAAGGTTCAAACCCCTAGAAAGATGGTGACCTGCACCTCTCTCCTAGCTGGGCCCTTGGCACTGGCCCGTGACTTGCTCTCTGAGACTGCAGATCCTTTCTTCGTTCTCAACAGTGATGTGATCTGCGATTTCCCCTTCCAAGCCATGGTGCAGTTCCACCGGCACCATGGCCAGGAGGGCTCCATCCTGGTAAGGGATCAGGTCTTTCTTCTCTGACACTCCTGCCCCGATGCCCAGCCTCTTCCAGTCTGCGGCTCTTAACTATCTGCTTGTGTTGTGGGTGCAGGGCTGTGCAGTATGTGTCTTTAAGCATTTGGGCACAGCCCCGGAGATTTAGGACAGTATGCATAGCATATCAAGGCTCAGGCACACTGGCTTGGGCCTGAGGTCCCCCTCTACTCAGGTGACCAAAGTGGAGGAACCCTCTAAGTATGGTGTGGTGGTATGTGAGGCTGACACAGGCCGCATTCACCGGTTCGTGGAGAAGCCGCAGGTGTTTGTGTCCAACAAGATCAACGCAGGCATGTACATTCTGAACCCTGCAGTGCTGCGGCGCATCCAGGTGTGTAGAAGCCAGCTGCTGGGTGGGCTGGGGCAGGGCAGGCCCCTACTCCCCCTGACCCTGCTCACGAGTTGCCCACTCCCACAGCTGCAACCTACATCCATTGAGAAGGAGATCTTTCCTGTCATGGCCACGGAGGGGCAACTATATGCCATGGAGCTGCAGGGTGAGGCAGGGAGGCCACAGGCTGGGGGTGGGGTGTGGCTGGGCTGAGCCCCCTGATGCATTTCCTCCCAACAGGCTTCTGGATGGACATAGGGCAGCCCAAGGATTTTCTCACTGGCATGTGCCTCTTCCTACAGTCCCTGCGACAGAAGCAGCCTGAGCAACTGTGCTCAGGCCCTGGCATTGTGGGCAATGTGCTGGTGGTAAGGCCCCTGCCCAGCCCATCGTAAACCCACGTCCTCCCCCCACTCCCCACCCCCCCCACCCCCCCCCCCCCCGACTTCATCTCGGGAGACAAGTGATTCACTTGTATTTCCCTCATTGTCCTTAGGACCCAAGTGCCCGCATTGGCCAGAACTGCAGCATCGGCCCCAACGTGAGTCTGGGTCCTGGCGTGGTAGTGGAGGATGGTGTGTGCATCCGGCGATGCACAGTGCTGCGAGATGCCCACATCCGATCCCACTCCTGGCTCGAGTCCTGCATTGTGGGCTGGCGCTGCCGCGTGGGCCAGTGGGTAAGCCTGTGGGCTGGGCCAGATGGGGAGAGGGGCAGGGAATGTGCCTGCCTTGCTGACCAGGCCTGCCCCCTCCCTCGAGGTGCGCATGGAGAACGTGACAGTGCTGGGTGAGGACGTCATAGTTAACGACGAGCTCTACCTCAACGGGGCCAGTGTGCTGCCCCACAAGTCTATTGGCGAGTCGGTGCCGGAACCACGCATCATCATGTGAGGGGATACCATGGGGCTGGCTGAATCTCCATTTCCCTACTGGCATGGGGAGCTCTGGCTTGACACATCAAAAGGCCCTGGACTCGCCGTTATCTCAGAGGACTAGACAAGGCTGAAGCTGTTGGACACCTGCCCTCTCTTGTGGACATAATCTGGCAGGATCCTTGCTGGGCATCCTCTACAAAGCCTACTCCCTCAAGAAGGTCCGGGCCAGGGCTGTATGGAATAATAATTTAATGTTCACTGTGGCCCTGACTGAAAGTCAAGCTCAGGCACAATTAGGACACGGCTGGGTTCCTGCCAGTGAGGTTACACTCAGACAAGGAGGTTGGACATGGCGGGGATGGGGGAGAACATGGGGAATAGGGCAAGAGGAGCTCATAAATAGGGCCCAGCCTGGGTCTGAGTTCAAGGGTGGAGGCTGCTGCTGTGTGGGCTAGGCTGCCGAGGAAGTGGTACTGGTACTGGCTGCCTTCTCCCAGTCCTCTACAGACACGATGGTGGCTTTGCAGAAGAAGCAATCCTTGTTGTTCATCAGATGCTGGTTGATGCAGGCTCTACAACGGGAGGAGGAGGAGGGTCTGTGTATCCCTGCTGCTTCCCCAGCCCCCTGCACCAATGGGGCCCACTTACTTGCAGGACTTGTGGCCACAGGGCTGGAACACGGCAGAAATGGGGTGAGCATAGCAGATGGGGCAGAGATCCTCCTCGCTGGTGGGCTGCAGGGAGCAGAGTGCAGGGTGGGCTGGGGTCAGATACCCGGACAAGGACACATGCCACACGTGTGTGGTATGCACATTTGTGCTAACGTGTGTTTGGGTGGTGTGGACGTGTGTGCAGTGGCTCCCACTCACCAGGGAGGCAGCTGCTGCCTGGGCCGACGCAGAAGTCAGGTGTGCCAGCATCTGTTCCACCTGGGCCAGCTCCTCAACGCTGATGTAATCTGTGTCTGGGGGTTGGTGGCAGTTGTCAGACCCAACGTGGCCCTAGAACCCAGTCCCTCTTAAATACCACAACTTGGGAATTTGCTCTTCTGGAGACTCCTCACCTAGGCCAATCCCGGATCCCTCTTCCCTGACCCACCCCTGGCCCACTCACAGCTCTGTAGGGAGAAGCGCTTCCGGTCAGGGGCAGGCAGGACAGTGCCAGGGGCAGGAGGCTCTGGCTGCCCCAGGAGATAGCATATAGAGCGGAGCTGGAAGCAGGGATCAGCCAGGAGCACTGACGTGGCTCTTTCTGTCCTGGGTGGGAGAGGGTGCAAGGGTAGTCAGAAGGTTGGGCCTATCTGAAAACCATACCTATTGGAGGGGTGGGAGGGACAATTCAGCCCACCTGAATTGCCTCTGTCCCACCTCATCTCCCTGCTGCTCACACTGCCACACCCCCTACCCTCCCCGCCCAGTCCTGGGTCCCAGTAAGAACCATACAGCCCTTGTACCAGTTTAAATGGGTGACTAGCAGATACTGAAACTCTACCTACCCCCTAATATACACTAACTCCAAAGAAAACAAATAAATAGCACTAGCAGCTTAAAGGCGTGCCTCCCAGGTTTCCCTGCTACTATTCCCGGGAAGACAGGCACCAGGGAAAGCCATAGGCTAAGAACAGGCTGGGATATCAGAGACGGACTCGCGCCCCCTCTGGCGGCCACCCTGGGACCTAGGTCGAGGTTGCGGGGGGGGGGGGGGGGGGTGTGCCCCACCCCCTCCGGCCTGGGGCCAATGGGAGGCCGAGGCCCCGCCCTCCTCCAGGAGAGTATTTAGAAGCCGATCGGGGAAGCTCCCGGAGAGCTGGGGAAGCCGGAGGAGGGAGTGCTGAGTGGAGCTCGGCCCCAAGTCCCGACCTGGACCCGGGAAGCAGGGGCGGTTGGCGTGTGGGGTGGAGCCCACATCCAGCAGAAGTGGGTGAGTCCTGGAGCCGCGCCCCACACAGAACTGCCCCATTCCACCCCCGGCAGTCACCACCATGGCCTGGCTGGTGCTGCTGGGCGCACTGCTGTGCATGCCGCGCGTCGGGGTGGGCAGTCTGGGCTCAGAGGGCTTTTTGCCCTCTGCACCCCATAACTGCCCCTACAGATGTGTGTGCGCCGCTGACCTGCTGAGCTGCGCGGGCCTGGGGTTGCAGGACGTGCCGGCTGCGTTGCCTGCCGCTGCTGCGGACCTCGACCTGAGCCACAACGCGCTCCAGCGCCTCCGCCCCGGCTGGCTGGCGCCACTCTCCCGGCTGCGCGCCCTGCGCCTAGGCCACAACGAACTGGACGTGCTAGGTCACGGAGTCTTCACCAACGCCAGCGGCCTGCGGCTACTCGATTTATCATCTAACGCGCTGCGGGCGCTTGGCCGCCACGACCTCGAAGGATTGGGGGCGCTCGAGAGGCTGCTTCTGTTCAATAACCGCTTAGCGCACTTGGATGAGCACGCCTTCCATGGCCTGGGCGCACTCAGCCGCCTCTACCTGGGCTGCAACGAACTCTCCTCCTTCTCTTTTGACCACCTGCACGGTCTGGGCACGACCCACCTACGTACTCTGGATCTCTCCTCCAACCGCCTGGGACGCATCCCAGTACCTGACCTGGCTGCACTGCCAGCCTTTCTTAAGAATGGCCTTTATCTGCACAACAATCCACTACCCTGTGACTGCCGTCTCTACCACCTGCTGCAGCGCTGGCATCAGCGGGGCCTAAGCGCTGTGAGTGACTTTGCCCGAGAGTACATGTGCCTGGCCTTCAAGGTACCCACATCCCGTGTGCGCTTCTTTGAGCACAGCCGTGTCTTTGAGAATTGCTCAGCTGCCCTGGCTCAGGGCCTAGAGCAGCCCGAAGTGCAGCTGCACGTGCAGATGGGTCGGTCCCTGAGGCTGCACTGCAACACCAGTGCCCCAGCCGTGCGCATCGCCTGGGTGTCACCACAGCACGAGCTGCTGGTGGCACCAGGATCCCGAGATGGCAGCATCGCAGTGCTGGCTGATGGCAGCTTGGCCATCAGCAATGTGCAGCCGCAGCACGAGGGGGTCTTTGTGTGCCTGGCAGCCGGGCCCCGCCTGCATCACAACCAGACTCACGAGTACAACGTGAGCGTGCATTTCCCACACCCTGAGCCCGAGGCTTTCAACACAGGCTTCACCACCCTGCTGGGCTGCGCTGTGGGCCTGGTGCTCGTGCTGCTCTACCTTTTTGCGCCACCCTGCCCAGGCTGCCGCCGCTGCTACCGTCGCACCTGCCACTGCCGCCGCTGGCCCCGGGCACCCAGCCCCCTCCAGGAGCTGAGCGCACAGTCCTCAGTGCTCAGCACACCACCGGATGTGCCCAGCCGCAAGGCCAGTGTCCACAAGCATGTGGTCTTTCTGGAGCCGGGCAGGAGGGGCCTCAATGGGCGTGTGCAGCTGGCAGTAGCCGAGGACTTTGATCTCTACAATCCTGTGGGCCTGCGGCTCAAGGCTGGCTCTGAGTCTGCTAGCTCCACGGGCTCTGAGGGTCTGGTGATGACCTAGGCTGCCCTGGGCCCAGAGCCAGGCCACTTGCCACCCGCTGCTCGCCCTGCTCCCTGCTGCCGCCCTGACAACTGCCAGATGCTGGTGGGAGCGCTGGGTTTGGTCCTCCAGCCTCCTGCACGGCCGTGACCTCAACCACAGCAGCCCCACTCACTAATGGAGGGGCTGGGCTCCCCACCCTCTCTCCTGCTCTGCTCTAACACAGGGCCCAAAGGCCCTAGACCCTAGCAGGACCTACTGGTGCCCACACGTCCCACGAGGACTGGAACTGGGGCCATCTGGAAGAGCCCTTGCCTGAGAGCCCTAGGTACACCACCTCAGAGGCCAAGGCAGCTACCAAGCCGTGGTGAAGTACTGAAGCATAACCATCTTCCCCTTCCCAAGGGGACAGGAAGAGAGTGGGCCCACAGGGGAAGAGGAGAAGGACTCCAAAGGAAGACCTAGGCCCCCACCCAGGGTGGAAGGAGGAAACATGCACCAACATCCAACCTACTTCAAGCTCCACAACTCCATGCAGTCTGCTGGGCAGGAAGGAAGCAGGTGGGGCTCCTCAAGAGACCCCCAGGGGGCCTGGCCTGAGCATCAGCCAGAGTGGCCCTGCTCCCTCTGGTCAGGGGCAGCCACAGGCCACTCTGAGAACACAGCCTCTCCCGTGGGCTCACAAGACAGCAGTAAGGGGCAACATGGCCTGTGCCCCCAGCTTTTTAGCAGTAAAAAGCCCGAGCATGGCCAAGATGGGAGGGCCTAGCCGGAACTTGCTGTCCCTCGAGGGTAGAAGCCTCTTAAGGTCTGGCACTGATCTTGGTCTAATGGCTGAGGCAGTGCCCTGGTCTCATATGCTCTTACCACCCACCACAGGGAGGCAGGGAAGGGGGCGGGGGGCCTGGGAACCCCTCCTGCGTGGGTGCTGAGCTGGGGGCTCCTACAAGTCCTGGATCCAGTTGTTTGTGGAGTTCCTTAATAAAGGCGGTACACGCTCATCACCGGAGCCTTCGTGAACACAAGTATCAGTGTGTGCGCTCAGCCCCCCTTCCCAGCAGTGCTGTGCTGGATGCTGCAGGAGAGCACCCCGCCCATGCCTGAGGTATAACCACAAGCCAGTGGCTATGCCCATGCGGCTCGGGCACCCTGTTCTGCTGGGGTCCCCAATTCTCCTACTCAGAGCTACTGCTGCTACCACCTGTTTAGGCAGTTTGTACCTCATGACCTCCCTCTGGCCTCAACGCCTGATGCTGAGGTCCATTTTAGAGATGAAGAAACGGCGGGCGCCAGGGAGACCCTGCCTGGTGCACTCCCCATCAGCCATGCCAGCTCCCATGGGGCCCTGGTGCCTAACACTTACCCTGACGCCGGGCCATGCACCAGGAGCCGCACCAGGATGCCTGTCACAGCCACCAGAATGGGATAGTGGTCCACGCTCTCCAGGCCTGAAGGGAAAGGAGGGATCCAGGGATCCTGGAGAGGGATCCAGGCCTCCTGGCTAGTGCGAGCCCCCCCTGTCCTCCCCACAGAAGGGCGACCTAAGGCTGAGGGTACCAAGCCTGCCTGTCCCAATGCAGAATGGACAATCAGGCGTCACAACTCCTAGCAGAGGAACCAAGGCTTGTGCTACGTTGGGTTCAGGGCACTGGGTCCTCACCAGGCAGCCGCAGGGTGACCACGCGGTCAAACAGGTTCCTCTCGGCCGTCACCCGGTTCAGCACCTGGTTCAGCAGCTGTGAGGGCAGGAGCCCATTGGTGGAGTGGATGGGTGGGCTCACCACCGGGGGGTCCCCAGGGGCCCCCCTCCCTGCCCAGATGGACACACCTGTGCGAGACGCCGCAGCAGCATCTCAGAGGTAGGCCGGGCCCAGTCCAGGAATATCTCAGGCACCAGCGTGATGGTCATCTCCAAGACACGCAGCAGGCTGACCGAGAGGTCAAAGCAGGTGGCACACACCTTGAGCTGCCGGCTGTCCACAAAGTTCCGCTCTAGGCGCTCGGCAGCCTGTTGGATCTGAGCCACCAGCAGGTGGGCAGTCAGTGGCCTGGCCACACTGCAGTTCATGCCTGGTCCTCTGCAACACCACAGCCCACGCGACCCACTGTGACCCACCTCCTGGATCATGCCGATGAACTCAGAGAAGGCCCAGTTGAGCTGGTTGAGGACGCTGTTGAGGAAGCTGGGTGCCACATCAGGACCCTCCCGCAGTAGGTCTGCCATGTGCTGCTGAAGCAGGGTGGAGGGGCAGGGCTCTGCAGGGGCATTGACACGGTGGCATCACTGGGGACTCTGGTCTGTGGTTCCTCCCTGTCTACCTCTGTCCTGACTTGTTGGGCCATTGGTGTAAGGACAAAAAGATGACTCCCTGAGGATGCTCAGGTCATGAAGGCAGGGAAGACAGGGTACAGTGCTGCTTGGGGGTTAGGGCTAAATCTGTCCCTCCTCCTGCTGGCAAGCCACAGGCTGAAGTTATTCCTGGCCCCACACCATCCCTTTGGCCTAGAGCAGCCCCCCAGCCATAGCCTGCCCCCAAAGAAGTCCTCAGCTGCATGCCCCGCAGAGAGGGCTAGACCCAGACAGGGTGACCTAGGCCTCTCCTCATTCATTTCAAGACCAGCATCCCCAAGACCTACTGTGTCAGAGCCCTGCCGTCCTCTACTCTCCTCTGCTGCCCTTGGCCTGGCCCTGGCATATGGCCGAGGTGGTGGGTGCCAAGTCTGGGCTGACGGGGAGCGGTAACCAGAGCCCTTAAGCCACAGCCGGGCTGGACACCACCCCCCACTCCATGCAAATCAATAGTTCCTACAGCCAGCAGGATGAGTATCTAGTCCCACTGCCACTCTAACTGCAGCTCAGTTCCACCCGCTGGTGCATCCAAGAAAACCGGCAAGGACTTGATGAGTGACTTCACACAAGGCACTCAGTCTCTGGGGACCCTTTTGTGCAAAAACCCTGCCCATGAAGGCAGAAACACATCACGTAGGCCTAGGAAAACCACCAAGTGGGGTGAGTGCAGAGTATGGCAGGCAGACTGCAAGGCAGAAAACCCAGGACCCAGGAGGGGCCTAGGTGAAGGTCCTCAGGCTCACAGGGCTTTGCTGGGCCATCCATGGCCCCTGGAGAGACAGTACAACCTCTGCCCCCAACCAAATTCCCCTTCCTCTTGGGAACACCATGGGCACCCTCTGGGGCCCTGACCAAGCCCCAGTCTGTGCCCCTGCCTTGACTCAAGTACACTGAAGTGGGAGGTGGACATGGTGCCAGGACGAGGCTGGAGGTCAGGGAGCTGGTTCGGAGTCCTCACTCTGAGTAAGCTGCCAGCACCCTGAGAAGATGCTGCCCCTTTTCACCATGACCCATGCACAGCATTCAGGCCCAAAGGACACACATGGGACAGGGGAGCAAGGGGGAGATGTCCCAGAGTGTCCTTAGACTGGGAGGAAGCAGGGAAATGGAAATGCCGGGGGGCAGAGCTGGGGCCCAACAAGAGTCCGGGAGACAGGCCAGGAGAAGCGAGAAGAGTCCAAGAAGACCAACAGCAGTGGGCCAGAGCCATCGGGTCACCCAACCTGGACACTCACTCTGGAGGCTAGGTAAGTTGGCATCCTCTGGCTTGGTTTTCAGCAGGTGCGGCAGCCGTGTATAGCGGTACCCAAAGCCACAGCCCTGTGGGTAGGGTCAGTGGGGGTCAGGGAGGCAGGGAAACCCTTCCCTTCAGCCAGCCATAGCCACTTCCCATCCAACCACACTTACCCTCCAGAGTCGCACCAGGATCCAGTTGGTCTGGGCCCAGGGCCGCTGCTCATAGGGAGCCAGGAGGCTCCTTACCATGGCAATACGCCTGCAAGGGCAAGGGGTGGTGGGCACAGGGTGAGGCCAGACATGGTGCTGTGCAGGTCAGAGTGCCCGCCTCCCTGCTCCGACCCCCACTCACTGCTCCTCAGGGATCCGCTCCACAGCCCGCAGGGAGTGTGGGTAGCACACGTAGCTAGCCAGGGCCTGCATCAGCGAGTCACGGATGTCTGTTGGGACAGGCTGTGCCTCAGCAGGTAGCTGGCATGAGCCCCGGCCCCCATGCCTCAAGCCCACCTAGCCGGCATTCTGCAAAAACGGCCAGCCAGAAGTGCCATCCCATCCCCATATCCCCAAGCCCTTTGTAGGGCACCTCACCAGTGCCCACGATGCGTGTATCGGCAAAGTGTTTGGCAAGGATGGCAGCCAGGCGTGTCAGAGTCTCTTCATAGCCTGCAGGATGGGGCAGTAGGAGTGCTTGGCCGGGAGCAGGGGTTCCAGAGGCAGGCACGTCCCTTGGCAGGGTAAGTGGGCTTGGGCAGCGGGCTCCAGAGCTGACTTCAAGGGCCAGTCTGGGCCCAAGCTGTCATCTAGGGACTTTGGGCATGGCATTCACTGACTGTGAGAGGCCATTGCACAGACTCACTGTGGGGGAGGACGGGTCCTGCAAGAGTCCTGACTGGGCTCAAACCCATCTCCGCACACACACTTGATGGCTCAGCAGTCAAAGCCCCTTGGGCACCCATGGCTCCGCCTCTGAGGACAAAGCCTGCACCTAGGCCTGGGGCGGGGCAGGGGACAGGCCAGGGGCCTGACAGCCCACAGCCTGATCCAGACATAAACCACCAAACCCAGCCTGAAATCAGTAGTCTGCAAGAAGCCCAAGCTCCTACGTATGGCCTCCAGCAGGGTACCACCACCCCTTACTGCGATCTGCAAACACAAGCCGCTCTGCCTTTGCATGGGCTGCCACATCCCACGTGCAGTGCCAGGGTGTCTGTGTGAGGCCAACCGGCTCCCGTACCACAGCAAGAAGGAAGTGAAAGCGGAGGGGCCCCCACTCCGGCACTCCATCCTGTCTCTTTCCTTCCTAGCATCCGGGAGAAGCTGTTGGCTCTGTGGCCGCTAATACCAGGGCAAAGCTCTCCACCATGTGGGGCTTTTGCAGATGCTTGTCTAACACAGGACCAAAGAGAACAGGGGCTACCTCCCCTCTTTCCTGCACGGATGTGTGCTGCTGGGCCATGAGGGTGCAGAACAGGGTTGTTAAGGGTTTACAATAAAGGCCCTTTTCCTGCCCCCTCCCGGCCTGAATGGCTTTGTCACCTGGGAGCTCCTCCATGCTGTGCACGGGGCCAAAGTAATTCTTGAGAGCACTGTAGCTGTTGATGGCCACGCTCAAGTAGAACTCAGGCATGAAGGCAAAGAGAGAACCTGTGCGGTCGCCATGCTCGACGGTCCGCAGGCAGACGCGTAGTAGCCAGTAGATATCTAGCATCTTCTCCTATAGGAGGCACAAGGGGTGCTGCTAGGCTGTTCGTAGAAAGGGTTGCAAGGGGCGGGGCACAGTCTGGGGCTCAGGAAAGGCCTCCTCGTTAGTGGCTCAGGCAGGGCAGTCACATGCTTGATAGGCAAGAGGGTGCACCCTGTGCCTGGAGAGGCAACACCCCAGCCTAGATCAGAATTCTGGCTTGCATTAGTAAAGGTACACAAGGTTTTAAGTGAGAAGGTGTCATGTGACCATAAGTCTGAGTTGGAGCACTGCCCAGTGCAAAAGGAGCTGCAGGGACGAGTGGGGGCAGGACAGTAAAGAAGCTACATGGCCTCATCTAGGCCCAAGACAGCAGACAAAGGACTGGAAGGACAGGAATGGGGAAGCACCGATGGGCTGTGGGGGCAAGGGACCGGCTGCACCAAACAGGGCCCACATTTCTGGGGGTGATGGAACCTCCGTGGAGGTCAGAAGTACCGGAAGAGAAGCAGGCCTGGTCCAGGGCAGAGGGGATGTGGCTTAGGATATGTGCAGCATATGGTGCCTAAAAATGTCCCCAAAGAGGTGGTGTTGAAGAGCATGATTACATGCAACAGAGGCCATAGAAAGCAAACCTGCCAAGGGCCTTGTTCCACATGGTCTGTGCCCAGGAGGGGTCACCGAGCAGAGCAGAGCAAAGTCCCAGGCCCCAGCCCAGACCACCCAAATCTCTCAGAGTCGGAGCATCTGGACTTGACACCAGCTCTGATGTGCCCTCAAACTTGAAAACCCGAGAAGACACAAGCAGGGGTCAGAGGGTGGGCCTGAGCCAGAAGGCCTGCTGGGAGCATACTGCCACAGAAGGCCAGAGAAGACCAAGTCTAAAGAGGGGATGGAACCTATGCACCCAGGGAGCCACTGCATTGTGGGGGGGGCGGGGAGGGATGTGTCTGCAAAGGGGGCGGGAGGCTTGGGAGGGACCGTGCAAGACTATTCCAGAGAGGTGGAGGAACCTGTGTTGGACCAAGAGTGAAGGGAAGATGAAGAAGCTGTGATACAGACAAGGAAGAGGGGAATGATTGTTGGAAGGGAGTGGTTTCTGTAAGCAGATGTAGAGTCAAGGGAGGGGCATCACGGACTGTTCTCTTTACTAATGGGAGAAAGTGAATGAGCAGGAGGCAGGAGGGTGAGCACTGAAGATGGAGAAGAAAGCAGTTCAACATAGCAAGGGCTGTGTTATGAAAAGCCCACAGAGAACATCACACTCAATGGTGAAAAACTGAAAGCGTTTTCTCTAAGATCAGGAACAAGACAAAGATGCCCACTTTTGCTACTTCTATTCAACACAGTACTGGAAGTCCTAGCCAGAGCAATTAGGAAAGAAAAAGAAGTAAAAGTCATCCAAATTGGAAATAAAGGAGTAAAATTATCCCCATTCGCAAATGACGTGATCTTATACGTAGAAAACCCTCAAGAATCTAGCAAAAAATTCGACAGAGCAGGAAAGAATATCCAGTGGAAAAAAGTCTCTTCAACAAATGGGATTAGGAAAACTGGACAGCAACATGCAGAAGAATGAACCTGGGCCACTTTCTTACACCATACACAAAAATAAAACCAAAATGATGAAAGACCTAAATGTGAGACAGGAAACCACCAAAATCCTAGAGGAGAAAGCAGGCAAAAACCTCTTTGACCTCAGCCGCAGCTACTTCTTACTAGACACATCACTGGAGGCAAAGGAAACAAAAGCAAAAATGAACTATTGGGACCTCATCAAGATAAAAAGCTTCTGCACAGTAAAGGAAACAATCAGCAAAATAAAAGGCAGCCTACAGAAGAAGATATTTGAGAAAATATTTGCAAATGACATATCAGATAAAGGGCTAGTATTCAAAATCTATAAAAAACTTATCAAACTCACCACCCAAACAACAAATAACCCACTTAAAAAATGAGCTGAAGGCATGGATAGACACTATGCCAAAGAAGACATCCAGATGGCTAACAGACACAAGAAAAAATGCTCATCACTTGTCATCAGGGAAATACAAATCAAAACCATGATGAGATACCACCTCACACCTGTCAGAATGGCTAAAATTAACAACATAAGATGGGGCACCTGGGTGGTTCAGTCAGTTAAGTGTCCAACTTTGGTTCGGGTCATGATCTTGAAGTTTATGAGTTTGAGTCCCACATCGGGCTTTCTGCTGTCAGCACAGAGCCCACTTCAGATCCTCTGTCTCCCTCTCTCTCTCTGCCCCTCTCTCCCCACTCTCTCTCTCTCTCTCAAAAATAAGCATTAAAAACAACAAAACAACAACAACAACAATACAAGAAACAACAGGTGTTGGCAAGGATGTGCAGAAAGGGGAACGTTTTTGCACTGCTGGTTCCTCAAAAAAATAGAACTACCCTACGATCTAGCAATTGCACTGGTAGGTATTTACCCAAAGGATACAAGAATACAGATTCAAAGGTTTATAGCAGCATCATCAACAATAGCCAAAGTATGGAGAGAGCCTAAATGTTCATCGATTGATGAATGGATAAAGAAGATGTGGTGTATATCTACAATGGAATATAACTCAGCCATCAAAAAGAATGAAATCTTGCCATTTGCAATGATGTAGATGGAGCTAGAATGTATTATGCTAAGCGAAATAAGTCAATCAGAGAAAGACAAATACCATATGATTTTACTTATATGTGGAACTTATGAAACAAAACAGATGAACATAAGGGAAGAGAGGGAAAAAAAGGAGAAGAGAGGGAAACAAACCACAAGAGACTCATAATAATAGAGAACAAACTGAGGGTTGATGGAGGGAGGTGGATGGGGGAATGGGTTAAATAGGTGATAGGTATTAAGGAAGGCACCTGCTGTGATGAGCACTGGGTGTTGTAGGTAAGTGATGAATCGCTAAAGTCTACTGCTGAAACCAATATTGTACTGTATGTTAAAAAACTAAAATTAGGGCCGCCTGGGTGGCTCAGTCAGTTAAGAAACTGACTTGGGCTCAGGTCATGATCTTGCGGTTCATGGGTTCAAGCCCCGCATCAGGCTCTGTGCTGACAGCTCAGAGCCTGGAGCCTGCTTCAGATTCTGTGTCTCCCTCTCTGCTCCTCCCCCACTTGTGCCCTATTGCTCTCTCAAAAATAAGAAACATAAAAAAAAATTCTTAATAACTAAAATTAAAAAAAATCCACACACACAAAAAATCTGTTAGAATAAATGAATTCAGGAAACACGCAGGATATAAAATTCATACACAAAAGTCAGTTGTTTTTCTACACACTAGCAATGAACAATCCAAAAAGGAAATCAGAAAAATAATTCCACTTACATTAGTATCAAAAAGATGAAATAGGTATAAATATAACCAAGAAGGTGAAAAACTTGTACACTGAAAACCATATAATGTTGCTGACAGAAATTTTATAAGACACAAATAAATGGAAAAATATTCCACGTTCAAGGACTGGAAGATTTAAAATTGTTAAGATGACAATACTAACCAAAGCAAAGTATAGATTTAATGCAATCCCTATCAAAATCCCAATGGCATTTTTTGCAGAAATAGAAAAATCTATCCTAAAATTCATATGGAGTCCCAAGGGACTCAAACAGGCAAAACAACCTTGAAATAGAACTAAGTTGGAGATCTTACACTTCCTGATTTCAAAACTTATTGCAAAGCTACAATAATCAAGATAGTGTGATACTGGCATAAAGATACTCATACAGACCAGAGAGCCCAGAAATAAACTCACACATATATGGTCAAAGGATTTTTGACAAGGATTGTCAAGACCATTCAATGAGGAAAGGACAGTCTTTTCAATAAATGGTGCTGAGAAAATTGAATTTCCATATGCAAAAGAATAAAGTTGGACCACTGCCTTACAGCTTAAACAAAAATTAACTCAAAATGGATCAAATACCCAAACTTAGAAGCTAAAACTATAAAACTCTTAGAAGAAAACATGGGGAGAGGACTTCATGACCTTGGATTTAACACCGACTTTTGGGCTGTGACAACAAAAACACAGGCAAAAAAAGAAAAAATAAATTGGACTTTATCAAAATGAACTGTGCAGCAAAGGACACCATCTACAGAGTGGAAGGACAACTCACAGAAGAAGAGAAAATACCTGTAAATCATAATCTGATAAGGAGTCAATATCCAATGTATATAAATAATTCCTACAAAACAACAACAAAAACCAAACAATCCTATTAAAAATGGGCAAATGCACTTGAATAGACATTTCTCCAAAGAAGATATACATGTGTCCAATAAGCACATGAAAAGATACTCAACAGGGAAATTCAAATCAAAACCACAATGATCACCAAACTCCACACCCAAAAAACAAATAATCCAGTGAAGAAATGGGCAGAAAACATGAATAGAAACTTCTCTAAAGAAGACATCCAGATGGCCAACAGGCACATGAAAAGATGCTCAACGTCACTCATCAGGGAAATACAAATCAAAACCACACTCAGATACCACCTCACGCCAGTCAGAGTGGCTAAAATGAACAAATCAGGAGACTATAGATGCTGGCGAGGATGTGGAGAAATGGGAACCCTCTTGCACTGTTGGTGGGAATGCAAACTGGTGCAGCCGCTCTGGAAAACAGCATGGAGGTTCCTCAAAAAATTAAAAATAGAACTACCCTATGACCCAGCAATAGCACTGCTAGGAATTTACCCAAGGGATAAAGGAGTGCTGATGCATAGGGGCACTTGGACCCCAATGTTTATAGCAGCACTTTCAACAATAGCCAAATTATGGAAAGAGCCTAAATGTCCATCAACTGATAAATGGATAAAGAAATTGTGGTTTATATACACAATGGAGTACTACGTGGCAATGAGAAAGAATGAAATATGGCCCTTTGTAGCAACATGGATGGAACTGGAGAGTGTTACGCTAAGTGAAATAAGTCATACAGAGAAAGACAGATACCATGTTTTCACCCTTATGTGGATCATGAGAAATTTAACGGAAGACCATGAGGGAGGGGAAGGAAAAAAAAAAACCAAAAGGTTATAGAGGGAGGGAGCCAAAACATAAGAGACTCTTAAAAACTGAGGGTTGATGGGGGGTGGGAGGGAGGGGAGGGTGTGTGATGGGCATTGAGGAGGGCACCTGTTGGGATGAGCACTGGGTGTTGTATGGAAACCAATTTGACAATAAATTTCATATTAAAAAATAATAAAATAAATGTATACATACACACACACACACACACACATATATATATATAAATAAATACAATGAGATACCACTTCACATCGATTAGGATGGCCACTACCAAAAAAAGAAAAAACACACATAGAGTAACAAGTGGCAACAAGGATGGGAAGAAATTGGAACTCTTGTGCCCTGCTGGCAGGAATGTAAAATGGTACAGCCACTGTATGGCAGTTCCTCAAAAAATGAGAAATAGAATTACCATGTAATCCAGCAATTCTATCTCTGCGTATATACGCAAAAGAATTGAAAACAGAATCTTAAAGAGGTATTTGTACACACCATGAACACAGGCAGCACCATTCACAATAGCCAAAAAGTGGAAACCCAAACGTCCACTGATGAATGAATGGACAAAATGTGGTATATACATACAATGGAATATACGGCCTCAAAGAGGAAGGAAATCCTGATACATGCTACAACATGGGTGAAAAGCTGTGAGAACATTATGCCCAATGAAACAAACCAGTGACAAAGCAGGATACTATATGATCCCACTTATATGAGGTCCCCAGAACAGTCAAGTAGACAAAAAGTAGAATGGTGGGTGCCAGGAACTGAGGTGAGGAAGGAATGGGGAGTTGGGGGATAAGTTTCAGTTTGGGAAGATGAAAGGGTTCTGGAGACTGGCTGCACAACAACGTGAATATCCTTAACACCACTGAACTATACATTTAAAATGACTAAGTTAATAAGCAATATATTGTATGCATTTTACCACAATTAAAAAAAAATGGCTAAGGGGCACCTGGGTGGCTCGGTTGGTCAGTTAACCATCTGACTCTTGATTTCAGCTCAGGTCATGATCTCATAGTTCACTGAGTTCGAGCCCTGAGTAGGGCTCTGTGCTGACAGCACGGAGCCTGCTTGGGATTCTCTCTTTCCCTCTCTCTCTCTGCCTCTCCCCTGCTCTAGTGCACGTGTGCATGCTTTCTTTCTCTCAAAAATAACAAACTTAAAAAAAAAATGGTTAAGATGGCAAATTTTGTGTGATGCATATTTTTTTTTTTAATTTTTTTTAACGTTTATTTATTTTTGGGACAGAGAGAGACAGAGCATGAACGGGGAGGGGCAGAGAGAGAGGAAGACACAGAATCGGAAGCAGGCTCCAGGCTCTGAGCCATCCGCCCAGAGCCCGACGCAGGGCTCGAACTCACGGACTGCGAGATCGTGACCTGAGCCGAAGTCGGACACTTAACCGACTGAGCCACCCAGGCGCCCCTGTGATGCATATTTTATCACAATTTAAAAGGAAGGAAAAGAAGGTATAAAGATGGCAGGGCTAGGTTCCTCACAAGATGGTGCGGCAGGGGCAGCAAGACTGCGGAGGCCAGGGGAGCCTGGGTGGCTCAGTCAGGTAAGCATCTGACTCTTGATTTCAGCTTAGGTCATGCTCTCATGGTTTGTGGGTTTGAGCCCCACGTCGGGCTCTGCGCTGACAGCGCAGAGCCTGCTTGGGATTCTCTGTCTCCTTCTCTCTGCCCCTCCCCCACTAACACTTCTGTTCTGTCTCTCTCAAAAATAAACAAACATTTAAAAAAAAGATTGCATAGGCCAGTGGACAGCCATGAAATCCCAGTCAAGGGAGGAGAGGAGCCTCCTGCATGGGGCTGGAGGCAAGGTGGTCTGCAACAAGAGAGAAAGGAGGAGTAACAGGTGGAAGCAGTCTGGGCTCGGGAGGCGCCTGAGAAAAAGCAAGTGGAGATGGCGGGTAGAGGTAGGGACACCAAGGGCCTTGATCACCCAGTTATGAGGGAAGGGCATGCCTAAGAAGGTAGACGGATGTCCTGACATGGGCGCTCACTAGCTGGGGAGAGATGCTAGGACAGGCAGGGAATGGAAGCAAGTCTGGAGGGCTCGGGACCTGAGGGTCAAAGCATGGTCACAGAGAGAGTGCACCATCTTTCAGTTTACTGCTCAAGGCTGACAGCCTTGGGAGGGCAGACGTGGCTCAGACATGGGTCAGGACTGAGTGTCCCTAGCATCAAGATGTACCTGGCATACTCCAGGCTCCGAGCACATGTTACTGAATCAATGAATGAGTGAATGACAAAACAGAAAACAAGGCTGTGGCTTCAAAGGAAGAAGGGGAGTCAGAGAGAAGCATGTGCAGAGTGAGGGAGACTGGGGCTCCTAAGAGGACACCTCCACCCCAGGAGAGAAGGAAGGGGAAGCAAAGAAGGGGAGACAGGCACAGACAGGCCCTGTTCCTGCAAGGGAGGAATTGTGAGCTGGAGGGGACCTGGGATGCCTACAATGACATCTAATCAAGCTCACAGGGCAGGAGAGGTTCAGGGGGCATAGCATGTGGTGGAGGTAGGGAGGATAGGGAGCGGAGAGGGGGCACGTGCATGGCAGAGGCCCAGGAGGGCAGGGAGCGTTGAGAGGCCGGCACAGCCTGGCCATCTGTGACTAGTCAGTGAGCTCGGGGAAGGCAGCAGTCACTGGCCAAGCCCACACCTACTCACCTGGGAGTAGACAGTGGCATGGACCCAGGCAAGACGGCGACTCAGGTGGTCCAGCTTTTCTGAGAAAACCTTCTGACTCTTGGTCAACTCTGCAAGGATGTCCTTTCTCTGCCACCCAAGGGGAAAGACAATCAGGCCATGGCACCATACCCACACCCACCCTGCTTGCCCCAGGCAGCCTGGTAGGAACCCCACTGGTGGCTGGAGCAGGCAAAAGGTTGGGCAGACTCAGCTCTACTCTTCAAAACCCTCTTCTGCCTAGGACCCACTGGCAAGCCCGAGCAGGCCTCAGAGAAGGGTCTTGGTCGTTTGTGCAGAGCGTGGAAATGAGACACAGCTGGGGTTCCATGAGCCCCTGGCCATGTCCCCTAGCTGGGCTGGGACCATGGCCCCGGTAGCTGCTCTCGCTTGGCTGCAAAGGCAAGCCTGGGCTCTGCAGACAGCAGGGAAAGGGCCCTGCTGGGGAAGTCCAGCCCAGGCACAGGACGCCCTACTCCCCAGGCCAGGAGAGCTACAGCAGAGGGGCTGCAGGGAAGTGTGAGAGTCAGGTCCTGCTTCCTGCTGACTCTGCAAGTGGCCGAGGAAGCACTCAGGGTCGAATTCATAATTGATGAGGAGAGTGGGTGTGCGTCAGCACTTAGCGGGCAGGGGGCAGGGGCACCTTGGCGCGGGCTGCAGCTAGTGATGGGGCTCAAGCCCTGCCCTAATGCCAGCCCTGCTCTCACTGACGTGGCATAGTCAGGTGGGTGGGGACAGGAAAACTACCGGTGTAGCCCCCAGAAGCAGGGGCAGGACAGTCCCTCTGTGGCCTGCCCTGGGAAGCCTGAGCTGGCAAGCCTCCTCTCTGCAACAGCCCTCCCTCTCGAAAACCCCCCTGCCCATCTAGGTCTTACCCGCTTGGGGCACCGCCGGAGCTTGTCCTCTGTGTCCCTCAGAGCCACTGCATACTCATTGACATCATCAGACACACCCACCATCTAGAGCATCGGACACCACAGGTCCAGCGTGACTCCTCAGGCATGTCACTCAGGTTTCTCCAGACCCAGCCTGGCTCCCAGCCCTGCCAAGCTCCCAACCTTCGGCCCCAGACAACCCCCTCCCACAAAACCAGGTCAGGCCCACACATCACTGGCAGCAATCAGTCTTGCTGTGGCACACATTCACATGCAGTCGTGAGTAGATATCCGCCCCTCCCCCCCAACACACACACAAGCATCTGAACGTGTGGGACCACAGGGCATGCTCATCGGCCACCAGTGGGAGACCTTGCCCAGCTGCTGGTGAACGCTGAGATTATACATCATGACGGCGCCATCCAGGACTTCCAGCAGGGAGTTCTCCGTGAGGGGCTGCTCAGGCTCCTCCGGGGGCCGCCCCAGCAGCAGGCCCTCATTCCAGTGACTGCCCTCAACTACGGAGTGGGGGAAGGGGAGGGTCAGGGCCGTAGGCCATTCCAGCTCTCTCCCAAGCTTGTGGTGCCAGGACGGGCCTCACAGTAGGAGAAGGGAGCCCTTTCTCCCTGCCTGGGCCCAAGGAGGGACTTGCAGGGGAGAACATGGGGGCAGGGGTAGGGCAAGGGCCTACAGCTCCAGGACTATTTCTGTAGCATCGATTTCCTGCCCTTAGAGTGCACTTCCCATGCCCTTGAGATATTGCCAGGCCACAGGACCGGGAAGGAATGGGGGTGTAGCTTGGCTTTGCCCAGGGTGGGGAACTATGGATGTGCTTGGCCCTGCCTGGCACCTACTGTCCTCACGAGTCCTCTGTTCTGCGCTCAGCGTGCGGACCTTCACTTTCTCCGAGGTGGTCAGAGGCCGCCGTGGGGTCATCAGGCTCACAGCCGCTGTGCTGAGGAAGCGGTTAGCTCGGCCCAGGGTTGGAGAACTGAGCCAGCTGGGCCGGGGCAGGGGCAGTACGCCCCCCATGGCCAGAGCCTGCATGGGGCGCTGTGTAGGAGAGAGGAGGCCAGACGCCACTCAGCTCCCCAGGACCGGGGCCCATGTAGGACTCCCTTGATTTGTGGGGTTGGGAAATGGCAGGAAGGTTCGCGCCTCCACCTACAGCAAGGAAACCTGCCTGGTGAGAAGCTCCTTGCTGCCTGGAGAAGGAGGTGACCCCGTGTGACACCCCTGCCCTTATGATAGAGGGACAGCCCAATACCAAGCCCCCTGCCTGCCCCTACCGCGGCACCTGGGCCGCAGCTGGGGCTGGCTCCTCGTCCTCGTCCAGGTCATCCATGGTGGCTGCCTGGAGCTCCAGTGGGTCGATCAGGATGTTGGCCTTGGAGGCAAGGTCATCTGCAGGGAATGGCAGGAGGGTTCTCAGGCCAGTGGGGGGCTCAGGGGTCACACGGAACCGCCCACAATGGCGAGAGAGCACCACTGGCTGAGCGGGGGGCTTTGCAGGGCCCCACATTTACCACTGCACCTTTGCGTATGCACTCCACTTATTCCACGCCAGCCTTCACTGCGCCCCAAGGCCTTTTGTCTCAGGGACCTTAGCAGCAGGAGGTGTTCCCCATCACACTCCTGTTGGTCCCTCTGTTTCCAGTGACTGCACGCTCTCCAGGGTCCCCTACTTCTCTCCCCAGCACTTTCTAACCTACAAACACAAGATCCAGGGCTGTCTAGGCCACTGCTTGTCTCACTTTGCACACAGGCCTCATCGTAGGCTCATCCCCTCAGCTGTCAGTGGGAGGTGGAACAGCAACACCTCTGCCTCCAGCCCAGGCTGTGGTCCTCAAACATAGCGGACTTGCCACCTCAGCCTCCTCCTACAGCCCCCTTCCTGACGGTGCCCCATCCCCACAGCCTCGGGCAGGAAGCCTGGGGTCATCTTTGACTCCTCCCCTTCACTCCTGCCCTCCCTCTATCTCCTCTCTTGGCCCACGTACTGACTCCATTATCACACGCAGATCCCTGACCTCACTCCCCTGCCTCAGGACCTTCCAAAGCTGCCCCTATCCCTGGAATGAGCCCACACCTACTTCGTGCCCCACAAGGCCCTCAGACTCTACCCGTGCGACTCTGGCCTTATTTCCCACCACTCCCCGCCTGGTAGTTTCCTCACCAGCACCCCAGCAGCCTTCCGTCTCCAGGCCCTACCAGGCTGTTGTGAGCATCCCTGCCTTTGCGTGCACTGTGCTTGTAGTGCCCTGTGCCGTGGCCACATGTGCTCGTCCTTGAAAGCCACTCAGGCAGCACTTGTGCCCGCTCGCCTCTCACCCCTGTGACCTCACCAAGATCCCGTGGTCACTCCACATATGCTCCCTAGTTCCTTATAGGACCCCTAGGCTTCCCGTGGGGCGGGTGCTCAAGGGAAGGGAGCTCAAGGAAAGGGATGGCTGGACCCAAGACCTGAGGCAGAGGGCATCTCCCTGGAGGAGCAGGTCGAGATACTCGGGCGCCCTCTGGCGGGCAGAGGGTAACCCTGCACCCAGTGCAGAGCTGGCTGAGGACTCTACGCCCCACACTCGCCCAGTCCGACCCTGCCCACTGCCCACAAGCCTACACGTACCTTTGAGGGTCTTCCGAAGGTGTGAGAGGAGGCCTCCCAGGCGCTGCAGGTCAAAGTAGTCCACCTTGCCATTATAGAAGACCTGAGGCGGTATGTAGGCCTCTGCAAGGAGGGGTTGGGAGGCCGGGCCAGCAGTGAGCCAGATAGGAAGACACACTGAGAAGCCACCCCTCTACGCTGCTTAGCCCAGAGGAGACCCCTGGCCTTGGCCACCTACCTGCCCTGCTCAGGCACACAGCATGGCTTCCCCCCCACCCCACCCCCGACCATTTGGGGTCAGTGTCAGTGACTGCACGAGTTGGGATGAAGGGAGCACTCTGTCTGCAGTCACATTCAGAGAGGGCCCTGACCCAGCCCCATGGACATCCCCAATCCAGGGCAGGCACGGCTCCCACTGGCCCTGAGGACCCTGTCCCACACAAACACAGCCCCCAACACCTCAGGGCCTGTCCCTGGTGTCCCCTACAAAGGACTGCAGAGGGTTGGACAGACTGGGACCAAGAAGAGGAGGCCGTAGTGGGCAGGAACTTGGGACAGAGTGAATGTGGTTTGGCACTCCTACAGAGTGGAGTTCCTGCTGCCCTGTGGAAAAGCCACCCATCAGGAGAGTACTCAACTTGTTAGGAAGCCTGGGACAGCTCCACCCCCACCCTGCCGCCAGCTCCACACTCTACACTATCACCAGGACAGCGCTGCCCAGCCTCTCTGATGAGGCCTGGCCCCACTCACCCTCACTGAAGGAGGCACGAGGGTTCGAAGCCTTGTATTCATCCCAGTAGTAGCGCAGGGCAGATATCAGCCGGTGCAAGAAGCAGACCATGTACTCAGGGGGACACAGCATGGGCATATTCTGCAGGGCACAGGACATGCATTTGTGCCAGCCTAGAGCCTGCTCACTCCTCATCCAAGGCCTGCCCCAGGACCCTGGGGTGAGCACAGAGGGCGGAGCAGCAGAGGAAGAGCAAGATTAGGCAGGGATGCAGCAGGCTGAGAGGTGCCGGAAGCCTGGGGTGCAGACCCTGCAACACAGCCAAATGTCCATGGTGGGCTGGCCGAGTAGACACTTACCCCCCGGCCACTGGCATTCTCCTGTAGAAACTTTCGGAACTTGGTCAGGAAGATGTACCTAGAAGCCTCCCCCTTTGAGGGAAGGAAAAATGAGGCTGTGAGGAGCTGGCCCTGGAGTGGACTGGCTCGGTGCTGTGCCTTAGCCTGGGCCCTGCTATGGGAACCCGAGCCAGTCCCTGCCCTCTGGGTCTCAGGGCCCCAGTACCAGCACCCATCCCTACCAGGGACCCACACGGGGGTCTGGGAGTCACTTACCCCATTATCATCTTTATTGTTCAGCAGCAGCTTCAGGATCTGGACCTGTAGTTCTTCCACCACTGGAGGTGGGGTAGGGAACACAACACTGAGCTCTCCTCAGGCAGAGCCTTGCTCTCAGGCTCCCAGGGATGGGAAGGGGCGGCAGGTTTGGATCAGGGCTCCACTCTCAGGGTTCCACAAGCTGAATCTAGACATGGTCACTCCCAAGAGCCCCCGATACACACACACACACACACACACACACACAAATCGTCCTCCCCCTACTCAGTGCCCTGGGCAGGGGGCTACCTTCGATGCGCTTCTTGAGCCTTTGGCAGCCACGTTCGTAGGCACGCCTCCGCCTGTGCTCCTCAGCGGTCTCATCCTTTACATCCTTACTGTCTTTGCCCTGGGCAGGAGCAGGGGATGGAAGACAGCAGAGCTCACTCAGGACTTAACCAGGCCTGCTTCAGACAGGAAACCCCTACTCCCACGCCAGAGACCAGGCTGGGGAAGGGGCCTCACATGCTCAAGGCCAGGTGGCTCAGATACCCTGGGTCAGCCCTCCCTGTGACCCTGCCTGCCCATTTCAGTCGGCCCACCTCCCTGCTGGAGCGGTGGGGCCACCAGGTAGTGGGAATGAGCTCCTGTAGGCCAGCCTCCTCCACTCGCAGAGGGCTCTTGATGTAAAAGAAGACAACAGACCGGAGCACGTCGAAGCTGGTGGTTGTCAAGGCAGAGCTCCACTCACCAAGGGGTGTACCCTACACCCTCACGAGTTCTCCCTGGGAAGCTCTTCCAAACTCCTGTCTCCCCATATGCCCACCATATTCTCCTACCCTTAGAGGTACCATTGCTACTATAAGCCGGTCTCCCTCAACCATGAGCCCTGAAAAATAGCTGTGGCCATCAAGTCCACTAAGCCTGATTCCCAGCAAATGTACTAAAAAGGTTTGTCACAGGAACACATGAGGGTGGTGGGGGGAGCAGGCTGAGAGAGGGCCTGGCGGCCTCTCCGTCTCCCAGCTGTTTCTTGGAGGCTGAAGACCCCACACAAAGACAGCTACCAGCACAGGCTTCCCCACCAGCACCCTCCCTCCTGCAGCACAGTCCTCGACAGTGTTGGGAAGCAGGAAGAGCCAAGTCCCAAAAGAAGATCTCATGGGAACCCCTGCCGTGGGACTCAGATAAAAGTTCGGTGCTGCTTTGGCTACAGCAGTCAGGCCCTGGTGGCATCTCCACACCTCCACGTAGCCCAAGAGTCGGCAGCCGTCTGGAAATCCCTGCTCAGGCTGGCCAGCTGGCCGGGGTCCTTTGCTTTACCCTCTCTGCTCTGTAGAGAGAGTGCTGGGAAGGCTGGGTCCTGGAACAAGGACTCACATACTGCACGGCTCTGGGCCTCTGAGCCTCCCTAGGGACCCCTGGCCAGAGGCACGCTGCCCTCCTTGGCCCCTAATGACCCCAGAGGACACCACATGTCTGGCCTGTCTGGCAGCAAGGAAAGGATACAGGACATTGCTAAGCAGAAACTTGCGGGACTTCTCATGCCTCAGGATGGCGATGGTGAGCCGCAGGTAGTGGATCTGTGGGGATGGGGTGCTCAGAGAGGGCGGCTAGGGCCCAGGGGGCCCAGGGGCAGGGGCAGGAGCTCCCACCTGTAGGCTCAGGTCTGGGACGATGGGTGAGAACCGGTAAAGCCGCAGCAGGGACATCATCAATTGCTTGAGGCAATCCTGTACCTCGTAGTCCTGGGGGAGAGATGCCGGGCTGCACACCTAGCTGGCAGAGGGCAGGTGCCAGGACAGCCATCTGTGGGTCCTTTCCCAAACCCTCCCTGTACCTCCCCCATCTCGGTGGAGCCTGACATCCTGGCCTGAGGCCTGAAGTCCGAAGCCTCACCTCCATGAAGAGCCACAGGAGGTCGAGGATCTGACGCACCATGGACTGGGCCTGTGCAGGGGTGCCTGCCTCCACGACGCCCCGCAGGAAGCTCATGAGCACAGCCTCTACCAGGTATACCTTGCGCTGCACCAAGGGCGGGCACTGGTGAGGTGGTGGCCTTCTGCCCCTGCCCTGGCATGGGGCCAAGGCCACAGGTATAGTCTTGGGTTCCCTCAAGCAACCCCAAGACACAGATGAGCCCTTCCAGGGTCTGAGACACAAGAAGGGCCGCCGCCCCAGGGCTCCTCTGGCATTTCACACATGCAGTTCCCTTAGCCAGTGATGTCATTACCCCTCAATCTTTTCTCTAGGACATCCCCTGATATCCTCAGCTGGAAGCATCTCCTCCTTCCCTGAGTGACATCCTTGAGGTCTAAGGGCTCTGGTCACATGGGACCCCTGCCAGGTGACGGTGCTGAGCCTCATGCGCCTCGGCTTCCCAGCCCCTAGCACCGGCACTTGTGCCACAGCCCACTTCTTCCCCTCTCAAACATCCCCTCACCAGGAGCGGTGCGAAGCGATGGAAGATGTGGGCCAGTGTGAGGAGGACGGTGGGCTGGCCCTGCAACTGCCACTCGGAGCTGTCCTTCTCCACCAGCCGGCCTTCCTATGTGGGGAAGAAAGGACAGTGGGGGTCAAAGGCTGCAGAAGGCCCTCAGCTCACCCAGCCCAGTCCCTGGCTCACCACAGGGTCCAGCTCCACGCTGAGCACTGCCCGGAAGCAGCCCAGCAACTTCTGCGCCCGCACCAGGTCAGCACGGGGTGGGTCCTGCAGGGGCCGGTAACCTGCCACTGGGTAGGTGGCACAGAGTTAAGCCAGCAATACCTGGTCTGTGGCTCAGATGCACCCATCCCTCTCCACTGAGATCCCCAAGGAGGGGCCTAGGCTCCAGGGCAGGGCTGTGGAGTCACAAGGCCTGGTCTGCGGCACAGCTCTCTGTCTCTGTGGGGTGCAACTTCTGCCGCTTCACATTCTTATCTGTTCCACACAGCACGGTACCCACCTAATAAGGTTGCCATAGGAATTGTGCCTCCCGGCACCCACCTAAGCTGTACTCGCCCCTCTCCCCTCGGCAACCATGGCCCACCACCAGCCCATAGAACTCCCAGGGCAGGGAGCCCCTCATCCCTGCTTCCTCAAGAGCTTCCAGGCAGTACAAAGACTTCTTCCCAAAAGGATATCGCAAGGGACGGCTGCCAAAGTTGAAGGCCACAGACTCCTTAAAGGAAAGGCTGATGGCTGGGAAGTAGGCCATGCCCAGGCCCCTGGACAAGTTCTCAAAAGCGGTGCCCAGTGACACGCCATTCCTGGAGCAGAAGGGAAGGCCTGTGAGCCCGTGCTAAGAAGGATGTAGCCGAAACAGGCCAGTAAGTAAGGCTCTGTTGCGGCTGTCCACCCTCAGGCTATTAAAGTCGGCCTGGCCCCCTTAAAGGGACTGGGAAGCTGAGGGCAGCTCAGGGAGGTCCCAGAGGCCAGGCCTGTGGGAAGAAGCAGGAGACTCACAGGCAGAAGGACAGAGTGCCATCGTCCAGGTCAATCAGGCAGCTCACGATGTCTCCCGCTGCCCATGCCTGCCAGGGGAGGAGGCCTTACAGACATACAGAAGCCCAGCAGCTTGCCCGCTCTGCCCCCTGGCTGTGTCTCCACTACCCCTCAGGGTAGGTGGCCATAAGTACAGAGCACCTGAATCTCTGCCCTCTCCCTTTGCCCTACAGTCTCTCGTGGCTATTTGGTGGCTCCCACCCAAGCTGTGAGGATGAACATGGGGCAAGCGGGTTCCAGGGGTCTTGGCCCTCACCTTGCCATAATTCGTTGTGGTCACATTCCACTTGCGTACCCGGTTGCCATCATAAGCATAGGAGTTGTGTGTATCTCCAACCCCCTCCTAGGGAAGAAGGGTCTGTGAGGTCCAGAGCCCACCAGCCGTCAACCTTGCACCCACAGAGTTCTAGAGAAAAGGGTTGATGCTCTGAGGGAAGGAGTGATTTCCTGGCCTGGGTTGCTGTTGTCCTAGGGTGGGGTGGGACGCATTCCTCCTCCAGAGGGCAGTCGGGTTACAGTTCCAAGCAGACCTCATGTGGTCTGGTGGGTTGCCCGAGCCCTGATGAGGCCTGCAGCAGCATGTCTCCCTAGGAGGGGGCCTCTCTCACACGTACCTCCTGATTAAAACGGCAGTTGATAGTGCACCAGCCAATCTGCATGAGTCCCTGAGAGGAGATGAGCACCTCGTAGACCCATTTCCCTGGAATAAACCAAGTCAGGCCTAGCAGAGAGAAAAAGACTGCCTCCTGCCTCAGACCTGGGCCCACAGATCCCCTCCCAACAACCTGGGCCACAGCATGGTGGCCAGAGCATGGTCTCACCTTTATACACACACGTGGTTGAGCGGATAGTACCAAAGTTGCTGTGTCCAATCACCTGGGTGAAGAGTAGAGATGGTGAGCCTCCTCTCGGGCACACAGAGTGCCTCCCCAAAGAGGAATGGCCCCATCCTCAACTCGGGTTGTATTGGTGGTGCCTGCCTGTACTAGCCAATACCGCACTGAGCCTGAACAGGGTGGGAGGGGTGGCAGCATGAGAGGAGGGGTTCATGGCTGTGATGGGAACAGCTTGGGGCTGGAGTTGCACCGAGTAGGTTTTAGAGTTGTATCAGGAGGGTTTGGGGGCTGAGGACTCAATGAGCACATCAGGAGGGGTTTGTGGCTGCAGCCCCATAAAAAAGGATAGAGAGACCAAGGCCACATCAGGAGCAGCTTGGGGCTGTCAGGAGGGGCTTGGACCTGGGGCCTCGCCTTGCCCTCACTCACCCCTAGGAGGTCATCATCCACCAGAAGAAGCCCCTCGAAGCCACCTGTGTGGTCCAGGACCACAGTGGATGGGCCAAGCCGCCCTTCAACCTGTCCTGAAAGGGAGAGGTAGGTGTGGGGTCAGGCAGGGCACAGGGTCTGACAGAATGCATAGAGGATACTGTGTTCCCCAGGGCAGCCCCCAGGGCCTCCAGGGCCCAGCCTGGCTCCCCCAATCCCATTCCAGAAGCTGCCACATACCCTGGCTCTCCTCGTCCTCATTGTCTACATGTAACAGCTGGTCCAGATGCTCTGGCAGGTTCTGGAAGTTCAGGGGTTTCCTGGGGAGAGCAAGAGGCTGCGAGGGGCCCAAAAGTCCTTGAAACCAGTCAGATGACACTAAACCCCTCTCCTACTCCCTTTCCTCTGAGCTTCGGACAGTGGCTGCCTAGATTCCAGAAAAAGGCTTGTGCCTAGTCCTATATTCTTGAATGCTGGGGGGGGAGGGGGGGTCAGAAGGCTGGACTACCCACTAAACTAAAAAGTACCAGTCCAATGTGGTGTACCTCAGGACTTTAAAAAAAAAAAAAAAAAAAAAAAGAGCCCTCCCTCAACCTTAATTCCCTCATCTGTAAAAAGGGAACATAGCTGTATGGCAGAGATGCTATGAAGATTCCAAGGCATAATGTGTGCTCCCTGCATGGCCCATAACCTACCCACCCCTAAAGAAGGATCTGTTGCTTTGCCTGGGAGAGGAAGGCTGGGAGAAGTACCAATCCCCAAGGCAGCCTATACCAATGACAGCTAGGCCAGCCCTTGATCCCAGGCCTGTGGTCCCAGCCAGGGAAGTTTATGTTGAATGAGACATGTCTTGGGAGGATGAAGGGCTGAGCCCTCTGAGTTGCTAGCTGGCTCTGTCCTGTACCCACCTGTATAGAAACTAGAGCACCTGGCCTGCCTGTCTGCCATCAGCCCCAGCCAGAGGGGCTGGGGAAATCTGAGTGGCCCCCTTACATACCCAGCACACATGCTCAGAGGAGAAAGGCCTCTGTCTGATGCTGGCCAGCCTTGTCCTGAGTACAGCTGCTAAGAATAGCAGGGAATGGGGTGGCAGTAACTAGCAGGGCTCGAGTAGAACAGAGACCAGTGCCCATCTGGATGCAGCCCACAGACTGCTGGCACCTCTCTGCCACCTCTGATCCCAGCACTTTCTCCTTTCAATGGTCCAGAGGGTAGGCTCTGGAAGGGACATAGATGGGCCAAAGCACCAACTCTCTGGCAAAGTAGCTTCAACTGGCTCAGGAACCACATGTTCCCCAGTTGTGAGCTACTACTCAGCTGCCAGAGGTAGAGAGGCGTGAATCCTCTTCCCCATTCCTACTAACCCCCAAGCCAAGGTCAAGTGGCAGCCATGCAATGGGGTGCCCCACCAGTAGCTTGGAAAATTCCAGTCAACCTCCTCTCTAAACACCCCAACAGGCCCAGGGATAAAGGCTTCTGTCATGGCAGTGCTTACCGGCCCCCACTTGGGAGGCCTGCTCTAGTTTGCCCGCTCTCAAGAGCAGCTGGGGGCAGCTCAGCCTCAGCGAGTGCCTGCAGCACTGTCCTTTGGCCAACCCAGCACTTGCCTGCCCTTTTTGGATCGCCTACGTCCCAGCCCAGGGCTCTGCATCCACACAAGCACTGACGGATGGCCCTGCCACCTGCTCTCCCTCCTGGCAGCCACAGAAGCAGTGGCAGCAGGACCATTTCTGATATCACATGAGGTAGGGATCAGATGGCCTTGGAAACAGGCCAGGAATGGGGCTGGAGTGGAGGTGGGCAGTAGCTCTCCATAAGTAGGAATCCTATGGCCACCACAGACATTTAAATGGAAGACTCAACAGCACTGCCCTTTGTGGCTGCCCAGAGAGCAGAGATTGTGGAAGGCAGGAGAGCCCAGCTGGTAGGAGGGCTGAGAGATAGGGACACCCATGCCTCACTGCAGGAAGGCAGAATCCACGTGACCCTCTGAAGAAGTAATGTAGCAAGAGTCTTAAAAGTGACTGCAGTTCAAATGCTCCAGCCCATGATTCCAACCCTGGGCATCCTCACAGCGGCACTGTTTACAAAAGCAAAAGCCCCTCTAAACCAGGGCAGTGCTAAAGGCTACAACAGACCCCTGGCTCTAAAAGATGCCCACCAAGATTAATTTGTAATACAGAAAATAAACACTCAGGAGATAATGTTTAATGACAAAGATAGAATCTAAACTTCTATACACTTTTCGAGGTGTGGGATCGATCCACTATCTCGATGGCAATAATGGTTTAACAGGTTATCTGGATAAAAACTTACTGAATTTTACCCTTCAAATACATGTAGTTCATTATATGTCAATTATTTCTCAATAAAACTTTAAAAAGAACTGAAGGTGACAGAAAACTTTAAAAAAAGTCTATACAGCATAATCCAAACTATACACATCACAAGATAAGAAAAACAGAAAAATTATGCTCAAATGGTCAAGTTAGAACAAGACACACAGACATTTTTTCTTCTTCTAAGTTTCTGCTCAAGTGCACTTGTACCTTTTTTAGGAACAATAATGTACTCAACTTTCAAGGAAAAGGGGCGTGGTAGGGTCTGCACTTTATAGGTTCAGGTGGCAGCTACAGAGGACTGGGGTGGGACAGATGTGCAGGCAGGTGCATGTGGGGACCAGATGCTGATTGTGGAGTAGGAGTGAGGTGCTCTCCTGAGGACTGAATGGGCACCATTTCCCTAACCTCCACAACACCCTCAGAAAGAAGGTACTAACACGGCCAGAGGAGATGAAGATGCAGAGTCCAGAAGGCAGACTCTCTGGCCAGAGGTCTCACAGCCAGGAGCAGTAGAGGGAGAACAGAACCCAAGCCAGCCTACCCAGAGGCTCTGGGCTGTTCCTTTGGAGTCAGGGGCTACCCACATGGCCATACCTGCTGGTGGCTGCGGTGGGCGCATGCTCAGGAGAGGAAAAGATGCGGTGCAGGTAGTCATTCAGTAGTTTCTCCTGCACAATACCTGTGCCACAGGGCAGAAGAAGAGAAGGGTCACACAGTCAGTGTAAGCTCCTAGACTGGGCTGGCTCTACAGGCTCCTGGTCCTAGGCTAGCCACAGGGGTCACAAGAGCAGTCATGTTGGGTGCACTGCTCCATCGCGGCTGATGGAGAAGAGCTGGCTCACAGGTACAAGGGGTGCAGCAAGGTTTGGAGCTCACCAGACCTGGGACTTTACCGCCTTTGTCTTTTCCTTCTCCTTCCCTCAACACAAGGAGCCTCCTCCCAGACACGTCAGCCCTTACCTGTGACCCTGGATTTCTCAGCATCTGATGTCAGCCGATAGCTCTTGCGGGAGAAAGACATGCTGGACCCCTTAGATGCCATCCTTCATTTCTTGTGGGCAGCCAGCGGTCCTGGGGGCTGAGCCGGAGGCAGAGCCTATCTATTTGAGGCCAGCCAAGGGCCCCCATACCCACCTCAGTTCTGGGGCAGCAAGAAAGCTTGGGAGCAGGTGAGACCAGGTACATGCACACTCACACACAAACCAACCCGGGGCAAGAAACCAGGGGTTCCCAGCTTCCTACACAGGGCTCCACCATGTTCCAGTGCTCAGCACAGGGCCCAACGGAGAGCAGTTGCCAGATATAGGTTTGTTAAACCAAACTAAATGTCTCAACCCCAGGAAAATCAGACCAAACTGTCCCAAGTGAGGTGGCCTAGAGACAGAGACCCTGTATCCTTCTCAGTTGTAAGCCACACTAGGTCTAGCTCATTCCCAGTAGAGAGAACCCTACACCACATTCCCCAAGTGTGGTCTATCATCCAAGGGCTTGGGGCCATCTCCACCTACAAGTCCTACTGATACCTAAGGCCAGGATCTTCCCTTCTCTTTTCCAAAGGCCTTGTTCCCACTCATACACACAGCCTCTCATCCATCATCTCAGCTCCATCAGAGCACCACCCAGCTATCATTGCAGACCCTGCTGGTCTTCCCAGTGCTGTCCATCCCTTACATGTCATTGCTGCAGCTGCAGACGCACTAAGTCGCTGGTAACTGCCTCACTGATCTACAGCTGTGCTGTCCCCAATACAGTAGCCATTAGCCATATGTGACTATTTAAATTTGAATTAAAACATAAGAATTAAGAATTCAACTTCTCAGTTATATTAAGCACATTTCAAGGATTCAGCAGCCACATATGGTTAGTGGTTACTGTACGAGACACTAAAAACAGAACATTTCCATCATCACAGAAAGTTCTGTTAGACAGCGCTGGTCTACAGCCTGGCCTTCTAGCACTGCCTTAGACTGCACTCCCTTCTCCGCAGCCCAGTTCCTTATCTCACCTCAAACAGGTCCTCCGTTCCCACCACACACCCTTGCCCATTCACAGTCTGCACCACGCCCGCCCCTCGAGAAGGTGACTGTCCCGCCTTGCCGCCTACCACGGGCCCTCCGCTGGCATCCATGACCGCTGCGCCTCTCATACCAGAGTAGGTGCAGGGCAGATTAGACCTGATCACTCATTTGATCAGCAAACCTTCCAGACATCCACTCCGGGTGTCAGGTGCTGAGGACCCAGCTGATAGGCGGACCTTGACTTTGCTGGGGGATTCCCTGCCACGTCGATCCTGTCCAGCCCCGCCGAGGAATCCGGGCTCCGGACCGAACCGACCCCATCTCGGAGCCCAAGGACGCGAAGAGCAGCGCATGTCTCCCCCAAGTCGCCCCCGCCCGGCCCCAAGCTCCGGAGAAACCTTCAGGTCAACTCCAGCCCGGAGTCTCGCATCACAGGCTGTAAGCCCTGAGCTGTGAGCACCCTCGCCGGGCCGGCCGCAGGTGCGAGGGAAGCCGCGGGGACCCGCCCGACTCGGAACCCAGCCGCCCCTCACTCACCCCCAGCCTCGGCCGCGGCGCCCCGGCTCACAACATCCGCCCAGCCTCTTGTCTACGGCGCGCCTCCAGGGCCAAACCGCGCGCCTGCCGCGCAGGCGCACCAGTCAGCGCCGGGCGTCCTCGAGGGAGCCCCCTCGCGGCCTCCAGCCGGGTAGTTCAGGGCCTCTGCGTCGCCGGACAGCCCAACCGCCTCTGACCCCCGCCTGCGCAAGAGAAGCACCTAGCCTAGCCGGGTCGGAATGCTATGTACTAACTGGAGCCCCAGGCCGCCTATCGCAACTCCTACCCATACCTGGAGTCCCAGCCCAGAGGTTGCTAGGACATTTGAAAGGCTATCTGCCAAGGTCCCTGCAGCCTGTCACCCCCACTTCCATTCAGGCCAGACAGGTCGCCTCGCTTACCTTTCCTGGGATGGCACCTGTGGCAAGGCGAGGGGAGCCTCTCTGGGCCCTGCTGCCAGGGGCGTGGGCTGACCTGCCTACAGCTGGGGCAGATAAGACAGCAAAAGGGGAAGGCTGCTTTGAGGCTGGGTCAGGGAACATTTGCCACTTTACGAGGAAAAGCTGAGGCTCAGAAAAGATTAATATCACACCACCCAGGGGCTCCCCAGCCTCTGGCAGCAATTATGTCCACACTAACTTCCCCTTCAGAGCAATGTGAGCTTCAGGGTGTCTCCATCCCTACCCCAGGGCACATCAAGTGTCCCCACTGAAACTTTCCAGCACCTGCCCACTACATAGGCCAGAGTAAGGGGCCTGACATTTCACCCAGGGGGCCTGAGGCCTGGCTCCACCCCCATTCCTGCCACTGGGTCTCAGGTCAGGCTCTAGCAGGCCTGGGGTGGGGGTGTGGAGGCAGAGCCACCCAATCCCGTAGGGACAGGTTTCACAACTTCCCGGATGCGGCTGTGGTGGGTCACAGTGCAGCCTCCAGCCAGGAGAATGGGGTGGTTCCCACTGCTGCTGCTTCTGACACAGTGTTCAAGGGTCCCTGGTGAGTGCCCCGCTCCCTGATCCCCAATTGCCTTCAGGAAGGAGTCAGCCCTAGCTAGGCCCAGCCTGCTATTCAAGCCAGGAGCTCACTTTCCCACTAGGCATGGAGAAATGAGTGCTCTTGGCTTCTTGTGCGGAGCTGGGCAGCCCCTGCCTATTCAGGCCTGAGTTAGAACATCTGTTGTAGCACTGAGGCAGCATTGAAACGGCACAGATGCATGCACACATGCAGGCAATTATCCCTCATGAGCCTGATCTAACCCTCTAACCTAACATATGCCCTAGAGCTGATGAGAGCTCAGACTTGGACTCAGAATGCCTGGGTTGAGTCTTTGCAGGGTAATTTAACAGCCCTGAGCCTTAGCATTCTCATCTGGGAGATGAAATGAGCTCCATAGGGCAGGCACCACCACCCACTGCTCTCATAAAGTGTAGGTTTTAGACCTGAGCCTAGTACTTTGCCCACTGTTGATAACTACCATGTCTGGGCCTGCTTCTCCCACCCTGTACAGGGGTGTGACCTTTGAACGTACCCACAGGGTCCATCCCAGAGGCCTTGTAGCTTTGATCCCCTGAATGAACCAAGCATGGATGTGCTGATATAAATGCATTGACATGCATGCCCATCCCCGCAGGGCAGCGCTCGCCCTTGAATGACTTCCAGGTGCTCCGGGGTACAGAGCTGCAACACCTGCTACATGCAGTGGGGCCTGGGCCTTGGCAAGAACATGTGGCAGATGCTGAGGAGTGTGCAGGGCGTTGCGGGCCCCTACTGGACTGCAGGTGAGTGGCCACAGGACTAGATAAGACTGGGTGGCAGGGGAACCTGGATGACTCTGTGCCTTGTCCTCCCAGGGCCTTCCACTACAATGTGAGCAGCCACGGCTGCCAACTGCTGCCATGGACCCAATACTCACCTTATACACAGCTGCAACGTTCAGGGCGCTGTGATCTCTTCCAAAAGAAAGGTAAGTGGCTGTGGAGAAGGGTGGGCCATGGATAGGGCTGCTGAGGCCTCAGGACTTACTGACAATGGGTCTCTTGCTCCCAGACTATGTGCGGACCTGCGTCATGGACAATGGGGTCAAGTACCGTGGTACGGTGGCCATCACCACTGGCGGCCTACCCTGCCAGCGCTGGAACCATAGGTTCCCCAATGACCACAAGTAAGACACCTCCCCTCTGTCCTTGCCGGCTGGCTCCTGCCCCCACGCCAACACGCATTGAATTGCTGCTCTCTGCACCAGGTACACGCCCACACTCGGGAACGGCTTGGAGGAGAACTTCTGCCGAAACCCCGACGGGGACCCAGGAGGTCCCTGGTGCTACACGACAGACCCTGCAGTGCGCTTCCAGACCTGTGGCATCAAGTCCTGCCGGGAAGGTAAGCCGCTCTGGGTCCAAACTGGAGTGAGGAACATGCCCACGCCTGTCCACGAACCCGCCGCCACTGTCTCTCCAGCCGCTTGCGTTTGGTGCAATGGCGAGGAGTATCGCGGGGCAGTGGACCGCACCGAGTCGGGACGCGAGTGTCAGCGCTGGGACCTGCAGCGGCCACACGCGCACCCCTTTGAGCCCGGCAAGTACGTGTGCGCGGGCTCGGCACCTAGGGGGCCAGGCTAGGGGAGGGGCCAGGACTCCAGGGGCTGGACCAGGTAAATAGCAGGGGACAGGCAGTGCCCGAGGCCCGGGGTTTTGTTCACGCCCTGCTACCGCCCTCAGGTTCCTTGACAAAGATCTGGACGACAACTATTGCCGGAATCCGGACGGCTCCGAGCGGCCCTGGTGCTATACCACCGACCCGAAGGTGGAGCGAGAGTTCTGCGACCTCCCTCGCTGCGGTAGGGCACGGGGGCGGGGCCTGGGAGGGCACCCAGGAAACGTGGGGGCGTGGCCTGACTGCAGAAAGAGGAGCGACTGGGCGTGACCCGGAGGTGGACCCACTGGAGTTGGCCTTGGCCTCAGCCCCAGCCCGGGTCTCAGCTCCCGCTCAGGCTCCGACCAGCCTTGGTCCATCCAAGGGTCGGAGGCACAGCCGCGCCACGAGGCCACGACGCTCAGTTGCTTCCGCGGGAAGGGCGAGGGCTACAGGGGCACGGCCAACACCACCGCCGCAGGCGTACCCTGCCAGCGGTGGGACGCGCAGAACCCCCATCAGCATCGTTTTGCTCCGGAGAAATACGCATGCAAGTGAGGTGCGGGCCGCCGCTGGGGGCGTGCTCCTGCGGCGGGGACGTTAGGAGAGGGGTCCTGGGCGGCGCTTGAAGAAAGACGGGGGTCGGGGGGGGGGGGGCGCGGGGTTCCAGCCAAAGGCTGGCTGGCCCGCGGGATGGGCCCCACAAAGAGCTGAGGGAAGCGCCCGCCCAGGGACCTTCGGGAGAACTTCTGCCGGAACCCCGACGGCTCGGAAGCGCCTTGGTGCTTTACGTCACGGCCTGGCATGCGCGTGGCCTTCTGTTACCAGATCCGGCGTTGCGCCGACGACGTGCGGCCTGAGGGTAAGGCCCAAGCTGAAACTGGAGGCCTGGAGCGGGAGGGCTGGGGCGAGAACTCGCCAATAGCCATCCCCGCCCGTCACAGACTGCTACCACGGCGTGGGGGAGCAGTACCGCGGCTTGGTCAACAGGACCCGAAAAGGTGTCCCGTGCCAGCACTGGTCCACAGAGATGCCACACATGCCGCAGTGAGTCGGCCCGCGCGCCCGGCCCCTCCCCTGCCGAACCCTAAAGCGGTACGCCGTAGCCTCTCCAACTGGAGCCCGGCAGGGTCAGGATTACCTTGCTAGGATTTTACTCCCTTGCCCACTCAGGTTCACACCCACCTCTGCCCCCCACGCGCATCTGGAGGAGAACTTTTGCCGGAACCCGGACAGGGATAGCCATGGGCCCTGGTGCTACACTACGGACCCAGGTACTCCGTTCGACTACTGTGCACTGCGACGCTGCGGTAAGTGACCCTCCCTCGGGGCCCCGCCCCCAGCCTCCACCAATGAAGGCTGGCTCCCTCAACGCAGGTGAATTGGTTCTTTCAGATGACGACCAACCACCGTCCATCCTGGAGCCCCCAGGTATGCACTTGGACCAAGTGTGGGTTGGGGTCTCTTTGGGGCCTCCATCTAGTTGGGAGTTTCCCGCGGCCCATCCTGTCCCCCAGACCAGGTGGTGTTTGAGAAGTGTGGCAAGAGGGTGACCCGCCTGGACCAACAGCGCTCCAAGCTGCGTGTGGTGGGGGGCCAGCCTGGGAACTCGCCCTGGACAGTCAGCTTGCGCAATCGGTGAGGCACACTGCCTCTCCTCAAGAGAGGAGCTGAGGATATATCCTCCGTGCTAATGCCAGGGGAGTGGGAACCTGTCCCTGGCCTCAGAGGTCCTGGCTAAGAGATGGCAGGTCCAGCCTGTGTCCCAGAACTCACCGTTTTCTCCTAATCTCTACTCCTCCAGGCAGGGCCAGCATTTCTGCGGGGGTTCCCTAGTGAAGGAGCAGTGGGTACTGACGGCCCGGCAGTGCTTCTCCTCCTGGTGAGCCTCCCTTGGATTTGGGGACCCAGTCCCACCCCCCTGCCTTCCTCTTCTCCTTAGCCACCTTTCCCAGGTGAGCCTTGGGGCAGCAGGCTGCATGTCATGACTGATCTAGCAGAGCTTCTCCCCCAGCCATATGCCTCTCATGGGCTATGAGGTGTGGTTGGGCACCTTGTTCCAGAACCCACAGCCGGGAGAGCCAGGCCTGCAGCAGGTCCCAGTGGCCAAGATGGTGTGTGGGCCCTCCGGCTCCCAGCTTGTTCTGCTCAAGCTGGAGAGGTGTGTGACAAGTCAAGAAGGTGTGAGGTGGGGCTGACCCTTGGGGGCTCACATCCTGAGTGCCCTCATTTCCCATTAAAGACCTGTGACCCTGAACCAGCGAGTGGCACTCATCTGCCTGCCCCCCGAGAGGTATGTGGTGCCACCAGGTACCAAGTGTGAGATCGCAGGCTGGGGTGAGACCAAAGGTAAGAAAAAGCACAGCACAGAGCCATGGACTACCCCAGGCCAGGAGGCCTAGCCTCAAATTCTATCCAGAGGCCCTCTCCTTCCCATTCCTCTCACTGTAGGTACAGGGAATAACAAAGTCCTAAATGTGGCCTCGCTGAATGTCATCTCCAACCAGGAATGTAACATCAAGCACAGAGGACGCATACGGGAGAGTGAGATGTGCACTGAGGGACTCTTGGCCCCTGTGGGAGCCTGTGAGGTCTGTACCAGGGTCCCATTCCCAGCTCAGGGAGGGTCTGGGAAGCTGAAAATGGGCTACTTTATCCACAAGGGGGCTAGTCTCTGCCTTGGCCTAGGGCTCTCTTACCAGTTCTTCCATCTACCAGGGTGACTACGGAGGCCCACTTGCCTGCTTTACCCATGACTGCTGGGTCCTGGAGGGAATTATAATCCCCAACCGAGTGTGCGCCCGGCCCCGCTGGCCAGCCATCTTCATGCGTGTCTCTGTGTTTACGGACTGGATTCACAAGGTCATGCGGCTGGGCTAGGCCCAGCCTTCAATCCCATTTACTTTGGAGAGAGAACAAAGGTTGTTGTCAGACATAAAGCTGCCTCTCCTCTTTACACCTGTGCAGGATGCTTCTTAGCCTCTGCTAGGAAATCAGTTGCTGTATGCACGAGGTTCAAGCCTAGCATAGCTGGGTTAGGAGACCTGGTTTTTAGGACTACCTTAGCCTGTGGCCACTGTGGAAGAGCAGGGCCTCACTAGTTCCCTAGACAAATTGGTGGTAAGAGAAGGGTGGTGTAGGGCAGTTTCTAACAGAAGGAGCTGCTGCAGAGACAGCTAGCCTGGGAGTATCCCATTTGGCCCTGACAGGCAGCAGCTGAGCCTCTCACTGTCCCCTCCCTCTCACATTGGAGGTAGGTGAGGTCCTTAAGGTTACCACACCCAGAGCCTATGGTCTCTCAACCCCCAGGGTGAGGCTGGAGTTAGGGATGGCTTGGTACAAAGTACCAGCAGGAACCAGATTCTGTGTCCTCATTTATTATGACTGTATAGCCTACATTCCTCAGCTCACCCATCCATGGAGTCCAGAGCCCAGGAATCCTCTTGCCGATCTGCCAGACCCTGGGGCTCTCCAAGAGGAAAGTGTGGCTTATGCCAACCAGCTCATGCAGGGAGGCATGGCTTCAGCTGCCCAAGTGCGTGTGCAGCCAAAGCACAGCATTCATGAAGCTGTCTGACTCCACCTCCACTTCTGAAAGTGCATGGGTGCTTTTGGGATAGAGCAGGAGCCTGTAGTGGTCGGGCAGCAATGTTTGAGATTGGACGGCTCTCCCTGCTCACCTGCCCACCAGCTGCCAGGGCTGTCCTGATGCACTCACCGAACAGGCACGTTCCGGGCCTTGAGGGCACGGTAATACTCCATGCCTTGCTTGAAGGGCACACGCCGGTCCTCCTGGCCTAGCATCAGTAGTAGCGGTGTCTTCACCTGGGGATGTGGGGAGTGGTAGTGAGCAGGGCCCCAAGGCTCTGGACAGATTGGCAGCACACTGGGCAGAAGGAGGGATGTATACCTGAGGGGTATACTTGATGGGTGACTTGTCCAGCATCTCAGCCCACACGCTGACGTCTGGCAGGCAGTCACTGCTGTAGGGGAAGCCAGCCTCCACCACGCACCTGCAAGAGACTGCGCTGATGCAGCCCCAGGAGCCCTGAAGCATGTAGGGGCTCCATGGGGGTATGAGGTGAGACAGAGAAGGGCAGGGACCTGTGGAGCACACTCACCAGTCAGGGATGTCAGTGGAGCCCATCATGGAGGCAATGTTGATCACAGGGTTCCTCACTACACAGGCACTGTAGGTCTCAGGATACTGACCAATCAAGTGGCAGGAGAGGAAGCCACCGTGGGAACCACCCATAAGAGCTACTCGGTCAGCATCAAAGTGTTCCTCCCGGAGCACCTGCTCTACTGCAAACTACAGGGTGGGGCAGAGTGTGCTGCAGCCAGCTGCCCACCCAGCTGAATGGAACACACCCTAACGGTTTACCCCCCAGCCCCTGCTACCTGGACATCCTTCACATCCTGGTGGCCCACGTTGCCGGGAAGGGAGAGGATGCTGTCCTGGCCAAAACCCGTAGAGCCACGATAATTCACTGGAAGCCAGAGAGGAACCAGACAGGGTGATTAATGGACATTCCCAGCCCTCTGGACACTCTTTTCACCCATCTGTGAAGTAGGCTTTGAGGCCAGCTGTACCACAGACTGTCAAGGCGAAGGGGCCAAGAGATTTGAGGCTGTTGCCCAGTGACCACAGCACTTTCCATGGAAGTCCCCATGGACCCTGAGGCTGGGCCACGCCAGTTCCTGGTGATGGTTGCCAGGTCCAGGCTGCAGAGAAGCCTGGAGACTAGGGTGGTACCTATGATGCTTGTACAAACCAGACCACTCCATCACCCTCCACAGCCTTACCACCGCCACAGTGCCCTGCTCACTCACCTAAGAGTACTGCAAAACCCATTTTGCAAAGCATGGCTGGGAACAGCATCCAGGCAGTGACAAAGGATGAATGGGGTCCCCCTGCAGACATGGAGCAGAGGGTGAAAGAGCCAGCTAGGACGAGTGATGAGAGGGCAGGGGCTCCTAGACCAGGTGCCTACCATGGGGCATGACGACCATGGGCACTTGGGTCTTATCTGGAGGGTTGCTGGGCTGTAGAAGGATTGCTTCAAAGTCAAGGCCAGCTGCAGGGAAAAGACAGCAGTCAGCAGAGCCAGTCCTGCTGCCCAGGGGCTTCCTGAGCTGTAGCTGCAGCTACCTGAGCTGTAGCTGTAGCTGGGGCTGACCTCTGGAAGAGTGATCTGGCCAAGGTAGCCTGCACTGAGACACTTGGACCCTAGGAGTCACACTCCTGCCCTAGTCAAGGACCCCAATCAGTTAGAACAGCATTTTGGATGAGGGGTGGCCAGACACCTCAAATAAGGCCTGTCTTCTTTGAGCCTTGGTTTCCCTACCGCAGAGGATTTGGCCTGGGATGCCCAGCCCTGATACCCAGAGTAGGTGTCCAGATACCTAGAGTAGGTGTCCAGATACCCAGATGCTATTCCCCATAACCATGCCTAAGAGGAACAGAAAATCTCTTAGAGGTAATCCCAAGAAACCCCACAATGTGAGACAAGAACGGTGACCACAGAAGCCGTGTGCTGGGGAACTTGGAGAAGGTGTCCCTCTGCCATGGCCCAGCTCACCATACTGCACATTCTCTTGCTCTGGCGGTGGCTGCAGTACCCGGATGGCCCAGGAGATGTCCGGAATAGGCTCAGCCTCCTCCAGGGACACCCACAATACTGCCTGCTCCTTCCCTGCAGGAGGCAGGAACCCAACTTTCTGCCAAGGGGAAAGAGTGTGTCATAGGTGGTCTGGCTGCCTCCCTCTCCTTCTACCTCTGCCCAGGGTGGGAGGTGGGCAGCTCTCACTATGCTTGGGCCTTCTACCCACCTCCAGAGGGTACATCCTCCAGAGAGACTCCTGTTGTGAGCTGGTATATACAGAGGCACAAACACGCACACACCTCCCTTCTGAGCCTTTAGGTTCTACTATCTCCTTGTGCTCTGCTACGTCAGAGTATTGGCCACTTTCCCAGGCACCCTGTTCTTTATAGAGCAGACCTACACCTGGTAGTTCCAATGGGTGCCAGACCTTGTGGACCATCCTGGGCCTGCGTCTTGGTCTCTCAAATGCTAACCAGCCATAGTCAGACTCAGGCCAGTTCTCTGACCTAGGGAGCTCTGCCTACTCAGAACCCTCACCTCCTGGTCTGGGGCCCACTAACACTCACCAGGCTTGGGGGCAGGCTGGGCGTGGAGAACTGTGCCACCATGAGGTCCCGGTCAATTGCCAGCAGCTTCCAGCTTCCACCAGACCCCCCTGGAGAAGGCAGATGCTACCACCTTTCCCACCCACTCCCTGCATAACCAGAGTCCCAGGCTGGTGGCTGTATTCCAAGGTGTCCCTTTTACCTTGAGAAGCAAAGGGATACCCACAAAAGGACACCCTACTGCACATAGCCATGGGCGAGCCTCCTGCTTAGTCCCTTGTTCATCCAGCAGATGCTAACTAAGCCCAGGGACTGCCAGATCTGGGGACACAACAGACTTCCATGGCACGTCCACCCACCACTTAATGACTACAGTCTTCAAGGCTGGCAGCTAGGCCTGGGGGTTGGAGTGCTGCTGATTCTGGGCAGTGGGGTCCAAGGAGATTCTTAAGCAGGGAGTGTATCATGCAATACAGTTTAGGAACAATACTTTGAAAACTTTGTGGAGGAATGACTATTGTCAGGGCAGGCATAGAACTCAAAAGACATTTTAGTGGCAGCGTCACAGGCCCACATAAGAGGAAGATGAGGGAGCCAACACAGGGTTCCTCATGGGCCTTGGGATGGCAGAGCCGCCTCTGAGGTTTTGGAGGCCAGGGAAGGATGACTCTGGCAGATCTTGGCAAGAGAAAACTTTGTAGGTTTGAGGAGCAGGGGTGTGCGGAAGCAGGGCCGGGATGTGCAGAGCAGAGTGGAGAAGGGAGGCAGTCTGTTGGCTGGGAAGGTCCTGCATGGTCAGGGTCCTTGAGAGATGCAGTAAAGGCTGCAGAACAGTCAGCGGTGCAGAGTGGCCCAGAGTGCCACTACTGCCCCATGTGCTGGAGTCCCAGTCCCACCCCTGGCCTGGCTGGCTTGCTCACCAGCCCTGCTCACCAGCTGTCAGGGAGGTCACAGTGCCCATCTGGGTGTCCACAACAAACAGGTCCTGAAGCAAAGGGGAGCCCACATGTGGCACCACATCCAAGAGCCCTATGAGTCCCTCTCCCACCTCCTCTCTTAGGGACCTGTGGGCCAGGGCAGGGCTGTAAGCAATTATGGCAACAGCTCCTCAGTGCAGTAAGTAGTGGCTTGAAGGCCTGGACTCAAATCCCAGCCCCATCACAACTTGCTGCCTGACTCTGGGCAAGGCAAGGAATGCCTCCGAGCCCCTGAAGTAGCACGAGGAACAAATGATATCACACTCAAAAGTCTGGCACACTGTAGGTGTCTCCACCCAATTCCTGGGAGAAAGCTTCTGTCCCATCTCTGTCAGTTCCCTGTATAGTGTTTGGGGACCCACCCTAGTGGCAGCCCCCTTGTTCTCCAGCTGGAAATGCCTGGGAGAAGGGGAATCACACATTTGCCTCAGGAGGAAAGGCCAAGGGTTCTGTCGTGGGGCACCAGGGCAGGCAGCAGCCTCCTCAAGAAAAAGTAAGTCCAGGACAGGGGCAGGCAGAGAAGGGACTCGCAAGACCTTATGGCTAGGAATTCCAGCTAGCAGTGTGCATATGCTATGCCCCAGGCCCAGGGCTCCTGGAGGTTGGTCAGAGAGTCTGCCTCTCAACACAGGGCCCCTTACCTGCCGGCTACGCTGAGCTGAGTCAAAAACCACTCTCTGGCTGTCAGCTGACCAGCATCCCAAAGGCAGAAGGCTGCAGTAGATCCCAGAGAAGTCCTCTGCAAAGATGGGAGGGCTGAGGGCTATATCTGGCAGTGGAGGTATGGGAGGTCAAGACTATGAGGCAGGCTGGGCTGCTGAGGAATTCACAAGAGGCCCCTGCAGCTGTGACAGAATGGCAGTCTTACACATGGGGATACCCTAGGTGATGAGGGGGTGCCTGAAGAGGGGGCTGGGGGTGGACACCTCTGAGGACCCAGGAGAGGCAGAGTTCAAGAGCTTCTCAGAGAAACCATAGCTGCTTAGAAGAAAAGCACTGGCTCTCCTATGAACTGCTCTTATTGGGTCCCTGATAGGGACCAAGTACTGTAACCAAGATGACACCTTTCTGTCCATTATGGTGTTTAGCAGAGTGCCCGGCAAAGAGGGCTGAATAAATTCCATACTTCAACATCACTCATTTAACCCTCACTACAATGCTATAAAGAAGCACAGATCCATCCCCACACAGATAATAAATGAAGCTCAAAGAGGTGAGGACACCACCCAAAGACCCATAGCTAATAAGGAACAGAGCTGGGATTCAGACCAGATCCCCACTACTGTATCCCTGCAACCCCAAAAGAAGATAAAGACAACATATCTTGTTCACTGGACCCCTGGAACTGAGCAGGTGTCCTGAACAAAGAGACTATAACCCCTCAGGTCCTTGGGATGGTTCAGGATCCCAAACAAAGCAGTGAACACTTGAGACTGTGACCAGACCCTGTTGGCCAAGAGCCACCCACCCAGAGACCCCACTGACTCAAAGGCTTGGATGGGACAAACGCTAGGGTGGGGACTGGGAGTGGAACAACGCAGTACCCTTGAGCTTGGAGCATTTCAAGTAGGACATTCCAACCTAGTGCACTTTCTGAGACCCCACTGGAACAGAGGATTTAACCAGCCACTGGAAACATAAGGTCTACCGAGGAGCTGCAGCACAGGGATGAAACCATCTAAATCCCCTGCCAGCTTGGGCCACTCTGATCTCAGCTTTGGTCCAGCTGACTTCCTTCTATCAGAACCACTCCCTATGGTGATGGCCCCACTCCCTGTGCAGGCTGGTCATGGGGCTGGCCCGACAGGGAGGGATACTTCAGATGGAACCCTGGAAAGAAGAGCCGAGGCAGCTGGCCCTGCATGCAAATGACAGATGGAGGGAAAACAGAACTGCAGCTTCACTGCATCCACCCAAAGACATACCCCTTACCTCCCAGCTGCCGAGGCACGACGTCCACCACCACTGAAGTCACCTTGGTATACCAGTCGTACTGCAAGAGAACACCCTGGTCAGGCCCACCAAGGGACTGGCAGCGTCCTGAGGGCCCAGAGCTCTGTACCCATCCTCTTCTCTGATAACCCTGGGTAGCCTCAGGGGAGGGGAGGACCTGAGACAAGCCCAATGTATCTCCTTTCTGGTGACCTGGACAGACATCTGGAGGGGCCTCTGACTTTCACAGGGAGCCCAGAGCTCTTCTTGGGGAAGGACTAAGACTCTAACTGCACACTTTATCCTAGCCCCTTGCAGAGCCTGGCCGATGAGAAGAAAAAGGAGGAGCATTCTCGTAGACAGAGGGTGCTCCAAGGTGGTGAGTCCTGACAGCAAAGCCCCCCCCCCCCCCCCCATGCCAGCATACTTAGCCTCCAGGGACTGGCCCTGGGAAGACAGGCAGAACTCACACCATCACGGCACCCAGGACAGAAGGGTGCCCATGAGGGGCCCATGAGGAGATGAAGCTGACCCTTCTGCTCTCATCCACCATCCCTTCCTCTTGCTGACCACTCCCCGCCCACCTCCAGCTCACCAGACATAGCTGACTACATTGATGATGGGGGACCAGAGATGGGTACTGCAGGTAGATGACGCGACACTGGTCTGGGCTCAGCCGGGGAGAGGACACAGCCAAAGAGTCATCTGAGAGAAGCTCTAGACCAGATGAAAATGTGAGCATCATGCAGTCTGGCAAGGCCAGCGTGTGTCAACAAAGCACAGGTGGGCACCAGCACTTACCACACTGACCCCCGGTGAGGTCCACGTAGTAAAGGGCTGACCTGGAACCACCAGAGAGACACTCAGCTTCAGAACCAGCCTGAGCTGTGAGGCCCCCTGTCCTGCTCTGCTTCCTCACCTGCGATTGGTGCAGAAGCGGATGCCCAGCCTGAAGGGCTCATGCCACCAACCTACAAACACCACACCTGTGTCTCCAGGGGCCCAGAATGCCTGTAAACAAAACCCCAGGGCAAGTGTGAACAAGGAGCAGTGGCTCAAGCAGGGCCCCCCAGACTCCAGGAGTGGGGTAGGCCAAGTCAGTGCTAACCTGTCCAGGGGACACACTCTCAGGGACCCCCTCAAGCACAGAGATGTTGCCGCTCTCAACATCCAGCACGCAGAGCACAGGAGTGCTTTTGGAAACCATGTTTTCTCCCCAGTCTTCGTAAAACACAAACTGATCCCCCTAAGAACACGAGACACTCAATGCCCAGCCTGTCTTGCCTGCCCCCTAGAAGTCAGCGACCCCCCCCCCACCTCCCCCAGTTCTGGCAGGCACAATGTGGGCAGGGAGCACACTGAGCCCTAGGCTGCCCAGAAGGACCTTCTTGGACTGGCCATGAACATGAGCACCTTGACAGCCTGGTCTGGCTTCTTCGGCCTGGCCATTTCATCATCACTGCCACTGATGTCCAAGGCTTTTGTCTGAAAGAAGGACTCAGCCTTGGGGCGCTTCTTCTCTGCCACATACAACAAGTGTGTCTCCGAGTGGGACCAGGACAGGCAGCCAAAGCAGTCTGGGTGCAAGGAAGGCTGATCAGGGGGAGCCCTGGGCTATGGCTGCCCCTCCTGTCCACCCTGTCTGCTCACCAGCCAGCTGTCTCACCGTCCTCATACACAAGCCCATGTTTCTCCAGCAGCGACAGGTTGAAGCTCTTGAGCTTCCGGTTCTTCTCCCAGACCTGAGGACATCTGGGCATCAGGTTACCTGTCCCCCTCCCCACAACAGAACCTCATCTGTGGGACTGAGCCCCCAGTTGCCCACGACCTGGTCTCATGCAGACCCACCTCCAGGAACTGCTTCTCCTCCCCAGGGCTCGTGCCTCCAGCCTTGCGCAGCACAGCTTTCATGGCGCCTGAAGGAGAGTCTCTGCTCAGCAGTCTGAAGAGAACACAGGTAGCAGTTCGGGATTATACAGTGATAGCCCCATCCTGCCCCCTTATTGACCACAACCTCTTAGACAAGATTCTTGACACTTTGGTCCCACATCAGCCCCTGCAGCCCTTCTAGCTCCACCATGGCAGCTGGCCTTGCCTCTCCTGCCTGGTGCAGAGGCTGTACTCTCCTCAGCCTCCCTGAAGCTCCATGGGCTCTAGTCCGGGCCCAAATGTGGACAAAGCCTCCAGTGCTTATCAGGCCATGTTACTGAGCTTACAAGGGGCAAGAACCTGGCTCCTGGCCTCCTTTCAGGGCCCTACCTGCACCAAGACACATGGTACACAAGGCTTTCATAAAAGGTTTGCAGATGGCTATGGTTTTGCCCACAAGCTTCTTCCCTCAAACTTACTCCCCGCGGGTCTCCACACTGTTGCCTGCAGGCCCTGAGAACACCACTGAATCCCCGTCGTGGAACACCAGGTACTGGCGGCAAAATCGGATGTTCTCCATGCGTTCCAGGTCCCTCTGTGTCCACTCTGTGAGGACAGGCATGAGACTGCTAACAAGACTGACCAGTCCCAGTACAGGCTCCTCTCAACACTGCCCCCACCCTAGGAAGGCCCAGCCCACCTCCCCAGTCTGTCTCCAGATATACTGGATGCAGGATGGACAACACTTGGCCACAACTCAGGTGTAGGCCTGAGCCGATGGCATGTCAAGAGAGAAATCACTACTGCTCCCAGTAGCCACCACCTCCACTCTAGAACTTGACAGGAGCCTGGCACGTGTAGGGGATAGGTTGAGGGGGTGAGCCTACAAGGCCCACACCAGGTATCCCGGTCTGAATTCTACTCCCACACGCTCAACTCATGCCATCAAGGGCACCATGCCAGAACACACCGAGCAGCGTCCCCCATACACCTGTATGTAGGGTCCTCTGAGGGGTGCACCCTCCCACCCCTAAGTCCACGTTCTCCAAGCCCTGTCTTCTTCTACACACTCGTGTGCACTGTCAAGCATAAAGCCCTCCACATCTCCCTTCTCTCCACGAGAGCGCACGGCCCCGGAATGGGCCTGCCACTCGATTCCCCTCCATACACACACCGGTGTGCACCGTCCGATAGCGGCCCCCGTACTGCGTGGTGACATCCGGGCCCAGGCAGGCGGCGCTCAGTGCGGGTTGGCGGCTAAGACCCCGGTACAGCGCCGCCGCCTCCTCGGGCTCGTTTAGCAGCACCTGCGCAGGGGACACACCAGGGTCAGGCCCGGCTCGGGCTGCAGGGGCCACGGGCACCGCGGGCCGAGCCCTCACCTGGCGCTCCATGATACCGCTCGGCCGCTGGGGCTGGACGGGGCGGCGCGTGCTGGCGCCCGGAAGTGAGGCTCCGGGGGGCGGAGCCAGGAACGGCCCCGCCTGTTGAGCCACCGAGCATAGTGGGAGGGGCGGGTGTTCTGACGAATGGGCGAGGACCCTAAGCAGAGGGGCGGAACCTCAAGGGTGAGGACGCGAGTTCTGTGAGTGAGTCTTCTGAGCTTTGGACCCGGGAGTCCGGGAGGGTGGGGGCAGGTATCTGGAGGAAAGGAACAGGCATTTCCGGGAGGGCGAACTGGTCTGAGGCCAAATCCCAGACCTGGTACTAGGAGAGGAGGAAATGAAGTCTCTGAGTAGAGGGGCTGGCTCTAGGAAACGGAACACAGGATCGATCTGTAGGCAGTGCGGGGCCTGTGAGCAGTTACGTGGCTCGAGCGAGGAGGTGAGGTCTGAGTCGGGAATAGCCAGTGAGGTGAAAGAAGCTAGGTCGGACGGGGGTGGGCCCTAAGAAGGACAGGGCCTTGGGGGGGGGGGGGGACGCGGATCAACAGATCTTTGAAGATAAGGGCGGGGCGGGACGGGGCAGAGCCAAATAAGGGTCGGATCCACGAAAAGGCGAAGAGGGCGTGTCCAGGAGAGGCGAGGTAGGGGCTGAAGCTGGCCCCAGCAGGCATCTTCCGCGGCCCTGGGGCTGACTGTTCCTCCTGGTCCATTACGAAGCAAACATTCACCAGCAGGTACCAGTCCCTGTTCTGGAGGGGCTCCCAGGTAGATGCGGAGAGAAGGACCGAGGTGCACTCCTGTGGCGGAGCGCGCAGAGCCCTGGGGTGCGGGTTAAAGAAGGGCGGATGCTGAGCTCTCCGGGTGTCGCCTGGGCTTATCGGCCACCAGGCTTACTCTAAGAGCTATCTGTCCTTGCAGCCCTCAACCGCCCTGCTCAGTGGCACCTTACTGGGGATCATGAGAGGGTGGGTGGATCTTACCTCGCCAGGCCTCATCCAAAACTTTTGGGTGCAGAGGGCCTGATGGGGGTCAGGCCGCACCCAGAACCAGAAAACTTCCCGTGGACAGGAGAACCTGGGCAGGTAGGCTCCCTCAGTGCAGTGGCACAGGACTGGGTGGGTTATGATGGCAGAGGAGGGTGGGAGAGACTGGGCAGCAGTCAGGCTAGTAGGGATGTCCCCTACTCCATATACCCTGAGCCTGGGTGGTCTTCCACACCTCAGGGACCAGGCTTCCTGCACTCTGCCTTGCCTCTGAGATCCCCACTTGCCTGGACTGCAGCTTCCCCTTCCCCATCAACCACATTGGACTAGTTAAGTAAGAACAGTCCCTACTTTCTGAGGCCACTTGCACTTGTGACCACCGAGTTTGTACAAGCCTGTCAAGGCCAGAACTGAGAGGAAAGAGTGACCGCAACCACCAAGCTGAGTGGAAAGGTTGAAAACTAAGATGTTTATCACAGTGTTATTTATTATTTTAAGGAAAATCGGGACTGTGGTGCCCAGCCTTCAGGGTGTGTACTGTAGACTGGCTATAAATTCATCATGCAACTCTCTGGAGGTTGGGCATTGGAGAATAAACGTCTAAGTACCTGGGATGAACATGTAGAAATAAACAGGAGGCTAGAAAACAGAAGGTACTGCACCTTCTGGCTTCTGTTTAAAATGAAAAAGAAAAACAGGAAGTAAGGACATATGTTAACATACTAACTCTGGAGGAAGGTCAGAGGTGAGGCTGATACTCTTTTCCTTTATCTGTATCTTAAGAATTTTCTAGCAGCTCTGGGTTACTCTAGTAAGGAGGTTCACCCATGCTGTTGGGAAAGAACTAAGGTCTGGCAGCCTGCAAGAGTTGAGGGGTTGGGAGTAGACATAGCAAGGTAGATAGGTGTGGTGCTTGTTGGCAGCACCAGGGGGCAGCACCTGCTCACCTGGCTAACCAGGAACCGGGGCCAGAAAGAGGCACAGCCTGGACACACCCGCCTTGGAGGCACCATCCCTCAACACCTGCACAGTGAACTAACTGCTCCCTCCAGGTCCAAACCTGGGACCTGCCCTGAGCATGTTTGTGGAGGACCCGTTGTTTTTGGCCAGCTTGGTGTAGACTTAGCTGTGGCCTTGCCAACACTTCTACAACATACCCCTTTTACTCTTCTCCCTTTAACTGTAAACAGGACTGTCACAAGTTTGAGGCTTTGTTCCTCTGGCTAAGCCTTACCATTTCAGAAACCATCCCAGAGACAGTCTGTAGGTTGTTTATATCAAGTCCTTTTATTCTGATACCACAGAATTACCTTGTCACAATACAGGGGGAGGGACACTGAAGTACCACGAGTTCTCACAGAGCACAGGAGGACGGCACACAATTCACAAGGTCATGTGGAGGACTCGGGTCATTGCACTTACAACTGTAAACTTGTTTGTTTCACTTTGTACAGCACTCTTCCCCCCCTCCAAGGAGAGAAGGAAAGAAAGGGAGAGAGGCAAGAAGGGAGGGAGGGAAGGAGTGAGGGGAAAGCAAAAACAAGACATGGAAGCTAGCAGAGAAAAGGCTTTGGGCAGCCACCACTCTCCAGGGCACTGCGCTTGGAGAGCAGGAGCTGATTTGATCCCAGAGGCTGAGTGGGGCAGACACGCACACACATACACATTCACACGCTTGTTCACATGCATACACACACAGTTATCTCACGATTTCCATGGCTCTCCAGCGCCACCCCAGTGCACGTGGCAGCAGGGCTGCTGGTACCCAGGGAGACAGAGATGATATCTCTGAGGAGTTTCAGTTGGTCAGGCCTGTCCCTCTGACCCTGTCGGAGTCCACGATGACAAGTATTTACAGATGGGGGGAGGGTGGCATGAGGGCAGGGGAAGGGCCATGCTGCCATGGCAAAGGATCTGCCTAGAAAACTCCACACAGGTTCCACAAGACAGGCCATAGTTACTGCCACTGCTGCCCTCTCATCATGGGCCCTGAGACCACATTCTCTTCCCAAGGACTAAGTGGGTGGGTGGGAGGGGACTGTTGCTGTGAAGTGAGTGCATTAGGCCCTGGAGTGGGCAGAGACAATGCCCTTGCTCATGACACTGGGGAAGCAGGTATGGAGAAGGCCTAGACCACATCCCAGAAACTCTGCCCATTTGGAGATGGGCTCGATGCTCCCCCACTGCCAAGGTACCAAATGCTGGTCCCTCCGTCTCTGGCTGCAGTGCCTCCAGAGTCACAGCTGCATCTACACAAGGGCTGGGACACTTGTGGCCCAGAGGGGCCTGCTCCAGCCACCTTCACAAGGGGTGATGGATACAGATGTGTCCTGGGGGTACAGTGGGGAGTGGCAGATGTCAGAAATTTCAAACTCAGAAGGCTTGGTCACAAAGGAAATTTGCTGAGAAGTCAACATTGTAGAGCCTAAGACTGGGCCCGATGGAGGCTGACCTGCTGTCCTCTCCCTGCTTGCTCCCTGTTCCTGGTCCCACCCCCTGGCCTTTAGTGGGAAGGATTACTGCCTTGGTCCCCCATATGTCCAGCCACAGGCACATCCCCACACGGACTTGGCCCTGGGTAGTCAAGGTGATGAATAGTGGCCTCCCTTAGCCCTTGCTCAGATGGGGCTCTTACAGCCCAGGCCTGATCGCTGGGATGAGGCAGGTGTCCTGGGGGATGGGCGAAGCCCAAATCCAGGAGGACCAGGGTCACAGGCCCAAAACAGAGGTCAACAGCCTCCTGCCCCATCCACAGCTGCCAGAGGTAGGCCAGGATCCCCCTCTGAAGGGCTGTGTAGACCTTATAGGAAAGTATGAGAAATGTGGACCCCTGAGAAATGCATGGTGCAAACCAGAGCAAACTGGAGGAAGGCCAGGCCTCGAGGGGTTGGACAGCCACTGCCTGCTGCACTCCCGGCTCAGTCACAGAGAAGCTGACAAGCAGTGCGATACTTGGGCTTCAGAGATGGGGGGGGGGGGGGGCAGGGAGTTTAGGTCCTGGAGACAGATGGAAAGAGGGTCACAAAAGAACCTTCTGTGAATTTTGCTATTGAAAAGCTTCCCAAGAAACTCAGCGTGAAGCCACTGTCTATGTGAACACCTGCTCTGGTCCAAGATGACATTGTTAGCTGTCCTTGCCACAAGTGCCAGAGACCTAGCTCTTACTGAGCACTTGCTGATCCCCTTGTCCCAGCCTAGATCTCTTGGCTCACAGACCTTGGAGCCCCCACCGAGCTACAAAGAAGAGGCACGGAGCAGGTACAGTCAGGATCTGGGGTCCCTAGGACATAGCCAGACGCTGCCTCTGTGTCTCTGGCCAAAGACACAGCCCAGCTCTGTGCCTGAGCCATGTCCCACTGAAAGGGGTGGCCAGACGCCTCTGGCTCAGGGATGGGATAAGAGGGGGAGTGACTTACAGATGGAAATCATACAGCAAACCTTCAGAATGTTCACCCACACATTCCTGTGTGGGCTCCAGCAGCATGTCTACTCCAAAGGCTTCTTTTCACCTGCTATCCTGGTCCGAGAAACCTGCAAGGTATGCGAGGCCCTGCTCTGCCCGCCCCGCAGCCTGCACGCTCAGGCAACAATTCCAGCAGGTCCTCACTAGCTCGTGCAGAAGTCAGCTAGAAGCACTCCTGAAGGAGAGGTTCTGAGGCAAAAAGAACTCCCAAGCAAGAGGGTGGAGCAGTTAAAATGGATGAAATCGTGCAAAAAGGCTGCGAGCTGTGCATGCTCCACTGCAGGACAGGCGGTGACTCACCTGGCAGCAGCGAGTCCTGCCACAGGTCAAACATGCCACAGACTGAGAATTTCACACACACAGTGGGAGCAGGGGGCGGGGGGGGGGGGGGGGGCGGTGTTTGATATGAGCTTATCTATCCAGTTTCTCAATTGCATGTTTGCAATTAACTCCTTATACATAACATGGAATTTATTAAATATTAACAGTTGTCTTTGAGGGTTTATATTTCATTGCATAGAACGTTAGAGATGAGACTGGTGGGGGTGCCCAAGAGGAAGGGAGGCCCCCAAGGTAAGGGCCTTGGGGAGGAATGCCGCCCAGTACGCCAGGTGGGTGGACGGTGCCATACTCCCCAGCACAGGGCTCTGGGCCCTGCCCTTGCATGGCAGAAGCCCTGGCCCCTCTGCTCTGAGCATGCCCACTGGTGATGGCTTAAGAAGGACTGGATTGCACAGTAAACAGAGGCGGGCTGAGGGGCCTTCCTAGACCTCGCCCTGGGGTTGTGCTCTTGGTGGCCTGCTGCCCCCTATTGCTTCTGAGTCAACATTCTCCCTGTGCTGATCAGGGGCAGAGCAGAGAGGAAACCAAACCATCGGTCACAGGTGGTGGTGGAGGGGAGAGGCAAGGAGGCGAGCAAAGAAAAAGAAGGGGGAGAAAGAGAAACAAAAGAAAACTGCTTATGAGGTATACACGTAAATCAAACTGAAATGATTAAGGCTGTTCTTGAAATCAAAAGAAATCCCCAGGTGTATGAACAAGGAGCTGGCTGCTCAAGATGATGGCGGTGTCGCTGGGATGCTCACAATGGCTGGGGAGTTCGGGGAGGGGGGGGGACGGGGGGGGGCGGATGGCTTTGAGATGGTGGCAGGCGTGCTAGCATGCTGCCACCCATGGGCTGGGAGAAGCCTCAGCCAGTGCCCACGCTGCTTTTCGGTGCTATGGCCTCTTATTTCAGCGATGAGACAGTGTTAGGTCCTAATATTTGTAAAGTTCTCCCAACCCCATGCTGGCCACATGGAAGTCTGCTCCGATGTCACCCAGAGGGCAGGGTGAGGGGAGCAGGGCCCTGTGGCCACAGAGGGATCCGGGCCAGCTGGAATGTGAAGGAAACGGAGCCCGGGGCCCCCAGCCCTCAGTCAAAGCCCCTCTCCAAGGCTGTGGAAAAACTTCTGGCATCGTGGAGGGAGGGCAGTGTCCGTCAAAAAGAGGCAGCCTGTGCCCAAACTCTGTGTATAACGCATAGGAAGCCTGGCTGGCCGGGCCGCAGAAAGGCGGCTGTGGGAAGAGCAGCAGGACTGCCGAGGTGGCAGGGTGTCCGGAGAGGGCTCCTCCCTCCCAGCGAAGGCTATTCCTTGAAGGTGGCGCCCTGAGGAGAGCAGTGTCTCTGGAAAGACAATCACGGGTCCCCCGGGGCCAGTGGTCTCAACGTGTCCAGCAGATGCTTCACCCAGACAGCTGCTGTTAGAAAACATCCCGTTCTCAACGGAGGCCTGCCTGCCACGTCCCACCTCGTGTGAGTCTTTGGGCCAAGGGTTTGCCAGATTGCAGATGCTTAGAGGAGAAAAAGAGGAAGGGGGAAAGAAGGAAAGAAAGAAGGATTTTGTCAAGAGCTGTGGACAGCTGCTTTCCATCCCTGCCCTCCTCTTGGTGATCTGCCCATGTGCTGATGGACCAACTTTTCCTCACCCAGGGGGTCCCTACCCATTGAGTCTTGGGGAGATGGGTGCTTGGGCAATTTTGAGGTCACGAAGACAAGGACAGGAAGCAAGGCGTATCCAGGTGGCCAGGAAGGGACATTTCTTGAATATAACATAAGTTGCTTGAGCATGAGGGAGATGGGATTTTGTTTAAAATGGCCCACCTCTCCCAGCCCGCTTCTGAAATGGCTATAGAAGACACCAGGAGATGGGCACTCAGAGAAGTGCTGGCCGTGGGGCCCAGTCATTAGCCAGATACCAGAACCTGAGGGAGATTCCTTTAACTACAAAGTTAGTGGTGTCACTGGCCCACCCAGGCTGTGTGGCAGGACGCAGAATAGAACCACGCCCATGGTTCCTTTCGCTCCTCAGTGACACAGCCCTAGCCCTAAACCCAAGGTAGGTTCTGCCGTGAACCCATACCATGGGCTGCCCTTCCTTCCCTTCAGCACAATTTCTGATTTCACATCTGTTCCAGGGCAACTCCAAGGAAACATCCGGCTGGGCGGGAAAGCAGCAGGGAGCCCGCTGTAGTGGGGTGAAGGCAGGAAGAACACTGGGGGTGCTGCACTGTGGCTACTGTAATTAAATTCCAGGCTCTTTACTTTGGCCTACAAAGCCCACCCGAGCTGGCTCTCACCCCCTCAGACTTCACCCTGACCGTCTCTCCCCTTGCTGTGGCTCTGGCTCTGCCGGCCGTTTGTCTGGCCTGAAGGCCCACCTGTCCCATCCCAACATTGTCCCGCCTCAAGCCTTACCTCACACTGACTACTTTCTTTAGAGCAGATCCCCTGCCCCACAACCCTGCTTCACTGGCTTCATAACACTTACCACCTTCAGAAATTACCTTTTAACCTTTAGTGTTTTTTTTTTAACTTATTTTTTCTCTGTCCCCCTTAAATGGACTGTCCACTTTGGAGGGCAGGGACCTGGTTTTATCTCCTGCTGTATCCCTCGCACCTGGAACAGGGCCTGGCACCTGCCTAGGACTTGACAAACATTTGTGGAATAAACGGCTAAGTGGATGAGAGACCGGATGTTTCTAGGGCCCCCACTGTTCCTCCAGAGACAGGCAGCCCTTCTGCCACTACACCCAGCTCCTTCCTACAAGCAGTCCTGGCCTGGGCTCCCTTGTGATTTGTTCGCTGACTCTCTGGCCCTGCCACACACCTGCCTGCTCACCACGAGAAGCACACAAACCTCTAAACTCAACCTGAGAGGTGGCGAAGGAAGGGGAGGGAGAAGGCCCCAGGGTTACAGAATGGTAGAAGGTGGCCCTTGGCCGTGCACAGAGCAGCGCCACTAGCCAGGCTACCCTCCCTGCCATCCTGGATGATGCGCTACCTCCTCCTCTGCCACAGAGGCTGGGCTGGGACCAGAGAGGGTTCCAGGAGAAGGCTTCTCATCCCATGTTGGCCACTGCAGCCCAGGCAGAGCCACGGCCCCTGCACAGAGGCCCTTCCACTCTCTCCCTGGGCTGACCTGGCTAGGGGCTGAGACTGCCTGTCCAGTGACCTCCCTCTCCTCTCTGTCCTCTTCCTGTCTGCCTCACTTCTCATTTTGCTCCTCCATCTTGCAGGTCATGAGCTCAGCCTGTGAAAGCCAACAGTGTTTTAAGTTCATGCTCATGGCTACTACGGTCTGCAGCATTGGGGACTCAGGCCTCACCAGACTGTCTGGAGCAAAGTCACCAGCACGAGGCCTCAGGGAAAGGGCTTTGGAATCAGTGCCCAGAGCACAGACCCGAAGTTGTGGGAGACGGTTGGATTTGCTGGGTCCTTCCCTGAGGTTACTGCCTGAGTCATCTCAGCCAGCTTGGTGGTCTCTGGCCCTCGGGTAGCTGCGAGGCCCATCACAGCTGAAGGAAGTCCACCAGCCTCCTCCCAGCTCACATTTGTAGGAGCTACATGGGTCTGGTCAGCCAGGCCTTGGACCTTCACCCCTTCCTCTGCCCCGCCCTACCCTGGACCTGACACTCACTGTTATACGCAGAGTCCAGAGCTGTGCCCAGGCCTCTGACTCCAGAGATTTTTCCACAGCAATGATATCATCTCCTTTCGTCCCTTCAAGAGCCTGTGGAGCATTTACAGAGAAAGGTTGAGGAGGAGCTATATCCCAGGGGGCCCTACCTACAAACTAAAGCCAGTTCAAAGTTGTGAGAGCCCCGGGAGGGGTGGTAGGGGTGGTGGAGAAGGACAAGGGAGTGTTGGCCCTAGCTTCCCTTTCCCAGGACCCCTGTGGAGTTGGCCCCACATTAAGGCCTCTATGCATTGGGTTCCTCCTTTTCCTCTTCCTCCTCCCACACTCACAGGAGAGAATACTGCAGCTCTGGCCACATCACCACTGCTAAAGACCAGACTCCGCCTAGAGGACTCCTCAGGACCCCCCATGCAAAGGGAGGCTGGGTACAGGCAGCCCATACTTACCCTGCAGGGCATGGTCACCAGAATGAGGAGAACTTTTTGCCAAAAGCAGAGACAGCTGTGACAAAGAAAAAGAGAGGCATCAGGAAATTGGACTAGACTCCTTCCTAGCTGGGACCATTTGGCACAGTGAAGCCAAGCCCACCCCAAGGGGCAAGGACCACCCAGAGAGCCACTGGGCAGCAGCAGGTGGATGTTCAGGCTGGCCTATGTCTGGCTGACCGAGCCTGGAATCATTTCCCAGACGTAACCTCTGCCAGAGTAGGGCCCTGGAGCTGCCGCCCACCATGGACCTGGCAGTGCCTACCTTCTGTCAGCTTGCCAGCCTGCTCTGCTGCCCCACCAGGGAGGATTTTGGAGAGCACACTCTCACCATCGGCGCCTGGCTGGCCGGCAGGAGCCCCTGGGGTCCCTCCAGGCCTGGCTCCGGCCTTCATGCCTAGGGGGTAAGAAACCACCATCAGGAGACAGGCTTGAGTGGGAGAGCAGCCCTGAGGGAATCTGAATACAGGCAGTTGTGAGGTTGGAGAGTGAGGGGGAGGAGAGAGAAATGAAGAGAGAGAGAGAGAGAGAGAGAGAGAGAGAGAGAGAGAGAACATGAAGGAAAGGGGTTGGAGCAGGCAGAAAAAGGGAAGTTGAAGAAAGCAAGGAAGGAGAAGAGGATGATGGAAAGACAGATGGGAGGAGAGAAGGGGAAGGAAAGAGACAGTAAGAAGCTGTGGTCCTGGCCCTGTACTCAGGTTCCCTGACCAGAGCTGCCTGGGCCCAAAGTCCCCAGTGCTGGTGACCCCAACTGGCTCATTCTAACCCCAAGCTTGTTTCCTACTGCAAAGGTCTGCAGCCCCCTGGGCACCTTCGCAGGGAGCAGTGCGGGTGGCAGTGCAGGGGAGCTCAGGACGCCCATGGGTGTAGGGAGAGGGCAGACCAGGAATTCTGGGCCGTGGCCGAGGGCACCAAAATACAGGCTCACCTGCAGGTCCAGGTCCTGGTGGTGGCTGGGCCTGAGGAGGCCTCCCCTGTTGGGGTGCTTTAGCTGTCCCTTTAGAGCCATTTGCCTGCTCTGCCCGTGGCTGCAACACAGAACCCATAGCTCAGATACTGTCCGTGGATTCTGCCCTTGCCCAGCCTGGAACCAAGGGCACGTCCAAGCTGCGGCCGCAGTATACACCCTGGGTAGGATCCATGCACTGGAGCCCTACTTACCGGTCCTGCTGGCTGGGAGCCTGTGACTGTTGGGGGGCCTGGCTGAGCCTTCCCTGCTGGCTGGCTGGCAGCAGAGGCTGGGCCCCGGGTAGCTTGCTGGCCCTGTTGCTGCAGCCGAGCCTGCGCTGGGGCCTGCTGAGGGGGCTGTAGCTGCTGCTGCTGCTGCTGCTGCTGCTGCTGCGTCTGTGGCTGGCGTGATGCTGTTGCCGAGGGTGTCTGCCTTGATGGTGGCGGCTGTGATTGCTGTGGCCCAGGAGCTGCCTGCCGACCTTGTGACTGCAGCTGGGGTTCTGGCTTTGGCTGTGGTGCAGTGGGCCCCGAGTGGGCCTGCCGGGAGCCCTTCTTGCTGTCAGAGGCATGATGGTATGCTGACGGAGCACGGGATGGCTGTGAATATTCAGCGGAGCTGGGGTACCCAGGCTGACCCTTCTTCTGCATGGCCGGGGCAGGGCTGGGCTGAGGATGAGGCCGGGCCTCATGGCGGCCCAGGTCCCGAGTGTGTGGTTTGGCAGCACGCCGGCCCGGCTCCTCACCAGTGTGGCGGCCTGAGTGCCGCCCGTGGTCACTGTGGTGCCGGTGTTCCTTGGCTGAGGTGTGGCGGCTTGGGCCACCCTCATCATGTGGCCACAGGCCCTCCTCGGGGGGCTCATCGTAGTCGTGGTAGCTGTGCCTGGCAGGGCCTCGCTTCTGGGAGGAGGAGGAGACTGCATGGCCCCCGTGGTGCCTGAACCGGTCAGAGCGGGCATCCCGGGGCTTATCAAACCAGTCTGTCTCCTCCTGGCCCAGGTGATACGCTTCAGAGACCAAAAACAGAACACCATCAACCCCTGGGCTGGCCGCAGGGGGAGGCCCAGCTGAAGCCATGCAAGGAAACCAGAGAGTGGGCACCACAGCCACAAGCAATTAACACTAGGCCCCCAGCCCGTCCCCCCCACAACCAGGGCCAGGGCGCAGGTGGAGCAGCCCACTGGATGAGGCGCCAAGCCAGGCCCCCCTGGGACATCTCAGGGCCCAGGGCCCCATGGGCGGGCAGGCCCCCCGGGTGCTGAGCGGCTGCAGAAATCACCCCTGGCTGCCATTACCTTCGCTGTCGGAAACTACGCAGTGGGAGTCATCCAGGATGTAGCCCTCCTCACGCTTATATGTGTGGGCCCGAGGCCCATCCTTGACGTGCTCCTGGACGTCAGGCATGGAGTGGCTGGAGCAGAACTGTGGGCAGGTGTCCCCAGGAGGGAGGGTGCCGCCGGCAGGGCGGGGCCGCCCCAAGGGGCTGACGGGGCTCTCCTCTTCAGAGGCCTGGCTCCGCATGGGGGGCCGGGACCGGCCATGGGCCATGCTCAGGGACGAGGGCTTGGGGCCCGCTTTTTGGAGTCTCTCCATGGCTTCCCGTTCCCGTTCATATCCCTTGCCCCGGCTGCTGAAGTCATGGCCGGACAGTTTCTCCCCACTATATGCAGATGCCACCCGGGACCGGCCACTCCCTCCATACATGCGGTCATCTTCCTCCACTGGGTCCCGGCTGGACAACCCATAGTACCTCTGCTGCTCATACACATTCTTCTTGAGCCCATAGGTGATTTCATCCTGGAACTTCCTGCCCCGAGAGGCTAGGCTGCTGCTGACTGCAGGGGAGGGGTAGGAGGCCAGGTCAGACTCCACATCTTTGGCCTCTTCGATAGGTGAGAATTTGGAGATCTTTTGCTCCATGCCCTGCTTCCGGTGCTTGCTACGTTTTGAGGAGATAGCAGCTGGTGCCAGGCTCTTGGAGGGATGCTTAGGCCCCATGGGACCTGGACCATACTTCTCTGCTCGAGTTCCATGTCTGTAGTCACTGTCACTGTAGTAGTGGGCACTGGCTGGTCGGCCATTGCTCTCCAGATTCCGGTGATGGCCACTCTTCCCACGGGGATCATAAGAGTCCTCTTCAGATTCCTCCTCCCCTCTGGTGTAGCAGCAGGGCAATGCAGTCCCCTCAAGGATGCTGGGTTCTCCCGGCTCTTTCCCTGGACGCCCGCTGCTGCTTGGCCCCAGGGGCTCTAGTCGCTGGCTATCAGGGGTAGTGGAGATACTATCCTTGGTCAGCTCACTGATGTCATCAATCATCACATAGTTCCGAGGGACATTCTGCTCCAGGCTGGTGTAGTGGGAGTCAGAGGGGTAGGTGGAGGCTGAGCTCAGGCTCACACCACTACGGTCCCCGGCCCGGGGCAGCTCAGCAGCCTTGCCTTGATCATAGCTGCTGCTTACTGCTGGGCCACTATAGCTGGTTTCAGGTGGGGCTGAAGACATGGCCACAACTGGGCTGGCAATCACCTCATAGTTAGTGGGCACCTTCTGTTCCAAGTCGGCTAGTGACGTCTGGCGTGGCTTCTGGTGGGGGGCACGGCTGTCAGCTGGGACTGGGAAAAGAGTGCTCTGTGTGGTTGGCATGGGTGTTTGGGCTGTATAGTGGCCTGTGGGACGGAAAGCCTGCTGGCTTGGCAGGCTAGGCTCAGCTGGGTAACTGGTGCCAGGAGGAAAGGCAGGTGCTGGGTATGTGCTGGGGCCAGGGTAGGTGGGTGGTTGATGGGCTGGGAATCCGTTCTGAGTTGGCCCACCACTGCCTGCAGTGTACTGTGGGGCTGGAGGTGGGAATCGGGGCTGTTGGAAGGCAGTAGGGCCAGAGGGGGTGGCAGGAGCAGCGGCAGTGACAGGGAAGTCAGCATACTGGCCGGCAGGAGTGGCACAGCCCTGGAGCCGCAGCTGGTTGAGCTCGCTGTCTGATAAGTAGTCACGATGCTCACCGAGACCACGCAAGGGCGGGTAGTCACGGCCACCCCGGTCTTTGGCCAAAGACTCTTTACGCTGTGTGATACCCAGCTCCAGGTACTTGAGCTTGGCGTCGATCTCCTTCTCCTCCTCGTCCAGCTCCGCTTGCTTCTTGCGCAGCTTGGTGGACTCATGCTCCACCAGCCGCAGGTCCCGGTCCAGCTCCCGGAGCAGACTGGCCTTGGTGGCAGGGACAGCGGTGGGCCCCGCCAGCCCATGCTGCAGCAGGCTGGCCGCATACAGCTGTGGGGGGGCCTGGCCAGCCAGGGGCAGGTGAGCCTCCTCTGGAGGGGGGCTGGGCAGTGTCCGCTTCACCTTGCGGACCAGGCCGTTGGGTGGCAGCGCCGACACCTGAGACAGAGGGAAGGGCGGGCAGCACTGAGACCCAAGGTGTGGGTGACTTGGTGGGGCAAACGTAGAAGAGCCCTGGCCTGGGTTGGGGCAGAGGCTGGGCTCCATATAGTTGGTGCTCTGATTCACCAGGCAGCCTTGAGGACTGCCTCCCCGCCCGCCGCCCCCTCCCCCCGCCCCCAGTGGACATCATCACTGGCCTGTGACCGTTTTACAGGCCTTCTCTCTCCCAGAACTCCAGGCAGCAGGGGAGGAGTGGAGCAGATGCCCCTCTGTGCTGGTCTCTAGGACTAGCCTGCCTCTGAGAACTTCTAGCATACAGTGGCCCTGAGGACCCTGCCCATGTCCAGTGGGCTTGCCACCCTCTCTCTCCCACTGAGTGTCCTGAGGTGAGGACAGTACAGTCTGGCTCTGGTTTCAGGTCTAGAAGCTGGTGGGGACCAGGGCAATAGAGGGCCATGGACAGGAATGGAGTGGTCCCTGGGTGCCCACCAGGATCCCCAGAGGATCATGAGAAGGGGCACAGGCTGACTGTCAGTTACTGCAGGCTCTGGGTCTTTTCCTGCCCCGTCCTACAGCTGTTTTAAGTGACATGCAGCTCAGCCGCCTGGTCCACCCTCTTCTCCCAGCTGCCCTACACCACCCTCTGCCAAACTCTCTGGACTATGCTCTTGGCCTGGCCCCCAGCTCCCTCCACATCCCTGTTGGCCCACCACTCTCTGAGACTACCAGCTACCCTGCAGGGCCTCTCCAACCGGTCTCTGGCTGTGTTGCTTCCTGGTCCAGACTCCCTAACCCTGCCCTCTCTGCAGTTCTCCTCACCTGCCGTTCACCTTACCTGAAGGTCCACATCACTGGATGGTGATGGAAGGTCTACCTTGGGTCCTTTGTCTCTAGTTCCTAGCCTTCCCAGAGTGCCCTGGGACTCTGGGCTTTTATGGACCACCCAAATCCCCAAAATACACTAGGCCCGGACATTGGGCTTCTTGCGTTTTACCTTGCCAAGAAACTACATAAAAACCTCCCACCCACACTTACCATCTGTCACAAAGAAAATGATAGTGTGTCCCAGAGCCTCAGAACAATGGGTGGGCCTTTAACAATACATTTCGCTTTTTCAACTCCTCATTCTATTGTTCATCTTTTGTTATTTTGGCTGCACACCTTGAGGGCTCATCATGGCATGGCACCATACTGCCGGCCCATGGAACTTCTGTGCCCACCCTGGCCTGGAGCCAGGGCGGCCTGCCTCTCTGGCCTGCACTCCCTGCCAGCCTAGACTCCTGATCCCACCCCCACGGTCTCTGGACTGCACACCCCAGGGCTCTCCATTACCCAAGCTCATCACCTCCACCACCCCACCTTGAGGCTTCACCCTCTCCTCTCTGCATCACGCCCAGAAAACATACCTGGTTCCTACCCCTTTCCCCAGGGCCACTGTGCAGTCTTTCCCTTCAGCCTATCTACCCACATTCTGCCCAGGAAGCTTTCTAAAATACCCATCTTGCCTGTCTCACCTGCCCCAAACCTCCAGAAGCTCCAAGGGCCTACAAGAAAAGCCCGTGCTCTTTAGCCTGGCACTCAAAATCCTTGGCAGAAGGCCCCTGCAACTCCTATCTTCCCTTGCATGGCAGCCCACAGCAGGCCACCTCGCCCAGTCCCAGGATATCGTTGGCAACTAAAGCCACAGGCAAGGGCACATTGATGTTCCAGGGTTCCCTGCCTAGGGGAACAGACAGGGAGCAGATTTACTGAGGGCCAGATAGTGACAGGGGACAAGATGAGACCGAGAGATGCTGCAGCCCACTGGGATGGACCTTGAATGCTAGGCCAAGGGGCTTGGACTTCCTGTGGGGCCATGGAAGCCAGGCCAGGGATGGGGAGTAGGGAGCAGCCCAGCCAGGTCTATGTTACTGATTTTCTAAGGAAACATCCACGGTAGAGGTTTGGAATGGGAGAGGCCCAGACTGGCGGGGGGACACGGTAGGGACTGGACCAGATATGGGCTGTGAAGAGGCAGTGCTGAGGAGAGGCTGAAGTTTCTAGCAGTGTCTGGATGGGTGGCTGTGGGGGCCAGTGTGTGAGTCTGTATTTGCCCAGATGTCCTTGCCAGGCTGCTGGCTCCACCAGGTGTGCATCAAGGAAGATCCAGTCCTCATCCTCAACTCCTTCCTCTGGGCCTCTGGAGCTGGAGGTGACTCCACCCCCACCCCAGGAGAAACCCCTCCCTGTGGGGCCCCCAGGCTAGACAGAGACCCCTGTCCCACCCTGGACCAGCCCCTGTGCCCATACCTGGCTACCCAGTCCCCCCTGGTGCTGGTAGAGGGAGAACCTCTCTTTGGTAGACTCCTCGGCGGTGGGGCTGAGGGGCTTAGGGTCAGACAAGGACCGCTGCAGGGTCTTCATGGGGCGAGGCAGCGTCTGCTGGCGGAGAGCGCTGTCAGCCGTGAAGTGCTTCTGGGGACTCACGTGAGCCTTGTTCAGCCTCTCACTGGAAGCAAAGGAGGTGTCCAGGAGCCGGTGTGGGGACAGGGGTGAGACCGGTGAGTAGAGGACCTGGGGGGACTTGGGAGGCTGGCGGCTCACGAGCTGTGACAGGGACTCCGGGGGCAGCTGGGCCTGGTATCCAATCTCCAGGGGATCTGGCTTCTTTTTTTCGAATCTGCCGAGGGGCCCTGGGGTGACGATCTGGATGCCAGGCAGGTAGGGGCTGATGGCAGTTGGCCCTACAAGCTGTGGCCCAACCACACCCTGGGCCTGCCCCTCGGGCTCCGTCTGGCAGGCCAGGCTCTCCCCGCGTCCAGTCTTCTCTGGCGCCGAGATGTACCTGACGATCTCCACCTTGGGGTCAGTAGCGGCTGTGATGTGGATGGCTGGAGAGACTCTGGGCAGCTGGTCAGGCTCTGTCTGCACAGAGCAGTCACTGATGGTCTGGATGCCCACGCTGCTCGTGGCCCTTGCAGCAGCGGTTGCAGGGGACGATGAGGCGGCAGCATCATGCTTGCTGTCGGAGCCGGAATCCGAGTGGCGGGAAAGCCGGGACCGGCGGCGGCGCACCGGCTGCTCCCACTCGGCACTGTCCTCGTCATCAGTCTGCACGCTGCAGTCCGCACTCCGCCGCACCCGGCGCCGCCGGCTCAGGAGGTAGCGGCCCTCCCCATCCTCCTCGTCTGTCTGCACGCTGCTGTCTGCAATCCTCCTGACCGCGCAGGGCTCGGGCCCTGACTCTGGCTCGCAGGCGTCCCGCAGGCGAGGCATAGAGTGCCGCTTCTTGAGGCCGCTGCGGCCTGCCTCCCACGGCTCCTCTGTCTGCAGTGACATGTCCGAGGCAGAGCTAGGGAGGCCCCGATGCAGCCCGGGCTCCCGAGGCTGCCCAGGCCCCTCCGGCCCTGCCACGGCGATGAAGGCTGTGTGGGTCAGGGGTGGCCAGTACTGGCCATTCTGAGCCAGCTCCGTGGCAGCTGGGGGAGGCCCTCGGCCAGGTGCCTCACAGGCCACGGGGAAGGGGGTCTTCTGCCGCTGCTTCTGTTCCTCTAGCTGCTGCTGCAGCTGCTGCTGCAGCTGCTGGATCTGCTCCAGCTGCAGACGCTGCTGTGCCAGCTGCTCCCTCTGCAGGGCGAACTGGGCCTGCCGTTCCTCCTGTTGCTGCTGCAGCACATGGTGCTTAATGGTCTGCAGCTCCTGCAGCTCCCGCTGCACCAGGAGCTGCTCTTCCTCACGGTGCCGCTGCAGCTCCACCCGCTCCCGCTCCAGCTCCTCCTGCAGCCGCAGTTGCCGCAGCTTCTCCAACTCCACCCGCTCCCGCTCCAGCTGCAGCAGCTGCTCCTGCTGTTTCCGCTGTCGCTCCTCCTGCGCAGCTTCCTCCTTCTCCAGCCCTGGCCGGCTGAGGGCCCCGCTGCCGCCCCCGGGAGCAGCATCTACCTGCGGCTTCTGGCTGGCCAGAGGGGCTGGGGCTGGGGGTGGGGCTGCTACAGCCTCTTTGGCGGCAGCAGGGGTGGCTGTGGAAAGAGGCTCTTCCCGAGCTGCCCCTGTTGGCAGCTCTGGCCTTGGTGGGCCCCCAGCCCCTGGGGCCTTAGCAGCAGCAGGTTTCCCCAGGTACACAGGACCCTCAGCAGGTGGAATGCTGGAAGCAGCGGGGAATCTACTTGGTGCAGGATATCGGTACAGCCCTGTGGGCCCAAGAGGTATCCGGGGGGCAATCACGGGCATGCGTGTCAGGCTGGTGAGCGGCACAGCTGTGACCCCACCCGACACGTATGGCCTGTACATGCCACGGCGCACCATGGGCCGCAGTACTGAGGCGGGCTGGGTGGTTATGGGCAGTGTTGCAGCAATTGGAGTGTTGATAGTCGAGTAGATCATGCCGTCGGCTGCACGCACGGTGGCTGTGGATGGCAGCAGCTGTCTGACTGCTGTTCCCTGGCCTACCGTAGGCCTGTACTGGGCCAGGTTCCCAGGACTTGGGTGGCCCTCTGGGAAGGTGGGGTTCCCAAGGAGGCCAGGTCTGAGGGGAGCCAGACCCTGGGGAGCGCTGAGCCCAGGCCCGGGCTGGGGCTGATACTGCATGAGGTCAGGGCCACCACCACCACTGCCATGCCGCCCTCCATACTGGTCCATGGAGTTGAGGGCAGCACACATGCGGCTGATCTCACGGGCAGTGGTGGCACTGTACTGGGCCAGACTGGCCTCCTGGAAGCCAGCTGCATCTCCCCGTGGGCCATACCTGTGGTCTGAGTAGATGTTTGACACTGAACTGTAGCGCCTCATGGGAAGTGGGTGAGTCAAAACGTCTGTGGGATGACGCAGGTCTGTGTACGAGCCATACTGCAAGCCCTGCCCAAGGTAGCGTCCATCCACAAAGCCCAGGCTGTAGGAATGCTTCAGCGAGCTGAGATCCACAGCTGAGTCTCGTCCAGGGCCCTGGAAGAGCTGCCCAATCCTGTGGGCATGGTAGTTGAGGCTAGCCTCTGCCAAATTGGTGTCAGACATGGAGGAGTATAGCCTGCCATGGAGGCCCTGTGGGTAGGGCCTCTGCTCCTCGTGGGGCCCAGGCCCCACTACCCCCTGTGCCCGGTAGGTGGGGGGTTCAGGAGGCTCAGGGTCCCGGGGACTGTAGAAGGGGCCGCTGCTCTGGCCAGGTAGGGCAACGTCTGACACACTCTTCTCAGGAGCGCTGGGGGTGGGGTGGAAGGTGCCTGTGCAGCTACTGCCAAAGGGGAACTTGTAGACCATGTCACAGCATGCCATCTGGCTCTCAGGCCTCATCCCAGTGAGGTCCAGGGCACCTGCAGGTTCCTCTTGGAGCAGTGTGGTCACAGTGCCTGCTGTGCCCTCTCCCATCTGCACCACCACTGTGTGTGGCTTCCTGGCACCTGGAGCAGCGTGTGACCGCAGCTCTGCAGGGGCAGCCCGGTGGGGTTCGGCACCAGGCTCTGCCACTGGGCCCGATTTGAGGCCAACACTCTGGGCACTGCCCATCTGAGTGATTAAAACGTCCCTTCTGGCCAGAGGTGCTACCTGGTTGGGCAGGTTATACCTGGCAAACTTGGTCTCCCTAGGTCTTCCACGGGGCCCGCCTCGGTATGGGGCTGTCTGGACGGCCTGCTCTACCTGCTTGACCTGGGCCAGGCACACAGGGCTACCCGCACCCTGACCAAAGTCAAGCCGGCTCTGGAAGGGGTCTCCATAGACCACAGGCTGCTTTTGCTGAGCCATGAGCACAGATGAGGCCATGGTGATGCTCACGGTGGTGGCGGTGCTGAGGAAGGCATGGGTCTGCTCCTGGGCATTGAGGTTGATGACCAAAGGCTGTACAGCAGTCGACTGCCGTCCTGGGATTGGATCCAGGGCAAGGCCGTACTTCCTCGCTTCCATGGCAAGAGAGGTCAGGTCCATGCCCTGGTCAGTAAGGATGATAGGAGTAGGCTTGACAGCTGTGCGAAGGTCTACCACGGCACTGCCTGGAGGCCTAGGGCCTGGCTCCACCCTAGACGTTCCAGGGACAGAGGAGATCCGGCACAGGGAGATGTTCTCAGCAGGGAGGGCGCCCCAGCCATAGACTGCCAAGGGCCCATCCGCGCCAGCACTGGGTGCCCGCGGGAAGCCAGGTGGCCCAGGTGGCTCTGGGGGCAGCTGGGACATACTCGGAGGTGTTGTCTGGCTATAGCTGTGGGTGGTGGGCTGGGTGTCAGTGGGCGAACACACTGGGGAGGTGGAGGCACTGGCATGTACCATCCTGGTCTGGCTGGAGGCATCTGATGCCAGAGTGATGACCATGAAAGGGGCCTCCTGAGAGGGCTGCTGCCACACCAGGCGAGGTGTGCTGGGCCGGTGTGGCGTTTGTGTGCCCTGAGCCACCATGGGTGTTGGGGTCAGGGCACCAGGGCTCCGAGGCATGTCCAAGGCAGGGGTCGGGCTTGGCGTCTGTGTAGAGAACTCGGCTGTGGCCCTTGGGCCCAGCTTGCCAGGGGAGAATGTGGGACTCTCTGAAGGAGAAGATGGAGAGAGAGGTGGGCTGGAGCCTGCGAAGTAGGAATACCCCCGGGAGGCCTTGTGGGGGTCGCTCTCGCCATCACTCACACTCAGGGGCTTGTCTCTGGCAGCCCGTCCACTGGCAGTGGCGCCACTGAGGGCCTGGGGTATCTCCTCAGTTTGGGACCCGTAGTTCGCAGTGGCTGGGCTCTGTCCATAGCTGTGGCCTACAGCAGACGGTGAAGGGCTGCGCTCAGAGCCTGCTGGGGAGGTTGGAGTCATATAACCTCGTGACAGGCTGGCTGGACAAGGAGCCACAGGTGTGGTGGCTGGGGTGCCAGGGCCCTGGGAAAAGGATATGCCTACCTCCTTGGAGGCAGAGCTGGGGGAGGCAGGAGAGCTGTGAAGCTTGAGGGGGTCCTGAGGCTCCTTTGCAAAATGCTGAGTAACACGGACATCAGGAATGACTCGGCCACCACTGCTATCTGAGGAGGTGGAGGTGGAGAAGGACACAGGGGCAGCCAGCTGGGTGGGACTGGTACCAGGGGTGAGTGGGCCGCCATTTTGCTTCATTGGGTCCATGTACGCACTGTCGGCATTCAGAAACTGCTTCTCCTTCTTCTTGTCCTCCGCAAAGGCCAAGTCCCGGGAGGAGGCCTGCCGCATGCGGGCAATGCTCTGTGATGTCTGAAGGATCTCCTCATACACGGCTGTCCCCAGGCTGGCCGGTGTGCCCTCAGGGGCAGGCTGTGCAGCCCTGCCATAGTCCTGGTCGGGGGTGTCCTGGTACTCAAAGGCACTCTGGCTCCGGGTACCAGTGGGCTGAGAGGGGCCACCTGCCACCTGGCCCTGTTGCCGCTGGAGCAGCTCGGCCTTGCGCATCATCTCCTCATAGGCCTCCTCTGCGCTCTTCAGGGGCCGGCTGGAGCTGGGAGTGGTGGAGCTGCCTGAGGGCGTCTCAGTTGGCGAGTAGAGGGACATGAAGGTGGGCAGGTTGTACTCACTGCCTGACTTATAGAGCCGGGTGGGGCCGCCATCCAGGGCTTCAGCCTCCGAGTCAAGGGAAGGGGAGGGCGAGTATTCGGAGCAGGAGGAGCGATGGAGCTCCTCCATCTCAGCTGCCTGCCTCAGCTCCTCAGTCGGGGAGGCATCCTCGATGGGGGACAGGTTGCTCGGGGGGGTCTTGGAGCGCTCGCGCCGCCGCTGGGCCCGCAGTTCTTCCTTGTCTCGCCGTGTCTTGCGGGCCGTGCTGCGGATACGCTGCTGTTCCACCTCCCGCATCTTCTCCTGCTCCCGTAGCAGCTCCTCCTCCTCCCGCAGCTCCTCCTCCTCCGAGGAGTCCTCGATGGTGGGCAGCAGGGGCCCATGCGAGCGGTGCCGAGCCTTGCGCTGCTGCTTTGCTTCTTCTAGTCGCTGCCGGCGGCTGGGGCTGCTATCGCTGTCCTCCTCCAGGGAGGACAGGGAGGTGGGAGAGGTGCCCGAAGTGTAGCTGGGTGTGGAGGCAGGCAGTGTGGAGGAGTGCTCCCCACGGGAGCGGTCCTCTGGCGAGCCTGTCAGGCTCTCCATTTCCAGCTCCGGCTCCCGCTCCAGGCTGGGGTCGGGACCTTGGCCCAGGTCCAGCTCATGGCCATAGCTGCCCGTGCTATTAAGCTCAATGGTCTTGAAGCGGCGGAGCCCCCCCTGTAGGGCCCCAGTGCCATCGCTGGCCTCGGCTGGGCCTCCCTCAGAGAGCAGCTCCTCGTAGCCTGTGGTGGCGTTATGCGGCAGACGTCTCTTGGGCAGCACCGCTGGGTCTTGGCTGGGCTCAGGCCGGGGCCTGGGGCCACCCTTCTGGGTGCCATGTTTGGCCAGGCCATGCCCAGGGGGGGCAACGTCATCCTCTTCCAGGTTGTCTTCTTCGGCGCTCATCTCCAGTATCTGTCGTCGCATGAACTCCTCGTCGGTCAGTTCTGCTGCCCGGGCTGGGGGCTGGGGTGGGAGAGGGGACAGGCCACCCTCACTGCTGTCCTCCACGTAGTCGTGCCTCAACTGGCTGCCAAAGTCATCTGATGACTCGGCTGTGTCCTGCTGCTCCCTCTGGCGCCCCCACTCCAGAGAGTCTTCCTCCTCCTCCAAGATATCCTCCAGTTCCTCATCGGAGTCATAGGCCTCAGGCATGATGGACAAGGAGTGGGGCCTCCGTTTCTGCTCCTCACCACTGCTCCTGGGTGGCTTGCTCTGCTCGCCCCTGGGGGCTGGGCCCTGGGCCTCCAGCGAAGGCCGCAGGCTGCTCCCCACCTTGTGGAGCTCGGAGGGGCTGGGCGGGCGAGGCCCTGTCACCCCTGCGCTGTCCAGCTGCTCTACCTCCTGCTGTACAACGCCTGTGATCTCGCTCTGGGAGCTGGAGATGCCGTCGGACGAATAGCCTGTGTCACTGAGGCTCTGTGGGCTCCGAGACAGGTCCTGAGAATAAGGCTTGCCTGCCAGCTCCTGCAGCAGGGTGAGAAGCAGACACTGACTCCCCATGGCAGACAGCTCACTGGAGAAGCCCAGCCCTCTCTGTCAATCCCAGGGCCCTGAGGAAGGGGTCCTCCACCTCCCAGGGGAGGGCCCACTACCTTCCATTTCTCTGGCCTTAAAAACCCCAAGCAGCCCTAGATTCTCAAAGAGAAGCTTTATTAGATCTAATGGTAGCAAAATCCACCCAAGCATTCAACCAAGTGCCAGACATAGGACCAGCCTGTAACTCATAGGCTCCAGGCCCACTAGGGTCTCATCCAGGCATCCCTTACCACCTCTGTGGCCCCAAGGGACCTGCTCCAGGAACCAAGCCCTTCTCTAGACTATCCCACCTGAGAGCTAAGGTCCCTGGGAAGTGAATGGGACTGACCTCTGCCTCCCCACCCTTGGGGGCTTCTGGAACAGCCTTGACGACAGGCGTGGCAGGTTCAGTCCTCCGGGTCCCCGTCTTTGCTTTAGGAGTCCCAGGGGGCAGGGTAGTCTCCGGAGGTGGTTTCGGCCCAGGCTCAGCTTTAGCTGGGATTCCTGTCTTCTTTTCCTGGGCACTGCTCAGGGTCCTGCTAGGTTCAGAAGCCTTGAGGGGCTTGGCCTGGGGGCTGGCCTTGGTGGGCAGGGGACTGGCCTTGGCAGGCAGGGGGCCCGATGGCTGGCCCAGCCCCTGTGGCCCTTTCTGCTTCAGAGGGGCTGCTCCAGCTGCACGGAGAGGGGCCCCCGAGGGGGGCTGCTGTGAGGTGGGCAGCGGCAGGGGGGTCGGCTCTCCCAGGCTGCCCTCTAGTAGCCGCTTAGTTTGGCAGTTGAGACAGAGCCACTCGGTTTTCTGTAAGGAAATGGGAGGGGAGGGGGTTGATGAAAATCACAAAGACACTGAAGTACTCAAAGAGTATTTCTATGACTATTTCTGTAAGTGTAAGCAGGAGAAAGTTTTCTAAAGCATGACCCCAAAGGCATAAGGAGAAAATGACTAATAGATTTGTTGCCCCCAAATGACAGACTTCCCCATCCTTCAGAGTTCAAATGATAAACCAAAAAGAAGGATCTCTTCTTTACCCTGTAGAGAGCTTTTTCACCTGGCAAGAAAAGGAGGAGACCTGCAGGGGAGGGGAGGCTACAGGTAGCACATGAGTCTGGAGAAGAGGGGGAGTTGGTGTGGAGTCCATCAGTCCAGAGCCCATGCAAACCAGGAGTAGCCTCAGACAGGGAGCGCCTCCTAGGTGCCCAGCTCCTCCCTGGCCTCCTAGCCCTCAGGCCTCAGACACCATCCTCCCCATACTCTTCCCAAGTAAGGGCTGTGCTGGGAGGCCACAGGCTCCTGGGGCCAGGGGAGGCATCTGAAAGAAGCCCTGCTGGGAGGATGGGGCCAAGCAGTCCCCTCTGCTTATACCCCCCAGCCCAAGTCACCTTGTCCAAGGCCAGCAAAGACCCTCAGGTGGAAGCCTCCTCCTGCCCCCAGGGCTCTGGACTGTTCCGATGGGGACTGTGTGTGCCGGCACTTAGACCAAGGGCCCTGCTTCCTCCAGATCTGGGTGGGAAACAAACACTCAACCGTCAGTCCACTACTCTCAGGGTAATCCCCTCTGTCAGGTTCAGTGCTGGGGACTGGAGACACAGCCATGATTAAGACAGACACAGGGGCTGGCATGTAGCCTTCCTGGAGACCACAGCCCCAAACTGGTCATCCAAGTATGACGTGGATATCAGTGGCAAAGTTCCTAGAACACTAGAAACCAAGTCTACTTCCCCAGCTCCAGCTGTCTGCACAGGAGTGAGGTCTGAACATCCCAGGCCCTGCATGGGTGATTCCTGCAGCAGGTCAGAGGCTGACAGGGGCATGTCTCCCAGGAACTTCCTCCAGAGTCAGGGCTCTTCCTTGGCAAGACTGGAAGCCCCACCCTGGCCCACAGAGTGAGGCGGAAAAGAGGATAACCACACACTTATGTCTGCTCTCACCCTGGAGGAGGGGGAAGAGCCTTGGTACTCTGACCCTCCTGCTGCTGGTCCTCTCAGGTGCCCAGACACTCAGACTCCCACTAGCAGCTTGGCCACTAGGATGGGCCATTAGGAGAACCACAAGACCCAGAACCACAGGATCACAGAGCCAGAAGACAGGGCAAGGAGGTAGCCTGTGGCCCTCGCCAGCCTAAAGTGGGCTGGCAGCCTCAGCACCCTTACTTCACACACTGCTCTGTGCCCATGTCAGACCCTAGCACATGTGGCAGATCCTTGGATCTGTACTCCCACAGTACCCCCAGAGTGCCTGCCCTCAGCCTGGTATCCTCAGGCCACCATGGCAGATGCCATATCAATGATTCTGCCCTGGTTTCCTGCCCGCAGGGCTACATATCACATCTCTGCCCTGGGCGCCAGCAGAGGCCAGACCAGGCAGGTGGCAGGCCCCTGGTGTGTGTTAAGGATAGGCCTGATCCACAGGCTTGTTACTCAGAGCCTTGAGATTGCTGAGACTGGAGCTCTGACTCTGCCCTGAGGCCCAATCCTACACACAGCCCCTAAGCAGAGGGGCCCAGCTATGGAGGTTGACCCTTCAGAGGTCCTACATCTACTCACCCTGTTCCCTGGCCCTAGCACCACGACTAACTCCCTTTGACCTTATCTGGTCCTCTATGCATTCCTGACACAAACCCCTATGAAGCAATGGGTGCTGGCTACTTGTTGGGTCTTGGGCTCACTTGGCTTAGTCACCCCTAGAGGTGCCTGGGGAGAATGCTAGGCAGGCTGAGCTCAAGCCCTGAGATGGGGCACGGAAGAGCACAGATGCTCAGCCTGAGCCCAGAGCCCACAATGCCTCTAACATCACCTAGGGACACAGTGGAAATCCCCCCACCTCAAAGAGGATTGTGACATGACAAAAAGACCCTGGAGACATAAGAGGGGTGTAGGCAGAGGCCAAGAGAGTTCTGGAAATGAGAAAAGCCCTCCAGGATCAGCATGATGGGGTTAGGATCTGGGCCCAGACTGGGGGCTGGCCTATGGCAACACTGTTCTGGCTCCACTTTGGGACCCTGCACACAGCCATTCCAGCTTAGGCCTCTCGAGGTCAGATCACCTGCCCTGGCTCACCTTAGGGGTTTGGCAAACATCTGACCCCTGCCTCTGGCCTGCAGACCCCACCCCAGAAGCAACAGTCCCAGTGAAGCAGTGCCAGTGAAGGGCACCTTGGAAAGATGCTCTGGATGGAGGAGGCAGACCTAATGCCAAGTGTTCAAAGCCAGCCTGTGTGGCAGCCTGCTTACCTGAGCCCAAAGGCCCAGCCCTCAGCAGAGCATGTCACCTGTGGTCACATGCTCCACAGGGTTTTGTTCCTTCCCATGCTTATTCACAGAGACAGCCAGGCTGCAGAACGGGCTGCCCAGTTGGGCCTCTTGCTCCTGGCTCTGCTATAACAGGCGGCCAGGGAGGGAGGGAAGGCAGGCAGGGGGAGGCATGCGAGGTAAGGGCTAAAAATAAACACTGGACCTGGCTGCTGGAGGCCCTTTGCCAGCTCTCTGGGAGCGGGGAGAAGGGTGCAGGGCACTGGGGCCTGTTTGGGTGGAGTCTGAGGAGACTTGGCACAGACCTAAGTTTCTGGAGAATGGGGATGGGGTAGGAGGCTGGCCATGAGGAGGTTCTATGCCTGAGGGCTGGAGCACAGGTCCTGATTTCTTTATTCACTCAGTTCTTTTTTTTTTTTTTTTTTTAATTAAAAAAAAATTTCTTCTTAAGAGAGGGAGACAGAGCATGAGCAGGAGAGGGGCAGAGAAAGAGAGGGAGTCACAGAATCTGAAGCAATCTCCAGGCTCTGAGCTGTCAGCACAGAGTCTGATGCAGGGTTCAAACCCACCAACTATAAGATCATGATCTAAGCTGGCTTAACTGACTGAGCCACCCAGGCGCCCTTTTATTCACTCAGTTCTCATCTCTGCCCCCTGACAGCATGCCCTCCCTCACCCCGCCCCCTGCTCATTCATTCCATTTTTCCCCTTGTTCGTTCATTCACTCATCCATATTTATTCCCTCATTCATTCATTTACCTGTACACCCTTTCTTGTACTCTCCCAACCCCGCCCCCAGCCAGCCCCAGGGAGCTGCTACTTTCTCTTCCCCTTTGCCTGACCCCTTGGCAAGTGGGCAGGGGATGGTCTGGGACTTAGGAATGGACAGTGGGACACTTGATGATCACTTCTGCCTTGCCTCCCTCTGTCCAGTTCCTTTCTGGGGGCAGCTAGGAATGCCCCAGGGTAAGCACCACCTAATGGTGGGAGATGGGGTCAAGGTGAAAGAAGGGGAAGTGAGTTGGTGGAGTACTCCACGGGTGGATGAGCCCTGCTGCCTTCCAGGATCACTGGCTACTGTGCCTCAAGGGCCAAGGTTGCCCAGTGAGGCTGCAATGCATGTTGGGCATCCTTCTTGCACTGCCTGCCATTGTCTGAATGACCCTGCAGAACACAATCTCTGTGTATGTGGAGCTGGCCTGTGTCAGTCTGATCACGTGACACCAGCCTGACCAACACCCCATGGCCAGCTGCTGGGCCCAACATACCCCCAGCCTCACTGCAAGACCAGGGGCAGTAGATGAGAAATTCAGAGAAAGGATGCCTGGACATAAAGGGCCCAATAGGCATGGCCAGACCCTGGACTATAGGCATGGCTGTCACTGGTGCTGCCATTCTCCTGATGCTATGACCCTGCCCCATCCTGTCTCTGGACATCCTTAAGCTTCTCCTTTTTGGGCCTCTGCCTCCAATAAGAGGAATCCTCTCTGATATCCCCAACATATTTCTTTCTGGCTGGGCTGTGCTCTCCTCACGCTCCAGTACCAAATGTGTCCATTCCCCATGGGGCATCCTTCATGAGACCAGGGTCTTACACTGGCCACAGGATTGATTCACACTCAGATAGGTGGGGGCCAGAGGAGACTCTTTCTTCCCTGCATAGAGACTCCCTGTTAGGACATGCTGGTTCCAATCTGGCTGTGTGTTGGACCTTGCATAAGTATCTGAAGTATGGCATCTCAACTAGTTCTCCCAGAAACCTAAGAGGGAGTGCTATCACCCCCATTCCACACGGAGGAGACAGGGCTTCCTGAGACCACTATTGACAGAGGCAGCTGCTGGCCTCTCACTTGGTGCCCCCGATGCAACCCCTTCCCCAAATAAGCCCAGCCCAGCCCCGCATATCACAGGTGCCGGGCTCTTTCCCCAGGGAGGCCCAACTTCTCAAGGGTATGGCTGGTATTTTGGCAATTCTAATAAGATCAGAAACTGGTGGTGTTACTGTAACATTTCCAATTCCACTAATTTCTTCACAAACTCTATTTTGAACTGAAAGCCAATTAAAAATTAAGCCAGAGGGTACTATTATCCTTCAAAAGATAAATAGGTAAAAAAATTTGGAATCAACAACTCTTAATTATGAAATGACTCACTAAATAGCACTATGGTTATTTTTTCAGAGGGAATTTCAGAGCAAAAAGGGATCTAGTTTTACTGCTTCCTTCATTGTATGCTCTGGACTCCCTGTCTAGGAAGAAGGTAAAAGGTTTTATACCTCCAAGATATTGAGGAAAATCCCCAACCTAGCAGCCCAGACAGTTGACTCTCATCTTAGGTGGAGTCACAGCAGGTCTAACAGGCCTGTGGGGAAGTGGCAGTGGGACTGCCCTGGTCCATCCCTCCCTCAAGCCCCCGGCCTACATGCAGACAGGGTCCCTCTGGCTCACATTGTACACAGAGACACACAGTCATCCTGAGCCTGGCGGGCTGGCCTCAGTTAGCAAGGTGTGGGAGAGACAGTAGGTCTCTCACACAAAGTAGGTCATAGGGAAGCACACAATTGCGCCGAATGTCAAGTAGCCATTTGCTGAGGTGAGATCAAAGATGGTCCATGGCCTGGTTACAGTGAAGAAAAGCAACGGTGGTACCAGGAACCACAGGAGGGGGGCATCATGGCTGTCTACTCACACATTCCCCAGGACCCCTCTGGGGACAGCTGCATTAATAAGTAGAGCCATAAGGAGAAAGGAGTTGGAGAAGCTAGGCTACCCTCTGACTGCTATTAGGAGCAAGAGGCCCTGGGGTGGGGAGGCGCTAAACACCCAGAAGTTTGCTGTCAGGCCCATGGAACCCATCAGATCCTGTGGTGACAAGGGTAGTTCCGGCCAAGGAAGTGGCAGTGGGGCAGGACATGGAGACAGCAGGACATGGAGGAGGTAGGGCATGGGGGCAATGTTGGCTATCAAGAAGTTGGCCAAGGAAGTGGCAGTGGGGCAGGACATGGAGACAGCAGGACATGGAGGGGGTAGGGCAGGGGGCAATGTTGGCTATCAAGAAGCAGAAGCTCTGGAACCCAGGAAGGTGACAACCAAATGGCTAAGGAGAGGTTTGGATCAGAATCCAGATGCTCATCCAAGAGTCAGCATGTGACTGAGACGTGTTTGGGCAGAATCAGCACTTCCTCTGGCCTGGCCCAGGGGCTGCTGGAAGGAGTTGTCAAGAATATTTACACTCTTGAACTGAGACAGTTTTCCCCTTCTCTCTGTGCATGTCTTGCTGAGTGAGGAAATGTGGGCCAGGAGGTCTCTCAGGGACAAGGGTCCCCCAGGCTGCACCACCTCAGTAGTCCAACAGGGCTCACAGTCCCTCAGGATCAGGGTGCCCCACTCAACTGACAGCCAGTGTGTGCCTGGTAGTCTCTGGACTGGAGCTCCTCTGGCTCTCTGATGGCCCCTTGGTGTCCCCTCCCCACCCTAGTCAGCCAGGCCAACTGTCCTCCAGTGAGCCCTTGGATCTAAGGAGATAGGTGGCAGTATGGGGCCTCGAGGGCCACATGGGCATCATGTGAGGAGGTCACTTTTCTTGCTTAGAGCTGCCTCTTTCTGCATGTTGGAAAATATGGCCTGTGACAGCCAAAGCAGTCTTCTTTACCACAGTGGGCTGCTCCAGTGGAGGCCTGACTCAAAGCAAATCAGAACAAGGTGCCAGAGACTCCCTGCCCCACCACTGACCGTGCATGGCTCTGCCTAGAATCCCCAAGGACTCAGGTGGCTGGCGGTGTCCAGGAGGAAGGGCTTTGGCTTGATCATCTCCTGATGTGACATAGCTGGGGGTGTATCTGTCTGTTAAGATGAGCCAATCATTCATCTTGACCCTAAAGGCATTTAAGGGAATGGGACACACCAGCTATGCCCAAGGCAGCCAAGGTAGGGTTCACATGGATGGCCCTGTGGGCAGGGCAGAGTGAGTAAGGGGAGGAGCAGAAGCAGCCTCCAGGCCCAGGCTCATCCAACTCTGCCCAGGTACCTCTGTATCTTCTGAGCCTGCCAGGTGGGCTCCAAGCTTTGAGAGAACACTGGGCCTCCTATTCTTTTCTATCCAGCTCTGCACAGCGCCCAGAACCCTTCCCTGGAGCAAGGATGCAGAGAGATAGGCCCTAACCCCAGAACTCTCTCAAATTTCCCTAGGGGTAAAAAGAACATCCCTGAGCATCCCCACATGCAGCCCCAGGAAGAACTAGGCCCAGCCAAAGGAAAATATGTGGCCCAAAGACTAGCTCTGACAAGTAGACGTCAATACCCATGACCTCAGAAGAGGGGATGGAGGGAAGATACCACCTGGCTGGAGCCTGGGACAATGGGGCATATCCCTGGGCCTAACAGCCCTTCAACCCCCTGTGTGGGTCATAGACTGAGGGCAGGGTGGGACCTCAGGTTCTTCCCACCTGAGCAGGGGAGGTTGGCATCTTCCATCCAGGCCATGCCCAGGATAGCTGGGAATGAGGAGGCCAGTTCAGGGTGCTCTGAGCCTAGCTACCTCTAGGACTGGCCTCAGGGCACCGGTTAGCCAGTCAGAGGCAGCAGGCACCATTACCCCATCCGCTGTGCCAGTTAGTTTTCTGAGAAGAACAACAAGCCTGGGGCAGGGATAGAAAAGGGAGTACAGCCCCTCTGTACCTGTGTAGGGGCCCCACAAGTGCTGAAGACCTGGCTCTCTGTAGCCCTTTCTGGCTCCCATGCCTCCCAGGCCCCCCATTACTCCAGGTCTTGGTCCAGCTCTCTTACCTCTACCAGGTGGGGCGTTGGGTTGAAGCCACACAGGTTGCACACCTGGAGCTTGCAGGTGGTGCAGGTGTTATAGTTGGCTGGGCCCTTGCTGCCCACGTTGAGCTCAGCTTGGCACAGTGGGCAAGTGGCCCTTTCCTTCGGCGTGGTCTTTGGCTTGGCAGTAGCCTTGGTCGCTGCCTGGTGTTCCACTCTGCCATGTTTTGGACTGGTTGTTCCCCCAGTTCTTGCCAGGGCTCCAGGCCCCGATCCAGGACCTGGTCTGGCTCCAGGCTCAGTTTTGGCTCCAGGTGCTGGCCCAGGCCCAGGTCCTGAGCCTGGGGGTCTTGGGCCAGCCTCCTTGCTGGCATCACTGAAGACAATCTTAGGTGGCCCTTTGCTGGGAGCCACTTGGCCCTGGGGCTCAGCCTCGGGCTGCACAGACATGAGGGTACTCGCCTGGGTCAGCAGTGATGCTCCAAGGCCAAAGAGCTTCCCAGTGAGGCCCTCCTGGGTCTGCTCAGCAGCACCAGGCCCAGAGGGCACTGTGGTGGCACTTTTGGCCAGGGCCTCTCCTGCAGGTGGCCTGGGATCCGCTGTGGAAGGCTTGATGGGGAGAGGAGGCTGAGGAGACGCCCTCCCCACCTCTGGAGGGGCAGCTGCTTGGGCAGACCCCGGCACTGAGGTGGCCCTGGATGTCTCAGCCTGGCGGAGGCCTGGCTGTGGTGCCCCTGGGCCCTGCGATCTCTCTTGCTCCGGCTTCCCCAGGGGCTGTTTGGCTGGGGACTGGGCAGGAGACAGGGCCGGGGAGTGCAGTTGCTGCTGGCTCTTGGAGCGAGGCGCAGTGGTCATGTCCATCCCCAGAGCCCTCTGCATCTGGCAGTTCAGACAGAGCCACTCCTTCACCTGAGGAGGAAGTATCATGGTCATCGGGGTGGTCGGGACTGACAGTGCCCATAGCTCAGGTCGCTGCAGGCCCCCCAGCAGCCAGGGCCAGCTCCAAGCATAGGCAGGAGCAGCAAGCACCACTCAGGTATTTCTGGGCTGCCAGGAGGCAAAGCTGAAGGGGCTGATGGCACCTGCCCTGACCTCTGGGAGCTGCCAGCTGCCTGGAGCAGAACAGGGGCAGTCACACACACTCCCCACCCCCCAACCACCAATCTGCTGCCTACCAGACCCTCCTGCTCAAGAGTCTTCCCCGCCACCCACTGGCTGTACCTCTGATCTGTGTACATTATTCCATCTCCATGCCCTGCCTCACCAATGACCCCAAAAGCCTCCAATTGGTCACTCTCTTTCCCCTGCTGCCTGTTTTGGGCCATTTCCAGACAGCAGCCAGAGTGATCTTTTCAACCAGGAAGAAAAGGATGGCCTTAGTACAGTGCCTGGTATGCAATAGATATTCAATTAAAAACTTGCAGAATGAATAAATAAGTGAAAAGTAATAGGAGGGAGAGGGAGGCATAGAAAAGAAAAGAAACCGGGGCACCTGGGTGGCCCAGTCAGTTAAATGTCCAACTTCAGCTCAGGCCATGATCTCATAGCTCATGAGTTTGAGCCCCATGTCAGGCTCTGCACTGACAGCTCAGAGCCTGGAACCTACTTCGGATTCTGTGTCTCCCTCTCTCTCTGCCCCTCCCCGGCTCATGCTTGGTCTCTCTCTCTCTCTCTCTCTCTCTCTCTCTCTCTCTCTCTTTCAGAAATAAACGTGTTTTGTTTTTTTTTTTAATTTCCTCCCTGTCCTGGAGGAGCGTAGAGTCTAGCTGAGGACACAAGATATACATGAACAATCTTGAGAGCAAAATAATGCAATGTAAGTGATGATGTAAGTAGAATGAAAAAGTTTCCTTAAGCAAGACACATTTTTTAAGAAAATGGGATAATCTGTGCCTCCAAAACAAAAAATCGTGTGCTGCTATTTATGTGATGGACATGTAGTTTCTCTCTGCATCAACCCCTTCCCTGAATAAAGTGAGCGCATGACTCAGGTTGGGCCAATCACTGGTTTCAGCAAGGGGCGCAGGGACAGGTATGTGACCTTGCAAACAGGGCTGATCAGAGCCCTTGGTAAATGAACAATAGAAGAAAGAGGGGCTTTTTTCCTTTGGGATTACTCATAGAGAAAAGTAGCCTTAGAGTGGCCAGCAGCCCTCTTTCCCCACATGCAGCGAGATGCTAAGGATAACATCAATACACAGTCAGAAGCGGACCAAGGTAAGGAGAGAGGAGCAGATCTGATGAGTTCATTTAATTCCCTGGATTCAGCTATACCTTAAGTCTGCCCTTGGACTTCCAGGTGCATGAGCCAATAATATTTTTCTCTCAAAAAATCTACATACAAACCAGAGCCTATCAATTACAGGCTCAAATCCCTTAGTGGATTCCCATCATGTGTGCCATGGGAACTTACCAGGGCCCATAAGATCCCACAATCTACTCCAGCGCATTCCTCTCTCTGGCCTCCTTCCTTGCCATCCCCCCTTAGTGGTCTTACCCCAGAGATTCTGGGCCTCCTGTTCTGCCAAGTAGTCAGTCCCCTAAGCTCACTTCTGTAACCAGGGCCTTGGCCCTCACAATTTTCTCTGCCCCCAGACCAGCTAGCTATATAGGCCTCAGATCTCCCCATCAGGGCCGTCTCTGGCCACACAATCTAACATACGCCTCCCCCACCAGGCACTCTGTATCGAATCACCCACTTCATCTTCTTCACAGTGCTTACTCTTTCCCGAAGTATCTACCAATTTGTTTCCTTGGGTGTCTCCTTTCTCCCCACCTAGCTTGTGAGTTCTGGTTGAGGTATTCTCAGGACTGTGCACAGTGTGTAGTACAGAACAGGGCTCATTCCAGAGAGACTTCTTGTGGGATTAATCCCAACAACCTATTAACAGGGGGCGGGGGGCACAGTTCCCACAAAGCCAAAGCCATGAGACTGGAGATTTGGTGCCCCGGTGAAGAGGCTCCTCCTCTCCAACCAGAGCTGAGGCTGCAGGCCAAGGCTGCTCCATCTGTGCTTGTAGCCAGAGCCTTTGAAAGCACCATGGTGGCCCAGTCACCAGGGAAAGGTCCAATCCAGTTCCTGAGGCAAAAAGCCCTTTCTGTCCACCCTTAGGAGTACCTCCAGTCCTGCTCTCTTCCTTGAGGCCACAGGGCTATGCAGCTGCTGCTTTAGCTGACTTGCCAGCTGGAGAGCTTGGGTTTGGCTGTCTTGCCTAGCAGGCCAAAAGCAGCATCCAAGGAGTGGGGAACACTGCACTTTGGTGAGCACCCCCTTGTGCCCAGGACCACACAGGGCATGTTCACAGTTCACATTGTCATTTAGTTTTCACAGTAGAGAAAATCAAGGTCTGATCTAATTTAACCACATACTCTTGTGGTTACCCAGCCAGGAAGTGGTGTTGTGGGTGAGACCAGCCCTGCCAGCCCAGCCCAACTCCTGAGCTATGGCCTGGAGTCTGGTGCCTTCTGCATTCCTGCCTCTTCCAAAGGCCACTCAACCTCATGCAGGTCAAGTCATGGGTTTAGATGTCCCCTCTGCAAAACACTGGCAGAGCCCTCAAAGGCCAAGCCCAGTTCCAGAAACCCTAAGAACAGTGATACCACAGCACTGGGGTGTGAAGCCATCCCCCCCAGATGGGAACTGTCAACTCACCCTACGTATTTTTGAAGACCCAAGGGAGCTTTGTCTACTTTTGGACAGAGAGAGCCTCAGAGGTAACAATTTGGGTCTCTGGGACTCAGTCCAAAGACACTTTAGAAAGTTACTCTTGGGTGGGGAGGTCTCACTTCCCATCAAAATGGGAGCTCCCAGGGGCAGGCTATTTCTGCTCACCCTCAGATGGTCCCCCGGAGGGGATTAGCCTTCTGAGGGGAGCCCCAGGCCCTGGCCCAGGGCAGCTGTCACAGACCCACTTCCTGGGGTGGGTGCCCAGTGCACACCCCAGGCTCCATTTCCACTGTGCGCTTGCACAGGTATAGCATGCCCTGAGGTGGGACTTGTGACAAGAGGAGTCTGGAATGTAAAACTCCTTATCCTGGGACTTCAGAGTGACCCTCCTTCAGGTTCTGGACAGGGTTGAATAAGGGCATGTGCTAAAACTCCTGCACTCACCACCAGAACCTTCCCTTACCCAGCCTCCGTCACCCAGGCTGTCACAGGCATTCACCTAAAATAGAACCTCTCCAAGAAACAGCTAAAACGCCCCTCAGTGACTCATCGCCCAGATGGGCACAGCTATTTCTATCCAGCCTCTTCTAGATGGCAAGGAGCCTTGACCACGCCCTCTCCCAGCCCCACCCAGACTCAGGCCCAGGCAGAAAGGCCTCCCAGGGAGGACACTAGGAGGGGAGCACTCTGAGCCCAGCAAGACTTCCCTCTGCTTCCCCCACTGATCATCAGGAGCTTGATCGGAGGGGTTCAGCCTTAGCCTCTTCCTCCCTCCTCCAAGGTCCTCATCCCTGTGTTAGGGGGATGGATGCTGTCTACTGGACAGGGAGATAGATGGCCATGCACCCCAGCTCACTTGCCCACCTAGGCTGGGCATACATGGCCAGGCCTGTGGCAGACTCGTCAGCCCTGGGACGAGAGCAGTGAGAGCCTTCCTCGTCTAACTGTATTCGGTGTCTGTGGCTTCTTGGCAGCCTCCAATCCAGCTGCCCACCAGAATCACAATGAATGAATGGCCTTCTACTAGTGTGACGGGAAACCTGTCCTAGAGTCATGCTGTCCAGTACCTCCATGAGCCTGACCTGGCACATGGCCAGGAGATGAGCAGGCTATCCGCCACAGAACTCACGTCCCAAGAACCAGAGGTGAGCTAAGGGGACTGCCCAGGGCTGCACTGATGTGGACAGCTCTGTCAGACACTAGCTTTTGTCAGGCTGACCCTTCTTGCCAGCAAGGAAACCCATCCTGTCATCTCAGAGGCGGGACACCTGTGCATCCCAGCCCAGTGGGGCCCAAGCAGCAGTAGGAATGGGGAGGCTCAGTGTGGTGTGCAGGCCAAGAGCTGCTTTGGAAGTGGGGGAAGCAGAAGCTACAGGAAAGTGGCTTCCCTCAGGGAGCCGCTTCCTGCCCTGCCAGAAGCCTGCTGGGGATTCAGAAAAGCAGGGCCTTATGGGTTCTGGCTCCGAAGGGACTTTCATCCCAAGAAGAGCCTTTCTCAGCTGCTCCCTTACTTGAACTTACTTGCCCCGAGCTTCTGCTTTCTGTTCTTCCACAGGCCCTCTGCCTTCACGTGTCTTCCTGACCAGCTGAATCTATGGTCTGTCACGCAGTCACTCTGCTAAATGTCTGTGCTCTCTTGATCTATGTCTGCTTCAGAACTGGATCCAGCCAGATACCTTTTTTCCCCGGGCCTACACCCAAACAGATAAATGGGAACCAGGCGGACGGGCTCCGCTGTAAGTTAACTTGCGTCTAACTTCTCCTGGACCCCCATATCTGCCCGGTTAACTAATTCACTCCATCTCCCCAGGAGGCTTTTGTCCACAATGGCTTGTTCAATTTCTCGTGTCCCTCTCCCTGCCTGTCCCCCTCCCTTGCTTTCTGGCTCAAACCGCTGCCCTGCTTCCAATGTCGTCAAGAGGAGCCACACAATAGGCTTCTTCCTCCACACTGAGGATCTAGACCTGCCTCTTTGGGGGCTCCGCTCTTTCAACCACACTCCACCCCCCACATTCCTGTGCAGCCCTTGCCTCTCAGAACTCCAGTGCCATTGTCTCTTGCTTTTCGGAGCCCTCCTCTGTCTGCGCACCTTTCCTGTGCACACCACTGTCTTGTGCTTTCTCCTTTCCTGCTCGGTCAGGCCTCTCAAGACTTGGCCACATAGACGGCCCTCAAAAAATGCTGTGCTGAGTAAAAGAGCGAAAAAGAGCACATTCTGTGCAATTCCATTTATACGGGGCTCTAGAATAGGCAAAACTTGTTTATGGTGGATAAAAATCAGAACAACTGTTGTGTCTGGAGGAAGGGTGGGGATGGACAGGAATGGGGCCTGAAGGGACTTTCTAGGGTGATGAAGACGTCTACCTTGATAGAGGGGTTTGGCTGACACAGCTCCATGCTTTTGTCAAAGCTCACTGAATGTTACACTTGGGCTCTAAACATTACAATACATGTACATTTTACCTAACCCCACCCCCCCATACTAAACTCAAGTTAATGATATGCTTACTGAAGTGTTTAGTGGGAAGTATGCTGATGTCAATATGCCTGTGAATTTCAAAGTTCTCTGGCCCTGACTTGTCTGCTGCATGCCAGGGTCCTAGATTTGTCAGCCTACTGAACCCCACTTAGATGCTCACAGGCACCTCCAACCTGACGTGGCCCAAATGGAAAAATTCTCCATCTCTATCCCCTAACCCCCATGTGCAACACATTTCCAAAATCTGTCTATCTAGCTTCTGAAATCCACCAGGAGTCTTTCAAGGTTCTTCACTCCCACCACCCCAGCCCCAGCCTGCTCTGGGGATCCAGCCCCACCGCATGGGCTCTTCTCCACCGGTGTTGTTGTTGAGAGTTTTGTGATAAAATAAATATAACATAAAATTGGCCATTTAACCATTTTAAGTATACAATTCAATGGCATTAATTACATTTATAATGTACAACCATCACCGTTATCTATTTCTAAAGAGGTGTTTTTAAATGCACATCTGACCTTCCCACTGCCACTTTTCAAAATCTTTGGAAGCCCATCTAGAGACCCCAGCAGGATCTGCCTGCCCTTTGGGCCTGCTCACGGCACTCCAGCCACCCAGCCCTGGCTTGTTCCCATGCACTTCCCCTCAGGTCTCTCTGGGCCCCACCTGTCCCTAGGCCAACTCCAGTCTAATGTCTCTTCCTTGTAGAAGCCCCCAAGAGTCTTGGTGCAGCAGCATATCAAACACCCCAGCCTCCCTCCTGGTCCTCCGCACACCTGACCCCCAGGTGTGACTGTGTGTTTGCTTGGGTGGTTACTGGCGGAAGGGCCGCCTCTCCCTCTGGCTTGCGGGCTCCACAGGGCTGAGCAACATACTTCAGCTCTGCCTGATTCTCCAGTGTCAAGGACAGTTCCTGGCTTAACATAAGGGCTCAAAAGTATTTGCAGGGGAAGGAAAGGATGGGAAGAAGGGAAAGGGCCACCATCTGACAGTGGGTACAGGCAGACCTGCCCAAGGTGACCAGCCAGCATCTGGTTACTTCACTGAGCTCTCCTGCCTCTTCCTGCCTCTGGCTTTCTCTGTCACCTCCCTTTCCTGTCTCTCCCCCCTGTTCCTTCTCCCTGCCACTTTATTTATTTCTCTTTTTTTTATCAATTTTTACTCAATTCTCTTCTCATTCTGTTTCTTTTGCCCACACATATAGGAGCAGGTGTTTTGAGAATAAAATCTCAGGTTTCTGCTCTGAATTAATTTCACATTCATTCTTAGATAACTGTACAGCCCCCTTTGTAGCTAAAAGTTGGAGTGCCATGCCTGACAGCTCCAGCTATGAAACAGCTCCCACTCCCACACAGCTGTCTCTTCTGCATGTACCCAGTGGCTCTGGCCTCTGCCCCGCAGTGGTCCCAGCAAGGAGGCCAAGAGTCCTGCCTCCTGGGAGCACGGACTGGCAGCAGGGCTGGCTGTCCAGGACTGACTGAAGCTTGGCAGGTATTTCCCTATTGACTTGAAGACTGTTTGGCTTCTGGAAGGCAAGCTGCTCAAGGACTGGATGTACTGTGGGAGAAAGGTTTCCCAAAGGGCCTGCCCCCTGGAGACCAACTTCCATTTGGCTTAGCGGTGGAGAAGGGAAGCCTGGGCATGTGTGCAGACACCACCTCCTCCTAGGCCCAGGGAGGAGGGAGACAACTTTGCCTTTCCTCAGCCCACTGCTGATCTATGTCCTCCTAACACCTGCTCCTCATTCCCTACCGGCCCAGGAGGCAGCGTGGCCATGGAGGAGCAGAGGGAAGGGGGCAAGGCTGGTGGCTGCAGCGGAGGGATCCGGTGCGGCACTCACAGCACCTCCCCCGGGCCATCTGGTGCTCCGGCCCTTGCCGGAAAGGAGTGGGATGCAGGCAGTAGAGGAAAGGCTTATGGCCATTGCTTCATCTCCCTCCCTTCTCCACACCGCCCACCATGGGTAAGTGCCTAAGCCCTTACTTAGCCCATGGGTAAGTGCTGATGGAGCAGGTTAGGGGGGAGGCCAGTGCACAGTGGATTAAACATCCTTGGGTTGGTCTCGGCAAAGTCTAGACCTTAGGATAGGCAAAGAAAGACCATGATCATTCTTCTGTAGTTTTTCAGAGGGGCTTCTGAGCAATTCCGACTAGGGCAAGGGAGATGGGAGGCAGATGAGCTCAGATGAGCTGTCTGAACCTGGAAGGCTAGAGATGGGGTAGCAGCTCTATGGCTCCCCACTGGGGCAGAGGGTGGACCTCCCAGGGGCAGGCTGCGGCTGCACTGTAGCTGGTGCTCTGGGACGCTTCTGCCAATCAGATCTGGAAGCACAGGCATGCAGCCAGCCCTGCGTCTGCACCAGCACGTGCTCTTGTGACGCTCTTCCCCGGGTGAGGCCAGACGCACATCTGGAGGAAGTCCAGGCCAGGACGTGCTGCTGGGCTGCCCCTGGCCATCACTCGTATTCTCTAGCAGCTCACTCCCACCCCCACTGCCCACCCAAACCTCACCTCCCAGATTCCACCCAGCAAGCTCATAACCATGCCTTGTCTCCCATCCCCCCTATCAGAATAGAGCCTGATTTGTGCAACAAGGGCCTCTCTCCTGCAGGAGAAAGGGGTGGCAGGCCTGAACATTAAGTCATTGAAGAGTAGAGAGGTGGGCTAATAGGCCTGAGCTGGCATGAGGCATCAGCAAAGCCACTGAGGCTGGTCCCTGGCCCTCTGCCTCTCCTTTAGAGAAATCAGACATTTGGGAAGTTAAGGTACTTTTCTCAGGACCCACATCCAGGGAGAGAAGAGAACAATCTTCCTGTCTTTTCCCTATCACTGGTACTGAATGGGTTTACATCCTAATGCCTCTGGCCTCCTGATCAGTGCTCCTCCTCACAGGGACGGTCTCTTGTGGGTGGTGAGAGATGTTCAGACCCCACAAGGAAACCCCCAGTCTTTTGCCACAATTTCAAACAGGGTAAATTATTCACCTGCCCTGAGCTCCAGGACCACAAAACTCCAGAAAGAAATGGCCTCACCACAAAGAGTGGCTGAGATGGCCTTGTTTGTTCTGAACTCTCCTCAAGAAGAGGAGGAAGAGTGGACTGTGGACAGGGAAAATGGTGCTGAGAGTCCCTGAGGGAAAACTGGAGACCTAGCCACTGATTCTGGATCCCCAGGTCTATTGCTCCAAAATGACCCTGAATAAGCCAAGACTTCCCAAGACTTCGTCTCCTTGTCTATAAACAGAGAGTGCCCTGAGCTCCTTCCCTGACTTCCATGCAGCCTCAATGTTGACATGCCCTGATGAGCTTCGGTGAGCTTCAAGGCAGAATGTGGGACCCAGGCCCCCTCAGCCCCGCCACCGCAGCATCACTGCACTAAGCAGTTTCAGACACACAGCCCCACCCTGCAGACAAGGTCCCCAGTATGCCCCCCAGTGGCCAGTGTCTGCAGTGCATCTGGTGCTGGAACCAGCACCACCTCTTCTTGCACCGTAGCAGGGCCCCTGCTGAGAAGAGTCCTGGACCTGGGTGTCCTGGGAAAGGTCGCTTTGCCTGAACACCCTGCCACCTAGACACACCCTACTTCAGAACCAGCCCCTGGCCCTGCCCAGCATCTCAGGCCAGGCAGGAGCCCAGCCCACAGACACCAGGGTAATCCCAGAAACGGCCTTCTTGGCTGGCAAAACATCAAGTTAGGAGGTGTGTCAGGACAGGTATGGTGTGACCAGGGCGGATCAGCAGGTGCGTGAACAAAACCTGCAAACTGGGTTTCTATTTCTGTGCAAAAGGACCAGGAAGGTGAATCTGCTTTTAGCAGAGTGACAATGGACAACAGCTCTGACTCGAGAATTACGTTCTGCCAGCCTCTCAGGAAAATGTGCTGAGGGCTCTTTCTCCTTGACTGGAACACCACTGAAAGCCAGCTCTGGAGAAGAAAAGGTTCTGCTTGGAGACCCTGTCAGAAAAGGGCATCCACCAGGTTCCGAGAACCTGGAGAATGGACTAGGTCAGCATTTCCCAAACTGATGCCATGGAACAGCGGCCCCTAATGTTCTGAGAAAGCAAGTCTGGGAAAGGCTGCTGGCTACAGCTCTGTCTTGGAGCTCCATGGTGCCATTCAGGGTGCTGAAGGCCTGAGAAGCCTCCCAGCAAAGAACCAATGCATTTGTCTGGCTCAGATTTGCTTGAAGCACCTGGCTGAGAGGACTGCTCTTCACCAAACACTGTGAATCTGCAGTTAAGTCTGAGGCCCCTTCCTTCCTGGCCCTGAGCCTTGGCTTCTTCCCGGCACAACGAGGCAGATGGACTGAGTGTGGCCAAGGTCCTCCCACTCTGCTGTTTTTCCTGGCACATTAAAGGCTGGCTCCCTTCCCACGTCACCCAAGGTCCTGGGCTTGGGGGAGCCTGTTGTGTGGCAAGGGCTGGGTGCCCACCAGGAAACCAGTGCCCCATATGTGGCTCTCCCTTGACCTCTGCCCTTCAGGTCCTATAGCTCAAGTGAGCATCTCAGGGAGGCTAAAACCCAGAGGGGCAACACCACACAGGGGCCACCGCAGCGTCTCACCCCTGCCTGTCAAACCTTACTCCTGGGGGGCCAGGGCTTCTGGCTTCTGGTTTGTGCTGGCACAAACACACAGGTGAGTTTCTTTGGTGTGGATCACACTGTTCTAAGTACTGAAGAGCAAACACTTACCTAACTGATCAGCTCAGGGATGGGCCTGTTTCTAATCACAGATGTAATAATCACGAGTGTGCACGCCTCCTCAAGGAAGCCCCCACACTCCAGGAGCAACTCCAAACGTACTGAGTCATCTCCCCACAACGGCAGCTCCTTCCTTGGAATCTCACACTTACCTCTCGCAAACCACACATCCCACACCCACAGCACCTCATGTCACAAATAGACCCCGACCTGTGAACAATTATTCTCACTCATCTCCCCCACCCACGAGGTCCAAATGGCTCCTGCTGCTGATAATCCCAGAGGCGGCCATGCCTGTGCCTATAGCCCGGCCATGCTCCATCCTGCCCCAGGGCAGAGCCCTGGAGGAGGAACTAGAGACTTCTATGGGTTACCCCAGAGGAGAGGGAGGAAGCTGGCAAGCCCACTCAGTTCATTTCAGAGGCATGGCCCCAGTTCCACTAGTACACTGGGGCACCCAGCCTCCAGGTCCCCAAAAAGAGCCTTCAGGGTTTTGGCTGAGCATCCCACAGCAACTCAAAGCATCCTGAACAAAGCCAGGATAGGGCTGTGGACCCGGGGCACAAAGGAGGCCAATCTCGTGGAAATGGCCCTTCAGTAACTGCTCAGTGAGTGTAGGACACCATCACCCATTGTGAATGCTTGGCTCCCAGCCTGGGTCTCTACCCTGAGGTGGTTTCTATGGGGATGGCTAGCTTTTCTGCCATCTCAGGCCCAGCTAACTGGAATGAAAGTCCAGAGGAGAAGCTTCCCAGAGCCCAACTGGAAGGCTGTTTCCTGCCTCTCCTAAAACCTTGCTTCCCTCACCAGCATCCCCCTCCAGTGCCCACTGTCAGGGAAAGAGGCTGGCCTAGAGCCAGGGAAATCTGCCTCCCCTCCAGCCTGTGGCTATTTATAGTCCTCTCCAAATGAGTATCCATTGAGAAAAGTTGCCCAGAAGCCTGTCTTTGGCCCTCTCTAAGGCCATTTTTCTGGGTCAAACTCACACCAGCTACAAAAGCATCTTCTACTCTGGGACTCTGCCCAAGCTTTCAGGAGGTGCAGGAATCCCTCAGGAGATCTGCGGCCAGGCCTGTTCTCTGCTACCACATCTTGAGCCAGGAAGACACAAATGCTGGTGGCTCAGGGAAACAACCAGGAAAAGAGAGTTGGTTAAAGAGGGGAAGGGAACCGAGGGAGGCATGGGAAGGTAGGTGGGGGAAGCCGGCGCAGAAAGTGGTTACCTGGGTGAGGTGAGGGTTGGGGTTGAACCCACACTGGTTGCAGACCTTGTTGTGACACTGGGTGCAGGTGTTGAAGTTTGGCTGGCTGGGGGTCGACGTGAGGTCCGAGGTCTTACATATGGGACACAGCGTGCTGCTGGGAAGGGGGGCGATCTGGGGGACGGAGTAGGGTGATGTGGGGGTGCTGCCTCTGTCCGGTGACACAGAGGGCGACCGCCCTGATCTCTGCGTCCTGCTGTCTACCTGCAGTGTCCTGCGCGGGCCATCAGCCTCCTGGCCTGCTGGGCCCTGTGCCCTCGTCTCCCGGGGGCTCTCGCGGCCGGGAGCAGTAGCAGAAGCCTGCTTCGGGGTTGGGGAAGCTGCTCTCTGGCTACCCGGGGGCTCCTTGGGGTCCAGTCTCCTGGAAACGCTGAAATGACATTGAAAATCACTATGTTAGAGACACTTCTCAGAGAAGCAGCCTGCAGGAGGCTCTATCAAGCTCGGTGACCCTGCCGAGCCCCATTCCGCTCTCCTCTTCCTGCCCAGTGGCATCATCACAGCTACCATTTGCTGAGTGCTGATTGTGTCCCGTGCTGAGCGCTGACAAGCGTCTCCCATTTGAACCCTGAGCACCAGGTCATGTGGTAGAATCTTGAGTTCCCCTCTTACATCCTGATGAAGTACAGATTCAGATTCAGCAAGTCTAGTGTGAGGTTTGCATTTTTAAGAATCTCTAAGGTGATACCTATACTGTGGTCTGCAGACCACACTTTAAGAACCAAGGCTCTAAACCTATATGTTAGAAACACCTGGAGTTATTTTTAAATTTCTGAATCTCAGATTATACCCCAGACAAATTACATCAGAATCTGTGGGGGCAGGGGCACCTGAGGTGCTGGGTTGAGCATCCAATTTCGGCTCAGGTCATGATCTCGCAGTTTGTGGGTTCGAGCCCTGCATCAGCTCTGTGCTGACAGCTCAGAGCCTGGAGCCTGCTTTGGATTCTGTGTCTCCCTCTCGTTCTGCCTCTCCCCAGCTCACACTTTGTCTTTCTCTGTCTCTCAAAAATAAAAGATAAATAAAAAAGAATCTGTGGGGGCAGGACCCTGGTATTAGTATTTTTCCCTCCCCAGGTGATCCCAACATACAGCACAAGTTCAGAGCTATTGCCCTGGCAGGTCTGTTCTGGTTTGTTCCCTTCAAAGGCTGACCCCAGACAGTTGGAGATGGGTGGGGGAGGCATCCCAATGCCTACCTAGTTAATGCCATCTCCAGCAGTGACAAAGGAACCTACTTTCTGGCAGCTCACCAGCAGGCCTGATGCTAGACCAAGTCCATAGAGATGGGTGAAGTGTTACTCTTCCACTAGTACCAGGCTGGGTGGGGTTGCGGTCCTAGGATCCAGCCCTTGAGGAACCACTGAGGAGAAATCCAATGTACCTGACCCCCATCTCCATTCTGACCTGGCGCAGCTGCAGGGAAGCCCGCAGAGTTGAGTAGTTCAGTAAGGTAGAAAGTTAAGCTAAACTCAATTTCCTTATTTTCCTTTTCCCCATTTTCCTTTTCCAATTTGAAAGAAGATGAGCACAAAAAGCCAAAGGCAATGTTTTATATGGCTTCCCTAAAATTCTATCCTTGTTCCAGTGTGTATTCATCTGGGTGGATACTGGCACCCAGGAGACAGGACAGACTGGCTGAGCGCCACTGTGGAGGCTGGACCACAACTGCCTGCAGGGAGGCCACCCTGGCGCCATCTGCCCTAGTGCCCTGTGTCCTCCTAGGATCTGACTGACTGACAGGAGGGGATTCTGAGTTTGCTGCCCCTAGATGAAAGCCATCTGCTTGCAAAAAAGATTCAGGGGCCAACTGGTAGGATGTCTTAAAACAAGCCATTTCAGACGGGGGGGGTGGGGCGAGGAGCCCACCTGGGGAGGCCTCCTCCAAGACTGCCTGCAATTCTTCCTCCCTTCTGAGGAATAGTGGGGGGAGAGCCACACCTTCGGTCTAATAAAGACTCTTCCAGAAAAAAGAAACACTATTACATGTCTATCAAACATTTCTTTCATCAACCAACAACAGCATATACCCACCCATCCATCCCATCTCACGGACCTGCCACTTTCATCTTCAATAGGATCTCCAGAACCTGAGAGTCTAGCCCCCCTGGGCCATCTTGCCACCAGCTGTGAGGCCCAGTATGTAGTGGCCACAGCAACTCTGGGCCACACTTGGAACCTAGGCTCCACGGCCTTCCAGCAGACTAATTTCTAGGCATGGTAAAGAAAGATTCCCACTTGGTTAATTTATAATTTCATTTTTTATTTGAATGATTTGGGGCTGGAATTTAAAAGCAGCACCTGACTGTATGTTAACTATACTGGAATTAAAATTAAAAGGGAAAAAAAAAAAAAAAAAAAAAAAGGAGCCCCTGAAAGCTAATCAGAAGCTACTGAGAGCCCTTTATACCATGTGGAGGGAGGGGCTGCAGTCCCTTTCCCAGGCTGTGTAAGGTCTGAAGTTTTTTTCTGAGGAATGTAGCCATCTCTACTGTCTGTGAGTTGCCTGGTCTGTGACAGGCAATCTTCTGTGTACACAGTTGCATTTTAATTCAATGTTGTATCACCATGTAGTCTTTCTGGGGACAAAATTTGTGTGACAGAGATCCAGATTCAAGTTAACTTTCAGCTCAGCCAGAGTGACAATGACTAAGCAAACAATGCCTTCTGTGGCCCAGCAAAGTCTGTCCTGCAAGGGCTCCCTGCACCTGGGCCTGATGCGTGTGCATGCACCAACACGGTGGCTGTAGGAGACACCTGGCAATCGAGCTGCTTGTCCGCGATCCCTTCTCTTTTCCATCCTCCTGGATGATTCCTCACCCCTTCTCCATGATCTTCAAGCCTCCAGTATGTCTCTCCCTCTCTTAACTATCACTGACAACCTGCATGCCATCTCACCAAGAAAGTGGGAGCTACTAGAGGAGAATTTGCACATCCACAGCCGCTCGACGTCTGTCCCCCAATATTTGCCAGTCTCCTGTTCCCAAAGCCCACTTCTTACCTTCACAAACCACCTCCTCTCCTTCATCAACCATTTCCCCTCTCTATTGGATGATTTCAATAACCATGCAAACATGCTTCGCCCATCCGCAAAATTAATTAATTAATTAATTAATTAAATAACTTTGACCCACTTTCCCCTTTAGCTACTGCCCCATTTCTCTGCTCCTCCCCTCCCTTCCTCTCAACCCAGTCCAACCTGGCCTTTGCACACCCTTCTACAGAAACCACTATGGTCATAGTCACCAACGGCCTCCACATTATCAATCCAACAATCCCTTCTCAATCTCTCATCTCACTTCAGCAGCACCACAGGATACTGCTGAGTGCTCCCTCCTTCCTGAGATAAGTTTTCCACTTGCCTTCTGGAACACCTCCTTCTCCCAGGTTTCCTCCTCCCTCCTGGCCACACCTGTTTAAACTCTCTCCCATTCCCAGAACCCCGCTCCTTACACTGGAGGAACCTGGTCTTCTCTGAGTACACACGATCCTGGGTCTCAAAGCCCACCCAGACTCAAGGCTTGAAATCCCACTTCCCAGTGACAACTACCAAATATGTGTCTCTGGCCCAGTCCTCTTCCCTGAACCTGTCACTGGTCTAACTGCAGACTCTGCATCTTGACTGAGATGTCATATGCATAGGCATCCCAAACCTGAAGTGTCCAAGCTGAGCTCTTATCTTCCCCTATATGTGCGTTTCCCAGCCTCCCATTGGCGCCATCTCTGACCCCTTCTTCTCCCATCCACGTCAATCATCAGTAAATCTTGTTGGCTTCAGAGTCTGGCCACTCCCACTGCCTCCTCTCTCCCCACCGTCCCCTCTTTTTTTCAGTTCTGCACAAGCCAGGCTGCTTTCACTCACCCCTCTGTGGTCTTCTCTGCATGGCAGCCAGGATACTCCTCTACATACATAAATTAGCCACTTCCCTCCTCTGTCTAAACCCTCCAACACTTCTTTTCCCTCCCAGAAGAAAATCCAAAGGCTTTACAATGGCCCCTGCAAGCCCACGAGATACAGCCCCTTTCCCCCTGGCCCCATCCCCTACTATTCTCTCCCTCCCTCCTTCTACTTCCCTTAGGCCAGGCCACTCTCCTCTGGGCATCCACATCTGCAGGCATTTGCACTCCCTCAAGTCTTTGCGCTGGTGGCATCCTTTCAGGGACACTCTCCCTGATCTATTTAAAATGAAGCTTCTGGGACACCTGGCTAGTTGGAAGAACATGTGACTTTTGCTCTCTGGGCATGAGTTCGAGCCCCACGTTGGGTGTACAGATTGCTAACAAATAAATAAATAAACTTAAAAAAAATAAAATGTAGCTTCTGTCCCTCCTGCCTCTTTGTTCTCCATGGCATTGAGTACCTTCCAACTCATCATATGTATTGCTTTTGTGTATCCTCTGTGATCCCCGCATTAGACCGTCAGCTCTGTGGGCAGGGCCTCTGTGTGCTACCTCCATAGCTGCATCCCAGAGCCCAGCACAGTGCCTAGCACACACTGGACACACGACTGGTGTTTCCAGAATAGATTGGCTGTAGGCACATCATGACTCAGAAAAGCAAATGTGGCCCAAAAGTGTGTTAGAGCTGAGGAAACAAGGCATGGCACGTGACTAGCATGGCACTCGGCCCTTCCCTGGATCTGAGCTCATGCTGGAGAGAGCTGCAGATATGATAGTGGAGTCCTCTTTGGTTATTGGTTGCACCCCCAGTCCCACCATACAGAATACTCTGCTCACCATGGTGGTGGTGATGCCAACTGAGCCTTACTGTGAGCCCCACTGTGTGCCAGGCACCTATCACATATTAACTCCTTTATGCCTCATAGCAAATCCACAGGACAGGACCCATTTTGCCCATTTTACAGACAAGGAAACTGCTACACGTAGGAGTTATATAACTTGCAAAGCCATCATGACTTGTATCAAGGCCTGCAGTCCCTGCCCTTAACCACTGTCGCACATTGTCACTCTCGGGAGCGCAGTGAGGCTGTGGACAGGTAGGCAGCACTGCACTTTGGGCTCTTTGGATTATTTTTTTCTCTTCTGAAGAGCTGGTTAAGTGGAAGCTCCCTAGGAGAAGGTCTCTGACGTTTTGCTCCCCACTGCAGCCCAGTCCTCCCACCACTCTTGGTACTGAGCAAGCCCTCAATAAACATATGCAAAGTAAATGGAAAGATGTGTAAGTGGTTCAGCGAGCTCACAGGGTGGGACTGACCTCAGGCAGCAACACGATTCAGTTGGGACCACTTCACATGGAGTTTGCCCAGCAACGCTGAGAGACTCACAGAGAAAACTAACATTCATCCATTCATTCATTCAGGCATGTAGTCATTCACAAACACCTGCTGACCCCGGAATAGTTCCAGGCCCCGTGATAGGTATTGACGGTATGAACAAACTATGTCTCTGACAATGGAAGGTGGGTCTACAGGTGTTCATTGTATTGTATTGTATCCTTTACATCTTATACATATTTTATAAGTACTCTTACATTCTTTAGAAATACCTATTCAATATTTAATTGAAATACATTTTTAAAAAAGTGAATCAGACAGGGATCCAGTCCTCTGGGAGCCTACAGTCTAGAGGGGAGACGGATGTGCAAACAAATCACCGCACGACATGCCTCCACATGGTCCAGGGAAGGGACAGAAGTCTGATGAGGCTTCTCCTTGAGGTGAAAGGGCAAGGTAGGCAGAGGTGAGAGCACATGAAAAGGCTCAGAGACATGAGAGAGCATGCTCAGGCTGGGTGGCTGTGGGGGGCAGGCACAGCAGTGCTATCCCCTGCACCTAGAACAGCTCCCAGCAATCCTGTGGTCTGAACTTCCTGAACTATGGGCAAGCTTAGAGCTAAAAAGGGAAAGGCCAGGGGAATAATAGGGCCTCTAAGGTTTTCAAACAAGAGAGTGCTCTGGCTGTGTGTCAAGGAGACAGTAGAGGCAGGGAAACAGTGAAAATTCGGCAATAGCCCAAGAGACAGTCCATGGGGTGAGAAGGAGGGAAGTTTCAGCAGAGGTATTCTGGCTTGAGGTCTGAAGAGGAATGGTCCTTTTGATTGAGACTGGGGGTCCAGGGACAGAAGCCAGTCGGTGAGCAGAGAATGGGGAATAAAATGGCAAAATCATGAAGTTGGATCTGGTTTTGTTGAGGTGGGGAGGTAGGTACAAGAGGTATCAGGAGATGGGTCGGGGCTTGGATTCAATTCAGAAAAGTCTAGATATTTCTATTGGGGAGAGTTAAGGGTTCGATTCACAGGCAAGCCTCAGAGATCACACGGGAGCAGTGGTCTAGGAAAGATTTGTGGGGAGCACCAACATTTATGGGAGCAGAAGAGATGCCAGAAACGGAGAAGTCAGAGAAAGAACAAAAAGACGCAACCTCCTCCCAGGGTTTGAGAAGCTCCCAGAGGAGGAGCATTCAACAACCTGCTGTGAAGAACCTCTGTGCCTGAAGGCTGCAACACTGGAGAAGCCACAGAAGAAAAGTCTATGCCAATGAGGGCCGCACCCTGTGACTGCCCAGGCCCTCTCCCACCCAGACCGACCTGAGAAGGGCTGGCTCCCCATCCCGCTCAACACAGGACCCACCCGTCTCTTGCAGGAGATGCAGGAGCTCCATCTGTGACACATCCCTGGATGCAAGTCTCATAGAGACCAGGATGGCTGGGGTAGCCCTGGGCCTCTTCAGGTGGCCCTCCTTAATAAAGGTCTCCACTGGGTAGAGAAGGGAGAGAGGAAGGAAAGGGGGAGGGAAACGTCCACAGGTAGGACACAGCTCAGCCCCACAGAAGACCTGGTTTCATGGATCTGGACCATCAGCAGTGAGGCTCCATGAGGCCAATGGTCCTCCCAAAAGCCCCAGGGACTGCTCTTGCTTGGTGAGGGTTGGGATAAGCACAGGTGAGCAAGGAGGGAAGAAGGACACTGCCATAAAGCAGAGGAGACACAGGAGGACAAGTAGGTGAGAAGGAGGGAGAGAGCAGAGATATGAAGGAGTGGCTGGAAGCCAAGCAGGGAAGACTAAAAATGGCTTATCCAGGGACACATATTTTTAAAAGATAGCCAAGAAAGGTAGAGGGGGTAAAAATAGCTGGATTTCTACCAGCTTTCCTCCCTTTCAGCACTAAAGGCTATTGACTGATCAGAAACAAGTCTTGAAGCTGTTTAGCAGGGCTGGAAGGACCACCCCCCTGGCCACATGGGTGCTGTTGGGGAGGGGCACAGAGCCAATTCAGTTGGCATCCCCCTCGGCACTCCTCAGTACCCCAGTAGCCTCCTGTCCCATACCATGACCACCACTGGGAGAAATGATCCAGACTGTGCTGGTCAGACCTGGGCTCGCCGCTGTCAGATATCCCAGGAAAGGCATGAAGCCAACAAGCTCCACTGACCAAAGATGCCCCAGCCACCAGGTACATCCGTAAGGTCAGGGCCAACAGGGAGAGATGTGGCTGCCCAGGTCCACAGTGGGGAGGAGCCTAGAGCCACTGCGGCAGCTGTGCTCAGAGAGGACCTGCTCAGGCTGAAGCAGACTAACAGAAGGAGAAGCAGGGAGGCAGGGAGACAGTGCAGGCTCCAGAGGGAAAACCAGGCTGGGTTCCACATGGCAGCATTCTAGAGCATGCCCCCCACCGCCTCCAGTTGAATATTTAAAAAAGAAATACTTCACACCAATAAATGACTGTCTTTGTTCACCAGGAGGGGATTGAACTTAGGGAAACTGTTTTTCTTAAGTCAGAGCAGCCGGAAGAGGTCCCACAGCTTCAAACAAGGTTTTGATAAATTCATGGCTGACCTTTCTGTAATAGGCAATTATGACTGGGCAGATGCTGTGGGAGGATCCTCTCCTTTCAGGCCCATGCCAGGAAGGGCCACTGGGCCACCCACTGGTACCTGTGGATTCAGGCAGAGAAGCAAGGGTTGCAGAACCTTGGTTTGGGTTTTTCTGTGTATTTTTTTTTTAAGTAATCTCCACACCCAACGTGGGGCTTGAACTCACAACCCCGACCCAGATCAAGAGTTGTAAGCACTGCTGACTGAGCCAGCTAGGCGCCTCAGGGTTGCAGAATCTTGGGAAGCACGATCAGGTCGTGGGTTCTGGAGCAATTCTCTCACGAATGGATGGGAGAACACAGAAAGTTTGACTTTAGAAAAAACATTCCAGTTTCCACACACAAAAAAAAACTTCTTGACCTACCCAGATGCATGCCTTTCTGATCATGCATCCCTATCAATAAAGTATGTTTGCATACCCCCAACATATGAATACTTATCCACCGATTACGTACACATATATTACTGATAAAACACACCTCCCCAAATGGAAAAGTTTGAAAGGATGAGATAGGATATAAATGTTTTCACAGCTTTAGTTGGCTGCCTCATCTCCCTCCCCTTCTTGGCACGTGTGCCCCAGTTTGGAGGCTCTGCTGAGGAAATTCTTTTATTTTTATTATTTTTTTTTAATTTTAGAGAGAGAGAGAGAGAGAGCACAAGTGGGGGAGAGGGGCGGAGGGAGAGAGATAGAATACCAAGCTGGCTCCATGCTCAGCACAGAACCCGATACGGGGCTCGATCCCACGACCCTGGGATCACGACCTGAGACGAAATCAAGACTTGGACACTGAACCGACTGAGCCACCCAGGCGCCCCCCCCTGCTAAGGAAATTCTTAATCTCCCAATCTTAAAAGGAGTCTGTTGGTGGCCCAGACCAGATTCTCTCCTGCCCCCAGACCTGCCCCATTGAAGGTGGACTTAGGTCAGTGTCAGGAAGGCCCCTTCCTGACCACCTATCAACCAAAAAGAATTTGCTCTGCTGAGACCAACAGCACAGAGGTGAGGGTCTCCATAACACTCAGCTACAGCACTCAGAGCCTTTCATGGGACAGGAAACCTAGACCACAGGCTCAGAGCCTCTGAGTTGCTCTCTTGAAGCCAGGGGATGCCCTGCTGGCTGGGGAGGGAAGGTACCACCCACAGGGTTCCTGGGTGGTGGTGGTAGGGTGTCATGCTACACGCAGAGCTCCCCAAGAGGCCGACATCCTCCCCTCCTAACTTCCAGCCCCTTGAAGCTCCTGCCCCACTATGAAGGTAAGGTTCCAAGACCCAAGAGACCCCAGAGAATTAGCTCCTCTCCTACAAGTGAGGACAAAGCACCTTGCCATCCTGGTGACAGCCCCCGCAGCAAGTATATACTTGTGCACTTGGGCATACACGTACTCACACCCCTGAGCAGACAAACCCATGTGAAGATCCCCACCACCTCCACTCATCATTTCCACTTAGGAACATCTAGCAGTTGGAACTCTTCCTGGGACCAAACAACAAGCTTCAGCTGGTGCCAGGCCAGTCCATCTGGGCCAGCAGAGAACATGTTTAAGGCAGTGAGCTGTGACTGCTTTGCTGCTGCTGAGGGAGAGTTTGGGATGATTCGCCAGGTGGGTCAGGATGGCAGAGAGGGTGACGAGAGGGACCAGTAGGAGTGCAAGCTGCTGCCATCCAGCATGGGCCAGGGGAGCTGCCAGCATGAGAGGAGAGACCACCAGCACTGGCAGCAAGGTGGGGGCTGGTCCACAACTGTGAGGAAAGCAGGCCCTGGGGACCCCATTCCCCAGCCCTGGGGCCCACATGTTCTGAGCATCTCTCAGAACAATCCCATTTGGTCTTGGTTCCCTTTAGATCCAGCCCATCTCCAGAATCCAGAACAAGGATGGGAAATAAGGGTAACTTTCCTCTAACCCTGTTATGTGATAGTGACTGCATAGAGCACTGGGCTTGGGAAAGATCTGTGGGAAAGACTGTTGCCATCACTTAGTAAGGTCTGTCATGAACCTGGGAGTAGGGCCGTAGAACTGTCATCCGTGATGTAAAACAAAACCAGACCCTTAGAGCTGCCTAAAGTGACACCCAACATCCTGGAGTGTCTCACTGAGAGCTGGGCCGGGCCCAGCTCAGGACAAATACATCCCTGCAAGAAAGAGACCAGAGAATACATGTGGTGTTTACCTATGACCTTCCCTGCAGCCCCATTTTCACCTCCATCCCATGGCTTTCCCAGAGCCACGGCAGCTGTATGTAGGCATCAGTCGGCTAGGGCAGCGAATGCCAGAAGCTTGGTGTAACTGGGAATGTCTCTTGTACCATGGTGCTTGTGGCAGGGGGCATTGTGTGGCTGATGGCTTGCCTGAGCCACATGGTGGCAGACACCATCCTCCTGCTCTAAGGACTCTATTGAGGGGTTACTAGTCCTTTCATCATACCTTCATCATTCTTAAGGAGTTTCTCTCTAGAAATTTTTGTTCATTCATTCATTTAAAAAGGGCTCATAACTGTTTCCGATTCTGTGTCTCCCTCTCTCTCTGCCCCTCCCCCGTTCATGCTCTGTCTCTCTCTGTCCCAAAAATAAATAAACGTTGAAAAAAAAATTTAAAAAAAAAGGGCTCATAGGAACCACATTCTCTAGCTCTTCAATATCTAAAAGTATCTTTGTAGTCATTAAACTTGAACAACAGTTTGTCTGGATATAAAATTCTAGGTTTAGGGGCACCTGGATGGCTTAGTCAGTTAAGCGTCTGGCTCTTGATTTTAGCTCAGGTCATGATCTCACAGTCTTGAGATCAAGCCCCGTGTCGGGCTCCACGTTCAGTGTGGAGATTCTCTCTCTCTCTCTCTGCCCCTCTCCCCCACTTGTGCTCCCTCTAAAATAAAAAAGATTTAAAAAATTTAAAAATTCTAGGTTTATGCTTTCTTTCCCTGAAGACTTTGCAGGTCCAGCCCCTCTGCTTTCTAGTATCAACTCTTATTGTGGTGAGTTCTGGGCCAGCCTGATCAGCTAGCTCCCCTTATAGGTATATTAACACTTTCCTCTGCAGTGCAATAGTTTTTCGTTAGTTCAATAAGGAGAATGAACAGGAGATTCTTTTAATTCATCATATTTGACTAGAAGACATTTTACAACCGAAAACTACCATTTTTCTCTGGCTTTCCACTGTGCAAGTTCTAACTTTTCTAAAGCATGGGCCCCTTTATAAATCGAATTTAAAACCTTAGATTTAGGGCGTGCCTGGCTGGCTCAGTCAGTAAAGCATGCATGCAACTCTAAATCTTAGGGTTGTGAGTTCAAATCCCACATTGAGTGTAATACCTAAAAATGAAATCTTTAAAAAATAAAAAAATTAAAATAAAACAAAACCTTAGATTTCATCCCTAAGAAGAAAAAAAGTACACATTCATGAGCATTTTTGTTTGATTTCAGAAGCTCTTAGGAACCAAATTCCTCAATGACTAACCTGGCCTGGGACCAGCAGGCCCAAGCCTATCACACCGGCCTGTCACGCACATGCCCCCAGTACAAGTGCCTGAGGCCTGGGAGCTCTTGACAAGCTAGCAGCAGCTTTCCTGTGTCCATGCCCACAGGCTTTCCAGAGGCACAACTGAACACCTCCTCAGTGCCATTCAAACCCAGCTTTAGATGTGGAGCATCCTGGGCCTCCCTCCCTATACATGTGCCCCCAAGCCCAGTCCCAAGGCCACCCCCCTGCAAGGCACCGTTTACTATCTGTCTTTCAGTTCAGACTGAGCCCTCTATGAGGGCAGGGGTGCCCAGAATCTAATGTGTTTGCCAAAGGACACAGAGGTTCCACAGGCTCTTTTAATCAATTGATGAAAAATAATTTGTAATTGGGCAAGGTTTGTAGGAAATGATCCTGCTAAGGCTTGAAACAAGCAACTTCTTTTAGGTGAATTAATCAGTCATATTTACATCATTCACAGTTTACAAAGATCTGGTTTAGCCAATTATCACAAATTCCAAGAGGAAGAGATCCAAAGGTTGGGTTTTACTACAGTACATAAAGGAGCTGGCTTCTTGAGCTAGAAATCAGTAGGAGGGAAGTGTTACTGTTTTCAGTGCCCTGATGCCTTTTTTCCCACATATTTCACAGACCTGGGTAAGAGCTCATCAACAGGAGACTCCTGACAGAACCAGGGGAGGTGGGGGCCCATGCTGGGAGCTCAAAGGGCCAGAGAAAGGAAGAGGAGACAGGGAGAGGCCAGACCAGAGTCCCCACCCAGAGCTAAGCCCCAGGTCAGCAGCTCCTTGAAGGACTCTCCTCATCACCTCCCAGGCTTTCCCAGGGACCCTACCTGGGACACCAGAAGAAAAAAGGGGACCAACCTTAGGCCCATCCCTTTGAGCACCATAAAGACTGAGCCCAGGACCCTGACACTTGTCTGGGCAAATCACAGTACACCCCTACACCAAGCCTTACATTATGCACAGCATTTGCACTTTAAGGAACTTCCTGGCTTTTCCAGCCCTCTTCAAGAGTGCCTCCAGGCCAGTCGGACACCCCCATGGACTCCCCTACCTGGCTCAGCTTCCTGAGGGGACACATGGCCACACAGGCAAATTCTTAGTCCTTTCTCCACAGCCTTCTCAAAAGCCTCAGCCCCAGTGCTGGTCCTCTGTTCACATTTACTGACCCTGTCTTCTGGAAGTGCCATGGCTCCCAAATGTGGCCTAGGAGTTCTGATCCAGCCAAAGCCACTGAGGCTCCTGCCCCCCACCCAGCTCCAGGCTTATAGACACCTGCATTAGGACCCTGCATGGGAACAATTTTGAGATGTGAAGTGCCCCAGTTTTCTGGCTCAGGGGGAGTACTCCTAAGGCTAGGAAGCTCTAATCAGGAGTCAGAAGTCATTACATAAAGCTGAGCCAGCTTTTCCCAGCTTCTAGCTCCTGCAAATTCTACTACTACAGCCTTTTACCAAGGGGATAGTGTTGTGCTTATTAGCTCTCTTCCAAAATCTGCTGAAACCAGAAAGTTGAGATAGTTAAGAGAAAACCACAAGTCTTTGCGACTGTGGAGGCCACAGGCCCAACTCTCCCATGCCAATCCCAGTAGGGCAGAAGCCAGAAAACTCCACAAATTCCCGCCCAGTCTTCAGACCTACGGCTGAGGACTTAGCACTCAGCCTGCCCTTGGGGGTTGCCAGGACACAGCCTCAGTCCACAAAGATGGCTAAGGGCCTACTTCACACCCAGCCCTGCTCCAAGCACAGGAAGACAAGGGCCAACAATGCAGTTAGCAAGATATCCCTGCGTCTGCATCATTAATAGATGAATTGGGTGAACACCTGCTGGGTATGGTGCTCTCTGCTAGACCTGGAAACACCCCAAGGTATGAGGCTTCCCAGAGCTTATTCCTCCAGACTTCTAAGGAAACCCCACCTGGCTGAGACCTCTTGATTCCTTTCTCATGGGAAGCTGGTAGTATCCAAAAACTATGTCTATTGGGTATTTTGGGAGAGAAAGAAATACCAAAGTAATGTCTGCCCACTCCATGTTAAAAAAATCTCCCTGTCCAGAAATCAGAACTGCTGTTTTTTTTATTTAAAAATTTATAAACTTTTTTAAATGTTTTTTTAAAATTTATTTTTGAGAAAGAGAGAGCACGAGCAGGAGAAGGACAGAGAGAGAGGGGGACAGAAGATCCAAAACGGGCTCTGGGCTGAAAGCAGCAAGCCCCACGCAGGGCTTAAACTCACAAACTGCAAGATCATGACCTGAGCCAAAATCGGGACGCTCAACAGACTGAGCCACCCAGGCGCCCCTAAAAACTTTTTTTTACTAGCAATACCTTTCTTGCTTTTTATGTTTCTATACAAGAAAAAGGGAAAACTTGTCAGTGACCTAAAAAGAGAATTATGATTGGGAATTATCTATGGCCCTTAGTTTCAGCTCTGAGTTAAATCATCACAAGGGGTCCCACCCCCACTCACCTCCCAGAGCCACCCTGTTGGCACTCATCCCTCTGTCAGTTGCCCCCATAGCCCAGGGCCCTGTGCTAGCTCTTGGCCAGGGCTATTCCAACAGCTAAAGAATCCTGCCCTTGGACAAAGGGCCAGCAGCACTGGTGTGGGGCCAGGCAGTCTTGGCACTAGATGTGATAGGTTATAACATGAGAATGAAATCCTCTGAACAATAACTTTTACAATTTCAAATTTATTACAATTAAAAGAATTCAAAGCAAGTGTTCTCACACATAATACTCCACATACCATACACAAAATAATTAGAACTCAAATGTGCGTGTGTGTGTGTGTGTGGTGGGGTGGGTGTAGGGTCCTCAGGGGGCCCCAGAGAAAGAAATGAATGTGGACTGGCAGAATCAGAGAAAACCATGGAGGAAGACAGGGGGGAGGAAAGAGGGTTCCAGAGAAAAGTGGTCATCTGTCTTTCCTCCACACACAGTCACCATGAGGGTCCTTAGAGCCCAGCACAGAGCCTGGAACAGAGCAGGGCTCAGTAAGTGTTTGTGGACTGAAAGACCAATGAACTGAGGTAAATGATTAGGGAATGGGTGGTCCTCTGTGGCCACAGTGGCTGACACACTGGCCGTGGAGGAGGGAGGATGTGTTGCCACAATCCTGGGGCCTATAGACTTCTCCAGCTGATGATAGACAGTCTGCATGGCGGGGGACAAAGGTGTCTGAGGTCTGGGACAGAGACACAGGGCAGGCCCAGCTCAGGAGTGTTGTTCAGAAAGCCCACTTGAAAGCAGCCTGGGAGCACCTGGGTGGCTCAGTCGGTTAAGCATCAGACTTCAGCTCAGGCCATGATCTAATAGTTCATGAGTTCGAGCCCTGCATTGGGCTCTGTGCTGATAGCTCAGAGCCTGGAGCCTGCTTCAGATTCTGTGTCTCTCTGCTCCTTCCCTGCTCGCACTTTGTCTCTCTCTCTCTCAAAAATAAACATTAAAAAATTAAAATTAAAATTAAAAAAAAGAAAGCAGCCTGGCTTTTCTGTGGCAACTACACAATCACAGCCCCAGAGCCTCACACAAGCCACCTGTGCTAAGTGTTCACTCTTCCTGTCCAGAGAGAGGAAAATGCCACCAGCCCCACCCTGCGTCGCTGGGTCACCGCACAGCAGCCCTGCAGGCCGCTCTGCCCTCAAAGCACCCCACCCTTTGCCCTCAAAGTCCCTCTGCCCTCAAAGCACTCCACCATGGGGTCTCTCCTATCTCTGCCGCTTCCTTTTCTGGCGCTGCCTTCAGGCAGGGAGTCTGGAGGCTCCTCACCTGACCATCACTTCTCCCAGCTTGTGTTCTGCTCTCTTTCTAGAAGGTCCTTTCCTTAAAACCCATTCAACCTTCAAAACCCAGCTCAAGCACTCTGTCCTCGACAGGGCCTTCCCCAGAGCTCCCAACCCCGGAAATTCGCCATGCTTTCTTGCAGACTCCTCCAGCCCCAGGCAGGACAACTCCTGTGGGAGCCTCTCTGGTCCGGTCTCCCTCTCTCCCATCCTCTCTCCCCTCCAAGGCCAAATGCCCAGACCCAGAGGGGGCCAGTGCCGAGCAAGTGTCCATCTACAGAATGCAATTCTTTACAGGGCTTGTGTGAGAAAATCAGAACGACAAAGAATGGCATCTAGAGATGGTAAGTGAGACTCAAGATTCCAGCAGGAAAAACATACCCTCCTCTAAGTAATTCCCCCTGTGACATTAAAGGATATTTAAAAAGAAAGCCACCCAGTACCCTTCCAGCCTTCAACATTATTGCATCCATTGTTCTACCTGCCCTGTTAGACCTGTTGCAGACAAATGTCCACGGACTGTGGCTCATTTTCTGTTTGCACCAACTCCGCAGTCTTTACCCTACAGTTTTGCTCACCTCTCACTTCCTATGGGTCTAACTCAGAAGTCTGCTATCTACCTGAAGCACTTTGGCTCCTGCCTCTCCTCCCTTACATTGTGAGGATCCAGAAGGTGCTGGGGGTTCCTTTCAAGATCCCTCTTGTGGGAGACTCACCTGTCAGCCCCTCGGGGAGCTTGCCTCTCACTATTAGAGATTCCCCAGCAAGGTGAGAGGCTGGAGGACTTCCTGCAGGAGGTGTCCCCCTCACCACTCCTACTTCCCATCCTCCCCTCCTGGCTCAAGGGCTGATGCTCACTCCCCCCTCACTGCTCAGCCTGTTCGGGGGGAACTAACTCTCTCAGGAGGCCCCACAGCCTAGTCTAAGGCCCAAACCCCCATCCAAAAAGCATTAGTCCCTTTCAGGAGGCTAGAGCCACCTTTGGCCAGGAGAGATCCTCCCTCTGGCCAACCACCAGCAGATTCCCTCTGCTATTCTCTTCCCCTTCCTCCCCTTTCCAGGGCTCTGTGTCTGGGCAACAGAAGGTCAGGGATGCCTGTGTTCCTACCTGACACATTTTCACATGTTGAGAGCATTAAACTCAGCTGCTCGGGCTTCAACACCATCAAGATAGATGTTCTCATAGGGAAAATACCTGCCTGTGGGTCTGAGAGTGGTGATTAAGAGCTGAGAAAAAAGCACGACAAGACACCGTGTCAATGTGGCGTGTGCACACGTGCTCGCATGTGTGTACAGGGCTATGCACCCTCCGGTCTGTGCGTGTGCACATGCACACTCACGTGAGCACATGTGAGCACCTGTGATCACACTCTTCACGGCACATGGCGAGCCATTGTGTAATGAGTAAGACACTGTCAAGGAGGCCAGCTCCCAAGGGGAAGGCCAAATGCCCTGAGGGACTAGCCCAGCCCTGAGTCACAATGCCTAGACTGCCTGGGCCAGACTGAGCCAACAGCGGGGCCAGGGTCACCCCAGCCTGACGGAGAGCGGTGCCAGGTGCACAGTAGGCACTGAGGAAAACATTAGCCCTTCCTTCCTCCCTTCCTTCCTTCCCTGGCTTGAAGCAAGGAGAGTGGGCAGGAAGCCTGGGATTTTGATGCCAAAGTCTTTAGGGAAGTGGGAAGTAATAGAAGCCCAGCATTGCTGAGGGAGAGACAGAGGTAGAACCATATGGCCTATGGCTGACAGGACAGCAAAGACCCAGGTCTGAGGGCCAGGCTTGTGTAGCAGACCCAAAGACCCCCTAGCCAGGGGCAGCAAGCAAGTGAATGTGAACCTGGACGCCTGTTGCAGGGTGAGGGCAATGCTGTACTCAGGCATAGCCAGGCTCTCACTTGGCAGAAGGTGGAAAGAACGTCTGGGGAAGGTGCTGGGGGTCCAGGGTAGTTTGGGGTTCCAGAGAACAGGGTGGGGTATCTGGGATAGAGGATGTGGTGAATACAGGTCCAAATACAAAAGGGAGTGACAGAAGGGATTAGGGCTCCAATGGCAGCCAGAATGGCACAAGTGGGAGGCTTCGGTGAACACCAGATCCTTATCAAGAGCTACAGGGTGCCTGGCACTGGACGCACTAGAGACACTGGTTACTAGCAGTGAGCAAGGCAGACAAGGCCAGAACTTGCCTTATGGTACAGGAGACAGGCAAAGACCAAGATAAACAGGTAGGTCTGATTTATCCAGAGTATAATAAGAACAAGGAAGTATACTAAGAAATAAGGAAGGAGAAAGACGACGCTGGTGAGTTGGGGGGGGGGGGGCACTTCTGGAGGAGGGACACCTGAGCAGAGTCATGCAAACATCCTGGGAGGGGCCAAGCTGAGGCCCAGGGAGGGGCATCCCAGGGGAAGAAATGTCAGGGGCTTAGGCTTTGGAGCGAGTGTGTGTTGCAGGCAGGGAGCCACCAGCAGGCCACTAAGCCTGGAGGGAGGGGGATGCGTAGAAGTCGGGCTGGGAAGCCTGGTACGTGGGAGCAGACCCTGCTTCCAGACTCCTTCCCAAGCTTTGGCATCCCGTCTCAGTGCCCATCCATGTGTCTTCTCAGGCTGCTGAGATGCAAGAATCCCTGTATTCTATTCACAATAGCCAAAAGGTGGAAGGAACCCAAATGTCCAACAGATGAAATGTCAACAGATGACAAAACAAAATGTGGCATGTACACACAATGGAATATCATTCAGCCTTCAAAAGAAATGCAATTCTGAGGCTCTTGGGTGACTCAGTTGGTCAAGCGTCTGACTTCCACTCAGGTCATGATCTCACGGTTTGCGGGTTCAGGGCCCCGCATGGAACTCTGTGCTGACAGCTCAGAGCCTGGAGCTTGCTTTGGACTCTGTCTCCCTCTCTCTCTCTGCCCCTCCCCTGCTCACTCTCTCTCTCTCTCTCTAAGAATAAATAAACATTAAAAAAAAAAAAAGAAATGCAATTCTGACACATGCTACCACTGGATGAACCTTGAGAACATTATGCTAACTAAGATGTCAGATATAAAAGGGCAAATATTATATGACTGCCCTGATATGAGGTATCTAGGATAATCAGATTCACAGAGACAGAAAGAAGAACAGTGGTTATCAGGGGGTGGGGAGGGGTCTGGGGAACTAGTTTAATGGGCACAGTTTCTGTTTAAGAGGAAAGAGTTGTGGAGACGGATGGTGGTGGTGGTTACACAACACTGAATGCACTTCATGCTGACGAATTGTACACTTACCAATGACGAAAATGGTAAAAAAAAATTTAAGGCTTATTTATTTTTGAGAAAGAGAGAGACAGAGTGCTAGAGGAGGAGGGGCAGAGAGAGAGAGAGATACACACAGAATCCGAAGCAGGCTCCAGGCTCCAAGCTGTCAGCACAGAGCCCAACGCGGGGCTTGAACTCAACGAACTCTGAGATCATGACCTGAGCCGAAGTCAGATGCTTAACCGACTGAGCCACCCAGGAGCCCGTAAAAGTGGTAAATTTTATGTGATGTATAGTTTACCTCAATAAACAAAACAAAAGAAATGAAATACTACAATGCTACAATGTGGATGAGCCTTGAAAACATTATGCTAAGAGAAAGAGGCCAGACACAAAAGGACACATATTTTATGATTTCATTTATATGAAACATCCAGAAGAAGTAAATTGGTAGAGACAGAAAGCAGACTAGTGGTTGCCTGGAGCTGACGGCCAGAAGAGATGGGGAGCAGCTGCTTAATGGGTATGGGGTGATGAATGTATTCGAGAACTAGGTAGAAGTGGTGGTTGCACAACATTGTGAATGTACTAAATGCCACTGAGTGGTACACTTTAAAATAGTTAATTTTAGGGGCGCCTGGGTGGCTCAGTCGGTTAAGCGGCCGACTTCGGCTCAGGTCATAATCTCGCGGTCCGTGAGTTCAAGCCCCACGTCGGGCTCTGTGCTGACAGCTCAGACCCTGGAGCTTGTTTCGGATTCTGTGTCTCCCTCTCTCTTTCTGACCCTCCCCCGTTCATGCTCTGTCTCTCTCTGTCTCAAAAATAAATAGACGTTAAAAAAATTTTAAATAGTTAATTTTAGGGGCACCTGGGTGGCTCAGTCGGTTAAGTGTCTGTCTTTGGCTCAGGTCATGATCTCACGGTTCATGGGTTCAAGCCCCACGTCAGGCTCTGTGCTGACAGCTCGGAGCCTGGAGCCTGCTTCGGATTCTGTGTCTCCCTCTCTCTCTGCCTCTACCCCCCTAGCACTCTGTCTGTCTGTCTCTCTCTCAAAATATAAATAAACATTTAAAAAAATAGTTAACTTTATGTTATTGGAATTTCACTACAACAAAGAAAGAGATGGGGGAGGGGAAAAAAGACTCCCTGAGGAAAATCAGAGATCACCTCTACTGGGCTGCAGAGAGCCACCTCTGGCCACATTGTCCGCAGTGAGGCAGGTCCCAGCTAATCCACCATGGAACCTGTGGGTGCCTGTTCCTTCCCTGACCCAACACTGAGAAATGCCAGAAGTCTTCACAGTCCTGCTCTCCTCCCACCATCTGTCGGGCCTTCTAGTTACCCTGGACGCTTCTACCGCACCCAGTGAGTATTTACCTAGCCTTTTCCCCCAAGTTAAATCACTTCCAATTTGTTTCCCTTCTAAATGAACTTCACTTATTGGTCTTTTAATTATCTGTAGCACAGTGGCTCGAAGATCCTAAATGCTAAAAAAAATATCATGCTTCCTCTCTGGAAGTTGTGACACAAACTGAACATGGACCCAAGCTTGTAAGGTCCAGGTACAAAAATACAAACGACACATGCACACATGGCAGAACTATTTGTAAGGGTAAAACTCAGGAAACAACCACAATGTCTTTGGTGTGCATTAGTTGAATAAAACTGTGCTCCAGCCACAATAATGGAATTCTCCATTGTTGTGGAAAGGAAGGTGTCTGCAGACTGCCATAGGATGATCCCTAGGATCATCGTCAGGGAAACAAAGTCAGGGGCAAAATTGTTAAGCCTAATTCTTACTGAAGGAAGGAATTCCCTAATTCCTAATGAAGGAAGCTAGAGGATCCAGGAAGGCCAGTATAGGCCTACTCGGAGGCCAGTGATTCAAACCAACTCACAGGGTCAAAGCAAGCCGGTGCTGGTTGCTGGGAAGGAAAAGCTGCTTCATGGATATACCAGGAAAGGGAAAGACCCAACCCAAAATACAGCGCTGTCTGGGTGTGGGGGATTCTACGCTAGCTGGGAGCCAGCAAGGTCAGCCAATCGCCTATTTGGGCTGAGCTGGTTCTTGAGCTTAGGCACAGAGTGACAGCAGCCACGGCTCACCAAAGACCTGCTAAAAGAATGGTCACCAGGAAATCTGTTTCCTTGGACCTTCAGAGCTACTGGCATCATTGCAGGGAATAGCTTCTGGGCCATCTCCAGCAATGCAGCAGGGGCCACTCAGCACTACTCACACACAGGGGTCCCCTTGGACAAGGCTCTGGTCACTTGCTAAGTCAGTAATCATGGTATAATCTGACAGGCCCGTGTCGCCTAGAGTGGCAACCTCAACAGGCAACTCCCGTGGTACACCCCGTGTAGTACGGAAACTGAAGGAGGAAACAGGCAAAGCTGGTGGCATCTGCTCCCAGGGCCACACAGCCTCTTCAACTGGCCCCACACGAGGAGGAGTCCACTGAGGCCCCACACTGGCCAGGCAGCACACTACCTAGAGGTAGAGAGAGTGAGTCATGGAGGCAAGAGCACTTTCTGTGACAGCTCAGAGAACAATGTCTTGGGGACCGGAGCAGAACAGGAAAGCTGCAGAGCAGCGCCCCTGCCCCTCCAGAGTCCCCGACTGGTCATCCTGGAGGAGTCAGCAGTGGAGGGGGCGTGACTTGATGGGCACAGCCCCTCCTATAGGTGTGGAAGGCCAGGCCCCAGCTGCCCAGTGAGAGGCAAGTACGTGAGCGGCCAAGTGGGTCAGGCCAATCTGCTGATTGAGCACGAGGCTCCTCCACCCGCAGCGCTACCGCTCCTCTGCAGGGAGCTGCGTGGGATGTCAGCATCTTCTGTGCTGTGCCCCTGACTCACAGCACACCTCTTCTTTCACTCTGCACAGCAGAACGATCTGTCACTGATGAAAGAGGACAGTGCACAGAAGAGAGCAAGGTGGACCAGGGTGGGGGAGGGGCAAGAAAACTGGTCATTTCTAGCACGTGACAGACCCTTCACATTCATCGTTTCAGTTAGCCTCCCAAGAGCTCTGCAGAGGAGGCTCAGGTGAGGAAGCCAAGATTTAAAGAGAGGAAATCACCGGCATAAAGCTAAGCCATGGTACCTAGGTCTCTTTCCCCAAACATGTGCCCCTTCCCCCATATAGTTTCATGCTCCCATGACCCCTCCAGACCTGAAGCATTGCCACCTGTCCTCAGAGAGCCAATTCAGTCAGAATGAGTTGTCTTGCTCTCCCACCAGGGACACGGAGGAGAGCATCAGGGCTCAGCAGGCCAGGAAGCTCTGAGGAAACCAGCCCTGCAGTGGATGCTCCCCTTTCTGACATCTGAGAATAAACTCAAGGGCACTCTAACGTAAGAGCTGACAGAGGTCAGTGGACAAGGGTCCTTTGGCTGCTGGCCCCTACCCCCTCTCACCCAAACACAGTGCTAATTGCTGGGATCTCAAATTGAAAAGCTCTCAGGAAACAGGGTCCACTTCCCCATATCTTTACTTGGTCAGGCTTGTGTCTGATAGGCAGGGCCAGTCGTGGTGAGCTCACGGAACACCACGTTCTCCTGCTTCCCTTATAGCTCAGTCACACAGAACAGAACTGGAGACCACGCAAAGGCAACAGATGGAGTCCTCTCTATTTCAGCCAAATGCTGTGACTCATTTAAACAAATCCCACAGTTTTCAGAAATCTAATAACTACCTCCTATTAAAAAATAAAAGAATAAATTCTTTAGAAGAAAACCGTGCTAGTGATACATTAAAAAAAAAAAAAAACTTGAAAAACTGTTCTGGTATCATCCTGAGACTAGACATAAACCAGGTTAGATTGAGATTCAGCTTTCCCTCAGAAAGAGACACCACGGAGGGACTTCAGAGAGGAAAATGATACCAAGGGGAATCTGCTCCAGGCACTACCACCAGACCCTTGGGCTCTGTTTGCCAGCTCTAAACTTGGCTTCATCCTTAAACTTCTTAGCCAAGACACAAAGTCACAAGGTAGCACTGGAAGAGGTGTTACAGAAGACCAACCTCCAAGAAACCTTGCTCTTATTAAAGATCTTTCTGGGATTCTGGTCACTCACACATTTCATGAGGCCTTGGAAAGAAAAGCAGAGTTGAGCCCATTGGAGACTTCATGCCTACAAGTGCAAGTAAGGACTTCCTGAACTTCTGCACAACCTTTAGGAAGAAGGTCTCATGTGGATATTTAGGCAGCTAGTAATTGCTACCTGCACTGCAGACTACCTCCTCTGTTCCTCCAATTTTTCTGGCCATATTTCCAGGCCACCCACCCTCTGGCTTCCTTTTTCTGGAGCCCAGGGCCCTTACTACCTACTTTCCTCTTGGAGAACCCACTCTGTCTGAAACCCAGAGGGGTTTCTCTGGTATAGCATTGGTGTCTGCCATTGGTCAATGACTATATCACAAGGGCTAAGGGAAAAATGGACTGGGGCTTCTTGTCCTGCCTTGACCCAGTCTTGAAGATGGCTCCTCATCTACTCCTTCCTCATTCCCTCTGGGCCATTCTTCTGTCTTAGACCCATGTTCAACAACCTCTGTCACTGTCTCCAAGGTGGGGCTCTGGGCTGTGACTACAGACTCCACTTAATTCTCAGGACTCCAGGTTCCCCTCCTCCATGCATGTCACATACAGTGGCCAAAGAATTTTCCTAACAAACCTCACCAACCTTCAACAGTTCCTCCGCCACCTTTAGGCTCAAGTCCAAACCCTGCCTGCCATTCCAAACCCTCTGGTCTCTGGCCCTCACCACCCCACATAACCTGGTGTCCAGAGATCCCTCAGCCCAACCCTCCCCTCCAGCCACTCTCCTACTACTGATAGGCAACACAGAACTGTAAGTTCTAGCTGCTGCAATAAGGCAGGTAAAAGGAATAAAGGGTGTACAAACTGGAAAGGAAGAAATAAAATTGTATATATTTGCAGACGACATGATTGTCTATATAGAAAATCTCAAAGAATCTACCAAAAAAAAAAATCACAGAACTTGAGTTCAGGAAGGTGACTGGATACAAAATAAACACATAAAAATCAATCATATTTCTATATACTAACAATGAACATGAAGAAATCAAAAGCAAGCATGCCTGGCTGGCTCAATCGGTAGAGCATGTGACTCTTGATCTTGGAGTCGTGAGTTCAAGCCTCATGTTGGGCACAGAGCTTACTCTAAAAAAATCAAAACTAAATGCACATTACCACACATAAACACACTCCAAAGAAAATTCAATACTCAGGTATACATTCAAAACACATATATAGGATCTGCATGTCAAAGATTACAAAATGCTGATGAAAGAAGTCAAAGAAGACCTAAATAAATGGAAAGGCATAGTATGTTCATGAACTAGAAGACTCAACATTGACCTATAGATTTAATGCAATTCCTATTAAAATCCCAGGAAGGTTTTTATAGACATACACAAATTTATTCTAAAATTTATATGGAAAAGCATAGGCTCTAGAACGCTAAAATAAACTTGTCAAAGAAGTGCAAGGAATTAATCTACCCAATATTAAGGCTTACTATATAGCTACAGTAATCAAGAGTATGATATTGGTAGAATTATAGACACATAAATCAATAGGATAGAATAGAGGATTCAGAAATAGATCCACACAAATTTGTTCAACTGATTTTTTACAAAGTTGCATGAAACTCAATGGAAGAAGGATACCTTTTTCCACAAATGGTGTTGGAGCAATCAGACATCCATAGACAAGAAAGAAAGAAAGAAAGAAAGAAAGAAAGAAAGAAAGAAATGAAGAAAGAAAGAGAAGAGAGAAAGAAAAGAAAAAGAAAGAAAAGGAGGAAGGCAGGAAGGAAGGAAAAAGGAGGGAGGGAGAGAGTAAGGGAGGAAGGAAGGAAGGCAGAGAGGGAAAGAAAGAAAGAAAGAAAGAAAGAGAGAGAGAGAGAGAGATGGAAGAAAGAAGGAAGGGAGGGAGAGAGGAGAGAGAGAAAGGGAAAAGAAGGAGAACCTTGGCCTAAGCCATGAATACAAAAATTCACTCACAATGGGTAACAGACTTATATGTCAGGAAAATCTTCAGGATCTAGGCTAGGCAAAGAGTTCTCAGACTTGATACTACAAGTATGATCCATTATAGGAAAAACTGATAAAAAGTTTTGCTTTGTTAAAGGCCATGTGAAGAGAATTAAAAAGACAAGATACAGAGTGGGAGAAAGTATATGAAATCACATACACCAGTAAAGGACTAGAGTCCAGAATATATAAAGAACTCTCAAAACTCAACAGAAGAGGGGCGCCTGGGTGGCTCAGTCGGTTGGACATCTGACATCTCACAGCTCGTGAGTTCAAGCCCCACATTGGGCTCTGTGCTGACAGCTCAGAGCCTGAAGCCTGTTTTGGATTCTGTGTCTCCCTGTCTCTCTGCCCCTCCCCCGCTCACACTCTATATCTCTCCCCGTCAAGAATAAATAAACATTAAAGAAAAAAAAATTTTTAAAAACTCAACAGAAGAGGGGCGTCTGGGTGGCTCAGTCGGTTAAGTGGCCGACTTTGGCTCAGGTCATGATCTCGCGGTCCGTGAGTTCGAGCCCCGCGTCGGGCTCTGTGCTGACAGCTCAGAGCCTGGAGCCTGTTTCAGATTCTGTGTCTCCCTCTCTCTGACCCTCCCCTGTTCATGCTCTGTCTCTCCCTGTCTCAAAAATAAATAAAACGTTAAAAAAAAACTCAACAGAAGAAAACAAATTAACCAGAAAATAGGCAAAAGAGGGGAGCCTGGGTGGCTATTGGTTGAGCATCTGACTTCAGCTCAGGTCATGATCCTGTAGTTGGTGAGTATGAGCTCCACATTGGGTTTGTCACTGTCAGCACAGAGCCCGCTTTGGATCCTCTGTCCCCCTCTCTCTGCCTCTTCCCCTCTTGTGCTCTTAAAAATAAATAAACATTAAAAAAAAAGAAAAGAAAACGAAAATGGGCAAAAGATCTGAATAGACTATATACCAAAGGGGATATACAAACAGGAAATAAGCACATGAAAAGATGTCCAGCATTACTACCCACTAGGGAAATGCAAATTAAAACCACAATAAATATCAGAATAACTAAAATAAAAAATAATTCTGATACCATATGCTGGCGAGGATGCAAAGAAACTAGATCATTCATACATTGTTGGTGGAAATGTAAGTGGTGCAGCCACTCTGAAAAACAGTTTGGCAGTTTCTTTAAAAATTAAGCATGCAACCAAAACATGACCCAGCAATTGCACTCCTGGGCATTTATCCCACGGAAATGAAGACTCATGCTCCCATAAAAACCTGAGCATGAATGTTCATAAAAGCTTTATTTGTGGGGCGCCTGGGTGGCGCAGTCGGTTAAGCGTCCGACTTCAGCCAGGTCACGATCTCGCGGTCCGGGAGTTCGAGCCCCGCGTCGGGCTCTGGGCTGATGGCTCAGAGCCTGGAGCCTGTTTCCGATTCTGTGTCTCCCTCTCTCTCTGCCCCTCCCCCGTTCATGCTCTGTCTCTCTCTGTCCCAAAAATAAATAAACGTTGAAAAAAAAAAAAAAAGCTTTATTTGTAATACACCAAAACTGGAGTCAGCCCAGACGTCCTTCAACAGTGAATGGTTTGCATAAACTGTGGTATACACAGACCACAAAATACTATTCAGCAATAAAAAGGAATGAACTATGAATAGGGATAACTTGGGTAAATCTCTAGAGAATTATGCTGAGTGAAAAAAGCCAACTCCAAAAGGTTACATACTGTATGATTCTGCTTATGTAACATTTTTGAAATGTCAAATCTTTGTAAATGAGGACAGACTGGTGGACAGGGAGTAGTGATGGAGTGAAGGAAAGAGGTGGGAAGGAGGTGGGTATAGTGGTAAAGGGACAATGCTAGAGAACCTTGTAGCTGGAACTGTTCAGGATCTTGACTGTGGTATGAGGCTCAATCTACACAGGTGATAAAATGGTACACAACTTAATAAGCACACACACACACACACACACACACACACGAGTACAAGTAAACCTAGGGGAAACTGAATAGGATTGGTGTGGATTATAGAAATGTCAATATTTTGGTTGTGATATTATATTGTAGTTCTGCAAAATGTTACCACTGGAAGAAACCAGGGAAATTGTGAAAGGGCGGTCTCTGTATTACTTCTTACCAGTGCATGTGAATCTACAATAATCTTAATTTTAAAAAAAGTCAAATAGGTCTCAAATTATTCTACTCCATTGGCTTGCCATTTTTAAAAACTGTGAACAGGAACACCTGGGTGGCTACGTTGGTTAGGAATTCAACTCTATATTTCGGCTCAGGTCATGATCTCACAGTTCACAGGAATGAGCCCTGCATCTGGCTCTGCACTGTTAGTGCAGAGCCTGCTTGGGATTCTCTCTCTCTCTCTCTCTCTCTCTCTCTCTCTCTCTGTCTCCTCCCTCTCCCCCCTCAAAATAAATAAAACTTAAAAAAATAAAAATAAAAATTATGAATAGGAAATGTGTTGCCATTTCATCATTTCATAATATTACTCTACGTCTTTGGTTCTCAACCTTATCAGAGCCAAGAATCTTTTTGATAACAAACAGAAATGACCTTAAAAATCTCTGGAAAAAGTGGGGCACCCAGGTGGCTCAGTTGGTTAAGCGTCTGACTCTTGACTTCGGCTCAGGTCATGATTTCACAGTTCATGAGTTTGAGCCCCGTGTCAAACTGTCTGCACTGTCAGTGCAAAACCTGCTTGGGATTCTCTCTCTCTCTCTCTCTCTCTCTCTCTCTCTCTCTCTCTCTCTGTGTGTCTCTCTCTCCTCTCCCTCTCTCTCTCTCCCTCAATAAATAAACTTTAAAAAATCTCTGGAAAAATAAATTCTTAAAGGAGGTAAAAATAAAGACATTCTCACATAAACAAAAGCCAAAAAAATTGTCAATAGCAAATTGCTTTACAAGAAATAATAAAGGTCAATTATACTTCAAAAAAGCTGTGTTGGGGGCTGGAAAGAAATAATAAAGGAAGTTCCTCAGGCAGACAGCAAGTGACACCACACAGTAATTTGAATCTACACAAAAAAACAAAGAGTGCTGGTGCAAGTAATTATGTAGGTAAGTATAAAAGAAAGTATAATTGCATACTTCTTCTCTTTTGCTCTCTTAACTGATTAAAAGGCAATTAGATAAACTCAGTGAGTCTGTGTGTGTGTGTGTGTGTGTGTGTGTGTACTGTTGAGCTCATCACATATAGGAATGTAGCATGTTTGACAAAAAGAGCACAAAGCAGGTGGGTGGGAACAAAGCTGTAATGGAATAAGGAAATGACATTAGATAGTAACTTGAATCCACAGGAAAAAACGAGGAGAATCAGAAATGGTAAATAGGAAAATTTATATAACAAACCCCACAAATATATACTTGCTCTCCTTTTTTCTCTCAGCTTCTTTAAAAGATCTTATTTAAGTTATATATAACATTAATAATATTTTATAGAATAATTATTAAGATTATAACAGTGTTTGTAACACATAGATGTAATATGTATAACAATAACAGCACACAGAAAAAGGGAGGAAGTAATGGGACTATATATGAATAAGGTTTCTGAATTTCAGTGGAATTAAGTCAGCATAAATCTGAAGTAGATTCTGACAGACTAAGAAGAATCTTGTAACCTTTTTTATTTTTTTTAAGTTTATTTATTATTATTTATTTTGAGAGAGAGAGAGAGCTAGTGGGGGACAGGCAGAGAGAGAGGGAGAGAGAGAATTCCAAGCAGGCTCCATGCTGTCAGTGCAGAGCCTGACGCGAGGCTTGATCCACAGACTGTGAGATCATGACCCGATCCAAAATCAAGAGTTGGACGCTTGGATATTGTAACCTTGGAGAGACTGCTAGGCAAATAATTTTAAAATATAGACAAAATCATCACAGGAATTAAAATGTTACACTAGAGAAAGTGTCCATTTAATACAAAAGAAGGCCGTAAAGGAGAAAGAGAAGAATAAAAAAGCAAGAGACAAACAGAAAACAAAAAGCAAATTAGCAGATATAAATCCAACCATATCAATAACATTATTTAAATAAAAGTTGATTAAAGAATCTAACCAAAAGACAGAGATTTTCAGACTGGATTAAAAAATCCAACTAAATCCTATATATGAGACACATTTTAGATTCAAAGGTACAAATAGTTTAAAATTTTTTAAATCTTTTATTTATTTTTGAGAGCAAGAGAGACAGAGTAAGAGCAGGGGAAGAACAGAGAGTGAAGGAGACACAGAATCCAAAGCAGGCTCCAGGCTTTGAGCTGCTAGCACAGAGCCTGACATGGGGCTCAAACCCAAGAACCATGAGATCATGACCTGAACCAAAGTCAGATGCTTAACCAACTGAACCTCCCAGGTGCCCCAGTTTGAATTTTTTTTAATGGGAAAAGATTAAAAGATTACCATGCAAACAGCAACCATAAGAGGCTATATTAATATCAGACAAAACTTTAGAACAAAAAGAAGTTACTGAAGATAAAGATTGAGAAAAAGGCCAATTCATTAGAAAGATTAAGTGTATATACAATTATTATAATTATCTATTATCAATATATATTATATATAGTTACATACAATTATAAATAAATAAATATATACCTAACAATGAAGCATCAAAATACATGAAGCATAAACTGACAGAATTAAAGGGAGAAATAGAAAATTCAACAATAATAATTGAAGACTTCAATACCAATACTTATTAATAATGGACAGAACAACTTGGCAAAGGATCAACAAGAAAATACAGGACTTGAACAACACTATAAAGCAACTCGATCTAACAAACATCTATCAAACACTCCACCCAACAACAGCAGAATGTACATTCTTCTCAAGTGCACATGGAACATTCTACAGGTTAGACCATAGGCAAGGCCATAAAACAAGTCTCAATAAATCCAAAAGAATTTAAATCATACAAAGTTTGTTCTCTGAACACAACATAATTAAGCTAGAAATCAATAACAGAAAGAAATGGGGGGAATTCACAAATAAATGTAAATTAAACAACACTTTCCTACATACAGGCATACCTCATTTCATTGTACTTCACAGGTATTGCCTTTTTTTTTTTTTTTAACAAATGAAGATTTGTAGCAACCCTGCATTGACCAATTCTACTGGCACAATTTTTGCACAGCCTTTGCTCACATTGTGCCTCTGTGTCACATTTTGGTAACTCTTGCGATATTTCAAACTTTTCATTATTATATTTGTTATGGTGATCTGTGACCTTTGATGTTCCTATTGTAATTGTTTTGAGACACCATAAACTGTGCCCATATAGGATGGCAAACTTACTTGATAAGTGTGTGTGTTCTTTTTTTTTTAAGTTTATTTATTTGAGAGAGAGAGACTGCCACGTGCACTGCACATGTGGGGGAGGGGCAGAGAAAGAGAATCCCAAGCAGGCTCCCCAGTGTTAGTGCAGAACTGGATGTGGGGGGCAGTGAGATCATGACCTGAGCAGAAGTTGAGAATAGGATGCTCAATGGACTGAGCCACCCAGGCGCTCCAGATAAGTGTGTGTGTTCTGACTGCTCCTCTGTCTTTCCTCCTCTCCTATTGATAAGGATGCCAAGAAAATACAATAGAAAAAATAGAGAAAAAAATAGTCTTTTCAATAAATGGTGCTGGGACAACTGAATATCCACATGCAAAAAATGAAGTTGGACTCCTAGCTCACACTATACTTAAAAATTAACTCAAATGGATCATTGACCTAAATGTAAGTGTTAAAACTATGAAACTCTTAGAGGAAAACATGAGTAAATCTTCGTGACTTTGGGTTGGGCAATAGTTTCTTAGATATGAAACCAAAAGCACAAACAACAACAAAAAAGGTAAACTGGACTGTATAAATATTTAAAACTTTTGTACTGCAAATGTATCATTTGCAAGGTAAAAAGACAAACCACAGAACAGGAGAGGACATTTGCAAATCAATTATCTGATGAGAGTCTACTATTTAGAAAAGGTAAAGAACTTTCACAACTCAACAATTAAAAGGCAACTCGATTACAAAAATAGGCATAGGATTTGAATAGATGTTTCTCTAAAGAAGATCCAGAAATAGACAATAAGCACATGAAGATATGGTCAACTCATGAGGGAAGTGCAAATCAAAACTGCAGTGGATACCACTTCACACTCAATAGGATGGCTAAAAGAAAAAAGAAACATAATGACAAGTGTTGACAAGGATGTGGGAAAAAAAATGGAACCATCGTTCATTGTTGGTTGGAACATAAAATGGTGCAGTTGCTTTGGAAAACAGTCCAGTTCTTCATGTGAAATGCAGAGTTACCATATGACCCAACAACTTTACTCCTAGGAACCTGTCCCAATGAAATTAAAACATGTCTACAGAAAAACTTGTACTAAAATATTCACAGTAGAATTATTTATAAGAGCCAAAGCCAAAAAGTAGAAATAACCCAAAAGTACAAGAACTGAAGAATAAAATGTCATTCACCCATACAATAGAACATTACTGGGCAACAAAAAGGAATGATTTACTGATACACTCTACATTGTGAATGAGCCTTGAAAACATGCTAAATGAAAGAAACCAGACACACACAAAAATATTACACTGTTCCATTGCATGAAATGTTCACAACAGGCAAATTGACAGAGACAGATAATAGATTAGTCGTGGCCTAAGCTGGGTGGGGGTGGGGTGGGGGTGGAGAATGAGAGTGGCTGCTAATAGATTTGAGGTTTCTTTTTGGTGTGATGAAAATATTGTGAACTTGGATTGTAGTTTTGTAGATTACACAACTCTGTACTAAAACCCAGGGAATGGGGCGCCTGGGTGGCTCAGTTGGGTAAGCGGCTGACTTCGGCTCAGGTCATGGTCTCGAGGTCCGTGAGTTCGAGCCCCGCATTGGGCTCTGTGCTGACAACTCAGAGCCTGGACCCTGTTTCAGATTCTGTGTCTCCCTCTATCTCTGACCCTCCCTCGTTCATGCTCTGTCTCTCTCTGTCTCAAAAATAAATAAACATTAAAAAAATTAAAAAAAATAATAAAGCCCAGGGAATGATACACTTTAAATGGGTGAATTTTATGGTATGTGAATTATATCTCAAAAAAAAAGTTTAAAAATTACATCTGGACCTGTACTCTCAAATATGCAATAACCATTTCTAAACTGTAAGCTTGTACTTCTGTACTAATGTATTAAGCATTCATAAAATTAAAAAATAAAAAGTGGCATAAATATATATTAAAACTTTGGTTGAAGAAATAGTTAATGATTTCAATGCCTTTTGTTCCTGGGAGTCAAAACAGTAACACCATCACCCCCAGCAGCTACCTACTGTGTCCTCAGCTCACTCTATGTGCCAGGTTCCCTCTTCACATAATCAACCTCCTACCAACCATGCAGGGTAGGTGCTCTTATCATTTCCATTTTTTTCAAATTTGAAAACTAGAGATTAAAGAAACAAAGCCACTAAAAGGAGCTAGAAGAATGGGCAGTGAGTCTAGGAACTGACCTGGCCACTTATGAGCCCCAAGCCCTGCTCTCACACCCCTAACCCTATAAAACTAAGTGCCTCCTCAGAAACACACCAAAGCCAGTCCCTAGAAAACATGACTCCTAGGCATTTGGCATTTCATAGGAGATTAAAATGTTCCTACCTAGTAGGGTAGACCTTGAGTAAAAACCCAGGGGAAAATTCTTGTGATTTGATTGGTTGGAAATTCACAATCATGTACGTAGGGCAAATTTAGAGGCAAAAGTCTTCCACAAGCAGCGGGAAGACCTGTAAAACAAAAAAGAAATTTGGGAGCAGGACATGATCAGTAGCCAACAGTGAGGATTGCCTACAATAGTACTTGGCATGTGGTATGTGCTCAGTAAATATTCACTGAATGAATGAATGACTCCAAGCACTATCCTGCCCTGAAGTGGAGGTCTGATTCAAGGTGGAGCTGGGTCGCGCTAGAAAAAAACCTTCAAATTTCAAACACCAAACCCATAGTAAGGAAGAGGACAGAGAGATGGGGTCCACCCCCTTCAGATTTGGGGTTGAGCCTCTGGAGGGGCATATAGTCAGTGTGTTCTAATATAGGGCACCATCTGGAACCAAGAGGAAAGGTAAGATGCCAACCACAGATGATTCCTCATGCTGCAAGTGGCCACGCTATGCAGTCTTCTGCTCAGATGACTGGGAATCTAAGCAATGCAATCTGAAGAAGTTATAAATAAAGAAACGTGAATTCATACCACATACAGGGGAAGAAAAAGGAATTCTGCATAGACGCCTGCATACAGGAGATGGCCCTGGCCAGAAAGACCAGAACCTTCAGAGGAAATTCTCTGAAGTTCAGAGGCAGAGCCTTGGGGACAAAGCCGGTATCCTACCCTGCAGGGTGCTGCTTCAGTTCAGTTCCCCTCAAAGGTTAAGCAAGTAGGTGTCCAGCTATGACAAAGGGTCTGGTAGCTTGCCTGGAGATATGCCTGAGACACAGGAGTGGACAACAGCCTCCAAAAGGCAGTATGGATTGCTCCAATTCAAGAAGTGACAAGGTGACAAAAAGTCATGGGGGACCCAAAACTGCTGATTCTTTGAGAAGTGGGAGAGTAGGGAGAAATGTTTCCCTATGTTGTTCTGTGAAAAAAGCTGGCTGTAAAACAATGTATTCAATGTGATCCCATTTCTTTAAAAAAAGTATGTGTCAGTCCTTCGGCAGCCAGTAGAGAGGATGGGCGGAGAGGATGGGCGGATTCATGATGGGGTCTAAGGTGGATGGTGGAGGAGCTATGAGTGCAACTAAGGAAGGCACAAGTGCCCCAGCCAGTGCAGTGGGTGTAGCAGATGACAACAACAGATAGGGCAGGCCAGGTGGCCCTGGGGACCCCAGTGCCCCTGGTAGCCCAAGGGATACCAGAGACCCCAGCGTCACAAGAGAAGATGCCACAATCAGTGGTACTCCCCAGATCCAGCAGGCACCCCGTGCACCAGGGCCTGAAAGAGAAGCAGTGCCCATCAGCTAGAGGTCCGGGTAACCCCACTGCTCCAATCCACCCTCATCATGCCTTTCCTATTAACCCATGAAGACAGAGATTGCTGTCCAGTCTCTGACCCTAAAGGCTGAACTCCAAGGGCCAGATAAGAAGGAGTTCAATGTAAAAAGAAGGAAAGGGAAAAAGGGAAGGGGAAGGACAAAGGGAAAGAGAAGGAGAAAGAGGAGGAGGAGGAAGAGAAGGAGGAGGAAGAGGAGGAGGAGGAGGAGGAGGAGGAGGAGGAGGAGGAGGAAGAGGAGGAGGAGGAAGAAGAGGAGGAAGAGGAGGAGGAGGAAGAGAAGGAGGAGGAAGAGGAGGAAGAAGAGGAAGAGGAATTGTTCAACTTGAACAATTTGTGCCCCCATCTTTCATTAACCCTCAGCAGGGGAAAGGGGGCTAAGCCTAACTTTGTGTCCCCTCCTAGGCAGCACACTCCTCCCCAGAGCACTGGATTTCTGGAGTAGTTGCTACTCTATTATTGTGACCTAATATTTTGACTGTAATGGCCCTGGGGCACTCAGGGTCTACAAGTTTTGTTTGATGATTAAATTTTTGTTAATACAGAAAATAAAACTGAGCTACTAAAACAAAGTTTGTGTGTAAGTACACAATAGATTCAGGGATGTACATGGAGGAAGATCTTAGAAATATGCATAGAAAAGTAACAATGCAAGGAAAGATAGGGGAAAATAGAAGTTTTACTCAATGACTGGATTGTTTAAATATTCACATCAATAATATGCTTAAGTCTTGGTGTATAATTTTTAAAAATTCCACAGGTGCCTGGCTGACTCAGTCAGAAGAGTATGAGACTCTTGATCCTGGGGGTCATGAGTTCAAGCCCCACGTTGAGTGTAGAAATTACTTAATAAGTAAATAAAAACTTTTAAAAAATTCCAGAAGGGGGGCACCTAGGTGGCTCAGTCGGTTGAGCATCCGACTTGGGCTCAGGTCATGATCTCACAATCTGTGAGTTCGAGCCCTGCATCGGGCTCTGTGCTGACAGCTCGGAGCCTGGAGCCTGCTTCAGATTCTGTGTCTGCCTCTCTCTCTGACCCTCCCCTACTCATGCTGTCTTTCTCTGTCTCAAAAATAAATAAAAAACATTTTTTAAAAAATTCCAGAAGGGTCTCATCAATATAGTTAAAATTGAAAAGTGCCTAAACATATCAGAAGTCAGGAGAGTAATGTAAAAACAACAATGCCAAGAGGGGCACCTGGGTGGCACAGTTGGTTAAGGATCCAACTTCGGCTCGGGTCCTGATCTCATGGTTCATGGGTTTGAGCCCTGCATCAAGCTCTGTGCTGACAGCTCAGAGCCTGGAGCCTGCTTCGGATTCTGTGTCTCTCCCTCTCTCTCTGCCCCTCCCCCACTCACACTCTGTCTGTCTGTATCTCTCTTTCAAAAATGAATAAACAGGGGTGCCTGGGTGGCTCAGTCGGTTGGGCAGCCGACTTCGGCTCAGGTCATGATCTCGCGGTCCGTGAGTTCGAGCCCCGCATCGGGCTCTGTGCTGACAGCTCAGAGCCTGGAGCCTGTTTCAGATTCTGTGTCTCCCTCTCTCTGACCCTCCCCCATTCATGCTCTGTTTCTCTCTGTCTCAAAAATAAATAAACGTTAAAAAAAAATTTTTAAAAATGAATAAACAGTAAAAATTAATAAAAAAAAAAAAACAATGCCAAGAAAAGAGCATGGGAACAAAGACAAAGAACAAGACTCAATGGCAATCAGAGTCCTGCTTGGGCAAGACCACTGAGAAGCACATGGTGTAACAGGACCCAAAGAGGGGTGGGGCCCCACCTCCAAGCAATACTCCTTCCCAAAGTCACACCTAAGTGTCCATCACCATTCATGGGGTCCCCACTATGCCCCTCCCTGCTGGGAATTCAGTGGCCCAGGGCACCTCTGTGATCTAGTCTGGGATGAGAACATAGTAAACTTTCTCCCCTGTCATGCTAAGCAACAATGCAGTTAGCACTGTGATCAGGGTGTCATGGTCATCTGAGGGAAGCCACAACATGCAGGCTTTCCTGCTCCCACTCCCTAATTCACCTCCAGTATCTCCCCCACCCCATGATTCCCCTCCCTTGGCGAATTTAGCCAGACCAATGGGGTCTTTGAGCATCCACACCCTGCTCAGCTGCTCCCACTGGCCTCATGGCCCTAGGGACTCTAGGCCTGAGGCTGGGAAGAGGCTCCATTCCCAAAGAAAAGATTTTGAGATCTTTTGTGGACACCAAAGAAAATCATCAACATTCTTGTCTTCAAAAAAATACTTCATGACAGATTAATTCCATTTTTGTATGGGTTCAGGTTTTCCCAAAAAAAGAGAACCTACAAACCCAACGTTAAGTCCTATTCCAGCCAAAGGGGAGAGGAGAGCAGGGAAGTGTGGTACCGTGCATAGGACATGGCTAGGGGTGCCCATATGGAGGCTCCCACTGGAAGGTGGACAAAATGAGCTGGAGAGGGTTTAGGGAGCTGTCAGCAGGCAGCACCTGTCATGCAGAAGCCCTGGGTGGGCCCTGTGAGAGGGAGAAGAAACATGGCTCAGGACTGAGTCCTGGGAACCTCAGGTAGGCAGCACAAGGGAGGAGACCAACAAGTAAACAAGGAAGTGCTACAGAAACCAGGAAGGGAGTTTGCAGAAGAGAAGTGTGATGAGAAGTTCACAGGGAGGTGTAGGTAGCTCAAACAGGGAAATGTCCACTGGGGGCACCTGGCTGGCTCAGTCGGAAGAACATGCAACTCTTGATCTCAAGGTTATGAGTTCGAGCCCCACACTGGGTGCAGAGATTACTTAAATAAATAAAACTTTAAAAATTAAAAAAAAAAAAGGATTGGACCATTAGCTTGTCCCTGAAGCCCCAGAAGGAATCAGGGCGTCCGGGTGTGTGTATGTGTATGTGTGTGTGTGTGTGTGTGTGTGTGTGTGTGTATGTGTGTGTGTGCATGTGTGTGCATGTGTGGACAAGCAGCCATCATCTGAGGTTCTGGGCAACTCCCTACAACATGAAGGGGTTGGGGATACCAGAGAAGTTTTGGTGCTCCTTTTGGTGGCTTTGGGTGAGCCCTTCCTGCTCACCTAGACTGCGGGATCCACTCAGGCCAGCGACTGCATTTCCTCTGTGAACTCAGCATCTGCACAGACCCTGCTCCACAGCAGGACTAGGGAGTGCTTGTTGAATGAACACGCTGTACAAAAATAAACAGTGAACAAAGATGCTGGACAAAGAAACAACACTCTCAAACAATGAGTCTGCATCTTTGGGAAGGAAATCCTTCTCTGGGGATAAAGCAGGGTCTTTGGAGAAATTAATTTGTTGGGGACAACCGCTCCCCAGAGGCAGCCCACTCTATCCAGGGGCAGGGATGGTGCCAAGTAGACCGGTCTTCACATCAGATGTCCAATCTTTTCACTGGATACATGAAAGTTTCCTCATCTCAAAGTGGCCAGGGTGATCCACCAAGCAGAGGCCAGGGCTGGGAAACCCAGATCCCTCCTCCCGGTCCTGCCAGGCCTTGCTATGAGGTTCTTAGAAAGAACCTCTCTGGCCTCAGTCTTTCTATCCCCCACCAGTGTTCCTGACCCTCTATTGGCCAGAGCTACACAGAGGGGAAATCACTGTATAAGCAAAATCAATTACTACTAATTACTATCAATTACTATCTTTTCAAAAGCAATGCTTGCCTTTATCGGAACGGCTTGTTTTTTCCAGAGCTACCAGCAGCGACTAAGGGAAAGGAAGCTGGAGGAGCCTAACTAGGGCCCATGTCCCCTGAAAACTTTGCCAGGAGGTTTAGCCTTGATTACTTCTGGGGTCACTGCTCCTCCATTTCACAGGCCTGGGAATCCCAGAGTAAGTGCTCATAAGGAAGTACAGGGAACAAAAGATGTTTTCCCAAAGGGCGAAGCTTCTAGTTTCTTCTTTCTTCGTGCCTCTGAAAACAGGTTCTCGACACCACTAGGCAGACCCAGAGCAGTAAGCCAGGGTCTTGGTAATTGAAAGGGGGCAGTGTCACCCCCAAGAGTCCCCACCAGGCTTTCCCACTTGAGGACAGGGAGAACATTTTCCCTTTCCTCACTCAACATTCAGGAGATGGTTGTGTGACACCTGTCCCTGGAGCCCTAGATGGATTTCCCAGGGCTCATCATGCCTGACTGAGCGCCTGGGTAGGAACAGTGCAGAAACTGTGGCCAAGGAGATGTCAAGTACCAATGAGAGCAGGAACCCTTGGGTGGGCTCCACTATATACCCTGACAAAGCAGGGGAGTTAGGGGAAGAGTAGGGGACAGTGTGGCAGACCTGGCCTGTCGGGAGCACCTAGAGTAAGCTGCCCTTCTTCCATAGGCTCGGCCTGCATGACAGGCCCAAAAGCATCCTGGCAGGAAACCCCTCTGCCCCTGGCAGTCAGCGCTAAGCACTATCATTTGTAAAACTGCTTTCAGTACACGAGGGAAGCAGGGCCCCTGGACCCTGGGAAAGCCCTACTCCAGTCCACTGGCTTCTGAGCCAGCTCTGTGTGTCACAGCCTGCCTCCAGAGCCCTGGGCCCAAATAAATACACATCCCAGAGTCACACTGGTGTCTCTGCCCTGGGTGCCCACTGGCAGATCACCACTCAAGGCCAGCAGCCTGAGACCTGAAGCTCCCTCCCTCCTGCCCTCTTCCCAATCCCCAAAATCTACCAAGGGAACCCTGTCCCACACCACTGCCCAAAATTCCTGGAGTTTCATGAACACAAATGCGGTTTAAGAGGCAAAATGACACTCCATTGCAAGCAGGTGTTTTCTATGGCTCTGGTGGTGTGGGCTGAAACCCCTGGGCTGAAAACCTCTGGGATGGGCCAGCCCTTTCAAGTGAACTCTCCAGTTTCAGGCCCAAATTCCGTATGTTTTAGCAGCTATATGTGAAGATGAGAAAGATGGACCACCGTGGTTCCTCTGAGCCCCCCAGGCATCCCCATATTCAATCAGAGCTCCCAGAGGGCAGGGACCAAACCCTTAATCAAGTTTAATTCAAGTATGCTCTGTAGTAGGAAATAGGGATGGTAATCTACCTGTTCACCTTTATATCTTCAGGGCCAGGCAGGGACCGGGCAACCAGTTGGTAATTAATACCAGGCCTCATGTTGAGGGCTCTCATTTCCGGCATTTCATTTGATAAAAATTTGTTAAATTCAATGTACTTGACTTGCCCTCTTGTAACCCCGGTATTGCCTCAATTTTTTCCTCCTCCTTATCTCTTTCTCAGCGTACTTGTAGAAACCAGTGGCATTAATATTAATGCATTTGCACGTGAGGTGCTACTTTATTTTCCCAGCCCAGACTTGAATATTCAGCTGCCTACCTAATATCTCATTTGGGTGTCTCTAAAACACAACTTGTCCAGGAATGAACTCCTCCTCTTAGGCCCCATCCAGTTGTCCCCAGTGTACACCACATGCTCAGGCCAGAACTCAGGGGTCTTCCTGACTCCTCTTTCTCTAACTTGTCAAACCCAGCCGTTCAGCATGCCTCTGGCTCTACATTCAGCATATATTCAGAAGTTGAGCACTTTTTAGCTCTTTCTCCCTCTCCTTACTCCCTGCCACCCCCTCCCATCCTGGTCCAGTGACCATCCTCTCATACCTGAACACTGTCCAAGCCCCTCACTAGCACCCCACCTCTACCCTTCCCCCTCAGGTTTGGCATACATAGCAAAATGTGCATTTACCATCTTGTTTCAGCATCTCATAGGAAACTAACCCAGAGATACCCTGGGAAAAATACAAAATATCCCATAAGATACACCGGGAAATCATCCCATGGATACATTACTTCACAGATACACCAGTAAAAATACAAAATGACACATACACCAGGTCCCTCAATGTGGTGCTACTTGTAAGAGCAAAGTCTGGCCACAGGCCAATATCCATATATCAGCTATGGCACACTCACGTGATAGAGCACTGTGCAGATGCAAAAGAAAAAAAAAGCAATCAGGAAGATTTCTCCATTCTGCTACAGGGTGATCTTCAGAATACATTATGTGGAAAAAAAATTTTCAGAACTGGGTTCAGAGTTTGCTACTATATATATATATATATATATATATATATATATATACATATACACACACACACACACACACACACATATATATATATATATATATAGAGAGAGAGAGAGAGAGAGGTAAATAAGTGTGTATCTTCCTTATATTTTCAAAAGGGAACAATGGAAAAATAACTGATAAAGGTGAATTCTTATCAGAGAAGGAAGAAAACAAGGTGGAAAAGAACAAGATAGAGCTAGATACATTCGGTTTCTAGGTACATTTGGTTTATTTGAAATCACATGAAAGTTTTACACAATTAAAAAAAATTAAATTAGAAAAAAAAATATGGTAGATGGCACTGTTGTTCTCAGCTGATTTCTGCTCTTTGCCATGTGACTTTGCAATTCTGCCCACTGAGGGTGAAGTATATTTTTCCAGAATGTGACAGACTCTATTTTCCAAAAATGGCCTTCACAAGATTTCCAGTCCCACAAGCTCTTTTAGAAACTGGAAATTCCCAGTCAAGAGCTGGAGCCGATATCTCCTCCTCTCAAAATTGGATAGGACTTGGGGCATCTGGGTGGCTCAGTCGGTTGGGCATCCGACTTCGGCTCAGGACATGATCTCACGACTCGTAGGTTCAGGCCCCACATCAGGCTCTGTGCTGACAGCTCAGAGCCTGGAGCCTTCTTTGGATTCTGAGTCTCCCTCTCTCTCTGCCCCTCCCTCCCCTGCTCACACTTTGTGTCTCTCTCTCTCAAAAATGAATAAACATCAAAAACTTTTTTTAAAAATCGGATAGGACTTTAGAACCATCTCAATGAATAGAATGTGGCAAAAATAACAATAAATGTCTCTTGAGACTAATCATAAAAGGCAGTACATCCTCCAGTTGGTTTCCTCTCTCTCTCTCTCTCTCTCTTTCTCTTAGGACAACCCTGAAACCCAGAAACCATGTTGAGAGGAAACTGAAACTAGCCCATGTGGAGAAGCACTGAGGCTCCCAGCTACTAGCAAGAATCAACTGTAAGACTGTAAGTGAGGAAGACAATTCAGATGATTCCATTCCCCCAGCCTTTGAGTCTTCTTAGCTGAAGCTCCAGACACTGTAGAGCAGAAATAAGCCATCCTATGCGCCCTGCCTGAGTTCCTGACCTATAGAGTCTACGAACGCAATAGTGGTGGTTTGATGCCACTAAGCTTTAGGGTAATTTCTTATATAGTCATAGTAACTGCAAGACTACCTCTTAACTCTGGGCTTAAATATGAATTGCTGTGGGGGCACGTGGATGGCTCAGTCAACTCTTGGTTTTGCCTCAAGTCATTATCGCATGGTTCCTGGGTTCAAGCCCCACTCTGTCAGTGCAGAGCCTACTTGGGATTCTCTCTCTCTCTCTCTTTCTCTTTCTGCCCATCCCCTGCTCATGCTCTCTCTCTCTCTCTCTCTCTCTCTCTCTCTCTCTCTCTCTCAAAATAAATAAAGAACACTTAAAAAGAATGAGTTGCTTTGACTAAAGTAATATTAGCAGGTGTGTCATTTTAAGCAGAGGTCTGAAGTGTGTGTGTGTGCATGTGTGTGTGTGTGTGTGTGTGTGTGTGTGTGTGTGTGTGGTTAGGCATGCCCTCTTGCATGTCTGTCATCACCACAGGAAGAAAATGTGGAGCAGACCTGGACTCAACTGCAGCCCAGAGCCCAGCCTAGATCAGTGAATTCTAGCCAGCATGCAGATGCACGAGTGAGAATAAAAAATTGCTGTTTGAAGCCACTGAGTGTTGGCTGATTTACTGTGCAGTATGATCATAGCAACAGATAAGTGATCAAAAAGCAACCCTTACAAATTGAACACAAACTGGAAAAAAAGAGCTTAACTGCATATCTTCTTAATGGCATAACCTCACTGAGAAGAGTTATTTCTACTAACTCTAAAACACAGAATTTGGACTACACATCCCTGGAAAGAAATAAACTAAGGACAAACAAAACCACAAGGAAATCTTAAATTACATTCACTAGTATTATTGTTAGTTAAAATATATATATTATTATTTTGAAACCAATATACATATATACATTACATATACATGTGTGTATGTATATGTATAGTATTCTATATATATGCAATGTTTGTTTGGATCTTGATTTGAACAAAACAACCCTAAAAAGCCATTTTTGAGATACTCAAGTAAAATTGAACATGGATTCAGTATTAAGTTATATAAGAAATTATACTCAACTTTGTTGGCTGTGATAATGTCATTGGATTAAAATAAAAACAGCTCTTAACTAGAGGTACATCTTAAAGTATTTATGAGTGAAATGATATTGTATTTTGATTGAAAATACTCCAGGGGTGCCTAGATGGCTCAGTCTGTTAAGCATCCAACTTTGGCTCAGGAAATGATCTCATGGTTCCTGAGTTTGAGCCCTGTATCAGGCTCTCTGTCGTCAATGCAAGGCCTGCTTCAGATTTTCTCTCTCTGCCCCTCCCCAGCTCTCTTGTGTGCACACGTGCACTTTCTTTCTCACTCTCTCTCAAATATAAATAAAAACATTAAAAAAATAAAAAAGAAAATACTCCAGTCTAGAAAAGGGAACACTTTTGCACTGTTGGTAGGAATACAAATTGCTGCAGCCACCCTGGAAAATTATGGAGGTTCTTCAAAAAATCAAAAATAGAGGGGCACCTGGGTGGCTCAGTCGGTTAAGTGTCTGACTCTTGACTTCAGCTCAGGTCATGATCTCACAGTTCAAGCCCCACGTCGGGCTCTGTGCTGACAGCTTGGAGTCTGGAGCCCGCTTCAGATTCTGCGTCTCCCTCCTTCTTTGTCCCTCCCCCATTCATTCTGTCTCTCACTTTCAAAAATAAGTAAATATTTAAAAAAATTTTTTAATTAAAAATAGAACTACCCTACAACCCAGAAACTGCACTATTAAGTATTTACCTAAAGGATACAAAAATGTTGGGGTGTCTGGATGGCTCAGTTGGTTAATTGTCCAATTTCATCTCAGGTCATAATCTCACAGTTCATGAGTTTGAGTCCTGCATCGGGCTCTGGGCTGATAGATTCTGTGTCTCCCTCTCTCTCTGCCCCTCTCCTGTTCATGCTCTGTCTCTCTCTGTCTCTGTCCCTCAAAAATAAATAAACATTGGGGCGCCTGGGTGGCGCAGTCGGTTAAGCATCTGACTTCAGCCAGGTCACGATCTCGCGGTCCGGGAGTTCGAGCCCCGCGTCAGGCTCTGGGCTGATGGCTCAGAGCCTGGAGCCTGTTTCCGATTCTGTGTCTCCCTCTCTCTCTGCCCCTCCCCCGTTCATGCTCTGTCTCTCTCTGTCCCAAAAATAAATAAACATTGAAAAAAATTTTTAAAAAAAATAAATAAATAAACATTAAAAAATTTTTGTTTAATTAAAGAGGGGCATCTGGGTGCCTCAGTCAGTTAAGTAGCTGACTTTGGCTCAGGTCATGATCTCACGATTCGTGAGTTCGAGCCCTGCATCGTGCTCTGTGCTGACAGCTCGGAGCCTGGAGCCTGCTTCAGATTCTGTGTCTACCTCTCTCTCTCTGCTCCTGCCCTGCTCACGCTCTGTTTCTCTTCCTCTCTCTCAAAAATAAACTCTCTCTCAAAAAAAAAAATGGATACGAAAATGCTGATTTGAAGGGGCACCTGCACCTCAATGTTTATAGCAACACTATCAACAATAGCCAAATAATGGAAAGAGCCCAAATGTCCATTGACTGATGAATGGATAAAGAAGATGAGGTATATACATACAATGGACTATTACTCAGCAATCAAAAAGAATGAAATCTTGCCATTTGTAACAACATGGATGGAATTACAGTCTATTATGCTAAGTGAAATAAGTCAGTCAGAGAAAGACAAATATATGATTTCACTTGTGTGGAATTTAAGAAACAAAACAGATGAACACAGGAGAAGGGAAGGAAAAATAAGATAAAAACAGAAAGGGAGGCAAACCATAAGAAAGACTTAAAACAGAACAAACTAAGGGTTGCTGGAGGGGAGGTGGGTAGGGGGATGGGCTAAATGGGTGATGGGCATTAAGGAGGGCACTTGCTGGGATGAGCACTGGGTGTTACATGCAAGTAATGAATCACTATATTCTGTTCCTGAAACCAATATTACACTATATGTTAACTAACTTGGATTTAAATAAATGAAAAAGGAAGGAAGGAAGGGAATAAAGTGAGGGAAGGAAGGAAGAGAGGGAACAAGGGAGGGAGAGGGAGGAAGGAAGGAAGGAAGGAAGGAAGAAAGAAAGAAAGAAAGAAAGAAAGAAAGAAAGAAAGAAAGAAAATAATCCAGTCTAAAAAAAGAAAGCTGGAGAAATATAGATGAAACAAGATAGCAAAACACTGATCATGGTTGAAGTTGGGTGGTGGGTTTACAGGAAGAGGTTCGCCATACATACCATCTTTTCTCCTTTTACATGTGTTTACAATTTTCATTTGCAGAGTGTTTACTGTTCCTAAGGACATCTACCCTAAAGAGCCAAAGGCCAGTGTACCCCAAAAAGAGGCCAGAATGACATGGCTGACCAGAGAAGAACAGGCCCGCAAAACAGTTTCCTCTGCAGTGCACAGAGGATTCCATGGCTAGAGTGCAAGGGGTGGTTGCCTCTCCAGTCCAACCCAGCTCTATCACTACCTTCAGCTGACACCACCTCAAACCAGAGCTGGCAAGGTTTTGGCCTGGAGGGCTTAACACTGGCCACTCAAAGTTAGATACAGGGATTTGGAAAGTGGGCTCACAGGGCCATAAAAGGGGAGAAGTTCTTCCAGCAACATTCCTAAAACAAGTACACTGTCTTAGTTATTACCCTTATTTCAGGAGACAGAGTCAGGATCCAAAGGGTCTCACTAGGTTGGAAGGGATCTCCAAGTACAGTGAAAGAAGACATAGCAGGGACCCATGCAGGCCCCCACAGATTCACACTCAAGTTGCACAAGCCCAAGATGGAGGGAACCCAGCCTTCATGCTGAGATGCCCAGCATGAGGCTGGACCAAGTGTGGGGTGTAGTGCCAGAGAGCACTCAGGAAGGTGGATGATGGTGTTCTTAGGCTGGCAAGTGAAGGCTAGTCATCCTTCAGATGGTGTCACTCAGTCCATGTGACATACTGAGCCCTGGGTCCTGTTTTCTGAACCTCCCTGTCTTCAAGATATTGAGAGCCTTGGGCAGCACATCCCAGGTCGGCAAGGGTCCCAGAGTCACATCCCAGCACAGGAGCTAGAGAAGTCAAGTATAGAGAAGAACCTCAGAGTTGAGAAGATGAGAGCATAGTGAGCTCCTCCTAAACCTGCGAGCAGATAAGCTGGCTGTGCCAGAGGGCAGGGCCAGGCCAAGAGACAGGAGGTGTAAGGAAGCCCATTTCAGACAAACCAAAAGAACTTTCCAACAATGGAGTCATCTGCCTAGAAGGGACCAGAGGCCACTGATCACTGGGTGTTCACACCAAGGCAGAGCTCCTGCCTTCAGAGAACATGGAAGCAGACATGTTGGCATCCACTAGAGGTTGGATTAGATGCTCAAAATAAAAGGAGGGCAGAGCAAACACAACACCCGCTGAAGCTAAACCATGCTCCTGAAGGAAGTGGCCTCACATGTCAGACCTTGATGTTGGTGGAGACCTGGCCTGAGCCCACAGAACCTATCGAGCTGCAGGAGAAACCGCAGAGAGCACCACGTCCATCACCTCCAAATGGAGGGCTCTATACAACTGCCCACTGGAGGGGGCAAACCAGGTGCCAGTGCACCTGAGGGATATGGATGGAACAACACTCAGGAGGCAAGCAGCCATGCATGGCTGGAAGCATGGAGCCTGCATCAGGCTCCGCAGGCCCAGGTAGGAGCCTGGCTGACTTGCCGGCCAACCCAGTAGAAGGAAGCCAGTAGCTTTTCAAGAGTCCCTTCCTGTGCAAGGCACCAGCCAGTCCCTCTTCTGGCTCCAGGCTTGATTGTGAGGTCATCTTGTCCACCCTGAAAGATCTTTGGAGCACGGAGGAAGAGCCAACCTCTTCATTTAAATATCTTCTAATTAACCTAAAGGCTGCATGATGTACCTATTTTCTCTCCACAGTGGGGCTGAGGAACAGCAGGAAGCATCACCCTTCCTTCTTACTCATCTAACAAAAATAAGCTGTCAGAGATGGAGGGGACCTTGGAGAACATCTAGTTAAATCTCTCCTTTTACAGATGAGAAATAGTGAGGACCTACTATATGTATGGCCAGATTGGGGCAATGTCAGGATTGATTAAAACCTGAGTTTCTGACCCCTACCCAGGAGGCTTCCAGTATTCTTCATTCCCCACCCCACCCTATGCTGTCCTTTGTTCAAATGTCCTACTTCCTGATCCTCTTCTCATCCTCAAAGCCCTCCCCATCCTCTTGCTAAATTTTCCATCTTCTTGGAGCAGGAGGCAAGGAAGTGATGCAGTTCTCCAGCTGTGCTTGGTGTATGGCATTTCAGTTTGCTAAAGTCAGCTAGCTGGCTGTTCTTCTAAATCTCTCATATTAGGCCTCTGGAGTTCCCAACAGAATAAGTTAATGTTGTGAATGTGTTTTGTAAGCTGTAAAATACCATACAAATATATGCTCTACTATTTTAGAATATGAAATAATCCAACCCCTTCTAATCATGCGCTCATTTATCTTACCTCTGTGAGACAAAGAAAAAGCAGGAGCAAACTCTAATTTAAGGAAGTTCAGGGCAAAAATCGAAACAAGTGCCTCTTTCTCTCCCACCAGATTGGAAGCTCCTTGAGGGTACAGACCATTTCGTGCTCCTTCCTTTGTTCCTCACATTTCACCCAGGGCTAAGCATCTAGTAGGTATTCAGTGAACAGTTTCCTGAATACATGGATAAAATTTCACTGTAAGGGGGGCCTGGCTGGCTCAGTTGGTAGAACATGAGACTATTAATCTCAGGGTCGTGAGTTCAAGCCCCATGTCGGGTGTGAAGTCTCCTTTAAAATATTTTTTTCACTTTATTTTTGTTAAATTTTTAAATGTTTATTTATTTATTTTTGAGAGAGAGAGACAGAGCATGAGTGGGGGAGGGAGAGAGAGAGAGGGAGACACAGAATCCAAAGCAGGCTCCAGGTTCTGAGCTGTCAACACAGAGCCCGACATGGGGCTTGAACTCACAAACCGCGAGATTGTGACATAAGCCAAAGTCAGACACTTAACTGACTGAGCCACCCAGGCACCCCACATTTTTCACTTTAAAATCCTCCTATTACTGGGGTGCCTGGGTGGCTCAGTTGGTTAAGCGTCCAACTCTTGATTTCCACTCAGGTCATGATCTCCCGGTCATGAGATCGAGCCCTGCATCCACCTTCTCACTGAGTGTGGAGCCTGCTTAAGAGTCTCTCTCTCCCTCCCCCTCTGCCTCTTCCTTGCTTGCACTTGCTCCCTCTCTCTCTGAAAATAAATAAATAAATAAATAAATAAATAAATAAATAAATAAAACCCTCCTATTGCTAAGTAGAACTTAATTGTAGAAACTCTCACAACTACCCCCATATACAAAAAAGGCAGACAACCCATATTACCTACCTGATACATTACAAATGTGTCAAATTTACAGGTGTGACTATCAGGGAATTTTCTTACCCCCTTTTCTTCCAAAGCACCCAAATGCCTTACTGATTCTTCCAGCATCCTGGGAAAGGATAGCTCCCTCCCTGAGCCAATGGCACTGGAGAGCAACTCTGGGTCCAGGGGCAGTCCACTGGACTGGGTCCTGGAAATCACCTCTGGGTGATCCTTGTCTGAGATGCTGCTGAGGCTTTTGATCTCCTCAATGGTTGGGGCCAAGACGCAGAAGCTAACCTTTCTACTTCCCCTCAGGGAAAATTCACCTTGGGCCCTAACAGCAGCCCCACACACTTCAGGGGCAGCCAGCCTGCCCAAACAGTTCTGGATTTGATCCCAGGGTGACCTAGAGTTCTCTAGAGGCTCCTAATATGCCTCCATGTGACCTTCTTGCTAGAAAGAAGTGGGGGTACCAGGTAAGGGGTCTCTTCTAAAGCAAAGCTCTCTTAAGAAGCCTAGATGCCCATAAGAGCAAAGAACAGATGGGGAGATCAGAGCAGGGCTGTGACCAGCCTGGAGCTCAAAGTACAGCACAGATGAATCAGGGTGCACGCTTACCAGTTCCATCCCACAGGCACAGATGACCAGAACCTAATGTATATGACTTATGAGCTGAGGGCATGCCACGGGGCAAGAGACACCCACCAGAGGCCCCATCTGCAGGAAGGGAACCACAGAGAGTGGGACACCAGAATTCCATCTACCCTACCACAGGTGCAACCCCAGAGGCCATGGTTCCAAGTCATTCCCCAGCTATGACCAGCTTCCACCACTACGCTGGTGACTGGAGAAGGAGAGGGTCCTCAAGGCTGGAAAGGAGCCTAAGCAAGCAATGAAATATCAATGCCAGTGTGACATACCCCTGGCACCAACTGAGAGGCCCAGGCAGGAGTCCCCATATGGCTAGACTGTCCCAGCTCACCAGGAGGGCCTCAAGTCCTAAAGTGACACTTGGCCCTTGCTGTAGGCATGCAGGTCTCAGCTACCTTTTCACCATTGTAAAAAGTAAGTCCCCAGGCAGGAAGGATGAGTAAGACCTGGACAGACAGGGCCTACAGGAGCTGAATGGCCAGGCAAGTGGAGTGAGGAACAGGTGTGTGCAAAACACTGAGCAGAATGTCCATGGTGAAGCAGACATCCAGTACGAGTAGTTATAACCGTTGTGACAGTTTTGCAAACCTACCTCCCCAGTCAGCCCCAGCCTGCTGCACATGGGCTACAGCTTCCAGGAACAGATTTCCCCTCAAATAGCCCACAATGGAAGGGCCTGTCTCTCCCCACTTCCATCACTAATGGGAAGAAAGGGCACTATTGAGACATGCAGGACCTCTGAGAAGAGAGAGGGTTTATTGAAGCCCCAAACCCTATATCCTAGCAGCCTACTTCTTAAATATACAGTGAAGGCTCCCCATAGCTGGGTGTAAAGGCATGACCCACAGGCTCTGAAAGCTTTGCCTTCTTAAACTCAGAATCAAACTTACTAAGAGAAAGGAGAACTTTAGAAAAAAAGAACAGAAAAGTGACCCATTGCATCATTCTTTGGCTCCCAAACTAGTCCAAGGTCTGGCTCTAGACCCTTCATGTCTAAAGACCTCAACAAACTCTTTGTTAAAAAGCTAGGGGCACCTGGGTGGCTCAGTAAGTTAAGTGTCCAACTTCAACTCAGGTCATGATCTCATGGTTTGTGGGTTCAAGCCCCATGTTGGTCTCTGTGCTGACAGCTCAGAGCCTGGAGCCTGCTTCAGATTCTGTCTCCATCTCTCTCTGCCCCTCCCCTGCTCACACTCTGTCTCTGTCTCTCAAAAACAAATAAAAAACGTTAAAAAAATTTTTTTGAAAGCTAGAATTTCTTGATGCCTGGGAGGCTCAGTCAGTTGAACATCTGACTCTTGATTTCAGCTCAGGTCATGATCCCAGGATTGAGGGACTGAGCCGTGCATCAGGCTCAGAGCTGAGCATGGAGCCTGCTTAAGATACTCTCTTCCTCTCCCTATGCCCCTCTCCCTGACTTGTGCTGTCTCTCTCTCCCTCTCTCCCTCTCTCTCCCTCTCTTTCTCAAATAAAATAAAATTAAGTAAAAATAAAATTAAAAAGCTAGAATTTCTTGGCCAAAAGAATGAAATTAGAATCTGAATGGCTTCTAGATACAATCCCAGCTTACAGTAAAAATATGGGACAGAGGAATATCTCAAATGACACCACAGAGACACAATCAGCATAACCCAGAATGTGAGAAACAGAGGACAAATGACAGTTCTCCAATCATAAACTGCAAGGGGGAAAAAAGAAAATGGCATCTACAGATTTAAAGAAACTCAAGAAATGTATCAAACAAATGCAATGTGTAGACCCTATTTAGATCACAATTCAAACAAACCAACTGGAAAAATAAATTCATAAGATAATCAGAAAACCTGAACCCTGACTGGATATTTGCTGAGATTAAGAAGGGACTGTTATTGGGCATCTGACTGGCTCAGTTGGTAAAGCATATATCTCTTGATCTGGGGGTCATGAGTTAAAGCCCCACAAAGGGTGCAGAGATTACTTTAAAAAAATTAAAATTCAGGGGCGCCTGGGTGGCTTAGTCGGTTAAGTGCCTGACTCTTGACTTTGACTTGAGTCAAGAGCTCATGATTCGTGGGTTCAGGCCCCATGTCAGGCTTTGTGCTAACAGTGCAGAGCCTGCTGGGGATTCTCTCTCTCTCTCTCTCTCTCTCTCTCTCTCTCTCTCTCTCTCTCCCCCATGTCAGGCTTTGTGCTAACAGTGCAGAGCCTGCTGGGGATATTCTCTCTCTCTCTCTCTCTCTCTCTCTCTCTCTCTCTCTCTCTCTCAAAATAAGTAAACTTTAAAAAATTTAAAAAATATTAAAATTCAAAAAAAAGAAGAAATTGTTACCCTGTTTGGATGCAATCATGGTGTTGTGGTAATGTTCACACAAAGCCCTTATTTCTTAGAAATAGACACTGAAACATAGAAGATGAAATATTAAGATGTCTGGAAATGGCCTCCATGGGGGATGGCAGGTGAAGAAGATACAAACTTGATTAGCCATGAGTTGGTGATAACTGTGGCTGGGCAACGGGAACATGAGAGTTCATTAGCTTATTCTCTCAACTTTTATGTAGATTTGAAATTTTCCATAATAAAAAGTTAAAAAGAAAACAGATGGCCTTTCTTCCCCAACTTTTTTTTTTTTTAGCAGCAATTTATTTGTCTTACTAATGCTGGGAAAAGCTATATTTTCAAAGCTGCTCCTTTCTCCCTGGCAAAAGATGAAAAATGGTTGCCCCTTTGGGTGAAATTTTGACATCATCACCATTCAGATGTTAGGTCACTTTAGTATAATCTCCATGGCATGCCTCCATGAGAATCCAGCCCTGGGGCCAAAGGTGATCTCTAAATGACAAAGGGCCATTATTTCTAAACCTGGCAATTATATCCTCTCATTTCATCCTTACAAATTAGTCCCAGATTTTACTAGAGACTCACTGTTAGCTGATATAGTATAACAAGTCTGGTTAATCCCAGACCAGATATACTGTACCTGACAAACTTTTTATTTTTATTTTCTTATTGAGATAGAATTATGACAAACCCATTTTGAGAAAGGAATTCAGGATGTGGTTCTCAGAGCAGCCTCACTCACCTTCCAGCCCACGGGCAAGTTCTGTGTGCCAGCTGCCTTTGACTAAAGATGTGTCTACAATATTTGAGCTGGAAGTGAGTGAGAGGCAACCTGGGCATTGATCATGGATTTTGACGGGTAATGAGAGAAAAGGGCCTCACCTGGTTTACCCCAGCTCTCCTCCACACTCCTGCCCTTGGCCCCATTCTCACTGTTCCAGCCTATGTAGACCACACTCCTCGTGCTGTCTCCTTCTCTCCATCTCTCATAACCCCACCATTTTTCCAGCATGCCTTAGATTTCTCCTTTGAGACTTGGCTCTGCCTCTCCACTCTTCTCACTTGACAACCCTTCTATAAACACTGTCTATTTGGCATTTCTCAGACACTGAGCTGCTCGGACACCAAGCCTTCTCAGTCTGAGCTGCTCAGACTGAGACTCCATGATTTGGCTCTTCGAGAGCTGTCTGACCAACCAGACTGTGAGGTGCTAGAGGACAGGGGAGCATCGTATATCCTTCCAGACCCTCCACAAAGCCCAGAACAGTGCTTGCTCTTGATACTAGTAAATACACCTTGGCTGTATTGAGTGAAGATCAATTTGCAAATGTCAGAACATGTAAAGTCCACAGGGCTGGTATAGATTACACAGGTTGCCACTGGTTTATGTGACTCCTTTGTGCAATTTTTTTAAAAGATGCTTTCTGGGGGCGCCTGGGTGGCTCAGTCGGTTAAGCGGCCGACTTCGGCTCAGGTCATGATCTTGCAGTCCATGAGTTCGAGTCCCGCGTCAGGCTCTGTGCTGACAGCTCAGAGCCTGGAGCCTGTTTCAGATTCTGTGTCTCCCTCTCTCTGACCCTCCCCCATTCATGCTCTGTCTCTCTCTCTCAAAAATAAATAAACGTTAAAAAAATTTTTTTTTTATAAAAAAATAAAAGATGCTTTCTGGGGGTATTGGTAAAGTTTCATCTTGAACTGGTGGTGTCATGGGTATATATATATATATATATATATATATATATATATATATTAAATCCCATCAATCTGAGCACTTCACTGTACAACAGGCATAAAAATAAGTGAATGAATGAATGAGTGATAAGTGTCTTTTTCTCTAGGAGGATGCAGCCCACACCAGGGCATACAGCTCAGAGAGTAGAGTTTGAGACAGAATTCAGCCTTCCCTGAGTTGGCACTTCTTGAGAAAGGCACAAGCTATATAACTGTACATGTGACCCTGAGACCAGAAACAGAGAGCCCCTGGCCTTGAGGAACTATCCGATGCCCAAAATGCCATATCATCGAAATGGGCTAAGAGGCAGCACTGTGGGTGTGGTGGTGCTGCTACTTACAGCATTCAAGTCAGGCTCTTCCATCATAATTGGTGGAACTGTGCCCTCACAGCGCCCAAGTCAGCTCAGTATGAGGATGAAAAGACTAATTCTGGGGTAGTAAGGGGTGATAACGCAACAGGAAAGAGCCAGGAATCAACTCCCCCAGAACCTCAGTTCCATTCCCCTGTGGGGTTAGCAAAATGATTTCCCCCTTATGTGACCCTCCACCTACCTCTATGAAGCTTTCCACCCCTCAAATTCACAAGCTTGCTTGAAACTGTGCCGCTGCTCTTTCCTGAATGCCCAAAAGCCTATGCCACGGGGCTTTTTCTTCATCAATGGGCCAATCTATTCATCAGCATCTCTGAACAGAACATGCTAAATTTGGCATCAGGTACCTGAGACGCTCTAGTGAGAAGTAGAAGCCATTCTAATGCTGAAGGAGAGACACCATGGAGGCGCCACTCATCTCAGATTCTGTAACAAGCTGAATATCAGCTGGAGCAGTATATCCTGTCTCCTAAGGGGCTTTGGTCACCTGAGCTTTGGTGACAAGTAGCCAGCTTGCCCTGAGCTTGACAGCCATAGGACCTTAGCACCACAGGCCCATGTGTGAATCTTGCCCACAGCCAGGAGCAATATTATGTGACTGCTAAATGGAGCAGGAGCCCATGGTTCCCCAGAATGCACAGATGGGGTAGAAATGAAAGGAATTAGAGGAGTAGACACCAGCCTCCTTCCTGTCCTTCTGAGCTGCCCAGATCTTTCCAAAATCTCATATGCTTGGCTCTGCAACATCAGATAAACTATAAACAGAGCATCCTGTTTGGTTACCAGAAGAGAAACGTCAAATTCCCCATACAGAGAACTACCAATAACAAGGTGTTTTTCCATTCATCTGGAGACGCCTTCCCTTGGACAGAGAGCTCTATAGCCTGGGTGAGGCTCCCTCAAGCTAAAACTCAAACAGCAGCTCAACACGCAGCAAAATGGACAGTATTTGCAGTGCTAAGAACCGTATGCTAACCAACTGCATTACTGTAATAGCTAATGTAAAATGGGCAAATTTCCCCTTTAAAGGGGGTGCTCACAGGCTGGCCTGTCTGTGTCAGGTTTCAGGCTATTAAGAGACTTTCATTACGATTAGTTGTCTAAGAAATGACTTCTGAGGAAATAAACACATGAGAGGCACAGCTGGGCAGCCAAAGAATCAAAAATTATGCTCCCTCACAGTTTATGTGTTCCCACACAGAAAAGCCAAGGCAAAATTATCAGCAGACTCTCATGGAGCCAGAAGCACGGCACCCCCCACCCCCTACCCCAGGTTTTTCTACTCCCTAGTCCCATTTGGTGGAAAGATAATGCCTTCCATTTTATCCTGTTGTCTCTTTGTATCTTTCCTCAGTTTTCAGTCTACTAATCAATCTATCATATATTGGCATTCCCTTCCACTGCATTCACTACCACTTGAGTGTTTTTGTAGGACTTCAGTTGGCATACATTTTAAACAAGCTGGTTTCACAGTATTTGATCAGATATGTTCTGTTGAAAGCATTCTATGTGGGTTTCCGTTTTTCCCTGGTTTTGAGGTGGTAATGGAAATCATAAGGCAACAGGAACATATTTGGTGATAGATGATTCAATAGCATTTTTGCCTCACCCCAGAGTGTTTCACTAAACCTTGGTGAAAGCACATGACCCTGTTTGTATTTTGAGCCTAAATAAGTACTTTTTGGTGTCTGGTGGCATTTTTCCTTCCTCCAAAGGTGATTATGGTGACTAAATGCCTGAGAAAAGCGCATGACCAAGTTCATGGTTCAACTATTTCCTTATCTCTCTGTTTCTCGCAGTGACACTTATCTTCCCTGACAGCCACTCCCATTGTGCTCTTTCCTTGGCCCAACACAATGGACACATGCAGACACCAGCAGACAAGGAGGACGTTTTCCATCCCACTGCTCGCCAGTGCAGAGGGACTAGGCTGAGGTTACATAAGCCCCTCCTGAGCCCAGCGTTGGGGGGAAGCAAATTTGGGGTTCGTGACGGAGTCATGGTCTGCAGGCCCCGACTGACCCTGCGCTCACTCACCATCCTGCCTTACCAAGGCAGGGCGGATTGAAAAGGAGGGCCACTTCCCGCGACCACCAGACTCACAACAATCTGACTGGGTTCAAAGTGTGGCCGAACGTCCGAACCTCGCTGTCCAGACTACATCGAGGGGTCGCGGGCTCCGGCCCCGAACTCAAGCTGCAGCTACCCCCCCCCCCCCCCACCACTCCGGGTGCCGCGACGCGCGCTTACCTTCCGGGACCTGGGCCAGGGCCCGGGCCGGGGCCTGGGCCAGGACTTGGGCCCGGTGGTCCTGCGGTCGCCCTCGCCGCGCCAGCAGCGGGGAGCTGTCCGCCGCCAGCAGGTGCTGAAGGCGGCTTCCCTGCGCCGGGGCCGGGGCCGGGGCCGGGGCCGGGGCCCGGGCCTCCGGGCGGCAGTGGCCCGTCGCCAGCGCCGCCCTCCAGGCTGGCCTCGTTGCCCATGGCGGGCGGGCGGGGTCGGGGTCGTGCTGGGCCCGGGCCGGCGGCTCCCGGGCGGCTGCTCACACGCTCGGCGCCGCCGCCGCCGCCATCTCCCAGCTCGGCTCGCGCCGCCGCTTACCGCTGCGCATGCGCATGCGCGGCCCGCGCTCCCCTTCCCTGCACACGCCTCCCCCCAACCCCCCGCCTCCCGAGCGCGCGCGCGCGATCCAGCCAGGCTGCGAGGACGCGTGTCCACAAGCCGGCGGCGGGGTCGCCGGGAAACAGCCACCGCGCCAGCGCATGCGCCCTCCGAAGCCGACACAGCCAGCGTGTGCTACCTGGAGCCTAGCGGGGGTTGGCGGTAGCGTCCCACACTGAACCAGGATGGAGGGGCACCTGCCACAAGAAGCGGCCCTGAGGGCGTCACGCCGTGCCCTGCCCTCGTGCCAGGGGCACTTCCTGTCCCGGGAAACTTGGAAGTAGAGGCTCTCCTTTGGGTAACCTCGTTTACCAGCCAGCCAGCCGGCTTCGTGGGGACAGGCCTCAGAGACGGGCCACAGAGTGTGGCCTCAGAGAATGTTTAGGAGTTAGACAAGTGAACGAGGATGTTCAGAGGTCATGGAAGGACGGAGACAGGATGGTCGGCGATGGAGCTGGATGGTGAGGGTCCCGAAGGCCAGCTGGGGGAGTGGAGACTTTATCCAGATGGCGATGGGAACTATTTGGAATTCAAGCTGAGGGCCTGGTCCCATGGGACAGGAGTCTCAGGAAGTATCTCTGGGAAAGGTGGAGGGTGTGTCAGGACTGGCCTAAAGCCAAATGGAAGGCCTCCTCGGTAGGCCCTGGGACAGTGACCTTGAGGATGGGAAAGAGGAATTGATATTTCTCAGAGACCTTGAGCTGTGGCTCCCGAGACTGTCTAGATGAGAGGCTGCAGTCTGCTTCTGCATTAACCTGAGAGCTCACCAAATTACTTTTCTGTTACCTCACTTTTACAGATTTCAGTATTTGCATGCTACTCAGGATGCTCTGCCTCATGGCTTCTCACACAAACCTTTGCTTTCCCAAGGGTGAATATTTCCTAGAAGATGCAGACTAAATTCCAAACTATTCCTGGCTCCATAAATCATGACTGTGTAGAAGAACCCATTTAATTCTAATGGTGAGGAATATGTCACATGGGATATCAGCAGTTCTAACCTCACCTGGAGTAATCTGAGGATCCCAGTGAACACTGATAGCCAGGCAGATGGACAGACCTTGGCCAGACCTTCCCCATGCACTCTTAGTTGCTCTTCCCAGGCCTTAGGATGGAACTTCCATGAAGCCTGGACTCCCCAACTGCCTGACACTGACTGCCTGGAATGATGAGGGCCTCTCTGCCTGTGTTATCATGGCCCTTACTGTGTTTCCTCCTGGGTTGATTCATCTTTATGAGTGTCTGATGACTATGTGTGCACATCTAGGCTCCCCAAGAATCCTCATCTCAGCTCTGCCACCTCCCAGGTAGGACTTAGACAACTAACTTAGGCTTGCCAACCTTCCATTTCCTAGCCTGCAAAGTCATGATAATATTAGCCTCTCACACAGGGATTGTGAGGGTGAAGTGGCTGATGTAGTTAAAACACAAAGTCAAGTGATTGGCATACACATAACCAACTTTATTATTAGTTGTCTCGGTGGTGGGTGGTCCAGGATTTGGGGGTTTTATGCCATACCTTCTCTCCTGGGGAAGAACACGAACACAAGCACTATGGGCAAGCCAGTGACCTCACCTTGGCTCAACCCAGGCTCTTCTGGCTTCACAGACACCAATCAGTGTGGTTTGGGCTACTTGGAAGTGGGGGAAAGAAGGATGTTTGTTTTCTATTTTTGTAGAAGCCAAAGGAGCTATGGCTTTCCAGATTTAAATCAACATGCCCCTGGTTCCAGTGGGGGTAATTAGCCCTACTCAGCCAGCAGGCCTAGGGAGTTGCTCTCCTCAGAGTGGATTCCTAGCTGTTAGCAGACCTCTAGGGTCTCTGCTGCCTTAGTGACAAAGGACACAGTACAGTGGACCCAGGAGGACCTGGAAGTGTGTGTTAGCGGTGCCCCTACCTTGCATTCAAACTCTCAGTTCCACTTCCTCTGAAAAGCATACCCAGAAACATGCCTGTTCTGTCTACATCCAGCCCTGGCATTCAGCCCAGGGACTCCTGCTGGCTGTGGGATGGTGCTGGCCTCTGGTTGTCTGGACCTCTGATTCAGTCTCCCATTTTAATTCACTGTTCAGGGGCTGTTTTCTTCCCCTTGACCTAGAGCAGGGGCTCCTCAACAGAAGGACTTTGTCTGACTTGTCCTATCCCCTGCGCTGGGCTTCAGTGGGGCCTCAGGGGCTAATGGTTGGGCTGGGTTCTCCATATAACTCTGAGCATTTCCCTCACCTGAACTTCTAAGGGGTTCGCCAGCCACCAGGCTTAAAAGCACCCCAGAGGGATCTTTGGCTGTAGCACTTGTATCACCACATTTAGGTTATTGATGTAATAAGTAACAGGGAGGGTGCTAAGACTGGGTCCAGACTTTCTCCTGGTGGAGGGGTCATAGATGAGCTGTCTACACTCACCTAGGAAAATTCACTAGGCTTAACTTTATGACTAGTGAACAAACAAATCTCTCAGTTTGTGCAAACCAGCTGTGTGGTGTGTCTGGTACCATTCCTTCCTGGATCCAGTTGCTTCCCAGCCTGGAACAGGATGCACCTAGAGGCCCTGCAGAAATTTCCCAGCCCCCTAAACTTCACTTGCCAAAGGTATCTTCTTCCCACTTCACTGTGACATGTGACACATGGCAGTAATTTTGGAGAAAGGACAGATGGGAAAACAGTCATTTCTCATGCCACAACAGAACTGATGGATGGATACACGTCCACTTTCTTCTTCAGCCTGTGCTCTCAAATGCTTGTGAAAGACTAGAGGGAAAAGGGAATCCGAAAAATCCATCCAGGTAGGGAAAGGCCCAGTCAGAGCCAGCTCACTACTGGAATTTGCGGAGATGCTTAGTCATGGGAAGGCAAATCTTGGGAGAATGAAGAGAGGCACCTGGATGCCAGCTGGGCCACAGGCAAGGCAACATGCAGATGAGCCCCAGGAAGGTAAAGAGGGGCAGAGTGCAGACTCTGGGGCTTCTCTGCTTCCCCACACACGGTCCACTTCACCCCAGGTGGCTACTTTTAGTGTGGCAACCTCCACAGGGAGGCTCAGGATCCAAAGATGAAGATGCTGCCGAGGATGAAGAAGAAGGCAAACTATCGCAGGCTTCAGATTTTTCCAGAGAGGCTGGGAGAGCTGGCTCCTATCTACAGAGCCCCCTTGGCTCTGCACTCTTCTTTTTGTTGTGCTGCTGCTGCTGCTGCTGCTGAGGCCTGTCTCCCCTCCCAAAGAGAGGCAACTCAGGAATGTGGCTCCCTGTCCCCAGTCTTCCTCTGGGATGGAGAAACAGCACTGAAGAGGAAGGAAAGAAGCCCAAGGAAACAGAGCGTTTCTCCACTGGCTGAGGCTGGTCAGCACTACTCACTACATGAGGAATAAGGCAGCTCCCAAGCAAGCCTCAGGCTGGTATAAAGCTACAAACAAGAGACCTGCTCTTCACCCTGCTCAGCAGCCCACCTAGGCTGGCCTGGACAAACTTGTTTGTATATTAAGGTCTCCAGCTGGCTGTGGTAGAGTAGGAAAAGGGAACAAAGCTGGAAGGTATAGAATTTGCTTGGAGTATTGTCTGCATAATTCCTTTCCTATCGTAATGTGCAAATCTTTATTTGCGTTATGTGCAAAAAGCCAGTAAAAAATCATCAGAAATGTTTACCACCAGCCTAACCCCACCACCCATGCATTGCTCCCAAGAAAGCTAATTAAGCCCCATTGCTATTAGAGTTATGTGCTTCCAAAGGCTTGTTATGACAAGAAAAAATAACGAAGACACAGTTTCTCCAAGTTATAATAAGCGTCCAAGTCAAAACATGCTGCTTTCCTTGCCCCTCGGCACTCCCCCAGACAGGCTTCCAGGCTGGCTTTGCCTATCTCATTAATGCGTGCATGCACTCATCCTTCAGCCAGTGCATAAACAACTCCTTGGTGCCAGGTCCAGAGAAGACTGAGACCTGGCCTCAAGGAAGTCAGTTGATAGGAGAGAGACAGGCACACAAATAATTTCCCATAAAGGATACAAAATGCTGCCTTGATCCCTACTGCAATCCTTCCCACCAGGATCCCAGTTCCCATGTAGTTCTCTTCACCTACCTCTGTTCCGTGGATAGGAGGGTGGGTGCAGGGGTGGGGAACAGGCCCAAGTGGAGAGTCATGCTTATATGTCCTCTCCTAACCAGCTCACATGTCCCCCCACAGGCAACAGAGGTTCAGACTTCACCCCAGACATGACTCAGACAGTGCAGGGGAATGGGCAGCTTGCTCAGCCCCTCCATCAGACTCTGTTCCACATGCCTTCGGGGAAGTCTCTTAGACAGTACCCTACCTCCTGACCCCTGTGTGTCTCTACTATGACAAACCCAAACATATTACTGAGAATCACTCTTTACCACCAGAGACTTCAGTCTTCAGGACCCAGCCACTCTCTCCACTGAGCTTCGTCATTGTCCCGATCAGAGTAGATTGTGATAGGGCTTTTCTGCCCTGTCATCTTTAAGGAGTACCCAGGAAGCTTCCAAGAACCACCAAAAGAGTTCCTGCCTTCCAGGAAAGATGGACAGAATGGGGCGGGGTCTCTGATGGTGAAGAAAAAGCTTGGTGACAAGTTAAAAGATCCATAGTATCTTAGGCCTCTGCTAGAGTGGGTGATTTCAATTCCATTAAGTTTAAATTCCACTTAAACTTGGTACTTTTGAGCCCTAGGACAAGGATGGCATTATTCTAGCTCCAGGATACAGCAGAAAGCAGGAATGTTGAGCCTCCTCTACCCTCACTGAGCTTGCAGTCTCCAAATCTGATCTTTATCTGGCTGCTCCTCAAACCAGGCCCTGAACCTGGAGGTCATCACTGCTGACCCTCAGTTCAGGACCACTGTCCATCCTTATAGCAGTGGGCATGGCCAAAGAACTGTGAGGAGTGAATCACACTCGGGCATCAGGGTTGCCTGAGGAGAGTCCTCCCTGACTCCCCCAGTTTTGGGAAGCAGCAAGTATCAGTTGGGCAACAACATCTGGGTTACCTCTGCTAGTTATGTATTAATAACTCTTCCAGCTGGGAGGCCTGGCATGGCCATTGCTTTCTGTGAAGGTGGTCTTTCTGACAGCTGACAGTGTAGACTGAGGAATTCCTAGCAAGCCTAGACAGAAGACATTGGTGTTTGCCACCAAAAGAGCAGAAAGGTCATGTGTTCAGCTGAGCCTCCCCCACCCTCCCATCTTTGCTTACTCCAACCAAGCCCACCCCTATGACTTGATCTGCTCCAGGGATCTTCTTGGGGCTCACAGGGTGGCTATGCCCCTCTCCTAGGCCTGGCTGGCCCAAGGCTTCACTGAGGAGGCTGGGTGTCCAGAAGTAAGCTGATAGGCTGCCTTGAGCCAGGGCAGGGCTTAAGGGGCACGATGGTTGCTGAGTCAGGTCACAATGGATGCCTCCTCAGCCTCTCATTTGCACACTAATCGCTGTATGGGACACGAGAAGGCAGAGCTGCCCAACTCCTAACCAAACGCTTGTACACCATGTGCTCTTCAAACAAGAGGAGGACTCCATCCCCCTCAGTATCCCCCAAGCCCAGCTCCTTGCCCAACCCAACCAGGCCCATGTTCCCTGAGGGTGAGTTCGTCCAGGACAAAGCTGATCCTCCCCAGGCACATCCAGAGCCAGGCTGCTGCCACCTTCCAACAGGACATCCCCACCCCTGCCTCACTACCCAGGGTCTTTCTTCACCTTTTGCGACAGAAGTGCTGAGCGAAGTAGGCAGTGAAGTGAGAAGTGATCCCTGGAAAAGGGGCTGGCCTGACCTAGCTCCCAGCCATCTCCAAAAGTCCCAAACTTGGGCTCCGCCCTCTACAGACTGAGGTTGTGACACCATGAGGAAAGAAGACTCCAACCCTAGGAACCTTGGCCAGCTGCCAACTGGATGTTCCCAGCTGTCTTAGTGTGTGCCCAGGGCTGTGGAAGCACTTTGCCTAAGGTATTCCCTGGGGCTTCAGGGTGCTCCTACTCCAGGGTCAACCCAGAGAAAGTCAATCATCTCCTGCTCCATCCCTGTCTGCTTCTTATGTCAAGTGGTAAGTGGGGGACCCCCAACCACGCAACTGAAGATGCCCTACTTCCATTCAGGACCCTCTCAGACCCCATAGTACTTTAGGTTATGCGCTCAGTAGCTCTGAGGCTGGAGGAAGGGGTGACTTGGGAAGCATCCATTGAGCGCTGAGTCCTACTGTGTGCAGGCGCCACACACAAAACCTAAGGCAAGGGAGTGCGCAAAAAAAAAAAAGTGTACTTTTTGGTTCCTGTCTACGTACATCTGAATTCAAGGGCCATCCCGAAGCCTGGGCCCCAGATTCGCACCTCCTATTCCCTGCCAGATTCCCTTTCCGAAGGAGAGCGGCACCGGCAAAGGACAGGCTCGGGACCCCGGCTATACTCGTCCCAGTGTCTTCAGGGGCTGTGCAGTGGTGGCTGAGTGAAAAAAGACCGGTTGTACCCCCGGTCCGGCCGCTTCCTTTCTGGCCTGGGCCCTGCCCATAGCCCCGCTCTGCCGTGCCCTCCAGTAGGCTTTAGTCCACTCTGGGGCCGCCTCAGCTCGATTCGAGGCGGGGTTCTGCCGGGTGCCCCCCGGGAGGCCTGAGTCCCTCCTACGGCCGGCCAGGCTTACCCCGGCCTCTGGCGCCACCTGGTGGGAGCCCTTGGGCACCGTCTGCCTCCTGGGCCCAGAGCGACTGGCGACGACTCCTGCGACTCTGGTGAGCTCACGTGAGGGTGAGGGAGCCTGGAAGCCACAACGAAGGTTGAGGGCAGCCCTCATCACGGCCCCGAACCAACCTAGGGGCACCCTAGGGGCATCGTCCTGGTCACACGGAACCTTCCAAACGGACCAACTTCGCTCCATCCCAGCTGAGACTTCAGAGTCATCTTCACCAAAGCTGGGGGCAGTAGAGCTAGTGAAAGCCCCAGTGGCCAAGTCTCATGCTGCCCTCACCCCAGGCTGCTCATAGGCGGGCCCACCGCAATCCCAGCAGATGGGAACCCCGGCTTCAAATGCCTTGCCCTATCTTCTCTGGGTCTTCTATAGGGTTCCCATAAGGGAAATGGTATCCAGCACCTTCCAGTGGGGTGGGAGGGGACTTCAAATAATTATTTGCTGCCCTACAATATTAACAAAATTTTACAATCAGAAAAAAAATTAAGTGTTTGAACCAGTGTTGAACCTGCCTTGCACTAGCCACAGGACCTGGATGCTTGTCCTCTTTGGGCCTTAATCACCTTACCTCATGATGGTGATCAAGAAGGTAAGCAAAGCAGGAAAAGAGTTAAGTCATTAGTCCACTATTATTATTAAGATATAGTGATCTATAGAGAGGCGTGATCCTCACCCTCAAAAGACTGGCACTAGAGGGGGGCCTTCCATGCTTTAGAGGAGCTGGGAAGGGCCTCTCCCAGGAGCTTGTTTAGCTTGGGAACAAGTGGAGGCCAGGCTGGGGGCTGCAATAGGATGAGTCATGTGGAGTCTTCCCACCATACTAATGGGTATTCTGGGCTGCCCAGGAACTCCTAGACATCCCAATATTTCCCGCCAACAGCCTTGGGCCAGGCCTTTACATTGGGAGAGAATGCAGATCTTTCTAGCCTCACTTAGATTCTGTCCCTTCTATAGGCAGACGTGTTTGGAGTGGCTCTTTATCCTAATTCCCAGGTGTCTCAGAACCCTTTGGAGATCAGCGCTGTCCCCCACCTTACAGATAAGGAAGCCAGGCCAGAGGGATCCCAGGAACTTGCCCTTGGTCAGAGGCAGGTGGGAAGGCAGATTCCTGTGGGTCTGTCCCCTCCCCAACTGTGTCCCCTCCTTCCTGCCCCTTTCTTCCACCACCCTCTCTCCAGTTCAGAAGACCTGAGTACAGTCCCACTCCTACCAAGGAGTTAAGAGAGACTTTGCGGGAGTGCTGGGGAACAGGGGTCTTCCAGTCCAAATATCAGATATCCCCAAAGAGGAGGCCAGAGGCCCTTGTGGCTTCTCTTCTTCCTGACCCTGCTGACCTTACCATTCTCTGCTGAAACCAGGGATCCCTTTGGTTGAATTCAGTGAGTCCACTCATAACCCAGTGGCTTCAGGTTAAACATTAAACAGAACTTCCTGAGGCCAAGAGAGCAAGGGCAGGGTTATTTCCTGGGCCCCTGCTGCTAGGACTAGGGGGTGAAGCATGTGTCCCTGAACCAGGGACAGCCTTTTCTTGCACTTACCATTGTGGTATTCCACAAGTAGTTGTTGGAACTCAGCTCCACCTACAGTGAGACTAGTCTCAGCTCCAAGTCTTGAAGATTATGAGCAGAGAAACAGCCTGGGGGCTATAGGTGGAGATAGTGAGGACCCCGGGGTGGGGGGGGGGGACGAGCAAGCCCAGAAGAGGTACCAGCTGTTCTGTGACCAATGGCCCCTGATCCTGCTACTGGACACAGCTGCTATGTCCCCTGCTTCCCACACCCTGGGCAGTGTCCCAGGACAACCCAGCCTTTTCCTGGGCACTGAGTCATGCTAAGCCTACCCAGCTGGTCTGTCCATCCTGGGCAGGACACATAGGGGCAGGCCCCCAGTATCTCTGGGCCCCACCAGGGCATAACAGTGTGGCCAGAAACCATTCTCCCCTTCTTCCCACTAAAAAGCGAAGGCCAAACCTGCCTTGAAACTACCTAGGAGACTGGCCAGCCCCAAGCCCACAAGACAGTTGGGGCAAGAGCTGGGGTGGCATTGCAGGGGGCTTACTCACTCAGGGGCAAACAGCCTATGACAGGCAGGACCTTTTCCACCATCCTGCCAGATGAGGAAACTGAAGCTCTGCTCACTCAGGCATTAGAGGGGCTAAGGAGGGCTCATGTGTTAGCACAGCTCTGGGGCACACTCTCACCCCTCCCAGGGGCACAAAAATGGTAAGGTTATGGAGGCTATCAGGTTAGCTGCTCGAAGACCACCTCCAAGTCCTCTGAATGGGCGTGGATGGGTCCTCTCTTCCCTCTGTCAAATGGACATCAGTCCCACACCCCATTCACATCCTAGAACAATGTAGGGGCCAGGGAAATAGATGCTTGGAGGCAATGGCATTGTAATAAAGACACTGCTTTTATTTAGTTTGATATGTTTCTATACAGAATGCAGAAAACACATCTTAAAATCATATAGAAGGAAATAAAAACATGTCAGTGGTTGGTGAACACTTGAATGCGAGATTGGCTCTCTGTCTCACAGAGTCCAACGGCCGTCGCCAGCCCGGCGCTCAGGGGAGGAGGCTGCCTGCAAGGGCATTGTTGCTGTTGTTATTCTGTTCACTGCCCCATCGCCTCCAGTTGCTATGGCAACAGGCCATTCTGGGCCAGCCACATCTCTGCGTGGCAGTGCCCGATGGTGGGGTTGCTAGGAGCAACGGAGCTGTTTGGAAGGCCTTTCAAAGCCCTCACCTGGAACACTGGGAATTGTTTATTTTTTGACGAGGTCATCAAAAATAATCTCACCAGGTCAGACCCTGCTTGTGTTCCTGACTCTGGGCAGTGGGGAAGAAACTCTGGCTTGGATCAGGGCTCAGAGGCACGAGACCCAGTCACCAGAGGTCCACTGAGCCCTCATCAACAGGCTCCCCCAACTGGGGCACTGCTCACTTGAGTACCCCACCAGGGGCTGAGCAAGGGAGAGAGGCTGGGCCCTGTGGGAAAAGGTGCAAAGGGAATGCCCTTCTGAGAAGGGCAGGCTGGAGACCCCTCCTCTCTGACCAGCCCTCCCCTCCTGAGGCAGCACACACAAATCCTCTGCAAAACTGTCGATATGGCTTAGAAGTGGCTGCTTGGTTTGCAAAGGGAGCCTGGGTCCACCCACCAGCCTTCCATCACGGAAGGGAAACATTATTGCAAAAGGCATTCCTCCCTAAAAGGTACCCAAAATAACCTTTAGACATCAAGAAAAGTCATGCTCAAAATGGTTTCTTCCAAAGGAGGAGAATCAAAGCAGAGTGGGCACCCCTGAGTCATGGGACAGAGATGCAGATGGACGGACGGACGTTCTGCTAAAAAAGGCAAAAGAAGCCCAGTGTAATTCCAGAATTTAAACTGTTATGAAAAGAAGGGGAAAAAAATCAAAATGAGCAAAGCCATCAGTTCCATGGAATCAACACTAAGAGCTTGTACAAACTGCTGTAAGCATCACCGTTTTTAATCTTTTTTTTAATAAAACAATTTGAGGCTGTATAAAAACTTTAGTAAAAAATTAGCTTTGAGAGCCCACAGATTTTTACTATGAACTATTGCTGGCACTCCTCCCCAGCCACCAGACCTCTCCCAGCCCAAGGCCCGGAACTGGAGTGCCAGAGAAGAGGGGTGGGGTGGGACAGGGTGGGGCTGTGGACTGTTGGGACAAAGTGGCCAAGGTCAAGTGAGGAAAGAGCATCACATGACATAAAAATATTGCATCTTCACCAAAATGTCCCCCACTGAGTGTTTCAGAAGCCATGATATTCCTTTTAGGAAGGGGAAAAAAACACACAGAAGAAGGGTAAAAGAAAATAGGTTGATGTGGTCGAGTCCCTCGACCTCCCCAGCCACCCCGCCACGAGCAGCTGGCCCACCCTGGAGCACCTAGGTTGGGGGCCACGGCCACCACTGCCTCTTAGGAGTCCTCTTTCCATGGAAATGAAGACCCCTTGGTGGGGGGCCACCAGCGTGCATGGGGTAGGGGTGTGGATGTCCACGGCCAGGAGGCCCCTCCGGCTTCCAGCCCCTGGCAACAGCGGGAGAGCAAGCCCAGCACCAGGACCCTGGCCCCAGAGCCAGGGCCAGGAGGCCCCCAGTCAGGCTCCGGGGTATCAGAGCAACCAAGTTTACATAGTGTGAAAAAATAGGATTCCTTTGATAAAAAATACTGTCCCTTGGTCTTCTCTAAGTTTGAAACACCCTGGGAGCTTATTTTTAGCAAAGCAATTTCCCATACCCACCCAAAAATTATACATACAAGTTTAGGTAAACAGCAGATTAAATGTAAAAACTTAACCTTAACTTCTGAAAGTCCTTTGAATTTAATCTTTAGCTACTGTTTTCCATGTTACATCCTGCAGCTAGACACACGTGAATAGAAAAAACAGTACAGTTAGTGTTAAAGGCAAAACGCAGAGAGCCGGGAAGCTGCCCGGCACTGCCTGCGAGTTCATTCACGGCTCCGCTCCATCTACCTCTACTCCAAACAGTGCTTTCAGAGCCAGCCATCAAAACCGCAGCGAAGAATTTTCTATGAACAAACAAAAAGCTGTTAGGCAAAAAATAAAAGTAAAAATGTCCCCAAAGCCTCTCCAGCTGCTTTGGGGTTTAGGAGGACCAGAGAGGGCGGGCTTGTCCAGGCCTCGCGTGTGTCAGTGTGTGCTAGGTCAGGTGTCGGCTCCCAGTGGGCGATGGTCTGCAGGCCACCGGTCTCCACAGACAACACCGTGTTGTCTCCAGGGCCCTGCCCTACCCCTGCCTCCACCCAGGCGCTTGTGGGTTAAGGGGGCACGTAGGGAGGGGGCGACCGGTATGGGGTCATGTTCTTGGGACGAGAGCCCTTGCCCTCCATGGGGGCCGTGAAGGGTGGGGGGGGCTGGTAAGGAGGCGCATTGGGATCCTCATCCCGCAGGGGCGTGTACTCTCCCACGGTGTCCTGGTTCAGAGGAGTGGTCTCGGGCACGCTCTGGTTGGGGTACTCAGGAGGGGGGAGAGGGGCTTTCTCCTCCTGCAGGATAAGTGGCATGCTGGAGGAGGGTGGAGGCTTGGAGTCATCCAGCTCGTCCGCAAAGATGATAGGCACCCCCTTCTTGATGAAGGTGGCCTGGTCCTCGAGGGTGAGCTTGCCCTTCCGCTTCTTTCGATAGCAGATCATGGCAATGATGCCGGCAATGAGCAGGATGGCTGCAACCACCACAGCTGGAATGACCGTGTGCAGGTAAACGTCATCCTCACTGCTCTTCTCAGGGTCCCTATCCGGCACGTCTGTGGGCGGTGCCTCTGAGGGCACCCTCTTGGGTGGTGCCACAGGGATAAACTGTAGATGCCGGCAGCTGCCTGAGCCTGTCACAGCAATGCTCGTGGCCTTGAAGTCAGGCTCCAAGGCGTTGGAGAAGGCAGCCCGAGGTTTCCCGTCATCTTCCGCAATCCTCCGGCTCAGCACCATGATCCGCTCCTTGGGGCAGGGCTCCAGGGGCAATGTGTTGTTGGTCCACTCCACCACGATGGAGCCCCGGGTGATATTCTGCAGAGTGATGGTGCTACAGTTGCGGTCCCCAAAAGCAAAGGCTAGCTTCTTCACGAGGGCGATCTTCTTGTGGATGTCATTCACCACTGGTGCTGGGTCACCCATAAACTTGGCCTTGAACCGTGCAGGAGCCCTGTCTCCTTGAGGGCGCTTGTGGACATGGATCTCAAAAGCATCCACAGCTGATAGGCCCCCTTTGTCTGTGGCGTGCATAAAGTATTCGTGCTTGCCCACGTGGCTGCTGTCAGGCAGGCCATACATGAGCTGGCTGTTGCTGTTGAACTGTACCCAAGACTTCTCACCTACCAGCTGCTGCTCCCGAAGCTTCAGAGTCAGTTTCAGCTTATCAGTGGTGGTGTCCTCATTGTCATAGAAGGTGTCTGATGGGATCTTCACCTCAAAGTAGGTGCCAACCCAGGCATCGACCCTGTCGATATGGTTCTTGAGCTCTGGCCGCTGGTTGGGTTCTGCTCCACGGGGAACCCCACTCGTGGTGGTGCGGATGCGAGTAGGCGGGGAGGCGGTTTCCAATCTGGTTATGGGAACTTTGGTGGTGACCCGTGGCACCGGGCGGGGCGTCCGTGGCTTTTTGGTAGGCCTTCGAGTTGTGGTGGTTGAGGAGTCAGTAGAAGGCGTGGCTGGTTTTGGTGTGGATATTCGTGGCTTCTTGGTGGTAGTCGTGGGAGGGGTGGCGACTGCTGTGGGCTCCACATAGCCAGGAATGGTCATCGTTGGGCGGATCTGGCCAGGAACTGTGGTGCCAGCTTCTGACACCCGAGTGGGCTGGATGGGGCCTAAGGTTGGGGTCTGAATAATGGCACCTCGAGTCCGAATGGTGACTGTGGGCTTTCCAGGAACAGGATCTCTGACTGGAGGAGCCATGGTCTCTGTTGGAGGAGCAATGGCTGGAGATGTGGGGGTAGGCACAATCCTGGATGGTGGCTCCTGGATGGCCGTGGTTGGAGGCCCAATGGCAGTGACAGGTGTGGGTGTGGCATGGATCTGCCTCCGGATGCGTTTGGGAAGAGGGGGCTTCTTGTTGGCTATATGCCAACCCACCACAGGGTAGCCAAGCTGGGCGGACATAGTGCCCTCTCTGGCAGGGGCCTCCACACCACGAATATCAGGCACATTGTTCTGGTTCAGGGAGCAGCCCAGCTTCCAAGAGAGGAGGGCCCCATTCTCTACCACCTTTTTCGCATTTCCTGGGCCAGCCATGAAGGCTGACATGTCAAACAGTCTATTATTCACCACTGGTACCAACTTCATGTTGTGAAGCTCCACTTCTGAGAAGCTCTGCATCCTGTGCAGGAGGTCAATCCTTTGCTTTGGGGTCATCTTGGTGAGGTCAGCATCCAGAATGACCGTCAGAACAGTCACAGGCTCATCGGCAGCACAGGCAGATGACACCACCTCAGCAGGGTCTGGTGATGCCGCCCGCACAGACTGCGGCTCACAGTGGTCTTCAGGGTATACCTCAATAGAGAACACGCTGGAGGTCTGGGGAACATGGCTCCCATTGGCCCCCAGCCGTGCAGTGCTCACTGAAATGTAATGCACACCCTTATCGGTGTCAAGAGGGAGGCCCTCCAGGGTGTGGCTCTGTGGGTCCCAGTGCAGCCAGGATGGCAGGGCCTCCTTCCCTGCTGTGGACACCTAAAAGAGATACCAGCATGAGTTAAGTGGTACTGTCAATGAATAACCTGACAATGATCACAACAGTTCATCATGGACCCAGCCTGAATTGTGTGACAGGCTTAAGGTAGAATTGAGAATTTCTGCTGGGGAGGGGGGGAGGGACCAATTCCTCTCCTGGAGCTCTCATTCACCTGTCACGAAAGACTGGGGCTGCCAGATAGGCTAGCTTGGAATGCAAATGATTTGCCCAAGGCCACACTGTGGGGAGACAGCAGTGGTGGCATTCAAAGACGCGTCTCATCCCAGAGAGCAGATGCCATGGAGCTCAAGAAATGTTGCAGGTTTTTACAAAAGTGATATATACCCTGCCACCTACTTACCCACTTGGCTTGCAGAATCAGGTGCAAGTGTCTCATCCCTCAGCACTCCTTTCAACCTCATCTCAGCCTTCTCCCTGCCCTCTACAGACACAATTTTGCTCAAGTCATATGCCCTTCCTGCCCAGGGTGGAAATGCATGTGGGCCTGGGTGCAAGAGACAGCTCAATGTCTCCAGATGCCTCAACTGTACAACCACGTCAGTGGGACGTGCGTTCAAGTAGAGTGGGACGCATTTGGGTAGCAAATACAGTTAGCGGTATCTAATGTTTGGTGTTGTTTTTTTTTTTAATTTTTTTAATGTTTATTTATTTTTGAGACAGAGAGAGACAGAGCATGAATGGGGGAGGGGCACAGAGAGAGGGAGACACAGATCGGAAGCAGGCTCCAGGCTCTGAGCCATCAGCCCAGAGCCCGACGCGGGGCTCGAACTCACAAACCGTGAGATCGTGACCTGAGCTGAAGTCGGATGCTCAACCGACTGAGCCACCCAGGCGCCCCTGGTGTTTTTTTTTTTTAAAGTAGGCTTCACGCCCAGCACAGAGCCCAATGCGGGGCCCAAACTCATGACTCTGAGATCAAGACCTGAGATGAGACCAAGAGTTGGACGCTTAACCAACTGAACCACCCAGGTGCCCCTGTATATACTGCCTTAATTAACCCTGCTTTTTAAAACTCAAGAAAAATTGCAACACCCAGGGTTAGGTACTGGAAACAATTATTCTGGAAGTGTTTATCAAAGATTCCAAGGAGAGTTCTATAGTCAACTTAAGTTTGGGAAATCTACAGAACCCATGTCTGACCTTGGAGAGCCCAGTCACAAAGGCAGGCCTGAGGAGCTCACCCCTTATTCCACCCAACAGCACCTCCCAGGTGCTCCTATTTTAGGGTAGAAGTCCTTTCCTAAAGGGGCATGACTGGTAATAATCAAGGTACGCAAAGGAATGCTGCCAGAGAAATTTCAACCATCAGTTGACAAAGGGAAACAAGACTTGCCTCTTGCCCAGGCCCTATCCACAATTACTCTCACCTTTAGGAAACACCTATTCCTGCCCCCAATGCCAGAAAGGTGGCACCCACTCTCTGATCTAACCAAAGGCACTCTTAGCTCCACTTTACCATTCCACTAAGCTCAGAGACAACACTGGCCAACAGACATGTCTTACTGCTAGCCTTAGCACCAGGAATTGTCCTTCATGGCCATTGCTTGTCAGCAGAGGGATAATAAAATGTTTCTCTTCCCACAGCAGGAAGACCAGAGTCATGCCTGCAGGGCTCCATAGGGGCTCTGGTTCCTCCAGCTTCCTCCCGCCAAGAGTCAGGTACCTGATTGGGAAGGAGACCCAGAGCTCATACCTGATCTTCCCAGCCAGGACCCAGTGTTCAGGCAGCATGTCATTCCACCAATCTTATCAGTGACCAGATACTTACCTCCCTATAAACAGATTTCCTACTTCCAGCAAAAACCCATGAGAAGACATCAGACATTATTAGAAGTTACTATTATTGGGGTTGTCCTTTACTGACTGCTGTCTGAGCCACTGAGATTACTGAGCTTTTTACACCCCCCCCCCATGTTTATTCGTTTTTGAGAGAGAGAAACAGAGTGCGAGTGGAGGAGGGGCATAGAGAGAGAGAGCAGGACACAGAATACAAAGCAGGCTCCAGGCTCTGAGCTGTCAGCACAGAGCCCGACGCAGGGCTTGAATCCAAGAACTGTGAGAACCTGAGCCAAAGTTGGACGCTTAACTGACTGAGCCACCCAGGCGCCCCTGTGAACAGCATTTCTTTTGTGACCACTATCTAATTAATGCACCACTAAGAACCCCCCTTCCTGTCCTTCACCATCCACTGCAAACACAGTGGTAAAATATCTGAAATGGTAAAATATCTGTAAATATGGGTATCTTGAAATCCATGAAAAATGCTAAATATATTTTTCCTTTAAAATCTTTTTTAGCTACAAAAATACTTACTTCAAATGTTTTGCTTAAAAGTCTATGCTTCACTTTTTTTTCAGTTATATTAAATATGAAAACTGTCACATCCATATATAAACATATAAAGCAAAGGCTAAATGTCTCATTTTGCAAAAAACAGGAAGCAAATCTTTAAGGCCTAAATAGAGTAGTCAGGGAACCATGAGATGTTTTACAAAGGTGGGGTATGACTTATGGCCCTGAGAGGCAGACAGTAGGTGAGCCAGAGTATAGCCTGGTTTCTAGCCACTCCATTATGTTTCCTAACCCCATTCCATCCCAATGGCCACCACTGGGATGAGAGCACACCTAGCAGAGGGAGGGCCTAGAAAAGAGCTCAAGGTGAAGTCATCCAAGGAGAAGTCACCTGTAGAGAAGACCAAACAGAGCCAGGAGAGACCAGGATAGGCTCTGGAAGTGGGTACCAACTGGCTGGCCAGGCCCCTGGGACATTCCTGAGTAGCCAGGCATCTGTGCCTGTGCCCAGCCCTATGTATTCCATCAGCACAGATGAGTACATAGCCCAGTGCTTTTCCAAGTCTCTCACTAGAGATACAAGGGCACTTTATAACAGAGAAAACAGAGAAGGGCCCCACCTCCTCAAGCTTCCCAGCCTGGCTCAATTCCTATTCTGCTGACCCCAAGGGCCACAGCTCTGCTGCCAGACATTTCCTAAGGAATAAGCCCCAAGCCACTCTTCGGCCAAGGTTCCCACACAGCCACCGTTGGAATACGTATACTTATTTAAACTATGCCAACTAACATTATCACACGTTAATAACATATAATAGCCTCTCCAACCCACATCCCTGCCTTCCTTTCTGCAGATTCTGGCTCCTCAGGATCCTGGGGTGCTAGCCATGCCCCGGCCACAGGACAGGTGTCCAATGTGGATCTCTAGCCCTAAAGCAGGCAGTCCCCAGGGCCTTAGGTACTCCTCATACAGGAAGGAAAGGTACCAACCTGAATGGTCTAAAATCCATGCATCTCTGAGCATCCTGGTACTGGGAATGTCAGGCCCAGGCAGCACTTTGAGTGGCAATGATTTGCTTTAATAAAGGGCCACATGAAGCAAAACAAATGAACTCCACAAGGAACCTAGCCAAGTCACAGGCAAGCTGGTATCTCTGTATTCTCAAGGCTATTTGGGGAAAGCCTCTGAACTAGGAAGTCTGAACATGCCTCAAGGTCTGGCACTGTCCACAGACCCTGAAGGATTCCACTAACAGCCCCTTGCTCCTGAGGGCACCCAGTTCAGGGAATGCTCTGTAATGCAGCACCTGCTCTACGCTGACAAAGCAGGAGGCCTTCAGCCCATGGGAATTCCACACATCCTTCCAAGCTTTCAAAACTTCCAGGCTCTACACACTTTTTCTCTTAAGGCCTAAGGGCGAAGCAGGTTATAAAAGTTACTCCTGAGAGATGCTGCCCCTATGACAAGCCAGGACTCTTCCTATAACAGCAGATGATCTGACAAGAAGCTCCATCTCCAGGAGTCCTTGGCTGAACTCCAGCTCCAGCTAGGCTGAGGCTTGACCCAACCTCAGCCTCAGTTTTCTCATCTGCAAAAAGAAGAAAATGATGCCATCATTTGCCACAATCACAGGGCCAGGCACACATTGGATTCTCTGTGGGTGCTGGTTCCCCGCACACTCCTGGGCCGAGAGAGGACCCAGTATGTATTGTGAGGCATCTGCACTGACAGGTCCAGGGTCCACTCCCAGTCTTCCTTCTGGCCTTGGACCCAGCATACACTGTGGCCACTTCTCCCTGTTCATCCCAGAGCAGAAGCTCAAAGCATCAAAGGGAAGTGGGGAGGCTACAGGAAGGGGAAGCCAGGATCCTTCCTACAGGGGAACAAAGCCCACGGACCCTCAGGGACTTGCTTGCCTCTTAAGACCTATCTATCAGGAGTGGATGAAAACCCTGAGGGGTGTGGGGTAGAGGAGAACTTGCTGCAGGGACAACCCAAAGACCAGCATCCAGCTCCTCAGTCTCAAACAGGGGTGCTCCATCCTGATATATTTGCACATGAGATTCTCACTAACCTTAGAGATACTCATAGGAAGATTTCTGCCCTAGCTGTCTCCCATCCAAGTACTAACCAGGCCCGACCTGCATAGCTTCTGAGATCAGACGAGATTGGGCACGTTCAGGATGGTATGGCCATAGACTCTGCCCTAGCCGTACCACCTACAACTAACCCTTAATGGCTGCCATACTAGGAATGGCAGACAAGAGGCAGGAATCAGAGCTCTTGTGAGCTGCTCATCAGTGCCAGCACATGTGTTTGGGTGACAGGCTGGTCCAGGCCATGGAACTCCCCCAGGGTTTCAGGTCACTCAGCCAAAATACCAACACTGTCTTTGAGTTGGGGGAGGCAAGGCCTGCTGGCCTTATGAAGCAGCCACCTTGGAAAGAAGTCTTCAGGCTGTTAGTGGGAACACCCATAGGAGGCAGAAACTGCAGGAGGAAGGCTGAAGATCACAGGCTCTAGCTTACAGGCTCACATAGAAATAGCCAGAAATCTTTCAGCAACCCTCAGAAAGGACACGCTTCTGAGATGGAAAGCAAGCCCACCAGTGAGGAAAACAAGATCTCCAATAGCCATACACGGAGTTTTAGAACTCTTGATCCAGGGGCGCTTAGGTGGCTCACTCAAACATCTGACTTCAGCTCACGTCATGATCTCACAATTCGTGAGTTCGAACCTGACATCATTGTTCCGCACTGGTAGCGTGGAGCCTGCTTGAGATTCTCACTCTCCCCTCTCTCTCTGCTCTTCCCCTGCTTGCACTTTCTCTTAAATAAATAAACTTAAAAAATAATAATAAAAAAAAGAAGTATTGATCCATAAAGTGCATCCAAAAACATTAAGAATCAAAACCACAAAACTTGGGCAGACCCATATGGAGTTCCAAAGGTTACCCAGCAATGCCCACAATGAACCACCACAACTAATGACTGGGGAACTGACAAACATGAAGGTTCTGGCCACTCTTTAGTCTACACTAATAGATGACTAGTAACTGACTCCCTGTTCAGCTCTGGGACACTGTCTCCAACTGTTTCGCTGGTGCCCTCTCTCACACAGAACATCAAACATCAAGTTTGATAAAGATACAGCACCTGTTCTAAACACCATGCAACACAAGTAACATCTCTCACCCCAAATTAGTATCCTTCTAAACCTGGAGAGAGAGCAAAGGGCAGAGGAACTTCCAGTACTTAATCCCTCACTCAAAAAGTAAGTTTCTAATACCAAAACCAGATAAAGCCACCACACAAAAAAAGAGAACTATATAGGCTAATATCTCTGATAAACATAGATGCAAAAATCCCCAAGAAAATACTAGCAAACTGAATCCAACAATACATTAAAAAAATTCACCACAATCACCCAGGATGCAAAGGTGGTTCAATATTCTCAAATTAATCAATGTGATATGTCACATCAATAAAAGAAAAGATAAAAACCACATGATCATTTCAACATGAAGAAAAAGCATGTGCCATAACACAACATCCATTCATGATAAAAACCCTCAACATTCTATTTTTTTAATATGAAATTTACTGCCAAATTGCTTTCCATACAACACCCCAAAAACCCTCAACATTCTTGACAGAAACCCTCAACAAAGTAGGTCTAAATGGAACATAACCTCAGCATAATACAGGTCTTAATACGAAAAACCCACAGCAAACATCATATTCAATGGAGAAAAACTGAGAGCTTTTCTCCTAAAGTCAGGAACAAGACAAGGATGCCTACTCTCACAATTTTTATTCAACATTGTACTGGAAGTCCTACCCACAGCAATCAGACAACAAAAAGAGGGGGCATCTGGGTGGCTCAGTCGGTTAAGCATCTGACTTGGGTGCCGGTCATGATCTCACAGTCTGTGGGTTTGAGCCCCACACTGAGCTCTGTGCTGATAGCTCAGAGCCTGGAGCCTACTTTGGATTCTGTCTGTCTGTCTCTCTCTCTCTCTGCCCCTCCCCCACTCACACTCTGTCTCTCTCAAAAATAAACATTAAAAAATATGTTTTTTAATTTTTTTTTTAACGTTTATTTATTTTTGAGATAGAGAGAGACAGAGCATGAACGGGGGAGGGTCAGAGAGAGGGAGACACAGAATCTGAAACAGACTCCAGGCTCTGAGCTGTCAGCACAGAGCCCAACGCAGGGCTCGAACTCACGGACCACGAGATCATGACCTGAGCTGAAGTCGGCTGCTTAACTGACTGAGCCACCCAGGCGCCCCTAAAAAATATTTTTTTTAAAAGACAACAAAAAGAAAAAAAATTTTTCACTATTTGCAGATAACACGATAACTACAGAAAACCCTGAAGACTCCACCAAAAACTACTAGAACTGATAAATGAATTCAGTAAAGTCACAGGATACAAAATCAGTGTAGAGAAATCTGTTGCATTCCTTCCTGTACACTAATAATGAAGCAGAATGAAGAGAAATTAAGAAAACACAATCCCGTTTGGGCACCTGGGCACTTCAGTCGTTTGAGTGTCTGTCTTCAGCTCAGGTCACGATCTCATGGTTTGTGAGTTCAAGTCCCATATCGGGCTGGCTGCTGTCAGTGCAGAGCCCGCTTTGGATCTTCTGTCCCCCTTTTTATCTGCCCCTCCCCCACTTGTGCTCTCTCAAAAATAAGTAAAAAAATGTTAGTTAAAAAAAAAAAATCCTATTTACAATTGTACCCAAAATAATAAAATATCTAGGAATAAACTTAACCAGAGATCAAAGACCTGTACTCTGAAAATTTTAAAACATTGATGACAGAAACTGCGGACAACACAAAGAAATGGAAAGACATTCCATGCTCACAGATTAGAAGGACAAACATCATTAAAATGTCTGTACAACCCAAAGCAATCTACTGATTTAATGCAATTCCTTTCAAAAGACCAACAGCATTTTTCATGGAACTAGAACAAACAATCCTAAAATCTGTATGGAACCACATAAGACCCTGAACACCAAAGCAACCTTGAAAAAGAAAAGCAAAGTGGAGGCATCACAATTCCTGAGTTACATTACAAAGCTGTAGTAATCAAACAGTGTAGTACTGGCATAAAGACAGACACATAGATCAATGGAACAGAACAGAAAACCCAGAAATAAACCCAAATTATATGGTCAATTAATCTTCGACAAGAAGAAAGAATATCCAATGGGAAAAAGACAGTCTCTTCAACAAATGGTATTAGGAAAACTGGTCATCTACATACAAAAAAATGAAACTAGACCACCTTCTTATACCACACACAAAAATAAACTCAAAATGGATTAAAGACCTAAATGTGAGACCTGAAACCATAAAAATCCTAGAAGTGAGCCCAGGTAGTAATTTATGACATTAGCTGTAGCAATATTTTTCTAGATATGTCTCCTGAGGCAAAGGAAACAAAGCAAAAATAAACTATTGGAACTACATCAAAATAAAAAGCTTCTACACAGTGAAGGAAATAATAAAACTAAAAGGCAACCTACTGAATGGGAGAAGATATACACAAATGACATATCTGATAACTACACAGTGAAGGAAATAATAAAACTAAAAGGCAACCTACTGAATGGGAGAAGATATACACAAATGACATATCTGATAAACGGTTAGCATCTAAAATGTAAAAAGAAACTTATACAACTCAACACCCAAAAAACAAATAATCTAATTTAAAAAAGGGCAGAAGAGATGAACACACATTTCTTCAAAGAAGACATCCAGATGGCCATCAGACAAATGCTCAACATCACTCATCATCAGGGAAATACAAATCAAAACTAAATTGAGGTATCGCCTCATACCTGTTAGAATGGCTAAAATCAAAAACACAAAAAACAAGTATTGGTGAGGATGTGGAGAAAAAGGAAATCTCGTGCACTGTTGGTGGAAATGCAAACTGGTGCAGCCACTCTGAAAAACAGTATGGAGGTTCCTCAAAAAGTTAAAAATAGGGGCACCCGGGTGGCATAGTCAGTTAAGCATCCAACTCTTAACTTCGGCTCAGGTCATGATCTCACGGTTTGTGAGTTTGAGCCCCAAACTGGGCTCTGTGCTGATGGTGCAGAGCCTGCTTGGGATTCTGTCTCTCCTTCTCTCTGCCCCTCCCCTGCTTGTGCGCTTCCCACACCCCCTGCCTCACCTCAAAATAAATAAATAAACATTAAAAAAAAATTTTTTTTTTAAGTTAAAAATAAAACTACTCTACAATCCAGTAATCGCACTACTTGGTATTTACCCAAAAAAATACAAAAACACTAATTCAAAGGGATATATGCACTCCTAGGTTTATTGCAGCATTATTTACAATAGCCAAATTATGGAAGCAGCCCAAGTGTCCATCAATAGAAGAACAGATAAAGAAGAAGTGGTGTATCTATACAATGGACCATCTTGGCATTTGCAACGACATGGAGGGAGCTAACGAATATAATGCTAAGTGAAATAAGTCAGTCAGAGAAAGACAAAGACCATATGAAATCACATATGTGGCATTTAACCAACAAAACAAAGGAAAAAAGAGAGAGGCAAACCAAGACACAAACTCTTCACTGTGGAGAACTGATGGTTACCAGAGGGGAGGTGGGTGGGGGGGTGGGTAAAACCAGTGATAGGGATTAAAGAGTAACACTTTATGATGAGCTCTGAGTAATGTATAGAAGTGTTGAATCACTATATCATACACCTGAAACTAATATAACACTGTATGATAACTATACTGGAAGAAAATTAAAAACTTAAACAAACAAACAAGCAAGTTTCCACCCACAGTATGTGCCAGCCAGTTAGGCATAGTTGAAAGGCAAAACTAAAGAACTAGACTCTCACTAGAGCCTAATTAATTATGACCACTCGCTTCTGGAACCAAGAAAACCTAAGCTTTATCATTCAGAACCCACAAGGTGTTACGTTACCTATGTAGAAGTTGTAGGACTTACATGCAAAGATTTCAGAAAGATGGGTAAGCACTGTTACCCCAGGGTGAGGTGATTCTGGCCAGCCAAGAGGGATCTAGGGAATTATGATTGAGAAACCTGCATCTGGAAAAAATTCCCTCACATTACAAACTTTTAGGAGGGTACTTTGGGCCCTAAGTGGTGGCACCTTCCAACCAACACTTCTAGACAGGACAGCCCCAGGAGTTCAAGCTGGGACCTTCCCTGCATCCCCCACAGATGCCAGAGGGTCTTCTCAGTGGTCCATTTCAAAGTGGTACAGACTGCTGCCCTGGGACACCCCACTCCTTAGGCCTCTAGCAGCCTTTCCTGGCAAAGTCCCTGCTTCCCTCAGACCTGGTCACTGGCTCTTGACGTTTCAACTCCCCATTCCTCAGGCTAGTTGCAAGGCTGGGCCAACCCAGAGCCATCTGTGGCTGGGTACCGTATGCAATACCTTGGAGGCACGTGCACATAAGGTGGTCATGGCATCTTTTGGGCAGGCCTACAGTGTGGGCTCCTCTGCTTAGGGAGATAGGAAATGGTCCCTCTGATGGAGTCTGAGCCTCCAGTCAAGTTTCAGAGGCCCCCATGGTGCTGATTCACATCAGAGTGATCCTGTGTCTAGGCCATGAACTGTAACAAATCTACTCTGTGGCCAAGTTCAGCCACAGTCACATGTGGACAGTCACATGGATGGGCTGCAGGGAGATGGCACAGGTCAACAGGAAGAGCCTCTGGCTTGAGGTCAAAGAGCCAAAACTTTGTCCCCACATAAGGTGAGCAACCATAGTGGAAGTGGGTGCGAGGGGCCTTTGCTTTGCTGAGTAAAGCAGAGCCATACCCATGAAAGACAATCATTGATCCTGCTGCTAGACATGCAAGCCTCAAACCAACACATGGCTCTTGCCACAAAGGCCACAGGATCACATTCTGAACACAACCTGTTCAGCTCAGCCAGTGCCCTTCAGGTCTGAATTATGAAGCATTTTATTTGATGTTAACTGTTCCCATCTAGAAACAAAAATTAATCTCTTTTCCCCAAAAGTAAGGAAGAGCTTAGCATAGTTACAGCCATTAATAAAATGCTCAGAATCAGTTCCTCAATCCCAAAGTTATCTATTTTTACTTTTGTTATCTATTTTTACTTTGTCATGTTCTTTCAGCCCTTGTCAGTAAATTTTTTTTTTAAACATAGAAGTCTACATTTCAGTAAGTATTTGAGTTGATGCATCTGGGCAAATGTCATTCTTCAACCCACCCCCAAAGATGCCTTCCCTCGCCAACCCGCATTTCCCGGTGTGCTGTGTTCACAAGAGGTCCATTCAGAGCCAGGGAACACCCACTCCAGGCAGGAAGAAACTGCAGTTCATCTCATGCAGGCGGGGTTGCCACAAAGCTCTCAAGCATCCAAAGAAACGGTCCTTTCATGAGTTCCCCTTCCTGGCCAAAAAAGAGTACCCATTGTTCTCAGGGGAACAATTGGGAGCCCATGCCAGCAGCTGAGAGCACAGTCCCAGGAAGGGCTGCTCCCAGTCTGCAGACATCTTGGGCTGAGGGAAAGTCCACATTGTCTCCAGGCAAGGAGGATAAGGGGAAGCAGGAATGAAAAGCCAACCTTGCAGGCTCTACCAAAATGAGACATCTGAGGGGGCTCTGAAGGGGCAGCCAATCATTCTGAGACACAAAAGATGTCTCTCCTGACCACCCCAGAAAGGAGTGTTAAGAGCATCTCTCGGCACATCATCAGCTTTCTCAGCCTGTCCCTCGCTCACTCAAGTCAGAGGAGAGGTACCTGCAGGGAGCTGGCACCAATCCTGAGGGAGGCAAGAGTCGAGACGGGTAACTTACACTGTGGCCAGCTCGGGACAGCCAATGATCTATCCAACAAAGGCCAAGCTGGCTTCTGTGGGACCCATTCCCACAAACCCTGATGAAGAGGGAGGGTGCTCTAGGGTTCACAGGCAGCTGTGAGAGCAAAGGACAGTCAACCTGGGGTGAGCTTTGCATACAGGTATCCAGAGTGGTCCAAGAGAGCACATGCATAGACCACCTGCTTTAGAGTGTCCTAAGCCCACAGGAGAGAAGAGAGCTCCAAGGCACAAGTCTCTCCAGAAGGTCATGCTGGCCACTGGGCCTGGAGGCAGCTCAGAGCCCCTTCTTGCATCATCAGGTCAATGGAATCGATCTGGGAATTAAGTTGAGGTCAATAGCAGCAAATCAATTCTTGAGGCAGAGCTACAGAACAGCAGAAGAAGCAATGGGTGCAGGCCAAGCTGAAACCGGACAAGGGCTGTCTGGACATTAAAAAGTATCAGATGTGGGGCAAAGCAGAGAGTCTAGGACCTCAAGGCTACCTCCTCCAGACAGGTGGGTCCCCTCTTCTTTTACCTTTCTGCCTGGTGTGTAAAGTACAGGGAAGCCCTTGCTTTGGGAAGCTGATGTCACCTGATTAGCACGCTTGGCTAATGTGAAGCAGTACAAACCTCTGCTGTGACTCCTAGAGTTGCCACAAACTTCTGAAATAGTCAGCATACCCACACAGGTTTGACACACACAGGTCAAACAAGACTTGGGCAGGCGGCCAGGGCAGCTCACTTAGAATGTGACGGACTTTTCTATCCCTTCAATAGCTATTGCTTAATCTACTTCGAACACTGAATTAGTCTACCACCAATCCCCATGCATATCCCCTGACTAGTCACAGCAAATATGACAACCACACTATCAAATCTCATCAGATTGCAGGACAGGCCCCTATTCTGCCTTTGAGTTCTCATTAGGCAATTTGACCACATCCAAAATGGCTGGAAGACCAACCCTCACCTGAGAACCCCACATGAGGCTTGGACAAGCTTAGTCTCATAGGCTTTGACAATCCAAAGGAGATTTACAGTCACTGAAGGGAAAGGAGAAGAGAGAAAGGAGACCAGAGGCTGGATCATGTGGGGCTTGATCCTAAGTACAGCTCAGTAATGGTTGGGGGAAGGGGAGGTGTTTGCAGATTCAAGCTTTACAAAGATAAGGACATCTCTCTTGCCTCAGTGTGGAAAACAGACGAAAGGGTCAAGATCAGAGGGAGACAGCCTGGGAAGAAATAAGTGGTAGCTTGGATGATGGTAATAGTGATGGATATAATTTGGAGGTCACCCCAAGAACACTCCTTGGGACCAAGATCTGAAATATTCCTCACATACATAAGAATACTGGGCAAGTCATGGTGCCTGGGTGACTCGGTCGGTTGAGCATCCAACTTTGGCTCAGGTCATGATCTCATGGTTCGTAAGTTCAAGCTCCAAAGCCATTCCAATTCAAATCCTCTGTCCCCCTCTCTGTCTCTATCTCAAAGATAAATAAACATAAAAAAAAAAAAAATTAAAGGGGTGCCTGGGTGGCTCAGTCGGTGAAGCATCCGACTTCAACTCAGGTCATGATCTCACAGTTTGTGAGTTTGAGCCCCACATCAGGCTCTGTACTGACAGCTCAGAGCCTGAAGCCTGTTTTGGATTCTGTGTCTCCCTCTGTCTCTGCCCCTCCCCCGCTCATTTTCTCTCTCTCCCTCTCTCTCAAAAATGAATAAACATTAAACATTTTTTAATTAAAAATAAATAAAAGCCACTTCCCAAAGAATACATTTTTTTAAATCGCTTGTTTTTGTTTTGATTTTAGAGACAGAGTACAAGCGCGGGGGGTGGGAGGGAGGTGGGGAGAGAAAGACAGAGAGAACTTAAGCAGGATTCACGCTGAGCGCAGAGCCCAACATGGGCTGGATTCCACCATCCTGGGATCATGACCTTAGCAGAAATCAAGCAATGGATGCTCAACTGAGCCCCCCCCCCCCCCGCAGGTGCCCCTACAACACACATTTATAGATCATTGTTATAATAAGAAAAAAAACCTCAACTTTTTTTTTTTCAATGTTTATTTATTTTTGGGAGACAGAGAGAGTGTGTGAGCAGGGAAGGGGCAGAGAGAGAGGGAGACACAGAATTCAAAGCAGGCTCCAGGCTCTAAGCTGTCAGCACAGAGCCTGATGCGGGGCTCAAACCCATGAACCGTGAGATCATGACCTCGGCCAAAGTCGGACGCCCAAACGACTGAGCCACCCAGGCGTCCCTCAACTCTTTTTATATAAAGATTTATCAATCTTGTTTTACATACAGAGAAATGGAAGCTCCAGAGATGAAGTCAGGCTTTCTGATCTGATTTCCCACCCCACACAGCTCTGATGGTAGAAGAATCACACATTTTCATCTGTTCTTCCACAGGCTAATCAGCTACTAAATGGTCTGCTTTCTACAAATAAATGTGCTCAGATAAAATCCTGTTTTCCCAGTAAAATCTCTTTACTCCCCTGATGAATAAGCCTGTTAAATGTCTCTGCCAGATACAGCAAATACCCAGCTCACTATATTGATTCAAGGCACCTCTCGTCAAAACTAATGCATGTCAAACATTCTAATGGCCACTGAACAAGGGCAACCACTGCAGGGTTTGGATATTCAAAAGCTCAAACTTGAAGTTGGGCAAGGACTGTACTTCCAAAACTGCCACTCTTCTTTTTCTAATGGTCAAACTAGCTTGTGGCTTCCAGAGGCATTACAAAGATTACATGGAAATCTTCTGCAAACTAGAAAGAGCTCTGTGCAAGTAAGCCAGGATCTTCAGAAATATGACCACCTTTGAGATCACAAGGCCCACCCTGGGAACAAGCCATGAACTAAAGAGAAGGGGGCCAACAGGGAAAAGGAAAGGAGCACAAAGAAGGTACAGGTAAGGAGTGAGTCTGCCCAGATTCAAGGGAAAGGGGCACAGACTCACCTCTCAATGGAAAGAGTGGCCATAGCATTTGTGACCATTTCTAATCTAGATGCCTGGGGCTTATGGGTCAGAGAGGGGAAAGAGGATAAGGACCCACCGAAGGCTGTGTGTGCTTTGACCAATGAGTACAATGGAAGTGTTGCTATGCAAGTTACCAAGCCAGGCCTTAAAAGACTGGCAGCTTCCACTTCCTGTTTCTTGGAATACCCAATCTTGGAACCCAGTTATTGTGCTGTAAGGAAATCCAAGCAGCTCATGAAAAGGTCTACATGGAGAGGAACCTAGGACCCTAACCAACAGCCCCAGCTAAGCTCCCTGTCAACAGGCAGCACCAACTTGCCAGCCATTAATAAACCATCTTAGGAGGCACTGGGTGGCTCAGTCAGTTAAGCGACTTCGGCTCAGGTCATGATCTCATGGTTTGTGAGTTTGAGCCCTGTATCGGGCTCTCTTGCTGTCAACACACAGCCCTCTTTGGATCCTCTGTCTCCCTCTCTCTGCCCCTCCCCAGCTCTTGCAAACACACTCTCTCTCAAAAATAAGTAAGCATTAAAAAAAAAAAAACAAAAAAAACCACACAACATCTTGGAAATGGATCCTCCAGCCCCAGATGAGCCATTCTAGCTAGTGCCATGTGAAGCAGAAATGAGGTTCCCAGATGAGTTCTGAATCCCGGAATTCCTGGCCACAAAATTGTGAGCAAAACAGACTGGTTGAGCATCCAACTCTTGCTTTCGGCTCAGGTCATGATCCCAGGGTCATGGGATCGAGTCCCACACCGGGCTCCTGACTGAACATGGAGCCTGCTTAAGATTCTCTCTCTTCTTCTCCCTCTGCCCCTCCCCAGCACATGTGCTTGCTCTCTCTCAAATAAAAATAAAAACTTTAAAAAGAAAATAGGTTCAAATCATTTAACAGTTCTTATTTCTTGGGTTTAATCCCATGGTTAAAGACAGGAGACCTCTGCCTACACACAAAGCTCTTCCATCAAATCCTAACCTGATGACCAAGAATCTTCCAAACCACAGATGTAAAGGCTTTTTAATGGTAACACCTTCAAAATGAGGGCAAGAATAAAAGTTTAGGATGCTATTCTAGGATATCTGGGAACCCTCTTATAAACATCAGTGGTTGTCCCTCTCTTAAGGTAACCGCACAGGTCCTAGAAGAACTGAGCTCAGAGTTGCTGGAGCTTAGAATGGAAAACTAAAACTAAAAAAAACAAAAAACAACTAAAATGCAGATGAGAATTCTCCCTCATTTACGTAAGTTTTATATCCAATCTCACCTTGATGAGTTCTCCATTGGAAGCAATTAAATCCATTGGAATGGTCACTCGAAATGAGCGCCCAACGACAGCCGTGCCATCAGGAATGCCCACCACTGTGGGAACAGCCTCGTGAAGGTCTGAAAGCACTGAGTGCATGGACGCCTCAAGCTGGTTCTCCCAGTCCCTGCTGGCCTCCGAAGGCCAATGGGACTGAGCCACGGCCACAGTGAGCAGAAGAAGAAAGGTCCTCCCCCAGAGGGGGAGCAGCAGCGAGAGGCCCGAAGACATCCTCATCCGAGCCTGAGACTACTCAAGCCGACAGTTTCACTAAGAAAGGAGGCAAGTGATGTGGTCCCAGAGCTGGGTCCTCACCGCCCTCTGCACACCGGCTCCATCCCAGGGCCTGAAAGAGAAGAAGAGTAGACTCAGATTTTAGCAAACCCCATGGTTTCAAAGTTGTACACAGGCAGTTACTACCCTTTAAGTGTTCTTGCCAAAAATATCTACCCTGACTTGGATCAAGTCTCACCCTGTGCTGTCCAGTTCAAAGGCATCAGCAACATGTGGCCACTGAGCACTAGAAATGTGGCTGGCCCAGTAAAATACATACTGGGTTTTTAAAAGTTAGCACAGCAGCACCTGGGTGGCTCAATTGGTTGAGCGTCTCTCGATTTCGGCTCAGGTAATAATCTCCCAGTTTTGTGAGTTCGAGCCCCATGTCGTGATAGCACAGAGCCTGCTTGGGATTCTCTCTCTCCCTCTCTGCCCCTCCCCCGATGTGTGTGTGCTTGCTCTCTCAAAATAGTAAACTTTAAAAAATAAAGAAAATAATGAATATTAATAAATGATAAATAATAAAGAAATGTGGGAAATGAAACACATTACTGAAATAAATCCCATCTCCTTTTATTTGAGAGAGACAGGGAGTGTGCACATGCACATGTGCGAGCAGGGAAGGGGAGAGAGAAAATGGAGAGAGAGAATCCCAAGTGGGCTCCATGCTGTCAGTGCAAAGCCCCACGCGGGGCTCGATCTCACAAACCATGAGATTAAGACCTGAGTCGGGAAAAAAAAAAAAAAAAAAAAAAGACCTGAATTGATACCCAGAGTGGGACGCTTAACAAACTGAGCCATCCAGGCATCCCCCAATTGCATCTTCTTATTTAAACATATTTTTTTCAGGGCACCTGGGTGGCTCAGTCGGTTAAGTGTCCAACTTCGGCTCAGGTCATGATCTCGCGGTTCATGAGTTCAAGTTCCACAATGGGCTCTGTGCTGACAGCTCAGAGCCTGGAGCCTGCTTCAAATTCTGTGTCTCCCTCTCTCTCTGACCCTCCCCCCCGTTCATGCTCTGTCTCTCTCTGTCTCAAAAATAAACATTAAAAAAATTTTTTTTAATAAATAAATAAATAAACATTTTTTTCATGTGGCTACCAGAACATATTAAATCACGTGTGTGGTTCACATCGTGTATACTGCTGTTGGGCAATGCTGCTCTAGACCTAACTCTCTGTTTACAGCAAACACAGGAGTCATAAAGACACAATCAGACAAGTCTAGAATGTGGACCTTCTACAAGATAACTGGCCTGGTCTGTCCAAATGCTGACACCCCTAAACACAAGGGGGCTGTTCTAGATTTAGGAACAGAAACCAGATGTAGAGTGTGTATCTTGACTGGATCTGAATTTACTTAAAACAAAAAAAATTTTTTTAACCCCAAAAAACAGAAAACACATAAGCCCAGCTTCAAAAGGAGTAATTGGGAATTGCGTCGCTGGGCTGGAGACTGGATTTATTGTTAATGTTCTTAGGTGAGACAATGGTGGGGTGGTTCTATAAGAGACTGTCCTCAATTTTGAAGGATTTACAGCTGAAGTATCAAAAATCTCTGCAATTTACTTTGAAATGTTTCAAGGGGAAAAAAATGTTGTGTGTGTATGTGGAGATACAATGTGGCAAATGTAACAATTATTACGTCTTAAAACAATGCTTTTGAAGAGACTAAAAAAACCAAAAACCAAAAAACAAGAATTTGCACAGACAAGTTCAGCAACTGCCCACTCCTCACACCCCAAACACTAATCATAGGATTTGTTTATCAAAAACATATTTGCAAACTCCGTGCCCCTAAACAAAACTTATATGGCCTCTTGCCCCCCACCCCCAAAAGAGAAATTAGAACCCTGCACATTGTCCCTCAAACCCCTCACCCACTTCAGTGCAGGCAGCTCAGAACATTTGCTCCAAGGCTGACAGCCACATAGATGCACTGTGGGACTTGCTGGGTGTCCTCAAGGTGACCACAGCCATAACAAGCAATTTCCCATTCTAGAAAAGAATTAAGCCCTGCCCTGAGCCAAGAGGCCCAGGGGCTACATAATGTTTTCTGACCAGGATAATACAAAGTAAAAAGTATTACTTTAAAAAAAAAAAAAAAAAAAAAAGGCCACTGAAATGGGCAGTGTGTACTGTGAGGTCAATCAAATCCAAACCAATTCCAATAGTTTGGTTTTTTTGTGTTTTGTTTGTGTTGTTACTGATTTTGCCATTCCCATTCTTTGTTTTTGAACTAAAATTCATGAGACACCCAAAACCCAAGTAAAACAATTTTGAAGGCTGGGAGTCCTAACCTACCAAAGACTTATCATAAAGCTACTGTATTTAAAGCAGTATTATAGCGGCAGAGTAGAAGTGGACTCTGAAACCAGAGGAAAAGCTCAAAATCAGCTTGCAAAGGAGCTATTCAAATGACCAGTGGTCATTTATGTAGAAAACCAAATACAGTTAGGTCCTCTCTCCCTTCTCCATTGTAAATAAGATAAATCCCAGGTGGATTACATACACAAATGTAAAAAAGGAGAACTTTAAAAATTTTACAATATAGTGAAATAAATGTCAGGATAAAGAATGATTACATTTAACAAGACATTAAAAAACAAACATAAAAGAAAAAAACTGTACTACCACTTCTAAGAATTATGAGATAGATGTATTTTTTCCCATTTCCCACTAAACACAACAAAAAATCCTAGACAGTATATATAAAATAAACATCAGACTCTAAAAAGTTAAGAGAAGAAGACAGACCAATGAGGGACCCCAGGACTCAAGGAAAGACACAGTGGTGAGTTCCCTGGGTTTTCTTTTTGCCTCATATATCCCAGAATTGAAGCTGAAGAGGCTGGCAACCTAGAAATGCCAACAGATGACACAAAAAACAGTCCCAACAAAAGTCTGCTCTCTTCAGCCAAAGGAGCAGGAAGGGAGTAGCCTAGCAAGACAGAAAACATTTAGACAATAAAGGCTCTATTCTGGCCAAACACCACAGAAAAAAACTGTGGCCCCACTCCCACCCGTGCCAGTAAAGGCCAAGTGGAGAGCCTAAGACTTCCACCCTCATGATGCTGTAATAAGGCTCCCTAATATCCCCACTGGGGCAGTGTCAGAGCAGGCCAAGTAAGGAGCTGGGACTTTCATCCCCACTGGCCAGTTAACAATGCACCACCCCTCCTACTCCTCTAGTCCCTAGGTTTCAATGGAAACCAAACCAAGATTTCTATGCCCATCCAAGCAATATAACAGGAGTGTCTCCCCCTACCTGCAGGGATGGTGCCAGAACTTTCACCAGTGCTCAGTGATAAAGAGGCCTAAGGAACTAGAATTCCCACCCCCACCCAGCAGTTAAAAAGGACTTTACGAGTCCTCAGGTGTCGAAAAAGGCTGAGTGGGGCAAACAAACAAAAAGCAGACTCTTAAATATAGAGAACTGATAGTTGCCAGAGGGGAAGTAAGTGGGGGAATGGGGAAAATAGATAAAGGTGATTAAGAGGTACAAACTTCCAGTTATAAAATAAATAAGTCATGGAGATAAAAAATACAGCATAGGGAATATAGTCAATAATACTGTAATAATATATGGTGACTACACTTATTGTGGTGAGCACTGAGGAAGGTATACAATTGTTGAATCACTATATTGTATGCCTGAAACTAACAGAACACTGTATGTTAGTTAATTATACTTCAGTTAAAAAAAAAAAAAAAAGGTGACTGGGTGGCTCAGTCGGTTAAGCGTCCCGACTTCGGCTCAGGTCATGATCTCACAGCTCATGAGTTCGAGCCCCGCATCGGGCTCCGTGCTGACAGCTCAGAGCCTACAGCCTACTTCAGATTCTGTGTCTCCCTCTCTCTCTGCCCCTCCCCTGCTCACATCTTTCTCAAAAATAAATAAAAAAGTTAAAAAAAAAAAAAGGTGAGTAAGGAACCTGGACTTCTACCTCTACTTTCCAGTAATGAGGCAGTACACCTCCCTTACCCTCTCCTGTCAGCAGCAGAGTAGAAGTGGACTGAGGAACTAGAGGGAAGCCCAAAATCAGCTTGCAAAGGAGCTGTTCAAAGGCACCCGGACCAGTGGTCATTCATGTAGAAAACCAAATACAATTAGGGTCCTCTCTCCCTTCTCCATCATAAATAAGATAAATCCTGGAGTATCCGAAAAAGCCAGGTTATGGGGTGTCTAGGTGGCTCAGTCAGTTAAGCATCCACCTCTTGATTTTGGCTCAGGTCATGATCCCAGGATCATGGGATTGAGCCCCAATCAGGCTCCACACTTAGTGTGGAGCCTGCTTAAGATTCTCTACCTCTGCCCCTCACCCCACTTGTGCTCTCTCTCTCTCTCAAAAAAAAAAAAAAAAATAGAAAACAACAACAACAACAAAAGGCCAGGCAAAACAGAACTAGAGTTGCAGAACAAAATACAAAATTGTGGGGTTCCTTACTCAGGTAACGGAACTGACTCAGGTAATGATCTCATAGTTTGTGGGACCAAGTCCCATGTCGGACTCTGCACTGGCAGTGTGGAGCCTGCTTGGAATTCTCTCTCTCCCTCTCTGTCCTTCCTCTGTGTGTGAGCGCGCGCACGCACACACACACACACACACACACCCAGCCTCTCTCAAAAATAAACAAACATTGGGGCACCTGGGTGGCTCTGTCGGTTAAGCGTCCGACTTCGGCTCAGGTCACGATCTTGCGGTCCGTGAGTTTGAGCCCTGCGTTGGGCTCTGGGCTGATGGCTCGGAGCCTGGAGCCTGCTTCCAAATCTGTGTCTCCCTCTCTCTCTGCCCCTCCCCCGTTCATGCTCTGTCTCTCTCTGTCTCAAAAATAAACAAATGTTAAAAATTTTTTTTTTTAATAAATAAATAAATATTTAAAAAAAAAAAAAAAAAAAAAAAGGAGGGAGCCTGAGTAGCTTAAGTGTCTGACTTTGGCTCAGGTCATGATCTCACAGTTTGTGAATTACAGCCCCGCATCAGGCTCTGTGCTGACAGCTCAGAGCCTAGAGCCTGCTTCAGATTCTGTGTCTCCCTCTCTCTCTGCCCCTCCGCCACTTGCACTCTGTCTCTTGCGCTATCTCAAAAAAAAAACATTAAAAAAATTTTTTAAAAAAAGAATCTTGGGGCGCCTGGGTGGCGCAGTCGGTTAAGCGTCCGACTTCAGCCAGGTCACGATCTCGCAGTCCGTGAGTTCGAGCCCCGCGTCGGGCTCTGGGCTGATGGCTTAGAGACTGGAGCCTGTTTCCGATTCTGTGTCTCCCTCTCTCTCTGCCCCTCCCCCGTTCATGCTCTGTCTCTCTCTGTCCCAAAAATAAATAAACGTTGGAAAAAAAAAATTAAAAAAAAAAAAGAATCTTGACCTAGGGAGATTACCCAGGTGGACCTTTTTTTTTTTTTTTTTTTTTTTTTTTTTTTGTAATTTACTTTCTTTTGAGAGTGAGAGTGCGACCAGGGGAGGGGCAGACAGAGAAGGGAAGAGAGGATCCAAAGGGGGCTCTGCACTGACAACAGCAAGCCCAATGTGGGGCTCAAACTCACAAACTGAGATCAGGACCTGACCCAATGTGGGACGTTCAACCAACTGAGCCACCCAGGCGCCCGCCCAGGTGGACCTTAAATCCAACCACAACTGTCATTATAAGAGAGAGGCAGAGCAAGACTATACACACCACAGAGGGAGAAGGAGATGTGAAAATTGAGGAAGAGAATATTGGAGTGATGTGGCCACAAGCCAAGGAATACCAGCAGCTACCAGAAAATAGAATAGACAAGGAATAAACTCATCTCCAGGGTCCGCAGACAGAGCACAGCCCTTGCCAACTCCTTGATTTTGGACTTCTGGTCTCCAGAGTTGTGAGAAAATAAATGTATATTACCTAAGCCACTAAGGTTGTGGTAATTGTTTACAGTAGCCCTAGGAAACTAATTTAAGGTTTAATGAAATCCCTATCAAAATTCTAGAAAGAAATTTTGTAGACATAGACAAGACTATTCTCAAATTTATATGGAGAGGCAAAGGAGCTATAACAGCCAAAAATAATTTTGAAAAAGAAGAAAAAAGAATTATCCTACCTAGTATCAAAACTTAGCTAGTTACAAAAATCAAGACTGCTATTAGTGGAGGAACTAACATAAATCAATGGAACAGAATTGAGAACCCAGAAATAGATTATTTTTTAATTTTTTTTTTTTTATTTTAGATTGAGAGAGAGAGAGAAAGAGAGAGAATCCCAAGCAGACTCCATGCTCAGCACAGAGGCCGATGTGGGGCTCAATCCCACCACCCTGGGATCTTGACCTGAGTTGAAATCAAGAGTTGGATGCTCAACTGAGCCACCCAGGTGCCCCTCAACTGATTTTTGACAAAGATACAAAAGCAATTCAATGGGGGAAAACAGCTTTTTCAACCAATAGCGCAATCCAGATGTCTGTCCTTCAATGGATCAATGGTTAAACAAGCTATGGCATATCCATATCATGGAATACTGAAGAACAATAAAAAAGGAATGAGCTATTGATTGATACACTCGACAACTTGGATGAATCTCAAGGGAATACATACTATATTTTTATACATACATTACATATACATATTATATACATTATATTTTTATAATATTTTTTCCCCACCATGGCCCCTATAATGTTCTTGAAGTGACAAAATTATAGAAATGGAGAACAGATTAGTGATTGCAGGGGTTTAAGAGGTGCTCAGGGCATGAAGGAAATAGGTATAGCTATAAAAGGGCCAAGTGAGGGATCCTGTGGTAATGAACACATTCTGTATTCTGATGTATTAATGTCAGTATCCTGGTTGTAATGTTGTACTATAGTTTTGCAAGAGGTTACCATGGGGGGAAGCTGGGTATAAAGCATACATAGGATCTCTGTATTATTTAACAACTGCCATGTAAATCCACAATTATCTCAAAAACTTTTTTTAATCTTAAAAAAAAAAAAAGATAAATTAGAAATTGAATTTTAGGGGTGCCTGGGTGGGTCAGTCAATAATGTGTCTGACTCTTGGTTTCAGCTCAGGTCATGATTTCATGGTTCGTGAGTTCGAACCCCACATCAGGCTGGGCCTGGGATTCTCTTTCTCTCTTTCTGCCCCTCCCCTCTCTTTCTCTCTCAATAAGTAAGTAAACTTAAAAAAAATTTTTAAAGAAAGAACCAAAAGTTAGAACATTAAAAAAAAATTTTGAATTTTAAATTTCTATACAGTAAAGGACATCATAAAGAAAGTTAGAAGGACTAACCCCAGCCTGGGAGAGAGCTTTTCCAATGCATATGATGGCTAAAGGATCTCCATCAAAATACATCAAGTGCCCTAAAACAATAAAAATTGGTTGAAGGCAAAAGAAGTAAACTCATAGAAAAAACCTAAATAGCAGTCAACATACAAAAAGATGGTTCAACCTCACTAATAATCAGGGGGGAAAAAATTAAAGCAACATGAAAAACCATTCCATGCCAATGCGAATGGGTGAAAATGTTCAAATGTTGTATCATGGAGGGGATGAAACAGAGAACACACCACACAGCTGGGCCCTTCCACTCCTAGACACACACCCTGAGGAATATACAGGCAGAGATACATGTATGCACACATACATACAGAGACAGAGTGAACACTGAAATGCTAGAAACAATGCCAACGTCCATCAACTGAGAAAGCATCAACAGGCACTTCACGCCATGGGAACTCAGTAGGACAATTAAAATGAACTAAAATTTAAGAAACAAAATTGATAAACCTCAAAAAATGTTTAGCAGAAAATGCTCATTGCATAAAGATGTAAATACTATTTATGCAAAATGTTTATATATAGTTTATACATTCATATGTTTGTAATAAATAAAATCATGCACATCATCTTCAGGGCCAAGTTCAGAATCATGGTCACTCTAGAAAGAGAGGGCTAAGGGAAAAGGAGGGATTTACAAGGGTCTCCAAATTGATAACTGCTTTCCTTCCTAAAATAGGACCTTACAAAAAATACAACAAAGGGACACATGGGTGGCTCAGTCAGTCAAGCACCCAACTTCGGCTCAGGTCATGATCATGATCAGTTCATGAATTTGAGCGAGCCTGCTTTGGATCCTCAGTCTCTCTCTCTCTGCCCCTCCCCCACTTGCGCACATTCTCTCTCTCTCAAAAATAAACATTAAAAAAAATACAATAGAACTTTAAGGTATAAAAAAAAAAGCTCAGTGGCAGATATACTCAGGTTATGTGTAATGTTGATCTATGTTCTCTGCTAAGGACTTGAAAACATGTGAAGGTAAAGGTCTTGGCTCTTACCATCATTTCAAACTAATAAAAATTCTAAAACAGTAGAGCAGCACTACAAGAGAGCAGCAAACAACAGAGCAAACAATAGAGCAGCACTCCTGCTCCATTTCACCTCTCTGTGTCTTCTTCACCACCTTCTCAGGACTGAAAAGCCCTGTCCTCATTCATGTGTCTGGCATATTCTGAACAGCATCCAGATTGCAGCCCCTGGGGCTACTGCCCTGTCCCAACCTCATCACTGTCCACCTCTACCTCCCGGTGTACATGTCACTCAGGTTTACATATTCCTAGTTTCTAAGACAGCACTTGTTTCCTCAAGGCTCAGAAAAACACATAGAGCTGCTCTGCAAAGGTATGAAAAAGGATTTGAAATTCACCTACCTTAGAAAATTAATGAAGATGTTTTATCATTTGGCATGATCCCACACTCTCATCAGTGCTAGATAAATAACAGATATAACACTGTCCTCCTTCTTGTTTCCACTACCTTGTTCTATCCCAAGGCCACAGGTGACCAGGCAGCTCTCATGGGATTTCAGACCCATTCCTCAATAGGGACTTCTCCTCCCAGCCACCACTAGATGGCTGGGTCACTTTTGCCCATTATAGACTTACCAACAGTGTTAAGTGCCACACTTCTTCAAGGGAACACCAAATGACCAGGGACTTAGAAGCTGGGGCCCTGTGGGCATCGGCTCCAAAAACTACTTAACTCCCAGTGACTGCTGCAGGGTCCTCTACCAGGAAAGGCAAAGAAGGAACCACTCTTGACTCCTCGATACCCAGGTTCACCGTACTCTGGGTAGAGGTCTTCTACTCAGATCCCTATCAAGTGCCCCAAGTTAAAGGTTTGTCTTTGAACTCTTTTCTGTGTTTTTGTGTCTCCCAGTTTCTTAACAGTCTGTGCCTTCATACCCCTTTAATAGCTTAGTTTATCACTTAACTTTTAAAAATGTCTGTCTTTTGTTTCATACTATTTTATTTTTTAATGTTTATTTATTTTTGAGAGAAAGAGACAGAGTGTGAGTGGGGAAGGGGCAGACAGAGAGGGACACAGAATCCGAAGCAGGCTCCAGACTCTGAGCTGTCATCACAGAGCCCGACACGGGGCTCGATCCCACAGGCTGAGAGATCATGACCTGAGCTGAAGTCAGATGCCCAATCGACTAAGCCATCCAGGAGTCCCTGTTTTGTACTATTTTAAATTGTAATTTTGGAGTTTATTGTTGCATACTGCTTCTCTTAATGGCCTTTCCTTTATTACACATTTTAATTCTTATTGAGTAAATGGCTCAGCTTGACCAATACCCTACAAGACTGTAAGATGTGGAGGGGCAGGGACACATCTGTCACAGTCACTGACCCATGCTAATCACACATAGTTCCAGATACACACCTAATGAATGAATGGGGAGGCTACAAGAATGGTTTTTTTAGCTTCTTCCTATCTCTTTACTCTTTAATTTACTTATTTGTCTACTTCTTAGACCCAGTTGATCTTTTACTTTCCTAATCGGATTCTCCCTTTAAAAATTCTCAGCTTATTTGAAAACAGCAACAGAACGAGACACACCCTGTCCTACCCGGAACATAAGCTCAGTCTGCTATCTGCGGACACATGATGATGTGAAGTATCTGTTTCATGGGTATGACTAAGTGCCTCTGCATTTAGCAAGCAGACGATGTCCAGGGCACAACTCCAAAGGCTGTATGTTGGTTTTCCATGCTCTAGGGAGAAAAGATCTTTTTCAAACTTGGCAAAAAGCAGCCTTGTGTCTTTCTGATGCTGGATTCCTATAAGCAAGGGTCACATCTCCCTGTGCTAGGAACTTGGCAGGCTGCATTCAAACACCCAAACTAGGACATCCCACTGGAAGGTCTTTACATAGTCTCTTACTCACACACTTGGTCATTCAGAGATGGAGGCACTCCAGAGATCCTCCTCTTCATTTTTTTCAGGGAACAAGGCCCAAAGAGAGGTAACATTCAACCATGGTCACTCACACAGAGCCTGTGGCCAAAATATGGAGAAGGTGCTCTGGAACCAGAGAAAGACTACAGACAGAATCACCCAGTCTTCCTGACACAGCCACTCATTTTAATACTGCATACATGCACTCACATTATATCCTCTAGAGCACAGGAAGTGCTCAGGGAAGCCCAAGAATATGTATGTCTCAGCTGAACTCACAACCTTCTGGCTAACAGAAGCTGCCCAAGATCTCCTACCAAAAAATGGGTAGTGGGTATGGGTAACTCATTCCTCTGTACCAGTACCCAGTGCAGTGTCTGCCACTAAGTCTGAGCTCAGTGCTGCCCTTGACCCCAGTGAAATACAACTCTGTGAAGAGGGACCTTCCCAGAGCTTAGTGGAAGCCCCTGCTCTCTGAACACATGCTCAACAGTCATAACATACAGTGTGAAAAATGGGCATAGCTGCCAGGCAGTTCCATCCCTTAGTCCCAAACAATTCACCCTAGGGAGCAGAAAAACCTTAAAAGTGTTATAACCTGCAAAGCTTGGACACAGCATAGCCCTTTGGGACACTGCTATCCCAGAGCAGCCAATGAGTCTGCCCTCTCCCTCTTCTCTTGGCAAAGGCCTATCCTCCTGCCCACTAGCACCAGGGAAGAGAGCCCCATGGTACCCTAGGTACCTATCACACCCCTCCCTGGGCCAGGTGAACATTCAGCACCAAACAGCACCACAGAGCTTCTTATGGGGTAGATGAAGAATATCTGAGCAGGGGACCTCCACCAGGCTCCTGGGGCATGGGTCCCCAACAGCGAAAGGACAGGCTGAGGTAGGAAGCCCAGGGGGCCCCAGACCCTGCGACCCATTTCAGATAAGTGCCCTCACTCAGAGGAACCAAATCTAGTTGGGGTTGGAGCTGGTAATCCTCTGCATCTGCCAATGGCCACACCAACACTTCCTTTCTCCAACCATGACCTTGGGGACTCTCCAGTGATGCGCAGAAATAAAAAGTCAAGTTTTCAGCAATGCCTAAGAGGTGGTATCTTTTGTATACCAAAATACATAATATCTGCCCTGGAGCCAGGTGTATTTCAAGTTTACCAAATCAATCAGCAGGAACACAACTAGGGAATCAAAAGCATTATACAGTGACAGGTGAGGACCCCAAGTTTCCAAGGACCGAGTTTAGCAGGAAAGAATCCTTCTGGCCCTTTCTGTCACTGATACTAACCCCTATCTATATATGACTAAAGCACATGCCTTGTGTGAGGGTGGGACAGGGAAGGACATACATCCATGAGGAATAAGCTCTTATGACCCTACTCTGTCCAGACAGCCTTGGTCCCTGGAAACTAGAATATTCCAATGGAAGCCCGGCTCCAGGAAAGAAGCAACTCTCTTCTGCTCAGGCTGCCTCCCCAGAGCTAATGAATGTCCCATGCACACAGGAAGCTCAGTCAGTAAATGCTTTCCACTCAGTAAACACGAGGAACAAATGCATATGTGGCACCAACTCAATTCATAGTAAACTTAAATGTTTCCTCATATGCAGAAAAGCCCACAGAGAATGAAACTAAGATATCTTAACTAAAATTCTGAAAGAACAGCTCCCTAGTAGTTTCTGCTCTCTAAGAATGAAGGAAAAGTTGTGAGATTCAACCCATTATTAACCACACAAGATGAGTCTGATGCAGAGGCAGCCCACCCCACCACTCCCAGGAACCACCACTCTCAAATAGCTAGGTTACCTAAAAATAGTACTTAAACTCTCAAACTGCTTCTTTTCACCATAGTAATTAAAACATTTAAGGAGGGGTGCCTGGGTGCCTTAGTCAGTTGAGCATCCAACTCTTGATTTTGGCTCAGGTCATGATCCCAGGGTTGTGGGACCGAGCCCCACAATGCGCTCTGCACTGAGCATGAGGCCTGCTTAAGATTCTCTCAGGGTGCCTGGATGGCTCAGTCAGTTAAGCATGACTCAGGTCATGATCTTGTGGTTCACAGGTTTGAGCCCCACGTCAGGCTCTCTGCTGTCAGCGTGGAGCCTGCTTCAGATTTTCTGTCCCCCTCTCTCTCAGCCCCACCCCTATGGTTTCTCTCTCTCAAAATGAATAAACTTAAAAAAAAAATTCTCTCTCTCTCTCTGCCCCTATCCTCCGCTCACACACTCTCCCAAATAAATAAATAAATAAATAATTTAAGGAAAATGAGACTTTCTTTTTAAACCAAATTGAGATAATAAAGTTCAAATGGTTTTGAAAAAGTCAAAAGCAAAAACCTAACTGAAACAACCACTTTAGGGTTCAGACACTCAGAAATTAAAATGTCAAATGTCAGTCTAACGTTAATATAAAAATTCTACAGGGTTAACTAGTTTAAAACTGCTCAAACTGAGGGGTGCCTGGGTGGCTCAGTCGGTTAAGCATCTGACTTCAGCTCAGGTCATGATCTCACGGTTAATGGGTTCGAGCTCTGCGTTGGGCTCTGTGCTGACAGCTGGGAGCCTGGAGCCTGATTTGGATTCTGTGTCTCCTTCTTCCTCTACCCCTCCCCCACTCATGCTCTGTCTCTGTCTCTCTCTCTCTCTCAAAACAAACATTAAAAAAAAATTTTTTTAACTGCTCTGATGGCCAACAGGATGTACTCTACACAGTGGAAAACAATAGTGTGAAGTAATTGTTTATTTGGGATCCAAATACCAAAGACGGGCAGCTTTCTCTGCTTTCAGTTAAAAATGGGCCTTTTTCACTCCTTGGCACCAGATGAAGAAGGTGTTGAACCAAGTCAGAAGATTCAAGGTGTCACCTCAAAAGCACTGACAGCTCCAGAAGCAGATGAGGACTCCTAACATGAGGCAAGTTCCTGACTGACTTGTGCACTGCGGGAATATCACTAGAGGTATGGGGGCAGCCCCAGAGAGACACCATCAAGGAACTGGAGAACCCACCAAAGGAGTCTAGGGTTACACACACAGCAAGAGACTTAAAGTAAAAATATGTGGGAGAAAAAACTTACCATCTCTGAAAGGCAAACACTATACAATCATCTATCAGAAAAGCTGCTTCGACACTGTTCTCACTTGGAAAACTCTTGCAAATTCTCACTTATCACAGATACCAAAAGTAGAGGGAGGTACAGGAAGGGCAATGGTTTCTGCTGATGGTGGTTTGGTTTTTTCAACAAAGGCAGGAAGGAAGCAAAGGTTTAATACCTGGGTACAAACTCACTCAGGTACAAACATGTCCTAGAGGAAGAGAAGAAGGACAAGGTTCAAAAATCCAGGGCTGCAGGCCATTTTCCACCGGACTGTGGTTTTTCATCTGGGTCAATTTTTCACATCTTCTGTGACAAAACTCACTGAGAAAACCGTTCATTCTACACTCTACTGACCTCAGTATGCCACTTGCTGTTAAACATTACTCACCATTGAACTTCACACTCAACAATGGTTAAAATGGTAAATCCTGTTAGATGTTTTTTATCACAATTAAAAAATACTTTAATGGGGCACCTGGGTGGCTTGGTCAGTTAAGCATCTGACTATTGATGTCGGCTCAGGTCATGATCTCATCATTTGTGGGATCAAGCCCCGCAATGGACTGCATGCTGAAAGCACGGCAGAGCCTGCTGGAGAGTCTCTTTCTCCCTCTCTCTCTACCCCTCCCCTGCTTGCATGTGTGCGTGCATGCTCTCTCTCTCAAAATAAATAAATAAACTTAAAAAAAAAAAAAGGCTTTAATGGGTCAGATGGTAAATTTTATGTATTTTTACCACAATTATAATCTTTTTTTAAAAAAACACCTTATTCAGAGTCATACTAATTAGACTTCAGAAAAAACACTTATAAGGCTTAGGTCCCGTCTTAATCATTGATGCCCAGGTAGGGCACGGAAGACAGAAAAGGGTAAACTGATGGGGCGCCTGGATGGCTCTGTCAGTTGAGCGTCCGACTGCAGCTCAGGTCATGGCCTCGCAGTTTGTGAGTTTGAGCCCCACATCGGGCTCTGTGCTGACAGCTCAGAGCCTGAAGCCTGCTTCAGATTCTGTGTCTCCCTCTTTCTGCCCCTCCCTAACTCATGCTCTGTCTCTCTCTCAAAAATAATAAGTAAATGTTTAAAATTTTTTTTTAAAAAAAGAAAAGGGTAAACTGAACCCAAAAACAAGGATCATCTGGCTGCAGCAGCTGGACTGGGAAGTGGAGAGTAAATGTGAGAGGAGGGCAGCCAGACTCAGCAATATCCAAGTGAGAATGAATTACCACATCCACATACCCGTGTGGCATCCAAGAACCCAATTAAAGCAAATTACAATTATCTCAAGACAGCCCAACAATAATTACACTTCAGTGCATATTTACCGACTACCTACCCTGGGCTAGGTGTGAAGCTTCATTTGCTATGCATGCAGCCTTCCCAAATTTCATAGAAAAATATTCAATTAAGTTTTACATATATTACTAAGTCATAAAACACAAGAGCTAATAAAATTAAGTACTTATGTATTATAAATAGGCAAATTTACAAACACCAAGTAAGTGCTTACTGGAAACTAAAAAGTTTCCTTCTGTCTCCCCAAACTTCCCCTGGCTATCCAAACCCCTCCCCATCTCAGCACCAAGGTAGAGTGGAACTATGCTGTGAGGGCAGCTGGTCAATGTCTGTCCAGGTCAAAGCTGGATGCCGAGGGCTGCCCAGAGAGCAAAAGAGTCAGAAGGGGTCCACTGCTGGGGTCTCGGCAGCATGTCCTCTGCTGCCCTCTCTCACAGTAGATGCCTAGCACCAAGCAGGCACTCTGGCAGACATCAGAGCACAGGGAAATGGTTTCCATTAAATCCCTGAAATGACTCACAAAAGCAGTCATCACCTGATTTCACACTTTGAAGTTAAAAACTGAGTTTTCTGATTTTTTTCCCATTATACAAGATTACAAATAAGTGCCATAGCTCACAACTAATATGCTAATCTGACTTCATGAATTAAGTTGAGAGAAAGTATGCCTTCTGACCTCACTGGCTAATCAAACTCCAAAACAGAGGAGTGAGATGAAATACCAGAGTGGTCCCAGCCATCCCCAGCTCCCTACTCAGATCCCTCCTTACCACAGCCCTTGGCCCTGCCAACAGCCTCCTCACAATACAGGTGCCTAAGAGGGGTGTCCTCGCCCTGGTGAACGGGAGTTCTTGCACCCTTCCTGTAAGGTTGCCATAGCACCAAGTGTTTAGGCAAATACTTCAAACTTCAGTGTTTAAAGTTGTGACCTGCTTTGGCTACATTCTTGTTTTGGGCCACATTCTTAAGGCTCAACCATCAAGAATATTTTAACCATGCCAGAAACTGCCAGACCAACAAATCTTGTTTATAAAAGGACAAGACACAACTAGCACCCACTCCATTTGCTCAGGCTTTTTTGCTAGCTGGATTCCTTCCCTCCCACATACAGCTCTAATTGGCTTTTCTACCCACCTCGCCTTACAACAGCTACAAAATCTAAATCATTACAAACTTCGCTGGTAGGCTTTAGAGGTGTGCTTCTGAAGGCTATAGGAAAACGGCCAAAAGATGGCCTTGCAGACTCTTGGAACCCCTCCTCTGCAAAGCCACGGCTACTCTCCCATCAGGCAGTGAGGCAAGGACAATGCCGAGCAGGACAGGGATGCCTGACACACTGACCTCGCAATCAGGCTTGCCTAGAGGGGCACCAGCTCCCAGTAAACTGGTGAAGGCAAAACTGGGCCAGGCCTTGTGAGCACCTGCATTGCTAGTGTCTCCCAGAAGAGGATGCTTGGGTTGCTCCTCAAGGAGATTCAGAGAATCTAAATCTCCTTTCTCCTTAGACTTAGAGAAATGTGTCTAGTTCAGGCACCTCCACACCAGGTATGATGGAGAAAACCTGTTACTCCCAAGTGCTTGCCTCTTCCTCCGAGCTCCAGGTGATCCCCAGCTGGCATCTGTCACATTGAATTTATACCCAGGCTAGCACAATTAAAGAAATCCTTGAAGATGCCCTTGTCCTCACCTCCGGAGGTCTCTACCTCCTCTTTTTACAGACTCTGATCATTCCCTTAGCACAAAGGCAAAAGTGCACTTTCACTCAGTAGTCATTATTTGAAAATTAATTCCTGTATTTTAGAACCTAAGGATTAAAAATTGAAAGCAAAAAGGGATAAGGTAAGGACAAATGCCAGAGATCTCCCATCTTATCACAAAAGTGCAACTATAATTTACATATCCCCAAGGACTGGGGAGAAAGTGGCAACTACAAAGCACTTTTCAGTGGAGGCCAGAATCTCCTGATGTATGAAAGGTGCTTTCTTCTTTCAGAGTTGGGATCTCCTTAATTTCCAAACTGGGCCATTATCAGGCACAGATGGATTCCTACAGCTCTGGAAGACAGAGATCCCACCAGCCCCAGCTTAATTTTTCAGATGTTTTACCTTTATTTCCCATGAATCTTCAACTGGCTTCACTTCTAAAGTGAACATATACAGGGGTGCCTGGCTGGCTCAGAGGGAAAGGATGAGACTCTCAATCTTGGGGTCGTGAGTTGGAGGCCCCATGTTGGGCACAGAAATGACTGACTGACTGGCTGACTGACTGACTGACTGACTAAATAAATAAATAAATAAATAGGGATGTCTGGGTGGCTCATGGCTCAGTCAGTTAAGCATCCAAATCTTGATCTCGGCTCGGGTCATGATCTCTCAGCTTGCTGAGTTCCAGCCCCCTGTTGGGCTCTCTCTCTCTGCCCCTCCCATGCTCACGCTCTCTCTCCCAAAATAAATAAACTTAATAAATAAATAAATAAATATTTATAAAGTGAGCGCACAGGCACCCTACCCTTCCCAGGCTCTATGTAGTTATCTGGACTGGGAACTGACTACTTAAAAGGACTCATTTGTAAGCAGAAAATTTATCTTCTATCTTCTCGTTGTACACCAGGCCAATGAATCTTAAATCAAAAGTTCTGTGGTCTTAAGAATAGACCTAATTGGGGCGCCTGGGTGGCTCAGTCAACTAAGCGTCCGACTTCAGCTCAGGTCACGATCTCGCAGTTCATGGGTTCGAGCCCTGCGCTGGGCTCTGTGCTGACGGCTCAGAGCTTGGAGCTTGTTTCAGATTCTGTGTCTTCCTCTCTCTCTGACCTACCCCGTTCATGCTCTATTTCTCTCTGTGTCAAAAATAAATAAACGTTAAAAAAAAAAAAAAAAGAATAGACCTAATTAAGAGTCAGGAACCTCCTCTTTGTATTTGTTTCATGCAGGGATCAAAAGGACACTGTCAAGGATTTCATGGCAACATAGCCCCACTACCTGGCTGGCCCTTCAAAGAGCCCTATGGGAACAGCCACTGCCCTACATACTCAGAATTTGCTTTGTCAGGAGAAAAACAAAACAAAACAAAAAACAAAAACAAAACAAACAAACAAAAAACACCTGCTTGGTCAGTAAGAGGAAAGACCAGGAAGGGTCACAGGCAAGAGAGTATGAGTAAACTAGACAGAGCTGTGATGCTATCTTCTCAGACTAAGCTGCCCTGCAGAGCTTGACTGTTTTTGGAGGGACAGGATTTGTCCCTCCACCTAGTTATCCCTTGATAAGATTTCTATATGGGGGAGTAGGAAATGCAGAGACAAAACAGTCAAAGCAGCAACCACAGGGAATAGTGAGAGTACCCTCCACACCCCTGCCGACCTGTTTATCCTGAGGCAGTAAGACCAGCTGGCCTTGAGACATTTCTTACCTGGTTGAGAAAAAGACCACAAAAACCTTAGCCCGCTCTCTGTCTCTCTCTCTCTCTCTCTCTCTCTCTCTCTCTCGCTCTCTCTCTCTCTCTGTCAATCCCTCTGCAGGACCCCTCTGGATCTCGCTGACTGTTACAAACCCAAGTAAATGTCCCACCCATCAACCTGCCCTTAGAACTGGAGAGGGAGCAAACAGAATGCCACAGGTTCCTTAGAGATGATTTTCACCCCAAGGGAGAGAGCAGCCCTCCAGTCCTCTGATAGCCTTAGATCATTAACTGCTATGTTCAACAAATGCTTACAGGAAAATCTACATTTCTTTGGGACAAAGAACTAAAAATATAGCAAATTCACCAGTTACATTTATTTATCTAGAGAGCTAGAGTTCTGTCTTTGTTTTATTTTTTTTTATAATAAAGCTCTCACAATCCACAGACACCTTGAAAAGCCACTCAAGCTCTCTACATGCACAAAGGCTAAGACACAGGAAGTCACACAGCATGCTCTTGACACCAAAGTTTCCACCTCTCAAACTCCAGGGGTTGGTAAAGCTGCAAATCAGAGCAGCAGCAGCTTCTGGGAGGGTCCACCCTATAAAGTAAACAACTATAGGTAATTCGCAGAAGGCTAATTTAATGTCTGCAAATCCATTTTTTAGATTACTTGTAATGTATCCAGGGATCTTGGGTATCATTTGCTTTTACAGACTACTAAGTATTGAATTTGTCACTGACATGGGGCCAAGGAAGTGACAAGGTTCAACCTCCACGACTCAATGAACACCTCACACAGGACCAGTGTGCACCTGTCTGGTACTGTTACTTCCCCGTGACGCATGCCTTGCTAGAGGACTCCACAGCACTGAGTGCAGCACCTGGAGTACCAAGGCCTGCAAATGGTCAGTGTGCAGCACTTATAAGCCTGGACACAGCAGGCTTTGGTTGAGTTTTTAGTTTTTTGTTTGTATTTTAGATTTAATTTTAAGTAATCTCTATACCCAACGTGGGGTTTGAACTCACGACCCTGAAATCAGGAGTCACACACTCCTCTGACTGAGCCAATCAGGTACCCCCCCCCTCTTTTTTATAAGTAGGCTCCACACCCAATATGGAGCCCAATGCAGGGCCTGAACTCACAACTCTGAGATCAATACCTGAGCTGAGATTGAGTCGGACACTTCAACAACTGTGCCACCCAGGCACCCCTGGACACAGTAGGCTTTAAAAAAATCATTTCCAAAACATTCTTAGGAGAGTGAACATGTTCTAACTTCATCTATGCCCCAACAGGAAAGCAGTGGTCCTGCCCAACAGAACCTGTCCTCTGGGTATTGGGACAGGCAAGAGACCAGTAACTATCAGAGGTCCCAATACTCCAGAGAGTAGAACCACAGTGGGTGCAATGGAGCAACAACAAATTTTTTGGCCAAACAGGGTTTTTTTTAACTTTTTAATAAATCTAAGTCTGTCTCAGAAACCTTGTTTTTAGGCAAATACAGAATGAAATAACACCAACAACAATCAACAGCATGGACGGATACAATTTGGGCAAATGGCAAATTGAATAATGATACTTGGTATTTGTTTTGCTCTCTAGATGAAAGACAACTGGATAAATATCACAGAAACAATACTGTTTGCTTCTGCAGTAATTACTTTTCCTTCTCCATAAGCACCTTGCTCTAATAAGAAAATACATGATACGAATTGTAGGTTCTTGATCATTTTTATTCAACAAATTTTGACCACCTACTTAGTATCAGATACTGTCCTACCTTCCCCCATCTGCTCTTTAATTCCAACTCCATTCCATTTGTGTTTCAATCTCTCCATAAATGAAGAACAATATAAAATGTAAATGCTTGCTCTTACTTAGAAGATTAAAGTCTCAAGAAAAAGTTATATGAGCCTCTCTTTTTTCCCAATAAACACTTGTCCCACTAGACTGAGTGTCCACTGGGGGCCAGATCAGGGCCTAATTTACCTGGGTCCTGAGCTCAGACTGGTTCAGTGGGAAACAAACAGCAAGGCCTGGCCAGGGTGGAGGAAAATGTAGGTCAGCACCAATCAAGGAAAGCCAAGGCCTCAGAGTATGGCCTCTATTTCCTAGACCACTGTCAGTCCTTCCAAGAAACCGGGAAGGACAGGGACAGGAGGATCCAGGCAGACACTTGCTTTTCGCTTGGCCTTCCCTGGGAGATGGGCTCACTGTTACCATCCAATGATGTGAGTCAAGACCAAGCCTTCCAGTCAAGTTCAAAAATAGGTCAAAGACCTGAAAGAGTTTGCACTAGATCCTTACCTCCTTCCCACCTTCTGGGTCCCTCCTGCCTCACTTGTCATCTCTTCACGCTCCCCGCCACTGGCTTTGGCTAATGCCTTGTCCAAGATTCCTGGTTCATACCTGACCTCTGGTCCTCTGCTCTGGGCTCCCCTCCTCCACAAGCCAGGACACTGCATCACTGCCCAGTGCTGAGATGTCTACTGAACCTTCTGGTTCTCTCGTTATCTTCAGGACTGAGCTCCAAGTCGTCTTCTCCCAAGGACTGCTCTTCTTTCACCTCCCCAGGAGTGCTTTTCCTCCTATCCAAGCATGTCCAATCTCTGCCATTCATTTAATGATGAGTACACTCCACAGCACATGCTCCTGAACACAGAGCCACAGGCGTTCTGACAGCACAAGTGTGCTCCACTTAACCTGGACCGCTTACACCCATGGCATGCCACCCAACCCTTCAATGAGACAGGTGTTCAACAAATACAAATCAATTTTACCTCAAATGTGGCATTACACCAAAGTTCATTCTTTCCCTTTGCTTTACCACTTCAAAAATAGCTGGACATTTCCAGTGTCAAGCATAAGACTTATTCAGGAAGAAGGGAGAAGACATCCCTTTTTGATGCACTGGCCACCCAAGGCCAACTGAAGCTGGCTTCCTCAGTGACCATCTTCCTCAGATGAGCTTTGGTACATCTAACAGGCAGGTTTATCAACACCTTCTCAATGCCCAGTTCCACCTCCATGAGACAGGCTAAGTTTCTTACTTCAACCAAGGATACAAGCTCTGCTAAGCTCTGGAGCAGTGGCTCTAGACCTTGGCTACACACTAAAATCACCTGGCCAGGAGACTTAGAAAACTAATGCCTGGGTCCCACTCCAAAGATTCTGATGTCACTGACTAGGGGTATAGATTCCAACCTACTGTAAACCTTGCTCTAAAGACACAGCAGCTCTGAAATAGAACAGACGATGTGGACTGTATGGCTTGGGGCCCAAACCACAAGATACTGAAGGAACTAGAAACTGCTGCAGCTGAGGAAGAGGACGCGGAAACGTAGGAACTTACCCTCGACCCACCACATCTGAACAATCCTGATGAGGGCAAGGACTGCAGTACTGAAATTCTCACTGGGGCCTCAGACCTACAATTCCAGAACCTCTACAAAGTTTTTCCCACATGTCCTGGCCCCCTCACAAATCAATGCTGCTCAGAGGCAGTCCTAGTACCACAGTGAACACCCAGGAGTGGTACTGGAGTTGTTCTCTCTCCAGTCTCCTTGACCCCAGTCTTCCTCTAGCTCTCAGAGGCTGCAGCAGTGTCTGGCTCCACTCTGATTCTGTGGCATGAGCCCAAGCCTTTGAACGGACCTCCAGGTGCTACCTAGGCTTGTTTTCTCATCAGTGAAATGGGGACCATGCTGTCACTGACTTGCCACGGTCAGGATGAACTGAGGGTGATACATCAGGTCTCAGCCCAGTGCCTGCACAGACGAAGCACTCTATAAAGACTGCCTCTTTTAATTACTATGGTTTACCCTGCACTCAACTCCTCAATAATGAGGAGTGTTGTGTTCTGGATGCTGCAACACCTGAAGACTGACACGTGACCCTGGATCCTCATAGCGACCCTACTGAACAGCTAACGTCTCCTTTGTGATATGAAAAAAACGGAAATCCACAGACAATAAGAGGCAAAGCCAGCACCCAAGGCCCAGTTCATCAGATTAACATGCCCAAGCCACAACTGCCATCACATGGCTCTGGTATTCCAGGCAGCTCATGACAGCTGCCCATGGATCAGGTCCACCCTCACTGCCTGGCACAAAAAGAAGTACTCATAAGTGTTCGCTTAGTGGAGTTTTTCTTAGCTTCCTCTCACCCTCCACCTCCTAGACCCCCAAATGTTACTTCCTCAGAAAACCTGCCAAACTCAGCCCTCATTAAATTCTCAGATTTGATTCGTCCACATAGTCCAATGATGGCATAGGGACGACACAGGTCAAACCCATGTCTTCCCATGACACTTGTACCTGCCTGGGAGAGAATTATGTCAAAGACCACAGGAAACACAAGGTACATGTGCTCTACCACTTCAAGAGACACTGCACCATCACTTCAGAGCTCTGACAACAGTCATGGGCACTGCCTGGGGAGCTGGATTTTAGGGTCCCTGGTATAGACACACAGGTATATCCTTCCTCTTTAGAGATCAGTTCAATGGTTCTAACAATTTCCCTACCAATTAAGTAGTAATAAATTATTTTTGAGCAGAGAGGGCCTTCTCTCGTTGCTAAAGTCCATCTTACTCTTTTTTTTTTTTTTTTTTTTTTAATTTTTTTTTTTTCAACGTTTATTTATTTTTGGGACAGAGAGAGACAGAGCATGAACGGGGGAGGGGCAGAGAGAGAGGGAGACACAGAATCGGAAACAGGCTCCAGGCTCCGAGCCATCAGCCCAGAGCCCGACGCGGGGCTCGAACTCACGGACCGCGAGATCGTGACCTGGCTGAAGTCGGAGGCTTAACCGACTGCACCACCCAGGCGCCCCTAAAGTCCATCTTACTCTTGTTCACTTACTCCACTTATAACAAAAACAAAAAACTGGACATTCATGAAACTCTTTTATTCAACTGCAACATGATAAGTAACTGAGTATTAAATTAGTTTTAGAAGACTTTCCTTAAATAAAAAGATGTACCATGCATCTATATCTTGGTTTCAACTAAAAGGCACCAAGGCTTCTAGTGGAAAGGGTTGATATGAGGCCAGGGTAAGGAGGCTGGAACATCTTGTTGCATCAGCAAGTCAGAGAGTACTCAAACAATGATGGAGACATGTCAAAAGAACACAAGAGGGGCACCTAGGTGTCTCAGTCGGTTACGTATCCGACTTTGGCTCAGGTCACGATCTCACAGTTTGTGAGTTCTAGCCCTGCATCCAGCTCTGCTGTCAGCGCAGGGCCTGCTTGGGATTCTCTGTCCCCCACTCTCTCTCTGCCCCTCCTCTGCTCTCTCTCTCATACATACATACATACATACATAAATAGAACATAAGAGCCAGCCTGAAGAGACTCCCATAACCAAACCTGGGACAATCTGGACATCAAAATAAATAATGAAAAGAATCACAGTAAGTTACCCATATGAACTAATAAACCAAATAACCAATGAGTAAATATATGGCGGGGGGGGGGGAGCTCTTCTAGAATAAATGACACCAATACAGAAGGAATGACCTTAGAAGCATCAATGGATCCTGAAAGTAGGAGGTCAAAGTCCAATGAAGAAGAGAATATCTACACAGTCTCAAAGTGTCCCACCATAAATTACTTATTAATGGCAAAGGGAAAAACAGCAACTTTACAGTAGAGAAAACTGCCAGGTACATCCTTAACCAGAGGTGATCATCAAAACAAGCTGTATCTCAAACCACAATGAGATACCACCTCACACTGGTCAGAATGGTTAAAATTATAAATAAAAAAAAAAAAAAAGGAAACCAATTTGACAATAAATTATATTTTAAAAAAAAGAATGGTTAAAATTAACAACACAGGAAACAACAGATGTTGGTAAGGATGTGGAGAAAGGGGAACTTTATTGCACTGTTGGCAGGAATGCAAACTGGCATAGCCACTCTGGAAAACAGTGTGGAGGTTCCTCAAATAATTAAAAATAGAACTACCCTCCGACCCAAAAATCACACTACCAGGAATTTATCCAAAGGATAAATACAAAAATGCTGATTCAAAGGGGCACATGCACCCCAATGTTTATAGCAGCACTATCAACAAAAGCCAAATTATGGAAAGAGCCCAGATGTCCATCAACCAATGAATGGATTAAGAAGATGTGGTATAGGGGTGCCTGAGTGGCTCAGTCGGTTGAGCGTCCGACTTCGGCTCAGGTCATAATCTCACGGCTCGTGAGTTCGAGCCCCGCATCAGGCTCTGTGCTGACAGCTCAGAGCCTAGAGCCTGCTTCATATTCTGGGTCTCCCTCTCCGCCCTCTCCTGCTCATGCTCTGTCTCTCAAAAATAAATAAACATTAAAAAAAAATTAAAAAAAAAAAAAAAAAGAAGATGCGGTATAGGGGTGCCCAAGTGGCTCAGTCCAAATTCAACTCAGGTCATGATCTCACAGTTTGTGGGTTCAAGACCCGTGTCAGCCTCTGTGCTGACAGCTCCAAGCCTGGAGCCTGCTCCACATTCTTTGTCTCCCTCTTTCTCTGCCCCTCCCCCACTCACACTCTGTCTCTCTCAAAAATAAACATTAAAAAAATATTTTTTTAAAAAGAGGTTAGAGGGGCGCCTGGGTGGCTCAGTCGGTTAAGCAGCCGACTTCGGCTCAGGTCATGATTTCACAGTCCGTGAGTTCGAGCCCCGCGTCGGGCTCTGTGCTGACAGCTCGGAGCCTGGAGCCTGTTTCAGATTCTGTGTCTCCCTCTCTCTAACCCTCCCCCGTTCATGCTCTCTCTCTGTCTCAAAAATGAACGTTAATAAATAAATAAATAAATAAATAAATAAATAAATAAATAAATAATAAAAATAAAAAAAAAAAAAAAAAGAGGTTAGAGTGGGAGAAAGCCAAAGCACAAGAGACTCTTAAAAACTGAGAACAAACTGAAGGTTGATGGGGGGTGGGTGATGGGTATTGAGGAGGGCACCTTTTGGGATGAGCACTGGGTGTTGTATGGAAACCAATTTGACAGTAAATTTCATATATTGAAAAAAAATTTTTTTTAAAGATGTGTATATATATATATATATATATATATATGCAATGGAATACTACTTGGAGATGAAAAAGAATGAAATCTTGCCATCTGCAACAATATGGATGGAACTGGAGAATATTATGCTAAGCAAAATAAGTCAGAGAAAGATGTCATATGATTTCACTCATATGTGGAATTTGAGAAACTTAAAGATGAACATAGGGGAAGGGAAGAAAAATAAGATAAAAACAGAGAGGGAGGCAAACCATAAGAGACTCTTAAATACAGAGAACAAACTGAGGGTTGATGGGGGTAGGTTAAATGGGTGATAGATACTAAGGAGGGCACCTTTTGGGATGAGCACTGGGTGTTATATGTAAGTGATGAATCACTGGGTTCTACTCCTGAAGCCAAGACTACACTGCATGTTAACTAACTTGAGAATCTAAAAAAAAAAAAACAAAAAACAAAAAAAACAAGCTGTATCTCATACCTACTCATATGGGACAATCAAAGGTACTACTAAAACAACTTTGGAAATCTGAATACGGACTATAAAATAGGTACACCAATGTTAAATGTCCTAATTTTTTTTTTAATCTTTTTTAGGTTTGTTTGTTTGTTTGTTTGTTTGTTTGTTTAGAAAGAGGCAGAGAGAGACAGAGAAAGAGAGAACAAAGCAAGTGAGGGGCAGAGAGAGAGGGAGAGATAGAATCCCAAGCAGGTTCTATGCCATCAGAGCCCAAAACAGGGCTTGAACTCACAAACCATGAGATCATGACCTGAGCCAAGATCAAGAATTGGGTGTTTAACCAAATGAGTCATCCAGGCGCCCCTTAAATGTCCTGATTTTTTCTTAATGTCTATCTATTTTTGAGTGAGTGAGAGTGAGAGAGAAAGAGAGAGAGAGAGAGAGAGAGGGGGAGCATGAGCAAGGGAGGGGCTGAAAGAGGGAGACACAGAATCAGAAGCAGGCTTCAGACTCTGAGCTGTCAGCACAGAGCCCAAACCAGGGCTCGAACTCACAAGTCAGGAGATCATGACCCAAGCTGAAGTCAGACATGTAACCGACTGAACCATTCAGGTGCCCCTTACATGTGCTGATTTTGACAGATGATCTGTAGTAAGAGAATGTCCTTATTCCTAGGAAATACATAATTAAGAATTTCGGAGTGGGGCACCTGGGTGGCTCAGTCGGTTAAGCATCCGACTTTGGCTCAGGTCATGATCTCACAGTTTATGAGTTTGAGCCCTGCATCGGACTCTGTGCTGACAGTTCAGAGCCTGAAGCCTGTTTCGGATTCTGTGCCTCCTTCTATCTCTGCTCCTCCCCCACTTGTGCTCTCTGTCCCTCTCTGTCTCTCAAAAATAAATAAATGTAAAAAAAATAAAATAAAAAAATAAATTTCGGAGTAAAAAAAGAATTTTGGAGTAAAGGGATGTGACGTTTGCCAATCATACAAATGGTTCAGGAAAAAAAATGTATAGATAGAAAACAGAGGGAACAACAATAAAGCTAACAAGGCAAAATATAAACAAATGGCAATTCAAAGGAAAGTGTTTTTAGGTGTTCCTAATACTATTCTTGCAATTTTTCTGTAAGTCTGAAATTATACCAAAATTTGAAAGTTAGGGGTACCTGGCTGGCTCACATCCAAAGAACATACGACTCGTGATCTCAGGGTTGTGAGCTCGAGTCCCATGCTGGATGTAGAGACTTAGCTAAATAAACAAACGTACATACATACGTACATACATAAATATTACAGAAATATATCCACGTGAAATGGATAGACAATAAGTGGTAAGAAAAAGGAATGTGGTGCATGTTCCACCTCCCCTCTCAAGACCTCAGTTCTTCCCTGGCAAAGCAGCAATATTCACCAACAGTTGTGGTGCAGAAGAGGTGTAGAAGTCTGCAGATGAGCTCTATAAACTGTGACAACCTATGAAACCCTAACCCCACCACTTACTTTACACCCTAGCACCCTGCCCACTAGCATTCCAGGGTCCAGGCACCAAATGCCCAGACTGCATGATTCAAAACACACATCCCACCAGGTCCCCAAGCCGTCCACGTTTGTTAAGAGGAAATAAAGGTATCTTAAAAGCATTTTCTTCCAGAAACACTACAACACAAAATAACACAAAAAAGGACTTTGTTTTAAAAGTGACTTGGGTTATAATGGAAGAAAATGTCACACTGGGGCCTGCAATTACTACACTGGGTTATGTTTGCTTAAGATTAAAAATAGTTTCATCTTTCCTTCCCAGGAGCCTTCCCTCCTGGAGGAAAAAACCCCAACCAGACCATCACCAAGTTCAGAGGTCCCAGAGCTAAACGCAAGGTCTGGGCAGGCTTAACCCAGTGTTTCTCAGTCATATTCCCTACTAACAATTCCCGACCACAATCCAGAAGATACATGGCAAGCTCACAAAGATGCCATCAGCTGTCTGGTCCTTACCTTTGGGCTTAATGCAATACAAGTAATTCCTATGGGGGTAAAACAAATTCTAATAATACAACAGGACAAAAGTGAAAAGCAGGCTTCCTTCCCAGCCTCAGGTGAGCAGGCTGGGTTTCCTCAGCAGCTATCCACAAATGACACATTTAATTTGTCTCTAATCCCATACACAAGTACATCTCTCTTTAATTCATTCTTAAAGCTCAAATGGAATCACATATTTCATAATTGTTACTTTTCAAATTTACTAGAACTGGGAGACCTCAACCCCAGTGGCTGGACCCACCTCACACTCACCCTTGCTGCTTGTGGCACATTTAAGTGTCTAAGTATCCTGCCTCTTTTGCTCTCAAGGGTGCTCTGACTCTCATAGTTGCATTCTTCTGGGAGGAAATCTGAGCATAAAATTCTAGATGTGAAATTACTGGGTCAAAAGTTACATACATTAGAACTGACAGATATTGGCAAAATGCCTTCAATTTACATTCCCACCTAAAGATAGAAGTGACTTTTCCCTCACTTTCCCTAAAACTAAGTTATTGGCAAACTCCTTCATTAACAACATAAGAAGGAAGAAGAAGGAGAATGGGACAGGTTGAAACAGCATGAGAAAGCAATTTGTCCCTCTCGTATTCCTTGAATATTGGGCACGGTGGGTAGCAGGTGTCATAAACTCAAACTGGGAGTAGTGGTACTTCACGGTCAGCCAGTGCAACAGTATGGGAGGGTGAGCATCTAGATGACTAATGAATCAAAACATGGTGCTATGTTTTTCTAGTCAGACTTGACTACCTCAGAGGAAAATTGCTATGGAGAATTTATGGGCGAATGACTCCAAATAATAAGGTATCTGTGGTGTTCTTTGCTCCCATTGTTTCTTCCCTGGACCAGCCCTCCAGACCAGGGTACCTCCTGAGCCCACCCCAGAACAACTCCAGGGTCAGAGCAGGGAAACACAGGCATAACTGCTGAACACAAGGAGAGGAGAGGGAAGCTAGAAGTATTTTGGGGCTCCCAAGTCTAACCTTCATACTGTAGTTTCACTGTTCTGAAAAACATTAACTTTCTCTAATCGTTACTTCCAAATCTAAGTTTGATGCCTGCTGTCCTTCAACTGAAGGGCAGGGCCTGACAGGAATGCTGGAGACCAGCTGTCCTGGAGGTAGCACCCTCCTCTCTTGGGGCCCTGGGGAAAGAGCCATCTATCCCAGGCCAATGCAGCCATCTGGGACAGGCAGTCATGCGCCTAACTACAGAAGTACTCACTACTCCACTCTCCTCTTTCTCTCAGATCTGCCTAAGTTATACATGTGGATAATTAACCCAACAGAAAGTGGTACCCAGAACCGTGACTGACATTCCAAACTCCTAAGATGACCTTCCCAACTCTCTATCATGCTAGTTCTTGGTTCGAAGGCTGCCTGGAAAAACCAAGTGACCTAGGCAACTTCACCAGGATGAGGAGTAACAGGAACTGGGAGCCACACCCCACCATGAGGACCATGATACAAACCCTGGAGAAAAACACCAGGACCAGAAAGAAGGAACACAAAGCCCTTTAGCAGATGCTATGGTTACGTTATCTTCTAGAGCCAGACACCAAACTATTGAGGGATGAAATGACCAGATATCTGAGACTTGCTTCAAAATTATCTGAGGTGGGGCAAAAGTTAGAAACGTGAATATTATGCTACGCTAGTCACTATGCTAGTCATTAAGAGTGTACTTGAAATTCCCCATAATAAAAAGTTCAAAAATAAAATACAACAAGAGGCATATAAACAAAATCCCCAGTTATTAAAACATCAAATATATCCACAACTCATTCTTAGTATATACCAACAGAAGACAGGAACAAGAACATTTACATCAGTATTATTCAGGATGTCAAAAACTAGACACAGCCCAAATGTTTACCAACAGGAAAAGCAGTAAACTGTGATATATTCGTGTGAAATACTATACGACAAAAGAGAACAAAATGCTGTATAGAACCACACAGACGCCACAGACCTAATGTTTAGCAAGAAAAAAAAACAAATGACAGTACGCACACGTTCTATCATTCCACTTACATGAAGATCAAGAGCAGGAAAACTAAGCTTAAGGACAGAGGTTAGAAGAGTGGTTACTTTAGGGAAGGGGCACCTGGGTGGCTCAATCTGTTGAGCATCTCTTGATTTCGGCTCAGATCATGATCTCCTGGTTCGCGGGTTGAGCCCCGTGTATGGAGCTATGCCCTGACAACGTGGAGCCTGCTTGGGATTCTCTGTCTCCCTCTCTGCCCCTCCCTTGCTTGCCTGCGCTCTCTCAAAATAAATAAACCTTAAAACAAAGCAAAAGAAGAGTAGTTACTTTGGGGGAGATGCTGATTGGGGAAAGGCACAATGGAACCTTCTGGAAATGTTCTAGATCTTGATCTCAGTGGCGTATACAGTATGTAAAAATGTGTTGAGTTGTACATCTATGATTTATGCATTTTGCTACATGTATAAATAATGCTTCAATTTTTAAAAAATTGGTGACATCAAAAAAAATTAAATGCTACTAGTTACCAGGTGATTCAGTGAAACAGCTTTATCTATAAAAGAATATATTTTCAAAGACTCAAGAATGAGAAAATTCAGCTCTGGCCTAGGATAAATTGGCCAGCGCCTGCTACCTGCTGACACCTCAGGGGAAAGCAGGGCCTCCTAACTACTTTTACTGCTAGCTGATCATAGATAGCAAACACCAACAGAGCAGCCAGCACTAGGAAACATGGCTTTAACTCCTGCTTTACCACCCTAAGCAAGTAGCCATAATTATGCCCTCACCAAAACATGAATAATTCCATTTTTAAATGTAATAGTAAAGATCACTCATACGGGAGATTCGGCATTCCCCTCACTGCCATGCCTGCTGCTGGCTGCCTGACACCCACTCCCATGGGCAGCTCCTGAGCACTGCTAGGCAGCCTCTGCGGCCCTTCCTCCAGCACAGCCCACACCTCCCTGCCTGGAATTCCTTACGTTCTCCTCCCAAAAGGACAAACTCTCAGAAAACTTGGGATTCAAAACAAGAAAACAAAACCTGGTCTACTTCCTTAGGCCTAAGCAATCTTAGTGGACAGAACAACACAAAAATCTGAATTTATTTGGCTTTGAAATGAAGTATAACATAAACGAAATTTTAAATGTGTGAAATAGTAACACCACAAACAAAACACCACATGCACGTGTTAAGTGTCTCAGCACTAGGGAAAGGCCAGATAAACCCCAGGACGGTACATGATACCTTTCCTCAGTAGCAATTCCCACTTGAAGGGCAATGAGCTCAGTATATACAAAGGTGTAGGCCAGCCACTAGTACAGCCCTTTACCTCCAGATCCTCACAGCAAAGGTGGATCAGGCAGCTGCTGTCTCTGAGGTGAGCACAGAGTCGCCCCCGCATCAAACATAGGCTTGGGCTGCCCATCAAATTCTGAGAGAAGCTGAGTGGAGCCTGCAAACGAGAAAGCCAGGGCCAGCTGACAAGTTCCTGGGCCTGGAGCCTACGCCTAGTCTCACAATGAAACAATCTCTGGCCCTCCACACGCCCACAGCTTTAGCCACCTACCAGCACAGTTGCAGCACTGGCAGCTGGCACACTTCCCTATTCTGAAAGGCAGGTTTCTATACCCAGAGCTTGATACCAGCATGTGAGGCCACGACCACAGCCCACAGAGCCTTTCACTGTTCCCCCGGCCCACTGGCCCAATGGCACAGATATGAGGAAAAGACGGGATTCTGGCTGCTCTCTATGCCCTACCCAGATTTTTCCATTTCCTTACCACTGGGGCTGTGCCCCACAAGAAGAAAATCCTCTGAAACAGCTTTCAAACACAGAGAAAATTTGTAAAACACAACACTCATGGGACAGAGTATGAGGCAACCATTTAAATCATCAGGATCAACACCTTCATTTTACAGATGAGTAAACAGAGGTTTCCACAGTCCCCCAGACGGTGAGCAAATAGTATGAGACTCTCTCTCCTCAGCCTCAAACAACTCTTTTCCCATCAGAACACCATATAAACAAAGGGGGAAAGGAAGGAAGGAAAGTTGAAAATAGGGGATAAAATGATGGACAGACATCATTGGGAACATTGGGAGTTAGAGGGAAGGGAGGGCCTGAGAGGTGGATGTTGCTGTGAGTCCACTTTGGTGAATTAAGCCAGAGGAGACATCAGGCTCTTCCTCTTGCAACACCTGTCACATGGGTTCTGGAGAGACTGGTTTGACAAGGACTACAGAGCCAGTGAGAGGCTGAGCTGGGCCTGGCCTCTCCTCAGGCCCTCGTCCTCCCACAGAAGTGGTGCTCTGGGTACCAGCAATGAGCAATGTGGAACAAGAGGAAAGCAGCCCTCCAGCCATGCCAAAGGTCCAAACCTGAGGCTGATCGGCCTTTGGATCCAGTCATCGATTCACAGGAAATGCAAAGAAGAGCATGGGTGGCCTGCAGCCTGAGACACCATCTGCTAAATTTGGACTATGGGAGGGGCACCTAGGTGGCTCAGTCAGTTAAGTGTCCAACTTTGGCTCAGGTCATGATCTCACAGTTCATGAGTTTGAGCCCTGCATCGGGCTCTGTGCTGACAGCTGGGAGCCAGAAGCCTGGAGCCTGCTTTGGATTCTGTGTCTCCCTCTCTCTCTGCCCTTCCTCCACTTGTGCGTGCTCTCGCTCACACTCTCTCTCTCAAAAATAAATAAACATTAAAAACAAATTAAAAAAAAAAAACTTAAACAAAAATTTGGACTGTGGGAAGACTCCACAAATTTAAGTGTCCAGGGTTTTCAGCAGATAATTGCAAGGAAAGGGGATAGAGGGGGAATCTGTAGATTAAAGAAACTTAGAAGACATACCAAGTTTTAAAAATGGTCAAAACTGGGGCACCTGGCTGGCTCAGTCAGTTGAGCATGCAACTCTTGATCTCAGGGTTGTGAGTTCAAGCCCCATGCTGGGTGTGGAGCTTACTTAAAAAAAAAAGAAAAGATAAAATTAAACTAAACTACAGTGCCTAAGGATACACATGTGGAAGATAAAACCAAAAATAAATGTAAGGAAATGGATACAAAAAAACAGGTTGGGGGTCACCTTTGGAAGGTAGGAAATGGAGGGCTGTAGCAGGGATGGGACACACCAAGAGGTCTCTGGTAGGGCCAGCAAAGCTCTATTTCTTAACCTTATAATTCACTAAGCTATATTTTTTTTTGGGGGGGGGAGAGGTTGTTTTCTCTATTTTTGTTTTATTTTACACTAGTAAAGTTTAAAAAAAAGTTAATAAAATATTTTTAGGGGCACCTGGCTGACTCAGTTGGTAGAACTCTTGATGTCGAGGTCTTGAGTTCAAGCCCCACCTCGGGTGTGGAGCCTACTTTAAGTATACATACGTATATTATACATATACACATATGTATACATATACATAAATATACATATATATGTATACACATACATATATAGTTTTAATAAGGTAAAGTGATATTGCAACAGAATGAATGCAGAAACAATATAAGAATCCAGCTGTCTTCTACAAGCCAGATATTAAAGAATTTGCAAAAATGCAAGAAAAAAAAATAATAACAATAAGATGAAGTAAACAGGTGCACCTGGGTGGCTCAGTTAAGTATCTGACTCTTGATTTGGGCTCAGGTCATGAGCTTATCATGGTCGTTAAGACTGAGCCCCATGTCAAGCTCCCAGTCAAGCCCTGTGCTGAACATGGAGCCTGCTTAAGATATTCCCTCTCTCTCTCTCCAAACAAACAAACAAACAAACAAACAAAAGATGAAATAATCATAAAACCAAACCAACCCTGGAAGAGTTTGAAGACTGTGTAAAGCAGAACATGTAGAAAGAAAGACAGGAAGGGTGAACACAGAGGTTAGCCCCACAGCCAACTAGGTGGGTACCTCCAATTCTGGGGTTCGGCATGAGGAACCCCAGTGGCCACTCCCCTGGTGCTATGCTCTCCAACAGTTGTTAGTTATTAAGCTGATGTTGCAGCCACCTGTGTGGCTCCTTTATCCATCTCTCAACCAGTTCTCAGAGATAAATTGTTTATTTTTAACTGGGGAACCAAAAATCTCCACGTCTCCTCCAGGCATTACTCCTTCCACTGCCGATTTTCCTGACTCTCACAGCCTGAAGGGTTTTAACTTGCTCCCCTGGTAAAGCACACCAACACTGCCTTTCAGATTCCACTATTCCTCAGCTCTGGCCTAGACCAACCTCACTGCCTTAGTTTCTGTTCAGAAGCTACCTCTATCTACACCATAAATCCATCATTTTAGGGCTGGTCAAAGTCTCCCATCCCTACTCCTAGCTGACTTGACCCCACAATGGTTTCTAGATCCCACCCCTTGCTGTCCCCCTGGCCTCCCATCTCCTCCAACTTGGGGATTAACAGAGCAAACTTAACAAAGTTCCTCTGCTGTTATCTTCTCCCTCCCCTCTCCTTTCCAGGGTTCATCTTCTCTAATCCCCCTCCCATTTGGTCCTGCAGCTTCCTCAATTAACCCCCAAATTCCCCCCACATCCTTATCCAAATCACTACCAAACCAAGAGGGCTTCCATGGTTCACTTCGGCCAATCTCTGAAACACCATTTTGCAGGCCCTACCAGGATCACCTAAGGCATGGCATCAGCGCCAGGAACTGGCTCAACAGGTCACAGACATATCTGTGTGTGCCCAAATGTCAGTCTGGCTTTGAAAATAATCTAGAACTGCAGTTATCCAATCACTGTGTTGTACACAGTGATTAGTTTCCACAGAAACTAATGTAACACTGTGTGTCAACTACAGTAAAAATATCACCACTACCACCACCACCACCACCACCATCATCATCATCATCACCTAGAACTGCCTCCCAGGCTCTCCAAAGTCCTCTTCCTGATGCCTCATATCACTCTCTGAGATGGGTCTAGGCCCCCCCCTCCCCCCAAGATGAATCAGAGGCATACTGACTGCCTATGCTCACTTCGGGGGTGTGACCTTCAGCCTCTCCAAAACACACTTTCTTCTAAAAAATACCAACTGAGAAGAAATAATCTTCACTTCTCCTTCCTCTTTTGCCTCAGTAGGGCAGGGCCCATACCTGTCTCATCCATCACCAGATCCATCCCCAGAGCCTAGCACAGTGCCCAGGACATGACAGGAACTAAAAAACCACCTGCAAATGAAAGAACTGAAACCCAGCACCAACAGGGCCTGCCCACTGAATGCCAGCTGACAGTCTTTTCCACAGTCCATAGGTTAGCCTGTCTTACAAGGCTGCTTAATAGTATTTAATCTTAAACACTTCCTAAATCAAATTCCTTTTGTCTTTAACTTTTTCCAATTATAAGCATAGATTCATTAGGTGTGCTAATGCATGTAAAACACTTACAATAAGGACCTGACACAGAATAAACACTTTAAATATATATATATACAGGGGCTTCTGGGTGGCCCAGTCGGCTGACTGTCCAACTCATGATTTCAGCTCAGGTCACGATCTCAGCGTTCGTTAGATTGAGCCCCACAAAGGGCCCTGTGCTGACAGGGCAAAGCTTGACTGGGATTCTCTCTCCCTCTCTCTCTGCCCCTCCCCTGCTCTCTCACTCTCTCAAAATAAATAAATAAACATTAAAAAAAAATTTTTAAATATATACACAAAATACAAATATTCCAGTCACCCATAATCTCATATGAGTGTAGTTTCTGTGCCTCAGACAACCTACATGAGCAGACCAGCTTAAGAACATGGGCATTGCTATGAACACTACTGGGTGTCCTGGTTTCTCCACCTCAGAACCAAATGTGAAATAAAACTGCCAAGGTCAGTAATCCTTCCAAAATGACAAGGAGTCTGGAGTGCCTGCAGTAGAAATGGACTTGCTTCAATACTGGGGTTTCTTCTATTCTATTGAGAATCAGCTCCTATACAGTGGCCTTCTCTGGACTGCCTGTTCAGCACCGTCCAGAACTACTCCCAGGCTGGGAGCAACCCTGTGGGCTCTGCTTCCCCTCTAGCCTATCAGAGGATTTAGAGTGAGCATTTAGAGCTTTATTTTCAACTCCCCTCTGGTGGTATCATGTAATTTTCTTATCTGATAACAGCCTACAGCTCTACCCTCATGTGCCTCTAACACAAAGGTCAGAAACCAGATGCCTCCAGTATCTGGAAATCATGTGGAGACTGCCCCACTGGGAACCCAGAGGCAGCTCCCACCCAACACAGAATCATAAAACACAGTGTCTACCTACATCACTTGGAGGCTGGAACCCGATTTTTACCTTTAGGAAAATTATTCTCTGCTTAGAAGTTCGGCACTGTTGGTTGTACCCTCGCCCCATCACACCCCAAAGAATTTGTACTCAATTTGTCCCTCTAGGAGTCAAGGAAGCCCAAAACAGTTCTGGTTTCCATGGAGATGTTGACTTTACAGAGTAAGGTTCAAACATTCCATACTAAGTTGTTCCTATTAACCAAAACAATGATAATTATAATAACACCTCAAAATTCCTGTTCTAAAGAATTCCAACCCTACAGCTTACTGAATTACATGTTCCAGGTATAGAATCTGCTGCTGCCAACATATAACCAGGAGCACTCACTCACTCACTCCTGGTCTCTTAAAATGCAAGTTGGCTGCAAAGCCAAAGTTTAATAAGTTACCCAGTCAGGAGGTCATATGGTCATGAGGGGAAAAAATAAGTACACGTCTAGTCCTTTGAAAACCAAGGGCTTTCACTCTAAGGCATGCACTGCTGCTGATAGCTTGAAAAGATATAAACAGCGTACAGAAAAAGAAACAAAGCACTTCCAGTCACTCAACTCGTATGCAACAACCTTGTCAGCCTATGCTCCTTCTACTTCACTGGTAAGATTCAAGAAAACAAACCTGGGCACAAACAACCTCTGAAGAAACTTCTTAAAAATCTAAACAATGTTGGGACGCCTGGCTCGCTCAGCCAGTGGAGTATGCAACTCTTGATCTTGGGTCATGAGTTTGAGCCCCACACTGGGTGTGGAGGTTACTTTAAAAAAAAAATCTAAACAAGGCTGTCTAGTTAACAGAGAGAGACCTTGGTCCTCAAAGTATTTTCATCCTCTTACTCATCTTGACAGAGGCCAATGCCTCCAAGGACCACCCGCCCCAACAAGACACCGTAGCACTCAAAACCCCACAGATGAGTGAGCAGTCAAGGTAGAGCTGCTTCCTGGGAGGTACCAATGGGCTTGTATCTAGGTTTGTTTGATTCTATCAAATGCTAGCTACATCTAAAATCACCTATTACATTTGTAATTGTGAAACATAATAAAAAAACACCCCTGAACCCGTAACTCAACCTAAGAAACATAACCAGCCTTTGTTAAATATCAGAGTCCTAATTTACACCGGAAAGGAAAAGGATAAATGTAATATTAACAAGTAGCCATTACAGAACAGTACAGGGAACATTACTAGTCAACCTTTATTTCCTTCTCAGCAGCCTATGGGAAGGATACTCTGTCCCAGTTTTACTGAAGCAGAGAGGTCAAGGGCCTTACTTAAGCCATATTAGGATGCAAGGGTCCCAGGGGACTCAGTACATCTGGTAGGTTCCTTCCTCAGGCCCGTTTCTACTGCTGAGAATACTCAGTTTTGTTTGTCCAACCTCATCACACTTGTGCCAAACTCTTGCTGGTCTTGCCAAAGTGCAAGGACCTTCAGTGGGTAGACCTCACCTCTTGGGAACTCATGACCCAAAACACTATGTATGAGCAGGCACTATCTGAAAGAAGAGTTCTCCATTAGAACTCAATACCATCTTATAACAAGTGCTGGTATTGACAGTGTGATCTCAGCATGGTAAGTATGTTTTATTCTTTTATTTGATAAAAACAAAACGCCACTCCCAATCCTAAAACAAGAGAAAAGAAACCTATCATTCTGCCCAGTCAGAAGGATAAAATAGACTAGATTTTGTCCCCCTCTAATAAAAGAAAAAAAACAAAAGGTAGGAGGAAGGCAAACACCCAAGGTAGTGCCAGTGCCAGCTGCTCCTTTCAGAGGACACTTCCACAGAAGACGAAGAAATCAGACATACTGAAGCATCATGGAAAGAATGGAATTTTTTTACTCAAATATCTTTCCAGTACCATTCCGAATAATCTCCCTATCTGGGTTTTAATTTTTTTTTTCAACGTTTATTTATTTTTGGGACAGAGAGAGACAGAGCATGAACGGGGGAGGGGCAGAGAGAGAGGGAGACACAGAATCGGAAACAGACTCCAGGCTCTGAGCCATCAGCCCAGAGCCCGACGCGGGGCTCGAACTCCCGGACCGCGAGATCGTGACCTGGCTGAAGTCAGACGCTTAACCGACTGCGCCACCCAGGCGCCCCAGCCCTATCTGGGTTTTAAAGGAACAAAATTAGCAGCCATCCATGCAATCATATAGACTTCATGTAGAAAAGCCCTCTGCCAACTCCAGGAGGGCCTGACCAGGGCTTTTCCATCCTCCTACCATCACCAGCTCACTCACCTGATCCTTACAGAACCTGCTAATGCACAACAGCTGACCATACATCTGGCTCCCCATCTGAAACTAACACCCCTGAAAAAGAAGCAGCCTCTATCTGTCCACTCACAAAAAACAGAAGTACCTCATACTTTTTTTTCCCCAAGGACACACTGGTCTAGGGTGAAAAGAAGCGCCTGATGGGGGCACCTGGGCGGCTCAGTCAGTTAAGCATCCGACTTCGGCTCAGGTCATGATCCCGCGGTTTGTGAGTTCAAGCCCTGCACTGGGCTCTATGCTGACAGCTCAGAACCTGGAGCCTGCTTCAAGCTCTGTGTCTCCCTCTCTCTCTGCTCCTCCTCCACTCATGCTCTGTCTCTCTCTTTCAAAAAATAAACATTAAAAAAATAAAAAAGAACCGCCTGATGGGTAAGGCACTTTGGTATCAGGAGAAAGTATCCACGTCCAAAACAAACCTGTTTTTTAAAAAGCTGAGTCCCTCTGGCTTCCCCTACCTGGAGAATCATACTCTAGCATTTCACATCTTGAATAAGTTCTATAGTTGATTAAAGCTAAAACAAATTTTTTCCAGACTTATTGAGATACAATTGAAGGCCAAAATAAATTTTTAAAAATTTAAAGCCTATTTCATTCACAAATAGATTAATCCTATGCTTCCCAGAGGATTCCAAACATAAGAAAGGCCTGGAGAGAGTGCCCAGTCTCTTGTGACCAGGCACTAAGCCACCCTTGGGAGCAGCAGGCCTGCCTCTCCAAATATGGCCTCAAATCTGTTGCAAGAGTGAGCTCAGGCCTGCAAAAGGGTCCACAAGAATGTTTATCAAGACATGACAAAATCAGAGGACAGACCTAGGAGCAAACAAAACACATGCGCCATGCCTCAGAACAGTCCTGAACAGCAGGGCAGCATGTGAGGAAATGACTACTTGCTGGGCCCTCAGCACCCAGAAACCACAGCAGACCAGAGAAAAGCCACAGCAGACCTGACACTGTGCCTGCAGGCACAGCCCACAATGAGCCCCATTCTCCCTGGAAGCTCATGGCAGGAGAGAAGAGGGGAGACAAGGATATTCCTTCACCCCCTCACACAGAGGAAAAGGGCAAAGGCAGCCCGGGGCACCACAGGCACATGAGCAGCCATTTTCCTTTCCACCTTTTTGATTCAAAAAGAAACCCCTCTTTAAAAAATCAGAAGGGAGACCTGAGGTCCCATCTGATTAAGGTAGCATTAGATGGGCAAATTAGATGCCTTATACAAGAGTCGTCTCTCGTCATCAATGCCTAACCAGAAGGAAAAAAACTCAAGGCTTTGAAGGGAGAAGGGACCCCACAGGCCCTGTCAGCTCAGGGCGGGCATTCCAAGGAAAAGAATCAACTTTTCCTGCTAAGAATTTCTTCCCAGCGCCAAAGAATCCAGTCGCTTTTTAAAGTACTTTAAAACTGGAAAAAGCACATCTTCAGACTGGCAAACACAGTATTTTAAGTCTATACTGTTGACCCTTCTGACAAAATATTGTGATCTTTTCCAGGTAAGCAGAAGCAACAGCTGGTAGCACAAATCCAGAGGAGAGAGTAAGACAGGAATCCTACTGTTATCTATTTGAGACTTTAATGAATTCTATTTTTAGATCTTTAATAAAGAGCTTCTCTTCTAGTCTCCTCCCACCAAATTTCTCTACTCAGGCAATTCAATCTTCCCAACACTGCTCAGTCTAAAAATATAAGACACTTATTCAGGCATGCTTAACATAACAGGTAGAGCAAAGTTCTCTACATTTCCTAATTTTCCACAAGATGCAGAACCCACCCCTGCTCAAGGACCACTCATCAGGCTGGTCTCCACTATTAAAAAATCCAGTAAGCAAGGCTCCCTGAGGTCAGGGCAGTTATGATGCAAAGATAACCTACCAGCCCAAACAGGAGTATACACGTGACATTTATAGTGATGAGAGATGCGTGTTTTATGGAAGCATTCCATAGTAAAATAAGGGCCCAGAAAATGGATGGTGTCCCAGGTTCTGATTAATAGCCAAATAAAAAGGAAATGCTATTTGGAATTCCATTATTCACTGTATAATTTTTCTTGGCAAAAATTGGCTGAAGTATCAACCCAGTCCTAGAGAACTGAGCTAATTAAGAGAGGCATTTATGACAACCAAGGCAGAACTGGTTCACTTCTGCTATAGACAGCCTTGGGAATCTTAAGTAATCCCTTATCAATCCCTAGGATGCTTGGAGGGAAATGCTCCCAGCACAGAGAGAGGTAAAATAGAAACGACCATATCATTTGCAAAAACAAACATCTCCAAGTCCACTAACCTATTTCAGTAGATACCAACTATTATTACTTTTTTAATGTTTACTTATTTATTTTGAGAGAGAGAGAGAGACAGACAGAGAGACAGAGAGACAGAGAGAATTCCAAGCAGGAATTCAAGAAATCCAAGCCCCAATGTGGGGCTTGATCCCACAACCATGAGATCACGACCTGAGCTAATACCAAGAGTTGGGTGCTTAATCAACTGAACCACCCAGGTGCTCCTAGATACCAACTATTAGAAAGAACTCTGGGGGCACCCGACTGGCTCAATCAGTAGAGCAAGTGACCCTTGATCTCAGGTCATGAGTTCAAGCCCCACGTTAGGTGTAGGGCTTACTTAAAAAATAATAATAATACGGGGTGCCTGGGTGGCTCAATTGGTTAAACACCCGACTCTGGCTCAGATCATGATCTCACGGTTTGTGGGTTCAAGCCCTATGTTGGGCTCTGTGCTGACAGTTCTGAGCCTGGAGCCTGCTTCAGACTCTGCGTCTGTCTGTCTGTCTCTCTCTCTCTCTCTCTCTCTCTCTCTCTCTCTCTCTGCCCTTCCCCCACTTGTCCTGTCTCTCTCTCTCTCTCTCTCTCTCTCCCTCTCAAAAATAAACATTAAAAATGTTATTAATAATAATAAATTAAAGAAAAAAGAAAGAACTCTGTAAGAGATGCTTCTTGTTTGTAGATCCCCATACTCCACATACAAAAACTCAACATCCATAGAAATGAAGAGCAAGTGCCAAGCTGGGCACTCACTGGTCATTGTTTCCCTGAATATGACACATCCTTCCAAGTGTCTCACTTGTCCTTGAGCTCCCCTTGATGGCACCCTCCCCTATACTTAGGGTATCTGAGAGCTGGGACCGCCTCAGGAAGACTGAATCTGTGGCTACACCTATGCCAATGGCAGAGAACACTGAGCCTGGGCCTCTGCATGGCTATAAAAATCACATATCCATACAAGTCACAGAAAAGGGACCAGGGAAAACATACACCATGCTTAAAAATAAAAACGAATACAAACCAGCCTCACTTGACATTACAGATGTGCTCCTACAATACAGATGTGCTCCTACAAAACTGTAAGTCATGTCTCACTTTTTTCAAAAGCTTTATATTTAATATGGTGATAAGAAAGATTCTAGGGGTGCTTGACTAGCTAAAGTCAGTGGGGCATACAGCTCTTGGGTTGAATTCGAGCTCCACACTGAGTGTAGAGATTATTTTTTTTTAAATAATGAAATTCTTAAAAAAAAAAAAAAAGATTCCAAAAAAGCTTAATGCCCAAAAATGTTAATAGCAACATTACATATTATAATCAAAGTAAGAAACAACTATCTAAGAACTACGAACAGGTTAGCCATTACAAATGTTGTATATCTAAAACACAGCTCATGCTATAATGCTAAGAAAAAAGCAGGATAAAAATGGAGTCTATGCTCTAACCTAAACTCCGTAAAAGTGCTGCCCAAGGTCTCTGGAGGACACCCAGGTCTCAGGGAATAATGGCTGCTCCTAGGGAGAACTGGGGACTAAAGGGATGGGTAGAAGCTTTCCCTTGCATAATCCTTTTGAACTTTCTGAGTTTGTACCATGGGTTGGCATTTCCTATTTAAAGAGAGACTAGTGGATGCCTGGCTGGCTCAGTCAGTGAAGCAAGCAACTCTTGATCCTGAGGTTCTGAGTTCAAGCCCCAGATTGGGTGTGGAGATTAATTTAAAAATAATAAATTTTTAAAAATAAAATACTGACTACAGGTGTCTGGCTGGCTCAGTTGGAAGAGCATGAGACTCTTGATCTTGGGGTTGTGGGTTCAAGCTCCACGTGTGGTGCAAAGATTAAATAAAACTTAAAAAAAAAAAAAGAAAGACTAAAATTGGGGGACAAAGGATTTTTCCTTTCTTTTCATTTTCAAAATTTCTTATTTTAAATATATGTATTACTTGATACAGCTTTTGCCCACTATAGTGACTTAAAATCCCATAATGATTTTGCCAAGAATGCAAGTACCAATCATCTTTCTTTTGCAGCAATCTCTTTTCAAGTACCTTACCTTGCCTCCTAGTGCTAGGCTGCTTTAAAAGTCTTTTATCTTCCTGAAGAGCAGAGGCCCTGCAGGAAAAGAAGGATCCAATATTGGTGAATGCCCACAACCAAAAAAGAATTACACCAAAGGAAGTGGGGAATGCCACTCAGTCTCCTGCCCACCCCACCAATCAGTCACCTTTCTTTGTCAAAGAGTGACAAACTAAATGTTTTCTGTAGAATTAAACCAGTACCAAAAACTGTAAACAATTTCAAAGACAGAAATAATTCCAATAGGGGCACCTGGCTAGCTCAATCGGTAGAGCATGCAACTCTTGATCTGAAGGTCATGAGTTTGAGTCCCGTGTTGTGCATGGAGATCACTTAATTAAAATAATTATAATAAACAATTCCAATATCTAAAATTTAGACAGTGGTATTTTAACCTCAGGGCTATTAAATGTAACCCATGATGTGTAGGACAAAGTCAGCCATAAAAGTGATTTTTTTATATTCAGTTGATTGTTCCCACTATGAGCCTGATTTTATTTTTTAATGTTAATTTATTTTTGAGAGAGAGCACGAGCGAGGAGGAGCAGAAAGAGACACATACACACAGAATCTGAGGCAGGCTCTAGGCCCTGAGCTGTCAGCACAGAGCCCAACACAGGGCTTGAACTCACCAACTGTGAGATCATGACCTGAACCCAAGTCAGATGTTTAACCAGCTGAGCCACCCAGGCACCCCTATGAGCCTGCTTTTAAAACAGAAGTAGAGGGGCACCTGGGTGGCTCAGATGGTTAAGTGTCCAACTTCGGCTCAGGTCGTGATCTCGTGGTTCATGGGTTCATGCCCCATGTCGGGCTCTGTGCTGACAGCCCGGAGCCTGAAGCTTGCTTCAGATTCTGTGCCTCCCTCTCTCTCTACCCCTCCTCCGCTCACACTGTCTCTCTCTCTCTCTCTCTCTCTCTCTCTCTCTCTCAAGATAATAAACATTAAAAAAAAATTTTAAATTTAAATTAAAATTTAAAAAAATAAATAAAACAGAAGTAGAGGCACCTGGATGGTTCAGTCAGCTAAGCATTCAACTCCTGATTTCAGCTCAGGTCATGATCTCACAATTTGTGGGTTCAAGCCCCACACTGGGCTCCACGCTGACAGTGGGTAGCCTGCTTGGGATTCTCTTTCTCCCCCTCACTCTCTGCCTCTCCCCCACTCACTCACATGTGCACATGTGCACTTTCTCTCTCAAAAATAAATAAACTTTAGAAAAAATAAAGCCAAAGTATAAACCCAGGCACCTGGCTGGCTCAGTCCGTAGAGCATGCAGCTCTTGATCTCAGGGTACTAATTTCGAGGCCCATGTTAGGTGCAGAGACTGCTTAAATAAATAAACTTATTGATTTTTGAGAGTCAGAGAGAGACAGAGAGCAAGTGGGGGAGGAGCAGAGAGAGGGAGACACAGAATCCGAAGCAGGCTCCAGGCTATCAGCACAGAACCTGATGTGGGGCCCAGACTCACAAACTGTGAGATCATGACCCGAGCCGAAGTCAGATGTCCACCTAACTGAGCCACCCAGTCGTCCCTTTAATTTTTTTTTTTTAATGCTTATTTATTTTTGAGAGAGAGACAGAGGGCGAGTGGGGGAAGAGCAGAGGGAAGATAAAGAATCCGAAGCAGGCTCCAGGCTCTGAGATGTCTGCACAGAGCCCGAAGCAGGGCTCGAACTCAAGAACCGCAAGATCATGACCTGAGCCAAACTTGGACGCTTAACCGACTGAGCCACCCCGGGTGCCCCCAAAATTTTTAATTACAATAAAATATAAGTATAAATTAAATCAGCATACTGCTAAAGTTTCTTTCAGATTTAATTTACTCCAACAGAGAACACAGAACAGCTTCATCAACTTAGACATCTTCAGTTTATGATATTGTACCACTGCATCCCATCCATCTTTCCAGCCTAGACCCAGAGCAAAGTTAAGAAAATGCTTAGCTATCAAACACAAGAAATAGGAAAATAGGAAAATAGGAAACCCTATTCATTAAAGCTAAATTAAGCCCTCTGGCTGGTGTAATTTTGTAAACTACTCTAAAATCCTATTTATAGAAATTGCTATCTGAGCAGTATTACTGACTAATGATCAGAGTGAAATAGAACGGTCAAAAGGCAAAGCAGGTTATGTGACTCGTAGGAAGACTGTTTTAAATTATTATCCAGAGGCATAGACACAAAAAGACCCACTGGGAAATAACTAGATTAATCACTTGTGTATTCAAAACCACTATCACCTTACTCCAGGCCTAGAATGTCAACACAGAAAAAGCAGAAAAAGATGGAGGCTTAAGAAGCAACAGCACAGAAACACTGGCAAAGACACAGATACACTCTTGAATGGGGAGGAGACAGAAAACTCCAGAAAAGGACAGAGAAATCCTTAACCAATACACAGGACACACTGAAGAACAACACACTACCTGAATTTATTCTCACTTGAGTTCCCTTGGAGTTCAATACTCTATAGTCCCCATTTGGGCCCCCGCAATGAAACCAGCATTTCTTACTTCTCTGAATACTCTGGAAGCCTCTGGCCTCCAAGCAGTCACACTCTGTAGTGGCTCCAATCTAAACAACACACCCAGAGGACCTGCATATTGAACCAAACTTCTCATCACTGACTTCCTATACAGGCTAGGAAAAACCTCACAAGGCCTCACTCTTATTCTTACCCATCCACTAAATGGGTCTATCACCACTTGCCATTCCACTAGGCTAGTTGTACACCTCTTATCAAGAAGGCTATGACCAAAATAAACTCAACTCAAAAAGGCAAGCAAGGTAAAGGGGGATCAACTTCACACTATCACGGGCTACCTTTAGTTTGCCCTGCGCAGGTCAAGTCTGCAAGTCAATGACAATTTTTCAATGAATCCAGCCAAAAGCCACATCATCCCTGCTATGATTCTGAGTCTCCCAAACTGTAGACATTTTAAAACACACTAGTCCCCTACCCACCAAGTGGGTCAACAAATCATGGTTTCTCCTCCCTAAGTACATCCCTTCCTCGCCATTTCTTTTGACCACCCTTTCTACCTCCAGCAATTGCACCCCCTGCAACCTCTGGATTCTGTGTCAAAACTGGAACACAAGCACTATCCCACTCAGAACTTCCAGAGATACCCTACTGACCCACCTCAGCCTTCAGGTCAGTCTTTTGCCCCACTTTTCCCCAAGGGATACTTCATTTGGCTCCAGCCTATCTACTCCTTGTTCCTTAGGCACAGCCTGGTCTTTACCTCCTCCACCTTTTTCAGCTCACCCAAGAACAGCCCCTCATCTTGCCTGCCTGCCACAGACTCAATCCTTCTCCCCTTTTGGCAGTCTAAGGGCCCCTCTTTATTCAGATTCTCGCAAGTCCTCACCAGTACTTAGCTGATGCTGCCTTACTCCTCCATCTTTCCATTGCCACCTTCTGCCCCTTCTACTCAATGGTAAATCCCTAATGGTACCAGCACCATTCAGGTCCCTAATGTCTGCTGAACTGACTCATCTTGAACCTCCTTTCTCCCCCTTCATTCCCCTGCTGACCACTATTCTTGTTCAGGTCCCCTATCTCCCTACTGGAACACAGCAGTAACCAACTTGCCTCCAGTCCAGTCTCCAAACTCATATTGGAAGCTAACTTTCTCTTCTTTAATATTTAAAAACTAAATTTTTGGGGGGAGCGCCTGAGTGGCTCAGTCAGTTAGGCATCTGACTTCAGCTCAGGTCATGGTCTCACGTTCATGAGCTCGAGCCCTACATCGGGCTCTGTGCTGACAGCTCAGAGCCCGGAGCCTGCTTTGGATTCTGTGTCTCCCTCTCTTTGCCCCTCCCCTGCTTGTGCTCTGTCTCTCAAAAAAATAAAATAAAATGTTAAAAATTTTTTTTAATTAAAAAAAAAAGAATTATTGAAAAATAAAATAAATTTCTTTAATGTTTATTTTAGAGAGAGACAGAGGGGGGGAGGGCAGAGAGAGAGAGAGTCACAATCCAAAGCAGGCTCCAGACTCTGAGCTGTCAGCACAGAGCCTGACGTGGGGCTCAAATCCACAAACCGTGAGATCATGACCTGAGCCAAAGTCGGATGCCCAACTGACTGAGCCACCCAGGCGCCCTGATAAAATAAATTTTTTTAAAGTAAACTTATGCCCATCAAACTCACAACCCCAAGATCAAAAGTCACATGTTCCACTAACTGAGCCAGCCAGGCATCCCGGGGCTCATTTCATAAAACCACCACAGCTGTGCTCCAAGACCTTCAAGGATCCCTGTTCCTACATAACTCTAAATTCCTCCATGTAGCATTCTGGTTCCAACCCAACCTTCCAGAACATACAGAAAAGGTGGCCAGTCTTCTCTCTCCCACCCCTTGCCTCTGTTCCACCTCTTTTCCTTCCAGAGTTGTGATCTTCCTGCCATCAACTCCTTCACCAATCAAACCACTAACCTTTCTTGCAGGTCCAGCTCAAATGAAGTCTTCCCCTAAAGTCTGCCCTTGCCAGCCTAAGACCCAAGATCCTTGGCTTACTTCAGCATGGTGCCCAGAGCAACCAGCACAGGCCCAGGAAGGCTCAGACAAACCCTGATTTCTAAGAATGGTCCCTCACAATATGTTCCTGGAATTCTGTGTGGAGTCCCTGACCAACTCTCCCATATCACCCTGGCATTGTGCCTATCATCAGACACCTGGGCTTGGTCTTCGCCAGAGAAGCACCCAATCAAGGCTACCATTATCAGTTTGATACAACACAAATGCAGGTGGGCATAGCCACCTGTGACTCTACCACATGACAGCTGTATGACCTTGGGAACATTCCTTCATCTGTGACTCTGTTTCGACAGTCAATATAAAAGGATTCTTATAACCATTAGCAATGGTGCACACAGAACAGAACCAGAACCTTTGACTATGGCTGATACAGTTCCATCATATTGCTAACCTAGAAAGCAAGAAAGGCTGAACAATTGTGAAGTAAAGGACTGAACATACTCTCCTCTGCATCAACAAGAATGAACACACCTCTACTCTAAAATCAATACAATAAGAACAGGAAATGCAATGCCCTAAGTTCAAGGGAGAGAGAAGGTTTTTAAAAAATCAAATGCCATGCCTCTTCTTTCCCAATCTCCGTCAAAGTGGCCCCAGGGTCCACCATACCCCATCATTCTCAATGTTTAATAGACACCAGCAAACTTGCAGAAGACATAGTTAAATCTTCGGTCATGCTTAGTTTTCTGACCCACACATTCCTGAATGCAGGTTCCTTCTCCTACCTGCTCCCCCACCCCAACCCCCACCAACCCCAGCTTGGCATTCCCTCTGCTCAACCTTTTCAGCCTCTCAGCTGGCTCCTCCTCCCTCCTCATCTCTCCTCTACTGGCTGACCTCACGACCAGAGTTCCTGAACCCCTCCCCTCCCTGCACCACCTATGTAGTCACCAGCCAAGATCTTTCTAAACATGGGTCTGAACCATGCCACTCCACTAATTTAAAAGCCTTCTCAGGCTTCTGCACCCGGAGTATAAAGTCTGAACTCCTGAGCACAAGAAAGGCCTATAGCTCCCACTTGCCAAGCTGGAGAACTCACAGGTGCTATTTTAGGAGCACATGTACATGTGGTTCCCTGTGTCCAGACCTTGCTGTCCCCCAGCTAATTCCTGCTGGCCCTGCAATGCTCGGCTTAGGAATTCCCTCTCTCCTCAGGCTCTCAAAGCACCATGTGAGCACACTTAGTGGGCAGATACTATCAATCATAGGTTCCCTAATCCTCACTGTCCCTGAAACTGAGTTCCGTCAGGGCAGAGCCAGCTGCTTTTACATGGGTCCCCTGAACCTACCACAAAACCAGGCAAGTAGTGAAGCCAAACGTTAGTTAAATGAATGAATGCATTTTGTCAAATCAACTTTTCAAAACAGGGAAGACTTGCTTTCTTCCTCTTTCAACCGCAGCTCATATCTGCAAGAGCTTTCATGTTCCAACCAGGTGTTTGTTGCTTATATAGTACTGCTTACTCTTCCTTTCATACAGTATCCCACAGGCTTTGAATAGGTTCACACTATGCATCATACTCTCCTCAAATCTGATTTCTCCAAGAAATGGCTCCTCTGCCTCCTTTAAACATACAGGCCATGAACTCTTATGCCTTGGCTCCACAGCAAACAAAGTCCAATTCAACTCCACACTCCAACTAGAGACTTTTATGCCTCCAAGGTTGAATCCTTTTTAAAACAGGGACATTCCAAAAGTATCGTTATCTCTGAGCACTAAGCATAGAACAACATGATAAAGTTACAATATTCCATCTACACAAACTCCAAAACACCTGGTAGCACATCTAACGCTTTATCTGGACTTCTGTCCTATAAACACCACCCTCCCTGCACTGAATCTGGGTTCCATGCCAGGAATCGCTTCTCCTTGCTTATTTAGGGAAATAGCAGGCCTGGCTCTTAAGTTAGAACTCTAGGCTATAAACGTGCTTGCTGTCCCAGGCTCTAGCTTTCACCAAGGCAAACTTCACGATCATCATTAAAACTAATCCAGAAGTCGGTTTACAAATCTAAAAGCTTCACATGTCATAGAGAACAAAATATCCATTTTTAATCAGCACTTGAGTTTGTACGAAATTAACTTGGAATTTATAGCAGGATTCTAAGCAGAGACAGCATTTTCTCTGGAGACACTTTACAAATACACCCGCGGGTGAATCTGGTTTTCCAAACACCAAGTAAAAAGGTGAAAAGACAGGCGGCTCCCAAAGAAGCTCAAGAGTGTGTGTGGAGGCGGGGGCAGGAGGGGGGACCCCAAAGCTCTGAGCTGCTCAGGTACCAGCGGCTGCAGCGCCCTTCCCCGCCTCCTGCGGGGGGTCAATGCCCCATCCTCAGGCTTCCACCCAACTGAGCCGCGCGACCCTCTTTGGAGGGCCAAGGGGCGGCCCGAAGGCCGCACACGCCTGCAGCCAACGCGCAGGCCCCGCGTTCCCCGGACCGCGGGCCGGGCTGAGGCCTGGCCCATCGCCGCGGCAAGCAGCCCGGGCCCGGCCGCGGAACGCCCTGAGCCTTCGCCCGAGGGACCGAGAAGAGGGGGGCGGCTCTCTCCGTGCCGCGCCGCTGCCTCACCCGCAAGGACGTCCGCGACCGTGTCCCTATCCCGGGCCAAACCGCGAGCAGCAGCAGGTGTTCCTCGGAAGGCTCGGCCGGCCACGGGGATAGGGGCCTGGGCTGCTAAGCTCGGCAGCAGTGGACCGGCAGCGCACTCACCGAGTGCCGGCGGGCGGGCCGCGGCAGGTGCTTGCTCCTCCCGGCCGCAAGACGCCGCGCCGCCGCCGCCGCTCCCCGGGGACTCGGCGCCAAGCTGCCGTCGCCGCCGCTGCCGTAGCCGAGCCCGAGGAGCGCGAGCGCCGCACCGCAGCCTCCGCGCGAGCACGTACCGGGCGGTGAGAGGGCGCCGAGCGCGAGGGCGGGGCGCGCGGCCGGAACCTAGCAACCGCCTGACACGCGAGTGCCGCAGCCAATCCCGCGGCCAGCTCCGCGCGGCGCCGACCGGCAGTCCGCGCGACGCCCGCTTCTGCCTGCGTCCGCCGCCCCGCAGCGCGCCGCACCCGCGCACAGGCCCCGCCTTCATCCGCGCCGCTCCGCTCATTGGCCCGCCACGCCCCTGTCCAAGAGGACACGCCCTATCCTGGAAGCCCTGCCCCCGGCCAGTAGCGTCCGTCCCCGGGACACGCCCCGGCCCGTCCGGATTGCCCCCAGCCCTCTGGGCTGGTAGTGGGGGAGGGGCGTCCCGCCAACCTCAGGCATTGGGGCCTCTGAGACGCTCCCAACCGACCCAGGGTGGTCAGGCTCGAGAATTGGCCCTGCCACAACTGACCACCTATCGTTTGGCCCTCCGATTTCCCTGGAACGCAAATCGAGAGGTATTTCTAAGCCATGAAAACAATCAGAAAGCGTCCTCTAAATTGCTAAGGATGACTACCCTGTTGCGTGGCCCTTACACGGATGGGGAAACTGAGGCGAGGGCCGGAAGGGCGGGAAGCTGGCCGCTCTCCAAAGGCCTAACCCCCAGCAGGCGAGGACGTCCGGGAAACGCTTCAGGCCTGACCCCCATCCCCTCCCCCCGCCCTGAACTCCGGAATCCGTTGCCTCTCCTGGTGCCAGGAATAGCTCTGACCCGCTGGCGCTGGTCACTCGCTACTTGTGGCCCGCATTCTTTCAGGGGGTGAGGGAATAAGGAGCGGAGGTTACTGATGAGGTCCTCCTCCCTTCAAGGGGAGGGTCCTAAAGGTGCTCTCCCCCCAGGGCTTACCTATGGCCTCCTACCCCCAAGTCCCCAGACCTGACAGTCACTGGACCTGAATAATTACTGGATGGGTTGGGATGGGACTCATGGTGAGCTCTGCTCCCTTTCGCTACCAAACCGTAGTCAGGATATGTCCATTCCCTCCTGGGCCTGTGTCCAGGCTGGAATTCCAAGCCTACACTTTTGTCAGAGAGCACATTCTGAACACAGAACTGGCTGCTGCCTGCCGGGGGGTCCTCCCTGCATCCAGAAAAGTCTGGGTCTCCCCTGCTTTCTCCTCCTTAAGGAGTGTCTAGGAAAAATAAATCTCAGAGAGCTGAAAGGAAAGTCTCCTCTCTGAAATACACATACCTGTCTGATTTTTTTTAAGATTTTTTAAAAATAATATTTATTTCTGAGAGAGAGAGGGAGAACAGGGCAGGGGCAGAGAGAGAGAGAGGGAGACACAGAATCTGAAGCAGAGGGCATCTGGGTGGCTCAGTCAGTTAAGTGTCTGACTTCAGCTGAGGTCATGATCTGTGGTTTGTGAGTTCAAGCCTCACATTGAGCTCTATGCTGACAGCTCAGAGCCTGGAACCTGCTTCATTTCTCTCTCTCTCTCTCTCTCTCTCTCTCTCTCTCTCTGTCTCTCTTTTAAAAATAAACATTTAGGGGCGCCTGGGTGGCTCAGTCAGTTAAGCGTCCGACTTCGGCTCAGGTCATGATCTCACGTCTGTGGGTTCGAGCCCCGCGTCGGGCTCTGTGCTGACAGCTCAGAGCCTGGAGCCTGCTTCGGATTCTGTGTCTCCCTCTCTCTCTGACCCTCCCCCATTCATGCTCTGTCTCTCTCTGTCTCAAAAATAAATAAACATTAAGAGAAAATTAAAAAAAAATAAAATAAAATAAACATTTAAAAACATTAAATAAAAATAAAAATAAATAATAAATAAAAGAATCTGAAGCTGGCTCCAGGCTCTGAGCTGTCAGCACAGAGCCCTACCCAGGGCTGGAACCCACAAACCACAAGATCATGACCTGAGCCAAAGTTGGATGGTCAACCCACTGAGCCACCCAGGCGCCCCAAGTTTTTGTGTTTTTTTTAAGTAATCTCTGTATCCAAAGTGGGGCTCGAACTCACAACCCCAGGACCAAGAGTCTCATGTTCTACCAACTGTGCCAGCCAAGCGCCCCTGTGATTCTTTATACTTAAATGCATAAGCTCCAAACCTCATTCACATAGATTAGAAAAGGAACTAAAACCCAGGGAAAAAGCCCCAAAACCATCCTTTACATGTTAAAACTAAAAAATTAGTGGCCTCTCAAATCCAAATTTAAAATTCTGCTGCTTTGAAAAGGCTGACAATGTGGAAAGTTATTGGGTTTCTAAATAAAATACATTCTTTCGTTCACTCCTTCATTTTACCAAGTCTCCACACTCACCCCTCCAACATACACCAGGCACTGCTTTGTAGCCCTAGGTTCTGCTGGGTATTTTAGTGCCCACTGTATAGGTATATGTTATGTTTTTCCAAAGCAAAAGACAGCAGTGAGTGCTGACCTCCTGAGGCACCGCCCTCCTACCATCTGCACAGAAGCTGCTGGCCATTCTAGTCCTCACTGATCATCCATGGCTGCCAGAGTAACTCCACTTCTTCCCTTTTGGCCCTGATCTTCCTAAATGAAACACCAGGCCTTATTCTGGCCTCCGGAGTGCCAGTGCCCCATGCCTAAGCATCCCCCAGATTTCTGACCAAGGAAGGGACCTCAACCAATTGGTGCCAGAAGGTGGATTAAGACTTTCCTAGTCCTGGAAGGATGGCGCAACAACCAGAGTGTGCCTGAAGCCCTCACAACCAAATCCTTTCCAATCTTTGCCTCTCTAAGTTTGGGGTTCAGTTAGAGGCACTGACCCTAATGCTCTCCCCCTTCTGTAGCCCTTCAGTCCTGGCACATCTCACAGGTTTTCCTCCCTCTAGCCTCTAAACTCTGGGCCTCACCGCTAGCTTTCTTCATTTTTGTCTAGAGTTGGAGTGCTCCCCAACCCCCTGTTCCTTCAGGCTTTAAAAGGCAGGCGTCCTGGCTGGCCAGAGTTGACCAGCCTTTTGGGGCCTAACTAGCCCCAGCTAGAGCCCAATCAGCATCCCCTCACCCCCAAAGGCCATAAGAAAGTAAAGAGGGAAGTAGACAGCTATCTTCATGAGCCCCTAGGTTAAGTGGGGGCTGTAAAGTCAAAGCCTGTTACTCTCTGTAGTCCTGAGAGTCTCAAAGCCTTTCCCCTCCCAGGGAAAAGTGCATAACCCACCCTAGGGCTCAGCACAAGGTCCCCAGTGACTCACTCTTGGGCGCTATTCTGGAATCCCAGGAAGGCCTAGGCCACCCTAGGTCAGGCTTGGTGCTCGCAGCCAGTTTGAGGGCATGGCCAAAAGTGAGGCCCAGAGAACACCCAAGAACAGCTGTCCAAGAAGCCCATGTGGTATGGGCTGGGGTGGGGGGGGGGTGGGATTGATCAAGATGCTGAGAATGGGGCTCTTCAGACCTGACAGCTCAACTCTCCTGGTCCTTCAGCCTCCAGTGCTTCCTCCACTTAGACCCTAAGCCAGAGGCTCCAAAAAAATTATCTCATTAAGGTTTGTCTCTCCCACTGGAGTATGAGCCCTTGAGGCCAGAGACCAACCTGCTTGGCCCTACATTGCAACCATTACCTAACAGCCCGCACTTACTAGAGACTCAATTTCTGGTTGGGAAGAAAATCCGGAGATGTTGCTTTCCTCACTTCATGTCTGGTAGTCATCACCAAGGGTCCAAACCCTGTGTAAAGCCCAAGGAAGATGTCCCAGTGTTTACCTGGGGCCAATGTGATCTTACCTAAAGCCTTGATTCTAGCTCAGACAAAACCCAATAGACACCAACACGGACCAAACTTTCTTTTGGTCCTAGGATTCCAGGACTTTTACTCTGGCTTGTTGCCAAGGAACTGAAGGCTAAGGGCTGGTGCCCAGCTTCAGACTCTTCCAGAGGGAGGGAGGCTCCTGCTCCTGATACTCCCCCAGACCCAGTGAAGAGGGGCAAGGGGCAGAGCTGGCTGAGGATGGAGGCTCCTGACCCAAATGCCCAAGCAGGGCCAGCCAAGTCAGGGCAAGGGAGGGATCCCTTTTGTCTGGATTTAACAGAAGGCAGATTGTCTAGCAGCTCTGGAAGAAAGAAAGGGCTGATAAGTTCATCCGGGAGAAAGTGCCAGTAGGAGTGTTTGCCGGCCACCACCAGCCTTCCCAGGAGCCAGTTCCTCTCTTGCAGGGCCCTTCACTCCAGCACTTCCACCAGACCCTTTTATACCTGACTGGCACAGGGACTTCCTCCAGTCATCCAGGTGGCAGCTTCCACACCTGGCCTTCCACAAATAAACATCCTATGGGGACACAAACCCCACAGCAAGAATGTGTATTGAGTGAATGAATAAAATCGCCTCTTCCTCCTGGGTGGACACACATGTCTCAGCTACATCCCACTCCCTGCTGGCTCTGAAATAAGACAATCCTCCAAGGCTGACTTTGGGCAACAGTTCCCAAAACACTGGGCTTATGGCCTTGAACACTGGGCTAACACCAGATTAGGTCCGGTCTGGCTAGGCAGCCAGTGGAAGCAAGCAAACTGAAGGTCTTATTTGTTAATTCTCTTCAGTCACTGATCAGCTAGCCCCCAGTTGTTGGGGAAGCTACCGATAAGATACTGTTCTGGTTCAGCCAGGTTGACATTCCCTTCTCTGCTCTCAGCCATGTGTCCATATCTGGCTCAGGGCTCTGCCACTGGCTCCCCCAGGACAGGAACACCTCTTCACTCAGAGCTGGCCTAAGATCTGGGCCTGTTTCTCTCATCAGCCTGGGCTCCCCTTAGTGGCCCCTATTCAAGAGACATTAATGGGCTACCCAACATCACTGATTCTCATTCTGGTATTATGGCTGTTAGGTATGCCCTTGAAACACTGGAAAGTGTTGGACCCAAGTAGACAGTCTTTGCTTTAGGCTGAGTTCTGACAGAGACAGCCAGGGCCTCTAGGAGCCCCAACTGTGGTCTGGGGAATCCCCAACATTTCTGGAAAGAATGAGAAGGATTCCTGTGGCCAATTTGAGGGAAGCTAATAAAAGGATAAAGAGTGAACATTAGCTCCTCAGCCAAACTTCGCATTATGTCCATATGAAGCATAAGTTCTTGCTGGGCCCCAGAGCTAAGTTCACTGTGTGATCTTATATAAGTCACTTGCCTTTTCTGAGCCTTTTGGTCATCCCATCATCAAGTGACCCCATGTGTGGACTTTAGACCTGCTTGCTCACTGAAAGTGACAGAAGATCCCTTTATGTGGCTGAGTCAGGGCCAAGATAAAACACCCATCCATGTGTTGTCAGTCCACAGATATTTATGGAGTCTATTGTATGCTGAGAACACAACCAGGGTTGAGAGGAACAAGCACTGCTGTTGTGGAGCCCAAACTCTAGTGTAACAGGATGAAGATTAAATTAGTAAGTAAATGAAAATATAATAATCAGGGGATGGGAATGCCAGGATGGGCCAGAGTCTGCTCTGTGGTCCAGCGCACCAGGGAAGTGAATCCTGCAGGAGGTGGAAGAGGGAGCCCTAGAAAACCCTAGGGAATGGCCATGGTAAAGGCAGAGGAAGAAGTGGCCAGGCAGGTCTGAGAACCTTGGAGGTAGCCATGGTCTGAGCAGTGAATGGAACAGTGAACAAAGGACAAAGAACAAGTGGTGGGAGGGTAGGCGCCAGAGCTGGATTTAACCAGGTTGGGCTTTGCCAGGAGTATAGGATCCCAGGAGCAAGGGACATGGAAGCTGAAGGGTGGGAGCAAGAAGGAGGGGAGCGGGGATGGTGCCCTCAGGCCTCCTGGAAGGAATGTGGCAGGGTGAGGAATGGGGGGGCAATGGCTTGGCCCCAGCCCCCAGAGCCCCGCCTGTCCCTGGAAGGTGGGGAAAGAGAGGTGAGGGAGCAGGCAGGGGTAGGGGCAGAAAAGGGGACTTGTGGGGGAGGGGCACCAGGCGCCACAGAAGTCAAGTCTGAACAAGCATTAGAGAGAACATTTCTCACTTTCCCTGCCTCCACCTTCTCGGGGAATGCAGAGAGGTGGCACTCCTCCTTCCAGCTTCAGAGAAGGAGGAGGGGGAGGGAACAATGTCCACTCCCTTTGGTTTGGGCAGTTCCTGGTACATGCTGCAGGTCAGAGCTTTAGAGAGACCCTGCAGAGCCCCCCTGCAGAACAGAGCCTACTACCAACTCCTGGTTGGAGGGAAGTCCATGGGCTGGGCCAAGGTGGAGGTGGGAGAGAGTAGAAGAGGGGATGAGGGTGAGCAGGAAGTGAGGAGTATAGGGGGAAGGTCCCGCCACACAGGACAGGTTCCAGGGCAGTTTCCCACCCAACTCCCCTGGGATGCTGCCAGACACAGGTACAAAGAAGGCACTGGGGACTGGTAGGGTATCATCTGGCAGGCAAGGGAGGCCCTGGTCAGCTGTCCCATCCATCTCCCTCCTGCTCTCTGCTCAAGGCCAGTGCCTTCAAAGGTCCATCTCTGCTGTTGCCATTTACCCAAACTGGACTGAGGTCCTGGCTGGGGTCACCCATGAATGCGCAGGAGAGGGTCTATGTCCATCAGCAGGGATCAGTAGGCTGTCCTGACAAGGGACCCCAGAGACCAGGAAGGCCTGCAGTGGGAAGCACTGGAGGCTGGGCTCAGCATGGGCCCTTGAGGTAAGAGATACCCCAGCTTAAAGTCAGAGCTCTGGGTATGGGCATGGCTTGTTGCAAGCATGGTGATGGCTCTCTGCAGAGGCATTGACATGTCCCATATAAAGACCCATTCATGACAGGTGGAGAGTTTCCTCAGAGGTGAAAAGAAACATTCATTAAAAAAAAAAAGAAAGAAAACATTTCATCTGTCTCCCCCATCCCATCTCCATGCCCCCAGGCACATAAGTGATTATGGCAGCTGGTATAATACAAAGGTGAGGACTTGAGGGTAGAGGGAAGGCTGCTCTGGACAGGGATATCCTGGGCCTCAGAGCCAGGGCCCAGCAGCTGCTCATGCCATGTTGGAGGGGCCCCAAAAAGAAGGCTGGCCTCAGCTGACCCCCTACCCTCCTTCTGCCTGAAACTTCCTGGTACTCTGCTGCCTGGGACCCTTGGTAATTAGTTCAATGTCAGTGGCCCTGGTGTTGAGGTGGGCCAAAAAGGGGGCCTCTTTACAGGCCTCTTTACTGCACCCACAAACACTGGGACCAATCCCACCCCCCAGTGAGTCCCCTCAGCTCACAGGAGGCAGGTAACTTCAGGCCTCCTTACTTTTAAGGTGCGTGGGTACTAGTGGGCAGCCCAGAGTTGAGACCCTGAGGGCTGGGTGTACCCAGGCAGGGGCACTGGGGCCTGCCTCTGACTGGCCACTTGGGCAAACCCCTTTCCCTCTCCAGACCTTTTCCCTTTCTGATCCTTGTGAACCAAAGTTTAACAAAAGGCCCATGGTTGTTTCCTTTCCTTCCTAGAAGGGCCCAGGATATGGGTGCATATGAGGAGCTGAGGTGGGGAGGAGAGGGAAAAAGCAACCCAGGGACTAGTGTGGGCTAGGGTTCCAGAGGGGTCCTGAGGAAGGCAATGCAACCTAGGAGGATGGTCTTGGGGGAAACCTATAGAAGGGGTAGGAGAGCACTTGGCTCCCTCCCTAGCTCCCGTCCCTAACCCAGCATTTCCTTCCCTGTAGATTTCCAGTCTCATCTGAATGCAAAGGAGCAAGCAGATGCTCCCTTCCCCCAATCCCATCCCCATCCCCCATCTCTTCACTGGCTGCCATTCTCCATTCCCATGGCCCAGAAACCAGGGAGCTTCTTCACCTGCTGCTGCCCTGGCTCCCTCCCTCTTCTGGGCCTGCAGCTGTTCCCTGACAGCTGGACTACTGCAAGGCACTGCCACAGTCTGAATTGCCAGGATCACCTCCTCCTCCCCTGTCTTGATGGCCCTGCAGGCCCACCCACAGCCCTGTCTTTCAGATGTCAGTGACCTCTAGTCCTAGAGATCCACCACAGCTGTGGGCCACCTGCACCTTTGCAAGAAGCAACAGCTGCCATTTCTCCCAGGCTCCTCCAGAGCCAAGATCCCCTGGCCTCCTGTCAGCCTGAGGGTGAGGCGCCAGCACCTATCCCACACGTCCCCTTTGTCTTCTTGGGCCTTGGTCTTCCCATAGAACAATGGGAGGGGGCTGCAGGGAGGAAGGGCTGTGGGACTTTGTCCTCTGCTAGAGGCTGCTTTCAGCACCACCTGTTAACCCAGTCCTCATGTTGGAGCAGCCAGAGCAAATCTCAAAACCCAAATCTACCTGTCCTACTCAGGGCTCTCTGCCTGACTTTCTGCTGCTGGAGGATAGGGACTCCTCACTACCCTCTCACCTGCCCAGCTTTTGGCCCCTCCCCGTCAAAACTTTACCCACCCCCCCACCTCTCCACCCTACATCCTCCCCATATATCCCATCTCCACTTTCATTTCTCTTAATACCTACCCCCCCATGTTTTTTTGTTACTCCAGGTTTGTTTGTTCGTTTGTTTGTTTGTTTGTTTGTTTAGTAGACTCTAGACCCAATGTGGGGCTTGAACTCAAGACCCACCTTGAGATCAAGAGTCACATGCTCTATCTACTGAGCCAGTCAGGCAGGCACCCCTACCCCAGTTTATTCTTTGCACATGACTCAGGTCACGTGGAGCCTCTTTCAGTTGCTACAAACATGCCAGGCATCTGTCAGCTCCTCTCAAGCCCTCCTACGTGCACCACTTCTGCCCACAGCATTCTTTTCCCACTTGGCCTACCTCATTCCTGCTCATCCCCTGTCTCAGTGTCTAGCCTGGACAAGTGTCCTTGCTCTGGATACCTGCTGAGCCCACCATATTATTATATCAGATTTAAAGTTTATCACTAGCAGGGGTGCCTGGGTGGCTCAGCCCATTAAACATCCAATTCCTGGGCTCCTGAGGGGCTCTGTCAGTTAGGCATCTGACTCTTGGTTTCAGCTCAGGTCATGATCTCACAACTCACGAATTCAAGCCCACATAGGGCTCTTGATGACAGCGCAGAGCCTACTTGCCATTCTCTGCCTCCCTCTCTCTCTCTCCCTTCTGGTGCTCTCTCTCTCTGTGTCTCTCTCAAAAATAAAAATAAATAAACTTCTAAAAGCATCCAACTCCTGATCTCAACTTAGGTCTTTTTTTTTTTTTTTTTGTCACTCTTTTATTTCTTTATCTTTTTAAAAAAAATTTTTTTAACGTTTATTCATATTTGAGAGACAGAAGAGACAGAGCATGGTGGGGAAGGGGCAGACAGGGGAAGACACAGAATCTGAAACAGGCTCTAGGCTCTGAGCTGTCAGCACAGAGCCCGACGCGGGGCTCGAACTCACAGACTGTGAGATCATGACCTGAGCTGAAGTCGGATGCTCAACCGACTGAGCCACCCAGGCGCCCCTTTTTATCTTAATTTTACAGAGAGTGAGCATGTGTGAGCACTGGTCTTAATCTCAGGGTCATGAGTTTGGGCCCTGCGTTGGGCCCCATGTTGGGCCCCACATTGGGCATGAAGCCTGCTTAAAAGAATAAAATTTTTAAAAAATAAAGTTTATCCCTAGCACAGACTGGACAATCTGTGTCTGTCTACTCCCTCCCTCCATCATGGGAACTTCTATCATTTGAGACATGGCCAGGCACTTAGAACGTACCTAATAAAATTGGAATGAATGGACATTTGATTAAAAATGAGGCCTCCTGGAGCTTTCTGCAGAGACCTCCCAGAGAATCCAATTGGCATTTTGGAGTCCAAACTCCAGAGCCAGTATAACTTCAGGATTCCCAGCTACCTGCAGAATAAATTTAAGCCCCACTCTATACCACCCTGGGCAATAGGGACCTGCCTCATCCCCTTTCCTCAACTCCCTGCAGAGTACCACCTGTGAGGGCCCCTCTTCCTCCACCTACCCAAGTCCTGCTTATCCTACTCAAGAACAACACCCACAAGGCTTCCCAGCATCTGACTTCTCGTTGTCTCTATGAGACCCCAAGCTCCTAGAGGGTTAAGATGGACTTTGATAATAACATCTACCATCATTGAGCTCCGTCCTGCACCCCTGGACACACAAAATCTCTCTGTGCCTCCTAATAACCGTCCATGGCAGTTTTGGCCCCAGGTTGCAAATGAGGAAACGGAGGCCCAGGATTTAAGTCACTTACCAGAGGTTACACAGTAAGTGCCCAAGCTATGGATCTGTGTTTGCCTTTATAGCCTTCACTGTGCCTGGCCCAGGGATGAGGACTCCACTGATGTTTGCCGAATGAGTGAACAAATGGATACAGCTGTATCCAAACTTCAACTAGCTGGACCCATTTACCTCTGGAGCCCAGGACCCAGAGGACTTGGACTCAGGAGATGGGCCTACAGATTTGGGAGAAACATGGCCAGGCCCCTGTCTTCCTCCCTAGTGCACATGGCCAGTGGTCCCTTGGCCTCACCTTGGTGGGGTCTTGACACTGTTGAGCTATGAGAGTAAGGGGAGTGGGGGTGGTGAAGAGGTTGGAAGAAAAGTCAGAGGCCTCCAGATCAGCTAGCCCATTTCAAAGAGCAGTGAAAGGGCCTGGGGGCACAGTGATTGGACAGAGGTATTCTCAGGGTAGCCCAATTATAAATTTCTGCAGGATTATCGGGTTATGCAGCTCTGGCATTTAAACTCACTTGAGTCCTTGATTGTAAAAGGGTAAGGACCTGGGTGGAGGGCAGGGAAGTAACCAAGTCAACTCACAAAGCCCTTTACTGAGCATCTACTCTGTCCCCAGAAATGCAATAGAAGACCAAAGGCAGAAAAGTTAGAAGTCACAGCCGGGACAACTAAGAAGTGTGTATTCCCACTCCTTAGTGGGGAAAGCTGCATGCAGGAAACAAGGTGCATGGAGGGGAGTCAAGCAACCTGCCTGGTCTGAGAAGGCCACCTGGAGCAGGGGTCACTGCAGCTGACTCTTTGGGGAAGGGAGCAGCTGAGTTTCCTGCTGGCTTGGTAAATTCCCGGGAGGGGTTCAACAGTGGCAGAGCCTGTCTAGGCCTGGCCAGATGGACAAGAATGGGGCAAAGGTGACTGCCCAAGCAGGCCCTGACCAGGCATCCTAGACTTTGCTGGAACTTGCCTGGCTCTGAGCAGAATGCTCTGGAATGGGGGTCAAGTAGGGGGAGCTCAGGGAAGGAGATAGGGGAACTAACAAGATAGGCAGCTGGGCAGCCTCCTGCTGGACCTGCATTGCCCAACACTGGAGTCATCTGTCCCAGATTCCTTTCATAATGGGATAAAATGTACCCACAGTGAGGCCTGAAGTGGGGCCTGGTAGAGACCAGTGACTTCAGTGGCAGGACAGTTGGGTCCCAGGAAAGCCAGAGAAGCATACACATTCCTTGGCTTCCTGTCCCCAGCAGCTGCAGGAAGCTGCTCCAAGCTCCCAGCTGTGCCCAGCAACCCCTAAGGACAGGAAAAAGTCTTGTATCTTGCCATCCCTCTGATTGGACACAGAGAGAGTCCTGGATGGGGTGACTGAGTACTCAACGGCAGGCCCCAAGGGAGGAGGTGGGGCTGCATGTCAACATTTGGGGAGGCAGCTCAGGTCTTGTATGGGACAGAGCCTGTGGCAAAGGTCCCCAACCTTCCTTAATTTCATAATCTGAAAAGGCTATTAACACTTTTCCCAGACAATCACTCCCTACACACACACAATCTTGCCTATAATTTAAAAGGATTCTGGGATGCCTGGGTGGCTCTGTTGGTTGAATCTCCAACTCTTGATTTAGGCTCAGGTCATGATCCCAAGGTCACGAGATCTAGCCCAGTGTGGGGCTTCACACTGGACAAGGAGCCTGCTTGGGATTTTCTCTCTGCCTCTGCCCCTCTCATCTACTAACACATTCTCTCTCTTCAAAAATATAGATAGATGATAGATAGATAGATGATAGATAAATAGATAGATAGATAGATAGATCCTAATCAGGCTTGGAGCTTCTGGAGTGTGCTTAATTAAGGTCAGTGAAATTCCAGTCTGTTTCTGCCTCTGCTGGCTGTGAGTCATGGGTCATCTCCAGGCCATCTTGACTTGCACTGCCCTCTAGAGCCTGAGAACTTGGACTAGGGGAGCTTCTAGGGGCCCATCTGCTCTGCCATCTCCTTGGAGCTATTTCAAGTCATCCTACTGGAGACTATAAAAGAAAGAACATCTTTAAACCCAGCTGAGAATCTAAACCTGCACTCACCAGAGCTGGGCTGTCCCACTCACACTAGGCTTCCTCAGCTCCCCAACAGTATCTATTATCAGCCTACCTTCCTCCCACCCAGATGAGTCTGGCAGTCAATACATGGGCCTCTGGGAGCTTTTGAGGCCTCTCAATCACACATACGCTTATCAACACACCTTCTGTTTTTCTTTTCATTTATTGGTTCTAACAGTCATTTGACACATTTACTTAGCACTTGCTACATATCAGGCCTTGGGCTAAGTGTAGCATAAGTCCAAATCATGCCCATTGTTCTGGGTCCTGCCCGAGTCTCATGCCCTCCCAACCTTTGACTGCCCACCCAGCATAGCCCTCCCAATTGGTTCATCTTAAAACTAAATCCTTCTTCCAATAATTTGGAGCTTTTTGGTAAGCTGCCCAGTGTAGCCACCTCTAAGCAGAGCCTGCCCTTGTTAATCATTTCTTGTTACCTCCTGCTGTCAACCAGCAACTTTGGATGCATAGTAGGCAGGAAGGGAGGGAAACAACTTCTGTCTGCCCTAGGATCTGGGAGACCTTTAATAAAGTGCCCTGGCTGAATCCTGGAGAGAGTATGCTGGATGTGTTTCTTGCCATTTTGTTCAGAGTACTTACCACTACTAGACATTATATGTAAACTAATTGATTTGTCTTATCTCCTCTACTAGAATAAAAACTCCATGAGAACAGAGCCTTTGTTCACTGTGGTATGTCTATTTTAAAGATTCATTAAATTAAAAAAAAATCATAAGGTTGAGACCAGATTGTATACACAATGTGGTATCCTTCTGCCAGAATTGAACCCTGGTATGGCGACTCACTTGCTGTGTGGTCTTGGGCAAATCATTCACCTTCCCACTCAGCTTTCTTACCTGTAATACGAGAGTAATGACTTCTACCTTGAAGAGAAGTGGATTGAGTGAAGAATACAAGCATCAAGAGAACAGTGTCTGGCACATAGTAAATGCTAGATAAGTGCTAGTGGTTATCACTGTTAGTATTCTTTTTTTTTTTTAACTTTTAAAAATGTATTTATTTATTTTGAGAGAGAAAGAGACCACAAATCTCAACCAACTGAGCCACCCAGGTGCCCTATTGTTACCATTCTTATCCTGCTTTGTTCATTCAGTGTTGCCAGGAACATTCCCCACCTGGATCAGAAACTTGATTACTATTGGAGACCCACTATGCCATTGGACTGAGGTGCCATTCATTCAATACAAGTTTATACCTACTTACTCTTTCTGGATCCCCAAACATTACAAGCAAAAGCAACTTGTGTATGTGAGAAAGAGAAAGTAGATGTGTGTGTGTGTGTGTGTGTGTGTGTGTGTGTGTGTGTGTGTACGCATGCAGGTGCACACATATACACGGCACAATCTTGGAGGAGGTTGGCTTTCAGCAGGTTCTCAAAAGGCCTAAATCAAACAGAAGTTTAGAAGGATGGGGCAGAGAGTTGGCTTGTAAGAGACTCTTTCAGGCAGCTATTTCCAGAGTTCAGGTGTGGACCATGCAATGAGAAAACTGTCATAGTCTCCTTGTTTCTGATTATTGATGAGATTCTTAATACAATAGTTACCTTGGTAATGCTAAGACATAATGTCTGGAAAAGACCTTTGGCAAATTGAAGGTCCAAAGCTCAGGTGAAGAATACCATTCTGGACATCCAGAGCCCACCTCCAGCCTATGCCACCCACACCAGCCTTGAGTACAGAAGCCTGATTCTAATGGGGTGACTCTCCATTTCCCCAGTAGGTGGCGCTGCTGTCCTATGTCTAAGGATTGCCAGGGGCGCCTGGGTGGCTCAGTTGGTTAAGCATACACTCTTGGTTTTGGCTCAGGTCATGATCTCCCACTTTGTGGGTTGGAGCCCCGCATAGGGCTCTGTGTTGACTGCGCGGAGCCTGTTTGGGATGCTCTCTCGCTCCCTATCTCTGCACCTCCCCTGCTCGTTCTCTTTCTCAAAATAAAAAAATAAATAAATATTTTTAAAAAAAGAAAGTAAAAGGATGGAAAAATATACTCCATGTAAACAGTAACCAAAAGCTGGGTGGCTATATTATTGTAAGACAAAATAGACTTAAGTCAAAACAAGTTACAAGAGACAAAGTGTGTGTATATATATATATATATATATGTACATATACATATATTTGTGTGTGTATATATGTGTGTGTGTGTATATATATATATATATATATTTTTTTTTTTTTTAAACTTATTTAAGTAATCTCTGCACCCAACATAGGGTTCAAACTCATGACCCCAAGATCGAGAGTCCTATACTCTTCTGGGGCACTTGGTTGGCTCAGTCAGTTGAGCATCCGACTTTGACTCAGGTCATGATCTCACAGTTCATGAGTTCAAGCCCCACATGGGGCTCTGTGCTAATAGCTTGGAGCTTGGAGCCTGCTTCAGATTCTGTGTCTCCCTCTCTCTCTCTCTGCCCCTCCCCTGCTTATGCTCTGTCTCTCTCTCGCAAAAATAAATAAATATTAAAAAATTTAAAAAAAAAAGAGTCCTACACTCTTCTCACTGAACTAGCTAGGTTCCCCAAAGAAAGAAATATATTGATAAAAGGTACAATACAGAAAGAACATACAATAATTATAAACATACACGCATCCAACAGGGCCCCAAAATACATGAAACAAAAATTGACAGAATTGAGAGGGGAAATAGATAGTTCTACAGTAATAGCTAGAAACTCAATACTTCGCTTTCAAAAATGGCTACAGCAACCAGACAGAAGATCAATAAGAAGATAGAAGACTTAAACAATGCTGTAGACGAAAGTTGACCTAACAGATACTACATGTACTCCAACAACAACAGCAGAATACACATTCTTGTCAAGTGCACATGGGACATTCTGCAGGATAGACCAACCATGTCTTGGTCACAAAACATATCCTAAGAAATTTTATTTTTCTTTTTAAAAAATGTTTATTCTTGAGAGAGAGAGTGAGAAAGAGAGCACAGCATGGGAGGAGCAGAGAGAGGGGGACAGAGGATCTGAAGCAGGCTCTGTGCTGACAGCAGAGAGCTCAATGTGGGACTCAAACCCACAAACTGTGAGATCATGACCTGAGCTGAAGTTGGACGCTGAACCAACTGAACCACCCAGGTGCCCCAGTCCTACGAAATCTTATTTTATTATGTTTTTGTGTTTATTTATTTTGAGAGAAAGCACAAGCAGGGGAGGGGCAGAGAGAGAGAGAGAAGGATACAGAGGATCCAAAGCAGGCTCTGCACCAACAGCAGAGAGCCTGATGTGGGGCTCACTCAAACTCATGAACTGTGAGATCATGACCTGAGCCAAAGTCAGACACTTAACCGACAGAGCCACTCAGGCGCTCCACAAAGAACATTTTCTGATTACAATGGAATGAAACTAGAAATGAATAGGAGAAATAAAACTAAAAAAAAAAAAATCACAAATATATGGGGGTTTCTGGGTGGTTCAGTCATTTGGGCCTCCAACTCCTGATTTTGGCTCAGGTCATGACCTCATTTCATGAGATTGAGCCTTGCATCGGGCTCTGTGCTGACAGTGTGGAGCCTGCTTGGGATTCTCTCTCTCCCTCTCTTTCTGCCCCTCCCCTGCTTGTGCACACATTCATGCTCTCTCTCTCAAAATAATAAACATTTAAAAACACAAAACAAAACACTCAGTGATAGTTAAGGGTGCCTGGCTGGCTCAGTCATAGAGCATATGACACTTGATCTCAGGATTGTAAACCCAAGCCCCACATTGGCTGTAGAGATTGCTTAAAAATAAAATCTTAACAACAACAACAACAACAAAAACATACTCTGTGATGGTTAATTTTTTGTGTCGATTATACTATATCATGAAGTATCTAGACATTTAGCCAAACATTATTCAGCTGTGGGTGTGTTTGTCAGGGTGAGGTTAACATTTGAATAGACTGAGTAAAGCATATTTCTCTCCCTAATATGGGTGGGTCTCATCCTAACCATTGAAAACCTGAAAAGAACAAAAAAAATTTAGTAAGAGGAAACTCCTCCTGCCTGATTGCTTGAGGTGAAACATTGGTATTTTCCAGCCTTTGGACCTGGACCAGGACTGAAATATCAGCTCTTCTTGGGTCTCAAGCACGCTAGCTTTTGGACAGGAACTTATACAATCAACTCTCTTGGTTCTTAGACCTTCAGACTTGAACTAGAACTTCACATTGATTCTCTTGGGTTTCCAGCTTGCCAACTGCAGATCTTGGGAAGTTCTCTGCCTCCATAATTGCATGAGCCAATTATTTTAAGTTTATTTATTTTTTTTTTAATTTTTTTTTAACATTTATTTATTTTTGAGACAGAGAGAGACAGAGCATGAACGGGGGAGGGGCAGAGAGAGAGGGAGACACAGAATGGGAAGCAGGCTCCAGGCTCTGAGCTGTCAGCCCAGAGCCCGACGCAGGGCTCGAACTCATGGACCGCGAGATCATGACCTGAGTTGAAGTCAGATGCTTAACCGACTGAGCCACCCAGGTGCCCCTATTTATTTATTTTAAAGAGAGAAAGAGAAAGTGAGCAGGGGAAGGGCAGGGAGAGAGGGAGAGAGAATGCTGAGCAGGCTCCCTGCTGTTAGCACAGAGCCCAATGCAGGGCTCAGTCCCACAAACCATGAGATCCTGACCCTGAGCCAAATCAAGAGTCGGATGTAACCTACTGAGCTGCCCAGGTCCCCTCCCTTTCTTTTGAGTTTATTTTTTTAAAGAATCTCAAGCAGGCTCCATGCTGTCAATACAAAGCTCAATGTGGGGCTGATCTTGCCAACTGTGAGATCTGGACCTAAGCTGAAATCAAGAATTGGATGCTTAACTAAGTCACTGTTAGAAATAAGTCCATCGACCAAAAGAAGGACAAAGGAAGTTCAAAGGAAGGACAGGGACTCAGAGGCTCACAGAGCACAGGGAAGCAAGTCTTTAATCAACATTCTTGCAAGAGCAGGTGTCTGATGGATATGCACATTTGGGGCAATTACAGTGGACAGTTTATCTCCTAGCATGCAAGTCCCTCCTCTGGTTCCTCATTGGCTGAGTATTACAGAGGTAATAGTCTTACCCAGAGATCACCTATGCCCACATAAGGCAAAAAGTAGTCTGATTGGAACAAATGTACATTCCCTGAGGTGACCCAGAGACCTTCAGTCTCTGTCTCTCTGTTCTTTAGTGCATGCTCATTGCAAAGCCCATGAACATAAGCCTGTGAAATGGAGGGGAAGAAGAACCAGGAAGTGAAGTGTCTAAGGGTTTGGGATTCCATTGTTGAGGGGGAGGTTTGTACATATTTCCAATAGGTTGTAAATCTATTGCTAATTAGACAGTACAGCTTTTATTTGGTATTTCTGAAAATGAATCATCTCCCTTACTTCTCATAGTCACCCAGGAGCCCCTTGCATGAACCTTCTCTCTTTCTCTGCATCTGTGTATAATAAAACATGTTCAAAAAACAACAACAAAAAACAACAAAAACAAACAAACCAAAAAAAACCCCATGAGGTGCCTGGCTGGCTCAGTCAGTAGAACATGGGACTAGATCTGGGGGCTGTGAGTTCAAGCCCCATGTTGGGTGTAGAAATTACTTAAAATATTTAAAAACCAATAAACATTGTCAACATTTCTTGTTTTTAACTTTAAATTTTTTTATTATTTTTAAAGTTCTAATTACAGTGTAGTTTATACCCAGTGTTATATTCTACTTTCCTGAACACAGGGAATATTATAAGTTTTATATTTACATTTTTTTCCAGGTTCACAAAATTACACAAATTGAGTATCATATGATGAATTGATATTAGCTTCCCCAGGCATGGGAACTTAACAGATGAGATACAGTTTAATATCCACTTATGTTGCTTTTCATAGAAGGTGTTTTTTAGACCTTAACTTGAAGTGTAAGATCATCAAAGAAATGCCTCCATATGTGGCCAAAATACAATTCATTCTACCTGTGAGAGTATAAGAGTTGAAATATTTTTTGATACCAGTGAAATGGGATTGAGCATTAGTTTCTCAACCTGCTATGATTTCAGTCTTGCAAAAAGCATCAATTCCACATATCTATTATGTTCAAGTTTTAATGTCCTTGTCTACTAATTCTAGCATCTGTTATTTCTGGATCTGTTTCTCTTGTTTGATTTTTCTCTTTATTATAGGTCTTTTTGTTTTCCTGCTTTACATGATAGGTAATTTGTACTTTTTTATTTTTTTTTACTTTTATTTATTTGAGAGAGAGAGAACCAGCAGGGGAAGAGTGGAGAGTGAGAAGGGGACAGAGGATCCGAGGCAGTCTCCATGCTGATATCAGAGAGCCCACTGCAGGGCTCAAACTCACAAACTCAGGAACCATGAGATTGTGACCTGAACTAAAGTTGGACACTTAACTGACTGAACCACCTAGGTGCCCCATGATTGGTAATTTTTAATTGAATGCCAGACATTGCAAGTTTTACCTTTTTAGGTACTGATACTATTATATTCCTATAAATATTTGTGACCTTTGTTCTGGGATACATTTAGTCATTTTGATAACTTTGAGGCTTGATTTTAAGCTTTGTTAGCTGGAGTTTGAACAGATTTTAGTCTAGTACAGATGTTTTGTTTTATTTTTTTAAGTTTATTTACTTATTTTGAGAGACAGAGAGAGAAAGAGAGGCTGAGAGAGAGAGAGAGAGAGAGAGAGAGAGAGAGAGAGAGAATCCAAAGTAAGCCCTGCACTGTCAGCCTGGATGCAGGGCTCGAACTCATGAACCATAAGATCATGACCTGAGCCAAAATCAAGAGTCAGATGTTTGACTGACTGAGTCACCCAGGTACGCCCTCCCCCCCGTTTTGTTTTGTTTTTTTAAGAGAGAGAGAGAGAGAGATGGAGAGAGTGTGCACGAGGAGGAGGACATATGCTATTTGCATTATAAGACGTGTAGAGTGGGGTGAGGGTGCAGGTCCCAGCAAGAATATAAGTCAGAGCAAAGGGAAATAAATGGCTTTTTTTAGGGGGCCCTTAATAGTTTGCCTGTCTCATTTGCTTTTTGTTTTTGTTTGTTTGGGTTTTTTTACTAATGGCTGATGGGAACACAAACTGCTTCTGGCTCTGAGTAAGATTTGGTGCTGTCACCTTTTAATTCTTTGGGATAGTTCTTTCTTTGGCTTTGGACAGTCTGCTCACATGTATGTACTGATTATTACTAAGCTGAAGCCTCAAGGGGAGCCCCCTAGAGATTTCCGGAGTTATCTCTCTGAGCACTTTTGTCCTGTCTAGCTTCTAGGCATCTTTGTCTCCCCAAACTCCCAGTTTCGTCTCTTCAACTCAGGGAGTCTGACAGACTCTATCTGAGTTCCTCCTCATTATATTTGGAAACTCTCTTCAGACAGCAAACTGGACAATCATTGAGCTTATATTGTTTGTATCTCCTCTTTCAGGAATCACTGTCCTGTGTTGCCTGATGGACAACATCTGAAAATGATTATTTCATATATTTTGTCTGGTTCTTTGGTTGGGTCATGTGGGAGTGTAAATCTTTTCCCAGTTACTCCATCTTAGCTGGAAGTATGAGTTCCTAAAATCTAACAATAATTTGTTCCTTTGGTATGTATTTATTGAGCACCAACTTTGCCCAGCATGATGCTAAGAGATGTGAGATACAAGCTGACAGACTAATTCCTGCTCTACCCCACTGTAGCCCAGTGAAGGAGACAGGTTTTGGGGAATGATTACAATAAAATGTGGAGGGTCTCTGACAGTGTTCAGTGATCTAACTTAGTCCAGGAGATTAAAAAAGTACTCCCTGGGGTTCCTGGGTAACTCAGTCAGTGGAGCGTCTGACTTTGGCTCAGGTCATGATCTCATGGTTTGTGAGTTGGAGCCCTGCATCAGGCTTCCTGCTGGCAAGGTGGAGCCCTCTTCAGATCCTCTGTCCCCCTTTCTCTCTACACCCCTCCCCCACGCTCTTGCCCTCTCAAAAATAAAAAAGTTAAAAAATAAAAACCTTAAAGGGGTCCCTGGGTGGCTCAGTTGGTTAAGCGTTCAACTCTCTCTCTGCTCCTCTCCCACTCATCCTCTGTCTCTCTCAAAAATAAATAAACATTAAAAAAACTTTTAATTAAAAAAAAAGTACTCCTTGAAAAATCAAAGTCTATACCAAGAACTTAAGGGTAGATACGTGGTCGGTGGTAGGGTAGGAGTGATCTAAAGAGTGTTCTGTGAGCAGGCTGGCAGGAGAGAAAGGGCAACATGTGATAGAAACTGGAATGAAGGGTTGGGGAAGGGGACAGGATTTCTTTTTTAAGTTTTGTTTCGTTTTTTATGTTTATTTATTTTTAGAGAGAGAGATAGCATAAGCAGCGGAGGGGCAGAGACAGGGGGAGACACAGAATCCTAAATAGGCTCCAAGCCCCAAGCTGGCAGCACAGAGCCCGATGTGGGGCTTGAAGCCACGAACCACGAAATCATGACCTAAGTGGAAGTCAGATGCTTAACTGACTGAGCCACCCAGCGCCCCTGTTTTGTTTTGTTTGAGTAATCTCTACACACCCAACGTGGGGCTCAAATTTACAACCCCAAGATCAAGAGTCACGTGGGCTTCTGACTGAGCTAGCCAGGTGCTCCTAGGGTGCAAGTTTTGAATAGACTGATGGGCAAGGGCCATTTATGTCTTGGACTCATGGATTTATCAAGAGCTTTTGGATTTGACCTTGAGGCAGAGGGATTCCATGAAGATTTCACATTGAAAACATGTCTTGCTACAGTGTGGGTAATGGATTGGAGGGGCTGGAGTGGAGATGAGAGATATGAGATGAGAATTATCTTCAGTGAGGGGCCACACAGGCCTACTGTCTGCTGTCTGCTCTTGTAACTGAACTAACATGAGTTCATTCCTTGGTGAGTCATAGATAGAAACTACACTAGATGGAGTTGTCCAAAGTGTTATGTCCAGAGTTCGAGATCCCCAAAGACCACCAGGGTGCAGAGTCCGATGCAAAAGCAAAGAGACTATTTGAGCTAGCTGGAGCTCAATCCCCTACCTGCACCGACGCAGCGGTGAGATGCTGGAGACAGAGCGAGTTTCAAAAGTGCAAAGGTTTTATAGGGATCTAGGGGCAGTTGGTAGAGTAATGGTCGTGGCCTTAGCCAATTGGCTGGGGAAGGGTCAGAGTCCCCTTGCGCAGGTTGCTGGGCGTGGTTTGAGCGGGTGAGCGGGAAGTTACTCAAGGGGAGGAGGTGTGGTCTGAGGTTTGAGCGGGAATTTCTTTCTGCGGTTTTCCCGGAAAGGGGGCCATGTCAGGGACATAGTCACTCAAGATGGAGGACACAGAACAAAATGGAGTCGACTGGCCTAGGTCCGCTCTTTCATTAGGCCATTTTATTTGCAGCAAAGGGGATCACAGGAAATAACTTCCAACTTTGACTCCCAGAGCAAGGGTGGATGGGTTCCTTTTATTTAGGGTTAGGATGAATATATATGTATGTGTGTATGTATTTAAGTAGGCTTCATGCCCAGTGCAGGGCCCAGTACAGGGCCCAGTACTCAGGACCCTGAGATCAAGACTTGAGCTGAGATGAAGAGTTGGATGCTTAACCAAGTGAGCCACCCAGGCACCGCTACTTATTTTTTAAGATTTAAAAAATCTTAAAACCCACCCAACATGGGGCTTGAATTCATAACCTTGAGATCAAGAATCAGATGCTCTAGGAGCACTTGGGTGGCTCAGTTGGTTAAGTGTCCGATTTCAGCTCAGGTCATGATCTCACGGTTCGTGGGTTTCAGTCTTGCATCAGGCTCTGTGCTGACAGCTTGGAGCCTGAAGCCTGCTACTGATTCTGTGTCTCCGTCTCTCCCTCCCACTCCCTCACTCATGCTCGGTCTCCCTCTCTCTCCCTCTCTCAAAAATAAAGGTTAAAAAAAAAAAGTCACATCCTCTACTGATTGAGCCAGCCAGGCACTTCAAAATTGGGATAGTCGTGAGACAGTCAGTTGGTCACCCTTCTACCATTTCTCAGCAGTTTCCTTTCTTCTCTTTTTAAAGTAAGTTCTACATTCAACCTGGAGCTTGAACTCATGACCTTGAGATCAAGAGTCTCATGCTCAGAGTGCCTGGGTGACTCATTGGTTGGGCATCAGACTTTTGATGTCCACTTAGGTTTTGATCTCAGGTCCCTGGGTATGGAGTGTACTTCAAAAAAAAAAAAAAAAGTCGCATGTGATGTGGTTTGAAGTGTTGGGGTTTGGAGCCAATGGCCAAGAAAGAATTCTTAAGATATCTTCAGTGCAGGAATGCCTGGGTGGCTCAGTCGGTTAAGTATCCGACTTCAACTCAGGTCACGATCTCACAGTCCCTGAGTTCGAGCCCCCATCGGGCTCTGTGCTGACAGCTCTGAGTCTGGAGCCTGCTTCAGATTCTGTGTCTCCCTCTCTCTCTGCCCCTCCCCCACTCGAGCTCTGTCTATCTCTGTCTCTCAAAAATAATAAATAAAAATGTTAAAGAATTTTAAAAAAGATATCTTCAGTGCAAAAACATGGTTTTATTAAAGCATGGGGACAGGACCCATGGGCAGAAAGAGTTGAACTGGGGTTGGATGGGTGACTGATTACATACCTTCAAATTGGGAGGTGGGTAGGGATAGCTTAAGTCTTAAACGTATTTTAGAAGCAAGGTTTCCAGGACCTTGAGGGACGAGCTGCTGTTAAGATAAGATTATTTACTATTGTCCAGTAAAATATTAGTCATGAGATCCTTCAGATGTATATCAATGGGCCATACATTTAGAGGATGATTGCTAACACATATCTTGGGCAGGCAGAGATAAAGGAAGTTTCCAAAGGGATTTTTATATGTTAAAGAAGACTTACAGGATCCTGGAGGTAGGCTCCAGCCAAGTTAAGGTTACTTTTTGCCTCTAGCAAAGTATTAACATTGAGGCAGTTGAGTTCTTTGAGGAAGGTCATTCTGTCTGTCTCGATGTAAGTAGCAAGGAAATTTATTCTTTTGCCTTTTTTCCCACATCAACATGCTCTACTGACAAAGCCAACCAGGTGCCACCCTAGGGTTAGATGAATATTTAGAAATGGGAGCCTTGGAACACACACCTGTTTCACTTGGGAGAACACATGACTCTTGGTCTCAGGGTCATGAGTTCGAGCCCCATGTTGGGTATAGAGATTACTAAAACAAATAAATAAACTAAATAAAAAAAAAAAAGAAGAAGAAATGGAAGACTTGTCATTGTATGTGAAAGTGGGCATAAGTTTACAAATGTGTCTTAAGGAAACATACCTGAACATATGTTGTATGTTACGTAAATGAAGCTTGGACTTCTTCTTGGGCAGGGATTTTAGTATTCTAATGAGGTAAAGGTAACTGTCAGTTACTCCATGGGTCACTCCATGGTCCATCTTTGCAGGCCTGAGTCAGGGGTTAAACTCAAACTGGTCTGGGTAGTCTGGGTTGCCAGAGTTCCTCATTCAGGCAGTCCTTATTCCTTGAGTGGTTGTTCTGGTTTCCATCCAGGATTCTATGCCCATGGGGTCTTTTGCCTGAGTTAAGAGACAAACTGGAAAGAAGAGTTTAAGGGAAAATGTGGGACAAAAGTCGGTAAGTACAAGCAGGTGAGCATTTAAGTTCTCGTCTTGGGGTCTAGCTGGTGACACTGTGACTGTGCCCTCAGAGGTGAGTCCTGAAGACCAGAGACTGTGTGTACCCTCATGATTCCCAGGGACCCTATAATCTTTTGGGATTTGGGGAAGCCTCTGCTCCAGGATAGAGTGGTCTTTATGAAGAGGAAAGTCTCAGAAACCTGGAGAGACCCAGGCAGTGAATCATTAGTCTGAGTCAAAATGGAGACAGCAATGGTCAGTCCAAGAGACCCAAGGACACAAGTTATTTTCCCTTGACAACAGTCAGTGAGAAGCCAGGGAATGTTTTCTGTCACTGTAAGTCTGGGTGCCTAGGCTAGGAAGGCACAACTCTTCCAGGCTATTCCTTGGGCTGGCCTCAAATTCGGGTTTTGTTTCTGTCTGATACCCTACTATGAGAGCCCTAAAGGTTACACTGGGCCTGTGTCTTTGGGTTCCTCAATGCAGAGAAGGCCCAGGTCACCAAAGCTGACCATTACCTGGAGGGTTCTGACTTGTGAGGAAGAAGCCCAAAAGAAGGCCTTGTTCCATCTCTACTCTATACTGTTTTATTGGTTCAGAAAATCACTGGACCACTTCTGGCCTCAGCTTTGTTATCAATAAAATAGGCTTAATCAATGATCTCTGAGGCACAAGTGCCTGGAAGGATGGTGATGGTGATAAACATAATGGTTAATTTTTTTTTGCTTTCTTTTTTGTTCTTTCAAAATCATGTTTACTGAGGTATAATTTAGATACAATAAAAATGCACATATCTTGGGACGTCTGGCTGGGTCAGTTGGTAGAGCATGTGACTCCTGATCTCAGTGTTGTTAGTTTGAGCCCTATGTTGGGTGTAGAGATTACTTAAAACTAAAACCTTTTCCTTTCTTTTTCTTTCTTTCTTTCTTTCTTTCTTTCTTTCTTTCTTTCTTTCTTTCTTTCTTTCTCTTTCCTTTCTTTCCTTTTTTTTTAAAGTAGCTTCAAATCCAGCATAGAGCCCACCATCCTGAGACCAAGACCTGAGCTGAGATCAAGAGTCAGTCACTTAACCGACTGAGACACCCAGGCGCCCCAAATATTGTTTAATAAATTTTGATAAGTGTCTTGATAAATATTAACTACCACCACAATCAAGTTGTAGAACCTTTCCATCACCCCCGAAGTATTCCCTTGTACTTCTTCATAGTCAATCCTTTCCCTTCACTCCCAGTCCCAGAAAAAAAAATCTGATTTATATTACTGTAGATTAGTTTTGCCTTTTCTAGAATTTCATGTTAAGTGGAATCATACAGTATGTACTCTTTTGGGTTTGACTTTTTTTGCTTAACATAGTACATTTGAGATCTACTGGTGAGGTTATGCATATGCATGTTCATTCCTTTTTAAAAATTTTGATAAAATATACATAATATTTACCATTTTACTTATTTTAAGTGTCTAAGTCAGTGGCATTAAATACTTTCATGGTGTTGTATAATCATCACCACTATTTCCATAATTTTTTTCGTCATCCTAAAGAGAAACTTTGTACCTATTAAGCAGTAACTCTCTATTTCCCCTTACACCCAGTTCCTGGCCACCTACTTTTACTTTCTGTCTCTGAATTCACCTATTCTAAGTAACCCATGTAAGTGGAATCATACAATCAATATTTGTCCTTCATGTCTGTTTTTTTTTCGCTTAGCATAATATTTTCAATGTTCACACCTAAGCATTTATCAGTTTCATTCATCTTTAAGGCTGAGTAATTCCATTATATGTACATACCATGATTTGTTTACCCATTCATATGTTGATAGATACTTGGATTTGTTCATTACTTTTTATTTTTGAGCAGTATTCTGTTTTATGGATACACTGCAGTTAGTTTATCTGTTTATATATTGGACATTTACTTCCAATTTCTGGCTATTATGAATAAATTCCTTGAGCAGTCATATCCTTTCATTTCTATTGGGTAAATACTTAGGGATACAATAGCTAGATCATACTGTAGGTACAAACTTAGTTTTTATTTTTTAATTTTTTTAAGTTATTTATTTTTGAGAGAGAGAGAGAGAGCGCGAACAGGGGAAGGGAAGCGGGGTAGCGGGGTGGGGGGAATCTCAAGCAGGCTTACTGTTAGCTTACAAACTGTGAGATTATGACCTGAGCTGAAATCAAGAGTCAGAGGCTTGGGGGAAAGAAAGAAAGAAAGGAAGAAAGAAAGAAAGAAAGAAAGAAAGAAAGAAAGAAAGAAAGAAAGTCAGATGCTTAACCGACTGAGCCACCCAGGCACCCTGAAATTCCGTTTTTAAAGAAATGCCAAACTTTTTAAAAATGGCTGGAAATTACCAGTGGATTAAGGTTCCAGGCATTCCACATCTTGGCGTCTTTAGTTTTAGCCTATTCGGTGGGTTTGTGGGAGTTGTGATTTGCACTTCCCTGATGAATAACCATGTTAAGCATCTTTTCATTGGTTTATTGGCTATTTATATTCTTTTGTAAATTATCTGTTCAAATCCTTTGTCCATTAAAAAAAAGGGGAGGCGTTCATACCTATTTTTGAAACTAATGTCGGCCGGGCACAAAGCTCAGTAGTGCTCGTGGCTTTACGAGTTTTAAGCAACGACTGCCCGGGACAGAACCAGTAACGGCGCAAGACTCGGAGCAGTGAAGGGTCAGGACAGCTCAGATATAGAATGGCTCGGACGTTTCGGGGCAGGGCCCCACGAAGCCTTCTAAATGCTCGCGCCGTGATTGGCTGAAAGGACACTTCCGCAGGCACTTCCGACTCCCTGCAGGCCCAGAGCATCTGTAATTGGCTGGGCTGGCCCAGCGCGAGTCTTTCCGGGAGTTGTAGTTCTTGGGACTCGGCTGGGGACGCCGGGAAGGCCAGTGGACCAAGGCCAGGAGCGGCGGTTGGGTTTGGTCGCGGCTGTTGACACCATGTCCCGCGTGTCGGTGCCTTGCCATGTGAAAGGCACCGTGGCCCTGCAGGTGGGCGACGTGCGAACCTCCCAAGGCCGGCCTGGTGTGCTGGTCATCGATGTCACCTTCCCCAGCGTCGCGCCCTTCGAGGTGAGCAAGCCCCGTGGGCGCGACCGGGGCTCCTGGGCGGGGCTGACCCGGGAACTAGGGCGTGTCCTGGGTATTTAATCTTTCACAGAAAGCCTCTGCAGTGTTCTTGCCCTTGTGAGCCAGTTAACCATTTACTTATTCCTTCAGTTAACACATATTTACTAGAATGCAGCGTTCTGACCTGTTCTCTTCAACATCTCTGCCCCGTATCCAGGACAGGGCTGGTGTAGAAGTGCCAAGATAGTAGGGTGATGCTGGTAATACAGTTGTGAGCCAAAGAGAGGTGAGAGGTCATTTTGTTCCTGGCCACTGGGCTAGGGATCATTAGGCAATGAGTTACCTCAAAACCTGCCTCCTGCCCATTCTTACAGTCCTTGCTTGCCAGGTCAGATTCAGCTCATTCCTCATCATGATCATCCTAATGGCTCCAGGTTCCAATCTCCAGTTGCCTGTCCAGTCCACATCTACTGACAGAGTGACTAACACGACAAGACCTCAGCACAGAGGACAAAGTCCACTTTCTAGTGGCCTGAGGGCCACCTGTGTCTGCACCCTGCCTGCCTCTTGACCCCATGCACTTTGTCCTATAGTGTGTGGTCATCTTTCAAGCTGTTTCTTGCTATAAGCTAGGAAACTTCACTAAATGGACCAACTCTGTAAATCTTGATTCAGTAGACCTAGGGTGGAGCCTATTCATCTATATTAAAACAAAAACAAAATAAACAAAAAACTTATTTGGGTGATTCTGATGAGTGTCCGATGATGAGAATTCCCGGTGCCGGGCTGAATCACTGCCATTTCAGAGGTAGGCCAGGTTTTCTCACCCCCTGGTGCCCCTTTGCATATGTTACTTTTACACTGTCTATCTTTCCTGGTTCACTTGATGAACTCCTTCAGGTCTCATCTTCAGGCCATGTTTTCTGCCTTCTCTAGAGTTAGGGTTCTGACCTGGCAGCATCTTAGACTTGTGACAAGATCTGCAGTCATGGTTTATTTGTATGACCTGCTCATTTAGCTATGAGCTCTTCTAGGGAAGTGAAATTGGCTTTGGGCCCCAGTGGATGCTTGCTGAAGTTGTTAGATTGGTAGTAGAGTACATTCCTAAGGGGAGGAGATGGTATGTTTGAGCCTCTCAGGCCCTGGGTCTGATTTGTCATGGTGGGTTGTTTGTGCTCTAGTTACAGGAGATCATGTTTAAGAATTACTACACAGCCTTTTTGAGCATTCGTGTTCGCCAGCACACCTCACCGCACACACCGGCCAAGTGGGTGACCTGCCTGCGGGACTACTGCCTCATGCCTGACCCACACAGTGAGGAGGGAGCCCAAGAATATGTATCGCTGTTCAAGCACCAGGTCAGCTGGGACTCAGCATGACTAGGGGAGTCCAGATGAGGGCTCACAGCGGGTCTGGGGATTGGGCCAGGATACCAGGAAGGAAGAGGGGAGGCGAGGTTGGCCTGGGCCTGTGCCTTGGAGGGATTACTATTCTTTCCTTCTCAAAGGTCTGGGGAGGCAGCATCTTCATTCACTGCTGGTTGGGAGGCTCTTGGGCAGTGAGCTAGGGCCTTGCTGGGTCCTTTTGTGTGTGTGTGTGTGTATGTATGTCAGATGCTGTGTGACATGGCCAGAGTACTGGAGCTGCGCCTGATTCTGCGACAGCCATCACCACTGTGGCTGTCTTTCACAGTAGAAGAACTGCAGATTTACCAGCAGGGATCAAAGGTAAGTGACCAGCTCAGAGCTGTTGGGTTGGCCCTTTCCCAAGGAGGCTCTTAGCTATGGCTAGGGATGTGGGGTGTGGGGCTGGAAGTGGATGGTAAGACTCAGAAGGAGACCTTCATGGAAATTAGTCAGGTGGGAATGCTGGAAGTTCATGGCGAGAGTTCAAGCCATGTTCTCATATCCTCTGACCTTTGAGGTCACCTGCCTCTCTCAGAGCTTGAGACTTTAGGGTCTGGGAGATACTTTTGTTCCTTGTGTTCCTGGGGCCTCCTGCATAGCAGAAGAACTTAGGTAGTCTGAATGCCCCCTTGGACTTCTGTGGACCCCTGAACAGGGTTTTCTCAGCGTCTGAGGCTCAGGTGCCCTTCTCTCTGTTCTGAGGACCTTGGAATATGGTCCTAGGGCTCTCCCACTCTGCCTCCTTCAGAGAAGTATGCCTTTGCTTTGCAGAGCCCCTCCATGACCTTCCCCAAGTGGCTCTCCCACCCAGTGCCTTGTGAGCAGCCTGCTCCCCTCATTGAGGTAAGCCCTCATCCTGGGTAAAAACCATGTGTGAATAGGCCCTGTGTCCAGCACAGGAGGCCCCACCTGGGCCTCTTTCTGAAAAAATCTGGGACTGGACCCAGGGCCCTTGGTTCACTCTGTGCCATCTTCCTCAGGGGTGGTCCATGGGATTTGAGGCATCTCTGAGTGGGGCTGGGCTGCCTACTGCAGATCAGGCCCTAACCTTATGTGTTACCAGTTATCTGGGAATGTTACTGGTCTTCGTTTGAGGGCCCTGTAGACCAACTTGGCCTCTCTGGAGCTTTAAGGGCAGTGCTGGGGATGGACCCATGGCCACTGACCCCTCCTTCTGGAGCAGGGTCTCCCAGACCCCAGCAGGGTATCCTCCGAGGTGCAGCAGATGTGGGCGCTGACAGAGATGATCCGGGCCAGTCACACCTCCACAAGGATCGGCCGCTTTGATGTGAGTGATCGCTTCCCTCTGCTTGGCTCCTGTTGCCCTGAGCCAGTCAGATTGATGGTGTTTTGTGTTTCAGGTGGATGGCTGTTATGACCTGAACTTGCTTTCCTACACTTGAACCATGGCTCTTAGCCAAGATGTTGGCCTTCCATGCCCACCCAGACCTGGTTTAGGCCACCAGAGGCTGAAGTGCTTTCCCTGTGCATTACAAGTGTTGCCTGCATGCCCACTGTGTCTGGGCCACGTTCACAGATTCAAGATTCTTGGGGGCTAAACTGAGTTGCTTCAGCATGAGTTCTCAGCAGGGATGTACTCTGTCCTCATCTGACTGCAACCTGAAACTCCTTTTCCTACCCTGAAAACATTCCAGTTCTGTTTACTAAGAATCCCCTTCTGCCAACATGCACACTCCAATCTTCTGCCTGCTCCTTCACCCTGAATGCAGTGCACTGGGGTGACCTACTAAAACCTGCTCTATCATTGGAAGGCTGCTGTAGCCATGGCAGTCATGTAGTTTGGAAGCTCAAGGAAAAAACAGGAGCCCACGTCTTCCTTCTGCGCCCCCTAGTGGTCTTCTTTCTTATGCCCAGAAGAAGAAATTTCCTGTCCTAACTCCTGCTGTCTGCCTAGGGAGTGAAGCTGGGGATTTGGGCAGCCTGAATCCCTTGGTCCCAGAGCTGGCTCCTGGATGTGTGTTCAAGTGGGCCTGCCCATCCAGCCTGGGCAGTGTCTCTGGCAAGACTGGTGTCTAATGAGTTCTGGGACCTTTTTGCCTAAAGCACACCCTGTCCCTTCTCCCAGCTTCCCCCTTCAAGAATCATGCTAAGTGTGATGAAAGACCAACCTTGGTAGGGTATGGGTCCAGGTGGGCATTTGCACTGGTGTCTTTCAGGAGGCTGAGGTCTGCCATAACCCCAGGCCTGCTGCTGAATAAGGCAGGCTACTCTTATGAGAAAATCTACCTTTTGTTTTTTCCTGGCTTTGCTCCAGGGCACTATGCTGCAGCAGCACTGCAATATGTGTTAGACCTGGAAAATTGGAAGTTTGTGTGGCTCAACAGCTTTCTGGAGGCAGGTCAGCTACCTTTTGGTGGCTACCTTCTGCTCTTAACTATTACAGTTCTTGCAGGTGTTATCTTTGCCTGTGGGGTCATTTATTTAGCCTCATTTAGCTTTTGCTAAGAGGGTAATGACCACAGTCCTGTGCTCCGGGAGTAGCAGCCTTCAGAGAGAGAGAGAGGGGGGGGGAGAGAGAGAGAGAGTGAGAGAGAGAGAGAGAGTGTGTGTGTGTGTGTGTGTGAGAGAGAGAGAGAGAGAGAGAGAGAGAGAGAGAGAGAGAGAAAGAAAGAAAGTATAGGAGGAGGTCCTTGAGGGGGTGGCAGGGACTGTGCTTCATTCATGGCTGTGTCTCCAGTACCCAGCACAGGGCCTAGTGTGCAGCAAGATCAATAAATACTTGTGAAATGCATGACTGCTGGCTGCCTGTGTCCTCCCAGTGGGAGAGCTGGAGACCCTCACTAGAGGCCAGTTTACTGATGTGCTCAGCCTGCCAGGCTGGCTCCACCTTCCTGCGTGCTCCTCCCCCCCCCCCCCCCCCGCTTCCCCTCCCCCATGTGACCTTGCACTCCGGGTGTCCTGAATGTGCAATTCAGGCCTTCCAGCCCTTTATGGAACTTTGGCCTTTTGGAGGCTGGGCTGTCATCAAGGGGAGGTCTAGCCCCTGGCTCTGACTCCGAGCAGCTTAACTGGTTTGGACTGCCTAATCTGCCCAGAAAGATCAGCTGGAAGCACCTGGGGCTGTTTCCCTACAGATAGGAGTCACTGCACTCTGCTCTAAAGCCCCGCCTGCCCTTAGGGCTGCCTGCCTTTTGGGCTGCCCGCCCCTTCTGATCCCCTTTATGGGAGAGAGACCTGTCCAAGCAGAGCCTGGACTACATCTCCCAGCGTGCCTGGCAGAGTGGTGGCCTCTGTGTGCCGGCTGCACCATTTGCGGGCAACAATGCAGCGGGCAGTAAGCATGGTGGCCCATCTGGGCTTGCGTCTGCAGGCGCTCCCGTCGGCCCTGGGCCGTCCACTCAGTTGTGCACAGGTGGGATAGAGGGTACTGGGGCATGGTGCCAATTTTGGAGGGGCGGGAAGGGTGGGGGTTGAGGCTGGGACCCTGGTAGCCCTGAACCCAGACACCCGCAGGACGTGCTCCGCAGGACACCACTCTATGATTTCCACCTGGCTCATGGCGGGAAGATGGTGGCGTTTGCAGGCTGGAGTCTGCCTGTGCAGTACCGGGACAGTCACGTTGCCTCACACCTGCATACACGCCGGCACTGCTCACTCTTTGACGTGTCCCACATGCTGCAGGTGAGCCAGGGAAGCATACTGGCTGCCAGGTCAGGGCTTCCTCCCCTTCCACAGGGGTGTAGCTTTTGGCTTTGTTGGGAGGTAGATTCCAAGGGCTGCCCTTGCAGAAGTGGAGATCTCAGGTGTTGGAGACTATAGCCCAGGAAATTAACTCAGAGGATCTCTTGTCTCCTCTTTAATGTCTTCAGCCTATTCCCTCTTAGTAGCATGACTTTATGTCCTGGGTTTCCCAGGGCTGGCGCCCATTCTCATCAACTGTCCTGGGTGTTGGTTTGGAAAAGAGGGTATTTCATGATGGTGCTGGGCCCTTTCAAGTTTCCTAAACACCTCCATTACACCCCCTCCTGTGTTGGCGGATGTGGGGGAACCAGAAGGTGGGGATCTGCCATCCGCAGAACCAAAAGGCTGCTCAGGCACTTAGGCTGCATTGGGCTGTACTGTGGATGGCAGGGAGGATGCCTCCTTGTCCAGTGGCTTTCCTGATTGCAGTAATTACTGTGGTCTGAGGTTTTGGATCTTTTTCCCAGACCAAGATACTTGGTTGTGACCGGGTGAAGCTGATGGAGAGTCTAGTGGTTGGAGATATTGCAGAGCTAAGGCCAAACCAGGTGGGTCCCTCTTATTTTGCTAAATGGGTGTTCTTAGTCATGAGCCAGCAAATGGGGGGAGGGGTGGAAGGACAGCAATGTTCAGATACAGCTTTTTGGGGCTTGCAGTCTTGGGGCATGGGGTCCCTGTGTCATGTCTGGACATCTAGTTATCTGCAGGGGAGGTGGGGCTATTCCATCCTTACCACATCAGGCTGGAAGGCTAGAAACCCAGGTTTATGTCCTGTTCTGTGATTTTCCATGCTGCCAAACTCCTTGAAATTCAAAGGCAGTCCATTAAACCAACAGCCTCATTATCACCAAGAGCTTGTTAGGGAATACACTGTCAGGCGCTGCTGTAGACCCGCTGAATCGGAACTTGCATTTTAACATGATCCCCATGTGATTCATATGACCTCTCAACCTCAGACTGTCCATCCAGTGGGGAGGCTGTGAGGCCAGCCTCACAGTATTTTGGAGTATTGCTGTGGAGCTCATGGGATCATCAAGATGCACTTTGAAGTTTCCATCTTGGGGTTTGGGGAATGGACTGAGTTGTCCCAGGTCTGGGTGGGATGAAGCAGCAAGTCCTAGGTGTCATGGATTAAGTGTGAGGTGGGGCTCTCAGTACTGAGTGGGGAGGGGTACAGAAGCCCCACCAGATCAGGGAGGTCTCCCAAGGTGGGAAGGGGTGAAAACTTTCTTAGTGCATGAGGATCAAAAACCCTGGGATTGGGCAGGGTCCTGGGCTCACCTAGCTTTGTTCCTCCTCCCCTTCCAGCCCTGCGCATGAGGCTTCTTGTTCAGGAATTTGTGATGGCTGAGTGGCCCTAGGGGCGGGGGATATTGTCTGACTCCTGGATCTGGAGGCAAAGATGCTCCATTTTGGCACTAGGGGACGCTGTCACTGTTTACCAATGAGGCTGGAGGCATCTTAGATGACTTGATCGTGACCAGCACCTCTGAGGGGTACCTGTATGTGGTGTCCAACGCTGGCTGCTGGGACAAGGACTTGGCCCTCATGCAGGTACAGCCCTTCTGTGTTCTAGGTACCCTATGTTCCTTGTTCACAGAACAGGACAGACCCAGCAGGGACAAAGGGCTCAGACAATGGCTTTTTGAGTGAGTGAACAGCAGGCCAGAGTGGGTCCTGCCTGGAGAATGCCAGGTTTCAGTGATGGGGTAGTAGGGGAGGTAAAACTGACCCTGGCTCCCAAGTGAGCATCCTCTGGTTAAGGTAAAAGCTGGAGCCTGATGTTAGCACTGGCAGACCTGGCCTTGGGTCATCCATACCACTTAGTTATGTGACTTTGTCAGATGGGAACTGGCCTATTCTGCCCAGCTCTTCAGCCAGCTGTCAGCCCACAGTAAGTGCTCAGTAAGTGGTCCCAGAAGCTGATGTGGTGTTTCTGTCTTTCCTTTCAGGGCAAGGTCAGGGAGCTTCAGAACATGGGCAGTGATGTGAGTTTGGAAGTGGTGGATAATGGCTTGCTAGCCCTGCAAGGTGAGCAGGCCAGGCTAGGGTTGGAGCTGACCTTTGCCTCCTGGCTTTTCAACTACTAAGCACAGAAGGCCTATCAGGAGGAAAGTGTGCATGGTGTGACATTTGTGTGCCATAATTCTAAGTTTGGTATTAATGTCCTCCCTCTACCTGCCATAAGGCTCCATGGGCTGTGGGCAAGAGCACCTTCTCCCACCTGCAGAATAGCACTTGCTCAGGGCTTATTCTGGTCCCTGAGTAAGGGCTGTGGTCCAGCTTTGAGAGGAAACTAGGACCTGGACAATTGGTCACGGTCTCCCTGGGCCTAGGCCCCACTGCGGCCCAGGTATTGCAGGCCGGCGTGGCAGATGACCTAAGAAAACTGCCCTTCATGACCAGTGCTGTGATGGAAGTGTTTGGCGTGTCCGGCTGCCGTGTGACCCGCTGTGGCTACACAGGAGAGGATGGTGTGGAGGTATGTGAAAAAGTAGGTGTAGGATGGTGCAGGACACAGGATTCTGGAGCCAGCTGCCCACCTGCTCTCTGGTGTTCCATGCAGATCTCGGTGCCAGCTGCAGGGGCAGTCCACCTGGCAACAGCTCTGCTGGAAAACCCAGAGGTGAAGCTGGCAGGGCTGGCGGCCCGGGACAGCCTACGCCTGGAGGCAGGCCTCTGCCTGTATGGGAATGACATTGATGAACACACCACACCTGTGGAAGGCAGCCTCAGTTGGACATTGGGTGAGCTGGGCCAGCACTCAGAATCCTGAAGGCTACAGTGGCCAGCCTATGACTGCTCCCAAGGTTGTGTAGCCACTGTGGCTTTGCCCATTAGATCCTCAGCAGGCTGAAGTGGGCAGCATAATCTTCAAGACCTGGGGACAAGAGGTGGGTGGCTGACTGCATTGCAGGGGAGGAATGGAGGTTGGGGGGCCCTGAGCAAAGGGACCTCACTGCTGGATAGATTTTACTTGGGGTCCTTGTAACTAGGACCTCCTATGGCCAGGGTTTTATGGACTGTGGCTTAAGCCTGGTGTCATGCTTCAGGGAAGCGCCGCCGAACTGCCATGGACTTCCCTGGAGCGTCGGTCATTCTTCCTCAGCTGAAGGGCAAAGTGCAGCGGAGACGTGTAGGGTTAATGTGCGAGGGAGCACCTATGCGGGCACACAGCCCCATCCTGAATATGGAGGGCACCATGATTGGTAGGTGGGCCAGGGAAGTTGGAGAGCCCTTTTCCCTTCCCTAGGAGGGTGGGCATTGGACTGGTAAGGTGGTGCTGACATGGCTTCTTCTCACACAGGTACTGTTACCAGTGGCTGCCCCTCTCCCTGCCTGAAGAAGAATGTGGCCATGGGTTATGTGCCCTGTGAGTATAGTCGGCCAGGTACCCCGCTGTTGGTAGAGGTGCGGCGGAAGCAGCAAATGGCTGTGGTCAGCAAGATGCCCTTTGTGACTACAAATTACTATACCCTCAAGTGAGGATGGATTGGGTCAGGGCCCTTCCCATCCAAGAGCCTGGACCTGGAGGGCATTCTACAAGGGTTAGGAAGCTAAGGCTGAATACTCTGGGGTAGGTGGCTAGGGTGGAGGATGTTTCTGATTTTCTGGTGTGTGTGGGGGGCAAACCACCTATTCTCTCTCTCATATGCCTCTCCTCTTGGAGAAGTACACTTCTTGAAAGACCCCATTTCTGGGGTGCCTGGGTGGCTCAGTTGGTTAGGCGTCCGACTTCGGCTCAGGTCACGATCTCACTGTCTGTGAGTTTGAGCCCCGCGTCGGGCTCTGTGCTGACTGCTCAGAGCCTGGAGGCTGTTTCAGATTCTGTGTCTCCCTCTCTCTCTGACTCTCCCCCATTCATGCTCTGTCTCTCTCTGTCTCAAAAATAAATAAATGTTAAAAAAAAAAAAAAAGAAAAAAAAAAAAAGAAGACCCATTTCCGAGCAATAGACCAGCTCATGCAATGTCAGCTTGTGCTCCCATTGACCCCATTCTTGTCTGCTGGAGGGCTATGGGAAGCACTAGTTCTGGCATCTCTCCCTTCCACTCTGCCAGGTGCTGGCTGTGGAACAGAGGCTTACATTTAGGAAGGAGGTAAAGCCTGCCCAACCTACCTCATCATGGTTTCTCACACTGCAAAGGGGTTATTATTACCTTGGGTAGTGCTGCCTCTCCCTGGGCAGGAATGATTCCTGACTCACAAAGGCTTGGCCCTGTAGGGCCATTGTGCCTGTGTAAACTTGGGAAAGCTGAGGGGACCCAGACTCACTCTTCCACATTCCCAAGTTATCCCAGCCTGCTGCTTAGTAGCAAACCATGCCAGGCTCACCATCTGTTCTGAGCCCCAGGGCTGTTGTAGAGCACACTGGGCCTCCTCCTGGACCTGCCTTACCCTGGGCTGACCTTTGCCCCTGGGGCCCATTACTGGACTCCACTGACTTCTAACAAAACATTAAGCGAGCTTCCTTTCTTCTTGCTTGCCAGAGTTTCTAGCTTCATTGTCCTTTGTCCACATGATTGCTGGCGTGCCAGCCTAATGCCTCCTTGCCTGGCCTCTGAGGCAGGCTTAGAGTGGATTCTCCTTGAGAGGGCCAGGTCTATAAAAACTAGTGAGGATAGTGCCCCCTCCCTATTGGGCACCCACCACTGCTCCTCCAGAGAGCTGGTGTCATTTCTCCACCTCTGCAAGTCATTGCATTCTGGGCGCTGAGGGGCAGTAGCCCCAAGTGTTCCCTTTCCAGTTTTCCCTGTGCATGCACACCCTCGTCCTGTCTGAATAACCACACAACTGATGCACTTCCAAGTTTAATAAGCCACATCCTCAGCTGAACCTGGGGTAAAATGTGAGACCCTGATTCTATGTGTGGTGGTGTCAGTGGGTAGGCCTGAGGCTGCAAAACCATCATCCTACCAGTCAGAAGATACCTCCAAAGTAGATACACGTACACAAGTTCAGTGTAGTCCTACTTCCAGTGTGTTTCTGCCGCAAAGGTGGCCTAGCCAAAGGCTGCCAGATGGATAGAGGAAGCAGGCAGTGGGATATTGAGGTAGCTGGCGGTCCAGCAGAAACAAGTATAGAAATACAGCCTTCAGGAAGGGAGGCAGTTCTAGGGTCATGCTGCTTTCAGAAACTGGCATGTGCCTCCCACACCTTTGGAAGCTCCCCTGGCCCACTGTGTAAGTGGCAGGCCTGCCCAGCCTGTGGTTCTTCCAGGCTGTTGAGGGAGGGTTCTTGGGGGCTGAGATGGTGCTAGTGGGGACGAGCTGAGCCTGTGGCCTCTTAGGATGAAGCTCTTGTGGTTCCGGGTCAAGATGGGAAGTGATGAAGTGGCAGAGCCACTCAGTGGTAACTGCTTAGTACCTCTCTGTGAGGGGACAGGGTACAACCCCATGGGTGGGGGTGGAAGGTCACCCTTGGGGCTTAGCATCTTTCAGGCACCCAACCTCCCAACAATGAGTTAATATTCAGGAAAGGACAATTTCCATAGCCTGACTCACACCTGAAAAGCTCTGGATGGGCTAGGGAAGTGGGTGTTTGGTGCCTCCACGTCCAGGTAGTGCCAGCGCCCCCTGCCTTACACTTGAATGGCCAGCTAAGTAACCATAGAGTATAAGGCCATGTCTAGGCCAGTCTTTCCTGGCTCCCTGCCAACAAAGCAAAAACAAATTCAAGAGCTTAGGAGAAAACAGACTTCCCTTACAAATCCCAGAGCTGGTCAACCTCAAGTTTCTTCTCAAGGAAATTTCTATGGGGTCACATCCCAGCGGATCAGAAGGGGGACAGGAAAAAGCCAAGGCAGAAAATGGACTGTTGGCCTCCCCAACCCAGAGGCTCCTCCTGAGCTGACCCCTGAGAGGAGGAACATGTCTTCTCTCCTTAAGGCACCCAGATCTGGGTAGAGGCAAACTTTACTGGCCCAATGCCTGGAGCTGCTGGAGGCAAGGCCAAGAGCAGTGGAGGGCCAGGTCTTCAAGCACTGGGGTACTCCCTGCCCCCAACCCCTCCCCCCATGCAGTCTCTGGGGTCTGGGCAGCAGCAGAACCCAGTGTGGGAACCAGCAGACCCGGTGATGTCCCTGGAGATCCCTCTGCTGCCTTCCCTTATTCTCTGTGGGTTTTGAGAGGTTCATTTGCTGTTGTTTCCCTAAAAGTGATGGAAAAGAGAAAAGGATTATTCCACAGGCAGCACAACAGTCCCTGAGATTGGCTCTCTCTAGCCCTGTAGGGGCTGAGGTGGGCTCAGTAAAGCCACACTACAATCTATATCTCTGTACTAAGTTCCCACAGCCCACACTGGGACCCTCACCTTTCCCCTGAAGACACGTTTTTCCTCCTGGTTCCTACCTTATGGTATTCCTATCCTTCCCCAAGTTGCTCAGGACCTGGACAGTGGCAGGCCTCCTAACTGGCCTCTTGCCTTCTCTATTGGACCCCTTTTCTTGCCATGAAACAGGCAGTTATAAAGACAAATTAGATCAGGCCATAGCCTTGCTGAGTCCTTCAATAGCTTCCTGAAATTTGGCATAGGGTATTGTGGGTCCCACCAATGCCTTCATGTTTGAGCTCCAGTGTCACAGCTTTGTCTATCCTTCCAATATGACACCCTTGTTCTTGCCCTGGGCCTTATTCTATCAATTTTCTTTGCCTGGTACACTTACTCCCTAGCCTTTGCCATTAGCTTAGGTGTCTGTTTTGCGAGAAAACTCTTGACTACCCTTGCCCCCACACCGCTGCCCTTCCCTTTTATTATTTTTTTGTTGCCCTCCCTTTTAAATCTCTGGCTCCCCCTATAAACAGGATAAAGGATAACCCCCCTGGGTTGTCCTTGTTCTCTGGACCTAGTTGCCCTCCTCTCCCCCCACCACACCACACCACACCCCTCATATAGAAGGAGCTCAGAAATTAGTTGAATGAATGCTCTGATTAGTGAGTAGATGTTTTACAGATGAGGAGGCTGACCTGATGTGGCCAGTAAGTGCAATAAGGACATAGGCTCCTGCCTTTATAACTGAAGGGCTTGCAGTAGAGTGGAACCCAACAGACTTGCCAGCTCATCTCTGAAATTGTGACAATAGCCCCACAGGCAGCATGCTGAACAGCATATTGGTGGGCTGTTCAGAAATTAGAGTCTGAGCTCCAGTTGAAGACCTTGGGGCTTGCTGTAAAGACCACTAAACTAGTGGACTTCTACCCTGAGAACTTCCTGCCCCCATCCCTGTTATCAGCACAGGCCTATCCTCTGCCTGCCAAGCATGGGGTTGTGATGGGCACAGATTTACTCACCACGAAGTGAAATGCGTGGAGCCATCAGGTGTGGATCCGTTCTGGCCGCCCAGACCTGGGGGCAGGAACACATCCAGAGCTGCAGCAGGCTGGGGGTGGGGATCTGAGCAGGTATCAACCCAGGTCAGGTTTGAGGCCAGTGGCGGTGTTTGGTGAAAAGTCTCGTGGGGGCCCTAAAGGGACTAGCGGTATTGTCTGATTGAGGTTCAAAGGAAGTTAAAATGTGATGGGTGGACCGGGGTTTCTGGCATGAAATGGTATGTTGGCATGGATTAGGGTGCAGAGTTAAGCTGTGATGTGGTCCTTAGGGGATCAGTGGTAGTCTAGGGGGTTCTGGGGAGCCCAATGATGGAGTCCAGTGGGGGGTGGGGAGCCTCACCTGGGCGGTGATACAGCCCTGTCACCGTGCTCCCGTAGAACCCCCACGCCAGCTGGATGCCCAGGAGACTTAACACCAACCAGAGTAGCAGCAGCTTGAAGAGGGTCACGCGCATGTCCTGCGCCTCCCACTCCCGCAGGAACTCGCTGCCCAGGGTGCCCAGCGCGCCCAACACCGTGGTCGGAAGAGCCTGCAAGGACTGCCCAGACCAAGGCTCCGCCATGACTGGCCCATACCCCACCCGGGGGACTGTCACCGTAGTTCCGACTGCGCAGGCGTCTGGTCTTCCGGGGCCAGGGCCGTTAGTGCGCACGCGTAAAACTAGGCAAGGCTAGGCTACTTCGCTTGCGCGAAGAGTTGGCAGTTTAGGGAGGAGTATTAAAACCGCGCACGCGCACCCAGCCCCACCCTGCTTACTTAAAGGATGAGTGAGTCGTGAAGCATAAAATAGCAACCAGGTCTTTTATAGCCCTGGAGTTCCCGTGATGCCCCACGCGGCTGCAGTGATTGGTTAAGCGCCTTGCCTTTAGGGCGTGGACGCGCTCCTGAGCAATCGTAGCTGAGCTGTGAGTGCGCGCGCGTGCGCGGGGCCGAGACTGGGGCTGGCTCGAGCCCGCTGGCACACGGGAACGCGCACGTCGCTCCCCGCCCTCCCGCCGCCGACCGCCCTCGCTCGCTCGAGCTCCCCGCCCGCCGCCCGCCGTCCTCCGTCGGTTCTCTCGTTAGTCTGCCTCCGTCTCCTCAGCCACCCGCCCTAGTCTCCGAGCTTGCTACTCGCGGACAGGCGTCCTTGGCGTGGAGAGGTCGGATTGCGAGTCGTCGCCTGAGGTGAGCGAGAGGGTACCCTCCTGGCGCCGCGGCGCCCGGGGCCCGCCCGCCCGGCACTCTTCCGGCCGCCAGCCCGCCCGCCGCCCCTCCGCGGCCGCGCCCCACCTGCTGCTCTCGGCTGGCTGCCCCTGGGTCCCGGCCCCTGCCTCCCGGCGGGGCCCCGCTCCCCAAAGAAGCGGCCCCGCCCGCGCAGTCCCCGGAAGCGCGCCCCGCGGCCTCCCGCGCCCCTTCCCCCGCCCGGCCAGGCCTGGTGGAGCCCCAGCCGCCCGCCCGCGGTCCCCGGCGCTTCCTCTCTCTCACGGCTGCGCCGGGCAGGGCGGGGGCTTCGAGCCGGGCCCGGCAGCCGCGCGGTGCAGCCGGCCCCTGCGAAGTGCGCGTGGCTGTCGGAGTTGAAATGGGAAAGAAACTCTTTACAACTCCATCTTGGCTTTACATTGAATATGAAACATGAATCACCGTTTTATACTGGGTGAAGTCCAGTTATGTTTTGGGTACATTTTCTTTTTAAATGTAGTACTCTCGGAGATTGTGTAAGTAAAAAGGTAGTGTTGAAATCTTATGGGTTAGGATTGTTGGGTATTGAAAGGACGTTTTCCTGTTAGACATTTTTTTCATGACTTAAACTATGTTGTATCGAAATAAAGTATTAATTTGCAATTTTGCTTAGTCTCAGTTACTACCTTGATTAAGAATCACCTAAACATATCCTTAGTTACCGATTGACTCAGTTACGAGGCATCATTATTAAATAACACTGTTGGCAGTTAAATCGATTTGGTCAAAAGCATGTTTAGTAGTCTGCGGTGGAAAACTGGCATCCTTTTTGCCTCAGAATTGGTTCCACTTGTGTTTTTTAATGGTCCTGATTTAAAATTTTTACCAGCGTTAGTGACTTGTTTGGTTCTTTCTGTGTTTAAGATTGTCTTTTGAAGTAAATGTTTCTTGCAGGTGTGTAATCAGATTATAGTCCTCCCTGCCAGATCTGAAGGGGAAAAATACTTTAAAAAATGTCTTAAAAATGTTATATGTGGTGAGAATTTTTCAACCATTCACTGTCAAACACCCAAATGTGTAAGGTGTGTGTCCTATTGCATGATTGTCGCTTTGAACATGCCGGTTTGAGCTTTGGGCACGAGTGACATTGTTTGGACTGAAGGTACAAGACTAATTCCTAATGGTGAAGGATAACTTACTAAAGGATCTCTTTTGATAAATTATCTTAAGAATAGTACCATCTACTTTTGTAGAGCACTGGTGGCCCATGGGGACGTGACAAAATAGAAGACAACTTGCTTTAAGTCAGTCTAGTCCTAGAGTTATCACCTCTGTTCTCATAAAAGTCTGTACTAGAGAGAAGAAAATAGGGACCCACTGACTTTTTCATAGATCCAGAATTTTAGACCCGAAAGGAATTTTCAGGACTTCTATAGTCCAAACCCATTTGCAGATGAGGAAACTGAGTTCCAGAGACTTTTGTAAATATACCAATGTTATATGTCTAGTCATGTACAGGCCAAAACTATTTTGTCTGTGTGGTATTTTCCTTGTACTCCTAAATAGCTTGCTTAGAGTTAAGTAAAAATTCAGGATTTAACAACTTGTTTCCAGTGCTTTCTCCATTCATGTATTACTGATATGTTGTGAGAATCTGAAAAATTCATTAAAAAAATTTTTTTTTAATGTTTATTTTTGAGAGAGAGAGAGAGGAGAGACACAGCCTGAGAGGGGGAGGGGCAGAGAGAGGGAGACACTGAACAAGAAGCAGGCTCCAGGCCCTGAGCTGTTAGCACAGAGCCTGATGCGGGGCTCGAACTCACAAACTGCCAGATCATTACCTGAGCTGAAGTTGGACGCTCAACCGACTTAGCCACCCTGGCACCCCGAAAAATTCATTTTCTAAACAAATTTCAGTTATTTAGCCTTAAACAACACTCTCCTCCCTGCAACTGGGTGGTCCTGCAGCCGTTGATTGAAATAGATAAATGAATATACAGGGTCCCCGCTTGGCCTAGTTTTGGCTTTCGGTGTTTGGGTCTTCTTAGGGACAAGCTTCTTCCACAGGGAGGCCCAGACTCCTCTGTTCCAAATCCCACATAATTAGGTCAGGCTAAGATGTTGTCATGTGACTGAGGGCTGTTTTGACTATTGATTTGAGGTGGGATGGAGAGAAACTGCACAGACCAAGTAAATAGTTCCCTGTGTATTATGTGTGTGGTAGTGGTTTTGCTGGAGTATTCTCATAGTCTTCATTCATATTAGAGTGAAAACAGGTAGATCTTGAGGTGTTTCCTCAAGGAGTTAGTGGAGTTGAAGCAGTGACCAGAGAAGTTGCTACTTAGGGTTTTCTTAGTTGTCCTAGAGCTGAGATTTATGTTAACTCAGAAGAAAGACTGATATTTCAACTTCTAAGAGAACTAATCTGGGCATGCTGAGCTTCTATAGACAGGACTTTGGGTTTTATTGCATTATGGCTACTAGTGATAAAGCTAAATGGTACATACTCACTGGATTTTAATCGCATATGTTTGTAGTAGTAAAAGGTAACTAAAAGTTACTTAACCTTCCTGTACCACTTTATCCCTTTATGCCCCTGGCCAGTGGAACTTAGTTTGCCTGCACCTACACATTAACGTAACTAAATTGTAAAATTGTGTTAATGTGTCTTAACTACACTCTTGATCTTTGGGTATATGCTCACTGTTAAGTACTTGTGAGATTACTAAATTAAAATTTCCAAGATAGTTTAAAGTTAGTAATTAATGTAAAATTCCTATTTCAAGTGTTTCTATTTCAAATGACTCATTTATAGTCTGTGGTACTGCAGTATTAAGTGAAGACCTTGTATACTCATAATTATGGTAGTCATGTGACTAAAAATCAGGTAGGCATTGAAGCTGCTCATTCTGGGTGTTGGTCTGAATTTATTGGTGGTTCTTCCAGATGATTCTGAATAACATTTTATAGTTAACAATGGTCAGAATATGAGATACACTGTTACATCTTAGCCAGTTTGCAGTTTGTCTCAAACTGAGCTTGATTTTTTTTGTGTGAAGAGGGTGGATAAAGTAAATATGTTTAATTAGGCATGTTTATAATAATATCTTACTGTTCAAGTGAAGGTAGAAAGAAGAACATAAGCAACTGAAATGTTTGGAGTGGTGTAAAGGGAGAAGAGGAAGGTAAAATGAAAGAGAGGTGACCAGAGACCAGATCATGTTGAGGCTTTTAGGATATAGGAAGTTCTTTGGGTTTGTCCTGAGATGAGAAATCATTAGATGTTTTTTAGCAGGGGAATGATATGATTTGATATTAAATAACTAGAATCCCTCACTAAGAATAGGGGTAGATTGGAGTCCATTCTGACTTTATGTTTTAAAAGTTTAAGGGGCGTCTGGGTGGCTCAGTCAGTTAAGCTTCTGACTTTGGCTTAGGTCATGATCTCGCAGTTCATGGGTTCGAGTCCTGTGTTGGGCTCTGTGCTGACAGCTGGAGCCTGGAGCTTGCTTCAGATCCTGTGTCTCCCCCTCTCTCTCTCTGCCCCTCCCCAACTTGTCGCACGCTCTATCTCCCTCTTTTTCTCTCACTCAAAACTAAATAAATAGACATAAAAAAACGTTTAGGGGCGCCTGGGTGGCTCAGTTGGCTCAGGTCATGATCTCACGGTTTGTGGGTTCGAGCCCTGCATTGTGCTCTGAACTGACAGCTCAGATCCTGGAGCCTGTTTTAGATTCTGTGTCTCCTTCTCTCTGCCCCTCCCCAACTTGTGCTCTTTCTCTGTCTCTCAATAATGAATAACAGTAAAAATAAAAAAAGAAAGAAAGAAAAAGAAATTAAAAAATGTTTAGGGGCGCCTGGGTGGCTCAGTTGGTTAAACGTCCAACTGCAGCTCAGGTCATGATCTTGTGGTCTGTGAGTTCGAGCCCCGCATTGGGTTCTGTGCTGACAGCTTAGAGCCTGGAACCTGCTTCAGATTCTGTGTCTCCCTCTCTCTCTCTGCCCCTCCTCCACTCATGCTCTGTCTCCATCTCTCAAAAATGAATAAACATTAAAAAAAATTTTTTTAAAAAGTTTAATCTCTACACCCAGTGTGGGGCTCAAACTCAACCTGAGATCAAGAGTCATACATTCTTCCAACTGAGCCAGCCAGGTGTCCCTCTTTTCTGACTTTAAATAGTAAAGTAATATTGATCATCTCTGACAAAAATATCAGGATTTCTGAATAATTACCTTCCTTGACCTAATGACTTCATCCTGTTTTGTTTTGTTTTTTTTTTTTGAAACCATTGATTTTTCTGACAGTTGCCTTTCAATCTGTAATTTCTCTAATACCTGTATTAAGAATATGTAAGTAGATAAAACAAGTTATTTAAATAAATGTTTGTGGTAGTGTAGGTGGTAGGGTTACAGGTGTTCATTGTAAGATTCAACTTCACTCTGGTTTGAAAATTTTTATAATAAAATGTTGGAAAATTAATTTATGTAGGATTATTTTGCTTTTTGCTTTTAAAAGGGCAGTATTTGTAATATTTGTAAGATAAGGTTGTGTACCTTTTAAGCAAAGGAGGCTAAAACTTGTATAAATGTGATATATTTGATGATATACCAATCAAAGATTAAATTCTATACTTCTTCCCCTCTCCTGAATTCTAAATTACAGGGAACTTTGGGCAAGCCTGTTTACATCCTGTGTTTTGATTTTTTTCATTGTAAAGTGAATAGACATAATTCCTGATATTTTTATATTTTTATAGTGCCTTTCATCTGAGAAGTTCAAGGCACTTGTAAAACTTCTGGCACACAGGCCGTGGGTCTTCCAGCACATTTGTAAGGTATGTACATAGAAACCTCTTCTTTTATTTCTCTTTTCCCACGAAAGAGAGATTATTATATATTAAAGTAAATTCTGGAGGAATGTCAGTGCATTACTGTTAATGATTCTCTTCACCAGTCTTGAGTTCTTTATCTTACTCCATACCTTTTCTCTCTAGTCTTATTCTCCCACCTCTCCATAAGGTACTCCTCTAACTTTTTTACTTTTAAGTGGTATTTCTTTTTTAGATGAAGATAGATTTCCTAATCTCTCTCTTAAAGGAGATGAAACTCACTGTGTTGTACACATACCTCTTTTACATCTGGACCATTCCCATCTTATTCCTTCTGTTTTTCATCTTTAAAGTTTATTTTGAGAGAGAGAGAGTGCACATGTGCACGGACGGTCACTCTTGCAGGGGGGATGGTGGGCAGAGAGAGAAAGGGAGAGAGGGAATCCCAAGAAGGCTCTATGCTGTCAGCACAGAGCCCGATTTGGGGCTCGATCTCACGAACTGTGAGATGATGACCTGAGCTGAAATTAAGAATTGGGTGCTTAACTGAGCCAACCAGGCGCTCCTAGTTTTCATCTTTAAGTTTTCATTTTTAATTTTTTTTAATGTTTATTTATTTTTGAGACAGAGAGAGACAGAGCATGAGTTGGGGAGGAGCAGAGAGAGAGGGAGACACAGAATCCGAAGCAGGCTCCAGGCTGTGAGCTGTCAGCACAGAGCCTGGCGTGGGGCTCAAACCCACAAACTGTGAGATCATGACCTGAGCCGAAGTCGGATGCTTACCCGACTGAGCCACCCAGGCGCCCCAAGTTTTCGTTTTTTTTCAGTAGTTTAGTTATCATACATTTATCCACAGCTTATGTTGTGGGTATATCTATCTAATTATCAGTGGCAAATGAGTCAGGTAGAGAATGAAGATCAGAGGACAATCTTCCCTCTTACCAGAGGGGTCAGAGTGATACTGGCTTAGGTGGGAACAACGTTAACAGCTGGTATAAGATCCGTCCAGGGGTTCTTTAGATATTTAAACTAATTACAAATAAAGGAAATTGTTAGAAATAATCTTAATTTGATTGATACCATGGTATATATCCTAGTCGGTACTGTTATGATCGCCTTTTTCTGTTCTCTTTGGGTCTGAGGGAACTCTGTATATGGAGAAGTGGGCTGTGATGGGGATGAATATTGTTTATTTTTTTCCAACTTGTTTGTTTTGTTTTTTTAATTTATATTTTAGTTAATATACAGTGCAGTATTGGTTCCAGGAGTAGAATTCTGTGATTCATCACTTACACACGATACATATAATACCCACTGCTCATCATAAGTGCCCTCCTTGGTATCATATCAGCCATCACCTATTTAACCCATCTCCCACCCCCCTGCTTCCATCAACCCATAGTTCTCTATCATTAAGAATCTCTTGGGGCGCCTGGGTGGCGCGGTCGGTTAAGCGTCCGACTTCAGCCAGGTCACAATCTCGCGGTCCGTGAGTTCGAGCCCTGTGTCAGGCTCTGGGCTGATGGCTCAGAGCCTGGAGCCTGTTTCCGATTCTGTGTCTCCCTCTCTCTCTGCCCCTCCCCCGTTCATGCTCTGTCTCTCTCTGTCCCAAAAATAAATAAACGTTGAAAAAAAAAATTAAAAAAAAAAAAAAGAATCTCTTGTGGTTTGTTTCTCTCTCTTCTCTCCACCCTCCCCCATCCCCATATGTTCATCTGTATTGTTTCTTAAATTCCACATAAGTGAAATAATATGGTATTTGTCTTTCTCTAATTGACTTATTTCGCTTAGCGTAATACATTCTAGCTCTATCCATGTCATTGCAAGTGGCAAGATTTCATTCTTTCTGATGGCTGAGTAATATTCCATTGTGTATGTGTGTGTACACACACACATATCTCTTTTATCCATGGAGGTGAATATTCTTATTTGGTGAAATGGGGTACCTGGCAGTGAAGGCATACAGTGATAGTGGTTTTGGTTGGCTTTGAACTCCTCCTTGGCATGCTAAGAAGAATGAACAAGCTAGCTTGTGGTTTTGTCATTCATTCATTCATTGAACAAATAATTATTGAATAGCTACTACATGTCAGATGCTGTTCTGGAACACATCTGAAGAAAACAAAGAAGGTCCCTGTCCTCAGGGCACCTGGATGGCTCAGTTGGTAGAGCATACAACTTTTTTTTTTTTTTTTTTTAAAGTTTATTTTGAGAGAGTGAGCACATGCATGCGCACAGGGGAGGGGCAGAGAGAGAATCCCACGCAGCCTCCATGCAAAACTTGACATGGGACTTGATCTCATGAACCACGAGATCATGACCTGAGCCAAAATTAAGAGTCAGACACCTAACCAACTGGGCCACCCAGGCACCCCTAGAGCATGCAACTCTTGAACTTGGGATAATGAGTTCAAACCCTCTTTAGGCTTAGAAGTTACTTAAATAAATTAACTCTCACATATAAAAAAAAAAAGTCCCTGCCCTCAAACAGTTTTTGTTTGTTTTACAGTGTCTTTATTCCTAAAAATACGAGCACGTTTGATTTGGAACTGAAAAGTGTTAGTTTTGAATCATACCATCTACTTTTCTCAGTGTTACAAAGTAGAAAGCACTTCAGGTGTAAATAGTCACAAAAATATGAATAGTCCTGCTTATGGAGTTATTGTTCTAGTAGGAGAGACTGATGATAGGTAAGGAATGGACTTGTCTTTTTTAGGGAACAGCAAAAGAAAAAAAAATTGAATGGCTGGAGCCTAAAGAGCAAGTGGAAAAGTGGAAGAAACAGTCTTATAGGTAGGCAAGGGCCAGATCTTTTACGAACTGGGAATTTAGAGTTTATTCAGAATGCATTGGAAAGCTATTAAAGGGTTCGTATAACAGGAGTAATGTTATCTGATTTATTTAGATTTCTAGCTCACGTATGGAGAATAGACTACAGGGTGGCAAAAATGGAGGTAGGGAGATCTGTTGGAGGCTGTTTAAATTCAGAGACAGATGATTGGGGCTTGGACAAGAATGACAACGGTAGTAGAGGGATTCACAGTATGTTGTAAATGAGTGATCATAGGCTTTGCTGATAAATTGGAAGATATGGCTTCCTGAATCCCTGATCTATGGTAAGATTAGCTCAGTGCAACTGCTGGGCATAAGAAGACAACTAGCCTAGCACCACTGCATATATACTCTGTTGTCCACAAGGCTTGAAATTTCTCCTTTAAGGGGTGTTTGGGTGGCTCAGACAGTTGAGTGTCCACCTCAAGATTTCAGCTCAGGTCATGATCTCGCAGTTTGTGAGATCAGGCTCCACATTGGGCTCTGTGCTGACAGTGTAGAGCCTGCTTGGGATTCTCTGTCTCCCTCTCTCTGTGCCTCTCCCCTGCTCATTCTCCCTTCTGCTGCTGCTGTTGCTGCTGCTGCTGCATTGTCTTCTTCTCTCTTTCAAAATAAATATTTTAAAAAATGTTTAAAAGTATTTTTCCTTTCAGTACATTGAGTAATGCATTAGGGTGGTTTGATTGATGGCCTCCCTTGTAAGAGGGGAGACTGTTTCAAAGTTGTTTTCTCAATTATGTATTTCTACATTGTATTTAAAAACAGAGGTGCCTGGGTGGCTCAGTCGGTTAAGCATCCAGCTTCATGCCTCAGCTTGGGTCATGATCTCACAGTTGGTGGGTTCGAGCCCCACGTCAAGCTACTTCAGATTCTGTGTCTCCCTCTCTTTCTGCCCCTTCCTTGCTCATATTCTATCTCTCTCAAAAATAAACATTAAAAAAAATTTTTTTTTAAATTTTTTTTAATGTTTATTCACTTTTGAGAGACAGAGAGTGAGAGTCGGGGAGGGACAGAGAGAGAGGGAAATACAGGATCTGAAGCAGGCTCCAGGCTCTGAGCTGTCAGCACAGAGCCCGCCCGATGTGGGGCTTGAACTTACAAGCTATGAGATCATGACCCGAGCCGAAGTTGGATGCCCAACTGACTGAGCCACCCAGGCACCCCTAAAAAAATTTTTTTAAAACAAAAGTGAAGCTATGCTTACCAGTTTCTTCACCAAAAATGCTGATGACCCTATAATGACAAAGAAGTTTTGCTATAGAAGAACTCTGTATCTATATACCTTTAACCAGGTTATTCCTTTGAGCCTCAGGACCTGTATCTGTGAAATGAAGATTACATTTATTTTATAGGAATTTTATTTTATTTTATTATTTTATTTTTTAATTTTTTTTTAAACGTTTATTTATTTTCTTTATTTATTTATTTTTTAAATCTTTTCAACGTTTTTTATTTATTTTTGGGACAGAGAGAGACAGAGCATGAACGGGGGAGGGGCAGAGAGAGAGAGGGAGACACAGAATCGGAAACAGGCTCCAGGCTCCAAGCCATCAGCCCAGAGCCTGACGCGGGGCTCGAACTCCCGGACCGCGAGATCGTGACCTGGCTGAAGTCGGACGCCCAACCGACTGCGCCACCCAGGCGCCCCAAACGTTTATTTATTTTTGAGACAGAGAGAGACAGAGCATGAACGGGGGAGGGTCAGAGAGAAGGAGACACAGAATCGGAAGCAGGCTCCAGGCTCCGAGCTGTCAGCACAGAGCCCGACGTGGGGCTCAAACTCACGGACCGCAAGATCATGACCTGAGCCGAAGTCGGCCGCTTAACCGACTGAGCCACCCAGGCGCCCCTATTTTATAGGAATTTTAGATGAAATAATATATGAAGAGCATGATGCTCAATACATGTTAGTTTTCTCCCTTAGTAGAAATACTTGTTCTAAGTCTGATAGATTCCTTTTGTTTTTTTTTAAGTTTATTTTATTTTGAGAGAGAGAATGGGGGACGGGGGCTGAGGGAGGAGAGTACGAAGTGGGGTTGGTGCTTAGTGTGGAGCCCCATGCAGGACTGTCTCATGACTGTGAGATCATGGCCTGAGCCCATATCAAGTGTTGGAAACTTAACCGACAGAGCCACCCAGGCGCCCCCCCCTCCTTTTTTTTAAGAGAGAGGGTAGGTCGGGGAGAGGGGCAGAGAGAGAGAGGGAGAGAGAGAGGGAAAGAGAGAGGGAATCTTAACCATGTTCAATGTTCAGTGCAGAGCCCAATATGGGGCTTGATCCCATGACTCTGGGATCATTACCTGGGCCAAAATCAAGAGTCGGGCACTCAACCTACTGAGCCATCCAGGTGCCCCTTAAGTTTTCTTTAAAATTTTTTTTTTAACTTTTTTTTTTAACGTTTTATTTATTTTTGAGACAGGGAGAGACAGAGCATGAACAGGGAAGGGTCAGAGAGAGGGAGACACAGAATCTGAAACAGGCTCCAGGCTCTGAGCTGTCAGCACAGAGCCCGACGCGGGGCTCGAACTCAGGGACTGAGAGATCATGACCTGAGCTGAAGTCGGCCACCCAACCGACTGAGCCACCCAGGTGCCCCTAAAATTTTTTTTTAATGCCTTTATTTATTTTTGAGAGAGAGAGAGGGAGGGAGAGAGAATAAGCGGGGGAGGGACAGGCAGAGGGAGAGGGAGACACAGAATCCGAAGCAGGCTCCAGGCTCTGAGCTGTCAGCACAGAGGCCAATGTAGGGCTCGAACTCACGAAATACAAGATAATGACCTGAGCCGAAGTTGAGTGCTTAACTGACTGAGCCACCCAGGCGCGCCCCACCCCCTAAGTTTGCCTTTTTTAATTAGTATTTTTTTAAATAAATTTTTTTTTAAATTTTTTTTTTTCAACGTTTATTTATTTTTGGGACAGAGAGAGACAGAGCATGAACGGGGGAGGGGCAGAGAGAGAGGGAGACACAGAATCGGAAACAGGCTCCAGGCTCTGAGCCATCAGCCCAGAGCCTGACGCGGGGCTCGAACTCACGGACCACGAGATCGTGACCTGGCTGAAGTCGGACGCTTAACCGACTGCGCCACCCAGGCGCTCCTAAATAAATTTTTTTAATGGGGATAGATGGTGGTGATGGTTGCATGACAACATGAATATATTTAATACCACTGAAATGTATACTTAAAAATGTATACATTTTTAAGTAGATGGGGGGTACCTGGGTGGCTCAGTCAGTTAAGATGGTAAGTTTTATGTTATGTGTATTTAAAACAAATTTTTTTTTTTTTTAATTTTTTTTTTCAACGTTTATTTATTTTTGGGACAGAGAGAGACAGAGCATGAACAGGGGAGGGGCAGAGAGAGAGGGAGACACAGAATCCCAAAGCAGGCTCCAGGCTCTGAGCCGTCAGCCCAGAGCCTGATGCGGGGCTCGAACTCACGGACCGCGAGATCGTGACCTGGCTGAAGTCGGACGCTTAACCGACTGCGCCACCCAGGCGCCCCTAAAACAAATTTTTTTTTAACGTTTGTTTATTTTTGAGAGAGAGAGACAGAGAGAGACAAGAGTACTAGCAGGGGAGGGGCAGAGAGAGAGGGAGACACAATATGAAGCAGGTTCCAGGCTCTGAGCTGTCAGCCCAGAGCCTGACACTGTACTCGAACTCATGGACAGTGAGATCATGACCTGAGCCAAAGTCACATGCTTAACTGAACCACCTTGGCACCCCTATGTTATGTGTATTTTACTTCAATAAGAAGAGAGGGAAAAATGCACCAGGTAAAAATAAAATCATACAAAAAACTTTATACTAAAAAATGAGTGTGCCTGGCTGCTTCATTTGGAAGAGTATGTGACTCTTGATCTTGGGGTCATGAGTTCAAGACCCAATTGAGGGTAGAGTTTACTTAAAAAAATGTATCGTCTTCCTATTCCAGAGCATAATCCTCCTCTCATTGTATTACTTCCTTTGGGCTTTAAAAATATTTTATTTGGGCTCCTATCTGGCTCAGTTGTGAAAGCATTTCACTCTTGATCTCAGGGTTGTGAGTTTGAGCCCCATGTTGGGTGTAGAGATTACTTTCAAAAAATTTAAAAATATTAGAGTAAGGGGGTTGATGAAGCATGTGTATGAAACATTGTAGAAGGGGGTAGGTAGGCATGACGAGTAAAAGCCTTTCTCCCATCTCAGCTTCCAAGGTCCTTCTTTAGAGAAGACCATATAACTGTTTTCTATATATCCTTCTAGAGATACTATGTCTATATGTATATATTACATATTTTTCTTTTTTTAGAAGCATGCAGTTGGACATCACATTGTTATGCATCTTATTTTTTCCCCTTAACAGGTCTGAGTGACTATTTCGCAAGATATTTAATAGCATACGCTGTGGAAAACAGTTTGGCAGTTCCTCGAATGGTTAAATATATAGGGTTAGCATACAACCCAGCAGTTCTACTCCTAGCTCTACACGCAAAAGAATTGAAAACAAGTAGTCGAATAAATGCTTGTACGTAGATGTTCATAGCATCACCATTCTTATAGCCAAAAGGTGGAAATAATTCAAATGTTCATCAACAGATAAGTCGGTAAACAAATGTGGTTGTATACATACAGTGGAATATTTTTCAACTACTTAAAAAGATGAAGTATTAATACGTGGTATAACATGGATGAACCTTGAAAGTATTATGCTAGATGAAAGAAGCCAAACACAGGCCATATATTGTATGATTTAATTTATATGAAGTATCTAGTATAGTAAACCTGTAGAGACGCAAAGCGAATTGGTGGTTGCCAGATGCTAGGAGAAGGGGAACTGGAGATGGACTGCTTAATAAGCATGGGGTTTTCTTTTGTGGTAATGAAAATGTTTTGGAACTAGATAGACTTGGTTGTTTTACAACATGGCGAATATGCTAAATATCACTGAAATGTACACTTTAAAAAGGTGAACTTTATATTGTGTATTTCACCTGAATTAAAAAAAAGTTTTAAATAGATGTTTAGGCCTTACAGAGTTTTCATCTTGCTAATTGTGGAACCTTGAAAGGAATAGAAATGTTTGCGCCAGAATGCAGGGTGTCTGGCTGTGCGTTGTCATTGCTGAAACACCTAGGCAACTCATTGGAGTTAGTTTATTCTTCTCTTTATGGTGGTTCTCCAGACAAGCATTGTCTTGTGAGCAATATAAGTGGAGAATTAAACTGTACAAAATCAGATTCTGATTCTGCACATCTATTTAAGGTTAACCTTGGGATATTTACATTTTGAGGTGAATGATCTGATGTTCTTACTTAGAAAGCCAGAAGGGAGTATTTCTTTCCTTTAGCCTCAAAAGAGAATTTTAGTCTGGGGTTATTCTTACTTGGCCGTATATTGGAGGCTTTGTGGGGTTTTCCTCTGCTTGCCTTCATTTGCCTTAGGTTTGCTGCTCTCCATCTCTAAGGGCCCTTGAACTGACATCGACCCTTAACAACTGCTTGATCAAGATGGCAAAATAACAATAGTACCAGGCTCAAGTGCATTGTGAACAAATGGACAGTTGGTTTGAGCCTTTTTGCCAGGCGTTTTCCTATGTTGTTTGCAAACCAAATAAATGGCTTTATATTTTCAATTTAATTTCCCGAGTGTTTAATGGTGTTTCCTGTGTGTCAGGGACAGTCCTGGGTGTAGGTGAACCTGGAGTCGATAGGACAGTTCTGCCCATGGCACTGAAAGAGTTTCAATATAGTGATTTTTTTCCTCTTAATGAAGTAGTATGTATTCTATTCATTTTACTTTATTTATTTATTACTAATTTTAAATGTTTAATTTTGAAAGAGAGAGCTCTAGTGGGGGAGGTGCAGAGAGAGAGGGGACAGAGGATCCAAAGCAGGCTATGTGCTGACAGCAGAGAGCCTGATGCGGGGCTCGAACTCATGAACTGTGAGATCATGACCTGAGCCAAAGTCAGATGCTCAACTTCCTGAGCCACCCAGGCACCCCTCTCTATTCATTTTATTTTATTTTTATTTTATTTATTTATTTTTTTTTTTAAGCTTTTTTTTTTTTTTTTTTAACATTTATTTATTTTTGGGACAGAGAGAGACAGAGCATGAACGGGGGAGGGGCAGAGAGAGAGGACGACACAGAATCGGAAACAGGCTCCAGGCTCTGAGCCATCAGCCCTGAGCCTGATGCGGGGCTCGAACTCACGGACCGCGAGATCGTGACCTGGCTGACGTCGGATGCTTAACCGACTGCGCCACCCAGGCGCCCCATCTATTCATTTTAAATGTGTACTTTAACAAAGACAAAAGCAGTAGAATGGAAGGTATTTGAGAAGGGAGTGCGTATGAAAAGTCTATGCTTTTCAACCTGGCTTATTGTTTGAACAGAAATTTGATTCTGATTTGGTTGTTACATTGAGGACTGGCTGGTTAAAAAGCTGTATTTTGACCTTTATTTTCACCTTCATAATACTGATAGTTTTGCTCCAAGAGAAGGCATTGTAAGGCATCTTTAAGCTTTTATGGAATTCATGTGTGTTTAGGTACAGTATGGCTCTTGGGAAAAAATCGAGATCTTAAACCACTGAAATAGTATCATTGAAGCTTTACAACTTTTTTGTTTTATTTCTGCAGTGGACGTCTTTTTCCCTGTCTTACGGTATCTAGGACTTAAGCTTCTCCATGTAATGAATGAGGTCTTTCCTCCTAAGGGAGAGTTTTTGAGTTCTGTCCTTGGAGTCTGTCAGCCTGCTTTAGGACTGGCCAGAATGGCACTTCTCTCCCTCTCCATTTTATGTTTGTAACCTGATTTACAGGGTTTTCTGTGTCCTAAGTCTTGTCATAGGCTACACTGCTTTCTCACTCAAGCATGTGTTTTTCTAAACTGTTGTGAACTCAGCTACTGTCCAGTTAGACTTACAGAATCGTTTATAAAATAAGAGCAAATAAGTTCATAGGGAGGATCTGAGTTTTAGCATTACTGTTACAGATAATTTGTTTCTTTTTTTCTTATGTTGATTTTTGAGAGACAGACGAGTGTGAGTGGGGAAGGGGCAGAGAGAGAGAATCCAAAGCAGGCTCCAGGCTCTGAGCTAGCAGCACAGAGCCCAATGTGAGGCTCAAACCCACGGACCACAAGATCATGACTTGAGCTGAAGTCGGATGCTCAACCAACTGAGCCATCCAGGCGCCCCAGTTTAAGTTTCTGATTGTATGAGAGGTTTCTACAATTCTGTGAGGGTGAATTCTTTTTTTTTTTTTTAATTTTTTTTTTTTAACATTTATTTATTTTTGAGACAGAGGTAGACAGAGCATTAACGGGGGAGGGTCAGAGAGAGGGAGACACAGAATCTGAAACAGGCTCCAGGCTCTGAGCTGTCAGCACAGAGCCTGACGCGGGGCTCCAACTCAGGGACCGTGAGATCATGAACTGAGCCGAAGTCGGACGCTTAACCCACCGAGCCACCCAGGCGCCCCGAGGGTGAATTCTTGAACTACTAGACTCTTACCCTAGGAGGTAGCCTCACCACTAGTGTACACAGCCGAGGTTGTTGTAACTGTTTTCTTTTTAATATCTGTGTTCGCCAAATTGGTTGTATAAAGCTTCTTTGCTCCTGGAAATTTATTTTTTTCAGGTTTATTATTTGAACACTTAACTATTATGTGCTTGCACCTATGCTTGTCTGACAGTGGTTAATAAGACAGATATGATTCTTATACTAATGGAGTTTGGGAGGAAGAAACTTTGGAGGGGTGTGATGAGTGAGGCAGAGAGAGGTTTGGTGCTGTGGGAGTATCCAAAAGGCCTGATCTAAATTGGGAGCTCAGGGAACACCCTGAGAGACTGACTTAGCCTGAAGTATGAGTTATCTAAGTGGGGAAGGGTAGGTGGGGTGCATTAAGGGCAAAGGAAAGAAGGAAGATACCCTGGGTTAATAGCCTGAGTTATAGGATATTATATTGTTGTGGCTGAGGGTGGTTGTATGCTTTGGGTTTTATAATTTCATTAAGATACTGTCCTGGGATTTATATATTTTCTTATCTATAATATGACATTTTGTACCTAGATTTCATCCAAAATATTTTTTGCACAGCTTGCATTGACACTACACCGTGCTGCAGAAACATTGACAAAACCTGGATTGGGAGGAACTTTTTAATGTTCATTAGGATCATCATTCTTCTGAGTAAAATTCACAGGATTTTTATGATTTTTAAAATTTCTTAAAAAATTTTTTTAGTTTCTAAAAGACTAGACAACTTTTGCTTTTATAATAGTCATCTGTACAATACTGATTCATAACAACTTATGTGGAGAGAGAAATAAAACACACACTGGTTCTTATCCTGGTTTTCTGTCCTGGTCAACCATGGTCCGAAAGTAATGATCCTCCCTTTTGACATATGTCAGAAAGTCAGTAGCAGCCTAATGCTACATCACAGTGCTTACATCATTCACCTCATTTCATCTCATCACATAGGCATTTTATCATCTCACATTATTACAAGAAGCGTAAGTACAATGCAATAAGGTATTTTGAGGGGAGAGACTACATTCACATAACTCATTGTAGCATATTATAACTGTTATATTTCGTTATTGTTTAGTCTCTTGCTGTGTGTAATTTGTAAATTAAATTTTATCATAGGTACGTATGTACAGGAAAGACGTAGTGTATGTAGGGTTTGGTACCATCTGTGGTTTCAGGCATCCACTGGGGGTCTTGGAACATATCCTTTGTGGAGAAGGGGGTACTACAGGATGTAAAATTTCAAACTAGATTATATAATTGAGGCATATGGATGTCAAAAAGGTAAGTTTCATGAACTCAACCTTAAAAACTTTTTTTAAATGTTCATTTACTTTTGAGAGATGGAGAGAGACAGAGAGTGAGTGGGGGAGGGGCAGAGAGAGAGGGAGACATAATCCGAAGCAGGCTCCAGGCTCTGAGCTGGCAGCACGGAGCCCGACGCAAGGCTCGAACTCATGAACCGTGAGATCATAAACTGAGCTGAAGTCAGTGCCTAACCAGCTGAGCCACCCAGGCGCCCCTCAACTTTTAAAATTTTATTTTATTTTTGAGAGAGCAAGAGTGGGGGAGGGGCAGAGAAAGGGGAACAAAGGATTTGAAGCTGGCTCTGCGCTGACAGCTGCAAGCCCGTTGTGGGGCTGGAACTCATAAAACTGCGAGATCATGACCCCAGCCAAAGTCAGACGCTCAACTGACTCTGCCTCCTAGGTACCCCTGAACTCAGCTTCTAATCTGTTTTTAAAGTAATGTGTTTAAAGTAATGAATACAGTAAAAAGTTAAAAAAATTAAGCCATGTCTGAAGTTATGCTGTATTAAATGCTTTTATTTCTTCAGTGGTTGAGGAAAGCTTACTGTAATCATCACTATTTCTTTTGTGTAATTAGTCCCTTTGTAGAATCATGAGGTAAAATTATAATTATTTGAAGTATGCTATCATTTTAAAGCTATGATTATTTTTTCTGCATAGGAATTTATTCATTATCTTTCCAAAATATTGTAAAGATCTTGATCCAGCAGAAGCAGCATAATTATTCAGTTGAATTATTTCTACAACTGTTTCTCAGCTGGAGAACTGTTTTGTGCCTGCTTATAGTGAATGTTTGGTTAATAAATGTCTAGATAATACATGCATTATAACCAAATAGCACCATCTGAAGCACCTTTGGTAGCTCCTTATCTGCTAAAAATTGTGCACAGAGGCAGATTTACTGTGAGTCTAAGAAAATAAGTATTGTAAAATGTATAGTCCCTGAACAAGTTATTGAAATCATTCAGCTAATTTAGGTTGTAGAATTCAAATTACTGTCAGCCCTGAAGTTTAGCTTAAATGCACACCACCCCCTGCCCCCAACTTACCTAATTTAAAGGCTATTTTGTTTTAATTTCCCAAGAGAAATAGCAGGAATGGCTCAGTCCACTTCTCTGAGATAATAGCATAGTTACCAGTCATGGGAAAAATCAGACCTGAGGGCATTAGAAAAAGTGCTTAAAAAGTATTCAGAAGAATGTGATGGCGTGTGTATATTTTAAAGCAAATTGGCATTGGGTTAGGGATGGTCATAACTTTCTTTTGGAAAGTTCTGAAGATCACATACCCATTTGATGGTAAAACCTGAACTGAACTGATGAGAGGTTGTTTAGTTTTTATCCTCCTTATATGTTCACTTATTTTACTGAAGAACTATTAACCCATTGGGTATATTACAGAGTATTTGGCATTTGTACCATACCATCTTTCTGAAATCTGAAAAATTCTGACTTCAGAAATATCTAGTCCCAAGGCTTTTGGATGAAGTATTGTGGGCCTGTAATTTCAGGCAGTGAGAGATAAGTAGTAATTTATTATTTTTTTCAAGAGGAAAGAAGAGGGTGGGGTCAGGTATGGATGTGATACATACTTTGAAAAACTAATTACAGCTGACTCTTGAACAGTATGGGGGGTGGGGCACTGACCCCTGTGCAGCCGAAATTTTGAGTATAACTGGACTCTCCAAATATGTAACTAACAGCCTACTGTTGACTGGAAGCCTTACTGATGACATAAAGTCGATTAACATGTGTTTTGTATGTTAAATGTGTTATATACTGTATTTTGGGGGGGGGGAGTTTTATTTATTTTTAAGAGAAAGAGCACCTGTGCACATGAGTGAGCAGGGATGGGGCAGAGAGAGAGAGAGAGAGAGAAAATCTGAAGCAGGCTCCACACTGTCAGTACAGACCCCAATATAAGGCTTGAACTCAGGAACTGTGAGATCATGATCTGAGTCGAAATCAAGAGTCAAACACTTAGGCGACTGAGCCATTCAGGTGCCCCTGTATACTGTATTCTTAAAGTAAGCTAGAGGGACACCTGGGTGGCTCAGTCAGTTAAGTGTCTGACTCTTGATTTCAGCTGAGGTCATGACCTCACAGTTCGTGAGTTCAAGCCTTGCATCGGGCTCCATGCTGACAGTGTGGAGCCTACTTGGCATTCTCTCTCTCTCTCTTTCTCTCTCTCTCTGCCCCTCCCCTACTTGCGCTGTCTCTGTCTCTCTCAAAATAAATAAAGAAAAAAAAAGATACAGTACTAAAAATCATAAGAGGGGCACCTAGCTGGCTCAGTCAGAGAAATATGTGACTCTTGATCTTAGGGTCATGAGTTCAAGGCCCACATTGAGCATGGAGCCTACTTAAAAAGAACAATAAAAAGAATCATAAGAGAAAATATGTTTAGTAGTCTACTGCAAATCCACATATTAAGTAGACCAGTGCAGTTCAAACCGGTGTTGTTCAAGGGTCAGCTATATTTGCTAGACTGGTAAAATTTTCGTTTTAGGAGGAACAACATTCTTTCCAGGTCAGGCCATATTACAAACTGGTCCTCAAGTTCTGGACAGTTGGAATTTGGAGGGAGTTACCATTTGTCCAAAATGAGACCTAAATAGTAATGAGAAACCTTTATTGAACACTGACCTATTTTCAGTAAGTAAGCTCTTTTGGTCTTATTTAATCTTCATACCAACCATGTTTAGAAGATTTCATTCGCCACTTGACATGTAAGGAAACTGCTTGTAATGGAGCACAAAGCTAGTAAGCGATAGAGCATTGATGAACTCTTTATTTTTATTTATTTTTTTTCAATGTTTTTTATTTATTTTTGGGACAGAGAGAGACAGAGCATGAACGGGGGAGGGGCAGAGAGAGAGGGAGACACAGAATCGGAAACAGGCTCCAGGCTCTGAGCCATCAGCCCAGAGCCTGACGCGGGGCTCGAACTCATGGACCGCGAGATCGTGACCTGGCTGAAGTCGGACGCTTAACCGACTGCACCACCCAGGCGCCCCGAGCATTGATGAACTCTTAAGTAGCATAGCTCCTTTACCATTACTGTCAACTACCTATAACTCAGTAACTATTGCTGCCTATAACTGAAATTAATTTCTAGTAGAATCTTTTACTTTGAGGGTGTCTGGGCGGCTCACTCAGTTAAGCATCTGATTCTTAATTTCAGCTCAGGTTATGATCTCATGGTTCATGAGATCGAGCCCTGTGTTGGGCTCTGTGCTGACAGTGTGGAGCCTGCTTGGGATTCTCTCTCCCTCTCTCTCTGCCCCTCCCCCACTATTCTCTCTTGCTCTCTCCCAAAATAAACAAATTAACTTAAAAAAAGAAAAAAGATAAAAACCTTGGGGCACCTGAGTGGTTCAGTCAGTTAAGCGTCTGACTCTTGATTTCAGCTCAGGTCATGATCTCACGGTTTGTGGGATCGAGCCCCACATCAGGCTCTGTGCCAACAGTGCAGAGCCTGTGTGGGATTGATTCTCCTTTCCCTCTCTCTCTCTCCCCCACACACAGTCTCTCAAAACAAAACAAACAAACAAAAAAACCCAAAACTTTTACTTTGGTTAATCTACATGGGACTGAACATTTCTGATTTTACTGAGTAGTCCGTATGGTAGATGCTGTTTTCTTGTTAGACATACGCAGGATGGGATTCAGATTTTGAAACCCTAGTGTAATGTTTGGTCAGGTAAGGTTGTTGGTAGTGTTTTAGGTGGGAGGGGAAGTGGGTAAGAATCACCTGGAAATCTTTGAGAACATGTATCAGGTGGCCCCTTCTAGCATGTGTGGATGGAATAGGGATTGGAGTGTATATGATCATATCTTCCTCCAACTATAGTGAACAGTCAAGATTATTCATAAGGTAAGATACGGTAATGGTAGTGCACAATTTCTAGGCCCTTTATCTACTGTTCGGGAAACACTTACTAGAATACAAGAAAGGAATCCTTATAGGCCTTAAAAACACTTGGCTTTAAAAAACAGTTATTTGCTAGATTGGGAAAAGCTTCAGTTTTGAAAAAACACCACTGTATTCAGGTATCCTTGAATTTGCTCTAATTTATGGAAAAAATAGTTTGCAATCTTCAGTGTTTTAGCTGTGAATAGATTATTTTTTAATCTCCCGTAATGAGTCTCTTCAGCAGTTGAAGTTGCTGCTTTAAAATATTCCAAGAATGGCGTGCTTGGCTGGCTCAGTTAGTAGTGCATATGACTCTTGATCTCGGGGTTGAGAGTTCAAGCCCCAAGATTTCCCAAGCACCTAAGCTTTCTTGGGTGTAGAAATTACTAAAAAAAATAATAATAAACTTAAAAAAAGACTCCCAGGATTGCTTACTTCAAGCCTTTTTGCCATATAGAAGATGATAAGATAGATGTTTAGTCTTCCCCCCCCCCCCCCTTTATGATATTTCATACATAAATGTATGGACTAGGGAATTTTATATATAGTAGTTTGCTGCTTGTAAGTCTTGTTGGAAAAGAAGCAATTTCTTCTTAAGAATGAGACTTAAGGCCAACTTAGAAAAGAAGGGAAGTGCTTAAGAGGAAGTAAATTTGAAGGCAATGTCTAATCTTAGTAACTTGAGCTTTTGAAAGTTTCCCTTCAAAAAGTTAAAAAATTAACTCTTTCTTACACCCATACATTTTTTTAAAGTTTATTTATTTATAATAATTTCTACACCCAGCACAGGGCTCAAACTCATGACCCTGAGATCAAGAGTAGCGGGCTCTTTCTTTTGACTGAGACAGCCAGGTGCCCCTATACCAGTGCATTTTTATCTATTAACTTAGAAAGGCTAGGTTTCTTTTCTTTGATTCAATCAGCAAACACTTCCCTTCATTGCCATATTTGACCCTGTTGGGTATTATGGGGAATATAGAATTGAAGATACAGTCTTTTTTATTGAAATTTACAGGTAATAGTATCCAATAGTTAAACAGCTGCTACATGCTAGGTATTGTTTGTTCTAAGCCCTTTCCTCTGTTACTCATTTAATAATTACCACTATTCTGTGAGGATAGGAACCATTATTTTTCCCATTGGTACAGATGAGGAAGTAGAGACACAGAGGGCTTAAGTAACTTGCCCAAAGATTCACAGCTGTTCTGAACACTAGTACCAGGGTACAGAGCCTTCTCACTACCAGTGCAAGCAGAATACCAAGTGATGTAGGCTTACGTAATTTGGGAAGCAGCACCTAGTAGACCAAACACTATAGGAGTTAATAGATGAAGAAGAATATGTGTTTGAGTAGTCAGGGAGGCCCCTCTGGGGGAAGTTGTAACTCTTGGCCTAAAAGGAGATAAAGAGAAGTGTTAGGAGTGGTGGGAATCAGTTGTTGGCAGTGTTAAACTGTGCTTGGTCACAGATACTCTTATTTTACTTCTTTGTAGGGAAGAGAGAGTAGTGAGTCAGTCTTGGCTAGCCTAGGGAAGTTGTAAGGGGGAGAGGGGACAGTATACTTTTATAAGCCTTTAGGACGTCAGATTCCAGGATGGATCTTTGTGTATGTTGTACTACTGCTTTGGTTTTTCTTTTTTTCTTTCTTTTTTTACATCGTGTACTGACTTGGAAAGATCTATGTGTCAATGCTGTAGTCTTTTAAAAAAAATACAGGAGTGCCTGGGTGGCTCAGTTGGTTAAATATCTGACTTTTTTTTTTTTTTAATGTTTGTTTATTTTTGAGAGAGAGAGAGAGGAAGAGCAGGGGAGGGGCAGAGAGAGAGGAAGACATAGAATCCTAAGCAGGCTCCAGGCTCTGAGCTGTCAGCACAAAGCCCAAGATGGGGCTCGAACCCATGAATCGTGAGATCGTGACCTGAGCCAAAGTCGGACGCTCAACCGACTGAGCCACCCAGGCACCCCAGTATCCAATTCTTGATCTCTGCTCAGGATTGTGAGTTCAAGCCCTGTATTAGGTTCCACTTTGGGTGTGGAGACTACTTTGAAACAAAATGAAAAACATAATACATTTGGTAGATTCAATACAAAATGATATATGGTTCCTAGAGGCAGCCTTTGTTGAGAGAGTCTGTGATTACACTAGTGACCACTGTTCTTCAGTGAATATTAATTTTGCATTTCTGCCAGGCCCTGTTCTGTATGTCTATACATCCCATCATTACACAGTGTTATGACAGTATACATATTCAGCACCTTAACTCTTCTCATTTAATAATCTATCTTGGAGATCACTTGTTAACATATTTTTTTATTTTTAAAGAGTCTAGCCTTTATTTTTATTTATATATTTTTTATTTTTATCTATCTGTCTGTCTGTATTTAGCAAGACAGAGAGAGGTCGCAAGTGAGCAAGGAACAGAGAGAAAGGGAGAGAGAATCCCACGAGGGGCAGGGAAGGAGAAAAAAGCAGGGTTCACCTGATGTGGGGGCTCATGTTTATCCGAAGTGGGGTTCGAGCTCACCTGAAGGAGGGCCCAAGCTCATCCAAAGCGGGACTCAAACTCACAAATTGTGAGATCATGACCTAAGCTGAAGTCTGATGCTTAACCAACTGAGCTACCCAGGTGCCCCAAATCCTTTTTATTTTTAATGGTTGCATAATATGCCATTGTATGATTAAGATATTTAACCAATATCTTCTTCTGTGGAGAAGGAACATCTAGATTGTTTTTAGTCTTTTGGTATTATGAGTATTGCTGAAATGAGCATTCTTGAACACAAATGATTGTATTTATGTGTGAATATATTTGTAGAATAAAGTTTTGTAAGTGGAATTGCTGGTTCAATGGATATATGCAGTTTGAATTCTGATAGATGTTGCCAGTGATCCTACAAAGAAATTGCCCCCTACAACAATGGTAACATGGTAGTTTTATGACTTAATCCATCTCATACTCAGACACTGAAATTCTTCAGCCTCACTGGGGCTTACAGTCCATTGATCTTACTTCCCTTTTATTGCTCCTCATCTTCAGTTACCACTTTTCTCCTTACTCAACTTAGAGTTCACAGTTCATTACTGTAATCACTCCCTTGTATATATTCTCAACCCTTTTTCTCCTGTCCCATTTCATCTTATCTGGCAAAACCTCAGCCCTGTTTATTTTTATTTATTTATTTTAAAGTTTTATTAATTTTGGGTCACCTGGGTGGCTCAGTCAGTTGAGTGTCTGACTTGGGCTCAGGTCATGATCTCCTGGTTCCTGGGTTCAAGCCATGCATTGAGCTCCGTTCTGACAGCTCAGAGGCTGCAGCCTGCCTTGGATTGTGTCTCCTTCTCTCTCTGCCCCTCCCCTTCTTGTGCTCTGTCTCTCAAAAAAATAAAATGTGTTTTTTTTTTCTTAATGTTTATTTATTTTTGTGACAGAGACAGAGTGCAAGTGGGGGAGGGACAGAGAGAGATGGAGACACAGAATCCGAAACAGGCTCCAGGCTCTGAGCTGTCAGCACAGAGCCCGATGCGGGGCTCGAACCCACGAACCATGAGATCATGACCTGAGCCGAAGTTGGATGCTTAACCGACTGAGCCACCCAGGTGCCCCAAAAATAAAATGTGTTTTAAAAATTAAAGTTTTATTTATTTTGAGAGAGAGAGCACACCAAGCACATGCTCACGAGTTGGGGAAGGGCAGAGAGAGAGAATCCCAAGCAGGCTCTGCACTGTCAGGGCAGAGCCTGATGCAGGGCTTGAACCCATGAACCGTGAGATCATGACCTGAGCCAGAACCAAGAGCTGGACACTTAGCCAACTGAGCCACCCAGGCTCAGGGCTGAAAACCTCAGCCCTGTTTTCAGTCCATCTTTTCACTCACTCTACACCTATAACTGAATGTAGCTGGAGAAGGAAGAAAACATGCTTACTGGTCTTGCTTTGAATTCATGACCCCTAACTTGAAAGGTGGCCTGTAGCACTGCCTAGCAGTTCCACTGCGATTCCTTAGCCCATTTCTTCTCCTATTTTTAGACAGCACCACCTCTTTAGCTCACGCTTTCTTTTTTCCTTCCCTAGCCTTACTGTCAACTAATGATCTTGCTTCTTAATTGAGAACATGGAAGCAAATACAAGGGTCTGCCACCACCTCTATTCATTTGCCTGTGGTTTGGCTGTTGTGGTCTGCTTCCTCCTCTGTTAACAGTGGAGCAGTCCTGTAGGAGTCAATATTTCATATCCATGGTCACGCCTTCCACTTCTGTACTAGATATACTCCCCTTAATCTCAAAACATTGCTCTAGCGAGTCTCCTCTATCCTGCATCAATTCTGCATATAGTCCACTGGCCAGACCTTAATGACTTCACCTAGGTGCAACAGAGTCCAGGAAATGTAGTCTTTATTATTGGCAGCTGTATGACCAGGAAAGGGAACGATAATGAGGCAGACAGACAATGGGTAGTCTACCACACATTCCAGACCTTTTTTTCTCTTAATTGGGGGGGGGGGGGGGGGGGGGGGAGGGGAAACGACTTTTCCTGGTAACAGTTTTATGAGGTACAATTTATATACCATACAATTCGCCCATTTAAAGTGTACAAATAGTGGGTTTTAGTATATTCACAGAGTTGTATAATCAATTTTAGAGTATTTTCATCACCTCAAAAAGAAACTCCTATACTCTTCAACTGTCATTCCCCAGTCTCCCATCACAACCCCCAGCCTTAGGCAACCATTAATCTGTCTCTGTAGATTTGTCTGTTCTGGACATTTCATATAACTGGAACCATATATTTGGTCCTTTGTGACTGGCTTCTTTTACTGAACATAAAGTTTTCAAGGTTCATCCATGTTGTAACATGTATTTCCTAACTTTTTGAAAGAACATTTTATATCACCGACCTCCATGCCCTCATCTTCTCAGTCTACCACAGTCTACTACTCTTCCCCTGTGGCCACCTGAAAGGGTTTTGATTGCTGTGCCCATGCCCTTTTTGCTAGCCATATAATACGAAGCCATTCCTTGAAGTACCCTCTTCCTTTTTCTTGGTGCTGGTTGTCATCATGGCTTTCTGACTGCTCTCTTCAAATATAAATATCTCTGGGTTTTTTGTGCCTACCTTTTCCATGTTACTGGCAGTCTCTGTGGATTGATCACTGCCTCTCCCCATTCTATACACTTGAGGGCTATGCTGTTTTTACCTGCAGTAACAATTTACCTGGGCACTAATCTTTTTCAACTGGTTCAGGGGGGTGGGGGTAGGACAGAAATGTGTGTAGTGTTAGGAAAAGCCTATTAGATTGTGCTCCTTCCACCTCACCTTTTCATTAGGCTTCTCTCTCCTCCAGGGCACTCTCATACTCTCATCATGGTCTTCTCATCCCTGCCCAGTCCACCTTCTAGCTATTTCAAATGCTGCTGCCAAAGCTGTCTTTGTAAATCACAGATCTGATTGTGTTTTCCAGTGGCTTTCCCTCGCTTACAGAATAGAATACAGGTTGCTGTGTATTGACATTCCAGATCCTCCAGTGTAACCATTCATCTTTCTAGCTTCATTTTCCAACAGTCTCCTCTCTGAATTCCTTTTTTTTTCTTTAAGATTTTATTTATTTATTTATTTTAAGTAATCTCTACACCCAACATGGGTGCACACTCTACAGATTGAGCCAGCCAGGCAGGTGTCCCTCCTCTCTGAATTTTTTTTTTTTTTTTTTTAACATTTGTGTATTTATTTTGAGAGAGTGCGCAAGCAGGGGAGGAGCAGAGAGGGAGAGGGAAAATCCCTTGCTGACAGCGCAGAGCCCGATGGAGCCCTGTGTGGAACTTGCACCCACAAACCATAAGATCATGACCTGAACTAAAATCAAGAGTTGGACACTTAATCAACTGAGCCACCCAGATGCCCCTCTGAATTTTTATATTTAGGGTCATTGAGGTCATTTGCTCAGGCTATTCCTCACATTAGGAAGTATTCCTAAGCCATTACCACTCCCAACTCCTCTCAGGTTCCTTGTCCTCATTCTTCAAGGTCTAGGTCAGATGTTACCTTCTCTGAAGCCTCTAGCAGAATTGCTTACTTTCTCTTTGTTGGTACAGGAGAGGAAGAACTTGTGTTACAGCACTTAATTACATTGTATTGTTTTTTCTAAGACTTTCTTTCAGATAAGGCTGCTCTCTAGCAACAGGGAATGGCCCACTAAAAACTCTAGGTTTGTGTTAGGCTGATCAGATGTATAGAGAGAAGAATTTAGACAAGGCTGGACCTGTCAAGGAAGGAGGTGATTGTCATCCTACTGAAGTAGTGGGTGGAAGAGTGGACTGACTTGGAGGAGGCATGAGGGATGAGTGGGAGTGCCTGCCAGAATTTATCTTTAAATGACCTGATGTTTGCTGTAAATATTTTCTAGGAAACCTATAGCATGAAATTATGGGTATATTTTCTTTGGAAGATCTTTGTAGCATGCAAGAAAATGAGGAGAACATTGAATAAGAATCCTGCGTCTGCCAAACAGCCATGGCAGAATTGTTTAGAATTACACCTTTTGTGATAATGGATATGTTCTGTGTCTGTCTTGTCCACACAATAGTCCTGTGTGGCTGTTGAGCATTTGAAATGTGTCATTGGGACGAAGGAAGTGAATTTTTAAATTTCAATTAATTAAAATATTAATTAAGAAATAGACACGTGACTAGTGGCTACTGTGTTGGGCAGTAAAACTATGATAGTACTGTCTTTGGAAGAGAGTGCAGACTTTTTTTTTTTTTTAATGTTTTTATTTATTTTTGAGACAGAGCATGAGCAGGGGAGGGGCAGAGAGAGAGGGAGACACAGAATCCGAAGCAGGCTCCAGGCTCTGAGCTGTCAGCACAGAGCCCGACGTGGGGCTTGAACTCACAGACTGTGAGATCATGACCTGAGCTGAAGTTGGACGCTTAACTGACTGAGCCACCCAGGTGCCCGAGAATGCAGACTTAACATTCTCTCTCTTCCGTTCAAAGTGCTTCAAACAATAATTCTTCTCCCCCTATATACTTTTCCCACTATTTTTATATTCCAGTTTATAACTTGTAGAAGTTTTTGGCTTCCTCCTTGCTTATGTATGATTCAGATATGAGGGAAGTCTTTCTTCATGGTATTGAGTAGAGCTACACACATGCTTCCTTTGAAAGGTGAATTGAAATTGAATATAGCAGCCACTGGTAGATTACATAGTGTTTTTTGTGCGTTGTTTTTGTTGTTTTTGTTTTTGTTTTTTTTTCCATTCAGGAAACACACATAGGTAGCCTAATGATGTCCATCATTGGTGGTACACTTTTCTTTTTTTTAATGTTAATTTATTTTTGAGAGAGAGCCGGCATATGAGCAGGGAAGGGAGGGAGGGACAGAGGGAGACAGAGAATCTGAAGCAGGTGCTGTCAGTGCCAAGCCCAACTCGGGGCTCAAACCCGCAAACCATGAGATCATGACCTGACCCAAAGTTGGACACTCAACAGACTGATCCATCCATGTGCCCCTGGCATTGGTGGTATAAAGATGAATAATACTACCCATGCCCTAAATTAGCTTTCAATTTAGTAAAGACAATCTCCGTTAAATAAGAGTGGAAAATAAATGTGAAGATATTTATGAAGGAGATTGTTTAGGGAAGGAAAAGGAAATGGCAGAGATCAGGAAAGAAGTGACTTTTGGGGTGCCTGGCTGGCTCAATTGGAAGATCGTGCCACTCTTGATCTTAGGGTCATGAGTTTGAGCCCCCATTGGGTGTAGAGATTACTTAAAAAAAACTTAAAAAATATGATTTTTGTTATTTTGGAAGGTGAATATTTACTAGATAGACAAGAGGTGGGGAGGATTCCTAGGCAGAAGGAAGATGTGTCTAGGACCAAATATGCCTTTACTTTGTATAAAATTATATTGTGATGCAGATGATAATGGAATACAGTGAATTGGACCCTTTACCTGGAGACTTGGAGGTGACTTTCAGTTTCAGAGAACTTTGTTGGAAAACATTGCTAATGCAGTGCAGTCCTTAATAGCCAGGAGGTATCTTTGTGATCCAGGATGGCTTTGTGATCCAGGCTTAAATTTCCTTTTTTTTTTTTTTTTTTTTTTTTAAGTTTATTTATTTTATTTACTTTGAGAGAGAGAGAGCACGCAAGCGAGCACACAGGCATGCAAGCGGGGGAGGGGGGACACAGACTCCCAAGCCGGCTCCACACTGTCAGCACAGGGTTTGAACCCATGAACCTAAGATCATGACCTGATCCGAAATCAAGAATCAGATACTTAACCTACAGAACCACCCAGGTGCCCCTGACTTAAGTTTTTGATCTTTGATCCCTGAGCTGATTTCTCTATCCCAACATCTTTCTTACTTACCTCTCAGTGAAGTTCTTATTTGTTATATTGCTTAATTGCTTAATGAAGCCAGTTTTGTAGACAGTTTTTTTTAAGATTTTTTAAAAGTTTTTATTTTATTTATTTTTTGGTTCCAACATTTCACCGCATGTATTTCTTCTCATGCAGTCTAAGCTGAGAATGCCATGTAAATGGGTCACTGCAAATTGCAGCAGTTTTTCTGCAATCAAGATAAGAAACAAACCAGTATGATCTCATTTCTATTAAATTTTGAAGGTATACAGCAGTTAAGTATTTTTGATACTATGTATGAAGGTTAAAAAAACCATTTTTTTTTCCCATAAAGTACAAGAGCAACCAATGTCACTATTGAGTAAAAGTAAAAACTGGGATACTTTCTTAAATTAGTCCAAAGTGGCATTTTAGGAACTTAGTTGTAGGCTGCTGCGCTGACACCATGACAAACCAAAGTGTAGGGTTGGGTCTGGTTTTGTTTCGGTTTTCTTTTCAGTATCCAGTGCCCGTGGATTAAGTTCTGGAAGTGTTCCAATTGTAAGGCAGGGATCTGTTTGGATTCCACCACGGGTATGCTTCTTGGGTTGGATGCTAGAGGGTGAGGCATGTTTTGCCAGACCCATGTCGACTACCTAGTAGTCATCAAGGTCAAAAAATTCATCATCTCTTCCTTGGTATTCCATTCCTTGGAAATCTACTCGGTACCACAGAATACCTCCAGTTCCACCAAATCCTTTCACAAAGTGGGATCCTTCTTGTGACTTATGTGTGACAATTTCCAACATAGCTCCAAATTTTTTATAGTTGTTAGCAAACCATTCCAGCAGGAGCATGCTTTCAGTCAGCTTGTGTTCTTGTCCTGTCTCTTTGTGAAATGAGATTTATCCTTCTCTTGTTCTGGAGTTAGATAGAGAATTTTCTCCTCTTCTGTGGCTTGGCAATAAAGAACATATCTCATTATATCCAGATTTTTATAGGCTATTAGAATCTCTACAGCTCCCATTTCTAAAGCCTTTAGTGTATCTTCAATTCCAAAACAGTACTTCCCTGTGTCCTGACTGATTCATCGAAGTATCATCCTATTTTCTTCTCTTGAAGAATGAATCACACGTTGGAGAGGACTTCAGTAGATAACTCAGTAGCTTGGTTGAATCCATTTTCACCACCATAGGATATATCAACTAATTTTAAAACTTGATTGCAACCTCTGATCAAACCTATCATATTGACTTAGTTCACTTTTAAAGTCAGCTGATCCGGCTAAAAGAAGACCAGCCACATTCACTTTGTCTCCAGAAATAAACAGCTGTACAGCAGTCTTAGCTACTTTCCGAACATAGTTATGTCACTTTTCCATTCTTAAATGAACAAAACGCAAGGCTGACTGATCTCCTGTATCATGTTTCTTTGGGAGATCCACAGTGAATTTGTGTAGGACTTCTCTTGTGTTTCCTTGGAGTGTGCCAAAAAGTGTACCACTACCGTCTATTACAATGAAGCCAAACTTGCTGTCATCCCAAGGTAGTGCTGTAAGAGCCTCTGTATGGAATTTGTTGTCACACAAGTACAACAATGTATTAATTGGTTTGAAAAGTTCAAAGTCAATGTTGACTTTCTTTTCCTTTCCTTCTTGTGTTACAATGGTACCACAGTAAACAACGAGGCCATTTAGAGGTACTTTGTTATAAAGTTTGAGTTTTTGTTGTATGGATGTAATTAATGGCTCCCAGGACTGAAAGGCGGTTTACTCATGACTTAATGTTAGATGCAGTTCCAGACTCATCTGCTAACACTTTTGCCACTTGGGAAATCTGATTTTTGGGAGAAATGATCAATGATACCATGCTTGTGTCATTGCCGAGGGCTGCCTCGAAGCTCTTGGTGAGCTTCTTGATTTTCCAGATCTCCACATTCCTGTCAGCGCACTGGGGTCGTCTGCCATTTTCTTGTCTCCTCCTCCCTAATAGCCCAGTCCTGGGTGGCAGCGGCTGCTCCTCCCCACCAGCAGCTCTGACATAGGACACTGGCTCCCTCTCTCCAGGCAGTTGCATGTGTTGGAATCTGCTCACATGGGCCTGTCTAAAGTTTATTTTATTTTGGGGCGCTTGGGTGGCGCAGTCGGTTAAGCGTCCGACTTCAGCCAGGTCACGATCTCGCGGTCCGTGAGTTCGAGCCCCGAGTCAGGCTCTGGGCTGATGGCTCAGAGCCTGGAGCCTGTTTCCGATTCTGTGTGTCCCTCTCTCTCTGCCCCTCCCCCGTTCATGCTCTGTCTCTCTCTGTCCCAAAAATAAATGAACGTTGAAAAAAAATTTTTTTTTAAGTTTATTTTATTTTGAGGTGGAGACAGAATCCCAAGCAGGCTCTGCGCTGTCAGCACAGATCTCAACAAGATGCTCAAAACCATGAACTATGAGATCATGACCTGAGCCGAAGCCAAGAGTTGGATGCTTAACCAACTGAGCTACCTAGGTGTCCTGAGTCTAAATTCTTCTACATGTGAATGAATATATGGTTTCCCCCAGCACTGTTTAGTGAAAAGACTGTCCTTTTTCATAGAATATTTTGGTACCATCTCAAAAATCAATTGGCCATATTTGTGAAGGTTTATTTCTGGTGTCTTTATCTTATCCCATTTGTTTATTATTATTTTCTTTTTAAAATTTAATTTATTTTTTAAATTTACATCCAAGTTAGTATATAGTACAACAGTGATTTCAGGAGTAGATTCCTTAATGCTCCTTACCCGTTAGCCTGTCCCCCTGTCCCACAACCCCTCCAGTAACCCTCTGTTTGTTCTCCATATTTAAGAATCTCTTATGTTTTGTCCCCCTCCCTGTTTTTATATTATTTTTGCTTCCCTTATGTTCATCTATTTTGTATCTTAAAGTCCTCATAGGAGTGAAGTCATATTTGTCTTTCTCTAATTCCACTTAGCAGAATACCCTCCAGTTCCATCCATGTAGTTGCACATAGCAAGATTTCATTTCTTTTTGATTGCCAAGTAATACTCCATTTTGTGTATGTATGTATATATATGTATATATGTATGTGTATACATACACACCACATATTCTTCATCCACTGGACATTTAGGCTTTTTCCATACTTTGGCTCTTGTCAATAGTGCTACTATAAACATGGGGGTGCATGTGTCCTTTCGAAACAGCACACTTGTACCCCTTGGATAAATACTGAGTAGTGCAATTGCTGGGTCGTAGGGTAGTTCTATTTTTAATTTTTTGAGGAACCTCCATACTGTTTTCCAGAGTAGCTGCACCAGTTTGCATTCCCACTAGCAATGCAAAAGAGATCCTCTCTTTCCGCATCCTTGCCAACATCTGTTGTTGCCTGAGTTGTTAATGTTAGCCATTCTGACGGGTGTGAGGTGGTATCTCATTGTGGTTTTGATTTGTATTTCCCCGATGATGAGTGATGTGGAGCATTTTTTCATGTGTCGGTTGGCCATCTGGATGTCTTCTTTGGAGAAGTGTCTATTCATGTCTTTTGCCCATTTCTTCACTGGATTATTTGTTTTTTGGGTGTTGAGTTTGATAAGTTCTTTATAGATTTTGGATACTAACCCTTTATCTGGTATGTCATTTGCAAATATCTTCTCTCATTCTGTCGGTTGCCTTTTAGTTTTGCTGATTGTTTCCTTTGGTGTGCAGAAGCTTTTTATTTTGGTCCCAGTAGTGCATTTTTGCTTTTGTTTCCCTTGCCTCTGGAGACGTGTTGAGTAAGAAGTTGCTGCAGCCAGGGTCAGAGAGGTTTTTGCCTGCTTTCTCCTCGAGGATTTTGATGGCTTCCTGTCTTACATTTAGGTCTTTCATCCATTTTGAGTTTATTTTTGTGTGTGGTGTAAGAAAGTGTTCCAGGTTCATTTTTCTGCATGTCTCCGTCCAGTTTTCCCAGCACCGCTTGCTGACGAGACTGTCTTTATTCCATTGGATAGTCTTTCCTGCTTTGTCAAAGATTAGTTGCCCATACATTTGTGGGCCCATTTCTGGGTTCTCTATTCTGTTTAATTGGTCTGAGTGTCTGTTTTTGTGCCATTATTATTATTTTTATTTTAAATATTTATTTTGAGAGAGAGAGAGGTGTACAAGCTTGCACGCGAGCAGGGGTGGGGCAGGGAGAGATTTCTAAGCAGGCTCTGTGCTGTCCTTACAGAGCCCGGCACCGCGGCTTAATCCCATGTACCATGAGATCATGACCTGAGCCGAAATCAAGAGTCAGACACCTAACTGAGCCACCCAGGGGTCCCTGTGTGTTTTTAAAATTTTTAAGTAATCTCTGCATCCAGTGTGGGGCTCAAACTCATGACCCTGAGATCAAGAGTCTTATGCCCCACTGACCCAGCCAGCCAGGTGCCCTTCTGTAGATCATTTTGTACAGTACTGTTATATTAAAAGTATCAAGTCCTTGGGGTGACTGGTGGCTCAGTCAGATGAACGTCCAACTCTTGGTTTAGGCTCAGGTCATGATCCCAGTGTCTCTCTCTTTCCCTCTCCCTTGCTCATGCTCACTCTCTCTTAAAGTCAAGTCCTTAAATTCATGAACATCGGATATCTTTTCATTCACCTTTGAATACCTTTTCCTGTGTTTATTGGCCATTTTAGAAAGCTGCTTTTTTGAAAAAGGATTACTTTGGACTAAAATTCAATCTGATTGGAGAAATGATTCCTATGAAACATTCTAAAATGTAGATTGAGATTTTATAATAGAAGCCAAAAGAGTAGCTCAGACAATCACTAAGAAGCAGATAAAAAGATTTCAGAGAAATTATAAGACTCAGTAAAATTTAGTTCTGGGTACGTGGTGGGTAGGTACTTCATTTTACCCATACAGTAAAGCTACACATACACTAACTCAGAGGTTCTTAAAGTTGAGCATGAGTCAGAATTACCTGGAGGGCTTGTTTAAACCCAGATTAATGGACTCACTCTTAGAAGTTCTGATTCAGTAGGTTTGTAGTCAGAGCTGAGAATTTGCATTTTTTTCAGGTTGTCAGGTGAGGTTGATAGCACTAGTCTGAGGACCACTTTCAGAACCACTAACTAGAAACCCAGGATTCTTAAGGAAATAGCAGCTAGTTGAAGTGTTATGGCTAGATACTTGCCTTAACAAGTTATTTTGTTAATTGAAAAATAATGATTTTAGGATTAAAAATATAGGGCATTAGGTCAGTCATTAGTGTCTTACAGTGTTTACTTTTTGTCCAGTGAGCAGTTATTACTAATTTCCAATTCAGTTAAACTAGGAAGGCTAGAATGTTGTATACTAAATTCTAGGCTAAATGAGCACTCCAGAAAGCCTTCAGGAAGCTATTTAGACATATATGCATCTACATCATGGTCACAGAAACATGAAGAAATTACCAGACTGCTATGTGAAATGGAGACAATTGAATGTTAATGTGTGATTGCGGTTTACCTGCCCCAAGTGCAGGAAGCAGCCACTCTTAACTGCTAAAAAATGTCTGATGGACAGACCACTTCCACACTGCAACTAGATGAGCAAGGCAGGCAGGAGTGCAAATAGGCTGTAGTTACCACAGGAAATCATCAGACTTGTAAAAACAAGTGTGAAAAGGGCTGGCTACCACTTATCAGTCTTACTGTAGCGGAGTTTCCTGTAGCTACGTAAGCCACAACCCTTGCTTTGACATCCATCTGTCCCCCAGTGAGAGTAAGCAGACTTAAGACACACTAGAACCAAGAGTTGCTAACTTCATAGCAATTCAAACATACTTGATGTTTGGCAATTCTTTTCTTCCTTTTTTTATGTAAATGACATTCTAAAAAGAATGGGTGCAAAAAAATCATAAAAGGCTAGGAAACATGAAATAAATGTAACATAGGTTTAGAACCATAAGACTTAAAAAAAAAAAAAAAAAAAGTAATCTCTACCCCCAACATAAGACTTGAACTCATAACCCCAGTATCAAGACTTGCATGCTCTGTCTAGTGAGCCAGCAAAGTGCCCCAAAACCATAGAACTTTGGATCAAAAAATCAAAAACTCAATGAGAAATAATTGAAGAGTAATCAATCCTCCTAAGTTACATTTAAAAAAAATTTTTTTTTAATGTTTATTTTTGAGAGAGAGAACATGAGTCAGGGAGGGGCAGAGAGAGGGAGACACAGAATCTGAAGCAGGCTCCAGGCTCTGAGCTGTCAGCACAGAGCCCAACCTGGGGCTCAAACCCACAAACCACGAGATCCTGACCTGAGCCGAAGTCAGACGCTAAACCAACTGAGCCACCCAGGCAACCCCTAAGTTACATATTGACTTAATTTTTAACAATGTCACTAACGTTTACTTGGGTAGGCAAAGGAGAAAAGGACACTACGAGCTATAGGATTGCTTCTTGACATTTGAGGGTGAGGAAGGAGGGCAAGAAAGTGGAGTGTTTAGAAATAGGGACTCTGGAACAGATTGCTTATTTGTTCAGTGTCCATTTCTCCCCCTTACTGGCTAGTAATCCAGTTAAGTTGAGCAAGTTAATCTTTCTGTATTTCAGTTTCCTTATCTATGAAATGAGAATACTAGGCTCTATCTCATAGGGCAGTTACGATGATTAAATGTGTAAATAAAAAGTAAAAAAGTTTGTAATAGCATTTTTAAGTGTTTACTATTTCTGGCATTTCCTTATTATTTCCTACAAAGTGGTGAGAGACCAGGCTTCTCCACCTTTAAATATATATGGGTTTAGGCATATGTAAGGAGAAGAAGGAAGCTGGGAAGGAGAGGACTGCAAAAAACAAAAGATGACCTAAATAAATGGAAAGACATCTTGTCTTCGTGGATTTGAAGACTTAATACTGTAAAGGTGGTAATAATTCTCAAATTGATCTATAGATTCAGTGCAGTCCTTATTAAAAACCTCAGCTGCCTTCTTTGCAAAAATCAATAAGCTGCTCCTAAAATTCATTTGGAAATCCAGGGGACCCAGAATAGCCAAAACAATCTAGAAAACAGAACAGTTGGAGGACTCACACCTTCTGGTTTCAAAACTTATTACAAATCAACAGTAATCAAGACATAAGAATTAAAACTATACAACGCTTAGAAAAAAGCATTAGGGGGTGCCTGGGTGGCTCAGTCAGTTGGGCGTCCAGCTTCAGCTCAGATCCTGATCTCACTGTCCATGAGTTCGAGCCCTGTGTCGGGCTCTGTGCTGACCGCTCAGACCCTGGAGCCTGTTTCAGATTCTGTGTCTCCCTCTCTCTCTGCCCCTCCCCCACTCATGCTCTGTCTCTCTCTCTCTGTCTCTGTCTCTGTCTCTGTCAAAAATAAACATTAAACAAAATTTTTTTAAAGAAAAAAGCATTAGGTTTTTCATGACCTTGGATTTGGCAGTGATTTCCTAGATATGACACAAATTACAGTAAAACTTTGGTTTGTGAGCATAATACATTCCGGAAACATGCTTTGTAATCGAAAGCACTCGTATATCAAAGCGAATTTCAAGGGGCGCCTGGGTGGCTCAGTCGGTTGAGCGTCCGACTTCAGCTCAGGTCATGATCTCACGGTTTGTGAGTTCGAGCCCCGCATCGGGCTCTGTGCTGACAGCTCAGAGCCTGGAGCCTGCTTCTGCTTCTGTGTCTCCCTCTCTCTCTGCCCCTAATCCACTCGCATTCTGTCTCTGTCTCTCTCAAAAATAAATAAACATTAAAAAAAAAAATTTTTTTTTACAGCGAATTTCAAGAACCATTGGCTCAGTTGTGATCACGTGACATTTGGCATCACAAACCACCCATATTGCAAGACACCACTCACTTATCAAGTTAAAATTTATTAGAAATGTTTGCTTATCTTGTGGAACACTCGCAGAACAAGTTATTCGCAATCCAAGGTTGTATCAGCAGTCAAGGAAAAAATTAGATACTGGACTGTATCAAAATTAAAAACTTATGTGTCTCAAAGGACACCGTCAAGAAAGTGGAAACAAACAAAATAGTGGAAACAATCCAGTTCAAAAATGGGCAATGGATTTGAATAGATGTTTTCCCAAAGAAGATTTACAAATGGCCAATAAGCATATGAAAAGATGCTCAACATTATTAGTCATTAGGGAAATGCAGATCAAAACCATATGAAATACAAGGGGCGCCTAGGTGGCTCTGTCAGTTAAGCATCCGACTTCAGCTCAGGTCACGATCTCTCAGCCATTCGTGAGTTCATGCCCCACGTTGGGCTCTGTGCTGACAGCTCAGAGCCTGGAGCCTGCTTCGGATTCTGTGTGTATCTTTCTCTCTCTCTCTGCCCCTCCCCTGCTTGTTCTCTCTCTCTCTCACTCTCTCGCTCTCTCTCAAAAACCAAATAAAACATTAAAAAAAAAAAACCCATATGAGATACCACTTCACACCCACTTAAATGGCAATAATTAAAAAAACAAAAAAGAAAATAACAAGTGTTGACAAGGATGTGGAGTAATTGGAATCTTTGTACATTGCCAATGGGAATGTAAAATGGTACAGCTATTGTAGGAAACATTTTGGCAGTTCTTAAAAAAGCTAAACATAGAATGCCTAACAGTTCCACTCCTAGGTGTATATTTGTTCGAAGGAGTTGAAAGCAGAGACTTGAGCAGATACTTGTATACCAGTGTTCATTGCAGCATTATTACAGTAGCTAAAAGGTGAAAGTAATGTCAAGTATCCATCAGCAGGTGACTGGACAAATAAAATGTGATATATCCACACAATGGAAAATTAGTGCAGCCATAAAAAGGAATGAAATTTGATACATGCTACAACATCGATGAACATTAAACGTTATGCTGTGTGAAGTAAGAACAAATGACAAATATTGTGTAATTTCATTTATATGAGATATGTAGAACAGGCAAATTTATAGAGACAGTAGATTAGAGTAGTTTATCAAGGGCTAAGGGGAGAGAAGAATGGGGAGTTATTGCTTAATGGTGATGTTTCTCTTTGAGGTGATGAAAAAGCTTCGAAAATAGATAGTGGCAATGATTGCACAACATTGTAAATGTAATTATTGCTAGTGAATTGTTGTAAAGGAAAAAACATCTCCTGTTTGTATCTTTACTCTCAGTACGCCACTATAACGTCTTCCATTTCTCATACTTCTGGTCACCAAATATGGAGGAGGGTCCCCCACCAAACATTTCTGCAACACTGACTGATGTCTTACAGTTCAGTTCAGTTCTGACACTATCTACCTGGAGTTAGCATCAGATCCCACAGGTTAAACATTCAGTCCCACAAGACTGCCCCACAGCTCCCCACTTCAGACCTCAGTAGCAAGTCCAGGTTGTTACCTGTATTTCTCACTGACTGAATATAAATTCCATGTTACTGTGATCTCTTCCTGGAAGCCAATTTTCCAGAACAGCTCACAGAACTCAGGAAAATATTTTGTTAGATTACCAGTTTATTGTAAAAGGATATAACCCAAGAACAGCCAGATGCATAGGGCAAGATATGTGGAAAGGGGTGCGTAGAGCTTGCTTGCCTGCCCACCCAAGATGTGCCACTCCCTCAATCCCTGCACATCTCCACCAACCTGGAAGCTCTCTGAATCCTGCCCTTTGGTTTTTTGGAGGCTTTAAGTAGGCACAATTGATTAAATCATTGGCTTTTGGTGATTGCTTCAATATCCAGCCCCTCTTCTCTACCCTAGGTTGGGGGGCAGGCACTCAAAGTTGCAATTCCCTGATCACAAGGTTGGTTTTCCTGGCAACCAGCCCCCCATCTTTAGGGGATTTTCCAAAGTCACTTCACTGACATAAGCTCAGGTGTGGTTGAATAGAGTTTGTTATGAATCGTGAGACACTCCTTTCACTTTGATCGATCATCCCAGAGCTGTTTCAGGAACTGGAGCTATTTGAAGACAAAAGACCAAATATAACAAAAAATCCTCCCATTGTTCATGTAATTTAGGAAATTACAAGAGTTTCAGGAGCCATATGCCAGGAACAGAGACTAAGACCAAATATATATAAATCACAGTATTACAGTTGTATACTTAAAAATAGTTAAAATGGGGGGTGCCTGGGTGGCTCAGTCAGTTAAGCTTCTGACTTCAGCTCAGGTCATGATCCCATGGTTCTTGGGTTCGAGCCCCGTGTCGGGCTTTGTGCTGACAGCTCAGAGCCTGGAGCCTGTTTCAGATTCTCTCTCTCTCTCTCTCTCTCTCTCTCTCTCTCTCTCCCTCTCCCTCTCCTTCTCCCTCTCCCTCCCTCCCCCCCCCTCCCCCCCACCCCGTGTCTCCAAAAAGAAAAAAAAAAAAGTAAAAAAAATTAGTTACAATGTCCTTGGGTGGCTCAGTCGGTTAAGCATCTCACTCATTTGGCTGAGGTCATGATCGCGTTTGTGAGACCTAGCCCCATGTTGGGCTTTGCACTGACAGCACAGAGCATGCTTGGGATTCTTCTTTCTGTCTCTTTCTCTCTTTCTCTTTTTCTCTCTCTGACTCACTCTCTGTGTCAAAAATGAATAAGTAAAACATGAAAAAAATAGTTAAAATGGCAAATTTTGTTATATATTATCACAACTTCTAAACATTAGTAACGTAACATACCAAAACCCATTGAATTGTATAGTTTTCTCCAGCTTTATTAAGGTATAATTGACATAAAACATTGTGTACATTGAAGGTGTACAAAGTGTTTTTTTTTTTTTTATTCATTAGCTGATACCTGCATCATTTCATATAATCACCATAATTTTTTTGTGGTGAGATCATTTAAGATTTACTCCTTAGCAACTTTCAAGTGTGTAATACAGTATTAACTGTAATCACTATGCTGTACATTTGATCCCCAGAATTGTATACTTTAAATGTGTAAATTGTATGGTATATGAATTATATTTCAGTAAAGCTATTTTTAAGAAAGATTTTGTGTGTGTGTATACACACACTTTAATAGAATAGCTTCTTTTCACATGTGTCTATTCCCATCCACCCCCCACACCCTCCACCGTGTAACCAGTTAGGTGTCCTTCCACGACACATTTGCTTACGTTTGTAGACGTGTCCTAGTTTATCTGTTTGCTGGCAGAAATATAGGCTAATAGAGTTTGAGTATGATTGACTTGTAGGCCTCTTTGGCAAGAAGTAAATCCTTTGTTGTCTGTCCCTGTTGCACAGATTACATTTCAGCAGCCTCTCTAAAAGTACATGGGGAACTGTAGACCTTAGGCCAGAATGGTTTTGCAGTTTGAAAATTAATGTGTCTTAATAACATACTGGCCTTACATTCAGTAAATTCAAATAACTCTTAAGCTTCTTTCCCCATTGATAAAATGGGAATGAATGACGATTATATCTGCCTTTGGAAGTTCAGGATCAAATAAGTTCCTGCCAAATGTATGAGAAGGGCATTGTGATATACCAGTGTAAGGTATCATGGTCACTCATGAAGGTCCACACAGTTTGTTAGGATTTGTTGCAGTATAGCAGATTTTGAAACTTCTGACACCATTTGTATTATTAAAAAGAAGTCCAGAAGAATGGTTAGTATAGTGTTTTGGTCTTTTTTTGAAGTTGTATGTTAGGTAATAGGCAGAAATGTAGTTGAGAGCCACAACCAGCATGCGATTAGCACTATGAGATATGGCAGTGAAGTTTATCTTGTGGTTTTCCTCCAAAATCCCGGGCCTCTGATAGGGCCAGTGAGGTATATGCTTTGGAAAGTGCTTCATTAGCAGTCCCAGCCGAAGAGTCACCCTGAAAAGGAGTATTGCTCCAAGTACTTTTGACCATGTTGGCCAGGATTTGCACATCACACACACAAAAAACATTCTTACCTTCTGTCCTCACTGCTGTTCAGGGGAGAAAGTTTATGTCCCAACAGCCCGTTTCCTCTTGCGGAAGGAAGATGGTGGTTTCCACAAAGGTGTCATCTTGCCATTCATTCCCAGCACTGTGTTTCTAAGCAGCAAAGCCAGTCCCATCCTGTTTGTCTGTTTGTTTATTTGTTAGAGCAATCACTCACTTGAGGGGGTAGAGGCAGAGGTAGAGGAAGAGAGAGAATCTTAACCACGCTCCATGCCCAGTGTGGACCGTAAGATCACGACCTGAGCCAAAATCAACAGTCGGTTGCTTAACTTACTGAGCCACCCAGGCACCCCAAGTCCCATCCTCTTGAGTTCTGAGTAAGAGCCAGTCTTTGATAAGTTTTGAGTCTTCGGACAAGTAAAACAAAAGGTTCCTGCTCTTTTAGTAGAGACCATTAGCAGTTATAAAAGGGTTCTTTTTGTTTTGTTTTTTATGCTTCAACCACGAGATGATTGAATGCTACTGTAGACAGCCACCTATGTGTCATTGTTGAGTTCACCCTCTTGCTGTAACTTAAAGCTCTGTGTCCAAGCATTCTGGACACAGAAGGTCTTATTGATTTCCTGTGTGTATGGTCATCAGTAACTTAGACTATACCAGGAAGACTGAGGGGCTTTCATTTTGCCTATAGAATGAAACGGTCTATTATCAAAGCCAGGAACCAGGCAAGGCAGTCTCCATATCCAAGTCAGGGTCACCTTCTTCATTTTTCACTGTTGTAGGTGACTTTGAGTTGCAGCAGCCACTGATATTGTTCACTGCCTGTGTTGCCTTTCCAGGGAATTTTCTTGGCTTTGTAAGTCAAAGGGCAGAACCAGGCCCTATATACTTGGTACACTATCCTACTATAAACAATAACCACTAAGAGCAGTCATCTTTGCTCAGGTGCTACCTGGCTTTCTAGCAGCATTTTACAGAGATGTTTTCAGGTGGGAAGTATATATTTAAAACTGGAGGCCATTGAGGGGCACCTGGGTAGCTCAGTCAGTTAAGTGTCCAATTCTTGATTTTGGCTTAGGTCATGATCTCACAGTCCTTGAGATCAAGCCTGCATAGGGCTCTGTGCTGACAGTGTAGAACCTGTTTGGGATTCTCTATCTCCCTCTCTGTCCTTCTCCCACTAGTTTTCTCTCTCTCTTTTTCTCTCTCTAGATAATAGTCTGCCTTTCAAGAGAATATCATTGAAATTCTCTACTTAGTATAGCATATATCCAGGTCCAAATAGTATTCTACACTGAAGTCTTTTTCAGTATTTTTGTGCTTAGCCTATGGTAGTTTGATTAGAATTCCAGGTTTCCAGGCGGGGCTGGCTGGCTCAGTGAGAAGAGCATGTGACTCTTAATCTTTGGGTCATGGGTTCCAGCCCCTCATTGGGTGCAGAGATCACTTAAATAAATAAACTTAAAAGAATTTCAGTTGTCCGATCTTTTTTTTTTTTTTAACTTTTTAATGTTTATTTATCTTTGAGAGAGAGAGAGAGACATAGCGTGAGCAGGGGAGGGCAGAGAGAGAGGGAGACACAGAATCTGAAGTAGGCTGTAGGCTCTGAGCTGTCAGCACAGAGCCTAACACAGGCCTCGAATCCACAAACCATAAGATCCTGACCTGAGCCTAAGTCAGATGTTTAAATGACTGACTCACCCAGGTGCCCCTCAGTCAACAAATTCTTAACTGTTTGTTGTTGTTTTGCTTTTTCATTCTGCTGAGTCCTATAAAAAACTATGATTGCTGCAAGAAAAGTGATCAGAGAGTGCCAATGAGTCCAGTTTTTAGGAGTACTTTTGGGATACATGCTCCTTCTTTGAGTTTTTGTTTCTCTTTATAAGCATCCCATTCAGCATGTCCTTGCCCCATTAGTTATGCAACTCCAAGTGGGAAAGGCCAAGCAAGATGTGGTACCTGTTCTGAAGGAGCTTAAACTCCAGGAATGGATATGAGTCAAGTACACAAGAAATATAACTGCTATCTCTCTCTCATAGAGTAGGATGTGATTGAATGTAAGTACCAAGAGAGGACCAAAGCCCTGCTTAGAGGCAACATTTGATTTTCAGGGGTGGAAAATGTAGGACCAGAAATAAGAAATGGGCTTTGGGGAGTGCCTGGCTGGCTTAGTTCGTAGAGCATGTGACTCTTGATCATGAGTTCAAGCCCCACAGTGGGCATAGAGATTATTTAAAAATAAAATTTAAAAAAAAATCTTAAAAAAATAAAAGGCTTTGGAACAGAAGGCAATATTAGGATGGACAGGTGAGGTGTTATTTTCTGAAGAAAGGAAGAAAAAATTCATATAAGGCATTACTTTGAGCTGAGGTGGGGGGGGGTGGTTTACAAGGCCATTTAGTGGAATTAGGTATGTGATAAAGATGAGAGAGAAGATGAAAGGAGAAAATAGGCTGCTTTAGTATTTTAAAGGACCCTCATGGTAAGGCTGAGGAGTCTTGACCTGATTTTGGCATTGAGGACCTTCTGAAGGCCCTTGAGCAAAGGCAGAATGGGCTGAAGCCCAGACATAGGAATGGAGAATTTGGCTACAGCAAGCAGGATAGAAGGGAGGTGAGACCAGTTGGAATTTTGCCTTCTTCCCAGATAGGCAGTACTGAAGACTTGAATTGGAACAATGATTATGGGAACTCAAAGTGGGTGGTGGTAGTGGTGGAAGGGAGACCCATGAAGGGGCAGAATTCCTCAGAACTTGAAAGCAGTCTTGCTGTGAGGAGCAAAGAAAAGAAAGTAAGATAATTGTTTAACCACAAGGTTTCTACAATGAGTTGAGTACCTTAGGAATGTAATTTTGTTTTCATCACCAAGACTGAGGTAACTGGAAAGAGAAGATTTGACAGAGATTGGGATGATGTCTGGGAGATGTTGAATTTGAGATGCCAGTGGAGCATAGAGTGGAGGTGTATCAGGAGTTTTAGAACAGGGACTGGGTCAGAGAAAGATTTGGGAATGACATTTCATAAAAGTAGTTTTTGAAGAATTGAGATCCCCGGAGAATAAAGTATAAGGAGAATGAGGGAAAAGCCCAGTCTTGGGGGAGTGATTAGGCGTGGAGGCTGTAGCTAAGGAGACAGACAACAGGGATCATATTTTGTTAGGGAGGTAAGTTACAACAAAAAATATCAAGGAGAATGCAGACTGGATTTTGTGAAGGTAGGTCATTGGTGACTTCTGAGAAAGTTTCAGGAGAAGTTTGGGCAGAAAGCAGATGGGAGGAATTTTAAGCAAGCCAGTATGAAGCTGCAGAAATGTATACCTTTTCTTTGAACAGGCCAGAGAGAGAAAGGTAACCAGAAGTAAGCATGGATGTGGGAAGATTTATTATTTTAAAATAGGGGCATTCTGCACTTTATTGTAGACTGAGAGAAGGAAGCCATTAGAGAGGGAGAGATGAAGGAGGTGTGTGATACCACAAGTGGCAACACTATATAAATTAAAAAGAGGACATGAGGTTAAGGCTGGCAGTGGGGGAGACCTTAGTAGTAGGAGTTGTTATTCACTGAGTGCCTCTGGTGATGCCAGACCCCATAAGAGATGTTTGTTGAGATACCTCACCCCCTCGGATGCTGTCCTGGAGGCCTCAGGTGTGGCTCCTGAGAGTGAGTGAGCTGTCTGCCCTTTTGTCTTTTGAGTATGAAGCATGGGATCACGTGGGATACTGCATGTAACCCTTCTCTTGCTTTTCTTGGACACCTGTTTCTATTTGCATATGGGTGAGAAATATGTTAAAATATTGGTTGTTTTTGTTAACAGTAACTGCTTAATTTGCCAAAATTTAGTCCACAACCAAAACACAGTTTTTTGAGATTGTGGGAGAGACTGGTCTTGTAATGGCAGATAACATAAATTGGAGTAGGTATTTTCTGTACCCTCTCAGCACCATCAGAGATCTCCTTTTGTCATTTCTTTTTCCTTTCAACTTTTGTGAGGGCAGCACAGTAACCTACATAAAGATTTTGAACCAATGAAATAAATTTACAGTCCTTTACATATTGTTACAGGTGACTTAAATAGATATGTTATAGCTGATGGTTACTGAAAAAATAAACCTTTACTCAAAGCTCTTAAGAATTATTTCTGAGACTGTATTCAGCCTAGAAAATGACACATCTGGCAGAGAGACTGCAGAGAGCTCAGCGTGATTTCCTTTCAAGCTGGCAAGCCATGTACTTGAAAAAGATGCTAGATTATAGCAAAGTTAAAGGAAAGACTAGAGTAAATTTTCCTGGGTCATTTCAGGAAATAACCTGATGTTTGTACTTTTTACTTCTTGTCAACAACTTTGGTTGAATGGCCAGACTCCCAGAAATCATCTTGTAATTTTAGGCTTTCATTTTCATTTTGTCCCGTAATCACTTGTAATTTCTGTCTTCCTCAGCAGTAGGGGCTGATTGGTTTTACACTTCTCCTGGGCCACATGTTCCATAAGGAAAAAGTTCCAGAGCCTTTTTGGTTCTCCCTGGCATTTTCATTTTGTGTGTCTTTAACCACATTAGATTGAGAGAGATTATTTCTTGAGAATTGAGTGCCTTCTAGGAAGGATGTATTCAAAGCTGGCAGCCTTTTTTTGAACCAGGGATTTCCTGATGAATTTTGTGTCCTGTGAGGCTCTGGTTGTTTGACTTTGGGCACAAACCGATACAAACTAGGCCTGAAGAAATGTATAGAGTATATAAAATCATGAAGTGATTTTGAGAGCATGAGAAAAACAGAAAATGATATATGAATCCTATCAAGATGTTTGCAGTCAGACTAAACATAGAGGAACGATTTTTAAGAGAGAAATCCATTAATGTTTGTGCCCTGGATTCTGAAAATGAGGTAATCTATCTCCTTTCTCATTCAAAGAAATGTTTTTTGATTTTTTTATTCTCTTCTATTTAATACTTACTACATGCCCACTAAAGTACCAAACCACATAAAGCCGCAAAGAAATGTAAGATAGGTTATTTGCTCTGAGATGATTTGCAGTCTGGTTGGAAGACAAAACACACGGGAAACAAGTATAGGACCTTGAGACAGGTCCCATATCCATTAGGAATCCAAAGCAAAAAGGGAAAGAGGGAGCTGAATGGGGTGGCCAGAGTGCCAGATTGTAGTTTAAAGTCTGGTCTCAACACAAAACTGTTTTGATTCCATGCTCCGATTGTTTGTTTTTTAAATTAAGCTCCAAGCCCAGCGTGGGGCTTGAATTTATCAACCTGAGATAAGAATCACATGTTTTGGGGGCACCTGGGTGGCTCAGTCCTTTGAGCGTCTGACTTCGGCTCAGGTCATGATCTCATGGCTTGTGAGTTTGAGCCCCGCGTCAGGCCCTGGGCTGATAGCTCGGAGCCTGGAGCCTGTTTCGGATTCTGTGTCTCCCTCTCTCTGCCCCTCCCCTGTTCACACTCTGTCTCTGTCTCAAAAATAAATAAACATTAAAAAAAAATTTTTTTTTAAGAATCACATGTTTTATGCTCTACTGACTGAGTGAACCTGGTGCCCCTGCATAATCCTGTTACTTAAAGAATGATATTGAGCACATTTCCTGTTTACCCATATGCTTAGTGTCATGCTTTCATTATTAGTATTATCCTCTATCTAATGCTTTTGTGTAAAAAAAAAAAAAAAGATCCTTTAAAATCACTAGGTCATTTTATGGGTTTGATTAAAACTTTGTATTGCCTTTGTATATACTTAGCCAGGCACATATTCATTGCGGTATGTTAAGCATACCATGATGTCACAAATCAGTGATGGCAGCACTGTGAGCCCTTTCCATTATGGAATCTTCTCCTAAGGAGTTTATGCAATTTAAATTTAAAAAAGTTTTTTTTAATGTGTATTCATTTTTTGAGAGACAGAGTGTGTGTGAGCAGGGGAGGGGCAGAGATAGGGGGACAGAGGATCTGAAGCAGGCTCTGTGCTGACAGCAGGAAGCCCGATGTGGGGCTCAAACCCACAAACTGTGAGATCATGACCTGAGCCGAATTCGGATGCTCAAAATGACTGAGCCACCCAGGCACCCCTGCGATTTAAATTTTAAAGCTAAATTTCTTATGTTTTCTGGACTTAGAAAATGTGTTTCTCTTGTTTCCCTCATGTATCCCAGTGGGTTGTTGAATCCACTCCAGTTTGGAAAACATTCGCTTTAGACAACCTGGTTTTGTGGGTTTGTATTGTTGAGGATTAGTTTGACTACAAGTAACAAAGACCTGAAAAATACCATTTTATTTTTTTTTTAATTATTTTTTTTTTAACGTTTATTTATTTTTGAGACAGAGAGAGACAGAGCATGAACAGGGGAGGGGCAGAGAGAGGGAGACACAGAATCGGAAACAGGCTCCAGGCTCTGAGCCATCAGCCCAGATCCCGATGCGGGGCTCGAACTCCTGGACCGTGAGATCGTGACGTGAGCTGAAGTCGGACGCTTAACCGACTGAGCCACCCAGGCGCCCCTGAAAAATACCATTTTAAACAAGACAATTATTTTTCACAGAAAAGAAGTGTAGAAGTAGGCAGTCTGGGGCTGAGATGGTGACTCCCAAGAACAACTGGGATCCAGGCTCTTTGTACCTGTTATGTCTCCAACTCCAGAATGTGGTATTCATGTTCTTCATCCACACTTCTACATCCTCACATTCCAGGATGGCTGTTCAGAAAGCAGTCCTGGTTCCAGGTTTAAGCAGCAGAAAGAAGGAAGGGGATGAAGAAGGGCATGTGACTTCACTTTAGGAAAGACTTCTTGGAAATCCCACAGGCACTGCTGATTACATCTCATGGGCTAGAACTTTGTACATGGCCATATCTAATTAAGGGAAGCTAAGAAATGTAGTCTTTTAGCTAGGCAACAAAGCACCCAGCTAGAAATTAGAATGCTGTTCTAAGAGGCAATGGTGGGAATTTGAGTGGCTGACAATTCGTCTCTGGCAAATGGAGGGATTCTGCAGGTTGTTTTGTTTTGTTTTATTTTGTAACAATAGCTTTATTAAAATACAATCCGTATATGTTACAATTCAACCATTTAAAGTATACAATTCAGTGTCATATATTCATAGTATATAGTGTATTCATAGAGACGTGCTCCATCTCCTAACAATTTGATCATCCTAAAAAGAAACCCCACCATTCCCTTAGTAATCATTTCCTTTCCTTTCTTTTCCAACTCCCTTCCTTAACCAAACACCAGTTGACTTTGTATTTTCCTATTCTGGACATTTTATATAAAGGGAGTCATTTAATATGTGGTTCTTTGTGGCCACCTTCTTTCACATATGTAATGTTTTCAGATTTCATCCATATTGTAGCATGTATTAGTACTTTTTTATTTTTATTGCCTAATATTCCATTGTTTGGATATATATACTACATTTTATCTGTTCATTAGTTGTTGGATGTTTGGTTTGTTTCCACTCTTTGAATATGATGAGTATTTTCAATGCTGCTGTGAACATTTGTCCACAAGTTTTTGTATGGACATACGTTTTTGTTTTTCTCCAATGGTATGTCTAGGAATGGAATTGCTGGGTCATGTCTATTCAAATCCCTTGCCCATTTTTAAAGTGGATTCTTTGATTTTTTTTTTTTTAATGTTTATTTATTTTTGAGACAGAGACAGAGCATGAATGGGGGAGGGTCAGAGAGAGAGGGAGACACAGAATCTGAAGCAGGCTCCAGGCTCTGAGCTGTCAGCACAGAGCCAGACGCGGGGCTCGAACTCACAGATCATGAGATCATGACCTGAGCCTAAGTCAGACGCTTAACCAACTGAGCCACCCAGGCGCCCCGGATTCTTTGACTTTTTTGTTATTGAGTTTGTAGTTCTTTATATATTCTGGATCCAAATCAACACCCTGAGCCAGACCACCCACCTAAGCTGCTCTTCTGTTGTATTGTAAGGTTCTTTATGTATTCTAGATACAAGTCCCTTATTAGATATGTTATTTGTAAACATTTGCCAGTATTCTGTGGGTTGTCCTCTCATTTTTATTTACTTATTTATTTATTTTAAAGTAGGCCCTACACCCAACGTGGGGCTTGAACTCAGGACCCTGAGATCAAGAGTCATGTGCTCACTGGGGCGCCTAGGTGGCTCAGTCAGTTAAGCGTCTGACTTCAGCTCAGGACGTGATCTTGTGGTCCATGGGTTTGAGCCCCATGTCAGGCTCTGTGCGGACAGCTCAGCCCTGCTTCAGATTCTGTGTCTCCCTCTCTCTTTCTGCCCCTCTCCCACTCACACTCTGTCTCTCTCTCTCTCAAAAATAAATAAACATTTAAAAAAAAGAGAGAGAGAGTCATGTGCTCAGGGCACCTGGGTGGCTCAGTGAGTTAAGCATCTGACTCTTGATTTTGGTTCAGGTCATGATCTCACAGTTTGTGAGTTTGAGCCCCATGTCAAGCTCTGTGCACTGCCCCCAGCCCCTGACTCTCTGAAATAAACTTAGAAAAAAAAGAGTCACATGCCTTACCAGCTGAGCCAGCACATGCCTTACCAACTGAGCCAGCCAGGTGCCCCATGTCTTCTTGTTTTCTTTCTGTCTTTTTTAAGTTTATTTATTTTGAAAGCGAGAGTGCACATGCATGAGCAGGGCTTGTGGGCTCGAACCCACAAACTATGAGATCATGCCCTGAGATGATGATCAAGGGCTGACCATTAAACTGACGGAGCCACCCAGGCATCCCTTGATGGTATCGCTTGAAGCACAAAAGTTGGTTGCTAATGATGAATACATTCTGTGTGTGTGTGTGTGTGTGTGTGTGTGTGTGTGTCTGAGAGAGAGAGAGAGAGAGAAGAGAGAGACTTAAGCAGGCTCCACACTCAGCACAGAGCCTGACTCTGGGCTTCATCCCAAGATCCCAGGATCATGACCTGAGCTGAAGTCAAGAGTCAGTGGCTCAGTCGGTTGAGCATCTAACTTCGGCTCAGGTCATCATCTCACAGTTCATGAGTTTGAGCCCCGTATCAGGCTCACTGCTGTTAGTGCAGAGCCTGCTTCGGATCCTCTGACTCCCTCTCTCTCTGCCCTTCTCCCAGTTGCACTCTCTCTCAAAAATAAACAAACCATCAATCGATCAATCACAGTGGCCAGGAGCTGGAAGCTACCTGGTATCTATCCATGGATCAAAGGGCAGTGTAGTATATACATACAATGGAATGTTATTCAGCCTTAAAAGGAAGTAAATTCTGACACATGATACAACATGTATGAACCTTGAAGACATTATGTTGGGTAAAATAAGCCAGTCACAAAAGGACAAATAGTGCTGATTCCACTTCCAAATGAGGTAGCATGAGACAGAAAGTAGAATGGTGGTTGTCAGGGGTGAGTAGGGAGAAAAGGGAGATAGGGAGTTAAATATTTTATGGTGTTAACTCTTACATTTGGGCTTATCCATTTTGAGTTGATTTTTGTATATGATTTGAGGTGTAGCATTCTGACTTTATTCTTTTGTATGGATCTATTCAGTTGTCTCAACACCATCTGTTGAAAATAGACTTTTTCCTCTAAAGACTGTCTTTCCTCCATCAAATTGTTTTGGCATCCTTGTTGAAAATCACTTTGACCCTAGGGGCACTTTGGTGGTTCAGCTGGTTAAGCATCAGACTCAGGTCATGATCTCACAGTTTGAGTTTGAGCTCTGCATCATGCTCTCTGCTATCAGCTCCAAGCCTGCTTTGATCCTCTGCCTCCCTCTCTCTTTGCCCCTCCCCCTCACTTGCACACATTCTCTCCTCCCTCTCTCTCTCTCTCTCTCTCTCTCTCTCTCTCGCTCAAAAATGAATAAACATTAAAAAAAAACACACTTGACTCTAAATGTGGGGGTTATTTCTGGACTCTCAATTGATCACAGTGTCTTTCTTTATGACAGTGCAACACTATCTTGATTACTGTATCTTTGCAGTAAGTTTTGAAATCAGGAAGTGTGAGTCTTGCAACTTTGTTCTTTTTTCACTATTGTTTTAGCCATTCTGGGTCCATTGAATTTCTGTGTGAATTTTCCGTTCAGTTAGTCGATTTCTGCAAAGAAGCCAACTGGTATTTTGATAAGGATTGTCTTAAATCTGTAGAATAATTTGGAGGATGTTGTCATTTAACAGTATTGTCTTCCAATCTGGAAACATGAATGTCTTTTCATTTATTTAGATCTTTCTCTCAACGGTGTTTCAGAGTTTTCAGAGTATGTTTAGTACTTTTGTTAAATTTATCCCTATTCATTTTGAAGCTATTATAAGTGAAATTGTCTTAATTTCATTTTCAGTTTGTTCATTGCAAAGTTATAGAAATACAATTGATTTTTATATGTTCATCCTGCATCCTGCCACCTTGCTGAATTTGTTCTAATAACTTAATGGATTCCTTAGGATTTTCTGTATATAAGATCATGTCATCTGCAAATTAGGATAGTATTACTTATTCATTTCCAATCTGGATGTTTTATTTCATTTTCTTGCTTAATTACTCTGGATAGAATCTCCAGTATCATGTTGGATAGAAGTGGCAAGAGTGGCCATTCTTGTCTTGTTCCTGATTTGGGGGGAAAGCTTTCAGTCTTTTTACCATTAAGTATAACCTTAGTTGTGGGGTTTTGGTATGACCTTTTGGTGTCAAGTGGAAAGGGGTACTAACATTTTGTATTTGGGTGTGCTAATAGAGGCTTGTTCCCTATGGTCAGAACAGTGTGTGTCATAGCCTGAGGCTATTAATAGCTTCTTGTTCATTTTAGATAACACCTTTGTCTCCTGTTTCAGCATGGCTGCCATCCGGAAGAAACTGGTGATTGTTGGTGATGGAGCCTGTGGCAAGACTTGCTTGCTCATCGTCTTCAGCAAGGACCAGTTCCCAGAGGTGTATGTACCCACAGTGTTTGAGAACTATGTGGCAGATATTGAAGTTGATGGTAAGCAGGTGAGTACACTTTTCTTAACAACTAGTATTGTTTTGCCTGTTAGGCTATTCATAGAGCCTGTAGAGAATTAGGCCTTTTTGTCTCTTCAGTACACAATATAATAATGAACATGTTTGAATGAGAAATTCATTCTGTTCTGGCATCTTAGCCCAACTTTATTCATTTTTAATTGCTATCATCTAGACTTTGCTCAATTCATATGTATTTTAGATGAAAAGCCTTAGTATATGTGGTCCTCGCAGCTTTATTTATATTTGAAATTTAGTTTGTTGCCAGACAGATAATGCTAAAATGAACCTCTTTGTATGGATGGACTTTTTTTTCCTCCCAGTCTGTCAATATTTCCTTAAGTGCTGAAGAATGAGATTACTACGTCAAGAGGTCCTTATTTTGTGTCTCAAGGGGGGTGTATTGATCTGTACCACCAGCAGTATGACATTTAAACAACATACTCACATTTAAATTTTTTTTTTTAATGTTCATCTATTTTTGAGAGACAGAGTATGAGCAGGGGAGGGACAGAGAGGGAGATACAGAATCCGAAGCAGGCTCTCCAGGCTCCGAGCTGTCAGCACAGAGCCATATGCAGGGCTTGAACCCACAAACCGTGACGCGAAATCATGACCCAAGCTGAAGTTGGACACTCAACCAACTGAGCCACCCAGGCACCCCCTCACATTTAATTTTTTTAAATGTTTTTGACTTTAACATAAATAGGCTGCTACAGTTGCTTCAACTGCCTCTCATTGGCAATGAGGACAGTGTTTCTTCATGTCTATCTTGAAAGTCCACTGGCAAGACTGGAGCAAAACTCTTCTGGAATTAGAGTATATGTTTTTTGGGTTTTTTTTTTTAAGATTTTTTTTTTAAAGTTTATTTATTTATTTTGAGAGACAGGGAGAGAAAGAAAGCATGAGCAGGGGAGTGGCAGAAAGAGAAAAGATCCCAGGCAGGATCTGCACTGTCATTGGGGAACCTGACATGGGGTTCAAACTCACAAACCATGAGATCATGACCTGAGCTGAAGTCAGATGCTCAACTGACTGAGCCAGGCACCTCAGTATATGTTTGTGGTTTGTTTTTTTGTTTTGTTTTGTTTTTTAAATCTTCTTCCTTTCATTGTCAGAATAATTTCTTACACAGCTCTTTGTGCATCTTTTGAAAAGGAATGAAATTCCCACTGCAGATAGGTCAGCTGAAAAGAAAACTAGAACAAAGGGCTCTTTGCCAACAGTTTGCGGCACATTAAGCCAGCTGCTCAGAATTCTTGGGTCCCCAAAATAAAAGTGCTTGATAGCAACTCGGTAACCTCCAAAGTTGGGAGAGGGTGCTACCTAGGAATGTTCATGTAAGAGTATACAGTAATAGAACCTAGGAAACCATCCAAGATTCTAGGTTATTGTGGTTCCAGGAACAGACATACCAAAGACGGAAAGGTCCATTCTGATAAGAGACAAGGTCCAACACCTGAACCGTTTATCAGGAGACAGTCATGGTTGGATGTATCTGACTAAATACACATGAGGCATGGAGGGGTCAAGGTAGTGTGATTTGGCAGAGAGTGAATGAGCTGTACCATTCTGAGGGCAGGTCTATTGTGATAATAAATATATTATCACAAAGATTATATTGATAATCAATATTGATATCAGTATATTATAAATATACATACCAGAGGTACCTGCATGGCTCATTTGGTTGAATGTGTTATTCTTGGTTTCAGCTCAGGTCATGCATGATGCCAGGGTTGTGGAATCAAGCCCCACATCGAGCTCTGCACTAAGCATGGAGCCTGCTTGGGATTCCCTCTCTTTCCCTCTGCATGTGCACGCGCTTGCGCTCTCTCTAATAAAAGATAAATGAGAAAAAATTTTTAATAAGTAAATACACATACCCAACTAATGGTGTATGTACATGACAAGTGCAATGGGCCTAGTGGAGGTTGTGAGTGATGCATCCTAGGGCAAAGGTTGAGGGTGGAAGAGATAATTAGCCATCAGCTTTAAGGAAAGAATGATATGTAGAAATTCTGAAATACAGGCAGAGTGAGACTTCTGGGTGGCTCAGTCGGTTAAGACTCTGACTTTGGCTTGGGTCATGATCTCGTGGTTCATGAGTTAGGGCCCTGCATCGGGCTCTCTGCTGTCAGTGCAGAGCCCACTTCAGATCTTCTGCCTTCCTCTCTCTCTGCCCGTCCCCTGCACTCTCTCTCTCTCTGTCTCTCAAACAGAAAATAAACATTAAAATTTTTTTAAATACAGACTGTGAAGGTTCTAGGAGAAAAAGAGTATTCCACATATTAGAGGGAGAGCTCCTTGGGCCCCAACGTGTCCCTGAGCAGAAGATATTAAAATCCCACTCTGGTTGTGGGAAATCACAGGGCTGCCTGCAGTGCTGGACAACATGGAAAGGGACCTATGTCCAGAGCCCAATCATCAGTTTGCCCTCCTATCACGTGAAGGTGTGCAGGTTCCCAAGTGCAAAAGGAGTACTCTGCTACCTTAGTGATGCTTTCATTCAAACATTTTTTGAGGAGAAAACGCACAGCCAGAGACTTTTCCTGTCTGCTCAGACCTTGCCTAACAGCATGGTGTCTTTTCTTACCCATCAACTCAAATACAGTCTTCTCTCCGTGTTTCCACATTTGAGCAGAATGAGGAGACAAAACAAGGAAGTGGTTGAGTTAGAATGTATTAGCAAAAGTTACTCAGGTCTGGTGTTTCCCTGTCTTGCCGTATACACCTGGTGGAATATTATTTACAGTTTGATTTCCCTTCTTGTTCATCTGCTTTTCTATGTAGAATGTTGTTTATAATTAAATACTGTACTTCTCACAAAGTTATTTTTGACTTCACATTTTGAATTATGTAAGTATAGTATTTTGAGAAATTTCAGCCTAAAACTACTACTACTATTACTATTATTATTATTTAAATGTTTGTTTTGCGTGTACAAGCGGGGGAGGGACACAGAGAGAGGGAGGCAAAATCCCAAGCCGGCTCTGTGCCATCAGCACAGAGCCTGACGCCAGGCTCAAACTCACAAACTGTGAGATCATGACCTGAGCCAAAACCAGGAGTTGGACATTCAACTGACTAAGCCACTCAGATGCCCCTCAACCTGAAACAATTTAATCATACCCTCCACCTCAGGCTTGATGCTTAATGAAAGTGAACATTCTTATGTTTTATTATTTGGGATAGTTTGCCATTTGAATGTACTTTGGTAAGTACCACTTCTGAAAATGGGTAGGATTAACCTTGCACTCATGTGTTTATTTTTCTTATCACAGGTAGAGTTGGCTTTGTGGGATACAGCTGGGCAGGAAGATTATGATCGTTTGAGGCCTCTCTCCTATCCGGACACTGATGTTATACTGATGTGTTTCTCCATTGACAGCCCTGATAGTTTAGGTGAGTAGCCCTGCAGCCTGATGTTTGTCACTGCCTGTGTGCCTGGCCAGCACCTGGTTTCTCAGGTCCTTTCTGGGCATCAAGTGGTTGAAAAGCAAATGTGATCTTCATAGAAGGAATCATCAGTGGCCAGAATCCTAGAGCCTTGGGACTATACAGCCTGGGCCTGGGTGGCTTTTCAGCCTAGTTCTCCCATAGCTGCCATGTGTCTACCTTGTAAAGTAGCTGGGTTCCAAATATAAACCCATCTTTTAGACTAAGATTTGGGGAAGTTTTTGTGGGTGCCCACACCTTTTTTCAATACTTCATATTGAGCTTTTTGCCTTCTAATATCTTCTGATTTTCTCTTTCCTAGTAGTGTTTTCAAAGCTCCATTTTAGCTCTTTTCTAAAGTGTCTTAGCTAATAAAGAGAGACTTGAACTTCACTTTTCCACTAGCTCAGTTGGTGACTTGTCTCAGTAGCTACTTTCCTTCAGAAAAAGACTGAATAACACTGACCTCACACTCTGCTAAACAAGGCACCAAGGCCTGAAACAGAACTTACTTTCAGTTTGTACTTACTTGAAGACGACAAAATATCTCTCTTGATAATGCAGTGCTCTATATCGACAGAGTAACATGTGGGCCAAGAATATTGTCATTAACAAACAACCTTGGAGAGCCTGTTGGTGGTGTGGGCTTGTGCTGACCAGTTAGGGTTATGTGACTTTTTTTTTTTTTTTTTGTCATGGATGTACTCATTTTAATGACAATATACTGGGTCCCTCCAAGATTTTGAACCACTTGATCAAAGTTATGCATCCCAAGGAGTCAAACTGAGATTGAGCCTCTGGGCAGTATCTCCTAGGACTGAAACAGAGCAAGTACTCTCTGCCATTGGTTCACTTTGGTCATTTTCAATAGTTGTTTTAGTTTTGGTTTTTCAAACAAATCTGGCTTCCTTTGGGGGGCCGTTGGAAGGCCCTAGAGGGTGGGGCAGAGCTTTAGACCACAGAAAAATAGAGCCATGTGAAACCCTCCCCTCATATACACATCATGGACTTTGTCTAAGTCCTATAGGAATGAAGAGGAATGTGTGCCCTGTAGCTCATCATCCAAGGTATAGTCCTCTAGGGACAAAAACACCTTCAGAGCAGAAAGTTACTCTTCAGTCTCACTTTTTAAAGAACCTGTCTCCTGTCTCAAAGGAGGTTCTTCAGCTTTTGACCTCTGTCTGTTTACTGGCCATGACTTATTTCCTACTGGCCCTTCCCCCCAGAGGGTAGGCTCTGGGGAGGAGAGCAGAGGTAGAAAGTAAAGAGGCAGAGAGATGGATCTCTGAAGTACAGACACACCTGGGGAGAGGGTCTGATGTTGGAGGATAGATACTCTGCCTTCCCTGGAAGTCACTGCAGGAGTGTGGTAGGTAGGTGGAGCTCCTTAAAAAAAAACAAAAACAAAAAATAAAGGGCGCCTGGGTGGCTCAGTCATTAAGCTTCTGACTTTGGCTCAGATGACTGAACTAGCTTCATTTTGCCAAAGCCCATTATTTTATTTTATTTTATTTTTATTTATTTATTTATTTTTTTAATGGTTTTTATTTATTTTTGAGACAGGGAGAGACAGAGCAGGAACAGGGGAGGGTCAGAGAAAGGGAGACACAGAATCTGAAACAGGCTCCAGGCTCTGAGCTGTCAGCACAGAGCCCGACGCGGGGCTCGAACTCACGTACCGCGAGATCATGACCTGAGCCGAAGTCGGCCGCTTAACCGACTGAGCCACCCAGGCGCCCCTGCCAAAGCCCTTTAAAAATTTGTTTTGGCTTGGGTGTAGGGGAGAATCCCACCAGTAGTTTGCCTAAGTAAAATGTGTTAAGGGAACACACAAGCCCGGATCAAGGGATGCCTGGCTGACTCAGTCTGTAGACCCTGTGACTTTTGATCTTGGGGTTGTGAGTTTGATCCCCACATTGGGCATAGAGATTACTTAATTAGAAAAAAAAAAAGTCTGGGGCACCTGAATGTCTCAGTCAGTTAAGCGCCCGACTTCGGTTCAGGTCATGATCTCACGGTTCATGAGTTCGAGCCCCGCATCGGGCTCTGGGCTGACAGCTTAGAGCCTGGAGCCCACTTCAGATTCTGTGTCTCCCTCTGTCTGCCCCTCCGCTGCTTGCACTCTGTTTCTCGCATTGTCTCAAAAATAAATACACATTTAAAAAAATTTTTGTTTTGTTTTTTTAAGAAAAAAAAGTCTGGATCGAGAAAATGAAAAGCTAATGTCAACCTAATGCTGGACTTGATTTATTTGATTGGATGTTAGACCATGGCCCTGCATCTAGATGTAGGATGGCAAGTTTGATCAGGAATCAGAATTTCGGTATGAGAGTTTCAGCCCTGCTGCCAGCCAGTCCTATGATAATTTACTTTTTAGAGCCTCTGCTGTCTATGACCATGCCAGATCATGACTGGCAATTGGTCTCTAGTCTGTATTCTAGTTGAGAGCTGGGGTAGCAAACTTGTAAAAGACCAAATAGTAAAAACTTAATCTTTGTTGGCCATATGTTTTCTGTTGCAACTATTCAACTCTGTTGTTGTATCACAAAAGCAGCCATAGAAAATATATAAGTGAATGAACTTGGCTGTATTCCAGTAAAACTTTACTTATAAAAATAGACTCCAGGGGCACCTGGATGGCTTAGTTGGTTAAACATCTGACCTTGGCTCAGGTCATGATCTCATGGTTTATGGATTCAAGTCCCTCTTTCTCTGCCCCTCCCCTGCTCATGCGCTTTCTCTCAAAAATGAATAAAATTAAAAAATTAAAAAAAGACTCCAGACAAGATTTTATTTGCCGATCTCTGTTGATGATAAGAATTCGTTCTCTTTATTTATGAAAAGCGGCAAAGGTAAGACAGAGACAATTCATTTTAATTTTAATTTATGTTTCTTGAGTTCCAGGGGTAGGGAGACCATTGGAGTAATAATTTCTCTTTTTGTTTTGTTTTGTTTAAGAGAGAGAGAAGGTGCAAGTGAGTGAGGGGCAGAGAGAAAAAGGGAATCCCATGAGGGGCAGAGAGAGAGAGAAGCAGGACTCACCCAGGGCTCCTGTTTTTACCTGAAGCAGGGCTCATGCTCACCTGATGTGGAACTCGAACTCACGAACTGTGAGATCATGACCTGAACCAAAGTCAGATACTTAATGACTGAGCCACCCAAGCACCCCCCTCTTTTTTATGTCTATCATTTATTTTGAGAGAGAGAGCATGAGCAGGGGAGGAGCAGAGAGAAGGAATCCCAAGCTGGATCTGCTGTGTCACACAGTCCAACGTGGGGCTCGAACCCACGAACCATGAGATCATGACCTAGGCTGAAATCAAGAGTCGATGCTCAACTAGCTGAGCCACCCTGGTGCCCCTGGAGTAATAATTTCATATATTCACCAAATATTATTGACCACCTATTTGTAGAAGAAACTTCTTCTAAATTAAGGGAGACAAAAGCAAGAACAACTGTAAACCCAGAAAACTTAATGGTAAATCTGATAGCAAGAAATTTCACAAATAACTTTCATGGAGGGGTGCCTGGGTGGCTCAGTTAGTTAGGCAGCTGACTTCAGCTCAGGTCATGATCTCATGGCTCGTGAGTTCAAGCCCTGCATCGGGCTCTGTGCTGACAGCTCAGAGCCTGGAGCCTGCTTCGGATTCTGTGTCCCCCTCTCTGTCTCTACCTCTCCCCTGCTCATGCTCTGTCTCTCTCTGTCTCAAAAATAAATAAACATTAAAAATTAAAAAAAAATTTTTTTTAATGTTTATTTATTTTTGAGACAGAGACAGAGCATGAACAGGGGAGGGTCAGAGAGAGAGGAAGACACAGAATCTGAAGCAGGCTCCAGGCTCTGATCTGTCAGCACAGAGCCCGACGCAGGGCTCAAACTCAACGGACCGTGAGATCATGACCTGAGCTGAAGTTGGACATTTAACCGACTGAGCCACCCAGGCGCCCCAAAATTTTTTTTAAAAAAAAAAGGAAAAATAACATTCGTGGAGGTGGTATGGAGTGGTCCATGGTAATATTCTGTTTCACAGGATGACCATGGGATGGATGGTCAGCAACCCAACTAAAAAGGTGACTTCTGAGAGACACCTAAATTAACTGAGGGAAGCCAATACAGATATCCAACAAAACAGCCTTCCAGGCAGAGAGAACAGCAGGTGCAAAGTCACTGAGGCAAGAAGAGGAGGGAAGGAATCCAGTGTAGCAGCAGGGGTGGCAGGGAGGGTTGTAGAGCAATGTGGTTAATGGTGTGGACCTTTCCTTTTTCCTCATGAGATTGGAGCTCTTGGAAGGTTTGAACAAGGGAGTGATGTCTCACTTACCTTTTAAAGTGATCACTGTTGGGGTACCTGGGTGGCTCAATTGGTTAAGCGTCCACCTTCAGCTCAGGTCATGATCTCATGGTTTGTGAGCCCAGGCCCCGCATCAGGCTCTGTGCTGACAGCTCAGAGTCTGGAGCCTGCTTCGGAGTCTGTGTTCTCCCTCTCTCTCTGCCCCTCCCCCGCTCATGCTCTGTCTGTCTCTCTCAAAACTGAATAAACGGCAAACAAATTTTTTTAAAAAGTGATCACTGTTGTAGCTGAACTGAAAACTGACCACAGGTGCACAGGTGAGAGCAGAGTTTGTGGCTGAGGCTGTTTGGCTTTGTTGTTAGATGTGCTGGCCCTTTACTCTTTATTGTTCTGAGGACTGAAACACTGCATTTCTTTGAGAAACTCTTTGTTTCAGAATAAAGCTTTGAGTATCAAGTTACAACATTAGTGATATAGTCAACTCTGTGGCTGCTATAACAAAGGAAGAAGGAAGCATTCAAGTGTCAATCTTGTGTGCTGAAGAGTGGAGCATTGAATTACAGGAGTTTCCTGACCTCCCTCATGTAGTTTCTTTACCTGATTTGGTCTTTTAGCCAGAAGACAGAGCATCTTTCTGTATTCTAAGTAACTCTTGTCTTTTTGGTAATTTGTCTTGAAGTCATGGAGCAAACAGTTTACTTCTAAAATATAGACTCAAATTACAAGCAGACCATTTAAATGATTGTCATACTAAGTACTTTGTATGTGTGGACTCAGAATAATCCTATGTAAGGTAGGTATTACTGTTATCCCCCTTTTATAAAATCATGCCTGACACGAGATGCCCAAGGCAGTGGTTATGGGAGGTTGAACCCAGGCCACTCACACTCCGTGATGTATGTCCAACCTTTCTAAATTAGTAGAGTATTGGCAAGAAGCTACAGCTGGTTATCACTCATTTTCAGAAGTCATTCTTGAGCCATTTGAAATACCAATAACCTACACGATGGGGGTCATACTAAAGGTCCATAAACTAGGTGTAGAGAGAACATGTAGACCCTGGCTGGGCCAGCTGCAACCGTAGAATGGAGACCTTTTCTGTAAGATGTGGTCAGAGTTACTAGCCAGCAGTGACAGAGATGGTCCATGGATAGCTTCCCTCCTTCAGTCAGGTTGTATCATTGTGGAGCCACCCTGTGTTCTGGAACCTTTCCTCCTCCAGAGACTTTAACTGGGTCCCACTTCCACAGGAGGTGAGCTCTTCAGTGGGAACTGAGAAAAAGCTGATGAGTCTGTGCCTAAGGGAAGGGGGTTGGATTTTGCCTTTTACTGTGGTTTTGAAACTAGTGAGATTCCATTAAATATCCAGCATGCTTTTTAAATAGTTTCTTTGCAGTTTAGCTAGGGCTCTTGGAGATTCTTCAAGATAGAATTACTTGTATCTTGTATGTATTTTGCTTCTTTCAGAAAACATCCCAGAAAAATGGACTCCGGAAGTCAAGCACTTCTGTCCCAATGTGCCCATCATTCTGGTTGGAAACAAGAAGGATCTTCGGAATGATGAGCACACAAGGCGGGAGCTGGCCAAGATGAAGCAGGCATGATCTGGGGCAGGGCTCTGTTTTCCTATAGCATTCTTGAACCCAAGGTTGGATGTTCAGGAGGCCCAGTAGAAATAGCCAGGCTGTTTCAAAGAGGGTCCCAGAAGTCTATCTTTCTCCATCTGTCCCTCATTCACTGGGGCCCGCACAGAGGGTCCCTAAGACTCCCTACTCATATGAGATGGGAACCTCTCCTGTGGGATAGCGCTGTGCCTCCAAGGATTGCCTGCCTGAGAAGGTACCATCAGCAGTAGTCAATGCTCCAAATGCAAAAACTCTATCAGACTCTTGATTTCCCTCTCCAGTTATTACCTTGGTATATGTGAGGCCAAAGATTAAATTGGTGGCAACCAAAGGGTTCGGAAATCCTGAGGACAGGGAGTCCAGACAGAGCCCTGATGCCTTTATAAAATTGATGATGGAGTTGACATCTTGGCTTCTGAGAAGCCAGGTGGCCCAATGGCAGGGCTTCCACCATGCAGGACAAGAGCCTTGAGATCTTTAGTCTAGGTTTTCCCACTGAGGTTTCTCTGTCTGAATGTCAAGGTCAGGATCTGTTTACTTCCTTGGGCATTCAGTCCTCTGTGAAGCTAACTACAGGAACCCCAGTGCTTACCCTGGATCAATATCTTGAATAATTTTTCCCTTGATTCCCTGCTTAACCCTGCAGGACTTCTCAGACCTCTCCCTCCTTTCTCTCAACTTCTCAGAGAAGAGCTTGTTTAATAGGGATTTTATATTAGAGCTGGGGAGGGTCACTGCATATGAGTTTCATAAGACAGAATTCAAATCTGGGTTTGGCAGCACTTATTTTTTATTTTTTTATTATCATAATTATTACTGGCAGCTTTTAAAAGAAGCCTTTAAAGCTGAATTTGAGTACTGTACGCTTCATATATGTGACGCTTAACTGAAACTGCTCTTTTCTCTTTGCTAGGAGCCGGTGAAACCAGAAGAAGGCAGAGATATGGCAAACAGGATTGGTGCTTTTGGGTACATGGAGTGTTCCGCAAAGACCAAAGATGGAGTGAGGGAGGTTTTTGAAATGGCCACGAGAGCCGCTCTGCAAGCCAGACGTGGGAAGAAAAAATCTGGGTGCCTTGTCTTGTGAAACCCTGCTGCAAGCACAGCCCTCATGCGGTTAATTTTGAAGTGCTGTTTATTAATCTTAGTGTATGATTACTGGCCTTTTTCATTTATCTATAATTTACCTAAGATTACAAATCAGAAGTCATCTTGCTACCAGTATTTAGAAGCCAACCATGATTATTAATGATGTCCAACCCACCTGACCACCGGGGTCCTTCTGACACCGCTCTTTAACAGCCCTCCTCTGCACTCCCACCTGACACACCAGGCGCTAATTCAAGGAATTTCTTAACTTCTTGCTTCTTTCTAGAAAGAGAAACAGTTGGTAACTTTTGTGAATTAGGCTGTAACTACTTTATAACTAACATGTCCTGCCTGTCATCTGTCAGCTGCAAGGTACTCTGGTGAGTCACTACTTCAGAGCTTTACTCCTTAACAGATTATATTGGCATAACTCTGTGATGGGCATCCAATTTTTTTGAAAATGTGCTCATCCAGAAAGGTCCAAGTCCATGCAGCTGTGGCAGAGTTACAGTTCCGTGGTTTCATGTTAGTTACCTTATAGTTACTGTGTAATTAGTGCCACTTAATGTATGTTACCAAAAAATAAATATATCTACCCCAGACTAGATGTAGTATTTTTTGTATAATTGGATTTCCTAATACTGATATTTGTCATCCCTGCAGAAAGTGTATTGGTTTTTTAAAAAAGAAAGTGTATTTGAAAATAAAGTCAGATGGAAAATTCATTTTTAAAATTCCCGTTTTGTCAGTTTCTCTGATAAAAGATGGCCATATCACCTGTTTTCGGCCCCACATATCCTAGTACCCCCTCCCAAGAGCTGGGCTAAAGAAATAGGAATTTGGTTTCATGCCTGAGGCATTTAGACACTTCAGAAGGTGGCATAGCCTGTCTCACCTGGACTGCAGGCTCTGGCTCTAGTTCACAGGCTCCCTTTCCTCACTGTATCCAGGTTCCCTCCCAGAGGAGCCGCCAGTTCTCTTAGGCGGCACTCGGTTTCTCACTTCTCTCCAGCTGACTAAACTTTTTTTCTGTACCAGTTAATTTTTCCAACTACTAATAGAATAAAGGCAGTTTTCTAAACTTCCTGTATCCTCGTGTTTGTGTTGCTCTCTCCAGGGCTGGGAGTGGGAGGATATACCCAGCCTAGCTGTCCTTGGAAGGTTCCTTCAGACTGTGAAATATGCTATGTTTGCCCCCCCCCCCACCCTACCCCCTAATCTGGCACTAACCTGGCTCCTCCTAAGAAGGTGGAAACAATTATTTTGTGTCATATTCAAGTTCGTAAGTGGCTTAGTGTGGGGAATGTCGTGTATTGAGGAGAGTGAGGGGCACTCCAAGCAGTCACTCCTCTGGACAAATCTTAGGAGTGTGACATTTTTCACTTCCTGCCCATTTTCAGTGTCTAATACTTACAGGCCTGAGTCTGGGGTTAAGGTGATTAGGTATGGAGGATGGCCTGAAGTCGATTGGGTCCACTCCAGAAGGCTGGTGCTGGGCCTAAGTGACTCCTTGGGAAAACCAGTGTTAAGGGCAGTGTCACACTGGAGGTGTGGACAAGAATATGCTCCAGGCAGCCCCAGAAAGCAGGGAAATGAGTTACAGCTGGAATTTGGAGCTGGAGCCTGAGCGAGTCCCGGGCGTTGACCACTTTCCTCCAACTTGACCTTATTAGAGCCACAGCGCCTCATTGCAGAGAGAACTTACCTTGGCAGCCACTGCCAACTGCACCAACACCGCAAGTTACAACTTGCTCTGTGCGCCTGGAGACAATAGGGCACAGACTGCAAGACGCGGCATTCACTGCTATTGCTGGCCAGTCCCCTTGGGCTCTGCCCTAACCCTTTACTAAAAGCCTTTGAGAAATAATCGGAGTTCTCTTGGACGCGAGCCCTGGGCGGGGTAACTCGCGCGAAAGCCGCAGCGTCGCTTAGACTTGACCTGGCCTGCCTGGGGCTCCGCACTGCCTGGGCGGTGCCCGCATCCGGCCTGGCCGCACCCTCCCGTCCGGCTGGAGAGGGAGGAGGCCGGATGAGGCGGGGCCGAGGGTGGAGGAGCTGCCGGAAAAGTGCCTTCGCCACGTGACCCCACAGCACTGTCCCAAGCCGAAGCTCGGCACTATTGTGCACTGCACTCTTGTGCGACAGTCCGCCATGTGCGCTGCTCCGCTCGCGGCCGCCGCCCTCGCCGCAGCGGCCCCGCGCTCTGTGTATTCCTTCTCTGCACGCCCGTTGGCCGGCGGGGAGCCCATGAGCCTGGGTTCCCTGCGGGGCAAGGTGCTGCTCATCGAGAATGTGGCGTCGCTCTGAGGCACAACGGTCCGGGACTACACCCAGATGAACGAGCTGCAGCGGCGCCTCGGGCCCCGGGGCCTGGTCGTGCTCGGCTTCCCATGCAACCAGTTCGGGCATCAGGTGCGCCGCGCGGGGCAGAGCGGGGTGGGCGCGCATCCCGGGCTGGGAGCACCAGCGGGCGCGCGGGCCGCACAGGCGCAGGCCCTGGCAGCAGAGAGGCGGGCCACTTGCTTTTGTCCCGTCTGGGTTTCAGGTCCGCCTAGGGATTGTAACTCACCGAGGAACTTCTGGTTTGTGGTCCGAACGTTTCCCCTCCCCTCGCGGCCCCGGGTTCTAGCTGCTCTTCCCTCACGCAGGAGAACGCTAAAAACGAAGAGATCCTGAATTCCCTTAAGTACGTCCGACCTGGCGGCGGGTTCGAGCCCAACTTCACGCTTTTTGAGAAGTGCGAGGTAAATGGCGCGCAGGCGCACCCCCTCTTCGCCTTCCTGCGCCAAGCTCTGCCTGCCCCCAGTGACGACGCCACTGCGCTCATGACCGACCCGAAGTTCATCACCTGGTCTCCAGTGTGTCGCAACGACGTCGCCTGGAACTTTGAGAAGTTCCTGGTGGGCCCAGATGGTGTGCCTGTGCGCAGGTACAGCCGCCGCTTTCCAACCATCGACATTGAGCCTGACATCGAAGCCCTGCTGTCCCAGGGGCCCAGCTGTGCCTAGGGCAACCTTCCTATCCCTGCTGCTTGGCAGCCTGCCCTCTGGGGATTTCATCCATGACGGCCTTTCCTCGAAATTTGCATAGAGGAACGCCTGATTTCCAGAAGAATCCCCTGAGATGGGCGCTTATTCATCCCAGCACTCCCTCCCCAAACCAAGGCTTTTCACTAATAAAGTGTTAGATATGAGCAGAACTGAGTGTATGTCCTTTGTTAGTTGGGGACACCTTCCCTAGTAATCTCACTGTCATAGGGCTGTGAGCTTAAGCCTTCACTCCTTTGGCCTTTGTTTTAGCCAAGCCTGAATTTCCTATGCTTTTATTTGCAGTGTGTGGAATCCACTCTTTCCTGTGTAGGAAGCCTGACTCCTGTCCCAGTGTTTTTCCCTCTGCCAGGATATTCAGTAGGGCCTCTCCTTGTAAGTATTTGCTAGGCATGAAATGACATTTGCAAAAAAATAACACTGGATTCACACTCACATTCAGAATTTGTGGCCTCTCTCAAGTGTCAGGCCCACCCATTTTACACAGTTGTAAGCCCATGCACTTTTACAACGTTCTTTTCCATTACTTTGTCAGATCTTTGCATATTGCAACCCAGGCTTATTTATGTCTGCTTTGATGCTGCCTTTACTGGTTGTTACCTCTCCTGTATTCAGAGTGAGAAAAGAGTGTACATCTGGCCCTTCTGACCATGTGCTGCATGGTACTTAACAGTTGGAATTGTGTCCTTGGTCAGGCTCAGGGTAGGGACTTATCTCACAGGCCAGCTGCTGCTTCTCAGGTGTGGTTTGGGTCTAATCTCTCCCATCTGTTGGCTCTGCTTGTCAATCTTTTGAGACCGATCTGGAGCACATCCTATCACCAGTACAGGGGATTCTGTAGGGCTTGGATGCAGGTTCTCCTTGGATAGACAAAGATGCAGAAACATGTTAGCAGGGTCACCCAGTCCAGAATGTGGGCTCATAATTCAGTCCTAGGCCATGTGTTCTGTTAGCTTTCAGGAATGCAGTCCTCAGGAAGTCAGAAAGAGACAGTATAGAATTACTAAAAGCTCTGAGGTAGTACAGGGTACTTTGAGAACAGGAGAGCCAGGCCCATTAGGGGGGATCATGCTTCCCTCCTGGAGGAAATGAGTGTGAAGCTGAAAAGGTCAAGAAGCAGTCAGCTGAGGAATGAGCTGATGGAGGGTGGACAGGCAGGGAGGACGGTGTGCAAGAGTCTGAGGTGGAAAGGTGGCATCACTGACTAAGTTGGACAACACAAGGGCAAGGAAGTTTGGGGAGGAGAGTGTTCATATTCAGACATCTTGCATGAGACATGCAGATGGAGTATCTGGAGCAGGTGGTTACAAGAGGCTTAGAAAAGCAGTATGGCTTGGAAACAAAGGTCTAGCCAAGGGGACAGTAAATAGCCATCAGAGAGTATGAGATCACCTGGGGACAGTAGCAAGAAAAAAGTCAGGCAGTGGGGGCTAGGCCTGAGGTCTGGATTCAAAACCCTGGGTCAGGTAACAGGCAAGCTGGGAGAACAAGGATGGAGTCAAGGAGCCATGAGAAGGGATATTTCATGAAGAATGGTTACTGGGGCAAGTGATTATGGATTGACTATTCCTTATCAAGTACAGTTTCAGGGGGAGAGCAGGAGCTGAAGCCAGATAACCAAGTGCCCAAGATAGGCCAGGTCCTGTTCTAGGAGCTAAACATAGAGCCCCCTCCCCCAAGAATCACCATGTTCCATGGCCCACATCCAGAGATAACTGCTTTGGAAAGTCTGGGGACTTAGGACCTATAAGTCCTACTCAGCTACCTGTAAGTTGGATCTGAGCACAGACTTTCTGCTCCAACTCTCCCCTTTCCTGTAAAGGGTCGGTCAGTGTGGCCCAGGCCACGTTCTCTGGTTGGCTCCTAGATGAGAACCCAGGGCTTTCTGCCCTGACTTCAACCTCTTCCCCCCAAGCTGCCTGGTGACTCACTCCTACTTGCCCACTTTTTTTTCCCTCTCAGTTTATGCCTAGGGCTGCCAAGAATGGGAATTTATGAGCTCTCAGTGTGGCTGACCCTGGCTGGCATATCCTCCTAGGACTTCAAGCTGCCTGCCTCCCATAATTGAAAATCCTTTCCAACTCTCTCCTTCAGGAAGAATCAGAATAAAGCCAGTTAACACCACCTCTTCCTCCCCAAGAAACCAGACATCTTCCCCCCAACACACAGAAGCACACACTCCTACACATACACATTCCTTATCATTCGACCATGAAACCGCTACTGGCTCTGACCTACACCCACCCCACCCTGTCATGAATCAGCAGATTAAAAGAACAAGTAAAAGTAAGCGAAGGAATCCCAGTGAGCCTTCCTGAGGTCCTAGCCTTTAGTTAACATGGCTGCAGAACATTGATCTGGGAGCAGGCAATAGCATTTAGGCCACAGACCTTTTGAGAAGGGAATGGACCCTGCTGTTACTCAAATTCAGAAGCTTCCATTTTAGCAGTTTTCCCAGAAATATTGGTTTTGTTTTGTTTTGTTTTTAAAGCATTAAATCTGATAAGCTTATATAGATGTACATCAAGCCACCATGATGTACACCTTAAATATTTTACAATTTTATTGGTCAATTAAACCTCAATAAAACTGAGGGGTGGGGCACCTGGGTGGCTCAGTCTTTAAGTGTCTGACTTCGGCTCAGGTCATGAGCTCACAGTTCCTGGGTTCAAACCCCATGTTGGGCTCTGTGCTGACAATTCAGAGCCTGGAGCCTGCTTCAGATTCTATGAGTCCTTCTCTCTTTCTGCCCCTCCCCTGTTTGTGCACACCTTCTCTCTCTAAATAAACACTAAAAAAAAAAAAACAATAAAATTGAAAAAAAATCTGATAAAATTCAGTTAGACACTTCTTGCATTTAGCCCTTTATGAGATGACTTCCTCATTCTGTCTCAATGTAGTTCCACAAACATTTAATACTAGCTTAATTTATTTTTAAGGCATTTTTAAAAAATTTATTTCTTGGAGTGGGGGACAGGGGCAGAGAGAGAGGGAAGAAAGAGAATTCCAAGCAAGCTCTGCACTATCAGTGCATGGGGCTCTAATTCATGAATCGCAAGATCATGACCTGAGCTGAAGTCACTTAGCCGACTGAGCCACCCAGGCACCCAAAAACTAGCTTCTTTTTAAAAATTTAAAATATGGGCACCTGGGTGGCTCAGTTAGTTAAGCGTCTGACTTTGGCTCAGGTCATGATCTCATGGCTCGTGAGTTCAAGCCCTGCATCGGGCTCTGTGCTGACAGCTCAGAGCCTGGAGCCTGCTTCAGATTCTGAGTCTCCCTCTCTCTCTGCCCCTCCCCCACTTGCACTCTGTCTCTCTCTGTCTCAAAAATAAATATTAAAGAAAAATTTTTATTAAAAATAAAAAAAATGAGTAAGTAAAACAAGTTTATTTTCAGAGAAACATTCCTGTCCCTATCAGTTCAATAAATCTCTTAAGCTTAAACTTTTGGATAATACTAAGTAAAACACTGCCTAAAGATTTCCCTAAGAGAACCCAGCATGGACCTATAAAGAATGGACAGTGATCCCTGCCAAAGAACCCTGAACTTGGCAAATTTTTATTATATTACAATCACCAAATAGGCTAGAAGAGCAAATAGACTAGCTCCAGCTAGTCACACAAGTTACCAGATACATGCTTTGCATCAGTAACTACTGAATTGGGAGCTGGGAGCACAAATAGGAGTTCTAGCCTAAGGAGTAAGGGCTCACGGGCCCAGCCCCTACCCCTGGGAGTAATAGAGAAGCAAACTCTGAGCCCCGAGATCCTTCAGCTTTGACCTCCCCAAGAACTGAACTCCAGATCTGTCATGTGAGAAAGCAAAACTAAGATCATCAACTAGGTAGGCAGCTTGCTGATGGGTATTCTAGCTGCATTCAGAGCTAAGACTGACATAACAGTGATGTGCTAAGCAGAAGCCCAGCAGCCTTTCCATTATTCATCTCACGGACAGATACCCCATCTCCAGTGCCCCTGCCCCTCCAGTCCTAGTATTAGTTGCAGCCAGATAGGCCAGAGTATGAGACCACAGAACACTCCCACATCATCCAAATGCCTAAAGTCCAAGCAGTAGCCAGGAGAATGTGTAGCCCACCTTGGGTGGTGCTGAAGAGTCCTACAGGCCACCTAGCTCCACAGGGAGGCAAATGGAAGCAATCCAAGTCTCCCTGCAGAGGAAGCACCTGTTACCCCAGCCTCCTCTGTCCCCAGAATGTAACTATGCCTGTGTACATATGTGGGTGAATCTAAAGGAACCCTGGTCCCCTGAGCATCCCTTGCAGACTCATCATACGTGCCCATAGGCCAAGGGAAATGTCAGCATGACTTGGTTCCCTATCGATACTAGTTGTTTAGTTTTCCTTCCCAGCAATGTGCCTGTACCATCACCCTCCATGTTCCTGGAGCACTTTGTCACACAGCACACAAAGTGTAATTGCATGTGAAAACATCTTCCCCAACCATGCTGGCTGTGAACCCCTGGAGGATAGGGGCTGTGAGTACTTGTATGTAATAGATTAGCGAAATGAAAAAAATGGCTGTATCTGATATTCTTCCATTCATTTCATCCAAGAAATGCCTATTGAGAATTTGCTCTGTATAAAGGGCAAACAACACAATTAACAGCTAAATACTTGTGTATGGCTAAGACATCAATGGTAATAGAGGAGGAAGAGGCGGGCCTGGCTGGCTCAGTTGGTAGGGCATCTGACTCTTGATCTCAGGGTCCTCAATTCAAGCCCCACGTTGAGTGTGGAACCTAGTTTAAAAAAAAAAAAAAGAATTAGAGGAGGAAGAGAGGACACTGGCCACACCTGGGCTCAGGGTGCCATACCCTCCATGCCCAATCAGGGCTGGTCACCAATAGTGGCACAACCAGAATGGAATCCATCCAATAGCATGAGTCTTCAATGTAGGAAAGGTGATTCCTAGTTCCTCTCTGAGATTCCTTCAGGTCTTTGCCTCTGTCACCTTCCCCAGTAATATAATCGTTCTATAACAGAGGTTATAATGTCACTGATAAGGTATTTAATTCTTCTAAAATGTATTTGTAGAGTCTTTTATTGTTTCACAGTCCTCTGGGCAGGTTAAATAAACACAGAAAGAAGGAAACAAAAATATTTCTCCCAGGGCACGTGGGTGGCTCAGTGGGTTAAGTGTCTGACTTTGGCTCAGGTCATTATCTCACAGTTTGTTAGTTGGAGCCCCACATCGGGCTCTGTGCTGACAGCTCAGCCTGGAGCCTGCTTCAGATTCTGTCTCCCTCTCTCTCTCTGCCCCTCTCCTGCTTGTGCTCTGTCTCTCAAAAATAAGTAAACGGTAAATATCTACATATACTAACTTAGACAACACATATGTGTGTATATATATATATGTGTGTGTGTGTGTGTGTATACATATACTAAGTTGAACAACACATATACATATATATATGTATGTATTTCTCCCCGAAGAGACCTGTAACCAAAAGCTGCCCAATATATTTGTGAATACTGCCACACGTCTCTGTCATTGCTGGCCAAGTGTGGACCAAGTCTAAGCTGGGAGGGCCAACTGCAGTGAGGTGTAGAGCAAGCCATACTGCCAGCCAAGGCAAGAACTTTTTGATTTGGAATCAGATAAAGCTTGAAGTTCGCACACTCAGACATTACAAACTCTCAGTTGGATCATCACAGTCCAATATAAGCCTGTTTGTTCCCTCTAGCTGACTTCCTGCTTGCCTTCCTATTCTTGTAGTCCAAGCTTCCATGGCAATGGGTGGGTTCTTCAGTTCTGGGATTTGGTTATGAGGCCAAGTGAGTGCCTTACTAGGCCTAAACCTCTCCCTAGGGTAAGAGACCCAACAGAGAACACGGCCCTGGTGCCTGGGTGTCTCCTGAGCTGAATCATGCACATCCTACCAAATCCACAGGTCACCACAACAGCAGGAGCACATGGGCAGATGTTGATAGTTTCCAGTTCACAATTTTTAACATTTTAATTAAAGAAAAAAATGTTTTAATTTTTTAAATGTTTATTTATTTTTGAGAGAGAGGCAGAAAGAGAGGGAGACATAGAATCCAAAGCAGGCTCCAGGCTCCAAGCTGTCAGCACGGAGCCCGATGTAGGGCTTGAACCCACCAACCATGAGATCATGACCTGAGCTGAAGTTGGATGCTTAACAGACTGAACCACCCAGGTGCCCCTTCAATCTTTAACATTTTAATCAAATTCACTAAAAACATTTAATAACTTTGGAGATAATGATTTTCTGACTGTGAAATTTCACTTTATTCCTTGCATTTTAACTATTAGCATTTTATAATCTTAGTATAAGGAACCATCCATAATTAGTGTGTGGTTTTTACAGCCATTTAATAGCACTGAAGAGATCCTGCCTTAAAAAGGTTTTCCAAAGTTTTCATATTTATAATTAGGTTTTGTCCCCTTTTCTAGTGGTGCTGAGGACTTATCCTACTTCCTTAAGACTCTGACCCAGACCATAAATGGTACAGGAGAAACTGCTAAAAAAAGAAGAGAGAAGCAGACACCCTCTAGTGTAGGTTCTGATAACCCAACTTTCTTTTTCCATAAATAACAGTTGTTCCAAAAACAACATTTTTAACAATTTCAAAGAACTTTCACAGGAGGGCACTCAAGGTTGTCAGGGTTGACTCCCAGATGTAGAATTATCATGTCGTGGTAACTCTTATCTGCAGGGGATTAACTGCTATGTGGTTATTCAAGGCGGTTTTAATTCCAAATTTACTTTCCCCTCCTATCTACCCAACTGCCAAGAGGCCTGTGTTACCAGATGATACGTGAAAGCTGTCCCAGCTAGTGCAAATTGAATTCATGCTAATTTCAATTAGCCAAAACCCAACATAAAAATACTATATCTGTTCAAATGACTTACCATACCTTCACCAAGCCTGTGCTCCCTCCTCCAACCCCAACACTAAACATGGCTCATCTGTTTCTCCTCTCCTCCCTCATTGCCATCTCTACAGTGAAAGGTTCTTAACAGTTCTCTGGGCTGCTATTTCGTCTCTGCTCTGAAACCTTTTATAATATCTGTGGGCCATTTAAGGCAGAGCATGTGGCCCTTCTGGCCTCTGTTTTAGCTTTAGATTGAAGGTTCTTTCCAGCTTCATTGGTCTAATCCTCACTCTTTGATACTGCCCTGCGTGTTCCAGAAATTGACTCCTGTAGTTTCACTTCCTGTAACATGCACCATCATTTCTATGCTTAAGACCACACTCAAATGTTACACAAGCCAAAGGCTGCCTTTCACAGCTCAGGGTTCTACAGTCTTTGGTTCATATCCCCCCTCCCCCCCTTTTTTATTCATACTCCTTAATGGCACTTACCACACACATTGTGACGCTGGGTCTGTGTAAGATCTGTTCTCCAGTAGATTGTATGAAGTCAGGCACTGTGTCTTATTTTGGAGGACAGAACTGCTCGACACCAGCTGCCTGGCTTCCTCGCGGGCTTACTTCCCACTCTATGAGGAGGGCTGTACTTTTTGTACGCAGGGTCGAGTGGAAAACATAGTGTTCAGGACAATGCTTCTTGTTGCAGCAAAAAACTAAGAAACAGCTTGGGCACCTAATGTGGAGAACACATCTGGACCTCTGCTTCCCCCAGTTGCTATCGCCCCTCAGCGGCTGCTTGTCTCCCTGACTAGCTCAGTGAGGGGGGCTTGGGGAATTCTGTTGTGGGCCATGATTCTGGCATCTAGATTGTTTGAGACGAGTGTTCATGACTACACCACACTTTTGAGTCCTGGTCCCAAGGCGCTGGTGCACCCGGCACTCCCCAAATCCCTTTTGGGTCTCCAGGGCAGGGACCCCGATCCCAAGTCTGGGCGGCTAAGGACTGGCCTAAGGTCTCCAGCGGAAAGCAAGAAAAGCTAGGAGCAGGCTAACAGCGCAGGCTCTGGTGGTGTGCCCGGGGTGGGGGAGGGAGTGTCTTCCGTCAGTCAGCTAGAGATGGCCGGGCAAGACAGAGAAAGGGGTGCGGAACAGGGATCCCGCGGAGCTGCCCGCAGGGCGGGAGAAAAGCGCAGCTAGCTTCCCTCCGCCCGCCTCCTCTTCCGGCCTCCTCCCGGCTCCGCCGCGCTTCAGTGGGAGTGGAGCTGCGCGTGAGAGGCGGGCCAGAGAGGCGGGCCGAAGAGGCAAAGGCCAGCGGGTAGTCGAGGCCGCGGCCCGAGGTGGGGTTAGGCCGCGCGCGCGCGTGTGCGTGCGTGCGTGCATGCGTGCGTGGGCGCGGTCCACAGCACGCCGTGCGCGAGGCGGATGTCCGGGCCGGCTGGGCCGGGGCCGCGGACGAGATGGCGGAAGGTGGAGGCTGCCGTGAGCGACCGGATGCGGAGACCCAGAAATCGGAGCTCGGGGCCTTGATGAGGACCACGCTCCAACGAGGGGCGCAGTGGTGAGCGCCAGGCCCGCCGTGCCGCCCTCAAGGCCAGGGGCAGGGGCTCTGGCCCTAAGGCCGGACCCCTCTTTCCCGGCTTGGGTAGGGGCCGGGCGGGGGCGATGTTAGTGACCCTTGCAGGGTGTCCTGAGCCCTGTCCCTCAGGAGAGGAAAGTAGGATCACCTCTGGGAAAGAGTGAAGGTCGTCCCGGCCCATTCAGAGCCCCAGAGAGTGGACCCGGTGGGGGCGAGGGCTGCAGGATGCGGGGAAGGGGGGGTGCTCACGGGGACCTTCAGGATGTGAAGAGCCCTTTACCTTCGAGGAATTGCAGTGTGACCTTGAGCGAAGGCGACCACACCTCCCAGACCCTGGTTCCTTACTGTTACAGCCAGGGTAACCAGTATTTGGCACCCCCGCCTTTTGGGTTGAGAAGAAGATCAGAAGTAGATACTTTTGTAACTTGTAAACTGCCGTGCGGGTGCCAAGGTTAGAAGCCGAACAAATGTTTGAGAGCTCCAGGTTACTTTGGTAGTAAATGTCAAAAATAATTGTGGCGGCAGCATTTCGGAGTGGGAGAGGAGGATAGATTAGAGCCTAGATAAAAAGATTAAAAGTTCAGGGTTTAGAAGAGCAAGTCTGAGACCAGAGGTTTCTTAAATTGTTTAGTAGAAGAGACGATACTTCGACTAGTTAGATTTCTTGGTAGTCTTATCGTGTGAGAGTAGAAAGCTAGAGCTTGGCTTTGCATTGAACTTGATTGAACGAACATCCGTCTTTAAGAAACTGTGGCTGTGTTGATAATGCCGTTTACAGTAACAGGAATTGAGCAGGGAAGGGAAACCTTGGGATTAGGAGGAGTTCAGATAGGGCTTTACAGTGTTCTTCAGCTGGCCAAGCTGTGAAATGCAGGGCAAGCAGAGGAAATTATCCTGCATAGGGGTGATATATGAAGGACACTCAGCAGAACCAGAGGAAATTTGAGATAGACTAAGAACACGCACTAAAAGTGTTTGGAGGGTGCTGTTCAAGGGGTTTGGAAGGAAAAGAGCATTGTAGAGATTTGGATATATTTATGGATCTTTGTGGCCTCTGGGAAGCTGCCTGATCTCTGAGGTTTGTTGGCTATAAAACTTAAAGGACTCACCAATATAATTGTGCCCCCCCCCCCCGAGATTTCCCCCTCCTTCTTAGTTGTAAAACAGCATAGTGATACTTTTTTTTTTTTTTTTTAAGCTTATTTATTTTGAGAGAGAGGGAAAGAGAATATGAGCAGGGGAGAGGCAGAGAGAGAGGGAGAAAGAGGATCGATCCCAAGCAGGCTCCAGTGTCAACACATAGCTGGACTTGGGGCTTGAACTCATGAACCGTGAGATCATGATAGCCTAAACCAAGAGTCAGATGCTTAACTGACAGCCACCCACACACCCCAACAGCATAGTGATACTTTTTAAATATAACCAGAGCAACTTAATAACTAGACACTGGAAACTATTATATGTCACACCTAGACACTGTTGTATATGCATGTATATGTATACACACATGCTTGTTTTAAACACATAACTTTTATAAAAAAGTTATGAATTGATTTTTTTTATTACAAAGTGCCATATTTACAGTTTTAAAATAAAGCCTTTTTCTTAGAAATGTTACAAACATTAATATGGTTTTACAAACTACAACAGTGTGGGGGAATGAATTAGCCTGGTTGCTTGACTTCAAATGAAGTTTTTTTGAATCTTAAAAAGGCCTGAGTCTGGGAAAAAATGTATATGCCTATATTTGATAAGAGATTAGTATCCCTTTGTCAGATTACAAAACAGAAGACAGATTTTTACTGATTGGGATATTTTTCTTTTTATGTTTTAGTCTTAATCAAATATTTATCAAGTGCCTTCTATATGCAGGGAGCTAACTCTCTGTGCCTAGATGTCTATAGATACGAAACACATGCATTTTTTAAATATTTTCTTTGGTACTCACAGGAAATCTGAAGTGTGTGGTGTTATTATCGCATTTTCAGAAAGAAAATTAACTTAATGCTCTACATGTCAAACAGTGTAACCAAACTGTCTTGGACAAGGACCTCTATAAAGATCATTATGAAATTAATGACTTGCTTATTAGCAAACAAGATTTTACTCATAGGAGGACATCATTTATTTATTTATTTATTTATTAAATGAGTAGTAGATATTTTTCTTTTTAATGTTTATTTATTTTTGAGACAGTGCAAGCAGGGGAGGGGCAGAGAGAGAGGGAGATACAGAATCTGAAGCAAGCTCCAGGCTCTGAGCTGTCAGCAGAGAGCTTGAAGTACGGCTTGAACCCATGAACCGTGAGATCATGACCTGAGCCTAAGTCGGACGCTTAACCAACTGAGCCACCCAGGCACCCCAGAAGGACATCATTTAAAAAAGCCTTTTGAGGGGCGCCTGGGTGGCGCAGTCGGTTGAGCGTCTGACTTCAGCCAGGTCACGATCTCGCGGTCCGGGAGTTCAAGCCCCGCGTCAGGCTCTGGGCTGATGGCTTGGAGCCTGTTTCCGATTCTGTGTCTCCCTCTCTCTCTGCCCCTCCCCCGTTCATGCTCTGTCTCTCTCTGTCACAAAAATAAAAATAAAAAACGTTAAAAAAGCCTTTTGAGGTGTGCTTCGGTGGTTCAGTCAGTTAAGCATCCAACCCTTGATTTTGTCTCAGGTCATGATCTCATGGTTTGTGAGTTTGAGCCCTGCATCAGGCTCTGTGCTAACAGTGTGGAATCAGCTTGGGAGTCTCTCAATCTCTCTCTTTTCCCTGCTCCTCCCCTGCTCACTCTCTCTTTCTCTATCAAATAAATAAGTAAATAAATAAATAAACATTTATTAAAAAAGGCCTTTTGAAGCCAGTCGTTTCCTTTTATTTATTCATTAGTTATTTATAAATTATAATATAAATATAAATTATTTGTATTTATTTATTTTTAAGTAAGCTCTACACTCAACGTGGGGCTTGAACTCACGACCCGGAGATCAAGAGTCACACACTCCACTGACTGAGCCAGCCAGCTGCCCCTATTCATTTTTTCAAAAATCATTTCAGTTTATGGATTTTTTACCTTTGCCAGACCATGTCTGCCATGCGGGGCCTATTCCGGCTTTTGTTCTTAAGAGTGTGTTTTTGAGTGGGGACTGTGTATTGCTCAGGTGGGAAAACCATAAAAAAAAAAATTAAGAGAACAGTTGCAGAAACTTACAACCTCAGCTTTTCTGGTATAGTAAATTTTTGTCTGTCTCTAGGTATCTTATTGACAGCCGGTGGTTCAAGCAGTGGAAGAAGTATGTGGGCTTCGACAGCTGGGATATGTACAATGTGGGTGAACACAATCTGTTTCCTGGCCCAATAGATAACTCTGGACTCTTTTCAGGTATAGTATCCCATTGCTTTTCTTTTGTTTAAAAAAAATTTTTTTTAATTCTATTTATTTTGGAGAGAGAGAGAGACAGAGTGTGAGCAGGGGAGGGGCAGAGAGAGAAAGGGAGACACAGAATCCAAAGCAGGCTGCAGGTTCTGAGCTGTCAGCACAGAGCCCGATGCAGGGCTCGAACCCACAAACCGTGAGATCATGACCTGAGCCAAAGTCAGACACTTAACTGACTGAGCCACCTAGGTGCCCCCACCCCCCACCATTGCTTTTCTAACTGAAATATTCCAGGCACGCAGTGGTCTGAGGTGGTGTTTATCAGTAACATGGACATGACGAACCTAACTTTGCTACTATGAGGGGATAGAAACAAGTATCCTTGATTTGTATCTATCAAAGAAGGCTTTGTAGACACTCAGGGAGAAGTTAAGTTACTCCTTTCCTAAACTGCTTCTAAAGAGCAGCTTCCAGTATTTTTCTTTTTGCAAATTAGTTCTGCTAGAGATGTCAGATTTTAGATTAGCATGTGGAATGGAAAGAATAGGATATCATTTTGAAATTGCATCTGGAATCTGAAATTTGGGCACCAGAATGTTCTGTGTTAACCTTTGCAGTTGAACAAACTGTAGACCTGTCTCATCCATCAAACATTCCTGTGATGGTTGTTTGTCACAGAAGTGGTGTGAGGAGAAGTGGAAGGTAGAGCTACCATCACGATCAGCTCCCAGTGGAAGAAGTGACTGAAAAAGTAATGTGTGACCTACCAGAGCTGGGCTTGTACCTGTAGATGCATTGAGATGACAGTTGGGCTTTCTCAGGCTCTTTTCTGCCTAGCTTTAGACTCAACTTGCAAGCAGGACACAGGTGATCTGTTGATTTTTCCCCAAATCAGAGCAGTAGGAAGATAGACAATACATGAAGCTTGATCCAAGTACCTAACACCAAGCTGGGTGTTTTTAAAAATGAGTAGTGCTTCGGGCTCCTGGGTGGTTTAGTTGGTTGAGTGTCTCTTTTTCGACTCAGGTCATGATCCCAGGGTTGTGGGATCAAGCCCCACATTGGGGTCCATGCTCAGCATGGAGCCTGCTTGAGATTCTCCCTCCTCTTTGTGTGTCTCTCTCTCTCTCTCTCTCTCTCTCTCTCTCTCTCTCTCTCCCTCTCTCTCCTCCCTCTCCGCCCCCCCTCAAAAATGCTCAGACTTGTTTTAGTGGAGGTCTAATGACATAATGAATAATTCATGTACTTTGTTTCCTGATGTAGGTCACATATGGTGGCATCATACCATGAAGTTGCCCTAAGGGAGCACAGCAGTGTATTTGCACTTTTCTTCCCCATGCCCCGCTCTTTTTTATTTTATTTTTTCCAGTAATCTCTAACCCCAACGTGGGACTCAATCTCATGACCCTGAGATCAGGAGTCGCATGCTGTACTGACTGAGGGGGAGACAGAGGATCCAAAGCGGGCTCTGCACTGACAGCAGAGAACCCAACGCAGGGCTTAAAGTAGGACGCTCAACCGACTGAGTCACCCAGGTCCCCATTCTTTTTTTTTCTTTTTGAATAGATTTTTTTTTTTAATGTTTATTTATTTATTTTTTCAACGTTTATTTATTTTTGGGACAGAGAGAGACAGAGCATGAACAGGGGAGGGGCAGAGAGAGAGGGAGACACAGAATCAGAAACAGGCTCCAGGCTCTGAGCCATCAGCCCAGAGCCCGACACGGGGCTCGAACTCCCGGACCGCAAGATCGTGACCTGGCTGAAGTCGGACGCTTAACCGACTGCACCACCCAGGCGCCCCTAATGTTTATTTTTGAGAGAGGGAGAAACAGCACAAGTTGGGGAGGGACAGAGACACAGAATCTGAAACAGGCTCCAGGCTCTGAGCTGTCAGCACAGAGTCTGACGTGGGGCTCAAACTCATGAATGGTGAGATCATGACCTGAGCTGAAGTTGGACGATCAACCGACTAAGTCACCCAGGCACCCTATGAATAGGAGATTTCTTAATGCTTTTAAAAGTACTAGTGATAAGAATCCTAGGGCTAGAGGGGCTCTCTGAAGTCATTTTGCATGATTTTCAGCTAAGGGCAGGCATTTCTTCCATGGTCCCCCAATTTGATGTCATCTGGCTTTGGCTTGAAACATTTGCTGTGTGCTTAGGAAGTGAGAAGTACATTCTGTTCAGACCCTGCTTCCTTGGAACATTGACAGTACAGGAATGACCTATCTCATGATTGAGGGTCACCCCTTAGTCCCCAGGCTTTCAGTCACCTGCCAGTCCCAGTCGGGCTGCCTTTCATCTAGGGTCACAGGAGTGGCTGGATGGGGCTCTTGAAAGTGGGGAGGGATGGGGTACAACATGTCCTTGTGTATGTTGTCCACAGAGCACCCCTTTTCTCATTGCCACCTCTGCCCCTACTGTCTATCAGATGGAATTATCTGTGTTTAGGCCAACCAGTGCTCTCATTTCCAGTGGCTTTATTTGCCACTCTGTTGAAGAAATTTGCAGACTAAATCCCCAATTCAAAACCCCTGTGTGATTTTTTTTTTTTTTTTAAGTTTATTTATTTTTGGGACAGAGAGAGACAGAGCATGAACAGGGGAGGGGCAGAGAGAGAGGGAGACACAGAATCGGAAACAGGCTCCAGGCTCTGAGCCATCAGCCCAGAGCCTGACGCGGGGCTCGAACTCCCAGACTGCGAGATCGTGACCTGGCTGAAGTCGGACGCTTAACCGACTGCGCCACCCAGGCGCCCCCCACCGTGTGATTTTTTAGCATGATGGCAGTTTTAGGTGAAATTTGAAATTTCCAGTTAAGTGAAATTGAAATCCCAGTTGTGTGTATCGCATTTGCACTGTTGTGTCTAAGAATGACATGTTTGGGAAAATCATCACTGAGCCTTAGATGGGAAAATGCCCTGTGGAAATGATGGGCTTGGGGATGGTGCTGCTGAAAGCTGTGTGTTCTTTTCCCACATTTAAAGGTTTCTGGCTGTTGCTAGGCACAGTATGGATGGCCAGATCTGTGTAGTGCTTAGTGTTGGAAATGAAGAAGGGATATGTCCCCAAGTAAGACAATAAGCGAATAACTTCTGTGAGGTTTTTTTTTGTTTTTTTTTTTTTAATTTTGTTTTTTTTTAACATTTATTTATTTTTGAGACAGAGAGAGACAGAGCATGAACGGGGGGGAGGGTCAGAGAGAGAGGGAAACACAGAATCCGAAGCAGGCTCCAGGCTCTGAGCCGTCAGCACAGAGCCCGACGCGGGGCTTGAACTCACGGACCATGAGATCATGACCTGAGCCGAAGTCGGCCGCCCAACCGACTGAGCCACCCAGGCGCCCCACTTCTGTGAGTTTTAATTTATAAATCAGAGAAAAGTTTGGAATTTAGGTTGTCAGTTTTGGGGGGAAGCATTTGTCTCAAGCAGGCTGATACCAGTGGGTCATCCTTCTGAACAGAAAAGGCCTGGTTTGTCATTGTTAATAATCATGCCAGAGCTGCTGTGGAAAGTGGGTGGCTCATCACGTAGAAGTGTCCACTTTTTTTTTTTTTTTTTTTTTTTTTAATGTTTATTTATTTTTGAGAGAGAGAGAGACAGCATGAGCTGGGGAGGGGCAGAGAGAGAGGGAGACACAGAATCCGAAGCAGGCTTCAGGCTCTGAGCTGTCAGCACAGAACCCGACGCGGGGCTCAAACTCACGACTGTGAGATCATGACCTGAGCCGAAGTCAGACGCCCAACCGACTGAGCCACCCAGGTGCCCCTTAGTTATAGTAAAATACACATAACATAAAACTTATCACCTTGACCATTTTTAAGTGTACAGTTCAGTAGTATTAAGCATATTTACATTGTTTTGCAGCCTATCTCCAGAACTTTTTCACCTTGGAAAACTGAAACCCCATACCTATTAAGCAGTAACTTCTAGCCCCTTTTCCTCCAAGCCCCTGGAAACCCCCATTCTACTTTCTGTATCTGAATCTGGCTACTCTAGATACCTCATTTAAGTAGAATCATTCAGTATTTGTTTTTCTGTGACTGCCTTATTTTATTTAGTATATTAGTATAGTATTCTCAGGTTCATCCTCATAGCGAGGTCAGAATTTCCTTCCCTTTTAAAGGTTGAATAATATTCTGCTATAGGTATATACCACATCATGTTTATCCATTCATCCATCTCCCCTTGGTATTCTTGTCCTCCACCGCTGTTTAATTCCTTTCCTATTTCCTTGGAGATGAAATTTCAAGGCAGAGGTGGATCAGATCTGTATTTTGCTCTAAGGAAGGGCAGAAGAGCTGATTGGATGGGGTATAAACTGGTGTTGAGGGGGTGGGTGATGACAAGCCCTGGTCACCTTGTGAATGCTGCTTATGGTTTTAGTTTTTTGTTTTTAACATCATCTGCCTTGAGTTACGGATGAGTTGCACCATTGTGGGTACTTCTGCTTTCCCAGTTTTGTGGCTTGCGCTACCACAGGAGTGGGTGTTGAAGAGCACAGAGGCTCCCTTCTTGGGAGGGGATCAGTCTTTCCTTGATCCAGTTCCTTGGTCCTCAACTGAGGGAGTAGGTTTCAGATCATGAACTTCCACTTCTGACTCCCAATCATGTTGCCTGCCTGTGGTAGGTGCGAGGTGGACGTTTAGCATGTTGGAGTATTACATATTTTCTTCCTCCACAGGGGGTTATCTAGCTAGGTTTTGACTTGGACTATTGAAAACTAAGAATACCAAATGACTCTTGGTAAAATAAAGTTGACTTCAATGATGTGTTTGTTGCTTTCTTAGTAAATCAGGAGAAGGGTTGCCTGGGTGGCTCAGTCGGTTGAGTGTCTGACTTCAGCTCAGGTCATGAACTCGTGGTTCGTGAGTTCGAGGCCTGCATTGGCTCTGTGCTGACAGGTGGAGCCTGGAGCCTGCGTCAGATACTGTCTCTCTCTCTCTCTCTCTCTCTCTCTCTCTCTCTGCCCCTTGCCCACTCACACTCTGTCTCTTTCTCTCTCAAAAATAAACAAACATTGAAAAATTATTAGTATTTCAGGAGAAGACGATGTATATATTTTTAGGTGTTTGTTTTATGTATTTTGAGAGTGAGAGAATACGTGTGCACAGTGAGCAGGAGATGGGCAGAGGAAGAGGGAGAGAGGATCCAAAGCAGGCTTTGCAATGTTAGCATGCAGCCCAGTGTGGGGCACGAACTCATGAACTGTGAGATCATGACCTGAGCCGAAATCAAGAGTCAGGCTCAACCAACTGAGCCACACCCAGGCACCCCGAGGAGAAGATGGCATTTGACCTCAGTGAAATTTCACTAAGCAGAATGTTATGTTAAATATTCATAATTAACAATTTTAATTGTGGACTCTGGAAGCACTTTGAAAATGTAAATTGGAGGTTTTCTCTTTTATTCTTCCTTCTCCATTCAATTACAGGAGAAGTACACATTCCTCATAAAATGTTCTGAAAGCATGGCTAAAGACGGCTTTCAGGTCTGCTCTGTGTTATGGCCAGAGACAGAATTTTGGAATTTTGTCCTGTTATTATAAATAATTTTCTTGTTTCTGAAAACTACATAAGAATCCTGTAAAACAAACATTTCTGAGAGAAGAGCAGTGAGTTATGAGCTGTTTTCTCTTTTCAGATCCGGAGAGTCAGACCTTGAAAGAACATTTAATTGATGAATTGGATTATGTATTGGTCCCAACCGAGGCCTGGAATAAATTACTCAACTGGTATGGCTGTGTAGAAGGCCAGCAGCCCATTGTCAGAAAAGTGAGTACATGAATTGTCACAGCTGTTGGTCAGTGTCTGTGAGTGCTCCCTGGGGGACACTGACTAGAGTTGGTTTCCTGGGGTACTGGATGTGCCTAAGTGGTCGAGTAGAGGTGTTTGAGGCCTTGTTTCTGGTTCTCTTTAGGGAATTGTGATCGTGAGTGGTGGTGAGTGAGGCTGCTCACTTGGGGTGTTATAGTGAGTGGCCTCCAAACATCAGAGCTGCCCAATGGCTTGGGGTGTGTCCAGCAGTGCCATGAGAGCACTATCTGGAAGGCTGTATGAGAGAAAGTTTACTTGGGGTCATAGGGACCTACGGTAATGTACTGCTTCCTGTTTATCTTAAAACTTTTCTGAAACTGCTTTTGCCTCTGTGTTTAAGAGTCTTTGGCCACATTGTTGAATGTCTCAAAAAGCAGGTGTTTATAAGCCAGAGAATAGCCTCTTGAGGGAAACAGGCTATGGGATAGACACCTGGATTCCTAACCCCTCTGGTAGATGGGACTCATGAAAAGACCAGCCACTCTGACTCCCACAGTTGTTTGCTTGTCCTACCAGAGGGAAAATCACAAGATCCCACATGCCTGCTGATAGGTAGCCATTGAGTAAATTTCTCACTGTCTGGTTTGTAGTTCCCCTTCTTAGAGTAGGAAAGAGCTGCAGTCCTGAGGCCATGCTTCTAAGGATCACTGTTCGGGGCCAGAGCTACCTTCTTTTCCAGCTAGAAACCTGGGCCCCTGAGAGGGGTTAGGGATCAAAAAGTTGGGGGCATGCCAGTGTCCTGCAGATGTCTCCTAATGCCCACAGTGTTGCCATATGCTGAGTGTTCGGCTGCCTCAGGGATTTAACTGTATTCTCTAGTCCTCTCATTTGACAAACCTTGAAAAGGAGACATCATGATCCTGATTTAGAGATGAACAGTGGCTTCCCTGTTGTGCAGTGTTGTTCCATCCGGACGCTTTTCCTCATGAGTGGGAAAAAGATTTTTAAACTCCTAGGATGGATGCCAGTGGCTTTAAAAATCTGATCACTTAGGGAAACTGATAACTGTGTGAATTCTGCCTTTTACCACTGACAAAACCTATTGCTTCCAAGACTGCCCGGTGTGGAACCCCTGCTCCTTCACCTGTGCCTCTTACTTGCAGGTTGTGGAGCACGGCCTGTTTGTCAAACACTGCAAAGTGGAGGTATATTTGCTGGAACTGAAGCTCTGTGAGAACAGTGACCCCACCAATGTGCTGAGTTGCCATTTCAGCAAGGCAGACACCATTGGTGAGTAGCTGGGCTGGGGTCCCAGGTATCCATTGGGAGAGTGCAGGGCATTGTGGCTAATGGGAGGGAAGCCAGGCCCCCCCTTCAGGATTGTTACCCACATAGTCTCAGGTTGTGGTTACCAGTCCTGACGTGGGAGCCTGCTCTCATAGAGAGCCAAGCCTGGGAATCATGTTCTGTAGAACACCTGGCATGGCCCCTGCCCATTTGACATACGGTGGTAAAGGTGAGGAAATGCAGATTCAGAGAGGTCAAAGTAACTTAAAAAATCTTTGTGAGAAAGTGGCAGGGCTAGTATTTGAAACCACATGGGTCTTAACTTCAAAGATAAGTTTTCTCCCCTTTCTGTATTGTTGATATGCTATGTAAATGGGACCCACATCCTCAAAGAAGGAGGAGCATAGAGAAAGTTTCGAGGTATGTGAGTGCGAGAAGATGCCAGTGGAAGATGTGTGGCCTTAGGAGTCACCATGGGGCTGAGGTCAGTCAGAACTTTTGGTCCAAAGCACCCTGTGACCCTCTGAACAGGAAGGAGGATGAGCAGTTGCCCGGTATGGGTACCTATAGCCTTGCATCTGGAGAAGGCCTTGAGTGATCTTTCTGCTCGTCCCTAGCAACCATCGAGAAGGAGATGCGGAAGCTGTTCAACATCCCTGCTGAGCGTGAAACACGGCTGTGGAACAAATACATGAGCAACACTTACGAGCAGCTGAGCAAGCTAGACAACACTGTCCAGGATGCGGGGCTGTACCAGGGTCAGGTAGGAGGGCTCAGGCCATGCCCCAGCAGGCAGCTCTGCCAGATACCTGCCAGACATCTGGTTCTGAGCACATTAGCAGTGAGGTGCTTTGCATATTCCTTATATGGTTTTCCCTTTCACTCAGGTGCTAGTAATTGAGCCCCAAAATGAAGATGGCACATGGCCAAGGCAGACCTTGCAGTCAAAGTAAGTGAACTCTTTCTCCCTTGTGGGTGGGCACACAGGTGTAAGAGAGACGCTGTTTCCTAAAGCAGTTATTGTGCTAAGAAAAATTTTTGGGGAGTCAGATGAAGAAACATGCTATTTCATATTCAGAGTCTGTAATCCTGGCCTTGGGTGAACAGTGTGCTGGGCAGCTGTCTGAGGAAAGCTCTCAAGGTGTGTGAACAAGATGGTGAGCCTCTCCTTGTTGAGAATGAGAGAAGGAAGAGAAGGGGCCCAGATCTGGGAATGCTTTTCTGCCAAGAGGTGGCTTTGTTTTTGTCAAGGCCATTCATTTTCTCCACCTGTGGTGAGAGGCTTGGATGGGAAAGAAGAGGGCTCAGGCATGGGATCTTGTATGACTTAAAGGTAGTAGTTTGATCCCACCCCGCTTTTTAACCATGGGCCTGTTAGTCATTGTTGCTTACTCGGGGAATGTTGCTAAACTGGGACCCCAGGCATCTCTGTCTCAGGAGAGGTTTGTGGGTGGTGTGGAATTATGCGTGTCCTGAGAAGGGGACAGAAAGGAAACATGAGTTTTTCTTTTTTTTTTTTTTTTTAGTTATTTGTTTTGGTTTTTAAATTTAAAAAAAAAAATTTTTTTTTTTTAACGTTTATTCATTTTTGAGACAGAGAGAGACAGAGCATGAACGGGGGAGGGTCAGAGAGAAGGAGACACAGAATCCGAAACAGGCTCCAGGCTCCGAGCTGTCAGCATAGAGCCTGACGCGGGGCTCGAACTCATGGACCGCGAGATCGTGACCTGAGCCAAAGTCGGCCGCTCAACCGACTGAGCCACCCAAGCGCCCCATATTTATTTATTTTGAGAGAGACAGAGACAGTACGAGTTGGGGAGGGGCAGAGAGAGAGAGAGAATGAATCCCAGACAGGCTCCACACCTTCAGCATGGAGCCCGACACAGGGCCCAAACCCACAAACCCACAAGATCATGACCTGAGCTGAAACCAAAAGTCGGATGCTTAACGGACTGAGCCACCCAGGTGCCCCATGTTTTTTTATGGTAGAAGGTGGGGGGATTGTGTCTGTGGTCTGATAGTTGTGGGGACAGTGTTGGTCTTTGCTCTCTTCCTTCAGTCAGGTCTTGGACAGGGACTATTTCATACTGATGGGCTCGTAGCTCCTTTGAGAGTCATGAAAGCTACCTGCTCTCTCTTGAGAAACACTCAAGAAGACACAGCGTTTTGCCAACAATCTCAAGGGTTTTAACAGATACTCTAGCCATGGACTCCAGTTTTAGAAACCCTGGTCACCAGTTCCTGACAAATTGACAAAATAGCTGTGGTAGGCAGGATAATACCACCCTCGTGTCCACGTCCTAATCCCCTAGAATCTTTGAATATGTTAGGTTACACGGCAAAAGTGATTAAGATGTGATTAAGGGTCTTGAGATGGGGAGATTATCCTGGATTATCTGGATGGGCCCCATGTAATCACAGGATGGGCGAGGGAGATGAGAGTCAGAGAAGGAGATGTGGGGACAGAGCAGAGTCCAACTGATGAAATGGGAGAAAGACTTCACTGGCCATGAGCCAGGGAATGTGGGCAGCCTTAAGAAGTCCCTAGAGCCTCCACAAAGGAATACAGCTCTTGACTTTAGCTCAGTGAGAGTCATTTTGGATTTCTGACCTGCAAAATTGTTAAGATAATAAATTTGCATTGCGTGTACGGTTTTTTTTTTAATATAAATTCAGTTTATTCATAAATTTGTGTTGTTTTAAGCCAGTAAATTTTTGGTAATTTGGACAACAGTAATTGGAAGGCTAGCCTTGGCTGCTGACTCCCTTCTTGGAACTGGAAATGCCACAGAACTGAGAGAAAATAACATTAAAAACTCTGAGGAACCCCTAGGGAGACAGAAGGTGATTGAATTCCAGTCTATGAGGTAGGGTTGACAGTTTGGAGCAGAAGAGGCTGGATATACTGGTCAAGGGAGACTGTTAGAGTTCTGCCTTTTTCTCTTCCCAGTGCTGCTTCTCCCCATCCCTTCCACACCCTGGGGTCCCAGATTCCAGTCAAGAGAGATAGCTTTTAGAAAAGAACAGTGTCTCCTTATATTTGCCTAAAGGTTAGAGTTTCTCTGCAAAGTGTGGCCAGTGGCCAGTGGGCCCAGAGTGGGATTCCTGAGGTACACTCCCTTCCCCACTCCCCTAATGGCACCAGGTACTGTTCTAGATACTGAGGATGTAGCAGTAAATAAAGTCTCCATCCTCAAGGAGAAGTAAATGACAAATAAGAAAAATCCACATGGGGAAAAATCAGGGAAGAAAATCAGCAGGTGTAGGCTTTGGGAAGAGGCAGATTTAAATAGGATAATGGGGAGGCCCCACTGAGGTGCCATTTGAACACAGTTATGAAGGAGGTGAAGGAATCAGCAGTGAGTAGAGTGCTTATTAAGAATAACATTGTGAGGCAAAGGCGGCAGCAGCAGTGGAAGTTCTGAGACAGAAGCAGGCTTTGTTGAAGACCAACAGGAGTTTGTTGTGGCTGTGGTGCCAGGAGTGATGGCAGGAGCTTTTGGGGGAAGGTGGTAGGCTCCGTTGACGGTTCTAGCTGTGCCTCTGGGGGAGGTAAGGAGCTCCTTGGAGGAGGTGTGGTAAGGGGAGAGATCTCACCTGGTGGGATCTCACCTGGTGAACAGTTCAGAGGGAGCCATAATGAGAAGCTGACCAGTATAGTTGGAATGAAAGGAAAATGGCAGATTGACAGCCTGTGCTAGTGGGAGCATAATTCATGTTCCCAGCCTCATAGGAGGATGGAGTAAGCATAAAGAATACCATCAAGGAAAGGAGGAGGTGGGTATGTGAAACAGGAACAGGGTGGCATTCTTGGGAACAAAGAATTCAGGAGATGGGTTGAGTAGCAGAATGGATGTAACTGAAGCTGAATGAACAAGTTGGAAGGTCAAGTTGAAGAATTCTAGAAAGCATTAGGAGGGATGAAGAGATGAAAGCTGGGAGAAGCAAAATGCTATAGGATGAGGGTAGAAGTGGCAGTATTTGTATCTCAGAAGCAGAGAGGAAATGACTGGAGCAAGGGGAAGAAAATGTTTGAGGATAAAATGACCAAGAGTTTCTCAGAGATCACAAAAGAGGAAAGATCTGAAATTTAAAGAATGCTAAACACGACAGATGGAAGGAAGAAAGCCCACGCCTAGACACACTAGAGTAAAAGTTTAACAATGGAGATGTAGAGAAAACTCCACATCTTAATGAAAGAAAAAGTCACAAAGGAATAAGAAGCAGATTAGTATCAAACTTCTCAGTAGCACCAGTAGATCTGAGAGCTACTTTGTCAGTGTCAAAATAACTTTCTTAAAATATATATGTGTGTGTGTGTGTGTACATATATACATGTATGTATATATATGAATATATTTTATATATACAAATATGTATATAATGCATATAATATATATTATATATATGTATAATATATATAAAATGCTTATTTGAGAGACAGAGAGTGTGCATGGGGTAGAGGGGGAGAGAGAGAGAGAGAGAAAGAAAGAAAGAAAGAGAGAGAGAGAGAAAGAAAAAAAGAAAGAGAGAGAGAGAAAGAAAGAAAGAAAGAAGAAAGAAAGAAAGAAAGAATGAATGAATGAATGAATGAATGAATGAATCTCAAGCAGGCTCCACACTGTCAGTGCAGAGCCTGACACGGCTGAAACCCACAGTGAGATCATGACCCAACCAAAATTAAGAGTCGGACGCTTAATCTACTGAGCCACACAGGTGCCCCAAAAGTAAAATTTTAAAAGCAGAATTTTATACCCTACAAAACTATTACTTAAATGTAAAGATGAAATAATTTTTTTCTTTAGCGTAGATGACCTTGGAAGATTTTCCACACAGAGCTCCTATGTGGAAGCTACTGTTAGAACTCAGGCGCTTGCAGTAAAATCCATAACGTGTGAGAGAGAGCACATACCTGGGAAAATATTCTGTTGGCCAGAAAAGCAAGGGCTTTGTGATTTTGGAGTAAGCAAAGATTTTTGACACAAGAGAGAAGACACGGCACCACAAACCACGGAGGAGGAAATGGATAAAGGGGGTGACTTTTAAGTTAAGAACTTCTGTTCATCAAAGCGTAAAAAGGCTAGCCACAGGGTGAGAAAAGATACCTGCAATACATATGTCTGACAAGTTGCTTTTATCCAGAAGTTTGAAAAAATGCCTTAAGTCAGTAAGAACAAGACAACTCCATTAGTAGAAGGGGCAAAAAATCTTTAACAGTTACTTTATAAAAGAGGATGTCCAATGGCTTGTGAGCTTATGGAGAGGTGTCAACCTCAGCAGTCATCCAGAGATGGCAAATTAAAACCACAACACAGTGCTTCTGCACACCCACCAGAATGGCTTAGTGAAAAAGATGGACAGTACCAAGTGATGTTGAGGTGTGGAGCACCCCAAATTGTTGGACCCTGCCGATGGGGCATATAAATTGGTGTGATTTTAGAAGACTTGGCAACCCATGCTAAATGAAGAATTCTGTGTATTTATTCTGTAACTGAACGATCCACTCCTAGGCATACTGCCAACAGAAATACATCTCATGTTCACTTAAAGATAAGTTCAAAGATGTTCACAACAGCACTGCTTATCATACTCACTGGAGTTAACCCAGATGTCCATCCACCAAAATAGAGTGGATAGGTTAATTGAGGCATAGTCACACTGGAATTCTGTAGGGCCTCGACAACATTGAGTGTCGTGACCAATGCTGAATGAGAGAAGCCAGACATAAAACAGCATACTGTATTCTCTTGATAGGAAGTTTAAGAACAGGCAAAGCTCATCTAGGGGGCTCAAGGTCATGGTAGTGGTTAGCTGTGGGAAGAATCGTAACTAAAGGGAGTATGAAGAGGACACCAGAGGTTTAGTGCTGTCCTGCTTCAGAGTCAGGGTTCTGGTTATATAGATGTATTCACTTGATGAAAATTTCTTGATTTTTTACTTAGATGGTTTATGCATTCTCTATGTAATTCTTTGCTAAAAAGTTTAATAAGAAGAAAAATTTAATAAAGCAATCCATAGCAAAAGCAGTCCAGAAGTAAATTCTGGGTAATCCCAACATGGAAGGCAAGTGAGGAAATGGGAGGCAGTAAAAAGCAGAGAGAGATGGGAATGTCATCCGCCCTTTCTCTTGTGGAGAAATGTAGATAGTTACAAGTTTAAGTAATTGATAGGGAAAAATAAAAATAGTTACAGGTCCTAATAAGTTAATGGAGTAACTGCCAGAAATCTAAAATAGAATGTATATCTTTGAAATACACTGTGTCGATTAGGAAAGGTTTGCTGGCAGTTAAGAAAGACTAGACGATCAGTTTGTGAAGAAAGATGCTGAGGTCTTTCCTAAAAGAACTTCTGAGATGGGTAGTCCAGTGCTGGTATCATTAGAAACCCAGCCGCTCTGTTGTGTTGCCCTACCGTGTGCAGCTTCTACTTCAAAGGTAGTCCCCTGTGGGTCCAGGATCCTGGAGCTGCAGTGGTTACACCTGCATTCAAGTAGCAAGGAGGAAGAAGCAGGAGGGACATAACCCTTCCTTTTAAGGAAATTTCCCAGAAGTCACACATCCTTTTGCATCTCTTTGGTCAATAATAAGACCATAGCTGGCTTCAAGGGAGGCTGGAAAATGCTGTTTAGCAGAGGTGCAAGGTGTCTAACTAAAAATTGGGGATCAAAAACTAAGGAAGAAGGGCAGAATAGCTTATTGGGAGGCAAAAGGGGAAAATAAATCCCTCTTTTTCTTGTCTACTCTACCAATTCCTATGGTCACCAAATGTGTGTGGGTTGCATCCAGTTCTCTGACACCAGCTGGGTGTTCTGGAATTTCACTCAATTCTGACACTATCTACCTGGAGGTAGCATCAGATCCCACAGGTTAAGGGCTCAGTCCAATCAGACTGGCCCATTTTAGATCCCAGTTCTAAGTCCAGGTTGTTACCTGTGCTTGGGCCAACTGGCTATAAATCACAGGTTCCCATGATCCCTCCTTGGGCTCAGTAGTTTGCTAGAATAGTTTACAGAACTCAGGGAAACCGTTTATTCACTAGATGACCAGTTTGTTACAAAAGGCTATAACCTGGGAACGGTGAGATGGAAGAAGAACCAGGTGGTTATAGCGAAGGGGTGAAGAGCTGCTATGCCCTGTTGAGGCATGCCATTCTTCTAGCACCTCCACATGTTCACCAACCTGGAAGCTCTCCAAAATTCCCATACTTCAGGGATTTTTGTGGAGGTCTCAGTAAGTAGGCATGATTGATTAAATGATTTGGCCATTGGTAACTGAATTCAGATTGCCAACCCTTATTGCCTCCTCAAGGGTGGGGGTGTGTGGCTGTAAGTTCCAACCCTCTAATCACATGGTTAGATCTCCTGGCAACTGACCCCCATTCTTTGTGATTTTTCCAAAAGTGATTAACAAAAACTGAGGTATGGTTGAAAAGTGCTTGTTGGAAATAACATGACAACTCCTTTCACTTTTATCACCTTGAAACTATTTCAGGAACCAAGGATAAAAAAACACAAATATAACAAAAGATGCTTCCATTGCTCTTATCACTGAGGAAATTACAAGTGTTTTAGGGGCTGTGTACCAGGAATTTTGAACAAGATCAAAAATATATTTATTATAAATCACAGCACCCTAGGTTACAACTAGGAAACTGTCACACCTAAGAAGGGAAATTGAGGGCAAAAAAAGGAAAAGAAAGAACTGAAAAGTTTGGTAATTAGAAAACATGAGATAAGAAGGCTGAATTAAGGCCATGTAGAATAGTGATTAAAACAACTATAAATGAGTTAAACTCACTAATCAAAACTCTCAGACCAGCCATATTAAGTTAATACATCATCTGTTAAGCAGACCCAGGGTTAACCTGGAGAGAATGGGAAAATACATCAAGTGAATGTGTCATTCAGGGGAAGTCATTGATTGGCCTAATCCTTTTTTTTTTTTTTAACCTACCTATAGACTCAGCTTGACGTGTATTGTGACAGGAAAACTTCCTAAATTGTTTCTGTTCAGCTCTTTATTAGAGAGGGCCACCTAATAAATTTTTGAACATTTTAAGACCATTTTCTCATGCTTCAAAGATTTTCTGTAGAGCTGGCCTCCTTTCTCTCTCTTTCTCTCTCTAATTCCCTCTGACTTAACTTGCCTGAGGTTGCTAAGGCCTGATTAGCTCTCCACCATGACCCCTTTTCAAGGCTGCCTGCCCAGAACTAGAAGAGGCCAGTGTTCCTGAAGTGGAGATGTGGGCGCACACAGATGAGAGTTAACAGCATTGGTGTGGGGTGAGCCCAGCTAAGGTTGTTGTGAAGGCAGTGAGGATTCTGCCTAAGAATTCATTGTTACCTTAATGATAATACCAGGTGCTAGACTCTGGCTCCTTGAGGTCACCCCTAAAGGGTGGGCTCATCCCCAGAGCAGCCCTCGGCCTGGAGAACAACTGAGAAGCATGCAGAGCATGGTCGAACAAGGAGGGCAGGCATGGGTGTGCTACAGGGCCTCAATCATGGGTTCAGAGCAGGTTCTAGTCATGATTGGTAAGGACTGGATGTGCCTAGGAACAGGAAATATCTCAGCAGAAAGGTACTGGGAGACCAGAGGCTTGGCCAGCATCTTTTAAAGGAGCAGAGGGATCCTTATTTGGAGCTGTAGTCTCTGTTTTCAGAGTGTTTGTGGCATGGGACCCAGTGGGGTCTTGCTTCACCTAATATGTACGCTTGAGAGTCAGATGTTTCCCACCAGTTCCCTATTTGCCAGCCTTCAGTGCCCCAGGTTGTGCTCTAAAGCTGCCTAATGACAAGTGACAAGTGCCCAGGCAGTTCCCAGATAGTCACTCTTCAGAGGTCTTGCTTTTGTCTATCAAGGGTAGAGTTTATGAACAACTTTGTCATATGTAAATTTTCAAGCATATAAAAAGAAATCCTGGGACGTCTGGGTGGCTCAGTCGACTGAGCTTCTGACTTCGCCTCACTTCGGCTCAGGTCATGATCTGAGTTTTGTGAGTTCGAGCGCGGTTTGTGAGTTGGAGCCCTGCATAGGGCTCTGTGCTGAAAGCTCAGAGATTGGAGCCTGCTTTGGATTCGGTGTTTCCCTCTCTCTCTGCCCCTCCCCTGCTCACGCTCTGTCTCTCCTTCTCTCTCAAAAGTAAATAAAAATTAAAAAAAAAGAAATCTTACATATTCATCATTAGATTTTTTTTTTTTTCAACGTTTATTTATTTTTGGGACAGAGAGAGACAGAGCATGAACGGGGGAGGGGCAGAGAGAGAGAGGGAGACACAGAATCGGAAACAGGCTCCAGGCTCTGAGCCATCAGCCCAGAGCCTGACGCGGGGCTCGAACTCCCGGACCGCGAGATCGTGACCTGGCTGAAGTCGGACGCTTAACCGACTGCGCCACCCAGGCGCCCCATTAGATTTTTTTTTCTAACTGAATTTATTCTGAAAATACAGCATTTTCTAGAACATTTTAAATGTCAAATGTTTTTTTGTTTTCTTTCATTTTAAGGAGAAATGTTCTGTTTAAGAAATTGACAGGTCTTAGTTATGGCTTCTGTGGATTTTTGCCCTTTTAAGTTCAAAGAAATAGCATAAGTTACCAGTGAATAGTTACTAAAAAGGGAAGTGTGACACTATATGCCTTTAGGTTCTGCACATCAGATTTTGAATTTCACCATCCTGTAGTACCTGTCAACAGAACTGAGATAACAGTATGCCATATTAGACCAACCGTGGGTAGTGACTTTCGTCCCTACATAGTAGGCTGGGAATACCTACATCACATTGGACAGGCTTCAGATATGTGCTAAAGTTACCTGTCTGGTGGAAGAGAGTGTCCTTGGCCCTGACCGTTCTCATTTAATGAGCTACCTGAGTTCTTGGACTTCTTGGCAGCATGAGGATGAGGCTCTGTGAAGCAAATGCTCTTCAGCATTAGAGAAGGTACATTTCTCAATGGGAAGATGAGAGGCTGGGGAGTTCTCTTTCCCTCTCCCTCACTGTGACCTCAGTGTGGAGCAGAACTCAGTTCCTGATTCCCCTTTAGGCCCCTCGATAGTTTCCTAATGTCTGCACTGTAGGTGTGGGTACTCCTTATCTCTGCTGCCATTTTTCACTTTCTTCTTGCAGAGAACCCTGGTTGAGATCAGATCTCATGAGGTTGGGCTCTTTGCTGGGGCATATTATAATCATTTTCTGTAATGATTCTCTAAAATAACCCCAAGCCTAGAAGGAAAAATCACATTTGTACATACTCAAAACGATTCAGAATGATTCACTTTCTTCTACAAGTTCTTATACAGATTTTAGTAGAAAATTGATAAAACTCATACCAATTTAACATTTGGGGCATTTAGCCCCTGAATTAATTATTCTGAAAGTTGGTATAAATCTAAAATAAGATGCTGTGAAAAATATTGAAACATATTAGGCCAGCCTTTGAAACAGAGAGATTACTCACATTTGATAAATTTGAGGAAGCAAAAGCAATTTTCCTTGAATAGCGTAGTGAAACCAAATTACCATTTTCCTGTTCATATTTGTTTATATATATATATATATTTACATTGTAAATTTACATATGTAAATTTTATTTGCGTATGTATTTTTAGCCAGCTGTTCATTTTGGGTCAGGTATTCTTGGATATTTATCTCTTATTGCCATTTTTCTGTGTCTTTCACTGGTAACTCTTAAAGTTCAGGGAAGCTTATGATTTATAAATCAAACCAGGATGCCCTAAAGATCAACCTTGTGGTTTATCCTCCCGAGAGATTCAGTGGGTGACCATGCAGATGAATGAGACCAGGAAGGCCAATTAATCTCTTGACTCTCACTTAAATAAAATTTATCTTGAAGTAGTATGAAAGTAGGCCTTTTGTAGTTTATTTTAAATAACTGAATGTGGAGAACATTTATTTCTTAAGAAGAGACCTAAAGCATTCATTGGGGCTTGCTTTTGCAGAAAGTCAGTAGCATTGTCTCTGCTTCTCTCTCCCAGATCAAGCACTGCACCTAGCAGAAATTTTCCTACCTCTCCAACATCATCAAGTCCCTATTCCTCAGTGTCTGCCTCTTCCATTGCAAATGGTGATAGCACTAACACCTCTGGGATGCACAGTTCCGGTGTCAGCAGGGGGTAAGAGCAGGCCCTTTCACTTCACTTCCCTCCCTCTGGGTCCTTTCCCAGGCTGTACCTGGAGAGCTCTGTTGCCACACTAAGCATAGTGGGATTGGGGTTCCCAATGGGGACGTGGTGCATGTGGTTTCTTGCTCTGTTTCCTACCCACCGTAGAGTGTGCCTCCTCATTCTCACTTACATTGCTTGTTCTTCTATGAGCCGGTGTTTTGCCCACAGCCTAAGTCACTGGTGGTCCTGGGGAGTCACTGCTTTTGTCTATGAAGGGATGGGTTGGCCATATGGCAAAAGAGCTGTGAGGGAATGGTTCTCTGCTGTGGGAGAGCCCTGCCTGTATCCCCCTCTGGATGGCTGTGATTCTTTGTGCAAGCATCTCAGGAGTGCCTGCCACACAGCAGGGATAGAGTGGAGGAGGAGGGTGAGGTGAGACAGTGTGCATGAATACTCAGGCACAGTCAGGACTTAGTGTGGCCTGGTGGGTGGTGGCAAGTGTGAGCCCTTGATCTTGGCAACCACATGTTTTTTCCTGGAGTCACATGGCAGTTAGCCTTCTAGAGGGATACACAGTTAGCATTCGCCAAAAGCCTAAGAAAACTCAGATAGCGTTTCTCCCTTTAAGGATGTAGCAGGTGGTAACCTGCCATTATGTCACATCAAGGGCAGGGGTGGGCGAAGGGTTGTGGCCTGAGGGCTGGCGAGGGGAGTAGAAAGAACTTGTATCATGAGGTTATTTCCAGATAAGAATTCTAGAAGCCCTGGAGGAGCCCAAAAAGGCATCCTGAGGGCATGTGTACAGCACTCACTTTTATTGCTATTGTGGATTGTGTTTTCCAGTGGATCTGCCTTCTCTGCTTCGTATAATTGTCAGGAGTCCCCATCGTCTCACATACAGCCTGGGCTCTGCGGACTTGGAAACCTGGGGAACACTTGCTTCATGAACTCTGCTTTACAGGTAGAGGGGAACTACCATCTAAATAACACTGCTTCTTCACAGGACTGTGGCTTGGTTAAGAAAGGCATGCTAAAATGTTGGGAGGATCCTTTCCCATGGGTCCCTGCCTACCCTTTGTTAATACTTCAAGGACCCCTGTCAGGGAACCTCCCACCTGTTAGTACAGAAGGGCCCCATCAGTGTTAATGACCCCAAAATGTCTTCCTAATCAGTTCTGGGTTTGGTTTTGCATTAAAATATTTTGACCATTAGGGAATGGTCAGAAAATATTGGAGTATTTGCCTGGTTGGTTTCTGATAGAATGAGAACTCCCAGCAGCTCATGCCATCTTTTCACCAAAGATAGCTTATATCATGCCCCTGATTGTGCAGAATCCCCATATCCTCCCTTTGATACTTCATTTGTTCATTGATCAAATATTTATTGGGACAGGGGTGCCTGGGGGGCTCAGTTGGTTAAGTGTCTGACTCTTGATCTCAGCTCAGATTTTGTTCCCAGGGTCATGAGTTCAAGCTCTGCCTTGGGCTCCATGCTGGGTAAAGCCTACTTAGAGAAAAAAAAATTATTTGGGCATACTATGTGACAGTACTGTGGTGGACATGGGCTAGAGTTAGGGTCCAGTTAGAAAGTTAGGAGAGCACAGTTCCCAAGATTGCTTTCACTTCTGACACCAACTGCAAGTTTGGGAGTCCCCAAGACCACCTTCAGTTTCGATAATTTGCTAGAAGGACTCACAGACTCACTTAAAACTATTATGCTCACAGTTGGGGTTTATTATAGGAAAAGTTAAAATTAGCCATGGAAAGGAGCAAATAGGAGTCCCGGAGGGTTGGGGCGCCTGGGTGGCTCAGTCGGCTAAGCATCCGACTTCGGCTCAGGTCATGATCTCCCAGTTCGGGAGTTCGAGCCCTGCGTCGGGCTCTGGGCCGATGGCTCGGAGCCTGGAGCCTGCTTCAAATTCTATGTCTCCCTCTCTCTCTGCTCCTCCCCTGCTCACGCTCAGTCTCTCTCTCCTTCCAAAATAAATAAAAACATTTAAAAAAAAAAAAAAAAAAGGAGTCCTGGAGGGTCCCCAGTGCAGAGCTTCTGTTGTTGTCTGTTGAGTCAGAATGCATAACTCTTCTAGCATTGACTTGTAACATTAAGCATGGGGTGTTGTCAAATATGTAAACTCATCTGAGCTTTGGTGTCCAGAATTTTTATCAGTACTTTATTTTCATGGCTTGATTGATTGATTGATTGAGTGCCCAGGTAGACTATTGATAGGATGTGACCCAAGCCTCCCCACCCCTGCCCCACCAAGTCACATTGTTGGTCTTTCCAGAGTGGCTGGCTCTCTACCCTAAGATGACCGTATAAGTGTGGCCACCACCACCCTAAATCACAGTGTTAGATTCTATATTACGACTAACTAAAGACCTCCAGGCAAACAAAGATACTCCTGTCAGGGATAACATTCCAAGGATCAACAGAGTACTTCCCAGAAGCCAAGGGCAAAAGCCAGACTTTCTCTTTGGACAAGGCCAGATTCTTTACTATGCATAGAGACTCAGTGGTGAGCAAATCAGACATGGTTTTTGTACCCACAGGACTCACAATCTAACTTGGAAGTTTCTTGGCGTATAAAGGAAAAGATTAAAAAATACGTTAAAAAGTAGGTGACTCTTGGGTTTTGAAGTTGTTTTTCTCCACTGTGATGAGATGGGAAGAGCTGAGTACTAAAGAAAAGAACCTTGAGATTTGGCCTTTCATGGGTAGGTTTTCTCAACTCTTTTGTATCCTCAATTTTCCTCGACTATTGGATAAAGATAACAACGAGGAGATTTATAGTTCCACATGTAAATATCAGGAAAAAGAAGAAAGGGTAAATTCTGTAATTTAAGTTTCTATCTCCTAATGCTAGGAAAAGAACAAATGAAACCCAGAGAAAGTGGGAAGAGGGAAATAATAGAAGAACAGAAATCAGTGAAATACAAAGCTGATTAAAAGTACAACTAAATGTGATTCTTTGGGGAAAAAACAAAAAAACAAAAACTTAAATTGACAGAAATGCTCAGAGAAACTGATCAGGAATAAAAGAATAGACATGACTAAAGCTGGGAATGAAAAAGGACTATCACTACAGATCCTATAGCCATTAAAAAGATGAGACGATAGTGGAACAACTTTATGCCATTAAATTAGACAATTTAGCTGACAAATTTAAGATTTTATTTATTTATTTATTTATTTATTTATTTAATTTATTTTAAAACATTTATTTTCAAGAGAGGGAATGCACGTGTGTGCGTGAGTGGGGAAGGGGCAGAGAGAGAAAGGGAATCTCAAGCAGTCTCCATACTGTCAGCACAGAGCCCCATGTGGGGCTTGAACTCATGAACCTAGAGATCATGACCTGAGCCAATATCTAGACTCAGACATTTAACTGACTGAGCCACCCAGATGTCCCTTAAAGATTTTTTTAAGTAGTCTCTATACCCAACATGGGACTCGAACTCACAACCCTGAGATGAAGAGGTGTGTGCTTCACCCACTAAGCCAGCCAGGCGCCCTGACTAGGAATTTTGAAAAAAAGGAAAATTTTAGACGATCGTATCTCATAACTATAGACACAAATAATGTAAATGAGGGGCGCCTGGGTGGCACAGTCGGTTAAGCGTCCGACTTCAGCCAGGTCACGATCTCTCGGTCTGTGAGTTCGAGCCCCGCGTTGGGCTCTGGGCTGATGGCTCAGAACCTGGAGCCTGTTTCCGATTCTGTCTCCCTCTCTCTCTGCCCCTCCCCCGTTCATGCTCTGTCTCTCTCTGTCTCAAAAATAAATAAACGTTAAAAAAAAAAAAATTTTTTAAAAAACCAATGTAAATGAAATTTTAGCAAATCAAATTCAACAATATAGATGAAAGTGGTAGAACAAGTGGGGTTTGTAACGGCAGAACTAGGTTGGTTTGATACCTGAAAAATTAATTTCTCACATAAAGGAGAAAGCCCTATGATCATCTCAATAGATGTAGAAAAAAACCTTTGATCAAACTCAATTTTTGAGTTTGAAGAGTTATAATTAGTATGTACACATGTACAGTGATAGTGTTTTTTGTTTTTTCTACTATCTCATTATCCTGATCTTTCCTCTGTAATGTTTCAGCTCTAGTAAAACATTTTGCCTTCAGCTTATTTATATTTTATCTTCCCATGAGACAGTGGAATGTCCTAATCCATTCTTGTGGGTTTTTTAATGTTTATTTTTGAGGGAGGGAGAGAGAGAGAGCAAGCGAGTGTGAGTGGGGGAGGGGCAGAGAGAGAGGGAGACACAGAACCCAGAGCAGGCTCCAGGCTCTGAGCTGTTAGCACAGAGCCTGATGCAGGGCTCAAACTCCTGAACCATGAGATCATGACCTGAGCTGAAGTTGGATGCCTAACTGACTGAGCCACCCAGGTGCCCTTCCAAATCAATTCTAATTTAAAAAATTATCATCTTAAAATTATTATGTTAAAACTTATCATCCTTCATTGAATAGAAGATTATTCTGTGTCAGGCACTTGGGTGCACAGCTTTTACCCTTGGGTAGTTATTTCAGAGAGAGTTCTTAGGCAGTGAGTGAGCTCCCAACTATATCCTTGGGAGGTTAGCTGCAAGGCAGGCCACCAGCAAGGATTCTGGAAGGCTGTGCCTTACTATTGTGAGCCTTGCAGAGAATCTACTGAGAACTTCATTTTGTTGGAGTTGACCCTCATTGGCCCTTGAGAACTTGTTTTATCTTTATCTCTGTGTGTTGTCCATAAGGGGTGTGAGCTCTGATTGTGTTCTCTTTCAGTGCTTGAGCAACACCGCACCACTGACTGACTACTTTCTCAAAGATGAGTATGAGGCTGAGATCAACAGAGACAATCCTCTGGGAATGAAAGGGGAAATTGCAGAAGCCTATGCAGAGCTCATTAAACAGATGTGGTCTGGAAGGGATGCTCACGTGGCACCTCGCATGTTCAAAGTAGGTTGCTGTATATGTTTCCTTTTTTCCGTTTTGGGGAAACGGAAGTGATTTAGTTTTCAAATGAGGCATTCCAGTTGCATTTTGGGGTTAAGATGGGGTCTGGGACTAAAAGCCTCACACGTTGAGAGCCGCCTTTCCTGTTGTTGAGTCATTCAGTGCACGGATACGTTAAGTGACCTCAGCCCGCACCTCTGGGCAGGGGATACTTCAGAAGTCATTTGTGCTGTATTCTGTGGTGCCAGCCTTTAAATAGGCAACATCCTAATAAGCCAGACCGTAAAATTCAGTTTAATTTCCAGCACTATCTGAAGGGTATTCCCAGGTTCTCTGAGCTGAGAACCTATACCCGCTGTGGTTTGAGTTGGGCCCCCTAAGTCAGGTTGATATTCGTGGAATGTGGTTGAGAGGCAGTTCTCACTTAGATCCCTCAGCAAGGGAGATCAGGTGAACTGTAGTGGGCTCTTGGATCATCTTGGGCCTTCCCTCACCTTAAATGTTTTTTCCTGTTGAGGGGAGGGCCCTTGCTTCATATTTTTAAATCTGAGAAATCCTACTTAGCCTGCACCACCAGGGTTCAAGGAGCCTTCATGAAGCACATGGTAGAAAAATATAGGCATGTTTTTTATGCAAAGAGGGGAGCAAAGTAGCACCTTAGCTCAATGAGAAAATTTAAATCTTAGTTTATTGAAATGGAAAACTAATTCTTTTTACCCCCATAGTCACATTAATCTCTGGGAAATACATGTAAATTACTATTCACATGCCATAAAGTCATAAAGAGATGGAATCGGGTGACAACACATTAGGCTCAAGCTCTTATAAATAAACAATTGACAGATCGTATTTAGGGATATTAGAGGTAGTATAGAGTTTCCTTGATGATGGACATTTTCTCTGCACTGTCTGTTGTGGTAGCCACTAGCCACTTGACATGTGGGTAGTGTGAACAAGAAATTGGATTTTTTTTTCCTAATTTTTTTTTTCAACGTTTTTATTTATTTTTGGGACAGAGAGAGACAGAGCATGAACGGGGGAGGGGCAGAGAGAGAGGGAGACACAGAATCGGAAACAGGCTCCAGGCTCTGAGCCATCAGCCCAGAGCCTGATGCGGGGCTCGAACTCACAGACCACGAGATCGTGACCTGGCTGAAGTCGGACGCTTAACCGACTGCACCACCCAGGCGCCCCAAGAAATTGGATTTTTTAATTGTGTTTAATTTTAATTTAAATAGTCACATGTGCCCAGTGGCTAGGGTATTGGGCAACACAGGTGGAGAGCATTGGTTCTCCAACTACAGGATTCATCGGAACCTCTGGAAAGGCTTGTTAAAATACATAATACTGGGGTGCCTGAGTGACTCAGTTGGTTAAGTGTTAAGCGTCTGACTCTTGGTTTTGGCTCAGGTCATGAGTCATGGCTTTGTCGGTTTGAGCCCCACGTCGGGCTCTGTGCTGGCAGTGTGGAGCCTGCGTGGGACTCTCTCTCTCTTTCTGTGCCCCTCCCCACCAGCCCCCTCCCCACTTGCACTGTCTCTATCTCTCTCAAAATAAATAAATAAACTTAAGTAAATAAATAAAAATAAATAAAATATAGACCACTGGACCTATCCTGAGAGTTTCTCATTCTGTAGATCTGGGTTGGGCCCAAGAATGTGCATTTTTTTTTCTTTTTTTTTTTTTTTTTAACTTTTAAAAGTTAAAACTGATTTATTTAGTTTGTTCATTTCTTATATTTATTAGTGGTCTTGACATCAACAAAATTGGAATTATTATTAGGTTCTACCAGAAAAAATAATAAATTCAATAGAAAAGAGTTGTATTTCTAGGAATTTGAATTTTGAACCAAGAGGACCAAGAAATAAACTTTCAGGGTTATTCATTTCCTTTGCTAGCACTGTCAGATGTTCAGGTACTTTAGTCTGTAATGAACATAATAAGGTATAATTATGTATACTCAAAGACCATCTTTTGCTGAGCTCATGTCCAGTGAACCAAAAATTAAATTTCAGTGTTTAGTTATTCTTTGAGATTACAATAGTTCCAGGTTACCAAAAGGTAGTTTAAAAGTTCACTGGAAACACTTAAGTTGTTTGCTAGAATAAATTACTATTGGCAGATTTTTGATGGAAGGAGTCCTGAATCTGATGTCCTCAGTTTTTTATTATTTTTGTTTTATTTATTTTTTTTAATTTTATTTTTTTTAATTTACATCCAAATTAGTTAGCATATAGTGCAGCAGTGATTTCAGGAGTAGATTCCTTAATGCCCCTTACCTATTTAGCCCATCCCCCCTCCCACAACCCCTCCAGTAACCCTCTGTTTGTTCTCCATATTTATGAGTCTCTTCTGTTCTGTCCCCTCCCTGTTTTTATATTATTTTCGTTTCCTTTCCCTTATGTTCATCTGTTTTGTCTCTTAAAGTCCTCATATGAGTGAAGTCATATGATTTTTGTCTTTCTCTAATTTCACTTAGCATAATGCCCTCCAGTTCCATCCACGTAGTTGCAAATGGCAAGGTTTCATTCTTTTTGATTGCCGAGTAATACTCCATTGTTTGTATGTGTGTATATAGATATATGTATATACACATATCTATATACCACGTCTTCTTTACCCATTCATCCATCGATGGACATTTGGACTCTTTCCATACTTTGGCTATTGTTGATCGTGCTGCTATGAACATTGGGATGTATGTGTCCCTTCGAAACAGCACCCCTGTATCCCTTGGATAAATACCTAGTAGTGCAATTGCTGGGTTGTAAGGTAGTTCTATTTTTAATTTTTTGAGGAACCTCCATACTGTTTTCCAGAGTGGCTGTACCAGCTTTCATTCCTAAGGAATGTGCATTTCTGACAAGCTCCCAGGTGATGCTGGTGGTGCTAGTTGGGGACCACACTCTTGAAGATCATGGGTGTAAAGCGATACAAGGCAGACAGTTTATTTAAGGATAGGAGGGCTGTTAGGTACAGGAGGCTTCCTCTGACTGATACAGATATTTATAAAGTTCTCATGGAGACTCTGAACCAAAGAAGCAAGTAAGAGGGGGATTCGTGTCAGTATTTAGGAGGTGTGGCTGCTCAGGATGCCACTCTTCACTTTTCTTTTAGGATAGTGCCCAGGTGTCAAGTCTGCTGTTCTCCTGGCTTTTGATCTGAGCCCTCTCTCTCTGGTGAGAACTACTGGCCTCCTTTAGGCTCCTGATGAATTAATTGGGCCACTCAACCAGATGGTATTCTCCCTTACTGTCCCAGGTGACCCTGCAAAGTTTTTTTTTTTTTTTCAAGTTTATTTATTTTGAGAACAAAGAGGGTGGGGCACACATGCAAGTCAGGGAGGGGCAAAGAGAGAGGGAGAGAGAATCCCAAGCTGTCTCTGCACATCAGCATGGAGCTGGATGTGGGGCTTAGCCTCATGAACCAGGAGATCGGTGACCCAAGCCGAAGTTGGATGCTCAACCACCCGAGCCATCCAGGTGCCCCTGCAGAGTTATTTTTGATGGAATTTCCCATCTGACTTCACTGGTTTAAATCTTATACTTTCTGATGTGATTGCTTTTGTTGTAGACCCAAGTGGGACGTTTCGCCCCTCAGTTTTCTGGCTACCAGCAACAAGACTCTCAGGAGTTGTTAGCCTTTCTTCTAGATGGATTGCATGAAGATCTGAACCGTGTAAAGAAGAAGCCCTACCTGGAGCTGAAGGATGCCAATGGGCGGCCAGATGCGGTAGGATATTGAAGATTGAGGATTTTGAGCAGTAGTATTTCATAGAAGTTGCCTTCTTCTGAAAGTTGCAGGAAAATTCTTTTGGTCTTTGAGTATTGGCGCCAGGACCCTGGTTGCCTCTTGGTATTGATGATGTGGACGCAGGTTGTGGTAGAGTAATGTGCTCCAGGTCAGGAAGAGACTACCCCTAGTTACTCCTAATTCTCTGGCTTGGGCTTCTTTAATTGAAAGTCAGTTTGTTAGTATAATTTCATTGCTGAACCAGAGACTAGGGCATTCTGTAAAGTGTCTGTAGTATGGGCCGTCATTAAAATACATACATGATCATTAAAATAGTTTGTTACTGGGGCGCCTGGGTGGTGCAGTCGGTTAAGCGTCCGACTTCAGCCAGGTCACGATCTCGCGGTCCGGGAGTTCGAGCCCCGCGTCGGGCTCTGGGCTGATGGCTCGGAGCCTGGAGCCTGTTTCCGATTCTGTGTCTCGCTCTCTCTCTGCCCCTCCCCCGTTCATGCTCTGTCTCTCTCTGTCCCAAAAATAAATAAACGTTAAAAAAATAATAATAATTTAAAAAAAATAAAAATAAAATAGTTTGTTACTAACATTATTAGGGCACTGACTTTTTGCCTCGATTTTCTGATCTATGAAAAGGGAATTTAGTATTTAAGTTACCCTATCACATTGAGATTCATTATACGAAAACTTTAAAGTAGCATTTATATCTTGAAGGAAAAACCATGAGTTAGCTGAACTGTAGTATGAATTAAAACCTCACTGAAGGGACATTGGCTCATTGAAAACCTTATAGGAGGCAGTCCTTGCTCTGGTCAGGTCCATTTACCCACGGTGTTCTCAGGGCTGTCTATCTCCTGTCAGAGGATACACAGATACTGGTGTGTCCATCGATCCTAAGTGAAGACTGTTAAATGTGGGATTGGGCATAAAGCTGGCATGTGGCTGTATGGTACACCAAGAGCAGTCCACACCCTGGCTGGCCTGGACCAAGTTCTTTGCTATAGAGACTGCCTCATGGTCCATCTCAGATTCTGCTGTAGATCATTCTGGATGATGGGATAAATGACTCAGGTGTGTTGAGAATGTCTTCTTTATCTTTCTCCTTCTAGGTGGTGGCAAAGGAAGCCTGGGAGAATCACAGGTTGAGGAATGACTCTGTGATTGTGGACACATTCCATGGCCTCTTCAAATCTACTTTGGTTTGCCCAGAATGTGCTAAGGTTTCTGTGACCTTTGACCCATTTTGCTATCTAACTCTCCCACTGCCCCTGAAGAAAGATAGAGTTATGGAGGTCTTCCTGGTTCCTGCTGATCCTTGCTGCAGACCTACTCAGGTGAGAGAATCTGCACCCTCACAGCGCCCCTCACCGTGGGACCCAGAGCAGGGCTTCTCCCACTGACTGCTTCTGAATCCCTGTGGCACTTGCCTGAGTGTGTCCCCCCAGCCTCCATCAGACCTCTGTAATCCTGTATCATTCAGAGAAGATTGTGAAGGTGCTCTGGGCTTCTCTGTCACTTTTCCCCCATGCTTCATTCATGCAGCTAAGGTAGTACGAATGATCTGCTAAGTGGTCCTTGTATCAGAACGGTGGGAAGCAGCAGCAGGGTCTTCTTGGCCAGTCAGCCAAGAGAGCCTGGCTAGAACAGAAGGCTGTGTGAATGGAGTGACGAGCGGGTCTTAGCGTCCCACCCCGCTGATGGCTCACTGAGTGACTATACTGCTTAGTCTTCTGGCTCTGGTTTCTTCACCTCTTAAAGATGACGAGACATGGCAGTCTGTATAGTTTTTAACAATTCCTTAAAGGAAGCAAACTTTAGGAATGAAACAAAGTAGTATTTAGGAGGGAAAGAGATGGGTGGGCCCCTGGGCTGCCTCCTGAATAGAGAGGCAAGTGCTGAGGCAGAAGACTTGCCTGTTGGCTCTTCTGATGACTCATGTGGGCCCTGACCTCATGTACACTGTTTCTGGGAGGTCATCTCAGGTGACCTGTGTTGCCTGCTCCTCCCAGCTCATCTCCCACCCTGTGCTGAGCGCCTTTGTCACCCCTCCCATCTATCTTTTTGCAGTACCGCGTGGTTGTGCCGCTGATGGGGGCTGTGTCTGACCTGTGCGAGGCTCTCTCCAGGCTGTCTGGCATTGCTGCAGAAAACGTAAGGCAGGGTGGTCGGTGGCACTCACTACTTCATAGTCCTTTGGAGTGTATTTTCAAACTTGTAGCCATTTTTAGGGGGTAGTTTTTATTGGCCAGCACAAATATGATTATATCTGGATGCCTCTGGCCTCCTGTCCCTCGCTCACTGTGCACACTGTGGCTGAGACTCCCTTCAGCCACGGGAACACTGTCCTTCCTCCAGTGAGGTCACACTAGCCACGGTCAGAGGGCCAGGAGTAGGGCTCTGCTCTCAGCTTTGCTGCCCTTGCCTACATGACCTCTTCTGTAGTATGAGAAGCTGCGATTTCTTTCCTACACTAAACTCCGTGAGTCTGGAGTGACTTTGTGATGTTCTTGATAGAAATCTTTATTTAGAAGCAGCTGCCCATTCTGGGCTTTCTGCCGAGCCTGGGCCTGTGTGGTGGTGGGGAAAGTGAAAATCCCCTCCCCATCCTCCTGTATGCTCCAAGTACCTTTGTCCCAGCCCTGGTCACTGCTCTTGCTCAGCCCCACTTCCCTCGTAGCCCTGCTGGTTTTAGGCAGTTGCATAGTTGGGGTTTGGTATGTTCAGCTATGTGCTGAGGATGGTTTGGAGACTTCTGGCCTGGCAGACACCCCAGAGACGTCTGGATGACCACCAGTCTCTGATCAACACTCACTCCCCACCATTCCTGCCACTTGAGGTCAAATCCCATCGTAACCCTCAGGACAAATGTTAACCAGCAGGTTTTCTGCTGGTGGCAGTCATGCTGTTCTTCTCCCTTGGGCATTGGCCCCTAAACTCTGGGGCTGGTTGAGTGATGGTCTCTCTGGAGGTAACACTCCAGCAGCACATTGTTTTCATTTGCTTCTGGGGTTTTATGTAGAGGCCCTTATCCATCCTGTAATCTTTCTGTTACTGTTGATTCTTAGATGGTGGTCACAGATGTATATAATCACCGGTTCCACAAAATTTTCCAAATGGATGAAGGTTTAAACCACATCATGCCTCGGGATGACATTTTTGTGTGAGTACTCAGTGGTTTCTGCTGCAGGCTCAAAGGAAACATTCTAGAGGCTTTGCCTTGTAGGTGTCTCCAAAGCAGAAGATCTGGTAGTCCGTGCTCATGTGGATTTGCCCTGACTCCTTGTGCCAGGGGATGGGGGTTCAGGGAATTCTGACAGCCATCAATGCTAAGCACTTCATGGCACTTCAGAGCTAGATATTCCAGATAACTCTCTTTAGCATGGACATAGTCTCTTGTCACCAGTTGCTACCTATTAAGAGGGCCTATTTAGTAGTCCTATAGATGGTCCTGATGTCAGAAATGCCTTTCTCAAGAAGAGTCACAGCTGTACAAGGGGCCGCAGGAAGATGAGGGAAGGGATGTGATGTAGGCCGTGGTTCCTTGGGCAGGCGCGATCTCAGAGTGACAGGAGGGTTGACAGAAACAACGTTTTTCTGCTCTGACATTCTGTAAGCTCTGAGACTATTTTCTCATCCATGTGGGGACGGTACAATGCCAGCTCCAGTGATCTCTTTAGCCCCTCCCAGGTCCTCTTACTTGAAGGCTGCTCCCTGTAATTTTGTGTGTGTCCCTCTCCCGGGTGGGGTGGAGTAGAATATGAGCTTGTCTGCACTCCCTGACAGTCACTTACTTGCTCAGGGAAGCTTGAATGTGGACCACACCCGTGCTGTTTCTTCCTCATTCCCTCTTGCTTGGAAACTTGCCTCTGCTGAGAAAGGTTTTCAGGATTTGTTTTGGTTTTTGTTTTGGTTGAGGATTGCAGTACACGAAGGAATCATTTCCTTCCCTTTAAGTTTTTGGGCCTGTGACTTCCAGATCACTCTAAAAGAAGTAGTTCTTGACCACACCCAAGATCCTAGTTCTGTTCACTTGCACAGGCTGCCTCCCCACTCAGCCATCTTTGCTTACTTGACAAAGTCAGCTCAGCGTCAGCCTAAGGCTGTCCATTTCTGACCCCAAGTCCTTAACAGCAAACATCTCCCCTCAATTCTGGAAACTAGTGTTTGTACACACCCAAGCTCAGAGGAACTGGGGCGTTGCCCTGTGGGAAGCTTAGCAAACCACCACCAACAAAGGAATTTGCAGAGGGCTTGAGTGCCAACCATCAGGAAGCAGATTGTTTTAAAGATTAATTGGTAATTATGAAAACACGCTGGTGGCACTAATATTACTTGAGTGTGTGGCGCACTCTGCCGCTGAGTCCTTGAATTCTCACCGCCACACTAGAAGGTAGACTTGTTCACTGAGTAAGCAGACTCAGAAGGGAGCACTTGGCCCCCTTATAGTGGCCAGAAGGTGACAGTGACAGACCTGGGCCAGCCTCACTCCAAGACCTCATTCTTGACACTAATGCTGGACCACAGGGCCCTTACCTAGAGCACACCTTAGACATTTTTGTGAGTTTTTCTTAGAACTCCTCTTGTACATATGTCATTTAGGACTATTTGCCAGGTATCTGGGGAGGGTTGTGTGTGTGTGTGTGTGTGTGTATGTTTGTGTTTATAGTTTTCAAAAATTGAATCAGTAAGTTTGTGTCTCCCCCTATAGGAAGAGGGAAAGACTACAGTCGGTTGCCAGCAATTTTGGTAACATCTGTTCCAGGATAAAACATCTATAAATCTCCTCAATCCCATGTATTCACTAAGTAAGACACATTTTTCAAAATCATTGATTTATATTTAGCATTTTCTTTGGTTATCTCTAATTTTTAAAAAATTAAATATGGTTCTTTTACTTCAATGTTTTTGAACAAAGATAGCAAACAATTTTATAAATTTGCTTCCTCATTTGAAAGAAAGCATCTTTGCGTAATATTCTAGGTATACATTCTTGTACAATATTTGATTTTATAGCACTTCAAAAGTTGAGCTCCTTGGTGACAGAAGATGAACTTGGTGGCCAGGCCTCCCCCTTCCTGCGCCTTTATGTCTGCAGTGATGGTCCCGATGACAGCTGTCATCTGTGTTGAGTCCCATTCAAAGGACCACAGAGTTGAGGCCATGGTTGGGGGAAGGAGAATCACATTATCCCCGAGTCCCGGGTTGCATAGATTCACATTTTGCTGATAGTGATCCTTGGGATTCCTGACCCAGCTTCCAAAATCTTCTTGGAAATGGCTTATCCACCTTTTATGCTAAAGTATGATTTGTCCCAGTAACCACAGTCCTGGCCACCATGTAGCTGCAGCTCAGATCTCCGTTGCTCATGATGGCCTGCTGCTGAAGGTGCCCTCTTGTGTGATTGACACAGGTACGAGGTCTGCAGCACCTCCGCTGATGGCTCTGAGTGTGTCACACTTCCAGTCTACTTCAGGGAAAGGAAGTCCAGGCCGTCGAGCACTTCTTCCGGGGCAGTGCTGTATGGACAGCCACTGCTGGTTTCTGTTCCCAAGCACAAGCTAACCCTTGAGTCTTTGTACCAGGCTGTTTGTGAGCGTATCAGGTTGGTGACAGAAATGCATTTTGCTTGTTATTTAAAATCAAGATGGGCCTGGTCATAGTGGTGACTCCCCATGCAGTGTCCCTGTGCTGGTCCCACGTGCTTAATCCTGTGAAAATGCAGTTGGGCCTGCCCCCAAAGGGCCAGGACAGGTGCTGTTGGGAAGGGGCACCTGGCACATCTTTTTTTTTTTTTTTTTTTTTTTAAGGGATCTTACATTGTTTTTTGGGTTGTTGTTTCTTTTTTTTTTTTACAGCTTATTTATTTTTGAGAGAGAGCGCACGCGTGCATACACACAAGTGGGGGAGGGGCGGAGAGAGAGAGACAGAATCGGAAGCAGGCTCCAGGCTCTGAGCTATTAGCACAGAGCCCAACGTGGGCTTGCACTCATGAACCTTGAGATCATGACCTGAGCTGAAGTCAGGCACTCAACCCACTGAGCCACCCAGGTGCCCCCCATCTGGCACATCTTAAGCATCATGATACTGTCACCTAAGCCTTCTCTGGGGTTCCTAGAATCATGTCTGTCACATTTGTCAGTCACTGGGTGCAGGCAGTCTAGTGTTTTGAGGGCAGTTTGTGTCAGAATACAATTTCTGAAGTAGCTTCACGATCATTCTGAAGCTGGTAATTAATGTTCCTGGGAAATATTTTTCTAATGGTGATGCCATGTGACATTCATAGAAGATTTGAAACAAGCATTCATGGAAGACTCGGAGTCTTCGGCGACTTGGTACTTAGACATCTTATCTTTTGGGTTCCCCTCAATATCTAAAGTATTGACAATCACATGCTTTTAAAGCCCCTTTATTTACCTGAATTGCTTTGTGAATAGCTGGGAGTATATCAGTTGTGAACTACTTCTAGCTGAATAGTGGAGAAAAACAGGTAAATGTTATAGCTAACACATCGTTCTTTTTTTCCTTTTTTTCAAGCCGCTATATAAAACAGCCTTTGCCTGATGAGTCTGGCAGCTCGCCCTTGGAGCCGGGGGCCTGCAATGGCTCCAGGGGCAGCTGTGAAGGTGAGCGCTCGCCACGCTGTGGGGCTGTGACTGACCAAATCCCTCCTGACCTCCCTCTTCTTCCAAAGGTGTTGTACACACGGGAGAGGGAGGCTCTAAGGCTGGGTGGGGGCTCTGGCTAGAGAGCAGATCTGGGAGCCCCGATGCACCACTCCGTGCTGCCAGCGCATGTTGTCCAACTTCAGCGCCTCATGGAATCTTCTTAGACATGTAGGCTGTGTTTCACCTCAGGCAGAGTGAGACTGACAGGACTCGGTGACTTGCCCAGGATCATGAGGTGTGTTGGGATTGCAGTGGGTGCTTATCCGGCACTTGACTGCCTCCATGACTTGGCTTCTGTCTGCAGAGCTATTAGGTTGGCTGTTGCCCACCACTCTGATGTGGCACTGCCTCTGGGGAGGACAGGAGTCCTGGCCAGCCAATCAGAGGGCAGAGAGTTTCTCTTAAGAGTTTCTTTTTTTTTTTTTTTTTTTAATTTTTTTTTTTTTTTTAACGTTTATTTATTTTTGGGACAGAGAGAGACAGAGCATGAACGGGGGAGGGGCAGAGAGAGAGGGAGACAGAATCGGAAACAGGCTCCAGGCTCTGAGCCATCAGCCCAGAGCCTGACGCGGGGCTCGAACTCCCGGACTGCGAGATTGTGACCTGAGCTGAAGTCGGACGCTTAACCGACTGCGCCACCCAGGCGCCCCTCTCTTGAGTGTTTCTTTCTGCCCAGGAAGCTACAGGTAATAGCTGACTCTAGAGAGCTCCGTCTGTGGCAGCAAAGAGAGCCACAGTCTACAAAGCAGTAGGATAAGGCTCATTGCAGGAAACCCAGAGCCCTCGCCATTCTCTCACGTCCAAGTGCTCACAAGCTTATCCCTGACTGAGGAGCTGTGTCTGAACTGCATTGTGGTGGTTACCCTTTTGGGGGCCTAGGCGACTTAGTGGGTTTATCACTATATAACCGCAAATGTTCTCCAAATTAGTGCCATAAATTTTCAATTGCAAATCCAAATGCCCAGATTTCTCCAAGATGTGCAGTCTTTGAAAGTGAGACTTGACATTAAAAATAATGCTCACAAGGCTCTGTCCTCACCAGATACTGCACATTGTGAGTATTTTAGGTTTACTGTTTATTCTAGTCATACTTTTTTTTTGCCATTTTTTTTTTTATTAACTTAATTTTTAAATTTACATCCAAATTAGTTAGCATACAGTGCAACAATGATTTCAGGAGTAGATTCCTTAATTCCCCTTTCTCATTTAGCTCATCCCCCCTCCCACAAACCCTCCAGTAACCCTCTGTTTGTTCTCCATATTTAAGAGAATATGACCCCCTCCCTGTTTTTATTTTTGTTTTCCTTCCCTTATGTTCATCTGTTTTGTCTCTTAAAGTCCTCATATGAGTGAAGTCATATGATTTTTGTCTTTCTGTGACTAATTTCACTTAGCATAATACCCTCCAGTTCCATCCACGTAGTTGCAAATGGCAAGATTTCATTCTTTTTGATTGCCGAGTAATACTCCGTTGTATATACATACCACATCTTCTTTATCCATTCATCCATCGATGGACATTTGGACTCTTTCCATACTTTGGCTGTTGTTGATAGTGCTGCTATAAACATGGGGGTGCATGTGTCCCTTCGAAACAGCACATCTGTATCCCGTGGATAAATGCCTAGTAGTGCAATTGCTGGGTCGTAGAGTAGTTCTAGTTTTAATTTTTTGAGGAACCTCCATACTGTTTTCCAGAGTAGCTGCACCAGTTTGCATTCCCACCAGCAGTGCAAAAGAGATCCTCTTTCTCCGCATCCTCGCCAACATCTGTTGTTGCCTGAGTTGTTAATGTTAGCCATTCTGACAGGTGTGAGGTGGTATCTCATTGTGGTTTTGATTTGTATTTCCCTGATGATGAGTGATGTTGAGTATTATATTCTGATTCTTGCCCAGAATATCATGTTCTTCCACTAGGGATGAACAAGAGGGTGTTTTGTGTCCAGGTCCCACAAGCAGAGATGTCAGGGTGGTCGTGACAGTCTCGAGCAGACCCTGGGAGACCCATAGGTTTTTGGTGCTCTGGCAGTTAAAGCACTGTGATTTCTAGCTCAAAGTGTGGGGGGACAAGTCACCTCCTTCCTCTGAACCTTGGTTCATGCATCTGCAGAATGGGATGATGACGTCTGCTTCACAGATTTGAGGTTACAGGTTTTTTGGTGTTTTTTTGTTTGTTTGTTTTTTGGTTTTTTTGAAGAGTGGGGATTGGCAGAGGGAGAGAGAGAATTTCAAGCAGGCTCCATGCCCAGCATAGAGCCTGATGTGGGGCTTCATTTCACAACTGTGAGATCATGACCTGAGCCAAATCAGGAGTTGGACACTTAACCAGCTGAGCCATCCAGGTGCCCCAAGGTTACAATTTATTAGGTAATGTGGGTTAAAGTACCTGGCACATAATAGATGCACGATTAATAATAATACCATGTCAGTATTTGCTGTTGTTATATTTAGCCTAGCTTTTTTTTTTTTTTTTTTTTTAATTTTTTTTTTCAACATTTTTAATTTATTTTTGGGACAGAGAGAGCCAGAGCATGAACGGGGGAGGGGCAGAGAGAGAGGGAGACACAGAATCGGAAACAGGCTCCAGGCTCCGAGCCATCAGCCCAGAGCCTGACGCGGGGCTGGAACTCACGGACCGCGAGATCGTGACCTGGCTGAAGTCGGACGCTTAACCGACTGTGCCACCCAGGCGCCCCTAGCCTAGCTTTTTAGATATTGCATTTGTCAGTCTCCTGTTCAGGGAGAATTACTGCCTTCTTTTGACTCCTTTAACTGAGTCTTGGCAAATAGACTTCAAACCCTATTTAATGTTGTGAAATACTTCTAATGTTTTTACTGCCATGGCTTCTTGTCAGGCCTATGGTGGCTGTCTCCTGATTCTCCTGATCTTGGGTAGTTGCTTTCAGTGGACTCTGTTTTCTATTCTCATCCTGTTATATACACTCACTGTATTTAATTCTGACTGCATTAGCATAAGTTTCCTGAGATTTTCCAAGGAGCTGATAGCCAGTGGTACAACCAGGGATGGAGTTCTTATAGTTTTAGGGCTCTGTTTGTTTACTGAGTGGGGTGGACGCAGGCTTTTCTGTGTCCCTGTCAGACAGGTAGCAGGTAGGGCAGGGTCTCACCTGCTGGTCTGGGAGCGGGGCAGGTTCACCTAGGTGTAAAAGGGGCAGTGCCAGTGCCTCAGGAGCCAAGTGGGCTGATTGGAAAAGGAAAGTCCATGAGGGCTGGGCTTGTGGTCTTGTGCCAGCTGGCTGTTTCGGAAGGGTGCCAGTAGGGGTGCGTGGCCCGCCCTCATCCATGGCTATGTTGTTCTTGTGGCCTGAGAGGAAACTGCTGCGTTGTCCTGGGCCTGACTTGTCTTTCCTTATGAACACTCCCACGGCAGACTGTCTAAGAAAAAGAGGATTTTTATGTACAACATCCTGTTTTCCTCAGAGTGTCCATGTCTACTATTTTCCCAGTATGTAAACTTCATATTTTATGTTATGATATTTTCTTATTTTTTTTTAATTTTTATTTATTTTTGACAGAAAGAGAGACAGAGCATGAGCGGGGGAGGGGCAGAGAGGGAGACACAGAATCCGAAACAGGCTCCAGGCTCCGAGCTGTCAGCACAGAACCTGACGCAGGGCTTGAACTCACGAACTGTGAGATCATGACCTGAGCCGAAGTCGGATGCTCAGCCGACTGAGCCACCCAGGCGCCCCGTTATTTTCTTATTTTTAATGTTTATTTATTTTTGAGAGAGAGAGAGAAAGACAGAGCGTAAGTGGGGGAGGGACAGAATGAGAGGGAGGCACAGAATCTGAAACAGGCTCCAGGCTCTGAGCTGTCAGCACAGAGCCCGACGCGGGGCTCGAACTCACGGACCGAGAGATCGTGACCTGAGCCGAAGTCAGACGCCCAACCGACCGAGCCACCCAGGCGCCCCTACAAATGAATATGTTTTATGGATCTTTTTATTGCAGTCCCATATACCAGTTCTCTGGAAATGCCTGGGAAATTTACTCATCAGCATATGTCTGTAGAATGCCTATTAAAACTCTTGAGAGGGACCTGGCTGGCTCAGTAAAGAGCATGCAACTCTTGATCTTGGAGTCTGAGTTCAAGCCCCACATTAGGTGTAAAGATTACTAAAAAAAAAACAAAAAACTTAAAAAAAATTATTGAAGCTCAGCAATCTCCGATGAATAAAGAGAAAAAAAAAAAAAAGTGGGCAGGATCCTGTCTGCTGTGTTCACTGGGACCCACCAGCATGGCACCTGTACCTGAGAGACATTCAATCTCTGACTACTTGTTGAAGGGACAGTCAGCCTGTTTCTTGTAGAGGAACTGAAGACTTTTGCTTAGTATTTGTGATCATAATATTTTTTAACTGACTTTTATTTTGAGAGTGTGTGTGGGTGTGTGAGAGTGGGGGAGAGGTAGAGAAAGAGGGGGACAGAGGATCCAAAGCGGGCTCTTTGCTGACGGCAGACAGCCTGATGTGGGGCTCAAACTCACAAACTGAAATCATGACCTGAGCCAAAGTTGGGCGCTTAACCAACTGAGCCACCCAGGTGCCCCTTAATTGTCTTTTAAATTGTGTTTCTCAACCAAACTGTCTTCTTGGCTTCTCATTTTTTCCCTTTTCTCTCTGTGGGTCAAGTGATGAAGTTGAAAGAGTCAGAGGATGTGGGTCGAAACCCAGTAAAGTATTCAAGTGTTGAGGGGCCCAAATTTAGGACAGGTGGGCTTGCTGACCACATTGTGTACCTTTGGGAGTGTCACTGAGCCTTCCTAGGCCTGTGCTTCCTCATCACAGATTAGCAGTGCCCACTTTGCCTGTCTTAACCAGCTTGTGAGGGTCACACAGGAATTTTGGTACCTTGTGAAGGGCTAGGTGTAGTTTCACACAAACAGGACAAAATCTGGAAGGAAGCACTGTAGTTAAACATGAAGTAAAATTTTCAACATCAAAATGGTGGCAATTTATATACACATTGGTTTTCATTGTATGCCAGGAGAAGATGAAGAAGAAATGGAGCATCAGGACGAAGGCAGAGAGCAACTTTCAGACACAGAAGGCAGTGGGGAGGACGAGCTGGGAAATGACTGCGGGGAGACCACCCAAAAGAAGGTCAAAGGCCAGTCCTGCCCGAAAAGGCTTTTTACCTTCAGCCTCGTGAATTCCTATGGAACAGCTGATATAAATTCCCTTGCAACTGATGGAAAACTACTTAAACTCAATTGTAAGCACTTTCTTTGACTTTTCAAACTGGGCATTTGGGGGCTTAGGATCCATTTGAAAATCCCGTTTGCGCTCAGCACTCACTGCACTGGGCTTTTGCCATCTTCCTGTAGCTCCAGGAACAGATGTTTGTGTGGTCCTTGGCTTAAAGTTCCTTAGTTTCAGAGACCTCACCCCTCCTGCCCTGGCCGTCTTGTCAGGCTTTTCTCTTTGGCCCTTGATGACTTTGGATGGAAGTGAGCTCTCCCTTCACTGCCACCACCCTCGGGACCTTCGCTCTGGGTTGCTAACACTTCTCGTACCTCTGGCAGCATTTTGCCAGACCCATGTCACTTAATGAGGCTGGCTAAATGCTGATTTCTTTTGTTCCATAAGACTACTCATGAAATGTGACCCATGGTCATGGGTTGTGTAGGCTGTTTGTTAGCGGGAGCCTGTAATGGGGGCTGATGTGCAGACAAAAGAGGCACCTACACGGGATGTACGGAGAGCACAAGAGGACGGTGAAGACCCCTGCCTAGAAGCATCTCCGTGTCTCCTTCATTGGCAAAGAAATGAGCACACTGTCCTTTCGCTCTTTCTTTTTTGTTACATTTCTTTAAAAAATTGGTTTCAAGAACAGCTTTACCAATGTGTTTCTGGGTCTCTGTGTCTATCTCTCTCTCTGTGTCCCTGCAGCTCCTTCCTCTCTGTGTGGCCGCCTCCTCTTGTACAAGGCCTTGCATATTCTAGCCAGCTTCTTGAATTCTAGTCTTTGACTCTCCCCTTCAATCTTTCCGTCTCCTTCCCCCTCTCTCGCAAGCTGTGGCCTGGAAAGTGCGGGCAGTGAGCTGGGCAGTGTAGGGATCATCTTTTTCCTTTTTTTAAAATTTCTTCTCTAATGTTTACTTATTTTTGAGAGAGAGAGAGAGAGAGAAAGCGAGCAACCAGGGGAGGGGCAGAGACAGGGAGACACAGAATCCGAAGCAGGCTCCAGGCTCTGAGCTGTCAGCAAAGGGCCCAACGTGGGGCTCGAACTCGCGAACCGTGAGATCATGACCTGAGCTGAAGTCGGACGCTTAACCAACTGAGCCACCCAGGGGCCCCTAGGCATCACCTTTTTTGTTTTTCTCCCCTTGGGGATAGCACGCTTGCTCCGCCTAATATCCCTCATTTCAAAACCACTTTATTATTTTGTCAGGTTTTCTCATGGGTTAAGGTGGGAGGGTAAATCTGGTTGCTGTAACTTCATCTTGATCTATGTTCTTTCAGTATCCTTATATAGTTAGAGCCTTTGGAACTTACTGTGACATTGAGGAAATCTTTGCCAAAGGTTTTGGGGGTCCCGGGGTTCAGAGTAGGCTGGCTCAAGGCAAAGCATTGCTCTTGGCAGTGGCTGGTGATAGGTGAGCAGGTGTTGATGATGAAGCCTGAGTGTTTTCTTGTCACTCCTGTCACCTGAAGAGCCTCTCCTGTTGCTGGCTATTCGGTTATAAGTGACACGTTGGTCCTCCTCCACAGCTCGATCCACACTGGCCATCGATTGGGACAGTGAGACCCGGAGCCTTTATTATGATGAGCAAGAATCTGAGGTAGGTGACTGGGGACTCCTGGTCAGTGGTACATGCTGGCTTTTGCTCTGGCTGTGTATTCAGGTCACTCACCCCAGTTCCCCAGCAATTTGACAAATTCTACTTCGGATGGAGAATGGAAAGCACTTAAAGATTTTGTCATTATATGTTCAGAGGCTCCAGAAAGTGCATTATATTCCAGGGATGGGAGCTTGGGAGGTTGTGGCTTAATGGGGTTAAGACTCCTATTTCCCAACGGAAGTCCGCACTTTGTCCCCCACAGGCCTATGAGAAACACGTGAGCATGTTGCAGCCTCAGAAGAAGAAGAAGACCGCGGTGGCGCTGAGAGACTGCATCGAGCTCTTCACCACCATGGAGACCCTTGGGGAGCATGACCCCTGGTACATGGCACCCCAGTCTGGGCAGGGACACCCGTGCACCCTGGACTGAGATCTGCTGGGGTCATCTGTACACAAAAACCCTTTTGGGAGGAGACGTGTCACTTCTTATCACATGGCTGTGACGTGGCTGTCCCTATATCACAGTCTTTCTGTGCAAATTGTGTTTTCCAGACTGAGAAAGCCATCTTCCTATTTAGCAAGGTGGCTTAGACACACACACACACACACACACACACACACACGCTGCACTGAAGCAGCCCGTGCTGAGTGCAAAAAAAGACATTAGGGGATTGTGGCTGTGCCTCCATGCTTGGGTGCCCAGGTGGCCCTGGCTCCCTGGCCCCCCACTAAGTGGAGATTTCTCTTTTCTCTGCAGGTACTGTCCCAACTGTAAGAAGCATCAACAGGCCACAAAGAAGTTTGACCTGTGGTCCTTGCCGAAGATCCTGGTGGTCCACCTCAAACGTTTCTCCTACAATAGATACTGGAGGGATAAGCTCGACACCGTTGTGGAATTCCCCGTCAGGTGGGTCCTGAGTGTTCTTAGGAAAATTAAAAAGTAGGCGAGAAACCTAGGCACTGATTGGCTAAGTGTTTTGCCACGAAAGACTTTTCTGCATTAGGATGTTTGCTTGGGTCTGGGCCCTTAGACTTTGGCTCACCCCCTCTCCCCATCCTCCCGCGTTTGGGGAAAAGATTCTCCAACAGAAGCGCTTCTCAGGTTCAGGGTGATGCTGATCATTGCTGCCACCTGACTGAACTGGTCATCCCATCTGTCATTGGTCCCAGGGAGCCTGGGCTAAGCTGGACAGCACAAATGCAGGGCCGAGTCTCGTTAACAGGGCTACAAAGTAACTGGAGCATAGTCTGCTGAGGAGAATTGGGCTGCAGGTGGGGACGCAGAGCCTCCTGTCCTGTCCTGTCCCCGGGTAGAGAGTGGGACTGGCTGTCTACTAGTGTCCTCAGGTCCCAGGATGCAGAGCATAACTGACGCAGGAAAATAAGTCAACCAAATAAGAGTTTGTCCACAAAATGCAGATTTTAGAGTGTTTCCCGGGTAGTGGGACTAGAGGTAGATAGACAATGAAGTATAGATGTGTCAGTGGGAGAACCTAGGTGGTAGCTACATGAGTATTTGTTGTAAAGTTCGTTCAACTTTTCTTTATGTTTGAAATTTTCAAAATAAAATATTGGGGGGGAAAGTTTTCTGGGACCTGTTTTGGCATTTAGCTTAAATTTTTATGGCACCAGCTAGAATTTGGATACTGACAGCAATTTCTACATAGTTGCTGCAGCCCTCCCGTCTGTGCATAGAGCCCCTCCTCGCCTGGTCTGGGGCCAGAGTTAGCCAGGCGACTTCTCTCCAGCCTGAACATCTTGGTGCTCAGAACAAGACCCTGGGTCCCCTGCCTTCTGCAGTTAGTTTTTGAGTGCTTTCCTATGTTCTAGCCTGTTGCATAAAAGGGATTGCTGGGTTACTCTGACTTCTTTCTCTGAGTTTAATGTATTAAAGGCCATTTTTGTGTTTTGTGCTCAGAGCTCTGAACATGTCCGAGTTTGTGTGTGACCTGTCAGCAAGGCCTTATGTGTACGACCTCATTGCCGTGTCTAATCATTATGGAGCCATGGGGGTTGGCCACTGTAAGTACTGGCATCTGCTTCCTCCGAGATGTTGAAATGCCCTCAGCCAGTCTCTCACCAGCCTCTTCCTGTGTGCCACGCACTGCCCTAAGTACTTTATTTACACAGCACCTCACGCCTCCAGTGTCAAGGTTTCAGGTTTGGTCCAAACTGCTGCTTCTCCATTCTGTCTTTTTTTTTCTTTTTCTTTTTTTGTCTTTGTATTCTTGAATCCGATAATCCCACCTCTGGGAATCTATCCTGAGGAAAGTACTTGACATTGGGAAAATGCTTTATGCACAAAGATATTCACCTGTTTATAACAGTGAAAAATTCGTATCAGGATTGCTGACCCACAGTTGGCACTACTGTCCACATACTTGATGGAAGAGTGTACAGCCGTTGCAAAATAAAATCAATGATCACGGGGAAATGCCTGTGACGTGTTCAGCCTGCGTCATTGCAGGAACTAGTGCCACAATTACGTTAAAGCAAAACAAGGAAACCTTCCCTTTGCTCTACTTTATTTTCCAAAATGTCTGGAATGTGTAGGTTTACTTTTATAATGAAAAGACTTATATTTTGTTGTTTGTGGAAGGGTGTTAGTGATGTTGAAGTCAAGAGCTGGGTTTCCTCCTGTTTCTGCTGCATCTGCACCATGCCAACTGCCACTACACCCAACGTTAGGACCCTAGAGATGACACCATGGGAGATATCAGTTCCTTTTATATTCACAGCAGATTACAGAACTGCCCTAAGCCCCAGTCTTCTCCCCTGTACGGGTAAGCTTTTTCTGTTGGTCCAACAGTCTGCTTTCCTGCCCCTCCGTTTTTACTGTATAACCTCATGGCTGGGACGGCTGCTCAGTGTCCAGCCCTCATGTCTACATTCCAGGCCATCAGAAGAAGAGGAAAAGGGGCACAACCTTCCCCTTTAAGCCAGCTTCCCAGAAATCTCCCTTAACTCCTCTACGTTCATCTCATTGGCTATAACTGGGCACATGGCTACATCTAGCTGTAGGAGAGGCTGGGAAATAAAAACTGCGCCTGTTTGAAAATTGGGGTTGACTGGAATGGCTATCGGTGACCTCTGATCACATCATACCCTGCAACACTTCCTGCAACTTTTTTCCTCCCCAAACTAATTTTGGTATCTGTGTTCATAAATGTCAAATGAATTTACTTTAAAAAAATGATACTTTTAAGTGCTATTTTAGTATATAAACATACCACTTGAGCAACTTTCTTAGCCTCCGTATCCTTCAGTGTTCTCATCCATAAGCTCAGGCTGGTGGTGTGTGAACCCACATTGGGTCCACAGTTGGAACTCCAGGATCGAGAACCACCATTGTTGCTGTTATGCCAAGCATGGACAGTGGGAACAGGCCCTCGGCACCTTTTCCTTATGTTCTTCGCCCCCGCTTTGTGCAGGCACTCTGATAAGGAATAGCTAAACGGCTGGCCCAAAGTCACGCGGCAGTTGGAGACTAGTAACCAGTCCTCCGTTAGAGTCTGTCATTTCATAGAGTCTGGGAATTGGTCATTGCTGCTGGGATTGCTGTTGTAAACACATCCTGCTGGGGAATAGTATAAAATCAAGACAGGAAGTGTTGGCTGTGGTAAATGCTTAGATCACCGTGAGGCATTGTTATCCAGCCACCAACTTGGACTCAGATTGATCTTTCTCTGAAACTATGAGTCATCTTGTCCACATCCCAGCTCTGTAAACCCAGTGTCCCTCACTGGGATTACCCCAGAGGCTCTAAGAGGCCGGAAGAGGCAGTAGTAGCCATCTCCCTGAACCAAGTGGGGGAGAGCGATTTTTGCTTAAATATTAAAAGTATCAGCTTCTTTTATGGGTCCCTTGGCTATGGTTTAACAGCCATCCTGAAGATTAATACTGGGTTTCTCTATTTTTTTGGATTAGTTTCCCCAAATTACAGGTTTAAAAAAAAAATTTTTTTTTTTTTTACATTTATTTATTTTTGAGAGACAAAGCATGAGGCGGAGAGGGGCAAAGAGAGAGGGAGACACAGAATCTAAAGCAGGCTCCAGGCTGTGAGCTGTCAGCAAAGGGCCCGACATGGGACTCAAACTCGTGAACCATGAGATCATGACCTGAGCCGAAGTCAGATGCTTAACTGACTGAGCCACCCAGGCACCCCTATTATTATTATTTTTTTAATAAAAAATTGCTTAATGTTTTAATTTTGAGAGAGAGTACAAGTAGTGTGTGGAGGAGAGACAGACAGACAGACAGACAGACAGACAGACAGAAGCAGGCTCCAGGCTCTGAGCTGTCCACACTCAGCCTGATGCGGGGCTTGAACCCATCATGCCCTGAGCTGAAGTCAGAAGCTTAACCAACTGAGCCACCCAGATACCCTCCAAAATTAAAGTTTAAAGCCTTGGTCCCTGATGACTCCGTTTTTACCCTTTCAGAGCCTTTTTGAGAAAGAATAGATTTCAAAAAAAGTAGTTGACTTTTGGTTGTTACCTATAAATTTAATTTCAGGGTCTTTGTTTTGTTTTATTCATTTTTTTAAAATACAATTTATTGTCAAGTTAGCTAACATACAGAGTATACAGTGTGCTCTCGGTTTCAGGGATAGATTCCCATGATTCATCACTTACATACAACACCCAGTGCTCATCCCAACAAGTGCCCTCCTTGATGCCCATCACCCATTTTCCCTCCCTACCTCCCCCCCCCACACACACATCCCATCAACCCTCAGTTTGTTGTTTATATTTAAGAGTCTCTTACGGTTTGCCTCTCTCTGTTTGTAACTTATTTTTTCCTTCCCTTCCCCCATGGTCTTCTGTTAAGTTTCTTAAATTCCACATATGAGTGAGAACATTGTTTCATTTTTTTAGAGTTTTATTGTTCAGTGCAATAAACTAGCCAGATTAGTTCTCTGGTGATTGCTAGAGGTATTTTCTTGTTGACTTGGCAGACACCGCATACGCGAAGAACAAACTGAACGGGAAATGGTATTATTTTGATGATAGCAATGTGTCCCTGGCCTCCGAGGATCAGATAGTGGTGAGTAGGCTCTAATACTTGGTTCCTCATCTTACCTTTATGGGTAGAGTCTCCTGGGCTGGTTGGTTATTTGGTCATCCTGATGTGACAGTGGGAGCTGGGTGTGGTGGAGAAAGAATTGACTGCCATTCCTTCTGGGACGCTTCCTAAATGAGAAGCTGGACTCTCGTCTGGGTTCTATCATAGGGCACTGGCCTTTCCCCACTCTGGGCACAGTCACCTTCATGGTTGCTTCTCTGCATGGATGCATAGGGCACAGTGGCAGATGCCTGAGAGTGGGTTTTGAACAGTGAGAGAAAAGCTGGGGAGAATGGGTGGTAATTCCAACCAGTGAATGAACTTTTCCCCTCTTGTGTTTTAGACAAAAGCAGCTTACGTGCTATTTTACCAACGTCGAGATGATGAATTTTATAAGACACCTTCACTCATCAGTTTTTCTGGATCCTCTGAGGGAGGGACGAGCCCAAGCAGCTCACAGCAGGGCATGGGGGACGATGAGGCTTGCAGCATGGACACCAACTGATGCTGTCTCCGTGACTCTGCCACCCCACAGCACCAGTGTAATCCCCCAGGAGAACAGCTTTGACACTCTGGAGACTTCTAGTCTAAAAACCAGATGAGGAAATTCCCTTTTATGAGCAGAAGAAAAAAAAAAGAAAAGACCCTGTTTGCTCAGAAGGGTTATGTCAAGAGGCTGAATTATTTTTCTTTTTATGCAGGTGGTGAGAAATTTCTTGTAAGACCTGTGGAGCTGCAAAGTAGGGGTGGGGGGTGCACAGTGGAGTAAGTCCTGTGAATTCCAAAGAATGGAGAGGAACAGTAATGGAGTATGGTGGCCGTGAAGACAGACATGCAGGAGGCTGCCCTGAGCTCCTGGATTTCTTATTCTGGTGCTGATTACTGGTCACCCCAGCAGTCTGCCCGCAGTAAACCAAGCCTCAAGTTCACTTGATATTGTCCCCTTCTCCCTTGCTGTGCACTGAGATGGGTTTGTAATTCCCTCAAAATTAGCCACTGAAGCCCGTTTCTGTGTCCCTTTGAGCCATCTTGGAATTTCCATCTTTCTTCCCCCTAATGAAATGAAAAGAATTGGTGTTGGGGTCTCCTGCCCTGCAATCTCGTGTGGAACCTAGCAGTTCTGTTATGTCCCTCACCATCCTTGATGAATTGAGACCGTTGGATACGGTGTGGAGCTTTTATTAGATCTCACTTAAAAGAAGTCGATTCACAAAACTGCTGGGTACGGTGGCCCATCCGGTTTCTCTCCATGTCAGCTGGAGAACAGGAACCTTTCCCTTCTTGCCAACTTTGGTAAGAAAGGAGATCGCCCCTGCAGCGGCTTCTGGGCGGTCCTTCCCCCGCCCCCCTCCACACCCCGCCCCCCAACCCCAGGCCATCCCGCCCGCAGTCCTCATTGGGCTCGCTGGGTGGGGGAGGGAGGCGGGGATCCCGCTAGTGCGCTTCCCCTCTGGGCCCCGTGGGTTTAAAGAACTAGGTGGTCGTCCCGGCATTCTTGTCTGACCTTTAACCTTGGAGCGGGAGCGCCGTTCTCGTGCACGCGCGGCGACCGTTGGCGGGGGTGGCGGTGTGGCGGCGTTGCTGGGTGAGGACGTGGCTGCGGACCTTCGCCCAAGGGCCGGCTGCGGGCTGCTGGCGAGGGCCGAGGGGGCCGCGGAGATGACTGGACGGGCGGCAGGGGCGGGCGGGCCGGGAGCCGGGGGAGGCGGGTCCGGGCGTCCCTGGGGCTCCCGGCAGATTGCAGGTTCCTCCCGAGAATCAAGGGCCACACCCGCCGCACGGGAGGAAGCCCCCCCCCTCCCCCGGCCCCCCACGCCTGGAGTGTGGGTTACTGTGGCCTCTGCCCTGTGGCGTGGATCAAGCTCCAGGAGATGCGCCTTTCAGGGGTGGTTTGCAACTTCATCTGTAACGTTATACTCATGATGCTCTGTGCATTTACAATGTATTACATAATAAAGACGTGGTCGCTTTTAGGGGAAATGTCTGAAAAACTGAGAAGATGCAGAAAGGAGCTGACTGCAGCCATTGACCGAGCCTTTGAAGGTGTCAGTCATTCCCAGGAGTGCTCAGACCAGCAGAGGCTGGAGCAGGATACCGCGCCGCCGCTCTCCTTCCCCCTTCCTGTGCACCGGCTCCTCTGCAGGAGGCACCCGCTGGCAGCCTGCTCCTCCTCCCCTGCTCCTTTTGCTCCAGTCCCTTGTGCTTCTGAGACAGAGAGCCCTGCCTTTGCTCCAAACCATGCCCCAATGAATGCAAAGCCACATGCTTTATGCGCGAAAAGAAAACCTCTGACCAGTAAGGAAAACGTATTGATGCATTCCTCCATTTGGGCACCCGAAAGACAGTTTTGGAGAGCTGCGGGAGATGGGGAGAACTGGAGAAAAGACAGACTAAGGTGATTCCAGTTTGCCAGTATAAAAAGTTACAGTTAGGGGGATCGAATTTCTGAAAATGCCTGAAGTCCCTAAATTGAATTTGTAGCACTGCCTTGCCTCCCCTCTAGGACCATCAGACTAGTCCTAGAAACTGCCTTGCAGGTCCCACGGGGATAGTGAATGTTAGAGAACCTGATTTCTAAAATGCTTTATTTTTTATGCTGCAGAAACAATGTCCATACTAGGGACAGGCTGAATGGATACTTCCTGCCTTCATCCCTGTTTTTGCTCCCTTCACCCACACCCCACCCCACCCCACCGGTTTTTTAGGCCATCACTGGGTTAAGATGTCCCCTAGACCTTTTTTTCTCCCTGGTAGTTTTAAAGTTTATTTATTTAAGTAATCTCTACACCCAACGTGGGGTTTGAACTCACCACCCTGAGACCAAGAGTCACATGCTCTTCTGACTGAGCCAGTCGGGCACCCTTCTCCCTGGTAGGTTTAAACTGCCTGGTTTTAGGCACCTTGCTTTGGAGAAAGGATGACCATATGGGATGAAACTTCAGGGTCCTGCCATCTTGGCTTCCATGGAGGCAGAGAAAGAAGAAGCCATTTAGTTGATTCAATTCTACAAATGTTATATGGGCATTCATACTCATTAATGCACTATCTGTGATGCCTGTGAGTCATTAGGATGTTGTTATTAGTCAACTTCACTGATTTAGCAGTTTCCAGTTGTCCTGTATACACAGCACAGGAGCTGATTTAAAGTTGCCAGTGTATTTTTGTTTTTAAGATTATCTAACACTGAGTTCCCCACGATATTTTCTTGAAAGAGGCTCTAATCCTCCACCTTTTCTTCTTCTTCTTCTTCTTCTTCTTCTTCTTCTTCTTCTTCTTCTTTTCCTACCTGGGGGTTGCAGGAAAGATATGGAGAAAGATTTGAAGGTTGACTCAAACATGCCACTCAGCAATTCTAGCCAAGAGGTCACAAAGGATCTGCTTGATATGATCGGTGAGTACAGAGGGCAGGTCTGTCCTCTCCTCAGGATAGGTCCTCCTTGCAGGCTCTTGAGTCAGCAGGTGTCTTTAAAACAAAACAAAACAAAACAAAACAAAGCAAAAAACCACTGTCTTAGTTCTCATTCATCTACATGGTAGATTTGTTTTGCCAGGGCAGGCTCTATGCATAGAGCTCTCATGGAGCCGATAGCCTGATGGGTCATTTCATAAATGTCTGGTTACAGTGAAACCCTGGACATAAGGGACAATGGCTCCCCAGGACTTGGTGGTTGAGCTTAGATCTGGAGACAAGGACATAGGCAAAGATGGGTCAGGGTGGAGTGGGTAGATAACATAAGATTAGAAGGAAAGATCTCCAAAGCTCCCCTGTAATTCCAGTACCCAAAGAAAGCTACTGTTAACATAGTGCTATACATCCGGTCAGAGGTTTTTTTTCTACACACACATCTGTACATTGTGTGAACTGTGCATGACCTAATTTATTTATTTTGGTATGTTCTATTTCTAAATGACTGACACTGCACAGTGGACCAACAGCCCCTAATTAAGGCATGCATAGCCTTGGGGGCTGCCTGAAGCTCTTGTCTCTGGAAGGGTCTCCAGGTTGTGGGGATGAAAGGGAGGCCCGGTGGGAGGATACTCACTTTAGGCCACAGAGCAAGACCCCTGCCAGCCCACTATGTGAGAGGACAGAGTCTCCTCCAGTAGTCCCAGGAGGGGAGCTGAAGTCACCTGCCTCGGCTCCCCATCTTTCACACCCTTGCCAGCCCCGGGAAGCATTTGGATTCCCCAAAAGACTCGCATTTTTTTCACACTATGTCTGGTCATGCCTGCAGGTCAGGGAGTTCCCTGAGATCCAAGACAAGCCTGTGCATCTCTGTGTCCTCCCACTTACACCTTCCTTGGGGACTGGCAGGTAGTTGGGCTTAATAAATGTGGAGCTGGGAGGGAGGGCATCGAGACCATCTAAAAATTAGGCACCTACTGTAGCAGCCTGCCCACCTCAGGGCGGGAATGCCAGGCTTGGCACAGTCCCTGAAGAGTGAGTGCCCATTTGTGGCTTTTAACTTGTGCCTGAAATGGCTTTGGGAGCCTCTCACTGGAATTGTAATGCTGGATGTTCTTATTTTTAAGACCATGCAAGCATCCGAGCTATTGAAGAACTGGCTGGGAAGCTAGAATTTGAAAATGCGCTGAGCCGTGTGTGTGGCCGCTGCGGAGGCTCGCCCTTCAGGGAGGAGGCCTGGGCTCTGCTCTCCGATGAGAGCCCTCAGAAGGCCTCAGATGCAGAGCCTGGCAGCCTCAAGCAGGCTTTTGATGATCACAGTATCGTCGAGACTGTGCTGGACTTGGAAGAGGACTACAATTTGATGGCCTCTTTTAAATACCAAATTGAGTAAGGACGGCTTTGGTTCTTTCCAGCAGGAGGCTGTCTCTCAAGCAGTGATCAGTGTCACTGTGGGCCACTGTGGGCTGGCAGAATCTGGGTTACCACACCCTCTTTAACTTCTAGTTGTGTCCCTTTTTGATCTGAAAGCCCCCCCCCTTTTTTTTTTTCTGTTGCTTTGAAATGTTTCTTACTGTTGACTTGTTTTTCACTTTTCTTGACATCTCAAATGTGTCTTTGATTGACGTTGAATACATCCGGTACCCAAGGCGGGTATGGGTTGTGGGCCTCTGCTGTGTCTCCTGGTATTATTTTCCCATGGGCCCCTGAATAAGTAAGTACTGGGGCCACAACCAGGGTGAGCTTTGAGCAACCCCTGGGACCAGCCCTCAGGCCAGCACAGCCTACACAGACTTGTGGCCCCAGGCCCTCTGCCACCCTTGCACACTTTCCACACAGGGCTGCCTGTTCTCTGCATGGGCTCCATGCTCTCCTTTTGTCTAGACCAACCTCTCATCAGTGCCCCCCAGCCCTGCCCCTGTTAAGCTTGAAGGCCTCTACAGGGACCTCATGGTTATGTTGGAGAGGCTGGTCCCCTCCCGACAGGACATTCCCATGAGGCCTCCCCACCACACTCTGCACATCAGACCCCTGGGCCCTCAGCCAAGGGCAGTGGGATGAAAAGGTAAGCATAGGTCCTGCCCATGGGCCAATGCCCCACATTCATGCATCCCACTCCAGGCTTGGAGACCCTGGAGGCCACAGAGAATCCCTGTAGCAATGACCCTGCTAGGGCAAGATGGGCAGGGAGTGAAGGAGGAGCCAGCCCACTGCTCCCCTGAGGTCAGCATAGCAGCAAAAGCCTAACAGGGCTGGCACTAGCCACACTCCTGGAAAGAAAGGACAAGGACATCATCAGAAATTATTTTGGCAGATGTCTTAAAATCATGATGTTCTTTTGGGACACATAAGCTATTGGGCAAGATTTGATGCCCAGAAACTGAGTCTCAGGGAAGTGCCTGCCTTCTGGGCTCATATGGGGAGGATGGGGATGAGGAGGCTGGCACAGGGGCTGTTGTAAGACCCAAAGCCCAAACAACCCAGAGAACCGGGAAGGAAGGCCCGTGGCCAAGGGCCCCCCTCTGACAGGCCATCTTTTAGGCTAGAGACCTCAGCATAGGGCAGGCTGCGGAGCTGGTGACACAGGTCTGGTGATTCCTGCGAGCTCTCAGGTGGAGACTGCATGCCCACCCCTTAGCGGAGCAAATGGCACCACTAGCCTCTGGCCACTTCATGAGATGGGCCTCCCCTGCCAAGGCAGCCACCACCACTGCCCCGCGGGGGGCAGAGGGCAGGACAAGGTTAACCAGAGGACATTCAGTCCCTGTAGGGAATGGCACCCTCAATAAGCACTCACCGCTTGTGGAGTTAGGGACCAGTTTCTTCTCCCTTAGCCAAAAGGACGGGAGCAAATGAAAATAATGCTCACAGCATCCTCAGCTGTACTGCTCAGGTGAAGAACGGCTGTGTGCATGGAGAGAGGTCTACTTGGGATCCAAAAAAGCCAGGGCTCAACACAGTGTAGTTCAGATATGAAGTGTTGATGTGGATTGTCTCCCATAGAGAAAGCGGAGCTTAATCCACTCTGTTTCCCATCACTACCCCTTGAGGCCAGGCTAGACTCAGTGAGTCCCTTCCAAGGAACAGAGCAGGGAAAAAGAAAAACAGATTTCTGTGCAGAAGCCTGACAGCACTTAAGCACATGATGAAGGTGACACCACCAGTGACGTCATGTGGCTGACCCTTCCACCCCCACAGGGAGCAATGAGAAGGGTGCTCCACCTCTACCGTGTTCTTACCAAAGCCCCTCATCCCCAGTCTAATCATACACTAAATGTCAGACAAACCCAGATTGGGGGACGTTCTGCAGGATGCCTGGCCAGCACTCCAGATTGTCAAGGTCATGAAGAACAAGGAAAGACTTGAAACCTGTCACAGACCAGTGAAGACACTCTGACTACAACACAGTGTGGTATCCTGGATTACATCCTGGAACAGAAAGAAGACATTAATGGAAAAACTGGGGAAGTCTAAATAAAGGCTGGAGTTCATGTATTAGTTTCTTAGCTTTGACAAATATGCCTCAGTTATGTAAGGTGTTAACATTAGGGGAAACTGGGTGAAGGGTAGATAGAAACTGTCTTTGCAACTTTCCTGTAAATCTAAAGTTATTCCAAAACTTAAGATGTATTTATTTTTTGAAAGTGCAATTGATCCCAAGTTTGTACAAATGTGTGTATGAGCACAGCATATACAGGACATTGTTATGGAAGGCAAGGGGGTTTTGTCTTGTTTTTTCTTGTCCATATTTTCTAATTTTTCTGCAGTGGACATGTATGTCTTCTTAAGACCCCCAACTCCACCAGCCAGCTGAGGGTATCCCTCACCAGCTAACTGCCCACAGCTGACCTTCACAGTTCCCAGCAACTGGAGCAGAAACCAGACCCACAGTGGGAGGACTTACAGGGCCTTGGCAGGAGAGTCGCCTGATCCCCGGTACCAGAAGCTCTAGGTCTCCATTCACGCTCCCCCGGGGTCTTTGTACAGGGAGTGGTTTCTGGGAATGGGGGCCTCGCCCCAACGTGAGAAGATTGCAGAGAGAGGACTTTCTGCCTGTGGAGGAGACTGTGGTCCTTGAGAACAAGGCTCAGCATGGGTGGGGGAGACCCAGCTCTCCATGCCCCCAGACAGATACACCACTGTTTTAGCTAAACCTTTCTGTAAAACTTCAAATTTGTCAGAGGGGTAATTCACCCTGAATCCTTGGATGAGGAGCTTTTCCTCACTGTAGGAACACAGCTTGTTCAGTTAAAGCAGGTGAGCCCTGAGCCTCTGGCTCTCCAGTCCCAGATTAGCAGGAGCAGCCATATGGTCATTTCCCTTGTGACATGGACTCCTGTCTCTGCATCCCTGGCTTCCTGAGTGTCCTAAGGAGACCCTCCTGCCTTTGTCATCTGCTTTACTGGGCAGATGTGTGCTTATCTGCACACAGCAGGGGTTTGGGGAATGGGTCTCTAGAGACTTGGCTAGAAGGGGAAAAGGAGTCTAGAATATTTCCTTGGGTTTGCAGGGGGCTGGGACCAACAACTTCTTGAGACAATGATAGTCCTATTTGAGAAACTAAAAATGTTTTACGTCATTTGGTTCTCTCCCCCGCAGCTCATCTTGGCAAACTAAACAATCACTGAATTGTTTCCGTGGAAACACCAAACTGTGCTTTGGATTAGCAGAATCAAAATAGAAACAAGGCAACCTCAAGAATAAATAGGAGCTTTGGAACCTACTAGTTGCAAACTGCAAATTCAAGCCACAGCACAAGGCACGTGAGAAGCTGGGCCCATCCAGCCCTGTAAGAGGTTTTCAGGTCCCCTGGCTGCGTCCCACCAGTGTCCATGCCGAAGCCCCTAGAAACCAGCTCTATGTGCAGCTCTATTTGTAGACTTTGTAAGGCAGGAGCTGGTTCACAGAAGCTACTAGGACCTGCGGGAGGGCAGGCAGGGCAGGCTGAGGAAGAAGGGGTAGGATAAAGGAGAGAGATGAGCCAATTGCCGAGTGAAGGTCAGCAGGGAGCAGAGAACCACAGCTGAGGCCTGAGAGCAGAGCAACAATTATTTCAAAAGGACAATTCAAGGGCTGGAAGTGTTGACCCTGCCCTCAGCCTCATCCAGACTGCCATGTTCTCCACATTACTGGGCATGGCTGTCTAGCCACATGGGTCTAGATCAGAGTCTGAAATCTTGCCAGGTTGAGTTCTGAGAGAACTTCCGGTTAGTATGCCTCTCCCTCTCTTGAGTTCCAGCCAGCTCAGTCAGGCACTGGGGCCTGCCTTCTCATTTCTGTGTCTCCAGGTCCCCCTCCCCCTGCCTCCTGCTCCCTTCACTCGGGGAATAGGGGAGCCGAGCCACCTCCTGGCCCACCTGCCCTGGCTCCTTGGACCCTCCACTTCTAATCCCAGGAGAGAACGCAAGGGGATCAGGAGACCAGGCAGAAGGCAACAAAACCTGGGGCCCTGTGTCTCTCACCTGTGTATCCAGGAATGTGCTGATAGGAAAGCGACACCATCCTCCCACTAGAGAAGTTGTGAGCTGTCAGTGATCAAAGAAATTGAGGAAGAGGATTTGCAAAAGAGGCCTAATTCAGGCCAATCTTCCTCTTATTGAATGGCTCAGCTGGGGGCTCACCTGGTACCAGGATGCTACCTCCTCTAACTAAAGCACAGGCCATTTAATATGGCAGTAGCCAGTGAATAGCGCATGCGAACCAGGGAGGCCACTGCACCTGACCGTAGATAACAATTGACAAGACTTTCATCCCAAGACTATCTGAAGCTCTGGCAATTTGCTTTCTCCCTGGAGTATGTGGGAGAATGTTAATATTTTATGTTCCGTTAAAATATTTATAGAGTGGACAAAGTTTTACTTAGGAAATCTACCTGACAATGGATCCTAGCCCTAGTGGGGAAGGACTTTCTGTGCTTGGCCAACTGGAGGATGCCTGATTTGATGAAGAGTTTTGGCCTAAGGCCTAGCATGAAAATTTTTTCAAAATTGCTCATCCGTTGTAGGAAGCAACTGTTTGGGAGGCAGAAAGCCTGTTGTTTTCTGGGCATTTCGGGTGGAGAGAGGTTGCTGGTACCTGGCCTGGGAGAGAAGAGAGCATATTGCAGGAGACCCCTCATCAGGAGACCTCTGGAGCTTCTGAGACAAAACACAAAAAAGGAAAGTTGCAAAGGAATGCTAGAGAGACCTGACTTTGGGACAGGCTGCAAAGAGCTCTTCAAATGTTAAGCAAGCAATCCCTGCCCTCACTATTTGTCAAAGTGTCTACTAAGGTCAGACACTCTCCTGGATGCTGAAGATATAACTGGGATGAGGCAGATGCCGATCTTGCTTCTGGGATTTCTATTCCGCCCACCAAGGCAGGCAAATCAAGTATGCACATCAATATGCCATTTCAGATGGAGCTGTAGGAGAAAATTAAAACAGGGTAAGGGAATGGGCAGTGAGTAGGGTGAGCTCCTACAGAAGAGGTCAGGAAAAGGTCTGTCTGTAGGTGACATTATTTTTTTTAAGTTTATTTATTTTCAGAGAGAATCCCAAGCAGGCTCTGCACTGATGTGGGGCTCAAACTCACAAACCATGAGATCATGACCTGAGCCGAAATCAAGAGTTGAGCACTTGACTGACTGAGCCCCCCAGACACCTCTCTGTAGGGGACATTTAAATTGATACTTGAGGGGTGCCTGGGTGGCTCAGACGGTTAAGGGTCTCTTGATTTCAGCTCAGGTCATGATCTCATGGTTGGTGACTTTGAGCCCTGCATTGGGCTCTGTGCTGATGGCTTGGCTTGGAGCCTGCTTGGGATTTTGTCTCCTTCTCTCTGTCCTTCGCCTGCTGTTCTCTCTCTGAAAATTTATTGACTGATACTTGAATGTCAAGACAATTAGGTGCTGTGGTTGGCTTTATTTCCATCCTCAGATGTAGCTGGAGTGATTATCAGAGGGAGGAGCCCCTAGGTGGCTATCTGGGCCCTAGGTCCATAGACCTCCCACTATAGCTGCCCCTGTGTAGCCACATCTCTATCAGCATCCAAAGAGCAAAACATCGTGTGCTCTGGGGATGTGCCTGGGCTATGTCACGCTCACCAATTCTGGCAGGAACACAGTAGTTAAAAAAAAAAAAAAAAAAAGCCTTAGGAATAAAATAAGAAACAGAATATCCTTTCCTGATGATTACCAGAGACAGGCAGTGTAATTTTAATTAACCCAGCCTTGTTGGGAGATAAATTTACTGCTCATTCTACAAAAACACCCAGCTCATGGAACACTGAGTCACTCTGATCTTTGACTTCATAACACAAAAAGAAATACTTCTGAAGAAATACAGGATTTCATAACTCACAGCAGAATCAAAAGAACAGAGGGTCCTGCTTTGGCATTTCTTTCTTTCTTTTTTTTTTTTTTAATGTTTATTTTTTGAGAGAGAGAGAGTGTGAGCGGGGGAGGGGCAGAGAGAGAGAGGGAGACACAGAATCCGAAGCAGGCTCCAGACTCTGTGCTGACAGCACAGAGCCCGATGCGGGGCTTGAACTCACAAGCTATGAGATCATGACCTGAGCCAAAGTCAGCCGCTTAACTGACTGAGCCACCCAGGCGCCCCCTGCTTTGGCATTTCAAAATTGGACAGACCCTTCAATGAGAAGGCCATAGTCATAAACATTAATGGAATTCTCTTAACAGGATCTCAACTTTGAGTTAAAATGACCAAACTTTTCAGCTTAGAGTAATAAAAGATTTCCAGATACAAACCCCTCTGGTCTACAAGCCTCATGCTAACCGCTCAACAGCCACCTGTAGTCAGTTTGAGACGGGTTGGAAGGAGCCCATTGCATGGCTGGGCCCTTTCCTCCCATGTATAAGCAGAGAAAACTAGTATGGAAGGCAGTAGAGACTGGCAGAGGGCAGGGTGAACAGGCATGCAGCGAGGCTCACGGGGGAGAAAAGGCCAGGGCAGTCGTAGGCAGAGTCCAAGTCTGTACTTCCTGGGCCTTGGAAAGGGCTGCTGTCATTGCCTGAGGATCCCAGCCACAGGTCATAGGAGGCCCTTGGTCTGGAAACGGGAATAAGAGCAGCTTAGGTTGCCAAAGGTGTTGCGGCAAATTAAACTCAAACTTTTGTGGGATACGTTCCCTTGAAAATAAAGAATGAAAATAAAAATCAAGAACCACTGCTTTCTATAATGGTCCACTCAGAGGTCCCAGTGTCATTTACTGCATTGCCTTGAAAATGGGCAAATTCTGGAAGCCAATCCATCCAGTGAGGAATTTTACTTTCAAACAATAAAGGAAAAGAAAAAGGAAACTAGTCTGAATAGGGTGGTGTTTATTCAAAATCATTTGGGCGAAGGCTATGGAATAAAAAGATGGTATATGTCTTATCCATTTTATTTTCTTTTTAAAAAATGTTCATTTTTGAGAGAGAAAGAGGGTGAGAGAGAATGAGTCAGGGAGGGGCAGAAAGGGGAACTGGGGAACAGAGAATCTGAAGCTGGATCTGGGCTCAGTACTGACAGCAGAGAGCCTGATGGGCTCAAACTTACAAACTGTGAGATCATGACCTGAGCCAAAGTCGGAAGCTCAACCGATTGGGCCACCCAGGCACCCTATTTGATTTTCTTAAGTTGTTGGGAGATCAGTTCAATAAACATAATGAAAAAAATATGCTTTTAAAAATTTTTATTTTTTGTTATAAAACAAATATACATATATGTATAACAAAAACTCAAAACTTCTGCAAGATATGAATAGACAGCCAAAGTCTCACATAAGCCTATTGCTCTCTGGAAATAATACAGGGCCCTTAGATGCTCTCATTAGCTTGAAGGGTGGTTGCAAACAGCATAGGAAAAACAGCCAGGAAGAAAAATGGGATTGTGTGGCTTGTATACAGTGGTGCTCTGGGAATTTATTGGGTGCCCGTCACCTCTTTTCATTGGCAGCTTAACATTCTCTGTTTCTCTGTTCACAAGAAGACAGTGTGTCCTGTAATATGTCCACTGATCAAAACATGCAAGTGCTCTGACAGTAAAACTGGATAAAAATAATTTTAAAAATCCCGAGGCCTGGATAGGTATTGGTCAGGTGTAGGAAATACCGTGAAGACCAAAAATGTTTGGGAGTCTTGCTGCCACAGCAACAGTTCTGTGAGAGCCCTTCTGCCACTCAGTATTCCACATGGAGGCCAGTCCTCCTTTCACCCAAATCAGCACCCTCCTCCTGATGCCCTACACCCAGGCTGCTGCTCCAGCTCATCACTGTCATCTCCACGTGCTTCACTCCAATAAATAAGGATGTAATTATCCCTTATGCTTGTCATGGGCAGCACCTGGTACCCAGAACACCAGAGCTACTCCCCTGCCCTGCACCTGTCCTACACTGACCACCACCCCCCCTAGCAGGCCCTCTGAGCCTGAGGGCTCCAATCAGGCTTCAGGGACTTTCTGCTGTTAGCCAGCCCCAGTGTTCTAGAATTTGTCTTTCCAGCTGAGACCAATAAACTATCAGCTGAAGTCAGATTGTGGGCTGGTCAAAAGCCATCATCACTGCTGTCAAAACCCAGATCATAGAGCATATTCTTCCCTGGATCCTTGCACAGAGGAGACTCTGAACTTCCAAGGTTGAGGTCACTGAACCAGCTCATCTGGTGGTCCCCCAGGGAACTTTTAGAAAGCAGGCTGTTGTCTTTGGAAGAATGCCCACTGAGCTGCAAGATGTTCTCCTGTGCTGCCCTCATTGTCTTACTGGGCATGACTGTTGCTCTCAGAACAGGGATGACTGGTTTTGTGGGAGTCCTGGAGCCCCACAGATGCAGGGACTGAGCAAAGGGTTCCTGCTGCTCCAGGGGGAGCCTTTGTGGGCCAGAAACTGGAAGCTGAGGATATTTAGAATTGAAAGCACAGGTTTTGCTAGGGGTTTGTTCTTGCTTCCTGGTTAGGAGCCTGCTTCTGCGGGCTTTCCTGGGCTGCTGCTTCTTGCCTTTCCCCCCTCTTTCCATAGTTCTGCCTGTCTGTGCAGTCACCAGCCTTTGTTCACAAGGGGCACACGAAAGCACACCTTCAGCTTGACATTTTTGGCAAGTGTTCTTAATGCTGGATTCAAAGTCCAGGGGTATAAACCTTGAGGCTCCTTGGGAAACCCAGCTCCAGTCACAAGGAACTTTGTGGCCTGGGGAACCAGAGCCATGATTCTCAGGGCTGGTTTTATTAAGAGTCCAATTCTGGCAGTTGGTCTGCACTGCCTTGTCCTTTACTCGCCTGCTTCTTTTGCCGGTTCCAGCGGCCATCAGCACAGCCTCTCCTTGGAGGGCATCACTTTTTGCTCCCTCAGTATAGATAGCAAACTCCCCAGGCTGCAGGGAGCCCATACTAAGATTCCAGACAGCAGGGATAGCCTGAGTCTGCCACGTATCTGGTTCCTCAGAGGCATATCTGTCCTGCCTGGTGAAACTGAGGCTCTGGGCCAGAGGTAGTGAGGTCTGGGAACTGCTGTCTTTCACATGCCCAGGTACCTGAGGGACTGAAATCAATCTCTTCAGCTCTGCTAGGACGCTGGCCACATTCAGCTGGCCTAGCTGCTCACACAGCTGCTGGAAGTCCTTACTCTGCTGGGCAACTAAAACTTCAAGGTGCTTCAGGTCGGACTTGATTTCTATAAATTCTGTTTGTCTCTAGGGAAAGACAGCGAGAAAGAAAAGAGTTATGGACACTGCAACTCCGAATGCACAGTGAAATGTGCAAACCAACCAAAGGATGTATTGGCAGAACCACAGCTTGTCTTTTGCTGGGTGCTTTACAGAGGAAGCATGGTAACACTCTGGAGTAGGGCCCCTGGGCCCCACATCATGCCGGAGAACCTTTGAGGAGGAAGTTGGCCTCTACCTTGGTCCATTACAAGAAGTCCTGTCTGGCTTCTGTTCTTGGCTGAAAAAAATTGCAACTTTAAAGGTGTCTCTCTGGGACTTAGTGACAAAGCCAAAAACATACTTGAGGTCTGAAATCATTGTTGCACTATATGCTAATTTGGATGTAAATTTAAAAAAATAAAAAATAAAACAGGTTCATAAAAAAATATTTAAAAAATTAAAAAAAAACCAACATACTTGAGGAAAGAGGTTGGGATCCACACTTACAGCTTCAAATCTCTTCCGTATCTCGAGGATAACCTGCTCCATGTTGCCTTTGTCATGCACAGTTCCCAACAGCAGATCACTCTGGGCCTGCACAGTCTCTTGCACTAAATACAGAAAAATGACAATTACCTCACGAAGACTATGGCATGCCTCACCCTTCCCAGACCACAGTGTGGAGAGGGAGGAGCTAGAATCTGGCATGGGGCACCTGAGCCTGCTCTGCTAGTGCCCAGAACTCTACCCAGATCAGCCTTGGTGAGGACAGAAAGCAGAGTAGGGCAGTTCCTCCACTGTCTCTTCTTCCCTCCCTCCCTGAGAACATCCTGGCCAAGGCAGATTCAATCTCAGCACCTCCTGGGGACCCTGAAACCTGCTGCCTAGATGATGGCACCAACCTCCTCCTTGGCCCACCTTCTTGGTCCCATCATCAGAGTATTCTCTCAAGAATGTAGATATGATCATGCATCCTCTGAAACCCTTGCTGAAACTTTCAATGGCACCACACTGGCCACTGGATGAAGTCCAAATCTTTAAATTGGCCATCAAGACCCAAGCTCACTTCCTCTTACCTTCTCTATCCACCTCCACATCTCTGAGCTCTGCTTCCTAAGCAATCTCCCTCTCGCCACTGGCCTTGTGCATGCCGTTCCCTTGGCTTGGAATCTATCCTTGCTTCTACCCAGGTCAACTTTACCCATTCCCCTCAGCCACCACCTCAGTGCAACTCATTCCCATTCTTCCTTCTCTCAGGAGTCGCCTCCTTGAAAAACAGCATTTCCTGGCTGGCTTGGGGGCTCCTTCTCTCTGCTGCTGGCACCATGTGTGTGCTCTACCATCACTTATCACCCTCCACTTATGTATCCCCTCTTTACACTTGGGCTGTAATGAACTTGGTGACCTGAGTGCTAACCACTCAGGACTGATACTGATTCTTCTCTCTGGCATAGAGAGATTTGAAACACACACACACACACACACACACACACACACACAGTCTTAATAACACATTGTGTTGCAATCAATTATTGTCATCCTCTTCTAAATGGCAGTTCATGTGAAGATGCTCTTAAATTTATTCAACAAATACTTGATGAGTATCTACTATATGCTATAAACTATTGTAAGTTCACATACATCTTAAATGCATAGCAAGTATAATTTACAAATAATCCGGAATAATACACCAGATATTCCTTTTATCTTCTTATATATATAAAGAGTGTTTCAAGATTCTTTATTTACTTTTGAGATAGAGACAGAGCATGAGCAGGGGAGGGATACAGAGAGAGGGCGACACAGAATCCAAAGCAGGCTCCAGGCTCTGAGCTGTCAGCACAGAGCCCGACGCAGGGCTCGAACTCACAGAGTGTGAGAGCATGACCTGAGCCGAAGGTGGACGCTCAACCGACTGAGCCACCCAGGCGCCCCAAGAGTGTTTCAAGATTCTTGACAAAATGTTTTTATTTTAGATGGGTGAAAAACAATTTGGTAACAAGAGAGTACTTAACTCTTCACAATAAATGTAAGGAAAACCAAAGTAACATCTGGTGCTTGAAAAGACAGGATAATAAACTCAAATTAGATCTTACTTGAAAACTTCCCTCACTCTGATAGGTGCTTTGTTAGTTCCCCATGTTTTAATTATTCTGTCTTTTGTCTTCTCTTATCAGCCAAAGGAAGGAATTTACCACATGGTATCTCATAAAGTTTAAGTGATTTACTTAAGAGTTTCTCTTTAAAATAAAACATAATTACCTTCTTAAAAGGAGTCTTACATTTCAGATTTTTAAAAAATGCGTATTTATTTTTGAGAGAGAGAGAGAGCACGCATGAGCAGGGGAAGGGCAGACACAGAGAGAGACGATCCAAAGCGGGCTCTGCACTGACAGCAGAGAGCCTGATGCAGGGCTCAAACCCACAAACCATGAGATCATAACTTGAGCCAAAGTTGGACACTTAACCAACTGAGCCACCCAGGCATGTGTTCACTTTCTCTCTCTCTCAAAAATAAACATTAAAAAAAATTTTTTAAAAAGCATATCAAGGGAAAACATGAGGCTCAAGAAATGTCCATTAAAGGATAGTGTGTGTGTGTGGGGGGGGTACCCAGATAACATAAAGAATCAAGAAGAAGAATAGCATCAAACATCTCAATAAAACTAAAACTAGAAGACAATGGAGCCATGCCTTAGAAATTTTAACGGCAAAGAATTTCTCACTTAGGATTCTAGACCCATGTGGAGATAGAAGAGATTTTCAAACATGCAATGTATAAAAAAAGTTATCTCCCATATACTTTCTCAGAAAGCTACTAGGAGATGTGTATCACCAAATACAAGTGTAAGCCAAAGTCCAGGAAACAAAGGAATCCAAGACTGGGGATGAAAAAATAATTTGATCCTCAAAATGATGGTGAAGAGAAAACCTAAGACTGGGACCTCAGGAGTAATCTGCCCAGTCTAGAGCTGGAAGACTGAGCTCCAGCCAGGATGTCTCTAATGAGAAAATGAAACAATTCCTGATGTGTTTGAACACATTAATTGGAGATTTACAGTTTTATCTGAAACTTATTATCAGATACTGTGCTAGGAACATGGAAACAGTCTTGAACAAAACTATCTACTCCATACACGAATTCTGCAATTTTGAAAAGGAGAAAATGACAATAAACAAATAAACATGAACATAAGTGAAAAACTGTAATAAATGCTATGATAGGGATTATAATAAAAATAAGAGGGGGGGCATCTACTTCAGATAAGATCATCAGAGATGGAGATATTTAAGGTGAAACCAGAAGGATTAAATGGAGCTAGTCCTGCAAAGATTAGGGGAAGGTTGTTCAGACAGAGAAAACAGCAAGTGCAAAGTTCTGAGGCAAGAAAGAGCATGTTATGACAGAAATAGACAAGCCAGTGTAGTCTTGCAAAGTAACAGTAAGAAATGGTAAATTTTATGTGTATTTTACCACAAGAAAAAAAGTAAGAAATTTTTAGAAAGCAAATGTTCTACTATTTCTCAATACAAAGTTAAATTCCCTATGTCAACCAATTAGAAAAAGGCTGTTTACTTATGTTTCAAGTACTGGATTCCTGTTCCTAAACTCAATCAGTCAAATATTCTTTCAGACATCCTTGCAGATATTTGTAGTAGGAAGCAAATGTAATTATCCTATCCTAGATAAATTCCTAAATAGCAATGTTTCCTAGCAACAGTAAACATCACCAACCACAAAAGCAGAGAATGAGGAAGGCAAGCAAAGTGTTCAATTCCAGATTCAGTACTCAGAAAGCATCTATCTATCTGTGGTCCCGTTCTTTCCTTGTCCCCTAAGAAACCTATGTTTGGGATCCTCTCTTTCACAGGATTTTTTGTATTGAGCTCATTACTTCCAAAGTCTATATATATATATATATTTTTTTTCTTTTACAAAGTTAATTTGGGGCACCTGGGTTGCTCAGTCAGTTAAACATCCAACTCTTGATTTCAGCTCAGGTCATGATCTCAGGGTTCGTGAATTTGAGCCTTGCATCGGGTTCTGTGTGGACAGTGTGGAGCCTACTTGGGATTTTCTCTCTCCCTCTCTCTTTGTTCCTCCCCTGCTCCCTCGCTCTCTCAAAATAAATAAACTTTTTTAAAAAATTGCTTTTTTTCTTTAAAGTTTATTTAAGGGGCACCTGGGTGGCACTTGACTATTTATTTATTTTTAAAGCACCTGACTCTCAATTTTGGCTTAGGTCATGATCTCATAGTTTGTGGGATCAAGTTCCACGTTGGGCTCCCTCCTGACAGCATGGAACCTGCTTGGAATTCTCTCTCTCCCTCTCTCTCTCTGCCCCCCCCCCACTTGCTCACACACACACTCTCTCTCAAAATAAACATTAAAAAAATTGTTTAGGAAAATAACTTAGTGGCCCCTGAGTGGCTCAGTTGGTTAAGCATCCGACTTCAACTTAGGTCACGATCTCATGGTTCCTGAGTTCGAACCCGCATCAGGCTCTCCACTATCATCAAAGAGCCCGTTTTGGATCCTCTGTCCCCCTCTCTCTCTCTCTCTGCCCCTCCCTTGCTTATACTCTCTCTCTCTCTCTAAAAATAAACATTAAAAAAAACCCTCAAACCTGTAACAGTATAAAAAGGCATACAATGAAAAATGACCCATTCTCTTCCATGCAGACCTCGGTTCCACTTCCTAGATTTTAACATTATGAGCACTTTCTGGGATTTTGCATGGATACATTGATACATGTGTATATCCATATATAGATTACAGATTGTGTTCGTGTGTGTATATGTGTGTGTATGAGTGGTCCTTTAGAAGGGGACTCATTTCATTTCTGCTTTGGCTGTAAACATCAGATATTTTTAGCTTTTTTATAACAATGCCATTTAAAATCCAGTTCCATATTCTGGACAATAGCTGTTTTCTTAGAAAATGACTTTTTTATTCATTTCTATTTTAGTGTTCTGACAAGGGCTCTACTGACATCAGATGAGATTCTGATGCTTTTGCACTGATGGCCAGTAATTTTCCTTTTACACACTCCGTAGTTTTGCTTTTCCTGCTGTGCCAGTGAAAGCCTGATGAAAGTCTGGGAGCCTCCATCTTTAAGAAGAGATTCCTCAGTCTCTCATTTTTGGGGGGGATACCCTTCCCAATTTTCACTGACTGGTCACACTCCTCCACAAGATGTGTCCTGGAGTAAACTATGTACACACGAGCAGTACCTTACTGTTATTATTTAACAATGAATAGATATTTCCATTTCAACATAGTTCACAAAGATAGACCTCATTCTTCTTAATGATTATATGTGCTTTGCTTAAGAAGACACTGCTGCACTCCAAAATTATAAAAATGTTGCCCATGCTTTCTTATAGTTGTTTTTTTTTTTTTAATTTGAGAGAGAGAGAGCATGCATGTGCTTGAGGTGGGGAGAAGGGCAGAGGGAGAGAGAACCGTAAGTAGACTCCATGCTCAGCACAGAGGCCAACACAGGTGTCTATCCCACAACGCTGGGATCATGACCTGAGCCAAAAACAAGAGTTGGACACTCAACCAACTGAGCCACCCAGGAGCTCCTCTTATAGCTCTTTTTATGACTTAATAATTACACTTAATATATTGATTCATATGGAATTTATTTTTATGTAGAGTTATCTATTTTCCAAAAGAGACATTTTCTGATTTTCAGTACAGCCCCTCATTTTTATTTTCCTAATGATCGTATATTTCAATAGAACTCTCTACTAAGGCTAACTAAACCTAAACTAAAGTAGGATGTGAATGGCCTTGGCAATTCATTCTATTACTCTGGTTCTTGGTCCTCAGCTAAAGAACAAGAGGAGTTAGATTAGATGCCTTTGAGTGATCCTTCTGGTTGAACAGGCAGACTGTGACTAGGGAAAGATTTCATGACCTCATTCTGTGAAGGCGCCAATTACATAATAGCACAAGAGAGTACTTTCATACAACATCTTTTCTCTTCCCCTTTCCCTTACAAGCCACAGTCAGTGCATACTGAGGGCTGAAGAATGTATTGACTGGCAAATTCAGGGCTTCAGGTCAGCTGGACTGGGCCAGACCAGATGATGATAGAGGATTTGTCTGGTTCCTCTTTCAATGACTAACTTCCTGATCCTCATCACTACCTACCAAGAAAGGGAATGACTCTGGACAGACTACTTGTGCTCATTTTCAAGAATGATCTGGCTTTCTAATTAATATGATGCTACACTGTCTGTTACTGTTTTCCCTATCAATGTGGCTCCTTCTCCTAAATCTTACCCTCTAAAAAGGAACCGTCAGGGGTGAAGGATTGGGACCCCTATGCCTACTATAAGCCAGACCCAGTTCTAGTCCTCACTCTGCCTTGACCTTGTATTGGGACTTAAGCACTTCCATTTCCCGTACTGGACTAAGAATGTCACATTTTTGCTGCAACCCTCCTTTTGCATTTCACCTAGTTTTAAATGTAGAACGCGAGAAGAGTACTCTCCTTGGACACTTCCAAATGAGTTATTCTATCATGTTACACAAAGGAAGCATTCCTGATTTGCTTCTGCTCTTTGTCTTGTTACTTCTTGTGAGGATAATAGTCCCAGGCTTCCAGAACTGATTTCCAAACAGATGCACAGTTGCCCTGTGTGGGGGATACCCAGGTTGGAAGCCAGCAGACAGTACAGTGCTTTTTTTACAGACAGATGGAGATTAATTTCTAAGCCACACAAAGGCATTAATTTTTGTAAATCATGAGCAATCCATCCCAAAGCATTTAAATAAGTTGACTACAATTTGTTTAAAATAAAAAATAAAAACACAGAGAAATGCAAACAAGTGCAGATGCAGTCATCATCTTGCCATTTAGCTGAGAAGCTGTTGGTTCTACAGAGGTGTCCACCTAAGGAGAGCTGTGTTATGGCTCTCTTCTGTTTAGTAAGAGCCAGGACCATGGTTTTATCTAAACATAAATCACTACTTGGCAGAGCATGGGACTTTACAAACCACGAACTATAACTGAAATGGAGAAAGATGCTGTGATTCACTACGGAATAGCTCTCACTGAAACCAAGACAGAAAGAAGAAGAGGCGGTGACTGGAGTATTTCTAACTCCAAAGTGAGCAGAGTCTTTATTTCTAAGTCCTAAGGGAACAATGTCTTTACAGACAGCATAACCAGCAATTCATTTGGGACTCAGGGATGCTGCTGATTCACTTCAGGCAGTGAGATGAGAAATCTGGCAGAGCTAGCCTACCCAGAGGCAGTGGGGTTACTGGGTGGAGGATTAGTGGTTCACAGAGGGCATCTAAGGACCAGGAACATACCCATACATAGGGGTTCCTACTATCCAGTTCAGCGTGCTCCACATCACTTCAAGACTAACCTTATGTATCCATTCTCTCATCTGAAATACTGTGAAACCTCACCACTGGCAGAAACATGGCTAGGGTCAGAAAGTTCAGTTCTCTGCTCACTAGTGCCCTCTGCTGATAACCTCAAACACGAGATACTCACATGTCTTGGCCACAGTCTCCAAACAATCTAAAATAGATTGACTTCTTGAACTGAGATGTTCCTCAGACTTTTCCACAGATGCCTGCAACTAAGAAACCCGAAATTAAGAAAAAATTCAGACTGTTGCCTTATTTTACTAACTTGGAGTATTGTCATTTAATGATAAAAAAAGAGTTAAAATCTTGCTATTCTATTTGAATTAAGGTCAATGCAATGTAATTATTAAACTTCTTAAAACGTAAAATGTTCTAATTTCTTGACATGTAGCTATACTTACCTTGTGAATGCTTTCTCTGATATGGGAAATGAAGTTGTATAGAGTCTCACTAGAATGAGCAAGAAAAAAAAGAAAATGAATCTTTGTGAAATACTGAAAATGTACCAGAATCAATTCCATGAACATGGCAGGCTGTACAACAGTGCTTAGTTAGAGCTGGGAGACTCAACCCTGAAAAACCTTAGTGTCCAGCTATAAAAAAATTAGAACATAGACTTTCCATGACCATTGCCAAAGCAAACCACTTTTTTCTTTTTAAAATCTACTCTAGGGGCACCTGGGTTGCTCAGTTGGTTAAGCATCTGAATCCTGATATGGGATCAGGTCATGATCTCTCGGTTGTGAGACTGAGTCCCACATCAAGTCCCACGTCAAGTCCGGTGCCAGGCTCCGAGCTGATCATGGAGCCTACTTGGGATTCTCTCTCTCCCTCTCTCTCTGCCCCTCCCCCCTCATTCTCTCTCTCTCTCTCTCTCTCTCTCTCTCTCTCTCAATAAATAAATGAACATTTAAACCTGCCAGATACCAAAAAAAGAAGAAGAAAATAAAATTTACTCTATATGTATCTTTAAAAAGGTTAAATATTAGGGGCACCTGGGTGGCTCAGTAGGTTAAGCATCCAACTCTTGGTTTTTAGCTCAGGTCATGATCTCAGTTTTGTAGATTCAAGACCCACATTGGGTTCTGTGCTCTACCCCTCCCCAACTCACACTGTCTCTGTCTCCCTCAAAATACATAAAACTTAAAAAAAAATTTTTTTTTTTTGCTAATTTTTATTTTTAGCAACTCAAGTAATTACTACAGTAAAACAGGCCAGCTTTTATTTTTATAGCAACAATGGCTTCAGAAGATAGTGATTTCTTTCTGGTAGTACAAAATTCCTGGATATATCTTAGTCTAAAGACTATTATTTTGACTGTAAGAATGGGTAGAGACAATTCTGGGAGCAATAGTAATTTCTAATGAAAAAGAAACTATTACAATTATTCCTCAAATGAATATCCCACTTTTGAAAAGATTCATACATGGATTATCATGAAAAATTTTACAGATTTTGTTTCTCTAATCTACACAATATAAACGCAAACATCAATTTTTAAATCCAAATAGAACTTCTATTCGTACCAAGTCTTTTGGATACTCAACCTACTGAGTCAGCCAGGTGCCCCTAACATTTTCCTTTTAAAGTCAGTCTAATTGTTCTATAAAATTTTCATTTTATTTTATTTACTTATCTTTTTTTTTTTTTTTTTGAGAGAGAGAGAGAGAGCATGAAAGCAGGGGAGAGGGGCAGAGACAGAGTGAGAGAGAATCCTAAGCAGGCTCCATGCCCAGCACAAAGTCCGACACAGGGCTCCTTCCCACAATGCTAGGATCATGACCTGAGCAGAAATCAAGAGTTGGACACTTAACCAACTGAGTCACCCAGGCCCCCTCACCCCCTGCATCAAATCTCTTAAAAGCAATATATAAAGTGATATGGCAATAGGAGCAATGCTTTAGAAATTTTGAAGAAAAATAATGAACCAATCTAGAATTCTAATTTGCAATCAAGTGTGAGGGGAAAGTAAAGAATTTCAGATATGCAAGTTCTCAAAAAATTACTTAGGTGCCATGCATCTGTTGTCAGGAAGTTTCTGGAATATATGCTCCACCAAATCCAAGGAGCAAACTAAGAAAGAAAAGGATCCAAGTAGCAGAGAATCCAACATTGGAGAGAAGAGGTAGGAATGCCTAGGACAATGGTGAAGGGAAGATTCAGAATGACAGCTGCACTGCAGAGCAAGTTCAGATAAGAATTAGGAAGAATGACTCTGAGAAGAAAATGACACTGAAAGAATTTCTGATGTGTTTGAATATAAAACAAAGAGCTTTTTAAATTAAATTTTATTTTTTATTAAAAAAAATTTTTAATGTTTATTTATTTTTGAGAGAGAGACAGAGACAGAGACAGAGCATGAGTGGGAAAGGGCAGAGAAAGAGGAGACACAGAATCTGAAGCAGGCTCCACACAGCTCGACGTGGGGCTTGAACTCATGGACCATGAGATCATGACCTGAGCCAAAGTTGGACACTTAACCAACTGAGCCACCCAGGCACCCCAAACAAGGAGCTTTTTAACTAAAAGTTCTGTGTAGAATTTGGGGAAAGACAGATTCCTACATAGAAAACTCAGCAAAAAAGAAAACAAGACAATTTTTAACATTAGGAAAATATAATCATAATATATATAATTTTTCTAGGCTATCCAGATAAGGATTTAAAGATTGAGAAGTGATTTAACTGAGGGACACCCGGGTGGCTCAGTTGGTTAAGCGTCTAACTTCAGCTCAGGTCATGATCTCACGGTCTGTGAGTTCGAGCCCCGCGTCAGGCTCTGTGCTGACAGCCTAGAGCCTGTTTCTGATTCTGTGTCTCCCTCTTTCTCTGCCCCTCCCCTGCTCACACTCTGTCTCTCTGTCTCAAAAATAAATAAACATTAACAAAAATTTTTTTTAAAAAAGAAAAGTAATTTAACTGAAAATGTCCATACAACTATATCGAGATGATGGAAGAGGAGAAGTTTATGATGGAGGAGGCAGAGAAGCAACTTTTTATTCCAGGGTAGCGAGTCATTCTCTGAAGCTGAAAAATCAATAAATGATAATATAAGTTATCTAACATATGCCATAAGATATATGGAGGTTAAGTACTGTCATAGCTAAAAAGGTTGCAATTTGGTTGCAAAAAGGAAAAGGGAATTAGAAGTGGAGAAAGAGGGGTGCCTGGGTGGCTCACATCTGACTCTTGATTTGGGCTCAGGTCATGATCTCATAAGTTCGTGGGTTTGAGCTCCATGTTGGGCTCTGCACTCTCAGTGGGGAGCCTGATTGGGATTTTCTCTCTCCCTTTCTCTCTACCTCTTCCCTGCTCCCTGCTCATTCTCTCTCTCTCAAAACAAATAAATAAACTTAAAAAAAAAAAAAGAAATGGATAAAGATAGGCCTGGTGTTTTTCATTATAATCCTAATTATATTTTTAAAAAACTATGTACATGTAATAACTTGATTGAAAAAATACATAAAATTTTAAAGATGTCTAAAGTCTAATAATGCTACCAAAATGCTGCCCATGAAAGCCTCTATTAAATATAATATGTAACGACCTCACTCCTTATTAGTACAATTGGAAACCAATGTTCCCAACATGAAACTATATTATACAAATTAAATACTGTTTGTATATAATTTTATATTGAAATGTTTTATATATATCTGATAGCTCCCATTACCTTAACTGTTTTTTAATCCTTTTTTTTAATGAAATTTATTGACAAATTGGTTTCCATACAACACCCAGTGCTCATCCCAAAAGGTGCCCTGCTCAATACCCATCACCCACCCTCTCCTCCCTCCCACCCCCCATCAACCCTCAGTTTGTTCTCAGTTTTTAACAGTCTCTTATGCTTTGGCTCTCTCCCATTCTAACCTCTTTTTTTTTTTCCTTCCCCTCCCCCATGGGTTCCTGTTAAGTTTCTCAGGATCCACATAAGAGTGAAGCCATATGGTATCTGTCTTTCTCTGTATGGCTTATTTCACTTAGCATCACACTCTCCAGTTCCATCCACGTTGCTACAAAAGGCCATATTTCATTTTTTCTCATTGCCACGTAATATTCCATTGTGTATATAAACCACAATTTCTTTATCCATTCATCAGTTGATGGACATTTAGGCTCTTTCCATAATTTGGCTATTGTTGAGAGTGCTGCTATGAACATTGGGGTACAAGTGGCCCTATGCATCAGTACTCCTGTATCCCTTGGATAAATTCCTAGCAGTGCTATTACTGGGTCATAGGGTAGGTCTATTTTTAACTGTTTTTTAATCCTTGATTACACCTTGTCTGAATTGAAATGTCAAGTTCTGATTTATCCAAAGTCCTTAAAAGATGCTTAGTAAAGAGAGTAAAAACATTGAGTGCTTGATAATTGAAACTTTCATTAAAAGCTACTGTTCATTTGGAAGCAATTATTATTCTTTACCAAAATAAAATAAAAAAGAATGCTCAAAAATAGAGATTTCCCATCTGCCCCAATATTATGTATAAGTTCATGGAAGTCAACTGTGACCTAATCTTTTCTCTAGAAAAAGTCAATTGGGAAATTCTGTTCATCTGAGCTAAAACGCACACGCACACGCACACGCACACACACACACGCGCACGCGCACACACACACACACACACACAACCTATTTTTAAGAATGGAAGGAAGTTTTTTACTGCCCTATGTTGAATTATTTTGCTTTGAAAATCCACTCATTTATTCAACAACTATTTATTGAGCCCTCTTTTATGACAGGTCTTTGGTTATAAGTTTTAGTGATGTGGAGTGAAACTCAACTCCCTACCTTCAAGGAGCTTACCTAGCTAATGTTTTTAATGCAGTTTCAAAATCCACTCAAATTGAATGATCTTTATTTAAAAAAATGATCGAAGCTTATTGAATCAAATATGCTTATTGAGATGTTCAATAACAATGTATTTAAGTAAATTATAGTACATGCAGAGCTGACAGCAACCTCGCATGAAGACATAGCTGTATCAATTGCTTACAGTCAGCATTTGTTCTGAATGGTGAGTGTTCAAGCTGTATTTTTTAAATGTTTATTATTTTTGAGAGAAAGACCTTGAAGGGGGAGGGGCAGAGACAGAGGGGGACAGAGGATCCAAACTGGGCTCTGCAGTGACAGCAGTGAGCCCGATGGGGACTCAAACCCATAAACTGCATGGGGGACTCAAACTCACGAACTGAGAGATTATGACCTGAGCAAAGTCAGACACTCAACTGACTGAGCCATACTGACTGAATAATACTATATTCTTACAATAAAGTAAGCTAAAGAAAAGAAAATGTTAAGAAAACCATAAGAAAAAATATTTACAATACTGTAATATAAAAATTTGCATATAAGCAGATCTGCACAGTTCACACCTGTGTTGTCCAAAGGTCAACTGTATTTGTCCTTCTGTGTCTGACTTATTTAACATAACATCCTTCAGGTTCATCCATATTGTCACAAGTGACAGAACTTCTTTCTTTTTTAAGGCTGAAGACTATTCCATTATATGTATATACCACTTTTTCTTTATCTGTTCATTCACTGATTGACATTTAGGTTACTCCCATCTCTTGCATATTGTAAATAATGCTGAAATGAATATGGCAGTGCAGATATCTCTTTGAGATACTGATATAATTCCTTTGGACATATACTTAGAAATGGGGTTGCACCAATTTACATTCCCACCATCAATATATAAGGATTCCCTTTTCTCCACATCCTTGCCAACACTTATAAACAAACAAACAAACAAATATTTTATAATAGTCATCCTGATTGATGTAAGATGATATTTCATTGTGGTTTTGATTTGCAATTCCCTGGTGACTAGTGATGTTGAGCACCTTTTCATACACCTGTTGGCCATTGTATGTCTTCTTTACATATGTGTATATTCAGTTCCTTTGGCCATCTTTCAACTGGGCTATTTGTTTTTACACTATTGAACTGTAGGAGTTCTTGGGGCGCCTGGGTGGCGCAGTCGGTTAAGCGTCCGACTTCAGCCAGGTCACGATCTCGCCGTCCGTGAGTTCGAGCCCCGCATCAGGCTCTGGGCTGATGGCTCAGAGCCTGGAGCCTGTTTCCGATTCTGTGTCTCCCTCTCTCTCTGCCCCTCACCCGTTCATGCTCTGTCTCTCTCTGTCCCAAAAATAAATAAACGTTGAAAAAAAATTTTTAAATTTGAACTGTAGGAGTTCCTTATATATTTATTAACAGTTTATCAGATATATGGTTTACAAATATTTTCTACCATTCCATAGGCTGCCTTTTCATTTTGCTGATTATTTCCTTTGCTGCATAGAAATGTTTTAGTTTGATGTAATCCCACTTGTCTATTTTGGGTTTTGATGATTGTGCTTCTGGTATCATATTCAACAAATCATTCAGAAAGCTAATGTCAAGAAGCTTTTTACCTATGTTTTTCTTCTAGGATTTCTACAGCCTCAAGTCTTATGTTTAAGTCTTTAATCCATTTTGAGTTGATTTTTATGCATGGTATAGGATAAAAGTCCTTTTTCATTTTTTTGCATATGGATCCAGTTTTTCCAACACCATTTGTTGAAAAGATTAATATTTCCCCATCATGTATTCTTGGCACTCTCTCATGCTGTATTAAATATTTAAAACATAACATTTGAAAGGTCTATATGATAGAATACAGTGAAATCATTAGAAATGATTTTGTAGATGAAACAGAAACATAATCATTAAAGATTACTGAATTTAAAAAGCAGATTGAAAAACAGTCCATAGGAAATGATACCATTTTTTATTTTTTTAAATACATAAAAATAGAGCAGAGTTATATAAAACGTTGTTAATGGTGGTTCACAGAGTAAGCTGATTCAAAAGGCACGATTGAGAATCTGACAGACGGCAAGATCTCTGCCCAAAATTCCCACTCAGCTTAGATGTGCTCCTTTGGATAGAGTCTTTCCTGACTCTCCCAGTCAGAGGTGGGAGCCAATCCTCATGCCTTCAAAGCATTTGGATGCAGGCTCTACTACACCATTTACAACTTTGTATTTAGAGTAGGAAGTCCAGAGTCTTCATTTTAGGCTGGTTTGTATCTGACTCTATTTTCTGTTTAAGTAGTTCCTCAGGTTAGGGATCCTGGGGAGAAGAGCCTCTTTTTTCCTCTAGAGGTTGAAGTGCCAGGGACTTGCTTTCTTAGCCTAGGTTCTTTTCTCACATATAATTTGCAGACCAGGAGTCAGGAGAAAAAGACCGTGAGTTCTCTCTCTAGTGGCTGTGGCTCCAGTAGAAGGAAGATAGAGCTCCAGGGTAATGGTAAAAGTGTACAGGATGACATTGGCTACTACACTGGACAGGAGTGGGCAGCAGAATCTGTACTGGCACAGCAGTTCATCTTTTCATTCTCTTAACAGTGATTGTTGCAGAGCAAGCATTTTAAATTTTGCTTAAAAACAAACAGAGGGGCACCTGGGTGGCTCAGTGGGTTGAGCACCTGACTTCGGCTCAGGTCATGATCTCATGGTTTGTGAATTCAAGGTTCTGTGCTGACAGCTCAGAGCCTGGAGCCTGCTTCGGATTCTGTGTCTCCCTTTCTCTCTGCCCTTCCCCCACTCCTGCTCGCTCACTCGCGCTCTCTCTCTCTCTCTCTCTCTCTGCCTCTCAAATAAATGTTAAAAAATTAAAACAACAACAACAACAAACAAACAAACAGAGGCGCTTGGGTGGCTCAGTCAGTTGAGTGTCCGACTCTTGATTTCTGCTCAGATCATGGTCTCGTGGTTCATGGGATCAAGCGTCGCATCAGGCTCCACACTGACAGTGTGAAGCCTACTTGGGATTCTCTCTCTCCCTTTCTCTCTCTGCCCCTCCCCTGCTCACATACACATATTCTCTCAAAGTAAAATAAATAAACATTTAAAAAACAAACAACGAAACCCCAGGAAACTCAAAGCCAGAACTTTCATACTTTGAATTCAGGTTTCCTTCCCCAATCTACCTGCTACCATTTACTTTTCATAGTCCTCAAACGCCACATGAACTGTATTTAGGGCTTTTAGGTGCATTCAGTGGGAGAGATGGGATGGAGTATGCGTACTTTGTCATACCCAAAACCACAACCCATTCAAATATTCTCTTAAAAATTTCCTTTTCCATTGAAATGAACTTATTTCTATTGCTTACAAACAATAACTCTGGTCTAATTGTATAATTTATCCAACAAATGCCTGTTTTCCTAACCAGACTAACAACTTCAAAGACAAGTTTGTAGTACTGGGCCCAGCACAGTGTTTATTTAATGAATGAATGAAAGAATCTCACTATGGTAATCAACAATTATTGAAAGAACATGGTTATTTTTATAATCTATTTGTCATTCTTAGGTGATTCATTAGTTATGAGACTAATCTGTTTTCTCAAATATTACAGGCAAAAAACAATAATCCGGGTAATGGCCATCCACTGGTGTACCCAGAGTCCTCCTTTAATGGGGAACTGATTCTTTATGCATCCAAAAAGTGGTTCTGGTGAGGATTTCCGGTCACACCTCCCTCCTTTCACCCCTGTGACCTAAGCAAGCCTACCAGAAGCCTCCACTAGGATTTTTCAAATTCAAACAATGGAAAAAGAATCCCATTCTTTGTGTTGGTAGGAAGCTGGTCTTTAACAGGAAAGAACAAAGAATAGATGGACAGAGAAGCACAGAAAAGAGATTCTGATTTGATTTCATTTCCTGTCCTTCCCAGATTGGTTAAAAGAGTTAATATATCCTCTGTTTTGTCAAAGCTAGTTTGAGGTGAGTTTTTATTTGTCACCAAAAGAGTCGTAACAAACGCAATCTGAAAGCTTAGGCTTCTTTTGAGATTTCTTACCCTCCATAAGCCCTTTCTATACGTTTGGGAAAATATGTATTTTCAAAACACAATATGTAAATCCATGTCATATAAGTTTGTAGCATCTCTTATGTTTGAATCCTGCACCGTGTCTTATCACTTTTCTGTTTCCATATTTACAGCGGTATGCTTTCTTTCTTTCATTTAAAAATTTCTCAATCCTGGGGCGCCTGGGTGGCGCAGTCGGTTAAGCGTCCAACTTCAGCCAGGTCATGATCTCGCGGTCCGGGAGTTCGAGCCCCGCGTCGGGCTCTGGGCTGATGGCTCAGAGCCTGGAGCCTGTTTCCGATTCTGTGTCTCCCTCTCTCTCTGCCCCTCCCCCGTTCAAGCTCTGTCTCTCTCTGTCCCAAAAATAAATAAACGTTGAAAAAAAAAATGAAAAAAAAAATTTCTCAATCCTTTTCACCACATTTTTTTTAAGTAGGCTCCACACCCAACATAGGGTTTGAACTCATGACCTTGACATCAAGAATTGCATGTTCTACTAAGTCAGCCAGGTACCCCATTCTTACCACATTTCTGACAAGCACTTATTGACAAAAAAAATCTAAAATCTAGAATCTTGGGTCTTATTTTTGCCAGAATTTATTAAAATTATGATTTTTGTTGCCTACATAATAGTCAATATCTTAAGCTTGATTTTTTTCATGGAGATTCTTCAGAGTCCTCATAATTTGTTCTCTCTGTATAAATGTTATATATATTTTTGCTATCTTGTAAATAATTGTTAACAGAAACTCATTTCACTACAAAAAAAAAAAAAGGAAATGATATAGGGAGAGTGAGCAAGGAAGGAAGAAAATATCGAAATAAACTTCACATTTCAAAAAACCTTTTTTAGCTGCAGAAATCTTTTTTTTTTAAGTAATCTCTGTTGGGGAACCTGGGTGTCTCAGTTGGTTACATGTCTGACTTCAGCTCAGGTCATGATCTCACGGTTCATGGGTTTGAGCCCCATGTCAGGCTCTGTGCTGACAGCTCAGTGCCTGGAGCCTGCTTCAGATTCTGTGTCTCCCTCTCTCTCTGCCCCTCCCCAGCTTGGATTCTGTCTGTTTGCCTCTCTCTCTTTCCAAAAATAAATAAACATTTAAAAAAGTAATAAATTAAAAAAAAATCTCTGGGCCCAACATGGGGCTCAAACTCACAACCCCAGGATGAAGGGTCACATGCTCTACCAAATGAGTTGGCCAGCCTGCCCCTGCTGCAGAAATCTTAATCAAATAAGATATAATCCCATGCCCAGAGGGAAAAAAATTAACACTGATCTATTTGAAGAAGAAAGTGAGTATAGCTTCTCATCTGCAGTACCCTACCATAGCCAAAAGGGGCCTCTGAGAAACTGGTAGGGTCCTAGAGCCTGAATTCCTAGGGGAAAGAAGTCTCTCAATGTCTGGAAAATGTTTATTTACCAATAGAATCAAACACTCCAAATACAGCATTTTGCTTTTCTCACTAAAGGAAGATAGGTATTCAAGAGAAAGGATACTTAGTCTAAGAATTCTTTAAGAGGGGCTCCTGGGTGGCTTGGTCTGTTAAACATCTGACTTTGGCTTAGGTCATGATCTCAGGGTTCATGGGTTTGAGCCCTGCGTTGGGCTCTGTGCTGACAGCTCAGAGCCTAGAGTCTGCTTCAGATTCTGTCTCCCTCTCTCTGCCCCTCCCCCACTCATGCTATCTCTCAAAAAAAATGTTTAAAAAATTAAAAACAAAAGAACTTTTAAAGAAATTCTGGCTCTTTCAACATAAAAATAGTAGTGGTGACACTAAGTGATACATCTTCACTGTCACAGAAATAATAAAGTATATCTGTGCTTGAAAGTTAGGATTTCATGATATGTAAAGATGTTGCCCTGATAACTTAGTACCCAAAAATGAACAAGTTAATATCCTCAGTGACTTCAACTTATTTATTTACAAATTAATATAGCAGCCCTAATTTATCTCATGTATTTGCTAAGGTAAATGAGTAAATATAAAACTAACAAATAAGGGGTGCCTGAGTAGCTCAGTCGGTTAAGCATCTGACTTCAGCTCAGGTCATCTCACAGTTTGTGGGTTTGAGCTCTGCATGAGACTCTGCACTGACAGCTCAGAGCCTGCAGCCTGCTTCAGATTCTGTGTCTCCCTCTCTTTCTTCCCCTCCCCTGCTCCTGCTCTGTCTCTCTCTCTCTCTCTCTCTCTCTCTCTCAAAAATAAATAAACATTAAAAAAAAAACTTAAGTTAAGACTATATGTAAAATTTAGGGTCTATCTTAAAAAATACCAACATGTTGCGGCACCTGGCTGGCTCAGTTGGTGGAGCATGTGACTCAATCTCAGGGTTGTGGGTTACAGCCCCATGTTGGGTATAGAGATTACTTAAAAATAAAATCTTTTTAAAAAATACCAACATTTCAAAGTGAGAAAATCAGCCTGAATAGCCTGCATCAGCTTTTTAAAGAATTCATGGGCTGTGCTCACTTCAGCAGTACATATACTAAAATTGAAATGATACACAGATTAGCATGGTCCCTGAACAAGGATGACAGGCAAATTCGTGAAGCATTCCATATTAAAAAAAAAGAAAGAAAGAAAAAGGAAAAAAAATTCATGTGCTACATTCTTGACCCTGAAACAACTTTTTTTTTAATTTAATTTATTTTTTAAATTTATACCCAAGTTAGCTAGTTAGCATATAGTGCAACAACAATTTCAGGAGTAGATTCTTTTTTTTTTTTTTTTTTTAATGAAATTTATTGACAAATTGGTTTCCATACAACACCCAGTGCTCATCCCAAAAGGTGCCCTCCTCAATACCCATCACCCACCCTCTCCTCCCTCCCACCCCCCATCAACCCTCAGTTTGTTCTCAGTTTTTAAGTCTCTTATGCTTTGGCTCTCTCCCATTCTAACCTCTTTTTTTTTTTTTTTTCCTTCCCCTCCCCCATGGGTTCCTGTGAAGTTTCTCAGGATCCACATAAGAGTGAAACCATATGGTATCTGTCTTTCTCTGTATGGCTTATTTCACTTAGCATCACACTCTCCAGTTCCATCCACGTTGCTACGAAAGGCCATATTTCATTTTTTCTCATTGCCACGTAATATTCCATTGTGTATATAAACCACAATTTCTTTATCCATTCATCAGTTGATGGACATTTAGGCTCTTTCCATAATTTGGCTATTGTTGAGAGTGCTGCTATGAACATTGGGGTACACGTGGTCCTATGCATCAGCACCAGGAGTAGATTCTTTAATGGCCCTTACCCATTTAGCCCATCCCCTCTCCCACAACCCCTCCAGTAACCCTCTGTGTGTTCTCCATATTCAAGAGTCTCTTATGCTTTGTCCCTCTCCCTGTTTTTATATTATTTTTGTTTCCCTTCCCTTATGTTCATCTGTTTTGTATCTTAAAGTCCTCATATGAGTGAAGTCATATATTTATCTTTCTCTGACTAATTTCACTTAGCATAATACCCTCCAGTTCCATCCACATAGTTGTAAATGGCAAGATTTCATTCTTTTTGATTGCCAAGTAATACCCTATTTTGTGTGTGTGTGTGTGTGTGTGTGTGTGTGTGTGTGTGTGTACATCTTCTTTATCCATTCATCCATCGATGGATATTTGGGCTCTTTCCATATTTTGGCTATTGTCGATAGTGCTGCTATAAACATTGGGGTGCATGTGTCCCTTCGAAACAGCATACCTGTATCCCTTGGATAAATACCTAGTAGTGCAATTGCTGGGTCGTAGAGTAGTTCTAGTTTTAATTTTTTGAGGAACCTCCATTCTGTTTTCCAGAGTAGCTGCACCGGTTTGCATTCCCATCAGCAGTGCAAAAGAGATTCTCTTTCTCCGCATCCTTGCCAACATCTGTTGTTGCCTGAGTTGTTAATGTTAGCCATTCTGACAGGTGTGAGGTGGTATCTCATTGTGGTTTTGATTTGTATTTCCCTGATGATGAATGATGTGGAGCATTTTTTCATGTGTCGGTTGGCCATCTGGATGTCTTCTTTGGAGAAGTGTCTATTCATGTCTTTTGCCTATTTCTTCACTGGATTATTTGTTTTTTGGGTGTTGAATTTGAGAAGTTCTTTATAGATTTTGGATATTAACCCTTTCTGATACATCATTTGTAAATATCTTCTTCCATTCTGTAGGTTGCCTTTTAGTTTTGCTGATTGTTTCCTTTGCTGTGCAGAAGCTTTTTATTTTGATGAGGTCCCAGTAGTTCATTTGTGCTTTTGTTTCCCTTGCTTCCGGAGAAGTGTTAAGTAAGAAGTTGCTGCGGCCAATGTCAAAGAGATTTTGCCTGTTTTCTCCTCAAGGATTTTGATGGCTTCCTGTCTTACATTTAGGTCTTTCATCCATTTTCAGTTTATTTTTATGTATGGTTAAGAAAGTGGTCCAGGTTCATTTTTCTGCATGTCACTGTCCAGTTTTCCCAGCACCAGTTGCTGAAGAGACTGTTTTTATTCCATTGGATATTCTTTCCTCTTTGTCAAAGATTAGTTAGCCATATGTTTGTGGGTCCATTTCTGGGTTTTCTATTCTGTTCCATTGATCCGAGTGTCTGTTTTTGTGCCAAAAACAACTTTTTAAATGTTTTTTTTAAACATTTATTTATTTTTGAGACAGAGAGAGAGCATGAACAGGGGAGGGTCAGAGAGAGAGGGAGACACAGAATCCAAAGCAAGCCCCAGGCTCTGAGATGTCAGCACAGAGCCCGACGTGGGGCTCGAACCCACAGACCGTGAGATCATGACCTGAGCTGAAGTCGGACGCTTAACCGATTGAGCCACCCAGGCGCCCCCAAAAACAACTTTTTAAAAAGATATATTTTTTAATGTTTATTTATTTTTGAGAGTGAGTGAGACAGACTGCAAGTGAGGGTAGGGGCAGAGAGAGAGGGAGACACAGAATCTGAAGTAGGCTCTGAGCTGTCAGCAGAACCTGACATGGGGCTTGAAGTCACAAACCACAAGATCATGATGTGAGCAGAAGTTGGATGCTGAACTGACTGAGCCACCCAGGCACCCCTTAATACATTTTTTTTTGTTTATTTATTTTGAGAGAGAGAGAGAGAGAGAGAGAGAGAGAGAGAACAAGCAGAGGAGCGGCAGAGAGAAGGAAAGACAGCATCCCAAGCAGGCTCCATGCCATCAGCCACAGAGCCTGATGCAGGACTCCAACTCACCAACAGTGAGATCATGGTCTGAGCTAAAATCAAGAGTCAGATGCTTAACTGACTACACCACCCAGGTGCCCAACCATAAAACAACTTTTATCTAATTTCCCAATTGTGATGATCTGAAAAGATAAAAGGGCAGAATTTTAGGCAGAATAAACATCATTACTTGAATATTGTATTTCTCTAATAAAGTCCTTTTCAGGGGGGCCAGAACTGTGGCAGCCATATTCAAATCTGCCATAAGTCACATTGACAACTAAGCAAATAAAGAGTAATTATTAGCTGAGCTATAAAGGCAAGAGTGCTAATATGCTAAAATAGAATTACTTGACTGTTAATATTCCATTTTCTGTTTCCTTCAGAAAAGATGAGCTGTCACATCCACTTGAAAGGTTTGCATACCTGTCACATTTGTCTTTTGCCCTTTTCTTTTTCTCCTCAAATTGTTCCAAGAGGCCCTTTGATTTTCCAACTGACAAAGGAAGAGGAAATAAGCCTCTATCATTTGTATTTCCTCCAAATAGCTGGGGTTTTGTCTGGTATTTTGTGAAAATACTTGGTTCACTCTGTTAAATGAAAAAAAAAATCATAGCATTTCATACATGCAAATATTTATAGCATTCACTATTTTCTACATAATATAGTCACATTTAAGTGTAAACAATAACATTAAAAAACAACATGGCATGTAGTATTTCCTTTTTATTCCATATTCATCAGAAAATCATATTAAAGAAACTGTTTTTATTAATAAGGTTCATGCCTTACCAGCACAGAGATATTTAAAATATCAGCTAATTGGAGTGCCTGGCTGGCTCGGTCAGTAGAGCATGTGACTCTTACTCTCGGGGTCATGAATTCAAGCCCAATGTCAGGTGTGGAGCCTACTTTAAAAAAAAAAATAAAAATAAAATATCAGCTAAGATGGCTTAAAATCAGTTGCACAGGGGTGCCTGGGTGGCTCAGTCGGTTAAGCATCCAGCTCTTGATTTCGGCTCAGGTGATGATCTCACGGTTTGTGAGTCTGAGCCCCGCATCGGGCTCTGTGCTGATAGTGTGGAGCCTGCTTGGGATTCTCTCTCTCCCTCCCCCCCTTTCTCTGCCCGTCTTCCACTTGCTCTCTCTTTCTCTCTCTCTCTCTCTCTCTCTCTCACACAAAATAAACTTTGAATAACTTAAAAAAAATCAGTTGCACAAATTTGAAGGCAATAACTGAATTATTTATGCTGTCTCTGAGATATGTTAAAGTTTTCACATTAATAGGTTTAACTCAATTACTGTTGAACTAAACTTAATAAATTTCACATGGACTGGACAGTAGGCATGCTGGCATATGGTGAGCCATTTCCTGCATTTGAGGCAACACTTACTCTGAAACATTCAGGGAGTACATATACTCCTTCATATCACTGGGTACCAATTTTTGTATCAAAATACTTATCTGAGAACATACTCTACTATCTTAAAGCACTGACTTAATCTTATCCATGGAGTCTCTGTTTGATGCAGGTTAAGTCTGTATATAAAGTTAAATCTAGTTTTAAACCAAAATAAATAAATATGTAAAAATATTTCTGACCCACTAAAGAAGACAGGCTGGGCTCAGAAAATCGAGGACTCACGAGACTCTATTCTTGATTCTGGCCCTTATTCACTAACCAAGTCCTCAGAATCCTCATGTCCTTCTTCAAGGAAATAATGTAGCATAGTAGACTAAAATCCACAAAGCATCTAAAGTTTCTTAGGAAAAAATGTCCATATAAAATAAAATTTATGTTAATTTATTCCTATTTTTCTAAAGCTCTTCTTTCTTATGAAATTTTCACAAACAATAGTATGTCTTAGAAAATGTCATGCAGGGGCACCTGGGTGGCTTAGTTGGTTAAGCATCTGACTTCGGCTCAGGTCAAGATCTCATAGTTTGTGAATTCGAGGCCCACATCGGGCTCCGTGCTGACAGCTCAGAGCCTGCAGCTTGCTTCAGATTGTGTGTCTCTGTCTCTTTCAGTCCCTACCCCACCCACCACTGTCTGTGTGTGTGTCTCTCTCTCAAAAAATAAATAAGCATTAAAAAAAATTTTTTTAAAGAAAATATCATGCAATATTTGGCTCCCTCTAAGAGGGTCAAGGTACTGGCAATATTCTATATTGTTTAGTAATAGAAGAAACTGCAAATTAATATTTTTTTCCATTTCAGACTACCAAATCTGATCCCAAGACTACCGGAGTACTGAATCACCAAACAAGCACAAATCCATTTAGGAGAGTAATCCTTAGAGATGTATAAATCTAAAAAACAATCCAACAGAATAAGTCTTTATAGCTTATCTCCATAATGACTATGAAATGCATGCAGAGCAACTGTGGAAATGAGACTCACGTCCAGAGAATTCTGTTGTGACTGTTTTGGGTATCTCAAGTAGACACCAGAGTCCAAGGGTGCTGACAGAGTCTCTGAACTTTCTGGACAGAACTGTGATCCAAAGAGGAACTGGGAATCACTGAGACTGGAGTGATCAGTCTGATTATTATTCCAGCTACAGGAATTAGTGGTCCTGAAATTAAGCAAGAAAAGAAAAGTATAGCAAGTAGACAAACATCCTGAACAAATGAAATCATAATTCACAACTATTCATTTCAGAATATCCTGGGCAGAGTACTAGTTTGTTCTGATCTAATCCCCTGCACACTGCCAGTACTACCCACAAAGAAACACAAAGAAATTCTGAATGTCAGACATTTTGATTATAGCAACTTAAGAACAATCTGATGGAAATTCAAACATTAAGGACTGACACTATTACTTGTGGTACAAGAGCACTGTGGGCTATGACACCATTTTGGAGATCAAAGTTCCTGAAATCTTTAGGGATTAAAAGAACATTATCTTTCAAAAAGTTGAATCTATTGTGGCGCCTGGGTGACTCAGTCGGTTAAGTATTGGATGCTTGATTTCAGCTTGGGTTATGATCTCACAGTTTGTGAGTTCAAGCCCCATGTTGGGCTCCGTGCTGATAGTGTCAGCCTGCTTGGGATATTCTCTCTCTCTCTCCCAAAATAAATAAATAATTAAACTTTAAATAAAGTTGAATTTGTTAATCACTAAGGGAATAAAGTAACTGATGCATTAGTCTGAAGTAATAAGCTAGATTTACATATAGCCACATGGATAAGTCTCAAAAATGTAATTTTGAGCACAGAGAGTAAAAATTGAATGAACTCACATATCATTTATATAACCTTTTAAATATACATCATAGCACACCAAACAAGTATGTAACTAAGTGTATAGAAGTGTACAGAACTCTCATTAACTCTCTTAGAGTATGCCTACAGGGAAGGAAGGGACCAGAATTAGAGGGAGAGTGGGAATCATAACAGAAAAAACACAGGACAATTTAGTTATGGACTGAATATTTGTGTCCAAATTACTATGTTGAAGTTCTAATTCCTAAGGTGATAGTATTTGGAAATGGGGTCTTTGGGAGGTAATTAGGGTTAGACATGGTCATAAGGGCAGGCCTTCATGATGAGATTAAGGTCCTTACAATAAAAGATGCCAGAGTTTGCCCTCTCTTTTAAAAAAATTTTTTTTTAATGTTCATTTATTTTTGAGAGACAGAGACAGAGCACAAGCAGGGAAGGGGAAGATAGAGGAGACACAGAATATGAAGAAGGCTCCAGGCTTCAAGCTGCCAGCAAAGCCTGACGTGGGGCTCGAACCCATGAACCGTGAGATCATGACCTGAGCCAAAGTTGGATGCTTAACTGACTGAGCCACCCAGGCACCCCTCTTTTTTTTTTAAATTTTATGTTTTTATTTATTTTTGAGACAGAGAGAGAGAGAGAGCATGAGCAGGGGAGAGGCAGAGAGAGGGGGAGACACAGAATCGGAAGCAGGCTCCAGGCTCTGAGCTGTCAGCACAGAGCCCAACGTGGGGCTCGAACTCGCAGAGTGTGAGATCATGACCTGAGCTGAAGTTGGACGCTTAACTGACTGAGCCACCCAGGCACCCCCTTTTTTTTTTTAAGTTTATATATTTATTCTTTTAGAGAGAGAAAGAGAGAGAGCAGGGGAAGAGCAGAGAGAATCCCAATCCCACTGACAGTGCAGAGCCCAATGCAGGGTGGAACCCACAAACTGTGAGATCATGACCTGAGCTGAAACCAAGAGTTGAATGCTTGACTAACTGAGCCACTCAGACACCTCTCTCTTTCTCTTTCATGTAAGGACACAGAGAGAAGACAGTTGTCTGGAAACCAGGAAGGGAGCCCTCATAAGAAATTATCTGCCTGGCATACGGTTCTAGGACTTCCAATCTCCAGAACTGAGGAAATAAATTTCTATTGTTGAAACCATCCAGTTTAGGGTACTTTGTTATGGCAGTCCATCAGACTAATAGGCCTCATCCAGACTGAAGAATATGATCAACTCAGATTTGTGCATAGGAGGATCCATTAAAAATTGTTTTTGAGGGGCACCTGGGTGGCGCAGTCGGTTAAGCGTCCGACTTCAGCCAGGTCACAATCTCGCGGTCCGTGAGTTCGAGCCCCGCGTCAGGCTCTGGGCTGATGGCTCGGAGCCTGGAGCCTGTTTCCGATTCTGTGTCTCCCTCTCTCTCTGCCTCTCCCCCGTTCATGCTCTGTCTCTCTCTGTCCCAAAAATAAATAAAAAACGTTGAAAAAAAATTTTTTTGAAACAAGGTGGTATTCCCTTTCACACCTTTAGTGTCTTATTCTTGCTTGCTCTAAGTACTTCCAGCTGTGGACTTCCAACTTGCTTCCCATAGATATATACATTTAAACCTCACATATGGGGGTACGTGGGTGGCTCAGTCAACTGAATGGCCAACTCATGATCTTGGCTCAGATCATAATCCCACAGTTTGTAGAATCATGCCTCAAGTCCGGTTCTGTGCTGGCAGCCCAGAGCCTGCTTGGGATTCTCTCTCTCCCTCTCTCTCTCTGTCCCTACCCTGCTTGTGCACATTTGCATGAGCTCTCTCTCCTTGTCAAAGTAAATAAACATTAAAAAAAAAGAAACATCTCAATAACAACTTGGGTTACTTAATGCTGTTGTGTAACCTAAAAAAACATGCTTTTTATTAAAATGCACAAACACAAATCATTCCTTTTAATAAAGCTAAATTAAAGTAATTACATAGCATATAAGTACATAATCCAAGCCAACATATACTAATGCAAGACAAAAAGAAACTCTAATAATTCAGCACAGGAAAGAGCAATTATTTTCACTCATAGAACCATTTTCTAAGATTAGCTAAGGTAATGGGCTGCACACATATATTATAATATGGGTTGCATAATCGTTGCTCAAAATAGCTTAAATAGCTCTCTATGACTCCCCTCTTAGGTTAAAGAGAATAATTAGCTGTGCTGGATAAAAAAAAAAAAAAACTGTGAGCTTCCAGAAACCACGTAGGATTTACATCTTAAAGCCAGGATCTGGAATTTAACAAAGATTTTCTCTGTATCAACTGAAAGCATTTTTTTTCTTTTTGAGAAATAAAAAGCACAATGCTTTAGGTTTTTGCTGAATTAATAACTGTCTTCAGGAAGGTATTAGGAAGAAAAGAAACTAATAATAAAAGCATACCAAAAGCAATTAAAAATCCCTTAAATATATACTAATTCTGGGGCACATCCACCAAGTTAGCAATAGCAAGTCCACTGCATGGCTGATGGACACCAATATAAGTACCTCAGTGGAGTAGTAGAAGGGGCAATATTTCAGTGAGCCTTGTCAACAGCTGGAGTAGCTCTTAACTCCACAGTACTTACAAATGGTACCACACAAATGAATACGTATCTAAACATTGTCTTGATTTGATCCTTGCTGTTTCAATAGAAATCACTCCAACTGAGGTCAGTTTCTAGATTGTTAGGCCATTTCTAATTCTCACAGGCCTCATACTCCAGAGGCCTAGTTCTGGACACAGAGCCACTGCTCAATTAACACAAATAGCTAAATTGACATTGCTTTTATCATCAGAACATAGGCAGAGGGGCGCCTAGGTGGCTCAGTCGGTTAAGCATCCGACTCTGGATCTCAGCTCAGGTCTTGATCTCCGGGTTGTGAGTTCAAGCCCTGCACTGGGCTCCATGATGGGTGTGAAGCCTACTTTAAAAAAAAGAAAAGAAAAGAAAATAGGCAAAAGGAAAAAGACAAATATGGGAGAGTGTAGCAGTGAAGGGAAAAGAAGGGAAAAAAGCTGTATGAAGTCACCCTATTACTAATAAACTAATAGGAAAGGTAGCCTTTTTCAATGAAATCAATACAACTATAAGACCTTCATTAAGTATCAGAGTATATAACTTACCCAGAACCTGAGGGAATACTGAGCATCTCTTTGATATTCCAGACGTTAAAATTCATTTCTTATGGTTAGCCCTATTGAAAAGAGAGGAATATTAATTTAAAAGGTTAAGTATAGGGGCGCCTGGGTGGCGCAGTCGGTTAAGCGTCCGACTTCAGCCAGGTCACGATCTCGCGGTCCGTGAGTTCGAGCCCCGCATCGGGCTCTGGGCTGATGGCTCAGAGCCTGGAGCCTGTTTCCGATTCTGTGTCTCCCTCTCTCTCTCTGCCCCTCCCCCGTTCATGCTCTGTCTCTCTCTGTCCCAAAAATAAATAAAACGTTGAAAAAAAAAATTAAAAAAAAAAAAAAAAAAAAAAAAAGGTTAAGTATAACTTTCCCCCCAAAGATGACTTTACTGGTGACTGTTATATATGGATGAAGACATTTCAGCAACTATATTCCCATTCAATTGGTGAAAATTCCCATTACCTATGTGTCAGAAACAGGTATTTTGGGGGCACCTGGCTGGGTCAGTCAGTGGAATGTGTGACTCTTGATCTCAGGATTGTGAGTTTGACCCCCCACACTGAGTGTAGAGATTACTTAAAAATAAAATCTTTAGGGGGTGCCTGGGTGGCTCAGTCGATTAAGCATCTGACTTCAGATCAAGTCATGATCTCATGGTTCATGGTATCGGGCCCCGAGTCAGGCTTTGTGCTGACAGCTCAGAGTCTGGAGCCTGCTTCAAATCTGTCTCTCCCTGTCTCTCTCTGCCCCTCCCCTGCTCACACTCTGTCTCTATCAAAAATGAATAAACTTTATGGGGTGCCTGGATGGCTCAACTGGTTAAGCATCCAACTTCAGCTCAGGTCATGATCTCACAGTCTGTGGGTTCAAGCCCCACGTCAGGCTCTGTGCTGACAGCTCAGAGCCTGGAGCCTGGTTCAGATTCTGTGTCTCCTTCTCTCTCTGCCCCTTCCCTGCTCGTGCACTCTCTCTCTCAATCAAAAATAAACATTAGGGGCGCCTGGGTGGCGCAGTCGGTTAAGCGTCCGACTTCAGCCAGGTCATGATCTCGCAGTCTGTGAGTTCGAGCCCCGCGTCAGGCTCTAGGCTGATGGCTCGGAGCCTGGAGCCTGTTTCCGATTCTGTGTCTCCCTCTCTCTCTGCCCCTCCCCCGTTCATGCTCTGTCTCTCTCTGTCCCAAAAATAAATAAACGTTGGAAAAAAAAAAAAAAGAAACATTTAAAAAAATAAATAAAAAAAAATAAACATTAAAAAAATTTTTTAATGAATAAACGTTAAAACATTAAAAAAAAATCTTTAGGGGCACCTGGGTGGCTCAGTTCGTTAAGCATCCAACTCCTGATTTCAGCTCAGGTCATGATCTCAGTTTGTGGGATTCAACCCTGCATCAGGCTCTGCACTGACAGCAAGTAACCTGCTTGGGATTCTCTCTCTCCCCCTCTCCCTGCCTTTTTTTCTCTCTCTCAAAATAAAGAAACCTAAAAAAAAAAAAAAAAAGTAGAGTTGGGATAACTGAATAACTACATGAAAAAAGATTAAGATTGGATCTAGTCCTTTCACCATACACTACAAAATATCCAAATGGATCAGAGATAATATAAAAATGAAATCATAAAAGAAAGCTGATGCAACTTCAGCTCAGGTCATGATCTCACAGTCTGTGGGTTCAAGCCCTACGTCAGGCTCTGTGCTGACAACTCAGAGCCTAGAGCCTGCTTCAGATTCTGTGTCTCCCTCTTTCTCTGCCCCTCCCCTGCACGCTTGCACACACTCTCTCTCTCAAAAATAAATAAATAAACATTAAAAAATTTGTTAATCATAGAGACTGTTTTCTTTTGTATAAAGGTGGTAAAATGCAAGTATAATAATATACTCTGTTACTGAGGCTGGAAGGAAAGAGGCACTTTCAAGCACTTCTGCTGGGAAGGCCTCTGTGGAGGAGAATTTGGCACTATCTAGAACATTTAAAAATGTATTTACTGTTTAATCCAGCAATCCTACTTCTAAGGATTGGGATCTATGCCAATAATACTTTGACAGAAATAGAAAATTATATATACACATGTCTCTTCAATACAATACCATTTGTAATAGCAAGACCATAAACAACTCAATACCCATCAGTTGGTGAATAGTTGAACAAACTATGGTATATTCATACAATGGAGTTTTATGGAACTGTTAAAAGGAATATATATTCTTGTGTATATAAGATATACTTCAATATACTCTGGGAGTGACCTCCCAGAATATTGCTAAGCACAAAGAAAAAAAAAAAAGGTAAGGTGAAGAATAGTGTATGTGGTATGCAATATTTCATCCAAAAATGTCAAGGGAACATGAATATAAATAAATATACACACATAGCAATGTGCTTATTTTTTTTAAGTAAGGAAAGAAGAAAAGCAAGGAGGAAGAGAGAGATAAGAAAAATAGATAAACTGAAAACCAACAAAAACGTTTACCTTGGAGGGCAGAGATAGGGTGGAGAGGCTAGAAATGAAAACTAGACTTCTCCAACTGTAGCAGTTTTTACAGTTTCAACTTTAGAATAAGTACATATAATCACATAGTTACAAAACAAAATTAAATAAAAAATGGGGAAAACCAAGCAATTCCTACAAAGGAGCAAAATGGAACATACAAGTTGGTTATTGAGCCCCACAAGGAGGGTCTATTTCCTGTGCCTCTAAATATGATAATTTGATACCACATCTCTAGTGAAGTGTAGCCTAAAGACAAAATGAACAGTAAAGGAATCTGTGTATTTGTTTTCAGTAATCATAGTTAGTAAAAAATATATACATATATACATATATATGTATAATATACATGTATATAGACATACATGTAATATACATACATATATACATGTAGCATCTATCAGAATACAGCAAATCAATAATATATTAATGTAGTCATTGGGAATAAAAATTTTCAGTGTATGAGAAAAGAGATAGAAATACAAAATAAGGTTAAGCAAAAACCCTATAATCCTAGGTCTGAGATAAATAGAAAATTATTAGTAATTCTTGATGTACAATCTTAGCACCCAGCTTTTGGTCTTGAAATACCATTCACCACTACAAGGAACCAGTTCTGGGGCAGAAAATGTACAACTTGAGTCTGGGATATCTAGTCCCAGAGAACAAGGAAGCTATCAAAGACTACCAGGGCCAAAGATTACTGGAGAGCTAGCTTAAAGGGCTTCCTCTGTTAAATTTATAGTTTTTAAAACCTTCATCAGTCACTTTGGAAGATACGCAACCACCTTATTATTTTGAAAGCTGGTAGGGTAGACAAAAGAATCATTTCTCTTACCTTTCTAGGAAGATGCACTTCAAAGTAACCAACATATAGATGTGAGAATGTTCTTTATAGAAGTATTTCAGCTAATAAACACAGAATGAATGGTACAATTAGATTATTACCATTTTGGAGGTGCAATGAAAATAATGGATCTAGACAATGATCATAAATGGCTGTTTAAACCATGAGGTGAAAGGTAATAGGAAACTTTATAATGAATAGATCAGGCTGAAAACACCTAAATCCTTCAGTTGATCTTTTATTCACAAAGACAGAAACCAGCCCTAGTATGAGCCTCTTGATGAGGTTCAACAGGAAGTGCCAAGCATTACCAAAGAAGTAAGTATACTTGCCAAAAATATTGATCCCTAATCTAATTAACCTTCTAGATGTAAGGACCAGTATACAGAAAATACAGTGGTTAAATAGAACCAGTGGAATGGAATCAGCAAAATCCAGAGGGGTTAATTCTACAGTTTAAATGATCATATTCTTTTAAAGCATAAGAGGCAAGAAAAAAAAAGAGATGTGGGAGACTATAAATTAGAAGAGATTTATGAGCCACACCAACCAAATACAATGTGTTTGGATACTGAATTATAAGAAAGCAATTAAGAAAATTTAAACAGGGGCGCCTGGGTGGCGCAGTCGGTTAAGCGTCCGACTTCAGCCAGGTCACGATCTCGCGGTCCGGGAGTTCGAGCCCCGCGTCGGGCTCTGGGCTGATGGCTCAGAGCCTGGAGCCTGTTTCCAATTCTGTCTCTCTCTCTCTCTCTGCCCCTCCCCCGTTCATGCTCTGTCTCTCTCTGTCCCAAAAATAAATAAACGTTTAAAAAAAAAAAAAAAAAGAAAATTTAAACATTGACTAGCTACTTAATGATATCAATAAATTGTTACTTTAAGTGTGGTAATGATATTGTGGTTATGATAAAAACAGAATCCTTATCTTTTATACATACATAAATTTTAAATTAATAAAATAATCTCCAAAACTTTTGTTTTGCTTTAAAATAATAGAGATGGATTAGGGGACCTGGAAAGGGGTACAGACTGCCCCTGGGTTGATAATTGTTGAAGCTAGGTGATGGGTACATTGGCATTCATTCATCCAATGATTTCTACTTGACATGTTTGAAATTTTCCACACAAAAAATTGATGTATGAATTGGTAAATGCCTGTATTAGCTGACAACACCCAACATTGTTACCTCCAGCCCAGACCCCTCTCCTGAACTTCAGACTCCTATATTCAAGTGCTGGCCTGACATCTCTACTTGGGTGACTAATATGCACCACAAACCAACATGTCCAAAACTAAGATTGTCATTTTTTTCCCCAAAACATTCTCCACCTACAGTCGTCCTATTCCAGTTAACAGCAACTCCATCTTTCTAGTTGCTCAAGCCAAAATCTAAGAGTCCTCTTTGACTCTCTTCTCACATCCAGTCTGTCAGCAAATACTATGATTCCTTCAAACATATTCAGAATCTGTCCACTTTAAGTTCCTTCTTCTATAGGTTTACCAGATAAAATATAGGACGCTCAAATTTGAACTTCCCAAATATTGCCCAGGACACACTTGTACTAAAAAAAATATTGTTTACCTGAAATCCAAATTTAACTTGGTGTCCTGTATTTTTATTTGCTAAATCTGGCAACTTTAGATTCAGAGTTCCTCTAACCTTAAGTCAGATCATGTTATCCCTGCTCCTACCCTACTCCAATACAAGCCAGAATTCCCATGATTATCTCTGGTGTCTGCAATCTCCCCTTAGCCCTGCTTTTTTCCCATCTACACTCCATTCCACACTTCTTATGGGGCTTCTCACTGCTGCTTTCCCTTGCTGGGAACCAGCACCACAACCAGAACCACAACCAGCTTCAGGCCCCTTTCCCATACTGTTTTCTCCACTTGGATCACTCTTCCTTCAGATTATCAGCATAATAGGCCAAACCACATCCACCACCTCCAGGGGTTCTCTCAAACTATTCAAAACTGTAGCACCTCAATAATCAATGTTTCTTCTCTGCTTTTTCTCCAAAGCATACCATTATTCTAATACACTATATATTTTTAAATTTTACCTTGTTTTATCTGTCTCAGCATGCACATCCAAGCCTACAAGAATGTAATGTTAAGCTCTTTGAGGATAGGAATTTTTGTGTTCGGTTCACTGCTATATCCTCAGACTCTAGAAATTGTGCCTGGCACATAATAGGTGCCCAGAAAACACTTAATGTTAAATCAGTTGGTTTTTTTTGTTTTGTTTTGTTTTGTTTTGTTTTTAATTTTTTTTTCAACGTTTATTTATTTTTGGGGCAGAGAGAGACAGAGCATGAACGGGGGAGGGGCAGAGAAAGAGGGAGACACAGAATCGGAAACAGGCTCCAGGCTCTGAGCCATCAGCCCAGAGCCTGACGCGGGGCTCGAACTCACGGACCGCGAGATCGTGACCTGGCTGAAGTCGGACGCTTAACCGACTGCGCCACCCAGGCGCCCCTTGTTTTGTTTTTTTAATGAGAACTAAATTAGGACAATAGAGCAAAACTTTCCAAGTATCCACAAATTTAAAAATACATATGATTTGGTTTTAATTATTACATTTCAAATCCCTAGATCTGCATAGACTTATTACATATTTAAAAAAAGAGGAAGAATTGAAGTAAATCTAGGATTCCTGACTCATGTTTACTTATTTCTTTGATAGTCTGAGCTTTTTTCTTCCATCAACACTTCAAAAATTCTTCCTTCTAGAGTCTGGATTTAGCATCTAGACAATTTTACATACATCACTACAAGGCCATTATTACTACATCTAGATGTACATCCTTTATCATCTTCCATTTCTGTTTATGTTGAGAAAGGAGAATAATTTATGCAGTATGTGGCTTGGGGTTTAGAATAACTATGCTCCTGGTTCCAGACCAAACTTACTCCTAAGAGATTTCTTACATGTTGAGAAAATCCCATGGTTGCACCCTTGACTATGTCTAAGGACCACATGGGGCTTGATGTGCTCAGCCTCAGGTTTATCTGTTCTCTATGCATTTACCTGTCACCATGCTACCTATTATAGGCTTTAAATTCCCAGAGGGCAGAAATCCCATCTGCCTATACCTATCCTTGTAGATGCTAGCACACTAGTAATGAAGTAGTAGTCATTCTTAGGTAGGACACTAGGTAAATGAAAACTGAAATGCACACATTACAAACTTCCAAGGGCAGGGTTCTCTCTCCCTCTCATCTCCCAATCCTATTAGAAGAAGCATAAAAGCAGAGGAAACGTTTAAGTGCACGCAAGGTATACAACTGTCTCCCTAGGAAGGGCGCTGGCAAGGAGTTAGGCAAGGGAGAAACATGTGTGCTGAAGAGAATGCCCTAAGGGGAAGTACACCACCGCCACCATCTGACCCCCGTCTTCAACACTGAGACTCCTGAGGCCACAGTGTGAGGTCCTCCACATGCTCTTCTGGCTCCTCCACTCGGTCACAGAAAAAAACAGTTCTCTCTCTCAGACTTTGTGCCCCTTGGGCCTCGACCAGGCCCTCCTAAACCTCATACGACCGTTCACTCTCATCTTCAGTCTCTTTTCAATTAGGAGACACGCTCTGGGCTCCCAGACTAAATCATTCAGATGTCCTTTCCAGAGGCCTCCAAGGGATACTGCATAATTATAAGGCAAATCCCAGTTTCCCGGGTTCCTGTTCACGCTTTCTGGGCCGATTCTCTTTCTTGCGTCTCCTAATCCCAGACTCGGGATGAGAGGCTGTGGACACCCGGGAATCTAACGAAAATAACTCCAAAGATGAGCACAGAAAGTCTCCTTGAAGAGCCAGAGAGGTCTTCCGTCACAGAGAAAGAATGAATGGCTAGGAATTCCAGGACAAGGATCAAGTTGGACAACCCGGCGTCCCGAGAAACTCCTCGACGTCGCCAGAAATCTCGAACCTGTACTCAAGGCCCCCGTATGGCTCCCCGACCTCTCCACCTTCACCCCCTCCCCCTCCCTGCCCTTCCTGGCCAAACCCCTCCCGCCTCCACCTCTGAGGGACAGCTCGCGCCCCACCTGGGGCGTCTCTGATCTTACCTCAAGGCTACTTAGTCCCACTGAAGTTGCCTGAGCATGCGTGGTCCCGCCCCTAAGGCCCTATCTGACCAATGAGGATTAAGTCCTGCCTTCTGGGCCCGCCCCCTGCTGCATTGCGTTAAAGGTTTTAACTGGCGTGCCGGTTTTACCAGCACTTTCATTGGCCAGGCCAGGCGGTCTACCTCGGGGCGAGTACTGCTGCATGCCTTACCTGTCCCACGTGTACCTCTCAAGAGGTACCTGCGTGTCTCCACATTCACACCCAGCTGCCACCCACACCCCACCCAGCATCCCCTCAGCAAGGCAGACTGCTCAGGAGTTACCTGACACACACCCTGCTGCATGCGGAGAGGACTGTGTGCCCAGCGGCTAGGACATGGCTAGGGCCCAAGTGGTCCTAACAAGAGCTGGGTAAGGGGAGCCGCTGAGAAGAGAGGAGCTGTGGTCAAAAGGGAACACAGAACTGGGGGCCTGGCCTGTTGGGGAAAGAAAGGCAAGAAATAGTCCAAGGTACCTTGCCTGCTAGGTACTGACTGGGGCAGCCTGAGGGCAGAGTGGACAGGGGCAAAGGGTGTTGGGCGGTGGGGGTCTATGTAACTCTGCCTCTAATGGTTATAGATGGCCTTTAAAGTCGTGAAATAGAGAGTTCACCAATAAAGTTGCATGGATGGAAAACATTGTGTTGATTGAGCCCCAGGACACACACTTTAGAGGCCTAGATAAGGAAAAGGCAGTAAAGGACCCAAAGTAGGTGTGGTCAGGGACAGGGGAGGGACACCAGGAGAGTGAGGTGCTGTGGAAGCCTCCTGGACCATCCTTCAAAGAGGAGGAGGAGACCAGCTATTTTGTTAGGTGGGAGAATGGAGGTTTGATTGGAAGGCTGGTTCTTGGATTCCCCGGGAAAGATTTACATGAGGATCCCCACTGGAATAAAGACAGCCAGAGGAAGGTAGCAAGCACAAAGCAGTTTATTAGGTTTATTAAGATGGGAAAGTGGGCAGGCCCAGAGATGGCAACTGTCTTTAAGATGGGTGTCTTTTCTTTTTATGTTTGCATAGTTTATGGGTCATAGCTAGGACCAACTCTGACTGAGAAGGGAGGACTCCTACTGGTTGGGAGGGGGAATTTTTGGCCCTACAAGGTTCTTGCTGGAATTGTCTTGGCCATCTTGCCCATGGGGTTGGGGGTGTGAAACTCACAATGTAAATATATTATAATGAACCTAGGGAGTCACTTTGGGGCAGAGGTTGAAGTGAGAGTGCACATTCTGCACCTATGGCTCTTGGTCTGTCAGCCCCTGGGTTTTAGAAGCCATAAGACTAAGATTTTAAAAGCCACAAAGTTAGACTTTGTGCCCTCAGGCTTCTAATATGTCACCTATTTATCACAGTCCTTGCCTCAAGCTCACGTCTAACTACTGCCTACTTCATCAATGTCAGATGCTCCTGATGGGTCAAGGAAAATGAAAAGTAAGAATTAATTATGGGTGACCTTGACAGAAGCAGGTTTTTTTTTTTTAATTTTTTTTTCAACGTTTATTTATTTTTGGGACAGAGAGAGACAGAGCATGAATGGGGGAGGGGCAGAGAGAGAGGGAGACACAGAATCGGAAACAGGCTCCAGGCTCTGAGACATCAGCCCAGAGCCTGACGCGGGGCTCGAACTCACGGACCGCGAGATCGTGACCTGGCTGAAGTCGGACGCTTAACCGACTGCGCCACCCAGGCGCCCCTACAGAAGCAGTTTTAATCATTGTAGTAGGGGCAAAAACCTGATTATAACTAAGTGTGTGGATTCAAGGCATCTGATAAAGGACTGTTATCCAAAATATATAAAGAATCCTTAAAACCCAACAATAAGAATACAACCCGATTTTAAAATGGGCTAAAAAAATCTAACATAATGCACCAAAAAAAAAAAAAAGATATATAGATGGCAAATAAGCATATGAAAAGATGCTCAATATTATATATCACTAGGAAAGTGCACATTAAAACAATAATGAGGGGCGCCTGGTTGGCTCAGTCAGTTAAGTGACTAGACTCTTGATTTCCCAACTCTTGATTTCGGCTCAGGCCATAATCTTATGATTCATGAGTTTTAGCCCCACATCAGGCTTCATGCTGGCATTGTGGAGCCTGCGTGGGATTCTCTCTTTCTCTCTGCCTTTCCCCTGCTCGTGTTCTCTCTCTGAAAATAAATAAACTTAAAAAAAATGAGCTAGTACTACACACCTGTTAGAATGGCCAAAATCCAGAACAAACACAAAATGCAGGTGAGGATATGGAGCAACAGGAACTCTCACCACTAATGGAAATGCTAAATAGTACAACCACCTTGGAAGATTGTCAGTTTCTTACAAAACTAAACATAGTCTTGTTATATGATCTAGCAAATCATGCTCTTTGGTATTTACCCAAAGGACTTGAAAACTTATGTCCACACAAAAACCTGCACATGGATATTTATAGCAGCTTTATTACATAATTGCAAAACAAGCAAGCAAGATATCATTTTCAGTAAGTGAATGAATAAATAAACTGTGGTACATTCAGACAATGGGATATTATTAAGCACTAAAAAGAAATGAGCTATCATGCTAGGCAAAGACATAGAGGAAACTTAAATATATCTTCCTAAGTGAATATATATCAAAAAGATTCCAACCATTTGACATTGTGGAAAAGGCAAAATTATGGAGACAGTAAAAGGATCAGTGGTTACTATGGGTTAGGGGGTTGGGAGGTGGAGCACAGAGAGTTTTTAGGACAGTGAAACTATTCTGTATGATACTATAGTGGTGCATACGTGTAATTGCATTCGTGTAATTGCAGTATACATTTGTCCAAACCCGTAGAATATACAACTCCAAGAGTGAACTATGGACTTTGGGGGATAATGACATGTCTATTTAAGTTCAGCAATTACAAGCGTGCTATTCTGGTGGGAGATATTGGTAATAGGAAAGGTTATGCATGTGTGGGGCAGGAGGTATATGAGAAATCTCTTCCACTCAATTTTGCTGTGAACCTAAAATTGCTCTAAAAGTCTATTTAAAATATACATATAGGAGCGCCCAGGTGGCTCAATCGGTTAAGCGTCTGACTTCAGCTCAGGTCATGATCTCATGGTTCTTGAGTTCAAGCCCCGCGTCGGGCTCTGTGCTGACAGCTTGCAGTCTGGAGTCTGCTTCAGATTCTGTGTCTCCCTCTCGCTGCCCCTGCCCTGCTCATGCTGCTCTGTCTCTCTCCCAAAAGTAAATAAAAACATTAAAAATTAAAAAAAAAAATATATATATATATGTATGTGTACATATATTAGGGGCATCTGGGTGGCTCAGTCAGTTAAGTGTCTGACTTCAGCTCAAGCCATGATCTCATCTATCCTCTATTCTGAATTTGATGCTTATCATTTCTATGCATGTTTTATACTTTTAGTTCATATGTTTGTATCTATAAACAATACATAACATTGTTTTACATGATTGAATCATTTTATAAATGGTATAATTTGTGCATATTTCTACAATTTGACTTTTTGACTCACCGTTTTTAAGACATATCTTTGTGGATTCAAGTATCTTTCTTATTGCCCTGTTGGTAAAACATTCAGACTGCTTACAGTTTTTTTCTTTCCCTATGCAGGTGCTGCAATGAACATTTCTGTACCTGTGAATACATGTGAGAAGAGATCTTAAGGGTAACTATAGTAGGGTGGGCTTTCTGGCTAGTACGGCTTACACCAGTGACACCAGCTGGGTCTAAATGTTTCCTCCTGCTAAACTCTTTTTTTTTTTAATGTTTATTTGGGGTGCCTGGGTGGCTCAGTCGATTGGGCATCTGACTTTGGCTCAGGTCATGATCTCACGGTTCATGAGTTTGAGCCCCTCATTGGGCTCTGTGCTGACAGCTTGGAGCCTGGAGCCTGCTTCAGATTCTTTGTCTCCCTCTCTCTCTGTCCCTCCCTGCTCATGCTCTGTCTCTCTTTCCTTTAAATATAAATAAACATTAAAAAAAATTAAAGAAAAAAGTTTGTTTATTGAGAGAAAGAGAGCACACACGAGCAGGGAAGGGGTGGAGAGAGAGAGAGAGAAAATCCCAAGCAGGCTTCACACTTAGCATGGATCCCAGCATGGGGCTCGATCTTGACTATGAGATCCTGACCCTTAAGATCATGACCTGAGCTGAAAGCAAGAATCAGACACTTAACCGACTGAGCACCCAGGCACCCCTGCTTTTTATTGGTACATTTTTAGAGGCTGATTGCCTCTTCTTTTGGTTAGTGAAAGGGCTGAACTCTTCATGTCCCTGTGTTACAAATGAGAAAGAGACAATAATCTGCCGAAGAGTAGCTTGGAATGGAACCACAATGTCAAATATTTTCATGCTCCTTCTTTTGCTGCTCTATTATGCTCTCTTTCTTCACTGGGGCCCTGGTAACAGTCACCTGCCCCAGTGTTCTCAGACATCATAGACTCCTGAGAGAAAAGTTTACAGAGCCTTATTCTGAAGCAGCACTTTTATACTAAGAGCCATAAACCGTTTTAACATTTCTTCTGAGTCCACGGAATGCTTTCTAAATTTATGTCCCTGGCAGTATGGGTGCACAATTCTAAAATGCAAGATTCACCTCTAAAATGTTCTTTGATATTTCATTGACTGTATTCATCACACTCCACTGTGGACTATGTTTCTATATGTAAGGACTCTCCCAGAATGTTAATGATGAGGGGCATATTTCTCTCATAAAGAAGTAAAGAAGTAAAACCAAGCAGGAAGCACAAAGGGGTAGCAGACTGGGTACTGCCTCAACAACCAGCAGCATTGTGCAGTCACAACCTCTCTTTGTCACTAAGCAACAAGAGGTTGACCTCTGAGATTCTCTTTCCTCAGGCATAGCCTCAAAAAGACAAGAGGAAAGTTTGCCTTTTCTGCTTCCTTCCTGGAAAGATGCAAAGTGCTTTAGTAGGATCCTGGGTAAGAGTGCATTTTACAATTAATCCTGGCCCTTGGCTCTAGGGTAGTACCTGAAATTTGAATGAATCATGAGAATAAATTTAGCAAGACAGGTTTCATTGAGCACACAGGCTCGTGAAGGACCTTGAACTTCCCACTCCCCCTCTGCCATTCTGAGGTCGCCCCTGTAGCCTACCTAGTCTTTACAATGCCATGTCCTTTTCCATGTGTCCTGGTCTGATGCTAATCAGCTGAACCTCCTAGTCTAATAGCCACCCCATTTATTCCCAGTCCTTTGCTTGGTCCTCCCACACTTCTGAAATTTGACTGTTCTCTATACTGGGAACATCTTGCAGGCAAAGACTGTTTTCTTCCATGTGTATATCCCATGCCTGGAATGCAGTAAAGGCCCAGTAAATACTATTGAATTAAACTGAATATTGAGCAAGCAGCGTCCAACAGACAGTAGAAAGATGGACAGACAAGTTGGGCAACCTGAGCCCTCAGTGGGATGAAAAGATTAAGGGCCTCTTAGTCATGTATAAGAACCCACAGTAATGGTCAGAGGACAAACTTGGGAGAGCTTCTTTCTGCTCAGGGCTATGATCGTGGAGGACCAACCACACCGATCCTCTCCAGGGAGCTCTTAGGACAAAGAGTTGGGCTCTGGGAGTTCCCTGGCTAGACATGCTTATTGTCCATAGGGTGTCTACCTAATGACATCAACACAGTATGGCTCCTTCTTAGACCCCTGATAAATGCTCATTTCTGTCTTTTGCCAGTCCCTGTCTCAGAAATTCTCTCCAGAAGGTATCACTGTTAATGAAGTACTTATTTTGAAAAGTTTATCCCTTGCTTAGGTGTCCCAGTTTCAGAGGGTGCCCTTCTTGTCCCAGAACATCAGGGTATGTGGCAAACAGGTGTTCATGACTTTGTCAATGGATGCCCAAGATGGATCCATTCAATCCCCAGAGAAAGATTGTATCACTGGACAGTGGCCTGTTCTCAAAAGTTTGCTCAGTGCTTTGAATCACCTCAGCTCAGAACCTGTTTGAGCCCCTCCCCTGATGAAAAGTCTCCCTTTGTTCTTAGAAGAGAATCCATATTCTTTTTTCTTTTATTAAAAAAAATTTGTAATGTTTATTTATTTTTGAGAAAGAGCATGCATGGGGGAGGGACAGAGAGAGAAGGAAACATAGAATCCAAAGGAGGCCCCAGGCTCTGAGCTGTCAGCACAGAACTCAATGAGGGACTTGAACCCATGAGCCACAAGATCACCACCTGGGCTGAAGTCAAATGCCTAACCGACTGAGCCACCCAGGCAACCCAAAAAATGCAGGTGGCCGGAGAATGCATATTCTTAAACCAGTGTTTCCTTGACCTTACTTCACTTGTTTGCTCACAATCCTTTAGTCATAAAGCCTCTTGTTTATTCTAACATATCTCTCTTTTTCTGACCTCCAGTCCTTTTACTCTTTCAGTTCCCATCCCATAGAATATTCTTCTGCTGTTCTTCATACAGCTGACTCCTTCTCACGTTCAGGTCCCATCCTCAATGTCATGAGGGGCTATCCCTGTTCTCTATCACTATTGATCCTAGTCATCAGGTTATTTCTTCCCCGACCCTATTTGCTGTGTCTGACTCCTCCACTAGAAGGAAGATTCACAAGGGCCAGGATCTTTCAGTCCTTTCACTGCTGTCTCCCCAGCTTATATTAGGGCCTCAAGGGAAAGATAGTGAAGAAAGATGGAAGAAAGGAAAGAAGGGAAAGAAAAAAAAAAAAAGGCAGCCTTTCCCTGCCCACACATAGCCCTCCCAGGTGAGCCAGCACAGCTAAAGCCAACTGTTCTAATGATGGATGGCAGACGGGTGTCTCTTGTTCTCAGATTCTTTTTATTCTGTCAGTAGCTCCCAAGAGAGGCTTCTAGCCAGGAGACCCTGAGGTCTGAGACTCAGGGTAAGGGTTTGTGAAGGATTCACCCTCATACTTGCCTTGTTATAGCACAACACTGGCTTTTATGGGCACTACAGAGGCCAATTCAAGAGTGAAAGTGCTCAAGAATACCGTCTTGCAGCCAAGCCCCAGCCTCCAGCAGTGTTCCTGCGGCGATGTCAGGTACAAGGTAGCCCTGGGGGAAGCTGGGGTGGCTGGGCCAGTTTCTACTTGTCTCAGACCCCAAGAGCATCATCCCTAGACCTACCACAGCTGGACTGACATCTTATGCCAGCCTATCCCCAGGAAATGCATGAGGCCTGGCTCCTCTTCCCTGAAGTGGCAGGTCTTCCCCTTACAGACAGGGTGGAGAAGAGCTAGTACCAGGCTAGATAGTCTTGCTCAATGTTCTTTCTAGATGTAGGGAGAGTCAGGACCCAGGTTGGGTAAGTGGCCATGGAAAGAGAGCTTCCAGAATCCATAATGTAAGCCTTGAGTTTTGCCAACAACTGCTCTCAAGCCTAGATTCTTTGATGTCATAAAAGCCCATGGTCAAACACACAGTCAGCCTTATAGTCTAGGGGCCCCAGGAGGCCTTCTCTGGTGAGGGAAGCAGCATATAAAGTGACATGTGTAGCCAACGAGGACCAGAAAGGAGTGATGGCAGAGGTGGCTGGAAAAGGTTTCCAGAGAACAGGAGAGAGATGCAGGGCCCAGACCCTCCACTGCTTCTAGGCCTGGAGACAAGGAGAGGGCACTGAGCATCAGTTGGGGGTCCCAACAGTAAAAAGCTCACTCAATGCAGGAGAACTCAGCAGAGTGTACATGCAAAGGAATAGATGTAAGAGCCTCAGGTAAAGGTGGTATCACAAGTTGGTAACAACCAGCTGGTCAGTACCTTTGGACCCAAAGGGACAAGGGGAAGGTATGGCTCCTAGAACCCAGAAAGAGAGGGTGGTGTGGAGAGAACCACACTGAGAGGAGTCATGATCTTGGGTGGAGAGACACAGACAGGCAAGGGCTAGCCTGGGAGGGAGTTAAGAGAAGAAACACCTCCTCCTTTCTTCTCTCTATCTCCTCCCAGGGCTTTCCAGTGGCCAGAGGGAAGGCAGCCTGGTGAGGAATGCACTCAGATCATCCCTGTGGGCAACAGCAGTGGGAAGACCTTGGAAAGGGACCTGGAGGAGTGTCTGGAACATGCTCTGCCCATTACAGCTTCTTGCTTCCCAGCTTCTAGACAGATCCTACTTGATCTGCCATCTGAATTCTCCAGCACTTGCTTTCCCAGGCCAAGAACAGGGTCCTGGAGGCTGCCATGCTATGGAGCCTGAATCTCCTTAGGATTCTCAGTTGGAAGCACTGGCTGGCAATGCCTACTGAGTGAGCCAGCCCCAAATGCAACTCCAGACCGCTCATCTGGGTCCACCTCCCCTTGAGAGTAATGGGACCGGGGTAGTGCAGGGATAGAGGCAAACCGGGGACTTCTGGCTAGGTTTTTGTAGTAGCCCAGTGGCAGTTGTAATCCTAAAAACTGGAACATCCTCTCAATCTGGTCCCCAGGAAAGAAGTAGGGAACATGTTTTGGGGCATATTTTAATTGAAGACTTGCTACACAAAGCATTTACTAGCATTGCCACTGGCTCCAAACAGCATGATCTATGTATCTTGGACTCAGATTGTATAAATGCCAAGTATAGTGGCTCTTTTAGGTCTAAAGCTCTTCTAATTAGTGGGACTGCTTGGGGAAGGTGCACATTTTATTTTCCTATTAGTTGAGAGATACCAGATTTCAGCCAGCTGATTACAGCTATTGTTGAAAACCTTTCTAAGATGTGACACCACTTTTCTTTAGTTTGGAGCAGGTAGAAATTTTGTTCATGTCATTTAGACGCAAGAAATTTCTCTTTTCTTCTTTTTATCTTCTAGATGAGATTAATTTATTGGTAGCTTTCACTTACCTAACTCTTGGGACATGTAATCCTGGTTCTGTTTGTTCTTAAGATCAGACAAGAGTCCCAGGGACCCATGATTTGGAGTAGGTCTTTCATTGGCAGTGCAACCCCTGCCATGCCTCAGTCTGTTACAGGGGCTCCTCACTCAGCACCCTACTGACTGCAAAATGCCCAGCCTCCACAGGGTCCCTTAGCCTTCCCATACACAAATATTGCCCCCTCCCAAGAAATCTACTTCTCCTCCAAGGCCTCTTCAGCTGGAACCCCAGCCCAAGCTGCACCTGCTCAGAGACTATAGGCTTTACTACCTCAATGGAAAAGGACCATTACAGGTTTAGAAGCAAAGAAGCAGGTGAAATTCTCTCCAGGTACAGGAATACTCAGAACTGCCTGGGTGGAAGGAAATGACCACACTTCTCACCAGGCTCTCACTATTGTGAGAACAAAACTTAAGTCAGTGGGAGTCACTAGATTATCCTGCCACTGTAAGAATAGTGAGTTTTGCTTTTCTGGGGATGGTGTCTAGAGGCATTCAGAATGATCCAAAGTTTGGCATAACATCATAGGCCATCCTACAATACAGTCTCTAACAAAACTAAGCTGTCCTGAATCCATGGTAATAGAGTTGTGTACTTTTATACCAACAAGATTGGAAAAGCCCCCAAATCTGCGTGTGGCACATGAGCAGGCTGACTTCAAGAAGTTTGTGCTGTGAGACCTAAAGTTCTTATGAGGTTGTCTAAAACAGAAAACCATGTCGGCGGGGTGGTACTTCACATATGCTAAGTGTGTCCATGACCAGATCAAGTGTGCTTTCCTTATTGAGGAGCAGAAAAACACTGTTAAAGTGTTGAAGGCACAAACGCAGTCAGAAAGCTAATTTTTTTAATGAAACTTTTTTGAGTAATTTTTTTAAAAATCAAAAGACAAAAATATGTATATAGTGAGTTTTCATAGTCAGGGCTGCCTCCAACAACAAAGGCATCCACATTCCAGGGCTGTGTACAATTCTTCAGCTGAGGATAGAGATGCAAAAGAAATTTGGGGATCAATTGGAACTTGCTGCAGATTCCCAGGGTTTTTTTATTGAAATTTTTATTGAAACAATTATAAATTCATAAGCTGTTATGAGAAATAATAGAAATCCTTTCTACATTTTTCCCAGTTTCCCCCAATGATAACATTTTGCAAAACTATAGTATAATATCACAACCAGGACATTTTCATTAATGCAATCCACCTATCTCAGATTTCCAGTTTTACTTATTCTCATTTCTGTGTGTATATTAAGATCTATAAAATTTTATCACCAATGTAGGTTTGTGTATCCACCACCACAGTTAAGATACTGGCCAACCTCACAAGTATCCCTGGTTCTGGCCTTTTGTGACCACACCCACCAGCCTTCTGCTCTTCCACCCTTCTTCTGTCTCTTATCGCTGGCAACCACCACTCTCTTCTCCCTAAAATTTTGTCACTTCAAAATGTTATATAGGGGCACCTGAGTGGCTCAGTCGGTCAAGTGTCCAACTCTTGGTTTCAGCTCAGGTCATGATCTTATAGTTTCGTGAATTTGAGCCCCTGCATCGGGCTCCATGGATTCTCTCTCCCTGTCTCTCTGCCCCTCCCCCACTCATGCTATCTCTGTCTCTCTCAAAATAAATAAACCTTAAAAAAGATTATATAAATAAAATGATACAGCATGAAACCTTTGGACATTGGTTTTTCTTTCTCAGCATAATTTCCTAGAGATTCATCTAAATTGTTCATGGTTCATTCCTCTTCACTACTGAGTAGTATTCTATGGTATGTATATACCACTTTGTGTAACGATTCACCTATTAGAGGATATCTGGGCTGATTCTAGTTTTTGACTCTTATAAAAAAAGCTGCTATGAACATTTGTGTACAGGTTTTGGGGGGAACATAAATTTTCATTTCTTTAGAATAAATGTCCAGGAATGCAATTGCTGGGTCACATGGTTGTTGTATGTTTAGTTTTTAAAAGAAACTGCTGAACTGTTTCCTAGAGTGAATGACTGTACCACTTTACATCCCCACCAGCAATGTATTAATGATCTAGTTTCCCTGCATTCTCCCCAATATTCGGTGTTGTCTCTATGTTTTATTTTAGTCATTCTGATTAATATGTCATGATATCTCATTGTGATTTTAATTTGCATTTCCCTAACGTTTAATGATGGTGAACATCTTTTCCTGTGTTATTTGCCATCTGTATATCCTCTTTGGTGAAATGTCTTCATGTTGTTTGCCCATTTTCTAATTGGATTTTTTTTTTAATTTTACTTTTTATTTTTTTTAATTTACATCCAAATTAGTTAGCATATAGTGCAACAATGATTTCAGGAGTAGATTCCTTAGTGCCCCTTACCCATTTAGCCCATCCCCCCTCCCACAACCCCTCCAGTAACCCTCTGTTTGTTCTCCATATTTATGAGTCTCTTCTGTTTTGTCCCCCTCCCTGTTTTTATATTATTTTTGTTTCCCTTCCCTTCCCTTATGTTCATCTGTTTTGTCTCTTAACATCCTCATATGAGTGAAGTCATATGATTTTTGTCTTTCTCTGACTAATTTCACTTAGCATAATACCCTCCAGTTCCATCCACGTTGTTGCAAATGGCAAGATTTCATTCTTCTTGATTGCCGAGTAATACTCCATTGTATATATATACCACATCTTCTTTATCCATTCATCCATCGATGGACATTTGGACTCTTTCCATACTTTGGCTATTGTTGATAGTGCTGCTATAAACATGGGGATGCATGTGTCCCTTCGAAACAGCACACCTGTATCCTGGGGGTAAATACCTAGTAGTGGTTGTAGAGTAGTTCTATTTTTAGTTTTTTGAGGAACCTTCATACTGTTTTCCAGAGTGGCTGCACCAGCTTGCATTCCCATAATTGGATTGTTATTTTACTGTTTAATTGTGAGAATTCTCTATATATTCTAGATATTATTCCTTCATTGGATATTTGGTTTGCAAATATTTTCTCCCAGTCTGTAGCTTGTCTTTTCATCCTCTTTACATAAACTTTCACAGAGCAAAACTTGAAAAAATTTTTTGATGAGGTCCAATTTGTCAATTTTTTCTTTTATTGCTCTTGCTTTTGGTGTCAAGTCTAAGAACTCTTTCCCTAGTTCTAGATTCTGAAGATTTTTTCCTATGTTTTTTTTCTAAAAGGGTCCTGGGTTTTTAATCTCTGTCGTGTCAGCTTGCTTTATGAGGAATGGAAGGTAAGGCTGGCTGGCTTCCCACCTTCATGGAGTTTTCAATCTACCTGGAAAACCGGCACCAGGTGTCTAAGGCAGGATCTCCTGTAGGGGAGCTTTTTAAAGACACACACCACAGGCTCCACCCTGAAGAATCTGGTTCAGGGATCTGGGATGGATCTAGCCCCAGCCTTTACTCTAGGAACCTGCTGTCAGCTACTGCTCATACCCCAACCCAGGAAAGCCTGAACTCATCAGATCAGACACTTCATTCAAGTCTACAGCAGGAGAAGCTGAATGACTGACTAGAGACTGGGGACTCTGGGGGCAGAGACCAGGCACAAAGGCAAGGTTGATGGTCTTGGGAGAGATTTCTATTGAGGTCTGGGGGTTTGGGAGGTGGTCTTTCTCTGCCTGGGGATAGGGCATGGTTCTCTGGCTCCCAGCTGGGCCAAAGCAAATGCCCCAGGGACCTCTGTCCCTGTTCATGATTTAAACAGCAAACACATATTGAGCCCAGTGCCAGGCACTATGCTCAGTTTTGGAGTTACAGATGTGAGCAAAACAGACAATAACCTTTGCCCACAATGAGCTTATGTTCTAGTCGGGAGGATTAGCTGGTAAGTAACATCATACTATGTAGTCACATAGTATTCCAGAAAGTGAAAAATGCAGAGTTGGCATGATGGCACTGCTGGTGTAGTGCTTGAAGAAGCCCTCCCAAGAAGGAAGTGAGAGGGAGTCCTATGGCCAGTTGCAGGAAGAGTCCCAGACAGAAAGCACAGGTGGTGCAAAGGCCCAAGGTGGGAATAGCTGGTGTGTTTGAGGAGCAGTAAAGATGCCAGTGCAAGTTGCAGGTAATGGAGGGATCAATATAGTGTGGGTCTCATGGACCACTGTGAAGACTTTGGCTTTTACAAACATGAGGAACTGTCATGGGTTTTCAGCAAACAAGGAAGGTGATCTGATCTATGTATCATAAGAATTATTCTGCCTATTAAGAGGACAACAGACTGGAGGGAAAAGCTTGGAACCAGGGACACCAGGTAGGAAGCTCTTTCAATAATTCAAGCAAGAGAAGGAGGTGGCCCTTGGATGAGAGAAAGCAGTGAACTTGCTGAGGAATGGTCCAATCCTAGGTTCATATTGAAGGAATGATCAACAGGATTTCTTGACACACTGGATGTAGGGTATGAAAGAAAAGAATCAAGGGGATTTCAAGGTGTTTGGTAGGACCTAGCTGCCATGACCTGAGCTGGGGGAGGCTCTGAGCGGTGGAGGGGTGGGGTTGGGGAATGATCCAGAGCTCAGTCATGTGTTTGGAGATACCTGGAAGACATTTACAAGGCGCTATGAAATAGGCTGTTGGCTATTGAGTCTAGAATTCAGGAGAGAGCTCAAGCTAGAGAGAGAATTGACAGTTTTCAGGTGGTACTTACTTAGGGCCAAGAGTTTGGGTTGCTGATGAGGGATTAAATGTGGACAGAAAGGAAGCCTCTGGTCCTGGTCCTGGGCAATCTAGAGATAAAGGGTCTGACACGAACCTTGAACCACTGCCCTCCTGATGGCAGTATGTCTTAGAAGATGCCTCAGCCCCATCCTCAATCAGCAGCCCTAGAGACTTTTGCTTTGGAGGCAAATGCCAGCATGAGATGTCCTAGGAGTAAGGCGGTGCTTTAATTTGTAACTGCCCTTTCAGGATTTTGGCAAGTTTAGCAGTTTAGGGGTAGTAGCTCCTGGCAGCTTCCCTCCATTATGGGTCCTGAGATAACATCTTAAGGGCAGGTAAGCATCATTTCCCCCCATTCACCTTCTTTCTCACTGTCTTTAAAGGAGCCAGCACAGCAACACTTCTTCTCCAAGCATGACAACCGTACTTCTTTCGACAAAGTGAGTGAAGAAAGGAAGGAGAGTGGGCAGACCCTCAGCCTAGGTTGAAGTTGAGGTAGGGTGGAGGGGATAAGACACTGTGGGGAGGGAGGGCTCCTGACAATCTCTCTTGTCTGGAAAATAGCCCATTCTCCAAACAGAGGTTTGGTTTCAGCCACTGGCTTGCCTGACAATGTGCAAGTATTCTGGGGCCCACTGACTTTCTAGAGGCTTCACCCTGGAATGGAAGGCATGGCTGGGGAGCAGGCCAAAGAGGCTGGGGTATGGGCCAGGGGAGCCAGGCATCACCAAGCAGGCTTGGGTTGAGGAGGACCTAAGGAGGGAGGTGTGTGGTGCCAGGACTGTGGGCCAACGGCCCATACCGTTGAGGAGGGCCCCTACTGCCTGCTGCAGGGAATTGGAAGGCGAAAAGACCTGGAGCACCTGTGGCAGCGGCACACCTTCCTGCGCTGGGCACCCTGTGAGCTGGAGTTGAGCCAGCAGCGGCCCCTTGAATCCTCCTACCAGGCCAATTTCCGGTCAGGCCCTGGACTCAGTGACATCCCCCAGCGCCTTGTCCACTTTGTGCAGATCCAGCCTCCCCGTACCAGCACCACCTATCAGCAGAACTTCTGCCAACCATCCCAGGGTGGCCATTGTGGCAGCAACAATGTGGGGCCAGTCACCAACACACTGCCTGACCTCCCAGGGATCCCAAGACCCAAGCTGCTGCAGCATTACCTTCATGCTGGGGTCTCTGAGTGTCTAAACTGGTCCAGAGCATTAAACAAGGATGGCTAACAGAGGCCTATCTGTGCTTACAGCCCAAGGGGTCTTAGAAGCTGGAGAGCAGTAAGGTCAATGGCGCCTGTGTACTGGGCAGGGGAGGATGTGCCCTGGGAACCCTGCCACTAAGTGAGAAGGGGTAAAGTCTATAGGAAGTACCATGGCCAAAGCAAGTCAGTTCTGGGAGTACCTTGCACTCAGTGTGGCTGCAGGGAAAGCAGAGTCAGTGACCCCTACTTGTATCCAGCAAAGACTGGAGGAGGAGGCAAAGGATGGCAGCTTTGATTTCTCCAGGAGGCTATTATGTCTCTAGGGGTCTGGTGTGTGGCCACAGAGTTATGCCTAAGCTGGGACAGGGGGAGACTGCCCTGGCCACAGCCTATGCTGGGCTACCCCTCCCTATGGAGGTGAGCAGACGAGGAGCTGCTGAGTGACATGGACCTTGAGGTCATCCTGACCCTGGGGTGCTTTGTTGTAGTTTTCTGAGCTTTTCTTTGACTATCGTGTGAGTATCCTCTAACACCAGGACAGTTGTGGGGGTTGGGGGTGGGGTAGACAGCAGTCATCCTATGTCACCAAAAGAGAAGCTGAGGCTTAGGTGGGGCTAAGACATCAGAGGCCAGATTCAAAAGGCTACTCTGAACCCTCATCCCTGGGAGAGTTGAGACCCCTGAAGGAGGGCCAAAGGTTGCAGGGGCAACACAGGAGTCCACACCAGGGCCACACACCAGATTTTAGCAGCACTTTTACTTTCATGTCTGAACTTCCTGGGTCCTCACAACAGCCCTGTGAGGTAGGTAGGGCAGGAAGGTTTCAGAGATCCCCATTTACGGATGAGGATGCTGAGGCACAGAGAGGTGAAATGACTTGCTCAAGATCACACAGTCAACAGTGTAAAGGGCCCAAAGCCTATATTCTTCTGGTCCTCTAAAGGTTCCTGTATCCACTCCTCCATCCCCTCTGTGTCCCCTGCCCTCTCTGAACCCTCCTGGGGCCACAGAGGCCTTCAAGGCAGGCTGGCAGCTAGGATTTTTCAGGAACAGTCATTGGGGTGAGACTGGTCAACTCTAGGTAGGCACTAATCCTGTGGGACATGAGGCCAGCTCTCCCAGCCTCCCACTTCCCAGTTAGACAGAGGGCCCAGTAGTTCCAGAGCAAGTGTGGAGCTAGGCGTGGTCCATGAATGAATGGGGATAAAAGTGGGTATAAGCATATATGTCCTGCACTAAAGACAAAGCCCCCCCCCACCCTTTGAGACATTCGTCTCAATTGCCTGCCCCTGTGCCTCCCTCATCCCACAGAGCCACAGTGAGCTTCTTCAGCAGCAAAAGGAGCCACAGACATTTGTCTCTGGCACTGTGCTGCTCCAGTGGACCTGTCCCATCAGGCATTCAGACCCCATCACGCAGACACAGTGCCTCCACAGCTTGGCTAGGACCCTGGGCCACACCCCCAATGACAAACAGCCGGGGCCCAGCCTGCAGACTAGAACAGGAGCAGCGGGCTGTGGGCATGGCAGGCAGGGCCTCCCAGCGCCGCCGTGCAAGGCTGAAGCCCTCCACGGAGCCCAGAGGGCATGGCTGGTTTCCTGCAGGAAAGAGACAGAAGTTGTAAATGGCACAGACTGCAAGGACTCCAGCTCTTTTGCTTGGGTTACTAGGGCCTTGCTACTCATCGCTCCCATTCATCATTCGTTCATTTCTTCGTATTTCTATTTGTCCATTCATTCAGTGGTCACTTGACCTGTTTCTGTCTCCTAAACCTCTGCTGGTACAAAGCCCTCAGTCAGGTGCTGAGGGACACCCCAAGAGTTAGGCCATGCAGAACACACCCTGCCTGCCTCACAGATTGGGAAAGGGAAGCTCACAAAGCTCTGATCCCTGGAGTACCTGGAGAAGGGCAGGAGGGAGTGCTCACAAAGCCCTGATCCCTGGAGTACCTGGAGAAGGGCAGGAGGGAGTGCTCATGCTTGGGGTTACTCCTGCCTGTCTTGGACTCGCCTCCTATCCCTAGTCCCACAGATACTCACCAAGGCCCCCAATGGCCATGATGTGGCCCCCAAGGGAGCCAACCACAAAGTCGGCCCTCTTATCCCTCATGCGCAGGCTGCGGGGCAGCTTGGTCCAGGACCCTGCAGGAAAGGGGAGGTCAGATCAAGTCCCCCAACACACACTGTGCCCCTCCATCCCACGGAAAGTGGGAGGCCAGCCCAGGCCAGCCACTGCTCACCATGTTCCAGGTCGAACATCTCCACAGTGTTGACAAAATGTGGGCGGGAGTAGAAATTGTGGGGCCCAGGCTGCTGCAGGCCACCCAGGCTAAAGACGTTGCCTTCTGCCATGGCACAGCCGGCAAAGGCTCGGCGGCTGGGCAGGCTTGGGTGCCGGGTCCAGGTACAGGCCTCCAGATCAAAAGCCTCAAAAGCAGTCACTGGGAGCTTTCCCTGGCGGCCCCCTGCCAATGGAATTGGAGCACCTTGGAAGGAGCCTAGGAGGCCTGGCAGGCTCCTCCTTCACCAGGTTGCTAAGCTTTTACTGCTGCCCACCTTAGCTACCCATACCCAGCTGTGTGCACAACAGAGCATGAATCACCCACCCTGAAGATCCTCAGGCATTGGGGTTTGGTTTTCCAGCCTTAGTAGGGCCACCAGAGGTCAGAGCCTCCAAGCAAGCCTGGTTCACCCAAAACTTCTCTTGTTCTGCCATCCCAGACTAAGCCTGATCCCAGCCAACCTATGAAGATAGGTGCTTCTGCACTTCGAGCCCCTTTCCCACATCCTTCCCCCACCCCCACCCCCAGGCCCTTACCCAGGACATAGATCTTGTTCCCGTGCAGGAAGGTGGAAGCCCCGTAGCAGGGTGTGGGCATGGAGGGTAGTGAAAGCCAGCAGTCCCGCCTGGGCTCATACACCCGAACTTGGGCCTGGGGGGCCGTGTCAGGACCCATTCCCCCCAGAGCATACACCATACCATCTGCATAGAAAAGAGCGATTCAGAGTGCACCTCAGCCTGGCCAGGGCACTCTACCCTGACAGCTGCACTGGTCAGGTCTGGGGGTGGGTGGGGACCCACTTCTGTGTAGTACGTCTCCCAAGCAGCAGAAACCCTCCTTACTTCCCAGAGTGGGGACTGGGAGAGCTAGGATTCCTGCTCTGGCCAGGGCCCCTCCAAGTGAAGAGCAGGAGGCAGATGATCTAATTATAATCCATCTCTGTCTCCCTGGAGATGCTATGGCAACCAAATCTGGCATCTAAGCAAGACCGGTGGTCAGACCTGGAGGCCACAAGGTGGGGACTTCCCTAGGGGAAGGAAGGTGGAGGATGATTTAAGTCGGGGAGGGGCATATGGGGATCTGCTCAGCATAGAGCTCAGACTGGGGAGGGAACTCTGGAGATCAGCTGGGGGCTGGGAGAGGAGCTTAGGCTTGTAGGATGGAGGTGCTGGCTGCAAGCCTTCTGCCAAAGAGCCCTGCCAGCACCTCTATATCCTGCCCTTTTAGAGTAGGTTCTTGCCCTGTTACACCCTCAGGGTCAGCTGGGAGCATGTCTGGGGGGCCTTGGGGAACCGGGTCAGTCAGCTGAGGGCTTCCATGGCAACCATCCCCAGGCTAGCTTGGCCTTCCCATCTCAGGCTCCCTGGTAAGTGTGTATATGGGAGGAAGGTGGGGGGAATCTAAGCACTTACTGGGCTCTGAGCCAAGGCCCTGTTCCCATCCCCCTCCCCCAGACTATTTATAACCCTGAGAGTCATTGAACTACTCCTCCTTGTGTCTTAGAGAGGAGGAATGGTCAGGGAGGTGGTTGGTGCCTCCCATCATTCTGAGGGCCAGCCTGGGCTCGTTCTCCCACTTCACAGCTGGAAAAGGCAGTTAAGGCTGCTGTTAGCTCAGCTCAGAGCTAGGTAGGAGAGGGTCTTTACAAGAATCAAATCTATGTCCAGGGTACTCAGACAAAATTTACATCTTTTTTCCAATCTCTAAGAGTAAGGGACCAAGGAAAGGATGGAGGGTGTTGGAGCACCTCAGGGACCTCCTTAAGGCCACTCACCTCTCTCCACAGTTGCAACCCCCATGGCTGCCTGAGGGAGGGTGGCCCGGCGCTCCCAGCGGCCCTCATCAGCCAGGAAGGCCTCCACAGCAGCTACAGGGCTCTGGCCCTCATCCACACCACCCACCACTAGCACCTGCTTGCCCAGCACCACAGCAGCCGCACCAGCCCGGGCAGTGGGCAGGGGTGCCAGTGTGAGCCATGTATGCGAGGCCATGTCCAGTGTCTCAGCAGTGTCCAGGGGCAGTCCAGCCCGGCCACAGCCCCCCAGCACTAGCAGGTGCCCATCCTGGTATGCCACTGTGCCATACACCCGGCAGGTGGGCATGGGTGGGAACACCTGCCAAGCAAAGGCCCGGCCACCTCCTGTAGCCATGGTGTTCACCTCCAGTGGTAGGCCATACTATCTGCTCAGGCTGTAGGCCTCACTGAGGGGCATGATGCGGCCTCATCTTGACTCTATCAGGACTACAGGGAGTGTCTGACCAATCCAGGGACCTTGCCTTCACCTGGAGGAGAGAGGGAAAACAAAGGGTCAGGGCCATTGACCAGTCCCTCGGGGTACAGTTGAGCAGTCTGTAAGTAAGGGCAGGACTGGCTCAGAATCACTGGTGGGAAGGCATGGGGGAGGATATACCCCTGTTGGGTAGCACACCACTGCTGAGGTGCCTCTGGGGTGGGAAAGAAGGCAGATTACCAGATACTCAGGCAAATTCCCCTCTTCCTATGGGGCATGAAGGATTCTCCTCCCACCCCCTGCCTTCACCTAACACCTCCACCCCAGCCAAATCTAGGTCTAGGTGGTAGGTAAGTAATCTAGGTCTAGGTGGTAGGTAAGTTGACTAGGATAAGACACTCCACCCTGGCCCCCTTCCCTTCCTTTCAACAATCCTCATTCTGGTGCTTTGTATGAATGGAGTCCTACTGTACCCTCCCCTTATTGGCTTCCAGTGGGTCTCCCACATGCTGCCAGGGATCAGACTCCAGGGTATACTTACAACCCTTTTGGGGGCCATTCCATAGAGATCATCCATTCCCACCAGCAAAAGGCCAAGATCAGGGCGTTTGGGGCTAGGAGAGGAGGAGATGGACGCCAGGGCCCCACATTCCCCCTTCAGGTCTACTATCAGGGGGTTGTTCGTGCCAGGTTCCCAGAGGCCAGTCTCCTTGGTGTCCAGAAGTAGGGGAGGGGGGTTGATTTGGGGATCCCATGATCATAGGACTCTAGACTCCCATAGTCCAGGGCGTTTCCAGTAGGAATGAGCAGCTGGACTTCCACAGCAGATCCCCAAGTTCCTCAGCCTTTCCTTTCCCGTGGGGGCCACGCTCCTGGGACCCTTGGCGTGATGGCCTCCTGGCCCCAAACTTCCAGCTCGCGGGAGGCGGGGGGCGGGTCCAGGCGAGCGCGCTTGGGGCTCTGCGCCCAGCGCCCCAAACTTCCCCTGAGCGCGGCTCCTGCGGGACTCACCGGCCGGGGCTCCGGCGCCGCCGGGACGCGGGGTCCGCCGTTCCGGCTCCGTGCCGGCTCTGGCTGGGGCTGAGGCCAGCCTCCGCGGGGCTCCGGCGGGGCTCCGGCTCGGCTCGGCGCGGGGCGGGGCTGGACCGGGTCCGCCCCTCGTCCCCCCTCCCGACTGGGGAAAATCTCCCCCCGCCTTAACCCTGCACCTGCCGTGGCCAGAGCAGGGCGCGTCGACCCACAGTCACACGCAAACCGGTAAACAGACAAATGGACATGTGGACGCTGGGCCTGTCCAGGATTTAGGGTCCGACCTCGGGCGGGAGGAGAAATGAAGCAGCAGTGAGCAGCACAACACGTGTGTGGTGGGGAATCGTTCTGAGTGGGACCCAGCCTGGGGAACACCCGCGGGGGAAGGGGCGGAGGGCGGGCTAGCAGAACCAGCAGGCTTGGGGGACCGGCGCCCGCCCACCGGCACTAAGCTCAAAGAGCCCAAAGACCGGCTTCGCGGCGGCGCCCCCTGGAGGACGTTTGGGGCGTGGCCTGGGCCTTTGGTGGGGTCGGTGGCTGGGTCGCACTTCCCCAGGCACACAGCGGGGCGCTGAATAGGTCCTATGGTGGACAGTGAGGCTAGCAGGGGATGGAGGAGCACACAGTGCCGGCCTCAGTGCTTGGCAGGCCCTTCCACAGGCCTGGGTGGGGAAAGTTCTTGTGGGGAGGGTAGCTCTGAGTAAGGGATGAACTTCAAGAATCAGAGGCCAGGCAGGTCTCTCTCTAGGGCCTGAGGCCTGGGCTACTCTGGGGCCCAAGACATTTTGTGACTGTTCATAGCAAGTTAGTATGACAGAGGCCTATTTATTTCAGACCCAGACCCTGGCCCAGCCTATCTTCTGAGCATGCAGAGTATTGGCTAAGTCTGTGAGCTGGGAGCCCATTCGTGCAGGTTGGTGGTCACCCAGAAGAAATCCTGTGGGTTTCTGTGCTTGCTACTATCTTGTCCCTCTTTCATGGACAGTGTGTGTCTCACTTTCCCCAGAAGCACATCTGGAGGTAAAGATAGCAGTATATATAGTTAATGTGGGAGATGAGGCCAAGAAGCACCAGCAGAGGAGTGGCAAAAAGAGAAAGCAGCCAATAAAGGGTGTGTCATCAAGCAAGTTCCCACTGTTGGCAACTGGGACCAAATCTTGCTGGGTTCTCTCCCAGAGCAAAGGTTGCTTGAGGAATTCATTCTCAAATCTCCATCAGTCACGGGTTGAGAGCTGCTGGGCAGGGGGGGGGGGGGGGGGGGCACTGAGTCCTTGGTTTGCCAGACTTCTGAAGCCTGCCCTGAGTATGGGCAGAGCCTTCTCCATGACTAGAGAGAGAGTCCAGCTCCTTTCACAGGCTGGCAGTCGGAGTTGGAAGGACTACATGGAAATGGTGGTATCAAGCAGGTTTCAGAACCTGACTAGGTGGCTTCCATCCTCTCACTTCACTCTGCCTTTCACTTGCTCTTCACTTAGCGCACTTGTACCTTCCTCCACGGGGTGTTCACACTGCTCTGCAGAACCCTCACATTTCCCACTATTCCCTTTCCAGGCCCTTTCCCCTCTCCATTCCAGCAATTAAGCGCTTAAAAGCCTCCTACTTTAAGACACATCCCAGTACCCCCAAGTCCCTCCAGCCTCCCCTTCCTCCCCTCCAATCACCTGCTACCTGTTACTTCATGTCCACTGCTCCCCCCAAATTGCTCTTGTCAAAGTCTCGATGGAACACCATATAGCTAAAACTACAGGTCCCTATGGTCTTCATCTCAACTGAAATCTTGCTGACATCTTCAGAGTTTCATTCCTTGTGACCTTGGCACCTCTGCTCCTGCTTGTGCTGCTTCTCAGAGTCTTTTACAGGCTCTGGTTCCTCTTCTCCCTTGGAAGTGGCTCCTGAAGATCCAGCCCTGGCTTTTCTCTTTGTCACATTGACTCCCTCCTTGAGTGATCCCTCCCAGGCCCACTGGCCTCGCCCACAACTAGATATCCACCAGATCTCTGATCAGGTGGAAATGGGTCTAGGTCCCATCACTCAGGGCTGTAAAAGATGCCAAATGGAGAGCAAGAGCTGGATCCTGGGACAACCTTGTGGTCTCTGCCAACCTCATCCTGTCTGATCCCAGTTATGCCTACAGGGTCAGCATCCACCAAAATCCAGGTCAGGTCACACTTTTCTCTGATGAATGCTCCCAGAGTTCCATCTGGAACATACTGAGCACCAAGAGGCAGAAGGGTCAGCTTCCCCTCAGAGTGCTAGGTACCCATAACCCTGACCCCTAACCCCTACTATCCCTCCAGTTCTAATGTCTGCAAGGGATACAGCCTGGGGATGGATCTACCCTGCTAAGTCCTCCATTTTTCACTGAACTCTGGGATGGACATCACCAGAGAGGGATTCCCCCTTCCAGGACACACCTAAGTCCATGCCATCCCTGATGGCTGAGCTCTACCTCTTCATGGGACTTGTTTTTTTTACACAGTCCTGGAACCACCTACATACAGGGGGCCAACACTGCTGACTTTGGAGAAGCTGTGGAAGACAACTGGGGTAGAAGATGAGGCTGGATTGGTCCTGAGAGTAGCAGCTAATTCTCAACCATGGATGGGGCAGAGACAGGATTCACCCACAGTTGGAGACTGGGCATACCAAGGTGGGACTTCCTGATTGTACTAGGAGATCCTGGCCCTTGGGACCCCACCATTCTCCTTTTTCTAACAGAATGAAGAGTTAGAAGCACTGACCCCAAAGGAGCAGGAGTTTGCATTTACTGTTGCACACTTTGGCTATGCTTGAAGGCACTGAGGGCCTTACCATGAGTGCTGAGGCCTTAGGAAGCTCAGAGGTGCCAGCTGAGGCCTAGGGAGGGCGGGGGTGAGTGTTTCCCTTTCGGGGTGCCTAGACCCTTCTATGCCTAAGGATCCTGGGGTCATATGAGGAGGGAGAAAAGCTATTAACCAGTCCCTAAATGAAGCATCTTGTGACTGCCCACAGGCTTCCACCTACCCTCAGCTACTAAATTTGGCACCATTGTACATGTCAGGGTCCAAGAGTTGTGGCAGTATTTCTGCCTCATAGCTCAGGCTCTAACTGAAGTACGAATGTCCCCACTATCTCATCCATGAAACCAGAGTTTCCATGCTGGCTCCCATCCTGGACTTGGGGGACCCCTGACTAAGATAGGCCTTTGGTCAGAGACTGACCTCTTAGACTCCTAGAGTTAATTTTGACCTGTGTCCTCTCATCTGGTGCTGCTTGGGCAATGGGCCCTGTAACCACCATGCCTCTGCTGGCCCCAGCAGTACAGGTAGAGAGACTGAGGTCCCAGTCTCCTAGGCAAAGGACAGGAATTCTGGGAGGCAGGACTTCCTGCCATTGACAGGGCTGGGGTTGGGCAAGGGTTCTCCCACCACACCCATGTACATGCTCTTAGGCAAGTACCCTCAGGCCCACATTGGTATGCTAGGACTCTCAGATTGTACATGCCCAGTTTTGGGCTGTGTGCACGCCAGCACCATCCTTTCACGTGGGCCTCATTGTCAGGAAGAGAGGCAGGGCTACTGCCCTCAGAGGAGATACCCCTGCAACACTCCCAGCGAGGCAGGGGACATTCCTCTTTCCCTCAAGTCAGCCGCTTGGGACTGAGGCAGGCCTTGTCCACAGCCTCTGAGAGCACCTCTGCTCCTCAGACTCCTGCACAGGACTGGATGGATTTAGAGCGGTCCCCGCAGCCACCTCCTCCAGGAAGCCTTCCTAGGTACCCACCTACCCCGTTCCCAGACTTTGGGGGAAACGGGGTCTCGGGGGGTCAAGGGTCACTAGGGCGGGCCAGGTCCCGGAAGCGGAAGCGCGGCGCGCTTCCGGTGCGCAGCGGGCGGCCATGTTGGAGCAGCGGAGGCGGCGCAGAGGCGCGTCCTGGGTCCCCGCGGCGGCGCCGGTAGGTTGGGGCCATGGGCCTAGCCGCGCCGCGGAGGGGCCGTCCGCGAGGCGACAGGGCGGATGGGCCGGGCGGTCGGCCCTTTCGGGACCCGCGCCCTCCACTAGCCCGGCCAAGATCCTCCCCCACCCCCACCCCCTGCTCAGCGACCCCACCCTGGGGCTGCGCGACCGGGTCGGGCTCGCCCCGCCCGCCCCGCGCGTTTCGCTGCCTTCAAGATCCCCGCTCCTACCCGCGGCTCAGGCCCCAGGGACGCGGACTCCCAGGCCAGTGGCCCTGATCTGCCCCCCAACCTGGTCCCCTTTGGATGAGGCCTCTCCTGTCTCCCATCTTTCATCAACTTCCCTGTCGGCCCCGGGGGCACGTGTGAAGGGAAGTCGGGGACCAGACTGCAGCCTCTGTTTCCGGAGCCTCTTGGAAAACCCAGAAGACCCCTCCCAAGAGTCTAGACTGACCTGGGCGGAAGAGCCCTCGGTTCACCCCTAATATCTGTGCCTGCGGGGAAACAGGCTCCTCCCTATTCTACAGTTCACAGCCCTGAAAACTACATCCCCTGGAAAGAAAAAAATAAAAGAAGTAAAGTCATGTGCAAGGATTGTGTTTGGAGAATGGCCTCTAGAGAGAGGAAGTGCCAGAGACACCTGAGGATCCAAGAATGTTTCCAAACAAAGAGCCCCAGGGCACTTCCTCCAGGGGATTCTGAAAACTTCCTCTGCTCCATTAGGGCGGTGGGAAGAAGCTGCACAGACGCGCCTCCTGGCCCCAGGGACCTGCCTGATCCCAGCTGATCTTTTAATGCTGTGGTACAGCTGGGATCAGGCTCCCTCTGGGAGCCCTCAGTACCAGGTTAGGCATTAGACATTAGTCATGACTCATGGCCTGTGGCTTCTTCAGAGAAGCCTGGGACAACTTGAGTGTGCCCAGACAGCTCCATCTGGGCTGTACTGAGGTCTGCAGCCCTCCAGACCCTAGTTAGGACAGCTCAGATTTCTAGTGTCCACCTTGTTAGCCATCCTGTTGGAGCCTTTGGCTGTCAGACCTTGAGCTCTTGGTCTGGCTGCTTGACCCACAGGCAACCTGGTTGCCCAGACATGTGTCATGAGTATCTGCTACTTATCTTTTTAGTTTCTGTTGAAGGAGAGTCTGACTCTTGCTTTGAGGTTAGTCTCCATGATTTGAGTCCTGGGAGTCAGGCTTCTGAGCCTGTCTGGGGACTCCAAAAGCAGAACTTCTGGTGGACAGGGAGGTTCACCCCTGAGCACCTGGATAACAGCAGCTGGAGGAACAGAGGTGGGCATTGACATTGAGTGTAGGTCTGGGCTCTTTGACTAGACTTAAAGGCTCATGTTGCCCTGCTCTCAGCTGGTTTCACAGCTAGGCCGCCCAGCCCTGACCACAGACTCCAGTCACACACATTAAATGTGCCTTACTCTCATTTCTAAGACATTGTATTGGTTGTTCCCCTTTTTGCTCCATTTCCATCTGGTCCTTCCTATTCATCACTCATGTCCCACCTAGGTGTTGCCTCTCCTAGGAATCCTTCCCTGACCCACTGGAAGGCTGAGCTGGGTGTCAGTGTGCACTCCCAAGAACTTTCATGGTCTCTGTCTTGCTTTCTGTACAGGACTCCTTGAAGACGGACATTCACCTCTATTCCCAGGGTTGAGTCTAATACCAGGTTTCTGGCCTCAGAAAATAGAGAATTGAGTTAAAATGGGCCAACCAAACCCAAATCTTCCTAGGGACCCAATAGCATGTTAGATGGTTCTGATGAGCTTCTGGACATTTATCTCAAAACTGCCTTTGACCCATGTGGGTCCCTCCTGCCACCCTGATCCTCACCCTGCCACTATAGTAAGTCAGGAAACCAGGGCTTTGCCCCAAGCAGTGGCTCACTATGGCAAGAGCCCTGTGTATCCATAGTTGTTATTAAGGAGAGCACAGGCCCTGATGGACTTATTATCTACATGCCTTGTCCCTTATCCCAGTGCTCATCTTTTTTTTTTTTTAAGTTTAGTTAATTATTTTAAGAGAGGAAACCAGTGGGGGAGGGGCAGAGAGAGGAAGACAGAAGATCGAAGCTGACTCTACGCTGACAATAGCCCAATGTAGGGCTTAAACTCATGAACCATGAGATCATGACTTGAGCCAAAGTCAGATGCTCAACTTACTGAGCCACAGGTGCCCCAATCTTTTTTTTTTTAATTAATTAAATGATATATTTTCTTTTTTTTTAATTTTTTTTTAAACGTTTACTTATTTTTGAGACAGAGAGACAGAGCATGAATGGGGGAGGGTCAGAGAGAGAGGGAGACACAGAATCTGAAACAGGCTCCAGGCTCTGAGCGGTCAGCACAGATCCCGATGCGGGGCTCAAACTCATGGACCGCGAGATCATGACCTGAGCCGAAGTCGGCCGCTTAACTGACTGAGCCACCCAGGTGCCCCTAATGATATATCTTCTTTAAGTAATCTCTACACTCAACATGGGGCTTGAACTCACAACCCCGAAATCAAGAGTAACATGCTGTACCATCCCAAACGCCCTTCAGTGCCATTCTTACTGATTCTTTTCTTCTTGTCTTGGAGGTGCCAAGCGCTGATTTGCAGATACCCAGGCAGATCTGCAGTGCCTAATGCCATGAGCGTGGTGGTGCAGCATGTGGAGGAGAAAGCTGTGCACTCCTGGTCGCGGATCTCCACGGCAGGGAAGAAGGCCCTGGAGGAGGCGCTGCTTGTCTTTAACCCCATGAGTCAGGATCTCAGTGCCACAGAGGCCCAGCTTGTAGCCTTCCTGCAGGGCCTGCGGGATGATGGCTTCCAACCTACCATCCTGCGCAGCGGTGATGTCTATGGCTATAGTTCATGCACAGCTAACCCCCCAAGCCAGACGAAGCTGCAAGCTCGTGCCCCCACCCCAGCTGCCACATCACCTCCAGCCAGTGCTCCCCGAACTGCCATGCGACTGCCTGCAGGCCGGGCCACGCTGCTCCCTATGCCACTATCTGGAAGGCTGGCCAAAGCATCCACACCAGCCCTTGCCAAGCACGCTACCACCAACCTGCTGCTGAGCTCCCTGAAGCAGTCAAGTGCCAGCCGTGCCCGGGGTGCAGCAGTGGGCTTCCCTGCCCACCTCTATCCAGGTGTCTACCCTGCCATGCGGCTCTCTGTTGTCCTTGAGGCCCTGGTTCCACTAAAGACTCCCATGCCCTGCTTGGGTGCCAAGCACAAGGCACAGTCACTGCAGCTCTCACTTGCAGACTCTCCCCTGAAGCTGCGCAAAGGTCCAGGGAAGAGACCAGGGAACTCTCGGCCCAAAGCTCCCAAAAAAGGCACAAGCAAGGGCCCCAAATGTCTGACTCATAGAGGCCCCAGGGCCAGACCCCAACAAGGCACTATGCCCCGGAAAAAGACCTGCAAAGCTACTGGGTCCCTCAGTGGCCTACAAATGAAAAGTGGCTCTGCCCTGGGCACTAAAACATCCCAGGCCAAGGCAGCTCGAACACTGGCCAAAGCTGCCCAGGCCAAGGTGGCTCGAACACAGGCCAGAGCTGCCAAGGCCCGGGCAAAAGCCAAGGCAGCACAGATGAGGGCCAAGGCCAAGGCAGCACGGATCAGGGCCAAGGCCAAAGCAGCACGAATCAAGGCCAAAGCCAAGGCTATGCGGGCCAAGGCCAAGGCAGTGCGGGCTAAGGCCAAGGCAGTGGGATCTAAGGCCAAGGTAACTCAGACCCAGTCCAGGAGCAGAGGCAGGCCAAAAGGGTCTGTTCAGACCAGGACTGCAAGAAGGGGCCAGAAAAGCCACCCTGAGACTGTGGGGCAGAAGAGGAAAAGGGCTGAGGAGGCAAAGGATCTTCCTCCCCGGAAAAAAACACGACTTGGGTCCCGATCCCCTAAGGCGTGGCTAGGGCCTGGAACAGCAAAGCTGCTGAAATTCCGGGCCATCAAGGTGGACAGGCGGTCCTCAGATGATGAGGTTCGGCAGCGGGCTCAGCGGATCCTCCGTGTGAACCTGTCCCCTGTAATACAGCTCCAGCCATTGCTGCCATACTCAACACTCTGATTCCTTCATGTAGCAATGTTTGGGGAAACTGAGCCCAGTTGTCTGTGTGACCAGTGGCACAGTGTGCAATGCCCATGGATTCTACAACCCCAAGGACTCCGGGTGCCTCTCCAGGGCCCTGAGAGCCACCATTCTCCTTTCAGAGACTGGAGGATATGGGGTGGTATGGGCGGGTGGGAGGGGTGTTCTCATGGCGCGATGCACTGTGATTTGTTACTCTTCAAGTTGTACCTCCACTGTTCCATCTATCACGTTTTATACCTTTCCACCTTCCAGTCTCCCTGCCCACCCTTCATGGTCTTTTTTGTGTTTATAGCTGCTGGTAGGCCAGCTTGAGCATATAGGAGGAGTGGCCCTAGGAACAGGGCTGCCAAAGTGGGTCCTGGTAACCCCGGACAAGTCCTGGATGTGAGTGAAAAGAGTAGCTCCCAGGCTTCTCTAGAGGTGCTGGCCTTTGTAGATGTGTGAGAAGCTGCCCCTGAGGGCAGGGGCAGAGCCACTCTATGCCTCCCTTAGGTCTGCACTGACCAGGTAGGCCCCCTGCAGGACAGTAGGTGGCTCTGTGGGGAACTTTGCACCCAGCAGGTTTTTAGGCCAGGGAAAGGGGGTTTTGTGGTACTATTCCCCAGGGGCCATTGTCTCCTACCCTGCTCTGGCTGAAACTTTGGGGCTTTGCCTGAGCTTGTCTGGGGCAGGGCCAGGCCTAAATTAGCTATAGTATTTCTGCCTCTCCTTGTTCCAGCCTCATCTTCCCCAGTTGATAGCAAGGGGTTGGGAGTTGAGTCAAAGGCCAGGGCTCTGGGTCGTAGAGCCACAGAGTCTGTCCACTGACTGCAGAATTTTCGCCTTGGATGAGTTGGGTACTCTTTTAACTGAACCAGGAGAGTTTCAACACTGCTTCACCCCATCAGCAGTGCTTTCTGCCTGGGTCCCAAGCACTCTGTTTCCAGGTCCAGCCTTATGCCTCCCAACAGGGGCCTGTGTATTTCAGACATTTCTGCTCTTCATGCTTTGGAGAGGGGGCTGGGCCCCAAGCAAAACTAGGTCTCTGCCCATTTGTCACTCCTTTCCTGATTGCCCAGCCCAAAGGCAGTGCCTGGGGCTGGCAGGGACAGGGACACATTCCCCAGAGGCTCCTAGAGACCTACAGCCTTTCAGGGATAGAGGTGGGAGCCTCATTTGAATGAGAATTGGATCTTTTCTGTCTCTATGGGTTAGTCTGAATCCTGGCCCCACTAGTGCTAGCCATATTGGATGGCAGTCCTGTAGAGAAGTTCTGTTTGCTTCTTGGTACGCCCTCCCCACCTTTATTCTGCATCTGGTGGCTGCAATTAATAGGGTGTGACCTCCATTGGCTCCCAGGCTCTGGGGACCCCCTTTGCTCCCAGCCTCACCATGGCTTCACAGCCCTGCATGCTCCTTGTCTCTGGCAATCCTGCTTTTATCTACCATGTGAGTATGGGGCCACACCCAGCTCCTCAAGGGCAGCCCGCTGTTCATCCTCTCTCTCAGGTCTGATTTCAGCTCCCATGGCCCAGGACCCCCAGCCTGGCTAGGCCTCCTCTCCAGTCTGCAGCTCCTTTCAGTTCTGCTTCTGCCACCAGCAGGTGAGAGGTTGGCTTTCCCTGAGAGCCATCCAGAGCAGGAGAAAAAATCTCCAGGCCTCTTATGGGGCAGAATGAGGTGGGGGAACCCTTAGGATATCTGTTCAGATGCTGTCCTTCCCAGTCCAGGCTTCCAGAACAATTGAGGAGGTGTCAGACACACTTCCCCTACCTGAATGCTCAAGTGGCAGCTGCTACCCACCTACTGGCAATTTGATTGTTGGCCATGGCCAGAACTTTGTCCTCCTGTGGTCTCTGAGCCCTACTGCATTGTCAGTCACCTCCAGGTGGGGAGGAGGGTGAGGGCTCTGGAGATGGTATCTCTGGGTTTTCCTGGGCAGGTTTGGCTTTGTGGGGGTTCAGATCATTGCTGGGAGGGGGAGGCCTGTGCTGTGAAATTTGGGGCTTGGGGGCCAACCACGTACCTCTTGCAGGAATCTGAGAATTCCTTCTTTTGTGACATTTGGGATCAGGGAGGCCATGGCACTGAGAATGTGATTTGGAGTGGTCGTGGAAGAAACAAGACCTGATGGCCAGCAGAGAGAGGTGATGGTACCCGTGTGCCCATGTGTGCAGGTCTAGGGTCAGGGCTCAGTCACTCTGATTGGCCCTTGTGGTTACAGGTGTTGAGAACGTCACCATCCAGCTGGACCTAGAGAGTGCCTTCTACATTACCCACCTCATCATGACGTTCATCATGCCCCAGCCTAAAGGCTTGCTCTGTGCCTCCTGACCTCACAGCCACCAGTGATGCTTCCCTCTGGTGACCCAAGGATCCCCTCTTGTCCTCAGACATTCTGCCTGGCAACTCTGCTTCTGGAGCATTCAGTGGACCATGGCCACTCGGTATGTATGCTGATACTTTGCCTACAGCTGCTCAGGCCTCTTTCCTGGGATCCCTCCCACCCCTGGCCACAGAAACAGGGCTGGTTTGTGACCAGCATTACTCCAACATTGAGCCTTCCGCTGAGGGCAAAGTCAACCTAGAGGAAGGGAGGTTGGGCCCTGGGGTGAAGCCAGAAGCTCAGGTTTGCTTCTTCCAGGTTATTTTCAAAGTTCTGGACCCAGCCATTTTAAAGGAGAACCCAAACAATCCCAGGATTCAGGGTAATCCTCTCCACAGCCAATCCTGTGTTCCTTGCATGTCAGGAGAGCCAGATAATGCAGGGAGGTGAGGTCCTGCTTGGGTGTGTACACCAGTGAGGTATGGTGGGAGGCAAGCCAGCTCCGTCCCCCAGCATTATTCCCTGGCTCTATCCCATCAGGGTCCTCTATTATGGACCTAATATGGCCCCCCTTTCCTGTCCCATCATTGTTCCCCATACCTATGCCCAGTGTATAGGGACTGGCAGTTTCTATCTCTGCCCCATCACAAATTCTTTGTGGGACCCCTTTGTGGTTCCCATCACCACTTTCTATGCCAGCTATCAACAATGTACCCCATTTCTGCACCTGTCGCTGTACCTTATAACTGTCCCTTTTATGAGCCTCCATCACAGCCCCTATCCTGGTCCCCCTGACTCATCACCCTGATGAGTCCTCATCCTGATTCATCACCCTGGCCTTACTTGGTGTCTGGCGTCTCTGCAGCTGCCTCTAGGTGGCACCAGGGTGTCTCTGGGTTGTGACCTCTTTCTTGTAAAACAAGTCTTGAAAGACAAGACACATAACCATAACCCAGCAGGGCAACCCAGAGTCAGGCCAGGTGAGTACTAAAGCATGACATACCCCAACCTGGCTTTTTCTCTACTCTCCACCCACCTTGACTGGTTATTACCAACTACTTGCCCTGAGCCCCCATGCTAGGTTCCCAAGCAGGTATTGCTTGCTCTTCTGATCAGGAGAGAGACACTCAGCAAAGGGAGGTATAAGAGGAAGCTTGGTTCAGTAACTGACTTAAGCTGTGGAGCGGAAAGGAGCCATGGACCCATCTGTCCCATGTGTACATTGAACAAGTGCCCATTGAGCTCCACTGTGTGCCAGACATCTGTCTTCTGAGCAGTGTTCAGTGGGGAGCAGATAAAGTGTCTTGGATCTGACATGAAAATGAGAAAAACTTGATAAATAAGCAAACTAATACCATATATGGTTTGGCTGGATGGTAAACTGATTTCTAGTTTTGATGATAGACTGGGGAATGGGATGGTTTACTGCAATGGGGAAGCAGTTTTCAACTAGTAATGCCAGGATGGGGTATCCAGGAAGAGGTGGGATTGTGCAGGTCTCACCTCAGGAGTGATGTCATGGTTGGAGCAGTGCAGAGGTAGAATTATCACCATTAGGCTGTGGTCATCCTAAGATGGTATCCCTAGAGGAGCAGGTATGGGGGAGTCCCACAGCATGAATGCTGGGGGAGGTGGCTGCAATGATGCAGAGAGAGAAGAAACCCTACCCCTATTCCATCCCAGCCATAGAGGGATAATGATCAGTGCACCTGAGGTCCCCAGTCTGTGTCTCCAGAACTCTTTCATGTGACAAATCTCCATGTGAACTCCAAATTGCACACGCTGGGTGATAGGCTGCTGGAGGAGCCTAAAGAGACACCCCTTCTACTACTATGTCCTTTAGGAGCTTGTGGCCAGAGGCAGCTGCCTATGCCATGGCCATGCCTCTGAGTGCAGGCCCACAGCTAAGGCCCCAGCCAGCATGAAAGGCATGGTGAGCGCCATGAAAGAGGCATCCTGTGGCTGCTGGGGTGGGCGAGCTGGGGGACTGGGGCAGACTCATCTTGCTCTCCTCCCTGCCAGATGCGTGGCCTTTGCATCTGCCATCACCACACAGTTGGTACCCACTGTGAGCATTGGTAGGACCTATGCTAGTACCACCTATGGCATGCAGCAGAGCCTGGGCACCCCCACACCTGGCAGGATACGTGCCGTGTCCTCTGTGCCTGGCCATAATTGCCTAAGTCAGCCCGCTCCATATCCATCTTCCTTGTTCTGCCCCAGAATGCAAGTGTAATGGGCATGCCCACAGTTGTCATTTTGACATAGCCCTGTATCTGGCATCTGGCAATGTGACTGGAGGCGTGTGTGATACATGTCAGCACAACACAGCTGGGTGCCACTGTGAACTCTGCCAGCCCTTCCACTGAGATCCCCAGGAGGAACCCCATTCTCTTCACTCTTGCAAACGTGAGCCTTCCAATCCCCAATCCCACCTCTGACCCTGATCCTTCAGCTCCATGGTGACCTCTGACCTAACTCTGTCCTCACTTCTGACCCATGATTCAGCCTGTGACTGTGACTCTATGGCTACTTTGGAAGGGGGGTTGTGTGATGCCCACACAGAAAGACCGCAGCCTCCTCTCTGGGCAGTGTCACTGCAGAGTTCATGTCGGGCCAGTGCTGTGATCTCTGCCGGCCTGGTCACTGTGGCTTAAGCCCCACTCAGGCAGAAGGTTGTCAGTGTGAGTTATCCTGAGAGTAGACCCAACCCTCATGTCCTTGCTCTGCCCCCAATCACTGCTCTAATGACACATGCATGCACCTATCCCTGCAGGAATCCCAATAGCACCCTGCGAGCCCTGTGCCCTAGCCCGTAGACACTACCCCTGAGGTCAGGTCCCTGGCACTCATGCCTGTGATAACCTCCAGCAGTGCCTGTCACTACAAACGCTTTGTCTCTGGATGGGACTGCAGACTTTATCTGGTAAGCCTTGCCCCACCTTCTGATTTGACCGTGATTTTGGGCACTAGGCTTCTAGCAGCTGACAAGTATAAGGCTGTATAATCAGTGTGACTCTAGACTGAGCCTTGCACATGGGTTGGTTCTACTCCTTGATCTGGTTACCAAGGTCAACACCACCTCAGCTAGCTGAACCAGCATATGCCCTCAGGTGGGAGCTTTGGAAACATAAAAGGAAAAGCAATGAAGCAAGTTACAACATATTGTGCACTGGGTTTAAAGATGTTTCGCAACAAACATATTTGGAGGAAGACTCAGTCCAAGAAAGAATTCCATCCACTTCTTGCCTCTCCTTGAACATAAATCCTTTAACTTTTACTTTAGCCTCTGCAGTATCCTCATCTTACCTCTTATGAAGCTGTGCAGGAGTATACTGAGATCTCCTCACCCCCTCTCAGCTACAGCCAGAGGAGCATTGAAGCCCTGTGCTCACTCCCCTTCCTCTTGCAACAGGCAGTCCCAGCATATGACCTCCTAGGCCCCAGATCTTCCTGTCCTTTCTCCACCTACTTGTTCTCTCTTACAGTCCGAGTTCTGGAGTCTGAGCGGTGACTCTTTGGGCTACGGGCCTTGTGACTATGCCTACAGCAATGGGTACAAGGTAGGGCCTGGGAGTTGGGATCAAGTGATAAGAGTCAGGAGTTGACTCTCCTTCCCTGCCCCCACGTTAGTTCAGGTATTCTGCTGGGGAGGGCCTCTGCCTGTGCCACCCCCACCTCCATGGCTGCCATGAATTCCCATCTGGGCACTTCTGTGTTGCCCTTGACCAAACCACTGCTGAAGCTGAACTTGGCCAGGGCTTCCAGCCAGCTGACCCCCTGTTGCCTATGAGTGTCCAGGAGGAGCAGGGGCAAGAGAAAACCAAAGCTTAGACTTGGTTTTCAGGGGAGGGAGGGAGTGTGTGGAGATGACTGGTTTGAACAAGAGGCTGGGCTGGGTTAGGAAGGTGAGGAAGTCTAGGTGGGAGCATCAGCATGGTCAGAGGTTTGGTGTCTTAGAGCCCATATTTTCAGGGCAGTGTGGGAGAGGAGAGAGCCAGAATGTTAGAGGACACTGACACTCAACTTGTCCCTAAAGAGCCCCCTAGCCTGCCTCTCCCCACTGTACAGTCTTGGGGGCCTCTCCTAGTTGGCTCTGGCCCCAACTTTGTAGACAGCATGACCCTCCGTGTGCCCACCATCCTGATGGCAAACCTATTACAGTAGCCAATTGCCCCAGGTGAGGAGTCTGAGAAATAGGTTGGGGTCATAGGACACTAGAGCCTTAGTAGGGATGGGATCCCTGGGATCTTCGGTTAATGGGAACCTAAGTCCTGGGGGTCCAGGTCTTGGGGTGGTCTGGGCCTGTGAGTTTGTGTCTTGTATCCAGGCCCTACCTGTTTCACCTCCTGGGACCAACATCTAGCTCTGCTCCAGCTGCAGCTAGAAACTGTGGCCCAAGAGGTGGCCCCCCTACACAAGGGGATGCCTGGCTGGGGTGCCCAGGGCTAGGGTGGATACCTACAGGCCCTGGAGGCAGTACTCCACCAGGCACAGACTCTCCTGGAATCTTCTTCACCCATTGTGGGGACTCTGGAGCAACTAACAGAGTGGATAGCTGGATTCAGGCCAGGGGTCTTGGGTCAGTAAGGGGGAGGTCTCCAGCTAGCTTCTCAGGGTTGGGGATTCAGGGGGTCTCAGGTTGGCCTGTCTTGTGTCCTGGGTCTGGGAGTCAGGTGGGTTTTCCTGAGTGAGGAGTCATAAAGGAGAGTACATCTTCCTGCAGGAAGAAAGTGACTGCTTTGGCTCAGACACTCTGGGCCACAGGACAGGTTGTGGCAGAAAGAGAGCCATGAGTTACGAGGCAGTGTGAACATCTGGAAGAATTATCCTGGGAGTTAAACTGTGTCAAGGGCTTGCCTGGCCCAAGAGGGCAACAGGAGCCCAAGATGAGGCCTAATGAGCAGGTGAATGGGCAGCAGGTGAGGGTAGGGGCTAGGCTGGGGCAGAAGGAAGGGGCCAGGTGCTTTTGCTTATGTACCTGGGGAAACCCAGAAGGCTAATTGACCCTGCCTCAACTAGTGGGGTCCTGAGCCACCCCTCTATCCATCCCTGCCATCCCCTGCAGATGCTGAGGCCCAAGCCTCCTCAGCTGCCTGCTTTCCCAAGAGGCCCTTCTTGGAGCCCAGGTTGTGACCACATTTGGAGAATGAGACAGCATCCTAGGACAGGCCCAAGAGACCGGTGGTGGACAGAGCAGCTGCTGTGGGGGATGGGCCAGCCAGGGACAGGAGCAACTATGTGGGAGCTGAAACTGATGAAGCTGGTTGACAGGATCCAGATGTTGTGTCCATAGCTTCTGAGACTCCTAGTCAAAGTTGAAGTGGTGGGTGGAGAGATGGATCACTATAGGGGGTTTCGCCAAGGCGAGGACTTTCTTCTAGCCAAAACCTGGGTGTAGGGCAATAGGGGATATCTGGGACATACAATTCTCACTGGATCATCTAGCTTGTTTACAGGAATGCAGGGGTTGGGGACCTGGACTGGCCTATGTTCCTGATACCCTGTGGTGTTGCCTCTTGCCCTGGGACCCTGCCACTACCCAGTGGGCTCTGGTTGCTTCCCATAACTCTTCCAATAGCCTTGATATAGCTGCCACAATCCTAGGGCAGCATTAACCAACTAGTACAGAGCCATTGGGGCCATGCATGGGAGCCAAGCGGGGAGTCATAGGGGTGCAGGAGATACATTCCACATCTGACTCACCCCTACGAGCTGCAGCAAATTCAGGCCACAGCAAGCTCCACAGGAATCCAGGCCTGGGAGACATCGTGTAAGGGGGTCCTGGGGTGTGGCCACCATAGCCCCTCTACAAGCAACTGTGCAGATCCTCCAGTGTTTCCTCTTGGGTACATGTCTGCTTGTTGTGTGTCTGTTCACAGCTGAGGGGAGGGGCAGGTGGGCATCTAGAACACTGTTGTGATACTCCTTCCAGAATGAGAAATATTCATAAGGGCTAACCAGGGGTCAGATGGGAGCACTAGTATGCTCCTAAATGTTTAACAGCTGGTTGGAGGTCAGAGGGAACTGATTTGTAGTGTTTATCAATTTGCATGGTGTGAGCAAAGCCACCATGGCTGATTTTAGTCTACCTACCACTTATCAGCTAATTCACAAAATTCCTGAAAATTTAATACTTCGCTCTTATTAGCCCCCAGCACATGTAGTCATGTCAGAGGCAGGGTCAGTGAGAGGTTAGAGTCAGGGTTTGTTGGGTCAGGAATTGAGTTCATATCCAAGATTCCTACTCCAGCTCCTACATATGAAGGTGCAGATGCTGTGAGTGTGCAGCTGGTGCATGGCATGGGCTGGCAGTGCCCCTCCCCTAAGGTGGGACAGTGAGCATTGCCCTCTTGCTGAGTCAGATCCAGAGTGTCCTCCCTGCACCAGACACCATAGGCCAGGAACTGCCCAGAGCTGAAGGTGTCCTCCATCAGGCACAGCAGACCTGGTGAAGGGCCAGGAGACTGGAGGCAGAGGTCAGAGGATGGGGAGGACAGGGATGTCCAACTGATCATCTGTCCCCTTCAGGGGTTAGGGTGGGGGACAGCTAGGGCCCAGGACCAAGCACTGGATGTTCAGCTGGCTGAGGTGGGAAGTCATACAAGGGCTGCAGAACAAGGACTGCAGTCAGCAAAACAGACACTCCGAGGCCTGGAGGCCTCATTACCCCCAGCTCCTTCACACCTCTTGTTCAGTGGCTGCTGTTTTCTCCATTCTCCCCCTGAGATGCTTGAACCACTATGATACCCTGGCATTACTAAATACACAGACCATGTGAGCACCCTACTTAGTTGCTACCCTGCTGTGACCTCCCTGTGATCTTTGACCTTTGCCCCAGGTGGCAGGGCACCTGGCCTGGATGATACTGGCAGTGGCAGTAGATGTGACCCCAGTCCTGGGGCCTCTGTCCAGTGCAGCTGTGGCTTTCAAGACCTACTTGGCCTTGTCAGCAGCAGGCTGAGAGGGCAGAAGAGCAAGCAGTACATGCCATGGGCATGGCTGGGGGCCTGGGCAAGGTGATATGGGTACACTGGGCATTGAGGTGTCAGAGGTGGGATTTAGGCTGGGACTGGGCTATACTGGGCTGAGGCAGAGTCTCAGCCCCCTTCCGCCCCCGGGAACCTTGGGCAGCAATCTGTCTGAAATAGTAGGATCTAGGTGGGGTGGGTTTTCAGTTCAAGTCCTGCTCTAGGAGTTGCAGATGGCCCAGTTAGGCGTGGTAGAGTTGCAGAAGGGCACACATAGCCTGGTGGCCACAGGGCAAGATGCAGGAGAGTGGGTACAGCAGGCACAAGCTGAGCCCAAGAGCTGCTGAAGTGGGTGCCTAACAGCTAGAGTTGGCTAAAAGGTGCATGGCTGGTCCATGGTGGGGTGGGGTATGGAGTGGGATCAGGGTCAGATGGACAGGTCAGAGTCAGAACAGGGATGGTGTAGGAGGGTCAGGGCTGGGTCCAGGTCAGGTCCAGATTCTTGTAGGGATCAGGGCTGGGGTCAAAGTTCACAACAGGGCTCAAATGTTGATTAGGGTTAGAGCTCACTTAGGGTTGGGGTCAGAGTTAAGGTCATGACAGAATTGAGGACCAGGGTCAGAGATTAGGGCCAAAGGTCAGAACCTGGTTCAGATGACCTGATCCTCAAGGTTGGAGCACCACCTGGTGCAGAATGAGCAGATACTGAGCAAGCAGGTATCATCCTTGGGGCCCTGGAACAGAGTGCAGCAAAGCTGCTTGAACACATGTGGCTATGGGCAAACGCATGTGCCACCTGCTGACTCTGGTGTGTGGAGCTAGTAAGACAGACTCCTGAATGATCCCAGCTAGTAACTCAGACTACCTGAATGATCCCAGTTTGACCCAAGAATCTCCTGACCTTGAGGGACCAGGGACCCCACTGAGTGCCTACTGACCTCGAGTAACCCCCATGTGACTCCATGATATCCTCCAGTGATCTGTCCTTGAGAAACCAGAGATCACGTAAAACTCACAGAGGCCATCAAGTGCCTTTGACACTGATAGATCCTTTTCTGAGTGATCTAAAATTGAGTCACCTCTAATACCCCTAGCCCCTCAGGTTGATTACATGACCCTCAGGGTAACTGGAGACCACTACTTCAGAAAACTGGAGTAACCTCCTGAGACCCTGTAAGTCCATCAGATTGACTGCCCCCCTGCTCAGACTCTCCTTGAGAAGCCTGGTGATGCCCGTGAAGAACCTGCAGCTTTCCCCCACAGTTCCACAGCTCTGGGTACTCTCCGCTTGGCCCCAGACAGAGTGGGCACATTTGTGGCAGCTCAGAGCCACAGGGGCCTGGCCTTATAGACCTGCGGAGTCCACGGTCCGCTTGTGGTCCCAGGGGCCTGGGTGGGGCACTCGCCAGCAGCTTGCATTCCAAGCCCGGGCTCTGGCCTCCTGGCAGGCCAGAAAGTGCGGAACGGATGAATAGCCATAAGATCTGGATTCACTCCCTGCCTCTGTTGTCAGCTGCCCAGCACCCGTTTTCACACCGGGAAACTGAGACACCACTTCTTGTGCATACTTGCAGTAGTGACTAAGGGAGGTGGAGCCTCCTGGAACAGTGACTTGGGCAAGGGGATGGCTTTTCTCCATCTCTCGTCCTACCTCCATCTTGTCCTGTGGCTCTGGCCAGGCCAGCCTAAAGCTTCCCACATCCCTAAAGAGAGGAGCTTGATGCCTCCGTGTGTGCTCTCTCACTTACCTGCTGATGCTGGAACCCTGGAACTGAACAGCCTAGTTGATGGTGACTTCCACAGCACTCACAATGCTGGGGAGAAAGGCTGGGTTTTGTGGGCCGTTTGAAGTCTCAGAAGATCAGACTCCTTTTCTTTGCTCATGCCATGCCCCCTAGTTGGTGCGCTCCCTAACTGTGGCGGCCTAAAACCAACCCCCCTGCCCCTTGGTCTGAACCAGACCAAGGGAGCACAATAAAGTTTTGCAGGTGAGCTGGACTATGTCTGGTTTCTAGAATGAGGATCATTACTGGAGAGGTGGGAGAGGAAATTCTGCACAGTGTTGCACTCCTGCCCAAGATCCGTTCCACGCTTTCTTTCTTGCCGTACTTCTCAACTTTGCTCAAAGTCGCAGGACTGTGCTAGTGGAGGGACTGCCGGAGGGAGGATTGAGTGGGGAATCAGCCTGGGATTTACGAGGGCAGGGTCTGCACGGGACCCCAAGGGAGGGGTAGGGTGGGCCTGGGCTACAGACCTCTCATCCCCCCTCATCTGGATTCCCCTCTTCTTCAGGATGGAGCGGGCCTCAGGGGTATCAGGGAGGGACCTGCGGGGACTGCCTGGGCCCTGGGAGCTTCGACTGGGCCTGCTGCTGAGTGGTGAGAGGGCCTAGTGAAGGCCTGGGGTTTGTGGGATGAGATGGTGGGTCCGGGGGGAGCTAGCCCTGGGGCTGCGGGGTGGGAGCGCAGCAGAACTGGCTGACCCACTGTTCCCAGCGCTGGCCACCGCCCTGGCCCAGGCCCTGGCCCCAGATGTGCCAGGCTGTTCGAGGGGAAGCTGCTACCCCGCCACAGGTGACCTGCTAGTGGGCCGTGCTGACAGACTGACTGCCTCATCCACCTGTGGCTTGCATGGCCCCCAGCCCTACTGCATCGTTAGTCACCTTCAGGTGAGGCTGGGGGTGGCTAGGCCAGGGGAGGGGATGCTGGCACTGGCTGAAGCACTGACCCTGACCTTGACTCTGACCCAACCCAGGATGAGAAGAAGTGCTTCCTGTGTGATTCCCGGCGCCCCTTCTCTGCTAGAGACAACCCAAACAGTCATCGCATCCAGAATGTAGTTACCAGCTTTGCACCACAGCGCCGGACAGCCTGGTGGCAGTCAGAGAATGGTGAGGCCGTGGGTAGGGCATGGGGTGAGTGGGGTTGCCCACCAGTAGTCTCAAGTCCCTGACTTCCGACTCCTGCCTCAGGTGTCCCCGTGGTCACCATCCAGCTGGACTTGGAGGCTGAGTTTCATTTCACACACCTCATTATGACCTTCAAGGTGCCCGCATGTCTGGGAGCCTGCTTGAATCACCCTGCTTGGCTCCCCATTACCCCTGAACAGATTCCCAGCAACTTAGCCCAGCCTCCCTGAGATCACATGCTGTACTCTGGCTGCATGGGAGGCTCCTTCATGGCCCACACCTTCTGTTGCCTTCTGCCTCCAGGCCTTTGCACGTGCTGCCTCCCTGGGCCCCATGACCCCTGAGCCTCCCCATTAGAAGGGGCTACCCTCCCTGACTATTGCTTGGCTTCCAGCAGTCACCCCCCACCTGTCCATGAACTGCTTGAGGGCAAGCCCCTGCTGGGCAGGGCTCTTGATAGGCCTGGGCCTGAGGCCCACTGATCAGCCATGCCCCCCACCCAGACATTTCGTCCTGCTGCCATGCTGGTGGAGCGCTCAGCAGACTTTGGACGCACCTGGCATGTGTACCGATATTTTTCCTATGACTGTGGGGCTGACTTTCCAGGAGTCCCACTGGCCCCCCCACGGCACTGGGATGACGTAGTCTGTGAGTCCCGCTACTCAGAGATTGAGCCGTCCACTGAAGGCGAGGTGAGGGGTGGGATCTGACTTGGGGCAGGAAGAGGGGAGATGATGGGCCTGAGGCAGGGTCCAGTGCCTCTAATGACCCCATGTTCCTCCAGGTCATCTATCGTGTGCTGGATCCTGCCATCCCTATCCCAGACCCCTACAGCCCACGGATCCAGAGTGAGTGTTCTTCCCTTTGAGCCTGGCACAGTCCCAGCGTCCGGCCGGTGACTATTTGGGGCCTCAGTAGCTATTCTGGGTGCTTCTTAGGGCAGGTGCCAAGTCCAGTTTAGCTCACATAGCAATAGACAGGAGGTCTCCCAAGGTGACCTTAGCAGCTGCAGCCCCTGAGTGGGCATGGAGTAACAAGAGCCTGCCTGGCCAGCTGGCTCCCAATTCTTTCACCCAACTTAGACCTGCTGAAGATCACTAACCTACGGGTGAACCTGACACGGCTGCATACACTGGGGGACAACCTGCTTGACCCACGACGGGAGATCCGTGAGAAATACTATTATGCCCTCTACGAGCTGGTTGTGCGTGGCAACTGCTTCTGTTACGGACACGCCTCACAGTGTGCACCCGCTCCAGGGGCACCAGTGCATGCTGAGGGCATGGTGAGGGGCTTTAACTGGTTGGAATAGGGCTGGGGGCAGGGGTGGGCATGGCTGGACAGTGCTGACCACCTGCTTGCCCACCTTCTAGGTTCATGGGGCCTGCATCTGCAAACATAACACTCGTGGCCTCAACTGTGAGCGGTGTCAAGATTTCTATCATGACCTGCCCTGGCGTCCGGCTGAAGATGGCCACAGTCATGCCTGCAGGAGTGAGTGAGATCCTGGCCCACATAGCCCCAGAACTCTGTTGTCTGGCTGTGCCATGAGTAAAACCTAGAGCTGGTTGGTCAAGCCCCTAACACCCAGACTGTATCCAAAGAGTATGCGGGCCTTCATGCCCTTAGGGATTCCCTTAACTCTCCTTCACAATCTGCTCTGGGCAGGGGGTCAGTATAATGCTGAGACCTTAAAGTACCTGAGCCCACAGCCACAAATTCTGGCCTGTGGCAGGGACCTGCTGTGTCACTGGGACCCTTACACCCCTTATCTTCAGGACATCGGCCCTCAAGTGACCTTTGTCCTGCCTTCCCCTCCCCCAAGAGTGTGAGTGCCATGGGCATGCCCACAGCTGCCACTTCGACATGGCCATATATCTGGCATCTGGCAACGTAAGTGGAGGTGTGTGTGATGGATGTCAGCACAACACAGCTGGGCGCCACTGTGAGCTCTGCCGACCCTTCTTCTACCGTGACCCAACCAAGGACCTGCGGGACCCTGCTGTGTGCCGCTGTGAGCTGGGATTGGGCATGGGAGAGGGAAGGCTGAGTCTGGGGTAGGAACTGGGAAGCCAGACTGCTGTCCAGGTTGCAGGGGTTTGGGGGTGGGTGGGAGGGGGCGTGGGGTGAAACCAGGCTGGGAATCCAGGGTAAAGAGGCTTGGGAGATAAGTGGTGCTGGGCTAGTTGGAATAGGGTGACCCTGCACCTCTTTTTGCCCTCAGCCTGTGATTGTGACCCCATGGGTTCTCAAGATGGTGGTCGCTGTGATCCCCATGATGATCCTGCTCTGGGGCTGGTCTCGGGCCAGTGTCGCTGCAAAGAACATGTGGTGGGCTCTCGCTGCCAGCAATGCCGTGATGGCTTCTTTGGGCTCAGTGCCAGCGACCCTGCAGGCTGTCGGCGTATGTGCTTCCTGCCCTACCTCCTGTGCTAACCTTAACCCTTGACTTCTTACTTTTTACCCAATGAACACCAGCACTACCATGTTCCCCAGAGTGCTGATGGGTCTCCTTCCTCACAGGATGTCAGTGTGATGCACGGGGCACAGTGCCTGGGATCACCTCTTGTGACCCCAACAGTGGAACCTGTTTCTGCAAGCGTCTAGTGACTGGACATGGCTGCAACCGCTGCTTGGTGCGACTGCAGGGGGCTGGGGTTCTGGGGTCCTGCACTTATTCTCAGAGCACAGGGTGAGGGGGTGGTGTCTATACTCCACTGGGGAGAGCTTAGGGTCTATTCCTAGCTGGGAGGCCAAGCGTGGGAGCCATGGTCTAGGGACCATGTTTTCTCCAAGGGGTGGTAGAGGCTGAGAGCTGTTATTGGATTCCCTGATGGGTGGGGGGGGGGGGGTCTGTTTCTGGCCCCCAGCAACTTCCTCTCCCCTAGCCTGGCCATTGGGGCCTGAGCCACGACCTGCTTGGCTGCCGTCCATGTGATTGTGACGTGGGTGGTGCCTTGGATCCCCAGTGAGTGCCGTATAAGGGGTCTGGGGGCGGGGGGAGATCCTGGGCAGGGTAAGGGATCCTTCTTGAGTAAACATGGGCTTCCCAGGTGCAATGAGGCCACAGGTCAGTGCCGCTGTCGCCAGCACATGGTGGGGCGACGCTGTGAGCAGGTGCAGCCTGGCTACTTCCGGCCTTTCCTTGACCACCTAACTTGGGAGGCTGAGGACACCCGAGGACAGGTAGGGAGCAATGTTGGAGGGCAGGGCTTGTGCAGAGTTATGGGTGGTACTTTGTCTGGGGAGGGTGTCCAGCCTTGGACAGGGCCTCAGCTGAAGAGCTGGGGTTTGGGGACAGGTTGTGGTAGAAGAAATGGTGCCTTACCTAGGCACCCACCCTGAGCTGCATCCCTCACAGGTACTGGATGTGGTGGAGCGCCTGGTGACCCCTGGTGGGACTGTATCCTGGACAGGCCGGGGCTTTGTTAGACTGCAGGAAGGTCAGGCACTGGAGTTCCTGGTGACATCTGTGCCAAGAGCCATGGATTATGATCTGCTGCTGCGCTTGGAGCCCCAGGTCAGACTCTGTGAAACCTGACCCAGAGCTGAACCTCCAGGTGTGGTAGCATTTCCTTCATCATCCCGTTCCACCAGGTCCCTGAGCAATGGGCAGAGATGGAAGTGGCTGTGCAGCGCCCAGGGCCTGTGTCTGCCCATGGCCCGTGTGGGCACATGCTGCCCAAGGATGACCACATTCCAGGGACTCTGCAACCAGAAACTAGGTGAGGGCACTAATGTAGCATCTATAACAGTGGAGGGGTGCAGGCCAGCCCTAATTCTCTGAAGGGCACTTGGAAGCCCATGCTGCTCATTCATCTGTCCCTTGCTTCAAGTGCCTCCTCCTGAGAGCTGTTTGCCAGGTGCTGTTAGGCATGGCAGAGGTCAGAGGAAGGAAGTAGAATAGGCTTGCTCTCTTAGGGGTCTAAATTCCAGAGGTCTGTGGCAAGAATTAATGGGAACTCATTTAGTGTCACTATAAGGAATGCCCACAGTGGGAAGGGATGGCATCAGAGCATTCTGAGCAGGGATGTGCCTGGTCTGATTATTGTTTTATTACATTCTGGGTAATATTTGTTTCATGTATCTGTTTTGTCACCTTCTTTTTTGATGCTTTTATTATGTAAATATTCAAACATACACGGAAGTAGAGAGAGCAGCATAAAAGGGGTCATACCCATTATAGACATTTTTACTAACTGCGACTTGTGTTTAACAAAGATCCCTCTACTTTCTGAGTGGAGAACAGACTGAAAGGGACCAAAGGGGAAGCTGGAAGATCTGCTGGAGACTATCGAGTTAGCTGAGTGACAGTGGTTTGGACAGAGGTTTAGCGGTTGATGTGGTGAGATGATGAAGGTTCCAGAGGGTTCTAGTGGCAGAGATGATGGGTTAGAAGTGTAGGAAAGGGAAAGTGGAAAGATGAGTCTAGAGTTTTGAGTTTGTTCATCTGGGTGGGTGTTGGGCTCTTTACTGAGATAGAGACATAGGGAGGAGCTGTTCTGAGTTGCTTAGACATGTGAGAGAAGGCCAGTGGATGGTTGAATTTCTATGTCTGCAATTACTGAGAGGCCTCAAGTTGGAAATATAAGTTTGGGACTTGTCACTAAAGAGATAGGTCTAGATGAAATCACCAGAGAAAGGAAGGAGGACCAGAAGAAAGCTCTGGGTGTTAGAGGCCAGTAGAGAAGGAAGAGTTGGCAGTGGGGGGAAATCAGGAGTGTGGACAGGGTTCCAGAAGTGGAGAGAAGAGTGTCTCAGGAAGGAGGGTGCACTGCTCTCATCGCATGCTGCTGAATGCTGGAGCAGACAGGAACAGAGAAGAGGCTGCTGGGTTTGGCTACATGGAGGTTTATGGTGAGCTTGATACAGGCCATCTTGATGGCACGTTGGCATAAAAACTCCATTGGAGTGCGAGGCTGGAGTAGAGGCAGTGACCACAGTTCAATTTATTGGGGAGGAGAGCAAAGATAAAGCAACAGCTACGGGAGACTCAGGGATTAAGAGAAGATGTTTTCAAGGGGGAATAAAAGATGTTTGTAGGCTGATGGGAATGACCTAGGAAAGGCAGAGCCAGGCTGGAGGGAATGACATAGTCTTGGTGAAGAGGAGCAGAGGTTGGAGGTCAAGGTTGGAGGAAATGTGAGGAGGCCATTGAAGAAAAATTGGCAAGTATTTGTGCCAGGGAAATGCCATGGGGTTGCAAGACTGTAGGGAGCATTTTCAGAGATTGGTCTGCACAGGTATAGGAGTCCAGTGAGGCATGCTTGTGGAAATCTGTATACCAGCCCTAGCATCTTTCTTGGCTGATGGTTGGGTTGCTGTGTGCAGGGTGAGGAGGCCTAGGACGGTGGGTACAGGGACCCTGGGTGAACCCCATACCTGTCCTTGTCTCCCCCCAGGTATATGGTATTTCCAAGACCTGTCTGCCTTGAGCCTGGCATCTCCTATAAGCTGCATCTGAAGCTGGTGCGGACAGGGGGAAGTGCCCAGCCTGAGGCCCCCTACTCTAGACCCAGCCTGCTCATTGACTCGGTGAATAGTCCTCTCTCCCCACACTGACTAGGAAGGCAAGGTCTATGGGATGGGACCTGTAGTGGTGGTGGCTGGATAGGCGGGGCCTATGACAGAAGAGGCAGGCCCATGGTGGTGCTAAGTGCTCTGGCAGTGTCAATATGGTCTTGGGTCTGGACCTCATTCTTCCTTGCTCATCTTTTCAGTTGGTGCTGCTTCCCCGTGTCCTCGTGCTGGAGATGTTTAGTGGGGGTGATGCTGCTGCCCTGGAGCGCCGTGCCACCTTTGAACACTACCGTTGTCACGAGGAGGGTCTGGTGCCCAGTAAGACCCTTCCCTCTGAGGCCTGTGTCCCCCTCCTCATCAGCCTGTCTGCCCTACTCTACAATGGTGCCTTGCGTAAGTGTCTGTGATGTGGGTCGGTGGGGCAGAGGTGTGGGGCCCCAGCCTGACTTGGCCCTATCCACCTGCCCCACAGCCTGTCAGTGTGACCCCCAGGGCTCACTGAGTTCTGAGTGTAATCCCCATGGCGGTCAGTGCCTGTGTAAACCTGCAGTGGTTGGGCGCCGCTGTGATCGCTGTGCCCCTGGTTTCTACGGCTTTGGCCCCACAGGTTGTCAAGGTACTTGCCTGCCTTTCTTTCCTCCTTTCCTTCTCTCTCCTCCCCACTACTATTCTCCCTCCTCCCTCCGACTCTGCTTCTTCCTTCCTCTAACTCTGCATTGGACCCCATGCTCTCAGCACCAGGACACTGGAAGTTCTCTTCCATTCCCTGACTTTCCCACCCTGACCCCACCTAGATTCCCTCAAATCCCCTCCCTGGCTCAGCCTCTGCCTTGCCCCCAGCCTGCCAGTGCAGCCCCGAGGGGGCACTCAGTGGCCTATGTGAAGGGACCAGTGGGCAATGCCCCTGCCGAACTGGTGCCTTTGGGCTTCGCTGCGATCGCTGCCAGCGTGGCCAGTGGGGATTCCCTAACTGCCAGCCATGTGTCTGCAATGGGCATGCAGATGAATGCGACACCCACACAGGCACTTGCCTGGGCTGCCGTGATCACACAGGGGGTGAGCACTGTGAAAGGTGAGCCTGGAGCAGCTGGGAGTGGGTTGGTGGGTGGGAATGCTGCTCAGGGATCACATATCTCTTCCTGCCCCTCCCTGAAGATGCATTGCTGGCTTCTACGGGGACCCACGGCTACCACATGGGGGCCAGTGCCGGCCCTGTCCCTGCCCTGAAGGCCCTGGGAGCCGGCGGCACTTTGCTACTTCTTGCCATCGGGATGGGTACTCCCAGCAGATCATGTGCCACTGTAAGGCAGGCTACACAGGTAAGTAAGGTGCAGGCATGGGGTCAGGGTGGGGCAGCTGAACTGAACACTCATGCCTTTCCCAACCGTGGGCAGGGCTGCGGTGCGAAGCTTGTGCCCCTGGGCACTTTGGGGACCCATCAAGGCCAGGTGGCCAGTGCCAGCCCTGTGAGTGCAGTGGGAACATTGACCCCACGGACCCTGATGCCTGTGACCCCCGCACGGGGCAATGCCTGCGCTGCTTATACCACACGGAGGGGCCACACTGTGCCCACTGCAAGCCTGGCTTCCATGGACAGGCCACCCGACAGAGCTGTCACCGTGAGTGTGGGATTGGGATGGCTGGGGCAGGGCTCTGCTGCTCAGGATCTCCTTGATTAATGTGTTTGACTGGCACAGGCTGCACCTGCAACTTGCTGGGCACAGATCCCCAGCAGTGCCCGTCCACTGACCGGTGCCACTGTGACCCAAGCAGTGGGCAGTGCCCATGCCTCCCCAATGTCCAGGGCCCTAGCTGTGACCGCTGTGCCCCCAACTTCTGGAACCTTACCAGTGGCCATGGATGTCAGCCCTGTGCCTGCCACCCAAGCCGAGCCAGAGGCCCTACCTGCAATGAGGTATGGGATTCTCCTGTGGATCCCTGGGTGGATGGTGCCAGCTGTCTGTCTTAACTCTCAAGGGCTTAGCCTCTGATTGAGGCTCTGACCTCTGCCCTGTTCCCACTCTAGTTCACAGGGCAGTGCCACTGCCGTGCTGGCTTTGGTGGGCGAACCTGTTCTGAGTGCCAAGAGCTCCACTGGGGAGACCCTGGTTTGCAGTGCCGCGGTGAGAGCTGGCAGGGCTAGGGTAGATGGGGGACTTCTCAGGATGTCCCACTGCCACCCTAACTTCATGGTCTGCCCTTTTCTGCAGCCTGTGATTGTGACCCTCGTGGAATAGACACGCCTCAGTGTCACCGCTCCACGGGCCACTGTAGCTGCCGCCCAGGCGTGTCTGGCGTGCGCTGTGACCAGTGTGCCCGTGGCTTCTCAGGGGTCTTTCCTGCTTGCCACCCATGCCACACATGCTTCGGGGACTGGGACCGTGTGGTACAGGACTTGGCTGCCCGTACGCGGCGCCTGGAGCAGCGGGCACAGGAGCTGCAGCAGACGGGTGTGCTGGGTGCCTTTGAGAGCCGCTTCTGGCACATGCAGGAGAAGCTGGGGACTGTGCAGGGGATTGTGGGTACCCGCAACACCTCAGCTGCCTCCACTGCGCAACTTGTGGAGGCCACAGAGGAGCTACGGTGCGGATGGGCCTGAGGATATGTGGTGGGATGGGGCAGAGGCCCAGTGGCCTGAAGCTTCTCTAAACACCACTACCTACTGGCACAGGCGTGAAATTGGGGAGGCCACTGAGCACCTGACCCAGCTGGAGGCAGAACTGACTGATGTGCAGGATGAGAACTTCAATGCCAACCATGCACTGAGCAGTCTGGAGCGAGATGGGCTTGCACTTAATCTCACACTGCGGCAGCTGGACCAGCATTTGGACCTGCTCAAGCATTCAAACTTCCTGGGTGGGTTGTTGGCCAACTAGGCAGGTGGACCAGGGTTGAGTGATCTTTAGCTGACTGCCAGCCTTTGCCCAACATAGGTGCCTATGACAGCATCCGCCACGCCCATAGTCTGTCTGCAGAGGCGGAACGTCGTGCCAACACATCAGCCCTGACAGTGCCCAGTCCTGTGAGCAACTCAGCAGATACCCGGCACAGGACAGAGGTGCTAATAGGTGCCAAGAAGGAGGACTTCAACCGCAAGCACATGGCCAACCAGCAGGCACTAGGCGAGCTTTCAGCCCGTACCCAGTCCCTGAGCCTGACAGGCATCAATGAACTGGTGAGGCACAAGTGTGGGGTGGGACATGTGGGTGTGGCTGTTCCTTCTACAGGTCCCTGACTTGTTCTGTGCCTGGCAGGTGTGTGGGCCCCCAGGGGATGCACCCTGTGCAACAAGCCCTTGCGGGGGTGCTGGCTGCCTGGACGAGGATGGGCAACCCCGCTGTGGGGGCCTCAGCTGCAATGGGGCAGTAGCCATGGCGGACCTGGCACTGGGTCGGGCCCGGCACACGCAGGCAGAGCTGCAGCGGGCACTGGCAGAAGGTGGCGGCATCCTCAGCCAGGTGGCTGAGACCCGTCGGCAGGCAGGAGAGGCACAGCAGCGGGCCCAGGCAGCCCTGGACAAGGCTAATGCTTCCAGGGGACAGGTGGAGAAGGCCAACCAAGAACTTCGGGAACTTATCCAGAGTGTGAAGGACTTCCTCAGCCGTGAGCCTCCCGTGTGGCCCAGGCCATGTGGTTGTGTCACCTGTGTCTATGTTCATACTTGTGTCCCTGGGTCCATACTTGGGTCAGAGCCTGCACTGGACCTCTGCTTATGACCCCATGTCTAGCCCCTCAACCCTTGCCTATATGTGGTCCCCAAGTCCACGACCCCAAGTCTGTGCCCACTTACAGTTCCTGTCCTTGTAGTTAATCACTATGCCTAGTAGCAAACCCATATTCTGTGTGGGGTCCCTGAGTCCATACCCCAAAATTGTGTTCGATGCCAATACTGGAGAATCTGTGTCCCTAAGCCCTTGCCTGTGTCCCCATAGAGGAGGGGGCTGATCCTGATAGCATTGAGATGGTGGCCACACGAGTGCTAGAGCTCTCCATCCCAGCATCACCTGAGCAAATCCAGCACCTGGCAGGCGCAATTGCAGAGAGGGTCCAGAGCCTGGCGGATGTGGACACAATCCTGGCACGCACCGTGGGAGATGTACGTCGGGCAGAACAGCTATTGCAAGATGCACGGCGGGCAAGGTCTGACTGTGACCCTGGCCCCAATCCTTGACACCTGGTCCTGATACTTGCAGGCTCTGATTCCCTCTCTTCTTCAGGAGCCGGGCTGAGGGTGAGAAACAGAAGGCAGAAACAGTACAAGCAGCACTGGAGGAAGCCCAGAGGGCACAGGGAGCTGCTCAGGGTGCCATCCAAGGGGCGGTAGTTGACACACAGGACACTGAGCAGACACTGCATCAGGTGTGGTTTCTCTGGGACATCAGTGGGGCAAGATTATGGGCATGCACCATAGACCTGTTTAACCCTGGGTCCATCCATGACAGGTTCAGGAGAAGATGGCAGGTGCAGAGCAGGCACTGAGCTCTGCAGGCGAGCGGGCTCAGCAATTGGATGGTCTTCTGGAGGCTCTGAAATTGAAACGAGCAGGGAATAGCCTGGCAGCCTCTAGTGCGGAAGAAACAGCGGGCAGTGCCCAGGGTCGTGCCCGAGAGGCTGAGCAGGTGGGCTGAGGCAGAACCAGCTGGTGGGGGTTGAAGTAGAGTCTGGGCCTCCACTGAGACACCCAGCTGACTTTGCGTTCTATATCCCCAGCTGCTGCAGGGCCCACTAGGCGACCAGTACCAAACAGTGAAGGCCTTGGCTGAGCGCAAGGCCCAGGGTGTGTTGGCTGCACAGGCACGGGCAGAGCAACTTCGGGATGAAGCTCGAGGCTTGTTGCAGGCTGCTCAGGACAAGCTGCAACGGCTACAAGGTGATGATTGGGGTGGGTGGGCGCCAGAGGTGTGGGACTGTGGGAGTAGGACCCTTCAGCTGAGACCTTCCCCTCCTAGAGCTGGAGGGCACCTATGAAGAGAACGAGCGGGCACTGGAAGGCAAAGCAGCCCAGCTGGATGGGCTGGAGGCCAGGATGCGTAGCGTGCTTCAAGCCATCAACTTGCAGGTTCAGATCTACAACACCTGCCAGTGACCCCTGCGCGACGCCTACTCCAGTCCCCAACCCCGCCCGTTACTGCATCTGCTTGAAACAGTTCCCAGCCCGACCAGGCCCCCAATAAACCGCTGTGATTACCCACTGTGTAGTCTGGACTCTGATTTGGGGAGGGCGGGGTCTCTGGGCGGAACCTCAGGATGGCACCAGCAGGGCCAGGGCGAGGCCAAAGCACCGGAGCCCCGCCTCCTCCGTTCGGGCCCGCCCCGGAGCTGCCCGTCGCCGCATGCCCACTCCCACCGGAAGTGCGTCACCAGCTAGGCTCTCAGCCACCCGCGGCCGTAACTAGAAGTCGAAACAAAACAAGCGGCTGAGGCGGCGGCGACGGGACGGGGGAGGGGCGCGCCGGAACCGGAACCGACCAGACGCCGGAACCGGAACCGAGAGCGGGTTGCCAGGGCCCTAAGAGGGCTGGCGGCGGCGGCCTCGCTCGGTGAGTGGGACGGGCCGCAACTCGCCTGTCTGGCAGGAGCCAGGGAGGCCGGGACGCGGGCCCCGGGCTGCCTGTTCAAGGTCATGTGCCGTGCCAGTCTCGACTCCTCGAACCCCGCGGCGTACCGGGCCCACCGATGCGGGCGGGGCCGTTACTCTACGCCCATGGTCGGCTTCCTGCCTCCAAGAGGGCTGGCGGCGAGCGAGGGTGGCTTCCTGGAGGAGGTGGTGGAGGGCGCAGGATTTGGAGGCTGGAGCTGAGTCGCAGCCCGGCCAGGGCGCTGGTCTGTAGTCTTTAACCCCGCGCAGCCGTGTAGGCCGACATGGTCTCTAGACAGACTCTTGTCTCAGTGTCGCCGCGAGAATGGGGAGGGACGGGACCTTAAGCTGGGGCCTGGTGCAAAGAGGTGGAGGGTGTCCACCCCTCGGCTCTGGATCTGTCGTCATTGAAGATCCAGCCCACCAGCCCCCCATAGAAGAACGTTCCTCTACCCCCGCCACACATACACGCTGGGGAACACAGAGTAGTCACTGTTTGCTCTGCTCCCGTCTCAGGCCAGGCTTGAAGCTGCCAGGGGTCCTGGATTCATTGTTCATCCCTACCCTTATCTCAATTTTGAGAACTTTATTTTGGATGGAAAAACCGCCCAGAATCTACTGGCGGGTTTGTGGGAAACTGGGTAGGAGGTCGCTAGCCCACTTCTCATGAGTGAGTGGATCTAGGAAGGAAGGGGATGCTGTCTGTTTCAGTCTCAAACTGGATACCCAGCCAGCTTTGGCTCTGGGGCAGGTTTGCTGCTGAAAGGGTAGTGTGACAGCTGGATACCCTTTTCACCCCAGTTTTGCAGTCCCCTCTCTGCTTGGGACAGCAGCTGGAGAGAAAAATCTCTTGGGATGTAGGAAGAAAACCCAAACAGCACATGGAAATAGTTTCAGAGGAAGGTGGGAGTTGGCAGGCAGCAGGTGGAGCCCCTTAACCCCAGGACCTTGCCTGTGCAGTGGTAGCACCTGAGTTGGGCCTGTCGTTAGCCACAGAGCCTGGTCCCCTTGCTGCTTGGTTGTCTTCTTTCTGCCTTCCTCCTTCACCTCCTACTTCTCGGGTGGTGACTAAGCAGCCAGCGAGAGTGAGGAAAAGTGAGCACCCTGCTCAGAGTGCCAGCCCTGTGGGCTGGAGCCATGGCTCCTTTCCAGATTGGTGGAGGAGCCTGGTTCCAGGCCATGGCTGCCTTGACCTGGCACCTTCTCAGTGAGGCTCCCATCTTTGTGGGTCTGTATAGCAGTCAACTAGGAGTCTCTGCCAGAAGTTGTTGTTGCCACTGTATTGTTTATTTCCTTTTCAGAATAGTCCAAGAGTGTCCAGGGCCACATTAGGTGGTGAGATATTGCTCTGTAGGGTTAGTTGTATCCTGGGTTGCTGAGCTCTGGTTGTAACCAAGGAGCAAATTGTTGGGCCTTGGTAGTGATCACTGCTTCCTTCTCATTAGGCTGTCAGTTCCTTGTTGGAGAATTTGGCCACAAAGAGTTGCCAAGATAGCTGGGCCAGGAAGAAAGCGCCGTAGCCCTGACCCAGACGCCGTTGCCGACCCCGGGGCACTCTGGCTGTCGACCAAGCGGCTCAAGATGTCTGGTGGGGCCAGCACCACGGGCCCAAGGAGAGGTCCCCCAGGACTGGAGGAGGCCACCAGTAAGAAGAAGCAGAAGGATCGAGCAAACCAGGAGAGCAAGGATGGAGATCCTAGGAGAGGTGAAAGTGGCATTCCCAGAATGTTTGTGGTCTCCTCCTCCTGCCTTTTGAGCATACAGATTGGGGGTTGGGAGATGACAGTTCTTTCTGTGTTGGTCTGATACCAAGAGAAGAACCCACAGCAGGCTGGGTAGAGCCTCAGCTTTGAGGTCTGCATACTTGGCTGAGATACTGAAGATGGTGCTTGGTGGAGTGGTGGGGTCTTGGAGGCTGCCTCCCCATCATCATTTCCCTGTTCTTTTCTTTGTTGTCAGGGTCAGTGTCCTCTCGGGAGGAGCAGGCCAAAGAGGGTGAGTAATGAGTTGGCCTTTTGGATGCTAGAGTGCTATGGGTGAGGAGGGCGCACTGGGGCTATAGCCTTCATCTGGAGCAGTCCTGTTAGGGCTGGGTCTGTGGCACCTGCTTGTCCCCATTGGGAGTTTATGGAGACCCTCACAGTCTTGTTGGTACTCCTCCTACAGAGTTGTTGCTTGATTGGAGGCAGAGTGCAGATGAGGTGATTGTCAAGCTGCGTGTGGGAGCGGGTCCCCTGCGGCTGGAGGAGGTGGATGCTGCTTTCACAGACACAGACTGCGTGGTGCGGCTTCCAGGTGTGCCCATCTGCCCTGAGCCCAGCAGTGTATTTGAATCCTCTGATATTCCCCACCACAGTTCACTGCCCTTATTCTATTTCCAGGTGGTCGGCAGTGGGGTGGTGTTTTCTATGCTGAGATAGAAAGTTCTTGCACCAAAGTACAAGCCCGCAAGGGTGGCCTCCTGCAGCTGGCACTGCCCAAGAAGGTGCCTCTGCTCACATGGCCCTCTCTTCTGGTAAGTTCCACAGCAGAGTAGGGTAGGGATACCCAGTGTGGTTGACAGGGCCTGACTGCTGTATCTTTGGTAGAAGAAACCTCTAGGGACCCAGGAGGCGTTGCCAGGGCTGCGGTGTCAGGAGAATGGGCAGGAGCCATCTCCCATTGCCCTGGAGCCAGGCCCTGAGCCCCGGCGGGGTAAACAGGAGGCCCGGAACCAGAAGAGGGCCCAGGGCCGTGGTGAGGTAGGCGCAGGGGCTGGCCCCGGGGCCCAGGCAGGGCCCAGCGCCAAGAGGGCTGTGCATCTCCGCAGAGGGCCAGATGGGGAAGGGTCCAGAGATGGGCCTGGACCCCAGGGCGATGCCCCCCCCTTCTTGGCTGAGACAGCCACCCAGGTGAGAGTGGGGTACCTGTGGGAGATGGGAGGGTAGGGAGATGGACTGCAGTGGGGGGCCACCTGCCAGACCTAGGGCTGATTCTGCCCACAATCTTGCCACAAATAGGCTGAGGCTGAGGAACAGCTCCGGGTACCACCGCTGAACCCCCAGACCTGCCTTTTGGGTTCAGAGGAGAATCTAGCACTCTTGGCAGGAGAGAAGACCGTGTCCCCCAGGAATGATCCAGTCTCTCCAGCCATGGCTCGGAGCAGAGATCCTGAGAAAGGTGACCGTTCCAAAGAGGAGATGGCAGAGGCAGCAGATGCTCTAACCTTGGTGGATGGTAAAGGTGGGGCTGGGGGTGGTAAGCAGAGCCCTAGGTTGGGTTGCAAGGTTGGTGGATGGATAGGGAATAGAACAGCCACGGGCTGGAACCTGTCCTGGGCGGTGCTGAGCTGTGGTTTCAATGTAGAGCCGGAGTCCATGGTGAACCTGGCATTTGTCAAGAATGACTCATATGAGAAGGGCCCAGATTCAGTGGTGGTGCATGTGTACGTGAAAGAAATCTGCAGGGACACTTCTCGAGTGCTTTTCCGCGAGCAAGATTTCACGCTTATCTTCCAGACCAGGTGGGTGGGGTGGCAGGAGACGGGGCAGACAGTGCACTTCAGGCAGGACATTGTATCTCATGCTTTTCTTCCCACCCTTCCTCCTGCCCTGCCCCTGCTCTGCTTCTGCAGGGATGGAAACTTCCTGAGACTACACCCAGGCTGTGGGCCCCATACCATCTTCCGTTGGCAGGTGAAGCTCAGGTGGGTGGTTCCTGGCCCCAGCACTATGCCTGTCCCACCCTGGGCTCCGTCTCCCTGGCCCATTTAGCCCAATATCCACTCCACCTAAGTCCCTGAGCTCAGCCTTTCCCCACAGGAACCTGATTGAGCCTGAGCAGTGCACCTTTTGCTTCACGGCCTCTCGAATTGACATCTGCCTCCGAAAGCGGCAAAGTCAGCGCTGGGGGGGCCTGGAGGCCCCAGCTGCACGAGGTCTGCACACGAGCTCCCTTCATCGTCCAGCCCACATAACTCGGACCCTCATCCCCACCACATGCTGCTAACCACCAGCCCCCTCATTCCCCCTTTTTAAGGTGCAGTGGGTGGTGCAAAGGTTGCCGTGCCGACAGGTCCAACCCCTCTGGATTCAACCCCACCGGGAGGTGCCCCCCACCCTCTCACAGGCCAGGAGGAAGCTCGGGCTGTGGAGAAGGAAAAACCCAAGGCTCGATCTGAGGACACGGGGCTGGATGGTGTGGTGGCCCGCACCCCCATGGAGCATGTAGCCCCAAAGCCAGAGCCACACCTAGCCTCGGTGAGAATCCTGGGTGGGGAGGGCCAAGGTTAGAGGCTGGAGAACCTCAGGGCTGCTCGCTCATGCCCCTCCTTGCTTCCACAGCCCAAGCCCACGTGTATGGTGCCTCCAATGCCCCACAGCCCTGTGAGCGGAGATAGTGTGGAGGAAGAGGAGGAGGAAGAGAAGAAGGTGTGTTTGCCTGGCTTCACTGGCCTTGTCAACCTAGGCAACACCTGCTTCATGAACAGTGTCATTCAGTCTCTGTCCAATACTCGGGAGCTCCGGGACTTCTTCCATGGTGAGAGCAGGGCCTGGAGCCCAGGGCTGTGGCAGAGGGGAATCTTTTCCCTGCTCACACCTGTACTTGGCTGCTGTCCCTAGACCGCTCCTTTGAGGCCGAGATCAACTACAACAACCCACTGGGGACTGGTGGGCGTCTGGCCATTGGCTTTGCTGTGTTGCTCCGGGCACTGTGGAAGGGCACCCACCATGCCTTCCAGCCTTCCAAGTTGAAGGTGATCTGTGGCCATTCCTACCCCTGGCTAGAGTGGGTGGGGAAGGCTGACCAGCTGGGTACGGGGTGGGTGCTGGGTCTCCGTGCTCACACTTGGCCCCTGCATCCAGGCCATTGTGGCGAGCAAGGCCAGCCAGTTCACAGGCTATGCGCAGCATGATGCCCAGGAGTTCATGGCTTTCTTGCTGGATGGGCTGCATGAAGACTTGAATCGCATTCAGAACAAGCCCTACACAGAAACTGTGGATTCAGATGGGCGGCCCGATGAGGTCAGTCAGGGTTGGGGGCAGAGGTGGGCATATCTCATGCACATCCCAGTCCCCAGGGCTCCTTGATCCTCACCACTCTGCTCCTCAGGTGGTGGCTGAAGAAGCATGGCAGCGGCATAAGATGAGGAATGACTCTTTCATCGTAGACCTGTTTCAGGGCCAGTATAAGTCGAAGCTGGTGTGCCCTGTGTGTGCCAAGGTGTGAAGGGCTCCCCTGGAAAGAGGCTCCTAGCTTGGTCTAGCTAGCTTGGTCAAACTGGGGTTGGAGGCATGTGCATCTTTAGATGCTGTTTGGGCAAAGAAGCTGACGGAGGCCTTCGGCTGCTTTGTGGGCTGCAGAAATCAGGCTGGGTAGGTTTCCTGACTGAGGTTAAAGGGGTGTTTGGGCGCCAAGACAGCAATAAGGTGGGGCAGGGGTATGGGTAGTATTGGGAAGATGTGGGGTACAAGTGAGGGGCAAATTGATAAATGGTGAGGCTGAGCAGGGCCTCGATTGCCAGAAAGACCCTTCTAGTCTGTCTGGTGTTCTCAAACCTGAGAGTTTGCTGGTTGGCTCTGAGGCCCTGAGAGCCATCCGAGTGCCTGGATTGGGCTCCCTGGGTGTGAGCATCCTGTTCCTGACTCCCTGTGCAGCCACCTAGTGCCACTTGTGCATCCGCAGGTCTCCATCACTTTTGACCCATTCCTCTACCTGCCAGTACCCTTGCCACAGAAGCAGAAGGTTCTCCCCGTCTTCTATTTTGCCCGGGAGCCGCACAGCAAACCCATCAAGGTGAGAAGTAAGCTCCTATTTCTGGGCAATCCCGAAGACCCCGGTCCACCTCCCCCAGGGTCTCTACTCTTGTCACCACAGTTTCTGGTGAGCATCAGCAAGGAGAACTCCAGTGCAAGTGAAGTGTTGGAATCCCTCTCTCAGAGTGTCCACGTGAAGCCTGAGAACCTGCGTCTAGCTGAGGTATATCTGTCTTTCCTCAAGCTCTTACACACATGGATCTGTGTATGTACTTAGGGTGTGCAGTCACATGTGGATGGTTGTTGGCATCCGTGTACATACACACAAATGTGCGTGTGGCTGCACAGTGGTGCACTAGGGGGTGAGGCATGGGTGAAACCAGGCTTTTGGGCTGTGTAACAGAAGTCTGTAAGTTCCCAAGGTTCCCATCATCAGTGTTTACTCCCCCTTTGGGTGAGGGCCCTCAACTGCTTTTCTGTCTTCCAACAAGAAGCTGGAGCTGGAGGGCTACCTTTCCCCCCAGCTGTTGTTCTCCCTCCATCCTGCTACTCCCTCGTATTATCCAAGATGTGTGTGATAGTCTTCCCCTAAGTTTCCTAGCTTCCAGCCTGGAAGTGCTCTTTTCTTTGGGGATAGAAGTGGGAAGGAGCCTCCTCAAATGTGACCCCTCCACTGTAACAGCCATGTTGCAGTCTCAGCAGGACCCCACTAATTGATAGCAGGGTAGAGGCCTTCAGTGTGGTGAAGTGCTGGTTTCACCAGAGTACTGGTTGGGTTGATACTTTCCCTAGTCCTGACTTTCAGGCTCTCTGAAGCACCCGACTGCTTATTTTCTTAGGCACTGAGGCTGGTATCAGCAGAGGCATATGCTGCTTTGGGGCCACAATCCCCACTCTGCTGCCTAGACCCAGGTTCAGGTCCAAGCTTTCTTGTGCCCTGGGGCAGGACTATAGAAAGGGCTTGTCCTCATGTAGGATCTGTGTGTCCTCTGTCCCCAGGTGATTAAGAATCGTTTCCACCGTGTATTCCTGCCCTCCCACTCATTGGACACTGTGTCCCCATCTGACACGCTCCTCTGCTTTGAGCTGCTATCCCCAGAGTTGGCTAAGGAGCGGGTGGTGGTGCTAGAGGTGCAGCAGGTGAGTGAGGACCAACCTGATGGCACAAGGCCCTGTGGGAGGGGGCATTCTCAACCAGGCTGACCTTGCTGAGCCAGACAACCCACCCTAGCGCCCCCAGGTGCCCAGCATCCCCATCTCCAAGTGTGCAGCCTGCCAGCGGAAGCAGCAGTCAGAGGACGAGAAGCTGAAGCGCTGTACCCGGTGCTACCGCGTGGGCTACTGCAACCAGTGAGGACCCCCGCGGTCCCCCCCCTTTCCCTCCTCTTCACATTTCATTTGCCACCCTATCTCCTCTCCTCTCATAGAGGCACATGTTTTAAGCCCTCCACCGATCACTCTACTCTGCCAGACTCTGGGGGAGGCGGGGCTGGCATACCCAGTTCCCAAGGCCAGAGGCTAGCCCCCGGTGGAGAGTTAAAAGAGGTGGGGCTAAGGCCCTATTCTTACTTCCTCCTTCTCTCCAGGCTCTGCCAGAAAACCCACTGGCCTGACCACAAGGGTCTCTGCCGCCCTGAGAACATTGGCTACCCATTTCTGGTCAGTGTACCTGCCTCACGTCTCACTTATGCTCGTCTTGCTCAGCTGCTAGAGGGCTATGCCCGGTAAGTGTCTAGTGGTTGGATGAGGGTGTGGTAGTTGGGGGAATAGAGACGCCAGGTAGGCTTGTCAGGATTCTTACTTGCCTTGCTCCCTGTTGCCAGGTATTCTGTGAGTGTATTCCAACCACCCTTCCAGCCTGGCCGCATGGCCTTGGAATCCCAGGGCACTGGCTGTACTACGTTGCTCTCTACTAGCTCCCTGGAGGCTGGGGACAGTGAGAGGGACCCGATTCAGCCGCCTGAGCTCCAGTTGGTGACCCCCGTGGCTGAGGGGGACACAGGGGTCCCTAGGACATGGGCGGCTCCTGATCGGGGCTCTGTGCCCAGCACCAGTGGAGTTTCTTCTGAGGTGCTGGCCAGTGGGCCTGTTGAAGTTGGCTCCTTGCCTGCTGGTGAGAGGATGTCTCGGCCCGAAGGTAAGAGTCTGGTGAAAGGCTCCGCAGCTGGGTAGGGGAGTTTAGTGGGAGCTTGTTTAGGTCCTGGTAGGTAGGGGAGCTCTGATTATATGTTTTTTCACAGCTGCTGTGCCTGGATATCAGCACCCAAGTGAAGCCATAAATGCCCACACCCCTCAGTTCTTCATCTATAAAATTGACGCATCTAACCGAGAGCAGCGGCTGGAGGACAAAGGTGTCTGAGGCTATGGGTGGAAGCCATGGGTAGGCTGGGCTGGCCGTTCTCTACAGCTACATGACGCCTCTCCCTGCCCATCTCTAGGAGACACCCCCCTGGAGCTGGGTGAGGACTGCAGCCTGGCTCTAGTGTGGCGGAACAATGAGCGCCTGCAGGAATTTGTGTTGGTAGCCTCCAAAGAGCTGGAGTGTGCTGAGGATCCAGGCTCTGCTGGTGAGGCTGCCCGTGCTGGGCACTTTACTCTGGACCAGTGCCTGAACCTCTTCACTCGGCCTGAGGTGCTGGCGCCTGAGGAGGCTTGGTGAGGATGGGGTGGCAGGCAGGTGGTTGGGCAGGGTGGGGTGGAGATCTGCTGGTCTTAACCTCACCTGTGTCTGCTGTCAGGTACTGCCCACAGTGTAAACAACACAGAGAGGCCTCCAAGCAGCTGCTGCTGTGGCGCTTGCCCAACGTACTCATTGTGCAGCTCAAGCGCTTCTCCTTTCGGAGTTTCATTTGGCGTGACAAGATCAACGACCTGGTGGAGTTTCCTGTTCGGTAAGTGATGAGCCCTGGTGATGGTAGTCAGGTTATAGGGGGTACCATCCTGGGCACCTGTTGACTCTTTGACCTTTCTCTGGCTGGGACCACAGGAACCTGGACCTGAGCAAGTTTTGCATTGGTCAGAAAGAGGAACAGCTGCCTAGCTACGACCTGTACGCTGTCATCAACCACTACGGAGGCATGATTGGCGGCCACTACACTGCCTGTGCCCGCCTGCCCAATGACCGCAGCAGCCAGCGCAGCGACGTGGGTGAGGGCACATGCAGCCAGCAGGATAGGTGGTAGGCGTGGGGGTGCAGGTTATGTTCACACTCTTCCCACTTCACTGTAGGGTGGCGCTTATTTGATGACAGCACGGTGACAACAGTAGACGAGAGCCAGGTCGTGACGCGTTATGCCTATGTTCTCTTCTACCGCCGGCGGAACTCTCCTGTGGAGAGGCCCCCCAGGGCAGGTCACTCTGAGCACCACCCAGACCTAGGCCCTGCAGCCGAGGCTGCTGCCAGCCAGGTGAGGCGCTGGGGAGGCTTCATAGGCTAGTGAGCCCGATTCATAAACGGGAGGGGGTGGGGCACAGCCTCCTCTCTTCCAGCCATAGACCCCTGGAGCTTTGGGATTTGTGATCTTCTTACATCAGAGTCCTAGTTAGAGGAATCCCCATGCTGTAGTGACACTTACAAAAGGTGCATGCACAGCAGCACGTTGCTGTTGGCATGCATACAGGCACCCTCTTGGCACAAGCCTACGTAGCTGCTCTGAACCTCACTGGGTAGGATGCCATAAACAGACTGTACCCGACACTCACCCAGCTTTCCTCTGCACCCTCCTCACATGCCAGCCAGCCCACAGACTCTCATTTGTCATCACTCCCTTGTTCTGATGTGCACTCAGGACAGGGCCTGTCCAGACTGGCCATGGCTAGGGTGGCCGCCACCCTCTGAGGTGAGCGTCAGTTCCTGCTGAACCCTAGGGGTCTTCCGTCCCTTATTGACATGGGATGCCATAGGTCTGGTTGGTGGGCACTGCTGCATCTCTCTTTGGACTTGTTTCCTCTTTGCTGCCCTCTTCTCCCTTGAGCTCTCGCTGCTCAGATGCAGAGGAATCCCAGTAGATGACAGTGGTCACAGTCTATCGGGACATGGGTGGGAGGGAGCCAGATTACTCAGGTTCACAGCTCTATCCTCCATGAGCTCCTCTGTGGGAACCCTGGGCTGAAAAACTGACTAGCTAACCATCCCCCTCCAATCTCCACGAGAAGCTGCATGTCAATTGGGAAGCTTTTTGAGGGAGCCAAAATGCTGTCAAGATTCACCTGCCCTGGTGCTCTGTCTAGACAACTCTGCAAATGGCCCATTTGGCTCCCACCTGCCCACCTCCCTGCTGCTTGACTTGGGATGTGTAAGGAGTTAGTGCCAGTAGTCTTGGGTGGGAGCATCATGGCCAGGGGACACTGGGTCCCTCCCTGCCCTCCTGCCCCAGGTGCTGATGGCCGTTTCCACACACTGTAGGCTTCCCGGATTTGGCAGGAGCTGGAGGCCGAGGAGGAACCGGTACCTGAGGGGCCTGTGCCCCTGGGTCCCTGGGGGCCCCAAGACTGGGTGGGCCCCCCACCACGTGGCCCTACCACACCAGATGAGGGCTGCCTCCGGTACTTTGTTCTGGGTACCGTGGCAGCTTTGGTGGCCCTCGTGCTCAACGTGTTCTATCCTCTGGTATCCCAGAGTCGCTGGAGATGAGCTCGACTGCAGGCAGCAGCTGTGAGCTGGCCCACCTGCCTGCCCATCAGGCAATGCCTGCCTCTGTGGTGGGGACCAACTCTGGGCTTGGGCCTCAGTGTGTGCGTCTGGTGGGTGAGGGTGGGGACTGTGGCTCCTGCCGGGACAGAGCATCTAGGGTGGGTATCCGTCCAGCTGTTTGTCCATTCATCCTGCTGCTCTGACCTGTGGCATGGGGCTTAGTCCTGCCCAAGCAGCTTCCTGTATTTCAAGTGTTAATAAAGCGAGACTGTTCAGGCCCGATCTCGTCTCTCTGTCTCAACGCCGCTGCTGTCTGCGCCTGCCTTGGAGCCCTCCCTTGGGTGCCGGGGCTCTGAGCCAGCACCCCCGGGATGCCAGGCAGCATACTGGGCAGCCCCCAACCCCTGTCCTCATATTCTGTTGCAGGGACTAGGCCCTGGCCAGGCCCCCGAGGTGGCCCCCACGCGGACAGCCCCTGAACGCTTCGCCCCCCCTGTGGACCGCCCAGCCCCCACCTACAGCAACATGGAGGAGGTCGATTAGCAGGTCCCTGGCTGGTGGGGGAGGTGGGGACTGGGTTTGGGGAATCTCCCACAGAGGGCCAGCTCTTTGCCGCTTCTCCTTCGCTAACCCAGAGGACACTGGCTTCATCAGTGGGGGTTGGGGGTGTGATTGAGGTGGGAACCTCACAGGTTGGGCCCTTTTGTCAGTTTGACCCTCCCAACCAGTGGACCTTGGCTTCTCCAGCCACTCCCAGTGCCGCGTGATTTGATTCTCAGTTGTACCTTCAATTCTTTCTGACTCGCACCATAAACGTTATATAATTTTATTCTAAAAATTGTAATTTTTTTTTTTTTTTTTGCATTTTGGAAGTGATTGCTGCTGTTTAAATATATTTTAAAAATAAATGATAAATAAGCAGACTTAGTGACTATGATGCACCAGGTGCTGTGGCCACCTCTCCCCATCGAGAGGGGAGGTGTGTGTGTGTGTGTGTGTGTGTGTGTGTGTGTGTGTGTGTACACATGTATGTATATAGGTAGGTGTATTAAAGACCCTGAAGGTGCTCTGGTCTGAGTAGAGATGGTGGGGTCCCACTGTAGCCCCTGTGGGTCATGAAGCCCCGAGTGCCATTAGCTTTCTGGGGCCTACCTGCTGCCCTTTGATCCCACCAGTTCTGGGTCTCATATGGAGGCAGCTATAGTGGACATCACTGTCAATATCTTCTACCTAAAGGATGGGTGAATACCCCATGAGGCTCCAGAAGTTGAGGTAAAAGGTGCAGGCACTGGAGTAGCCTGGAGCTGACTGCCAGACACGTCAGGGAAGACTTGTTAGCAAACAGGAAGCACTGGGAGTATTGCCTTCTTCCTTTCCTAGTATCAGGTTTTTCTTTGCTGTAGCCTGAGCACCATCTGGATCTCTTAGTGGAGAACAGAGCAGGGGAAAAATGCTGTGGTGAGAGAGACCCTGCTCCACAAGGAGGATAGGCAGAGAGACCAGAGCTCATCTTGGCTGCTTTCATATGGAGGGAGGTTGCAGGGTCCTGGCGGGCCATTTCTTCCCTGGAGTCCCTGAGACCTTGGCTCCTGGCCATTGCCCCAGGCTGTTCACCCATAGTGGGTCTGCAGTCTTGTCCTAGTTTCAGAGCCCCTGTGACCTTGTGAGAAGCTTCCTTGACTCTCTTCATGGATAATGTTGCTTCTTCCTCTGTCCAATTGCTTGGAGGTAAGGATGGGTGTCTCCAGCTGGAGGAGATGGGGACCAGAGGTACTCATGAGGCAAGTGTTAAGATAAAGCCAGAAAGAGTATAAGGCAGGCAGCGGTGGTACAGGATCCTGGCAGCCCTGTAAGTCCATCCCTGTCCCAAGCCTCTGGGGCCAGTCATACAAGAAGGTTAGCATGTGGGCCTTGCTACTACCCTTTAGCCTTGGCTGGAGTTAGGGGGGGCAGTGAGCAGAGGGAGCTCTTGGAGAAAGCTACCCCCGTGACCAGTGTTGGCTTTTCTCTATGGGAACAACAGCACAAGGGCTGTAGTGGGGTTGCTGGCTGGGGGGTGGGGCTGGGGTTGGGAGCCTGGAGAGCGGGGTGTGAGAACCTGCAGAAATGGTGGAATTGCAAGATGACTGCCATTGGCTGGCATACTGTGGGAGGGCCTGCTAGGTATGGGGTACAACAGGATTGTGCTGGGTCTTTACTGTGTGCAGCTCCAAGTGTCTAGCCACTGGGGGTCTGCCTGTACTGGATGCACTGATCAAGGGGCTCCGTCCATCCCTGACCTGCTGCTGTTGTGTCTGCCATATAACCTTTCTGTGGCATCTGCACTGTGGCTCTACTGCCTGTGTGCTGTCAGTTTATGCCCCGGGACCCTGCTTCTTCCCATGCCACAGCTGGGCCTTGCAGACTGTTGCCTGGCTTTTCTCCTTGTGATCATCTTTTTCTTGATTTTCTTTGAAGTGGTGCCAAGGGCTCATGCAAACTAGCCAGCCCCTGGGCTGGGCCATAAAATTTCATGATTCTGTCCTAAGTCCTAGGGCTCCAGAGGACTGGCTAGCCTGCCACTGCCTCTGGTGGCATTCTCGGTAGCACTGGTGGGGCTACCACTTCATCCTATGACATGGAGCCACAAGGTCCACAGGGTAGGCACCATGAGAGAACCAGAAAAGGGGTTAGTCCCTGACTCCATTGAGGGGGCCATCACCAGACCTGCAGAACTCAGTGATGGTGGTGATGGTGCTGTAATAAATCCTTTGGTGGCATCAGGTACAGAGGGGACAGTGGATGTGGCAGGCACTCTTCAGCATAGGCACCTTTGTAGTGGGCTAGGCACCTGTAGCTGTAGACTCAGCATAGGGCTGGTGTGGCTGAGGCTCCCCTTCTTGGTGCCTGTCTATGGCACCACTGTACTGCATCCCCTGCTCAATCCCCTACACCTAGTTGGCCTTGCCTGGGCTGAACATCAAGCTGGTGTCATGGGGAGCCAAGACACAGGACGAGACTTAGATATTGATAGAGTGTGTGGCACTGGGAAGAACCTGGATGTGGTCATCATGTGGGACCCAGATGTAGGCCCAGAAATGAAACTTGGTCATTAGTGGGATATAGCCACAAAGCAGGACACAGAATATGGATAGATTGCAGTCAGGATCCTGCCCAGTTCTTGAAGGTACACAAGTATGTGACACCAAAGCCTCAAAGAGCCTGAGTTCCAATCCCAAATTTGGGGATCTCTTCACCATGCTAGCAGCTCCAGTTCCACAAAGAAAACAGACTGTTCTGTTTTAGCCCCATTCTCAGCAGGTCCTAGAAGTCCAGTGAGAGATGGTGGCGAGACCCTCCCAAGCACAATAGGTATCCTCAAGACAGTATTTCATCTGCCCCACCCTATCCCAACTTCAGTAAAATGCCTTGTCAAACACTTGCAGATGGTTTTCAAGGTCTAACTTGCTGGTGGTTTTCGTGACATTTGCATGCTTTGACAGGGGAGGGTAATTGTGACAGAAGATTTTAAAACCAAATCATTACAGAACATCTACGAGGTGCTTCCTGGCCCAAACCCCTCTCTCTCCTGACCAGGTGTGTCTAGGTGGGCGCCTGAAAAGTGCCAGACTTACAGAGCCCGCTCTTTATCTTGACTGGATTTCCCGGGCTTCATTTAGCTCAGCTGTTTCCATGACAACTCCAAAGCTGTTAAGTCAGAAATGTGATAGGGACTCGCAATTGCTCCCAACAACGGAACTAGGATGGTCCCAAGGTTCCCAGGGCTGAAGGAAAAAAATGGAAAAGCAAAGGGCCATGCCTGCTTCTACCTCCTGCTTCTGTGCTGAGCAACTTCCCTCCAGGTCGGCGGCAAATCTCCCTTGAAGTCCTATCGCCCTCTACCCCTTAACCTCCGCAAGAGACCGCGAGCGCAACGACGGAAGTGAAGCGCCCGGAAAGGCGGGTTTGGGCCGGCTCTGCCTTTTAAAGGGCGCTGCAGACCCTGGCGAGCCCGCCCCCTCCCTTCAGGAAGGCTACCATTGGCTTTCCCTGGCGGCTTCGCTCTCTTATTGGTCAGTGGGCTAATGCCAACGTGCAGATTGGCCCCAAAGTTTTCTTTCGGTTTCCGGTGTGCCAGCGATGGCGGCCCTGGACTCCCTGTCGCTCTTCACCGGCCTTGGCCTGAGCGAGCACAAGGCCCGGGAGACGCTCAAGAACACGGCTCTGAGCGCGCAGCTGCGCGAGGCGGCGACCCAGGTGCGAGTCCCTCTGTCCTTGGCCCGGGCTGCCGACTGTGCCCCAAAGCTGGGCTGGGTCCCGATCCCGATCCTGACCTACCAAACTTGTCTAACTCAGGCTTTTCTTACTGGGCGTGGGGCTTCTCTCCTGAATCTCCTCGGACTCCCAGGCGCAGCAGACTCTGGGCTCCACCATCGACAAAGCCACCGGGACCCTGCTCTATGGCTTGGCATCCCGACTCAGGGATCCCCGGCGTCTCTCTTTTCTTGTGAGCTATGTAGCCAATAAGAAGATCCACACCGAGCTCCAGCTGAGCGGTGAGACCCCTGCCTGTCCTCCCACTTCCACCTCCAACTCCTCCCTTTAGCCAAGACCGCTGTCTGCCCTTTCTGTCAAGTGCCCCAGCATTCTCTAGATGCTTCATGCTGCACTCCTCTCTAAATCCAGGCCCTGGCACTGAAGGATGGAGAGGGCCACCCCTGGTGAGACTGACTGGGGAATAGTGTAGGTCTGAGGGAAAGCCTCTTAACTGTGGTCTCAGGGCTTCTCTAGGGTGGTGGTGCAAGGCTTAACCTCTGAGGAGGCAAAACTGTGATTGGGGTTTCATCGGGGTAGGTAAGGCCTTGTCTACCTGCTTCTTGGAGCTGTGATGTCACTCACTGATTCTTCTTTCTCAGCTGCCCTTGAGTATGTGCGAAGTCATCCCCTGGACCCCATCAACACCCAGGACTTTGAGCAGGAATGCGGTGTGGGTGTCATGGTGACCCCAGAGCAGATTGAGGAGGCTGTGAGTCTTTCCTTAGGCATTGGGTACCTCCTTAGTGCTGATCCTGGAAAGGAGTGGCTCATCTTCTTCACCCAGGCAGACCCAGGGTGAGACTGTGGGTGCCTAGAAGCGTTTCAGAAGAACGCTTTTCTGAACCACATTGGTTTGGCTTTCTTGCAGGTGGAGGCCGCCATAAATCGCCACCGGCCCCAACTCTTGGAGGAACGTTATCGTTTCAACATGGGACTGCTGATGGGTGAGTAGGGCCTGTGTCAGGGGACTATATTGTTCTCTCTGGTCATGCCTTCTTTTCTGGGTGTAAGTGAGAGAGAAGAGGGAGGAATAGAGCATCTTAAAAGTGGTCTGGTTGAGGGGGGTGGTGGTGTGCCTGGGTGGCTTAGTCAGTTGAGTGTCTGACTCTTGATTCCGGCTCTGGTCATGATGTCACAGTTTGTGAGCACAGAGCCTGCTTGGGATTCTCTCTCTCCTCTCTCTCTGCCCCTCTCCCCTCTCAAATAAACAAACATTAAAAACAAAACAAAAAACAGTGGTCTGGCTGGTCCCAGGCTCTGGTTCTTGAGGTCAACCAGGACCTTTTCAAGGAAGGAGGGTGGGAAGTGTCCTTCTTGGCCTTTCTGCAGCTCTTTGTGCCCATGTTTCTAGGAGAGGCTCGGGCTGTGCTCAAGTGGGCAGATGGCAAAATGATCAAGCACGAAGTAGACATGCAGGTGGGCAACTCCTTGAGCTGAAGCAGGCAAAGACCCTGCCATGGACAGTGCCTAAAGTCCACTGAGGGGTAATTGGGAGTGGGAGGGGAAGAGACACTGTCCATATTCTGATGGTGGATAGTAGAGCCTGGTGTGGAGGGGCAGCACCTTGGTGGGCAGTGAGAGTCTTGGGCCTCTGGATTGTGCCTAATTTGGGGTGAGTTTCTTTTCTCTGGACTTAAGTTGCCTTATGTTGTAAATAGGGGTGATAAATTGCCTTATATTGTAATAGGGGTGCCTTCATCTCAGGATGATGGCATAGAATCACAAGAGGCTGATGGCTGAAGTAGATTGTTATCTTGATGCTGAGCCCACAGTTACTCTCTGTAAATGGCAGTTTTTGTTACCTGTTTTGCTACCAGTTTTTGGACTCTCAGGGGGGACAGAGCATTTGAGGCCAGCAAAACCATGTGAGGAGCAGAAGTGGGATGGGCTAGGTAGGTTTTTCAAGGCAGTGCTTGTAGGCAGGCCAGGAAGCCCTTAGGTGGGTGGGCACGTTCCATCAGGTGCTTCTTGAAAGAGAACACTCCTGTTTCAGCCCTGACTCTGGTTTTTGCTCAGGTCCTTCACCTTCTGGGGCCCAAGACGGAGAATGATCTAGAGAAGAAGCCCAAGGTGGGGCTGAGTATGGTCCTGGGTCCCTGGGGATGAGGTGGGGTGGGCTGAGACTTTAGGCTGGGGAAGGGAGTATGTGACTCCAGTGATCCCAAGACCAGGAGAGACCCTGACCCAATTTCTGGGCTTCTTTCAGGTGTCAAAAGCTCGGCCAGAAGAAAAAGACCGGAGGACAGCAAAGGATGTGGTAGAGAATGGTGAGAGGCTTGAGGTTCCTGTCTGATTCAGCTCCCTGACTTCTGGGCTTTCACCTGATGGGTCCTTACAGCCCAGTCTCCTCAGGCCATTAGCATACTCATCACCCTGCCTTCTGCTGCCAGACTGGAATTCCTGGTGTTTCCTTTGTTCCCATTACCCAGAGACTAGTATGAGGAGAACTGAGAAGTCTGGCTCTGTATCTCTTATCTCTTATCTCTGTGGTTAGGGAAAGAGGGGCCCGCTTGGTTCTATTCTGGTTGCAGGATGTAGGTAGTACTGAGAGGCAACTCCCTGAGCTGAATGGGATAGTTAGCTGTGTTTAGAGGATCAGAGGATTAAGTTTTCCTTGTTCTATTCTTCACAGGTGAGGCTGCTGGTCAGACCCTGTCTCTGATGGAGCAGCTCCGAGGAGAGGCACTTAAGTTCCACAAGCCTGGTGAGCAGGCAAATCAAAACCCTGGGGAGGGTGAGCAACTCTTACATCCAGAGTATGGAGCATTGGGCTGCAGCCCAGTCCTCAGGCTTATTCTGGCCCTGGCAGGTGAGAACTACAAAACCCCAGGCTATGTGACCACTCCACATACCATGGATCTACTGAAGCAGCACCTGGAGATCACTGGAGGACAGGTGTGTGGAAGTACTGCAGGAAAGTTAGTGCCATCAACACTTGCCAGAGGGCCTGGGCTGCTTTCATGCTGCCCCATCCAACCTATCACCAGAGCCTCCCTGGCAAGGGGCATCTGTTGCTTTATAGTAGTCTTGAGTTCTGGTTTAATTTCTCTGTTCCCATTTTCTTTATCTCAGGTACGTACCCGGTTCCCACCAGAACCTAATGGAATCCTGCACATAGGACATGCCAAAGCCATCAATTTCAACTTTGGCTATGCCAAGGTGAGTGTGTGGGAATCTGGCAATCAGGGTGACCACTTGCTGCTCCCTTGATTGGATACCAGAAAAGTGTCCTTGCCTTTCCTTCTGCTCCTATGTTCCCAGAGCAGACAAAGGGCATGAAGGAGAATCACATATGTGATAGGTAGCTAGGAATCCATTGGGCTTATTGGGAAAAAGTTCTGGGTGAGACAGTGAGTTCAGCTTTGGGGAAATGCCCATTGCAACCCCTCAGGTTTAGAAAGAGGCTGTTTGGAATTGATGTAAGATTCCTTGCTTAAGGTATTTCGATACAGAGGATGAATGAAACTCCTGAAGGCATTTCAATTCTGACCTGGGAGAGCTCAGTTCAACGAGTTGGATTTTGGGAGCTGATGATGTGAGAATTCACATATTCTGTGACTCTCCTAGGCCAACAATGGGATCTGTTTTCTGCGCTTTGATGACACCAATCCTGAGAAGGAGGAAGCAAAGTTCTTCACTGCCATCTGCGACATGGTGGCCTGGCTGGGTATGGGCTGGGCAAGGCCTGGGAAGAAAGACCTGGTGGTCTTTCTTGGGCTATGGCTTGCCATTGGGTATCCCTGGTTGGATGTTCACATTGTGTCTTTTTCTGCCCCAGGTTATACACCTTACAAGGTGACATATGCCTCTGACTATTTTGACCAGCTGTATGCCTGGGCTGTGGAGCTCATCCATAGGTGAGGCCAGGTCCATGATGTAGAGCCAGGCAGGCTGCCCAGGACATAGCTATCTTGGGTGCTCACACCTTTTCCCCATAGGGGCCAGGCGTATGTGTGCCACCAGAGAGGAGAGGAGCTCAAAGGCCACAACTCCCTGCCCTCACCCTGGAGGGACCGTCCTATAGAGGAGTCACTGCTGCTCTTTGAGGTGGGATTTGGGGGGTGGGGGAAGCAGCTGGATCTTTGTGGGTCAGGATGCTGAGAAAGAGATGCCTCTGTGCTGAGAGGCAGCCTGAGGCCTTGCTCCTGTCAGGCAATGCGCAAGGGCAAGTTTGCAGAGGGTGAGGCCACACTGCGGATGAAGCTGGTGATGGAGGATGGCAAGATGGACCCTGTGGCCTATCGAGTCAAGTACACACCACACCATCGCACGGGGGATACCTGGTGGGTGTGAGCATGGGGTGGGGCTGTGGAGTTGTAGAGTGGGGTGGTGGGCCATGGGTAGGGCAGAGTGGGGTTGGATGGTGGGGCCCATTGCCTATGCCCTGCAGGTGCATCTATCCCACCTATGACTACACACACTGCCTCTGTGACTCCATCGAGCACATCACCCACTCACTCTGCACCAAGGAATTCCAGGCCCGGTGAGGGAGCTGGGCCCATGGGTGGGTAGGGCCAGTGGGATTCTAGTAGCCCTTCCTGTGGTCTCTGTCTGGTCTGAGGTGGCCAGACCTGACTCTACCTTCCCACCCCAGACGCTCTTCCTACTTCTGGCTGTGCAATGCATTGGATGTGTATTGCCCTGTTCAGTGGGAGTATGGCCGTCTCAACCTTCACTATGCTATTGTGTCTAAGAGGAAGATTCTCCAGCTTGTGGCAGCTGGTGCTGTGCGGTAGGTGTAATCGTTTGCCTCATTATACGTTGGCGGTACTAGTGGCATGTACTGCCAAAGGGCTTTTCACCACCTCCTTGCCCACAGGGATTGGGACGACCCACGGCTCTTCACGCTCACAGCTTTACGTCGGCGGGGCTTCCCGCCCGAGGCCATCAACAACTTTTGTGCTCGGGTATAGCCCAGTGGGTTTGGTGGGCAGGTAGGGATTGAGGACAGCATTTGCGGTGTTGCTGACTGATGCTGATCTTTCCTGCTAGGTGGGGGTGACAGTGGCACAGACCACAATGGAACCCCATCTGCTAGAAGCCTGCGTGCGTGATGTGTTGAATGACACAGCCCCACGGGCCATGGCTGTGCTGGAACCATTACAGGTCATCATTACCAACTTTCCTGCTGCCAAGGTAGGTATGCCTCAATGTGTGCATGCGTGCGTGCGTGTGTGCATGTATGTGTGTTGGGGGTGGTGCACCTGCGTCTGGGCATGGGGGGGTCTCAGTGCCTAGTGTGACTCAGACACCTATCTCCTGCTATAGTCCTTAGACATCCAGGTGCCCAACTTCCCGGCTGATGAGACCAAGGGCTTCCATCAGGTTCCCTTTGGACCCATAGTCTTCATTGAAAGGACTGACTTCAAGGAGGTAAGTGGGTGTGGAGGGTACTGTTTGCTGCTAAGCCCCGTCCTGAGGTCCCTTTATCCTCCTCTGTCAGCCCACCTACTTCTTACTTCAGATGAGTCAGTCCCTGCCAGACATAGAGATGGGGGAGAAGCCTCTTGTACCTATTTGCCCCATTCAGTCTCTTGTGTCTGCATCACTTCCTACCTCTAGGAGCCAGAACCAGGCTATAAGCGCCTGGCGTGGGGCCAACCTGTGGGCCTGAGGCATACAGGCTACGTCATCGAGCTGCAGCATGTTGTCAAGGTGAGAGCTGGCTGCAGTCTAACTACCTCAGTGCTTGCTGCAGGGAGGATCTGGGTATGTGCAGCTTCCAGTCCTTTTAGTGGTTCCCAGGTCTAATTGCAGGCCCCTTGACTTCCAGGGTCCCAGTGGCTGTGTAGAGAGCCTGGAGGTAACCTGTAGACGGGCAGATGCTGGAGAAAAGCCCAAGGCCTTTATTCACTGGGTGTCACAGCCTCTGACATGTGAAATTCGCCTCTATGAGCGACTGTGAGTGAACAGAGCTGGGGTGCGGGCAGATACAAGATGGGCATTGCCTGCTGTGGCTACCCAGCTGGAGTCTGACCTTCATTCTGGCTGCAGATTTCAGCACAAGAACCCTGAAGATCCTGCTGAAGTGCCTGGTGGATTCTTAAGTGACCTGAACCCGGTAGGCTCCTGGGGTGTAAGGTGAGGGTGGTGGGTCTCCCTGGCTGGATGGCCACCTGAGTTCCCTGCCCACAGGCATCGCTTCAAGTGGTGGAGGCAGCGTTAGTGGACTACTCTGTGGCCCTGGCAAAGCCCTTTGACAAGTTCCAGTTTGAGCGGCTTGGCTACTTCTCCGTGGATCCAGACAGCTGCCAGGGACAGGTGCTTTTTACCTGCTTGCCCTTTCTACAACAATACACTTGTGGCAGCCATTTACTGTGGCATTTACTTTGCCAACATTCCCTTAGTTAACTGAGTTGGGGTTCATGTTTTACTGATGAGGAAATGGGTTCAGAGGTCCATGCACAAAATTTTGTATGGACCCTGGCTTTCTTACTCCTCAAGGTGTAGGGGTCCGCCATAGTGGTGGTTATAATCCTTATAAAATGGAGGCCCAGGCCATCAGTCCCCTACTCACAATCATAAAGTTATTGAGAACCTGAGTGTTCTGACCCTCAGCTCCTCAGGGACGAGGTGAGGGTAGGGTCCAGTGAGGTCTGGGCCTTCTAGTCTGGTTCTGGCTTGGTTGTCATTCTTCCCCCTCTGCCATCCAGCTTGTCTTCAACCGGACTGTCACACTGAAGGAGGACCCAGGAAAGGTGTGAGCTGTAAGGAAGCCTCATGGACCTACCTCATCCTTCTGGAAGCTAGGGCTACCCAGACTCCATGTCAATAAAGAACAGCTAAATTCCCTGGAGTCTGTGTGTTATCTGTCTGCACTTCCAATCTCTGAGGACCTTAGAGATTTGCTGGGGGTAGGGAGGAGGTGCAATGCACACTGAGCAATACGGACAGCTCTGAAACCACTGTTGCATTTCTAGCGCTCAAGGGCAGGCGCCTGGGCCTGCCTGATTTGAAATCCTCTGCATCTGGTCTGAGGCACTGGCAGGATCTGGGTGTTGTTCCACTGTTAGGAACCTTGTGCTAGAGGGATCTGGAAGGTTTGTGTCTGCCTGTGTGCCTAGGCAGATGAAAACAGACTTGGTTCTCCATCCAGTCATTCGGCAAATAATTATCGAGTACCTACTATGTGCCAGGCACAATGAGACGAGGAAGACTTCTGTGGTTTGCCTTCTAAGATGACCACCTAGTTGGGGAGACAGAGGGTGGCTAGGCACTGTGCAAGAGAGATCTCCCTGGGGACTGCAAGGCTGGAGGAAATTCCTGACCCAAGTCTGTGCCTCAGACTACTCTCAAGAAGTGACTCCTTAGGGAACCCCTAAGGACCAAGATGTTTGCCAGGGCAGGAGAAACAAGTGCAAGCGCCCTGAGGCCCTTTAAAGGAAGTCTACAGGAGAATGGTTGCCCTCTGGGGCAGTGTGGGCTACAAGTGAGGCCCACGTGTGCCTGCAGCTTTAACACCCTCCACATTTTCCCTGTATACAAACACAAGCCTACCCAAGGCCTGCTTTAAGGTGGACTGGGTTGCGGAAGGCTGGATTAGGATGACAGCAGATTGAAGAGGGGGTTCCCAAATGTTAAGGACTCCTGCTGGAGAGTGACTAAGGCCTTACCAGGTAGCATTATGGTATGGGGGCGCAGGGCCTAGATCTGGGGCTATGGGCGCTACCTTAAGCAAGAGCCCGGGCCCCGCCCCACGTAGGGCTGCGCAACTGAAGGAGGCCTGGGATGGCTGCTGAAGGTTGGTCCAGAGAGCAAGCTTCGAGCCCCAACCAGCCCAGGCTCCAACTCCAGGCCAATCTCTGGCCCTGGCTCCGCCCAGCACGGAGGGGCGTCCGAGGGCGGGGCGCTCCGCCCTACACTCCAGGCTCTTCTTGCGGTTTCTGGGGCCCGAGGCCAGGCCTCTAGCCTCGGCAGTAGCGTTCCCTTTAAGTGTGGCCAGGAGGCAGCCTCAACTCTCGCGGGATCCGACGCTTCGGTTATCGCGAGAGGGGCATTCGGCACCCATTGGCTGTGAGGGTTGAATGTAAGATGGCGCCCAGGGAGCTGTGAGGGGAAAATCCTGTCGATCTTGGAGCGGCGACGGCGGAACCGGGGCCCCCAGCGGTGCGGTGGGGCCGGCGGGTAGAGCGGCGGCGGCGGCGGCGACGACGACGTCGCCGGGTGAGGGCTGCAGTGGGGGCAGGGATGCGGCGAACCTGCGGGCCTGAGACAGCGGGCCCACCCCACACAACGGCGGGCGGGGGCGGGCGGGCCGCTGCCTCTGGGCCCAAGAGACCTCGGGGCGGCTCCGGAGTGGAGAATGTCCCTGGGCTCGCGCGCCCCCGCCCCTTGTGGGGTGTAAGAGAGGCAGGTCGGGGACTTGGGTGGGCGCGGCGCGCGAACGCGCACTGGTGCTCGGGCGCGCTCGGCCCTGTTTATACACGGGCGCGCGCGCGCTGTGCGGCCCTCCCGGTGCGCGTGGCCGCCGACGTGCGCGTTCCCGGTCCGGATATCTCGGCTCCTGGAGCTGCGGCCCTTGGGCAAGAGCGGCTTTCTGTGGCGCGCGCCCGCCCGCGACCCCCAGCTTCGGGGCGCGCGCCCCGCTGTTGGGTGGCGGCTGCGCCGCCGCCGCGAGGACGCGCGGGACACCTCTGCTGCGTGGAGCGGCGGCGAGCTGGCGGGCGGCTCGCAGTGTGAGGAAGGTTGTGGGTTGGGCCCTTCCTGCTCTGGTGACGTCCCCGGACCGCCATGGCCTAGGCCTGGGGAGAAACCAACCGGCTTTGCAGTCTTGCGGTTCCGCTCCTCTAAGAGGCGGGCGAGATTGCTCGTTCTTCTGGAAGAATGCAGTGACTTGAGGCCAATGTGCGGGAAAGGTGCTGCCCTGTTTCTGAAACAGAGCCCTGTAGGTTTGTGAGGGCAGCGAGCCCCTTCGAGTTTCCTCACCTTGTTCTGGTGCTTTGTGCTGGAGAGGGAAGGTTAATCCTTTAAGGCCTTTCGGCGGTACTTGCTTTCTTGTCATTGGAAAGTAATTCTTCCATAAGCGCAATTCCTACACGTCACCTCTGTGCGCTCCGGAAGGGGATCCTCTTCTGTGGACGTGAAACTACCCGAGCTCTAAATGCCACTTTAAATCCTTAAATGCAACCTTTTCTTCTGTGTAGGTGGGAGGGGCTTACTTGTACTCTGTTAGACTAAGGGAGGGCCCCGCATTCGCGCAGCCAAAAAGTTGCCCAGGACAAAATTGGAACGACCTGAGAATCTGCTTTGCCTTCTTGTGTTATTACACAGTTCCCCAACAGAAATTTCTAAAATCTGTTCATGTATTACTACAAAAGTCACTTTTGATGTAGAATTTCAATCCTTTTCAGCTTTTTGTTTTGTTTTAGTTCCAGTGCTAGGGGAGTTCTAGGTTTGTTCTAGAGAAAAATGCACTTCTTTTTTCTAAAACAAGACATCAGTTTTACAGTCTCGCCTAATGAAGTTTAAGGAAAACGGAGCTAAGGGCAAGTAAAATTAGGAAATCTGATAATGATGGGGGTAGTTCTTTTTAATATACTGTATTTTAAGAACAAAGTTAAAATTTAAAAAGAGGCTGAGGATGGAAAGAACTTCTTTGTTCTATCTTCTTCAGAATGTTACAAGTCTTAAGAACTCAGGACAAGCAGCAGAAATACATGCAACATGGTGACTGGTGAGTTAAAATCATTCATATGCTGAAAATATGTGTGCAGTCTTTTTCCTAGTAATATTGAAACATTACAAGTCCTGCCAATCATTCTGGGTGCTGTCTGACAGAAACTGCTAAGTGCTGGAAAATTGAAGATGGGGGAGAACTGCATCTTTGAATCCAGTAACAGTTTACTGCTTGAACAATTTTCTTCTCTTGAAGTGTAAGCCAGCGCAGCTTTCAGGTTTTAGCATGAGGACACACCAGCTTTTCTAAGGAACTTAAATGATTGAAATAAAAGCAGTGAAGTTTAAGATGCACTTAAAATTTAAATATACCTTTTAGGCCTGCTTGTTCCGGAACATCTTTGTTTTTAACTATTAAATTTGAGATCTGTCTTTTAAGTTGGTATTTGTAGATAATATTTTTTTGTAAGCTCATTAACTTCAATTTGCCTATTAAGAGATGTCCTACTTCCAGCCTTCTGTGATGAATAGTTTGTGTACCTCTCAGGAACCTTTTTCCTTTCCACCTCCCCTTTCCAATTTTATGTTGCCATTTCACAGAAAAGATCAAATAATGGTTCATGTTTTTTGTGGATTTGAATTGCTCCAAAAAGGTAACCAAATGTCAGGGGCTCTAGGTGTCTATCATGACAGCTTCAGAATCAAGGATCTCTTCCCTCAAGCTTGCATGGTTTTAATTTAATCAATTGTGTTTTGTCCTCCGTGTGCCATGCTTGCTTGTCTACTTTTTAAATGGCGACCCTTTATTGGCAGAGGTCTTTTATTTCTCAACCTTAGAATGAGATGTTACACAAACACCTGTTCTTTTGTGTTACTTTGTACTTAGTTGCCCTGATTTTGTTACAGATGTTTTAAGTCTTCTCCAGGCTTTGCTTAAATGCTTCATTTGTCACACTGGATTGTGATTTCTGGTTGTGGCTGCATGAAGAAATGATAGATTAACTTCTTGCTTTGCTGAAAAGGGGAAAAGAATGAACCTTTGATGTCACACTTGAGGCTAGAGCAAAATTGTAGGTAGAGCTTGTGGGCTGTATCAGAAAGCTTTTTTTGCTTTTTGAAATATCTATCAGTAAATTCAGATGATCTGTATAAAATTTAATGAAAAGTTATAAGGTGAACCACTGTGTAACTATCACCTCTTCAAGAAATAGAACAGTGCCAGCCCCCTGCACCCTTCATGGGTCCCTTCCTGGTCATAGCTTCTCAACCACTAGAGATAATTACAATTCTGACTTCTGTGATAATCACATTCTTTATTTTTCTTTTTATTTACCACCTTCATAGCCCTCGATGTAGTTTTATTTGCTTTTGAATTTTTGTAAGTGGAATCATGCTGTATTTTATGGTTTCCTTCTTTCAGCATTGTGAAATTCATCCATGTTGTGTGCAGCTGTAGTTCGTTTATTCCTGTTTCTTTATAGTATTCAGCTGTGTGACTATACCATAATTTATTTATCTATCGATTCTACTATTGATAGACATCTAGATTCCTTCCAGTTTGCAACTGTTACAAACAATGAACATTCTTGTATAAGTACCTTTGTATATGTGTGTATCATATACCTAGGGGTAGATTGCTGAGTTATGTGGAAAGGATATTGTCAGCTTTATTAGTTAATGCAAATGGTTGTGCCAGTTTACAGCCCATTGATCTTTGGTGGGAATGTAAATTTATGTTTCTGGTTGAAAGTGTGTTGTCCAAAAATAGAACCATGGCAAAAATGCCCCTAAATCAGGGTCTCCTCTGGTAAAAGTATGGAACAGGTGAATGGCCCAACGAGATAATAGCTATCACAAACCCTGTATTGGGTTAGTATCTTTAAGAATAGAGGTGTATCTCCCAATTTGCTTCTTTGAAATGACTCTTTATGTTAATTGGAACAAATGTGACTGTAATTCCTTAAAGTAGAAATTGATTTCTTTTTTAATGTGAATGTGTTCTTCAAACCAGATTTAAAAAGCTATGAGGAGCTATTGCTAGAGTAGATGCGAACGAACCATAAGAGGGGCCCGAGAACCTGACTGGGTAAACAGGAAGAGGCAGGGCTCTGAGGCAGCTCAGAGTTTCTTCTCTTAGTCCATCTCATATTCAAGACCCACTTTGTGGAGCTGCATGGGGAGCTGGGAAGAGGTATCAGAAATTTGAGGAGACCCAAGAAAGGATGATTCTGGTGAGTACTTAGGCCTTCCCTTAGAACATAAATTGAAAAAAATTCGCGAAGAGACTTATGAAAATGTAATAGATTGTTGCTTTGGAATAACCTTTGTTCATCATATCTTCTTGTGTTCTAGTGATAAAATAATAAAAGTAATGATCACTTTGATACATTGAGGGCCTAAATCTGTGTCAGGCACTGTACTAAGCTCCTACTAGAAGGTGGTGTAGGGGAACTACTAGTGATTAATGGGTGCATACAAGTGAAAATTTCCTAGGCCTGTTGGTATGGGATTTACATATTGTTTTGCAAAGCAGCTATTCTTAAAAGTATTCAGAAGCAAATGCTTGTTTACAGACTCCCCTACACCAATAAGGTCCCAAGTGTTTTCCTCTCTTCCCTTTTCTAATGCCCAGAAATTGGGAGTACTCAACTCTCCCTCCAGCTTCGTGTTTTTCTGAAGTATTTTAATTATTCTGTTTATTTACTGCTCCCACCAAGCCTTTGACTTGGAGCTAATTAAGAATCTTGCTTCTTTGAAAGGAGTTTCATTAAGTTTATCCATTTCTGTATTACCAAGGCTCACCCTTGTGTTTCTTGTGAGCAGCATCTTGAAGAAGTTAACAGTTTTCATTATTATGCAAACTTATGGTGCTTGATGATTTTGTTTTTTAAGAGTTTCAGATTTTGAGGGGAAAAGCACGCTATGATCAGCCAGAATTGTTGTGTGTGTTACTGTTATTGTGGTAAATCACTGTGTAAAAGTATTACTTTTTAATTTCCTTTTGGTTTAATATAAATTGTGGAAAATACAGGAGAGTATTCGACAGGAAGAAATTTAAGTCCTCTGATTCTACCACCAAGGCATAACTACTGTTAGCATTTAGATGCAGTTTTTTTGTTTTTTTTTTTTCCTCTCATATGGGTAAATAATACTGGTATATGTAAATAAAATTGTGTTGTTTCCTTTTTCACACATAATGTGCTTCTGTGTTGTTAAATTTAAACAAGCAAACATGTTCAGGGGGCAAGGAATCTTCCAGGTATTAACATCCTTTTTTTTTTTTTTTTTTTAAGCTACCATGTTAAAGAAAGATCTGTAGAATTACACTAAATCCTTAGGAGACTTTATATGAAATTTGGCATATAATAACAGTGGCATAGCAAGTCAGTGGGCAAAGGAATTTCAATAATTCAATAAATGATACAGGAGGGACAAGTTGTTTTTGGAAAAAATATAGTTAGACTTTTACCTATACAAAATAAATTTTAAATGGATCAAAGCATTTTATTAAAAAATTACACTGGAAATTAAAAAATTGTAGGTGAATAATGACCTGATTTTAATGGTAGGGAGGACTTTTTTGGAGCATAAAAAAAGAAGAAACCATCACCACTATTGAAAATGTGTTTAATTTCTCTCTCTCTCTCTCTCTCTCTCTCTCTCTCTCTTTTTTTCTTTTAACTCACTGATTAACCTAAAATATTTAAATATATTTCTGAAGCTTTCCCTCCATCGCGCCTTGTAAGCATCACTTTTGTGTCTGGTCAAATGCTGACTAAGTGTACTTTCATTATTGGGGTGTGTCAGTCTGGTGGATAGTGCCAAGTGAGCAGGTTAAAAGGACAAGAAATGAAGCCATGTGTGTTGTAGTCTGTATGAATGGGCAGATTGGAATGTTCTTCCAAATTGACCTTTTCTATTAAATTTTTAAGTACTCCAGGGTGTTCCTGGATGGCTCAAGTCAGTAAATCGTGCAACTCTTGATCTCTGGGTTGTTTGTTGAGTTCAAGCCCCACATTGGGTGTAGATATCACTGAAAATAAAATCTTAAAAAAATTTTTATTAGGTTCTCCATTGAATCCGTTATTGGTTAATATTTTTTAGCTACCTCTGATTTCAGTGGCTCTCAAGTGATTATGTGGATTTGTACAGAGTTGGTGAAGAACCTTCTAGGGGCTTAGTGAAAGAAAAAAGCAATGGGAATTGGGAAGCAATGGCTGCTTCTGCTTGAAGCTCCACTGACAGGCTCTAAGCTTGGAACGCTGCAGAGTGTGTTATACTTTGTAGTTTAAACTGCTTAAAATACAGAAGGTGTTTTTATCATAAATTATTTCAAATATTTTCACAAGGATACAGAATAGAATGAATACCTGTTAATGACCTTTTATCAACAGTTTCTAAGTTTTATAGAATTTTACCTACTTCAGGCTGTTGGTGTTCTGTGTGTGTGTGTGTGTGTGTGTGTGTGTGTGTGTGTGTGTGTTTAATGAAAGCTTAAAGAATGAACTTTGAGGCTTTATAGAAGATACATTTCCAAGCTTTTATTCCATTTCTGGGAGCTGACTATTCATCTATTCATCTATCTTACTTGTCGTTACTGGAATAAATTTATAGCTGGATTAGATTTTCTTATAGTGACTTTTTTTTAAGGTAGTATTCTGGAAATACGGGATTTGTTTGGAGGAGAATGGTTTTATCATGTTTGGAACCTGGATTTTTTTTTTTTTTTAAATTTTTTTTTTTTTTTCAACGTTTATTTACCTTTGGGACAGAGAGAGACAGAGCATGAACGGGGGAGGGGCAGAGAGAGAGGGAGACACAGAATCGGAAACAGGCTCCAGGCTCTGAGCCATCAGCCCAGAGCCCGACGCGGGGCTCGAACTCACGGACCGCGAGATCATGACCTGGCTGAAGTTGGACGCTTAACCGACTGCGCCACCCAGGCGCCCCAGAACCTGGATTTTTTAAACAAATATGTCCTGAGTTTAATTTGGTATGAAATGCTGTGTTCTAAAAGATTGATTAATTACAGGCTGTATTCAACTTTGCTAAATGTTTGTCGAAAATAGAGGATGTGGTATGGGGGCGCCTGGGTGGCTCAGTCAGTTGAGCATTTGACTCTTGATTTTGGCTCAGGTTATGATCCCAGGGTTATGGAATCAAGCCCCGGGTCTGGCTGAGCATGAAGCCTGCTTTGGAGTCTCTCTCCCTTGCCCCTCTCCCCCACTCGTGCTTGCTCTCTCAAATTAAAAAAAAAAAATTTCTTTAATTAAAAAATAGAGGACATGGCACTTTAATTTCTTAATCTTAGTGGGAGGTCTAGAGATACTCTAAAATTAGTAAGTCTACATATAAATAAAGGTTTGAAGGTATGAAAGTGAACATTGGCAAAAATAACAATGAGATTGGCAGGGGTTGGTGAGAGGAGGGTGATTTAAAAGCACTAAACTTACTTTTCCTGAAGGACAGGTCAGTGTTTCAAATTGGTAGATCAACAAAGCATACTTAGGTGTTTTGTTTTTGGTTTTTTTTTTTCTATACTGTTTGATGAATATTTTTTCCTTAGAAAATGGATGTGTTACTTTTACTGCCCCCCCCCCCCCAAAGAAACAAAAATAAAAAAACTAGTTGTAATGCTACCCTGGAAACTGAAGAAAATTTGTTTCTAGGAAAAGAGTTAGTGTAGTCCTCTTTTATATTTAATATTAGACTTCAGATAAAGCTTAAGCATCCTCATTAGTGAAACTTGAAAGAGTGAAGGAAAATAAGTCACTAGGAAGTTTCTAGGGATTGCCTTTACCAAGCAATATTTGTGTGAAGGTTTTCTGATTCTATTAACTTATTTTGCAATTTTTTTGGTTCTTAATTGTGTGTATTTCTTTTCTCCCAGATTTGAGACAAAAAAATGTTTTGCCCCATGGTTACCCATATTTTTTTAAAAAATTGCTTTGACACAGTAGCGATGATTCCAGTGCAGACAGTCTTCAGAATTCGGTGTCAGTGTTTTATGGGAATGTAATTGTTGAAAATAAATTTGGGGAAGTGTAAATTTCAATTGACCTCTGCCATTCTTCTGTAATGGAGGTAGAAAATTGAAATATGTACCAGCATGGTACAGAATCAGTTAATTGCTATTCATATAGCTCTTCTTTGTCCCTTTTTGAGCAGAAGGGTAGATGTGATGAGGTATTTAGAGTCACATGTGAATTTTGTGATGTTATTGGGTCTATATTATGAGAGATGCCTTCTTCAGAAGGAAATTCTAGTCATGATGCTCTTATCAGAAGGGAGATTTGACACATTCTGTGCCAGTGTGGTGAGTGATTGTGGGTCACCTACAGTGGAATGGCCTGCTCTGAATAGGTAACAGAAGGATGGGGTGTTTGGCCTTGGTGATACTCTTATTCACTTGTATCATGGCCATTGTTGAGAGCTTAATTTTGAAGTCTTACAGCAGACCTCCTAATTTTCAACTCCCCTGCAGCAGAGAGAAAGAAGGGAGAACTGAGCAAGGCAAGTGGTCAAGAAGAGAAGTGGGAAAGGGACAAACGAGTTGTATTTCAGGAGATTAGAGGTCTTCAACAAAGATTTTAACTTTGCAGTCACCTGGCCTGTGCTTGCTTTTCTTTGCACTGTATTGCGTTGGGGTGTCCTGAGATGTAGAGGCTCTCCTCAGAGTAGTGGGTTAAGGTTTGATTTTAGGCAGGATAAGGTATATGTGCTCTTCTTTATTTATGGAGAAATATATTTGCAATGTATTATATGCATCGTTATAAAAGATTTACTGTTGTGTCAACTATGTAGGGAAAGCACCCAAATATAACTTGTATACTATACTTAGAGTGTCCCACAGAAATGTTGCCAGTGTTAGTAACTTAATAGCAGTAAGGATCATAAGTTTTCTCTGGTCTCACGCTTGTCTTGGATATATAGGCCGTTTTCCCAGGGTGTATACTGACCATTTACCAGGAGAAGGCTTAACATTTATAATTGTAACTTACAGATGTTACAGGAACAAAGAGCCATAATCCTTCTTGTTCTACATTGAATTGCAAATGTAACATATACATATACACGTACATATACATATGAAGCACCTACCATGTGTCAGCCATCTGAGAGGATCAGGACACAGTCTTGTGTGCCAGGAGTTTAGAGCCAGGTGGAAGAGATAAGATGATTACCCATATGCCTTATATCTGTAACATAAGGCAGAACATCTGGGCAGTGAAAGAGAGACTGATATTCCTAGTGTTGATGCCTTTCTAGTCTTCTAGCCTTTCTTTGATGGTTCAGGGAAACAAATAACTTTTCCATTTGCGATTGATAAGAGTCCTTTCTGGCAAAAACGTTCACTTGGTTTGTGTGACACTCATATCCTGCTGCTGCTTTTGTTCTGGAGGTGGTTCTGATCCAGAGGAGAGGGAATAATATGAAATCAGCAGTGGCAGGCAACTAATAGTCCGTAGATAGATTGCATGGTTGTCCCCCAGGTAGTTGAGAATTACTATCCACCCCTGCAGATTAATTCTTAGGGTAAATACCCTGATGAAAAATTTGCAGAATTGATTTCTGAGTTTTAGGAGTGACCTAGTTATTTAAAGCACTATTCAACTTTACCCACTAATTTTAATATTAGTTAGCACTTATATAGTACTGTCTGTGTCAGGTACTTTTCTCAGAGTTTTATATTTAATCTTCATGTCAACTCTGTAAGGTAAATACTATTTTATTTATCCCCATTTTATACACAAAACCAAGGTTAACTAACTTGTCTAGTGTTTCAAAGCTAAAGAGAGATTGAGCTGAGATTTGAACCCAGGCAAGCCAGCTCCAAAATCCATGCTTCTGACAAGTAAGCTATGCTACAAAACAATGTGAGCAATATATGGCAAACTGGGATTTTTGGTGTTTCTGGTGGGAGATGAAGTATATATCCCCTTTTTCTCAGGTCTTGCTATAGCTAAGTGGCATACATGTTTTTACTATAGGACATAGTTGGCGGTGGAAATTGAACATGTCACTAGGAATCCCTGCTCCTGGCTTCCTTGGTCGTCCTCTCTGTGATGATCACAATAGTTTTGCATGTGACTTTTATTGTCCAGTGCTTGGCTCTGCAGAGAAGATGGCATTGGCCTAGTGCTGGGTGGAGAGTGTGTTTTCAGCCTGTTTCATCCAGTACTGTGACGCATGCCTTTGTTTTTTGTTTTCAGTGTGATAGTTTAAGAAATGTTTATAGAAGCAATTTTTTTTTTTTAAATATTTTATTTTATTTTTTTTCAACGTTTTTATTTATTTTTGGGCCAGAGAGAGACAGAGCATGAACGGGGGAGGGGCAGAGAGAGAGGGAGACACAGAATCGGAAACAGGCTCCAGGCTCTGAGCCATCAGCCCAGAGCCCGACGCGGGGCTCGAACTCCCGGACCGCGAGATCGTGACCTGGCTGAAGTCGGACGCTTAACCGACTGCGCCACCCAGGCGCCCCTATAGAAGCAATTTTTAAACATGGGTAACTTAAAAAAAATAAGGTGGTATAATAAATTACTGTATTTTGGATTCCTGTATACAGCTGCCCTGAATATTCGCAAAAGTGATTGATTGCTGTGTGCATTTCAAAATATGAAAACAATAGCATAATTTTGACTTCTGACCATTTATTTTTATTTCTAGGAACCCTAAGGACTCTGCAATATGAATAATTCTCTGGAGAACACCATTTCCTTTGAAGAGTACATCCGAGTAAAGGCGCGGTCTGTCCCGCAGCACAGGATGAAGGAATTTCTGGACTCACTAGCCTCTAAGGGGCCAGAAGCCCTTCAGGAGTTCCAGCAGACAGCTACCACTACCATGGTGTACCAACAGGGTGGGAACTGCATTTATACAGACAGCACCGAAGTGGCTGGGTCTTTACTTGAACTTGCCTGTCCAGTCACCACCAGTGTTCAGCCACAAACTCAACAAGAACAGCAGATTCAGGTTCAACAGCCACAGCAGGTTCAGGTAAAAGGGAGATGTTGAGGTGCATCCTATTTAGTAGATTTTATTTGCCATCAGGGTTTTGGTTAGTAGGAACATCACATCTATATACAGATATCTGAGGTTATTTTCACTAAGGGAATATTCTGTGTTTTTTTGAAACATTTTATTTAACACAATGGCTTTCATATATAGTACAGACTAAAAATATTTGCAGCTACCATAAACTGGAACGATCACAGATACTTGGCATTTGCTTTGGAGAATTAAACAGTACAGAAATTAGAGGTCTTCTGGGACTGGACTCGGATGTGACATAGCTGTGTGTAACTGAAGCTTCCCTTTTGTCTGTGTCACCCTGGGTAGATCAAGAACATAGGAGGGGCTTATCTTTTCTCATTACTTACAAGCATGACATTTGGAACTTACTTTAAAATGGGTGTGATCTGTTTTCGTGATCTTCCTTTAGTTGTATGGTTCCATGACTCAGGTCACTTGTAGATTTCCAGGTCTTCATTTACTGTTTATAATCCTCAGGAAATAATGCTAATTGATAATGAGCTTACAGAAAGAGGAGGAACTAATAAATTTGCCAAGATTTTAAAAGTGCCTCTTTAGGGGTTCCTCATATGAAACTAACAGTATGCTCCATTTACAAATGCTCCTTTCTTGCTATTGTCTCTTGTGGTTCTATTTCATTTTGCCCTCGATGCTTTTTCCACTAAGAATTGGAAAGGGAGTAGAATGTGACTGAGGGGCAAGAGGGTGGAGAGGTGTATCTGGTGAGATAGAAGGCGCCTTTACTCCTTAGGGATGCAGACAGGTATATTGGAAGAACATGGGTCTGGAGTTGTATTCTTGGGTTTAGATCTGGCTTGACATGATGTAAATTTTTTCAGCTCTAGGTTTTTCATCTGTTAAATAGGGATAATACTGTTTAGTGAGACTGAATGAGATAATAGACCAGAAAACATCTGGCACACAGAGGAATGCAGTCATTGTTTATTCCATTCTTTGTAAGGAAGGAGGGCAGGGTACAGGAAAGGTAGATAAGAGAAGGCTGGCTTTTTGGTTTAAGAAATTATTCTGCTGTTATTTACAGCTTGGACTTCTTTTTTCATAAGATTAAATGGTTTGGGATGGGGCATCTGGCAGGTTCAGTTGGTAGAGCATGCGGAGCATGTGACTCTTGATCTTGGGATCATGAGTTCAAGCCCCACATGGATGTAGAACTTACTTTAAAAAAAAAAAAAAAAAAAAGGAAGGGGGTACCTGGATGGCTCAGTTGGTTTAGTGTCTAACTCGATTTCAGCTCAAGTCACAATCTCACAGTTTGTGGGATCGAGCCCCAAATCAGGCTCTGCACTGACATCATGGAGCCTGCTTGGGATTCTCCCTTGCCTTCACTTTCTCTGCCCCTCCCCTGCTCGCACTCACTCTCACTCTCTGTCTCACTCACTCACTCACTCTCAAAAAAAGTAAACATTTAAATAAAAAAAGGAGGGGGATAAAAGTGGTTTGGGATTTGAGTTTAAAGTGTTTGAGACTTTGTTTTCAAGATGGCTGATTGAAGTCACCTGTTAACTTCATTGGTTCTCCAAAACCCCTGTAAATAAAAGAAGTGTAAATAATAATAAATCCATGAGATAGGTTCAATATGTTGGACTCATAAGAACACATATTTTCTTCATTCTAAGTAACTTAAAAAATACTTTCAAAAAAGTAGTGCTGGAAAAAACAAGTGCCATCAAAAAACCACTAAATCCGGGGTACCCGGGTGGCTCAGTTGGTTGAACATCCAGCTCTTTTTTTTTTTTTTAATATGAAATTTATTGTCAAATTGATTTCCATACAACACCCAGTGCTCATCCCAACAGGTGCCCTCCTCCCATCCAAGTACTAACCAGGCCCAACCCTGCTTAGCTTCCGAGATCAGAAGAGATCGGGCGTGTTCAGGGTGGTATGGCCGTAGACCCAACAGGTGCCCTCCTCAATGCCCATCACCCACTTTCCCCTCCCTCCCACCCCCCAGCTTCCGACTCTTGATTTCAGCTCATAATCCTAGGGTTGTGGGATCAAGCCCTGTGTCAGCATAGAGTCTGCTTAAGATTATCTCTCTCCTCCTCTGCCTGTCTCCCCCGCTTGCACAAGCGCTGGCTCTCTCTCAAAAAAAAAAAAAAAAAATCACTAAATCTGAGAAATTGCTAAGAGAGAAAGCAAACAGAATCAGGCAACAGAAGAATTAATGTAAAAGAGAACTTTTAGGGAAGGTGGAATAGTTCTCAGGGTGCTCTAAGCCAAGAAGTTAAGGATACAAAGCAAAATTCTCCCCTGGGGCAACCTCAGTCTCCCACCAGTTGGGACTTGACCAAGGGTGTAGAACACACATTTACATATGTATGTCTGCATATATTATGCGTATAGTTGACCCTTGAACAACATAGGTTTGAACTACACAGGTCCACTTCTATACAAATTTTTTTTGAGAAATACAGTACAGTACTGAAAATTTATCTTATGATATTCTTAATGACATCTTTTTGTGTACTTTATTATTAGAATATATAATAGAAATAACATACAAAATATATGTTGACAGTTTTAGTTATCAGTAAGGTTTCTAATCAACAGGTTTTTAATAGTTAAGTTTCACAGGAGTCAAAAGTTTTATATGTTGATTTCTGATTGCAAAGGAGTTGGTGCCCCTAGCACCTGCCATGTTCTTCAAGGGTCAGCTGTGATAGATACCAGGTATAGGATGAAGGTGGCTCTTCTAATAGGTGGGGAAAGGATATATTCCATTAGTGCAGTAAGGCAGTCTACTACTCTTCTTGGAAATAAAGTCAGATACCTCTCCTACTACAGACCAGATAGGTGAAAGAGTCAGATAAAAACAAAACAATAAGACCATTAAAAGACAGTATAGAAAGTCTTTGGAATTCTAGATTGTGGAAAGCCTTCCTAAGGAAGAAAGTAAACTCTGAGATAGCTTTACCCAATCTTTTTTACCCTGAAGGAGTACTTGAAATAATTTTCAGGTCTCAGGGAACCCCTGCATAAATACAACTGTATTTGTGGGCACCTGGGTGGCTGAGTCATTAAGCATCTGATTTTGGCTCAAGTCGTGAGCTTATTGGTGAGTTTGAGTCCCCCATGGAGTGAGCTCACCCCCCCTCTCTGTATCTGTCTCCGCCCGCCCCTCACTCACTCTCCTCAAAAAAAAATTGCTCTATTTATATATCTCACAGAATATTAGCTTGATCAGCAAGTTAGAGGCATAATAATATTAATAATAACTATCAATGTTCTTTTGATATATTTTTTTGTGGATTTACATTTTGGCCAACTTATTAGGCTGTCTTTTCTTGGTGTGGTTCTCTTCCCCACATAGGTTATCAGATTATTATTATTATTATTATTATTTTAATTTTATTTTTTAATTTTTAAAATTTACATCCAAAATAGTTAGCATATAGTGAAACAATGATTTCAGGAGTAGATTCCTTAATGTCCCTTATCCATTTAGCCCATCCCCCCTCCCATTTAAAAAATTTTTTTTTAGGGGCGCCTGGGTGGCGCAGTCGGTTAAGCGTCCGACTTCAGCCAGGTCACGATCTCGCGGTCTGGGAGTTCGAGCCCCGCGTCAGGCTCTGGGCTGATGGCTCAGAGCCTGGAGCCTGTTTCCGATTCTGTGTCTCCCTCTCTCTCTGCCCCTCCCCCGTTCATGCTCTGTCTCTCTCTGTCCCAAAAATAAATAAACGTGGAAAAAATTTTTTTTAATGTTTATTTATCTTTGAGACAGAGACAGTGTGCGTGGGGTAGGGGCAGAGAGAGAGGGAGACACAGAATCTGAAACAGGCTGCAAGCTGTCAGCACAGAGCCCAACGTGGGGCTCAAACTCACAAACTGTGTGTGAGATCATGACTAAGCCGAAGTTGGACACCCAACCAGCTGAGCCACTCAGGTGCCCCTAGGTTATCAGATTTAATTCAAGTTATTAGCATGTATGTCTTTTTAAAAAAGTTTCCTCCTTGAACATTTTTTGCCTTTTTCAAGTAGTACATTTCTACCATCTAAGTTGCTGAGATAAGGATTGTGGTATATGGTATGTATGTGCAAGAGTAGTTTTTTTCCCCTCTTTAAAATTAAAAATGACCTTTGAGCCAAGCATTCTTGGACCAAAGGGTAGTTAATCCTAGCTTACCTTTCTTGAGACTGATCTTTCTTTCCTTTTCATAAGTTTTAAATTAAAAACTCTTAAGGCAGTGGCATCTGGGTGGCTCAGTCGGTTAAGCAACCGACTTAGGCTCAGGTCATGATCTCACAGTTTGAGTTCAGGCCCCGCATAGGGCTGCATGCTGACAGCTCAGAGCCTGGAGCCTGCTTCAGATTCTGTGTCTCCCTCTCTCTGTCCCTCCCCCACCTCTCCAAAATAAATAAACGTGAAAAAAAATTGTTTAAAAATAATATATTTTCATTAATAACTGGTTTAAGCCAAATGGGGTTTAGTTTTTCTAAAAGTTGGCTTTGTAGATTAAATAAAATTAAATTGTATTACCTAATGTTACTTACATGGAAATTGACATTGTTATTCTAAAGCTGCCAAAATCATAAGCCAGATAATATTAATAAAAATATGAATGGGGCGCCTGGGTGGCTCGGTTGGTTAAGCATCCGACTTCGGTTCAGGTCATGATCTCACGGTCCGTGAGTTCGAGCCCTGCGTCGAGCTCTGTGCTGACCGCTCAGAGCCTGGAGCCTGTTTCAGATTCTGTGTCTCCCTCTCTCTCTGCCCCTCCCCTGTTCATGCTCTGTCTCTCTCTGTCTCAATAATAAATAAACGTTAAAATAAAAAAAAAAAATATGACAATACAACTTTATATAAAATTTTGTAAAAACATTTTTTTCTGAGTGATATCAGAATCAGATATACCTTGCAGTTACAAAATTATTATACACACGTTGGTTTTTTGATATCTTATAGGTCTGTACTTAGTTTAAAAGCATAATTAAAAAAAAAAAATTTTTTTTAATGTTTATTTATTTTTGAGAGAGACAGAGACAGAATGCAAGTGGGTTAGGGGCAGAGAGAGAGAGAGAGACGCAGAATCCGAAGCAGGCTCCAGGCTCCGAGCTGCCAGCACAGAGCCCGATGCGGGGCTTGAACTCACGAGCTGTGAGATCATGACCTGAGCCGAAGTCAGATGCTCAACTGACTGAGCCACCCAGGTGCCCCAAAGCATATTTTTTTTTTATTATTTTTTTATTTTTTTATTTTTTTAATTTTTTTTTCAACGTTTTTTATTTATTTTTGGGACAGAGAGAGACAGAGCATGAACAGGGGAGGGGCAGAGAGAGAGGGAGATACAGAATCGGAAACAGGCTCCAGGCTCTGAGCCATCAGCCCAGAGCCCGACGCGGGGCTCGAACTCCCGGACCGTGAGATCGTGACCTGGCTGAAGTCGGACGCTTAACCGACTGCGCCACCCAGGCGCCCCTAAAAGCATAATTTTTGAAACTAAAAATAGCACATGAGGCATAAGGAGGTTAAGTCCTATTTCAGTAGCTAGTATTTGCACCCAAGCTGTTTTAACTTGAGACTGTGCTTCTTTCCAGTGTTTCTAACACACAAAGAACTCTTAGAAAGTAGAAAAAAATAATTAGTAAAAAAAAATGAACAAAGGATATAAGACAATTCATAGAAGAAGAATACAAGTAGTGCTAATAAGCATATCAGAAGATGTTTCTTTAACGTTTATTTTTTTGAGAGAGAAGGAGTGTGAGCCAGGGAGGGGCAGAGAGAGGGAGACACAGAATCCAAAGCAGGCTTCGGGCTCTGAACTGTCAGCACAGAACCCGATGTGGGCCTAAACTCCTGAACCGAGAGATCATGACCTGAGCTAAAGTCAGCCACTCAACCGACTGAGCCACCCAGGTGCTCCAGGAAGTACAAATTTTAAAAGTGAAATACCAGGGGTGCCTGGGTGGCTCAGTCAGTTGAGTGTCCAACTCTTGATTTCGATGTAGGTCATGACCTCGTGGTTCATGAGATGGAGCCCTGCCTTGGGCTCTGCGCTGACAGTGCAGAGCCTGCTTGGGATTCTCTGCTCCTTCCCTGCTCATGGTCTCTCTCTCTCTCAAAATAAAGCAGTAAACATTTTAAATAAATAATAAATGTGAAATGCCATATTTCATTTATTAGGTAGGGTAACATTTATAAAGATTGCACCCAGGGTGGCAAGGGTATGAGAGGATAAATTAGTGTAGTTTTCTTGAAAGTGATTTTGGCAATACTTACAAAATTTTTTTTTAAGTATGCATACCATTGGCTTTGCATTTGTGTTCACAGATACATGTGTATACAAGGATATTCACTGCTGCACTGCTTATAATAGTAGTAACACTAGAAACAAGTCACTAAATAAGGGAAATGGTGAATAATGGTACAATTGTAGTGTGTCCTGTGCAGTCAGAGGAATGAGGTAGATCTTTGCCTGTTGACAGGGTAGGATGTGTAACAGATTGCTGAGTGTCAAAACCGGTTTAGTATCACTGATTTTTAACATGTAGAATGTCATGGTCCTTGAATAATAGTAGTAAAGTTCAAAACAGTAACTGGGCTGGGGAGTGGGTTGCTAAGGAGGATAACTTGAATTTTTTATTTTTTGTTTTTATTTTTTAGTTTATTTTTGAGAGAGAGAATGTGCTCATGTGTGCAGCTGAGGGGCAGAGAGAGAGAGAGAATCCCAAGCCACCCTGCACTGTCCGCACATAGCCCAATGTAGGGCTCGAACCTGCGAACTGTGAGATCATTACCTGGGCCGAAATCAAGAATCGGATGCTTAACTGACTAAGCCACCCAGATGCCCTGAGAGCTTGAATTTTTCATTAAACATGAACTGCTTTTCTAATGAAAGAAAAGTGTTGTTTGAGAATATTTTGCTTTGAACTTGTATGTACAGAGCAATAGTTCTTAACCTTTTCTTCCCTATCCCAAACATCTTAATGTCTTTTTATTTGTAAAGCCCTTTACTCTAGATGCTTGGGTACAGTAGTGAGCCGACAGAAAGCTCCCTGTATACAGGAGCATACATTATAGCTGGAAGGAGATAGATGGTACGTAAGATAAGAAAAATCTTGTTATATAGTGATAATGCAGAGAAGTGAAAAAAAAGCAGATGGAGGTAACCAGGGTAAGCCCCAATGTGCTCTTGACATTTGAGTTAAGACCAAGGAGAGTTGGCAGATGAGCCACGTGATTATCTGAGGAAAGAGCATTCCAAATCCGAAAGCCCGAAGCCTGCTTATTTAAAGAATGGCAAAAAAGCTGGTGTAACTAGAGTGCACTGAAAGAATGGATGAGGCTAGAGAGGTGACATGTGTATGTACTGAACAGACCTGCCTTTCTCAATTCACGGGTGAAAAGGCTCTTTGCCTCATAGTACAGTTGACTCATGAACAACATGGGGTTAGGGATGTTGATCCCTTGCACAGTTGAAAATCTTCTTATAATTTTTGACTCCCCCAAAACTTAATTGTTTACTGTGGACCCAGAAGCCTTACCGATAACCTTAGTAGTCAATTAATAGGTATTTTATATGGTGTATGTGTTATATACTGTATTCTTAAAATAAGCTAGAGAAAGTGTTACAAAGAAAACCATAAGGAAGAAAAAATACATTTTCAGTACTATAGTGCGTTTATTGAAAAAAATCTGCATATAAGTGGACCCATGCTGTTCAAACCCAAGTTGTTCAAGGGTCAACTATATTGTGTCTCAACCTGATCCTTTTGATAATAAAAAATTATGTCAGGTGCCTGGGTGGTTCAGTCAGTTAAGTATCCAACTCTTGATTTCGGCTCAGGTCATGATCTCACAGTTGTGAGATCGAGCCTCACCGACAGGCTCCATGCTTGGCATTCTTACTTGAGATTCTCTCTCCCTCTCTGTCCCTGCTCCACTCTCTCAAAATAAACAGTAAGAAAAATTAAAAATTAAGTATATATTAATGATATTTAAAACAATTTACTGTCTTGAGAGCTCAGGCTGTTTTCTAGATTGCGTTTTTTTTTTTGTTTTTTTTTTTAATTTTTTTTTTTTTCAACGTTTATTTATTTTTGGGACAGAGAGAGACAGAGCATGAGCGGGGGAGGGGCAGAGAGAGAGGGAGACACAGAATCGGAAACAGACTCCAGGCTCTGAGCCATCAGCCCAGAGCCCGACGCGGGGCTCGAACTCAGGGACCACGAGATCGTGACCTGGCTGAAGTCGGATGCTTAACCGACTGCGCCACCCAGGCGCCCCTAGATAGCTTTTTTTTAAATTATGGCAAAATTAGATTGCCTTTTAAAAAACATCCGTCATCACCTCAGAGAGTTGCCTTTATCCTCTGACTTAATCTGTGCAACACATACCTTGTTGTATGTATACAAAGTAATTACATTCTTAAAACAGTTTTAGTGAATTGGTGAGAGACAGAGGTACATGTTAATTAGAAGAGTAGCTATCTGAATAAGTCTCACTGTGTTCCCTTACTACTAACACATTCACACTTCAGACTACCAAAAGTGTGGTTTTTCCCACATTTCCCAATTCTCTGACACCAGCTGGCTGTCCTGTAATTCAGTCTGACGCTGTCTACTTGGAATTAGCATCAGGTCCCACAAGTTAAGGGATCAATTCCACAAGACTTCCCCCCAGCTCAGACACCAATCACATGTCCCAGGTTACTGTACTTCTGATTGATCATCTATCAGTTGGGGTTCTCCCTACCCCTCCTTAGGTTTCATAATTTGTTAGAACAACTGGCAGAACTCAGGGACATGTTTTCTGGAATATTATATAATAAATGATACAATAGAGGATACAAATGAACAGAATAAAGACATAGAGGGGCCTCTGTCCCTTTGGAGTTTGGGTGTACCACCCTCCTGGCATGTGAGTGTATTCATTGACACACAGTTCCCTGAACCCCCCATACTTTTGGGATTTTTATGGAGCCTACAGCACATGGGTATGATCCATTAGTAAATCAATTTCTAGCCCCTCTTCTTTACAGAGTGGAGCATGGGTTGAAATACCAAGCTCTGTTTTTATTTATTTAAAAAAGTTTTTTGGGGGGGGCACCTGGGTGGCTCAGGTCAAGATCTCACGGTCTGTGAGTTCGAGCCCTGCATCGGGCTCTGTGCTGACAAGCTCAGAGCCTGGAGCCTGTTTCAGATTCTGTGTCTCCCTCTCTCTCTGCCCCTCCCTAGCTATTGCTCTGTCTCTCTGTCAAAAATAAACATAAAAAATAATTTAAAAAATTTTTTTTTCTTTAATATTTTTATTTATTTTTGAGACAGAGGGAGACACAGAATCCAAAGCAGGCTCCAGGCTCTGAGCTGTCAGCACAGCTCTGAGCTGAAGTTGGACGCTTAACCGACTGAGCCACCCAGGCGCCCCAACCAAACTTTGTTTTGTTTTGTTTTTGTTTTTGTTTTAATTTTTTTTAACGTTTTATTTATTTTTGAGAGAGAGACAGACCATGAGTGGGCGAGGGGCAGAGAGAGGGAGGCACAGAATCGAAAGTAGGCTCCAGGCTTTGAGCTGTCAGCACAGAGCCCAACGTGGGGCTAGAACCATGAACCGCGGTATCATGACCTGAGCTGAAGTCCGCCACTTAACCAACTGAGCCACCCAGGCGCCCCTGAAGGTATCAAACTTTAATCATGGTTTGGTCTTACCAGTGACCAGCCTCCATCCAGGAGCCCTCTAAGAGTTGAATGCATGAATACATCATTAGAATACATGATGCTCCTGGCACTTTTAGTATCACTTAGGAAATTTAACGAAGGTTTTAGGAGCTCCAGCCAGGAACCAGAGAGACCAAAATATGTATTTCTTATTACATAACAGTACCCTACATCTATTTAAGTTAAGGAAGTACCTTCTGAAGGCAAAAACAAGAGCTCCCATGTAAGAGCCTTGACAGTGTGTACAATACTAGAAAAGACCCCAATTTTCCTGTTCCTAGTAGGTTGGCCTGAGCTAGGTGACGGGGATTCATTTGGATCTTCCCTTTCAAGAGCCCTTTTGAGTTGGGTGCTTCCTAAAGCATCCACTTGAAGTTAAATGCATGTGCCAGAGAGAAGGCCTTCTGATGGTGAATCGCAGGTGTTGGGTTTCACTTAGCACCCATAGAATTGCTTGTTTCTTCTCTGCCCTTCTCAGTTCCTACAGGGCAGGAACTGAGGCTTCATACAAGTCTGGTTGGTCAAACTGGCCTCACAAGTGAAGGATACTCTGGGGAAAGAGACCTCTCATCACTTGCTTCTTCTGGTGCTAGAAGTCAAGATCTCAAGGCTTCAGTGGCTCAAAGTGCAACTCTTCCCCGTTTGTCATTTCAACTTTTGTCCCTCTTCCTCTTTTTCTTCTTGTTACACATTTCCTCCATGCTGGATGGTCCCTAACCCCTCATCGTAGTGTGAGCTACTGAGAATGAGGAAAGTTAATTAAGAGCCAGACTTGACTCTGAGACAGAAGAATCTGGTCTGCCTCTGCTACTTTAGATGTGTGTCATCTTAGGCAAGTGATTTAACCACATAGAGTCCATTTCCTTATCTATATCATGAAAATAAAAAGAACTCATATTGTAGTTACTTTGAGGATTACATAAAATACTAGGTTATAAGCACATTGGCACATAGTAATCCTCGGTAAATAAATAATAGTTGCTTTTGTTTTCTTCTTCCACTTCTCATTAATGCCATTCCTACCTATGGCCCCCGTTGCCTTTTAGAGTTTTGAAAAGTATCCAAACATTTATAAATAAGATTCCCACGCTGTTGGTAATATGTCATTTTTATCCCTTTTTTCTTTTAATACATAAACTGTTACAAATGCAGTTCAAATCTCTGATACCCTTCTAAACAACCCCCTTTCCCAAGGTAAAAATACTATTTTAAAGTTTTTAACTTGATGTGATATTTTCTGTATCCATCTGGGTATTGGTTTTTAGTTACAAATATCAGACAGCATTCCCCCTCATCCCCCTCATTTATTCAGAAAAAATTGATTAAAGGATAGCTGTTAACTCAGGGAATTTACGGGAGGGCCAGAGAATGGGTCTTGGAGGCTGTGCATCCAGGAATAGGACTCAGGTCACATTGCAGGACTGTTCTGGCAGAGACCTGCCATACCCCTGGGCCCAGGTCCTTGCCCTACCACAGTCTCTCATTGGGATCTATGCCATCCTGCTCCATTTCTGCCATATTCCTCCACTCTTACCAGAAAATGGAGGTTGTGGTTCCTGCTTCCTCATGTTGTTCCCCTCTGAGTCCAAATTTCATACAGTGTGTCTAATTTGGGAAGCTTTGGTCATATGCCTGCATTCTAGCTGCAGAAGAGGATGTTGGGACAGTGATTCTGGCTTCTGCCTTGAGAGGCAGTGCTCATAATATGATGTGTTCTCCAAACATGGTTTTGCAGCCAAAAACAAGACTACCGTCAGCTATTCTCTCACAGGCACTTTGTGGGCTGATTGGGATCCTGATTGGATTGGTGACCCATTTATTGCTGCCTTTTCTGCCCCTTCATATCCAGCCTTTTGCCCACAGTTAAATCTCTTCCCTACCGTATTTCTAAGTTCATTTATATCATAAGAGTTTGGCAGGAGCACCTGGGTGGCCCAGTTGGTTAAGTGTCCGACTTCAGCTCGGGTCCTGATCTCACAGTTTGTGAGTTCAAGCCCCGCATCAGCCTCTGTGCTGACAGCTCAGAACCTGGAGCCTGCCTCGGATTCTGTGTCTCCCTCTCTCTGCCCCTCCTGCTCATACTCTGTCTGTCTGTCTCTCTCTCCCTCTCTCTCAAAAATAAACATTAAAAACTTTAAAACATTAAAAAACATTTAAAAAAACAGAGTTTAGCAAATGTTTAATACTTGGGTAAAGACTACTAGTTTTCAGAAGAGTGTTATTTGAACAGTGAAATTCTATCAAGGTCCCTAAAGTTTTGCTAGACTAGTTGTTAAAAGGTTTGGTCCTAGGTGTACGATTCCTCACCTAGTCTGGTCTTCTGCCAGCACACTGAGCACTGTCCTTAACCATCCCTCCTCAGTAAGACTCAGAACATGAAATGGAATGTGAGCCACATACGTTGTTGTAAGTTTTCTAGTAGCCTCTCTCGTTTTTTTTGTTTGTTTGTTTTTGTTTGTTTTTTTTAAGTAATCCCTACACCCAGTGTGGGGTTTGAACTCGTAACCCTGCGATCAAGAGTAGCATGGTCTTCTGACTGCCAGACACCCCTAGTAGCCTCTTTTCTAAAGGGAATACAAGAGGTGAAATTGATTTTTTTAATCACATTTTATTTAATCTAATATAGTTTTTCAACATGTGATCAGTATAATATTACTGATAAACTGTTTTGCCCTTCTTTGATACAAATCCTTGAAATCTGGTTATGTTTTGTACTTGTAGCACCTGATTTGTAGCACATCATAGTTTGAATATCTCAAGTGATTGGCAACTACATGTAACTAATGGGTATTGGACCAGTGGAGCTTCAGAGAAATGTAAGAGAAGAATTATTCTTTCTTGTGGAAGTAAAATTGTTCATGAGGGGACACCTGGGGGGCTCAGTCAGTTAAGCGACACGCTCTATGCTGCCAATCTGCTGACAGTGCAGAGCCTCCTTGGGTTTGTCTTCCTCTCTTTCTGCCCCTTCCCTGCTTGCTCTCTCAAAAATAAGTAAACTTAAAAAAAAAAAAAAGTTTAAAATCGTTTATAAGGTGGAATTTGGAAATTGACCTGACACACTCACTGAGTTTATTCTCCTTTAAATATTTTTTTAATGTTTATTTTTTAGAGAGCAAGAGCATGTGCATGTGAGTGGGGTAGGGGCAAAGGGGGGGGGGGGGTTGGGCAGAGGACCTGAAGTGTGCTCTGTGCTGACACCAGAGAGCCCCAGGTGGGGCTGGAACTCATGAACTGCAAGATCATGACCTGAGCTGAAGTTCGATGCTTAACTGACTGAGCTACACAGGTGCCCCAGTTTCTTCTTCTTTTTTTTTTCTTTTTTAAAGTATTTTGAGAGAGCAAGCATGAGTGGGGGAGGAGCAGACAGAGAGGAAGAGAGAGAGAATCCTAAATATGTTCTGTGCTGTCAGCACAGAGCCTGATGCAGGGCTTGAACTCACAAACCGTGAGATCATGACCTGACCTGAAACCAAGACATGGACACTCAACCAATTTAGCCACCCAGGACCCCGATTCTCCTTTAAATGAAATCTTGGTTTTACATTTTAGCTGGAAAGAAAACAAAAAAAATCAAGAAATGGTATTAGATGTTTGTTTGTTTAGTTTCAGTGATTGGAAGAAAAGATTCCTAATTGAGGTAATACATGCATTACTTCATGGTTTCTCATTGTTTCTTGGTTGGAATACTTAGTCTTAATGTTGGGTTGAGCTCTGGATTACTTAGGTTCTGAACACTGAGGACAAGGAAGATTAACCATCTACAAACTAATAACATTGACAAATGAGGTCCAATAAAATTTCTAGACTAGTGGTTATCAAACTTCAGGGTGCATTAGAATCACCTGAAAAGTTTCTTAAAATGGAAATGGCTGTTTCCCCCACCCCTCCCAACCCCTGAATTCTGCTTGAGTGTAGGACTGGAGTCAGTTCTGAGAATTTGCACTTTCCCCCCAATTTTATTGAGATGTATTTGACATATAGCACTATATAAGTTTAAGTCTACAGTTTAATGATTTGACTTAAGTATATCACAAAATAAGTTTAGTTAACATCCATCATCTGATATAGATGAAAAGATAAATTTTTTTCTTTGTGATGAGAACTCTTAGGATTTACTCTGCTAACTTTCCTCGGTATCATACAGCATTGTTAGCTACAGTCATCCATCCAATTGTTTATTATATCCCTAGCATATCTTATAACTTGGGAGTTTGTACCTTTTGACCACACTCATCCTGTTCTTCCTCCTTTCCCCACTCACTGCTTTTGGTAACCACAAATCTGATCTCTTTTTTTTTTCCCCCATGGATTTGTTCCTTTTTTGTTTGGATTTTGAGATTGTGTAGTATTTGCCTTTCTCTGACTTATTTCACTTAGCATAAAGCCCTAGAAAGTCCATCTATGTTGTCACAAATGGCAGAATTTCCTCCTTTCTTATGGCTGAGTAAAATCCCATTTTTTATATATTCCATAACTTTTTCATCCATCTGTTCAGACACTTCATTCATTTTCATGTCTTTGTTTATTGTAAATAATGCTCTAAACATGGGAGTGCAGATATCTCTTTGGCATAATGTTTTCATTTCCAGAGAATTTTCATTTCTAACAAATTTCCAGGTTGATGTTGAATGTGCTGCTCTGCAGACCACATTTAGACATACTTTCTGAAAAACTTAATTGATAGTATACTCAATGAAATAAAGAATCTAAGAAAAGTCACGAAAATAAAAGAAATGGTAGAACCAACTCAGAATTGAGATCTGATTGCAGTGTGGTAGCCATACAGAAGAGCCAGAAAGCAGTCTGTCCAGGTTGAAATAGAAAGTCAGAATGCTCAAGAAGAAAGTAGTAGTGTGGTACATATTATGTGGTCAAGAGCTCAGAAGTATAGTTATTTTAAGTGTCTCTTCTGATCAACTGGAAAAAAAAAAAGGCAATTAGAAACTCTGGAGAAGGTAGGGAGCCAAATGAGAAGGTTGAATAATTTTAAAAAAAATTTAGGTTTATTTTTGAGAGAGAGAGAAAGAGAGAAGGAACATGAGAGGGGGAGGGCCAGAAAGAGGGGAGGCAGAGGATCTGAAGCAGGCTCCATACTGACACCAGAGAGCCCAATGTGGGGCTTGAACTCACACACCTTGAGTTCGTGACCTGAGCAGAGGATGGATGCTTAACCAACTGAGCCACCTAGGTGCCCCAATAAGGTTGAATAATTTAAATGTGAAGGGAACTAAAACATGGTGTGATTCATGAGGGATTGAGAGGTGAGAAACAGTGGTTTTTGAAACAATAAAACCAAATTCATGCCCCTAGTAATGTCCCCCCTCTCCTATTTGATATGTAACTTTTCTAGGATATGCTAGGCTTAGAGATGATAGTTTTCCTTTTTGTACCTCTTGAGAATCATCTTAAATCTAGGCTTAAGTTTAAAAATGCCTTTTTATTATATATATATATTTTTTTTCTGTAGTTATCTGTAATTTTTTCGAGACAATTGATCTAAATATAATCTTGAAAATTACAGGTAAACCTGTTAAGAAACATAGAACAACTAGTGAATCACAATACCAACTTCTGAATGTCTTCCTTAGGTTTTTTTTCTTTTTCTCCTCCTCCTTCACTTCAGTTCTGTTTCCTCTTCTTTGAGTAAAATTTCATTTTTTTTATTAAAAAAATAAAGTTATGTTTTTATATGAATAAAAATTGGAAGGGAGGTAATAAAAATAACATTTAATTCTTATTGACCTTTGATAGTTATGATTGAAGGTTATAAACAAAATGTATGATTTCTTACTCAATATGTTGACATTGGTAAAGAAATGTCACAAAGTGCTATAACTCTTAGCTCTTACTCCTCTAATTTTAAATTCTAGCCAGTTTGTATCTAAAATGGCATCAGATTACTTGTGCTGGTTTATTCTGGAGTGAGGAGTAGATCCTCCCCCCACCCCAGTTCTGATTCCATAGTATTTCCATAGTAATTGTGATAACTTGTTTCTGATTCTGTTGGAAGTTTGAATGTTGATAAATGGTTTCTTAAAAAAAATCCATTAAAAGAGATAACAGTAAAATTATGAAGCATATGAGCTATAATTTAGTGATAACCAGATTAAAAATTTTTCATTTTTTTTTTTTTTTAAATTTTTTTTTCAATGTTTATTTATTTTTGGGACAGAGAGAGACAGAGCATGAATGGGGGAGGGGCAGAGAGAGAGGGAGACACAGAATCGGAAACAGGCTCCAGGCTCTGAGCCATCAGCCCAGAGCCTGACGCGGGGCTCGAACTCACGGACCGCGAGATCGGGACCTGGCTGAAGTCGGACGCTTAACCGACTGCGCCACCCAGGCGCCCCAAAAATTTTTCATTTTTAAGGAGGTAATAACAATTATAAAGTGTACTATGTAATTAACTCTATAGTAGTGGGGGGGTTTTTTTGTTTGTTTTTGAGAGAGAGGGTGCAAGTGAGTGAAAGGCAGAGAGAATCAGAAGCAGGGCTCACCCACCAAAGTGGGCTCGAGCTCACCCGATGTGAGACTCGAACTCACAAACCATGAGATCATGACTTGAGTGAAAGTCAGATGCTTAACATCTGAATCATGCAGGCGCCCTTATAGTAGTTTTTTTTGTTTTTGTTTTTTAATGTTCATTTTTGAAAGAGCACTAGCAGGGAGGGGCGGGGGGGGGGTGGAGACACAGAATCTGAAGCAGGCTCCAGGCTCTGAGCTGTCCACACAGAGCCCAATAATAGGGCTCAAACCCACAACTGTGAGATCATGACCTGAGCTGAAGTCAGACACTTAACCCACTGAGCCTCCCAGGCACCCCTGTAGTAGTGGTTCTTAAAGGGTGGTTCAAGATTGGTCATCCCCAGTACCCTTGCAGGACTTCTTAAAATCAAAGCTGTTTTTATTAGAATACTGAGATGTTACCTGCCTTTTTCATTCTCATTTTCTTATGAATGTACAGTGGAGTTTTTTAGATGCCACATGTGATGTATACACAACAGATGGAATGCAGAAGCAAATAGAATCCAGCGTCTTCAATTAAGTCAGCCATTAAAGCAAGTTGCAAAAAATGTAAAAAATGCAACTCTTATAAAAAAATTTTTTGGCAAATACGTGCATACTTCAAAGATACTGCAAATTCAGTTCTAGACTACTGCAATAGAGTGAATATCGCACTAAAGTGAGTCAAATGACTTGGTTTCTCAGTGCATATAGAAGTTGTTCAGACTAAACTGTAGTCTGTTAAGTATGTAACAGCATTATGTCTTAAAAAAAAGAATATACATATCTTAATTTAAAAATACTTTATTGCTGGGGCACCTGAATGGCTCAGTCAGTTAAGCATCCAACTCTTGGTTTCGACTCAGCTCGTGATCTCATGGTCTGAGTTTGAGCCCTGCGTCGGGCTCTGTGCTGACAGCTAGTAGCCTGGAGCCTGCTTTGGATTCTGTGTCTCCCTCTCTCTCTGCCCCTCCCCTGCTCATGCTCTGTCTCTCTCTCTCTCTCTCTCTCTCTCTCTCTCTCTCTCTCTCTCTCTCTGTCTCTGTCAAAAATAAACATTTTTAAAAAAAAATTTAAGAACTATTGAATGACTACATGCATTGTCAGTGAGCAGTAATATTTTGAAAAGAACCTTTTTTTTTGTGAGCAGTAGGTCTCAACACTGGGCTTAGAATTATTCAGTAAGCCACGTTAAACAGATGTGCTATCATCCAGGCTTTGTTTTTCTATGTATAGAGTACAAACAAAGTAAACTTAGCATAAATCCTAAGGGCCTTAGCCCTAGGACCTTTGGAATAATAAGTGAACTTCAGTTTCACCATAAAGTTACCCAGCTGCATAAGCCCCTAACACAATGTCAACCTATTCTTTGAGGCTTTGAAGCCAGGCACTGATTTCTCCTCTGCAGCTATGAAAGTCCTAGATGGTATCTTCAAATATAAGACTGTTTTATCTACATTGAAAATCTGTTGGTTCGTATAGCCACTTTCATTAATTACCTTAACTAGATCTTCTATATAATTTGCTGTAGCTTCTACATCAGCACTTGCTGTTTCACCTTACACTGTTACATTATGGAGACAGCTTAAACCTCATGAGCCAACCTCCGCTAGCTTCAGACTTTTCTTCTGCAGGTTCCTCCCCTCTCTCTCAGCCTTTGTAGAATTGAAGAGAGTTGGGGTCTTGCTCTGAATTAGTCTTTGGCTGACTTAAACTTTCTCCTTTTAGCAATAAAGTTGGTGTTCTCATCATTCATGTGTTCACTGGAGTAACACTTAATTTCCTTCAAGAAGTTTTCCTTTGCATTCACAGCTTCACTAACTGTTTGGCACAAGAGGCCTAGCTTTTGGCCTGCCTTGGCTTTTGACATACCTTTCTCACTAAGTTTAGTCATTTCTAGCTTTTGGAAATGACTCTTATTTTCACTTAAACACTTAGAAGCTGTTTTTTGTTTGTTTGTTTGTTTGTTTTTTAATTTTTTTTTAATATTTATTAATTTTTGAGACAGAGAGAGACAGAGCATGAACAGGGGAGGGTCAGAGAGAGAGGGAGACACAGAATCTGAAACAGGCTCCAGGCTCTGAGCGGTCAGCCCAGAGCCTGACGCGGGGCTCGAACTCACGGACCGCGAGATCGTGACCTGAGCCGAAGTCAGACGCTTAACCGACTGAGCCACCCAGGCGCCCCTAGAAGCTGTTGTTTTTAATTGGCCTAATTTCAATATTATTTTGTCTCTGGAAATAAGGAGGCCTGTTGGTGGAGCTGTTAGAACATGCACATTTATCAATTAAGTTTGCCGTGGTCTTATATGGGCAAGGTTCATTGGTCCCCAATTATAACAAGTAACTTAGTAACATCAAAGATCTCAACAGATCACTATAAAAAATATAATGATAAAAGGGGCACCTGGGTGGCTCAGTTGGTTAAGTATCCAACTCTTGATTTCAGTCTAGGTCATGATCTCATAGTTTGAGTTCAAACCCCAGGTCAGGGCTTCGATTCTTTCCCTCTCTCTCTGCCCCTTCCCTGCTGGTGCTCTCTCTGTCTCAAATAAATAAACATTAAAAAAATAAAAACCTATATTGTGTGGGGGGAGCACAATAAACCTAGGTATGCCTTTTCATAGGCATGTGTTATTTATGTTAACAAGATTGTTTTGTGTGATATCCTAGTTGGTTTTTTTTTAGTTGTTTTTTTTTTTTAAATGAGGTTTGCCACATCAAGGGACTTTTTTTTAAGGTTTACTTATTAATTTTTGAGAGAGAGAGTGAGCCAGAGAGAGACAGACAATTCCAGGCAGGCTCCGCACTGTCAGCACAGAGCCCGATGTGGCACTCAAACCCATGAACCACAAGATCATGACCTCAGCCAAAACCAAGAGCCAGATGCTTAAGCACCTAAGCCACCCAGGTGCCTTAGTTTTAATTTCTAATACAGTAGATATCAACATCTGTATCCATGTAATCAAAAGCTAGTGGGGGTCCTCAATAATTTTTTGAGAGGATCCCAGTACCAAAAAAGCTTCTATAGTAATTGGTTTCATAGTTTCCTTTATGTCCTTGATGTAAAGCACTGGTTCTAAACATGGGCCTTCATCAGTCAACTGGAAAACTTGTTAAGATAGATTGCTAGGCTTGTTCCCCAGAGTTTCTGATTCAGTAGTTCTGAGGTGGGACCTGAGAATTTGTATTTCTAAAAGTGCCTGGGTACTGATGCTGTTGGCCTGGAAGCTATATTTTGAGACTCACTGGTGTAAAGAAATAATGCTTATCAGACTCTTGATTTCACGGTTGTGGGATCAAGCCCCACATCGGGCTCCATGCTGATAGCATGGAGCCTGCTTGGGATTCTAACTCTGCCTCTCCTCTGCTCATACCCTCTCTCTCGAAACAAAGTCTACAAAGAAGAAATAATGCTTATAAGGAAGGAAACCTCCTTTTTGAGCACCTACTGTATATTGGTAAATATTATGCTCATTACAACTCTAGGGAGTTAGGTGTTCTCCCCCTTTATATTACATCTAAGGGGAATCACAGCTAGGAAAGTATACCAGCAATTCAAGTTCAAGTCTGACTTCAAGGTCTATTATGCCCTTTACATAACCTCCTTGCTTATCTTTTTAATTAGTAATGGCTTTACTGAGATCTAATTCTCATATAATTCACCTATTTAAAGTATATAATTCAGGGGCGTCTGGGTGGCTCAGTCAGTTGACCTTCCGACTTTGGCTTAGGTCATGATCTCACGGTTCGTGAGTTCGAGCCCCGTGTCAGGCTCTGTGCTGACAGCTCAGAGCCTGGGGCCTGCTTCAGATTGTGTGTCCCCCTCTGTCTCTGCCCCACCCCTGCTTGTGCTCTGTCTCTCTCTGTCTTTCAAAAATGAATAAACATAAAAATAATTAATTAAAAAAAATAAAGTATATAATTCAGCAGTTTTTAAATCTACCCACAGAGTTCTGCAACCAATTTTAGAACATTTTTATCATCCCAAAAAAGAAACCCTGTACCCATTACCCCTTTATATTTTCCCCAATCCTGTGCTCTTAGATAATCATTAGTCTTTGTGACTGACTTCCCTTAACATAATTTTTTTTTAATGTTTATTTGAGAGAGAGCAGGGGAGGGGCAGAGAGAGAGGGGGGTTGGGGAATCCCAAGCAGGCTTCACACTGTCAGCACAGAGCCTTACTCGGGTCTTGATTTCATGAACCATGAGATCATGACCTGAGCCAAAATCAAGAGTCGAATGCCTAACTGAGCCACCCAGGTGCCACTAGCATAGTGTTTTCACTAGGTTTATCTAAGTTGTACCAAAGTTTCATTCATTCCTTTTTGTTGCTAAATAATACCCTGTTCTATGGAAATACCAAATATATTTTTAATTGATCAATTTATGAACATTTGGGTTGTTTCTGCTTTTTAGCTATTAGGAATAAGGCTACTATAAACATTTGTATCTACATTTTTATGTGGACATAGTTTTCATTCCTCTTAGGTATATACCTAGGAGTGGAATTGCTGGGTCCTGTGGGTTTTTCATATCTTTGTCATAGGTATGTTTAACTTTTTGAGAAACTGCTAGACTGTTTTCCAAAGCAGCTGTACCAATTTTACACTCCTCCTGGCAGTATATGAGGATTCCAATTTTTTTACATCCCTGTCAACCCTCGTTATTGTCAGTCTTTTTTTTTTTAATCAAATATTTATTTATTGAGAATAAAAGCTCTGTATGTATTATTTTCTTTTTTTATTATTTTTTAACTTTATCTTTTATTTTTTAAAATTTACATCCAAATTAGCATATAGTGCAACAATGATTGCAGGAGTAGATGCCTTAGTGCCCCTTACCCATTTAGCCCATTCCCCCTCCCACAACCCTTCCCATAACCCTCAGTTCTCCATATTTATGAGTCTCTTCTGTTTTGTCCCCCTCCCTGTTTTTATATTATTTTTGTTTCCCTTCCCTTATGTTCGTCTGTTTTGTCTCTTAAAGTCCTCATATGAGAAGTCATGATTTTTGTCTTTCTGTGACTAATTTCACTCAGCACAGTACCCTCCAGTTCCATCCACGTAGTTGCAAATGGCAAGATTTCATTCTTTTTGATTGCTGAGTAATACTCCATTGTATATATATACCACATCTTCTTTATCCATTCATCCATCGATGGCCATTTGGGCTCCATACTTTGGCTGTTGTTGATTGTGCTGCTATAAACATGAGGGTGCATGTGTCCCTTCAAAACAGCACACCTGTATCCCTTGGATAAAAACCTAGTAGTGCAATTGCTGGGTCGTAGGGTAGTTCTGTTTTTAGTTTTTTGAGGAACCTCCATACTGTTTTCCAGAGTGGCTGCGCCAGCTTGCATTCCCGCCAACAATGCAAAAGAGATCCTCTTTCTCCGCATCCTCGCCAACATCTGTTGTTGCCTGAGCTGTTAATGTTAGCCATTCTGACAGGTGTAGGTGGTATCTCATTGTGGTTTTGATTTGTATTTCCCTGATGATAAATGATGTTGAGCATTTTTTCATGTGCCATTTCCATGGCCATCTGGATGTCTTCTTTGGAGAAGTGTCTATTCATGTTTTTTGCCCATTTCTTCACTGGATTATTTGTTTTTTGGGTGTTGAGTTTGAGAAGTTCTTTATAGATTTTAGATACTAACCCTTTATCTGATATGTCATTTGCAAATATCTTCTCCCTTTCTGTGGGTTGCCTTTTAGTTTTGCTGATTGTTTCCTAAGCTGTGCAGAAGCTTTTTATTTTGATGAGGTCCCAGTAGTTCGGTCTTTTTTTAATTATAGCCATCTTAATGGCTTTCAAGTGGCATCTTATTGTGGTTCTGATTTGCATTTCCTTGTAACTAATGATGTTGACCAACTTTTCATTGGCTTATTGTCCATTTGCATTTCTCTGGAGAAATGTTTGTTCAGATCCTTTTTAACTTTTTTGTGTATGAAATAATTAAGAGATGCAACTTCATTGTTTTCATATGGATAGCCAGTTGTCCTAGCACCATGCTTGATTATTTTTGTGATGTGTCTCCTTCTTTAAAAAAAAAATTTTTTAACGTTTTATTTATTTTTGAGACAGGGAGGGACAGAGCATGAACAGGGGAGGGTCAGAGAGAGGGGGAGACACAGAATCCGAAACAGGCTCCAGGCTCTGAGCTGTCAGCACAGAGCCCAACGCGGGGCTTGAACTCACGAACCGCGAGATCATGACCTGAGCCGAAGTCTGCCGCTTAACTGACTGAGCCACCCAGGCACCCCGATGTGTCCCCTTCTTTTATTAGATAGATAAAATCTCTCATCTGCCTTCCTTTCTACCTTCCTACCAGTGTTTAGAGTTTAGATATGTGTCTGAAGGAAATATCTTTTTCTTTCTTTCTTTCTTTCTTTCTTTCTTTCTTTCTTTCTTTTTTTTTTAACTACAGGCTATACAAGGCATCTTTTCATGCTGCTTTGTATGCTGAGGTAACAGCAATAAGAAATGAACTGCATTATCATCAGAAATCAGAAGGAGGATATAGTAACCTTCCTTAGATTAAATTGTCAGGAATCTTGTTGGTTTGTTTAATGCTTCTTTTTTGAAGATACCTTACTTAACGGGTGCCTGGTTGGCTCAGCCGCCTAAGCGTCCAACTTAGGCTCAGGTCATGATCTCGCAGTTCGTGAGTTCAAACTCTGCATCAGGCTCTATGTGGACAGCTCAGAGCCTGGAGCCTACTTCGGATTCTGTGTCTCCCTCTCTCTCTGCCCCTTCACCACTTGCACTCTCTCTCTCTCTCTCTTTCTCAGAAGTAAATAAACATTAAAAAAAAAGATATCTTAAGATATTATTTATGAGTGCCTACATTTTAATAGCAATATTGGGAGATCTCTTCAAATTCAAGAGTTTTGTCTCTACTGTGTTTTCCACTAGTCTGTGGTGGGAGTAGTTTTGATCCTGGGTTGAGAATTGCATGCCTGTAAAATGTACTTGTCTTGCTGACCCTTTAGAACATTGGTCCCTACCAGACTGTTTTTTTAGTATATATTTTTTTTGTTGTTTACTTATTTTTGAGAGAGTGCTAGTGAGGGAAGGGCAGAGAGAGAAGGAGACACAGAATCCGAAGCAGGCTCCAGGCTCTGAGCTGTCAGCAAAGACTCCAATGCAGGGCTTGAACCCATGAACCACGAGGTCATGATCTGAGCCAAAGCCCAATGCTTAACTGACTGAGCCACCCAGGTGCCCCTGTCCCCACACTTTTTATTACTCACCCCATGGATAAACTGTTTTTGATCATACACCAAAATATATTTTTATAAACTATCTACTTGTACTATACCAATCTGCAAAAACAAAGGGGTGGGGTCACACCTTAAAACAATAATTAAAACATAAGCAGAAGTTCTGATATTTTCTTCAGAGATCCAAGTTGATAGTCTTACTTGCTCTGGTAGCTAATTGTTGCTCTGAATGCTGTGTAATGCTGGAGAATTATGCACATGGTTTTGGGGGTTATGGTCTCCAAAGAAGCCTTGGGTCTTCCAAAGAAGCCCCTTCTCCTCACATTACCTAGGGCCTCTCCCTGAGATCTCTTCCTTTTGGGGCTGAATTCTTAATGTTGCCTGGTTCACTCACTGGTGAATCTTGTCGCTGCAGGTACAGGTGCAGGTACAGCAGTCTCCGCAGCAGGTCTCGGCTCAGCAGCTCTCCCCGCAGCTCACCGTTCACCAGCCTGCTGAGCAGCCCATCCAGGTCCAGGTGCAGATCCAAGGCCAAGCACCACAGCCGGCAGCCCCCTCCATCCAGACCCCGTCTCTGCAGAGCCCCAGCCCCTCGCAGCTGCAGGCAGCCCAGATCCAGGTGCAGCACGTGCAAGCGGCCCAGCAGATCCAGGCTGCAGAGATCCCAGAGGAGCACATCCCACATCAGCAGATCCAGGCTCAGCTGGTGGCCGGCCAGTCTCTTGCTGGGGGTCAGCAGATCCAAATCCAGACCGTGGGTGCCCTTTCCCCACCACCGTCTCAGCAGGGCTCACCCCGGGAAGGGGAGCGACGGGTTGGCACAGCCAGTGTCCTCCAGCCAGTGAAGAAACGCAAAGTGGACATGCCCATCACTGTGTCCTATGCCATCTCAGGGCAGCCGGTGGCTACTGTGCTGGCCATTCCACAGGGCCAGCAGCAGAGTTATGTGTCTTTGAGGCCAGACTTACTGACAGTAGACAGTGCCCACCTGTATAGTGCCACTGGGACCATTACTAGCCCTACAGGAGAAACCTGGACCATCCCTGTTTACTCTGCCCAGCCCCGTGGGGATCCTCAACAGCAGAGTATTACCCACATTGCCATTCCCCAGGAAGCCTACAATGCAGTTCACGTCAGTGGCTCACCCACGGCCCTGGCAGCTGTAAAGCTGGAGGATGACAAGGAGAAGATGGTGGGCACCACGTCTGTAGTGAAAAACTCACATGAAGAGGTAGTGCAGACCCTTGCAAACTCTCTCTTTCCAGCACAGTTCATGAATGGCAACATCCACATTCCAGTGGCTGTGCAGGCTGTGGCAGGCACATACCAGAATACAGCTCAGACTGTCCACATATGGGACCCCCAGCAGCAGCCACAACAACAAACCCCCCAGGAACAGACACCACCGCCACCACCGCAGCAGCAGCAGCAGCAGCTCCAGGTTACTTGTTCAGTAAGTGAGACTTCTCTGTAGGGCAGCCTGCTCCCCTGGGGCCCAGGGCAACACAGAACTTTCCTGGTAACCTCCAGCACCTCTGGCTTATTTACTGCAACGATGTTGGTCTTGCAGTAATATATAATATTTATATTTTGGTTGAGGTTGGGGAGGGGGAATAGAAGCAGCAGGTGAAGCTATGCAATGAGCAGGAGTTCTGTCCTGGTAACTGGAGGTAGATGAAACGATCAATAACTGCTTTGGGGGGGTAGATGCTTCAGGTGCTTCTTTATAATCTCTTAAGAGTAAAGTTCAAGGTAAAGACTAACGGGACACACTAAGTGTTAATCTGCATTTAATAAGCTACTTTTTGCATTACAAACGAATGGATCTAGACTTTCATCCACTAGATGAAAACTAGTTTTCACTAGACTGTATGCACTAGACTGTAAACTCATCACAGCAGAGAGGCTGTGAAATTATTCCTTTTTAGTTATCATCTGTGGACACAATGTAGGTGAATTAGATGATCAAAAACACTTTTCAGAGGGCCTGTTAAAAGTGATAACCTTTGGGAGTGTCAGATGAGCCACCACTGCAATGTGATTTCCCAAAGGTATTTAACAATAGTCAAGCTTTGGTTAATTTTGTTATGGAAACTATATTGAAAAAAAATTTTAACTTTTATTTTGAAATAATTTTAGACTTACAGAAAAGTTACAATAATAGAACCCTGTTGAAATTTCAACTTTAAAATTGCTTGATTCTTTTATGTTTTCTAATTGTTAAATTTTTTTAAGGATACCACAGAGGTATGGATAAATGTATTCCTTAAGACTGTTAGTAAACTTCAGGGACACTCGTCTCATGGGACTGCTGAAGGCAGTGTGTCTCAGGGACTCCTGGGAATGTATGCAAGGGAGCTGGAACAAACAGCGCCCCTACTCAGAAACTCAGGCCATATGTAATTGGTTAAGCAAAGGCTGACCAAGTGGTTTCATAGATAATATATTAACTTAGGTGACTTTGCTAAGGACCTATTAAATATCCAGCTGTCAGGCCTAGAAGTTGAGCAAGACAGAGTCATTGCTTCAGGTAGCTTCCAGTCCAGTTTTGGAGTAAGAATGTATGATTTCTATTTTTTGAATATAAGGCAGCATAAGTGTGCTGTGTGCTCGACACACAAAAATAAACTTGGTATTCAGAAACTATCCTAGGTTAAAAAGTCAGCAGAGGCATCTTTGTGGAAAAAAGTGGTATTTGATCTCTAGTTTATAGGTTCAACTGACCAGAGTGAAGCAGCATGAATACAGAACCAGGGATGGACAGAAGGGACATGGCCTAGTGCAACATGAGAGGGGAACTATGGGAGAGGAGTTGGCATGGGAGGCAAAGGATTTATCTTCCCAAAGTGAAGAGTTGAGTTTGATCTGATTTTTGGTAGGAAATTTTTCCAGAATCCTAAAAGTTGTGATAACAAGAGTCAAGTACAGATGTGTAGAATTAATTGCACGTAGAAGAGACCAGCCTGGAGTATTGTGATGTAGCTCTGCACTCAGCTATTGCTCACCAGTATGAAGGACATCAGGGCTCTCAGCTTTCTTGGGCCTCATGGTCCAGTTCGCAAGCCAATCCTCTTTAATTTAAAAGTCCTCTTTTACTTTGTACTTCTGGACCCTGTATCGGAAGATCTTTTCTGGAGTTCATTTTAGTAGGCCTGTATTCTTCAGGGGCAATGTTTCCTTTGGGAAAGTCTTAACAGGAATGTATATCAGGTATTACCGGAAAAGGAAAAATTGAGAAGAATACCCATCATGCAGGAAAGATGGGTTCATCCATTTATACCACAGACATCCCTCTGCCTTCCTTATTAGGCTTAGTGCTATGTGCTGGGGAACAAATATGAATAGAGAGTCTCTGCCCTTGGAGTACTCACAGCCTGTGGGGAAGATAATTGTGATGTGAGTTGAACCCTAAGGAGAGCTGATGATAAAGTGTTGTGGTCCTTCACCTGCCATACCCTTTATGTAAGTTCTCTTATCACCCACTTTAAAACCAGATTTATGGTGAAACCGCCCTCCCTTGAGCTCATATGCACCTCCATCTATTGCCCTGTTTCTCCACTGTGCTTTATTCCCAGAGTTCTCGAAAGCATTATCTGCGCAAGCCGACTCTCCCTTCTAAAAGGTTTTCTCTTCAGTTGAGTCTGCTCTTGTTAAGGTTATTAGTGACCTCTTTTTGGCCAGATTTAAGAGGCATGTCTGTTTTTATCTCACAGCAACATATTAAACAACAGATCATACCTGTCTTCCTGGAATTCTCTTCTGGTGTGGTTTTTCCTCCTACCCCTACTGGTTCTTTTTCCTTCTCAGAAGAGTTTGCTGGTGGCTCTGTCTAAACCATACATGTAGATGTTCCTCAGAGCTCAGTACTGGCCTTCTTTTCTCCCTAAGGGATTTCTGTCCATGGCCATGGTTTTCAGCACCCTCTAGATGGCTGGTGCCATGAAGAGGATAGTCACTGACACTGTCTGCCAGGCACTGTTTCAGTGTTACACATATTAACTCATTTAATTCTCACATCAACTTCATGAGGTGTGTACCACTATTTTACAGAGGACGAAACTGAGACACAGATTAAACCAGTAAGACCAGAGCCAGGATTAGTATTTAGCAGAGTTGGGCTTTAGCCCTGGAAAGACTGGCTCTGGAGCCCAGAGCCTGTGCTGCATTGACGCAGATCTTTATCTCTAGACCATGCCTTTCCCCTTAGAACCTTTCGCACACATCCAGCAGCCTATTTTTCATTTCCTTGGATTTACTGAGGATATCTCAGCTTTTCATTAGCATCACCTCTACCACTGTCAGAACTTCTCCTCTGGGCACCTGGCTGGCTCAGTCAGTAGAGCATGCAACTCTTGATTTTGGGGTGGAGTTTGAGCCCCACATTGGGTATAGAGTTTACTTAAAGATAGAGAGAGAGAGAGAGAGAGAGAGAGAGAGAGAGATACGTACATACATACATACATACATACATACATACACTGTTAAAAAAAAAAACTTTCCCTCTCAGAAAGTGGTACCATCCTCCACCCATTTGTTTAAACCAGAAACCCAAGAATCATCCTTGAGTCTCCTTTCCCTTACTCTCACAGCCAGTTTCTCAAGAAGCCACTTTGGTTCTGCCACCACACTTTTCAGAATTTCTTAAATTCTCTCCACTGTCACCATCCTAGTCCAGGCCACCAGTACCTTCGCTCTTCAATCCATTCTCCATAAATCAGCAAGAATAATTTTCTTAAAATGTAAGATTGTGTCACTTCTCAGCTTAAAACTCTCCAAGGACTCCATTATAAATAGGAAAACTCTACACCACAGTATATAAGGCCCCACTTACATCAGTAGTTTTCATCCTGGTTGGGATCACTACCACCCCTACCCACTGACATTTAGACAGATGTAGAAGTTTACTGTCAAGATGCTTGGGAATGTTACATTAGTGGGTGAAGGGCACCTGTCTAAAAACCAGAAGCAAAGTACTGCCCCACATGCCCTGGCACCCACCTACTTACCTATTCAGACTCCTACTAGATTTTGCAGCTTGGGTAGATGGTGTTGCCGTTGAACAAGGTAGGGAGGGAACTCTGAGGAGAATAGTTTTGGATGGGGAAGATGCTGAGTTCTGTCTGTAGATATTAGTTTGAGGTGGTTGGTTGTAAGATGTTCACTTGGAAACATATAGTACCCCCTTGGTATATTAAGGGGATGTTTAGCTTGGAGGTGCATAGTTAGCAATCATTTCCACAAACATGGAAATCCAAACTGGAAAAGTGGTTAAGACTCACCAAGGAGATTGGTAGTTGAACTGGGAAGCGTGTCTACAGTGGAGTTCCTGGGTTGACAAACATTTAAGAACCTTGCACTGATACTGTTTTATCTCCTTGTTTAATTGAGCAGAGATAGGAAGGAGAGTTTTTATTTTTATTCATTGACAAGCAGATTAATGTGTCGTATATAAATTATTTTGCCTTCAGTTTGAATAATTTGACATTGCTTAGCCCTTTGGGTAGGCCCTGGCATGATGAATGGCTCAAAGGAATTTGTTTAGAATATAGACAAGTGAGTGAGACTCAAGAATCTATGCTTGGTATCTATGATGCTATCTATCCTGCCCAAAATGAGGATTGTGATTGAGGCTCATGGACATTTCTCTGCCCCTTTGTGTGCATGGCTTGGCTGTTAGACCATTGAGGATGGGATGGGATAACTTCCTTTGGAGGCAGGAAGGTAGAGTAGTGCCTCTTGTCTTCAAAAATGTCCTTAGGAAATAGAGCAGTATTATTGAGAAGGAATATGGTGGGGAGAAAACCAACCTTATATATAGCTAGAGAAGCCATATAGATCCTTCAGTGTTAATCCTCTCATCTTACAGTTGCAGGGGAGAGAACATAACTTGTTTGTTGTACTTCCCTTTTTCTTTTAAAAAGGATGATTTTCACCCATGACTGGATATGAGAATCACCTGGGAGCTTTTAAAAGTACTGGTGGCAGACCCCCCCCTCAGACCAATTAAATCATAATCTGCAAGGATAAGGCCCAGTCATGGGTATTTTCTAAAAGCAGCCCAGAAGTTTTTAAAGTGCACCCAAAAGTTTAATGGTCACTACTCTGGACACTTGGTATTCAAAGTGTGTTCTGCAAACCAGCTCCCTCACTTGGGAACTTGTTAGAAATGCAGAATCTCAGGTCCCACCTGAGACCTTTCAAATCAGAATCTGCACTTTAATAAAATCCTTAAGTGATTTGTTGGCACTTTATAGTTTGGCAAGCTGTGCTTTGGGCCAGTAGTTCTGAGAAATGACTGAACTTTAGAATGGCCTTTTTATGTGAGAAGGTTTTTGAAAGACTAATCTGTTTAAAAAGATTCTGGGGCCTCAAGGCTTGTATGCCTTGTCAACTGGTGCAGACCTATGGAAAAGCAGTTCGAGTGCCTTTACATTGGATTGGCTTTGGCAACGCAGCACTGGTTGCTTCTGGTAGGATCATTGGCTGTGCAAAAGCAGGTAGTGTCCCGTCACTGGCTGCTGGTCTTCTTTTCAGTAGTTTTGCAGGCCTGGGTGCTTGTCATCTGTCTCAGGATCCAGGGAACATTTGGGTTTTCCTAGCCACCTCTGGAACCTTAGCTGACATTATGGGAATAAGATTCTGCCACTCTGGAAGACGTCTGTGGGCTTAATTGCAGGTCATTTTGCTGATGGTTGCCAAACTTGGAATTAGTGTGTTGAGTAGACCCCAGAAGTATCCCCAGAAGTAGTAGTCATGACCCAGCTTGGACTCATGAAGAACTTAAAAACTTCCACCATTTTTAGCGTATTAAGAGAAGCAAGTGCAACATTTTCACATATTGTGACATTTTACTTAAAAAACAAAACAAAACAAAACAAAAAATGACATTGAACTTTCCAGAAGAAGAAATCCTTCATTATCATTACAGCCTTAAAAAGGTGGGTGGTATGTAACCCAAGCGCTTCTTATTACAGTTTAATTTTTGTGTATTGATGTTCTCTTTTCTTTCTGTATCTATTGGTAAAATCTCAAGAGGTAAAATGTTAGGTACCAATCTACTCCTGAAATCATTGTTGCACTATTGCTAACTAACTTGGATATAAATTTAAAAAATAGGAGCGCCTGGGTGGCGCAGTCGGTTAAGCGTCCGACTTCAGCCAGGTCACGATCTCGCGGCCCGTGAGTTCGAGCCCCACGTCAGGCTCTGGGCTGATGGCTCAGAGCCTGGAGCCTGTTTCCGATTCTGTGTCTCCCTCTCTCTCTGCCCCTCCCCCGTTCATGCTCTGTCTCTCTCTGTCCCAAAAATAAATAAATGTTGAAAAAAAATTTTTTTTTTTAAATTTAAAAAATAAATAAATTCTTTAAAAAAATAATAAAAAATTTTAAAATGTTAAGTATCAACATTGGGGACCCCAAAACCTCATGTCCTACTCAGAACAGTGTGAAAAAAATCTCTTAGGAGCTTTAGGGTTTCTGTTATTTGGCTCATCTTCCAGCACAGATCTTCTTTGAAATTATGTTAAATGAAATATCAATGAAAACAAAGGATACTGTAAATTAAAAAAAAAAAAAGATTCTGGGTGGAGCCTAGATACTAATTTTTGTAATTCAGAGATTCAAAAGTCCAGCCAGAGCTGAGAGGCACTGCAGTAGCCTTAGCTGTCCCTGGGGTAAGGAGTAGAACTCCACAAAATTTTTTTGGAAGTAGGACAAGTAGAAGAAAGTTGTTTTTTGTTTTTTTTTGTTGTTGTTTTTAATAAAAAAAAAAAAACCACAGGTAACATTTTTCTAACAGTATTGTGGAAGGACCTGATGGAAAACAGTATTGACACATTTTGATGGTTTCTCTCTCATAGGCTCAGACTGTCCAGGTTGCTGAAGTTGAACCACAGTCACAGCCACAGCCTTCCCCAGAACTTCTGCTTCCAAATTCTCTGAAACCAGAAGAAGGGCTTGAAGTATGGAAAAACTGGGCCCAGACCAAGAATGCTGAGTTAGAGAAGGATGCTCAGAACAGACTGGCACCCATTGGGAGTGAGTGTTTGCGAAGCAGAGAGGAGGGTGGACTCTGTCTAAAATGCAGTGGTATGAAAGCAGCTGGAGGACAAAATGGCAGAAAAGTGGTGTCGCTTGGCTCTGGGGGTTAGGGATCACCATCTGAAATAGTATGCTAAATTCAAGACCAGCAACAAGCTGGTAATGAGCAGGATTTATGGTGTTTGCCCAAAACCAGACATTTTTGTACACATGGATTTCTGGAGTCAACCTAGCAGATCTGGGCAGAGTAAATTCTGGAAGGAGATAGGACCAGTGAGTGTGCTCAAGGGCCTTCTTCCTTAGCAATATGTTCGTATTCTTCCTCTTAAAGTGTGGATTTTGGGGGGTTTTGTTTTTGCTTTCATGTCTTAGCCCTAATAACTTTGGGGGTATGTGTGGTGGGAAGGATTGTGGGAAGGAAAGCCTTGGTGTAAACAGGGCATACAGGATTACTATCTTAGTGGGTCAATTCTGACCTTAGATACAGGTGACCATTTCCATCTTAGCACCCTGATGATCAGTGTCTTCTCTGAGCCCTCCTTCTGGGGATCTGAGCAACCTGTGAAGAGATTACTGTTATCAAGATCCCCTCCCATTCACCTTAGGGGGTTACCTTTGGCTTGTGTTGCAGGGCGCCAACTGCTTCGATTCCAGGAAGATCTCATCTCTTCTGCTGTGGCTGAGTTGAATTATGGGCTCTGTCTAATGACAAGAGAAGCTCGAAATGGAGAAGGTGAACCCTATGATCCAGATGTGCTCTACTATATTTTCCTGTGTATTCAAAAGGTAGGAAACAACTTCGCAGGAACATGTTTGAGCTGTTCCCATTGGGTATTTGCTGGTTACTCAAATTAGTAAAATGATAAGCAAGTGATTATAGGGAAGTTTTCTTTCAACTATATAATAAGTTTTTAAATGTGCATCTTTTAAAATTGCAAAAGACCTAACATGTTCACTTCAAAAAAATAAAATAGACATCATATGTAATTCTGTCATCTAGAGAAATTTTTGTTAAAATGTTTGGTATATTAAAACTTTTTAATCACAAAGGATTTGTATATAACACTTTTCATTAAAAGTAAACACATGGTTTGCATAAGAGTAATTTATCCAAAATAAAATCTGGTGCTAACATTCAGCCCATTTTCTCATTGTTCCCTGCATTAACACAGAATAATTATTCGAGAGTCTAGCTAGAATATACAGCTGTAGTTGGTCTTTCAGGACATCTAACATGAAACATAACAGGGAAACTTGTCTTAGAACGGCAGTTTAAGAGAACAAAGGCGGATTTCTTAGTGTGTGAATGCTCTTGTGGAGAAACCCACGGTATGATGCAAGCACTTGCTGGTTGGGACCACCCTGTTGCCTGGGCCTGAGAAAAGTCTGCCCCCCAGTTTGTTCCTCTTTCTTCCCAGTCACCCAGGGCACTGAGTGGATTGCTTTACATGCTCTGTTTCATTCCATCCTCTCCCTAGTCCTAGAAGGCTGGCACAGTCCTTTCCATTTACAAAGAAACTGAGCCCCAAAAGTTGAAATACTCAGATGAGTTATTTAACTTACACTATAGCTAATAAGAGGCTGGCCCCAGAGCCTGTATTGTTTTTTTCCTACCACAAGACAGTGTCTTATCTGGTAGAAATAGTATTCACAAAATCTGCCCCTTTGACCCTACTCTCTAGAGTGTTGTGAGAGTCATTTCACATGATTTGAAGTGTGCTGTGGAAGCGTCACATGCTGGACATTTTTGACCTGTTGTGTTGGTTTGTTAAGGAAGCAGAAACAGGTAGGGAGAGGTAGTGATACAGTGTTTATTTACCCTGAAAGTTTTACTCAGGAGACTACCAACAACTTTTATTGTTTTTCTTTTAGTATCTTTTTGAAAATGGAAGGGTTGATGACATTTTCTCCGATCTTTATTATGTTCGATTCACGGAGTGGCTACATGAAGTTCTGAAAGATGTTCAGCCCCGAGTCACTCCACTTGGTAAGAGTCTTCCTAGTCCTTGGATGTCTTTCCCACCTGGGTTTATAAAAGATCAGCTGTTTTTGTGGCTGGCTATGACAGCATGTGGGTGAGGAGGCTATAAATCCTTGGCACCAGCATGAACTTCTGTACTGCTTGGCCAGATACTGAAGGGGCACTGCACATCAGACAGAGAAACCCCTGGTCCCAGTGTGGCCAGGACACGGGGGCATGCAGAGCCTTAGGTTGTTACTCTTCTCTTTGTTTTAATTAAAATTTATTGGGGTGCCTGGGTGGCTCAGTCAGTTAAGTGTCTGATTTCGGCTCAGGTCATGATCTCATGGTTCGTGAGTTCGAGCCCTGTGGTGGGCTCGGTGCTAACAGCTCAGCCTGGAGCCTGCTTTGGATTCTGTGTCTCCCTCTCTCTCTGCCCTTCCCCTTCTCACGCATGCACTCACTCTCTCAAAAGTAAATAAAACATTTAAAAAATTTTTATTGATTAAAATTAGAATCATTGCAAAACTTAAGAATTACGAACTCTTTTCATATAGGTTGCTCATGTTACATACTGGAGATTTTTTTCCCGTATGTTTGAACATATGTTCTACATATATAGAGCATAATTTTTGCTTTACTCATAAAACTCCTGAAAGAACAAGAGTCTTAGAGTAGAATGTCTGAGGTATTTGGGGTTTTATTTTTTAATAAATTTTTATCTTTTTAGAGCACTTTTAGGTTTACAGAAAAAATTAGCAGGAGGTAGAGAATTCCCATATACTCCCTCACACACTCTTCCCTCTATTATTTAATATTTTGTATTCATATGATGTATTTGCTATAATTGATGAGCCATTATTGACACACTACAGAAGTCTGTAGTTTACATTAGGGTTCACTCCTCCTGTTCTACATTCTGTGGGTTTCAACAAATGTATAATGACATGTATCTACAGTTGCAGTATCATACAGAAGTTTCAGGGCCCTAAAATCCTCTGTGCTCCACCTATTTATCCCCTCCGTCCCCAAATCTCTGCAATCACTGATCTTTTCACTGTCTCCATAGTTTTGCCTTTTCCAGAATGTCATATAGTTGGAATAATTCAGTATGTAGCTATTTCAGATTTATTTCTTTGACTTAGCAATATGCATTTAATGTTCCTGTGTGTCTTTTCATGGCTTGATAGCTCATTTATTTTTACTTCTGAATAATATACCATTGTATGGATGTACCACACAATTTGTTTATCCATTCACCTATTGAAGGACATCTTTGTTGTTTCCAGATTTTGGCAATTATGAATAAAGCTGCTGTAAACATTGTGTGCAGGTTTTTGGTGAAAGAATAGAGATCCCAGAGGTAGAGTCACAGAAATATAACCAACTGATCTTTAACAAAAGAGTAAAGGCAGTTTAGTGGACAAAGAATAGTCTTTCAACAAATGGTGCTGGAACAACGGGACATCCACATACCAAAAAATGAATCTAGATGGAGACCTTACACCTTTCATAAAATTAACTGAAAATGGGTCATAGACCTAAATGTAAAACACAAAACTATAAAACTCCTAGAAGATAACATAGGAGAAAATCTAGGTGACCTTGGGTTTGGTAGTAACTTTTTGGATATACCACAAAAAAGTATAGTCCATGAAAGAAAATAATTGATAAGTTGGACTTCGTTAAAATTAAAGGTTTATGCTCTGTTAAAGACATTGTTAAGAGAATGAAAAGACAAGCCACGAACTGGGAGAAAATATTTGCAAAACTTATACCTGATAAAGAACTGGTATCCAAAATATACAAAGAACTCTTAACGCTCAACAATAAAAAACAACCTGAACCAAAAAAAAGGAAAAGATCTAAACAGATTCCTCACCAAAGACGATAACACAGGTGGTAGATAAGTATATGAAGATGCTTATCATTAGATATCATCAGGAAACTGCAAATTAAAATGAGATACCACTATACACCCATTAGAATGGCTAAAATCACAAGCAGTGGCAGGCCCAATTGCTGGATAGGGAGGACAAGAATGCTCATTCGTTGCTGGTGGGAATGCAAAATGGTACAATCCCTTTATAAGCAGTTTGGCTTTTTTTTTTTTTTTTTTTTTTTTTTTTAAGTAAACATTTCCTGGAGTGCCTAGGTGGCTCAGTTGGTTAAGTGTCCAACTTCAGCTCAGGTCATGATCTCACGGTTCATGGGTTCAAGCCCTGCATCAGGCTGTTATTGGGATGGAGCCTGCTTCAGATCCTCTGTCCCCCTCTTCTCTGCCCTTCCTTTGCTCTCTGTCTCTGTCTCTCTCAGAAATAAACATGAGGGGTGCCTGGGTGGCTCAGTGGGTTAAGCATCTGACCTCATCCCAGGTCACGATCTCTCTGCTCATGGCTTCAAGTCCCGCATCAGGCTCTGTGCTGACAGCTCAGAGCCTGGAACCTGCTTCAGATTCCCTGTCTCCCTCCCTTTCTGCCCCTCCCCTATAGTTACTCACTCTCTCTCTCTCAAAAGTTAAAAAAAAAAAAAAAAAAAAAAAATTTAAAAAATAAACATTAAAAATATTTTTTAAAAAAGTAAACATTTTCTTACCTTATGATCTAGTAGTTGTCCTCCTTATTAGTATTTACCCAGATGAGTTGAAAAGTTTATATTCACATGAATATCTGAGTTTTAATCCTGGCTTTGCCAATTGTTTTTTATTTATTTTTATTTATTTACTTTTTGCATTAATCTAACAGGAATTTTAAAATGAAAACAAAATTGAGATAATTGACATAAAGCATTATATTAGTTTTAGGTATACAACATAATGATTTGATATGTGTAGATCTTGCATAATGATCTAGTTTAGTTAACATCCATCACCACACAGTTACACGCTTAACCTTTAAAAAATAGGTATTTTATTTAGTTAACTTATTTATTTTATTTAGAGAGAGAGAAAGCGCATGAACTGGGTAGGGGCAGAGAGAGAGTGAAAAGAGAGAGAATCCCAATCAGGCTCCGCGCTGACAGAGCAGAGCCAGACACAGGGCTCAAACTCACAAATCATGAGATCATGACCTGAGCTGAAATTAAGTGCCAGATGCTTAACTGACTGAGTCACCCAGACACCCCTAAAAGAAAAATTCCTTTTCAAGCAAATATTTTTTGCTTGCCTGTTATGTGCCAAGTAGCATTTCAGGTGTAGATAATATAATATTATAATGAATAAAATGGAACCTATAGTCTAATAGGGGGAAGACAGTGTATATGATTAAGTGACTTGAACCAAGCACAGGGGAATGGAAAGTTTTAAGGGCATTAGGAAAGAGTCCTTTCTGAGGGACTATCATTAGAACAGAAACCAAATAAGTGAATCACTCTACATGATGTGCAAATTTTCAAGCCAAGTGTGGCTGTGCAAACTTCGCTTTTTTTTTTTTTTTAAACGTTTATTTATTTTTGAGACAGAGAGAGACAGAGCATGAATGGGGGAGGGGCAGAGAGAGAGGGAGACACAGAATCGGAAGCAGGCTCCAGGCTCCGAGCCATCAGCCCAGAGCCCGACGCGAGGCTCGAACTCACGGACCGCGAGATCGTGACCTGAGCTGAAGTCGGACGCGTAACCGACTGAGCCACCCAGGCGCCCCCAAACTTTGCTTTTTAAAAATTGCATTGTGGAAATTTTAAGCATATATAAAAGTAAACTTGAGATAAATGACATTCCCTTGTACCCATTGTCCATGGCAAATCTTGTGTCATAGGTACCCCATCTGTTTTTTTCCCTTCCCATATTATTTTGAAGTAACTCCTAGACACTTTATTCATAAATATTTTAGTATGTTTGACACATGATGCCTTTATTATACTGGGGGGGGTATAATTCCATAATGTCATAAAAATCTACCCTTTGTTCAAATTTCTAATGTCTCAAAAATGTCTTGACTTTGTTTTGAGCCAAGGTGCAAATAAGATCCGCACATTGAAATTGCTGGTATGTCTTTTAATATTTAGCTTTAATCTTTAGTTTTCCCCTTGATTCCTTAATTCTTTTTTTTTTTTTTTTTTTTGCAATTTATTTATAGAAGAAAGTAGCCTTTTAAATTGTCAGTCTGATTACATCCCCATATTGTAGTTTAGTATAGTTTTCTGTTCCTTGTATTCACATAACTGTAAATGTTGCAGATAGTTGCAGATACAGACTTCATTGATGGGGTTTTGAATTTTGTGTTTCCTTTTTGGAAAGAGACATCATAGATGGGCTATATAATTCCATCTGATACCCATAATATCTAGATCCATTCATTCATTAGGAGTTGCAAACAGTGGTATTCTGATGTTACTATTTCTTCGTTATTAGCTGAAATACAGAGCACAACTTTCTCCTGATCACTCTTTCAATGCCTAGCAGTATAGATTATGGATTTTATAGTAGAGGCAGGATAAGGGCTTGTTTCTTCTCCTTTGTTTAGCAGTTTTTACAGTAATGAGTTGGTTCACTGGTTTCATCCAGTGATGACCAATTCACTTTTTAAAGAATCCTTGTGAACTGATGGATTTAAACATATTTAATATGGTTTACTCCATTGCAGGTAATCTTTTTTGATGTGCAGATTGTTCTGTCTTTGGCCATTTGGAGCCTCTTTAAATTGGCTTTTAAGTTCTTTTGACATGGCCCTACTTCCTTGATTTCTGATTTTCCAGATATTCCATGCTCATCTTGGACATTTTCTGTTTTCTGCCTCGGTATAGAACTGGTCAGTTCAGCATAGAACCTGGTTCCTTTTAGTGGTAAATGGTATTTTAAGTAGCATAGGGGTGTTCATTGCTTCTGGGTTGGTCATTGTTTCTAGGCCTTTCAGGGGGGCAGAACTAAAAAAAAAAAAAATCATTTTGATACTGCAGTTCAGATTCAGAACTACAAGGCTTTTTATATGATATCTCTGCATCTCCCTTCTCCCATGCCAGGAGTCCTGGTTTTTAGACACTAAAGTTCAGTTTAAGTTGTGTTAGGAAGTGGGTAAAGCTAGGGAAGAGACACTACCAGTTGGCAGAGTGAAGTGAACCCAAAGAAAATAGTGCATGCTAAGGTATGTGTGGGACCACTTTTAGCTCTGGCCTTCCCCAAACAGGGCTGTCTCGTGCCACTCATCTGCTTCAGATATTTTGAGGGCAGGGAATCTTACCGTATTGCCAGTGGGCCACAAAATAGAAGAGTAGAGATAGTGCTGCCAGAAAGAGATGGGAGTGCACTAATGGACTTAGAGGATCAGCTTTCGCAAGAGTAAAGAAGAGGAATGTGTTGGGCAGAATATTTCTTTCCCTGCTCCTAGGATGTGGCATCCTCACTGTCTGCTTGGAGAATTCTCGAAACTCCTGCAGGAGAATACTGTTTCACCAGGGCCTCAGTGCCTGGCACATAAACACTGGTACATTGACTGTTGAATGAACACATGATGGGGGCTTGGTGACCAACCTAAGTGTCATCTTCTGTTCACATAGACCTGGCTGCACAGGGCTTTTGATCAAACATTGGCCTTTGCCCCTGCCCAGCCCTCAGTTTGCTTATGAACCAGTGTCTTAAAGTTAGACCTTCCCTGTGGGAGAACCCTGTAATAGTTCTGAATATCATTCTCCCCTTTATCCAGACAGGGAATGAGAATGAGCTTGCTTTTTAGAGGTGGAAAACACAAGAGGTTTAACAAGGACACACATACTGGTTCTTTGGGCCCTTGACACCTTTGAAAAAATATGATGAAAGCTGTATACCCTCTTTCTAGAGAAGTATGCATATATGCAGAGTTTGATTTATAGTTTTGGGTGTTACACTATGTTCTTTTGCCCAATTGTAATCTTGGATTAGAGGAAGAATTAACATCAGGTAAGAATCATATAGGGTACTGGTTCTCAGGAACTTGTTAGAAATGCACATTATCAGGTCCCATCCCAGAAACTTGGGCTGAAACCCAGGCATCTGTGTTTCAAGCTTCCAGGTGATTCTGCCATTCCCTAGGGAGATTTTTCTGGTAAACTTGTACTCCTGTGTGGTCCTTGTGCCTCCCACTTCCCATCCTGCACCTCTGAGGGCCCTTCTCCCATCGTCTTGTTGTAGCAGTACTCTATTCCTCCTAGGCTATGTCCTGCCCAGCCACGTGACTGAGGAGATGCTGTGGGAGTGCAAGCAGCTCGGGGCTCACTCCCCTTCCACCCTGCTGACCACCCTCATGTTCTTTAACACCAAGTAAGTGTTCTAGAAGCTCCATGCTTAGCCACTGCTGGCATCTGCCCAGTGAAGAGGGTGGAAACTATCCAGGTAGACTTAGGAATTCCTTTGACACATTTGAGAGCATCTGGGCTACTGAAAGCCTTCAGCCCCATTTGGCTACATTTGTGTGGTGACCAGTGAGGCAGACAGCCTTGCCAGACCCCTGCCATCAGTCTTGATGTGGTTCCTCCACTAGACAGTATTTTTGGGTGTGGGCCTGCCCAGATCCTGGGAGCGTGTGCATCAGCTCCTCTGAGACACTGATGGCAGAGGCTGAGTCATGGTCTCCTCCTGGCACCCCTCCCTTTGCCTTGCTTTCACTTGTGGTGCAGATACTTCCTTTTGAAGACAGTGGACCAGCATATGAAGCTGGCCTTCTCCAAGGTTTTGCGACAGACAAAGAAGAACCCCTCTAATCCTAAGGATAAAAGCACGAGTATTCGGTACCTGAAGGCACTTGGGATACACCAGACTGGCCAGAAAGGTAGGGGCTACGGAAACAGGTGCAACTTGTCCTGCCCTGTCCTTGTGCCGGGGGACTAGTGATTAGTGTGAAGGTTGGGATTTGCTGGATAAGAATTCTCCATTCCCTTCTCCCCAGCCAGAAACTTCAAACTCTTCTAGAAGCAGAGATGCCTCAGAAATGATTGCTGCTTTTTCCTTTCATACTTTCCCTTCATGCCTCACACCATTTTTCCTCCCAATAAGTCTAGTTTGGGATGGCTAGAAGCCTAAGGTTCCTAATCTGGGCCTAAGCTAAAGCAGTCTGATGCCATGTCTCTGGTGTTGGGGGTGTGTTTTGTAGTTACAGATGACATGTATGCAGAACAGACGGAAAATCCAGAGAATCCACTGAGATGTCCCATCAAGCTCTACGATTTCTACCTCTTTAAATGGTGAGGAAGCTTTATGGTGGCTGGGGGACTGTGTGTGTGTGCATGCATGCACTGTACCTGTATACAAAGGCAGTCTTTAGTCACGAACTGAGAGTAAATACACACTTCCCAAAAGCTAAATATAGAAGCAACCTTACTGGTTTCCCAAAAACATGTGGAATGACCAGCATTGTAATTTTATATGGTCCCCTGTCTTGGAGAGGGGAATGAAGGTAGAGGGAGGAAAGTATAGAGAAGGGGCTTCCATCACATAGCATAGCCTAACATCTTCCTGTCCTTGACCTTTGTCACTAGCAACATCAATCTAGAGGGGATTCGTTTTCTTTGCTTTTGCTGTCTTGCCCTTTCAGTTTGACATGTCATCTCTACAGAAATGCCAAAATGATATTTCTGTGCTATAGTTCTTAACATGTTACTTAGACTAAAACCTTCGGTGGTTTTAGTTTATTATATAAAGAAGAGTAATCTTAATGTTGCCAACAAGGCCTTTCGTATACTTCCCTTGCTCATCTCATGTCCATGTAGCTCTTGGCTCTCTAGCCATGCTGGCTTCTCTCCACTCAAGGACCTCATGCTCTCCCTACCCACAGGCCTCAGCATAGAAATTTTCCCTGTTGATGGGGCGCCTGGGTGGCTCAGTTGGTAAAGTGTCCAACTTTGGCTCAGGTCATGATCTCGTGGTTTGTGAGTTCAAGCCCTACGTCGGGCTCTGTACTGACAGCTCAGAGCCTGGAACCTGCTTCAAATTCTGTGTCTTCCCCTCTCTCTGCCCCTCCCATGCTCATGCTCTGTGTCGGTCTCTCAATAATAAATAAACATTAAAAACATTTTTCCCTGTTGGGCAGGCCCTCCCCACCCCCTACGGGCCCCCATATTTGGCAAGTTGGCTCCTATCAATCCTCTTCTCAGCTTTATTAGGGAAGCATTTCCAGATTCCCTACCTGTTCTTTTGGGCTCTTTCCTTTGTAGCATTTATCACTGATTGTCATTTTGTGTGTATTTATCTAATTGTTGACTATCTCTCCTCTTACCTGTAAGCTCCATAAGGTGGGAAGTCTTGGATTTTGCTCATTTCTTGAACACCAGCATCTAGTGCAGACCTGGCACACAGTGGCCCTTTGATAAATCTTGAGTGGATGGGTGAATGTAACTGTTTAGACAGTGACATGTGCTAATAAGTACAGCAAAACATTGAAAGGGTAGAGTGTGAGCCTAAGTAAGGGTCCCAGCATCTTAGCCAAGCTGGGAAGGCAGATAGAGTCCCTTAGGTAAAATTGAGAATTGTCAATGGATTGGGTAGAGGCAGACAACATGAGGAAAGACTTGGAGATGACCTTGTAAGTGGTGAAATTGGTTCCAGGTGGGATTTAGTTGGACTCAAGAAGATGAACCCCACATCCTTAGGTGTCACTCAGAGATATTCACAGCTGGCAGCATGTAAGGGAGGAGTGGAAGGGAGGTAGCCTATTACTGACATTTGCAGTAGCCCCAAAGGAGGTCCTAGAGGTAGTATGTGTTGGCTGCATGGAATTCAGTAGCTATGATACCATACCTCCAAGAGCTGCTGTCTTCCCAACTTTTGCAGACAGCATCTGTCCAGTAGATTCCAATGTGGGAGGGTTGAGACTATTGTGGTTTTACCCAGCTTTTACTGATATATTTTTCAGCCCCCAGAGTGTGAAAGGCCGGAATGACACCTTTTATCTGACGCCCGAGCCAGTGGTGGCCCCCAATAGCCCAATCTGGTACTCGGTCCAGCCTATCAGCAGAGAACAGATGGGACAGATGCTGACTCGGATCCTGGTGATACGAGAAATTCAGGAGGCCATTGCAGTGGCCAACGCAAGCACCATGCACTGAGATGCCTAAGCCATGGTGCAAGGGAGATGATCCAGGAAAAAAAATGGACAGACTTTCACACTAAAGAAGAGGCCTCCATTTTTTCTTTTTTTTATTGGTGTAGTTATGAAGCCTTTCAGACTGCTTCTGTTTAAAATGTAAAAGGAAACTTTGCCTCCTGTGCGTCTCCGTAAATCTGCGCAGATTCCTCAGCCCCTGGGGGTGCTGGGTTTCCTGAAAAGCCAGATGTCCTAGAAAGTGGCTGGCTGGCTTTTTCTTTTTTTTGTCTGGGGCCTGGGAAAAGGGCTTGGACTGTTAGGAGAAATGTGGCCCGTTCCCTTACCCTAGAAAGATGGAATTAGTGATGGATGGACCCTCCAGGGAATCTCCCCAGCTGGCTTCCACTCTGACTGGCAGACGTCGCTGACCACAGGGGAGCCACCGTCTTTTTCTTTCTTCATGCTCAGACATAAACTTAGCATCTTAATGGAAGGAAAATGAGGGGAACTTCAATTATGATTTATTAAAGACAATTTCTATTACACCCTCCTTTATGACAAGTGACATTTTAGATGTTAAAGTAAAAACTTTACCATGCCTCTTTTTTTTTTTTTTTTTTTTTTGGCCTAGCATTGAGGCCTTAAACCTGAGGCTCCTGTGCCTGATGGAATTCTTGTAACATACACTTGTGTATCATATAAAGATACCACTCTGTTTCTCTTATGTATTCTTAATCTAGTTGTTTATTAAGAATGACAAGCACGTCTTTTCAACATGCTAGTGAACATCGCCTCTTTATTTGGGAGGATCCTGGCGGGCCAGTGGAAGCAAAGCCTTGCCTGCTAATTGAACGGGTCAAGGTCTTGTGGGAGGGAGCAGACACGGTAACACCCAACTACAAAGCTGCAAGCCCTAGTGTTTGTTGCGCGCATGCGCTCCTTCGGTAGTCCCGCCCCGAAGTCGCGTAGGCTCCGCCTGCTCGCACTGCGTCCTGACGTCGGTGACGCGCAGGGCGCAATGACGATATCGGCGGGTTTATATTGGCGCGGCCCAGACGGCTGAGGCCTCTGCGGCGCGGTCTTCGGACACACGCGGCTTTGCCCGGTGCTGGCTATGGCCGACTACCTGATTAGCGGGGGCACGTCCTACGTGCCAGACGACGGGCTTACGGCACAGCAGCTGTTCAACTGCGGGGACGGCCTCACCTACAAGTGCGGGCCTAGCGGGCTCACCTGGGCGAGGAGAGGGGCGGCGCGCTGCGGTGGGAGGCCGGGTGGGGTTTTCCACTGAGCCCTCTGGGACTCGGGCGTGGGGACAGGTTGCGGAAAATCCCACATCATCTCCGGCTCCATTTGGTAGATCTGAAGTGGGGCGGAATGGAGGAGGCATCTTGGCAGTGCTTGGGATTTCAGACTAGAAGCTCCATTCTGTCGGCACATGGAGTTGTCAGGATGCCAGGGTCGCTGTTGACAGCTAGGTGGCAGAAAAGGTCCCCTATCTGCATCTCCACCTTGTGATTTGTCTTCCCTTAATGTGACACGGGCTAGGGCACTGCCTTTTGATGTGATCAGTGGGGATGGAATCTTAAGCCGCCCTAAACCTGAGCCTTACTCCCAATTCATTCCCCTTCCCCATAGTGACTTTCTCATTCTCCCTGGGTACATCGACTTCACTGCAGACCAGGTGGTGAGTATCGCCAGAAACTGGGTCCTGAACATCAGGTTAGGTAAGGTACTCCTTTGCCTTGTCCTCTCAGCTACCAAACCAAATTGGGCTTGGGGGTAGATTCTGTAGAATAGTCTGATTGGCATGAATGTCATGCAGGGCACCTGATTTATGGGGATCTGGTACCACCCTGAGGCATATGAGGTGCTTTCCCACATTACTTGGCTGTATCTCCTCAGGACCTGACTTCTGCTCTGACCAAAAAGATTACCCTGAAGACCCCACTGGTTTCCTCACCCATGGACACAGTCACAGAGGCTGGCATGGCCATAGCAATGGCGGTGAGCATGACGGGATGTAGGGACAGAAGGAGGGGCCCCCACATTGTTCCCCAAAGGCATATAGAGTCATGCTGCTCTTACTCTTTACTTTTTTCTTCTTTTTAAAGTTTATTTTTGAGAGAAAAAGAATGAGTGGGGAAGGGGCAGAGACAGGGGTCAGAGGATCCGAAGTGGGCTCCGTGCTGACAGCAGAGAGCCCTACGTGGTGCTCAAACCCATGAACCTGTGAGATCATGACTTGAGCTGAAGTCAAGATGCTTAACCAACTGAGCCACCCAGGAGCACCTCTTTGTCACTTTTTCACTATCTTCTGTTTATCATGCAGCTTACAGGTGGTATTGGTTTCATCCACCACAACTGTACACCGGAGTTCCAAGCCAACGAAGTTCGGAAAGTGAAGGTCAGAAGGGCAAGGATAGTGGTCAAGAGCTCCTGGGAACTGCATTGAGGTGGAGTGGGGGGTGGGAATGGGGGATATATTCTGATCTTTTCCCCACTTTGGGGTTCAATTCTTGAGAAGACTATGAAACCCTGTGTCCTTAGTCAACAGAAGAGGACCAGGTGGACAGTACCTACAGCCCACCCGTGTTTCCTATTCCTGGGTTTGAGTTGTGATTTGGTCCTGTGGCACTGCCAGAGGGGGGAGTTGGCACAGACCCCGGGCTTCAAACTGGTAAAGGCCGTTCAGAAATATTCTTACCATCCCTTCCAGAAATATGAGCAGGGATTCATCACAGACCCTGTGGTCCTCAGCCCCAAGGATCGAGTGCGGGATGTGTTTGAAGCCAAAGCCCGGCATGGCTTCTGTGGTATCCCGATCACTGACACAGGACGGATGGGAAGCCGCCTGGTTGGCATCATTTCCTCAAGGGACATTGATTTTCTCAAGGAGGAGGAGCACGACCGGTTTTTGGAAGAGGTAGGTGCTACTGACAAAGCAAAGCCAAGCTCTAGCAGCCAAGGCTTAAGACAAGGTTTCTGTTGCCTGAATGGCATCTCTGGGGGCCTTTGCAGTCCAGAAAAGATGAGTGCCCAGCCAGGTTTCTGATCCCTTCATGGGGTTCGTGCATCTCTTCCCCACCAGAGGCTCTGAATGGGCCCGAATGTTTGCCACCCCCAAGGTGCAGGCAGTACTCAAGGATCAATTTTGACCTCCTCTTCCAATTCTCTTGTCATTGCTCTGGCATGGCATTTCTTTCTCCACTATGTAACAGGAGGCTCTGTGTACCATGTTGTCCTTTCTACTGAATTTTCACCCCTGCCACTATATTGCTGCACAGACTGTTGGGTTCACTTGAGGAGGGTGGTTTGGGTGCAGGTGTGTGATCATGGTGGTGTTTGGAACCTCCCTCCTGTATTAGGGCAGGGTCTGTTGGGAAGTCTGGTGTCTGGCCTTTTCTCATAGCTCCCCTTACTGCTAGATCATGACGAAGAGGGAAGACTTGGTGGTAGCTCCTGCAGGCATCACATTGAAAGAAGCAAATGAAATTTTGCAGCGCAGCAAGAAAGGTGAGTCCTAGAGGTGGAAGGGTTCTGGAACCAAAGACCAGGGTTCTGATTTATGTATTTGCCCTACCTCCAGGAAAGTTACCCATTGTAAATGAAGATGATGAACTGGTAGCCATCATTGCCCGGACAGACCTGAAGAAGAACCGGGATTACCCACTGGCCTCCAAAGATGCCAAGAAGCAGCTGCTCTGTGGAGCAGCCATTGGCACTCATGAAGATGACAAGTATCGGCTGGACTTGCTAGCCCAGGCTGGTGTGGATGTAGTGGTTTTGGTGAGTTGTCACATAGGCAGGGTAGGGTGGTAGGGGCAGCTGTAATACCAGTCTCACTGGGACTTTCTTTCTGTCCCAGGACTCTTCCCAGGGAAACTCAATCTTCCAGATCAACATGATCAAGTACATCAAAGAGAAATACCCCAGTCTCCAAGTTATTGGAGGCAATGGTGAGGCAAGACTGGGCACTGAAGGACGTGGGGCAAGAGGAGGGAAGCTAAGCTCCCACTTAGACCTTCACACAAGCTTTTCCCTGTTGTAGTGGTCACAGCTGCTCAGGCCAAGAATCTCATTGATGCTGGCGTAGATGCCCTGAGGGTGGGCATGGGCAGTGGCTCCATCTGCATCACCCAGGAAGGTAGGAAATGCTTCAGCAGGCCCTCAGAGACTCTGGCTTCAACAGGGCCCTTAGTCCCAGATGGCCTGAGCCAAGCGCTCTTGTGGGAACAATACGGAGTCCTCCAATAGGGGCAGCCCCAGGGCCAGATGGGCCCCTTGGATGGGTGACATGCTGGAAGACGAGCTTGTCATTCCTCACCTGCCATTCCCTCCCACCCGACCCCTCACCTAGCCTGGCCTCCTTGCTCCTGCTCTGCACCCTCTCTAAACTCTGGTCTGTTTGTTTTATTTAGTGGCTCCCAAGATCCCTCCAGACATAAAGTCCCACAGCCCCAAATGCCCTTCTACTGTCACGGGCTGCTATAGTAAGTCCAGCCCGGCCCACTGGCCCGGCCCAGCTGCCCACTGCCCGGCTGCTTGGTTGACTGTAGCTGTAGCTCCCGGGGTTTGTGGTGCTGATGGGTGGGCAGGGCAAACTGAATGACAGACCATGGTTTTGGGGGCTGCTGGAAAACACAGCTCCCTCCTCTTCCCGGGGTGCTCATAAGGCAGGATCTCCTTCCCAGGTAGGCCCTAGTCTGCCCACATTTCCTATAGTAGGCACAGCTCAAGAACCAACAAGCCACTCTTCCTTCTACACAACCACTCCCCTGATCTTGCCCGAGCTGCCAACTAGGCAGGAAGGGGTGGGCCTCTGGGTTACTAACTGCACGGTGACCCCCTACGTCCACTTGATACCAGGTGGGTGGGGCTTTTCCCGGCTGCTGACTGCATGTGCCTGAGGCTGCCCTGGGCCATGCACACATGCACGCGCACATGCAGGATTGAGTGGAGGCCATCACAGCTATTTGTACTGTTCAAGGCAGATGGGGCAGCAGCCATCCCAGACTTGACTCTCTCGGCCAAGCTGCAGTCTTGGTCCATCTGTAGCTGAGAGCTCCTGGGTGCTGAGTTATGGCCACAGGGCCCCTTGCCTGTCCCCATTAATTCCATCCACCCATATATTCCTCTCTCAACAGTGCTGGCCTGTGGGCGGCCCCAAGCAACAGCAGTATACAAGGTGTCAGAATATGCACGGCGCTTTGGTGTTCCTGTTATTGCTGATGGAGGAATCCAAAATGTGGGCCACATCGCTAAAGCCTTGGCCCTTGGGGCCTCCACAGGTGAGGCCCAGCACCCAGGGAGTTTGGTGGGATTCTTTCCCTAATGCCACTCAGAGTCTGCCCCCAGCACTCCCATCTGTCCATAGTTATGATGGGCTCCCTCCTGGCTGCTACTACTGAGGCCCCTGGCGAGTACTTCTTCTCTGATGGAATCCGGCTAAAGAAATATCGTGGTATGGGTTCTCTTGATGCCATGGACAAGCATCTCAGCAGCCAGAACCGATATTTCAGGTGGGACAGGAAAGTCAGTTATCCTGTGCTGACAGCCTTGTACTGGCAGCTTCATCTATGCTTTGACCTTGCTTGTGTTGTCCTGCCTCTCCCCACAGTGAAGCTGACAAAATCAAGGTGGCTCAGGGGGTGTCTGGGGCTGTGCAGGACAAAGGGTCCATCCACAAATTTGTCCCCTACCTGATCGCTGGCATCCAGCACTCCTGCCAAGACATTGGTGCCAAGAGTTTGACCCAAGTCCGGTAAGCTTGGGGAGTTGAACATGGGTAGAGGGGGTGGTTGAGGGCCAGCTACCCACATCCGACATCCGTCCCTCTTCAGAGCCATGATGTATTCTGGAGAACTCAAGTTTGAGAAGAGAACATCCTCAGCTCAGGTGGAAGGTGGTGTCCACAGCCTCCATTCGTAAGTGACCAGCCCTTTTGTACCCATCTACCTTCAGAGCAAAGGTTTTTGCTGTGCCTCCTTCCTCCTGCCGCACCTCACAGCTTGTTATTCTGCTTACAGGTATGAGAAGAGGCTTTTCTGAAAAGGGATACGGCATACCCCCTTGGTTTTTCAATAAAAGTTTGGGAAAAAAAAAACAGTGCCTGATCTTTGAGGTCAACAAGCAGGTGTGGCTGTGCAGCTGCCACTATCACAGATGCACACAAACACAACACCCTCATTTGTGGGGAAAGCCTCAGACACTGAGGTCAGGATACTCCTTGGATCTGGAAGGAGGAACTAGTTCTTGATTCAAAAAGTCCCTCCTGAGGCAGCTCACAAGATGAGTCTGGCCAGCTCTGACTCACAAGAGTGCAGTCTCATATTATGGCTACTTAGGACAGGTCATGGAACAGTCCATGGGGGCTTTGGACTGGCACTCACAGGTGCTTGGCCACATGGAACCAGGTTGAGATCCACATATGTATTCTCTAACTTGAATCTCCAAGGGACCTTGTGGAGAAAGCACTGAGGTCCCCTCAAATCTGCATGTAAGCAAGTAGTTACATTTGCAGTTTGAAACAGGTGCCTATGCTGCCTCCTGCCTCTGAGGAGGTAAGCAGCCTAGATAAAAAGGTGATCCCTTGGTTTCTTTGCAACCCCCACCAAGAGCCCACTGAGCCAAGTAGCTCCTCACCAGCAGTAAACTAGAACAAAATGGAAGATGTGGATTAAATTATTAACTTGCTGGCAAGAAAGACAAGTGTTACAGTGCCAAAGGGGAGGGACTAGTGAAAGCGCTGGAAACCCGTGTGCACTGCAAAAGTGCCACGGCCCTCCTGGACAGGTTAGGTCAGTTCCTGGCGGTTCATTCTGCAGCTTGTGCCAAAGTTGTGAGCACAGTCCCTCCAGGTGGAGGGATAAGGGCAGCTCCTGTCACTCGGCCTTCATGGCACAGGAAGTTGAAAGTGGCACAGGCATTGGGCTGCAAAGAGAAAGCCTGCATCAGCTTGGCTAGAGATAGGACTGGGCCCTGCTCAGCACTCCCAAATGGCAGGACTTACCGTGTCCTGCACTTCCACCGCGATGCCCCGCTGCCTCATGGCTTGCAGCACCCCGGGCTGCAGTCGTTCAGTCCGGTCTCCGGTGCCCACCACAATGATCTCTAGGGAAAGATGGCCATGATTAGCTTATGGCGGGTCAGTGGGGAGGCTGGGGCAGGGTGGTTTGCTGGGGCTGGAAGCACCTCAGCCCTCCCCTTCTCCAGTACCTATTCGCGGCTCCAGCAACCAGAAGAGAGAGAAGCTTTCTTCAGTGATGTCCTGGTGAGTTCCTACCTGGGTTGGGAGGAGGCAAGTTAAGTACAAGTTCGCGCAGCTTTCCCCACAGAGCCCTTATCTGCTCCACAAAGGGGTAACGGAAAAGCCAAGTTTGCCAGGGACAGAATCAGGGGACAGGCCTGGGGCTCTGGACCTCTACTTCCTCACTGCTCACGTTCCACTGCACGACCGAGTGCGGGAGCAACGCGCAGGGCCCAAGCACACGATTTCCGTTGACCATGAAGCCGAGGCTGCTGTAGCTGTCGATATACATGGATTGCGGGGACTCGCGTTGCAGCAGAGAGATGCGCGTCCGCTGATACAGCTCATCGTCCGCCGGCGTGAGCCGATGCCCTCGCCTTGGAACCCTGCGGGTGGGGTATGCTCAGGTTCTAGGGAGCCGTTGGGTGGGGGGGGAGTCGCCGGTCGTGGGGGGCGAGAGAGTCAGGGACGCTGGGTCTGGACTCACCACAGCAGCTGTGCGAGGTCACAGCGCAAGGCGGTTCGAGCTCGGCACAGGCCGCGAAGAGCGAACGAGGCAACCATGGCGGACCCGCGTGCAGGGAACCCGGCGCTAGGTCAGCGGAGTCGTGGCGAAGTTCTCCGCAGCGCGCTGACAGCGCCCTCTGCGTCCCGGAGGGCACCGCGCGAGTCGGCTGCCCCAGCGCGGGATTGTGAAGGAGCCGGCCCGGGAAAACTGTCCCAGGAGGGCCCGTCCCCTACCGCGGCTCCGGTGTCTGCACCTGCCGCCCGCCCCGCCCCAGGCCCCCACAGACCGTCCTGGGGGAGCCGGACACCTGGTGGCGTGGCCGGCCTCAGAGCGCTGCCTGGGCCCCCGCTGCCGCTTGGTCCCCGGCCTTCAGCTATTAACGCAGGCTCCCGGAGCCTGGGGCGGGGCTGCCGCGCACCTGGTCGAGTCCCTCACACCTGGCCAGGGCGTGGGGCCAGCATCCAAGCCCCTAATCCCAGGCTTTGGGGCGTCGGGTTCCGAGGGCGGAGCGGCCAGCTCAGGTTTCCCCCGCACTTCTGCGAATCACGCCCCTCCTCAACCGTCACCAGCGCGACCGTTGGCGTCGTCGCCGCGCGTCTCCCGGGGCGTGGCCACGCGTGGATTGGCTTCTCAGGAGCGCGAGGGGGCGTGGCTGATTGGTTTCGCCTTAAAATGGCTCCAAATCTGCGGCCCCAGCAAGCGGAAGGGGACGCCGTGGTAGGGCGATTGTAGCTGTTCGGGTGGGAGCCACCGGGCCGAACGGAACCAGATATTGAACTAGACAGCTGCTGGAGCATCGCCCTGTCGTCGCTCACGCTGCTCGCGGCCCGAGAATTCCCCGACCCCCCGTCTTGAACCGAATCAGAGGGCCTACTGGCGCGAGAGTCGCTGGCGCCCGCGCGGGTTTCGGGCATCTTCGCGCCCCCACCGTGTCGTGGCCTCAAGGGAATGTTGACGCGTCTGCTACCCACGGGGCCGGGCGGGAGGGAGGTTCGGCATAGCGGAGGACGGTCGCAATGGCTTCCCGGGGGTCCTATCGCCGCCATTGGGTCCCCAGCGCTCCGGGCGCTGGCATAGTCACGGGACAAAGGGCCCGGGGTGCGGGGGTGTCCCTGAGGCGGGCGCGCGGCTTTACTTCCTCTCCGGCCCCACGGGTGAGCTTCCCTCTAGGCTGATCTCGAAGCCCTTCCCACCACCGTCTCCGCACTGGTGGCCTGGCTTCGATGGGACCAACAGGAGTAATCTTACCCTGCGGATCTAATCCGGATCTGGACCGGTCCCAGGGGAGACCCCCACCAACCTTCCTATTGTTTGGGGGCCCAGGTGAGCGCCTCGTTCCCACTACACTCGGTTTTACCGCCCACTCGTAGGTCCGTCTCCTGGTACTGGGAATGGGGGTCCTGATCTGGCCCCAGGACAAGGGAACTACCCCTCCGCCCCGGGGTCATTCTCACCCGCCACGGCTGGACAGCGGGCAACGGAATCCCAAAAGCAGCTGTTGTCTCCAGAGCATTCCAGCTGCGCTTGGATTTCGTTCCCTGCTCTCCTGCCAGAGCAGCGTCCTGGCCTAGGTGGGGTGGGCCAGCCTCTGACCCCCATACATACTTATTGGGTCGCTCTGGTCTCCGACCCTGTCTCAAGTGCGCCCTCAGCCTGGAAGTGGTGGGCGTAGACGTCGGGGAGCCAGGTTTGTGGTCATGTCTGGAACCTGGAGTGGCATTGACAAGGGAGGGCGTTTCCAGGGCCTCTGGACAGGGCTGCGATCGCGGTGAGTCCCACAGGGCCACCGCAGCTTGCTAAAGATAGCCCTTCACTTCCTGGGGAAAACCCACCCCAACCGTCTTCGTGTACCGAGAGTAGCTGTAGTCCCCAGCTCCACCTCCAGCCCCCAACCCTGTTAGTAGCTGCCCCAGGGTCATGCGCCTGCGGAATGGAAAGCGCTTTGGAATGACACGATCACTCCCGTTGAGTGGGCACCGAAGAAGCCATCGGGAATGTCGTGTCCGCCCAGTGCTCTTTCTGCGATCCCAGCAGGGCCTTGGAGCCCTGGCCCAGAAAGGGGTCTTGCCAAACTTTTGCTGCCCCTTTCTAGGGTTCTCTCCTTTCTGAACCCTGGGCACTCTCACTGCTTCAGAGCAGAAATGGTTTTCCCAGCACTGTGTGCTGTGTCAGGTTCAATCTCCATTAAAGAAAATAGAAGAAAAGGGGATTTAAGTTACATTGAAGTGAAAACATTCAGGATCCCTGGTGGGACAGAGGAAAGAACTTTGTCTCTCTAGTGGAATGGGATGCTCCAACTGGGAGCAGTCCTTTAGCTGGGGCTTCTCATGATCACATTGTTTATTTGGCTCAGAATGGCTCCTTGCCTAAACCAGGAAGCCGGAGGATCCCTGTTAAAGTACACAAGGTTAAAAGGAAAGCATTAAAGGCTGGTCATTTTGGGGGAGCCTGGGTGGCTCAGTCGGTTGGGCATCCGCCTTCGGCTCAGGTCATGAGATCTCTCTCGTCCTGAGTTCGAGCCCTGCACTGGGTTCTGTGCTGACAGCTCAGAGCCTGGAGCCTGCTTCGGATTCTGTATCTCCCTCTCTCTCTGCCCCTCCCCCACTCACTCTCTTGTCTCTGCTTCTCAAAAATGAATAAACGTTAAAAAAGCTGGTAATTCTGGAAACTATCTTGATGGCTCTAATTCCTCAAAAATCAAGAGAAGCAATTCTACGAGAGTAGGCATTTATCCGATGTAAAGACGACCCAAATCGCAAAGGAGGAAATACTGAATAACCCGAAACCGCAGAACACGAATTCTTTTAAAAATGAGTTTTTAGGTGGTCGTGAAATGTTAGCTGGCTGTAATGTTAGCTGCCCTATCCCACTAAACTCATTTGGAGCTCCTGACGTTTGATCATGTGTCAAATGTGGGGAATGAAACGTTATCACAAATAGAGGTAAGACTTCGAGGGGAGAAACAGCGATCTGGGCCCCACCCAGTAGGGAGGATCCTTTCCCTGGTTGCTAATGCAGGTGGCGAAGACAGAACCCTAGGTCTAAGATGGACCCGGAGATTTCGGAACCTAGGCCAGGCAGGGCAGACCGGCCACGCAGAGGGAGAGCTGGGGCCGAAGGTCGAAAGCGGCTATCACGGTTCCCTCTGGCGCACCTGTCAGCTCAGGGGCCGCCACCGGATACGCGCCCTGGCCTGTCCGTCCTCCCGGAAGTTCGACCTCCCGGGGTTTTGCTTCCGGTTCTGCTGGTTCCTTCCGGTCGCCATGGCGACGGGGCGCCTGGGGGTCGGAGAGACGCTAGGGGCCCTCAACACGGCCCTGGGGCCTGGCGACCCCGTGTGGTTCAAGGAGACGCGCGCCCGCCACCTGCGTGCCCGAGACTTTCTGGCGCCGCGGCCCGCATTACAAGCGCGCTTCGGGGACGGACAGGTGGGCGCGAGCGGCCGAGTGGGGACATGCGGCGGGGGGCAGCGCCGCAGCCCGCTCATCGCCCTTCCTCTCGCAGGTGCCCGAGCGTGTGGTCCGTGCAGTCGTCGGCCTGCAGGGCCCCGGCGTGGCCCCGGTGCTGCGCTGCGCGCCGACCCCCGCGGGTCTGGCGCTCCAGCTGCAGCGGCCCGCCGTCTTCGAGCGCGTGCTCGGCGCCGTGGCCGCCTATGTCGCGCCCGCCGCGCCCGCCGCGCCGGGCCCGCGCGTCCTCCTCCACTGCCCGGCGCTGCGCAGCGCCCCCGGCGCGCTCCGCCTGAGCCAGCTGCGCGCCGTGCTCGTGGCCGATCATTTGGCGCGAACTCTGCGCGCTCACGGGTGAGCGCGACGCGGGGTCAAAGAGGCGGGGGTAGGAAGCTGGGACGGAAGCAGCTGCGAGTGGGAAGTAGGGGGAGCTGCGCCGGGTGACAGGGCTGAGGCGGTCGCCCTCGCTTCGCAGGGAGAGTGTGCGCCTCGTCCCCGCCGTGCGAGACCCGCACATGCCGAACTTCCTGCAGCAACTGCGCGTGGACTGGCCCGCTGCTTCGGAGAGAGCCGCCACCGAAGCCCTGAGGAACCGCGCGCTTGCAGAGCTTAGCCCTGCCCAGGAGCGGGGAGCCCTGCCCCGCGGCGTCCTGGGCACAGTGTGCCTGAAGGAGCTGGTGCAAGAACGGGGACGCGCAGCTGGCTATGACCCCAACCTGGACAAGTGTCTGGGTAGGAGCTGGAGCCTCGCAGGGCTGGAGAGAAGGTGGGGACTCTGTGCTCCTGGCTAGCCTCAACGCCCTCGTGTTCTCTGCAGTGACTGAGGATCTGCTCTCGGTGCTAGCCGAGCTGCAGGAGGCTGCGCGCTGCTGGCCAGGGGACAGCCCTCCATCCCTGGTTAGTGACTGACCCGACTCCGTAGGCTGACACTGGCCAGCCGAGTGGCCTGTGTTCGCTCGGTGACCGTCTTCCTACACACCGTAGGCTGCGGTCCCAGATGCTAACGCAGACCGCTGCATGGTTGTGCACGTGGTGAGCTGTGAGGAAGAGTTCCAGCAACAAAAGGTGGACCTGCTTTGGCGGAAGCTGGATCACCAGGCGCCGCTCACACAGGTAGGTTTAGTGGCTTTCTCCCCGCCCCCACCAACCCGAGGTACCTTGAAAACCCTCAAGCGTCCTGTTGGCCAGCGTGTCCACGCGTGACACCTGATCCTGAGGGGGAGGTCAGGCTTGGTGAGTGGGTATTTGCCGCAGCTTGTGAGCATCCTGAGAGAAGGTGGGGTCCGGGGGCACATCCCAGAGAACACTGAAGAAACTGGACTGTGTCCTGGGGTGGGCTTGAAAGGCGGGGGGAGTCCAGGCACCAGATTTAGGCTTCTCGAAGGATTTGGTGTTGGAGGGTATCGCTGCCTAGCTGAGTGCCTGTTCTCTTCCCGACAGAAGCACCTGGTCTGTGGCCCGGTGAAAGTGGCTGGTGCACCCGGCACCCTCACTGCCCCTGAGTACTACGAGTGAGTGAGACTGGAAGGGAGGCCCCTGAGTCAGGGTAGTTGAGGTGGAGGGGAACTCCTCACCACCCCACCTGCCCTGCTCACTCTTCTCCTCATGCAGGCTCCGGCACGCCCAGGTGTGCAAGGCGTCAGCAGTGAAGCACGGCAGGGACCTGGCACAAGGTGCGTGCGCCCAGGAACCCCTAGCTGTGCTTTGCAGGAGGGGCGGCTTGTCTGCGTCCCTGCCTGTGGAGACTGACCGACTGCACTCCCTCAGACCCAGCCTGGACAGAGGTCTTCAGCGTTCTCTCCGTGGCGACCATCAAGTTTGAGATGCTCAGCACAGCCCCGCACGGTCAGGTGAGTCTGGGTGACCTACAGGATCAGGGCTTGGACAGCACGTGTGGTGGCTGCAGCTGTGCCCCCATTCCTCAGCTTCTCCTGGCCCTGGCCGACGACAGCATTTCCACAAAGGGCACCAAGAGCGGCACCTTCGTCATGTATAACTGTGCCCGTCTTGCCACACTGTTTGAAGGGTACAGGCACAGCATGGAACAAGGTCTGTACCCCACTTTTCCACCTGTGAGCAGTCTCGATTTCTCACTGCTACAGGATGAGGTGAGTGCCCTCCCCAGGTAGTTGGGCACCCACAGGAGTTTGGGACCTCATCTCCCAGCGCCCTTCTTCCTCCCAGGGTGAGTGGCTCCTGCTCTTCAATGGCATCCTCCCCTTCCCAGACCTGCTGAGCCAGACAGCAGCCCTGGCATGCACAGCCCCAGGGCTGCACATGACCGCACGCACAGAGACGGTGAGGCAGAGGAGACAGGGACAGACACTGCACACTCAATGCTTTATTCTGGGTTGGGCACAAGATCAGAGACCAGCCAGTGACTCCGTCTCTGTCTTTAGATGTGCAAGTTCCTGGTACAGCTCAGCATGGATTTCAGCTCCTACTATAACCGCATACACATCCTAGGAGTAAGTGCACAGCAAAACGGGGTGGGGGGTTGCGGGGGTGCAAGGGAAGCAAAGGACGAGACCAGCAGGCCCTTTCTCTCCAACAGGCGCCTCGACCACACCTGTTTGGTCAAATGTTTGCCCGTCTCCAGCTTCTGCGGGCCGTGCGTGAAGTGCTTCACACCGGCCTAGCCACGCTGGGCCTCCCTCCGCTGGACCATATCTAAGGCCACAGAGACCCCAATATCTAGGAATGTTTACAGAGTCATCACCTGAAAAGAAGATACACAGATTTTGTTAGGGACCTGAAACCAAAAATAAATTACTTCTATTATAAAGCCTGGTCCTATTATACGCAGTAGGGCATATTTTTGGTCTGCCCAGATGGCACCCTACTCACCTCCAGCTCCTGCTCTGACGTCAGGAACCCGCGGCTGCCGCCGCCTCCCCTCAAGGCACACTGGGCATGGGCACAGACAGTCACTCCTGTTCCACTCCGTCTGCGAGCAGGCCCCATACCCAGCATGCCGGCCACCGCGGGACACTTCAATCATACCAGTTGTAAACCTCAAGCCCCTGGCCCCCAAGAGCACAGCGGTGGCCAAACTCAGGGCTCACAGGCCAGCAGTCCATGTCAGCCACATCTGGGACATGGTACACGGTACTGTTCATGAAGGTGGGCTCACCATGCCCCAGACGCCAGAAGGTCAGCCGTTGGTCGATGGAGGCTGAGACCATAAGGCTTGGGCTTAGGATCTTGAGGCCTGTCACATGGGCAGCATGTGCACAGGGGACAGAGTATTCCTCTAGCACATGCAACTGGGGCACCAGCTCAGCACCCCCAGCGGCCTCTTCCAGCTCTGGTGCCTCCACAGCCAGCACAAAGACATGGAGGGAGCCATCCTCACTGCCACTGGCCACAAGGTGGCCCTCACGTGTGGGCAAGGTGTGCAGGCTGTTGACACCACAGCTATGAGCCTGGAGGGTCAGGCAGGGGGTGCCCAGTCCTGGAGGAAGAAGATGGTTATCAGGGCCTCGCTGCTACATGGGCGAAGGCAAAGTGTGAGGTGGGGAGGGACAGCCATGGTTGTACACTGGCTACTCACGGTAGGGAAGCCCGGGGTCCGTTGGAGGCTCCAGGGCAGTGGAACCATGGTCTAGCACAGTAGTGAGATCCCAGAAGGCCAAGCTGCCATCAGTAGCTGCACTGCACAGGAACAGCCTCCTGGGAGCCAGGGGAGGGCAGCTAGGTCAGTGAGGGGGATGGAAAGCAACAGGAGCCCCCACCTGGCCCATGCAGGACCACCATGCAGCCTCTCTCACCGCCGCTGGTTGGGTGCCTCATGTGTAAAGGAATGGACCTTAAGGACACACCGCTTGTGGTGGAAGGTTTCAGCCAGGAGCTGCAACCGCCGCCCAGAGTCCTGCAAAAGAAAGAGCCTGGGGGGCGGAGAGTGGCCCAGCTCAGAACCCATTCTGGACAACCTTCCAGGCTTTGTCTCTTGGCCCTACCACCCCCCATGCCCATTCTCACCTCACTGCTCCATCACTGCAGGCTGCAGCCACAAGGGGGCCAAGGCCAGGCCTGTCGAGCTCACAGATAGCTAGGGACATATACCTGCCGAGACCAGACACAGGTCAGGGCAAACCTGGGAGCAGCTGTAAGGGGCTTGCCCTGCGTGACACCACCCTACACTCCCACCTAGCAGTGCACATTACCTGGTCTCTGGATCCACCTTGATCATCCGGTGCCGATTGCGCTGCCGGTCCCAGTACTCGTCTAGCCGGTGGGACGAAAGGTGCATGACGTGGCAGGCGAGGCGGCTTGGGGTGCTGGGGTCTGGGGTGACCATGATGCTGAAGCAATGCATCTCAGCCCGGCCCCCCGCAGACACCACATGAGCAGTCAGGCCTGGCCGAGGATCCTGAGGGCCACCTGGGGTACCAATGCCCCACACGGCCAGCGCACGCACCGAGGAGATGTGATTACAGACAGCTGTAAGTGCATGGGCCGAGCCAGTGGCTGTGGGGAGCGCCAGGACACAGACAGTGGTGTCCTCGCTGCATGTGATCACAATGTCAGTCAGGCCAGGCCCCTCGCTGCCGGGCTCCAAGTAGTCAGGCTGCATGAAGCTGGGCATCTCAAATTCAGGTCCCAGAGTGATGGTGCCCACACGCTTTACACAAGTGATCTCACGGCCATGCAGGCTCTCCCGGAGGATCACGTGTGGCCTAGTACAGCCACCCAGAGCCCGGTACAGCATGACATCCCCATCCTTGAGGTAGGCAAAGGCCATAGCCGCCTCGGTATCAGAGAAGGCCCAGGAGCGGTGCCCTCCACCACAGTTAACAATGTGCAGCTTTTCATGGGATCGGGGACTCCACACCACAAACTCATTGGCATGGAAACCCAGGATGACCATACTCCCATCAGCCATCATACGGAGCCCAGCCACCCAGTTCATGCCTCGACAGGACTTCTGCCTTAGGACTGGCTGGAGTTGGCCACCTCGTACAAAGAGCTGGTAATAGGCGCCATCACGCCCTGTGGTATACACGTAGCCACCATGGCAGGTGACCGAGGTCACACCCTGCTTCCCGTGCAGAGAAGGGAGGGTGGACACAGGGCCCCACTCAGTTTCATCCCCACCACTGCCACTACCTGCTTCAAGTGCTCCAGTGACAGCTCCGGCCTTGCCCCCAATCCCAAGATCCTTGAGCAGAGCTGGTCTGGAGGGGAACAGCAACACAGAGCCCCGACGGTCCCCGCACACCAGGAAGTCACCAGGGGGTAAGAAGGCACTGCATGTGTGCCATCTCTGCTTGCTTGGAGGCAGTAGATACCGGCAACGTTCCTTTACAAAGATGGCTTTGCCAGAGGGTGCGGCTGAGATTTCCAGGCAAGCCACCACACCACCAGGGCCCGATGCCAGCAACAGGAGCTCCTCATAGCCACGCAAGGCCCAGCTCAGACTATGCACCTTCCCACGGAACAGGGTCAGGTCCACAGCTGCTGTTGGAGTGTTGATGGGGACAACCTTGACACGACCCTCCCCATTGGCCATGGCACACAGTCCAAAGCCCTCAGGACCAGGGGCTGCCTCCAGGAGGCAGTAGGACTGGAAGCGTTTATCCTCCAGCAGCTGCTCCCAGCACTTGACCTCAAAGTCATAGAGGTACAGGACCCCTGTGTCAGTCACTGCCAGTAGTCGCCATGAGCCAGCCAGCGTCACAGCCTTGAGGGTACCTGGCCTGCTACGGGACTTGAAGCAGAGAGCTGAGACCCCCGAACCTGGGTACCCACGCCCTACCAAGTGCCACAGCCGGATGCCTGAGTCATCACCCCCAGTAACCACCCAGGCCTGCCTCTCATGGGCAGCTAAAGCCCTGATGCCACGACCCTGGTGGCCCCGAAAGGCCTGAAGGATCTCACCTTCGTGGCTCCATACCAAGCAGACACAGTCCTCTCCAGCACTGATAAGGTAATTCTCTAGTAGCTTGACCTGCCACACACGGGCACTGTGCCCAAAGCAGTGCCCAATATTCTGTACCCGACCCCCAGGCACCCGCAGGTCACCCACCTTCCAGATGCGGACACTTCGGTCTTCTGAAGCTGTGGCCAACAAGCCTTTACTTTCCAGGTACGACATGCTGAAAATGACACCCACATGCCCACTGACCCGTCGGTCAGGGGCCACAGGCTTATTATCTATTAAGGCAGCTGCTGGGTACCAGACAAGGAGCTGATTGGAAACAGCACCTGCCACTATGGTCAGCTCCTTCCAGGTGTCTCCGATCAGACAGGCTGAGGAGAGGGTGCACCTGTCTGTGCAGGGCACCTCCTGCAGCATGCACCCTACCACAGGGTCGTATAGCACTACTGAGTTATGGCCCAGGGCCAAGGCTATGTTCCCCTCAAGCCAACGTGCATCCCAGATCCAGTCAGACATGTTCCATAGGCCAGAGCGCCAGAGCTCCCGGAAGCGGCCCTGTCCCCAGCTAACTTTCACAACTCGGAGTCCCTTGCTCCCAAACACAGCCACCATAGCCTCCGAGTCAAGGTCTCCGTTTGGTTCTGGTCGCACCCGGAACCCATGGATAAGATAGTGGCCAAGCAGGTTCTGCACGCGCTTCATCATCCGCAGATGGCCACCAAAATCGAGGCTGTACACCAGGACATCTGGCCCCTCACCTAGACAGAGGCAGAGAGCCACATCAGAACCTCACCTCTGATAAGTCATGAAGAGACGAGGGCAGGGAAAACTCAGGCATGTAGCCTGCGAATGCATTAGAACACACGATCCTGCAGGCTTGAACCCTGGACAATCCCCGGCCTCAGCTTCAGCTGGACTTTCAATGCTGACATTCAGATACTCAGTTCAACCTGACTTCCTCAAACACAGGCTCTTCCTTGCCCCACCTAATTTCTCATCCTTCCATTGGAAGCCTGTCAGCCTTTCTCCCAAATCCTCAGCCTCATCTGCCTCTACACGCCCTCTTCCGCCCCCCCAACCCACCCCTCCCCCAGGGCAGAGGCTGTCCCTAAAGGTGATCCTCCCACCTTGGGGCCACAGCAGAACGCCTCTGGATTTCCAGAAGCTTCTTCCTTGAAGCTCAGATGTGAGCATGTTCAACACTGATGAGAAGAACCAGGAGAGGCAGCCCCTACTTTGACAGCCAAGGTTCCCATGACCCTAAGCCACCTCCTGCCTGCCTTGCAGGCACTTCCCACTCTACTAGTTCACCTTCAAGTTCTCTCAACCATTGCCACCCTCTACTCAGCCCCAGCCCCAAAGCAGGAAGCTCACCACTTACTCCTCTAAACTTCCCACATCTTCTCATGTTCCGAGTGCTCATTTTCTAAAGATTTTGCAAATCCTCCCCACTACAGTGACTTTGGCCCAGGATATCACCTTAACCTGAGATGACATTAACAGTTCCTCATGGGGGCGCCTGGGTGGCGCAGTCGGTTAAGCGTCCGACTTCAGCCAGGTCACGATCTCGCGGTCCGGGAGTTCGAGCCCCGCGTCAGGCTCTGGGCTGATGGCTCGGAGCCTGGAGCCTGTTTCCGATGCTGTGTCTCCCTCTCTCTCTGCCCCTCCCCCGTTCATGCTCTGTCTCTCTCTGTCCCCAAAATAAATAAACGTTGAAAAAAAAAAAAAAAAAAAAAAAAAAACAGTTCCTCATGATATTCTTAGCTTGCAATCTCCTTTTTTCGACATTCAATAGACATGCACTGAGCATCAATTATAAACCAGACAAGGAACTAACTACATGCTGGAGTAGTAAGACAAGCACAGACCCAGACTCCTGCCCATCAGGCAGACAATAAACAGTATCACCCAAGTAAACTACATTGTTGTAACTCTGGTAAGTTCCAGGAAAGAACTATACAGGTTGCTTTAAGAATATAAAAGAGGGGGGCGCCTGGGTGGCGCAGTCTGTTAAGCGTCCGACTTCAGCCAGGTCACGATCTCGCGGTCCGGGAGTTCGAGCCCCGTGTCGGGCTGTGGGCTGATGGCTCAGAGCCTGGAGCCTGTTTCCGATTCTGTGTCTCCCTCTCTCTCTGCCCCTCCCCCGTTCATGCTCTGTCTCTCTCTGTCCCAAAAATAAATAAACGTTGAAAAAAAATTAAAAAATAAAATAAAATAAAATAAAAAAAGAATATAAAAGAGGGAAATCTATTCCAGAGGATTTTCCCTCCAGAAGACATCTGGCAATATCCGGAGACACATTGGTTGTCACAACTGGGAGCTATGCTAACTGGCAACTAGGAGTAGAAGCCAGGGATGCTCCTAAACGTCCTGCAAAGCACAGACAGCACCCACCCACCCACCCCCCCACCCCCCCCCACAAAAAGGATCTGGGCCAAAATGTCAAAAGTGCTGATACTGAGAAACCCTGGTCTCGTCTAAACAGACTGGGTGAGGGGCACCTGGGTGGCTCAGTCGGTTGAGCATCTAACTTCAGCTCGGGTCATGATCACACAGTTGGTGAGTTTGAGCCCTGCATCAGGCTCTGTGCTGACAGCTCAGAGTATGGAGCCTGCTTCAGATCCTGTGTCTCCCTCTCTCTGCTCCTCCCCTGCGCTCTCTCTCAAACATAAAATTTAAAAAATAATAATTAAAAAAGAAACAGACTGGGTGTCAGGAGAGGCCACCTTGCGAACATAACATATAGACAGAGAGGAATCAATAAGCAGTGGTAACCAAAGGAAGAGCAAGCATGGGGGAGATGGGTGAACCTTTCTTGGCAGATAGAATAGCAAGTCTGATGACCCTGAGGTGAGCACGGTCGTGTGGTTGGAATAAGAAACAAAGAGCTCAAGGATAGGCTGGGAGAATGCTCCTGAGGGGGTCTAGGAGACAAAGTTGCATGGCCTCAACTGACGGCAATATACAGACAGTGGCCACATGTATGAAGTCAAAATCAACCAGACTGGCTTGGGAGCTGAGGGAGATGCTCAGACTCAGGCACCTGACACTGGCTGTTGTTCCCTCTGCTGAGCTGGAGCACCCAGTAGGAATATTTCAAATTGAAGGCACCTGTGCACTTGGGCCCGGAACTCATAAGCAAAGAGGGCTGGAAATTCAGATTATAGGTGCACATGGACAGAATTTGAGAATTGCAGCAATACAAAAGTCACTCTGGAAGTCACTGGAGTAGAGGAATTCACTTGAAGAGCTTTCTGACCTGCATTTCCCAGGTCATTTTCTTGCCTAAAACCCTTCATGGGGCCTCTCTCCACCACCACTATGAAGTCAAATCTAGGCTTAAAACAGCCTGGCCTCTGCTCCTTTCTCCAGCACTTGTCCCACCCCAGCCCTGCTCAGCCTCACAGGAATTCCCTCTTTCTCCCGAAGTAACGAATTCTCAGCCTCAGAGCCTTTGGCATGTTTACCCTCTGCCAGAAACTCACCGCTTCCCTTCTCCTAGCTCATTGTTGTGGTTCTTTGGGTTTCTGCCTACCTATCTCTTCCTGCAGAAGCCTTAGGACTCTAACCCATGGTAGGCACCTTGAACTCCCAGAGTGCCCACCCTTCACCAGATCACAACTGGGCCATCCCTCCCCCCACACACATACCCACCCCCTTAGGATAGTAAGCAGCTCACTCAAGACTTGACAGAGCCCTGCCTCAGGACCCTTAAAAAACTCAGCAGCACCACCATCAATCACTAGTGTCCTCCAGTCAGTCCTCAATGCTCCCCAAGGGTCTGCTGCCTCAGGTCTCAGGGCTTTGATGGCCTATGCTTCTTGACCTGACCTTCCCCCAAGAAGCATCAACATCGGAATTCCTGGACGCAACCGTCTGAGAAGGGGCCTTAGCGTCTGCCTCCCCAAGCATTGGCTCACTCAAAAAGGTCTCATCTCTAGTTTCCCGCCACTCAATCTGGTCCTCCCCACCTTCCACGGAGAAGCCTCACACAACCCTGAGGCCACACCCCCGCCACCGGGTCCCGCCCTCAGGACCGCCCACCTTGGGGTCGGCTCATCACACCCCCCCACCCCCCACTCCAGGAAGGGGCCACACACCGCTCGCCCTCCATGCTCCGCCTCCGAAATCACTGCGTTTCCCCGCACTTTCCCGCAGCCCCATCGCTCTTTCCACGTCGGCTGCAGACTATGAAGGGACTCAGTAGCCACATCGGTTTTTTTTTTTTTGTCTCCATGGCTCCTCCGGCTGGGTCTCCTGCCCGCCATCTCCTGGGTTCCCGCCCCCCTCGGTCGGGCTTCATCCCGCCGCCCGTCCTCCTCCTTGGGGGTATCCCTTTGTTCTCACGGTCCCGCCCCACGCGAGCGCACGGTTTCTTCTCCACTAGCATGCGCTTCAACCCAAACCTCACCCGCCAACAGCCGATCCCCCACGCACTCCAGACCCGTGACCGGGAGGAGTATGAGCTCGGAGGTTGCCCGCGGCCAAACGTAGTCCTCGTGAGCGTCCATGTCCGTCCTCCTGCTGCTGCGGCTGCCCTGGCCAAGAAGGGAGCTGAGCTCTCGCGAGACGAGCCTTCCTCGCACGCAGCAGAGCCGATCTACAGCGGCCTTAGCAACAGGTAGCGGAGCCCAGGGTCGCCCGCTGCCGATGTCCAATCACGACCCTTCGCCCCACGCAATCCAGCCCGTCATTGGCGAGGCCGCCCTCGCCCCTCCCCCTGGCGTGACGCTCTCCAAGCGCAGCGGCGGGCTAGTACTGGCCCAATCTACCTCCCCCTCCCCCGGCCCGACCCGCTGCTTCGGGGGCCCAGCGGCTCAAAGCCGTGTGGTTTTATTTTAGGGGGCAGCATGGGTCTGTACACAATAAATAACACGAATGTAGGAACTGTGCCCTAGTCGCGGCTGGAGGCAGGAATGGGGCAAGACATCAGCCAGGCCTTTGGCCTGCATCTGGACAGGGGAAAGGCGGGTCTCACCCCCAACCCCCCCTCTGGGGCGGCGGGCAGCCTGTGGCTGGGGGCTGGGGCCAACACTCCCCTCAGAGCTCCACACGCGCGTCGCGGTAGGCCCGATCCAGGGCCCACTCTGGCTGCGCATCAGTGCCACCTTCGCGGGCCAGGCGCGCCATCTCCTGCTGGAATAGCGCCTGCCGCGCCCTGCTGGGGTCCACATTGATCCAGTTGTTGGCGATCCACTTAGTGCCACGTGTGACCAGGCAGCCCCCATGCAGCGAGTAGTCGTCCACGTCGCCCACCCAACCTAGGAGAGGTGGATGGTGTGAGCAAGGGAGGCGACCGAAGGGACTCTAGGCTGAGCTAACCTGAGCTTGACCTTATACAGGCCAAGGGCATGACAAGGGTGGGCCCAGCTGTATACACATCTTAGGTGGTAAAATCTGGCCCCAAGGTGTCCTTGGGGACTCAGCATCTCTTTCCAACTAATACCTTGACAATACTCTTTCTTGACAATACCACTGGTCTTCTGAAACCAGCTTGCTTACTGCCAGGCCTGTCCACAGCCTGGGTCGGTGACAGACCTGTGTCCCCAGCCCCAGTGAGCCGGAAGGCTGGAGCATCAGGGAATCAATCACAGGGTTCAAGATAACCTAGGAGGCTGCACAGGTGCAGGCCACTGAAGTCACTAAGGATGATCTTTGGGAGGCACTAGGGGCAGAAAACCATTTGTAGGGGTGCTAGAAACATCCCACCAAGGTGGCAGTCTGGGCTGGATAAAGGGAAGTTTCCTTCAAGGCATGCTTGGCCTGGCCACAGGCCCTCACCTTGCCCATCAGGCAGGTAGTTGTACCAGAAGACTGCTGTGCCCTGCCGGGGCTTGACCCGCAGGTTCCCCTTGTCACAGTGCCTCCGAGTGTCACGGAGATCAACGTCATCTTGAATCAGACTCTGTGGACAGCAGGATGGTAAGGTTTTCAAACTTGCCCCCACTGCCAAAAGCCAAGGCCAGGCAGCCGAAAGTGGCCAGAGGGAAACCAGTCAGATGTGCCCAGGGGTTCACTTGGGCCCCTCATCCCAGGTCTGGAAGGTTATATACTATGATTGCCCAAGAACCTGCCATCCCACCAGAGTTAACAGCCTGGTTGGCCCTTACCATTTCATCGTAGGTTCTGTTGTCTGCTACAGGGAAGACAGTCTCGCCCCCACCGGTGACGTTGTTCAAATAAAACAGCACTGTCATGTAGCTGTAAGGCAGGGGGCCCGTTGAGCAGGTCCCCAGCTGTGGGCACTCCCAGGAGCTTACCTGTGGGCAGGATAAGCTGCCCAGGTTCCCAAGGGCCAGAGGGGCAGGCTGGGATCAGTGACAACACTGCAGGTCAGTGCCAAGACCCTAGCCTGTTACTCCTCCCACAAACCATCTCTTTCTGTGTGTCACAATGTTTTGTGTGGCCAAGATCACAGGTGCACTTAGCTAAATTACGTGGCTGGCTGGGAAAGGTAGGCTAGCAGAAGCAGCGTGACCATGCAGAAGGGCTGGTGGGGAGTACAAGGGGCTGACCCAGAGCAGCCACATGAAGAGAAGAGACCCGCCTCCCTGCTTTAGCAGAGGAGGGGGACAAAGCTTCAAAGGGAGAAGCTGAGGCCTCCAGCAATGGAGGCAGAATCAAGACCCAGGGGATAGGGGTTTAAAAAAAAAAAGCCAGAAATCCAGCCTTTCCCCTTACCTCAGAGTTCTGGGGAAATTTTTCAGTGTCTGTGCATACCTTAGTCTGGCCACTGAGACAAGATGGCCACCCCTTTCCTGCCACTTGGTAAACAAACTAGGGCAAGAGATGGGGTATCCTCAACCAGGATGCTCCCATGTTCTCCTGGCCCTGGGGGCATGTCCATAGGGCAGAACTGTGTTTATGTCATGGGAGTGTCTGGTCTGGGAGTTGAAGGCCACCCCAGGTGGGAGGTACTTGCCGGCAGGAGGTCTCGAATGGTACAGACTCATTGGCTACCAACTTAGTATGGGAGCAGATGGTCTCTGGGTACACAGGTCCGCTGTCCACATGGGCATGGTAGTGGCCTCCCTCGCCATACCGTACAACCTGCAGCGGCTCGCTGAGCTCCACGATCTCAGGTGACAGGCGGGTGAGGCGTAGCACCCTGGTAGGCAGTAGGAATTCAGCTGGGTAATCTCATGCAAGGCAGCACCCTGAAGGAGCTGGATCCCCAGAATGCCACAAGCTCTGCCCCTGCCCACCTCCCCTGGAAGCCCCTTAGGCCACCCTAGACTGGCCCTGTAAGAGCAGGAAGGGGTTACCCATGAACCCTTCTCCCTGGATGCCAGAGACCTCGCTGGGTGAGAAAGATGAGATTTCCACTAAGTTGCGGGGCGGGTGTGTGTGTGTGGGGGGGGTCACTCCCTCCAGGAAGGAGGTTCCTTATCTAAAACCCCTGGCTGCTCAGGGGCAGGGGGTCCTGTAGACGGAGATAAGAAGTCATTTTTGTAATTAGCAAAAAACAAATATTCCAGTCTGTCTCTAATCCCAAATGTCTATTGTTTGCCCACAATTAGGGCTAATTTGCCTTTGTTAATTGCCTTTTTAATGGGTCCCAATCCTGGTCTAATGAATAGAACTCAATCCTGAGTTGGCTAATCAAGTCTGTCCTCTAGGCCCCAGCCAAGGACTTCTGTGAAGGCCCCACATGGCTTTCTCCTGCTCCAGGGCTCACCTCTGGCGGATGGAGCGCATGACGTGGTGGGCACCTTCACCCTGGTAGAGCCACGTGTGGTGGCTGTTCCGCACCAGCTCACTGGATGCTGCCTTGTGGCTCCTCATGTACTTGTGGAAGTCTCGAAGGTCCATGTCAGCGAACTCCTGCAGGCTCAGCACTCCTGCACAGGGCACCCACCATCATGCCCCCCAAGCCCATGTGAGGAAGCCACAGTGGCAGGCTTTACCATCCTACCTACCCCTGGCCTCAGGCACTGGGGGACCATGTGTACCTGTCCCCCAACCTGGACTCTTGGGTAAGATGAACCTTCTGTCACATCAGTCCCTATAGGAAGACCTAGGGAAATTCATTTCCTCAGTTTAAACCCTGATTTGGTCCCCCAAAGGACCTAACCCCTACTAGATTGGCCACAGCAGGGTGGTCAAAGGAAGCGTGAACCATATGGCCAGGACCTGAGGCCAAGCACTGCCCTTGGCTGGCCTCCAGCGTGGCTCTAAAGCACATGGTGGCTACCCTCTGGTCCTGTAGAGGGTGAAGAAAGACAGCAGTCAGTGCTGGGTTCTGTCCAGGGCCTTCCACGCTGTAGGGTTTAAGCTGGGGGCTGGTCCCCAGGAGTTCCCTTATGACCTCAGGTCCCATCCTGAGTGGAAGATATCTATCTGGCCAGTCCTGTCTGCTGGGTTACCAGTCTACCTCAACAAAGAAAGCCAGGCCACTCTCCCAAGTAAGAACACTCTTTCCCTGTTCCTGTCCAACCCACAAAACAGGAAATCCACCCTTTGGGGGTTCTGGAAGAGTAGCTGATGTCTGCTCCATGTAATCCTGGCTAACCCAAGAAAGAAACCTTCTACTGTTTGACCCAGATATCTCTGAGGGTGAGGAACACTTAAGGCCTGTGGGCCTGTTACCGGCTCTGTACATAGGGATGGTAGCATCATGGTGCCCCTCCAGCCACAGGTCTTGGCCAGATCCTTCACTCTGGGTTCACCAGCCACAGGGCCATTCTTCCAAGTCCTGTTTCACTGTTGTATCTTCCCCATTCTGTCCAGAACTTGGGCATGTGAATGATGACTACACCTCAGAAATATCCTGAGGATTATTACCAAAGAGGGGGTGGCGCACTTGTATGACAGCTCCCCTACCCAAACCACCCCCAGAAGTTAGCATGACTCTAGGCAGGCAAGAGGAAAGCAAGCAAGATCTCAGACCAGAGAGGGTGGCTTCTGGGGAAGACCTCATGCTTGGCTGAAAAGAGGAAGATGGAGGAGGGTGAACAGCCAAGCTCAAGCTGGTCTCACTGCCCTGTTCCTGCTGTGCCCACTCTGCCCTCTGCCAACCAAGCAAGCCCTCTCCTGTACCCCAGTCTCTGCCTGTTGAGGTCAAAATGGCCTCCAAGAATGTCCCTCTAGACTGTCATCAAGAGGAGTGGGATGACCCAGCCCAGGAGTGAGGGCAAGGCTGGATCCTCGCTTCATCATCTCTGGCTACTCTAGAAGGTGGGTATAGAGGCCACCTGGCTGTGGGGGCAGGAGGCTCACAGAGACAGAACTGTGGCGAGGTATGGGCTCACCATCACCATCAGGGTCAGCCTTGATCGCAGAGTACATCTCCTGAATGTTCTCTGGAGTCATCCACCGTCCATTTCCCAGGCGAGTCTGGGCCAGGACCTAAAGCACAAGGTGGTCCCTCAGTGGAGTGGCCCCAATGATGGGGCCCCCAGAGCATAGACAGTCACCCAGTTCTTGCTGTAAAGGTTAAGGGTTCAGGTGATGGGGTATGGGTGAGGACACAGGACAGAGCCTGAGGTCCCTGAGCTGAAGGGATGGTAGGCAGAAAGGCCCACAGGCATCTGGGGAGGAGGCCAGGGAGATAGTTAAGAGGCCTGCAGGCCATAGGCATTCCTGGCCCTGTTGGGACTGTGGCCTCCATGGGGAGCACCGTCAGCTGGTTGGGTGCAGAGTGAAGGACAGCACTGTATCCCACTCAGATGCCCAAGGTGAGGTGGGGAGGCCAAAGCCTGAGTGCAAACAGAGAACAGACACCAAGGGGAGGGCTGGCCACAGCATGACCACTAAGCTCGTCAAAGAAGCCCAGGCTCAGTGAGGCATTCTCTGTATAGGCAAGGGACCACATACCCTGCCAAGACCTCTGTCAGAAGCCTGGTGTGAGTGAGGGGCATGTAAAAGAGAGATGCAGACTTCTGGCTACCTCAGAGCTGCCACCCCTCCACCATGGGTTTTGTGGGGACCCCAGCCGTGGCAGCAAGGAATCCAGATCACAGATGGTGCACCACCCAAGAACTGTGGCAATAAATGTCATCACCCCCAGGGGGGTTCTCCTGCCATCCTCTGGGGTTCCCAGGGCAGCCAGGGGCTCTCCAGGGAAGGAGGGGGCCTCTGGAACTGAGCATGCCCAAGCTGATCTGAGGTGGCACCTGACTCTCAGGGCCAGGGCTGAGCAGGCCACCAGAAAGACAATTCAGGGCGCTCCCACCCTGTGTCTATTCCAGACCCCAGGATCCCAACCTCGCGGAGCTGCAGGCGACCGTCATGGTTCTGGTCCAATAGCCGGAAGAGGTCCAGCTGGCTGACCTGCATTGTGCCCATTGCCTCCTCGTATTCTTCAGTGGGCAGAATCTGGCTGCGCTGTAGCCCCTTCATCTGGGCCAGGTGGATGATGAGCCGACACTCTTCATCACTCAGGAAGCCAGGGATTTCTGCCAGGAGAGGAGGTGGGTGAAGCCGAGGGCTGAGCCCAGGCAGTGATGCAACCAGTACCTTCTCTGCAGAGTTTCTAGGGTACTCTCTGTCCCCTGGTGGTCACCATGTCAGGACCTCACACACCCCTTTACCTCTACTCTGGACTCCGACCCCAAGATTGAGTTGTCTTGCAAAGGTTGGCCTGCATTTGGAACGTGGGGCTTCTTTCTTTGATGTTGAGAGAACACACGTCCCAGAGGAGTCTTGGAAAGCTCGCCAGAGCTAAGCTGGATAGGGACTAACCCACCTTGCAGTGGGACTGAAGGCCAGAGGGTTGACCTCCACTTCTTATTTGGTATATATTTAAAAGTGGATGATGGTGGCTGGGTTTTGCTTTCAATTTTGCTTTTCAGAATTGTTCAAATAAAAACAAAGTGTAAAACATTCAGTGCTGTAGGCCAGTCCTTGCCCTCTATTCCGCACAAGTCTTCTGCCCAGGGCTGAGATGCCCAGTGCTGGCACATCAGTGGTGGTGGTGGGGGGCACTCAGGTCTTTGACAGATGCTCTGGGAAGACGTTCTGGGTGTCCTTTGCTTTGGGAACAAGTGTACACTGAATGTCATACCTCTAAGCCCGAGTAAAAGCCAGTCAGGCCTGGCTGGATGCCACCACACCAGCCTCACAAGCAGCTTGGATGAGCTGGAAAATGAGCCTCACACCTGGGGGTCCCACACCCCAATGTCCCCACGCACTTTTAGGAGCTACATTCCCTCATTCCTGGGAAAGAAGACTTCCTTAGATGGGGACCAAGAGGCCACCAAGAGGTGGAGGCAGGGCCACACCATCACAGTGACCCCTCAGGACTGCAGCGTGGTCTACCACTTCTTTGGGTTACACTCCCAGCATGAAGTTCCGGTCATTGCCAAGAGGAAGGAAAATGGATGCTCAGAGCCAGGACTAAAATGATTTTTAGTGGTTATCACAGCAGATCACATTTAGGTGGTATAGACTCTGTACCCTGTCCTAATCACATCGTCAACTCCTTAATCCCTATACTCATCCTAGAAAAAAGGGCCCCATCAGTTTGCCTTCCTATTCATGACTCACGGCAAGTACAGAGACATCAGCAACTTGCTCAGGGCCACCCAGGCTGTTGCACTCCAAAGTCCATGCTCACAACCACATTCAGCTTCCATGGGTAGGTTACCCAGATGTGATGACGCTAAAGGCAGGACAAAGGCCCCCCACTCTGGCCTGCTTGACCTCAACCCAGTAAACCCAGAAAGGGTAGGAGCCATCCACTGGGGGAGGCAGGGGTAGCACTGGACAATGGATGACACCAAACTGCTAGTCAACAGTCACCTCCTGATAGTTTAAATAATAAACAAACAAGAAAAGTAAACCAGAAAAAGAAAAGAAAACACAGGCCCAGGTTTCTTCAGTTTATTAAGTGCTGGTAATCCGTAGACCCAAAGGAGATGCCACCAACCTCTACAGTCCCCTGCAGTGTGCTAATCAAATGCAAATGGCTCAGGCCAGCACACTGGGGCCTAAGCAGATGGGTCCCAGCACCTAGGAGGCTGCACAAACACTGCCTCCTGGGGTGTGCGTGCAGCCCTATAAAGCCCTCAACCTCAACTCATTGAGACCAAGGCAGACAGAGCAGGTGATGGATCAAAGGCTGTGGCTGTTTGTGGCACTGGTGGTGCTGTGGGGTGACAGTGGGGTAGGGGCTCCCTGGGTCCCCACACGGTGCATGCCTATTCCCCAAGCCATGGCGCTGTGCCATGACATTGGCTACATAGAGATGCAGCTGCCCAACTTGCTGGATCATGACACGGCAACTGAGGCTGTCCGGCAGTCAGTCAGCTGGTTGCCCCTGCTGGCCAGGGAGTGCCACCCTGATGCCCGCCTCTTCCTCTGCTCCCTTTTTGCCCCTGTGTGCCTTGACAGGTAGGGCAGGGGCTCCTAGGTGAGGGTGGGTGGGGGGCCTTTCCTCTCCCAGGGTCTGTTCACTAACCACTGCTGTATACCTATCCATGCTAGGTGCTGGTAGGGGTGGGGTGGGAAATGAAGATGAAGGATTGTTTTGTTAGGGTGTTCCTGGCACAGGGGAGCAGGTGCCTATGGGACAGAGGAGACATAGGTACGGGACCATCGATGGTGAGCACCTCTGGACCCATGAATCCTCAAGGGCTCTTGAACATCAACAAGGTATGACAAGTGGGTAGGCTGTTTTTGGCTGGGGGGCGGGGCAGAAGCCCCTCTCCAGTGGGCGTGGAAACTCTGCCCAAGAGATCCCAGCAAGAGACGGAGCCACATCTCATCTGGGGGCCTTTTCTCCCAGAGTCCAGAGATGGCAAGGCTGATTCCTCTTCCCCAGCCTAACCTATCCCGTGAACGGCTCCCTCAGTTCCTTCTTTGCAGAGTGAGGGACCTTCCCAGAGCCTCAGGGTGACCACGCCAGTAGCAGCAAGAATGAGCTCTTTCAGAATCCAATGATCAGGCCTCCGCTCTTTGCCAACCCCAGCCTCGACCAGAAGCGGCAGTCTCCTGCAGGCCTTTCAGGACAAGAGGGAGGGCTCTGCTTTCTCCCGCCGAAATGGGGGAGTGAAGGCCCCGAGTGCAGGGTCCTTCGCATACAACCCTCTCCCCGGCAGTGGACTTCCGCCATGGCTGGAGCGGAGCGGGGTGCGCTGGAAAGCGGGATAGCGGCCCGAGCCACGCGAGCACCACGCGAGGACGGTGGGGGATGTGAGACCTAAACGCTGGGAAGCGGTTGCGGGGCTGAGGGCTGTTGCCAGGTGACCATGGGTCGTTGCCCAGCAACCGTGGAGTCACTGGCTGTACCTCTGCACTGGGACGGGACAGGAGCTCCAGCCCAGGGGCCAGGAAGTCCTGAGCGCCCGGCCACCCGATACTTCCCCTCCCCCCACTTCCGCAGGCTCATCTACCCGTGCCGCAGCCTGTGTGAGGCCCTGCAGGCCAGCTGTGCGCCCATCATGGCCTGCTACGGCTACCCCTGGCCCGCCATCCTGCATTGCGGCCGCTTCCCCGCCGGGCACAGCCTCTGGGTCGCGGCTGTCTCCGTAGGCTCCCGCCTGGGCCGCCCACGTGAGTCCCCGCGCGGCCCCCAGGCCATGTCCACGGGCAGCGCCCCACCCTTCCAAGCCGCTCCCCGCAGGGCCAGGTACACAGGTCTCTCTGGTAGGGAAGACAGGGACTGGCCACAGCAGCAGGTCTCAGAAAGGGTGAAGATCGAGGGACCCATGGGAGGGCTCCCCCAGCCCGCGCTGACGGCCCTTCCCCCACTCTCGGCTGGCGGAGCCTCACTCGGCCCCTCCCCCCCTCCCCCCAGTGCCGCGTGCCAGCTGCAGGGACTGCGAGTTGCAGGACGCCCGCTCATCCAACGAGGTTCTGGAAGCGCTCTGTGCCAGCGACTTTGGTGAGCCCATCCCTAGCGTCCAGTACTCCTTACACCCACCTTACAAGTGCCTCCATCCCAGCTACCAGCTTGGGTAAGACAGATGAAAAGAGGGGACACTTAAATGCTATACCTGGTTAAAGCTACAAAATAAATGCCTTTAATAAGCTTGGCATTGCTAAAACAACACACCAAACAAATCTGCCTAGGAGAGTGGCCGCCAGGACTTCAGCCCTTCCCTAGGATCCTGATTAAGGGTAGAGCATCACAAGAGGGTATGGGTCACCAGGCGGTGGGGGGTGGGGGGTTATTCTTAGAAGCCCTGCACATCACCCCACTCCTCTGGTCCCATTCAGCAGTGAAGGTCAGGCTCTCCCGATGCAACGGCTCGTCCTTTGGCCTCTCAGACTGCAACCTGGACTCCGGGCTAGAGGTGCTGAAGGCAGGCCCACTGCCTGCTGTGGAACTGGCACCTATTCTGCGTCGCTGGCTGCAGCTGGATGCCACATGCATGCACAACCTCTTGCGAGGAAGGCATGCTGAGACCTACGTGCTAAGCGGGGAGGTGCAGGGCCATCGATTGCTGGTAACCACAGCCTACGCCTGGAGCCAAGGTCACAGAAATCTGCAGTTGGCGGTGCGCAGGTGGCACCATCACCAGTGCCCAGAATAGGAGTTAATGCAGGAAGAGCCTGGGACTTCGTAGCCACAGCCTCAGCAGCAGCCATACAAACCATGTCCCGCCCTGGCTGGACATACATAAAACCCTCTATCTGCTGCCCTTCATGGATACTTATAGACCAGCCCCAGGAACAGCCCAAGCAGGGCATAAACCCTTCTGTGATCAACGCTAAAGGGACCCTTCCTGAGCTATAGTGCTCTGCCCAGACATGAAGGAGGCTGGCTCCCTGGCAGCTGTGTGTGCTGGGTAGGAAAGACCACCTTTCTGTCCCAGGCCTGGGATGACAGCCTGGCAAATGCCCACAAGCCCCAGCAGCCCAATCTATTCTGGGCAGGATGCTACTTGTCAAGCCACACACAGACTGCCTCAAGCCGTAGGCCCATGCAAAAGCACAGGGGGTGGAGAGAGGTCCATGCAGAAAATTGTATTAAGCTGCTTACAAATCTGAACTTATATGCACACAAAAAGTTCTTCCCCTATTTCTGGGCCTCCAGTGTTTGTCAAGAACACAGTGGTCTTAAGTAACTGCCTAATTGTTTTCCTGAACTGACTTGGAAATCCTATGATAAAGCAGTCATGGTTTTAAGATAAATTGTTTTGTGTACTGGTGTTAAGTTACTCATTTACCTTAAATAGTAAGAAAATGGGCTAAAGCTCTTGTTGGCCTTCTGAAAGTGCCCCCTGCTGCTCTTGAAGGGAGTGCTGAATCAGGGGGCACCTGCCAGGGTGGTGGGAAGTCACTCCAAGCAAGCAGATAGGTGCTGGTCTGGCTGAGTGCCCAGTAAATCCCTCCAGCCAGCCAATAAGGACCAGCAATAGATACGACTCTGGCTCCTGGCTACACAGCCAGCACAAATCAGGCCTCCTCTGCATGCAGCTCATCTTTAGGGGCAGAGGCATGAAAATGACAAATACAGAAAATAGTGTCCAATGATGCCAAGTGCTGAGAAGAAAACCAAGCAGGCTGATGTAAGAGCATCTCAAAACCTCTTAAGACCAGTTTGAGGTCAAGGGAGGTATCTGAGGAGGGGATGTATGCGTAGAGGCCCAACGGAGCTGAAGCCATCCTCTTTGTGGGAAGAGCTAGATGTGAGCCTTCTGGTAGTGAGCATAGCACAAAGGCCCCAAGGCAGCATGAGCTTGGGGATAGCAGTGAGTGAGTGAGGGGGCAGCAGAAGATGAGGGTACCAAATGAAACTTAGAAGTGAAGTGGGAATCTTGGAGACTTTTAAGGAAGGGGGTGGTAAGATCGATCTGTTCAAACACAGAATGAGGGTGGGGTGGGATGGAAGGAGAAGTGAGCCACATGAAAGAAGGCAGTGTCCCCAGAGAGATGACAATGACTCAAAACTGGGACACCTCCCTTCTGAATGGAACAGGATGAAGTCCTCAGCTGACTTCCGGTGGTCCAAATCTTTGCAAAATGCCTACCACAGTCAAGTAGGTACTACGGCAAGAACTCAGGGTGGGGCCTTTGTGGCCAGGTCCTGCTTGCCCCATGTCTCTAGGGATAAAGGTGGGAAACAGGAAATGTCTCCCAAAGGGAGAGACTGGTGGTTGCATGGGGTCTTCCCCATGAAATGGTGGGGCTCCCTCCCATGCAGGTGGAGGCACCCTGGGGCAGAACCCAACCCCCTTGCCCCAGCTTACATTATGAACACCCACCCCTTGAACGCTAGCATCTTGGGTCCCTGAGGTTGAAGGTCACAGGTCTGGAGCCAAGAGCAGCAGGGCAGAGGTGACAGAACCCACAGCAGGCCCATTCTCCTTAGGCCCTCCTGCCTTTTTAGGGTGACAGTAGGTGACTAAACAGACACAGAAGACAGACACTCCTCCTTGAGATGAGGCTTCATTCTTTGGGTTCATCCAACACCACGCATTCAGGAACTCCCCCTCCTCTCACACCCTTTCCCCTGTGCTTTTCCTGCCTCACAAGTGGACTTCCTGTAATCACTAATCTCTTCTTCATGTGGCTCACCTCGTTTCACCAAGGAGCAAGCCTCAGGGTAAAACCTGGGACACCGTCCACCAGCGGACTCAAAGGCAATGTAAGAGTTTGGGAGAAAATGGGGGCCACAGCCCTTTGTGATTTGCGGACACACAGACCCATCGGATGGCTTAACCAGAACCAGCTGACCTTTTGTCACATCTCTCCTGCTTCCTGCAATTTATGGGGTTTGGGTTTCTCATTCTCAGCTTTGTAAGGCTTTGATGCAACAGCTGCATGTTAGGGGGTGAGGGGTACAGTTATGGCCTCATGGCTCATCTGAATTAAGTGTCTACATGTCCCAAGAAGGCTGACGGGAGACAGTACAACCCCTTCAGACGTGTCTGTTCATGGCAGTGTAGCAGTAAAAGGGTGAGTGTTGTTCCCTTTGCCCGGATCACCTTTTCCTGACAGCCACCTGCCTTGATCCCACAGCTCCTAGAAGTCTGCAGGGAAGCCTACCTTGGCCTCCTTGGCCTCTATTAAGAGTTTCATTCAACCCCAGTTGAAATTCTGCCTTATTTGTCTGCAGTCGTGTATCACCATCTGACACACCATATATACTTGCTTGTTTATTTACTGTCTTCTTTTTCAAATGTCAGCTTCAGATGTGTGTTGTTGTTGTTGTTGTTTTCCTCCTATTTTGTTCAATGCTGTGTTCTCAGCCTTAAAATAGTGTTTGGCATAGACTTCATCGGTTATGCAGTAGTAATAATAACAGTAACAACCTTCTAGGGTCCTTCCCAGAACAGGACCGGCATTACCTATTTCCCCTCACACAGCATGCATGTGAAATCATTCTCATAGGCCTAAGTATAATTCTCAACCAGGGCCCTCTGCCCCAGGGGTAATGGCATGTGCTCAGATGCTCTGCTTTGGTCCCCAGCCCCCTTCTTAAAGCCCTTTACCCACACCATCCCACAGCAGGCAGGAATGGCCCCAAGTCTGCAGTAAGTGTGTCACTGAGACTGAGTACCTAGGGTTGGGTGGGCAAACCTATCCTGGGCAAGGTCATGGTTCTGGGGAACCCCACCTTGTTGACACTGGTGGTCTTTGAAGGACTTCTGAATCTTCTCAGCCAGAATGTTGGCTTTAGAGTACAGGCCCTGGAGACAGGCTGCCTGGGTTCTAATCCTAGCTTCATCCCTGAACTAGCTGTATGAGCCTGACCAAGCAACCACAGCTCTCTGTGCTTCACTTTCTCACCCAGTAACCTGAGGGTGGGATCCACACTCATCTCACGGAGGGGGTGTAAGAATGAAATGAAACGATCACATGAAGCCTAGCACATAACCAGAGCTCAGAAAATGTGAGCTTATGATGCTGCTTACAAATGAGGCCACCCTGGAAGGTTTTGCCTACAACTCCATCCTAAGAACCCCAAGGTGCTGGTAGCTAAGGCTGGTGGTCCAGGGGGGCAGGTTTGGGGGCACTGACATTCACATTGGACAGAGTGCTTTTCATCAGCCCACAGGGCCCACTTTGGGAGTGAGAGTCTTCCTCAGAGGCCCTGAGATCAGCTAGGACCTGGTTATTAGTCTCTCCCACGCTCCCCCATTCTAGAATATGACAGAATTAACGATGGCAGGGAGTGTCCAAAGACAGTTTCAATGAAATGTTTAGACAATGGCCTCAGGGTCACATTGCCCAGCCCTGTGATGGAAGGATCAGCTGTAGAGTAGGGGTCAGAGAGGGGAGTGTGGAAAGGTCACCCTGTACAACCCTATTATGGAGGTGGGGGCGGGTACTGCACTTTGGGAAACCTTTGGGTGGAAAAAGAGCTACTCTGAAGCAGCCATTTTCAAAACAGAAGTCACGTGGTCAAAACAAGCCTCCAGGCACCCCCAAACCGCAGCCCCTGGCCCTTCCCAGGAGCGCCCGGCGAACTTACCAAAGAGCAGCGGCTTGAGGCTGAGTGTTCGGATGAAGTGATCCCTGTCCGCGACCAGCTGGACTTTACGTTCGTGCCCCACCTAAGGGAAAGGGGCACTGCGGGCAGCTCGGGCCCCAGGCCGCAACGCCCGAGGAAAGTACAGGCGCCCGGGGCCCCGAGCGCGACGAGCGGGGTTCGCGCGGGGCAGACGCAGGGAGCAACGTGGAGGTCGTGGGCTGGGCGGCGGCTGTCACGGGCTCGGCCGTGCAGGGCCTGGAGCGTAGCGAGGCGGGGGTCCTCACCTTGATGCCCTCCAGCCGGGTGAGGGGACCCAGGGTTGGCGCGGGCCCGGGGCCCTGGGAGCGGCGCTGGGGCCCAGGGTCGCTGCTCTCGTCGCCGTTGCTGTAGTGCACGAAGAGCAGCAGCGCCAGCACGTTGCCCAGGTACAGGTGCACGAACACCATCAGCACCAGGAAGTAGGCGCGCGAGCAGATGCCGCGGGGCTTGCACAGCGGCCGGACCGGTGCGTCCTCGCAGTCGTCCAGCCCGGCCGCGGCCCCGGCCCGCTCGCGTTCAGGCGGTGCCCACTTCGGACTCGCGGCCTCTGGCCTCGGGGCCGCCGCCGCCGCCATGGCGCCCAGGTCGCGCGCACGTCCAGAGGAGGGGCCGCGGGGATGCCCGCGCCGTGCAGCGCCGTCTCCCGGACAACCGCCGCGGAGCCCGCGCGCGCCGCGGTCTCTAGGAGACGGTGCCCTGGGATGCTGCGCCAGCCATAACAGCCCCCGCCCGCCCCCGCGCCGCCCCCGCGCCGCCCTATTTCTCCCTGAGCCGTGCTCGGTCTCCTTTGCGCCCTGGACCCGGCCCACCTGGGAGTTTCTCTTCCTGGGCTGGATTATCGTCAGGAGGAGCTAATCACTTCCCAGGGTAGAAGCCGATCGCCCCCCCACTCCCAATGGAGATGCGGACAAGAGCAGCACTGTTAAAGGAAACCCCATTAGAAGTTTCTCCGTCCCCTGGTTAAGATGCGCTTCCCTCTTTCTGGAAATGTATGGTCTGCGTTTTCTCATTCCGGGGAGTAGGGTGGCAGCGAGGAGACGGTGCCAAAAGATGACTCAATAATGCGGCGGTTTGGGGGCGCCAAGGAGGCCGATGACTGCGCATGTGATGGCGTAGGATCCACAGATTTAGGCACTGATGCTCGCCAGCGTAGGAGGCCAAGAACGCCTTGGAGGTCCACTCTGTCAGTCTGGACCTCACACAGAAACATAGCAGTAAGTGCTTAAGCTGCCTGATGATGGGGTGCCTAGGTGGCTCAGTGGGTTAAGCGGCTGACTCCCGATTTCGGCTCAGGTCATGATCTTATGATTGGTAGGATTGCATGGAGCCCTGCATTGGGCTCTGCCCTGACAGGGAGCCTGCTTGGGATTCTCTCTGCCCCTCCCCCACGCGTGCACCCTCTTTCTGTAAATAAATTAACTTAAAAAAAAAGAAGCTGCTTGATGCCACATACACGCGTAGACTGTGGCATCTGGTCTGGAGTAGTCAGAGAGGGCTTCTGAAGAAGTCCTGACACCAGGAAGCTCAAACCCTGAACAGTAAGTAACGTTAAGCAATGCAAGCAGGTACTCAGGTGCACAGGAACATTCCTTGCCTCAAACCTGGCACAGGTGAAGAGGGAGAAAGGGACTTTTGTATAATTGAGACACCATCACCTCAGAGGAAGATTAAACTCAGATTATCACCAGGTATGGAGGTGGGAGGACATACCAGTGCCCAAGTACCAAAGCCTAGGCATTTTCATGTTCCCTGCTCTTCTAGGACTGGGTTATTCTCAGGCAGAGATGCACATGCCCCAGAACAGAAGCCGACATGCAGACAAGAGCAACACCACTGAGGCAAGTCCCACTAGTGGCTTCTCTCTACTCTGTTAATACACCCCCTCTCCCTATTTCCTTCTAGAAAAGTGGAGTCTGCATTTTCTGGTCTCTCCAGTAGAGCAGGCCGGGGGCTTGAGTGGCTACCTCTTTCTCTCAGAGATTTTACACACAACAGAAGGTCTCACCAGTGCTCAAGCACATGGGTGCATCTCGTCCAGCCACCCTCAGGGACCATTTTGTCAATCTCCTTAGGATACTACGGAGAAACACTGCTCAACCAAAGGAGACATTCTGGACATTTCTAAGAGGGGAAGAGGGACAGGTGGTAATGGGAACTGTTACGGCTCAATGGCTCAGCCAAAGTTGGGATGCTGACCAAACACCACCACTGGTCGAGCATCCCGTTCCAGATGGAGTGGGAACTGACAGTTCTGTGGGTAACCAGGTAAGCCTGGACTCCCTGTGCATGGAGGTGAAGACAGAGGCAGTGAGGGCCTGGCCCTGCTCCCTGAAACGAATTCTAAAAATGAGTAAATAAATACTAGAATGGTCACAAAAGAAATGTTTCTGATTCAAAAGGAAGAAAACTCTATTACCAACTTCAAAGTGTCCAGATTTCCTGCAGCTTGTCTTTACTCCAGTTAGGTCAGAAGTCTCTCAACTTCCACGTACACAGAACAATTGTAAACAAAATTTCCCCCCAATTGTATTAATCTTCTAAATTCTTTAATGTGAAAAACAACAACCGAGTCACAGTTTTACCAAGGATGTCATTATTTTCTGGTACCCATGAATGAACGTTGAGACCATTTCCTCTTTAGCCTTTTAATATCTATAATTAGATCACCTCAAAATCTTCATACTGCTCATTTTTTCTGAACCATTCTCCTATATTCCTATCTCCTGTCTCCTGTCTCCAAGTGAGTTATGCCCACTGCCACGCACAGCTCCTTCTTTAACTCATCACCAGACAACAGAAGGCAAGCAAGCCTGTTGGAGCTCAGTGGAAGGGGAAGGGGGATAGGAGAGGATGCTCATTGCTTATTTCTGCTCCACCTGCTGTTGGTTGTGGGAATTTCACAACCATGATATAAGCTAACTTCTTGGCCTTTTAAAACCCATGTTCCTTTTGGCACCTAAGGGCCATAAGGTCTCCCTCCCTCCCTTGCTTCCTCCTTTCTTTTTAATGTTATTTTCTGAGAGAGTGAGTGGGGGAGGGGCAGAGAGAGACGGAAACAGAATCCAAAGCAGGCTCCAGGCTCTGAGCTGCCAGCACTAAGCCTGATGTGGGGCTCAAACCCAAGAGCTGTGAGATCACGACCTGAGCCGAAGTTGGACGGACGCTTAACAGACTGAACAACCCAGGTGCCCCTCTTTCTTTTTTTAAATAGGTTCCAAACCCAACGTGAGGCCTGAACTCATGATCCTGAGATAAGCGTCGCATCCTCTACCGACTGAGCCAGCCGGGTGCCCCATTTTTAAATTTATTATTTTTAAAAGGACCATAAGGTTTCTCACTGCTCAGGCTGGCTCACCTTAAGAGGGTGGATGTCCTGGGGCGTCTAGGTGTCTCAGAGGACTAAATGGGCTATGTACTCAGTAATCCTTAAGTGTGATTATCTTGTAGGGACAGAAACTGGCCTAACAAGCCAAAGCCATAACTGTGTCCTCAGTACCCAAAACAGGGCAGAGACAATGCTGATTGTTGCATGAACCCTGGAGACTTATGTGGAAAATCCCTCCTCTAGCCAGAATGTGTTATCTCTTGTTCTTTTAAGATCTCTAATGGTATAGTGATCAATTCCATCCGTGTCCCGCATGTTCTGGAGGCTCTGAGCGGGTAAAACCCATGGATCTTTTGCACACCACTGTATGCCCAGTGCCGTGCATGGGGCGTGGCGCATCCGAGGCCCAGGGATGAGCAGCTGTGGCGTTCAGATTGGCAGGGTCTAGGGCCTCTCTGGCCTTGCCTGCCCTCTGCATGCTGCCCACAGCTTTGGAGCTTTCACCCCTGAGCTATCACTGAAGTTGCTGCCACTCTTCCCACCACAAGTGTGGACCCACTCGATCAGAACCCAAACTCCATTTCCTGTCCTCAATCCTTGGGATTAAACTCTGTGCACTCAGGTTTCTGTCTAGGGTCCTCTCTTTGTAACACCAGAGCCCCTGTGAAGCCACAACACCCCTGCCATACTGTATAACCCTAGGCTTCCACATCTGCTTTGCAGGGACCCAGGGGGTCTTCTGGATGAGGGGCTCAGGGCCTCAGCAGCAGCTGTGGGGCATTCCCACTGGTAGTCTGCTACAATCCCAGGATCTGTGTGTGGTGGGGGGAATGGTATGACTTGCAACCCAGGGAGGGGGAGGAGAGCAAAAACTGCCAGGATATTCCACTTCCCTCTGGATGCCCTCTCGCCAGCAAGCCAGAGAAGGCAGAACAGAGGCCAGTGGGTTCTTCCCAGCTCTCTAGAGGACGGAGCTGATCAGCAGGAAGACCCCCATTTGGTGCTCACTGGCCAGAATCCCCTGGGGTATTGGCTCAGGTTACTTACATCCTTGGAAGAAAGACCCTACACAGTTTTATAATCAGAAACTTTCAGTTTATTTTGAATAAACCACTCAACATTGAGCAGATGACATTGCCTCAATTTTTTCTTTGAAGAAAACAAAGATATATGGTAAATTCATGAAAACACTGTGCCTTCCTTTATCTTCCATCCTTTGTAGGGCAGAAAAATTCTGCCTGATCTTTCTCATCTTCCTGATGATGTTAGCAAAGGACAGCTACTGGGGACACAAAAGGAAGCTCTCCACAGGTCAAGGGCTGCAGGCTACTGTCTGGGCACAGAACCTCCTACAGCTCTAGTGGTTGGGGGCCACAGCTGGGTACAAGTGCACTACGTGGCAGCTGTGCAGTCCAAACAATGCCCAGGGATGCCCACGGTGTGACTTAAGGCGCAGAGCTGCAACACAGGTCCTGTGTCACGGTGGTGACACGGAAAGGACTTGGTAAGAGAGGTAAAGGCTCCAGACGCCAGGATCTTCCACGTGTCAATGCAGCATTGACACCCACCCCGAGGTCCTGCAAGCAGGCATGTTCCTCCTTCAGTGAGCTCCCCACTGTTCCAATTCTGGGCTCATTTGCTGCCCTCCTAGCCTGTTTTCCCACTCCACCCCACAGTTCCTCCCTTGTAGGTGACAGAAAGAGACAGGACCTGACAGGAAGAGAGGGAGCCTGTAGCCAGCTGTGTACCCCATGATCCCAAGAGTCACAGCTGTCTTCTATCTTCAAGAGTGATTCAGTTTACAGCTAACATGATACCTGGGAAATTGCTGACCAAGGTGAAAATGTTTGAATATCAAAGAACTTCCAAAATAATATTCACAGATCTCCCAAGCAACTCTTCTAGGAGGTTAAGGAGGCCCTGTCGAGTATGGACAGCCTCAGAGGGGAGGCAGTGAACAAAGTCACAGAAACCCCAGGAATCACAAAAGTAACTTTTAAAAGGCCCATAGGACCAGGCTCAGGACAGGCAGGACACCACACAAACCACCTGTTCCTTTGTACTCTACTGTGCAAAAGCTGGCCTTCTCCCCTGACCAGCCCTTCTAGCATCATAGCTGAGACTACAAACCAAGGACTCTCCTGGCCTCAAGACTCCCAGACCCCAGAGATGGTGTCCTCCAACAGCTAAACCCAGGCAAGTGGGAGAGCACCCAACCCTCCAGAGCAGCCACAGAACACACTCCAGATAACATAAAAACCACGTGTGCAAACAAGGCCCCTGAGGCAGAAATACCAGTGCCCTTGGGAGGGCCATGCTGAACTCTGACCCTGAAGTTCACCAGAGAACAGTGTAGCAGGACAGTGTCAGGTTATGAATGGCCATCTGTGAACCTGGTTAGTTACACCACCAGAACACTGGCACAAAAGAAGGGACCAAGGTAAAACAAATTTGTTTGGGGGAATAATTCCCTTTAAAAGTAGATCTCTATCTTTAGGAGACAAAATGAAACAACTGTGCTGAACTCACATCCCCTGGTCTGGAGGGCCACAAGCTCACCTATGCTTTGCTGTGGGCTGGTCTCAGTAGCCAGACCCAAGTAAACCTGGAAGAAAGATGAGCTCACAGACACATAGTGCCATCAGACAATGACACCCTGTGACAAGGCCCTTTTCTGTATTATCTCCTCACTGCAAGGTGAGGCAGGTGCATCCAACCACTAAAAGGCCTCTAAGGACCAGGCAGAAGGCATGATGTGATTCTCTGCGCTCCGTGCCCATTACACAGGCCAACTCCATTCCCCACCATCTGCCACCCACGTTCTTCCCTTGGGACACCAGCTGTGGCCAGACACATGAGAATCCAAAAACAGAGACCCCTGGGGCCCTCTTACAGTAGACATTCTGAGGCAGTGGGGGCAGGCAGCAAATGTTATATTCTAAGTAAAATAGCTAGAGGGTAAAACACTCCATTGCCAATTTATTTTTAAAAAGGGTTCTGTGTAATTCTATGGTTTGTTTTTTTTTTTTTGTATAATTATACAACTTTTGAAAATTACAGAAGTTGTAATGATCTAATACTATTAATAGTCATTCAGAAAAAACTTTCCCTCCCTCCCAACAACCATCCAGGGGGAATTAAAAGTCCTGAAAAGAGGCCAATTCAACATGGCCTCTACCCTGGTAAAAACAAAAAGCAAAAAGATGAGAAGAAAACAGAAGTGGACTAAGAGGTGTGCGGCCAGTGTCTCTCAGGAGTGGGGCCCTGGCTGTTGCCTGGGGTCGTGAAAGGCAGAGCCTGCAGCATGCAGTACGGCAGCCAGGAGGCCTCGCAGCCACATCTTCCTCACTCCAGCACGCCCATGTCCCACCTAGGTGTCATGGAAATCCTTCAGCAGGGTTCTCCTCCGCTGCTCTGCTATGTGCATCTGGTTCTCTAAGTCCTGCAGCAGGAAAGCAAGATGGTGCTCACACGGCCGTCCCACGCAGGGAGCAGCCAAAGCCATGTCCACCATGTCAGGGGCTATGAGGAGTCAAAGGTTCTGCCCTCCCCACCCTTCTCAGCAGCAGCTTCTGGGCCGCATGCTAACAACCCTGTCACTTTTAACACGGCAGTCCTCCCTGGCCTGCAATAGAAGGGCCAACAAGAGGGCAGCACTTACCCCTCTGTCATAGCTGTCTGCGCGCTCCACTTTCCATGACAGGTTTTCGATCTCAGCCTCCAGCTGAGCCTGCTGGTATTCAAACTGTATGGGCAGAGCAGGAGGGTCAAAAGGAGAGGGGCTGCAGCCGGGGCGGGGCCTGCAGATGGAGGGGCAGACGCAGCACCTCAGGCTCGCAAGAGCTACCAACAACCCTGATACTGTCCTCAGCGAGCAGAGTTAGTTCCTGGAGCCAGAGCCAGAACCCGATCAAAAGGCTACCCGAGGAGCACAGCCAAGTGGCAAGGCTACACTCACCCTCTACCCCAAAAGACAGGGGGAAAATTTAAGCCATTGAAAAGAATGCTCCCAACATACAGGGAAACAGATGTTGCAGAAGCAAATCACAATGGATCTTCACAGACATGGCGTTCACAGAATCTTTCAGTTTTTCAGCTCTTGAGATACTCAAACCATCTGACTTAGTAATTGTATACCCATTGTACAATTATACACAAAATGTTCCTCAATGTCTTATTTGTAATAATCAAAGTCAGAAACAATAGATGCCCAAATGATGGTATGACCATATAACAAGTCATTTATCCTATTATTAAAACCGGTATTTACCAGCCTGGTAAATAATGACAACTGCAACAATAAGCAGTTATAACAATTGAATGCGACATATATAATTAACATTAAATAGATAAAAATAATTCTAAAAGGCTGAAAAATGCTAACAGTGGCCATTTCCTTCTGGTGGGATTATGGATGATGCAAATGTTTTTCTATGTTTTCCAACATTTAAATAAATGTGAATTACTTTATAATTGGGGGAAATAACCCATATCTAAGATACAGAATTAAAGATGTAAAAGAGTCCACTATAATTCAAAGACATGCATGCTGGAGATCCTCCCAGGCATGGGCGCTGGCCTTCCAAGTGACCACAGAACTTTTTAGCCAATTGCCCTATAAATATAGCTGTTGAGGGGCTTTGACATATCTACCTTACTATTACACAGAATGCCAGGGCATGCAGTCTATTTAAAGATGCCTAGAGGAGAAGTGACCTTCAAAAACTGACAGCTTTTAGGGGATGAATCACTGGAATCTACTCCTGAAATCATTATTGCACTATATGCTAACTAACTTGGATATAAATAAAATGAAATAAAATGAAATAAAATAAAATAAAAAATATATATATTTAAAAAAACTGACAGTTTTGTTCTGCCCTCCCAATAGCTAGAGTCTGGTCCCCACTCTCCTGGAAAGTGCTAGTAGACAAGGGCACCTGTGAAGCTAAGAGGGCAGAGCAGAGGACTGCCTGGCCTTACCAATTTCTTCCTGGGTCCAGACTCCATGTAGTACGCGTATGGGTAAGTGTACTGCAGGGTGTATCGGCACTGCAATAGGAGAGAGAGAAGGCACCTGTGCCTGTGAACCTAACCCACATGCATCTCAGGCAGCTCCCACAATTCTTACCCTACCATGTGAGTTAGCCTGGCCCTGGCCCTGGCCCTGTAGGTGTGGGCCCAAAAGAAATGAGGCCGAGCTCAATCACGGATTAATTGGGAGATAACATGGGAAAAGCTGAAACAAAAATGGTCACAGAAGAACCCACAGTTCCTTTTTTAAACTCTGATTTATTACCAGCAGCTGCCTCAAAGGCTCTTCCCTCAAGTCGGACATCAGAGTCCACACACACAATCTCTTAGCTCCCTCTGAGTGATGTGTGGATGAGACAAAAGAAGAAAAGAGTTTGAGTTCTCCCTAAGGAGAACTAGAAAAGGGCTTGCAGTTCCTTCCCTGGGGTAGAGGCAGTGGAATCCTCTTCTTGGAAGTGCCCCCCACTGCGTGCAGCAGGCTGGGTCCTCAGGGGACACAGCCCAAGGAAACATGGGCCCATAAGCAGAAGTGTGCAGAGCTGTACACAGCGCTGCGTTCCCTTGCCCCATACAATGTTTCCCATCCTCAGAGGTTTGGGCCTAACAGGGACAGGCGCTGGACCAGGGATCAGAAGAGTGAGGCCGTACACACCTTAGCCAAGAGCTTGGCAGCATTCTGTAGGTACTGCCAGTCGATCCATGTCCCCAGATTATTCATGACCCTCTCCTGAATCTTTTCATGAATCCGCTGGTACGTCTGTGCCTCCAGCTGCAAGCTCTTGTTGTGGTTTTCCCACTACAGGGTACAGAGAAAGGAGAAAAGAGCAGAAGTCCACACAGAAGTTCAGAATGGCTGACACCTTGGTTGGCACAGGATGGCCACAGCTTCATCTAACTTATGGGGACTGTGTGTCCTTGAGAGTGCAGGAGGACTTCTTCAGTCCACACTACTAACCCTGTCTGCCTGCCAGATCACCCTACCCTCTAGGGCAATAGGGCTCCAACCCTGAAGACTAAACAAGGCTAGGTACCCATTGGTCTACTGTGCTTAGAAACCAAATGTGCCATGCTTGTGGGCTTCTGAAGAGTCTTCCTGGGAAGAACTGCCCTCTAAATCTGATTAAGATGATAGCGGATGGAAAAGACTGATGGTCCCCTCATTGTCCTTCAGCCATCATTCAAAGAGCTTGTTGGTCTTGGCTGCTCTCTGGAACCTGAAAGCCACATTTATGGAGGTATCACTCAGGTCCACTGAAGGAGCTCCATTCCCTGACTTCCGTGTGCACATACCAGTAAACCAGTCACTGGGAATTCTACCTCAGAAGGCCAACTGGAAGAAGCCCAACCCTGAAGAGCAGCTGCAGAAGATGCCTACCCTCTCAAAGTAAAACAAGTACTTCTTGAGGGCCTCCCTGGCCTGGGCTTGCTGGCTCTGGTTGACAATGTCGGGGTTCTCCTTGTACCGACTGCACTCATAGTACTCGCTGCCATGGGTCTTCCAATCTCCTAGACACATCCAGCAGAAGTCTGTGAAGGATGGAGAAAGAGGCATTTACACCCACAAGATAAGACCACATTCCTCCAAAGGCACAGGCAAAGCAGTAGGACAGACAGATCCTGTGAGGGGAGTGGGGTGGGGTTGTCACCTGACCAGAACTTCCCAAGGGTACCGTTTTCCAGATGGAATGTGCACATCTCCTCTCTGTCACATCCCACTGTCCCTGTAGCCTTTTCTTGTTGATATGAACAGTAGCCAGAGGAACCTCTCAGTTCCATGAGCACATAAGCTTGGTGCCTTTTTAACCCAACACAGGTAGATGCTGACTGTACAAGACCACTAGTAGGCTGTGTCAATGCCACTGAGAAGCAGAAACTTGTCCAATGAGGCCCATCTGTTCGTCCAGAACACATATTTCCCTCCTGACTACCTCCACCCTCGTAACACCCGTCCTAAGAAGATTTTGTACATGAAGCTGGGAATAAAGGCTTTCCCCTATTCTGTCATTATTTAAAAAAGAACATTTCTATAAAACCAACAGCTACCCAATAGTTCATATTCAGAATTATAAGTCTGCTTCTACACTAAGGAAGCAAAGAGGGAAAAATAAAGATCTGCTATACATCCAACAATTACCATCTCACGGAGAGGAGCCAACCAGTCTGTCACATGGCCAAAACCTGATCTATAACCTATCTCTGCCAAAGACACCGACAGTGGGTAAACTCTGTTTTACCAGGATTCAAGTTGGCTCACTGACTTACCAAAAAGGCCTCTTATAAAAACGTGGAGGAGCTAAAGCCAAACCCAGAGGCCTAGAGGTTGTTCGCTTCCCTTCTCCTGGAAGCCCTCGCCAAATAGCAGCAAAACTGTGATCTCCTTAATCAGGTAGGTTGTGCTTGCTATGGTCGTAAATATTAGGGTTGTCCGTATAGGTGGTAGAACTATATAGCAAAGCAAAGGATGGTAGTAACTCTGGGTGGTAAGGGATGGGGAGACTATGGGAAGGGACACACAGGGAACTTCTTGAGTGTGAGGAATGTGATGGGGTGTTCACTTTGTCATTTCTCTTTAAACCGTATGCATGTCTTATGCACTGTTCTAAGTAGATGATACACGTCCCTCTCACTCAAATGCATAGGGTGGGATACCACTGAGGAAATATGCCACTACCAGTGGTCTATCTTCATTCTACACTTCAATCGCTATTTCCTTCTAATGCCTTGCCATGTTCACTCTGATTACAGTGGGCTCCTGGGAAAAATAGCATGAGATGAGACCCTTACAAAGAGAAACCCTCAGGGCCCCCTGGTCAGCATCAAAGCTGCTGTATAGACTTGTCTGGACATACTTTCTACTTGGATTTTATTTCTTTATTTGATCTTGCAGGAAGGAAAGCAAAACCAACAGGTCCTTCTATGCAAGCTACTCCTGATGGATGAAGAAGATCCGAATGGCCAAATCAAAAGACCCTGTGGAAACTTTATAAAACCTTGAAGGAAGACTATTATGTTACTCCTTCCAATAAAACAGCTGCTCTAAAAGATATCTGTAAAGTAGCACAGATAAGCCCCGAACTTACCTGCCTTGGCAAAAATAAAAAGAACACACTGAAATCTTCTTGGGTGACTGAGGATCATGAGGTTGTCAAAGAGTCATCCCAACCTTCACTTCTGACTATATGTGTGAGCGAGATGGCAGCAGGATTATAAGAGGCACCAGAAAGTAATAAGTCAAAAATCAAGAGCTGCTTTACGCTGGCGATTATAAGTGACCAAGGCTGCCCTTTGTTTTGTCACTTTACTACAAAAGCACTCACTAAACAAGCACTGGAGACCCATGCACAAGACTGTGCTGCTGGGCCTTGTGCACCACACCTAGGACTCACCGTGTTTACACTTGGAGCATTGCTGTCAGAGGGAAACAGAAGAGAACATGTTAAGGGCACGCTGACCAAAGGCTCCATGGCACATATGCAAAGGGTACAGGCTTCTGCTCACCATGTGATTGCAGCCTCCGTTCTTCTCAATGCAGATGTTACACTTTGGACACTGAGGAGACAGAAGGGCGCCATTAGGCTCACACACCACCAGGCTGGTTCTAAGACAAATTACACAAAGCTCTTGGCACCCGTGCCCAGCAGCTCATCGTGCGAGCCCTTCTGGGGAGGAGCATCTCACTTAAATGTGGCGGGTCGCTGAGGCTGGAACAGCAATTCAAGGAAATGAGGTCAGCACGTTTGGCTCTGAAACACTCCAAGTACTGGCTGAGCCCCACTAAGTCTTCCACCATCTGTCTCTGCCACAAGGCTGCTCAGATTAAGCACAAGCTGAGTCAGCACAATGTCTTCCTGCTTGGAAAGAATGCCAAGCAGCACAAGAGCTGCCACACCAGACCACGTCCTGGTCAGCTTGCCTGGACTTCTGCCTCAACGAGAGAGCAAGGAAACAACCTCTAAAGCTCACCTGCTCTCATTTGAGAGGTGCCACAACGTAGGCAGCAATGCAGAGACCAGTCTGACACTCTGCTCTCCCATTGCCACGAAGTAGACTATGTTTAATGTCACAGTCACAGCTGTGTTGTGAGTGCAGCAACTCAGCACATGACTGGCATAGGGTAGGTGCCAAGTCACCCAGGGTTCAAGGGGCTGAGGGCCATGTTTTCCCATGGGAAGTTTCAGAATGAGAATTGGGCATGCCCAGGCTTGCATGAAAGCCTTGCTCTTTATTATGTGTTGCTATCAACCACCTCCTGCCCAGGGCTATTAAAGCCTGGGAGGCATTAAAACAAAATCTGGTTTTCTTCTAATTAGTTCTTCTACTGGTCAAACTTTTCCAGGTAGGTCAGCATTTTATTAAAATAAATGCATCCAACGCATACTATGATAATCCGCTGCCAACTCTGCCAAGTCTGGGAAAGGGTCTGCAGACTTCAGCAAGGGCCCTGGGGCCCTGGGTGTTCCACACTCAAAAAGCCAGCCACCCTCCCAGGCGAGGACCTAGGCGGCATTAAGGAGGGCAGATCCATGACAGGTAAGATACAGTCCTTACGTCTTTAGTGTGAGCACTAATGTAGTTGGCTGTTTCGGAGTCATCTGCACACTTCGTGAGCCATTTCCGGATTGTGGCGCAGTCTGTGGGGGCGTGATACATCTGACGACACTTGAAACTTAAAACCAGAAAAGAAAGACATTCAAATAATTGTTAGGCCAGGGTCCTATGTTTTCAATTTTCCTTCTGTCCAAGCCAAAAGATACTGAATTAGAGCTTTTCAAAGAAGTAAAGTTACCTCTCAAGGCCTTTGGGATCTTTACTTACCCAGAATTATACTTAAAATATTGTATGAATTTCTCTTCAATCTAAGCACTTCTAAGATATACTCTCAATACATCCAAATAAAACGTTTCTGTCTTAAATTATCTTGTGTGGTGTTAACCCTCTTTGAAAGGATGTCAAATTCAGAGTTTACTCAAAGTGCACGGTAAGGTGCTCTGAGACAGATAACTTAGCTCAGATCCCAGGCCAAACCGAGATCCACTTTCCGAGAGCTCTGACTTAGCTCCCAGCCAGATGCACACAGTATGCACATCTGTCAGAATGGGTGCTGCCTGCATAATACATCTGACGATGCCTGAAACTTAAAATCAGAAGAGAAAAACACTCCAACACTCACTGGGCTACAGTTCCGTGTTTTTAATTTCCTTTTATCCAAGCCAATACTATGTTGGGTAGTGAAGGCTTTCAGGCAAACAGTCTAACAAATGCCCCAGGGGAACAAGTTCATAACAAGTGACACAAATGATGGAGAGCAACTATGCTACTGGTTCTTAACCTTTGGTAAGCCACAGACTCCCTCAACAATGTCTTGAAAGGCAAGAACACACGCACACGCACACGCACACGCACACACACACACACACACACTTTCCATGTAGTTTCTCTGAAGCGCTACCGTGAATCTTCTAGGGAGGCATGATTAGGGACAGACATAGATATGGACCTAAATTATGGCTCTGCCATCACCTTGCACACCTCCATTTCTTCCCCAAGAACATAAGGGTAACGGTATCAATTGTACAGAGCTGTGACAATGAAGTTGACGTGATGAGAATAGTGTCTTTCCCATGGTAAGCCTTCAGTACACATTAGCTATTCCCATATCTATCGAATGGAATAAACTCCAAGTAGATGTAAACTACTTTTATGAATTACAGTGTTTTAAAATTAACCTACGCAGGCCAACATGGAGAAAGATTCAGATGCTGAAGATTGTTGCTTTCAAATACAGGGATTTGGGATATGGGATTATCTGTGCAGGCAAATACACCCCCACATAGACACAATCTCTGTGCCATGAGTCTTAGCAGCATAAACCACAGCATAGTCTCCAAGAATCTGTGCCACTTTTTTGTCTCTGAGCACTGTCAAACATCCCATGGGACGTGAGATGCTGGGTACATACTTGGAGCACTGCCCAAGTGGAGCCCACTTGGAGCAGAGCTGCTGTTTAGGCTCTAAGACCCTGTCTTTCCCAGTCCCACCCTCACCCACAGCAGCAGCAGTGGTGCTTTGGAGGAGGACAAGGCAGGAGCCCAGGGATGCTCAGCACTCACACTCACTCTTACCAGAAGACCTCGTTGCACCGATTGCACTGTACTCGGCGAGCTCTAGGCTCCTGTACCCGAATAACCATGGGGCAGTCTGCACCAGGGCACAGCTGGAGCTGGTAATGACTCTGTGAACACACCAAGGGGAAACAATGAGGACATCCCCTAGTCACTGCTTCCAAATCAGACCTCCCTGAGAGCTCAAACACCTTCTGTTCTTCCAGCTGATGACTTCCATCAAAGGGCTATAGGAATTCAGAAAGGATGCCACAAGGAACAGCATTAGGTAGATACTGAAGACCTGTAACGTTTAGCTAAAACTAGATAGCAAATCACTGGAATGACTTAAGGCTAGATTACAAAATGGAATACAGAATTGTGTCTGTGAGATGAAAGTGCACAGGGACCAGGTCTGGAAAGGAACACAGCCCAATCAGCTGTGCATCTGAAGGTATTATATTAAGTGAAGTAAGACGAAGAAAGACAAATACCATATGGTTTCACTTATAGGCAGAATCTAAAAAACAAAATGAACAAACACAAAACAAAAAGGGGAAGGGAGTTAGGGATGGGTAAAATGGGTGAAGGGGGTCAATTATATGGTGATGGATGGTTAACTAGACTTACCGTGGTGATCACTTTATAACATATACAAATACTGAATTATTACATCACACACCAATTTTCCCTAAAAACAAAAACTCTGAAAGGCTCGATGACCCTCACGCATGTACCAAAGGCAGCAAACAACACAAAGAACAAGGCACTGCTTATCCCACAGCACGTGCTTAAGAAGACCGAGATGAGTCAATCCAGTAAGCTCAGGCACAAAAGACAAAGATGAAAACTGTGCTGCATGAAAGCAGCAAGTCTCAACTGGAAGCCCAATGGAGGGGATGGACTCCAAACGCTGGAATTCTGGACAGGTTTTTAAACTGCACAAGAAGCAATACCCCTTCTCTGTGCTAAATCACACAGGGAACCAAATGTAAGAGCAACTCCTGAGATCTTCATGACTCATGTTCATCCCCTGACATACAACAGCTTGTTAAGCAGCTGGGTAGAGGGTGAGCACGCCTGACCATTCTATCAGAGAAAATCAAGGTTCAGAGAGGTAAAACAATGGGTCAAAGCCTACACAGTGAGGAAGTAAGAGACGTGGGATTCACGTTATTGTCAGTCTGACTCCAGGGTGTATGTTCTTTCACTACCACTCTAATGGTTTCTAAACTTTTAAAAAGCTGTGCAGCTCTTTCTTCAAATTACAGCATGTAGGAACACGTGGATGGCGCAGTCAGTTAAGCGTTCAACTTCGGCTAAGGTCATGATCTCTCATGGTTTGTGATTTTGAGCCCAGCGTCAGGCTCTGTGCTGACAACTCAGAGATGGAGCCTGCTACGGATTCTGTGTCTCCCTCTCTCTCTGCTCCGTCCCCCATTCATATTCTGTCTCTCTCTCAAAAATAAATAAACATTAAAAAAAAAAAAAAATACAGCACCTAATGGCAGCTTAGTCTACAAAAAGTAACCGTGATGAGAATGGATGGGAAGTAGGTCCAGGAAGACAGAGGCACAACAGGGGCTGGGCATACCTCCACATAGTCCCTAAAGAGGTAGCGCCTGTATTTGTCTCTCAATTCTTCATTGGGCAGCAATGGAAACACGAAGTCCTCTGGTGTTCGCAGTGGGCAGTCCTGAGCCATGCAAGAGACTCCTGTTGAACAAAGGCAACATGATGGACAACTGCGTCGCAGAAGACACAACAAGAATATATTTCCCCACTGAGTTCAACCAACAAATTCAGATTCCATATAGGAAACCCTTGAAGCCACAGAATGTATTAAAAAAAAAAAGAGAGAAAAATTAATATATTTACAATGATGCAACTAAGATTTCTCTCAAATTACATATAAATCACAAATAAATATGGGGCGCCTGGGTGGCGCAGTCGGTTAAGCGTCCGACTTCAGCCAGGTCACGATCTCGCGGTCCGTGGGTTCGAGCCCCACGTCAGGCTCTGGGCTGATGGCTCAGAGCCTGGAGCCTGTTTCCGATTCTGTGTCTCCCTCTCTCTCTGCCCCTCCCCCGTTCATGCTCTGTCTCTCTCTGTCCCAAAAATAAATAAACGTTGAAAAAAAAAAAATTAAAAAAAAAAAACAAAAAAAACAAATAAATAGCACCACTAAAAAGGCAGTATCATCTAAAAAATCCTATACAGTACTTTGGGCACCTGGCTGGCTCAGTTGGTAGAGCATGCCACTCTTGACCTCGAGGATGTGAGTTAAAGCCCTGACTGGGCACAGAACTTAATTTAAAAAAAAAAAAAAAAAAAATCCTAGGGGCACCTGGGTGGCTCAGTTGGTTAAGTGTCTAACTTCAGATCATGACCTCATGGTTTGGGAATTTGAACCCACTTTGGATCCTCTGTTTCCTCTCTCTGCCCAACTCCTCCCCTGGCCCTCCACTTATGTGCAAGTGCACGCTCTCTCAAAAATAAACATTAAAAAAAAATCCTATATGGTTCTTGGCTAACAATTTCATTTTGTGATGTTTAATATTATGTGCAAGTGATTTCTACCCAACACAATGAGATTCTGCAGACACCATTAATGTGATGCTAAGTTAGATCCAATATCAAGTCATACTCTAACAAATACTCCTAGAACCAATCATGAAATCTGAATTATGTTACCTAAATAGCAGCAATCTCTGAGTGTTTCTGAGTTATGGTTGCCACTTGGGCTATCAAGATAGGGTAGGCAGCTTAAGGACAGTTCTCCCAAAAAGTAGCCTTGCACTCACACTAATGTTTACATATATGCCCAAACAATAGCCTTAATCATCTCATTTTGTTCAGGACTGAGAAAAACCTTGCGACTGTTCAACCTGTGTTTGGAAATGGAAACCAATGGTTCTGACAATAAAAACCTCAATCAGGCTCAGAAGAAAACACGCAGCTGACCTGAGTACCTAAAGGGGCAGAGTTGAAGATAAATACTTCATGCTAGCCTTTTACAAATTCTGTGGCAAACTCACCTACACCCACACCGTCCTTGACAAGTACTGAGCAGTGCTGTTCCCAGCAGCTACGGCAAAACTGGTGCTGACAGGCCAGAGAAAGTAGGTTTTCCTTCCGCACAAACTGCATACACACTGCGCAGTGGTGAGGAGGGTGGGCTGTGGGAACCTGGGGAGAGGCGGAACAGAATGAGTAAAGAGGAGCCTCTAGAGTCTGGGAGACACAGGGGTGCCTCACACAGCTAGGTCTTTGGGAAGTGATTCTGACCCTGCAACAAGTGTTAGAGCTCAACAAATGTGTGGGCTCTACGGGTCCCAAGAGTTCTGAACAGAAAGCATAGATGAGGAAGACTTCCTAAAGGAGATGGTGCCTGAGTGTTCGCCCTGGACAATCTCTCAGATTCAGAGAGGCAGAGGAAGGCTGAATGGAAAACTTACAGTAGTTTGTAATGTCAGGCTGAAAAGCTCAGGATTTCCAAATTGCCAAGGTCCTTAGAGGTCATTCAGTTCAACTTCTGCTTTTAGAGGCTACTGGGTTCTTTTATAAACTGCCTCATTTGATGAACAGAGCTGTCCCTCAACAAGTACTACAGAGGCTCTTAGAGGCTGAGCTGAGCGTGTAAAGCTTCTAATAGTCCCACTGCAGGTTTACTTGTCAAAGACAGTGCTTTCCCCATTATTAATGCCCAAAACACAAAATATTACAGCTTTTACTAAGTCACAACTCATCCTTAACATACTGCAGAGATGTCAAGTACAATTAATTTAGAGGATGAGGAAGGCTCCTACTAGGAAAGAAACCTTCTAGGATGTGGGCAAATAACCGCAAAGCTTGAACTCCAGAATCCATGCCATGCTACACAAACTGACAGACAAAGACAATGTGGGGACCCCTGGCCCAAGCCACAAATTGATGGAAAAGTCCACTACAGGTTTACATTAGGTTCTTGGTTAGCTCACTGGGAATACTAAAAACAATTTGAAGAAAAAGACCGTATTCTCATGTTTATCTAGTATGCTCCTAGAAATGTTCTCCCAAGAACTACCGAAGTTAAGTGGCAATTTGAGCCCCAATTCTTCCTCCTAAAGAGTGTTTCCAACATGGCCTTATTTATTTGAAAATATTTGCTAACTCCTAAATACATAGGAAATTGCCATGCACACTGTAAGATATAGTTCCTATCCTTAAAGCCCACACAGTGTGGTAGGGGAGCCGAAAGGATGAGTGAGTCGGTACATCACACACGCAAAGACTTCAAGGCATAACTAGAGGATTTTGGAGAGGAGAGATCGCGGGAGACGGGCTTTGTGAGAGAAAGCTCAATTTGGGTCTTTAACAAATGAGTTCCACTCCCACAGACAAAGATGGGGACAGGGTCTGAACATTCCAAGCTGGGGATAGCATGAGAAGAGTCAAAGAGGCGTGCAGTAAGCTTGGGAACACCAAAGAACCCAGCAGGAATGGAACACAGGCTGTGTGTAAGTGTAAAGAGCAAGGTGAGGCTGGAGAGGGCCCCAGGACTGGCAATGATTTATTCTCCATCCATGAGGAAACTCTTCCAACTATAATGGAAATGGAAGATTTAGGCCCATGTTGGAACAAAAATCTCTGGCATGCTGTACCAGAAACAAAGCAAGATGGTTCTCAATAACACCTTAAGCCACAGCAAGAGCCATGTGTGTCAGGAGAAGCCTTGCTCAAGTGGGAGACACTCACATGTTTCGAGGGACTGGGCTGAACTCGAGCCTCAACAAGCAGCTGAGCAGAATTAGACTTGTATCTGCAAAACACAAGCAGAAATAAAGGGAATCAGAAATGAAGATAAGCATTTTAACCGTGAACAAAATCAGAAGACACCAACAAGTGCTGCAGTTGCACTAAAGTGTCTTTGTCTCTAATTACTGTCTGACAGAACCAAGCTTCCTTTTCCTTTGTATAAATACTTTTTCCTCTTTCAACTTTTTAGTTCTCAATTCGTATGAGAATAACCCTGCTTCAAAGATACGAAACTATAAGAAAAATACTTATGAAATACCATATCTGTTTTCAATCCCTTTCATGAAATATAAGCAAACAGCTCTGTGTCTTCAGAACAGGGAATGATATCTTAAGACATAGAAAATGCAGAAGTGCCTGGCTGGCTCAGTCAGTAAAGTATGCAACTCTTGATCTTGTTGGTTGTGGGTTCGAGCCCTGCTCTGTGCATAGAGATTACTTAAAAATAAAATCTTCAAAAAATAAAATAAAAAAAGGGCACATGGGTGTCTCAGTTGGTTTAGCAGCCAGCTCTTGATTCCAGCTTAGGTTTCATAACACGGTTTGTGGGATCGAGCCCCAATTCAGGCTCTGCACTGACAGAGTGGAGCCTGCCTGGGATTCTCCCTCTCCCTCTCTTGGCCTCTCCCCTGCTCTTTCTTTCTCTTTCTAAAAAATAAACAAACATAAAAAAAAAAAAAAGGGGGGCACAGAAAAAAGTATACAGGGTTCCTGGCGGGCTCATCAGGGAGAAGCATGTGGCTCTTGATCTTGGGGCCATGAGTTCGAGCCCCACATTGGGTGTAGAGATTACTTAAATAAATAAATAAAAACAATTAAAATTAAAAAAAAAAAAAAGCATAAAGGAAAACTCTGAAATGTTATGTTACATTTAAGAACGTCAGTTCAGGGTGCCTGGGTGGCTCAGTTGGTTAAGCATCTGACTTCGGCTCAGGTCATGATCTGGTGGTTCATGAGCTTGAGCCCCACATTGAGCTCTGAGCTGACAGTGCAGAGCCTGCTTGGGATTCTCAGCTCTCTGTCCCTGTCCCCACCCCTCTCTCTCAAAATAAATAAGTAAACTTAAAAAAAAAAAAAAAAAAAGATATCAGTTCATCAGAACACACCATAAAGTGAAAAACCCGGCTATATAAATAAATAGAAGGTAACTCAATACATACATAACAGGCAAAAGACTCATATTCAGAATAAATAAAAGCAAATTTCCTACAAATCCATTTGAAAAGACAAAATAACAATAAAAAACAAAGACAGAACAAGCATTTCATAGGAAAAAAAAAAGCACAAACGGCCATGAACAAGAAAAGATGCTCAACCTCCATAATAATCTGGAATACTGAAATTAAAAACAATTAGATGCCATTTATACCCACCCACCAGATTGTAAAACTTCAAGGGTGACAGTATCAGGAACATTCATACCACTGGTGGGCATATAACATGGTATAATCACTTTGGAAACATTTTGTCATTTAGCAAAGCTAAAGAAACACACACCCTATTGCCCAGTAACTCACTTCCTACACTCAACCCTAGAAAAATTATATGACACTAGTGGTCATACACACGAGTTTTCAGAGCTGCATTATTTATAACAACAAAAAACTAAAATTCACAATCACAAATGTTGACAGGAATATGGATAGGATGTCTTAAGATGCAACCTTGTTAATTTAAAAAGTTTAAGAATACAGACAGCATGATTCCATGTCTGTAAAGTTCTAAAAACATCCAAAACTAAAGGATATATAATTTAAGAATAAATAAGAGGGGCGCCTGGGTGGCTCAGTCGGTTGAGCATCCGACTTTGGCTCAGGTCATGATCTCACGGTTTGTGAGTTCGAGCCCCACGTCGGGCTCTGTGCTGACAGCTCAGAGCCTGGAGCCTGCTTTGGATTCTGTGTTTCCCTCTCTCTCTGACCCTCCCCCGTTCATGCTCTGTCTCAAAAATGAACATTAAAAAAATAATAATAATAAAAAAAAAGAATAAGAAAATGATCAATACTGAATTCAAGATACTGGTTGCTTTGGAGAAGGAAGGGGGTGTGGCTAAGCAGGAACTGCCACCAGAAGCTTCAGAATAAAATGTCCACTTCTTATTTGAATGGACACTTAAATGTGTTTGCTTAATCATTCTTTAAAACCTATACATTATCACGTGTGCACATACATTTTTGAAAAATATTTCATAAAATTTAATTCTTTTCTGGAATGAGGTATGAAATATATACATTTAAAAATAAAAACAGGGGCACCTGGGAGGCTCAGTCGGTTAAGCATTTGACTTTGGTCATGATCTCACCATTCCTGAGTTCGAGCCCCCGCATCAGGCTCTGTGCTGACAGCTCAGAGCCTGGAGTCTGCGTCAGATTCTGTGTCCCTCTCCCTACCCCTCCTCTGTTCGTGCTCTCTCTCTCTCAAAAATAAACATAAAAAAATAAAAATACAAATAAATAAAAAAATTTTTAAAAAAGGGGCGCCTAGGTGGCTCAGTCAGTTAAGCATCAAACTTTGGCGTGGGTCATAATCTCACGGCTCATGAGTTCGAGCCCTATACTGGGCTCTCTGCTGTCAAGGCAGAGCCCACTTTAGATCCTCTGTCTCCCTCTCTGTCTGACCCTCCCCAACTTGTTTTCACTCTCTCTAAAATAAATGTTAAAAAAAATAAAAATAAAAACAGGTGCCTGGGTGGCTTAGTCAAGTGTCCCGATTCTTGATTTTGGCTCAGGTCATGATCTCATGGTTGTGGGATCAAGCTCCGTGTCAGGTTCTGTGCTATCATCATAACATAAGAGAATCCCTGCTTGGAATTCTCTCTTTCCCTTTCTGCCCCTCCCTCACTCACACACACTCTCTCTCAAGATAAATAAATTTTAAAAAGTAAAAATAAAAACAATTATCCTGTGGCAATGAAAGTGACACACAAAACCCAGGAAAATGCATTACCCAAAAATCAGGAATCTGAGCAGGGAACAATGTCTCATGTAAGTGTGACTTCCTTATTTCACTTAGAATGCCTCCCTTCCACTGCTTTTATTCCTACTTCTCACGCTAGTAATCTTAATATCTGCAGCCATCTTGTCCTTTCCCAAGTTAGGCTACAGAGTCTGGGCAGTGAGAGGTACCCCACTGCTGGAACCTACATGGTTCCAGAATTGTGAGTAGTAGAAACAGCACTGCAGACAATGGAAGTTCACACAGAAGTCTATCTAAATGTATTCGGCTCTTAAGGATAGAGAGTGAGAGTGAGAATGCAGTGGGTGGGATCAGGAGCACACTTGCTCCTTCCTGAGTGAGCTAAGCTGCTCCAGTGGGTACAGCCATCCCAGTTATGTTTAGCCTGGAAAAGGAAAGGTATGACCTTCCTTCCTCTGAAGATAAATGGATCACACCATTCAAAAAAAGACTCACTGTGGTGTGAAAGGGCAGGAGTGGCAACCAGTGATTCTCACCAGTGGCAGTTTTGTTCTCTAGGGGTTATTTGGCAGTATCTGCTGATCTTTTTGATTTCACGGACTGGGGGTGCTAATTTCAGTGTGCCAGATTATTATGAAGGTTGAGTATCTTTTCATGTTAATGGTCATTTGAGCTTTCTTTTCTGTGAAATGCTTGTTTGGTATTTTGCCCATTTTTTTTAAGTTTATTATTTTGGGGGGGGAGGGGGAGGGACGGGGGGGGGGGCGGAGACAGAGAATCCCAAGCAGGCTCTGCACTGATAGGAGCAGTGGGGCTGAATGTGGGGCTCAGGTTCAAGCTCAAGAACTGTGAGATCCTGACCTAAGCCAAAACCAAGAGTTGGACACTTAACCAACTGAGCCACCTAGGCGCCCCTTGCACATTTATTGTTATTTTGTCTTTTCAAGTGGATTCTGCCAAACCTCCTACAACTCACAGAACAGTGTCCCCATGACAAAGAGTTATCTATCCCAAAATGGCAGGAGTGCTGAGGATAAGAAACCCTAAGCTAGAAAGAAGCACATGCCTATGAAGGTGGGACACAGGGACTCGTCCCAGAGGGTGCAGGAGGAGGAGAAACCCCTCCTCCTGAGAACTTCCAGGATACCTCAAGACTTGAAGATCAGAGCCAAGAGCTCTGGTTCTGATGGTAAGCTGGCCTATCTTTTCTGAAGGTAATATTCAAAAGTATGTTGCATTCCTCACTTGATATATCCAAAAGAAACAAATGGAGATGTTGGCAAGTGTTATCTAGAAGGGCACTGATTACAAATTTAAAAAGGCATTAAAAAACTGAACTAACTTCACTGTCTACAACAGGAGTTAGGAAAAAGCATGGAACATCTATGTGATAAAATACTAAGCCAGCAATAAAACTGAGGTAGAAAAAAATATAATGCAAACATGGAAAAATAGTCACCATATACAGAGAGGAAAAAAGGATATACAATATGATCCAGTGTTTTAAATATATAATATGCACATTGCAAGGATATACTCCAAAACATAATCACCACTGGGTGGGTGGGCAGAGAAAGAAGCTATGGGCAATGCCATGTCTCTTCCTCCAAACACCTTACCTGTCCAGTATCTCTGCAACTTGCCAGTGGAAATTAACTAATATAAGTTTAGCAACTGAATGAGATACCTAAAAAGAAGAAAGAAAAAAAAAATCAAATTACAACTGTAGTTTCTTTCACAGAGCTCCACATTTTGAGAAGTGCATACACATTCATGTCTACAGCAGGCCCAGGCTTGACTTCCAAATTCTTCCTCTTGGTTCTCTGCTTCATCTTTTAAGTTCAGACTCTTATGATCTTAGTGATTTCCCAGATCTCTTTAACTTTCCTTTGTTTTCATTAATGACCCTTCCAAGAAATCAATCTGAATTGAATCTTAAGCAAAACCTCCCTGTCTACAGTTAACAATCCAGTGTTCAATTTAAGCAAAAAAGCTGTGTTCTCTAAAGTGGTCTATGTTCCCTCAAGCTGCTGTAGGAGGCCACACGTGGGAAGTGCACCTCTAGTAAGGCCCATTACTTGCAGAAAATCTCTAGGCTTGGACTTCTTGTATAATTCCAGCAAAACAACACACACCTGTATAAAACCTCCAAATTCCTGCCAACCAATGAGCCCTGATTGCAGGAAGATTTAAAAGCCTTGGGGCACCTGGGTGGCTCAGTCAGTTAAGTGTCTGGCTCTTGATTTCAGCTCAGGTCATGATCTCACTGTTCATGAGATTGAGCCCCCACATCAAGCTCTGTGCTTACAAGTGCAGATTCTGCTTGGGATTCTCTCTCTCTACCTCTCTCAGCTCCTCCTGCATGTGCGCACGCACGCGCTCTCTCTCTCTCTCTCTCACTCTCTCAAAATAATCAACTGGGGGAAAAAAAGTCTATGGGCAGTCTTTGTGGCCCCTACCTTTTATTTTTTTTTTTTTATTAATTTTTTTTTTCAACGTTTATTTATTTTTGGGACAGAGAGAGACAAAGCATGAACGGGGGAGGGGCAGAGAGAGAGGGAGACACAGAATCGGAAGCAGGCTCCAGGCTCTGAGCCATCAGCCCAGAGCCTGACGTGGGGCTCGAACTCCCGGACCGCGAGATCGTGACCTGGCTGAAGTCGGACGCTTAACCGACTGCGCCACCCAGGCGCCCCTGTGGCCCCTACCTTTTAAAGCACACTTGTTATTTCCCAAAAATAAACAAACATTGAAAAAATAATAATTTAAAAAAAAAGGGTGCCTAGGTGGCTCAGTTGGTTAAGCGTCTGCCTTCGACTTAGGTCATGATCTCGCAGTTCATGAGTTTGAGCCCCACATCAGGCTCTGTGCTGACAGCTCAGAGCCTGGAGCCTTGTTTGGATTCTGTATCTCTCTCTCTGCCCCTCCCCTGCTCAGACTCTGTCTCTCCTTCAAAATAAACAAAAAAATTTAAAAAAAAATGTTTTTAAAGCACACTGGTTATGGCTGTTAAAGAGTCTCAGAAGGTGCTTTGAGCTAGCAATTCTACTTCTGTAAATTTTTCTGAAGAGATCATAGAGGACAGGTGTACCACAGTGTTTTACAAGAGTAAAAAATTAAAAATAACCTAAATGTCTAATAAAAAGGAACTAGGTAAATAATATATGACATATCCATGCAATGAACTATGCAGTCATTGAAAAGGATGTTACAGAAATAAGTTTGACATAGGAAGAAGTTCATATTTTAATATTAGGCTAAATAAGCCAGTAGTAAGATAGCATGTACATGTTACAGCCACAATATCCTGTTAATAGGGGAAGCAGACTAGTTGCAAAAAGGAACAGCCTGAGGTTGTCAAGAGTAGGGTAGGGCCACAGAAGATGGGGTTGTGTTTGGAGGTCTAGATGAGGCTTCCCAGAGAGAGCACTGCAGAGCAGGAGGGTGCCACTAAATCAAGGAGAAACGAGAAGCACACTTGAGGCCAGGGAGCTAAGAGAACACACAGAACCTTAGTACTCTGTTCACTGGCTGAGTCTTTAAACTGGAGCTACCAAGGAACCGTAAGGTAGTACATACTTGGTCCACAGATAAGAACTGCAGAGAGGGGAGACACAGTGACCAACTTGCAACCCCTGCTCCTAGAGCTCAAGTTACTCCTGAAAGGAGATAGATGCAACTTACTAAGCAAGGGCATATCCCAGTGCATAATCAGTATCAAAGGTTGTGCACTGAGTGAATGCCTTTCTGTCTTGCAGCCCAGGAACATTTGGAGAAAACCCAGGTCCCAAGACAGCACACTTCACTAAGGATGGGGGTCCCCACTTCTCTTCCATGCACGGGAAGAGGCATCAGACTCAGGCATGTTGCTGTAGTATTTTCTTGTTGAGGACCATGGAGACTTTAGGTCTAGGATTCCTGAATTATAACTGACATTTCTCCTCACTATAGCCATAACAAAACTATTTATCCACAGCAAACCACTATCACAAAATGAAAACAGAGACAAAACATACAGTTTAAACTTAAATAATGGTTTTGAATGTAGCTCCTGGCTACAAACTTTCTTAAAAACCTGACTGTGATACTGTTTTTGATGACCTCCTCACAGCCTTTTCTATCATCTCTTACCTAATGGAGCCCAGTCAGACCTACACCATCGTCTGTCCTGACTTCTAAATGTCTTGCCATGCTGTGGTATGAAACCATCTGGGAAACCCAGAGAAGTCCTGGCCATGTCTAACAGCCACCTCCCCTTTCTCACCATTGATGGCTTAGATGAAGCCTTTAAGCTGAGACAGGGGTCAGGCTGCCTCTCATCCACAGAATCCTGAACTTTACTGGACACAGGGGGACCACTCAATGACACCAATTATTAAATGATATCATGTCTGTAATCTGTGGATTTTCAAGATGGAATCCTTCAACCTTCCTTAAGAAACAGAATGTTAACACTCTACCTTGTCTGATCCCTTGATTTGAATAGCACTAACAGCAACAACAAAAAACCTCAGAATTAGCACACCAGGTACAGCCCACCTATGGAAAATCTGGCCCTCTGTTGAAACAGAAATTTTATTAATGACTGCAAATCCACTAATGACCAACTCAGAATATCCCAACAGATTTGAGTTTTGGTGAGAACAGATTATGTGAAGAGAAGATACATCTAGCACTTTATGGAACTGACAGTGGAGTGATAGGAATCTATTCTTTCAGTGCCAACAGCCAAGAATACGTCAATATATACGAGATAGTAGGCACACACATGTCAGCTTTATGCACCCCCCACTAGCCTTCTGCAGGAAGTGCTACTGTGATCCCTAAGTCACAGATGGAGGTGTGAAAATGGCCCATATTGTGTCCACAGTGTATCATAGAAAATCAGGGATTCTTTCCTTCAATAATCCAATATAAACCTGAAGACACCCAGAGACAATTTAAGCAAAATGCAGTGTGACTGCACCTTGCCCTATAATGGACACCAGGGAATCTATAGGGAAGTCAGGTTCCAAAAGGCTCTCTGGCAAAAACAGCACAAGGGTAGAGGAAGAGGACCTAGAAGAATTTATGCTAAAAAAAGGAGTCTCAGCAGTGAGGCTACCTCATCCCTGATTTGGGGTCACAAGAGAGAACTGACTGCACACACACCCCAGCAGTATCTCAGAGGAAGCAACCACAGGTGATTTGGGGGCATAAAAGGATGTGTGTTGGGGGCAGGGGCACTATTTAAGCCATTTTCCACAAAAGGGCCAGGACAAACCGTGGGGAGGATATTAAAACATTAAAGAGTACAAACAGCTAAACTCTCGCAGGAAAGAACTCCCTGAGTTTTCATGCCATTACTGTCTAATGATCAAAGAGTTATTCAGAATCTATCAGAGTCAATACTTCACAACTGGGGAGTCTTCCATTCTTCTCTATTATTTTCAATCGTGGAGAACAGAATCTTCCAGCAGAATCAAGATGAACCCTTGCTACACTGTTTTGATCAAGAAATTAGCAACCTATTAGTACTTTTGTCTGGACCCCTCCACTCCATAACCTTTAGGATTACCTTCCTGAAACCCTGACTGGAAAGTATTAAGACAGCTCTTACAGAGCTGTTACATCTTGCCAAGATCAGTTCCCACACTGCTTAAAACCCATCACTGCTTTCCAGTACTGACAAGACAAACCTGAAGCCCTTAGTGGAAGGCATCAGAACCATTGTGCCCTGGAGTCCAGCAACAGACCAAGTGATTCTAGCATCCCCATGCACTTTGCTAACTGTTCTCTGCCAAGCATGCCCTTTTCTGTAGCAAATATTTGGAAATTAAAGAACATACTTCTGAGCAGAACTGGTGTGTCAAATAAGAAATCACAAGAGAGGGGTGCCTGGGTGGCTCAGTAGGTTGAGCATCGACTTCTGCTCAGGTCACGATCTCGTGATTTACGAGTTTGAGCCCCGCGTCGGGCTCTGTGCTGACAGCTCAGAGGCTGGAGCCTGCTTCGGATTCTGTGTCTCCCTCTCTCTCTGCCCCTCCCCTGCACATGCTCTGTCTCTCTATGTCTCAAAAATAAATACATATTTAAAAAAAATTTTTTTTTAATAAAGAAAAAAAATAAATCACAAGAGAAATTAGAAAATGTTTTGAGGGGCGCCTGGGTGGCTCAGTCAGTTAAGTGTCCAACTTCAGCTCAGGTCATGATCTTACAGTTTGTGGGTTGAAGCCCTGTGTCATGCTAGGCACTGACAGCTCCCATCTTGGAGCCTGCTTCAGATTCTGTGTCTCCCTCTATCTCTGCCCCTCTCCTGCTTGTGTGTGCTCCTCTCTCTCTCAAAAATAAACAAACACTAAAAAAAAAGAAAGAAAGAAAGAAAGAAAGAAAGAAAGAAAATGAAAATGTCTTGAACTGAATAATGAAAATACCACAGAATTTGGTGAGATGCAGCTAACATGATGCCAGGGAGAAATTTACAACTATAAATGTTTATACTAGGAAAAAAAATCCTTAAGTCCCCCTTGAGAAACTAGAAAAAGATGATAAAACTTAAAGCAAGTGAAAAGAAAAAAATAATAAAGAAAAAAAAAAAACAAGAAATAAATGAAATCCAAACCAAATAATATTGAAAATTAACAGGAGTGCCTGGGTGGCTCAGTCAGTTACGCGCCCGACTCTTGATTTCAGCTCAGGTCATGATCTCACAGTTTTTGAGTTCAATCAAGCCCTGTGCCAAGCTCTGTGTTGCCAGCGTGGAGGCTGCTTGGGATTTCCTCTTTCTCTCTCCCTCTCTCTGCCCCTCCCTTGCTCTCACTCTCTCAAAATAAATATTAAAAAACTTAAAAAGAAAATTAACAAACCCTATTAGTTGATTCTTCAAAAAAATCAACAAGGGGTGCCTGGGTGGCTCAATGAGTTAAACACCCAATTCTTGAATTCAGGTCAGGTCATGATCTCACAGTTCATGAGTCCAAGCCTCACTCTGACAGGGCAGAGCCTGCTTGGGATTCCTCCCCCCACCCCCCCTCACTTGCATACTCTTTCTCTCAAAATAAATAAACTTAAAAAAATAGATCAATAAAATTGATAAAAACTTTAGCTAGATTAAGAAAAAGAGAATACAAATGACCAATAACGGGTGAAAAAGGGATAATAAATTTAAATCTTAGGTGAAATTGACAAGATTCTTGGAAAATACTTAGCAAAACTGACACAAAGTAGAGGAGATAAACAGAATAGCTCTTATATCTACTACAGACATTGACTTTATGATCAAAAATTTTCTCACAAAATTCCCATGCCCATAAGTTTTTACTGTTGAATTCTATCAACACCAATCTTACTTTTAGAAACTCAAGGAAGTTACACTTCTTCCAATTTATTTTATGAAGCTAACATAATAACCCTGATATAAAAATCTGACAAAAATATAACAGAAAGAAAATTACAGACCAGTATCCCTTATGAACATAAACACAAAAATCAATCCAAATATTTTAGCAAATTAAATCCAGCAATATAGAAAAAGGACAATATATGATAATGAAGTGAGGTTTATCCCAGGAATGGAAAGCTGATTTAACATGTGAAAACTATTATAATTCATTGAATTAACAAAATAAAGGTGGAAAAATGATCATTTCAGACACAGAAAACCCATTTGACAAAATTCATTCAAGATATAAATTTGCAGCAAATCAGGACAAAAAGTGAATTACCTGAGAGGTGAGGGAGAAAAAGTGAACTGCCTGAATCTGATATAGAGCACCTATGAAAAACATTATACTGAATGCTAAGATCAAGAAAATGGCACAGATGACCATGCTGACCATTTAACATTATACTGGAGGCCCTAGCCAGGGCAATAAGGCAAAGAGAAAAGAAAAAAAGACATTAAATAAAGATTGGAAAAAGAAGCAAATCTGTCTCTATTCTTAGATAAAATTGATTGTTTACTCCGAATATCCTAATATGCAAAAATTACTACTAGAATAAATGAATTATGAGATAACAAAACAAAGTCAATATACAAAAATCAAATGTATTTCTATACAGCAGCAAACAAATGAAAACTAAAATTTTAAACAGGTGAAATGTATTTTAGTAATATATTTAGACCAATATATCTGAAATATTATTTCAACAGGTAATCCACAAAAAATTATTCAAGAACTATTTTATTTTACATCTTTTTTCTTTAAGTTTATTTATTTTGAGAGAGAGCTAGCGTGTGAGCATGCACGTGAGGGCGGGGGGGGAGGGGGGGGGGGCAGAGAAAGACAGAGACAGAATCCCAATCAGGCTCCGTGTTGTCAGCACGGAGTCTAACATGGGGCTTGATCTCATGAACCATTAGATTAAGACTTGAGCTGAAATCAAGAGTTGGCCACCCAACCAACTGAGCCACCCAGGCGCCCCTTACATCCTTTTTTTCATATGAATCTTCAAAGTACACTTTTATTTTATTTTTAAATGTTTTATTTACTTATTCATTTTTTAGAAAGCATGAGCGGGGGAGGGGCAGAGAGAGAGAGGGGGACAGAGGATCTGAAGTGGACTCTGCACTGAGAGCGATGAACTCGATACGGGGTTCGAATTTACAAACCGCGAGATTATGACCTGAGCCGATGTCAGACGCTCAACCGAGCCACATAGGTGCCCGAAAAGTACACTTATATTTTAGAATCATAGCATATACCAATTCAAAATGGCCACATTTCAAATCTCAATGGCTACATGTGTTCATAGCCGCCATACTGAACAACATAGCTACAGACTGAAGACAATCAAAATTAATCAAAATCAAAGCAGGGTTTTTTCGGGAGTGGGGGGCAAGAGGCACACATTAACAGTTGATCCTAAAATCCATGGACATGGAAATGACCCAGAATATTCAAAACAATCTTGAAAGAGAAGAGCAAAGTTGGAGGACTTATGCCATCTGACTCTAACACTTACTATAAAGCTATAGTAATCAAGGCAGGAGGGTACATACAGGCTTAAAAACAGACATAAAGATCAATGCAACAGAATAAAATTCAGAAGTAAACTCAGACATTTATGGTTAATTTTAAACAAAGGTGCTAAGGAATTCAAGAGAGGAAACATTCAACAGATGGTTCTGGAATAACTGAACATCATTATGCAAAAACAAAACAGAACTTGGACACTTCGTATCATACAAAAATTAACTCAAAATAGTTCACAGATTTAAATGTAAAACTAAAAACTAAAAAACTTCTACAAGAAAATCTTTGCAACCTTGGCTTAGGCAAAGATTTCTTACATAAGACAATGAAAGCACATTGATAAACTGAACTTCATCAGAATTAAACTTTTACTCTTCAAAGACATTAAGAAAATGGAAGAGATAAGCCACAGAGGGAAAATAATTACAAATCATGTATCTGATAAAGGATTTAATTCAGAATCTATAAAGAACACATGCAACTCAAGAAGACAACCTAATTTTTAAAAATGGATGAAAGATTTGAACACTTCACCCCAAAAATGTATGAACAGTAAATAAGCAAAAGAAAAGATCTTCAATATCATTAGTCATAAGGGAAATGCAAATTAAAACCATAAGATACCACTTCACACTCACTAGAATGAATATAATCCAAATGACTGTCAATACCAAGAGCTAGCAAGAATGTGGAGAAACTGGAACCCCTACAGAATGCTGGCAGCAATGTAAATAGCAGTCACCTCAGAAAACAGTTCGGCAGTTTCTTAAAACGTTAAACACACATATTACAACCTAACAATCCCACTCCCAGATATCTATCCGAGAAAAATGAAAGCATATGTCCATTTAAAGCCCTGGACATGAATGGTCATGGCAGCATATTTCAGAATAGCTTCAAACTGGAAACAACCCAATGTCCACAACTGATGAATGAATGGATAAAAAAAATGTAATATATCCATACAACCGAAAATTCAGCAATAAAAAGGAAAGCACTACTGACATGTAATATGACATGGGTGAACCTCAAAAACATTATGCTCAGTGAAAGAAGCTGGACACAAAAGACTACATATTGTATAATTCCTTTGATATGAAATTTCTAAAAAAAAAAAAAGGTAAAACCATACATACAGAAAGATGATCACTAGTTGCCTGGGGCTGTGAGCAGGGACTGACTACTAACCAACACATGGGAACTTTCCAGATGACGAAAATATTCTATAACTCAGATTGTAGTGATGGTCACATAGTTGTATAAATTTACTAAAATTCTTCTAATGGTACACTTTACAATGGGTGAATTTAATGGAATGTAAATAATCCTTCAATAAAGCTGTATAAAAATAAAATTGGTCAATGGCTAGATATATAACAAAGCAAACGTAGCAAAAGGTTAGCAACTGTATAATCTTGATCACAGGTATGTGGATGTCCACTATATAATTCCTTAAACTTCTTTGTATGTTTTAATTTTTCATAATAGAAGTCAGGACGGAAAAGTTTGCCAAATTTATTTAACATAATGGCAATAACTTGCATAAACAAATGTTACAATAAACAAAAGGCTGACCTTTAAGCTACTGCATTAGTCACTCTGACCTTTCGAAAAATCCTCCTTCAGAGTTTTAACATAGTTTTGACTAAAGGTTAACTGATCATACAATGTGAATTTCAGCATAAATAGATACAACTTCCATACAGGTCTATAATGCTAGTTAACTTTATAATGCTCTCTGGCTCTCTCTCGACCTCCCAGACCAAGCTTTCTTAGTGTTCCACTAGATGCTCTGCTCCTAGTCTTTTGGCTCCTTAAATGTTGCTGTTCCACAAAGCACAACTCTCAAGCCTGTCTTTGGGTTATCACAGTCATGTCTAAAAGCCTTGGTCAGTGTGAACATAAGCCCCAAAGATAAGAACTCTTATTTTTCCTGGGAGCTGGGGAAGGGATGTGACTGATCAAGGTGGGGAAAGGAGGGCAAGTAGTGGTATAAAGTTCATCAAAGACTGAAGGGTTCCCTCGAGTCTCTGGTGGCCCAGAGAAGGCTTTTACAGAGTTAAAGATAAGGTAAGAGCAGAAGCCAAGAGCAGCCTATCTTCCCTGCCCTTTTTCCCTCTTTCCCTGTATCCTCAAACCTGACCAGTTCCTAGGGTCAGGAGCCTCTAAGGAGCTTTCCTTCTAGATTGAAAAAAACTGTGGGATTGCCCTCTGTTGTCATTTACCCTAACCACTGCTCTGCACTGCCAATCCAATCTTGCTTGGTTTTGCATTCCATTTACAATCCTCAAACCCTCAAGTGGTTTCCATATCTTTATTCCAGAAAACCCTTAGCTACATGCATGCCAGAAAGGACTTTACTGCTGGTCATCAATATATCCCAAAGGTTGCAGACAAAAACCTTCTGTCATCTTCTATAATCTATGTTTGGGACAGACGCTTAAAAGATATTTCCCTGATACAGGTCCTCAAAACATGTCCAGTAGTTACCACTTGTGCATAGATTATCTAAAGGAGTAGACAGATGCTGGGAGTCAAGTTCTCCTTTCTGTTTCTTATAAACAATATAGTAAATGTGCTACACAATTCTATCCCTATTTCATAAGGAGGACTTGGGGGGTAGGGAGTGGGAACCAGTGGGAAATCCAGAATTTGGGCAATGATGCTAAGATTTTCTCACAGAGATGTAATAAAGTGTACAAGAATGCTTTAGCCTTTGTTGCCATCAAGGAGGTCCTCACTGGTTAACAGTAGTACACAAGTCCACAACCTCTGCATTTCAGTAGATATTCTGGAGACACTTTCTTCCATGTTCTAAGGGCTTCAGAGACTAGAGAAATGAAATAGTGTAAACATCAAACTCAGAGTGGATAACACCTTGATAAAACCTCTGAATCTCATGGCCTCCAACCCACTCATTACAAGGAGACAGCAGCAGGATTTCAAGACCTTAGATAAGGCAACAGCAGCAGCAATTTGGTTATCGGCTTATACTTCAGCAATTCTGACTTGCTGCCCCACCCTGTATCTCAAATTTACTGCTGTATATTTTCTCCGTTAGGTCCCTACGCAGAAAGCTGACTGTGGCAAAATGATTTTTTATATCACAGGTCCCTGAGCCTACCTCTTCTTAATCTCCTGACCACAAAGAACTTAAAATACCAGAGCTACTGAAGGAAATGGTAAGTACATACAACATTCTAGACCCTTTCTAACACAGCCAACATCCATCTTTGGGGAAAATGTTTTAAGACTTTCAGGAAATTTAACAGTTACTACTTGACATCCCAGAGCACTTGGATCGTATACGTTTATTATTCAAAAATAATGCATAAGATATGTTAATTTATATAAGGATCAAGGCACATAGTGAATAGCCTCTGCTCGTGACAACAGTTCTCCAAGGAAACCCACGAACATGGTCAGTTGCTTCTTCCTCTTTTTAGTCTCCTACAGTTGATTCAAGCTGTCCAGCCCTCAGGGACGAGTTAATAACACAGCTCGCAAACAGATTTTTTTCCCCCAGAAAAAAGAAATCCAGCAGCCCACCAAAACTGTCACCATCCCTTCCCACACTTACCAGTGCCATAGGGAGGATGCAGCTGATGGCAGTGAGCATCAACGGCCTGAAAAAATACAGGTGGTAGTTTCAATTTTTATTTAGAATTCTTACTTGCCAACTGCCTGAAATTTTTTAAGGCTACACGAATGGGTCTCCATGCCTCAGCCTGTGTTAAGCCACTTCGTAGTCCAATCACATTTGTTAACAAACACTAGTGGTCATTCACTAAACAGCAGAGATGAAGGAAAGGAGTGAATTGTGGGTGAGCTTCTGGGCCAGGATAGAAAGGGACATGATAAAGGAAAGCTAGCCTAAGGAGATCAAGATGGATGAATTCAGGTCTTGGAGGGTGGGGGGTGAGGCGAGAAGGTACTAAAGGAGTAAGAGGAAGAAACAAGGTTAAAGCACAGAGACAAAGGAGTAGGTGAACATCGGCCTACTAGAATGGGACAAAATCAGCAGCAGTGGTGGTGGCAGTGGGGTCCCAGCTACCTTAGGTGAGGCTCACCCCTACAATCAAATTTAAGTGGGTGGGCCTTCATTCTCCCAGACTTCACATCTACATAGTCTCAGCTTCTAGAAGGTCAGCTCTCTGGCACCTGATCATAACTTGGCTTCCTTTCACTTTTTCTTTACAGGTCTCCACGGAGGGAGGGCACACTTGTAACTGAGGCACCCACATTATTCATGCTTTAAAAATCTGATTAAATGTGAAGATTTCTCTCCAGTCTAATCTTAACTCAGTGCTGTCTCTGATCATTAAAATACCAAAAAACCCAACAACCTCCCCAAATAAAGTTATTTACACAAAACACAATAAAGCAAAAATATGAAAAGTCATCATCCTTGACCATAAGGATACTTTTTTATTATGAAAAATTTCAAGCATCTACAAAGTGAAGAATATGATGAGACCCATGCATCCATCACCCAGCTCCAACATCAACTCATGGCCAGGTCCACTCTATCTGTACCTCATCTATCCCCCACCAGCTACATTATCATGGAGTAAACCCAGCCAGACTATCTTTTAGGGTGTGCATTTTAATAGAAAACCTCTGGGAAGTACTTAGTACAAAAGGCTGGTTGAGCCCCTACTAGAATTCTGTGTTTTCCAGGGGGTTCCATATAAGCAGGATGATCACCATTTTTACAAACCAAGGTCGTATCCAGTAACCAAAGCCAAAAAAAAAAAAAAAAAAAAAAAAAAAAAAAGGCAGACGGGAGCTGACATCCAACGAATTGCACATAGTAGGATTAAAATCCAAACCTTTTACCATGTTTCTGCAGCCAAAGCCCATCTTATCCAAAAATGATTTCAAATAATGCTCTTCCTCTTGTAGCTACTGCTACTGTGAGGAGGCAAGTAAGAGGTAATACCAAATACTATCTGGGCAGTACCATTCAGATCCCCCCTCTTCTCTACAGGATACCTCAGAGGCTAGCATATCTTACTGACAAAGCCACAAAGTCCAAGAGCATATTTCAAAGACAGAGCTACAGATTGCTGGCCTTAGCTATGCTCAAAACATATAATGCTATTTTTATAACCCTTCTGTTTATATAAAACTCCATCAAGGAGTGCCTGGGTGGCTCAGTCTGTTAAGTGTCTGACTCTTGAATTCGGCTCAGGTCATGATCCCAGGGTCGTGGAACCTGCCATGTCAGGCTCCATGCAGTGTGCGAAGCCTGCTTAAGATTCTCTTTCTGCTCCTCCCCCATGCTTGCAGCCATACATGCTCTCTCTAGAAAGAAAAAAAGGAAAGAAGAAAGGAAGAAAGAACAACTCTGCCAGAAAGGAAGCTCCTTGAGGGCAGAGATTTATAACAATTTCCTTCTCTGCCATACCCAAGAACCTGGAACAATAGCAGTGCCAGTACTAGGTCCTACATGCTAACGCTTCCTTCTGTCACCTCATACCCACATTCTCCTCCAGAAGCCAGAGAGGCACCAAGAGCTTTCAAGCCTTCATGGGCTTGAAAGAGGCAGGGAAAGGCCAAATATAGCTCCTCTGAGGAAGGTTAAAAACAAACAAACAAAATGTAAGAGGTCTTCTGAGAGTTGCAGAGGGTTCTGAAAGGCAGAGAGGCTCACAGGAGGTTTGAGGAGGCAAAAATCAAACATATGGGTTAGGGAGAGGGGCAACAGGAAGGAGTTCAGATTGGAATCTGGAGAAGCTACTTTAAATTTTTCAAAAGACCAAGATAATCAAAGTGGAACTTTTAGTGGATATACCAGAAAATATGAAACAAAAGTAGAAAAGGATTTATTTATATCTCCTCTCTCACCACTTTAAAAAAAGAGGTGGCAGAAACTAAAGGCAAAGAGATCTTAAAATTATTTTATGGTAGAGGTCAAACTATTTTTTCCCCATCTTTCAGCATCTGTCTAAAAGTTAAAACAACAGAAGACACTCAGAAAACACTTGTTTATTGGGAATCAACAAATTCTTAACCTACCCCAATCACCAATGAACAAAATAAATCAAATGGTTCATAAAGGGCACTTTGATGAAAAGGATCAATACCCACCACCCCATCCTTCCCCAGCCTCCCAGTCTTCCAATACAGGAGAAATCTCTACCATTTCTTCTGGTTGTCACCAACCTCTCTAAGTGTGCCCACAATTCTCTAGCAGATTTAGTTTACTTATACCACTCCCTACCTTCCCCTTCCAAACCCCAACCTTTTTATATTTATATTACTATCAGTTCTATCAGTTACCTTTGTTAACTTTAAAATATTGTTTACAGGACCCGAATTGCATTTTCTTGTTTGTGCTTCCAATGTCACTGTCCTTGGGCCAAAGAAGGATATCCATACATTAGGCACAAATACATTATCTTTATTCAATCACCACCATTTACTTATACTTGTGCCATATATGTGTTTGCTTTATATTTGGCTTATAATTTTTTGCATGTAGTTTTTCGGCTTTGCATAGGGATTCTAGTTCCCTTGTCCCTTGTAAAGAGCCCTATGGTCTCTTTACCATATTCCAACTATCTTCCAGCTTTTTCATTTTATCTATTGCTTGAAATCTACCCATTCCTATTCTCGAATAAATTTTTCTTGGATCCCACCAAAACTGTTCAGATTTGGGCTGACTGCTTTCCAGGGTTGTTGTATAAGTAGCATGAAAATTTTCATTGGACAACTAGGTTTCTAGTTCAACCATTTCTTGAATTCTTTGCTTTCCTCTTTTTGATTTTCATCTGCAAGTAACCGCTTCAGAAAAGGTACAAGGAAAGGAAATTTTGGGAGTCCTTGCACTTCTGAAAACAAGCTTATTTTGCAATGACAGAACTCTAGGTTCAAAACGATTTTCCCTCAGGACTTGGAAGGAAGACTGCTGTTCCACTGTCTTCTGGTTGTCACTGTTGTTGATGACATATCTAATTCCCATTTTTTTCAGAAGACCCAGTGTATCTTCACGGAAACTTTCAGGTTTTCTATCTATTCTTTTCTGAAACTTCATAGTGACAATTGTAGCAGGTGGGCCTTTATCCTTCTGGGCAAAGGGTAGACCCTTTCAATAGGCTCCTCTCTGTAGATTCTGGATATTTTCTTCTTATACTTTGAAATATCCCTTCTTTTAATTTTTTGTCCTCATTTCCCAGAAATTCTGGTAGATGATAGATCTCTGGATTGATCCTCCATGTCTCTTTTTTTCTGCATACAATTTTTGCCTGTATTTGGGCTTTATATTGAGATTTTTCTCTTGATTTTATCTTCTGATCTACGGAATATATTTTAACTTGGCAAACCCATAATTCATCTCCACAAGCTTTTTTATTTCGACAGTTTCTTCCAGATGGCATCTCTGATTGTTTCATGGATGCCACATCTTCTTGAATATCCTGGAGAATACTAAATAGTGCACTTTTATAAACAAGCAAAATCATCTAGTGGTCTGCTTCACCTAAGGTCAATTTTCCTGTTTCTCTTCTATTTTGCATGTTTTCCTCAAATGTCTGGTGATCCTTGGTTAGCTATTCACGGTAAAAAATGAAAGGTTGCCAGAAAAAGGAATGAAGTCGTGATACATGCTACAACTTGGATGAACCTCTAAAACATCATGCTAAGTGAAAGCAACCAGACACAAAAGGTCACATATTGCATGATCCCATTTATATGACACATACAGAATAGGTCAATCCACAGAAACAAAAAGCAGATTAGTGGTTGCTGAGGGCTGGGGGGAGCAGAAAATAACTACTTAATGGATACCAAGTTTCCTTCTGGGTAAGGAAAATGTTTCAGAAGTAGAGATTATGGTTGCACACTGTGAATGTACTAAAAGTCACTGAATTTGAATTTGAATGGTTAATTTTAGGGGTACCTGGGTGGTTCAGTTAAGCTTCTGACTCTTGATTTCAGCTCAGACCACATCTGAGTTTGTGAGTTCAAGCCCCACTCTGTTAGTGCGGAACCTGCTTGGGATTCTCTCTCTCCCCCTCTCTGCCCCTCCCCCACTCATGTTTTCTTAAAATTAAAATAAAATAACATAAGATAAAATGAAATGAAATATAAAATGATTAATTTTATATGAATATTAAATTTAAAAAGGGGGGTGGTCAGGAAAGCAAATCCTAATTCTGTGTACACAGACAGAATGTGTCAACTGACAGGCTTTTCTTTAAGGGTGCTTAATCAGAGGCAGCTAATACACAAGACTCAAGAACCTCCAAACTGACCAATAAGGTCATCCAACCTCACACTCTAAGGGCCCTATTTCTCCCCAGGTTATTCTATTTCTTAAAAATAGGCAGATTATTTTGTCCTGAAACCAAGTGGGGGCAGGGCTGACTGTCCTACACAGAAACTTTTAATTAATTAATCCCCTCATTCCCAGCTCACTTATCTCTTCCAGCCTTTGTCAGTCAAATGAGAGCCCACAGTCTCTTCAAAGATCTGCTGGACAAATTGGCTCCTGTGTGCAATGTCCCCACATACCACCCCTCAACCTGTTCTGTTATGAGTTTATAACTCATAACAAATGCCTTTGTTATGCATTTTGCATAACAAAATGCCTTTACTTTCATTTTCCTGATATTTCAAAAGAGAAAACCACCCCTAAATTTACATCATGCTCTTCATAATCCTTCTCCCTTCCCCCCCAACTCTATAGGCAACCACTGATTTACTTTCCTTCACAATGAGTTTGCATTTTCTAAAACTTTATATGATCAGAATCATAAAATATTTACTCTTTTTACCCCCTGGGTTTCCCTCATGCAGCATACTTTTTTGGGATTTATCAATGATGAACCATTCACTCTTTTTATACCACGGAGAAGAAGTATGTTGTTCTATGGGAATGCCACTATTTGTTCATTCATCTGTTTGTGGATATTTGAGTTGTTTCCAGTTTTTGGCTACTGCACATAAAACTGCTACAGACATTTGAATACCAAACAAACAAAAACAAACGGAGGGGGTACAAAGGTATGTGAGGGCAGTGAGCCATCTTGCAGCAGAAGCCAATGTTAAAACACTGGCAAAAAAGATGACACAGTCTACGTCATAAAATTGAAAACTTTTAAAACATTCACATTGTTTTTATGATTGCAGATATTATTAGTCATTTTTGTAGCTACTCATTATCAACATGGAGATAAGAACACACTTTTATCTTGATAACTGATGGCATAAGAAGTACGTTTAGACATCAAAAATATTACAGGTAACCTATCCAACTTGCCAGTATAGTTGGGTGTCTTTACCCTACTCCCACTCCAGTTATGAAATCAGTACACTCTGAACACTGGACACATCCTTTCAGCAGCCAAAGAAAGGACACAACTCTTTCCTCATCACTTCAATAACCTGAATTGTTTCACAATTTTTTTGTACTTCCACATGAATTCTCCACATCAATATAATATGTAATACCTCACTTTGTGTCTGAAGATTCTGTTTTATTACACCTGCATGAAGTTCAGGCTTTTGAATCAGAATTGACAGAACTAATTCCGAGATGCACCCCAAGCTGGGAACCATACATCTACTAGGTATATATGATCTCTGCTTAGAATTCACCTGGCTTCATGGAAGTCCTCTAACAAGCATGCCTTCTTCTATCTACCAATGGGAGCACACAGAAGTAGAGCTTTGGGGTTAAATCCTCAACTTTTGCATTTATTGACCTGCTTAGACAGTCAGATCAACAACAAGCAACTCTCAAAGAATTTAAGCCCTGGCTTACAATTTCTAATCACCATAAGTACATAGCAAGAAACGTGCACACAGTAGTAGAGAGACAGGATATCCAACTCTGCCTGGGGATCAAGGAGGGCCTCGTGGGAGAAGGGAGTCAAGGGTAAATTCTCAGCTTCCAGCTTGGTGGATGGTGGTATCATCAATTAAGACAGAGAATCCAGGAAGCTAAGTTTGATGGCATTAAAGTTATTTCTTGTAAAAGAAGGCAAGGCTATCTACCAACTCTGGAAAATGATGGTGAGAGCCTAAAATAACGGACAAAAGAAATGAGAGTGAGTAGAGCGTGTACCAGGAAAGAAACTGCTAGTGAAAAAGAGCAACTTTCCCAGATAGAGACCACTCTTTGTTCATGATTATAAGAACAGCTCTGTTCTCTTAAAATCTCCAAACCAACTTTTGTTCATCCTCCCTGTATTTTTCTCTATTTATGGTTGATAACTTGTGGTTTTCACAGTAAAACCATTTCATGTGTATACAGGTTTGTGACAGTTCAAAGAAAAGGGAACAAAACATAAGCTTCAAATCTGACAATTCATGTCAATTTGAGTAATCAAGCCACAGGGCAGACACATTTTAGGAAGAGCAAGATGAAAAGCTTCCTGTATCTCACTCTGTACCTTTCTCAAATCTTTCCTACAGGTCTTCCCTCTTTTGGACAGAGAAATCTAATCATTCAAATTTTTCCTAGAGCAGTAGGGGCAAAGACAAAATTTTTAAAGCTGGCGGGGGGCTGGGGGTGGGACAAAGCACAAGGAGATACCCCAATTATAAGAACCCTAAATCAACTGAGCACTTCATTAAGTAGTGCTGTCAATGCAGGCCCAAGACCAAACACTGCAGTCAAACAGAAAGGTAGGAATAACAGGCTATATTCCCCTACATTCTTTTCCTGGTCCCATTCAAAATTCATTTTGTGTTATTTTTACTTTTCTTATCAGTGGGCTCCTGGAGAAGAGAACCAGAGGTTCTGGATGAAGGCAAAAGAATCCAAAGTACATGATCTAACTACCACACGCATACTCAGAGGCATCATCAGCAATATGTCACCCAGAACCTTCCACAATGTGGCTTTTACCCTATGACTCAAAACACACAATCCTAAGAATATGTTCTGAGGAACCATAGCAAATATGTGAAAGTAACATTCCCATTTTTCTGCGCTTGCCCTGCCTCCACCATGACATCTGTTTGAACATTCATGTTCGAATATTCACGTGCCAGGCACTTTATGTGCATTATCTCATTTAATACTGTGAAGGAGGTATTATCATTATTTTACAGATGAGAAAACTGAAGCTTAAAGATGTTGAGGAACTTACCCAAGGTCACATTATATTAAATGGCAGAAAAGGGAACAGAGCCCAACCATCTGACCACCAGCCCAGGCTCTTGCCAAGGCCCAACAGACACAAAGGCCACATTCACAAAAATGTTCACAGCAGTATAACCAGTTCACAAAAACTGTCACACATATAAGTATTCACCTAAATGCCCATCAGGAAAAGTCTGGCTCAATATGATGGTGTGATATTTACCCGTTAAAAGTAATTAATGAGGATGAAGTAAAAACAAGGGGAAATACTTAAAATACAGGCATACCTCATTTTATTGTCCTTCGCAGATACTGCATTTTTTACAAATTGAAGGTTTGTGGCAACCATGGGTCAGGCAAGTCTGTCGGCACCATTTTTCCAACAGTATTTGCTCACTTCGTGTCTCTGTGTCACTTTTTGGTAACTCTTGCAGTATTTTAAACTTTTTCATTATTATTATATTTGTTATGGTGATCTGTGATTACAACTTGCTGAAAACTCAGGTAATAGCATTTTTTAGCCATAAAATACTTAATTAAGGTTTTTACATTGTTTTATAGACATATCGCTATTGCACTTTATAGTACAGTGTACACATAACTTTTATATGCGCTGGGAAACCACAAAACTCATTTGACTTGCTTTGTTGTGGTGTTTGCTTTATTGCAGCAGTCTGGAACCAAACCTGCAATATCTGAGGCATGCCTGTATACAAGAAAAGAGCAGAAGAATATCATTCCAGTGCCTGGCAGATAGTAAGTGCTCAATAAATATTGGTTGAATGAATGAACTGAAAGCACAGTAATATTACACACGAATACGGACAAGGTCTGAAGGATACTAAGCACGGAAGAAAACTTTTATTATAGGTTAATGGAATTACGAAGGATATTTTTTCTTAAATACTGTAGTAACACCTCAACAATATAAGGTTAAATATAAATAAATAAATAGTTCAGGATTAGAACACAAGTGTGGTGTTAAAATCACCCCTTGATTACACATGGTTCCTATGACTGTGTGAAAGCACAAGAAAAAGACTAGAATGAAAGCTGGCCTTGAATCTGATTAAAGGCTTCTCTTCTGAAAGACGGTGAACCTACTGTATGTGGTGCCAGGTGCACAGTGAGGACACAAAGTCAATGACGACAATAACCTTTCTAAACTGGCAAGACAGGGACAATTGTAGCACTAGTTGTCTTAGGCAATTCTCAATGTCACTCTGGACATTTCTCATCACCCTTTTAAAATAAATTTATACATCAGTAAAACACACATCAGACTTCCACACTAAAGCATCATGAAGTATGTCAACACGCCCACTAATAACCAACTATTTGAAACACAGAAATTGAATCTAGATTCTATTGAGATGCAGGCATGCAAAGAAACCTGACATCAGGTCATAAAAATAGAAATCAGACGGCTGCTCAGCACACACTCAGTGTTACCAAGCCCAGCTTGAGGATACTTTCCCCTGAGAAGTAATAAAAAAACAATTACCATTAACTAATATGTAAATAAAAATAAAATGGTCCAAAATCCAGCTATATCGGGATATTAAAAAGTTGGTTAGGTAAAATGAAAGTCTTTTTTTAGATATACAAAAACTTGTTGCCACTTAAGAGAAAGGTTAAATATAAGGTATTTTGTGTTAAGAACATCAACTGCTCATGTTACAAGTGAGAAATGCGTAGAAACCAGGTTGTTTTGAACACGAGACTATAAAGACTTCTGCACTTGGGAGTCAGAAGCCCTGAAAACCAATTATGATTCATCCACAAAAGGGAAAAATGATCCAGAAGAATCATAAGAGATTTTCCAGCCACATTTTGCTGAATATCTAACACTAGATTTTAAAACAAATTCAAGAGTGGCAGAATAAAGATTTCTACATAACATTTTCCCACCTCCACTGCAGTTAATACAGCAATTCATAAAGCAAGAACTGTAGTAAAAACACTCACAACCAGCCTATTTCTCCAATCCTATCCGGGGAACGAACACCAGGCTTAAGAAGTAAATAGTGCAGTCCAGCACTGAAGAAGTTTAAAAATTCTGTTCCTTTCCTCCAAATAGTAAAGACACCTCAGGCTGCATTTATGATCCTCCATGTGTTATTCTCTTTTACCTATAGTTCTTAGTCTCCCACTCTAGCACAGAAGGTAACTTTTCCACCCAATTCATTGACCCATGGAGCTTGGACTTGTGTTACCTGCACTGCCCTTCTACTCCACTTTCAAGGTTCTCCAGTCACAAGTTCAGACAGCTCACTGTTGCTCCATAGACTAGATCTAGCCCAAAGTGACTATTTCTTCTCCCTTCTTATGCAATTGGGTGGGGTCTTGAACAACATAACAACACTTGTCTCCCGCCCACACCCCTAATGTGCTACTGAGAGAAGGAGCGCACCATGCAGGAGATTCCCCTGGCCCATCACCAATGAAAGCCAGCCTAGACTGTCTGGGGTTCTCCCATGGCTGAGCTCCTTCCTGAGCAGCCAACAGCAAATCCCTCAGGATTTTCACAGAACAGTACTAACAGGATTCACTGAATGACAAAATTCCTCTTGGCTAACTAGTGCACATTTTGCAATAAAAATGTCTGTTACTACTAGAAAAGACCTCTCTCATCTATAACAATAACAATCAAATAATCTTTGTGTGAGTTTCATATAAAAACAAATACAGTGTTTTAAAAAGTTAACTGTTTTCCTTAAAGACTCATACCTACGTAACTGACTACAAATATTTGTCAAAGATTTTTCCTCTCCTACAACATAGTACCTCACCTGGCAATCATCTAATCTCTAATGACTACAGTTGACACTTGAACATGGGCTTGAACTGGGCAAAACCACTTACATGCAAATTTTTTACACTACAGTACTATAAATGTTTTTTCCCTATGATTTTCTTAGTAACATTCTCTTTTCTCTAGCTTACTTTATTGTAAGAATACAGTACACAATACACATAACATACAAAACATGTGTCAATTGACTGTTTATGTCATTGGTAAGGCTTCCAGTCAACAGTAAACTATTAGTATTAAGATTGGGGGAGTCAAAGTTATATATATATCGATTTTTGGCAGTGTGGGGGTTGGCATCCCTAATCCCTGCATTGTTCAAGGGTCAACTGTATTCTATCTGTAAGATGACAGCTCATTCTAAAAACAATGCTTCTAGTTTTGCTATTATTTGAACACCAGTAGCTGCCCTCCCCCCCCACCCCCCCTAACAGATAAGCATTTTCTCTGTTGTCTATCCTTAGCCCTTAATCTGATTTCCTGGGAAGTTTCCTTTCTCAATTAATGATCTTACTCATGGATCTGTCTCACAACACATATAGGAAGTTACCCTGACACCAGGGGCCCTTATGACACCAAAAGCTCAGACTGGAATTTTAATATTTAAGAGAGGTCAAATCTCAAAAGGCAATAATAAAGTTACTTTTATGCTGAAGAATGGCTCATCCATTGGCAACTAACAATACACAACAAAGTAAAATAAACACAAGTATCAGTGAAAAAGTCAAGCCAGTCCTCAAACTTAGCTTTCATTCATAGACAACTGTTCATATGGCAGAGTTTTAAACCACATACGTGTCATATTTTCTACTAGTCAAACACCTAAATCAATAAAATAATTAAGTATCTCAATATGTCATGGAGTTGTGCAAACACCATGATCAATGGGGAACACCAGCAGTGATTTGGATGATCACCACTGAGCTCCACTCTCTGATACACATGCAACAGGGGAGCTAGAACAGCCAAAGCAGCAATAAACACCATTCTGTAAACGCAGCACTTAAATTATCCCCTCCTGCCTCATGATATATTATATAGAAAAATAAAATATCACAAAAATAAAAACATTAGTTTTCAGCCAGTCTGAAAAAGAAAGATTGTGTGTGATTTCCTCTTTACTCTTAATTTAGCTGTTTTTGCCTAGCCTCTTTGGTCAAATTCCCAAACTACTTAAAACACCACTAAGTCCCTTTATATGTAGCCAAACCACCAAAAGAACCCAGACCCTTGCTGCCCAGCCCCAGAAAGAAAATGGGTTATTAACATGCTCCTCAGTGAGGTCTAGGGAGGGAGGAAAAAAAATCTATCTTCTACCGAGATCTAAATTTTCATGGGCTATTTTCTTCTTTGCCCCATTTTCTCTTTAACCCTTTCTTTGTGTTTCAACATTCTTCCATCTTTTTTTACTACTTCATCTCTACACCAAGTACTTTTTGCTTCTTCTTTTCATGATCTTTAACTTTGTTTTCCTTAAAGACTCATACCTACATAATCGACTACAAATATTTGTCAGAGATTTTTCCTCTCCTATAATACCTTACCTGGCAATCTAATCTCTAATGACTATAGTTGACACTTGAACAACATGGCCATAATGCCTTTTCATGACAACAGAGAAGGATGTACAGTAGAGGGACTAGGGAATCTAGCTCATACCAACAGCATCAGCTATTGTCATCAACAGTTGACAAAACCCACAGTATCCAAGAAATCACAGTATCCAAGAAATTATTCAACACCTACTATGGATGAAACACTGAGACAGGAATGATGGGGAAGAAAAGGAATAAAGCAGTTTCTGCCCTCTAAGAAGTGACAATCTAGTTGGAGAGATCATGCAAAAATATGCAAAAAGGTTAAACAAGATAAAGCAGTCAGAAGACTGCAGTATGTGCTCTAATATACATGGGTTGTGATGTTTGGGCCCTGAGACCAAAGGAGAGTACAACCACTATGTTGTAGGGGTCTCAAGAAGGCTTGCTCAGGAAAAGTATAAGCTAGACTGAAGGACCTCTGAGGGTATAAAAAGTGAAGAAGGAAAGGGAGGGCTTTCTATGGGAGGAAGACTTTCCAGGGGGCTGACCCTGTATCAGCTTAATAAGAAGAAAGAATGTAAAATGGTAAATGTTACATGTATTTTACCACAATTTAAAAAAAAGGAGGACACGTGCCTGGGTCCCTCACCTCTCTCCAAAAGGGTAGGAAAATCAGCACAGATTGCTTGACAAACAGAATTCTTATGCATAGATGGAATATCCTGATGAACTTAGTCAACTGATAATCTCCAGCACATAGCCACACACCTGATGACACCTTTTCTATTTAAATGCCAACACTGTGTATAACCTAACAATATGGTTAAAGAAACGAGTTGATCAGAGAGAGAGGTGTGCATTGTGAGGAAGAGACCTGATGCTTCTTTTTCTACCAGGGAAATGTCCTCTGGAAACAGAGGTCCCAGCAGCTTTGCTAAAGTTATGGTGTAGAAATCCCAAATCCAGATGTTCCAATGGGTCTCCATTCTTCAGAGCTTTCTGCTGAGCACAAGAATTCTCCAATCCTTCCAAAAGTGAGTCACAAAAAAAGTTTTAGATTTCAACTTCCAACTAGCTGGTAATAAAGCCCTGACTATCTAAATCCAAGATATTAGTTAGCCTTTGCTGACTACCTGGAAAAAAAAAAAAATCCCTAAACTAGTAGATAAAGCAGCTTTTACAAAAATAACACAGCACATCTTAGTTACTTCCATTTAAATACCAATAAGACAATTATTTGGTTGAAATCATGCCAATGTGTCCTTGACCTTCAATTTGAGCAGAAAACAAGATCCATATAACAGTTTCTGAAGGAAGGTCAGCGAAAACAATGAAATAAGAGAAATGTCCCCACTTTCACATAATGGCCAACATTAGAGGAGAAAGAAAACATGTTGGGAAATTGTCTAAATGACATAAAGATATTCATAGCACACAGTGTTCTATGTGAGTGTACTATGTACTAGTCTAATATTACATAGCACAAAATGTGCATGGTAAGAACAATAACTGGCCTGGGGCGCAAGATTGAAATGCATGCTAGTTTAAGTGTTAAAAATAAGATTCTTGCTGGAATAACCAACTCTTTAAATTTTCCATATAAAACCCCAAAATCAGTGAAACACAAGCTAAAATTTCTTTCAACATTAGACATTAGTTTATGATATAACGGAGCTCAATTAGCACAGAGGCACTAATTATTCAGGGCATACCCTGGGTACCTCTCAAGACATTTGCCAGTCATTCATACATGGTCATGTAGAGGATGACAATCCTGAGGCTAATCATATCTTACCTCATAAAGTTTCATAAAACTCACTTTCTGAAACCAGTGTTAATCTATGCAATTCCGCTTCAATGTACTTCCAGTCTATCCCGAATCTACCCCACCCTTCCTTTTTAATTCTTAGTAATTTGGGAATTTGAGGACCTTAGATACACATATATTAGAAAACAAAATGAAGCATCAAATGTGTCCAACTAATGCAGCATACACCTACATTTGGTTTCACTACAGGGCCATTCATTTGATCAATACAGAGGAGACATCAGTTAGCAACAGCTCATATTTAGATTTAACTGGGGGCATTACACCTGGAATTGACAATACTGCTCACCTTTAGGACAGAGGCTAAGCTGGTCATGTGCTCATTGAGGGCACCCTCGGACTCCTTGTAGGTCAAGCAGGTGAACTGGTACTCCTCAGGATCAAAGGCATCGGCTCCCTGCTGCTCAACATCACTGGCTACTCCCACGTAATAGTCCTCTATGTCCCCAGGGTCTTCATCTTCTTCTTCTTCCTCACAATTTGGGTCATAGTCCTCTTCATTGCTGTCAGACCCCTGGCTATTCATGTCCACAGACATCTTAGCATCCAGCCAAGTTGCAGATCAGGAAAGCAGTTTTTTTCCCCTCCCCCCAAACTTTACCACTTTCTCAAATGCATTAGTGTTTTTTGTCTTCTAAGGAAGGAAAAGAAAAAAAATAAGTGTTACTTTCACTATAAGTTATAACAGTAACCATTCAAAAATCAAAATGTCATAGGCTGGCCCTACCCCCCATTATGGCCTATTCCAACTCTGGTCTCATACAGGAAACTTCACCATCATCTCCCTGCCCAAGCTTATCGAAGGGAAACTCTTTCCTTGAAGGGCAGAAGCAGCTAATGATGGTAACTTCACAAGAAGGGCCTCACATGGAAAAGTAAATAAGGAAGGCCATCTGCTCCATGTCAAGGGGTCAAATTCCCATGGATTTATCCTTCTTGTGGGAGTCCTTAAGAAAGAGGCACTGGGCGCCTAGATGGCTCAGTCAGTTGGGCATCTGACTCTTGATTTCAGCTCAGATCATGATCTCATGGTTTGTGAGATCGAGCCCCACACTGAGCTCTGCGCTGACAGCGAGGAGCCTGCTTGGGATTCCCTCTCTCCCTCGCTCTCTCTCAAAATAAACAAACTTAAAAAAAAAAAAAAAAAGGCACATCTCCACAGGTGAAGCAACCTAAAGGCTGAACTACCAAAGTTTAAAATCTCTTTGCTAATTACACCCCACTAAGCGGTGACACATAAGTACACAAATGACATAGTTCCTTCCCTCTGTAATGTCTAGGAAAAAAATACCACTGTTCCACAGACATTGCTCTCAGATATCTGAAAAACAGGTGCATAGTTAGTTAAGAAAAAATAAAAGGCACAAAGCTCTTCAACATCCTCCTCTAGTCTGCAGAGTTAACTGATTTTTCAGTTTTAAAGGATTCTACTGATCCTTTTTTTTTTTTTTTTTTTTAAGTAATCTCTACACCCAGTGTGGGGCATGAACTCACAACCCCGAGATCAAGAGTCGCATGCTCCACTGACTAAGCCAGCGAGGCACCCCTCTACTGATTCTTTTTTTTTTTTTTTAATTTTTTTTTTTTAACGTTTATTTATTTTTGAGACAGAGAGAGACAGAGCATGAACAGGGAAGGATCAGAGAGAGAGGGAGACACAGAATCGGAAACAGGCTCCAGGCTCTGAGCGGTCAGTACAGAGCCCGACGCGGGGCTCGAACTCACGGACTGTGAGATCATGACCCGAGCCCAAGTCGGACACTTAACCGACTGAGCCACCCAGGCGCCCCTCTACTGATTCTTTAAAAGGGGTACTTTGAGGCAAAGAAATTGATCCAATAGTGAAGGAAAACTACAAATTGAAGGAAAACTACGCATATTCTGCCTTGACCGAATGAAGGGTAGGAAAAACCAAAATCTATTTAAGATGAAGAAAAAGAGTTCAAATGGAACAAGTTATTAAAAAAAAACCTCAGAGGTCAAAATGTTACTCAATTACAAATGAAAAGAGAATACTAGTTGAGAAAGCAAAACAATCACAAGTCCTAACTTCACCTCAGAGAAGATTTTGGTAAAAACCCATTAACTTTTCTGCATAAGTACCGTTCCAAGTGATCATCTGCAAGAAACAGTATTAAACAGTGATTTAAATCTAAAAACTAATAGGATTTTAAAATGCAAGAGCATCTGGATTGAATGGTATGTAAATAACTTCCATAACCAAATCTGGATTAAATGCAAAAGTATATATGAAGTCTATCTGACCATAAATAAGACAAAGATAAAAATTAAAACACATTAAAATGAACGTGTACTGACTCTGTAACCAGTCTAAAGGACTACAGAGCCACCTTTTAATGATATTATAAAAATAGCAGGGAATTGAAGTTTGACATGCTAACCATAAATGCCCAGTTTTTTAAAATCACATTAATAAAAGGGAATTTGCAGTTTGACTTCTAACAAACTGTTTGGTATAGAATGACCTAATTACAAATAAACTATGGTACTTTTCCTTTAGAAAAAAAAAAGTTAATCTTTAAATTAAAAATACCTGTAATTCTTGAAGATCTTTCAAGATGTCACCCCAAATATTCTATGTCATATAACTTCCATCTAAAATGAAAAGACACAACTCTATTTAAATTTTTTAAGTTGGCACCCTGGTTTTGCAAATTTATTATTTTTTTTTTAAAGCAAAGACATTTAAAAGGATATGCAGCAAGAGACCAGAGTAACTATGAAATTATTTTCTTGTAAGTCCCACAGAAACCTGTATGTCATTATACTGAAAAGAGTTACATGGCCTTCTAAAAAAGAAAGTATTCAAAGTAAACAGCTGATAATAATTTAACCTGGAGTACCGGCGATGTAAATAGATACCCAATCCCTCTCCTCAGTTTGGAAACCCACCACCTTGCTCCTATGGTTCAGATTTCCTAAATTACTAGCACAATTTCAATCCTAAAGGTTACACAGAAGTTAGCAAACTGCAACTGGCTTAAAATGAGACTTAGTATAAAGTCACTTCCATGGTGATAATCTAATACAGAATATCGCCAATATTTCAGACCTCCCTTTACTCATGAAAAAGTTATTGTGAAATAAAGTGTCCCCAATAGGATGTCAAGTAGGCTATATTAACATCCATTTGCTGCCTCTCTTCTGACATGCTCAAAGGCCATCCGACCTTCTCAGATACAGATCTCACTATCCAAAACTAAGTACTATTACGTGCTTACTCAATAAGAAATCTTATGTCTATTTCTTTATCCTTTAGGATTTCCTAGAAAACCAGAATTTATAACTTCAAAAAAATACTTCTAACACAGGTAAATATAAACTAAATGAAAATTAAAGTCCAATGATTATGTAAAATTATTTCTAAAATAGAAAACTGGGGCATCTGGGTGGCTCAGTCGGTTAAGTGCTGACTTGGGCTCAGATCATGGTCTCATGGTTCATGAGTTTGAGCCCGGTAAGGCTCTGTGCTGACAGCTCGGGGCTTGGAGCCTGTGTCAGGTTCTGTATCTCCCTCTCTCTCTGCCCCCCCCCCCCCCACTTGTGCTCTGCCTGTCTCTCAAAAATTAATAAACATTAAAAAAAATTTTTTTAATAGAGAACTGATTTTTTAAATATCTTTTAACCTGTATTTTTATGCAAGATACTGCTTCTTGGGCGAATAAACTCTATAAATATTGTTCCCATCTACAAAATTTCACTACCAATATTAGTTCTCATTTAATGACAGCCAATTTCAGGTTTGACTCATTCTCATTAAATCTTCACAATCCTACAAGGTGACTATCATCCACTTCTTACAAATGAGGAAGCTACAGTTCAAAAAAGTTAAGTAACTTGTCCAGATCACACTGCTGCAACCAGTATTACCCAGAGACAATACTTCCACAAGATTCATGACCTATGAGGATTCATAAATCTCCATCACCCTCCCAGAAAACCTAATACTATCTACCTGCAGAATCAAAACAAAAGGCCATGTTTTCCACTTTCTCTGGATTTCTCCCCAGGATTGGAGCTTAGAGGTTTGCCCATAGGCTTCTCACCAACTAAATACTCAAGAAGCAGGGTAAACTTTCAGACTCCCCTCCAAAAAAGAGCCATTTCATACTTAGTAGGTGTTCTAGGTTTAGATTTAAACACTTAATCTTTTCAAAGTTAAATATCCCTAATTCTACTTAAAAGAGTGCCGACATTGCTCAAAGGGTCCAGAATGTTATTGTCTTATTAACAGAACTGATGACAACGCTTTAACTTCCTTTAGATGTTAGCTATTATCCCTACACCCTAGACAGAGGAGTAATAGAAATTACTTCTCCTCCAGAGCCAAAGTCACGTGTTCAAAAGACGTGACACCCTCCCTGGGCTAAAGGACCCAAACTGAAGACTTCTCTCTCAGTTTAAAGTTGACAAGAACAAAACACTTTTTGGCGAGTCCGACGATGTTTTACTCCAGACATAATATTTGGCTCTGAATGGTCATTTACTAAGGTTACATCTCCAAAGAAAACTACTTAGCACTTTTAAAATATGAACCAGCAACTTAGTTTCAAAACTCCACACTACACCATCCTAAGATGGTTGGCACTAGCCCCATGTGGTTATTAAAATTTAACTTAAAAATTAAATAAAACCTAAAAGTTGGGTTTTCAGTAGCACTAGCCACAAGTCAAATGCTCAACAGCCACGTGTGGCTAGGGACTATCCTACTTAGCAGCAGAAGTATAGAATATGTCCATTGTGGCAGAAAGTTCTACGGGACAGAGCAACAATCCGTACAGAGGTGAAGTCATTCGAAAACACGGCTGCCTCTCCCGCGGCTAGCACAGCAGCGTCCGGCGAGACGGCAACTCAGCTCTTGGGCCGAATGTCGGTACCGAGGCGCCGGGACAGCCTCGAGGACACGGAGCCCACGCGCCAGTGGACCCTTCGCAGGCGGGCGTTAACTAACCGTGCGAATGGCACTGCGAAGGCTCCGAAAGATGACTGGAGTTGGAAGCCCCAGAGGCGGCGCGTTTCCCCGGCGCGCCCGGTAGGGAGGGCCCAGATGCGCCGGCGCCAGTCGGTCAGAGGCGCTGGCCTCCGACCTCTCCACCAGCTGAGAAGACGGCGGGAGGAGAAAAAACTGAGAGACGCCAGGCGCCCGCCCGCCCCGGCCGTGGCCTTCAGCCGCCCCTCCGCGGGCGGCGCTGGGAGCTGAGACGGTGAACCGACGGCCGGGGGGCACGGGGGCCTCGCGGACGGCGACGAAGGCGGAGCCCCGGCCGGGCCAGGGAGGCGCGCGAGGAGCCCACCCCCCCTCCCCGGCGCGCCGGGGTAAACAAGGCCGCGACCTGCGCCGCACACTTACCGGGAGCCGCAGCCCGCGGCTGCTGAGCCCGGGCAGGCCAGACCGGGTCTGGCCAGGCCAGACGGATCGGACACTGTAGCAGAAGCGACAGCGGAGGCGACGGGCCGACGCCGGTCAAGGCCCGCGCTCCTTCCTCCCGCGGAGCAGTCTCCGCAGCCCCGGAAGTGCTCAGTACGGTTGCGTCACTTCCGGCCCGGGGTCGACCCGCGGTCGCTGAGGTCGCGACTGGCGCTGGGTATTAGTGTCCCTTGGCTGAGCGCTTCGCTACACCCCGGCACTCAGATCCCGAGTGTGAGCGGGGTACGGCCGGCTCAGAAGGCTGAGGGAGGCCTCGGGGGAGAGGGGTCGGCTTATTGGAGAGTGGTCAAGGCATCTCTTCCGGCTTTCACCAGCGCCTCCTGCCAGGATATTTAACCAGCGTTTTTCTGATGGACTCCTCGCTTCACTGTTTGTATTCGAGTGTAGCGCACAGAAGACATAATGACGTCCGTGGAGTGGATAAAGGACTGTTGTTTCCCGGCCCCTATCTGGTGGAAAGAGAACTGGGCCTTCGGGTCAGCGCGCTGGGACGGCAATTTCTGCCTACACTCTCAGGCTGCCGCCTGGTGGCCCCCGAGCCGCAGAGACCATCCGGGCTCGGCTTTTCCTTTTTACTCTTTCGCCCAGTTCTCCAGCTTCCCATTCACCGTACAAGAGTGAATAGAAATTTTGTTTCTTAAATTCCACATTGCCTTGCTGCACGGTTTCTTCAAACAGTATAGGAAGTATGTGCTATCTTGTCTCCCCGTAACTTCTAGGACCTGTTGCCAAGTATTGTGGGTAGATAGAGCCACTGAGGCTCATTCAAGTTGCTGCTGGACAAGTGGAAATGCGGGTGTGAAGCGGGTGATGTTAGGGAACATCCTCGCTGTTGAAGTCCTCATAATCCAAACTATTTCCACCCATACACAAATCGTGTATGTACTGATATTCAAGATAACTATGCGTAACGAGTTCTTTAGTTCTTGATTTTTTTTTCTTAGTTCTTCTTGCATGTATCCTTGTATCGCTTTTTTTTTTTTTTTTTTTTTTGAGAGAGAGAGCTTGAGCAGGGAAGGGGGTAGAGGGAGAGAATGTCATGCAGGCTCCACACTCAAGGTGGAGCCCAACGCAGGGTTCGGTTTCATGACCTTGGGATCATGATCCTAGCTGAAATCAAGAGTAGGCTGCTCAACCGACTCAGCCACCCAGGCGCCCCTCCTGTATTTCTTATACATGATTTTCAGCTTCCAGTTTAACTCAGAGCATGTACTTAAATAAGGTGCAGCCAAGTTCTAGAAAGCCTCACACCCCTCCCCCCCCCAAAAGAAACAACTACTTGAAAGCCCAAATTAATTTGGAGTGAAAACTAGTAGCAATGAGTAACAATTGTAGGATTATGAATTTTATATGCATTAGCAACATAAAAGTCTACTAAAATCCACTTATTTCATTTGTTTTGACAAAACATGCCTTTAAATTAGCAAAGAAACTAAGATATATTTTGTGCAAATGAAATCTCAGTTTCATAGCTGGGTTCTCACTTTGGGTTACTGGTAATAAATGCTCTCCAGCAATTAAAAGGAAACAGTCTTTCTGTAGCATTACTGGATTTACAAAATAGAATTTGTTCATGTGTCAAGTACATGGGTGCACATACAATATATTGGAATCCTATGTGTTACCCTTATTTGTTCATGTGTCTTTCCCCTGCTAAAAGTGAGTTTCTTAAGGGCACAGATCCAACCTTATTTTCAATATTACTTTATTAAGTAAACATTTATTGGGCTGATGATAATATTTTTAACTAGTGGAAATTTCTTTCCAGGAAATAGAGATTTAAGAATTAAGCCAAAACATAAAAACAGGGAGGGGGACAAAACCGAAAATACGGAGAACAAACTGAGGGTTACTGGAGGGGTAGTGGGAGGGGGGAATGGGATAAATGGGTAAGGGGCACTAAGGAATCTACTCCTGAAATCATTGTTCCACTATATGCTAACTAATTTGGATGTAAATTTTAAAAAAATAAAAAAACAAGTTAATAAAAATAAATAAATAAACATTTTTAAAAAAGAAGCCAAAACATTTAAGGATATGCATAAAAGTATGTGCACAGATATGTGCTTTGGAATGGTGATTCAAATAGAAAATGTTTGCAGGATCCAAAATGTCCCAAAGTAAGAGTTTGTTAAATTATGGTAAGATATATACAATAAAGAAAACCATTAACTATGATGCTGTACTAAGACGTCTATTGACAAGGAAAGGTATTTTTGATATACTCTTAAGTGATAAGAATAAGAAATGAGATGTGTACAATATTACATTTTCAAAATATATATGCATGTAAAATGTATAAAGTCTCATGATTTCTGTGGTACAGGAATCCAGACAGGCCAAGGTGAGAGTGGATTATCTCTCCTCCTCAATATCTAGGGCCTTAGCTAGAATGTTTGAAGGCTAGGAGCTGGAATCATGGGAAGAATTATTTACTCATACATCCAATGGTTTTTGGTGGCTGTCAACTGGGGGCTTAGCTGGGGCTGTTAGCCAGAACACATATACACATGACCTCTCCATGTGGTCTGTTTTCCCTGGTAACATGATAGCTAGGTTCCAAAGACAAGTGTCTTAAGAAAAATAGAGCCAGGTAGAAGCTATATTTCTTTTTATGACTTTGCCTTTGAAGTCACACAGCTTTCCTTCTACCACATATTATTGGTTTAAGCAGTTACAAATGTTCTCTGAGGTTCAAGGGAAGAAAATGAAGCCCCACCCTTGAGGGAGGAATACCAACATTGTATCACATTGTAAGAAAAGCATGTGGAATAGGATATATGTTGGTGTGGCCATCTTTGGAAAATATAATCTATCACATAACATATTACATATATATACCTTACACATGTAGCTTTCATCTTTGCCTTTATTGATTTGAGTTCTGCAACTAATATATTGATACATTAAAGTTGTGTAAAATTAATACAAAAATGTTTATAGCAGTGTGAATATTCCCATTAACTCTGTTCCATTCTCTTTACCCTATCTGGGGTTATTACCACTGTCCGAATCCTTTCTATTCATCTACCTACATATCTATATTCACAGCTATACACACACATTTACCCCCCTCCCCCCCCCCCCCCCCGCCCCACACCCCGTTGGTAACAGACTATTATAAAATTCTTCTTTTTTCACTTAGTGGAAGGTGCTATTATTATCCCCAATTCCACAAATGAGCAAACTAAGACACAGAAAGTTGTGGTAATTGCTCAAAATTATAAAGCTAGGAAGTCACCAAGCTGAGATTCTAAACTGGGCCATGTGGCTCCAGAGCCTACCCTCTTTCCACAGTGCTGGACCCCTTCTCAGTATTTTCTAGTATAAATGTATTATCATCTGTTTGACCATGCCCCCTTTGCAGGGCATCAGTTTCCAATTTTTCACCATTACAAATAGTACTACATTGAACACCCTTGGATGTACTTTTTGCATAGATGTAAAGAGTTTGGAGTTGTATTTCTAGAAATGGAATTGGTGTATCAACTGGTATCTTCATCTCACATTGCGATAGATACTGCCAAATCACCTTTAAAAAATGCCTTTAAAGGGCACCTGGGTGGCTCAGTTGGTTAAGCATCTGACTTCAGCTCACGTCATGATCTCACAGTTTGTGAGTTTGAGCCCCACATCGGGCCCTGTGCTGACAGCTCAGAGCCTGGAGCCTGCTTTAGATTCTGTGTCTCCCTCTCTCTCTGCCCCTCTCACGCTCTGTCTCTCTGTCTCTCTCTCTGTCTCTCTGTCTCTGTCTCTGTCTCTGTCTCTCTCTCTCTCTCTCTCTCTTAAAAAAACAAAACAAAACAAAACAAAACCTTTTCTTTAATGCCTTTGATTCTTTGAGGCCAGCTGAAGGCCAGGCACCATGTTGTCAGATAAATGGAGAGGAAAGGAGATCACAGTTGCTGTAGTTTAGGAGCTTTGGTCTAGTAAGAGATGCAGAAATTAGAGGAATAGTAAAATAAGTATGAAATTGCTGTGAAGAGTACTGCACAGGAGATTCACTACATCTTCATCCTCTGCTCCATCTACATTCATTCTCTAGCAATCTCATCTAACCTCTGCCCAAGGACCTTCAGTACACTGATAACTTACAGATTTTTCTTTCTAGCTCTACCCAATTCCCTAACCTCCACGTTCAATATATTCAAGTGTCCATTCAATATGCCCATTTGGAGGTCATATTGGCAATGTCCCAAACAAAACTCAATTTTATCCCCAAACTGGTTATTCCTCCAATGTGTCCCAGCTCAATAATGCCACTATTTCTCACTGTTTACTCAGGCCAAAAATTCACAAGTCTTCTATGACTCTTCTTTCCCTTTCAAATATTGCATTCAGTCTGTAAATGTTATATCTCCATAGTATGTCCTGATTTGGCATTTCTGCTGCTCTAGTACAAACCATCATGTGTCCCTAGATGTGAGCAATTAACTAGTCTCCATATTTCTACCCTTTTGCTATGATATCTGTTCTCTACATTATCTAAAAAGATCTTCTTAGGGGCGCTTGGGTGGCTCAGTAGGTTGACTAGATTTCGACTCAGGTCATGAAATCACAGTTTGTGAGTCCGAGCCCTACGTCCAGCTCCACAATGGAAGTGCAGAGTCTGCCTGGAATCCTTTCTCTCTCCCTCTCTCCCTGCCCCTCCTGCGCTCTCTTTGTCAAGATTAATAAATAAACTTAAAAAAATTAAAAGTTTGTTTTTGAGAGAGAGAGAGCAGGGGAGGGGCAAAGAGAGAAGGAGAGAGAGGGGATCCCAAGCAGGCTCCTCACTGACAGCACAGAGCCTGATGAGACAGATGCTTAACTGACTGAGCCACCCAAGAACCCTTTTTTTTCAAAAATTTCTTAGCCAAGGAGCACCTTGACGGCTCGGTCAGTTAAGCGCCCGACTCTTGGTTTCAGCTCAGGTCATGATCTCATGGTTTGTGAGTTCAAAACCCACATCAGGCTCTGAGCTGACAACAGGGAGCCTGTTTGGGATCCTCTCTCTTCCTCTCTCTCTGTCCCTCCCCTGATTACTCTCTCTCAAAAATAAATAAATAAATTTTTTAAAAAATGTTAAGCAGTAATCATGACCAAAAGCATGTTTACCTTTGTTCCTATCATTAATAGGAAAGGTTCCAATATTTTACCTTTAAATATTTTTAGTTACTAGGCTCCTGTTTTTAAATATCTTTTTTTTTTAAAGTAGACTCCACACCCAACATGGGGCTTGAACTCAGAACCCTGATATCAAGATTGTGTGCTCTACCAACTGAACCAGCCAGGTACCCCTCTTTTATTATTTTTTAAGGTAGTTACTTTTTTATCTATTGCAAGAGAATTTACTTAAGATCTTAAGTTTATAGTCTTATGTGCTTTTCCTTTTTTTTTTTTTAATTTTATTTATTTATTTTTTAGGAATCTCTATCCCCACCATGGGGCTTGTACTCATGACCCCGAGATCAATAGTTGCACATTCCTCTGATTGAGCCAGCCAGGTACCCCACTTTTTATTTTGTTTTTGGTAAGGAATGATACTGAATACTACTATTGCTGGTCGGACTTTCTGGAAACAAATGCTGAGATGGAGTTGGGAGAGCAAGGTATTTATTAGGGACCAACATATGTAAAGGGAAGGGGGCAGGAAGCAGAATTAGGCAGAGGCAAAAGTTAAACTGTGTTGCAGTCCCAGCGAAGCTGCCACCTATGTAGCAGAGATCACTGGAATGAACAGTGTCTATCAGAGTATCTCATACTAGGCCAGACTGGCCAGGAATTTATATGCTTTTACATACTTGGATTTATATGCTTGCTCAATCACTGCATATGGCCTGTCTTGGGAGGTGTATGACCAGAGAGGAGGCAGTTATCTGAAGCTAAGGTATATCCTGAAGGACTGAGAGCTAGAGGCTATCTGCTACTGTATGTTCCACAGGTAGGCAGCCAGGACTTCCTTGAAGAAGGTTCTAGGTAGTACAATTCCATGTCTACCACAAATATTACATGGTTCTTACCATTTATTGAGATGATCATAGGATTACCATCCTTACTACGTTAGTGTTATGATCACATTATGAGGTTCACAGATGAAAAAAAAAAATTAACTTTTTTTTTTTTTAAAGCAGGCTCCACGGGGCGCCTGGGTGGCGCAGTCGGTTAAGCGTCCGACTTCAGCCAGGTCACGATCTCGCGGTCCGTGAGTTCGAGCCCCGCGTCAGGCTCTGGGCTGATGGCTCAGAGCCTGGAGCCTGTTTCCGATTCTGTGTCTCCCTCTCTCTCTGCCCCTCCCCCGTTCATGCTCTGTCTCTCTCTGTCCCAAAAATAAATAAACGTTGAAAAAAAAAAAAAAAAAAAATTTAAAGCAGGCTCCATAGGGGCGCCTGGGTGGCTCAGTCGGTTAAGTAGCAGACTTCAGCTCAGGTCATGATCTCGCTGTCTGTGGGTTCGAACCCCGCGTCGGGCTCTGGGCTGACAGCTCAGAGCCTGGAGCCTGCTTCCGATTCTGTGTCTCCCTCTCTCTCTGCCCATCCCCCGTTCATGTTCTGTCTCTCTCTGTCTCAAAAATAAATAAACGTTAAAAAAAAAAATTTAAAGCAACATGGGGCTTGAACCCATGGCCCTGATGAACCAGCCAGGTGCCCCATGATTCACTGATTTTAAACCATTTTTGGTTATAATACCTAATCCATTTAAAACCTTGTGGAATTGATTTGCTAATGTTTTACTTTTAATATTTTTGTTATTCATGCATTAAGCAATAGTAGTTTCTGGTTTCCTTTTTGTGTGTGAGTGCTATCTTTGTCTGATTTTGGCAACCGGGTTATGTTAGCCTCTAAAATATAGAAATAAGTATCCATGAGAGCAACCATATACAGAAACCTGTTGGATATGGCCCAGGTACCACCTCACATGTGAATCTGTGGAAAATCAAATAGCCATATTCTGGGTTAGGAGATTATAGGGAATGCATTGCAAAGCAGAACACTATTTTTTTAGCCTTGCTGAAAACCACAGGCTTGGCTTCACTTATCTAGTTAATGTATATCTAGGGGGCACTCACTTAGCTTATCTAGTTAATGTATATCTAAGGGTTAGGTCCTGCCTATACTCATAAATTCCTTAGATTATGTTATCTCATGAAATATTTTATCCTGTCTTGTTTTTCTGCATGCTTTCTTTATGTTCTTACTGGCACATAGCCCACTGATATATTGCACAATGTTTCCCTAAATGTATGCTCAATAAATACGGGAGCTTGCAAGCAGCTTGGGGAGACTTCTTTTAGCTTCCCTTTCACCTCTCTTGACTTGCATAGAGTCTTAAGTAATCCTTTCTGCCATCCTCGGCTTTGCTGGACAAAGCTGAAAGCCAAATGCACATTAATCTTCTGGCATTTTTGTATCAGATTCTTATTTTTAATTTAACATCAATGATTATTAAGATAACTATAAGTTTTGCAAGTGTTTTTGCTTACCATGTTTTCTTTCTTCAATTTATTTGTCTGGCTGTTGTATTTTCTTGAGTAATTCTTTCAGAGAAGGCATGTGGGTAGGAAACTGTCCCAAGTTTTTCTTTTCTTCATTGAAAGCATGCTTGTTGCTTCCTCTCACTTGAATGTTAGTTTGGCTGGGTATAAGATTCTAGGTTCAAAATTATTTTACCTCAGAAGTTGGAGCTTATTTTCTGCTGCTTGCAGTCAGCGTAGTGAATGAAGAACCTATGTTTTTATTCTTATTCCTTGCTTGATAGCCTCTTTTTCCCACTCTGAAAGCTTTTAAGATTCTTTTCCCTTTTGTTCTAAAATTTTATTATTCATCTTGCTTGGTATTCATTGGCCCTTTTCAGTGGAAAGATGTGAGTTTCCAACTGAGATATTTTCTTCTTTATTCTTTGGTTATATATTTCTCCCCTTACTCAGTCCTTTCCTATTGTAACTATTATTAGAGAGGTGGGAACTTCTTTTTTTTTATGTTTTTATTTATTTTTGAGAGAGAGAGAGAGAGAGAGAGAGAGCGCTCAAGCCAGGGAGGGGCAGAGAGAGGGAGACACAGAATCCAAAGCAGGATCCAGGCTCTGAGCTGTCAGGACAGAGCCTGATGTAGGGCTTGAACCCACAAACCATGGCAGCATGACCTGAGCTGAAATCAAGAGTTGGACGCTTAATCAACTGAGCCACCCAGGCTCTCTGTGAGGTGGGAACTTTGGAACTTGTCTTCTGTACCGCAATTTCCCTTATTTTTCAGTTTGTCTTTTTTTCCACCTTGCTTTTTAAAGAGATTTATCAGTTTGATTATCCAACTAAGTGGCCATACTTTAATTCAACTCACCTGTGAAGTATTTTTTTTAAGTTTTATTTATTTATTTTGAAAGAGAGAGAGAGCATGAACATGAGTGGGGGAGTGGCAGAGAGAGAGGGAAAGAGAGAGAATCTCAAGCAGGCTCCATGCTGCCAGCACAGAGCCTGACACTGGGCCCAAACTCACAAACCACGAGATCATGACCTGAGCCAAAACCAAGAGTCAGACACTTAACCGATTGAGCCATCCAGGTGCCCCTGTGAAGTATCTTTAAATTCAAGATTTCTTGTGGGTTCTTTTTTCCTAGATGCCATTTACCTTTTTTTTTTTTTCAATTTTTTGTTAACGTTTATTTACTTTTGAGACAGAGAGAGACAGAGCATGAATGGGAGAGGGTCAAAGAGAGAGGGAGACACAGAATCTGAAACAGGCTCCAGGCTCTGAGCTGTCAGCACAGAGCCTGACGCGGGGCTCAAACTCACGGACCGCGAGATCATGACCTGAGCCGAAGTCGGACGCTTAGCTGACTGAGCCACCCAGGCGCCCCGATGCCATTTACCTTTAAGTGTATTCAGTTTGAGATCCCTGTGGGCAGTATGGTTGGAGCCCGTGATAAGAAGAGAGAAGGGAGAGATTTCAGCCCAGATTTACAATCTGAGGCCAAGAAAAAAGAAAGAAAAGAAAAAAGGACCAAAGAAGGGACATTAGGAAAATTAGTCCATATTTGATTTCCACAGTCTAGGATAGGAAAGGGCTTCTCATCTGAGGTCCAAGGATGGCTTCAAGTTCTCATGAAATTGAAAGCAAACCTGGAGGTGCATATGTATATGTACATTTTTCTGGGGAGAGGGCACCAGAGATTCTCCACTGTGAAAATGGCTAAAAACCACTGGTTGGATACTGTCTTGCATATGGAAGCGACTTGGTATACATCTCTTGCATCTGCTTGTTATTGAGGAGGAAGGGGAAGAACACTATGTGCTGAAGGGGAAAGTGTGTGTAAAGGCCTGGAGCGAGGGTGGGAGGCAGTTAAATAACAGGTTTCTGTGGTAAACCAGGAGACACTCAGTTTGCTCAGAGGTGAAGATACAATCTAGAGAAAAACAAGGTTGGGGAAGTAAGCTACCATGAGATCATGAAAAGCTTTGAGTGCCCAGAGAATACTACTTGTATTCTCTTTTATTTTTTCATGTTTATTTGTTGTTTTTTTTTTTTTTTTTTTTTTTTTTTTTTTTTTTAATTTATTTTTGGGACAGAGAGAGACAGAGCATGAACGGGGGAGGGACAGAGAGAGAGGGAGACACAGAATCGGAAACAGGCTCCAGGCTCTGAGCCATCAGCCCAGAGCCCGACGCGGGGCTCGAACTCACGGACCGCGAGATCGTGACCTGGCTGAAGTCGGACACTTAACCGACTGCGCCACCCAGGCGCCCCCATGTTTATTTGTTTTTAGAGAGAGAGAGAGAGAGCATGAACTGGGGGGTTGGAGGGCAGAGAGAGAGGGAGAGAGAGGGGATCCCAAGCAGGCTTCACACCACCATGCAGAGCCCAATGCAGGGCTCAAACTCATGAACCGTGAGATCCCGACCTGAGCCGAAGTTGGGACGCTCAACCTACTGGGCCACCCAGGGGCCCTTACTTGTATTTTATTCTGATGCGTTGAGGATGGGGTGCCTGGGTGGCTCAGTGAGGAGCTCAGGATGATTTTTGGCCAGAAAATGACACAGATTAAATTTCATGTAAGTTTTCTAGTTGTGGGTAAGGCTGACCAGATGAGTAGGCAGGAAGACTATATGTTTAGTGGATTATCAGTTACTCTTTGAGGATTTAATAGGACCTGGTGGGCTTGAGTAGTGTCCATTCTGAGGTCTGTCATGGAGGTGCTCAGGTTTACCAGGAGGGCTGTTCTATATCAAACACCATCTTTCCTAGAAGCTACTCTGAGTGCAGGTTAACTCTAATTTAGCTTCTCTTCTGTAGCCAGAATGATACAAACAGTAAATGAGAGAAACAAGGCCCCATTACTAAACACTGAATCTTGGACCTTCTGCTCAGTAAAACTCCTGAGGTCAATCTAGTGATTAGCACAGAGTTTTGCAAACCAGAGGGGCTCAGTACACATGTGGCTTGGATCCTCTCCTGGTTAAAATTCCCTCACGATCTGTGGGAAACAAAGACAATGATGTTCACTGGCGAAGAAAGTCAGGAAGAAATCTCAGGTCTCAGGAGCTGACAACCTGCTTTTCACTGGAGCTCTCTCCTACCTGCCCTTTCTTATTCTAATGTCTGAGAGTCTTCTCCTCAGCCATACTGAAGCCCTCTGAGGACATAAACCCACTTCTAACTTACTCAATAACATCATCCTTTTAGGTACCTACTGTATGTCAGGCATTATGCTACCTTACTTTACAATTGGCCTATAAGCTGTCTCCTTGCTTAGTTTTAAGTTTTCTTCTATCTCGAAGATTCTTTAAAATATTTTTAACATTTATTTATTTTTGAGAGACAGAGAGAGGCAGAGCATGAACGGGGAGGGGGAGAGAAAGAGATACAGAATCTGAAGCAGGTTCCAGGCTCTGAGCTGTTTGTTAGCACAGAGCCCGACGCGGGGCTTGAACTCACGAACTGCAAGACCATGACCTGAACTGAAGTTGGACACTCAATCGACAGAGCTACCCAGGTGCCCCTGTTTTTTAAAAAAATTCTTTTTTAACACTATCTCGAAGATTCTTAACAATGGGTGCTTCTCCAACTCAGTCAAAAAGCTTTAAATACGTTTATGCCAGGGCTTAATTCCAGACATTCAGAGTCGGAGCCCTGAAGATCCCAGGGATTTAGAAGAAGCTTGCTGGGTGATGCCACACACACCAGATAACCACACCTAGCACCTTAGGGACCATGTCTTATCAGCGGCACTTTCTTTCTCTTTTATTATTATTTTTTAAATGATGATCCATTTTTTTAAAATTTTTTTTTCAACATTTTTATTTATTTTTGGGACAGAGAGAGACAGAGCATGAACGGGGGGGGGGGGGTGGGGGTCAGAGAGAGGGAGACAGAGAATCTGAAACAGGCTCCAGGCTCTGAGCTGTCAGCCCAGAGCCCGATGCGGGGCTCGAACTCACGGACCGCGAGATCATGACCTGAGCCGAAGTCGGACGCTTAACCGACTGAGCCACCCAGGCGCCCCAAATGATGATCCATTTTTGAGAGAGAGAGAGACAGAGCATGAATGGGGGAGGGACAGAGAGAGAGGGAGACAAGAATCCGAAGCAGGATCCAGACTCTGAGCTGTCAGCACAGAGCCAGCCCAACGCAGGGCTCGAACCCACAAGATCATGACCTGAGCCAAAATCAGATGGTTAAACGACTGAGCCACCCAGGCGCCCCTCTTTCTCTTTCCTTTCCTTGATATTTCCCTCAGCCTCAGTCCCATCTTAAACACTGAAATCTAAACCTTCCTTTAACCCTTTGTTCTTTTTGTTTCCCTGCCAAACTCCTTGAACCAGTAATTAACTGAGTCTTACTTAGTGCCTCTACCTTTTTGCTGCCTGTTCAGTAGTCAACCCGCCAGGTCGACACTCCTAGCAAGCTTCTTCTAAAGGTCACCAATGACTAATAGTTAAACCTAAGGAGCATTTAATATTCCTTAGTTTGACCCGGCATTTGATCCTTTCATCCCTTTTACTCAGAGGCGTGATTCTCTTTTGGGTTTCCTCTAAAACTATGGTAACAACTTCTGCTTTGGGGGCTCCTCCTAATATGCCATCCCATTTCCCCATGGTATAGTCTTCCAGGGGTTGCATATACATCTTTATGTTGAAACCTTTCTGGTTTCTGTTTCTGGCCTTCACCTTTCTCCTAGTTCTCAAGCTGTATACCTAATATTGACCAGATGTATCCACGGATGTGCCACGGGCACTGCAATTGCAGTGTGTCTGAAACCCGGAGTTGCTGCAGGTTTCTGGTAATATTAGCTTCTGGGTTCTAACTCCTTTCCCGTCCTTTTATGACTCCTGCCTCAGTTTATGCCTTCACTCCCTTTTGCCTGGGTTGCTGTATTCTCTCGTGTCTGGTCTCCCTGCTTCCAGTCTCTCTCAACACAAGTTCGTCTATCCAAAACAGACTTTCTTTTTTTTTTTTTTTTTAAATTTTTTTTCCCAACGTTTATTTATTTTTGGGACGGAGAGAGACAGAGCATGAACGGGGGAGGGGCAGAGAGAGAGAGGGAGACACAGAATCAGAAACAGGCTCCAGGCTCTGAGCCATCAGCCCAGAGCCTGACGCGGGGCTCGAACTCACGGACCGCGAGATCGTGACCTGGCTGAAGTCGGACGCTTAACCGACTGCGCCACCCAGGCGCCCCCAAAACAGACTTTCTAAAACAAATCTGATCATGTCACCACTGTGCTTAAAACTCTTTCATGGCTCCCCATCCCCTCTTAGAAAAAGGGTACGGTGCAGAGTAGACAGGCTTTGGGGCCTTGCCCTAGCATCCTTGCCCTCCACTCCCCTATAGGACTTCTGAACCAGCCAGGCTCAGAGCCTGTTACTTATCCTTCTGCCCCCAGCACATATGGCTCATCTTTCCCACTCCAGGCTTCCCTGTGGTCTGGCAATACCTACAAAGGGGGACTATTATCAGGTCAGCTTGGCAGTGAGGTACCTGCTACAGAGTAGGGGCATGTCTATTGTTCACAATTTGTTTGTTTGTTTAAGTTTTATTTATTTAAGTAATCTCTATACCCAACAAAGGCTCGAACTCATGACACCAAGATCAAGAGTCACATGCTCTTCTGACTGAGCCAGCCAGGCACTCCTGTTCAAATTTTTAATTTGAAAATTTTCAAACATACAGAAATGATGAAAGAATAAGATAGTGAATACCTGGATACCACCCACCTAGAGTCAATAATGTAAAAACGTTAGCATTGTTCTTAACTCCTTTCTCACATACCTTATATTCTATTCATTAACAATTCCTTTAGGGTCTTCTTTCAGAATATATCCAAAATCCAAATACTTCTCACCACCTCCTTTTCTGTGCACTGATCCAAACCAACACCTCTGACCATGACCTTTAGCTTCCTCAAGCCTCCCTGCTTCCTCCTTGCTCCTTACAGTCTATTCCCAGCCAGCAGTCAGAGGGATCCTGTTAAGTCATTTGTCAGACTATGTCACTCCCTTGCTCAAATCCCCAGAATGTCTTTATTATTATTATTGTTTAATGTTTATTTATTTTTGAAAGAGAGACAGAGTGAGAGTGGGGGAGGGACAGAGAGGGAGACCCAGAATCCAAAGTAGGCTTCAGGTTCTGAGCTGTCAGCACAGAGCCCAAAACGGGGCTCGAACCCACAAACCAGGAGATCATGACCTGAGCCCGAGTAGGACGTTTAACCGACTGAGCCACCTAGGATGGCTCTGTCCCCCAGAATGGCTTCTGTCTACCATCTCCTTCAGAGTAGAAGTTGACGTCCTCAGAGCGGCACACAAAGCCTGTTGAATGTGCCACCAATATCTCCACGTCTTCATCTGCTACTCCTCTTCCTCACTCTGCTGTAGCTACAAAGGCCTTTCTCTATGTGGTTCTCCAAAGAGGCCAGGCACAGCCCATCTCAGGGCTTTTGTATTTTCTTTTCCTTTGCTTGTTAGGTCCCTCACCCTCCATTCTCCCCACCCCCATGTCTTTGGGCAGGACTCACTTCCTCACGTTCTCAGTGAAACCCTCCCGTACCTACTTAAAATTACATATTACTCGCCCCCTCACTCCCATACTCTCTAACCCTCTTTCCGGGTTTTTCTCCATAGCAATTATCACCACTTGATACACTATGCAGCTTTCACTTATTTATCTTCGTCATGGTCTATAAGCTCCACAAAGACAGGGATCCGTGTGCTGGGCTACCAGCTGCGCTTCCAGCACGTGGAAGGGCGCCTGGCACTAAGCCGAGCGCGGTCGGCTTCTGCGGAGTAATGCGACGCGTAGAGGAGAAAACATTGAAGTCTGGGAAGACTTTCGGGAGGGGTAAAGCTAACCGTCTGCACTTCCAACCTAGCCCTGAAGGGGTCAGGGCCGGCTCTGCTACCTCAAACCACGCCTACAGAGGGGCGGGACATCGGCCGGAAGCCGCCCCCCCAGCGGAAGACGGACTGGGCAGCTTGGGCTGCCCCAGGCTCCTGCCCCAGGCTCCTGCCCCGCCCACGCGAAAGTGGGTGAAAGGTCGGCGGTGCCAGCGCTGCGGCTGCTGCAGTCGAGCAGGGCAGGCCCGGAACAGACTGACACAGTGCCGGCCAGACGGACGGACCATGGCAGACGAGGCGAAGCCTATCAGCCCACTCAAGAACCTGCTGGCCGGCGGCTTTGGCGGCATGTGCCTGGTGTTTGTGGGGCACCCGCTGGACACCGTCAAGGTGCGAGGAGACTGGGGCGCGCGCGGGCTGGAGGGAGGAGGCCCCGGCCAGTCGCAGAAAGCAGCGTCTCCCACGAGGCGCAGCCCGGGGCAGAAGCGGGGCCTGTGGGAGCTTCCGTGAGAAGTCCAGGGAATCTCCCTTTCGTTCTTTTTGGGGGTCGCAGAGAAGCTGTTCTTCGCTCCTCAAAGAGTCATACAGCGCAGAGGGAGCAGACTCTAACCGTCCACCAAGGGCTCTGATTTAAAGTTCTCGGTCCGGCATTGCGCCACCTCTTTGGGGATAGGAAAGAAAAAGCACCTGCCCAAAGCTCTGATTGCAGCAAACCTTACAACATTACCAGCAGGATTGAAACAGGTCACCTGTTAAAGCCCTCCTCAGAAAGAGAGCTAGACAGAGGTACAATTATTCTAGAGATGTCTTTTGACACATTCCTATGGGGCCAAAGTGCCCCCATCATTTCCTTCTCACTTTCCCACCCCAGAGAGGAGGTTGGCCATCTTCAGCCTATCACCTCACATAAGCCTGATAGGCCTCCGGTGGGAAGTGATCATATCCTCAGGGATAAGCTCCTTCCAAGAAAAGCAGGTGACTGACTTCGCCCAGGGCCACGTTGATCCTGACAACTCCCAGGTGAGGAAGCCGTGGTCAAACTGAGGCTTTGGGAAGGAGGAAACTCATTAGGGCTTGTTCGCTGGTCTTCCTCACATCTTGCTTCAATTCTTTCCCCTGCAGCACATTCAGCAAGACCTGCCTGGAGACCAAAGTCCATGCCCTGTGACTTAGCATTCAGAACTTCATCCTAGTTTTCTACCCTTACTTCTGGACACACATTTGGAGGAAAATGACAGATCGTGTCCAGGGTGGGCCTGTGGGGAGCCAACATGAGTCTTACAGGGTGGGAAGTCTGTGTAGGGGACTTAAGACTAGTATGAGAGAATTGTCTGGCCTCTCTTCCTACACTTGATCCACGTAGCCAGATATCTTGTAAGTTCGAGGCATTTGGGACCTCTCTTAAAACCCTCACTTGCTGCCTTATACAAGTATTGCTCTTACTTCTGTATCCTCTTGCCCTTCTTCCCCACAGATGTTACTCTCAGGAAGGGCTCAGTGATCTCTGTACTGAAGTGTAAATGACTGAAAATGTTCCCTGGCATTTTTAACAGCCAAAAAGCCGCTTTTTAGCTTAAAACCACAAATTGCTGATTGCAGTCCTTTTGACCTCAGAGAGGCACATGGGTTCCAGTCAAAGCCTGGCCTAGGGGCACCTTCAGAGGTCCAAGGTGACTAGCTGTTGCCTAAGAAGGCAAGAACTGCAGCACTTCAGAGTTGGAGCTTGGAAAGGCTGTGTGGTAGGTGGTAAAGGGCTGGCTGAGTTCTGACTGGAGAAGTGGAGAACCCAGACATTCTGGGCAGGGGAAGAGCAGAAGTGAAGGCAGATACTGGCTTGGCAGTGGGAATCAGGCTGTAAAATAAGATCAATCATGGAGTACTTTAATGTTCTTGCTGGCTTGGATGGTTGACGTCATGATGGAACAGGTGTGAAATCTATACAGAATCACAGAAAGGTATCACTCAGAAGTTTTGATCCATCTCTCCCTCCTTACTGAGCTAGGGAGGTTGTGCCTGATTATGGAGGATCTGAAAGCCAATAAAAGGGATTTCAGATGTCAAGCAGTTCTGTTTTACACTTCTTTTATGTCCTATAAACTCCTCAGACTTGCATGGACTCTCCATTGCCTAGAAAGTGATTTCCTTATTGTGACATGTAAGGCCCTAACAAATATAAGAATAAGAGATTCTAAAGAAACAGAGGAAGAGCAGGGCGAAAATGGTGTTTTGAAAAGGTTAGTATGATAGCACCATGAGAAGGACTTGGAAGCAGAAGGACTCTGAGCAGGAAAAACAGCCAGGAAGTAGACTGCAGAAGTAACTGGATGTATCAGTTATCTATCGCATTATAACAACTTACCCTAAAATTTAGTGATAGGAAACAATAACATTCATTAACTCTCATAGTCTTTCTGAGGTAGGGTTTTGGGAGCAGCTTAGGTGGATAGTCTGGCTTAGGGTTGTTTGTGAGGTTGCAGATGTTGGCTGGCATCCAGGATGAATAAAGAACTCTTGCAACTCAATAAAAAGACAAATAGCCCAATTGAAAAATGGGCAAAGGACTTAATGAATAAACAGTAGATAAGCTTATAGAGACAGTAGATAGGTGATTGCAAGGGGCTTAGAGGAGCAAGGAATAGAGAGTAACTAGTAATGGTGTGGAGTTTCTTTTTGTGGTGATGAAAATGTTCTAAGTTGATTGTAATGAAGGTTGCACAACTCAAAATACTAAAAACCATTGAACTGTGCACTTTAAAAGGGTGAATTTTATGGTATGGAAATTATATCTTAAAAAGCTGTTGAGAAAAAGTACTGAACCAGGGTGCCTGGCTGACTCAATCGCTAGAGCATATGACTCTTGATTTTTGGGTCTTGAGTTTGAACACCACGTTGGGTGTAGAGATTACTTAAATTGCTTAAATTACCCAAAGACAGTGCCCCCCCCCCCCAAAAAAAAAGATGTTGTATGGGACTACACTCATCTTAAGGATTGGCTTCCACGTGGTTCATTCATATGCTGGCAAGTTGGTGCTGGCTCTTGTCAGGAGGCCTTCTTTCTTCCATACATGGCCTCTCTAAGCTACTTGAGTGTCCTTATAACATGGTGACTGACTTCCCCCAAAGCAGATAACCTGAGATAGAGCCAGGCAGAAGCTGGCCTTTTTGTCACCTAGCCTTGGAAGTCATATAGCATCAATACCACCATACTCTACTTGATAGAAGTAAGTTGGCTGAGTCTGGCCCACATTCAAGGGGAGTGAATTAGGACTTAAATTTGAAGGGGAAAGAGCATCAAGGAATTAGTGGACATAATTGAAAACCACTATACTGGGTAAGAATGGGTTAGGACTTGGCCTAGGAAAGGACTCAGACAGAGGAAGAAATTAGGATTCTGGAAGCATCTTGAAGGACCACTCCCACAGACTTGGTGCCCATGTCAGTAAGAGTAGGGAGAGCAGGGGCGCCTGGGTTGAAAAAAAAATTAAAAAAAAAAAAGAGTAGGGAGAGCAATAGGAAGTAGTCAGAGGTTATGCTATGGTTTCAAATCCTGAGGTAGCTAGGTTGCTCTGGCACAAATGGAACATTCATCAGGAAGGTGAGATTCCAGAGGTGATTTGAGGGAGATCTTTACTTGGAAGTTGAAAGTATAGCCCTAAAGATGGGAGAGGAGGTCTGGAGATGGCCAAGTGATAGTCATCACTGAGTAGCAGCTGAAGCCCTGCAATCTGAGTTTTCTGAATGGGATCATGGACCACATGGGTAGGGTGCTAAGCCTGAAGAATGCCCGGAGTAGAAAAGGAGACAAAGGAGGGAGTTCTAAGAAGGGAGGTTTCAAGAAGAGACATTTTGAAGCACTGTATATATCAAAAGGTCAAGAAGGATGAGGATCAGCAAAAGTGGGAGAGGAGCGCCTGGGTAGCCCAGTCGGTTAAGCGTCCGACTTCAGCCAGGTCACGATCTCGCGGTCCGTGAGTTCGAGCCCCGCGTCGGGCTCTGGGCTGATGGCTTGGAGCCTGGAGCCTGTTTCTGATTCTGTGTCTCCCTCTCTCTCTGCCCCTCCCCCGTTCATGCTCTGTCTCTCTCTGTCCCAAAAAATAAATAAAAACGTTGGAAAAAAAAAACAAATCTAAGAAGTGGGATTAAATCCACCTTACTCCAGGGGTGCCTGGGTGGCTCAGTTGGTTAAGCGGTTGGTTAACCAGGGGTGCCTAGGTGGCTCAGTTGGTTAACTCTTGATTTCGGCTCAGGTCATGCTCTCATGGTTCGTGAATTTGAGCCCCATGTCAGGCTCACACTGGCAGTGCAGATCCTGCTTAGGATTCTATCTCTCCTCTTTCTGCCCCTCCCCAGCTTGCACTCTCCTTCTCTCTCAAAATAAATTTACAAATTTTAAATTTTTTTTTTTTCCAACGTTTTTTTAATTTATTTTTGGGACAGAGAGAGACAGAGCATGAACGGGGGAGGGACAGAGAGAGAGGGAGACACAGAATCGGAAACAGGCTCCAGGCTCTGAGCCATCAGCCCAGAGCCCGACGCGGGGCTCGAACTCATGGACCGCGAGATCGTGACCTGGCTGAAGTCGGACGCTTAACCGACTGCGCCACCCAGGCGCCCCTACAAATTTTTAAATACATTTAAAAAATCCACCTTACTCCAGAATGCTTTTGTGGAGTGCCTTACCTAACGACCAGCATGCCACCACAAATAGGAAGCTGGTCATAACTATTGGCATATCACTTGAACTCTGTAAACCCAGCCTTCTTATCTGTAAACTGGGAATACCTATCCCATTGGGTCATTGTGGGATCCATTAGGTAAGAAATAAGTGGTGGAAGTGACTAGATGAGGGGAAAAAAAGGCATGCTACTAATGACATGTGAATACAGAGTTTGAATAAATTGGAGGAAAGAGAAGTCTGAATCTAGCAGGTTAAGCAAGTGCCAAAGACATGTACACAGGCATAACTATTCTCTGTTCAGAGTTTGGCAAGCAGTTCTGTTTCTGGGAGATGATTGTGTTTTAACTTCTGGTTTCAGGTCCGACTGCAGACACAGCCCCCAAGTTTGCCTGGACAGCCACCCATGTATTCTGGGACCTTTGACTGTTTCCGGAAGACACTTGTTAGAGAGGTATGGTATCTAGGTGTTGGGCATTCCTCTTACTCAGAGGACCACATTCACAGAGTTGGTTTGTTGCTTCCCTGGGGGGATAGGGTGTCTTTCTGTTGGAGGGCTAGCCCACAGCTGCGGCTCTCTCACTGTGCCATCCCATGCCCTCCTGTTGTTGCTCTGGACTCTTTGATGGTTCCAGCTGCTGTTTTATATGGATGACTAAAGCTAACAAAATGGTTTTCTCATTTGAAAGGCAGAATTCAGGGTGCTTAGGTGTCACCCAGATAAAGAAGGGAGACTGCTAAGTGATGGATTAAGCCTTGGGGGAGAAGTTGTTCCCAGGGTTCCCACAGGATCCATGCCCAAGATGGTGCTGCCTTTTTTTCTTTAAGGCATTCTTTCATCTGTGCTTCCCAGAGCTGAGTCTCATCGGTGTTCCATTGAGGCTTTAGGCTTTGGATCTGCCCCATATCCTCTGCGCTGGTGGAAGAAAGGCAGGGTTTACATGCCTCTTGGTCAAGGAACACTGAGTATCTGTTTAGTGGCTTGGCAGTGTGCTGGGTCATGGGGGCCTGGTGAGAATGGCTTGTACAAACCCAACTCCCTGCAGGGTTGAATAGGTTTCCTTCGTCCATATGCATGCACATCCTTGGTTTTTGCTGTGCCAAACTGACCTCTCTGCTTTCTGAAACTGCCAGAAGTCTTGGCTGTGCTGCGTGGAAGTGGGTGGGCCAGGATGGTGGAAGGAAGGCTAACCAGGAGGCAAGGGCTTAGTTAGGCCCTTAGGACTTGGACATGCTTTTCAGCCCTGGCTGGGAGCTGTAGGCTTTGGAACGACTTTGTCACATGCTGCTTTTGTAGATCCTCCTCAGAACCTTCTCTTCCCCCTTCACTCTTTACTGTTTTCTGCCTTTGCACTTTGTCCTCAGACAGTCTGCTTACAGTGTGTGACAATGTTAGACCTTTGCAGGACCCAGGAGTGCCGACTGGTACAGTTGTGCCCCTTTAGTTCAGGAAAGAAGATTGGTTGTGAGTGCCCAGGATCTTCAGAGAGACAGGTTCTCCAGCCTGTGTCCGTGGACTCTCCAGGTGTGGAGCACCACCCTATTTCTCCTGTGGTTCTATCTTAAGCAGCAACTATAGGGGCACCTGGGTGGCACAGTTGGTTGAGTGTCCGACTTCAGCTCAGGTCATGATCTCGCGGTTCGTGAGTTTGAGCCCCACGTTGGACTCCGTGCTGACAGCTTGGAGCCTGGAGCCTGCTTCGGTTTCTGTCTGTCTGTCTGTCTGTCTCCCTCTCTTTCTGCCCCTTCCCCACTTGTGCTTTGTCTCTCGCTGGCTCTCAAAAATGAATAAACGTTAAAAAAAAAATGTAAAAGTGGGAATGCAAGCTGGTGCAGCCACTCTGGAAAATAGTATGGAGGTTCCTCAAAAAACTAAAAATAGAATTACCCTATGACCCAGCAATTGCACTATTAGGCATTTATCCAAGGGATACAGGTGTGCTGTTTCGAAGGGACACCTGCACCCCCATGTTTATAGCAACACTATCAACAATAACCAAAGTATGGAAAGAGCCCAAATGTCCATCGATGGATGAACGGATAAAGAAGATGTGGTATATATATACAATGGAGTATTACTCGGCAATCAAGAAGAATGAAATCTTGCCATTTGCAACTACATGGATGGAACTGGAGGGTATTATGCTAAATGAAGTTAGTCAGAGAAAGACAAAAATCATATGACTTCACTCATATGAGGACTTTAAGAGACAAAACAGATGAACATAAGCGAAGGGAAACAAAAATAATATAAAAACAGGGAGGGGGACAAAACAAGAGACTCATGGAGAACAAACAGGGTTACAGGAGGTTGTGGGAGGGGGGGGATGGGGTAAATGGGTAAGGGGCACTAAAGAATCTACTCCTGAAATCATTGTTGCGCTATATGCTAATTTGGATATAAATTTTTAAAAATACAAAATTAAATTTAAAAAGTGTAAAACAAAATGAGCAACTATAACATTTGTTTTTAAAATTATTCCTTATTTTGTATTAAAGTGATACAAACACTTGGGTTTGTTACTGAAAGGCTTGTAACAAAGTAGCAAAATGATTTATCCACCTCTTCTCCAGAGGTAATTTTTTTCAGCTTTTCCAGTTGTTTATGCTGTTTCTTCCCAGAAAAATATACATTTACAACTATATTTAATACACTTTTTATATGTGTTAGCTACCTATTTGTGGTAGATGGGTTTTAAGTCTTACATTTCTTTTTTAATGCTTTTTAAAAAATATTTATTAAACTTTTTTTAATGTTTATTTATTTTTGAGAGAGAGAGCACAAGTGGAAGAGGGGCAGCAAGAGAGGGAAACACAGAATCTGAAGCAGGCTCCAGGCTCTGAGCTGTCAGCACAGAGCCCTATGCAGGGCCCAAACTCACAAACCGCGAGATCATGACCTGAGCTGAAGTCAGATGCTTGACAGACTAAGCCACCCAGGTGCCCCTATTTATCTATTTTGAGAGAGAGGAAAAAGCACACACATGCGCACACGCAGGGGAGTGGCTGAGAGAGAACCCCAAGCAGGCTCCGCGCTGTCAGCACAAAGCCCAATGTAGGGCTTGAACTCAAACCGTGAGATTGTGACCTGAGCCTAAACCAAGAGTCACACTTAACCAACTGAGCCACCCAGGTGCCCCTAGTCTTACATTTCTTTATGCCCTTTCTGCCCTGCCTGTATAGTTTTATCATATGTTGTGGTTTAATTCAATTTACTGTTTTCATGATTACAACTTTATATATTTTTTTCCTCTTAAGTAATATAGTATGATGCGCATTTTATTTCTTGTGTGACTTTTTGTTTTTCTTGAGGTTAGGTAAAATAATTGTGTCAGTTTCTTTTGCTTGTGTTTCTTTGAATTGCTGTCTTGGTTATCTTGTACCTAAGAAAGCTCTGTGGAGTACCTTTCTGTTTGGTTTTCCACACTGCCTAAACAGTTGTAATCTGTTCTTCCACTGTGAGTTGTTTTGCTCTGTTTCTTTTGTTTTTTGTTTTTTTTTGGGAAACTTCCCTTCTGGGGTCCTCTATCCTCATACTCTTGTGTGGACTGGCTTCTTTCCAGGCCCACAGTACCCAATGCCATCCCAGAAGCCTCCTTTACCTCTCTTGGGCTCAACCCTTGGTCTCCTGGGTCCCAAATCTTTTTCCCTGGTTACGAAACTCATTTGGTTGGGATATCTGTTTGTCTGTTTATTGGCTACTGGCATAGTTGATTTTATCACAAACTGCATGAGTGAAAATTGATGTGCAGTCTTACTATTGTTTCTAATAATAAAAACCCTATATCTTAGTACTTGGAAAATACAAAAATTTCTTAATTACCTGTCATCTCACTCCGAGGAAGTCAGATCACATTATACATCTTATCTTCTAGCCTGCCTTTTTAGTGGTCTCTAAGTAGACTTAATAGCATCTTCTCATGTTACAGTGTGATTTAATGGCCGTGTGATAGTCCATTTATGGAATTCCCATCATTTGTCTTGTTAATCTCCGATTTGGGAGTTTTTTGGATTATTCCAAAATTTTGGGAGCTTATAAATGCCTAATGTCATTCTCTTTTTACATCTCTGAGTATTTTCTTAGAATAAACTTCTAGACACAGAATTTCCTGATGAAAGGGCATGCTGCATATTGCCAGATTGCTTTCCAGAATAAAAGCTGTTTCTGGTTTCTTCAGCAGTGTATAAAAGGACAACTATTTCTGGGGGTTTCTTCCTTTTGTTTTTTTTTTTTTTTAAGTTTATTTATTTTGAGAGAGAGAGAGAAAGAGATGTAGGAGGAGAGAGAGAGAATGCCAAGCAGGCTCTGCACCATCAGCACAGAACCCAAGGCAGGACTCAAACTCATGAACTGTGACATCATGACCTGAGCTGAAACCAAGAATTGGACACTTAATTGACTGAGCCACCCAGGCTCCCAGGTGTTTTTCTTCCTTTTGAAAGTTCTCTTCACTCGGAGAAGAGGTGAAGGAAGGAAGCCACAGTTTAGAGGACACAGTACGTTGCTGTTTCAGCGGTATAAAGGGTACTTGTGTCTATAAACAGCTTCTGTTTCTGTGATTCCTTGCAGGGCATCACGGGACTATATCGGGGCATGGCTGCCCCCATCATTGGGGTCACCCCCATGTTCGCTGTGTGCTTCTTTGGGTTTGGTTTGGGGAAGAAACTGCAACAGAAATGCCCAGAGGATGTGCTCAGGTGAGTACTTACAGGTCTGGAGCACTTGAAGCTGTTCCGCCTGGTGGTGTGACATGGGTCAAAGTGAAAAATCTTGGCAGATAGGGAGTGGCTGCCCCTCTGGACCCCTAACACTGGCTCCTGGTTGCTCCACATGAGGGAGGTACTTGAGCTTCTTTTGCCCTGTGAACCAAAGGGAAAAAGAAAACAACCCCAAATCCTCCCCCATCTTCCCTACCAGGTTGTCATAATTTCTTCTATGAAGTAGTATCACTTACTGTGGATATTAGTAATATCAACCCCATAGCATTGAGAGGTCTGAATGTGAAAAAGTATGTAAAATGCCATGAACAGTCCCCAGTGCTACAGCAATGACAACAGCAGCCTTGTCTTCCATCCCCTGCTTGGGAAAAGGGAAGGACCCTTAACCAACTGAGTCACCCAGGTGTTTCTCAATTTTTTTTTTTTTTTTTTTTTTTTAGTGTTTATTTGTTTTTGAGAGAGAGAGTGTGTGTGTGTATGAGCAGGGGAGGGGCAGAGAGAGAGGGAGACACAGAATCCAAAGCAGGCTCCAGGCTCTGAGCTGTTAGCACAGAGCCCGACGCAGGGCTTGAACTCATGAACCAGGAGATAATGACCTTAGCCGAAGTTGGACACTTAACTGATTGAGCCACCCAGGTGCCTCTCAATTTTTTTTTAATTAAACCTTTTTAAATTTTTAATTGAAGTATAGTTGACACATAATATTAGTTTCAAGTATATAATGTAGTGATTCAACAATTACATACATTATGAAATGCTCACATGGTAAGTGTAGTTCCCATCTGTCACCATACAAAGTTATTACATAGTGACTATATTCACTATGATGTACTTTTCATCAGACCAGCTTCTTGGCATGCAGGGGGATTCAGAGTGGAAACATGGGATGATAAGATGTCCTCAGTCTGAGACTTGCAGGGTGACAACAACTCCTGGGAAGGGCTGCAGGCAGCACAGATCCCACAGAGGCTGGCCAGGCCTAGGTCCAAGAGTTTGAGGGAGGAAGCCCAGGGTGCTGTGTGGTTGTTTTCTGTCACTACTTCAGGCCACAGCATGCTGAGTAAGGGTCTAGGACGTAGATGAGATGCTTATAATGTGAAACTATTTCTGGAGTCCTTGTGACCCTCTGAATGTGACAAGCTTCTATAAATAGCCACAGGTGGCCACAAATGTGAATGTGTATGGGGTCCTTTTGAAGCTGTGTTTGGCTGTTAGTAGTCCAAATGTCCCAGGGACACATGTCTTCTCTGAGAAGCTGGTATTCTAGCTCATGTACCAGCTCATAGTTATACTGGGGCCATGCACTAAAACCCCCAGTGGGGTCATTGTTAGTACTTAGACCTGTGGGTTGTATTCCCTGTACAATCACATCAGCATACAAAGAAATACCCTTCCTGCTTGAGCAAAGGTTGAGACACTGAGGACCCCACTCGTATAATCTTGCCATGTTTTAAATTCTGGACATCAGCCCTGCCATGTTTCCCCTCCCTGCAGTGGTATTTGAGGATAGTATGGAAATGAGCATTACCAGGATCTTGGAGTGGATCCCCAAGAAGCTTCAGACTCACAGATACCAGCCTAGGGTGGGGGTGGGGAGTGGCAGAATGGGCCAGGCAGTCATAGAGTGTCTAAAGAGTTCTCTGGGCACACACAGAGAACCCATTCAGAGAAAAGTCCTTATTCCCAAGAGATGGGGATGTGCCTGGCCTGGAGTAAGGGCATCCTGCAAAGTACAGAGCATGTTGGTCTCCTGAGGAGAACTTCAGTTGCTGAGAGGGCTCCTCTTGGAGACAGCAGTATGAACTGTGTCTGTGAAGGAGGCCGTGCATGAAAGCAAGTCTCTTGACTGTTCGACAGCCAACCTGTGTGCTAGGTCTGCATGCCTGAGGTATATGTGTGGGCCCTGCCTGGAGTGAGAATATAAAACAACAACAACAAAAACAGGGCTGTTGAAACTTATGCCCTACCTAGAGGGAAGGACTGCAGTAGATGTCTCTCTACCCCGTTTGACATCTGTTCTCCAGGTCTTGGGCTCTTGTTGAGTGGGACCTGGCTGAAGACTCAACTGTCAGAGGTTGGGGTCAGGAGGGGCCTGAGGCTCTGGCAAGTAACTGAAGATTTTTAGTAACCTTTCTTAAATTGTAGAGGCTCTGTTGAGATGTTAATTATAGCTTTGTGCTCCATTGCCTCCTGGTGACCCTTGTATTACTAATAGAAAAGGAGATGCCAGAGGTAGCACAGACAGCTGTGTGCTATAGATACCTGGAGCCTCACCTCCAAATACTTCGTGTGGTTTATTCTGTAGGGGTCAGGGTGAGGATCCATCTCTCTGGCCGCTGAGGGATCATTCCCTGCCCAGAGGGCTACAGAACTCATCATGCCTCTCTGGGTACCATCCCTGTCTGGGCCTTTTTCAGCATCTTAACAGCACACTCTTTGCAATTGGCCTGGGTGCCCTTCATCCTGTGGAAATGGCCACAACTGTCCCCCCAGCCTTGATGCTGTCTCACTTGAGTCTTGGCTTAAAATGTTCTCAGGCCCTTGCTGATCCAGAGGAAGTGAGATTGGAGGGAAACTGGGGTTGACTGAGACCCAAATCTTGAGTTGGAGGCTTTTTTCCACAACAACCCTGAGTTTTACAAATGGGGAGTCAAGGCTCAGTGAAGCCTAAAAACTAATCTGTAGTCATTGTGCATGACAGGCCCAGGCAGGGAACTATGTCTCACTATAAAGCTTCTGTGGGTGAGGCCAACCGAGTGTGCAGGTGGCCTTCTTGACCAAGCTCATATTACTCTTGGTACTGAGACCTCTGCCCTGGAAAATTTGACCTCAGAATACACCTAGGACTTTGCTTTTGTGCAAAATATGGTTTATTTCTGCTGGGCTTCTGCCTAGTCCAAGTGCTTATTTTTTCTTACAAAGTCATCCTTCGTGCTGGGATTGCTGCTGTCCTGGGTGGTTAGTCACAGGGGTTGCCTCTGGTTTTTGTTTTCAATACAGCTACCCCCAAATATTTGCAGCTGGGATGTTATCTGGTGTATTCACCACGGGAATTATGACCCCTGGAGAACGGATCAAGTGCTTGCTACAGGTAAGAGTATGAGCTGGTGTGGGGGAATGTGATCTGGGGGGAGGCAGCTAGCTTTTTCCATTCAGTATGCAATTTTGTGTGGATGTTTATGTCCTTTCACCCTTTATAAAGGCTTCAGGTCAGGTGTGCAAAACAGTTTCAAGGTTTTCAAGAGCATGGAAGCAATCGTAGTAGAATCGAGAACGAGGACAGTGTAACAAACCAACCAAAATGTCACACCTGTGATGTGTCATTCTAGACTTATCGACTCTTATTAACAGTACTTCAGGAACTCTGAAAGGTGAACCGTGTTTCTTCAGAGGTGGAAGGGAGGCTACTTCTGCCTGTGTATCTTATGTCTCTACCAGTTGCCCAAAGACTCAGTGCCCTTTGAGTACCTGGCTCATTGACAGCCAAGGGTGTGAATTGGTCTCCTGCCTTACCACACAGGCTCCTTTTAAAACAAAAAAGTTACCGCTGTTTTCTTCTAATAGCTGAAGTAATTTAACACATAATTCTTGCTAGAAAATTTTGATAATGCAGAGAAGCACAAAGAAAAAAATGTATTTATCACCCATGATACCACCCCACTGAGGTAACCACTGGTATGTTTTTGTGTGAATTCTTCTAGCCTTTTTGGTAAACATGTATGTTAGGAAATGTTAACTTTTGAAATAAAATTGAGGTCACATAATGCATTAGTTTTATAACCAGCTTTTTTCACTTGATGTATCCTAATTTTCTGTGGTTGTTTTTTCTCAAGCATCATGTTCTGTATCTTATTTCGTTACATGGCTGTCATTTACCCAATAATTCCTTATCTGGGGACATGACAAATTATATACGATAGCAAAGATCTTTATAAATAAGTTTTTGTGTGTATATCTGATTCTTTTCTTTTCTTTCCTTTTTTTTAATGTTTATTTATTTTTGAGAGAGAGAGCAGGGGAGGGGCAGAGTGAGAGGGAGACAGAGGATCTGAAGCAGGCCCCTGCTGTCAGCACAGAGCCCAATGTGGGACTCCAACCCACTAACTGTGAGATCTTGACCTGAGCCAAAGTGGGAAGGAAGCTCAACTGACTGAGCCACCCAGGCACCCCATGTATACCTGATTATTTTCTCAGAATAAATGTCCAGACATGAAATTAGTATGTTTAAATGTGTGTACATTTATTTATTTATCTATCTATCTATCTATCTATCTATTTATTTATTTAAGCTTTGTTTATTTTGAGGTGGGGGGACAGGGAGAGAGCTAGAGAGACAAAGAGAATCCCAAGCAGTCTCCATACTGTCAGCATAGAGCTCAATATGGGGCTTGATCCCATGAACCATGAAATCATGACCTGAGCCAAGATCAAGAGTCGGACGCTTAACCAACTCAGCCACCCAGGCACCCCCTAAAGGTGTATACTTTAAAAAGTTTTTAAAACATATTACCAAATGGCCCTCCTATAAAGGCCTATCCCTTTCTATTCTCAGTCAATAATACAGGAGCACCCACTGACCAGGAAACTCTGCAGCATCTAATTTACAATCTCTGCCAGTCTGATGGGTGAAAAATTTGCATTGTTTTAATTTTTTCATGTTTTTATTTTTTTAAATGGTTGTTTTTGAGAGAGCACAAGTGGGAAGGAGCAGAGAGAGAGGGACAGAGGATCTGAGGTGGGCTCTGCATTGACAGGCAGCCTGATGTGGGCTCGGACTCACGAACCACAAGATCATGACCTGAACTGAAGTCAGTCACTCAACCAACTGAGCCACCAGGAACCCCAATTTTTCTTGCTTTTAAATGATAATGAGGTTAATTACTCTGATGAATATTAGTTGTTTGTATTGTTTCTTTATGAAGTACCTATTTTTCTTTGCTCATTTGTTTGTTTTTTTGACTTATAAAAGCTTTGGACGTGTTAAGGTTGTTAATTACTTACTGTATGTGGCAAGTCTTTTACATGGTTTGCATTTGTCATTTAATTTTGTGTATTTTTTTGAGCTTTTAACAGTGCAAGCTTTATTCCAATTTTGTGTATTTTTTAATTAAGCTTTTTGTTTTGAGATAATTATAGATGTATGTGCACTTGTAAAAAATAATGTAAAGGGAAAAATAATAATACAGAGAGATCACATGTACCCTTTATCCAGTTTTCCCATAAAGGTAACATCTTGTAAAATCCTAGAACAATATTACATCCAGAATATTGATATTGATATGGTAAAGATACAGAATATTTCCATCATTGCCATGGCCACATCCATTTTCCTTCTCCCACTCTAGTTCTTAACTGGCCCAGCAACCACGAGTCTATACTCCATTTCTATAATTTTATAATTTCAAGAATGTTATATAAATGGAATCATACTATAGTAAAGTTCTCAAGTAAACTTTTTGGATTGGCTTTAACAATTTTTTTTTGTAATTATGAATTCTTTTTTGGGGGAGGGGGAGGGACACACCGGGGGTGGGGAGGGGTGGGGCACAGACAGGATCTGAAGCAGGCTCTGCACTGACTGACAGCAACAAGTCCAACGTGGGACTTGAACTCACAAACTGAAATGATGACCTGGGCCAAAGTCGGATGCTTAATTGACTGAGCCACCCAGGCGCCCCTGGATTGGCTTTTTTTTTTTTTTTTTAATTTTTCTTTTTAATGTTTATTTATTTTTGAGACAGAGAGAGACAGAGCATGAACGAGGGAGGGGCAGAGAGAGAGGGAGACACAGAATCGGAAGCAGGCTCCAGGCTCCGAGCTGTCAGCCCAGAGCCCGACGTGGGGCTCGAACTCACTGAATGCGAGATCGTGACCTGAGCTGAAGTCGGACGCTCAACTGACTGCGCCACCCAGGCGCCCCTGGATTGGCATTTTTTTTTTTTTTTTTTTTTAAATTTTTTTTTTTCAACGTTTATTTATTTTTGGGACAGAGAGAGAGACAGAGCATGAACGGGGGAGGGGCAGAGAGAGAGGGAGACACAGAATCGGAAACAGGCTCCAGGCTCTGAGCCATCAGCCCAGAGCCCGACGCGGGGCTCGAACTCACGGACCGCAAGATCGTGACCTGGCTGAAGTCGGACGCCCAACCGACTGCGCCACCCAGGCGCCCCTGGATTGGCATTTTTAACTCAACATAATTTTCTGGAGATTCACCAGATTGTTGCATGTATGAATTATTCATTTCTCTTTAATAGTCCATGGTGTGTTTAACTTTTCATCCATTGAAGGACATCTGGGTTGTTTCCAGTTTGGGGCTGTTATGAATAAAGATGGTATAAACATTTGTATTCAGAGGTTTTGCTGAGAAAATAAGTTTTCATTTCTCTGGGATAAATGCCCAGGAGTACAATTGTTGAGTCATATGGTAGTTGCATGTTTAGGGTGTTTTTTTTTTTTTTTTTTTTTTTTTAAAGAGAGAGAACAAACATGGGAGAGGGGCAAAGGGAGAGAGAGAGAGAGAGAGAGAGAGAGAGAGAGAGAGAGAGAGAGAATCTTAAGCAGGCTTCTCGCTCAGCACAGAGCCCAATGTGGGGCTCGATCACGCAATCCTGGGATCATGACCTGAGCCAAAATTAAGAGTCGGAAGCTCAACCACTGAACCGTCTAGGCCACCCAGGTGCCCCTTTACTGTTGAGTTTTTAGAGTCCTTTATTCTAGATACCAGTGGTTTAAACTAATAAGAACAAATACTATGCTTGATCTTAGCCAAAATGCCGAGAAGTGATAGATAGATACTAGTGGTTTGACAGATACATGGTTTGCAAATATTTTCTCTCAGTTTATAGTTTGGCTTTTCATCCTCTTAACAGAGTATCTTGAGCAAACATTTTCTTTTTAATGTTTATTTTGTGCTCCCTCTCTGTGTGGGGAAGGGGCAGAGAGAGGGGGAGAGAGAGAATCCCAAGCAGGCTCAGAGCCCGGTGCAAGGCTCGAATTCATGAACCATAAGATCATGACCTGAGTCAAAACCAAGAGTCAGATGCTCAACTGACTGAGCCATCCAGGAACCCCTTGAGCAAACATTTTTAATTTTAATAAAGTTGGGTTTGTTAATTTTTCTTTTATGGATTGGACTTTAGGTATTTGAGGCATTGGGTCTCTTTACCTAGCCTGAGATCCCAGATTTTCTTCTGTGCTTTTTTCTAAGTATTCTATTTTTTTTTTTATTTTTATTTTTTAGAAACAAAAGAGAGAGACAAAGCAGGAGAAGGGCAGGGTCAGAGAGGGAAGGAGACACAGAATCCAAAGCAGGCTCCAGGCTCTGAGCTATAAGCACAGAGCCTGATGTGGGGCTCGAACTCATGAACTAAGATCATGACCTGAGCCGAAGTCAGACGCTTAACTGCCTGAGCTACCCAGGTGTCCCTAAGAATTCTGTTTATAGTTTAACATTTTACATTTAAGTATGTGACCCCATTTTGAATGAATTTGTATATAATGTACAAAAAATTGCCTATGGCTGTCCAATTGCATCAGTGCCACTTGTTGGAAAGACTTATCTTACTTCACTGAATTGTTTACATTATGTTAAAAATCAACTCAGCATAGCAGCACCTGGGTGGGCTCATGCAGTTAAGCGTCTGACTCTTGGTTTCGGCTCAGGTCATGATCTCACGGTTCACAAGTTTGAGCCCTACATCAGGCTCTGCGCTGACAGTGTGGAGCCTTCTTGGAATCCTTTGTTTTCTCTCTCTCTGCCCTTCCCCTGCTCATGCTCTCCCTCTCTCTCTCTCTCAAATAAATAATAAACTTAAAAAAGAATCAACTGGGCATATTTGTGTGGATCTACTGCTTTGTTCTGTATTTCCTCCCATTGATCTATATGTCTATCCTTTTACTAATACTACACAGTCTTGATTAATATAGGCATGTACTAAGTCTTGAAATTGAGTAGACTGATCCCTCCCACTTTATTCTTAAAAAAAAAAAAAACCCTTATTCTAGCTATTCTAATTGCTTTGTATTTCCATATAAACTTTAGGGTAATATAGAAAATTGAGAAAAATTTTGCTGAGATATATGTTAAATCTATAGGTCAATTTGGATGAAATTGATACTGTTTTGAGTCTTCCAATCCATGGACATGGTATGTCTCTCCATTTATTTAGAACTTTAATTTCTTTCATCAGTACTGTGTACTTTTAAGCATCTAAATCCTGTACATGTTTCTTTAAATTTATATTTAAGTCTTCTCTCTTTTTTTGACTTTCAAAAATGGCATTGTAGGGGTGCCTGGCTGGCTCAGTTGGTAGAGCATGTGACTCTTGATCTCAGGGTTGTGAGTTCAAGCCCAAGTGTTAGGTACAGAGATTAAAAATAAAATCTTTTTAAAAATGGCATTGGGAATGGTACTCTAAGTTTAATTTTGTTATCTACATGTTCTTAGCTAGCTCATAGAAACACAATTGATTTTTATATGTTAATCTTATGTCCTGTGACCTTCCTGAATCCCTTATTAGTTCTAGGATTATTTTTTTTATACAATCTGTGAGATTTTCTGTGTAGGAAGTCATGCCATTTGCAAATAGAGACAGTTTTATTTCTTCATTTCTGATATGTTTAACTTTTATTTCCTTATTTCACTGGCTAGAACTTCCAGTACTATGTTGAATGACGAGAATGGACATTTTTGCCTTCTTCCCAATCTTACAGGGAAGTATTCACTATTTCATTGTTAAATATGTTAGATATACTTTTTTTTTTTGTAGATGTTCTTTATGAAGTTAAGGAAGTTACCTTCTTTTACCCTTTTTTCTGAGAATTTTATCATGAATGGATATTGACTTTTGTCAAATACTTTTTTTATTTCTGCATGGATTGATGTGATCATGTGAGTTTTCTTTAACTTGTTAATATGGTAGATTACATCAATTAATTTTCAAATATTGAACCAACTTTGCATTGCTAGAATAAACCCACCAAGTTGACATGATGTATAATTCTTTTTATATGTTGCTGAATTCTATTTGCTTATGTTTTGTTAAAGATTTTTGCATGTACAATCATGAAAGATATAGGTCTGTCATATTTTTTTTTCCTGTATTGTTTTATCCGGTTTTGATATTAGGATAATACTAATTTCATGAAATGAATTGGGAAGTGCTCCCTTTTCTGTTTTCTAAGAGAGATTGTAGAATTGGTGTTAATTCTTTAAACCTTTGTTAGGATTTTGTAATGAATTATGGATTTGGGAGAGAAGAGTTTTAAAATTATGAATTCAATTTTCTTAATAGTTACAAGGCTATTCAAATTATTTCATGTTGGGCAAATTGTGGTAGTTTATGTTTTTGTTTTCTCATCTATGTTGTTAAATTGTGTGTAGAGTTGTTTGTAGTATTCCCTTATTATCCTTTTGATGTCTACAGGGTCTGTAGTGGTATCTTCTGTTTTATTCCTGATATTAGTGATTTGTGACTTCTCTCTCTTTTTTGTCAGCCTCACTAGAGGTTTAATTTTTTTTATCCTTTCAAGAAAATAGTTTTTTGTTGTACTGATTTCCTCTATTTTTCTGTTTTCAATTTCATTGGTTTCTGCTTGTATCTTTATTATTTACTTCCTTTTGCTTGTTGTAGGTTTAGTTTGCTTTTCTTTGTTTTTGTTTTACAAATGTTTATTTTTGAAAGAGAGAGCATGAGCAGGGGAGGGGCAGAGAAGGAGCAGGGGGACCGAGGATGTGAAGCAGGCTCTGCGCTGACAGTGGAGAGCCCAATGCAGGGCTTGAACTCACAAACTGTGAGATCATGACCTGAGCCACAGTTGGAACACTTAGCTGACTGAGCCATCCAGGTGCCCCTTAGGGAGGTTTTTGAGGTGAGAGCTTATTAGATTGTTGATTTGAGCCTTTTTCTCCTTTCTAATGTATGCAGTCAGTGCTATAGGGTTTCATTTCAGCAGCACTTTAGCTATGTCTTACAAACTTATTTATATATATAAGTTTATTTATTTAAGTAATCTCTATATCCAACATGGGACTCAAACCCACAACCCTGACTGAGATCAGCACTCACGTGCTTTTCTGGCTGAGACAGCCAGGCATCCCAAAGTTAGATATATTTTAATTGCCAGTCAGTTTAGTGTGTTTTCTAATTTCCTTTGAGGCTTCCTTTTTGAATTATTATTATTTCCTAATGTTTATTTATTTTTGAGAGAGACAGAGACAGAGTGTGAGCTGGGGAGGGGCAGAGAGAGAGGGAGACACAGAATCTGAAGCAGGCTCCAGGCTCCAAGCTGTCAGCACAGAGCCCGACACAGGGCTCAAACCCACAAACTTCGAGATCATGACCTGAGCTGAAGTCAGATGCTTAACCCACTGAGCCACCCAGGCGCCCCCTTTTTGAATTGTTTAGAAGAGTGTTGTTTGGTTTACAGTGTTGGAGATTATTGATTTCTAGTTTTTAGTCCATTGTGATCAGAGAACGTATTCTGTATTATTTAAAACCTTTAGGGGTGCCTGTGTGGCTCAGTCGGTTAAGCATCTGACTCTTGATTTTGGCTCAGGTCATAATCTCACAGCTCGTGAATTTGCGCCCCATGTTGGGCTTTGCACTGACATCATGGAGCCTGCTTGGGATTCTCTCTCTCTCTTTGCCTCTCTTTCTCTCTCAAAATAAATGAGTAAATAAATGCAAACAAAAATTTTAAATCTTTTAAATTTCTTGAGGTTTGTTTTATGTCCTTGGCTTATGTCCATGGGCACTTGAAAGAATGTGTAATCTGTTGTCATTTGGTGGAGTGTTCTACAAATGTTGATTAGATCCTCTTGGTTGATAGTATTGAGTTCTTCTTTATCCTTGGTGATTTTCAGTCTTTTTGTTCTACCAATTTGTTGATAGAGGGAGTTGAAATCTCCAACTGTAATTGTGGGTTTGTTTGTTTCTCCTTTCAATTCTATCAGTTTTGCTATACATAGTTTGTAGGTTTTTTTTGTTTGGTACATACACATTTTGAATTGCTGTGTCTTCTTGGTAGATTGGCCTTTTTATCTCTATCCCATAATTTTGCTTACTGTGTTCTTCCTTCCTTCCCTGATGGTTCAGAGTTCTTTCTTTCATTGTTTCTTTTCTGTGTAGAGAACTTCCCATTCTTTTGGGGCAGCTATTCTTTTGGGGTAGGTCATCTTTTGTTGACATTCTCTCAGTTTTCCTTCATCTGAGAATGCCTGATTTCCCCTTTATTCCTGAAGGATATTTTTGCTAGACATTGGATTCTGGGTTGACAATTCTTTTCTTTCAGTACCTGAAAGATACTGTGCCATTTGTTTCTATCATCCTGGTTTCTGCTGTCATTCAAATTGTTTAGCTAAAGCGTCATTTTCCTCTGGCTGCTCTTAAGATTTTTTTTTTCTCTGTCATTAGATTTCAGAAGTTAATTTGTGATGTGTCATTGCATGGATTTATTTGGGTTTATTCTGTTTAGTATTTGCTTAGCTTGTTGAATCTATATGTTTATGTTTTGCCACATTGGGAACATTTTGGGAACTTCTTAGTAGTTATTTCTTCGAGTACATTTGCAGTCCCATCCTATTTTCTCCTCTCCTTCTGGGACCCTGAGGCCACAAATATTAGATTGTTTTATTATAGTCACACAGATCCTTGAGTTCCGTTCAGTCTGTTTTAGTCTGTTTTATTTCTGTTGTTCAGATTGGGTTTTCCATTGTTTTATCTTCCAGTTCACTGATTTTTTTCTCTCTTCTGTTCTGCTCTGGAGCAAGCCATCCATTGAACTTTTTATTTCAGTTGTGTTTTTCTTTTCTTTTTCAGTTGTATTATTTATTTATCTATCTATCTATCTATCTATTTATTTATTTATTTATTTATTTATTTATTTATTTATTTGTTTTCTTCTTCTTATTATTTTTAAGGAGGCACCATGCCCAGCTTGGAGCCCAATGTGGGGCCTGAACTCACAACCCTGAGATCAAGACCTGAGCTGAGATCAGCAGTTGGATTCCTGGGGTTGAGTGTGTGACTCTTGATTTTGGCTCAGGTCATGATCTCATGGTTTTGTGGGTTTGAGCCTCGCATCAGGCTCTGCACTGGCTATGCAGAGCCTGCTCAGGATTCTCCTTCTCCCTCTGCCCCTCCACCACTCGTGCTGTCTCTGTCTGTCTCAAAATAAATAAACTTAAAAAAAAAAAAAAAAGAGTTGGACTCCTAACCACTGAGCCACCCAGGTACCCCTCCATTTTTCAATTATACAGTTTCCATTTAGTTCTTCTTTATATCTTCTATTTCTGTGCTGTGGCTTTCTATATTTTCATCTGTTTCAAGCATATTTATAATTACTTACTGAAGGATTTTTTTTTCCCCATGGCTGCTTTAAAATCTTTGGCAGATGGGGTGCCTGAGTGGCTCAGTGGGTTAAGCATCCAACTTCGGCTCAGGTCACCATCTCACAGTTTGTGAGTTTGAGCCCCATGTCAGGCTCTGGGCTGACAGCTCAGAGCCTGGAGCCTGCTTCAGATTCTATATCTCCCTCTCTCTCTGCCCCTCCCCTGCTCACACTCTGTCTCTCACATTGTCTCAAAAATAAATAAACATCAGGGCACCTGGGTGGCTCAGTCAGTTGGGCGTCTGACTTCGGCTCAGGTCATGATCTCGCGGTCCGTGAGTTCGAGCCCCGCATCGGGCTCTGGGCTGACAGCTCAGAGCCTGGAGCCTGTTTCGGATTCTGTGTCTCCCTCTCTCTCTGCCCCTCCCCTGCTCATGCTCTGTCTCTCTCTGTCTCAAAAATAAATAAATGTTAAAAAGAAATAAATAAATAAACAAACATTAAAAAATTAAAAATAAAATAAAATCTTTGGCAGATTAAAAAAAACAAAAACAAAGAAACAAAACAAATCTTTCTTTGTCAGATAATAATAATGGCTCTGTTACCTTGGTATTGTCATCTGTTGTTTGTCTTTTTCCTTTCAGTTTGAGATCTACCAGGTTTGGGGCATGATGAATGATTTTCAGTTGGGACCTGGATATTTATATATTACGTTGCAACTGTGGATCTTATTTAAACTTTATCTTTTAGCTGGCTTTCTCTGACTTTTTATCAGGAAAGGGAAAGATGCTGCTTTGTTACTACCAGGTGGGGGTAGAAGTCTAGGTTCCCCACTCAGCCTCTGTTGGCATCGCAGGGTGGGGCACTTCTTTTTACTGCTGGGTGGGTGTGGGAGTTCCAACATCTCCACTGACCCCGTAGAAGGGCGCTGTTACTGGCTGGCAGGGATGAAGGTCCTAGTTCCCTACTTGGCCTTCTCTGACTCCATCCTGACAGCATGTTGTTACAGCCCTACAAGGGTGGAAGTCTAAGCTCCCCACTTGGTCTTTGATGGTGTGGATGGGAGTGAGGCCCATATTTTGTTTTTTGTTTCCTATGGTGAATGGCTGGGAGTAAAGTGTTTATTGCCTAAAAAATTTTTGTCTTTCTAGGCTATCCCTTTCCTGGTCCTTTGTGTAGAGAACATAGGCTTTTCTTGAGGCTTTTTTTTTTTTTTTTTTTTTTTTTTTGGTTTATGTTTGTTTGGGTTCCTGGATTGCCAGTTTCCTCAGCTTCAAGTCAGAGACATATCAAAAAGAAAATCCAAAGAACTCACCACCATGTCATTACTCAAGTTCAAAGGTCCCTAGCCAGTCTTCCTTTTTCTTCAAACTTTCAGACTCTTCTCATGTTTGTTTTAAAAATAATGTCTAGGGGCGCCTGGGTGGCTCAGTCGGTTAAGCGTCCGACTTTGGCTCAGGTAATGATCTTGTGGTTCATGGGTTCGAGTCCCTCGTCAGGCTCTGTGCTGACAGCTTAGAGCCTAGAACCTGCTTTGTGGATTCTGTGTCTCCCTGTCACTCTGCCCGTCCCCTACTCGTACTCTGTCTCTCTGTCTCTCTCTCTCTCTCTCTCTCAAAAATAAGTAAAAAACATGAAAAAAGATTTTTAAATAACGTCTAGGATTTTTGGCAGCTCTTTCTGCGCATGGGTTCTGTCCCCATGCTTTAATTAAACCACCTTTTCTGCACTGAAAAAATAAATAAAAATAACGTCTAGGGTTTTTTGTTGTTGTTGCACTTTACCAGGAAGAATAGGGAAAAGTACTTCCCAGAAACAAAGTCTGTATATTGATTTTAACTAAGGAAATGTTTATTTTCAGTAACCGTGTTCATCAGTCTTTTCCATCACGGCTTCTTCCTTTTCCAATGTGCCTGAAGTCCTTTTCTGCTCCTAGATGAGACAATCTCTATCTGTATTCTTCTCTTGCACTCCTCTGCCTGCTGGGTGACTACTTTATACCTCTCCTCTCTTCTCAAATCTCCACTCTCTCAGCACATAACTTGGCTTTCTATTTCACTGAGAAAACTGAAACTACCAGAAGAAGACTTCACCAGATGCCCTCCACCACCTCCATCCACCTTTTGGCACCTGTTACTACATCCACGGCTGCTCAGCTTGTTTCCACCGATGGTGGCCCATGCCTTTGCTTGATCTTATCTCCTCTTACCCATCCATAGACCTCACTTCAACAGTTCTTCTTTCTTTTCCTTCAACATTAATTTTTGCACTCCACTAGATTGTTCTCATTAGCAGTAAAAGTATAAACATGCTTGTATTTTCACCTTGAAAATACAAAGTTCTATTTCCCATATCAATTTCTGTGCTTCGTGTCTTTGCTTCCCCTTATGTCAAAACTCTTTGAGAAGTTTTTGGGTTTTTTTGTTTGTATTTTTTACTCATTGTCTCTAGCTCCTCTTCCCTAATTGTTAAATCCACTTTAGTCTGGCTTTTACCTCACAACTCCAACGAAATAGTTTTGTCAAGGTCACCAGTGAGCTTTGCACTAAATCCAGTGTTCAGTTCTTGGCCCTCGTCTTTCTTGATCCATCATTAGAATTTGACTCAGCTGATTCCCTCCTCTTATTAAAGAGAGCTATCTTCACTTGGCTTCTCTTCCGATTTTCCTCTGACCTACTTGGCTGGTCTTCTTGGTCTCCTTTGTTGATTCATCATCATCTTGATCTTTTAATGTTCATGCTCCACAGAGCTTATTCTTATTACATACATTTCCTTGATGATTTCTTCTTTTCTCATGATTTTTCAACATCATATATATGCTGATGATTCTTTGGTTTGTATTTCCAACTCAGCCTTTTCCTCAACTCCAGACTAGTTTATCCAACATTTCCATTTGGACACTAATAGGCACCTTAGAGTCACTGTGTGCAAAAAACGAACTCCTGGTCTTTCCCAGTAACTGCTCCACCTACAACCTTCTGCAACTCAGTTGTGGCAACACCATCCTTCTAGTTGTTCAGCTCTAAAGCCCAGGAGTCATGCTAGGTTCCTCTCCTTCTCACTGTATATATCCCATCTGTTGAATAGTTCAAGTTTGCTTTCAACAGATGCCAAGTCTATCCCTTCTCATCCCTCCATTTGCAGTCACATTGCCCCAGGTCACCTTCATCACTAAACAGAAGATTCTGATAGTAATATGTCAATTCCATACCAATCCTCTTTGGCCTCCCAGGTCACTGTGAGTCAGCTCCAGTGTCCTCTGGCCACATGGGTCTCCTTGCTATTCCTCAGACATTCCAGGCCTACATGTGCCCAGATCATTTGGGGAAGTTGTATTTTAAAAAGACATTGATACTTGATTGACATTGTTTTAAATTTATTATTTTTAGAAAAATTGATCTTTCCAATAAACCAGAAATTATGACTTTTTATTCATTTCTTCTTTTATGTCCCCCAGAGATATTTTAGAGTTTTATTTATGCAAATCCTATTACTGCTTGATATGCATATATTTTATTGCTATTTTGTTATTTTTAGAAAAATTTTTAATGTTTATTTATTTTTGAGAGAGAGACACAACATAAGTGGGGCAGGGGCAGAGAGAGGGGGAGACACAGAATCCAAAGCAGGCTCCAGGCTCCGAGCTGTCAGCACAGAGCCTGACGTGGGGCTTGAACTCACGAGCTGTGAGATCATGACCTGAGCCGAAGTTGGACGCTCAACCGACTGAGCCACCCAGGTGCCCCTAAGGGAGGGAGAATCTTAAGCAGGTGTCACATTCAGCACAGAACCTGATGTGGGGCTTGATCCCATGACCCTGGGATCATGACCTGAGCCGAAATCAAGAGTTCAGTGCTCAACTGACTGAGTCACCCTGGTGCCCCTTTATTGCCATTTTGAATGGAATTATTTTCCATTATTTTCAACTTGTTATTGCTGGTGTGTAAGAAAATTATTAGACTTGAGATATGTGTCGGTTGAGTGTCTGACTTTGACACAGGTCTTGATCTCATGGTTCGTGAGTTCAAGCCTTGCATCAGACTCAGGCTTGCTACTGTCAGTGTGGAGCCTGCTTTGGATCCTCTGTCCCCCTCTCTCTCTGCCCCTCTCCTGCTCGTGCACACTCATAGGCACACGTTCTCTCTCCCTCTCTTCCTCTCAAAAGTAAATAAACGTCCGACTTCGGCTCAGGTCATGATCTCACGGTCCGTGAGTTCGAGCCCCGCGTCGGGCTCTGTGCTGACAGCTCAGAGCCTGGAGCCTGTTTCAGATTCTGTGTCTCCCTCTCTCTGTGCCCCTCCCCTGTTCATGCTCTGTCTCTCTCTGTCTCAAAAATAAATAAACGTTAAAAAAAATTTTTTTTTTAAAAAGTAAATAAACGTAAAAAAAGACAAAGAAAGTTATTGGACTTCTATATTTATTTTGTAAGTGTTTCTCCTTGGGACTGTTAAAGCCGAACTCTCCAGCTTTAATTATTCTTTGGTTGATGCCTCTGTGTGTTGATTCCCTTTGACTCTGTACTTCCTATGGATCTTGCATGGAGATCTTTTTCTCGGATCTTTTCTGGGATTACCCCAGCCTGCCTTTCTCATGCTCTTGACTCTTAGGCTCTGGATCCCTGAAGCTGGGATGGGGGCCTCTCCTTGGCCTTCCCCTGGCTCTGCATAGGACTTCTATCCCAGGACTTAGAACTCTGAATTCCATTTCCTGTTCACCTTTCCTTAACCAGGCTTCCTGATCAGTGAGGGCTTGGAATGGGTTTGGTATTCAGTGGATATTTGTTGAAGGAATAAGTGAATGACTGAAGTATTTGTCTCCTTTCTAGACCTTCCAACTAGCTTTATTGGGAATGCTTTTGGATTTGAGGGTTCCACCACTTATTTTCCAATTCTTCTGTTGATTTTTTTTTCTTGTCAGTATATGCATACTTTGTGATATTTTTATTTAGCTTTATTTCCTAGTGACTTCCACCAATATTCTATTTTCCAAATAACCATCAGTTTGACAGTGAAGTGTTTCTTGGTCTAATGCCTAATGACCACATCCACACTCACCTTGTAATCTTCTGTAACATGCTGAGTCTATTGACTTCGATGTTGCTGCCGCTGACTTTGATGACTTTTCCCTCCCTTTCAGATTCAGGCTTCTTCAGGGGAAACCAAATACACTGGGGCTTTGGACTGTGCAAAGAAGCTGTATCAGGAGTCTGGGATCCGAGGCATTTACAAAGGGACAGTGCTCACCCTCATGCGAGGTAACCTTTTAGGTTCTCCACCTGAGGTCACCTTGGTTGGGGGCTCATCTGAGGTGCATTTGCCACAGAGGGTCTTACCTGGGTCCCCAGATTAGCTTTGGCACCATGCAAACCACACTTATGGATGAGAAGGCTGGCATGGTGTGCCCTGGTTTTAGGCAGTCTCACCCCAGCCAGCATGGACACAAATGAGGATGGGGGCAGGGGGAACCAACATCCTTCTGGCAGGCTGGCCCTCAAGGATGTATTAAGACAGTGGCAGTTACAGGGGACTGGAAAGTAGGTAGAAATCATGGCTGGAGGGATGAGTGGGAGGAAAGAATGACTTAAGGACACTGGGGCTCACCATGGTTTCGAGAGGCATGTTCTGCTGGGGTGGCAGTAGGAAAGGCAGACACAGCTTCATCCTTGTCCTCACATGGTAGCTTGGAGGAAGGCCAGAGACTAGCAGTGCTTGTAACTTGGAGTGGGCATGTCAGTGGGGACTACTCAGAAGGGGCTTTGAAGATGAAATGTTGTCATGCATGTTTGTGCTCACTCACACTAGTGCTTGCCCCAAAGTGGCATCTAATTACTGCACAGGAGTTAATGCAGATAAGAAGTGCTTCTGAGGACCTTCCCAGGGAGCCTGGAAAGGGCCAGTGCCAAGCTTGACTCTTCTAAATTCAAGAAATCTGTGAGGATTTTATATCATTTAATTCACCTCTTTCTTGCTGCTAACAGATGTTCCAGCCAGTGGGATGTATTTCATGACATATGAGTGGCTGAAAAATATCTTCACTCCAGAGGGAAAGAGGTAAGGAGAACAGAAGAACTTAGAAGCCACTTTGCTCAGTCATGGGTTGGTTGCCCTTTACTGTGAATGGGTCTGATGGCAGAGTGGGGCTTGCTCCTGGTTCCATATCCACTTAACTCTCCTTGCTGCTGAGACCCATCTAATACCGCTAACTCTGTACCTCACCTACTGGAGCAAGTATATAAAACAAGTTCATGAAACTTCCTCCAAGGAGTGGCAGCTGCCATGTCACAGGAGCCCTGGCCTTGGACCTCCTCCCTCTGGCCAGTTTCTCCCTCTCTCTCACTGCCCCATCTGCCATAGGAGGGATGGTCTAGACGCCACTCTCATAGCCTTTGTCTGACTGCGGTTGGTATTCTGCGTTTGGTATTCTGCAGTGTCAGTGAGCTCAGCGTGCCTCGGATCCTGGTGGCTGGGGGCATCGCTGGGATCTTCAACTGGGCTGTGGCAATCCCCCCGGACGTGCTCAAGTCCCGCTTCCAGACTGGTTAGTGGAGGGTAGTGGGGTAGATGAGGGTGGAGTGGGTCCCAGCACTGGCTGCCCCTGGGGTGCAGAGCTCTTAGGGCCCTGAAGATACTCACTCTCCACAGCAGCACCCAGCATCTGTCTGATCAACATTTTCCCTTGTAGTCATTTGTGTTCTAGGAACCCTAGACTCACTTCCTGTTGGCCAAAACACAAAATAAGTGAGGTAAGCAGTCAAATCAACTCTTCTGCCTTCACATGAGCAGAGGATTATTTCATTCTTTATTCTTCTCCACTCCCTTAGCATCAGTAATCCAGACAGTGTGTCTGTTTCTCGCAAAGTGAACTGTGTTGTCTGTGGACTTGTCCCAGATGACCTGCAAGGTGTCTTCTTCCTGATGCTGTGACCCTGCAGGAAGACTTGACTACAAAATTGTCCCCACGTGGGTCATCATGGTTAGGTCAGGAAGCTTCCTAAAGCCTTAACAGTTGGATTTCACCCACAGCACCTCCTGGAAAATATCCTAATGGTTTCAGAGATGTGCTGAGAGAGCTGATCCGGGATGAAGGAGTCACATCTTTGTATAAGGGATTCAATGCAGTGATGATCCGAGCCTTTCCAGCCAATGCGGTGAGTGGCAGACAGGGGCTGTACTTTCCCTTTGGAGCTTAGAGCAGGGTCCAAAGTCTAGGTGGGTTGACTTTTGCTTGCTCCTAGGATTAGATTGGGAGCTCAGTTTTCCCCAAATCCTACCCTCAGCCAGAGCCTCCTTATTTGCTTCCTTTCCTGAAACTTCAGGAGGGTTTGTCTTTGGGATTCTCTGAGGGGAGGGGCTTTGATTTCCGACTTGGCCATCAGAAGTGGGCAGTTGTGAAACATGGATGTTCTTCCCCTCTCAGGAATGAGAAAGCACAGCTTGATTCCCTGACCTGGGGTAGGAATGAAGTTAGGGAGGGTCCTGATGAAGTTAGGGAGTAGTTCTGGTCCTGACAGGGTTAGCTGTGGTCTCTGTGATAGTCACAACGCCTGCTGGTTTTTCTCTTCCTTCCAACCCCTTCTCAGGCCTGTTTCCTTGGCTTTGAAGTTGCCATGAAGTTCCTTAACTGGGCCACTCCCAACTTGTGAGGCTGAAGGCTGCTCGAGGCTTCTGGATGATGGAAGCTATCACCGAGGAAGAAGCAGTGGGCAGGACTAGTCAGTCCTGAAGGGCAAAAGGAGGGGAATGGTGGGATCAGAGCTGTGTGCATGGACTTGTTGAGACCATTGCCTTAATGACATCCTCTACCTGGTATAACTTGGTCTGCCACTTTGAGACTTGAATTTACTCTTGTCAGTTTAAGGGATCTCAAGAGGATTTGGAGGTGGAGTAAGTAGCTTTCAGACCAGATACGACCTGTGGTCAGAGAGCTGTCTACTGGTTGACTACAGGCCCTATTATACCCCAAATACTCCTCGAGAAAGAGGGAATCTCAGCGTCTCACTGGAGGCACTATGCATGTTTTCAACCAGCTGACCAGGAGCTGGGGTGTTCTTCAATCCCTACCAAGGAACACACACCAGGTTTTCAGGGTATCATATAATCCTGGCCTGCATGTGAGGATGTGGACTTGAGGCCCACATCTCTCTGTCCAGGTGGACTGAACAAATGTGCCTAGGGGCAGATAGCCTGTTAACAGTTTGATTTTTTTTTTTTTTAATGCATTCAGGTAATCAAAACTTAAACTAAGTAGCCCAATTTCCCAGGAGTAGATGGAGAGCTTTCCCTCCTACAGAGTGAGGAGGGTTTGGAATCAACAGTCCGAGCCCTGCTGAGATAAGTGACAAAACCTAGGGTGTAGAAAAGGCCATTTTTGCACACTCTTTTCTCATGAGAGCGCCCTCTTTTAACAGGAAACAATAAATATTGTTTCTAATTTTTGCATTGTGTGAAATTTTCTTTTGATTTGGGTCATTTCAACAGGTAGCCTGTAGCCTTGACTGAGGCTGTCAGGGATCTGGTATCTGTCCTTGGTGGCTTCAGGCAGGGGCTTCAGCAGGAGAAAGAGGAAGAAGTTTTGGCTAGCCCAGCCTTCCCTGATGTCCCAACAGCAGCTGCTTGATGGGGAAGGGTGTGGGGGTACCAGGTGACTTGATTGCTAATTGTTCCCACAGTTCTCAGTACAAGCCTGCAGCCCTTCTCTTCATTCTTTTATCTCTCTGCCCTCAGCCACATGGCTGTCTGAGCTAACAGAGAGTTGATTGTTCTAAAAGCCAAAATCAATCTTGACTCTTCATATGGTTATTGGGGTCACTGTGATCTGATGTCACCAAATGGGCCTTGCTAATTAGACAAATTGATGCCTAGGTGCATCCAGAGGAGGTGAAGGAGACAAATTAGTTTGTCCTTGTCTGGTGGATGGCAAGGCTACAGGAGCTGGGCTTCTCTGGCGTTGTCTCATCTGGCAGTTACAGTTCTGCTGGCACTTCCCACCTTACTGCAGCTGCACAGAGATCCTTGGACTTTGGCTTTAGAGCCATCACTCTGCATAAAGGGGTGAGGGGGTAGGGACCCACCCCCATCTGGGAGTGGATATGGCCAGTTGGGCAGGAAGCTGAAGATTTGGGGGTTTAAGGAAGGACACTTTCTTCCAGGGAACATATTTTGGATGACCAGATAGGAATTATGGTCAAGTAAAACAAAACAAAAAACATTTAGAGATGAAAATTGTGTGCCCTCTGCTTGGGAAGATTAATTCAGTGTTACAACTGCCCCCTCATTCTGCAGGATGTCTTTAATTTCTCACTGGTTTGGAGATGGCCACATATGTGTTTCCTGAAGCTCTTCTCGGGAGCACCCTGTCCTTGAGACAGTGCTGCAACCTCAGCCTTTGCCTGGAAGCCCATATGAGTGCATTTACATTCCAGCCAAATGACAGTCATTCCCATGGCTCAGGATCACTTTTACAGTCTGTGCTTCTGGATAATTTGCCCTTTGAAACAACTTCCATTTTAAAATGGAATGTTTTGGTTCCTTGATGTTAGTGGTGGTAGATTCTTTTACTCCTTTGGTTGTTCAGTAGGTGTTAAGTCAAATAGGGAAGCCCCAGGAGGCATATTTGTGAAGGGAGCAGAACAGATGGTGAGTAACTCCCTCCTGACTGGCACTTCCTTTTTATGATGCACTTTGAAATGCCACCTGTTCCTGATATATCTTTTCTCTCCCTGATGGGGATAGGTGGGGGAAGAGGTTAGGGCCCTCCTCAGCAATTTCTCTGACTGTCACAGTCTTAAGGTAGAAGTGAGACGCAAGTGTTAAAACAACCAACTGGTGATAACGGCCTCACCCAGGCACAAAGCAGAGTATAAGTGGGTCAAAGGTGAGAGGCAGATGGTGGGATGTTGCAACAAGCCTATTAGAAGCAACACTAGTGGGGCATCTGGGTGGCTCAGTCGGTTGAATGTCCAACTCTTGATCCCAGGGCTGTGGGATCGAGCACTGCATTGGGCTCTGCCCTGAGCATAGAGCCTGCTTAAGTTTCTCTCTCTCTGCCTCTCTCCCCCACTTGTGTGCGCTCTCGCTCTCTCTCTCTCAAAAAAAAAAAAAAAAAAAAACAACAGTAATGCCATTTCTGCTGTAAGGTCATATTATCTCAACACAGTTCTTTCCCTACAGTTCTTTTGAGTCTGGAACCCTCTATGCCCTTTCTAACCTTTTCATTGGTTTGGTCTTATTTCTTTATCCCCATGTAACTCAATGTTTAGTGGGCAAGAATTTTTACCCCCACTTTCAGATGTGGAAGCTATGGCTCAGACAGGATAAACTGATCTGTCAAGATCATTGGCAAGTTGATAATAGAGGACAGGTAATAGAGTGAGGTCTGGGTATCCACAGGCCTGAAGAAAGGCTTGTGATGCTATCAGAGGCTGTCCTGGGGCTGCTTGACCCAAGCTCCAGGAGGCCTGTCTGTGCCACAGGGTCAAAGCCCAGGCATCTGACCTGTGAGTCAGGCCACAGATAGCACACAGTCCCTACAGGCACTGGGAAAGCCCCAGGGCCAGATGTTCCCTGAGGGCTCTCTTTTCTGCTTTCTCTGCTCTGGTGAGCATGTAGGCCTGTGACTCTCCAGCCAGGCTCTCCCTTGCTTTCCAGGTTCAGTCCTTGCCCTGACGGGTCTCTGAGGCAGATCCAAGGTCCACTACAGAGACTGACACTTTCTGGGGACACAGTGTCCTGGGAGGGGGTGGCTCACAGGTACAGAAACACGTGCCTTGGGATTTAACTGCTTCCTGGGGCATGGATGCTTGTTAAAATAGACCAGACTTTCTGGACCAAAGGCAGTGGCCCCATGAGGGAGGCATTATAGAGGCTGAAGGACAGCTTGGGTGATGACAGAGAAAACATAACCTATTTCCCCAATTATTCCTGTCAACGAGGATCATAAACGCTTTTAAGGCAAAATAGAAACTGATGGTGGTAGATACTAAATGAGCTGGGATGACTGACTGGACCAGTGGGGCTGGTGTGCAGAGGTGATCAGGTGACCAATGGGTCCCTGGAGACAAGTAGGGGAATGGAGTGGCTTAGAGATCCCCTTTGGGCAGAGAAGAGGGAGGTGTTGTTGCTGGGGCTGAGTCTCCTCCCCCACCCCCAGTGGGCAGAGGAGTATAAGCTGGGAGGTCTGAGCCAAGAGCAGCCTTCCAGAGGAGTCTGGGAGAGTTTGGGTGTATCCCTTCCTCCTGGAAAGAGGAAAAAAAAAAAACAAACTGTAAAATAATAAACCTATCGGGGCACCTGGGTGGCTCAGTTGGTTAAGCATCTGACTCTTGATCTCAGCTCGGGTCTTGATCACACGGTTGTGAGTTCAATCAAGATTACATGAAATCCACTGTTTCGTTGGACATAATAGTTGGTGCCCCACCCATGTTCATTTTCACCAGACCCACTACTATGGGGCTAACCATGTACCCCACCTGTATTACTGTGTATCCATAGTTGTAAAATCTCTGATAATTGGCCCCATTGTGTTCATGTCTGCCTGTGGTTGTTGGTGTGGCAGTCTGTGCAAGATTTGACTGCCTGCTGGGTAGTGACTCCTAGGACTGGCTTGGAGCTGAGTGCCTGTCATGTCAGTGCTCTGGGAACTCCTCTTCTCTACCACAGTCTCTGTATTTCTCTTGCTTTTGAGAGTCTGTGTTTTTGGCCTTTTCACCCACCATCACACTGTTGGCAGCTGTTTCCCGGTTACTGGCTGCCTGTGGGTCTGGTTGCCACAGTAACCTCCAATGGTGCAGCTGGACAGGCTTGAACAAAGGCAGTCCTAGGAGGGTGAGGGTAGAAGATGTGGGATTCGGGGCCCTAGTATTCTTTCTCTAGGGTACCCTTCTTTGGCCAGCTCAGCTAGGCATTCATGAAGGCCCTTGAGACTCCACTTACTACAGAAGGGCTTCTTGGAAGGTGCAGGGATGGGTCCCTGCTCTTGGACCAGGTGTTAGGGGAGGGGAGCCAAGTAGGGCCTCGAGGCTGGCTGGCTGTCCTTCCTCTCTCTCAGGCTAGTTTGGAACAGCTATGGGTTTCCTGCTTTCTGTTGCTGTCGTTCCTTCCAGTTCCAAAGATGCCCTTTGAATGTCCCGTTTGCTGGATAGATGGTGAAGCTTTGGTGCATCTGAGAGCAAACTGACCTGCTCCTGGCAGAGGCTGATGGAAGTTCCTTGGTGTGACTGGGAGAGCCTACCCACACCCAGCTCTGTCATCAGCCCTGGAGTAGCCTTCCTCTATCTTATTTTGTAATTGAGGTCAGAGTCCTAACTGTACAGGCACCTGTCCCCCTTTAAAACATATAAAACCTGAAGAATGAGCAAACTAGGGAGTGGAGTTATGAATTCGCCTTTCCAAAGGGTTGGTTGTAGGATTGTTTGAAGCAGGCAGATCCTCAGGCGTGGTGGTGCAGTGGGAGTCACACCCAGGTTTTCTGGGTATGTTCTGACTCCTGGAAAACTTGGAAGGGTCGGTTTACTCAAGAGCAGAGAACAGTTGGGGAACCCTGCCCCTTTAGCTTCTTACTGCCTATCCTTAGTGCAGTGTTCATATGCTGAGATCAGAAACACAGCTTTGAAGAAAAGTATCCTAGTTCTGAGACGGGTCAGGAGAACAGTTTCACTGGCTTTGCTTGGTGTGTGGAAACCATTCATTCATTCATTCATTCATTCAATCTCTAAAGAGTGTGCAGTAAGGACCAGCAGGAAACAAGTTGGATACTATCCCTCCTCTCACAAAGTAGAGGGTCCAAGACTCTTTCTAGGGGTCCAGGAACATAACCAGGGAGACACTGCTATTTGGAATCACAGGCCTACCTGGCCTAGAGCGTGGGTGGCTTCTATACCAGTGGGGATCGGTTGCTCTTATTTCCAGAAGCTCAGTTCCCAGCAGCACTGAGCTCCTGGGTGTGTGCCAAGCCAATATGAGAGGTCTTAGTGCTGATTTTAATTAATACTAGGTAATTACCAGGTGGAGCTTAACCATCCTAAATGCCTTTGAGGTTCCCAAGCCTACAGCTAGTCACTTTCTGGCTGGGCCCAGCAACGAGAGGCAGGACTCTGTCCTATGCCTACCCAGCCTTTTGTCAGCATTGTGACCCAGGGCAGTCACCTTTTTCTATTCCCTTCCAGTCTGGTGTGGGTGAAGGGGGCAACTTGGGAAATAGCCTAGCCTCTCCAATTCACCTATGCCCCCTCCCTAGGGGCAAAGGATAACAGTGCCTTGTGGTCTGCTCAACACCATCAGTGTGAGTCCAGGGTGGAGTGTGGGAAGAGAAGAGGTGCGCAGGCCTAGTCCTGGGAATCTTGGTGGGAATGCTCAAGAGGAGGAACAGGCATAGAGGTTGTTCCTGCCCTGGGCCTTATTCCAGTTTCTCCAAGTTTGGCTTAGTGACTCTTCCAGGCTTATTTCTCTGCCTGTGGCTCCCAAATTACTGTATCACTGAAACTCCTACTATCTACAAGGCCTTCCCCGTTTGACATTTTGCAGATCTCTTGCCAGACTTCCGAGGGTCTTGTGGTCATGCCACCATTCCACCCAGTGACCAGGGTGGTCCTAACTTTTTACCAGGCCTCCGAGTCAGCTTGAATGTCACCTCCTAAAGTGGGCCCTCTTGCTCTCCACCACAACTGGAACCACACTGAGGTTTTAATGTATGTGCCTGCGTCTGGCTCTCTGGCTGTAGGCTGTGTCCGTGGAGCCTACCAGGTGTTGGCAAACAGGAGGCTCTTAGCGAGTGTTGAAACAATACATGAAAGGTCTTAGGGACTAGGTGAAAAGCACCGACGACTCCCTTTGGGGGGTAGACCACTCATTACCGCGACTCGATCTCGACCTCGGACGGCTCTGAGCCAGCGTGCTGCCCAGCGGCGCACGCGCACTGAGGGCCGGCGGGCGGCGGGGGCGCGCACGCCCGCGGCCGCGTGCGTCACAACCCGGGCTCCTGCCCCGCCCGTCCCGCCTGGCCGCCTGTCGGTCCCCGAGGCGGCGGCGGCGGCTGCCCAGTGACAGCGGCGGCGGCGCCAGGCCAGCCGTAGTAGCGTAGGGTCGTGCGGCCTGGAGACGCACACCCGGCAGAAGGGCGGCGCGAGGAAGGCCGGAGCCGGGTCGCGCGGGAGGAGACCTTGCGGGCACCAGGCGAGAGGCCGGCGTGAGGGAGCGCGGAGTTAGTGGCCGCCGGCGGCCCGGACCCGCCTGTCCTCGCGGCCGCCGCCGGCATGAGCCACATCCAGATCCCGCCGGGGCTCACGGAGCTGCTGCAGGGCTACACGGTGGAGGTGCTGCGGCAGCAGCCGCCCGACCTCGTCGACTTCGCGGTGGACTACTTCACCCGCCTGCGCGAGGCCCGCTTGCAAGCCGCCAGCCCGCCGGCTGCCCCTCCTTCCGGCTCCCAGGCTCTAGAGCCCGGCCCTGGCCTGGTCACCGACGCGAAGGCGGAGAGCGAGTCGGAGGACGACGAAGACTTGGATGGTAGGCGGCGGGCTGGGCCGACGTTCGCGGTGGGGGGACGGAGGGGGCGGTGCAGGGGTCTCCAGCGATCTAGAGGGGCCGCGGGGGCCGAGCACACTGGGCTGGGACCTTGGAGCTCTCCAGCAGAGTTTGCCCGGGTTTCCCGAGCCGCGGGCGTGAGCCCCGCGTGCTCCACTTCCCAGCTGCGCTCCACGGTCCTTTGAGCCCCGAGCGCACCGAGTGAGTTGTCAGATTCAGCCTGGGAGCAAATGTGCGCGCCTTCGGCCCGCGTGGTGGCGCGGAGCCCACGTCGGCCTCGCCTCTACTGGGGGACACTTCGCCCGGTTTCGTGCCGAAGACAAGGACGCTCACATCCACCGACTCGCTCGTGTTCAATAACCGGGATGGTAACTTTGGAAATCATTCGTTTTGTGAAAAGTTATGGTGAAAACTAAGCATAGGCCAAAGTAGACAGATAAAGGGTGAAATGAACCCCTGTATGCCACTATCCACATTCAACAGTTTAAATATCTGTCACAAATGTTTCATTTCTACTTTTTTTTTTTTTTTTTTTCCTTTGCTGAAGTATTTTCAAGCAAATACCAGTCGGGTCATTTCGCCTCTGCATAACTGGACATGCATTTCTTAAAATATTCTTAGTATTTCTTAAAATTTCTGAAAATATTTATTAAAATATATGTAGTATATATATAAACTTGAGTAAAACGATTGGATCACATTTGGTGAGGGTAAACGATAATTATCTTGTTTAGCATATAGGGTGTAGGAAAAAAGACAACTCTTTTCTATATCTGGTTTAAGCAAGGCTGTCAAAAAGCAATTCCATTTTCCGTGGTTGCTTTAACCTAAGCTTGGTCAGTTTAACAGTAGAATAATCCTAGTTTTGAACCGCCAAAATTTAGCAAAACAATGAAAACAGAGACCAAGCTAGAGACTTTAGTGTTATTAGAGCATACTGGAAAAAAAACAAAACAAAACAAAACAAAACTAGTTCTGAGTTGAATCCACATTCAGGTCACACGAACAAGGAGTTAATTATCGGTCATTGCTGTTGGAGTCGTAAGCTTCAGTGTTGTGGACAACTTCCCATAGTTTATTCACCATTAAGAGTAGAAATGGTTCTTCTGTGTTTCTTTGACATTGCATATTAAATTATGAGGTTTTTGCCTAAAGTCTCGAAATCAAGTTGTTATTTTCCAAATCTCCTGCACAGATTTGCTTTGTGGTCTAAGAGAAGTGGTCAGACCTGTTTGATTTCAGATTCACTTTAAAATGGGGACAGTGACAATGATCTCCCAGGGATAAATGTGTCTTTAAAAGTTTTATTTCAGGAGTGTCTGCTATGTTTGTTTCATTGACACATATATAAATCACAAAGCTGTAACCTGCTTTGTGAAATTTTTATGTATACACGTTAGTATTTTAGAAATTAGTCCCAGATGAGTGAAACAGTTTACAAGTTTTGTGTTATCTTTGTCATCTTTGATATCTTTTTAAAAATTGAGTTGACTTAAATCTTTGTGACTCTGTGCTTTATTTTACTAACATGTAAATATTTGTTATTTATATTTCTAAAGTGGCTGTGCTACGTATAATTATAGAAATCAACACAAGGTGAACTTTTATTTACAGATAATAGACTAAAAATACATTGCACACAATGAGATACCACTTCACACCCATGAGGATGGGTATTATGAAAAAAAATAGCAAGTGTTGATGAGAATGTAGAGAAGTGGGAGCCCTTGTTCATTACTGGTGGGAATGTAAAATGGTCTGGCTGTTGTGGAAAACAGTTTGGTGGTTCCTCAAAAAGTTAAACATAGAATTACCGTATGATTGAGCAATTTCACTGCTCTGTATATATCCCAGGAAATTGAAAGCAGGGAGCCAAACATATAGTTACATGCCAGTGTTCACTGCAGCATTATTCACAATATCCAAAAGGTAGAAACAACCCCTGTCCTATTAGAAGATGAATGGATAAGTAAATTGTGGTATATACCTACAATGAAATACTATTCATCCTTTAATAAGAATGAAATTCTGATACATGCTACAACATGGATGAACCTTGGAAACATTATGCTACTGCAATATGCCAGACACAAAAAGACAAATATTTTATGATTCCACTTATATGAGGTACCTAAAATAGGTAAATTCAGAGAGATATAAAGTAGAATACAGGTTAACTGGCAGCTGGAGGTTGCTGGTAATGGGGTGTTATTGTTTAATGGGTGTTGAGTTTCTGTTCGGGATGATAAAGTTCTGAAATTGGATAGGGGTGATGGTTGCACAACACTGTGAATGTACTTAATGCTGTGAGTTGTACACTTAAATGTGTAAAATGGTAAATTTTATGCTATGTATATTTTACCACATTTTTTTAAATGTTTATTTTGAGAGAGAGTGAGCTAGCAGGGGAGGGGCAGAGAGAGAGAGGGAGAGAGAGAGAATCCTGAGCAGGCTCCGCACTGTCAGTGCAGAGCCCTACTTGGGGCTCTGTCTCACCAACTGTGAGCTCATGACTTGAGCCAAAATCAAGAGCCAGATGCTTAACTGACTGAGCCACCCAGGTGCCCCACCACAATTTTTAAAAAGACAAGAAAAGAAATACATATCCAGTGATTAGGAACATTAGGGCAATAAGCCTATAATACTTAAAATAAGAAATAGGATATGTAGTGTTAGATATGTATATAACAAAGAGATTTTGTTTAATATGGCTAACCACCAATTCAGTTTATAAAATTATATGCTATTTGAAACACTCTTTTAATAACAGTTTTGATATCAAATAGCACATTAAGTATGAAGTATTATAATGAATATTTAACTCTTGGGAAAACCTGAAGAGTTCGGATTTATTTTTTAATTTTTTTAAAATTTATTTATTTATTTTGAGAGAGAGAGACAGAGCAAGTGCGTGCGTGTGTGTGCCTGGGGGAGGGGCAGAGAAAGAAGGAGAGAGAATCCCAAGCAGGCTCCAGTGCTACCAGCACAGAGCCTGATGTGGGGCCTGAACCCACAAAACTGTGAGATCATGACCTGAACAGAAACCAAGAGTTGGATGTTTAATCGACTGAGCCCGCCAGGTGCCCCAAGAGTTTAGATTTATTAATATGTTTCTGTAACTGCATTCTCATGAGGACAATAATTGGTATCCAGACTTGGTTCACTTCTATAATTATCATAAAACATACACCTGTGGGTCTCCCAGCATATATATATATATATATATATATATATATACATACATACACACACACACATATTAATATTATATTTTATATCATATCATATTATATTAGTAGTATATTCATGTGTTATATATATATTTGGTAACAGCTTTGTGGAATATAATTCACATACTATATAATTCACCCATTTAAAGTGTATAGTTCAGTGGTTTTATTATATTCAGAGATATGTGCAACCATCACCACAGTTAGTTTTAGAACAGTTTTTGTCACCCCAAAAAGAACCCCATACACTTTAGCCATCAACTGCCAACACCTCCATTCCCCTCTCATCTGCTTTCTGTCTCTATAGATTTGCCTATCCTGGACATTTCATATGAATGGAATCATGCAGTATATGGTCTTTTGCCATTCATATGAAATGTCCAGGATAGGCAAATCTATAGAGACAGAAAGCAGATGAGAGGGGAATGGAGGTGTTGGCAGTTGATGGCTAAAGTGTATGGGGTTCTTTTTGGGGTGACAAAAACTGTTCTAAGACTTCTTTCACATGGCATAATGTTTTTAAAGTTCATCAGTGTTGTTGCATAAATTAATGTGTCACTCCTTTTTATTACTGAATGTTCTATTGTATGGATATACCACATTATTTTATCCATCAGTTGATGGGCATTTAGGTTGTTTTCACTTTTTAGCTTTTATGAATAATGTTGCTATTAATATTTCATGTGTACAAGTTTTCGTGTGGACGCATGTTTTTCTCTTTGAGATGTATACCTTGGAGTAGAATTGTTTGATCATATGGTAACTCTTTGTTTAACCTTTTGAGGAACTGCCAGATTGTTTTCCAAAGTGGCTGCACCATTTTACATTCTAACCAGCAGTGTATTAAGGGTTCTAATTCCTTCATGTCCTTGTTAACACTTATAGTCTTCTTTATAATTAAAAAAAAATTTTTGTGTGTTTATTTACTTTTCAGAGACAGAGTGTGAGCAGGGGAGGGTCAGAGAGAGAGGGAGACACAGAATCCAAAGCAGGCTTCAGGCTTTGAGCTGTCTGCACGGAGCCCGACATGGGGCTCGAACCCACGAACTGTGAGATCATGACATGAGCCGAAGTCAGGCCTAACTGACTGAGCCACCCAGGTGCCCCTACAGTCTTCTTTAAACTGACTGAGCCACCCAGGTGCCCCTACAGTCTTCTTTATAACAGCCATCCACATGGATGGAAAGTAGTACCTCATTGTAGTTTTGCTTTGCAGTTCCTTAAGTGATGTTGAGCATCTTTTCAAATGGTTCTTGGTCATTTGTGTATCTTTTTTTTGAGAAATGTCTATTCAGGTCCTTTGTCCATTTTTTAATTGGGTTTTTTTTTAATTTTTGAGTTGTGAGAGGTCTTTATATATTGTAAACAAGTCCTTTATCAGATGTACGACTTACAAATATTTTCTCTCATTTAGTGAGTTGTTTTTTCAATTTTTGATATTGTTTTGAAGCAGAAAAGTTTTTTATTTTGATGAAGTCTAATGTATCATTTTCTTTTTTGTTTGTGATTTAGGTGTCATATTTAAGAAACCATGACCAAAAGCAAGATCATGAAAATTAACCTCTGTTTTCTTTTAAGAGTTTTATAGTTTTAGCTCTTACATTTAGGTGTTGGTACATTTTGAGTAATTTTTTGTGGACAGTGTCAGGTACTTCATTCTTTTGCATGTGGTTATCCAGGTGTTCCAACACCATTCATTAAAAGATGGTTTTTCCCCCATTTAATTGTCTTCGTACTTTTGTTGAAAGTCAATTGACTGTGGTATGTCATTGTTTCTAACTCCATTCTGTTCTACTGATCTGTGTATCTGTCATATCCCACTACTACACTGATGGGTAAGATTTGTAGTAATTTTGGAATCAGCAAGTGTTAGTTCTCCACCTCTGCTCTTTTTCAAAATTGTTTTGGCTTTTGTAGTTCCTTGAATTTCTATATGAATTTTAGAATTAGCCTGTCAATTTCTGTAAGGAAAGCAACTGGGATTTTGATAGAGATTGCATTGAATTTGTAGATTAATTTGGAAAGTATTGCCATCTTAACATTATTAGGTCATCTAAATCTATGAATATGGGATGTCTTTCCATTTGTTTAGACCCTCTTTAATTTTTAAAGGTAACAATGTTTTGTAGTTTTCAGAGTATAGGTTTTGCACTTCTTTTGTTAAATTTATTCCTAAGTAATTCATTCCTTTTGATGTTATTGTAAATGGAATTGTTTTCTAAATTTCATTTTCACATTGCTCATTGCAAGTGTGTACAAATAGTTAATTTTTAAAAATAGTGACCTTGTTTCTTGCAACCTTGCTGGGCTTGTTTTCTAGTTCTAGTAGTTTTTTTAGTGGATTTTTTAGGATTTTTCCCCAGCATTTTTACTGTACAGCATAGACCACATAACATAGGAGTTGGTTCAAACAACATTAGCAGAACTTTTTTGGAATTGCTTAATAATGATATTCCCGCAGTTCACATATCTGGATCTCTCAGCAGGATTTTGACACTGTTGAACCACCCTCTCTTGAAATTCTCTTCCTCTTGGCAGCTGTGTCTTCATTCACCCGGCTCTCCGTCCACCACTTGGCCTCTCTGCCCTCTAAATGATGGCTTATGATCTCCAGAATTTAGTTTAACTTTTTTGCCTCAGTGAACAATTCTTTTCCTGAGCATTTTTACTGCCTTGAACCTGGATCTTCAAAATCAAAACTTTTCTGCTCATACACATACCTATTTATGCTTTTTTTTTTTTGAGCGGGGGGGGGGGGTGGAGGGTGGAAGGTGGGGGGGGGAGGGGACAGGGACAGAGAGAGGGGCAACATGGAATCCAAAGCATACTCCAGGCTCTGAACCGTAAGCACAGAGCCTGATGAGGGGCCCAAACTCACAAACCATGAGATCATGACCTGAGCCAAAGTAGGACACCTAACTGACTGAGCCACCTAGGCACCCCTTTCTTGTCTTATTCTTTATTTTTAATAGAAAAGGTTATAGGCATTTAAAAATTTCTCTACTGTGTTGTCATAATGAATTTTTTTATTGTGATAGACTATACATAAAATTTATTATTTTAACATTTTAAAGTATAAAATTCAGGGGCATTGAATACATTCATTATTTTGTGCAACCAACACCACTATTTTGTTCTTTTTAAAGGTTGTTTTTGACGAGGCTTCTGGGTGGCTCAGTTGGTTAAGCTAAATCCGACTTTGGCTCATGTCATGATCTCATGGTCTGTGAGTTCAAGTCCCATGTCAGGCTCTGTGCTGACAGCTCAGAGCCTGGACCCTGCTTCAGATTCTGTGTCTCCCTCGCTCTCTGACCCTCCCCTGCTCATGCTCTGTCTCCCTCTTTCTCTCAAAAAATAAACAAACATTAAAAAATAATAATAAGTAAAAGTGTTTTGGGGGTGGCTCAGTTGGTGCCAACTCTTGATGTTAGCTCAGGTGTTGGTCTCCGAGTTGTGAGTTAAAGTCTCATGTTGGGCTCCATGGTGGGTGGGAACCTACTTAAAAGGAAAAAAAAAAAAAAGATTATTTTAGGTTTTTGAGGCTCCTGGCAATTCAATATGAATTTTGTGATCAGTTTTTCCATTTCTGCCAACAAGCCTGTTTTCTGGGGCACCTGGTGGCTAAGTTCAGTTAAGCATCTGGCTCTTGATTTTAGCTCAGGTTATGATCCCAAGGTCATGGGATTGAGCCCTATGTTGGATTCCATGCTGAGCATGGAGCCTACTTGGGATTCTCTGTCTCCCTCTCTCTCTCTCTCTGCCCCTCCCCACCCCCTTTTGCAAAATAAATAAACGTTTTTTAAAAAGAGGCCTGTTTTTTTATTTAATCATCAGAATGTTGATTGTTAGTATATACAGCTACAGCTTTTTTGTGTGTGTGTTGTTTTGTACCCTGAAACCTGTGGATTTTTTAGAGTTTTCTGTATATAAGGTCATGTAATCTGTGAATAGTTTTGTTTGTTCCCTTTCATTTTGATTGCCTTTTATTTATTTTTCTTGCCTAATTGCTCTGGCTAGGACTTTCAGTACTATGCTGAATAGAAGTGAATCGACAAGGCATCCTTGTCTTCTTCCTGATCTAGCGGGAAATTTTTCAGAGTTTTACCATTGAGTAAGGTGTTAGTTGTGTTTTTTTGTTTGTTTTTGTTTTTAATAAATGCTGTTCACCATGTTGAGGAAATTCCCTTTAATTCCTGGTTGTTGAGTGATTTTATCATGAAAGGGTATTGAATTTTGTTAGATGTTTTTTGTGCTTCAGTTGAGATGATGTAGCTTTTTCCTTTCATCTTTTAATGTTGTGTACTACACTGATTGATTTTTGTATGTTGAACCACCCTTGCATTTTTGGGATAAATCCCACTGGGTCACATTTTAAGGTATAATCCTTTTGATATACTGCTGGATGTAGTTTGCTGGTATTTTGTTGTCATAATGATTTCTTGCTGCATTTTGTAAATTAAGTGAATATATTATACTCTACTTAATTATTCTCCTTTTAGGTTGCCTCCAGATGTTTGCTTGCATGAACTTTTTTATGTATATGGGTTTTGATAATTTATTAAAGTAATTAATTTAAACATTGGCATTGATGACTTCATCCTCAGTTTCTGGCTCAGATGGAAGTAATCTGTTTAACAATCTCAGAAGGACTGTGCAGGTCAGTGAGTTGCTTGTGGATCCTCATCTGAAAAAGATCCCAAGTCTTACTACCATCACCACAAGGAGTTTTCTAAGTAGTGATTCTCAGAGTCTTGTTAGGCATCTGAACTGTTCCATCCATTTTGAGGTTCTTTTCTTTTGCTTCAAGTCAGCACATAACCTTCTCAGAGGTTTTACATTGTGGCTGGTTAGGGTAACTGTAGTTTGGTGAATCACTACCTCTGGTTCCCGGGGTGATTATTCTGTTATATTTAAGAGCCAGGGCTGCAGCTCAGCTTCCTGACAGAATTGTTCCTCTGGGAGAGCCAACAGCAGTGAGTCAAGAGCAGGAGCCAGCACCCCAAGCTCCACTGCAGCTGTGACCATGTCTTCCTCAAAGATTGCATAAGCCTTTTTAAAATTTTTGGCTTATTCCCCTAGAATAGATTGATAGAAATATAATTATTAGGTCAAAATGTACTTTTTTTGGTCATTTAATAAGTATAGTCATATGCTTTTCAGAAGGATTGTTCCAATCAGTATACACAGTCATCAGCAACATATGTGAGATACCAAATTTGCTGTGCCATTGATAGCACAAGGTATTAAAATTCTTTAAAAAGTACTAATTTGGAGAAATTTTTTCTCAATGTTTTAATTTCAGTTTTACTCATTGTAGGAAGGTTGAATGTTCATCTTCATCTAATGTTTGGTCATGTTTCATGTAGGGCTGTATACTTCAGATACTTACTTTAACTGAATTGGTAAGAATTACTCCTTGCTTTTGTTTTAGTTTTTTTTAAGTAATCTCTACTCCCAGTGTGGAGCTCAAACTCAGGACCCCAAGATCAAGGGTCACACGCTCTACTGACTGAGCCAGCCAGGTGCCCTGACTCATAGCTTTTGGAAGGTGAGAGAGAGAGGAGAGTCAAGATTTACTCCTCCTCACACCATATCTGGGGTGAACCTGGTATTACTTTGGAATACCAGAGGGATGGTGCTGTTAATAAAGATACTAGATAAAGAAAAGCTGTTGTTTCTGTTCTTATAGCACTTCTGACACTACCTGGAGTTAGTGCAGACCTCACAAGTTAAAGGCTCAGTCCCACAAGATGGCCCCCATACTTCAGATGCTAATCACAAGTCCTGGCCTCCTATATTTCTAACAGACCATCCATAAATTTGGGGGTTTCCATGACCCCCTCCTGGAGTTTGATAATTTGCTAGAATGGCTCACACAACTTAGGAAAATGCTTTCCTTACTGTTACCAGTTTATTATAAAGAATACAAGTCAGGAACAACCAAATGGAAGAGATACATAAGGCAAGGTATATGGGAAGGGGCACAGAGCTTCTGTGCCCTCTCTGAGCATACCACCCTTCCAGCACCTCAGTGTGTTCAACCTGGAAGCTCTGAACCCATTTATTTAGGTTTTCTGGAAGTTCTGTTATGTAGGCATGGTTGATTAAATCGTTGGTCATTGGTGATGAGCTCAATTCAAAGCCCTTCTCCCCTCCCTCTTGGTCTAGGGACTGAAAGTTCCAATCACCTGGTTGGTTCCTCTAGTAACTAGTCATCTCATTAGCATAAGCTTAGGTGTGGTTGAAAGGGCCTTATTATGAATAACCAAAGACATTCCTCTCAATCACTTAGGAAATTCCAAGGGTTTTAGGGGCTCTGTGCAAGGAACCAGGGCCAAAGACCAAGTAAATATTATTATATCACAGTATCACACTGGGAAATTTCAAAATTAATCTTTCTCCCTCCCCTCTTCTGTCTCCTCTCCTCTTCCTTCCTTTCCTCTCAAGGGGAAGACAGAGTTGGACCTACTGCATGAATTTGAAAGGCTTGCAGGATGGCCTGGTAGAAATAGCCAGCAGGCCTGAGTTCCTGGGTGGCTCAGTCAGTTGAGCATCGACTCTTGATCTTGGCTCAGATCATGATCTTCAGTTTGTGAGTTGGAGCGCCCATCAGGCTCTTCATTGACAGTGTGGAGCCTGCTTGGAATTCTCTCCCTCTCTCTCTTCCCCTACCCCACTCGTGCTCTCTCTTAAAATAAATGAATAAACTTAAAAAAAAAAAAAAAGAAAAAGCCAGCAGGATGGTAATCACAGGCCTGGAACTGGAAGACAGGTCAAGGCTAGATGAGAGGTGTGAGGAGCCATCAGTGTGATATGGGAGTGGATGAGGCTGTCCTATCCAGTTTGAAGAGAATAAGGCTGTGACAGTGATGAAGTTTTGGAGGTGATGATGGGGTTCATGGGGTCTGGAGCAGACTGCCAAGAAAGAATTTTTGAAGACGTCTTTGGTGCAAAAAGGTAATCTTATTAAAGCATGGGGACAGGACCATGGGCAGAAAGAGCGGCACTGTAAGTGGGGGGCGGTGGTGACTGTTTTATGGAGTCTGGGGAGATTAAGTCAAGAGGGAGTTTCCAAAGAGACTTTCACATGCTAAAAACTTACTGGAGGCTCAGCTATTGTCAAGTTAAGGTTGTTTTTCCCTCTAGCAAAGCATTAACATTAAGACAGTAGGGAGTTCCTGGACTTTAGGCTGTTGATGGGATTGCCTTTTTGGGTAAACTGGTGGAGTCCCTTATCAGTTTAACCATTTGTTTTTTGTCCTTTCTTGTTTTGGGGTAGCCGGGAGTGTCCAAAGTATAGGACACCTGTCCCACTGGGAGGGGGGATGGTGCTAGCTTGTGTTTTGCCCTCAGTCTGCCTCATCAACATGCTCCCTCAGCCACACTGATCCTGGGACCTCTGACAGACATTCTGGTTTTTTGTTTGTTTTTTGAGAGAGAGGGCACAAGTGAGAGAGGGAGAGAAGGAGAATCCCACCAGGGGCAGAGAGGGGGAGAGAGAGAGAGAAGCAGGGCTCACCTGGGGCTCATGTTTTGTGCTCATCACCCGAAGTGGGGCTGTGCTCATCCAAAGTGGGGCTCATGTTCACCCGATGTGGGACTCGTGACCTAAGCCGAAGTTGATGCTTAGTGACTGAGCCACTCAGGCACCCCTAACATTCTGTGTTTAAAAAGTATGGGTAAATGCCAAGATTTAAGACAAGATTTAGGGTGAGAATGAGACCCTCATGTGGATGTAGTTTCTCCACATCCTCTTGTCTTATTTTTTTATTTATTTGCTTGTTTATTTATTTGTTTATAAGTTTTTAAATGTTTATTTTTGAAAGAGAGAGAGAGAGAGAGAGAGAGAGAGAATGAGCACGAGCGGGGGAGGGGCAGAGAGAAAGGGAGACACAGAATCCAAAGCAGGCTCCAGGCTCTGAGCTGTCAGCATAGAACCTGATGCAGGGCTGGAACTCACAAACTGAGCCACCCAGGGGCCCCATTATTGTCTTTTTAAACAAATAATTTGAGGGGCTCCTGGGTGGCTCAGTGGGTTGAGTATCCGACTTTGGCTCAGGTCATGACCTCATGGTTCGTGAGTTCAAGCCTCGCATGGGGCTCTGTGCTGACAGCTCAAGGCCTGGAGCCTGCTTCTGATTCTGTGTCTCCCTCCCCTCAGCTCCTCCCCTGCTCGCACTCTGTCTCTCTCTCAAAATAAGTAAAGATTAAAAAAATAATTAAAATAATTTGAGTGAAATTCATGTAACATAAAATTCATCATTTATTTATTTTTTAAATATTTATTTAGTTTTGGGGGAGTGCAAGCAGGGAGGGGCAGAGAGAGGGGGACAGAGGATCCAAAGTGGGCTCTGTGCTGACATGCGAACAGCAGTGAGCCTGATATGGGGCTTGAACTCAGAACCGCAAGATCGTGACCTGAGCCGAAGTCAAGACACTCAACTGACTGAGTCATCCAGGTGGCCCCCTTATTTATTTATTTTTAAATGTTTATTTATTCTGAAAGAGAGAGAGAACGAGTAGGAGAGGGGCAGAGAAGGAGAGAGAGAGAGAATCCCAAGTAGGCTCTGAGCTGTCAGCACAGAGCCCAATGCGGGGCTCACTCTCACGAGCTAGGAGATTATGACCTGAGCTGAAATCAAGAGCCAGATGATTAACAACCTGAGCCACCCAAATGCCCCAAAGTTCATCAATTTACAGTGAACAATTCATTAGCATTTAATACACTTAACTATATTGTATAATAACCACCTCTGTCTTGTTCTGAAACATTTCTATCACTCCCAAGTAAGTGATAATCCTCCATTAAACAGTTTGTACCCATTTCCTCCTCCTGCCTCCTCCCACCCCTGGCAGCCACCAGTCTGCATTCTGTTTCTGTAGGTTTGCCTGTTTTGGACATTTCATATAAATGGAGTCATACAATATGCGATGTTTTATGTCTGCCCCTTCCTCTTGGCATTGTGTTTTCAAGGTTCATCTGTATTGTAGCATGTATCAATCAATACTTCATTCTTTTTTATTGCTGAATAGTATTCCATTATGTGTATGTACTGTAATTCGTTTATCTGTTAATTGGTTGATGGACAATTGGGCATTTTCTACCATTTGGCTATTGTGAATAGTGCTGCTATTGCATACCTGTGCATTTCCTTGTTTGAGTACCTGTTTTTAGTTCTTTTGGGTATATACCCATGAGTAGAATTGTGGGCTCATATAACAATCTGTGTTTAGCTTTTGGAGGAGATGCCAAACTCTCTTCTACAGTGGCTTAACCATTTTACCTTCTTGCCAGTGTACTTGGATTTCAATTTCTCCATGTCATTGCCACACTTGTCTTTTTGATTATTGTCATCCTAGTGGGTGTGAAATGTATCTTATGGTTTTCATTTGCATTTCCCTAATGACTAAAAATGTTGAACATCTTTTATGTGCTTGTCCATTTGTATATTTTCTTTGGAAAAATGTCTATTCAGCTCCTTTGTCCGTTTTTAAATTGGGTTGTCTTTGTTGTTGAGATGTACGAGTTTTTTACATATTTCAGATACCAGTGTCTTACCCAATATGTAATTTGCAAATGTTTTCCCCTATTTTGTGAGTTGTCTTTTTACATTCTTGAAGAACACAAGTTTTAAATTCTGATAAAGTTCAATTTGTCTATTTTTTTTTCTTTTGTTGCTATGCTTTGAGTGTCATACTCAGTCTGCTTTTTATGGATCCCTACCCCAAAAGAGCACCTTGTCCTCTCTAGTCCATTTTCCAGCTAGTAGCCAGAGATACTTTTTTTAATGGAGATCAGATCATATCATTCTTCAGTTTAAATCCCCTCATTGCAAATGGAATGAAATCTACATATCTTCCCTGGTCTACACAATCCTGTAGGATTTTGTCCCAGTCTTGCTCTCTACCTTTTCTCTCTAGCCCTACCCATCCTTGCTTGCTAAGCTTATTTCTACATTTGCCTCACTCTCCCTAATTACTGTATGATTGCTGTGGGCCCTTCCTGAATCTTTCTTTCCTGGCTCTGACAAGCTGGCTCCTCTCTTCTTAGGATTCAGCTTCAGAGAGGCTTTTCAAATTGTCCTGCTTAGAGTGGGTCCTTTTGTTGTTGAGATTAATAGCACCCCAGGTAGTTACATTAGAACTCTAGTAATGATCTAGAATTCTCCTTTGCTTTTTGTTGTTTCTCTATCAGTAGAACAGAAGCTCCTTGAGGATGGGAAGCTGTCTTATTCTTTGTCTCCAGTGCTTAGCTTACACTTGGTCCATAATGGATACTTAATGAGTGAGTTTCTGACAGCTGATTTTGGAGACTGGCATCACAGAGTACACTGGGGGAGCACAGATACGGGAGCAGCAGAAGGGACTGGTCAGTCAGTGGTGTTGGAAGCAATGGAGAGGTCAGCAGAGGTAAGGCTGGTGTTGAAGTGGTTGCACTCAGCTGTAATTCTCAGGGTGTTACGTGCTGGTCACAGCCTGTGCTGTGGTTGGACTGGCCCTTGTGCTTATTATAATTGCAAGACACCCTTCAGCAATAACCATCAGGAAACTTTGAAGAAATAAAGGTTTATTATTTACAGGATGTGGAAATTACACAGCACACGTGGAGCCACACAGCGAGGACGTTGAGGGTGGTTAGCCGGGGAGGGGTGGGGGGAGAGTGCACATGCCTGGGAGTGAGAGCAGGAGCACACACAGGCCCAGGATTCTGCTTTTATTGGGAGTTGAGGGTAGGGGCCTAGGGTTTTCCGGCTCACTCTTTATTGGGGAATTTAAAACATAGAAGGAGAAAAAACAACTGTTCCAAATCATTTATCAGAATCAACCAAGATCTCTAAAACAAAGGAGCCTCAGTGAGGGAAGGCAGCCTGGCTTTTTATCTAATTAAGTGGCTGGCAATGTGTTTATTCAAGATAGCCCTCTTGAAGTAGATGCCTCCTTGTGCTCGCTTCGGCAGCACATATACTAAAATTGAAGTAGATGCCTCCTTGAAGTGAATGCCTAATCAGTGTTTAAGTCAGTCCCTTGCTTTACAAAAAAGAACAAAAAAACTGCATACACTGCACAGGGACAGAGGCTCCAAGTGGAGTTGTGGTGGAAGAGGTCTGGTGGCAGCAACACTGGGACTGTGTGTGACAGCAGATGGCTGCAGAAGATGCACATAAGGAATGGGGAGTCCATTTTGAAGAAGTGAAGAAAGAACCAGTGATAGCTTGAAAGAGAGGTGGGTGTGAAGGAAGGTTTTTGTTATTGGTAAGACATAGTCCCCCCTAGCATGTTCCTGTCAGAGGAAAGGAGCCAGTGAAGGCAGCTGATGCAAGAAGGCCTTAAGGCTGGGTGGGTGAGAACAGAAACTGGGGACATCTATTCAGAGAGTGGAAAGGAATGTTATTTGTCTTTATTTAATTTAAAAGATAATTTAAGATTTTACTTAAAGGCCTTGTCTTTTACTAGTTGAATCTCATAGAGGTGAATGTTTAAGAAGGGAAAATTATCTCTTGAAACGTGTTGTTATTGATTTTTCTAAGCTTATCTGTCTGTTGGCTATTTTTAATACCATGGATCCGTGAAAGAGAAATAAATGCATTTAAAAAAAATGTTTATATATTTTGAGAGAGCTTGTTCTGCTCGTGCACGAGAGTGAGCAGGGGAGGGGCAGAGAGAAAGAGAGGTAGAAGGATCCCAAACAGGTGCTGCACTTCCAGCACAGAGCCTGACGTGGGGCTCAAACTCACGAACCGTGGGATCATGACCTGAGCCAAAATCAAGAGCTGGACGCTTAACTGACCGAGGTCAGTTAACTACCCAGGTGCTTCTGCATTTTTTTTTTTTTTTTAAAGATTGCTATAATGCAGACTTTATTTGGGGGAAGGTTCTTTTTAAAAAATAACAACTTCTTCATACAAAATCTTTTAACTAGAAATTAATGAAAAGACAGCTTATTGGAACTTAGTTCTTTTTATTTTTTTAATAAAATTAAAAAAAAATTAATGTTTATTTACTCTTTGAAAGAGAGACAGAGTGCCAGCAGGAGAGAGGCAGAGAGACATAGAATCTGAAGCAGGCTCCAGGCTCTGAGATGTCAGCACAGAGTCCAACGTGGGGCTCGAACTCACGAACCATGAGATCATGACCTGAGCCGAAGTCAGACACTTAACTGACTGAGCCACCCAGGTGCCCTTATAAATTAAAAAAAAAAAAAAATTTTTTTTTAATGTTTATTTATTTTGAGGGAGAGAGAGACAGAGTGCGAGCAGGGGAGGGGCAGACAGAGAGGGAGAGAGGGAGAATATGAAGCAGGCTCCAGGTTCTGAGCTGTCAGCACAGAGCCCGATGCAGGACTTGAACTAGACAACCGCAAGATCATGACCTGAGCTGAAGTTGAACGCTCAACTGACTGAGCCACCCAGGAGCCCCATAAATTTTTTTTGTTTTTAATGTTTATTTACTTTTAGACAGGGAGAGACAGAGCATGAGTGGAGAAGGGGCAAAGAAAGAGGGAGACACAGAATCCAAAGCAGGCTCCAGCCTCCGAGCCGTCAGCACAGAGCCTGTTGTGTGGCTGGAACCCACAAGCCGTGAGATCATGACTTGAGTCGAAGTTGGACGCTTAATCAACTGAATCACCTAGGCGCCCTTTGAACTTCTTTCAAGTCTCACAACTTTTCACTATCTGATGAGAAATGATGAGCTATTGGGAATTTTCCATATGTTGCTCTTATAAACTTCTTACTGTGTTAAAAAAATGAAAGAAACTAAAAGGTCACTATTATAATGAAAATACTTAGGAAGCAATTATGATAATGAGGAAATCACTAACTAACTTTCACATTGTGGTTTCTGGAAATAGCCAGATATTTTAAATCCGCAGTGAGGTGATTTAGTTTTTTTTTAATGGAGATACTTGAGAATACTGAATTTTAAGTGTTTTTTTTTTTAAGCCCTGCTTCTAATACTTACTGTTAAAATATTCTCAGTTTTAGAAAAAGAATGATGTCCCTCAGTGATCTGCTCACACACTGTTTTTATTATAGAAAAGAACAGAATAGTTTCCAGTTAGAGAAGTGAGCTACACAGTACTATGAATCACACACTGCTCCTCTGCCTAGTTTTTCTCTTTGAGAGATACGTTAAGTTCTGTTTTTATCACATGGTAATGAACATATCTGTGACTCTGGTGAGGCTCCTGTGGCCTGTATTCCCTGTGAGGCAGGTGAGGGTGGGGCGTGGCACTCAGCAGCTTCCTGGGTGTGAGAATGTGGGGTTACTGCTCCTTAGGAACCCACTTCATTTGTGCGTCTAAAAGATGTGTGGCCTTCTTCCTTCTTCCAAGCTTTTAGTCAAACTGAGAACCCTACTGCTCTTTTTGAAAGCAGCTATGAGAATGAATTGTGTGGAAGAAATAATTTTCCAAATACCGTACAAGAGAAAAAGCAGCCTCTTTTTGCATGGCGGCCCTTACTAAGGAAATAGGATTATTAAAAAAATAATTAGAGGACACTTATTCACAGAACACAAAAGATTTACGCTAGCATTAATACAAAAAACTGAGCTTTAGTGGGCTCCTGGGTGGCTCAGTCGGTTAAGTGTCCGACTTCGGCTCAGGTCATGATCTCATGGTTCGTGAGTTCGAGCCCCATGTGGCACTGAGTGCTGACAGCTCGGAGCCTGTAGCCTGCTTCGGATTCTGTGTCTCCTCTCTCTCTGCCCTCACGCTCTCTCTCTCTCTCTCTCCCCCTCTCTCTCTCAAAAATAAATAAATAAACATTAAATAAAAAAAACTCAGCTTTAAAGTATTTTTAGTAATCTACAGGCAGCTTTGAAATGTCCTCATTTGAAGAACCAAATGCATTTGAGGACACCAGTGTGTAATATGTAGGTAAGGACAGGTTGGGCATATGTGCCCATTCTGGAGACTGTGAGGAGCTTGTTTTCATCACCTGTAGCACAGAATAGCCTTAGTTTACAGTTCTGGTGAAGGATGAGATATTATTTCAAGATTAAATGTTTCCTCAGTAAAAATGGATCAAGGCTTCCCCTTCAAATAAAAAGCAACTTGAGGGAAATAATAGGGGAAACATTTTGCTCATTAAATCTTTTTGTAATAATTTTGGATGATGTGGCTCCAGACTAAAATAGGTGTTGGCACAGCTATTTTGTCTCTAGAAATATGTGGTTGGCTAGGACTGTTCTTGTATATCGTATCTTCAAAATAAGTTTTTCTCATGTCATTTTTCCTCTTAGGTGTAAAACTTAGTTTATGATTCTTTGGAGTTAAAAAAAAGGGGAGGGGAGTGTTCACAGCCCAGTAACTAAAACTTTTAGCTTCTGTTATTTATTTTGCATTTAGGGTTCCACTTAAATGAATTAAAATAAAAAAAATAGATGCCTTGAGTTTTTCTCAGTCCAAGCCCTAATACCTGCCTGGGAGGTTGTTAGAAACAGTTTTAAGATGTGATACCCCCACAAGATACTATGTGTGAAGACAATGATTAATGATGTTCAAATTTGGACAAAAAGTTTTTGGCTAAACCAGTGGCTGGAGAATTACTGTTCAGTTTGCAATGTTACAATTAAAGCATTTCCATTTTTTGAGACATCCAGTATTTTTATTTTTATTAAAAAAATTTTTTTTAATGTTTATCTTTGAGAGAGAGAGAGAGAGAGAGCGTGCATGAGCACGAGCCGGGGAGGGGCAGAGAGAGAGGGAGACACAGACACAGAATCCCAAGCAGTCTCCAGGCTCTGAGCTGTCAGCACAGAGCCCGATGCGGGGCTCGAACTCAGGAACTGCACGATCATGATCTGAGCCGAAATAGGACGCTTAACCGACCAATCCACCCAGGTGCCCCAAGACATCCAGTATTTTTAAAGAAAAGTAAAATTATGATTAGAGGAAGATTTGTTTCATACCATAAATAGGCATACTTGTCACCTTTTGCCACAGTCTTGATGGCTCCTTTGGGAAAAATTATTGAGGCTCTTTTGTTTGGTGATTCCATTATTATTAACAAGGAGGTGATTTGTCTTGCCATTACCAGGCCAACTCTCAACTACACAAAAGAGAAAGAGAAGCCCGATCTGGTTGGTGATGTTATAGAGTTTTGTTGCAATCACTAGATAACTCTTGGAATATAGTTAAATTTAACGTATAAAAAAATTTTTTTAATGGTGTGTAGTCTACTAGATGAGTGGTATCTGAAAGTGGTATCTAATAAATGAGAATGGGATTTAATGCTCCTAAAATGAGTGAGCATCTGTGGTCTTAGATATCTTTACATTTGTCTTTATTTTTGTAAGTTGGCGAGAGAATTTTAGCAGTTTGTTTTTGTTGTATAATAAAGAATGTGCTTGGCCTTTGTGCCTTCCAAAATTCTTAGACTTTCCCAAGGGATGGAGTGTCTTTCTTATTCATGAGTTCCTTGGATCACACCTGAGTTAATGTTAATGGGATAATTCAGAATGGGGCCTGGTTACCAGAAGGACCAGCCATATAGTTAGAGGATTGGGACTTTGAGCCAGTCTGACCTCTGGGGAAAAGTGGGGCTGGGGATTGAGTTTAAAATCATGTGGCCCAGGATTCAATCATGAATATGGAATAAAACCCTGAAAAAAACCTTTGAACTCTAAAGCTTAGTGGAGCTTCCTTTTTGGTGAACACGTTTATATTCTAGGAGGGTGATGTGCCCTGATTCCAGAGGGCATGGAAAACTTTGTGTTCAGGACTCTTTCAGACCTTATCCTGTATATTTCTTCATTTGGCTAGCCCTGATTTGTATCCTTTATAATAAAATTGTAAGTATAGTGCTTTCTGGGGTCCTGTGAGTTGTTCTAACAAATCATACCTGAGTTGTGGGAACCTCTGAATTTGTAGCCAGTAGGTCAGAAATATGATTGTCCTGGCGACTCCCAAAGTGTAGTTGCATCTGAGGCAGGGGCAGTCTTGTTAGGGACCATGTTCTTTAACTGTGGATTTTGATGCTACTCTGGGTGGTTAACATCAGAATTGTATTGAAATCCACCAATTGGTGTCAGAATAGTTTTATATTCCTTCTACAATTCTACTTAAATTGGTGGCCATATGTGAGTTGGTGCGAGGATATATACATCAGAAAGGAGATTTGGCTTTTAGTCCTTTTCATCCTGGATGATAGGAATAATTCATTCAGTCCATTTATATTTAGTGTCTATGTGTGCCAAGGTTGTGCTAGACAAAAGGTGGCAGGGAAGTCCCTGTCTCCACTCTTAGGAGATTTTAGTGTGATGTAGTAGACATATGGTGTTTTTGTGTGTTATGATAGAGAAGGAGTGTTCAGCCCTTGAAATGGAGCTGTCTTCTTTGAGTCTTGGACAATGGCATTGGGTTAAAGATGGATCTTTTTAGTCAGTGGGCACTTTAGGAGCAGAGAGGTATCACATCTACTAGTACACATGAGGCAGGGGTTGTGTCTGGCAATGGTTATTTCAGAATAAGTGACTGTGTTTAGTGGCTGGATGTGTTAGGGCAGTGTTTTGTAAACTGTGTAAGTGAACCATCTGTATCAGAATCACCCTGCCCACAGAACTGCTGATTTTCTTTTTTGTTTTTTTTTTATGACAGAAAATGTTAATAATTGACAATAGCAAGAAGAATAGTGTAATAAACCCATCTACTCATCACCCAACTTCATGGTACTGATACCATGGCAACCAGCTCTGATTTATAGTGCTTGCTAGTTTCCCTTGGGGAATATTTACCCATGTATTTACCGTGCCAATTTCAAGTTCCCAACACAATTTCATTGAACAAAGAGTTGGGGAAAGATCCTTTTTTTTTTTCTTTCTTTTTTTTTTTTCAAATTTTTAAATGTTTATTTATTTTTGAGAGACAGAGACAGACAGAGTGCAAGGAGGGGAGGGGCAGAGAGAGAGGGAGACACAGAATCCAAAGCAGGCTCCAGGCTCTGAGCTGTCAGCACAGAGCCCGATGCAGGGCTCAAACTCACGAACCATGAAATTATGACCTGAGCTGAAGCTGGACGCTTAACCAGCTGAGCCACCCAGGAGCCCCTAGCTGAGGAAAGATTCTTGGAAGCAGTTCTCCTGATCTGGTGTGAGCTTGCACCAGTTTTGAGTCATTCCTACTTAAACCACCTTCCTCCCAGATAATTAAATAAAATTGTAGGAATAATTTTATCCATAAATATTTAACCTTATATCTTTAAGGACTAGTTTTAAAAATATACCCATAAAATTTTTATTACCTCTAAAATAATGAACAATATTTCCTTAGTATCAAATAGTCAATCTGCATTCAAACTTCAGTCTCCAAATGAGGTCCATAGGTTACATTTGGCTGCATTATCTCTTAAGTCTCTTTTAAACTATAGGATCTCTCTTTCTCCACTCCCCCATTCTCACTCTCTTTTTTTTTTTTTTCTTTTGAAGCTTATTTGTACAAGGAAGTTTATTTTGTAGATATTTTTCAGTCTGGTGTTTACTGATTGCATCCCCATGATGTTTGCATCACAGTTCCTCTCTCCCATTTTTTTCTCTAAATTCATAATTAGTACTAGAGCAGTGGTTCTAAAAGTGAGGTTCTAGGATCAGCAACATCAGCTTCAACTGGGAAACTTGTTAGAAATACAGATTCTTGGTCTTACTCTGTTGAATCAGAAACCCTGAGAATGGGGGCCTGCAATCTGTATTTTAACAAGATCTTCATAATGATTTTGATGTACCCTAAAGTTTGAGAGCCATTGTTGTGTAGGCTTGATCAGATTCAGGTTTGTTCCCCACCTGCTACCTCCCACCACCTCCACCAACTATTTCATAGCTTCTGATGTGTTTTCCATTAGAAGGCACATAAGGCAGGGTGCCTGGGTGGCTTAGTCAGGTAAGTTTCTTGACTTTTGTTTTTGGCTTGGGTCATGATCTTACAGTTTATGGGTTCCAGCCCTGCATCAGCCTCTGCACTGACAGTGCAGAGCCTGCTTGGGATTCTCTCTCTCTCTCCCTCTCTCTCCCCTCTCTCTCTACCCCTACTCTACTTAGTCTCTCTCAACATAAATAAATAAACTTAAAAAAAATTAAAAAAAAAAAAAGAAGGGACATAAGGCTAACTGGTCTCTCATTTATGATGCTGATGAGCATGTTGACCATTGCCTGGATTGTATCCATTAATTCACTCAAGTTTCAGATGGCATTAATTCTGTCATTCTTTCTTCACTGCATACTGGAATGCTTCTGTAAAGAAAAACTTCCTCTCATTAACTTTGGTCACTCTGCAAAATAGTTTGTTCAGGAAAGACCGGATAAATGCGGAGTCTTTTCTTCTATTTACCTGTTTTCAGAATAATAAATTGATTCTCTGGCATCCTCCAAAGATGACCAATGAAGTCTTTGGCAAAATACCATATAAACTCAATTATTTTAATTGTATTTGGTGTTTTAGTCCATTGCTATATGTTCTTATTTGATGCTCATCCCATTTTTTGTGTAGTGGAAACCTCTTTAAGTATATTTGTTTTGCGGGGGGGGGGCATGTGTGCGCTAGCACACAAGCAGAGGAGGGGCAGAGAGAGAGGGAGAGAGAGAATCCCAAGCAGGGTCCAAGCTGCCAGCGCAGAGCCCAATGTGGGGCTCAAACTCACGAACTGCTAGATCATGACCTGAGCCAAAACCAGGAGTCGGGTGCTTAACCAACTGAGCCACCCAGGTGCCCCAATCTTAGCAGTTTTTTATAGCATCTGTGATTTCTGGTAGAAAATTTCCCAGTCTTGTTACATGTTTAGCTCCAGACCAGCAATCAGCAATTTCTTCAAGGAGCCTTGTTTCCTTTTAGGCAAAAATGGGGGAGACCATAATCTGGATGGTAGAGATACTCATTGCTACTGGGTTTAGTTATATTTCCAATTCAAATTCAGGACTATACTGCTTTTACTTAATTTATATCCTTTCTCTAATGCCAGAAAATCCCCGTGTTCAGTAACATAATTACTCATTTTCTTAATCCCATAATGCACATGAAACAGTCTCAGAATCATAAGGCTGGAAGTAATGATGTTTGAAACAAACTGTTGAAGATTTTCTTGAGTTCTTATTATCTTTAGGATATATCCCACTAGGGTATCAAGTTCAAGTCTCTTGAAATAGTTATTTTTATGGTTTTTCTCTCAATTCAATACACAGTTAGTTTGCTTTATGTTTTGGGGATTGCTTTTTCAAATTCAAAGTTAAATCTGCAAAAAAAAGGTATATTCAGAGAAGTCTGGCTTCTACCCTTAAAGCCTCCACTTGATTCCCTCCCTCCTCTGTAGTAATGGTTTTCAACCTTGGGAGGTTTGTTTGTTTGTTTTTGTTTTTGTTTTTGTTTTTTTGGTGTTTATTTATTTTGAGAGAGAGGGCAAATGTGCGAGCGGTGAGGGGGGGGGGGGGGAGGGCAGTGAGTTTGGAGTGAGAGAATCCCAAACAGGCTGTGTGCTGTCAGCCCAATATGGGGCTCAGTCTCACAAACCATGAGATCATGACCTGAGCTTAAATCAAGAGCTGGACACTTAACCTGAGCCATTCAGGGTGCCTCAAGCTTGGGTGCAATCAATTCATTATTTGGGGAGAGGAATTGAAGGAGAGTGAGACCAAGCATCAGTAATTTTTATATGATTCCAGGTGATTCTCATGGATAGCCAAAGTTAAGAGCTACTGACATTTAATTTTTTTAATGATATATTGTTCCATTAAAATGTGTGTGTCGGGGCACCTGGGTGGCGCAGTCGGTTAAGCATCCGACTTCAGCCAGGTCACGATCTCGCGGTTCGTGAGTTCGAGCCCCGCGTCAGGCTCTGGGCTGATGGCTCAGAGCCTGGAGCCTGTTTCCGATTCTGTATCTCCCTCTCTCTCTGCCCCTCCCCCATTCATGCTCTGTCTCTCTCTGTCCCAAAAAAAAAATAAATAAACGTTGAAAAAACAATTTTTAAATGTGTGTGTGTGCATGCACACACGTGCACATAAGAAAATAGATCTATTTTGATTCCTTCTTTTTCTTTCTTTTTTTACTTTGAGTATAGTTGGCATACAGTGTTACATTAGTTTCAGGTATGCAACAGTGCTTCCACAAGGTTATGTATTATGCTGTGCTCACAAGTAAAGCTACCATCTGTCCCCATAAAATGCTATTACAGTATCATTGACTATATTTCTTATGCTATCTATGCCCTTTATTCCCATGACTTATTCATGCCATGTCTGGAAGCTTCTATCCCTTCACCCATTTTGCCCTTCCCTCCCCTCTGGCAACCATCAGTTTGTCCTCTATATTTATAGGTCTGGTTTTGCTTTTTGTTCGTTTATTCACTCGTATTTTTGGATTCCACATATGAGTGAAATCATATGGCATTTACCTTTATCAATCTGGTTTATTTCGCGGGACACCTGGGTGGCTCAGTTGATTAAGCGTCCGTCTCTTGGTTTTGGCTCAGGTCATGATCACATAGTTTCGTGAGTTTGAGCCCTGTGTTGGGTTCTGTGCTGGCAGTGTGGAGCCTGCTTGGGATTCTGTCTCTCTCTCTCTCTCTCTCTCTCTGACCCTCACCAGCTTGTGGTGTCTTTGTCTCTCTCAAAATAAATAAACTTAAAAAAATCTGACTTATTTTGCTTAGCATAATATTGTTTAGGTCCATCCATATCGCCACAAATGGCACAATCTCATCCTTTTTATGGCTGCATAATATTCCATTATATATATTTATACACACACCCCACATCTTCCTTATCCATTCATCTATTAATGGACACTTAGGTTGCTTTTATATCTTGGCTATTGTATATAATTTTGCAGTAAACATAGCATTGCACAGATCTTTTTTGGGGGGGAGGGGGCAGTAGGTAGGCTTCACATCTAGCATAGAGCCCATCATGGAGCTGGAACTCATGACCTTGAGATCAAGACCTGAGCTGAGATTGAGTCAGATGCTTAACCGACTGAGCCTCCCATGTGCCCCACATATATCTTTTTGAATTAGTGTTTCCTTTTTTTTTTTTTTTTTTTTTTTTTGGTAAACACTCAGGAGTGGAATTATTGGATCATATGGTATTTTTATTTTGAATTTTTTGAGAAACTTCCATACCTTTTTCCCTTCTTTCTGAAACACAGGGAAGTATACTGCTGTACTCTTCACTGAACAACATGACCCAGAGGGAAGTTGTGACACACTGTGCAGTTTAACAAGCTCCTCGGTTATCTTGCCACCTGCTAAAGCTGGAGGGAGAATGCCAGCGTAATAGATGTTATAGGACTTAAAAAAAGAAAAGTGACAATTGAGTAATTTTTATTCTAAAATGTATTTTTAGGGGCGCCTGGGTGGCTCAGTCGGTTAAGCGTCCGACTTCGGCTCGGGTCACAATCTCACGATCCGTGAGTTCGAGCCCTGCATCGGGCTCTGTGCTGACAGCTCAGAGCCTGGAGCCCATTTCAGATTCTGTGTCTCCCTCTCTCTCTGCCCCTCCCCTGTTCATGCTCTGTCTCTCTCTGTCTCAAAAATAAATAAACGTTAAAAAAAAAATTCAAAATGTATTTTTAAAGTACAAAACTAGAAATTCTAAACACATTTATATAATTATAAAAGTTAAGAATACTGGGACATCATGAACACATACATGTGTGACTTGGAATCTACAGCTTACATTGCATGATTAAGATTTACTAACTAGCATGATATGTGATTTCCATTTAATTGCTAGTCTGTGACATTTGTTTTGTGTTCTTATAACTTGTGAAATTTTGTTTATAAGAAAATTAAAATGGCTTAATTTTTAATGTTTTTTAAATTAATTTATTATTTTTTTGAAGTAGACCTCATGCCTAATTGTAGGGCTTGAACTCATGACCCTGAGATCAAGAGTTGTGTGCCCTACCAACTGAGCCAGCCAGGGGCCCCAATTTGGTTTTTATTTGACCATAAAGTTTGTTTGTTTGTTTGTTTTTTAAATATTTTTGAGAGAGACACATACAGAGCACAAGCTAGGAGGGGCAGAGAGAGAGGGAGACGCAGAATCTGAAGCAGGACCCAGGCTCTGAGCTGTCGGCACAGAGCCTGATGTGGGGCTCGAACTCACAAACCGTGAGATCATGACCTGAGCCGAAGTTGGACGCTTAATCAACTGGTCCAACCAGGCACCCCATTCATTTATTTTTGCCTCAGTTATTGAGGCCATGTTTTCCTCTCTATTCCAGTCCAAGAACTCAGTAGATATTGTGAGTGCCAAGTGATGTCCTTTTAGTTTAAAACAGTCTTTGGCCACACAAGTTTGGAAAATGCTGCTGTGGTTTGGTGACCCATTAATAAAGCTTTATAGGGGCGCCTGGGTGGCTCAGTCAGTTAAGTGGCCAACTCGATTTCAGCTCAGGTTGTGATCTCAAGGTTTGTGAGTTCGAACCCCACATCGGGCTCTGTGCTGACAGTGCAGTGTCTGCTTGAGATTCTCTCTCTGCTCCTCCTCTGCACTCTCTCTCTCAAAAAATAAACTTTAAAAAAAAAAAAAAAAGCTTTATAAATGGGAGGGACACCATCATGTTTGTACCCTAGGCAAGCAGTGTGAAGAGCTGGTTTGAAGCAGAGCCAGAGTGGATGCTGGGAGACCCCCTTATAATCCATTATAATGATACAAATGAATAGTGATTAGGGCCTGAACTGAGCCAAGTGAAAGAGTTAGTGTTACGGGTTAGCAGGAATGTTATATTAAAAAAAAAAAAAAAAGGATGTTTTCCTTAGTTGAGTCACCACTTCTAAAATTTGTTATTCTGTTTTTCAGGTCCAGAAAATAGATGCTTTAAATATGCCCATATATGATCAGTCCCTTGATGACTGACTCATGTTAATTAAATTCACTGGAAACTGACTTACACTAAATCAGGCAGACCTTGCTTTATACCCTTGCTGTGTCACAGCACTGACCTTTAGTATTTTCATTCTTTTTTTTTTCCTTAAGTTTATTTATTTTGAGAGAGAGGGAAAGTACAAGCTGGGGAGGGACAGAGAGAGACAGAGGGAGAGAATCCCAAGCAGGCTCCACGCTGTCAGTGTGAAGCCCACCGTGGGGCTTGATTTCACAAACTGTGAGATCAGGACCTGAGCCAAAATCAAAAGGCAGATGCTTAACCAACTGAGCCACCCAGGTGCTCCTTCAGTATTTTCATTCTTAAAAGGGGAATCCTTGACTATTCATCAATCGTGGTGAACATTAAAGATAATGTATACTATATACTTATCATAGTGACTGGTATGATAACTATAATGGGTTGGGCAATCTTTTCTGTTGATCTTAGAACTCATATCCTTGAAAACCAGGGAATGTGCACATATTAAAATCTTTGGTTGGACGATCAATAAGAACTTTTTATTTTTTAATTTTTTTTATTGTATTTTTTTCAACATTTATTTATTTTTGGGACAGAGAGCGAGAACATGAACGGGGGAGGGGCAGAGAGAGAGGGAGACACAGAATCGGAAACAGGCTCCAGGCTCTGAGCCATCAGCCCAGAGCCTGACGCGGGGCTCGAACTCACGGACCGCGAGATCGTGACCTGGCTGAAGTCGGACGCTTAACCGACTGCGCCACCCAGGCGCCCCAATAAGAACTTTTTAAAAAATATTTATTTATTTTTGAGAGGGGAGGAGGGGCAGATAGAGAGAGAGACAGAGAATCCCAAGCAGGCTCTGCGTTGACAGTGGGGCTCGAGCTCACGAACCATGCAATCATGACCTGAGCTGAAATCAAGAGTTGGATGCTTAACTGACTGAGCCACCCAGATGCCCCACTACTAGCCTTTTATCAGCCAGTTCAAGGGTTTCCTTTTCTGCACACCAGCAACCCTATAAGGTAGGTTCTGTTACTATCCTGATCTTTAAAAATGTTTTTTTTAATGTTTATTTTTGAGACAGAGGGAGACAGAGCATGAACGGGGGAGGGGCCGAGAGAGAGGGAGACACAGAATCCGAAGCAGGCTCCAGGCTCTGAGCTGTCAGCCCAGAGCCTGACGCAGGGCTCAAACTCACGGACCGCGAGATTGTGACCTGACCTGAAGTCGGACGCTTAACCGACTGAGCCACCCAGGCGCCCCTATCCTGATCTTTTAGATGAGGAAATTGAGGCACAAGGGTTAAGTAATTCATCCAAGGTCACGCTGCCAGTAAGTGACACAACACCGGGATTTGAACTCAAGTGGCAAGACTCAGACTCTATGCTCATAACCTCTTCATCTTACTGCTTTCTAGGAACTCAGTTAAGTACTTGCTATATGAATCAGGTGTTCACAATGCTCATCTGTACATGTGGGGTTCAAAGAAAACAGGTTTTTCCTTTTAGGACAATATTTCCAGCAAGGCAGAAAGCAATTTCAAAGTGTTAACTTTTCTCTATTCCTGTTACCATTGTCTTGGTTTCACCCTTCCTCTCTTGTCAGGACTATTATTGTAGGCCCATTGCTGGTCTTCCCACTGTGTGTCTTATTCCCTTGGTGTCTTGTTCCTTGGTTACTACTGGAATCATTTTTCTAAGATGCATATATGACCCTGTTACTCCCCTGCAGAAGACCCTCCTTTGGCTGTCCAGTGCCTATAATCAGTCAGAGAATGAGCAATTTAAAAAAGCATGAGCAGTTTTTCTGTCCTTGCTCCACTTGGCTTGGGACAGGTTCCCATTCTGGAAAAGTCATTGTGCTGGGGCAGTGGAAACACTATGATTTTCCCAGCTTGGATCATCTACCCTGTCCTGTGGCCTGTTTGGAAATGAGAGTGGGGGGCAGGGTTGATGTGAAGCCCCACAAGGACTTGAAATATTGGCGAGGCCACTCCTAAGTGGTAAGTCCAGATACCTAGATAGAAAGAGGAAGGGGTACTAAGTGATGCCATGGGGGTGAAGGTGGGCTTACAGTTAAACCCTGTTGCAGCCTTCAACTCCTCCTCTGCGTTCTGGCTTTAGTTGGGTACATGCTCATTTTGCTGGGCAATGGGCTACAGAAGAGAAGAGCATTCTTGCCTGCAGGAGCTTATCATGGGATGGGGGTAGCAAACAGGCAACGTGATGTGATGATCCCTCTCCAGGAGAAAGCTGGGGAATTCTAATATACGGTATATTGCTGTGGTTCCATAATTAAACAATGGTGGATTTTTTCCCAAAAAAATATAAACAGGCATTGTATTTAATGACAGCTCTGCTTTTAGTGAGTTGTCTAATTTAGATAAGTTATATCCTGGCTTAACCACTTCCTAGCTGTGTGACTTTCTGTTTGAGGGCACTTCTCTTAGTCTCAGTCTCCTCAGCTACAAAATGGGATGGTAATACGGTTGTTGAGACAATTACATTCGCTGATGCATTTCAGATTCTTGGCACAGTACTTGCACATAGTGGAACTAAAAAAATTGTAACTAAAAAAAAATGTATGAACAGGGTACACACGGTGAAATAGTAGCTGTGAAAAATGTGAAACTGAGTTCCAGTTTTTAAAAGATGTACAATTTTGAAAAAATACAAAACAAAACTATGATATCTCTAGCATTTTAACCGTCATAGCACCTTCATACATAGGGTCATTGAGTCCTTTCTCAGGTCATTTGTGGTGAGTAAATACTGTTCTCATTGAATTTGTGAGGATACCAAGGCCTCAGAGAGGTTAAGTTCTGAACTTTAGAATGCAGACCTGTTTTTGACTTCAAATCTTATTATGCCTCTTCTATTTGTCTTGTTCTGCAAAGTCTTGTTAAATATTAAGGATAAATGACTGATATTGCAAAATGACAGATTAAAGGATGGTGGTACAGCTTTTGTCATGAAAATATGGCAGATATTCCTTGTGTAAAGAATTTGATAGGCTTAGATCTTTGGCTTTCACTTTTCTTAACAGGTTAGGCTGATATCTGTTGGAAAGAATGCCTGGGGTGTGGTAAAGGTGGAAATGAATGTTGGCATATGAAGGAAAATAAATAAAGAAGCCTGACTTGCATCTTTACACCTTTGCATTGGGGCTGAGGGTAGACGAGACAGAGTCTGTGTTCGGTGGTACCTCTTGGATGCAGTGTGTGTTAATGTTTATGGAATAATCAGTGCCTTTGGGAGTGGAAAATGACTTACTCCCCCTCTTCTAAACTGCAACATTTATGTACTTGGAGGATTAAGAATCTTCCAGTTTCAAGGTACCTGGGTGGCTTAGTTGGTTAAGCATCCACCTTCAGCTCAGGTCACGATCTTGTGGTTCGTGAGTTCGAGCCCCACAATGGGCTGTTTACTGTCAGCTCAGAGCCCGCTTTGTCTCCCTCTCTCTCTGCTGCCCCCCCCAACAATAAGTAAACATTAAAAAAAAAAAAAAGAATCTTCTAGTTTCTTAGTAGCATAGCATCTCTAAATGCCAGTGCTTTCAAAAGAAACAAAAATCTGAAATGGAATATATACTATTCAATCTTTCATGTAAATATGCCAACATTTCTGAATATCAAAAGGCTTTAGAACTGGAGAGTTGAAACCACCCATTTTATTCATATCCTAAAAGACATGTTGAAATTCATGATTAAATATTTACAAAACTCAAAGCTTGAAATTAGAAAATAAAAATGGACTAGCTGTTTGCTACTAGAGAGAGCTATGCTTTGAATTGCTGGAGAGCTACTCTGATGTAAGGGCTTCATAAGCTTTGAACTACTCTGATTCTATGATATGTTATCAATTTTTAGCAATGGTTCTCCACTTTGGTGCACATCAGATTTATCTCCTAGAACTTTATGGAAATACAAATAGAATAAGGCATTGAAGAATGTTTAAAATTAGCAAAAAGCTCAAACTTAGTTCAAAATTCAAAATACATCTTTTTTCTTAAAGGTCTTTGTGGGTGACGGACCTTCTGCTGTTTTTGTTTGTTAAATTTTTTTTTTTTTTTTGAAAGAGAGAGAGAGCATAAGCAGGGAGGGGCAGAGAGAGAGGGAGACACAGAATCCAAAGCAGGCTCCAGGCTCCAAGCTGTCAGCACAGAGCCTGATGTGGGGCTTGAACTTGTGAACCATGAGATCATGACCTGAGCCAAAGTCAGACACTTAACTGACTGAACCACCCAGGTGCCCCCTGAATTTTTTTTTTTTTTTAAGAGAGAGAAAGTATGCACACACAAGTAGAGGAGAGGCACAGGGAGAGGGAGAGAGAGAATCCCAACCAGGCGCAGGGCTTGATCCCAGGAATCTTGAGATTATGACCTGAGCCGAAATCAAGAGTCAGATGCTCAACTGACTGAACCACCCAGGTGCCCCCAAAATACATCTTTCTTTTCTTTTCTTTTCTTTTCTTTTCTTTCTTTCTTTCTTTTTTTTTTTAAAGCTTATTTATTTATCTTGAGAGACAGAGACAGAGATAGTGTGTGTCAGGGAGGGGCAGAGAGGGAGAGAGAGAATCCGAAGCAGGCTCCACACTGACAGTGCATGACGGCTGATGTGGGGCTGGAACTGAAACTCAGGAACCGTGAGAGGATGACCTGGACTAAAGTCAGATGCTTAACCAACTGAGCCACCCAGGTACCCTAAAATACATCTTTCTTAAGAGAAGCTGAAAACTACAAACTTGTTAACTTTTTAGGTGGATAGAAAGGATTATAAAGCCCATTGAATATCCTATTCAGTGACCTTTCACTGTTAAAATTCTTGATAACTTCCCTCCTTTGCCTTATCTGGGTTTACTTAGAACATTTAACATGGCTCACAGCAGCTACCTAAGTCACATAAAACTTTCTGGAAATTGCAGTGTTGTCAATCCCAAGGAAGAACTAAGGCTCTGTTGCCCAAATCTCTACTCAAGTGGACTCTGTCTTCTATATCCAAAAGCTGGAAGAGGTACTCCTATCCTCTCCAATGAGTATCACACCCCAGTCTTTGTCTCTTATCTTTAGTTCTTTGTGCTTTAATATGTACTGAGTGTTATGTCTAAGTTGATTACTGTGCTAACACAAGATTAGACTAGGTTTTTTCTGTCTGTAGAAATCAGTTGTGTTCACAAGTTCTCAGAATCTAAAAAATCTGAGCATATTTCAGAGCTAAATTTTCATTTTTATTATTTTTAAATGTTTATTCATTTTTGAGAAAGAGAGCATGAGCGGGGGAGGGCAGAGAGAGAGCCAGAGACATAGAATTCAAAGCAGGCTCCCCGTTCTGAGCTGTCAGCACAGAGCCCCATGTTGGGCTCAAGCTCACAAACTGTGAGATCATGACCTGAGCCAAAGTGAGACACTTAACTGACTGAGCCACCCATGCTAAATTTTTAAAAGTTTAAACAGAGCACAAGTCTTCAAGTAAAATAGTAAAACCTTTTTCTGTTCATAGTTCCAGTAATGCCAAATGAGAAAAGGGTATGATAAATTATTTTTTTTCCTATTAATATACCTCAGAACCTACTGAGTCCGTGCCTTATTTATTGTATGACAGGATGTGTTTGTTTGTCACCACAGCTAGATTATAAACTCCACGAGGACAGGTGATTTGTTTGGCTCTCCACCCTAATCCCAGTGCCTAGTGTAAGTAGGACTCCATAAATATTTATTGAATGAAAAAGGATGATTTTTTTTCCTGCTTTTCTCTGGACTCTTTCATTTCCTCCCCATGTTCCTTGTATTTAATATTAATATGATTCAATGTTTTTTTTAATGAGTTTTATTGATAACATATGCTGTAAAAGTCATTCATTTTAAGCACACAATTCAACTATTTTTAGTAAATTCACAGAGTTGTACAGTCATTACCACAATTTTAGAACTTTTTATTATCCCCAAAGTCCCTTGTGCCCATTTGCAGTCACTTCCCTTTCCCACCCCAGTCCCAGGCAATCAGTAATGTACTTCTGTCCTTCTGGTTTTACCCTTTTTGGGCATTTCATATAAATAGAATCATACAGTATGTGGTCTTTTGAGCCTGGCTTCCTTTACTTAGCATACTTTTTAAAAATCAAGAAATTCACATAACATGTAGTTAACTATTTTAAAGTGTACACTTCAGTGGCATTTAGCATATAGTACATTCACAGTGTTAATGCAACCACCATTCCTCTGGTTTCAAAATTTTTCCGTTGCCCCAAAAGAACGTCCTGTACCTAGTAATCACTCCTCATGTTCCCCTTCTCCCATTCCCTGGCAACCATCAGTCTGCTTTTCTTCTCCATGGACATATGGATTTACCTTTTTTGAATAATTTGTATTCAGAATATGAATCATACAATATTGGAGCTTTTGTGTCTGTCTCCTTTCACTATGTTCTCAAGGTTCATCCAAGTTGTACCATGTGTCACTACTTTATTCCTTTTTACGGCTGATTAATATTCCACTGCATATTCTACTGCAGTTTAATCTGTTCATCTGTTGATGGACATTGGGCTATTTCTACCTTTTGGCTATTGTGAATAGTACTTCTGTGAACATTCATAAACAAATATCTGTTTGAGTACCTGTTTTCAATTCCTTTTGCGTATATACCTAAGAGTGGAAATGCTGGGTCATTTGATTATTCAAATATACCTTTTTGAGGAACCACCAGTTTGCCACAGTGACCACACTATTTTACATTCCCATCAGGGTTGTTCAAAGGTTTCTGTTTCTCTGCATCCTTGCCAACATTCATTTACCAGTTTTTGGATTAAAGCCATCTTGGTGGGTGTGAGGTGGTGTCTCATTGTGGTTTGATTGGCATTTCATTAATGACCAGTAGGTAGTGTTGTTGAACATCTTTTCATGTGCTTGTTGCCTCTTTGTCTTTTTTTTTTTTTTTTTTTTGAGAATCATCTATTCAAGTCCTTTGCCCATTAAAAAAATTGTTGCAGTATGTAGTTGACATATAGTATATAGTTCTACTATAGTATGGTATGGTAATTTGACAAATCTACATAATGTGCAGTATGTAGTTGCCATCTGTCACCATACAAAGTTATTCCCTATGCTGTACTTTCCTCCCTGTGACTTATTTTATAACTAGAAGTTCTTACCTTTTAATTCTCTTCACCTATTTCAGTCATCCTCCTACCTGTCCCTCCTCTGGCAACCACCAGTTTGTTCTCTGTATGAGTCTGTTTCTGTTTTTGTTTTTGTTATTATTTCTTTGTTTGTTCACTTCAATTGGGTTGTTAGTTTTGTTGTTGAGTCATGAAAGTTCTATGTATATTCTGGATATTAAAACCTTACTAGATATATGATTAGCAAATATTTTCTCCCATTCTATATGTTGTCTTTTCACTCTGATGTCTTTTGATGCACAAAGTTTTGGTGTCAAATACAAGAATCTGTTGGCAAATCCAAGATCATGAATATTTACTCTTATTTTTTTCTATTTATAGTTTTAGCTCTTATATTTAGGTCATTGATCCATTTTGAATTAAACATTTTTTTAATTTTTAAAATTTATTGTAAAGAGAGCCTCCAGGGGTCAGGGGTTGAAGAGCAGGCTCCACGCTCAGTGTAAAGCCTAACATGGGCCTTGATCCCACAACTCTGGGATCATGACATGAGCCAAAGTCAAGAGTTGAATGCTCAACTAACTGACCTACCAGGCACCCCCATTCTGAGTTAATTTTTGTATGTGGAGTTAGGTAGGGTTCTAGTTTCATTCTTTGGATATCCTGTTGTCTCAGCACTATTTGCTGAAGAGACTGTTTTTCCCATTGAATGTTGTTGGCACTGTGGTTGAAAATCATTTGGCCATAGATGTTTGAATTTATTGCTGGACTCTAAATTCTATTCCATGGGTCTATATGTCTGTCCTCATGCTTGTAGTACAGTGTTTTGATTACTGTAGCTTTGTAGTAAGCTTTTTTTAAAAATTTTTTTTAATGTTCATTTTTGAGCGAGAGAGTGTGAGTGGGAGAGGGGCAGAGAGAGAGGGAGACACAGAATCTGAAGCAGGCTTCAGGCTCCAAGCTGTCAGCACAGAGCCCGATGCAGGGCTCGAACTCACAAACTGTGAGATCATGACCTGAGCCGAAGTCGGACGCCCAACCGACTGAGCCACCCAGGTGCCCCTGTAGTAAATTTTGAAACTGGAAAGTCTGAGTCTTCCTTTGTTTTTCTTTTTCAATATTATTTTGGCTATTTGGAGCCTTTACAGTTCCATGTGAATTTGAGAATCACCTTTTCCATTTCTACAAAAGAGGCCATCGGAATTTTGATAGAGATTGTGTTGAATCTGTAGATCACTTTAGAGAGTATTGCCATCTTAACAATATTAAGTCTTTTAATCTATGAACATGGGATGTCTTCCATTTAGTTAGGTTTACTTTAATTTTTATGGGGTTTTGTTTGTTTTGTTTTGTTTCTGTGTTGTATATTTCTGTAACATTAGGGTTGCTTAAATGAATCTGTATTTCTTTTGTAGGTAGAAAGAAACAAAGGGGTTACATGGGTGGCTCAGTCAGTTGAGCATCTGACTCTTGGTTTCAGCTCAGGTCATGATCCCAGTGTTAGGGGATTGGGCCCTGTGTCAGACTCCATGCTGAGCATAGAGCCTGCTTAAGATTCGTTCTCTCTCTCTCTCTCCCTCCCTCCCTCCCTCCCTCCCTCCCTCCCTGCCCCTCTCCCCTGCTTGTGCTCACTCTCTCTAAAAAAGGAAAACATTTAATTTAAAAAAAAGAGAAAACCAAAGATAATTAAAAAGTAAATCCAGTGTAGTTAGCATATAGTATTATATTAGTTTCAGGTATATTTCTTTCAGTGATGTTTTGTAGTTCTCAGTGTATACATCTTTCATTTCCTCTGTTACATTTATTCCTAGGTATTCTTTTTGGTGCTATTTATTTTTAAATGTTTATTTATTTTGAGAGGGAGGAGGGAAAGAGAGGGAGGGAGAGAGAGAATCCTAAGCAGGCTCCGTACTGTCAGCACAAAGCCCCACATAGGGCCCAGTCTCGCCACCGCAGGATCAAGAGTTGCATACTCTACTGATTGAGCCTGCCAGGTGCCCCAGAATTGTTTTCTTAATATCCTTTTTGGATTGTTCATTACTAATATATAGAAACACACTTGATTTTTGTTTGTCGATCTTATACCCTGTAACTTTTCTGAATTCATTTGTTAGTAGTTTTTAAATGGATTCTTTGGAATTTTTCTGTACATAGAATCACATTATCTACAATAGAGACATCGCTAAATAGCAGTGGCGAAAGTAGGCATCCTTGTCTTGATCTGGATCTTAGAAGAAGAGCTTTCAGTTTTGCACCATTGAGTATGATGGTAGCTGTGGATTTTTTTTATAAATACTCTTTTTCATGTTACTGAATTTCCATTCCTATTTTCTGACTTTTTTTTTTATCATGAACAACTGCTGAACTTAATTAAATATGTTTTTTGCATCTATTAAGATGATCGTGCAGTTTTTTCCTTCATTCTATTAATGTGGCACATTACATTTATAGTCTTATGATGAACTACTCTTGCACTCCTTTTTTTTTTTTTTTTTTTTTTTTTTTTTAACTCTTGCACTCCTGCAATAGATCCTACTTGGTCATGGTGTATAATCTTTTTAATATGTTGTTGGATTCAGTTGGATTTGCTAGTTTGGGGTTACTTTTTTTTTTTTTTTTAAGATTTTTCATCTATATCCATAAGTGTTACTGATCTGAAGTTTTCTTTTCTTGTGGTATCTTTGTCTAGCTTTGCTATCAGAACATTGCTGGCGTGATAATTTTGTATTAGGAAATGTTCCCTCCTCTGCAATTTCTGGAAGAGTTTCAGAAGAATCAGTCCATGTTCTAAGTGAATGAAAGTATGACAAATGACATTCAATTTTGTTTTTACTGTCATTATTGAGCTTGCATATGAGTTTTTAATTTTTCTGGCATTTATCACTAAGTTTTATTTTGAATTTTGTGGTTAAAAAAAATTTTTTTTGTTTACTTAAGTAATCTCTATATCCATTGTGGGGCCCGAACTCATGACCCCAAGATCAGGAGCTGCACGCTTTCTGACTGAGCTAGCCAGGCGTTCTGAATTTTGTGATCTTTTGTACTCTCTGCATAGACATTTACTTCATATTTCTTACCTGTTCAAATCGCTGCCCTGAACTTCCTTTGCATTTCTATAAACCTCGATTTTAGTAATCATTTTATGTAATTGATTTTTGATTACTGCTTAATAAGTTACTTTTTTTCTTGAGAAAGAGAGAGCACATGCACTCACTCTCCCACAAGCAGAAGAGGGGCAGAGAGAAAGGGAGAGAGAGAATCTTAAGCAGGCTCCATGCCCAGCACAGAGCCCCAGGCTCCATCTTACGACTCTGAGATCATGCCTGAGCTGAAATCAAGAGTTGGACTCTTGGAGCACCTGGGTGGCTCAGTCAGTTAGGTGTCTGACTCTTGATTTGAGCTCAGGTCATGATCTCGGTTGTGAGGTGGAGTCCCACATCAGGTTCCATGGTGGGGGTGGAGCCTGCTTAAGATTTTCTCTTTCCCACTGCCCCTCCCCCCCCAAATAAATCAATAAATAAAAAATTAAAAAAAAAAGTAGTTGGATGCTTAACTGATTGAGCCATGCAGGCACCCTTCCGTTACATTTTTAATACTAATTCCTTACTAAATGTTTAGGCCATCTTTCAGTATGTTAACAAACACAAATATAAAGTTAGCTGTAAATGAGCTCATTGTATATTCTTTTGAGAGGGTCACAGATCTCAGCTAGGAAAAAAAAAAGTATTTTTTTTTAAGTGTATTTCTTTATTTTGGGGGGGAGGGTAGCGAAGGAGAGAGATCCCAAGCAGGCTCTGCTTTGGCAGTACAGAGCCTGATGTTGGGCTTGAACTCACAAATCGTGAGATCATGACCTGAACTGAAACCAAGAGTTGTACACTTAACCAACTGAGACACCCAGGTGCCCCTATGAAATTTTTTTAAGAGATACTATGCTAAGTTCTGATTCTCAATACTGTTTTCGGTGTTCACTAACAAAGAGCTCGTGGTTCATAGTTCTGTTTCGTTTCATACTTTACATTAAAATAATCTATTTCTGGGGCGCCTGGGTGGCGCAGTCGGTTAAGCGTCCGACTTCAGCCAGGTCACGATCTCGCGGTCCGTGAGTTCCAGCCCCGAGTCAGGCTCTGGGCTGATGGCTCAGAGCCTGGAGCCTGTTTCCGATTCTGTGTCTCCCTCTCTCTCTGCCCCTCCCCCGTTCATGCTCTGTCTCTCTCTGTCCCAAAAAAAATAAATAAACGTTGAAAAAAAAAAAATCTATTTCTTCTAGCAGTATATATTGTTATTTTTAAACTTAGAAATCATATAAAAGCATAAACAAAATGTAGATTGTCCCTGATTCTACCACCCAAAGAAAACCATCATTAATATTTTGGTGGTTTTATTTTTTATTTATGCATAGGTAAAAACATGCATGTAAAAGCTGACATCATATAGCATATTCAGGCAGCTTTTACTCTTTTCCGCCTATAATGAGCATTTTTTCCTTGTTATTAAATTGTCTCCAAAAGCATGATTTTTTAAAAAGTAATTTCTACACCTAACGTGGGGTTTGAATTCACAACCCAAGATCAAGAGTCACATGCTCTACTGACTGAGCCAGCCAGGTACCCCTCCAAAAACATGATTTTTGAAAGCTCTGTAATCAGTCATGGATCTGCTTAACCATTCTTTTGCTAATAAACATATTTTCTAATATTCCAGATATCCACATTTTCATTCAGAACTCATTTTTTAACTTCTTTTGAAATAATTTCACAAAAGTTGCAAATAGAAGAGAGAATTCTCATATTCACATCCCCCAAATGTTAACATTTTACCACATTTGCTTTGTCATATTATTTCTGTTATGCACACACATTGTTTTATTGTTTTTGTTTTTTGAATTATAATAGGGCTGGGACTAGCATGAGGAGAATGAGGCATTTACCTTGGGCACAAAATTTGAATGGGTGCCAAAAAACTCAGGAATCAAGATAGATTTTTTTTTTAATTTTTTTTAACGTTTTATTTATTTTTGAGACAGGGAGAGACAGAGCATGAACAGGGGAGGGTCAGAGAGAGGGAGACACAGAATCCGAAACAGGCTCCAGGCTCCCAGCCGTCAGCACAGAGCCTGACGCGGGGCTGGAACTCACGGACCGCGAGATCATGACCTGAGCCGAAGTCGGCCGCTCAACCGACTGAGCCACCCAGGCGCTCCTCAAGATAGGTATTTTAATATAATATTGAAATAAACATTAAGAGGGGCGCCTGGGCAGCTCAGTAGGTTAAGCGTCTGACTTTGGCTCAGGTAATGATCTCATGGTTTGTGAGTTTGAGCCCCGCGTTGGGCTCTGTGCTGACAGCTCAGAGCCTAGAGCCTCCTTCAGTTTCTGTGTCACGCTCTCTCTCTGCCCCTCTCCTGCTCATGTTCTATCTCTCAGAAATAAACATTAAAAAAAAAAAAAACAACTAAAATAAAAACGAAGAGGTGGTATTCTCTTACATAATCACAATACAATGATCAAAATCTAGGAAATAACTTTGATATAATGCTAGTACCTAATATCTCATCTATAGATATTCAGTTTTTATCAGCTGTCCCCATAGTGTTCTCTGTAACAACAAAAAACAAAACAAAACAAAACTTTTTTCTGATTCAGGATCCTATTATCCAAAATCAAATGTTGTCATGTCTCCTTAATCTCCTTTGAACTAAACAGTCTTTATCTTTCATGACTTCTGAAGAGTGTTGGCCACATATTTTATAGAATATCCTTTGATTTGGGTTTATCTGTCATTTCTTCTTGATTAAATTCAGGTTATACATTTTTAGTAAGAATACTACAGAGATACTGCTGTGTCCTCAGTGCATTACATCAGGAGACACGAGGTGTCTCTTTTGTCCTATTACTGGTGTTGTCAGCTTTAATCACTTGGCTAAGGATGTATCTGGCCAGGTTACTCCATCATAAAGTTACCATTTTTTTCTAATTAGTTGATATCTTGTGGGGAGATGCTTTGAAACTATAAAGATCCTATTTCTCCTGGTACTTTTTACCAACTAGTTTTAGTATCCATTGATGATTCTTGCCTCAGTTATTTATTATGATGCTTGCCAAATGGTAATTAAAAATTTTTTCCATCACTCCTTTCTCATTTACTGGTCAGAATTTTACTCTAAGAAAGAATTTTCCCTTCTTACTTATGTATTTATTTATTCTATTATTAATATATATCAGTATGGACTCATGGATTCTTCTATGAGTTATATTCCATTACTATCATTATTTATCTTATTAAATACAGGGTTTTGTTTTGTTCTCTTGCTCAGGTCATAGTCTACTGTACATTGGCAGGGCTGGGTCTCTGCTCCCCACACATTCAGAGACCCAGGCTCCTTAATCCTCTAGAATATCTGGGGAATTAATTAAGCCCTAATGCCCTAAGACATCTATTGCATGTCATGAGTTAATTTCTCTGTGATTCTGGAAATGGTACTTATGCTATGCCATCCTTGGGAGAACTGAGGAATTAGTCACTCAAATCATTGTATGAAGGGCTTAATTCTCTCAGGAAACTCTGGTTGGGAGGGGCTTCTCTGGAAATTGAGTCTTCTGCTGACTCCTCTGCAACTAGTTGAAATAGAAAGAGAATGTAGAGGTTCCCATGGGAGGATTTTGAAGGGTCAAGCTGGAGTTGGTGACATCAATCACCAGTGTTAACTTGGCCAGAACAGTTCAATATTGTCCCTAACTGCCAGAGAGGCCAAGAAACGTAGTCTAGTTGTGTGTCCAGTAGGAAAAGAAGACAGGATTTGGTGAACCCAGAGTAATCTCTGATATGCTTCCTTTGACTCTGCTTCCCATTTCTATAGTTTATAGTAATCTGACGCCACATGTCTATTTCTTGTTTGTTTCTCCCATTAGAATGTAAATTCTATTGATTAAGGAATTTTATTTATATACCTCCTGATACAGTAGCTGGCACATAATAGGCAACATCTTGAATTAATTATCTCAAATACTACTGTATAATGTTCCAACATTAGAGTGTTCTTGCTATCTTTAGTCCAACAAAACAGAAGGAAAGGATATCTTGGGAAGGCTCATAATAGCAGAGGCAATGAGATATTTATCCCTGCTTTGTTGACGTGAGAAAAGTTGCAGTGCATTCCAGAGCAGTGATATTTAGCCTGTGGGTTGTAATTCATTACTGAGTTTTGAAATCAATTTAGAATGCAGTGACCATCATTGGGTGTTTTGTTTTTGTTTTTGTTTTTAATTTTTTTAAATGTTTATTTTTGAGAGAGAGAGAGAGAGACAGAGTGAGTGGGGAGGGGCAGAGAGTGAAGGAGACAGAATCCGAAGCAGGCTCCAGGCTCAGAGCCCGATGCGGGGCTTGAACCCAGGAACTGCAAGATCATGACCTGAGCTGAAGTCGTACACTCAACCAACTGAGCCACCCAGGCGCCCCGGGTTTTTGTTTTGTGTTGTTTTTTGTTTTTAATGTTTATTTATTTATTTTGAGAGAGAGAGATCCACATGTGTGCAAGAAGGGGAGGGGAAGAGAGAAAGAGGGAGAGAGAGAATCCCAAGCAGGCTCAACGCTGTCAGCACAGAGCCCAATGCCAGTTTCAGTCTCATGACCCAAAGAAATCATGATCTCAGCCAAAATCAAGAGTCAGACACTTAACTGATTCAGCCATCCAGGCGCCCCACCAGCATTGTTTAAAAAAAAAAAAAAATCAAATAGAAAATATTAGAGTTTATTGCATATAATAAAATTACTTTTTTTTTTTTTTTTTTTTTTTTTTGAGAGAGAGAGAGCATGTGCAGGGAAGGGGCAGAGGGAGAGGGAGAGAGAATCTTAAGTAGACTCCACACTGAGCATGGAGCCAATCACAGGGCTTAGTCTCATGACCATGAGATCATGACCTGAGCCAAAAATCAAGAGTCAGATGCTTAACCGACTGAGCCACCCAGGGCACCCCTAAGGTTACCTATTTTCAGTTATTATTGTATGTATATATGAATACTGGGTTCCCATATTAAATGGCATTAAATGTGTTTTTTAATTGTGGTAAAAATACATAGAATGTATAATTTATTATTTTAAATATTTTTAAGCATACAGTTCAGTAGTGTTAAGTATATTCATATTGTTTTGAAACAGATCTCCAGAACTTTTCATGTTACAAATCTCAAACTCTGTACCCATTAAACAACTCCCTTTCCCACCTTCCCTGCTCTCCCAGTTCCAGGTAACCACCATTATCCTATCTGTTACCATATATTAGATGTGTTTTTTACTATCCAAAATATGTTTGAGAAATATTGGTCTAGGACATCAGCTACATAGTGTCTACTCCAGCTCAAACAGCTGTGTGTCTATTGTATGTCAGGCCACTGTGCTAAGTGCTGGAGATTCCAAGATGAGGTAGACATGGCCTCTGCTTTTGAGATGCTCCCATTCTACCTGGGGACAAAGACCAACAAAGCAAGCATTGTTTGCCAGGCAGAGAAGACAGTAATATTTTATAGGCCAAGTTAAAGGAGAAACAAAGCCACAGAAACCTCAGAATACAAAACCTGTAGGCAGAAAGTGGCAGGCATTAAGATCAGGGAAGTGAAACAGGAGATTGTGAAAAGTCCTTGAAAGAAATATTTTGGATGATTTTCAAAGAGGCAAGTTATCAGAGGTTTTATTTATTGAGGGAATGATGTGGTTAGTAGTCTATATTTGGAAGATTGGAGCTGTATGGAAGTTCTCTGGTGTATTCTCTGGGGGTATTTTTTTTTTTTTATTTTTAAATGTTTATTTTTAAGAGACAGTGCAAGCAGGGGAGGGCAGAAAGAGAGGGGGACAAAGAATCCAAAGCAAGCTCCAGGCTCTGAGCTGTTAGCATAGAGCCCAATGAAGGGCTGGAATTCATGAATGGTGAGATCATGGCCTAAGTCAAAGGCTTAACTGACTGAGCTGCCCAGGCACCCCTGGGGTATTTTTTTAAAGTTGAGGCTAGAGGAAGCATAAAGAGTGGACACAAATTTCAGGAGCAGACTAAATCTTGAAGCCCAAGATTGAATGTGTGTGGGGTGGGGGAAGGGTGATGTGGTGAGGCAGAGGGAGGAGGTACAGATAGGCTTCAATGGTGATGGTGACCAGGAGACCTAGTACAGATTTGGCCTTGGTTATTCAAGTGCAAACTTCCAGAGTCAATGAGAAATAGGTCTGGAGCTCAGGAACAAAGCAGGAATATACAAATGGATTTGAGACGTGTATGAGGAGGGGGAGGAGGAGATCACCATTCTACTGAGATTGGTGATGTAGAATCAGATCTGATTCCGTTGGGCTTCAGGTTTATCAGGTGTGTTTTAAAAGTTGTCTTTGCCGTTTTGCTCTGGAGTTTTAACTAGCGTGCATAGTAATTCTAGCCATGGAGGAATGGAAAGAAACGGTAGCAGGACATAAACTATGAACCAATTGACAATTGAACAACTACTGATTTTTATCATGGCGAGTTATGTTTACTTGTTAGGTGGTGGGTTTTGTCACATCTTCTCATCCTGCTGGATATGTAATAACATTTTTCAAGGCAAACGAATATGTCCAGGACAAGCCTTTGTGATGATGAATATGCCTATGCAGATGTCTTCACTCATAAACATAAATTTTAAGTTATTCTCTATGATTAAAGCCACTTTCTGCTTGTTGACAGATAATCTTTTGAAAAACAGAGATCTAAGACCAGCAAGAGAACAATGATTGTGAAGTCCAGATTGGCTTTTACTGATCATGGACTTGAGAATTGATTGTGACATCAGGTCACAGAGGAGCAGAGATTATTTTCTAAAGTTGTTAGTGAATGCAATCCTGTTAGCTCTTCAAAAATAAGGATTTTTAGCAGTAGTAAAAGAGTTTACATCAGCCATTAAGAATCATATCAGAGCCATGATGAGATACTTTATACCCACTTGTTACTATAATAAAACATACATAATAACAAGTGTTGGCTAGGATGTGGAAAAATTGGAACCCTCATGCACTGCTAGTGGGAATGTCGAATGGTGCAGCAGCTTTGGAAATAGTCTAGCAGGTTCTCAAAAGGTTAAACATAGAGTTACCATATGACCCAGCAATTCTACTCCTATGTATATACCCAAGAGAAATGAAAACATATATCCACATAAACATGTACACACGAACCATGAGATCACGACCTGAGCCAAAGTCAGATAGATGCTTAACAGACTGAGCCACCCAGGCACCCTGACAAAGAGAACAGTTTTAAAAAGAACTGTTCACGCTGATCTTAGAGAAGTACTCAATTTTTTCGACCTGGTTTGTCAATAAATTTCGATTAGTTTGAAAGTATTATTTTTTGATAAACTGAGGTATTCTCAGAAATTATTCAATTAGGTAAAAAAATTATTCAATTAGGACTCTAGATACACATTTTTTAAAATTAATTTATTTATTTTGAGAGAGAGAGAGATAGGGAGGGAGGAGCAGAGAGAGAGGGAGAGAAAGAATTCCAAGCAGGCTCCACACTGTCTGTGCAGAGCCCAGTGCAGGGCTCCATCCCATGAACTGTGAGATCACAGCCTGAGCCAAAATCAAGAGTCAAGACACTTAACTGACTGAGCCACCCAGGCGCTCTAGGACTCGAGATACACATTTCTGTTTTTTAATTAAAAAAAAAAATTAATGTTTATTTATTTTTGAGAGGGGGGAGAGAAAGAGAGCATGAGTTGAGGAGTGGCAGTGAGAGAGAGACACACAGAATCTGAAGCAGACTCCAGACTCTGAGCTGTCTGCACAGAGCCCGATGCAGGGCTAAAACTCCTGAACCGTGAGATCATGACCTGAGCCAAAGTCGGACACTTAACTGACTGAGCCATCCAGGCATCCCTAGATACATATTTCTAATGGTGGCTTTTAACTTCATTTGAAAAGACATTTTAGGCATTTCAAGAAAGAAGGTACTTTCACAAAGTTGCATGGATGTGAGTGTTAGCCAGTTATCCTGCTAGCATCCTCTGGGTGATTCTTGATGTTAACCTTCTACAGTTACTTGTGTGGCAGGCTGAGAGCATGGGCTGTGAAGCTAAGACTGTCTACCATCAAGCCTGGTTCCACCTTTGTTAGTAGAGTGAGTTATTTAGCCATTCTGGTCTTTGATTCTTTATCTTTTAAGCATGACCTTGTAAGATTTGTGTGAGAATTAAGTGACTTCATACCTATAAAGCATTTAGGCCAGAGCCTGGCTCATATATGTTAGAAACTGTTACTCCATCTCCACGATTTCAGGCATTCTTTGTCATCTTGATGGGCCGAATTTGCTTTTGTTTCTGTATTTATTAGGAGGATTAGGTTTGTAAGTGGCAGAAAATCTGAACTAATAGCACTTAAAGAAAGCCTGAGGTGTAGCAGCCCAGGGCCAGTAGGACAGGAAGCTTTAAGAAGTTGCCAGGAATCCAGATCATCCTATCTTGCTACTCTGCGAGCCTATTCCTACTCTTCCAGAGTTAAAAGTCAAAAGATAATTAAAACTGAAATTGGATGAGCAAGGCAATTGTTATTTGGAAATTTAAAGTAAATCTCAGGAGAAATACCCAAAAAGTTGATGTGGTTGCCTCTGAGGAGCAGGAATTAGGAGTAGGGAGAGATGGATTGGAGGATGGCTGTGTTTGCTGATGTTGTTTTCTTAGTTATAGCTTATAGTACTATTTGTCTTTTAGATTTGTGGTATGTAATAGTTTGAAGACAAAATTGTTAGAAAATTAGAATCCTATACTGTGCTTGTGCAGCTTTTTTTCACGTAACAGTGTCTCTTGAAGGTCTCCCTGTCAGCTCATATAGGTCTCTTGCATCCATTTTAATGGCTACACAGAGCTGCATACTCTTGCTATACCAACATTTCATTTCCTTCATTTCTTTTTTTAGACCATTTCTTTCTTTCTTTCTTTCTTTCTTTCTTTCTTTCTTTCTTTCCTTCCTTCCTTCCTTCCTTCCTTCCTTCCTTCCTTCCTTCCTCCTGGCTGCTACATACAATACTAATTCCTAGAAGTGGAATTGTTGTTAACTCAAAGGTAGTTCGCATTTAAAATTTTGACAGAAACTGCCAAATCGCCTTCCAAAATTCTAAGATCACTCTGATAACTGTGTGGGGAATAGATTGAAGTGGAGCAGGATTGGCAGTGGGAAGATAAGTTCGGAGGCCTGTTGCAGGTCATCCAGGCAAGAAATGGTGTACTTCAGGCTAGGGTAACAGTGGAGCTGCAGCAAAGTAGATTGGTATAAGAAATAAAGTGAGAGGGAAAACAGATGGAGTTGTTAATGCGGTAGATGTGAGTAATGAAAGAAGGGAAAGAGTCAGTGATGATTCAGGTGGAGCAGTAACATCAGTTAGAGTCGCTATCAGTGTGAGATGAATCCTGTTTGTCACGGCCAGACCAGAGGACTTCATAGATACTGTACCACTCTGACATTTTATGATTGGGGGATCTTTGACAGCACCCTTATTTATGGATTGAATGATATCCATATTGAATGGAGAAATAGAGAAAAAGTGAAGGAAGAATAACAGCATTCTTCCCCTTCCCTGATCCACAGAGAAAGCAGAATTTGTGAGTGTGAAATCATGGTGGATTTTTTTCTGTCTTCTCTTTTCCTTCTTCCATGTATGTATGCAAGTAAATCATTTCTATACCCAACGTGGGGCTCAAATTCACAACCCTAGGATTAAGAGTCACGTGCTCTTTCTGAGCCAGCCAGGCGCCCCTCCTTCTTTACCTTTAAAAAATATATATTGTTACTGTTATGTTTTTTAGTGTGAGCCAACAATGAGCTCTCTAGTTTATTGACTGATTGGGTCTCAGAACCCTAAGCAGATTGCCCAGCACTTTCCTTGCCTTACTCTCCTGATACCCTGCTTCTCCCTCATCTGTGTTTCTAGTCACACTGGGACAGTCACACTCCGCTGAAAACTTTCTTGCCTTTGGAGCTTTCCTCAGGCTGTTTCATCTGCTCAGAGGTGCACTTTGATCCCCTGGCCTATGAGGGCCTGGCACAACTGCCACCCGTTGGTGGCAGTCCTTCCTGGCACTCCCCTTTTTGTGATTCACCACTCTTATTGGCCTGCTCTCACAGCTGCTTTGCATGCCACTTTTGAGTTTTACTCTGCTGTGCTGTTATACTGGTCCCCCAAACACAAGGCCCTCATTAATATCCTACTCTCATCGCCTACCTCTGTACACAGTTGGTGCTGCTAACATCCTGCCAGCCCAGCTTTTAAGTTCAGTGTACCTGCTGTTTGCCTTTCCAACAGTCGTAGAATGTTGTGTCCTTCTGAGCTTTGCCCTGCCTTAGTTGTGATTATGTTCTCCAGGTTTTTATGCTCTTTCCTGCTACATTCATAGTGAAAAGTCTTTTATCTTGTTGAATCACATGTTTGAATTTATTTTTTTAAATTATTTTAATGTTTTTTCTTTTTGAGAGAGAGAGAGAGAGAGAGAGAGAGAGAGAGAGAGAGAGAGAGAGAACGCAAGCAGGGGAGGGGCAGAGAGAGAGGGAGACACAGAATTTGAAGCAGGCTCCAGGCCCTGAGCTGTCAGCACAGAACTTGATGCAGGGCTAGAACCCACAAACCATTATATCATGACCTGAGCTGAAGTAGGTGGCTTAACTGACTGAGCTGCCCAGGAAGCTCCACATGTTTGAATTTAAAACAGGAGACACTTTTGGAAATGTTTTCAATTTCTCTAGCATGTTCTTAATGTTATTCTTCACATATAATAGTCTACCTGTTCCAGGAGAACCATGTTTTAATTTTCAAGGCATGTCAACATTTAGTAGTTCCTTTCATCAGGAATGATGAACTTTAACTTCCACCAAGATAGCATTTTTAATGTTTTTGAGGCCATGTTTTCAGACCAGGTAATCTACATTTTAAGTCTTTTTATCCCCTATCAGTATGTGTTTTTAATGAAAACTGAAGAACATTTTAGGCAGTGTTTTCTGTTGGAGGATTTTCTTATACCTGCTATGCTAGTTGAATATTCATCTGATCCACATAAAGTCTGATGGGCTGTTTCGAGCTAAGTAGTGGTGAAATTAGAACAAGGTGGTCTCTTTGACTGCTATAGTTATTAACATTCTCTGGATGCCTTGGCAGTGTATCTTGCTCCAACAGCAGCTGTTTCTTCTGGTCCTATAAAACCTTGGAAGACATGTACTAATTTAAAAATAAATTGTACATCGGTTTATCAGGCAGCATGTTCATCCACTCATTCATTCAAGCTAAATGCCTTAAGACTCTTGTTTTTAATTACATTTTCCACTACAAGTCAACTTTTCCTTTTTTATACTTTTGTACTCTTTTGTAGCAACAGAATGCTTCAGAAATTTAAAAAATCGTTTTGTCTTTTTTGCATAATTCATGAAAATAGTGATTTTAAGTCTGCATTTAAAACTTTTAGGGGTGCCTGGATGGCTCAGTCAGTTAAACGTCCAACTTTGGCTCAGGTCACGATCTCACGGTTTGTGAGTTTGAGCCCCACATTGGGCTCTCTGCTGTCAGTGCAAAGCCTGCTTCAGGTCCTCTGTCCTCTTCTCTTTCTGCCTGTTCCCCGCTTGTTCTCTCTCTCGCTCTCTCTCCCAAAAATAAATAAACATTCAAAAATAAATTAAAATTTTAGTTCCATATATTATGAAACAATGAATTTCAGCACATTATTTAATTTACTTTAAAAAACTATGCATGCCCTTTTGATTTTAGCTGTTCTGACAAGTATAAGGTGATATTTCATTGTGGCTTTTATTTGCATTTCCCTGACAGTGTTGTTGAGCATCTTTTCATGTGTCTTGGCTATCTGTATGTCTTTGGAAAAACATCTATTCAAGTCCTCTGCTCATTTAAAATTTTTTATTTTAATTTTAGTTTTTATTCAAATATAATTAACATAGTATTACATTAGTTTCAAGTTTACATTATAATGATACAACCATTCTATAAATTACTCAGTGTTCATCACAATAAGTGTACTTTTTTTTTTTTTTTAATGTTATTTTTGAGGGAGGCACACACACAGCGTGAGCTGGAGACGGGAAGAGAGAAAGGGAGACACAGAGTCCAAAGCAGGCTACAGGCTCTGAGCTGTCAGCACAGAGCCCAATGTGGGGCTCAAATTCATGAACCATGAGATTATGACCTGAGTCAAAGTCGGACACTTAACCGACTGAGCCCCCAGGCACCCCACAGTCAGTGTACTCTTAATCCACTTCACCTGTTTTACTCATCCCCCTTCCTACTTCCCCTCTGGCCACCACCAATTTGTTCTCTGTATATGAGTGTTTTTTGGTCTGTTTTTATCTTTGTTCATTTTTCTTATTTCCTAAATTCCACATATGAGTGAAATCATACAGTAATTGTCTCATTTTTTTTTTAAAGATTGTATTTTTAAGTAATCTCTACACCTCCCATGGGGCTCAAACCCACAACCCCGAGATCAAGAGTCACACTCTTCACCGACTGAGCCAGCCAGGTGTCCTGTCTTAATTTGGGTTTTTGGTTTTGGTTTTTTTGTTTTGTTTTGGGTTGGGTTGGGTTGGGTTTTTTTGGTGTTGAATTGTGTAAGTTCTTTATATTTTGAATATGTAAAAAAAAATTTGGGGGGGGCGCCTGGGTTCCTCAGTCGGTTAAGCGTCCGACTTCGGCTCAGGTCATGATCTCACGGTCCGTGAGTTCGAGCCCCGTGTCGGGCTCTGTGCTGATAGCTCAGAGCCTGGAGCCTGTTTCGGATTCTGTGTCTCCCTATCTCTCTGCCCCTCCCCCGTTCATGCTCTGTCTCTCTCTGTCTCAAAAATAAATAAAACATTAAAAAAATTTTTTTTTTAATAAAAAAAATTTTTATAACATTTATTTATTATTGAGAGACAGAGACAGAGCATGAGCATGGGAGGGGCAGAGAGGAGGAGACACAGAATTTGAAGCGGGCTCCAGGCTTTGAGCTGTCAGCACAGAGCCCAGTGCGGGGCTCAAACTCACAAACCCTGAGATCATGACCTGAGCCGAAGTCGGACGCTTAACCGACTGAGCCACCCAGGCTCCCCTATGTTTTGATATATTAGATATATCATTTGCAAATATCTTCTCCTATTCAGTAGGTTGCTGTTTTGTTTTGTTGATGGTTTCCTTTGCTGTGTAGGAGATTTTATTTTGATGTAGTCTCAATAATATATTTTTGCTTTTTTTCCCTTGTTTCAAGAGATATATCTAGAAAAATGTTGCCATGGCTGATGTCAGAAATTACTGCCTTTGTTCTCTTCGAAGATTTTTACGGTTTCACATCTCACATTTAGATCTTTAATCTATTTTGGCTTTATTTTTGTGTATGGTGTTAGAAAGTAGTCCAGCTTCACTCTTTTGCATGTAGCTGTCCAGTTTTCCCAGCACCATTTATTAAAGAGAAGCTGTCTTTTCCCCATTATGTATTATTGCCTTCTTTGTCATAGATGAATTGGCCATTTAAGCGAGGGTTTATTTCTGGGCTCTCTCTTCTGTTCAGTTGATCTATGTATCTCTTTTTGTGCCAATACCATACTGTTTTGATTGCTACAGCCTTGTCGTATATCTTGAGATCTGGTATTGTGATACTTCCAGCTTTGTTTTTCTTCCTCAAGATTGCTTTGGCTATTTGGGGCCATAAAAGATGAGATCTTGCCATTTGTGACTACATGGATGGACCTAGGGTATTATCTAAGTGAAAAAAGTCAGACTGAGAAAGACAGTACCATATGATTTCATTCATATGTGGAATCTAAAAAACAAATGAATAAACAAAAAGCAGAATTAGACCTATAAATCCAGAGACAGTTGCCAGAAGTGGGATGAGGAGATGGACAAGGTGGTGAAGCAGAGGGGGAGATACAGGCTTCCACTTATGGAATGAATAAGTCATGGTAATAAAAAGCACAGCATAGGGAATATACTCAATGATATTCTAATAGCATTGAATGGTGACAGATGGTAGGCTACACTTATGAGCATAGCATAATGTATAGAGAAGTTGAATTACTATGTTGTACACCTGAAACTAATGTAACAGGTCAACGATATTCAAATAAAAAAAATTAAATAAGGGGTGCCTGGGTGGCTTAGTTAAGCACCTGACTCTTGGTTTCGGTTTAGGTCATGATCTCATGGTTTATGAGATCAAGCCCCACATCAGGCTCCACACAGCACAGAACCTGGTTGGGATTCTCTCTCCCTCTCTCTCTCTCTGTCCCTCCCCCACTCATGCTCATGCTCTCTCAAAATAAATAAACATTAGACAAAATAAAATAAGTACATGTACAGATAAACTGTAAACATAAGTTTTATATAAATTTAACATAAATATACATATACTTTAATAGAGATGATAGAAATTTAAAAATTCAAAAGAAAAAAAGACTATGCATGCATTTAATTTACTTTGAATTGGTTATACAGAAACATGATTTGACAACAGAATCAAAATGAAATGATAAAAAATGAAAGTCTATCATATTTGATTTGAGGGGCTATATTGAGATTAATTTTTAAATATTTATTAGAAAAAATTGCAACCCTACTGAAAAATTGAAAGAGCAAGTGAACTCCTAGATTGACTGCTTGTTAATGTTTTGCCATGCTTTGCTTTCTCTCGTACTTCCTCTTTATATACACATGCACACGTGTACACACACATATACATTATAATGTCATTTTTTGCTTTACACGTATTTACATTTTTAAAACTTGTAGACAGATACACAGAACCTAAATTTACCTTTTTTTTTTTTTTTTTTAATTTGAGAGAGAAGGGCAAGTGCAAGCAGGGGAGAGGGACAGAAAAAGAGAGAATCTTAAGCAGGTTCCACACTCAGCACAGAGCCCGGCATGGGGCGCAACCCTGGTACCACAACCCTGGTACCATAACCCAAGCCAAAATCCAGAGTCAGTCGCTCAAATGACTGAGCCACCCAGGTGCCCCCAAATTTACCTTTTTTAAAGTAATTCACTGTCAGGGCGCCTGGGTGGCGCAGTCGGTTAAGCGTCCGACTTCAGCCAGGTCACGATCTCGCGGTCCGTGAGTTCGAGCCCCGCGTCAGGCTCTGGGCTGATGGCTCAGAGCCTGGAGCCTGTTTCCGATTCTGTGTCTCCCTCTCTCTCTGCCCCTCCCCTGTTCATGCTCTGTCTCTCTCTGTCCCAAAAATAAATAAACGTTGAAAAAAAAAATTAAAGTAATTCACTGCCATTAAGTACATTCATTACAATCACCACCATCTATCTCTAGACATCTTTGGGTATTGCAAAACTGAAACTCTGTACCCATTAAATAATAACTCCTCCCTCTCCCCTCCCTCTTAGCAACTGCTATACTCGCTATTTCTATGAATTTGACTATTCTAGGTACCTCATATAAGTGGAATCATACAAGATTTGTCTTTTTTGTAACTGACTTTATTTAGCATAATGTCTTCAAGATTCATTCGTAGAATCTTATAGCAAGTTTCAGAATTTCCTTCCTTTTAAAGGCTGAATAATATCCCATTGTATGTATACCACATTTTGTTTATCTTTTCATCCATTGATGGATACTTGGGTTGTTTCCACCTTTTGGCTATGTATGTGGGTGTACTATAATATCTCTTTGAGACTCTGCTTTCAGTTCTTTTGGATACATACCCAGAAGTAGAATTGCTGGATCATATGATAATTCGTTTTTAATCTTTGAGGAGCAGCCATACTGTTTTACACAGCAGCTGCACCATTTCACATTGTGGCCAAGAATGCAAAAAGATTCCAATTTCTTCACATTCTTGCCGCCCTTATTATCTGTTCTTGTTTTGTTTTGTTTTGTTTTTTAATGTTTATTTATTTTTGAGAGAGACAGAGCATGAGCAGGAAAGGGGCAGAGGGAGAGGGAGAACAGAATCCGAAGCAGGCTCCAGGCTCCAAGCTCTGAGTTGTGAGCACAGAGCCTGGGACACTGGCCTCAAACTCCCAAACCACGAGATCATGACCTGAGCGGAAGTCAGACTCTTAGCCGACTGAGCCACCCAGGCACCCCTGCTCTTGTTTTTTGTTTGTTTGTTTGTTTGCTTTTTTTTTTTTTTAAATAGTAGCCATCTTTAGGGGTGCCTGGGTTCCAGCCTTCCCCTCAGTCTCTGTGCTGACAGCTCAGACCCTGGAGCCTGCTTTGGATTCAGTGTCTCTCTCTCTCTCTTTCTCTCCCCCCACACCTTTCCCACTTTCTCTCTCTCTCTCTCTCTCTCTCAAAATTAAATAAGTATTTTTTAAAAAGTGTTTAAGGGGCGCCTGGGTGGCGCAGTCGGTTAAGCGTCCGACTTCAGCCAGGTCACGATCTCGCGGTCCGTGAGTTCGAGCCCCGCGTCAGGCTCTGGGCTGATGGCTCGGAGCCCGGAGCCTGTTTCCGATTCTGTGTCTCCCTCTCTCTCTGCCCCTCCCCCGTTCATGCTCTGTCTCTCTCTGTCCCAAAAATAAATAAACGTTGGAAAAAAAAAAAAATTTTAAAAAAAATAAAAAGTGTTTAATAGTAGCCATCTTTAAAAGGTGTGAATTGGTATCTCATTGTGATTTTCATTTGCATTTCTCTATTGATTAGTAGTATTGAGTATCTTTTCATGTGGTTATCTGTCATTTGTACATATTGGTTTTTGTTGTTTTTGTTGAGTGGTAGGAATTCTTTATTCTGGATGTAATAGATACATTATTTGAAAATACTTTCTCCCATTCCATGGGTTGCCATTTCACTTCATTGTGTCTTTTTTTTTAATTTATTTATTTTGGGAGAGAGCATGCAAGCTCGAGAGCTGGGGTGGGGAGGGGCAGAGAGAGAAAATCCAAGCAGGCTCTACACTCTGTCAGCACAGAGTCTGAAGCAGGGCTTGAACTCAAAAACCGTGAAATGAGCTGAAATCAAGAGACGCTTAACTGACTGAACCACCCATGTACTCCTGTTGTATCTTTTGATACACAGAAGTTTTTCATTTTGAAGTAGTCCAGTTTATTAATTTCTTTTTTGTACCTATGCTTTTGATGTTATATCCAAGAAAACATCGCTAAATCCAGTGTCATAAAGATTTTCCTGTGTTTTCATCTAAGAGTTTTATAATTTTAGTTTTATGTCTTTGGTCCATTTTGAGTTCATTTTTACATATGGTGAAAAAGGTAAGAGTCCAGCTTCATTTTTTTTGCAGGTGGAGATCCAATTTTCCCAACACCATTTGTTGAAAAGACTATCCTTTCCCCCTTGGGTGATTTTGGCACTTTTATTGAAAATCAATTCACCACAAATATGAAGGGTTTAGTTCTGGGTTCTCTATTCCATGGGTCTGGTCTATATTTCTATCCCTATGACAATACCATATTGTTTTGATTACTGTAGCTTTGTAGTAAGTTTTGAAATCAAGTATGAGTCCTCCAGCTTTATCTAATTTTTCAAGAATAGTTGGGTACTTGGGATCCTTTGAGATTCTACATGAATTTTAGGATGGATTTGATCATTCCTATAAAAAAAAAAGCCACCATTGGAATTTTAATAGAGATTGCATTGAATCTGTAGATTACTTTGGGTAGTATTGTCATCTTAACAATATTATGTCTTTTAGTCCTTTAATATGGGATGGCTTTCCATTTATTTCTGTCTTTATTTCTCAGGCTTCATTTAGGTACAATGGACAAATATTTAAAGATATTTAGGGGCGCCTGGGTGGCTCAGTCAGTTAAGTGTCCGACTTCGGCTCAGGCCATGACCTCGCGGTCCATGGGTTCGAGCCCCGCGTCGGGCTCTGTGCTGACCGCTCAGAGCCTGGAGCCTGTTTTGAGTTCTGTGTCTCCCTCTGTCTCTGACCCTCCCCCGTTCATGCTCTGTCTCTCTCTGTCTCAAAAATAAATAAACGTTAAAAAAATTTTTTTAAGATATTTAAAGTGTATAACATGATGATTTGATATATAATGCAAAAGGTTTATTTATGTCTCCTTTAATTTCTTTTAGTAATGTTTTGTAGTTTTCAGTGTACAAATCTTTCACCTCCTTGGTTAAATTCATTCCTAAATATTTTATTCTTTTTGATACTGTTATGAATGGAGTTTTAAAAATATTTTCTTTTTGGATTGTTCATTGCAGTTGTATAGAAATACAATTTTGGGTGTTGATTTTTCTTAACATTTATTTTTGGGAGAGAGAGAAAAAAAGAGAGAGGGACAGAGCATGCACATGTGTGACCAGGGGAGGGATAGAGAGGGAGAGGGAGGATCTGAAGTGGGCTCTGTGTGGACAGCAGAGAGCCTGATGTGGGCCTTGAACTCACGAACTGTGAGATCATGACCTGAGCCAGTGGGAGGTTTAACCAACTGAGTCATGCAAGCACCTCTTGCATGTTGATTTTATATCCTGCAACTTTGCTGTATTCATTTATTAAGTCTAACTTTTTTTGTGTGTGTGGATTCTTCAAGGTTTTCTACATAGAAGATCATGTCATTCCACAAGCAGATAATTTTACTTTTTCCTTTCTAATTTGGATGCCTTTTATTTCTTTTTATTTCCTAATTGCTATGGCCAGAGCTTTCAGTAATATGTTGAATAGAAATGGCAAAAGCAGGCATCCTGTCTTGTTCCTGATCTTAGGGGGAAACCTTCAGTCTTTTACCATTGAGTTGGTGTTAGCTGTGGGTTTTTCATATGTGCCTTTTTCATGTTGAGGAAATTCCCTTATATTCTCCTTTATTTTTTACATGAAAGAGTGTCATTTTGTCAAATGCTTGTTCTGCATCATTGAGATGCTGATGTAGTTGCCCCTCCCCACCTCTTCATTCCATTAATGTGGTGTATTTTGCTTGACATTCTTTATTTTGAGCCACCCTTGCATTCCTGGGATAAATCCCACTTGGTCATGGTGTATAATCACTTTAATATGTTGCTAGGTACTATTTTTTTAAGGATTTTGAGGATTTTTTTATGTCTATATTCATAATGAATATTTTGTTTACTTGCAATGCCTTTGTCTGTCTTTAGTATCAAGGTAATGCTGGCCTTACAAAATGAGTTAAGGGGGCACCTGGGTGGCTCAGTTGGTTGAGCGTCCGACTTTTGATTTCAGCTCAGGTCATGATCTCAGGGTTGTGAGATTGAGCCCTTTGTCAGGCTCTGTGCTGAGCTTGGAGCCTGCTTAGGATTCTCTCTCTCTCTCTCTCTCTCTCTCTCTCTCCCTCTCCCTCTCCCTCTCCCTCTCCCTCTCCCTCTCCCTCTCTCTCTCCCTCTCCCTCTCCCTCTCCCTCTCCCTCCCTCCCTCCCTCCCTCCCTCCCCCTCTCCCCAACGTGTTTGTTCTTTCTCTATCTAAAATAAAAAAAATAAATAAAATGAAAAGTTTTTTAAAAACTGAAAAAAATAAAATGAGTTAGGAAGTATTCCCTTATCTTTGATTTTTTTGGATGAGTATAACAGGGGTTGATGTTAATTCTTTTTTTTTTTTTTATTATTATTTAAAAAAATTTTTTTTTTCAACATTTATTTATTTTTTGGGATAGAGAGAGACAGAGCATGAACGGGGGAGGGGCAGAGAGAGAGGGAGACACAGAATCGGAAGCAGGTTCCAGGCTCTGAGCCATCAGCCCAGAGCCCGACGCGGGGCTCGAACTCACGGACCGCGAGATCGTGACCTGGCTGAAGTCGGACGCTTAACCGACTGCGCCACCCAGGCGCCCCGATGTTAATTCTTTAAATGTTTAGTAGAATGTACAATGAAGACATCTAGTCTTGGGCTTTTCTCTATTCAGGGATTTTTTTTGTTTGTTTTGTTTTTTTTTTTTAGAGAAGGAGAACAAGTGAGCAGGGGAAGGAACAGAGGGAGAGGGAGGGAGGGAAGGAGGGAGAGACAGAGACAGAGACAGAGAATCTTAAGTAGGTTCCACACTCCGAGCCCCATACAGGGCTTGAACTCATGAACTCATGACCTGAGCCAAACGAAATTAAGAGTCTGATCCTCAACCAACTGAGTCATCCAGGCGCCCCTGTCAGGAGATTTTTGATTACCAGTTTCATCCCCCTATTTGTTACAGATTGTTGGGATTTTTCTATTCCTTTTGTGTAAGTTTTGGAAGTTTGTGTATTTCTAGAAATTTGTCTATGTCCTCTATTTCATCTAGGTTATTCAGTTTGTTGGCATACTATTTTCAGAGTATCATAATCCTTTTTATTTCTGTGTATTCCATTGTAGCATCCCCACTTTAATTTTAGTAATTTAACTCTTCTTTTTTCTTAGTTAGTCTAAGTCAATCAGCAGCTTATTGATTTTGTTGATCTTTTCAAAGAATCAACTTTCAGTTTCACTGATTTTTTTTTCCTATGCTTTATTTTAGTTTCTCTCCACTCTGAATTTCCTTATTTCTGCTGCTTTAGGGTTCAGTTTGCCCTTTTTTCCCCTACTTCCTTAAGGTATACACTTACCTTATTAATTTGAGATTTTTCTTCTTTTTCTTTCTTTTTTCTTTTAAAAAATTTTTTTAAAATGTTTATTTATTTTTGAGAGGGAGAGAGAGAGACAGAGTGCAAGCGGGGGAGGGCAGAGAGAGAGGGAGACACAGAATCTGAAGCAGGCTCCAGGCTCCGAGCTGTCAGCACAGAGCCCGACACGGGGCTCGAACCCACAAACCACGGGATCATGACCTGAGCTGAAGTTGGACGCTTAACCGACTGAGCCACCCAGGCACTCCTCTTCTTTTTCAACATAAGCATTTATAGCTACAAATTTCCCTCTTCGCACTACTTTTAGTACACCCATAAGTTTTAGTATATTGTTTTTGTTTTCATTTATCTCCAGATATTTTCTGATTTTCCTTGCGATTTATATCTGTACATTTACATCAGTATTATTGTAGTAAGTTGTTGGTAGTGATGTTTTACAATTTCCAGCACTTTTAGATGTTATGTACCCAGAGAAGTTGCCTTGCATCATAGTTTTTAAAAATTTCAATGTGTTATTTTTTTTCCTAGAAATCCAAATTTTTTCAATCCTCCTTGCTTTGTTTTGGTTGTATCTTATTCCTTTATTTATGCTTTGATTCCCCTTTTTGTCTTTGTTTTAAACATTCTGTTCTGATTTTATAGTAGTTCCATAATTTTAATATCTAATCCTTTTTTGAGATACTCCCTGATAGCACCCATGCCAAATTGTTTCATTGTATGTTTTATAATTTTAGGTTATATACTGATGTTTAGTGGGGTTTTAATTATGGAAGTCCCATGAGGCCTGGATTGAGAGTGTAAACTCTTACACATTTCATCTAATCTATTTGAGTGACAGGAACGTGTGATTTAAGTGATTGAAGGAAACTCTCCCACACATCTCAAGCTAGAGTGCACGTTTCGTGAAACCAGGAGTCTTTGTTTTATCTACTACTGTCTCCCAAATTGTCTACTAACAGTGCTTGTCATGTACTAGGTACCCTACCTATATCTGTTGAACTGAATTTACCATCTTTCTTTGCTGGTGGGTGCATTAATTTTGACAAATCCACAGTTTCACTGAGGAAGTGGGAAAGGACTATCATAGGTACTTTCTATCAATAATGGCTCGGGTTTTCTTTTGAAATTTTACCTGTTTGTTCCAATAACATAACTTTTACCCCAAGCTATACAAAAAGATAATTCTTGTTCTGTTGTGGTGAATAAGCATTTGTCTCTTTCCTGAGTCTATTTTTGTTGAGGCCTCATATTAGTTGAGTTTGGCTCTCTGAGCCACCTTCAATTTATTTTTCACTAATCTTCAAATTTCTCCTTTTATGGAGGGTGAGAAGGGATATTTACATAATTTTTAAAATTAAGATAATCAGATTAAGCTCTGAAAGTTAAAAAAAAAAAACAAAACCTCACCTTGGGGAACTTGGCTGGCTCGGTTGGTAAAGCATGTGACTCTTGATCTTGGGGTCATGAGTTCTAGTCCCGCATTGGGTGGAGTTTCCTTTAAAAAAAATCTTAAAAAACAAAACAAAAAAAACCCTACATTATTCAAATGATATAGTTTAGTACTGAGAATTTAGATAACCACCAAACATAAGGAATGATAGGTAAAAAGCAGGAAAAATTAGCAAAGAGAAAATTTGTGTTTATTTTTCAACCTAAAGACATGTGGTACATTTTTCTGATTAATACACTGACCATGGGCAGGAGAAAACCTACCCGTATTGAGTGAGAATATAACTTAACAGCTAATTTCTTTTTCACTTTAGTGTAAAACTTATTAAATTGTTTTAAAATGAAATTTAAATGCTATTATCTGGCAGTCTTGGGATTATCTTTGAAGAATATTAAAGAAGAAAATTTAACTTTTTAATATCATTACCAATAAATTTAGTAGACTTTAAAAAATTTTTAGCATTTTATTTATTTTTGTGAGACAGAGAGACAGCATGAGCAGGGGAGGGACAGAGAGAGAGGGAGACACAGAATCCAAAGCAGGATCCAGGCTCTGATCTGTCAGCACAGAGCCCAACGCGGGGCTTGAACTGACGAACTGTGAGATCATGACCTGAGCTGAAGTCAGATGCTTAACCGACTGAGCCACCCAGGTGCCCCAGTAGGCTTCTTATTCATTTGATATGATACAAATTATTATTTTTAAGAAAATTTTTAAGTTTACTTATTTACTTTGAAAGAGAGAGAGGGAGAGGGAGACAATCCCAAGCCGTCTCCACACTGCCAGTGCGGAGCCAGATGTGGGACTCGAATTCACGAACCATGAGATCATGGCCTGAGCTGAAATCCAGAGTTGGATGCTTAACCGACTGAGCCACCCAGGTGCCCCAATATGATACAAATTAGATGAACATGAATGTAAACAAATAAATTTGCCACCTTGAGTACATTGAAGTTATAATGAGCTTGTTTTCAAAAAGATAAATTCTTCTTTATATTGCCTTTATATGATCATGTTGAACTACTCTCTGTGGTTGATTATAGAAGAGTATGAATTGACCCAACATTTGGTATTAAAGTGCTTTTAGTTCTATTGTTAAAGGTGGGGTCATGTGACATAATGATGCCTGAACATTGCTTCTTCTTTGTTTTGCAGTCCCAATTCCTGGCAGATTTGATCGGCGAGTATCAGGTATGTTTTCTCTTTCATAACATACTGCCAAAATGCTGTTTTAAGATGGGATTATTTTAAATAAAAATAAACTGATCTTGTAAATAAAAAGATAAGTTAGCAGCATTACAGAACATTATAAAAATTACCTGCAATTCCTCCATTCTGTTTCAAGTTCTGAGTATATATGTACATATTAGTTTGTCTCATTTATGTCATTAGTATTTTTCCATGTTCATAATTATGACTTCTGAAAACAACTTTTTTTGTCAACACTTGCATATAGCTCATTGCAACAAGTGTACTTCTTAATCCGTATCACCTGTTTAACCCATCCCCCCACCCACTTACCCTCTGGTAATCATAAGTTTGTTCTCTATGGTTAAGAGTCTGCTTCTTGGTTTGCCTCCCTCTCTCTCTCTCTCTTTTTTTTTTTAACAACGATTTGCTCATTTGTTTTGTTAAATTCCACATGTTAAATTCCAATGTAAGTGAATTCATATGCTTCTTAGTCTTTCTGTGACTGACTTATTTCACTTAGCTCCATCCATGTCATTGCAAATGGCAAGATTCCATTCTTTTTTATGGTTGAGTAATATTCCATTGTATATAAACACCTCATCTTCCTTATCCATTCATCAATTGATGGACACTTGGGCCATTCACATAATTTCGCTATTGTAGATAATGCTGCTATAAACATTGGGGTGCATGTATCCCTATGAATTAGTATTTTAAAAAAAAATTTTTTTTTAACACTTATTTGAGAGGCAGAGTACAAGTGGGGCGGAGGAAGAGAGATGAATTAGTATTTTTGTATTCTTTGGGTAAATACCTAGTAGTGTGGTTGCTGGATTCTAGGGTAGTCCTGTTTTTAACTTTTTTTTTTTTAATGTTTATTTTTGAGAGAGAGAGAGACAGAGACAGAGACAGAGTATGATCTGGGGAGGAACAGAGAGCAAAAGGGAGGCAAAGAGTATGAAGCAGGCTCCAGGCTCTGAGCTGTCAGCACAGACTCATGGACCTCAAGATCATCATGACCTGAGCTGAAGTCGGGCGCCTAACCAGCTGAGCCACCCAGGCGCGCCTATTTTTAACTTTTTGAGGAACTTCCATACTGTGTTCCAGAGTGGCTGCACCATTCTCATTCCCATCAACAGTGTAAGAGGGCTCCCCTTTCTCTACATCCTTGCCAATGCCTTTTGTTTCTTGTGTTGTTGATTTTAGCCATTCTGACAGGTGTGAGGTGATACATCATTGTAGTTTTGATTTGTATTTCCCTGATGATAAACGATATTGAGCATCTTTTCATGTGTCTGTTGGCCGTCTGGATGTCTTCTTTGGAAAAATGTCTATTCATAAAAACTACTTTTTGTATTGCTATTTCTCTGGTATTCTAGATTATGCTGTATTAACTTCTTGCATACACTGTTGAACCACTAAAATTATTTCCTCAGTTATAGTGCTGAGTAGCACTCTCTGGTCGGAGACTTGAGCATGCCTGGATTTTTCTGTGTATTGCTTTCCAGAGGCATTCTACAGAATAGACTGCAGGGAGAAAGAACACCCTACAAAGGCCTCTCTTCTGCCACCGTCTCACTGATATAGGTGGTGCCTACTACTTTAATTTAGATGTAAAATAGTACCTCAGATTGTTTTATTTGGCACTCCTTTGATTATTAACAAAAATGAGTGTTTTCCAAATATGAGAAATGTGTTTTTATTTTCTCCTATGGGACTAGTTTGGTAGTATTTTTCTCTTTTATCTATTATGATCACGATTATTTTTTTGTAAGTTTGAGCAAATTTCTGTCATCATTTTTAACCTTTTGAAAGTTTCAATGCAACATTTCCCAAGTTGGTTGTGCTGCTTATTTTAATTTTGCTATTTTTTATTGACTCGAATTTTAATATGTGACTGGTACCATGAACACTGCCTAGCACATAGCAAGCACTCACTAAATATTTATTGAATATATATATCTTCTTTTTTTTCGTGATTTCTCTGAAGCTAAGAAGAGTCCTCCTTTTTTTTATAGAACTGATAAATATATTTTCTGCAAGTTTCCTTATAAGTAAAATGTTTGAGTTTTGGATACATTTAGAGTTTCTATGATTGTATAGTAGGGAGGTTAATGTGTTTTAGAATTACTATGTGAGCTGTATGTATCACATCATTTTTTTTTTTAATGTTTATTTTTGAGAGAGAGACAGAGTGCAAGTTGGGGGAAGAGCAGAGAGAGAGAGAGAGAGAGAGAGAGAGAGAGAGAGAGAGAGAAAGAGAGATGCAGAATCTGAAGCAGGCTCCAGGCTCTGAGCTGTCTACACAGAGCCTGACACAGGGCTCCAACTCCTGAACTGTGGGGTTATGACCTGAGCCGAAGGCGGATGCTTAACTGACTGAGCCACCCAGGTGTTCCTCATTCTTTTTTTTTTTTATGTTTATTTATTTATTTTGAGAAAGAAAGAGAGTGTGTATGCTCACATTTGAGCGGGGCAGGGCAGAGAAAGAAAGAGACAGAGAGACAGAGAGAGAGTTAGGGAGAGAGAATCCCAAGCAGGTTCTGTGCTGTCAGTGCAGAGCCTGACTTGGGGCTCATTTTCACAAACCCTGAGATCATGACCTGAGCCTAAGTCAAGAGTCAGACGCTCAACCAACTGAGCCCCCCAGGCACCCCTCACATCATTCTTTCATATCTCTTCATTCTTGGGAAGGTTTCTTGATTTTAAACTATCATATGACCTAATTCTAGTAACACTTGGAATCCCTTTTCTATCCCTCAATCCTTTTCTTTGAGAAAATCTGCTCATTTATGTTTCAGAAAGCCTTTGGTAAGTTGTACACCAAAGTCTGTTGAAAGGAGATAGAAAAAAATATGTTCTTATGTGTAGAGAGACAGCTACAGAGAAGAAATAGAGTGGCAGTTAAGGTTGGTGTGAGATCTATATGCACTATTATCTCCCATTTCTGTTTATCCTTGCCCTATACCCCTTTTTCCCCAGACAATTAGTGATATCTCTTGACATGTGTAAGACAGATCTCGGAGATGAGAGAGTACAGTGACATCTTCTGCAGAGGTCACAGGTGGTGTTAGTTCATGAATTGCTGCTTGGGCTTTCTGTCAGTGTTGTTCAGGCCCTGAACTCTGTGGAGAACCCAGACAAGTACATGATATTATCCCTCCTCCTTAGAGTTTACAGTCTTATTGAAGATTTAAAACTTTTTATTTATTTATTTATTTTTTAAATTTTTATTTTTTTAATGTTTATTTATTTTTGAGACAGAGAGAGACAGAGCATGAACGGGGGAGGGTCAGAGAGAAGGAGACACAGAATCTGAAACAGGCTCCAGGCTCTGAGCTGTCAGCACAGAACCCGACGTGGGGCTCAAACTCACGGACCGCGAGATCATGACCTGAGCCGAAGTCGGCCGCTTAACTGACTAAGCCACCCAGGCGCCCCTAAAACTTTTTAATATTGGGGCGTCTGGGTTGCTCAGTTGGTTAAGTGACCAACTTCAGCTCGGGTCATGATCTCGCAGTTTGTGAGTTCGAGCCCCACATCGGGCTCTGTGTTGACAGCTCAGAGCCTGGAGCCTACTTCAGATTCTGTGTTTCCCCCTCTCTCTACCCCTCCCCTGCTCATGCTCTGTGTCTCTCTGTGTCTCAATAATAAATAAATGTTTAAAAAAATTAAAAAAACTTTTTAATATTATTCAAATGTTAAGTGAAAGTAAAAGATTCTTAGAAGAATCAAAATGATTATGCAGGAGAGAAAATAGCCTGTGGGAATAACTAACATTTTTTTAGTGCAGACTATGTGGTAGGTGCACATTTTAAGATCTCTCTAATTGCCTTCCTTATGTCCTTGAACATAATCTTCACATTAGTACTATGAGGTACACGCCATGATTATCCCCAGTGGACAGATGCAGAAACTGAGGACAAAGCAGAGGTTAAGTCACTCGAACAGTCAAGGTGATAATGTACCCAAAGGTAGCACTGTCCTGAGTACTTTCTATCTCTAAGAACCCTTCCTTGTACCCTCTGACCCTCTCAGTCAGTTTTCATCTAAATCCCCTAAAATCTCAGCCTATTCTTGGAGTGTATTATTTTCCTGATCTAGCTGAAGCTTGGCTTGCCCTACAGGCTTCTCAGATGGTTCTTCTCTTCCATTTTCCTTGTAACATTGATGATAGATGGGTGAATGTTTCTGTTGTTCCTTATTGCTTCCAAACCATTCTCTCTCCCTCCTCCCTAAAACCCTCGCCTTCAAACCTCACGTTATTATATTCTGTCAGTCGCTTCTCTTCCTTGTTTTAGTTATCTAATAATCCATGGGCTGTTTCTTCTTATTTCCATCTAGATAATTCTTCAAATCTTGCCCTCCATTTCTTCACCTCTTGTCTTCCACCCTACTTCAACCACTCACCCCCGTGGTCATACTCTGGAACGACGGGCATCACAACTCCTCATACTCAGCGATCCCAGTCTCCCGCTGCCTGCTGTTGCCTGGGCTCTTTTGCTGCCCTGCTCCACCGCTGACAACTTGATCTTGCTTCATTTTTACTGTTCCTCACTTCCTCTTTTACTAACCTTAAATTCCTTGCTCAGTGATTATAACCACTCTGTGGCACATATCCTCAGTTTCCTTTTTCTTTTTTCCTTGCTTGTCTAAAACACATTCTGGTTAATTCCAACTGTCCTCTTAGGCTGTATGTGCACCACAGCTGTACTTGATTGAGGGAAAATACACAGGCCCGTTGGCTGACCTTACTTTGAGTACCTGATCATTAACTTCTAGTAGGCTTTAGATGCCAGCATTCATACTGTGTCTCCATACTTCTTTCACTCTGCTCTCCTAGATAAGCATTTCTTACCTTCTCTCTCCCCAAACCTGTACCTCCTCCCAAATTCTCATTCCTGGCAGATGATTTTGTTCTCTTAACTAAGGAAATAAAAGCAACAGAAGATAGTTTCCATAGACTCCTACCACATATGTCCTTCCTTACTTGCATTTGAGTCCAGTGTCCACCTATACATTAGATCTCATCCCTTCATCCTTCCAGCAGTTACTGCCTTTCTCCTGCATAATCTGCATCCTTCAACTGGATTATTATTCTCAGCAAAAAAATGTAGCATTGACTTCCCTTTCGTAAAAAATAAAATATGACTTTTTTAAACCACTCTTTACTCTCCAGCCACCACTTTTTTTGTCTATCTTTATAGCAGATTCCTTGAAGGAGTTGTCCATATTTGCTGTATCTAGTTTTTCTTCTTCTATTCTCTCTTGAGGCCAGTCTAATCAGACTTTTGCTCCCAAATCTCCTCAAAACCATCTTTGTGGATTATTTATATCCTTTAGACTGTCACTTGAAAGACTTCTTCTCACTTAGGTCTTTAGTAAGGTTCAGTACACACACACACACCCTATCTCCCTTACTTTATTTTCTCCTTACTGTTCCTCTCCTCTCTCTCTCTCTCTCTCTCTCTCTCTCTCTCTCTCTCTCTCTCATTTATCCTATTATCTAGCTCCCTATGCCAGAAGGTAAGCTCCAATCAGAGAATTTTTGTCTGTTTTGTTCATTGATGCATATAGTTAACACTTAGAACAATGTCAGTAAATGTGGATGGATGGATAGAAGGAAGGAACAAAAGAACAGGTTAGAAATTCAGAGGAGAGGGGCACCTGGGTGACTCAGTCGGTTGGGCGTCTGACTTCAGCTCAGGTCATGATCTCACAGCTGTGGGTTTGAGCCCCACATCAGGCTCTGTGCTGACAGCTCAGAGCCTGGAGCCTGCTTCACATTCTGTGTCTCCATCCCTCTCTGGCCCTCCCCTGCTCACACTCTGTCTCTCTCTCTCTCTCTCTCTCTCTCTCTCAAAAAGTAAATAAACATAAAAAGTTAAAAAAAAAAAAAAAAAAGGAAAAAAGAAATCCGGAGGAGAAATTACTGTGGGCAGAAATAAAATCAAGAGACACTTCTTTGAAGGAGGCAGAAATTGCACTGGAGGTTGTGAAACATGGCTACTGTCTGGCTAGTACCAAGAAGGATGCATTCTAGGTAAAAGGATGTCTTAAGACTCAAAGGGGGATGAACTAGATCTTGCTGCTCTGGCTGTAGGTGAGGAGATAAAAGAAGTTTGGCGAGAGAGGTAGGGAATGGGGCTCCTTATGTGATCCATAGAGTTTAGCAATAACTAGTTGTGTGAAGACATGTGCTGTGTCAGAGATTGCAGAAAACTTCCAACGATAACTCAGTGTGTCTGACCAAATAATAATTTGGAATGTAAAGCAGCATAAAGAGACCTAGCAGTTACTGAGTATGTCCTGTGAGCCCAGCCCTGTGTTTTAAATATATCTCCTCCTATTATTAACCTTTTACATGGTTTTAGTATCATTATCCCATCTCCTCTTACCACTGAAGAGACAGACCAAAGATCTAGGATATAGGGAAATAGTGAATAGTGGTGGGTAGAGCCAAGCTCAGACCCCAGTGCATGTTCAGAGGTGAGGTCTTTCCCTGCTTGACGCTGCCTCTCCATTGCAAAGCATTTGGGATTGAAAGCTATGCCTTCCAAGTTTAAGTTCTAGCACAGCAGTCCTTTTACATCATGTGATAAATTCATCAAATGAAGAGAGTTCATAAATTCTTTAAAAGCGGCTTTCTTGAAATAGTCCTAAAGTAGTATTAACTGTCTTTGAGTTTGAAATGTTAGTCTGATTCTGTTAATTAAAAAATGTCATCCCCAGAAAACCCTTTCATTTATTAAACACATGTTGAAGCTTCCAAGCATTTTAATCAGAAATTTGTGTGTTGGCATCATGCCACGTTTAGGCAGGGAGCATCTGATGAACGTGCCCAGTCAGTAGAGTCTGCTGAGAATCTGGTGCCATGGTAGTCACTCATGTCTGTGTGATAGGTGCTTTTCCTTCACCAGGTGTCTCTGCCTTTTCAGGCTTACGTACTTACAGTGGAATACTGATTTTTGTCTTAATATCCTTTCACAGTATTCAGGATTTTTTCCACCAATAGCTATCTTCAGCTGAAATATCACCAAACATTACTTAAGATAACTTACAAATCCAGTGTTAAGTACTGAATTGTGTCCCCCTCAAATTCTTATGTTGAAGCCTAACCCCCCAGTATGACTGTACGTGGAAATAGGGCCTTTGAAAAAAAAGAGGCAGTTAAGGTTAAGTAAGGTGTTAAGGGTGGAGTCCTAATCCAGTAGGACTGATTTCCTTATAAGAAGAGGAAGTAGGGTAGCTATTTTTGGTTAAGCATCTGACTCTTGATCTCAGCTCATGTCTTGATCTCAGGGTCTGAGTTGGAGCCCTTAGTTGGGCATGGAGCCTACTTAAAAAAAAAAAAGAAAAGAGAGAGAGAGAGAGAGAGGAAAAGACACCATGAGTGCACCATAGAGACAAAGGACCATGTGAGGACTCAGCAAGAAGGCAGCCATCCACAAGCCAAGTGAAGAGGCCCCAGGAGAAAAACAATGTGCCAATACCTTGATCTTGAACTTCCATCCTTCATAACTGTGAGGAAATAGATTTCTGTTCTTTAAGCCACTCAGACTGGTATTTTGTAATGGCAGCCCAAGCTGACTAATACGCACAGGCTGAGTTAATTCTTCATGGGAGCTCGCAGGACAGCATAGGGTCTCAGTGTGTGACCAGGATCCGGCTCATTTCTTTGTAGAAATGAAAGGGTTTTCTTTCACCAGCACATTTAATGATTCACCTTTCTGGAGAGACCTGGCTAGCTCAGTCAGTGGAGCGTGTGACTTTTTGATCTCAGGGTCATAAGTCCAAGCCCCACATTGGGTCTAGAGATTACTTAAAAGTAAAATATTTTTAAAAATGATTCACATTCTGGATGAAGGAAGCATCAGTTAAAATTTGGAAGAAGAAATTGTGCTGGATAGTCTCTGGTCACTTTGTACAGTTTCATGTTGCTAACCAGTGACATCTGCTGGAGAACTGTGGCAAAACAAATTCCCGTGAACAAGGGATTGTACTACTCTTTCAGTCTCCATTTTCAGTAGGTCTTGAGCATCTCATGACACTCAGTGTAGTTCTTGAGGCTTCAGAGGGGATCACACAGACCCTGGGCTTCTCCCAGGTCACTTGTGCACTGAAACAAGCTCCCTGATGTGTATAAACACAAGGGGCAACAATCACATAGACACTTAATGGATTCTTTATATAGAAGATGAGAAAAATGATCTGGGATCAAGACCAGAAAGAAGTAGAGAGGTTGGGTGGAAACAGGGAAAAGGCAAAGGGAGGTAAGTCTGAAGTTCAAAAGAAAAGGGAAAAAATTCAAAACCAGTTTTGAAAAATAAAAGCATAATACTTTTCCACAAATTGAAACATCAGTAATTTTACTGGGAATAACTACTTTTGTTTAAATCATACTTCTGTACCTTAAGACTTTAAAACTTTAACATTTGCTGTATCACTTACGTTAATGTCTAAAAATATAAAAGTAAGCTAAGTTGCTGAAGTACTTCCCTTCAAAATCAGAGGAAAAGCAAGGCTGGAAATAGGCTAGTCCGAGACTGTATCATTATCAGTAAAATGCTGTCAGTCTCATCATTGAAGGCTTACTATTTTAAACTTTTTAAATGAAAATTTTCATACATATGCAGAAATAGAGAAAGTTTGTATAATAATACCTATGTACCCATCTGTCTCCAAATTGAAAGTTTTTAAATGCATGGGGCGCCTGGGTGGCGCAGTCGGTTAAGCATCCGACTTCAGCCAGGTCACAATCTCGCGGTCCGTGAGTTCGAGCCCCGCGTCGGGCTCTGGGCTGATGGCTCAGAGCCTGGAGCCTGTTTCCGATTCTGTGTCTCCCTCTCTCTCTGCCCCTCGCCTGTTCATGTTCTGCCTCTGTCCCAAAAATAAAAAAAAAAAAAATTAATAAAAAAAAAAATTAATAAAAAAAAAAAAAGAAAGTTTTTAAATGCATTTTTCTAAGAAGACATTTTGAGTTCCTGGACCAAGGAATTGGAATAGATCGAATAAAGATCAGATATGAGAATATTTCTGAAGTCAAATTTGATGTATTCATTGGATAAAAGGTGAACGAAGGAAGCCCTGATAAGTTACAGATTTCTAGTTTAGAAAACTGGGCTGTTAATGACAACATTAATCAAGAGCACAGAGAACCAAGAGGCTTGCAGTTTAACATGGTGTCTGCCCTCAATGCAGCTTCCTCAGATTTCCTACTGAGATACCTGTGAAGAAGCAAAAAGTGGCAGCAGTAGCATCTAGGAACTCAGGAAGCTGTGTGTCTTAATCTTTAGGACAGATCTGAGATAAATGTACACTGACCTCATCTTGTGGAATCAGGAATGGCTGGGAAAAGGCATTTATCTACCTCCCATTGTCGCTTACCTGGCTCAGCTACCCAAAGCCTCTGCCAGCTAGGAACTCAGGAGACCTCCCTGCAGAGCATCACTTGATGCTGTTTTAGGGACTAGAATGGTATTTGTCCTCTTACTCCCTTCTAACTCCCTGATTTTTCTCTGTGTAAGGATATTGGGTCCCTGTTGGACAGGCAGAATATTGATGGCATTACAGTACAAGAGGTGTGGTCCACACTAGAGTACTATAGGCCAGGCAGGGAAGGGAGTCCTGTCTACAGGACATACCATTTCTCAGGTATTCCATGAGTTCAGAGAATCAATGGGAAGGGGAGGCTGGGGTGCGGCTAGACCAAGGCTGCAGTGAGTAAATGTGTTTAAGAAACCAGGAGTTAAATTTAGAGCAGTGTCACTTTGTCCCCTAGTTGTTAGCATTGAGTATAGGGACCAAGAACCATTTGGATTCCTTGCGTGCTAATTTCCTGGTTTATTCTTCTCTTGTTTCCCTTTGGAAAAATAAGTAAAAAAACATTTTGTGTATATATTCATATTTACATATTTATTTCTCCCCATTCTTAGCTCTCCTTTCTCATAAAAGTCCTTTCTTATGAAAGGCATAGCATACTATATATATTCCTCACCTTGCTTTTTTCCCCTAGAACTCATTATTAGCCCATGGAGATCTTCCTTATTCTTTCTTTTTTCTTTTCTTTTTTTTTTCTCCTTCTTTTCTTTTCTTTTCTTTCTTTTCTTTCTTTTTCTTTCTGAGAGAGAGAGAGAGAGAGAGAGAGAGAGAGAGAGAGAGAGAGAGCCAGCAGGTGTGGGGAGGAGGGGGAGAGAGAGAGAAAGAGAATCTTAAGCAGACTCCACACCCAGCAGAGAGCCCAACAGAGAGCGAGACCATGTGCGGGCTTGACTCAGGACCCTGAGATCATGACCTGAGCTGAAATCAAGAGTTGGATGCTTAACTGACTGAGCCACCCAGGTGCCCCCCTCATTCTTCCTTATAGCTGTATTATTCAAATAGGTAGTTATATCATTTCTGATATTTTGCTATTATAAACAAATGTTCAGTGAATATTTTCTAAATCTTTGAACTGCAATAAAGACAAGTCTTGCAGAAGCCGGCACAAACACAGGTTACCTATAAAAAAAAATCAAGTTGGGGGCCCTGAGTGGCTCAGTTGGTTGAGCGTCCGACTTCGGCTCAGGTCATGATCTCACGGTCTATGAGTTCAAGCCCTGGGTTGGGCTCTGTGCTGACAGCTCAGAGCCTGGAGCCTGCTTTGGATTCTGTGTCTCCCTCTCTCTCTGCCCCTCCCCTGCTCATGCTCTGTCTCTCTCTCTCTGTCAAAAATAAATAAACATTAAAAAAAATTAAAAAACAAAATCAAGTTGGTTTTTAGATAATATTGTACCCAGAACAGAGACTGATACATAGTATCATGTTTTGTTTGAAATTCATTCTTGGTTGTTTTTTTTTTTTAATTTTTTTTTCAACGTTTATTTATTTTTGGGACAGAGAGAGACAGAGCATGAACGGGGGAGGGGCAGAGAGAGAGGGAGACACAGAATCGGAAACAGGCTCCAGGCTCTGAGCCATCAGCCCAGATCCCGATGCGGGGCTCGAACTCACGGACCGCGAGATCGTGACCTGGCTGAAGTCGGACGCTTAACCGACTGCGCCACCCAGGCGCCCCTTCATTCTTGTTTTTAAAGTCATTCATGTACATGATGATGCTGAGCAATTTTTTTTAATGTTTATTTTTGAGAGAGAGAGTGTGTGCAAGGCAGGGGAGGGGCAAAGAGAGAGGAAGACAGAGCATCTGAAGTGGGCTCTGTGCTGACAGCAGAGAGCCATCGTCATGTTCCAACTCAACAAACGGTGAGATTATGACCTGAGCTGAAGTTGGACACTCAACCGACTGAGCCATCCAGCCGCCCCAGTGATGTTGAGCAATTTTAATTGATTCTTTTTGTAATTTATCCATCTGCGTGTGTGTGTGTGTGTGTTTCACAGGTCCTTTATTTTATTTTTTAATTAAAACAATTTTTTTATGTTTATTTAGTTTTTGAGAGAGACAGAGCATGAGTGGCGGAGGGGCAGAGAGAGAGGGAGACACAGAGTTGGAAGCAGGTTCCAGGCTCTGAGCTGTTAGCACAGAGTCCAACGCGGGGCTTATTTTTTAATTTAAATCCGAGTTAGTTAACATATGGTGTAATAATGGTTTCAGGAATATAATTTAGTGATTCATCACTTACATATAACACCCAGTGCTCATCCCAACAAGTGCCCTCCTTAGTATCCATCATCCATTTAGGTTTACCTCCCTCTCTGTTTTTATCTTATTTTTCCTTCCCTTTCCCTATGTTCATCTGTTTTGTTTCTTAAATTCCACATACGAGGGAAATCATATAGTATTTGTGTATGATAATTCCATAGTATCACATGGATATGTGTTTATGTTGCATATATTGTACTTTGTGGTTTTCCACCCTTGCTTTAAAATTCAGTAAAGATAGCACCTCCTTACTTGTCCTTGCCATTACCATAGGATTTAGTATGTGATACATTTTATCAACTCTCTTCTATTTGGGACTACCAATCCCTAGGAAACTGGCATTTTAGCACCTGATAGAAAGCCTGGCATTAGTAGGTACTTAATATATTTGTTAATTGAAGAAAAGGCTTTTAAAAATTACTACAGCTTTAGAAAACAGTGAATAAAAGGAAACTATGTTCACCTTCTATTTTTCCCGTAAAAGCTTACATCTGTTTTATTCATTTTTCTCTTTATTTTTTTTCCTCTCCAAATTTAGTCTGTGCTGAGACCTATAACCCTGATGAGGAAGAGGAAGATACTGACCCAAGGGTAAGATACTAATGCAAAGGTATTAGGTAGAATTGTTTTATTCCCCACTCACTCTTCTCCTCCTCTATATGCCAAATCTAATCATACTGATAATTAAAATAAGTACAAATTAAAATCTCAACAAGATGCTATTTTTTTTTATTTACCAGATTGAAAAATATTAAGAAGAATGAAAACAAGAGTAGTTGGGGTTGTGGTAAGAAGGGGTGCCTACCTGTAGCTGTCAGAGCCTTAACTATAGTCAAGCCAACTGACTCAGCAGTTACCTGAAGGAGAACTCATCCTTAACAAACAACTGGATCCTTCCTGAGATCCTTCCTGAGGATGTACAAACAGGGATCATTGAGGTGTTGTAATAGTAAAAAATGGAAACAACTTAAATGATCCAAACTAGAGGATTACGAGGGGCTAAATTATGGTACTCAAATCAAGAGATTCTTCAGCCATTGGAAATGATGATACAGGACCAAGTTTAATGGCATGGAATGTTGTTTATATGAGGTATATTTTCTAAAATAAAAAAATAACTTAAAAAAATATATTTATCTGGGGCCCTTGGTTGGTTCAGTCAGAAGAGAATGCAACTCTTGATGTCAGGGTTGTGAGTTTGAGCCCCGTGTTGGGTGTAGAGATTACTAAAAAAAGTAAATAAACTTTAAAATACATATGTATACACATACATATATATTTATTTATCTATCCATCTATCCATCTTTGTACTTATTAATACAAAGAATTATCTCTGGAAGGATATATCCCAAATGTTAACAGTGGTTATGGCAGGACTACGGTACACTTTTGGTCTTTTCTTAAAAACTCAGATTTTTAAACTTTTACATAATTACAAAATTATTTTTATAAAAGCAAATATGAACCACCATTTTTCAAAGATTGATGTTATAAAATAAGCTTTAATGATCTTTCAAGTGTACCTTAAAATGAGCAGTCCATGAAAGATTTCTGCAGTATTCTAATAATAAAACGCTATTCCCATTGTATGACTATAATAGATATGTAGATTTTGAAAAAATTTATTCTGGTTATTGTAAAAATTTTTGATGACTTTTAAAAGTTAAAACAGTTTTTTTTTTACTAACTTTTTAATATCACAAATTTAAAATACTTAATACTTTTGACATTTTGTTATTTCTTGTCAGATTAAGCAACATAGTTTTTTTTAGGGTGAAGACAGGATTTAGGTCTCTGAATTATAACAGCTATACTAGGCACTGATTATTTCTTTTTAGTTAAATAAACATTTATTGACTATCAGTAATAATGATAAAAGTTTTTGAGCACCTACTAAATGCCAGGTACTGTTTTAAATACTGCATGTATGAACTTGTTTAATCCTTCCAACAACACTGATTTAGTAGATAACACCACCACCACTACTAAATTGTTGATGTTTGAACTGCAGCATTTATAGCCATTGTTTATTTGCCATCTCCACTTAGATTTCAGTAGGCAACTCAGACTTAAGGTGAGCTCCTGATCATTTCCCTTTAAACATTTTTCTCCACCCACAGTCTTCCCCCAGCTCAATTTATGGCAGCTCCATCCTCCCAAGAGGGCTCAGGCCCAAAACTTGAGGGTCACCCTCAGCTCCTCTTATTTTTTCATACCTACATTCAGTTTTTCAGAAAATCCAATGGGCTCAGGCTTCAAAACGTATCTAGAATTCCACTACTTCTCAACACCTCCATGGTTACCACCTTGGTCCTAACCACTGCCATCTTGGCACTGGAATAATTGCACTAGTTTCCTGGCTTCCACTCTTCCCTCAAGGCTGTTCTGCAGTCAGTAGCCGGTATGAACCTTTAAAAACATGAGTCAGATCTCTTTCACCTCTCAGTCAGAAGCTTCAAATTGCCTCCATTTGGCTAGGGAAAAGTTCTAGTTCTGTGACTTATAATGCCCTCTGTGATTTGGGCATCACTCTCACCCAGCCCCCCAACTTGGTCTCTTCCTGATCTTTCTCCCTCGCTCTGCATCAGTCACACCCATCTCCTGGTTATTTCTCAAACATGCTCTTTACCTGCCACAAGGCCTTGTTTTCATTTACTGTTCCTCTGCTTGCAGTGCTCTTCCCACAGAGATGTCCACATGGCTCACTCCCTGAAGTTATCCTCATTTCCTTGAGATCTTTACACAGATGTTACCTTCTCAGTGAGGCCTTATCTGCCCCCTCCACACACACACTTTTTATCACCCTTCTCTACCTTGTTTTTCTCCTTAGCTCTCTTATTTTTCTCCTGTCACTCTCTAACATGTTTTACATATTTATTGGATGAGAGCTGGTGTTTTTATCTGTGTGTTGGCTGTGTCCCCAGAAGTGGAACAGTGCCTGGCACCCAGTAGATGCTTAATATTTGTTGAATGAACAAGTCTATAGCCCTCTGCTTTACAGATGAGGACACTGAGGCTCCCGGGGGGTAACTGACTTGCTGCCAGTTACACAGTCAGTGAGTGGCTCCAGGGTGAGTGCTCTTCACCCCCATCACATTGCCCCTCCATGATCAGGGCCCTGCTTGGTATTTGTATAGAATTAAAGTTACAGTAAATGTGCTCTTAATTTTTCCCACTTAGGAGAAAGAAATGTACTGATGTGTGAATAAAGTCAGATTTTAAATTGGAATAAAAATATTTCCCTGGTTTTATTTGGATTGGCAGGTGATTCATCCTAAAACTGATCAACAGAGATGCAGACTTCAGGAAGCTTGCAAAGATATTCTCCTTTTCAAAAATCTTGATCAGGTAACATTGGTTTTTAAAAATATTTTTGTATTTTGGCTTTTCTCCTATTTGTCATTTAAACAGTTTTTCTGTGGGGGTGCTTGGGTGGCTCAATCAGTTAGGCATCTGACGCTTGATCTCAGATTGGGTCTTGACCTCAGGGTTGTTAAGTTTTGTGCTAGGTGTGGAACCTACTTAAAAAAAACGTTTTTGTAATCTTAGCCTAAGCCATATGAGGTATAAAACTTTAGATTCATCCTCCTTACAATGTTTGCATTGTGTTGACTTCCATAACTCATCATAATGAGCTTTTCAGATGACTTCTAGTATTTCTCTGAATTGCTTTGGTACTTCCTCAAAGACAGTATCCTTCAAGGACCATGCTCTTTGGCCATGTTGAAAGGAAATGCTCAGGTTTATATGACCCTGGCTGAAAGCGTTTGGAGGGTCTGAATTTATGCTGCAGAGTAATTTATCCAAAGTTGCTAGTATGGAGTTCTCTTCTCTGGTAGCAGTTAACCCACTGGAAGTGTGTGACTTCTTCTCAGACCTTGAATGTGGGGCACCTCTTGTGATTACTTCTCAGCAAAGAACTCAGGCGTGGGGAGTGGTGTGTGTCCTCAGGGCTCTGGCGTAGGACCTGTGCTTGAACCTGTCTTCCCTCCCTTGATGGAGATAGAGAGCAAGAGCTTTATTAGTCTCAGGCGGAATAAAACAAGGCCCATGACCTCAAGGAAAGGCTGGTTGTGAGAAATACTGGTCTGTGTCACTTATTTTCCCTAGAAGATCCATCTGTATCAAGGGAAAGAGGACTTGCTTCTTTATCTACTGAACAAAATCCCTTTTACTGTTCTAAGGGAAGTTGTTGTGTCAGTCTAATATTCAGAGTTTTCTTAGTGTTGAAGAATACCATTATACCATTTTATTTTACCATTTTAACGTTGAAAAATGGTAACGAAAATTTCAGATTTAGTTATATTTTTCTGGCATTTTTGTCATGAAAATATTCAAATACAAGTTGAAAGACTTTTATGGAACACATTTATCTACTGCTTTGATTCTAACATTAACATTTTACTATGCTTGCTGCATTGTATACCATATACCCATCTTTCAGCAAAGGGGTCAGTAAACTTTTTCTTAAAGAACTAGGTAGTAAATATGTCTGTCATAACTACTCAACTCTGTTATTATAGCAGGAAAGCAGCCATAGACAATACATAAATGAAAGGATGTGGCTGTGTTCCAATAAAACAATATTCACAAAAACAGTCACCTGGGTGATTCAGTCCATTAAGTATCCGACTTCAGCTCAGGTCATGATCTTGCAGTTTGTGAGTTTGAGCCCCATGTTGGGCTCTGTGCTGACAGTGCAGAGCCTGCTTGGAATTCTCTCTCTCTCCCTGCCTCTCTCTGCCCCTCCTCAGCTTGTGCTCTCTCTCTCTCTCAAAATAAATAAATGAATTTAAAAAAACACACACACACACATTATTTACAAAAACAGGCAGCTGTTGCTGGCCCCTGCATTAACCCATCTTACTTTTTTGGGTTAATTTCATAGTAAGTTGCAGATATCATTATACCTTCCTTTAAACACTTTGGCATGAACTAGAGTTCAATATTTTTTTGTAAGTTTTTTATATACATTTTGCATACAATGAAATCCTTAAGTTTTGGGGCCCCTGGTGGCTTGGTGGGTTGAGCGTCCAACTCTTGATTTTGACTCAGGTCATGATCTCACAGTTCATGGGATCGAGCCCTGTGTGAGGCTCTGCGCTGACAGCACAAAGCCTGCTTGGGGTTCTAGCTCTCCCTCTCTTTCTGTCCTTCCCCTGATACCATGTACGAGCACATGTGCACACTCTCTCGCTTTCAAATACAACATTTTTTTAAAAATGCATGAGTTTTGGGGCGCCTGGGTGGCTCAGTTGGTTGGGCTTCTGACTTCAGCTCAGGTCATGATCTCGTGGGTTTGAGCCCCATGTCAGGCTCTGTGCTGACAGCTTGGAGCCTGGAGCCTTCTTTGAATTCTTTGTCTCCCTCTCTCTCTGCCCCTTCCCCCTCACACTCTTTCTCTCTCTCTCTCTCTCTCTCTCAAAAATAAATAAAGATAAAAAAATTTTTTTTAAGTGCATGAATTTTGGGGTGCCTAGGTGGCTCAGTGGGTTAAGCATCTGACTTCGGCTCAGGTCATGATCTCATGGTTTGTGAGTTGGAGCCCCGTGTTGGGCTCTGTGCTGACAGCTCAGAGCCTGGAGCCTGCTTCAGATTCTGTGTCTCCCTCTCTCTCTGCCCCTCCCCTACTCACCTGCTGTCTCTCTCTCAAAAATAAATAAACATAAAAAAAATTTTTTTTTTTTTAAAGCATGAGTTTTATGTACATTCTCTGAAGTTTGATAAATGTTGTACACTTAGGTTACCCAAACTCCCTAACAAGTTATGGAAGATGGCTACCACCCCAAAAGATTCCCTCATGCCCCCTCATGATCAATTCTTGCCCCTTCCTTTCGGAGGCAACTACTATTTTGATTTATTCTACAGTAAATTAATTTTGTCTCTCATAGGATTTCATATGAATGGAATCCTACAGTATGCACTCTTGTGTATGAGACTTCTTTCACTCAGTTTTCAAGGTTCATTCCTGTTGCATAGATCAATAGTTCATTCCTTTTCCTTTTTCACCTTTTATTTTGAACTAGTTTTAGACTGACAAAAAAGTTGCAAAGATAGTACAGATTTCCATATACCTTTCATCCAGATTCCCCCAGTATTAACATCTTACATCCCCATAGTACAACTATCAAAACCAGGAAATTAACATTCTTACAATACTGTTTATTAAACTAGAAACCTTATTCAGATTTCACCAATTTGGTTTTTTCTGGTTAAGGATCCAATCCAGAAAATCACATTGCATTTAGTTCTTAACTTCTCTTCAGTCTGCCATGGTTTTCAGTCCTTTCTGGTCTTTCATGATCTGGACACTTTGAAGACTACTGGTTTGTTATTTTATAGAATGTACCTCAAATTTGGATTTCTCTGATGTTTCCTCATGACTAGAGTAGGTACACACATTCTTAGCCAGCCTGCAACAGAAATTATATTGTGTTCTTCCCTGAACATAGTATCAAGGGGTCACTGATATCAGTGTGTGTTATTGCTGGTGATGTTAGTTCATTCCTTGTTTGTTGCTAAGTAGTATTCCACTATATGAAAATACTAGTTTGCTTATCCATTTTTCTGTTGATGGATACCTAGTCTCTTTTGTTGTTGTTTTGTTTTGTTTTTAAGTCTCTTTCTTGTTGTTAGCTCTTATGAATAATGCTATGGATATTTTGTACAAGTCTTTTTTTGAATGTTTTTCCCCCCCATTTCTCTTCAGTAAAATACCTGAGGGAAAAATTGCTGAGTCATAGGGTAGGTATGTTTGATTTTATAAAAACCTGCCATAACTTTTTCAAAGTGGTTGTACCATTGTGTATTCCTTCGGCAATATAGGAGATTCCCGATTATTCCATATTCTTACCAACACTTGTTACTGTCTATCTTTCAAAATTATAGCCATTGTGGTGAGTATATTTGTTTCAGTTTTTTTTTTTTTTAAGTTTATTTATTTATTTCGGAAGAGTGGTAGGGGCAGAGAGAGGAAGGAGAGAACCCCAAGCTGACAGCACAGAGCCCCATGTGGGGCTCAGTCTCACAAACTGTGAGATCATGACCTGAGCTGAAATCAAGAGTTGGACACTTAAACAATTGAGCCACCCAGGCACCCTTATTTCAGTTTTTAAAAATTTATTTCCTGGGGCTCCTGGCTGGCTCAGTCAATAGAGCATGCGACTCTTGATCTCAGGGTCGTGAGTCCAAGCCCCGTATCGGATATAAAGCATTCTTTAAAAAATAAAAATAAAAATAAATAAATAAAATAAAAATTTATTTCCTGGGGCACCTGGGTGGCTCAGTCAGTTAAGCATCTGACTCTTGATTTTGGCTTGGGTCATGATCTCACAGTTTATGAGTTTGAGCCCCATGTTGGGCTCTGTGCTGACAGCAGAGTCTGCTTGGGATTCTCTGTCTCCCTCTCTCTCTGCCCCTCCCTGGCTTGTTCTTTCCCCTCCCTCCCTCCCTCTCTCTCTCCCTCCCCAAAATAAATAAACATTAAAAAAAAATTATTTTCCAAATTTCTTGTTTGAAATTTTCAAATTTACAGGAAAGTCAAAAGAATAGCTCCATGAACACTCATGTACCCTTCCCCAGTTGTTAACATTTTGCCACATTTCTTGCTTTTGTATATGTACACACACGTAAATACATATGAGCTGCTTTTTTTTGTTCAGCGCTATTTATGAATATATTTAAGACGTCTTGACTCTTAGCCACTAAATACTTTATAAGATGTATTTTCTAAGAATAAGGATATTTTCCTGCATTAGCACAGTACCACTATTACCATTGGTTCAGTATTGTTATTTAACATCCAGGCCATATTCTGATTTTCCCAGTAAAATTTTCTATAGGTTTTTTGTTTTATTTTTCAATCCTGAATCACACGTTGCTTTTGGTTGCCCTGGTGTCATTTTAGTCATCTCTAACCTAGAATTCTCCCCTTATACCTTATTGTCATGACACTGATGTTTTTGAAGAGTCCAGGCCAGAGTAAAGTTACTCAAACTGAGAGGCTGCCAGTAACCAGCCCACAGGCCAGTTACAGCTAGGTGTGTTTGGTCCATATTATACATGAAAATTTGAATTGTTACCTGTATTTAAACATGAGACTTTGGCAACACTGGGCTCACATTCCACGTGAATGTGGAATGTACAGGAATAGCACTTCCTTTTTAGTATTTGTCAGCTTTTACAGTATTCAACACACATGGGACTGTGGAACTAAAGACATGCTTTTAGTGATACTCAAGTTATTTTAGGCAGCACAGTCACACTGACAGAACACTAAATGACACGGAATTCTGCAGCCGTACAATTTTTCCTTGTCAGGTCTTCAGTCTACATTCCTCCAAAGATAAAGTCTTTCTTTGAGCTGAAACTGATATTCTTTAGTGCCCACTGACAGTCACTGATCTCCCTCCCTGACAAAGGGATGCTGCCCCTAGACTGAGACCACTGTTTTGTTAGAATTTAATAGCCGTGTTTTGTTGTCATTATATTTATCAGTATAGTTACCTTCTGGTTATAGTTATTGGTGAGTAAGCAATTGTACGTGTTGTATATAAATGATTGAAGCAATAATAGCTGTCCAAGAACAGATGTCAATTTTGGAGTACCTGTTGTGCGATAAATAGTTCCTTTAGGTTTTTCTTTTTTAGTCATAAAAATCAATGAGCTAGAAACTATTAAACCCTTTTTAAAATATGGATTAACTGAGGCTTGGAGAGGTTAAGTGATGTGTGTGGCTAGTCAGAGCACTTGTGCTGCTCTGTGAGGTAATTTCTAAGTCCATCTCAGCCCTTTAGATTTGATGATCCTGTTAAGATCAACACCTACAGGAAGATGGCATCACATGGCTTTACAGATGACATAGTAGAGCTATCAAGGCACCTGACAGTCATGTGGGAATGGCTGGGAGAATGGACACCAATGATTTATATACCTATTTTTTGCATAAATTATGAAATGTTTTTTCAAAGCAGTACTGCCTCAGAAAACTTGGCAACTGTGCTGTGTTCATGGAGATACAAAGCTGAATGGTCACAGGAAAAACATTTGTTTCAGACAGCTTTTAGGTTTTTGCTTGAATATGGGAGCAGTCTGATATGTGTACTTCCACTGTGTAGTCACAAACTGAGATGAGCATAGTCATTTTTTTCCCCTAGCAAATGTAAAAGCCATATTTTCTCTTTGTGTGTATCCCCTGCAGGAACAACTTTCTCAAGTCCTTGATGCCATGTTTGAAAGGACAGTCAAAGTTGATGAGCATGTCATTGACCAAGGAGATGATGGAGACAACTTTTATGTCATAGAACGGTAGGAGATGGAGCTTTGCAGTCGTGTGGCTACAATTATTAAGATTCATGATTCAGGGCAAGTGCTTTACCCTATGCTTTTTTGTTCATCCCAGAGAGGAGTTAGGACCAGGTGTACAAGCTTCTCAAAGTTTGTGCCTCTTGTCCACAGCCTGCCCCCTCTATCTACTGCTGTCCTTAGTCCTCAGTACAACCCATATTTGGGTTGCCATTATCAACATTAAAAAGTCTCTTTTACAATTAAGCAAGATGTTCTCTATAAACATGTTACTTGCCAGTGTTCAAGTGAATTGATTTCATAAAGAAGCCATTTTGCGGGGCGCCTGGGTGGCTCGGTCGGTTGAGCGGCTGACTTCGGCTCAGGTCATGATCTCGCGGTCCGTGAGTTCGAGCCCCGCGTTGGGCTCTGTGCTGACAGCTCAGAGCCTGGAGCCTGTTTCAGATTCTGTGTCTCTCTCTCTCTGACCCTCCCCCGTTCATGCTCTATCTCTCTCTGTCTCAAAAATAAATGTTAAAAAAAAATTTTTTTTTTAAGTTAACATATTTAAAAAAAAAAAAAGCCATTTTGCTATATTGTCACTTGGATCTTTCAGTCCCAGCCTAATTTTACACGTGAATACACTACCTCACCCTTCATGTCCCTGGCCCCTTCTGGCTCTGTTCCATGTATAAGACATATTGGGAGACATGAAATATATGGATTTGATCTGCTGGCCTTAGTGTGTCATAAGCTCTTGAGCTGTTAATACCATCTCGGCAGCTCCTTCTGACCCCCTCTCAGACCTGACAGGAACCACCCTCTTCAGATTATCTCCTATAGAATGTCTAGAAATGGTTATCACCAGGTAAAAGGGTCTCTTTAAGGAATTTGCTATATGTTGTTAGTTCTCTTGCAGAAACATTGATACGTTTAAGTTTGCCTCAGTGATGTATTGAGAGCACCTGTTTGTCTAAATGTTTGTCAGTTCTGAGTATTATTCTCTAGCAGTCATTAGTAGTCAATAGATAGAAAATTGTACCTTTTGGTTTCTTTATTTTAATCAATTCTATATCCTGGTTTTCAACAAACTATAAAAGGAATCCCATATAATCATTTTGATCCCTTCAGCAAAAGCATTTGACAAAATGCAACACGTTTTCATGATAAAAACTCTCAGCAAACTAGGAATAGATGTGGTTTTTCATCAGTCAGATTAAAGGAATTTATTTTAAAGCCTATAGCCAACATCATTGTTAATGGTGAAAGATCGACTGTGTTCCCCTTAAGATCAAGAACAAGACAGGGATATCTGCTCTTATTTCTATTCAGTATTGTACTGTAGGTTCTAGCCAATGCAATAAGACAATGAAAAAGGAGAAAAAGAGGGAGGAAGGGAGGGCATATAGATTGGAAAAGGAAAAGTAAAGCTGTCTTTGTTTGCTGATATCATGATCCTCCCTAGAAAATCCCAAGCTACAAAAAGGCTACTAGAACGCTACAAAAAAGCTACTAGAACTGATAAGTGAGTTTATCAAGGTCACAGAATACAAAGTCAAAATGCAAAACTCTTTTGTATTTCTGTATACTAGTAAAAATCAGTTGGAAATCTCCTGTCTTAATCGTTTGTACCTTCTATTCATGTGCCACCTGCCAGGTTCTTAAGTTTATTATTAGAAGTAATAAATGAAATTATTTCTTGTTATGCTTCCAGGGGAACCTATGATATTTTAGTAACAAAAGATAATCAAACTCGCTCAGTTGGTCAGTATGACAACCGTGGCAGTTTTGGAGAACTTGCTCTGATGTACAACACCCCGAGAGCTGCTACCATCGTTGCCACTTCAGAAGGCTCCCTTTGGGGACTGGTGAGTTAGAGAAGTGATTCCTCTTGTATGGCACAGTATTGATTCCCCTTACTTCTGGTTTTCTGTCCTTGGGCTGTTGGTTCACACTATATTTTATAGCCAGTTCTCTAAAAGACATTATGAAAGGTCTTGCACCAATGTGTTTTTCCATTTCTCCAAAGTGATTTGTCAACAAACCATTTACTCCAGATTACAGGGAAAAGACAGTCTTATGACCTTGCAGTCATGTCAGCTCTTATTACACTTTCTGTTCATGTTTTTATTAGAAAGAGAGCGAGGGGAGGGATAACTCTCTATACAAGAGGCAGCCTAGAAAAAGAATTGTCATGGAAAGCTCTGCCAACAGTGTTTTCCATCTCTAGGAGTCACTTTTCTCTATGGCCCACCACCCACTTGTGCATTGGTCTATGCAATATCCAATAGGTTTAGGTGACTAGAAAGTCTGGCTGCCATATTCTGGGAAAGAGAACTCTCCTAGAATGTCTACAGCACAGCCCTACTGTGATCCCTGTCCTGTATTGTCCATAGTCCACCTTGCTTCCTTCAGCATCATGAAGCCTTCAAAACCTATAACTCACTTCCTTCTTTTTTTTTTTTGAATGTCTGTTTATTTATTTTGAGAGAGAGAGAGAGCATGCACAAGCAAGTGGGAGAGGGACAGAGAGAGGAAATCCCAAGCAGGCTCTGCACTGTCAGTGCAGAGACCCACGCAGGGCTCAATCTCACGAACCGTGAGATCGTGATCTGAGCCGAAATCGAGTCGGATGCTCAACGAACTGAGCCACCCAGGCACCCCATAACTCACTACCTCCTTAAACATAATAATTACCCTCTTGTACAAATTCCAAATTTTAAATATCACTTTTAAGGTATTGACATCTGTGATAATTTGTTTACGTTTACTTTACAAGCAGAATTAAATGTATACCATAGCATTATCAACATAGTTCTCAAATGAAATCACCTATTAAAGACAGAATAGAGCACCTTTCTGTGATATACTGATGTAGAACTAAGGATGTTCTGAGAGGAGTGTCTGGGTGGCTTGGTCAGTTGAGTGTCTGACTTTGGATCACACGGTTCGTGGGTTTAAGCCCCATGTTGGGCTCTGTGCTGACAGCCTAGAGCCTGGAGCTTGCTTTGGATTCTTCGTCTCCTTCTCTCTCTGCCCCTCCCCCTCTCGTGCTCTATCTCTCTCTGTCTCTCAAAGGTGAATACATGTTTAAAAAAAAAAAAAGAATGTTCTGAGAGATGAAAGATACAACAGCTTCAGAAGAGATCACACACTCGGGGGCCCAGTGATTGAAAAATCCAAGGGTAAATCATAGATCAATAAGTAATGGGGGAAAATAAACTGAGTTTTAAAATGCATTGATGTCCAAGCCAAGTACTGGTCCAGGCCAAGGTGGAATAGTCCCATTCCTCAGTAGTCTTCTCTTAAAACTAAAAAAAGTCCAGATATCATATAACAAACAAACTTAGGAAGACCCTGGAAGATGGAAAGAAGGTAGAATGGCTAGAGATCGTGGGATTTAAGAACAAGAGAGTGAGTTTCTTGGGTTTTCTTTATTGCTTCCCATATATATCCCAGGTGGCGTTGTGGAAAAGCCTTCAACCTAGATCCACCAACAAGTACATACAAAAACAACCCCAAGAAAAGTCTGATCGCTTTAGCTAAAGGAGCAGGAAAAGAGCAGCCTAGCAGAACAGATAATACCACCCTGCTCCAGCCAAATACCAAATACCGGTATTTGGAAAAACTGCTTCTACCTCTCCACAGTGTCACTGGGGCCAGCAGCAAGCTGAACTTACAGGCTTGCCCATCAGCAGAGAGGCAAAATGAGGTGATATGTGGTGTCACTAGTTGGCACTCCGCTTTCCCTGCCAGGGTGTGTCAATGGGACCCAGAGGGGAGATGAACATTCACTCCCACATGTACATGCACACTGTACCTAAACAGTGCTGCAAAATAAGATTAAATCAGATACATAGCTTCACAGCATAGTACACCAAATGTCCAGGATATAATAGAAAATCACTTGTTATACAAAGAACAAGGAAATTCTCAACCTGAATGAGAAAAGGCAATCAACAGATGCCAACACCAAGATGACAAAAATATTGGAATTAGCTGATGATAATTTTAAAGCAGTTGTCATATAACCAATTATATAAGCTATCAACAAGCAATTATGAACACACTTGAAAAAAAACAGAGAAAAAATTAGAAGGTGTCAGGGTGCCTGGGTGGCTCATTTGCTTAAGCATCCAACTCTTGATTTTGGCTCAGGTCATGATCTCGCAGTTTGTGGGTTTGAGCCCTGCATCTACAATGACAGCTCAGAGCCTGCTTGGGATTTTCTCTCTCTCCTTCTCTCTTTCCCTTCCTCTCTCTCTCTCTCTCTCTCTCTCTCTCTCTCTCTCTGTCTCTCTCTCTCTCTAAGTAAATAAATAAAAATAAAATGTCTCAGTGGAGAAATAGAAGATAGAAAGAGAATCCAAAAGGGAAACTTTAGAACTAGAAAATACATTAACCAAAATAAAAACTCACTGGATGGGCTCAATAACAGAATGAATATGGGGGAGGAAAGTATCCATGAACTTGAAGATAGAAAAGTAGAAATCACCCAGTCTGGACAACAGAAAGAAAATAGACTTAAATGAAATGAACAGAGTGTGTGGGACAGTAACAAAAGATACAATGTTTGAATTAATACAATCCCTGAAGGAGAGGAGAAAGAGTATGGAACTAAAAAATTATTCAACGAAATAATAATTGAAAACTTCCCAAATTTGGTGAAAGATAATAAACCTGCAAATTCAAGAAAATGAGTGAATTCCAAATTGTATAAACCCAAAGAAATCTATGCCAAGACACAACTTAATGAAACTTCAGAAAACTAGACAAAAAATTTCTTAATCTTTATTTATTTTTGAGAAAGAGAGAGAGATTGGGAGGGGTGGAGAGGGAGGGAGATAGACCATCTGAAGTGGGCTCTGTGTTGACAGCAGAGAGCCTGATGCAGGACTTGAACTCACGAACCATGAGATCATGACCCAGATGCTCAACCAACTGAGCCACCCAGGTGCCCCTAGACAGAAAAAATTTTGAAAGAGAGAAAAAAATTCATTAACTATAAGGGAACAACAATTTGAATGATACCAGATTTCCTAGCCACGAAGGCCAGAAGGGAGTGGCAGAGCATTTTTCAAGTGCTGAAAAAAGAGAACTGTCAACTCAGAATGCTGTACCTAGCAAGAATATTCTTCAGGAAGGAAGATATCCTTGGGTAGAAGGAAACTAAGACTTTGTCACCAGCAGGCCTACCTTAAAAAAATGGCTAAAGGTGGGCTCCTGGGTGGCTCAGTTGGTTAAGCATCAGACTCTTGTTTTTGGCTCATGTCATGATCTCACAGTTCATGAGTTCAAGCCCTGTGTTGGGTTCTGTGCTGACAGTGCAGAGCCTGCTTGGGATTCTCTCTCTCTCCCTCTCTCTGCCCCTCCCCTGCTTGTGTTTGCTTTCTCTCTCTCTCTCTCAAGATAAATAAATAAACTTAAAAAAAAGGGGGGGGTTGCTAAAGGAAGTTATTCATAGAGAAGGGAAGTGATACAAGAAGGAAATTTGGAACATGAAGAAAGAACGACAGAAGAAGTAGACTATGGGGAGATATAAAAGACTGTCCTTCCCCTGAGTTTTCTAAATTATCTTAGATGCTTAAAGCAAAGTTTTTGTCTGATGTGGTTCTCTGTGTACGTAAAGGAAATATTTTAGACAATTATACTCAAAAGGAGGGGGGAGGGTAAAGAGATCCAAATGGAAGTAAAGCTTCTACACTTTACTCAAACTACTAAAATGTTGACATAAGTAAACCGTAATAAGTTACATATATAAGTATAATGCCTAGAGCAACTGCTAAAATACTATGTGCAAACAGATGTACTCAAAAGCTGTACAAATCATACCACCTTACACCTGTCAGAATGGCTAACATTAACAACTCAGGCAACAACAGATATTGGCGAGGATGCGGAGAAAGAGGATCTCTTTTGCATTGTTGGTGGCAATGCAAGCTGGTGCTGCCACTCTGGAAAACAGTATGGAGGTTCCTCAAAAAACTAAAAATAGAACTACCCTACGACCACTACTAGGTATTTACCCACAGGATACAGGTGTGCTGTTTTGAAGAGACACATGCATCCCCATGTTTATAGCAGCACTATCAACAATAGCCAAAGTATAGAAAGAGCCCAAATGTCCATCGATGGATGAATGGATAAAGAAGATGTGGTATATATACACAATGGAGTATTACTTGGCAATCAAAAAGAATGAAATCTTGCCATTTGCAACTCCGTGGATGGAACTGGAGGGTATTATGCTAAGTGAAATTAGTCATTCAGAGAAAGACAAAAATCATATGACTTCACTCATATGAGGACTTTAAGAGAGAAAACAAATGAACATAATGGAAGGGAAACAAAAATGATATAAAAGTGGGGGGACAAAACAGAAGAGACTCATAAATATGGAGAACAAACTGAGGGTTACTGGAGTGGTTGTGGGAGGGGGGATGGGCTAAATGGGTAAGGGGCATTAAGGAAGCTACCCCTGAAATCATTGTTGCACTATATGCTAACTAATGTGGATGTAAATTTTAAAAAATAAAAAATAAAATAAAAAGTTCTATAAATCAAATTCTAAAAAGTGTTCAGGTAACCCACAAGAATAACAGGAAAATGATACAGAGGAGCAAAAAAACAAAAATAAAACAGGGGAACAGCAGAAAACATATAGTAAAGTGGTAGACTTAAGCCCTATTGTATGAATAATTACTGTAAATATAATGATCTAAGTATATCAGTTAAATGACAGAGACAAGTCTGCATGAAACTCACTCAAATAAATGATGTAAGTATATTGCAAGTAAAAGGATAGAAATATATATATACACACACCATGCAAACATTAACCAGAATAAAGCAGGAGTAATTATATTAATATCAGATAAAATAGACTTCACGGCAAAGAAAGTTACTCGGGACAAAGATTACATAAACATTACATAATAATGAAAGGTTTAATCTGCCAAGAAGACATAGCAATCCTAACTATGTATACACCAAACAACAGAGCTTCAAAATACATGAAGCAAAACCTGAAGTAAGAATTGAAAGAAGAAGGGTGCCTGGGTGGCTCAGTCAGTTAAGCGTCCGACTTCAGCTCAGGTCACGATCTCACGGTCCGTGAGTTCGAGCCCCGCGTCGGGCTCTGGGCTGATGGCTCAGAGCCTGGAGCCTGCTTCCGATTCTGTGTCTCCCTCTCTCTCTGACCCTCCCCCGTTCATGCTCTGTCTCAAAAATAAATAAACATTAAAAAAAATTTTTAAAAAAAGAATTGAAAGAAGAAATAGGCAAATCCACAATTAGTCTGCTGAAGTGCAGACTTCAACACCTCTGTCTCCAAAGGTGGTGGAACAACTAGACAGAAAATCAGGAAGGATGTGGAAGAACTTAACAGTATCGTCAACCAAAAAGATCTAATTGAAATCTATACGACACTCCATACAACAACAGTAGAATACACATTCTTTTCAATCAAGCCTATGGAACATTCACCAAGACAGACCATATCCTGTCATATAAAATAAAACTTGACAAATTTAAAAGTTGAAATCAGACAGCATATTCTCTAACCACACTAGAAGAAATCCAGGAATTAATAACAGATAACCAGAAAATCTCCAAACACTTGGAAATTAAATAACACATTCCCAAATAACCTCTGGGTCAAAGAGAAAGTCTCAATAGAAAAAAAAATATTTTTTAACAAATTGAACTGTAAAAGCACCTGCCTCATGGTTGGGGTATGAGAATTCAGCAGGGGCATAAGACAGGCGGCCTTGGTGCCACACAAGGTAGGGGCTGCAGAATGGGGACACCTGCTCTCCATGATCGTGGTGCTGCTTATCACCATTCTCGTCCTGAAGCTTCCTCTCCTGACATCTCTGCCCTGTCTTTCTACTTTCTAGCCTTATCCTTTGCAGTCTTTTCTTCCTTTTGCTTCTGTCTTAAGTGGCCTAACAATATGCCCTTCTGAACCTGGGTGGCTCAGTTGGTTAAGCATCTGACTTATCTCAGGTCGTGATCTCATGGTTCATGAGTTTGAGCCCAGCATCCCGCTGTCTGCTGTCAGCGTGGAGCCTGCTTCAGATCCTCTGTCCCCCTCTCTGTCTGCCCCTCCCTCCCCTGCTGGTTCTCCCTCTTTCTCTCTCTCTCTCAAAAATAAACTTAAATATATATATATGCCCTTCTGGCCTCTGCTTTTCTCCTTCTTTGTTCACGTACTTAATAGCCCAAGCCCTCTCAAAAGCTTTAGAACCGCCTCCAGGATAGTGATTCCCAGAACGTCCTCTACAGCCTGACTTCTTACTTGTAACTTGTAAGGCCTTGTAAATGCCTTCTGAGGCCAAAGCAGGGGGGTATTGTCACTTGAGTTTCTCAAGTTGGATTCTACTTTCTTTCCCTTACTGGGGGCAGCTGCCACCATGACCACTACACTTAGTCCCTGCTCCCACTTTGTTTTGCTAGAGTAAAAGTCGATAGAAACCGTCTTAGGGAACACTTGCAGTCACGGGAGAGGGCGGCATTCCTTCTCTTTTTTAAACTTCAGGCTCTTTGCTGGACTCTGAACACTTGCTGCCTGCTGGAGCCACTATTTCACAGTTCAAGTTTCCTCTTCACAGCTCCATTGGAAGTTCCCAGAAAGCTGGCTTGGTGTCTGGTGCTTTTTCATGCCCTCTGCAGCCACGGGAGCTGGCCTTGCATAGCAGAAGGATGGAAGTACACATAGAAAGGGTTGGAACACAAATAAGTCACTGTGAGAGCTATCAGTTGTTTTCTCTTCAGCTAGAAAGAGTTTGCTATTGCAATTGTGGCAATCTTTGTGACTTTATAGGTAGGTGTTTTAAATACTGGATTTTTCTGACAATGCCTACTCAAAGAGAAGGAAGAGAATTTTATAATTTCCATTTTCTCACTTCTGATTGCTTGTTCTCTTTCCATAGCACTCATGCCTAGATTGGCCCAGAAAACATGTAGAAACTGAAGTCTAAAGATAGTAGAGTAATATTCCACAGTATGACAGTAATATTTTAAATGATACATCCCTAACCTTGGACTTTAAAAAAGTAGTGGCAAATGATGCAACCCATTAGAACAATCCAAGATTGAATGGCTCTTTTCAAGCAGACAGATGGAGAAGAAATGGAGCAGAATTTGGCTATATACTGGAGAGCAGACATGACTTGTACAGCAGTTGAGAGGGAGGGTTGCAGTCCGCCATAGCTCATGCTAGGAGTATAAGGCCTGTCTGTGCCCTCAGAGGTGCGTATTATTTCCATTTTAGGATATGGCAGTCCTAGCCAGGGAAGCCATGGGGCTGGGGTTAGAGGTTTGCAGGGCTTGGGCACCAGGTTGAACAGAGTTTCAACTCTCAGGGAGCTGCATGCCTCTAACACTTGAGGGGGATGTAAGGGAGAGGGTGTCATGCCTGTGACTGCGTGATCCCCAACATGGCTGTATCTGGTTGGTGTACTTCAGTCTGGCTGCGCATCAGAAACCCTAGGGTCTGTTGTGGCCCAGCATCTTTCCAGGGGAGCCTTCCCTCTCCTTCCTACTCCACCCCAGCCCAGGGGACACATGAGTCCAGCCTGGCCAGGCACAGTGCAAACTGCCCAGCCATATGATTAGTTAGTTCATCTAGGGCAGGGGACCCAGCGTGAGCCAAGGAGAGTCAGGCCAAAATCTGATTGAAACCTCTAGGGAAGAGAAATGCCTACATTCCCCAGGCCTGGGAGTTGGGGGGTGTGGGTCTAGAACTCCTGGGGGCTGTGTGGTCAGCACCTTCTGCACAATGGGTCCATGAGGAGGAAAGCAGGCAGGCAGCAAGAGATGCAGGACTTTTTAATTAGTTCTGTGCACAAGTACGTTCCCTCTAATCTGAGTCAGTTTTACGGTGACAATGGCCTGATACTCACAGACAATGTTCTGAGCAGCAAAGCTGTGAACTCATGTGTAGGCCCTGCAGAGGGAGAGGAGAATCATAAAGCAGTAAATCTAGGGTGGACCTGGGCATCTATATTTTTAAAAGGCTCCTGGGTGATCTCAACTCAGTTGTCTTCTGTGTGGTGTCTCCACCCCACTACCACCCCATCATAGAGAATACTAAAATAGAAAACCTACAGTTAAACATGTCCTAACCCCCTTGCTGTGTTTCATTCTGCTGGCCTTTAGGATTTCATTATGTACTCTGAAAGAAAAAAAAAATCTTTCCACTCCCGACAGCCTGAGGTAGACAAAAGGTACAATTAACTTAGATACAAGAAACCTAAAACTAAACAATTAACCTTCTCCTGACTGTGTGTCCCTCCCTACACACATATACACGTATCTGAGAGGAGCCTGGCTATAGCTCTGGTTAGCTGTCTCCATGACTTCACATTCCTGCCTCCCCTCTCTCTCCATTAATTTAAATCCTCCCCTTACTCTAGGTCTCCCCAAAATTTATATTTTTGCAACAAGACTATCTTTGATTACTCCAGCCTAACTGTGACTAGGGACACTCTCTCCCTCCTGAGAATTCTCATGACACTAACCCTTGTCTTTAGAGTTCACCTAGCACATTTCATATGCTGTCTTGGACTGTAGCTTTTTTATTCCCAATATTTTATATTGTCTCCCCATTGAGATTGTAAAGTCTTTCAGGGCAAGAGCCCTCAGATTGTTTTATCTCCTTTTTCTAAAGGTGCATCTTTTCACATCGAACAATGACTGTGAGCTTACAAGTATTCGATTGGGAGTTTTGTATTTTGTATTCTATTTATGACCCATAGGTGGCACTCATGGAGTACCAGATAGCAAGCAATGATGTGTGGGACATCTGTCTGACACAACAAGCTACAAGTCTTTTTCTTCCAGCATTGACTCAGATTAAAATGTCATCAAACACTCAGTTGGCCCGGTACATTCCATGGTCCTCTGATATTTGCTGTCACCCAGTTAATTAAACCATCCATAGATGTTCTCTTACAGAGGCATTTACCAGAATTTTCATGTTCTTTCTTGTAGGACCGTGTGACTTTTAGAAGAATCATAGTGAAAAACAATGCAAAAAAGAGAAGGATGTTTGAATCATTTATTGAATCTGTGCCCCTCCTTAAATCACTAGAGGTAAAGTGTATGAATAAGAGTCTGTTTATGGAGATTTAAGATTTAAAACTAATCTATTAAGCTTTCAAATTGTACTATTCTAACCCATTTCTGTGTTGTATAGATATTATTTGTGACTTTCAGTTGAGGTCTTTTCCTTAGAGTTTGTGAGTATGTCCATTGTTTCAGGTGTCAGAACGAATGAAGATTGTGGATGTAATAGGAGAGAAGATCTATAAGGACGGAGAGCGCATAATCACACAGGTGAGTGGGGCCCTGTGCAGCTCCTTTCCTGAGAGAGTCAACCCTCCTGAAGGACTAGTGCAACCCTTGTCCTCTCACTTTGGGAGCTCATGTTGCCATCTACTAGGGCACACTTCCTGCAGAGTCCTCTGAAGCCCGTTGATGTTCCTCTCACGGACATATGCACATCTCTTGCCTCCATTCACCTTTCTGTGGCTTCTGGTGTTTGTTCTTTTGGACATAGTTCTCTTTTGACGCTGAGTAAACTTCATCCATTGGTGTTAAAGTCTGGAGAAAGTTGAAGGGTTGTGCCCTTTACCTTCTATGTTTGGCACAAAGGTGCCCTCTTAGCCAATCCAACACAAGCCAGCCTTCAGTCCTCAGTAATTGATCAGATTTGTAAGTTGTCTTTAATGTTTCCTTTGTGCCTTTCTCTCTTGTGACTCTTGGATGCTGTGAGGATCATCACACAGTGACCTGGATCGTTGTGACGAATACTGTGTAATAATTTTCCTTGTCTGCTATGATGATGTTTTTAATTATGTGTAAAGACTTCTCCAGGTGTAAACTTCTGCCTGTGGTTTGGTAAGAGCACTGGGAAGATACCTGGTTGGCCTGGGTTGGATAGTGTTCCCCATTATGAAGCCAGAGCTGGGGCTAGGAGGAGGAAAGACAGATTGGTGAAGCCTAAATCCTGAGCCCACCCCTGTACCAGGCTTATTAATCACAGCAGGCAAGAGAGAAACTCCCAGAGAAAAAGGACTAACAAAAAAACTATATGGCCTTTTGAAATGCCTTTGTTTTTTAGGACTCCTGCTGTTAATAATTCCTTCAATTAGAAATTAGTTTGATTCTCTAAACACTTACTACAATATACAAGTAGGACCAGATATAAACACCATAATGAAGGAATGTGTAAATGACAGAATATAGGAAAGGAAGTATTCTGTAATGTTTTGTAGGGGAAATGCCATTTGGGCTGGGCTTAAAGAATAAGTGCAGCTTCAGCAGTTGAGGTCAGGGAAAGGTCTTTCAGGGCAAGAGAACAATATGAACAAGGCCTGTGGATGTGAGCTGTGTTCCAGGACAGGTGTCCTGGTATGGTAAGAATGTAGCACTGAGTTGCAGGAATGGGACCTGTTGACTAGTCACATTTGCTTCTGAACCTGAGATGCTTTAATTTACTCCCAAAGGGCCTTCATGTCATCCTGAAAGCCCCAGGCCTTCAGGAGGTATGTCAGCAGGTTTTTAGAAGGTATGTCAAGAGGTATGAGAAGCTACAGTGTTTTCTGGAGTGTCTGTGCTCTTGAAGATGAGAGTGCTAGATGGTGCCGAATGGGCACAAATTAAGATGACCTCAGCTTATTATAGACCCCTTTTGACAGTGTCCCTAGACAGGGGTTTCCAGGTGAGGTCCCAAGAACAGCAGCATCAGTGTCATCTGGGAACTTGATAGGAATCATTAGAAATGAAGTTCTTGGGCCCCACCCCAGACCTACTGAATTAGAAACTGTGCTTTATGTTGTTCTGTTTGTTTTGGCAGCTTTGTTACAGTGTATTTTATATACAATAAAATCGACAAATTTAAGTGTACAATTCTAGAGTTTTGTAGCCATCCCTGCAATCATAGTACAGGGCATTTCCATCACCCCAAGAAGTTTCCTCACTTGTATTTGTAGTCAATCCCCTGCTCCACCCCCTTATTCCTGGAAGCTCCTGATTTGCTTTTCAACACTACAGAAGTTCCTTTTCTAGAATTTCGTATAAATGCAATCATAATGTGGTCTTTTGTGTCTGATTTCTTAGCACAATGTTTTTGAGATTTTTTTCATGTTGTATGTGTCAGCAGATAGTTTATTTTTATTGCTAAGTAGTATTCCACTGTACGGATATACCATAATTTATCTTTCCATTCACCAGTTGAGGGAATTGGAGGTCTTTCCAGTTTGGGGCAATCATGAATAGAGCTGCAGTGGACACTTTTATACAAGTCTTTGTGTGGATATATGTTTTTATGGAATTGCTAAGCCATATGGTAAAAGCATATTTAACAACCTGCCAAACCGTTTTTAAAATGCCTCTACCACTTTGCATCCTCCCAGCACTGTACCAGAATTCCAGTTGCTATGCATCCTCATCAACATTTAGTATCAACAGTCTTTTTACTTTTAGCCATTCTAGTGGGTATGAAGTGGTGTCTCATGTTGGTTTTAATTTGCATTTGCCGCATCTTTTCCTGTGACTGCTTGCCATCCTTATGTTTTCTTTGGTGAAGTTTTTGTAAATCTTTTGCCCTGTTTACAGTTAGGTGATTTGGCTTCTTATTATTAAGTCGTAAGAGTTCTTTATGTGTTCTAAGTACAAATTGTTTATCAGACAGATGATTGGCAAATATTTCTTCCAAGCTGTGGCAGTGCCTTGTCTCTTAATTTTCTTAATGGCAGTTTTTAAAAAGCAAAAGTTTTTAATTTTGAAGAGTCTAGTTTGTAGTTTTTTTTTTTCTCTTGCAATTCATTCTTCTTGTGTCCTATTTTAAAAGAATCTTTGCAAGGCCAATAAAATTTTCTCATAATGTTTACCTTTAGGCCACCATTTAATAAATATCATGTGAGACAGATGTAATTTAAAATTTTTTTAGCAGCCAAGTTTTTTTCAAAAGGTGAACTTAATTTTAATAATATGACATATTTAACTTAATATCTTTAAATAATACCACTTCAGCATCTAAGTGATATAAAAATTTAATGATGAAATATTTTATATTCTTTTTTTTTCTCAGTCTTCAAAATTCAATGTATATTTTGTACTTACAGCACACCTAAATCTATAGAAGCCATATTTCAAGTGCTCCATAGCCACATGCTACTATGTTGAGCAGAGTGGTTATAGATATCTCCTAGTTTTAACTCCTACATTTAGATCTGTGATCCATTTTGAGTTAATTTTTATACTGTTGTAAGGTTTTTACAAGGTTTTGCATGTGGATGTCCAATTGTTCCAGTACCATTTGTTGGAAAGATTATCCTATCTTGTTGCCTTGACACTTGTACTAAAAACTATTTGGCCGTATATTTTTGGGTCTATTTCTGGTCTCTGTTCCATTGATCTACATGTCTGTCTCTGTGCCAATACTGCACTGTCTTGATTATAAAAACTTTTTATACTAAGTCTTAAAATCAGATAGTTTAAGCCCTCCAAAATTTTTGTTCTTTTTCATAATTATTTTGGTTCCTCAATGCTCTTTGCATTTCTGTATATATTTTAGAACCAGCTTAATACTTTCTACCAATGAGATTTTTCAGGGTAGATTATGTTGAAACTATAGATCAATTTGGGGAGAAATTGACATTGTAACAATAGTGAGTGTTTTGTGTCAGTCTCAGGCCATCAGTAGTGATGCTGTCAGCTAGGAATGCCTGGGGCACTCACCTCGTCCTGTACCACTTCTCAAAAGTCCCCACAGACATTTCTCCAGAGCCAGTGTTGTGTCTGGACTGGCCCTTGTGGTTCTTGTTGTGACTGCAAGGCTTAGCAACAACCATGAAGGAACTTTGAAAAAATAAAGTTTATTACTCACAGATCCTGGAGGGTATATGGCACACCCAGGGCCACACAGTGAGGTCACAGGGTGGGAGTGGGGGACCTGGAATTCTGTCTTTATTGGGGATGAGGGTGGGCTGCCCAGGGTTTGGCAGGTTCACTCTTTATTGGCAAATTTAAAACGTAAGAGCAGGAATTAGGGTTGTGGGAAGAGAAAAGTGGGGTCCCTCAAGTGGTCAGTTTTCTGCATTTCTCAGGGCTTTCTAAAAGAGAAACTTCATGGGGCACCTAGATGGTTCAGTCAGTTAAGCGTCCAACTGTTTATTTCAGCACAGGTCATGATCTCATGGTTTGTGAGTTCAAGCCCTGCATCAGGTTCTGTGCTGACAGCACAGAGCCTGCTTGGGATTCTCTCTGCCCCTCCCCCGCTCGTGCGCCCGTGCTCGCGCGGGCGTGCTCTCTCTCTCTCTCTCTCTCTCTCAAAATAAATAAATAAAGATTTAAAATAAAAGGGAGACTTCATAGGTGTGGCAGCCTGGCTCTTTATTTAGTGTGGCTGGCAATATGTTTATTCAAGGTAGGTGTCTTTGAAATGGTTGCCTCAATAATCAAAAGCTTGGTGTCAGTCACTTACATTCTAATCAAAAAAGCTTACTGTCAGTGGTTCATGAACTTAGTATATCTATGTAGGTCATTTTTTTTTTAATGTCTATTTTTGAAAGAGAGAGCAAGCACAAGGGAGCGGCAGAGAGAGAGGGAAACAGAGGATCCACTGTGAGCTCTGTGCTGACAGCAGAGAGCCCAATGTGGGGCTTGAATCCATGAACTATAAGATTATAACCTAGCTGAAGTCGGACGCTTAACCGACTGAGCCACCCAGGTGCCCCTAGGTTACCTTTTACTTTTTCTCTGTAGTATTTTATACTTTTCAAGTCGTACACATCTTTGTTAAATTTATACCTGGATATTTTACATTTTTTACGATATTGTAAGTGGTTTTCCTTTCTTCAGTTTCTAATTATTTATTGCTAGTCTATAAAAATACACTTGAAGGGGCGCCTGGGTGGCTCAGTCGGTTAAGTGACCAACTCTTAACTTCAGCTCAGGTCATGATCTCATGGTTCGTGAGTTTGAGCCCCCATCAGGATTCACGCTGTTAGTGCAGAGTCTGCTTGGGATTCTCTCCCTCTCTGCCCCTCCCCTGCTTTCTCTCTCTCTCTCAAAAATAAATAAATAAACTTAAAGAAATTAAAAAAAAAAACTTGGTGAAATGTTTGAAAAGCATTTTCAAAGGTTTTTGAGAGAGAGGAAGGATATCACTATGAGAATTGTGTTCTCAGAGTATAGTTCTGGCATCAGTGAAAAATGAATTGGCTTCAGCTTCATTGAGTAATCAAGGAAATGCAAATTAAAAGCCACAATGAGAACTATTTTTTTTAATTTTTTAATGTTTATTTATTTTTGAGAGAGAGACAGAGTGAGAGCAGGGGAGGGGCAGAGAGAGAGGGAGACACAGAATCTAAAGCAGGCTCTAGGCTCTGAGCTGTCAGCACAGAGCCCGATAATGGGGCTCAAACTCACAAACAGTGAGATCATGACCTGAGCCAAAGTTGGATGCTTAACCAACTGAGCCACCCAGGCTCCCCAGTGAGAACTATTTTCATACCTATTAGTTTGGCAAAAGGTAAGAATCTGATAATTCCAAGATGTAGCAGGAAATTTTATTCACAGTGAAAGGAGAATAACTTAGCTGAACCCCTTTTGAGAGAAGTTTATCCTTATTCTATAAAGCTGAATTTATTCTATAATCCAGAAATTTACTTTTTAGATGTTTTCAGAGAAATACCCTCACACCTCAGAAGCTGCTCTGCCCTTCCTAGTCACAGACCTCCACTATGTCTCTATGCTGACTTTATCATAGTCATATATTTGCTTTGCTTTATAATTTTTACCACCTGTGTATAAACAATATGTCTAAGTCTTGCTGTCTTTTTCTTTAATTTCTAAATTGGAATTAGAATGTATGTATTCTTTTATTTGTACCTTCTTTTGCTCAACATTCACCCACATTGTTGTGTGCAGCTGTAGTTTGTTGGTTTTCATTGCTGTATAGTATTCCAGCATGTAAATAAACTATTTACCTTCCCACTGCTGATGGAGATTAGGTGTGTTTCTAGTTTTTAGCTGTTATTAACAAGACTTCAGTGATTACATTGATTTGATTTTCAAATCTTAAAGCAGCCTTGTGTTGCTGAGATAAGATAAACTGACTTGGCCATTGTGTAGTATCCATTTCATATGTTGATGAATCCAATTTGCTAATATTTTGTTTAAGATTTTCATGGGGCGCCTGGGTGGCTCAGTCGGTTAAGCGTCCGACTTCAGCCAGGTCACGATCTCGCGGTCCGTGAGTTCGAGCCCCGCGTCGGGCTCTGGGCTGACGGCTCGGAGCCTGGAGCCTGCTTCCGATTCTGTGTCTCCCTCTCTCTCTGCCCCTGCCCCGTTCATGCTCTGTCTCTCTCTGTCTCAAAAATAAATTTAAAAAAAACGTTAAAAAAAATTAAAAAAAAAAAAAAGATTTTCTGGCTGTGTTCCCAAGTGAGGCTGATACGTAATTTTCCTTTCTTATAGCAGCCTCGTCAGATTTTGATATCAGGGTGTTAGAATCGTAATGGGATTCTATTCTCTTACTATTATCTGAAGAGTTTGTATAAGACTAGAATTCCTTGGATATCTTAAGGAACTTAGTGATGTTTCTTTTGTGGGAAGATTTTTTTTTTAACTTATTTCAGAGAGAGAGAGAGAGAGAGAGAGAGAGAGAGAGGCAGAGAGAGAGGGAGAGTGATAATCCCAAGTGGGCTCCATACTGATGGTGTGGAGCCCAGTACAGGGCTTGAACTCACAGAACCATGAGATCGTGACCTGAGCCAAAACCAAGAATCAGACGCCTAACCAACTGAGCCACCCAGGTGCCCCTGTGGGAAGATTTTGACCACAAATTAAGTTGTTAATTGTTAAACTATTTAGGTTTTCTATTCTTCAGTGTGTTTTGGTAAGACCTATTTTGCTAGGGATTTATTCATTTTATCTAAAATTCAATGTTTTTGGCACAAAGTAGGTCAGAATGTTCCTGTAACACCTTTTAAGTATCTACAACATCTAGAATGATCCCATCTTAATTCCTGATATTGTCGTTTTGTGCCTTCTCTTTTTTTTTATTGTTCAATCTTGCAAGGGGCTTACTAATTCTTTCAGTCTGTTTTAAGAACCACTTTTTTGCCTTTTATTAATCTGGTTGAATGTTTTCTATTTCATTACTTTCTGTCTTTATCTCATTTCCTTTCTTCGACTTCGTTTTGCTATTTTTTCCCCAGTTCTCTTGAATTGGTTGCTTAGCTTTTCACTTTCTAGCCTGTCTTCTTTTTCCAATATGGGCATTTTAGTATTTTTTAAGTTTATTTATTTATTTTGAGAGAGAGAGCACAGGAGGGGCAGAGAGAAAGGGAGAGAGAGAGAATCCCAGGCAGGCTCCAGACGGCCACCACAGAGCCCAATGCAGGTTCTCGAACCCACAAACCATAAGATCATGACCTGAGCTGAAACCAAGAGAAGTTTCCCTACATCCCTGAAGATCAGTGATGGTCATCAGCATTTAGAGATTGCTGCCCTAAGCCCCCTTGGACAGTTGTGCTTGGATGCTGTGACTCTTCAGCATCGGCATGCCACCAGCTTCTTCCTACAGCCCAGCTTTCTTCACAGGTCATTATGTCTGAGGGTGGGTGCCTTGCTAATGCAGGTGTCCAGCAAGGGCCCAGATACTGTGGAAAGAACAGAAGCCACTGCTTATTGCAGGGGCTGGTGGGAGGCTAGTGTGCATCTCTGCCTGTCTCTAGGTGTTCTCTAGACCACATATGCTGTCAGGGAGGCCCCTGGCCAGCTGCCCACTTCAGAGTTTTCTTTTATTTCATCCTTTCAAGTTCATCAACACAAATTTTTATCTCTGGGTTGTTTTTTAATTTTTTTTTTAATGTTTATTTATTTTTGAGACAGAGAGAGACAGAGCATGAACGGGGGAGGGGCAGAGAGAGAGGGAGGCACAGAATCTGAAGCAGGCTCCAGGCTCTGAGCTGCCAGCACAGAGCCCGATGCAGGGCTCGAACTCACAAGCTATGAGATCGTGACCTGAGCCGAAGTCGGATGCTTAACCAACTGAGCCACCCAGGCGCCCCTGGGTTGTTTTTTTTTTATGTTATGTTTATATACTTTGTAGTGTTTTCATAATTTGCTCATTTATCCTAATTGATGGAACGTTTTACCTGTTCTCTGGATGATATGGACAGAAGTTGGTTTGTACTTTATAAAAAGTATGTTTCATGTATTCAGCATTGAAGTACCGTTTTGTTGGGGTGCCTGTGTGGCTCAGTCAGTTAAGCGTCTGACTTCGGCTCAGGTCATGATCTGGAGGTTCGTGGATTAGAGCCCTGCGTTGGGCTCTGTGCTGACAGCTCAGAGCCTGGAGCCTGCTTTGGATCCTGTGTCTCCCTCTCTCTCTGCCATTCCCCAGCTTGTGCTCACTCTCTCTCTCTCTCAAAAATAAATAAACATTAAAAAAAAAAAAGGAAGTACCATACCATGTCCTGAATTAGAGTTTCGGTCATTCTTAGGATGGGATATGGATCCTATATCATCATTTGTGAAAAAAAGACATTTATTTAATATAAAGCCCAGTGAATTTTAGCATATGGATGATAACATAGTCAGTGCCTGCCACATAGACATTCATAAGCTGTTTATTGAAACACCTGATATGTTCACAAAAAATATAAAATAGGAGGGCACCTGGGTGGCTCAGTTGGTTGAGCGTCTGACTTCGTCTCAGGTCATGATCTCGCCATTTTCGAGTTCAAGTCCCACATTAGGCTCTGCTGACAGCTCAGAATCCAAAGGCTGTTTCGGATTCTGTGTCTTCTTCTCTTTCTCTGCCCCTTCCCCGTCGCACTCTGTGTGTGTGTCTCTCTCTCAAAAATAAATGAACGTTAAGAAAAAAATGTTTTAATAAAAAAATTATAAAAATGTAAAATAGCAGTACCTGTATGGCTCAGTCAGTTAAGTGTCTGACTTTGGCTCAAGTCATGATCTTGTAGTTCATGAGTTTGAGCCCCACATTGGCCTCTGTGCTGACAGTGAGGACCCTGCTTGGGATTATGTCTCTCTCCCTCTCTCTCTTGTGGTCCCCCTCTCTCTCAAAATAAATAAATAAACTTTTTAAAAAATGTAAAATATAGTCTGGCTTCTTTACTCCTAAATATACAATGGAATGTTCTTTCTGTGAGATGTATACTCAGATGCTATTAGCAGACTTAACAATTTGAAAAGCAGGGACATTCTTCCATTGAGCTCCTGTTTTTTGCTACTGGGGTAGTCATCTCATCCTGCTCTGTCTCCCCTAAAAACTGAGAGGCATCCTGCAAAGTCTGAACAGCCAGCTTGCATGCACTATCTATCACTGGACCTGAGGGAGGCAGGAAATATCTCTCCTGGCCCATCTCTGTCTCAGCCTAGCCAGGCTGTTTCATGAGGCTGGAAATGCAAACAGTACCCCTCAGATGCCTCAAAAATAGACCATTTTCAGTTGATCGTATCATCATTCATGGTTTCATTTTTAATTTTTTCTTCTTTTTAAAAAAATTTTTTTAACGTTTATTTATTTTTGAGACAGAGAGAGACAGAGCATGAACAGGGGAGGGGCAAAGAGAGAGGGAGACACAGAATCTGAAACAGGCTCCAGGCTCTGAGCTGTCAGCACAGAGCCCGACGCGGGGCTTGAACTCACGGACCGTGAGATCATGACCTGGGCTGAAATCGGACGCATAACCGACCGAGCCACCCAGGCGCCCCTTAATTTTTTCTTCTTAAATTGTTTGTGAACTATGATAATCCTTTCAGGTGATGTATTAGCAAATTAGTAAAATTAAAAGGCTCAGGGGCGCCTTGGTGGCTCAGTTGGTTAAGCATCCGACTTCGGCTCGGGTCATGTTCTCATGGTTCGTGGGTTCGAGCCCCGCTTTGGGCTCTGTACTGACAACTCAGAGCCTGGAGCCTGCTTCAGATTCTGTGTCTCCCTCTCTCTGCCCCTCCCCTGCTTGCTCTCCCTCTGTCTCTCAAAAATAATAAACATTAAAAAAAAAATTTTAAAAAAGAGGATCAGAGATGGTCCTTCCTCTGGTCCAGAGAAAGAGAAGAGCTTTTACCTAGGCAAGCCTCATTGTTCCTCGTGGTCTGGATAATATTTCTTCCCATTTCCTCTCAACCTTGAATCCACCAGCTATTCCTCTACCTCCTATGACAGTTATTTATCTTCTGAGCTTCTGAGGAAACTCGTCTGTAAAATGGGGTAGTAATAGTACCAATTGTATTGATTTCTTGGGCAATTGCATGAAGCAGTCAGTGCACATGTGGTACTCACCAGAGTGCCTGCTGGGAGTGAGCTCTGTTAGCAGAGCACAGCATTGTTAGCAGATTCTCTTTTATTTGAGCTCCCCTGTTCATCAGGCTCATTCTTCACACCCTGTAGACATGCCTGAGTCTTTCTTCAGGATACACTCAGGTTCCTCCACTCACTGTTTTCGCTCCAGCTACCAGCTTCTCATCCCTTTCACAGCCAGGCATATTAGAAGTGTGGTCTCACAGTGTGGACCAGAGGAAGCCAGACATGATAGGCCATGTAGGATTCCATTTATATGAAGTTCAGGAACAGCCTTACTTTCCTTAAGAGGAATTAAGGAAAACTGCAAGGGGGGAAGTCAGATACGGTCACCTAATAGTCGGAGCAATGGTAGTTTTGACTCGATAAGGACCCCTTTGGAGGCCAGAAAGGTTTTTTGTTTTGATCCAGGAGGTGGTCACACAGGTGCATAAATGTGTAAAAATTCATCAGGCTGAAGCCTTGAAAAATTAGCACTGTAAATTATGGCTGTTACACATCTATCTAAACAAAAAGAGCTCAGGTACCACCCTTCACCACCTGTCACTTTTGTGGCTCATCCCTACCACTCACCACCCTCTTCTTGGTCACCAGAATGTTTCTGCACATTTGAATCTTTTCTTTTTAATTTTTTTTTAACCTTTATTTATTTTTGAGACAGAGAGAGACAGAGCATGAACGGGGGAGGGTCAGAAAGAGGGAGACACAGAATCTGAAACAGGCTCCAGGCCCTGAGCTGTCAGCTCAGAGCCCGACGAGGGGCTTGAACTCACGGACCGCGAGATCATGACCTGAGCTGAAGTCGGACGCTTAACTGACTGAGCCACCCAGGCGCCCCGCACACATTTGAATCTTTATCTTGACCTCCAACAGCACTGAATACTGATAATCCCATCTTCCTTTGTGAAACTCCCTTCTTGGACCTAGAAGCAACCTCCTCATGACCCAACCTCTGGCTTCCCCTTAGTTTCCTTCATCAACTCTCAGGGAGCTATTTGGGTAACACTAGAACTTCATGTTGATTTAGCCCTGCTGGGTACAGGGTACCTACCCAACACGGCAGCACAGAAACCCACAGACAGCCCTTTTTAAAGTTGTGCTTTTTACTCACATAAAGCAATGATTATTATCTAATGAACTGGGACTAGATTAACTACTCAAGAATGGCAACCTCAGCTGTAAGATGTCCACTTGGAGATCTGTGCAGTGGCCAACGACACTAAAGTCTTAGGAAAATTCAGAAGTATAGACTCTACTGAAGACATAAGACCCACATGGAATGAGAACACAGGACTAGTATTGAATTATCCAGTGTAGATGGTTGTTGCCCCAAACGTTAAGAGGAAGGGGTCAGATACTGAAGTTGGCCTGAAATCCTCTTCTCAGTGTCTGCTTGCCTCTCTCCCCTGATTCCAGCCTTTGCTCAGATCTCACCCTCAGATGAAACTCTGCTGTATACTGTAGCCATCTCCTTCCCTAGCACTCCAGATCCCACATTGCTCCCTCCCTGTAGTATTTAATTGCCTTCCAACACAACAGTATAATTTGCTGATTCATTATGTTGATTGTTTACAGTTTGTTTACCATATTAGACTGTAATTTCCACAAGGGTAAGGATATTTGTTTTGCCCACTGATATGTCTCACATGCCTAGAACAGTGCCTTGGCACATAGTAAGTACTTAATTACTTGTTGAATTACCTGAATGACTGGTTCAGCCAAGTGGTTTAAAATCCAAACAAGTGAAAGAAAAGCCTGAGGCTTATAAGGTTGACATCAACCCACGTCACAGTACCTCCCTCCCCAAGGCAGGGCTTTCTTCAGATCCACACTGTCCTCTGGAGGGCTGCATTATCCTTGAGCCCCATGCCCAGAGGTAGCCAGGAGTCACCTTGATACTGTCTGTGGCAGCCTTGGCGACTGGTCCCAGTCACAGGTTTCAATAGCAGACTAACATGAGCAGCAAAGATAGTGATGCTGTGCGCAGTTGGCAGCCTGGGCATATTTGTGGAGAGAAATGTGAATATTCCATGTTAGGAAGTGAGAGATGTGTCAGTCATAGTTGGACTGAAGTCCCTGGTGACCAGGATCCTCTCATTTTGTTCTGAATTTGTTAGGCACTGATTAATTTGTAGAGTTGGAAAATAAATACAAATTGGAGTTTGAGCAATGAGAAAATTATCTATTTCTGTGTCCTGTGCCAATATATAGCTCTGATGACCTCCTCTCCCTTTCCAGGGTGAAAAGGCTGATAGCTTCTATATTATAGAGTCCGGCGAGGTGAGCATCCTGATCAGAAGCAAGGTGAGTCTGTGTGTGACGAGGCAAGTTATGCCAGGTGCGTGCACAGAAAGTAGCTGTTTGCTGTAAAAGGGAAGTGTGTCTAGTATCTAGTGTCATTGTTATATGAGGCATGTGACTGGCAAAGACCCATGTTTAAGTCCCTCCAGTGATAGGGATTTAGTATATTTCTCTTTGTTCCTATTGCCTTTGCATCTGTTACATAATTAATGATATGAGAAATAATGGCTACAGATCCATAAGAAAAAGATAAATACCCCTAGTAGAAAGTGGGGGGAATACATGATAAAGACATACATGTGGGTGTTGAATATGAAAAAAACTTCCTTTCTAGAGCACTGGAAGGGGAGGTCTGTAGGACCATTGTTATTATACCATTTCATGGATAGGAAGACCTAAAATGACCAATAGATAGGAGGAGTAATCCTTATCATAAATCCGTCATCACCAGATTTCTCTGTTCAAATTTTTTTTAAGAATATAGAATATTTAGGGGCACCTGGGTGTGGTTCAGTTGGTTAAATATCCAACTCTTGATTTTGGCTCAGGTCATGATCTCACAGTTTGTGAGATCAAGCCACGCGTCAGGCTCTCAGCACCAAGCCTGCTTGGGATTCTCTCTCTCACTGCCCCTCCACAGCTTACACTCTTTCTCTCATAAAAAAATAAACATTTTTTAAAAAAATTTTTTTTTCAACGTTTATTTATTTTTGGGACAGAGAGAGACAGAGCATGAATGGGGGAGGGGCAGAGAGAGAGGGAGACACAGAATCGGAAACAGGCTCCAGGCTCTGAGCCATCAGCCCAGAGCCCGACGCGGGGCTCGAATTCATGGACCGCGAGATTGTGACCTGGCTGAAGTCGGACGCTTAACCGACTGTGCCACCCAGGCGCCCCAAAAATAAACATTTTTTAAAAGAATATAGAATTTGTTAAAATAGTTAAATATAATACTGACCTAATATGAAGTCTCTTATAGAATATCTTTAGTAAAGGTTATATAGAGAAGGATAAATATGATTACTCCCTGTAAGGTGGCTTGATTCATGATTAAAAATGGTCTGCTGGGGGCGCCTGGGTGGTTCAGTCGGTTAAGCATCCGACTTCGGCTTAGGTCATGATCTCACGGTCCATGAGTTCGAGCCCCTCATCGGGCTCTGTGCTGACAGCTCAGAGCCTGGAGCCTGTTTCAGATTCTGTGTCTCCCTCTCTCTCTGACCCTCTCCCGTTCATGCTGTCTCTCTCTGTCTCAAAAGTAAATAAACGTTAAAAAAAAAAAAAATGGATCTGCTGTTTCACATGAAACAATAGGTTGAAACATCTATGTTCTTTTACTTATTGTTTTTGGACTAGTGATACATGTTTGCATATTTCTCAAATACTCATTGACACTTCCTGATCACAGCCTAGTGGTGTTGGGTGTGTGGGACCAGCAGCACTGTGGTCCTGGGGGTTGGGAGAGGTTGTCAGGAATGCAATCTTAGATTCTGCCCCAGACCTACTGAATCAGAATCTACATTGTAACAAAACCCTCAGGGGGCTGGTGTTCACATGACCATGTGGTAAATGCTACTCTGGAGAAGTGACTAGGTGGGCACAAACGTGTCTGCAGCCCCAGAGAATGCTACAGAAATTGGAAGTGGAGTGTTGGCTCCAATGGAGCATATCAACTGCAGAGCAAACAGGTCAGGGCAGTAGTGTGCAAGGAGGGTTATTTGCCTATAAGTTAAAGTAGCTCTTAAAGATTGAGACTAATTCTTATAAATAAACTCTAAATAATCTTTTTACTTAAACAAATTATTGCTTAGCTTGGCAAATGGATTTGTAAAAAAAAAAAAAAAAAAAAAAACCAAACAAAAAACCTCTAGATATTAAATATAATATAGTACATTATTTTCAGTAATTTGATAAGCATAAATTACAACCTGCTCAATTTCTTAATACAAAGTTAAACCACTAAATTTCCAGATTGAACATTATAAAAAATTGTTTTTAGTTACTCAGCTCCTCTAAAAAAATGTGTGGTGGTAGGGGGGGAAACCACTAACTTAAACTGTTTTTTTTTTTATTTACTTTTTTAAATTTACGTCCAAGTCTTTAAACTATTTTTTTTTTATTTTTCTTAATCTTTATTCACTTTTGAGAGAGACAGAGCATGAGCGGGGGAGGGGCAGAGAGAGAGGGGGGCACAGAATCCGAAGCAGGCTCCAGGCTCTGAGCGCTCAGCACAGAGCCCAACGCGGGGCTCGAACCCATGAACCATGAGATTATGACCTGAGCCAAAGTCAGATGCTCACCTGACTGAGCCCTCACCCAGGCACCCCTAAACTATTTTTAAGTTTGTTTTTGAGAAAGAGAGTTTGCATGTGTGCATGAGGGAGGAGCAGAGAGAGAGAGGAAAGAGGGAATCCCAGGCAGGCTTGTTAGTGCTGAGTCCAGTGCCAGGCTGTACATGAACCTCAACTTGGGGCGTGAACTCAGGAACCGAACCATGAGATCATGACCTGAGCTAAAATCAAGAGCTGGACGCTTAATTGACTGAGCCACCCAGGTGCCTTGGGAACCACTAACTTAAGATGTAGACAGTACCTAAAAAGAAAATTTGTCACTGTGAAGTATTGGCCAAGAAAGACATGATCTCAAATCAAGAAGTAGCCTAGGGGCGCCTGGGTGGCGCAGTCGGTTGAGCATCCGACTTCAGCCAGGTCACAATCTCGCGGTCCATGAGTTCGAGCCCCGCATCAGGCTGATGGCTCGGAGCCTGGAGCCTGTTTCCGATTCTGTGTCTCCCTCTCTCTCTGCCCCTCCCCCGTTCATGCTCTGTCTCTCTCTGTCCCAAAAATAAATAAAAAACATTGAAAAAAAAATTAAAAAAAAAAAAAAAAAGAAGTAGCCTAGGATTGTGACTTTACCTAAGAGAAACACTGACATCATTTAGAAGGAATTTGCAAATGACCTGTCTTTTCCCCTGTGCCTCAGAAGTCAGCATCTACCAAAAAGAGAGCATTCATATACATATATGTATGTATAATAAATAAAAATATATAATAAATATATTTATGTTAATATATAATATACTGATGTTATATAATCGTGTAGTATATATTAATATTATATATTATATATATATAGTTTTATTTATATATATATATATATATATAAATCTTCCAAAGAAAATGGTCTGCTCTTTACCTCTTGATATTTATCCATTACCTCTGAAAGGTTGTTAGGAATTGGATGAAGCCCGAGGTAAAAGCCAGCTCCTCTAATTAAACCAGAGACTAATTAGCCCATGCAGTTTACATGGTGCAGTTAGCGTCTCTGCAGAGTGAATGTCTAAATAATTGTGTTAAGTGTACTGAGACGGGACTGCAAGTGTGTGTGACTGGACATGTCCAGCTGTGATTCTGGAATCAGTCTAGGTCATGTTTTCCACCTGCCCTAGACTAAAGCAAACAAGGATGGTGGGAACCAGGAGGTCGAGATTGCCCGTTGCCATAAGGGGCAGTACTTTGGAGAGCTTGCACTGGTCACCAACAAACCCAGAGCTGCTTCAGCTTATGCAGTGGGAGACGTCAAATGCTTAGGTAAGAAAAATAAATTCTTTATGCATAATACTTTTTTTTTCTAACATGCAGTATTTTTTTCCCAGCAGCAAGCCTTGACTCCCATCAGTGCTCTCACACATCCAGGCATGAACAGCTTGTGGGACCAACTAGAAATGGGTATATATCCTTTAGCAATACAGCAGTATAGCCTGTGAAAAGAGCAGAAATGGAGGCAGGTGTCCAGGATTCTGTAGGGATCAAGAGAAAGGTGCTGCCGGGCTCTGCAAAGTCACACACCGAGATGACACAGTCAGGCTGTACTCAACGTAGAAACATCCCTCCTTTTTCCAAGTGCCCAGGATCCCGCAGTCTTATCCCCTGTAACGTGAATGGGTATATTTAATAAAAAGTTTGCGGGGTGCCTCGGTGGCTCAGTCAGTTAAGCATCCGACTTCAGCTCGGGTCATGATCTCACAGTTCGTGAGTTTGAGCCCCGCGTCGGGCTCTGTGCTGACAGCTCAGAGCCTGGAGCCTGCTTCAGATTCTGTGTCTCCCTCTCTCTCCCTGCCCCCCCGCTGCTCATGCTCTGTCTCTCTCTGTCTCAAAAATAAATGAAAAACATTTTAAAAAATTAAAAAGAAAATGTTTGCATGTGGGAAATTATTTTGAATTCATGATGTAGAGAATTCATTCTCTCGTGCACCTCTTTTTAACAATGCAGTTATGGACGTGCAAGCATTTGAGAGGCTTCTGGGGCCGTGTATGGACATCATGAAGAGAAACATCTCACACTACGAGGAACAACTGGTGAAGATGTTTGGCTCCAGCATGGATTTGATCGATCCCGGGCAGTAGGTGTGCCACACCACAGAGCCTTCTCAGTGTGACACCAAAACCTTCTGGTCAGCCACAGAACACACACAGAAGACAGACACAACAGAACTGTTCCTGCTGTTGCCACCGCCACTGCCATTGCTATGGCCGTGGGCATTTAGAAAACTTGAAAGTCAGCACTAAAAGATGGGCAGAGGTTCGACCCATACCTCCTCCACTTTGCTTCTGAAAGCCCATTATTAGACCACTTGTAATGATTATTCCAACCCAGTTGTCACACCTTTGGTTCAAAACGGCATGTCTCTCCAACAATTTAAGTGCCTGATACAAAGTCCAAAGTGTAATCATCTTCCTTTCCTCTCTGGCTGCTACTGTTGCTGTTGGAAGTCACCACAGGTCTGCACAAACCTGTGTATAACTGTAGACACCCACCCCCGACCTTTCTCAAGGGAGGAAATGTTGTAGCCCTCGATCTTCTCCTTTGTCCTTTGAGAAAGTCCACACGTTTGTTCACAATTGTAGCCTTTGGTTTTACAGTAGAAAATGGCAGCTTGTAGGACCGAGGTCTGTGGTCCTGTGGCATTGTACTGTCTGCTGACAGCTATACCCGTGACAGCTGTCTCCAAACTCACAGTGCTGTTTAGGAAAGGGCCCTGCCCAGGGCCCAGCAGGTCAGTGCGCCAGGGCACACCGATTGGTCATGACGACCTGTGTTAGAGCAGAAAATTTGGGTTCAGCACATTCTTCACGTAGCAGAGAGCCAGGGAAGGTTTCCTGGGTTGGGGTGTTTTGTTCTGTTTTAGTAGGTTTTGTTTTGTTTTATTTATCTCTGTGCAGTTTGCATGAGTGAATCACTATGCGTTTCTAAGGAGCCAGGATCTGGATGTGCCATCACTTTATCTGACCCAAATACTTCCCTGGGCGACTCCTGCCATCTTGTTCCCAGTTGTCCCTACCAGCTAATGGCGGTGTGCCAGCAAGAGGTCGTACTACTAAAAAGAGAGCCCTTTCCTTCTACTCCGGTGTTATCACATAGCTTTGCTGTTGAACTATCAATTTTAAACTCTTTAAAGAAGCAGCAGCTATTTTTTTTTGAAATAAAAAAAAATTATTTCTGTGTTTAGGGAATTCTTATTAGACCTATTTGCGTGTATCAGTTTGTCAGCTGACTCAGGCATTCATCCTGAAGATCAACGCTTTGTTTTTAAAAATCAGAATTACTCACAATTTCATAGAATTACTGTAAAAACCTTTCTAATTAAGGTGTTGGGATATTTGGGGTTCCAATTATTAACCCCAGAGGAAAGTAATTTAGCTTATTTTAAAACTTTTTTAGCCTTTTAATTCTATCAGGTAGAATGCTGATGAATTATCCTAATTAAATATATTTCAGAATGGATTTTTTTTTCCTTCACAATGACTTAGAATCAAGAAACTACAAGAGATCCTAAGAGTAGTGTGAAGGCTGCATAGAGATAATTTGAATGTTGTAGCCAAGTTTATATTAAATCAAGAGGCCCTTCCCAATATGATTTATTTTTTAAATTTGTGTCACTCAATAGATCCCTAAGAGATCACATGCTGGGGCTTGAGTCATTCCTGTTATAGATAGTGATGGAGCCCACATGTCACTTCCATTGTCCACATAAGCCAGGCTCTCTGCTTTTGCCATGGACAGTGTGGTGGAGAGATTTCCGGAAGGGTGACCTACCGCAACTTTGGTAATTCTCCCCTTTTCTTGCATTCTGTGATGTGAAAGCAGAAGGACTCTTTCCACACTGCCCTAGGTAGCCTGCATCGCAGGTCTCAGAATCGTGAGAGGTTGTAACTAATACCCCAAAACAGGCAGCTAGCACTGGGAAAGCCCATGTGGTTTTTCCCACGATTTTCCAAGGTTGTTCTTCTCCAGGGTGTTGCTTTATTATCAAGTAAGTTAGGAAAGCAGATCTTGCACTTTAGCAGACAGGAATCACCCCTGTTTATTGCAAAAGTGGCAGGTACATTGAGCTTTAGGAGCGTCACAGAGGTCTGGCCCCAACTATGTGAGGACGCTGTTTAAATACTGAGCAGATGCCCTCTTTGTACCCCCCATGCCAGCTTTAGTTAGGGCTGGCTGTGAGCTTAGTGCCAGAGTCACTCCTGCAAGCTGCTAGGCATGGGCCTTTTCAGCCTGCCTCCTTGCACATCCCAGTTCAGTCTTCCTCTTCACAGAAGCCTCTTTGATACCCCCAACTCACTGATGGTTGCTGTTTTACAGAGTAAAATCCATCAGTCTTAAGTCCTCCTGCTCTAACTACAGATTGATACATAGATCATGAGTCCAAACCCTCACTGCATACAGGGCCCTTTGGGGGTTTGGCTTGAGGAAGACCTTAAAAGGACCAGGGTGAGTGAAATAGGATACAAACATTACCAAGGTGCCAGGAGTCTGACAGTGTCCCAGTTCTCTTTGCAGCATGGAGATTCAAAGGTGGCAGACCAAGCTCAGCTGAGGGCTCCAGTGTCCACATTATGGCAGGCAAGCCCTGAACTGTTGGGTGAACCTCAAGGGGAGGAGCATATTAGGAAGAGATCCCTGTGTTAATTGTTTTATACTGTTCTCTTCCATGGGTTAGAGCTTCATGCCCTCTTTCCTGGATTTTAGCTATTGTTTGGGATGGTAAAGAATATTCCTGAGAGCCTTGAGGTCCAACCTACAGTATTATCCTTCCTTCTGGCCTCAGTTTATCACACCCACTCTCTTCTTTTGGCTGTATTCTCTGAAGAAAGGGTTGACGTGGGCTATCCTCTTAGTTGATAGTCTTTATATATAAGTGCTATAGATTCTCAAGTGAGAGTGCAGTTTTTCTTTGAGCAGTTTAATGAGTGAATTCAGCAGCAAAGTGGCAAGAAATGGCTCTGTAGCCAGGAGGGGTCATGTTCATCCTCTTATTGCCCAGATTCTCTGCTCACAATGGTAGTCAGTGAGAAATGCCACTGGTGCCCAGCAGCACCCTGGGCACACAAAATTTCCATGTCATGTCGCAGTGTAGAAACAGTCTTCTCTCATTTCAATAAAGTGAAAGCATTTTTGCACAGAGAAGAAGGGAAAAGACCCATGAACGTCCTCTTTTAATTTTTGTTTTCAGTGGGCTAATGTTGAAATTTTTGTTCTTGACACGTACTTGTAAACCATTCTTGACAAGATACAAGTTGTTTGGTTTTTCACTACAATTACCTCTTGTTCCTCCTGTCTTGACTGCTGACGTTCCTCAATGATTCTAATGTCTATTTTATGGGAAGCAGCCTTCCCCTGTGGGTTTCCTTTTACACACTGCAGGGCTATCTTTATACGTAAAAAAAAAAAAAAGAAAAAGAAATAAAGAAAACTGTCACTAACCTCATGGGGGATTTGCAGAAAACCATTTAGCCCACCTTGAGCAAAAGGTAGATTCCTCATTGTTTTCTTAAGCTCATTGTAATAAAAGAAATCTAATTCAGCATTATTGTGCTACCTCAAAGGTAAAATGTTTTAAGGTCTTTTTTTTGGTCCTGAGTTCTACACATAGTGTTTGAAATGTCTGTCAATTGGAATTGTTTTTAAATCATTGGGGACAATCTTATTTTAACTGTTTTACACTTACATTTTAATCTCAGAAGAATGAGTGATTAGAAAGTGATCAATTCTTGCTCTGTAGTATTGAACATATAATTAAATCATTGTTTGCCATAAACAAGGTTGGGTTTTTTTAAAAGGAAACTCTAGGGCTCGGCTTTGCTCTTGGTTAATAAAGGCTGACAAATCATGTCTGACTTTCTGGTGCAGCCCTGTGTTGTTTGTCCTCTCATTTCAGGGTTCCAGGCCATAATAGTACCCATCTGGCAGATACATTGTTGGGATTGGGATGTGAGCTCTTGAAAATTAGAGAGGAGACCTGGGAATATGTATTAGGGTTCTCCAATAAGGATTGTGTGTGTGTGTGTGTGTGTGTGTGTGTGTGTGTGCGTGTGCGCGCGCGTGTGTGTGTGTGTAAAGAGATTTATTATAAGGAATTGACTCATGCAATTATGGAGGCAGGCAGGTCTCATGATCTGCATGATGAGCTGGCAAACTATAGACCAAGGAGAGCTGATGATTAAATTCTAGTCTGAATCTGAAAGGTTAAGAACCATAAGAGTTGATAGTGTAGTTCCTTTCCAGAGGCTGGCAGGCTCAAGATTCAGGAAGAGCTAATGCCCCAGTTTGAAGGCAGGCAGGAAAATTCTCTTACTTGAGTGTCAGTCCTTGTGTTATATTTGGGCCTTCAACTAATTTGATGAGGCCCACCCACATTGGGGAGGGCAATGTGCGTTACTTAATCTACTGATTTAAATGTTAATTTCATCCCAAAGCACCCTTACAGAAACTCCCAGAACAATGGTTGACCAAATATCTAGGCACCCCATGGCCCAGTCAACTTGACACATAAAATTAACTATGACAGCATGGTATTTGAGTTGTTGAAGATGGTGTGGAAGGGCATCCAGTATATCCCTTGCAGGGAAGATAAACTCACCAATGAAGCTCAGCGGAAAACTGTCTGACAGTGTTACTTCTACCATTTCCTTCTCGGTAACGTGGCTGTAACAAGAACTAGCGATGATTCTGTGATAACTCAGTGTGCCTGCGGTTTCTTTCCAAGTGACCAAAAGAAGCTGTTCTATGATAAAATCGTGTTCCAGTTTGATCTTGCCTTGACCTGGTGGTACACAAGTGTCAAGTAGTGGGTGAACATACAAAATATCCCCTAGGGGCTCAAGAAACTAGTAGTTGAACTCTCTCAAAGCCAAAATGGCCTTTAAAATTAAATGGTTTGGCCTTTGTGGTTTTAGTGGTGGTGTTGCTATGAACAGTTATTAAGCGCCAGGACAATGTTAAGATCATACTGTTCACAGTCTCAGAGTACATGTCACTTGAGGACTTTGCTTTCTTGAATGTTCTAACATGAAGCTCTGAATTTGCCCCATCAAAGGTACCTGAATATATCCTCGGTGATCTTATTGCATTCATTTTATAACAGAATTAAAACAGTTTACTTATATTGTGATTAAGGAATCTGTGGTTGTCTCATAAGGCATCATGTTAAGTATAAATTTTACTTCCTTTACCCATCTCCTCTACAGACAAATGCTCCGTCACAGATGACGGCACAGATACTGTTACCTGGTTATATGGGGGATATGCAGGTAAAATGCAGGGTGTTGACCAGGAACACACTGAATAATAACCACTTGTGAATTTAGATGAGTATTACCCAAGTTCTAAATGAGAGTGTTAGAAATTCGGTCTGAACTCAGTTTATTTATTCATTGGGCACATTTTGGTGACCTGCTGTGGACATTCCTGACACTGTGTTTAAACTCCAGGAATTAGCAAGAACAATGGTAGTAAGATTCACCAAGGCATTCTGGACCTTTCTTCCACTGATGATGGAGCCCATGTTTCCAGACTCACAGGCAGCAGCCCGGATCTCCTATTTCAAGGATGATCATGTTCCCAATACCTTATTGCTTCCCTTGGTCATGCTGTTTTTCTCCTTCAGGGCTGCCATTGCCTCTTCGTAAAGTGAGTGCCAAGCATGCACTATCCCTCACTGCTCTAGCCCACATCACACCATTCTGGTTACACAAGCATCTGAGGCACTGTAAAAGGAGAAAGACTAGATTTGAATTTGAAGGAGACTCCCTCCAGGTAGGGACTCCTCAGAAATTGTCACCATCATCCTAGTCATCCTAAACATCATGGTGAAACTTGGCCAGAGATGCCTTTTGGGTCTAGGTTGCATTTTGTAATGTCATGTGCTAAAAAATCAAACTTTTCTGAAATTTGTTTCTACTGTGTGACATTTCTACCCCTTTTTCTTTGAGTTCTTCCCAACCAGAATCCTTGCTCCTGTGAGCACTTCTTTCTCTTCTATCAAACCAGTTATCTGGCTTGTCTTTAAGTGCATAAGTCAAGCAGTGCCCAACCCATTTGTAGACTAGAGGGCAGGAGGCTGCCCAGGCTGGAGTGTGAAACCAAAGGAGCTACCCACAGACACTAGGAAAGCCAGGACCTGACCCCACCAATCAGTCCATCCTGATAGGCAGAAGGATGGGCATTTGCCGGTCAGCTGTTGAGGAAGGAGGTCTAGATAGTACCAGCCAAATCTCCATGGCCTTCTTGGCCATCGCCCTACCACTTCCTCCCTGTGCAGAATTGCATTGAGCCAAGGGTCAAAAGTCACTGTGTGCTCTGCAGAAAGCCAGATCCAACAATCTCTTTTCTGGCCAGGTCCTCAGGCCCCCAGAATGAGGAAGCAGGGATTTGCAGTTGGTTATTTTTCTGGCAAACTGGTAAAAAGGAAAAGCTTAAGTCTAGACCCACCAGACAAGCAAACCAGCACTTTCCAGCATAACATCCAAGGATAGCTAGCCTGGACGTTTTCATTTTGAAAGTGAAAGGCCTAGGCTCGAGGGGACATCTGCAGCACACTCTCCCATGCCTGCCATGAGCCCAGCCTGGGCAGCTGGAGGAGTGGGGGACCTGATGCCGAGGCTCGGATCTGTAGGACAATCGGGGCAGAGGCCTTTGGGGCAGATGTGCATCAATCCCAAGCAAGATGGAATCGCACATGAGCCACGTTGGACTCCTGGCATCCTGTCCCAGAGCTGGCCCACAGCCCCATGCCCAGGATGCAAAATGAGGCCACATACAGATTCATATGACCCCAGATGAGGGGCTGTTGAAGCTTCCAGCTCTGGAAGCCAGAGTGCTCTCCTAACCAGGACAGAGCTGGGAGACAGAAAGCACATGACCCCAGCCCCCCAACTCAGGGCACTGACCCTTCAGAACTCAAGATGGCTCCACTGGTCTGGCAGCTCCAGGCTAAGGCTGGTCAGATGAGGAGTTGGAGACCCTCCAACACCTTGGCTTCCTCCTCTGTAAAGAAGGAAGCAGGCTATTGGAGGGCATCCACTCAGCTGCCCTTGGCTTTGCCTACATGCCTTGGCCCAGTGGAATTCCAGTCCGGCCCCTCACCTGCCTGGGCTGGGCCTAGGCCCAACCACAGTAGGGGGCTGGGGTTCAGTGGCTGGTATGGTCTCTCCCTTGTGATCACTTTAAGCTGGGCATCTCTGGCTCACAGCAAAAAGCAGGCCCACTCCCTGACAGAGAACTGGCCTCACAACTGAAAACCTATGTGAGTTATTCTCATACCTGAAAAATGGATAAAGCTAGTTTTATATCCCAGGAGGGCTAGCCTTGCGCCTGGGAACTGGTCATGGGCCAGGTTTACAAAGTGAAGGCAAAGGTACATTAAGAGTGCCACAGTACGGCTCGCTGAGACCAGGCGGCCTTCCAGCACAATGGGAATTTCCAGTGTCCTTTGTGGCTCTTCGCAGCCTGGACATGGTGAGGACGAGGTGTGTGTCCAGGACAATGTGCTAGGAGCTGCCTCCATCTTGGTCCTGTGGGAGCCTTTTCTTGGTAATTTTACTGCCTTTTGTTCCATAACAACAACAACAACAAAATCGGGAGTGATTTGCAGCCAGCCCCTCCCCAACTGGCATACTTCCCAGAGCTATGGATGCAGGGGAGGAGGTAGGGTTGTGGGGGACCTGAGTCCTGCCCCTGCCCTGGTGGGAACATCATGTTCTGAACTGGGCTCGGAGCTGCCTGTACAACCCTCTGACACTGGGGACCTTGGGAGCCCTGGGCCCCGGGGGGTGGAGTTGATGGAGAATGGCCAGCTTGATTTAAGGAACAGGTAGGGAAGGGTTTCTGATAGATAACTGACCCCAGAACAGCTCTACCCACACACTCCCTCCCGACCCTTTCCCTGGCCCTGGCCCTGGCCCTGGCCCTGGCCCTGGCCCTGGCCCTGGCCCCAGCAGAGAGGAGCCCTCCCTTCCTCAATCCCAGGCCAGGGCTGTGTGGGAAGAACAAAGTGGTCCCCAACTGGGATCTCTAGCACAGAAAGGCTGCCTCCATCTTCTGGTCCAACTCTCACTCCTCCACTTTTGGACAACTTCTTTCGCCCTGGCAGATCCCTTCCTGGGGCCCAGCTACTTGCACCCCAGAGACAAGGTCTCTGCTCAGCAACCTCCGCCACGCTTCATCTCCAGGCCCCTTGCAGTGCTCGCTGCCTGGCCCTTGGCTCATCCTCTAACCTTTTGTGCCCCTGCCCCCTCAGCAATGGCCTCACCTCATCTTTAAAGAACACAGAAACGATGGGTCAGAAGCCCCGGGCTCCTCCTCCGTTCCCCACGTGCCCCCCTAGCTCCTGCCCCACTGTTCTCTTTTCATGGCAAAAGCCTTGAGACTTCCCTATAATCGCCTCCTCACCTCCTGTTCTGGCCACAGTACAGCACCGCAGTCCCCAGAGATTTACAAGAGCGGAGCCAAAGCACATGCTGGCTCCCCAGAGTCTTAGCTGAAGTCACCACAATGGACTCCTCCCTCGTGCTTCAAGGACCGACCACCTTCTCGGGAACATCCAGTTCTCCTGGTTTTCTTCTCACCTCTGTTGCCAGCTTTAACTCAAACTACAGTTAAATAAATGTTGAGTGTTCCAGGGGCGCCTGGGTGGCTCAGTCGGTTAAGCGTCTGACTTCGGCTCAGGTCATGAACTCACTGTTCGTGGGTTTAAGCCCCGCGTCGGGCTCTGTGCTGACAGCTCGGAGCCTGGAGCCTGCTTTGGATTCTGTGTCTCCTTCTCTCTCTGTGCCTCCCCTGCTCTCACTCTGTCTCTCTCTCACTCTCTCAAAAATAAAGATTAAAAAAAAAAAATTTTTTTTTTAAATGTTGAGTGTCCCAGGGAGGGTTCCACTCCACTCCCCACCCTGGGACCCTTCAGCATTTTGTTAGAAGCAGTGTGGCTTTGGGTGTTATCTCCATGCTGCTCAACCCCAGGTTTATACCTCCACCTGGGACACTGTGCTGAGCTGAGTGTCCAGTGGTCTGGGCTGGGATCCCTCCCCTGGGCTCCTCACTCTCCACCCACTGGGAACCTTCTGCAGTGTTTGCTTTGCTTTGCCTTTTTTTTTTTTAATTTAAAAAATTTTCAAAGTGTGGAATATAACTAATACCGAAAGGTGCATAAAACAAAGACATTCCGCTCAATGATTTCTCACAGGCCAAACACTCCTGGCGCCCTGCAGTGTCCCTGTGGCTCTTCAGTCATTCCTCCCTGCTCTGTCTTGGCTTAATATAAGGTGGTCATTACCTCGATTTTCTTGATCCTTAACCACTTGAACATGCCTCTCTAAAAAAACACTTTCTTGGGGCACCTGGGTGGCTCAGTCAGTGGAGCATGTGACTTTTGATTTCCAGGTGGGGGGTTCAAGCCCCACATTGGGTGTAGAGCTTACTTAAAAAACAACAACAAATAAATAGCCACTTTCTTCATATGGTGATATAAACACCTATAATTAAATGCATAAGAGAGAACCCATTCTAACTGCTGGGTCTTAGCACAGTCTTTATCTTTTATCCCTTGAACAACACGGAGGTTAGGGGGCACCAACCCTCTGCACAGTCAAAAAAAACCCATGTATAACTTTTGACTCCTCAAAAATTTAATAGCCTACTCTGTGCTGACGGCTCAGAGCCCAGAGCCTGCTTCGGATTCTGTGTCTCCTTCTCTCTGCCCCTTCCCCACTTGTGTTCTCTCTCCCTCTCTCTCTCTCTCTCTCTCTCTCTCTCAAAAATAAACATTAAAAATGTTTTTTAATTTAATAGCTACTGTTGACCAGAAGCCTTACCAATAACATGAACGGTTGTTCGACACATTTTGTATGTTATATGTATTATGTACTCCATTCTTACAATAAAGTAAGCTAGAGGAAAGAAAATCATAAGAGAAAATACATATGCAGTACTGTACTGTATTTATGGGAAAAATATGCAAATAAATGGAGTCCAAACCTGTGATGTACATGGGTCAACTTACACTGACATAGAGTGGTTTGCCTTTGTTGTGTACATTAGGCCATTTTGTACCCACTTTTCTGCATCTTTCTTTTCTCATTCATCTCAACTTGTTTCAAGCCCTCCAATTCAAGTGGTGTTATTCCAATTCCTTCTTTTTGATGATGACATAAAACCTGTCCAAAAGGGACACCTGGGTGACTCAGTCGGTTGAGCATCCATCTCTTGATTTTGGCTCAGGTCATGTTCCCAGGGTTATGGGATCGAGCCCTGTGTTGGGCTCCACGCTAAGCATGGAGCCTGCTTGAGATCCTTTCTCTCTCTCCCTCTGCCCCTCTTCCCCTCTCCCCCTCTCATGCCTTTCTCTCAAAAACAAAACAAAACAAAAACAAAACAAAACAGGGGTGCCTGAGTCGCTCAGTTGGCATCTGACTTTGGCTCAGATCATGACCTCATGGTTTGAGCCCCAAGTCGGGCTCTGTGCTGACAGCTCACAGCCTGGAGCCTGCTTTGGATTCTGTGTCTCCCTCTCTCTCTGGCCCTCCCCCGCTCGCACTCTGTCTCTCTCTCTCAAAAATAAAAAATTAAAAACATTTAAAAAATTAAAAACAAAAACAAAACTCTGTCCCCAGACTTTCTGGTACTTCTCCAGTGAAAGGTGGAGTCTAATTTCCCTCTCCTTGAACATATATCCCAGACTTAGTGACTTTGCTTCTAATGAATAAAATGAGGCAGAAAAGACACTGCGACTTCTGAGTCTAGGTTAGATAGGGGATACAGCTTCCACCTGGCTTCTTCTCTCTTGGGACAACCATCCTTGGAATCTAGCCACCAAGTTGTGAGGAGGCCCAGGGCACATGGAGGCCACGCGTGGGCATTTCAGGTCTCAGTTCAAGCCTCAGCTGACAGCTACACCTCAAGTGAGGAACTTTGGATGATTTCAGCCCCAGCATTCAAGCTGCCCAAACGGATGCAGCAGAGAACAGTTTCTGCTGAATCTTGCTCAAACGGCAGATTTGTGAGCAAAATAAATGTAACTGTTTTAAGCCACTAAAGCTGGGTAATTTGTTACATAGCATAGTAGCCAGAACAGTGTGAAGGTACCAAAATGTTCCTAACCATGGCCTTGTGGATGGGCCATCACTTTGCAATTTTTTTCCCACTACACATGATGTAGCAATAAATATCCCTGACCATATAGCCCACATCTCAGTGCTTTTATTTCTATAAGTGAGAATCCAAAGTTTGCGACTATAGGGTTTAAAGGCGTTTGCATTTTTATTTTACTGGGGTTTGCAAAATTGCTTTCCAAAAAGGTTGTAACCAGTCTTTGTCAATAATGTTGAGACAAATCCTTTTCCTTACATCCTGGAAAGCAAGAGTCGGTGCAGTTCTTTTTAACTTTTGCTAGTTTACTAAATATAAAGTGACTTACCTTGTTTCTCTTCTTAAAAAAAAATTAATAGCCAGGGTGCCTGGGTGGCTCAGTCAGTTAAGCGTCTGACTCTTGATTTTGACTCAGGTCATGATCTCACCGTTCATGAGATCAAGCCCCACATGGGGCTGTGTGCTGACAGTGCAGAGCCTGCTTGGGATTCTTTCTCTCCCTCTCTTTCTGCCCCTCCCAGCTCTCCTGTGTGTGTGTGTGTGTGTGTGCGTGTGCGTGCGTGTGCGTGTGCGTGCGCGCGTGCGCGCTCTCCCATTCTCTCTCAAAATAAATAAACATTAAAAAAAATTAATAGCCTTGGGGTGCCTGGGTGGCACAGTCGATTCCTGATCTCCGCTCAGGTCATGATTTCGAGGTTCGTGAGTTTGAGCCTGTATTGGGCTCTGAACTGATGGTGCAGAGCCTGCTTGGGATTCCGTTTCTTCTTCTCTCTGCCTTTCTACCACTTGTGCTCTCTCTCTCTCCAAATAAATAAATGAACATTAAAAAATGTTACATTTAATAGCCTTTTCTTAAAGGAGTGGTTTCAGGTTCATAGCAAAATTGAGCAGAAAGTACAGAGTTCCCATATATCACCTCTTTGCCCCAACACACAGCCTTGCTCACCATCAGCATCCCACATCAGTGTGGTATGATTGTTAGAATCAATGAACCAACATTGACCTGTTATCAACCGAAGTCCAGAGTTTACATAAAGTTCATTCTTTTTGTTGTACATTCTATGGGTTTTGACAAATGGATAATGACATGAGCCCACCATTATAGTATTATACAGAACAGTTTCACTGCCCTAAAAAATCCTCCGTGTTCCACCCATTGATTCATCTCTCCCTCTCCCTCAAATGCCTGGCAACCACTGATCTTTTTATTCTCTCCATAGTTTTGCCATTGTTACATTTTAACTTTGATTTGTATTCCTTGCCTTCTGATGAACTTGACTATTTTTTCATATTGTGAGGTTCTTTTGGTTGCCTCCCAATACCCTTTTTCTCCTTTATCTTTGCTAATAAATTCAAATTGTGTCCCGGGGCACCTGGATGGCTCAGTCAGTTAAGCATCCAACTTCAGCTCAGGTCATGATCTCACAGCTTGTGAGTTTGAGCCCCACGTCAGGCTCTGTGCTGACAGCTCAGAGCCTGGAGCCTGGTTCAGATTCTGTGTCTCAATCTCTCTCCGCCTCTCTCTCTCTCTCTCTTTCTCTCAAAAATAAACATGAAGCAAAAATTAAAGGGGCACCTGGTTGGCTCAGTCGGTTAAGCATCTGACTTCAGCTCAGGTCATGATCTCATAGCTGTTGAGTTCGAGCCCTGGGTCAGGCTCTGTGCTAACAGCTCGGAGCCTGGAGCTTGCTTTGGATTCTGTGTCTCTCTCTCTGCCCCTCCCTCGCTCATGCTCTGCCTCTCTCTCTCTCTCAAAAATAAATATTTTAAAAACTTTAAAAAAAAGGGTAAAAAAAAATCCAAATTTTGTCCAAAGTGGCAAGTGTCCAGTTTCAAGTGATGGATGAATCCTGACCCCATTCCCCGACCTCTAAGACTCTTAATACAATTTTCTGTAGGAAATTTCCCATCTAGGACAATTCCTATGCTTTTCATAAGAAATTATTCCTAAATATTTTATAGCTCTGTTATTGTTAATTGAATATTTTCCTCATTCTTATTGATTTCTAGGGGCTTATTTGTAGGAAATTTTTGACATATTTTTCTTGTATTGATTACCTTAACATTTTCTCTTATTAATTGTAGTAGTTTTCAAAGAAGTCCTTTTGATTTTCTAGATTTCCAATCATGACATTATGCAATCATGAATGTTTGCTCATTCCATAATTCCTTTCTGCTTATTATTTTTTACTTTACGATTTTATCTTTCTATTCAATTGAACTATATGAAACTACCAACTACCTACTACTTTCCTCTTTTCTCTCTCTCTTTTAAGATGTCATTCATTCCATTTTTTCTCTTGGTAATTTGGAAACTTCACTACTTTTTCCGTTACATTAATGGCTACCTTCTCCCTCCAGGCATGAGGACTGACCCTTCAGGATAATTTACCTGTTATGGGGGAGAGTTTAAGGCCAGTTGGCCCTTCCTCCTTGGTAGGTGACTTGTTCTATCTATCTGTGAGCTTGTACAATGTTCTCTTTCTCCTTGGAGTTTAAGAATTCACTATAGTCTTTCCTTTTCCATACTGCCTGGGAATGAGGCCAGTACCTCCCATCTGCAGACACAGCTTTTTCTTCAAGTCAGAAAAGTTTTCTTCTATCATTTATTTGGTTTGTGCCTCTATTTCAGCCATCCCTTTTTCTCCTTCTAGAACTCTTGTTTGCACAATAGGACGCCTGGATTTGGCCTCCAGATCTCTTGTCTGTGGTCTGTTCCTTCATGCCTTTGAGCTTTCCATTGAACTTTGAGCTATTTCTTCCATTAGACCCAACCACTTTCTTCATATTCCTCCAACATACCAAACTTGTTCTTTCCTTGGGGATCTTTGCACTTGTTATGCTATCTTCCTGGAATGGCTTCTCTTTCCCTGCTCAGCCAGGCCTCCAGGTTCATCTTAGCTCAGATGTCCCCTTCTCAGATATACCTTTCCTGCTGCATTGGACATAAACACCATACTCTGGACATCAGCTTGGTTCCTTTTCTTCATTATTCACACTGCCCATAATGAAGCTGGGTTTTTATTTGTTTGGCTGTTGTTGTTTTTACTGTTGGATCCATCCTTTACTTCCCCACACTCCTCACTGTGGGGCAAGGACTCTATAAATCCTTCAAATTCTTGCCGTGTCCCTTCTTCTCATGTACCTAGTGTCTAGCCCAGGTCACCCCTTGGTAAACACTTATGGAAGAAATATAAGAGTGAATTAATGCGGGGCTGCCCCAGGGAGACTCTACTCTGTCCAGCCTCAACCCCACACATAGGAACATTGGAATGGGAGAGTGGGTCATCAGAGGAAGGTGGGACAGTGCTTATCTGTGAGGGCTTGAATGACTGGTGCCTGTTGGGCTTTTTTTATTCTGTGACTATAGGCAGGGAACAGGAGCAAACGCTGGGTTGGGCTTCCTAGCAACGCTGCTGAGTGTGGGGACCTTTGGGCCTGACCCAGGCAGGGCTAGCCTTGATCTGGGGTACTCTCACCCTGCCCCAACCTCCCTCCTGCTGCCCCATTTTAATTTTTTTCCATAGCCCTTATCGTTTAATACCACATGCCATTCTCATTCAGTCAGCCAACAGGTACTTCTGGAGCTTCCTTGGTATTTGAGGTGCTCAGGATATATCCGTGACTAAAACAGAGAGATTCTTACTTCACAGGGCTCTTGTTCTAGTGGAGGAAACCACGCTTCCTATAAAGGATAATAAATGCTTCCATAAAAAAGGTAACTGCTATGGAAAAGAGTGGAGCAGCGTAAGGGGATAAAGGTGATCTCACGTGCTGGTTGAAAGGTGCCTGTTGCAGTCTGAAATGAGGGACTTCGAGGGCATTTGGGTACAGTCCTATGGAAATCTGCAGAAAGCATTCCAGGTATGGGAACACCTGGAGCCCAGCTCCCGAGCCAGGGGAGTGCATGGAGTGTGATACGTGAGAAATCGAGCTGCTGAGCAGTGGAGCCGGAGATGAACAGGGGAGATGCAGCCACAGAGGTAATGGGGGATCATAAGGCCCCTGACAGCTCTGACTTTTCCTTGGCCAGGTGCTACTGCAGGGCTCTGAACAGGTCAAGAGGGATTCTGATTTATGCATTTACAGGCTGGTGTGTGGAGAATGGACTGCAGGTGGCAAGAGCAGCAGCAGGAGACTGGAAGGTGGCTGTGACATTGCCCTAGAGAGAGAGATGGTGGTGGTTTGGGCTGGGTGGAAGCCATGGACCTGGCAAGAAGTGCTCTCATCCTGGGTAGATGATGCATGGAAGGAATAGGACTTCTTGAATGTAAGTGGAAAGAAAGTAGTTAAGAGGTACTATGAGGCGTTTGGTCTGAGCAATAGAAAGGACTAAGCAGTCATCATTTTGAGCTGGGGGAAGTGAGGTAGAGTGTGTTTGGGGGATGAGCCAGAGCTAGGGTGGCACAAGTTGAATTTGAGATGCCAAGTGGAAGTCAGAGTGCAGATGCAGAGTCTACAGCTGGGCATTGAGTGTGGCCCTCGGGGTCTGGACTAGACATACACTTTTGGGAGTGATGGACATGGAGGTGGAATTTGAAGCCATGAACCTGGATAAGATTATGACAGAAATAATGTAGACAGAGAGAGGAGGCAAAGAGGAGGAACCAGTGAGGTGAGAGGAAACCACAAGGGCATGGAGCCCTGAAACTCACAGGTAAAGTGTTTCCAAGCGAAGAGAGATCAGCTGGTCACAGGAAGTCGTTCTTGCCCATTCCTATAAAGGCAGCCACCCTCCACCTTTGAACCATTTTGGTTCAATGCCATATTTCCAGCACAGTGTATAGGTATTCAGTACCTATCTGTTGAATAAATAAGCATATGCATGAATCCACACCTCTGCAACCCCCCAGTGCACGTACAGCATGGGGCTGCAACGTTGGCCTCATTTACAAAAAAGTGGAGATCAGGTAGGAGGCTCTGACCACTCTCAGTAGCACCTCCCTCCCCCCTCGAATTTGCCAGCTACACTGACATGCACTCAGGTGGGAGCTCTTCTGGCCAACCCATATGACCCAGGACAAATGAGCCTCAGACAAGTCATGCAGTGTGGAGGTTGGTAGGGCCTATGTTGGCATTGGGTCATCTGCCAGTCCCCAGAGGACTCTACAGTCATTCCTCTGTCCACCCCTCTGCATCCAGTCATCCATCCACCTGTGCATATAACCTTCCTTTGCTCACCATCTACAGTCACTCTATTGCCCATCTTTCCATCCAACCACATCCAGTCCTGTGTCCCGCCGTATGCTAGGGTGAAGAACTTCGCAGTTTGTTGCAGACTGCCTCAGTATTAGTCTTGGAAAGCCCACATCCCGGGAAACCCTTGGACTCTGGAAAAATGGGACACTTGGTTGAGCCATCCGTTCACCCAAGCATCCCTAGCACCCCACATGCCCCAAACCCATCTGTCCACCCTACCACCCACCTGACCTCCCCCTTGAAGGCAAGCAAGGCTCCGCCCCATCCCTGGCCCCGCTCCTCGCCCCGCCCCTCCCGGAAGTCGCTGCCTCGGATCCCGGCGCCCTAGCAACAGCGCTTTTCGCGCTGCCCAGTCCGCGAGCTGGGCTCCCGGTGTGAGCCAATAGCGAGGGGCTCCGGGAGCGAGGCGCGGTGGGCGGGGCTCGGCGCGGCCGCCGCCATCTTGATGGGAGAGAAACAATAGGACGGAAGCACCGCTGGACGGGCCGAGGCCGCAGGTAACGCCCGCCTTGTCCGGCCTAAGGCTCTGCCGCCCTGGTAGATTTGGTGGAGGATGTCTCCGGGCCGTTCGGGGGCGAAGTCTCTGGTCATTAGGAGTGTCTCCGAGTTATTTGGGGAGGGGCTCTCCCGCGATCTTGGGGGCGGGGGGGATCTCTCAGGGTCTTTGTAGGGCCGGATATCCCCCGGTCATTTGAGAGAGGCGTTATTTCTTCAGGTTACTGGGGGGAGACTGTCTCCCCTGATTTTGAGGGACAGAGTCTTCTCTGGTCATTGAGGGGTCTCCCAGGTATTTTGGCGGTGCAGGATCTACCCCGGTCGTTGAGGAGGTTTTCTCAGACCTTTGTGGGGGAACGATCTCCTGGGTCATTGCTTCCCAGGACAGCGGCGTCCGTGGTGTCCCGGGTTATTGGGGGGGGGGGGGGTTCTCCTTGAGTCTGTGGGTGGAGGAGTCAGCCCACCGCCTCAGGTGCCGTTTACCTGGGGCCGGCAGATGTGCAGCCATTTTGAGTGTTGAGTGCCAGTTGGGGCCTGTCAGCTGGTGTACGGTGAGGAAATCTGCCCACCTTGTTATCCAAAAAAGTCCCAGAATGGATCAGAGGACGCCTTCTTTAATAGTGATAAGCGTCGCCGTGGGTGGAGCTTTCATTTCTTTCACATTGGCTTAAAGACTGCTTTTGTCTCTTGCATTCTAAGGGTTTGGTATCATTTTCCTCAGTTTCCTATGTTAAGAAAGCTGCACTAGGGACAAATGAGGCCAAACGTTGTGAAAACAAAATGTGGAAAACAGAAAGCCCAGTGCTCTTACGTACCAGGGAAACAGAACTAGTTACTGCTTGGAATGAAACATTTTGGTAGTTGCACATAACCCAAGAATAAAATAATAGTTGGAAGAATGAAAGAATAGTTTGAAGAAAAAGTACTGAAACTTTTCAAAAGTGGCTAACAGAGATGTTCCAGTTCACCAGCTTTATGATTTTTTTTTTTTTATAAAGCACCATGATTACGGTAATTTTGATGAATTCTAGTATTTAAAGTATTTGCATTTTTAGTAGGGTTACATTTAAGTGACCTCAGATGCTTATTTACATAGGTTGCTGCTGTGGAGCTCGTATAATTGCATCCTGTAGCCTGGTGTTAAGTATGTGAAGAGAAGTTTCAGGGTGGTGGTGTTACTGTTTTAACTTTAGCCACTATCAGAATTAGAAACCGAGCAAAATGAATACTTTATCATATTTGACATGAAAGGCCAGTTGATGGCTTAGTGACTTTTTCTTTGGAGAAAAAGTCAGTTGAACTGTTAACTGTTACTCCAATTGGTTTATTTGCCTTGTGGCTTTAGAATTCACAGGAATTGTTAGAAAGAAATCAAATGCATGAGAGCCAGCACTAGAGTTGAGATCATTGTAAAAACCAGTTCAGCAGATGTAATAGAACTTCTGTGCTTCACCATTTCGTAAGTGACAGACCGGTACAACTGTATACTATCCTGGGGTCTGTTGGGCAGCGGAATGTGGGAGGAAGGAGCAACCGCTGACTGGTGAACCTTAGCCAGTCTCCCTTGCAGAGGGGTGCCAGAGCCTTCTGTAGGCACCAGAGATGTCACTGGTATCTAGGCAACAGGGATGAGCCTGAGCCTCCCTGAGGCCAGCTTACCGAGGTGAAAATTTTCCATTGTTGGGATCATAAAGAAGATGCTCTGGGGAAGAATTTTCCCTTTAGGTGAAGTTATTGTACCTAGTGGGATAATCACCCTAACAAATTGAGCACATTGTTTTACAGTGGATGGTAAGCAGATGATTTCTCTTGTGTGATTACGTTTTTGTTTTTTAAATAAATTATATTTTTTGCCTACTTGAATACCAAGTAATAAAAGTAGCAAGTGGTATTAGTATTTTGCAATATACTCTGGGAGCAAGAAAAGGTCCTGTTTCCACAAAATTGAATTTATAGTCCACCTCAGAGTTTGAAGGAAGAGACAGTCTCCTAAGCTTATGAACAGTTGGTTTGGTCTGTCATCCATCACTGGCTTCTGTAGTTACCAACTCCTAGTCCATCTTGTTCCACGTCACTCTGCCTGTCACTCCCCACCTTAAAAAAAAGCTGACTTTGGGGTGCCTGGGTGGCGCAGTCGGTTAAACGTCCGACTTCAGCCAGGTCACGATCTCGCGGTCCGTGAGTTCGAGCCCCGCGTCGGGCTCTGGGCTGATGGCTCGGAGCCTGGAGCCTGTTTCCGATTCTGTGTCTCCCTCTCTCTCTGCCCCTCCCCTGTTCATGCTCTGTCTCTCTCTGTCCCAAAAATAAATAAACGTTGAAAAAAAAAAATTTAAAAAAAAAAAAAAAAAGCTGACTTTTTTTAGGTGGCATACCCCTAGAACATATTTTATCCATAAGTATTTCATTGTGTATCACTAAGAGACAAAGAGCTACCCATGCTATCTACAATGCCATTTTTTTCTGCCTAAAAACCAATGACAGTACATTATTTTTTTCACCCAAATATCTGGTTGTGGTCAAATGTCCCTGATTTTCCCATAATTTTTTTCTTTTACAGTTGATTTATTCATATCAGGATCCAAATAAGATATGCACATTGCATTTGATTGAAGTGTCTCTTTTGTTTCTTAATTTTATATATGCTCATTCTGTTTTCCTTATAGTTATTTTGTTATTGTTGTTTTTTAAATTTTTTTTAACATTTATTTATTTTTAAGACAGCGAGCAGGGGAAGGGGCAGAGAGAGATGGAGACACAGAATCAGAAGCAGGCTCCAGGCTCCGAGCTGTCAGCACAGAGCCCGACTTGGGGCTCAAACTCAGAAACCATGAGATCATGACCTGAGCTGAAGTGGGATGCTCAACTGATTGAGCCACCTAGGTGCCCCTCCTTGTAATTGTTTGGTTGAAGCAATTGTCATTTATCTTTTAGGATTTCCCATACGCTGGCTTTTGCTGATCACACCCTGTGCTTGAGACCTTTTCACTATGATGGCTTGGTTTGAAGGGATTCTTCGTGTAGATCTTTTCAGCGAAGAAGTTGGGAAGGCTTTGCCAAAGCTCATTCAGAACTGAGCCGCAGACCGTGAACTCTGAGGGCTGTCAGGGACCTAAAGGGCCACACAGTGCAAGACCCTCCTCCTCTCTCTCTGTTGTGTGGTCCAAAGGGTATGTATGAGACCTAGATTTCCCATGTGAAACTGGGAGGAGATTCTTAACCCATGGCTTCCAGGGAGGGGGTAGATGTTCTGCCTCTTTGTCTCTTTACAGACCTTCTCTCACACTGCTCAGGCAGTTCTCACCTATAGGGGCCCTGACCCAGTGCTCTTCTTTCTTTGCACATTATTCTTAGAATGCCTTCTGTCTTCCCTTTGTAGGCTATTCCCAAATCTGTTTTCGAATTCGGTTCACTCAAGCTGCAAATCCATTGCTCCCAACTATCTGCTGAACATTTTTTCTTGGGTATTTGACCATCCCCTTATATTTAAGTGTCTGCAGTTCAACTCCGTGAATTCATGAACAAAAACATCCTTGTTCTGATGTGGGAAGGCTCAATATTGGACTCATTCCTCTAATTTGATTCCCTGTATCAGGAGTTCTGAAGATAGAGGCCACAGTTGCTCACATCCCAGACTGTATGTAGAGTTCAGTGAGGATGTGCATTTTTCAGGAGAGAGGCCCACACATCTCAGATTCTTGAGGGGGCCAGTAACCCCCTAAAGGGTTAAGAACAGTGTGGTACCCCTAGTCATCTACCAAATCCTGTTTCTCTACTTTCGCCACCCCCTTCCTTCTTTAATTCCCCTGTGTGGGCTGGCCACCAGCCTCCCTAGGTACATTGGAGAAGGCAGGAGAATCTGTGCCCTGCTGAGTGCCACTGAATGTGGGGAGGTCATTCCAGTGGGACAGGTGTCTGGAGAAGGCAGCTCTGGTGTTTTGGGAGCCCCAGAACCTGGGGGTTCTCAGGACTCTTTCCTACTCCCTGCCCCTGGGATGACAGAGGAGAGACCATTGAGGGCAGGAAGCTTAGGCTGGGAGAGGCTGGAAAGATCAGCTTGGTCTTGATCCTTATGTCCTCCTAGAGGTTGAGGCTTTACTAGGGGTACTCCTGCTATCATCTCCTTCTTCTAGCAAACTCTCAGGTTCAGGACTGTGAAGGCGGTATTGTCTCCTTCTCTTTCACCTTTGGTTTTGACATCTTAAGATAACCAGATACTAAGTTCATGAGCCCACAAAGTTACCTGAAACATGTCTATGGTGTAAAAGTAACAGAGTAGCTTGAGAGCTTTCTAAGCACACATAGTTTTTCTTTAAAGGCTTATTTTTCTCCTCTCCTCTTCACACGTGCTTCTTTTTTTATGTTTACTTATTTATTATGAGAGAAAGAGCATGAGTGGAGGAGGGGCAGAGAGGGAGAGAGAGAATACCAAGCAGGCTCTGCACTGCCCATGCAGAGCCCGACATGGGGTTCAATCCTACAAACTGGGAGATCATGACCTGAGCCAGAATCAAGAGTCGGACACTTAACTGACTGAGACACCCAGGTGCCCTTTCACATGTGCTTCTAATGTGTATAAGAATTCTATTTTGTTTACTCCTTAAGTAAGAATGCAGACAGTAGACCCCAATAGATGCTGGTTCTTCTGCCACCGTCCCTTTGCCTGTGTCACTGCAGTAGTGACCTGTGAAACCAGGTTTTCCCTTTTCTCTCTGCCAGCTTAATTTCCCACAATCCTTGGTGGCTCACGGACATTACAGGGCAGAGTGAAACTGGGTGCAACCTCTATGCTTTGTCCCAGCAATTCTACTTCTAGGAATTTTCCTACAGAAATACTTCCACAAGAGTGCAAAGACAGCTACAAGGACACTCATTGAATTATTATTGTAATAAATAAATTAGTGTCAGTAGGGAAGTTAAAAAATGCATTATGATTATGTGTAAATATTATGCTGTCTTTGAAAGGAATTCTGTATGGACAGATACATGGCTAAGGCATATAGTTTAATGGGGAAGAATAGCAAAACAACAAATGTTGAATGATCCTACTTGTGTGAGAAACTGGAGTAGTCAGAATCATAGAGACAGTTGAATGGTGGTTGCCAGGGGCTTGAAGGAAGGGGGACTGGACAGTTAATTGTTTAATGGGTACAGAGTTTTAGTTTGGGAAGATAAAAAGTTTTGGAGATGGGTGGTGGTGATGGTTGTATAAAATGTGAGTATACTTGGTGCCACTGAACTGTACCCCCCAAACAGTTTAAAAGGGTGAATTTTAGGGGTGCCTGGGTGGCTCAGTCGGTTAAGTGTCTGACTTAGGCTCAAATTCTGATCTCACAGTCGTGAGTTCAAGCCCTACGTCGAGCTCTGTGCTGACAGCCTGGAACCTGCTTCAGATTCTGTGCCTCCTTCTCTCTCCCCTGCTTGGATTCTGTCTCTCTCTCTCTCAAAAATAATAAACATTTAAAAAAAATTTTTTTTAAGGTGAATGTTCCATTGTTTCACACATTTCATCACAGTTTTTAAAAAGGTGAGAGAAACAGCCAATTTTACTGGGGGAGATGGGGGGAAGCAAAGTAATACATATACAGCCTGATCCTGTTTATGTAAAGAATAGAAAAATGCATGGAAGAAAATCTGCAGGATGAAGAGACTAATAATGGTGGTCATTTTATCACACTTACAACCAGTTAAAAATCTTTATTTTTTTAAAGGCTAAACAGGATATCCTTTGGCACTCCATTCCTCTGCCTGGCATTGAAGCCTCCTCTCTTTGCACTCCTTCCATGAGCACAGGCTTAGTATGCCCTTATCGCCTCGTACTGTCAAGTCCCTCCTGTGACCTCCATTTCCCAGTGGACTCTGGAGGAACTGTAGGGCGGTGGGTAGAGAACAGCCCACGTTTGGGGAGTGCACTGCATGCGAGCCAGGCAGGAGGCTAGATGTTTTACTCTTGTTCCCACCTCAGAGCACCTCTGTAAAACTGTACCATGCCTGGTGTACAGATAAAGACAGGCACCAAGAAGAGGTAACGCACCATTTTTACCCCAATATAAAGCAGGCCTTAACTTTGCCAGGAGAATTTTTTGAGGGGCGCCTGGGTGGCTCAGTCAGTTAAGCATCCGACTCTTGGTTTTGGGTCAGGTCATGATCTCATGGTTAGTGAGTCTGATCCCCGAATTGGGCTCTGTGTTGACAGTGCGGAGCCTGCTTGGGATTCATTCTGTCTGTCTGTCTGTCTGTCTCTCTCTCTCTCTCTCTCTCTCTCTCTCAAAACAAAGAAACTTGAGAAAATAAAAATAAAAGAATTTTTTGATACAGCCCAATAAAAATAAAAGAATTTTTTGTATAAACTTAGAGTACTTGGAAAGTTGGCCTCCCTACAATATTTATTGTTTTTAATTACACATACACATTTAGTTATTATCTAAACAAAATGTATTCCTTTAGAAGTTCTACTTTTTACCCACATATTTCATGAACTCTGTTCCAGCTTGTCTGTGCATCTTTGCCATTCTCAGAGCCACATTTGAAGGTGCTCTCCTTTTTCAAAAAAAATTTTAATGTTTATTTTTGAGAGAGGCAGACAGAGTGTAAGCAGGGGAGGGGCAGAGAGAGAGACAGAGAGAGAGAGAGAGAGAGACATAGAATCCGAAGCAGGCTCTAGGCTCTGAACTGTCAGCACAGAGCCCAACGCAGGGCTCAGACTCATAAACCAAACCGTGAGATCATGACCTGAGCTAAAAGTTGGACGCTTAACCGCCTGAACCACCCAAGCGCCCTAGAGGTGCTCTCCTCTTGAACATTTCCTTCTCACTTCTTAGTGGTAGAGATGTGACATTGTTACCGGAACCGCTACCCTGAACTGGTTGTGATCTCTTGGGTGTGATCCTGCTACTGTGTTGATATATGTATATTTTTCTAAGTAACAGTATTACATACCATATAATGCATCCCAAAAGGAATGCTGTATCCTTCATCCTCAGTGTAGCTCCCCTCCCTACTGGTGCGCGCTCTCTCTCTCTCTCTCTCTCTCTCTCTCTCTCTCTCTTTTTTTCTTTTTAATGCTTATTTATTTATTTATTTATTATTTTTTTAAAAATTCTTATTTATTTTTGAGAGAGCATGAACAGGGGAGGGGCAGAAAGAGAGGGAGACAAGAGGATTTGAAGCAGGTTGTATGCTGAGAGCAGAGAGCCCGATGTAGGGCTCAAACTCACAAACTGTGAGATCATGACCTGAGCCAAAGTCAGACGCCACCCAGGTGCCCCCTCACTGGCTCTTCAGTCTTCCTGAAAGTCTTCTCACCTTGGCCTGTTTTAAAGGGCACCACTGCACTGGGTTAAGCTCTGGGGATGGAGGGAGGAAGCAAGCTCTTCCTGGTGTTGGTTGTGATGATATACCCCACAGGTACTTGCCTTGGGATCAGGGAGGCTGTAGCACATTACCATTTTGCCATTTTACATGGGAGGTTGGAGGGGAGATGAGGACATCTTTTTACCCAGAAAGTTTGTTGGACCTGACCGTAGTCCACATCTGGCTCAAGTGCACCTTGGGTTCATTTTTCTGTTTACAGACATTTTCTCCAATCTTTTTCAAGGTTGTGTATTTGTTTTTAATGTAAATTTGCATAAGTAGGGTTCTCTTCTAAGTGAAATTACACTAATTCAATTCTACAAGTAAGGATTAAGCTATGGTGACACATGAGCATTATCATTATATTCTGGCTAAAAGTTAATATTCTAGTAACAAAAAGTTTTTGTACTTAATGCCTCTGAGATGCCACTTAGTTAAGATTGAAATGGTTGGGAGGATGAAAGCTCCTAAATGTGGTCTTCAGGTCAGAACAGATAGCAAAACAAGCATGTGGTTAAACAGAAGTCATGCCTTGGTTTGATTTTAAATGTTCATGAAATGTAGCTGTTGGTGAAGATACATAGCACCTACAGCATCCTGCCCACAAAAAAATAGAAGTAACAGCTCCAGCAGCTGCTCATGGGACCCTCACTATGCTAAGTCTTTCACCTGTGTTCTTTTTGTTCCTGGGGTAATCTCATCCCACGCTGAACTGAAGGATTTGAGGCTTTGGGTTGTTTTTGAAACCCTTGTGACTTGGAGATGGAGCTCTAGTACCTGCTGTCATAAACTCCTTAGGACAGCCGGAATCAGTCTGGGCCTCTTGGGCTGCTTCTGCTTGCTTTCTGTTGTAGAGAATTCACAAAACTTTCTTTGCACTGCTGGGTTTGTTTGCTTGTTTTAACTCATTCTTGTGAATGTATTTAACTGAAAGTCATAATTGATCAAAATGGGAGGTTATTTAGTTTTGTTATGTGTATCCATCCATTTATCTTACTTCAGGCACTAATACATGTTTTAGAAATTGAGTGTCCAATCCCAGGCCAAGGAAGATTAAAACTTTTCTTTTAAGGAGATAAGATGTGTTAGAGACAAAGAAGCAGAACACCTGGCTAGTGTTGTTATTTCTGCTCCAGACTTTTCTATCCCTAGCTGCACACTCAGAAATGAGGGACCCCATGGGTTGTGTGAGCTCTGTCTTACTCTTTTGGGGAATGTAAAAATCTTGCATCCCCCTTCAAAGCTTGTTTTATAAGAATAGTAGATTATTTTTGTTTAACAAGTATAAAACTCATGCTAGATACGAATTTTTACTGTAACCCTCCTCCCTACCTTTTTTATCTGGGATTGAGATCCCAGGTCTATACAACTTTGGTATCTTTGCTAAGGCTGCAGCAACTTTTGTCTTGGGATTAACCTAGCTCCACGCCTGCCTTCTTTCACTCTGATGCCCATTTGTTTAAAATGTGCTTGAAACTTGGTGTCTGTGGACTGCACCTTTAGCTCATTCCTCCCCTTTTCATGAGCAACAAGTGATGCTCTATCTCTGGAGTTCTCAGTTTAGCTTCTTTTACAGGGTGCTCTGTGGAGGTGTGTGAACCCAGCACCTGTTGGTTCTCATGCTAAACAGAATCATACTGTTTCCTTGAGAGACTGTCTATAGAGTTACCCAACAAAGGAAGAGGAAGGGTGGATATAGAATACATGACCAAAGAATGTATGTATATTTTTTAAAGTTTGTTTGCTTATGTATGTATGTATGTATGTATGTATGTTTATTTTTTGAGAGAGAGACACGGAGTGTGAGCAGGGGAGGGGCAGAGAGAGAGGGAGACAGAATCCGAAGCAGGGGAGCTTGTGAGATCATGACCTGAGCCAAAGTCAGGTGCTTAACTTACTGAGCCACCCAGGTGCCCCTAAAGTTTATTTATTTTGAGAGAGAGTGAGAGAGAGAGCACCAGCATGGGAGGGGCAGAGAGAGAGGGAGAAAGAGAATCCCATGCAGGTTGTGCACTGTCAGTGCAGAGCCCGATGTGGGGCTTGATCTCATGAACCACTGTGAGATCATGACCTGAACCGAAATCAAGAGTTGGCCGCTTAACCTACTGAGCCACCCAGGTATCCCAAAGAATGTATATTTGTATGAGCTTGAACAACCTGACAGGAAAAACATACAGTACTCTTAAACCACTTAATTGCACACTGCTGAGATTATGGTCTCCTAAATGAGTTCTTAATGAACATTTTCAAGTTTTCTGCTATTATGAGTAGAGGTTTTACATGTAAGGCAATGAAAGATGTCCTTCCATGAACAGTATGTCTTCTCTGAGGTGAGTGCTTCTGGAGGAGAGAGAGAGGAGTTGGTTGCCAACTCCCTGCTGAGGGTCTGGGTTTCTCTTCATCTATGTTCTTATTGGAGAGTATGGGAACACAAGTGTCTTTTCCCCAGGTCCTTTGAGCTGCCCCTGCCCCTGCCCCTTGTAGTATCTATGCTTGGCTTTATGGGACAAACACAGCAACACCTTCACAGGGTTGCATGCTTGAGGCCCTTAGGGTTGATTGGGATGCTGCACCTACCTTGAGAGCCCAGGGGAAGACTGTAAGCACCAGATGCAGAATCCTGGGGCATTTGGAAGTGTGGACCTTGCAGAGGTGCCAGGTGGGAGCTGACAGACTCTGGGCCCTGAAACACTGATGGATGTGGCCAGCAGGTCTAGGGCAGGTGAAGGCTAGGAAAGGAGGAAACAGGCTGCCCTCTTCCAGGAATGATTCATTTCACTCTCAGAAGAGTGTGTGTGTGTGGTTTTTTGTTTTTATAGAGAGAGCATGTGTGTACAGGGGGGACAGAGGGAGAGAGAGAGAGAATCTCTCCATGCCCAGCCAAGCACACAGAGTTGATGCAGGGCTTGATCCCACAACTGTGAGATGAGCCGAAATCAAGAGTCGGATGTTTGACTGAGCCAGCCAGGCACCCCAAAAGAGTGTTTTTATTTTGAAAATACTGGAGGTTCTTTGTATAGAACCAAAGAAAGGGAACACAGTGGCAAGATGTCAAAAGTGAAAGTGCCCCATTGGCCTTCCCTCCCAGTCCTCAAATGTGCTCTTGAGTGACTGAAGTCACTGCCCTTCTCACAAGCTGGCTGATTCCAAAGAAGTCAGTGTATGATTTGCTTCAGAACTGTGGATGTGGTTGAACTTGATTTCCTCAAAGTTTCTTAGTATTTTGCTATGCTTTATTTTGGAAAGAAATCTCAGGACTTATGGAGGATGACTGGCAAATGGCTCTATGTTAGGACAAAGTGCTGTGACCTGTGCCAGTGTCAGGAATTTTTTCATGCCCGTATCTCATTCTTTTTCTGGCTGGTCGTGGAGGAACACTGAGTATACTGAGTGGTTTGTGATAAAAGCTGCCAGATTGGTGCTTTGAGCCTGGGACACTTTGCAAACCCTTGAGGAAAGTATTAACTAAGTGAGGTTTTGCAAGGACCTGGAGCAAATTGTGCCCCCTGGACATATAGGACCTGGTGCAGTGCAGGATACACTTTGGTCCCTCCATCAGCAGGTACAGCACTCAGGGTGTCGGGCCTAGGCATGTCAGGGATGCCTGGGTTCTGTGGCTGCCCATGAGGACTGAATCATTTTTGGCTCCCTGTGTTTTAGAGGATGAGCTCGTGTGTCATCTGGTTAGGGAACCAGCTGAGGGATGAGTAGGGGTAAACATCAACAACATGCAGAGAACATATAATCTTGCCTGAAGCCAATGGACCGTTATTTGTCAGCAAAAGAGAGAACTGTGACTCAAGGTAGGAAAGTCCCTCATGGATAGAGCCCTCACAGCAATTTCGGTTGCAGTCTGAGGCAGCCATTTCTGTGTGTTTCTGTTGTGTGTATTTTTTAGGGGGTGGTGGGAGTTATAGACTGCACCAAGGAGGAGGAGACTAGAAATGAGAATTGCCCTTGAAAGAGGAGTAATGGGCTTCTTTCTAAGGAGGACTGACAATTCTTGGTGTATGTATGAAATACATTTTGTTATTTAAAAGAAAATGTGATTCTCAGATAAAGAAGACATGTGACACCTTAGAATCAATAATTTCAATTTCCTTGAAGGAGTCGTGCTATGCTTTTAGCTAAAAAAAGCTTTTTAAGTTGCTAAAACTTTGTAATTCTATCAGTGTAACTCTGATGAACATATTTCTAGGTAGGCTGAAAGTTCCTTCTCATCCCCTTCCATTTTGGGACCCTCTAGTCTTTCATTCCAGAAATCTAATTTAACAAGGCAGAGAGATGGGGTAATGTGTCATGCTGGTGGTTCTAGAGAGGAGAAGCATCTGAGAGGCTGCTGCTTCCCTTACAGAAAAGCTTGTCTGGATTTTTGGAACAGAATCTGGTGTTTTATTTGTTCCTCAGCATTGGGGGAAAGATCTGTGTTATTACGGCTTTAATGAAACAGTTCCATGTACAGCTTACAGCTTTTCACTTATTAGAACTAGAATAAAGGGGCACCTGGGTGGTTCAGTCAGTTGTGCGTCTGACTTCAGCTCGGGTCATGATCTCACGGTTCGTGAGTTCGAGCCCCGTGTCAGGCTCTGTGCTCAATAGCTCAGAGTCTGGAGCCTGCTTTGGATTCTGCGTCTCCCTTTCTCTCTACCCCTTCCCCACTTGCTCGCTCACTCTCTCTCTCTCAACAATAAATAAACATTAAAAAAAAATTTTTTTTTAACTAGAATAAAATGCTAACGAGGGAGAAAATGAACACCTAGTCTTGGACCACAGGCATCTGTGTCAAGTTGATGCAGAGATTGTGTCTTGTCTCTGGCCCTGCTGCTTCAGTGGAGCCAGTGCCTACTATGGCATTGGGAGGATGGGGGGAGGCGGGGCAGACAGACACCTTGCCAGCCCGCCAGCCAGGCTGCAGCTCCTTTAAGGTTAGGACTAGGATTCCAGCCATTCTTAGCAGTGACTCTTTCATTTCAGGTACCTGGTTTTTGTGGTGACATATACCTGTTATGGTGACCTCAGTACCCGGCACCTCAGTATGCCCATCATGGCCATGTCTACTCCAGAGGGCTGTTGTAAGAGCAAGGGTGTTACAGAACAGACTAAGTGCTCCAAAATGGGAGCTCTGGTCTCTAGCATGTTTGTATCACGTTGTCATTGAAGTTTGAGGAGTTGGTTACTTCCTTTTCTGATCTTCCAACACCTTGTATACACCTTAGGGTATGTGGGGGTTGTTAACATATGGTCCATCTCCCAGGGTCTTCGTCATGGAGTGGAGCTCTGAGCATGCAGTGTGGGCTAGGGCAGTGTTGGATGAGCTTAAAACCTTTAAGAGCTAAACAACTATCTGGGTTTTCCTATTTTAGTCTTAGTGATTTCTTTTCTTTTTTCACCTCTAATATTTTTCCTCCCTGTTGTAAAGATAATATATGCTCTGAGTTTGAGACTATTACAAGAAGTTTGGGACATTTAGAAAACTGAAAAGAAAGGAATAACGTCTTACTACTTGGTACAAGGCAGATCCAGGTTTTGTGCTGTCTGAAGTTTATATAATGTAATATGAATATATACATAATTTATTTATATAAATATATAATTATAACTGCCATCTTTAAACAAAAGAATTTACAATTATGAAACCAAGTAGGTAGGAAAGTGAGGATCTGTTTAGATTGAAAAAAAATCAGAAGATACACATTTCAAAATCAGACAAATACTACAACTGCAATACTTTCCCCCCTACATTTTGAGGCAGCATTTTGATTACCTCTTCTGTGACAACAGTGTTATAATGTTTCTATAGAAAGGGCATACAGTTGCTCCCCTAGGTTGATGCTCATCTGCTTTCTCTTGTTGACAACTTAGAACAGTTTCTTTCAGCTTCACAACTCGTCCTATGTCATGTAAATTTTTAGAACGTTGTCAAATTTGGGAAACCTGTATCAAGTTTTTTTCACACCTGAGCTGGGAGACTTGGAGGCATTCAACTTTTTTTTTTAAGTTGCCATTTTTAGGTGCACCTGGGTGGTTCAGTCTGTTAAGCCTCTGACTCTTGGTTTTGGCTCAGGTCATGATCTTACAGTTTTGTGAGTTTGAGCCCTGTGTTGGGTCTGTGCTGAGTGTGTGGAACCTGCTTGGGATTCTCCCTCTCTCCCTGCCTCTCTCCAATTCGTGCTGTCTCTCTCTCTGTCTTCCTCTCTCTCTCTGAAAAATAAACGTTAAAAGAAATAAAGTTGTCTTTTTTTAACATTCATTTATTTTGAGAGAGTGCGAGCAGGGGAGGGGCAGAGAGAGGAGAGAGGGAATCTCAAGCAGGCTTTTGCGCTGTCAGTGCAGAGCCCGATGCGGGGCTGGAACTCACAAACCATGAGATCATGACCTGCACCAGAATTAAGAGTTGGATGTTCAGCTGACTGAGCTACCCAGGTGTCCCAAGACATACAGCATATTTAATGCAGTGGCAGTGATGAAAGGGCCTTGGAAGGGGGTGGGACAGCCATGACCTCTGTGAGTAGCTGGTACTTTTTAAAATTTTTGTGTGTATGTGGTAAAATATACTTTACGTAAAATTTACCATTTTAACCATTTTTATTGTATGATTCAGTAGCATAGCTGGTACTTTTTGACAGTCTTTTTCTCTATAATTCTTTGGACATAGTTGAGACAATATAGATTATACAATTTTTTTTTTAAATTTTTTTTTTCAACGTTTATTTATTTTTGGGACAGAGAGAGACAGAGCATGAACGGGGGAGGGGCAGAGAGAGAGGGAGACACAGAATCGGAAACAGGCTCCAGGCTCCGAGCCATCAGCCCAGAGCCCGACGCGGGGCTCGAGCTCACGGACCGTGAGATCGTGACCTGGCTGAAGTCGGACGCTTAACCGACTGCGCCACCCAGGCGCCCCTAGATTATACAATTTTTATATCTTGCTTTCATTTAAAAGAGTATATCATAAGCATTTTTTCTCAGATTGTTTAAAAATTGTAAAATTGATAAACTTTTTATAATATCTCGATAGTTCATCATGCACTCTTCTGTTACTTGACATGGAAGTGAGTGCGATCACAGTGGGGTATAAGAGATACCTTGATCTCTGTGGTGCAGCGGTGGGAGTTTTCCTGAGGTTGGTAGTTTGATGCCCTGTACTCAGATGGGTCAATCTGGTCAGCCTCTATCCTTGCCTCCCACAAGGCACATGTTGACAGCTTTCCTCTTACTTCCTGGCTTTATTTTGCTAAAACTCCTTTTTGTGTATTCATTTTGTTATCAAGGGTTGTGCCTCATCTGGTACCCAGCTTCCCCAGAAGTCCAGGTCATGCAGGGAATGATTTTCCTTCTGCATTGTCTTGCTGAGATAACTTACTTAAATAAAGCTGGATGGCAGACCCACCAGTGTTGCTGAAAGAGGCCTTCAGCAGAGACTCAGCACCAACCCATGGCCATTCTTTGCTTTGCCTGCACAAGATGGGGATGATCATCTTGTAGTGATAACTTTGCAAAGTAAAAGGTTTGAGTCTTTGGGATGTGAACTTTGAACCAACACAGAATTTCTGATTGCTAGTTAGTATATTTGTTTTAAACTATGATAGAATTTTAATCTTGTTGAGGCCACATTTTTAAAGTTTATTCTTCAGTGACCATTCTTTCCCTGCCTGATTTTCTACAAGACATAATTTTCCAGGAAGTTGATTGTCATTACATTAAGAGCTTAAGCTTTGTTTACATGAAATGTTTCCACATCACCAGGTCCCACATGAGTGTTAGGTGCAGAGTCCTTCATTTATATTCCTCAGTTACTGTAGACTTGATAGATGGGGAATTATAAATGCAAAATTAATACCAGTCGGTGCTCAGAATACATTTTGTAAAGTGTGTTGCATGCCTCATTTTAATAATTGTACCCACTGTATGTATGATTGGTTTGGGTTTGGATAATTGCAGTGGTTGCCTTTTGAGTTCTCTGTGTTAATCTGTGTGTGACAGGTGTTCATGACGCAGTAGTGATTTTGAGGCACATCCTGTGAAGTGCCTACTCTGTTTGTGTTCTTCTGGACTCTGGAGATTCAGCAGTGAACGGAGCGGTCAGAAATCTCTGATTTTATGGACCTTTGTTTTTTGGTGGGGTCAGGGTCAGGGATAACAAAAAATAAACAAGACAAATAATAAAACATAGTATGTTACATAGTGATAGGTACTAAAGAGAAATAAAGCAGGGTTGTATAAGGGAGTGTGGACAGGGAGATATGTTACTTTCAGATGGGGTAGCTAATAAGGAAGTCCTCATTAAAGAAGTCATTTTGGGGCGCCTGGGTGGCTTAGTCGTTTGAGCATCCAACTTCAGCTCAGGTCATGATCTCACGGTCCGTGGGTTCAAGCCCCGCGTCGGGCTCTGTGCTGACAGCTCAGAGCCTGGAGCCTGCTTCGGATTCTGTGTCTCCCTCTCTCTCTGACCCTCCCCCATTCATGCTCTGTCTCTCTCTGTCTCAAAAATAAATAAAACATTAAAAAAAAATTTTAAAGAAGTCACATTTGTATGAAGAGCTGAGGAGGTAAGAGAGTAAGCCAAGGGGGTGGGGTACCCAGGGGAAAAGTGTACAAAGCAGAGGGAATGGCAAGTGCAAAGGCTCTGAGGTGGGTGTATTCCAGGCATGTTTGAGAAATAACAAGGAAGCTAGTATAAGAGGAGCCGACTTGATGCTGATTTTTCTTTCCTTCTGGGTGTTGTACAAGAAAGGCTTATTAAGGGCCTTCATGCTTCTGTTTTGCTTGATTATAAAGGATGTTTTGCTTTGACTTTATAAGAATTAAAAAAGATAACCATGCAATTGGTTGTAGTCTGAGTAGGGGCACCTGGGTGGTTCGGTCGGTTAAGAGTCCAATTCGTTTTTGTTTTTTTTTTTTTACAATTTTTAAATTTTAACTTGTTTTATTTTTTATTTTTTAAAATTTACATCCAAATTAGTTAGCATATAGTGCAACAATGATTTCAGGAGTAGATTCCTTAGTGCCCCTTACCCATTTATCCCATCACCCCTCCCACAACCCCTCCCGTAACTCTCAGTTTGTTCTGCATATTTATGAATCTTTTCTGTTTTGTCCCCCTCCCTGTTTTTATATTATTGTTTCCCTTCCCTTCTGTTCATCTGTTTTGTCTCTTAAAGTCTTCATATGGGTGAAGTAATATGATTTTTATCTTTTTCTGACTAATTTCACTTACCAGAATACCCTCCAGTTCCATCCACGTAGTTGCAAATGGCAAGATTTCATTATTTTTTTTGATTGCCAAGTAATACTCCATTGTATATATATACCACATCTTCTTTATCCATTCGTCCATCGATGGACAAAGCGTCCAATTCTTGATTTCAGCTCAGGTCATGAGCCCCGAGTCGATTTTCTGTCTCTGCCCCTCCCCACAGCTTGCGCACGCATGCGCATACTCTCTCAAAATAAATAAATAAACTTAAAAAAAAAAAAAAGTCTGCCAGTATTAAGAGCCTGATAAAAATTAGGCTTTCAAAGGGAGCAAATGGCTTTAGGATTAGCATTGGGTGTCATGGATTTACAAGGGGAAATTTGGCTATCTCTGAAAGTCTGTACCATCTGGCAATGCCTTCACAGAAAGGGAGGCGTCCGCACTTTGACCAAGATGGTGACCCAGGCTGACCTTGGCAGGAGTGACTCATAGATGCTCAGTGTAAGGCAAATGACCCGAGTGAGAACAGATGGGAAGGTAAATTTCATCCAGTGCATTTGCATGTAGAAACTATTTAAAAGCTAATATGATCTTTTTAAATACAATTTTTTTTCTGATTATTAAAATAATATATACTTATGAAAATTTGGTAAATTAAAAAGTATAAGAAAAAATTTAATCCCTTTATTGAAGTGTAAATTATATACAATAAGATTCATCAATTTTAAGTCTAATTTTATGAGTTTTGACAAATTTATGCAGTCATATAATTACTGCCCCAGTCATAGCTAAAACACTGTCATTACCCCTAAAAGTTCTCTTGGTCCCCTTTGCAGTAAATCCTATTCTCCTACTTCTGCAACTGCCTATCTACTTTCTATAGTTCTGCTTTTTCTAGAATTTTGTATAAATGGAATCTTATAGCACATAGTCTTTTCTAATTGGCTTTTTTTCACTTCTGATGTTTTTGTGATGAATCTTTGTTGTTGCATGTATCAGTACATTCACTTTTATTACTGAATAATATTGCATTATATGGATATACCACAGTTTGTTTATTCATTCACCCATTTGATGGATGTTTGGGTTTCCACCTTTTGGCTGCTGTAAATAGTGCCTCTATGATCATTCATGTATAAGCCTATGTGGACATTTGTTTTAATTTCTCTTAGGCATATGCATATGTAGGATTGTTGGGTCATATAATAAGTATATGTTGAACTTTCTAAGAAACTGCCAAACTGTTTTCTGAAGCGGCTGTTACCTTTTTGCATTCCTACCAGCAGTGTTTAAGAGTTCAGTGACTGACCCTGGTGGTGGAGTCATGGGTTATGTGCAGATGCCGTATGGTGGCGGCTGTGGGGCTCAGGGAGAGCAGGTGTAGATGGTGAGTGTTGATTTTCCACCATCAGGCTAGTGTGCCTCACAACATTCCCTATCACTATCCAGCCCTGGGCCTTTTCTTGAGGCAAATAAGTGGCCCCAGCACACTCCATTTGTAGCCTCATTAAACTAAATTCTAGATGTGTGAGCTAACGGCTCAGGGCTTTTCATGAGTCATAGTTGTTTTATTTGCAATATTTTAGAAGCTAAGATTATTAAGGTGTTGTTTCCAGTAAATTCTTCAACCAGTTTGACAGATTTAGGGAGATGGACTGTGGAGGAAATCTGTGTCCTGTCCTAGGATGAATTATGTTGTTTTCCTTACCTGTTCAGAGTTCATGGGCCAATGTGAGGCAATGTGGAAAATAAAATAGATGCTAAATCTGAAGGCAGTATTTTGTTTTCCACCCCCCCCCCCCCACCTTGGTACAGGGTCCACACATTGCATGGACATCTCAGTAACCATTAATACTCTAGGATTCTTGGGAAACTGGGCCTTAGACTTTGGATGTTTAAAAACCATTGAGAGAACCCTCTGCTCAAACCACATGTGGAACAGAGAAAGAGCAGGTGAAAAAGCAGGTGTTTTGGGTACTTTTCTTCCTTCTGGCCAGGTTGAGGCCACTAATACGCTGCTCTGTAATCCTTGGGAAGTTTGATTTCTTCAATTTCCCACAGAGATAGGGCCTATAAGGGAAGCTAGACTGGAAGCTCCACTTCTTTGTCTGCACCCCAAATGTAAGAAATATGTAGTACAGTGAAGCCATACATATGTTCATATTGAGAGATTGAACATAATTGAAATAAAACAATCACAAAACAGGACTTACATTATTATGTGCAATACAATGATACTTTCTGTTTTTTAAGTTTATTTATTTATTTTGAGAGAGAAAGGGAGAGAGGAGCGAGTGGGGGAGAGGCAGGCAGAGAGAGAGAGAGAGAGAGAGAGAGAGAGAGAGAGAGAATGAATGAATCCCAAGCAGCCTGCGCACTTCAGTGCAGAGCCCGATGCAGGACTCAAACTCATGAACTATGAGATCATGACCTGAGTTGAAGTCAGACACTTAACTGACTGAGCCACCCAGGTGCCCCTATTTTTTTTCTATATGATTAAAACAAACAAGTATTCACTAATTGCATTACACCACCCACAGAGTAGAGATCTACTTCAGGCCTCTCTTCTCCATTTTAGAAACCAGAAAACTGGAACCCAGAGGGAGCCAGGGACTTGGAGTCTTTCTCTAAGCAGTCGAGTGGCGGAAGTGGGACTGGAACCCGGCTTCACCTCATTACAGGATAATCACTTGTCTCCCTAACATCACCTCACATTTGGCAGTTTCCTCTGTCATCAGCTTGCCTCAGGCAAGGGTTGGCTTTATTTTTCTTGCATCTCTACCCAAGATGATGATTACTCTCCAGTGAGCAATGTCCTACGGACTGCCAGAGTTGGGTGCTGCAGGGAGGGTGGCAAGGTGCCATGTCATACCCAGCAGCTAATGAATACACTGAGGACCTGGGAGTAGATGGAGACATTCACCTGGCCTTTTGGCCTCTAGCCACACTCCTGCACCATACTAGAGAGTGCTATGAAGGACCGGCTTTTGTTTTTGAGCTTTGGTGTGGAGGTGGGTAAAAGATGCCTGGAGAGAGATATTTTTCTATTTAATTGAATAAATTTAAGGAATCTTGGACAGAGTTGGAAAGGGATTTGCATTGGTGTTAGCATTACTGACAACGAAAGCAGTTTATACTCGTATAAAAGGTTTGGATTGTTTCTAAAGCCTGGACCATGAGGAACATCTTGTGCAATAACAATTTAATAATTATGGTACCTGGTTCGTGCTTGGGTACTTACTGGCAGACCGACTGTGAGTCAGTACAGTAGCTTTCCTTTGGTATTGCTCGTACTCCTGAGGTCTTTTCAGTGGGTTATTATGAACTGGTCTGTGTAAACCTGGAGAAAGGGCTTGTGTGGCCAAGTATACCAGAGCTCCACCTTCTGGAGAGAGTCTGGAATGTCTGGAATGTACTCATTCTTTGAACTGATTGTCACAGAACCCTTCCCAGCACTTGCCCTCCTGAGGGCTTCTGTGATGCTGAGAAGGTGGTGCCAGGAGAGGAATCAGGACCTTTGATTTTCATCTCTTTGCATTTGGCACCCACAGTCAGTTCTCTCTAAAAAGAGATTAATACCAGTTGAAACTCTTAAAGAGAACTTTATAAATATATAGGAAATAATACAAATATAAATATAAAACATAGGGGCGCATCTGGGTGGCTCAGTCGGTTGAACATCCAACTCTTGACTTCGGCTCAGGTCATGATCAGATCATGAGGTTGAGTCGTATATGGGGCTCTGCGTTAACAGTGTGGAGCCTGCTTGGGATTCTCTCTCTTCTCTCTCTGCTCATCCCCCGCTTTTGCGTGCACGTGCGTGCTCTCTCTCTCAAAATAGTAAATAAACTTAAAAAATAAAAAATATAAGTACATGGTGAAGGCACTCTCACAACAGGCTAAGTGTCCCATGGATGTAGGAGTACTGTATGAAGGTACTAATGCCAGAGACCCTGGGCACTAGAGGTGGCCCTATGACGGCATCCAAAAGATTGAGGTTCATTTGGGAGCTTATTGTCCCTGGCCCTTCCCTCACCTCCCCAAAGCAGTGTCATTGTTTGCAACAGAGAGAATAGTGTCTTCCTCACAGAAGGTATCTCAAGGACCAAATGAGGTAAGTTCCTGTGATGAGCCAACAACATTTAATAGGTGCTTTACTCACCTTAGAGGACAGTGGACCCATCTTTAGCAGACCTATTCTTACCCAGCATGTCAGCTGGGGTAATGGAAACTGGAAGAGTTGCCATTAAAAACCCTGTATGGGGGCGCCTGGGTGGCTCAGTCAGTTGAGTGACTGACTTCGGCTCAGGTCATGATCTCACAGTTTGTGAGTTCAAGCCCCACGTCAGGCCTGGAGCCTGCTTCCGATTCTGGGTCTCCCTCTCCCTTTGCCCCTCCCCCTCTCATGCTCTGTCTCTCTCTGTCTCAGAAATAAATAAACATAAAAGAAAAAAAGTAAAAAAAAACAAAACAAAACCCTGTATGTTTGATGAAATGGCCTACATGCTGTTAAGTAGTGGTAGTAGCAACCATGTAGTCTGTAAATTATAGACAGGAAACAGAACTAGCTTGACATGCCTTGAAGTGGTTAACAATTGTGTAGAGGTTGCTTTGCTAAGATCTGGGGTGTTTAGTGATGCAAAGTCAGGTCTAAGGCCTAAACCTCAGAGTGGATGAGAGCCCTGATTACGGTAGGAGCACAGCTTTGGTTTAAAGGTGTGCCCCAGCTTTTGGAGATCAGGATAGAACTGATAAAAATAGTCAGTGACCTAGAACACCGTGTATCTTTTTAAATGGAGTTAGCCAGCCTTGATCAGTTGTTTTTAGATACAGACGTTAATCATTAAAGCTAGGCCCAAGCTCCACTGCTAATAAGGTTAATGGGGCTTGTCTTTGGCCTTGGGGTGGGGGCGGGGGGTGGACACCCTGGGGGAGTAGATCTTACTAGATGGTGACTAAGCAGGTTTTCCTTTTAACTGCATTTTATAAAAGTACAATTAACGACTAAGAGTGAACCCTAATGTAAACTATGATGATGTGTCAATGTGGGTTCATCATCATTTGTAACAAACGTACCACTATGGTGGGAGATATTGGTAATGGGGAAGGCAACACATGTGTGGGAGCAGGTGGTTATGTGTGCAGTCAGTGTATCTTCCTCTCATTTTTGCTGTGGGCCTAAAACTACTCTAAAAAATAAAGTTAAAAATATATATGCATGGAGTTAATCTTATTAGAAAATGGTAAGATTTAATCTGAATTATTAGGCTTGAAATGGGACTTTACCTTATGTGGCTTTGCGTTTTTCCCGCCCATCTAACACCGCTGTCTTGGTGGGAGGGCACTGGCTGTGTGGGTACACCTGGAGCCAGTCGCTGCCTGTCGGCATCTGGCCCCGCCCCGCGGGAGCTCTGGCTGTTTGTTTCTGCGGGAGAAGGCGGGAGAAGGCGGAGCCGGGGTGGGCGGTGTGGGTGGGGCCCGGCGAGAGCACAGGCTGCTTGTCTTTCCGCTGGAGGAAGGCTAGGGCTCTAAGGCGGTTCCCAGGCCGCTTCCAATGCCACTGTCTCTCTTTGCTTCCGGCAGAGCGTCCTGGCCCGCGCGACTGAGGAGTCAAAGCGAGACAGACGGACGCACGGACAGACGACGGACGGAGGACTCGCTGGCCGCTGGACCCCGCCGCCTCCCCCTTCTTCCTGCCGCCTGCGTCTGGAGGATGAGCCCAGCCTTCAGGGCCATGGACGTGGAGCCCCGCACCAAGGGCGTCCTGCTGGAGCCCTTTGTCCACCAGGTCGGGGGGCACTCATGCGTGCTCCGCTTCAATGAGACGACCCTATGCAAGCCCCTGGTTCCGAGGGAGCACCAGTTCTACGAGACCCTCCCAGCTGAGATGCGCAAATTCACTCCCCAGTACAAAGGTGAGCCCCCGCTGCCATAGGGGTCTCCGCTGGCCAGGAGATGCAAGGCAGCACTTCGCAGCCGGGGAAGGCGCGGGCAGCTATCCCGGGAGCCCTCCCCTCCTTCCTCCCCACTCTGTGTTTTCCCTTCTCCTCTTGGCCCTCAGCCCAGCACCTCACACCCTCAGTTTGCAAGCCCTGGTAAGATTGCTTAATTCTGTTTTGTTTTGTGGATTTGTTTTGAGTTTATTTTTGGTGGAAGTGTAGTTGTGTTTTATGTTCAGGTATCTCTTGATCACAGTACCCCATAGGAGTCCCCCCACCCCCGCCCATGGGAGACAGCGGGGGAAGACTTTGGGAGGATTTTTCCCAGAATGCTTGCCGCCTGCTTTTTGTCCTCCAGGAAACCAGAAGCCCTGGTGATTAGGTAGGCTGGGAGCAGGGTTGAGTCAGATGGAATGCAGGAGTGGGAGGCCTGTGCTGATTAGCTGAAACCCTTTGCTATTACGGAATGTCCCTGAAATTGCAATGTTATGGCAACTCTTTGATTCACATATGGTGACTCTCTCTTTCTTTTTATAATGCATTTTTGGGGGGACAGCATTAGCCATCATCATGGTGTGGACTTTCCTGGGAATGGGGGATATTTTGTAAATCAAAGAACCCATTAAGGAAATTAAATTTACATTGCCTGGTTGTACAAAAGACTCTTGAACAACTTAGGTTCTTCTGGGACTGTTGAAACATGCTCTTTGAAGACAGAATGTACTGGGCGCCTCTCTCTGTACTCTGTGAATATGCATGTGTGTTGTGGTTGGGGGTGGGGGAGTTGAAGGCCCTCACTTGGTCCTTCTCTGTTGTTTTTTCCAGGACAAAGCCAAAGGCCCCTTGTTAGCTGGCCACCCTTGTCCCCCTTTTCCCCCTGGTTGTTTCCCCGTGGCCACAGGGAAGTGTGGTCCCCTGAATTCCCTACCCAGGCTCCTCTGCTCCTCTGCGCCCAAAGACAGGGACCACCTCAGAAGTGTCATCTCTCTCTGAGCACGCATTCCCCTGCAGCAAGCGAGCAAGCGGGCGGGCAGCAAGGACTGAGCAAATTGAGTGATCCCAGGCCAGAGAGGCCTGGGAGGAAAGGTGTTCAGCCAGTCGGTTGTAAGGCGCTCGTCGGCACCTGCTGAAACGCTCCCACCTGACAGCCCCCTCCTCAAAGACTGTCTAATTACACATGGCAGGTTCTAGAGACTCAAGGGGGAGAGCTGCTTTCAAGGCCACCATGCGTCTGTGCTCCCGGCCCAACCTTATTTATTTGCCTTGTGTTCATTTTGTTCTTTTGTGACTGCAAAGACCAATAAAGTAATATGTTTGAGGACAAAAGGCTTGGGGTGCCCACCCGTGTGGGGGTGCTGCAAGAAACCTTTGCTAGGGTGTCTGTTGTGCTGTGTGGTTTGTTTTGTTTGCTCCTTTATTATTTTGTTTTGCTTGCCCAGTCTTCCCTTACCCTTGGACCCTTCTTACCCTTCAGGGCAAACCTTTGTTCCCAGTGTTCAGGCTCTGCTTTAAAGCAAGTCTCAGGCCGCCGGAGTTTCTGTTTAGGGCATCAAAAATTCCCGTAAGATATAAAGAGCAAATGTTTTTACGTCTCTTTTAGGATTAGAAGAATTACATAAAATTTAATAAACATTTTCAATAATGGAAAAATGTGTCTTGTAATTCTTTGGCTCTTGCCTTGTTGAGTGCATCAGAGAGGAAGACTCTCGGCCATGTTTGCTCCCTAATCGCTTGTCTTGTATGGTGTCATCTTTTCTAGCTGTTTTGATATTTGTTAGGTTTGCAGATGAGTTTGGGGCCTCTGGCAACATAGAGACTAAGGAACAGGGTAAGAAAAAACCAAATGTTACAATCATGTTATTTATAACACATCATCTTTGGAATTAAAAGTTCTTTCTGCTCCTCACTCCCCTTCCAGGTGTGGTATCAGTTCGCTTTGAAGAAGATGAAGACAGGAACTTGTGTTTAATAGCATATCCATTAAAAGGGGACCACGGAATTGTGGACAGTGTAGACAATTCAGACTGTGAACCAAAAAGTAAGCTTCTGAGGTGGACAAACAAAAAACATCACGTCCTAGAGACAGAAAAGAGCCCCAAGGACTGGGTGAGACAGCACCGGAAAGAGGAGAAGATGAAAAGGTGGGTATAAACTGAGAGGGGAACCCTGGACTCTATGGGAGGGGAGGTGTCATGGGATCTTAGTTATAGTCCAGTCGTCTGGAGCTAGAGACTCAAACGATGGTGCCTTGTCACTCAGTGGCCAGTTCCCACGTGGCAGCTTCTTTTTAATGATTCTGGGTTAGGTCATGCCATTTTGGGTAAACAGCTACAGTGGCAGCTGTAAAAGAGTTAGTCACTCATTGCTCCTGCAGCTGCCCTGTGCCAGGCCCTGTGCTACATCCTAGGGATGTCGCAGTGGCCAAGGTAGGAACTGTCCCATCACCTCAAGTTGCTCATTGATGGTGGGAGACAAAATGGTCAGTTGGGCATCCCCGGAATGTAGGATCCACTGACACAGAGCCTTCCAAGAGCCGGTTCTTGGCAGAACTGGTAAAAATATAAATAATATATAAAAATTGAGAAGTGTTTATAATGTGGCTAAGTAGGTTGGCTTATTCCCATGGGATTTCAGTTCAGCTTTTCCCAGTCTCCAGCATTTGGAATCAGGGAACTTGGATGTAGCAGAAGCCAGGGGACAGTACTGCCTAGAAAAAAAGGGCAGTGAAGGCTGCTTGGGGGTGGGGGGGGGCGGTGTGCAGTGGTGGAGGCAGAGGCTGTTCTTGCATCTTAGGTTCTCTTTCTATAGAAAAAACAGTGATCTGGCCCTTGAATTTTTTCAAAGTCAACTTTCTTGAGGTATAATCCACTTAGAATAAAATGTATCCATTTGAAGTGTTCAGTGTGTACACTAAAACCACCACCACATCAAGATCTCAAACTTCCCATCACTCCAAAAGTTTCTTCATGCCTCTTTGGCCCTGAATTCTGATAAGATGTTGTGATTTATTGGCTCCTTGTCTCTTTACAGCCATAAGTTAGAAGAAGAATTTGAGTGGCTAAAGAAATCTGAAGTCTTGTACTACAGCGTAGAGAAAAAGGGGAATGTCAGTTCCCAGCTTAAACACTATAACCCCTGGAGCATGAAGTGTCACCAGCAACAGTTACAGAGAATGAAGGAGAATGCAAAACATCGGAACCAATACAGTATCCTTTGCTCACAGGGTATCTTTGCCTTGGGGATAGGGGAGGGTAGGTGAGATCCTAGGAGCTCAGAGAGGTTGGGTTTATTTTCTAGTCATGGTTGTGCCAGGGCACCCTTTGTGGTAACCATAGGCAAATACCACTCCCTCAGGAACAAGGGCTGGTCTGGGAATACAGGTGGTGGGGAGGCGGTTGAGGGCCACCTCATGGAGGGACCAACCTGCATCAGGGAGGCTTTAGCCTAGAGTGCAAGGGGCTGGTTTGTGTTTTCAGACTCCTACAGAAGTCCCCAGATAGTGCTTCCTGCCAAGAATGGGAGTGGCAGGTGGGTGCTTACCTTTCAATCCTGGTTCACCAGACTGGCACATGAATAAAGCATGGGGCTTCCCCCCCACCCCCAGCTTTTTTTTTTTTTTTTTTACTTAGTGATTTCTTTTTAATTTAATTAATTTATTTAGTTTTTAAAGTTTATTTATTTTGAGAGTGAGTGTATGTGCATGCATGAGCAGGGAAGGGGCAAAGAGAGTTCCCAAGCAGGCTCTGTGCTGTTAGCACAGGACTCTATTCCAGGAACCGTGAGATCATGACCTGAGCTGAAACACAGGTGCCCCTTCTTTCTTTTTTTAATCTTGAGGGGGTAGTTCCTCAGAATTGAGTATGTTTTATTTTATTTTTTTTAACTTTTTACTAGGGAAAATTTTACACATATTAAACATAGAATAATACTTTGAACTTACAAGTACCAGTCACCCAGTTTCGGTGATTAACCTACTTATGTCAGTCTTGGGCCGTGACTGTCTCTTATACCCAGCATCCCCCAGCCGAGCTGTTTCTTTCTCCCTTTCCCTTTTTCCCTTTCCCCCTTTCTCCCTTTCCCTTTCTTCCTCTCCTCTCCTGTCGTCTCCCCTCCCCTCTTTTCCTTTCTTCCAGAGGGAGGGAAGGAAGGAAGAGAAAATCCTAAGCAGGCCCCCGTGCTGTAAGCATGGAGCCCAGTGTGGGTTTTGAACCCATGAACCATGAGATCATGACCTGAGCTGAAACTAAGAGTCAAATACTCAACTGACTAGCCACCCAGGTGCCCCCAACCGAGCTCTTTCTGAAGTGTCTCCTGTGTCATTGCATCCATACACATCTCATCATGCATCTTTAAGAGATAGGGGGTTTCTTTTAATTAAGTTAGAAAACGAGAACGAGTGGGGAAGGGGCAGAGAGAGAGGGAGAGAGAGGATCCCAAGCGGGCTCTACACTGTCAGCTCAGAGTCCGATGCGAGCTCAAACTCAAGAACTATGAGATGATGACCTGAACCGAGATCAGGGGTTGGACGCTTAACTGACTGAGCCACCCAGGCGCCCCAAGACAAGGGTATTTTAAGATGTGAGCTCCTTAAAACTGGACAGTAGTGCCTTATTGTCAAGAGTCTAGTTTGTGTCCACATTTTCCTAATTGTCTCATAAATATGTTTTTACTGACGGTTGGTTTGAATGGAGAGCCAAGTGAAGTCCACACATTTTTGGTTGAAATGTTTAAGTCTTTTTAAATACCCTTTTTATTTTTTCATCTTGGAAATTTCTTGTCAAAGAAACTAGGTCTTCTAAACTTTCCCACCATCTGAATTTTACTGATTACATCCCTGTGGTCTTTTACATGTTACTCTTTTCTCTTTGTTTCCATTAGGTTTTGATAATTTGATCTAGAGGCTTGGTCAGATTTAGGTTCAGTTTTGGGGTAGGTGGGAGCTAGGATCCCTTGGAAATGGTAGTGGCCATCAGGAAGTGCAGTATTTGTCTGTCTTGCCTGTGTTGCTATTGCCTTAGATCCATTTTTTCATTAGGCACTTTTCTAATTTTGTCATTCCTTCTTAGCTGGAATCTGTAAAGATAAACTTTTTCTCATCAATTATATGCTTATACTGAGGTATAGTTTATATAGGAAAGGTAGATTATTTACTGATTATTTGGAATAATGGGTGGGTTTTTTAACATCCATTCAAAATGCCAGTGGGTTTTTCAGCATTATTATGAACCTGTGAATTTAGACATATTTGATGCGGTTTTAGTCCGTTGCAGTTTTATCTTTACTGATGCACAGATTCTTCCATGTTTTGTTTTGCCTTTTAAAATAGGCTCTTGAGAAGCACCTGGGTGGCTCAGTTGGTAAGCGTCCAACTTCAGCTCAGGTCATGATCTCATGGCTGGAGAGTTCAACCCCCGCGTCAGGCTCTGTGCTGACAGCTCAGAGCCTGGAGCCTGCTTTGGATTCTGTGTCTCCCTCTCTCTCTGCCCCTCCCCTACTCATGCTCTGTCTCTCTCTGTCTTTCAAAAATAAATAAACATTAAAAAAATTTTTTTTTCGTACTTTAAAATAGGCTCTCGAGTCCTTCTGACACAATCATAGTAGTCTGTGACGACTCTCTTACTTTCTGGTATGAAAAGATGGCCCAGGGTCATGTATATTTCCTACTCCGGATGTGAGTTCAGTCAATCCTCTGAGGCAGGAGTTACAAACCTGCTCAGTAGAGAGCCAGATAGTAAATGTTTCTGGCTTCACAGGCTGAAGCTGCCACATCTCTGCCACTGTAGCTTGAAAGTAGTCATAGATAATCATGTAAATGAATGAGCATGACTATACCCCAAAGAAACTGTTTATGATCACCAAGATTTGCATATCATTTAATTTTCCATGTGTCATGAAGTATTATGCATATTTTTTGACAACTTAAAATTTTAAGAACGATTTCTAGTTCATAGGCTGTACAACAAGTAGCCATAGTTCACCAATCCCTGCCCTAGGAAAACTGGTCTGGACACTAAGGGTGCTCACACAACTATCTGGTCATTGTTTCTAGACCTTTTCAGTGCCACACAGCTGGGAAATACACTTTTATTTAAAAAAAAAGGTTTTTTTAATGTTTATTCACCCTTGAGAGAGACAGAGACAGAATGCAAGTGGGTTAGGGGCAGAGAGAGAGGGAGACACAGAATCCAAAGCAGGCTCCAGGCTCTGAGCTGTCAGCACAGAGCCTGATGCAGGGCTCGAACTCACAAGCTGTGCAATCATGACCTGAACCGAAGTCGGATGCTCAACTGACTGAGCCACCCAGGTGCCCCCGCATTTATTTTAAAGAGAAAATTTTTCATGAGTTTATGCAGATATTTCCAGTTCACATAGAAGGTTATGGGATTTATTTATTTGATGTTCTGTTTGAAACTTAGGACAGTGTGAAACCCTGTTCCCATACCTTGTTGAGTTGTGGCAGTGCTGTATGTGTGTCACCCAGGCCTATGTTGAGTGCGGGTGCAGGCGGTCCTCATGCCAGTTCCCTGACAAGAATTCAGTTCTTTGATTTTAGCCCTCTAGTCAGCCTTGGGCTCCCTACATGGGGGATAGCAGGACTGATGGGGCCTTCTGTGGACCTGGGCTTTTCTGAGGCACTGTGTGCAGGCATTGTGCCCTGGAGTGCCAAAGCCCCCATGCAGCAGCACCTTTTCTTTAGAGGGAGGATTGTCCTTAACCACTCAGAATTCATCTTACTGGAAAATCTGACTTCCCGCTATGAGGTGCCTTGTGTCCTGGACCTCAAGATGGGTACCCGCCAGCATGGTGATGATGCTTCAGAGGAGAAGGCAGCCAACCAGATCCGCAAGTGCCAGCAGAGCACATCTGCTGTCATCGGTGTCCGTGTGTGTGGCATGCAGGTAAGGGGAGTGCTGGTGCATACCACGGGCTGGCTAGGGCATCCAGTAGCTTCTACTCTCCACCGTGGGCATAGTCCTGCTGTTTTCTCAAGATTTCAGCATGGCTGAGTGAGTCTGTTGCTTTCTGGTTAGAAAAAAAAAGCATGCATGCCTCGGTGAACTGTTTGGGGCTGAGCTGGTTGACTGAGTCCAGAGTCTCTGGACAGGAGTGGGAATGAAGGCAAGATGGTTAGGCCTTCTCCACCAACTGATATGCTAAGCAGGGGTCTGAGGACAGAACCAGGTCAGAGGGCTGCATCCTGAGTGGTGGTAGATCAGAAAGGGTATTGCCTTGTATGACTGGTGTACTTAACAGGTTAAAGGATCTGATCCAGGGGTGTCCTATTGCTGCTGTTCCCCAGGGTCCAGGCTCTGAGACAGCTGTCAGCACCTAACCTGCTGGTCTCTTCCCACAGGTGTACCAGGCAGGGAGTGGGCAGCTTATGTTCATGAACAAGTACCACGGACGAAAGCTGTCAGTGCAGGGCTTCAAGGAGGCACTTTTCCAATTTTTCCACAATGGTCGGTATCTGCGCCGTGAACTCCTGGGCCCTGTGCTTAAGAAGCTGGCTGAGCTCAAAGCCATTTTGGAGCGACAGGAGTCCTACCGCTTCTACTCAAGCTCCCTATTGGTCATCTATGATGGCAAAGAATGGCCTGAGGTGGCCCTGGACTCAGATGCTGAGGACTTGGAGGACCTGTCTGAAGAGTCAGCTGACGAGTCTGCAGGTGCCTATGCCTACAAGCCCATCGGCACCAGCTCAGTGGACGTGCGCATGATCGACTTTGCACACACCACCTGCAGGCTGTATGGCGAGGACAGCGTGGTACATGAGGGCCAGGATGCTGGCTATATCTTCGGGCTCCAGAGCCTCATAGACATTGTCACAGAGATAAGCGAGGAAAGTGGGGAGTGAGTTTGCTGGCTGCACCAGCACCTGAGAGACTCTCTGTGTCCCAGGCACAGCTGTGCTGCGTCGGGGAGGAGGCCAGTATGGCCAGGCGTTGGCCCCTGCAGCCTGGAGCTGATGTGCAGAGGCCTCTGTGAGTCCCAGCCTGAGCCAGCCCCAATCGCGTTCGGAGTCTTTTATTTATTTTAACTATTTCTTCAACATTCCACATTTGATGATGCAGATACCTCTTTCTTCCCTGAGTGTAAATGTTCTAATACAAATCTTTTTGTTAATTGTACACAGTGCTGCTGTCGTTCTTAAGTAGGGGCAGGCAGCCAGACTCCATCCCAGCCCTCAGAATCCTGACACGTTCTGTGTCCTCCACCCTAGCCCAGGAATATTCTCCTTGCCACTGCCCCCACCTCACGGGCCCTGAGGTCACCCAAAGAGGACCTCCACACATATAACCTTACGTTCCTTTTGGGTCTGTGCTGGCCTAGTGTCCCAGCATCCCCTAAGAACTACGTGACCCTTGATACAGGTCTTTTCTTGTCCTCCATGCAACTTAAGCCAAAGTTGGGCAGCAGGTGTGCCAGACCTTGGATCCATCTCCTGGACCACTGGCAGCAGCTAATTGGCTGGTCATTGTGATGTCAGATGTCCTGGAGCCAAACCAAGGCCTCAGGTAGCTGCTGGGCTCTGGTCTTTTGGTGATGGTGGGCTCCATGGTAGAAGGTCCCAGCAGGATGAGGGGGGGGGGGGGGTCCCAGTGAGAAAGGGTGTTCCAGGCAGGGGGGTCCTCTTAACCAAACCTCTTGTCACCACTGCAACCCACAACTATGCCAATCTCCTGTCCTAAGCAGCTGTAGCCAGGGCGGCCCCGAAGAGAGCTACTTCTGTGCTAGGAGGGTTACTGGGAGGTGTGGCAGGAGGTCTTGAACTGCAGAACCAGACACCAGGGAGAAGGGCAGACCCAGTGCCAAGAAGGTAGGGTCTTGATGTCCAGTTCTATCAGCCCCACACTCCTTTCCGAGGCCCACTGTGCCTCTGTGTACTATGTCCCTAAATGCCAACTGCATGTACTGGCCTGGCTGTGCCCATACCCGCTACACCCTGGGCCCAGGCTTCTGGTGGGAAATGTGGCTGGACAGGAATGGGAGGCCCCCAGGACCCTTAGGGCCTCTCCCCTGGGTCCCTCCCTCCCTCAGGACATCAAGGACCAGTTCAGGCTAATTGGAGGTGTGCAGGGTCAAACCAGCTCTTAAAGCTACCTAGCACCCCCCTCCCCACCCTTACCAGCTCTTCTATTTGCTCAGAAGGGAGCATCAGACATAAGATGGTTTGGAGTTGTAAGTCCTATAAACACAATAGAGCAATATGACAGCGACTGGGAGAGTAATGACCTTATGCTGTGAGGGAGGGAATTAGGTCCCAGGCAGAGGAAACCCTATGGAAAGACCCACATTAGAGGGGCAGAGAGAAGCTATTGAAGGGGGGGGGGGGGCATGGGGGGGCATGGGGGTGGGGGGTGGGCATGCAGGACGTGAGAAATTGGGACTGGGGAATGGCCGACCTGGTTTCGGTGTGGCTGGAGTAGGGACTCCTCAGAGAGGGGTCATGAGGCCTGGGACACCAAGGAGACGGACCCCCCACAGGCGCCTCCAAGTGTCGAATCAGCGAGATCTAACAATGGGACTACGCTCGCGGAGTCGCCGTCCCTACTGTTAGTAGGTCAGGACCCACTCCCCCGGGATGGCAGGGACGCATGCGACTAGAGCGTAGGACACAGGCTCTGCCAAAGGAGGAAGGACGGCCGCACACCGGGTTTGAGTGGAGGGCCAGGACGGAGACTCTGGGGTGGGGCGCCCGGGAGGGTGCGGAGCCAGTGGTCGGGGGTAGGGGTGTGTGGTCTAGGAGTCGGAGGTACCGGACTGGAGGCCGACTGGAGGTGGACTCGAGCAGCACCGGGTCGCGCCGCTTGGAGCCGCCAGGGGGCGCCGCGATCCGCGCGGGGGCTGCCCCCCTCCCGAGGCGGGGCTGCGGCTGGCGGGCGGGCGGGCGCGCGCAAGCGTCGTGTGTCACGGGGCGGGGCGGGGCGATCGTGGTTCTCCGGGCCTGCCGTCCTGGTTCCGCAGCCCCCGCCACCTCCACTGCCCCGGCGCGGCCCGGCCCGGCCCCATGTATCGCGCGCTCTACGCGTTCCGCTCGGCGGAGCCCAACGCGCTGGCGTTCGCCGCGGGCGAGACCTTCCTGGTGCTGGAGCGCAGCAGCGCGCACTGGTGGCTGGCGGCGCGGGCGCGCAGTGGCGAGACGGGCTACGTGCCGCCCGCCTACCTGCGCCGCCTGCAGGTGAGTGTGCCCCTCCCCAGCCCGGCCTCACCGGTCCTTAGACTGGGCCCCATCGCAGGCTCTCGGGACCGACCCCGGAGCCCCAGGCCCGCCAAAACTTCCCGCAGATAGGGAGTTTGAGCACCTGACCCTGAGACCCCAGACCCACGAGAACTGGGACCCCAGGAGCCCGCACTCCCAGAAAAGGCCAAGCCCTTGACAGCCAACTCTGAGGACTCCGGACCTGCAAGCCTAACTCTGGGACTGAGACTCCTTGGATCCCAGACCTATTGAGACTCATTATCTGAACCCCCATCTAAGTAGAATTCAAGACTCAGTCCTGAGAATCCAGTACCACTGAATTCTGACCAGTTCCTCAGATCCCTGAGACCCCAGATTTGTAATTGGCCCTTTCACTGGATCCCCTGGATCCTACCCTCAGACCCCCAACTGGAGCCACTGCCTCCACCACTAAGACCCCAGACCACCCTGGACACCACCTGTTTCCCCACTGTCCTCCATCCTCACTTCCCCACTGAGGCCCTGGAGCCTAGATGATACTCGTATCTCCTAGATGACCCACTAAGGGTGGGACCTGAGTGTCTTTCACCCTCCTGTACTCAGCCACCCCTAAGCTCTTCTTCAGACTGACCCCAACCCTCTTGGAACCAAAGATCTCAGCCCTTGCTGACACTCCCTGGCACTACTCTCCCCACCCCCACCCCTCCATTACAAGCCATGTTCAGGCCCTGACTTAACAGACTAATTTTCTCTGAAAGTGAAAAGCTCCATCCCTCTGTGTCCCCAGCCTGGGGTGGGGGCTGCTCCCATTGTAAGGAAGTGAGATCTCTTCATGGCTTCCCCTGGTCTGACTATGACCCTATTTCCTTCCAGTGGAGGCTGCGTCTCCAGTTCCTGTTTCCCCAAGAATAGTCCTGCTGTGGGGGCTGGGGTGCAATGTCTCTAGCTGGTCTATTCTGACCTCAGGGGAAAGGAGGGCCTGGAGCCTCCAGGCCTGGCCTGTGCCAGACACCCCCGCCCCATCCTAGTCCTTATCCTTTTGGAAACATCCTGTCCCAGCCTGGTTCAGGACAGAAATAACAGGATAAATTTGGAGATGTCATCTGGTCTTGCCAGAGGGGATGGGCCCTGGACCCTCAGCTTGTTTCCATCTAGGAGTGCCTGGGGTATGAGTGGGGCCCTGGACACAGAGGCTGCCAGCTCTATCGTGAATGTGTCAGACCCAGCCTCTCTGGGGCTGGGGGCTTGTTGGAGGCCTCTTCTCGAAGAGCCTGTGAGGCTCCTCTCCAGGGCCAGTGGGGCTTGGTGTTTGGGGACGGCAGAGAGGCCACGGTTTCTCTCATAGTTTCTTTCTGCATACCTCCCTCTGCCTCAGTCTCCCTAACTCTGTCTGTCATTACGACTCTCTCCCTTTCTCTGTCTCCAGCTTTCAATTTCTTTCTGCATTGTCTCCCTCTGTCTGTCTCGCTCTCTCTCCCTCCCTCCCTCTCTCTCTTTCTATCTCTTCCTTATTTTCTATGTGTATGTATTTCTTTTTCTGTTCCCCTTTCTGTCTGCTGTCTCTCTGCATTCTGGCACACCCCATGGTACCTGGAGGGCTTTGCTGACCTCTGCATCCATCTGTCTGTCCCCCTCAGGGAAGCTCCTTAGACCCTCTGTGGAGTGACGTCACCTCAGTTCTGAGACTTCCATGTAGCCTGATGGACCATCGGGGACAGGGAAGGGGTGAAAGTGGCTGGTCCCACAGCTGCCACCCCTTACTCTTCACACCATGCCAGGCAGGCTGGGTAGATTGGACCCCTGAGTTGCTGGGTCTGCAGCACGGAATCTGGGACAGGGGCCAGGCCCCTCTCCCATGTCCGTCCTTTGCCACAAACAGAACTGCCGCTTCCCAGGGCAGGTCTGGAAGATTCCTTGGAACAGCTGAGGGGGATGAGGGCTAGAAGCAGGGGTGGAGAGAGGAGATCCCTTTGGCCCATCCCCAGCTGGTCCCTCAGGCCCATCCCAGGGCCTGCAGAAGGCTCTATGAGGACAGGGCTATTCTGGAGTGTGACCTTGGTTTTGCGAAGGATCAACAAGATCCAGAGTGATTTGTTAAGGGTTCCAGACACTAGAGGCTCCCTGCTTGGCATTTCAGCCTGGGCTCTGAGCCAAACCTGGGGAGAGACTAGGTGTGTACTGCTGGCCTCAAGCTGGGGGTCCCTGGGCTGTTTTTGCTCTGGACCCCTGATTTTCAGAGACAGCTGAGAGCCTCACTGTGGGGTCTGAGTGGGGCCCCAGGATGTAAAGCAGCGGCATGAGGCCACCCCGTGCCCCAGCTCCCTGAGTGACACCGTTTGAGAACCTTATTTGATATTCTGGTTCAACTTCTGTGTTCATGTCTACCATTCCAGCCTTTAGCTATAATGGTCCTCTGTCTGCCCCGGTTGCATCCCGGGCTGGGTCTGGGCTCAGTACCCTCACTTGGCCTCCAGGTCTAACTGCCCATCCTTGCCCTCCCCCCCAGGGCCTGGAGCAAGATGTCCTCCAAGCCATTGACCGGGCCATTGAGGCTGTGCACAATGCAGCCATGCGGGATGGTGGCAAGTACAGCCTGGAGCAGCGTGGAGTCCTTCAGTGAGTGTGGGTGAGGGGAAGAGGGCACCGCCTCCACCCCATTACCCTAATGAGCACAGTTGGGTAGGGGTCCTTCAGTGGATACTGGGGTTGTGTGTAAGGCAGAGCTGGGGTAATGCAGAGTAGGGTGGGGCATGAGGGAGGTGGCAGGAGCCCGAGCTTTGGGGGGCCCAGGACCCATGGGGAGCATGTACGGACTTTGGGAGTTTAAGGTAACTCGCCCAGTAAGCTCCTTGTCCCTCCATCAGGAAGCTGATCCACCACCGGAAAGAGACTCTGTCCCGCAGAGGCCCCTCAGCCTCCAGCCCTGCAGCTATGACCCCATCCACCAGTGACCACCATCTGGACGCTGCTGCTGCCAGGCAGCCCAATGGGACGTGTCGAGCTGGGTTTGAGCGGCAGCACAGCCTCCCTAGTTCCGAGTATCTCGGGGCGGACGGAGGCCTCTACCAGGTATGTGGGGAGGACATCCTGGCCGAGGGAGGTGGGTGGAGCTTAGGCTTGGTCCAGAGGTTCCAAGGGTCCAGTCGGGTCAGTGATGCAGAGCCGTAGCCTGCCTGTGCCAAGGGCTCAGGGCCTTAGCCAGGCCGGTACCCCAGATGGCAGCGTGTCCTCCCAGATCCCGCTTCTGTCCTCTCAGATCCCACCACAGCCTCGCCGAGCAGCACCCGCCATGCCACCTCCACCTGTGAAGCGCCGAGACCGTGAGGCCCTGGTGGCCTCAGGCAGTGGTGAGAGGCGGGATTGGGGCAATTGGGGAAGTACCCTGTGGTGGAATGATTGCTTTGCCTGTGTCAGAAAGTTGGGGGCTCTGGGCTTGGAGGGGTGGGTCTAGCAGAGAAACCAGGCCCTGTGTTGGGAGGGCGGGGCTCAGGGCCTGGAGGGGCCTCAGGGCCAGGGGGCTGTCCCAGCACAGCATCCGCTCTCTGCCCACAGGCGGCCGCAACACCACGCCCTCCGGGGGCAGTTCTGTGTCCAGCGGCTCCTCAGTCAGCAGCACCTCCCTTGACACGCTCTGTACCGGCTCTAGCTCGTCTGAGCTGGGCCCCAGCTGCTCACCCACGCCCCCACCTGTGCCCCGCCGAGGCACTCACACCACTGTGTCCCAAGCTCAGCCCCCTCCCTCCAAGGTGCCAGCCCCTGAGCCCCCTACAGAGGAGGTGGCAGTTGATACAACCTCAGCCCCTGATGAGCTGGAGGCCCTGGGTGCGCTGAACCTGGGGACTACAGAGGAGAAGGTGGTGGCCGAGACTGCTGTGCCCAAGACCATCGGGGCAGAGCTGATGGAGCTCGTGCGGAGAAACACCGGCCTGAGCCACGAGCTATGCCGTGTGGCTATTGGCGTCGTGGTGGGTCACATCCAGGCCTCTGTGCCGGCCAGCTCGCCTATCATGGAGCAGGTCCTCCTCTCGCTGGTAGAGGGCAAGGTGAGGGTGGGCGGCAGGGCCAGGGGCCTCCCCATCCTCGGGCCGCCCTGCCTCCCCTGCCCCATTCCCACTCTCATGCTTGTGTCCAGCCTTGACTCGACAGGTGTTTATTGAGCTCTAGCCTGGCCTTCATTGTGCTGGGTGCTGGGGACATTTGAGCTGATCCTTGGAGGAGAAAGGGAGGAAGAGCATTCCAGGCCGAGGCTCAGCCTGGACCAAGGCCATGAGGCAGGACCGAGCTTGGCTCACAGGAGGAGGTGGAACAAGGCCAGCATGGCTGTAATACAGGGAGTGAGGGAACAGGTGGTGTGGGAGAGGTGAGACCCGGGGCAGGTGATAGATGAGACCAGATGCAGGTGGGCAAGAGTCATCTCTGGCTGCAGGGGAGGAGTGGACGTAGAGCATGAGAGAAGGCAGTACCTCGCTGGCCTTGGCAGTGGAAAGGAGTGGGTGCTTTGAGAGCTGTGACAGAGGCCTCAGTACTGACTCAGGTGTGAGTCAGGTGTGTGGGCATTGTAGGGTGGGTGGGATCTTTTGCCAGGGTTGGGGCACTGGTCAGGAAGCGGGATTGGAGGGCGACGAGCCATCTCCATCTGGGGACCAGATGGGCCCAAGGTCCCTCCTTAGGGCCCCATGACCTAGCAGCTCTGGTGTGGGGTGGAGGGAGCAGCAGGTCAGTGGACTTGTCTGTGTTGAGTACGGTGGGTGCTGCCAGGCTGGAAGCATTTGGGGGAGACGGGGGAGGTGGGGAGATGACCAGGCCTGGTGCCACTTCATGTGGATTCGGAGGGTAGCATCTCAGTCACACTCAGGCAATGATACAGTCGGTGGCCTTCCTCGAGGAAGATGTTTCTACAGGGCTGGGATGAGCGGCAGGTTGTTGGAAGGCACCCACAGATGTGTCTCAGGCAGAATCTGAGCCCAGCAGGTTATCAAGACTGGGGCCAGTGGACTTGCTTGCAGAGGGGGTGTAGAATTGGGCTGGTGCCCTTGGGAGCTTTGATGTTGAGGTGTGGGCCACAGGAGCAGGGTCCTTAGTGGGAGCTCGAGGTGGGGCAGAGGGGAGGAAGGAAGAGAACCAGGGGCTGGTCCCCTCGCAGGTTCTGGGAGGACACTGACTAGGAGCAGCCCTGAGAGATGAGACTGGGAACCCTTTCCCAATGTCGGCCTGGAACTCACACCTGTGACATTCTCAGGGTCTGGGTTGACTTCTAAACCTTGGGGGCTTCCTGGAGATGGTGAGGGACAAGGAATGTGCTGAGCCGTTCCTCTCTCCCCCCAGGACCTGAGCACTGCCCTGCCCTCAGGGCAAGTCTGCCATGACCAGCAGCGGCTGGAGGTGATCTTTGCAGACCTGGCTCGGCGCAAGGACGATGCCCAACAGCGCAGCTGGGCCCTGTACGAGGATGAAGGGGTCATCCGCTGCTACCTGGAGGAGCTGCTGCATATTCTGGTGCGGGGTGGGGGCCCACGGGTGTCTCCCCCCGACCCTGCACTGTCCCCTCCAGTGCTCAGGAGCCTCCCCTGCGTGTACTCAGCTTGCTTATGTGTGGCCACACGGCTCACACTGACTGATTGTGTCATGCTTCCTCCTCTCCACAGACGGATGCAGACCCCGAAGTTTGCAAGAAAATGTGCAAGAGAAATGAGTTCGAGTCTGTCCTGGCCTTGGTGGCCTACTACCAAATGGTGTGTGCAAGACAGAGGGGCGGGGGCGTGGAGGCACCCGGGTAGAGGTGGGGGTTCCGGGCACTGAGTGCACAGGGTCTCCTGCCAGGAGCACCGGGTGTCCCTGCGGCTGCTGCTCCTCAAGTGCTTTGGTGCCATGTGCAGCCTGGATGCAGCCATCATCTCCACACTCGTGTCGTCTGTGCTGCCTGTGGAGCTGGCACGGGACATGCAGACAGACACGCAGGGTGAGGCGAGGGGGAGCTTCCTGCCGTGTGGGGGGTTCCCACCATCTGTAGGGGCTCTCACCGCCTGCCTTGCCCCCCAGATCACCAGAAACTCTGTTACTCCGCCCTCATCCTGGCCATGGTCTTCTCCATGGGGGAGGCAGTGCCATATGCGCACTATGGTAAGTGAGCAGGTCACCGACCAGCTGACCGCTGGGAGCCCCACTGCACGTACCTGACAGGGATCGGGTGTCCCCAGAGCTGACGGAGACCCAGGGGGCTGGGTGGTGTGCACAGACGGGGAGGGCTGACTCCGTGCAACCCCCTCCCAGAGCACCTGGGCACACCCTTTGCCCAGTTCCTGCTGAGCATCGTCGAGGATGGGCTGCCCCTGGACACCACAGAACAGCTGCCCGATCTCTGCATGAACCTGCTTCTGGCTCTCAACTTGCACCTGCCAGGTGGGAATGGGGCCCAGTGGGAGGTGGCCGACCAGCTGGGGGTTCTGGCTGGGTACCTGTGCGCTGATCTACCGACACCCATGTCCTTCCTCAGCCCCTGACCAGAACGTCATCATGACCGCCCTGAGCAAACACTCCAACGTCAAGATCTTCTCCGAGAAGCTTCTCTTGCTCCTGAACAGAGGAGGTGAGGGTGCAAGGAATCTGTGTGGCGCTGCTTCGCTGTCCTGGGACTCCATGATCCCCAATAACTCCCTGCAGTGGCTCTGGCCCTCCCACAGTGACAGCCCTGACCCCTCTTCTCTTCCCCCTGCTTCCTAGATGACCCCGTGCGCATCTTCAAACATGAGCCGCAGCCGCCACACTCCATCCTCAAGTTCCTGCAGGACGTGTTCGCCAGCCCCGCCACGGCTGCCATCTTCTACCACACAGACATGATGGCACTCATTGACATCACCGTGCGCCACATCGCGGACCTGTCGCCCGGAGACAAGGTACCTAGAGGTGGCTGCAGGGGGATGGGAGGTGTGTAGAAACCGAAACAAAATGGACTGGAGACAGGACACTGACGGAGACTGGGGACGGGGCACAGCTGGAGCCAGGCCTGTGTGGAGGCCACTCAGTAAGCCATGGCAGGTGTGCCCAGACCCAGAGGAGCCCCGGTGAGCTGATCTGGGCCAGACTGTCTGGACAGAGCTGGGGTGGGGAGGGCAGCGGGGTCAGGTGGGAGGAGGTGGCATTTACACAAGGCCTCAGAGGCTGCAGCAGGAGCTTCTGATCTCAGAAGAGGAGAAGTGACCTGATGGACACCCCGAACGGAGTGTGGACTGTATGAGCCCAGGGGAGGCGGAGGTCTGTGAGGAAGCAGCCGCAGCTGTCAGGGCAGCCCAGCCGTGGCCTCCTGGGAAGAGGTCAGATTTGTGGGTATGGGAGGTGGGTCCCAGGGCTTACCACTGGACTTGTGTTGAGCAATCAAGTGGATGAAGTGTGATTACTGAGGTGGGGAAACACTCTTTGGGGGGGAAATGGAGTTGCATTTTGACGTGTCAGGTTTGAGAAGATACCTGTTAGACAGCCAGGTACAGAGCACATTCAGGGGCAGTGGAGCCGGGTTGGGACACTGGAGAGACACGCTGGAGAGTTGCCTGTGCACCGGTGTGACGGGAAGCCTGTTTCAGGGCCACCACCTAGAGTGTGAGGAGGAGGGGTCAGAGGGCAGCTCGGGCCTCGGCCCAGGGCACAGTGAGGACAAGTAGGGAGGAGCCCAGGAGGAAACCCTGGAGAGAGCAGGAGCCCAAAGCAAGGTTCGGAGGAGGAGGGAAATGAGCCGTCTCCACAGTTAAGAGCCTGAGTAAGACGGAGGCTGCGAATTGGCCACTGGAATTGCCCCCACAGAGTCCCCAGGTGACTGACAAGCAGCGTCCGTGGAGTGGAGGGAAAAAGAATGGAACGTTTAAGAGAGAATTTGAAGTTGGAGGGGAGTGAGGGGGAAATTGGAAGCTGTAAATGGAGACAACCCCTGTAGTTCTTCTGTGAAGGGAGCAGAAAAGAGGGGGTCCGCCTGAGGGAGATGTGGAGTCATCAGGAAGTGTTCTAGAGGTAGGAGATGCTGGTGCAGGTCTCTGGGCCAGAGGGAATAATCCAGCAAGCATCAAGAAATGGCTGACGGGAGAGTGGGCCACCACAGAAGTCAAGTAGATCAGGCAGTGGCGGAGGGCCCAGGGCTGTGGAGGGATACCCCTCACCCTAAAGGGAGCCAAGGCAGCTTATTCTGGCAGAGACAGGTGAGATGTCGGTGCTGCGAGGGGAAGACAAGGGCTTTCTGAAAGATTGCTTGTTTTCTCCATGAAGCACAAGGCCAGCTGTCCAGGCACTTTGGGGTCTGGAAAGCCTAGAAGAGGTGGGCCGTGGTTCTTAAGGGCGTGTGAACATAGCAGAGAAAAGTGGCAGGAGCCAAGGCAGTGTTGCGTGTCCGTCTGAGGCTTGAGGTAGGGAAGGAAGCTGAGGCCTGCACACGGCTCTGTGGCTGTCTAGGGCTTAGACACTGGGCAGTGATTTGCAGGTGCTGTGGTCTGACCAGGCTGGGGGGTTACAGGGTGGTGCTGCCTAGAGAAGGGATTGAGCCCTCTAACCATAGGGAAAGAGGGAAATAAGAGATGGTGAGGGGGGCAGACGGAGGAAAAGCATTGGGATCGTGTCAGTGGATCGGGGGTCTGTGGGGAAAAGGAGCAGCTGGGGCGTCAGACTAGAGGGCGTGTTAGAGCTGGACTCTGGCATGTGTGGAAGGTAGGACGGTGGCCAGGTCCTAGGAGTGGGTTGGGTATGAGGTGTGCCGACAGAGGGGAGAGAGCGGTGTCACAGAAGACAGCTGTGTTACTGGCCTGTGCATTTAGATGGACGGCCGTGCGCTTTAGTCAGAGAAAGAACATGCGAAAGCCTTCAGTTTTGGGAAGATAGAGCTGGCGGTTTCCCCTTGCCGCCTTTCTGAGCCAGGACTCCTGGGGGCTGGCCACGTTCTGGGACGCCTGTGTCTGGAATGGTCCATTCATTCACTTACTCAGCAACTGTTGAAGGCCAGTTCATGTGGCAGGGCACATTGTGGGCGCTGGGGATGCAGCCCTGATCTTCGGTGCCGGGAGGCGGTCCGCAGCCCTGGGGTCCACGTGGCAGCCTGTTCCTGTCTGGTGGCAGTGGCAGTGCCTCCCAGGGTCCCTGAGCTCACCTGCTCCTCCCACAGCTTCGCGTAGAGTACCTCTCCCTGATGCACGCCGTCATCCGCACCACACCCTACCTGCAGCACCGCCACCGGCTGCCCGACCTGCAGGCCACACTGCGCCGCATCCTGACTGAAGAGGAAGCCTCGCCCCAGGGCCAGATGGACCGCATGATTGTCCGAGAGATGTGCAAGGAATTCCCAGTGCTGGGCGAGGACCCCAGCTAGCGCCTTCCTCCCCTCCCTTCCCTGCAGCCCCGGTCAGGGTGCAGGGGACGCGGAGGCTTGGCCCTAAGCATGTTTTGCACAGACGGTGTGGGGGAGGTGGTGGTGGAAGGGACCTGAGCAGGGCCCCCACCTGAAGTAGAGCCAGTGCCAGGGGCCAAGTGTGGGATCGGGGACCACGCTCTGGGAGCTATGCTGGGGCAGAGGGCCTGTGTGAGCTAAAGCCCCTCCATCTCCCGGTAGGCTGCCTCTTCAGCATGCCCCCTGCCCCCCCCCCCCCCCCCCCAGCACAAACACACACTCAGAGTCCCGCTGCTGCTCCGGGCTGGGCTAGAGCCGCCATCCCTGTCCTGCCTCGTCTGGGTCCTGGGCCTCAGCAAGCCATGTCTTTGGGGTGAGGGGAGCCACCTTCCGCCAGCTGTTCTTTGCCTTAGCTTTGCAGTGAGTGCTTCTCCTGTGCTCCCCGCTCCCCGTGGGGGTCGCTTTCCCTTGCTCCCACCCCCAGGGGTCTTGGCCAAGCTCCTGCTTTAAAGCAGAATCTTAGAGACAGGCCATCTATTCTGGAGCCTCAGTGGTCTTGGCCAAGCTCCTGCTTTAAAGCAGAATCTTAGAGACAGGCCATCTATTCTGGAGCCTCACAGAATAGGGTGATGGCACTCAGAAAGCCAATGACAGAATATTTTCTCTGTAAAAATGTAGACTGAAAAGCCATGTGTATTTTCCCGTGTGCTGCAGCTCACCTTCGGAAATAAATCACAGGCATCCAGAAACAGGCTCCCCTGTATGATCCTGGGTTGTTGTGGGAGAGGATGGGCAGGGACGCTGGGGCCTCAGGACCTTGTCACTTGCTCGCCCTGATCTCTCCAGTGTAAGGAGGGGGTGGTCCCCGATAGGTCTGTCCATCAAAGTTCCTTGAGCCCTGTTCCAGCTTCTCTCCCTGAGTTCCTGCTTCTGGGCCAAGCCGAGTGCCCCGTGGTCCGTTTGTGGGCGACTGCCCTCCCAGACTTCACTTACATCTTTCTTGGCTTTGAATGCTGACTCTCTCCCCTGTTGAAAGCCTCTCCTTCATAGCTGCTCTCAAATGAAGCAGGCCCCACCCCAGCCTCAGCCTCCCTCCCTGCCTGTCCAGCTCTGTTCCCTTTCTCATTTGTCAGTGGGTCCAACAAGAGCCGCTCATTTTGCAGCCTCAGCAGAGATTTGGCCATTACTGTAGGGCAAGGAGAGTATCTTAACAGCTGTGGGGTTTAGTTGGCACTACTGTTTGAGGAGAATTAGGGACCGTTTGGCAAAAACTTCATTTTCCTTGTGGGCTCCCAAGTTAACAAAGGTTCTCGCCATAAATGGGGGGAGGAGAGTCAGGAACCCACAGACAGACATCAGTCAGAAGTGGTTTTCATCAGTTCCCTTTGGTTTTTGACCCAGGACGATCCTCATAAGACCCTTCCACGTGTCCAGAGTTCCCGATACTGTGACTTCCAGTCATAACTTTTCCTTTTTCATTGGGGGGCTGAAGGCAGAAGGCTGTTCTGTTATTTTCTCAACAGGACTGTCTAATCCAGCAAGAAGCACAGAGAGGTCAGGGCTAGGGGTGGGGTCCCCTGAAAACAGGTCCTCAGGAAGCTGAGGCAGGAATATTTGACAGGGAACTAAGCACTGATGAGAACTGATGAGGGAACTAAGCACTCATGGCTGATGAGATGTCCTTCCTTAACTGCTGACTCGGGTTAAACGCACAGGCTCCCCTGCTGGACCTGAAGAGAGGCTGACAAAATGCCCCCCAGTAAAGCTGTGTGGCACAGCCTGGTCGCTCTTCATCCCAGAGCCATTCTGCCTTTCCCTTCACATCCAGAGTCAGCGACACTGACTTCCGGCCATGACTTCTTCCTCACTGGAGTGCTGAGAGAACCATGATTCTCCTCCTGAGATAGTGTAATTGAGTGAAAAGCACAGGTCCTGTGACAGCCCCCATGCCTTGCTCTGTTCCCTGTTTTGCGCACACACAGACACTGGAAGGGCAGGGCTGTGCTGTGCCATCTGTCCCCGTGCTGGCACCTATGATGAGCAAAGTAGGGCCCCATGGCATGAGGATCAGAAGGCCCTGCCGGTTTCTGTATGATTGTCCAAGAGACCCTGGCACGTGTTTGTAAGGGATGCGAGAGCCCCAGGTGACAAAGTTACATACTGACCTCTGGCAGCAAACAGATGCTGTGAGAGGGTGCAGACCTCCAGGACCCACTCAGCAGATACCCCGATGGTGCTCTCACAACACAAAATTAGAACCACAGAGGGAAATATGATTAGCCAGAGAGTTCCTCAGTGAGGAAACTCTTTGAGAAAACACCCCTTTGGCTGCTTGGAAGGATGGTAAATGTGGGATATGGTGAGCAAAAGAAAGGGCAGAGGGAGACAACTAAGCCACTCGGGTGGGTGGTTGGGTGGGGCTGAGGGAAAAAACTCAAGAAATTTTGAGGGGCAATGAGGGCTGGGGGGTTGGGCTGCCCTCTGGTGTAGAAACGGGTACCTAATGGTACTGGCACACACACATCGGGCAACTCCAGAGTGAGGGAGTGGGTAAAGATCACATGCCTGCTCAGTCCCCCAAAGATACAGAGGCTCTGAGTAGTTGAAAACAATGTTTTCTTTTTTTCTCTCTTTTAAAGAAATATTTTAATGTTTATTTTTGAGAGAGTGAGACAGAGTGTGAGCGGGGGAGGGCCAGAGAGGGAGACACAGAATCCGAAGCAGGCTCTAGGCTCTGAGCTGTCAGCACAGAGCCCAGCGCGGGGCTCGAACCACGAACCGTGAGAACATGACCTGAGCTGAAGTCAGACGCTTAACCGACTGAGCCACCCAGGTGCCCCTTTTGTTCTCTCTTTTTGAACTCATGACCAAGACCAAGAGTCACATGTTCTTCTGACTGAGCCAGGCAAGTACCCCATTTTTTCTCTGATTTTTATGGAAGAATAACATAGCCATGAAAAATACACCAAAGAATAGAGCTGAATGAATGATGACAGAGAATGCTGTTGTCACCACCACCCAAGTCAAGAAATAGAGTATCACCAGTCCCTAAGACCCACTTTGGTGCCCCCTCTTTTTAAAAATTTTTTCATGTTTGTTTGAAAGACAGAGACAGAGCACAAGAAGGGGAGAGGCAGAGAGTGACTCCCAAGAAGGCTCTACGCTGTCAGCGCAGAGCCCGATGTGGGGCTCCATCCCGCAAACTGTGAGATCATGACCTGAGCTGAAATCAAGAGCCGGACACTTTAACCGACTGAGCTGCTCAGGCGTCCCTGTGTGCCCCTTCATAATCACTGATTCCTCCTTCCTCTCCAGACCTTCTCCCTAGAGGCAATTACAGATCAGCTTTGCCTATTTTTGAACTTTACACAGATGGAATCATACAGTATAAATTCTTCTGTCTGGCTTCTTCACCATTAAGTTTCTGAAATTCTTCTGTGCGATAGTATGCGGTTCCAGTGTGTTCACCCCCAATGTTGTATGGGATATACCCTCACTTATTCACTGCTGATGACCTTTCAGTTTCCAGTTTTGGGCAATTGTGAATAGCGCTCTCAGGGACATCGTTACACAGGTCTTCTTGTTGCACATATGCATTATACTGGGGAATATGTTTTCATGAGCAGAACTGCAGGGTCACAAGCCAACGCTCCAAATAGTTTTTGCAAAGTAGCTGTACCAGTGTATGCTCCTCCAGTAGCGCGACTTCCAGCTTCTCCACCTCTTTCCCCAAATTGGGTGTTGTCAGCCATTTCTTTTTGTTTGCTTTTAGTCATTCTGGTACACTATGGTAGTATTTTTAAATTTGTATTTCCCTAATGGCTAAAGAGGTTGAACACTTTTTCATTAGTTTAGTGGTTCTTTGGATCACTTGTGAAGTGCGTGTTCAAATCTCTGGCCTGCTCATCTGCTGAGTTGTCTATTTTTTTGTTGATTTGTAGTATGTATGTGGCATCTGAGTCCTTGGGTTATCTATTTTGCAAAATCTTCTCCCATCCTTAACATAGTCTTTTGATGAAAGTACATTCTTAGTTATAATGTAATCCAGTTTCTCAGGATTTTCTTTGTGCTTAGTGCATTTTGTGTCCTGTTAATAAATATTTGCTTAAAGTCATGAAGATATTCTGTATTGTCTTCTCAAAGCTGTGTTCTCTTTCTTTCATATTCAGATATCAAATCTATCTGGAATTATGTATGTAGTATGAAGTAGGGGTCTCATTTAATTTTTTTCTACACAGATATCCAACTGACCCTGCACCATTTTTTGAAAAGCCCAGGGGCACCTGGGTGGCTCAGTCTGTTAAGCATCGACTTCAGCTCAGGGCATGATCTCACGGTCCGTGAGTTCGAGCCCCACATCAGGCTCTGTGCTGACCGCTCAGAGCCTGGAGCCTGCTTCAGATTCTGTGTCTCCCTCTCTCTGCTCCTCCCCCACTCATGCTCAGTCTCTCTCAAAAATAAAAAAAAAAATAAACATAAAAAAATTTTTTTAAAGGCCGTCATTTCCTCATGTTGATTCTCTTTTTTTTTAAGTTTATTTAGTTTTGAGAGTGGGGGTAGGGGCAGACAAAGAGAGAATCCCAAGCAGGCTCTGAGCTGTCAGCAGGGAACCCAACATGGTGATCGATCTCACGAACCATGAGATCATAATCTGAGCCGAAATCAAGAGGTGGGTGCCCAACTGACTGAGCCACCCAAGGCACCCCTTCTCACGTTGACTCTTAAAAGCCACCCTTGGGGCGCCTGGGTGGCGCAGTCGGTTAAGCGTCCGACTTCAGCCAGGTCACGATCTCGCGGTCCGTGAGTTCGAGCCCCGAGTCAGGCTCTGGGCTGATGGCTCAGAGCCTGGAGCCTGTTTCTGATTCTGTGTCTCCCTCTCTCTCTGCCCCTCCCCCGTTCATGCTCTGTCTCCCTCTGTCCTAAAAATAAATAAACGTTGAAAAAAAAAAAACATTTAAAAGCCACCCTTGGGGGCTCCTGGGTGGCTCAGTCGGTTGAGCATCCTACCCTTGATTTCAGCTTAGGTCATGATCTCAGGGTCATGGTATTGAGCCCCTCATCAAGCTCCATACTAAGCTACTTAAAACTGTCTCTCTCTCTCTCTCTCTCTCTCTCTCTCTCTCTCCCCTCTCCCTTACTTGCTCACTCTAAAAAAAAAAAAAAAAAAAAAGCCACCTCATCAAAATTCAAGGCTTCCCACATCTTTAGGCTTATCTCTGGATTATGTTCCAGGAGTCTATTCCTGTACTGGCACCATAGTCTTGGTTTCCTGTAGCTTTCTTTACCCAGTAGAGGAAAAACTGTCCTCCTACTTTGGTTTTCAAGGCTGTCTTGGGTGGGGTGCCTGGCTGGTTTAGTCAGTAGAGCTTGTAACTCTTGATTTCTGGGTTGTGGGTTCGAGCCCCATGTGGGTGTAGAGATTATTTTAAAAAATAATAATAAAACCTAAAAAAAAAAAAAAAAGACTATGGGGTGCCTGGGTGGCTCAGTCACTGACTCTTGGTTTCAGCTCAGATCATGATTTCACGGTTTTGCGGGTTCAAGCCCCGCATCAGGCTCTGTGCTGGCAGCTCAGAGCCTGCTTGGGATTCTCTCTGTCTCCCTCTCTCTCTACCTCTCTCCCACTTGCACTGTCTCTGTCCCTACCAAAATAAATAAATAAACTAAAAAAAAAAAAAAAAAGACTGTCTTGGGTATTCCTGGCCCTCATTTTAGAACCTAGTTTATTAGTTTACACACACACACACGAATGCACACAGACAAAACCAACTGGGGTTTTATTGGAGTTGTATTGAAACCATATGTCAATGTCAATTTTGGAAGAAATGGCATCTTTACAATATTGAATCTTCCAATTTTTGAACATAGTTTTTCATCCATTTATGTATTTCTTTCTTTCAATATCATGTGTGTGTTGCACATTTTTTAAATTTATTTTTTATTTTTTTACATTTATTTATTTTTGAGAGACAGTAAGAGAGAGAGCACAACTGGGGGAGGGGCAGAGAGAGAGGGAGACACAGAATTGGAAGCAGGCTCCAGGCTCTGAGCCATCAGCACAGAGCCTGACGCAGGGCTCGAACTCACGAACCGTGAGATCATGACCTGAACTGGTCGGACGCTCAACCGACTGAGCCACCCAGGTGCCCCGCACATTTTTTTAAAAAATATTCATTTATTTGGAGAGCAAGCGGAGGGAGGAGGGGCACAGAGAAAGGAGAGAGAATCCTTTGCTGACAGCATGGAGCTTGATGCAGGGCTCCATTTCACAAACGGTGAGATCATGACATGAGTGGAAGAGTAGGCCACTCAACTGACTGAGCCACCCTGATGCCCTGTTGCACAGTTTTCATTAGCTTTATTCCTGGCATTTTGTTACTTGATGCTTTTGTAAATGGCATATCAAATTTTCTTAAACTGTTGCTGATATGTAGAAATTACAGCTTATTTATTTATATAGAGATTTAATTTTTAAGTAATCTCTATACCTAACATGGTGCTCAAGCTTACAACCTCAAGACCAAGAGTTGCATGCTCCACCAACTGAGCCAGCCACGTGCTCCAACAATTGATTTTTATGTATTGACCTTGTATTCAATGTCTTTGCTAACTAAACTCACTCTAATAACTTACCTATGGTTCTTTAAAAATTTTTACATACACAATCCTATTGCTTGTGCTTGTTTTATTTTTTCCTTTCCAATCCTCATACCTTTTTATTTTTCCTGCCTTACAGCACTGGCTAGGCCCTCCCCTCCCATATAATATTGAGACTTGTGGTCATGAATGTAAAATGTTTTCCTCCAGTAATGTTCTGCTGCTCCAGAACATTGTTGGAAGGGAGGATCTATCATCAATACTTAGTTTCTGTCTTTACAGGGGACATTAGAAGCTGCCGCTGGAGCGGGGCTGGGGTGCGGGTGGGGGATGGGACACAGAAGTGAGTGCACATGGGGAGGAGGAGCCACAAAGAGAGGATAACAGTGGAGGCAGGAACATTAGGGAGTGACAGGGCTGGCCACCGCAGTTACACCGCAAGTCAAGTGTATTAAGGAGAGGTCTAGGTCTTGCTCTTTACAGGAGCACCAGCTGAAGCCACTGCTAGCCCTAATGAAGACAGCAGAGCTCGATTTCCCTCTGCCATGGTTCCTTTACCCCTCTGCACAGTGCCCACTTAGCCTCCAAGACCTAGGATGGCTCCTCCTTCCCCTTAGGTGCAGACTTCCTCTTGGTTATTCGAGGCTCTGCTCAGGCATTTTCTCCAGCAGGAAGCCGTCCCAGATCGCTAAGTTGCCTGAGGCAGCTCCCCAGGGACCCTAGTACTCTTCCCCCTAGCATGCCTCCTCCTTCCCTCCTTTGTTGGTGTAAAGTTTCGTGCCCTGCACTCGCTAGATTGTGGACCCGGAGGGCTACTGTACAGCCAAATCCTCGTCCCTGACCCCGCCCCTCCAGGTCCTCCACCGACTGGACCCCGATCCAACCCAGTTCCGCCTCAGCGGCTCAGCAATGCTCCATCCTCACGCCCATAGGAACCGAGACCGTATATCCGGCATGAAGTTCCGACCTTAGGGCGTCCTCAGATTCTGGAGCCCACCTGCCAGCTTTCCACAGCTAGGTAGGGCGCTCAGGAGGTGGGACCCACGGGAACCCCCCCCTCCCGGAAGCGAAGAAGTCGAGGGGCCGAAGAATGTGCCGCCTGATTGGTCGATGGTGATGTCATATGTACCGTTGGAGTGGGCTGCAGGCCTGAGCCAGGAGTTTTGCTTTAGTTCCTAACTGGAGCCGCGCCCCTTGGAACGTTCTGGGATCCCGCCCTAAACCCCTCCTTGGTCTGGGGACGCCCGCGCCCTTTATCCATGACGCTGCAGGGCGTTGCCGCTGCTGCCTTTGCAGGCCAGGGGGCAGAGAGCCTCCGGGATTATCTCTCCGGGCTACCTTGGAATCCACAGAGCCCTCCCCTAAGACAATGAGTCCGCCGTCGGGGGGCGGAGCCTCCCATTGTGCCAATAGTTCTCTCCCAACCCGGTGTCGTCTTCTGTGACGTCTATTCCGCCTTATCTGCCCATTGGCCATCCGGAACCGACTTGCTCCTGGAGTTGCTCAGCTCTGGGAGAACTGTATTGAACCGTGGGAGGAGGATTGAGGTTCCGTTAGTCCCTTCAAGGGGTTAAGGGACGCAGTCGTGGAGGGCGAGGGGCGGGGATCCGAGGAAGCCGTGGCTGCAGTTATACAAGGCAACGCCGGGCTCCACGTGGCATCCCAGAGCTTTCGAGACCCGCGGCCTGGAGGAGGGTGTTTCCTCCAGTAGAGGGGCCCCCAGCGCAGGAGACTGCTGGGTTCCAGCAAGGCAGGGAAGAGTTTGTTCTCTATTCACGCCTGGGCGGGTCATCTCCAGTCCTTGCTCTGCAGAGACACTCCAAACAGATGGTCGCGACATGTTTCACGAGTTAAAACTCAGTGGTCGAACAGTTCAAGCTATCAACTTTAGGTCTGGCGTCCCAGGTCCCCATCCAGTCAACCTCCCCTGCGTCCCCGGGATTCCACATGGTACCCCTGCCAAGAGTCATGAGAACGCTCTCTCCGCAACATTGGCACCAATTTTCATACCAAACTCCAGGACAGGGTCCGGAACTAGTGCTCAGGAAGGGGAACAAAAGACCTGCAAACAGAAGAAAGAATAAGAGATGGAGCTGAGACCGCGCCTAGAAGAAGGAAGGCGGGTGAGGGGGGTGTCCCAAAGCAAGGAGGGTGGATCCAGGGGCGGCGAACCTTCCAACCCTTATTCAGCACCGCGGGCAGCAGTTATGCTTTGCCCTTAGTAAAGATGGCGACAACAGCTTCAGCAGCCAGCTTTGCCATGCGCAACGGGCTGTACCACAGGATTTGGGGCTTCGGGGCTGAGGTGGAACGAACCATCGCTGAAGCCGGGAGCCATGTTGGAGCGGCGGGAGGCGGCAGCCGCGTCGGGGATGCTGTGGTGGGGGCGGTAAAAGCCGGGACCGCACGCCAAAGGGGCTCTGGCTGCGGAGTAGATGGTGCCCAGAGGGCGAAGGCGGTGCGGAGCGACAGGCCGAGAGGCGGGGGACCGGGGCGGCGGCAGGGGCCCGGGAGGGGGCCCGAGCGGCGGGGCGGGCCCAAGGCCCGGACCGGGGCGAGGGGCGGTGGAGGCCGTGTGGGGAGGCGGGGGGTGATGGCGAGGCGGCCGCCTTGGTGGGGTCTCAGGGGGCCGACGACCCCACTACTCCTGCTCCTTCTCCTCCTCTCTTTGTTCCCTCTCAGCCGAGAGGAGCTGGGGGTCGACGGGGGCCAAGGCTGGGACCGAGGGGTAACTGCCGCTACGGGGCCAGGGGCGCGGACCGGCGGCGGAGCCTTAGCTCTTTGTCCCGAGACGCCCGGGGTCCAAGAGGATGAAGAGCCTGGCCTGGGAGTCAGGGAGCCTGTCTTCTTGGGGCTCCGAGGGGGAAGGCAAAGCGCCCAGAGTGGTAGAGGGCTCCCTGAGCAGCCGGACGCGGGGTTGGGAGCGAAATATGGGGTCCAGGCTTTAGACAGACGCGGGCAAGGAACAGGACAGGGACCAGGGGCTCTATTATGCTGGCGCCCAGAGGTCTCCTCTTGCGGGCGGACAGGACCCTTGCGAAAAGATAGTCAGTCTCCAGAGGCTCTGCCCCCAGGGGTCCCGAGCCTGAGGAACAGCTCTCCCTTCCCTTTGGACCTTCTGGTTCGGCCCCGTGGTTACAAGCCAGTGTTCTCCCAGAGGAATCCTGGAAGAGGCACCCCCAAAAAAGTGGGAACCACGCGCTGCTGCGGGGAATTGTGGGCACCGAGGCGTAGGGGTCAGAGCGAGAGAACTGCGACATCTCGAGCGGCGAGGACAGCCCCCCAGCCGGACTGTCCCCCCAGGGCTATAGGATGTGGCCCTGGGCTGGATTCAGCACCGCTCATAGAGAGGACAGCTCCCGAGTCTGTTTCAGCACTGCGCGAGTCTCGGACAGCTCCCGAGCCGACGCCCGAGCGCATGCGCTCGCGTGGTCTCTTCCGCCGCCGCTTCCTCCCGCAGCGCCCCGGGCCGCGCCCCCCGGGGATCCGGGCTCAGTCGGGAATCTGGAGAATACCCACAGCGAGCAGGATCCGCCCCCGTCGCGCCGCGAACCGCCACCCGCAGTTTCCGCAGTACAACTATCAGGCGCTAGTGCCCGAGAACGAGGCGGCTGGCACCGCGGTGCTACGCGTAGTGGCGCAGGACCCGGACGCAGGCGAGGCCGGGCGCCTAGTTTACTCGCTGGCTGCGCTTATGAACAGCCGTTCTCTGGAGCTGTTCAGCATTGACCCACTAAGCGGCCTCATTCGCACAGAGGCTGCTCTGGACCGCGAGAGCATGGAGCGGCACTACCTGCGCGTGACGGCGCAGGACCACGGCTCGCCGCGCCTCTCGGCCACTACCATGGTGGCCGTTACAGTGACCGATCGCAACGACCACGCGCCAGTGTTTGAGCAGGCGCAATACCGGGAGACGCTTCGCGAGAACGTGGAGGAGGGCTACCCCATTCTTCAGTTGCGTGCCACAGACGGCGACGCGCCCCCCAACGCCAACTTGCGTTACCGCTTCGTGGGGCCGCCAGCTGCGCGCGCCGCTGCTGCCGCCGCCTTCGAGATTGATCCGCGGTCTGGCCTCATAAGCACCAGCGGTCGCGTAGACCGCGAACACATGGAAAGCTACGAGCTGGTGGTGGAGGCCAGCGACCAGGGCCAGGAACCTGGGCCGCGCTCTGCCACTGTGCGTGTGCACATAACTGTGCTGGACGAGAACGACAACGCGCCCCAATTCAGCGAGAAGCGCTACGTGGCGCAAGTGCGCGAGGACGTGCGCCCCCACACGGTGGTACTACGCGTCACAGCCACCGACCGGGACAAGGATGCCAATGGACTGGTGCACTACAACATCATCAGCGGCAACAGTCGTGGTCATTTTGCGATCGACAGCCTCACGGGCGAGATCCAGGTGGTGGCACCTCTGGACTTTGAGGCAGAGCGAGAGTATGCCTTGCGCATCCGGGCGCAGGATGCAGGCCGGCCACCACTGTCCAACAACACAGGCCTGGCCAGCATCCAGGTAGTGGACATCAATGACCATACTCCTATCTTTGTCAGCACACCTTTCCAGGTCTCTGTACTGGAAAACGCACCCCTGGGCCATTCGGTCATCCACATTCAGGCAGTGGATGCGGACCATGGGGAGAATGCCAGATTAGAGTACTCCCTAACTGGTGTGGCACCTGATATGCCCTTTGTGATAAACAGTGCCACTGGCTGGGTCTCTGTGAGTGGTCCCCTGGATCGTGAGTCTGTGGAGCATTATTTCTTTGGTGTGGAGGCGCGAGACCATGGCACACCTCCACTCTCAGCCTCAGCCAGTGTCACGGTGACTGTGCTAGATGTTAATGACAATCGGCCTGAGTTTACGATGAAGGAGTACCACCTACGGCTGAATGAAGATGCAGCTGTGGGCACTACTGTGGTCAGTGTGACCGCTGTAGATCGTGATGCCAACAGTGCCATCAGCTACCAGATCACAGGTGGCAACACCCGGAATCGGTTTGCTATCAGCACCCAGGGGGGTGTAGGTCTGGTGACACTGGCTCTGCCATTGGACTACAAGCAGGAACGCTACTTCAAGCTGGTGCTAACTGCTTCTGACCGTGCGCTTCACGATCACTGCTATGTGCACATCAATATCACAGATGCCAACACTCACCGGCCTGTATTTCAAAGTGCCCACTACTCAGTGAGCGTGAATGAGGATCGGCCAGTGGGTAGCACTGTGGTGGTTATCAGTGCCTCTGATGATGATGTGGGTGAGAATGCTCGCATCACCTATCTCCTGGAGGACAACCTGCCCCAGTTCCGCATTGATGCAGATTCAGGGGCCATTACACTACAGGCTCCACTGGACTATGAGGACCAGGTGACCTACACACTGGCTATTACAGCTCGGGACAATGGCATCCCACAGAAGGCAGACACCACTTATGTGGAGGTGATGGTCAATGATGTCAATGATAATGCTCCACAGTTTGTGGCTTCCCACTACACGGGATTGGTATCTGAGGATGCCCCACCTTTCACCAGTGTCCTGCAGATCTCAGCCACTGACCGAGATGCTCATGCCAATGGCAGGGTCCAGTACACTTTCCAGAATGGGGAAGATGGTGATGGAGATTTTACCATTGAGCCAACCTCTGGCATTGTCCGCACAGTGAGGCGGCTGGATCGGGAGGCAGTACCAGTGTATGAACTTACTGCCTATGCCGTGGACCGAGGTGTACCCCCACTGAGGACTCCGGTCAGCATCCAGGTGACGGTGCAGGATGTAAATGACAATGCCCCTGTCTTCCCAGCTGAGGAGTTTGAGGTGCGAGTGAAGGAGAACAGCATTGTGGGCTCAGTGGTGGCTCAGATCACTGCGGTAGACCCTGATGAAGGCCCCAATGCACATATAATGTACCAGATTGTGGAGGGGAACATCCCTGAGCTGTTCCAAATGGACATCTTCTCTGGAGAGTTGACGGCACTCATTGACCTGGACTATGAGGCTCGCCAGGAATATGTGATTGTGGTTCAGGCCACGTCTGCCCCTCTGGTCAGTCGAGCCACTGTGCATGTCCGCCTGGTTGACCAGAATGACAACAGCCCTGTGCTCAACAACTTCCAGATCCTCTTCAACAACTATGTATCCAACCGCTCAGACACCTTTCCCTCAGGCGTTATTGGGCGCATCCCAGCTTATGACCCTGATGTCTCTGACCACCTCTTCTACTCTTTTGAGCGGGGCAATGAGTTGCAGCTGCTGGTGGTCAACCAGACCAGTGGGGAGCTTCGACTCAGCCGCAAGCTAGACAACAACCGCCCACTGGTGGCCTCCATGTTGGTGACTGTCACAGGTGAGGGGTGGGGGGCAAGCAAGTGACCCAGTGACCCCAACCTTCAGGGCCTCAGGGGCTCCACAGGGCACCTGAGACCAAAGAAGGATTTCCAAGCCTTCCAAGAATCCCTTAAATGCTGGGTTCCTGCACCCCCACAGGATCTGCCATAGGCTTTACAGGTTAGGTTCATAGCCTGCTTAGGGTCTTGGACAGTCTGCACAGAACCTCAAAGATTCTAGGGCATATAGCAAATCCCATAAAGACCGTATGAACTGTCTACTACACTAGGGATAGTGCCCCCATCCCCAAAAGCCTGCAGGTCCTGGCTTAATGCTCTGGAGGCCACAGGGAAAAGCCAGCATGGGCCAGTCAGCTCACACCTGTTCAGATGAAGCATTGCTTTGGGTCCAGCTTGACCTTTACCCCATATGTACAGGGAAGGTGGGCCAATAGTTTAATGGTCATGAACAGCAGCTTACTCTGGCAGCTTCAGACAGAGAGTGGGCCCATACTGGCCTGACGGCTATCCGAGGGACTGACTGAGGACCTGCCCTTTGGGAAAATGTCCAGAGGCCCACGTGCCTCTTTTCTACCTCTACAGCCCCAGATTTTCACAAACACTCCCTCATAGGAGGGTGCAGGTGGGAGAGGCTCTTGCAATCGTGCCTACTGCGGCAGAGGTTGGGAGAGAGGCTTCAACTGCTGTTCACTTCCCAATTCTGGAGCATGGACTCCTCACACTGCCAAAGAAGGCACAGACTTTATTTATCCCTAAGTTCACTCAACAACCAATCCTTATTGTCCATCCAGTGTGTACTAGGGTCTGGGGACAAGGTATATAAGCACCTCATTCTCATTTTGAGAGGTGACCACTGAGATCACAGGACCCAGGTCTGGGATGACGGGCAGCTTTCTGATCCAAGAATTCTGAGGGGGCAGGTGGGTGGCGGTCAGGGTTCAAGACCTTCCTGGAGAGAGAGAGTTTGCTGAGCCAGGATTCTGGGGGATGGGGTTGAGTGGTCACAGGGCCAGGGGCCCTTCTAGTGCCACGGAAAAGCAGTTTGCTGACCAGAGATAGGGGATGGGTAAGCATTAATCTAGAAGTCTGTTTCTTTGAGGGGATGTTGTGCTGGTTATGCAATGCTGGGAGGTAGGGGTGGGTGGTCAGTGGCCCTGGCTCCTTTTTATGTTCTGAGTGAGGGTGGCTGCTGGCCATGATAACCTGGGGGAAGGTGAGTTACTATTTAGGGACTCTCTTGTGTGCTGTTAGAGGAATGGCTTACTGACCCAAGGGCTGACTCAGGTTTCTCCTGGTGTTGGAGGGAGGGGAGAGGAAGCAGCAACTTGGTACCCTGATGCTGAGGGAGTTGGTGGTCACAAGCCCCAGACCCCCTTGTGTCTGGCAGGGTCAGCCTCTGACTCACAGGTGCTGGGAGTCTAGGCATTCACTGGCCCCAGCTCTCTGAGTCCCGGGGAAGGGCAGCCGCTGACCCCAGACTGACCACTGCCTCTACCCCCACCCGCAGACGGGCTGCATAGCGTGACGGCGCAGTGTGTGCTACGCGTGGTCATCATCACGGAGGAGTTGCTGGCCAACAGCTTGACCGTGCGCCTGGAGAACATGTGGCAGGAGCGTTTCCTGTCACCGCTTCTGGGCCACTTTCTGGAAGGCGTGGCCGCGGTGCTTGCCACACCCGCCGAGGACGTCTTCATCTTCAACATCCAGAATGACACGGACGTGGGGGGCACCGTGCTCAATGTGAGCTTCTCGGCGCTGGCGCCGCGCGGGGCCGGGGCAGGCGCTGCGGGTCCCTGGTTCAGCTCCGAGGAACTGCAAGAGCAGTTGTACGTGCGCCGCTCTGCCCTTGCCGCGCGCTCGCTCCTAGACGTGTTGCCCTTCGACGACAACGTGTGCCTACGCGAGCCCTGTGAGAACTACATGAAGTGCGTGTCCGTGCTGCGCTTCGACTCGTCTGCTCCCTTCCTGGCCTCGGCCTCCACGCTCTTCAGACCCATCCAGCCCATCGCAGGCCTGCGCTGCCGCTGCCCGCCGGGCTTCACGGGAGACTTCTGCGAGACGGAGCTCGACCTCTGCTACTCCAACCCGTGCCGGAACGGCGGCGCCTGCGCGCGGCGGGAGGGTGGCTATACCTGCGTGTGCCGCCCGCGCTTCACAGGTGAGCGGGCCGCGGGCCTGGAGGCGCCACGGGCAGAGCGTGAGGGCGGGACTACAGTGAAAGCGAGGATGGGGAATCTGTCTTGAGTCTCCCGGGGTCGGGTGCGGCGCCGCGGAGCGCGAAGCCGTGGAACCCGGCCCTGGGAGAACCTAAAGCCCTGAAGAAATGGAGGCCTTAGGCGGGCTGAGACTACGGTGGGGGCGTGGCCTGGGGCGTGGGGGGGTGACGGGAGCTGCTGGGAACGTGGGGCGGGGCCAGACCGCTAGGAGGCGTGTCCGCCCCCAGGGAGCTCGCCCTTTCTGTGGGCTGGGAGGCTTTGGAGGGGCGGGGCCCCCTGGAGCCGCGGGTGACCTCCTCCAACCTTGGCTTGACTCCTAGGAGAAGACTGCGAGCTGGACACGGAGGCCGGACGCTGCGTCCCCGGCGTCTGCCGCAACGGAGGCACGTGTGCCGACGGGCCCGACGGCGGCTTCCGCTGCCAGTGCCCGGCGGGCGGCGCCTTCGAGGGCCCGCGCTGCGAGGTGGCGGCGCGCTCCTTCCCTCCCAGTTCGTTCGTCATGTTCCGCGGTCTGCGGCAGCGCTTCCACCTCACGCTGTCCCTCTCGTAGGTGCCCGCCCGGTATCTCTGCGCGCCTCCACGCCGTCCCCACTCCCTCTGTGACCCTGAGTCAGATTCCCGGCTGCCCCATTCTGACGTCCCACAGGACATCGCCCCTCCCCGGGTGTCCTGCCTGGGTGTCTCGGAGCATCACTGCCCTGACATCACTGCATTGTCCCTGACGTCACTGCATTGTCCCTGACGTCACCGTACCCGCTCTCCTCCTTTCCTGCTTCACCCTAGCCTGGCTGGCGCCCCGTGAAACTTCTTGTCGCAGGGATGGTGGGTGTGAGGAGGTGTCCCGCTCGTGACTTGCCCTGTCCACCCCACCCAGGTTCGCAACAGTGCAGCCCAGTGGACTACTCTTCTACAACGGGCGCCTGAACGAGAAGCACGACTTCCTGGCCCTGGAGCTTGTGGCCGGGCAAGTGCGGCTTACATATTCCACGGGTGGGTGCTCCCGTGGATGTATATGTGGGGGAGTGGGTACATGAATGGGTGAGATGGCTGGGGGGTATAAGCCTTGAGTCCCCTCAGGTTTGCCTCACTGCACACCTAAACATGTACCTCCATGTCAAACAGACATCAGTGAGGATCTTACCCCCTTAGCCATTCCCTGGGAGAAAGCCCATCTCTCCAAGTGGTGTGTGCTTCTCCTATCTTCCAAGGTACTCTGGTCCAGCCAGTATGGTCACCAGTGGATGGGACTGATCTGATGTATCCCTGGCCATCCTGGGAGTAACTGTACCTGAGTAGGGATGGGGAGGGAAAGGTAACTAGGCAGCTCCAGACAACCTTCCACATGTATCTCCTGCACAGGTGAGTCCAATACAGTGGTCAGCCCTACAGTTCCAGGGGGCCTGAGTGACGGGCAGTGGCACACAGTGCATCTGAGATACTACAACAAGGTGGGCACCACCCTTGGCATGGCAGTATGAGGGGAGCTGGGATGCCAGGTTCTGCCCCTTAGGGGTCAATCCTGGAGGTCCTGTTGAGTGGTGTGCCTGGGTTTCTAGCCCCGGACAGATGCCCTGGGGGGTGCTCAGGGCCCCTCCAAGGATAAAGTGGCTGTGCTGAGCGTGGATGACTGCGACGTGGCTGTGGCTCTGCAGTTTGGTGCTGAGATTGGCAACTACTCATGTGCAGCTGCTGGCATGCAAACAAGCTCCAAGAAGTGAGACCCCAGCCCCTGATTCCCATGCCTTCTGCCTGCCAAAGCCCACTCCAACCCTGACCCCATGCCTGTCTCCAACCTGCCACCCCATCCTTCCCCAAATCACAAATCCTCTCTCCACTCTGACACAAATCCTCTCCCCTACCTCACTGTAGCCCCATCTCTTTATTCTACCCCTGCCTCCCTGCTCCCACACACAGTCCCCAAGCACCCAGTTCTCCAGTATCCACTGCCCCCTTCCTAATGCCCCACATCCCCTTAGATTCTTCGCCAACCCCCCAAATGCCTCACTGTTTCATCCTAGCCTTCAGCCCCTCCCCTTCACCTTTCCCTAGACCATCTGCCCATCATGAGCTCTCCTTTGCACCCCCACAACTAAAGTTAGGCCCCAGCTTCTTCCCTGGCCTTACCTTCCCCCCTAAATCACCTTTACCCTCTGAGTCCTACTCCCACCCCACCCCCACTTCTGTGGCCCTCAGGAGCAACCCTACCTTGGCCTCTGTCCCAACAATGATGAGGACCCCTGATCCTCAGGTCCCTGGACCTGACGGGCCCTCTGCTCCTGGGGGGTGTCCCCAACCTCCCCGAGAACTTCCCCGTGTCGCACAAGGAGTTCATTGGATGCATGCGGGATCTGTACATTGATGGCCGCCGAATGGACATGGCAGCCTTCGTTGCAAACAATGGCACCATGGCAGGTAGGCCATGTCCCCACATTAGGGAGGGGGAAGAGGGCTATGTGGAGTGATTCCAAATCTGACCTCATCCTTGTTTCCTTTGCTGGCAAGCATTGTGCTATAGCTTAACCCTTAGGGCCTGTCTCCTTCCAACTCCATCTTGGGAGAATCTGGGGCTAAAATCATGGCCACTTTGGCCCCTCTGGACCCCTGTGTCCTGTCTAATACTTGTGCCCCCTACCCCCCACGTTCTCACATCTGCCATGTGCCTTCCTCTCCCAGGCTGCCAGGCCAAGCTGCACTTTTGCGACTCGGGTCCCTGTAAGAACAGCGGCTTCTGCTCAGAACGCTGGGGTGGCTTCAGCTGCGACTGCCCTGTGGGCTTCGGTGGCAAAGACTGTAGGCTCAGTGAGTGGGCATCATGGGGCAAGAGGGGCCTGCAGGGTAAGGTCTTTTCCTCAGGTGGGACCTGTGATCTTCTTCCTTTTATCCCCCCAGCCATGGCCCATCCCCATCATTTCCGTGGCAATGGGACGCTGAGCTGGGACTTTGGAAATGACATGACTGTGTCTGTGCCGTGGTACCTGGGGCTGGCATTTCGGACACGGGCGACTCAGGGGGTCCTGATGCAAGTGCAGGCTGGGCCACACAGCACACTCCTCTGTCAGGTGTGTCTGTCCTCCTGGCCCCTCCCTAGACCCTCAACTCTCAACCTCTAATGCCACCAGCAACATTCCTGGTCTGTTACAACCTAGTCCTGCCAGGTGTACTGACCATACTTGACCCTACTCTGGACCCTGGCCCTTGATCCTCTTCCCCACCATAATATCCTCTGCAGGTGCAGGGCCCCAGCATATCTTTTTTGTGCTAGCTGCACCAATCCATAATCCCTGATCTTGACCTCTGAGCCCCCTAACTTCACTCTCAGGGACATGGTGTCCCTATGGCACAATGCCCTGTGTGCCAGATATAGCCTTAGCCCTGCAGTTCTGATGTCTGAACCCCCTGATCTCACCTCTTGACTCTCCAAGCCCCAGCCCAACTTGGGGCCCTGACCCCAGGGCTGTGCTTCTCTATCTGCAGCTGGATCGGGGGTTGCTGTCGGTGACAGTGACCAGGGGCTCGGGCCGTGCTGCCCACCTCCTTCTGGACCAGGTGACTGTCAGTGATGGCCGGTGGCACGATCTGCGGTTGGAATTGCAGGAGGAGCCAGGTGGCCGGCGGGGCCACCATGTCCTCATGGTCTCACTGGACTATAGCCTCTTCCAGGTCTGATCTCTGACTCTTGGGTAGTCCGTTAGTCTCCCAACCAGACCCACCTCATTTGACCCCTCTCTAGTCCAGATCCCCTCAACTGTCTCCACTGTACGTCACTCTCCCTGCAGTCCCTTCCTCATGCCCTTGCTTTGAGCCCACCCTGCCAGCCAGGCCTGCTCAGGTTAGAGAGGCTATCCAGATTTCTGGCCTGGTCTTGGGGTACCTCTGCAGCCAGTACATTCCCTAACTCTTGGGAACCCCTTCTGGCCTCTGCCCTTATCTCCCTGTCTCAAAGCTCTGAAATTTCAGGGTCTATTCTGGGTCCAGGAAAGAGAGGCCTGTCTGAGCCCAGCTCTTTACTGAAACCTTGCTATTATCCATCCCCCACACTCCAGCAGGTCCTCCGCACTCAGGGGCAGCACATGCCCAGACCATTCTCCTGGTCCAGAGGGACAAAGGATGGTCATGCAGGGCTAGGACAAGGCCAAGACTGACTCTAGGGTAGGGCAGGGATCCATCAGGTGCCCCCACACCCCCAGTGCTGACTGTACCCCTCCCCCAGGACACCATGGCAGTGGGGAGTGAACTGCAGGGCCTGAAGGTAAAGCGACTCCATGTGGGAGGCCTGCCCCCCAGCAGTGAAGAGGAGGTTCCTCAGGGTCTGGTTGGCTGTATCCAGGTGGGGGTCAGCATGGGAACATGATTTGGGCCATTAGGGTGCGTGGTCAGTGGTCAGGAGCACCTTGGGACTTGAAAAGCTGCATTCACATAGGGGTTGGCATGGGGAGGGGATGTGACCCAGAGCCATCAGAGATAGGCCTTTCTGTGCTGTTGGCGGTGAGGGTCTAGCTTACATTATCAAGGGTCATTAGAGGTCTATGTCAGGGACAGCACGATTAGGGGTCCCATGGGGGGCTGAGTTGGGGATATTAGGGTCAGGGTGTGGGCTTTTTGGGGGGTTTGAGGGAGACTGCATGTCAGGTGGCTGGCTCTGTAGGGGCTGAGATGCTTTGACATGGGGCTCACACCTTGCTGGCTGTGTCCATAGGGGGTATGGCTCGGCCCCACGCCCTCGGGATCCCCAGCCCTGCTTCCTCCTAGCCACCGAGTGAACGTGGAACCTGGTTGTATAGTGACCAACGCCTGTGCATCTGGACCCTGCCCACCCCACGCTGACTGCCGAGACCTCTGGCAGACCTTTTCTTGTACCTGCTGGCCAGGTGTGAATTGGGGGTGGGGCAGGGTGGATTTGGGTAGGAACTGGGGGCTCATGGTAAAGACTGGGATCACTGGAAGGACAGGTACCTGCTTCCTCCCATGCTCTGTGGCCAGTGTCCTGAGCTCGCTGACCTAACCTGCAGGTTACTATGGCCCAGGGTGTGTGGACGCCTGCCTCTTGAATCCCTGTCAGAACCAGGGGTCATGCCGCCACCTTCCAGGAGCTCCCCATGGCTATACCTGTGATTGTGCAGGTGGCTATTTCGGGCACCACTGTGAGCACAGGTGAGGGGCTGGAGACTGAGATGATGGAAAGACCTGGGGTGGGGGGAGGGAGTTGTCACTGAGATATCTCGGAGGCATCTCACATCTCACCTGGCTGTCTACCTCCAGGATGGACCAGCAGTGCCCACGGGGCTGGTGGGGGAGCCCAACCTGTGGCCCTTGCAACTGTGATGTTCACAAGGGCTTTGACCCCAACTGTAACAAGACAAATGGGCAGTGTCACTGCAAGGTATGCCTGGCCCCTGACCCCTGACCTTTTAACTTTTCACTAGCCATGATTTGTGATTCTTATCGAGCTTGCTGATCTCTGCCACCTGATTTAGGCCCTAGCCTCTTACCCCTGTCCTGTCATCTAACTGCCACCTCTAGTCCTTGATGTCTGATTCCTCCCTTACATTTCATTTGAAGCCCAATCTTCCTTCTGGCCTGTGAGTACTATTCTCTTGACCCTTTGCCCTTGATTCCACTCATTCCTCAAGCCCTGACCTGAGACCCCTACCTTAAGCCCCGATCTCTGACCTCAGGCCCCTGATCCATTCTCGAATAGGAGTTCCACTACCGACCACGGGGCAGCGACTCATGCCTCCCATGTGACTGCTACCCTGTGGGCTCCACCTCGCGTTCATGTGCACCCCACAGCGGGCAGTGCCCCTGTCGCCCAGGAGCCCTTGGCCGCCAGTGCAACAGCTGTGACAGTCCTTTTGCGGAGGTGACAGCCAGTGGCTGCCGAGGTGAGCAGGCTCCACGCAGCTCCACATATAGAGGGCTGGCTCTGGCATGCTGCCACCAAGCTTTCTGGCGTGTTTGACTCCTTGGGTAGGGCTCTGGGAAGTGTTTCCTGAAGGAGACCATTGATACCTAGACGCCCCCCACGTTTGTCCCAGATACTTTGATAACTTGTTACAGAACCTGACAGGCCAGCTCCTGTAAGGCCAGAGAGGGAGTGCTGGGTAGTGGGTCTGATGTGGGTGGTAAAGGAGTAGTGGGTGTGGCTATCATTTTCCCCAGTCCCTGGCTGCCTGGTTCAGTGCTTCCTCTCTCTTTAGTGCTCTATGATGCCTGCCCCAAGTCCCTGAGATCTGGCGTGTGGTGGCCCCAGACCAAGTTTGGCATGATGGCCTCAGTGCCCTGTCCTCGAGGGGCCCTGGGTGAGTACCTGGGGGGCAGGGGCATCATTGAGGGTGGGAGTAGGTCTGTCCTCCGACTGCTGGAGCCACTTCTTTTCCTGAGTTGCGTGGCATTGCTCCTGCAAAGAAGTGGGAGTGGGGTAGGGGTCCATGTGGGCTCCTCAATACCTCCTAGGGGGTCTGGGTCCCTCCCCACCCCCTCATTGAGCCTCCATCTGTTTCTCTTGGCTTCTGGGCAGGATTGCGGGGTGCAGGTAAGGGGTACGTGTTTGCTCAGGTGTGCTGCGCCCCCCCACCCCACTGCCAGAGCTTTTGCAGACCCCTCCCGCTGCCTGAAATCCCTGCGGACCCATCCCCACTGCCTGAGGTCTCTAAAAGCTACTCTCAGCTGCTTGAAATCCCTGGAGGCCCCTTCCCACTGTCTGAGGATGCTGGAGGCCCTTTTCTGATGCTTGAGGTCTTCAGAGGCCCCTCCCCACTGCCTGAGGACCCTGCAGACCCCTCCCCACTTCCTAAGATCCTTGCAGACCCCCTCCTCAGTTACTGAGGTCCCTTCAGGCCTTTTCCTATGTTGAAAGTCACGAAAAACGCCTTCCTCTCTGTTTGAGGACCCTATAGACTCCTCCCTGCTGCCTGAGGGCCCCTCCCCACTGCCTGAGGTCCTTGCAGAACCCTCCCTGCTGCTTGAGGTCTCCACAGTGGCTGGACAGAGATCATCTCTGTATGCATGCTCATGCGTGTGTCTTTCTGTGCCTGTGCACGTGTCTGTGTGTCTGTCTTGGGGGGGTTCTGTGTTCAAGTTAGGGTCCCTCTTGCTGGTGGCTATGAGCTCTCTTAAGACCCAGGTCAATTCTCATTCAACCCCCATCCCCATCTCACAGACAAGGGCAAGAGGGCAGCAGAGTCCACCACTGGGACAGTTGAAGCTAGTGTGAGAACTTTCACCCCACCCTCACTTTGGTCACACAATACTCCTGGAAACCTTGGTCTGTGTGTGCATACATGGAGAGAGCATGTGTGTCTGTGTGTTTGTCCTGATCCACACGTCCGTGTATGTGCAGACGTGGGCACTGGTCTGTGTGTTTGCTTGCCCTGGGCCATATGTCTGTGAATGTGCTCTGGCCCGTGTGTGTGTGTGTGTGTGTGTGTGTGTGTGTGTGTGTGTGTATAAGAGAGAGAGAGAGACAGAGAGCGCGCGCACCTTTCTGCTCTGCTTTATGTAATCAGTGGTTCTGAATGGCCCACAGACCCACTGAGACTGATAGGCAGCTGGGACCTGCTTGGGCTGGGAGCTTGTCCAGCCACAGATGCCTACTATTCTGGTCTCTGCTTCAGAGCTCCCCCTGGGTTGGGGGAGGGTGCTGTGCTCATCAGATCAGTGAAGGTGTTCCGGCCCCAGGCCTGACCATGGTTCACCTGTCCCTAGGTGCTGCTGTGAGGCTGTGTGATGAGGACCAGGGTTGGCTGGAGCCTGACCTCTTCAACTGTACCTCCCCTGCCTTTCGAGAACTCAACCTGCTGGTGAGACTGCCCAGACCTGACCCTGCACTCAAGACCTGCGCTAGCCCTGGCCCTGGCCTCAGCTTCCCCAGGCCTGGGCTGGGGCCCAGACATCATACCCCAGCCTTTGACCTCCTAGGCTTTTCCTGGTTGCCCTTTAATCTGGCCAAACCCTTCTTCCTGTGAAGCTTTTGAGAAAGGCCTAAGGGACCACAGAGCGACCATCCCCATCTTTGTCCTGGCAGCTGGATGGCCTAGAGCTGAATAAGACAGCACTGGATACTGTGGAGGCCAAGAAGCTGGCCCAAAGGCTGCGGGAGGTGACTGGCCACACCGACCACTACTTTAGTCAAGATGTCCGAGTCACTGCCCGACTGCTGGCCCACCTGCTGGCCTTTGAGAGTCACCAGCAGGGCTTTGGGCTGACAGCCACACAGGATGCCCACTTCAATGAGGTGGGGCTATTTCCTATGCTCCCCATCTCCTGGACCCCTGCTCAGGCCCCTCCTGACCCTGGGGAAGTAAAGGCCCTGGGCTCTCCCTCTTCCCTTGTCCTCTCCCAACCCACCCCCTTGCCGGCTGGGGCGTGTCTGAGCACCCAGCCATAACCCTCAGACCTGCCTTGTCTCCCCTCACATGTCCTCACCTGGCTGAGCCCACTTTCATCTCCCTGATTCTAGAATCTGCTGTGGGCTGGCTCTGCACTGCTTGCCCCAGAGACCGGGGACCTGTGGGCAGCGCTGGGGCAGCGGGCCCCTGGGGGCTCCCCAGGCAGCGCAGGGCTGGTGCAGCATCTGGAGGAGTATGCAGCCACGCTTGCAAGGAATATGGAGCTCACATATCTGAATCCCGTGGGGCTGGTGACGCCCAACATCAGTATGTGGCGAGTGGCATGGGGGGGAGGCAGGAAGGGGGCTGTGAAAGGGCAAGGACCTGGAAATCTGAGGGGCTGGGGGCTATTGATGTCAACATTAGTAGCGGGAGGCTGTGCCACCTCCCTCAGTGCTTTGCAGGGACGGGCTCTGTGCTGGTAGCAATGAAGTGAGGGATTGTGGGACTTGATAGGAGGGTGTGGGGCCTTCTGCATGGGGAGGAGATCCTTGTTGGGTCTCACCCCTCTTCCTCCTGGGCAGTGCTCAGCATCGACCGCATGGAGCACCCCAGTCCCACCCGGGGAACCCGTCGCTACCCTCGTTACCACAGCAACCTTTTCCGGGGCCAGGATGCCTGGGATCCTCACACACACGTGCTGCTGCCTCCCCAGTCCCCACGGCCATCCCCACCTGAAGGTGAGATCCCTTGGGTGACCCCTGGCCCGGGTCCTGTTTCCCTATCCCACCTCTTTCACCAGATAGCATATTGCCCTCCTGCCAGTTCTCCCCTTGTCAGACCCACGCCATGTCAGACCCCTGTGTGAGACCCTCCCATGTCAGCCCCCCACACTGCTCTCGCCTCGCCGGACTCTCTCCCTCACCACAGATGATCTCTCCCATGCCTTGATATTCAGGATCCAGCCCTGGAGAGCCCATATCCCCTTCATGGGTTCCTGCTTTCTCCATCTCCCAGACCTGGACCTACAGGGAAGAGATTCCCATGCTTGATGCTGCGATGGGTTGGTTCAGAGCTGGGTTTGTGGGTGCTTGGGGTCAGAGGTCACTGACAGTGGTTCTTCCCCCTCCCCTGGCAGTTCTGTCCACAAGCAGCAGCAGCATGGAAAACTACACCTCCTCAAGTGTGGGCCCCCCTCCGGTCCCCCCGGAGCCCGAGCCTGAGCCTGGGATCTCCATTGTCATCCTCCTCGTTTACCGCACCTTGGGGGGGCTGCTCCCTGCCCAGTTCCAGGCCGAGCGCCGGGGCGCCAGGTACCACGGGGGGCATTACTTCCAGGCCTCTCACCCCTGAGTTGCCTGTAAGCTTCTACCCGGTCTAGCACCCATTTTTTCGTGGGCAAATGAGCAAGTTCACAGTCATCCTGAGACAGCTCCCATGTGTAGCTCCAGGGAGCCTTGTCCGTGCTGGCTTCTAGGTGAATCATGTTCTGTGGAGTTGTGCAGGGTTGCAGACAGGCACAGAGCCACAGGTGGGGACAGTCTCATAAAGGAGAGGTACATGTGCCGGGTACAGACAGGCAGACTGGCTAACAGAGGCAGGCAAAGACAGGCTGACCAATCGATGGAGGTCAGATCGGGGTGGCAGGGACGGCAGTTTGAGGTAGACAGTCTGAAGCTGCTCAGGCCATAGACCCCAGTGTAGACAGTGAGTCTGAAGTCTCTCGGCTGCGGAGAACCTGCCATTTCTGCAGAACCATGACAGCCTAGCTATGCCATTGGACTCAGGGTCTTGAATCAGCCCAGTGGGAGGCTGAGGGGGTTCCCCAAAATAGCATCCACTCTGGGGCATTCCGACTCTCAGTCAGCCATGCCGATGGCATGAAGACCAAGATGTAGGCAGTCAGAGCTTGGGGAAGTCAGCAGGGTCTGAGCCCAGGTGGGGTGTCTCCTCAGGCTCCCCCAGAACCCTGTTATGAACTCTCCGGTGGTCAGCGTGGCTGTGTTCCATGGACGCAACTTCCTAAGGGGTGTCCTAGAGTCCCCGATCAGCTTGGAATTCCGCCTGCTACAGACAGCGAATCGGAGCAAGGCGATCTGCGTGCAGTGGGACCCGCCTGGCCCGTGAGGACCTCCGCTCCGGAAACCCTTGGTCCCCTGTTGGCCCCCGGGGAGCCCAGCCTGCCCCTGGGGCCCCTACCAATGTCCCTAGGCACCCAGGCCAATGAGGAATGTGGCTCCTCAGCTTCAGGCCCCCTGCCCCTCCCCACTGTCTGTCACAACCCCTCTCCAGGCCACGGGGCACTTTCCCGAGGGGTTGATAGGTCTAACTGCCCTGTGGCTGCAGGGCGGACCAGCATGGCATGTGGACGGCACGGGACTGTGAGCTGGTATACAGGAATGGGTCTCATGCTCGATGTCGCTGCAGCCGGACAGGCACCTTTGGAGTTCTCATGGATGCTTCGCCCCGTGAGGTGGGACTGTGTTCAGAGTCCTGCGGACGTGGGCAGGCCAAAGGGCAGGGGTGACCAACACCCCCAGTGACCATCCTTGTCTCCACAGCGGCTGGAGGGTGACCTGGAGCTGCTGGCGGTGTTCACGCACGTGGTCATGGCAGTGTCTGTGGCCGCGCTGCTTCTGACCGCAGCGGTCCTACTGAGCCTGCGTAGCCTCAAGTCCAACATGCGTGCGATCCATGCCAACGTGGCGGCTGCCTTGGGCGTGGCAGAGCTCCTCTTCCTGCTGGGGATCCACAGGACCCACAACCAGGTGCAGGGTCGGGGCCAGGGGACCTGTGTCTCGATGGCCTTACCTGGCTCAGGAAGTCCTGGAGCCAAAGCTCAGGGTCAGGGGTCAGGGATGCTCAGGTTGGGGCCCGGGTTTGGGGCACGATGCTGGGTCAAGGTGCTGTGGTTTAGGGGTCAGAAGCGGGGTGAGGCAGGAGTGGCGCTGACGCCCCCCAACCCTGCCTTCAGCTGGTGTGCACTGCGGTCGCCATCCTCCTGCACTACTTCTTCCTCAGCACCTTCGCGTGGCTCCTTGTGCAGGGGCTGCACCTCTACCGCATGCAGGTTGAGCCCCGCAATGTGGACCGCGGCGCCATGCGCTTCTACCACGCCCTGGGCTGGGGCATCCCTGCCGTGCTGCTGGGTGAGGGCTCTGCTCCCTGGCCCATCCGGGCCTGTGACCCCTGGCTTGTACCTATCACGTGGCCTGACTCCTGCCCCCGCCCCCAGTCCCGATCATTACCCCAACCTCCATCCCTGCCCCCACCACGCCATGTGCTCAGCAGGGAGCCTGCTGTGCCCCCTCCCCTGGCATGAGAAGGTCAGCTGCTCTAGAACATACCCCTTCAGTCCTTCCTCTCCTCCCCTACAGGCCTTGCTGTCGGCCTGGATCCCGAGGGCTATGGGAACCCTGACTTCTGCTGGATCTCGGTCCACGAACCCCTCATGTGGAGCTTCGCAGGCCCTGTCATCCTGGTCATCGTGGTGAGTGTGCTGTACCTGGTGCCACCCGCGCGCTCTGCAGCAGGTGCGGCGGTGTTGGTGGAGGGGTGCCGGGTGGCAGTTGGCAGGTTTCCAGGCCTCGGCCTCAATTTCTGTTCTCCACTCGACTGGCACAGAGATGGGAAGTGTGGGGTCAGAAACTTGACTGCCTCTCTCTCTCTGCGGATCTCTATTTCCCTTTCTCAGTCCCTCTCTGGTTCCCTATCTCGGACATTTTCTGAGCCAAAGTGCCTCTCTGTTTCTGATCTCCCTGGTGTGTGTGTGTGTGTGTGTGTGTGTGTGTGTGTGTGTGCGTTTCTCACTGCTTCTGCCTCTCTGTGTCTTGGTCTCTCTCTGTTCCTGTCCCTCTCTCACTGTCTCTCTCTCTGTCCTGCCCCTGCTCCACATGTCTGGCCATGGGTCCAGATGAATGGGACCATGCTTCTCCTCACTGCCCGCACATCCTGCTCCACTGGGCAGAGGGAGGCCAAGAAGACCTCTGTGCTGTGAGTTGTCTGGCTGGGGGAAGCGGGGGATTCTTAGAATGGCAGTCCCTTCCTTGGCAGGCTGAGCTCCAGATTCTGGGTGGGGAGATGAAGTCCTACCTGCCCTGGCCAGCCCCTCTCTGGTGCCCTCGTCATACTCTGCCCCACACATGCTCTGCCCTGCTGTCTCCCCTGAGTCTCCCTTGGTCTGGGTGGCTCACTGTGCCCCCTGCCCCCGTGTCCCACCTATCTCCCATGTTTCTCTCATAGCCCGCCCCTACTTCCCACATATTTTCCCCATGTCCCCTCATGGCTCCCTGACTATCCTCCTGGTTCTTTTGGTGACCTCCCGTCTCCCCTAGTGTCCTCTGGAGACCGCCATGTTCCTTTGTGATTTCCTGTCCTTCCATGACTCCTCTGTGTCCCCCGCATGAGCCTTGCATGACGCATGCTTGTCCCCTTGTGTCCTTCCCTGTTCCACAGCAGGAGCCTTCGCAGCTGCTTTCTGCTGCTTCTCCTGGTCAGTGCCTCCTGGCTCTTCGGCCTCTTGGCAGTCAACCACAGTGTCCTGGCCTTCCACTACCTCCATGCTGCGCTCTGCGGGCTCCAGGTAACTGGCACCCCTCCCCACCTCCGGCCTGGTGGTGGCCCAAACCCTGGGCAGGCCATCGAGCCCAGTCTAGAGCTGACTCCTCTGGATGACTGATGCCGGGTAGGGTGCCCATCCTGGACTTCCTTCCCCAGCACTGTGGCTCCTGGCCACTTGCTGGTCCACACAGACCTCCACTGACTTAGTCACTTGGGCCACTCTGACGCCTCTGAGATTCTCGCTGACTCCCTTACTGGGTCACCCCTGGACCCCTCACTCCCTCACACTGACTTGCAATGACTGATCCCCCTTGCTGACCCACAGTGACTTATATGAGCCTCGACTGACCCCCTGCTGGTCCTCCTCTGACCTGTGACTCATTTCTGATCTCTCACTGACTTTCGGTAACCCCTCGTTGACCCCATGCTGACCCTTACTGACACAGGGCCTGGCAGTGCTGCTGCTCTTCTGTGTCCTGAATGCAGATGCCCGGGCTGCCTGGACACCAGCCTGTCTGGCTAGAAAGGCGGCGCCCGAGGAGGCAAGGCCAGCGCCTGGCACGGTGAGGGGCTCTCAGGGCTGGGGAGTCAGGCCGGGGGCCCCGAGAGGCCAGGGTTGGAGGCCTCTCCAGAGCTGGCTCACACTCCTGTCTGCACCCACCTCCTGTAGGGGCACGGGGCTTACAACAACACGGCCCTCTTTGAAGAGAGTGGCCTCATCCGCATCACCCTGGGTGCCTCCACTGTCTCCTCAGTGAGCAGTGCTCGCTCTGGCCGGACCCAGGACCAAGACAGCCAGCGGGGCCGCGGCTACCTCAGGTGAGCAGAGCAGCCTTCTTGGGAGGAGGACATATAGCTCAGACCAGTCCCACTTGACCAGAGGGTGGCATTGCTGGTCCTGGGATGATGGTTCTACCCATCTTGGCACCTGGTTCCCCGCTACTGCTTCTGCCCTAGATGCCTCTTGCCACATACCCAGGGGTGCTTTCAGAGCCATTCCACAGCAGTTGGCTATGTGCTCACAGCCACCCCAGCCTCCAAAGCACCCCATCACATCCCTCTTTGATGGGAGGGGGCGGTTCCTGCATTTCCAGGGACAATGTCCTGGTTCGACATGGCTCAGCTGCTGACCACACTGACCACAGCCTCCAGGCTCATGCTGGCCCCACTGACCTGGATGTGGCCATGTTCCATCGAGATGCTGGTGGAGGTAGGGGCCAGGGCTGGGGCAGGGGAAGGGAGGCAGAGGATCTCCCCACCGTTTCCCTTTCTTGAGAGCAACAGCTGACTGCAGTGGGGCGAGCTCCCCACAGGTCACTGCCCCAGGAGGCACCTGGTTCTCCTGCCAAGTCCCAGCCCTTCTGTACTGACCCCCACTCCAGACTCTACCTAGGTCCCCAGCCCCAGCTCCCTGCTGTAGCTAACCCAAGACCCTCAGCTCCGGGCTCTTTCTTGACCCCCAAGTTCCTCATCTCCCTGAGCCATTGATGTGCCTTCCTCCTTCTGATCTTCCCAACTCTAGCTGCAGACTCTGACTCTGACAGCGACCTGTCCTTGGAGGAGGAGAGAAGTCTGTCCATTCCATCCTCAGAAAGCGAGGACAATGGCCGGACACGGGGGCGTTTCCAGCGTCCACTCCGCCGGGCAGCCCAAAGTGAGAGGCTCCTCACTCACCCCAAAGGTGAGGGGGTATCTCTGACCCCATGGGTGACCAAGGGACACCCCATATTCCACTTGGGTGTGACCCAGGGACGCTGACATCCCCTGAAGATTCCTGGGACCAGCCTATTGGGAACCTGGGGTCCTCATTAGGCCCCTGCACACCTCTCCCTATCTTCCTAGTGGTTCTGCTGGCTAGAGGTCCAGGAACAGCCTGGGCAACAAGGTAAAGGTCAGAGTCAGGGATGTTACAGGGTGACATGTCATTCTTCCAGCCCCTCTTCTTCCATGAGGGTTGGGGTTCAGCCTGGTTTTTTCTTCCAGGATTTTTCTTGACCCCTCAGCCATCAAGTCCCCCCACCCCTACTCTCTGTCCACCTCCAGAGTGGCAGGCTCACCAGTAACCCTCTCCATGGGTCCATTGATTTCTGAGAAACACTCTCTTATTCCTACCTCTGCTCAATCAGTACAGCCAGAGTTTCAGGAGTCATTAGGGTCAGGGTTAGGGGGGTGGTCACTGAGTCTGGATCACAGGGGTCATGAATCAATGGGGTCAATTCAGAGGCTCCTATAACCTGCTCTGGCTCCACAGACGTGGATGGCAATGACCTTCTGTCCTACTGGCCAGCCCTGGGGGAATGTGAGGCCACTCCCTGTGCTCTGCAGACCTGGGGCTCCGAAAGGCGCCTGGGGCTGGACACCAGCAAGGACGCAGCCAACAACAACCAGCCGGACCTGGCCCTGACTAGTGGAGATGAAACCTCCCTGGGCCGGGCCCAGCGCCAGAGGAAAGGTACGACCCCTGACTTTGTCCTGTATTTCAGGGACCCCAGAGACCGCTTCTACCCCAGCCCAGGGGATTCTTGCCCCTTTGAGCCTCACCTGCATTGCCAGGACCTGGGGGTTGCTCCTCCTTTGATCTCAAGGGGAGGTCTGCCCCTACTCCTGTACCTTGGAGACTGACGCTGTCCCGACCCAGGGGATGACTGCCTTCCCACTCTAAGCCCTATCCTGCTGCCACAGTGGGATCCCCAGGGGCTGCCTCTGCCAAAGGGTTTCTGTCTCCAACCCTTTGTCACAGGGATCCCAGGGGCAGCTGCATCCCTAGACCCAGGGAGTGTCTGCCACCCTCTGCCCCACATACTTACTTTACTCCCATTTGTTCCTCACACAGGCATCCTGAAGAACCGATTGCAGTACCCACTGGTGCCACAGACCCGGGGTGCCCCTGAGCTGTCCTGGTGCCGTGCAGCCACCTTGGGCCACCGTGCTGTGCCAGCTGCCTCCTATGGTCGTATCTATGCTGGAGGGGCCACAGGCAGCCTTTCGCAGCCAGCCAGCCGCTACTCCTCTCGGGAACAGCTGGACCTACTCCTCCGGCGGCAACTCAGCCGTGAGCGACTGGAGGAGGCCCCTGCCCCTATGCTTCATCCCCTGAGTCGGCCAGGTTCCCAAGAACGCCTGGATGCCGCTCCAGGCCGCCTGGAGCCCAGGGACCGGGGCAGCACCCTACCACGGAGGCAGCCACCGAGGGACTACCCTGGTGCCAGGGCCGGCCGCTTTGGGTCACGGGATGCTCTGGACCTAAGGGCGCCCTGCGAGTGGTTGAGCACACTGCCCCTGCCCCACAGTGCCCGGAACCTTGACCCACAGCCCCCGCCTCTGCCCCTGTCTCCCCAGCGGCAACTCTCAAGGGACCCCCTCTTGCCATCCCGGCCCCTGGATTCTCTGTCCAGGAGATCGAACTCAGGGGAGCAGCTGGACCGTGTGCCTAGCCGGCACCCCTCACGAGAAGGCCTCGGGCCACCCCCGCAGCTGCTCAGAGTTAGGGAGGACCCAGCCAGTGGCCCTAGCCATGGCCCCTCTACAGAGCAGCTGGACATTCTCTCCTCTATCCTTGCCTCCTTCAACTCCTCGGCTCTCTCCTCCTCTGTGCAGTCCTCAAGCACGCCCTCGGGCCCTCACACCACTGCCACGCCTTCTGCCACAGCCTCTGCGCTTGGGCCCTCCACACCACGCTCTGCCACATCCCACAGCATCTCAGAGCTATCTCCAGACTCAGAGTAAGCAGGCTCTAGCCACTTGCCCTTACCCTCATCAGCTTAAGGCAACCTCCTGTGTACCCTGGCCTGTGTTCTGCCACAAAATGGGGTGTGGGTTGGCCCTGGCTTAGCACAGCCAGGGTGCCATGGGCTGGGGGCAGAAATCTGGCGGGGAATGGTGGTGTGATTAGCCGGAACTTGCGGGGTGTATGATTGGTGCCAGCCACCCTCCTCTGTACCTCCTGGGCGAAGGAAGAGAGATAGGTGCCTTCCAGAGGGCTTGAACAAGAGGAGGGGGTGAGAGCAGGTGCCAAGGCTTGGCAGTAGGAGGTAACCTGGTATGTGGAAGGGGCAAGGAGGAGAGGAAGAGTCATTGCCTGAGAGGCTTTGTTTAGGAGGTGGTATGGGATAAGGAGGGGCCAGAAGTGGTGCCAGGATATGGGCATCTTATATTCCAGGCTGAAGAGCTAACTTTGAAAGTAAGTCATTTATCCATCGATTGATCGATTGATTTAGTCAATGTTAGGTTCCTCGTGCCTGTGGGCACCGTGAGGTGGAGCACGTAGGAACTGAGCTGGGACCTGGTGCATTTCAGGTGCCTATGGGGCATCTGTGGGGTAGGGAAAAGCAGTCGTACCTGGGAAGCAGCTGGATACACAGGAGCCAGAGGAGTGGGGAGGAAACAAGGGCTGCGAGGCTTTGGAAACCAAGAGGAGGAGAGTTGAGTTTTGAGAAGGAGGAACAGCTAGGTCAGGCTCTGTGGAGGGCTGCAGGGAGAAAGGAGGCTTTGGGGAGAAGGGGACCCCAGGTGTGGGACAGGAGGCCAATAGAAGAACCCAGGCAGAGTCCGAGGAAGAGAAAGGAAGGAGGAGCAGGGGACTTGGGGCCTGGTGCCAGGGACTCTGGAAGGGTGCTGGGGGAGGGTTGAGGGAGAGCTATGAGTATTGCCTGGACCCAACTGCAGCCCAACTTTGGGGTCTGACTGGTGGGGGTCGGGGGTGGGCCTGGGGGGCTGAGCAGGGGTTTGGGTTCAGGAATCACACTTGACTTCTCCGAGTCTCTGTTTCCATATCTGTAAAATGTGTCTGTAGTAACAAACTTTCTGAGATGTGGAGATTTTTTGAGACAAAAGTCTGTCAAGTGCTTAATGTAGTATTTGTACATAGTAGGTGCTCGCTGAATGCCTAGAGAGAAGACAGGAGGCCGCGGGGCCTTGCTGATGAGTCTTGGGGTGCAGAAGGGGTAAAGGGGCTTGAGAACCCTGAAATGGGTGTAAGGGGGCTGGGGACTGAGAGGCAAAGGTGATGGGGTTCGGGGAAGATGGTGGGGGCCCAGGCTGTGGTGGAAGCCCAGAGCCCCCTGACTGGATTCTCTCAGCAACCACCTCTGACTACCGCATTCAATTCTGCAGAGTTCCCAGAAGCGAGGGGCACTCCTGAGGGGCAGACTCACGGACCAGGAATGGCTGAGGGCAATGGAAGATTAGAGCTAACAGAAGAGACTCCGGGAATCAGGGGCTGATCCCCAGGCAGCCTCCTGCCCGCCCCCCAGCTCTCCCTGTTGCTGCAGTGCTGAGGCTCCTTGCTCTCTCTGTGAGCAAATCCCGCCATGCGTGTAACAGGTGCAGGGGGAAGAACTGAAAGGAGGACTTTTATACGTTTTGTACCTTTGTAACCAGAGAGATATGCTTATGTTATTTTTCAGCTTTTCTGTCTCCTGGGGTTCTGAGGCTGGGCTGGGAGGGGAAGGGGACAGAGGGTAGAGTTTGGCCCCATTTGGGTCCCTGGCAAACCATATGTATGCTCTTTCCTCTCATCTTACTGGGGCGGATTCAGACAGGAAGGGCAAGGAGCCTCCCACCCATTGATCTGAATATTGTTAGGGCCCAAAGTACAGAGCTGATCTTTGCTTTTTCTTGGATGCCCCAAGGGCCAAACTTCAGGGACAAGGGGTTGGTCTTGGAAACAGGGGTCCTCTGACCTCCTCACAGGGCTTGCTCACGCTGCCCCTCCCCGTGGATGTGTGTGTTTATTATGTGGAGTCCCTGCCACTTACTGCCTTATGACCTAGGACTGATGCTGTGGGATGCTGGTGGAGCAGCAGATGTCATGTTTACAGAGCAAGGCTTCCCTTTCTCTCCTGGGGAGGGGCTCAGGCCTCTGTTCAGACATTCCTGCAGAGGGTGGACTAGGGGGTCATTTGCCAGCCCCTACCCCTGCTATGAGCAAAAGTTGTCCATGGTGCCATTTGATGCCCTGACCCTGCCCTGTGCTAGAATTTCTTCCGAGGGGTAGGGTAGGAGTGGGGGCAAGGGGAGCAAAAACAAGGGAATTGAAGACACAGAATGTAGGTGCCACTGCCTCCCATGTTTACAGGACCCTCCCTGGCCCTTGGCACCTGGGCTGCAGTAACTAGTTCCATCCTACTCTATTTTCTTCTATAGGGAAAAATGACTGTTAGGACCCTGTTCACAAAACTCTCTTTTATTACTTTGTCTGATGTCCAGAACTGGGGACTTTTAGATTTTGTTACTCTGTTTACAGGTCAAGATTTAAAACATTTTACAAGTTTGTTTACAACTGAAAACTTTGAACTTTTACACTTTGTTTACAGTTAAAATGTGTTTTTCCCCCTTTGTTTACAAGTGAAAGATAGAGAAGATGGGAGAGGGGCTTGAGGACCCTGGACCTGGCCATCTTGAGGAGTTTCTAGCCTCTACCTCTCCCAGGCCAAAGGCCAGCCCTGAGCCCCCTGTTGAACAGCAGACCCAGAAATCCTCCAGAGTGGGCATCCTTTTACCGCTACGAACAATGGGTTGTGCAGGGTTGTAGGGGGTTCTGTGCAGACACCCCCCTGCCCCTTCCCCGCACATACTCTTGGGAGGCAGTTTCCAAGGAGATTGAAAGTTCTTCTTCACTGACTGGTGCCAAATCCGCCAGCCAGGACCCCGGCTCTCCTTACCCAGCAGAATGACCCCAGCCCTTGAAGGGTTAAGGGGCCCACTGTGGGGAGAGGGGGTCGTCCTTGCTATGTCCTAGGTTCTATAGATGTCCCTCGGTGGGGGTCCCCTGCTCCAGCCCAGTGGCCCTTTCCCTGTCTGTGTAAATTGTTCCGTGAAGCCGCGCTCTGTTTTGGGAATAAACTTCTATAGAAAATGGTTGTTGCCTCTTTCTGTTTGGGGGTGGGGGTGTAGGGTAGGAAGGTGGCTATGAATGATTCAGGCCAGGTTGACCTTTGGGAGAAATCTGAGCTCTGCACCCCCCTCAATATTCAGTTATTTTTAGCACATTTCGTCTGACATTTGGACCAGGTTCCCATCTCTTTCACCCCTAATTCTGGCCTGGCGCCTTGTGATCGGGGCCTGAAGTACGAGCACAGGTGCTGGGAATAAGGTGCCAGGGACACTCCTCTCTCTCAAGGTGGCAGCATGATGACTTGGTCTTCAGGGTGTGCAATTGTAACCTCGAATTTGCCCTGGCTAGGGGCCCAGTCAACCCTAAGAACTGCCCTTGCTAACCCCTCAGCCCATTAACAGCACTGACCCCCACCAGCCTCTAGGACTTGGACCTGGCTGGGACATCGTGTTCCTTCTCCTCTCAGGCAGCAATCTTTGGACAGAAACCGAGATGCCAGGCTGTGCTCTGTATGGAGGAAGGGGAACTCTCAATCTCATTCTGGGTCTGGGTGTCCAGAGTTGAAGGGCAGCCTAGGGCACCTTCGGTGTCAGACATTGCCTGATCTTAAGAGGAGAGACTGAAGGTGGCGCCCGCAGAGACCTGATACCCCAAGGAGAGCTATGGCTCTGCTCACCAGTAGCGCCCACAGGCAGCCCATTGGCGGGTTTCTCGCCCCATCCCGCGGGGTCCTTCCACGGGAAGCCAAGACTTGGTATTCGCCTTTGTCGTACTCAGGGATCTGGGGCCGCGGCTATGGCCAGCTCCGCGCAGGTCTTTAGTCCCAGTTCTGCAGTTCTACCAGGTTTAGACAGGAGATTAAAAGTGAGCCAGGAGGGGCAGTACTAACCAGGCCGCAGGGGAGGAAGGGGTTAAATCTTCCGCCTTGGGGCTCGCCCAGCCTGATGCTTGTCACTTAGGCCCCGCCCGACCACTCTGATTCGTCCAAGCCTTCCCTGTCCTATCCGGGGATTGGCCCCTCGGAGAGCGCCGAAGGTCCTCATCCCGGCCCCGCCTCCCGAGCCTCAGCGGCCTCCAGCCCCAGTTCCTGCAGCAGCCGGCAATTGGCAGCCCGCCGGCCATGGGGCTGTCGGAAGCGTTGGGGTGAGTGCAGGGCGTGGCCCTGGTTCCCCGTGTCTGTGTCCGCGAGCCGCCGCGTGGTCTCGGTGCAGAAGCCGGCTTGGGTTAGCTCCGAAGGCGTACCGCCAAGTCCGGAGCAGGCATCTGCCTGCAACGCCTGTGTTTGCCGCTTTGCCGATTTTCTGCAGGCAGCTATCCCCTGAAGCGAGGGATGGGGGCGGGAACTGGCGCGACCCTCTCTCCTGAGGACTGTGCGGGAAGCCACTCGAACGCCGCCCGCGAGCTGGCTTCGGGCCGCGGGAGGCGGCTGAGTGTGGAGGAGACCCGGCCCAGGAGGTGCGCCGATGGGCGCGTTGGGGCGGGAGGTCGTCGTTGCACGGAGTCCATAACGGTGTCCTGAACCCACCTAGCTGTACAACTGATCCCGGATACTGGGATACGGCTGGAAGGGCTGCGGTGCCCTCCCAGAGGGAGGGGCCAATGATCTAGGCCCCGCCCTCCAAACACGCGCTCCGATGGGTGGTGGGGAGCGCTTTAAGAAGACCTGCGTGACTCACGGAGGAGGGGCAAGGGGGCTCAAAGATCTCTGTGAGACTGCGGTGCCAAGAGTCTGTGAGGACCTTCCTTGTGCGCACTCTACTCCCTTCTCCAAGCAGGACATCCAGGTTAGAGGCTCTTCCCAGGCGAGTTCCTACCCCTCCGGTGGGATCCTACCCCTAGGTCAGAGCTCACAGATCAGAACTTATCTGAAAATTTTCCCAGCTGGGGAGTTTTCCCTCAGGGAAGATTCCTGCGCAGCGGAGATCTATTCTCAGGAGAAAGCTTTCACCCATTCCAGGTGGGAGCCTCCCCCAGGTAAGAGCTTCTCTTAGGTGAGAGTACCTTCCACATGAGAACTTTACTGGTAGGTGAAAACTTTCCCCACTGAGAAAGCTTCCTCCTCAGTATGAGCTACCCCGCCCCCCCCCCCCCCTTAAGAATTCCCTCGCCTCCAGATCTCCTATTCCTAGAGGAGATCCACCTCCCGCTTCAGGTGGGAGCCTGGGTAGATAAGAGATTCTCCCAAGACAGAACATACCTGGCTGATGAAAACTTTCCTGTCAGTTGAGAGCTTTCCCCTACGTGAGATCTCACCTGGGAACGGGAGTTCTTGAGGGGGGGGATCTTCCCACTTTGAGTGGGAGCTTGCCTTTCCAGGTGAGACCCCTTTCTCCAGGTGAGAACCATTCCCTGGCTTTGTGAGATTAAGCCTGAGTTTGTCCACAACCTGGACCCCGGGGCTGGAGGCCCAGGGGCAATCTTAGCCTCAGCACCTTCCTTCCCTTAGAGGGGAGCCCCTCTAAAGAGGAGCCTGCCTGAAGAGCCGGAACCCTGGTTGCTGGATCCCTTCCTTGTGTGTGCTCTCAGATGGCCAGCACGGAGCTCATGGAGCAGCTGGATAAGGACTCAGAGACTAAACAGGGATTGGCTGGGGGATGGGCTAGGGGGAGGGGGACAGTCAGCCTGGGACCTGGACCTGGTAGAGCGCTCACAGCTGTCCCTGGGTTGGAGGTATGGATTGTGTTCATCCTGATGTGTTTTTGTAAGGAACTTTGGCCCAGTGAGAGACTTGTGCTAGACAAAGTTCAGGGATTGCCACTGGCTGGGCGTGGGGCCAGCTGGGAGCTGGACCTACCTAGATCTTGAGGATGACTCTCTGACTCCAGGTGGAAGTGTGAGGGAGCCTGGACCAGGGTTACACTCACTATGACTCTGGTCTTGCCACCCCAGTCAGAGGGACACAGAGGCACTGTTGCCTGTGACGCAGGCCATGGAGCTGAGGAAGCGAAACTACTACGTGGAACGGCCACTGCTGAATCAGGAACAGCTGGAGGAGCTGGGATGCTTGACCTCAGCCACCGAGACCCACCAGTGGCGAACCTGGTTTCAGTAAGGCTGAGGGTGGGGGCTGGGGACACCGACAGGACTTAGGTAGACTGTGTTCCCAATGCCTACCATTGTGTCCTCAGGTGCTCCTACACTCGGGCCCGAGCCCTTCTCCTCCAACACCTCCCAGTTTTGGCGTGGCTACCCCGGTATCCCGTGCGTGACTGGCTCCTTGGTGACCTGTTGGCTGGCCTGAGTGTGGCCATTATGCAGCTACCACAGGGTGAGCCATACCTGACCCAGAGGCTGTACCCTCAGTCTTTGGGGGGTGATCTGCAGCCCTTCAAGGCCCTGGCCCGGAAGCCCTGTGGTCTTGTGCCCACCCACCCCCTACCCCCATCTGAAGCTTTGAGCCCTGCCCCTGGAACTATGGACCATGACCTAGGGCTGGGATTCCCTCATCCTTTTCAAGGCCCAGTCTTCCAAGCCTACATTGCTACCGTTTCGCCTCCAGGCCTGGCCTATGCCCTCCTTGCTGGACTGCCCCCCGTGTTTGGCCTCTACAGCTCTTTCTATCCTGTGTTTATCTACTTTCTGTTTGGCACTTCCCGGCACATCTCCGTGGGTGAGTGGAGCCAGGCTCAGCCTTGCAGGAGGATGTCCACGTTCCCCCATGGAGGACAGGATGAGGGCAGGCTGAGGAGGGCAAGGGAACTTAGGGAAGGGGACAGCATTGGTGTTGGGCTACTGGGAGACTGGCCCAAGGTCATTCCCAGGCAGGACTAGGCCTCTGACTGTGGGGCCACAGATTCAGGATAGCTCCTGGCTCCGGGAGGATGTGTGTGAGGCATTGCAAGGGGCCCAGAACTTGGCAGAGGCCTGACTAGCCTGAGGCAGGCCGTCCCCCTTTCCTCATTTCACCTTCCACGAGGGGAATGATTCTGAGCCGATGGACATGAGTGGAACAGGGCAGACGATGCAGGGCCAACGTTTCTAGCCACCCTCAAGAGCCCCTGAGCTCTGGGTTCATACATGACCACCAGCACTGCCTCTGTTTGTGTGGCATAGTCTGAAGATACTTGTCTAGAGCTGAATGTCTCCTGGCCTCTGCCTTAAGGACAGGGCTCCTGGTTAGGGCAGTGCCCTCTCCCCTTCAGACCTGCCCTGACCTGTCCCTGCAGGTACCTTTGCTGTCATGTCTGTAATGGTGGGCAGTGTGACGGAATCCCTGGCCCCGGATGAGGACTTCCTGCAGGCTGAGAATGCTACAGTCGATGAGGAGGCCAGAGATGCTGCCCGGGTGCAACTGGCCGCCACGCTCAGTGTCCTGGTCGGCCTCTTCCAGGTGCGGAGCAGTCAGGAGTATGTGTTTCCCACCCCCACTGCTGCCAACCCCATCCCCACCCTCACCTGCCAGTTCCCCTGAGTCTGACCATCGCTGCCCTTCTCACTATTGCTGTTCACTCATGCCCCTTGGATTCCACCTGCCCCGGGCTGTGCTCTAACTGCCCTGAGGGCCTTTGTCTTCCCTGACTGTCCTTGGCCACCCCACAGGTGGGGCTGGGCCTGGTCCACTTCGGCTTCGTGGTCACCTACCTGTCAGAGCCTCTGGTCCGCGGCTATACCACAGCCGCGTCCATACAGGTCTTCGTCTCGCAGCTCAAGTATGTGTTTGGCCTCCAACTGAGCAGCCGCTCTGGGCCGCTGTCCCTCATCTATGTGAGTGAGGGTGGGAGGAGGGACGTGTAGGGTGTGCTCCACCATCTGGAGTGCTGGCTGTGACCCTGCCTCCCCTCAGACAGTTCTGGAGGTCTGCTGGAAGCTGCCCCAGAGCGTGGTTGGCACTGTGGTCACCGCATTGGTGGCAGGAGTGGTGCTGGTGCTGGTGAAACTGCTGAATGACAAACTGCAGCGACATCTGCCCCTGCCGCTCCCTGGGGAACTGCTCACGGTTCGGATTCTTCGGGGCAGGGGGGAAGGGCAAGGGAGGATATGTCCCTGCCAGCAGGTACCCTCGGGGATTTAAAGACCAGCCAGAGTGGGCACCAGGGAGAGTTCCTGGGGAGTGGCTGGAACCACAGCAGAAAGGTCCCATGTTGGTGCCTTCCAGTCCCCAAACAGCACCTTACCCAGTTGTCCACTTCTCCCCATCTCCTGAAGGCTTTGCTTCAGGCCCCCTTCTTCCCTGCCAAAGTAGTTTCTCCACACTCTGACTGTCCTCTCCCCCCAGCTCATCGGAGCCACAGGCATCTCCTATGGCGTGGGTCTGAAGCACAGATTTGGGGTGGATGTCGTGGGCAACATTCCTGCAGGGTGAGCTCTGGCCCCTGTCGGGTTAGGGAGGGGTGGGCAGCCAGGGCCAGCACCCTCCTTTGGCCTCACAGATGCCCTTTGCAGGCTGGTGCCCCCAGTGGCCCCCAACCCCCAGCTCTTCGCCAGTCTTGTGGGCTATGCCTTCACCATCGCCGTGGTTGGTTTCGCCATTGCCATCTCACTGGGGAAGATCTTCGCCCTGAGGCACGGCTACCGGGTGGACAGCAACCAGGTCTGGTGGCAGGATATGGGGGCAGCTGGGTAAACAGAGATGCCAGGGCCTGGGGGGTGGAGGTGGGGCAGTGTGTGGTATAGCAGGTGGGACGGGGAAATAGCAAACAAGGGGCGCCTGGGTGGATCGGTCAGTCGGTTAAGCATCCGACTTTGGCTCAGGTCATGATCACACGGTTTGTGGGTTTGAGCCCCATGTTGGGCTCTGTGCTGACAGCCTGGAGCCTGCTTCAGATTCTGTGTTTCTCTCTCTGCCCCTCCCCCGCTCATGCTCTGTCTCTGTCTCTGTCTCTCAAAAATAAATAAACATTAAAAAGAAAGAAAAGAAACAGCAAACAAATGTGCTGGGGCCACGCAGGGGACTGGGACAGTGGCCAGGGCATTCGGGACAGTAGCCAAGTCTGGAGGCTGTTGAATGAGGATGGAGGTTGGGGACACCTGGGCCTAGATACAGTGGTACGGTGACCAGACATGACACACCCGCACTTCCCTCCACCAGGAGCTGGTGGCTCTCGGCCTCAGTAACCTCGTCGGGGGCATCTTCCGGTGCTTCCCTGTGAGCTGCTCCATGTCCCGCAGCCTGGTACAGGAGAGCACCGGGGGCAACACGCAGGTGGGCTTCGGGTGCGGGTGTGCATCTGTGCGCGCGCACACCGCTCTGGCTGGGCGGTCCTGCCTGCTCCTCCCTGCACCCTACTCCCCTACCCTCCACCCCACCCCACCCCCCTGCTCACTCCCACCCTGCAGGTGGCTGGGGCTGTCTCCTCCCTCTTCATCCTCATTATCATCGTCAAACTTGGGGAACTCTTCCAAGACCTGCCCAAGGTGAGCCGCCTCCTCCCCACAGCCAGGCTTGAGGGACCTGGGCAGGCCAGGGGCTCAAATCAGTCAGGTCCCAGGTGAGGGGCAGGGACACAAGCTCATGCCCTGTTTTTCAAGGTTGAGCTCTTTGGGGTGGGATTTGGAGTTAAGGATCAGGGATTGGAACCCTTCCGAGTGAGATCCAAGTTGTTCAGTTCAGGGGGCAGGTGGCGGCTGGCGTCGTGCGGGGCTCATGCCCGGGTGGTCAGGGTTGTCAGCACCTGGGCGCCTCTCGGAAGTCCCTGGTGACACTCCCCTCACCCAGGCAGTCCTGGCAGCCGTCATTATCGTGAACCTGAAGGGCATGTTGAAGCAGTTCACCGACATATGTTCCCTCTGGAAGGCAAATCGAGTGGATCTGGTGAGAGGCCTGTGAGCCCATGGGTGGGGGTGGGGACCTACAGCAGGGCCCCCTCTAGAGTCTGTTGGCCGCTGCCCTTCTGCTTCTAGCTCATCTGGCTGGTGACCTTTGTGGCCACCATCCTGCTGAACCTGGACCTTGGCCTGGCCGTTGCAGTGGTCTTCTCCCTGCTGCTTGTGGTGTTCCGTACGCAGCTGTGAGTCTCCCCTCTGGGTCCCCCCATCCCAGCTCGTGAGGGAGCGAGGCCCACACTTTCTCCCCACCGCTTTCCTGCATCTCGGGGGTCACCCAGGCTCCCTGGTACCCCCTCGCTGCCCCTTCCTCACATGGTCTCCTTCACAGGCCCCACTACTCTATCTTGGGGCAGGTGCCAGACACGGATATTTACCGAGATGTGGCTGAGTACTCAGAGGTGGGTGGCAGGGGCTGAGCAGGAGGCCTGGGGGTGGGACAGAGGCTGAATGGGCCTTTGTTAGTCTTGTCTGCCCCTGGCAAAGACCCTGGGGACTGAGGGTGCTTTGGTCCTTGGAGCTTCAGGGGAGGAGTTCTAGTCTGCCACCCTCCTCAGAGCTAGGAAGGGACAGAGGAGGAGTGGATAGAGGGGCCATGGGAGCCTGAGGAGAGGGGTCTGTCTTGTCCTGTGGAGCAGCTCTGGGACAGGAATGCTGGTGGGGCAGGAGCCTGGGGCACCAGGGTGAAGGAGAGGCTGTTTCTGATCTGATCAGCAGAGTTTCTACATCTCTATCATTCGTTTACCTCCTGAGAAGTTTCATGCTTAATAGTAGGGGCAGTGGAATAAAACAAGCCCATTCCTGCTGACTTGGAGACTTGGAGTCTGAGTACAGTATAATCAGGCAGAGGGAGGAGTGGTCAGGAGGGGGAGAGCTCAGCTGGATGGAAAGGGAGGTGGGGGCACATTGTGCAGGCCCAGGTGCTGAGCAGAGACCTGGACTGTGTCCTGGGTGGAATGGGAGCTGGGGAGGGTCTCTCTGTGTACATGCAGAAAACAGACCACAGAGTGGGGGGTGGAGACCCAAGAGGAGGCCTAAGAGCCTAGCCTGGGTTTTAACAGAAGGGAGGGGAGATGGGAAGGGAAGGTTCAGGGTGCCCTGGAGGAAGCTTTGATGGGCTTGGCTGAGGGTCTGGGTGGTGGGGGTGAGGGGTAGGGAGCAGGACGACGTGTTAGGGTTATGTAGCCAAACCTGTGGCCCAAGGTCTGGGAGGGCAGGGGCTTGGTGATGGGGGGCCCTTGGGCCATACAGGAGAGGAAAGCAGGAGAGCAAGATACAACCAGGAGAGCAGAGGGCTCAGCCACCCCCAACCCTGACCCATCCCTAGGCCAGGGAGGTCCCAGGCGTGAAGATCTTCCGCTCCTCAGCCACCATGTACTTTGCTAATGCTGAGCTCTACAGCGACGCACTGAAGCAGAGGGTGAGGCCTGGGGTCCCCAGGGTGAGTGTCATAGGGTCCCTTACCTCCCCAGAATGTCTGCATCCCTTCTGACATTTCTCTCTAGTGCGGTGTGGATGTTGACCACCTCATCTCCCGGAAGAAGAAGCTGGTCAAGAAGCAGGAGCAAAAGCTGAAGCGACTGAAGAAGCTCCAGAAACAGGCAGGGGCCTCTCTGAGCCAGGGACTCCTGGCCTCCTGACTTCTTAACCTCATTCATTCCCCTCTTCTCCCTGATGCCCCCAGGATCCCTGCTTTGCTCCCCTGGTGGGTCAGTGCTCTGGGTGGAGTTTTGTTTTCTCCCACATCCTAAGCCAGTAACAAGCATGGACCACCACAATCTTTTTCCAATCTGGCTGTTCCTGGAGCTGGTCAGAACCCCACCACCTTCAGTCTGGCAGCCCTGGGTCCCAAGCTTCAGTTCCTGGCCTGCCTACCTGCCCAAAGCCTGGGGGTGGTACCAGACTTGCCTGGCTTGGCTGTCAGATGACAGCTGGGACAGCTTTTTACGGCCCCTCTCTTCCCCTGACCTAGACTGCCGCCTCCAAGGACACTTCTGTTTCTATCGAAGTCCACTCCAGCACCAGAGACATGGAGAGCAACAACATGGAGGACTCCAAGGCCGAGGGAGAGGGGTCAGCCATGAGCTGCAGAGATGGGGTTGCCCATGCATGTCCTGAGAGGAAGGCCACGGACCTACCAGCTGTGGGTTTTAAGTGGTTGTGCCAGTGGCAGGGGGGTGGGTGATGGATCAGATGCCCTATGGGGAGAGGTCTAGTGATCTGCCATAGATTCTGCTTGTGGCTCTCTGGTCTGCCATCGGAAGACCTTGAATTTGTAGAGTTCACAAGACCCCACAGTCTGCGCTCATGGGTAAAGGGAAAGGATTGGGAGTGGGGGAAAAATATGGGATCAAAAGGGATGCCAGGCTCAACTAGAGGCCCAGATGGTATGCCAGGGTGTCTGCGTTTGCACATGTGTCCCTGGGCCCCCTCCCTGCTCCGCCCTGGCTGACTGAGGGTAGGCTACAATTGCCCAGCGCCCTCCCTTCTTAAGCCTCCCTAGTAAGCCTGGGTGCAGGAGGTAACAGAGCGGTATATGCAAGTCTGTATGTGCTCCTGAGTCTGGGCGTCCTCTCCTGTGTGTCCTCATGTGTCCCTCTTGCCTTTGCATACAAGAGACTCCCCACATCCTGGTTCTCCAGTGTCCCCTGAATGTCCCAATATATGTGGGTGTTTACGTGCATGCTCCCACATCTGACCCTATGTGTCCTTGTATGTCTGTGTGCTCCTTGACATCACCCCTTCATGGGCAGCCTTTGCAGTGTGTCTGGTTTGCCAGCAGGTGAGCACAGGGAATGAGCTAGAAGGTATGGTAGCCAGCGGTCAAGAAGGTGCTAAGGCCCCAGATGTGACCACACTGAAAGCCCTGGGCCTGCCTCAGCCGCACTTCCACAGCCTCGTCCTGGATCTGGGAGCCCTCTCTTTTGTGGACACTGTGTGCCTCAAGAGCCTGAAGAATGTAAGGGGCTGGGGGCTGGGGACACTCCTCAGAAGAGCCCTGGGAGAAGACAAGGCCCCCCTCAAGCCTCCCGACTCCATAACTAGATCCAAGAGCCCTCTGAGCTCCCCCTCAAAACTCCCTCCCACCCCAGCCTCCCTCTTCGGAACCCACAAGGCTCCCTCTGAGTCTGGCCCCCTTTTCTGCTGCAGATTTTCCGTGACTTCCGAGAGATCGAGGTGGAGGTGTACATGGCCGCCTGCCACAGTGCGTGGGGTGGGGACATGAGCGGTCTGGGAGGGGAGTGGGCTCTTCCAGCCAAGGAGTTAAGGTCTCGGAAACTGGAGGTCAGAGGTGTCTTGAGGGGGCAGGGGTCAAGGATCAAGAGTGACTGGAGGTTTAGATGTAGCTTCAGGGGTAGAGGTCAGGGACGAAATGGGTCAGGGTATTCGGGGGGCTGGGGTTGGGGTTCCTGGTGGTTCTATGAGTCAGGGGAGACCTATTCCTTGCCTACAGCCCCTGTGGTTGCCCAGCTTGAGGCTGGGCACTTCTTCGATGCATCGATCACTAAGCAGCATCTCTTTGCCTCTGTCCACGACGCTGTCCTCTTTGCCCTCCAACACCCGAGGTCCAGCCCTGCCAGCCCTGTTTTGGTGAGCTGGCCTCTGTCTTGCTGAGCTTTTTGTCTGTCTACTGCTTGTCCCTACCCTGACCCCCAGCTTCAGGCAGTCCATCCTTCCTGGATGGATCTGCCCCTGGTGGACCCATTGCTGCCCCTTCCTGCCTTTAGCTGAAGCTGCTCCTGGGAGCAGGGGTTGCTGTCCTGGGGGAAGGGGCTGATATGTGTCCTTTGGAAACTGACCAGAGCCTCCCCTCCTCTGCCTCCTCAGATGACCAAACTCTGACCATGCTGCCACCCTGCCTGAGACTGCTCCCCTCTGAATGTTGTAACTTGTGAGAACGACCCCCCCCCACCCTGGGCTGCCTCCAGATGTCCCCCAGGAGTCCCCTCTGTATAAACACACACACATACACACAACTCAGGGATGGAGGTTCTGGGACTCCAAGTTCAGTGCTATAGGCCTGGGATGGGGCACTGGAGTCAGACTGGCACTGGCTGGGTTGGGGGAAGATGTATGATTTTACCCCCAGAAATAAAGATTTATTTGCCTAACACCAGGCTCTGCTGTGCCTTGGTGGGGGCTTGGTGGGGTGGGCAGCCATCTACAGCCCTGGCTCCTGACCTTTCTTATGCCCCAAAGTGGGGACTGGAGTCAGAAGTTGGGAGGAAGGTTTGGGGAGGGCAGAGTCAGGTGAGACAGCAGACAGCCACCAGAGGGAAAGTTATGGGGCCCAGGGTGGGGGTACCCCAGGTCCAAGTTCCCCAGCTGCTCTCAACCCTTGGCACCTATGTCTTCATCTGGAAGATAGTTGGAATCAGAGCTTCTTCTCAGGAATGATCCCAATGAGGTGCAGCCCCCGGAGGGTGTGAGTGAACCGGGGGGGGGGGGGGGGGGGAAGCATGGTGTTCACAGGTGCTGCTGGTCTGTGTTTAGAAGAATGTGTAGGATTGTCCACTTGGGAAAATGCCTGTTCATAATCATTACATCACCTGGGCTCTGCAGGTCATGGTCAACCAAGAAACGTGCTCATTTCTACCATAAAATGCCAGCATCTAGGCATGTTCCCTAGTGGGCAGCAGTGGGCCTTTAGGCCAGCTGAGCTCTGAGTGATGGCGGGGCGGTGCGGCTAGAATCTTTCTGGGCCTGTGTCTTGGCAGTATAGTGAAATGATGATTATACCCGCTTCCTGGGTTGCTCAGTGAATATTAAATGAGTCAGTGCCACAAAATGCTTACAGCAATGCTGGGCTCGAGTCACCTGCTCAAAAGCACATGAACACTGCTGTCCCCCAGGTACTGACCAGGTGCTCAGCTCTGTGCTGGACAAGTGGATAGAGGCTGACCCCTCCTTCAAGTCACTGAAGTGCCCCTTGTCCAGCTCAGTTTTTATCGTGTTCTGCATCAGCACCCTGTTCTGTGTTCATGAATCCTCCTCCCTGCCCCAGCCCCCAGAATCACAGCCCAGGAAGTCAGAGGTTTTTATCTGCTTTGTCACACGTATCCCAGCACCAGGAATGGTGCCTGGCATGCTTGGCAAATATTGGGTAAGTGAAGCTTATGTGTCTGAGTGGAGGGCAGACCTCAAATAAGAAACTGCAGAGAGTTAGAACTTCTTTGAAGAAAAAAAAAAAACAGGGTCACATGACAGAGAAGGGACTGTGTTGCCCAGTATGCTCATGGGAGGGAAGCTAAGGGAGCAGATGACACAGACTGAAACACCAGCCATGAGAAATGGAGGACCGTGTCCTGGCATAGGGAACAGCACTTGTTTTGGGGAACACCGGAGAGGCCTGCCTGAGTCTGGAGGGAGGCCACAGCACACAGGACCTCACAGGCCAGAGAGAACCTTCAGGCTTTGTTCAGAGCCTGTAGGGGCCCCACAGTTTTGAGGGCTCACCCTACTGTGATTTGGACTGTGGGGTAGGCTGGGCTTTGGGGACCAGCAAGCGGCTCTGTGCCAGACAGCAGCCTTAGGGACCATGGGGTGTTAGAATTTGAGGGACTGAATGTTAGGTGAGGAAGGAAGCAGGGAGGAAGGAGGCTGGGGGAAGGAGTTGTTCTTCAGTCCTGGGCTGGCTAAGAGATCGGCACCCAGGCCTCAAGCGTACCGCCTATCTTGGCCCTGGAAGCCCCCCTTCCCCACCCTGCTGTGTTTTCTGGCCAGTCTGCCCCTCAGGAAAGGCCATGGACCCAGCTGGAACCTGCTGCCTGCCCCTGGGGGAGGGGTGTTTGTCTGTTGCCAGGCACCCAGGTTCCACCCGGGGACTTGGCACAGCCATGCTGCTCACACCGTTCGCCCTGCTACTGCTGTCCCTGCTGGCGATGTCAGCCCCCTCCCATGCCTGGTCACGGCCCCTGTGGTACCAGGTGGGGCTGGACCTACAGCCCTGGGGGTGTCATCCGAACACCTTGGAAGGCTGTGGGGGCAGTCTGGGCTGTCCTGGCCACTGGATGGGCCTGGGGATGAACCGCATCTACCCTGTGGCTGGGGTCACACTCACCACCACCATGATGCTGATGGTCAGCCGTGCAGTGCTACAGCGGTGGCGCTCCCAGGGCACTAAGTCTGAGGTGAGCACAGCACTGCTCTGTTCCCCCAGCCTCCTGCCTCCACTCAGACCCAGTGAGATCACGTCCTCTACCCAACCCTCCCCCAGTCAACCTACCCATGCCTGTGCCCCTCCCCCACCGCTCACACTCTCTGGTCCCTACATCTGTCCACACCCATCAACCCCTGACCACTCCCAGTACTCTGTCCCCATCTGTCCCTCCGCCCCTTAATATCCTTATTCCTCATCCAGCCCCCTTGGCCCCCACGACCACCCCAGCCCATGGCAGACCCTCGGTGACCCTCCATCACCATCTGCCTTCCTATGCCCTTCTCCCTGGCCCCATCGCTGCCCCTCACTGCACCCTGATCCCATCCCTCTGCTCTCACTCTTGCCTCTTGGTCCTATCCTCAGCACCCGCAGGTGACCACTAGCCCCTCCGGACCCTGGAAACGGCGGAATCCGATCTCAGACCGCGCCCTGCTCATTGGGGTCCTGCACATGCTGGATGCCCTCCTGGTCCATATTGACTGCCACCTGCGGCATATAACCACCAAACAGAAAACCCCAATAAAGGGGTCTCCCACCCAGAGTGGGTGACCCAACATATGTCTCTCTTTGCCTGGTGGCCAGTCGGGGTGGGGGTGGCCTGAGGCCCTGGGCCAGGCTCAGGCCTGTGTGTGGGTCGTCTCCAAGCTCGCCTGGACCCTGTGTCTCCTTTTTATTTTTGCAGTCGGCAGACTTGAGGCCTCTGTGCCCAGGATGGGTGGGCACGTGGAGATGACTCACACTCCTCCATTGCCCCCACTGACAGCCCCCTCTTCCTTAAGGTCTCACTCATAAATACATCTCCTTCTCCAGGGCTCCTTAGGGGCCCTGGTGTGGTGGGACAAGACTTGACCATCAGGGAAGACTTGGCTGGTCCATGGAGGGCTGCCCAGAGGAGGTAACAACCTGACTGAGTCAGTGAGGGCACCCAGTTGGGGATGAGGGGGGTCAGGAGGTGGAGGGTGAGCCTCGGCCACCTTCATCTTTATGGCGGCCTCAACCGTGCTCTGGCACCCGAGTGGTCCTTGCTCTAAGGCCCCTGAAAGTGGAGTGAGGGCTGAACTTCACCCCTTCTCTTCCTTCTACTGAGGACAATCCAGGTTGAGTGGGTACTGAGGCCTAAGCATGTTTATCTGTTTTAGAAAAAGAATATAAAATTACGAATTCAAAAATAGAAATAAGTGCATTAAAATGAGGAAAAAATGGTGAGAGATTATAAATGTTAAAAAGCTGACACTACAGGGGCTCCTGGGTGGCTTATTCTGTTAAGCGTCCGACTCTTGATCTCAACTCAGGTCTTGATCTCAGGGTTGTGAGTTCAAGCCCCACTTTGGGCTCCACAATGGGCATGAAGCCTACTTAAGAAAAAAAAAAAAGTGATGCTGCAATGCAAAATCCAGACCAATAATGTGTTTGTGGCGACTTCCTAACACATTAATACTTGTACTCCTATACTTTCTGGCTGCTGACTCTGATAACCACTATATAGGATGAAGATTTTGTAGTACACAGGGGACATATCCTCTATACACAGAAAACAGATGAATTCAGTCTTCCTTCTAACATGGTTGATTGTTGAAATTTGTGTTTTAATTATTGATAGTTTAGAAAATCCCTCTCCTAAACTATTATGATGTCACATAAATTGTCTGGATGTTTTTCAAGTTTGGAAAACTGCCATCAACTTGCTTTCATACAGAAGCTCTATATTTTGGAAGAATTTCCCAAAGGTAGGCTCTGGCTCCACATACATTTCAAAACTTGTTTTCTCTCCATGGCTCACAATTTTTCTAGCACCGGGCACTCTGGGGCAGGTGCTAAATGCAATAGGATCCTGCATTTCTGTCCTGACCAGAAGCTCTGTCTGACCTGGCAGGAGGTTCCTGGAGGCCTCATGTACCAGGACAGAAATGACAAGGTGAATGCACACCCGAGTGGAGCAACCACATTAGGTCCCTCTAAACCCCGGCCAAGTGTGTCCCCTTGGTAAACTTGGAGGTGGTCCCCTTTCAGAAGCCCGCTGCTGCCAGTCATCAAGAAGGGTCTCAGCTGCAGGCGGCCTTGTCACAGCTAGTTTTTGCCCTTGGCACAACCCTTTCCCTCTCTCCGTCAGATGCTGATCTCGAATCCCTGGTAAATGTCCTAATCTCCTTCTGGGGAGTCTGCTTCCTAGAGAAGCCAACCTGGGACAATCCCCAACCCACCTTCCTCTTGGCTGAACCCCCCAAATGTTATAACTTCTCCAGTATCCCCGTAAGAGGTGAGTAGGATGGAGGGATTGACTAGAAAAGGACAGAGGTTCTAACTACATGCAGTTAGAATATCTTCATTTCGTGAGTTTTTTTTTTCCTTCTAATTTTTTTTCCAACGTTTATTTATTTTTGGGATAGAGAGAGACAGAGCATCAACGGGGGAGGGGCAGAGAGAGAGGGAGACACAGAATCGGAAACAGGCTCCAGGCTCTGAGCCATCAGCCCAGAGCCTGACGCGGGGCTCGAACTCACAGACCGCGAGATCGTGACCTGGCTGAAGTCGGACGCTTAACCGACTGCGCCACCTAGGCGCCCCCTCATTTCGTGAGTTTAAAAAAGACTTGCTATGGACACACTCCTGGGGCTCCTCCCAAGGTCTGGAAGAGAAGGGCATTGAAGCTTGAGATTCATCAGCCTCTTGTTAGGCCCACTTCTACATTCTACAAGGTTCAGTAAGCACCTACCATTTGCTAGTCTATTGTGGATACGAGGATCCATTGATGTACAGAACAGAACCGGCTCCTCTCTTACTCAAATGGCAGGGTGGTGGTGGTGGTGGTGGTGGTGAAACCAACTCAATAAAAGCCATGACTCTGCAGAGAGATGTGCTGGCCTAGTCAGGGCAGTGGGCGGCAGGCGGGTGCGGGCATGGAGCAAAGGTGGGCTGACTGCTGACACTTGAAAAGTGAGGTGACTAAAGTAGGGGACAGTGCTCCAGTCAGAATGACAGGTCCTTGTGGAGGGTGTGGGGGTGGACCTTGGCCTGGTCCAGGAACTATAAGATGGTCAGAATTTCAGTGGAAAGAAGGAGCCCTGGAGAGGAGGAAGTGGCAGGCTGGGGAGGGACAGGGTTTGGTACCTCCTGGTGAGGATATGGTGGGCAGAATAGTGGCCCTTCAAGATGCCCATGGAATCTGTGGATATGTTATAGTACCTGGCAAAAAGAACTTGGCAGATGGAATTAAAGATCTTTCTGGATTATTTTGCTAGGCCCTTGGAATCATGGAATCATGGAATCACATGAGCCCTTAAAAGTGATGAAGAGGGCAGGAGAGTTGGTTAGATTTAAATTGTGAGAGGTACTTGATCCTCTGTTTCTGGTTTTGAAGATGGGGGAAGGGATCTCCCACCATCCAAAAATCCAAGGAATTCAGGCGAGCTCTGGAAGCTGGAGATAACTCTCTGGTGACAGCCAGCAAGAAAACAGGAACCTCAGACCTACAACCACTAGGATCTAAATTCTACCAACAACCCAAGTGATCAAGGACACAAATTCTCTTCTGGAACCTCCAGAAATGAACATAGCCCTGCTGATGCCTTAATTTCAGCCAAATGAGATACATGTTGGACTTTGAGCCTATAGAATGGTGAGATAATAAATTTGTGTTCTGAGCCATTGAGTCTGAGGTAATTTGTCATGCTGGCAATAGAAAACTAATACAGATGTTGATATTGAGAGCAAGGTACTACTGTAACAAAGTCCAGAAACATGGAAATGGCTTTGGAATTGAGCAGTGAACAAAAGGTGGAAGAATGTCAAGGAGCATAATGGAAAAAGCCAAGACAGCCTTAAACCATTAGCAGAAATCTTGACTTTGAGAATGCTGCCAGAGAGGGTTCAGAAGGAAATGAGGAACATGTTATTGGAAACCAGGAGGTTTCCTTTCCTCCTTTTCTCCTTTCCGGGAGGAAAGCTTAGTGGAGTTGTGTCCAGCAGTTTGGTGAAAGGCAGAACTTGTGAATGATGAAAGTGGACATTAAGTAGAGGAGATTTCCAAGGAAACTGTTGAAAATTCAGCCTTGGGGCGCCTGGGTGGCGCAGTCGGTTAAGCGGCCGACTTCAGCCAGGTCACGATCTCGCGGTCCGTGAGTTCGAGTCCCGCGTCAGGCTCTGGGCTGATGGCTCAGAGCCTGGAGCCTGTTTCCGATTCTGTGTCTCCCTCTCTCTCTGCCCCTCCCCCGTTCATGCTCTGTCTCTCTCTGTCCCAAAAATAAATAAACGTTGAAACAAAAAAAAATTTAAAAAAAAATAAAAAAAAAAAAAAAGAAAAGAAAATTCAGCCTCTGCTCTTTTTGCTATTTATGGTAAAATGCAAGAGGAGGGAGAAAGATTGAGAGAAAAATGGTCAAAACAGAACCAGGCCCTGATCCTGGAAATTCTCAGCCAATTGTCCAAAAAAACACTTTCCCCAAATTATTGGAGTTGATATAATTCTTTTTTTGTAATAATTTTTTTTAATGTTTTATTTTTTGAGAGACAGAAAGAGACACAGTGAGAGCAGGAGAGTGGCAGAGAAAGAGGGAGACATAGAATCTAAAGTGGGCTCCAGGCTCTGAGCTATCAGCACAGAGCCCCATGCGGGGCTCGAACCCACAAATGCGAGATCATGACCTGAGCCAAAGTCGGATTCTCAACCGACTGAGCCACCCAGGCACCCCTATATAATTCTAATCAAATTAGGCTTTTCTTTTAGATGGAATATTCTTTTTACAAATCATTTAGAACAGGGTGTGACATCACAAAAGATGGCAGAGTAGGACTCTCCAGGAATCCTTTTCTCCACCAAAATAACTATCAAGCTAGCAGAAACTGCAGCAGCTATTTTTGGAACTCAGAAGTCTAGTTGAACACTTGCAGCATCCAAGGGAGAACTTGATGAAGAATTCAATTCAATGAATTTCCCTGTTTCAACCCCCACAGGCTGAAGCAGCTTCCCAGCTGCAGGGAATTTAAGTAGACCTCACCCCCCACCCCCATCCCCACCTTTCCTTTGGGAGCAAGACGTTTAAGGAAATCTTTGTCAGGTCACTGGCTGATTGCAGAAATAATAAATTCGAAACTTCAATTACTACACACAACAAGGAATATACACTTCGTAAAAGTAGTATGGAAAGGTCATGATGGCTCCACTCCTCAACAAGCTGAAATCAGCAATCCCTAAAGAGAGAATTCGATCTCCAGAATTATCATATGTAACACTCAGAACGTCCAGTTCTCGACAAACATTACAAAATATGCTCAGAAATGGGAAAGTGAGGCCTATTTGCCGAGAAAAAAAGGAACCTGACAGGAAACATCCCTAAGTACGCCCAGGCAATGGAATTATTACTGAAAGGACACTATAGACAAATAGCTAAAGAAAACCAGAAAAATAATGTCTGCCTAAAATTAGAATATCAGTAAAAACGAAAACTTTAAGGGGCACCTGGGTGGCTCAGTTGGTTGGGTGTCCAACTTCAGCTCAGGTCATGATCTCATGGCTTGTGAGTTTGAGCCCCATGTCGGGTTCTGTGCTGACAGCTCAGAGCCTGGAGGCTGCTTAGGATTCTGTGGCTCCCTCTCTCTCTCTGCCCCTCCCCTGCTCATGCTCTCTCTCTCTCTCTCTCTCTCTCCTTCAAAAATAAATAAACATTAAAAAAATTAAATAGGAAAAAAACCCACAAAATTGTAAGTGGATCTAAAAATTCCGGAGCTGAAGACTAGAAAACCCAAAATGGAAAACTCACGAGAAGGGTTCAGCAACAGATTGGAGCAGACAGAAGAAAGGGTCAGTGAGCTTAAAAGTAAGATGACTGAAATTATCCAGTCTGAGAATCGGAAAGAAAAAGGATGAAGAAAAAATGTGCAGCTCTTGAGGAAGCTGTAGGACACTATCAAGCAGAAAAATATATGCATTGCGGAAGTTTCAGGCAGAGTAGAAAGAGAGAAAGGGGCAGAAAAAAAGTTTTGAATAATGGCCACCCCCTTCCCCTCATATCTGATGAAAGGCATATCCAAAAAGTTTGGTCTGGTGGAATGGGGCTTAGCATAAATGACTATTTTGGATCTCTTGTTTTTAACAACGTATGTTGTATGATCCCACCAATGTGAGATACTTAAAATAGGCAAGTTTATACAGAAAAAAAGCAGAATCGAGATTATCAGGGGCTGGAAGAAGAAGGAAATGGTCAGTTATTTTCTGTTTAGGATGCTGAAAAAGTTCTGGAAATAGTGGTGACGATTGCACAACATTTTGGATGTAATTAATGCCACTGAGTTGTATACTTAGTAGTTAAGATACTAAATTTTATGTATATGTTAGGACAATGTAAATCTAAAAAAAATTTTTTTAATATGAAAAAAGTTTTTTAAATAGGAAAAAATCCAGAATAAACTGGTGAGTATATCAAACAAATATTGAGTGAGAAGAGTAAGTTGAGTGCCAGAGCCTTCTCAGGCAGCCCACACAGACCTGGTTACGTGTTTGAGAATTTCTGGGGTGGGTAATAAAGGAGATATGGATAGAGATGGATAAAAAAAGAAGGTCTGGTCAAGAAATGTTGTTAGAGGGGCACCTGGTTGGCTCAGTTGGTAAAGCATGCGACTCTTGATCTCAGGATCATGAGTTCAAGCCCCACGTTGGGCATAGAGATCACTTAGTAATAATAGAAATGCTGTTAGAAAGTTCAGTTTGCAACTTAGGGAGAAAAAGGATATTTTGACTTCACCTCATTCCATATACCGAGTAAATTCCAAAGAACAGTGAATCATCAAAGACTCTTGCCAAGTTATTGCAATGGCTGCTGCTTGTACTTGACTTTTCAGTAAACATTTCCTTTTTGACCAACATCTTCAAACACATCCTTCCCCAGACTCCTACATCACACTTCCTGGTTGTATCATTGCCTTTCCCTTCTCACGCTAGGGTAGCAGTGGGGATGGGAGACGGGGATGTAGAAGACTGGATATAGAAATTATTTGGAACAGAATTTACTAAAGGATTAAGTGGGAAATTTGAGAGAGGAATCAAGATGGCTCCTAGATTTTTTAAAAAGTTTATTTACTTATTTTGATAGAGAACAAAGGAGAGAGAATCTCAAGCAGGCTCTGTGCTATCAGTGCAGTGGCTCCTGGTTGTTGTTGTTGTTGTTGTTTTAAGAGAGAGACAGCAGGGAAGAGGGGCAGGAGAAAGAGCATCTTTTTTTTTTTTTTTAACATTTATTTATTTTTGAGAGACAGAGGCAGAGTGCAAGTAGGGGAGGGGCAAAGAGAGAGGGAAACACAGAATCTGAAGCAGGCTCCAGGCTCTGAGCTGGCAGCACAGAGCCTGACTTGGGGCTCAAATCCGTGAACCGTAAGATCATGACCTGAGCCAAAGTTGGACGCTTAACCTACTGAGCCACCCAGGTACTCTGGGAGAGAGAGAATCTTTATTTATTTATTTATTTATTTATTTATTTATTTATTTATGTTTAAACGTTTATTTATTTTTGAGACAGAGAGAGACAGAGCATGAACGGGGGAGGGTCAGAGAGAGAGAGGGAGACACAGAATCTGAAACAGGCTCCAGGCTCTGAGCTGTCAGCACAGAGCCTGATGAGGGGCTTGAACCCACAAACCACGAGATCATGACCTGAGCCGAAGTCAGATGCTTAACCAACTGAGCCACCCAGGCGCCCCTGGGAGAGAGAGAATCTTAAGCAGGCTCTATGCTGAGCATAGGGCTTGATCCCATGACCCTTGGATCATGACCTGAGCCCAAATCAGATAGATGCTCAACCAACGGAGTCACCCAGGCACCTCAGTGGCTCCAAGATTTTTAACCTGAGCAACTGGGTTAATGGAGGTGTCATTTACAGAGATGAAAGCAATTATAGGAGGAATAGGTTTGGGAGGGAGAGTGAAGAGTTCAGTGTTAGCCATGTTTAATTCTCCAGGGGAGATAGTGAATTATGGGAATATAGGAGCCATTGTATGTACAGACAGAACTGAAGCCATGAGGCTGGATGAGATGACCAGAAAACAGTCTTGATCAGGAAGGGAAGAGGTAGCCAGAACTGAGCCCTGGGCTCTCACTCTGTTAGATTGGGAGGTGAGGAAGAACCAGCCAAGGTTCTTGGATTGTCCAGGGAGGAGTGTCCAGGGAGGTAGGACAAGAACAGCGGAGTACGGGAACCTGAAGGTGGAGAAAGGATGAGGGTCTCATGAGGAAAAAGTGTCCAATTACATTGAAGGAGGCCACTAGGGCTCCCTGGTTGCCATGACAGATGTGGTTTTTGAGGAGTGATGTGGGCATTGGACTGGAGTGGATTTGGGAGAGAATGGGAGGAGAAGAATTGCATGCAGGGAACTCTTTGGGGGAGCTCTGCCAGAAGGGTATAGGATGTGGTGGTCACTGGAGGAGGTTGTCATAGGCAAGAGAAGCCTAAGGAGATGTGGTAACTAAATGTGATGTGGTAACTAAATGTAATGTGGTATCCTGGATGGAATCCTAGAATGAGGCGGGGGTGGGAGATAGAAACTAAGGTAATTTGAATAAACTATAGACTTTAGTCAGTAATAGTGTACTGATATTGGTTCATTAATCACAATCAATGTACCTTAATAATGTCAGATGTTAATAATATAGGAAACTGTGCACATGTGTATGAGGGGGATATATATGGGAATTCTCAACTATCTGCTCAACTTTTCTGTAAATATAAAACTTAAAACTAAAGTTTTAAAAAAGTGGAAAGATGGACTAATTAGAAGATTCTATTTCATTTTATTTTTCACGTCTAAATCAGTGCTTCACACACTGAAGCATCTTTTGTCTGCTTTTTGTAAAAGACAGTTATAATTTACATTTGACATTTTTTGAAAGATCGCAAAGACAAAACAATAAAGCACGTATCAATCATGTAGAGTTCAGAATTATGCTCTTTCAAAAGTAACTTTTTTTGTAGAAACTAAAAATTCTGCATTAAAATAACATAAGTGTATTCTCCTTCTCCTCAATCCATTTTCCAGAAGTCATTCGGCTGAAAGTTTCGAGGGAGTTCCTCCAGAATTTTTTCTATGAGGTCTACTAGAAAAGGCACATCGCTTCGTGTGTGTGTTTTTTCAAACAAGGAATCCTATTTCACAAATTGGTCTCTATACTGTTCCTTTTTCTTAACAATATATTGGATTTTTGTTTTGTTTTTTAGAGAGAAGGGATTTTTTAAATGTTTTTTATTTATTTTTGGGAGAGACAGAGAGAGAGAGAGAGCAAGAGCCAGGGAGGGGCAGAGGAAGGGGGAGACACAGAATTCACGCTCCAGGCTCTGAGCTGTCAGCATAGAGCCCGACACGGGGCTCGAATTCGTGAACCAGGAGGTCATGACCTGAGCCAAAGTCGGACGGCGAACCGACTGAGCCACCACCCATGCGCCCCTTAGCAACATCTTGTTAACTTCCTTCGATATCAGGCATCTGAATCTGCTTCACCCTTTAAAGAGAAAACTGCAATCAGAAGCTACCTCATAGTCCCAGGAGCCCTCGCTGGTGCTTTACCCCGGGGCGGGGGCTCCCATTCTCAGACACGCGGCGGCTGCAGCCCTACACAGCGCTGCAACTCCCGAGTACACAGTGGATTCGGGACGCCCGCGGTTCGTGAGAAATATCGCGCATTCTGCCTCCCACGGGTGAAAGGGGAAGAGGAACTGGACTGCGAACGGACTCGCGCAGGCCAGGTGGGTTGATGTGCGCAGGTACCGGTGGACACCGGGACAGAGCCACCGACTAGCCGCATGTGAATATCCATGGTCTCCGCTAGGAGGCGGCCGAGCGCCATATTTGCGGTAGTGCGCCTGCGCCTCGGACGCCGCTGCGTCCACTCTACGCAAGCGTGGCGCGACCTGGCGCTGACTGGAGCTCGAAGATGGCGGCTTCCGCAGTTTGCCGGGCGGCTAGCGCCGGGACTCGAGTGCTGCTTCGCACCCACCGCTCGGTGAGGCGACAGCGAGAGCGCAAGGCCGCGGAGCGCGGGGCTTCGGAACCCGAACGGGGAATGGACTGTTAGCGGCGACGGGTCGAGATTGGGGAGGTTCCGGGGTCAGGGCCATGGGAAGGTCACGGCGCTGAGCGGGGATAGGAGTCTCGCGGCTGACCGGAGGTCTGGGGACGGGGTTCCCACTGCTGGCCTGGGAGCCGAGGAGCGATCCCGCAACCCAGCCCTAAGTCTCGGTTATCCCTTTCCAGCAGCCGGCCCTGCTGAGGTCGCCTGCCTTGAGGACCACCGCCACCTTCGCTCAAGCTCTCCAGAGCGTGCCAGAGACACAGGTCAGCTTGCTGGACAACGGGCTGAGAGTGGCCTCCGAGCAGTCCTCCCAGCCTACCTGCACGGTGAGCGGGGCCCCCTCTTGGGAGGTCGCCTCCATACTGCTCCTGGCGTCTTTTCTCAGGACAGGGTGTGACCTTGGGCTCGAGTCCTCTGTGGTTTGGGTCAGACTTCTCTCCGCCGCTGGATTGATTCTGCTACCTTAATCCCGACCCCAGCTAGGCTTGACTTCTTGGGCCATTCCTTACTATAACACTCATTTAGCATATGATGCCTGCCAAGCAGGAGGCCAAGTTCCTTTCCAGCGTTTTCCTTTCCTTAAGCAGCGCATTCGAGAGAAGTGATCTGTTTTCATTTTACAGTGAGGAAAATGGGTTTCAGAGACCTAAGGTGACTGCTAAACTCATGGCCCAAAGTCATGATCTCCTGGCTAGACCACTCACGCACTTGCAAAAGGAATGCATTTGAAGATTCCAAAGAAATGGATGACTTTCCAAAACATACAAATTTTCAAAATTGACTTAAGGAGAGAAATCTTGGCTAGATACAGTATATGAATAGGTGAGAAGATTCTCAAGATGTAATCCTCTTCTCTGGACCCCACACTCCAGGGTTAAGTGGTTTTATTGGTAAATTCTTTTAGTTTTTCAGGAACAGATAATGTCTTTTGTTATAAGTTGTTACTAAATACAGTAAAAGATCATGGGCAGCTTCCTTATATGACACTTCTATGAACTGATCTGTTAAGACAGTTTGGGAGATGGGGCACCTGGATGGCTCAGTTGGTTAAGCGTCTGACTCTTGGTTTTTGGCTCAGGTCAGGATCTCAAGGTTTGTGCATTCAAGTCCTGCCATTGGGCCCTGCACTGACCACACAGAATCTGTTTGGGATTCTCTCTCTCTGTCCCTCCTCTGTTCACACTCTCTCCCTCTCTCAAAATAAGTAAATAAACTTAAAAAAAAAAAAGTTTGGGAGATAATGCTGTATTTCATGGACTCTAAGATGCTCTAGATTGTAAGGGGCACCACTGTGCTCCAAATGTCAGAGAAAGATCGCTGTCAGTTATAATCCAAAGATACAGGTTGTTAGGCGAACTCTACTTCCTAAGATGTTAGTTATGAAATAGATGTCAGTGTAAGAATTTACAACATATGTGTATCAGCATCTCTTAGGAAAGTAAACGTGAAATTTTTAAATCAACTGTGAAAGAAAATTAAAAGACTAGAACTATGTGACCTACGTGAGGTGCATGGTGTGGCGTAAGTTTCATAGCACACCAGGAGACTATTAAGAAAATCATGCAAGGGGCCCCTGGGTGGCTCAGTCGGTTAAGCGTCCAACTTCTGCTCGGTGATGATCTTGAGGCTCACGAATTTGAGCCCTGTGTCAGACTCCGTGCTGACAGCGCAGAGCCTGGAGCCTGCTTTGGATTCTGTGTCTCCCTCTCTCAGCTCCTCCCCCGCTCACACCCTGTCTCTCTTTCTCTCAAAAATAAATAAACATTAACAAAAAAATTTTTTTTCTTAATTATGGGAGTCTCTCATTGGGTGCCAAGGAGACACTGTGCAATGTTAGGTATCCAGGTCTGATTAAAACTTTTTTTAATAATTGTGAGCGAAGTCTACTTGCTTAATAGGATAAAACATTCAGCGTCTAAACCAACAGCCTCCTTCCTTGATGGGGAAATGACAGAATCACCAGAACAAAGGTAGGGTATAATTTTTAGAAAAGAGAAAATAAATTGTTGTTTGCAAATGATGTGTTGCTTGCCTAGAAAAAATGAAAAAATCAACTGAAAAGCAAGACAATATAAAAAGTTCATATTGGTAATGGAGCCGAGTGAATGTGCACAGTTAGAAACTTCCTTGGAGTAGGTCCTTTTTCAGCCAGTGCCTGTGCCCAGGGCATAGCTGTATCTCCAAGCACAGGGGGCCTACTGAGACAGCTCTCCCCCACTCTGGGACCATGAGCCCTGTCCTGGGGCTTCTGCTGAGTCACCCAGAGTAGGGTGTGAGTGGAGTCTGGGGTGGTTTGTGTGTTACCTTTGTTGGTGGCTTCTCGTCCAGGTCGGGGTATGGATTGATGTTGGCAGCCGTTACGAGACTGAGAAGAACAACGGGGCAGGTTACTTTCTGGAGCATCTGGCTTTCAAGGTGAGGCTCCTGAAGTCCTGCATCACCCCTGGGCTTACAGCTGCCTATTGTCCCTCCTGAGGATGCAGGTCAGCAAAGCCAACCTCTTCAATTATGGGCTTCAGCTAGGGGGGCGATCTCTGGCGGGCCTTTCTGGAAGGAACCATGAGGGCTTGGCCTCTCCTGAGTGAGCACTTACCTGGTCAGCCCCTGCACAAGGCTCCTAGAGCCAGAAAAAAACCCGGGGAGCTGCAGGAACCCCACTCCTCACAGAGAGGCCAGGCCTTTGTTATGTGCGCACGCTGGTGTGGAATCGAACACGTAGATAGATAACGTGCGTTTTAACAAATTCACAGACACAGGCAAGTATGTGTTCTTGTGAAATGTTCTGCTCTGGCAGAATATCCAGACATCTCTTGTTTGTAGAAGTAAATACTGAGCTTTCTTGAAGGTGGGGACAGTCACCACCCTCAGCCCCTAAGCCAGCCCATGTTGGTATGGAGTCTGAGTTTTTTGAATGAATGAAAAAATGGAGACGGAGATATGGATCGGTAGGAGTGTGGAACAGGACCGGGTAGGTAGCTTAGCCAGCAGCAGCATCACAGATGTGTATGTAGATCTCAACATGCGTGTGTGTGTGCCCGTGGACAGCAACACCCACACATACATAGGGGATTGGGGTCGAGTCCCACAGAGGTGTCCACTAGCACATACACAGTCATATGAATGGCATGGGGGTAGAGTGGGTAATGGCAGTGTCATCTAAACATTGATGTGACATAATCTGGCTATGACTGTCAGTAAGGTGATTGGTAAGATCAGGCTGCTATGGGGCTCTGGATTTCAGGCAGCACTTGCACTGACCGTGCCCTTCTCTCCTGGCCCCTGGCTGTCTCCATTCTGTTAGCCCATGATACTGTGGCCTGCTCGGCACTTGGTGAGGACAGACTGTAGACTGTACATCCCCATAGTCTTTGATGAGGAAGGTGCCTGTAGACCACTGGTCCTGCTGGGACTTTAGCCTTTGAAGATAGGGGTCCTCAGTTCCCATGTGGCTCCTGATGGTCGTCTTGATATCCGGTTCCAGGGAACAAAAAATCGGCCTGGCAATGCCTTGGAGAAGGAGGTGGAGAGCATGGGGGCCCATCTCAATGCCTACAGCACCCGGGAGCACACAGCATACTACATCAAGGCGCTATCCAAGGACCTGCCAAAAGGTAACATCTGGAGGATGGGGCAGGGACGGGGATAGGACTTCAGGGGTACAGAGGACAGGCCCCCAGGAACTTGGCCTGGCTGAAGAGTGGGGTTACCATGACAGCAGATCCTTGCTGCAGGGCATGCAGGCATGCCAGGCCTGGGGGTTTTGTGCTGTTACTGGCCTGCAGTGGCCCCACCTGCCCTTTGGTTCCCAAACCTGCCCTTCTCACGTCCAGCTGTGGAGCTCCTGGCCGACATTGTGCAGAACTGTGCCCTAGAAGACTCCCAGATTGAGAAGGAGCGTGATGTGATCCTACAGGAGCTGCAGGAGAATGATGCATGTATGCGGGACGTGGTCTTTGACTACCTGCACGCCACAGCATTTCAGGGCACACCTCTAGCCCAGGCTGTGGAGGGGCCCAGTGGGAATGTCAGGTGAGGGTTGGCTGGGCCTGTGCTGGAATGTGTTCAAGCCCCGTCCACACGAGTTTGGTTTTAGTTGCCCTTTGCTATTATACGTTCTTTTTTATTTTTTTTTTTAAATTAAAAAAAAAAATTTTTTTTTTTTTCAACGTTTATTTATTTTCGGGACAGAGAGAGACAGAGCATGAACAGGGGAGGGGCAGAGAGAGAGGGAGACACAGAATCGGAAACAGGCTCCAGGCTCCGAGCCATCAGCCCAGAGCCCGACGCGGGGCTCGAACTCACGGACCGCGAGATCGTGACCTGGCTGAAGTCGGACGCTTAACCGACTGCGCCACCCAGGCGCCCCTTTGCTATTATACGTTCTTAATTTGCACAACTGGAAATGTTTTCTCTGTGCCCTGTGGTCCTTGCAGGGCTTTTTAAATACCTGTACGGTCTTCACTCACATTGCGGGCTTCTTTGTAGGGTATGATTCTGTGCGTGTCCTGAAATCCTGAGGGAGGGAGCGTTGGGAATCTGTGTGGCTCCTTGTTCCCGGGTGGGATAAGCACTGATACCGCCCCTTGAGAACCTCACAGCATCAGCTCACCCCCTCCTCAGAGAGGAAGGACTGAGCCTGACCTAAAGGCAGACGTGAAGCGGGGTCCCAGAGGACTGGTTGACAGAGATGAGAAAGGGGATTGAGGGCTGTGCTAGGGCTTGCTCCCCGGAGAAGCCATGTCTTCCCTTGTCTATCTCCTCAGCACTGTTTTGTGAGACCCAGACTGCTGTGGTTTGGGAGAGGCATTAAGCCATTGGCCATATGTCTTGCAGGAAGCTATCTCGTGCAGACCTGACCGAGTATGTCAACAGGCATTACAAGGCCCCTCGCATGGTGCTCGCAGCAGCCGGAGGTGAGTGATGGGCTCACTGAAGCCTTGTGGTAATGGGTGCGTGGGCACCAGCCTTGCTTACTGGAGCCCAGGTCTCTTGGTTCTGACCACAAGGGATCTTCCACTCCTGGGCACCCTGTTCCTGTCTTGTTCTTGTGGAGAGTGATCTCTCTCCCATGCTCTCTGAGGTGGGATGGCATTCTGCCCTACCACCACCACTGGGACCTGCCACATAGGGATGCTGCTCCCCCTCATTAGTACAGGCCTTTCTCAGCCCCACCTGTGTTAGGAGATCCAGTTTGCAGGCTGGTGGGAGATACTAGCCCCAGATTTGTTCCTTGTAGCTTTGCTAGTGGGCAGGCCAGACACTGGGGTGTGACAACACACATTCAATGACAAACCGGGAAGTGCCTTCAAGGGGAGGCACCCAGTGGCAGGGGGACTGAAATGGAGGACCCAGAGTTGGAGGTTAGGGGGTGCTCTTGGAACACATTATTGTTGGAACTGAGGTCTAAGGAATGGGGGGTCATTCAGGTGAGGAGTAGGGAGCCCAAGCAGAGGGGCAGGGCGGTGTCATGGCCTGACACTTGGCTGCCACATGGGGGGCCAAAGCAGAGGCAGGCCAGCCAAGGAGGGGCTGTGGCATGTTTCTGGTGGGAGGCAGCAGGAGCAAGGGAGGGAGGTGGATGGACTCAGGATAGTTCTATCGATGGAAATCTGCAGGAGGTCTGGCCGTGGTGGGGAGGGTGAGATTAAGGATGTTTCTCTAGCTTGTGGTCTTGGCAGCTGGATGGGTGAAAAGGACTGATGAAAAGAGCATGATTGGGGTGGCTTCAGGGCCTGGGAACCTGGGAACCAAGAGCAGTGTAAGCTAGTGACATGTGAGATTGTGTTGAGTCCAGTGGGGTCCGGGCACCTACGGGTCGAGATGCTAGAGCAGCAGAGGCCTCCTCTTGTCAAGGCGAGGATGTGAAGTCTGCAGGGGTCCTGAGGGCCTGAAATTACAATGTTGTTTATAAACGTACCCGGAGCTGGTCACGGCCCTGCAGTAGCACCTCTTTGTGTCCTCTCATTTGCCACCGCCCACAGGGCAGCAGCCCCCATCGGCTTGAGGAAGGGCCAGAGGGGTAAAGCAGGACAGGTGGCCTTGTGCCCAGGGAGCCCCCATCTCGTCCTTGATGTGGGTGAGAACGCATCACATGAGGACCCACCTTCAGGCGCAGCATGCAGCTGCTTCCCTGTGGTTGAGGTGACGGATGCTGTTCGACCCTGAGGTGCTTGCCCTGCCCGTGAGGCGGAGTCTGTCTGTGGCGGATTCTCTTCCCTCACCCTGTCCTGATGTCCTGTTTTCCTTCTGCCGTCTCCCAGCAAGATGGGACGTGGGGTCCTCCCCCTGTGCGTGAGTCCCCTGACTGGTAACCATGCTCTCTGTCTCGGCAGGGGTGGAGCACCGGCAGCTGGTAGATCTCGCCCAGAAGCACTTCAGCGGCGTCTCTGAGACATACACAGAGGACGCTGTGCCCACTCTTGCTCCATGCCGCTTCACTGGCAGCGAGGTGGGTGGCCTTGTGGGCAGGGGTAGTGTTCTCAGCTGGGGCCTCTGGAAGGATGCTTGCGTACAAGGTTATCTTCATGACTCCAAAGGTGCCTCAGGAGTTGTGAACGGGTCCTGTGGCTGCTGCCTCACAAGCACACACGTTCACGTGCGCATGGGCATGCTTCACCCACACCCTGTACCTTTTCTCGTCGCCCGGACGTTGTGGCCGTCCCTCAGTCTCGCCATGTACTGTTTCAGATCCGCCACCGCGACGATGCTCTGCCATTGGCCCATGTGGCTATTGCGGTAGAGGGGCCTGGCTGGGCCAACCCGGACAACGTGGCCCTCCAAGTAGCCAATGCCATCATTGGCCACTATGACTGCACTTATGGTGGTGGCACGGTGAGTGCCAGGGCGGGCACGGGACTTTGTCCTCAAGGAACAGAGGGTGTCAGGCCGTGGGCTCCTGTACTGGGGTTCAGGGTGTGGACCACAGGCAGGAGGGTGGGTGCTGATGGTCCTTGCCCCGGTAGCACCTGTCCAGCCCACTGGCTGCAGTCGCCGTGGCCAACAAGCTGTGCCAGAGTTTCCAGACCTTCAATATCTGCTACGCAGACACTGGGTTGCTGGGTGCACACTTTGTCTGCGATCGCATGAAAATCGATGACATGATGTTCTTCCTGCAAGGCCAGTGGTGAGTGTCAGCCTAGTACTGCTGGGTGCAGGAGGGGCCTTTGAGGACAGTGAGGGGCTAGGAGACAGCATGGTCTCTTGGGATGACCATCCCATCCCCTGCCCTTTTAGGATGCGCCTGTGCACCAGTGCCACAGAGAGTGAGGTGCTCCGGGGCAAAAACATCCTCCGAAATGCCCTGGTGTCTCATCTGGACGGTGAGTGCAGCAGCCCTGTGGGGAGGGGGTGGAACGCATCCTGGCAGGGACAGCCCCAGTGTAGCCACCATTCCCAACTAAGATGGGAAAGGCAAACTTTGAAGGCCATGCCATACCCCACTCCCACCCCCAGGGGCTTGGCATGTCAGATACAGGTGTGGGTGGGCCAGGTCAACAACAGCCCATCGCTACGGTAGCAGATGGCTGTAGAAGTGAGGGTTGGGATCTGGAGTCTGAGCACAGTCCCAGTGTCAGCCTGGAGCCAGAGCTTCACTGTGTGCCTGTTGTCCGGGACTGGACCGGGTGGACCTGGAAGCCTCCCCTGACCTTGCAGGCACCACTCCTGTGTGTGAGGACATCGGACGTAGTCTCCTGACCTATGGCCGCCGCATTCCCCTGGCCGAGTGGGAAAGCCGGATTGCGGTAACGAGGGCCCCTGGGAGATGTTCTGGAGTCTAGACCTGGCAGGCTCCCCAAAGGGCGGGGAGTTGAGGCCTGACGGTGCAGATTGCTCCCGTAGGCTTCCCCGATGTCCTAGGCAGCGTCACCAGCAGGGGTGGCATAAGTGGAGGGCAGGGCAGAGGCACTGATGGCTGAGGAGATGGGTGGGGCCTGTGGCGGTCTACAGGAGGAGGGCCCTGCCGCCTTTCCCGTTTGGGTAAGGGGGCAGTGCCATGGTTCATATGGAAGATCTTGGTCGGCTGGGTAGTGTTGACTGGCTGAGGTGGTCCCCGGAGCCTGCCTGTCAGTTGGCGTGCTCTGTCTCACCCTGCAGGAAGTGGATGCCAGTGTGGTACGTGAGGTCTGCTCCAAGTACTTCTATGATCAGTGTCCAGCAGTGGCTGGATTTGGTGAGTGGCCTAGAGGGCCTGTTCTTTATCCTTCTCAGGTCTCCTCTTAGGCTCCCCTTCTGCCTCTGCTCCCCCACCCCCTAGCCTATCCTGGCAGCAGCAAACTGAGGCCCCTGAGAGGCTCTGCCCAATAGCCTGGCTGCCAGGGAGTTCTTGCTCAGAAAACCTGTCCCAGCAGCTCCCTGACTCCCTGCCAAGGTGCCTCCATCAATACCCCACACCCGCCAGGTAACGGACACCTCCATGTATGGGGTGGGGCTCCAAGAGCCAGGGAGCATGAAGGGACAGGCTCAGCACCCCTGGGGGAATGTGCTTTTCCTTTTTTCCACTCAGAGCCTGTCTTGTGCTGCTCCGGGCAGCCCTGGATCGGGTGCGGCACAGGGCCAGGTGTCCCTGTGCAGGCCAGGCACCCCACCCTGACGCCCCACCCTATCCCTACAGGCCCCATTGAGCAGCTCCCAGACTACAACCGGATCCGTAGCGGCATGTTCTGGCTGCGTTTCTAGGCTGGAAGGCTGTGCAGGCAAGAGGGCGGGGCCGGGGTTCATGGTCTACCTCCCGCCCCCTAACATACCACCTCAGCTCTTCAGACCTGTGTGCGGATTACCTTACCTCCAATAAAAGCCTGTGTTGAGAACTGCGTTGTTCTTCTCTTCACATTGCCATGGAGTCCACTGGGCAGTGGATGGGGGAGCAGGGACTTCCCTCCAGTTGTGTATCCCCCAGATCCTTCCATCTTCCCACATGCTGATGTATCCTCAGCCAGGGGCAAGCGTGGAGGCCACAGCACAGAAGCCGGAAGCCTTTGATGCCTGCAGGAGTTGAAGCCAGATGTTTCCACTTAGCCACATGGGGTATGCTCCTGACTAGTCTGTCCCAAGAGTAGGGTGTGGGAACCCATGCTTTTGCCCTGGTAGAGGTCCCAGCTTGGGAACTCTGGTGGCTCAGGAGGGAAGCGCTTTGATGTGGGCCTTGTGCAATCGCCTTCTGGCAGTCCCTGGTTCCCTGGATGGACCAGGAAGGGCTAAGGACTGTCCCTGAGGAAGCCTCCTTCATAGGTTTACTCTGGATTCTGGGAGGAGGATAGCCTGGGGCATAGTGTTCCTATTTGATTTCTAACTGTTGCCTGGACAGGCAGGGCAAGAATCCTTTGCCTCGATTTGCCGCTGACTCAGGCTCCGAGAATAGCCCTGAGCTCAGTGGGGCCTGAGCCCCCCTCCCTTGACTAGATCTGTCCCAGGCAAGTCCTGAGCTGCTGGCCTGATGATCCCCTTCCCATCTCCCTGAGGCAGCCAGGACCTGGTGGAGCTCTCAGCTATCTAGTCCCCCCAGCCACCACCTTCAGGCCCTGGTCCCACAAAGCAGGTGGGCAGGTGGGCCCTTCTTCCTGTGTCCCCAGCCCTTCTGCAGTCAAGTTCCCTGGGAGCCCAGGAGGGAAGTGGAAATGAGAGGCTGGATTCTCCTACAAGAAGTGCTGCTGGCAATCAGTTGGGAGCAGGGTCCTGGGACAAGGGTTGTTGAGAAGTGGGCTCTTCAAAAGTCACCCAGCCTCCCAGTCCTGTAGTGGCCAAAACAACTCTTGAATCACTCTTGCCCTGCCCCAGTGCTTTCCCTCCCCCCCGCATCTCTTTGTTGCCACCAGTTGTCAATTAGGAAATCACTTTCAAGCGCCTTCTAGAGCCCAGAGCTGGATCCAGGATTCAGGTCATCCTCCTGCTTTGTGCGATTGGTTCAAGAGAACCTGCTGGACAGCACAGAACTCTGACAGACCCACCCTGGGTGCTTACAGATGCAACACACCCGGTCTGGGAAACAGCAAATGCTTAATCTTGGTCTAAAGTTTGAGCTCCTGGAATGTGGGGCTTGATTTCTAAGCCCAGGCATGGTCTTCAAAGGCTCCAGGTGTGCTGGACACACAAGAGAGCCCAAGCGCCTGGAAGTGATCTGGTCCTAATGGGTCTTGCACACCAAGCCAGGGAATTTGCTCTTTACTCTGGAGGCATGTTGGAGGAGGTGCATTGGAGGTTACTGGGAAGAGAAGTGACTTGGGCAGCCTGAGACTTAGCACAAGGACTCTCAGGCTGGATTTCTGTGGCACACTAGTGAGCTGCAGTGTGGTAGAGCAGTGGTCACAGCTGTAGGAAGAGCTGGAGCGAGCTTCAGGGGACAAGCAGGACAGCAGCCCCAAAGGGGCCGGGGTACCCCAGAGGAGGGGTACCCTGGAAGATGATAACCTGCCTAGCTTTGGTCACAGTTCTGATGAGAAATTTGGAGGTGTCCAGACAGTGGGATGTGTGGGGCTGGGATCCTGAAATAAAGCCCCTGTTAGAGATGTGGTGCCACCTGGCAGAGGTAGTGACTGAAGCCAGAGAAGCAAATGTCTGGGGGATGTGAGAAGAAGGACAGAACTCTGGGGCCCCACTACCCAGATGGAAGGAGCTGAGCTCAGGAGCTGTGCCCTAGTGTGTGTGCCTGCCGGGAGGTTGGAGCCAGCGGTCTCAGAGGGTCACATTTGCTCATGGGCCTCCTGGGAGCTCTTTTCACACCCATCCCCACCTGTGCTCAAACCTCCCTAACAGCCTCTCTCAGCACCGTTTGAAAGATCCTCATGCAGCAGGCAGCCCTTCCTTTCAGGGGCACATCATGGTCCTGATACCTTCTCAGCCAGGTGTCCGGTCTCCCTAGAGGCTAGACGGTGTGTGTGACCATACTGTATGTGTCCTCTGCTGTACAAGAGGAGCTAAGGGTCTTGGGGACTGTAGGGAGATTGTTTCTGGTTTTCTGCTGCACTCACCTACCGGATAGCTTCAAGGGGTGTGGGTGCTGGGACATAGCTGAGGAGACCATGACCTTGGAAAAAGGTTCTGGGCCCCATAGGTCACAGCACTGTATCCCATGAGGGGGAGGGTTCAGTAATAAAAGGGGTCATTCTGTAGCTTCAGTCTTACGGGCAGTAGGGAAACGGACAGCATGATGGTCTTCATTGCCTCCAGCTCTGGCCATACCAGAGACCCCAGGCCGTGAAGGAGCCCAGGGAAGATGAAGTGCTGTCCCCATCTCTCCCCACTCATTCTGTTGATTCCCAGGAGAGGGCTGGGGCCAGGCAGTCAGAAGGGGCCCGGTGGCAGTGATGAGTATAGACATACTTTGTGGGCTTCTCAGAATTCTCTAGGACTGGCAGGAAAACAAAAAATGGGGCCTGCTGTTCTTGGGACTATCTCTGCCTTGGTGTCACTCCCCTATAAGACACGCATGTACAAAGATTCACCTCCTCTGGGTAGTATTTGTGACCTGGAGATGCGTTCAAGGGGACTGTCTACAGCCACAGAAGCCAGTCGAGGGAGATGGGTGGGAAGTCAGGCTGGTTAAGGGGAGAGCTGTGGGGCAAGGGTAGTTATAATGTGGCAGCCACAGGTGGCCCCTGAGGGCAGTGAGGAAAGGAGGGAGGGCCCACAGTGGCCTCTGGGCCTGGTGGGGTTAATGGGTGGAAGAAGGTCTTTGGGAAGAACAGAGTGAAGGAGGAGACTCTGGCAGGCCAGAATGAGAACATGTAGTTAGGGGGACTTAGATCAGGACAGGGCCACCAGTGGGGGTGTAGGCAGGAAGGGGTGGATTCCTGAGAGCTGAGCTGTCACTGTGGGTGGTCCCACCCTGCACATATGGACAATCTCGGTCCCTACAGGCACAGCTGGATGGCATCTGCCTGGGACTGGTTTAGGGCATGGTAGGGGGTGTGGGGTACTGGGGTAGACACGTATGCATATGCATGACACAGAATCTCTCCTCCTGGCTTCCCCCTCCTAAGGTGGGGGTGAGGGGGTGGGGTGGGCATTTTTCAGATGCAGACCAGTGGTGCCTTGGTTTCCATGGGATGAGCCCAGAGCACCTCATTCCCTGGGGGCTGTTCTGGCTGTCAAGGGGGTTGGGGTGGGGCACAGGAGATCCAACAGACAGAGGGATGGCTGAATCACAGGAGTGGCCGGCGGGACTCATGGCCTGAAGGCTTGTCTGGGCACCCCCATAGGGTGCGGGGTGAGTCATCTCCAGCTGCAGCCTACCCCCCCCCCCCCCCATCCTGCTGTCTCCTCTGTCCCCAGGAACCTATTTGAATTCCAGCCTCCAGCAGTCATGTCACTAGTCACTCTGACCTTAAAGCAGCCAAGACTTCTGACCCTAGACAGAGTTGGAGAGGTTTCCCTCAGCATTTGTCAAGAACCTTCCCGGGGAGTCCCGGAAGCCACAGGAGGTGGGGGGCTTTACACTTAAGTAGACTCAGATCCTCTGTCGGGCAGGGGAGGTGGGGGCGGCGTCCTTTGGGACGCAGGGTGGGGGGCGGGCCGCCTGGGACCCCGCCCGCAGCTCCGCCCCCCGGGATCAGGGACTTTTTCTCTGCCGTGGCGGCGGGACCGCAGCAACGGCTGGCGGCGGGAGCCGGCGGACAGACAGACCGGCAGGCAAGACCCGGGTTAGGGTTGGGGGAGCGCTGGGCTCGGACTTGCCACAGCCGCGGGCCGAGGGACAGAGCCGGGGGCCTGGCTGACCGACTCCCCCACCCAGGATGAGGCTGCCGCTCCTGGTGGCCGCGCTCTGCTCCGGGATCCTGGCAGGGGCGCTCCGAGTGCGGGCCCAGCAGAGGGAGAGAGGTGGGCACCGCCGGGAAGGACGCCGTCCAAGCCGCTGCACCCTGTCACTTGTGGCTTTCATCCGGGACCCCCCACCACCACGACCCTCTCCGCATCTCTGCTAACTCTCCCCCCACTTCCCAAACCCTCCTCTGCAACCCCGTGCTGGCTCTCCCAAACGGCATCCTATTCTAATGGGTCTCAAACTCTGGCTCCCCAGATGTGCACTGGGTCGCCTACTCTCTGTCACTCCACCCTGGCCCCTTGAGGCCAACCCCAGCCCCCAGATCCACACCTGCGTCCGTGGCTCTCCCTTCTCTAAACACACCAGTCCTCCATGGAGAGTCTGCTCTGGGCCCCTCCGTGCCACCCTCCAAGTCTCCCAGGCCCAAGGCGGCCTGCGCCGGTTGGCTTAGCTGATGAGGCCTACTCCATCCTCCCCAGCCCCTAGTGCGGAGGGACCATAGCGCAGGGAGGGGTGGGTGGGCTCCAAGAAAAAAGCATGATGGCTCCTCCCTGCCCCAGTGACCTGCACTCGCCTTTATGCTGCTGACATCGTGTTCCTACTTGATGGCTCTTCGTCTATCGGCCGTGGCAACTTCCGTGAAGTGCGTGGTTTCCTGGAGGGACTGGTGCTTCCATTCTCTGGGGCAGCCAGTGCACAAGGTGTGCGCTTTGCTGCTGTGCAGTATAGCGACGATCCACGGTGAGTGGTAGCCCCTGGAGCTGGGAACCCAGAGATCTGGCCAAGACTCTTCCCCCCAGAAGCAGAGAGCCCTGAAACCCCTAGGGCAGGTTTTCAGGAACCCAGAGACACCCTCCCCGCCCCCCCCCCCCCCGCCCCGCCCCTGGCCAGGACATCCTGTGGAGACAGAGGCAGGGATCTCCCAGGTGGAGTCCTCACACCTGAGACACCTTCAGTCTATTGTCCTGCCAAAGACGAGGCTGTCTTTTCTAATCTGGAGATGGAGAGCCCAGGGGCCTCAGATGCCCCCTGCCTACTGAACTCTCCATGTTCCAGCCCTCTGCCTCTCCCCTCATACAGGGCCTCCCTGTCTGGCCAACATCCACCTCCCTACGACTAGACCCTTCCTCCCACAATTACTTAATTAACTAGACATCCTGCTTCCCGAGGCAGCGAGCCCCAAGAGCTCCAGCCACCAGCAGACCACAGAGGGGTATCAGAGGAGTTTGTTAACTTATGGCTTCAGAGGTGGAGGGCAGGAGTCACAGAACCAAGAGGACCCTCAAGGGGGCCTGATATTCACAGGCCTCACCCAGAGGCCTCTTAGAGGCCAGGGCCAGAGAAGGTCTGTTGCCACCTGTTGCCACCTTCCCTCCCATGTTGCAGGACGGAGTTTGGCCTCGATGCACTTGGCTCAGGCTCAGGGGGCGAGGTGATCCGAGCCATCCGTGAGCTCAGCTACAAGGGGGGCAACACACGCACGGGGGCTGCAATTCTCCATGTGGCTGACCACATTTTCCTGCCCCAGCTGGCCCGACCTGGTGTCCCCAAGGTGATCTCCCACCCTACCATTCCCCCCACCAAGTTAGCTGCCTGAGGCAGCACTGATTTACCCCCGGCACCTGCCCCAGGTCTGCATCCTCATCACAGATGGGAAGTCGCAGGACCTGGTGGATACGGCTGCCCAGCGGCTGAAGGGGCAGGGGGTCAAGCTGTTTGCTGTGGGTGAGTACCCATCTGGGGTGACAAGTGGGCTATGGCAGGGGCCAGTCAGAGGGCATGTGGACAGCTGAGCTCTGATTGGACATCACCTCAGGCATCAAGAATGCCGACCCCGAGGAGCTGAAGCGAGTTGCCTCACAGCCGACCAGTGATTTCTTCTTCTTCGTCAACGACTTCAGTATCTTGAGGACACTGCTGCCCCTTGTTTCCCGGAGAGTGTGCACAACTGCTGGTGGTGTACCTGTGACCTTGCCCAGTGAGTTCCTGCCCCCACTTGTGCCCTGACCTAGACCTCTGACCTCCCTCCCCAAACCTGAGGGTGCTGCTTCCATTCCCTGTGCTCCTGACACCAAGCTGGGGGTTCTGTCCTCTGATCCTGCCCTTGAGGTGCTGATCTGACCTTATGTGCCCCCGACCCTTGACCCCAATGCTACACTTTAAGTCTGACCCCTGATCCTCCTGCCTGATTGCCTGACTCCTCACCCTTCCCAGCTGATGACTTGACATCTGGGCCACGAGACCTGGTGCTGTCCGAAGCAGGCAGTCAATCCTTGAGAGTACGGTGGACGGCGGCCAGTGGCCCTGTGACTGGCTACAAGGTCCAGTACGCTCCTCTGACAGGGCTGGGACAGCCACTGCCAGGCGAGCGGCGGGAGGTAAGGATGTCAGGAGTGGTAGGTGGAGGGCTGGGGACTTGGCTGGGCAAGGTAAAGTGACCTCTGGCCTTGGGCAGGTGAGCATCCCAGCTGGTGAGACCAGCACACAGCTGCAGGGTCTTCGGCCACTGACTGAGTACCAAGTGACCGTGGTAGCCCTCTACGCCAACAGCATCGGGGAGGCTGTGAGCGGGACAGCTCGGACCAGTGAGCAATTCTGCTAACCTCTGACCCCGTTCATCTAATTGCCCAGTAACCCCTTCCCACTCCTGACTCCACTAATCCCTGCTGGACCTTCCCCCAGCTGCCCTGGAGGGGCCAGAGCTGACCATCCAGAATACCACAGCCCACAGCCTCCTGGTGGCCTGGCGGAGTGTGCCAGGTGCCACTGGCTACCGTGTGACATGGCGGGTCCTCAGTGGTGAGTGAGAAGTGTGGGCTGAGGGGGATCTTGGCACGTCAGACAGGGTTGTAGGGTCCTAAGTCTGCAAGGCGCGCTGATCCCTTGGTGCCTGCCCCGCCCCCCCCGCCCCCCCCCCCCCCCCGCCCGTGCAGGTGGTGTCACACAGCAGCAGGAGCTGGGCCCTGGGCAGGGGTCAGTGTTGCTGCGTGACCTGGAGCCTGGCACGGACTACGAGGTGACTGTGAGCACCCTGCTCGGCCGTAGCGTAGGATCTGCCGCCTCCCTGACTGCCCGTACTGGTGAGAAGGCTGGGTGCTTTCTTCGCGCTGGGTAGGCAGGCGGGCAGGGCACAGAGGCCACTGACATCCCCTGTGCCCTGGGCAGACGCTTCCGTTGAACAGACCCTGCGCCCAGTCATCCTGGGGCCCACATCCATTCTCCTTTCCTGGAACTTGGTGCCTGAGGCCCGTGGCTACCGGCTAGAATGGCGGCGTGAGAGTGGTCAGTGCAGGGGAGAGGGGCGGGCAGGCAGGGTCAGGCTCGGCTTCAGCCAGCCTGACGCTGTCGTCTTGCAGGCTTGGGGGTGCCACAGAAGGTGGTACTGCCCTCTGATGTGACCCGCTACCAGCTGGATGGGCTGCAACCAGGCACTGAGTATCGCCTCACGCTCTATACTCTGCTGGAGGGCCGCGAGGTAGCCACGCCTGCAACTGTGGTCCCCACCGGTGAGGGCTCCGTGGGCCTTGCCAAGTGAGAGGGGAAGGTACAGGGGCCCGGGGCAGCCTTTAATGCTGTGCTCTCCAACAGGGCCAGAGCTGCCCGTGGGCCCTGTGACGGACTTGAAGGCAACAGAGCTTCCTGGGCAGCGGGTGCGAGTATCCTGGAGCCCAGTCCCCGGTGCCACCGAGTACCGCATCACTGTGCGCAGCACACAGGGTGAGGTGGACACAGCCACACCCGGACACACATTAAAGTTCCAGCTTTTGCGGTCTGACTACACCTTCACCCCAACACATTGCACCTCTGGGTTTCTACAGCCTGCTCCTGTCTCCTTGTCCGACTATCCCCCAAGGTGGAACTGAGCCCAGGCCTGTCACGGTGTCTTTCTGCTCCCAGCCCTGCCTCAGCCCATCTTCTCACCCAGATCTGTCTCCACTCCCTGCCCTGCATCCCTGCCTGCAGCTTTGGCCCTTCTCCACAATCCCAAACTCAATCCCTGCCCTTCTGTTACTCTAGCTGGAACTACTGTCCACACTGACCTCTCATCCCCTGTCCCCATCCAGTACTGACCCCTATCACCCCACATCACTGTCTATCAATGACCTGTCAACTCATATCACTATCCACTGATTTCTGTCATCCTACATTCCATGTCCCTGTCCACTGACTCCTATCATCCTGTATCTCCGTTCATCACTGGTGCATTATCCTGTGTCATTGTCCATCACTGACCGCCATCATCCACATCCCTGTGTCTCACGGACCCCTGCCCACCTACTCTGCCTTCTCTCTTAGGGGTTGAGCGGACCCTCATGCTTCCTGGGAGTCAAACAGCCTTTGACTTGGATGATGTCCGGGCTGGCCTAAGCTACACTGTGCGGGTGTCTGCTCGAGTGGGCAGCCGTGAGGGCGGTGCCAGCACCCTCACTGTCCGCCGGGGTGAGCACACAGGAGGGTTGTGGGGGGACAGCTCCTTGATTCACTCTGGTCCCGGTCTTGACCCCTGACCTCTGCCTTTAACCCCCAGAACCGGAAACCCCACTTGCCATCCCAGGGCTACGAGTTGTGGCATCAGATGCAACACGGGTGAGGGTGGCCTGGGGACCTGTTCCTGGAGCCAGTGGATTTCGGATTAGCTGGAGGACAGACAGTGGTCAGTGTGGGGTGTGTGGGAGGGCTGTGGAGAGGAACAACTAGGGTTTGGGGGATCAAGGGGGCAGGCAAGAGCCATGCCAACACTTCCCTCTGACCCTAGGTCCGGAGTCCAGCCAGACATTGCCCCCAGAATCCACTGCCACAGATATCATGGGGCTACGGCCTGGAACCTCCTACCAGGTGGCTGTGTCAGCACTGCGAGGGAGAGAGGAGGGTCCCCCTGTGGTCATCGTGGCTCGCACTGGTCAGGGCCTGACCCAGCCCCTTGACTGGCTATCTCCAGTGCCCCTTCAGACCCCCCTACCCCCCTCGCAGATCCTTGTTTCGCTCCAGAACAGCCTCCCTCTTCACATTCCCACTGCCTTCTCCCTCAGAGTCCTGTTTTCTCCTTCGGCCTCCCTTGCCTCCTCTTAAGCCCCCATCTTCTTCAGATTCCTCTGCCTCTCCTCAAAGATCCCACTCTCTTTGCCCTCAGATTTTCACCACCTCATCTCTCAGGCTCCCACTGCTTTTTCTGCTCCACCTTGCTCTCCTCTTAGGCTTAAACTTTTCCCTTTGTCAGACCCCCTCCCTGCCTCCTCAGACCTCCATCAGAACCCTATTCTCTGTCAGACCCTCTTCTCTTTGATTCCTATCACCTGCCACCTCAGATTCCCACTATCTCCTCTGTCAGATCCCCAGTTCTTCCCCCATCTGGCCCATTAACTACCCCCTCCATCGGATCCCTGCCTCCTTTTAGACTCTCACAGCCTTCTATTAGATAGTTCCCCAAAACCTCCTCCATCAGACCCTCCACTGCCTCCTCCATTGGACTTCCCATTGCCTCTCCCCACAGACCCACTAGGCCCAGTGAGGACTGTTCATGTGACGCAGACCAGCAGCTCATCTGTCACCATCTCCTGGAACAGGGTTCCTGGTGCCACGGGATACAGGGTCTCCTGGCACTCAGGCCATGGTGGGGACCAGGGGTTTTGGAGGGGACCAGAAGTTTTAGAGGGTCATGGGGGGCACGTATGGGTGGAATAGGGGCTGGGAGGGGGTTTATTAAAGGTCCAGGTGGGGCATTGGGGGGCAGAGTCTAGCTAGCCCTGGAGCTGCGTCCATCCTCACTCCCAGGCCCAGAGAAATCCCAGTTGGTTTCTGGAGAGGCCACAGTGGCTGAACTGGATGGGCTGGAGCCAGATACGGAGTACACGGTGCATGTGTGGCCTCATGTGGCCGGTGTGGATGGGACACCCTCCTCTGTGGTTGTGAGGACAGGTGAGTGGGCCCTGGCCAGCTCGAAATCACATCTCACTGGCTACCCCGTCCCAGTTGACCACTCCATCACTGCTCAGTGAGTTCTCCACATTGACACTTAGCCCACCCTCAGCGACCTCCTGGCTGCCCCACACTGCCCACTCTGGGGCACTGGCCTCATCCCTCTCAGAGGTTGCCTACACTGACTGGTCCATACTAACCTCTGACCTTCAGACCTTCCTGCGTTCACCATGTTTGCACTCTCACCCTGTTCTCTGCCAGCCATCCAGTGGCCCCTGACCCCTTCCCCTGCCTTTGCCCTCAGACCCTGCGCCCGTGGGCAGTGTGTCGAAGCTGCAGATCCTCAATGCCTCCAGTGATGTTCTGCGGGTCACCTGGGTCGGGGTCACTGGAGCCACAGCCTACAGACTGGCCTGGGGCCGGAGCGAGGGTATGGTTCCCTGACCCTGCCCTTGTCCTTCCTGGCTGGGACTGCCCTCTCTGGTAAACCACCCCCACCCCGACCGTTGCCCCATGCTTGCCTGGCCAGGTGGCCCCACAAGACAGCAGATGCTCCCAGGAAACACGGACTCCGCCGTAATACGGGGCCTCGAAGGCGGAGTCAGCTACTCGGTGCGAGTGACTGCTCTTGTGGGGGACCGTGAGGGAGCACCGGTCTCCATTGTCGTCACCACGCGTAGGCGGAGCTTGGGCTGGGGCGAGTCTGGGATTGGCCTCCACGGTTTGGGGGCGGGGTTTGTGCTCTGCTGGTTAAAGGGGGAAGGAAGGATGAAGCCTGGGATGGGCAAAGGGGTCGGTTGGGATTGGCTTAGGAGCCAGTGGGGGGGCGGAGCCTCCCTGAGTCCCTTGCTTTCCCTGTAGCGCCTGAGGCTCCGCCAGCCCTGGAGACACTTCGCGTAGTGCAACGAGGCGAGCACTCGCTGAGTCTGCGCTGGCAGCCAGTGCCGGGGGCACACGGCTTCCGTCTGCGTTGGCGACCCGAGGGTGAGAGGTTTCCCTCGGCAGGGGGTCAGGGACCGATGGGGGCGGGGCTGGTGGCGGGGTAGGAGAGGTAGGTCAGTGAGTGGGCCACGTCTGTCAGTGTCAGTGGGGGGATGTGCTGTGCGCTGGGATCAGTCATGCGGGGTCAGTAAAGAGAACAGGGTGAGCGAGAATGAGGAAGATCGGTTAGGAGGGTGGATCTGGTTAGCAGGGTCAGTCAGTGAGGTGGGCGAGATCATTAATGCCCGTCTGTAGCATCTTCCCACATGCCTTGGGTCCCCACTTCCATGCCTGCCCCAGGTGGCCAGGAACAGTCCCGGGTCTTGGGGCCCGGTATCAGCAGCTATGAACTGGATGGGCTGGAATCAGCAACCCCATACCGAGTGTGGCTGAGCGTTTTGGGGTCAGCTGGAGAAGGGCCCCCCACAGAAGTGATTGCACGCACTGGTGAGCCCAGAGTCCACTCTTCCCTGGTGTGATGTTTCCCCCACTGATAACCCGCACTGGTTTCCTGCACCCCATGGCCCTGAGTGACTCCTCCTGTAGCCCCTTACCACTCCTGTACCTAGGGTGACCCCAGCATGATCTCCCTTGACACTTCCTTTGCTAAGATGATCCTGCCCCAGAACCTCTTCAGATGATCTCTCTCTTCTGGGTTCTCAGGACATAGACTCTGATCCCTGGTTTTTGATTCCTTCTTCAGAGTCACCCCGGGTGCCAAGCACTGAACTGCGTGTGGTGGACACTTCAATTGACTCAGTGACTCTGGCCTGGACCCCAGTGTCTGGAGTATCCAGCTATATTCTGTCCTGGCAGCCGCTCAGACGCCCTGGCCAAGGTGAAGGGGAGGCCAGGATTGGGGTGGGCTGGCAGTTGGGGCTCTGTGGAAGACCTCCTGTTTAAACGGGTTTTATCTTTTGCAGACATCCCTGGGGCCTCACAGACACTTCCAGGGATCTCGAACTCCCAGCAGGTGACAGGGCTAGAACCTGGCATCTCCTATACCTTCTCGTTGACACCGATCCGGGAGGGTATACGGGGTCCTGAGGCCTCTGTCACACACAACCCAGGTAAGGTGGGCACAGTGGGAGGGGCTTAAGGGGGTAGCTAGATGGGCCAGCTGCTTCAGTAACTCAGCCCCTTTCCTGCAGTGTGTCCCCATGGCCAGATGGATGTGGTGTTCCTGCTGCACACCACTCAGGACAATGCTCATCGTGCAGAGGCCGTAAAGCGAGCCCTGGAGCGTCTGGTGTCTGCGCTTGGGCCTCTTGGGCCACAGGCAATCCAGGTTTGGCCCCGGAGACAAACAGACCCCTTCCTATCCCAGCCCTTCCCCATCCCACGCTTCACAGCAGCTACCATTTCCCTCCTCCACCACTGGTCCAATCTGTCTCCCAGCCCTTTCCAGGCTCCAGATCTCCTCATCTGCTGGTTGGCTGCCTATACTGCCATCACTGCTGACCCCCTAGTGTTCAGGTTTAGTCCCATTCCCTGAGCTCTATATCCCGCCCCCCCTCCCCACCCCGATAGGCTCTGCCATCCTTGCTTTGCCATCTTCCCCAGGCTCTGTGTTCCCCCACCCCAGGTTGGCCTCCTGTCCTACAGTCATCGGCCCTCCCCACTGTTCCCACTGAATAGCTCCTATGATCCTAACATCATCCTGCAGAAGATCCGCAGCATCCCTTACATGGACCCAAGTGGGAACAACCTGGGTAAGGACTGCATTGTACATGTACTCTTGGGGCCTACCTGTTGGGAGCTGGGTGCCCTGGGTTCTGACATGTTCTTTCTCCCAGGCACAGCTGTGGTTACTGCTCACAGACACCTATTAGCACCAGATGCTCCCGGGCGCCGCCAGCATGTACCAGGGGTAATGGTTTTGCTAGTAGATGAGCCCTTGAGAGGTGACATCTTCAACCCTATCCGTGAGGCCCAGGCTGCTGGTGAGGAGGAGGGCTGGTGGGGATGGGGCCTGGGAGTCGGGCTGGCTCCAGCAGGGTTGTCATGCAGGCTGCTGGACCCCTCCTTAGGGCTCAGAGTGATGATACTGGGCCAGGCTGGAGCTGACCCGGAACAGTTGCGTCGCTTGGTGCCAGGCATGGACCCTGTCCAGACTTTCTTTGCTGTGGATGACGGTCCAAGCTTGGACCGGGCAGTCAGTGGTTTGGCAACATCCCTGTGTCAGACAGCCTTGGCCACTCAGGTTTGCAAGGGGCCTCTGGGGGAGGGGTGACTGGTGGGGGAGAGGGCGCTGGAGACTCTTGGGACAATTGCCTAGCCTCAAGAAAACCTTATGTCCACAGCCACAGCCAGAGCCTTGCACATTGCATTGTCCAAAGGTAAGTGTCCAGGGTTGAGAGGGTGGGTGAGGGCCACACCCGGGTCTAGCCACTCTGACCCTCATGTAATGTATCTTTCCCCAGGGTCAGAAAGGGGAACGTGGAGAGATGGTGAGTGACCCTATTTGGGGGCAGAGAATGGTTGAGGGTCAGTGTGGCTGGGGGAGGTTGGTGGCACAGGGCTCACTGATCACCCTTCCTAGGGCCTGAAAGGACAAGCCGGGCCTCCTGGCCCCCCCGGCCTCCCGGTGAGTGCCTCCCCACGCCTGTCCTCTGCCCCCTGACCAGAGTACTGCTTCCTTACCTGCTCTCTCCTCTCAGGGCAGGGCTGGTGCTCCTGGACCCCCAGGGCCTCCTGGAAGTACCGTTGCAAAGGGTGAGAGGGTGAGTGGAAATCATTGGGGTTCCCCGAAGACACTCCTCCAAGTGTTCTCAGGGTTTTTAGAAGACAGAAGCAGAGAGCAGGGCTAGAACCGCAAGGGTGTTAGAAGTCTAAGTGGACATTTAAACCACACCAGAAACTCTGGGGCAGGGCCTACAGTAGAGCAGCCAGTGGGGTTTTGAGACTCCCCCCGAGAGCCTGGGTGTAAGTTCTAAATCCCAGAGGCAGGGAAGGCCCCTCCACCTCATCATTGCCCTGGTACCTGGGATGAGTCCCCATTTAGCTCAGAAGGGCTGCTTCTCTGCCCCACTGCTCCACCCCAGCAACACTCAGGGGCCTGTGGGGTGGGAATCTAGACAAAGAATAGTCTCGGCTCCTCCAGCAAACCAAGGGCACGGAGGGAGGGTCCCTTCCTGCCCTGACCTCTTTGACTCCTTAGGGCTTTCCTGGGGCAGATGGGCCTCCAGGCAGCCCTGGCCGCCCTGGGACTCCTGGAACCCCTGGCTCCAAGGTAAGCAAGCCTTACCCTTGCAGGCCACTTGGTAGGACTCTTTGCTTGAGTGGGTGAGTAGGTGGTCTGACTGCCCTGACTTCTTCCATTTACAGGGCTCCCCAGGGTGGCCTGGCCCTCGTGGAGATCCAGTGAGTTGCTTTCCCTTCTTTGCTCACCCAGTGTCTTCCCAAAGTTCTTTCTGGAGGGTGGGGACCCGTTGGGGATGGGCAGTGTGGATGCGCTTGAGCCCAAGCATCACCCTTTGCTCTATTTTGTCTTCAGGGAGAGCGAGGACCTCGAGGCCCAAAGGGGGAGCCGGTAGGTGAAGGGGGAAGGGAGGGAGCCAGGATGTCCCAGGGAGGAGCAGGCTGGATGCTATGCAGGGCCTGTGGCATGATAAGGAATACCTGGGTACCTCTGGGAACTTCTCCCGCCTCAAGGCTCCCATGCCCTGAATCCTGCCCTTTGCTTTCTGTCCTGCAGGGAGATCCCGGGCGAGTCATTGGAGGCGAAGGCCCAGGGCTTCCTGGGCAGAAAGGGGACCCTGGACCTCCAGTAAGTTCTAGGATGTGTGGGGGCAAGAGGTGTGTGGTGGGGAACCAGCAGGAGGCAGGGTAGGAGTAAGGGTCAGTGGGGTTGTACTTTATACTTTGTCTCCTCCATTAGGGCCTCCCTGGATCCCGTGGCCCACTGGGGGACCCAGGACCCCGTGGTCCCCCAGGGCTTCCTGGAACAACTGTGAAGGTGACAACATGATCCCTTTATGGTCTCATGACCTCAATGTGATCCAGTGACCTGGTGACCCCATTTGAACCCATATAACCCCTACTGGTTGCTCTGACCCCATATGACCTCTTAGCCCCCCCATGACTCCTCAGTCCCTCTGTGACCTTTGTAATCCAATTTGTCCCCATGACCTTCATTTCTCCTGGTATATTTGGGAGTGGAGGTGTGGTCCAGTGTCATGGAGTCATGATCTGTCTTCCAGGGTGACAAAGGCGATCGTGGGGAGCGGGTAAGTGAGGGGCAAGGTGTCCTGGGGGTGGCTTGGAGTCTGATTCCCATTGGCTGGCTCCTGACCTACTGTTCTCTCTCAGGGCCCCCCAGGACCAGGTGATGGTGGCACTGTTCCAGGGGAGCCTGGGCTGCCGGTGAGGGAGCCTTGAGGCTCTGCTGGGGAACTTGGGGCCATCTCAGGGGTGTGGATACTGAGGCTGAGGCTCTTCTGGGGGCAGTGGGTGGGTGCTGGGCCTCATAGTTTGGGGCTCACGTTTTCACTCACTTTCTCCTAGGGTCTTCCTGGAGGCCCTGGACCCCAAGGCCCAGTTGGCCCCTCTGGAGAGAAAGGAGAAAAGGTGGGAGGCCTGACCTCTTGGTGTGCCCATTCTAGGGCGGAGGCTGAGGGAGGTAGGGTCTTCTACTCATCTGTTTCTCCTTCAGGGTGACTGTGAGGATGGAGCCCCAGGCCTCCCAGGACAACCTGGGAGCCCGGGTGAGCGGGTGAGTGTAGGGGCAAGGGTTCTGAGGGGTGGGCACAGCTCCCTCAGCTTCCCACCCTCTATCCTATGCTTATGCCCAAACTCAAGTCTCCAAACCCCTTCTAGGGCCCACGAGGACCTCCTGGGGACATTGGCCCCAAAGTAAGTGCTATTTTGGGAGGTCAGGTGTGGGGTGTGACCACTGGGACAATTCTGGGGCTGGGGGCTGGGGGAGGATCAGGAGATGAGGGCTCTCAGCAGGTCAGAGGTTGTAGTTTCGGAGGCAGGATAGCTAGAGTTTGAGACGCCTTCTCTAGGGTTTGACAGTCAAGGCGCCTCTCCTATCTCTCTCCCCTTAGGGTGACCGAGGCCTGAAAGGGGCTGTGGGTGAGATTGGCGAGAAGGTAAGTGCAGCCTAGGGGTTTCTCAGGGCCCCAGAGGGTCTGTGGCCAGACTCAGCTCTGACCCATTCTGTTCCCTCAGGGTGAACGTGGACCCCCCGGCCCAGTGGGACCGCAGGTGAGCCCTCTGACCTGATGCCTGTGTCCAGCTGACCTACGCTCTGTGCCCCTTCCTGGTTCTGACTTCTCAATCTTGATGCCCCCTGCCCCTGGCCCTCCACCTCTCCTCACATGACTCTTGCTGATGCAGGCTCCAACCCTTAACCCCCAGGACCTGCTTTTTACTTCCTGACCCTGCTGAACTGACCTTGACTTCCACTGACCTGGACTCTGTCACCCCTCAGTTTGACCCCTGCTGCCTAAATCCTGACCTTTTGTGCCCTCTCTTCAGCATCCCCACAATTTCTAGCCCTTGCTTGCTACTATCTCCCTGCCCATCCCCCTGGATCAGCATTTCTGCTCTTCTTTCCCAGGGGCTGCCTGGAGTGGCTGGACGTCCGGGAGCTGAGGGGCCCGAAGTGAGTCTGTGACTATGGTAGGACAGGGAGAGGGGTTTTCAAGTGTTCCTCCTGCTCTGGCTTCACACCTTTTCCACATGCAGGGGCCGCCAGGACCCACCGGCCGCAGAGGAGAGAAGGTGAGTCATTGCCTGGGGGTCAGTCCCTCCCACCCCCTGCACTTGGGATTGTGGCAGGTGGGACACCAGGACCTGGAGTTCCTAGATGGGTCTCTGACTCATCCCTGCCCCCATCCTTTTTCCACAGGGGGAGCCTGGTCGCCCTGGGGACCCTGCAGTGGTGAGCAAAGGGAGGATGGGGCTCTGAGCACAGCGTGGCTCCCTGAGCACTGGCCTGCCTGTAGACCAGTATTCTAGGCTGAAACCCCATAACCTTGGGACCATGGGAAGGCTAAGAGTTCTGTGACTCTCCTGATGCCACAATGCATCTCCCAACTCTTGGCTGTAACCTGTGACCCTGTGACCATCATACAGGTCATGAACTCTGTGTAACCCCTGCCCTGCTCCCAGCGGTGACTCTGTGACCTCTGGACAGAGACTGAGCTCTATGACTTCTAGTTCCATATTATCTCATCCCCAGTCAATCACATAGTACTGTGATCCCCAGGCAGGGCCAAGTGTGTCTGTCCTGTTTGTTTTCAGGGACCTGATGGTGCTGGGGCCAAAGGAGAGAAGGTAATTCTGGCGAGAGTGAAATGGAGGCTGATCCAGGATTGAGGTCAAGGTCATGGGGTCTGCCTTTAGGCTTTCCTGGAGGCCCCTGGAAGTCATAGGGTTGTGGCATGATTGCTGGATTGTGGGGTCATGGAACCTGGGGCTGATGCTGATGGTTGATGGTCTTTGTTACTTCCAGGGAGATGTGGGGCCCACGGGGCCTAGAGGAGCTACAGGAGTCAAAGGGGAGCGGGTGAGTGAAGGGACAGTGTCTAAGGGGGTAGGGCAGGTGAGGGTTGTGCTCCCTGACTTCTGATCCTTTCGCCACAGGGCCCGCCTGGCTTGGTTCTTCAAGGAGACCCTGGCCCCAAAGGAGACCCTGGAGACCGGGTGAATAAATGTGGGGTTGGAGAGTGTGGCAGGAGATGAGGTAGTACCTGGGAGCCCCAACTAAGTCCTGTACTCCCCCCTACACCCTGCAGGGTCCCATTGGCCTGACAGGCAGAGCAGGACCCCCGGTGAGTACCTATGACCTTGGGTAACCTCAAGGTTTCTGGGGTTACCACCCCTCAGGGACTGGCTGCTATGTGCATCCTGCATCACCCCACTTTTGCCTCCTCCACAGGGTGACTCAGGACCTCCTGGAGAGAAGGGAGACCCTGGGCGGCCTGGCCCCCCAGGACTTGCCGGCCCCCGAGGACGAGATGTAAGAAAGCTGGAGCTGGGGGAGTCTTGGGGGGTAGGAGAGTAGAATGTTGCTGTCATCGCGGGGGATCTTGGGACCAGGACTGATTCTCATGTCTCTCAGGGTGAAGTTGGAGAGAAAGGTGATGAAGGTCCCCCGGTAAGACTCCTTCCCACTCTGATTTCTGACCCGGTACCCTTGCATTGTGATCCCACTGGACTGGGGGCTCCCCCAGGTCATCGAATCCATTCCCTTGCCTACTGTCTATCTGGTGCCCAGACCCTTCTCTGCCCCTGCTCTTTGAGTCAGTTTGAGCCCAAGCCACCTGCTCAGTGTGGCTTTCTCTCCATCACCAGGGTGACCCAGGTTTGCCTGGAAAAGCTGGCGAACGTGGCCTTCGGGTGAGGCTGGCAGGGAGGAGTAAGGGGGTGCATATTGTGATGGGAAATTCAGGCATGGTTTTCGGGGTGATGGGGAACTTGAACAGTATGGGGGGTCATGGGAAACCTGCAGAATGCCACGAGGGCCTGTCTCAGACCAGCTGCTCTTCTCAGGGGGCACCTGGAGCTCGGGGACCTGTGGGTGAGAAGGGAGACCAAGGAGATCCTGGAGAGGATGGACGAAACGTAAGTCCTAACCCTGACCCCTAACCCCAACTTCAGCCATCCAGTTCCCAGCCCCCGCTCCTGCCATCCCAACCCTGCAATGATAAACGCTCACAATCCCCTGTGACCCCTTCGTCACAACCCCCAAAGGCCACCAGGATCCCCATGAGTCTTTAGTTTGCTTCCAAAGCTTCCTGAAATTGCTGCCTATCTTGAGTGACCCCCTGACTTTCTACAGGGCAGCCCTGGACCATCTGGACCCAAGGGTGACCGTGGGGAGCCGGTGAGTAATGCCAGTGTTCTGGGCTTGGAGGGATGGGAGTTTCCAGTGCTTGGTCTGGTCAGTGTGTACATAAGGGACCTGGAGGTCAAGGTGGGGAGTATTGATGGCTGTCTCCAGGCCTGACCTGCCTTCTGGGTGTTGGCATTGGGGTGCTTCAGGGAATCAGGGAGCAGAGTTGAATCTGGGATGAACAGCCATGCCCTGTGATCTTGGGGCTCCGATTGATCATAATCATTTCTTTTCCCAGGGTCTCCCGGGACCCCCTGCACGGCTGGTAAGGGCTTAGCTGGGTGTGGTCCTCTATCCTGTCCCTCACCTGCCCCTGTTGGCGCCACATGGTATCCCTTCATCCCTTCCACTGCCCCCTGTTCCCCTCATGGCCTCCTGATAGCTCCATTGATCCCATAGCCCCTCACTAGCCCCAATTCTCCTTGTTGAACCATTCACTGACTATCCCCCCCCCCCCACAGGTAGACATGGGAGTTGGAGCTGGAGAGAAGGTATCAGGGTCTGTGGATGGAGTGAAGCTCTGAGCACAAGGAAGCCCCCTGGTGCCTCCATGATGGGCATGCCTGCAGCCCTAGGGCCGTTCCTTCAACCAGCTTGTCTCTGCCACAGGGAGAGCCAGGGGACCGTGGACAGGAGGGTCCTCGAGGACCCAAGGGTGACCCAGGCCCCCCTGGAGCTGCTGGGGAGAGGGTGAGTGTGGTTGGTCCCATGAGGAGGTGTGGGTCTGGGAAAGCCCGGTCTGATTTCTTCCTTCCCCTATCCTCAGGGCATCACTGGACTCCGGGGGCCCCCAGGCCCTCAGGTGAGTGATACTCTTTGCCCCAGCAGCCTCAGTCCTCCTCTTACCCTCACCTCTTATCTGACCTTGTTCCCTCCAGGGGGACCCAGGTGTCCGAGGCCCAACAGGAGAGAAGGTGAGAGGGCATGGAGGTTTTTAGCCGCGAGCCAGGCTCTTATGTCCATCTTATCCTTTGAGGCCTCTTACTTCTCTATTTTCCTCAGGGTGACCGGGGTTCACCTGGCCTGGATGGCCGCAGTGGGCTAGATGGTAAACCAGGAGCCCCTGGCCCCCCCGGGCTGCATGTGAGTCATGATGGTCATGGTCTGGTCACACCTTTCCCTTTCCTCTTCATATGACCCCAGCCTCACCTGGGTCTTCTTGGTCTTGATGAACTCGGGAGCTAGGTAGGGTATCTGTGTCTTCTCCTAGAACCTTCCTGGGTGGGGGATGTTAGTGCCTTGCAGGCCTGAGTTCACAGGAACTAGTGGTGTTGTTGGTGGGTGGTGCTCCTGACCCTGTGATCACTGCAGACTCCCTGACTTTGAGTCTCTCCTCAGGGTGCTGCAGGCAAAGCTGGAGACCCAGGGAGAGACGTAAGTGAGGGGAGATCTGGTTTTGTTTTTTTTTTTAACATTTATTCATCTTTGAGAGTGAGAGAGACAGAGCATGAGAAGGGGAGGGGCAGAGAGAGAGGGAGACACAGAATCAGAAGCAGGCTTCAGGCTCCGAGCTGTCAGCACAGGGCCCGATGCCAGGCTTGAACTCACGGACTGCGAGATCATGACCTGAGCCGAAGTCGGACGCTCAACCGACTGAGCCACCCAGGCACCCCAGTGAGGGGAGATCTTAGGCCGGAGGGTGGCTCAGGTCCAGCATAAATTGCCCGGGGTCATCATTTCACAGTACCACTGGGAATAGGAGCAGTTGGTCCATCCCTGTCCTTGGGAGGGGTCTCAGTCCCTGGCAGGCAGGTTTTAGCAGGGTCCAGCTTTCTGACCTTCTTGGCCTCGCCTTGGGGGCCTTATTAGGTCCCCCAAGTCCTGTAGCTTATTCCCTTGGGAGTTTTAGTAGGGGTGGGGGCCCTAACCAATGGAGTCTCTGCCTCAGGGGATTTCAGTGAAACCGCCAAATTTTGGGGGTCTCTACACTCAAGGAGGATCTTAATGGGGTCCTCCCCAGTCCATGGGTGTGCTCCAGGGGCTCTCAGTGGCTCTTTCAACCCTAGCAAAGACTTTTTCCAGGGGCTTCCAGGCCTCCGAGGAGAACACGGACCCCCTGGCCCGTCTGGCCCCCCTGGAGCCCAGGTGAGACTGAGTTTTCATGGTACCCATTTTTTTAAAGTTTATTTACATATGTATGTATATACGTATGTACGTATGTATGTATATAATCTCTACACCCAATGTGGGGCTCGAACTCATGATCCTGAGATCAAGAGCCTCACGCTCTACAAACTGAGCCAGCCAGGCCCCCCTCATGGTACCCTTTTGCCCCGTTACTGCCCTCACCCGATCCCTGACTTAATGTTCTGTTCCCACAGGGAAAGCCAGGAGAGGATGGCAAGCCTGGCCTGAATGGGAAAAATGTGAGTTTCTAGAGCAGACACAGGGACACCTACTGAGAAATGTCAGCACGTGTACCCAGACCAGATATGTAGCTGCACATGGGACACACAGGCAGACACTTGCTGAGGTGTGTCAACACCCATGTACCTAGCCCAGACCTACATACAGATACATACTGAAATCCACGTCACGTGCACATCAGGCAGCCTCGCAGTGAGTTATGTGGGCATGCTGATTTGTGCCCAGATGGACTGACACCTGCTAAAATAACCCACAGCCACGGGATCAGGTGAAGAGCCACAGACACAGATTGAGAGGGGCAGACATACTCGCATGAAGCCACATTGACGGATACTTGGAGACTTGTTGACACAGACACTTCCACCCAGACCAGATATGTGCTAAGACATGGGACCAGGGCCACATGTGGACCTGTGCTGAAACATAATGAGACACACATCCAAGGCTCTGGCATGTGACACGTGCATTCATATCCGCAGTCACTCACCTACATATGGCCACACATGTTGACTTGTACACAGATATTGAGACATAGAGACAATTCTCAAGGCACCAGAGACATGTAGACACATGTCCGCCCTGTGTATACATGTACATGCCCATATGTAGATATGAGTCACAATGTGCAGATCGACAGACACCTACTAAGTGCCATCTATGAGGACATAAGGCCCATGCATGGATACACATGCTAACACACACACACACACACACACACACACACACACACACGCATAGATGTGGTATTACATCTAGAAAGCCAGAGATAGAGAACATGTGCAGTTACATGTAGAAGTGAGCAGAACCACACAGGCATGCCCTCAGATGTATAAAGGCTCATTCAGATGGTCATAGGCCGTGCTCCAAGACACAGAGGCTTGGAGTCATAGACACAGACATACAATCATCTGAGACCAGCCAAGCCAGTGTCTTGCAGCCAGACACCAGTGAATTTTGGAGCTGATGTGAATCTTGTGCCCACAGGGGGAACCTGGGGACCCTGGAGAAGATGGAAGGAAGGTAAGACCCCTCGCTTGGAGTCTGTTCTGCCCTCAGAATAGGGCCCTATCTAAAGTACCCTTGTCCTCCACAGGGAGAGAAGGGAGATTCAGGCACCCCCGGGAGAGAAGTGAGTGCTGGAGCCTTCTGCAACCTGACCCATGACCCTGTGATATCTGTGATATATGGTTCCACTCTTTTCTGGGGCCTCAGGGTCCTGATCCTGGCTGCATCCCCCACAGGGCCATGAGGGTCCCAAGGGTGAGCGTGGAGCTCCTGGTAGCCCTGGACTCCAGGGTCCCCCAGGCCTCCCTGGGCAGGTGGGCCCTTCTGGCCAGGTGAGTATCCAGGAGGGTTGTTCTAGGACTTGGGAGCGTCGGGGGCCATTATGTTCCCACTGGATACCATCCTGGGATACCATGATCCTATGTGACCTCTTTGTGTTCTATCATATCTCAGGGTTTTCCTGGGGTTCCAGGAAACACAGGCCCCAAGGTGAGTGTGCATGTGGTGGGTAGGGGGTACGGTGAGGGGCTAGTAGGGTTGAAGCATTTCCTCCCACCTCTCTTTGTGATCACTCTTTGTTCTCAGGGTGACCGTGGGGAGAGTGGACCCAAAGGGGAACAGGTGAGGTCCCCACCTTTCTCACATGCCCAGGTAGCCATAGCTCCCACATGGTGCATGCACACTTCCCCCAGAAACTGGGTCCAGCAACTTGTCTCTTGGTGTCTCCAGGGCCTTCCGGGAGAACGTGGCCTGAGAGGAGAACCTGGGAGCGTGGGGGTGAGTGAAGCTTAGGACCTGGTCCTCGACTCTTATTTGCATGCCTAAAGGAGCCACCTCTATCCTCTTCCCCTTGCCCTGTGGCCCCATGGGTTCTGTCCTGTGTTCAGTCTCCTGTCCTATTGGGATTCCCATAGTCTACACTGGGGGGACCAGGCAATGGGGGCATGCCAGGGAGGGGCTTCCAGGGCCTTGAGCCACCTCAACCAGCGCTAAAGTGTCCTGTGGGCAAGAGGCCTGGAGAAGAAAGTATGGAAGCTGTTTCTGGGAGCAGTGTAGGGCTTCTCTGAGGGTAGCCCCTCACCCAGCTTGTGTCCCCAGAATGTGGAGCGGTTGCTGGAAACGATTGGCATCAAGGTAGGTTGTTTGGGGGCTGGGAGTGGGGGTGGATGGAGGCCCCAGGGGGCAAGGAGTGCCCACATGGCCTGGCGAGGGCCTGGGTGGCTGCAGGAACGGTCCCTGTTTCCCCAACCCCTTGTTATCACTCAGACATCTGCCCTGCGAGAGATCGTGGAGACCTGGGATGAGAGCTCCGGCAGCTTCCTGCCCTTGCCTGACCGGCGCCGTGGTCCTAAGGGGGACCCAGGCGAGCGGGGCCCCCCAGGCAAGGAGGTGAGTGTCGATCACTCAGTGGAGATGTCCTGTGGACGGTGTCACCCACCTCTAGCAACATTCACTCTTCTGTTCCTCCAGGGACCCATTGGCTTTTCTGGAGAACGTGGGCTGAAGGGAGATCGTGGAGACCCTGGCCCTCAGGGGCCACCAGGCCTGGCTCTTGGGGAAAGGGGCCCCCCTGGACCTCCCGGCCTTGCCGGGGAGCCTGGAAAGCCTGGTATTCCTGGGCTCCCAGGCCGGGCTGGGGACGCAGGGGAGGCAGGAAGGCCAGGAGAGAGGGTGAGCTGGGCTAGCCAGGAAGACTGGGGATGTGGGGCCAGGAGGGGCTGGGCTCCCCGTGGACGTGGCCCCCACCCTGCTATTTGCACCTCAGGGAGAACGAGGAGAGAAAGGAGAACGTGGGGAACAGGTGAGCTGACAGAGGCTACAGGGGGCGGGACTTCCTGGGTGTTGTGCTGGGGAAGCCACACCGTTTCCTTCTTCTCCACAGGGCAGAGATGGCCCTCCTGGCCTCCCTGGACCTCCCGGCCCTCCTGGCCCCAAGGTGATCAGCCAGCCCTGCCCTGGGCCTGTGACTGTTGTTACCAGGAGGGCACCATTAACTTAGGCCCCAGAAACTCCATATGGTGTCTCTAACCCATAATCCTCTGGGATCCTTTAATCCGGGGTGACCCCTCCATGCCTCTGTGATAGACACATTTCTCTCCTATGACCTGGTATTTGTAGGTGGCTGTGGATGAGCTAGGTCCTGGACTCTCTGGAGTGCAAGGACCCCCTGGACTCAAAGGCACTAAGGTCAGTGTGTGCGATCAACAGGGGGGCTACTCCCTGCCATGGCACCAGGGTCCAGCTTGACATGTCATCCCTACAGGGGGATCCAGGCAGTGATGGCGACCGAGGCCCCAAGGGAGACAGGGTGAGGCCTGCTAACCCACCACGCTTCCCTCTCCTTTAGGGGGGCACGTGAGCAGTGGTGTGTCTATGGGCACATAGCAGTGACTGGGGGCTCAGGACATGCCGTTCTGCTTGCAGGGTGTGCCAGGCATCAAGGGAGACCGGGGAGAGCCTGGACAGAGGGGTCTTGATGGCAGCCCGGTGAGTCTGTGCCACAAGTCACCCATGTGCCTGCACAGGGCTCTTACAGTGTTGTCTGGACTGGAATCTGCACTGCCTGGGACTGTCTGGGGTGGCTGGGATGTGGGAACAAAGAGGATCCATGTGGTCTTAAACCTGTTCTCTTCAGGGTCTACCAGGAGAGCGTGGTGTGGCTGGGCCTGAAGGGAAGCCGGTAAGTGGTGGCAGGAACATCCTGGTCCAGGCTCCTGGGAACAGCTGCCCTCTGCTGGGAGCTGGCTGCTCTGTGCACATGTCACCAGTGACAAGGATGTTGTGCCTGCGTGCCAGGGTGTGAGTGCAGGTGTGTGTGTGTGTGTGTGTGTGTGTGTGTGTGTGTGTGTGTGGTGTGGTGTGTAGGCCAGGATGTGTTATCCCTGAGGGTATGGGGTGATCTATGCCTGAGGGGTGGCAGCCTGCATGTGGGCTCCCTAGACAGAGGCCTCTGCAGGTTGGAAATAGGCCCACATGAGGCCCGGATTGAGGCTCAGCAGCCCCCCTTCTCTATCCAGGGTTTGCAAGGTCCAAGGGGGACCCCTGGCCCAGTGGTGAGTATCAGAATCCTCACCCCTCCTGCCCCCATCCTGCCCCATGCCACAAGGGTCAGTACTGCCTTAGTTTCTCTGGTGGGGTGGGACTGGCTCTGCCTCACCAGACTCCTTCTCTCTCCAACAGGGTGGCCACGGAGACCCTGGACCTCCTGGTGCCCCGGTGAGTAACAGGAGAGCACTGCCTGGTGGGGGTGGGATGGACACTAATCCCCACTGGTGAGCCAGGCCTTGTTTGTGTTAATCCCCGAGCCCCGGCAGATGACTCTGACTCCCGTCCCCTGCTCTTGATACTTTTTTCTAGGGCCTTGCTGGCTCCACAGGACCCCAGGGTCCTTCTGGCCTGAAGGTGAGTAGAGGTGTGTGCAGGTGTGTGGCTAAAAGGCAGAGGAGGCTCCTCTGAGCCACGTCCGCACCAGGATAGCCCCTGGCACCCCCCTGGGTTGTCATCACGCTGCGATGGGGCTAAGCACCAAGATGCCCCATCCATGTGGGCTTTTCTTATGGGCAGAGGGCTGAGGAGCCTCTTGTCTTTTTGTGGGGTCACAAGGTCTCTGGGTTTTTGGCAGGGGGAGCCTGGAGAGACAGGACCACCAGGACAGGTGAGTGGCCCAGCTCAGGGGTTAGAGTCACAGGGAGCCACGTGGGATTGGAGCTGCCCTGAACTGTTTCTTCCCCCAGGGCCTGCCCGGACCCACCGGGGCTGTGGGACTTCCTGGCCCTCCTGGCCCTTCAGGCCTCGTGGTAAGTGAGGTCCCTGCAGGGACACCGTGTCCTGCCCCCTGGGTCCCACGTTCCCCCATGTTCCCCTCACATCTGACTTGTCCCCTTCAGGGTCCTCAAGGGGCACCGGGTCTGCCTGGACAAGTGGTGAGTCCTGGGGGTCAAGACTGAACTCCAGGGGGTCAGGAGTCAGTGGGCAGGCCCATGACAGAGCTCCTCCCTTTCAGGGGGAGACAGGGAAGCCGGGAGCCCCAGGTCGTGATGGTGCCAGTGGCAAAGATGGAGACAGAGGAGCTCCTGGTGTGCCGGTGTGTATTCTGGGAGAGCTTTCTCCAAGCCTGTGATGGGGCCGTGTGCCCGGTCCTGGGCCTAGAGAGTAGGGAGAGCAGCGGCAGCAGGCCCAGGGTGGTGGGGAGGCACTGAGTCCTTCCCATTGCCCTATCACAGGGGTCGCCAGGTCTGCCCGGCCCTGTTGGACCTAAAGGAGAGCCTGGACCCATGGGGGCTCCTGGACAGGTGATCCTGACCCTGACCCCGACCCTCTGTACCAGCTCCTCTGCCTCACCATCCAGGCCGGCGGCGTGGGGCTGGGGAGAAGGCGGGGGGGCTAGGTAACTCACTGGGCATTCCCCACAGGCTGTGGTCGGGCCCCCTGGAGCAAAGGGAGAGAAGGTGAGTGTGCAGAAGGCCTGGGGGGAGGGACTGAGGGGGGGCAGGGCATCCCACTGACCCTTCTCCCTCATCAGGGAGCCCCCGGAGGCCTTGCTGGAGACCTGGTGGGAGAGCCGGTGAGTGTGGAGCCTCCGACAGCATAGTTCACCCATCTTCATGACTCTGGGCTTTCATAATACATGTTACATTGGACCCTGCACCTCCTGCACCTCCTTCCTTGGGTGTCATCTTTCTGTGCCCCTAATGCCCATGTTGCTTCCTGTCCCCTGTCTCTACAGGGAGCCAAAGGTGATCGAGGACTGCCAGGGCCTCGGGGCGAGAAGGTGAGGCAGACCCAGCCCAAGGGCCTAAGCACTATGTAGAGGGGAGCCAGGCTGGGTGGCTAGATCCCCTTACTACCCTTTCTGTGCAGGGTGAAGCTGGCCGTGCAGGGGAGCCTGGAGACCCTGGGGAAGATGTGAGTCTGGGGTCTGGGCAAGTCAGCTGGGAGTGAGGAGTGCAGGTGTGGACATGAGGGACCATTCCCAGGCCTGTGCACCCTCCAGCATTCAGGATCCTGCTCCAGGGAGTACACAGGGATCCAGCCTCTTGGCTTCCTCACTCCTGGGTGGGGGCGGGGGTGTGTCTTTGCTTCCTTGTGCCTATCCTAGGTCTTCTGCTCCTCACTGTGTCTGAGCACACATGTGTGTGTCCCTGTCTGATGCCCTAGGTCTCCTGTTAATGTGCCCCTTTCCCCTGCCACCTCTGCGTTCCATGTATCTGAATGCATGCTTGTGGGCCTGTCTTAGCTCCCCAGGATAGGGCAACATTTGTGTGCTCCTGGGAGCTCCTGTGTGTCTGTGCTCACACCGGAGGTCCCTATGCCTGTGCTTCTGTGTGGGCTCCCCGTGTCTGTAGCCACGCCTAAACTCCCACATATCTGTGGTCACCTCTGGGCTCCTGTGAGTCAATCCTTGCTTACGTGTCTGAGTTCCACATGTGAGCTACCCTGGGAATATTCTTGGGCCGTGTCTAAGCTCTGGGTTCATGTTCCTCCCGTGTCAAGTACTGTTTACTTTGCTTTTTTAGGGTCAAAAAGGGGCTCCTGGACTCAAGGGTAATAAGGTATGTGTACCTTAAAGCATCCCTGCTGGGGGTCATGTTCCTGGGACTCGGAGAGCTGATCTGACCCCTCTTTCCCTTGAAGGGTGACCCAGGAATCGGGGTCCAGGGCCCCCTTGGGCCAGCTGGTCCTCCAGGTCTGAAGGTTAGTCGATGCCCCATCACCAGTGGTGTGCAGCAGGCAGGGAGGTGCCTGGAAGTGGGAAGAAGGCATTCTGGGCCTGGTTCTGGGAAGGAGTCCTGTTGGGGCCATTCCTCCCTTTGCTATCTCTGTTCCAGGGAGATGCGGGCCCCCCTGGGCCCCCTGGTGCTCCTGGTGTTGTCGGATTCCCCGGTCAGACAGGCCTTCGTGGAGAGATGGGTCAGCCAGGCCCCAGTGGAGAGCGGGTAAGCGTGCTGGGAGCAGCATGCAGGGACTTGGTGACTTCAGGACTTCTGAATTTGGTAGTGGGTGAGGAGAAGGGGGCCCAGGCCCTGCCTCAGGGGCTCCAGTCTTGGAGGGGCCATAGGGGAGGAAGGTCTCCAAGTCATTCTCTGCCTCTTTTGCTTTATTGTTCCCGTAGGGTCTGGCAGGTCTCCCGGGGAGAGAGGGAGCCCCAGGTCCCTTGGGGCCACCTGGACCACCAGGGTCAGCGGTGAGTAGAAGTGCTCTCTGTCCCGGGTATCTGATTCCTGTGTGTTGGAGTCTGTCCAGGTGGGAACTGGGACACACTGTGTGGCTGGGTATGTGTGTGTGCTTTTGAGGGCATGGGACACTCACCTTACTCTGCCCACAGGGAGTGCCCGGGCCCTCTGGACTCAAAGGAGACAAGGTAGATGGGACAATGCTGCTGGCTCTCCTGTATCCATCACTCCCTCCACCCTCCACTGACCTCCCTTGACCCTCTGTCGCCCACTGATTCCCCTCTCATATCCCTGGTGTCCTGTTGATCTCCAGGGAGACCCTGGAGCAGGGCTGCCCGGGGCCCGAGGCGAGCGTGGGGAACCTGGTGTCCGGGTATGTACTTCCTGCTCTGCAGCCATGGCTCCCTTTACCACAGCTCTTGCCTCTCATTTCCAACTTCTGAGTCAATGAACTCAATGTCACCATCCAGGGTGAAGACGGCCGTCCTGGCCAGGAGGGACCCCGAGGACTCACGGTGGGTCCCCTTGGGGAAAGCACCAGTGATGTGACTTCATTCCCCTGCCTGTGCCCTCTGTGCTGTTGGGACACACTCTGTAGACTTCTGGTTCTTTTTATGTACTCTCTGGTCCTTCATGTCTCCCATTCCCCTTGGATCCTTGGTCCTCCCCTACCCCCTGAGCGGTCTCCCCACTAACGCCCCCAAGTTTATTTAGCTCACTGTTGTCTTCTCATACAGGGGCCCCCGGGCAGCCGGGGGGAACGTGGGGAGAAGGTAAGGACATGGGGAAAAGGCCCCAGGGTGGGTGGGGGTGGAGCCAGATCTTGTAATTCAGGACTTGGGACTCCTCAGTTTGGAGAGATTCACACTCTTCCACCCAATAGGGTGACACTGGAACTACAGGGCTAAAGGGTGACAAGGTGAGTGTGGGCATGCGGGAGGGCAGAGGCAGGGGCTAAGTGTGGTCCTGCGTCCTCTGATTGCCCTCTGTCCACTCAGGGTGATGCAGCCATGGCTGTGGGGCCTCCAGGGCCACGGGGTGCCAAAGGGGACATGGTGAGTAGGTCTGGCTCATGTACAGGGTGGATCTATCTTGGGTGTGGGAGGAGCTCCCGTGGGGGCTGGGCCAGGGAATCTGAGAGCTCAAACCCTCAGATGGTGAGAGACCACCAGCCCCTGACCCTCACTTCTGACCCCTGACCCAGGGCGAACGAGGACCTCGGGGCATAGATGGTGACAAAGGACCTCGAGGAGACACTGGGAACCCTGGAGAGAAGGTACAGAGAAGAGGGTGGGGTACTCTATATAAGGTCAGGAGAGGGTTTCTGTGGGCTGTGGAGGCTCTATTGAGGGTCTGTGAGGAAAAAAGGGGAGGATGGGGGCTTTCTGGGGGTTAGAAGGAGGGGGTTCAGTAGGCTGTGGCAACTCTGTGGAGTGGCTAAGAGGATGGGGGCTCTACAGTGGGCTCAAGGACCTCCATGTGAGGTTGCCAGGGAGCTCTGTGGAATGTAGCTCGAAGAGAGGCCCTCTGGGAACAGACAAGGGGCTTCTTAGGTGTCAGGAGTACTCCAGGTTGGTTCAGGAGCCCCATGGTAGGAAGAAGGGGCAGGGATCTGAGGGCCTGGGATGAGAAATGAGCCACACTGAGGGTGATGGGTGGGAGCGAGCACTGCCCCACCTGGCAGGTTCCAGTCATACTTCAAGCCTCCAGCCTGGTGTGGTCCTGATTATGTCCCTCTCCTGGTTACACCCACAGGGCACCAAGGGAGAGCCTGGTGACAAGGGCTCAACCGGGTTGCTGGGAGCTCGTGGACTCACAGGACCCAAGGTCAGCCCTGCCCCAGGCACAGACCCCAAACCACTCGTCACACACATCTGTCTCATGGGTGTCCTCTGAATGTTGGAGGGTTTCCAGCCTCCCTCACTGTTGGCCACGTGGCCATGTGATTACATGGGATTTGTGTGCAGCCTGGGAGTCACTGAGTGGCACGGGGGACAGTCACACTGAAAGGTGGCCCTCCCCCATCTGTGTTTCCTACAGGGTGAACCTGGTGCTGCAGGGATCCCAGGTGACCCGGTAAGATGCCCCTGCTCCCTCAGAGACCCCCTGCCCCACAGGGCCCCATCTCCCTGTGGTGGCCTTTGACCTTATAGTGATCCAGTGGTCTCATGGTGTCCTCATGCTGCCCAGTGCCCCCACCTTCACAGTAACTGCTATGATGTTTCCACCCGCATGGTGACCTCTGCCCATGGAAAATCCTGCCCTTCCATTGGCTCTGGCCTCCAATAGTGACTCTCACCCCTGTGGTGTTTCCTGTTCCTTTCATCCAGAGTGATTCCCCTGGATCCCTCCTGACCTCTCTTGACTCCATATTGACCCCTCTCTCTACCAGGGATCACCAGGAAAGGATGGAACCCCTGGTATCCGAGGCGACAAAGGAGATATTGGCTTCATGGGTCCCCGGGGCCTCAAGGTGGGAAGGGGCTGGGCTTTTTTCCTGGTCAGGAAGGCCTGATGTTGGAGGGCAAGGTATCTGGGGTCAAAGGTCAGGTATCTGGGGTCAGATGTTGGGGTATATGGGATTGAATGTGGGGCATTAGATTAGGGGTTGGAAGATCAGAGATTAGAGTGTCTGAGGCCAGTTTGGAGAGTGGTTACATGGTCTGGTCAAGGGGTTAGGTGTCTGGAAGTCACTTTTCCATTTCTTTTCCACCCCCAGGGTGAACGAGGGATAAAGGGGGCCTGTGGCCTTGACGGAGAGAAGGGAGATAAGGTACAGAGGTGATGGGAACATGGGCGTCTGTGGGGCCTGGGGCCTGTCTGACCCTTCTACCTGATTGATCCCTGCAGGGAGAAGCTGGTCCCCCTGGCCGCCCTGGGCTGGCAGGACGCAAGGGAGATGTGGTGAGTGTGGGGCACCCAGAATGGGGAGAGGATGGGTGGGCCAAGGCCCAGCTCATGTTTTCTCTTCTCCAGGGGGAGCCGGGTATGCCGGGCCAGTCGGGGACCCCTGGAAAGGAGGGCCTGATTGGTCCCAAGGTATGGGCCCTCTCGACAGTGGACAAAAGGGGGTCAAAATGGGGCAGGGAAGGTCATGGTAGGGTCATGGGGGTTTCATGTCAAGAGGGTTGTAGAAAGTTGGGACACTGGGGGGTAGAGTAGGATTGGTTTTGAGGTTTCAGGGTGAGTTGGGGTCACAGTGGGGACTTTGGATTAAGGGATGAGAAGAGGAGCAGTGGGGAGAGGTGCATCAGGGCTAAGAGGTCAGTAGGGGAGGCTGGTGTGTGTATATAAAGGAAATAGGTGGAAACAGGGCAAGGGGTATTACAGTCAGGTCAGGGTCATGAGGATCACAGCAGATTGAAGGTCCTGGGATGGTAGGGTCACAGGTGCTTGGGTCATGGAAGATTGTGGCCATTGGACCAAGGGGCTCATGGCAGTTGAACTGAGGACATCAAGACAGATGGTTTCTCATGCTTCTTTCTGTTCCCAGGGTGATCGAGGCTTTGATGGGCAGCCAGGATCCAAGGGTGACCAGGGTGAGAAAGGGGAGCGGGTAAGTGGAGACCAAGGTCAAGCTAAAGGGACTGTACTTTCTGGAAGTGGGTCCATCTTTGGGGGCTTTGATCACTGACTCTGACCTGTCTCTCCACAGGGGCCCCCAGGAATTGGGGGCTTCCCAGGTCCCAGGGGCAATGATGGCTCTAGTGGCCCCCCTGGGCCACCTGGCAGTGTTGGTCCCAAAGGCCCTGAAGGACTTCAGGGCCAGAAGGTAAACATCTCTGACCCTGACTTCTGATCCCTGAACCTCCCTGACCCTTCCAATATCACTGACCTCTGACCCTGCAACCCATCGCCAATACCCCTGAGCCTATGATCTCAACTTTCCTTCCTTCTGACCTCCACTGACTCTGACTGCTCACTCATCCTTGTGTCTGACAGGGTGAGCGAGGTCCCCCTGGAGAGAGAGTGGTGGGTGCCCCTGGGGCCCCTGGGGCCCCTGGAGAGAGAGGGGAGCAGGTAAGTGGGGATTCCTGGGGTTGGGGTCAGAGACTGGGGTGACCTCTGGTGTCCCTAAGATCAGAGGTCACAGTCTGGTCCCATCTGTTGCACACAGGGGCGGCCAGGGCCCGCTGGCCCCCGCGGGGAAAAGGGAGAAGCTGCGTTAACAGTAAGTGTAGGCCTTCGTGGGCTGGGCCCCTGACTCAGTGCTGTCCCCCTGTGATCCCTGCATCATATGCCCTTTGTCCCTCCTGTGATCCCTGGGTTCTTCATGATCCTTGTGGTCTTGTGCTCCCAGGAGGATGACATTCGGGGCTTTGTGCGTCAGGAGATGAGTCAGCATTGTGGTGAGTGGGGCCCAGCCCAGAGCCTCTTGGGTCTCATTCCCATTCTACTCCAGCACCCGTAGACAGGGGCAGGTGGGGTCCCCAGAACTTATGGGGGACCAGCAGTCACAGAGATGGGTGGAGATGGATAGATACACAGGAGGGCATGTATGCTCAGGACAGACATACTATGAGGACTTTCCCCAAACGGTGACACGCAGCAAATGTGGGTGGACACACAGTGTTCCTAGAAGCCCAGCGTGGCCGTGTGTGGGGGGGTGGAGGCGGGAGCAGCCCAGTGGGGCTCTGATGGCCCTGAGGGGTATCAGAGAGTGAAGCTCCGTCTCCTCCTGTCTCTGCTTCCGTTCCCTCTCCATGCCTGTCTGTTTCCGACGCTCCCTCTCTTGCCCTTTGTTGGCCTGTTCCCAACTTCTCTTTCGTCCTTTGTTTCTCCTCTGCCTTTCTTCCTCTTTCTTCCTTCCTCTTTCTCTGCTTCCCACCCTCTCTCTCTTTCTGTCCTGTCGGTCTCTCTGTCACTCTCTCCTGCTGTCTTTCTCTGCCCCGCTGTGTGTGTCCCTCTGTCTCTCTCTTTCTCTGCCCCTTTCTATCGTTGTCTCTTTCTCTCTGTTCTTTTCTCTCTCCCTGCCCTTCTCTGCCCCCTCCAGCCTGCCAGGGCCAGTTTATTGCATCTGGATCACGTGAGTAGTTTTCTGGTATTTTCTGCTCCTGGGACTTTCCCCATGCCAGGTCCCACTGTGTCCATTACCTGGGTTTGTTCAGCAGGGACTTGGCTGGGGTGGCTGCCATCATGACCCCAAGGCCCTGTGCCCCTGCTCCTTGCTCCAGGACCCCTCCCTAGTTATGCTGCAGACACTGCCAGCCCCCAGCTCCACCCTGTGCCTGTGCTCCGGGTCTCTCATGCAGAGGAGGAAGGTGAGGACAGGGGAACCATGGGGCATGTGTAGTGGGGCACAGACACATGCGGGGTTGCTCATGCATGCAGGGCACATGCCATGTGTATAGGGGCGACATGGAGGGCACAGCATGAACACTGGGCACACACGTGGGAGACCAGCGCTACCCGCCCCACTCCCAGGGGCCGGGGTTGGGCAGCATGAACGTGGCCCAGCAGCAGCCTCACTCATAGCACCCCACCCTGTGTGTAGGCGAGGTGCCCCCAGAGGACGATGAATATGAATATTCTGAGTATTCCGTGGAGGAATACCAAGACCCTGAAGTTCTTCAGGATGGTGATGGTGAGAAGGGGGGTTGGCCCAGAGGGACTCAGGGAGGGACAGTAGTGACCTGCTGACCTCTCACTGACCCTCAGTCCCTGACTGCCGCCACCCCTGCTGACCTCCTGACCCCCGTTGGCCCTAGACCCCTGCTTGCTTCCACTGGATGAGGGCTCCTGCACTGCCTACACCCTGCGCTGGTACCATCGAGCTGTGGCAGGTGGCACAGATGCCTGTCACCCCTTTGTCTATGGCGGCTGTGGAGGGAATGCGAATCGTTTTGGGACCCGTGAGGCCTGCGAGCGCCGCTGCATGCCCCGCATGGTCCAGAGCCAGGGAACAGGTATGGGCCTACCCCTCCGCCCCGAGAGGGACCTGGACACTGAGCCTACCCAGATCAGGTCTTGGTCGGGGTCCCACGTCAGGACCCCCCTCAGACTGGGAGGCCTGGGACAGACCTCCCCAGACCAAGTTGCTGAACAGAGAACCCTAGCTGTGGAGTCCCCTCCATGCTCCCTCCTCAAGGGTCTGAGTGAGGATCCCCTCTCTGAGGTCAGAGCCTCACTCTTGTGCTCCCAGCTGCCCCACTGACCATCTGCGCACTGCCTCTCTGTGGCCTACATGCTGGGTGAGGCCAGATGCCTGAAGTCAGCTCCCAACCTGTTCCACCCAGGTGCTGCCCGAAGCTGAGGCCCAGATGATGAGCTGAAGTCCAGCATCCCCTGGTGGACTCCTGTCCCTCCCCTTGGTGCTACAGGCCTGAGTGCATGTGAGCGTGCATGAGCGTGTCCGTTATTTCAGTGACTTGGTCCCGTGGGTCTAGCCTTCCCCCCTGTGGACAAACCCCCATTGTGGCTCCTGCCTCCCTGGTAGATGACTCAGTGTGGGGGTGGCTGTGGGCAGTGAGCGGATGTGACTGCATCTGACCCGCCCCTTGACCCAAGCCTGTGATGACATGGTGCTGATTCTGGGGGGCATTAAAGCTGCTGTTTTAAAAGGCCCCTGTTGTGACTGTTTGGGGAGATGGGGATGGCAGGGGGTCCGGTTTTCCCTGGGAGGTCAGTGCTCTCCTGCACGGGTGCAGAGTCCCTCTGTCCAGCCCTGGTCACTGTTCTGTGACTCTCAGTGTCCAACTTGTCCCCAAAAAGGAGTAGACAGAGTGGAGGCTGAGGACACGTCCTCACTGCCCCCCCAGGAGGGGATGAGTCAGAGGTGGGGGGCTGCTTCATGCCGGAGCAGTGCCCAGCTCCTACCTCAGGGGCTGAGAGAGATAAATGGGCCCGGAAGGGGGCAGAGGCCCGACCACAGCACAGCACCGCCTGGTCCCAGCCGCGGGCTGCCCCAGCGGCCCCACCTTGCTCCAGAAGAGGCTGCTGCTGGTAGGACTGGGATGGCTCTGGGTGGGATGGGCAGGGCCTTGGGGGCTGAGTAGATCCGGGTATGGGTTATTGGAGGTCTCCGGACGTGGAGTCTCTGGCTGCTTCTCTACCTTGAGGACCCCATTCCTGCCCTTCTTTGTCCACGATCTGCTGCAAGCTCCCTCAGACCTGAGGCTCCCCTTTTGTCCCTCTGTGTTCTCTCCATGCCTTGGTATCCTTATTTTCATCATGCTGTCTGTCTCTGGGGTGGCTCCAGCCTCTTTGTCTTCCAGTCTCCCTCTTTTGCTCTGCCTCCATGTCCTCCCTCTCATCTTTTTCCCTCTTCTCCCTCCCCTCCCCAACTGTACCCATCTCTACATCTAGATCCAGACCTAGCTGTGCTCTCTGTCTCTTTCACTCTCCTTCTTGCTCTCTCCGTCTCCCTGGCCCCTGCTCTGTCTGGCTGTCTTGTGCTTTCATCTCTGTCTCTCTTATCTCCGTCCCATGCCTGGCCTCTCTAATCTCTACCTCTCTGTCTCCTTCCCTTGGTCTCCCTCTCTCTGTCTGTCTACTTTCCCCGTCTGCATCTGTCCATGCGCCACGGCTGCCCAGAACCCCTGCCCTGAGCCTCTTTTCTCCTCGCAGCCTGACCACGCGATGACCAGGTGGGCTCTGCTGGTGCTGATGATCCTGACGTCGGGCATGGCCCTGCTTGTCCCCATGACCCCTATTCCAGCCTTCCAGCTCCTCCCTCAGAACCCTCCCCAAGCCACTCCCCGCCCTGTGGCCTCAGAGAGCCTCTCAGCCAGCACCGTGGGCCCCTCCACTGCTTGGGGCCACCCCAGCCCTGGCCCCCGCCCAGGCCCCCGCATCACTCTCTCACTGGATGTCCCCATTGGCCTCCTGCGGATCTTACTGGAGCAAGCCCGAGCCAGAGCTGTGAGGGAGCAGGCCGCTGCCAACGCTCGCATCCTGGCCCATGTTGGCCGCCGCTGAGCCTGAGGGCGGGGGTCACCCTGAATTAGGAGACCTGGAAGGCAGCAGCAGAGCAGGACGCACTACATCTGGGCACAGTGCGCCTGGCCACAGCCCCGTGCAGTCACTGCCATGTGGTGTCATATCACAGCTGAGTGCCTCACAGAGCCACAGTTTGTTTGGACAGCCCGGACATTGCCATATCGGGTGACTGCCAAATGGAGTCTTGCCATACCTGGAGCCCCACAGACTTACAATATGTCTGGACAGCTTGGACACTACTGTGGAATGTGACTACCGTGTGGAGTCTTGCCATGTCTGGGTGCCCCACAGTCAAAGAGCAAGAATCTGGACACTGCCAGTGTGGCCACTCTTGTGCCAGTTTTAGGAACCTCAACATAGGAGCCCGGTATTGCATCTCAGACCCATCCACCTAAGACCAGACCTGCAGGTCTTCCCTGCCCCCAACAGGTCACCACACAGGGGAGTGCAGGCTGAGGGTCACATGCATGTTTTGTGCTTCATGAGGCAGCACCCACCCCAGAAGAATGGGGCCGTCACAGGCATCTCCAGGCATGGGTGACCGTACGTGGAAAGTCTGTGGTTGTGACAGCCTTGCCTTGTGGTAGGTGTACGTGTGATCGGTGGGTGCATCTCTGCTGTGGGTGTGTGGGGGTGAGGGGAGGGCATACGAGGGGGCTGGGAAGAACAGATACTTGTCCCCCAAACCCACATGAAGCACACTCAATACACAGCCAGGCACTGTCCTACCCACAGCCCTGCACACCTGGCCTCGGCCCTTGGACACACGATGACTCAGGAGAGAGGAGGCTCGGGCTGCTGGGGCTCCGGTCCAGCCCCATACCTCCTTTGTTGAATTGTCCCAAGCAAACTAAAATGTGCTCACCTTTCCAAGCCTTAGTTTCTTCCTCTGTAAAGCAGAATGATGCCACCAAGCTTCTTGCAAACACTGAGTGACGGTGCACTTGAAGGTTCTAGCACGCAGGAAGAGCTCAATAAATGTAGTGACTGGAGAATGGGATGAGTGAGAATCACAGTCATGTGCACCCAGGCAAGGACAGTCAAGGGTTTGGTCATAGCTGACTATGTTGCCCCTCTGCCCACTCCCCTCCACCCCTGCCCCATTTCACCCACCCGGTTCCTTGGTGTAGAAGGAGTAGGTTTTGCCTAATCTCACACCCCCAGCTCCATTGCTGGGCTGGAGATGGGGCTGGCCTTCTGAGCAGTGTGGACAGGCTTGCCTGCAGATGGGGCAGATACCCTGGGTACTGTAGACAGCTCCAGCTGGAGACGAGGGCAGACACTGGGCAGTATGGACCGCTCTGCCTGGAGAGAGAGGCCACACGGGCAGGAGTTTGGCTGCCTGGGGTGGGGGCACTGTTGATCTCTCAAGTTGTGAGCAGCCTCGGGGGGCGGGCCCAGGGCGTGGCCGGGGAGGCGGGGCCACGGGGCACACCGAAGCTCCCTCACGAACCCGGAGGGCGGGGCTGCCTGGCTTCAGGCTGCAGGGGGGCAACGGCCCGGGGCCAGTTCGCTTTCAGTATGGACAGAGGCACGGAGGGAGGCAGCGCCCTGACGGACCCCGGGTCAGGGAGCAGTAGGCGGGGTAGGCACCGGCGGCGGGGAGAGGGTGGGGGGATTGGGGAAAGACCAGGGCGCAGTGGGGGTGGTGCTGGAAGGGGTGCGAGAGTGTTGGGTGTCTCTCTAGCTGTAGGAGTGTTCTGAGGGGGCATCAGCCTGTCGGTGGCAAGGAGGAGGGGGAACCCTGTTGCCGTGCAGGGGAGTGGAGGGGCTGGGCCAAGGGGGAACTATAAATAGCTTCTTCCTGCAGCCCAGGGAGAGGGACAGCCAGCTGGAGCTGCCTGAGGCCCTCCCGCTCTACCCTTTGCTGGCCTCCCAGGGGGTCAGGTTTGTCCAGGTCCCCCTCAGGGGTCACACATCAGTTTGGGGAGGCCCAGAAGCTCATTTGGGAAATTTTTCGTATGAAGTGGCTTTAGCCCTTAAACCAGGATTTCTAGGGCACCTACTGTGTGCCTTGTGTGGGTCCTGAGCTGTTCTAAGCACCTACTGTGTGCTCTATCCTGGTCATGAACCTCTCTGGCCCTTACTGTGTGCCTTGGCTGGCAATGAGTCACTCTGAGTGCCTACTGTGTGCCTTGTGCCAAACTGCAATCAGCACAGTTCACAGGCTGCTTGGTCACATGGCTCCATACCCACAAGCTGGAACCTCACACCGTCTGTGAGCTCTGGGCCCAGGGAGACACTGGGGATGATCCTGGGCTTGAACTGGCTGGACGAAGCTGGAATTCCTGGGAATCTTCCAGTGGCACAGAGGGAAGAGGAGGAGGGAAATAAAGGGGAAAGGAGGCAGTAGAGAGCAGCGGGCTGTGCAGCCTTCCTGTCTGTGTAGGCCTGGGTGCAGGGCTTGCTAGTGTGTGTGCACGTGTGGCTCTGTGTTCATGCTTCCGTGCACTGGCATGTGGGGCTGTGTGGCATTCACTGAGGTCCCTGGGCCTTTATGCTGCAAACGGTGGCTTGACGGTCTGGCCAGGACTGACCAACAGATACAGGTTTGGGGAAAAGTTTGAGCAGCAACAACTGAGGATCAAGGACTTCAGCCAACCTATAGCTTGTAGCCTGGGACACTGGAGAGAGGTCTAGTGGTCAGTGCAGAGGGCACCACGGGAGCCAGCCAGGACCAGGCCAGGCAGGTTCATAGAGGAGGGGGGAGACTGAACAGGACACATTCACACATGAGTGCATGGCGACATCCCAGCACACTTTCCACCCCGTCACTTTGGGATGGCTTCAAGGAAGGAAAAGCCATGAAGGCCAGCTGTTCTCTTGGAAATCTACTGATGCTGTAGGAGCAGAAAGCCAAGAGAGCATTTCAATGGAAGGAACAAGCCAGAGCCCAGGGATAGGGGTAGGAAATGTGGTGATATGGAAGGTGTGGGAGGTGAGGTTTTAAAGGGCTGGGAGTTCATCTCAGTCTGTCCCGCACTGTGGGCTGGCTCTTTGACGCCGGACCCTGCTCTCCTCCCTCAGTTTCCTACCTGAGAAATGGGCGGGGAGACGAGGAGCATTCTTAGAGCAGAGGTAGACTTTGACCTTGGGGAGGGGCCCCAGGCTCCTCCTGCTGGTGACCTGTGGCCTCCCACTGGATGTTGGGACTTGGGAAGGTGTGTCTGGGTCAGCCCAGGGTCAGACTGTTTGGGGAAGAGTGGGAGGTACAGTCATTGCTCTTCCTGAGAAGTCAGGCTCAGACTGGCCTTGGGGACAGCTTCCTAGAAATGGCCCTGGCATCCTGCCCTGCCCTACCCCCTACCCCCTACCCCCAGCTTTTGACTAGCATCCCAGGAGGGGTAAGGAGGAGAATGGCAGGCAGAGGAGGTGCTGGGTGTCTGTGGGTGCTAGAGTATGTAGCCTTTGCAGTGAATGCTGGGGGTTGGATAGGGTGTGGGTGGGTGGTGACAAGGTCTCTGAGGTCGAGGTGACCCCAGGATGGTCTTGGCAATGGCTCGGAGACAGACCGGAAGATTGGCTGTGCCAGGAACCAGTGAGTGGCTTTGGAGAAGTAGGAAGCAGGTGGGTGGTCACAAGGGGCATCAGGAGCCACATATGAGTGTGTTCAGAGCTGCCCTGGTGTGAGGTGGAAGGAGGTGGGAGGTGGACGCTGCAGAGAGAGGATGAAAGAGGAAGTGCTCAAGTCTGTCTGGGGCAGGGCATTCCTCTGGGGGTAGGCAGCTAAAGCTGGTTTCAGGAAGGATCTAGGTGGGCTTCCACCTCCCCATCCATCTCCTGTGAAGTGGGCAAGACATCTGTATCAGAGTTATCTTAAGGGTCCTTGCCAGGCTCTGAAGTGCTGGGTGGAGACAAGTGGGTGGCAGGGAGGTCAGAGGGAGGGGATGCTGCTCCCCTGATGCACTGGGCGGAGCCTTGTTCTCCATGTCCCTAGCACCTGGCTCCTGGCTGGGCACACTTTGGGCAGAGAGAACCTGAGAGTGCCATGATCCTGTCTGGGGGTTTTGTGGAGGACATCGCTAGAGGGCAGTGTGACCCAGGTTTGAGCAGTGTCAGTGGGGGTCCCGGGACAGAAAGTGTACAAAACTTTGAGAAATTGGGCTGAAGAGACAAAGGAAAGTGACACAGGGTTCCTGAACTTCTGGATTTCTCCCTTGCCCCATGCTTCCACTGCATTCTTAGAGACGGGAGGGAGATAAATAATATAAATGATATCACTGATGTGCTTTAAAATGGATTTCTCAGACACTGACACATTTAATAAATACCAGAATCTTGTAGGTTGATGATGCCCGCATTCTGTTTTCCTGATGGAGAGACAGAGATTCATTTAAAAAATATGTAGATTTACAATTTAAAATTTAATTGGTAGAGATGAAATCCTGGCAGGAGAAGTAAGATACTGCCAGGGAGCTTGGTTAAAAGGTCCTGCTCATGTGTTCCAGGTGGGCCAGAGTTTTAGCCTGAGCTTCCCACTAGCCAAGGTAAAAAGAGGAAACATAATCAATTTTGAGATTTGTCCCGTGCCCCTGTCCATGAGGTAAAGAAACTTTTCCAGCGCGGTTGAGTCGGTCGCTTCAGTGGGCGAGGTTAGAGTCCTGGGGCTTGAGAGAGAGGGTCGAGAGAGGACCGGACGCAGGGCTGGCGGGCGTGGCAGTTGACAACTGGGATTACGCAGGAGTCACCAGACAGGTCCCGAACAACTGAGATCTGAGGGTCAAGCAGGCCCTGCTCCCGGGCATGCAAATCCCTTCCTCCTAGGGAACCTGAGGTCAGGGGTAGCAGTAAGCAGAACCCGGGTGCTGCGGGGGGGGGGGGGGGGGGGGGGGAGGGGGGAGGGGGCAATCTATGCAGGCGAGGCCGTGGGTGAGACTAATACTAATGCGTATCTGAGTGTACGGTTGGGTGTGCCGGGCTAGAGCCTCGGCACATCCCGGGCTAGAAGCTGTGGGGAGCTGGGCATGCGCGTCCTCGATCCCGGCGTGACTGGCGAGCCTGCTGGGTCCAAAACCGGCTGGCAGTCGAGTTGGGCATGCGTGGTCGGCGGCCAGCCCTCTTCTGTTGGGGGTAGGGCCTATTTGTTCTGGGGAGGGGCCTGGAGGAGTTGGATTGGCGTCTGCACGGCTCGAGGAGGGGCGGGGCCGAGGGGCGGGGCCTCGAGTGGCCCGAGGTGGCCTGGCTGCTGGGTCGCGGTCCGCGCAGTCCGACTCATCCCATCCCGGGTATGGCGTCCCCACGGGAATTGACTCAGAACCCCTTGAAGAAGATCTGGATGCCCTACAGCAATGGGCGACCCGCTCTGCACGCCTGCCAGCGCGGTGGTGAGGCGGGGTCCTTGAAAAGGGGAGGGCGGCGCACCGGGATGCGTGGATAGGGCGGCCTGGGCAGTGGTCTCTCATGGAGAGGGGGCCAAGGACAGGTGGGAAACCGGGGACAGATGGGGCTGCCGTGACTGGTGGTAGAGGAGCAGGAACAGGCCGGGAGCCGGGCACAGGTGTGGCAGAGCAGGGGGAAGAGACATGTATATGGCCGCGTCTACGCTCGCTAGGGGCTAGGTCTGGCCGCCATCACCTCTGGCAGGTACTCACTAGGTCAGGGCAGGGGAGGATTCGGAGCTTCGTCCTGCCCTCTCTGCAAGCCAGAGAGTGTAGACCGGTTCTGAGCTGTGTTGGCCTTATGGAAATCATTTGGCCTCTCTGAGCCCAGAAGTTTCAAACGCCCAAGGGTGGGCCATTCCTCCAGTGGGAGGAAGGGTGCTCCTTGGACTTAACTACGCACTTCTGGGCCTAAAACTGAGCTTTGAGAGGAATTTCAGGGAAGTGCAGTTGTGTTGAGAATGGAGAAGGTGAGAACACTGTCCCATATGGACCTGTCTTTGTGTTCATGGCTGTATATGCATCCAGATGGGGTTGTGGGCGAATGGTAAGGTTGGAAGAGAAAACATCCAGGAGACATGCTGAAATCTGTGGAATTGTTAATGAATTGTTACGGCGGGGCCTGCCTTTCCTGGGATCCCGGTGTTTAATCCACTTTACTTGACTTTCTATTTGTCCTTACATGAGTCTGCAACCGCTTATTGCCAAGAAAAACAAAGATTTTTTTTTATAACCGAAACATTATAATGAATTTGCAAATTGGCAGGGACCTCAGAGAACATCTAGTCCAACTCGTGGTACAGATATAGAAATGGAGATCAGGAGATTGTGTGTTGTGCTAGGATCTCCTTGTACACCTTGATGTTTGCTTGGGCATAATAAGGGAGGGGAGAGTGCCCCGTGCTTGTTTTGCTTTGGGCCAGCCTGGGGGCTCTTTGACCAAGATGTGAGTCATGTAGGTGGGCTGTGTGTATCTCTTACTGTACTGGGTCCTGGTAGGGGGTGGTCATGGTTTTGACCAGACATTCTGGTGGGTCATGGCTCTAATCATGATGTAGGTCCTGGTAGGAAGCTGAGGTGGTGGTCAGTCTCTTAGCCCGGGGGCCATGGCTTTCCAGTCAGTACTCAGTCTATGGCTACACCCTAGACATCCTTTCTTCCAGACTTTTCTGGAGGGACCGAGGCCAAGGCCTCTTGCTCTTGTGCTTCTAGCCAGTCTGCATTAGGCTGTCTTGTCCTAACAAGGGGGTGGCTGCTGTTACTACATAAAGGCGAAGGAGTCACAACCTGGGCGTTTGGAGGCAGGAACACTCCAGCCACATGGTAGCTCAGCTGTGTGACCTTGGGCATGGAGCTGACTCTCTCGGCCATGGGTTCCTCATCTGTGGGAGGCAGCCATCTCCCTACTCCCAGAAGCTGCCAGGAGCCCCCTCAGGAGGAGGCGCTTGATAAGAGGCAGCAGGTGGCTCTGCCATTTCATCACCACTTTGCTTCTCTGTGTGTCAGAGTCAGGAATTGAAGCATCAGCCCTGAGCCAGCCCCCATTCCAGGTGGCAAAGATGCTGCGACCCGTTGGGGAGGGGTCTGTGTTTCTCCACGCTCCAAGGATGCGATGAAAATGTGGGTCTGGTCTGAGCAGAGGAACTTGTGCCATGGCACTGTCTCAGGGTGTTGCAGCGGGTGGGATTCTGGACTGTCCCAGAACAGGAGAGCTTCCTGGAGGAGGAGGCACCCAAGAAGCCAAAGATGAGACCTGCAGATTGTGTGGTGGTTTGGTCCCCAAGCAAGGGTCCCTGAGTTCACAGCAGGGAGTAAGCCAGGAGTGAACATGGAACCTGTCTGGGCAGCACCTCCAGTCCCTAGAGACTGTTCATGCGGCATTGTACCCTCTACATGGTGGACTTATAACTTGATGGAAGACCACAGGAGGCCCCCCTCTGAGGGAGGGGGATGGGTAGAAGTTGACTTGATCACAGGGCTTTGTGGAGAAGAGGATATAGGGCCTACGGCTGATCTGTGCTGTGTAGTGGGTTGGCTTTGGTGTATAGTCCCTGGCTCCTGAGGGCACCACAGGCTGGTTGGCTGTGCTTCCTCCACCCCCACTCCCCATTAGCAATTCTTCTTCCTTTGGAAAAATTCAGAGCTACACATGAAGGCCTGGAAGTTGTTACCTTCTTCATCATTGACTCCTCAGCTCAGACTTGGAGGAGTTCTGGGGGCAGGTGGGGCAGGGGATGAAGAAAGGAATCAAAACATGGCAGAAAGGACAGTACTTTTGATAGCTTTTATTTTATTTTATTTTATTTTATTTTATTTTATTTTATTTTATTTTTTAAGAGAGAGCACGAGCATGCACACATAAGTGGGGAAGGGGCAGAGAGGCGTGCCCAGCATGGAGCCTGATTGGGGGGAGGGGGGCTCAATCTCATGGACTGTGAGATCATGACCTGAGCTTAAATCAAGAGTTGGATGCTTGGGGCGCCTGGGTGGCGCAGTCGGTTAAGCGTCCGACTTCAGCCAGGTCACCATCTCGCGGTCCGTGAGTTTGAGCCCCGCGTCGGGCTCTGGGCTGATGGCTCGGAGCCTGGAGCCTGTTTCCAATTCTGTGTCTCCCTCTCTCTCTGCCCCTCCCCCGTTCATGCTCTGTCTCTCTCTGTCCCAAAAATAAATAAAAACGTTGAAAAAAAAAAAATTTAAAAAAAAAAAAAAAAAAGAGTTGGATGCTTAACTGACTGAGCTACCCAAGTGCCCCTATGATAGCTTTTATTAACAAAAAGGTAACAAGACTTTTCTTTTTTTGTTGTTTATTTATATTTTTTATTTTTTTATTTTTTTATTTTAATTTTTAAAAAATTTTTTTTAACATTTGTTTATTTTTTAGACAGAGAGAGACAGAGCATGAACAGGGGAGGGTCAGAGAGAGAGGGAGACACAGAATCCGAAGGGGCTCCAGGCTCTGAGCGGTCAGCACAGAGCCCGACGCGGGGCTCGAACCCACGGACCGCGAGATCATGACCTGAGCCGAAGTCAGACGCTTAACCGACTGAGCCACCCAGGCGCCCCAATGTTTATTTATTTTTGAGAGAGAGAGACAGAGTATATGCGGGGGAAGGGGCAGAGAGAGGGAGACACAGCATCTGAAGCAGGCTGCAGGCTCTGAGCTGTCAGCACAGAGCCAGACATGCGGCTCGAGCTCACAAACCATGAGATCATGACCTGAGCCTAAGTCGGAGGCTGAACTGACTGAGCCACCCAGGTACCCCAGGTAGCAAGACTTCTGGGCTAAGGACACGATTGGTGCATGCACGGGATGATAGGAAAGATGACTTTCTGTCCCCTCTGAACAGGACAGTGATGCCAGGCTGCTTTATTTTAAAGAGTACTCCCTTCCCCAGCCTGCCTCAAGGAAGTAGGAGCACGTGCAGTTCAGGAATCAGTTCTGGAACCCACTCAGGACTTGTGGCTGCCCCTGAGGTGACACCGCCAGAAAGTCATCCCTGTGTTGCACTAGGCTTATGTCGGGCCTCTTGACTCCTGGGGCTCCTAAGGCCTTAAGCAAATTTATAGGAAAAGAAATCAGCGAGGTAAGTCGAATTGACGTGTCTGCAGATTTCCCTCTGCACCCGCCTCGTGTTCTAAACGGTGCGTTCTGTTGTCTGGTTGCTCGGGACTGAGGTTCTTGAGGGCCCAGAGCTGCAGTTCCAGCTGTGCACCCAGCTCACCTGGCGCATATGCTCTCTGTTCAGGCGCGGTAGTGGGTTCCCTCTTGTGGGCCTCAGTTTGCAGATTCTCTACTGCTAGCACTTGCTTATGTTTTGCTGTTGTAAGCAGAGCTATTGTGAATACACTTGTACCTTGATCTTTCTTTGGGTCATTTCCTTGGGAGCTTATCTTGAGGAACAGAGATGGTAGGTAATTTATTGCTCTTATTCTGCACCCAGCCCTGGTTTACTGCCCTGCCTGCCCACCATGGCTGTGCATGGGGTCAGGGGATGCTGTTACCAAACACTGGGGGAGGAGGCCGGGAGTTTCTCTGGGATGGGAGATGTGAAGACGGATCCTGAGGTGGTGGGAGAGCCCTTCAGGGAGCAATGGGAAGGAGTGGAGCAGGCTGGCTGCAGGTTTCCCCCATAGTTAGTAGCTGATTCACTGCTCTTTGGTTGCTTGAGAGCCTGGCCAGCAATTGTGCAAACAGCACAGGCCATCGTGTTGCTGGGCCTCAGGATGCAGGGTCTTGCTTAACTTGCTTTTCTCTCTCCTTAGCCAATGCTGAGGTTTTTCTGCAAGCTCACTCTTGCTCACTGTCATCCTGTGTTCCATGGGATCCTCTCCTTCTCTCCCCTGAGGCTCACAGTTTGGGTCACATTTGCCCAACGGTCATGTGCAGGAGCGATGGAGCCCCGACTGGCAAGCAAAGCCCTTTACTTCTCTGCAGAGCCTGCCTGGAGACAGACAGGTGCTTCTGTGCCCTAAGTCTGAAGGGCAGTCTGTGCTAAGGTGCACTTGTGTCCTTAGCCAGGTGTGCTGCCAGGGCTGGGCAGAGTGCACAGGTTCCCAGACCTGCTCTGGCTTTCACATGGAATAGTGCTAGACCTCACTGAGGGATTGTCATCCCATCTTACAGGTGAGGACACCAAGCCTCAAAGTTGCCAGTAATTGTCAGAGTCAGTATAGGAACCCAGACCTGTCTGACTCCTGACCCCTAGACAGGGCTGCCCCTAGGGCCTCTGCCCTCCAGCTCCAGTGAGGGAGACAACTTGAGGGGTGGGGCCCAGTGATCTGTCCAAGGACTACCAGGTGAAGGCACTTGCAGAGCATGGGGCAGTGACAGGTCCCCACACGGGCCCTCTGTCTGTCTGCTGTGGTTTCACATGGCCCAGGTGCTGAGGACAATGAAAGGAAAGCTTCCTCAGGTTTCTGAGGTGAGGCTACACTGAAAGCTGAGACGGGTCACGTGAGGCTGGTGGTTCTGCTGTCTTGGTGTCTGTCCTAGTGGACCAGGGTTTGGGGGTGCTGTGTCCAGACCTGTCCCCGCCTCCAGCCTTGGCAACTTCTCTGGCTGCCACACTGACCCGGTGACACGTGGGATGGTAGGGGGTAGGCTATCAGAGGGTCAGTCCTTGTGGACCTTGGTCTCAGCCCCTCATGGCTCTCACCCCAGGGGATTTCGAGAAGCCGCCCCTCCCCCCAGCCTGCGCCCATAATTTTTGAGCATCAGTCCTGTGCCAGACCCCATGGTCCTGAATGGCTCAGATACTGCAAGGCTGCTCTTGTTTCAAGTGATCAAATGCAGGGGGCGGACTCGTGGGTGAGGTGACCAGGACTGAGGGAGAGAGAGGGTGCCAAGGCAGTGCAGAGGTGTCTTGGAGGAAGAGTTCACTGAAGAAGCAGCTTTTGAGCTGGGCTTTGTACGATGAGGCAGGCAGGAAGGGTAAGCAGTGGGAATGCGCTAGTGGGAACGCTGAGTGACTGCTAGGCTGGGGTGCGGATTCCTGGGTGACAGGTGGCGCGTTGAATACCCTCTGGGCTTTGGCTCTGTCCTGCATGTTCATCCAGGGGTGTGGCACATCCAGCTTTATATCCACAGTGCACATCTGGATAAGGGGCTGGTGAGATTCTGCTGTATCCGCTGGAGCCCAGACAGGCCTGGGCAGTGGGGCCATGCCAGTGGTGGCTCGAGACCAGGGTATGAGGCCAGAAGGCCTGGAGGGCACATCTGAAGTCCTGTGCCAGGAGCAGAGGGAGGGGCACACTGGGAGGGGTCCCAGCTCTTGTCTGACACCAGCTCCTTGCCTTTCAGTTTGCATGACCAACTGCCCAACGCTCATTGTCATGGTAGGCCTGCCCGCCAGGGGCAAGACCTACATCTCCAAGAAGCTGACTCGCTACCTGAACTGGATTGGCGTGCCAACACGCGGTGAGACTTGGCCTCGGCTTCCAAGGGGGCCTTGGGGCTTTGTGAGGGGGAGGGGAGAGGAGGAGAGAAGGCTGGTCTGGGATGTGTCAAGGGCAAGAGCTGGGGCTGCTGCTGTGTGAAAGATGAACCTTTCTTTCCCCCAGAATTCAACGTTGGCCAGTACCGCCGGGACATGGTCAAGACATACAAGTCTTTTGAGTTTTTCCTTCCAGACAACGAAGAGGGCCTGAAAATCAGGAAGTGAGTGTATGTATGTGTGTGTGATGTGTATGTGTGATTGTGTGTGTTTATGGAGAAGGCCCTGGAGCCCAGGTGCCGATCATGACTAAGCTGCTCCTGAGCCCTGGCCTTGCTCTGCCCCCACTGGGCTGTGATAGGGCTGGTCTCCTGACCATCTCAGGATGTGGTGGAGCTGAGGATGTGTTGGATTTGGGGACAGTGGGAGAGGGTGTGTGGCCTCTTGGTAGTTGGCCCTGCCCTGGGGTTCATGAACTCTTAGTAAGGACATCCTGTGGGAAGGGAAGAGGGGGCTTCAGGGAGATGCAAGGGGCTTAGCCAGGGCCAGTCAAGGCTCTTGAGTAAGAAGCCTCTCAGCTTGCTTACCCCAGGCCTTCCATGGGGATGACCTCTAGTAGGGAGGGAGGCCCGAGTAGGTGCAGGGACACAGGCCTCAGGGATGGGGCAGAGTGGGAGTGGGACTACCTCCAGGCAGCTTCTCACAAAGCCAGAAGGATCAGCCCAGAACCATGGCCTTCCTTCCCTTGCCCCAGAATAAACTGTATACTTGGAGGATGTTTGGCATGTGCTTGGCATGTTCTTGGCATGTGTAGGGTAGGCTGTGGCTTTGCTTTCATGTGGCTCAAACTTCACACTCTTGCTCTTATTCACGAGATGGGAATTTGCATGTGACACTCAGACTTGAACCGAGAACACCAGCTGGTGGTCTGAGGAGCTATGCTGCATTCTTTTCGGCAGATGTCAGCTGAGGGTTCAAGAAGCTTCCTTGCCCTTGCTCTGGACCCAGCCATTGTGGTAGGGCATTTAGCAGAAGTCTGCCCAGCTGTAGTGACCTCTCCAAATCAAGTACGGGTCCAGGCCAGAAGCTACTGAGTTGTTGCCCAGGCCTGGATTCTAGGCTGCCTGCTCTGTCTCTGGCCACCAGGGGGCAAGAGCTCTTCGCTGTGGCGCTTGGCCCCTCCCCAGGGTTTGCTCTTGGGTCAGTGGGGCTGGGCCAGGCTGCTGCACCAAGAAGGTGGGGGAATCTGACATTTCAGGCCTGTGGCCGAATTGTGGGTCAAACATGAGACTGGACCCTTTGGTGACCCTGACAATAGGGAGGGGAGTGATATTTGAACTCCTGCTGTGTATTGGGTGCATGCTGCCCATTATCACCGCCCCTTCCCATTTTACAGATGAGGAAACTGAGGCTCAGGTGTCTCATATAAGATAACAGGTTACTTCAAAGAGCCCAGACTTGAATCTAAGCCCATATAACACTAAAAACTGTTGTGTCCATCTTCTAGTATTACCCAATTAGTAGGTCAGAGATCATATCAAATGCAGATTCTACAGCATCCTCAAGCCGTGGGCACTGACTAGCTTGCCTGACCTTTCCTTCAGTGGGTGCGGGCACCTTACTCTCCCAGATGTGGAGACCAGGTCTGAAAGTGATGGTATTTTAGGATCACGCAGGGTTTGAATTTGAAGCCAGGCCTGTCTGAATCCAAAATATTTGCGGGAACAATAAGAGAGCTGGCACTCCTAGGGCTCACCGATAATTCTTCTCAGGCTGCCAGTCGAAGGTAGGCGTATTGGGATTAACTGAGATGGGGAAACCCAGCCTCGGAGTGGTTGGGGAGCTAGTCCAGAGTCACCCAGCTGGAACAGAGGCCCCAGTGGTAGCGGCTGGGGGCAGGTTCACATGGGCCTCTCTGCAGGCACACCCTCTGCCTATTCCTAGAAACCCTCCCTTCTGGATCTAAAGCCTGGGTCTGTGCTACCGGACCATTTCCCAATAACCAGCCCCGAACGTCCCACAGCTAACTGGCAAAATAGAAGAATCAGACTTTTTAAAGTGGGAAGCCTGAGAAGAGAAGACTGTATTTCCCAGAGGCCTAGGTTCTTGTATATCGTCGGTCCCTGGAGTTCTACAGCATTGATGTCTGTCCCAAACACTGGGCACAGTGGTCTCCTACTACACACGAGCCCATATGGCGGCCGTGGGCGCATGCACATTTGTCTGACAATTCAGTTCAGTTCTTTTTTTTTTTTTAATTTTTTTAATGTTTTTATTTATTTTTGAGAGAGAGAGAGAGAGAGGGAGACACAGAATCCAAAGACAGGCACCAGGCTCCAAGCTGTCGGCACAGAGCCCAATGTGGGGTTCAAACTCGCGAACCATGAGATCATGACCTGAGCCAAAGTCGGACGCTCAACTGACTGAGCCCCCCAGGCGCCCCAATTCAGTTCAGTTCTAACACTATCTATCTGGACTTAGCATCAGTCTGCATAGGTTAAGGGCTCAGTCCCACAGACTGCCCCCACTTTACACTCACACCCCCATCCTCTCAGGCTCCCAGGCTGTTCCTCCCGCATTTCCACTGGAGCCCTGAGATGTACGTGGTGCTGCCTTAGCCAGAGCAGCCCACAGATCTCAGCCCAGAGCATGGTGCTGAATGCAGGTGGCCAGAAATGGCTCCGGCAATGCCAACTTCCCAGACTCTCAGAATTCAGGTTTTTGGGCGTGCAAAAGCTTTTTGAAGTGTTAACTAAAAGACCCACTGGGGCACAGAAAGGTCACAAGGAGGCATAGGAACAGAGCTCCTCCCAGTGACCTGGACTCAGCTCTGCCACCAGTTTCCCCATGACCCCAGCAGGCTGCCTCCTGCTCCGCTTGGCCCGTGCCTCCATGCACGGGCACAGTGGCCCGGCCCGGTGGAGGCCCTGACAGCACAGCCCTTTGATGCACTGGGGGTTTACGTGCAAAATCAGAAGATCAAACAAATGGAAGAAGATCTAATTTTATTCTTACGTCAGAAAAGATAAAAAGAAAGAAAGAAAAAGAAAAAGAAGGAAAGAAAGAAAGAAAGAAAGAAAGAAAGAAAGAAAGAAAGAAAAAGAAAGATTAAAATGATTTATCTAGCTGCAGACCTTGTGGGAGAAACGGATAAAATTAGGAAGATCCTTATATATAGCAGTATATTTAGCCGCAGTAAACCAAGAGGCTGAGATGTTCTGAAGGCAGTATAACCAATGGTCAGTCATGGGTAAAGTTTCACCTTCCACAGGGCCAGTGGACATGGTGCAAGAGGCAGAGACACAGCGTCCTCCTCCAGGAAGGATAGTATCACGTGTTTTCTCTCCCAGGAAAGAAAATTGAATATTAAACGTAATGTTGCCCTGGGGACCAGCGATAGTGTCTTTTGTCTCCCCACCGCCAGCCCCCAACAGTCACATACGAGGAAATGTCTGGTTTTGAAAGTGCTTATTTTGATATCAGGGGAAATGCATGACACTTGGAAGTCATGCGTATGGCAAAATGGCAGCCTGGATTTGCGCCCAATGAGATGAGAAGAGAAAGCACAGAAAAGTGGTATTTTAAAAACTATTCCCAGTGGCCAGGAACACGTAGCCTTTCACTTACAGGAGCAGAGTTCACAAAAGCGCTGAAAATTACCCGAAGGAAAGAGAAACCTTGAGAAGAGAAGGGACCCCAGGGACTGTGCCCTCTCTGGTCTGGGGTAGAACATATCCCTGACCTGTTGCCTTCCTGCAGCCAGGGTCGGGTGCTGGGCTGACCCTGTGTTTTTTCTTCTGAAGGCAGTGTGCCCTGGCGGCCCTCCGTGATGTCCGGCGGTTCCTTAGTGAGGAGGGGGGACATGTGGCGGTGAGTGTAACACCCTGGTGACTTCTGGGAGTGACATGTGGGAGCCTATATACATCTAGCCCTTTGCTCATCAGGAATCCAGAAGGGAAGTCAGGGTGTGTGTGGCCCCAGCTGCCCCTGGGCTCCAGCCCTTGGGCGGAAATCTACAGCCACCATGTAAGAGGAAGCTAGAGGCTGGATGTGTGCTGGGAATTTCCCACTGGGCTTGTGGTTGCATTTGATCCTGTAGGACTTCCTTCTGAATACTCACATTATTGGCCACCGCATGTGGTAGATCATGTTACCAAGTCTTTAGCAAATGTGATTTCTCCTGGGGTGGGGAGAATCCTGGCCCGTATTTAGTGGCTGTTCTGGGAGCCAGCCAAATCCTGGGCAATGGAATTCCCCTGTGTGTTGGCCCCTCCTGTCAGGTGGATGGGTGGGACACGGTTGAGCAAGGGTGTCTGTTGGAAAGGGCCCTACCCTAACCCTATGCAGTCAAACACAGGGGCTGCTTTTTCCTTCCCTTTTCCTCTCGGAGACGTGCCTCCCACAGCTCTTCATCCTCCAGCTCCATCTGGATCAGTTGCCTTCTCAGTCTGTGGTACCCTGGGAATTCCCTTCTTCTGACTCCCGAGTAGAATGCCCTGCTCTCGGACCCCGTGTCTTCTTTTTCCTTGTTTACTGACTTGTTTTGTTGGAGCACATCCTCCAGTAGCTTCCTGAGAAAGGTACTTAGGAAGTACATCACATGAGACCTTGCATGTCTGGTAATGTCTTGTTTTATCCTTATAGCTGATGGTTGGGTGTAGGTGGGAGGTATTTTTCCTTTAGAATTTCTACAACATTGCTCTGTTGTGTTATGGCTTCTAGAATGGCTGTGGAAAAGTCAGATGGCATTCTGATTTGTTGATCTTCCTAACAGTTTCATCTCTTGGAGGGAACTGGAGATGCTCATGGCCTTTTCTCTGGGGAGAACTTTAGGGCCTTGCCGTGGGTCCTCTCCTCCACGCTGGGTCCTGGGGTGACTTTTCCAATGGGAAACTCTTCTTTAACAGATCAGGAAATTGTTGTCTCTTAATTACTTTGATAAACCACCCGACCACTTTCTGACAGTGATTTGCCTTTCCACTCCCATTTCCTGAGCTGTTTTTTCTAGAACTCCTGGTGGCTTCATGCTAGGCTTGGGCCCTAATTTTATCTTTTTTCTCCTTATTTTCTATGTCTGTCATTTTTGTTCTATTTTCAGGGAGACTTTCTCAACAAGCACTTTATCTTATGAGCATTGGGTTGAATTTAAAAAAAGTCATATGATCATATTTTAATTTCTAAATTCTAAATCTCTTATTCTCCTAGTGTTCCAGTTTTTTATAACTCTGTCTTGTGGTTACTATAATATTTTGTATCTCTCTTTAAATAACAATTGTACGTTTTCTTACATTCCTTTATATTCTATACCCCGTCTTCTTTTGCTGAAAGTTCTTTTTATTCTTTTTTTATCTAGTCTGTTTTTCATGTTAGAGGTTCTGCTGGAGCATCCAGTGAGCCCTGATTGAATGCCCTTTTAAAAAAAGTCCTGCTCTAGGGCGCCTGGGTGGCTCAGTCAGTTAAGCATCCGACTTCGGCTCAGGTCCTGATCTCACAGTTCATGAGTTTGAGCCCCGCATCAGGTTCTGTGCTGACAGCTCAGAGCCTGGAGCCTGCTTCAGATTCTGTGTCTCCCTCTCTCTCTCTGCTCCTCCCCTGCTCATGCTCTGTCTCTCTTTCTCAAAAATAAATAAATATTTAAAAAAATGTTTTTTTTTAAGTCCTGCTCTAAAAGCTGCTTGGACATGCATATAAGTGGGTTACTCCTGAGGGTGTGTGGACAGGCCCCAGGCAGTTCATAAGGAGTTCCAGGCGGGTCAGCCTGGCTGGATGTGGTGGGGAGAAGGCCTAGGGCTCCACCTGGTCTTTGCTGCACCACCAGGCAGTCCTCCCTCTTCCTCTGCACACATGTCTCTTTGCTCAGAGACACCTGTGTCCCGATTCCGACTATCCTGGTTCTGTACAAGTGGGTGTGCTCTGGTGGGTGAGGGCTTGTATTTGGTTTTCTCCATTTCTTGTGAGTCATTCACCCAAATTTTGTTAACATCTCCTCTCCTGTTCTCTTTACTCTTCTTTTCCCATTTTAGTAGAGTCTGAGGATGGCACAGAAATAAACAGGGGTTCTGCTCTCCATGTGTAACTGGTTTTACAGGAAACATGAACTGAGTCAAGCGTAAACTGAGTGCCTGCTGCATGCAGGGCAGTGCTGAGTGTGTCCTTTGTGCCAAGGGTTTGCTGCCCTGCCAGGAGCAGAGCCACCCACTCCTTCCAGCTTCCTTGAGGTGTGTTCCTCAAGGAAGGGGAGTACCAACCCAGCCCTTGCAGGTCTAAAGAACACTGGCCAGGAGGGTGGCCTGGGCAACAGAAGGTCCCTGTGAGAAATCCGGTCCCCGTACTGCAGCTGTTGGCTGACTTCCCCTCTTCTCCAGGCCAGAGGCTGAGTTAACCCTAGTTTGGTCCTAGGTTTTTGATGCAACGAATACCACCCGAGAACGGAGAGCGACCATCTTTAATTTTGGGGAACAGAATGGCTACAAGGTGAGGCCTCTTTGGTTTACCTTCTTGGTTGGGCTGTGGCATATTCGGACCCTCTGGAGCCCCTTTCATAGCCTGGTGACATGTGCCGGGCATCAGGCAGGTGGGTTCCAGAGTCGATTTGGGATAGAAGCGTTGCTATTTTCTCTCCACCTGGAATTTTCTGTTTGGGGAGGTGGGTGTCTTGATGGGCATCTTCTTTGGTCTGGGGCTTCTTGACCCTTTCCTCAAATGCAGAAATCCCTTGGGTCAGCGTGGCCCTCAGTGGGGTAGGGGCTCCCTGGAGCCAGGCCCAGGGCCCTGAGAGTGTCTGGTTCCTTTTCTCCTGCCTGCCCTGGTCCTTGCTGCAGACCTTTTTTGTGGAGTCCATCTGTGTGGATCCTGAGGTCATAGCCGCTAACATCGTGGTGAGTGGTATATCTGACCTTGTGGGGCAATAGTACAACTGAGGTAGCATGGGACAGTGAGGTCCTCTCCAGGTCTGGGCTGGTGCCTGGGCCAGCCTTAATTTGGTCTTCTTGAACACTGGGGGTGGGGTGGTCATAGATGCCCAAGGACCACTTGTGTGGAGGGCCATGTAGCTGGGGGCATTCACTCTTGCTCCCTCCTCTTCCCTTCCCTTCCCCTCCCTTTCCCCCTCATAATTCCCTGGACAGTGGGAGAGGAGCTTCAGCCTCTGGAGGTAGAGAGTGTGGTAGGAGGTGGTTATATCTGGAAAGAGAAAGAGATTTGATCTCTCTCCTACCCCCTGTTTTACAAGGAATGAATATCTGGGGTTGGGAGGGTGGTTCAGATGGCCTCACCTCCCCCAGTGCCACAAAAATGAGGGACTCTGATCTTAGGGTGCCCACTAATACTCTGTGGCACTGGTGTGGGAACTAAGACCAGGGAACTGTTGAGCTCTTCCTAACGGGACCAGTCTTCTGGGATTGGCCTCCAGCCTCATGCCCGAAGCCTTGGCCTTGGCCTCTGGCCCTGCCTCCCCCTTCCCCCTGCCCAGCATTCTCCTTGGTCTCTGGCCTGCCTGGCCTCTAGCCCTGATGTGATGTCTGTGCTTGGTCCGGCAGCAAGTGAAACTCGGCAGCCCCGATTATGTGAACCATGATAGTGATAAGGCCACGGAGGATTTCATGAGGCGCATTGAATGCTATGAGAATTCATATGAGTCATTGGATGAGGACCTGGACAGGTGAGTGAGGAGAGCACTATGTCCTGCAGCTATGATGGGTGGGTGGTGGGGATCCCCCTGAGCTGCCTCCTTGGGACTCCCTGTGGTGGTGGCTGATGGGCCACTCCAACAGGCAGAGATGGTCTGGCCTTGTTTCTTTCCTTCAGGCAGAAATTGAGGACCAGAAGTGACTTGCAGAACCCCATTACCTTATTGGAGCTCTGCAAGTCAGAATTTTCTGTTATTCCATACAGTTCTTGATCTCAGGGTTGTAAGTTCAAGCCCTGTGGTGGGTGTAGAGCTTACTTAAAAAAAAGAGAGAAGGAAAGAAAGAAAAGGAAGGAAGGAAGAAAAGAAGGAAGAAAAGAATTTTTGCTATTCTGTTATAAAATCAAGCCTGATTTCTGTGCAGCGGATCTTCCTGCCAGGCATTTGCAAACATTACATGCTGCCCTTTAAGTGCGCGGTCTGCATTTTGAGCAGGCAGGAAGGAATGCCCAGATGCTGCCTACAAACAGCTGGCAGTGGCCCGTGCTGATTAATTCCACTGCCTCTTTCTGGAATGGCAGACCCAGCAGGCACTAGGAATTAGTGTCAGGTGGGGAGGGGTCTTTAGGCCCACAAGGGGCATTCAGCTGAGGCTCTTACAGTAGGAAACTTTTTCTGTAAAGAGTCAGGTAGCAAATATTTTAGGCTTTGGGGGCATACAGTCTCTGTTGAGCTATTTAACTCTGCCATTGTGGTGCAAAGGAAACAGACAATGTGTCAATAAATGGCTGTGGTCCAATAAAACTTTATTTACAAAAACAGGTCGTAGGCTGAATTTGACTTATTGGCCATAGTTCATCGGTTTCTGTCTAACAGCAAAAGTGGGGGCAGTGGTTAAGTAAGTGACAGTGTGGCCCCTTGGCAAAGTGTTGTATAGTCACAGATCATACCGACAATGCATGGGAAGATGTCAGTTATGTAGCATTAAGTGAAAGACTGGAATATAAACTTGGGCGTGGGTCACTTATAATGACATGAGAACATCTGATGTATTCAAACTAAGGAGAACAAGCCACTATAAGAGGGATGGTTTCTAGGGTTCTTTGCAGAGCACTGGCTGAGTCTCCTTAGCCAGCCTAACTCAGTTGCACTAAACAACACTCATTGCCTGGGCCCCCTCTGTGGTTTTTCGTGTTTCTCCAGTCACTCCAGCTCAGCGGTTTTCCTCTTGGTTCTGTGATGTGACCGTGCGAGACGCTTAACTGGAGCAGCTCCTGTTGGATTCCTCAGTTAACGTGCTGCTGTTTTTTGGTTTTTCAATTTTTTTTTTGACATGTATTTATTTTTGAGAGAGAGACAGAGCACAAATGGGGGAGGGGCAGAGAGAGAGGGAGACAGAGAATCCAAAGCGGGGTCTAGGCCCTGAGCTGTCAGCACAGAGCCCGACGCAGGGCTGGAACTCATGAACCGTGAGATCATGGCCTGAGCCGAAGGCGAACGCTTAAGCGACTGCGTTGCTGCTATTTTTATTGGTGTCCATGTAACAACCCTAAACCTAAAGCCAGGCTCCCGGGCCAGACAGTGAGAGCTCAGATGAGAGCATGCAGGGAGCTCCTGGGCCAGTCCAGAGCACGATGCCTGAGAAACCCCACCTTTCCTCCTGGTGCCTCCCCAACACCCAGCAAACATATCAGCAGAGAATGTTCTCCCAGCTGCAGCACTTCCCAGCCAGATCGAGGGAAGTGGCCAAGCTGGGTTTCAACAGGAGGGCTCACTGGGGGAGGGAACGGCAGGTGCAGGGGTGGCTGGCCAGGGGAGTGGAGGAGGAGTGCTTGCCAGCTTCTTTCAGGTCAGTCCTGGAAAAAACTGTCTCTTATTCACCTTACAGACTGTGCGTTGAGAGCTCAGAGGTAGGCAAGTGGGGTCCGGGGGACACAGAGCAGTGGCGAGAGTCACAATGTGTATGACTGACCCTGTGCTTTGGATGTCACCTTTTGGAAACATGACAAGTGTTGAGCACCTCTCACAGGGTTTGTCTGGATGTCACGTGTTGTGTTGCTCCCTCCTCACCCCCATCACTTACACACCAGCTGACGGTCCTGTGTGTTGTAACCTGAAGCCTCGTGGTCAGGAAGGCACCACTCTGCGGCCAGTTCCTGTGGCTGGCGGGACGGACCCCCGAGGGCCCTAGTAGCACTCACAGGGCTCTCTTTACCTTCTCTCTGGAAAGGGATCTGTCCTACATCAAGATCATGGACGTGGGTCAGAGCTACGTGGTGAACCGTGTGGCTGACCACATCCAGAGCCGTATTGTATATTACCTCATGAACATCCATGTGACCCCCCGCTCCATCTACCTCTGCCGACATGGGGAGAGTGAGCTCAACCTCAAGGGCCGGATTGGCGGGGACCCAGGACTGTCCCCTCGGGGCAGGGAGGTCAGTGTGGGGGGGGGGGGGAGGGGCGGGTAGGTGGGTATGTACATGCTCCCATATTAGGTTGGTGGTGCTCCAGCTCTTGTAGCTAATGTGTCATCAAGGTGGATGACCTTCATTCAGTCTGGAATGTTCCTGTCATTTAGGGAAAGTCACCAAGCACCAAGCTTGGATTTCTGGCTTCCGTGCAAGTTGTCACCAGTTGAGCCCCTTTCTCTGGAAAGGCATGCCATTTTGGGAGTGATCCAAATTCCTACAGTGCAGCTGATGGCTGCACCACAGTCTAGGGGAGATATTGAGGCCACAGTTGGGGGTTATAAGGACTAGGACACATGGTCAGGAGGTGGGCAATGGCAGGGGACGTAATGATCCACAACGGGAACTACACAGAGGGTTCTGGAAAGAATGCATAAGAACAGCACTTAAGGACATGGGTATTCTTAAGAAATTAGTTCTCTGTGTTCTTGGAGGCTGGGCACAATGCCATGTGCCCTGTGGCTTCATGGTCCTTGGAGGGCAGCCTGGAATCTGTGAGTCTGAATTTGCTTATGATGCATTTCAGTTTGCCAAGAGTCTGGCCCAGTTCATCAGTGATCAGAACATCAAGGACTTGAAGGTCTGGACGAGCCAGATGAAGAGGACAATCCAGACAGCTGAGGCCCTGGGTGTGCCTTATGAACAGTGGAAGGTCCTCAATGAGATTGATGCGGTAATCCCCATCTCTCTCTTCCGTTGCCCGGGTCTCCTGGGCATGGCTGCGCTCAGCCAGGGTGACAGTGTTGAGGGTCAGGGAGAGCTTTCTCCTTAACTTTTCTTCATTTCTTAGGGTTTTGATTCCTCCCTCCCTCCCTCTTTCCTTCCTTCCCTTCTTTTCAATTTAACTATCTAAACCAACTAGGATTTATTTTGATGTTCTAACATAGGCCTTAAATCTGATTTTTCCCCAGTTAACTCACTTACCTGTAACCATCTGTTTATCCTTGTCCTGTTGATTTATTTCACCTACTTTTACATTAGGTATGATTTACCTATCTGTTCACATACCAATAGCACACTATTTTAATTATGACAGTTTTTACTAGGTTTCTTGGCCATTTGAATATCTTTTGTGAGGTCTTCTGCTCTTTTTCTCCCCCTATAGGATTGTCTGCCTTTTTCTTATTACCTTTTAGGAGTTCTTTATGTATTTTGGATACAGTGCCTACCTGGTGATTTTTGATTGGGAGCTGGACATTTTGGATGAACAGTGTTGGAGATAAGTTAGGCTCAAGTTAATGTTATCTCTCTCTAGAGGATAAACTTTTACTTGGGGCAGGCAGTTGGGGTGGGTTACCTTAGTCTGCTCAGGAATAGAGCAGTTTCAAAGCTGCTTTTTTTTAAAATTTTATTTATTTATTTTTGAGAGAGATAGTGTGTGTGTGTGTGTGTGTGTGTGTGTGTGTGTGCGCACGCGCGCGCAAGCAGGAGAGGGACAGAGAGGGAGACATAGAGAATCCTAGGCAGGCTCCACACTGTCAGTGTGGAACCCGACCTGGGGCTTGAATTCACAAACTGTGAGATCATGACCAGAGCCAAAATCAAGAGTGGGACGCTTAACTGACTGAGCCACCCAGGCACCCCCAAAGCTGTATTTTGATCTTTGTGGAGGCCACTCAATTCCCAGGTCTTCCTCCTTCTCCTATAATATAGCCTTTAAGGTTCTGATGGAAAGACTTGTGGGCCCAACCTTTTTTTTTTGTCCCTTCAGCCAAGATTGCTGCCAGTTCTGCCAGGCTTGTGTCCACTCAGTCCCTATACTTCCTGCTTGGCTTCTCCTCCTCCCCACTATCCCTGGTTTTATTGAGATATAATTGGCATATAACATTGTAGTAGTTTTAGAGGTACAACATGATGATTTGGTATATGTGTATGTTTCAAAGTGATTACTAAAATAAGTTAACATCTGTCATGTCCCATAGTTACACTTTTTTTTTCTTGTGATGATAACTTTTAAGATCTAATCTTTCAGCAACTTACAAATAGACAATAGACTATTGTTAACTATAGTCACCATGATGTACATTATATTCCCCAAGACTTAATTATCTTATCACTGGAAGTTTGTACCTTTTGACTACCTTCACCCATCTCCCCCACCCCCCAGCTTCTCATCCTTTTAACTGCCACTTTCTTTTCTTTTTTTTAAATTAAAAAAAAAAAAAATTTTTTTTAAACGTTTATTTATTTTTGGGACAGAGAGAGACAGAGCATGAACGGGGGAGGGGCAGAGAGAGAGGGAGACACAGAATCGGAAACAGGCTCCAGGCTCTGAGCCATCAGCCCAGAGCCCGACGCGGGGCTCGAACTCACGGACCGCGAGATCGTGACCTTGCTGAAGTCGGACGCTTAACCGACTGCGCCACCCAGGCGCCCCAGTCTTTTTTTTTAAATTTTTAAAAATGTTTTATTATTTATTTTCGAGAGAGAGAGAGACAGAGTGTGAATGGGGGAGAGACAGAGAGAGAGAGGGAGATACAGAATCTGAAGCAGGCTCCAGGCTCTGAGCTGTCGGCATTGAGCCTGATGGCAGGGCTTGAACCCACGAACCTCGAGATCATGACCTGAGGCAAAGCCGGACGCTTAACCGACCGAGCCACCCAGGCGCCCCTAACTGCCATTTTCAAAGCAACAAAATGATGCCGTTAGCAGGTTTGCCTCTTTGGGCTTCCCTGTTCTCCAAGACCTTGGCCCCTCATGGCCCCTCTGCCTGGAGCTCTATGATAATATCAAACAAATATAAATTTTTTTCTATCTGGGTTTTCTAGTTGCTCTCCCTGGAGGGTTGGTCTAAACAAGCTAGTCCACTATTGCCTGAAGTGCAAGTTGGTAATGAGATCAGATTTGAATTGTAGAAGGGTCACCCCAGTGGGTGTAGAGAACGGTTTTGTTGTTGGGGTGAGGTAAAGGGGACAAGCTGGAGAAGCGAGACCGGTTAAAGGTGCTTACGGTGGCCTGGTTAGGTGATGACATCTGGAACTTGGCTGGCAGCAGTGCAAGAGAGAGAAGTGGAGGGATTTGCAGGATGTTTATTCATTTATTCACATATTTATGCAGGCCTACCCTGTGGTAGGAACTGGGACGGGTGCTGGGGACTGACATGTGGTGAAGTGATAGAAGCGATAACTGATGGGGCGCCTGGGTGGCTCAGTCGGTTGAGTGTCTGACCTTGGCTCAGGTCATGATCTCACAGTTCGTGAGTTCGAGCTCTGCAACAGGCTCTCTGCTGTCAGCACAGAGCTCACTTTGATCCTCTGTCCCCCTCTGTCTCTGGTCCTTCCACGCTCACTCTCTTTCTCTCAAAAATAAACATTGTTAACAACAACAAAAAGTGATAACTGAGTGGTGAGGTGAGAAGAAGACAGGCATCCAGGACAGTTCCAGGTTCCTGGCCACTGGGTCACACGAGGACAGGAGCTGTGCCTACTTTGTTCACTACAGGGTAGGTGCTCAAAAAATATGTACTGAGTGAAAGGAGAAAATTTGGGGGAGAATTAGTGGGTGATCTCTTTAAAAGAGTAAGCACTTTTTGTAACCTATCTGGGAGCTTCCTTAACCATTTTGTAGGCTTCCATCACTGGTGGCTGCCGGGAGTCCTGGGAGGCCCACAGCCATCGCTGTCTTTGTCCCCCTGATGCAGCTTAGGTGCCAGTGTCTGCCCTCCAGGGACACGGATGTGGCTCCAACATTGGGTTTTGCAGAGAAGCCCTGGGCCACCCCAATTTTTTTCCATTGTAGTTAATCTGATTATTTTCCTAGATGCTGGTGGATTCTCTTCTTTTTCTTTCGAATTTTGAGACTGTTCCAATATCTGTGTGATCTGTTCATCATCTTTCTATGTTTATCTTTGTTCTTTTCGTGGGTTCTGGTAAACAGCCCTGGGCTAGTCTTCTATTTCAACATTGGGATTTTTTTTCTTAGTTCAATACACAATTCACGGCTTTATTTTTCCTTTTTAACAAATACCAGCTTTATAGGGGTGTCTGGGTGAGTTCGAGCCCCACATTGGGCTCCAAGCTGACAGCACAAAGCCTGCTTGGGGTTCTCTCACTCCCTCTCTCTGCCCCTCCCGTGCTCATGTTCTCTCTCTCTCTCAAATAAATAAAACTAAAAAGAAAATTAAAAAAAAAAATACCAGCTTTATAGAGAATTAATTCACATACCATACTGTTCATCTACCTAAAGTAGTTCAGTGATTTTTAGTGTATTCACCCAGTTGTGCAACCATCACCAATTGCAATCAATTTCAACATTCATTACTCCAAAAAGTAACCCTGACCCCCTGTCCCTCCATTTTCTTCCAACTCCTCCCTTCAGACCTAGACTACCACTCATCTATTTTGTGTCTCTGTGGACTGGCCTTGTGGGGATATTTCATGTAAATATGTGGCCTCTCTCTCTCATAAATAAACATTAAAAAAATTAAAAATTAAAAATAAGTAAAATGTTTTACTCATTTTTTGAGAGACAGAGACAGAGGGTGAAGGTGAGCAGGGGAGGGGCAGAGAGAGAGGGAGACACAGAATCCAAAGCAGGCTCCAGGCTCTGCACGGGGCGGCACGGGACGGTGAACTCACTAACCGAGAGATCACGACCTGAGCCGTAGTCAGATGCTTAACTGACTGAGCCACCCAAGCGCCCCCAGAATTGCTCTTAATGCCCGTATTTTTACCAAGAGTCTCATGGTTGCCAACAATCCTTGGCGTTCCTTAACTTCCAGCTGAGTCATCCCAATCTCTGTCCTCACATGGCCTTCTTGCCTGTGTGTGTGTCTCTGTGTCTTCACATGGTCTTCTTGAAAGGACATTAGTAAGTGCATTGAGACCCACCCTGGTGACCTCATCTATTTGGTTACATCTGCACAAGCCCTATTTCTAAGTAAGATCCCACTGTCTGGCACCAGGAGCTAGGCCTTCAGCATATCTTTCAGTGGGGACACATTCGACTCAACAACAAAAGCCGGTTTGTCTTTCTAGGAATTTTCTTATTTCATGCAAGTTATCTAATTTGTTGGCACAGAGTTGTTGGTTAATCGTCCTTCAGAGCTTTTTTTTCTTTCTGTAAGCTTGATAGTAATGTTCTTCTTTCATTGCCGATTGTAGTAATTTGAGCTTTTTCTCTTGTCATTCTAGCTAAAGGCTTGTGAATTCTTTTGATCTTTTCAAAGAACCAATTTCTTTCTTTCTTTTTTTTTTAATTTTTTAATGTTTATTTATTTCTGAGACAGAGAGAGACAGAGCATGAGTGGGGGAGGGGCAGAGAGAGAGGGAGACACAGAATCCGAAGCAGGCTCCAGGCTCCGAGCCGTCAGCACAGACCCCGACGCGGGGCTCGAACTCACAAACTGTGAGATCATGACCTGAGCCGAAGTTGTATGCTCAACCGACTGAGCCGCCCAGGCGCCCCATCAAAGAACCAATTTCTAATTTCATTGCTTTTCTCCATCTTCTGTTTTCTAGTTGATTAATTTCTGCTCTGGTCTTTTTAAAAAAAATGTTTATTTATTTTGAAAGAGAGAGCGAGAGTAGGGAAGAGGCAGGGAGAGAGAGAGAGAGAGAGAGAGAGAGGGAGAACCCCAAGTAGACTCCAAGTTGCCAGTGTGGAGCCCAGTATGGGGCTTGAACTCAAACCATGAGATCATGACCTGAGCTGAATGGACGTTTAGCGAGCTGAGCCACCGGGCGCCCTGCTGTGATCTTTGTTACTTCCTTCCTTCTGCTTGCTTTGGGTTTACTTTGCTCTTCCTTTTTCCAGTATCTTTAGATGGGAGATCAGATTATTGATTTGAGATCTTTCTTCTTTAAAAAAAAAAAAAAAAAGCTTATTTATTTTGAGAGAGAGCAGGGGAGGGGGTGAGAGAAAATCCCAAGCAGGCTCAGTGCTGTCAGCATGAAGCCCAACATGGGGCTCAATCCCACAAACAGTGAGATCATGACCTGAGCTGAAATCAAGAGATTGATGTTCAACTGCCTGAGCCACCCAGGTACCTCAAGATCTTTCTTCTTTTTTGATACAGACATTTATTTTTTATTTTTAAATGTTTACTTATTATTTGGGGAGAGAGACAAAGAGCGCACGCATGCAAAAGGGGAGGGGGCAGAGAAGGAGAGAGAATCCCAAGCAGACTCCATGCTCAGTGCAGAGCCCCATGTAGGGCTTGATCCCATGACTGCAAGATCACGACCTGAGCTAATATCAAGAGTTGGACGCTCAATCTACTGAGCCACCCAGGCACCCCTTGATACAGACATTTACAACTGTAAATTTTCCTCTTGGTCTGTACTTTTTAATTTTTTAATTTTATTTTGTTTTATTTTTTTTAATTTTTTTTAACGTTTATTCATTTTTGAGACAGAGAGAGACAGAGCATGAATGGGGGAAGGTCAGAGAGAGAGGGAGACACAGAATCTGAAACAGGCTCCAGGCTCTGAGCTGTCAGCACAGAGCCCGACGCGGGGCTCGAACTCACGGACCGCGAGATCATGACCTGAGCCAAAGTCGGACGCCCAACCGACTGAGCCACCCAGGCGCCCCAGTCTATACTTTTTTAATAGACAACTTAGAACAAAGGCAGAGATCAGCAGCTCTTTTTTTTTTTTTTTTTAATGTTTATTTATTTTTGAGAGAGAGAAAGAGCACAAGTGAGGGGAGGGGCAGAGAGAGAAGGAGACACAGAATCTGAAGCAGGCTCCAGGCCCCAAGTGGTCAGCACAGAGCCCATCTCGAGTCTCGAACCCATGAACTATGAGATCATGACCTGAGCTGAAGTTGGACCCTCAACTGACTAAGCCACTCAGGCGCCCCTCAGTAGCTTTTTATTAGGGCATTTTATTACTTCCTCTCTCAGTACCCTTAAATCACACTTTGGTGTTCTCAACCAGTGTTCTTCTTTGATGGATTTTTAAAAAATAGCATTTGTAGGGGTGCCTGGGTGGCTCAGTCAGTTAAGCGTCTGACTTCAGCTCAGGTCATGATCTCACGGTTAGCCCCATGTCAGGCTGTGTGCTGACAGCTTGGAGCCTGGAGCCTGCTTCGGATTCTGTTTCCTTCACTCTCTGCCCCTCCCCCACTCACACTCTGTCTCTCTCTCTCTCAAAAATAAACATTAAAAGAAAAATAGCATTTGTATAGGGTAATCTATGCTACGTGTGAGTGTGTGTGTATCCTGAAGAGACACAAGTGAAATCTTGCTTTATAGCTTGTACAACAATCCATACTTAGAGTATTTCTATAGCACAGAAAACAAAAGACACAAGAAAAGACACATAGTTAACATTCTGTGTTATTTATTTACTTGATTTCAATGTTTATTTTTTTATTTTAATTTATTTTAATGTTTATTTATTTTTGAGAGAGACAGAGACAGAGATAGAACATGAGTTGGGGAGGGACAGAGAGAGACAGAGACACAGAATCTGAAGCAGGCTCCAGGCTCTGAGCTGTCAGCACAGAGCCTGATGTGGGGCTCGAACTCACTAGCCATGAGATCATGACCTGAGCCGAAGTCTGACGCTCAGCTGACTGAGCCACCTAAGCATCCCTCTGTATTTATTTTTATGGCATAAACTGGATGGATGGAAAAGACTGTCCTGGTAGCTCTTTACAAACCAGAAGCTGCCCCCTTTGCTCAGTGGTCCCACGGACCTAGTCTTCCCAGATGCATTCTAAGTTCCAGGCTGGGAGGGCCCCCATGACCCAGGAAATACCCTGTAAATCTGATCCCCTCTGCCTGCCCTCCCCCCGACACAGGGCTGATCCCCGGGCCTGGCATGGGAGGTGTGATGACCGCGGTGTCTCCCTAGGGCGTCTGTGAGGAAATGACTTACGAGGAAATTCAGGATCATTATCCACTGGAGTTTGCCCTGCGGGACCAGGACAAGTACCGGTACCGGTACCCCAAGGGGGAGGTAGGTGGGATTTGGGGGCTTAGCCACCTGCCGTCTGCCCCAGGACCACTGGGGGGTGCTCTGTGGAGGCTGTGTGGGCGGTAGGTGGGGTCTGACCTCAGAGCTTGGCCAGGCTGGGTGTGCATGTCATCTCCATCACCTCCCAGCCATGAGGTCCAGGCCACGCAGTCCCTGCCCGCCTTGGACAGTGGATGGACAGTGCTGCACGGGACTCCCACCTCTGAGACTCTGGATCCCTGCTTCCCAGTGTTCCCTACCTTTGCCTTTTTCCCTTCCCCGGGGTATCACAGGGATTGTGTCCTCCCTGTGACTCCAGACACAGGCCCCCGAATGCAGACATAGGAGACCTTTCCCAGTTGAGTCGTGACCACTACAAGCCATGTGCTCTTGTCTCCTTCCCTCAGGCTGGCTCCTGCTTCAGCCCAGGCCCCAGGTCAGAAATAGGTGGCCTTTGACTCCAGTATCTCCTACTTCCAGGAGGTGGCCTAGGGCGGTGGCCAAATAAAGATACCACTACAGACACACAAGTGTATGCACACTTACACGTACACATGCGGAAGTCCCCATCCCCACCCCAGAGTCCAGACTCTGGGGCCCCTTTGCTGTACTGTCTTCGGGAAAAGCACAGCTCTGGGTAGCATTACTTTTTTCCTGTTGTACTATGAGGCAGAGCTCAGATTTAAAACTAACCCAGATAACAGTAAAAAGGAGTAAAGCAGCTGGCTGTTCAGACTTGAGAATACAGGAAAATAGCAGTTACCAAAAGGACTGATCTAGGATTCCTCCAGAACTACAAGGCATTGCTCTCAGTCAGAGCGTGGAGGCACATTCAGCTTCCAGCTTGAGACATTTGTTTTGCTGGTTGTGTGCAAAGAGGGCTCTGTCTCCTGGTGGAAATCTCTAAACCTCATGGCTGAGGGATTGGTCTAAGGTGTCCCTTGTCAGCTACCTCCCAGCACCCAGGGGAGGCACAGGGCAGGGAGACTGCCAGGATCATTGTTCCTGGCCCCTTAGGCATGCGGACAGGTCTTGTTCCAGGAAGTTTTGGGAGCCTTTATTGCCCCTGCCCCCACAGCTATTTCTGTGCACTCCATCTACTGTGGGCTGGAAGGGCACAGTGCCTCCTACCAGTCCTCAGTTGCCAGCATGTGAGTTCCAGCAGTGGAGGGTTCAGCCAAGGGCCCTGTAGGTGAGCACAGAGGTGGGCCCTTAGGATGGCAGCCTGAGGCCCAGCCCTGCCCTCTAGTCCTCCGAGGACCTGGCCTGGGGTGGAGGATGCAATCCCTTTCCCAGGCTGCCCATCTTTCTCCCCTCCCAGCTCCCCTCTCAAACTGGACATCTCACTGTCCTAGAGGGTCCCCAGGGGCCAGGCTGGAGGATACCAGGCTGCAACCTCCCAGAATGGTGAGCATCCTAGGAGCGAGGAGGTAGCTGGTACCCAGGATGTCTCCATCACTTACCCCTGGAGCAGGGCCTGAGGGACCCTTCCCACTTGCACTTGCAGTCTTACGAGGACCTGGTCCAGCGGCTCGAGCCTGTCATCATGGAGCTGGAGAGGCAAGAGAATGTGCTGGTCATCTGCCACCAGGCTGTGATGCGCTGCCTCCTGGCCTACTTCCTGGATAAGGCCGCAGGTGCGGGCCGGGCCCCCAGGGAGGTGGGATGTGTGTATGTGAGAGAGACAGTGGGACTGTCGTGTGGGCGTCCCTGGCGTGCCAGCCCTCCCCATCTGTGTCCACAGAACAGCTGCCCTACCTCAAGTGTCCACTGCACACCGTCCTGAAGCTGACCCCTGTGGCTTACGGTAAGGAAGCTTCTTGCACACTGACCTGGTTGCCAGATGCTGGCTTTCCACAGGGTTCCACGATTTTGCTGCAGATCCCTTGAAAATTCCTTTAGGGACTCATTCTTCCGCTGCCCACTCCACTACCTTTCCCAACTTACCTTTTTTTTTTTTTTTTTTAAGGAAGCTCTATACCCAGTGTGGGGCTCGAACTCACAACCCCGAGATCAAGAGTCACATGCTCTACCAACTGAGCCAGTCAGAGAGGCACCCCTCCCAATTTATAATTTTTAGTTGTTGTTTTTTTATTTTCTGTTTGTTTGTTTGTTTTTAACTTCTGTGGCCACTGGTGCCTTTCCAGTGATCCTCAACCATCACCCACCCACATGAGGGGCTTTTCTACTGTTTTTTCTGAAACCCCCGTAAAGCCCCAAAGCCTCCAGGACCTGGGCCTTAAAATATTCTGGGTGCAGGGCCTGAGCTCCTGGGTCTCAGCTCCTCACTTTCAACACAGGCCATGAGGCACCCCTCAGGTGGTCGTGTCCTCCGGAGAATGACCGTAAAGCCTAGTGGCAGCTGATGTCATTCCCGTGTGTGCTCATCCCCTCGTCCCCCATTGCATTGAACACCTGGCCTATCGGGCTTGTGTTTGTAGTGTGCTTGGGCTGTAAGTGGTTTGGCGGCTCTGAAGACTCACAGAATGACTCCATGCCGAGCTCAGGCCCGCCACTCCTTAGACTGCCCTCCGCCCCGCCAGTGGGCAGCTTGGGTCCTCGGTGTAGCCCTGCCTGGGTGTTTGGGCTCCTCACCAAGGCTGCGCTGTGGCACGTGATAAATGTGGGCCTGACTGGGTACCTCATCCTTCCTCACATGCTCTGCAGAGCTGCCTAAGGTGAGAGGACCAGGACGAGGCAGAGGATGGCTGTCTAGTCTATCATACCCCAGGCCTCGACCTGAGAGACGTTTCTACCCTCTGTGGCTCCAGCGGCCTTCCAGGAGGGGAAATGGATTTCCATCTTCCCTTTGGCAGGTTGTAAAGTGGAGTCGATATTCCTGAACGTGATGGCTGTGAATACGCACCGGGACAGGCCTCAGGTAGCAACGGGGTCACTGCTGTGGGGGCGAGCATATTCCTGGGGGTATCCAGGCACAGCATCTTCAAGGCCCAGAGCCAACTGGGGTGCCTGCCAGAGTGAGCTGGAGTTCTCTGCCAAAGCTGCTGTCTTATCACCAGGGCGAGGTCATGGCTCTGGGCTAGGCCTTCCCGAGGATGCTGGCCTGGGGGTGGAGAAATCCCTGGAGCTGGGTCCCCAGGCTAGGCAGTGCCTGAGTCTGGGTGTGGTGGCTTCTTCCCAGCAGCCCTACCATAGCGGTCTGAGCCAGGGGGTGGGGGATCCCAGCTGGGAAAGGAGCAAGAGGCCCTACTAGGGGGCATGTGGGGATCCTTCCATGTTCCCCTACAAGCTCAGGCCTCACGAGCATCTTTTCCAACTTGAGCACACCTTTAACAATTAAAGTGGTATTGTGCTTTGTTGCAGAAAGGGCCGTGCAGGTACTGAGAGGGTGTTGGCACTAGACAGAGACTGTCATGCAGAAGAGCAGTTCACTATCCTGTGTTCCCCCAGTGCCTTGTTTAAGATAGAAGCTCCTCAAAGTTTTGCCCAGAACCACTTTCTATGTCCACGTGAGGTCTCTCTTTCACTGAGGCCAAGGGCCGGAGTCACCCTTCTGGACCTCATTCACAAGGTCTACTGCAGCAAGAAGGCCTCCGGGGCCTCTGTTGTGCCTGCTGCCACCTACAGTGGAGCATGGGGGGCTCTGGGTCCCTATCAAAGGTGCAAGCCTTGGGCTGCTCACCTGCCACTCCTTGACCTTGAACCCCACTGGCAGAGATATGTGCATGTTCTTAAGACTGCTGCCCATCACTGGGACCATCTACCGTGTAGGCCACTTCTCTATTTGTCCTGAGAGTCTGCCCCAGGCCTAGCCTGGCACCCACAGGTCACAGGAGAAGGCATGTCCTAACAGGCACCCTTTGTGCGGAAGAAAGCCCAGAAGGCACTGGGCCCCAGTACTGACTGACAGGGTGATGGTTGGTGATGGTAAGAGAAGCCCCTGGAGCCAGCAGTCATTGGGGGCTGATGCCTGCATCAACGGGACAGGAGCCGGCATGACCATGGGGTAGGTGGCAGCCACCTTGCCCACCTCTGCGTGGTGGCTTCTGAGAGGCAAACTTCTGCTGGCCATAGGTTCCTGGCTGGTTTCCTTTCAGGTGGTGGGATCCCTGGGTCCTAGCCCATTCTTGGGAATGTGATGGGAAAGGGGGCCCTCGGGAAGCCTGCCCCACCCACCATGAGAATTGCACCTGCCCCTCCAATTCCAGTGGCTGGTTCAGGGCACGCACAGGTGTGCCCATGGGGGCAGTGTCTTCCTCCCTGCAGATCCGGGCACATCACATCACATGGGGCTGTGGCCCAACGTGACCTGCTTCAGCAGGTGATGGTTGCAAGGGCCCCCAATCAAGAAGATGGGCCACCAGGATTTGGGGGTCCCATAGGACCATCTCAGGGAGCTGAGGAAGGTGTCAGGCTCTCAATCCCTTAGGCCACAGCTCAGCAAGCTGTGGAAGGAAGTGGACTTTGTGGTTTGACAGGGCCCATCTGTAGCCGAGGGCTTCAGGAGGTCCAGAGTGCCCCACCCCAGGTCTGAGAGGACAAAGCACGCCACAGACTACGAGATGTCCACAAGCTGCTGGGGCTACATCTGACACCTGTCCACCGACACTTGGAGCCGGGAGGAGGTCGCCCCCAGGAGCCGGTTCCCTTCCCTGCCCCCCACTGGCGAGGATGCAAGCCAGCTGTTTCCTCCTGGTTGACTCAGGCCTGGGGCAGGAGGTGGAGATAGCCTTACTTTGGGTGATGCCCGGCCTGTGTGCAAGGAGCAAGCAGGAACTGGGGGCATCTTCCACCCCTGCCTTTGAACCCTTGTGTTCGTCCGCCCACCATATGTTGAGAGGCTCTTGGGCCCTTGCTCTTAGGGAAATTTGGGAAACCGAGTCCTGCAGCCAGGGCTCCTGGGGGGTGGGTATGTGAACCCAGAGGTGCGCAGTGATGAGGAAAGTAGGCAGCAGGACAGTGGATGTCTGTCTATTCTCACCACAGCGTGAATCTTCTGTGTTGTTTGTTTTGCAGAATGTAGATATCTCGAGGCCTCCAGAGGAAGCCCTCGTCACGGTCCCTGCTCACCAGTGACCATGTCTCATCCACTGCGACCCCCAGGCAGGTACTGATCTCTGCAGATGAGATCATTACAGGCCCCTGCTCCATGTGACAGTTTCTATGCTGGATCATCCTCAACGCCACACCTGGTTGGTGGCACCCAGAGCCCCCGCACCAGCCCACCTGCTTCCTTGTTAATGGCGACAGGGTTATACGTGGTGCCTGACCTGCTGCTAAGAATCATTTGGCCAGACTGCGTCTGCCCTGGGCTGGCGAGAGGTTTCCTAGCAACCCGGTCCTTCTGTTGCAGCTGTGAGGTGTCCTCTCACCGGTCGGTTGGCTTTGTGAAGTGTGAAACCCTAAACATGTGAACAGAAAGCACTTGCTGTGACGATCCCACCACGGCCGAGCTGTCTGAGGTGGACCGGGGGCCCCCTGCAGGGGCTCCGCTGTCTCCTCTGTGGCCACTTCCTGAGCCTGAGGCAAGGTCTTCATGGCAGCCTGAGCTCCACTGCCTTGGGTGAGAAAGAGCCCTTCCCATCCTGCCCTGCCAGGACCCGTAGAGCCACCAAGGCAGGTACCTCCACTGGCTAGGCCACTTGTATGAGCAGCGTGCTCACTTCACCACGACATGATGTACAGAACACGCAGGGAACACAGCCTTTGTGGTCACCGCTTCTCAATTGCGCACACACGAACATTGGCGAGAGCTGATGGCCAAGGCCACCCCTGCCCACCTGCTGCACAGTGAAAGCACGTAAAGACAGGGTGGTTGTGTGAGTTCTTCCCAGTGTACACCCAGGTGCTTGAGGGAGGGGCTGCTGTCCCCCTCCCCTCCTGGCCCTGCCTGCTAGGCTACCTCTTGCCTGTTGCCGCCTGTGTCCACACGGGAGTGTACCCCAGTGGCCGAGACATGCATTTGCTGTGAACGATTCAGAGAAAAAAAAGCCTGTCCTGGCATTCATTGACCTCTGCCCGTGGGACTGAGCCGGGGAAAGGGCGGACTCCTGAGGCACCCTGTCCAGGGGAGGATTTGCTCAGCCATATCGTAGCTTTTGATTCACGTGTATGGGAGCATGGCAGAAAACGACCTCAGAAGGCTACCATCTGTCACGCCCCTGAGTTCTTTTGAGCCCAGAGAGGCAGGCTGGGCAGTGGGTTTGGGCTCCATTTTATAGCTGAGCAGGAGACCTGTCCAGCAAGTCGCAAGGCTGGGTGAGGAGGTGTCTGGACCTGTAGTCGGACGCCCCACCGTCCACAGGACCCAGGATCCCAAGCCCACCTTGTACCCGGAACCTTCCTTGGCAGAACAACCCACCTTTCCCAGCCTTCCGGGGCTTTGCAGCCTGCAGGTGCCACCTGTCCCTGAGGGAAATTCATGTCCCTGCCCCAGCTGGCGGTCTGTCAGCCTTGGGTGCTGCAGTGGCTGTGGACGGACACGGTGGAGGGCTGGGGCAGGATCTTCTGGACTTACCTCCTGCCAGAGCCCCAAGCCCTAGACTCAGGACCAGGGGACCATGCCACTGCCTTTGGGACATGAGGACCACAGCCTTTGTTTCTGTGTCCCCAGAGTCTTGGGTGACTCGGTCACTTGGACACACTCACTTTTTGGCCATAGTGGGTCTCTTTTGTTGGTGGCACCTATGTCTGGATGTCCCCACTTCGCCAGGACCTCGAACTGGCTGAGGCATGACCAGCGAGGCCTTTTCTCTGTGCCCAGAGGGCAGTCAGGAGCTGCCGGGCCCAAAGTGTCACAAGGCCTGGGATAAGGCAGAAGGAAGCCTGGGGGCATGGTGTGGGTTGGGGCCTTTCCTCTCTGCCTCTGCCCTGGAGTGGTCTCTGCATGGTCAGCAACCCACTGGGTTGGCCACTGGTTCTATCCATGATGGTGGATGTGCTTGTGTTGAAGACACTTTCCCGTTCTTTTCAGAATGGAGGTTGTTGGATCTCAGCCACACATTACACTGTGTCTAGCATTCTTTGCAATAAATACTTTTTCTAAAAAAATTGGGCACCTGACTGGCTCAGTTGGTAGAGTGTGCAGCTGTATCTCGGGGCCGTGAGTTCGAGCCCCATGTTGGGCCTAGAGCTTACTTTAAAAAAAAAATAAAATATATAAGAATCTAAGGTTGTATCTTGTGACCATCTCTCCATTTGTGAGGTATTTCCGGCTGGCTCTGCACACTCCCATGTTGTAGTCTCTCGTAGGTCTGTGTTGGGGTCCTTGGTCCAGCTCCCACCTCCATGCCTACCCCTCTCTGGAGAGGAAACTGTCTTGCCCTGGAGTGTGCCCTGGGCCTGATGCACATGGGCAGGGACAGGGCCGAGTTTTCTCTGGGCCAACCTAGGGTTCTGGGTGCTCATCCCTGAGCAGGAAGCAGATGTGTGAGGGGGCATTTGGAGCAGAGCACCAATGAGGGGAAATTATGGATCTCAAATGTCGGCATCCCTGGAGAGGGGAACCAGGGGCTGGATGGAGGATGGACGGAAGGTCTGCATGAGGCTGTGGGTGGGGGCGTGTTGGCTAGTTCTGTTGTGTTTTCTTTGTCACCTACCTCTGGATTGGGCAAGATGAGATGAGGGGCAGGGTTTTCCCTTTCTTATGCCCCAGAAAATCAATGGACTTTCCATACCTCTCGCCCTGGGGCTGGGCTGTTGGGAGGGCAGGGCTGCTCTTCAGTGGACATGATGGGGCTGGACATGGCTAGGTGCCCATCTGCACCTCTCTCAGTGTGTCAGGTTGGAGGTGGCTGTGGCTGGGCTGTTTCTGAGTGGTTTGGTGTTGCCAGTAGCTATGGCTGTGCCTTACCCAGCTGTGTCATGATGGATGACAAAACCCCCTGGGCATCATCCCCGAGTTCAGAGGGATTCCAGCTGCAACGGTCCTCCTGGTAAGTGAAATTAGGAGACAGCTTGATGGTCCTCACCCTGTCTCTGGGCACTGAGTTCCTGGGTGGACACCTGACCTGAGAGGCCTCAGCACTTTTGGAAGAAGGTGTTAAAGATTTTTAGCAACAAAGCAACAGCAGAAGGAATGAGATTTAACACTATGAGAATTTTTCTTCGGGTCCAGTGTTCTACCACAACCTAGAAAGAGCAATTATATATTGTCATGTTGAAAAATTTTGTAGCATTTTGGATTGCTAGAAAACAATGACCATGATTGGATGTTAAGATCAAGCGTATTTGGATAGAAAGAAATGTTGCAAAGATATAGGTTTCAGGGGCGCCTGGGTGGCTCAGTCGGTTAAGCGTCCGACTTCGGCTCAGGTCATGATCTCGCGGTTCGTGAGTTCAAGCCCCGCATCAGGCTCTGTGCTGATGGCTCAGAGCCTGGAGCCTGTTTCAGATTCTGTGTCTCCCTCTCTCTCTGACCCTCCCCTGTTCATGCTCTGTCTCTTTCTGTCTCAAAAATAAATAAAGGTTAAAAACAAAAACAAAAAAAACTTAAAAAAAAAAGATATAGGTTTCAGCAATATTTGAATTATATTTATAATATAATCATATACTATATATTAATAAATTAAAATACAATTATCATCAGCAAAGGGGAGTGTTGGCATGTATGGCTTAAACCAATCATGTGTGGGGCTGGGCACATTGTTGTTTGAGCAAAACCTTTTTTCTTTAAGTAATTTATTCATTCATTTATTTATTTATTTTGAGAGGGAGAGAGAGAGCATGAATGGAGGACGGGCAGAGAGAGAGAGGGAGAGAAAGAGAATCCCAAGCAGGCTCTGTGCTGTCAGTGCAAAGCTCATGTAGGTCCTGATCTCACAAATTGTGAGTTCATGACCTAAACTGAAATCAAGAGTTAGAGGCTTAACTGACTGAGCCATCTGGCACCACTGAACAAAACTATTTATTAAAAGTGAAAGATGGGGAGCATATGGCTCTTGACCTTGGGGTCATGAGTTCAAGCTCCATATGGAACAAGAGATTACTTAAAAAAAAAGAAAATGGGGGCACCTACGTGGCTCAGTGGGTTAAACATCGACTCTTGATTTCAGCTCAGGTCATGATCTCACAGGTTGTGAGATCAAGCCCCAAGTCGGGCTCTTCGCCAACAGCGCAGAACCTGCTTGGGATTCTCTATCTCCCTTTCTCTGCCCCTCCCCTTCTCTCTCTCACTCTCAAAAATAAAAGAAAAGAAAGAGAAAAGAAAAGAAAAAAGAAAAGAAACATGGCTTTGGGGTAGACTAGAACTCATGTCGGCCACACCCTAGTTAATGGCCACAAGTCCCTTTGGGAAGGACTGTGAAGAAAGTGCCAGCATGAACCTGTAACATTTGCACAGGGCCCTCCTTCCTTAAAGGGCACCCACCCTACTTCCTTCAGGGACCCCTGAGTTTATGAACCGATTTTACCTAGAACGTTGGAGAAAAAAAACCCTCTCTGTTGCAGGCAGGTCTCTCTGTTGGTCTGACCTCTGGTCCTTTTATTACACACATCAAGGAGGATTCTATGGGCCTCCCTGTCGGTTTTGGTCCTAGGGGCCTGGTGATCCTGGCAAAGATCCTTTCAGGCCAGGCCATTCAGATGACCACTAAGTCTCCTGCATGTCATGGTCTCTGTACCTCTCTCTCCTCTGGCAGCTCAAGGCTGCTACTTGCCTCTCAGTGCCCAGGATCCTGGTATCTGCATTGAAATCAAGGAGTCATCTCAATTACGGTGTCTCCAGTCAGAATCCCTGACCCATGGAGGACAGTGACTACGGTGCTTGTTAAGTAAAGGTTGAATTGTGTCCCCCCACAAAACAATTCATACACTGAAGACCTAAGCCTTGCACCTCACAATGTGACCTTATATAGAAATAGCATCACTTTTCAAAGATGATGTCCTTGGCAGTGAACTTCTAAATGATGGTAAAGGGAGTATCTCTGAGTGAGTTGTCTGATGAACTCAGCCCAACATTGGATTTCAGTGAATGAATGAATCTTCCTAAGGTTTTGGATTCTTTCTTCTACATTATACCAGGGGGCTTTGGACATCTCTGTTGCATTTAGGGAGACTCTGCTGTCTTCCAGCCAACCGGATAGACACACAGAACAAGCCTTAGTGGCTTAAGCCAGCACACTGAATCCAAAATTTCTGTCCAGTGCACCTGTATCAATAAATTCAGCCCAATCTAAACTTAGGTTCTTATCTCCTGGGTCTAGGACCTCAATCTTTCCTCGCACATATTCTCCACATTGTGACCAAGGTGAGTTAACAAAAGTCTTACAGTTCCTTTGATACATAAGCCTTCCCTCTGCGTTTTACTTTGTAATAAGATCTCCAGACATGCTGGAATCCATCTTTTTTTTTTTAATATTTTATTATTTTTTCCTTAATATTTTATTTTTCAGTAATCTCTGTACACAATTTGGAGTTCGAACACACAACCCTGAGATCAAGAGTCACATGCTCCACCGACTGAGCCCACCCGGCGCCCCACTGGAATGCATCTTTAGTTTAAGGCACTGGGGTTATTGAGGAGTTTGGGAAGAGGGGAAGGAGAAGAGTTGGCTTCCCCTTGCAAACGATAATGTTTCCTCTGAGTTCATTCATAGATCTTCATCCTGTGTAATTTGTTAACAGGTGAAGTGCCTACTGTGGGCTAAGCTGTGGAGACAGAGCAGTAAGCCTGACAGGCAAACTCCTGCTGTCACAGAACTGCCGTGGGAGACACAGTACAGAAATACATAAGGATGTAATTCCTCCCAGGGTGCTGGGACAGAGGGGAGGGTGTGGGAGGGCATGTAAGAAGGCCTCACTGAGAAGGTGGCCAAAAGGCCTGGATGAAGCCGTGGAGTAGATGGCTGCAGAAGCCAGCGTGAAGAAGAGGAAGGCCAGGTCAGAGGTCATGGGGCACAGGTGATATGGGGCCTTGGAAATAAGAGGCCCATGAAGGCCTTTGAGCCAAGTGACTTGATCCGATGAACATTTTTTTTTTTTAATGTTTATTTTTGAGAGAGAGAGAGAGACAGACAGAGCATGAGCAAGGGAGGGGCAGAGAGAGAGGGAGACAGAATCCGAAGCAGGCTCCAGGCTCTGAGCTGTCAGCACAGAGCCCGACGCGGGGCTCAAACTCACAGACTGTGAGATCACGACCTGAGCTGAAGTCAGACACTCAACCGACTGAGGCCACCCAGGCGCCCCATCAATGAACATTTTTAAAGGGTCCCTCTAGCTGCTGCTGCCTCTAGAATAGACTTCAGTGGGGCAGAGTGGAGGTCAAGAGACCTGTCTGGAGCCACTGTGACAATCCGGGTGAGAGACCTTGATGCTGGCATTGGGGCTGCTGAGAAGTAGTCGGATTCTGCCTAAATTGTGAAGGTAGAGCCAGGATTGGCTGCTGGTGTGGATGAAGGCCTATGAGAAAGACATGGCGCCCAGGGGTGGGGTCACCACTGTGGACATATGAAAGTCTGCATGGGGCAGTTCAGCTGAAGGCGCATTCAGATTAAATGCCAGCTGGAGATCTAAGTGGAGGTGTGACAGGAGTTGGATCTTGAAGTCTGGAGTTGAGGCCTGAGCTGGAGATAAGAAATGACATCGGGGCGCCTGGGTGGCGCAGTCAGTTAAGCGTCCGACTTCAGCCAGGTCACGATCTCGCGGTCCATGAGTTCGAGCCCCGCGTCGGGCTCTGGGCTGATGGCTCGGAGCCTGGAGCCTGTTTCCGATTCTGTGTCTCCCTCTCTCTCTGCCCCTCCCCCGTTCATGCTCTGTCTCTCTCTGTCCCAAAAATAAATAAACGTTGAAAAAAAAATTAAAAAAAAAAAAAAAGAAATGACATCATCCGTGTGTAGACGGTGCTTAGAGCCGTGACACTGGATGAGCTCTCAAGGGGAATATAAATAGAGAAGAAATGGCACCTGAGGACGAAGCCCTAGGGACCCCACATTACAAGCGTGACATGAAGAGCCAGCAGACGGTGTGAGAAGGAGCAGTGTGGGGAGCGTGGGGGAGCCGGGAGTGCCCCGCTGTGTCAGGTGATGCTTGTGGGTCAAGGAAGGTAAGGCCAGTGGATGTGGGCCTGCGAAGTATTTCCCAGTGTTGCTGCACACTCTCGGTGCTCTGTCCTGAGCAGTGCCTGGCTTTCACATTAAAGATTTAGGGAGGCTGTGAATTCCCTCAGCATTTCACCTGGAAGCCATAGAATCTGCCTATGGGTTTGATAATGGGCTGTCTCAGCCCCATGGCTGCAAGAGATAGGAGACTCCTTTGCAAAGCAGAGAAAGTTTAAAAAAATTTTTTAATGTAAATGTTTATTTTTGAGAGAGAGAGAGAGTGCGCGTGAGCCTGAGCGGGGGTGGGGCAGAGAGAGAGGGAGACAGAGGATTTGAAGCGGGCTCTGTGTTGACAGCAGAGAACCTGACACAGGGCTCGAACTCATGAACCATGAGATCATGACTTGAACACTTAACCGACTGAGCACCCCCCAGGCGCCTGAAAAAGTTTTCCATTTGTGCTTGGACACACAGCAGCTGGGAATCTGACCCTGTTGTTCTCTTTAAGCTGCTTGGATGCTGTTAAAAGCAACCACCTGGCAGCAGTCAGTGCATTTCTCAGGCCCTTCATGTTTTAAGGTGAAGCCCTTGGCCTTCCAAAGCCCGAGTATCAATGGGTTCCTCACCTGAGGGGCTACCTGTGGTGTCTTGTTTTCCGATGCCACTTGGGACACTACATTTTGTGGGGTTTTTCACACCAATAACTAAGTCTCTGATTCTCCCACACCAACTAGGTGTCCAACAATTCAATCCAATTTGGACACCAACTCTTGAATTAGTGCAGACCCCACAGGTTAAGGGCTCAGTCCCACAAGACTGACCCTATTTCAGGTGCTGGTCCCAAGTCCCAAGAGGGCCACCCATAACTTCTGATCAACTGGCTATAAATCAGGTCTAAGCCCCCTCCTCAAATTCAATAACTCGCTGGAATGACTCCTAGAACTCAGGGAAACACTTTATTTACATTTTAAAAAGATGCAATTCAGGAACCACCAAACGGAAGAGATGTATAGAATGAGGTACTGGGGAGAGGGAGAGGGTGTTGTGGAGTTTCCAGGATAACCAGGGCTGTTGCCTTCCTAGCACATCAGTGCGTTCACTAATCTGGAAACTCCCAGAACTCCACTATGTAGGGGGTTTTACGGAGGTTTCATTACAGAAGCACCATTAATTAAATCACCGGCCTTTGCAAGTTTAAGGACAAGTGTAGAGGTGGGGTACTGGGAGACCTTACCTTCAAAAACCCTAGAAACCAAGTTACATAGATCATAAAATACTTGGATTAGAATTTTAAAAATAATGTTTTGACTTTAAAACTTTATTTAAAAAAATTTTTTATGTTTGTTTGTTTATTTATTTAGAGAGCAAGCCGGGGCGGGGCAGAGAGAGAGAGAGAGAAATCCCGAGCTGGCTCTGCACTGTCAGCACAGAGCCCGACACAGGGCTTGAACTCACAAACCTCGAGATCCTGACCTGAGCTGAAACCAAGAGTCAAGAGCCAAATGAAGAGACGCTTCACCAACCGGGCCACCCAGGCGCCCCTAAAACTATATTTGAAAGGAAAGAAAATTTGATATTGCTGGTGTTGATTATAAAACAAAAAACAACCATTGGCCTCTGGTTGATAGAAGTGGCTCTCCACCCCCCACCTCCCCGGTTTGGGCTGAAAGTTCCTACCCTCTATTCATGGCTTGGTCTTTATGGTGACCTGCCCCCATCCAGAACCTTTCTAAAGGGTTTGGCTTTCCCCGGCCGGGAGTCTTATTAGCATACGAAAGACAGCAAATCCAAGTATTTTTAGGAGCTCCGGTGCCAGGAAGCAGGGACTAAGAACACGTATTTTTTATTACACCACACCCCCAGCGGTGGCTTCAGGCTGCCAGGTTCGCTAGAGCCTTTCCCTTCATCCTAGCTGGGTTTCCACCGCCTTCAGCTCCTACCAGACAAATGTCCAGTCCGGACCCACCTCTATTTCCCCGCAGCACCTTCTGCCATTCCTGGTGACAACATCTCTATCACTTGCAGGAAACGGACTCTGCCCGACCTAATCAGAAACAGAATTTGTGAAAAGGAACTTGTGTAATTCCAGAGCCACCGAGGGGGCCGGAGGACAAGACTCAGAGCCGGACAGCTCGTTTCCAGTCCAAACCTCCGTCCTGCTCTGGCCTGCTGAGCAAGCCACCACCACCGCCACCGCCACCGCAGGATCCTCACCGTAGCCCAGACACTGCAGGATCCTCACATAGCCCAGACACTTGGAGCCCTGAGCCTCGAAGGAGGCTCTCTGTTGTCCAGACGTGGCCGCCAGCCCCGCAGCCAACTCCTGGGAGGGTACGTCTGATTGGCTGGGCCTGGACAAAGGCCCTTGCCCTGGGGCGAAGGACAGCGAGCCAGTGAGTCTCTGGCATTTCTGCCTTCTCAAGCGGAAGAAAGGGGCCCAGGTGCTGGGTGAAGAGGAATGGCAGGGGCCTCTACTTCAGCATTGCTAATTAACAAAAATTCGACCGAGTCAATTTTAAAGATCTAATTGGCTTTCTTAAGTGATTCCTGAAGTGGGCAGCATCTCATCTTACCCGTGGAGGGGAGCTCTGAGGAGTGGGACCAGACGGAAGGTTTCTATAGAAGGAGGGTGGGAGCAGGAAGGTTATTAGCAAAAGAAAAGGATTGTTCCAGACCTGGCCTCTTTCTGGGGGGCGAAGCAAGGTGTCTTATCATGCAGACGACCCCATCTTTCTTTGAGGGGTGGGAGAGGAGCAAGAGGCCGACTCGGTGGCGCTGATTGAAAAATTCCTGACTGACCGGTTAAGACTACATTTCTGGGAGAGGTTGAAACTGCAATTAGATCGGGTATCAAGGCCTGGTTTGGGAACTTGGTCTGAGGGACGTCATTTGGGGCCCGTGATTTTTGTTTTGTTTTGTTCTAATTTTTTAATGTTTATTTTTGTGAGAGAGCGAGAGAGCAGAGGAGGGGCAAAAGAGAGAGGGAGACAGAATCGGAAGCAGACTCCAAGCTCTGAGCTGTCAGCAGAGCCTGACGCGGGGCTCGAACTCACGAACCGTGAGATCAAGACCTAAGCCAAAGTCTGACGCTTAACCGACTGAGCCACCCAGGCGAGCCCACACCCCCCCCACCCCGCCCCGTCTTTTTTTTTTTTTTTTTTTAACAGCACTCACCTCTCCTGGCCCAGAGTCTCAGTCCTGGGCTGACAGGTTGCGCCCACCCCCTGTCAGGGACTGGGCTTTCTGGGCATCACTGGGTGCTCCCCATGCGGAATTGCCACTACAGGTTGGCCACACACTGGGGGCTGGGCATTTGAGGTCAGCGCTCAGTACAGGGGCCATTTACAGAGCTATAGACAGGTTCAAGTGGCCACTTAGGTCGGGGCAGCACCAGGGGCTAACATCAGGAGACCTTTCAGTCCACAGGCCTACAGGGGCAAAGGGGGGAAGGGTTACCGGAACCTGGTGTGGGACCATCCCTTAGCCACGTACTGGTCCCCACACCTCCAGTTTCAGTTCCTGTAATCTGTCCACCAGAGGGATCTCTGAAGTCACTCACTCCTGTGGCCCTCTGGATAAGTCTCCGTTTCTGAGCACTATGGCCCTGAAAGAGAAGGAGGAGAGAGGAGTGGCTATGGGATGGCACATATTGACTGCAGGCAGGAGGTTGGGGAAGGAGTAGGGGGGAGCAGCCCCACCGCTGCACTCTCCTCTCCCACCTGACCACCCACCTTTGCCTTCTATTTGCCAGGCCTAGAAAGAAGCCCAGGAAAAGGGAGCCCCAGGACAGGGTAGGGTGGAGGGCGGGACTGGAGGGGAAAGTAGAAGACAGCCAGCTGCCACAGGCCCCTCCTATGGGTGGCACCGAGGACTGGGGGCACTGAGGCAGCCCGCCCCCAGGGGGAGTGATTTCAGGACTGGGACTCAGGGGAAAGAGGTCAGTGGGCTGAAGGGGATCTTGTCTTTCCTTTTTCAATTATCTGGCACCTACTATGTGCATGCATGACCCTTGTGCTGGATACAGAAGACAGACACTAGTCCAGCCTCATAGAGCCCCCAGAGTAGCAGAAGACACCCATATGACCCAGGGGGTTGTTTGTGTTGGGCTGGGGGAGTCACAGAGGGGAGCCCTAACTCAGACTTGACATCTTGGGAGGCTTCCAGGAGGAGGTGGTATTTCAACTGGAATATAAAGGTTGAGGGAGGGGTGGGAAATGTGTGTGGTGTCTGCAGAGCCAGGAAGCACGAAGAGCCCCATTTATTGCTGGGACTGAAGTTGGAACTTTATCTTAAGAGCCATGGGTAGAGAGGTGCCTGGGTAGCTCAGTTGGTTAAGCATCTGACTCTTGATATTGACTCAGGTGGTGATCCCATGGTTGTGGGATCGAGCCCCAAGTTGGGCTCTGCGCTGACAATGCAGAACCTGCTTGGTATTCTCTCTCTTCCTCTCTCTGCCCCTCCCCGCTCATGCTTTCTCTCTCTCTCTCTGTCTCTCTCTTTCTTTCTCAAAATTAATAAACTTAAAAAAAAGAATTTTGGGGAACCCTTGCAGGGTTTAGAGTCGGGAGGGCTACTGATTTGTTCTTTAGGAAGATCAAGACTGGAAGCATGGAGAGAGGTGGTGAGACCAGAGCTGAGTCAGTGGTGAGTAAAAGAATGTTCTGGAGGGGCGCCTGGGTGGCTTGGTCGGTTGAGCGTCCGACTTTGGGACTTTGGCTCAGGTCATGATCTCACGGCCCGTGAGTTCGAGCCCCGCGTCGGGCTCTGTGCTGACCGCTCAGAGCCTACAGCCTGTTTTGGATTCTGTGTCTCCCTCTGTCTCTGCCCCTCCCCTATTCATGCTCTGTCTCTCTCTGTCTCAAAAATAAATAAACGTTGAAAAAAAAATTTTTTAAAAGAATGTTCTGGAGATGAGAGTGGCAGAGTGGCAGGGAAGTTGAGCACCAGCCTGGTGATCAGGTGGAACAGGGGATACAGGTGTCAGTTGTCTGTGGAGGCCCAGAAGGTCTTTGGAGGTGGTGTTCTGGGAGTCCTCAGGGCCTGGATGGTGGCGGATGGGCAGGAAATCTCAGAGGCCAATGCGCTGGGTGAGAGGTCAGGGCAGGGGCCACTGTGAGCACAGTGGGTAGGGGGCAAGAGTGGAGTTGTGGGAGGAAGGTGAGGAAGGTGACAGTCAGGTGGTCCAGGACACCAGCAGGCAGTGCAAGGCAGAATGCAGAGGGAGAGGGTGAGGTCATAGGGGAGGACACTGTGGTGCCACTGGCCTGGAACAGGGGGGGAGCAGGGGAGGGGGGGTGGGGCCCTGCGATGAGGTGTAGACCACATGGGAAAGAGGCATAATTTGAGGTAGGGCCTGCCTCTAAGCACGGAAGGGCACCTGCTGGAATGAAAGGGGGGTGGGGGAGGCCTGAGGAGAAAGGCTGTCAGAGGGGTGGTTCTGAGAACAGCCCCAGCTTCCCTGCCCTTGTACCCCATACCTGTGCCTGGCATTTTTTTTGCTGAGCTAGTCTAGCTGGTCTGGGTCCTCACATCATGTGTCTTGTCTGGAGGACCCTCAATCTTGTTGAGTACACTTTTTTTTTTTAAATGTAAACTCTACACCCAAGGTGGGGCTTGAACTCATGACCCTGAGATCAAGAGTGTCATTGGAGGACCCTCAATCTTTTTTCTTTTTAGTTTTTAAATTTTTAAATTTACATCCAAGTTAGTTAGCATATAGTGCAATAATGATTTCAGGAGTAGATTCCAGTGTTTCATCCCCTATGTATAACACCCAGTGCTCATCCCAACAAGTGTCTTCCTTAATGCCTCTTGCCCATTTAGCCCATCCCCCCACCCACAATGCCTCCAGCAACCCTCAGTTTGTTCTCTATATTTACGAGTCTCTTATGTTTTGTCCCTCTCCCTGTTTTTATATAATTTTTGCTTCCCTTCCCTTATGATAATCTATTTTGTATCTTAAATTCCACCCACATATGAATGAAGTCATATATTTGTCTTTCTCTGACTAATTTTGCTTAGCAAAATACCTCCAGTTCCATCCACATTGTTGCAAATGGCAAGATTTCATTCTTTTTGATTGCCGAGTAATACTCCATTGTATATATATACCACATCTTCTTTATCCATTCATCCATCGATGGACATGTGGGCTCTTTCCATACTTTGGCTATTGTTGATAGTGCTGCTAGAAACATAGGGGTGCATGTGTCCCTTCGAAACAGCACACCTGTATCCCGTGGGTAAATACCTAGTAGTGCAATTGCTGGGTCGTAGGGTAGTTCTGTTTTTAATTTTTTGAGGAACCTCCCTCCTGTTTTCCAGAGTGGCTGCACCAGTTTGCATTCCCACCAACAATGCAAAAGAGATCTTCTCTCTCCGCATCCTTGCCAGCATCTGTTGTTGCCTGAGTTGTTAGTGTTAGCCATTCTGACAGGCGTGAGTTGGTATCTCATTGTGGTTTTGATTTGTATTTCCCTGATGATGAGTGATGTAGAGCATTTTTTCATGTGTCAGCCATCTGGATGTCTTCTTTGGAAAAGTGTCTATTCGTGTCTTCTGCCCATTTCTTCACTGGATTATTTGTTTTTTGGGTGTTGAGTTTGGTAAGTTCTTTATGGATTTCGGATACTAACCCTTTATCTGATATGCCATTTGCAAATATCTTCTCCCATTCCGTTGGTTGCCTTTTAGTTTTGCTGATGGAGGACACTCAATCTTGTTGAGACCTTCATGTTTGGCACAGGGAGTTTGATTTCTGCTTTGGAGGGGCTGATTTCCCTGGGCAGCTGTGGAAGTTACCATTTCCCAGCTTCACAGGCTTGGTGTCCTCTGCCCCCACCATGGGCATATGCCTGTCAGATGCATGGCTGTGATTTCCCAGCCACTGGGTGTTCCTGGCCTCCAGCCCCTCCTATCCATGCACAGCTCGGGGTGGGTCATGGAGCCGCCACCATCCTCCACCATGAAGGTTTCACGTGTTTGTCTGTGACGTGTGGGAGGATGAGCAAGCACGGGGATCCCAATCCTGAAAATGTCAGGGAGGATGAGGCCAGGGGAAAGGCACCTAGAAGAAATGGGGGGAGGTGTCAGAGCAGGAAAGCCAAAGACAAGCGACAGGAGGTTAAGAAAGGACAACTCTTGGGAGTTTGCTGGGGATAAGGACTAGGTTATGAAGAGAGACAAGTCTGTGGGAGGCAGAGGCTGGACACCCAGGGAGTGGAATGGGGTGGGGGGGTCAGAGAACAGCTGGACAGTGACGTGGAGGTGAGCACGTGGTGTCTGTTGTGCATGGGGAAGGGGGACCTGGGCTGTGTCCAGCTTCAGGCCGTGCTGCTGAGGGGCAGAGGCAGCGTGGCAGGACGGGGAGGGCTCCTCATTCTAACCAGGGATAGTCAGCTTCTGCCCCGTGTGCTGAGCCCGGAGCCCTTCCCGGCCAGGTGGTGGCCAAGCCCTCTCCTCCCTCCTCTCACACGCTGGCCTGGGGAACTGCACTGAGGACACCCCAGGTTGCCCTCTCAGGTCTCACTCTGTCCTCAGGTGAGAAACATGTGGTGTGGCGCACAGGATGTATGCCCTGGCTCCAGGGCCCCGTTAGCGTGACCTTTCATGTTTTCTGCCTTGAGTATAATGTACTAGATGTGCCCGGTGCAGGTGGGAGACAGGTCAGAAACCCTGGGTAAAAAAATGCTCACTATAGATTGAACACTTGTGTCCTCGTAAAATTCATATGTTGAAATTCTAACCTCAAGGTGATGGTATTTGGAGGTGGGGCCTTTGGGAGGTGATTAGATCTTGAGGGTGGAGCCCTCATGCATGGGGGTTAGTGCCCTTATAAAAGAGGCCCCAGAGAGGTCCCTGAGCCCTTCTGCCAAGTGAAAACAAAGGGAAAGGACAATCATCTATGAACCAGGAAACTCTCATCAGACATAGAATCTGCCGGCAGCCTGATCTTGGACTTCTCAGTGGGCAGAACTGTTGTTTACAAGCCCCCAAATCTATGATGTTTTGTTATAGCAGCTGGAACAGACTTCTCGATTTCCCTGGCTCTGCCCAGACCCCTGCTCCACAGTGGGTGGCAGAGCCACCGTTAACCATTGCCCCATCTCAAGGTGTCTTGTGTGAGCATATGGTCTGGAGCAGACACGGATGAGGCCCAGCCAGACTCCCCCTGAGCCAGAAGGTGGCCTGGTGTGCCTGGGAGCTTCCAGTTCCCATCCTCAGACCAGGCCATCTGAAGCAGGCTTGCCCTGAGCTGGGAGGGGTGTAGGGGGGGCGGGTAGGATGCCTGAAGGGATAGAGGTATCAACCCAGTGGGTGAGGTGATGGGCTAGGCTTGCAGAAGGGACTGGCATTTATTGAGTGCCTACTGTGTGCCCAGGTCTGCTCTGGGCACTGTCCCCACCACCTCACCTGGTCCTCCAATGCAGAATGAGGGGCATGGGAGGGCCCAGGGCCACGGGGAGGGGAGGGGCTGTGTCCAGCCTCCCAAGTGTTAGGATGCAGATTCCAGTGGAGACCCCCTTGGGGTCAAGGGCTAGGAACTGGGGCTCGGGGTGGAGGGGGAGCGGGGCAGGGAGCGGAAAGTATCCCGTGCACAGAAGTCAACGTCGGTGGTCGCCAGGCGCCTGTCAGCGTCCTAAACGCCCCGGGCCATAGTTTTTGCTTGGCCCCCGGACATGGGCCTGGCCGGCAGGCTGGGAGGGGCGTCCTCTCCCCTTCCCTCGCCTCGCCCTCCTCCCCTCCGCTCCCTCCTCCGGGCGGGGTTCCCGGAACAGGCCGCCGGGGCGGGGCGAGGAAGCGGTGGCCGCACGGGTCGCTGAGGCTGCGGCTGCACCTCGACCCCTGTTTCTTCTGTCCGTCTGTTCTTCTGTCCGTCCGCCACCCAGCTATGGCTGCGCGTGTCCCCTCGCCACGGATCCTCCTGCTGCTGCTGCTGCTCCCGCCGCCTCCAGGTGGTGAGCCTTTGGGGGTGGGGGGAGTTTGTCCCGGGCGGGGACAGTGTGTAGGGGAGCGGGGCAGCCACGTCCGTGCGCCCCTGGCGTGAGCCCAGGCAACACCATCCCCACAGTGTCCCGCACCCCATTAACCGCGAGGCAGTCAGCCAACCCTCAGGACTGACCTGACCTCCACCGCAGCACCCCTCCCAGTCTGAACTGACACTGCCCAGACCCTAGGAAGTTGCCACCATTGCTCTGCCCGGGAATGGTGGTGGTGGTGGTGGGGTCTGTGCTCCCTCACGTGTTACAAGGGATTGGGTCCCCAGGGGCTGGGGTAGGAGTCCCCGCCAGTCCTTAGCCTAGGGTGGTGGCAGCAGGGAGGCCTGGCCCCTCCATCAGAGGCTTTCCCTTGGGCTCTGTTTACTGGGTGGAAGCCCCTGCCCGGTTGAGGCCGGTCTCCCCGGGGTCGGAGGAAACATCACTGTGTGTGTGTTGACGGTAGACGGATGATTCACAGGCGGAGGAGGCCAGGCTGGGGGCCTTTTAGGGGTAGGAATTGGAACAACCCCTTGCCCAGCCAGAGGAAGCGGATGATCCCTCTGGGGTGAGTGGCTTCCTCCAGGAGAAGGGCTTTATTTCCTGGGGGCTGAGATGAATGTGGGGACCTGGGGTGGGAAAGTGAGAAGATGGAGCCCAGGTCCCTGGTCCAGTGAGATCTAGGAAGCCTCCTCCACTGGGAAGTGTCTGGGGCCCAGAAGAGCATTTGTGTCATGGGCTCTTGGCCCAGACAGCGTCGGCGTTGTGTCTTCAGTCCCAGCTTGGAGGCTGGGCCGTGACTGTAAAGGCTGTAAAGACCCTGCTGGAGGTGGCTCACCCGAGTAACCCAGTAGCATGGGCCATGCTGACCATACCTACTATCCTACCTACTACCAGGGTGAGCCTGGTAGTGGTCAGCTCCTCTGGTCTGCAGCTTTGCCCAGAGCAGGGTTCTGCCTGAACCCGCCAAGAGCAGAGCACCCCTCCCCCACCCCCATCCCATTCCTAGTTATCTCTTCTCAGGGAGGCCACTCAGTGCCTCTTTCTGTGGGCCTTGCTCTGTACATGGTCTCCAGACACTGCACACTGCCCCGGGGCCCTGGCCACTCTGGGTCTCTGGGTTCCAGGTGCTGTGTCAGCACTGTTTCCAGGTGAAGTAGCCACACTTCATGGTTTATCAGCTACCATAGTCATCTGGGCCTTACTGGATTGGGTGTTCTAAGTGGGGGTCTGCCCAGGCACGATCCGGGACTGCCCCCTCCTGCTGGTGGGCACTAGGTCTCTGCTAACATAGCCTCAGGATGCATGGGAACATTTGGCTGTAGCATCTTCCTGGAAGTTTGCAAGGCTTGTGGTCTCTCAAAGCCCTGGTCATTTCCCACACTTGTCAGCCAGGTCCTCTCAGCATGGCCTGGTACAGTGAAGTGTTGTCTATACCCCAGGCTGGGGGAATATCCTTAGATTCCAGTTTTGCCTGGGAGCCTTGTAATGGTTCTGGGGCTCCTAGTGGTGCCACTGCCTCGGAGCCCTGGCCACTGAGGGCATAAACATTTTCTAGGCACCCGCTGCAGCCCTAGCCCAGGGCTAATTGTTTCACAGACTCTTATATGGTGGGTGTAACTGTAGCCAATGGGGAGTTGGTCGGGAGACAGCCTGTCGTGTAGTCTGTGAGGGCCAGGCCCCTGCAGTCCAGTGTCTAGCAGGGGCCCAGGCCCAGGTGAGGAGAGGGAATAAGGATTGAGAACTAGTTGGTCCAGTGCCTGGGCCCCAGCAGCTAGTTGGGGGTATTACTGTTCAGTTCTGTGATTGCTGGGCTTGGGCAGTTTCTGGAGGAGGGGGCCTGGAGTGAGGCCTTGTAGGATGAGTAGATTTGAAGGTGGGGAATGGGAAGCAGGCATGAAGAATATAGGCAGAATGTGCGTAGAGTTGGAAAGCTGGAGTGACCATCAAGGCCTTTTGTAGTCCAAACCCTGTTTTGTGGACTCTGGACTTGATCCTGAGGCAGTAGAGACCAGGGATGGTTCGAGAGCAGGAAGTAGCCCAGTCAAACTCCCACTTAGAAAGGTCAATCTCCTATCAGAAGGCAAGTGGCTGGTGGGGGAGGGAAGGGGGCTGGTTAGGTGCTCTGCTGTGGGACAGGGAAGAGGGCAAGGCTGACGGGGGCTTCGGCTAGAGGTGGCCAATGACTAGGATGGTTCACAGATGGCCCAGATGCTTGTGCCTGCTGGCAGTGCTGGGAAAGGGGCTGTGCTAGCCAGGACATGGCTGAGATCTGGCATGAGGCCTGGCCCTGTGGCCACAGATTAACAAGTGTGTTTCTCTGCTCCAGTCCACAGTGAAGTGTGTGTGGCTTCCCGTGGACGCATCCTCTTCCCTGAGTCCTGTCCTGATTTCTGCTGTGGCACCTGTTACAAACAATACTGCTGCTCTGATGTGCTGAAGAAATTTGTGTGGGATGAGGAAAAGTGTTCTGTGCCTGAGGCCAGGTGGGTGCCCGGTGGTCGCAGGGGGGGAGGCCTGAGCCTGCCCCGAGCAGGAGTGTACATGAAAGAGAAATAGCCTTGCCCCTCCAGCCTCTCAGCCCCCTCGAGGTGGTAGAGCACTGGACCAGGGGTGGGGGTGGGGGTGGGGTGCCCCTGTTCTGGGCTGAGCTCCCCAGAGCCTGCTCACTTAGCCCCTTGCCCCTTTCCCTGCGACCCTAGAGGACTGCAGCTCACCCACCTCACTCAGCCTTGGGCTGAGCAGGTTTCTCGGGCTGGTGGCCTCAGCTGGCCCTGTGGCTCACCCCTGGGTATGTACCTGGATGTGTACCTGTACCAGCAAGGTGCATGCCTTGGTGTGAGTGTACCCCACAGTTCGTGCATGCACCTGGTGGGGGATTGTATGTGATTTGTGTAAGTATCATCCTGTGGGCCCTGGAAGGCACGTCGCACTGCGCCGTGCCTGTGTCCTCTTGGTCTGGCCCCTGGATTTGCATTGCATCTCGGTTTAGGCTGTTTCATGGGCTGGTCCCAAGGTCTCCCTTTGCCACATCTGTGTTTTGTGTTTGGTCGCGGGTATAGAAACGGTTGAGATGGTCAAACTTCTCAGCTCATGGCAGGTTGATTATCATCAGTCTGGGCAAGACCAGCCCCTGTCATCTTACATATTTACTTTAATCTCACATGACCATTCCATTTCCCTCTCACTCCATAGGCTACCAGTGTGTATGTCCTTTTCATGGTTTGGGTTTTATTTATTTATAAATTAAATTAAATTAAATTAAATTAAATTAATTTTTTAATTTATTTTTTATTTTTAAAAGTTTATTCATTTATTTGTATTTTTATTTTTTTATGTTTTTTTAATTAAAAAAAAATTTTTAATGTTTATTTACTCTTGGAGAGAGAGAGAGAGAGAGAGAGAGAGAGAGAGAACGTGAGTGGGGAGGGGCAGAGAGAGAGGGAGACACAGAATCAGAAGCAGGTTCCAGGCTCTGAGCTGTCAGCATAGAGCCCGATGCGGGGCTCGAACTCACAATCTGTGAGATCATGACCTGAGTGAAGTTGGTTGCCCAACCGACTGAGCCACCCAGGCACCCCACGTTTATTTATTTTTGAGAGAGACGGAGTGCATGCACATGCACGCTTGCGCAAGTGGGGGAGGGTCAGAGAGAGACAGGGACAGTGGATCGGAAGGGGGCTCTGGCTGACAGCAAAGAGCCCGACATGGGACTCGAACTCACAAACCTTGAGATCATTACCTGAGCTGAAGTCGGACCTTTAACTGACGAGCCACCCAGGTGCCCCTATTTATTTAAAAAAAAATTTTTTTTTATGTTTATTTATTTTTGAGAGAAAGAGTGAGAGAGACAGAGTGCAAGCAGGGGAGGGGCAGAGAAAGAGAGGGAGACACAGAATCCAAAGCAGGCTCCCAAGCTCTTAGCTGTCAGCACAGAGCCTGACACAGGGCTCGAACCCACCAACCATGAGATCATGACCTGAACCGAAGTCGGAGCTTAACCTTAACTGACTGAGCCACTCAGGGGCTGAGCCCCTGAGCCCCTGAGCCCCTCCCACCCATTTGTTTTTAAGTTTATTTATTTATTTTGAGAGAGAGAGAGCGCGTGCGTGCCTGTGTGCATGTGCATGTGTGTGCCAGCGTGGAAGGGGCAGAGAGAGGGAAACAGAGGATCCAAAACAGGCTCTGTGCTGACAGCAGAAAGCCTGATGAGGGCTCAAATTCACAAATTGTGCGATCATGACCTGAGTCAAAGTCACATGCTTTGAATGACTGAGCTACCCAGACGCCCCTATTTTTTTAAATTTTATTTGAGAGCGAGAGAGTACAAGTGGGAGAGAGGGGCAGAGAGCCACTTTGTGCTTTGCAAAATGTACATTGTTTTGTGGGTACAATGAACTCTTTTACCTTTTGCATTCAGCACAGCGTCTGTAAGACCCATCCATGTTGCATTGTGTACATCCAGCCTGTGCCCACCCCTGTGGTGTCATTCTCTTTGGTCTGAGTCCTAAGCTTGCTATCCTAGATAATTGTGATGGGCATCCTCCTGTACTTCCTATCTCCTTTTATGGAACCATGTGAGAATTTTTTGGAAGTGTGCATGGGAGCAAATTGCCAGGTTAGTGAGATGTATGTAATTACTGACTAAGAAAGTGCTCTTGGGAATGGCGACACCAGGCTGCATACACTGCCAGCCACACCTGAAGATTACTTCCAACCTTTTGGTGTCCTTAAATTTATGCATGTGTCTTTTTTAAAGAAATCCATTCCAGTAATTTTTTAAAATACAGGAGCATTTCATTTAAATTTAGTGTAACATTGTACTGGCACTATATTTGCCATTTTATTTTGTGCTTTTTATTGGTCTCTCTCCTATTCATTCCGTACTTCTTTCTTTTTAACTTGCCATATTGTTTTGGTTTGTTTTTATTCCATTTTTTCTTCTACTGTTTCTTTTATACTCTGTATTGCTTTTGCTCCTTCTTGCCTCATTGCACGGGCTGGGACCTCCAGTGCAATGTTGAATAGAAGTGATGAGAGCAGATATCTCTTTCTGGGTCTCAATTTAGGGAGAAAACATTCAGTATTAAGTATGATGCTAGCTGTAGCTTTTTCATTGGTGCCTCTTATCAGAATGAGGAAGTTGCTTTCTATTTCTAGTTTGCTTGGACTTTTAGTCATGAAGGGATCTTGAATTTTGTCAAATAGTTTTCCTGCATCTGTACTTTCTCCTAGGTAATTACTCTTTAAAAAAAAAAAAATCTTTTAAGTTCTTTTATTTATTTTGAGAGAGAGAGAGAGAGAGAGAGAGAGAGAATTTACAAGTGGGAGAGGGACAGAGAGAGAGAAGGAGACACAGAATTCAAAGCAGGCTCCAGGCTCTGAGCTGTCAGCATAGAGCCCCACATGGGGCTTGAACCCACAAACTGTGGGATCATGATCTGAACCAAAGTCGGATGCTTAACCAACTGAGCCATCCAGGTGCCTCAGTCTTTTTCATAGTACTGTAAGTAGTATAGTTTAAAATTCTCATTATGTATTGATACAGAGAAAGGTAATAAATTTTAATAAATTGACCTTGTATCCAGAGACTTTACTAAATTTACTTATTAATTTGAGTGATTTTAATTGAAATTTCTTTAGAATTTTCTACAAAAATAGTCACATCATGTGCAGTTAATGTCTTATTTTTTCCATTCCAGTTCTTATACTTATAATTAATTTTTCTTGTTTTATTACACTGGCTAGGATCTCCAGTACAATGATGATTGAAAGTGGTGATAGGTAGCATTCTTGTTTCTGGTTCCAGAGGGAAGGCTTTCATCATTTCCTGGTTAAAAAATGTTTGCTGTAGTTTTGTATGTGTGTGGTTTTTAATGTTTATTTATTTTTGAGAAGAGAGAGTGTTAGTGGGGGAGGGGCAGAGCTGGGGGGGGTGGCGGGAAGTTGGGGAACAGAAGATCTGAAGCAGCCTCTCTGCTGACAGCAACGAGTCTGACGTGAGGCTCAAACTCACAAACTGCGAGATCATGACCTGAGCCAAAGATGGATGCTCAACTGACTGAGCCACCCAGGTTCTCCTGCTGTAGTTTTTTTTTTTTTTTTTTAAGACACCTTTTATTAGACTAGGCTTCTGCTATTCTTCCCCCCGCCCCCGCTATTCTAATAGTGATATTAAGAACTCTTTTTCACAAACCTTTGGTGCCTTAAAAAAATTTTGTTTCCAACGTTTATTTATTTATTTATTTATTAAACGTTTATTTATTTTTGAGACAGAGAGAGACAAAGCATGAACGGGGGATGGTCAGAGAGAGAGGGAGACACAGAATCCGAAGCAGGCTCCAGGCTCTGAGCTGTCAGCACAGAGCCCGATGCGGGGCTCGAACTCACAGACCACGAGATCATGACCTGAGCCAAAGTCGGACACTTAACCGACTGAGCCACCCAGGCACCCCATTTATTTATTTTTGAGAGAGAGAAACAGAGTGTGAGTGGGGGAGGGGCAGAGAGAGAGGGAGACACAGAATCTAAAGCACAGAGCCTGGCGCGGGCTTGAACCCATGGACCTTGAGATCATGACCTGAGCTGAAGTCAGACACCCAACCAATTGGGCCACCCAGGCAAATATTTGGTGCCATTTATTTATTTATTGTTTATTTTTTTAAGTTTTTTTTTTTTTTTTAACATTTATTCATTTTTGAGAGACAGAGACAGAGCACAAACAGGGGAGGGACAGAAAGAGAGGGAGATACAGAATCGGAAGCATTCTCCAGGCTCTGAACTCTCAGCATGATGCGGGGTTTGAACCCAAGAACTGTGAGATCATGACCTGAGCTGAAGTCAGATGCTTAACTGACTGAGCCACCCAGGTGCCCCTCTTTGGTGCCTTTTAAAAGGAACATATTTCAGGGCGCCTGAGTGGCTCAGTTGGTTGACCTTCTGACTTGGCTCAAGTCATGATCTCATGGTTCAGGAGTTCAAGTCCCACATCGGGCTCTGTGCTGATGGCTCAGAGCCTAGAGCCTGCTTTGCAGGTTCTGTGTCTTCCTCTCTCTCTGCCCCTCCCCTGTTCGTACTCTGTCTCTCTCTCCCTCAAAAATAAATAAAACATAAAAAAAAAAAGGAATATATTTCTGGGGTGCCTGGCTGGCTCAGTTGGAGGAGCATGTGACTGTTGATCTTAGGGTCATGAGTTTGAGCCCCACATTGGGGACAGAGATTATTTAAATAAATAAAAATTTCGAAGGAACATATTTCTTTTGGGTAAATATCTTGGAGTAAAATTGCTGAGTCATTGGTGCATGTGTTCAGCTTCCAGATACTGGCAGATACTTCCAGTTTTCTAACACTGTACCATTTACACTCTTGCCAGCCATGTATGAGAGTCCCAGTTTTCTATACATCCTCTCTAAACTTGGCATTGTAAGTCATTTTTAAAAATTGAGCTATAATCACATACAGCAAAGTGCACAGGTCTGAATGTTTCAGTTTGATGAGTTTTAATAAATGTATACTTCTCACATATAATATCTCAGTCAAGATCTAGATCATTGCTATTGCCTAGGTTTTAATTTCAGTAATTTTGGTGAATGTGTGTGATACCTCATTGTGTTGTTTTCTTTTAAGATTTAAGTCTTTTGAGATTTATTGTGACTCATTTTATGACCCAACCTATACTGTACCTTGGTAAATGTTTCATATGAACCTGAAAAATGGTATATTCTGCAGTTGTTGGGTATAGTGCTTTATAAGTGTCAGGTCAAGTTGGTTGATAATAGTGTTTAGTTCTTTTCTGCCTTTTGGTTTTGTCTGCTTGCTTTATTGATTACTGGAGACCACAGATATGTTTGTTGTTTTAGTTCTGTCAATATTTGCTTCATGAGTTCTGATGCTTTGTTATTAGGTGCATACATATTTAGGGTTGGTTTGACTTTCTGATGAATTGTTCATCTTATCATATGTAATGTCCCTCTTTATCTCTTGTATAACCATTGTAAGCCTCAAAGACAGTATTTTAATTGCTTTTGACAGTGAATATTTATTTATTTATTTCAATATGAAATTTATTGTCAAATTGGTTTCCATACAAGACAGTGAATATTTATTTACATTTATCCATATCTTTATCTTCTCGCTGCTTCTTATTGCTTCCTGCATCTTTAAGCCTCAACTGAGATCATGTTCCTTCTGCCTTCATGCAGGTATGCTGGTGTCAAATTTTCTTGGTTTTTGTTTCTCTGAAAATGTCGTTATTTCACCTTCCTCCTCAAAGTATATTTTTCCTGGTTATAGATTTCTAGGTTGGCAGCTACTAACTTCTCTCAGCACTTTATTTATTTATTTTTTTCAACGTTTATTTATTTTTGGGACAGAGAGAGACAGAGCATGAACGGGGGAGGGGCAGAGAGAGAGGGAGACACAGAATCGGAAACAGGCTCCAGGCTCTGAGCCATCAGCCCAGAGCCCGACGCGGGGCTCGAACTCACGGACCGCGAGATCGTGACCTGGCTGAAGTCGGACGCTTAACCGACTGCGCCACCCAGGCGCCCCATCTCTCAGCACTTTAAAGCTTTCATTCCATTCTTTTTTTTTTTTTTACGTTTATTTATTTTTTTTAGCAATCTCTACACCCATCATGGGGATCAAACTTATGACCCTGAGGTCAAGAGTCATTGCATACTGGGGCGCCTGGGTAGCTCAGTCGGTTAAGTGTCTGACTTTGGCTCAAGTCATGATCTCACAGTTTGTGAGTTAGAGCCCCGCATTGGGCTCTGTGCTGACAGCTCAGAGCCTGGAGCTTGCTTTGGATTCTGGGTCCCCCTCACTTTTCTCCCCCTCCCCCACTCACACTCTCCCTCTCTCTTTCAAAAATAAATAAACACTTAAAAAAAAAACACTAAGAGTCATTGCATACCCTTCCGACTGAGCCAGCCAGGCACTCCGTTCCATTGTCTTCTGTTGTCTATTATTTCTGTTGAGAAACCAGTTGACAGTTTAATAATTGCTCCTTTGCAAGCAATATGGTTTTTCTGACTACTTAAAAAAAATTTTTTTTAAATGTTTATTTTTGAGAGAGAGACAGAGGAGTGGCAGGACTGGGAGACAGAATCCGAAGCAGGCTCCAGGCTCCAAGTTGTCAGCACAGAGCCTGATGTGGGGCTTGAACCCATGAACTGCAAGATCGTGACCTGAGCCAAAGTTGGACACTCAACCAACTGAGCCACCTAGGTGCCCCTGTTTAGTTTTGAGAGAGAGAGAGAGAGAGAGAGAGAGACAGAGTACGAGCAGGGGAGGGACAGAGAGAGAGGAGACACAGAATCCGAAGCAGCTCCAGGCTCTGAGCTGTCAGCACATAGCCCAGCGTGGGGCTCAAACTCATGAACCATGAGATCATGACCTGAGCTGAAGTCAGACACTTAACCAACTGAGCCACCCAGGTGCCCCAATGATTGTTTATTTATTTTTTATTTTATTTTTTATATATTTTTTAAAGAAGCTAAGTATTTATTTATTTTTTAAAATTTTTTCTTAACGTTTATTTTTGAGACAGAGAGAGACAAAGCATGAACGGGGGAGGGTCAGAGAGAGCGGGAAACACAGAATCTGAAACAGGCTCCAGGCTCTGAGCGGTCAGCACAGAGCCTGATGCAGGGCTTGAACTCACAGACTGCGAGATCATGACCTGAGCCGAAGTCAAATGCTTAACCGACTGAGCCACCCAGGCGCCCCATTTATTTTTTATTTTTATTTATTTTTTAATTTTTTTAATGTTTATTTATTTTTGAGAGAGAGAAAGCATGAGCAGAGAGAGACAGAGACACAGAATCTGAGGCAGGCTCCAGGCTCCAAGCTGTCAGCACAGAGCCTGATGTGGGGCTCAGAGCCACGAACCAGGAGATCATGGCCTGAGCCAAAGTCAGTCAACCAACTGAGCCGCCCAGGTGCTCCTGTTTGTTTATTTTTGAGAGAGAGAGAGAGAGACAGAGACAGAGACAGACAAAGAGAGACAGAGCGTGAGCAGGTGAGGGACAGAGAGAGAAGGAGACACAGAACCTGAAGCAGGCTCCAGGCTCTGAGCTGTCAGCACAGAGCCCAATGCAGGGCTCAAATCCACGAACCATGAGATCGTGACCTGAGTCAAAGTCGGACACTTAGCTGAGCCACCCACGTGTCCCTTTCTCTTTGGTCTTGTATTCATGTTGTCTAGTGTCCTAGTGTTTCTGAAAACTTTGTAATGTGTGCCTAACATTACATTTGCAAAATTGACTGTAGAAATTTGGAGCTCAGGACTTCTGAGGAGAAGTCTTGCTTTTGCAGGGACACAGCACTCTCAGACCACCTTGGCCTAACTGCAGAGGCCAAGAGGATTAGGAACTCAGCTCTCTGCTCACTTTCTCCCTTATTCTTGGGGTGCAGCTTTTTAGGTCTCATCCCCAGTTGGTGGGAATCATCAGAGAATCATCGTCACTTGGTGGGCTCTGAGTCCAATCTCCATTCAGCCCCTCAGCTGCCCCTCTGAAATTGGCTAGTGCCCCCGGGAGCAACCGGGCCTCAGATGCCGGGTTAGCTTCCCTGGGTCTCTCTTTCCAGCCTCCCACACACCAGCTTGGCATCCTCTGCTCTGTTATTGCTCACCAAAGCCTACATACTGATTCTTTTTTTTAAGTTTTATTTATTTGAGTAATCTCTATACCCGACCTGGGGCTTGAACCCGTGACCTGGAGATCAAGAGTTGCATGCTTTTTTGACTGAGCCAGCCAGGAGCCCTTGCTCTCTGACTTCTTAAAAGTATTTTCTCCTCAGCTTCAGTTTTCCTTCAAATTTAGGGTGTAGTTGTTCCTCATGCTTTTGAATTTTGTTCTACATTTAATTTTGGAAAGTTTCAATATATACAAAAACAAGAGAATAATAACTCCACATCCATGACCTGCTTCCATAGTTACCCACACTCTGACCATACACTTTCCACCACTTTTTTTCCTCATTAATTAATTAATTAATTAATTTTTTAACGTTTATTCATTTTTTTTTATAATTATAGTTTCTTTCTTTTTTTTTTTTAACGTTTATTTTTGAGACAGAGAGAGACAGAGCATGAACGGGGGAGGGGCAGAGAGAGAGGGAGACACAGAACCGGAAGCAGGCTCCAGGCTCTGAGCCATCAGCCCAGAGCCCGACGCGGGGCTCGAACTCACGGACCGTGAGATCGTGACCTGAGCTGAAGTCGGAGGTCTAACCGACTGAGCCACCCAAGCGCCCCCGTTTATTCATTTTTTGATAGAGACAGAGTGCGAGTGGGGGAGGGGCAGAGAGAGAGGGAGACACAGAATCCGAAGTAGGCTCCAGGCTCTGAACTGTCAGCACAGAGCCCAACGCGGGGCTCGAACTCACAGACTGTGAGATCATGACCTGAGCTGAAGTCGGACGCTCAACCAACTGAGCCATCCAGGTGCCCCTTTTCCTCATTATTTTAAAACAAAATAAAAATTAAACCATCATAAAAATTTCTCCTCAAATGTTAGTTTTTATCTATACAAATGAGTCCTTTGTAAAGAAATACAATCACTGTATCAATAGTACATTTAGCACAATTAACAGTAATTCATTAATAATTTTCTTAAAAAATTTTTTTTGTTTATTTTGAGAGAGACAGAGCACGAGCAGGGGAGGGGCAGAGAGAGAAGGAGAGAGAGAATCACAAGTAAGCTCCACACTGTCAGTGCAGATCCTGACGCAGGGCTCAAACTCACGAAACTGTGAGATGGTGACCTGAGCCGAAATCGGGAGTTGGACGCTTTACCGAGCCCCTACCATTTCTTTTTTAACTTTGTGACATGGTAATCTTCCTTTGCTGATTTCTAGCTTAGTAGCATTGTGGTTCGAAAAGATACTTTGTATGATACCAATCTTTTCAAATCTATTGAGTCTGCCAGGCCTTACCTGTGGTCTGTACTGGAGAATGTTTCCATGTGCACTTGAGAAAAACGTGTGGGGGCGCCTGGGTGGCTCAGTCAGTTAAGCGTCGGGTTATGATCTCATGGTTGATGGGTTTGAGCCCTGTGTCAGGCTCTGTGCTGACAACTCAGAGCCTGGAGCCTGCTTGAGATTCTGTCTCCCTCTCTCTCTGCCCCTCCCCCCCCCCCTCGTCTCAAAAATAAAATAAACATTAAAAAAATTAAAAAAAAAAAAAAGAAGAATGTGTGGCATTCTAGCCTGAGATCCTGGTGTGTGTGATAGTCATGCTCAGGAGGCCATTAGGGCTACTCGCTGGCCCCGTACAGGACTGGCTTTCGTGCATGTTGTGTGTGTGCACTAAGGTAGCATTTGTTCCTGGTATGCTGGGTGGGGCTCGGATGTATTAACTGTGAGTTTTCCTCTTTGCAGCGTGTCCACTGATATAGAGCCACTGGAGCAGCTGGGCTCGGCGCTGAGGTTCCGTTCCAGCTTGGACAGCGACCCCATGTCAGGGTAAATAAAACCTGCAGGCTGCATGCATCTTCCTGGCCAAGATGACAAGGGGCTTAGCGGGCTAGAGTGAGGGCTGTGGGGACTGGGATGCCGCAGAGTCATTGTAGTGACTAGCCCCAGAGACTGACCACCAGGTCCCTTGCTCCTTAGGTTGGAAAGTTGTGTCCTCAATCATCGTAGTTAGGAATGGGAGGACTATGGTTGGCAGTTGAAAGGCCAAGGGTAGGGGTCCATGTTGACCTAGGTGATAGGGAGAGCATGATGGTGACGGTGGTGACAGGGATGGTGTGATCGTGACGGCGACGGGGCAATGGTGGTGACGCGGTGGGGCTTTGGTGGCGATGGTGATACAGTGATGGTGGTGATGGTCTCAGGGCAATGGTGGTGACGGGGCGACAGTGATGGGTGAAGAGGTGACGGGGTGATGGCGGTGGGCGATGGTGGTGCAGGTGCACGGTGGTGAGGTAATGATGGAGCGCGGTGAAGATGCTGGGACAACCGATGACACCCAGTCCCCGTGTCAGGGCTTGTGAGTTATGGTTGCTGTGTCAGGGCCCTTCTGTCAGAGGGCCAGGGAACAACCCAGTCTTTGAAAGCTCAGTTCCCTCGGCCAGTTTCCTGCTATGTCTTGTTGCCACCATGACCAGGTGTTGTGACACACGTTTCATGCAGATGGAGTAAGCGTGCAGCCACTGGTGCGTTTTCCTGGTGGGGACTGTTCCACGTGCCGCCTGCCCCTGCCCTGGTGGATCTAGAAGCCCCTTTTGGGAGAAGATCTGCCCAGGCCTGGTTGCCCCTTAGGAGGAAGAGACTTTGGGCTCAGGGCTTGCACAGGGGTCCAGGTGCTTGCCTGCCCCATCCTGCCCTGTGGACCTGGGTGGATGTGGAATCAGACGGGGCACCTGGGAGTGGGGAGGGGAGAAGTGCAGCCTGTGGTCCCCCCTCAGTGCCCAGGGCCCGGCCTCTGTACTCCCATCTGCTGGCTGATCCCGCCCCCTTGGCTGACTGGGGACTGACGCCTCGATGAGCCCCTCCCTCCACATCCAGGGAATGCCCTTCCACTGTTGAGTCCCAGAACTGTGGGCTTTCAGATGGCCCCACAGGATGTTCTGATGTCTAGCCAGTGTGGGCCGGGGGCAGCCCAGGGGTGGGCCTTGTCCTGAGGACAGCGGGCAGCATGGGGTTCTGGGCAGTGCTCGTCTGAATGGTGTTTTAGGAAGACCACTCTGGCTGCTCTATGGAGGATGAAGGCAGCAGGCAGGGACGGGGTGGCGGGTGGCTAGGGGGAGGCAGCCATGGCTTCCCAGTCCAAGGTGTTGGGAGGCTAGAGGGAGACTGGCTTTGGTGGGGTGCTATGAGGCTGGAGACGGGCATTCAGCAGCTGCGCTAGGGAGGGGTGGGGGAAGCTGGTCTCTGTTGACAGGGCCAGAGGTCTGGCCCTGTGAGAGGATGTGAGACAAGGAGTGGGTTTGGGGTGAAGGGGTCAGGTCGGGTGGCAGGAGTGTGTTGAGGACTGAATCTGAGGGTCAGCAATGTTTGAAGAATGGCCTCAGGAGGAGCTGAGCGGGAGGGTTCAGAAAAGTGGGAGGAAAGAGGAAGACGCCCAGTCCGTGGGGTATTGAGAAATGTGGATGCCATACCACAGAGGCCATGGCACCTGTGGCAGGAGCCATTCAGTGCAGTGGATTGAAGAGTGAGTTGGAAATGGGTAGGGTGAAGTGAGTGTAGACAGCTTCAGGGAGATATCTGGCTGTGAACCAGTGAGGAGTAAGACAGGAGTTGGAGGAGGAGTCAGGGTGAAGAAGGGCTTCTTCGGTGCTGGTGGAGACTTAGGCTGGGAAAGGGGACAGAGGGGACGCTGCAGAACAAGGTCCCTGAGGGGCATAGGAGGAATGACTGCTAGGGCTTGTGGCAGGCAGTTAGGGAGGTGACTGGGACGAGCCCAGGAGCACCTGTCGCTCCTTGAGGTGTGCACCAGTCACGGAACTGGTGAGCGGGGCCACACGCTGCAGCGTGCACACCACTGTGCCTGGTGGGGGTGCCTGTGTCTCCTGCCCTGCCTGTGCCCTTCATGCCTCCTGCCCCAGATGTGCTGCCCACTGAGAAGTGCTGACAGTAATGCTGTTGACTTGCCCCCACCCTGCTCTGCCCCGTCTCTTCTCTGCTTTCTTACCAGAGCCCCTGTGTCTCACATGACACCTGTCTTAATAAAGGTTTAGGGCTTGGGAAGCAGGTACCGGGCAGGTAAAAGGGCACGGTCACCAACGACACTTCTGTGAATGCCCTCAGGTGGCTGCCTGTCCATTCTCTCAGGTGGGCATCTGTGTGCTGCCCCCTCGGCCAAGGGTGCTGTTTATCCACTGGAGTGTGGGCTCCTTGGTGGGTCCGGCACCTACTGCCCAGGCCATGGCTGGGAGCTCCAGGGAAGCCTCGATAGAAGGAAAAACCCCTTGCCTGCCTCTGTGAGTGACTCCTTGGGTTCCCCAAGAATGAGGCACCAGCTCAGAGCACAGGGACCCAGATGAGACTATTTCTGCCTGTCACAACCTGGATGGGTGATATCTTCCCTGAATGTGGCACTGTGCTCCCTATGGTGTGGCCATGGTATCCATGGGCCTGGAGTTGGCCCAAGTCTTCTGCCTGCTCCCCACCTTTGGTAGGTGAGCCCCATCCTGCCCTATTGAATGGTCAGTGGCTGTGTCCCTTTTTGGCTTGTTCCCTCCCCAAAGCTTCCTTGCTCCTCTGTCATGGTTCTTTTGGATCCTGATTTCATTGTCCCTTCCCAGTCCCTTGCTACTCATGGGATGGTCAGGCAGGATTGGCATGTTTTTAGGCACCTGACTGGTAGGATGCATGGCTTCAGACCCCAGGCAGGCTGCTGCTGACCCTCCATCCTGACTCTGCTGTGACAGTTTGTGGGAAAGGCATACAGGTCCTTGAGGTGAGATGAGGCAATGGTGAACCTGTCCTGGCCCTCCCAGCATCCTTTCTGCAGCTCTCACACCCACTGTGTCATGGCCAGTCCCCTGCCTTGCCAGCGTCGTGGTGAAAGTACTGGTGTCCCTGCTCCAGAGATGGCCTTTCCCCAGTCTGAACATTGGGAGTCTTTGGCCTTCTGGGACCCCCCAGTTCAGCCCCACCTGCTCCCTGCCTGGGCTGGCTCTATTTTTTGAACTTGGCCTTTGGTATCTTTGATCTGGGAGGTAGCCCCAACCTTGGGAATATCATTCCTTCCTCTCAGAGGCATGGTTCAACTGGAACTGTGGCCATTGGTACCACAGACCCCTGCCACACTGCAACCACCCCTCAAATATTACCCTTCCCCAGAACATCATGCCTTGCTGTCCTACGAGGTGCTGCCCCTGGGTCCCTGAGTGAGTTTTTCATTCATCAGATACTTATTGAACACTTATTGTATGCTAGTCACTGGAGTTACAGTGATGGCCCAAAACAGGTGCAGTCTGTACCTCTGTGAATCCACGGGCTGGAGGCAAGGTACATGTTAATCAAATGCTCACACTGAGTGTTTATAAACTGAGGTAGACAGGAAGTTCTTACCTGAACTTATCTGCATGGTCAGGAGAAGTGTTCCTGATGAAATAATATTTTGAGCTGAGTTCTGAAAGGTGAACAGAAATTAATTACATGGGGGTGAGACAAAGAGAAGAGTGGACCAGGCAGGAGGCACTGCATGTGCAAAGGCCCTGAAGTAAGATACAGCATGGGGCTTTGCAAAGCTGAAAGGAAGGTGATGTGGCCAGAGCACAGAGAACAAGGTAAGGTGGGAGCCCCAGACCACACAAGTTTTATTTTATTTAGACTTTATTAATTAAAGATTAAAATTTGTCTTATTGTAAGTTTTACTATCTGGTGAGACAAATCCTAGATACCCCCCCTTTTTTGTAAACTATAATATATATATACAGATAAGTACAAATAGATATACATAATTTATCTCTTTTTAATTTTAAAAATTTTTTAAGACTTTTTTTTGGTTGGGGGGGCACCTGGCTGGCTGTCATTTCAGCATCCGGCCCTTAATTTCAGCTCAGGTCATGATCCCAGGATTGTGGGATCGAGCCCTGTGTTGGGCTCAGTGCAGAGCGTGGAGCCTCCTTAGGATTCTCTCTCTCTCTCTGTCTCTCTCTCACCCCTTCTGCCCCTCTCCCCTGTCCATGCTCTCTCTCTCTAAAAGAAAATTTAGGGGTGCCTGGATGACTCAGTTAAGCATTCTACTTCAGCTCAGGTCATGGTCTCACCATTTGTGAGTTTGAGCCCCACATCAGGCTCTCTGCTGTCAGCATAGACCCTGCTTCAAATCCTGTGTCACCCTCCCTCTCTGCCCCTCCCCCACTTATGCTCTCTCTCTCTCTCTCTCTCTCTCAAAAAAAAATTTTTTTTAATGTTCATTTATTTTTGAGAGAGAGAGAGAGAGACAGAGTACGAGTGGAGGAGTTGCAGAGAAAGAGGGAGACACAGAATCTGAGCTGTCAGCACAAAGCCCGATGTGCAGCTCGAACCCATGAGCCATGAGATCATGACCTGAGCTGAAGTTGGATGCTTGACCGACTGAGCCACCCAGGTGCCCCCAAATTTTTTTAAAATAAAATTTTAAAAAATATTTTATTTATTTATATCTATTAAAATATCTGAGCTTTTTTTTTTTTTTTTAAAGTTTATTTAAGAGAAGAAACGTGCATGCATGAGCACGTGCAAACAGGGGCGGGGCAGAAAGGAGAGAGAGAATCCCAGGTAGGCTTCGTGCTGTCCGCATGGGGCCCTGGGCCGGGCTAAATCTCACAAACTGTGAGATTATGACCTGAGCCGAAATCAAGAGTCAGATTCTTCACCGACTAAGCCACCCAGGCACGCCAATTTTTTTACTTTTAAGTAATCTCTACACGCAATGTGGAGCTCAAACTCACAACCCAAGATCAAGAGTCATGTGCTATACTGACTGAGCCAGCCAGGTGCCCCAGATACAGTTTAACAAGTAAATTATAAAGTGAATTCCTGTGTGATCCTGAGAGCTATAGGAGCCATAGCAGGCTTTTGAGCAGGAGTGACATGATCAGACCTGGCAGGTTGGCCAGGGGCACTTGAGGAGGCACTTACATCATCCTGGCAAGGTAGGCTACTGGCTTGGAACATGTGCTGGTGGGAGAGGGGGTGCTGAGGGGATTCGTGTGTCATCCAGGAGGCCCCGGGGGTTGCTGGTGGGCCTAGATCACTGAAGGTACCCATCAAGGAGGACAGCTGGAACGGGGCTGGTGGGCTGAGTTGGGGCCGAGCAGGAGTGTGGCTTGGGCACTCAGGGCATCTCAGATCCCATGGCAGCGTCTCGGCAGGAGGACGGATGGATAGCCTTGGTGAGAGGCCAGGTCGGGGCACGTGAGGCTGGGGACACAACTCTGGGAGGACCACCTGAACACTTGGCTTCCCTGCCTGCTCCTGGCCCCTCTGGTGCAGCTGGGCCTTGCTGTGTCTTTAAGAGCTCTGTGTTGCTCTTCCTGCCACTGACGTCAGGGATAGGGGAGGGCCAAGATCTGCTTTCCTTTTCCTCGAAAGGGGAGGAGATTGAAACTGAGTGGCCCATGATGGAAAGAGGGGAAGTCCAGGGCTCCTGGCTGCCCTGGAGTGAAGGCAGAGGCTAACATGGGGTGAGCTTGGGCGCCATACTGTGTGTGTGTGTGTGTGTGTTTCTTTCTCTCCATTCCTTGGGGGCAGCAGAGGGCCTGGGAGGAGCTTGTGAGTCAGGGGAAGGTGAGAGGCCGGCACAGTGGCCAGTGGTTCCTGCTTTGCAAATGCGGTTGTGTATTTTGGAGTCCAGAGCATGAAAGGTCTGTTCTTCACCTGTCCCTGGGCTGTGAGGGGCCCTGCTGAGGTGGTGCTGCCCCTCCGGACTGTGAGGGGCAGCTTCTCCCCCCAGGTCGGGGCAGGGCGGGGTGGAGCCACAGCCTTCCCCTGGGTCTTCAGTAGAGGCAGAGGCCCTAACAGCTCGCCAAGCTTCTCCCAAGTTTTATTTTTTAATTAAAAAAAATTATTTTTGAAGTAGTCTCCATGCCCAGTGTGCGGCTTGAGATCAAGAGTCTTGTGCTCTACCAACTGAGCCAGTCAGGTGCCCCTCCTTCCATGTTTCTTAATTTTTAATTTTAGAGAGAGAGTGCGAGTGGGGTAGAGGGGAGGGGACGGGGTGGGGGGGGGGGGGGGGAGGAGAGAGAGAATCTGAACCAGGATCCATGCTCAGCATGGAGCCTGACATAAGGCTCGATCTCACAACCCTGGGATCGTAACCTGAGCTGAAATCAGGAGTTGGACGCTCAACCGACTGAGCCACCCAGGCACCCTGCTCCTTCCATGTTTTAGGTGCAGTCAGCAAGCATGTACGTTTTCTTAGACTAGAGCTTGGTCCCTTGGCACCTGTGGAGGAGAACAAGGGTCTCTGTCTGCCCTTGAAAGTCAATTTTAGTGACCTTCCTGCCCAAAACTCTTCTTTCTTAAAGCCCCTCCACTCTGTTGTGGTCCTTGCTGAGGGCCCGCCATCAGGCCCTTCCGGAAGGCAAGATTACCTCCAGCACGCCCATATCGTCTACCTGTTTCATTGTTCACTGGCCTGCAATACTGGCCAGAGTGCAGGAGCCCACCCACTGGTACAGTGCTTGGCATCCAGCAGGCTCACTGTCACTCCGGGAGGCCAGCAGCCCTACTCTGGGGCCAGTGCTGAGTCTGTGTTCTCTGCGTGCCTCTCCTCACGCTTCTGGCCACACTGACCTCGGCTCTCCTGGAATTTCTCCCCATCTTTGTCCCTTGTTGCTTCCACAGTCATTTTACCTTCAACGTCTGCCTCCTGCACTGGGCTGTGGGCTTCCGGAGGCCAAGGGCGGGTCTGTCTCACCCACTGCTGAGTTTCTGGTTTGTGGCATGTGCTCGATAACCGTCTGCTGACTAGGCGGAGGTGGCCGAGACGGGTGTATGGTGGGGAGGCGCCGGAAGAACTCCCTGCCGTGCTCCTCAGGCGGGGCAAGAGGGGTAGACCTTGGGTGCTTTATACAGACTCATAAGACAAACCCCATTTTACACGTGAGGAAACGGATTCTGAAAGAGGTTCAAGCTGCACAACCTAGATGTTGCTCTGTGTCGCCCAGAGTCTCCTCTGGCAAGAGGGGTGCCCCTGGGAATGGTGGGGTGTGGACTGCTGTCCTGGGCAGGGGCGAGAGGCCCTGGGTCATGATCGGCTCTTTGGCAGGTTTGGGGCAACCGTAGCCATCGGCCTGACCATCTTTGTGCTCTCTGTCGTCACCGTCATCATCTGTTTCACCTGCTCCTGCTGCTATCTCTACAAGATGTGCCGCCGGCCACGTCGTAAGCACGCCCGCCCCCTCCCCACCCCGCCATGACCCTTGGTGTATGGGGTGCAGACCCCAGGCGGCAAGGGGAGCTGAGCGGTGCCCTGGCTTGGTTAAGCCCGAGCGAGGGGTGGCAGTGGTCCTGACTGGGATTCTCTTTGCAGCGGTTGTGACCACCACCACGGCCACCACCGTGGTACACACCCCTTACCCTCAGCCTCCAAGTGTGCCGCCCAGCTACCCCGGACCAACGTACCAGGGCTATCACCCCATGCCCCCGCAGCCAGGGATGCCAGCGGCACCCTACCCGACACAGTACCCACCACCTTACCCCGCCCAGCCGTTGGGCCCCCCGGCTTACCATGAGACATTGGCCGGTGAGTACCACTGCCAGCTCTGATCCTTCCTGAACCCCCTAAATCTCCTGCCTCCGCCCCCTCACACTGCAGCCCCCGTGCTCATAACCAACCAGTGTCCTCTCTATTTTCAGGAGGTGCGGCCATGCCCTACCCTGCCACCCAGCCTCCTTACAACCCAGCCTACATGGACCCCCCGAAGGCAGCCCCCTGAGCATGTCCCTGCATCTGGGGCTGCCCCCATGTGTGTGTATGTGTGTGTGCGCGCACGTGTGAGACTGGGTACACAGGCATGGTCCTTTTCTCCCTGTGCGTGGTGCGTGAGTCCTGTTTGTACACGAGACTTGTGATGCTGACGTGGTGGGAAGCAGCCCTTGCCAGAGTTGCTGGGACCCTACTTTGTTCTCTTTCTCACTTGAAATCGTGCTCTTTTGAAATCTCAAACAAAATTCAAAGACTGGGGTGAGTTCTTTTCCATACCACCCCAGGGAGACCAGGTGGGGCTTGTGTCATGCTAGGATAGTACAGCTTTCCGTGGGCAGTGTGCATATATGTTCCAGTTTCGGTGGAGCGGCTAGCCACTGCTTGAGGCCATGGCCTGTTCCCCAGGGCGTGGGGGACTCTTCAGAGAACCAGAGCTATGATGCAGGCCTGTGGGTGAGGTTTGGGACCTGGCTAAGTTGGGTTTTAATCCTTTCAGCAGATGTCCCATAGTCCCCAGATCCTGTGCTGTGCCCAGTGGAGGGTGGGCAGCCTCCTGAGATCAAAACACTTCAGGCAGAGCCCCACCCGTCCCCGACCACTGTCTGACTGGATGGTCCCTGCATTCTTCCTGGCAGCGCCCAGAGGGCTACATCCACCCACAGTTCTGGCTGCCCTGGCTGGCCATGACCCCCATCACAGGTAGGCAAGGTAGCCTCTGTCCACCGGCACACTCAGGTGTCCTCCCTGCAGTGTTATTTCCTTTTTAGCCAAACCTTTTGCCTGTTTTCTGTTTCAAAGTGTGTATGATAGTTGTTGTGAGGCTGAGACCCCTGAGTCCTGGAAGAAAACTGGCCCACAGTCTGACCTCTGATAGTCCCTGCTTCTCCCGTCACCAGCTTCAACAGAACATCCAGCTCCCAAACCCGAGTCCACAGTGTGTCTCGGCACCTGGGACACCTGGGCCAAGGGGCTGTCTGGACCAAAGGTGCGGGGGGCCTCGGTGGCTGCTCTGGCCCAGACACGAATACCTCGGTGTTCCCCGTTCCTCTGTTAATATCTCACCAGATCTGTCTTAGCTTTGTGCCTGTTGATGTGTTTGAGAGCCTAGGGTCTGCACCTTTGTTTATAATAAATGCAAACATTTGGGGCTGCTGCCTCCTTTCTTCAGAGCCTTGGCTACTGGGACAGGGCATTAGGCCATGTACCATTTTCATCCACCTCTTGGATTTCCATGCTTTCTCTGCCTTCCCTGGGCTCAGACGTCTGGCCATCCTGCTAGAGAGGGTGAAGGCAAAGACTGTGGCACCCTCCGTGTCCCCCTCCCCAGGTGCCTGAGTGTGTGGGCAGAGGTGCAGGAGGCTCTAAGGCTGCCAAGGAGGGTAGAGGTGAGTGGCCACTCAGTGCTGCGGGGGCGTCTTTATTAGTCAGACTTTCCTTCTTGGCCTACTGCCCAGGTGTGGCCAGGGACAGCCCATACAGTGTGGCTATTGCCAAGGTCAGGAAGGCCAGCATGCCCAGTGGGGCCAGCAAGCCCTCCCTGGGTGAGGCTCCAGGGCCCTCCATTGGAAGAAGGGCTTTGGGCTTCCTGCCCCTGCCAAGCTTAGGACTAGTGTCCCTGGCTCTAGTCAGGGATACAGTGGCTGCGGTGGCAGATGGTCCTGGTTTGGTTCCAGCAGAGGCTACGACCCCATACATGGGCTTGACAGTGCTGAAGGGTCTGGCGTGAGCATCCACCCAGCGCAGCAGGGCCTGTGGCCTCCACTGACAGATGCTGAGCAGGGCTAGGACGTCCCCCTCAGCCATGTGGGAGTCCGGCGGGGCCTGCCCATACAGGCGTGTGTAGATGCTGGTCAGGCTGTAGCTCTTCCTTGGGCCGTGCTCCAAGTGGCTGCCGGCCTGCTCCAGGGCCTTCAAGGCAGCAATGCTATCCACACAGAAGGCACCGTCCAGAACACTGGCAAGACCTAGTAAAGCCAGCTCTGCTTGGAGCAAGGGGAAGTCATAGCGGTCGCCGTTGTGCGCCACGAGGCACCAGGGCTGTGGCTGGCGCTGCAGGAAGGCTTGGAGCAGGTTGGCCAGGTCGGCATCGAAGCGTTGACGCCCATGTGCTGCCAGCACAGCTGTGCTGAGGCCCGTGATCTTACTGGCTTCTGGGCTGCAGGCCTTCCCTGGAGCCACGCACAGAGAGAGCTTGTCCACCACCCGGGGCGGCGAGGGCACTGTGGGAGGCTGCCCCTGAGGGGTGGGTGGGCTCTCCAGGGCACATCTGTGGACGGCTAGCAGGCACAGCTCCGTGACCTTGGGCCGGGAGGAAGGCAGGCCAGTGGCCTCCAGGTCCAAGAAGATAAGGGTCTGCACGGGACCCGGCGGTGGGGCCTGCGAGCCCATGGTGGGTACCTGCTGCCGAGCCTGGGGAGGAGCATGGGGTGGGGAGGGGCTATATGAGTGCCCAGTGGAAAGAGCTGAGGCGGGTGGGGGTGGAGCGGGCAGGAACACATCTTTGGCCTTCTCTGCTCAGGCAGGCACTGTCGGTGAGCTCTAAGACCCGTTTCCAGAGCAGGAAGCCAGAGAAGGTGGGGTGGCTTCCTAAGGGGGACCAGCACATTCAACTGTCTGGGGGAAGGCTTGGCTCCTCCTCTAGCGCCCACCTAGTCTGGGCTTGGGTGGGGGGGTGGGGCCTTTCCACCCTGCCCCATCCCCGTAGGGGTCCTCACTTACCGAGTAGCAGGCAGGCAGCAATGACTCGGGGTGCAGTCTGGCTGGTTCTTGCTGCTGGCAGCAGTGGCGGGAAGCGAAACTTAGCGTGAGCCCGCCTATGGGCTGTCCTGATCGAGGCCCGCCCTGCTTGTCAGCCTGCCAGGTCTGCCCCTCCCCAGCCTCCCCCCTCGTGACTCCCTGAAGGCCTCAGACCTACAGCTGTGGGCCTGCTGGCTGGCACAATGTGCCAGAGCCCTCATACCATGAGAACCAGCCCAGAGGATGAGGGCAGTGTGCCCAGGCCATCAGGGAAGGCTAGCTCCAGGACTCACGCCTGCCGGGAACCCCTGCTGTGGCCACTTTGCACCCACTCCTTGGCCCCACTTTCTCAGGTCTCCCTGGTATAGGCCAGGGCTGACGGCTGTCTCCTCCCCTGCCACAGGATGGTTTCTTCCCATGGCCTCAGCCCAAAGCGATGACTCAGGACAATTCCACAGGCAGGGCAGGACTCCTTCCTCAGGGCAGATTTGTTACTATGGGGACAGGCTCTCAGCTCTAGCCAGACACGGGAAGAAGGATCCTAGCCTTCCCTGGGTCTGGCTCCTGCACCATCCCTCCCACTCAGCCGACACAGATCAGACTCAGGAAACATCAAAAGGCTGGCGTGTTCTCAAACAGCCTGTCACTGCTTTTAATCAGTTGCTGCGGTGAGGAAAGTAGTGGTTCTGGTGCCACTATGTGGCTCCATGCTCACTGGCCTCAGCTACAGTCCATCTCAGGGTCGTCCGCATCCGTTTCAGTGGCACACAGGTCATCCAGGGCTGCCTCTGAGCCAAGAGAAGAGGGTTGTGTGGTGAAGGCCTGGAGGTGCCGGGCACTGGGGGGAGACCCACCGCTCCTCCCCCACGCCCGCAGGAACTAACCAGTCCCTTCCACGCCCAGGCCTTGCTCCCTCAGCTACTGCAAGCAAAGTGATACAAAGGCAATTCAGACAGCGATGTTTCTGGAAAAACTGTGGCTCTGCTAGGCCAACTCAACAGATACAAGCAAAAGGCAGCCTGATAAGCTCAGAGAAGACCCAGAGCAGTAAGACAAGTGCGACCCCAGTGCCAGCAAAGGCTGCGTGGAGAGAGGACTGCTGACTTAAGGCCAGGAAGTCTGACTTGTCCGTGAACTTCAGGGAAACCTCCGCATGTGGGCTGGGGCAGGCAGGGGTCCTCCTGCCGGCTTACCTTCACAGTCTGTCACATCAGGAAGCCCTCGAATCAGCATGCTGACCCCTGGCATCACCTGGTCATACTGATGTAGGACCTCCACACAGTGCACAGTGAAGAGCTTGTCCTTCTGGGAGAGGCTGTGCAGCAGCAACACCGTGTCCCGCAGACACCGCACAGTCCGCTTCTGCTGCTCAGTCCTCGGGGGCTCCCCCGCCCTCCGCACTGTCAGCCACTGTCTGTGCAGCATCACTGTGAGTGCTCTGACCACCTAGGGAGAGGGCAAAGACTGAGGCCAGGTCTCAGGGTTCCTGCATCCTAACAGCTTGCTCAGCTGGACAGCACCTTTCCTAACCACCCCAGGTAAGGAGGGCTCCGAGCAGTGGCACCAGGGTTACAAGGAGCAGGGGCGTGCTTGCATAGGGTCACCTTCCCCCGCCCTGACGGAGCTGCCACGCCGTTGGCCCGTGTACTCACCTCCACGTTGCACTGGCAGACAGAGCCAGTGACTGGGGAGGCAGGGCTCTGCACACCAAGCTTAGCCAGGAGCCACACGGCCTAGAACAAGAGCAGACTGTTCCATCTGTGGCAGAACGAGAGCCTGATCACAGTGAGGGCTTTCTCAGGCTTCTCCTACAAGTGCTCCAGGTTCCCTTAGCAGCCGCCTGTCCACACAGTGACATCCAAGGAACGGTGTGGGGCCTTCTCAGGCTAGACTCAGGATCAATACCTGTCTCACCAGCAACCCACCTGCCTCCAGGCCCCAAGCCAGGGTAGGGCCAGTTATTAGGCAGCCCTGCCAAGTGCTGGGACACCCGGGGGTCCACCTGTATTGTACCTGTGTAGTATGGAGCCCCCAAACTGAGTTCACCTTCTTAGCAGCTAGGTAAACTCTTGCTACCAAAATGCATTAAGACTCCATTCTCCCCAGAAGAAGGAGGAACAGTGGCCCTTGGGTGGGGTGGGGTGGTGAGGCTCTGGAGTTTTTACCTCTTGCTCTAGTTGAAGCCACTGTGTCTCCGAGGCCACTTTATCAGGCCTTGACGTGATGTACATGTACAGCAGCAGGAGGAGGCAGCCTTCTGAAAAGGACGCCCCACCTCTCATTCAGGGTCCCCTTCTTACCCAGAGCCCAGGGCACAAGCTGCAGAAGCCCTCAGGAGGCCTCTGAACTGTCCCTGCCACCACCCTTCCCTCCAACCTGCAGGAGCCGCCCAACCACCCATCCCCCCCTGCCCTGCTTTACCTGAGGGGGAGCAGAGCTGAGGCGCGAGCTTCTCGTGGTCCACCAGGAGGGAAAGGAGCTCAACAGTCAGTAGCACGCTGGGCAGGGGGCTCTCGGGGCTGAGGCACTGCGGCAGTACCCGGAACACACACTGGAACCTAAAGCACGGGGGCCCAGAGAAACGGGACACTGGCACCCCAATCCCACAACCATCCTCACTTTTCACCAGAGGCAACGGGAAATTTTGAGCAGGCAGGTACAAGGAGGAGCTGTGGTTCGGACCCGGCTTCAAATGCTGGCCAACCACCACATACTTGCTGGGATATCTGTTTCCTGTGAACCAGTGGGTACTAGCCTTCACCGTGATATTGCCGTGGCTTAGAGAGGACAGGCCCTTGCCAGGCCCAGTGCCACCTGTAAATGGGGGATGCTTCCCTGGACCCGGGGTGCCTGGCTTCCACACTCTCCTGGGCTCTTTCTTGCCTCTGTTCCCAAATAGGGAGGGAGGTCTTAACAAGTGTGAATGTTATAAGCCTACTACCAGAGGGCTGGCCAGGTTCCAGAAGTGACAAATGTGTACTTGGCTATGGTTGGATCTTATGAGACCCCTTGCTTGCTGGCAGACTGTTTTTGCAAATACCAGCTCCCCTGTTACCAATTATGAGAAGGTGCTCACTTGGGGTGTGCACGGGTGTTGGGCTCTGGGCACACTCTCTCCAAGGTCTCATGGGCAAAGAGAACTAAGGAACCAAGTCCCAAGACAACCACTGCTATTTGCTCAACCCACATAGCCTTGTGGATGGGGAGAGGGCAATTCTACACGTGTTCCCCTTCATGCATCTGCAGTGTCTTAGCACATGCCGTCAAGGGTTAAAAGTATTTCTCAGTATGCCATTAGGAAGCAAGGCCTCGTTATTTGGGGGTGAAATCATTTTAGAGCAAATCCTGTACAGTGGGTAAGCTGAATGTTTTCAGCCACCAGAGTGTGGAAATTTGCGGGAAACTGGGATTTAACCTGGTGGTTACTCAATTTCGTCATTAGAATGGTCTGTAATCCACTAAAGTCCCTGAAACTATCTGCAAGAAAAATCCATCTTTATATATGACGCAGTGGTTTCTAAATTATTTTTGGATAGCAGAAAAAGAATTTTTTTTCCAGAAACCCCAAACACACAATAGAGAATAGTCCTACTGTTCTGTTTGAAGCTGGGGATGAGACCTCTGCTCAAAAGCCCCTGCCATCCCAGTACCCTGGAAATGACCCAGGACCATGGCTACACCAGATATGGTAGGAAGACGTGGGTCTGAGGGGATGATTTGTCCTCAAGCCCGGGTAGGCAAAGGTGCCCTTTCCGAGACTGCTGCCTGCCTGGCTGCTTGTGCTGCATCACATACTGCTTTAGAGCTTTGGTGGCATGTGTCCTTAGCTTTCACTCCAAGGTGAGCAGGAAGCTGTGTGGTAGTGGGGATCCTCCTGCAAGATGCAGGAATTCTGAAGCAGAGTGGGAGGTGGTGCCAGACCGTGATCAAGGGCAAGTCAAGGAGACCAGCTGGAAACTCGCCCTGTATGTTCTCTCTATTCGTACAGCAAATACTGAGTGCTTACAGTGAGCCAGGCTCCATGCTAGGTGTGAGGATGCAGGGCTCTGAGGGTGTCACATGAGCTGGTAAACAGAGGCATCTGTCTGGCCTATGGAAAGCATCCATCAAATAGCTGTTTTTCCATGTCCTTGTGGACAAGCCCAACAGAAAGGGAATGATGGTGTATCTACCAAGAGAACTGGTAATAAAGTGCTTCCTGGAATTCATTCAACAAATATGAAACAAGCAACCAGCCACCATGAGGTAGGTCCATGCCAGACACGTGACAGTTCTGTACCTATTGTGTCGCCCACAGTACACTGCAGTACTGTGCCCGGCTCTGAGGACCACCCCTAGGATGGACCATACCAGCTGGAATATCTTCAGAAGGAAACCAGGATCCAGAAGTGTTTTAGGGAAACAAGTACGCTAAGCTCAGAGACAAAAGCTTAAGGTAAGTGCAGCCAGCAAAGTTGATCCAAATAGAACTGGCCTCTTGGTGGCATGCTGAGGGGGAGACAGGATTTTTGGATGAGGAGATGGGCTGGATGGTGTTTACAGTTCCTCCCAGTCTTGAGGCTCTGGAATCCCAAGTTAAGAATTTATGACAATAGTGTTCATGAGCTAGGTTCACTATACAACCACTTCCAACAAACCTTAGAAGGAACAGGTAACTTATGGCTTGTGCCAGAGTCGGGCACAATGAGGATGAGCAGATTCCCAGTAAGGTCAGCTTATGGGCTGCCCACACCCTCTGCTTCCTTAGGGAACCCCACCAAACTTAAATGTGTGATACATGGTCTTCACCTGCCTGATCCACGGCCTAGGTTCAAGGCTCTGGGTTCAGTCTTTGTCCTGGGGGCAGGACACTTTTCCATAATGTCTTAAAAGCCTTTCATTACATGTGTCTTTTGCTTACCTGCTGTACAGAGGCAGAATTCAGCCAAGTAAACCACTTCCTTGGTTCTCCTAACACCTGGCCCCACTTTCCATCACTTCAGAACACCCTGAACAAAGCCTCAGAACACAAAACCAAGGCTTAGCCCTGAGCAGTATAGCTAAGATGTGGGCAAAGTATAAGGGCCACAGGATAGACCTCAAGAGGTCACGTGAGACCTGCAAAGAATCATGACTACCATGCAGTGTTATACCTGGGCAGGAAATCAAAGGAAGCATTTTCAGCTAATTTCACCAAAATCTTAAGACACTGGCTCAGGACACTGGTTTGAAGGTGACCTGTTGCTGCAGAAGAGAAAGTCAACAGGTGAAGAAGCATCTTCAGTAGTGGGTGCTGGCCTTGGTCATCAGTAAGCCCCCTTGGGACTGAGGACACATCCCCATGATCTTGTCTGTGAACCAGACTCTGGTTTCCTTCCCCAGCGGCAGAATCCACCCCTGCATCTGATAGTAATAGGTGGACGACCGCTCCGCTGTGGCACACCAGGTGCTGAAGAACACTAAGTGAAGCCACAGAGAAGCCTTCCAGGTTGCAAAGTGAGTCCTCAAGGCTGGCCTCTCCCCCAGAGCTCACGTAGGAGGAACTTGTCGGTGAGTCCGCAGGCGCTCCACTTCTCTTGACTGCTGCCAGATCGTGCAGAGCCTGGCAGTGTAAGCCGATAAAGAACTGTACCAGGGGGAGGAGATGCACGGCCCCAGGAAGCTGGCAGAGTGGGAAGGCCCTTCTGCCTCCCTCTGCTTGGTCTCCATCACATGAGCCTTCATCCCTGGCAACCAGATTCAATCCAGTAAGTGCCAGGTTCTGTGCTTCTCTCAGGGCCAAGTGGGGAAATGACCCATCGCGAGAACCTGTGGTCCTCAGGCTTGAAATCCCAGTCAAGGTACTAGCAGCAAATACAAAAGAAAACATACAAGTGTGAGGCGGAGACAAGGTCAAGGGCCCCAAACAACCTGTCTACCGAATTCTCTAGTTTCCCCACCCAGCACACAGACCTCCCAGGCTGGCCAGGACCAGAAAGGAACTTGCTTCCTGGGAACTCCCAGCTTTTCAGGAGTCTGAGGTTTACCTGCCATACCCCAGTGGCTGCAGTAGGGTGCTGGTAGGAGCCTCAGAACAACTGCTCAGGAGGTGGCACAGACCTAGGGATGACCCTGGGATCAAAGGCTGCTTCAGGAGAAGGTTTATCAAAATGGAACCTGCAAAAGACAAGGTGATTCTAGAAGGTTCTGACAAGGGAGGCCTTTTCTGTGGCTTCAGAAGGAAAAGTGAGGATTCCTTGGATGCTAACTGTCCTCTAAGCTGCCACTAAGCCCCACTGAGATGCCTGTGGGTGCTGAGGGCTCTGGGATGTAACTGCTGTAGTCTTCTGCTAAGTCACAGACTGTTACTCCCCTGGCCCCTCTGAAGGACTGCCTGGGGTGCTGCTTCTCAGAGGCAATTCTACCATAGCACTGCAGAGGATGCCCAGAGCTGTGCAGGCCTCCTGCACATGGAGCAGGGCTTCTGGTACCTTGAGTGTTTGATCTCTGCATCCAGCTGTCAACAAGTCTTTTCTGCGACTCTTCTTGCTTAATGGGGTCACCTCCCAGATTGTGGCTCTTATTCTCTACAACTAAATAAAATGTGAATCAAAACTTGAGCACAAAAGCACAGGCATATCAAAACTCTTGAACGTACCGAGTTTCATTTTTTTCTCTCTCTTTTTTTTTTTTTTAAGTAAACTCTACCCCCAATACGGGGCTTGAACGCACAACTCTGAGATCGAGAGTCACGTGCTCTATGGACTGGGCCAGCCAGGCACCCCATAATGAATTTAAAACAGAGATTGTTCTACTTACTCAACCTTGGATCAAATCAAGAACCAGAGCAACTCAAGAACCCTTGCATCACTGCCTCCCTCATGAAAAACAGGAACAGGAACAGGAACAGGAACAGGAAAGGAAAGGAAAGGAAAGGAAAGGAAAGGAAAGGAAAAGAAAGTTTGCTCCACTTTAAAAGGAGGCAATAACATGAAAGCAGTAACCACGAACACTTATTATGTGCCAGACAAACCCTGTTCTAAGAGCTGTACCCATGTTAGCTCATCTGTTCCTCAAAGCAACCCGAAGAGGAGGTGTTATCTCCTCTATTTTACATATAGAGAAACTGAGGCACGGGTTAAGGGACTTGCTCCAATCACACAAGCCAGTAAGTAGTGTGACCGGGACTCCTGTCAGGCTGGTGGGCTCCAGTGCCTGCCCACAACACCATCCTATACTGTTCCTGTAGTTGCCAGGTACCAAAAATGTGAGTGGCTGAGGTCCTCAGAGGTGGCATGAGGGCCAACGACTTGAACAGGTGGATGGTGGTAGGAGAGAGGCGATGTATTGGAATGGTAAGATAAACTGACACAGTATATTTTCAGAGTAAAAACCTGCCAATGCTAGACTGTGTCCCTCTATAAGGCAGTAGCATGCCCTCAGTCTGGACTGAGCTGTATAAACTCAAGGCTGCAAGGAACACAGGTACCTGATACTAGCTGTGTTTCTGGCACATCAATGGATGGTGACTGGGGAGGTTTTAAAATATGCCTGCAAATTCTACAAACACTTCTCTTCAAAAGGTGCAGCCTAGTTTCCTTCCCGTTGAACATGGTTTCTAACAAACAGAACGTGGCAAAAGTGATGCTATAGGACTCCCGAGGCCAGGCCATAAAAGGGATAGCTTCCACCTCGCTCTCTCTGGTTTGTTAGCTCTAGAGGAGGCCATCCACCAGGTTATGACATCACCCAAGTAGCTCCGTAGAGAGACCCACGTGTGGAGAAGAACTCCATTGCCAGTCATGTGAGTGAGCCACTCTGAATAGATCCTCCAGCCCCAGACGAGCCTTCAGTGATTCCAGTCCCCACAGGGACAAACCATCTCCTCTTTATCAGAACTGTTGTCCCACAGAACCAGGAGGAGTACTTATTGTTGTTTTAAGCCACAAGGTTGAATAATCGGTTACACGGCAACAGATGACAGACAGACTGACTTACCCTCTCTGCCCACCAGGGACTTATATCCTGGCTCTGTCTGGAAGGGGTGGGGAAGGGACATGTTAGCACTAAAAGACTCCTTTGTAGGGAAAGATGGTTTTCCGAATTGTGGAGAACATGCTTCTGGCTTTATAGCCACAGAAGGGCTTTTCCTAGGACTGGAAAAAGTTAACTATGAAAGCAAAGTAATGATTCTGCTAAAACCACTTAAAATACCTGGTTATAAAACTTCTAACACATGTTAAACTTTTCATGTTTAAATGTTTAAATGGTAAACCTGCTCCGGCCCATGGCCGATGTCTAGGTGCTTTGACCAAAGGTTTTTATCTGTTATATATTAGTCATTCTTTGTCAGTCAGGATAGCAGTGCAAAACTCAAGGCATTTTGATCCAGATGGTGGAAAAACTCTTTCATTTCTGTATTCTTCTAATAATCACCCCAAAACATTGGCCATAATTCCATTACAACTTCCAATTCCACCAAAATCTTTTTAATATGGAACAGCCTCTTATTTAATCGTTCCCAGGGGCTGGATTCAAAGATTTTCAGTAGAAAGAAGGTCTATTAAAAGGCGTGTTGTTGTGTTTTGCAACTTGAAAACAGCCCGTTCCTCAGTGCCAGGGGTTTTGTGTTAGGGAAGCAGTCTTAACCCCCCCCCCCCCCGAGTGCATCAGACAACACCAAGAGCCTTCTGTCAGAGACGTGTGATGAGGTGGGGATGGACCCCTCTGCTCTCCTGTCTTATTTGGACTAAGCTAGGCAAAAAGAGTTTAATTTCATACCCTGTCCCTTATGAACAAAGGCAGCAGAATGTTCAATATTCAGAAAAAGACACGCTGACCCACACTGTTCAAAATTCAAGGCTGATATCAACGGTGTGCCAGACTTCTCTGGCAGGCAAGGCGCAGGACAGGACCATTAACAAGCTGATCACATCTACAGCAAAGGCAGGGGCTATTAGACAAAGGTCCCAAGGCAGTAAATGAGAAAAAATATTCCAAGTAGTTGGGACTGAAATACGCTCACACTTGGGGCAAAACTGATTATTTGAAACACATTACATAAAAATGAAGACTGGGTCACCCCAAAAGTTTAGAGAGCATCTTCCCAGCCCTTTTTGAGTCCTGAGTATAAAGTCCTATAGAGGAAGCCCTTCTAGAGTGTGAGGCCTTTATGCGGTGATGCACCAAACCATTCAAGCCTCATCTAAACCACCTTTGAGGCCTTCAGGAAAGAGGATCTATGTCCAAATGGCAAAGTTTAAACAGCCTTCGTTCAAGACTAACCTGACATTGTTACTCAGACTTTCTAATAAACCATGCAAAACAACTCTCCTTCCAGCATCATCATTACCTGGCATGGAGAATGGAGGGAGCAGCCAATTTATTTGCTCGTTCACTGCTTTGAAGCTTTGTCCTTAATTCATTCATCTCAGCATCTTTAAATTGGAGTTCGGACTGCAATGATTGGAGCTGGAAGGCAAAAGCAACACACTCATGGTAACCCATCATACGTGCAAAAATATCTCTGGGCTTCAAAGTCTCAAGCTCATAAAGGAAAACAAACAATGAGAAATAAGTATAAAAGTTTGCTGTGACATAGATACCCTACAATATCAAGCTTTCCCCTTCCTCCTCAAAGACAGCATGGTATTCTGGAAAGACATTTTGACCTGAACTGTTGCAAGGTAGTTTGTGAAGGTTCAAATACCATTTACTCGGCCTCTTTAAACTTTGGCTTATCTGTAACACAAACCCCTGTCTTTGTGGTTAGGGGGGATTAAATAGGAAGGATGAATGTGAAATGCCCAGCCTAGAGCTTGGTGAGGCGCCTTATCGCACAGTAACATGTTAACCTTTTAATGGACATAATGGTGCACAATTCCAGGTCTTCTTGAAATTTTACCAAAACGCCACGCAGCACGGGGAGACCTGCTCCAGCCCATGGCCAGCAGTAACTGCTATTATTCCCTGAGCACACTCTGTGCCTGTATGGCACCAGTCACAGCACCAGTCACAGTAAGTGTGGGGCTGTTTAAGTCTTACAGCAACCCTTCTAGTTATTTCCTGGGACAGATAATGGAAATGAATCACAGAGCTGAAGTCACTACCCTGAGGTCGCCATTTATCATATGTGATAAAGCCAGGATTCAAACTCTAGTTTGTCTGATTACAACTCCCTTGCTCTTCATCATGGATGCGGAAGGAAAACTACTGCTGTTAGTGCTGGGCACAGGTTAGTGCTTCTTTAAAGTTTGCTAATTTGCTAATGGATGGCAGAATAAGATCCATTCCTTGAGACTGAAGCCTTGGGAAGTGCTGAAGGAAAGTGGCAGTATGTATGGACACCTATTAATTTCTTCCCAAAACAGCAACTCCCTCCCTTGAGAAACAATCATGTCCCTACCTCTATGTGATTTAAAAAAAAATTTTTAACGTTTATTCATTTTCGAGAGACACAGAGAGACAGAGCGTGAATGGGGGAAGGGCAGAGAGAGAGGGAGACACAGAATCCGAAGCAGGATCCAGGCTCTGAGCTGTCAGCACAGAGCCCAAAGTGGGGCTCGAACTCACGAACCGTGAGATCATGACCCGAGCCGAAGTCGGATGACCAACTGATTGAGCCACCCAGGTGCCCCTCCCTACCTCTATGTGATTTAAATGGGAGCTGTCATCTCTGTGGTTACAGTGACTGGGTCAGGGACAGGCACCTGACCCAGGTTAGAACAATTAGAGCCTTGAGATGAAGGAGCCCAAGTTTTCAGTTTGCTCTGGAGCTATGAAATAGGAGCCCAGGAGCTTCTGGAGAACACATCCTTTACCATAAGAATGGAGTCTGTCTGTAGAACTAGGGAGTAAAGATGAATCCTGGCAAGGCTCCAGTCATTCAAGGCCCCAGCACACCTGTTTTTTCCCAGACTTAGGTATAGAAGTCAATACATTTCCTTTTGGCCTAAGCTAGGTCAACTGAGTTTCTGATCTGCCAAAAAGCTCTTACTTAAGTCTATTTCTGGAAAGTCTAAGCTATTGATTTATTCCTGCCAAGACCACCTACCACAACTACCACAGCAAAGCAGTTTCAACTAAGTCCTTTTACAAACCTCATGCAGAGCCTGGAAAAAAAGTATATGCATATATTAGAAATTATTTAAGACAAAAAAAAAAACAAAACTGTTGAAATCTTCCTGGAAGATTTACAGGCTCTTTGGTCATTATTGCTTCTAAAAGAACTCAGTGAGCAGGCAAAGCTTGTGTCTAGAACAAGGGGGAAAAAAAAAGGGGGGGGGGGAACAGTTCTGGGTCACCTTTTTTGAAAATTCCTTTTCTTTGTCACTGAGCACTTGAGTTTTCTCTTGTTCAAGGAGGAAATGTGATCTTCTCTGTTCCTCTAGAATGGATTCTGTCTGATGCAATGAGTCCCGCAAAATTTTTATTTCTCCATTTTTAATGAGAACTTCTTCTTCCATTGCTTTCATCTGTAAATCCAAAATCAATCTTGTGAAACGCTTATAAGGGAAAGTTATATATGTACTTGTTTCAACATATAGCTAGGGAGACAGAGAAAGCACATGTAAACTATGTTCTACAGATCGATGAGTTCTCAAAATATATCCATACCAACTAGTTACCACTATGGTCTGCTAGGCCCATTTGTGGGACAGGTGACATTCAGAAAGCTTAAGGAGACACTGTCATTCACACATGCAGATTCTGTAGGTTCTAGTAAGTATTAAACAATCTGGGTCACACACTTCACAGATCTCAAGTTTCATACTATGTTTCTAGTTTTCCTAGGGACCTACAGATGGTCACATAAAGGATGTCTGCTTTTTTGTAAAACTGCTAACAAATACAGTAGCCTTTATGATGTTGTGTTCCTTATAAAAGACATATGCTATAAATTTGTCTCAGTGCTGTGACAGAAAGTTTGTATCACTTTTTGGATCTGATGTACAGTTTCCTTTGTTGACTAGTTGTTAGGAATTAGGATTTGGTTTCTTCCAGTTTAAATTTTCTGCCTTTCTTTCCCCAGCCTTCCCTCATTTCGTGGGGATGAATCTGGACTCCTGTTTTACTTTATTTTTTAAGTTTATTTGAGAGAGGGAGAGCAAGCGGAGGAGGGGCAGAAAGGGAAGGAGAGAGAGCATCCCAAGCAGGCTCCTCACTTTTCATGCGCAGAGCCCGATGTGGGGCTTGAACCCATGAACCATGAGATCATGACCTGAGCTGAAAACAAGAGTCAGTCGCTTAACTGACTTGAGCCACCCAGGTGCTCCTGGACTCTTGTTTTAAAACTTTTATATATTTTAGGGGTACCTGGGTGGCTCAGTTGGTTAAGCATCTGACTTTGGCTCAGGTCATGGTCTCACAGGTTCGTGGGTTCAAGCCCTGTGTCACGCTCTGTGCTGACAGCTCAGAGCCTGGAGCCTGCTTCAAATTCTGTATCTCCCCCTCTCTCCCTCTGCCCCTCCCCTGCTCACTCTCTTTCTCTCAAAAATAGATAAACATTAAAAAAACACTTTTATATAGTTTATTCTACGGTGCTTTATAACACATGCATAAGTGCATACATTAGCTATAAAAGCACAAGTCACTTACCTTTTCTTTAAGTTCTTTGTATTGTGCCTGAAGTACCTCTAATTCAAAATTCTCTTTAACAGGAACATATTCTCTGTTTTTCCCTGCAGGAGTTTTTGACATCCCATCTAATCTGGGGACCTTATGAACATCTGTAAAAAAACAGTTCCCATATACTTTTCTGGATCCAACACTTTCCCACTTTTGCCAGTCAATGCTGAAAAGAATCACTCTTGAAAGCAAATTAGAGAAAGATCTAGTAAGCAGTATAGGTATTTTCCAACCTAAGAACGTGATTCAAACTCATAAATGATCCTTATGAAATGACAAACAGATCCTGCCTCCCCCTACTCCCCACCCCTCAATTTTAAGAGTATCATCTAAAGGCTGAAAAGGTGCTGTGGGAACCTCACTGGTCAGAACTTGGTGATCTGTTATTCGACAATATTTACTGAGCACCTATACCTATACCTACTGAGCACCGGGCACAGTCTAGTCTCTAAAGGTACAGTGGTGAGCAAAATGGATACAGTCCTTACACTCATGAAGCTTAGAGGACATTCAAAAATAATTAAATAAATGTAAAATTACAACTGTGATAAGAGCTACACAAGAGAACAAGTATAGGAAAGCCAAGTATATGGATCCAACTGGAATGACTGGAAGGCTTCCCAAGGAAGTGATGACTGAGGTGAGAGCTAAACAAGCAGGAATTAAGCAGATGAGTGGGGATGGGGAATGGATGGGAAGAATACTCCGTGTATGAGAAACAGCAATGTGCAATTTTTGTAAGGAAGTCGGGAGAATTCAAGAAATGAAGGCAGGTCAGTGTGGCTTGAACCCAGAGAGAGTGGGAAAGGGCCAGACCATGCTGGGCCTTGTAGGCCATGATATGGACTTTGATCTTTATACTGGAGACAGTGGGAAGCTATGAAAAGGCTTTCAGCAGGGATGTGCACTTGTATCTATGTGAGACAAAGCCAGATTTGAGTTCTGAAAAGATCACTCTGGCTGTGGTGTGAAGTCTGACTTACAGGGAGTCAAGACTGGCAACGGGGAGACCATTTAGCAGATGATCATCCAGAGGTAGGAATGATTGTAACATAGATCAGGGAGAATGGTAGAGATAATGGAAAGAGGATGGGTTCCAGAGATGGATAAAGAAGATAAAGTTACAGGACTTGGCAAGGGATTAGATGTATGGTCAAGGAAGAGGAACTGTTGCTTTGTGCCACCTGATGGAGACCGGTAGTAGTCACGGTTGTACAGAATATTTGGTCATTAATGAACGTTTTCTGAATGTCTGCTTTGCCAGGCACCATGCTGGCAATACTGGAGAATGACTGGACTCCCAGAGGAATGTGTGGGATTTAAGATGCCTGTGAGATATCCAAGTACAGATGCAAGATGCCCTCAAAACGTTTCTCCTTCTGTGAGCCCCACAAGACTTCACTCACTCCCCAGCTAGAAAGTAAGCTCCCGAAGAAAGGAGTTTTTGTCTTTTGTTCATTGCTAAGTGTGCTGCAGTTCCTAAGGTTTTGGACACCTAGTACAATTTACTGGTTGTATAACGGAATAAACCTCTTTCATCTCTTGCCTCAGCTAGGCCCTTCTTATGTTCATGTGGCCCAAGGAGGACAGTAATCTTCGTTAGATCTAAAGCCTCTTAAACCTGTCACAAGAATGGGTCCCCATGGGTAGGTAGTGACGGTTCTGATGATGGTGGTTGTGTTCCAAGGATCTTTGCCTAGAACCAAGAACTTGGTGGCCCAAATTTTAACTACAGGAAAAGGTTAACTGAACTTTCTGTATTTCAAATCGGCTGTTTTGACATTCTTAATACAGTACTCCCACAACTCAAAGGACCTTTTGGAACACAACCTGTGCCTAAATGAAGCCGTTCCTATATTTTGAGAACGGCAGCGTGGGTGCAAGACACTGGGTCAGCGGTCGCCGTGGGGTTCTGAAGCCACAGCCATCACGTAGTTCTGGCGAGATCTGCACCACCCTCCGGGAAAAGGCCCCGAGGCGCACTCACTGGACACGTCCCGAGGAGCGGCCGGGCACTGGCTCAGGGCCTGCGACGCGAGGGTGTCGAGTTCCTCCAGGTCGTCAGCGGTGAAATCCCCGTGCGCGCCGAACGGGTCTTCGGGGTCCGGGGCAGCGGCTGCGGGGAAGCCTCGGGCTCGCTTGCTCGGAGGGTGCCCGGTGCTGGGCGGCGGGCCAGAGCTAGGCGCCGGAAGCCCGCTCCGCCTCCTGCTGCCCGGCGCGGGGGTTCCAGCCATGCCTCCGCTGGTCAGTCTCCCAGGGCACCGAGTAAGGCCTGGTCGCCGCGAGACCAGAGGGCTGGACCAACCGCCCGCGCGCCGCCGCTCGCCTCAGCCGCTAGGGCCACGCCCCCGAGCCCACGGGCGAATCGGCTGCCAGCCGGAGAGCGCGGAAGAATGACCGAATCTGAACGCGTCGCCGTGCTCCGCTGAGTGCCGGCCTTTCTAGGTGTTGCCCCGCCCTCCCAGCCCAGTTCTGCCTGGTGCTCAAATACCGGCGGCTGGCTGTCCGTAGGCGAGTGGCGGGCGTTGTGCACCGCTATCCACGTTACTGGAGAGCAGGGCCGAGGCTCACCAGCCTTACAGCGCGGGGGCCTCCGCGCCCCTCCCTGGCATCCAGTATACATCCTCGGTGGAGTTCGCCCTGACATTCACACGTACACCTGTGAATCGAGACCCGCAGCATTCAGGGGTTTGGTCTCTGCGACTTCGCTGTTTTCCTCCCGCTGGACTCAACCTCTTACATACCCAGAGGCTCTCTCGGGGAGGAAAGAGTCTGGGAGAGCGGGGTTGGGTGAAGAGTATGAATACAGCTTTTGTGAGCAGACATCTTAGAGAACAGTAAATGTTTTGAATGTGTGCATTTAAGGTAGGTTTGGGGAAGAAAGGTGTAAGGAAGAGGGGTGATCCTGAGAACGATGTGCCTGTGTTGGAGAATGTGGGAACTGTCAGACTGTTAACATTCACTTCTCTGAGAGTGGCTGAGTGTTTTTGTCCCAAGGACATGTCATAAATGAATAAGGCTCAGGAGGTCAAGAAAGGCCCCTTGGAAGTGGCACCTGGGTTGTCCTCCGGGTTGAGCAGGAGTTATCGAGTTAGCAAGGAGGCTGGCATACAAGCCTATTCAGACAAGAATAGGACACCAACACGGAGTCCACACAAATGCCAGGTAGGAGTTGTGGCAAAGAGAGAAGGTAAGGCTTCAAAAAGGAGCAGGACTCGGGCAGGATTTTATTAGGCAGTGGTGGTGTGCAGGACGGTTAGCAGGAACAGGTTGTTTCTTGCACAGTGCCAAACTTAGCTTGTAAGTGTCCTATGAATGTTTATGAAAACAGTAAATGAAAGGGATATAGTTGTCAGGATTTGGAAGGTCTTGAATACCTGAGTTTAGTTTTTGAGACAACTAGTAGGTTCCTTCAGACAGATGCCCAAATGTTGAATGCTTAAATCTTCATTACTGCGGGTTTCTGGTCTTGTAGAGATAGGATTGTACTTCATTTGTCGGGAAGGATTAGGTTCCACCAAATAACAGTAGTAGCTGTCAGGGGCAATGTGCTGGCACTGGCAAAGAAGGGCTGTTCTCAGCCCTACAGGGAATGCCTGAAGTCCAAAGGTGTGCAGGCTGTGGAACTTTCCAGGAGAGGACCAAAGTAGGCCCTTTATCCTCTCCTGTTAAGTCAAGTACCTTAGAGTCGTAAAACAGACTTCAATCTATAAAAACCTTTTCCAGTTTTGACTTAGCAAGATCTGAATAGTTCCAGAACCCTTTTTGAAAACAAATGGTCAGAGATAGCTTAGCATTATTAGCATAATTTACAGTGTTATCAAGGGCCTAGAGGGGAAATCCAAAGACTTGTGCCTCTGAATTGTTTCTCTCTCCCTCCCTGTCTCTATATATGTGAATGCAATATATATATGCATTTAGTATACATTATGGCCTCTGTCTCCTTCAGTTTACTCCTCCTAGAGTCAAGGGTGATAATCAACAAATATTAGGAGAAAAAAATGAAACAAACAATTGGGACTACTACTTCATATAGAGTGGTAAGGGACGAGTGCACTACTTTTAGTCTTCTAAAGGGAGGTAGTCTCCAGTATACAAATGAGTGACAGGCAGAGGCAAGAGTTGGTGAAAACGGTGAGGCAGCTTGCTTGCGATGTAGGCCATTGTGCAAGAGATGTAGGCCATTGTGCAAGATGGACGGGGGGGGGGGGGGGGGGGGGGGGGGGGGGATGAATGGTGAATATCCAAGGATAGGGAGTGGCATCCAGATCCCTTAGGGCCTGACTGGTCATTGTAGGGACTCTAGCTTTTTCCTAAGAAGCCACTGAAGAATTCTGAGCCAAGAAGAGACAAAAGTATGACTTTATGGTTTAGCAAGACCATCCTGTCCTGAGTGAAGGTTAAACTGTAGAGGAGCAAGGGTAGGGGTAGGAAGACAAATTTGGATATGACTGCAATAATCCAGGTGAGGGATTTTAGGTTAGAATGGGGGAGTGATACTGGAGGAAGTATGTAGGGGCCAGACTGAATTTTGCTGATGGGTTGAATGTGGGATACTCATCATTCCCTAGCAAGGAAACTTAGCAAGGACCTTTCTGAAGCCCTAGTGTAAATGCAGACCGGGGGTGGGGGGGGGGGGGGGGGGGGTGGTGGTGGTTCAGGATAAACTTGGTTCTTAGAAACTTTCAGAAAGTCTCTCCTTTCCGGTTTTATTCCCTTTATAATGTATATTGTATGTAACAATGTTGCCCTCTTCCACAACAGAGAAATTTGTTGAAAACAGGAATCACTCTTCGGTGTATGTGCAGGATGCCCACATGAAAGATGAACAATCCCATTACAACAAATGGCAATGTGGAGGTCATAACAGAGAAAGACGTTTTTTCCCCCCAAAGTACATATTCTTGCATTAGCCTCGTGTATTGTATTCCATCGGGTATACAACTATAAAAAACAACCATTTCAAATGAGTTGGTTTAATTCCAGGTGGAACAGAGTTCAGGACAGAACAAAGAGTGAAGAGCACACACTGGCAGGACTTCGGGCTAGGTTTACTCTGACCTCACAACAAAGGCAGAAATGACTGAATGATAAGAGAACATGAGCCACTGATTTTATTATTATTTTTTTTTTACAAAAGTTTATTCTTAAATGTACAACAGGATCTAAGACAACACTTCATTCTATCTATAGGTGGCAACAGATGCTATGGCAGGAAATCCAGATGTTTAAACAGGAATGGAATTAAAGATCACCATTGCCTCGGGTACAAGGGACGGCTTACTTTTTGCCAGATTTCTTAATTCCACCTGTGGCTGCAAAAGGAAAAAAATGTCTCAGTTAAGAAAAAATATAGTCCTTATGGCAGAAGTGCCAGAGTCCTTATAAGGATCATTGAAAGGCTCAACTCTTGTGCTGGGCATTCTTTTTGACACAAGCATGTATAGGACTTTCCCAATAGTCTACTCTGGGTAATATCAGAATGAGGATGAGGCAGGGGCCCAAATAATGGCTGTGCCCTGGCCTGGATCTATATTGTTAAGTATTTCACACACTAGCTCATTTAATCCTCATCCCCCATCAACCCATTTTACAGATAATGAAGTGCTAGTGGTAAGCGCTGTTCAAAATTATAAATTGGTATGTGACAAAGCCAAGATTCCACCCTGGGTAGTCTGATGTCCAGGTCCACATTCTCAACTGCCACATCACAGTACATATTATGATCCTGGGGTCTGGTTTACTATCTTTATTTTACTCAATTTACATTTGACTATATTATTTGGCATACAGTAAGTACCTTAAGAAATAGCTGATTTACCTTCCTGTACACAATCAGAGATTAAAGGAAGGTACAAAACACCTTACATTCCAAAAGGGAATCTCAGTAACTAGAATCTCAGCCTTGTGAATCAATTAAAACCTACCGGGATAGAAGTCTTGGAAAGCCCTGGACGACACTCCCACCATCCCACCCTCCACCAGCCCCAGTGTAGCTCATATAGGGCACAAATAACCATGGAAGAAATTATTCACTAGTGGGATGAATGTAAACAGCATTTAAGAAGCGCAGAAAAGTTCGGGCTGTTGGGCTTGAAAAATATTTTGATACATAATCCATTTTTCCTACATAAAAGAAGTAAAATGGTGGGGGATTAGGTTAAAAGAGCATACAGCACAATAGCACATTAAGTTTTGGTCTAGGCGCATTCAGAAGTCAAGACTCAGTATGCAAAAGTATTTACTAGAATTAACAATATGAGCGGTAAGTCAAGAAATGTCATAAGCAAAAAGTAGCAAATACGAATTTGGGGCAAGAAATAGTGAAGACTGTTTGGAAACTCAACTCTAAGATATATGAATCTCTGTGTTTCCATCTCTGCTGTTTCCCTAAAGAAAAGAAGACCAGAATGCCTGGGAGAAAAGAGATTCCATTTCCAGGACCGGTCTGGCTCCCGCCCCTCCCCGCTGCTGCGAATTCAAGCTGGGTGGGGGTCGTCCGCAGTAGCTGACACGAAGAATCGAAACCTCACCAATGAGATAGGAAACAGACCAAAGAGATGCTCAGACGTTTGCCCGGCTTGAGCTCTATTTGCCCTCACTTACCCAGGGGGCCCTTCCCCGCGGCCTTCGCTTTTAGCTCCTCGAGTTTCTTCTGCTCCTCTTTCTGTTTCTGCTTGAATGCCTTATCTTCCTAAGGAGAGGCAGACGGCGTTCACTCGAAGCAGATTCCCCAGTCCCTCCGCACCCTCCCACGCCTCCGCGCTCGCCCTCACCTCGTCCATCTCCTTGGCCTGCTTCTTGGGCTGCTTCAGGGGCTTCTTCTTGCCACCTGTAGGCGACACAAGCATGCTCATTTCCGTCCCCGCCGAGTACTGTCCCTCTCCACCCCGCCGCCCCGGCACACTCACCTTCGCGGCCGGACATGGCGCCTGCCGCCCCTTCCCCAGGCCCTGCCACCGGAAGCGAAGCACCCCTACCCACCCCCTGTGCCTATACCTCCGCGCGGGCCCGCTGATTGGCTCCTGGTCAGGAAGCTGTGCTCCCGCTGCCGGAAGCAACTCTGGGGGCGGGCATTAAAGGATCAGAGGTCTACTGAGTGGCGGGCGCTTGGTTGGGGTTGCCGCTCTCGCGGTGGGGCGCCAGGTACGAGGGCCTGTCTTGCCTGGGAAGGGTCCGGAAGTCAGGAGGGGTGCTTAACCGGAAGGCGCTGGGTCTGGCATCGTGCATGGGGAAAGCACTGCGGGTAGGGGGAAGAGGCCTTTGAAGTTCAGCGCGTTCTTGGAACCGAAGAAAGCAAGCATAGCTGCAGGGAGATGCGAGAGAGGTGCCAGATATATGGGCGGGAGATAGATCACCCGGTCCTAAGGTTTTGGAGGCCACCGGAAGGAGTCTGGGTTTTAATATAGCCGGGGTGCAACTTTTTGCAAATTATGTTTATTCATTCAATAGGTTTTTGTTGAGTGTCATGCAGACAGTTTTATGGGGGCACTGAGGATGCAGCAGTGAACAAAACACATCTCACACCCAATCCATCAGCAAATGGATGCCAGCCCTGGCAGAGCTGACATTCTGGGAGGTGAGACAGCCTGTAAGCAAAGTAAATAATTGAAATACATATCGCAGGTCACGTGATACATGCTTGGAGAAAAATAAGGTGGACAGAATGGGTAGAGGGTGCTGGGATGGGAGTCCTTGGCAATGACATATGAGCAGGACTTGGAAAAGAGAAGGGAGCAAGCAGGGCAGATAGCTGGTGTGAAGGCCTTGTGCGGGGATCGTCTAGTGTGTTGCAGCAACATCACGAAAGTCCATGCATGGTAATTACTTCAACGATGTGTTAGCTAACCTTATTGTGGTATACGTTTAGCAGTATATACGTCTATCAAGTGTATCAAATCGTCACGCTGTATATCTTAAACTTACACAGTGATATGTCAATTTATATGTCATTTTTATGTCAATAAAGCTGGGAGAAAAAAGGTCCATATGATTGGAGTAGAGTGAGGAAAGTATTCTTGTGGGAGATGAGGTCAGAGAAGACTGAGAGCCAGGAGGTAGATGTCCTGTAGACCATGGAGAAAAGTTGGCTTTTACATTGAGAGAAATGTGGAACGATTAGAGAGTTTGAGCAGAGAGAGACATGGCCTGGCCTGTGTTTTGAAAAGGCTACTGGCTGCTCTGTTGACGATAGATTGTAGGGGCTAGAGTAGGAGCAGGGAGACCTGTCAGAAGGGTGTTATAGTAAAATATGTTAGTCACTGGGACCAGGTGGTAGCAGTGGGGGGGCGGGGGGCGGCTAAGAGGAAAAGGGATTTTGGTTTTTAGAAAGGAAGAAGCATTTGCTGATGGATTGGGTATGAGATGGGAGGGAAAGCAAGGGGTCAGGGATGATTTGAGGTTTTTGGTCTGACATGGATTTGGAAGTTTCTATCAACCAAGATGGAGAAGGCTATGGGAAAGGCAAGTTGGGAAGGGAAGATAAGATCCTCATTAACCTTCCAAGCTGAGTTGTGGATTCGGTGGTTCAGTAAATGAGCCTGGAATCTATAGGAGAGGTCTGGGCTGGAAAAGTCAGAATATAGTTGATTGGTTTTTTTTTTTTCTTGTTTAAAGTTTATTTATTTATTTTGAGAGAGAAAGAGAGTGAGGCAGAGAGAGAGGGGAAGAGAATTCCAAGCAGTCTCCACACAGTCAACACAGAGCCTGACCTGGGGCTCAAACTCACCAACCGTGAGATCATGACCTAAGCCAAAGCCAAGAGGTGGCTGCTTAAGCAACTGAGCCACCCAGGCACCCCTAGTTGATTGTTTTTTTAAGTAATGGTTTTGGGGGGAAAAAGCAGTGGGAGGAGAGGCACCTAGCTGGCTTGGTTGGTGTAGCATGTGACTCTTGAGTTCAAGCCCTAAGTTGGGTGTAGAGATTACTTTAAAAAAAAGTAATGGTTTTATTGAGATACCATTCACATAAAATACAGTTCACCTATTTAATGGGTACACTTAAGTGGTTTTAGTATATTCACAGTGTTGTTCAACCATCATTATAGTTAATATTTTTAACATTTCTCTAGAGGGTATTTATTTATTTATTTAAATGTTTATTCTTGAGAGGGACAGAGACAGAGTGAGAGCAGAGGAGGGGCAGAGAGAGAGAGACACAGAATCCAAAGCAAGCTCCAGGTTCTGAGCTGTCAGCACAGAGCCCGATGCGAGGATCGAACTCACGAACCATGAGATCATGACCTAAGCTGAAGTCAGACGCTTAACTGACTGAGCCACCCAGGTGCCCCATCCGTAGATGGTTTTTAAAGCCATGGGACTGGATGAGAGAGGAGTCTGAGGACCTTGCCTTGCAGCACTCCACATGGGTAGGTTCAGGAGATGAGTGGGGACTGGAAGCCAAGTGTAGAAGGCGTTTCAAAGAAAGGAAAGTGGCACAAGGCACAGGTTGCTGATAGGGCACGTGAAATGAGGACTGAGAACTGATCACTGGATTTAGCAATGTGGAAGTGACCTGGACAAGAGCATTTCCAGTGGCACGGTGGAAGTGAAGGCCAGATTAGAAAGGGTTTAAGAGAGAATGAGAGAAGAGGAACTGGAGACAGCAAGTGCAGATGATCTATCAAGGAGTTTGGCTGTACAGAGGGGCAGAGAAGTGGAGCTGTTGCTGGAGAGGGTGTCTGATCAATTACTGAGCAGTGTCAGGTAGGGAGAGCACACGGGACCTGGCCACAGCTTGGTCTTCCTAGAGCATGAATTCCTCATCCCAAGGAATAAGAAAGAAGGTGGAAACCGAACAGACACAGGTGGGAAGGTATGGTGGGAATTTATAGAAGCTGTCTTCCAATTTTTAAATATTTTCTTAGTGAAAAATGAAGCAAGCCATCAGCTGCAAGTGAGATAGAGGTACAGGTGATGGAGGTTTGTGGCATGGACAGTTGGTAAGAGACAGTCATCTGGATAGAATGTTAGAATGGATTTGGAGGGTCAAGATTCTGAACTTGGCCCTCAAGGCCCTGCTTAATATGGTCTCTGTTTACCTCTTCAGCCTCTCCTCTGTCCACTCTCCCTTCCTCTGCTATTTTCCAGCTGCACTGGCTGCCTTTCAGGTTTTAGATGAACCCCAGTGCATTTCCACTTTTTCCCTCTGGCAGGAACACCTTCCCTGTGCTGGCTAAGGGCTTGTGGGACATTTGAATGGGGAGGGGCTGAGAATCAGGCTGGGGTGGGGGCTGGATGTCTGAGAAGAGGGACTGGAATAGAGGAACAACTTGAGTCATTTCCTCACACGGCAGAGTCCTTGCTGTCACCAAGCTTATGTTCTAGTGAGGGGCCTGGCAACATGAAAAGAAGGCAATATGTGTCTGATGGAGAAACATAAAGCAGGTGGCCCAGGAGGGAATGGTCAAGGAAGGTTTGCCACGAGGTGGTGTTTGAGCCAAGATGTACAAGTCAGGATGAGCTGACTGGACCTTTCTGTGGAGAAAGTAGCAGAGTCAGGCTTCACATGTTAGGGTGCATGGAGTGGAGGACAGGAGGAAGGGATGACAACTAAGAGGACCGTGGCTTGTTGGCCACTGGTGGGACTGGTGTTCATGGCAGGTGAGATGGGAGCTGTCGGGGGTTTTGAACAAGAGATGTGAAATGATGAGTTAACAGAGCCTCAAGCTGCCTTGTGAATAACGGCTCTGAGGGGCAGGGAGGAAGCCAGGACTTCACAGGAGGCTGTAGCTGTCATTGCTGCCAGGGATGGATGACTTTCCTGGGGTTCAAGGGTGGGTGGCTGGTAGAGAAGTCAGGAGAGGAGGCTAAGAAGGTTGGAGGAAGCCGAGGCGGGGGTGGGTAGTGATTTCAAAAAGACAAGGGTGTTGAAAGCTGCAGAGATGTTGGAGAAGAAATCTGAGAAATACCTGGTGGATCTGGCAAGGTGGAGGTTTTGCAGGGCCTCCAGGAGAGCAGCCTCTTGGTGGAGTGCCATCAAGAGAGAATGGGGGCTGGGGAAGTAGTGACAGTAAGGTGGACACCTCTCTGGTGAGTGTTGCTGAAAAGGAGAGTGAGGGCTGTGGTTGGCAGCCCTGGGAGTCTGCTTTGCTCTGATGCAGGAAACACCTGCAGGCTGGTCATGGGGCCACAGCTCATGTGTGGTGGATGCTGGCATTGAGGCCTAAGAGGCTGGCTTGACCCCTGGGTCATGGATGTTGTGTGCTTTCTTGGGCCTTGTGGATGGGGCCCAGGAGTTCGGGTGCAGCACCAGCTCAGAACCAGTGTTACGGGGATGTCCCTTCTGTGGCTCTCAGCTCGGACCCATTTTGGGCAGGAGGCATGTCCCTACCCAACCAACTTTTTTTCTAGAGGGCCTGAGCTTCTCCAAGCACAGCACAAGGGGATAGGAGGCTGAGATGCTCTGAGTGGGTCTCTATTCCACATCACCTTACATTCAGAAGCCCCTTTCTTTGTCACCCAAGCTCCTCCAATTTATCTTCCTGTCCCCAGCATCCTCTGCTTTTCTCTCTGGCCTGGTTGTTTGGCCACTAGGTGTCACTCTGACAGCCAGCATCAATACTTGAGAGCTTGTGTGTGTTATGGTTGGGGGTTGGTGGGGGAAGGAGGGTTGGCCAGAGGACAGGAGTGCTGGTCCAGGTTTGCCTGGGAGCAGGGGTCACCTGACCCTCCTTGGGGTCCTCAGAGTCCCTGCTGCTTTTGGGGCTCAGGCAGAGCCTGACTGGGTAACGGGAGCCTCCCTCTGCTGTTTAGGTTAAGAGAACTGGGTGTTGTTGGGGCCCAGACAAAGCAAGGTTGAAAAGGGAGAGATTGAAGAAACCAGACCTGTAGAGCCGGACTAAAGTTGGAGAGGAGGGAGAAAGCTTGTGGAAGGTTAGGAATGTGAGGGGTGGGGGGGATTGGAAGCCTGGAAAGCCTCAGAGGGCAGAGGAGGGCTCGTGTGAACCTAAGAAAAGTTGTCCTCTGTGTAGAGATCCAGGCTTTTTGTTTTGTTTTGCCTTTTCCCTGGAATTGTCTTCTCAGAGGAGAGCTGAGGAGGGAATTTTCTGCCTTGGTACAGAATAACTTGTGTCCTCGAACATAAGCAAAACTCTGCTTTCCCAGTGCTGGGGCAGCCCTCAGAGTCTGGGCAGTTGATTTTGATGGTATTTTGCAGAACTCTTTCCCTGAAATCCCCTCAGTTCCCCAGTTTCCCTGGGAGTCTTTATTAATCTTTGTGATTTGTGAGGCTTTGTCAGCATGGACACAACTCAGGTTTGAAAAAAAAATTTTTTTTTTAAGTTTATTTATTTACTCTTGAGAGAGAAAGAGACAGAGACGGAGACAGAGAGAACGAGTGGAGGAGGGGCAGAAGAGAGAGGGAGAGAGAGAATCCCAAGCAGGCTCCGCACTGTCAGCACAGAGTCCAACACAGGCCTCGATCTCAGAAACCGTGAGATCACGATCTGAGTCAAAATCAGCAGCTGGACACTTAACTGACCAAGCTACCCAGGCAGCCCTGGTTTGAGAATTTTCTTCGACGTTTTCAGAAAACCGGGCACCAGGATTCCCATCCAAGTCACAACGGAGACCTGGGGGCTGTGGGAAAGATGGGTGGGATGGGAGGTGCTGGTGGCATTGTGGAAGGAGATGGAAGGCATGATCTCCTAAACATGTTCTTCCCTGGTGTGTTCTCTTATCTGGGAGCACCCAAGGGGGAAGCCTGACCACAGCGGCTACCGTCTCCAGGCACAACAGAGCAGCGCTCTTTTTGGACTTTTTCATGGAAATTAGTTCAGAACTGCCCCTAGGCCCTGAAACCTGACTTATGCCCAGCCTTTCTCAGCTGTGAGCTGATCTGTCTGGCGTCCCCCTACAGATCTCCTGATGACAGGGCGCAGCACTGTGTTTGCCATGCAGCACGTCCTCGGTGCGCCCCGTGTGGTGTGGAGAGGCCTCCTTGGAAGGGACCTCTTTATGGCCAGGACTCTCTGCAGCCCAGGCCCTAGCCAGCCCAGAGAGAAAAGACCTGAGGAGGTGGCTCTTGGGCTGTACCGCCGCCTCACAGCTCTGGGAAGAGCCCTGGGGCACGACATTCATCAGCGAGCATCGTCCACAGCCACGACTTGGTGGGAAAGATACGAAGAGTTTGTCGGACTCAATGAAGTTCGAGAGGCCCAGGGAAATGTGACTGAGGTGAGGAGGGAAGCCGGGGTGGTTGGCCCTGCCTTCTGACTTGGAAATGTGGCTGGGAGGCTCTTGCCAAATAATTACCAGCCACGTGGTGCTGGGAAGCCTTGCCCAGATTTGCCTTTTCTTAAACAAATACTGTTGGTAGATGAATTTGACTCATTTCTCACATGGTAACTTGGATTCGATCGTACTGGGGGTGAAGATCTCTGTGTAACTGTACCCGTCTACCCCGAAAACAGGTGTCTGTGTACTGATGAGTCCCTGGCCATTGACATCCATCGTGTTAGGCCAGTGAACACTTCCTACATTGACTGAGGGTTGGTGAGAGTGTTACAAGTGTCCTCAAAGCCCCACGTGTAATTAAAACACCCCTTGTGAAGGTAGAAGCCCAGGGCCAGGCAGCATCACACTGTGAGGTGGAAAGAGCTTCCTGTGGCTGGAAGCCCTTGGTGGTAGCAGAAATGCATTCTGTCGTCTCTGTTCCCATTCCTGCCTAGTACAGACCAAGCTAGTGAGGTGGCAAGAACCTGGGGGTTCAGTGGGAGGTTTTGAGGCCACAGTGCTGTCTCTTCCCCTTGGAGGTCATGACCTTGGCTGAGCTGGAGTTTCTGGGTGTGTAAAATGGAGGCCACAGCAATGCCTCTTGTGGCATCGTCAAGAGGCGAAGATAAGGTAGCGTGCGTGCGTGAAACAGTTTAGGAACCTAGGTTCCTTTCCGTGGCTTGTATCCGACTAGGATTGGCTGGGTTTTGTGTGGAGCGTTAGCTTTTTTCAAGTTTCTCAGGGGCATGTTATTTCCACTTGAAGGGATAAATCCAGTGATTCTGATGGGTGTGGCCCAGGGCTGCACTTTGAGGACTACTGGGCGAGCCAGGATTTTGTGTCTGAAGGATTCTTTTTTTCCACCCTTTGCACTGACACCCCACTCACCTCAGCCACAGCCTTGTTGGGAATAGAGCTGAGCCTGTGTGGGTGTGGAGGGAAGGGGCAGACAGCCTCCATTGTTCTCTCTGCAGGCAGAGAAAGTGTTCATGGTGGCTCGAGGGCTTGTGCGAGAGGCTCGGGAGGACTTGGAAGTTCACCAGGCCAAGCTGAAGGAGGTGAGGGACCGCTTGGACCGCATCTCCAGAGAGGATATCCAGTACCTAGAACTGGCTACGCTGGAGCACCGGCTGCTGCAAGTAGGCACTCAGAAGGCAGCCCTTCCTCATTGGATAGGGACCCTAGCCTGGCAGATCATCAAGGGGCAAGGTGGGAACCTGACTGGTCTGGTGGTCAGAGATCTGGTGAAGACGTAAACCAGAAGCTCTGGGCCCAAGCTTCCAGAGCCTGTCCACCCACTTTCTCTTGGAGTACTGGGGTCAGTAGTCCAGGGCAGTATAATCTGGGCCCCAGATCCCAGATTGCTGAGGAGGGAGCACCAGGGAGGAGGGGACTGGCCTAGAGGGGGCCAGACACTTCCTTCTGATGGACACATTCTGTAGTCATCAGTGCGTGTCTGGTCAGACCCAGCACTGCTTGGGTAGGAAGGTAGCATTGCTCATCTTGACTGCCCCCAATTCCTTTGCTTCCTGCACCTGACCATGTTTATGCTGCCTTCATTCATTCAGCGGGTTTATTGAGCATGCAGTCTGCGCCAGGCATGAGGCTGAGCCCCAGGGACGTCTGCTGGCAGCTCCAACGGCGGGGCCACATTGCTGCTGTATAACACTGCTTTGCTTCTGCAGGAGGAGAAGAGGCTTCGTGCAACCTATCTGCGTGCTGAAGACTCTGAGCGAGAGAAGTTCTCCCTCTTCTCTGCGGCTGTGCGGGAAAGTCACGAGAAGGAGCGCACTCGAGCTGAGAGGACCAAGAACTGGTCCCTCATCGGGTCAGTTCTGGGGGCCTTGATTGGTGTGGCTGGCTCCACCTATGTGAACCGTGTGCGGCTACAGGAGCTGAAGGCCTTGCTCTTAGAGGCGCAGAAGGGGCCTGTGAGCCTCCAGGAGGCCATCCGAGAACAGGCATCCAGCTACTCCCTCCAGCAGAGGGACCTCCACGACCTCATGGTGGACCTAAGGGGCCTGGTACAAGCTGGCTCCGGGCTGAGCTCTGGGACCCAGGCAGGTACTTCCCCCACCCGAGACAGAGACACAGATGTCCTTTCAGCTGCCTTGAAAGAGCAGCTCAGCCATTCCAGGCAGGTCCATTCATGTTTAGAGGGTTTACGAGAGCGGCTTGATGGCTTGGAAAAGACTTTCAGCCAAACGGCTGAGGTGGTTCAGCTTGCGAAGGCTGCAGCACATCCAGGCCTGCTGGGGCCAGCAGACAGGGCCCTGCCTGGCTCCTTGCTGGAGCAGGGGAGCGTGATCTTGGCACTATCAGACATGGAGCAGAAGCTTGAAGCTCAGGTCAACAGGAACACCATCTACAGCACACTGGTCACCTGTGTGACATTTATGGCCACTCTGCCTGTGCTCTACGTGCTGTTCAGGGCCAGCTAGCCCCGGGAGCCTCCTCCAGGGAGCTGAGGGGATAGCCGTGGATACAAATTTAGCTAGAGAATCCCAACAATGAAGTGAGCCTTTGGGGTGCACACAACCTCAGCCTGAGGCTGAACACCATCTGTGTGGCTCACCAGCAGGCATACTTTGATTTTGAGAAAATGCTCATTTATGTTAATTATCAACACTTTGTACTAATGTCCAAATAAAATGTCTTTCGGTTCATGTTATTTAAATATTTAAAGTAATACTTACGTCAGATGGAGTTTTTCTTGTTGAAGGTTGAGATTTGGGACTTAAGGGCTGAGCCTGGAATTACAGTAATCACGGCCCCCTTCAGTTCCTCTCTCATCTTGTCTTGGTCTCGTTCTCAGTTCAGAACCATGTTGGATGAACTTACCCTTGAGGCTTGGGTTTTTGTTTTGGATTGCCAGGTCTGCTTGCCCAACCCTCCTATGTCAGATAGCTTGGGGGTTCCGGGGAGTGGAACCTAGCCTGCGCAACCATGGCTGACAATGGTTACTTGCCCCGCTTCTGGATTACTTTCTCTGCCCTGGTGGGGAGAACCTTCTGGTTCTAACGCTGGAGGGATGATCAGAAGAGAGCAGGGAAAAGGGATTGGAGGAATGGTTGATAAATATTACTGGGGACATAATTACAGGGATTGGTAGCCAGTCTGGGTCCCTGTGCAGAGAGTTTTGGGCAGTCCAGTGTGCCCCTAGAGCTAGGGGTCCTCCCATACACAGCCTAGAGATGGCCTGTACAAGCATGGGCAGAGCTCAGCATGTCAGCAGAGTGAACCTCAAGGCAGGCCTGGGACCTGGGTACAGGCAGAGTTAGGTTTTGCCTGTGAGTTTGAATGGGGCCTGAGATCTTGTGATCCTATAAGTTGAGGACACGAGGCCTGGCTCCAAACCAGCCTTTTCAGTGGCTATGATGGAGACGGGCCTCCCTGAGGTGGGAGGTACAGTGGGGGGCCCGGGGGCAGACTGCCCAGAGAACCCCTGACCTGTCCCTTTGCAGAGGAGAACAGCAACCTTTGATCTCCTGGGCTAAATGGCCATAGGTGGCCTTGTGTGTCCTTGAGTAAATAGGAAGAGTGGGGAGGCACTCTGTACTCCCACAGGTCTGGAAAAGCCACTCCTTTCTGAACACATGGAGGTATACAGGGTTTGTGGGGAAGGGCTTCTGTGGGCTGGGGTTTGCTTGGGCCTGTGTGGAGCCTCCTCTCAGCAGGGGCCTGTGGAACCAGTAGGGTTTCCCAGGAGGTACCCTCTGTACTTGGAGCCCGTGCTCAGGTTTGGGCAGTGAGTATGACCTGGGTGGCCCCATGGGTTCTGTGAACCTCAAGTGCCTGGTCCTTTGGTCATTTGGTCACTCCATTCTTGACATTGTTTCCTTTGTGTAATGGTTCCTCAGGATGGCATGAGATGAAACGACCTCTGTGCATGGGATGTTCACCCTCCTGATGGGGGGTAGGAGGTACCATATCTGTGTACAGATGAGGGGTGCTATGGGGTTTGGAAGTCCTGTGTCCACCTTTGGGGTGAGGTAGGTCCTAAAGAGTGTGCACTTGAGTGAATGGAATTGAGGAGGGGAGGATTCCAGGTATGTGGCAAGGGTCCCCCATAGGCTGCACAGGCAGGAAAGCCATGGGCTTTCAGCACCTTAGCCAAGGGGCTGAGGTGGTGATGGATGTGGAGGAGTGGTGGGGCATAGGTTAGAGAATGAAATGGAGGGCCTGGGGTCTGTGATGCTGGAGGCCAGGGATAAAGGAACTCGGGGGGGGGGGGGGGTGCCATTCTGGTGCACGGCCCCAGGTGCTGGGAGAGGGGATGGAAGAAAGGGAGTGATCGGAGAAGCTGGTGAGAGAAGTTGGAAGGCAGAGTTGGGTAGATGAGAATGAAGGCAGATCTTGAGGGGTGGCAGATGGCAAGAGTGTGTCTGTGGTGTTGGCTCTTTGGACACTAGCCAGTGTGGATGACCTGAACCTTCTGGTTGAGGCTCTCCCTAGCCTTTGGAGGCCCTGGGGGCTTCCAGAGTGGGGTGTGTGTGTATGTGTGTGTGTGTGTGTGTGTGTGTGTGTGTGTGTGACAAATTTTGCCTCCCAGGAGGCTATCCCAATGGCCTTGAGCCAAAGTCCTAACAGCATGGGCCGTGTCCTGTCTCCTCTGAGTTTGCAGTAGGCAGGCCAGGGTGTGTGTGAAGGGCCCGGCAGAGGGCACAACTGGGCCCCTGCCCAGCGGTTTCTCCCTAGAAAGGCCCAGGTATTTGCCAGTGAGGGAGTCCAGACTTGCCCAAGGCTTCTCAGCATAGGGTGGGTCCAGGTAGAGGCCCAGGAGGAAAAGAAGGAAATGCACCCTTGCTTGTGTACTTTGCAGCCGCTGTGCCCTCCTGTAACAGCCTGGTAGGTGTGGTATCACCTCCACTTGCCGGTGAGCAAACAGGCGTGTGGGGGGGGGGGGGGGTGCAGGGGTATGGGGGGCTCAGGTTGCTTGGCTTAGTGGTGGCACAAACCCAGGCCCAACCCCAAAGCCTATGCTCCTCTGGCGCAGCCAGAGGTGGGGGCCGGAAGGAGAGGGTGGCTGTTAGGGAGTCCTGGGAGTAGGGGCGGTAGGCAGGACCTGGTACCGGGGTGAGAAACCAGGCGCCGAGGAATTCAGGTAAAGAAAGTTGGAGGACGACCACAGGAAAGGAAGAAGAGAGTGCGGGACGCTGCGGAGCAGGGGTGGTGGCTGGCGAGCTGACGGGGCTGGTGTGGGGTGCAGGTCCCAACCGTCGCCGGTGGGCAGGAAGAGGCCGGACGCTGTACCTGCAACACCTGTGGGCGCCAAGCGCACCCACCCCCCCCGGCCCCGCCCATCCCGGGAGGACTCTTGATTCCGGTTCCTGCGCAGCGCGCAGGTATGGCCCGGCAGGGGCGGGATGGGGTGGGGTCGGGCAGCCAGAGCTCTGGGCTCTGCTCCTCGCCCTCAGCTCGCCTGGCCGCGCGACCCGCGTTGCCGTGGCTACCGCCGCCCAGCAGCCAGCGCCCCCACAGGGAGGGGTCGAGTCCCCCGCCCTCGGCAAGTGCAGAGCCCGCAGGGCTGGAATGCGGGGTCCCGGGCGGCTCGGGGCCGCGCGCCCGGCTCTCCCGGCTGCTTCCGGCCTGGCCTGGGCGGCGGGCGGGGGGAGGGCGGCCCGGCGGGCGCGGGGGGAAGGAGCGAAGCCCGGCCCGGCCGACGCGGCTTTGTCTCCTTTGTTCCCGGCGGTGGCAGCGCCGCGGCGGGAGGGGCGGGCAGCGGGCGCGCTTTTCCGCCCCTTGGTCTCCGGGTAACAGCTGCGGCGCCGCCGGAGCCACCTCCGGGGGGCGGGGGGCAGCGAGGCCGCCGCGCGCAGATACCGAGCCCGCAGCGGCCGGCGCCCGCCTCGGCGCGCTCCTCCCGCGGGGCCCGGCCGGGTGGTGAGTCCGGGGCCCGGGGCGGGGGCCCGGGGGTGGCGGTGAGGCCCCGGGGGGGGAGGGGCCGGAGGGGCCCGGGGCCCGATGCCGCCAGGCAGGGGCAGCCCGGTTGAGTGGTGGGCAGCTTCGGTCCTGAGAGTTGGGACCACACTTCTCCGCACTGAGGGAAACTCTGGCGGCTCCGCCTGTAACGCGATTGGGAGACAGAGGAGGTGGAGCTGCTCCTCCGCGCCCCCTCCTCGCCGCCGCCGCTGCCACAGCCGGGACGGCCGGCCTCTTCCCCGCCCTCCCAGGACCACTGGTGGGGTCCTTGCCCCGCGGCCGAGGGAGGAGGGAGGAAGGTCGAAGAAGAGCCGATGGGGAGGTCTAGGCTTGCCCTCTGTAGTAACAGCCCTTCCAGGCTGCGCTCAGCGCAACTGACAAAGGCGGACTGTGAGCCTTGTGCCAGGCATCCCCAGAGGGAGACCCCCCACCTCCCTACACGACCCAGGCAGTGGGTGATTGACGAGCGCTCCTGAGTCCGCGCGGGTGTTGCGTAAATGGTGGGCCCCTCCACCCCACCTCGAAACACAGAAAACAGGGCGAGCAATGTGCATTACAGTGCTGCTGGTGAATCTCTTCTCCCGGGTGGACCCTGGGAGCTAAGCAGGAGAAGGGGAGGGAAAGTCCAGTTTCCCATTGATCCCCTTAAATGAGGGCTGGGGTACCACCCCTTCAGGTGTGGAAGGGCAGAGTTTGTTAGCCCCTTTGGTTGGTGAGGACAGCCCCAGGAGGGCCCCAGAGCTGCTTTCTCTTTGCAGATAGAAGTTAGGCAGCTGAGGGCTCTGCTGAAGAGGTCTAAAGAAAGATGAGCCCAGAAGAGACCTCAAGGCAGGCCTGGGACCTGGGTATAAGCAGAGTTAGGCTTTGCCTATGAGTTCGAATGGGGCCTGAGATCTCGTGATCCTGTAAGTTGAGGACACGAGGCCTGGCTCCAAACCAGCCTTTTCAGTCTGCTCTGGCTTGGTTATTAATAAAGTGGGCCTGACACCTTGTCCTTTGAGAGGCCAAGTGGCTGGAACAGGGTGTGGGTCCCGTATCTCCCCTTCTGAGTGGATTTCCTTGGCTGTGAAATGGGGGTTCTTTCAACATGTGAGGAACACCTGCTTTGTGCTAATATCTGTCTTAGTTGCTGGGGCTCCTGCCTGCAAGGAGCTTTAAGTCTAGAGTTGGGAGAGTGGAACAGAGAGAAAAGTGTCTTTGGTTGGTGCCACTAATGCCAGGCACACACATTTCATGTTTAATGGTCAGAGCAGTCTTGCTTCCCATTCTGCAAATGGGAAATCTGAGGCTCAGCCCAAGCCAGAGCCGCAGTACACACTAGAGTGGTAGCTGGGATATGCCCATTCCATCCTCCACACAGGGTGGACTCCTCAGGAGCCTGGGGGGACATGGAAAGCTCTCCTGGGAGATGGTTGGGAGTCAGAGTTAACTAGATAGAAAGGGAGTGGGCATTCCAAGCAGGGAGGAGTGTGAAACAGCCCACAGTTAGGCCAGCAGGAGCTAACAGCATGTGTGGGGGAGCCCTGGCATAGATTGGATGGAAGAGGGCGTGGACTGGAGGGGTTTGACCTTTATTCTTGAGGCCTTGGGCTGCCCCAAAGACAGGGGAGAGATGTGTTCTGATTCTGCTTGAAGATCCTGTGAGGTAGGAGGGGTGGCCTTTAGGGGCTGGGGGCTGCTCTGGCCAGTGGCAGGGGTTAGGTGAATTCCAGTGCCTCGAGATGTCACCACCCCCCTTTCCCTCCTCCCCCACCTGCGGTATGTGGGGAAGGGTGAGGGTCCTGCTTCAGTGATTGAAAGAGTCCATCACTCTTCCCAGAGTGGGTCAGCCTTCAGCCTCCTATGTGGCCTGGCCAGGAGCTCTTCTGATCCCTCCCATCCTCCTGTGGGCCACTTGACCCAGTTGTGACTTTACATTTGGGGAGTGTCTTGGTTGCTGCCCCTTGAGGGTTGGAAAGCTTTGGCATGCAGTAGGCTCTGAGCAAATGTTTGTAAGCCAATGACAGAGTGACTCTTGGTCTAACTATGGACCCTTTGCCCCAGGCACATCCCTGGGCAGGAGGCTACCGGAGGGAGTGCAGGAGGTAGCCTCTGCCCATCCTCAGACAGACCCTGTCTTCCCAGAGGAAGAAACTTTCTTCCCCGACCCCTTGGAAACAAGGTGGGGGGCTCCTGGGAAGCCTGGCCTTGCCATAGTCCTGAGTTCACGACTCTCCCTGCTATCCCCTTTCCCCCACCCCCTCGGGTAGCAAACAGAGGCGGCCTTGTTCCTGCTCCCATAGAGCTGCCCTGTTCTCCTCACACTAAAAATGGAAACCCCCAAGCTATTTTGGGAGCAGTGCCCAGCTGGGCTGTGGCCATGGCTCCCCTGCTCCCACCAGGCGGCCGGACCCTCCTCCGAAACTTATGCCCAGTCCACTCACTCCGGGACAGTCTCAGCAGCACCTTGGTGGGGCCTTGGCGGGGAGGAGCCGACCCTAGCTGAGGGAAGCTCTCCCTCAGGCAGACTGGCCTCTGGGTGGTGGGAGGGGCTGGGCAACGTGGCCTGGGCAGAGGCGAGTAGGGGAAATATCTCCCGGCCTGGCCTGGGAGCAGCACTTCCCCAACCTGGTGCTCCTGGCTGGGGACCACCCGGGGCTGGGGAAGATGGTGTTACCATGGTTTTCTGCTTCAGCAGGCCTTAGCTGGGGCCCACAAGGAGGGATCTGTGAGGAGAACAGGCACCCGGGGTCTGAGGAGGTCCTGGGGATAGACATGGTGACTTCCTCTGGGACAACCCTCCTCCAACCCTGGGCCCTGGCTCTGCTCTGACCTGCAGGAGGAGAAATAATAGCAAGAGATGCCCTGGCTTCCACACCCTTGTAGGACTTAGGGCTCAAGCAGGGAAGTGTGCACGAATCTGTATGCGTGGGTATCTGAATGTGGGTGGTGGCGTATATGTCTTTGCTGGGGGGTGTGACATGCCCTTGCGCGGAATGCCTATTTGTACGTGTGTGTTCCTGCGTGTAAAGAGGCTGTGTCTTTGTGCGAGTGTTTAAGTGTGTGGTACGTGGGTTGTGTTCCTATGTGTGTCTGTGTGACGTGGACACGCCATATCTGCATGTATCTGCACATGTGCAAGTGCCCGTGTGCTTGTGTATGGGTGTGCACCTGCAGGGCCGGCGGCATGTCTGCTTCTTGGTGTGTGCAAGCCTGTGTCCGTGTCTGTGCCAGTGGCAGTTTGGGCTAGACAGCTCGTGGCCTGTGTGGAGGGTGTATAGCGGGGTGCCCTAAGAGGACAGAGTTTGGGCAGAGGGTGAGAAAGAGACAGTAGCTACGAAGGGAGAAGGGGCTGCAGAGGACAGGGCCATGCTGGGGGCCTGGCTGGGCCCCGCCTGCCATGGGGCTCCTTCCTAGTTGCCCTTTCCCAGGCCCTGAGGGTGCCTGGTTCCGCTGCCCTCCCCCTCCCTGTGTGGGCTCTGAGGAGGCGTCCCCTGTGGAATGTGTTTGGTGGCCGAAGGCCAGGCTGGGCCCAGTTCCATTGGCAGGCTGGGCAGCGGGAAGGGGAGCCCGGGCTCCCACATGCCTGCAGCCCAGCCCCCAGCTTCATGCTCTGCTATCTCCCTGGCTAGGTGACTCCCACACAGGTCATGCTGTTGTCTCCTGATCCAGCCGGCCCTGCCAGGTGAGCCTGACCTCACACCTAGGCACCTGGGAGAAGTGTGACTCCTGCTTCTTAGGGCTCTCCAAGGTGGCATCCAGTCATTTAGGTCCCAGTCCTGACAGCCTCAGTCTCCCTCATCTCTTCCTTGGTTTTGTGGATTCCTTCTGGATTCCTGGCCTGAACAGCCCTTCATCCAATTCTTGCTCTGCTCTAATGTGCAGATGGCCCATGGGACCTTGCCCTCCCTCTTTCCCCCTGCAGGCAGCTGACATCTGTGCAGAGGGGTCCTCTCCCTCCTCGGGGTTCTGGGCCCCTCTTTCCCATCACCTGCTCTCCTGCCTCTCCAGGCCCTGGTCCCTGGGGATGGGATGTTTCTCACATCTCTACCCCTCTAGCCCCTTACCCTCGGACCCTGTGGTGACACAGGGCAGTGCAGGGAGAAGTGGGGGTGGGGTAGGATGGAGGTCTCCTGAGAGAATAGTGCTTGCAGGAAATGGACAGTGTTGAAGTTTCCAGGAAAGATCTCCTGACCCCTTGCTAGTGTGCAATCCTGGGGTCATCCTGGACCACAGTGCTGTCTAAGCCTAGGCCTCCTCTGGTCACTCCCCCGGTTAGGAGGGGCATCTTGGCAATGTCACAGGCTTACCTCCCACAGTAGCCCCTCAGCACTCCATCTCTCTCCTTGCCAGGTGACCATGCCTGCCCTCGGCCCAGCTCTTCTCCAGGCGCTCTGGGCTGGGTGGGTCCTCACGCTCCAGCCCCCTCCACCAGCTGCTTTCACTCCCAATGGCACGCATCTGCAGCATCTGGCACGGGATCCCACCTCAGGTACCCTCTACCTGGGGGCCACCAACTTCCTGTTCCAGCTGAGCCCTGAGCTGCAGCTGGAGGCTACGGTGCCCACTGGCCCTGTGCTAGATAGCAGGGACTGCCTGCCACCTGTGATGCCTGATGAGTGCCCTCAGGCCCAGCCTACCAACAACCTGAACCAGCTGCTCCTGGTGAGCCCAGGGGCCCTAGTGGTGTGTGGGAGTGTGCACCAGGGGGTCTGTGAGCTGCGGCATCTGGGCCAACTTGAACGACTACTGCTGCGGCCTGAGCGGCCTGGGGACACCCAGTATGTGGCCGCTAATGACCCTGCAGTCAGTACGGTGGGACTGGTGGCCCAGGGCTTGACTGGGGAGCCTCTCCTATTTGTGGGGAGGGGATACACCAGCAGGGGCGTGGGGGGTGGCATCCCTCCCATCACAACCCGGACCTTGTGGCCACTGGACCCTCAAACTGCCTTCTCCTATGAAGAGACGGCCAAGTTGGCCGTGGGCCGCCTCTCCGAGTATAGCCACCACTTTGTGAGCGCCTTTGCACGTGGGGCCAGTGCCTACTTCCTGTTCCTGCGGCGGGACCTGCAGGCTCAGTCTAGAGCCTTTCGTGCCTATGTGTCCCGAGTGTGCCTCCGGGACCAGCACTACTATTCCTATGTGGAGTTGCCTCTGGCCTGCCAGGGTAGCCGCTATGGGCTGATCCAGGCTGCAGCTGTGGCCACATCCCTGGAGGTGACCCAGGGGGAGGTACTCTTTGCTGCCTTCTCCTCGGCCGCTCCCCCCACTGTGGGCCGGCCTCCGTCAGCAGCTGCTGGAGCATCTGGAGCCTCTGCCCTCTGCGCCTTCCCCCTGGACGAGGTGGACCGCCTTGCTAACCGCACTCGAGATGCCTGCTACACTAGGGAGGGCCGCGCCACGGATGGGGTGGAGGTGGCCTACATCGAGTATGACGTCAATTCTGACTGTGCACAGTTGCCTGTGGTGAGTCCCAGCTCGTCCCTGTCTGGCATTCATGGCCAGGCAGCTGCCCGAGGAGTCCAAAGAGAAGCTGGTGGTGTGGGGGCTGATCAGGTCAATGGATGTTATGTTCTTCCTTTGTGTCTGGGTGATGGAGATGCCTTACGAAAATCGTGGCACTCAGGGGGCAGAGGGACATTCAGAGTGGGGCTTGGACTGCTTGCTGCAGAGGTGGTATTCGTGTAGGCGGACTGAAGGTGTTTGGGGTCCTAGGGTATGGGGCAGGGACCTAGAATGTGGGAAGATGGGCCCTGTTGTTTTACGTTATTGAGCAAGAGAGGCAGGTGAGGTTGAGGCTTGTTTGGCTCTAGTCTCTGGATAGATAACACAGGGGAGAAACCACAGCTAGGGGGACCGAGTGAGGGAGAGGTGGCAGGGACCCAGGGGAGTGGACCTGGACATGAAGACGCAAGCTTTGAGAGGCTTTGGGCAAGTGGTCCAGGGGAAGGCTGAGTGCGTGCCCTGGGGGAAGGCCAAGGGTGTGGGAAGGTGGAGCCCCAGATAGGTGGGGATCAAGGGCGGGGTAAGGGGCTGCTGGAGATAAGCAGCTGAGGCCCCACTAAGGATGCAGCTGTGGGCAACATCAGGGAGGGCTGGCAGAGACTCTAGGGGTGGGGATGAGGCTGTCCAGGGGCTCCTTAAGGGAGGGGTGACGGAATAAGGTCGTCCAGAGAAGAGAGTCATTCAGCAAAAGCTGGCTGGGCCAGGGGATGGGGATGTCCAGGGAGGGCCTTACTGGTGCTTCTTGCTGCCTATAGGATACCCTGGATGCTTATCCCTGTGGCTCAGACCACACGCCCAGCCCCATGGCCAGCCGTGTCCCCCTGGAAGCCACGCCCGTTCTGGAGTGGCCAGGGATTCAGCTAACAGCTGTGGCAGTCACCATGGAGGATGGACACACCATTGCTTTCCTGGGTGACAGTCAAGGGCACCTACACAGGGTGGGTCCACAGGAAGTACCGGGCCCTGCCCCAGGGTCTAGAGGGAATAGGTTGCTGGTGACCCAGCCTGGGAGGAGCTATGCCTGTGACCCGTGGGACACACCCCTGGCCCTAAGGCTGGGAGAGATGACTTAAGCTTCTCTTCCCAGGGCTGGATGGTATTTACCTGTGATCTCCCCCACCCCCTGCCCAAGGGCTGGGTGGGATGACTTGTACTAGCAGAAAATTCTGCTTGTAGATTGCTTCATTGTGGGAAGAAGAGAGGGCCTTGGGCCTATGGCCGTGGACTTGGGTCCCAGAACTTGTGGTCTCTGATCTCAGGTCTACTTGGGCCCAGGGAGTGATGGCCACCCATACTCCACACAGAACATCCAGCAGGGGTCTGCGGTGAGCAGAGACCTCACCTTTGATGGGGCCTTCGAGCACCTGTATGTCATGACCCAGAGCACAGTGAGTGCCAGGCGAGAGCTGGGATCTGGCTGCTGGGAGGGGCCTTGGGCAGGGCCAGGGACCCATATGTGGAGGAGTCACTGGTGTTTGGATTGCTGTCACAGCTTCTCAAGGTTCCTGTGGCTTCTTGTGCTCAGCACCTGGACTGTGCCTCTTGTCTCGCTCACAAGGACCCATACTGTGGATGGTGTGTGCTCCTTGGCAGGTCAGTGCTCCACCGACTCCTGACCCATTCCCCAACCCCCACCTCCTGCCCTCCCTGGTCCTGTATAATGGCCCTGTCCAGTATTCCTGGTCCTTGGCCCTTGACTTGCAGCCCACGACCCCTGGATGCCCCAATCCCCTACCTCCATTCTCCATCCTGGGCATCAGTGCCTTGCCAGGGCAGACGTAGCCTAGTGTCATGGCCCACCTGAGGATCCCGCCCAGGTCCCCAGTATTGGAGGTGTCCCTGCTCCGTGAAGGTACATCCTGGTCATTCTCCTGCAGGTGCAATCGCCATTCCGAGTGCTCACGGGGACAGGGCCCAGAGCGGTGGCTGTGGAGCTTCCAGCCTGAGCTGGGCTGTCTGCAAGTGGCAGCTATGAGTCCTGCCAACATCAGCCGAGAGGAGCGGAAGGAGGTGAATGAGCAGGGCAGGCACATGTCTCATGGGGAGGACTCTGGTGATGGGTCAGGACCTTGCATTTTAATGTCAGATGCTCTAAATACCACGTGGCCCTATACAAGTTGCTTGTCTTGGGGCCTTGCTTTCTCTGTCTGCTTCTAATCCAGGCTAGAGGGCATTTGTGAAGGCTTGAGGGCTGGTGGCCACTGTGCCCCCTCACATTGGGTGCTCTGGAAACACAAGCCCTGGTCTGCTGCCCGGTGGCTCCAGCAGCATGTCCTGGCCTCTCTGTCCAGGTTTTCCTGTCAGTGCCTGACCTGCCACCCCTGTGGCCAGGGGAGACGTATTCCTGCCAGTTTGGGGATCACCAGACTCCTGCCCTGCTGACCAGTTCTGGTGTGATGTGCCCTTCCCCGGACCCTAGCGAGGCCCCAGCACTGCCAAGAGGAGCCGGTGGGTGAGAGAAGGGGCCAGCCCTGGGGCCTGGGAGCCCCACCCTCCTCCCATCTTGCTCCAGGGGGTGTGGTTGGGGTGACGTGTGATTCCGAGTGGGGATCCCTGAAAGAGCACTTTTCTCTGGGCCCCCTGGCTAGTCCTCAGTCCCCTAAAGTGCCCGTTTTGTGGGCAGATCCCGGGTGTTCCCCAGATCCCGGGTGCTAACCCCACTCCTCAGCCTGGGCCCTCTCTCCCACCCTGCAGACCACGTGTCAGTGAGCGTGGAGCTCAGGTTTGGCGCTGTGGTGATTGCCAAAGCTTCACTCTCCATCTATGACTGTGCAGCAGTCTCTGAGCTCCGCCCGTCTGCACAGTGAGTTCCTCCCCGACACCCCCAGCGCCCAGGCTGCCCCGTGGCGACCTCTGCCCCATGGCTGTGCTCTGTGCAGGTGCCAGGCCTGCGTGAGCAGCCGCTGGGGGTGTAACTGGTGTGTCTGGCAGCAGCTGTGCACGCACAAGGCCTCATGTGACGCTGGGCCCATGGTGGTTAGTCAGCAGGTGAGCGGGACCCCCAGCTGGGCCCCACAGGGGTTTGGGGTTCCCTTTGTGAGGGTTTCTCTGATGGCCCGGGGTCTGTGTGCCTGCCTGCCCATGTGAGGCTCTGTTGTGAGCACCCGAGCTGCTGTGTGTGACGGACTCACTGGAGAACAGCTGCTGGTGTCCCGCCTGTTTCGGGGAGAGGACCTTTGTAGCTGAGCGGCAGGGGAGGTCTGGGCCTCAGGTCCCGCCTCAACACAGATGCCCCTGGAGCCTGCCCTCCCCGCCCTCCTTTGGAGAATTAATGGGCTGTTTTTGTTTCTCTTTTCCTTGGTCTCCTTTCCTCTTAACACACCCTTTGCCTGCCTGCCACCTGCTCCCGCGCCTGCCTGCTGAGTGGCCCCTCCTGTCTTTCTCTGCTTCCCCCTTCAGAGCCCGCTTCTCTCCCCAGCCCCTCCCGCAAGAGATGTACCCACCCCCTTCCCACCTGAAGCCCCCCAGACCCCAGTCACCCCTGCTCCTGACACCCTTCCCGTGGAGCCTGGTGCCCCCTCCACAGCCTCGGATGTCCCACCTGGGGATCGCCCTACCCTGCTCAGCCCCTGGGGGCCGGGGGCGGGTCCTGGCCCCATACCTGCCTCAGCCTCCACAGAGTCACCTCTCCATGAGGAACCTCCCCCTCCCGACCCCCCCAACAGACGTGGAACCGCTGTCCCCGCCCCCACTGACTTCGGACCCACGGCCACACCCGAGGACCTCTTGGCCTCCCACCCATCGCCCTCAGATGCAGCGGCACTGCCCCCTGCCCCTGCAGACCCCGGCCCCGAGGCCGACCCCTCCGTGGCACTCTTGGACCAGCCCCCCGGCACTGCTCCCGCCACCACTTTCCCAGGGGCCGCTGGCTCCACGAAGCCCGCTCTGGACTGGCTCATGAGAGAAGGCGGAGAGCTGCCTGAGGCGGACGAGTGGACGGGGGGTGACACACCCGCCTTCTCCACTTCCACCCTCCTCTCAGGTGATGGAGACTCGGCTGAGCACGAGGGCCCTCCCGCCCCCCTCATCCTCCTGTCCAGCCTGGACTACCAATACGACACCCCCGGGCTCTGGGAGCTGGTGAGGCCCAGCCCAGGAAGGAGGCCTCCAGGGGAGGGGATGCGGGGCAGACTCAGGAGGGGTCGAGGGGCAGGGTGGGGTCTGCAGCTCCACGCCGGCCTGGGCCCTGAGTTGTGCGCAGGGAAACGACCGAGGTGATGGGGTGGGCTCCATAGACTGCCTTGCTCTTGGTGTCTCCAGGAGGAGGTGAACTGGGGGGCAAGCTCCTGCCCTTGTGTCGAGAGTGTTCAGGGCTCCACGCTGATGCCAGTCCACGTGGAGCGAGAAGTCCGGCTGCTGGGCAGGAACCTGCGCCTCTTCCAGGTGAGCGTGTCCGGTTGCAGGCATATTGGCGGCCTCCTTGGTTGTTGACAACTATACCTGAGCCCTGGAGAGCAGGAAGAGCGCCTGGTCCCACATCTCGGCCCTGACCCTGGGGCTCTGCTAGCGGCCCTGCGGGACTCACTGGGGCCAGCTCCTAAAGCTGCCTCAGCAGCTGTGTCCTCTGCCCCCAGGACAGCCCAGGAGACCATGAGTGTGTGATGGAGCTGGAGGGCCGTGAAGTGGTAGTTCAGGCCCGGGTCGAGTGCGAGCCACCTCCAGAGACTCAATGCCACATTACGTGCCGGCAGAACCAGGTGTGGGTCACGAGTGCCTGGGTGGGCAAGGGTGTGCCGGCCACAGGCTGGCTACCAACCTCAGCTGGCCACACCACATTCATCATCCCAGCCCCACATATAACCCTGTGACCTCGAGGGAGTCTGAGTACCCCGGCTCTGACCCCTGACCCTGTGGCCTCACGGGGTCCCTGTCCCCCAGTTCTGACCTCTGACCTCGTGCTCCCACAACTAGTCATTTGGTCCTTTCTCTGACCACCACCGCCCCCCAGGCCTGATGCCTCCCCCAGGCCCAGACTCTGACCCCACTCCCATTTCTCCAGCTCAGCTATGAGGCTCTGCAGCCAGAGCTCCGTGTGGGGCTGTTTCTGCGTCGGGCTGGCCGTCTGCGTGTGGACAGTGCTGATGGGTTGCATGGTGAGCTAGCTGGGGCCTCTGGGGCCACGGGGCTCTTCCAGGCCTGCCTCTCACATTTGTCTCTGCCCCCCTCCCGCCCCCCCCCCCCCCCCAACCAGTGGTGCTGTATGACTGCTCCGTGGGACACGGGGACTGTAGCCGCTGCCAAACTGCCATGCCCCAATATGGCTGTGTGTGGTGCAAGGGAGAGCATCCACGTTGTGTGGCCCAGGAGGCTTGTGGCGAGACTGAAGCTGTGGCCACACGGTGCCCCGCACCCCTCATCTACTCGGTGTGTTGAAATGCTGGCATGTCCCTTCTTCACCACTGCCTTTAGAGGGAGAGTGGGGTGCTGTGGGCCCAGGGGTCCCGAAGGTGGGAGTCTGGGACTGCCTTTCCAGGCTGCCGAGGGTTGACTGGTGGTGGAAGTGAGCAGTCCGTGTCTTGGAACAGGTGGAGCCGCTGACTGGGCCTGTAGACGGAGGCACCCGTGTTACCATCAGGGGCTCCAACCTGGGCCAACATGTGCAGGACGTACAGGACACAGTCAGGGTGGCTGGAGTACCCTGTGCTGTGGATGCTCAGGAGTACGAGGTCTCCAGTAGGTGAGTTGGCTGGACTGACAGGAGTTCGGCACCCTTCATGGGCTCCCCGGTTGGCTTTCCTGCTCATGGCTGCCCATCTACTACTCTTCTGCCTTTTCCTCTCCCCGTTTGCTTGTTTCTGGTCACAATGTCTCAGAGCTAAGGTTGCCATTTGAGGCCCTGGAGCACCCACTTCGGCTTTGTGCACGGACTTGCATGTTCCTGGCCTGGACTGCTGGGGATCATTGCTGGGCCTGGGCCCAATCATTGCCTAGAACCAACAGGTGGCCCCATCTACATGTTCTCACTTGGTGTTCTGAGTGAGCATGGTTGTAGTTGTGGCAGCAAGGTTCTCAGATCCCAGATGGTTGTGCTCAGGGGCTGGGTTTCCACGAGCTGTCCTTTCTTCCCCAAGCACTGCCCCTGGAGGGCTTTTCCGGGCACAGACTTGTGGCCCGTCTGCTGAGTGCCAGACTCCTTGCCTAGTCCCTGGGACCCCGGTTGCCTTCCCAGGGACTGTAGCTGATAAAGGTTCTGGGTCATGGTAGCCTGGCTGGCAGTAGCAGGGTCCAACGGTGCCCACCCAGGACATTGCCAAGGAGATATCCACAATCAGCAAATCCCAGACCTGGCTGATATCAGGGTTACCTGGAGAGCCTGTCCAAAGCCACCATAGAATGGGTCCTTCAAGCCTACCCTCAGAGATCTGGATTCTGTAGGCCTGTGCTGGGGCTCCGTGATCTGTATTTTATTAAAAAAAAATTTTTTTTTTCAACGTTTATTTATTTTTGGGACAGAGAGAGACAGAGCATGAACGGGGGAGGGGCAGAGAGAGAGGGAGACACAGAATCGGAAACAGGCTCCAGGCTCTGAGCCATCAGCCCAGAGCCTGATGCGGGGCTCGAACTCACGGACTGCGAGATCGTGACCTGGCTGAAGTCGGACGCTTAACCGACTGCACCACCCAGGCGCCCCGTGATCTGTATTTTAAACCAGACTTTGCTAGAGCGTGTGGTATTCCCCCTGTGTGTTATGACCAAGAACTTTCGGTGACTGTCTAGACTGTTAATGATTCTAGAACCATGAGACTAGAGTAACTTATGAAGTGATTTATAAAGAGATTAAAATATTCTCTGGCCGAGGTCTCTCCTGGGTACTTTACATATCACTTGTTCTGTTTTCCAAAGTGTTGGCGGTAACTGTTACAATGTCACGGAGTCGAGCCACTGCCAGCTTCACCATGGGGACATTAATTTGTCCCAAGCTTCTCTGTTTTCTGGCTGAGAACCAACATTTTCTTAGATTGCTCACTTTCCCTTTCCATCTATCCCCAGACCTGATTAGAAGCTTCCAGGGACTTTTTTTTTTTTTCACGAGGAAATCAAGTTTCCACCACTTTGCAAGTGGTGTGGTGTGCGTGGTGATGGCAGCTAGTTAGGCCACTCATCAGTTTGGTGCTCGTCCCTATAGCCAGCCTCAGAGGGCTCCTTGTAAATTTGTGCCGCGCAGAGAGGTGAATTCCTCTCGGCAGGGGGCCCTAGGGTTGGACTTGAATGATTGAAACCATGCGTATTAACTCTCAGATGCCAAAGCCCCCTGGTGTGCCATCAGGAATTCCCCCCAAAGCAAGAGGATCTCTGTCAATCTTGGGAGCAGGGAGAACACCTCATTTAGTGGGGCAGCCAGCTCAGTTTGAGGGGCCCTCGGTGCGGCCCGGCACCCCAGCCTGCCTTGTGCCCACAGCTTCGTGTGTATCACTGAGGCCAGCGGGGAGGAGGTGGCTGGCGCTGTGACGGTGGAGGTGCCAGGAAGAGGACACGGTGTCTCAGAGCACGACTTTGCCTACCAGGTAAAGTGGCTCCCCTGCCAGCCCGTCTGGTTTCGCCTTCCTGGGGCTTCTCACCCGGGGCCTTCTTGTCTTCCTCAGGCTCCCCCTGCTTCTCTGTTTGTGGCCTCATGTCTGCCTATGTTTCCCTATCCCCCTTCCTACAGGACCCGAAGGTGCATTCCGTCTTCCCAACCCGAGGCCCCAGAGCGGGGGGTACCCGCCTTACCCTGCGCGGCTCCAAGCTCCTGACTGGGCGGCTGGAGGACATCCGAGTAGTAGTTGGAGACCAGCCTTGCCATCTGTGAGGGCTGCTTCCTCATTCTGCAAAAAATCCGTGTGCTGTAGGGAGAAGACAGAGGGGTGGGATGCTGGGAGAGGAGAAAGGGGGAGAGGGCCAGGTCTGCTCCATCAGAAAGCGGCCGGACCCTCCCTCAGCTGGGGCTGTCGGGGGACTGTGGCCTCCAGGGTCACGTGTGGAGCTTGCAGTCAGCTCTGAAGGGAAGTGAGCTGGGGCCTGAGGGGGTCCCATGTCCTGGAAATCATCCCTGTCCCCTTCCTGGCCTGCCTTCCACTCATCCCTCCCTTCCCCAGGCTGCTGGAGCAGCAGGCGGAGCAGCTGCAGTGTGAGACCAGCCCCCACCCCACGCCTGCCACGCTCCCTGTGGCTGTGTGGTTTGGGGCCGCTGAGCGGAGGCTTCGACACAGCCAGTTTGAGTACACATCAGACCCCAACGTCACCTCTGCCAGCCCCACCAAGAGCTTCCTCAGGTGCTGGGCCAAGGGCATGGCCTCATGGCATACGGCAGGGAGGTCTTTGCAGCTCTAGTATGTGGGGAGGTTGCGGGGCTTTCTGTGGAGGCCGTGACTCCCGTGCTGCTGCTGGGGAGAGGGCCGAGGGGCTTTGGGCCGGGCTGGCCCCGGTTCTCATAAGCCATGGGTGGTTCACGGTCTGTGTTGCAGTGGAGGACGGAAGATATGGGTCCGTGGCCAGAATTTGGATGTGGTACAGACACCAAGAATCCGAGTGACTGTGGCTCCGAGAGCACCGCAGCCCGGCCAGGGGCTTGGGCGGAGACGCCGCGTGATCCCAGAAACAGCGTGCTCCCCTGGAGCTTCCTGTGGTGGCCATCATGTAGGACACCCACGGGCGTCCCCTGCTTGCACTAGAGTAGCCATCGCCCTCATCACTCCACACTCCACCCCGTGCACAGCCGTGGGTGGCAGATACCAAAGAGGCTATTGCCCTGTCTTTGCTGGGCCCCCTTCCTGAGGATGGCCCTCAACTCTCCTCCCCTGTCTTTCCTCTCTGTGGCCCAGTTTGAGGAGCCGTGCCACGTGAACTCCTCTCAGCTCATCACGTGCCACACGCCTGCCCTCCCAGGCCTGCCTGAGGACCCCTGGGTCCGGGTGGAATTCATCCTTGACAACCTGGTCTTTGACTTCGCGACACTGAACCCCACACCCTTCTCCTATGAGGCCGACCCCACTCTGCAGCCCCTCAACCCCGAGGACCCCACCGCACCATTCCGGCACAAGCCTGGGAGTGTGCTCTCTGTGGAGGTACTGTTCCCGCTCACACACAGGGGCGGGGGGCTCCTGACCCTTCACTTTGCTGGTCATTGTGGCTGTGTGTGGCAGAGGGGGCATGAAGGCAGAGCAAGGGCCAGCGGACAGACCTGGCTCCTCACCCTTCACATGTGAGGGCTGAGGGGCTGGTGATGGGCTGCCTCGCCTGACGCATCTGGCTGGCGCCTGGGGCCCCACACACTCTACGGCAGGAGTCTGAATGACAATATGTAAATGGTCTGGCACACGCAGTAGCTGGGTGGCGTGGTACACAGTGGACGCCTGGGCTGATGCCCATTTGGCAGCCTGACTCAACGTGAACAAACACTTGGCATGGGTTCTGACGTGTGCGGTAGGTGGGCATTCTAAAAGGCCCCAGGTAGACAACCCAGCATCGTCCGCCTGGTGGGCCAGCAGAGACAGTAGTGGCTCTGGCTTTGTTAGGTGACTGGGCAGGATTCGGGGGCAACTTTATATTGTCCAGATTTTGAGCTCTAGAAAAGTGAAGATGTGAGGAAGAAGGATGGGAAGGGTAGAGAAGGGTCGGGGGGCAGCTCAGAGGATAGCCATGGACTATCTCCTCTGATACAGGGGAAGAGGTGCTGACCCGGCATCAGCCCTGCTCCCGGGGGTGGGTGTCAGGACCATCCTTCCCACACTTGAGGGGATGGGATCTGAGTGACCCCTCGTGTTCCAGGGGGAGAATCTGGACCTTGCAATGTCCAAGGAGGAGGTGGTGGCCATGATAGGGGACGGCCCCTGCGTGGTGAAGACACTGACCCGTCACCACCTGTACTGCGAGCCCCCCCTGGAGCAGCCTCTGCCCCAGCACCACGTCCTCCGGGAGGCGCCCGATGCTTTGCCTGAGTTCACGGTCAGTGAGTGGGCACTGGGTTGGGCCGGGCATCAGGCCTGTGCTGAAACCTTGCTCACAGGTGGCTCCCCACATAGGTGCAGATGGGGAACCTGCACTTCTCCCTGGGCCACGTGCAGTACGATGGCGAGAGCCCCGTGGCTTTTCCCATGGCAGCCCAGGTGGGCTTGGGGGTGGGCACCTCTCTTCTGGCTCTGGGCGTCATCATCATTGTCCTCATATACAGGTGGGTGCAGCCGGATGTGGCTGGGCTGGGGCAGGTAGGGGGGTGCGGCTGGATGGGAAGGGCAGACTAGGCCAGGGGTCAACAAAATTTTCCTGTAAAGGGCCAGAGTACCTATTTTAGGCTTTGTGGCCGGGTGGCCTCAGTTGCAGGGGCTCAACTCCACTGTTGCAGAGCAGAAGCTGCCACGGACCATATACAAACACATGATTGTGGCCGTGTGCCAACAAATCTTTATTTACAGAAATAGGTCGTGGGCCAGATTTGGCCCGCTTGTAGTTTGTTGATCCCTGGGCTAAACTCCTGGGCTAGACTGGATATGGGGTGTGACTTGCCCAGGATGCGACAGGCCAAATTATTCTGGGCTAGGCCTTGGCTTGGCTGGGCATGGCTGGGTCAGACTGTGCTGGCCTAAGCCAGGGTGAGGCTGGGGTAGACAGGCCTGGGCCATAGGCACCAGCAAGGGCTCTGGCCTTGTCTGGCCTTCCCCTTCCTGACCTTGGTGCTGAGCAGGAGGAAGAGCAAGCAGGCCCTGAGGGACTATAAGAAGGTCCAGATCCAGCTGGAGAATCTGGAGAGCAGTGTGCGGGACCGCTGCAAGAAGGAGTTCACGGGTGAGGCTGCAGAGAGTAGGCCCGGAACATGTTTCAGGGCCCTGTGAAAGTCTGCTCCCGTCGGGTGGGATCCACGCCCAAACCTGGCCTCTTCTGCCCAACAGACCTCATGACTGAGATGACTGATCTCACCAGTGACCTTCTGGGCAGTGGCATCCCCTTCCTCGACTATAAGGTGTATGCCGAGAGGGTCTTCTTCCCTGGGCACCAGGAGTCGCCCTTGCACCGGGACCTGGGTGTACCGGAGAGCAGGCGACCCACCGTGGAACAAGGGCTGGGGCAGCTCTCCAACCTGCTCAACAGCAAGCTCTTCCTCACCAAGGTGCCACGCACGGCCCCACCCCAGGCCTCCCCACATCTGTCCCCTCCTGGCCCCACCCCTCCTGCCCCAGCCCCGCCCCTTCTTTGTCCCTCCTTTTTTGAATGGGCCCCTTCCTCCTTATCCCGCCTCCCTGGTGCCAGTTCATCCACACCCTGGAGAGCCAGCGCACCTTCTCAGCTCGGGACCGCGCCTACGTGGCATCCCTGCTCACGGTGGCACTGCACGGGAAGCTCGAGTACTTCACTGACATCCTCCGAACCCTGCTCAGTGACCTGGTGGCCCAGTATGTGGCCAAGAACCCCAAGCTGATGCTGCGCAGGTCTGTGTGGCTGTCAGAAGCCATGGGGGCCTTGTGGTTATGAGGGCTGGAGCCAAGGGCTGCATCAGACCCCCTGGGGTTTAGGGGTTCATAGAACAGGGAGCCCAGAGGCCCTACCTCTGACCCTGCCCCTCCCCTTTCCTGTCATCCTAGGACAGAGACCGTGGTGGAGAAGTTGCTCACCAACTGGATGTCCATCTGCCTGTACACCTTCGTGAGGGTGAGAGAGGCAGACGTGGACAGGGCTTGGGCTCCCCTCCGGGGCGAGGCGGGACTCTAAACCACAAAGCTTCCAGCCCCATTCGGTCCAGACACTCCTGCCCAGCATGTCTCATTCACCTCAGGCCCTCTGCAGTCTGTCCCCTTCCCCAGCATGGGCCATGTCCCATACAGCTCTGTTTCATGCCTGTCACCTGCCCTGGGGGCCCTCACTGGCTGTCACTTCCCCAGGACTCAGTAGGGGAGCCGCTGTACATGCTCTTCCGTGGAATTAAACATCAAGTGGACAAGGGGCCAGTGGATAGCGTGACTGGCAAAGCCAAATACACCCTGAATGACAACCGCCTTCTCAGAGAGGACGTGGAGTACCGTCCCCTGGTGAGGGAGGGAGGAAGGGAGAGGGATAGGGAGACCGAGTCAGGGAGGGATAGGGGGAGGGAGGGAAAGAGGATGTGAACGTGCATACGCTCAGTGGTGTCTGTCCCTGGTGAGGATGAGGAGGGTAAGCATGTGTGATCATTGTGAATGGCTGGCTGCTGGAGAGAAGCCTTTAGGTTAGTTTAGCAGCATAGAGGCTTGAGGACTAGACCTCAAGGCAGAAGGCCTTGAGGATGGGCCCTCAGGCTTGAGATGGGGTCAGAGTGAGATAGGGTCACGGCAAGGGTTTGGGGAGCAGTCCACAAGCCCTGGGACTGGGCCAGGGCCTGAACGTTTGCAGGACCATCATCTCAGTGTCCTGCCAGTGGTGTGATGTGCCCACCAAGCCAGGAGCCAGCTCTGTCAGTCTTGTCGGTCTCTTCCTCCGGGTTGCTATCCCCTTAGTGGAGTGCCTTCTTTGGTGGCCCATGCAGGGCACCTTTCCTGGTGATCCACACGGGATACCTTCCTTGGTGGCCCACGCGGGGTACCTTTGGGAAAATCTCATTCAGGCTCCACCAAACCTGCCCCCTCTCGGGCCGGTAGGAGTCCTTACTTCTTATGAAGCTTCTCTCAGGTGCCTCAGCCTGACCAGTTGAGCCAGGAACCTGGGGACCTGAGTTAAGAGGGACTTGTGTTCACTTGTTTTTTTCTGCCATTCACCCCGTAGACATTTACTAGTGCACTGTGCTGGAGGTGGGGTCAGAGTGGAGGAAGCCGCTGTCCCTGGGCGGGTGGACGGCTAAAGAGATAAGAATTAGGGAGTTGTTGGTGCCGAGAGGTCAGAACCAGTGGCTTCCTCATGGGTTGTCCTTGACCTTGTGTGTTGGTCATCCCATGTGTGGCATGAGCCCTGATCGCTCCCGCATATACCTCGGTAGACCTTGAATGCACTGTTGGCTGTGGGGCCCGGCGCAGGAGAGGCCCAGGGTGTGCCTGTGAAGGTCCTGGACTGCGATACCATCTCCCAGGCCAAAGAGAAGATGTTGGACCAGCTTTATAAAGGAGTACCTCTCGCCCAGCGGCCAGACCCCCGTACCCTGGATGTTGGTGAGGGTGGAGGGGAAGGGTAGCCTGGGGACCTGAGCCAGGGTGCAGGCTGGGCTGGCCCTGGACCATATCGCTCAGTGGGCACAGGGCAGAGGCTGGAACGACCTCTCACATGGTGAGGGGCCCCTGATCCTAGTCTTTGGAGGGGTTGGATAAGGCTGCCCCCTGACGGTGGGGCCTGTGTCCCTGTGGAGGAGGAGGTAGGCTCCACCGCAGGAAGGGTGTTCTGGAAGCCCTGGACCAAGTCCCAACTTGCTCTTGCAGAGTGGCGGTCTGGGGTGGCTGGGCATCTCATTCTTTCTGACGAGGACGTGACTTCTGAGGTCCAGGGCCTGTGGAGGCGCCTGAACACCCTGCAGCATTACAAGGTGGGAGGGGTAAGAGCGGGAGGCGGGGTAGGCAGGGTGGGGCTGGTGGAGGGGTCACCAGCTGTGTTTAGCAGGTCCCAGATGGAGCAACTGTGGCCCTGGTCCCCTGCCTCACCAAGCACGTTCTCCGGGAAAACCAGGATTATGTCCCTGGAGAGAGTGAGTATGCCCCCCACTTCCAGCCCCTACCCAATCACTGTCCTCTGCCCCTGCTTTGCCCAGTCCCCAGTACTGGGGCAGATCTTCTGGACCTGAGGGTAGGCTTGTGTCTACCTCCCTTCCACCTAGAGAAGCCCTTAACCTGTGCTTCCACTCCTGGAAGTTGGCAGGACGCTGGGGTCCCAGGGGACGTGGTACCTGATGAGGGATGACGAGCTGTGGGGTCTTGGCACAGGGACCCCAATGCTGGAGGATGTGGACGAGGGGGGCATCCGGCCCTGGCACCTAGTGAAGCCAAGTGAGGAGCCAGAGCCTCCCAGGCCTCGGAGGGGCAGCCTTCGGGGCGGGGAGCGCGAGCGAGCCAAGGCCATCCCTGAGATCTACCTGACCCGCCTGTTGTCCATGAAGGTGGGGCAGGAGGGATTGGAGGCTGGGGTCAGGGATGGGACAGGCCGTAGGTCTGGGCTGTGGGGGAGGGGACGGCTACTTATGGGGTTTGGGTGTGGTGTGGGGCTCGCACGGGCATAGTGCCATGAGGTGTCTGAGGCCGGGCTGGGGCCGAGGTCCCCTGTCCCCTTGCTGACCGCACGTCCTCTGTGCTTCCCCTCCCCACCAGGGCACACTGCAGAAGTTTGTGGACGACCTATTCCAGGTGATTCTCAGCACCAGCCGCCCCGTGCCGCTTGCTATCAAGTACTTCTTCGACCTGCTGGATGAGCAGGCCCAGCAGCACGGCATCTCTGACCAGGACACCGTCCATATCTGGAAGACCAACAGGTGGGGGTGGGGGTGGGGGTGGGGCAAGGCGGGCCAGGTGTGTGTGGGGTCTTCTCTCCCACCCCCCCAGCACGCTCACTGGCCCTGCCTGCCCTACCCACAGCCTGCCGCTAAGGTTCTGGATCAATATAATAAAAAACCCGCAGTTTGTGTTCGACGTGCAGACATCTGATAACATGGATGCAGTGCTCTTGGTCATTGCTCAGACGTTCATGGATGCCTGCACCCTGGCCGACCACAAGCTGGGCCGGGTGAGTGGGTCAGGGTGGACACGGAGGGCACGAATGGGGCAGGGTAGTATGGGCCAGGTGTGGACAGTGTTGTGTGTGCGCCGATTCCAGGCTTGGCTGAGAATGTCGGGGAGGAGGGCTAGGGGAGGCCTCTGACTCCAGCCCCAGGCTGGGCTTTGTCCCTGAGCTCCCCGGGAGGTGGCAGTGATGACCCCTCAGGAACCAAATCCACCGGGCAGCCTGGAGCTGTCCTGTGATTGTAGGATCCGCATGTCTACCTGGAAACCAACCTAGCGGCCCCACCATCACCTCGGGCTCACCTCCTCCAAGTCTGGGCTCACCATAGCCGGAGGCCCAGGGATCAGAAGTCACCCTGCCTTTTCCTCGTTCCCTACACGCAGGGGCAGAGGAGGTATCTGCCTGTCGGTGCAGTGTAGACGGGAGAGTCCAGGCAGTGAGCGCCAGGCATGGGCGAGGTGCTGGCGAGGGGAGCTGGGAAGCAGAGAGGAATGGCCAGGGCTGTGGTGGTGGCGGGGTGTTGTCACAGTAGTGAGAGCCAAGGGAGTCCCATGACAGATAAGGGATCCCTGCTGCAGTGACTCAGGCACCCAGCAGGCAGGGCCTGGGGCTCTGCAGGCCTGTGCAGGGAGCTGTTACCTCTTGAGGGATCGATCTCTAGACTTCTGTGAAGAAACAGAATGCAAACTTCTACTCTGTAGTGCTGTCTTTTGAGAGCAGTTTCTATTCTGTGTGTTCTCATCACTGTGCCTACAACGAACCCCACCGCGAGGACCAGGGAGGGCTACCTCGGGTGGAGGCTGTGTGGTGGCTGGGGTTTTGCCCAACCTTCACCTTGCCTCCCCTTCCCAGCAAAACTGCAAATGCTTGCTGGGTAGCTCAGGAAGAGTCCAAACCAGGAATGCCTAGGGTCCCCCCCGCAGAGCGTTGGTGAGAAGGCATGCATGCTGACTCATGACTCAGGCCCAGGGATGCATCGCTGCCGCTCAGGGGTAGCGCCATCTTACCTCACCCTCCCAGCAGCCGTAGGGTGAGGCAGCAGGTGCCGTCCAGAGCTCAGAGCTGGGACTGGAACCCACTGCAGTGGTGGAAGATGTGTCTGGGTGTGTTACAGTGTGGGCTCTGACCTGAGAGACCTGCTTCAGGTGCCAGCTCGGCCACTCAGAGTGAGGTGGTGTGGGACAAGTTACTATATTTTCTGGGTCAGTTCCCTGATTTTTATATTTTATTTATTTTATTTGTTAAGTTTATTTCTTTGGAGAGAGAGAGAGAGTGCATGTGCAAGCAGGGGAGGTGCAGAGAGAGAGGGGAGAGGGAATCCCAAGCAGGCTCCACACTGTCAGCACAGAGCCCGATGTGGGGCTCGAATTCATGAGCCATGAGATCACGGCCGAGCCGAAGTCAGACACTTTACCGACTGAGCCCCCCAGGTGCCACGGTTTCCTGATTTTTGAAATGATTACGTGGGGAATGAGCAGCACCTGGAAAAGCGGCATTAGGGCTCCATATGGCACGGTGCCCTCCCACCCTGCATGCCGGTTCCCTGCTGGATCCAGGTGGAGGCATGTGGAGCTGAGAAATGGCCTTGGAATAATTGGGGGAGAAGCTCGAGGTGACAGAGTGGAGATTGGATATCGGTGGAGGGGAGTGGGCAGAGGAGGTCCTTGCAGAGGGAAAGGGGCCAGGGGCACCAACCATCCCAGTTGCCTGGGACTGAGGGGTTCCTGGGATATTTAGAACGGAAACGGTGCTGGGAAAATTGGGACCGTTGGTCACTCTAAGGGGACTCTCCTCTTTCTCTCCTGCTGACGCCTAGGACTCCCCCATCAACAAACTTCTATATGCTCGAGATATTCCCCGTTACAAACGGATGGTGGAAAGGTATGAGGGCGATGAAAGGGTCTGGAAGGGGGGTGAGTGGACCGATTGATGGATGTTTATGGCTGCAGCCGTGGGACGGGCCCTGTGGGGGGAGGAATGGTCTGTTTACCCAGCAGCTGGCCGTGGTCTCTGGCAGGTACTACGCAGACATCAGGCAGACCGTCCCCGCCAGTGACCAAGAGATGAACTCCATCCTGGCTGAGCTGTCTCGGGTATGGCCCTCCCTCTGCTTCTTGGGTTGGGCACAGGCCTCCTGCCATGAGGATCCTGCTGTTTTGCAAGGAAGCCCTTGGGGCCTCAGCGATCCTGCGAGCTGCTTGGGGGCAGGACACATACCATCCCCATAAATGCAGAATGTTCTAATGGCCACTATGAAAGACCAGGGCTCCCAACATCTCACTACAGAGCAGCAGGCGCTTGTCCCGGCAGCTGCCACCTGACCTGACTCGGCCAGCTGCTTGGGTGCCTGCAGCCCGTGTTTGGGTCTGGGGACGATGTATCCAGAGCAGTGAGGTGGCTGGGATTCAGCCCCAGGACAGCCCAGGTCAGTCTGCCCGTGTCTTCATACAGCATTGCTTCCGTCGGTGTAGACGTGCCCCCACCTACTTTTAAAACAGTCTCCAAACATAAACTCCAGGGAACTTCGTGTTTCTGAACACTAAGTGATGGAGGACCACAAGGACACAGAACACGCAACAATAGCAGCTACGATTTGGTGGTGGTGCTTTGATTGTCCTCTCGCCTGACCCCCATAGGAGCTCCACAGGTTGGGCGCTATTAGCCCTGTTGTCCTGATGAGGAGGTGCGGGCTCAGAGATGGCCCCATGGAGGGGCCCCGTGCAACCTCCCGGAAGATGTGATGGAGATCAGAGCAGACCTAGCTGGGTCACAGCCCGTAAGCGGCCGCTGTCCCACTGGGCTCTGCAACCATCTGGGGTCCCGGCTGCCGCCTTGAGGGGAGAGAAGCAGGGCCCTGCTCACGCTGCAGACCTGGGATCCCTGGTCTGTAGGCAGGGCTTCCTGCTGCAGGGCCTGTCCTTTCTGCCACCTCCTCCCCATTTCCCAGGGGTCCTGTGGTTGGTGACAATGCTCGTCTCTCTTACCTCTTCTCCTTAGAACTACTCTGGGGACCTTGGGGCACGAGTGGCCCTGCATGAACTCTACAAGTATATCAACAAGTACTATGACCAGGTGGGCAGAACCCTGGGCCCTGATGGAGGGAGGGAAGGGCTGTGACTAGTGGTCTTCCCCAGGCACAGAGCAGGGTCAGGGCAGGGTCCTGGTACCTCCCCTGCTCTCCCCATCCTTGCCCTCTCCTCTGGGGCTCCTCGGCAGCAGCTGGGATGCCGGGGGATCTGCCAGGGTCTGGAGATGGTGTGGGGGATGGTCTGGGAAGGACACAGCTGCTGCCTCTGCCCCCGCCTTGTCCTGGTCCCCGTCCCTCCCTGAGTCCCCACAGTGGCAACGTGCTGTGCACGGCCAGAGAAGAAGGTCCTGCCAGGAGTGGGTGAGGGGACTCCAGAGCCAGCAAGGGGGCCGTCTGGGGAACTTGGACTGGGCCCCAAGATCACAGCACCTACGAGTCAGCCTGCTAAGTGCCTGCCAGAATCGTCCTCTCGGATGTTTGTGTGGCACCAACGATGTGGCTGCTGCTGTTCAGTGATGAGGAGCCTGCCTGGTGGCCGGCCTGGGGGATAGTCATTTAACGTGAATTCCAGGCACCCCAGGCTTGCTCAGGCAGTGTGAGCTCCTGCATGGGGGAGGCGGGGGTGTGTGGTACCTCATGTACCCTCGTGTAAATGGCACAGGCCAGCCCCCCGTGGGCTCCACCGCTCCCCTGTGGCAGCCCTCATTTGTGCTTATGTGGTTGTTGGTGTGGGGTCAGAATCTGTCTGTCCTGCCATCAGTGAGCCTTGTGAGGGCAGGATCACACGTGTCCCATCATTGTGGGGTCCCTGCTCCATGCCAGCACCTGGAATGGGAACACAGGAAATGCTTGCTGCCTGGTGGGGGCAGGGGGAGCCAGGGGACTGGAACAGGGCTTCTAGGGGTTTCGTGGGGGGAAAGACTAGCATGGTGGGTGTGGCTGGGCTCCACTCAAAACGATTTTTACTGGTGGAGGTAAAACCCCAGCAAGGCCCCCGAGGAAGTGAGACGGCTCGCTGAGGCCCCCAGTTGTGCCGCAGTACCTGAGGAGGCCTGCTGAGGGCTGTGGGTGCATGCGGTGGCTGGTAGGCCCTGCTGACCGGCCGGTGTCTGTTGCAGATCATCACTGCCCTGGAGGAGGATGGCACGGCTCAGAAGATGCAGCTGGGCTACCGGCTCCAGCAGATCGCAGCCGCTGTGGAGAACAAGGTCACGGACCTGTAGGGAACTGGCCAGCCCTGGCCTGCCATTGCCTCAGCCCTGCCCGGGCAGCCCTGGAACCGTGAGGGAGAAGCTGCCTTCTTAGATGCCTGTAGTACCTGATGAGCAGAGTTAGTGGAAGGTGGCCCCCGGGCTCCTGGGGCCTCTGGCCTGGGCCCTGCTGGACCTACCTCGCAGGCCTGGGGCTGTGAGGCTGATGGGGTGGTGCCCAGCCTGCTCCCCGAGCCCAGTGACCCTGTGGGCTCTTTTCTGTGTGACGTCGGTCTGCGGGGAGTCAGGGACTCAGGGCTTCCAGAGAGTTGCTGGAAGGGCCTCCAGCCTCTGGAGAAACTGTACTGTTCCTGAACACTGGTCTTTGTCCCACCGGGATTCCGAGGGGAAGGAGGAGAGCCCCACTTCCTGTCCTTTCCTCCTCCATCATCCCTGACCTCAGTTTAGCTGCCTCCAGCCTTTTGCTGCTGCCACGTTCCTAGGTCCGAGAGATGAATGCCTTTCCTAGGCCACTACAAACTGACCCCTTGTCAGGGCTGGCTGCCTCAGGGCCACCCTGCCTCAGAGGCAGCGAGTGGGGAGGGGCACTTGCTGCAGGGGCCTGGGGGAGACCGGTGGCCCCACTGACCCAGCTCTTAATTAAAGGATAACACACTGCTTGGCGTCTGATATGTGGGCTTGGCCCAGCCCCTCCCTTGGTAGGAGGTGCCTGATAGGCACGGGGAGGGGGGGGAGGGGGAAGGGGGGATCTGTACCCTGGATGGGGGGTGGGGGGGGTCTCAGGACCCCCATGCAAGACTTCAGACTGTCAGGCTGGCCGGGCTCTTTTTGGCTCCTGGGCAGGCCTGCTGGGGTGAAAGCATCTGGGAGGGAAGTGAAAACCCCATTCAGTCTGGGCTGGGGAGCCTGCGACCCGAGGTGGAGGGGTCTGAGTCCCTTCAGGGGCTCTGTGTTGTCTGCAGCTCAAGTGTTCTAATCTAATGCCACCATCCGGGTCTCGTTGTCTGGAAGGGCAGTGGGAAAGGAGGGCACCGGTGCAGGCAGCTTCAGGGAGAGTGGGTCTGGGGGCCCTCTTCCGCAGTCCTGCTTCCAGGCTCTCCACACCCCTGTTGGCTGGGGCTGTTTGAAGGTTCTCCAGGATACTGAGTTGTCCCGTCACTCCAGGAGTCTGGGGTAGGGATCCCAGCGCAACTGTCTGCCTGTGTAATGGCTGCCTTGGGTGGGGTTTCCTGATTTGTACCTGGAGGTGAGCTTCCAGACTGTCTCAGTTGGGTCTTGTGTTGCTGGGTCTGTGGGGCTGTGTGTTGATGCCCCTTTGACTGAGACCACCCTTGTCCTCTGCCAGAGGCCAGCCTGCCAAACAGAAATATTCTAGAATCTTGACATGGCTCTCCCCCTTGGCTCTCTGCTGACTCCCCAAGCCCATAGACCTCCCAGCCTCCCTTCCCTTCTGACTAGGGGCCCCACCCCCACTCGGGTCTTCACTGAGTTTGAAGAGACAGAGGCTGATAGGATTTTAGGAGTCCCTTCCCTCCCTCTCAATGGTCCTAGATAAAACCATCTCAGAGTCCTTGTCCCTATAACAGCAGGAACCACACTGGTCTGTCCATGCCCACTGTGGTCACAGCTGCTATTCTCTGTTCTGATGTCCCTCCTTCCCCATTTCTGCCCAGTGTCGGGACCACAGTCAGAGAGGTCAGCAGTCGGGCACCATCATTTGGAAGCATGGGTGCTTTAGTCCTTCAGATAGTGGCTCAGAATGGCTCAGACTCCCTCATGGTCTGTCAGGCCGAACGATGGGCTCTCAGGGAGCAGGCCCAATGAGTTCAGTCTGGGGTGGACTTGGTCACAACAGGCCCACACTTCTGTTCCAGGCTTAGGCCACTACAGGTTCCAGGACACCAGTAGGTGAGGGGAGGAAACCAGGTACCTGCGTGTCTGGGGGTGCTGAATGTTGAATGTACTCTGAGTTGTTCACTTTCACATCTCAGCCCTCACAGAACACTGTTCTAGAACAAGGTGGATAATGAAAATCTATCATGATAACGTAGGAATGTCTAAGTCCTCACTCAAATGCCATGGCTGAGAACAGAGATCCCATCGCTGATAGTTCTTTGTGATTGTTCGCTTGGGTCTGGGCCACAGTGTCAGTGTCAGACACTTGTCATCCGGTTTGACCAGTGTCTTCCGAATTTTTCTGATCAAGGTTGCAAAAGTGTGCCCTCGTGGCGGTATTTCCCACAAACATGTTAGCGTGCTAAGGACCCTGTTTCTCACCGGGGGTTCCTTTAGGGGTTCAGGAAGTGATTTGCTTGAGTAAAAGGACTTTCATTAATTTAAATATTGGAATAACTGTCCAGACAAGATCCAGGAATTGTGTGTTTTTGTTAACTTTTTTAGTAGTTAAATAACTGTGCTAGTCGATATAATGGCTGAATTTATGCTGATAAATGTTGGTATCATTTTGGAAGTCACTTGAAACCTTGGGATTGGGCAGAAGGACTCCAGCCCCTTCTGGCCAGTGCTGATAGATGGCTCTCGGCTGTGCTGGGCGCCACAGGGTAGGCCTGGCTGTTCCAGGCTTCTCTGTTCAGTGCCCAGCTCGTGTATCAGGTACTCTTCCACCCCCCAGGTCTTTGTTAGGATAACACATTCCAGAACAAATTCAGACCCAAACTGTCTGGTTTAGCTGACTGGTGATGCTCCATGGATCTTCCTTGAAATGTTCTGTTATTTTTTAGAGAGCGCATGGGGGGGGGGGGGGGGGGGAGGGGAGGAGCAGAGGGAGGGGGAGAGAGAGAGAGAGAGAGAGAGAGAGAGAGAATATGAATAAGCAGGCTCCACACTCAGCGTGTTCTGTTCTAATTAAGAATTATGGTTTATCCCGTTCCAAATATGTACCAGAAATCTAAGGCAAAGATAACATTTTGGTGTTTGAAAGGAATTTATTCCATGATTGCAGTTTTGAGGTTTTATTTGTGTTTGTCTTACCTGGCTGATACATGCACTTGAAGCAGAATGGTCTTCGGGCTACCTGAGTGCTCACAGACCTAAGCTAGTGAGCAGCCCCTCTCCCCTCCCATGTGGCTGGACCACTGGGGAGTTGGGGACTCGGGATGGTGGCGTACCGCCATCTTCTGGTCACGGTGTGGAATTTTATCAGAAACTATTATGAAATTTTCTGTGTCTGGAGCTCTAGTGCTGGGGCTCAGTGGGTAATCTTATCTTGTCTCTACCCTGACCTCTGGTTTAGAAGTGAGATACAGCTAAGGAAATAACTGGGGTCCTGTAACAGTGAGTGGACTAGTCCAGAAAACAAACCACAGAGTGTTTCAGACAGAAGATTGATTACAATAATGTTGGGAGGGCAAAGCAGGGAGTAAGGGTACCCAGAGGTTAGCGACCACTGAAGCCGTTCACCCCAAACTGCAAGGGCACAGCCCTGTAACTGGTGCCCATGGGACACGCTGGGGCCGTGTGCTCGCTAATGGGTACCTGACTTCCCCACCATGTACTTACTGTGGAGCTTCACATCCATCTCAGTGCGCATGTGAGCACACACACACTCCTAGATGCATCTCTTCCTCCAAATCTCCAGGCAGGAAGACAGGAGACCTGGATTCTAGCTTGAGTTTCTCTTTCCCTGACTGGCCGGGCCTCTGGGGAGAAGAGCAGAGTCATCCTGGTATGCGGCAGGGGCCTCCCTGTGGCATAGGGTTGGACCCCACATTGGCACGTGGCAGGATTTAATGATGAAATGTTTATCAAGTGCTGGATCTGTTCAGTTCCTGGTGAGAAACTGGTGGCACAAACCAGAAAAGAGGTAATGGAGGTGGATTTAGTAGGAGAACTGACGGAGCTGTGGGCCTCAGGGAAGCCAAGCAGGGTGGTGCAGCAGCCATTCCTGGCCCTGTCGTGAGGATGCAGGGACCTGGCAGGTATCAGCACCAGTGGGAGCAGCCCCACAGGAACTGAGGCCTTCGGAGGAGGAAGGCAGCCCTGCCAGCCTGCCCCATGACAGGAAGGGCACAAGTGGAATAATTACCCTGACCCCTGGCTCTGCCCACTGCCCTGTCCTGTCAGCTCCCCCTGTTGGCCAAGCCACCTGAAAACCAGAGGGCAGGGGAGCCTGGCTGGTGCAGATGCCGAGAGGTCAGCTTGTGAGTGCGGAGCAGGGTGAAAAATCAGGTAGGATGGGCCTGGTGGGCAAACAGTGCATCCGGCGCGAGAGCCTATTTGCCCTGGGAGGCACATGGCTGGTGTAGTGTCATTCAAGGCCATGGGGTTAATGCCATAGCAGGACTTGGTTCCCAGCTCCCCGGGATTTTCCACTACACCCCGCGACCTGCTGCCCCTTGATTCCCAGGAAGCCCAGCCTAACAGAGGTTTCTCGTGCCCAGGTTCCCACTGGGGGTCTCCCTGGCTGCAGAGTGGGATTCAGCCTCCAGGTGATGCAGGAAGGCCCTGCCTTTGCTCTCTGTCTTGCTGATCCGTCCACCTTTACCCCCACGAGAGAGGTGCTGCTCTGGCATTGTCTATTGGTTGGGGTCTAAGCTGGGGGAGGCATAGAGGGTGTCTTCCCTGGGGGAGGCTGAATCCATCCAGAGGGAGTGTGACTTGCTCAAGGTCACATGGCCAGGAGGACTAGCCAGCTTCTCCTGACTCCCACGTGGAATCTTGGACTCTTGCTGCTCCACGCTGCCCAGGTCCAACCTCCTACCCTGCCCCGTCCTGATGGGGAGGGGGCTCAGGTTCACCACCAGGTAAGTGTATTACAATATTGACGATTCCCTTTGCTGTACTTTTCATCCCTGTGACTTATTTTATAATGGTAAGTTTGTACCTCTTAATCCCCTGCACCCATTTTGCCCCTCCTCCCCACCCCTTTCTCTTTAGGCAACCACCAGTTCTCTATGAGTGTATCTTTCTTTTGTTATTTGTTCATTATATTTTTTAGATTTTTTTAAATTTATTTTTGAGAGAGAGAGAGCATGTGTGCAAAGTGGGGGAGGGGCAGAGAGAGGGAGAGAGATAATCCCAAGCAGGATCCTCACTGTCAGTGCAGAACCTGACACGGGGCTCAAACTCAAACCATAAGATCATGACCTGAGCCAAGATCAAGAGTCTGACACTCAACTGACTGAGTCACCCAGGTGCCCCATATTATTTAGAGTGTACACGTAAGTGGAATTACACGGTATTTGTCTTTATCTGACTTATTTCACTTTGCATGATACCCTCTAGCTTCATCCCTTGTTGCAAATGGCAAGATTTCATTTTTTTTTTATGGCTGAGTAATAGTCCATTGTGTGTATATACACACACACACACACACACACACGCACACACACCCCTTTATTCAAGCATTGATGGATAGATTGCTTCCATGTCTTGGCCATTATAAAATACTGCAAAAACATAGGGGTATATATCTTTCTGAAGTAGCATTTCTGTTTTCTTCAGGTAAGTACCCAGAAGTAAAATTACTGGATTGTATGGTATTTCTATTTCCAATTTTTTCAGGAAGCTTCAGACTGTTTTCTAGAGTGTCTGCACCAGATTGCATTCCTACCAACAGTGCACAAGAGCTCCCTTTCCTCCACATCCTCACCAACACTTGTTATTTCTTGTCTTTTTGATTCTAGACATTCTGACATGTGTAAGGGGATATCTTATGGTTTTGACTTGCATCTCCTTGATGAATAATGATGTTGAGCATCTTTCCATGTGTCTGTTGGCCACCTGTATATCTTCTTTGGAAAAATGTCTATTCAGGTCCTCTGCCGTTTTTTAACTGGATTGTTTTTTGGTGTTAAGTTGTAGAACTTCTTTTATTTTGGATATTACTTGGATATTTTATAAATTTTAAAATTTTGGATATTAACCCCTTATCAGATATATCATTTGCAAGATCTCCCATTCAGTAGGTTGCCTTTTTGTTGATGGTTTTCTTTGCTCTGCAAAAGCTTTTTAGTTTGATGTAGCTTCAGTTGTTTATTTTTGCTTTTATTTCCTTTGCCTGAGGAGACCTATCTAGAAAAATGTCGCTAAAGCTGATGTCAAAAGAGAGACTTGTGTGCGTCAGTAGTTGATTTATATTTGTTGGTGGGTAGCATTCCATTGGGTGGCTGGACCCGAATTGATCCTTTCACCAGTTGAAGGACAGTTAGGTTGTTTCCAGTTTTTGGTATGAATACAGTTGCTATAAGCATTTACATACAGGTTTTTCTGTGACCATAAGTTTTCATTTCTCTTAGGTAAATACTTAGAATAGTTTGTATTGTTTCCCCACCTGCCCCCTCTAATCTAATAGGTGTATAACGGCATCTCATTGCAATCTTAGATTTCTTTAGTGGCTAGTGATGTGGATCATCTTTAATGAAGGTTGCCTCTTGTATATCCTCTTTAGTGAAGTAGCTGTTCAAGTCTTTTGCCCATTTTTAATTGGGTTTTCTTGTTGAGTTTTAAGAGCTCTTTATTTTTATTTTGAGAGAGTGAGTGTGGGAGGGGCAGAGAGAGAATCTGTCAGCGCAGAGCCCAAACCCACAAACCATGAGATCATGACCTGAGCTGAAATCAAGAGTCAGACGCTCAATCCACTGAGCCACCCAGGAGCCCAAAGAGTTCTTTATATATGGGATATAGGTTTGTAGGGGCTCAAAGAATTTGGGGGCTGATCAAGGAAAAAGGTATAACCACAAGAGGCAATGACACACAAACTTTACTGAGTGGTGCTTGGAGGGGAAGGTCCTCATATCACAAGACCGTCTAGAAGCTTGTGGTGTAGAAGCCACCATCTGGAGGGGAGGATGGCCTCCTGGAGAGGAGATAGAGGTGGGACAAGGGGACTTAGATGTCTAGGTGAGGTAGCCCAGCAGCACAGCTTGTGCACACGCGTGTTGAGGGGGAGGGGTGAGGCTCTGGGTCAAATAGTCCCGAATGACCGTGGCAGCCTGGGGCTTATAATCAGAAGGTTCTGGCTTATCAGTGGGGAATAGCAGTCAGGGGAGGTTTTAATGGGGGTATAAAAAGACAGGCTCTAAATGGCTAAAAATCTGCTTGTTTGGGCTATTTAAAAAATAATGTGTTAAAATTTGAACCTGGCATTGGCAGGCTTTTGAGGTAACTGGTCTCTTGCTTGTTTTTTGGAGCCAGTGATAAAGCACCTTAGGAATCTTAGGATCCAGAATCATAGAAGGTCACACACTAGGATTTTAAAATCTTTTTTTCCCCCAGCCAGTCTGACCATTGAGTAGTAGAGAGCCAGGAGAATTGACCCAAAAAGGAAAAAATTTTATCTTTTTTGTTAGCAGATCAATATTATGGTGCCTTTGGTGTGTGTCCTGTACTCAGTAAAACTTGGTGAGTGTGTTTACCTATAGGCAGCAGGATGTGCTAACCAGCACTAGACCTGCTCTCCTTTAGCAACCAGTGAGCCCTGTGGGGCTAGAGGACACTGGTTGTACTGGTGAAGGTAGGTACTTCTCAGGTAAGAAAGTGACACAGCCACAGAGAAGTTAAAGTTGAAGGTCATCTGCAGGGCAACTGTTCATGTCCTGGGACTTGCCCATATGGTGGTACCCCATTCAGGGCGATTAATTCTGTTAAATTACAAAAATTCAACCAAGTAAATTTTATTTTCTGTTTTTAAAATTTTTAATGTTTATTTTTGAAAGACAGAGGGTGAGCAGGGGAGGGGCAGAGAGAGAGGGAGACACAGAATCTGAAGCAGGCTCCAGGCTCTGAGCTGTCAGCACAGGGCCCGATGTGGGGCTCAAACTCATGGACCTTGGGATCATGACCTGAGCCGAAGTCAGATGCTTTAACCAACTGAGCCACCAAGGTGCCCCTCAACCGAGTAAATGTTAAAGATAGAATTGGCTTTATTAATTCATTTGTGAATTGGACAGCATCCCCATCTAGCAAGGGAAGCTCCAAAGGGCTATAGAAAAGGAAATGTTTTTAAAGATAGGGAATGGGGGAAAAAAGGAAATTATTATCAACAAACCCATTGTTTTAGGCAAGGTTGTGCTCCTAAAGGGAATGGAAAGGGTCTAGCAGTAAATTTCCTAGTGCTGACCAGGATATTCCCATGTTGACCAGGTAAAGGTTACATTTCTGGGGGGCTGAAACTGCAGTTAGGTTAGGGTCCCAAATCACTAAACCAAGACATAATACCTAACTTATGGGACACCATTTGGGGCCTGTGGTTCTCTTATTCATGGTTCTAGCTCCTGGGGGTCAGGAGCAGGCCCAGCTTAGTGGAGCGGAGTGAAGAACAAGGTTCTAGAGAGGACGTACCTCTCTCTCCGGTAAAGTTTTTAGTACGTAGAATGTATTAGTCAAATCAATAGACCATTCATTCATGTTTTTTTAATGTATCCATTAAAGCAATGATATCTAATAGAGGAGTTCTGATGAAAGGAATAGACCTGTTTAATTCTCTGTGGTCTATAGTTAGCCCACACTCATAGTGGTGGCTTTTAGCACTGAGGGTCCCAGGGAAATGAAAGAAGGGAGGGGGGAGTCAGTACCCCTTCTGTAACTAAGTCAGCTGTAGTGGGCCTTCACTCTGCAGGGTCCAGCCTTACTGGTAGTCCCCAGCAGCTGGGGCCCACCCACAGAGCTTCCTGGGGCTGAGACAAATAAAACCTGGCCTGGATTCGGGAGCACAGGTCAAAAGTGAACTGCCAGAGCCTTGTAGGGATGTTTACAAAAAGAAGGGGCTAAAATATCACTAAGGTTTATTATTTCTGTGGTTTCTTGAATTCTTTTTACCCCAAATCCAAATTAGAGTAGTCCCTTTATTAAACCTTCATCTGTATATGACCTCTCTCTAGTTCTGGAACCTTGACTGATGTCAACTCCACCTCCAAGGAGGAGGAGGAGCTGAGAGGGGCAGCCATCCCCATCATCCTTCTCCAATGGGTAGACTTCCCTTCAGTTTACCTACAAGGGAAGGACAGTTACTTTTCCGAGGGTCCCGGACCTTGCAGCTCTGTGACCTGACCTCCACTTTGGCAGGGCTCCTGTCTTCCATCGTGGAGTCCTTAAAAAGTCTGTGAATAAGGCATGTGGCATTTGTTGGCTTTTCTGGATTTATTCCCCCCCCCTTTTTCGTTCCCCAACTTAGAAGGTTTCTCTTCAATTCCAGCCACCTTAACCATGGATTTTAAGGTTTTTTGCATTTGCAGTTTTGAACAATGTTTGGTTCTGTGTGTAGAAAGTTTTCTCTGCATATCTTGACCACTTTTTTCTGGAAAATGAAAGCCCAAAAGCAGTTCAATTGTGTGTCTTTAGCTTAGGTTATTTAGAAATCACAGACGCTGTGGGATCCTATTTGCTCTTCTTTCCTTGGACAAGTTACATTCTTTGTGCTCATGGACATATAAGTCCACCTATTTCACACACTTTTCCTCTGTCACATCTTACCTTTATAACAGAGATTCTAAGCAAGAAAAATGACCTCGCTGCCTTTCCTTACTGTGGCTACTTTTGTTTTTTCAGTTGAGGCAAAATTCGTATATAACATTAGTTTCAGGTGTATGCTATGGCTACTTCTAAATCAATTTCCTAAAGGTCAGTGAAAAGGATCTTTTAAGAATATACATCTATAGGGCCACCTGGGTGGCTCAGCCTGTGAAGCATCTGACTCTTGATTATTGGTTCAGGTCATGATCTCATGGTTCGTGAGTTTGAGTTCCACATCAGGCTCTGCACTGACAGGGCAGAGTCTGCTTGGGATTCTCTCTCTGCCCTTCCTCCATGCCCGCTGGCTTGCTCTCCCTCCCTCCCTCAAAATAAAATTAAAAAGAATACAAGTCTATAAAATATAGGTCTTTTTTCTCTTTTGTTAAAAAAAAAAAACAAAACTGTGGATTATATCTTGCAAATGTCTGTGTGACTTGAAACTTTGACTTTCTACCCTTCGGTTAGTAGTGTTCCTCGCTGACTTCAGCCACCGAGACTTCCTTTGATTCTGACTTAAGTCAAACATGCAACTATCCCAGAACTGTCAAGTGCTGTTTACAGTGTATCTCCTTGCTAACTTCTCCACCCAACCTTGTCGTCTCCAGAGACCCCTCACTGGGCTTCCTTTCCTTTCTCCTCCAGGTCACAGCTTAATGTTTACTTTGACCAGGGGGCCTGGATGGCTCAGTTAAGCATCCTACTTTGGCTCAGGTCATCATCTCACCGAACGTGAGTTCAAGCCCCACATCCGGCTGTCAGCACAGAGCCTGCTTTGCATACTCTGTCCCACTCTCTCTGCCTCTCCCCTGTTCGCACTCTCTCTAAAAAATAAACATTCAAAAAAAGTTTATTTTGACCAGGAGGGGACAGTGGGTGCATCAACAAATCCATACTGCTCACTGGAGAAATCTCCCATTGAAATTACATTCCCATTACAGTACGATCTACTCCCTCAGGCCATCTTTCTTCCAGTCCTCTCCACCTCTCAAAGCCAGGATGGTAGACCTGGGGCTCTTAGGTTTGATTTTTTAGTACTCTCATCCCTGAACTCTGAATCCTGAACCAGTGATACAAACTTAGGGGACAGGTTTTTTTTTTGCCTCCATTACAATGGCTGTGGTGATACAGAAATTGAAACTTTCATGTGATGTAGCTTTGGCTATATTTTCTATTTCCTAGTCCTTTTGAGCATTTTTTTTTATTACCATTTATATTCTGAGTCTCTTCTAGCTACCTTTAAGTATTAATGTCTATGTTTTTCTAATATTTATTTTTTGCTTGCATCTTACAGAATTTTTTTTGCTTGCTTATAGGCAAGGAACAGTGAATACAGATGGCCTTCACTTTTTCAATTATCTTATTTTTAAAGATTTTTTAAAGTAATCTCTACACCCAACATGGGGCTTGAACTTACAACCCCAAGATAATGAGTTGCACACTCTGCTGACTGAGCCAGGTAGGCGCCCCTTAATTTTTTTTTTTTTTTTAATTTTAAGTAGGCTGCATGCCCAACACTGGGGCTTGAACTCACAGCCTTGAGATCAAGAGGGTTGTGCCTTCACTTTTAAACTAGCCTCAATCCAAAGTCATACTTTCCCCTCTCATATGCTCCCCTTGAATTGATTTGTGTGACCATTTTACTACCTTAGTATTCGATACTGTCCCTGATGGCAAGGGCAAAGGATATGTTGCTCTACATTCTATCTGTTACAGTGTCTGATTTACCAAAGACAGTTAAATCATTGCTTCTTTCCCAATAGTACTCAAATAATCATTCTGAGTTTGCAAACAGAATTCTCTTTACTACATTGAGGGAGATGATGCAAGGTTAATTATTCCATTAGTTTCCATATTATGTATGCAAAGAATACATCACCAGAATGCTGGACTCACGATTTTTTGACACCACACATACTATGCTCATGTTATCACATATTGCTTTGGAGACGTAGCTGCCAACAGAAAAAAACACAACGTAATTAATGGACAAAAGGGAAAGTACTTATTTCTATTGTTGATGATACTAAATTTGAACCTGACAAAGATACCTTTTTCCCAAATCAATTGATCCTAAGTCACTCTTATATTTGGTTTCAAATGACTGCACAGATCTGGCAAAGTTATGATGATTACTATTTGCAGGAGTAGCAATCTCAACCTGCCCTGAGATAGCACTGCCAGAATTATCAAGATCTAGCAAATCAGAGATATTATTTAATAATGATAGAGAATATTTTTATTTTAAAAGAGAATTCTGTTCCTTTTGACTATACCTGCTCTATTCCAGGCGAGTACCTAAAAGAGGCCATGCCTCCCTCCCCATGGGGTGATGGGGAGATTGTGGGGCATGGCCCTGTCAACTCTTCTCATCCTGTATTAAGGAGGTGATACTCCTACACCCCTCTTCTCCAGGAGTCCAGAAACTGGGGGTGGAGTTCTGTTAACCATCCCTGACTTGCACTAACCCAAGCAAAGGTGGCACCTTTACTCCTCCCCTGGGGAGGGGAGACTGTGAGATGGACACTGTTGACCATCTCCTCCCTCCCCTGTGCTAAGGTGAGTAGAGGTGGACTCTTTCCTCTTCCCTTCAAACACTGCAGAGATAAGTAATAGCTAAAAAACTCAAATTTGGTAAACCTACAGATTGAAAAAGCTGATCAAACCCAAACAGGTTAAATTCAAAGAAGTCTATATCAAACATATCAAATTTCTGAAAACTAAAGACAATAACTTGAATCAGCCTGAGAAAAATGACACTTTATCTGTAGAAGAGCACCACTTTGACAGTGGATTTCTCATTGGATACCATAGAAGCCAGAAGGAAATAGCACAACATTTTCCAAATGCTGAAATAAAAAAAGTAAATATACCAATTAAAAGATCTTGGCACAATGTGGATAAAAATCATGACAATTAGATGCTGTCTACAAGAAACTAACTTCAATTATAATGATACAAGCAGATTGTTTTCCATTTCTCTACTTCCAATGTAACATACAAACATTAATCAAAAGACAGCAGGACTAGCTAAATGAATAACAGGTAAAGTAGATCTCAGAGCAAAGAAAACTGCCAAGAACAAGCAGGGACATTACACAAAAATAAAAGGCCAACTAACCAAGACCTAATACTACTAAATGTGTATGTACTAAATAACAGAGCTGCAAAATACATGAAGTAAAAACTGATGGATTTTTTTTTTAATGTTTATTTTTGAGAAAGAGCAGGGGACAGCAGAGAGAGGGAGACACAGAATCTGAAGCAGGCTCCAGGCTCTGTGCTGACAGCTCAGGGCTCCAACTCACAAACCATGAGATCATGACCTGAGCCGAAGTTGAACACTCAACTGGCTGAGCCACCCAGGTGCCCCCAAACTGACAGAATTTAAAGGAAAAAGAGACATCCAGATTTATAGTCAGGAAATTCAATGGTCTTCTCTCATAACTGATAGAGCCCTAAGATCAAAAATCAGAAAGGATACAGAGGAACTGAAAAAGATAAATCAACCACAATGCTACAGTTGCCAAATATAGAACACTCTACCCAACAAGAGCAGGATATGCATTCTTTTCAAGCACACACGGAACCTTCAAGATTGTTTTATGACCCAGGGTAGAGTCTAAGTTAAACAGACGTAAAAGAATTGAGAATATACAAAGTGTGCTCTCTATAACTGATTCACACTAGAAATCAATACAAAGATAGCAATAAAATATCAAAATACTTGAAAAATAAACACACTTTTAAATAATCCATGGGTCTCTACTCCTGAAACTAATACTATATGTTAAATAAATGGAATTTAAATAAAACTTGAAAATAAGTAGTCCATGGGTCAAAGGGGAAAAGGGAAATTAAAAAGTATATGGAACAGAGGCACCTGGATGGCTCAGTTAAGTGTCCCACTCTTGGCTTCGGCTCAGGTCATGATCCCATAGTTTGGGAGATCAAGCCCTGCATCAGGCTCTGTGCTGACAGCATGGAGCCTACTTGGGGTTCTGTCTTTCCCTCTCTCTCTGCCCCTCCCCTGCCAGCTCATGCTCGCTGTGTCCCCCCCACTCTCAAAATAAACAAAAAAAAGTATTTAAAAAAAAGTACATGGAACTGAGTCAAAATGAAAATACAATCAATTGAAATCTGTAAGTTGAAGCCAAAGCAGTGCTTAGTGAGAAATTTAGAACATCAAATGCTTATATTTATAAATTTTTTTTTCAACGTTTTTATTTATTTTTGGGACAGAGAGAGACAGAGCATGAACGGGGGAGGGGCAGAGAGAGAGGGAGACACAGAATCGGAAACAGGTTCCAGGCTCCAAGCCATCAGCCCAGAGCCTGACGCGGGGCTCGAACTCACGGACTGCGAGATCGTGACCTCGCTGAAGTCAGACGCTTAACCGACTGCACCACCCAGGCGCCCCAAATGCTTATATTTAAAAAGAGAGGTCTCAAAGCAATAATCTAAATTCCTACCTCAAAAATGGGAGAACAAACCAAAGCAAGAAGGGAATAAAAAAGAGATGAAACTGAGAACAGGGGGAAAAAAAAGACAAAAGCTGTTTCTTTGAAAAGGTAATAGAAATTGATAAACCTCTATTAAGACTAAGAAAAAAAAAAAAGACAAATCCCCAATATCAGGAGTAAAGGGGTTGATATCACCATGATTCTGCAGATACGTAAAAGACTGAAAGGAACAAATCCACGCACATAAATTTGACAAGTTAGATGAAATGACTAATTCCTGGAAAACTACAAACTACCAAAGCTCATGCAGCAGAAAAGAGACAATCTGAATGGTGCTATAACCATTAAAGAATTCATAGTTATAACCTTCCAAAAAAGTAATCTCTGGGCCCAGATGGTTCCACTGGAGACCATTAAATTTTATTTGTTGTTTATTTTTATTTTTTTGAAATAGGCTTCATGCCCAGAGCCCACTGCAGGGCTTGAACTCACAACCCTGAGATCAAGAGTTGGGTGCTTAACTGACTGAGCCACCCAAATGTCCCCTATTAAACTTTTAAAGAAGAAATAACACCAATTCTACAAAATCTTTTCCAGAAGATAGAAGGTCAGGAAACACTTGCCACTAATTTTATGGAACCACCACTATTTTAACGCCAAATGAGACAAAGACAGTACATCAGACTACCAATCAATATCCCTTGTGAATACAGAAGAAAAATCATTAACAAATTATTAATAAATTGAATCTAGCAATATATAAAAATATATACAATATGACCAAGTGGGGTTTATTCCAAGAATGCAAGGCTGGTTCAATATTCAGAGAGTCAATCGATGTAATTTGACTTATTAACAACCTAAAAAGGAAAAGTCAGTGGCACCCGGCTGGCTCAGTCAGTGGAGCATGCTACTATTGATCTTGGGGTCATGAGTTTGTACTTCACGTTGGGCACGGAGATTACTTAAAATTTTGGGGTGCCTGTGTGGCTCAGTCAAGCAGCTGACTTCACTCAGGTCATGATCTCATGGTTCAGGAGTTTGAGCCCCGCATCCAGCTCTCTGCTGTCAGCACAGACTTGCTTTGGATCCTCTGTCCCCCTCTCTCTCTGCCCTTCCCCCACTCATGCTCCCGCTCTTTCTCTCTCTAAACATTAAAAAATTTTTTAAATAAAACATTAAAAAAATAAATAAAAAGGAGAAATAATGTTCTTATAGTAACTGATACAAGAAAAGCATTTGGCAAAATTTAACATCTATTGATAAAAACCCTCAGCAAATCAGGACTAGAAGGGAACTTCCTGAACCTAATAAAAGGCAATTACAAAAACATACAATGAATATCATAATGGTGAAAGACTCAACACTTTCTATAAAATCAAGGATACCTGCTCTCCACTCCAATGTTGTTACTGAAGGTTTTTATGTTTTTAAGCTCTACGCCCAATGTGGGGCTTGAACTCATGACCCTGAGATCAAGAGTTGCATGCTCTACAACTGAGGCAGTCAGGTGCTCCTTGTTATTGAAGGTTATATCCAATGCAAAAGTCAAGAACAAGGAATAAAAGATGTACAGATGGAAAGGGGGGGGGGAGAAGCTGTTGACAGATGACATGACTGTATACATAGAAAAATCACAAAATATCTATAAATTAATAAAAGCTATTTGAATAACAGTTTAGCAAGGTTGCAGGATACCAAGTTAGTATTTCAAAAGTCAATCATGGGGCGACTGGGTGGCTTGATTGGTTGAGTGTCTGACTTTGGCTCAGGCCATGATCTTGGAATTCATGAGTTCAAGCCCCACATCAGGCTCGCCGCTGTCAGCCTGTCAGCACAAAGCCCACTTCAGATCCTCTGTCCCTCTCCGCCCCTCCCCCTGCTTGTGCTCTCTCTCAAAAAATAAAACATCAAAAAAAGTCAATCATATTTCTACATCCTATTAATAAAAAATAGAAAATTGAAGACATTACTGTTTGTTTATGGTAGCACCCAAACCACTAAATACTTAGGTAGAATCTTACAAAATATTTGCAAAATCCGTTATCTTGAAAACTACAAAAACACTGATAAGATAAGGAAGACTTAATAAGAGACATAAGGTTCATGGATTAGAAGACTCAATTGTAAAGGTCCCCAAACTTATCTATAGATCCAATAGAATTCCAGTATAAATTCCAGCAGAATTGTGTGTGTGTGTTCTATTTCTTTTAAAGTTTATGTATGTATGTTTGTATGTAATCTCTACACCCATTGTGGGGCTTGAACTCACAACCAGGAGATCAAGAGTCACATGCTCTTCTGACTGAGCTAGCCAGGAGCCCTTAATTTTTTTTTTTTTTAATTTCCTTAAGTAATCTCTAAGACCCACATGGGACTCAAAGTCACCACCCCAATATTGAGAGTCACATGCTCCACCAACTGAGCCAGCAGGGTGCTCCCCCCCAGAATTTTTATAGACATTTACAAACTTATTCTAAAATATATGTGAAAAGCAAAGGAACCAGAATAGTCACAGAAATTTTGCAAAAGAACAAACTGGAGGACTCCCATCAGATTTTTAAATTTCTATAAAGTTACACTTTCAAAGTAGTGTGCTATTAGAGAAAAGGATAGACACAAAGATCCTTGGAACAAAAGAGTCTTGAAATCTATATATATAATATATAAATATAACTATATATATATCTGTATATATAGTTATATAGATATATAGTTTATATATATTGTGTATATATATGTAAGTGTATATATACGTATAGTCAATTTTTGACAAATATGTAAAGGAATGAAGAATGTTTTTTTCAGCCACAAATGGAGCTGAATAATTAAATACCTGTATGCAAAAGAAAGGAAGAAAAAGCAAGCAAGCAAGCAAGCAAGCAAGCAAGCTTGATCTATATCTTGCCCTATATAAAATTTAATTCAAAATAGATAACAGACTGGGGCACCGGGGTAGCTCAGTCAGTTAAGCATCTGACTCTTGATTTCGGCTCAGGTCATGCTCTCACAGTCATGAGATCAAGCCTTGCATCGGCTCTGCACTAGGCATGGAGCCTGCTTAAGATTCTCCCCTCTCCCTCTGCCCCTCCCCAGCTTGTGTGCTCTCTCTCTCAAAAAAACAAACCCAAAATGGGTAACAGATCTAAACGTGAAACCTAAAACTATGCAATTTTGACAAAAACATAGGGGAAAATCTTTGGGACCTTGGGTTGGGCAAAGATTTCTTAGATACAACATCTCGAACCTCATCTTTTTAGAAGAAAAATTGGACTTTATCAAAACTAAGAATACTTGCTCTTTGAAAGACAGTGTTAGAGTAGAAAGACTAACCACAAAGTGGAAGAAGATATTTGCAAAGCCTTATCTGATAAAAAATAAAACAAATTAAAAAAAACTTACATTCCAGGAGCACCTGGGTGGCTCAGTTGGTTAAGCATCTGACTTCAGCTCAGGTCATGATCTCACCATTCGTGAGTTTGAGCCTGCATTGGGCTCTGTGCTGACCGCTTGGAGCCTGGAGGCTGCTTCAGATTTTGTGTCTCCCTCTCTCTCTGCCCACCCCCACTCATGCTCTGTCTCTCTCTGGGTCTCAAAAATAAATAAACGTTGAAAATAAACATAAAAAAAACCCTTACGTTACAAATATATAAACTATCAAAACTCTAACAACCCAACTAAAACAACCCAACTAAAAAATGTACAAAAGGTTTGAACAAATGCTTCACCAAAGAAGCTATCTGGATGGCAAATAAGCCAATGAAAAGCTGCTCATCATCATTAGGGAAATAGACAACAAAACTGTAATGAAAGATCACTACATGCCCATTAGAATGTAAGAAAAAATAAAACAAAAATGGAACAATACCAAGTGGGAATGCAAAAATGTATAGCCCCCTAGGAAAGCGTTTGCAATTTCTTATAAAGTGAAGCATTCCATATGACCTGACACTTCCACTCTTCGGATAAACATGTTTTCATATTTATCTAAGCTAGAAACAACATCAGTGACCCTCAACTAGTGAGGTGATAAACTGTGGTCCATCTACACAATGGGACAATAGTAAAAGGAACTCAGCAGTACAGGGGAGTGAATTACTGATACAGTCAGCAAGGGTGAATCTCAAAACCACAATGCTCACTGAAAGAAGTGAGACACAGGGCTTCTGGGTTGGTTAAACGTCTGACTCTTGATTTTGGCTCAGGTCATGATCTCATGATTCAGCAGATTGAGCCCCGCATCGGGCTCTGTGCTTATGGCAAGGAGGCTGCTTGGCGTTCTCTCTCTTCCTCTCTCTCTGACACTCCCCCATTCTCTCACGCATTCATGTGAGCTCTCTCTCTCAAAATAAATAAACTTAAAAAAAAAAAAAAGCTAGACACAAAGGAATATATACCATATAATCCCATTTACATAAAATTTTAGAAAATTGAAAGTAATTAATAGGGACAGAAAACAGATCAGTGGCCGCCTGGTGCTGGGGATGGAAGGAGGGACACACTGCAATGGAGCATGGGAAAACCTTGGGGATGATGGACATACTCTGGTTTGTGCTTCTGATTAAAAGACTATCGTCAAACTAAAACTGTGTTGGACAACTGGATTCTATTTCTTTGTATTGTTAAAAAAAAAATCAGACGGATAAAAGACATAATGCTGCACGGTATGGGACATCATCGGATATGAAGGGGATCTATTTAAAATTATTGAAAGGAGGGGCGCCTAGGTGGCGCAGTCGGTTAAGCGTCCGACTTCAGCCAGGTCACGATCTCGCGGTCTGTGAGTTCGAGCCCCGCGTCGGGCTCTGGGCTGATGGCTCAGAGCCTGGAGCCTGTTTCCGATTCTGTGTCTCCCTCTCTCTCTGCCCCTCGCCCGTTCATGCTCTGTCTCTCTCTGTCCCAAAAATAAATAAACGTTGAAAAAAAAATTAAAAAAAAATAAATAAAATTATTGAAAGGAGAAAAAATAGAAAATATAGACAATCATTGATTAAAATAAATCTAAGCCACAAAACATTATTGGAAGGAGAAAAGCATTTATGACTTAGTAGGCTAAGGTTTATTAGATATGATAAAGAGCAAAAAATAAAACCTGCTAAGCATAGGGGCGCCTGGGTGGCTCAGTCGCTTAAGCATCTGACTTCGGCTCAGGTCATGATCTTACGGTTCATGGGTTCGAGTCCCACATCAGGCTCTGTGCTGGTGGCTCAGAGTCTGGAGCCTGTTTCAGAATCTGTCTCTCTCTGCCCCTCCCTAGCTTGTTCTCGCTCTCAAAAATAAATGTTAAAAAAATTTTTTTTAATCTGCTAAGCATAATTACATATTATATATGCTTAAATTTTTTTGTGCCTCAAAAACACTGGAAATATCTGAACACAGAGATTTAAATTACAGCTGCACAATACTCCATTATGTGGACATGCCAAAGTAATTTAAACAACATCTTATGTTTAGGCAGTTAGATGGTTTCCAGCATTAAGCAATCACAACTCGTACTGTAATAAACAACCAGTGTATTTATTCATTCATTTTTATTAAATAAATAAAACTTTATTTTGAGAGAGACAGAAACAGCACGAGTGGGGAAGGTGCAGCGAGAGAGAGGGGGGCGGGGGAGAGAATCCTAAGCAGGCTCTGCACTGTCAGCACAGAGTCTGACTCAGGGCTTGAACCCAGAAAGCCCCGAGATTGTGACCTGAGCCGAAAGCAAGAGTCGAACACTCAGCTGACTGAGCCACCCAGATGCCCTAACCAATGTATTTTTAATCATTGGAGGTGTACTGTCAAAGTAAATTCCTATTAGTGGCCCTGGCCCTAGGATATAGGCCCTGGTCCTATATCCTATTAGGATATGTATTATATTTTGTTAGATATTGCCAAAAATAAACATTAGAAGGACAAGCAACAATGTTTATAAAAGACAAGAGCCTTATGTACAGCACGTAAAATCTCAAAAAAATAATTTAGATGAAGGCTAGCAACTTAAAAGAAAACTAAAATGGGGGCACCTGGGTGGCTCAGTTGGTTAAGTGTCCGACTTTGGCTCAGGTCATGAGCTCACAGTTCGTGGGTTTGAGCCCCACGTCGGGCTCAATGCTGACAGCTCAGAGCCTGGAGCCTGCTTCAGATTCTGTGTCTCCCTCTCTCTCTGCTCTTCCCCTGGTTCATGCTTGCTTGCTTGCTTGCTCGCTCTCTCAAATATAAATAAACATTAAAAAAAAAAATTAAAGGGGCACGTAGGTGGCTCAGTCAGTTAAGCGTCTGACTTGATTCAGGTCATGATTTCACGGTTCCTGGGTTTGAGCCCCGCATCAGGTTCTGTGCTGACAGCTTGGAGCCTGGAGCCTGCTTGGGATTCTGTGTCTCCCTCTCTCTGCCCCACCCCCACTCACACTCTGTCTCTCTGTCTCTCCCAAAGATGAATAAACATTAAAAAAATTTTTTTAAATCAGCTTGCTAAGGAAGTGACCCAAATGACTGACGAACTCGAAAACTGTATAAACCTTGCAAGTAAAGACAGGACACTGAAGATATAAATCTTCCATATCCTGCTGTGGGCAAATAAATGGGAGCCATTTTGGAAAGCCTTTTGGAATCTACTCCAAGAGCTGTGAACATACTCCAAGAACTAACAATTCTCTTTTTGGATATAAGTTTATTCATAGATGTCCTTGAACTTAAAAAACAAAACTAAACCCTCACCTACTATCCCTTTATTTTTTTATGTAGAAATTTAAAATCTTGAAGGGAAGTTTAAGTCACAAAGCAGGGCTTACCAGCTGGGCGTCAGGTCACTCCCTATGTGTTCCAGGTGACAGCAGCTCTTGAGGTATGGATAACGGCCTTCCTCTTCCCACATGTACACATGCAGGGAGTCATCCATAGATGTGGTGAGGACATGCAGAGAATCCTTCAAAGGAGACGCGGGATGAGTGGCCCAGAGTCACAGGCAGAGCAGTGAGCGGGGCAGGGGGAGAAGGCGCATACGGACCGCCCACAAATTGCCGATGGTCCTCTGGTGATCCTCAAATCGTTGCAGTTGGTGCCCACTGATGGTGAAGAGGAACAAGTATGGCCCACTCTCAAAGACGATCATATTTCCATCACTGGCTCCCATCCAAATTGGACTCTCCATATGAACTGGCAACAGGAAAGTCGCGACCTGATGGGCTGTTTTCATGTGGAACAAACACGCAAACTTGGGGTCATTTAGTCAGAATGATATCTTTACACGGAATGAAAAAGCATACTCATTACTTTCATGGGACCTCAGCCTGGTGAGGAAAATGAAGGACAGGCCAGTGGCAGATACAGCTCACTGACCATGGTAACAGGTGCTAGGACGTGGGAACGGAGCGTGGTGGACAGTGACAGCTCAGGCATTGAGGGGGCGTTGGAATCCAGGCCTGAAAGCAGCATGAGAATCTAACCACATCTGCCCAGGGTGTGTCTGGGCAGCTCAATCGGTTGAGCATCAACTCTTGATTTCGGCTCAGGTCATGATCTCACAGTTATGAGATCAACTCCTAGGTCAGGCTCCATGCAGGGCCAGACATGGAGTCTACTTAAGATTTTCTCTCTCCCTCCCTCCCTCCCTCTTTCTCCCAGGGCCCTGGGTGGCTCAGCCGGTTAAGCATCTGACTTCACCTCAGGTCATGATCCTGCTGTTTGTGAGTTCGAGTCCCATATCGGGCTCTGTGCTGATAGCTCAGAGCCTAGAGCCTGTTTCAGATTGTGTGTGTGTGTGTGTGTGTGTGTGTGTGTGTGTGTGTCTGTCTGTCTGTCTCTCTCTCTCTCTGCCCCTCCCTGGCTCATGTTCTGTCTCTCTCTCAAAAATAGATAAATATTAAAAAAAATTTTTTTAATGACAAATAAAAAATATAAAGAATCTCTCCACTCATGCACACACTCTAAATAAACAAACAAATAAAATCATATCTGCCCAAGAGCAGGGTGGAGTGTAGAGGTCAGAGCGTGGGCATCAGAGACACTAACCTGCAAGGGTTAGCCTGCAGCTGAAGAAATCCCCTGCCTGCTTCACACAGACCGTTTACATACATTTATGGCTTCAAAAGAATGCATGAGTGAAGGGGAGGAGAAGCCGTGTTTCCGGTGTGGCACCGCCTACCTTGGATGACTGTTCTGCCCCCAGTCCTCTCGGTCATTAGGTCAAAGGTGGTAAATCCTGTCTTTTTGGAAGAGCCTCTTCGGTACATCAATGTTATCCTGCTTGTCCTCCTTGGGGCCCAGCAGGCTCTGCAGCATGACGAAAACGGGATAGAGAGTGACAGAGGGCTTTTGCCTTCCAATGGTTTCAGTAAGCACTCTGTGAAAAAGACCTATGGAGAGATTGTTGCACAAATAGGTGAAGGGGGAAGTAGCAGCATCTCAGTGCAGGAGGGACTCCAGAAAAGCCTCCTTAAAAATCCTTACTTAGTGGGACACCTGGCTGGCTCAGTCGGTGGCACATTGGACTGTTGATCTCAGGGTCATACATGCAAGCCCCACGTTGGGCATGGAGCCTACTTAAAAAAAAAAAAAAAAAAATCCTTGTTTTGTGGCCAAACTTTAATCTGAATCCTAGGAAGCACAGAGTAGTCACTGCTTGTCACTTGACATCCAAGAACCTGTCTTCCTATCCTGCCTGTTGTGGTCACAGAGAGCAAAGCCCCTGCAGCCACACTTCAGGCATGCCACAGAGGTACAAAATCGTCTGGCCACACTGAGTCCAGATCAAGTTGCCACTGGCTCGACAGATCTCCCCTCCTTGGAGAAGGGGTCAAGGACTGTTTTGCTTTGGCTGCATCCTCTCAGCTCCTTGCTCTTTGGTGCCCGGTCTACCTGTGCCACGGTAAAAATGGCTTGGCTCAAAGGCCACAGACTTTCTCAGAGTGCCATTCAGAGGTGGATCCATTTTTATTTACTTCTGGACTGCTTGGTACTTTCTAGCCAAGGTGGATAAGAGTAAGGAAAGCTAAAGTGAACAAGGCTACCAGAGATCCTCCTCTCTTGAGCTGTCCCTCACTTTCCTCTAGCTCTTTGGCCAATTCAGGCTTCTTGATGCAAATTTTCATGGCTTCTCAATGCAAAGTTTCATGAATTAACATTTGTTTTTGCACCTAGACATCATCACTTCCAAGAACACTGCCTCCTGACTATCGAAATGGATTCTAAATGTGATATGGCCTTTGAGAGGGGGGAGCCCTATGTCTGGTCCTTGCTGAGTGCTGCAGGTTCTCCCACACTTCCTAAACTCCACCTTCCCAATGTTTGACCCTGTCCTCCCGAGGTTAACCCGCAGAGCAACACTCACCCTGGGCAAGATGTTCTGATGTGTCCCAGATGCAAAGACCCATTTCTTGTCAGGAGAGCAGTGCAGAAGGTCAACAGTGTATTTAAATGCGTGGACTTTAGAAACACCCCTGAGCTCAGGCACTGTCAGTGTGTAGATGTCACCTTCAGAATTGCCGACCTGAAACCAAAGCACCACCACCACATCAACAGAAGGAGATGGGAGATTATAAAGCACACAGAAGTCATCACTGTCAGCTGCAAAATATTCTGTTTTGGGTGCCAGGGTGGCTCAGTTGGTTAAGTGACCAACTCTTGATTTCAGCTCAAGTCATGATCTTACGGTTTCATGAGCTCGAGCCCCGCATTGGACTCTGTGCTGACAGCACAGAGCCTGCTTGGGATTCTCTCTCTCCCTCTCTGCCTGCCCCTCTCCCATTCATACTGTCTCTGTCTCTCTCAAAATAAACTTAAAAAAATTTTTAAGAATATATATTACTGTTTCTTTAATCATATAATGGAGATTAAAACCCCTTGACGTTGTGAGAATGATCCCAAGGAATAAAACTTTCTAAGCCCCAAAGCATTCTTCTCGAGGGTAATTATTCATTGGTACACCAACATTATTATTTTTTCTCAACATCGCCCCAAACCCACAGCTCTCCCTCCATAGTCCCTGTCCAAGGTCATGTACTGTACAATCGACACTTGAAAGAAGAGACATGGATATAAAGTAATTCAGGATTTTTTTTTCCTTTTTTTGGAAGAATGACTAGGGAAATGTACTTGTGGGAGATCAAGGGCCAAGATGGTAGCAAGGTTTGTGTGACCAGCATTCGCTGGTATGTTTTGACCCTCAGGGTACATGGTAGGGATGACTCCAAGAAGATAGACTGTGATGTGACAGTAATGGGGCCACAACAGCGGCCAAGGCAGCAGGCATTTTGTTTTGTGGGTGCCCTCCAGATGCAGGGCTCACTTACCATCAGGAATGGGCCATCCTTTGTGAGACAGACTTCCAAGGAAAAGCAGGCCTGAGACATGGGGAAAGTGGCCAGGGCATCCTGATCCTGACAATTCCACACTTTGACGGTTCCCTCCAAATCCACAGTGAATGCGAGATGCATCTGAGGGAGGGTCGCCAGATGTGTGATACTAGACTGCTGGACAGGGCTTGACCAGATCATTGTGCCCTAGAGGGAAAGGAACATTGTATGTGCCAGGAACTCCTCACACCCACGGTGCTTTCATTCTGCCAGCGTTTATTTGGAAGTCTCCTCCAAATTAGAGCCGTTTCTTGCTTCTGGGGAAAAACAAACAAGAAAATACCCCCTTGAGAGGGTAGTGAACACAGAAAAGGAACAATACAATATATTCAAACAACAGAAGAGCTCACTACATGATAGGCATAAAGAACGATCTGACTTCTGGGCCCAAATCAGTTCTGCCTCTTTTTTTTTTTTATTAATAAAAAATTTTTTTGTTTATTTTTGAGAGACACACAGAGAGAGAGAGAGTGTGCATGCACGTAGGGGAGGAACAGAGAGAGGGAAAGATTCTAAGCAGGCTCTGCACCATCAGCACAGAGCCCGGTGCGGGGCTAGAATTCACAAACTGAGAGATCATGACCAGAGCTGAAATCAAGAGTCAGGTGCCTAACCTACTGAGCCCCCCAGGTACCCCAGTTCTGCCTTTCTAATGGTGTGACATTTGGCAAGTTACTTATCATTGTGGCTTCTTACATGGCTGTTTCCATTTCATAGCACACGAAACATACTTAGTAGGAATCCAAAGAATATCCAGTTCACAGTAGGATCCAAAGAATATCAACACTCATAATTGTTATCCATCATCAATCTTGTATGTTGCAAATAAGAACCGTTTCCTTTCTAGATTTTCTTTAGTTTAAAAATCGTGAAGTATATCAAAGAGATAAAAATACAAAAATAAACGTAAAAATTGTTACAAAGTGTTCATATAACTACTTTTTTTTAAAACATTTGTTTATTTTTGAAAGAGAGTGTATGAGTAGGGGAGGGGCAGAGAGAGGGGGAGACACAGAATCTGAAGCAGGCTCCAGGCTCCCAGCACAGAGGCCGACATGGGGCTTGAACTCACAAACTGCGAGATCATGACCTGAGCCGAAGTCAGACGCCCAAATGACTAAGCCACGCAGGCGCTCCATATAACTATTTCTACCTGTACTTGTTCTATTTACTAACCTCTCTACCCTTTCCAAATGTCACCACCATTTGTACTCTTAACACTAAGAGGCTTCCTGTGTAGTGTTATCTATTGCTTTGTAAATCATCCCCAAATTGGGTGGCTTAAAATCAAAACTAGGATGAGATATCACCTCATACCTGTCAGAATGGCTAAAATAAAAAATATAAGAAACAAGTTTCAGCGCGGATGCAGAGAAAAAGAAACGCTCGTGCACTGCTGGTGGGAATGCAAACTGGTGCAGCCACTGTGGAAAACAGTATGGCGGCTACTCAGAAAATTGAAAAAAGAACTATCATATGATCTAGTAATTCTCCTACTGGGTATTTACATAAATAAAACAAAAACACTAATTCAAAAACATGTATCACTCCTAGGTTTTTTGCAGCATTATTTATAATAGCCAAGATATAGAAGCAGCTCAAATGTCCATTGGTAGATGAATGGATAAAGAGTATGTGGTATATTTAGACAATGGAATATTACTTGGCCATAAAAAATAATGAAACCTTGCCATTTGCACCACCATCGATAGATCTAGAGAGTACAGTGCTAGTGAAATAATTCAGAGAAAGACAAATACCATATGATTTTACTCATAGTTTACTTTAAGAAACACAAGAGAAAAAAGAGACAAACCAAGAAACAGACTCTTAAGTACAGAGAAGAAACAGTTACCAGAAGGGAGGTGGATGGGGGAATGGGTGAAATAGATGATGGGGATTAAAGAGTACACTTATAAGGGCACCTGGGTGGCTCAGTTAAGCGTCTGACTCTTGGTTTGGGCTCAGGTCATGATCTCATGGTTTGTGGGTTTGAGACCCACGTTGGGCTCTGTGCTGACAGTGAGGAGCTTGTTTGGGATTCACTCTCTGTCCCCCACCTCCACCCCTGCTCTCTCAAAATAAACAAACATTGAAAAAAAAAAAAAGTACACTTGCCACAATGAGCACTGAGTAATGTATAGAATTGTTCAATCACTGTATTGTATACCTGAAACTAATATAATGCTGCATGTTAACTATGCTGGAAGTTGTTTTTTTTTTAAATAAGCAAAATAAGTAAAGGGGCACCTGGTGGCTCAGTCGGTTAAGCGTCCGACTTCGGCTCAGGTCATGATCTCTCAGTCTGTGAGTTCAAGCCCCGCGTCGGGCTCTGTGCTGACAGCTCAGAGCCTGGAGCCTGTTTCAGATTCTGTGTCTCCCTCTCTCTCTGGCCCTCCCCCGTTCATGCTCTGTCTCTGTCTCAAAAATAAATAAACGTTAAAAAAATTAAAAAAAAAATAAGCAAAATAAGTAAAAAATAAACCCTCTCCAGGGGCACCTGGGTGGCTCAGTCGGTTGAGCTTCCGACTTGGGCTCAGGTCATGATCTCACGGTCCATGAGTTTGAGCCCCGCGTCGGGCTCTGTGCTGACAGCTTGGAGCCTGGAGCCTGCTTCAGATTCTGTGTCTCCCTCTCTCTCTGCCCCTCCCCCGTTCATGATCTGTCTCTTTCTGTCTCAAAAATAAACATTAAAAAATTTTAAAGAAATAAGTCTTTTTAAAAATAAGCCCTCTCCAAAAAAATTGGGTGGATTAAAACAGAAGTTTTTGTTGTCTCAGTTGCTGTTAGAAATTCAGGTGCAGCTTGGCTAGGTAGTTCTGACTCAGGGTCTCTTAGGAGGTTGAAGCTGGCTGCATAAGGACGAAACTCGAGATGGTTCACTCATATGGCTGGCAAGTCGGTGCTGGCTACTGGCGGTCCTCAGTACTTCACCACACAGACCTCTCTGGAGGACTTCTTAAGGGTTCTCATAACATTATTGGCTGGTTTTCTAAGAACCGATGACTCAGAGAGGAAGTGTTTTTTGTGACGTAGCTTCAGAAGTCACACACCATTCCCACAATATCCAATTGGTTACAAAGGCCAGCCCTATTCAGTATGGAGTGGCCTACCTAAAATCGGGAACATGGGACATCTTAGAGGCTGGCTGACACAGTCCACCTGCAGTCCCTAATAGTCACCTCTGGCCTACATGCAAAATACACTCACCATCTCCCCAGTGCCCCCAAATAGTTCACCATTACAGCATCATCTCAAAATCTAGGATCTCATGGTTTAATGAGAGGTTCTTTAGACTCCGTTCATCTTGATGTGAAAACCTTGAACTAAATATACAAGTTATCTTTCTACTCCTCCAGCCCCAACATACAAGAGTAGGGTATTATAGGTAAGGATAACATTATAGACCCTCTCATCCAAAAAAAATAAAGGGGGAGGAAATGGGGGTAGGGTGGTGGGAACCACTGCTACACAGAAAATTTGAGATCCAATAGAGAACATGCTGGTAGTACGTTGACTGGGATTCAAGGCCTGGGAGAGATTCTTCAGGACTCTTGGCTCTGTCTTGAGTTCTCCTGCCCTTTCCATATACAGTGGTCCAATTTTTCAGGGAAGTGGTTTTTGGAGCTAGCTTCTTCCCTGTAAAAGTTCAGGATTCCAAGTCCTCTTCTCCTGTTACGATATCTCAACCTCTTTAAGTTCAAGCTGGCAGCCTTTCTGTCAGTAGGAGTCTCTGAAAAACTCTGTGGGTCTCCAGAGAAACTTACTGAGTTTATGTCATCAGACAAGAGCCACATTCACAAGTCTTGGAGATAATTCTCTGATACCCTGGGCTGCCAAGGGCAAACTTAGAGGTCCAGTGCTTGTTTCAACAGCTCTGAGGCACTCCACTTGGATCTTTCCGTGGTCTAAAAAAAGAATGGGGCTATGGGCGCCTGGGTGGTTCAGTTGGTTAAGCATCCGACTCTTGATTTTGGCTCAGGTCATGATCTCACTGTTCTTGAGATCAAGCCCCATATCAGGCTCTGCACTGACGGCGTGGAGCCTGCTTAGAATTCTCTCTGCTCCTCCCTGACTCTCGCTCACTCTCTTGCTCTCAAAATAAATAAACTTAAAAAAGAAAGAATTTTGCAGTCACCCCTTTGACTTCACCTTTACAGTATGGTTTACAGACACTGCCATGGATTGATCTTGCTTGGAGTTGACTTAAGTTTTAACGTCATTTCCCATCTTGAAAGGCTGTGAATTTTTAGAACCAGCAATCCTTGGCTCCCTTTTATTTGACAGCCCTCACTTTATCCTCTCCCTCTTACTCTTGTGTTTTGCTCCAAGCAGCAAGCAGCAGCCAGCCTTCAGCATTCTGCCTGGAATTCTCCTGAGCAAGATCATTCAATTCAGTGGATATATTTGCTAGTTTCCACGTTACCCTGGGTGACAGTGTTGCTCAACCTTCTGCAGCTATGTAGCAAGGACCCGGTTTCCTCCAGTGTCCAATAACACTTTTTACATTTTCCTGTGTGTCTTCACTGGCAGCCTCACGGCAGCCAGTTAGGTTTTTGCTAACAGTCTCTCCAAGGTCCAAAACTCTCCTCAGAGCTTTCTTAGCTTCTTCCCACTGCCTGATTCCAAAGCTTCTTCCACATCTTAAATTTTTGTTATGGCAGCACCCTACTTCCAGGTAGTAAAAACTTATCTGGGGATGCCTGGGTAGCTCAGTCGTCTGAGAGTCTGACTCTTGATTTCAGTTCAGGTCATGATCCCAGGGTTGTTGGATCAAACCCAGTGTCAGGCTCGATGCTGCGTGTGGAGCCTGCTTAAGATTCTCTCTCTCGTGCTCTCTCAGCGCCTGGGTGGCTCAGTTGGTTAAGCATCTGACTTCGGCTCAGGTCATGATCTCATGGTTTGTGGGCACGAGCCCCACATCAAGCTCTGCGCTAACAGCTCAGAACCTGGAGTCTGCTGTGGATTCTGTGTCTCCCTCTCTCTCTCTGCCCCTCCCCCACTCACACTCAGTCTCTTTCTCTCTCAAAAATAAACATTTTTTTTAAAAGTTAAGATTCTCTTTCTGTCCCTGCCCTTTCATGTGCACACGCTATCACTCAAAACAAAAAAACAAAAAACAAAAACACACAAAAATCAAACACATACACACACACCCCAAAAACAAAAAATCCACCCTGTTACCAGTTGCTGCTACCTAACAAATGACCTAGCAGCTCAAAGCAATAAACACTTATCTCCTACAGCTTCTGTTGGTCAACAATTCAGGAGTCGACTCACTGAGTGGCTCTTGTTTAGGGTTCCTTGCTAGGTTGCAACATGTTGACTAGGGATACAATAACCTGAAGGATTGAAGATCAGCTTCCAAGATGGTTCACTCATGTGACTGCAAGCTAGTGTTGGCTGTTGGCAGAAGGCCCGAGCTCTTTGCCACATGGATCATCATCCACTGGGCTTCAGGGACGTGGGACTGGTTTCCCTAAGAGCAAGTTATGCAAGAGTGTACTTTTCTGGTTTATCTTCTCAGCTTTACTGAGATGTAATGGGCATAGAACATTGTGTGACTTTAGGAGTATCCTTCTAGACTTTTAGTTCATCATTCTCCTACCACCTCAAGTATTCATAAAGAGGTATTTGTCATACTCTAGAAGACCCTGTGTGACAGAGAAGCATTATGTAGGTTTTTAAAGTTTATTTTGACAGAGAGAGTGTGTGTGCGCATGAGTGGGGAGAGGAGGTAGGGGAGAGACAGAGAGAGACAGAGAATCCCAAGCAGGCCCTGCACTGTCAGTGCAGAGCCTGACATGGGGCTTGAACCCACAAACCATGAGATCACAATCAGAGCCCAAATCAAGAATCAGATGCTTAAATGACTGAGCCATCCAGATACCCCAAAGAATCAGCATATAATAATTTTTACAGGGAGAAAAGAGAAGTCCAAATAGGGCAAGCCAAGAAAATATAAAAATTTGGGCCCCATGTTGGGATTTCCCCATTCCCTATCCAGTGATTCTTGCACTACTTTTACTAATCCTGATATGTAAGACCGTTGTGCTCCTTGGCAGTGATCGGAGTTAGAGACCGCTTTCTGAAAAATCCAACGTAACAAGTGCCAACAGTTGACAGGAAGTGGGGAGAATAGATAGTGAAGATGCCCAGCGCCCAAAGTTTCTTTCACAGTCATTCCATGTTACCAACAGAAATTAAGTCCTTGCACACATTTATATCTAGAAACACACATTAAAAAATGAATTTTCTGTGTGTGTCTGTAGACTAGATGAAAAGGTCACAGATTACCAATTAGAAGACCTGCTCTGAAACTCTGTTCCCGGCACCATTTCCTAGTATCGTTTCTCCCCAGCATCCATTTCCTGCATGGAAGACGGACACGGGCATACATTACCTGTGCTCATCGGCCAGACTCACCTCCTGCACATCCCAGGCATAAAGCATGTGCTTGGACGACACGGTACAAATGATGGACTTCTCCTGTCCACCCATTGTGGGGCCATTTCCTGACAGATAAGCCATAGGTCCTATGATTCCTAGAAGGAAACACAGACAATACTTGAGGGATGATGCAGTCAAATAAAGAGAACTCTGGAAAGATAATTGTAAGTTTTCCTGCACCCTCTTGGGAGAGTTTGGAGAAGAGAAGAAGTTGGGTGGCCTTCAGAGTCCTCCAAAAATGGGTTCCCATTGCAGACTGGCCATTTGGGAGACACTGGCCAATTGGTTTTTCTCCTTCATTTCAGTTTCCATAGATATAAAATGGGGATAAAAACGTCACCAGCAGATAACTGTTCTGAGTTTTAAAAGAGGTACTAGGATGGGGCACCCGGGTGGCTCAGTCAGTTGAGCGTCCAACTTCAGCTCAGGTCATGATTTCATGATTCGTGAGTTCAAGCCCTACACTGGGCTCGCTGCTGTCAGCACAGAGCCCTCTTTGGATCCTCTGTCTCCCTTTCTCTGCCCCTCCCCTGCTCTCAAAAATAAAACATTTAAAAGATAAAAATAAAAATAAAAGAGGTATTCGGAATAAAGCAAACAGAACTTCTGTTATTTAAGTTTCCTTTTTGTTTAAAATTTTTATCCTAGGAGGGATGGGAAGTCTGCGGAGAAAGGGAGTCCTCACAGGGCCTGATCTGATCTTGTGACCACAGGGGACAAGAGAAGAAGCAGGGAGACCAGGGACAGCTACCACCGCAGCCCAGTCCCACCAAATTTTAATCTTCTTTCTCCTCACTGAATGAAAATAAGGGGGGGGGGGGGCGGGGAGAAAATGGCGCATTTCTTAAAACAAGTTTGTCACGGTCCTCTAGGCTCCTCCTACCCCCATACCGAGGTTCCCAGTTGCTTCTTTGAAGATAAAGTCCTCTGGTTGCGCCAAGGCCATCTGATACTCCTGCTTTGTTTGTTTGAGGAAGAATTGTTTCCACGTCTGTGAGCCCAGGCACTTGGAGAAGTTGCAGAAGCTCCATTTCTTCAGACACAGGTTTCTGGAAACAGAGTCATAACACCACCCCCACCCCCACCCCAGGCTGCCCCCCAGTCAGTCCACCTCCTCGGGAGCACTGGTCTCACAAACCCCTCCCTCTCTGTGAGTCAAGACAGGGCCACCCGCAGGCCTCCTCGGTACGCAATCCAATCGTCTTCCCCCATGAGACACACCTGCCTTCCCGCCTTGCCCTTGCCTTGCTCACCTCCAAAGGTGATCGTTCTCGGCAACTCTATTCCATTCCTGAGGGGGAGAAAGGAAGGGGTGAGCAGGCAGTCAGTCCCCAAAGGTTGGCTGCTCCTCTGCTATCATTTGTTCTGGTTGCAAGGCCCACACTGGTTCACCAGCCAGCATCCCAGCTCTCATGGCCCTCCCCGTCTGGGGGGATGGGGACAGGGTGACAGCAGAGGTCCGTCAAGGCTAAGACAGGCCCTTGGGATTCCTGTGAGAGTTTGGAGGGAGAAATGAGGACTTTTTGGAGCTTGAAATGGGGACCGCAAGGACCATTTAGTCAGTACAGCAACTCCTGGGTATCAGTGTGTCCTTTTCATTTAACAAAACAGGAGGCCCTCGGAGGGGAAGGATGCTAACCCCCAACACACAAGGTACCACTCCATTATTCTGCAAAAGGGGGGCTCAAACTGGTCAAGAGAAGCAACTAAAATCCAGGGACATTGATCTCTGGGAGCTGAGCGGATGGGCCCGAACAAGGTAAATTTAAGCAAAGAGGGAGGCTGTGTGGGTATAAGGTTCGCGTAGCCAAGATCTCAAAGCTGAGAGACCGAGGTGAAAGGGTTCTTGTGCAAGGACTTGTGGAGAGGTGTGGGGGTGGGGCGGGTCAGACAGAGAGCGGATCGTGGAGAACATTTACCCTGTTCACTTGGGAAGCCTGGAGCAAGCTGAACGCGTCCAGGAAAGAGAAGATTTTTAACGTCGGCAGATCAGGCAGTTGGAGCGCCATCTTGCATGGCCTGAGCCTACATCCAGTCTCCTTTCTCCTCCCCAGTTGCTCTGAATTTAAAGGCCTGGCCCAAGTCTGCAGCACTCGGGAGGATTTCCACCTGCAGCTCATCTGGCTCTGATGGAAACAGCCTGCAGGTGCGTGCACTCGCAGGGAGGTGGCCCTCCACTTCGGCCTCCTCCGGGACCAGATCCATGAGCTGAGGGCATCCCTCCCTGCACTCGCCTGTTCATTGTGTTCATTGTGTCAACGTGTTCGACAACACCTTTTTTCTTTTGCACTGTGAACTGGAAGTGCAGGATCCGGGGCAGCTCTAGGTGCTGATGAACTTGTCAAGACTCTCTAGGAAATTTTGACTGACACCCTCCAAGTTCCAAATCACTGGGGTAGGGAATCAGGTTGGCACGTTTATATGTCTATTTTGAGACATCGAATCTGACCAGCACGGCCTATCTCCCAGCACCAACACAGCCCCTGGGTTTCTACCTTTGTGCATTTCACTTTCCAGAGGAAGGAGAAAGCATGGGCCACAGAGGCCTGTGCTAAGGGCACAGGGCTTATCTGAGATGGCTCTCACAGGTGGTGCCTTTCTCTTGTGACCCAATACTTTTCTTCCAAGAACTTAACAACTGATTTTTTTTTTTAATTTTTTAAGTTTATTTATTTATTAAAAAAATTTTTAATGTTTATTTATTTTTGACAAAGAGAGAGAGAGACAAGTGTGAGTGGGGGAGGGGAAGAGAGAGAGGGAGACAAAGAATCCAAAGCAGGTTGCAGGCTCTGAGCTGTCAGCACAGGGCCCAATAAAGGGCTTGAACCCACAAACCGTGAGATCATGACCTGAGCCAAAGTCAGATGCTCAACCGATTGAGCCACCCAGGTGCCCCTTAAGTTTATTTATTTTGAGAGAGAGACAGAGTATGAAGGGGATAGAGGCAGAGAGAGGGGAGAGAGAGAATCCTAAGCAGGTTCCACACTGTCAGCACAGAGCCAGACATGGGGCTTGCACTCATGAAGTGTGAGATCACGACCTGAGCCAAAACCAAGAGTCAGATGCTTTACCAACTGAGCCACCCAGGCGTCCCTGATTCCAGTATTTTCTATGAGTTCCTGTCTGAGGCTCAACGGTGATGACCCCTGTAAACTGGGTCAGGCTGCTTCCGCCTGACCCACAGTAGTGGTCCTCAGCAGCACCATTTTTCCTGCAATGATATCTACTCTATTATCCAAAACTAGACTGGGCTTTCCTTTTTCTTTTTTTAAATTAAAAAAAAATTGTTTTAATGTTTATTTTTGAGAAAGAGAGAGTGAGTAAAAGAGAGAGAGAGTGAGCAGGGGAGGGGCACAGAGAGAGGGAGACACAGAATCTGAATCAGGTTTCAGGTTCTGAGCTGTCATCACAGAGCCCGACATGGGGCTCAAACTCATGAACCTCAAGATCATGACCTGAGCTGAAGTTTGTGGCTTAACCAACCGAACCACCCAGGTGCCCTCAGACTGGGCTTTTCTGGGATAAATGTCCTCTTCCTCAGAATTTGCATTGGGAAACTTCACACTGACTGGCCGATAAAGTACAAACCTCACAACTATGGGGAGACATATTTTTCGTTCTGTTGAATTAGGTTCATAGGAAACTGGTTTGAAGAGAATGTGGTTTGAAGAGAAATAAACTGTTATAAAGAAAAAAAAATCCTGGTTTCAAGAGAGATAAAGGGAGTCTTACAATATCTTTCATATCAATAATTCATTCAAGTCCCTTCTAAGTCAGTTTCCCTGAACTATGCCATTTTACTAATTATAAAATTAAAACACAATCTTTGGGGGTATCTGGGTGGCTCAGTCTGCTAAGCAGTCTGCTAAGTCACGGTCTCAAGGTTCATGAGTTCGAGCTCCACATCAGGCTCTGTGCTAACAGCTCAGAGCCTGGAGCCTACTTTGGTCTCTGTGTCTCCCTCTCTCTCTGCCCCTCCCCCTCTCATGCTCTGTCTCTCTCTCTCAAAAACGAATAAACATTAAAAATAAATAAAATACAATCTGTGTTTTGGTTTGCTGAATTCAAGTGAATGAACAAGCTCTTGACTATTCACTACCTTAATACCAACAAAAAAATGTGTGTTCAAATTTATTAGACCTTGATATACATCCTAAATTGTCTTCAAATATATTCATGTTTGGACAAATAACACCTGGGACTGCACACTTGCCAGCCTGAAATAAAAAACAAGTGTTGTCGAGGATGTGGAGAAAAAGGAACCCTTGTGCCCTGTTGGTGGGAATGCAAACTGTGGAAAATAGTATGGAGGTTCCTCAAAAAATTAAAAATAGGACGATCTTATGATTTACTAATTCCACTAATAGGTATTTACCCAAAGAAAACAAAAACACTAATCTGAAAAGATATATGCACCCCTATGTTTATTATGGCATTATTTACAATAGCCGAGATATGGAAGCAGCCCAAGTGTCCAGCCATAGACAAATGGATAAAGAAGATATGGTATATAAGATGTATATACAATGGAATATTACCCGACCTTAAAAAAAAAAAAATGAAATTTTGCCATTTGCAACAACATGGATGGATCTAGAGAGTATAATGCTAAGTGAAATAAGTCAGAGAGAAAAACAAATACCATATGATTTCACTCATATGTGGAATTTTAAGAAACAGATGAAAAAAGGGGGAGAGATGGGGTGCCTGGGTGGCGCAGTCGGCTAAGCATCCGACTTCAGCCAGGTCACGATCTCGCGGTCCGGGAGTTCGAGCCCCGTGTCAGGCTCTGGGCTGATGGCTCAGAGCCTGGAGCCTGTTTCCGATTCTGTGTCTCCCTCTCTCTCTGCCCCTCCCCCGTTCATGTTCTGTCTCTCTCTGTCCCAAAAATAAATAAACGTTCAAAAAAAAAAAAAAAGGGGGGGAGAGATACAAAAAACAGACTCTCAAATATAGAGAACAAACTGGTGGTTACCAGAGGGGAGGGAGGGGACGGGTGAAATAGGCAAAGAGGAGCAAGTGTACTTACTGAGTACTGAGTAACATATGAAATAGTTGAATGCCTTTAATGTACATCTGAAACTAATATAACACTGTATGTTAATTATACTGGCATTTTTTAAAGCCTCAAATTCAGAGAATTCCTAAAGCAAAACAAAAACAAAATAAATAAATATCTACAACACTTGTGGAAAAATCTTAAGTTTCCCAGTGTAAACACTATAAATATATAGTGTAAATAAATATAGGGTATAGTATACATAACTACACAAATGGTTTGAATACACTTATAGTCAAATAGATGTGCCCAAAAGCACTCCATTCTAATATCTCCTTTGTCTAACCCTCTCTAAAATTTTATTTTTATTTTATTATTTTTTTATTGTTTATTTATTTTGAGAGAGAAGGAGAGTACTCACGAGTGGGGGAGGAGCAGAGAAAGAGAATCCGAAGCAGGCTCCGTGCTGTCAGCATGAAGCCGATATGTGGCTCAAACTCACAAACCATGAGATCATGACCTGAGCTAAAACCAAGAGTCTGACACTTAACTGACTGAGCCACCCAGGCGCCCCCCCACCGCCTCTAAAATTTTAAAAGCCTCTCAGTGTGAAATCAATAAAAGGACAAAATACACAAAAAACAAAACAGCACGTGGGACTGGAGTTTGGTGACAAGCCTCCTTCCAGTTCTAATGGTCCAGGACATTGAATGTTAGAACTGATTTTTGGGTTGCTGCCTGCCCATACCCTCTGTAAGGTGGGAATGGTGATTTCAAACTGACTCTGTCTCAGGATCTCTCTCTCTCTCTCTCTCTCTCTCTCTCTCTCTCTCTCTCTGTGTTTCTTATTCTCTCTCTGATTAGGCATTCCTGCAATTTCTTCAGGGTTCTTCATTCTACCTGCATCCATCCTATGGGTCCCTGTGTCCGTATAACAAATTTGCAGTAAAAGGACGTTGTAAGCATGCAAGGCACTCTCCGTTTGTCCCTCCACTTCCCCCGCCCCCCATCATGTAAATCACTTATCTTTGTTTCATTAAGGTCTTGTTCTTTTGTTTGGAACACATCCTTCTGTGTCTTTACTCTTCCTAGACTCTCTGTGTTGGTTTCTATGCATTAGAGAAAACAGCTACCTCTCCCGGTCTTGGCTTGGTGTAGGATTAACCTTATCAGCCAACCCTGCCCTATCTCTTGATTGTCTCTCAAACCTTGGTGATTGTCCAAGTAGCCTGTTTTATTTTTAGTGGCTCCTAGTAGTTGAGGGTGTGCCAGGAACTGTCAGTGTCCCGAAGGGGAGGATCTCAGTCAGCATCTAGATTCAGGCTGATTGGAAGCCTGACCCTCAGGCAGCAGCTTTTAAACATGTACAAATATACCTCTTTCAGGGGAAGATGGGCCCTTCTGTCTGCTTCCTCTGGGTTGAGCCCTGGGGTGACAGCCAGGGGAGAACTGTTTATTTCTCTGATCCTGTCCTGTTGAACCTGTGAACATAAGCCCCACTGGCCACCAGAGCCAGACTATCAAGAGATGTGTCCTCCGGGCAGTAGATACAAAAGCCAGGGCACTGGACACATGCAAAATCTGATTCTATTTCCTTCCGAAGAAGGAAACATTGAAGCTCAGAATGCCGAGGTATGTTGAATATTCAGCCTCCCGATTCTGATGGTACAAGCAACCCGGATCTGGGGCTTCTTTGGGGTAGAATCTCTTTCCTCCCTTAGCCAAGCCAGCATTTCTCTGCCCAAGAAATAGTGAATTAACCTAGTTAACACTGCAGTTGTATAACTAACACCATAATGAACATACAGAACAGTTTCATTACTGTCCCAAATTCCCCGGTGCCCCCCAGAGCTGACTTTTGATAAACAAGTTTTTTTTTAATTTTTAATTTTTTTAAATGTTTTTATTTGAAGGAGAGAGAGAGAGAGACAGAGCATGAGCAGGGGAGGAGCAGAGAGAGAGGGAGACACAGAATTTGAAGCAGGCTCCAGGCTCTAAGCTGTCAGCACAGAGCCCGATGCGGGGCTCGAACTCACAAACTGTGAGATCATGACCTGAGCCAAAGTCGGATGCTTAACCGACTGAACCACCCAGGCGCCCCTTTAACTTTTTAATTAAAAAAATTTTTTTAGTGTTTATTTTTTGAGAGAGAGAGATAGTGCAAGTGGGGGAGGGGTAGAGAGAGAGGGAGAGAGAGAGAATCCCAAACAGGCTCCGCACCATCAGCACAGAGCTCGAAGTAGGGCTCGAACTCATGAACCACGACATCATGACCTGAGCCGAAATCAAGAGTTGGACACCTAACTGGCTGAGCCACTCAGGTGTCCCAATAAACAAGTTCTTAATGAAGCCTAATTTATCAATTTTTTCTTTAATGAACTATATTTTTCCTTTTCCAGGTAGATTTGCCTACCACAAAGTTACTTTTTGCTAGAATCTTTATTGTTCTGACCTTTCATATTTAAATCTGGGATTCATTGTGAATTAATTTTTCTGTATGGACTCCATCTGACATAGCACCAAGGGTAGAAAAGGTGACTCTTTCTCTGTTACAGTTCACGGACATCTTTGTCGAAAATCAGGTGATCATCATATATGTTGGTCTATTTGTGGATTCAGTATTATGTTCCATTGATCTATTTAAGTAATAAATTTATTCCCTTCCTCATGGAGACAGGGGGAAGATTATCCTAATCAGATAGGGGACTGAGAGGACAGGAGGCAGGTTTGCAGTATTTTAAGGTTCCATCTACTTCTGGATCACCTGGATGTGATTTCTGGTGTGCACCTTGAGATGTCCCAGCTAAAAGTGTAGTGCATTTATAAGGGTCTCTATGCTTTGTTGGGTCTTGAAATTTGATGTTTTCCTTTTTAGCCCTGAGAGACTGTGGGATATTTTAGAGGCTTTCTGTCCAACTTTTTTTTTTTAATGTTTATCATTTTTGAAAGACAGAGAGAGAGCGCAAGCCAGGGTGGGGCAGAGAAAGAGGGAGACACAGAATCCGAACCAGGCTCCAGGCTCTGAGCTGTCAGCACAGAGCCCGACGTGGGCTCGAACGCACAAACCGTGAGATCATGACCTAAGCCGAAACCAGACATTTAACTGACTGAGCCACCTAGGTGACCCAAGCTTTCTATCCAACTTCTTATTCCCCTACTCAGTGCAGTGCAAGAATTTGGCAAACGCCTCCAGAGAAAGGAGAAACCAAGTCATACGTTGGAGTCTCATCCTCCTTCCTCCTTTCCCTGGAATATTGGCCACCTGAATCCTGGCTTCCATGCCATCCACAAATTTCAATCTGCCACTTCATTTGCTTACTCCTCTGACCCTTAGCAACAATTCTACCCAGATCTCTGTGTGCCTGGGTTTTCAGGCTCCCTCACGCTATTATCAACAGTCCAGCGTCAATAGGCAAAAATTAGATAAAGAATTTTAGCTCCCACTCTGGTCCACTTCCTTTTGACATCTGCCCACTCAAATCCTAGTTACCTAGGCAGCTCTCTGATGATGTCATATAAATTCATTTCTTAAAATCTTATTTCCCTTTTAATCTGGTTTTCATGGGAGCATGAGTTTTCCACCAACCATTCCATCATCGCCAGAAAAGGATGTCTGGGTTCCTGGTTTAAATGATGTCTATATACTGATGACTCCTCTATTTATATATCTGTCCCAGGCATCTAATGTGAGTTTAAAACTGTGTAACCTGTTGTCTCCTTAACATTTGTACTTGATGTTTAAAAGGCATCTCCAACTTCCTGTTTAAAACCATATTCTTTCTGGTCCCACGGATGTACATTTCCTGTGTCCCCGTGCATAGTGAATGCCCCTTGCATTCTATTCTCTTGCTCAGGCCAAAAATCTCAAAGTTTTTCTTGACTTCTGTTTGCTTGTGACCCTCATCTTCCCTTGTAGTACCCCATCTCTGCCTTCACATCTCAGCTCAAATATTACCTCCACATAAAGTTTTTCCTAAAAAAAAAAAAAAATTCCCTAAAATAACACTTTCCATCAAGTGTGGCCCCTTAAAAAAAAGTCTTTCTTAGAAGTTGTGGTTTATATATACAATGGAATACTACATGGCAACGAGAAAGAATGAAATATGGCCTTTTGTAGCAACGTGGATGGAACCGGAGAGTGTTATGCTAAGTGAAATAAGTCATACAGAGAAAGACAGATACCATGTTTTCACTCTTATGTGGATCCTGAGAAACTTAACAGAAGACCATGGGGGAGGGGAAGGGAAAAAAAAAGGTTATAGAAGGAGGGAGCCAAAACATAAGAGACTCTTAAAAACTGGGAACAAACTGAGGGTTGGTGGGGGTTGGGAGGGAGGGGAGGGTGTGTGATGGGTATTGAGGAGGGGACCTGTTGGGATGAGCTTTGGGTGTTGTATGGAAACAAATTTGACAATAAATTTCATATTTAAAAAAATCTTTCTTAAAGTTTATTTATTTATTTTGAAAGAGAGAGGGAGAGGGAGAGGGCGTGTTCGTGAGTGGGAGGGGGCAGAGAGAGGGAGAGGTTCTGCACTGAGCCCAACGTGTGACTCGAATTCACAAACTGTGAGATCATGACCTGAGGTGAAATCAAGATTTGGATGCTCAACCGGCCGAGACACCCAGTTGCCCAAGTATGGCCCTTTTTGCTATTTTGTCTTCATACTTTTAACAGCACCTGTAATTCACTTTTAAATAAATTATTAGGTACATTTATTTGCTTATCTGTTTATTGTGTCTCTCCCTCAACAGAATATAATTTCTTGGATCAAAGGAATCTGTCTCTGACTCACTTTTGAATCAACCAAGTCCAGGCTTGTTTCTGGAAACAGGAGATTTAATTATAATCCAATGAATGAAGGAATGGCTGGATATATTTTAAGCTGATGGGAACAGCGAGTACCCTGATGCCACAGTCGCTAACAACCATGACTGACATGGAAGGGCTCCTGCTTGATGTAAGGACAAACACAAATGAGAGATGAGACTTAATTTTCCCTGTTGAAAACGAAGGAAAAGATTTCCTTCCCTTCCCTTTTTACCAGGGCATTAACTTTGGAAATTTGGCAACTGTATGTCCTTTCTCTGTCTCTTTGAAGTGTATAAAATCTTTTTAGAGGTTAAATGAGACCCTTGCCAGAGTACCCTTACCGTGACGGGCACTGAGTAATGTATAGAATTGTTGAATCACTATATCGTACACCTGAAACTCATACAACACTGCATGTTAAGTATACTGGAAAACAACAAACAAATAAGATTCTTTCCAGCTTTAGGACCCAGGTAGGTCTTTATGACCAAGGTAGGTCTTTCTCAAGAACCTGGGAGCCAGGTCTTTGAAATGTAAACATCCAGGGAGATAGTACCCCTATCTCGCAGTTTCTGTGGGAGGGCAGGAGCCTAACTTCGGTGGGTACCTTGCTCCCAGTTGAAAAAGTATCTCCTTTCATGAAGAGTTTATTTTTCCTTTGTATGAAACCAATGAACCAACACAGATGTTTACCCCATTACCAGGTGAACTTAGGGTGAACCATGTAATAAATGGTGCTGTCATGTCTTCTTGCTGGATGACTAGTCATTTATTGTCTATCTTGAGAACATGTATGTAATGGGTATCTGCTGGGCCACATCAAAGGGTGAGACTTCTTTCTGTCTTTGTAATCTCTTCATGGATTGCCTGTGATCCACACCACATTCTTTCTGGCTTGATACTTATTCAACAATAAAATTCTCTTTTCCTTCTAAATTTTTTTTTCATGTTTATTTTTGAGAGAGAGACAGACAGACAGACAGAGTGTGAGTGGGCAAGGGGTAGAGAGAGAGGGAGACACAGAATCCGAAGCGGGCTCCAGGCTCCCAGCTGTCAGCACAGAGCCCAACACGGGGCTTGAGCTTACAAACTGTGAGATTATGACCTGAGCTGAAGTCAGACGGTTAACTGACTGAGCCACCCAGGTGCCCCTCTTTTTCTTCTACCTTTGTGGAGAGGCTTCCTGGGTTGGGAGATTTTTTTTTTTTTTTTAGATTTTTATTTTAAGTAATCTCTATATCAAACTCACAACCCCAAGAGCAAGACTGCATGCTCCACCGACTGGGCCAGCCAAATCTGCCCCTGGGAGATTTTGTTTTTAATTACACTTCTCTGATGCTGACAAAGGTGGGGGGAAATTACTTCTTGTGAGGATATGTGCATTTTAGACATATTCCAAACACGCTTGTTTGTCTCTGAAGCAATAAGCCAAAGGGCAAGATAAACATCAACACATCCAACCTAAATGAAGAATGAAGTAACAATTACAGATCCAGATATTTACGTGGGAAGACATTTGGTCATGTTGCATATTTTCCCATCCTTTCATGAGAATAAATACAGGAGAATTAGATATTTCTGCTCAAAGAATAAGACAAAATATCCAAGAATATAAAATACATATTGCCACGCAATCCCAGCCTATTTCCTATCTTTTTCTGAACAGATCGACATTTTTCAGAAAAATATTTGATAAGCACATGGAGTTCAAGATGAGGCCTCCATGGGACTTTCTCAACTGTCAGTTACTGAACAGCCTTATAAAGAAAACAGACTTTTACTGTTCTAGGGGAAGGTATGCAAATTAGGGAAGTGCTTAATTATAGATGACTGGTAAAAATTTGAATGCTAATGAGTAGTTGTTTCTGGGGAGAGAAAGAGAAAAGTCTAGTCTGGTAAAAAATGGGTATGATTGGGGCGCCTGGGTGGCTCAGTTAAAAAATGGGTATGATTGGGGCGCCTGGGTGGCTCAGTCAGTTAAGTGTCTGACTTCAGCTCAGGTCATGATCTCGCGGTTCGTGAGTTCGAGCCCCGCGTCGGGCTCTGGGCTGATGGCTCAGAGCCTGGAGCCTGCTTCCGATTCTGTGTCTCCCTCTCTCTCTGCCCCTCCCCCGTTCATGCTCTGTCTCTCTCTGTCCCAAAAATAAATAAACGTTAAAAAAAAAATTAAAAAAAAAAAAATGGGTATGATTATCTATGCCTCCTTGTATGGGGTGGGGGGGCTCCTTTACAGGGAGACTTTGTAGCTCTGCCCATCAAGATGGGCCAGTTTCTCTGGACTTTGTGACTTTCTTTGCCCAGCAGTCACCCTCAGGATGAGGTGTGACAGTCCATGGGCCCTCAGATGAGCAAGGGGAAGTGATCCCTCTAAATTATGGAAGGGGAAGATGGTTTTGCCATATTCCTCCATATAGCATCTACTCTGCTGTTGAAATTTGATTTCACTGTTTTTCTGGTGGAAAATTCTGCCCATCCATAGCAAACTGGTATTTAAAACATCTTTTGGAGGTACCTATGATTTTCCAAGGTCTTTTTTTTTTCTAATATCAGCCTTTAAAAAATTATAATTCTACTTTATGATTGATATACTTTCTCTCATACAGAAAGAGACATGTAATTTAGGAAAACCTGTAATTTCTCTCTATAATTAGATGTTTCAGTCTATCTCAATTTGGTCAGCTTCACCTTCCTAGTGAAAGAAAATCAGCAGCTTTAAACCATGCAAGTGTAAATGCCCATGGCTAACGTATATGATCTCATAATCTTAAAGTGTCCTGTTAAACACTTTCCAATGAGAAAATATCTTTTCCTAAAATTAATAAGGGTTTGGAGAAAATATGATTCTCTGAACTTGCTCTAAGCAGCGTGGCAAGTTTCTTAGGTCCCCAATAAGAGGAATAGAGTAGTTCTACTGATGGTCCTTTTGGAGATGGAACCTCTGGTTCTTTTACTAGATTGCATTGAGGGGCACCTGAATGGCTCAGTCGGTTAAGCATCTGACTTCAGCTCAAGTCATGATCTCACAGTCTGCGAGCTGGAGCCCCACGTTGTGCTGACAGCTCAGAGCCTGGATGGCTGACAGAAGGTGGAGGCTGATCTGCCCCCTCTCTGCCTCAGCCCCCCCCCACTGCACTCTGCACTACTTGTCTCTCTCTCAAAAATAAACATTAAAAAAATTAGATTGCATTGAGCTATGTATAACTCGCCTGTATGCCTTTTACCCCTGTGCCACCCAAGTTCACCTGCAACTATAAAGATAAAGCAAGAGGACTTCCAATGTGCTATCATCTTTACACATCCCAGGTATATGGACATCTTTTCTCTTGCCTGAGGCTTTCTAGTACCTGAGGTCTTGCATGGCTGCACAGACAGCTATCAGGGATACAGGAGTAAAGCTTCTGAGGGTAGATCTCACACACTGGGGCACGGGAGTTGGTGGGTAAATGTTTCAGCCTCACACACTGACCTGGATGCTTCTGAGTTTGCTCTACACAGCTTCTCAGAGATTCTCTCATTGGGAGACAGCACAGACCTGCTCAGGAAAGCCAAGTGGATGACTTTTCTATCTTCCTGGATCTCGTTATAAGGGTGTAGGGATAGTGAGAAGGGAGAGGGAAAAGGTGAAGATGAAGAATAAAGCATGCCATTTAACTCCTAGTCTCAGGATCTTTGGGGGAGGAAGCAATTCTGAGACTATTGGTATAGCAACTGGTCAGTGTCCAAGATGACAGTGAGGACTGTTTTGCTAGTGTTAAGTGACATGTTGGTAAGGACGGGTGGGTGGATGGGTAATGTTGGTTTAGTGGGAAAGTGATGACCTGTATGTGGGGAAAGGCTTGGATTGTGACTGTATGTTGGGAAGTGATTGGAAGGTCCTAGAGTTGGGTTGTTTGTGCAGATCAACTAAGGACATCCTGCCATGACAGCATTTTGAACAGATCTTTCTTTTCTTTCTTTCTTTCTTTCTTTCTTTATCTTTCTTCTTATGTTTGTTTATTTTGAGAGACAGAGGAGACGAGCATGAGCAGGAGGGACAGAGAGAAAGAGACACAGAATCTGAAGTAGGCTCCAGGCTCTGAGCTATCAGCACACAGCCCACCATGGGGCTCGAACTTACAAGCTGTGAGATCATGACCTGAGCCAAAGTCGGACGCTTAACCAACTGAGTCACCCAAGGGCCCCCAGATGCTCATTTCTTGTAGCAAGAAGGCAAACTGCTAAGATTAAGGCCAGGATTTAATTACAAGGGCAGTGGAGTTAAAAGGATGTCAATGCACAGAACTTCCAGGTCTTCTCTGCTAAATTAGGACATTAAAGCTGATGGAGTAAGACCGGATCTTCCTGAGACCACTGAACCCTTAGATTCCCCTAAAAACCCTCTGGGTCTACAGAAGTAATTGCCTTACCTTTGTGAGAGGAGAGCAGGTACCCACTATCCTGTGGCCATACAAAGGCCTCCTGAAGTGGCTGCCCCACAAGAGGATGTCTGCCCAACTCCAGTTCCACTCATGCCCCCTTCGTGGCCTCTAGGCCAGGAACTAAGTTCAGGTCTCAGCAGAGCCCTGGTGAGGAAAGAGCTGATTTACCAAATGAGCTGTGTGCTGTGTTGTCATTTGTCTTGTCTCATCTGTATTGTCGGGCACTGGGGAACAGGTGCAGAAGTGGATTGTGAGGGTTTTCACCTGCTGGAGAAAAGGCTGGGCACAGAAGTACTTCTTGATATGAGGGCACTCGCAATAGCTCAGGATTTGACATCGTGTAAAGACATATGACATTGGCTCTTGACCCCACTGGGAGAGCTCTTTGGAGATTTGACACGAGGATGCCACGGTAAATGAGTCGGAAATGCTGGAATTGCCTTGGCAAATAGTGAGGGTAAGAGTTTCAGCAAAGGGATGTATAAGAATTGAATTATTAGGGGTGCCTGGCTGGCTCAGTCAGAAGAGCACGCGACTCTTGATATCGGGTTCGTGAGTTCAAGCCCCATGTTGTGTGTAGAGATTACTTAAATAAATACAACTTTAAAAGAATGAATTGAATTATTGTGTGATTACAGAGAACCCACTAGAATGGTCCTGGAGCTGATTGTGATTACTATAACCCAGCTGAGTATCGTCCTGGAGAGGGACCAGAGGTCACCTCTCTCACAAAAGCAAACCAGAATGAATGAGTCAGATAGGCACCAACATCACTGAGAAGCTCAGTGGCAAGATTTTGTCCTCTGAAGGTCCTGGTGAGGACAGGAAAGTGGCTACAGAAGTGGGCTCCCTAGCATCAGTGGGGACGATAGGATTCCATACAACAGGAGCCAGATGGTCACAGCTCACTGTCAGAAGCCAGATGGGTGTGAACACTGTGAGAGGAAACAAGTCTGGCGTTGCCACCTGGGGGCCTCGATCCACAAGGATTTGTGTCAGTGACAAAAAGGTATGAGATAGGACGGGCAGCCATTGATGGCACTGCTTACCTTCTACAGACGAAATGATAAAGAATGGGATTGCAGAAGACTCAAGTCAGCAACTAAGCCGAAAACTGTGAGCCCTTACACAATTTTGATATCTAAACCAGATCACAGAGTCCATTGCTTGAATGGGGACCTGGGTGTCCTTGAGAATGGAACCAACAGAGCCTCTGCAAGTATCAAAAACGTATATTTGCCTAGCCTTTTGCCAATGTGACTGACCTATGACCATGGACCCAAGTAATTCTACAATGGGGAAAGAGGGACACCCAGGTATACTGAGGGCTGTTGGATATAGACAATGAGCTTGCCCTATTATCAGGGTAACATAATAGGTATAAATTTCCAGTTACAAACTGAATAAGTCATGGGGATAAAAAGTACAGCGTAGGGAATACAGTCAATAATGTCGTATTAACTTTGCATGGTGACAGATGATAGCTACATTTGTGGTGAGCATTTCCTAAGTATAAAATTGTCAAATCACCACATTGTACACCTGAAACTAACATATTATATGCCAACTACACTTCAATTTAAAAAAAAAAAAAAAAGAAAAATCAATCACAGCCCTCGTGTTAAACTGAGGCATATGGAAACCAAATGATACACAGCTCAAGTCCATCTTATACTGGATCCGATGGTTCTGTGAATTTACCTCATGGTCATTTCTCTGGTCTGTGACTGATTGGCTACACCTGGCTGCTGGCAGAGCCCACATGCCGGCTCTATGGCCTGGAAAGTAAAATTCACTGTGGTAGGAAGAGCCAAGTGAGTGCTCCTGAAACTGCCTTGACTCATCAAAAGTAGAGCAGAGCTGTTCTGCATCCAGTAGAATCGCGGCCTCAAAGACAAAGGGAATGCAGTCACCACCACAGCCCAAAATATGGCTGTTGCAGAAACAAGATGGATCATGGCAGATGAGTCACCTACTGCAAAGCTAACCATGTGGTCATTCCATGGGCAGCAGCTATGGAGATGTGTTAACTATAAGGAACAGATTGACACAAACTCTGGCATGTGGCTCTGGGCAAAGAGAGAGAGAGACAGAGGATCTGAAGAGGGGTCTGCACCGACAGCAGAGAGTCCTATGCGGGGGTTCGAACTCACGAACCGTGAGATCATGACCTGAGCCGAAGTTGGACGCTTAACTGACTGAGCCACCCAGGCGCCCCTCCTCCTTCTTTTCATATCTGAATATTTCACAGGGCTGTCTGCACAACAGCATTTGCCTCCATTCTTAGATCCTTCAGAACTACAGTTCCACGAAGGCTGTTCAGCCCCGCAACTTCCTTCACGTTTAGTTCAGGAGCCGCTTCAGTGTAGTTACGTTGATTTTCCTCTCAACAGTTTTGGACTTAATCAAACATTACCTCTTTGTTAAAATGACATTAGTGGGGGGAAAAGGGGGTTCTTATTCTTCCTCCCTGGCAGTCCCATTATACGCTATTTTTCTGGTATCTCTATTTCACTCTTTATATCATAAATGCCTGGGTATCTAAAATTTGTGAAAAAAAAAGCATATGGAATTACTCATTCAGGGAAATTGGCCCCTCAAAGGAACCATAATTCCCTCTGGAAAGTGGAATTAGATTCTCTACACTCATTTATTGCATCGGAGGATATCTGCTTCCTGTCGCTCTGGAATCACACGTAACTGACTGAGCCACCCAGGAGCCCCTTATTTTGTTTTAAAAGACAATTATCACTCATTTGTGAATGTTTTACTTGGTTTCTTTTTTGTTTGTTTGCTTTTTTGTTTCAAGTTTTTACTTAAATTCCAGTTAGTTAATATACAGTGTAATATTAGTTTCAGGTGTAGAATTTAGTGATTCATCACTTACATATGACATCCAGGGCTCATCACAGCCAGTGCCCTCCTTAGTACCCATCACCCATTTAACCCATCCCCCTGCCCACCTCCCCTCCTCAGTTTGTTCTGTATAACTAAGAATCTGTTTTATGGTTTGCCTCTCTCTCTCTTTTTCCCCCATGTGCATTTGTTTTGTCTCTTAAATTCCACATATGAGTGAAATCATATGGATTTGTCTTTCTCTGACTTATTTCACTTAGCATAATAGTCCTTAGCTCCATCCAGTCATTGTAAATGGCAAGATTTCATTCTTTTTCATGGCTGAGTAATATTCCATTTTATATGTATACCACATCTTCTTTATCCATTCACTGTTCATTCCTCCCTTTTTTCTCTCCTCACATTGGCTAAATCAGAAGAATAATTTTAAAAATTGCAGCGGTAATTGTCATTTAAGATTTGTTTCAGCCTAAAAGTTAAATTGTTTCTTTGTTTTATCATTCTATGATCATAGGATCTATGTGGTTTAGGAATAAACACAGTTTAGTTCTGGGTTATTACATTATTAATATTCAACTGAATATAATTTCATAACATCTGTTTTAATCTCTCATGATTCCTTAATAGTGGAATGGGTTTATATTGTAAATTTTGGATATACAAGATAAATTTAAACACACAACAATAATAGAAGAAATAGCATAGTTAACAAAAATAAAGAATTAACAAGCATCTCCCTATATTCATAAGAAACTAACAATATAAAAATATAGTGTTTACCTTATAGTAAAAGACATTTAATTTGATAGATAGTGTAACTGAACAAATGTGACTTAGCTCCTTGGTGACCCACAGACAGCAACTACACGAGGTGGAACTGTCACACAAAGGAAACTTTATTTGCAGCAAAGGACATCAACGGGGAAAAACCTCCAAAGCTCTCACTCCCTGAGCAAGGGTGAATGGATTTCTTTTCCTTTCTTTCTTTCTTTCTTTTTAAAACAATTTTTAAAATGTTTTTTCCATTTATTGTTGAGAGAGGCAGAGACAGAGTGTGAGCAGGGGAGGGGCAGAGAGAGAGGGAGACACAGAATCTGAATCAGGCTCCAGGCTCTGAGCTGTCAGCACAGAGCCTGACGTGGGGCTCGAACCCACGAACCGTGAGATCATGACCTGAGCTGAAGTCGGACTCTTAACCGACTGAGTCACCCAGGCGCCCCTAATGTTAGGATGACTATTTAGAACAGGGATCCCTGTCATTATATGTAGAGGTGGCCATAAAGCAGCACACGGAGTTTAAGGAGTCGTGCTCATCCACACAGTGTAAATGAGGCTTGTACTCCTCCTTGGGCAGGGAGTTTAGTATTATGATGAGGTCAAGGTGACTGTCGGTCACTCCATGGGTTACTCCATGGTCCATCTGTGCAGATGTGAGTCAGGGGTTAAGTTCAAACCGGTCTGAGTGGTCTGGGCAGGCCAGAGCTCCTCACCAGGGCAGTCATTAATTGCTTGAGAGACAGTTCTGGTTTTCACCCCAATGCTATGCCCCTTGGGTCTCTTGCCCAAGTTAAGAGATAAGCTGGAAAGAAGAGTTTAAGAAAAAATGTGGGACAAAGGTTGGTGGGTATAAGCAGGTGAGCAGAAAAGTTCAGGTCTTGGGGTCTATCTTGAGCTTCATCATAGCTTCCTGTATATGTAAAATATTTAAAAACACAGTCCTATTTTACACCACATTTAAAACTGAGCTTAATTATTTAAATTTAAAATATCCAGACAGCTTAAACATTTAAATTAAGAATATAAGGCAATAAAATTTTGCAAATGACTATATCTAAAATTTAGGGGCAGGGACAAGCATATCAAACAAGAATGCAGAAACTATGTAATAATATAATGGAATTACTTGATTAAATACCATGTAAAAATATTTGTGTGATAATATATTCTATAAACACAATTAATACACACAATTAACACATAACTAATTGATCTGGTAAAATGTACTTTGCAGGTTATAAAATTTGATTAGTTACATAGAAGTAATAACTCATGAATTTCTGAGGAAAGACTAAGGGAAAACTGAGGAAAAAAGTATGAATATTCAATTCATGAAGAATAACCCAAAAGACACAGCCTCATAGAAAAACATTCAAATTCACTTGAATGAAGAAATGGATATTAAAGTAACAATGCCAAGGGCACCTGGGTGGCTCAGTTGGTTAAGGGTTAAGTGTAGGACTCTTGACCTCAGCTCAGGTCTTGATCTCGGGTCGTGAGTTCAAGTCCCATGTTGGGCTCCAGTGGGCGTGAAGCCTACTTAAAAAAAAGCAGGGGTGCCTGGGTGGCTCAGTTGGTTAAGTGTCTGGCTTCAGCTCAGGTCATGATCTCACAGTTCATGAGTTTGAGCCCCACATCGGGCTCTGCACTGACAGTGTGGAGCTTGCTTGGGATTCTCTCTCTCCCTCTCTGCCCCTTCCCCACTCTCTCTCTCTGTCTCTCAAAATAAATAAATAAACTTTAAAAATAAAAATAAAGGGGCGCCTGGGTGGCGCAGTCGGTTAAGCGTCCGACTTCAGCCAGGTCACGATCTCGCGGTCCGGGAGTTCGAGCCCCGCGTCAGGCTCTGGGCTGATGGCTCAGAGCCTGGAGTCAGTTTCCGATTCTGTGTCTCCCTCTCTCTCTGCCCCTCCCCCGTTCATGCTCTGTCTCTCTCTGTCCCAAAAATAAATAAACGTTGAAAAAAAAATTTAAAAATAAAAATAAAAATAAAGTAACAATGCCACATCACCTCTACTCATCAAACAGGTGGGAATGCTGAAATTACTAACGTTGGTGGGAATAAGGAGACTAGCACACTCTTACCTTGCTGGTAGAATTCTGACTTGTTTTCAACCTACCTGGAAAACCATTATCCTCATCCTCTTCCTCTTCCTTCCTCTCCCTTCTCTTTTTCTCCCTGTCTTCTTTCTTTCCCTCCTTCCTTTCTCTAAAGCAGCATCCCACTCCTGTGAATCTCAATCTGCCATAAGAATAAAGAAACAAGAATAAGCTTTCTGCAAAGCTGTGATAGGCAAACATCTAGTGAGGCTACTAATATTAGAGACTGTGGGGTGTAAAAGTTAAAGACCCCAGAGCCAGTTCAAATCCCAGCTCTGCTACTCATCAGATATGTGACTACTGGCAAGTTATTTAATCTGACAGTGTTTCATGTTCCAGATCAGTGACCTGGGGATAACACTATATCTAATTCATAAGTTTGTTTTAATAATTAAAATAGATCATTTGCATAAAGTTTTAAAATAGTCCCTAGGAAACAGTAAACAAAATATAAATGTTTTTCATTGTCAACAAATAAACTGATTCTGCAACTTTAAGGTTTTAATAAAAACATAATCTTGCGATGTAAAACACATTATTAAAATATTATGTTGGCAAAGGTACATAGAAAATAACATTTTTATTCTCTCATCCCTTTCTGTGTATATCAGATTAAATAAGCTGCATCTCAGTGAAAAAGCCGCAGAGACCACTAGTTTTACTTGGTGGATCTGGACAGAGCGTTTATTAAACACTGACCATGGAAATGGCTCTGTGACTGAATCATAGTTCCCTTTGAAGTCAGGTGGTTTCCAATTGTCTTACTTCATCAAAGTTTAAGGAACATAGATTATAGCTCACAAATCATTAAAATTGTTTTTAGTATCATGATGTAATTTTTTATGTCATTAGGAAGGACTTCCACGATGTAAGTGACCCTGTTAAAATAAAAATTTTAATTCCCATCTACTTACGTAATGTGAACATGATTTTTCAGTGTGTATCTGTGGAAATAAAGGATACATATAAAATGGGTGCTAAATCCCGAGTGATTCCAGTGACAAGTGGTATTCAAGGGTACACACACACACTAACTGGACACAATCAGCACCATGCATCACATTCAGAGATGTATAGCTAATAAAAAGTTACTTCTAGGTTAAATAACTATCAAAATTTGTAATATATGCTGTTTGGTTTGATCAATGTATACTACTAACGATTGTGATGATAACCCAAGAGAATTTTATTAATACTTTATATCCTGTGGTCATAGGAAATTGAAAACATCAATTCATTTGCATATTTCTGTTGAAGAAAATTAGAAAAGCCTGACCAGAAAAGATCTGTAAGACGACAGGTCAGGGGGCACCTAGGTGGCTCAGTTGGTTAAGTTTCCGACACTTGATTTTAGCTCAGGTCATGATCTCATGGTCATGAGACTGAGCCCCCTCTCATTCTCCCACGTGCTCTCTCGCTCTCTTTCAAAATAAATAAACAAACAAACAAAATAACATTATGCATAAGGTTGTGGGGAAGGTTGAATGAAAATTTTACTCATTCAAGGAGAAAAAGTATGGAAAGTTTCAAACTGTGAGCTCATGCATGTGTTTTTCAAATTATCGTGGTGACATCAAATCACCATACAATGTAGATTCCACTGGATACATCTTAAAGAATGACTTTTATTTTTATTTACTTATTAGGATTTTATTTTTAAGTAATCTCTACACCCAACTTGGAGCTCCAACTCACAACCCCGAGATCAAGAGTCACACGCTCCACCAACTGAGCCAGCCAGGCACCCCCAACATTTTTATCTTAAAACATCAATATTTAAAATGAGTCAGTCATGGCATGCCTGGTGGCTCAGTAGGTTAAGTGTCTGACTTCAGCTCAGGTCATGCTCTCACAGTTTGTGAGTTCAAGCCCCGTTTTGGGCTCTGTGTTGACAGCTCAGAGTCCGGAGCCTGCTTCAGATTCTGGGTCTCCCTCTCTCTCTCTGCCCCTCCCCAACTTGTGCTCTGTTTCTCTGTCTCTCAAAAATAAATAAACATTTAAAGTCTTTTTTAGATAAGTCATTCATTTAATAATTTGTAACCATTTAAACTTAGGATGAAACATTTTACATGTCACTTAAAAATATGTATAAGTGGATACTAAATTTAGAGAGACTGAAAGCAAAAATCTTGAAGACTATCATGGTAGACAATGTGGTCAATCAGAACAGTACTGAGAAGGTGTACTTTACCTCCCAGAACTATGCGACAAGTCCCCATTTAAGTCATTCATCCAGAACTGGGACCTACAGGATTTGTGATACCCAATAACTTCTGAACTTTTCCTTTAAAGTTGGTGTTTTGAGGGACTTTTTTTTCAAGTGGTAGAAAGAGTTACTATTTAGTGCTCGTGGAAAGAGCACTCCGTCCCAGGATTCTTCACCTTCCCTAAACAAAGCTGAACTTGGCAGATTCCAAGTAAGCTTTGGAAAAGTAAGCTTCCACGTTAAGATTCTATGAGTCAGTATTAGAAACATTCTAAATTAAAGGTTTTGATTAAGTGAATATATAGTTTTGACTACTGATAAAATAAGTAACTGTATATGCAAATGTGACAATTTATAGTACTGTGAACACATCTGAAGCTGTCCTGAATACAATGATTGCTCTACAGATAAAAATGCAGGAATTCAAAATTTGGGTAGGACACACCCTAACCTGCTACAGGTTTGGCAAGAACCAGATTCTGGAGTGGACAATACAAACCACCCTTAAAACACTGAAATTGAAACTCATAAGATTTAGGCATTACGGAATTTGGAGTTGGAAGAAATAGGTGGGAGTTATGACTATACCTCCTAACTTCAGAGTTCATACTCTTGGGGGCATTTGGCTGGCTCTGTCCGTAGAGTGACTCTTGCTCTTGGGGTTGTAAGTTCAAGCCCCATGTTGGGTGTGGAGATTACTTAAAAAATAATTTAAAAATCTTGGGGTGCCTGGGTGGCTCAGTCGGTTGAGTGTCCGACTCACGGTTTGTGAGTTCAAGCCCCGCGTCGAGCTCTGTGCTGACAGCTCAGAGCCTGGAGCCTGCTTCGGATTCTGTGTCTCCTTCTCTCTCTGCCCTTCCCCCACTTGTGCTCTGTCTCTCTCTATCAAAAATAAATCTAAAAGAAAAAGAAAATTTTAATCTTAAAAAAAAACAAAAAACACCACAAAGTTCACTCTCTTCTACTGCCAGGCATACGGGCCTTGAAAAGACATTTACTCCTTCCCCCGCCCATTGTTATTTTATTACCAACAAACTGGAAATAAGAAATATCTCGTCCAGCCTGTTTCTCACAGACACTGCAGGAGTCATAGCAGGTAAAGTGGACTTATTCATTTGCAAATTTTTGAGTAGGAAAAGGGTTATATTATTAATATTTGTTTTCACTCAGGGAAGGTGTTGGGACAGAAATTACCTAGGTATATAATTTGCCTGGAAAATGTATAGGAAAAGTATGGAAACCTGCACATAAATAATGTCAACTGCCTCATGCTACAATATTTTCAATAATGCTTGCTGTTGGTAATACTCCATGGTTTTGCTTGCAATACTGTGATCGATTACTAAAATTAACACCTAAGTAATAATATGGAAGATTAAGAAATGGGAGTGAGTTTTCTGTTTTGTCTCTTTCCATCTTTTTTATTGTCTATTGATTTAACACGTGTCACTGAACTTCCTAGTGACTGCCTTTCTTACCTCAGAGATAAGTATCAACTTCTAAACATTTAATTGCAAAGTTCTTGTTGCTTATTCTTTACCAAATGATCTCCTTGCAGATAGTCTGTACTAGCTTTTTTTCTAGCATCTTCTAAAATTCCATTTTGGGGATCATTTTCTTCCAATGTCCAATTGCTCTAGGGAAATAAATTAAGCAATTTAATTGCATCAGACAGAATTCATTCCAAATGACCTGAGGAAAGAGCAAACTTGAAGTATTTAGACTTCAATTCCTGGCCAATGAGGGATTGCTCTAAGAACTTGTGCTTCACCTGGAACTTTCTCTACCCTCCCGTCAAAGGCTGCATATTTTCACAGCTTCTCAGCCACTATGAAGGAATTTGTCAAAAGCCGTCCTTGTCCTGGCAGTCTCCGTGTGGGCTGTCTTTGCAGTTGGTGAGTTATATATCCTTGCTCTGCCCAAATTTTCTGGGGTAAATCCAGGATCATAGGAAAATCAGAGGTAAAAGTGGAAGGGCTGTTCAATTTTATTTAATCCTTTTTTTAAATGTTTATTTGTTTTTGAGAGAGAGAGAGAGAGAGAGAGAGAGAGAGAGAACATGAGCAGAGGAGGGGCAGAGAGAGGAAGACACAGATCCCAAGCAGGCTGCAGGCTCTGAGCTTCAGCACAGAGCCTGACGTGGGACTCGAACTCACTAACTGCAAGATCATGACTTGAGCCAGAGTTGGACATTTAACCGACTGAGCCACCCAGGCTCCCTATTTAGTCCTAATTCCTTTAGGTTACAGATGTAGAAACTGAAACTCAGAGGAAGAAAGGCTTCCCTCAGTGTCATTGGTATCAAAGCTGGGAGTCAAATTCTAACCTTTCAAACCCAGGACCACTGAACTTTTCAAAATACCTACTTACTATCCAGGCCTTCAAACCTTAGAAACTTTCATTTTCAGGGTCTATTTACATTTCTCAAACCCAAAAAGAACTTGAGCAGCTCTGTGGAAATACAATCAGATATTCTTCTGGTCAATGGCTGGTTTTAGAGTTCATGCTTAATGGTAGGGAATCTCTGAGCGCCTCAGTGTGGTGCGTTCCAATCTGTGGGGGCTGGTGGCATGGGTGGTGAAAGAATTCACCCAAGGCAGAGCAAAAGAGATCGAAGTTTCTTGAATACACTGCAAGGGAACAGCAGGCAGGACAGCAAGGGAGAAACTGTCTGCCAGGAGGCGGTGCTGAGAGGCCACAGTAATAGGGCCGAGTGAGGGAGTATGGGGAAGAATGGAAATTTCCCATTTTTTGGTAATCTTCGGAATTGCGCCTGCTCGTAATTGGTCAGTTAGGGCCTATGGCTGTTTTGAGGTAGGTCACGTGATGAGCCTGTGTCAGCTCCGGTGGTCGCTGTGGGTCCTTTTGCCTTCCTCAGGTTTCCATAGCTCAAGCCTCTACACCCAACACATCCTTTTTCCATTTGGACTTTGAAACTTTCATTTATCTTCAATTTTTTTACTTTCTATTGGTGCTTTCTCTCACTGAAAACATTTTTTTCCCCAAGCCCCTCACATCTTAAGAGGCTCTGTAACAAATTGAAAACTAATCTCCATGCCTCTCATATCTTATGGGGAAAACTCCTTTCCCTCCTCTGCTGAAGAAAAAACTCTTTCCTTCCACTCCAACACTCCTGACACCAAATGTGTGGGTTTTCCACACCAAGCAATCCTCCCATTTTCTGTGGACACCAATCGGGTGTCTTGCAGTTTAACACAATTATGACACTACTACTGGGCATGCATCCCAACAGTATGGGGTAAGGACTCAATCCCACAAGACTGCCCCTACTTCAGACAGCAATCACAAGACTGGGCCTCCAGCACTTCTAACCAACTAGCTATAACACAGGAATTCCCCTGACTCCATTCTTAGGTTCGATAATTTGCTAGAATGGCTCACAGAACTCAGGAAAGTGCTTTACTTACTATTTCCAGTTTATTATAAAAGGCAGAACTCAGAAACAGCCAAATGGAAGAGAGGCACAGGGCAAGGTAGGTGGGAAGGGACACAGAGCTTCCATATCCTCTGGGGGCACCACCCTCCCGGCACCTCAATGTGTTCAACCTGGATTCTCTCCAAACCCTTTGGTTTAGGATTTTTATGGAGGTTCCATTATGAAGGTGTCTACTGAGAAAAAGAGGCAAAACCGAAAACAAAAACAAAAACAAAAACAAAGACCTTTATTTGAGGTCTCAGAATTACAATTTGGCAAGAACAGATTCCAGAGCTACCATGTGCTGCTCACATGGGAAAACAAGGGGTTTTTATGAGAAAGGAGGGTAACTACATGATCCTAGATAAATAAGAGAAGAAAAAAACCTCAATTCAGTGCTGACTGGTAGAGCTGCTTTTGATTACTATCTAGTTGGTTATTTTATAGGTACTATCGAACAGAACTCCTCCTGGTGTGCATTAGGTAACTTTTCCATCACGATGAAGGCCATATCCACAGTTTTATGGTCTGAATACCAGTTGTTCTGTTGGATTTTACGAGCAACTGTTTGTAATACAATTAGCACTTCTGGCCCAGTTCGAGAGTTCATTACTTAGAATGGAAAATAGAGCTTCAAAATGGAATCTCTTATGTCTAGCAATTTTGTACAGGGGCACCTGTGTGTCTCAGATGGTTAAGTGTCCAACTTCGGCTCAGGTCATGATCTCACAGTTTGTGAGTTCAAGTCCCACACTGGGCTCTCTGCTGTCAGCGCAGAGCCCGTTCCGGATCCTCGGTCTCCCTCTCTCTTTGTCCCTTCCCCACTTGCTCTCTTTGTGTGTGTGTGTCTCTCTCTCTCAAAATAAATGAACTTAGGGGCCCCTGGTGGCTCAGTCAGTTGAGCATCCAACTTCGGCTCATGTCACGATCTCGTGGTCCATGAGTTTGAGCCCCACATACGGCTCTGTGCTGACAGCTCAGAGCCTGGAGCCTACTTCGGATTCTGTGTCTCCCTCTTTCTCTGCCCCCACTCATGCTCTGTGTGTCTCTCTCAAAAATAAATAAATGTTAAAAAAATTTTTTTAAATAAATGAACTTTAAAAAAATTACACAGTTCCAGAAAGGCATGATTAAATCATTGTCCTTTGGTGATTAGTTCAATCTCCAGCCCCTCTCCTCTCCAGAGGTTGAGGGAAGGTTCCAATTCTCTAATCCTGTGGTTTTTTCCTCTAGAAACCAGCCCCATTCTCCTCCTCCAAGAGCCACCTCATTAGCATAAACTCAGGTATGGTGGAAAGGGACTTATTATGAATAACAAAAGACACTCCTCTCCCCATCTCTCAGGAAATTACTAGGGTTTTTGGAGCTCTGTGCCAAGAACTGGAGACACACCAAACATGTATTTCTTCTTATATCACACCTCCTCTTCCCTATTAAATGTAATCCTCTCTAAAGATATCCAGATATAGGGGTGCTGACGGCACAGAGCCTGATTGGGATTCTCTCTCTCTCTCAATAAATAAATAAGCATTAAAAAAAACTGAGATAGGGGCGCCTGGGTGGCGCAGTCGGTTAAGTGTCCGACTTCAGCCAGGTCACGATCTCACGGTCCGTGAGTTCGAGCCCCGCGTCAGGCTCTGGGCTGATGGCTCGGATCCTGGAGCCTGTTTCCGATTCTGTGTCTCCCTCTCTCTCTGCCCCTCCCCCGTTCATGCTCTGTCTCTCTCTGTCCCCCCAAAAATAAATAAACGTTGAAAAAAAAAAACAAAAAACTGAGATATATTTTTACACTTTCCCATCTCTCACTCAATCCTCATCCCCACTGCTCCTGAGAACACCACCCACTGGCAGCAACCCTCCTGCAAGCACACCGTGTGACCTTCTGGCTAAGTCTTATGCCAACCTTCTGTGAGGAACATCTTTCTTGAAAACCCATCTTTCTTGAAAATCACTCTGTCCTTCTCTAGTTTTGTGGCCTTATATTTTCGCTCAAATCTGTTTCTCTCCTTTGTACCCATATCAACCCTGTTCAGTCGGTGAAACACTTCATGTATCATATAAATCCATGCCTGTCTCACAAAAATGACTCTTCCTTTAAAAAAAATTTTTTAAATGTTTATTTATTTTTGAGAGACAGAGAGACAGAGTGTGAGTGGGGGAGGGGCAGAGAGCGAGGGAGACACAGAATCCAAAGCACAGAGCCCAATGCGGGGCTCAAACTCACGAACCACAAGATCATGACGTGAGCCGAAGTCAGATGCTTAAACTGAGCCATCCAGGTGCCCCTAAAATGACTCTTCCTTAATGAAGGTTTTCATCATTGTTCCCTGAAAGTATTTTTATATTCTCCTTAACTGTTCCTTTTGTCTCCAACTTGACTTCCTCTAACCCACCATCCTACTTCTTAAGAGCTGTCTTTTTTAGGGCAAATCTTATCATAGCTCTGCTGTACGAAACACAAAAGTCTTTGTGATAATTGCCTTATTACTATGATGGGTTTCCTAGTGATAGAGTAGGCAGTTAGTGATACTGGAGCAGGAAACAGGACTTTCTCACCAGTACAAAGATAAAAATCAAGAAACCACCAATCATCCCCAGAACACAAAACAGCTAGAAAAAGACCCCAGGGGACATGCATGCATTATCCCCTATAACCACTGCACTACAGTAACCTATAGCTTCGTTGTAATACATTTATATTGCAGTTGATCCTCCTCATGGAGGATAGCTGACATGACAGTTCCCACAAGGACCTCATAGGGCCAAAAACTCCCTCTCTGGACTGGCAGGAGGAGTCCCTTAGAGGATCAGAAATAGCTCAGACTCAGTCAGAGGCCTCCCTAACTATGACCCATAACCTATGCAAACAAAAAAAAAAACCCAAAAAACAAAAAAAACCTTAATTCTGGTGCAATTGTGACCTCTGGGCCTTCCTCTCCCATTCTGAGAGTGTACTTTCCCCTTAACTGCTATTAAACTCTTGCCTACTTGAGATTTTGGCTCTGAATTCTTTCTTGGCCAAATTCAGAAACTGAGGTTGGTGGTGAGTCAGGGAAGAGACCTGCTGTTGACATCAGCTGTTGACATTAGTTGACATGCCACTTATATACATATCCAATAACTACACACCATATGCTCAGCTTGTTCCAGAAACTGAGCTAGATCCTGGTTATAAGGCAGAAATGGCCCCTGGTCCAACAGTGTGACAGACCAGTGGCTGGAAAGACTGATCAAGTGCCAATAAACTAGTATCCAGAATATATAAAGAACGCTTGCAACTCAATAATAAAGAGACAAATAAGCCAATTTTTAAAAAATAGGCAAAGTAACTGAATAGATATTTCTCCAAAGATGATAAACGAATGGCTAATAAGTACATGAAAAGATGCTCAACATCATCGGTCAGTAGGGAAATATTCATCAAAACCACAGTGAGATACCACTTTGTACCCACTATGATGGCTATAATAAAAAAGGGAGAAAATAACAAGGGTCGACAAGAATGTGAAAAACTTGGAATCCTCATACACTGTCACTGGAAATATAAAATGGTTCGGCTTCTTTGAAAAATAGTCCAGTATTTTCTCAAAAGGTCACCATATGACCCAGGGATTCCACTCTTAGGTATATACCTGAGGGAAATAAAAACACATGGCCACACAGAAAATGTGTATAAATGTTCATATCAGCCTTGCTCATAATAGCCTAAAAGTGAAAACAATTCAGACGTCCATTGGTTGATTAATGAATAAGTAAAACATAGTATTTACATCCAATGGAATATTAAATTTAGCTATAAAGAAGAATAAAGTACTAATGCATACAATAACAGGGATAACCCTTTAAAATATCATGCTAAGTGAAAGAAGATAGACACAAAGACTACACATGTATGATTCTATTTGTATAAAGTGTCCAGAAAGGACAGAAAGTAGATTATTGGTTGTCTGGGGTGGGGGAAGGGAGGGGGTGTGGAGGGAGGAATGAAAAGGGACTCCTGACGAGTACAGGGTTTCTTTTTGGGGTGATGAAAATGATCTCAAACTGATTGTGGTAATGGTTGCACAACTCTGAATATACTAAAAACCACTGTACATTTCAAATGGGTGAATTCTGTGGTATGTAAATCATATCTTAATAAAGCTGTTATATATAAATAGAGTTGATAATATAAATATGATTGTTATATCAGATCATTACAACATATAATTATATATAATAAAGTATTATACACATATACAGTGGACCCTTGAACAATGCAGGGTAAGGGGCACTGACCCTTACTCCCTCATACAGTCAAAATCTGTGTATAACTTTGGGCTCCCCAAAACTTTACTAATAAGCCTACTTTTGACTGGAAGCCTTACCAATAACGTAAACACTTGATTAACATATATTTTGTATGTTATATGTATTGTGTACTGTATTCTTACAATAAAGTAAGTTAGAGAAAAGAAAATGTTATTAAGAAAATCATGGAGGCACCCGGGTGGCTCAGTTGGTTAAGCCTCCGACTTCGGCTCAGGTCATGATCTCATGGTCCATGAGTTCAAGCCCTGCGTGGGGCTCTGTGCTGACAGCTCAGAGCCTGGAGCCTGCTTTGGATTCTGTGTCTCCCTCTCTCTCTGCCCCTCCCTGCTCACGCTATGTCTCTCTCTCTCTCAAATAAATAAACATTTAAAAAAAGAAAATCATAAGGAAAAATACATTTACATCTCAATATTGTCCTTATTGAAAAAAATCCACATGTAAGTGGACCCACACAGTTCGCTTTGGGCCAAGAGTATGTAAGCTTTTGAAATTAATATAACATTGTATGTTAATTACACTTCAATTAAAAAAAAGAAAAAACATATGGAAGCCTTAATGAAAGTCAGCAGCTTTGAAGGTATCTCAATATAACTGCTTCATGGAAATTTGTAATTTAGAGAGTGTTTTCTAAAACAACTGAGAAGGATTATGAAAGTTGTTATTTACCTATGAAAGGGCAGGGCCAGAATTAAGATCCCCATTTTACATGAGGGAGGGGGTCACAAGTTCCCTATTTCTTCACTTCTCTAGAGAGCAGTATGCATCACAGAAGAACCGGGCCCCTTCTTTTTTTTAAGTTTACTTATTCTGAGGGTGAATGGAGAGAGAGAGAATCCCAAGCGGACTCCATGCTGTCAGAGCAAAGCCTGATGCATGGCTTCATCTCATGGAACTGTGTGATCATTACCTGAGCCGAAATCAAGAGTCAAATGCTTAACCAACTGAGCCACCTGGGTGCCCCAATCCCAGCCCCTTCTTAGGGATCTGATATTCCCTGTGTGCCAACCAGGGTCTCCTTCATCCTAGCTTTTCCCCCTAAGGTCAGAGGACAGAACAACTCTTCTGAATGTGTTTTTGTCTTCCAGATTTCCCTCTTCCGGCAGGTGCAGGGGCTCGCCTACAAGAGATGAAGGTGAGCTCTACTTCCTTGGTTCCCAAGAACAGGAATGGGCAGCACGCCAGTTTCCTCGATAGCCCCAGATTTTCTTCTGAGAGGTGGGGACAGAGGGGGGTGGCATGGGAATAATACACCACAATAAAATCTGGGTCATCAACCATGTGTAGCCCATTTCATATGTTCCTGAGCCTTCTTCCCATGCATTATTCCAGTCAGTTCATACTCTCTTGTGGGATAGAAGGCAAATATTTTGAACCATTAAATGGATGAAATCACAGCTCAAATCCAGGTCTGTCCTATGCTGCAGTGGACATTTTTTCAGCTAAGATATGCCAAAATGTACATCCTGCACCCCACACACTAAGGCCCCACAATGTACTCTCTCTGTCCCCTTCCTTCTATATCTTACCTCTGCTGTGGCGAGTTTGACATCACTAATGTCTGAAGCACCGTATATAAGTCACTCGGTAACGTTCATAAGAAAAGTCTAACCTTGAAAGACATTTTCCTTTCTGTAATCCAACAATCACATTTGGTAGTTGATAGGGCAGGGATTTTCATCCTGATGAGTCTTTTAGCTCAGACTGGGGAGTTCACAGATCATATGTTATATTATAATTTATATTATATTATATTATATTATATTATATTATATTATATTATATTATAATATTGGTTAAGTGCCAGGGGCCAAACACTGAAGTTGCTAAAGACCCTTCTCTAAACTCCAGGTCTAGCGTTCCTTTTTCAGTCCCCCTCCCCCCATTACCAGTGATGATGGTCAGAGGACCTGGAGTAAAGCATCTGAAGCAGCAATCTGTGTCTCATCTTTAGGTTGAGTGCATGGAGAATATAAATAAGTGCTGGTTTATCTCTTACATCAAGCTAAGTGAACCCATATGTGGAGTGACCAGGTTACCTACAGTGGTGAATGCCATCTCTGCTCCAAAATTCTGTAAGTCTTGATTTCTCTTCTCCCTTCTGTCTGTCAGGAGGCTAAAGGTAGACAAGATAGGAGTAACCTCCTCAGAACACTTCCTAATAGTTCGATCTTCCCTCCGGAGACTCCTCCATTTCTTCCATCCTTCCCTATGTTCCCAGAAGGGATCTCATTCACACAATGCAGAAACAGAAAGCCACTGAGGTGAGAGTGTTCTGTCTGGCCTGGCTAAGTATCAAGTGGAAAGTTCTCAGTAGCAAGTAGCCACAGGATTCAGATCATGTGATCACAGATGAGGGTTACCCTCAAGCCCCCTCAGGCCAAAGAACAAATGCTGTTGAAGAAGAGGAGGAGTGGGCTGGGTGTAGAATCTTCCCAGCTGATGGCTTATTGATCTTTGAATGGATATTATTCTCTCAAATAACTTTCTTTAGCTTCCAATTTTCTTTTACCTTTCATGCTTTAGCTATGTGGTTTAGTCTTTGGCCCCATCATATGTTAGAAGATTTGGGAGACAACCACATGAAACGCCCAATTCTTTGGTCTGAGAGGAATAATAGTGAGGCACCAAAGTTTTTATCAAGGAGGCTGCCTTACAGAGGTGGGAGGAGGATTTCCCAATATCTGCTTTCTCCTTTAAGGAGAAAAGCTACACCCCTGGGTAACTAAAATTTAGAGATTAAGTCCAATACTTTAAGAGAGAGAAAAGCAAAGACATGAGAGTAGAAAAAACTTATGTCTTTCTGTTTCCTCTTGTCTTCTTAAAAGAAGAAATAATAATCTTGGTCACAATAACAGATGTTGAGCTGGGCAGGTTTAGACTTTCTTGCATGCCTTGCTGCATAAATATCAAAATTTACACTAGAACCCATAAAACACTTGGTGAGGCAAACAACTTTGGCATCAGCCTCAATCACCGGTATAGACATCTGACAATCAGAATGCACAATCTGGGGAACTTAGACCATCATAGACTCATAGGATGCTAAAACCAAGAGATACTGGAGAAACGGCTTCCAGAGAATTCACACTGACTATATTTTTTGAAATATTTTCTTAGTAGTTAAAATGGGAATTAAAAGTAATTTACTATAATCTAGTTTGGATTGATACATTAATTATGAAAGTATTTTAAAAACTTTGCTCCTATATAGCCCCATGCTTATTCACCCTTCTTTGCATATTATTATCATGCAAATTATACTTCTATACATGTATGCCCATCAACATAGATTTGTAATTGTTGCTTTAGTTAGTTGTCTTTTAACTCAGGAGAAAAAAGTTTACAGAGAAAAAATACATTTATACTATCTTTTCTATTTTCCTATGTAGTTACCTTTATTGGTTCGCTTTGTTTCTTCACGTGGATTTGAGTTTCTGTCTAGTGTCCTTTCACTTCAGTCTAAAGTACTGTCTTTAGTATTTTGAAGCAACAGATTCTCCCAATTTTTGTTAATCTGGCAATGTTTTAATCTCTTCTTCCTTCCTTTCCTCCCTTTCCTTCCTTTCCTTCCTTCCTTCCTTCCTTCCTTCCTTCCTTCCTCCCTCCCTCCCTCCTTTCTTTCTTTCTCTCTCTCTCTTTCTTTCTTCTTTCTTTCAGAGAGAGAAAGAGAGTGTGAGCGAGGGAGAGGGGCAGAGGGAGAGAGAGAGATCTTAAGTAGGCTGCACACTCAGTGCAGAGCTTGACGTGGGGCTCAGTCTGACATGGCACCGTGACTTGAGCCAAAATCAAGAGTCAGACACACACCTTTATTTCTGAAGAGAATACTGTTTGCTGGTTATAGACTCAGTTGACAGTCACTTTCTTTCAGCACTTTATATCATCTTACTGTCTTCTGGCCATGGTTTCTGATGAGAAATCAGGTGTTAATCCTACAGAGGATCAGAGTATGTGATAATTCATTTCTCTACTGCCTCTTTCAAGATTCCCTCTTTGTCTCATCTTTCCACAGTTTGATAATGATTTGTCCATATGTGGATCTCTTTGAGTTTATCCTATTTTGAGTTTATTGAACTTTTTGGATGTGTATATTAATGCCTATTTATTTATTTATTTATTTTTAATGTTTTATTTATTTTTGAGGGAAAGAGACAGAGACAGAGCATGAGCATGAGCAGGGGAGGAGCAGAGAGAGAGGGAGACACAGAATCCGAAGCAGGCTCCAGGCTCCGAGCTGTCAGCACAGAGCCCGACGCGGGGCTTGAACTCACGAACCGTGAGATCATGACCTGAGCCGAAGTCGGACACTGAACCAACTGAGCCACCCAGGCACCCCCTATTAATGCCTTTTTAATCAAATTTTTAATCAAAGTTAGAAAGTTTCAGCCCTTATTTCTTCAAATGTTTTTTTTAATTTAATTTAATTTAATTTAATTTAATTTAATTTATTTTTAGTTTATTTACTTTTGAGAGAGAGGGGGGTGGGCAGGGAGAAAGAGAGAGGGAGAGAGAAGAATCCTAAGCAGCCTCTCAGTGGCAGAGCCCGATGCAGGGCTCAATGTCATGACTATGAGATCATGACCTGAGCTGAAATCAAGAGTCAGACACTTAAGAGGCACCTGAGTGGCTCAGTTGGTTAAGCATCTGACTTCAAATCAGGTTATGATCTCATGGTTCCTGAGTTCAAGCCCCGCGTTGGGCTCTGTGCTGACAGCTGACAGTTGGGCTCGAGCCTGGAGTCTGTTTCAGATTCTGTGTCTCCTCTCTCTGTGCCCCTTCCTCACTCTCTCTCTCTCTCTCTCTCTCAAAAATAAACATTAAAAAAAATTTTTTTTTTAAGAGTCAGATACTTAACTGAGCCATCCAGGTGCCCCTTCAAATATGTTTTCTGTCCTCTCCTCTCCTCTCTTTCTGGGACTCCAATATGTTGATACTCTTGTTGGAGGCCTCCATTTCTTTGTACCTCTGTTCATTTTTTTCCCCCAAATTTGACCTGGCTTTTTCTTTTACTTGCTATCTGAAGTATTTTGACCCACTCTGCTCATTTTTCATTACTTTTTCTTTCTTTTCCTCAGACTGGACAATATTAATTGACCTATCTTCAAGTTCACTTACTCTTCTGCCTGCTCAAGTCTGATGTTGATCCTCTTCAGTGAATTTTTCATTTCAGATAATTACATTTTTACACTTGACCTTAGCCAAAAGGCCAAGAAACGATCAGATAATTATATTTGTCACTTCAATAATTTCTATTTGGGTTGTTTATGAAATATATTTCTATTGCTTTATTGATATTCTCTATTTGACGAGACATTATTCTCATACTTTCCTTTAGTTCTTTGGACATAGTTTTCTTTAGTTCTTTAAATATATTTAAAATAACTAATTTAAAGGCCACCTAGGTGGCTCAGATCAAACCCTGCATGGGGCTGGCTGCTGTTGACACAGAGCCCACTTCCGATCCTCTGTCTCCTTCTCTCTCTGCCCATCCCCCGCTCATGCTTTCTCTCTCAAAAATAAATAAAACATTAAAAAAATAATCTAAAATCATTGTCTCATAAGTCTAATATCTGGGCTTCCTCAGTGACTGTTTCTATTGATTGCTTTTTATCCTGTGTATGGGCCATACTTCCTTGTTTCTTTGCATACATCACAATTTTTTGTGATTTTAAATAATATGTTGTGGCAACACTGGAAATCAGATTCTCTCCATTCTCCAAGGTTCGTTGCTATTGCTGTTTGTTGTTGCTGCTGCTATTTATTAGTTTAATGGTTTCTGGAATAATTCTGTGAAGTCTGCCTTCTTTGTCATGTATGGTCACTGACAAGTCCTACTCAATTATCTTAGTGGTCTCATAGGGATTAGACAAAATTTTCCTCAAATGGTTGGAACCAATAAATCTCCCAGTTTTTGCCAACAAAAACATTGTATGTGTTGAGGAATGTCTTCAACACTTAGCCTTCGCTTCCTGCTTTTGGAGAGCTTCAAGATTAGCCAGAGCTGAGAGCTTAAGGACTTCTCGGGTCTTTCCTGATCATGCACATAGCCCTACACATGTTCATGGTCCTCTAGATTCCCAGGAATTTCTTAGTGCTTTTCAAAACCTCCTATGGATATCTCATTCCTCCACCTTTACTTTTAAGCTTTTGGTTGGCTTATTGTTTTCCTCCAACTGCTATCCACCATAAGACAGCCATGATACTGAAACATTGCCTCTGATTGTTTTCAACAAATGCTCCCAGGGGAAAAGGCTGTTCACACTGGGGTATCTCTGAGTTAGGTCAAACAAAAACAGCTCTCCAAGTGGGTCTTCTAGAGAACCATCAGACAGGTCAAGGAATGACAATTCTTTGGTAATGGTACTCTGAAGGAGTTCCCAAACCATCTTGTCCCCTCTAGGTGCCGCCGGGCTGCTTGTTTTCACTATGATACAGAGCTGTTGTTTTTTAATACTACTATAGATCTGAGATCCCATTTCCATTTTTGCAAAGGAAAAAAAAGCCATTGGTACATAGACTTTGTAGATTGCTTTGGATATATGGACATTTTGACAATATTCAGTCTTCCAACCCATGAGCATGGGGGAGGCTTCCATTTATTAGGACATTTTCTTTCAGAAATGTTTTGTAGTTTGTGGTGTACAAGTCTTTCACCTACTGGGCTAAATTTATTCAGAGGTATTTTATTTTTTTGGATGCTATTGTAAATGGAATTGTTTTATTAATTTTATTTTCAGATTGTTCACTGATGCTGTATAGAAACACAACTGACTTTCATGTGTTGGTCTGTACCCTGAAACAATCTAATTATTAGCTTTAGTAGTTTTTATGTGAATTTTTTGGGATTTTCTACATGTAGAATCATGTCCTCTTCAAACAGAGATAGTTTTACTTCTTTCCAATTTGGATCACTCTACCTACCACAGCTTTATTGAGGTAAACTGACAAATAAAATTTTGGATGCCTTTAATTTCTCTTTCTTGCCTAAAGCTCTGGCTAGAACTTTTAGCATAATGTTGAATATCAGTGGTAAAAGTAGGTATCCTTGTCTTGTTCCTGATCTTAGAAAGAGATCTTTCAAGGGTACCTGGGTGGTTCAGTCGGTTAAGCATCTGACTTCATCTCAGGTCATGATCTTGCAGTTTGTGGGCTCGAGCCCCAATTCGGGCTCTGTGCTAACAGCTCAGAGCCTGGAACCTGCTTTGGATTCTGTGTCTCCCTCTCTCTCTCTGCCCCTCCCCCACTCATGCTCTGTCTCTCTCCCTCTCAAAAATAAACATTAAAATTTTTTTAATAAACATTAAAAAATTTTTTAAAAAATAATGAAAGAGACCTTCCAGTCTTTCACCATTGAGTATGATATTTGTTGTGGGGTTTTCATAAATGTTCTTTATCATGTTGAGGAAGTTCCCTTCTAGTCTTTCTTTTTCTGAGTGTTTTTATTATGAAAAAGTGTTGAATTTTGCCAAATACTATGAGGGTTTTGTTAAATGTCAATTGAGAAGAACAGGTCTTTTTTACCTCCTTCGTTCTATTAAGTGATGTTATTGCATAGGTATGGTTGATATTTTTAGGTTGAACCACACTGCACTCTTGGGATAAATCTTGCTTGGTCATAGTGTGTACTTCTTGTAATATGCTGTTGGATTCAGTTTACTAGTATTTAGTTGAGAATTTTTGCATTTATATTCATAATGGATATTGGCCTATAGTCTTTTTAATTTTTTTTTTGAATGTTTATTTTTGAGAGAGAGACAGAACATGAATGGGGAAGGGGCAGAGAGAGGGAGACATAGAATCCAGAGCAGGCTCCAGGCTCTGAGCTGTCAGCACAGAGCCCAACTTGGGGTTCAAACTCCCAAACTGTGAGATCATGACCTGAGCTGAAGTTGGACACTTAACCAACTGAGCCACCCAGGCACCCCTATAGTCTTGTTTGTGTGCGTGTGTGTGATGTCTTTATCTTTGCTATCATGGTAATTCTGGCTTCATAGAATGATTAGAAAGTATTTTTTCCTCTTCTATTATCTGGAAGAATTTGAAAAGAACTGGCATTCTCTCTTAAATGTTTGGTAGTATTCACTAATGAAGATATTTGGTCTTGAACTTTTCTTTGTTAAGAGGTTTTTTTCATTGCTGATTCAAGCTCTTTACTTGATATAGATCTTGAGATTTTTTCTTTCTTGAGTCAGTGTAGGTAATTTGTGTTTCTAGGAATTTGTCCATTTCATCCAGGCTATCTAATTTGTTGACACTTATTCATAGTATTCCTTAAAAATCATTTTTTATTTATGTAAGGTCAGTAATAATGCCTTAACTTTCATCAAATTCATACCTTAATTTTATTGTATATTCTCTTTATGATACCCTGTATTTCTACTTAAATATTCAAGATGATTTTGAATTTTCTATATTTGATTTAATGCTAAGTATGCTTTGTACATCCAGTATCTTTGACAAACAAACATCTATAACAACAGGTATTCTAAAATACTTGTTACAGGGGTGCCTGGCTGGCTCAGTCGGTGGAGCATGTGACTCTTAATCTTGGGGTTGTGAATTCAAGCCCTAAGTCGGGTATGGATATTACTTAAAAATAAAATCTTATTTTAGAATTTTTAAAAAATGTTTGTTTATTTTTGAGAGAGAGAAAGAAAAAGAATGAGCAGGGGGAGGGGCAGAGAGAGAGAGAATCCCAAGCAGGCTTTTGTGCTCTCAGTGCAGAGCCCAACACGGAGCTCGATCCCATGAACTGTGAGATCATGACCTGAACTGAAATCAAGAGTTGACGCTTAAACAACTGAGCCACCCAGGATCCCCAAAATTAAATCTTAAAAAAAAAAAGAAATAAAATAAAATATTTGTTACATAAGAATTCACTATAAGCAGAGTGTTTTTCCTTCTCAAATTTAGCTAAATATTATCAAATAAAATTTAGTCATAATGTATAATATGCCATAAAGTAAAAAATGATCATTTCAAAATATAATTCTTTCAGATATGAAGGGCTAAACATAACTAAACTGTATGATGGACCTTGTGTAAGTAAAGTCACTTTCATTCTTCACTTTTAGGAATAAATCAGATATACTGATATGTTGTAGAGAGTTTTAAATGTTTTGTTATAAAAACTGCCAAGCATAAAACTAGATACAACAGTAAATATCATATGCCTATTACATCAATCCAACCAAGTACAAAGTGTTTGCCACATTTCCTTCCTTTATAATTTCTTCTTTCTTTGCTTAGGTATATTAACACATGGCTTGGACATCATGTCATTTCACTCTCAGAAGTGTGGACATTTCCGTACATGCCCATAATTCTGTTATCACACCTAATTAGTTCCCTGTCATCTTCTAATATGTACTTCATGTTCAAATTTTCCCAGCCATCTCAAAAATAATACCTGCTGGGGAAATAAAAGTATTTTAGCCTAATAACTCAGTAGTAAAGAACATCCAGTCCATCCTTTCTGTTCCCTGTCATGCCCAATTTCTGGGATATTGACAAAAGACATTAATTGGAACATGAAAGGTTATTCTGCGACGAATGGACCAGGTCTTGCTTAGCTCTGGTCTAGATATTGTGTCTTTGACCTTAGAGTCATAAGGCCAAAGCAAGAACTCGGCTGATGCCATAGAGATCATTGTAGAATTATGAGGCACATAAATAAGACTGGAGAGGGGCCCCCAGGTGGCTTAGTCAGTTAAGCGTCCGACTCTTGGTTTCAGTTCAGGTCATGATCTCATGGTTCATGAGTTTGAGCCCTGCATCAGGCTCTGTGCTGATGGCCTAGAGCCTACTTGCAATTCTGTCTCCCTCTCTCTCTGTCCCTCCCCTGCTTGCTATCTATGTCTCTCAAAATAAATAAGAGAGACTCTTTAAAAAAAAGAGAGAGAGGGGCGCCTGGGTGGCGCAGTCGGTTAAGCGTCCGACTTCAGCCGGGTCACGATCTCGCGGTCCGTGAGTTCGAGCCCCGCGTCAGGCTCTGGGCTGATGGCTCAGAGCCTGGAGCATGTTTCCGATTCTGTGTCTCCCTCTCTCTCTGCCCCTCCCCCGTTCATGCTCTGTCTCTCTCTGTCCCAAAAATAAATAAACGTTGAAAAAAAAAATTTAAAAAAAAATAATAAAAAAAAGAGAGAAATAAAACTGAAGAAAATCATCTTGGAACAAAATATGAAGAAGGTTGAAGGTAAAACAGGTAAAATGATTACATGCTTTTGTAATAACTCTATGACAATATCTTTTAATATAATCTCAGTGACAAGTTGACAAGGCTCAACTGATGTATATAGACCACCATACATATTACTTGGGGAAGGCCTATAACCGAAAGTTCTCTAGTTCCACTAGAGAGAAATCATGGTGGCAGGTTTGGGGGCAGCCTGGGTGAGACTAGTCTAGAAATCAACTGGTACACTGTGGAAGGTGTCTTCATGGAGTTACATGCAATTTTCAGAATAAATCAGATATACATTTAGAAGTATGAGTAGATCTCAAAATACTGCACTGAGAGAAAAAGCAAGAGAAGGAATAATACAAGTAACACCATACCGTTATATAAACTAAAAATAACACAAACAATATATATTTTATCCAAACACATAAACAAAAAGAGATACACTGAACTCATTAAAATCATTGGCTATAGTGTGGGGAGAAAGAGAGGAAACAAATAAATGAATGAATAGTGGCCCCTCCCCACAGCCCTTTCCCAAAGCACAATGGAAACTGTTTTTGACAGGATCACCAAAAAAATAACAATATCCTTGACAGGAAGACCAACAATGATCACTGATTGATTGCCAACCATGTACCCTGCACTGTGTCACATGCTTTGCCTATATCTACTCCCCTGTGTTTCTACAACCCCTGCCATGAGGAAGGTATTGCTATTAGCTATGTTTCATAATGAAAAATGGAGAGGTCCACAGAGGGATGTGACTTGCCCAAGGATACACAGCTAGGAACGGGAAGGACCGAGTCCTGAACCTGGCTAGTCAGCCTCCAGACCCTGTTCTTTAACACCACTTTCTGTGCTGCCCATGGCACCCCATGTGCCTCTGACGTCAACTCTGCTCCACTCCAACTTCCTCCTCCTCTACCCTCCACCTTTCTGCCCCATGGCTCTCCTGGGGTCCAAAGACTCACATAGGCACCTGCATCCTTAGCTCTCCTCATCTCTTCCCACTTCCACTCTGTGCTTTTGTTCTCCAGTGAAATTAGAAGGTCTCTAGTCTGCCTTAATTCGCAGAATAATTGTTTAGCATTCCTCCTATAGGACTATGGGTGTAGTTATTAATGTGGTACCTTTTCTCTTCATTTTCCCAAATTTGATTTCTCTAAGCAGGTATTTCCTTTGCAGGAAAACTCCTGAACTTTACCATGAAGAATTACAGAACTTGCTGAATCACCAGATGATCACGGGGAACATAATGGCTGCCACTTCAAGTATTACTCCCTGTAGAAGAAAATGCTGGCACTGGAGGAAACCAATGGTTAGAGGATCAAACTCCTTGAGATTTTGCTTCTTCGATAAATGATTCTCAGTAGAAAATATGGCTGGCAAACACTTCTCTTGGTTAATAAGAATATGTTAAAAATATCAACTATTCTGTGTTCTCATCCCAAAACTACATGACTTATGCCTCGGGGTCCCTCTGTTCTTGTATAGATTGTGAGCAAATGACCACAGAAATCTAAACAAGGGGATAGATACCTCAAGGGCAGCTCTATTTATAACCTGAGGGCTCTCCGGTCATTACCAAGCTGAATATGTCATGTGAGTGATGTGGCTTTCAATACACCAGGATCTGGTTTGAGAAATTAACAACCATAACATAAAAGAGAGACTACTATTCAAAGAATACGTATTGAGTGCTCGCTTTGGCAGCACATAAACTAAAATTAGAACGATGCAGAGGAGATTAGCATGGCCCCTGTGCAAGGATGACACACAAATTCATGAAGCTTTCCATATTTTTTGGAAGCCAATTTGACAATAAATTATATTTTAAAAAATGAATAAATAAATAAATAAAACAAAAAAACAAAGAAAATATATTGAGCACAATACTTGGAGTAATGCCTGGCCACAGTAAGGTTTCTAAATAAATACTCTACAAGCACTAACTTCTCTATCTCACGATAAACTTAGGAAGTATACCCCCATTTTAATGACAAAGGAACCGAGGCTTAGAGAGTTTCACGTAATTCCACAGTGAAGATTCTACTAGAACAAACTGCATAGATCCTTATATAAAACATACAGTTAGGGTCCTAGGGAAACACATACACACACACACACACACACACACACACACACACACACGAGACTGAGAAAGGATGAGGAAATACATGCTTATGTTAATATATGTTTATTTCTTATGCTTTAATGCTTTTGCACTTTCCTAAAATTATAAACTGAAGACTAATGATATCACTCAGGACTAAGGACATTTACTCAACATAATCTAGAAGTTACAGTTATTTGCTCCAATTTCTTCTCACTTCTTAGGACACAGCATAACAAGAATGAAAAGAATAGAGTGAGAGTCTTATCAGAAGTTCTTAAATGAACCCCAGGCAGCATGCATTAATAAATTAAAAGGCCTCCCAAACTCAGAAATTCTAATGCAAAACCAGAATTAGGAACCATCTGACTCAATGATCTTCTTGAGGTCCCATGCAACACAGAGATCCTACAATTCTAAAGAGAAAATTATTTATATCTGATGGCACTATTTGCTCAGTGTGGATATGTCTTTTCTTCATATATGAGAGACTGAAAGTGTCTATAGAAATAAAAGAGGTGGACAGAGATTTAATATGAGGGTGAAATTGTTTAAGGGGGAAAGAGGAGATGAGAAGAAGAGACAAAGTGGAAACCTCCACTGAACTCATGCTGGTGGGTTCAAATCTGCTCCAACATGACCTGCACACATACATAAAATGTCATTTGTATGATGATAACACCACAAAGGAAGAGGTAGATGGAGCTATATAGGAGCAATATTGAGCATTAAAATTAAGATGGAATTAACATGAACTAGATTGTTATAAGTTAAGATATTAATTGGGGCGCCTGGGTGGCTCAGTCAGTTAAGCGTCCGACTTCAGCTCAGGTCATGATCTCATGGTCCGTGAGTTCGAGCCCCGCACCGGGCTCTGTGCTGACAGCTCAGAGCCTGGAGCCTGCTTCGGATTCTGTATCTCCCTCTCTCTCTGACCCTCCCCCATTCATGCTCTGTCTCTCTCTGTCTCAAAAATAAATAAACATTAAAAAAAAAATTTAAAAAAAAAGATGTTAATTGCAATCCCTAAGGCAATCACTAAGGAACTAACTAAAAAAATATAGTAAAAGAAATGACAAGGGAATGAAAATAGTACACTCAAAAATATTTAACATACAAGAAAAATCAATAATGGAAGAATAGAAGAACAAAAAAGACAAGACAGATAGAAAACAAATAACAAAATGGCACAGGACAATCCTACCTTATCCACAGCTATGTGAACATTAACATCAAAAAGAGATTGGCAGAATGAATAAAAACACAATCCAATTAGATGCTGTCCACAAGAGATACATTTTTAATTTTTTTTTAACGTTTATTTTTGAGAGAGAGAGAGAGAGACACACACACAACAAAGTAGGGGAGGGGCAGAGAGAAAGGGAGACACAGAATTCGAAGCATGCTCCAGGCTCTCAGCTGTCAGCACAGAGCCTAACGCAGGGTTGAACTCATGAACTGTGAGATCGTGACCTGACTCTTAACCGACTGACCCACCCCGGTGCCCCAAGAGATACATTTTGGATTCTAAGACACAAATAGGTTGAAAATAAAGGATGAAAAAAGATGAGCCATGCAAACAGTAACAAAAAGAAACCTGGAGTGGCTATACTACTAGCAAACAAAACAGAATTTAGACAAAAACTGTTACCAGAGACAAAGGATTTAAAAAAATTTTTTTTTCTTTTTTAATTTGAGAGACAGCGCTCGTGCAAGTGGGAGATGGGTAGAGGGAGAGGGAGAGAGAGAATATTAAGTAGGCTCCATGCCCAGCATAGGGCCAGACGTGGGGCTCAATCTGACAACACTGGGATTGTGACCTGAGCCAAAATCAAGAGTCAGATGCTTAATCGACTGAGGCACTCAGGCGCCCCCCCCACCCAGGATATTTTATAATGATCAAAGAATCAAACCATCAAGAGGGCATATAAATATAAAAATTTTTGCAACTAAAAATAGAGCCCCCAAAATTCATGAAGCCAATTAGAGAGAAACAGACAATTCCACAATAACAGCTGGAGATTTTGGGGCACCTGGGTGGCTCAGTCAGTTAGGTGTCCGATTTTGGCTCAGGTCGTGATCTCACCGCTTGTGAGTTCAAGTCCCGCGTTGGGGTCTGTGCTGAAGGCTCAGAGCCCGGAGCCTGTTTAGGATTCTGTGTCTCCCTCGCTCTCTGCCCCTCCCCCGCTCACACTCTGTCTCTGTCTCTCAAAAATAAGCATTTAAATAAATAAATAAATAAATAAATAAATAAATAAATAAATAAATTTTAAAGCGCATACCAGCCAATGCAGCAATACTTCCAAAGCTGTAAAACACTGCAAAAATCTTTTAAAAAATAAAAATAATAATAATAGCTGGAGATTTCAACATCCCCTTTTCAATCCTGGATAGAGCAACTAAGCAGAAGATCAAAAGTAAAGTAGAAGACTTGAATAACTATAACTATACAGACATCACAGACCCCACTAGACATCTACAGAACACTTCATACAACAATAGCAGAATTACACATATTTCTCAAGTGCACGTGAAATATTCTCCAGGATAGACTATATCCCGGACCATTAAAAATGTCCAATAAATTTAAAAGGATTGAAATCATACAAAGTATGTTTTCTGATCACAATGGACTAAAATTAGAAATCAATAGAAGGAAATACCTAAGAAATAGCTAACAAAATTATTGGCAAATACCTAACAAACCTATGTATACATTTTCCTTCCAAGCCAGTAATCTCACTCCTCTAAGAATCTACCACTCTGAAGAGACACCTCTGTACAAAAATATATATGTGTGAGGTGCCTGGGTGGCTCAGTTGGTTGAGCGTCCAGCTTTGGCTCAGGTCATGATCTCATGGTTTGAGTTTGAGCTCCACGTCGGGCTCTGTGCTGACAGATCAGAGTCTGGAGCTGCTTCGGATTCTGTGTCTCCCTCTCTCTCTGCCCCTCTCCTACTCCTCTGTCTCTCAAAAATAAATAAATGTTAACGATTAAAAAAAAAAGTGTGTGTGTGTGTGTGTGTGTGTGTGTGTGTGTGTGTGTGTGTGTAGTTATTCACTGCAGCATTGTTATTGCAAATTACTGAAAACAATCTAAATGTCCATGTATAGGAGAGTGGTTAAATACACTATAGTACATCACACAATAAACAACAAGGCGGCTGTAAAGTGAATTAGAAAGATATCTATGAGCTGATATGCAGTGTTTTCCAGGGCATTCTGTAAGTGGAGAAAGCAAAATGCCAAAGAGTATCTACACTACACTACACTTGTGTAAGAAAGAAGGGGATAAAATGAAATACATCTGTATCTGCTCATTTGTGCAAAGGGAATACAGAGAGGGTAAACTAGAAACAAACAAAAAAAAAGGTTGGTTACCTGTAGGGAGTAGGTGGGGAAATGACGGAAAGAAATGGGGAATGGGAACAAGACAGTAGGAATGAGGGGGCAGTAGCACTTCTCTGAGTGTATCTTTTTTGGTACAGTTCTCTTAAAACCACAGTTATGGTTCACATACTCAAAAATAAACAATTAAACCCAACCAGGATGTGGGGAACTCAAAATGGAATACAAACACTAACCACTGCACTATCTGTGCAAATATTTGTTAATATTTCTGTATATTTCCCACACTGAAGGGATAGGGAAGAAGACAACCAACCTAAGTAACTTTGTAGATCAGTATTTTGACTGGCTACTGTAAGGCTAAAGACAACAAGAATTCTACATAAACGCTGCATTCCAGTTGGTAACTGGTGAGGGAGAAGATGCCAGATTTCGTGGGGGACAGAACAGATTTGAGATGAGGATTGCATTTGAAGAGTAGATGTGCTGTAGGCAATTGGGAGTGGCTGGAGCTCCAAAGAATGTCAGGGAGAGCCCTCCACCCTCACCTAATAGATTGGTCTTTACTTCTACCTTAAGAAATGACTCCTCTGGAGGCTTCATTCAAGAGAAATGGAACTCTAATCCAAACAGCAGTAGAGGACAACTCACTTCTTTTGCCTGGAGATGTTTTGTTTTACTTAGCAATTTGTAGAGTCATATTTATTAGCCAGTCGGTAGGAGACATTTATTTATCGTAGCTGCCAACAAGCTGTAGTTGTTTAGACTACAGTCTACAGTTCATTCTTGGTCTTTTATGACATTTATTTACTTAAGTGACATAGCCTTTCCTTTATGGCTTTTAGACCATATCTTCTTGGGAAAGTCTCCTCACCATGAAGGATATAAACATATTTTCCTAAATTTCATTCCAACATTTTCATCATTTTACCCATTTAAAGCCAGGCAGAATTTAGCATGTATTTGGTTGGAGTTAGTCTGTTTCCTTCCAGATGGATCCTCAACCTTATTGAACATTAACCTTTTCTGTGGAATGCCATTGACTTTTATGTATACCTGTACTTCACTATTTGATGAAAGTGGATTTATAAAAAATTATTTTTGTAAGACAAGTCTATACCCAACCATTCTTTTTTTAAAAAATGGAGCACCTGGGTGGTTCAGTTGGTTGAGCATCCAACTTCAGCCCAGGTTATGATCTCAACAGTTCGTGAGCTGGAGCCCCAGATCCTCTGCCCTCCCACCCCCCTTCTCTGATCCTCTCCCGCTCACTCATACTCTCTCTCTCAAAAATAAATAAACATAAAAAAATAAAAATAATTTTTAGGGGTGCCTAGGTGGCTCAGTCGGTTGAGCATCCAACTTCGGTTCAGGTCATGATCTCACGAGTTAATGAGTTTGAACCCTGCATGGGTCTCACTGCTGTCAGTGCAGAGCCTGCTTTGGATCTTCTGTTCCCCCCCTCTCAGTCCCTCCCCTGATCATCCTCTCTCTCTCAAAAATAAACATTTGTAAAAGAATAAAAATATTTTTTTTACTGGTTTTAAAATATTTATTCTTCTGCATACAAGACCTTCATTCTAAAAGCTTTGCCCATGACTGATGTAATCCTATTCCAACGCCACAATTTAAATTATTGTAGCTTTATATTTAATATCTAAGCGTTACCTCATTACTACTATTTCTTAACATTTTCTTGCCTGTTTTTTTTCTGTCAAGTCATCTTTAAGAATATTTTTTGGGGGTGCCTGGATGGCTCAGTTGGTTAAATGTCCAACTCGTAATTTCAGCTCAGGTCAGTATATCATGGTCAGGAGCCCACTGGGCTCTGTGCTGTCAGCACGGAACCTGCTTGGGATTCTCTCTCTCAAAATAAATAAAATATTTTTTAAAAAAGAATATTTTCTTAAATATTCCCCAATCTCATTTGGAATATTGATTATAATTGCCTGGATGGTGCTTGAAATGCTCTGTATCTTGATCTGGGTGATGGTTACTCACACATACATATATATATTTAAATTTATTTTATTTTACATTTACTTTTGAGAAACAGAGTGAGACAAAGCGTGAGCAGGGGAGGGGCAGAGAGAGAAAGAGACACAGAATCCGAATCAGGCTCCAGGCTCTGAGCAAGCAGTCAGCACAGAGCCTGACGCGGGGCTCGAACCCACAAACTGTGAGATCATGACCTGAGCCGAAGTCAGACGCTCAACCGACTGAGCCATCCAGGCGCCCTTACATATATATATTTAAAAGCTGCATACTTAAGATTTGTTCACTTTGCTGTATGCATAACTGCATAAAAATTTTAAAATAAACATATTTTTGATACTTTTTTCATTTTGAGAAATCTCTGCTCTTATTTTTAACTCTGCCTTTTAAATAAATTTTGTGTTTAGTTTGCTTATTTTTTATAACTTGTAGAGATGGAGGCTTTGATTTTTCAGCTTTCTTCTCAAATATATGTATTTTAGGTTTTAGCAGTGTCCTTCAATTTAAAGCAAATTACGCCTAAGTACAATGTACATACAGAATTCACATAACCATAAGCAAGATGAAGCACCTCCTCAGTACTGTTCTTAGTAAATGTTTTCTATTACTATTGTTACTTGTCCTTTGTCTCTTATGTATGGGCACCCTAGTGGTGGGGAAGGGGTTGGAAATGGGAGAAAGGGGAGGCTTCTGGGATTCCATCTTTATTAGAGCATGGATTTTTTTTTTTTTTTCTTTTTGTCTTCTCACAGGGTTCCCATGGGGAAAATTTGTGCCTGTTTCTTGAAGTTTAGTTCATGTCAGGGTCTGGAATTTAGGGAAAGAGCTGGTTTATATAGGGTTCCTGTCTTTTGTCCAGCTGGGTTGTTAGCTGGTTTCTGGGAGTCTCCCTGGAGTCCTGATGATTGTTCCAGGGAAACTGGGGGAATGGTAATGCTATCTATGGCTCTTATCTCCTGGATCATGGTGGTCATTACATTGCTGTTTCTTTTGCTGTGTGTCCTAGACCAAGGGCTTTACTGAGCCATCTGTGTCTGAGAGTTTTGCAACTTACTAAGGACAGTTGTCTTCCATCATGGGTCTAGGATGACCAGCTGACCTGCTGTGTTGGGACGGAGGTATGGTCAGAATGACTGGGGCTTTCACTGTCCATCTTCTGAGATTTGAAGTTTTGTTCAGACTTGCTGGCAGGCTACCACATCCTGTATTTAGGGAAGTTTTCCTGGCTTCCCCACATACACCCCCCCCCCCCCCCCCAACTTTCTAGGAGTCTTATTGCTTCATATTCTGTGCCTGGTCAATTAACTTGCTGACACTCATTCACTATGTGCTTTACCCTATGCAGTTTGAGTTGCTGCAATTCCCCTTGTCTGTGGCTCATGGTAGGATGAAATACTTTTGATTTGTGTTGTCAGGGTTGGTTGTCTGGGGACCCTGGAGATTAGCGATTTATGGGTGAGGGTTTAGAGGTCAGAATCTATGAGTCAGGATTTAGGGATTAAAGGTTGAGATTAGGGCGGGATTAGGAGGTTAGAAGACAAATGTCAGGGCCTCAGGATCTAGAACCAGGTCTAAGGTTAAAGTCTGAGAAGTTCAGGGACTAGGGCTTGGGTTACAGTTGGAAAGTAGTGTCAAAGGAGTTAAGGTTAGAGGGGGACTGGGGGTGGATTAGATGTTAGGGCTGTGGCAAAGGCCTAACGTTTAGGACCTGAGTTTAAGGACCAAAGGTTACAAGGTCAGTGTCAGAAGAGAATGAGTCAGGGTCAGGGTCAGGGTCAGAAGAGCTAGGGTTAGATTACAAGAGTCAAATCACTGTCAGTGATGGGGCTAGAGGTCAGGATAAAGGATTTAGAATCACGGTTAGGTGCTAGGGTTGGGATTCGTTGGGGTTAGGGAAGCAGGGTGAGGGTCACTTCCTCTTTTTCCTTGCTGTGGGCAGATTCTCCAGTCAGAAGGAAGGCATTAGGTTCTATGGTCACATAAGCCCTAAGCCCCAGGGGATAGATGTCAAGGTTTCATGCTAACTATTCCATTGCATCCCACTTGATCATGGGAACACTGGGCCCTGAGGCTCAAGGGGTCAGTAGGAGAGAGATGCCGAACTCTGTCTCCTGCGGGCACTTCCTCATATCTGAAAGTCAGACTCTAGAGTCCCCTTTACTTGGCTCAGGGGATCACCTTTCCTCCTCCAAAGCAATCTGGACACACACACTTTCACACAGAAGTATCTACACATGCAGGGAGGACACACAAGGATTAGAGGGCTCCTAGCCAGATTTTCCTCTCTTTAATAAACCCAGAAGAAAGGCTGGGCTAGAGCAACAAAGATAGGTACAAGTCCGGAGGGAAAACAGAGAAGGGTTATGAGAAAGAGAATGCTGGGAGAGGGTGTTACTTTAGATCGTGAAATCTGGCCAGGCCTCTGCGGAGGACACAATGCTGAGTGAACCAAGCAAATATTGGGTAAAAGAGTGTTCAGGCAGAGTGAGAACCTCCTGTGGTGGTCTTGAGGTGGCAACAAGGCAGTGGAATGATAAGCATGAAGGGAGAGTGGATTGTGAAGGAATATTGGTCAGCAAAAGCCAAGTCACGTGGTGCTTTAAGGGCCATGGCAAGGAGTTTGGCTCTTGTTCTTAGTAGAGCAGCAAAAAATGGCAGTGCTTCAGGCAGGAGAGTGATGGGACCAGTTTCATGCATGAAAAAGATCTGAGGGCGCCTGACTGGCTGGCAGTGGAGTGTGCAATTCTTGACCTCAGGGTTGTGAGTTCAAGCCTCACGTAGGGTATAGAGATTAAAAATGTGTTTTTGAAAAAATAAAAAGATCAATCTGACGGCTATATGAGAAACAAGCCACAGAAGGGTAGGGATAGACAGTACACGAAGAGAGGAAGCTGCCTTGGGCTAGGAGATGGCCAGAGGTGATCAGGTGTAACCTACAGCTTAAGGTTAAAGAGACAGGTTTGCTGAGGGACTGTTGAGGGGAGGCAAAAAAAAAAAAAAAAAAAAAAAAAAGAAAAGAAACTAAGAATCATGCCTGAGTTTTTGGAAAATTGGATGGCTGGCAGGAGTGGATCTCAGAGGATCGAAAGTTCTGTTTGTAGCATTTACAGCAAAAGAAAAAATACACGTCATATAAAAAGTGAATGTGAAGGTATTTAAGTGTATTTAAAAAAATTTTTTTTTTTTAACGTTTATTTATTTTTGAGACAGAGAGAGACAGAGCATGAACGGGGGAGGGTCAGAGAGAGAGGGAGACACAGAATCGGAAACAGGCTCCAGGCTCTGAGCCATCAGCCCAGAGCCCGACGCAGGGCTTGAACTCACAGACCGTGAGATCATGACCTGAGCCGAAGTCGGCCGCTCAACCGACTGAGCCACCCAGGAGCCCCTAAGTGTATTTTTTTAATGGAAAATTTTTGTTTTGGCAGTTTGTTTTTTTTTAACGTTTATTTATTTTTGAGACAAAGAGAGACAGAGCATGAACAGGGAAGGGGCAGAGAGAGAGGGAGACACAGAATCTGAAGCAGGCTCCAGGCTCCGAGCCATCAGCCCAGAGCCCGACGCAGGGCTCGAACTCACAGACCGCGAGACCGTGACCTGAGTTAAAGTCGGACGCTTAACCAACTGAGCCACCCAGGCGCCCCTGTTTTGGCAGTTTTGAGCAGAGATAGTGATTCAAAGTTAGACAGAAACTTCTATCAACATTTTTTGTTCTCTAAAGTAAATGTTCTCTCAGTTACGATCCACTGGGTTTGTGAATATTGTAAACTTGACTAAACTAATCCTTGGGACTCATTCTCTTGATTAAACAGGCCAGTGAATAAACTGGATATGAAATGGGCTCCAAATATTTTAAACAGTATCCAGGATTCTCTTGCTTTTTGGCATTCTCTGCTGCCTAATATTCAGGGGTCTAAATACTGCTATACAGCCATTGCCCCCCAAACAACATTCAAGTCATGTTGCTACCTTGGAAGGAGACCAAAGCTCTCAGGGCCAATCTGGATTAGAGCTGAGTCTGGTTAAAAGGGAGAAGCTCAGAGATTCTGACAAGGGAAACAGCACACACCTGGCCTGAAGACGATACTGCTTACAAAGGACACTGATAGATATTATTTATGCAGAGACAGCCTGACACAGACACCTCTTCTGAACTCCTGAGGTCTTCTGGAGAACCCGTAAGCAAGTGAAGTTGTGTTATTTTGTAATCCATCCAGTTGCCTCAGGGAAGAACACTGGCTTCTTTGTTGGCTGCCAGCTGGTCAGCAGTTTACCCACAGGAAACAAAAGCCACAATTTTGACACAATCTGCAGTTTTTCCTTCTCTCTGTACCCTTTCTCTTACATAAATCCTGTTTTTGCCTTTGCCAGATTAAATCAATCACTGTTTTCCTTTATATACAAGGGTTTTTTTAATGTTTATTTAAGTAATCTCTACACCCAGCATGTGCTTCAAACTCACAACCTTGAGATCAAGAGTTGCCTGCTTTTGGGGCACCTGGGTGGTTCAGTTGGCTAAGCATCCGACTTTGGTTCAGGTCATGATCTCACCGTTTGTTGGTTCGAGCCCCATGTCGGGCTCTGTGCTGACAGCTCGGAGCCTGGAGCCTGGTTCGGATTCTGTGTCCCTTCTCTCTCTGCCCCTCCCTCCACTTGCACTCTCTCTCTCAAAAATGAATTAAATGTTAAAAAGTTAGAAAAAAAAAAAAAAGAGTTGCCTGCTTTTCCAACAGAGCCAGCCAGTCACCCCCTTTATATACATACATAAAGTCTGAAAAAACTTAAGTCTGAGACAGAAAGCGAGCAGGGGAGGGGCAGAGAGGGAGGGAGAGAGAATCCCAAGCAGGCTCTGCACCCATGGGGTTCGAACCCATGAACTGTGAGATCATGACCTGAGCCAAAAGCCAGAGATGGACACTTATCCAACTGAGGCAACCAGGTGCCCCAATATACATAAAGTTTTTATACTATTCTTTGACAAAGGAAGGTCTTTGACCTTACCTTCTCTCTGCATTCTTTCCCATGATCAGTTCCTCACTGACAGATTTCCAACTATCACCACTTTGATAACTCCCACCGAACTTGATCCAACCACCACCAAGCTACTTCTGCTTGAATGTCTTACCATCACTCCAAACTCACCACATCCCAAATGAATGCATTCTCTTCTTTAAGTCAACCTCTTAACCATTTCCCAAACACACATGTTGAAACCAGAGTTATTTTTTCAGTTCTTGGACTGACTCCTTGAGTCCATGGGGAAGGATTTCTTCTAAACACTCCTGGCCTCTTGCCACACCTCTCCTCTCCTGGCTGAATCTTCTTGGCCTCTTCTTCCTTTCCTTCTTTTGGGAACCCCCTGCCCACAGGTTCTGCTGCTCTGTGTTGTAAGTTTTACAGGAACAGGCTCTGCCCTTTGGCAGGGCTGAAGGATGTCGTATTCAAAGGAATGTTAGGATCTGATGATGTGGCAAAGAACATAAGACAAAGGAGATCTAGTGAAGACTGTGGGGAGCGAAACATCACATACAAGTTGAGGCCCTGATGGGACTAGCACTTGAGGCATTTCAAACACTTTTCAAGTTGGCCATGTTGAACGCCGGGTACTTTGTTCATAGGCAAGTGTTTTATTTATTTATTTATTTAATGTGTATTGATTGATTGATTGATTGATTGAGAGAGAGAGAGAGACAGAGACAGAGCAAGCACAAGTCGGGGAGGGTCAAAGAGAGAGAATCCCAAGCAGGCTCCACACTGTCAGCACAGAGCCAGACACAGGGCTCAAACTCACAAACCATGAGATCATGACCTGAGCCGAAATCAAGAGCTGGGACACTTAACCAACTGAGCCACCCAGGGGCCCTATAAACCTGATTTTATAGACAAGCAGGGATGAATGAATACCTTAATGAAATGCCAGTCACATGGTTCAGCAAAGGCACTGTCCTTGTGCAAGCACTATGGTTTATGAATATAAGAGCTAAGGTGTGGGTACTGACCTTGGCCTTAGCACAGACCTACTGCTTTCCCTTATGGGACATCCGCAAAGCCTAAGCAGCAGAAAAGACACTAGCAAGCAGGCCCTGCTGAGGCATAGATTTGACTACAGGAAGTCTTTCCCTACACACACCTTTTAGATATTGGGGCAAAACAAGTATTTGGTCCTTTACTGTTTTTTAGCTAGTTTGACAGGCCAGCTTTCCTTAGCTAAGGAACACAAACATGTGTAAGCTCCAAACTTTACTGGTAGTCCCAGCCCAGCAGGCAACACGAAAAGGCTGTCCCCAGTTGCATCTGAGCTAGACTCAAGGCCAAAGGACAAAACCAGAACAACTCATGTGGTGTTTTTCTACTTGGTTTAAGGGTCACTCCCCACTTGCTGGCCTGTATGTCAATAATTCTGGTTATGGTTTTATAGTTCTGACACTTACAATGCAGCTTCAATCTTAAAAAGGTGGTGGATTTTATTTATAACAAAAATGCCCTTATTGGAAATAAAATATGTCATCTTTCTAGACTTGAAGCAGAAAAAACACTCAATGAAATTACCGTAGCCACAAAGGTTAAGAAGGAAATGAGAAAAGCCTGCACCTGAAACACTGTCTTAAGAAATCACATATGCTCAGGAAGTCCAGAAAGAAACAGAACTTTGGAAACCTGCTACATCAGATTAGAAGCAGTACAAGAATGAAAACAAAAGAAAAGAGAGATTTTCTTAAAAGAAAGTTCCTATCTTGGGAAACAACTGAGAGATAAATCTCTAGGGCACAGCCCTGCAAGCTCATTCCTTCTCCACTCTCTGTAGCCTAGCAAGGAGCTGGCTTTCTCTCCAACAATAAAATGTGAGAAATTCACTGAGCCTTCTGGAAAGGAGTAGGGGAACCTAGAAAAAAAATGCCAAAAGAGAAGCATCTGAAAGAAATGCTACTCCCCACCTGACACATCCAGAAGTTGAAGACAGTATCTTGAAGAGCAGAGGTCTCAATTCTCACTGGGTCCGTGAGGCAGCAAACTTTAGAAAAATAGCAGCTTTAAGTTAAAAAAAAAAAAAAAACAAAAAAAAAAAAACCCAACAGGAAGAAAGAAACCACCAAGAGTGATTTTCAACTGAAACTCATGGGGTAAAGGACCACCTTCCTGCCCCTCAATCCACAGGAGGCAAGTGTCCTGACCAACTCCACAGCAGAAGGCAGTGGCCACACAGGACTGCTCACAGCAGGGCTGGGTATGCCTGTCATAAGAGCCCACCCTCAATGCAGCCTGGGGATGCCAGAAACACAGAACCCAAAGGAGAAATGGTATTAAGAAACTTGAATGTGCTGGATAAAAAAGAAAGGCATCTCAAAGACCTGGTTGGGGCTGCCACACCATCTTAAATATGTTGATGATGAAGGCCACATCACCTTAAATGCCACTAGGTAGACAAGACACAGGTAGATGTGCCCAGGATACAATGAACACGGGCCACAGTTAACCTCATAATGGCTGATTCTCCCAACTGAGTTTAGACTCAGAAGTTGGAGACTGAATAACTGGTACACAATTAATGGAGTCCCAGGGAAACTGAATCAAGACCTTTTCAGCCCATTTACCTTCCTTCACATATCACTGAGTATCAAGATCTTTTGGCAGGTTTCTAGGGACAAAATCTGTTATGAGCTGGAGAGTGGTCTTTTCTAAATTTAAATTTGGCAGATGTGGCACAATACTGTGATAATTTTGTACGTCCTGTTAACGATTTAGATTCTTTTTGTTGTTGCTTTAAAACTTTTAAGAGACCTGGCATTGAACTTTGGCAGCACAGAATTAGAAGGCAGGAGAATTTGGTTCTCACACTGTTATGTTCTCCAACAGCTCCATCAGTATTAAATAAGTGGGCAGTTGGTCTCCACCTGCCTACCATACTCCGTTTCTGTTGATTCTGAGCCCAAATTCAGAAAGAGTGTTATTTATTGGGTCTCCTCCTAAAATCACACCTGCCCTTACTTTCATCATGTAGGCTTATTGCTGAGGATAGTCAAAGCAACTATAAGATATGAACTAAATAAAGCCTTCTCCTGTGCATGTGTGTGGTGTGTGTAGGACAGAAGACAGAAAGGTGAACTAATGGCCATGGTCTAAAAATCAGCCAAGTCCCTATAGTCCAAAGTTATGTTAACAAACATAAAGGCAGAAAACAGGGGCACCTGGCTGGCTTAGCTGATGGAGCATGCCACTCTTGAATTCAGGGTTATAAGTTCAAGCCCCACATTAGGTATAGAGATTACTTAAAAATAAAACCTTTAGGGGCACCCGGGTGGCTCAGTCAGTTAAGCAGCTCTTGATTTTGGCTCAGGTGGTGATCTCACGGTCTGTGAGTTTGAGTTGCTCAGCAAGGAGCCTGCTTGGGATTCTCAATCTCTCCCCCTCTCTCTCTGCTCCTCCTCGGCTTGCACGCACGTGCTCTCTTTCTCTCTCTGAAAAACATACTTTGAAAAAATAATAAAACCTTAAAAAAACGTAGAAAACAAAACTGGGACCTGGTACACTTTGAAAATAAGAGTAAAACCTGATGTCTGGTCAGTAGCACATGGTTAAATTTACTCTCATCCTGTAAAGGCAGAAATGGACATGTGCCTTCACCAGCGAGACAGGTGATGAATGCACTTTCCCAAAGACGTCTGGTGGAAACAAGCTCCCTAAACCAAAGATCTGCCTTCCAACATTCCAGGCGTGCAAGACCTGTATATTTGGCAGGAGAGTCAGTTAAAAATACGTATATTTAAGTTGATGACAGTTATGGTTTATTTTCACTCTAATTCAGTGACTCCCTCCAAGAAAAAATGTTATCACCCTTCCTCAACCTGCCACCCCGTCCCTTCTCCATATATGAGACTACTCACCAAGAATACACCCAGTTCTCATCTCCTGACCCTGCACTGCTTCAACAGACTCCTTGGTAACCCACCGCACCCCAAGTTCCTTAGCGACATGTTCAAGGCCCTTACGACTAGTTTCTCTCATGACCTATGTACACCTGGACCCAGCCACGCATCCTCCGTCACCACCCCCACACTGGCTGTGCTCTCTCGTGTCCACGGATCGCTCAAGACTTTCAATGGCTGCCTCTGCCCTCGCGATCGGGAGCACCAGTTCTTCGCCCTTCACGTACCTCAGACAAGTACTGGGCAGCAACCATGTGCCACGCACCATCCTAGACAGAAAAGTAAGACAGAACGAGTCAGGCAAGGCCCGTCCCGGCGGCCCCGCTAACAAGCACGGCCCACTGCCAGGCCACCACCTCCCCGCGCACTGCGGCCCGCGAACTCCGGCCTGGCCCTCCCTCCCGCTTGAGGGCGCCCGCGCCCGCGCCGGCTCCGAGAGGCAGTTCCGGCCCGAGACGGCTCTGTCCTCTCGTACGGCAGGGGCAAGCGCTGGAGAGAGAGACAAGGACCACAAGGGGGGCCGGTCTTCGTGCTGCATGCTGCGGGCCTTCGACCCGACCGCTCCCACAACGCGGTCTTCCCGCGGGATCCACACACCTGGCCTCCACTTCCGGCTCTTCCACTCGCGGCTTCACGGTAAGGACCCCCGGCAGGGCTGCCCGGCCGAACGCCCGAAGGACCCCGCTTGGGCCGCACAGGCTAGCTGTCGCGGTGCCTGGTGGCCAGGCGCCGCGGTGGAAGACCAGGTGCATCTAGACTTGAACTCCATCCGGGCTGGGGCGCGAACAGCCCAGAATCTGGGATGGGCTTAAGCCTGGGTACAAAGGACCGGAGTCGCGCGGCTGCAGGCCTAGAGAAGGGGGGGGGGGGGGGGCGCAGCGAGGAGAGGGGCGGTGTCAAGAAATGGGGCTGAGTGCCTGGGGGATTGGAGAACTGGGCCTCGGGTGTCGGGGTGAGGGTAGAGAATGGGGAGCTGAGACAGAGCTGGGGGAGGGCTGCAGGTCCCCGCTTTGCGTAGGAGGACGAGGGGCTTTGCCGCCGCCCTCCCGGAATCGGAGGAATGGGTGCCTTCGGTGTGGCGGCGAATGCCTAGGCAACCTCCCAAATTTATGATTCTCTGATGGAGTGACTTTTAAGTTGAACAAATTTCTTGACCTGTCAACATTTGTTGTAAACCGAGGGCCATGACAGTCATTACTTAGTTGGCATTAGGAGAGGAAACACATCCTTCCCTAGAGAGCCCCTAGCATCTTGGCCTTGGTATAGCTGGATGAGGTTCATTCATTCATTATTTCACCAAATACTTTTGAGAGCCAGCTATGTGCTAGGCACTCTGCATAGGTACTGAGAATAAAACCATGAGCAAAACAGATCCCTGCTTTAATGCAGCCGGCCTAAAGGGTGAAGACGTAACTGAAGAAAAGGTCCAAGAAGATGTAATAGGGGAAGTGAGCTAAGATCTAGTGGGTGAGGGGCCCAGGGTGGCTCAGGTCATGATCTCAGAGTTGGTGTGATCTGATCGAGCTCGCATTGTGGTCTACGCTGACAATGAAGAGTGTGCTTGGGATTCTCTCTCTCTCCTCTCTGCCCCTCCCTCCCCCTTAAAAAAAAATCAAAAACCAAAAAATATTAAAAGAAAAGATCTAGTGGGTGAATAGGAGGTAACCAGAGGAAACACATTTTGGACTGTGAAAAGGTCTCAGGCAAAAGCTTAAGGCGGGGACTGATATGATTAGATTTGTATTTTTAGTTCACTGGCTGCTGTGTGGAGAACAGATTGTAGAGGCTGGCAGGAGGAGAAATTGAGAGGCCATCGAGGAGGCTGTTGCAGAAGTCTGGGGAGGGTTGATGATGTCTTGGACTGGGTGGTGGCCCTTGAGGAGAGGATTGTATGGATTTGAGATCTATTGCTTAGGCAAAATTGCCAGAACTTGGTGATAACATGGATTTGGAGGGAGTGGGAGGTGAGGTGTCAAGGTTGTTTCTCCCTAGATATATGGTGAAGATTCTGCTTGTTTTTGGGTTACTCACAACCTGAGATGCAAGGGAGAGTGGGTTGGCTGATCTTGCACTAGTTAGGCTGGACTTCGTTTTGTGGTTTGAGTAAGCAAGCACTGCCTTTAACGTGATCATCAGGCTACTTTCAGCCTAAGGGAAATGAAGGTGTTGTCCAGACTGTCCCTGTGTGTGTTCATGGAAGCCTTCTCCATATTTGTTGGCAAATTTAGGAGCTCCACCAGATAATCTTTTGAGACCTAGTCTTTAGTCCTGAAGAGATGATCAGTTTCTCACATGTGAGTAAAATTTCACAGTTGAGAGAGACCTAAAATTCTCTTAGTCTGGTTTATAAAATACTTTTATATTCTTTATATCATGTCCACAATTATTTTTTTTTAATTTTTAATGTTTATTTTTGAGAGAGAGAGCATAAGTGGGGAAGAGGGAGACACAGAATCTGAAGCCGACTCCAGGCTCTGAGCTGTCCGCACAGAGCCCGACGTAGGACTCGAACTCATGAAATGCGAGATCATGACCTGAGCCGAAGTCGGACACTTAACTGACTTAGCTACCCAGGTGCCCTGTCCACAATTATTTGTTGAACTCTTACACCATGCTAGACACTAGAAATACAAAGATGGATAGAATAAGACTATATAGGTTCATTTAGTCAATAAAACTGACCTTTGTCCCAGGCAGTGTTTCAGCTGCTACAGATACAAAATGGTTACAACTAGTTCTTGACCTTGGAGTTGCTTGTTCACAAGCCTTGCCCTGAGGACAACCAAGTGTGTTAAAGAATTTGATTTGGGGGGCGCCTGGGTGGCTCAGTCGGTTAAGCGTCCGACTTCGGCTCAGGTCATGATCTCACAGTTCGTGAGTTTGAGCCCCGCGTCGGGCTCTGTGCTGACAGCTCAGAGCCTGGAGCCTGCTTCACATTCTGTGTCTCCCTCTCTCTCTGCCCCTTCCCTGCTCATGCTGTGTCTCTCTCTGTCTCAAAAATAAATAAACATTAAAAAAAATTAAAAAAAAAAAGAATTTGATTTGGGCAGGGGAGGTCCTGACCTATCTGTAAGATTAGATAAGAGATGGAAGGTATCCAGCAGACTTTTTGGGGGGATGTCCTGGGAACATCCCAATTCTTGTCCATCCAATTTTCCAATTCTAGAATCGATGGGAGAGCACTATGGGATAGAAGGCCTTATGAATGGAAACAGTTATTGTACCTTTGTGGCCAGGCTGTTTAGCAATGTAAATTGTAAATCCTCTAAAACACCAAGAAAAATTAGGAAGGGAAGGGAATATTGCAGAGACAGGTAGAGTTTAAACTTGAATCTCTCCTGAATGGGTAACTTCTTTGTACGTAACTGCCACATGCTTTGGAAGTGTCAGGAATGAGATCCGCTGTTAGCTTGCAAGGCTGCATGGCTCCGGAGGAAGAAGGGTGGGGAGCACAGCACTGAGGGGTCCCTAATCCAGCTTTCTGATGGCAGGAGTGAGATGACCTCGATCTTGAGAAGCCCTCAGGCTCTCCAGCTCACTCTGGCCCTGATCAAGCCTGATGCGGTTGCTCACCCCCTGATTCTGGAGGTAAGAAGGAATCTTAAGCCTCTACTGTATGTCCTGGGCAGTGCTTCTGTTTCCTGTGCCACAGGGCCACTTGTGAAGACTGACAGCACAGTCCTGTGCAAGATGCCGTGGAGGTAAAGCTAGGAGCCATGGACTCTGACCCTGAGAAGACTAAAAATCTACTGGAGAATTGGGGCAGATAAAAAATATAAGGATCCAATAAAGTAAGAAGAAGAACCAAACCTCTAGACAATGTGTGTATATTAGTTTTCTATCGCTATGAAACAAATTACCACAAATTTAGCAGCTTAAACATTTATTATCTCACAATTCTAGAATTTAGAGGTGCAGGAGATTCAGCTGAGTTTTTCCTCAGGGCCTCACGAGGCCAAAGTCAAGGTATCAGCAGGCCAGGTCCTTATCTGGAGGGTCTGGGGAAGAATCCACATCCAAAGTCATTCAGGTTGTTGGCAGCATTTGGTTCCTATGGTTCTAAGACTGAGGTCCCTATGTCCTTGCTGGCCTTCAGGCGAAGACTGCTCTCAGTTTTTAGAGACCACTCACATTCCTCATCACACAGCTCCCTCCATCTGTAAGACAGGAACAGCGTGTTCAGTGCTTCGAATGCTTTAAACCTGACTTCCTCATTAGTGCCTGGCCAGATAAAACTCAGCTTTTAAAGAGCTCATGTGATTAATTGGGCTCATCTGGATAATCTTTTTGATTCAACTAATAGCAACCTTAATATCCCTTTTGCCATGTAATGTAACATAATCATGTTGCATGGTATTCAGAGCCCTGTAGAGTAGGGTGCGGAATCTTGGTGGGACTGGGGGAGGGTCATCGTAGGGTCCTGCCGAGGATAGTTTGATAAGTACTCGCTGCGCAGCACTGCTGGGAAAGCTCACCGTGGTGCGGAGAAAGACCAGAGCAGTCAGGAATGGTGGCCTGCAAGTGTGGGGCCCTGGCGAGCAGGAAGGAAGGGTAGACTTTGGTCAGTGCACAGGAGGGCAGGTGTTCCACAGAGGGAGATGCTGAGGCAGGAACGCGGGTGGTGGATACGAGGGCCACAAGCAGGCTGGGGTGACAGGACGAGAGAATTGGAAGAGGTGGAGGCCAAGGAAAGTACAGCCTTGAGCACCGGCCTAAAGTAGTTATACCTCATTCCATGAGTAAAGTTCTGACCAGAGTGTGACATATAAATTATGGTGTTTTTAATCTGTCACATGTGATGGTTTGGAGAGAGTGGGACAAACTCAAGGCAGGACCACTATCAAGAGATTTGTATGATGATCCGAGAGGTGGGTTGTGTGGGCTTCAGCTGAAGGGAGGGGCCGAGATGGCACCAGAGGCTCATGTTCTAGCCATGTGACTGAAGGTCTTTACCTCACCCCACCTTCTTTCTCTTCTGACCCAACACAGCACAGACCATCAAGTCCTGGGCTCTGATGGGTTCTTTTGGTCAGCCTGGATTTCCTTTTCACTCAAATGGTCACTTTGACTGATTTTTTAAAAAATGTTTATTTTTGAAAGAGAGAAAGAGAGTGCACGTATGCCCATGCGCACGCACAGGAGAGGGGTAGAGAGAGAGGGGAACAGAGGATATGAAGCCGGCTCTGTGCCCACAGCAGACAGCCCGATGTGGGGCTTGAACCTGTGATCCATGAGATCATATCCTGAGCCAAAGTCAGGTGCTTACCCGACTAAGCCACCTAGGCGGCCCATCCTTTTGACTTATTTGTATCTTTTTTTGTTTTGTTTTGAGAGAAAGAAGGGGTGCAAGTGAGTGAGGGGCAGAGAGACAGAGGGAGGGTGGGAGGGAGAGAGACACAGAGAGACAGAATTCCACGAAGGGCAGAGAGAGAAAGAGAGAAAGCCGGGGCTCACTCGAAGTGTGGCTGTAGCTCACCTGAAGTGGGGCTCAAGCTCACCTGATGTGGGACTTGAACGCATGAACCGTGAGATCATGACCTGAGCTGAAGTCAGACATTTAACCACTGAGCCACCCAGGCACCCCATCCCTTTGACTGATTTTTATCTTTGACGTGGTGTTTATCCAGGCTGTTCATCAGCAGATTCTGAGCAACAAGTTCCTTATTGTACGAATGAGAGAACTTCTGTGGAGAAAAGAAGATTGCCAGAAGTTTTACCAAGAACACGAAGGTAGGATCAGCAGTCCTCCGAATGGGAGGCTTCTCTGTCCCACGAGGTGTGCAAGGACACATAATGGCAGGCTGTCTCTGACCTACCAACTGTAAAGTTATAGCCATTTTCTAAAGTCTGGCTTTATACACAAACTTTTCATGATTGTCAATCTTTTAAAAATATTTTCTAGGAGGGTTCTACTTTGTAGCCCAACCGGAAATTTAGTTTTATGTCCTGATGATATCAGTAGGTATAGGGGATGTTTACTCTGTCGGACATTGTCCTCATGCTCATGGTTTCTCTGAATTTTCCCCACAGCCCTATGAGGTAGGTACTGTTAGGTCTCCAGCACATGGACTAGGAACCTGAGCTGGGGAAATTAATGACTTACCTGAAACTGCACAGGCTGTAAGTGGCAGAGCCTGTGTTCAGACCCAGGTATATCAGACTCCTTGTTCCTTTTTTTCCAAAATGGTTCTTATTATTCCAAGTAAGGAGATCTAAGTACAAAAAGTGCTCTTGGGCACCAGTGTCTGGATGAAGTTACTCTCTCTCTTTGCAGGTCGTTTTTTCTATCAGCGGCTGGTGGAGTTCATGGCCAGGTACTTCTAATTTTGGTTTGGGCATCTTTATCCACCAAGATTTATCTCTGTTGCTCCTAAACTTGTTAATTTCATGTGACGCTCTTTGAAGTTGTAATCGGTGTTAAATGTCTGAAGAAACATGGGCTTGGAGCCATGATTAAGCCAACACTGACCTGGTGGCCACCTGCCATGGTGCTTATTGGTCCTGTGGCTATAGAAGAGTATTGTTGAATGCTACTTAACAACTCTGCTGACCTCTGTGGCCTTTTGCATGTACACGGCAGGGGCCTTCCATCACCTCCTGTTTGAAGCAGTGTTGGTACTGAGCTAGAAAGGCTGGGTAACCCTCAGGGTGGAATGTCCCTTTATTTGTGCCCTGCTCACAGTTTGCCCTCCTAGACCACATAGCCGGATTCCTGACACCTGCTCCTTTTGTACACAGTGGGCCAATCCGAGCCTACATCCTTGCCCGCAAGGATGCCATCCAGCTTTGGAGGACACTGATGGGACCCACCAGAGTGTTTCAAGCACGTCACGTGGCCCCAGATTCAATTCGTGGAAGTTTTGGCCTCACTGACACCCGCAACACAACCCATGGCTCTGGTGAGTCTGCCTCCCCTGCCCTCAGCCACAGTGAGGGAGGATGATTTGGGGCTGGTGGTCAGGCCCTATGAGGGAGTTGAGAGCCAGGTATCCCGCCATGAACTCTCCTCCCTCCAGGCATTTCTGGCCCTGTGTGGCCGTCTGGGCAAATGTGGCCCCAGGACTGAGGGTCAGCAGGACTAGAGGCTCAGGTTTCTGAACCTGACTCTAACTGCCTCTTACCTCCTTCCTGCACTCCCTATGAGAACCCCTTCTCTTTCTTACCTCCTCTTACAGACTCTGTGGTTTCAGCCAGTAGAGAGATCGCGGCCTTCTTCCCTGACTTCAGTGAACAGCGCTGGTATGAGGAAGAGGAGCCGCAGCTGCGCTGTGGCCCTGTGCGCTATAGTCCAGAGGGAGGCATCCACTGCGCGGCCGGAGCAGGAGACCCGGGACCAGCCTGCCGCAGGCCTGTGGGTCTGTGAAGACTGGTGGAATTGCCCAGGCTTCTCTCAGAGACCTCGTAGGACCGGGGAGGCCTGGGGATCATGGCGCCATCTCTGCCAGGCACCACGCCTAACTGAGGATCTAGCTCCTCACTGCCACCTCCTCTAGAATCTAGCTGTCTATCTACCTCTTTTCCAGAACGTTCATGGGTGGTTCAGAGGAATAATGGCTCCTCTTTTTTCCTGAGAACTAGTCCTCTTTTTCAAAGAAGAGTTTGCCTAATCGACTTGCCTGAAAAATGCAGTGACTATATAAGCAACATTTGGCCTACCTTCTTCAATAAAAGTCAGTCTACTGAATCCTGAAGGCTAGGAGCCCTACTCTAGGTGTTTTCTCTCTCTCCTTCCATGGAGTAATTAAACCTTTCCTGAAGCCAAGTTTCCGGTCTGTGCTAAATGGAGAGAATTGTGTAGAAATCCCCCAGGAGGTTCACACACAGTGTGCAGCTTTTCTAGTGCATAAAGGCACCCAGCGCTGAGTGTGGGCGCGTGGTATAGGGCTGCATCCTGGGGGAAGGAGCACCTTTTATTTGAATAAAGGTGTGTCTGCTAGCAGAGGCATGTTTTTATGATTCACTTTTTTTCTGATTTGCACAAAGCAGTCAAGTTAGCCGTGTCTCTGTTGTAGCTGAGGATGACAGTTATCTATGGCTGCATTACAAATCATCTCAAAATTTACTGGCTTAACACGATAATGGTCTATTTTTACGTGTCTCTGGATTGGTTGAGTGGTTCTGCTGGTCTGACTTGAACTCACTCATGTGGCTGCATTTGGCAGATGGGTCAAATATGGTCTTTTATCCTGAGCTTCTTCATAGCATGGTTGTTTCAGGGTTCTAAGAGGTCAGGCCCCCATTCGCAAGCTTCTGCCTATATCATGTTTGCTAATATCCCATTGACCAAGACAAGTCATGTGGCCAAACCCAGAGGCCATGTGGGAAGAGACCACATGAGGGCACTGATACCGGGAGGTATGAATCATAAGGGGCCATTATTATGACAATCTACCGTACTGGGAGTAGTGAGGAACCTTAAATTTATATAGGATTTGTGAAAACAGATATTTGCACAAGCTAACAAAGGAGATGAAGAGATAGCCAGAGAAAGAAGGAAAAAACCAAGGATGTGTGGATCAGGAAAGTCAAGACAAGAGAGTGTTTCTGGAGAATGAAGCAATGTTGAATGTTGAGAAGTCCAGGATGAAGCCTTTAAAATACCTCTAAATGTGACAGCACGGAGGTCACTGTGACCTTGGCAACAGCAGCATCTCTGTGGCAATAAGGGGCTTACCTCACATGGAAGATAATGGGCTAAAGCATTTATGCTGTTGTACTACCTTTGGGCTTAGAGTGACATGCCTAGGAGTCTTACATCTGAATCTAGAAATGTACCTGCATATGCTCCCATCTTCTCTTCTCTAACTGTTACAACACAGGAAAGGGCCCTGCTTCCCATTAAGTCAGCCCTTCCACGTGCTCTGAATCCCATCTTGCTCTTTTGGCTTTCTAGTCTCTAGTACACTTTTACCTCTCTCTACTGAGTCCGTTTTAGTGTCTCCCACTTTTCAAAATCTTTCTAACCTCACTTTCCCCTTCAGCTACCTGTGTTTCTTCCTCTCTGGACAAAGAAGCCACCTTAGTTGTCTATGCTAACAGGCTCATCCCCCTTGTCTCAGCAGCCCACTCCAGTGTGGCTTACACACTAACCCGCCGGAAGAGACTGGTTTCTTCATGCCTTTGTCACTGTTGCCCAGCACAGTGCCAGACATAGGAGTCATTGCTTTGTTAATAGAACTAGGCTATTCATACTCTGGCTTTTGACATCACTTAGGATTCCTCCATCTCTGAAGTCTTTAAATCCTACTTTTTTTTTTTTTAAGTTTATTTATTTATTTTGAAGGGGGGGTAGGGCAAAGAGAAAGAGGGAGAGAGAGAGAATCCCAAGCAGGCTCTACTCTGTCAGCGCAGAGCCCGGTATGAGGCTTGAACTCATGAACTGCTAGATCATGAGCTGAAACCAAGAGTTGGATGCTTAACTGACAGCCACCCAGGCACCCCTAAATCCTACTTTTATTTTTTTTTTAATTTTTATGTTTATTTACTTATTTTGAGAGAGAGAGAGAGACAGCACAAGCAGGTGAGGGGCAGAGAGAGAGGGGGATAGAGAATCCCAACAGGCTCTGCACTAAGTGCAGAGCCTGACGTGGGTCTCAATCTTGAGAACTATGAGATCGTGACCTGAGCTGAAATCAAGAGCTGGTCGCTTAACCGACTGAGCCACCCAGTTACCCCTAAATCCTACTTTTAAATCATAGTCTTCTGTATCCCTCTGTCACGTCTTCTAAATCTAGACCATTCACTAGTCCACTCTCCTAGGTAACTTTTTCATATATTCTCTCTCCAAATCTCCAACAACCTCTTCCTTCTTTTTCACTGTCTAGCTGTTGACCCTGCTTCCTCTTTCAGGAAGATAACAGAAACAGTCAAGAGAGAAATTCCTCAGACTCCCAAGACCTCACTGAGTACCTACTTGCATCTGTGCTCACATACTCTGCTTCCTTCCTGTTAGGATGGGCAATGGACAAACCTTCTAAGCTCCTATCTAAAGCTTTCCCAAATTTGTACAGGAGATCTTATTGCCTCCTACCTTTTCAAGTAATTATTTCCTATGCTTCCTGCACCGTCAAGAATTAGATCTTACAAACATGCTATAGTTTCTCTCATTAATAAATTAAACAAACAATTCTTTTTCCTTTCTTGTTTCTTTTTTTTTTCTTTTTTTCTTTACATCCAAGTTAGTTGGCATACAGTGCAATAATGATTTCATGAGTAGAATCCAGTGATTCATCCCCTGCATGTGACACTCAGTGCTGATCCCAACAGGTGTCCTCCTTAATGTCCCTTGCCAATTTAGCCCCTCCCACCCACCCACAACCCCTCCAGCAACGCTGTTTGTTCTCTTGTATTTAAGAGTCTCTTATGTTTTTTTCCCCTCCGTTTTTAGATTATTTTAAAAGCAAACCTTTCTTAACACCACATCTCCTTCATGCCACTGTCTCATGTCTCTGCTCATCTCTATAGCAAAACTCTCAACAGAGTAACCTACAACAGCAATGAGCAGTGACTTCAGTCTAGACAAAATGGTATAGACCCATTTATCTCTGCTCCTCCCTGCTGAGTACAACTATAAACCTGAAAATATGCAAGAAACAATCAAGGAGAACTCTAGAAGGTTGCCTGAAGGATAAATGGTTTGAGACTTCTGGACTGGAGGAACAACACAGCAACAGGGCACTTAGGTCTCCCCACACAACAGAACAAGGTGGTCCAGACGAGGCATTTCCCAAACTCTAACCGGCACTAGATGACAGCCCATCTGGCCTATTCTTTCCCATGACTAAACAGACTAAATAGAAAGTCCAGCTGAAAACTCCAGGCAAACTGACAAAGGAGATTGGTTAGGAGTGCCAGCTATCAATAAGCAGCCAGGGGAAGCAATCTACTTCCTAGCCAAGTCTGAGGCTACCCTCCCTCATGGAAAGATACCAAGGTGGTGGCGTAGCACCCACAAGAGAGACCAAAACAAATGCCCCAAATCCAAGTTCTGTGACCAACGTTAGATGTCAAAGTTAAAGGTATAGTTGCAAGATCCAAATCAATCCTATGTCTGAGTTCAGTGTCCAGGACAAGTTGAGTTTCAAACCAAGATTCCAGTCTAAGACCAAGCTCCCCTAATCTAGGTCTAGAATTCTGGTTCAGATCAATATTCCAGATCTAAAGTCATATCCTGATGTAGGTCTGATGTCCAAATCTGAGGTCTTGATATGAGATCAAAGTCTTAGGTTAGAAGTTGAAGCTCAAGTAACAAGGTCCAAGGCCTGGGTCCATCACCAAGGACCAAGTCTAAGGATAGGTCCAACATCACAGACAAACAGAGTTCCACAATTGAGATTTGATGTTCCAAGTCCAAGGTTCCAATTCTATGTCCAAAGACCAGTTTGAGATCTAAGGGCCAAGTCCAAGATCCAGCCCCAAGTCTGAGGTTCCAGGTTCAAGGCCCAGGTCCAGAGTTTGAGAACAAAGGCCCTAAGTCTATTCCAACATTCAGGCCAAGGTCCAGGTCCAAGATCCATGTCCATTTCCAAAGGCCAAGTCTAACATAAATATCCAAGATCAAATGCAGATCCACATCCTAAGTTCAGGTCCAAAGGGCAGATCCATGTTTAGAACATTCAATGTCCAAGATACAGTTCTAATATCAAAGTCCAAGTCCATGTCCAAGGACCAGGTTTAATGTCAGGACTAACTTACAAGCCAATTCCATATCCAACGTCTACAACAAGGTTCAGGAGCAGACCAGTGTTTAGTTCCAAACACTATATCCTAGATCTGGATCCAAGTCGAGGTCCATGGTCCAAGTCCAATATCTATGTTCATATTTGAGGCTCAGGTCCAATGTCAGCATTTAATGTTAAATCTAGGTCCAGGTTTACAGTCCAGATTCAAGACACCTGTTCAAGGTTGAGGTACATTCAACCACTTCCAAAGTCCAGGTTCAGGTCAAGACACAAAGTCTGGATCCAAAGTCAGGTCCAGTACAGAGGTTCAATGACCAAGTCCAGGGTCCAATTCTAGGTCCACTTCCCAGGTCTAAGGTGAGTCCAAAATCCAGATTAAATCCATGTCTGAAGTCCAGTATGAATATCTAGTACAAGGTTGAGTTCCAGTTCCAAGATCCAGATTGAAGTTCTAGTTCCAAGAACATGTATAATCCATTCTAAGTTATAGGATTGGGGGCCAGAAATGAGGTTCAGCTTTAAGGTCTGATATTCACATTTGAGATCTACATCCAGGACTGAAGCCTAAGAACTAAATCCAGGTCTGAGGTCCAGGATCATTGCCAAAATTCACTGGTGAGATCCAAAATCTTGTTCGTAGATTCAGGTCCAGGTCAAAGATCCAAATGTAGGTACAATTTCTATATTTCAGGTAAGATCCATTATCCAAGGAAATGCAAGATTTGAGATCCAAGTCCAAGATCTGGGTAGAGATTCAATTGCCAGATATGAGGTCAAGTACAAGGAATACAGGTCACTACCAGGTTTAAATTTCAGATCTGAGGTCCAAGATACAGTTCCAAGTAACAAGTCCTGATCCATGTCTAATGACAAAGTATAGTGCCAAAAGTATATGTTCCAGGGGCACCTGGATGGCTCAGTTGGTTGAGTGTCCAAGTCTTGGTTTTGGCTCAGGTCATGATCTCCCAGTTGGTAAGATCGAGACCTGCATTGGGTGCCACACTAACCCCATGGAGCCTGCCTGGAATTCTTTCTTTCTTCCTCTCTCTCTGCCCCTCCCCTGCTCATTCTCTCTCTCTCTCTCAAAAAATAAATAAATTTTAAACAAACATTTTTTTAATTAAAAAAAAAAAAAACAACCAGTATATGTTCTAGGTAAAATCAAAGCTTTAGGTCTAAGTCCAACATCCAAAACCAGGTCCAGATTTAGATCCAAAGATTAGTCCACGTTCATATACACATTCTGGTCCAAGGTCCAGGTCCAAGGTGCATTTACATCATCCAGATCATGGTCCTAAGTCCAAGATACAGATTGAAATCTGAGTCCCAGCTCCAAGCATGTGTCAGATCCTTGACCAAGGTCCAGATCTAATGTCAGTTCCTAAACACTGAACAAATCCAGGTCTGTGGTTGAGTTCCAAGGTTCAGGTTCAAAGTTCATGTTCATGTCCAGCTCCAATGACCAAATAAAAAAATCCAGGTTCAGGTCCAAATTCCAGGTAAAGGTTATATCCAAGAGGGGTGCCTGGGTGGCTCAGTCGGTTAAGCCTCCAACTTTGGCTCAGGTCATGGTCTCACAATTCTTGAGTTCAAGCCCCATGTTGGGCTCTGCACTGGCAATGTGGAGCCTGCTTGGGATTCACTCCCTCTCTTCCCCTCTCCCACTTGTGCTTCCTCTCTCTCTGTCTCTCTCAGTAAATAAATAATGATTTTTTTAAAGGTTATATCCAAAAAACTTGGAAAATCTAGGTCCAAGTTTCAGGTCCAATGTTCATATGCATATCTTAAGTTCATGTCTAAGATCGAGATCCAATGTATAAGTCTAATGTCAGGTATAAGTTACAGGCCCCATCTAGGTCTAAGTTTCAAGCTCAATGTCCAGGAGAAGGTCAAAGTTCAGGATGGACATCCAGGTCTAAATCCTTGGCCCAAGGTCACATCCACATCCAGGTCTGAAGTCTAGGCTGGGGTCAGATCCAGGGTCCAGGTATAAAGTTCAAGCCCTCTGTTAGAAGTTCAGATTCAGGGGTGCCTGGTGGCTCAGTTGGTTGAGTCTGACTTCAGCTCAGGTCATGATTTTGAAGTTCATGGGTTCGAGCCCCATGTCAGGCTCTGTGCTGACAGCTTGGAGCCTGGATCCTGCTTTGGATTCTGTATCTCCCCCTCTCTCTGCTCCTCCACTGCTCATGCTCTCTCTCTCTCTCACTCTCTCTCTCTCTCTCTCTCTCTCTCTCAAAAATAAACATTAAAAAAATAGTAAAAATAATAAATTCAGATTTATAAGCAAATACAATGCCTAAGGTTAGATTCAAAGTCCAGAACTGTTCAGATACATAGTTCAGATATGAATCTAGTTTCAAGGTCCAAGTCCAAAGACCATGACAATGTCCAAGGCCAAGGACCAGGTTGAGATTCAGGTGTGATTTAAGTCCTAGGTCAGGGTCAGAGATCAAGATTTGAAATCAAAATTTAAGGCTCAGGAACAAGGTCCAAAGTCTACTTCCAAGATCCAGGTGCAGGTCCCATGGTCCATGTCTACATGAAAGCGTAGGTCCAATGTCCACAACCAAGGTTAGGTCCAGGCCCACATCCTAAGTTGAGGTACAAGGTGCATGTCCAATTTTAAGGGGGGAGGTTGAAGATAAACCAATAAGTTCCAAGGCACAGTTCCAAAACCCAGAGCCAAGTCCAAAGAGTAGGCCTAATGTCAAATCTAATTTCAATGTCAAATTTAGGTCCAGGCCCAAATCCAAGCACTGGGTCCAAGGTCCAAGTCCATATCCAAAATCCAGATCTGATCTCCCAATCAAAGTTTCAATCACTCTTCCAAAGGCCAAGGTCTAGGTCTAAGGTCAGGTTCAATGTTCTGGTCAGGTCGCATCCAGTTCCAAGTACAAATTCAAAGTTCATATACAGAATTCAGGTCAATGTCCCAAAGATACCACCTCATGCCTGTAATGGGTTGAGTTGTGGCCCTCAAAAATTCGTATGTTGAAGTCCTAACTCCAAGTACCTCAGAATGTGACCTTATTTGGAAATAGGGTTGTTGCAGATGTAATTAGTTAAGATGAAGTCATACAGGAGTAGGTGGACTCCTAATTCAGTATGACTGGTGTCCTTATAAAGAGAAGAAATTTGGCACAGACACACGTACAGGGGGAACTACCATGTGAACATGAAGACAGATATTGGGGCAATTCGTCCACAAACCAAAGAATGCTAAAGATTGTCAGAAAAACACCAAAAGCCAGAAGAGAAGTATGAAATGCATTTCTCCCTCCCAGCCCTCAGAAGGAATCAACCCTGCCAACATCTTATCTTGAACTTCTAGCTTCCAGAACTGTGAGACATAACTTTCTGTTGGTTAAGTGACCCAATTTGTGGTACTTTGTTACGACAGCCCTACCATATAACACTCACGCTCCAAATCAAGGTCTAAGGTCCAGGTCCGTGACCAAGGTCTAGATATAAACTCAGGTCCAAGATTCTGGGAAAATAAAGGTCAAGAACTGAATTATAAGGTTGGAATCCAGTATCTAAATATTGTCCAAGGCCCAGGGTCTAAGTCCAGGACAAATTCCAAGGTCTGAGTAGAAGGTTCACATCCACTTACAATTTCTAGCTTACGATTGTTTCCAAGGAACTGGACAAATTCAGGTCCAAGGTGCATGCACAACATACATGTGCAGACCTAAGGTCCATGACCAAGGTCAGGTTTAGATGTACACATGAAGTTAGAGCTCCAGATCAAAGTATAGTTCAAAGGTAAAAGTGAATAAATACATGTAATAAGAGGTAATCTTTTACTTTCACTTTCTTAATGGTGTCTTTTGAAGCACAATAGCTTTAAGTGTTTATTAAATCCATTTTGTCATTTTTTTCCTCTTATTTGTTGTGCTTTTGGTGATCTAGAACTTCATTGCCTAACCTAAGATCATAAAGGCTTGTGCCTATGTTTGATAATTTTAGCTCTTACCTTTAGGTCTTTCATTCATTTTGAGAGCAAATTACATATCTGATAAAGGGCTTGTATCAAAAATATATAAAGATTTCTCAAAACTCAATAATAGGAAAACAAACATCCAATAAAGAATATGAGCAAAATGAAAAGATGTTAAACATCATTACCCATTAGTGAAATATAAAGTAAGACCATGATGAGATAGCACTATACATCTATTAGAATGTCTAAAATTTAAAATATTATCCATTCCAAGTGTTGGTAAGAATATGGAGGAACTGAAAGTCTCATACTCTGCTGGTATAAAAAAATGGAACAACCACTTTGGAAAAATTTGGTAGTTTCATAGAAAGTCAAACATACACCCATCATAAGACCCAGTCATTCCACTCCTAATGTTTTTACCCAAGATATCTGAAAGCATATGCCCATACAAAGACTGGTACATGAATGTTCACAATATAGCCAAAATTGGAAACAATCGAAACGGGTAAATGAATAAATTGTAATTTATCCACATAATGAAATATTATTCAGCAATAAAAAGAATGAGCTAGGGGCGCCTGGGTGGCTCAGTCAGTTAAGTGTCTGACTTCAGCTCAGGTCATGATCTCATGGTTCGTGGGTTCAAGCCCCGTGTCGGGCTCTGTGCTGGCAGCTCAGAGCCTGGAGGCTGCTTCCGATTCCATGTCTCCCTCTCTCTCTGCCCCTCCCCTGCTCACACTCTGTCTCTCAAAAATAAATAAATGTAAAAAATAAAAATTAAAAAAAGAGAATGAACTATTGATACATGATGTGGATAATTCTCAAAATAATTATGCTGAGTAAAAGAAGCCATTTTTTCTTTTTTTTTTTAAATTTAAGTTAATTATCATACAGTATAGTCCTGGCTTCAAGAGTAGAATCCAGTGACTCATCTCTTACCTTTGACACCCAGTGCTCATCCCAAAAAGTGCTCTCCTTAATGCCTATCACCCATTTAACCCTCGCCCCCCAACCACCTCCACTCTAGCAACCCTCAGTTTATTCTCTGTATTTAAGAGTCTCTTATGGTTTGCCTCCCTCTCTGTTTTTACCTTATCTTTTCTTTCCTTCCCTATGTTCATCTGTTGAGTTTCTCAAATTCCACATATGAGTGAAATCATATATCTATCTTTCTCTAACTGACTTCTTTCACTTAGCATAATACCCTCTAGTTCTATCCACTTTGTTGCAAATGGCAAGATTTCATTCTTTTTCATCACCACGTAGTATTCCATTATATATATATATATATATATATATATATATATATATATATATATTACAGCTTCTTTACCCATTCATCAGTTGATGGACATTTGGGTTCTTTCCATAATTTGGCTATTGTCAATAGTGGTGCTATAAATGTTGGGGTGCACGGGCCCCTTTGAATCAGCATTTTTGTATCCTTTGGGTTAATACCTCAAAATTCATCAAATTGTATACTTTATTTTTAAAAAATTGTTTTATGTTTATTCATTTTTGAAAGACAGAGAGAGACAGAGCACAAGCAGGGGTGGGGCAGAGGAGGGGGTGGGGACACAGAATCTGAAGCAGGCTCCAGGCTCTGAGCTGTCAGCACAGAGCCTGACGTGGGGCTCAAACTCACGAACCGTGAGATCATGACCTGAGCCGCAGTTGGACGCTCAACCGACTGAGCCACCCAGGTGTCCCCCAAATTGTGTACTTTAAAAGTGTGCAGTTGACTGAATGTCAATTATACCTCAATAAAGCTTTAAAAAAGGAAAACAGAATATCTGTCCAAGTATTTTTTTTTAAAGAAAAAAGTTGGGTAAGGGGAGCCTGGGTGGCTCAGTCGGCTGAGTGTCCGACTTTGGCTCAGGCCATTATCTCACAGTTCATGGGTTGGAGCCCCTCGTGGGGCTTTGTGCTGATAGTGCTGAGCATGCTTCGGGTTCTCTATCTTCCTCTCAACCCCTCTCTGCTTGTGCTCTCTCTCTCCCCAAAATAAATAAACACTAAAAAAGTTGGATAAATAATCAGGGTTAAAAACAGTTCATTTTCACCAGTAATGGGTTTTTGGCTTTGGAATGTAAACAGTTTTTAAGCAAATTCATTGTCTAAGATTTACTGGATTCATGTAAATAGTGAAAGAATGAATCATTGCAGACACTGAGCTAGTAGAAGTCTGGGTACATCAAGAGCCTTTTTGTCAAGGTGTGAAGGCTTAAAATAATTGCTGAGACACAAAGATGTTTCTGTGCCCACCACTCCCTCAAACTCTGGGCCCCTAGTGTTAGAGCACACAAACAGACACAAGAATGAGCCTTTGCCAGTTCCCAAATACAATGCATGGGTTTGTAGTGGGGAAAGGGAACTAAAGTGAACTTGTGAGTAGAGCTTCTGAGCCAGTTCAATGCACCACTGTTGTTGCTCCCACTGCTGATTGCGTAACTGACATGGGTGTTGTACATCCTGTACTGAGAATGCTCCTGTGTGTTCAGGGACTTGCACACATATGTAAGTGATCTCTGGCTGGCTCAACAGAAACAACAGAGAATCCCAGGGGCAGGAGAAACCACAGCTCCAAAGACCTAACATCTGTCAGAGAACTCAGAATGGACAAGGTCAGTGGGACAGAAAGGAAAGAGCCCTGGAATGAGAGCTGGACTTCAAAAACTGGTTCATCTTCCAAAGCTAAGTTTGACAGTGAAAAGAAATCATAATAGATGCTACATGTTGTGCAGTTACTATCTCCCAGACACAGATCTGGCTCCATATGACCATTATGTCCTGTAAGAGAATAACTTCTAAGGCTTAAAAATGATTATTTACAGAAGATGGCGATATGTATTTGTTTTAACCTGAAATCAAGTAAATTCATTTTCTATTTCTGCAACTGGGTACATCTTATTTCAAATCAAATAAAACACTTATGATTAAAACATACCAGATTAATAAAAAATATTTTCAGTATAGATTCAGCTTTAAAAACAGGTGGTAACAGAAATCCAGCAAAATGTGGACATTTCAAAAGACAGATACCTCTTCACAGTAGCTATGAGAACATTCAAAAGTTTTCTCACCTATCAGCCTCCCACCACACAAAATCCTCTCCCATAGAATTGGAATCTCTAAGCTCAAACACTCATCTACCCAAAAAATTCTGTCCCATGAATTCATTATCCTACAAATTCTCCCTCAGGCTTATTCTTCTCGGTCACATATGGCCCTAGGGAGCCTGGGCCCTTGAATCATCCAAGGTCAGGGTAAAGAGTGGGACTTGCTTCCCCCTATGAGCAGCTCCAGATGCCTAAGCTGAGCCCAACTTTATCCCAGCTCTCCAAGAGCACCCTGGATTCACCAGTCCTGCATTCTAAGGCTCTGAGACCTCCTTAAGATCTATGATCTCCTTAAGACTTATAAATGCCTAAGTCTCATCCCACCTTTCTCTCTTCCTCCCTGGAGAGAGGCTCACCCTAAGGCCCAGCAGAAGCCACATGTGAGGGCTTTAATTCCCATCTCTCACCCCAAGGTCTAGAAAGAGGTATCACTGAGGTCAGGGTATGAAAGGCGCTCTCACGAGGTGGAAAGTAGGAGCAGAAGCAGGGGAGGTGGGCATGATGTTGGAAGCAGCTGCAGAAAACCAGGACCCCTGGGGGCACCTGGGTGGCTCAGTAGGTTGAGCGTCTGACTCCTTTTTTTTTTTAATTTAAAAAATTTTTAAATTTATTTTAGATAGAAAGAGTAGGGGAGAGGCAGAGAAAGAGTAGAGAGGGGCAGAGAGAGAGACAGACAGACAGAATCTGAAGAAGACTCCAGGCTCTGAGCTGTCAGCACAGAGCCCGACGTGGGGCTCCAACTCATGAACTGCAAGATCATGACCTGAGCCGAAGTTGGACACTTAACCAACTGAGTCACCCAAGCGCCCCAAATTTCCGGTTCTTGATTTTGGCTTAGGTCATGATCTCGCGGTTCATGGATTTGAGCCCCATATCAGACTCTGCACTGATGGTGTAGAGCCTGCTTGGGATTCTCTCTCTCGCTCTCTCTCTGCCTCTGTCTTTCTCTCTCAAAATAAATAAACTTTAAAAAGGAAAGGAAAAGAAAGGAGAGGAAAGGAAAGGAAAGGAAAGGAAAGGAAAGGAAAGGAAAGGAAAGGAAAGGAAACCAGGACCCCTGGGTTGAGTTGAGAGTGCACTCCTACAAAGCCTCATGGGAAAATGGCCTCTAAAGGCGGATCTGTTAACACATTAAAACTGTGCAAAGGTAGGATGGTGTAATGGGAGTGTCTCTATTACCCAGGGAGGCAGAGGGTAGGGAATCAGTCACAGCAACGTGAGCTGACTTTGGAAGGTTCTATCCTCATCCCCATGAAGTCAGGAAAGGGGCAGACACAGCAAGTAGCCCCTCCAGTGCCCTCTCTGCACACCCCCCAAAACACTCTTCCCCACAGTCCCAGCCTGCAGGCACTTCAACATTAAAAGAAAATTTGGGAAACAAAGGAAGGAGTCTGTACTGAGAGGCGAAGCTAAGAAAAAAAAGGGGGGGGGGATGAAGCATTTGTGGGGCTAAATAAAACTTCCCCAAAAGGGGCAGAACCAGAGAACCTTAGGGGCATGTTTGAAGGACGAAGCCAGCAGGAACACAGGAACTGAACCCTGGTCTCAGTTTTACTCAGCAGGCCCTACAGTTTTTGAGTCTGGGATCTCTTAACATCCGTCAGAAACCAGCCATTTGCCCCTACAGCAAAACTTCAGCCATTCCTCCCTAGGCAGGACATTCTATGAACCCCAACTGTCCTCGGAGTGTTTGCCTCCTTTTCCCATCCTTTCCTCCACCCACAACCCTTTATTCTGAAGATCTCACAACACCTTAAGCCTGTCATTGTGGAGACTGTGCCATCCTAGACCCGATCTCAATCCCTTTTCCACGAAGGAAGACAAAGGAGGGAGCAACTTCTGACTGAAGACTCCTGAAGCTATCTGCCCCGGCCTGGACAGAGGTCTCCTCTGCACCTCTCCCGTGATTCCCGAATCTGACAGTGGTCTCACTAAGCCAGGCCCGTGTAGTATCTCTACAACATCGGTGTGGATTTGATTATTTTTTACAGTTTTTATTTGATTTTGAGAGAGAGAGAGAGCGTGTGTGTGAGGGAAGGGAAAGAGAGAAAGGGAGAGAGAGAAAATCCCAAGCAGGCTCCTCTCTGACAGCATGGAGCCTGATGCAAGGCTCTAACTCATGATAACATGATGCAAGCTGAAGTCAGATGCTTAACCAACTGAGCCACCCAGACACCCTGTGTGGATTTTAATAGAAAACAAATATTTTTTCTTTCCATCATGTTGGCCAAGAAGGGAGTGAGACAAATCAGGAATCTGGGCCATCTGGGCCCTGGGGATGTAAGACAGGTGAGAGCGGCTTTAGCAGCATAGTGAGGACGGATGTGGGTGGGTGGCTAAAAGGCTGGGCACTGAGATTGGGGGATGGGGGTGCTTCTGAGGGGCTGTGCTTGAAAGCCTCGAAACCTGGTATTATCAGACTGGTGGTGGGCATGGCTGGTAATCTTACACCTGCCAGGAGAGGGCCAAAGCAGCATGGTTATGAGGTGTAAGTCCTGAGACTAAAGAACTTTTGGGGGGTGGTTAAAGGGACCTGGGCTTGGGATTAGAGGGTAGAAGGAAGACAGGCTGCGGAGTCCCTCAGATTGCAGGGTTAGAGACCCAACCTTGAGCAATACCTAAAGGTGAGGGTAGAAGAGGATACAGCAGGTTAGGAACATAGAAAAAAAGAAAACAGGAGAGCATGGCAGAAGTCAATGGAAGTCAATGGACTTGCAGAAGAAAGTGAGAAGTCGTCAATCAGGTGCAAAGACCGCTTCCCCAAGAGGACCACAGCTCGGTACCTCTCTTCTCAGAAGCTGGGCCTCTGCCATCTTCACGCTCACAGAGGGCATAAGGGGTCAGAAGACTGTCCCTGAAGCCCACTCATGTACGGTGGACAGATTTGACTCTCAGTGTTTCTTTTTTTTTAATTCCTTTTTTGAAGTTTATTTATTTAGAGAGAGAGAGCATGCACGCAAACTGTCAGCACAGAGCCTGACGCGGGGCTCGATCTCATGAACTGAGAGATCAGGACCTGAGCTGAAATCGAGAGCCAGGTGTTTAACCCACTAAACCACCCAGGCTCCTGAGTCTCAGCGTTTCTTAAGAGGCCACCTCCAGCTAACACTATACCCTCACTCCCTGTACATAAGATTTCTCCCTGAGCATGTCCTCTGCTATGTAATGAGGAGTGATATCCAGCTAACGCCTAGCCCACATTCCCTTACAATCAAGACTTCTCCCCTGTGTGTGTCCTCTGGTGTGTCTGATGGATAACTTGTTGCTAGGTCACACCCTTGCTCCTTGCACACCTAAGGCCTTTCCCTTGAGTGTGTCCTTTGATGTGTGCTGAGAGTAGACTTGTGGCTAAAGCCTCGCCCACACACCATGCACTTGTAAGGCTCCTCTCCTGTGTGGGGAGCTGCTGTGTCCCCTGCTGTGTGCTGAGGACTGTCTTGTGGCTAAAAGCTCACACACACACACACACACACACACAAGGCTTCTCCCCAGAATGCGTCTTCTGGTGGGTGATGAGGTATGATTTCACCCTAAAGCCACAGCCACAGTTCCTGCACACATAAGGCTTATCTCCTGTGTGAATCCTCTGGTGCTTCACGAGGTCTGATTTTTCCGTAATGCCTCACCTACACACTGTGCACACGTTCTCCCTTGTGTGTGTTCTCTGGTGTCTGATGACGTGTGACTTGCGGCCAAAAGCTTGCCCACACTCCCCGCACCCATGAGGCTTTTCCCCTGTGTGTGTCCTCTCATGTCTGATGAAATGTGACTTCCCACTGGAGCCTCGCCCACACTCCCTGCACACGCGTGTTTCCCCTGTGACTGCCTTGTGTCTGAGTAAGTTTGTCTTCCGGCTGAAATCTAGTCCACGCTCTCCAAACTCCACTGCTCCAAATCCTCAGGTTTCTACCCTCTCAAGAACCTTGTGCGCTTTCCCAGAGCATGTCCCAGGGGCTGGCCTGAGTTGTACCTTCAACACTCAATTGCCTGTCTGGGAGCTGGGGTGAACTAGGGGAGTCCCCCTCTCAGTTACACTCCCAGACAAGGGTTTAGAATCTCCCCTTGCTTGATTGTCTGCTTCGGCCCCCCGGTGGTTTTCATCAGAATGCTGTTGCTGCCGCTGCTGATACCCTGGGCAAGAATCTCCTGGTCGGAGTGGATTCACTGAGTGCAAATCTGGAATAGGACGACTGCGCAGCTCATGTTGACTAAGAAATTGCTGCTCGCCAAAGGCCAGAGGGCAGGAGGGCCAGGGACGGACTTCTGGATTTGATTCTGCTGAAGAAAGGAAGTTCCCAGAGTATTCACAGGAAAAATTCACTGGGTTCTTCTTCCTTGTCTTACAGTTAAGATCTAGCCGTCAATCGTTCACAATGACTCATGTCTGTCTCCCCGAGATGTGCTTTACAGGACCTACGTTTCCATTCACCTTCTTTAAACTTTTTATTTGGATACAATTTCAAATGTACAGAATAGTTGCAAGATTAAGAACAATACAAAGAAAACATCTAAGCACCCTCTACCCAAATTACCTATTGTTAACATGTATATGTTATATGTGTGTGTGTACATGCATATGTATGTATATGTTTTCTCTGAATCATTTGAGAGTATACAGCATACATCATGGCTCTTTACCCCTAAATACTTTGATGTGGATCTCATAAAAGTAGGGATATTCTCGGGGTGTCTGGGTGGCTCAGTCACTTAAGCATCTGCCTTCAGCTCAGGTCATGATCTCACAGTTTGTGGGTTCGAGCCCCACATTGGGCTCTGTGCTGACAGCTCCGAGCCTGGAGCCTAGTTCAGATTCTGTGTCTCCCTCTCTCTCTGCCCCTCTCCCACTTGTACTCTGTCTGTTTCAAAAATAAATAAACATTAAATTTTTTTTTAATTTAAAAATAAGTAGGGAGTTTCTTTCATAACTGCAATATAGTTATCAACTTCAATATATTTGACATTTATGTTATAACTGTATCTAACTCCCATCTATATTCCAATCCTGTCATTTGAACCAATAATGTCCTTTATAGCACTTTGCCTGAAGTACAGGATCCAGTCTAGGATCAGGTATTATAAGTAGTTATTATGTTTCTTTAGTTTCCTTCCCCTATTTTTAGAGAACACTCTCGTGTTCTAGAATATGTGAAGAGCATTCCTGATGTTTTTCCATAATTAGATTCAGATTATGCACTACATTCAAATTTTACATATCACATCTTTGACTAGAATGAAGAAAAAGAAAAAAAAAAAAAACACCACAGCAGAACCTATTGTTTGCATTATCCCAACAAGGAATACTCCAAGTAAACATCAGGGGAATCTTCTGCTCTGTAAGTATCTGCAATTATACTAAAATTATCTTCTAGGCCATAGCCAGCTACACTGACACATATAGCTATAACCATTTGTTAGCATCAAGAGAGAACAATCTTTGTGATCTCTATGGGAATGTCCTTTGTGACTTTTCCTATGGGAAGAAAGAATAGTTGACGTAGGAATCACTCAGTCTGGATGTCCTCCAATGCAGAAGGCAATATGGAACGGTTGTTAAAGAGCATATGTGAAAACTACATCTGAGTTTCCCCATCCATTCACAGATATCTGTTAGAGGACTAGTGTGAATCAGCTTGTACCAGGAAGTGGAAGTTCAGCAGCAGAAAAACAGGCAGGCAAAACAGACTTAAGTGATGTTGGCTCTTGCCCTCCCACCCCCTCAATTAGTTCAAGATCTGCTCTGCTCTGTTTTCCACAAATCAGCACGTACCAAAATGTTTACCATTTGGCGGCACTAACCTAAGAAATATCAAAACTGGATTGCAATTGTTTCTGATCAGTTGAAGATGATAAAACATGGACTCTTGGTAATCACAGGAGACCAGACCCTTTACTGACCCTAACTGAAGACTCTTTCCTGATTAATAAGAGGATTGCTTTAATCAAATATGTACAGACCCACAGATTCATTCCATCCTATTTAGAATGCTAACTTTTTAGCTTTTATTAGCACAAACACCATAAAACTGCCTTTACAGTCCTTTAACATCACTGATATTTCTCTGCAAACTATTCAGTAAAAGGTGTTTGTTTGTTTATTTTACTGGTTTACATCTTTTTTTAAATGGCTGACTGCAGATTTTTTTTAATTTTATTTTTTAAAATTTACATCCAAATTAGTTAGCATATAGTGCAATAATGATTTTAGGAGTAGATTCCTTACTGCCCTTTACCCATTTAGCCCATCCCGCCCTCCCACAACCCCTCCCATAGCCCTCAGTTTGTTCTCCATATTTACGAGTCTCTTCTGCTTTGTCCCCCTCCCTGTTTTTATATTATTTTCGTTTCCCTTCCTTCATGTTCATCTGTTTTGTCTCTTAAAGTCCTTTCTGATTTGAGTGAAGTCATATGATATTTGTCTTTCTCTGACTAATTTTGCTTAGCATAATACCCTCCAGTTCCATCCACATAGTTGCAAATGGCAAGATTTCATTCTTTTTGATTGCCGAGTAATACTCCATTGTGTGTGTGTGTGTGTGTGTGTGTGTGTGTGTGTGTGTGTACCCCACATCTTCTTTATCCATTCATCCATTGATGGACATTTGGGCTCTTTCCATACTTTGGCTATTGTTGATGGTGCTGCTATAAACATGGGGGTGCATGTGTCCCTTCGAAATAGCACACCTGTATCCCGTGGATAAATGCCTAGTAGTGTAATTGCTGGGTCATAGGGTAGTTCTATTTTTAATTTTTGAGGAATCTCCATACTGTTTTCCAGAGTGGCTGCACCAGCTTGCATTCCCATTTACTGGTTTACATCTTTAGCTGACAATTAAATAAACTCAAAAGTTTTTTTTTCAGTAAGCTTCTTTGTTTTATGACCTGGCATTTGGGTTGTAAGAGCTGTTATTATTACCATTATTATTCACCATAATAAATAGCACTTGCAATAGGCCCAGTATTTCACTATACAGTGCTTTTCATGAAAATCAAATTTAATCCTATTATCATTTAATAGGTAGGGAAACAGGTTTAGAGGAGTTAAGTAACTTATCCACAGTCACAGAGGAAGAAGAGACAAAACAGGGTTCAGGATGTCCTCTTAAACAAACCACAGATAACTCTGACTACTTAGCATACAAAGGTTTATATCCTACTAAATCTGTCCTTAAAGGAAAAGAAAATCTTCTAAGCAAAAAATGACACTCTTGTTGGTTTGACTGGGTCTTTGAAGAAGAGAAAAGAAGCCAATGAGAATTAAGCCCCTGACACAGCTGCGGTCTTATGGGGGGAAAGCTAACCAAATCTGGCCTGTAGACTAAATCTGGGGGCTGTCTAGGGTTGCAAAGCTGCCACGCAGACATCCTGAGCAGGAGATTCACAGACACCCAGCCCACTGCACTGACTCTCTCAGGACAAAATGAGGGGTGGCTAGGTCATGCTGCTCCAGAGGGGCTACTGAACCCAGTCCTACCAGGACCCTCATCCATCCAAAAGGTAGTATTCCCTGGAGCCCAGAGAGCTCTGCCCTGAGATCAGGAATAGAAGTAGGGGTAGAAGGGGGTGCCTAAAGCCAATTCTCTCTCTTCCTTCTTTGTTCAACATTCCTAATAAATAGGGTTGTTCACTTTAAAAAATAAAAAGGCCAGGGCACCTGGGTGGCTCAGTCGTTAAGCATCTGACTTCCACTCAGGTCATGATCCCATGGTTCAGAAGTTCAAGTCCCACATCAGGTGAGCACGAGCCTCGCTTTGGGTATAAATAAATAAATAAATAAACAAAACCACGAGCTCCACTTCAGATGAGCCCACTTCTCTCTCTCTCTCTCTCCCTCTCTCTCTGCCCCTTGCTCACTTACATTCTCAAATAAATAAATAAATAGGAAGTACATAATGTTTAGAGTAAAAGCCAAGTTCCTCAGAGGGACCTGCCAGGTTCCACATTCCCTGGTGACCTATGGCCTGACTCCATCTATTCTCCACCCTTCATTCGCTCCATTGGAGGCACACTGACCTCTCCTCCTAAAGCCTTGCACTGGCTGGTTCCCATGTCTGGAGTACCTTTCTCCCTGACATATTGCTGGTATTTTCCAAGAACCTGGACCTGGACCTAACATTTAAGAGTTAATAAATATTTTTGAATGAATAAGTGGTAACAGCAGAGTTAACTAAGAAAGAACTGAAAGGTTAGGCAGAAGACAGATAAGAGGTTGTCAACACTGTCAAAACCTAAGTCTCCTATTTTTAAAAAAAAATTTTTTTTTCAACGTTTATTTATTTTTGGGACAGAGAGAGACAGAGCATGAACGGGGGAGGGGCAGAGAGAGGGAGACACAGAATCGGAAACAGGCTCCAGGCTCTGAGCCATCAGCCCAGAGCCCGACGCGGGGCTCGAACTCACGGACCGCGAGATCGTGACCTGGCTGAAGTCGGACGCTCAACCGACTGCGCCACCCAGGCGCCCCCTAAGTCTTCTATTTTTTAAAAAAAGATTTTATTTTGGGGGGCCTGGGTGGCCCAATTGGTTAAGTATCCGACTCTTGATTTTGGCTCAGATCATGAACTCAGGAGCCCCACAGGCTTTGCAATGACAGGGTGGAGCCTGCTTCAGATTCTGTGTCTCCCTCTCTCTGCCCCTCCCCCACACAGGCTCTGCTCACTCTTTCTCTCTCAAGATAAATAAATAAACTTTTAAAAAATGAATTCTTTAAAATTTTTATCGATTTCTTTTTTTGTTTGTTTGTTTACTTATTTTTGAGAGAGACAGAGTGTGAGTAGGGGAGGGGCAGAGAGACAAGAGGAGACACAGAATCAGAAGCAGGCTCCAGGCTCTGAGCTGTCAGCACAAAGTCTGACACAGGGCTTCAACTCACAAACTGGGAGATCATGAACTGAGTGAGGGAGATCATGAACTCACAAACTGGGAGATCATTAACCAACTGAGCCACCCAGGCTCCCCTTTAAAATTTTTATTTTAATTTCTTTATCTATTTTGAGGAAAGGAGAGAGAGCACAAGTGGGAGGGGTAGGAACAGAAAGAGAGAGAGAGAGAGGGGCGCCTGGGTGGCGCAGTCGGTTGAGCGTCTGACTTCAGCCAGGTCATGATCTCGCGGTCCGTGAGTTCGAGCCCCGCGTCAGGCTCTGGGCTGATGGCTCAGAGCCTGGAGCCTGTTTCCAATTCTGTGTCTCCCTCTCTCTCTGCCCCTCCCCCGTTCATGCTCTGTCTCTCTCTGTCCCAAAAATAAATAAACGTTGAAAAAAAAAGAAAGAGAGAGAGAATCCCAAGCATACTCTTTACTGTCAGTACAGTTCCTGATGGGGACTTGAACCCACGAACCATGAGGTCATGACCTGAGCCAAAATCACGAGTCAGATGCTTAACTGATGGAGCCACCTAGGTGCCCATAAAATGAATTCTTTAAAAAAAGATTTTATTTTATTTTATTTTATTTTATTTTATTTTATTTTATTTTAAAGAGAGAGACAGAGAGTAAGCAGGGGAGAGGGAAGAAGGGGGGGAGGGAGGGGGGGAGGGAGAGAGAGAGAGAGAGAGAGAGAGAGAGAGAATATCTTAAGCAGGCTTCATGCTCAGCACAGAGCCCCACTTGGTGCTTGATCCCATAATCCTGGTATCATGACCCAAGCCTAAACCAAGAGACGGATGCTCAACTGGCTGAGACACGCAGGTGCCCATAAAGATTTTATTTTTAAGTAATTCTTTAACACCCAACATGGGGCTTAAACTCATAACCCCGAGATCAAGAGTTGCACGCTCCACTGACTGAGCCAACCAGGTGCCCCCAAAGCCTCCTTTCGATAGTCTATGTATTCTAACATCTCATTTACTATCTTGAAAAGAAATTTATATTTAATGAAATATACCTATACAAAGAACATTTTTAAAAGAATGTAATGCTGTATCCAAAATGTAAAAGAGGATTTTAAAAAGTAATTTACAATAAAACTTCAGGCATTTCAATATTAATTTCTTGTCAGGACTACATTAGGGGACATAACAAAGCAATCACATGTTTATAGATATAGACAGATCATTGTGGACATGACAGGTACAAACGCAGAAAGACACAAATGTGCCTTAATGATGATAAGCATGTGCATATTTTATTGGTGATAGACACAGGTGTGCTGAATAGATGGTGACTTAAACACTACAGTCAGCACTGTCATTGGTGACGGGATTTTTTTCATACTGGTGAACACCTCTTGGTAAATCTGGAAAGCATTTTCCCTCGATTTATAATCCATGAAAAAATTACTTTTTGATATTATCTAAAACAGATTTATATTCTAGATTAAGAGCATTACATACAGATCCAGGGCCTGTGGGGAAAAACCAGGATAGGGAGGAAGAATTGATACAGATTTAAGAGACATTAGGAAAAAAAAAAAAATGAAATGGGTGGATCTTGTCTGGATCCTGATTCAAATCTGCAAAAAGACTTTTTCGAGATGCTCAGGTAAATCTGAACATAGGCTAGGTATTAGATGATATGGAAGGTGTTACTGATAATTTTGTGGCATGTGATAATGATATTGTGGTTTTGTAAATCAAAATGTCTTTATTTATTAGAGGTACACTGATATATTTAGGAGTGGTACATCACATTATGTGCGATTTGCTTTAAAAAATTCAGCAATGAGAGGAAAAAAGATATGGAGAGAAAGGAAAGGATGAATCAAGAGTAGCAAAATAGTTTAAAGCCTTAAATGTTTCAGTGCAAAGATTAAATTGAATCAGGCTATTTTAAGACAATGTTAACAGAGTCCTCAGAATCAACAAAATGTATCAGCATAGAGACTAAGAAGACCTGGTGAAACAAGATAAAAACAAGACCAAATCAGATTGGCAGTTGAAAGCAAAATTAAATGGATGAATCTACATTGAAAGAGACAGAGAAACCAGGTCAAAAGCCAAATGCAGTAAAATGGGGCCAATTCAGATTAGATGAAAAGAGCTCAAAACAGATCCAAGCCGTTGAAAAATAAAACAGACAAGAACTACCAAATTCTTAGCTATGTCAAATGAAGAAAAATCCTAAAAATCTCCTGACAGAAATTTGTATGCAACTCTGAAAATGTAACTCTTAAGAACTCAGGAATATCCCGGATAATTTTGTACTTGCCAACCTAAACAAATAATGTTTTAGGTTTTAAGTAAATGAGCAAAAATATGATTTATGATACTCAAATAATTTATGAAACACAAAACTAATGGATTCAGTTACACTTTAAACTTGAACTTCTAGGACACAGACTCTTAACCACTGTCCTTTCCTCCTGGCTCTCTGTGCTCCAATCACACTGGCCTCCTTGCTTTTCCTTAAAACAGCAAGGCATGCTCCTTTCTTGGGGTTTTAGCGCTGGGTGCTCCCCTACCTGGAACAGTTTTCCATCACATTCACATATCTAACTTTTTTACCTCCTTCAAGCCTCTGTTCAAACATATCCCCTCATAGAAGACTATCCCGATCACCCAATTTAATAATTCACCCAGCTGCCTCCACATCCTGGCACTCTGGATCCCCCTTATTATTCTGCTGTACTTAATTTATACATCTTATACATATTATTAGCCATGTAGAGCTTATATTTTACCTAGCTTATAATTTACCTGTATATACCATTTATTATATTTGTTAGTCTCCTACACTAGAATGTAGGCATCGTGACAAAAGAAATGCCTTATTACTTTATTCAATGATGTGTTCTTAGAACATTGGCTGGCACAGTGTAAATGGTAAATAAATATATGAATGGAAAAAGGATGGAAGAGAATAGGTTGTCACCCAACTAGATTCCTGAAATTCTCCAGCATCACTTCTTTATACAGGTTCCTCTGCTCCAGGTCAGTTTCTTCCACTCTGCCTCAGTGAAAATCACAGCCACATCCTCGAATTTCACTGGTCCCCTAAATCAACCTATAAATTCACATTCATCACATCACCATCAATATTCACAAGGAGAACGAAACTGGTGGTCCTGAAGAATCTAGCTACATAAGAAATGGATCTGAGGGTTTTCAGGGTTGAGCATTACTCTATACTTGGCTTGGTATTAAAACATATGAGAGGCACAACTAATCCGCAAAACACACTCCTTGCCCTGGAACACTTACAATTTCATTGGAAAAAACTATTTTTGAATCAACAATAAAACACATCAAAAAAGAGTTCAGGAATATGAATTTGGCAACTCATAATGGATGAAATTCAAAAAAAAGAATAGAAGACAAGTAAAAGCAAGGAAGGCAGCACAGAGGCAGGGCTCATACTGGCATTAGGGATAATGAAGATTAGAGAAGGAATGAAGGCAACTCAGACTATAGAGGAAAAGGGGGGGTTGCTGAGGCTAGATCTAGAATGAACATTTGTGAACCCTTATTAAAACAGACTTCTCAGGGGTGCCTGGGTGGCTTGGTCGGTTGAACATCTGGCTCTTGATTTCGGCTCAGTTCATGATCTCACAGTTTATGAGATCGAGCCCATGACAGGCTCTGCACTGACAGTGTGGAGCCTGTGTGGGATTCTCTCTCTCCCTTTCTCTCTGCCCCTGCCCGACTCGTGCCCACACACGTGTGCACGCACGCTCTGTCTCTCTGATTCTCTCTCTCAAAAATAAATAAACATTTTTAAAAAAGAAAGAAATTCCTATTTCAATGTCCATAAATAAATTTTTGTTGGAACACAGAAATATCCCTTTGTTTACCTATCAGCTGCTTTCACACAATGGCAGAGTTGAGTGATTGCAACAAAAACCATGTGACTCACAAAGGCTAAATAAAACATTTACCATCTGACCCTTTATAGAAAAAGTTTGCCAAGCCCTGTCTTAGACTGCTCTTGTTTGTTACATCCAAAGTTATTTGCTCTGGATTCTGATCTGCTTTCCCCAAGGTCTTTGCCATTACGGAAGCAATTTGACTTTTGGCATTCAGGTCAGGGGCAATAGTCAGAAAAGGCAGTAACGTGTCTCCAGGTCTGCTTTCATATTTCTTTGATTCCAAATTTCACTGCCAACACAACACACCTTTCAATTTAACAGCTGGTCATTTGTTGTTGGGTTGGAGCCTCTCAACTCCAATCAGCTTGCAGCCCCTATGGGCCCATTCCAACTTGGACTTCAGCTTATCTTCCAACACCCCAGAGCTGCTGCAAAGGACTTGCTGATTCACACCCTAATTTTCTCTAAGACCTGGTACATGGCCTTCCTATCAGAAATCAGGTTATTGAAGGTAGCCATGTGACTTGCCTCACAGTGAAATGTGAGTGGAACTGACATGTCTTTCTTCTAAACAACAACTTTAAGAGCCACTATGTGGTTTCACCTCTTCATCTTCTCCCTGTTATAAGTACTATAGCCAAGCTAACCCACTGAGAGTTAATTAAGATTAGGGTTAGATTGCTGTTGTTAGATTACTGTTGAGATTTGAGGGTCATTGTTACTGTAACACAACCTACACAGCTCTTCTCCTTCCAGAACTACCAGTAGTGTAGCGAGCATTGATTGAGCAGGTAGTACATGCCAGGCAGGCACTGTGCTAAGCCTACTGTTTCATTAATCTTCACAACAAAGCCATGATGTCAGAGCTGCTATTACCTCCATCTCACAAAAGAGAGAACTGAGAACTGGCTCATAAGATCATATTCCTGGGCCACCTGGGTGGCTCAGTCGGTTGAGCATCGGACTTCGGCTCAGGTCACGATCTCACCATTTTTGAGTTCGAGCCGTGTATCGTGCTCTGTGCTGACTGCTCGGAGCCTGGAGCCTGCTTCAGATCTGTGTGTGTGTCTCTATCTCTCTGCCCCTCCCCTGCTCGAACTCTCTATCTCTCTCTCTCAAAAATAAATAAACATAAAAAGATCATGTCATTCCCAAGTGGCAGAGCCAAGCCTAGAATCCAAGTCTTGGGTTTCAGAGCAGTTTCATTTAACCACTGCCTCAATAAATGCCTACCCAACCAACAACTGAATGAAAAAGCAAAGTAACCAGACATCTAGAATTCACACTGAAGAAGCTAGACTTTTTCAGAGTGACACGGAGAAAAGGATCATTATTAAGCAAAATATGCTAGGTTATGATGTAGTAACAAATGATATCCCAAGATCTAAGTAGCTAAAAGCAACTAAGGATTTCCCCCTTACTCATGCTATAAGTCAATCACAGGTTGACCATATCTACAAAACAGATTGTAGAGGAAGAAGAACAGAAGGATGTATGGATGATGGATAGATAGATGGATTGATGAATGGATGGATGGATAGGTGGATATGTAGAAGGGAAAATGATCTAATTATAATATATGGCAAATATGGCATCTCAAGTCAGTGAGCAAACAATCCCCCTTTAATAATTGGTAGGAGCAAACTACTATCTACAGAGCAACTCAGTATCTATTAAAATTGCAAATGTGGGGTGCCTGGGTGGCTCATTCGGTTGAGCTTCCGGCTTCAGCTCAGGTCATGATCTCAGTTTGTGAGTTCAGGCTTTGTGCTGACAGCTTGGAGCCTGGAGCCTGTTTCAGATTCTGTGTCTCCTGCTCTCTCTGCCCCTCCCCCACTTGTGCTCTGTCAGTCTCTATCAAAAATAAATAAAATATTAGGCTGATGCCAATTAAAACAAATTTTTTTAATTGCAAATGTAAAATGGCTTCTAAAACCATTAGAATCAGGGCACCTGGGTGGCTCAGTTAAGTGTCTGACTCTTGGTTTCAGTTCAGGTCATGATCTCATGGTTTGTGCTCCTCCCTCACTTGTGCTCTCTCTGTCTCAAAATAAATAAATAAACTTTAAAAGACTAAAAGTAAAATTTCATTTAAAAATATTGTCACTTCAACACAAAATCAATATTGAAAGCTTATCAGTAGTTTATATTCCTTTTTCCAATCATCTCTTCTAAATTAGGTGTGTACTTGACACAGCACATCTCAATTATGACCTTAAATTTTCAAAGGTTAAAGGGAAATGTAGTCTCACTAAATAAATAAATAAATAAATAAATAAATAAATAAATAAACTGGTGGGGCAGAAGACCTGAACAGACATTTCTCCAAAGAAGACCTCCAGGGGGCGCCTGGCTGGCTCATTGGGTGGAGCATGTAACTTTTGATCTGGGGCGGGGGTGGGGGGAGGGGTTGGGTTTGAGACCCACACGTTGGTCTCCCCCTCCAGCTGAGAGCGTAGAGCCTGCTTGGGATTTTCTTTCTCCTTGTCTCTCTGCCCCTCCCTCACTCACACACTCTCTCTCAAAAATAAATAAGCTTTAAAAAAATATATAATCTTAGAAATAATTTTTTTTTTTTTTTTGCATTTTAAGCTATATTTCCTCTCTCAAAAAATTGAGAAGTAAATTTTTTTTAAAAAGACCCCTGGATGGCCAACAAGAACATGAAAAGATTTTCAACATCACTTATAATGAGGGAAATTGAAATCAAAATTACAATGAGATATCACCTCACACCCGTCAGAACAGCTAAAATAAAAAACACAAGAAACAAGTGTTGGAAAGGATATGGAGAAAAAGGAACCCTCCCGCACTGCTGGTGGGAATGCAAATTGGTGCAGCCACTGTGGGAAATAGCATGAAGCTTCCTCAAAAAGTTAAAAATAGAAACTACTCTATGATCCAGTAATCACACTACTAGGTATTTACCCAAAAAATACAAAAACGCGAATTCAAAGGCATACATGTGCCCTTATGTTTATAACAACATTATTTACAATAGCCAAATTATGGAAGCAGCCCAAGTGTCCATCTATAGATGAATGGATAAAAAAGATGTGGTGTATATAGACAACGGAATGTGATTCAGCCATAAAAAAAAAAAAAAAATGAAATCATGCCATTTGCAATGCCATGGATGGAGCTAGAGAGTACAATGCTAGGCAAAATACATCAGAGAACGACAAATATAATATGATTTGACTCATATGTGGAATTTAAGAAACAAAACAAATGAGCAATAGGGAAAAAAATAGAGAGACAAACCAAGAAACAGATTCAACTATAGAAAACAACCTGATGGTTATCAGAGGGGAGGTAGGTGGGGAATGGGTGATAGGGATTAAGGGGTGCACTTGTCCTGATGAGCACTGGGTGATGTATGGAAGTGCTGAATCACTATATTGTACACCTGAAACTAATATAACACTGTTAACTATACTGGAATTTAAAAATTTTAATTAAATAAGTAAATATGTGTTTGATGGGAAAATATTTTTTACTTCTTCAGTATTTCGTTACAAATTAATGGAAAGTAAATTTAAAAATGTGCGTCCTCAGTAGCACTCGCCGCAACAAGTGGTCCACATTCACTTGTGGCCAGTGGCTGCAAGAGCGGAGATCGCAGATGGTCTCCCACCCCGCAGCGGGGGGCAGGCTGGGAGATTTGGGGCAGAGACTTTTAGCACCATGGACAGTGTGCGGGACTCCAGAGGAAGGAAACCCCGTCCAGCTACAGAGCAGGTGTCCTGGGCACCGCCCACAGTACGCAGCCCGAAGCTACTGCACTTCCTGAGGGACAGCCTCGTCATCGGATAATGCTGACACCAGCCGGGTGCCTGAGGTCCGAGAGCGGGAGAAGGTAGGCGGTCACCCTCCTCTCGCCCGGTCCCTTCGCCAGGCAGAACCCCGCCTGGCCGGCCGACTCACCGTGGTCCGCCGAAACCCGGAGCAATGCCGCGGGGCCCATCTCAGAGCCTGGGATGACTTGAAGGCGAGGCGGGGGCGACAGCACGTCCAAGAAGGATCTCTGGGCCAACAGGGGAGTCAGAAAGAGGAGGGGATTCTGCCGGAAGTGCTTCACGGTACAGCGAGCAGCCTCCTGGGAAGCGTAGTTCGTAGTTCGGAAGCGGACTTCTCCTCCTGCAGTGACTCCCGCCTCTAGCTCCTAAAAGTGACTGGGAGCCGTGACCACAGGTGAACAGTGCCGTGACCTCATGTGATCAAGATGGTGACACCACATGATCAGACCAATGACCCCAAGTAATGGGAACTGTGCCCCACATAACCATGACTGTGACCACAAGAGGTCGGAACAGGGCCTCAGGAGAAAGTGTTGTGACCCCGCATGCTGGAGCCATGACCCCGTGATCAGGGCGTGCAGCCCATGTGCTGAGCCCCCTGACCCCACATCCTATGGGCTGTGACCACCTCCTTGTGCAGAGCAGTCACCCCTATAGTCCTCAGGGCTTAACCCCGTGTCCTTCCCCAGGAGACCCAACTTCACTGGGGTCTGGACTGAACGCCTTTGTAGCCGTGACCCCCTGTCCTATGTGGAGACCCAATTTCACGTGGTATTGGCCCCACGTACTCAGGGCTGTTATCCCACGTGCAGGCCATGACACCAAGATAGCATGTCATAGGTGTAGATAGTCAGTGAGTTAGATGGATGGAAGAGTCAATTTGTGGGGTTTGCAAACTGATTGCCATTCTTCCTGTTAAAAACTATGGAAGGAAAAAGGGAAGGGGGGAGGAAGGAGACGACAAAGGGAAATTATTGCTCTGACCACAGTCTGAATGGTGTTGTTATATATTAAAGGATGGGAGAGATTTTAATGCCCCTTTCTCAAGGCTGTGGCCCTCTGACCCCACCTGATGGGTCAGGACCATGGTCAGGACCGTGACCTCACATGACCAGAGCCCATGTGATCAGAGCTGTGACCTCAAGAGATGGATCTGTGGCACCATGTGATCAGGGCCATGACCCCCACGTGCTCAGGGCCACAAACTCTCCTTCCGGCTGTGACCAAGTTCTGCCCTCTGCTGGGCCCTCAGGAGGTGGCAGGCACCTACTGCTCCTTGTGCTGCCTGATGGAGAGGCCCCTAGAGGTCTTAGATCCAGGAGTAGTCAGCCAGGTGCGGGGAGGGAGTGTGGAGGACTTATTTTTCCCTTATGCTTTCCATGTTTTTTCTTGGTCCTCTAGGGTTATCTCATATTAAGTAATTTAGAAGCAATATAATATTGTGGTTGAAGACACTGAATTTGCAACCCAAAAGAACTGATGGAAAATCCAAAACCCACCACTTCCTCACTTTGGAGTCCTCATTTCCTCATCATCAAAATGTAAATGAGGGGTCCTGTGTCCATCCAACACACCGCCTCTCAGGTACAGGGAAGGAGGCTTAAAAATCACTAACCCCTAGGCAGTTTAACTGGGATTTCCTTTGTAGATAGAGCTGAGTATTTCACACTAGGCTCATTAAAACAAACAAATTCATGGGGTGCCTGGGTGGCGCAGTCGGTTAAGCGTCCGACTTCAGCCAGGTCACGATCTTGTGGTCCGTGAGTTCGAGCCCCACGTCAGGCTCTGGACTGATGGCTCAGAGCCTGGAGCCTGTTTCCGATTCTGTGTCTCCCTCTCTCTGCCCCTCCCCCGTTCATGCTCTGTCTTTCTCTGTCCCAAAAATAAATAAACGTTGAAATAAAAAAACAAATTCAGCATTTTCTTGTGTTCTGATGTGATTACCCATTAGGTAAAGAAATCAGATTCAAAATCATGCTGTAATTACAGACGTTATACCATCATTATTGTGGAAATATTACAGCATTACTATCCCAAGAAGAAAGGGAATAATGTAATTTAGGGACTGGCTGGATTAAGCGTGTCAATGGGAGAAAGTGTGCCCCACAGCTCCGGCCTGAGGCAGCCTTATCCAGAAGCCTCCTTCACTCTATCTGGTCAAGGATAGCCACAGCCGTTACAGCCACCTCCCCGACTCACCCAGTCCACACAAGGCCCTCTCCTCTCTGCATCCCTGGGACTTTGATCTGGAACCGTCAACCAGAACACTCCCAGGGTAGAGGGGAAGTATGGATGGGTCTGAGCACAGCCGTGTTTGGATGAAAAGTGGAACATCCCGGGTGCACACGGGCTCGGGGGTGGGGCTATGCTGGCAGACAGGAAGGGCAAGCAAGACCCAGGATGGCTCTGAGGCTGGGGCTTGGCGCTGGGCAAGAAAACCGGCTTCTCTTTTACCAATTGTAATGGAGGCTTGCCAATTTGGACCCTATTCAGATTCTGGAATCGGACTAGTCAATGTGAGATTTCCATTCCCTAACGTGCAACGGATTATGCGATAAAGATCATTCCCCAGTTGGTGATACTGTGCTATGTTTAGCTCACCAAACTCTTTTCAGGCAATTTTAGCAAATCTGTCTGTCCTGGGGAAGTTATTTGACCTTTTCCTACCTTGTGTGTGGCATTTGTGGTTTTTTACTTTTTCCTGTTTTGTTTGTTTGTTTGTTTGGGCTTTTTTCCCCCGTGTGCAGTGTGGGGAGGTTACCCTTTACCTTCCTCAAGGAGGAGGTAGGGGAGGAGAAGAGCAGATGTTCCCAGTGGCTAACTTTGGTTGAGGCTCTCGAGTGCCCCCTCCCTGCTCTTGACCAAGGCTGCAGACGGCCCTGGAAGAAGCCCAAGGGGCTGCAGGTTCAGCTTGAGGAAATTCCTTCTGGCTCCTTGTGAAACCACCACGTCTGGTTCAGCTGTCCAGCCCACCCCGGTCCTCCTACGGGGATTCTCCTCCTGGCCTATCCCCCTGCAGACCAACAGCTTGCTTGGGTTGCTTTTTCAGCTCAGATTTTTCTTCTGGATCCCACAGGCTCGGTTTTCTGTCCCAGGCCAAGGATGCAGTACCCCAGGCTCCTGAGATGGTTAGCCAGACCTGCCCGTGGGGCCCAGAACAGCCGCAGGGTGACGTACTATAACCACACCACAGATCCCCTCAGAACCACACTGATGTACATGTCCTCATCCCTGGAAACAGGATCTGGCCAAACTAGAAACAGGCGCTCAGTGTCTTTCAAATGCCACAAAGGCCTTTGTGAATGTGGAAGACCATTGGTGGTCACGAAAACCATCAGGCTGACCGGCTGCAACATGTGGAAAAGGGGGAAATGCCCCCCTGCCCCATGGAGCTCCGCTCAACCACCCTCATCTCATAAAAGCCATGAGCCCACGTGCTCTGAGGCTGAAGCTCTTATTACAGGGACATTACGGTACCAAACAATATGTCTACAAGCAGCAAGAGGATAATATAGACCCAAGGAAACATTTCAGTACCCACACTACTGATCCATTTAGTTGCTCAGAGGCCCTTCTACCAATCAAGAGCTTTAAAAACAAAAACAAGCAAAGATCCCCAAACTGACAATGAGATCACAAATAGAGTCTTGCTTATCTCTGGAGCAACACAATGACTTTGAGGCCCAGGTGAGCAGATGCTGACCAGCTGGACCCCCCTCATCTCTGCTCACGGGAGGCCTCTGGCTGGTCACAAGGCACCAGTTATTGACCCTCACCTGCTGTGTGTTCTGAGGCTGCTCCAGGGAATGTGGCCCCAGACACTGAGTTCCTATCAGTGATTTTCACCATGAGACCACGGCTAGACAACACGTTTCCTCTGCCTCGTGTTTAAGGACATTCCAGTCTGGAGTCACCCAAGTTGTCCTTGGAATCACCAGAAAACACAGGTTACCCATCAGCCAAACCTCTCCCCTCCAGGGAAGGGAGGGACTGCCATTTCTTGAGTGCCTACTATGTGTTCTGGAGGCAGCAGCCCACAGCCTCGGTGACCAGCACAGGTCAAAGTCACCAGATGTTCTGATCTTGTCTCTTTTGGGTAGTTTCTCTCATCGCAAACATCTGGGGGGGCCATCCTCCCCCAAAAGGACCAGGCTCAAAGTGCGGCTCCTGTTCTCTTTTACCCCAAAACCAGCCACAAGGAGCAAAGACCATCCAAAGAACTGCCAGAGGATGGACTCTAAAGCAACTACAAAAGTAATTAAAGTAAAATAGTGATTGTAGATTCTAACAGATGAGTACATGTTCACTATACAATTATTTCAATCGTTCTGTATGTTTAACTATTTTTTAATTTTTTATTTTATTTTACTATATATTTTTCATATTTTATATTCACTATATATATTATACATATATATATGTATGTATATATATATATATATATTTTTTTTTTTTTTTTAGTGATCTCAACACCCAATGTGGGGCTTGAACTCAACTCTGAGATCAAGAGTCACATGCTCTACCACTTGACCCAGCAAGGTGCCCCTGTTTAACTAGTTTTTAAATAAAATATTGAGAAAATTTAAAAAACTAAATAACGCACACAAAGATGAACACCTTTGGTAGAAGCAGAAAACCCATTTCCTAAAGCAAGAGCCTTTTCAGATCCTTGTAACCAGAGTAGTCCATGTCCCATCACTGAGACAATTAACTTTGGCTTCCAGGGTGATAAGAACAATGGCCCACAACTGGTACAGGGAATTCAGTAATTTATGAATAGCAGCTGTCACAGAAGGGAAAGTCAAGTGGAGCCCACTTGATACGGTCACACTGTGGAAGGTGGGAGCCACTGAAAGCAGAAAACCTTAGTGTGACCTGCGCACCAAGAAGAAGCAAGCATGACAGATAACACAGTAAATGCTATGTGATATCCTGCCTCCTGTTGCTCTCAGAGCTGGATGTCTGTGTCTTATTTTAGGTTGGCCCAGAAGCAGATCTAAGACAAGGATGCAAGTGGAAGTAGTTTATTTGGGAGACAAACAGAGAGCAGCAGCGGGAGTGTAAGGAAGTGAGACGGGGCAGGAAGAGAAGACAGAAGAGGGGGTGTTCATGAACAGGTCATTGCCAGGGGCACAACCAGCTGGGGACCTGGGAGATGTGTAACACATCTTGGAGTGGGCCCACCCACGGAGTGAGGAAGAGAAAATATGTTTCCACCACTCCCACCAATCGTTGGTTGAGGCTGCTCCCTGGAATGCCTACTCCCAAGTACTTCCAGGCTGCCCTTAGCAAAGAGCTGCAGGTGCTTCGGGTCAGCTACAGAATGGCAAGTGGGCAAGACATGGAAGTTGTCTGAAACACCCAATGCAACAGAGTGTGTCATCCTGCTTGTCTCTCCTAGCCAGAGCTCTTCAGCCCCGAGCAAGACTCTTGCTTTGAATGGTACAAAATGTTGGCGCTATTTGATCGCTAAACACAAGCCCACAACTTAAATCTGCTGCCCAGCTAAAGAAACAGTGAGTTTTCCCATGCCAGAGGAGATGCCAGAAGTGGTGGGCTTTTCCAGAGTTAAGATGTTGGAAGGGAACTGGAACTTGATGGGAAATGTACCAGCAGGCTGGCCTTAGAACCCAGCCAGCCATGAGACTGACCTGTGTCTCTGTGTTTACCAAAGTGGCTTTCACCTCCATAGGAGTAGGAACAGCTCTGCACATCCACACTACCACTGCACACAGGGTAGATCTCCTTAAGTCACACTGGGTGTTCAACGAGGCTGGTGGGAAGCATGTGTTGGGCATGGGAGAAGGACCCTGAGAATGGAGCCACTTTTCCTGGACCTGCCACCTCACCCCGTGCCCTTCTGGGTGAAATAGCTGCTCCACCTTTGTGTTTTGCATGGACACACACACACACACGTCCTCCCGGAATTCAGGATTCAAGTCATGGTAAGTGGGAGGAGACAGAAAAGTACAATTGAAGACTTGAGGAAGTTGCTTTCACAAAAATTTATTTTGCAGGATCCAGAAGCCTGAGCCAGGGAAAAGCAGACCCTTAGGCCTCTTGCCTGGGGCGAAGATTGCTAAAAAAGTCACGGATTCTCTGGCCAATTTTCTGAATCTTCTCAGCAATCTTCTGCCCACCTTGTTGGATAAGCTCACCCAGCTGGCCCAATTTCCTGACTTGTAGAATCTGTGCATCAGAAGGAAGCAGTTTCTTTGTGGGGGCTGGACCCAGGGTCAAGACAAGACCCCTCCCCTCCTAGACACCCCCCTTCTTGGGCCATCCCAGTTCATCCTCTGGCTGTAACCTTTGGAGTATGTAGTTGATTGAATCGCCACACCCACAAACAGATGAGGAAACTGAAGCCCAGAGATAGCAAGGGGCTTCCCAGGGTCTCACAGCTGAAAGCGTATTACTCTAAGTGGTTCTCAAGCTTTATCAGGAGTCAGAATCCCCTGGAGTTTGTTAAACTACATATTGCTGGGCCCCACCCCAGAATCTGATTCTGCAGATCTGCATGGGGCCTGAGAAGTTGCATTGCTAATAAATTACCGAATTCTCACGACCACACTTTGAGAGCCTGTACTAAGGGATCACAGAGCCTGTGAGGTCCTGGAGATGAGGCCCAGCTTGAGGGAGAAGCCCAGGCTAGGAGGGGCTTTCTGTGCCCTGGATGGGACAGTGGTTAATTGGCCCATAGGATGTTCTATGTACCACCACCCCATCAACCCCTGCAACCTACAGGGAGCCACTCACCTCATCACAGTTGATGTCAAAGTAGCCCCTGTTCTGGTCCAGGATGACTGTCCCTTCACACTGCTTCACCAGCTGAGAAGAGGAGGCTCCAGGTCAAATTGGAACCCCTATGCCAGAACCTCCCAGCCTCACCCCAGTGCCTGGAAATATTCCCAGGAGGCCTCTTGTTCAGCTCATTTGGGGGCTTCTGCCAGAGCCCCCAGCCTCACCCCATTGTCCTTGAAATCACACTGCTCCAGTGGCCTCTGTGTCGTCTTGGGGCACACAGTCTCCTTCACTTTGAAACTCACAGGCTTCGGGGTGTTTGGATCCCCGTCCTGGTCAGGGAAGCAAGCAGGAAGACCAGACTCAGGCTCATGGTTGCCTTCACTAATCTGTCTCCCTGCCCCATCCCGAGCCACCCAGCAAAGAGGGTAGCCTTACAACAGCCCCTGCTATGTGCCTGACACTGGCTCTGTGCTAAGGTACGGAGGTGAGGATGACAAAGCCCATTCCTGCCCTCACCAAGCTGAGAGAGCAGGAGAGGACCTCAGGAAAGCTCTAATGAATAGCACCTCCCCCTTAGGGAGCCAAGGGAAAGCAGGGGCCTCCTGGGGACAAAACATTGCCACTGGAATCTCAAGGCTGAGCAGAGCCATTCCAGGGAAGTCACATCCCAGGGCCAGTAACCCCACTTTTGTCCCTGGAACTTCCAGAAGCCTGAATGGGAGACAGTAAGGGTGGGGGGCACCTCTTCACACAGTAGAGATTCTTTTTTTTTTTTTTTTAATTTTTTAAATGTTTATTTTTGAGAGACAGAGAGACAGAGCATGAGCAGGAGAGGGGCAGAGTGAGAGGAATACCCAGAATCTGAGGCAGGCTCCAGGCTCTGAGCTGTCAGCACAGAGCCTGATGCGGGGCTTGAACCCACGAACTATGAGATCATGACTTCAGCCAAAGTTGGATGCTTAACCACGGAGCCACCCAGGTGCCCCAACATAATAGAGATTCTAAGGCAAGAAGCAGAGATTCTAAGACAAGAAGCACTCATGCTGATGGGGGGTACAGCTCTGGGAAGGTCTCCTGAAAGAGGTGCGATCACACTTAAGGGAGGGGGTTCCTGACATAAACAAAGTGTTAACAATGGGAGGGACAGTATGGCCAAGACTGGCTGGAGCAGAACCTCCCTCCCCTCCATCCCCTCCTCGACTCACTCCCTCGGGCTGTGAGTCCAGCTGAAGGAGACGGTAGAGATTCTTCTCTGAGGACCGCTGGTTGAAGCCATCCACAGCACGGAGCACAGCTTCCTCGTAGCTAAGGGTCTGGGTGGTGGCCGGAGTGATAACCAAGCCCAACAGCAGTAGCAACAGTGACCACCGCCCCAAGGAAGGGCTGTCCCTCTGGGTCTCCATGGTCCCCAGTCGGCCTCCTCCCCACCTGCAAGTCCCTCCTTTATGCCCAGCCTGGGCCTGATGCAAAGATCCAACCAGGAGCCTTCCTGACCCGCCCATCACAGCCGCCTGCCCGGATGTGGGCTCAGGCTTGCCTCACACCTACTGCTGTTGCCTCACAGGGCTTGCTGGGCAGTGGGCAAAGTCCACCTTATGTGCAACTGAAGAAATAGTTTCTCCATCTCCCTGACAATGTCTTGGTCTCTCCTGGGACCCACAGAGGCAGGTCATTGCCAGGGTTGCTCAAGAGAGTTGAGTCCTCCAGAAGAGAAAGGAAGACAGGCACCTACATCCTTCTCCCCAGACGGCCTCCTCAGGAATCAGGGTAATATAGTGTATTCACCATTCAATCTCCAGCTCTAGGCACTGCCTAGCACCCAGTAGGCACTCAGCTAATGTTTGATGAATGAATAATAGTAACCACCCCTCATCTAGAGCCTGACCCACCCAGTCAGTCCTTTCCCTTCCCCCATGGTCTTCTGTTAAGTTTCTCAACTTCCACATATGAGTGAAAACATATGGTATCTGTCTTTCTCTGACTGACTTATTTCACTTAGCATAATACCCTCCAGTTCCATCCATGTGGTTGCAAATGGCAAGATTTCATTCTCACTGCTGAGATATATAAATATATCCAAATTTATCATTTGGATAAATTCCTAGTAGTGCTATTGCTGGGTTGTAGGGTAATTCAATCTTTAATTTTTTGAGGAACCTCCACACTGTTTTCCAGAGTGGCTGCTCCACTGGTGCATTCCCACCAACAGTACAAGAGGGTTCCGCTTTCTCCACATCCTTGCCAACATCAGCTATTTCCTGAGTTGTTAATTTTAGCCACTCTGGCTGGTGTGAGGTGGCCCACCCAGTCAGTCCTAAGGGAGACCTTCAAGGCCACAACATCCTATTCTCTGGACCCAGCCCTCAACCAGTTCAGGCCCTCAGCTCTGTCTGTCTCCTTTTCCTGGGTTCTTTTCTGCTGCGTTTCTCAGTCTAAAAATGGCCCCAGCCACCATCAGATGTGGCCCGTTGCCCTGGCTCCTCACCACCTGAGCCTGGGAAAAGGTTATTCCCTCATTGACCCACTTCTTCACTCTCTCTCACACTCAGGGCCACTGCAGGCTGACCAGACCTCACTAGATGTGGTGGTTACTCTCAAGCCTTAGCTTTACCTATGCAGGCACTAATGACCCCTGCTCCATTGTCCCCTGATGCCACTCTCCTGGTTTCCCTCCCACCTCCTTGGTGCTCCTTCTCAGTCTCCTCCAAAGCCCCTCCTCTTAACATGGGGGCTTGCAGAGTTGTATCCTGGGATGCTTCTGTTTCCAGCCCTCACACCTCCCTGGAGACACCCCTCTCAGGGCACCAGTTGTCACAGACAGACCTTGTCTGCATCTCTGAATTCAAGACTCCCATGAACACCCCTGGTTGTCCCCAGGGCCACCTGGTCTGCTGTTTTGCTCGGTGCCACTGCATGAACCTTGAGATGAAAGCTTGGGGAGTGCCCCACCTGCTCCTTCTCCTGGGGACACTCCCTTCTGATCCCCCCCGACACACATACCCCTGTTCTGGTTCCTACCATCATCTTCTCTCCTCTGAAGTGTGATCATTCCTGCACACCCCAGGCACCAGGAAGCCATATTGACTCCAACTGCTCAGACCCCTCTGAGCCTCCTTCTCTTTCTCTACCTCTGCACCTGATCCCTCTGCTTGGCACACTCTTCACCTTGTGAAGACTTCCCTGACCTCCCACCAGACACAGCAACCTCCTCCTCTTTGCTCCTCTTTGCTTCCTCCAGGAAGTCTCCTCTGAATTGACCCCAAATGACTCCCTGTCCAGTGCTCTGATTGAGACACCAGGCTGGGGTGGCCCATTCTGAGAGGGGGGCGGGTGTGGAGAAAGCATAGCTGGGAGAAGTGATTAGCCAAAGAGATGGATGGGTCCAGAGGCCATGAGGCAAACGCTAGTCCCAGCTCTCCTGTGGAACGGCCATGAGGCTGTGAGGCCTGGGGTGGCTCTTGGCTCCAGTTGGTCCGTAGGATTCTTGCGGACTTGGGTGGGGCACCTCGGAAGGTGGCAGCCTGGATGAATGCTGCTGGTTGCACACTCAGCCTTGGGAAAAGGAAGGAGAAATGGCTTCTGTGCAACCTAGTTTCACAGTCCAGCTATTGCCCCACTGGCCTCTTGGTCAAGCAGGGCTTCACATCAGGGCCTTTATAGCGGTTCTGCCCAGACTCCACAATTCCCATTGTGTGCCTTTCTCTCACCTGAAGGACTGTACTGCCAGGAGACCTGGCATCATTTCCTAGCTGTGTGACTTTGAGCAAGTTACTTTGTTTTCCTGGGCCACGTCTTTAGGATGGGGATTACATGCCCTGCACTGCCCGCATGGGGACACATGTGACAGTGGGTGCAAAAGTGCATGTTTACTGTCAAGTCCTGTGCTCCCAGGGCACTTCTGTGAGTGAGGTCAGGGTCAAGTCTCCTTGCTCTGCAATGACTCTAGTTCAACTGTCCCCCAACAGATACATGCACACATGCAAGTCTGGGAGCTGTGCCCTCTTTGCCAACAACACCGCCCACTGCCCCAGGCTCCTGTCACATTTCCACTCAGAGTCAGCCTCCCCAGGAGGTCTGTCCCAATATCACCCCCAGTCGGCATCCTCTACAATGCACCCCACACCCAATACCAGGGTGGGAGGCAACCCACCACCCTTACCTTTAGTCTCAGGCTAGTTCCCAGGATAGTCATGAAGTCCTGAGCTGCCCCCTCAGACTGGGACTCCCCAAGTCATCCCTTCTGTCCAGCCTCCCTGTGGTGAGGCTATACCTCTTCCCAGGCAAGGGCTTTGCAAATGTGACAAGTCTGTCCCACAGACAGAGGACAAGACTCTTTATTCCCTTCAGCCCACAGGTTCCCCAGGGGACAGGACCCATTTCTTCTTTGAGTCTCCTCTCAGGACTCAGCACCGGGCTCTGCGCTCAAAGGGGTCCAGCAGCCAGCAGGTCCTGAGCTAGGTTCAGAAAACATTTGTCAAAAAAACCCAAAAACTAGGGGCGCCTGGGTGGCTCAGTTGGTTGAGCATCCGACTTCGGCTCAGGTCATAATCTCGTGGTTCGTGAGTTGGAGCCCCGCGTCGGGCTCTGTGCTGACAGCTCAGAGCCCGGATCCTGCTTCAGATTCTGTGTCCCCCACCTCTCTCCACCCCACCCCTGCTTGTACTCTGTCTCTCTCTTTCAAAAATGAATAAACATAAAAAAATTTTTTAATTAAAAAAAACAAAAACAAAAAAATACACAGCATGGGGTGGTGATAGGTAATTTCTAGCAAATATGCCCTTGTTTCCTTGGGGACCCTCCCAAGAGGGTCCTGGGGCATGGTGTCCAGGGAGGTGGAGGCTCTGTCCAGGGGGAGACCCAGATATTGCCTAGATGTCAGCTCCCAGGGCCCATCTGTCTTTCCCCGGTGGTGGTTGCAAGGGGAAAGGGAGCAGGAAGTGTCCAATCAAAGCATGTGTCCTCCTGGGAGAGGCCAAGGCAGCTGTAAGCAATCACACCCTGTCCTGTGCAGGAATACCCACCCTGGCCAGAGACCCTTGTAAAATCAGATTTCCCGTCCGCACATTTGCTGCCAATTAGGAAGATGAGACCTCCAGCTTCTGACCTGGGCAGCCCCTCCTTCTTGCCAGGTGACCTTACCCTGGGCCATTCCCCATTCCTAGCCTCTTCCCTTGTCAGTGATCCATAAACCCTGTGCAGCACCAACATTTCTGTGCCTCCAGCTGGCTGGGGACAGTGCAAGAGCAGGAGAGAAGACAGTCCCCTCTTTCAGCCTTCCCTTCCAGCCCCCCCCACCACAGAACCCCCCCAGAGTGACGTCACTGAAGTCAGGACTGGCCCATGACCAGTCTTCCCTCTCTCCTGCGGGCAGGGCAGCATGCACCTGTAACTCGCACCCGCTGCCTGTGGCTGTAGGGATTGGAAAGCAGTCATCTGCTCCCAAATCAACTCTCTTTCTGTAAGAGTTTTAGTGAGCTGTAACCGACATGCCACACAGTTCACCCATTTAAAGCATAAATCATTATAGTGATTTTTACTACATTCACAGAGTTGTGTAGCCATCACCACAATTTTATTTAGTTTCATTATTTTAATTTTTTTTGAGAGAGAGAGAGCGCAAGTAAGGGAGGGGCAGAGAGAGAGGGGGACACAGTGTCTGAAGCGGGCTCCACGCTGACAGCAAAGAGCCTGATGTGGGGCTCAAACTCACTGTGAGATCATGACCTGAGCCGAAGTGAGATGCTCAACTGACTGAGCCACCCAGGCGCCCCACCACAGTCCATTTTAAAACATCTTCATTATCCCCAGAAGAAACCCCCTGTTGGCAGTCACTCCCCATTTCACCCCAAGCTGCACCCTCGGCCCTAGGCAGCCACTAATTTACTGTCTGTCTCTATGGATTTTCCTATTCTGAACATTCCATATAAACAGTTTGGTTTCTTTCATTTAGCATGATGTTTTCAAGGTTCATCCATAGTGTGGTATCGACATTTCATTTCTACAGCCAAATAATATTCCATTCTATGGTTATACCACGTTTTGTTTACCCACATATCAATTGATGGACATTTGAGTTGTTTCTACTTTTTGGTTATTACAAGTAATTCTAATTGACTCTTTTTTTAAATTTGTTGTTTTGAAGATTTTTTTAAATGTTTTTATTTATTTTTGCGACAGAGAGAGACAGAGCATGAGCAGGGGAGGGGCAGAGAGAGAGGGACACACAGAATCGGAAGCAGGCTCCAGGCTCTGAGCTGTCAGCACAGAGCCCGATGCAGGGCTCGAACCCACAGACCGTGAGATCATGACCTGAGCCAAAATCGGACGCTTAACCGACTGAGCCACCCAGGCGTCCCTAAGATTTATTTTTAAGTAATCTCATCACCCAACGTGGGGCTCAAACTCACAATTCCGAGATCAAGAGTTGCATGCTCTACAGACTGAACCTTCCAGGAGTACCTCTAATTGATTCTTAATGTTTGCCAGGAGCACAGTATTAAGAGTGGAACTACACATGTCACCTCCCTAGCCCAGGACCACAGGGGCGAAGTCTAGCCCTCTAGCCAGGCATTCAGGGTTGTCCATCATGTGCCAACCTCTTCACCCTCCTCACTTCCTATTCTTCCCACCTACATATAAAGGCCCTAAATTTTGAAACACTACACTGGCTTATCTACCTGTAAACCTTGCTAAGGCCTCGCCTCTGCCCTTCCTGCATGTCCTTGGTTCACCCCACAGCATATTTAAACTCAGTCCATCTCTCAAGGTCAGCCAAAATCACACCTCCCCAAGATGCCCTCCTTAATTGCCAATGGCCCAGAAGGAATCCTCCCAGCCACTCCCTGGGGGCCCAAAGTACACAAACTGTCCCTAACTGGTCTTACTGTTGATGCTTTATTCTTTATCCTTTACCTCAGAGAGTTAGAGAGGCCCACAGCATCAGGGGAAGAACCTCAGAGAGAGTAATCCTGAACTCAAAGAGAGAGCTCCAGGACCAGGGACACAGCCTGGGCAAAGGCATAATGGCCAGTAGGGGCCATGTGAAGAGACAAGAGGGGAACATAAGTGTTGGAAGCAGTGACGGGGCAGGGGGGGAGGGAACCATGGTCCTCAAGAGACTCAGTGGGGACTCAGAGCAGGAAACAGGGCTTGTTTGAAGTCTGAGCAGGGCAGAGAAGGTAGATGGGTCAGAAGGTTGAGGGAGTGGGGGGATTCCCAAACACCAAGGGAGCCGAGGACAGAACAGCCTTGCTAGGACACTTCACGGCATGAGGGATATCAGGGACACTTAAAGAAATTCAAATGGAGAAAAAAAATCTCTTAGAGTCAATGACCAAACTTTAATTTTCTAAATGAACCATTCACACAGTTGACTAAATTTACTGACTTGTCCAAAACATATATCATGTCACACTGTGGGATGAGGGGAGGAGTGGAGTCATGGGGTCTGAGAATGTTAGAGGGGCCAGGCCTCCAGGGACCCCAACCTTCCCTGTGTCCTCAGCTTCCCTCTCTCTGTCTCCCTCTTTCAGGTTCACCATTCTAGATTATGTTTCTGGGGCACCAGGGTGGCTCAGTAGGTTAAGCAGTTAAGCACCTGACTCTTGGTTTCGGCTCAGGCCATGATCTCACAGTTTGTGAGTTCAAGTCCCACATGGGGCTCTGCACTGATGGTGCAGAGCCTGCTTGGGATTGTCTCTCTCCTTCTGTCTCTCCCCTGCTCATGCTCTCTCTCTTTCTCTCTCCCTCTCTCTCAAAATAAATAAAACTTAAAAAAAAATAGATTATGTTTCCATGTCTGCTCAAATTGATTATAAAGAGAAATAAAAGCAGATCTAGTAAAATTGCACGTAAGTCTTCAAAATATTCAAACCAACTCCTGTAATGTGCTATAAATGGTATAAAATGTTTGAAGAACTGTTTTGGTTGATACACTTGCTAGATTCTGTGAATTGCTTAGTCTGAAAAATAGAGCAGTGTTCTTAAGATACTAAAAGAAGGCACATCAGAAAATTATTCAGTGGGGGCACCAGGGTGGCTCAGTTGGTTAAATGTCCAACTTCGGATCAGGTCATGATCTCACAGTTTGCAAGTTTGAGCCCCGCATCAGGCTCTGTGCTGACAGCACAGAGCCTGGAGCCAGCTTTGGATTCTGTGTGTGTGTGTCTCTCTCTCTGCCCCTCTCCATTCATGCTCTGTATCTCTCTCTCTCTCTCTCTCTCTCTCTCTCTCTCTCTCTCAAAAATAAATAAACATTAAAGGAATGCACTTGGGATGAGCAGGTGATGTATGGAAGTGTTGAATCACCATATTATACTAATAACTAATATCATACTGTATGTTAACTAATTGGAAGAAAGAAAAGAAAAGAAAAGAAAAGAAAAGAAAAGAAAAGAAAAGAAAGAAAGAAAGAAAAAAAGAGGGACACCTGGGTGACTCAGTTGGTTAACCATAAGACTCTTGATTTCAGCTCAGGCCATGATTTCACGGTTCATGAGTTCGAGCCTCGAATTGGGCTCTGTGCTGATGGTGAGGAGCCTGATTGGAATTCTCTCTCTTGCCGTCTCTCAAAATAAATAAATAGACCTAAAAAATTAAAAATGAAAGAAAGAAAAAGAAAGAAAGAAAGAAAGAAAGAAAGAAAGAAAGAAAGAAAAAGAAAAGGAAAAAAAGGAGAAGAGACAAGACAAGACAAGAAAAGAAAAAAAGAAAAGAAAAGAGGATCCTCTGCTCCCCAGAGGTAGAACAGATGGGATGGGCTCTGGGGAAGTGGGTTCTGATGAAGACCATGCCATAAAGTGGTTAGGGCATGGATGTTGAAGCCAATGTGCCCGAGTTCAGGTCCTCACACTGCCGCTTACTTGCTGTGTTCTTTTGGGCAAGTAGCTACCCAACTTCTCTGTGCCTCCATTTCCCTCTTTGTAAAATTGCCTTGGAAAGTACTGACCTCAGGTAGTTGAAAGGATGAGGTCTGATAAAGAAGTCAAAGCAGATAAAGAACTTGAAATGTGGCTGGCCCATACTGATGCTTTGTTATTATCAACAATGAGAGGAGCTACCCCCAAGGGTTGATCAGGACCTTAGATTCTGGGGCCGGGAAGATGTATGTTTGAATCATTGGTTTACCTCTCACTAGCTATGACTTTTCTTGGGAAAATTCTGCCCTGGTAGGCACTCTCAGCAGCAAGTGAGTGTGAACCCAACTCACGTTGCCTCAGGCGTAACTGAGAAGCCAAGCTGTAGAACTGGTCCATCTGGATGCTGGCTCCATTTTCCTGCAATATCCTTGGCCCTGTGCTTGCTTGGAGATCGAGAAGGAGGCAGAGAGCAAAAGGAGAGTAGAGTCAGGATCTCAGAGGCTGTGGTAGCTAAGCCCTGAGATGGTCAGGTTGGGCTCTAGGCACGCTTCCCATGCCCACTCCTAACCCAGTAAAGGATACCAGCCCAAGAGATGGGAGCAGATGGTTCCGCAGAGCTTGGTGCAAGAGTGTTATCACTACCTCATCCTCAACTTTGGACCCCCACCTTTCCCAGTCCTCCTCTATTCCCCCTCCCAGTCTGGTTGAGCCAGCTGTTCTCTGCCATCATGCTCTGCACTTAAAACCTGAACTTTGGACAAAGCCCAGGCTCACCTGTGTGTAGACACCTCCTTCAACCCAGCCCTGGAGCCCTGGATTTCTAAGCCATAGAAGCTAAGTGGTATAAGAGAACTAGGAGGAGCTGGGGCTGAGTGACCTGGGTTCTGATCCTGTTCCCTGCCCAACCATGTGAACTTAAGATTTTCACCAGCTATACCTCCTCCTTGTCTATGAAATAAAAAAATTTTATACCTGCATGGAAGGTCATTCTCTTCTCCATGGAGGAATTCCTTCCATATGGACTTTGAGGTGAGGGATCAGAGACCCAGCCTCCATAGAGCCTTCCTTGCCTTCTGAGGGGGAAGGAGGTTAGCAGTGATCCCCTCCACACCTGCCACTTAGGACCTGCTCACTTGGAGAAGCCCTGATATAGCCCAGGCCACTGAAGACCCCTGGAGACCCACTTTTCAGGACCTCCCTCAAGGATGTGAATTCAAGGATGTTCATGAGGAGGCATGAGCCAAGATGCTCACTGAAGCTTTGTTGGGACTAGTTGGGAAACTAGAAATTATCCAAACATGTCCGTGGGGAATGGTATGTCCACTCTATGGCCTACAGTGCAGCCATTTTAAGAAGAATGAAGTAGAGAGGTGCTTGGATGGCTCAGTCAGTAGAGCATGTGACTCTTGATCTCGGGGTTGTGAGTTTGAGCTCCACACTGAGTGTAAAGACTACTTTAAAATAAAATCTTTAGGGGCACCTGGGTGGCTCAGTTGGTTGAGCATCCAACTTCAGCTCAGGTCACGATCCCATGGTTCGTGGATTCAAGCCCCACATCAGGCTCACTGCTGTCAGCCTCTCAGCACAGAGCCCACTTCCAATCCTCTGTCCCCCTCTCTCTGCCCCTCCCCTTGCTTGCTCTCTCTCAAAGATAAATATTTTTTAAATAATAATAAAAAATAAATAAAATCTTAAAAAAAGATTTTTAATAAAAAATAAAAAAGGATGAGCTGGAAACTACCCAAATAGCCATCAACAGTAAAAGAATAACTATACTGTAGTATATTCATAGAATGGAATACTACTCAGGAATAAAAAACTGAACAAACTATAATTATATACAACAGTATGGGTGATTCTCACTAACATCATGATGCATGAAGAAACTGAATGCAAAAGAGTATATACTTGGGGTGTCTGGGGGGCACAGTCAGTTAAGTGTCCAACTCTTCATTTCCACTCAGGTCATGATCTCACAATTTGTGAGTTCGAGCCCCACATAGGACTCTGTGCTGATGGCGTGGAGCCTACTTGGGATTCTCTCTCTTCGCTCTCTCTCTGCCAACTGGTGCACACACACACGTGCTCTCTCTCCCTCTCTCTCTTTCTCAAAATAAATAAATAAACTTTAAAAAAAGAGTAGGGGAGGGGCACCCAGGTGGCTCAGTCGGTTAAGTGTCTGACTTCAGCTCAGGTCATGATCTCATGGTTCGTGGGTTCGAGCCCATGTCAGGCCGTGTGCTAACAGCTCAGAGCCTGGAGCCTGCTTTGGATTCTGTGTCTCCCTCTCTCTCTGCCCCTCCCCCGTTCACACTCCATCTCACTCTATCAAAAACAAATAAATGTAAAAAATATATATATTAAAAAAAAAGAGTAGGGGTGCCTGGGTGGCTCAGTTGGTTAAGTGTCCAACTTCGGCTCAGGTCATGATCTCATGGTTCATGGGTCTGAGCCCTGCATTAGGCTCTGTGCTGACAGCTTGGAGCCTGTTTCAGATTCTGTGTCTCCCTCTCTCTCTGCCCCTCCCGACTTATGCTCTGTCTCTCTCTCTCTCAAAATAAATATTTTTAAAAAAAGAGTATATACCGTATGATTCTATTTTCTTTTTTTTTTAATTTTTTTTTCAACGTTTTTTATTTATTTTTGGGACAGAGAGAGACAGAGCATGAACGGGGGAGGGGCAGAGAGAGAGGGAGACACAGAATCGGAAACAGGCTCCAGGCTCCGAGCCATCAGCCCAGAGCCTGACGCGGGGCTCGAACTCACGGACCGCGAGATCGTGACCTGGCTGAAGTCGGAGCTTAACCGACTGCGCCACCCAGGCGCCCCTCTATTTTCTATAAATTTTAAAATCTGGCACCACTAGTCTATGAAGTTCAAAGTCAGGGTCATGGTTATAGAGAAGGGGAACAAGGGGAACGAGGGGAACTCTGGGTACCGGTTACAAAAATGTGTTCACTTAGCAAAAACTCAGCAAGCTGTATACTTTCGATTACTGCATTTTTCATACATATATTTCAATTAAAAGTAGGAATTTTCCAATATAATCATTAAAGGGAAGAGTCAAACTGCAGAATAATATGCACAGATTATTCCATTTATGTAAAACATCAATCACCATAAAATAAGACCCCCTATTTCTTTATGTTCATCAAGGTATATAAACATCTAGAAAAAGATTAGGACAGGTATCCTCCCATTTGATGAATGAGGATTATTTCTAATGTGGAGATTGGGATGAGTGGGGCAGAGATGTAAGCTGTCAAAAAGATTTTAGTTGTACTGTGATTGTTTGAATTTTTATATGAAAAATATATCCTTTAACAATGTTTATCATTAAAAGAAAAGAAGAAGGAGGAAGAAGAGGAAAACCTAGAGAGATGAAATGTAGGAAGTGCCTCTGGGGAGGACAGTGAGCAACTTGAAAAGACCAGATTCCCTGAAGGGCCAGGGTCTGCATGAGGAAGAGCAACGGACAGAAACAGGTGGAGTATGCACTTGACAAAGTGGAGCTACACAAAGGCAAGGGTTCCCTGTGGGTCCTGGGAGTAGCCCCATCCCACCTACTATGAGATTCTTTCTTCTATTCTTATTATGAAAAGAATCCATGAGGGGTGCCTGGGTGGCTCAGTCAGTTAAGCGTCCATCTCTTGATTTCAGCTCAGGTCATGATCTCACGATCTCACAGTTCGTGAGTTTGAGCCCCACGTTGGGCTCTGTGCTGGCAGTGTGGAGCCAGCTTGGGATCCACGGTCTCCCTCTCTCTCTGCGCCTCTCCAACTTGCACTCTCTTCCTCTCTCTCTCAAAAATAAATAAACTTAAAAAAAACAACATTTCCTAAATCTTTGGTAATTTCCACTTTCAGAATTTTGCTAAGTTATGAGATATAATTATATCATGGGAATTCATTGAATATGTCATTTCCAAATAAGATGAAATACTGAAACTTTAATTGCTAAACACGTCTTGGTTTACTTACTTTTGACTTATCACAGAGGAACTAAAGATATTTGAACCTGTTAGAAAACGTGTCTTGTGCCACATTGAAAAATTATGCTATGGGGAAATGTATGTTTCTAGACATTATGAAATGTATTCATCAAGTTACCAATCTAAAGAATGCTGCTGTAACATATCATAATGGCTTACTTTTTAGTTCACAATTGCTTACTTCTTGATTTTCCCTAAAATTCAGATTTCTAAGGATTAAGGATTCCAAGTAATGTGTATAACTAAAACTACTAGCAATAGTAAGGGAACATCTCTGTATACAAAGAAAATAGGCTGTGTTTTGGGGTAAGCAAGGTATGAGGTATGGAGATGAACTTTTAAGGGAAATGAAAATAATTTTGTCCTAAAGTAAAGCTAGTGATTTCAGAATGGGAAAAAGGAGCATAAAGAACAAAATGGTATAGAAATTTGGCAAGAATTTTCCCTTGTGTAGTCAAGTTGGCTAGAATTGACTTGCTATTATAAGGATTTTTAAAACAAGCTTTAATAGCAATAGTATACTTGTGAACCTTTCTTTCATTGCTAAAAGGATGTAGTTTTGAGTATCGCTCTGCTTCTGATAAGAGATTGTGAAAGGTTTTTCTTTTCTTTTTTTAAAAATTTTTAATGTTTATTTATTTTTGAGACAGAGAGAGACAGAGCATGAATGGGGGAGGGTCAGAGACAGAGGCAGACACAGAATCCGAAGCAGGCTCCAGGCTCTGAGCTGTCGGCACGGAGCCCGACGCAGGGCTCAAACTCACGGACCGTGAGATCATGACCTGAGCCGCAGTCAGAGGCTCAACCGACTGAGCCACCCAGGCGCCCCAAAAGGTTTTTCTTTACCTTTTAAGTAATCTGGCTAGAAAGCAAGGAATTTGTGTTTTCTCAAAATAATTTCCTATGCTTCATGTTGTCTTTGTCTAGTCTTTGATTACCTAAGAAAGTTGAATCTTCCCTACTAAGAGCTAAAGTCTTTTTTTACAATTATGTGACTTTCTATATTTGCCTACAAAGTCTTTTACTGTCATTTTGGTTAAATGTATAACTAAGTAGGGGCGCCTGGGTGGCTCAGTCGATTAAGCACCCAACTTCCGCTCAGGACATGATCTCGTGGTTTGTGAGTTCCAGCTCCATGTTGGGCTCTGTACTGATCTGTGCTGACAGCTTGAAGCCTGGCGCCTGTCTTTGGATTCTGTGTCTCCCTCTCTCTCTGCCCCTCCCCTGCTCATGCTCTGTCTCTCTTTCTCTCTCTCTCTCTCTCAAAAATAAATAAACATTTAAAAAAACTTTAAAAATGTATAACTAGGTATTGTTTCACAGTGACTTATAATCCTATTTAATCAAGCATCCAAAAATTTTGATATTTTTTACAAACTCCCCCCCAAAATCAAATTTCAAATGAAGACTTGTTGACTTCAAACTAACTTTGAGTTTACCTAGAAGGTCCCTAGACCATCTTAAGAGATCTGTTTTCTGGCGAGCCTGGGTGGCTCACTTAAGTGTCTGACTTTGGCTCGGGTCATGATCTCACGGTCCGTGAGTTTGAGCCCCGCATCAGGCTTTGTGCTGACAGCTCAGAGCCTGGAGACTGCTTCGGATTCTGTGTCTCCCTCTCTCTCTGACCCTCCCCTGTTCATGCTCTGTCTCTCTGTCTCAAAAATAAATAAACATTAAAAAAAAAGAGATCTGTTTTCTCTCCTTATAAAAAGAGATACATTAAAATAATTAGACATATTTGATATATTAAATCGGAAGCATTGTCAAGTAAGAAGTAATATTAAATCTTCTTTATGTTGTATTTGTATAAGTATATAAGTGTTTGAGAAATTGTATGAAACTTCTAAAATTCTGATATATCCTGGCAAAATGTTGTCAGTCATAAATCTAGATATCATCTTGAAATGTTGTATGTCACAGAAATAACCAAATTTCATTGTCAACTGCATTGTAATGAACTCTAATAAGATCTTTAACCGTGGCCATTTTTAAGTCTTTTGTTAGTTACAGCTATTGTTTTACTCTGAAGCTTTTGCAAAAGTGCTTCATCTTCAGTGAGATTCACGGAAAGGACTCTGACAAGTACAGGTTTGTGATGACATTCAGATCCTACCATTGAACAGATGAGAATGTACAGAACTCAGGGGCACCTGGGTGGCTCAATCCATTAAGCATCTGATTTCGGCTCCCGAAGTTTGTGAATTCAATCCCTGTTTCGGGCTCTCTCCTGTAAGCACGGACCCCACTTCAGATCCTCTGCCCCCCCTCCCTGCACCCGCTCCCTGACCCTTCCACAGCTTGCACTTTCTCTCTCTCAAAAATAAATAAAAACATTTAAAAAAAAAATGTTCAAAACTCTAATGGAGAAACTGATGGCTTCATAAAACTGCTAACTAAAGATCGAGATCAATAAGAATTAATTACATGAAACTGAATAGATGAGGATGATTATAATTTTTATGAATTTTTGTCTGAAACATTGTTGGTTCTTTAATGTTTTGCTGTCTCCAGATTTAGAGAAACCTCTTCTCTTAAACTATATATGACTTACAGCAATTTGGTAAAGTATATCTTTATGAACAAAGAGAAAACAACTACTCTTTCTCCCTGCCCAATAATTCCAAAATTAGAAAACTCTCAGTGAGTATTCTTATTTTTATGGCAATATAGTTATTTGCATAAGCTCAACAAGAATCTGTTCTCCTTAGGGTGCCTGGATGGCTGGGTCTGTTAAGCATCTGACTTGGGCTCATGTCATGATCTCAAGGTTTGTGGATTCAAGGCCTGCATCAGGCTCTCTGTCCCCCTCTCTCTCTGCCCCTCGCCTGCTTGTGTTCTCTCTCTCTCTCTCTCTCTCTCTCTCTCTCTCTCAAAAATAAACATTAAAAAAAAAAGGAGGGGCACCTGGGTGACTCGGTCAGTTAAGCATCTAACTTCGGCTCAGGTCATGATCTCACCATTCATGAGGTCAAGTCCCACATTGGATGAGCTGGAGCCTTGCATCAGATGAACCTCACTTCTTTCTCCCACGCTCTCTCTCTGCCCCTCGTGGGATTCTTTTTCTCTCTCTCTGCCCTCGCTCACTTGTGCCTTCCCTCTCTCAATTAAAAAAATACAGAATTTGTTCTCCTTGTAATAGGACACATTTGGAAATATTGGTTATATTACCAGACTTTGACTGCAATGTCATATTTGAGAGAAATGTATATAGATTCAGATATGACCAGACAACTTTAAGAAACTAAGGTTGACTTTATGGAGCCAATAAAATTTGGAAAAATCAGCCTGGTACCTTGCTTACAAAGTTCTAGGCAGCCTTACCAGGTGAGCAAGGGCAATCACTTCCAGGTACGCCCAGGAACGTCAGGATATTTGGGGGACATCAAGAAGACAAGAATTCACCCAATTTATAGGTATTCCAGGTGAAGTCTGACGGCAAATTCTTGGCTTGGCTTCTTAGCCTGGAGAGACTTTTAAAAGGTTAATCTGAGATTTCTTATGAAAAGTTCCAGGAGCGCCTGGCTGGCTTGATTGGTAGAGCATGTGACTCTTGATCTCAGGGTTGTAAGTTAGAACCCCACATTGGGTGCAGAGGTTACTTAAAAATTTAAAAATCTTGGGGCACCTGGCTGGCTCAGTTGGAAGAGCATGTGACTCAGGGTTGTGAGTTCAAGCCCCACGTGGGCTGTAGAGATTACTTAAATAAATACAACTTTAAAAAATGGTAATAATAAATCATAAAATTTAAAAATCTTTAAAAAAAAGAGAGAGAAAAAGTTCCAGCAAAGCAGACTTAAAAGAGCATATAAGGTCAATCACTGTTCTTGCTGCACTTTTGCAAATAATCAGGCCAATTTTATTGAAATTAGACTTAATTTGCAAATAAATTAGTCTTATGCTTATCTTTGCTAGAAATGGGGGTGATTGTAGAGAAAAGTTACATTTCAATAGAAACTATAATACACACTTGTGTATATTAGATTCTAGTTCTGTTAAGCATCTTTGAAGTTTGGTTTTTCTACCTGTAAACTAGACTGGATTTCTTCTTATTTCTTCCAATATCTGGCTGCAAGTCTCCAGACTAATGCTTCCAATTTTTCTCCCATCCTTCCGAGTTGAACTCACTGAGAACTAGAACTGTTCTTTTCTTAAAGGCACACAAGCTAAAATGGTACATGATATAAGCTTCAGAGAAATCATTAAAATAGCTTATATATGGGGCGCCTGGGTGGCGCAGTCGGTTGAGCGTCCGACTTCAGCCAGGTCACGATCTCGCGGTCCGGGAGTTCGAGCCCCGCGTCGGGCTCTGGGATGATGGCTCGGAGCCTGGAGCCTGTTTCCGATTCTGTGTCTCCCTCTCTCTCTGCCCCTCCCCCGTTCATGCTCTGTCTCTCTCTGTCCCAAAAATAAATAAATGTTGAAAACAAAATTAAAAAAAAATAAAATAAAATAAAATAGCTCATATATGGACAATCTTGCTGTTACTATGGGCCACTCAGAAAGATCTCCAGATCTCCCCCACTTGTGCTCTCTTTCTCTGTCTCTCAAATAAATGAAATTTTAAAGAAATTTTTTAAAAAAGAAAGAAAAATCTCCAGAGACATTCACACTACAAACCAGGAAAATCATTCAGATTGCCACTGCCTGCCCTCACTCCCTGAAGATGCTTCAAGCCCAGCACCTAAAAGCATCTCAACTGGCTGCCTTCAGAACTCAGAACCTGGGATTATAATTAATCTGCTCCAATTATTAACCATTTGCTATTGTTGTTGTTATTTCCATAGAAATGCCTCTTGTCAAGTAGGCATTTGTTTGCTCAATTTGGTGAACCCACCTGTATCACCACCTCCTGAAATAAACACAGCCTTCTAACTAAACTGACCTATTCTCAGGACTAAGAGACTGGTTCAATATGATATGGACCAATCCACCAACTCAAGACAGCTTCAAACCTATGACACGGGATGGCCCAAAATATCAACATTTCCACAATATTGCCCAAATCCTTATGCAGATTCCCAGGGCTCCCAAGATCACTGACTTGCTTTCACGGCTCTTGGCAAGACCCTTCAAGCTTGGGACGTGGTTACAGACTGGATTTCAGACTACTGCCTGTATAATTATTATAAAATTTGCTACTATAATCCTATTTAGATGTGTGCTTTCTGAGTTATGACCCCTGATTTTTAGTTCATCAGCTACCCAGGCAATTAATGTCTTCACCATTGACTCTGATGCCTTGGCATTACAGGGTGGGTTGTGGTGTTAACCCTGACCATTGGTGGTGGTGTTTTTTTGTTTTTTCTTTCTTTTTTGTAATGCAAGTACCTGATTTAAGCTTTGATTACCTAGGAATCCACTTTAAAGAGGCATCCATTCCAGATGGCTACCTTGAAGAAACACAAGGCCAGCCACACCACAAGATAAAAAACCAGGCCACCTCCCCTCCACTGACACTTCTTTGTTCTAGAGATCTTGGTAGATTTTGATAACTGTCCATTTGGGCTACTTGCTTTTCCTCTTTCCATGCTTTAAATTCCTCCTCTTATATTTTGTTTGTTTGTTTGTTTATTATTTTAGAGACAGAGACTGCAAGCAGGGGAGAGGAGCAGAAGGAAAGAGAGACAGAGGGAGGGAGAGAGAGACAGACAGACAGACAGACAGACAGAGAGAATTTTAAGTAGGCTCCACACTTAGCAAGGAGCCTGATGCAGGGCTCAGTTTCACGACCCTGGGATCATGACCTGAGCCAGAATCAAAAGTCAGACACTCAACCGTTTGAGCGACCTAAGTGCCCCTCTGTTCTTATATTTTAAATTCAGCAATAGAGAATGAGCCTCAGAAACCCTAGGCCCCCATTCTCTACCCCAATAAAAGCAGAACCCCAGCCTCTTGCTAGCTTTCTCTCATGCTCTCTCTCTCTCTCTCTCTCTCTCTCTCCCTACAACCTTGCTGTGTGGCCCCAAGTGTGTCATGTAATTTCCTGGTCTCATAAGTAATAAACCTTTGTTTTTTTTCAGTTTCCTGAAGGTTCTGCTGAAGGGCATCTTGCTGTCATGATAAGAATCACAAGGGCTGGTCCAGACACAACATTGTTCATTGATAGGCTGGGACCTGCACACAACACTGACCTTTGAGAGTCCTGCTGAGATCACCCAGCAGAGGGCTGCCTTCCTGAAGACAGCTGGACTCAGAGCAGACGGTGGCCACAATTTCCCCTTGTGGGGCTTTGGCCAAGGAGATGGTCTCACTAGGCCTAGCTCATTTCTCCTGGAGTCTCTGATGCTCCCCAGCCTCCTCGCAATCTGCAGAAGGCCCACTGCCCACACCTTAAATGGAACTACCACATCTTCCCACTTGCAAACCATCCCCCCCAACATCTGCTCCACCCGGTCACCTCCTTTTCCACACTGCCTGAACCCTACCTCTGCAAAGCCCTCACCATGTCTGCCTGTCCATCTCAGGGGCCATCGCCCCCACCAGCCAACCACAGGGTCCCTGTGTAGTCAGCTCTCTCGAGATGAACTCTGCCCACTGAAACTACTGGGATCCTTTTCTGTATAAGCCGGCTGACCTTTATGGGGCCTGCCTCAGTCTACTATATGGTGTAACAATACTCACCCTCCCAAAGGAAAGATCTTGGGGGCTCAATCAGGCTGTCCATTAGAACTTTCTGTGATCAAGGAAATATATTATGTCTGTGCTATCCAATGTGGTAGCCATTAACCACACATGGCTATTAAGCACTTGAAATGTGGCTAGTGTAGCACCAACTGATTTCTTAATTTAATTGCCATTAAGTTTTATTTTTTTTTTTTTTCAACGTTTATTTATTTTTGGGACAGAGAGAGACAGAGCATGAACGGGGGAGGGGCAGAGAGAGAGGGAGACACAGAATCGGAAACAGGCTCCAGGCTCCGAGCCATCAGCCCAGAGCCTGACGCGGGGCTCGAACTCATGGACCGCGAGATCGTGACCTGGCTGAAGTCGGACGCTTAACCGACTGCGCCACCCAGGCGCCCCAAGTTTTATTTTTTTAATTTACCTTTATTTATTTCGAGAGAAACACAGAGAGAGAGTGGGGGAGGGGCAGAGAAAGAGGGAGAGAGACAGAATCCCAAGCAGGCTCCACACTGTCAGCACAGATTCCAATGCGGAGCTTGAAGTCATGAACTGTGAGATCATGACCTGAGCTGAAATCAAGAGTCGAACACTCAACTGACTAAGCCACCCAGTGGCCCCTAATTTTCATTATTTTAAATTTAAGTAGACACATGTGTATAGGACAGTAGCAGAGATACCTTTTTCCTTGGTCTCCTTGCAAAATGGTCTTCCTCCTTTATAGCTCCATATTCCAAGGTGTTTATGGCAAATGGATGGCCTTTGAGAACCCCAAAAAATATTAGCCCATGCCCACTCAGGCTCTTGTCAAGTCCACGTGGACTTGAGAGAGAAAAGAGCTCTCTTCCAGGACCACATTCTGTCTCATAAGTACCACTGACCTCTGCTCCATCCCTCAGAGTACAGGCCCCTCACAGCTTCCAGAGAGATCCCCTGCCCATCTCCTTTCACCCCCAGAACACCCTCTGGGGCAGACAGGGAGGGTTGTGATGCTATTATCATTTCACAAATGAGTAAAGTGAGGCCGGCCCAGGGCAGGACAGAGCAACTCACCCAAGTTACCAAGCTACTCAAGAGACAGATGGAAGTAGGGCTGAGGCCCAGGTTACTCCTTAGCCTCTCCCAGCCTCAGCCCACCCTCTCACCCCCACCACTCCCCTCTGTGGGTGATGGGAGCAGGACAACCAGGAATCATTTTGAAAAAGGTAAGCTCTGACACTTATCATACAACCCAGAAATTCCACTTCTGGGTGTTTACCATCAAGAATGTGGGGCACCTGGCTGGCTCAGTCGGTAGAGCACACAACTCTTAATCTCACAATTGTGAGTTCAAGCTCCACACTGGATGTAGAGTCTACTTAAAAAAAAAAAAAAAAAAGAGGGGCGTCTGGGTGGCTTAGTCGGTTAAGCATCCAACTTCAGCCCAGGTCATGATCTCACAGTTCATGAGTTTGAGACCCCTGTCAGGCTCTGCACTGACAGTGCAGAGCCGACTTCGGATCCTCAGTCTCCCTCTCTTTCTGCCCTTCCTACGCTTGCTCCCACGTGCGTGCTCCTCCTCTCTCAAAATAAATGAACTTAAAAAAAATAGGGACATACCTCCACACAAAAACTTGTATGAGAATGCACATAGCAACTTCATTAATAATAGTCAAAAACCAGAAACAAGCCAAACGCCCATTAGCAGACCCATCAAACTGGAAGACCCACACGACGGAATGCTACTGACAAGTAAAAAGGAAAGAAATGCCAGCATACTCATCACAGATAAACCTTACAGACATTATGTTCAGTGAAGGAAGCCAGATACCAAAGATCACCTACTGTATGATTCTATTCACATGAAATTTCCAGAAGAGGCAAAACTATAGTGGTAGGAAGTATACCGGTAGTTGCCAGGGGCCAGGGTTGGGAAGAAGAGATTGACTACAAAGGGGCTCGAGGGAATGCTTTGGGGCAATGAAAATGTTCCACATCTTGACTGTGGTGGTGGTTACACACTTGTAAATATTTGTCAGAACTCGTATCATTAATCTTAAAATTATGAATTGATACCACTATTTTAAAAGTTGTAGGGTAAGGGGGCACCTGGCTGGCTGAGTCGGTAAAGCACGTGACTCTTGATCTCTGGGTTGTGAGTTCGACCCCCCACACTGGGTATAGAGATCACTTTAAAAAAATAAAATATTTAGGGGTACCTGGGTGGTTCAGTCAGGCAGTTAAGCGTCCGACTTCGGCTCAGGGCATGATCTCGCGGTTCCTGAGTTTGAGCCCCACGTCCGGCTCTGTGCTCACAGCTCAGAGTCTGGAGCCTGCTTTGGATTCTGTGTCTCTCTCTCTGCCCCTCCCCCACTCACACTCTGTCCCTCTCTCTCTCTCTCAAAAATAAATAAAAAATTAATTAATTAATTAATTAATTAAAACATTTTTAAAAATAAAAAAAATAAAAGTTGTAGAGTGGGGAGATAAGTGCTGGCAATGTGTGGGCACACCTTTCCAGGAAAGAGCGTTGTTCTCTCTCCTCAGCTCTCTGTGACAGCACAGCCCTGGCTCACATGAGCGGGCGCTTGAGCCCATCTAGAGATGGGAGAAAGGGCTGACTGTGAGGAAGAAGGGTAGTTCTGCGGTACCCCCTCCCTGCCCGCTTGGGAAGGCTCTGAGTGTTCCCAGGAAAGGGAGACCCAGGTCATACTCAGAGTAGAGCCCACCAACCTGGGGCTGAAGGCAAGCCCCTCTGTCCTCTGTGTTTCTGTTTCCTCATGTGTGAAATGAATGTGGGGGCCACACGGCTCAGAGTGTGTTCCATGAAACAGTGGTCATGCAAGATTCTCTATGAAAAGCATCCCTCGTTCAAATAACTACATAAAACCTCCCTTGCGGGTTCTTGGATACTCACAATACACATTAACTTCTTAAAGGCTCTGAAGAGTCTTGCAGAAAAGGAACCTGTTTCACTCTGATTAATCCCAATTTCCTCAAATTTGCTCCTTTTTTCACAGAACTCAGAAACATCCTGGAAGGGCTGGGGCAGGCCTTAGAGTCTGGATTTTAGGCTTAAAGGATCAGGGGTCCAATCTCAATTCCCTCTGGGGCAGGCATTGCTCAGGGCTAGAAAGGGATAGGTCCTGGAAACCCAGCCCCATCCTCCCACCTGCAATTCCCCCACCACCACACACACACAACACCTTGCCTAATGTGACCATTTGTCAATCAGCTAGTGGGCAGATGGTGCAAGGTGTTCTAACTCAACCAGGATGGAGGGAGCCACGGGAACAATTTCACCTCCCAGAGGCCCAGGGATTGAGAAAGACTGGGACAGGGCAGTGATACCACAGGTCCAGCTTGTTGGTCTCTAGCTGCCTCCAGATACCAGCACAGAGTGTTTCCTCTCAGTATATTAGAGGTCGGGGGCGGGGGAGGGGGGGGGGGGCACAACATCCAGTGCAAGCTGTAAGAAGAGCTCAGCTGCTACCCAGGACCTCTGATTTCTAGAGGGATGACCCCAGGAAAGCTCACAGGAAAACTTGGCCCTTTGGAATAAAGCCTTCCCACTGCACTAGAACCTACTATGACTCCCTATTGCCCTAGTGTCCTCCATTCCCTGCCCGCTGCCTCTGACCTAACTCAGGCCTCATCACCTCTACCTGCTGGGGAATCACCTGTCTCAAATGTCCAGCACTGGGTACTCACACACAGTAGTGCACATGAGTGTGTTGTTGAAAAATGATCTCTGTGCTCTGGAGCTGAAATACAAAACATGGAGACAAAGTTTGGGATAAAGAGGAACAGCTGCTTTTTGCTTTGGCAGGCAAAGGAGGCTGCAGCAGGCTAAGGCCTTCAAAACTGCAAGCCTGCCCAGACGAAGTGGCTGGGTTTATAGGGAAATACAGGATCTGTCCAGTTTCCACTGGGATCGTGTACCTGCTGCCACCCTCCTTTGTCATGTCTTCAGGATGGAGTTCCTGCAACAAAAGGCCAGGAAGGGGGGTACCTAGCTGGCTTAGTCAGTGGAGCATGTGACCCTTGATCTCAGGGTTGTGAGTTCAAGCCCCACACTGGGTGTAGAGATTACCAAAGAAAGTAAATAAAACTTAAAAACAGGGGTGGGTGCCTGGGTGGCTCAGTTGGTGCCTGACTCTTGGTTTTGGCTCAGGTCATGATCTCACAATTCCGTGGGATCGAGCCCCAGAGTCTGCTTGGGATTCTCTCTCCCTCTCTCTCTGCCCACCCACCTCAAAATAAATACTGAAATGAAATGAAATAAAATGAAGTAATGAAATGAAATGAAATGAAATAATAAAATAAAATAAAATAAAATAAAAAAAATAATTTTTAAAAGGTCAAGAAGGGAGGAGGGGAGGTCTTCAGAAGAGAAGGATAAGGTTACTTTAAAATGAAGCTTTGCTGGGGTGCCTGGGTGGCTCAGTCGGTTGAGCGCCTGACTTTGGCTCAGGTCATGATCTCACAGCTCTGTGGGTTCGAGCCCCACATTGGGCTCTGTGCTGACGGCTCAGAGCCTGGAGCCTGCTTCGGATTCTGTGTCTCCCTCTCTCTGCCCCTAACCCACTTGCATTCTGTCTCTGTCTCTCTCAAAAATAAATAAACATTAAAAAAAAATTTTTTTTTTTAAATAAAATGAAGCTTTGCTGGGGCACCTGGGTGGCTCAGTCAGTTAAGCTTCTGACTTTGGCTCAGGTCACGATCTCACAGTTCCTGGGATCTCACAGTTCCTGGGATCAAGCCCCATATTGGGTTCTGTGCTGACAGCTCAGAGCCTGGAGCCTGCTAGAGATTCTGTGCCTGCCTCTCTCTCTGCCCCTCCCCTGCTCGTGCTCTGTCTCTCAATAAATAAATGTTAAAAAAAAAATTAAAATGAAGCTTTGCTAAAGCATTAGTGCAGCCATTTTGATTTTTGTTCAACTTTATGCTTTTAAGTGGTTTTTTTTGTTTGTTGTTGTTTTTTAACATTTATTTATTTTTGAGACTGAGAGAGAGAGAGAGCATGAACAGGGGAGGGTCAGAGGAAGAGGGAGACATAGAATCCGAAACAGGCTCCAGGCTCTGAGCTGTCAGCACAGAGCCCGATGCGGGGCTCGAACCCACAGACCACGAGATCATGCCCTGAGCCGAAGCCGGATGCTTAACCGACTGAGCCACCCAGGCGCCCCTGTTGTTGTTTTTTAAAGTTTATTTATTTATTTTGAGATAGAGCGCAGGAGAAGGGCAGAGAGAGAAGAGAGAGAATTCCAAGCAGGCTCTGCACTGTGCCACCCCTGGGACTTGATCTCACAAACCATAAGACCGTGACCTGAGCAGAAGCAAGAGCCGGACACTTAACCGACGGAACCACCCAGGCACCCCTTGTAAGAGGTTTCAACTGTACTGTCACACATTCAGCATTAGCACAGGGGCAGGAAGGGGGACAGAGAGGATCAGCAGTTCCCTGCTTTTCTCCAGTACACTTCATTTCAAATTTCTGAAAAGTATTCACACTATTTACTTTGTTCTCTCTTGCTAATGCCTCTGTGTGGTAGGCTGAGCAGGAATCATCCCTCCCATTTCCTTGAGGGTAAAACTGAGATCAAGAGTAGTCAAGAGGTTGACACAAGATAAAGGACAAGCTGAGAGACCAACGACATAAGTTTGGGGCTCCTGGCCCTGAGCAGGCCCCACCTTTCAAAACGCTCTGGAAACAATCCCCAGCAACTGGGGTACATTTGGATTTTCACACGTGCTTAACTTCCAGCCCAAGTCGCTCTAATTATAGCTGCCTCTTTTGCCCGCAACACTCAATTTTTTTCCCAGAGAATATTCTCCTGGGAAACAAGCGCCCTCTGGCGGCTTCCTCGGGTGTTATGCCTATGCCCACCAGGGAGAAGAGTGGCAGAAAACAAGTCCTCAACCTTTTCGGGAAAGAAACAGGACCCTAGGGACCTGCCTCACTGCCCCACCCCCACCCCCACTCCCACCAAGCCATAAGTCCAGTCCATCTTCCATGGGGGAAGGCGAGAGGAATGACAGTTTCTCAGAGGCCCTTTCTAAACCCGCTACCTTCAGGGTAAAACTCATATTCTTAGTCTTCATCCATTCTCCACACATTCCTCCTCATCACCATTAGCCAGGTTCCACACAGCGGCTGCGTAAGAGCTTCTGGCTTACCCAGGAGGCCCCAGGCACTCTCTCTACACCCAGTTCCCACCCTTAAGGGTCCAAATGGCTCCTTCTATCATGACCTCTCTAGAGCCTCTCTTTTTAGGAGCAATTTGAGGTAGCAGGAAAATCTGGAGAATAGTGTCCTGTAACAAGTGAAGTAAACGTTTCTAGAAGGGAGTAGTCAACTGTATCCAGTGTTGTAATGGACAGTTTCTGGACAGAATAAGACAAAGCGCACGCATTGGTCACTAGATTCAGCACAATGAAGATTCCCTGAAAAACTTGCCTATGCCATTTCCACAGAGTGGAGAGGATGAATGTCTGATTGGAGTGGGTTCAAGGCAAAATGGGAAGAGAGAAATTACAGACTCCTTTTTTTAGTTTAACTGTGAAGGGAAAGAATATAGCTGGAAGGGAAAGTGGTGTATCAAGGGAAGGTTTTATTTCCTATTTTTATATTTATCTATATAATTTTTTAAGTTCATTTATTTATTTTGAGAGAGACACAGACAGTACAGGCGGGGGAGGGAAAGATAGAGAGGGAGAGAGATAGAAACCCAAGCAGGCTCTGAGCTGCCAGTGCAGAGCCCAAAACAGGGCCCGAACCCACGAAACCATGAAAGCATGACCTGAGCGGAAACCAAGAGTCAGACGCTTAACCTACTGAGCCACCCAGGCACCCCATTATATATATATCCCCTTCCAGTTACCCCCCAGAACCCCTCCTCCCCAGACAACCAGTACCCTCACTTCTACCACCAAAGATTAAAAAGCAGGATTTCTATTTTTGTTTAATTTTTTAATATTTATTTATTTTGGAGAGAGAGAGAGACAGAGTGTGAGCAGGGGAGGGGCAGAGAAGGAGACACAGAATCTGAAGCAGACTCCAGGCTCTGAGCTGTCAGCACAGAGCCCAATGCGGGGCTTGAACTCAAGAACGCTGAGATCATGACCTGAGCCAAAGTCAGACGCTTAACCTAGGGAGCCACCCAGGCGCCCCTGGACTTCTATTTTTTCAACATTGTATATCAGTGGAATCAACAGCATGCCCTCTTCTGCATCTGGCTTATGTTCAATATGGATTCTGAGATTCAGCCATATTGTGGGTAGTTCTTTCCTTTTATTGCTGTATGTGAGAACCCCCATTTACCCATTCTATTGTTGGTAGGCATTTGGGTCGTTCTGTGCTTGGGGCTAAAATGATAATGAAGCCTTGGACATTTAAGTGCTCTTTGATGTGCTTATGGGCCATACTGTACCTTCTGTGCCATCTCTTACCTTCCCAGAGCCTTCCTGTGGCTACTTCCTTACCTCCCACCTTTCTCACCCACACAACATGACCAAGACCTCCATTTGGCCACCTTCCATGACTCCCTTCAGGGCACATCTCAACCATGGACTGGCCACTCCCTCCCTTGTGGTTCCTTCCCCAGCCCCACCTTCACAGACCTCCTCTGCTACACACCCAGTTCTTCAACTCTGGTGCTCCCAAGACATGGTTTCCAAAACACTCTTTGCACACCCTCAATGGACTTATCATCCTCATGCTAATGAACCCCAAATCTCTCTCCTGAGTGCCAAGCCCATATAGTACACAAGCACAAAATGAAACTCATCAAATTCCTCCAAGAACTGTGCTGCCTACTGTTGAAATAGTTACCATCCACCCAGTTGCTTAAGTCATTACCTAGGAATCATTCTAGACTCCTTCCTCCCCCTTCCCCCCTCAACTCTCAGTTATCAAAATCCAATGAGCTCTACCTCCTTCCCAAGGTCACTCCCTTCCTCCTATTGCTAAAGCCCCAGCCTTGGCTCAGGATATCACCCTTTCTCAACAGAACTGTTTGAACAGCCCCCACCTTGCAGGCTTCTCCACTCTCCCCACTGACCCACCCTGATCCCATTATCACTCACCATCTGCACCCTCCACTGTCCACAGGCCCAACCCTTTGGCAAGCTCTAGGTCCTAAGAGCTGACTCCTTCCTCCCACTTGGATCCCTCACAAACACTCCCTTGTGCCCATTCTAAGACTTGGCTAGAGCAACTCAGAAATAGTTCCCAAGAAGTGCTGTTGTACCTCCTAGCTTCTGAGGGCTCCTCCTCCTCCTTAGAAAGCACCCTACCTCACCCCACCCCAAATTCCCCTTTTCCAGGGACCTACACCAAGAACTATGCCAGCCTTCCAGCTTCGACAGCAGCTCTAATCTCCTTTGGGAAGTGCCCCACCTCCTCCAGGCTTCCCCATCTCCATCTCCTCCCCTCCTCCAGGTCCTACCACCCCTGCACCAAGGGCAACAATTATCATGGTGATGATCCCATTATTGTAAGCCCCCTGAGGGTAGAGATTGCCGGCATTTTATTTCAAACCCTGGGTTTGTCCTAGTAAGCAATAAATAAATATTTGTTGAAGGCATGAATACAAGAATAGGGATGCTGAACCAAGTATTAAGCGCCCTGAACAGAAGCAGAAGGGAGAAATTTTTCAGATTTAACGGAGGAAAATATTTGAAATAGTGCTACTGGGCAGGGGAGGGCACCATGGACCTTGGGATCTGCCATAGCAGCGAGGCCTAAATAGTGTCTGGCTAGCGCTGGGGTGCTTGTGAGGGAAAAAGGAGATGGAGAAGGAGAGGAGGGTGCCTCACAGTAAAGGATCTGGTGTCCTGGGCCACAGGTTTTGGGCTTCAGCCTGTCACTGTTGCTTTTCAAATTATAGGTTGTAGGCCACCATAACATTTTGACATTAATCCTCGTAACAAGGATTTTTTTTTAAGTGACATAAAATAAAACAGAAAATCGCTGTATTGCATGTAGTATGAATAAATGATGCAATGGAAACATTTTGCAATGTGTGTTCTGGACCGAGGGTCTAAAATGTATGGAAGCCCCTGCTTTAAGTGACATGGGAGGTACAGGAAGGGTTTTGAGCAGCGGGTGGGAGGAAGAGATCAGATTTGCATTTACAAAATCACTTGGGGCTAGGGGATGGGAGTCCAGATAGACCAGGGCACAGTGGGGAGGAAGAACTAGAAGATGATGGTGCCATTTCCTGCCAAGGGCACTGGGGAGGGTAATAGGTTTTAAAGGAAAGGGATGTGAACTTGAGGGGAGTGGAGCTGAATTGCCAGTGGGCCATTCTAGGTGGATTCAGATGAGGGGCTGGAACTCAGGAGGGAGATTCCTACTGGAGACAGGAACTTGGGAATAAAGCTGAAGAAGCAGTAGGAGTGGGTGAAACAGTTCAGGAAGCAGCCATAAAAAAATGGAGGGGCTCCTGCTAGAAAAGTCTGTCATTTTGGAGCAAACATCTAGCCATGGGACGACGTGGCCTGTCCTCAGAATATCATCCTGCAAAACTTGTTACCCAGCACAACACAGTACAAATACAAATTATGTATTAAAATAATGTGTGTGGTCCTCAATGTCCTTAAAATCCATATAGCTCAGTGGTTCCCCAACCTGGCTGTGTATCGGAACAATTCAGGGAGCTTTCTGAGTGTACTGATTCCAGGCAGGGCCCCACAGTGAAACTGCAAAATCAAAATATCTAAGGGAGACCAGAGGATCTGTATTTTCAAAAAAGCTTCCCAAATTGGTGGCCATTAAAAAAAAGCAAAAATAAGGAACTCTCTGTAATAATGAACCAACTCCAAGATAATATAAAGTAGTAAAAAGCAATGTTCAGGACAATGTTTATAACACATCACTGTCTGTGAAAAATCAAAAGTGTATATGGGAGAGGCAGGAAATGTTCAGTCAGTTGAGCATCAGACTTCAGCTCAGGTCATGGTCTTGCAGTTCGTGAGTTTGAGCCCTACGTCAGGCTCTGTGCTGGCAGTGAAGAAGGAGCCTACTTCAGATTCTGTCTGTCTCTCTCTCTCTCTCTCTCTCTGCCCCTCCCCTGCTCATGTTTTTTTTCTTCTCTCTCAAAAATAAACAAACATTTTTTTAAAAAGTATATTTTGGAGAATATATACTTGTTAGCATAGACACAGACTCCAGGAGGTACAAAAAAAAACAAAAAAAACAAAAAAAACCTGGCCACAGTGGTGACCAACGGGAAAAAAAACAGGGTAGCTGGGACAGGGATAAGAAGATTTATTCTAGGCCTTTTTGGGCACCACTTGAATTTGGACCATATAAACGGATGATCTACTCAACAAATAAATCCCCAGATGATTGTGATGTAGAACCAGAATTTGGGAACCTCTGATTGTAGGTACTCCTCACCTGACAGCATCTAAGACACTGGTTATACAGCCTCCTAAATAGCTCATTTCACCTTGGAAAGCTCTGTTAGTTCTGACCCTCCCTCTTAGTTTAAACTGAATCCTTCCAGCCTCTGGGAGGCTCCTGCAAATAAACCCAAACCTGCTACCAGTACAGTTGGGATAAAGGAGAATGGGCACATGTAAAACATTAAATCAGGAAAGGAATGTTTCTTTTTCCAAAGAAATGAAGTCTGATAAATTGATGGGAAATTATTTGGACTTCCTGTTTGTTTCTAACAAGGGAAATCCCTTCTCCAAACAAAATGAATAGGGCACTCCAATACCTAATGCAGATTTAAAGGCCAAGTTTCTGCTTGGGTCGCTCCCTCTGTTAAGTGGCTGACTCTTGGTTTCAGATCACATCATGATCTCACAGTTTGTGAGTTGGAGCCCCAAATTGGGCTCTGAGCTGACAGCATGGACCCTGCTTAGGATTCTCTCTTCTCTCTCTCTGTCCTCTCCCCCCAGCCCCCACAATGCGCTTTCTCTCTCCAAAATAAATAAATACACATTTAAAAATAAATAAATAAAGTCAAGTTTCTGTGGTTGCCAAGGAGTGGCAGGGAGGAGACTGGAACCCTGCTGGGACATCTCACTGAGAGAAACAGTGTGGCCCACCTCTGTCAGGAACCACCTCTGTCAGGAGGCCCACTTCTCCCCCTCTGCATCACCTCCTCCCCAGTTGCCACCATCTCACAGCAGGACCTTGTGATCCCCCCCAAACTTGTCTCCCCAGCTCTACCACTGCTGCTCTGAAATCAATTCCATACTCTGTAGCCAGGGTTATCTTCTTAAAATGCAAACGTAGGGGCATTTCTAGCTCTCTGAAATAAATAAATGTTTAAAAAAAAATTTTTTTTTAATGTAAATGTAAACCCCGTAGCTTTTGAGATAAAGTCCAAGTTCTGCAAGCCCTTGCAGAGTCTGGGCCTTCCTCAGCCTCTTCTCCCATTGTTCTCTGCTAAGCACAGAGGACTCCTTCCAGCCTCAGAGCCTTTGCTTAGGGCCTATCCCTCTGCCCAGAACACTCTCTCCCACCTCCTAAGGGCTTATCCTTCTGGATATTTCCTCAAGGACATACTAGATAAGATCAGATTCCCTTCTTAAACACTCAAAGCATTCATACTTTTTCTTTTGTATTTCTCCCCCCCCCCCCCCCCGAGATCCCACTTTTTCTTTATAGCATGTACTGAGGAGTCCCCTGAGCCAAGCACTGGCTGGTACTATAAGGGGGAAAGAAGGCAAAGTCCCTCTCCTTTTAAGTTTATAGTCATTTGGGTAGACACACCTGATTAAATAATCACAGAAACAAATGTGAACATACGGTGCCTGGATGGTGGATGATACCAGGGGAAGATATCAGTTAGGATGTCTGAGAGTAGAGCTTTCTTGGAAAGGGTGGATGTTTGCTGATTGAAGTGACAATGGAGGTGAGAAGGACACTTCAGGCAAATGTCCAGAGAAACACTGACCCTGTTTGGATCTGGCAAATTGGCAGGCTCTTAGTAGAGACTGAACGAATGAGCAAAAAGTGACTTGCCTCAAAGCAGAATCATATTGGAACTCAGACCTGTCAGTTCAGTGCAGGCTTCTTCCCTTCCCCTACTGCTCCTCCTGGATTTTGGAGAACATGCCGACGTGAATGGGGGAAAGGGTTTGGTGACGTTATTATGCTTTTCCTTTTGCTTCAATTTCACATTTCTGACACATCATGTTTTTATTCCAGTACTTGGACTCGCTGGTGGAAATTCTTCAGTATGTTAATCCACTTGGCTGATCTCATTCAGGCAATGTCTGCTCAGACAAGGAGGGGGAGCTTTCCATTCCTTTGTCTCTGAAACAAATATGGGTTGTATAGTTACAATGCACAAACATGCAAAAAACTTAAAATGTTGACAGTTGTGTCTTTGATGGCGGTAAAATTACACATGATATTTTAAATTGTGCTATCTGTATTTTCTAAGGCTATAGTTATTTTGTATTATTTGTATAGTACACATCTTTGAAAGCAAAAGCTTTTTAAAGAAACAATTTAGGGATGCCTGGGTGGATCAGTGGGTTGAGCATCTGACTCTTGATTTTGGCTCAGGTCATGATCTTACAGTTTCAAGAGTTAGAGCCCCTTGTCAGTCCAGCTCTGTGCTGACAACGCTGACAATCCCTCTCTCTGCCCCTCCCCTGCTCACACTCTCTCTAGCTCTCTCAAAATAAACTTTTAAAAAAGAAAAAAACCAAACCACTTCATTTAATGAATTTAATGGTTGGCCCTAAGCAGAGGTAAGGGTCATAATCTCCGCCAGACACCTAAATTAAATATACAGTGTAAAGCAGAGCGTTGGCTCTGAACATGCTGTCTACAGACAAGTTCTCTTTGCAGCCTGATCACTGTACCTATGGCCCTCTTATAAAATCATTCATTCTAGGACCTGCCACTGATGCAGGGGATATAAAAATAAATATGGTCACCTATAAAATGGGGACAATTCCTCCCTCAGAGTTGAAAGGATTAAATGAATTAATACCGATAAAACTCTTGGGACAGTGTCTGGCACAGAAGCACTATGTTAAGTGTTAGCTGTTATTATATTTACGGCATTGCTATCTAGGAGCTCCCAATAGGGTAAGAAAGGGTAGAGAAGAAGGATTTGATTCTGGAAAAATACAGTACGAGCTTAAAATGGAGGTGAGCAAAGCATGCTGAGTCCCGCAGCCTGTACTGTGGGGTTCAAGTCTTGTATGGTCAGTTTGTGGCCAGCACTGCGCGCAGGGGCTCTAACAACCCGCTGCACTGGAGCGTTAGCGCTTCGTTGTCTGGGCCTGGAGTTCGGGGAGGCAGAGACCAGTCTTGGGACATTCAGTTCCTGCCCTCGTTACAAAATTGGGACCTGGAGGCCGGGGGCTGAAGAGAAGAGCTCACAGTACCGTTGTTATAGGTAGAGCCGAGGCTGGGCCCGGCCTGGCCTCCAGTGGCCAGGACGGCTCTATCCAACCCGCGCGTCCCTTCGGTATGCGGGGCGCCGGGGCCGGAACTACCGGCCGTGTGCCGAAGCCCGTAGGAGGTGCCTGGATCCCAGCGCGGGGTGGGAACTACGCTTCCCAGAATGCAACGGGGCAAGAGGGGCCTCTCGGCGCTTTCCGCGCCTCGCAGGTTCCGCTGGGAGTTTTCATTGACCTCTGAGCCCCCTCTCATTAGGATCGGCTCCGGTCTCCTCTAGGCCCCGCCCCTTTCGGAGAGCGGGTGACCTCGCAGAGCCCCGCGAGCTCCTTCCTTCTTCCCCTCTCATTGGTCCAGCTTAGCTGCCATTCAGGAGCGAGGAGGAGAAGTTGCTTACTGATTGGTGGATTCCGTTTGGCGCCAACTAGGAAAGGGGGGCGGGGCAGCTGCGGTCCCTAGTGAGCAGCTATTACCGCGAAAGGCTTTCCTCGCAGCGACAGTCCGGAAGGGAGGTGGAGGTCCGCTTGGTGCTCTGTGACCCCGGTTTGGAAAAGGGGGTGAGAGGAAAGCGAAGAAAGTGTGAGCCCTGGCCGTTGCCTCGCGGCTCTGGCCGCTTTCCCTTCTCGACCCGCGGCGTTTGTTTGGATTTAATCTTCAGGTTGCCGGCGCCCGCCCGCCCGCCGGCCTCGCGGGGGTGCGGGGAAAGCACCCGTGCATGTGACTGGCGCCTGCCGGGTCCAGACACCCTCCCGTCCGCGCCGCTTACCCTCGGCAGTAGCGTCCCTGAACCGCGGGGTCGTGTTTGTGTTTGACCCGCGGGCGCCCGCGGCGGGCCGCGCGGCCGAGGCCGGTGCCGGCGGGGCGGGGCGGGCGCGGCGGAGGCGGAGGAAGAGGGAGCGGGAGCCCTGGGAGGCCGGGTGCCGCCATGGAACTGGGCCCGGAGCCCCCGCACCGCCGTCGCCTGCTCTTCGCCTGCAGTCCCCCTCCCACGCCGCAGCCAGTCGTGAAAGCGCTGTTCGGCGCGCCAGCCTGCGGCGGCCTGTCGCCTGTCACCAACTTGACGGTCACCATGGACCAGCTGCAGGGGCTGGGCAGGTGAGAAGGGACTGGCGAGCTCTGCCGCAGGCCGCTGGGCTCCCAGACGGCTCTCGGGGGGATCAGGCCGGGAAACGGGCCCAGAGAGGGGCGAGACCTGTCCGCCGCTCGTGGGCCGCCCCGCTGAGCTGGGGCCAGCCATGTGCACCCTCCCCCCAGGCGGAATGTTGGGCGGGAGAGGCCGTTCGGACCCTCCAGGGCCGCCCTCAGCCCCGAGCCGGGCCCGGTAGGGGGTGGGGTCGGCCCGGGTTCCCCAGCTTGGCCACCCCTTTCGGATTGCCTTGTACTCTTCTGTCCCAATCTCGGGAAGCTCTTTGAAATCTACCCCCACGGGGGCAAAGCAGACCCTTTCAGGCGCTCACTTCCACCCTTTGCTGAACTACCTCGCAGGATCTTGGCTTCCTGTGAGCTTTGTTCCTTCTCTACAGAGAGACATGGCATTTTCTTACTTGGCCTACGTGCAAAATCCCCCCAATGCTGCACCCCATGCACATTCCTGATGTCGACCCATGCGTTCCTAAGGCCGGGCCTTTTTACTCCTGTTTCCATCCTCAAAAGCTCCCTGGACTTTTCCTTGTTAGCAAAACGTGCATCGCACGATGTTTCTGGTGGAGCTGCTTTCACTTCAGTTTTGGACATCCCATTTTCTCTGTAAGCACACGTCTTGTACGTTTTCCAACCTCTGAAAAGCAGTAACTTGTCCAATTGATCTTTCATCCCTGCTCCCAGCACCGTACCTAGAACGCATGCTCTCGCTTCAGGAAATATTCCAACATCATAGTCATCTTGTCTACAATGTGACCCAGGCCATGCCTACTCACTCCTTTCTCATCATTTATATTCAAGTGCTAACTGGGTGTTTTGGGTGGCAAAGTGGGGGTCTGTGGTGTGGCCTAGAACAAGATGGTTTTTAGCCTGGATACTTGCTAACCTCATGGCCTGTTTCCTGTATGTAACCTTGTAATTATGTTTTAGAAATAAAGTTATTTCTCTTGCTTTCAGTGAGTGTGAACAGCCGCTGGAGGTGAGAAACGGCAGTCTGCAGAGAATGGGCTCCTCTGAGTCAACCGATTCAGGTATCCCTTTAGTCTTCAACATTCATCACGTAGGGATCAATACTTGGAATTTGTTGAAATATGTGCTTCACCTAGAACTTAGATTGGGGACTAGTTCAGACCATAAACAAAAGTCATGGCATTCAGTGACAAACACTCTTAAAGCAGGACAAAGAAGGCCCTGTGGTAGTTTACAACGGGGGGAAACAAGTGTCTGCAAGGAGGTGGTACGTGCTTGATCTTGAGGATGTGTGAGTAAAGTAGTTGCATACCATGAACCATAACACCAAGATCAGAAAATTGTATTGGTTGAAATACAGGGTCAAATTATTGGAAGTATAATGAAACTGTTTCAGTGAGCCTGCTATGGAGGAAATGTGCTGGTGCATTTTATTCTAACTCGTAAACTTATGTTACTGCAGCGTTTTATAGTTACACAGATGCTTTAGGTTAGGGAACTGCAAGAGCAAAGTTCTTAAAATGTAGGCTTCTTAGGAACTAGGGAGAGGATTCTTTTCTGTTTTAAGTTTATTTATTTATTTTGAGAGAGAGACAGAGGGAGTGGGGGGGAGGGGCAGAGAGAGAGAGTCCCAAGCAGGCTCCACACTGTCAGCCCGGAGCCCGATGCGGGGCTTGAACTCAGGAACGCCGTGAGATCATGACCTGACCTCAAACCAAGAGTTGGACTGAGCCACCGAGGTGCCCCAGGAGCTAGGGATAGAATTCTTACTTGTGGCAGTGTGGCAAGTGAGAATATCAGAACTAGCACTTGACTTCCTGCAAAGTTACATGGCTATCATGAGAGGCAGGCGCTGGTGGGTCTGGGCGTACTGAGAGCAGCATCTTTGCCACCTTGCTTCCTTCAGTGAGATGGGCACCTTGCTTGGTGTACTTTTGTTCAAGGCAATGAATACTTGCCTTGTTTGTCATATGACTGACTGAGAAGTGTATTTTTCCAAACCCCCGAATTACACGTATGATCTGACAAAATAAAATATTTGAAGTCGAAACTTCCAGAAAACTGGTACCTCTTCTTTTCACGGTTGAAACAAAGTTACGTGGGTAACCTCTATCTGAACAACCAACCAAACATTAGAAGGTTGTATTTAATTCTCCCCACCTACTCTCTTGATGGTATTTGTAAGTAGGAAAATGAGATAGGTAGGTTTACTGTGGAAGTGTTAAGACTTGGGGCAATTAGAAAGTTTTTGACAATCAAATAGAGACGCCACTTTGATTCTGCCAAAAGTCCAAGCCCTGAGTCTTGGGTGATGGCTCAAAGAAACAGTACTAGTAGTGTTTTTGTTTATTTAATGACAAAATGGTGTTTTGTGTATTATTTCCTGAGAAATTTTGTTATTTCCCACAGGCTTCTGTCTGGATTCTCCTGGGCCCTTGGACAGTAAAGAAAAGTATGTATTCACTGCTTTTAAAAGTTTGTTAAGAAAGTAAAAGTTAGTTAGGAAAGACTTTTCTTAATTTTTTAATGAAATTCGTTGTGCTCTGTGTGGGAGCCTTGGATTTAGCTGACCCTATTAAGACTTCTGCATGTTAGAAATAAGTCTGGTGCCTTTAGAGAGTGAGTAGTTTGTGTCAGCAGTTTTTAAAACTTCCTTTCCTTTATTTTAGCTGTAATTTTTGGTGTTTAAGTCTCCCCCAAATCCTTAATTCACCCTCTGACATCATAGCCTTAAAGAACATGGGTATTTTAAGAGAAGACCTGGGCTTGTTCTTTTTACCTAGAAGCCCAATGTTGGGGGCGCTTGTGAGAACGGGACAGCTTCAGAAATCTGTTCTTCCATCTTGCCTAATATGGGAATGTGATTGTCTGCCCCCTTCCCCAAACTATAGGCTAGACACTGCATCTGCTCATATGAATACCTCTCTTGTTTTATTCTCATTGTTTACCTTCTGATCTCATTGCAGCCTTGGAAATCCCATGAGGAGAATAAATTCCCTACCTGTAAGTTAGTTCCCTTTTTTATTTTTAGCTAATTGACATTCATCTGTCTCCTTAGCTGTTAGTGTGATCTTAATTTAGACAGCAAAGATTGTTCTTCCTTCGTCTCATAAGTACTCAAAACACCCTACCTGAACAGCCTCAGTAATGGGCATTTCCTTTCATTTATTACTATCAAATGAATACCAGGAAAGTATTTATCAAAAAGAATACCAGGAAGTATTCTTTTTACGCAAATGATATTTTGGGACCTCAATCGCTACTGAAAGGGCTGGAGACCTACCTTGTAAGGTTAGGTGTAAAGCCATGTAGTGGGATCTTCTACCCCGTGTTACTGCAAAGTGGAACCCTGGCCACATTTCTTGGTTACCTCCTGCAGTGTGTGAGGATTTAGCCCCTCCACCACCACTTTTTTTTCTTTTGAAGCTGAATTTCCATTGAATTTTCATTTAATGTGCCCTAATGTCTTTTTTCATTTTGACAGCAGAAGCTCTTGGGATGTAGCCCAGCCCTGAAGAGGAGTCATTCTGATTCTCTTGACCATGATGTCTTTCAGCTGATGGACCAGGATGAGAACAAGGAAAACGTGAGTGGCATCGATGTACTAACTTAGGCTAGAGGTAAAGCCACAAGTGTCAGTGGCTTACAAAAAAGTGGCTGGGCTGCTTTCTGGGAGACTAGACCTTCACCAAAGTCATGCATCATCTTTGTAGTCAGAGAAACCTGGATTTGAATCCTGCTTACTAGCTGTATGACCTTGACCCATTACTTCTTTTTTGGCTTCTTCATTTTCTTTGTAAAATACGAGTAGCAGTAACTTGTAGCGTATTATGGGAATTAAATAAGATAATGTATATAAAGCATTTAAAATGGTTCCTGGCAGGGAGGTGTTGCTCAGATGGCAGCCCTTAGGAATAATTATATCCATGAATAGCTTATCTAGAAGGGTCTGTCCAGGCCTTGCCTCTTTGTGCTCACCCTGGGATGAGTTGTAAGCTCAGGAAAAGGCTAGTAGTGCTTTCTACTGAACACACTGAAGCTGTACTGATGCCTGGTTTTCCCCTGAACTTGGCTTTTCTCAGGGTTGCCTGCTTGGAACTTTGTTCTGGGGAGTAAACAGCATACATAGGTGGTAGTTAAAGAATTTGCATGATCTTAGGCACATCACTTAACCTGTAAGGTCTAGTTTCCTCATCTGTGATTGGGTTGCAGTTGCTGGTTATATGAGTTAATACATAGAAAGTACTTTGTGGTGTGTTGGCGTGTAAATACTCTGATATTAGCTGTTAACTGCTCTGAGCACTTAATAAGTGACTGTTTTGGGGTAGAGGGATTATAAGTGCTTTTAAACTTGAAGTCAATGGAATCATACAGAATGTATTCTGTCACTTCTGGCTTTCATTGAACATGTGAAATTCATTTATGTTGTTGACTGAAACAGTTTTTTTTTAATTTTCCATTGCTTTTAGTATGAAGTACAATAATTACAAGTGGAAAGAAAAATAATTATGTTTGTAGGAAGGTGGTGGGAAACACAAAGCCTTCAAATCTAGAGTAAAAAGGGTTTTTTTTTTAAGCATTTTTATTTATTTTTTAATTTATTTTTTAATGTTTATTTTTGAGAGAGTGCACTTGCACACGAGCTGGGGAGGTGCAGAGAAAGGTGGGGACAGACGACCGAAGCAGGCTCTGTGCTGGCAGCACAGAGCCCAACGTGGGGCTCAAACTCACGAACTGCGAGATCATGACCTAAGCTGAAGTCGGACACTTAACCAACTGAGCCACCCAGGTGCCCCAAGAGTAAAAGGTTTTGACTCCCACTCACAGGCAATTATATTGAAACACTTCGTTTTAGATTTTAGGAAGTTGTTGATTCGATTTGGCTTATTAACTCAGTGTTTTGTATACTTGGCAGATATTTATGTCTTTGTGGTGAGAGAAAAAAATGCTGCTTTAGAAGTTAGCTGTTGACAGTCTGTGAAATTCTTAGTGACACAGATCCAGTGTTGGAGTTAGCTCAGAAATGGGTAAACCCTTAGTTTGGAGGCAGTTGCAAAGGTGAGCAGTGCCTACTCCCTTGACTGTCTCACCCAAGCTACAGCTAAGACCCTGGTTTTCATGGACAGGGGAAGATATATCGACTCTGCTGTCTTGCAGGAAGCCTTTGAGTTTAAGAAGCCAATAAGACCGGCATCTCGTGGCTGCCTGCACTCTCACGGACTTGAGGAGGGTAAAGATATCTTCACACAGAGGCAGAACTCTGCCCCAGCTCGGATGGTATGTGCTTTGGCTTTCACAGGGGAGTTCCTGGTGGGGAAGAATTAAAGCACCCTCTTTAACCTGGAGTCAAAGACTAGAGCTCTTGTCTTTGTCATTTGAAACTAGACTGTCACATCTTTGGTGTTTTTGCTGTCTGGAGAGCAGACAGGCAGAAGCAGAGTGAAAGATGGTATGTTTGAAATACTGAACTTGAACAAGGAATATTTGATCTTGTCAGTTCTAGGGAAATAATCTACAGGCATCCTGGGTCATTCTTCTGTATGTGTGCACGATGGGATTATGTGGCTTAAAACTTTCTTTCACAGTGCCTCCAGAGTGGTTTTGTCTGGAGATGGCACTTGGCTTCTTCCAAAGGTGGTTTATTAAGAATATTATGGGGACTCCTGGGTGGCTCAGTCGGTTGAGTGTCCAGCTCTTGATTTTGGCTAAGGTCATGATACCAAGGGTGTGGAATTGAGCCCAACATCAGGCTCTGCTGAGCATGGAGCCTCCTTGGGATTCTCTCCCTTTGCCCTCTCCCCTGCTTGCTCGCTCTCTCTCTCTCTCTCAAATGAACTATTATGGATTCCAATAAACCCACTGCCTATAGGCTACTTGATAGTATTGGGGACCACTTGCCCCAGGGTTACTTATTTGCCAAACAGAAGCTGTCACTACTTCCAAAGTTCCCTACTGGCAATCTGATAGCTATAGACTAGAGAGGAAATTTGAGCAGAATGACCACATTTGGTTTCCAGGTTTTCCTGGGAACTTGCATACAGCCTTCCAGTCTGGCCTTTGGTCTGAAGTTCAGGTTCATTCAGTCAGTATTGCTGTTCTGTCTAGCATTTGCACAAAGCATTTTCATATATGTTTTCGTCTTAATCTTCCTAAGCATGTGAAGTAGGTGAAGTTAGCCCATTTTACAGATTGGGAAAGTCTGTTAAGGGAGGTCGGGTAATTTGCCAAAGGATAGCGATAAATAGAAGACCAGGATTTAATAGAATCTCCTGATTCCTGAGTACACGGTAACCCTTTAAGTACAAGGTATCCATGGGGTGCCTGGGTGGCTCAGTCAGTTAGGTGTCTGACTTTGGCCCAGGTCATGATCTCACGGTTTGTGGGTTCGAGCCCCGCATCAGGCTCTGTGCTGACGGCGGAGAGCCTAGAGCCTGCTTCGGATTTTGTGTCTCCCTCTCTCTGCCCCTCCCCTGCTCGCGCGCTGTCTCTCTCTCCTTCAAAAATAAACATTAAAAAAAAAGTTTATTTTTTTAAGTACAGGGTATCCAAAACGAAATAGTGTGCCCTTGAAGACCACAGCATCAGAGTTTATTGTGGTCACCTGACCATACTTCATTATAGATGACTTGTCCGTCATTTATTGTATCACACCTTCACTGGGGATCCCAGAAAATCCAGGTCACAAATACTGGTATTATAGTATGAGCCTTCAGTGTGTTGTCCCACAATAAGGTTACCAGCTTCTTGGTTCTGGCGGCTGAGAACTTGCCGATGTGCCCAGGGCGTGCTCAGGAGCACTTGTGGAGGCTCAGGGGCAGCCTAGAACTTTTATGAAGCAAGCTGGTGCCCAAAGTAGTGTAGGCCAGGGGCAGAGAGGATCCCTCCCTGGGTGAGTGACTGAGTCCAAAAACCAGAAGGCCACTTGAGGATTAATGAAGTCCTATCCAAAGGGATTTGGGGCTTCTGAAGGATTCTTTGTAGGACTTAAGTTGAGACTGCCTTGTTACTGTGGGGGAAAAAAAAAATATATCTCTGAACATTTTTCCTGGCTTTGGGAAGCACCTGGAAAAGAAATAATTCACTATCAGCAATGTTTGTTATTAGTAGTGCTGATCTCTATCTGGTAGATTTATGAGTTGTTTTTTCTAAATTTTCTATATTAAATATATATTAGTTTTATGATGGAGGGTTCCCCCAAAAACAACAGGGTTGCCTAGTGAGATACCCCCATTTTTACTCGGAATGGTTCTCAGAGAATGGGCGGGGAGAAAAGCTTGGGCTTTGGAGTCAAACAGGTGAGCTGTGTGATCTGGGTAAACTCTCTTAAGCATTGGGTTCCTGGTTCGTTAAATAAGTAGAAAAGGAGTAACTCACCTTAATGCGTTGTCAGGCGTCAGTGGGAGTAAACACTTAAGATTGTATCGTTGTGTCTGGCACACAGTAATTCCTCAGTTAAAAACTGAGCACCTGTCATTTGAATTCCAAGTTTAAAGAACTAGGATCAGGTGACAGTACTATATCAAAACCTGCATGTTGATCCGTGTTTACTGATTACAATCCTCTGATAAAACAAACCCTGCCCTTCATAAAAGAGGCCATCCCCACATCCCAGTGTAAGGTGAATCGCTTCTGGGAAGTCTTTTGCGAAGGCTCCTAGGCCTGATTCTACTCAGGACTATGTGTAGACATCAAATCATTTCTCATCTTAGGATACGTTATCCTTTGCTTAGTAGCTGCCAAAATGTTAGTTCTAATAAATATAGTATGTTTTCCTCATAAAATCTAGTGACCCATCCAAGGAAATCAAGTCTGATCATTAACAAGCTGTGAATTCGTCTTCCAGCTTTCCTCGAATGAAAGAGAGAGCAGCGAGCCAGGGAATTTCATTCCTCTTTTTATGCCCCAGTCCCCTGTGACTGCCACTTTGTCTGATGAGGATGATGGCTTCATGGACCTTCTTGAAGGAGAGAACCTGAAGGTAGTGTGTGTGTGTTTCTACCCGTTCCACTAAGTACTCTGGGAAAGTGATGTGAAAAACAACAGCAATTCCCCAGGGCTTGAGCTGGCTGATATTTTTGTTCATTTGGTGGGGATTTACTGAGACTCTGCTCCTAGTCTAATTAAATCTGAGGGGGGACAGGGTTCTTCAAAAGAAGAGAGTGATAGGCTCCTTCTTACCCTGAAGAAGGTGACAGTTATTTTGTACAAGAGACATGGAACAAGAACAGTGTAGGACAAGCCAGAGGGACAGCCTACCTCCTCAGTACCCTCAGGGTAGCGGGATGCTTTTAGCTACGTTCCGATGTCTGAATTGTGAAATGTGATTCTCTTCTGATCTTAACATATTGGGGAGTAGGAAAGAGGAGCGAACATTAGATGCTTCCTATGGGCGAGTCTGATACTCCTCAGGCAGAATCATACCTAAAGCATTCAAACTTAGTCTCTACTGAATCTTTTAAGTGTTTGTCTTTCTTTAGAATGATGAAGAGACCCCATCATGCATGGCAAGCCTCTGGACTGCTCCTCTTGTCATGAGAAGAACTACAAACCTTGTAAGTTGTTCTGGTGTGTCCAGAGAGAGCCTGGAAGCCTGGAGTAATTAGGCCTCGGACAGAGTCGACTAGACTAAATGGAAACTAATCCTTCTCCCACTTCACCACAGCAATCAAAAGTAGTTTCATTTGAGATTCAGTCTTTGGGTCTGTGGACCTTTCTCTTGACCAGCCGCTAGTGTTCTCTGGTGTAAAGCACACTGTTTCTTCGAGTATTTTTGGTCCTCATTGGTGTGTGAGGAAGTCTGGCTAATATATATGCATGTAGTTCTTGTTTTTATACTTTCTAGTTCATCCCAGCTATTCTTGGTCAAATTAATGTTCTTGCTGTAGCTGTGACCACTCTTAACTTCTAGTTTAAGATCTCAGGAAAATACCTGCTAAACTGAATTTAAGGGGTTCCATTATTTTTTTTTTTAATGTTTGTTTTTGAGAGAGAGAGGGAGAGAGAGAGAGAGACCAAGCAGGAGCGGGGGAGGGACAGAGGAGAGGGGGAGACAGAGAATCTGAAGCTAGGGGGGCTGTGAGATGGCCACTGTAGGAGCTAGTGAGGTTCCTGTAGCTGTTCGTTTTTGAGCCACAGTTAAGGTATGGGGAGGTCAGTATGGGAAGGGAAGGCCAGGGGGTCATCCAGGGTGGGATGTTGCAGAGGACAAATAAATAGCAGCTTGAGGTTCCTCACAAGTGACAGTGATTGATGGCACTTTGGCGGTCTAAGCTGTGGGTGCAGTGCAGGTACGGTAGTCTGGGGGTTGGCCCTGAATGAGGCAGAGTCCACAGGCCGGGGCTGTGGTTAGCCTCAAAACACAGCATCTCCCTCAGGAGCTATTGAGGAACACATCTACGTGGGCACTCTTAGGTCCTCAGAGCTCCTGTTTGCAAGATGGGGGAGCTGGCTGTCCCCTGTCATGGAGTCTCTGGCTCTCATTTTTCTCAGCCTTTTGTTTTGTCCACACTTTTCGACATTTGCATGAAGTCTGCCAAACATTTGAAACAGTACTTTTTCTCTGTTTCCTGCTCAAAGATTCTGTTTTACCTCAGGTATTTTCCACATAGAGTTTAGGATTATTTTGGAACTTAAAGGTGTTGAGAATATTACCTATAGATAGTTGAAGCTTTATATAATTTTTATGTTTTTTTGTTTCTTCTGTGTGTACTTCCCCACAGCTCATATTTAGGACAGATATTTGGGTTTCTCTCGCCTAGCTTAAGTTAGAATTGCCTTTGACCCAGCCAGGCATTTGGTTACAACTGTTACTGATCTAAGCATATCCTTGGATGTCCACTTCATTGTTACGGGGTCCTAAAGTGGCCAGTGCTTCATATCTTTGCAGAGCTGAGCCCTCCTCTGGCCCTCACGGTTTGATCTGCTCTGAGAGGCGGTCTGGATTTGAGAGGGGGCAGGCAGCTTGCCGTGGCCACCTTGCTTCAGCCAGGAATTCGAGGGGTCAGTAGATGAACTCTCAGACTGCTTTAACATGGAGGCTTCCCTTCTAGTAGTGTCCTTAATTAGCCATTTTTATAGCCCGTATGTCATTGTCTTGTCCTAAATAGGGTTTGTCCCCGGTGTCATCCTCAGTTATACCTCTGTTTAACTCAGCCTGCATATTAAAACTTCACACTTTCAAGCAGTAAGACAGCAAGGAGTGGGTTCTTTTTCCACGTCTCGATCGTGGGATAGCGGTGGAGTTATGAAGCCACCCAGTGGTGTGGCGGACAACAGCTTACCCTGTGTGTGTGGCCTTGTTGAATTCATGCACGTGGCCATATGTATCCCATTGAATGGGTGGGCACTGTGGACGCTTCCAGGGCAGGAATGTCCCTCACCCTGGAAAGAGCCATACACTGAGCAACCACTTGTGTGCCATGAGCAGGTCGAAGGGTGAGCCCCCAGAGGGGACCTGTTTGCCCAGGGTCTCAGAGTGTGTGGGAACTTGTCAGCAGGGTGTGTTGATTCATGAAAGAGCAGTTCACCTGTGGCAGTAGCACGTAGCCCTGTGAAGCTGGAGAATGGGGCACGTGTCGTGGGCTGGTGCGAGGCTGTCTACCAGTCAGGGGTGTGGCTGGATTTCCTCAGGAATGCTAGAATTCCTCGAGCGTGACTCTGTTAACCAGAAGGGAGGAGGGGTCAGTTACAAACAGGGTGCTTTATTTATTTTTTTTTTTAATGTTTATTTTTGAGAGAGAGCATGAGTGGGGGAGGAGCAGAGAGAGAGGGAGACACAGAATCCGCAGCAGGCTCCAGGCTCTGAGCTGTCAACACAGAGCTGGTGCAGGGCTTGAACCCACGAACCATGAGATCATGACCTGAGCCGAAGTCAGACGCTTAACCGACTGAGCTACCCAGGTGCCCCACAAACAGGGTGCTTTAGGAGCCTGTTGTGATTATTCAACAAAATGCTGAAGACTTTCTCTGAATCATGGGGAGAGGAAGGAACAGATTGAACAAATCTTTGCAAATTAGGAATGGGTGGTATTTAGGTGCAGTAGTGGTAAAGCAGAAGTCATGAGAATGACACCAAAGTTTTCAGTGTGAGAGACAGTCTTAAAATTATTCCTTGCTTTGTTGGGTGTTTCTCTGTGTGTTTAAGCACCCGGGGGGTATGGAATCTGCTGTCTCCTGTCTTCTCCATAGCATTTGGTTTGGTATAGATGTGCCCTCAATCATGCTACCTTACGTGAGTACAGCCATAGGTCAAAGGGAATGATAGGACTTAGGGATCTGGGGTTTAGACCCCACCTGAGCTACCCACAAATGGAGACCTTGAGTGATGCATTTTTGTTTATCTGTATGTTTCCCAATTTGTAAAATGAGTGTTGATTAGGAGGAGAGACCACATTTGTTTCTAGCTCTAACATCCAGGTGGTTTGAATGAAAAAGACTTTTCAAGTATCTTTTTAAATATCTTTATAAAGGCTTTTCTTTCTTTCTTTATTTCATTTTTTTTTTTTTTTTAGAGAGAGAGAGTTGGGGGTTGGGGGATATATATATAAAGTAGGCTCCACGCCCAGCATGGGCCCTAACACAAGGCTCAACCCAGGACCCCGAGATCATGACCTGAACTGAAATCATGAGTCAGATACTTAACCCCTGAGCAACCCAGGTGCCCTGAGGTGTTTTGTTTTGGTTTTTTTTGCGTTTTTTTTAGGTCTTTCTCATTTATTTATATTCCATATCATCCATATCATCTAGCATAACACAAACAGTTACTGCAGACTCACAGTTGCTGGAGCTATATTGGAATCGTGGTGTCCGCCCTGGATGAGTTCACAATTTCCTTTGAGACTCTGTTGAAAGCAGTGGATTCTCTTCCCCAAAATGCTCCCAGCTCTTCTAGGTTAAAAAAAAATCTCTGGGACGCCTGAGTGGCTCAGTCGGTTAAGCGTCCAACTTGGGCTCAGGTCATGATCTCACCGTTCGTGAGTTCAAGCCCCGCATCGGACTCTGTGCTGACAGCTCAGAGCCTGGAGCCTGCTTCGGATTCTGTGTCTCATTCTCTCTCTGCCCCTCCCCCCACTTGTACTCTGTCTCTCTCTTTCTCTTAAAACTAAATAAAAATGTAAAAGTAAATAAATAATGTCTGGCGGTGCTTGGGTGGCTCAGTCGGTTGAGCAGCATCCGACTTGATTTTTTTGGCTCAGGTCATGATTTCACCGTTCATGGGATCGAGCCCCACGTCAGGCTCTGTGATGATAGCTCTGTGGTTTGGATTCTCTGTCTCTGCCCCTCCCCCACTTGCACTCTATTTTACAAAATGAACTTTAAAAACTCTGGCGGTGCTTGGGTGGCTTGGTCGGTTAAGTGTCCGACTTTAGCTCAGGTCAGTATTTCACGGCTTGTGAGTTCAAGCCCTGCACCAGACTCTGTGCTGACAGCTCAGAGCCTGGAGCCTGTTTGAATTCTGTGTTTCCCTTTCTCTCTGCCCCTCCCCAACTCATGCTCAGTCTCTGTCTCTCAAAAATAAACATTAAAAAGAAAATCTCTGGTCTTGCTTTTCTGAAAATATCCCTTTAAAATAGACTTCAGCAAAGTTAGGAGAAAATCCTTGGTCTCCGAGAGAGCTGGCATGGGAGTGGCACACTCTGCTGCAGATTATTGACCAGAACATTTCAAAGAAGCGTCATTGAAATTTTAGTATCATCTTGGAAAGGAGCGGCTTACTGGGGCATAAAGAGATTCTGCATGGAAGGAAAAGCTGGGCCAAGGCACACTGAGTCATGAACCTACAGATAAGTTTAGACTGTCCCTACTGTTGGTCAGATTGGCTGCCCTTGAATTCTGGGAAATTAGTCTTAGACCAAGTGGAAAGGACTTTTGAACACAATTTTGAGGGCACTTGCTCCTCTGTGCACCCCCCGCTCCCTACAGATTTATACCCTTAGCACTATTTTAACACCTTACGGACTCTGTTTTCTAGCATAGTCTAACTACCTCACACCTTTTCTGGATTTAGGTGGGGTATTAAAACCTGTTGACTGCTGGGGCAGCTGGGTGGCTGAGTTGATAAGCATCCTCTTGATTTCAGCTCAGGTCATGATTTCATGAAACCTACTTGGGATTCTCTCTCTCTCTCTCTCTCTCTCTCTCTCTCTCTCTCTCTCTCTAACTTTAAAAATAAAAAACCAAGCAAGGTGCAAGTAATAAAATAGAGGGGAAGAGGCAAATCAAAAGGTGTTCCCAACCGAAAAGTGATAGTTACGTGACTCTTAGGACCCTTTGTAGACAGTGAGCTTTAGAAAAAGGGCATGGATTGTCTTCCTCCTCTCCATATGATGTCAACTCAGTTTGTATTCATTGAGCACCAGGTACTCAATGTCTAGTATGTGCTAGGCCCTACAAGAGTGCTGGGACTAGATGAATGGACGGTGTCTGTTACCTAAGTTAGGGTGGATTTTAAACCATCCCAGAAAGCCCTTGGCCCATTCTCTTTACCATTCAAGTGAGCGGGTTTTAATGGAAGATGGGTCTCTTTTTTTTCCCCCACTAGGGCAATCGATGCAAGCTGTTTGACTCTTCTTCCACATGTAGCTCTGTCACTCGGTCGGTGTTAAAAAGACCAGAACGATCTCAAGAGGAGTACCCATCTGGAAATACAAAGCGGAGAAAGAGCATGGCTGCGGCCAGTCCTGAAGAAGCAGCTAGTCCAGAGAAGCCCCAGGAGGTTAGTTTTGCAGGTGCCTTTTTGCTCAAGGACAATGATACTGAATTTTTCAATTCTGAAATTTCCATTTGGCTCTTTTTCTTTGCCAAGACTTCAAATTTTCCGTTTGTTTCAAGCAGGTTGCTAATTGGCTGTTGAAGCATTTTTATGACAGCTGCTTTAAAATCCTTGTCAGATTATTCCAACATCTGTGTTGTGGTGTTGGCTTCTGTTGATTATCTTTTCCTATTCAAGTTGAGATTTTCCTGGTTCTCGGTATGACGAATGACTTTTCAGTTGTATCCTGTATATTTTGGGTATTGTAAGACTGGTCTATGTAAATTTTCTGTTTTAGCGGGACTCTGATACTGTGGGGATGATAGGAGTAGAAGTTCATGTTCCCTAGCACAGCTTCCCTTGACACATAGGGTGGCCTCGTTATTGTGGGCAGGAGTGGGAGTTCAAGTTCTCCACTAGACCACCCCAGTGGAGTGGAGGTGGGGCACTTAATTACAGCTGGGCAAGAGTTGCAAGTCTAAGCTCCCCACTTGCTGACCAGGCATGGTGTAGGGCCATCATTTTTTCTTTGGTGTTTGGCTACAGTAGTCTAAAAGTTTTCTGTCTAGGGGCGCCTGAGTGGCTCAGTCGGTTAAGCGTGCGACTTTGGCTCAGGTCATGATCTCACAGTTCGTGAATTCGAGCCCCACATTGGGCTCCCTGCCCTCAGCACAGATTCTGCTTCGGATCCTTTTCTTCTCTCTCTGCCTTGTGCTCTCTTTCCCTTTCCTTCTCTCCTTCTCGCAAAAATAAATAAAAAACAGGTAAACATTTTTAAAAGTAAAATGTTTTCTGTCTGATAGGCTGCCCTCTTTCTAGTCCTTTGGCTAAGGAGAACAGGTTTTCCTAAAGGCTTCTTGTTTCTTTGGGCTTGCTGCTGCCATCTCCTGATCTGCTTGGAACTATACATTTTCTACTACTTATGTTTGTCTCACAACTTTGTACTGTTTTTCATTGTTTAATGCTTATTTGTTTTGAAGGAGAGGGAGACAGTGTAAGTGGGGGAGAGGCAGAGAGAGGGAGACACAGAATCTGAAGCAGGCTCCAGGCTCCGAGCTATCAGCATAGAGCCAGCCCTGTGCAGGGCTCGAACTCACAAGCCGTAAAGATCATGACCTAAGCTGAAGTTGGAACCTTAACCGACTGAGCCATCCAGGCGCCCCTGTAGTGTTTTTTATTGTATCTCTAAATATTTTATTCCTTTCTTTTAATTCAGACTTATCATGACCTAGTAAAAGTTTAGTTTTTATAAAACTTTCATCATCTCTACTCAAGTCAATTGCTCATAGTTATGGTTTGCTTTCATGTTATTTTGGAGCTTTACTAATATATCATGAACTTCCCTGTAGGTGAGTACACAAATGTAATTATTTTTATTTATTTTTAAAGCACTTGGGACATTCATTCATTTTAAAGTTTTATCTTGAGAGAGAGAGAGAGAGCACCAGCAGGGGAAGGGCAGTGAGAGAGGAAGAGAGAGAATCCTAAGCAGGCTCTGCACTGTCAGCATGGAGTGTGATATAGGCTTGAACCCACCAACCACGAGATCATGACCTGAGCCAAAATCAAAGAGCTGGGCACTTAACCAGCTGAGTCCCCTAGGCGCCCCAGAGCAGTTTTTTGAGAGGGAGAGAGTGAGCGTGCACACACTTGCGCAACTGAGGGAGGGACTGAGAAAGAGAGAGAATCCCAAGCAGGCTCCAGGCAGTCAGCACTGAGCCTCAGGGCTCAGTCTCAGAAACCAAGAGTCAGATGCTCAGCTGACTGAGCCACCCAGGCACGCCCATGATTGCTCCATTTTTATTAACTTGTTTATATATTTTGGCTTGTATTCATAGTTTTCCTGATTTTAAAACTATTCTTGCTTCATGAAATGTCATGTTTGGCTAATTTAGAATTGCTTTTATGTATGTGTAGTTTTCCTTCATTATACTATCCTTATATCAGGTTTTGGTATTGAGGTTTGATATTAAACATTGTAAAATAACCTGGAGAATTGCCCGTGTTTTCTGCAGCATGAAAAGGTTTGAATAAATACTACTCTTAAAAGGTCTACTAGATGACAGCCATGGAAACACCTAGGGCTGGCATCTTACATTTTATAATCTGCCTTAGTTACCTAATACTTGATGAACATTTTACTTTTTCTAATTAAAAGTGGAATTTGGGATGCCTGGGTGGCTCAGTTTGTTCAGTGTCCAACTTTTGATTTTGGCTCAGGTCATGATCCCAGGGTCAAGCCCTGCATGGGGACCCATACTGAGTGTGGAGTCTGCTTAAGATTCTTTCTCTCTCTCTCCCCCCCCCCCCCGCCCCTCTCCCCTGCTTGCACTCTGTCTCTTTAAAAATAAACTCTTTTTTTTAAAAAAAAGTAGAATTCTAGGTTAAAGCGCAGGAACATTTATGGAACTTTGCATTTTATACATGCTAGCAAATTGCCTTTCCAGAAAGCTTCTGGTTTATATACCTGTCAATATTCAGGAATAAAAAGAATGTATTTATTTGTATATTTAGAGAAAGTGAGCAAGCAGGAGCAGGGGAGAGGGAGAGAGAGAATCCCAAATAAGCTTCATGCTGTCAGCATGGAGCCCAATGTAGGGCTTGAATTCCCAAACCGTGAAATCATGACCTGAGCCGAAGTCCATAGCTTAACCAACTGAGCCACTCCAGTGCCCGCCTGCCTTTTCTCTTAATACTGTTCTTTTGATGAAAAGAATTTCTTGATTTTTAAATGTATTTCAATTAATCAGTCTTTTTTATTTATGTTTGGTGCCTCTTTTTTCCCTCTCCCCCTCACCTTTTTTAAGTAATATCTACACGCAACATGGGGCTTGAACTTACAACCCCAAGATCAAGAGTGGCATACTCTAAGAGCGCGCCTGGGTGGCTCAGTCGGTTAAACGTCTGACTTTGATCTCGTGGTTCATGGGTTTGAGCCCCACATCAGGCTCTGTGCTGACAGCTCATAGCCTGGAGCCTGCTTCAGATTCTATGTCTCCCTTTCTCTCTGCCCCTTACCTGCTTGTGCTTTGTCTCTCTGTCTCTCAAAAATAAATGTTAAAGAAAAAGAAAAAAAATTTTTTTTTAATTTTTTTTTTTCAACGTTTTTATTTATTTTTGGGACAGAGAGAGACAGAGCATGAACGGGGGAGGGGCAGAGAGAGAGGGAGACACAGAATCGGAAACAGGCTCCAGGCTCTGAGCCATCAGCCCAGAGCCCGACGCGGGGCTCGAACTCACGGATCGCGAGATCATGACCTGGCTGAAGTCGGACGCTTAACCGACTGTGCCACCCAGGTGCCCTGAAAAAGAAATTTTTTAAGAGTGGCATACTCTACCAACTGAGACATCCAGGCACCCCCAAGCCCTGGTTTCTTTTAGTGGAAAATAGTATTTGGAGACCATAGTGTCCTGTAGGAATGTTCATTGCACGTCTAGAGCTTCTCAGTGGATAGAGCTAAGAAATTTATTTTAGATTTAGCCTTAATTTTAATTCCCCTTTTTAAAAAGGTGGGGAAGAAGAAAAACTTAATTTCAGAGCACTTCAGTTAGACACTGAAATAATAGGAGACCTAAGTCAGTGACCCATGCTCCCTTTTTTTAGTCCAGATTCAATCAAATAAGAAAAATATTTTATTTGCTAAATATAGACATGTACATGTCACCCTCCTCCCAGTGACATGTTCTAGGTAAAAGTTTTCAGAAGTCCTATTCAGAACCCTGGCCTCATTTTCCACCTTTGATTTGTTACAGATTCTACATCAGTCTTTATCCCTGGCATCTTCCCCAAAAGGGACCATTGAGAACATTTTGGATAATGACCCAAGGGACCTTATAGGAGACTTCTCCAAGGTAATTCTAGGCAGATGCAAGGAGAGCTGCTCTGGTTATGTGATTTAGGCTTTGGGTTGTTTCCTAGAATTCCCCCCCACCCCCTCAGTCTTTCTCCTCTCTTGGGTGGCTCTTACAGTATCCCCCAAGAGACACAGTTTGAAATTTTTAAAGATAAGAAACAAACACATGATCAGATGTATCTTGGTCTCTGTGGGACTATAGACCTTACTGGTACTGATCAGAGGAAGTAGGAAGCCACCTACCAGCCACCTGGACTCCAACCCAAAGGCCAGGCTCTTTGGGAACTGTGTTTCTGATTATAAAAATAGTCGTGCAGCAAAGTACAAAGAAGCAGGAATAAACCTATAGCCACACTACACATCTGTATATCAAAAGGTTATCTTAAAAGGTCCAAGGTTGAGACTGAATTTCTCCATTGTCCAAAGAAGCATAGCCTTTGAGGGAGAAGGCCCCCGGGGAAGTAGGGAGGAAGATCTGCTGATGGCCTGATATGTATGAATTTGCTGTGTAAATGAGTTGGCTGCCTTTGAGCTGTGGTGAAACATGAGGGTGGAACAGAGAACATGTCAGCAGCTTGCTAAGCCACAGAAGATGTAAAGGCTACCCGATCAATTTCTTACTCATTAGTTTAGCTAACATTTGTCGAAGCACCTTGATGTTATGTGTTAGGTAAAGATTCCAAAATGAGACCCAGTTCCTTCCCTCACACAATTTCCCATGTGGTCAGTAAGACCTGCTGTGCCACATACGACACGGGAAATTGAAGTGCATGTCTGTGCAATGCAAGCAGCCTTGGAGAAATAAAGGGAGGTTGTCTCGTCTAGAAGACTAGGGAAGGTATGAGTCTGGGCCATATTTCATATTTCAGCCAGGTGAGTGTTGAAAGAATAGGGACACATAGGGGGTCAAAAATAGGAGATAGTTCTAATCTGAAAGGAAGAGTAAGCAAAGACTGGGTGTGTCCTCATTGGTAGAACCTTCCACTTGAATTGAAGCTGTTGGTTGTGTTTGTCATAATGACCTTGCATATGGCCATGGGGATGGGTGAGCTCTTGGTTCAGCCACTTGCCCTAGTGAGTAATTGCTGATGTGCCCATCTTTCCCCTCAAGGCCAGGCCAGGTCTCCTATTTTTCCCATTTCCAGTGCCCAACACCATGTTCCTCACAGTTGGCTATGGAGATGAAGGTTCCTGACAAAAGCAGGGAGGAAGGAAATTACCTGAGATTTCTGTATTTACGTTTGGCTTACTAGCTAGTAGTGAAGCCAGCTTTACATATTGGCTCGGCTTTACATTTGACAGTGAGGATAATACACCTTGTAGGTGTGTTTGAAAATGAAATGTCAGGATGTTAATGAAGTGCCTAGATGAGTAACTTGCCTATACTATTAGATTAAGGTTTGTTTATAAAGCTGCCTCTTATCAGGCAGGCAAGCAATATAAATGTTGCATTTATAGGCTTTCAGATTTGCTAAGTCTCTCTCTCTCTCTCTCTCTCTCTCTCTCTCTCTCTCTCTCTCTCTCTTTTTTTAAGGGTTATCTCTTTCATACGGTTGCTGGGAAGCATCAGGATTTAAAATACATCTCTCCAGAAATTGTAAGTCCCCTTTTTGGATCCTGTCACCCATGAAGTATTTGAATCTAGCTGTTCCTGGCAGCCAAAGTTGATTCTCCTGGGCTTTCTCCCCACAGATGGCATCTGTTTTGAATGGCAAGTTTGCCAACCTCATTAAAGAATTTGTTATCATTGACTGCCGGTATCCGTATGAATATGAGGGAGGCCACATCAAGGTATGGGTTCCTGAGGCTTACTGGTGAGCCCTGCTGTCATGGGAGGCGTAGAAGGAGCCCTGACAGGATCTGTGATTTTAAAAGTGGGGTGGTGACATGACACCTAGAAGCTTACTGGCTAATGTGCTGGTTCTGAGGACGTTTTCAAGCAGCCTTGACTCCTGGTGCACTGGAGAATATTCCCTGGCCTGGACTACTCTCCACTACCTTGTACAGTAAATGCTCTCTGTCCTGTGTCTTACACCTTCACCATCACAGGCATTTGTAGGTGGTACCACTGATTTCTAAGTCAGGCCTAAGCACCAAAGGGCTTTTGACCAGAAGCCAGCCTCTGGTGACATGTCCCAGTCTATGCCGGGCTTAGCGATGCCTCTCAGTTTGTAGTTGAATTAAGCTGCCTGGTGGAGGGCGGGTGTTGGGACACACTTTCCAGGGAAGAAGTTAACTGGTTATGCCAATTTAATCTTTTAACCAATAAACTAGTGTTGAAATCTAGTAATGGGGTACATTAATACAACAGTAGTGTTTGTCACTGTCTTAATGGCTTTTGAAAGTCCCAAATTCATAAATCTTTCTCAAGCCCACCATAGTCATAACAGAATTCTAGGGTCCCAATTACAGATGACTGTCACAGAATCAATCCGGCAAGTATGATACACGCAGGTGCCAAGAGTCTCTATGCCTTCTTCACAGGGTGCGGTAAACTTGCACATGGAAGAGGAGGTAGAAGACTTCTTGCTCAAGAAGCCCATCGTTCCTACTGACGGCAAGCGTGTCATTGTCGTGTTCCACTGCGAGTTCTCTTCCGAGCGAGGCCCTCGCATGTGAGTGCTGCATGGAACTGGGCTCTGGGGCACGGGCCCACAGTGCTTTTGTGGGATGAGGCAGTGGATGGCTCACGCTGGCGGCATACTTCACACCAAGGGCCTTCTCGCACGTCCCAAGTCATTTCCATGCCTCAGCCTACACACATGATGCGTAAATGTTCAGTTTTTTAAAAGTTCAAATTCATGTGTAGCAAATGTTTTCCCACATTCTTACCTATTGGGCAGTTTGTTGATTTGATGAACAGCTTTCTTGAGTGTGGCTTTTTAGGCTTGACCTGGAAGTTGCCAAGGGCTTTTGGCCTTATTCGGCCCAACCTTGTCTCTGAGGCTAGCATGGTCCTACTGGAAGGACAGACAGGGACAGCCAGAGAGGGGGTGGGGGCTGGGGCAGGGCGACTGCAGCCTTGACTAGGATGGGCCAAGGTAGACTTCTTGCCAGCCCACAGGCTTGGGTTCTTGTGCAGTCTTTTTATTTTGAACTGGTTCAAAAGTCAGGCCATTTTTCTGCACGTGCTTCACCTGATTTTCCCAGTGGCTAATGTTGTGCCACATTAGTACACATACAACCACACATAAACAACTACACCAGGAACTTGGCTTACATGACCATCTCCCCATCTACCTCCTAAGGACAAGGACTTGCCCTGCGTTTAGCACAAAACCATGGTCACAAGAAGTGGGATTTGAGTGAGGACTGATGTTCCTTCACAAGTGGGATTATTCACTCTACAGATACTAACTATTGCCTCTCATGTGCTGGTTAGTGTTCTGGTTACTGGGGAGAACAGCAAAATGTTGGAGAACAAAAAACCCTGCCTTCAGGGAGTTTGCATTTCAGAGGGAGCGGGAGGCAAATATGTCTGTCAGCTACTCCATGTGTTAGAGGTACTTCAGAGACATGACGAGAAGTGGGCGCTCCAGGGCAGGTTGGAGGAACAGCCGTGGGGCCAAAGTAAGCAGGCGGAGTGGAGAGAGGAGAGAGCAGCAGGGACAGGGTACCAAGGGGTGGGTGGGAAGGAGCCACTGGCCATGTGAGGGTATTGGGGAAGAGTATAGGGTGCAAGCAGGTGTCCTGAGACAGAGCAAGCGCAGCCTATTTAAAAGCTATAGGAAAAAAGCCACCAGCTGAGATGGGAGTTGAGGAAGGGACCCTGGGCAAGTTGTCTGGGGGTGTGGCAAGAGTGGAGAATGCAGTGGGAAGCTGGCTCAGGTGCTGTCACTGCACAGGAAGTGCAGGTGGTGGTGGGGAGGACACTGGAATGGGGGCTGGGCAGTAGGTCTGTTTCACTTGGAGAAAGGGCAGTTGGGGAGAGACCGTCTACCTTCCACCACCTGTGAAATCTTAACGATCACACGTGGCCAGTAGCTCACAGCTCAACACTGATTGTTTCCAAGAATGAACGTGAAGTTGGGAAGACGCGTGTAAGGAGTCCTACCGCACCGCTGCTGTCACTGTGCTGTTGTCTCACGTCTGTTGTCTCTGTATCAGAAGAGCTAACCCTGCCGTGGCCTTCTCGATAGGTGCCGGTACGTGAGGGAGAGAGATCGGCTTGGTAACGAGTACCCCAAACTCCACTACCCTGAGCTGTATGTCCTGAAGGGCGGGTACAAGGAGTTCTTCCTGAAATGCCAGGTAAGCTGAGGTCCCTGGAGAGCACGGTCCACCCCTTACCCAGGTTGGACAGCTGGGTCTGTCTGGTCGTCATGGCTGTTTCTCTCCCGGGATCTGGGGATTTGCTGCGCACGACGACACGGGCCCTAGAAGCTGCTGCACAGATGCGGGGAGCTGGCTTAACAGCATGAGACAAGCACCCCCTGATCATCCTCTCTTGTCTACAGTCTCACTGTGAGCCCCCCAGCTACCGGCCCATGCACCATGAGGACTTCAAAGAAGACCTGAAGAAGTTCCGCACCAAGAGCCGGACCTGGGCGGGGGAAAAGAGCAAACGGGAGATGTACAGCCGTCTGAAGAAGCTGTGAGGTGGTGGGGCCAGACCGCGGCAGCCAGAGCCTCCCCTCCACGCCACCTCTTCCCTCTTTGCTGCAGAGAAACTTGAGCAAAGGGGCCAACAAGTGTGGAGAAAGGGCCTGGGGCTTGCACGCCTCACCCGGTCCCGCGCTCCCAGGGTTCCTGCTGGCAGCACCTCTTCTGTCCCCGTAAGACGTTCACTGCCTCAGGACTGTTTGCCAAGGCTGTCACTCGCCATACAGCACAGTTCCAAGCACCAAGCCAAGAAGTTCTGACTCCTCCCCCCCACTGTTGGACGAACGACCTGGGGCCTTATTGGGCACTGTCCTCTCTCATGAGAGGAGGGGTAGGAGAAGGAGAAGGAACGCGAGTGGAAATGCTGCTGGCCAAATACCAAAGACAGCCTGGGAAGGGGGATGGTCTCTGTGGGATAACCCGTATCTTTAATTTATTCAACTTCGTCAATCACTTTAATTTTTTTTTTTTTTTTTTAACTCCTGGAGACTTTTATTTAACTGCTTCTTTAAGTCACAATACTGCCATTCTAGGTAGGGTTTTATCATCCCAGGGACTACCTCTGCTTTAAAAAAAAAAAAAAAAAAAGATGGGGGAGAAGAGGCAAACTTGTGTTGAGGGACAGAAGTAGGAGCTCTGTCACCCCAGGAGGCACTGTGGAACTGGGGCTGCTGCTATTTAAAGCCAAGGACTGAGGCGCTGGTGGGAGCAGGCACTGGACTCGGACTTGGCCATAGGACATAAGCTAAACCTCCCAGACCTACCTCGAAGGCCACTGAGATCTATGGGTGGGGGCGGGGGGGGCACCGTGTTCTTCCTCACCCCAGTTCCCTGTGACATTGGCTGGTATAGGAGTCACAGGAAAGCACTTCAGGCAGCTTCCATGGGGCCACCCCCAGGTCAGTGTTGGAACGTGGTAGTGTAGGTGTCCTAGACTAGGGGCGGCAGGGTGGGGGGGCTCTGGGATGGGGGACAGGAGCGTACACCGAGTGTCTTCTATTACTGATACTCTTGAATAGCTTTTAATTTTCTAAAAATAGTCATTTTATGAGTCAAGGAGTATCAAATCAGTGTTGGCTGGGCCACCCAAGGATGAAGAGATGGGCTGGAAGCCCTGTGCATTAGAAGAGGGATGTGGGTGCTGGCATGCAGATGACCATATAGAATGTGTCTCTCAGGAGGCAGCATGGTGGATTTTGAAGGTAAAACTTTGAGTTTATCATGTTTGAATTTGAGGGACAGGGAGTGATGGCTTATCACTCGTTGCCCCCTCATCTAACCCCATGGAAATGGGGGTCTCAAAGGAACACCTCCTATCCAAGGAGCTGGAGCTGAGTTGGTTGATGCTGGACACGCCTATTTGGTTCCTGCGTATGCCCACCCACAGGCACCAGCCTCCTCACCATTTCTGCTCTGTTGGGGCATAGCCAGGTTTTTCTTACACACAAGTGCCAGTCTCCCCTCTTCACTTCCTGCTCTGGAAGTGGGGAGGGAAGCAGTCGTAATAGAGATGGCTGGTTGCTCTTCTGGGTTTGAGTTGTATTTGGCTATAAAACAATCTTGTTAGAAAAAGTAAGTGGGGAGGAGGGGAACGGGAGGAGAGAGGAAGGCCTCTTTCCCCTCTCACCACACATTGAGACACATCTCAGTTGGTCTCTAATCTTGTTTATAGGGATTCTGTTGGTTGAATGCCTAGAAAAGGAGGTGGGATGGCCTTCAGATTGTACCAGCTTAGCTAGCATTGCTGACCAACTGTTGCAGGCTCTGAAAATAAAAACAATCCTGAACCCATGCTCTCTACGTAGTTCTTGATGGATTTAAAGAGAATTGCGATTCCCTTCAAGGTTCTGGGACCATACTTGACTAAACCAGGGGGGGCGGGGGGTGGAGGGGAGCAGCCATATTTCCTCAAGAGGCCAAAGGACTCCCATGTGCCATGATTTCAGAGATGGCCAGAATGATCTCTAGTTGCTACCCTGACTCCAAAAACTTGTCATTCAGATTGATTTGCAAGATGAAAGGCACAGCACATACAAAGCTTGCCTGAACCACTAACCTTTCCAAGATCTGTGAACTCAAACGGATGAAGCAACAGTGCAAAGGAAGGATGATAAAGACAGGAGTTTCAGTTGTGCTCTGAAGGAGAGGATACTGCAGAAGGAAGTAGGACAGGTGTTGGCAAGTCATGGGCCCACACAACCACCAGAGAGACTTGGAGGTGTGATTGATGCTGGGGGCTACTGGCCAGACCGGAGGGAAGCAGGAGCAAAAGTCTATTAATAAAGCAGAGTACACTATGCATGGAAAATAACTTCTGTTCCTTTTACGTATACTTCAGATCTTCCCTAAACATGTGGTAAATGCTAAAACCTAAAAGATTTACCCTTGGTCCCACCTCCAAGTTAAGCTTCATTTAGACCTTGAATCCCTTCTTTTGCAGCTATAATAGACATTATTCCAGACATTTTTTAGAATTGTAAGACTATGCACGAAGAAAGGAAGTCTCCTATAATCCTGATCTCCAGTATTAGCCTGTTTATGTCAGATGAGAGTGGCGCCTGGCTGGCTCAGTGGAGCGTGCAACTCTTCCCTGCCCCTCCCCCCCCCCCCCCCCCCCCGGCAATGTTTATTTTTGAGAGAGACAGAGCACAAGTAGGGGAGAAGCAGAAAGAGATGGAGACACAGGATCCAGGCTCTGAGCTATGAGCAAAGAGCCCGAAGCAGGACTCAAACTCATGAGTTGTGAGATCATGGCTTCAGCCAAAGTCAGACGCCCAACTGACAGCCACCCAAGCGCCCTTGGAGCGCTCTTAATCTCGCTCCAGATTAAGATTGCAACTCTTAATCTCGAGGTTAAAAATTCAAGCCCCAGCTTGGGTGTAGCAATTATTTGAAAATAAAATGGGAAGCCTGGGTGGCTCAGTAGGTTAAGCATCCAACTCTGTTTTGGCTCAGGTTATGATCTCATGGTTCATGAGATTGAGCCCCAAATCCGGCCCCTGGCTGACAGTGCAGTGTGTTTAGGATTGTTTTCTTCTCTCTCTGCCCCTTCCCCGCGCTCTCTCTCACATTCTCTCTCAAAATAAGTAAACTTAAAAAAAAAAAAAAAAAAGGGATGGCTATAGTCTAATGTATCCCATATTACAGTCCCTTCCCAAAGACAACAGTCCATATTCCTAGTGAGAAGATACAAAAGTTTTGATTAATTAGACTATGTAAACTTTAGGTTTTCAGTGGAAATAGCTGATCACTACTTGTAATGAGTATTATCTGTACATATTTAAAAGCACATGGAAGGGGTGCCTGGCTGGCTCCAACAGACCACATGACTTGATCTCAAGGTCACGAGTGTGAGCCACATGTTGGGTGTAGAGATTAATTTAAAAAAATAATAAAATTTAAAGCACATATAGGGGTGCCTGGGTGGCTCAGTCTGTTATGTATTCAACTCTTGAAACTGCTCAGGTTGTAATCTTGAGGTCGTGGGATTGAGTCCATGGGCTCTGTACAAAGATATTCTCCTGCCCCCCCCTCAAAAAATTAAATGCCCATATAAAATGTTAATTCGGATATGCTGCTTTTTCTCAATTTTTCAGGATAATTTAAACTCTTTAACATTTGTTTCTGGACCATATATTAGTTTTCCTTAAACACATCTTAACCAAATTATTTGTGAGGACAGTAACTTTCTAGTTTAGGTATGAAAAAGTTTATCCCAAGTGTCCATTCTTATAATTGGGATTTGATTTACTTGTCATGTAGGTGTATATGATTTCTACTATTGCTTTTTTTAATCACAGAGAACTCCAAACATGAATAACCCCTTTTCTGCCCATTTACAACAACTTCAGCAACATCTACTCAGAGCCAATTTTCTCTTCCTCACTCCTCCCTGACTTTGCTCTTTAAATTTACTCTGAGCAGGTAATACTTCTCTGGATTATTGCAAAAGCCAGCTGGTCTTTTGGCTTAGCCTATTGCCACAGTCAACTTGCTAAATGTCTAATTAGGTAGGCCCATTCTTACTGGAGAGTTTAATGGCTCCTTGCCTATAAAATCAAACTTGAACTCAAGCCCAGGGGCTAAGATATAACCCAAGCCTTTACCCTATGTTCCTCTTATGCTCCAGTAACAGCCAGTGTTCCATTTCTAGGATGCACCCTGTCCTCTGAGCCTTGCTTCAAAGTTCAGTTGAGAGCTAGTTACCTAAGAATCTTGGGTAAGACAACTCACTAATAAAGTTTGGAGGTAAGAGCGCCTGGGTGGCTTAGTCAGTTGAGTGTCCGGCTCTTGGTTTTGGCTCTGGCCATGATCTCATGATTTCCTGAGATGGAGCCCAGTGTCAGGCTCCATGCTGACGGTGCAGAGCCTGCTTGGGATTCTCTGTCTCCCTCTCTGTACACCTCCCCCACTCACACTGACTCTGTCTCAAAATAAATAAACTAAAAAAAATTGGGGGGTAACTGTGTGCAAGCCATGATCCCTTAGTTCCAATAAAAAATTGAGTTCGGGAGCACCTGTCTGGCTCAGTTGATAGAGTATATGACTCATTCTTGGGGCTTGTGAGTTTGAACTTAATGGTTAACTGTCCAGTGTCACTCATTTCCCCCAAGGTAAGTAACCGTTGCCACTGGCATTATGACTGTTTCCCTAGCAAAGAGATATAGAATTGTTTTTCATGTTTTAAAACTACATAAATACCTCCATTTTGTGCACATTCTTCTGCATCTCACTTTGGCTTTTACTACTGTGCTTCTCACACCAAACCACATAGGGGCACTTGGCTCCAGGAAGGGCAAAGCTGGAGTCAGGGATGACTCACGGGCCACACCTCTCCAGCCAAGGAAACTGCAGTAAGTCCCTTCTCCCTCCCTGGTGCCTTTCCTCATAGTTAACAAAGGGCACTTGAAGTAGATACTCCACTGTGGCTACTCTCATCCCAACATTCTGTGACTTGGGTATTTGGATGCCTCAATACCGACTTCAGATCTACTTGGAAGAAGGGCATCCATGGAAGAAGAGCTGTTTCTTTTGCGTGCTCATTCAACAAACATTTCAGTTGTGCTAGGTACTGAGGATGAGGAGGTATATAACAGGCAGACTTTGCTCAAGGAACTCACCAACTAGTGGGGGAAATAGTCACTTCAAGACCAAGAACCCATGCGAGTGACACTTCATGGAACAGAGGCTAGGAAAAAGGTCTAGAGCAAATAGGGCTTAAGAGGGATGGAAGGAAGCACGCCTCAGAAGAGGTCATATTTAAGCCTGATCTTGAGTAGGAGTCTCAGAGACCAGGCATTCCAGGAAGAAGGAATAGAAGGGTGAAACAGCACGTATTACATGAATGTAGATGAGGTAGGGGACAAGCTTGGGAGGGTGGGGATGGTGGAGGGGGGAGGACACCAAAAATCTTGGATGTGAAGCTGATGAGTCTGTAAGTTGCAGGATCTCTGAGAGCAGAACTTTTCAGACTTAGCAAAAGAAAGACCTGGGAACTCATTAAAATGCAGATTCTGGTTCCATAGGCCTGGAATGGGGCTTGAGATTCTGTATTTTCTTTTTTAAGAATTTATGTTTTGGGGCACCCAGGTGGCTCTGTCGGTAGAGTGTCCAACCCTTGATATTGGCTCAGGTCAAGATCTCATGGTTCGTGGGTTCAGGCCCCATGTCAGACTCTGTGCTGGGAATGTGGAGCCTGCTTGGGATTCTCTCTCTCCCTCTCTCTGTCGATGCCCCTCCCCTGCTCGCTCTCAAAAAATAAATAAGTTTTAAAAACATATTAAAAATTATTTTTTAAGTAATCTCTCCACCCAGCATGGGGCTTGAAGTCACAACCTGGAGATCAAGAGTTGCATGCTCTTCCGACTGAGCCAGCCAGGCACCAAGAGACTGCATTTCTATCAAGTTCCTGATGCCACAGATCCTGGACCACACTTTGAGAAGGCAGCCTGTGTGAGGCAGTAGTGGCTGAGGCTGGCTGGTTGGTGAGGGATGACAGGGGCAGAAGCTGTGGGCATGGAAGACAAGGGTGCTGGGCACTAGGACCTGGTGGTGGCTGGATGATAGTAAGGGAGAAGGAGAGACCATGATGGTGTCTTGTCTCCTACCTGAGGAACTGGGTAGGCCACTGGCACTTAGAGCAAGAAATACAGGAGGAAAGGAAATATCTGCATTGGGGAACTTCATAAAGCTGCTGGCCTATATTCTTCATAAATGTCAGTGTCATATAGGACAGAGGGGCTGAGGAACTATTCCAGATTAAAGGAGACTCAAGAGACCTGACAACTAAATGAAGTATGGGATCCTGGACCAAAACAAAAAGAAAGTGCTGTAAAGGACATTTTTGGGACGATTGACAAAACTTCAATATGGACTGTTGATTAGGTTAAAATATTGCCTCAGTGTTGTTTCCTGAATTTGATAATTATATAAAGATATCCTTATTCTCAGGGATAACACTGCAGTTAAGAAGTATGATGTAGGGCAGTCCCTGGCAGGCTTGACTGGTGGAGCTGACTCTTGATCTCAGGATTATGAGTTCAAACCCACATTTGGGTGTGGAGCCTAATTAAAAAAAAAAAAAAAGTAAAGGACTGATGTAATTTACTTCCATATGGAATAATAATAAAAAGATGCAAACGTGTGTGTGTGTGTGTGTGTGTGTGTGTAAGAGAGATACAGAGAAGAGAAAGCAAATGGCATAAATGTGAAAAATCAATGACTTTTTTCTTCTTTTTGAGTAAACTCTATGCCCAAGGTGGGGCTTGAACTCACCACCAGGAGATCAAGAGTTGCATGCTCTAACAACTGAGCCAGCCAGATGCCCCCCAAATTAATGACTCTTGATAAAGGATATAAGGGAGTTCTTTGTACCATTTTTGCAACTTTTCTGTAAGTATAAAATTGTTTGAAAACAAAGATTTCAAGAGGCGAGGACTGCGGTGTTCAGCTCTTGTGTGAACAGGGCAGGTGTGGGCAGATGCTTGGGTGGTCAGGGAATGAATGTGAGGGAACTGCACTGGAGAAATATCCAGGCCAGTGACAGCAACATGTCTCAAACACCCTAATGGCACTGGACACTGACTTGAACAGGTGTAGGAGGGGTGGGTGGGTGCAGGTGGGGGTGAGCCTAGGGAAGCAGCCAGAGGTGGGAGGGCAGGAAGTCAGCACCCCCGGGGGAAGGAACAGGGATGGGGATGGGAACAGGGATGGGGAAGGGGAGTGGAGCCATGGGCCGGGCTGGGCCATAGGAGGGCCTGGGAGATAAGAGAAAGTTCTGCAGGCTGGAGCCAGCACGTGGCCAATGACCTTGGTGAACAAAGGCTGCCCACACTAGGGTGGGGGTGGAGGAGTGACAAGGAGGGAGGAAGAAACGTCAGGGGCGAACAGGGTGATCTCCGACAGTTCTCAGCCTCAATGTGACTGTGACCTGGAGGGAGGATTGGGAGTGGGGATGACCTTGATGATTCTCAGATGTTAAGACCTTGGTTGGTCGTTCGGACTGCCAAATGGTGATGCCTGGAAGTCGTGTAAAAGTTCAGTCTAGGGCTCGCTGCTCGCATACTCCCACGTCAGGGGATCTCACTCTTTCCAGGAGGTAGCCCCTTGCAGTGATGGCCAGAGCGGGTCAGCTCTTTTTCTGGCAAAGGCAGATGACGCCTCCACCCACAGGCGTCCTTTGTTCTGGCATTTCCCCCAGCTGGGCTTGCAGCTGCGACCGCTGCCACAGGCGGGTACGCCACCAGATGGCGGTAGTACCCCAGCTTAGCCTCCCGTGGCGGCTTCCAGCTTCTCTTCCCCAGAACCAGTAACTGGGAGGAGCTGGGGTCTCCGCAGGAGCTCCCCACCCCACCCCGGCTTCCAGCTGCATTTAAGGGCATTTCGCCTGCCCTGAGTGCAGGCAAAACTGTGGCTGTTCCTTGTTCAGGCTGCAGTTGCCAACGCCTAGTTCAAGCACAAGAGCACTGAAAGTGGAAACAAAAAGGAGGGGTGGGGCTGGATTATTAGTGTATATTTTTATTCTTTTAATAATTATTTCTTTAAGTAGTCTCCAGGCCCAACGTGAGGATTTAAATCACAACCCTGAGATTAAGAGTCATGGGCTGTACGGACTGAGCCAGCCAGGTGCCCCATCAGTGTATATTTTTAATAAATACAGCAAAGTGGTCATTATGGAAGAAACGTCAGATCTTTGTTGGGTCTCTTTCTTTCTTTTTTAAGATTAAAAATTTTTTTTAATGTTTATTTATTTATTTTGAGAGAGAGAGAGAGAGAGAGCGCGCGCGCATGAGCAGGGGAGGAGCAGAGAGACAGGGAGAGAAAGAATTCCAAGCAGGCTCCACACTGCCAGCCAGCACAGAGCCTGAAGTGGGTCTCGAACTCACAGACCATGAAATCATGACCTGAGCCAAAATCAAGAGCTGGACGCTTAACCAACTGAGCCACCCAGGCACCCCAAGACTTTATTATTTTTAAGTAATTTCTATACCCAACATGGGGTTTGAGCTCACTACCCTGAGATCAAGAATCCCTAGTTCCACGGACTGAGCCAGCCAGGCGTCCTTTGTTTGGTTTCTTTATATTTCATTCATGGTTTATTTTGGATGACAGAGGGTGGGAATCATCTCGATCTTTTCAATGCCTAAACTCCCCGTTGGACGGTGCCAAGCAATTGCTAGGCCCTAATCAAGAAATAAGAAGGCCTATAGTCCAATTTTGGTTTTATTCCCAACTTGCTGTGTGACTCTGAGCAAAACACTTACCTTCTCTGGATTTTACAGGTCTTTTCTGTACAGGATGAGCTTGGGCAATACCCCCAACCCTCCAACCCAGGCCTCCTGTGCCATTCCTGCGCACATGTCCTCACCTTTGCTGACACTTCTAGGGAACGCCCTTCTTTGTACACAGAACTCATTATTCTTGTAAAAATGAATAATTATTGAAATCTAAAACTCAATTGATGGGTTAAGCTACAGATTAGACCCAACTGAAGAGAATCCACTGGAGAAATATGTTAAGAAATTATTTAGGACACAGCAGTGGGGCGCCTGGGTGGCGCAGTCGGTTAAGCGTCCGACTTCAGCTCAGGTCACGATCTCGCGGTCCGTGGGTTCAAGCCCCGCGTCGGGCTCTGGGCTGATGGCTCGGAGCCTGGAGCCTGCTTCGGATTCTGTGTCTCATTCTCTCTCTGCCCCTCCCCCATTCATGCTCTGTCTCTCTCTGTCTCAAAAATAAATAAAGGTCAAAAAAAATTTTTTTTTTTTTTTAGAACACAGCAGTAAAGCATAGACTTACAATACATGCCAAGAGAGCCAAAAGAAGTGGAAAGAGAGAAACAGAGCATAATGAGAAGGTCTAACTGCATCAAATTTGAGTCCCAGGAGGAAACAGTAAGAGAATGGAGGGAAGACAAATTTTAAAGAAAGAATGCCTGCTGAAAAACTTGAATCCACAAAATTGAGAAACTCATAACTCCTAAGCAGAGTAAATGAGAAATCTGCACCTGGGCCCATAACGTGGGCAGAGTAGCAAGGGCACGGGATCTTAAGCACTTGCTGAAGAGAAGGCCAGAGCACTTACACAGGGACAGCGTGGTGGCCGCTCACCAGCAGCAAGTCGGAGACTGAAGCCTTCAGAACACTACGCACAAAGTGCCGAAAGTCTGTCTGAACTAGAAGGATGCAGCCAGCAAAGCCACCTTATAAGAATGAGAGTAAAATAAAGAGAATCACAGATAAATGGGAAGAACGAGTTCTGCACCAAGAGAACTGAACTAGACGAACTTCTAAAGACTACACTTTGGGGCGCCTGGGTGGCCCAGTCTGTTAAGCGTCCAACTTTGGCTCAGGTCATGATATCACGGCTTGTGGGTTCCAGCCCCGCATCGGGCTCTGTGCTGACTGCTCAGAGCCTGGAGCCTGCTTCAGATTCTGTGTCTCCCTCTCTGCCCCTCCCCTGCTTGTGCTCTCTCTCAAAAATGAAAAAACATTAAAAAAATTAAAAAATAAATGATATGCTTCCAAAGCACGGGGAAGAATCCAGAAAGAAGGTCAGTAATGCAAGAGGGGACAGGGAACAGGCACAGTGGTAAACCTAATACAGATGCAAGCTCAAACAGACCCTCACTTCACTCTGGTGGGAACAGGGTAGTGGGCAACCCTTGCTCACACGTCCCCTCTAGGCCGTGTGCTCCTGGAGACCCGGGACAATGAACGAATAACAGACAAAGTAACTCTGAGGGTGCCCCACAGCATCCTGATACTGCCATTCAAAATCCTTTCAAGCATTTTCCAAACCTATTTGCCCATGGAGAGTCTCATGGGACTTAGGTTCCTGATGGCTGACTTGAGGGATGCTGGTTTTTCTTCTATGGGTCCATTCTCACTTGAGTCTCACAGAGTGGGATTTACTCCCATCTTCTGGCTGGGAACATTCTAGCTCAGAGAAGTGGGTGAGTTTCTTTTGGTCACTTGGCTAACAAACAGCAGATTCCAAGTCCAAGGACTTTCCTGACTTTCTCTTCATTCAAGCCGCATCCTAAGATGCACACTGCCGAACCCACTTGCAGAGGGTACACTGACAGGTACAGAGTTGGAAGGAAAGGTTTCCAGAGCCACCACCCCCGGAGGTGGGGGGTGAGCTTTGGAGTGAGTGATTGGGACAAAGCTTCGTATTGGATTTTGCAGGCTTCATCCAGGTAACTCCTGCTGCCACCCAAACGGGGAAGTGAGGGCTCAGCCTCCGAGGCCCTCTCACCTCTGCCGCTGGTCCCATACACCTCACTGTCAAGGCTTGGTCTCTGGCCACAGGAAGGTGAATGGGACATACAGGTTAGGTGACAGACTTCCACGAACACCAGGGTGAGAAAGCAGCTGGGGAGCCTGCACCCCGAGTGTGCAGGGGACCGTGAGGAAAGAGGCCCACAGAAGAGGACCTGGAAAAAAGTACCCTAAGCCCTGACTCGTTGTCCCCTTCCTGCAAGGTGCTGCCCCCACCCCCCTCCAAGGAGCACAAGGCTCCTGGGATGAGTGGGAGATTGTTTTCAGGGTCCTTTGTAGCATTCTTCACCTATTTTTGTCTTCTTTTTCTGTTAGAGGTCCTTTCACATGGGACACTTCCTTCCTCCTACACAGAGCAACACAGGGTGCTGGGAAGGGCAGGGCTGGTGTTGGCCGGCTCGCTGAGGACGGGACGAGCCACCCCTCTTGGGCCTTCAGTTCTGTGTTGGGGCTTTGGCTTCTTTTTAAAAAAATTTTTTTTAAATATTTGTTTAGTTTTGAGAGAGAGAGAAACAAAGTATGAGCAGGGGAGGGGCAGAGAGAGAGGGAGACAGAATCCGAAGCAGGCTCCAGGCTCTGAGCTGTCAGCACAGAGCCAGATGTGGGGCTCGAACTCATGGACTGTGAGATCATGACCTGAGCTGAAGTCAGACGCCCAACTGACTGAGCCACCCAGGAGTCCCTGGGCTTCAGCTTCTTGAGCTCAGAAGCCATCTCTGGGCAATAGCAATGTTGCTGAATTCCCATGAGTCTTAATTCCCTAATTTATGCTGGGAAGCTTGCTTTCCCCCTCTTCCCTGGGCTCACGATGGGTCCCGAATGGTTCAGAACAAGGGGAGAAGTTGGGGCACTTGAATCAAGTTTGAAGAACGAGATAAATTGTCCCCTGCACCTGGGTGGAGGACACCCCTCTGGGCTCAGCTTCAAGGATACCATGTCTCTCCCTGGATCCAGCTGGACAAGCACAGGCTCTTGTTTTCTTCAGAGTTCCAGTTCTAGATGAGTTAACACCGTGATTCATTCAGCTGCCGTCCAGTCTCAGCAATCCTGAGCCCGGGAGACACCCTGTCTCTCCCCTGCTCCCTGCCCCACGCCTACCTTGAGGGCGAGGGCAGCCAGGCCGGCGGAGAGCTGCGGCTCCTCACCTGCCTGGCATTCGTCAGCACCCAAACAACAGGGGAAGAATGATGGGCCTTGGCAGCTGCCGGGCTATCCAGCAGGGCAGGGAAGGTGGCCAGGTGGGGCTGAAACAGGGCGCGGCGACAGGCCTGGGAGCTCCAAGGCCTGCCCAGACACCTGGCTGGCCCAAGAGGCCTGGGTGTGTTGACAAGTGTGGGCTGACCCAAAGCCAGGCTACTGAGCACCCGGTGAGCACAGTCCTTGGTGGGCAACTGAACAAATAAGGCGACGGGGGATGGAAGCCTCTGATTGGTTATTTGCAAGATGCAGATAACAGCAGGGTGGTTTGGGAATGAAATGACTTGATACATATAAGGAACTTAGAACAGTTCTAGTAAGTGCTCAAAAATGCCAGCTATGAGTCTTATGGGCACAACACATAGGGCACAGCAGGTTCAGTGTCGGTTCATCTCTTATCCTCCACATAACTAAAAAAACAACAGATGAGATCAAGATAGCCACAAAAATCACTGCACACTGAGTCCTCACGAAACCCTATGAGGTAAATGTCATCATTGAGCCCACTTAGTCGATGGGTAAACAGTCATGGAGGGGCTGTGACTCACCACAAATCACCAGCTGAAGCTGACACATAGCAAGGAGGTATGGAGTGGCCGCCCAGTGGAGGACCTGGTCCAGCCCGGCTCAGGCAGGGCTGGTGTCTTTCCTTCCTCCGCCCTCTCCCGACACCCACTACCTAAGAAAAGCCTGCTGAGGCAGGTATGAGAATCTGCCTTTCACAGATGGGGAAACATGGCACCGAGAGGTGAGAAGCTGACATTCTTTCCCCAGGTGGCCTCCACCAGACTCTGTCCTCACTCCTGAGCCCATGCCCCACTCGCCCCAGGTCACTTAGGCCTCTCTCACTCCAGGAAACCTTCCCTCCCTGACTCACGTGACTGGGAAGGAACACTCTCACCCTGGGCGCCATTACAGAAGTGCATGGAGCCCCTTCCTTTCTGCGTGACTGTGGTGAACCAGAGAGACTGGGAGTTACTTCCGGAGGGTGTTGGCCAAAGCTAGGAGACTACCAAAAGAATTACTTACAGAAAACTTCATCCAACAGCTATTACTAAGCATCTGCCAAGCATCAGACACATGGGCCCCACCACGGAGAAGCCTCCGTCTGGGGGTTCCTTAACAGGTGGCTTGTTTCAGGTGTTGAGTGTTATGATTTCGGGTGGTGCTATGGTGGCCCAAAGAGGGGACCCAGGTTTTAGATCTTAAGATCAAAAGAGAGAAAATTTTTTTTCTTTTTAACGTTTATTTTATTTTTTTAAAAACTTTTTTTTAATGTTTATTTATTATTGAGAGACAGAGAGACACAGAGCATGAGCAGGGGAGGGGTAGAGAGAGGAGAAGGTGCAGAATCTGAAGTAGGCTCCAGGTTCTGAGCTGTCAGCACAGAGCCCGACGTGGGGTTCGAACTCACAAACTGTGAGATCATGACCTGAGCCAAAGTTGGTCGCCTAATCAACTGAGCCATCCAGGTGCCCCACGTTTATTTATTTTTGAGAGAGAGAGAGAGAGAGAGAGAGAGAGAGAGAGAGAGAGAAAGCGCGTGGGGGAGGGGCAGAGAGAGAGGAGACAGAGGATCTGAAGCAGGCTCTGCACTGACAGCAGAGAGTCTGATGCAGGGTTCAAACCGACGAAACTCAAGATCACGACCTGAGCCAAAGTCAGATGCCTAACTGACTCAGCCACCCACACCCAGACACCCTGAGAGAATTCTTTAATAAACTCCAACTTGCTTCCTTCCATGTGAGAGGGTCTTCACCCTCAAGGGGGTGCTATGTCTCTGCCAAGGTCCCTTCAGTCCTGCTCTCTGCTCACGCAGGGCTACTAGTGTAGAAGAACCACGGCTGTGTCGTGTCTCCATCTGTAAAATGTGCACGCAGTGTGATGGAGAGAAAATGCTTATGAAGCCCCTGGGCACAGAGTTGGCACTCCAAACACAGCTTTATTTCTCAGCACAAATGTTAATTTCCTTTTCAAATGCAAACTGCTCAACCTCCCAAGCAGTTTGGTCTCTGTCTGAAGGTCACAGCCAGGTCTGGTTTTGCCCTGCTGGCCTTTCCAGCCTGTTTCCTGCCTCCCATGCAGCCAACTTGTCGGGCGTTCCTCTCAGCAATTTGCTCAAAGCTTTTTGTCCCTGAATATGCTGTTCCCTTGTGTGAAATGCCTTCCCTCCCCTGCTTTGCACAGCACACTCCTGCCGATCCTTTTCACTTGGTTCAGTTCTCCTCCTCCACAGCTTTCTCAGACTCCCCTGGGCAGCATCAATCACCTCTCCCTCTGCTCTCTCGCGATGGCTTGTCCATGCGATGATTTTGCTTATCCTAACTGCCATTTCTCTGATTCTTTTCCTATTTCTCTGGTTCCCCCTAGTCTTAATAGCTCACCTGAGAGAAACTGAGGTGGATAGAAGACTTGTGTACTTTTTAGGGTATCAGAGCGTGGGGATCAGGATGACCTTCTTGAACCCACAGCTCAGGCAGGGCCCTGTTTGTTGGAATGCTCAAGGTCAGACTTGATGACTCCTCCCAAAACTGGTGCCCCTGGAAGGGCCATATCCTGCCTCTAAGTATCAAGGCTCCCACTGCACTGGGGGTGACCAAGTCCCAGTGAATCCTGCCCATGCACTTGGACAAGGCAAGGCTGGAGGCTTGTGTCTCTATGCCTGGTGCAGAGTGAGGCCTCTGAGTGAGGCCTCAGAAATCCACCTGAATGCCTTTGGCCATCCGAAGTCTTGGATCCTGGCTTTGAGCCCCCACAGGGGCTCTGAGTCTCGGCTAGAAGGATTCTTAGCTCTTTAATTAGGGCTAAACATATAGACAGGTCTCTCCACCCACCCAGATTCAGGGCAGGACACGGAACATCTGGCATCCTCTTTGGCTTCCAGAATCATTGAATACTCTCCTGCTCTGAATCCCACTCCTTCAGATAGAAGCTAGACCTTCACTTCCTCAGTCTCTTTATAGCTGGAGCACCGCAATGACCTGGGCTCTGCTCCATTATTGGCAACTAAGAATCCAGATGGACACAGGCATCGTCCAGATGCAATACCTTGTTCTGGGAAGGCTCCTAGAGTATGGAGATGAGTCAGAACAGACAATTCTAATAGGGCATCCAGGAAAAGACTACAATGAGGGGAGGCGTCCAGGGCTATGAGAGCATCAGTTTTGGAGACTTGCAGGGAGAGGTCCCGTCTTACTCACTTATTAATTGCCCTGTCCTTCTGGCAGTGAGGTGTCCTGTAAAATAAACTGGATTTACTATCTGAAGACTTGAGTTTAAGTCTGTTATGGCACACTTTAGTTGGTATCTTGGGCAAACTGCCACATCCTCAGAACCTCTGTTTTCTTATCCTCACCTTGAAGGATGTGGGAAGGTTAAACAAGGCAATGTGTGCAAAAGAGCTTTGAAAGTGGTCCAGCACTGCATAAATTGTCACTTTTTCTTTTTTTATAGTGCATTTCATAGGTTCTGGCACACTGTTGGCACCTGAAAGTTTTTACTGAATGGACAAGTGAACAAACAAATAGATGATCAGATGGATAGCAGGCACGCAGGAAATGCTTAAAAATAAAACATAGGGCACCTGGGTGGCTCAGTCGGTTGAGTGTCCAACTTTGGATTTCAGCTCAGGCCATGATCTCATGGTTTGTGTGATTGAGCCCCACATCAGGCTCTGTGCTGACAACATAGAGCCTGCTTGGAGTCTCTCCCCTCCCCCCTCCGCCACTCTCCCCTGCTCTCTCTCTCTCAAAATAAATAAACTTTAAAAATAAAAATAAAAGTAAAACGTGAACAAGAAAAGTGTCACTTTTGGCACACGTATTATCAGTTAAGGAGCCATGAACTTCACATACACTCTTTCACTTTTCACGGTAACCTTGGGAGATGATTATTACCAATTGATTGACGAGGAAACTGAGGCCCAGAGACGTTAAGTAACTTGCCTAAGGTCACACAGCGAGTAGGTGGCAGAGCTGGGATTCATAGTCTAAGAACGTCCACTTGCTATAATCTTTTCCACACTACAGCAAATGCCCAGGCATTTCCCAACAGTTTAGCCTAAGTCCCCCAAACTTTCATTACTACATAAAAATGTAACTTTAGACCATCGCTTTGATGCACCTCTTTAACTCCTGGTGTGAGGCCACTGTTTGACTTGGCAGATCTGGGGAGCCAGTCAAAGATAGCAGTTCCTGAGAGGCTGTTTCCCTGAAAGGGTCCTTGTTTCCACCTTCACTGGGGCCAGGAGCAAAGTCTTTCCAGTTCTCTGAATCCCTCTGACCAGGGAGGGGTCCTTAGCACCAATGATTTTCACAGCAGGTACCTCCCCCCCCCCCCATGTCTTCCTATTATCCCTAGAGACTGGCAGAATGCAAAGCATCACCCCCACTGTAGGTAAAGGGCCTGAAGTCACAAGCCTACACAGGAGCACAAACCCAGATCTTTGGGCTCTGAGTTTAGAACCCTCTCTACCAAATGATTTGGCCTAAGATTTTTTTTAAATGTTTGTTTATTTATTTTTTTGGGGGGGAGGGGCAGACAGAGAGGGAGGGAGAGAGAATCACAAGCAGGCTCCACACTGTCAGCACAGAGCCCTGCACAGGGCTCGATTGCACGAATCATGAGATTATGACCTGAGCTGAAATCAAGACTCAGATGCTTCGCCGACTGAGCCACCCAGGTGCCTATTGGCCTAAGATTTGAATCCAGAAACTGGCTGGACACAGGAGAGGTTTACTGGAACTGGCGAGGGGAACTGGCTCGGGACAAAGGGCCCTCAACAGCCTTTGCTCTATCGATTCCTCTAGGGCCCTTGCAAGGGACAGTGTATGTGTGCAGGTTAACAGCTTTGGCGCCATGTGGTAGATGGAAGAGCTTGGAAGTGGAGCAGGAAGAATACTTTCCTGCACAGCAGCCGGGATGTCTCTGAGATATAAGGAACGAAGCCTAGGTGTTTAGACGCGAAGACTTCCAAGCCAGGGGAGCTGACTAGCAGCAAAGAATCAGGGGGCTTTGGGGTAGAAAACCAGCGTCTGGGTCCTCAGTTTGTTCTAACTGCTGTGCACACCGAGGATGCTACTTTGGGACCAGACAGTGCGTCATCCACAGGGACACTGCAGGCCCAGTGATGCACAGGAGGGATGAGAAGCCCCAGGACTTTCAAGAGATCTGGGTCAATCCTGTTTTCATTCTCTTCCCAGCTGGCTGCTTTGAGCAATTTAATTTAACTGAAAGGCAAAAGCCTTTATTCCCCAACCCTCAATCCAGGCATAACTTTTGGGGTAACGAGGGGGAGGGCGATGACAGTGGGTAAGGTGAGGCCACAGGGTGGAGGGGCCCGGGGAGGGCTCTGAGTTTGGTCTCAACTGGTTAGCTTCTGGTAGGAGAGGCTGGGTTCTCCTGTTAGCCCTTTGGAATCAATCCCTTGCCTCATACCTATAGTGGCATTGGCTACAGACACCCGGAGGAGTGGGGAAGAGTCTTGGTGAATCAGGGTTTATCTTTAAAAACAGCATTTGAAAACACATGTCCACACAAGGGCTTGCACATGAATGTTCACAGCAGCGTTGTTCACAATACCAAAAACAACTTTAGCACTCATCACGGATGAGTGGATAAACCACTGTGATACACCCATAGGATGGAACACTACTCGTCAGTGAAGAGGGATGATTTCCTGACACGTGCTACAAACACGGATGAACCTCAAAACCGTTATGCTGACTGAAAGAAGCCAAACACAAAAGACCACATACTGCATGAGTCCATGTGAATGACCTTTCTAGAAGAGGCAAAACTTAGATACGGAAAGCAGACCAGTGGTTGCCTGGAGCTTGGAGTGGGTTTGGGGCCTGACCACAGATGGGCCCCAGGGAACTTTCTGGGGTGGTGAGAATGTTCTAAAACTGTATTATGGAGATGGTTGCACAATTCTGTAAAGTTACTAAAACTCATCAAGCATTTAAAATGGGTGAATTAAAAAAAAAAATGGGTGAATTTTGTGGCAGGTCAAGTATGCGTCAACAAATACCTGAAGTCTTTTGCTTCTGAAAAGTCTGTCCCAGAGCTTCCCTATGTGCCAGGCTGGGAGTAGAGGGCACAACCCCACCCCCTCCTCCTCACAAAGGAAATGAGGGCAGTGGAAACTTTGTCTCACACAGTGGTTCTCAAAGTGTGGCCTCTGGGCCGCCCGCAGCAGCAGCCCCTAAAGGCTTGTTAGAAATGCACATCTCAGGACCTGGCTCAGAACTGCTGAATCAGAGGCTCTGGTGATGAAGTCCAGGGACTGGGGCTTGAACAACCCTCCAGGGGAGTGAGGATCATGGTCTGATGGAAGGGGAATGGACAGCAGGAAGGTCATCTATGTTGAGCACTCACCGCGGGCAGCCAGCCGACCGACAAGCCCTGAGTCACACCATCCTCACAGCAACTGTGTGATGTCAGTGTTATTATCAACCATGTTTTATTTTGTGGACGAAGAAACCAAGCTTCAGACAGGCTGAGAGACTTGTCCGTTAATAAGGGGGCGGGGCTGGGATCTAACACTCAACTTTCTGACTTGAAACACGCCTGCTCCATCACCCCATAGACCTTGTGAATGTGAGCAAGATTCACGGTGTCTGAAAGCCCAGAGACGGGACAGGAGACTTACAATAAATACAGCCCCCTCAGGTTCTATCTTGGAACAAAGCGTGGGTACAAAGAAATAAACAAGAAGCGTAGCACTCAACATGCCCGGTATTTTTTCCTCAAGGCTGAGGCAGCCGGCTTTGTTTAAGGTTATATTGTTTACTCCCAGGGGACAAGAGGGTGGGGGAGTTTAGAATTAGCTGCTTGGACAGAAGCCCAGGAGGTCCTAGCTCAGTTCCTTGGGAGCCTGGAATGTAAAGGGCTGGGGATGCAGAGGGAGGGGAACCTAGGGATCTTGCTCAGAAAGTAGGAGAGCCGCGGGGGACCCGGGAGGGTGGGTCTGTGGTTTCCAGATGCACGGATGACATAACGTCTGCCTGCCCTGCATACGCCAGTCCTGTTCAGAGTGGCCTTCCAAGTGCATCAGGGACAGAGGCCCTTCCCCAGCTTTAGCCTGCTTCTTAGGGGTTAGGCTGTGTCCTGGAGCTGCTCAGGAAACTGAGACTGACCCATCTGGCCTCCCTGCTTAAACCCAGCACTGCCAGAAGCTAGGCTCGATGCCATATGTGTCGGGGAGGGGGTGGTGTCACTTTGTCACTTCTTTTGGTCATTCAGCACTGGCTGCTGCTGTCTGGTTGCCTTGCCTGGCTTTCCCACACAAGATTCACACTCACTGCTTTGCCCACCACGGTCACCATTGACCGTCAGCCTTGATCAAACAGAGAAGCTCTTCTAGCCCAACTGAGGGAAGGGACTTACCCTAAATGAAGGCAGAGCCAATACCGGAGTGCAGAACTCCTGGCTGTGGAGCTATTTCATACTAATAATCCCTATCACTCATGTAATTTCATCATATACCAAGTACTTTCATGTGGTATCTTCCTTGACTCTCTCACTAACCCTGTGAGATGGAGGGTTTATGACTGCTTGATTTATACATGAGCAGCTTGGGGTTTACAGAGTTTAACTGACTTGCTCCAGATCACCAACTGGTAAGTGGCAAAGCCAGTGCTCATGCCAGATGCTTGGGCCCCAAGTTATTTGCTTAGCTCTTCATTCTTGATGATATGAGCAAGACTCCCTAGTGCCTAGGGCTTGGGGAGGAGCCAGAGGAATCATGTTAACTACAGGCCCATCAGGATCTATCTTGGAACAAAGTGTGGGTATTTGTCTTGCCTGTTGGCCGAACAGGATTCTCTAAATTAAGCAGCTGTGTGTGTGTGTGTGTGTGTGTGTGTGTGTGTGTGTGGTGGCGGGGAGGGGGGGTAGTGCTGGCTAATTCAGTTGGTAGAGCATGCAACTCTTGATCTTGGGGTCGTGAGTTCAAGCCCCATGTTGGGCATAGAGCTTCCTTAAAAAAGTAAAATAAAATAAAATAAAATAAAATAAATAAAATAAAATAAAACAAAAAGAGCAGGTAGGTCCCCAGCTTGAGCAAGTGACCTGGGCAAGAGCTGCTTCTGATGGTTGAAAATAGGGCTAGTGACTGATCTGCCTCATAGGTCCATGGGCAGCCTGGAAACAGCTTTCTGCTCCTGCCCACTGTGTTCTTGCCATCAGTCTTTTCTGCATTTTGCATGTTGTGGATGACAAAACACACAAGCTGTCATGGTCAACCTACTCTCCCCTCCAATTGAGCTCAAATATGATGATGATGATGAGGATGATGAGGATGATGAGGATGATGATATGGCCCTTGATTCCATTTGCTAAGGGCATACAAGGTTCTGCTACCTTTTATACATCTAAAGGCCTCACAGTTCCTAATGAAGGAGGCACGACTAGAGCCCAAATACAGGGTGACTTTGGAGTGCAAAACATTATACTTCTCTCCCATGCTTTTAAGGAAGGATGTGGAGCACACCCGTGGGTCTCAGGTCTGGGACAGGAGGGTACAGAACCTGGTTGCTGCTTAATGCCTTGTGGGATCTCAGCCATGTTCTGTGGGGCAGGGTCTTCCTTCCATACATAGGTTGTTAACTGTTCTCACCTGGATGCTCTGGAGAGCCAAACCAGGCTGCCATGTCCCTTTCTGCAGGCTAGATCCTGGACACGAGTGCCAATTGTCTGGGATTCCCCACTGACATCAGTGCCGATCTCTGGCTGCGTTCTGGGGTGATGTGTGCCAGGAGAAATGCCTGGAGGTGGCTTTCACCCAACCTGCTTGAGCAGGGAGGGGAGTGGCTAGTCATGATGAAAGAGTCAGATGTGTGTTTTGAGCTTGGTGTCAGACTTCCTCAGTTCATCTCCTCTGACTTAACTGCCCCTTATTTTAAATTAAATTAATTTCAATTAATTAGTTAATTTATTTATTTAATTGAGTAAATTTGATGTGTAGCATTGTGTAAGTTGAAGGTGTGCAATGTGTTAGTTTGATACATTTATACATTGATACATTGATACATTTATATGTCATAATATAGGCCCATTGTAGAGCAAGGCAAAAGGACCCACAGGGACCACCCAGCTGAATGCACACAGGCTCATTAAGGGACCTACCTCGAAATAGCCATAGACCCTAACTGACCAATTACAACCAGGCACAGTTCCTAAGATTACCAAAAAAACCGGAACCTTCCTCAGGTCCTCATGCTTCCTCACTCTGCCCTATAACTGTGGCCCCTCATCACTGCCTCCTTGCAGACAGTCTCTCCTTTGCTGTCCTGCCCATTGCTCCATTATGGTGTATTCAGTATACTTCTATCTCTTCTGTTCTGCCTTGGGTGAATTCTTTCACTGCCTGCACCACCGGTCTGGAGCACCCCACGTTTGGTAGCCCCCCACCATCCAATTCGGGACACCCTATATCCATGTCATGATATTTATCATATTACATAATTAAAGTACAATGTCATTGTCTATATCCATTGTACTGTGCTTACCTGCCCCTTGCAATGGACTTTCCAGGCCAAGAAAGGGTGCTGACCTAAAGCTATATCCCTTCTCTGTCTAGAGAACACACAATCCACCCATTCCTGCCCAACGGACAGATGGAGTCTGGGTCCAAGGCTTCAAAAAGGCAAAAGCTATGTCATAGCCATGTGGAAGACCCATGTGAGCCCTTTCATTTGTAGAGAGAAACTGAGGCACTGACAGAAGAAGGATTCAGAATGTGAATGTTGAAGCATTAAGAAAAGCTCCAGTTATGCTCAAGGCAAGGATGCTCATAAAATGTGTATTTTTATAAAAAGTGTTAAATACATTCTGATGTAATTGAGTGGGGGTCAGGGGTTGGGGGTGGGGATTAGGCATTAAAGAATAAAAAAAAAGAAAGTGTGAAATGGGGTATTACTCAGCCTTAAGAAGAAATGCAAGTCTGCAAGAAGACATGCTACAACATGGTTGAACCTTGAAGACATTAAGCTAAGTGAAATAAGCCAGTCACAAAAGGACAGAATGGACAAATTCACAGAGACAGAAAGAACACTGGTTACCAAGAGCTTGGGGACAGGGAGGAATGGGGAGCTAATGTTCAATGGATAGAGAGTTTGGGATGATGAAAAGTTCTAGAGATGGCTAGTGGTGTTGGTTGCACAAAAATGGGAATGTACTTAATGTCATTGAACTGTACACTTAACAAAAAAGATTAAAATGATAAATTTTATGTTATGTATACTTCACCACAACTTAAAGTGTTAAGAGAGCTTAATGCTTGAATCCAAACTCTACTACCAAGGATCCTTGGGAAAATAAACTGTTACTTCATCAGGTAAGTTTGTTAAGTAAAATGCTGCTCAGTACTTGTGTGAAATCCTACCTCTCATGAGACTTGGCACTGTAATATTGTGATTTATAATAAATACATGTTTGGTCTTCATCCCCGTTCCTGGCACAGAGCTCTTAAAACCCTTGGAATTTCCTAGGAGATAAGAATGTAAAGGTGTCTTAGTATTCAAAATCTATAAAGAAGTTATCAAACTCAACACCCAAAAACCAAATAGTCCAGTGAAGAAATAGGCAGAAGACATGAATACATACTTTTCCAAGGAAGACATCCAGATGGCTAACAGACACATGAAAAGATGCTCAACATCACTCATCATCAGGGAAATACAAATCAAAACCACAATGAGATACCACCTCACACCTGTCAGAATGGCTAAAATTGACAACTCAGGCAATGACAGATGTTGACAAGGACGAGGAGAAAGGAGAACCCTCTTCCACTATTGGTGGGAATGCAAACTGGTGTAGCTACTCTGGAAAACAGCATGGAGGTTCCTCACGAAACTAAAACTAGAACTACCCTACGACCCAGAAATTGCACTACTAGGTATTTGCCCAAAGGATGCAGGAGTACTGTTTTGAAGGGGCACATGGACCCCAATGTTTATAGCAGCATTATCAACAATAGCCAAAGTATGGAAAGAGCTCAAATGTCCACCAACATATGAATGGATAAAGAAGATATGGTATATATGTATATACATACAATGGAGTATTACTTGGTGATCAACAGGAATGAAATCTTGCCATTTGCAACAACATGGATGGAACTAGAGTGTATTATGCTTAGTAAAATTAGCCAGAGAAAGACAAGTATCATATGACTTCACTCATATGTAGAATTTAAGATACAAAACAGATGAACATAAGGGAAGGGAAGCAAAAATAATATAAAAATAGGGAGGGGGACAAAACAGAAGAGACTCTTAAATACAGAGAACAAAATGAGGGTTGCTGGACAGGTTGTGGGTGGGGAGATGGGCTAAACGGGCAAGGGGCATTAAGGAAGACACTTGTTGGGATGAGCACTGGGTGTTATACATAGGGGATGAAACACTGGAATCTACTCCTGAAATAATTATTGCACTATATGCTAACTAACTTGGATGTAAATTAAAAAAATAAAAAGAATGGAAAGGTCTCTTGATATTGATAACAAACTACAGTCAACCATACCTGAGTTTATGTTAACAAAGTGCTTTTGGGGAGCACCTAAGAATGGGGGCTAGTTGCCAGGAAAATCAACCATGTGATTAAGTTGGAACTTTCAGGCCCACCTCCTGACATCTGGAAGGAGGAGAGGGGCTGGAGGTTGAATCAATGGCCAGCTGCCAATGATTTAATCCACAGTGCCTCTCCTCTGTCATGAAGCCTCCATAAAAACCCAAGAAAAGGATGCGGTTTGAAGAGCTTTTAGGCTGGTGAACACGTGGAGGTGGTGGGAAAGTGGTACCCTCAGAGAGAGCCTAGAGGCTCTGGGCCCCTTCCCTTATACCCTGTCTGATACATCCCCTCTGGGTGTTTGTAAGTTATATCCTTTTATGATAAACCAGTCATCTAGGAAGTAAAATGTTTCTTAGAGTTCTGTGAGCTGCATTAGCAAAGTAATTACATCTAAGGAAGAGGTAGTTGGAACCTCCAATCTGTAGCTAGTCAGTTAGAAGAGCACGGATCACAATCTGGATGTGCAAATGGTGTCCAAAGAAGGTAAGGTGAATTGTAGGACACCCATCTGGTGTTGGGGAATTGCTTGGGGTATGGGGAGAAAATACATACTGCAACTCGTGTCAGAGTCAGAACACTAAAACAGGATGAGGTCTATTGACAGATATGATTTGACTAATTTACTCAGCATGTATGTACTGTGGTGTATCCTATGAGGAACACAGAGCTTGATGAAGGCTGTTTGGGGATGAGGACCCAGAAGGGGTCCCACTGGACCAGCCAAGAGGGTCCTTGGCTTTGCACAAGGTGGATATCAAAGAGCCGAGAGGAAGTTAGAGGAGAGTTTATTGAAGACATACAGAATCTAGAAACAGAGCATCTGGGAGACTTGGAAAGAAAAGTGAGTCTTGGTTTTGCTTGGGGCCTGAGGGTTTTTTTTTTGTTTTGTTTTTTTAAGCTTATTTTAGTTTTTTAGTAATCTGTACACCTAAGATGGGGCTCAAACTCAGAACCCCGAGATCAAGAATCTCAAGCTCAGGGCTCCTGGCTGGCTCAGCTGTGACTCTTGATCTCAGGGTTATAAATTTGAGCCCCATCTTGGGTGCAGAGATTATTTAAAAACAAAATATTAAAAGAGAAAAGAAAAGAGTCACATGCTCTTTCAGACTGAGCCAGCCAGGTGCCCTGGGCCTGGGGTTTTTACTGAGGATGGTGGTCTTCTCAGTAATCCAGGAACAAAGACAAGTGTTTAAGTGTCCTCCATAAATCACTCATGCTCTGGACCAGGGGTCTTGATGAGTCAGTGGTTTTGGAAAATGGTTAGGGACAGGACCATTTCCAGGCACTCCTAAGATGTTATCTATTGTGCTGGATTACTCCAATGAAATCACTAAATCCTTGACCTTTACAAAGAGGACAAACATTATCTGTTCTATAAGGTATGTGGAAGGTGGAGGTGTAAGTCCTAGTAAGAATGGAAGCAGGAAAAGGAGGGAATAAAGCAATTTTTCATGGGGTCCCTTTAGTTTCTCTGTTTCAGGCTGGGGGTTACTAACATTTTATTGGTTTTGTTTAATTAAGGTATAGTTTACATACAGTAAAATACAGGTCAATTAATTTTACCTACATATACATACAGTTAACCACTACCAAGATCAAAAAAAATTCTCACCACTAACCCAGATCAAGAAAGTTCACCACCCTAGAAAATTCCCTGAAGCATCTCCACCCTAGGCAATGATCTCCCCCAGAGGTGATTATTGTTCCAACTTCTATCACCATAGGTTAGTTCTGCCTGTTCTGAATGCTGTATAAATGGAATCACTTATTATTGTATTTATCAACTCCTCTGTGTCCACTTCTCTCATTCAATGTAATATTTTTGTGATTTACCTATGTTAGTGCACGTCCCAGTAGTGTTTGTTTGTTTGTTTGTTTGTTTAGAGAGAGTGTGTGTGTGTGAGTGGGGGAGGGGGGCAGAATGAGAGAGAGAGAGAGAGAGAGAGAGAGAGAGAATCCTAAGCGGGCTCTATGCTCAGCATGGAACCCAATGCAGGGCTCAATCCCACAACTCTGGGATCACAATCTAAGCTGAAATCAAGAGTTAAGACACTCAACCGACCGAGCCACCCAGGTGTTCTGTAAGTTATTTTTTAAATTGTTGTGCAGTGTTCTGTTTATAACTATATCTCAGTTTGTCTATCTATTCCTTTGTGGATTTTAGGTAAGTTCTAGTTTGGGTTTGTTATGCATGAAGATGCTCTGAACATTTTTTGTAAGTTTTTTTTTTTTTTTTTTTTTTTTTTAGTAATCTCTATACCCAACGTGGGGCTCAAACTCACCACCCAGAGATTAAGAGTCTTGTGCTCTTCCGACTGAACCAGCCAGGCGCCCCTCTGAACATTTTTGTACAAGTCTGTTTGGGGCACATGCATCTATTTCTCTGAAGTGTGTGCTTGGGAGAAGAATGGCTGGATCATAGAGGAGTTGTATGGTGGATATTATTAGAATCTAATAGAGTTTAGTTCATAGACACTTCCTGCTTTTTCTCCCAGTTGGTATGCACCTCCCTGCCAGCTCCTAGCATTGCATTTGTTTTTCTCTGTTGGCATTCAGTTTGTCTTTGTTATATTATGGACAAGCCATTCACATGTTCATTTGCATAATGTACATTTCTTGAATGCTAACTATGCACGTGGCACTTGGTACACTGGCTGTGTGAATACAGTCATGAATAAGACATCCATCCCAAGGAGTCTACAGCAGCTAATAGGGGAGGTTATAAAAATAAATAATCATAATACAAAGAAGATGTTAAGTGGCCAAACTAAGGTTGAGATAAAGCATTATAAGAGTTCAGAGATGAGAAACATAATGTCCAGTGGGCACTTAGAATAGCTTCACAGAGGAGACAACATTTGGTTTCAGTGCTGATGGAGAAAAGTCAACTAAAACATGTTCAGGAGGTGCCAGTGTGGCTCTGTCTATTGAGTATCCAACTCTTGGTTTTGTCTCCCGTCATGATCCCAGGGTCATGAGATGGAGCCCACATCAGGGTCCACTCTGAGCGTGGTGCCTGCTTAAGATTCTCTCTCTCTCTCTCTCTCTCTCTCTCTCTCTCTCTCCCTGTCTCTCTTTCTCGGGGCGCCTGGGTGGCTTAGTCAGTTAAGTGTCTGACTCTTGATTTCGGCTCAGGTAATAATTGATGGAGTTTCTGGGTGTTGGTGGGGTTCGGAGCTGAAGGCCAAGAAAGAATTCTTGAAGACGTCTTTGGTGCAAAAAGATGATTTTATTAAAGCACAGGGACAGGGCCCGTGGGCAGGAAGAGCAGCACTGGGATTGTACAGTGATTGTTTATATACTGTGGAGTTGGGGGAGGTAAAGTCAAGAGAAGCTTTCTTAAAGGGATTTTCCTGTGCTAAAGAGGGTTTACAGATTACTGGAGGCCTAGCTATTGTCAAGCTAAGGTTGTTTTTCCTTCTAGCAAAGTATTATCAGTAAAATAGCAGGGAGTTCCTGGAGATTAGGCTATTGATAAGATTGCCTTTTTCTTGTAATATTACTAACATATTTGTAAACTGATGGAAACTCTATCAGTTTAACTGTTTGTTTTCTGTCCTTTCCTTTGTTCTTGGGCAGCCAGGAGTGTCTGAGGAATATCACACATGTCCCATCTTGTGTGTGTGTTGGGCGGGGTATGCTAGTTTGTGCCTGGCCCTCTGCTTGCCTTATGGTCCTTCACCAATGATCTCACCGTTCATGAGTTTGAGCTCCACATTGGGCTCTGCGCTGACAGCATGGAGCCTGCTTGGGATTTCTCTCTCTCTGTCTCTTCCCCTCCCTGGCTTGCTCTCTCTCTCTCTCTCTCTCTCTCTCTCTCGCTCTCTCAAAAAAAATACCTCTCTCTGCCCCTCTCCCCTGCTCTCTCTCTTTCCAAAATTAAAAAACAAAAACAAAAACATAAAACATGTTCAGAATGTAGTATAAGGGGTGGGCAGGGTTGAGCTTTCTGGATGGAGGGCACAATGCAGGCCAAAGCAGGATCTGTCAACGTTTGGAGTGTGTGACCCCTTAAGCTCATGACGACAGAGCCCACGCTGGTCTAGCAGGCTCACTGCCGTATCCCTAGTGTCTGGCCAGGGCTGGCACACAGAAGGTACTCAATCAAAATGTATTTCTTTGAACAGTGAGTGGTTCAACTTGGCTGCAGCAGAGGGAGCTTGGAAAGAGTCAGTGGGGAGAAGGATAATGTCTTAGTTATCCACTGCTGTGCAACAAATTACCTCCAAACTCAGTGGCTTAATTCAACAAGAAATATTTATTATCTCTCACAGTTTCTGTGGATCAGGAATTCGAGAATGGTTTGGCCAGTCAGTTCTGGCCTGGGGTCTCAAGCCCTGCAAGCTTGTGTTGCCAGGGCCACAGTCATCTGTGGGCCTGACTGAGGCTGGGGGACCCCCGGTGGGCCATGGCTCACTTGCACGCGTGGCAGGTTGGTGCTGGCTTTGAGAGCAGACCTCACTTCCTCCCTGCAGCGGCTTCTCCACAGCGCTCCTCAAGTGTCCTAAGGGTATGGTCACCAACGTCCCCCAGAGTGAGCCCTTCCAGAGGAAGGAGCCAGGAGGAAGCTGTAACCTTTTTATTGCTTGGCCTCCCAGTCAGAGCATCACTTCTGCCACATTCTATGCATTAGAAGCAAGTCACTAAGTCTGGCCCACATTCAAGGGGAGGGGAATTCGGCTCTACCTTTGAAAGGAAAACATCTCAAAGGAATTTTTGGATATATTGTACATCACCATGGTGATGGTGGGAAGATTTGTCTGCTCAGAACTCATGGGCTCTTAGGGCCGAGTGGGACCCTGAGGGACCCAGCCTCCTTGGGGGATCCAGCAGTCCTGCCCTGCTGTTATCTACCCAGTGGACCCTGAGCCCTGACAGCAGGTGAGGTAGTAAAATTAAAAAAAATGAACAAGAAACAAGCACTGCGCACTGTGGAGAACTCAGAAGTGGCTCAGACCAGGGCAGGGAGCACTTAACTCTCTGGGAAGAAGATAACTGGAGGACACAAAAGCTCCTTCCCCAGGAGAGTCAGGGAAGGCCTCCCAGGGGTGGCCTTTGAGCTGTGTTCTTCCAAAGCTTCTACCCAGCTCACAAGTGTGGTGCTGGGTACGCCCACGGAAGGTTAAACATGCACAGCCCGCCTGCTTAGAGAGTGTCAGAGGCCTGGAGGGGCCTCCACCGACCATGGCAACAGACACTGTTCCTGCCCCACATATGCTGAGACCTTCTGAGGCCACTCATTGTTGGCATCCAGCCTTTCAGATGGGTACAGATTTTCCCAAGAGAGAACCGTGAGCCCTTCTGGGCAGTAAGTACCCTGGAGGTTGTGTGTGTGCATCCTTTACCCATCTTCCCCCTTCAAAGGTCCTTCACCGTGGGGTGCCTGGGTGGCTCAGTTGGTTCAGCGCCAGACTCTTGATTTTGGCTGAGGTCGTGATCTCATGGTTTGTGAGTTCCAGGCTCGAATCGATTGGTTGGGATTCTCTCTCTTTCTGCCCCTCCCCCCACCCATGTTCTCTCTTTCTCTCTCTCTCTAAAATAAATAAGCTTAAAGAAAAAAAAAAGGTCCTTCACTGTGTTGGAGTCCTCTCTCCCTCTCTGTTCCCGCTTCTCTGATGGTGCTTGCCCTGCATGCGCCTCGCCATTTCTTAGCTTCTTGACTCTGCATCTGAGAGAATCTGGAAGGCTCTCCCCGCCTATCTCTTTCTCCCCTCAGCAATTGACCCTCAAGGTAAGTTTCTGGATTTGCTCAGTGAAGGGGTGAGTCTGGGCAACTCCTGTTGTCTCTCAAGAAGCAACAAAGTCACCTCTGGGCCTTTTCCATTTGTTGCCCCAGACTGATGAGCAACACTCCCCCGCCCCCCGCCCCCCCCCGCATCTCCCTGTGTGTACTGGCCAGCCAGGACCCCTGGGCAGGCTCCTCAGGGCTGCTAGAGTCTATTTGTGGGGATAATAGTCAGTGCTGGGTGCATAGAACACAGTGAAACTGTTCCTTTTGATACATTGGTTGTAATTTCTTAGAAGTGGCTGTGTGACCTTGGGCAAGTTATTTAGCCTCTCTGAGCCTTAGATTCCTTATCTGTCAAGGAGGGAACATTGTGAGAATTAAAGTTGATGAGTGTAAAATTTCAGGCTATCTCTGAACTCTGTGAAGGTTGAGAAACTGGGGCATTTCTGCCCTGTCCTTCTTGCAGGGCTGGTGTGAGGACTGGAAACAGGGGCTGTGGCTGCTGGACAAAGGAAGGCTGTGACTATTCAGGTAGGTCACTACATGTCCTCTGTGAGCTTTAGGAAATGGAGGGAAGGTGTGGAGGAGAGAAGCTGGGCACCTGTGGTACCCGAGGCTCAGAGACTCCTGATTTGCCAGACTCCTGACTCTTTCAAGCCCAGCCTGGATCAGCCAGGAGCTGGAGCTGGACACTGCAGTGACAGTGACACTCCTGACTGGGAGGAAAGAGACAAGACTATGGGGCTGTGATCAGAAAGACACCTGCAAGTCAAGGGGAAAAGGCACATTTGAAAGCTCTAGAATCCTAGCCACTAGATCACCAGGGGGCTGGAAAATGAATGTTTGAGAGCCTGGAAAGGCTGAGGTCGTGATCTCATGTTCACGTGAGGCTGGTTGCAAGAAGACCAGAATAATGGGGCGACTGGGTGGCTCAGTCTGTTAAGTATCTGACTCTTGGTTTCGTCTCAGGTCATAATCTCTTCGTTTCGTGGATTCAAGCCCCGCATCAGTCAGTTGGGAGCTGACTCCACACTGTCAGCATGGAGCCTGCTTGGGATTCTCTCTCTCTCCCTCTTTCTCTTTGCCCTGCCCCCACTCACACTGTCTCTGTCCCTCTCAAATAAATAAATAAACTTTAAAAAAAGAAAAAAAAAAAAAAAGACCAGAATAGAGAAGTCTTGAAATTGGGAGGAAGCATGGAGGACAAGCAGGCCAACACAACAAATTTCTAAATGAGGAGTTCCGACTCCCAGTGTGTTCTTGCTGACGGGTGAGCTGCATCTTCTGGACTGTGGCTGAGGGTCAGAGGGCAGGTCAATGGACAGACTGCAGCTTCAAAGGGAAAAGGAAGTCTTTAGGGAGATCAGAGTTTCCAGTGAGCTGGGAATTAGGACAAACTGAATTCTCTTCCCCACTCACTAAAGACTTCTCACCTCTAGGAAGGGCTTGTCTTCACCATTTTTTTCTGTCACAAAAATTGCCCTCATTGTCAACTGGCTAATACAAGCAATAGAAAACCTTGACTACCTGCCCTGCTGTTGTCCCCACTGATGGCCTTCCTCTAGTCCGGCTGTCAGATGACAAAGCCTTGCACACACACACGCATGCGTGCTTGTCCAGCTCAGTGTCTCCCTATTGTTTACTGAGTCAAAATCAAATGTCCTTGTCTGTCTTTCAAGGCTGTCCCAGCTTGGGCACAGTTCAGCTCATTGGCCTCCTCTCCCGCCACTCTGCCCCCAGAGTCCTCTGCTGCTTTGCAGCTTCCGCAAAGTGCCTTGCATTTTCCTACTGCCCTGTTTTTCCTACTGGTATGCCCTCTTCCCCCTTTTCTCCTTCTACCTTTAAGATATTTATTTATTTATTATTTATTTTTTAACTGAGTGAGAGAGAGAGACAGAGAGAGAGAGAGAGAGACAGAGAGAATCTTAAGCAGGTTCCATGCTGACAGTGTGGAGTCAGCTCCCCACTGACTGATGCAGGGCTTGAATCCACGAAACTGAGAGATCATGACCTATGTGGGGCTTGATCCCCTGACCCTGGAATCATGACCTGAGCTGAAATAAAGAGCTGGATGCTCAACTGACTGAGACACCCAGGTACCCCTGCCTTTAAAATCTTATCTTTCAGGCTGATTTCCCAAGATTCCTCCACTAGGAGACTGCCCTTGACCCCTGCTACCATCTATCCCCAGCAGAAACAACTTCTCCATTACACCATTTATCAAAGTCTGACTTGAATTATACAGCCCTGTCTCCTCACTCACAACATTTTATTATGAAACATTTCAAATGTACAGCAAAACTGAAAGAATTTTACAGTTAACACCCATTTCTCTAGCATCTTGTTTCTACTCTTTAACACTTTATCAAGCTTGTTTTTATTACGTATCTATTCATCTTTCCATGCTGCTATCCATCTATTATTAATCCATGTTTTTTGATACAAGTCAAAATAAATCTAGACATCAGTACACTTCTCTCTAAATAATTCTAGATGTAGGGTGCCTGGGTAGCTCAGTCGGTTAAGCGTTCAACTCTTTTTATTTATGTATTTATGTATTTATTTATTTATTATTAAATTTTTAAAAATGTTTCTTTATTTCTGAGAGAGAGAGCGAGAGAGTGAGAGAGCGAGCATGAGTGGGGGAGGAGCAGTGAGAGGGAGACACAGAATCCAAAGCAGGCTCCAGGCTCTGAGCGCTCAGCATAGAGCCTGATGCACGGCTTGAACTCAGAAACTGCGAGATCATGACCTGAGCTGAAGTCGGACACTTAACCGACTGAGCCACCCAGGCACCCCTCTTTTTTTTCTTTTAATGTTTATTAAACATGAGAGAGAGAGAGAGAGAGAGAGAGAATGTGGACCTTGAACCCACCAGCTGTGAGATCATGACCTCAGCCCTAATCAGACACTTAAACTGTCTGAGCCACCCAGTGACCCCAAACATCCAACTTGTGATCTCAGCTCTGGTCTTGATCTCAAGGTTGTGAATTCAAGCCCCCCACTGAGCTCCATGCTGGGTGTGAAGACAAAAAAAAAAAAATTAAAAAAATAAATACTTCTAGAGGTATACTATTTTTTTTTTTTTTAACGTTTTATTTATTTTTGAGACAGAGAGAGACAGAGCATGAACGGGGGAGGGGCAGAGAGAGAGGGAGACACAGAATCGGAAGCAGGCTCCAGGCTCTGAGCCATCAGCCCAGAGCCCGACGCGGGGCTCGAACTCACGGACCGCAAGATCGTGACCTGGCTGAAGTCGGACGCTTAACCGACTGCGCCACCCAGGCGCCCCTAGAGGTATACTATTAATCAGAGCTCTTTTTTACAGTTTTTTTTTTCTATTTTGATGTGAAATCCGTATACAATGAAATACACAAATCTTAAGTGTACATTTGCTGAATTTGGACAAGTGGATATACCTGTGCAATCCACCCCCTATCAACATATGGAACATTATCATCATGCAGAAAGTTTCCCAGCAACCTCCTCCCTGCCTCCACCCTGGGCAACCACTCTTCTGATGGTTTTTCCTGTTTTAGAACTTCATATAAATGAAATCACAGTGTGTACTCTTATGCAAGGCTTCTTCCACTAAGCATATTTTAGACCTGTTACATAAAAGCAGTTGTTTGCTCTTTTTTATTGCTGAGTAGTATTCCATTGTATGGATGTACTATAATTTTTGTTTATCCATTCACCTGTTGATAGATGTTTGGGCTATTTCCTGTTTGGGGCTATTAAGAATGTAGTTGCCATTGTCAACTATAATTAAAAAAAAGAATATTGTTGCAGTGAACATCCTTTTTTTTTTTTAAATGTATGCTTAGAGAGAGAAAGAGTAGGAGCATGAGTAGGGGAGGGACAGAGCGAGGGAGAGAGAGAGAATCTGAAGCGGGCTCCCAGTTCTCAGTGCAAAACCAATGTGGGGCTCAAACCCACAAACCGTGAGATCATGACCTGAGCCAAAGTTGGATGCTCAACCGACTGAGCCACCCAGATGCCCCTACTGTGAACATTCTTGAACGAAGCTTTGTGTAGATGTATGTTTTAATTTTCTTGGCTAAATGTGGAATTAAGTTGGTCTTTTTCTTCCTCTGGATTGTGAACTTTTTGAGGGCTGATTTAGTCTCTAGCCCCAAGCACAATGCCTTGTTACATGGTAGGTTCTCAGTAGACATTTGTTGAAATGAAACATAATTCAAGCACTACATAATTTTCTTATATTCTATATAATATGCACCTCTCATTTACTATGGGCCCAGTAAGATATGAGCATTATTCCAATCTTCCATTGAGCCTCCGAGGTAGGAATTATCCCATATTACAAGTTAGGAAACAGGCCAGGAGAATCTAGGTGAGGTGTTGGAAGTCACAAAGTAGGTGAGGGGAAGAGACAGGATTTGAAAGTGATACTGTTTGTGTGAAGCATATTCCTCTATGCTGCTTTGCTTCTCTGAAGGTCTCAGCTCCTTTAAGTGGAATCCTTGGAGTGACTGTCCCAGTTCACCCTTTATCTACTCTCAATGACTAGGCAAAGCAGGCTCTTTCCCTTCCCTCTATTTCCATTAGTCACGTGGAACTCCAGATCTCACATACCTTGACAGAGGCCAAAACTACACCCCTCCGGATGGAAGGCATACAGTTTACCTCAAAATGCTGAGTGTCAACAGGTAAATGTGGACAGAGAAGTGGAATGGAAAGACCACCACTATGCAACCATCACAGTAGAGACTGGTTTAGGCAAGACTCATGAATGGATGTGAAATCTAGGGGATAATTTTGATGAGGAGCAGGATGTAAGCATGTCTTAAAGTGCCTCTCCACAGATTGCTTATTAGTTCCAAGGGGAAAATACAACAACAATACACTGGAAAAATCAGAAAACACCGTAACTTGATGATTGAAATTCATATCACTAGTGAGGGGCAGATGGACACCACATGCCTCCTGATATGATGCCCTGAGGAGGACATGGCATCATTTCTACTGTATTCTAGACTGAATCTAACCATGAGAAAACATCAGACACCCACATGAAGTACATTCTATTTTTTTTAAATTTTTTAATGTTTATTTATTTATGAGCGTGAGAGAGACAGAGCACGAGTGGGGGAGGGGCAGAGAGAGAGGGAGACACAGATTCCGAAGCAGGCTCCAGGCTCTCAGCTGTCAGCACAGAGCCCGACGCGGGGCTTGAACTCACAAACTGCAAGATTATGACCTGTGCCCAAGTCAGATGCTCAACCCACTGAGCCACCCAGGTGACCCTAAATGAAGTACATTCTAAAAGAGAGAGAGAGCGAGCGAGCAAGAGAGAGCACTATATTCTTCAAAAGTGTTAATTTCATAAAACGCACATACACACACATGCACAAACATACAAATGCTGTGAAAATGTTCCATATTAATGAAACCTACAGAGACATAGCAACTGAATGTAATATTTAATCCTAGACTGGATCCTGTTTTGGAGGAGAAAAAAATTAGGGACACTACTGAGTCAAGTGACAAAATTGAAATACGGATGGTAGATTGGATCAAACTCCTGAGTCAATTTTAACTTACTGAGTTGATATCTGTATTGTGGGTTATAAGATATATATTTATTATTAGAAATGCACACTGAAGGGGCGCCTGGGTGGCGCAGTCGGTTAAGCGTCCGACTTCAGCCAGGTCACGATCTCGCGGTCCGGGAGTTCGAGCCCCGCGTCGGGCTCTGGGCTGATGGCTCAGAGCCTGGAGCCTGTTTCCGATTCTGTGTCTCCCTCTCTCTCTGCCCCTCCCCCGTTCATGCTCTGTCTCTCTCTGTCCCAAAAATAAAAATAAATAAACGTTGAAAAAAAAAATAAAAAAAAAAATAAAAAAGAAATGCACACTGAAGTATTCAGGGGTTAAAAGCCATCATATATGTGATCTACCCTCAAATGGCTCTAAAAATATGTTTTTGTTGTGTGTGTGTAGTACATAGAGCAAATGGGGAAAACGTTGAAAAGAAGTGAATTTTGGTAAAGGGTATATGAGAGTGCTATATACCATTTTTATCCTTGCAGCTTTTCAATGAGTTTGAAATGGTTTCTAAACAGAAAGTTTGGAAAATGCTCTACTGCAAGGTCCCTGGAATCCTAATTCAGTCAGTGAGGACTGTGCTGACAAGAACTCCATGGACATGAGCATCTCTTTTCTAAATATGTTAGTTTGTTCCAACCTTCCAAATGTGTGATCTCAAGCTAAGTGAAAAAGTGCCAAGGACCTACGGCGGGCATCTTCTAAAAGAATCCCTTCATCTTGGTCCCCTCTCAGAACATCTTTCCCAGAGCAGACTCTCACTAGAGGCTTGTTAAATCAGCTGGGTTGCTTTCGGCTTGTGAGTGATGGTGGTGAGCTCTGAATGGGTCTGAGGGCTGGGTCCTGCCTCCTTCTCTCCTATTGATCTGCTGCATGATGTCAGTCTCCTTATCCATGGGTGATGGGTTTGGACCAGAGCAGAGGTTGTAAATTGGCAACCTGAGAGCCGCCAGTCCACAGACATTTGTCCTACATGGTATTTAATTTAATTATTATTATTATTATTTTTATTTAAGAGAGCGAGAGAGAGACAGAGAGAGAAAGAGAATCCACACTTAGCGAGGAGCCCAATGTGGGGCTCGATTCCACGACCCTGGGATTGTGACCTGAGCTGAAATCAAGAGTTGGACATTCAACCAACTGAGGCACTCAGAAGCCCCTTTTTAATTAATCAATTAATTTTTATGTCCTACATGGTACTTGCTGACATTCAACAGCCAGGACACTGCACATAAAAGTTTGGCTCCATCTTCTCCAACCACACAGGGCCCACATTTCCAGCAACTGGCAGCAACTGATTGGAGTTGGGGCATGTGCCCTGTGCTCTCCACAGTCTCCAACCCACTCTTTTTTTTTCTTAATTAAAAAAATTTTTTTAATGTTTATTTTATTTTTGAGAGAGAGCATGAGCAGGGGAGGGGTACAGAGAGAGAGGGAGACACAGAATCTGAAGCAGGCTCCAGGCTCCGAGCTGGCAGCACAGAGCCCACTGTGGGGCTCGCCTCGTGCCCACGAACCGGGAGATCACGACCTGAGCCAAAATCAGAGGCTTAACCGATGGAGCCACCCACGCGCCCCTCCAGCCCACTCTTTCATAACTAATCAGCTTTCTCATTTACAGTTTCTGCTTGGTCTTTGGCCTGGAAGCCCTCAAAGGACCTTCCAGTTCCCATCTTCTCTGACCATATCTGATCTCTTTAGGGATTTCACATGATGAACAAGAGGTTGGATGGAGTGAACAGTGAGGTGCAGAAGAATAACAGAACCAAAATGAGAGTCGTGTCAAGTACAGCGGCTTACAAAGGGCCAGATCGTGGTTCCAGACATTGACACAACCACTGGAGTTCCAGATGGGATGGGATGCTTGGAGTCAGAGTTGGGAAGAAATTAGGAGGTTGTATTTAGGACTGAGGGTCAGGACAGAGGATGGAAGAAGAATTGAGGGAAAGCCAGGTTCCTGGGGAGAGTAGCAAATACCTGGAACTGAGGGCATCACTGTGTGCAGTCTTGGGGTCACAGCTAAGAGCAGTTATGATTTGTAGCCAGGAAGTGGATCCTAGAGAGAAAAGGGAAAGGGAAGAAAATTTCAAAATCAAGGTACAGTGGCAAGGACTGAAAGGATGTGGTGTTTAGTTCCAGATCTGCCACTTACTAATTGCGTGATCTTGGGCATATCACGCCTCATCCCTGAATCTGTTTCCTCAGCTTCGGAATAGGGATGACAATACAAGCCCTGCCTAACTCAGAGTTATAGAAGGGCTAACCAGCAGTACCAGAGAGCAAAGCACTTAGTAACTGGGGAAGCACTATCCCAAAGTGAGATAAAATCTAGAAGGTGTAATTGAGCCTTAGAATTCTGGAGCTTGAAGCTATTAGAATTGAAAAGAGTTCAGCAAGGTTACTACATATAAAGTTAACATACAAAAAGGAATAGCATTTCTATATACCAGTAATCATTTACAAAATGTAATAGGAAAAAAATAAAATCATTGTGGTACCTAGGAATTAACCTCACAATAGGGTTGTAAGACTTCTCCAGAAAAACATAAAACTTTACAATTTTTATTTTTTTTAATATTTATTTATTTTTGAAAGAGGGGGGAAAAGAGTGCAAGCGGGGAGGGGCAGAGAGAGGGAGACACAGAATCTGGAGCTTTCATTGTCTGCAACGCTCTCATTTAACGAACAGTGAATTTGAGGCCCCAAGAGGAGAAATTACATAGCAAGTTTAGGAGAGAGGGGGGCGCTGTGCTCCATTAGTGTTAGAGTAGAACCCCTTTCTGAGCTCCCTCTGGGAATAGGTGAATAAAACTAAGCAAAGGAAGAGGAAAAAGGGACCTAGTTAGGGGGATTTGTGTAAGGGAATGCCCCCAAACTGTGTGTTTTATCACATTCGCTCGAAAGGGACAGGTCTTTGTAACTAGTCCTGTGGTTACAGGAACAAGGAAACACTTAGGGAACCTTGAAAGAGGTAGTTTCATTTCGAGGGAAAGGAGGTCCCCCATTGCACATTACGTAGCATGCACAGTGAATGAAATCACAGAAAGTGAGAGGTGAGAAGACCATCTTGTTCTACCTCCCGTGATAGAGATGAGGAACCTGAGGCCCAGAGATGGGAAATGGCTTGCCCAAGGCCATGCAGCTTGTTCCTGGAAGAACTGGGACCGTAACAGGGTTTCTTAACTTGTAATCCAGGGCTTTTACTCCATGTGCCAGTTTGGATTGCGTATCCGGCAAATAAGAGACTGATGGTGGCTTATACCATTGGAGACTTATTGATGAACGATGGCTTTCAGAGATAGGGGTTACTTTCCTCACTTTACAAGAGGCCCAGAGGGGGACAGTCAGATAGGTGTAGCTGCCAGAGGATGCTAAGGACCTAGTCTTCTCCTATCTTCCCACTCCTCACCTTCAGCCCATGACTTTTGTCCTTACCATCGTAAGATGGCTGTATCACCTCTAGGCATTGTGTCTGTATTCCAGGCAGCTGAGTTTGTCTTTTTATAAAGACTTACCTGAAAGCTCTGCTCCATCCACTGAGGCACATAGCAATCCCAACTGCAAAAGGAGTCAGGATAAGTGTCCAGGCACTAAAGTAGGAGGTGGCAGGGGACTTTTGAGTAATTAGTATCTAATGTTTGCTGCATCACTATGCTACACCATTTCATCTCTATCAATCTATTAAATATTTTACTTTTATTATCTTTTTGTTTAAAAAAATTTTTTTGAATGTTTATTGATTTTTGATAGAGAGAGAGAGAGAGAGACAGAGCATGAGAGGGGGAGGGGGAGAGAGAGAGAGGGGAAGGGGGAGAGAGAGACACAGACTCCGAAGCAGGCTTCAGGCTCCGAGCTGTCAGCACAGACTTTATTTTATTTTTTTAAAGTAATTTCTACACCCAATGTGGGGCTCAAACTTACAACAACCAGGATCAAGAGTTGCTGACTGAGCCAGCCCGGCACCCCTATGCTACACCATTTTATTTTATTTTTAAATTTTTAATGTTTATTTATTTTTGAAAGAGAGAGACACAGTGTGAGCAGGGGAGGGGCAGAGAGAGAGAGGGAGACACAGAATCTGAAGGAGGCTCTAGACTCGGAGTTGTCAGCACAGAGCCTGACGTGGGCTCGAACTCACAAACCGTGAGATCATGACTTGAGCTGAGGTTGGACGCTTAACTAACTGAGCCAGCCAGGCACCCCTTTGCTACAGCATCTTAAAGATGAAAGAAGGGGTGGGTGCAACAAACTCCTGCCTGAGAATCAGAAAATAGGTTCAAGTTTGGATTCTGCCACTTATTTGTGGGTCTTTGACATGTATCAGTTACCTCACCTGAAAATGGTTTGGGCTAAATGACCCCAAAAAACCCTTCTGGCTCTTAATTCTATGACTCTATCCTATTCAAATCCTAATCCATGTACTTTTATTTCCCTCTCCCTAGGGAATTCTAACATAAACATTGTAAATTATGATAATAATTGGTATGTAAATATTGCGTATTTATCTGATAAGTGTTTGTACTAGGAAATTTCAGCCAGAGGTCCCTACCTTGAGAGCATCAAGGTATCTCCGTAAACATATTTTCTTCTAAAAGTTGTAAAGTTTTGGGCCGCCTGGGTGGCTCAGTCGGTTAAGCACCTGACTTTTGATTTCATCTCAGGTCATGATCTCACGGTTGTGAGATTGAGCCCCATGTCAGGCTCCACGCTGAGCACGGGAGCCTGCTTGGGATTCTCTCTTTCTTTCCCTCCACCTCTCTCTCTGCTCCTCCCAAGAGCACATGCATGTGCGCGGGCTCTCTCTCTCTCTCAAAATAAATAAATAAACATTAAAAAAAAAGAAGTTTATGTTAAATCTGGAGGTGGGGAAACAGAATGAACCTGTACTTCGAGAAAAAAATCTACTAGGGCAGATGCATGTTTACACAAAAATTACCACATATGTGGTGAGTGCTGTGATAGGCAGAGAATGGGTGCAGGACGATGTGTATGAACTGGAGAGGGTGGTGCCTAAATTGTGTAACTTGGACTGAAGCAGGTGGGAGTAACTTGGACTGAAGCAGGGAGGGCTTGGAAGTAGCTGTGGCAGGAAAGAGAAAAGGGACTGACCCAGAACAGCATCAGTGTTGGTGGAGATGTTTCTGAGGCAGAAGGAGTATCTGGTAGGCCTGAGGTGGGGAGAAGGGAGGGAATAACTGAGAATGACTTTTAAGTGTCTAGCTTGGGATACACAAAACATGGTGACTTTATCACCTTAAAGAAGGAATGGAAGATTCCAACACTTTTGAATTTTCCCAGCCATCTGACTTCTAAGGAGCTCACAGCTTATTCTATTCTTGAAGCCCCAGGACAGGCATTGGGGCTGGCTACTCCAGGCAGCAGGAAGGATCAGAGTAACTTTTGAAGCTCCCACCCGTGTGTTTTCCTTATAACAGTTAAGTGCATGCTTGGACAAAATCTGTGGGCTTTGGTATGAAATAATGCTAATTTCATCAGGACAGGAAACCTATTTTATTTACCTGTTTATAAATGCCCCTCACTGTGTGGCCTTTTCTGATGTGCAGATCATCATTCAGTATCTGTTGGATGAATGAATTCAGGCTTGCAATGGTAGTTCCCCTGCTCTGGAGTCTGGGTGTGAAAGAGGGGAAAAACTTTGAGTTTGGTCCCAGGACACCTGCCTTATTAATTAGTCATTTCAGTTCTCCGTGATTGGCCTAAAGTTCTTTCCAGGGCTCCAAATTCATAGTTCTATACATTTTCCACTTATCCTTTTGTCCTTCATTCCTTCATATTTGTATAGGCTATAAATGCTTCTTTAAAGTCATTCTGAGTAGTACTCTGTAAATGCTTGCTAAGTGCTAGGCACCAAGCTAAGTACTTTATTTATATCAACACATTTGATCTGCCTAACAACCCTAATAAGGTAGGTGTGACTATTATTCATTTTACAGTTAAGGAAACTGAGGTACAGAGAGATTAAAAATCTCCCGCAAGCTCACATAACTTGTAGGTTGCAGTTCCCAGATTTGCACACAGGGACTCAGGGTCCAGAGTCCAAGTTTACCTCACTATGCTACCTCTAGGTCACCGTAACAGGGGCTATGACAGGCTGGTGACTTGCATTATCTCATTTTTTACTAAGGCAATTAAAGCTTAATTTCCCAAAGTTACACACAAAGTAGCAGGGCTGACCTTGAACCAGGGCTTTCAACCAAGTCCAGTGTTCTTTCTGGTAACCAGCCTGCTCTACAGGTTAACTGACTACATGTCCCAGTGCCTGGTTGCCTGAGTTAAAAGCACCACACTTGATTGCTGGCTTGTGGTCATTAGATAAATTACTAAACTTGTATTTGTTTCTCATCTGTAAAATGAGAATGGGACCATTGATACCAATTATAAAACATTGTTTTGGCAACTAAATGAGTTATTGGGTGTCACGTACCTACAAGAGTGCTTGGGACATAATAAGCACTCAAGAGGCGTTAGCTGTCCCTTTTCCTTCTGAACCACTGCTATCCAGCAGAAATATATCGCGAGCCAAATAGGGATTTTAAGTTTAGCGGCCATATTTTAAAAAGCAAACAAACAAAAATTATTTTTAAAAATGCTTATTTGTTTTTGAAAGAGAGGGAGAGAGAGCACAAGCGGGAGAGGGGCAGAGAGAAGGAGACAGAATCCCAAGCTGGCTCCGCGCTCAGCACAGAGCCCCACCTAAGGCTGATCCCCAAATCATTTTCCTGGTATCAAGGCTTGAACAGAAATCAAGAGGAGGCTGAACCGATTGAGCCACTCAGGTGCCCCATGAAATTATTCTAAATGTGTTGTATTTAACCAAATATATCTAAAACTGTAACCAGTTTTGTAATCAACTATCCAGTTTATAATCAATATAAAATTATGAGATTTTTATATATGTTTTCTACTAAGTCTCGGAAATTCGGTGTGTATTCTACACCTACAGCACATTTCAACTTGAACCAGCAACGTCACTTGTGGCTGGTGGCAGCGCAGCCCTGGAGAGGCCCCACACCCGCGTCCCTGTCCCCCTACGGTTCCTTCCCGCGACCAGCTGGCCCGCGCCCTAGGCCCCGCCCCGCGCCCCTCCCAGGTTACATCACAGAGCCCGCAGGCCCCGCGGGCGGGGAGACCCGGGCCCGGCCGCGTGTGCCCGGCTGCTCGCATCCTCCCAGTTCCAGGTACCCAAGTTCTGAAAGAAAGCAACGTCCAGTACAGGACAGCGGCGGCGGTCTCTGTGCCCGCCGGCCGCCCGGGCCCTAGCGGGCGGGAGAGGGGAGTCTGAAGCCCCCATGCGTACCTCGCCCCAACGGCCCTTCGCTCGCGCCGCTACCACTGCGAGGTCGAGGCGGCGGGGCCGGCGCCCATTGGCTTGCCACAGCCCTCCGCCCGCCCCCTCACTGCGCTTATTGGTCGGAGCCGCGGCGCCCGCGGGATAGGCGGTGGCGGCGCCCCGCCCCCGCGCCGGCCCTCAAGAGAGCGACGAGGAAGCGGCCGCCTCCCTGCGCCCCGCCCCACGGGCTTGCTCGGTGGCTCCGGCTCCTCCCGACTTCTCCCGGCTCCTCCCGGCTCCTCCCGGCCCTCTCCCGGCTCCCTCCGGCTTCGGCTCCGACGCGGCGGCGGCGGGTAGGTGCGGCGACAGGCGGGGCCCGATCGGAGGGGCGGCCTCTCCATTCTCCCGGGGGCTGCCCGAGCCGCTTTCTGCGGCTGCCCGGGACCCCGCAAGGCCCGCCCGGGGCGGGGAAGGGCGGTGGCCGCGGGCCTGCGGGACGCGGGGGCGGGAGGGCAGGGGGCCTGAGGGCGTGATCTTTCTAGGCTTCGGGGCGCGATCCCGGGGCCCCTTGGGGCCGAGCGGGCTGAGAGGACCGGCTTCGGGCGTCTGGAGCGTGGGGCTGAGCGGCACGCCTCGGGCTCGGGATGGGGCTGCGCTCGGGGAGCGAGGGTCGGCTGCGGTCTGGGGCCCTGGGTGGGGCTCGGGGACGTAGGAGAACTCAGAGGTCGTTCCGTGAGGCTTTGTGGGGGTCAGTTGAGGTGGAGCTGATGCGAGCTAGAGAGCGTGCCCAGTCCCGGGTTACGGGCGGGGCTGAGGGGCGGTCTGGAGAACCGGGCCCCAGCCTAGGCTCCCTGCGTGCGTCCTCTCCGGCACTGGGCAGACTAAGCGTTGGGTTGGGGGACTAAGTGTGTGGCTGCGAGACGGCGAAGTAAGTATGGGGATGGGAGGATTGGGACTGAGACCGGGAGGGGGCAGTTGGAAACGTTACCCCGAACCGAGATGGTGGTTTAGCACTTGGACCAGGTTCTCCGCTGGTGTGTTGCCTGAACTCTTTTTTGGTGAAATTACCCCGTGGGGGAACGTTGGGGTTTTTGCTTCCACCCAGGAACGTGTAAATTAAATGCATTTACTTCTTTTCGGAGGAGGCAGTGATTACGCCTCGTTTTGTGTTTTAGGACCCAAACCTGGGGTGAAACGTGCTTCTCGGGAAGGTTAGTGTTACCCAGCTTTCTTCTGGAAACCCCCTTTCTCCTTTCCCTCCTCTGGTTCGGTTACAGTATTGCTCCCTAGGGCCTCTCGATTCCCTCTCCCTGGCTGCATAGCATTGCAGTGTTTCGTGTGTGTGTGTGTGTGTGTGTGTGTGTGTGTGTGTCTCCCGCCCGTTTCCCTGCTGCTGAGCTTTTGGCAACTGCCACTGCGCTTTCCCAGGGATGGTTGTGGCATTGCATCAGGGGATATTTGTGCTTGTAATTTGCTCACTCAGCCCAGGAAGAGGGAGAATAGTATGCTGCAGAGATGGGGGGGGGGGGTGCCGTCAGCTCGGTCGGGTAGGCAGAGAAATGGGTGTGGTGAGGGAATACAGCTGCTCTAGGCCTATAGGGTAACACTGCCCAGTCATCAGCTCAAAGAGATTCAAAGAGCAGCAGCAACAGCTATTTTTATAAATCAGTCCTGAATCCAAGCTGAGCACATGGATTTAGAGTGAACAGTTGTCATGCTCTAACTATTACCGGCTGGGTGTTTGGTAGACAACATTAGAGTTGCTAAGCGAGAACTGTACAAGGCAGCGGGTACTTGCAACTTTTTAACTTTGCTCTTCTCACACCTCTCTGGGATGGCCCATCCCCCCCCCCCCCCCCCCCCGTCTTTCAAAACTTGAAGTGGTTTGATGGTTCAGGCTACTTTTCAAATGAAATGTTTCTCTATCACTGGTAGTCTTCCTCTCACATTTGGCTTAAAAATAATAAAGCTGTCACCTTTTGAGCACTTGCTATCTTCCGGGCACTAGTAGGTATTTATTTACAGATGGGGAAATTGAGACTGACAGGAATAAGGAGTCACACAGATAGTTAAGTATCAGAAGTGGCATCCATATCAAGGTCTCTCTGACCCTCTCTGCCCTCCCCTCCCCCCAGTAGTTCAGAAACTTGAAATTTTTGATTCACACTGGGGTGACTCAAGTGCTTGAGAATTTATTCATGCAAAGTAATCTCGCTAGAGACTGATAAACCAGATACCAGTTTATTTACATGGAAAGTATAAAGTGCCATGTACACAATTGGAATTAATTATCCACTGGCACCTCCTTTGTTTCTGGGCAGCCAAATCAGTAATAAAAAGGCAGTTGATTATAGAATGGGAACTAAGGGCCCTGGATGTTTTTAGGCGGATTTTTTTTTTTTAACGTTTATTTATTTTTGAGACAGAGAGAGACAGAGCATGAATGGGGGAGGGTCAGAGACAGGGAGACCCAGAATCTGAAACAGGCTCCAGGCTCTGAGCGGTCAGCACAGAGCCTGACCCGGGGCTCAAACTCATGGACCGAGAGATCATGACCTGAGCCGAGGTCGGCCGCTTAACCGACTGAGCCACCCAGGTGCCCCTTTAGGCGGATGGTTTAATCAAGTTACTGAAACCTAGTGAGTCTTCCTTCTTCTCCCAATTGTGTGAACACATATATTGATGTTTGACAGTGCTGGGAAGATTCTAAAAACGTTTTCCCACTTTGTCTCAGTTGTGTGTGTGTGTGTGTTTAAGTTATTCTCTTCATATATTTGTCATCTCAGCATATATTTATCTGTGTTAAAATTCTCAAAATTACAAATAACCTTACATTACATGTTAACATCATTTTCCATTGTTTGCTTGACAGTGAAGGAAGCACCTGGATTTTATTATGTCTAGGTGGCTTAGCTCTATCTTTTTGTTTTTTTGAGGGTATGAAAACTTTTTAAATTACATACTCTGGCTTTCAGGGGAGAGTAGGACAGGTTTCCCAAGCTTGCTTGAAATGGTTTAAGAGCTGGGAAAGATACTGCCTTGTGATATTTATTTCGGTTATGGATTGGGGGTATGTATGGAAGTACGTGTTCCCCTGTGTGAAGGGGCACTTGTGTGGTTTGAACCTCTTTCTTACATCAGGTTAGGTGGGTTAGCTTTAGTCAGAGAGAGTGAGTTCTTTTTGATTTCAGTGTCTTGTTCTTTTTCCCAATTTTGTTTTTGAATTTGGCGATCCGTCTTTTATCTCTTTAAATTTGTGAGGTTGATACTTCAAATTTAGGCATTGCTTTTCTCCATTGTCCTCTTCCTCTTTCTCCTTCTCTTCCTTCTTCTCCTCCTCTTCTTTTCCCCCCCTTTTTTATTATTATTATTTTAAGTAATCTCTGCCCCCAACATGGGGCTCAAACTCATGACCCTGAGATCAAGAGTCATGTATATGCTCCACTGACTGAACCAACCAGGCACCCCCTTCTTCTTTTTTTTTTTTTCTATTATTTTTTAAAAAGTGTTTATATTTGAGAGAGAGGGAGAGAGAGAGAGAGAGAGAGAGAGAGGCAGAGAGAGAGAGAGAGAGCCAGTGCTAGCAGGTGAGGGGCAGAGAGAGAGGGAGACACAGAATCTGAAGCAGGCTCCAGGCTCTGAGCTGTCAGCACAGAGCCCAGTGCAGGGATCATGACCTGAGCCAAAGTCAGACATTTAACTGAATGGGCCACCCAGGCACCCCTCCTTCTTTTTTTAAATATTAAGCATGGTTAGTTGATGTGCAGGCTTTATGTTTCCTTAAAATGTAAGAAAATCTTGAGAAGCATTTTGACCCAATGGAAGTCATCTTGGTGGTTCATTTGATTTGGTCCATTTGAGAAGGAAACTGAGGCAGGCCTGGGTGGCTCAGTGGATTAAGTGTTGACTGTTGATTTCAGCTCAGGTCATTTCATGGTTCTTGGGATTAATCCCCGCATCAGGCTCTGTGATGACAGCACGGGGGCCTGTTTGGGATTCTCTCTCCCCTTCTCTCTGTTCCTCTGCTGCTCACGTAGCATGCACACTCTTTCTCTCTAAAAACTTAAACATTTAAAAAAATAAAAAATATTTTATTTTGAGTAACTTTAGGTTTACAGAAGAGTTGTAAAGATAGTACAAAACTTCATCTAGCTTTCCTTAATTTTAACATTTTATGTAACCATGATACATTTATCAAAATTAAGAAACCAATATTAGTTGGGGTGCCTGGGTGGCTCATTTTTGTTAAGGGTCTGACTCTTGACTTCGGCTCAGGTCATGATTTCATGGTTCATGAGTTTGAGCTCCACCTCGGCCTCTGCACTGACCGCCTGCTTGGGATTTTGTCTCTCTCTCTCTGCCCCTCCCCCAGCTGCTCTCTATTTCTCTTTCAAAATAAATAAAAATAAACTTAAAAAAGAGAAATGACTATTAGTTCCATATTATGAAGTAAATTATAGGCTTTTCTCTCATTTCCCTAGTTTTTCCAGAGTGATGCTCTTTTTCTATTATAGGATCTGATCCAGGATACCACATTGTATTTAGATGTCTTATTTCCCTAGTTTCTGACAATCTGTGACAGTTTCTTAGCTTCTCCTTGCCTTTCTCTCCTTGACACCTTTGAAGAGTAGCAGTTATTTGTAGAATGTTCCTGAATTGGGTTTTCAGGTATTTTCGCATGATTGGCCTGAAGTTGTGCATTTTGGGGAAGAATACCAGAGATGGTATGCCCTTCTTGTCACATCATATTGCATATCAGGGGATATCTGATATCAATGTGACTTATTACTGATGTTAACCTGATAATTTGATTAAGGTAGTATCTTCTTGGTTTCACTAAAGTGACTGTTTTTCCATTTCCTTACTTTATTTGTTAGAAGCTAGAAATGAGTCATCAAGTCAAGCCCATTTCTGGGGGAAGGAAATGAAGCTCTACCTCTTGAAGGAATGAGTGTCAAAGAATTTGTGTCTGAGTTCAAATCACCCACAGTGATTCATAACTATTTTGGGGGAGGTTCTGTGAGGCTATACAAAGATCTGAGTTTCATCCACTAATTTTAGCATTCATCAGTGAAATTTGCCTGCAGCAGCAATTCGTGTGTGATTGTAGTGGTGACTTTCTATTTCCCTCATTCCTTCTACATTTATTATTTGGAATTCTTCTGTAAGAAAGATTGTACACTCCCTTCTACCCCTGCCCTTGGTTTATTTAGTTACTCATTTATATCAGTATGGATTCACGAATATTTATTTTTTTCTTTGGGTTGTAATACTGTATGTTGTTGCTCACATTCTTCTGGCTTTGGCCATTTGACACTTAGGTGTTTTTGATATGTTCCTCTTTTCTTTTTTTTGGAGCACTTTTTACTTCCTGATGCTGCAGGGTGCTCCAGTCTCATCTTGTATTTCCCTGCCTCAGCCCTAGAATCAGCCATTTCTCCAAGGAGCCCTGGTTTCTTTTATTGGAAGAAAATATTTAGAAACGAGGATCTGGTTTCTAAATGAACTAGGTGTACTCACTAATGCTGAGCTGTCACTGCTTCTAGGCCATCCTAGAGGGCAGAGCTAGGAAATACGTGTGTGTGTACTGGCCCAGGTGTACATACATATTTGTGTTTATTTCCATATCTGTCTGGATATGAATGTGAACATGCACTCATACTGGTCTCTCTGACTCTAGTCCAGTACCACAGGTTTATTCTAGCATTCCTCTCCTTGCCTCTTTGTAACTTCTTTCTCTGACAGTGAGAAACTTGGCTCTTGTTATTTATAATAGATTTATTTAACTATTCAGCCGTAGTGTATGTGTAAAGTGGGAAAATGCAGTTTTCGTTATCACATAAAGTAAATTTCCCAAGTATTTTGCAATCGTTAACTAATTCAAATTATACTCCTGTAATATTGGTATTTTAAATTATTGTTTTTTAGCTTAAGTGGAGAGGTGATGTCATTTGCCCTTGGCCAAACAGGAAGTGAGTGACGGCAGCTGGAATTGATGACCTAGTCTCACTCCTAGTGCTGTGCTTGATCCCATGCAAAGCAGACTCTTCCTATCAAGTATCTTAACTACAGGTCCTCCTTTATCCCTTCTTGGTGGGATTGCTCCTTTTAATTAAAGAAGTTCCTGGTTTTTAGATTTTTTTTTTTAACTTTTGACAATGTTGACAGCAAGTATAATTCCTTTTCTGGAATTATTTTGTCTCACTTAAGTTTTTTCCAGACTAAACAGTTTTTTCCCCTAGCCACCTCTTATGAAATGTGCTTTCTAAACCTTTTATTATGTTGGGCATCGACTTGTGGACATGCTACAGATCGTATGGTCTGATCCAGGTATTGTGTTAAGCCCTAGAAATGAAGTGATTACGGAATTCAGAATGATCCCTTCCCTTGGGGAGCTTACCACTTTTTCATCATTGGTGCCTTAAAATAATTTTTTTCAGGGCATCTGAGTGGCTCAGTTGGTTAAGCATTGGACTTTGATTTTGGCTCAGGTCGTGATCGCACAGTTTGTGGGATTGAGCCCCACGTCACGCTCTGTGCTGACAGCACGGAGCCTGCTTGGGATTCTCTCTCTCTCCCTCTTTCTCTCTGCCCCCTCCCCCACTTGCACTCTCTCTTTCTCAAAATAAGTAAACGTTAAAAAAAAATAAGTAAAATAATCGTTTTCTTTCTTTCAATATCCACTTTTCAGTGTTAGCTTATACTTACTTGTCAGTAAGCTCACCTCTAAGTCTTTTTCTCTAGAGCTGTGTTAACCCAAATCTTCATTCTTTTTTTTTTTTTTTATTTTTTTAAAAAAAATTTTTTTTTTTTTCAACGTTTATTTATTTTTGGGACAGAGAGAGACAGAGCATGAACAGAGGAGGGGCAGAGAGAGAGGGAGACACAGAATCGGAAACAGGCTCCAGGCTCTGAGCCATCAGCCCAGAGCCTGACGTGGGGCTCGAACTCACGGACCGCGAGATCGTGACCTGGCTGAAGTCGGATGCTTAACCGACTGCGCCACCCAGGCGCCCCTTTTTTTTTTAATTTTTAAAAAATGTTTATTTTTTAATTTTTTTTTTAATGTTTATTTGTTTTTGAGACAGAGAGAGACAGAGCATGAACGGGGGAGGGTCAGAGAGAGAGGGAGACACAGAATCTGAAACAGACTCCAGGCTCTGAGCTGTCAGCACAGAGCCCGACGCAGGGCTTGAACTCATGGACCGCAAGATCATGACCTGAGCCGAAGTCGGACACTTACCAACTGAGCCACCCAGGCGCCCCTAAAAAATGTTTATTTTTGAGAGAGAGACAGAGTGTGAGCGGGGAAGGGGCAGAGAGAGGGAGACAAAGATCTGAAGCAGGCTCCAGGTTCTGAGCTCTCAGCACAGAGCCTGACACAGGGCTCGAACTCACCAGCCACAAAATCATGACCTCAGTTGAAGTGGGATGCTTAACCGACAGGCACCCAGGTGCCCCCCAAATCTTCATTCTTGATTGGTTGGCTTTCTGATTCTGTGTTGGACTTTTTTAGACGTATTTTCTTTCTGTAAGTCCAATTTCTGTCTATTGTTCCAAAGGAGACTTTTTGAATCCTGATTCTATTATCCTGTGCCTTTGTTACCCTTCCTATATCTGTAATTTTGATATGTTCTTTCTATATTTTGATTTGAATAAGTTAAGAAAATGTTCACCTAGAGAGTGCCATGATCAGTTCCTAGTAGTATGTAATTAGAGACAAAACTTAACTTTATTTTCTCCTTGCTTCTGACTTTTATTACTTAAGTGTTTTCAAAGGCTTTGGTTCTCAGTTTCTACTCTAGTTTGTGTGCAAAATAATAATTAAAATATTTCACATCTTAAACTCTGAAGTCACAGCTAGTTATTTCTAATGGTAGTTATTGATTATTGATTGAAGTTAGGCTATATGATTGCTTATTGTCACAAAGTATAGGTTCTGACTTATGATTCACATGTAAAATAGTTATGCCTTTTATCTCATTAGCTCTCCCCTTCCCCCCATACATGTTGAAACTGTTGTGGAAAAACTTAAAGCTCTTAGGGAATATAATTTAAAGAATGAAACATTTAGGGAGATTGGGGATAGTGGTGAGTGGGAGTAGAGGTTAGAGACTGTTAAGAAAAATGTTCCTTCCTAAAGTGACTCCTCTCTCTGAGCTCTGTTTTTGTTAAACTGAAATTCTTATTCAGATGTTCATTTGGTTAACTCATTTTCTCTGTTAGGAATAGAAATACACTGGGACAATTCAAGAACCCTCGTTCATTTTTTTTATAGGTAGAACATATTTTCATTGAAATAGTTTGTATTGGGCATATAAATGTTCCTTTGGATGATAGGTAAATGATTTCTGAATTTAAGGAGGAGTGGGAAAGGGAGAGGGTATGGGGTAAGACAGACTTACAGACTTTTTTCCTTGGTATCAGCTCAGGTATCAGCTTTAGAAAGCCTTTCTGACCATTTTCTTAGTCTGGTCAAGTATTCCTCTTCGGTGTTTTCACCAATATATATCTTTGGGCATATGTTATTCTAGGTTAAAAAAAAAAGGTATAATTCACATCATAAAATTTACCATGTTAGAGTATACAAGTCACTTTGGTTTTTGGTGTATTCAGTGTTGTGCAGCCATCACCACTGTATGATTCTAGAACATTTGCATCATCCCCAGAAGAGATCCCAAACCCATAAGCAGTCATTTCCCATCCTCCTCCCACTTCCATCCCTGGCAGTCACAAGTCTAATTTCTGTTGATGGATTTGCCCATTCTGGACATAACCTATAAATGGAATCATACAATATATGGCCTTCTGTGTCTGGCTTTTTTCATTAGTGTGTTTTCAAGGTTCATCCTTCATTCATATTGTAGTACATATCAGTACGTCATTCCTTTTTATGGCTGAGTAATACACCATTGTACGGGTGTTTTGTTCTTTCATCAGTGGGTTGTTTCCACTTTTCAGCTGTTATGATAATGCCTCTATGAACATTTATGTACAAGTTTTTGTGTGGACATATGTTTTTATTTCTCTTGGGTATATACCTAGGAGTGGAATTGCTGGGTATTATGGTAACTCTATATTTAACCTTTTGAGGAACTGCAGACTGCTTTCTATAGTGGCCATGCCATTTTATGTTCCCATTAGCAATATATGAGGGGTCCAGTTTTTCTACATCCTCACAAATACTTGGCTATTATAGGTCTTTAAAAAATTAAAAAAGTTTTTTTTTTATTACATACCGTATCCATTAATGTGTCTTTATGCTGAGACAGTTTAACCTATCCAGATTTAATCTGTCGATAGAAAAAAAAAGCCTATTTTAAAATGGCTATGACAGCCAATATCCTTGACTTGGTGCTGGGTAGTGTCTGAATTTTAATAGCTTACGGTTGTTCAAAATATTTCTCAGTTACTCTTTACTGCTTGCACTTGAAATGATTCCTCCAGATTTGTTAGTCACTTTTTGCTCGCTGGCCAGTCTTGTTCATTAGTGTCTCCCCTCTTCCTCCCTCCCTCCCTCCCTCCCTTCCTTCCTTCCTTCCTTCCTATCATCATCATCATCATCATCATCATCACCTTTTGACCCCCTTCACCTATTTTTCCCACCTACCACCCCTCTGCCTCTGGCAGCCACCAATTTGTTATATGTTTTTGATTCCATCGTAGTGAGTGTGAAGTGATACCTCATTGTGATTTTGATTTCCCTGATGACTGATGTACTTATTGCCTATTTGTAGATCTCCTTTAAGGAAGTAAGTATTAAGGTCCTTTGCCCATTTCGAGTTAGGGTCTTTGTTTTTATTTTGGAATTATAAGAATTCTTTATATTCTAGACACACGTACCTTATTAAATACATGATTTGCAAATATTTTCTCTATTCTGTGGGTTTTCTTCATTTTTTATAGTATCCTTTGAAGCATAAAACTTTGTAGTTTTTTTTAATTTTTATTTATTTTATTTTTTTAATTTTTATTTTTTTCAACATTTATTTATCTTTGGGACAGAGAGAGACAGAGCATGAACGGGGGAGGGGCAGAGAGAGAGGGAGACACAGAATCGGAAACAGGCTCCAGGCTCTGAGCCATCAGCCCAGAGCCTGACGCGGGGCTCGAACTCACGGACCGCGAGATCGTGACCTGGCTGAAGTCGGACGCTTAACTGACTGCGCCACCCAGGCGCCCCTGTAGTTTTTTTTAATTTTTAGTTTTACTTATTTTTCAGAGAGGGAGAGAAAGAAACTTTCTAATTTTGATGAAATCTATTTTATTTGTTTCTTTCATGGTTGCTTGTGCTTTAGGTGTCACAACTAAGGATCTCTTGTAAGATCTTGTAAGATCACAAAGATTTCTGCCTATTTTTCTTTTATAGTTTTAGTTGATACATTTGGTTTTTGGTGCATTTTGAGTTATTTTTTGTATATGATGTAAGGGAGAGGTCCAAATTCTTAATTTTTTTGCATGTGGATATCCAGTTGTTCTTGTACTGTTTGTTGAAAAGACTTTTATTTCTCATTGAATTGTCTTGGCACTCATTTTGAAAATCTCCTGACCTTAGATGTGGGGGGTTATTTCTGGACTCTGAATTCTGTTCCATTGACTTACATGTCTTATGCCAGTACCACACTGTCTTGATTACTGTAGACATTATAGTATGTTTTGAAATCAAGAGGTGTGAGTCTTCCAACTGTGTTCTTTTCAAGATTGTTTTGGGTATTCTGGATCCCATGCGTTTCTGTATGAATTTTAGGGTCGGCTTGTCGATATCTGCATAAAAGACAGTTGGAATTTTGACAGGGACTGCATTAAATTTATAGATCACCTTAGAGTGAATTGCCATCTTAACAATGTTGTCTTCCAATCCATGGACATGGAATATCTTTCCATTTATTTACGTCTTCTTTAATTTCTCTCAGTAATGTTTTATAGATTTCAGTGGACAAGGCTTGCACTTTGGTTACATTTATTGCTAAGCATTTTATTCTTTTTGATGCTGTGGTAAATTGAACTGTTTTCTTAATTTCATTTTTGGATTGCTAATTGCTAGTGCATAGAAATACAACTGATTTTTGTTTATTGATGTGGTGTTTTTCAAACCTTGCTGAATTTATTATCTTTAAGAGTTTTGTGTATGTGTGAATTCTTTGCATTTCCACATTATTTTTTTACTATATATGCTTTTCACTGGATCAAGATCCTCTTGAAGTCAGAGACTGACTTGTATTTCATTTTCTTCCCCCTATTACCAAATGTATAGTCAGTTAACAACTCTGGGATAAAAATGCCATTGTAGTAGAGTTCATTGTAGCATAATGTCGCAAAATGGCACAGAAGAAAAGTGGGGTATTGTTAAGACTATTTTTACCTATTATAAAATGTTTCCTGAGGTTCAAGAAAGTTAATTCTTCTTACTTCTGTGTCTCCTCTGTACACTTGCCTCTAGTTACTCTTTGTTACTTTGTTAACTCAGAAGTTTTTTTTTTTTTTAACTTAAATTTTAGCTAGTTAACATACAGTGCAGTATTGGCTTCCGAGTAAAATTCAGTGATTCATCACTTACATACAACACCCAGTGCTCATCACAATAGGTGCTCTCCTTAGTACCCATCACCCATCCATCCCAACTCCCACTCACTTCCCTCTGTCCACCCGTAGTTTGTTCTCTATCATTAAGAGTCTCTTGTGGTTTTTTTCCCCCCCCCTCTTTCCCATATGTTCATCTGTTTTGTTTCTTAAATTCCACATATGAGTGAAATTACACGGTATTTGTTTTCTCTGATGGACTTATCTAACTTAACCAAATGCATTCTAGTTCCATCTATCTCATTGCAAATGACAAGATTTCATTCATTTTTTAAAAATTAAAAAAAAATTTTTAACGTTTATTCATTTTTGAGAGAGAGCAAGAGAGCGAGTGCACAAGCAGGGCAGGGCCAGAGAGAGAGGGAGACACAGAATGTGAAGCAGGCTCCAGCCTCTGAGCTGTTAGCACAGAGCCTGACATGGGGCTCGAACTCATGAACTGCGAGATCATGACCTGAGCTGAAGTCAGATGCCTGACTGAGCCACCCAGGTGCCCCTTAATTTTTTTAAATGTGTTAAAAAAATTTTTTTTTTAATGTTTATTTATTTTTGACAGAGAGAGAGAGAGACAGAGCATGAGTGGGGGAGGGGCAGAGAGAGAGGGAAATACAGAATCTGAAACAGGCTCCAGGCTCTGAGCTGTCAGCACAGAGCCTGACACAGGGCTCGAACTCATGAACTGCGAGATCATGACCTGAGCTGAAGTCGGACGCTCAACCGACTGAGCCACCCAGGCACCCCTTAATTTTTTTAAATGTTTATTTATTCTTGAGAGACAGAGTGTGAATGTGGGAGGGGCAGAGAGAGGGAGACACAGATTCCAAAGCAGGCCCCAGGCTCTCTGATCTGTCAGCACATAGCCCAGTGCTAGGCTTGAACTCATGAACTGTGAGATCATAACTTGAGCCGAAGTCAGACACTTAACCAACTGAGCCACCCAGGCACCCCAAGATTTCATTCTTTTTTTATTTTAAAAATTTTTTAAAAAAATGTTTTTATTTATTTTTGAGACAGAGAGAGACAGAGCATGAGCAGGGGAGGGGCAGAGAGAGAGGGAGACACAGAATCCAAAGCAGCCTCCAAGCTCTGAGCTGTCAGCACAGAGCCTGACGTGGGGCTTGAACCCACGGACTGTGAGATCATGACCTGAGCTGAAGTTGGACGCTCAACCGACTGAGCCACACAGGCGCCCCAAGATTTCATTCTTTTTGATAGCTGAGTAATATTCCTGTGTGTGTGTGTGTGTGTGTGTGTGTGTGTGTGTGTGTATACTACGTCTTCTTTATCCATTCATTAGTTGAGGGACTTTTGGGCTCTCCACAGTTTGGCTATTTTTGATAATGCTGCTATAAATATTGGAGTGCCTGTACTCCTTTGGATCTGTATTTTTGTATCCTTTGGGTAAACACCTAATAGTGCCATTGCTGGATCATAGGGTAGCTCTATTTTTAGTTTTTTGAAGAACCTCCATATTGGTCTCCAGAGAGGCTGCACCAGTTTGCAAGAGGATTCCCCTTTCTTTAATAAGGTTCCGCCTTCTCTGCATCCTTGCCAACATCTGTTGTTTCTTGTATTGTTAATTTTAGCCATTCTGACAGGTGTGAGGTGGTATCTCATTGTGGCTTTGATTTGTATATCCCTGATGATGAGTGATGTTGAGCATCTTTTCATGTGTCTGTTAGCCATCTGGATGTCTTCTTCGGAAAAATGTTTATTTGTGTCTTCCGCCCATTTCTTAACTGGGTTACTTGTTTTTTGGGTGTTGAGTTTGATAAGTTCTTTATAGATTTTGGACAGTAACCCTTTACAGATATGTCATTTGCAAATATCTTCTCCCATTCTGTAGGCTGCCTTTTAGTTTTGTTGATTGTTTCCTCTGCTGTGCAGAAGCTTTTTATCTTTTTTTTTTTAATTTTTTTTTTTCAACGTTTATTTATTTTTGGGACAGAGAGAGACAGAGCATGAACGGGGGAGGGGCAGAGAGAGAGGAAAACACAGAATCGGAAACAGGCTCCAGGCTCTGAGCCATCAGCCCAGAGCCTGACGCGGGGCTCGAACTCCCGGACCGCGAGATCGTGACCTGGCTGAAGTCGGACGCTTAACCGACTGCGCCACCCAGGCGCCCCTGGAAGCTTTTTATCTTGATGAAGTCTCAATAGTTCATGTTTGTTTTGTGTCTAGTAAGAAGTTGCTCTGGCTGAGGTCAAAGGGGTTGCTGTTTTCTCCTTCAGGATTTTGATGGTTTCTTGTCTCACATTTAAGTCTTTCATTCATTTTGAATTTATTTTTGTTCATGGTGTAAGAAAGTGGTCCAGTTTACTTCTTCTGCATGTCGCTGTCCAGTTTTCCCATCACCGTTTGTTGGAGACACCGTCTTTTTTTCATTGGCTATTCTTTCCTGCTTTGTTGAAGATTAGTTGACCATATAGGTTTCAGTCTATTTCTGGGTTCTCCGTTCTATTCCACTGATCTCTGTGTCTGTTTTTGTGCCAGTGTCCTACTGTCTTAATGACTACAGCTTTGTAATATAGCTTGAAATCCAAAATTATGATGCCTCCGGTTTTGTTTTTCTTTTTCAGGATTGCTTTGGCTTTGGGGGTCTTTTGTGGTCACATACAAATTTTAGGATTGTTTGTTCTAGCTCTGTGAAAAATACTGGTGGTATTTCGATAGGGATTGCAGGTTGTTGTTTTTTTTTTTTAAGTTTTGCTAAGTAAAATTAAGTAATCTCTACACTCAGTGTGAGGCTCAAACTCATGATCCCAAGATCAAGAGTTGTATGCTCTTCCAGCTGAGCCAGTTAGGCACCCCAGAATACTTTATATTATAAACTTCTGTGTGTTGGAATGGGAATCTTAATTTGGTTTTATGTATTCTCTATGGGATACATGTTCTGGAAATGTGTTCTGTCCTCATTCACAGAATTGTTCATTCATGAACCTAGGAGTATTTAAGATAATATGATTGGTTATGTTGGTAATTCTGTGTTTGCATTATTTCTTGGGTAAACTTAAGCTTGCTCATTTTCATTTTCCTTCTTATCACTAAATCACAGAGAGACAAGAAAGACAAAACATTGGCTGTCAAAGGGCAGGATCTGACCTGTTCTATTTTTATTGTTCTGTCTACCTTTCATTAGTAGATATGAAGAAATGCTTTTAAAAAGCATTCTCTTCTTCAAAAAAGGGAAGAGTAGCAAATTTGTATTATTAAAGTGATTTCTTAAAGAATTGCAATGGTAGTGGTGAATAATATATGTAAATTATGGGGTTGCTGAGAATTACTGTATTCATTGTAAAAATTTAGTGCTAAAATAAATTTATGCCAACAGCAATCAAGATAACTATGGTGGCTAGGCCAAATTAGAAATTTCTGAAAGTAGCCACAGGCTGCATGGTTATATGGATGAAGAAAGCAAGAGCATGTCATTGTTCCTTCTCTAATCCATTTCTCAGCACTAGTAGTGAAGTAAAGGGATATGGGATATACCTGTATTATTAAGTCTGCTCTATTTAATTAAGATGTGATCTATGGGGCCACCCAGGTGCCCCAAAGATTAAATAGCTTTTTTAAAAATACATTTTTTTTTTTTACAACGTTTATTCATTTTTGGGACAGAGAGATACAGAGCATGAACGGGCGAGGGGCAGAGAGAGAGGGAGACACAGATTCGGAAACAGGCTCCAGGCTCTGAGCCATCAGCCCAGAGCCCGACGCGGGGCTCGAACTCACGGACCGCAAGATCGTGACCTGGCTGAAGTCGGACGCTCAACCGACTGCGCCACCCAGGCGCCCCTAAAAATACATTTTTTTAATGTTTGTTTATTTTTGCGAGAGAGAGAGAGAGAAAGGGAGAGGGAGAGAGGGAGAGACACATAGTGTGAGTGGGGAGGGGCAGAGAGAGACACACACAGAATTGAAGCAGGCACCAGTCTCTGAGCTGTCAGCACAGAGCCTGAGGTGGGGCTCGAACTCATGAACCGTGAGATCATGACCTGAGTCAGAGTCCGATGCTTTACCGACTGAGACACCCAGGTGACCCAATAGCTTTTAATAAATATGGGTTTTGGCTCAGGTTGTAATCTGTTTCATGGGATCGAGCCCCATATCAGGCTCTGTGCTGAGTGTGGAGTCTTCTTGGGATTCTCGGTCTCCCTTTCTCTCTGCCCCTTCCACACTCGTGTGCGCTCTCAAAGAAATAAACTTTTTTTTTTTTTTTAATTTTTTTTTCAACGTTTATTTATTTTTGGGACAGAGAGAGACAGAGCATGAACGGGGGAGGGGCAGAGAGAGAGGGAGACACAGAATCGGAAACAGGCTCCAGGCTCTGAGCCGTCAGCCCAGAGCCTGACGTGGGGCTCGAACTCCCGGACCGCGAGATCGTGACCTGGCTGAAGTCGGACGCTCAACCGACTGTGCCACCCAGGCGCCCCAAAGAAATAAACTTTTTAAAAAAACTTTAATCTTTAATGGTTGCATAATGTTGCATCATATTGACAGGTTCTGATTTATTTTTTCCTTGTTATTGCATAAAGACATGTTTTTCATCTTGGGCTGTTTTATGCATAAGGATCTGTTTATATTTCAGATTTTATTATGATAGATTTTCTTTTTTAGAAACATTTATTGAGATGATTTACACAACACAAAATTTACACGTTCATTGGTTTTAGTATATTTACTAAGTCATTCTATCATCATTGGTATCTAATTTTTGAATATTTCATCACTCCAAAAGAAACTTAGTATGCATTAGCAATCACTTCCCTGCCTTCTCCCCCATAATCCCTGGCCACCACTAGTCTACTTTCTTTACAGATTTGCCTATTCTGGCCATTTCATGTAAATAGAATTATAATAGGTGGCCTTTTGTACCTACATCTTTCAGTTAGCATACTGTTTTCAAGGTCGATTCATCTTGTAGCATGTATCAGTACTTCATTCCTTTTTATGGGCACACAATTTTCCATCGTCTGGATATCTACATTGTATTTATCCATAAGTTGATTGATATTTGAATTGTTTCTATTTTTAGCTATGTGAATACTACTATAAACATTCATGTACAAGTTTTTGTGTGGATGTATGTTTTCATATCTCTTGGTTATATACTTAAGAATGGAATTGCTGGATTATATGGTAATTAATGCTGTTTCATCTCTTCAGTAACTACCAGACTAAAAGTGTTTTTAAAAGTGGATGCACCAGGGACACCTGGATGGTTCAGTCAGTTGAGCATTCCAACTTCAGTTCAGGTCATGAGCTCATGGTTCATGAGTTCGAGTCCCACATTGACTTGCTGCTGTCAGCCAGCACAGAGCTCACTTTGGATCTTTTGTCCTTCGCTCTTGTTGCCCCTCCCCTGCTCATGCTTTTTCTCAAAAATAAACATTAAAAAATAAAATAAAGTAATAAGTAAAATAAAATGGGATGCACCATTTGACTTTAACAGCAGTAATGTGTGACGGTCCCAATTAGATTCCACTAAGTCTCCATATTGTGATAGATTCTTAAATATATATTTAATTACTGGGTCAGAAGGTACGTAAGTGTAAAGCTTTTGGTGCATTTTGCAAAATTTCTTTCTGGAAGACTGCACATTCTTACTTAAAGACCATCTCATCAGACCCTTGTTAGCATTGAGAATTATAATTTAAAAAATTGCTCATAAAAAATTGCTATTTTGATGGAAAAAATTCACTTTAAAAATTTTTATTTATATTTATTAAAATTTTTTTCTTTCTTTTTCTTTTTTTAATGTTTATTTTTGAGAGGGAGACAGAGTGTGAGCAGAGTATGGACGGAGAGAGAGGGAGACACAGAATCTGAAACAGGCTTCAGGCTAGCTGTCAGCACAGAGTCCGACATGGGGCTCAAACCCACAGACTGGGGGCCAAAGTTGGACACCCAATTGACTGAGCTACCCAGGTGCCCCTACTTATTTATTTTTTAATAAATGTTTATTCATTTTTGAGAGTGTGAGTGGGGGAGGGGCAAAGCGACAGGGGGACAGAGAATCCAAAGCTGGCTCTGCGCTGACAGCAGTGAGCCCGATGTGGGGCTCAAACTTACAAACCGTGAGGTCATGACTTGAGCTGAAGTTGGACGCTCAACTGACTGAGCCATCCAGGCGCCCCAAAATTACACTTTTAACAACATCTGCTTTTCACAATAGTGACATCAATATTGCATAATCAGATACCTAATAGTTGAAGACAAGATTGGATCACTAAGAATGAGGTTCTCTGATACAGTCAGTTGCCTGATACTCTATCACTGTCTGTTTAGTGTAATTCTCTTGAGCTGTGTATAAGTTAGAAGTGCATGTCAGTAGGCTACTTAGGCATGTGTTCTTTAGCAAGCTAAAATGGGGGTGACAATAATAGGAACAAAAGAAATGATTGAAAGATATTGTGAACAATTGTATATACTTAATATGGCTGAGGCTTGCTGAGGTCCCTTATGGGCAAACCAACCAGCTTATTAGTTCATTAGTTCAGGGATGGGGGCCACCTTTGAACAACAAATTGATCTGGGTCTGAGGTAGACTTGTCACAATTAACAAACTGCAGTTACCGGTGGCAGACAGTTATATTATGGTATTAATGGTACTGGACCAGATGTCAAAGACCAGGATTTGGGTCTTCAGCTATCACATAATATCAGTGAATCTGTTTATGTATAAAATCAGAGTGCTCATCATACCTTCCTCACAGGTTGTTGTGAGAATTAAGAGATATGTGATGAGGATAAGTACCTTTTAAAATACTAATAAGGTAGGGGCGCCTGGGTGGCACAGTCGGTTAAGCGTCCGACTTCAGCCAGGTCACGATCTCGCGGTCCGGGAGTTCGAGCCCCGCGTCGGGCTCTGGGCTGATGGCTCGGAGCCTGGAGCCTGTTTCCGATTCTGTGTCTCCCTCTCTCTCTGCCCCTCCCCCGTTCATGCTCTGTCTCTCTCTGTCCCAAAAATAAATAAAAAACGTTGAAAAAAAATTAAAAAAAAAAAAATAAATAAAATACTAATAAGGTATTGTCTAATAATCCAAGTCAAAGAATAGTTTTGGTGCATATGGATTTGATGGTATATCGGTGTTTTCAGTGGAAAATGCATTGCCTCTAGGTTTAATTGAATTATATATATACATACATATATATACATATACATACATATATATATATATATGTACGTATATATATATATTTACACACACACACAGTAAGTTGGCTATTGAAATTCATGGACTTAAGCAACCACTTTGAGGCCCAGAATAATTTTTTTCTTTTTGAGGTCACATCCCGAATTTGTAGCTGAATCAGGACTTGAACTTTAATCTTGAGTATTGTTTTTACTACATCCAGTTTCATACCACAGTTAGTTATATATCTCCTAGGTGTATAGCAGATAAGCGCTGCAGATGATTTTAAAAAGTAAGTTGTAACATAGAAGAGAGGACACACACTGACTGTTTTAATAATGGTGTCATGATTAGACTGTAAATGTTCTACAAATTTGACTAAGTGGATTCATATGGATGCCTTATGTATTTCAGGAGTGCTTTGTTGAATTGACTCATAACCAAAGGTTCAGGTCCTTTCATTAAATTTTAACTAGTAGAGCTGAATATTTATCATTAACTGTTCTTTAAAGTAGTTCTTCACATGCTTCTTTGTTGACTTTAAAAAAAATACTTATTTAAGGAATCTCTACCCCCAGGGTGGGGCTTGAACTCACAATCCCGAGATCAAGACTTGTATGCCCCTCTAACTGAGCCAGACATGCCCCCCTGTGCCTTTGAGATTATTCAGTCAGGTAGAAGCATGAAGATTATAGATTCTTAGGATTAAAAATATAAGGACCCTTAGAGGGGAACATAATACTTCATACCTTCGGTATTGTGGTTATTTTTCAGAGCCACATTTTCAGAGACCTTGATAATCTAGAGCCTATCCAGAGGAAGACAGTCTGGCTTGTGATAAAAGTAGAAATTAAGTGACTTGAGGCCCTATTTAAGGAATTAGAGATGTTTCACTTGGAGAAGAAGTATGTTGGCAGCTTTTTAAAAATATATCAAGATCTGGCAAGTGGAAGAGGGATTAGTTTTAGTATTTTGTTTTTTTGGCAGAACTAGAACTATCAAAGTAGAAGTTAAAGAGAAAAACGGAATGGAACTTCCTTAGGTGGTAGTTTCCTGTGACTACTCATGTTAAAGCAGAGCCTGAGTGATATTTTAGGGATACTGAGAAGCTGGTTAGGTTGAGTGATTCTCAAGATTTTGGTAAGTAAGTGGTTCTTAATTTTATTGGGTACAGATCCCTTCAAGAATTTAACCTACAGAGGTGCTTGGCTGGCTCACTGGTAGAGCATGCCCTCTTGATCTTGGGATTGTGAGTTGGAAGCCCCACACTGGGCATAGAAATTTCTTAAAAAACAAAAAACAAAACAATCTAACCCACAACAAAGACTTTGTCCACAAAAAAGCTTCTAAGTGTGCATATGTGTATTTTGCTGTCATTCTTGAAAAATACTTTTTCTGGGTATAGAATTGTAGGTTTCCTTTTATTTTTTTCCAGCATATTGAATTTATCATTCCAGTATCTTCTGGCTTACATTGTTGCTATTTTGCAGTTAGCCTTGGTGTACATTTCTGTCAAGTATCCTGTAGCATTACTAGTTGGCGATTATCCCAAACTAGGTTTACAATTTGAGGGTCCTTGGCTTATCCAGATTTATGAGGGTGCCAGTGCACATGAGGGGTATTCCATGGCCATAATTTCTTAGGAATTTTTGGTTCTTTTGCCACTAAGGCAGGCTTTTGTATTGTCTCCTGTGGTTGTGGGAAGTTTAGGCTTTGGTTTAGATCTGGTTCACCTTCAGAGATATAGTGGGGTATCTCCTTATAGGAAAGACAACCTTGGGAGGGCCCTGATTTCTGTCCTGCCTGCCCTGTGTGGCCCCTGAACTGAAGCTCTAGATTAGGGCTTCTCAGATTTTAGTGTGCATATGAATCTCAGGATCTTGTTCTAATGGAGATTCTGAAGGTTCAGAGGGTGGACCAAGATTTTCCATTTTTGATAATCTATGAGGTGATGCTGGTCCTGCTGGTCTACAGATCACACTTTATATAGCAAGTTAGATTGTGTTATAATTAGAAGTGTTAGTGGTATTAGTGAGACTAGTGGTGGTAGTGAGATGGTACAGTAATGTATAATCTATAATAACATGTACAGTAATAATGCAGAATGAAGAGTTTTCCAGTATGTGGAGGTGGTGGTGGTCGTGGGTTGTTTGTTTGCTTGTTTGTTTGTTTTGGTGGGGGAGTTTTGGGTTTCCAGAAAAATGAGTGGGAAGTATACAGTGTTTCCATATATACAGCCTCCTGCCTCCTCCTCTGATGACCACCCTCCCAACTCAGTTTCCCCTACTTAATCTTGCATTAATGTGGTACAGTCATCAAAACTGATGAGCCATAGGGCACCTGACTGGCTTAGTAGAGGATGCAACTCCTTAAATCAGGATCTTGAGTTTAAGCCCCATTTTGGGCTTGGAGCCTACCTAAAATAAATAAACAAAATTGATGAGCCAGTATTGATACATTATTAGTTTTAAAAAAAATGTTTATTTATTTATTTTGAGAGAGAGAGAGAGAAGCAGAGAGAGAGGAGAGGGAGAATCCTAAGCAGGCTCCATGCTGACAACACGAAGCTAGGGGTCCGTCTCACAAGCTGTGAGATCATGACCTGAGCCAATATTAAGAGTTGGATGCTTAACTGAGGTACCCAGGTGCCTCAACTACTGAGCTTTTTACTGTCTCTGTAGTTTGTTTTGCCTTTTCCAGAATGTCATATTGTTAGAATCCTATAGTTTATAGTCTTTTCAAATTGGCCTCTTTAATTTAGCAATATTCATTTAAGGTTCCTTCACATCTTTTCATGGCTTGAAAGCTCATTTTAAATTTTATTTTATTGTAAGAACACTTAACATTAGAATTACATAACAATTCTTAGAATTAGAATTACAAAATTTTAAGTGTACAATACAGTATTGCTAACTATAGGCAAAGTGTTAAATAGCAAATCTCTGGTAGCTCATTTCTTTTTCTTGCTCAATAATACTCCATTGTCTGGGTGTACTATAGTTTATCCATCTACCTTTTGAAGGACATCTTGGTTGCTTCTAAGTTTTGACAGTTTTGAATAAAGCTGCTATAAACATTCATGTGTAGGTTTTTGCATGAGTGTTAGTTTTCAGCTCATTTAGGTAAATACCAAAGAGCACAATAGCTGGGTTGGATGGTAGTGGTATGTTTAGTTTTGTAAGAAGCTGCCGAACTGTCTTCCAAAGTGTCTGTGCCATTTAGCATTCCAACCAGCACTGAATGAGAACTCCTGGGGCATCACATCCTTGTCTGAGATTGGTGTTGTCAGTGTTCTGGATTTTGGCTTTTTTTTTTTTTTGAAGTGGGCTCCGCACCCAATGTGGAGCTCAGTGCAGGACTTGAACTCATGACTCTGAGATCAAGACATGAGCAGATATTGGGGTGCGTGGGTGGCTCAGTTGGTTAAGTGTCCGACTTGAGCTCAGGTCATTATCTTGCAGTTTGTGAGTTTGAGCCCTGCATCGGTCTCTGTGCTGACAGCTTGGAGCCTCAAACCTACTTTGGATTCTGTGTCTCCCTCTCTCTCTGCCCTTCCCCTGTTTGTGCTCTGTCTCTCTCTGTCTCTGTCTCTCAAAAGTAAATATTAAAAGAAAAAAAAGACATGAGCAGATATCAAGAGTCAGATGCTTAACTGACTGAGCCACCCAAGTGCCCCAGGAGCATCTTTTCATACTCTTATTTGCCACTATATATTTTCTTTGGTGAGGTGTTTTTTGTTCACATCTTTTGCTCATTTAAAAAATCTGATTGTTCATTTTATTACTGTTGACTTTATTTAAAAAATTTTTTCTTGGGGCACCTGGGTGGCTTAGTCGGTTGGGCGTCCGACTTCGGCTCAGGTCATGATCTCGTGGTCCGTGAGTTCAAGCCCCGCATCGGGTTCTGTGCTGACAGTTCAGAGCCTGGAGCCTGTTTCAGATTCTGTGTCTCCCTCTCTCTGACCTTCCCCCGTTCATGCTCTGTCTTTCTCTGTCTCAAAAATAAATAAACGTTAAAAAAAAAAAATTAAAAATTTTTTTTTCTTAATGTTTGTTTATTTTTGAAAGAGAGAGAAAGAGTTGGATGTTTAGCTGACTGAGCCACCCAGGTGCCGCTCCTTTTTTTTTTTTTTTTTTTGAGAACGAGAACGCATGTGCATGGGGGAGGGGGGGAGAGAGAGAGGGAGAGAGAGGGAGAGGGAATATCCTAAGTAGGCTCTATGTTGTCAGTACAGAGCCCAATGCAGGGCTTGATCCTTTGAACTGTGAGATCATGATCTTAGCTGAAACTGAGTCAGATGCCCAACTGACTGAACCACCCAAGTGCCCCTAAGTGTCTGACTCTTGATCTCAGGGTCGTGACTTGAAGCCCTGTGTTGGGCTCTGCACTGGGTGTGAAGCCTGCTTCCCATTCAGCCAGACCCCGTTAAAATCGAATACACTGATCAAAGTTAGGCAAGTAGAAGAAGAATTTCAGTCTGAAAAGCATTTGGAAGTGGATGGGTATACATAGTGTTTATGTGTGCTTTTTGGTTCTAAAGAAGCACTGCTTTATGCAGATTTTCACGTTACATACATAGTACTTGTAAGCTATACAAGCTTGCTTGCTTTTTAACAAGCCAGCGATAAATTGGCTGAAATGATGAGGTAATATCTTTCTAGCTCATTATAGTCTAAGAATGAGTCACTGTTCTCTGTGAAAAAACTCCAGGAAACCTTACTTTCTTGAAAGCAACTTTTTTGCACTTGAGTTTTAAGGTGTTCCTTGATTTAAAGCCAGTGAAATGGAACTTTAAGCATCTTATATTTTTGAAGTGCTTATATTTTCAATCTAATTCAGTTAGTATTTGTTGACTGTCTAATATGTTCAAGGTTTTAACTTAGGTACTAAGTACATAAGGATAAGTAACTCATAGTCCTGCCTTAAGTCTAAATATTTAATATGTCAGTTTTTAATGTAGTTTTTTAAAATTTTAAAAAGATTTTATTCTTTTAAATTTATTTATTTTGAGAGAGAGGGAGAGCTCTAGTTGGGCAGGGGCAGAGAGAGAAAGGGAGAGAGAGAGAATTCGAAGTAGGCTCTGCCCGGCTGACACAGAGGCTCAAACCCATGAACCATGAAATCATGACCTGAGTCGAAGTCAGACGACTCTACCGACAGAGCCACCCAAGTGGCCTCCTAAAAGATTTTATTTTGAATTGATCTCTACACCCAACATGGAGCTTGAATTTACAACCCTGAGATCAAGTCACATGCTGTACTGACTGAGCCAGCCAGGTGCTCCTCAATTCTGTTTATTAAATTCTGTGTGTTTTTTGTTTGTTTGTTTGTGTGTGTATGTTTTGCGTTTTGAGATAATTACAGATTCACATGCATGTATTAAAATTTTTTTTAAATGTTTATTTGTTTTTGAGAGAGAGAGAGAGAGAGAGAGAGAGACAGAAAGGCAGAGTGCAAGGAGCAGGGGAGGAGCAGAAAGAGAGGGAGACACAGAAGCAGAAGCAGGCTCCAGGCTCTGAGCTATCAGCACAGCCTGATGTGGGGCTCGAACCCACAAACCATGAGATCATGATCTGAGCCAAAGTCGGACACTCAACCGACTGAGCCACCCAGGTTCCCCATGTTTGTTTGTTTGTTTTTTACGTTTACTTATTTATTCTGATACAGCATGAGCGGGAGAGGGGCAAAGAGAGAGGGAGAGCAAGAGAATCCCAGGCAGCTCTGCACTGCAAGGTGCGGAGTCTGATGCAGGGCTTGAACTCATGAACCCCGAGATCATGACCTGAGTTCAAGCCAGTAGTCCTATGAACCCCGAGATCATGACCTGAGTTGAAGCCAATAGTCAGATGCTTAACCGACGGAGCCATCCAGGCACCCCCACATGCAGTTGTAAGAAAACAATATAGAGAGATCCTTTGGACCCTTTATCCAGTTTCCCCCTGTGGTAATATTTTGCAAAACAATATTACAGCCAGAGTATTGACATTGAAACAGTTAATAGTAAATGGTACAGCCACTCTGGAAAACAGTTTGGCTCTTTGCCTAGGAGTGCAGTTGCTGGGGCATATGGAAGTTGCATGTTTAGTTTTTAAAGAGATGCCATGTATATTGATACAGTATGGTGGAAATCCAGGCTTTTCACTGACAATGCAGTTACCTTATTTTACATGTCTGCAGGGATGAAAGTCCTGGCTCCCTTCCTTGGCCTTCTCTGACTCTGCTCTGGAGGGGTTGTTGAGTGCCTCATTACAGCATGGAGAGGATGGAAGTCGGCTCCCCACTCAGCCTTTGCCGTATGGGTGGTGTTGGGCCACCGTGTTTTGTATGGTGTTTGGCTGGAACACAGTGGCTGTTGTCTAAAAGTTTTGTCTTGCTTTGCTGGTGCTTTGGTTAAAGAGAGTAGGGTTTTGTTGGGGTTTTTCTTGTCTGCACTCAGGCATTTCTGGGTTGCCAGATTCATCAGTTCCAATGATGAGATCTATAAGGAAAAAAAAACAAACCTAAGGAACTTGTCACTGTATTATTCTTCCGTTCCTGAGGTCCCTAGCCATTCTGCCTTCTTCTCTCCACCTTTCTCCACCTTGTTTTATATGAAATGTTAGGTGTGGGAGGAATAGTGAAAAGTAGATCTCTATCTTCCCCAAAGCAGAAGAATTTTATATAGATGTCTTTTTTAAGATTTTGTTTTATTTAATTTATTTTTTATTTGTGTGTGTGTGTATCAGAGAGAGAGAGAGAGAGAGAGAGAGAGAGAGAGAGAGAGAGAGACATGTGGGGGGAGGGGTAGAGAGAGGGGGACAGAGGATTCAGTCTGCTCTGTGCTGACAGCAGAGAGCCCAGTGTGGGGCTTGAACTCACGAACCGTGAGATCATGACCTGAGCTGAAGTCGGACACTCATCCAAGCTGTCCAGACGTCCCAAGATACTATTTTTAAGTAATCTCTACACATTACGTGGGGCTCAAACTCACAGCCCCGAGATCAAGAATTGCATGCTCCACTTAATGAGCCAGTACATATAAAAGTACATATTTAATGGAGAAAATTTAGAAAATACAAAAAGTGCAGAAGAGAATAATACTTTTTTCCAGCTATATTCTGTGAATATGTATACATATTTTTCTTGCCAAAATAAGAACTATTTATACTATTTAAGAAATTTCCACTTAACTGTATTATATAAGCATCATTTCTTGTCAATAAATACTTATGTATAATGCCTTTTTTTTTGTAATACCAATTAAGTTGTAATGTGTACGTTCAGGAGATAATTAGTATCTGTTACTTTCTTAGGTTAAGTGCTTGAGAGTTCCTGTGCAAATAAAGAATATACTGTTTCACATGAGTCTCAGTGTTTAGACATTGCTTTTTTTACTGAAGAAGTCTGAAGTAGACCAGATTTAGCCATTAGTTTCAGAAATTCTGGGTGTTGGGTAGGTATTTATTTAAATTTTAAAGTTTAAAAATAAAAGTATCCACATGTCTTTAAAAATGCTATTTTCATAAGAATTCTTGTTCATATTTTCCATAATATCATGAGGGGTTATTACTTTGTAGGAGAAAATCAGAGATAATAATGGCTTTCTTGTTTGTTCTTGGAGGAAATAGGAGATGCTAGCAGTGTTTGTTTCAGTGAACCCTAGCATTAGTTTTCTGCTGGAACTGCAAAACATAAGCCAGGATGACTTAAATCTTTTTCCATAGTACAGCTTATTCTTTTTTTTTTTTTTAATACTTATTTTGAGGGAGAGAGTGCGAGAGTGGGGGAGGTACAAAGAGAGAGGGGGAGAGAGAATCCCGAGGAGGCTCTGCACTGTCAGTGTGTGTGTGTGTGTGTGTGTGTGTCGGGGGGGGTGATCCCATGAACTGTGAGATCATGACCCGAGCTGGAATCAAGAGTTGATGCTTACCTAACTGAGCCACCCAGGTGCGCCCCATAGTACAGCTTACTCTAGTCGTTGTGCAGGAAACTTCCACATATTCAGATTTATTGGAGAGTTCAGATTTCATAGATTGGGATTTTTAGTATTAGTTATCCAGGTTCATGTAACAGGTCTAATAAAAAAATTATTACTCTATTTCATTTTTTTCTCACTTTGTGTATATTTTTTCTTAGTATGATGTGAATAGCTTCATTGTAAATCAAATCGAAACCAATATATAAAAATATTATAAAATCACTTTACAAATGAACATAGATCTAAAAGTATGGTATATAATAACTTATAGTTTGTACTTCTTGAAAGATGAAGGTGCATATGTTATTTGTTTAGATAGCTGTCCTTTCAACTTAATGTGGAGCCACTGATTAAACATGAATTATGTTATTGATTATATTTTAAAAACTTACAACTATATTTACTGTTTCCTTTGCAGAAGTGAGAAGTTATGCTGTGAAAAAAATTTTCTTGTGGTGAATATAGCATACTGTATAAACTTGTCAAGTCACTAAGTTGTACACTTGAAACTAATGTAATACTGTAAGTCAACCAAACTCAAAAAAAGTTAAATTTAGAAAAAGAGAGGGGTGCCTGGGTGGCTCAGTCAGTTGAGCATCCAACTCTTTTTCTTTTTTTAATTTTTTTTTTAATGTTTATTTATTTTTGAGAGACACAGAGAGACAGAGAATGAGCAGGGGAGGGGTAGAGAGAGAGGGAGACACAGAATTTTAAGCAGGCTCCAGGCCCTGAGCTGTCAGCACAGAGCCTGACGTGAGACTCAAACCCATGAACTGTGAGATTATGACCTGAGCCGAAGTCAGTTGCTTAACCAACTGAGCCACCCAGGCACCCTGAGCATCCAAGTCTTCATTTCAGCTCAGGTCATGGTCTCAGGGTCATGAGATTGAGCCCCGGGTCAGGCTCCGTGCTGAGCGTGGAGTCTGCTCGGCATTCTCTCTCTCTTCCTCTGCCCCTCTATCCTACTCATGCTCTCCATCTCTTTCAAATAAATAAAAATGAAAAAAAATAAAAGAAATTTAGAAAAAGAGAAAAACCGAAATTACTAGTTTTCATATTCTTTTACAAGAGTTAATCGTCAAAGAGATAACCATTGAAAATAAATAAATAAATAAACATTTAAAAAAAAAAAAAAAAGAAAAGAAAAAGAGTTAACCATTGAGAAGTGCTCAGCAAGCCCTCTTTCCTTTTCACCAGTCTCTGCATCTTGTGGTTTGGGATGTTCATTGCTACCTGACATTGGACCCCAAATATCCCAGATCAGCTTCATCAAGATCATCTGGAAGGTCTTTTGTTTTAAAGTAGGCTCCATACTCAATGCAGGCTGACTTCAAGGCCTGAGATCAAGACCTGAGCTGAGATTTAAGAGTCAGATGTTTAACTGACTGAGCCAGCCAGGCACCCCATCTGGGGGGTGGGTGATATTTAAAAATAATTTTGGCTTTCTAAATAAACTTAGAAATAAAAGGTGGCACCTGGCTGACTCAGTCCACAGAGCATGCAACTCTTGATCTCGGGGTTTGTGAATTTAAGTCCCATGTTGTGTGTAAAAATTACTTAAATAAATAAACTTAAAAATTTTTTTTGACTTTCTGCCTTTGATTCTGATTTATTATCTCTGAGGTGGAGTCCAGAATCTGAGTTTTAAAAAAAGATTTATTGAAATATAATTCACATACTGTGGGGCACCTGAGTGGCTCAGTCGGTTAGGCCTCTGACTTTTGGTTTCGGCTCAGGTCATGACCTCATGGTTTGTGAGATTGAGCCCCACGTTGGGCTCTGCACTGACAGTTTGGTGCCTGCTTGGGATTCTCTGTCTCCCTCTCTGCCCCTCCCTTGCTCTCTCTCTACCTCTCTCTCAAAATAAATAAATAAACATTAAAAAAAAATCATACTCTAACATTTCAACAGCCTAACTCTATAAAAAAAATAATTTACATACTGTACAATTCACCCATTTTAAAGTATACATTTTAGGGGTGCCTGGCTGGGTCAGTTGATAAAGCATGCATCTTTTGCAGGGCCATGAGTTCAAGCCCCACATTGAGGATAGAATTTACTTAAAAGCATTTCTCCCCTAAAAAACAGTATAGGAGCAGCTAGGTGGTTCAGTCAGTTAGGCATCCATCTGATTCTTGTTCTTGGCTTATGTCATGATCTCAGAGTTTGTGAGATCAAGTGCAGAGATTGGGCTCTGCACTTACAGCGTGGAGCCTGCTTTGGATTCTCTCTCCCTGTCTCTCTGTCCCTCTTCTGCTTGTGTGTGTACTCTTTTTCTCTCTCAAAATAAATAAACATTAAAAAATGTTTTAAAAAGTATACATTTGGGGCGCCTGGGTGACTCGGTTGAGCATCCAACTTAGGCTCAGGTCATAATTTAGCAGTTTCTGAGATTGAGCCCCACATCAGGCTCTGTGCTGACAGCTCAGAGCCTGGAGCCTGCTTTGGATTCTGTGTCTCCCTCTCTCTCTGTGCCTCCCCTGCTCGCCTCCTCTCTCTCTCTCTCTCTCAAAAATAAACATTAAAAAAAAAAGTATACAAGGGTGCCTGGGTGGCTCAGTTGGTTAAGTGTCCAGTATCAGCTCAGGTCACGATCTTGCAGTTCATGAATTGGAGCCACCTTGTCAGGCTCTGTGCTGACAGGGTGGAGCCTGGAGCCTGCTTTGAGTTCTGTATCTCCCTCTCTTTCTGTCCCCCCCCCCCAAAAAAATAAAAAATAAACATTAAAAAAATTTTTTTAGAAGTATACATTTTAGTATTGTTTAGTATTTTCACAGGATTAAGCATCCAGCACCACAATTTTAAGAGCATTTGTCATTAGGCTACCCTCCCCAACCCTGCCGCCTTGGCAGTCACTATTTCTTTCTTCCCCTTCCTTACCTCTAGGGAATTACTAATCTACCTTCTGTCTCTATAGATTTGCCCATTCTGGACATTTCATATAAATGGAATCATACAATGTGTAGTCTTTGTGACTGACCTTTTTAACTTAGCATGTTTTAAAGTTTCATTTGTGGGGTGCCTGGGTGGCTCAGTCGGTTAAACATCTGACTTCAGCTCAGGTCGTGATCTCGCGGTTTGTCGGTTCAAGCCCTGCATCGGGCTCTGTGCTGACAGCTCAGAGCCTGGAACCTACTTCAGATTCTGTCTCCATCTCTCTCTGCTCCTTCCCTGCTTGCGCTCTGTCTCTCTCTTGAATATAAATAAAACATTAAAAAGTTAAAAAAAAAAAAGTTTCATTTGTGTTGACTACAGTATTTCATTACTTTTTATGGATACATCATCTTACAGATATCATCATATGGATACCATGTTTTGTTTATCCATTCATAGGTTGATGGACATTTGGGTTGTTTCCACTTTTTTGGCTATTATGAATAATGCTGTTATGAACATTCTAGTATATGTTTTTAGGTGGATATTTGTTTTCATTTTTCTTGAGGGAATTTCTGGATCATACGGTAACTGTGTAAACTTTTGAGGAACTGCCATATTATTTTCCAAAGTGGCTGTACCATTTTCAGTCCCTTTAACAGTATTTGAGGGTTTCAGTTTCTCCACATTTTATTGTCAACACTTATTATCTGTCTTTTGATTATATATTCATCCTAGTGGGTATGAAGTGGCAGAATCTCAATTTAAGAAAAAAAAGTTTCTCAAATGATTTTGATGGTCTGTAGTAGTAGTTCTCAGTAGTTCTCAGAGTTCTCAGTGATCTTGCCCTCTGGGGAACATTTGACATTGGAGACATTTTTCATTGTCACAGCAGGGAGAGTGGTATTGTCACCTGGTGTATGGCCAGGGATGCTGCTGAACATCTTACGATGCATAGGACAACACTCTACACAAAGAATTATCTGGTTCAATATGTCAACAGTACAGGGATTGAGAAACTCTGGTCTGGAAGAGAATTAGATTTAACAATTGAAAGATCAAATTTTTAGCCCTCACATTGGCAATAGGATATTATCTTACATGATAGATTTATAATTTATATCAAATCTTTGAATTTATTTAGGATATACAGATGAATAGAAAAGGGAACCTTTGGTACCTAAGAGACCTAATCTAGTTTAGTGTAATATAATATATACTCACTGAGAACAGTGGATCGTGGCCCAGAGTCTCATTTGGTACATATTTGTTGAATGAGCAAGATTCGCGGTGATAGTTTGAACTACAATGATTTAGTTATTAATAATTGATGAATGTCTAGATGGGCAGACTCCACATAGCTGTATTGACTGTTTCCTCCCTAGTCTCTCCACTTTGCCAAAAGCAGTAATCACATAAAAGAATGTACAAGGGAATCTGATTTTATTGTTTATTTCAAATAAGTTGTTTTAATGGAAATCACTTTAAAAGTCTCAGCAGCCCTGTAAGTGAAATTGGAGACTCTCTGTGGTATGACTCACTGGCAGAGGATATGTGAATGTATTTGAAATCTTGTGCTTTTCAGAGGTGATAGTATTTAATCAGAGCAAATATGGGTCCAAGATCTGTTGGTCTTCCTTCCCCTCATCCCTCCATTCTTTTCTCTATGTTTCTCAATTTTTGTATTATATCATGTATGGTGATGTGAGGGATTAAAGGAAATGCAGAAGTCATCTCTTAAATTTTACAACTTTATTGAGAAAAATCAGACATCTAATTTGTGAATACTATAACAACTTTTTTCTTGTAGGGAAAAGACAGTGATTTATTGAAGTGGCTTTTACAGTTAAGCCCACATTTGTGTATGTATATGTGTATGTATGTGAGCTCTGAACCCAGCGTGGGGCTTTAACTCATAACCTTGAGATCAAGAGTCACATGCTCTACTGACTGAGCTAGCCAGGCACCCCCTAAACCCACTTTTAAAGATAGTTACAAAGGTGAAGTTTTCTAAATTTTCTAGACTTTTCTAGAATTTTGGCACATGCTGAGTGTTTTTTTAAAAACTTTGTGATAAATTAAGACAAGCGATACTAAGACAGTAAAGCAGGACAGGAATATTAAATGCAAATGGAACCTTTCTAACTGATAAGTGAAAAATAGCATGTCACTATTTGTACTATTTTTTGTAAATGAGAGAGGTCAAATATCTCTTCATAAATTCATTAAACTTTTGAATTCCTTGAAGAGTTTGTGTCCTGGGCTCATTTGTTGGTTAGGTTTCTGTTGGGTTGTTATTTTTCTTATTTGTTATTTGTTTGTGAGAGCTCTTAGTATATTATAAAAATTAGCTCTTTAAGTATTATTTGTATTAAAACTATTTTCGGGGCGCCTGGGTGGCGCAGTCGGTTAAGCGTCCGACTTCAGCCAGGTCACGATCTCGCGGTCCGTGAGTTCGAGCCCCGCGTCGGGCTCTGGGCTGACAGCTCAGAGCCTGGAGCCTGTTTCCGATTCTGTGTCTCCCTCTCTCTCTGCCCCTCCCGCATTCGTGCTCTGTCTCTCTCTGTCCCAAAAATAAATAAACGTTGAAAAAAAAAAACTATTTCCCCTTTTTTGTTGTTTTTATTTATTTATTATCTTTAGAGAGAGAGAGTAAGAGAGTGAGCAGGGGAGAGGAGGAGGAGGAAGAGGTGGGGGGATAGCTCAAGCAGGCTCCATGCTCGACATGGGGCTCAGTGCAGAGCCCGACATGGGGCTCAGTCCCATGACTCTGGGATCATGACCTGAGCTGAAATCAGGAGTCAGATACTGAACCGACTTGAGCCACCCAGGGGCCCCATTATGTTATTTTTCTTTAATGAAAAAATTTTTTTTTAATTTTTGCCTGGCCAAATTTTTCAATATTTTGGGGCTTAAAAAGAAATGTGTTTAGTTAAGCGTCCGACTTCAGCCAGGTCACGATCTCGCGGTCTGTGAGTTCGAGCCCCGCGTCAGGCTCAGGAAAAAAAAAAAAAAGAAATGTGTTTATTTATTTAATTAAATTCTACACCCAATGTGGGGCTCAAACTCATGACCCTAAGATCAAGAGCTGCATGCTCTTCTGACTGAGCCAGCCAGGTGCCCCTCATTTGGGGCTCTTAAACTTTGATAAAGTATTTCTCCCATTAACACAAGGATAATATGTTTCTGAGAGCTTTTTTTTTTTTTTTTTTCAACGTTTATTTATTTTTGGGACAGAGAGAGACAGAGCATGAACGGGGGAAGGGCAGAGAGAGAGGGAGACACAGAATCGGAAACAGGCTCCAGGCTCTGAGCCATCAGCCCAGAGCCCGACGTGGGGCTCGAACTCACGGACTGCAAGATCGTGACCTGGCTGAAGTCGGACGCTTAACCGACTGCGCCACCCAGGCGCCCCTCTGAGAGCGTTCTTGATACCGACTGCGCCACCCAGGCACCCCTCTGAGAGCGTTCTTGATAGGAGAGTTTACAATTGAGGATTTAGTAAGACTTTAATGATTATCCTCTTTTTTACATATGAGGAGAATTTGCTCTGGGCCACCATGGTTCCCTCCCCACCCAAAAACAAGAACTGTGACTCTGCTTTGCCCTACCTCGTGGCTTTAGGCTGGATTGTTTGGCAAGGAAAAGGGGTTCAGATTTGATTTTTAGGGCGATGATTCTGGTGACTTTATGGAGAGCTGGGTGAGAGACTGTCAGAGAGGTCTGTTTCAGAGGCTGGTGCAGAACCTGGAAAAGGCAGAGGGTTTAAACCAAGGCACATGGGGATCAATAAGGATTATCAAACACTGTATAGTTTATGATGGTGATATGATTAATTATAGAGGTCATCATTTACTGAACACTTGTATGTGCTGGAAAAAGGTACTCTCTGTGGACTCAACTCTTACAACAACTCCATGATTGCAGGCTTTAAATTTTTATTTTACAGATGAGGAAACTGAGTCATACATGGAGAGATTACATAATTTCCCAAGTTTACGTAGTTGCACAGAGAAGAAGCCAGGATGGGCACGCAGTCGGATTCTGGAATCTGTATTCTTGACTATTATGTCAGTTTGGGGGTTTATTTTTCTAATCACTGGAGCTGTTCAGCAGTGAGAGAGATGCCCTGTGAAGCATCACTTGATGGTCCCTGGTCGTCTACACCAAGGGTCCACATATCCTCTATGGTTACATTAGATTACCTGAAGGAGTTGCTTAAAGTATTGAGATTCTGTGATTTGATATACAGTAGTCCTTGACTTGTGTGGTTGTGATACAAATTTCACTTACCGTGATTTAGTCAAATGACACTCGTTCCCAGATTGCACACTTCAAATTTTACATAGTATATTAGCTGTAATTGCATAAACTTACAAAATTTACTTTTAGCTCTTATCTACAAATTACTACATAATTAACAGGTGTGCGTCACCACTAGTGATCTGTCATCTCACTTATTTTTAAAAAATATTTATTTATTTATCTATCTTTCTATTTATTTACTTATTTATTTATTTAGAGTCAGAGACAGAACTAGTGGGGAAGGGGTGGAGAGAGGGGGAGAGAGAATCCCAAACAGGCTCCATGCTGCCAGCACAGAGCCTGACGCAGGGCTCGAACCCACGAAACTGTGAGATCATGACCTGAGCTGAAATCAAGAGTTGGAGGCGCAACCGACTAAGCCACCCAGGAGCCCCAGTATTTTATTTAAAGTAGGCTCCACACCCAACATGGGGCTCAAACTCACGACCCCAAGATCTAGAGTCACCTGCTCTACCAACTGAGCCTGCCAGGTGCCCCTCACTTCTTTCAAAGCCTGTTGGTGACTGGTCACTGCAATTTGTTACTCATTTCATGCACAGACAGCCAAGTCTGCAGTTGTGTTGCCTCCTCATCTCTCAGGGATGAACCCTATAACACTTCACAAAAATGGATCATTAAAGAGGGGGCTGGCCAACAAAGACGAACGTGCAGAAAAGAACCAAAAAGTAGTAACACTGGAAGTCCAAATTGGTCAGAAATGGAGTTATGGAAAAAATAGTTTACTGTGGGAATGATGTCACTGCCATTCAAAGACTCTGGCTATGCAGCTGGAGGAGGTGAAGGTGAGCTTGTCTGAGTAAATGAGGAAGTGGTTTGGTGAAAAAGATGAAGATGAACCAGAGGAAGTGATGCTGGCATTTCAGGTACTTTGTGGCACTAAATTAATGAAGGATAAAATGCTGGAAGCTGATCTAAACTTAGAAAGGAGTAGGACAGCTTGCCAAGGCATAGGAAAGATGCCCATTCCAGATCTTAGTTCGCTGATCAGAAGAAGAAGGCTGGCACTGTTCAAACTCCTCTTGGTAGTAGTAGACTTTTTTCAAAGTGATTATGCACTGTAATTTTCTGTGTGTCTGGTGTTTTACACTGTACTGGTTTTTTTCTTTCTTTGTTTTTTTTTTCTCATTTTCTTATACAACTATAACTGACAAAATTTTTCATGTTCCAACAAAATGTTTAAAGATTACAGAACAATTATAATTTTACTTATTGATTATTCTGATCATTTTTCATGATTTCAGTCTGCATTTTCATTTTTCTGGTCTTGCACTACTGTGCAAAACGAAACCTGCCTATACTTAACTGTCAAAAGTTTTTTTTCTTCAGCTTCTAGTGGTACGCTCTAGCTTTTCCTTGCAGAAGTTTGTGTATGCATGCATCTGACAACAAAGCACGTTTTTTTTCAGCAGGCTTTGCTTTTGGGGGGAAAATTCTACTTAACATAAAGGAAATAAGATATCTGTCTTCTGATAATAGGAAGAAAGGAAATAGCATGAAGCTAGTATTCAGGATAATCTCATAGGAAGGAAGATGTTAGTTTCATGTGTGTGGTTCTCTCAGCAGTTTTATTGAGATATTATTCACATTCCATACAGTTCACCCATTTAAAGTGTGGAATTCAATGGTTTTTAATTAATTAATTTTTAAAAGATTTTATTTTTAAAAGTAATCTCTATACCTAGTGTGGGGCTCGAACTTACAACCCCGAGATCAAAAGTTGTATAAGTGTAGAATTCAGTGGTTTTTAGTATATTCATAGATATGTGTAACCATTACCATGGTCAGATTTAGAACATTTTCATTACTCCCAAAAAAGAACTCCTATTCTTTAGCCATTATCCCCTAATTCTTTCACAGCCCCCACTACCCCCCAGCCTTTGTCAACCACTGATCTTTCTATCTCTATAGATTTGCCTATTCTGGGTATTTCATAAAAATGGAATGATAGTGTAAGTGGTGTTTTATGACTTGTCTTTTTCACCTAACATACTGTTTTAATTTTTTTTTTTTAATTTTTTTTTCAACGTTTATTTATTTTTGGGACAGAGAGAGACAGAGCATGATCGGGGAGGGGCAGAGAGAGAGGGAGACACAGAATCGGAAACAGGCTCCAGGCTCTGAGCCATCAGCCCAGAGCCCGACGCGGGGCTCGAACTCCCGGACCGCAAGGTCGTGACCTGGCTGAAGTCGGACGCTCAACCGACTGCGCCACCCAGGCGCCCCTCCATCATACTGTTTTTAAAGTTCATCCATCTCGTAGTTTGTATTCGTACTTCATTCCTTTTTATGGATACTTAATATTCTATTGTATGGATTTACCACAGTTTGTTTATTTGTTTATCTGTTCAGACATTTGGGTTATTTCCACTTGTTTTTAAAGATTTTTTTTTTCTGAGTAATCTCTATACCCAGTGTGGGGCTGGAACTTAAACCCTGAGATCAAGAGTCACATGCTCTACTGACTGAGTCAGCCAGGTACCTCATGGTTGGTTTCCACTTTTTAGTTATGAATAATGCTGTTATGAACATTTGTGTTCAAGTTTTTGTGTGGACATATGTTTTTATTTCTCTTGGGTTTATATCTAGGAGCGGAATAACTGGGTCATATGGTAACTCTGTATTGAACCTATTGTGGAACTGCCAAAATGGCCACGCAATTTTACATTTCCATTAGCAGTATATGAGGGCTCCAGTTTCTCCATGCCTTTGAAAATTAATTAACTGTAAATGTGAAGATTTATTTTTGAATTTTCCATCCTTTTCTATTGATCTTTATGTCTGTGCTTACACTAGTACCACATTGTATTGATTACTGTAGCTTTAAAAAAATTTTTTTTTTTAACGTTTTTTATTTATTTTTGAGACAGGGAGAGACAGAACATGAACAGGGGAGGGTCAGAGAGAGGGAGACATAGAATCTGAAACAGGCCCGACGCGGGGCTCGAACTCACGTTCCGCGAGATCATGACCTGAGCCGAAGTCGGCCGCTTAACCGACTGAACCACCCAGGTGCCTGATTACTGTAGCTTTGTAGTAGATTTTGAAATCTGGAAGTGTGAGTCCTCCCCATGTATTCTTCTGATTTCAAGATTGTTTTGGCTACTCTGGGTCCTTTGGATTTCCATACGAATTTTAGAATTTAGCTTGCCAGTTTCTGCAAAGAAGCCAGTGGGGATCCCCTATCAAAATAGGGATTGTGTTGACCCTGTAGATGAGTTTAGGTAATAATTGCCATTTTTAACAATGTTAATTAAGTCTTCTCATCCATCAACTTGAGATGTCTTTCCATTTGTTTAGATCTTTAATTTCTTTCACCAGTGTTTTGTATTTTTCAGAGTAAAAGCTTTACCTGTTTCATGGTAAATTATTTCTAAGTGTTATTTTTGATGCTGTTGTAAGGAGTTATTTTCTTAATTTCGTTTTTGGATTGTTCATTGCCAGTGTTTGGTGCTCTTTTGATATTGACTTTTTTGAATTTAAAATTTTCAGGAATCAAAGGTCTTCTTACTGGTTCGTAATTACAAGAAGTGGAGGCTTGTAGGGTGCTCTTAGAAAGCTTTTATTTTACCATTGGCTTTCAAACAGTTTGTGGTCAGACTTTGAGCTATTACTTGATTGCTTTTGAGTTATAGGCCAATTGTACTTAAGAGTTCCAAACTCATGACTACATATGCCAGTTGTATGGTCAGTGTGACTGTTTTTCAAAAGCCCTTTCAGTTATAAAGCAAATGACTTGGCAACAAAAATGCCTTTCATTCATATCATTCTTTTGTTTTCTTGGTGTGAAGAGCTGTAGTTAAGAGGAACAGTTTTAGATTTTGGTGGTTTACCAAGTTCCATGAGAGGAAGTCTATAAAAGCATTGTTGAGCCTGACAGCTTTCAGATTAAAAACCAATCCATTAGCAAGGCAGGAACCTCTTACTGATACTTCCAATAACCTGTAGCTGAGTGTGGCCATGTTTCTGATAAGTACAGTTTTATCATCTACATCAGAACCATTGAGGGTAGTTTGAAATGCAGATTCCTGGGCCTCTATCCAGATTTTCCAAATCAGATTCTGGGATTAGGATGCTGTAATCTAATTAAAGCCATCTTCTCAATGATGTCTCCATTAAAATTTGGAAACTGTTTTAAAAAAAATATTTTTTAATGTTTATTTTTGAGAGAGAAAGAGATAGAGTGTGAGCAGGCGAGGGGCAGAGAAAGAGGGAGACACAGAATCTGAAGCAGGCTCCATGCTCTGAGCTGTCAGCACAGAGCCTGACACGGGGCTCGAACTCACGAACTGGAAGATCATGACCTGAGCTTAACCAGCTAAGCCACTGAGGTGCCCCTGAAAACTACTTTTAATTGTGTATCTCCATTTCTTAAGAGATTGTTTTTTGCTAGAATTGAAATTTTGAGATTGTGGGTCACCGGCAGTTCTTAAAAAAGAAAAAAAAAAGAACAGAAGACATTGGTGGGGTTTTGGGGTGATAGTGGGGTTTGGAACCAACGACTGGCCAAGAAAGAATTTTTGAAGACGTCTTTGGTGCAAAAAGGTGATATTATTAAAGCACGGGGAAGGACCCTTGGGCAGAAAGAGCTGCACTGGGGTTGTACAGAGTAACTGCTTATATACTGTGGAGTTGGGGGAGATAAAGTCAAGAGAAAGTTTCTTAAAGGGATTTTCCTGTGCTGAAGAGGGTTTACAGATTACTGGAGGCCTAGGTATTGTTAAGCTAAGGTTGTTTTTACCTCTAGCAAAGCATTATTAAGATAGTAGGGAGTTCCTGGAGATTAGGCTATTGATGAGATACTTGTAAACTGAGGGAGACTATCAGCTTAACCATTTGTTTTCTGTCCTTTCCTTTGTTCTTGGGCAGCCTGGAGTGCCTGAGGAATATCAAACATATCCCACCTGGGAGGGGGGTGGTTTTCAGGTATCAGCTTGCCTTATGCTCCCTCGTCAGACATCAGTACATTTTATATAGTAAAGATTAGTATTGATTCATGGAACTTCAGTTCCATTTATATGTGTATGTGTGTGAATTTAGGTCATTACATAAGATGAATTTTTTTTTTACCTGTGGGTTGTGGTCAAAACAGAAAAATTGAAGACCTCAGAATTAGAAAAATGTACAACCTATTTTATTTTACATTGTTTTGTATCTGCCATGCCCCTGGACTGGGAAAAGTGCTGGTGAGCATGCAGAGATCACTGAAAATCCTTGCTCTTGAGCTCACAGTTTATAAAGAGTAATAGGCCCATAAATAATAGTTTGCCAGTGGTGGGCTAGAAGCTCATAACATAAGGAGTGTTCTGGAAGTCAGGAGGTTTTCACAGAGATGGAGCTAGTTGAGGTAGGTCTTGAAAAGGTGAAAAAAATTGAAGTTTTAGTTATTAAGCAAGAGACAGTTATTTTAGGATTGAAGAGGAAGAATCGATACTAAAAATGACTTGTGATTCGGTGTACTGAGATACTTAACCCACTCTTACTCCCATGTTACCTGCACTAATCCTGGTGTAGCTCCTAAGTGCTCCAGAAGTTGAAATGATGTTCTAGAACTCTTGTAACAGCCTTGCCTCTTCCTAAAGTCACTCTTTCCTTTCCTCAGAACTTTGTTTATTGGAGTTTACTTGTTTCCTTTTCAGATTTTTTTTTAAAAAAAGAATGCTCTGAAATTTGTTTGGTCACTGCATTTTTATTTTATTTTATTTTTTTATAAGTAGGTTCCATGCCCAGTTTGGGGCCCAAACTCATAACCCTGAGATCAAGAGTAGTATGCTCTACTGAGTGAGCCCACCAGGTGCCTCTCCTTTTAAGATTTTATTTCATGTTGGTGCTTATATTACTGTCTTCACTGAATATATTTGGAGCCACTAAGCGTCCAAGACAGGGTGGGGACATGTACTTGAGGTGGGGGGCCAGGGAAGCTTTATGCAAACTATATCTGCTTTTGTCTTCAGAACACTTTTTTAAAAAAATTTAATTAATTAATTTTTTAAAATTTACATCCAAATTAGTCAGCATATAGTGCAACAATGATTTCAGGAGTAGATTCCTTAGTACCCCTTACCCATTTAGCCCATTCCCCCCCCTCCCACAATCCCTCCCATAGCCCTCAGTTTGTTCTCCATATTTATGAGTCTCTTCTGTTTTGTCCCCCTCCCTGTTTTTATATTATTTTTGTTTCCCTTCCCTTATGTTCATGTGTTTTGTCTCTTAAAGTCCTCATATGAGTGAAGTCATATGATTTTTGTCTTTCTCTAATTTCACTCAGCATAATACCCTCCACTTCCATCCACATAGTTGCAAATGGCAAGATTTCATTCTTTTTGATTGCCGAGTAATACTCCATTGTATATATATACCACATCTTCTTTATCCACTCATCCATTGAGGGACATTTGGGCTCTTTTCATGCTTTGGCTATTGTTGATAGTGCTGCTATAAACATGGGGGTGCATGTGTCCCTTTGAAACAGCACACCTGTATCCCGTGGATAAATGCCTAGTAGTGCAGTTGCTGGGTCGTAAGGTAGTTCCTAGTTTTAGTTTTTTGAGGAACCTCCATACTGTTTTCCAGAGTGGCTGCACCAGCTTGCATTCCCATCTTCAGAACTCTTCTCAGGCTACAGTTCAGTAATCTAATTTAGTCTATCTCTCTGTAGGACATATAGCCATCTTTTTGTTTCATCATATTGTAGGACATACATTCACCTTTAGATGTCAGAGAGCTGGTACATAAACCAGAAGAGATTACCTTACCTTTTGTTCCTTATCATTGTCTGCTGTAGATTCCTTTGTTTAAATCAATCATCTCTAGTCTTTTGATTCTCTGCATGCTTACTGACACATGGAAATTTAGGAAGGTTTCACTCTAAACAGTGCTCTTGATCTATTTTGTGTTTCCTGACTGTTTTATTAAAAAAAATTTTTTTTTAATGTTTGTTTATTTTTTGAGAGAGTGAGAGAGACACAGAGCATGAGTTGGGGAGGGGCAGGAAGAGAGAGGGAGACACAGAATCCGAAGCAGGCTCCTGGCTCTGCGCGGTCAGCACAGAGCCAGATGTGGGGCTCTAACTCACAAACCCGCGAGATTATGACCTGAACTGAAGTCAGATGCTTAACCAACTGAGCCACCCAGGCACCCCGAAAATAAATAAACATTTAAAAAAAGAATTTAAAAAATAGGAATAAAGTTAATCGGCGGTGAATGCTAATGCATAACAATTGTATTTTTTTGGTGGACGTTGAGAGAAATTACATTTTGGGGGTCAGGTCAGTGGTGGTTTTGGTGAGAGGAGCTAACCGGTTACTGGCCTTCAGGATCTACGTTACAGTTTTTAACTTTAGGTACTGAATTTTCAAATGAGACTGACATTGTAGTGATTAGAATGCTCTGTTTTCCTGTTGCTTTTCTCCTCCCTCCCAATAAATTGGGCTAATCTAAAATAAGCCCAATCTGGGCTTATTTTAGATGGGAAAGATGCTGGGTGAGCATGGATTTAGAGCAAGGGAATGAATATAGTTTGGGCTTTTTCACCTAAACTTGAGGAGGGCTAGACAAAATGTCTGTTTTCACATAGCAGGGAATACTCTAAGTGACTGGATTGCTTATGCTCTCCAGATCCTTCGATACTAGTACAGCAATAGTAAGATTTTGCTTTTCTAAGCACTTCCTTTCCCCCTTATCTTATCCCCGTCTGGTACATCTAATGTCATAGGGCAAGAAGTCCTTATATTTGCCTAAATACTGGCCTGCTCATTTACCCATTCCTACTACTGCTCTCTATACTTCTCAGTTTTGGAGGTGTCTTTTTATCTGTTTTAGGGGCTGGTAGGTGGAGGTGCTGGAGACAGTACTTAAATTGCCTCTGCATTTTCAGAGTGTTTCATGATCTTTTAGCTCTGCCTAGAGCTTACTGTAAAAGTTGCTGGGAGAGGCAGTAGTTAAGAGTAGGGGTCTACCACTTTACTAGCTGAGTAACTTTAGGCAGGTTATATAACCTCTGAGTTCCTTGGTGTCCTTATTTTAAATAGGGATAATAATATACCTATGTACTAGAAGTGTTCACCGTAGTCATTGAATTAATATATATAAAGTAATTAGAATAGTATCTGGAATATAAATGGAGAGGATTTCTTATTTTTTATATAAATTGGACCCAAGGTAGTTTCATTATTTGGACCAGAATATGAAGTTTGCTTTTTAATTGCCACAATAATGACTTTTTTCCTGGCATTAAACAATTCTGAAAGTCTTTCTCTTTGTTCCTCTGTGGTCAGACACCAAAGAAAGGGGAAAATTCTGTAGAATCAGTGATTTTTTAAAATGGTCAGTATGTGAGCTGTTTTTTCCCTGTGATTTTTTTTTTTCCTTTTCCTTGCTCAAACAAAAATAGCTCTGGTTTCCTGGGTTATCACAGCTTGTAACAAAAAGCTTTTTGATAAAGTTGGCTGTTGGGTCAGTAGAATGAGATCATTCCTTCCTAAGTAGTTTGCAATGTCTCAAGTATTTGTTGAAACAAAAGCTGGCTGGGTAGGCTAACCACACAATAAGCCTGACTGTGGTTATGTTCAGGGCAGGAGTGTGGATTTTCTTTGTGATAAAATACTACTGATGTGTAGAAGGTGAAAGGTACTTGGCACAGTACCTGCTCACTCTGGCTGGCCACGTGTAGAAAGAGATTACAGTGGTAAAGAGGCTCGGGATACACTTATGATTGGAACCTGAGTTCGGGCCTTTTCTTAAGATGTGATAAATTACTTGAAAACACAGCGGCTCTTTTACGTTTGGTTTAGTGCCTCTCTAATTAAAAATATTAACCAGGGGGCACCTGGGTGTCTCAGTTGGTTAAGCGTCCAGCTCTTGATTTCAGTTCAGTCATGATCTCATGGCTCATGGGTTTGGGCTCTGTATCAGGCTCTGTGCTGTGCTGACAGCGCAGAGCCTGCTTGGGATTCTCTATCTCTCTCTGCCTCTCTGCTTCTCCCCTACTCATGCATTCTCTCTCTCTCAAAATAATTAGATAAACTTAAAAAAATATTAAAGACATTTTGAAACTAGACCGAAGTGGATGCACAGAATTGCACACTTTATTTATTTATTTATTTATTTATTTTTAAGTTTGTTTATTTTGAGAGAGAGAGAGAGAGAGAGCGAGCGAGCATGAACAGGTGAGGAGTAGTGAGAGAGAGAATCCCAAGCAGGTTCCGTGCTGTTAGCACAGAGTCTGATGTGGGGCTTGAATTCACGAACTGTGAGATTATGACTTGAGCTAAAATCAACAGTTGGACACTTAACCAACTGAGCCACCCAGGCTTCCCTAGAATGGCACACTTTAAAGTGGTTACTTGTGTGTTACGTAAATTTTACCTCAATAAAAAAAGAGAAAGACAAATTATTTAATTTTAAAAAAATGTTTATTTACTTTTGAGAGAAAGAGGGAAGAAGAGACAGAGGCGTGAACAGGGGAGGGGCAGCGAGAGGGAGACAGAATCCGAAGCAGGCTCCAGGCTCCGAGCTGTCAGCACAGAGCCCAATGTGGGGCTTGAACTCACAGACCACGAGGTCATGACCCGAGCTGGTCGGTCGCCCAACTGACTGAGCCACCCAGGCACCCCAAGAAAGACAATTATTAATGACAACTGGGAGGAAAGCTAATACAGTTGACCCTGGAACAACACAGGTTTGAATTGTGCTGGTCCAGTTATACGTGATTTTTATTTGATAAATAATGGTACAGTACTGTAAATGTATTTTCTGTTACTTATAATTTTTTTTCTGTCTTTTTTTAATGTTTACTTATTTATTTTTGAGAGAGTGTGACTGAGGGAGGAGCAGAGAGAAGGAGACAGAATCTGAAGCAGGCTCCATGCTGTTAGCATAGTGCAGTCCCATGTGGGGCTCCAACTCATGAACCATGAGATCATGCCCTGAGCTGAAGTCGGATGCTTAACTGACTGAGCCACCCAGACGCCCCTACAATTTTTCTGAACATTTTCTTTTTCTCTAGCTTACTTTATTGTAAGAATTGTATTGTAAGAATATAATGTATTATATAATGTAATGTAATGTATATATCATACAAAATATGTGTTAATTGACTGTTTATGGTGTCAGTAAGGCTTCTGGGCAATAGTAGGCTATTAAATTTTGGGGGAGTCGAAAGTTATATACGGAATGTTGTCTGTGTGGGGATCAGCACTGCCAACTATAGTACTAACTTTTAAAATACCATGTAAAATGCCATTACACTAGTGGTCTGTAGCTATACTATATAGGATTTTAAACCATCGAGATTACCATTTTAGGAAATATGACTATGCATTCTTTTTTTTTTTTCTTGAGTATGCATTCTTGCTCTTTAAAGCAGACATGTCAGAACACAGCTTTTCATGTCATTGACTACAACTCTTTTTTTTTTTTTTTTACATGTTTATTTTTGAAGGAAGGAGAAACAGAGCGTGAGTAGGGGAAAGGCAGAGAGAGAGAGGGAGACACAGAATCTGAAGCAGGTTTCAGGCTTTGAGCTGTCAGCACAGAGCCCAATGCGGGGCTTGAACTCATAAACTGCGAGATCATGATCTGAGCTGAAGTCGGTCGCTTAACCGACTGAGCCACCCAGGCACCCCTTGACTACAACTCTTGAAAGAAGAGTTAGTGATTATTGCTTTCTAGGAAAATAAAACGTTTTAGATGTGTGAATTGAGTTCTGATTGTGCTCATAGTATGGGTTTTTTGTTTTTGTTTTTAATTTTCTTTCCTTCTCCCATCTTTCCTGTCCAGTGACTTTGTGATTTAGTTAAACCCAGCCACTAAAACAGAGCCAAAATCCTACAACCATTAGGGACTGTTTAGAATTGATGATGACTTAAATAGCTCTAGTGCAGGAGTTTCTTACTTAAACTCCTACAGCATCCTGGCAGTTAAAGTGAATGAGTTGAAGCTGGCTTAGAATAAGACTATGCTGCATACACTGAGTGGGTGTCTACAGAAGGCATTTCTTTCTCAGCTCCAGTATATTATTGCTGAGTGGGAAGCAAGTTGGTTGTCTGATTGTATCATTTTTTGAATGTATATTTATTTTTGAGAGAGAGAGAGAGAACACCGGGAGAGAGCATGAGCAGAGAAGGGGCAGAGAGAGAGGGACAGAAGATCCAAAGCAGGCTCTGTGCTGACAGTAGTGAGCCCAATGCGGGGCTCCCACTCATGAACCATGAGATCATGACCTGAGCCGAAGTCGGACACTCAACCGACTGAGCCCCACAGGCGTCCCACGATTGTATGATTTTTTGAAAGAAGCTATGAATTGGTACTTCATGCAAAAATTCCTGGTTTTTGAGACGTTGGCATAGTTTTCCCAAAGCAGTCAGCAAGCCAATACGTGGAGGGCCTTGTTTGACCTAGCATTGCTACTTTATGAACTCTGAATGAGTGCCTCTCTTGCAGGTTCAGCGAGTATTCACCCTGTAGAGCAAACTTTCGGCTGGGTGGGAGATGGAAGACTTTGGTTCTGATTTTAGCTTTGCCACTTATTAGCCGGATGTCTTCCCAAAGGGGAAACCTCTTTGTTTATTTTTAATTAATTAATTAACTTCAGAGGGAGGGAGAGAGAGTGCGGAGCCTGGAGTGGGGCTCGAGCTCACCTGATGTGGGACTCAAACTCCTGAAGTGAGATCATTACCTGAGCCGAAGTCAGATGCTTAACCAACTGGACCCCTCAGACCCCCCAGAAGAAACTGCTTTGGATCTCATTTTACTAGTTATGAAGTCTGAGAGTAAACTGGATAGTTTAAGTTTCCCTCTTATAAGTGAATAGTAAATTGTAATGTGATGAAAGCTGATAGTGGAGTATTTTCGTAGTTATGCAGGGCATATCATTTTTATAGTTTGATTTCTTTCCTTGTTTTTATTTTTTATTAAAAAAATTTTGTTAATGTTTATTTTTGAGAGAGAGAGAGAGAGAGAGAGAGAGAGAAGAATGTGAGTTGGGGAGGGGCAGAGGGAGAGGGACACAGAATCTGAAGCAGGCTGCAGGCTCCAAACTGTCAGCACAGAGCTCGATGCAGGACTCAAACTCACGAACTGTGAGATCATGACCTGAGCTGAAGTTGGACACTTAACTGATGGAGCCACCCAGTCGCCCCTGTTTCCTTATTTTTAGTTTAAGCTAATCAGTCGATGGCCATTGTGTATGAGAGTAATGATGTGTCTAGTTTCATTGCTTAAAATCAACTGCATAAGATTGCGGGATGACTTACACCATGTACTCTAACAACAAAACTGGAATTTGAAAAACTACAGTTAGGAATTTAGAGAGAAGATGGTTATCTCTTCCTTTGACTTCAGACTGTTTTTTTATCCAGAAGGTGGTTTTGTTTGGAAGATTACGATTCTTCTAGTAAAATATTTAAAGGCAAAGGAAATAAATTTTTATACTTGTTTTAATTTTTTAAAAATTCCAATTAGTTAATATACAGTGTGATATTAGTTTCAAGTGTACTGTATAGTAATTCAGCACTTCCATATATCACCCTCATTTTTCATACACTCTTGGGAATACAAGTTAATGATATTCATTTGACATACTTAGGTCTGGTGCAGTGATTTTGTAAAAAGTATGTTGATTTGGTTCTTAGCACTGTCTTTGGAAAAGTGTGTTGTTATAAGGGATTTAGTAAAAAACAGACCTCTATCATGAGGTCTAGTCTAAATTTCTGTTTTGTGTGGATGGGAAAAGTTTTTAGAAAAAATTGTGTTTGAATGGGATGTAATACGAGCATTCATGATTTAGTCTTTCATGGGAATGGCTATTTACAAGTAATGTAAATACTCTGTGAGCCCAAGGCACTTAATCCTAAATCTTTAAGCAGAAGTCTAAACTGACAGAATGATAGGTAGGATTTATGTTTACACAGCAACTGCAGCAATTTTGGCCAAAATATTTGAATTAGTATTCTGATCTAATATTTTAATTAACTGAATTTGTGTAGTGTCTTTGTAAATAGCACATAGCTGCAAGTAGTCAGGAAAAGAGAATATGTAAAAAGTTTCTCTCTTCAGGGGCGCCTGAGTGTCCCAGTCGGTTAAGTGTCTGACTCTTGATTTTGGCTCAGGTCGTGATCTTACAGTTCATGGGATTGAGCCATGTGTCAGGCTCTGCACTGACAGTGCGTAGTCTGTTTGAGATTCTCTCTTTTCCTCTCTCTCTCCCCTCCCCTGCTCACACTTGCTCTCTCTCTTTCATAATAAATAAATAAAATTAAAAAAGTTTTTCTCTTCAGATGTATAGATTTTGCTCTTTAGCTCTAATGACAACAGTTCAGGAACCCCTAAATCAGCATACTCATTTTTCTTCTAAAAAAAAATGTGTATATACATGCCAAAATAATTCAGTACTTTTTTGAATGCGGCAAGTGGCACTTAGGATTAGATCAAGCTATATGAAAATGCGGTTTTTATAGGTAAACAACAGTAAAATATCAACAATTTTATTTGGTTCTGCCTAATAAATATTTAGTACATTTTGTTGACCTGACCAGAGTCCAGTCATAGGACGGAAGGCTTACAAAAGGACTTCCTGGAGAATTCTTGTCTTTTTATAAATAAAGTGAGCTGATTTGTCAAAGGCTTAATATCTAGTTTATGGCTGAGGTAAAGAGAGGCCAGATGATCTCCCAATGAGGAATTTAAATCTGACTTGAGTTATTGTTAAAAGCTTGGGTTTTTTTTTCCTTCTCTTGTATTAATAAAGGCCTAATCAGAAGCTTTATATTTGACCACAGGCCTAATGCCCAATACTCTTCATAGAAATACTCACAAATAACCAGTTTCACATGGTATACTTAGATAGATCGTTTAATACTTTTCAGATATTCCTTACAAAATGAGGGTGGTAGAGTAACAAATTATAGCAAATTTTACGTAATTTATTGCTCTGTTGTTGGATGTAAAGTTTTTAATAATTCCAGCCAAATTTTACTGATATAAGTCAGAATGTGAGAGTTAGTGTCGGTTGTAATATTTGGGATGGATGCCTCTGAGATTTTCATAAGCATTTTTGTAGAAATTTAAGGTTCCTCATCTTTATGTGAGAAACTGTCTATCTTGCTGCCTTTTTGTGGCCTTCTAACAAATATTCAGATAATAATTTAAATTCTAAATTTAGCATGGAAATCTTTTACTAGGTAAAAGTTCCCTATGGAAAGTCAGGAGACATGGTATTCTTTTTTTTTTTAAATTTTTTTTTTTTTTCTCAACGTTTATTTATTTTTGGGACAGAGAGAGACAGAGCATGAACGGGGGAGGGGCAGAGAGAGAGGAAAACACAGAATCGGAAACAGGCTCCAGGCTCTGAGCCATCAGCCCAGAGCCTGACGCGGGGCTCGAACTCCCGGACCGCGAGATCGTGACCTGGCTGAAGTCGGACGCTTAACCGACTGCGCCACCCAGGCGCCCCAGGAGACATGGTATTCTAGCAACTAGTGTAATTTTTAGAAAGTCACTTTGTTCATCATTTTTTTTATTTGTAAAATGTGGAGGTTAGATAGTAAGATCCTTGTATTAGGGTAATTAATGCTATCTGCTTTAACATATCTAGCATTTCAGTGGCTTAACACAGTAAAAGTTTATTTCTTGCCCCCTGTGATGTTTGAAGAATTCCATCTCCTTCCATCTGGTGTCTTGGAGTCTTCCAGTGGATCCTTTGTATTCATTTGCAAAGAGCAAATGAGCAAAGAGCAAAGAGCACAACAAGGAGCATCTCATTAATGTTTTGTGTTAAAGCATATTACTTTAGCTGTGAGTCCATTGACTGGAACCCAGACTTATGGTCTCAACTTGTAACAACTGTAAGGGTGGTGGGAAATGTTGTGAGTACCCAGGAAGAAGAAACAGGATTTAAGAGCGCTGAACACATCTCTGCCACACTCCTAGTTAGGTTGTACTTTCTTTAATTTTGTGTTTACCACCAAAATTTTTCTCCTATTGTGTGTTACCTTTTGTACCTTTGATTACTCAGAATTTACTTCCCAATTTCTTGGAAGAAATATAGTTTGGAAGCCTTTGCAATTTTGTTTAAGAACTCTTCGGTGCTTGCTGTATTTAGGAGAGGTTTTTTCCCCCTCAGGATGGTTATATCTTGTTATTTTCTTTTGTAATTTCAACTGTGGTTTAAGCTTCTCTTACCTCATTATGCCTTATTTTTGAAGGATTAAAAATGCATCTATGGCAAAAATCTTCCAGTGCTGTACAAGAAATACAGTAGAATATTGAATATAGCCAACATCAGAGCCACCAAGTCATAGTCCACCCATGTCCAGTCTATCAACCCACTGGTAGAAGGGAGAACAGACAAACCTTATACTGTCTTTTAAAGGTCAGCACATGCAGACTTGCAGACCAATAGAGAAGCACATTCCAGTGAGGAGGCAAAGTTCTTTTTGCCTTCTGCCCACTTCAGGTTAAATTTGGAGAGTCAGCAAAAGCCTTTCAGTTGATTTTGACTGCTGTTTTACAGTAATCTCTGTTCACTCTCCCTCCCTTTTTCTTTCTGTGATACGTAGTATACACTCTTTTGTACCTAAGTATAAAACATATCATTCCTCATGGATCCATTCTGTGTTAGTAGATCCTAGCCGTTCCTAGGAATTTTTAAGAAAATAACCACTGTAAATGTTATATAAAAAATATTTTCCAGTTGTTTTTGCTAGTATGTAGAAATACAGTTGGGTTTTAATTTGCCTGGAGTTGAACAACCTTGCTAAATTCATTTACAAAATATAATAGTTTATTTCCTGTCTATATAGTTGTTTCCTACAAATAATGACAATGTTATTATGATTTTTTCTTCATAATCCTTATGCTCTTAATTTTTTCTTTTCTTGTCTCATTGTACAATATTGATTAGCAGCAGCAATATTAGACGTTCTTATTTCTACCTCATCTCAAGAGAATGATGTTTGTGGCAGGTTTTGTTTTGTTTTTTGTTTGTTTTGTAAATACCTTTTGTCAGATACAGGATCCTCCCATCCTAATTTATTGAGTCTTTTTTTTCCAGAGGCTTGATTCTATTGAGAGATGAGCTTTTAGTTTCCTTACTTAATCTGTTGATATACTGAATACGTTGATAGATATCTTCTAAGATTTTATTAGCCAACTGAGTTCAAGATATATCTTTTATACATTACTTGCTTTGATTTGCTAATATTTATTTTAGGATTTTTTTCATTTAAGTCGGGTCAGCAAATTATGGCTCACAGGTCAAATTCGGCCTACTGCCTGTTTTTGTATAATTTATGAGCTAAGAATGTTTGACACACTCATTCATATGTGTATTGTCTATGGAAGCTTTCACTCTATAATGGCAGTGTTGAGACCAGGAAGTTTTTACTTTGCACAGTAGTTTGGGACTGCAAAAAATGGCTGAGCAAGCTGAAACTGCAAAGCAAAGTTAATAATCAAAGGGGAAAATTATGATTGTGATCTTTAAAGAAATTTTAAAAGCTCTCTTATATAAAACTTAGGGAAATGAAAAAATTGGAAAATTAATGTTTAGTACACTGTAATTCAAAACATTAAAAATGGTGATCTTTAAAGAAATTTTAAAAGCTCTCTTATATAAAACTTAGGGAAATGAAAAAATTGGAAAATTAATGTTTAGTACACTGTAATTCAAAACATTAAAAATGTTGAGAATTTAAATGTTTTTTTCTTTGTAAAAAACTTACCAAGAATAGTTTGAACAGTGTTGGGGCTTCTTCTTATCATAATTTATGATATGGACCCAGATATCTATCTCTTCTGTGCCCTACTCCTTTCTAGGTTTAGATCAGCTTCCAGCATTTGTCTTTTGTGCTTTCATTGCCACAGAGTATCTTCAAGAGTTCTTCTAATGTGAGATTTCTTGCCAGCGGCACTTCCTCTAAGACCTTTTTATTTTTTTCAAGAAGCCATTATTCTCATTTATGGAGATGAGCTTACCTTCACTGAGTTCCTCTGGCAGCACGTCTTTTGAATGGTGGTAGTGTCAGCATTCCCACAGCGAGCTATTTTTTCTAGAACTACATTTACATTTGATGTAAATTTCACTTCCAGCGTTACTACTTTTTGATTCTTTGCTGCACATTTATTTTTGTTGACCAGTTCTCTCTTTTGGTTACTCGTTTTCATAAAATGCCACACGAATTTATCACTGGGAGATGAGGAGGTAGCACCACTGTTTATGCATTGAACTGAATAACAGATGCTCAGCGACCAGTCACCAACAGACTTTGAAGAAGTGATGTGATAGGTCACTGATTTCCACGCACACTTGTTATTTATGTAGCAATTTGTATACTGAGGAGCTAGCAGCAAATTTTGTGCTTTATGCAATTATTCACAGTTAATATACCATGGGAGCTGAAACTTGAACCATGCTGTTGGGGGACTGGTGTTGCTTAACTAAACCATGGTCACTGAAATTTGTGTGTATTAGAACTATGCAAAGCCAGGACTGCCTGTATTTGTGATAGAGTATAGGTGCCACACATTTTAAACAGTTTACTCTCTGGCTCTGTACAGAAAATGTTTGCTGACCCTATCTAAGTTCGTAAGTTTATTTTTGTTTATAATTTCCCATTATTGTATTCTTCTTGTCTGGGTTTGGTAGTAGATATATATTATCAATAATCATATAATCAATAGCAAATACATAAAACACACACACTATTCCAGGAACTATTTATATATTAACAGATACAGAAAGTAGATAATACTGTTAAACACCCAGTTTACATTTGGGGAAACTGAAGCAAAAGGGTGAAGAAACTTGCTCAAGGCCACAAAGATACTAAGTGGTAGAACCCAACTTTGAACCTCTGGCAGTCAGGTTGGAATATGGGCCTCTAATCACTACAGATTACTTCTGTTAGCCTCATAAAATGATTTGGTGAGAATTCTTCTTCTTCTTCTTCTTTTGAAGGTTTATTTATTTTTATTTAATTTTTTTTAACGTTTATTTATTTTTGAGACAGAGAGAGACAGAGCATGAACGGGGAGGGGCAGAGAGAGAGGGAGACACAGAATCCGAAGCAGGCTCCATGCTCTGAGCTGTCAGCACAGAGCCTGACGCAGGGCTTGAACTCAAGGACCGAACTCAAGGACCGCGAGATCATGACCTGAGCTGAAGTCGGACACTTAACCGACTGAGCCACCCAGGTGCCCCAAAGGCTTATTTGTTTTTGAGAGAGTGCAACAGGGAGGGGCAGAGAGAGGGGGACAGAAGATCCAAAGCCGGGTTCTTCGTTGACAGCAGAGAGCCTGATGCCGAACTCAAACTCACAAATGTGAGATCATGACCTGAGCCGAAGTTGTATGTTTTTTTTTTTTTTAATTTTTTTTTTCAACGTTTATTTATTTTTGGGACAGAGAGAGACAGAGCATGAATGGGGGAGGGGCAGAGAGAGAGGGAGACACAGAATCGGAAACAGGCTCCAGGCTCTGAGCCATCAGCCCAGAGCCCGACGCGGGGCTCGAACTCCCGGACCGCGAGATCGTGACCTGGCTGAAGTTGGACGCTTAACCGACTGCGCCACCCAGGCGCCCCCGAAGTTGTATGTTCAAATGACTGAGCCACCCAGGTGCCCTGAGAATTCTTCTATTTTCTAAAGTTTGTGTTCGAGTTATCTTCACCTTGAATACTCAGTAGAACTCCTATAAAATCTTTGGGGTGTGTGTGTGTGTGTGTGTGTGTGTGTGTGTGTGTGTTTGGGAGACTTAAAAATATTGTTTCAATTTAATTGATTTGGGACTATTTAGATTTTTAATTTATTATTGTATTTTGATTCAGTTATTGTATGCTCTTTCAGGAATTTTTTTTTTCAAGTTTATTTTTTTTTAGTAATCTCTACACCCAACCTGGGGCTTTGAACTCACGACCCCAACATCAAGAGTCCCATGTTCTTCCAACTGAACGAGCCAGGTGCCCTAGAATGGTCTTTTTCATCTGATTTTCATATTTGTTGGCATAGTTGTTTAAAATCTCTTTTTTCCTCTGCTGCATTTGTAGCGTTACAATTTTTCCTTCCTAAAATTGTTCACTTATGCCTTCTCTGCTGTTTGGGTCAGTCTTACCAAAGGTTTGTTAACTTTGTTACTCCTCAGAGAGAACTTTTGCTTTATTGATCTTCTTTTTTCTTTCTTTGTGCCTTATTCTCATTTAGGATTTTATTTCCTTCCTTTGGTTTTCTTCAAATTTATTTTTACCTAACTCTTAAGATGGATTTTAACTAATTTATTTATATCCTTCTTTTCTATTACAAGCACTTAAGGCTGGAGACTTCCTCAGATTCTCTTTTTAAGTATATTCCACAAACTTTGGAATGTAATATTTTTGTTATTATTCATTTCTGAGTATTTTTTCATGTCTATTATGATTTTAACTCATGGATTATTTGTAGTGAGTTTTAAAATTTTCAAATTTTTGAAAAATTCAGGTTTTTATTTCTAACTTATTTATGATGTTTCTTAAATGTATATTGTACAATAATGATTTTTTAAAAGCTTTTTATTTAACATACAGTGTAATATTAGTTTCAGGTGTACTATATAGAGATTTAACACTTCCAGGCAACACCTGATGCTCATCATAAGTGCACTCCTTGATCCCCATCACCTGTTTTCACCCATCCCCCCCCCTTTGGTAACCATCAGTTTGTTCTCTTACAATAATGATTTTTAAGATTTGAGATTCATTTTACGTCTTAGTATACATTTATTTTCTCTCTCTCTCTCTTTTTTTTTTTTTTTTTGAGAGAGAATACATGTGAGTGTGTGTGCGGGAGAGGGGTGGAGAGAGAGGGAGAGAATCTTAAGCTCAATGTGGAGCCCTACTTGGGGATCAGTCTCATGACCCTGAGATCATGACCTGAGCAGAAATCAAGAGTTGGATGCTTAACTGACCAAGTCACCCGGGAGCCCCTAGTACACATTTATTAAAAAAAAATGAACTGTTCCATGTGTGCTAGAAAAGTGTCTTCCCAGTGTACTCTCTAGTCCATTAGCTGAAACTTGTAGGTTGAGTTGTTCAGAGCTTGTATATACTTACTGATTTTTGTCTACATGATGTGTCAGTTACTGAAAGAAAGAGGTGTATTACAGTATCCCCCTGTGAAGGAGGACTCCTCTCTTTCTCCTCATTAAGGTTATTTTTATTTTTTGTTTTATTTATTTATTTATTTATTTATTTATTTATTTATTTATTTATTTTTTAACGTTTATTTATTTTTGGGACAGAGAGAGACAGAGCATGAACCGGGGAGGGGCAGAGAGAGAGGGAGACACAGAATCGGAAGCAGGCTCCAGGCTCCGAGCCATCAGCCCAGAGCCTGACGCGGGGCTCGAACTCGCGGACCGCGAGATCGTGACCTGGCTGAAGTCGGACGCTTAACCGACTGCGCCACCCAGGCGCCCCATTTTTTGTTTTATTTTTATTGAAGTATAGTTGATGCACAGTGTCACATTAGTTTTGGCTGTACAACTTAGTTTCATGTCATACTGTGCTCACAAGTATAGTTACCCTCTGTCACCATACAGTGCTATTACAACATCATTGACTGTATTCCCTATGCTGTGTCTTTTATTCCTGTGACTTGTTCATTTCCTATCTGGAAGCCTGTATCACCCACTCCCATTCACGCATTTTACCTACCTCCATCCCACTTCCCTCTGGCAATCCAGTTTGTTCTCTGTATTTATAGGTCTCTTTTCTGCTTTTTGTTTTGTTTTTTAGATTCCACATATAAGTGAAATCATATGGTATTTGTCTTTGTCTGACTTATTTCACTTAGCATAATACCCTCTAGGTACATCCATGTTGTTGCAAATGGCAAGAGCTCATCCTTTTTTATGGCTGAGTAATATTAAAGTGTGTGTGTGTGTGTGTGTGTGTGTGTGTGTGTGTGTGTCTGTGTGTCTGTGTATCACATCTTCTTTATCCATTTGTCTGTTGATGGACACTTGTGTTGCTTCCCTGTCTTGGCTGTTGCAAATAATGCTACAGTAAACATAGGGTTGCATATACCTTTTTGAATTGGTATTTTTGTTTTCTTTGGGTGAAGTTTTATGTCTTTTATTTTTTAAAATTTTTAAAAATATTTTTGAGACACACACACACACACACACACACACACACACACACACAGAGTGTTAATGGGGGAGGGGCAGAGAGAGAGGGAGACACAGAATCCAAAGCAGGCTCCAGGCTCTAAGCTGTCAATGCAAAGCCCAATGTAGGGCTCAAACCCACGAACCATGAGATCATCACCTGAGCTGAAGTTGGGCACTCAACTGACTGAGCCACCCAGGCGCACCTGTTTTTTAAATAGCTATGTTGGTAGGTACATACAAGCTTAATATTTAATATTGGTAAATCTTAGTGAATTAAACTTGTCATTTAATTTCTACTAATGGCCTTTTGCTTAGAGTCTGTCTCTCACACACATACGGCCCAATCCCCAGCTGTTGTGAGTGTTAGCAAGGGCTATACCATATAGGAGCCACCTTCCCCAGAGATGCCTAGGAAGTTATGTCCCTCCTCTTCACATGGTTCTTAGCCAGTGACTGCCTGATGAAGGTTACAAAAACGTGGCTCCCTTACCTCATGGTGGGACTGACTGGTGCGATTGTGTTTCCTAGCTTCCCAGTCAGGAGGCATAGGCTAGACTTCAGCTGAAACCAGAATTTTGCTTCCTTTCTCTCCCTTACAGGTTTCTCCTGAAGGCACTCCCTCAATATTAACTTGTATAAGAATCCCTGTCAGACTTTACTTCTAATAATCTAAAGCACCTACCTTCCCAACAACGGAGAACTTGATCTCTTTCTAGTGTTAAGTTTTACAAATTCTGTCTTTAATGTAGTAAGTGGATTGTTGATTAGTAGCTCTCAATTGTGGGTGCCCTTCAGAATCATCGCTTAAAAACTGAAATTGCCCAGCTCTGTTTCTGAATGATTCTGATTCAGTGGCATTTTACTTTTAACTCTGATCTTTACTTCCATTTCAGGTAAAATGCTAAAAGTTAATAATAGTTTGAAAGATTCCTTTGACTTTTCACCTTGCTTGTTCAGTTTTCACTTAAAATTGTTTTTACTTCTAGACTTTTTTTTTTTAGTACTCCCCCCCCCCCCCCCATTTGAAAGCATTTATAAGGCACTTTTATGTTAAAGGCAAGGCATTTACTACCACTAAGGTCTTTCTACAAAATGCCTGCTGAGTATTCCTATAGTTTATGCCTTCTTCTTTCCTGCTCAGAAGAGCTGGGCCAATGCACCCCAATTCTGATTCTGTGCTGAGGACCGACAAGGAAGAGCCAGGAGACTCCCTCCAGCTGGGCAGATGTCAGCCCTGGCAAGAGAAGGCTGTGTCATGATACGGAATAGAGCACATTCAGCAGGATGAATATACATTTGAGATCCTACCAGGTGTCACTTTATTGTATTAGATGCCCAGGATAAAAGGTGAAAAAGATGTTGTCCTTACCATCTAGGAACTCAGAGTCCACCGTGCGTTTTATTTTTTTAAGTTCTGTTAAACCCATTTATTTTCCCTTTTTAAAAAATGAGCCCTCTGCCCAAGGTGGAACTTGAAATCACAACCCTGTGGTTGAGAGTTGTGTGCGCTTCTGACTGAGCCAGCAGGGAACCCTTAGGAACTCAGCCCAGTGGGACTCTGGAGGAGACACACATTGTGTGTCTATAATAAATAATTATGGAATTATCAGCACAAATCCCCATCTCCTCTTAGTTCAGCCTTTGATTTTACTTCACTTTCACTGACATCTTAGATAATAAAATTTGGTATATTGTGGCTCTGAACTTAGGAGAGAAACTTCACTTGGCTTGATGGAGAGGTTTTTCTTAAATAGTTCTCAAAAGCTAAGAGCTGATCAAGTGTGAATACTTTTTGCTTTCACCCAATTTCCCCAAAACTAAGTAATCTTGAAATTACATGGTATATTTACTACTACTACACAGAGATGTGTGAGCTGATACTATGGAGATTTAACTTTTTAAAAATTAGAAAACTTTTAATATTTATACAATGATGTTAACATGATGGTGGTAGCTTATCTCTTCAGCAAAATGCTATTTGTTTCTGACATATTGCATCATGTTGTTGTGCTTTTCTAAAAGCAGAGGGCTATTTTTATTGCCCTGCCTAATAATGATAAGATGACCAGCATAGAGAGCTGGCTCGTATAGTTACTCCTTGTTGGCTTTCTTTCCATGATTGCAGACAACATGATTGCTCTGGCATAAGCTATGCTTGGAAAGTGGAAGAAATTAGGTGAATATTCTTAATTAATGATAAGCCTTCAACCTTGAGTATATTTATTCTTTTTTTCAGTTCTGAAGAGTTTTTGTAGTTTTAACACCTGATTTTTTTTTTTTTTTTTTTTAATTTGAGAGAGAGAGAGAGGGTGGGCAGGGAGAGATAGGGAGCGGGGAGAGAGAATCCCAAGCATGCTCTGCACTGACAGCAGAGAGCCCAGTGCGGGGCTTGAACTCATGAACTGTGAGATCATGACCGGGGCTGAAGTCAGAGGCTTAACTGACTGAGCCACCCAGAAGCCCCAGCACCTGAGTAATTTCAAATTAGACATGCTTTTTATTAACTTCAATCATACCGTTTTAGGGGCATCTGGGTGGCTCATTCAGTTAAGCGGCTGACTTTTAGTTTTGGCTCAGGTCATGATCTCACAGTTCGTGAGTTCAAGCCCAGCGTCAGACTCTGTGCTCACTGTGCGGAGCCTGCTGCAGATCCTCTGTCTCCTTTCTGGCCCTCTCCCGCTAGTGCTCTTTCTCTCTCTCTCAAAAATTAATAAAAATATTTAAAATTTTTTTAAATATTAACTTAGATCAATCATACCATTTTAGAATTCTGTTTAGCTAGCCCCTTTGTTTTGTTGTTTTTTGTTGTTTGGGCCCATCTTCTATGTAAAGTAATCTGCTAGGGGAGGGTATATACATTGCTTAGACATGGTCCTTCCTCTTTGGGATCTAGCAATTATAGGAGCCACTAGTATATAAATGAACTGCAGTACAAATCAGACTGTACTGTTACAATAGAAGTACAGATGATGTGTTAGTTCTCAATGGCACTGGGAGAACAGATTTGAAAAAGAAACAGGAAAGGTGATAGTTGATGTGGACCTTGATTTCAAGACTTTGAAGTATGAAGAGCAAGATGAGCAAGGGTATTGGTGATAATGTCAATGATATGCCTATAAAAATGGCAGCTGGTCCCGTGGGACTAAAATATAGGGAGACCCTACATGGAAAACTGCTGTCGGTTGTGGTAGGTCATAGGGCTGGGCCCTGTAGGATTATGTGACCTTGATGTTACACTAAGGAGTTTGGGGGCTTTTTTTTTCTTAATAGGGATTGGGGTCCTTTTAAGTCAGCTGAGATTTTTTTTTTCCCTGATGTTTAGGACTCTTCCTAATTTTGCTTTCATACTTTAAGAAGAAAAGGTACAGCAAAAAAAAAAAAAAAAAAAAGATTTTGAAGGATAGTGATGTCATTGTGTCAGATAAAAGCAGAAACCATAAAATTCTAATATTTTGTCCATTGTATCATATGCTTCTTGTGCTCCTGGTGTTTGCTGACTCTCGCCTTAGTCTGATCCTCAGTCCAGCTTCATTTATAAGTGACTTGTTTTTTCTGGTTCTTTTTTTGTCAGTTGTTAAAATGAGGGAATTGGATCCTGGATTATTTGACCTGGTGTTTTTATAAAAGTCTTAAATGCTTAGGAATAATTTTTGGATAGGTGTAGGGAAACTCTGAATAGTTTTTGGTCTTAGACTGAGGAGGAATAAGTGGGATGGAGAGTAACGTTTTAAAAAATACTATTTTTTTCCCCAAATTTGGAAGGATCAGGTATTGAGAATCATCCTAAGATTCACTTTTTTTTGTTTTTAATTGAGATAAAACTGAAGAGTCATTCTGAAGGATGGTTATAGCAGAAATGTAAGTGCTGTGTCATTGTCGTCTCTTGTTTTGGCGCACATAACCAGACTTCAGCACACATCATGCTGTCTGTATCACATGGCTCACAGTGGGAGGTATCTAGTGTAGATTATTCTTCTTGGGGAAATAGGTTTAAATTCACTTGGACATAAATGTGGCAGACAGGTGCCTGTTTAGAGGTTCAAAATACATTTGGTCAGGACTGAGCACAAGCTGCCTGGATAGTTCCCGTAAGTAAGCAAGCTGGGCTTTCAGCCTTGTGCTGCAAGGTTTTATGTATTTGAATATGTGTGTGCATATGTATGCAGTGTTTTTTATATTTAGAGGTTAGGGCTCCCTAAAAAAGCAGTGGGAAAAGGAGCTCTTTGTTTTTTGGGACTGCATGGAAGTAAAATCCATGTGCTCTTTCATATAGGAATGTCACTGGGCAATAGCTTCTGCAATTCTAGTAATCAAGGGCTTTCTTCTGTCGCTAATCCTATGATGAACAGGACAAATGGTGGTTCTGAACAGAACCCTGCGGAGGCTGCAAATACCATCAGTTCATAATAGTACAGCTGTTGTCCTTGAAGTGTTTAGGGAGGTACCTGGGGGTAGAAACTTAATATATTCAACAGGGGAGTTGGAGTTTATTGCTAGGATAGTCAAGTTGTGGCTGAGTTGTGTGTTGCCATTTGCCAGTCTGGATCTGGGGAGGAGCAGGAGAAATTCAGGTTAGCTTTGGGGATCCCATGTGTCTATGAGCTGTGTAAGATGGTAGCTGATTCCCATACAGGTCGTTGGTTTTACTCTGAATGAAATACCATTTTGATTGAAAGTACAAATCAAACTACTTTTCCAGTTAATTACAAGCAGAACACAGACATCAGACAGATAAGGTTCAGCTTGATATGTAATAGGCCTCTGAAAACTTCATTAAAACCAATCTGAGAAGTAAAGTCCCCATGTAGTAACTGAAAGCTTGCTAGACAAAATAAAAAAATCTCATGTTGAATATGAAATCTTTATGGTACACGCTATACCACTAGCCATGTCAGGTTATAAGTGGGTCTCTGGAACTGGCTGGGTCACTGGGTTTCTTCCAAACCTGAGGAACAAGCATTGCATTTTGGTCACAGCACTCTCACTAATGTCCTGGGATAGCAGCTTAGTTTTGGCCTCAGAATTCTCTGTCATTTAAATCAGTCTTGCCAAAAAAATTTAAAAAAAGTATAGAAGAAAATATTAGTCCACATGTCTTTTTAGTTGTATGTTTTGTCCATAATTCACCCCTCTACCGCCACTCCCCCCCAAAACTGACAATATCAATCATGGAGAAAATTTAAGTGAGCATTATGAGCGGTCTTCTGCCTTCAAGAGCTATTATTATTATTTTTAATTTAATGTTTATTTTTGAGAGAGGGAGAGAGACAGAAACATGAGCAGTGGAGGGGCAGAGAGAGAGGGAGACACAGAATCCAAAGCAGGCTCCAGGCTCTGAGCTGTCAGCACAGAGCCCAACACGGGGCTTGAACTCATGAACTGCAAGATCATGACCTGAGCTGAAGTCAGATGCTTAACTGACTGAGCCACCAAGGCACCCCAAGAATTATTATTAAATGTTCATTTATTAAGTTGGTTATTTGGAACTCAGAAGCATTTCCTTTAGATAAACAATGTTAGGGGCGCCTGGCTGGAGCATATGACTTTTGATTCATTCAGTTGGTGGAGCATATGACTTTAATCTCAAGATTGTGAGTTCAAGCCCCAAGTTGGGTGTAGAGATTACTTAAAAAAATTTAAAAGGTAGGGGCGCCTGGGTGGCTCAGTCGGTTAAGCGTCTGACTTCGGCTCAGGCCATGATCTCGCAGTTTGTGCGTTTGAGCCCCACGTCAGGCCCTGTGCTGACAGCTCAGAGCCTGGAGCCTGCTTCGGATTCTGTGTCTCCCCCTCTCTCTGCCCCTCCCCTACTCATGCTCTCTCTCCATCTCTTGATAATAAATAAAAAAACATTAAAAAATGTTTTAAAAAAAGGTAAACAATGTTATAAATGATAATTTTGTTTCCCAACTAGTCCAGGTGACTGAAGAAAGTTTCTTCCTTTCTTCTAAAACTGACAGGAGGTGGGGCGCCTGGGTGGCGCAGTCGGTTGAGCGTCCGACTTCAGCCAGGTCACGATCTCGCGGTCCGGGAGTTCGAGCCCCGCGTCAGGCTCTGGGCTGATGGCTCAGAGCCTGGAGCCTGTTTCCGATTCTGTGTCTCCCTCTCTCTCTGCCCCTCCCCCGTTCATGCTCTGTCTCTCTCTGTCCCAAAAATAAATAAACGTTGAAAAAAAAAAAATTTAAAACTGACAGGAGGTAATATTTTAAAAGATGTCAAGCTTGCCTTTGACATTGTATTACCTCTCTTTCTTTTACCTCCTAGGGCCTTGGGGCCCACATACCCTTTCCCTACTTTGATACCTTATACAGACCTATTTTGTTCCCTGAAATATTCTGTGTTGCCAAATTATTATTCTCCCTTTTCACACTGAAACCAAAAACTCACTTTCCATGGAATTGCTCTCTGGGATTAAGAGGAAATTACTTCAGGGGCTCCTGGATGGTTCAGTCAGGTAAGTATCCAACTCTTAGTTTTGACTCAGGTCGTGATCTCACGGTTCGTGAGTTCAAGCCCCATGCGGATCTCTGCAGCAGGCAGTGCAGAGCCTCCTTGGGATTCTCTCTCCCTCTCTCTCTGTTCGTCCTCTGCTTGCGCTGTCTCTGTCTCTATCAAAATAAATAAGTAAACTTAAAAAAAAAAAATAGGAGGGGTGCCTGGGTGGCTCAGTCTAAGCGTCTGACATCGGCTGAGGTCATGATCTCGCCGTTTGTGAGTTCGAGCCCACGTCAGGCTCAGACCCTGGAGCCTGCTTCAGATTATGTCTCCCCCTCTCCCTCTGCCCTTCCCTTGCCCTCTCTCTCTCTCTCTCTCAAGAATAAATAAACATTAAAAAAATTTAAAAAAAGAGGAAAGCTACTTCATAAGAACCAAATTTACACTATTCACACTAAGGTGGAATTATAGACCTTCTGGGGTGCGTGTTCCCTTACCCTTTTGAAATTGTGAAATAGGATTCTACACTTTTTAAAAAGAGAATGCTGGCTACTGCAAAAGAATCTTGGTACAGATTTGGCTAATGTGACAGAATGAAGTGAAATTATGACAGTGGTTGTGAAAAGTGTTTCAGTATGTTGGTGGGAGTTAGGCTTCTGTTCTTTTTCTTGAGTTTTCTTCCTCCACTTTACCTCCCAAGCAGCACCTTTGGGAGACAGGGTATGTCTGGAGCGGGGAGGGGGTGGGGGACACAGGAGGACAAAGGCAGTAACAGACCATTTGCAAACTGGATTGCTAATTTCTCATCAGACAGAATGAGCACAGGTCTGGAGTGACTAACTATAGGTAAGACTGACCTGAAATTTTCAAGAGGAATTTTGAGAGCTTAAAAAGTTGGCCATACTTCTGTGTATTTAAGTTAGATATGAACACTAATCTGTATAGACCTATATCTTTCAGTTTAGGAGCTAACTCCAGAATTTGTAATCTAAAGTAAACCATACAAGGGGCACCTGGGTGGCTCAGTCAGTTAAGCGTCTGATTCTGGATTTTGGCTCAGGTCATGATCTCATAGTTAATGGGTTCAAGCCCTGTGTCCGGCTCTGTGCTGTGTCAGCACGGAGCCTGCTTGGAATTCTCTCTCTCTGTCTTTCTACCCCTCCCCCAACTTGTACGTGCTCTCTCTCTTTCTCTTTCAAAATAAATAAATTAAAAAAAAAAACCCATGTAACAGAAGCAGGTGCTTTGTGACCTCATCATATCTTCTTATATACTTTTTATGAGCACATAGCTATTAATAGTAAGAGTGTAGTCAAGAGACCAAAATTCTTTTCTTTGCTTCATCATCTTGTCATGTCATTTCTTCTTATCTTTGTTCACCTATTTTCAAAACTCTTCTCACTTCAGTTTCACTTCAGGCATGTAGTCAGAATGAAAGATCAGATGTCCAAAGCACTATGCTTGAAAACTGTGTGTTGTCTTGGTGCCTGGTTAAATAATATGGGGCTTATTTTCTGGCAGAGTTGTGTAAGTCTCCTTTGATGTTAGCCAGAACTGGGTGGAGTTTCTTAAGCTCCAGTCAGATTTGCTCAAGCAGGGCCCTGTGCAGTGATGAGTTTGTTTTTAGTCTCTTCCTTTGCCAAAAAACTTTTGCCTTTTAATAAACCTGAACCCATTTATAATTGGGAGTACTTGGTATATAAAAGTCACACATGCACATTGAGGGTCTATATGCAATTTGTTTGTTTATTTCTAACTTAAGTGATGAATCTAAATTATTAGCACCTTGGGGCGCCTAGGTAGCCCAGTCGGTTAAGTGTCCGACTTTGGTTCAGGTCATGATCTTGCAGACTGTGGGTTCGAGCCCCACATCAGGCTTTGTGCCGACAGCTCAGAGTCTGGAGCCTGCTTTGGTTTCTGTGTCTCCTTCTCTCTCCACCCCTCCCCCCACCCATGCTCTGTCTGTCTGTGTCTCTCTCTCTCTCTAAAATAAACATTAAAAAAAAATAAAAAGATTTTAAATTATTAACAGCTTCTGGAATAATCAACCTCAGGAATCATTTAACATACCACTCTCATTTTACAGATTAGGGAACTCAGCCCTGTACGGTGACTCACTGAAAGCTATAGATTAAACTAGTGCTTCCGTGAAGCTTAGAAACTTCTGTATCCAGCTTTCTTTTCTTGCCCCCAGTAACAAATCCTTTTAAATTCAAACTTTGTACAAATAGGAAAGGAATAGTATAAATATTCAAGGAGAGATAATTTCTTTTAAGTACATAGTTCTCATTCACAAGAGTACATTTTTGGAACTTCCTGAATATCCATATTTGAGAATAACATTGTGTCATATCCTTTTGTCCATAAATTACATAACTAACCATTTTAAGGCATAACTGAGTATTAAGTGACCTTAAATGATTCTGTAAGTGTGGGATGAAGTTCTTTCGTGAATTCATTAAAATCAATTCTGGAATACTTGTAGAACCAGTTTAGCAAACCTGTAGAACACTTACAGAATTTATTATACTTGTATATTTTTTAGAATAGAATAATGATAAAATTGGGCAGTCTCTTTAATTTAGTGAACACTGGGCTTTCTGGATAAAACCAGTACTTTCACTTCCAACACAACACCAGTATTGCCTTTACAGGATCATTTTCCATAAGTAGGGGTGTGTGTGTGTGTGTGTGTGTGTGTGTGTGTGTGTGTGTGTGTGTGTTTAAATCACACTTCTATTTATATGTAGTGACAAGAAAGGAATAGCTAAACTGTGTTGAGATACAGATGCTTGGGTGGTTGGCTAGATACACTCAGAGCCAAATGACCTTCCTGCTTTCCAGCTGTCTCATTTTCTGTCAGTTTTACCTTCTTAGGCTGAATTTAAGCTGCTCTTCGTATTCCATGAACTGCATGTCAGCCCAGGTAGTAGTTTGGGAGGTTGAGGGTGGGGGTGAACAGGGGAACATTACAGTGGATAAAGAGCTGCCCTTTGAGAATATGCACTCAGATAAATGGCATTTAAAAGATACTGTTGATTTTTGTCTCTATTTTTACCTGTGTCCTGAGTTAGGAAGTTTGAGTGGATTATATGAAAAAGGTATCATATGCGTATATTATGGAAACAAATAAAGCTATTGTTAAGGATGGTACAGATGTACTTTCAAGTGCTGTTTGACCATGAAACTGTTTAATTACAGACATCCTTTATTATTTTTGGTTCATAATAGGTTTCAAATGCTAACTGGTAATAATAGTCATCATAGAAAAGGGAAAAACATTTACTTTTTATGGGATTTATTGACATTAAATTTGTCAGGCTTTTTAAAAGTTCTTTAATGAGTCATTTTTCTGCATTTTTCCTGGTGGCATCTGGAGTGACAATAATACTTTATATGTAAAGTAGCTGGGTGGCATAGAGAGTAGGACTGCCCATCCATGTTCCTGTGTTGTAAATGGGTTATATGGGCGCTACTCCCTACTGATGACTATGATAGGAACTTGTGTGTAGAACACAAAGATGAAGATAGAATGACTGTACTTTTGGTGGGTATTTCTTTTTCCTTAGTAAATTTAGTTGGAGAGAGGAAGACAGTGGAGGACAGACAGTTTTAAAAGAGAGTCTTTAACAGTGGCTTAAATCAGGGTGCCTGGGTGGCTCAGTCAGTTAAGTGTCCAACTTCGGCTCAGGTCATGATCTCACAGTTTGTGAGTTTGAGCCCCGCATCAGGCTTTGTCCTGACAGCTCAGTGCCTGGAGCCTGCTTTGGATTCTGTGTCTCCCTCTCTCTCTGCCTCTACCCCGCTCACTATCTGTCTTCCTCTTGTCTCTCAAAAATGAATAAACGGGGAAAAAAAAGTGGCTTAAATCATAGTAAAATTTGGCCTTTTAAAATTTGGGTTGAGGAAAGACTATATATATATATTAGTTGAGATTCTTTGGTTGCAAGCGATAGACTGACTAAATTTGATGAAAAAAAAATTGGAAGGTTGCTCACTTAGACTTAAGAAAGAAGACAACCAGGGCAACTGAACAGCTGCCACTTGGTGAATCTTCCATCCAGGATGTAGTCATGAAACATTCCTTTTACAACCACCCTCTGCCTGGTCATGTGCCCAACACCACTAGGGTGACCATTGGTGTATATGGGGGAAGATAAGGAAGAATAGATTTCTGGGCAGACAGAAGCAATAGCTGTTATTTCTATTTGATTTACCTTTACCTGGTCACAAAAGCTCATATGTTCATTTATCTTCATGAGTCTCTTGGAGAGTCTGTTAAGTTAGACTTTTTTTTTTTTGTTTTGTTTTTTTTTTTTTTTTTTAATTTTTTTTTTTCAACGTTTATTTATTTTTGCGACAGAGAGAGACAGAGCATGAACGGGGGAGGGTCAGAGAGAGAGGGAGACACAGAATCGGAAACAGGCTCCAGGCTCCGAGCCATCAGCCCAAGAGCCCGACGCGGGGCTCGAACTCATGGACCGCGAGATCGTGACCTGGCTGAAGTCGGACGCTTAACCGACTGCGCCACCCAGGCGCCCCAAGTTAGACTTTTTAAAAAAATGTTTATTTATTTTTGAGAGAGAGAGAAAGAGAAAGAAAGAAAACAGAGTTGGGGGGAGGACAGAGAGAGAAGGAGACATAGAATCCAAAGCAGGCTCCAGGCTCCGATATGTCAGCACAGAGCCTGATGTGGGGCTTGAATTGACGTGGGGCTTGAATTCACAAACCGTGAGATCATGACCTGAGCTGAAGTCCAACACTTAACCAATTGAGCCACCCAGGCACCCCAAAGTTAGACTTTTTGAAGGACAGATAGTACCCTGCACATTTTTTTTTAATTTCCCACCGTGCTGTGTATGTACTAGGAACTCCATTTATTTGCAGGCCCTTTGGCACTTTTACTACACCATTTGTATTTTTTCAGCTCTTCACCTAACAATTTTGCCTTTAGTAGGTTATACTTCTTTTTTTTTTTTTAATTTTTTTTTAACGTTTATTTATTTTTGAGACAGAGAGAGACAGAGCATGAACGGGGGAGGGGCAGAGAGAGAGGGAGACACAGAATCAGAAGCAGGCTCCAGGCTCTGAGCCATCAGCCCAGAGCCCGACGCGGGGCTCGAACTCACGGACCGCGAGATCGTGACCCGGGCTGAAGTCGGACGCTTAACCGACTGAGCCACCCAGGCGCCCCTAATAGGTTATACTTCTTAATGTCAGGTTACGTTTAAAAATTGAGAGCCTGATGTTCTGTAAAGGTGGTGATGTACATGGCCACAAAGAGGGACTGCGCCCCTAACTAATCAGGGAGCAGGTCTGTATTTTTATGCCAGCAGGGCTAGGCATGGTTTTGGTGGATGGAGCTAGCCTAGCTACAAGAGATTCATGAAGAAACAGTATTTATTTTTTTTTTAAAATATTTATTTTTTATTTTATTTTTTTTATTTTTGGGACAGAGAGAGACAGAGCATGAACGGGGGAGGGGCAGAGAGAGAGGGAGACACAGAATCAGAAACAGGCTCCAGGCTCTGAGCCATCAGCCCAGAGCCTGACGCGGGGCTCGAACTCACGGACCGCGAGATCGTGACCTGGCTGAAGTCGGACGCTTAACCGACTGCGCCACCCAGGCGCCCCTTTTTTTTTTTTTTTTTTTAATATTTATTTTTTATTTATTTTTTTTTATTTTTGGGACAGAGAGAGACAGAGCATGAACGGGGGAGGGGCAGAGAGAGAGGGAGACACAGAATCAGAAACAGGAAGAAACAGTATTTAACCTCAACAAGATAGGGCCCATACTCACAGTCTTTAGTCAGGAGAGGTGACTTCTTTTGCCTGATAGTAATGTAACTTTTTTCATGGGAATATAATGTAATCTGACCTCCTTTTGTATATTCATTTAAGAATTATTCTAGGACATGATTTGGAAATGAAGATATATAGAATAATTAAAAAGTTTATGAGACTTGAAATCAAAAGACCTGATTTGAACTTTGGATACATTGGTGTTTTTTGTTTGTTTGTTTGTTTGTTTACACTTTATTTTTTCTTATTAATGAAAAGGACAAAATGGCACTTGGCTCTGTTTACCTCCCAGCTATGTGAAAAGAGGGTGTTTACTTTGGGTAAGACTGTTGGTTAACTGAGCTTTAATTTTCTAATCTGTCAAATGAGGGAGTCTCTTTTAGCTCTAACATTTTGGATTTTAATTCTTTTTTTGTTTAGAACAACTGAGAAGAGTTTCTAGGGATGTTTTTTCCTTTGCACAGTGCTCATCTGATGAAACATTTTTCCCTCCTTTACCAGGCAGTTGCAGTGGTGCAGAATGGCTGACCTCAGTCTTGCAGATGCATTAACAGACCCACCTCCAGAAATTGAGGAAGAGATAAAACGGGACTTCATTGCCACACTGGAGGCAGAAGCCTTTGATGATGTTGTGGGAGAAACTGTTGGAAAAACAGACTATATTCCTCTACTGGATGTTGATGAGAAAACCGGCAATTCGGAGTCGAAGAAGAAACCATGCTCAGACACTAGCCAGGTTGAAGGTAAGTAATTAAACCAAGCTACTCAGAAAGCAGATTAGGGATGATGCTGTAGGTCATAATCTTAGAAACCTTGAGGAAACTGAGCTGACTTTTTTAGTATAGGATAGTCACTTTTCTCCTTATCTAAATTTCTTTCATTAGAAACCAAAGACGTAGGTTCGTTACCTTTTAGTTGAGTGTGTGTTCATGAGACTGTAGATTACTTTTTTTTTCATTAAAAAAAAAAATTTTTTTTTAACGTTTATTTTATTTTTGAGACAGGGAGAGACAGCATGAACAGGGGAGGGTCAGAGAGAGAGGGAGACGCAGAATCTGAAACAGGCTCCAGGCTCTGAGCTGTCAGCACAGAGCCCGACGCGGGGCTCGACCTCGCAGACCACGAGATCATGACCTGAGCTGAAGTCAGATGCTTAACTGACTGAGCCACCCAGGCGCCCCGACTGTAGATTACTCTTAACCCAAAGGTTTCTTCTGTAAGGTCTCAGCTACTGTATAATCTGCCTACTTTCCTGAATTAAATGGTCTGCTGTGCCTTGACTTTGAAAGTAGCTTTGTAAAAAGTCAGATAAACAGAATTCTGTATTTACATCAAGACTAAATTTAGAATGGAATCAAATACCACTTGTCTTTGGGTGTAATGCCAGGTAAGGATTAAACCATGGATTAAATCTTTTAAAAAGAGGTTTGCTGCTTTTATATATTGCTGGATCAGATTTGCTACTATCTGGTTGAGATTTTTTTGTTTGTTTGTTTTGTTTTTTGAGAGAGAGAGGCAGGGAGAGGGAGAGGGAGAATCCCAAGTAGGCTTTGTGTTGTTAGCATGGAACCTGACGTGTGGCTTGATCTCATGAACTGAACTGTGAGATCATGACATGAGCCCAAATCAAGGGTCGCACGTTTAACCAACTGAGCCACCCAGGTACCCTTTGGTTGAGGAGTTTTGCATTTTTGTTCATGTGGGATATTGGTCTAGTTTTTTTGTGATGCCTTTTTCTGATTTTAGAATTGAGGTCATTCTAACATCATAAAATGAGTTGGGAAATGTTCCCTCCTGTTTTCTAGAGTTGTTCATGTAGAATTGATGTTTTTGTCTTTAATGTTGGATAGACTTGGTCAGTGAAGCCATCTGGACCTGGAGTTTTCTGGGTCAGGTTTTTTTTGTTTGTTTTTTTTTTTAATTAGGAATTCAATTTCTTTAAGAGATCTAGAACTGTTCAGGTTATCTGTTTCTTCTCAAGCCAGCTTTGGTAGGTTGTATCTTTCAGGGAATTGGTACATTTCCTCTAAGTTGTCAGATTGTTGGAGATAGAATTGTACTATTACCTGATTCTCCTAATTTCGGTAGGATCTGTTGTCATACCCCTTCTTTCATTCATTATATTGGTAATTTGTGTCCTCTCTCTCTCTTTTTTTTTTTTTTAATTGAGTCTGGATAGATGTTTATCAATTACTAATGTTTTTAAAGATGTAGCTTTTGGTGTTGTAGATTTTTTTTTCTATTTTTCTGTTTTCAATTTCTGCTCATATCTCTAATATTTCCTTCCTTTTGCTTACTTTGAATTGATTTGCTCATTTCCTGTTTTTTTTTTTAATTTTTTAAAAATGTTTTTATTTATTTTTGAGAGAGAGACAGCAATGAGCAGGGGAGGGTCAGAGAGAGGGAGACACAGAATCTGAAGCAGGCTCTAGGCTCCAAGCTGTTAGCACAGAGCCTGACGTGGGGCTCGAACTCATGGACTGTGAGATCATGACCTGAGCTGAAGTTGGACGGACGCTTAACCGACTGAGCCACCCAGGTGCCCCTCATTTTCTGTTTTTTTAAGGTGGCAGCTTAGATCATTAATTTTAAACATTTCTTTTCATATTGACACAAAATATTATATTTAAGGTGTACAACATAATGATTTACTATTTGTGTATATTGTGAGATAACTACCACAATACGTCTAATTAACATTCATCACCATACATAATTAACAATTTTTTTTCCTTGTGATGAGAACTTTTAAGATCCACTCTCATAGGAATGTTCAAGTATACAGTACAGTATTATTAACTGTAGTTATTACCATGCTGTACATTATGTTCCCAGGACTTTCTTATTTAGTAACTAGGAGTTTGTACCTTTTATCTACCTTCACCCATTTTGCTCACCTCCACCTCCACCTCTGGCAACCACTTAAAATAAGCTTTTGAATGTTACAAATTTCCCTCTAATCATGGTTTTATATGTGGCTCATAGATTTTGGTGTGTTATTTAAGTTTATTTATTTTTGAGAGAGAGAGAGAGAGAGAGAGCGCGCGTGCGCGCGTAGGACAGGGGCAGGGAGAGAGAGGGAGACACAGAATCCAAAGCAGGCTCCAAGCTCAGAGCTGTCAGTGCAGAGCCCGACACGGGGCTTGAACTCACTTAACCATGAGATCATGACTTGAGTCGAAGTCAGATGCTTAACCAACTGAACCATCCAGGTGCCTCTGGTGTGTTCTGTTTTTAATTTTTATTCATTTCAAAATATTTTCAGGGTACCTTCCTGGCGCAGTCATTTGAGTGTCCAGCTCTTTTTTTTTTTTTTTTAATTTTTTTTTTCAACGTTTATTTATTTTTTGGACAGAGAGAGACAGAGCATGAACGGGCGAGGGGCAGAGAGAGAGGGAGACACAGAATCGGAAACAGGCTCCAGGCTCTGAGCCATCAGCCCAGAGCCCGACGCGGGGCTCGAACTCCCGGACCGCGAGATCGTGACCTGGCTGAAGTCGGACGCTTAACCAACTGCGCCACCCAGGCGCCCCTTGAGTGTCCAACTCTTGATATCTACTCAGGTCATGATCCCAGGGTCATGGAATCAAGCCCTGCATCGGACTCTGCTCTGTGCTGAGCATGGAGCCTGGTTGAGGTTCTCTCCCTCTGCTCCTCTTCCCTGTGTTCTCTCTCTCTCTCTCTCTCTCTCTTTTTTTTTTTACATTTTTTAAATTTATTTTTTAAAAATTTTACTTAAATGTGTTAGTTAACATACAGTGTAGTATCGGTTTCAGGAGTAGAAACCCTGTGATTCATCACTTAATATATAACACCCAGTGCTCATCCCAACAAGTGCCCTCCTTAATGCCCATCACACATTTAGCCCATCCCCCCACCCACCTCCCCTCCAGCAGCAACCCTCAGTTTGTTCTCTGTATGTAAGCATCTCTCATGGTTTACCAGTCTCTGTTTTTATCTTATTTTTCCTTCCCTTTCCCTATGTTCATCTGTTTTGTTTAATTCCACATATGAGTAAAATCATATATTTGTCTTTCTCTGACTAGTGAATACACTCTAGTTCTATCCACTTTGTTGCAAATGGCAAGATTTCATTCTTTTTGATTACCATATCTATCTGTCTATCTATCTATCTATCTATCTATCTATCTATCTATCTATCTATCATCTATCTATCTATCTTTCAATCTATGGATCTCCACTCAGCACTCAGTGGACATTTGGACTTTTTCCATAATTTGGCTATTGTTGATAGCACTGCAGTAAAATTGGGGTGCATGTGCCTATTCAAATCAGAATTTTTTTAAAGTTTATTTATTTTTGAGTGAGAGCACGAGTGAGGGAGGGGCAGAGAGAGAGGGAGACAGAAAATCCCAAGCGGGCTCCATACTGCCAGCACAGAAGTCGATGCGGGGCTGGAACCCACAAACTGAGATCATGACCTGAGCTTAAATCAAGAGTTAGACGTTTAACCAACTGAGCCACCCAGGTGCCCCCAAATCAAATTTTTGTATCGTTTTGATAAATACCTAGTAGTGCAATTGCTGAGTTGTAGGGTAATTCTATTTTTTAATTTTTTGAGGAACCTCCCTACTGTTTTCCAGAGTGACTGCACCAGTTTGCATATCCACCAGCAGTGCAGAAGGGTTCCCCTTTCTCCGGATCCTTGCCAACATCTGTTGTTGTCTGAGTTGTTAATTTTAGTCATTCTGACAGGTGTGAGGTGGTATCTCATTGTGGTTTTGATTTGTATTCTCTGATGAGTGATATTGAGCATTTTTTCTTTTCTTTTTTTGTTTTTTTACTATTAAAAAATTTTTTTAATGTTCATTTATTTTATTAAAAAAATTCTTTTTAATGTTTATTTATGTTTGAGACAGAGAGACAGAGCATGAACGGGGGAGGGCCAGAGAGAGAGGGAGACACAGAATCTGAAACAGGCTTCAGGCTCTGAGCTGTCAGCACAGAGCCCGATGCAGGGCTCGAACTCATGGACCGCGAAATCATGACCTGAGCCGAAGTCGGACGTTTAACCGACTGAGCCACCCAGGTGCCCCAACGTTTATTTATTTTAGAGAGAGACAGAGTGGGAGCAGGGGAGGGGCAGAGAGACAGAGGGAGACACAGAATCCGAAGCAGGCTTCAGGCTCTGAGCTGTCGGTACAGAGTCCAATGTGGGGCTTGAATCCATGAATTGTGAGATCATGAGCTGAGCCGAAGTTGGACGATTAACCGACTGAGCCACCTAGGCGCCCCTCTTGAGCATTTTTTCATGTGTCTGTTAGCCTTGTCTTCTTTGGAAAGGTGTCTGTCTATACATGTCTTCTGCCCATTTCTTCACTGGATTATTTAGTTTTTTTGGGTGTTAGGTTTGGTAAATTCTTTATAGATTTTGGATATTAACCCGCTATCCAGTATGTCATTTGCAAGTATCTTCTCCTGTTCTCTTGGTTGCCTTTTAGTTTTGTTGATTATTTCCTTCTCTGTGCAGAAGATTTTTATCTTGATGAGGTTCCAATAGTTGATTTTTCTTTTTATTTCCCTTGCCTCTGGAGACATGTCAAGTAAGAAGTTGCTATGGCTGAGGTTAAAGAGGTTGCTTGCTTTTTTCTCCTCTAGGATTTTGATGGTTTCCTGTCTAACCTTTAGGTCTTTCATCTATTTTGAATTTGTTTTTGTGTATGGTGTAAGAAAGTGGTCCAGTTTCATTCTTAACATTTGTCACTGTCCAGTTTTCCCATCACCATTTACTGAAGAGACTGTCTTTTTTCCATTGGATACTCTTTCCTGGTTTGTCAAAGATTAGTTGGCCATACATTTGTGGGTCCGTTTCTGGGTTCTCTATTCTGTTTCAGTGATCTAAGTGTCTGTGTTTGTGCCAGTACCATACTGTCTTGATGATTACAGCTTTGTAATACAGCTTGAAGTCTGGAATTGTGATGCTTCCAGCTTTGGTTTTCTTTTTCAACATTACTTTGGCTATTCGGGATCTTTTCTGGTTCCATACAAATTTTAGGATTGTTTGTTTTAGCTCTGTGAAGAATGTGGTTATTATTTTGGTAGAGATTGCATTGAGTATGTAGATTGCTTTGGGAAGTATAGACGTTTTAACAGTATTTTTGTTCTTCCAATCCATGAGCATGGAATGTTTTTCCATTTCTTTGTGTCTTCTTTAATTTCTTTCATAAGCTTTGTATAGTTTTCAGCATACAGATCTTTTATCTCTTTGGTTAGATTTATCCTAGGAATCTTAAGGGTTTGGGGGCAATTGTAAATGGGGTCTATTCCTTGATTTCTTTTTCTGCTGCTTCATTATTGATATATAGAAATGCAACTGATTTCTGTGTTGATTTTATAACTTCGACTTTGCTGAATTCACATACCATTTTTTTGGTGAAGTCTTTCAGGTTTCCCATGTAGTGCCATGTTATCTGTGAAGAGTGGAAGTTTGACTTCTTTGCCAATTTGGATGCTTTTTATTTCTTTTTGTTGTCTGATTTCTGAGACCAGGACTTGCAATACTATGTTGAAGAGCAGTGGTGAGAGTGGACATCCCTGTCATGTTCTTGACCTTAGGGGGAAAGCTCTCAGTTTTTCCCCATTGAAGATGATATTAGCTGTGGGCCTTTCCTATATATGGCCTTTAGGATGTTGAGGTATGTTCCTTCTGTCTCTACTTTCTTGAGGGTTTTTATCAAGAAAGGATGCTGTACTTTGTCAAATACTTTTTCTGTATTTATCAAAAGGATCATACAGTTCTAATCCTTTCTTTTATTAACGTGGTATATCACATTGATTTGCAAATAGATAAAATATCTCTCTCTCTCTCTCTCTTAAAAAAAAATTTCTGGGGCTCCTGGGTGGCTCAGTCAGTTAAGTGTCCGACTTTGGCTCAGGTCATGATATCACAGTTTGTGAGTTTGAGCCCTGCGTTGGGCTCTGTGCTGACAGCTCAGAGCCTGGAGTATGCTTTGGATTTTGTGTCTTCCTCTTTCTGTCCCTCCCCCACTGGCACTGTCTCTCAAAAAATGAATAAATGTTAAGAAAATAAAAATAAAAATTTCTAATTTCCCTTGTGGATTCCATTTGAGCCATGGGTTATTTAGAAATATGTTAATTTCTCAGTATTTGGAGATTTTCCTGATATCTCACAATAATTGATTTTTAGTTTAATTCTGTTGTGGTCAGAAGACATCCTTTGAAATTTCAGTTCATTTCAGTTTGTCATGGTTTGTTTTATGGTCCACAATACGACCTGTCATGGTCAGTGTTCTGTGAGCATTTGAAATAATATGATGCTGTTATTGTGTGGAGTACTCTTTTTATGCCAATTAAGTCTAGTTGGTTGATAGGGTTGTTTAGGTTTTCTGTATCTTTACTGACTTTATATCTACTTGTAATGATCTCTGAGAGGGAGAGATGTTGAGCTCTCCACAGAGTTTTATGGATTTGTTTCTTTTTCCCTTCTATTCTGCCAGTTTTTATCTCATGTATTTTGAAGATCTGTTGTCATGTGCACATACAGTGTAGTTGACATACAGGGTTATATTTGTTTCAAATGTACAGTATAGTGATTCAGCACTTCCATATATCCTTTGACTTTCAGAGCATTCTTTATTAATATTTAATAAAAATGGGTTTCTTGTAGATGGAATATAGATGGATCTTGCTTTTCTAGCTGGTCTGAGGATCTCTGTCTTTTCATTGGTATTTTAGACTATATTTAATGTTATTATTGGTATGGTTGGATTTAAATCTGTCATTTTGATAGTTGCTTTCTATTTCTTCTATCTGTTCTTATGTTTTTCTATCTGCTTTTGGATTAATTGAATGTTTTTTATGATTGTGATTTTAATTTTTTTTAAATGTTTTTATTTATTTTTGAGACAGAGAGAGACAGCATGAGCAGGGGAGGGGCAGAGAGAGAGAGGGAGACACAGAATCTGAAGCAGGCTCCAGGCTCTGAGCTGTCAGCACAGAGCCTGACGTGGGGCTCGAACTCACGGACTGTGAGATCATGACCTGAGCCGAAGTCAGATGCTTAACCAACTAAGCCACCCTGGCTCCCCATGATTATGTTTTTAACTTCAATATTGGCTTATTATGTATATTTCTTTTAAAATTTCTTTTATTTTTGACATACTGTTTACAGTGTATATCTTCAACTTCTTCTAATTTGCCTTCCAGTAATAATTGAACCATTTCATATATAGAGTAAAATTCCATGCAAAACAGTAAATGTCCAATTCCTCTTTCATTTTTTTCTTTTACTGTCATATACCTAATTTTACATACGTTAATAACGTACTTTGTTACTCTTTTTGCTGTAGATTGTCAGTTATTTTTTAGATTAAAAATATGGGAGGGGTGCCTGGGTGGCTCAGTCGGTTGAGTGTCCAACTTCAGCTCAGGTCACCATCTCACAGTCTGTGAGTTTGAGCCCCGTCTCTGGCTCTGTGCTGACAGCTCAGAGCCTGGATCCAGCTTCAGATTCTGTGTCTCCCTCTCTCTCTGCCCCTCCCCTGCTCATGCTCTGTGTCTCTTTGTCTCAAAAATAAATAAAAACATTAAAAAAATATATGGGAAATAACCTTTTATAGTTACTCTAATTTTTACCATTTGGGGCATTCTTTATTTCTTTGTATAGATCCAGATTTCTATCTAACACCACACTTCCTGAAAGAATTCCATTAACATTTCTTTTTAACACAGATCTTTTAGCAGTGAATTATTTCAGCCTTAGTTTACGAAAAACCAGCCTTCAATTTTGGAAGATACCTTTCCAAGGTATCATATTCTTTGTGACTTCTTTCTTTTATTTAGGAAAGTTAGTCTTCCCACTTGGATAGTTTCTGAGAAATCTTTTTTAATCTTGATTTTGTTCCCCTTTTTCCCCTCTGGCTGCCTTCAAGATTTTATCTTTACCTTTGTTTTTTAGCAGTTGGAATATGTTGTATTTAGGTGCTATCTTGGTATTTGTTCTGCTTGGTTCTGTGAGCTTGATCTGTGCTTTGATGTGGTTCATGAAGTTTGGAAATTTTTTGAGTATTTATCTTTTAAATTACTTTGCCTCATTCTTTCTCTTTTCTCCTGGGATTCCAATGACATTTTTCTTAGATTTTTGGGTATTGCCTCACAGCTCTTGGATGCTCTTGTTTTTTTTTCTCCTTTGTTTTCTCTTTGTGTCTCGTTTGAGTACTTTCTTTTGACCTATTTTCAACTTTCCCGATTCCCCCACCCCTCCCACTGGCCCTGGTTGCATTGAATCTCATGATGAGCCCTCAGTGGCATTTTTTTTTTTTTTTTTTTTTTTTTTAGTTTATTTTTAAGAGGAACAGAGACAGCACAAGCTGAGGAGGGGCAGAGAGAGAGAGAGAGAGAGAGAGAGAGAGAGAGAGAATGAATCTGAATTTAGGAAGCCGTGAGATCATGACCTGAGCCAAAACCAAGAGTCGGACCCTTAACCGACTGAGCCACCCAGGAGCCCAATCAGTGGCATTCTTTAATTTCTTTCTGGTTATAATTTTTAGCATTTCTGTTTGACTCTTTCTTATAGTTTCTATGTCTCTGCTGAAGTTCCCCATATGTTCATGCATATTTCTATCTTTTCCACTGTAGACCTTAACAGTATTCATTATTATTTTAAATCTCTTGTCTGATAGTTTGGATCATCTGGGTCAACATTTGGGTCATCTGGGTCATTTCTCAGTCTGATTGTTTTGTCTCTTGACAATGTTTTGTTTTGTTTTGTTTTATTTTATTTTTTTGTATTTTTTATGTGTCTCTTAATTTTTGAGTGAATGCTGGACTTCACATGTAAAACTGTAGTCACTGAGAGAAAACAATCTTTATGCCTGAAAGTGGGCATGTCTCTTCTTTCACTAGGTAATTAATACACAGCACTGAGTCCATTTAGGATAGAGTTGAACTAGGTTTGGGTTTTGTTGTTACTATGATTATCTTCAGTGTATTACTGGCTTGAGATTCCTCCATTCCTTGTGTTTAGAGTGGGGAGTGGGGTGCTGAAAGGTTTTTCTCAGCATTCTTGTTCCACTCTTAGCTTTTGGTGTCCCTGTGACACCTGCGCCCCGAAAGGCTGGAAGGCTGTTTCTCCATGCGCTTGCCCCTCCCAGAAAAGTCCTAGCCTGGAAGTAGACAGGACTGTTGATATCTCTGGTTTTGGTCCTCGTTCAGATGTGATCCTGTGTGCATGGTTGAGTCTTTCTCAGTAATACCCTCTTACAGGTGGTAGGGTCTTCTCACGATATCCTGCAGGGTCTTGGGTAGGACTTACTGCTCCCCTAGGGGAAGAAGGTATCTTCTTCTTAACTCTAATTCCTTCCCCAGCTACAGTTTGCCTTAGCCCAGGCCCTGGGACTGACTGGGTTTGACACACTTCTTCCCCCAAGCAGCTCAGCTTTTGTTTGCATGGGGTAGAAGGGCAGGGTAAGATTGGGCGTGGTGGTCAGGACTTTACACTAGTTAAGTGGTGGCTTTCTCCCAGGTCTGCAGAAGGAGACTCTCCCACTTCGTCTCCAGTCTTACCAGCATCTGGGCAACATCTGTGCAGATGTTTGAACTTCCCTTGTGTCTGTGGATGCTAGGGACCCTAGACTGTCATACAGCCCTTCACTTAGCCTTTAGCCTATCATTAAACTTTTTAGTTGAATTCTTACCTGCTTGTTAAACCCAGCATCTCTCCCTCACATGCTCCGACATAGGAGAGCCGGTGCTTACCTCCCTGTCTCCTTGAGGGCCATGTCTTCCTTTGGATTTCATTTTTTCTTTTCCTTTGGTTGTGCGTTGTTTGCACCTCCTGGGCCTCAGCTTAGGTGGGTGAACATCGTGATGTGGCAGCAGTAGGTTTTCTTGTGCTTCTTCATCTTCGGTGACTTGACCTGTGTTTCATTAACCCTAGAAGAGGAAAGTTTTTTAGAAACTATTTTGCTTATAAAAATTAAATTTCCCCTAATATTTTTAATATATGAATAACCTATAACTGTAATTAAAATTACTGTAATTAAAAGTTCATTAACTCAGGGAGACTAGTCTGGAAATTGGTAACAGTGTTTACTCTGGGAAGAAGTAGCTGGCTAGAGTATAGAGGTGGGAGGGAGCCTTATTTTTACTGTATATCCCTTTGGACCACTTGGGTTTTGTACACATATATTTATCAACCTGTTCAAAAAGAATAATACAAAGTTTATAATTACATTAGAACTAAATTATAAGTTTCTAATTTTATTTTTATACCACCTTGTTTGTAGAAGATTTGGCTAAGAATAAGTGGGAAAAGGAGAGGTGGCTGTTGGGAGACCTTGAAGAAGAAAGGAAAAGAATTTCTTTATTTCGTCTTGTAGGAATCTGGGACAGTGAGTGAGTTCTCAGTGAATGGGGGCTTCTTTACTGTGAGTCTAACTTTTATAGATTATTTCTTTCATGGGTTTTGCCCAAATGATAGGTTGGGTTCATATTTGTGTGTTGCTTGGAGAAAATTCTAAATAACATGTTTTTTTCTTCTGAATACTTCTTCAGAAGTGATGGAAGGGTCCTAGACTTCATTATCTTCATGTTTTACTATATATCCAACTTTAAGTTTGATTTTGTTATTGGGTGAGATTCATGAAGTTATCACTGGCGATCCAGGTGTGATTACCAGCAGGCTTACTTAGTTAGGCCAGTCAGTGGAAAGTTATCAACCAGTTTCCTGCGTCTAGAATAGAAAGGGCAGTTGAATAGGTTACAACATGTAATGGAATTCTTTGGACAGTGGTGTTTTTATTTCTTTTAATTCTCACGTGCCTACCCTAATTACCCACGACTTAAAAATGGGGGGTAAGCAAGCAGGCTACCTTTATGAACTTAACACAGAGTAGGAAAAGTTGCCTTTTTTCTCCCGACATACATTTCCTGCCCCAGACCTGGAAACAGTAAGTTCTCAGAGCCTCCCTCCCCTTCACAACGTGGGTGGGTGCTAGGGGTGCTTGTTGCCACTGGATTTTTCATTGGTTTTAGGCCTTTTTTATGGATATACTGTACTCTTTTCTCTTTTCCATTTTACCGCTATTCAGTTTTGTTTCCATGAATATTTTTATCTTCTTCTTATTACCCCATAAAACATCTAAAGAGCCAAATACCTGGAAATAAAACTGGTGTCATATTACTTCTGAAATGCCTGTCACCTTGCAAAAACAGTTCTCAAAATACTTTTTCAGGATTTATGTATTGTTTTTTTCTTCTTCAGAAATGTTATCCACTTAATCATTGCTCATTATCACCTCTGTATGGCTCTATTTTCTAGGCCAGGGAAACAAAAGACAGCTTTCTTTTACACGTGAATAACAAAACAATAATATTTCTGTGACTTTTGTTCATTCACAACATTGTCATAGATGTTTGAAAGAGCATCTAGCACATTGTTGATGCTTAGACACAAATAATTGGCAAATCTGTGCACAAGTCACTTAAGTTTTCTGTACTCTGTGCTTAATTGTACTTGTGAGATTGAGAGAATTCTAGGAGGTTTTGGGGGCTAAGAATTTTTTCTATTAAATGTTCTAACGTAGGACAGTGGTTTTCAAAGTGTGATCCTTGGACCAGAAGTGATCCCATCATTTGGGAGCTTGTTAAGGTACAATTCTCAGGCCCACCCACCTGGAATCAGAAACTTTGGGTATGGAGCTCAGCAATCTGTGTTTTAACAGGCCCTTGCAGGTAACTTTGATGCACCCAAGATTGAGAAACATTGATCCAGGAGGGAGGGCCTAAGCCAAGTCCTGGAAAGAATGATAACTAGATACTGCAGATTCTTGTTTAGCTGACGGGCCTTCTCTTGCAGAGCCTTGCAACCAGCTTTATTGGCCACCAGAGGGCGATGTTGGAACAGGCCTGACTTTTGCGCTAGAAGGTGCCCTTGTGCCGAGATCATGCAGAATCTACCCCCCCCCCGCCCCCCCCCTTTTGCCCAAAGCCGACTCACCGTGGCTGTCTTCCTCACAGCACACATGCCCTCTCAGGGTCTTGCCACTTCCCTTCTCTGCCTGATTTGCCAGCTGTGGGACTCTAAAATCACTTGTGAGAGAAGAGATTTATTTATTTATTATTATTATTTAAAAAAAAATTTTTTTTTTCAACGTTTATTTATTTTTGGGACAGAGAGAGACAGAGCATGAACGGGGGAGGGGCAGAGAGAGAGGGAGACACAGAATCGGAAACAGGCTTCAGGCTCTGAGCCATCATCAGCACAGAGCCCGACGCGGGGCTCGAACTCCCAGACCGTGAGATCGTGACCTGGCTGAAGTTGGACGCTTAACCGACTGCGCCACCCAGGCGCCCCGAGAAGAGATTTAAAAACAAACAAACAAGAAAACCCCAAAACACAAAAATAAACCCAGTGAATTTGAATGTCCTTATTTCTCAGGGCACGTGATTATTTAAAAATTGTGTTGTTTTCAGTGCAATAGGTGTTTAGCTGAGAAAGATTTCATTTCATGAAATGGATGTTCCTCTGAGGGAATTAGTGAAAGAAGGCAGTGTAGCATCTTTTGAATTAGGATTTACCCAGTAATGCACAGTGAACCTCTTTCTTACTCTAAAGCCTACTTATTTATTTATTTTTAAAATATTTATTTATTTTTGAGAGAGAGAGAGAGAGAGAGCATGAGCAGGGAAGGGGCAGCAAGAGAGAGGGAGACACAGAATCTGAAGCAGGTTCCAGGCTCGAGCTGTCAGCAAAGAGCCCTCCGGGGGGCTTAAACTCACGAACCGCGAGATCACGACCTGAGCCGTACTCAGATGCCCAACTGACTGAGCCACCCAAGTGCCCCAAAGCCTACTTATTTTTATGTTGTAATGTTTTTCTTTCTCCCTCCCTATGTTTCCTTCCTTCCTTCCTTCCTTCCTTCCTTCCTTCCTTCCTCTCTCCTGGGCTTGGATTCTTTTTAGACTGTTAGGTGTTATGTGTATGGTAGAATCTCAGTCTCTCTTTTATTTTCTTCTAACCTCCTTATTTTGCTTTTTTTTTTTTTTTATTCTGGTAAGTTTCTTATTTCTTAGATGCACAATTATTAGTCTACTAATGTCACTTAAGCTAGATTTTTATATTTTTATGTTCTACCAAGGTTACTTTCTAGTTTAGTGATCAGTCTGCAGTTAATCTACAGTTAGTGTACAGATTGATCAACTATAGATGATCATTGTTAATAACAATAGAAATAATAACATTTGTTAACATTTACATAACACTGTATAGTTGGCACAATACTTCCTCCAGTATTAGTAGATTTCGTCTTCTTGATAACCATGGGAGATAGATATTATCACATTTTTCAGGGGAGGCTGCTAAGGCTTAGAAAGCACAAGGGAGTTGGATTTGATCATTTGGTTAATAGTGACAGACCACAACTGAACTCAGATCTTCTGATTTTCAACCTCATGTTCTTTCTATGAAACCACACCATCTTCACAGATGCATACTCTCTGCTTAATTTAATGTCTTATAGATGCTATTTTTCAAAACTAAACATTTACTTATTTAACTCAAAGACAAAATTATTAGACATATAAATATTATTTTCAGGAACTATAAATGAGTCTTATTTCATTTGTATAAAGAGCTTGAACTTTGAACCTGAGGACTCTGCTACTAATTCATATGAATTTGTAAAGTTTTCCACTTTCTTAGGTGACTGTTTCACATCATCTCCTTTCTGTTCAAAAACCTCCAGCACCTGCCCTCCTGTTCATATTCTCAGCCAATGACTTTTACAACAAAGGATCAATAGACTCAGTCAGAAGAGAACTTCTGCACAGTCCCCCTGCTGCAGGTCCTCACCTACCTCCCCCCTCTGCCCTTTCCTCTGCTCTTCCTCTTGTTATGGGCGAACTGCTTTCACTTAGGTCACTGCTAGAGCCATTTTCTCTTCTGTTGCCTGCATCATCAGTTTCTCTGTTTCAACTGGGTCATTCATCAGCATCAAAAAAACCATAATTTTTAACTTCCTTAAAAAAAATCCTATCTCAGGGGCTCCTGGGTGGCTCACTCAGTTGAGTGTCCAACTTCAGCTCAGGTCATGATCTCACCGTTTATGAGTTAGAACCCTGCATCAGGCTGTGCACCGACAGTGTTGAGCCTGCTAGAGATTCTCTCTCTCTCTCTCTCTCTCTCTCTCTCTCTCTCTCTGCTCTTCCCCAGCTCATGCTTTCTCTCTCTCTCTCAAAATAAATAAATATACTTAAAAAAAAAGTCCTTTCTCAACCCCACGCCCGTCTCATTTACTTCTTTTTTTCCCTGTTCCTTTGAAAAAGATGTATCTACTACCTGTCTCCTCCTTTCTTGAACCCCTTCCCATCCTACAGTAGCCCATGCCATGCCACCCAAACCGCTCCTTTTACATTGCCAAGGATGAATCCCGGATAACCCCAAGGGTTTTAGCACGATTGACTGAAAAATGAATTGCCATCATCTGAGATTGGGAAAGCTCTAGAAAGAGTATTTTGAGGGGCACCTGGGTGGCTCAATCAGTTATGTGTCCAGCTCTAGATTTCGGCTCAGGTCATGATCTCATAGTGGTGAGATCAAGCCCAGTGATGGTCTCCTGTCCAGCGTGAAGCCTGCTTAAGAGTCTCTCTCTCTTTTTCCAAAGAAAAAGAAAAAAAAAAGGTAGATTTTTAGAGGAATATAAGAAATTTAAGTCGAGAGTTGCTGAGCGTGAGTTACATGATAGTAGAGAAGATACCCAAGTGGAGAAGAGCAATAGACAGCTAGATAAGAGTCTGGAGTTCAGAGGAGAGTTCTGGGCTCGGGATACCAATCTGGAGGTTGTTGATATTTAAAGCTCTGGCTAAAGGAGGTAGTTGTAAAGCATGTCATTTTCAGAATGTTTTACTTTTGCCACATAAAAATAAGTTATGCTGCTCTTTTCAATGCATCCAAATGCTCCTAAATATATAGCATTTTGATTCTCCTCATCATGTATTTTAAAAATGTATGAGCAAGCTGTTCATTATCATTGGAAATGTAAATCCTTCTTTCGATTCCTTGAACTCTTATTTCTAGTCCATGTCTGTCATAGACTTTTATCTTAGAGTAATACATTTTTATACTGATAGGTTTTTCTTGATTGTTATTGTGTTTTTGTAACAAAATATGTATGTAAGCTTAAATTTTAATTTAAAAAGTTCCTGTAACCATAAGGCTTTAAATATTAACTTGATCCAGAAGAAAAGTTATTATCACAGTTACTAGTAGTAGTACACAGTTGATCGCGTGTGTCATGATTTTTGGTAAATCGTTACTAACCATAAAAGTTGAATTTGGTTGGAAATGTTTTTGGGGGTCTAATATTTTTCTCAATTAGGTCATGAATCTTTGGATAATTATTTTTTGCTAGGATGAAAGAGGGTGTAGTAATTTCTATTCCTATTGGTTTTTGTTTTTGTTTTTAGTTAGCTTCATGCCAGTTCAGAGCCCACCGCAGGGCTTGAACTCTTGACCCTGAGATCAGTCAGGTGTGTAACCTACTGAGCCACCCAGGCGCCCCTCTCTTCCTATTTTAATAGATTTTAAAGTGAAAAAACTTTATTCACATGGCTAAGTGTGTGGGAATAGAAGTCTCTACGGAAATGTCCTCAATTCTTTGAGTTATATGTTAAGGATTCTGTAAGTCATTATTATTAGAAATTATTTTCAATGTCGTATCAGAAGGCAACTACATTAAAACTTCTTTAAAGTTTGATGAAAGCAAAGAATTGGAAACTACCTAACCTGGAAGATGATTTGTTACTCAGTCATGAGAGAATTTACTTTTCAGGGGCTTGCTTTTGTTTCATGGATGTGTGATATTTTCTTTATACCTTCTGAGGGAAATGAGGTAGTTTTTAAAAAAAGTCTCCTGTTTGCGGGGCACCTGGGTGGCTCAGTCGGTTAAGCATCCGACTTCAGCTCAGGTCATGATCTCACAGTTTGTGGGTTTGAGCCCCGTGTTGGGCTTTGTGCCGACAGCTCAGAGCCTGGAGCCTGCTTCGGATTCTGTGTCTCCTTCTCTCTGCCCCTCCCCAACTTGTGCTCTTATTTCTGTCCCTCAAAAATAAATAAATGTTAAAAAAAAAGTCTCTTATTTGCTGTATCAACATTGTTTCCCTGAGTGATGTTTATTCTCTTTGAATGCGATGATGCCTTATTCTTTTGGTGATAGTTTCCCTCAGGTATGTGGCATTACTGTCTATTTGAGATTCCTCATGACTTTTTTTTTTTTACCACCTGCCTCTGACAGGGATACAGCTGTGCTGCCAGGTGGAGTGTGAGGGCTCCCCATTCGTTCTGGAGGTTGGCACAAGGCTGACTGTTGTGGGGTGAGGGAAGGAAAGTATGGGGGAAATGGGGACTGGCCTGGTAGCTTTTAATGGCGCTCCCATCATGCCTGCTGTCTGAGTGCAGAAGACCTTGCAGTCCTGCTTTCCTGGGCCGCCTTTGGGCTGTGGTTTCTCCTTCAGTGTGATCCCATTTGCTTCAGCTTCTTGGATATTCCTTGTAATTTCTGGTCCACTGGATGGTAACCTTCTTGATTTCTAGATCTTTTCTTACTTTATTCTTTTGAGCCATCTTTCCTGCCATGTTTAAGTATTAGTGGTAGTATGTTGAGGATGACCTATGAACTTCAGTTGGCTCTCTCTATCCATTCTCTTTTTTTTTTTTTTTTTTTAATTCTTTTTTTTTTTCAACGTTTATTTATTTTTGGGACAGAGAGAGACAGAGCATGAACAGGGGAGGGGCAGAGAGAGAGGGAGACACAGAATCGGAAACAGGCTCCAGGCTCTGAGCCATCAGCCCAGAGCCCGACGTGGGGCTCGAACTCACGGACCGCGAGATCGTGACCTGGCTGAAGTCGGACGCTTAACCGACTGCGCCACCCAGGCGCCCCTATCCATTCTCTTTTTTAATTTTAAATATGTAATTTTATTTTTTACCAAAATGGGATTGTATTGTACAAAATAATCTTGTGTAGTACAAAATAATTTTATTATTTTGCACATGTAGATTGCTAATTTACAAGTATGTTAATAAATATACTTCTACAACTTCGTTTTTAATGGTTAAATAGTGTTCTATTATAGAATTCTGTAACTATTAGCTACTTAAAATTTTTTATTTTTTAATTTACATGCAAGTTAGTTAGCATATTGTGCAATAATGATTTCAGGAGTAGAGTCCAGTGATTCATCTCCAGTTTATAACACGCAGTGCTCATCCCAACAAGTGTCTTCCTTAATGCCCCTTGCCCATTTAGCCCACCCCCCCCAACCCCATCAGCAACCCTCTGTTTGTTCTCCATATTTAAGAGTCTCTTATGTTTTGTCCCCCTCCCTGTTTGCTACCCTTCCCTTATGTTCATCTGTTTAGTACCTTAAAGTCCTCATATGAGTGAAGTCATATATTTGTTTTTCTCTAATTTTGCTTAGCATAATACACTCTAGTTCTATCTACATTGTTGAAAATGGCAAGATTTCATTCTTTTTGATTGCTGAGTAATAATGCTCCATTGTGTGTATGTATGTGTGTGTGCATGCGTGCGTGTGTATGTACATGTGTACACACAAACCACATCTTTATCCATTCATCTGTTGATGGACGTTTGGGCTCTTTTCCATACGTTGGCTATTTTTGATAGCGCTGCTATAGGCATTGGGGTGCATGTGCCCCTTTGAAACAGCACACCTGTGTTCCTTAGTTAATTACCTAGTAGTTAGTAGTGCAATTACTGGGTCATAGAGTAGTTCTGTTTTTAACTTTTTGAGGAATCTCTATACTGTTTTCCAGAGTGGCTGCACCAGTTTATATTCCCACCAATAGTGCAAAAGAGATCCTCTTTCTCTGCATCCTCACCAACATTTGTTGTTGCCTGAGTTAATTTTAGCCATTCTGACAGGTGTGGGGTGCCATCTCATTGTGGTTTTGATTTGTATTTCCCTGATGATGAGTGATGTTGAGCATTTTTTCCTGTATTGGTTGGCCATCTGGATGTCTTCTTTGGAGAAGTGTCTGTTCATGTCTTTTGCCCATTTCTTCACTGGGTAAGAAATGTTTTTTGGGTGTTGAGTTTGATAAGTTCCTTATGGATTTTTGGATACTAACCCTTTATCTGATGTGTCATTTGCAAATATCTTCTCCCATTCTGTTGGTTTCCTTTTACTTTTGCTGATTGTTTCCTTTGCTGTACAGAAGCTTTTTATCTTTTTTTTTTTTTTTTTTTAAATTTTTTTTTCAACGTTTATTTATTTTTGGGACAGAGAGAGACAGAGCATGAATGGGGGAGGGGCAGAGAGAGAGGGAGACACAGAATCAGAAACAGGCTCCAGGCTCTGAGCCATCAGCCCAGAGCCTGACGCGGGGCTCGAACTCACGGACCGCGAGATTGTGACCTGGCTGAAGTCGGACGCTTAACCGACTGCGCCACCCAGGCGCCCCCAGAAGCTTTTTATCTTGATGAGGTCCCAGTAGTTCATTTTTGCTTTTATTTCCCTTTCGTCTGGAGACATGTTGAGTAAGAAGTTGCTGCAGCTGAGGTCAAAGAGGTTTTTAAAATGTCTGCTTTCTCCTCGAGGATTTTGATGGCTTCCTGTCTTACATTTAGGTCTTTCATCGATTTTGTGTATTTTTGTGTATAGTGTAAGAAAGTGGGTCCAGATTCATTTTTCTACATATTGCTGTCCAGTTTTCCCAGCATCATTTGCTGAAGAGACTGTCTTTATTCCATTGGATATTCTTTCCTGGTTTGTCAAAAATTAGTTGGCCATACATTTGTGGGTCCATTTCTGGGCTCTCTGTTCTGGTCCATTGTCTATCCATTCTTTAAATGTCTATCCATTATTTTTTAAAAAGCTATAGTATTATTATTAGTAGTAGTATTACTATTTTATTAGGTAAACTGTATGCCTAATGTGGGGCTTACTTACGACTTTGAGATCAAGAGTTGCACACTCTACCAAGTGAGCCAGTCAGGCGTCCCTACTCTTAAATTCTTTAATGTGCTCTGGGGCGCCGGGGTGGCTCATTCAGTTAAGTGTCCAACTCTTTGATTTTGGCTCAGGTCATGATCTTGTGGTTGGTGGATTCCAGCCCTGCATCAGGCTCCATGCTGGCTGTACAGAACCTGCTTGGGATTCTTTCTCTCTCCCTCTCTCTCTGCCCCTCTGTGCACCTCTCTCTCTCTCTCTCTCTCTCTCTCTCTCTCTCTCTCAAAGTAAATAAACTTAAATTTTTTTTAAAGTATTATAAAATTCTTTAATGTGCTCAATTAAAACAGGACTTTGTGTCTGTTTAAGTCTTCCTTTTTTTCCTTATCTCTGGTTCCCCATCAGTGGTGTTTGGATATATTCTTTCATAATTTTTCTGATTATTTATGTGCACGTGTGTGTTATAATGCTATTATGCCATATTTGCTTTTCTTTTTTTCTTTTAAGTAGGCTTCATGCCCATGATGATGCCCAATGTGGGGCTTGAACTCATGACCTCGAGTTCAAGACCTAAGCTGAGATCAAGAGTCGGATGCTTAACTGACTGAGCCACCCAGGCGACCCTGGTTTAATTTTTTTCTTAATATGGTCTGGCATTTTCCCATATCAGTACATGAAGAGTTACCTCATTTCTTTTAAAATTGCATATTATTTCATAATTTAGTGAATCTGTCAGTGGGCATTTGTAACTTTTTAAACAATGCCATAGTCAACATCTCATTAACATTCATATTTGTGCACTTTTATGTCTTTCTCTGAACTATGTACCTAAAATGGATTGTTGAGTTAAACAAGTATATCAAAATTTGATAGACTGCCAAGTTGTCTCATAAAAGGTTGTTCCGATTTATATTCATTGAGTGGTGTATGAGATTACCTGTTTTCTTACACTGTGCCAACACTGGCTATTAAATTGTAAGAAGATTTTATCACTCTCATGACCAGAAGATGGTATTTTTTATAATTTGCATTTTCCTATAATCTGCATTTTATTTTATTTTTTACAATCTGTATTTTAAAATGAGGCAGATTTTTTAAAATATGTGTTCTTTCTTGAGCTAAGAAGAATAAATTTTATAAATGTACTTTGTGAGGGTAAAAGGAAATTTATGCTAAACATGTTCTATCCCATATTTGGCATAAATGTGGGATAGAACATAGTGGGTATCTCTCCGGATAAGTAAAACAGTATGTAAAGCCCTAGTATGGTACCTAATGCATGGTGGATATTCAATAAAAATCTGTTCTCTTTCATTCCTTTATTTTCTTTTTCCTCCAGTTAATTGACAATCTCTTTTTGGTCTGCCTTGTTCTTTAGGTTTTCTGTAGTTGTTCCTCTGTTATCTGAGATAACAGAATGAAAGATATTTTCAATGAGTTTATGTGAAAGATTTCTGCCTTGGATCTGTGGGAGTCAGAAGGTTGGACAGTACAGTTTCTTGTCTTTCAAAGTAAAATCTTGCATTTTATATTTTTGTAGCATACATTCCAGATTTTTACTTGTTTTATGAAAAATATCTCTAGGGGCACCTGGGTGGCTCAGTCGGTTGGGCGTCCGGCTTTGGCTCAGGTCACCATCCTGTGGTTCATGAGTTCGAGCCCCGTGTCGGGTTCTGTGCTGACAGCTTGGAGCCTGGAGCCTGCTTCAGGTTCTGTCTGTCTGTCTGTCTGTCTGTCTCTCTCTCTCTCTCTCTCTCTCTTCCTCCCTCTGCTCGCACTCTGTCTCTGTCTCTCTCTCTCCCCAAAATAAATAAAGATTAAAAAAAAGAGAAAAAGAAAGATAAATATCTCTGTTAAGTTCTTGAGAGGGACTCATGGGAAGCTCTTGGGTTGGCAAGCTGACCGCAGAGCTAGATGGGTTGCTGAAGTGTTAGATGTGGTCAAAGCCTTTAAGAAAAGGTTGTACATCCTTATATTTGTCTATGTAGTAACGCAATTTCATCCATGATATAGTAGAGCAAAGAAACTAGAATAACCAAAACAATTTTGGAAAAGACCCATTATAGAGGACTCACATGACCTTTTTGAAATACTGTACAGATTCAGTAATCAAGACAGTGTAGTATTGGAAAAATGTATAGACTTATAGGCTGGTGGAATAGAAGAGAGTCCAGAAATAGATCCACACATAGTATATGTGATTTTACTACAAAAATGCAATGGCAGTTCAGGGAATAAGGATAGTCTGTTCAACAAATTATACAGGAATAATTAGATGTCCATAGGCAAAAAATACAGATCTAGACCTGTAGCTACACTATATACAAAATTTATCATGTATCATTGGCCTTAATATGGAGCCTAAATTTGAAAACTAGAAGAGTTCTAGAGGAAAACGTAGGAGAAAATCCTGTGGCCTTGAGTTAGATAAAGATTTCTTAGATACCTCACTGAAAATATAAGAAAGCATGAGGGAAAAATGAAAAATTCGAGTTCATCAAAATTTAAAGCAAAAGACACAGTTAAGACAATGCAAATACGGTAAGACACAGTTTGCAAAGCAAAAGACACAGTTAAGAGAATGAAAATTCAAGTTATAGACTGGGATAAAATATTTGCAGAATTCATCTGATAAAGGGTTGGTACTTAGAATGTATAAGGAATCCTCAAAACTAAATAATAAGAAAACAACCCAAAGAAAAGTGGTCAAAAAATTTGACCATTCAATTCACTAAAGAAAGGGATGGCAAATAAACATGAAAAGATGCTCAATGTCTTTAGTTATTAGGGAATGTGACACAACTATACTCTATCAGAATAAGTAAGATTAAAAAAAAAGTTCTCTGCTTCCAGTAGTGCTACTGGTGACTGTGTAATCCTCACCCTCAGGAGCAACGATGATGCCCTGGACTCTTTGTATGGGAGTTCCAAATGGCCCTGTGCCCTTGGAGCATTGGATTTGAATCACAGATACAGAATCTGTGGTGCTTAATAGTGGTTCTAATTGAATACAATGGTAATCTTTGACAATTTACAGAACAGAAAGGATTTCAGTTTGCTTATTAGGAAAGGCTCTTCTATAGTGTAGAGTCTGGGTCCCGTAAAAATGAATGACTCTGTTGTGTTCTATATTTCTGGGTTTTCTTTTATTGGATCTTTAAATTTTGGACATATATTTATCTGCTTTAAGCTCATGCTATGAAGAGTGACAAAATTCTACCTAGTTAGGTAGTGTGGAGTGTGTTTTTCATACTGCTGTCTGTCACAGCGGCTAATTATTCTTTGTGGTTGTTGCAGGTACGCCATCCTCTAAAGCAACAGGGCTAGCCAACGGTGATCATGGAATGGAAGGGAATGATACTGCGGGTAAGTGGTTCCCCGGATTCCCCAAATGTGGAGGTGAAACAGTCACAGTAAACACCTTGATGAGCTTCTTTGAGGAAGACTGTTAGGGAGGCATGTGAATTATCTCTAAGGGTTTTGTTGTTCTTGTTGGATGTATTCAAATCCAGGGCATCTGCCACATAACATCTCTAACAACAGAAGAAAGAGTGGTATTGAATATTTGTTGTAGTTGTGCCACACAAGAGCTGGATCAATCTTAAAACTACGATTATAGATGCAAACTAATCATCATCAAAATATGTTATATTGGAGGCCTTTGGCCACTACAGCTCTTTACACAGGCTTTTCCCCACTGCACTTAGCTTGCTTGCCATGGCTTAATGTTAGGAAATCTGTGAGCCACAAATTAAAAGTTCTTTCCTTTCTATTTTACCCTCGGTCTTTTTCTCCCCGCCCCCCCCCCCCCCCAACTGTTACTTTTGAAATCTGTCTCTAACTTTAGCTCCAGCCTATTAATTACTAAGGCTTTGATATTCTGTCAGCTGGCACTGAGTTCCTATGGGTTTCCACCTCATAACTAGCACCAGCTGTCTGACCCCAGAGCAGAATTCTCGAAGAAGTAGCAGGATCCATAGGGATGTACTGTGCAAACCTTCTCTTAGGTAGCCATTATGAGAGTCATGTTGTATTTTTATAAATAATTGCACTTTGCAGTTGTAATCAGGCTGACACTGTTGACCCAAATGAATAGACTTCTAATGGTCAAGCAAACTGTTGTTTGCAACAGAGCGTGCCCTTAACTGGGGCATAACATTCGATTCACATTGCTGCATTGGAGGTAAGCACTAGACATAATGTGTCTGTGTTTCCCTTGTATGCATACCTCAGCCTTGAGAAGACTTTTCTTGAGCCGCCATACGATTTCTGTTTGTAAGGCTTCCAGAAAGCCTCCTCTTAGCAACAGCAATTATTCCAGGATTTATTTTTTATTCTGTGACCTTTCAAAATGTCCTCTCTATCTTTGTACCTCAGATTTATTGATGGCTGGTTTCCATTTGTTGTGAATGTTAGTTTTACCCACTGACATTAACATCCTTATTAGCAGCTCATTAACTTAGAAACTCTTTACTTTAAAAGCTAAAAACAACCAGAAGTGACACCTTATCTTCCAGTTTTGTGAACAGAAATTTTTGTATTTATTTGATAACCTTTGTTGTATTATTGACTGTTTCTGTGCCTGCTTTGAAAGCAGAGTCATCTATGTAGTATAGTTTTAAGGAAACATTTATGGAAATATACCTGTGATTAAAGGAGAAGCTTGAACATGAACTTTTAAAAAAATGTGTAAGTTCAGCTTTCTTTAACAAAGAGGCAGTACCAGGGGAAGAAAAGGCTTGGAGGGGATTGATTTGATTAGCCAGTTGAAGGAGTGGATGCCATTTTCATCCAGAGAGGAAACAATTATCAAAACTAGAGTAGATTTCTTCCCCAGCAAGATGTCAAGTATGACCAGAAGAGACCCAAACTTTGGGTAGCAATTGCTTCCGATTGCCAACTCTTACTAGCACGGAAAAAATTGAACAGGAAAAACATGCAGCCTGGCCCTTACTGTTTCAAGACTTTTAGTTACCTGGTGGCAGAAAAGAACCCAGGGATTTATGAATTGCCCACTGACACGATGGCAGCCGGTAGAGTATGGTTTGCATACCTGGGAAGATGTGTGTGTTCTGAATTTGACCTTTTGAAAATATGCATGTTTCACTGGGGGGTGGGAATGAGTAGGGAGGGGACAAAGAGTGCATGTTTTTGGAGCATGATGTGACCTCATTCTGATTTGGCCATTACTAACTAGAGCACATAGCTCAGTGCCATTTTGAAAAACTCCCATTTCTGTTTTATTCAGGATGTTGTCTCTAGTCCTAAGAGCAGACCAGCTCCGCTGATAGCATATAAAGGGTGTATGAGCATCTTGCTATGTTGAACTTGCTGTTTACTAATGACCTGTGCTTTTCTGCCCTTTCCTTCCCCTTCCTACTTCTTCCTCCCTTTCTATTTTTCTCCTCCTAGAAGCCTAGCGTGTCTCTCCACACTGGGGCTGCTGCAACACCAGACCAGTGATCTTTCCTAAGCACCGTTACACTTCTAAAACCTGCAGCATTTTGCAGAGCTTTGCTTTTCCTTCCTGGACACGATGTAGAAGAAGCAGAGGGTAGTTCTTCGGGGCCTTTTCTGCTGCTGCCTGAGCAAACCACCTGCTTCCTCTTGTGCTCTGCAGGGCTTGATGGAACCTCCTTTCCCTTTGTGAGCACAGAGTACAAGATGAATCCTTGGGCATCTAATGTCTTTTATTTCTTGTTCTTTTTGAAAACTCATTTTATCATTTCATTCAAATCTCACATTTTTCTTTTTTTTTTAAACATTTTGAGTTGGCCTTTTCCATGTGTTTTTTTCAGCTCTTCAGAATGAATCAGGATATTGTAACACCAAATGAGAACTTGTGCTTTCATAAAGGGATTGAGTCCACCAGTACTGCAGTGACCCTCCCTTTTCCTCTCCCTCCCCTCTCCCTCTGTGAGCTTGCTTTTAGGGAAGGGCAGTCTTTCAGGCTTACCTCTAATTCTCTCCACCTTACTAAAATCTGAATAACGATAGCTATTTTAATTTAGAGTAGCTCTGACTAAACTTTGAAAAGTACTTCCTCAAATTAAATCATCTTTTGTTATTTGTAAGTTGGGCTGAAATTGTTTTTATTATGAAATGACGGTTTATTTGTCTAGAGGCTTAGATTCTCTTGAAAATCTGACAACCTTTTATTGTGTATGAAATTTTATAACCAAAGTTACTTTCATAACATGATCATGAACTATCAAAATAAGAATTGAGAAGTTTAAGAAAGTGGAATCCTGTATAGACTACTGGGATGTTGATACAGAAACAACTTTTTCTGTAAAAACATGAGAATGAAAGTATATCGCAATTCACTGAACAACTACAACCAACTTATCAGGTTTCTAATGACATGGTTTTCAGATTGGATGCAAACTCTGTTCAAGTAGTGTCTTGAATCCCTTTGGTCTCTGGAGAAGCCTTTTGGCAGCATTCCAGGGGGACTGGTGGATCACGTGGGAAGACCTTTACAAATTAGCGTTTATACTCAGTGCGTTCTGAGGATTGTCCCAATGAGACTTTTTTTTTTTCCTTTTTAAGTTTATTTTACTTATTTTGAGAGAGAGGGAGAGGGAGAGAATCCCAAACAGGCTCTGCACTGCCAGCACAGAGCCCAATGGGACTTTCTTAAACTTGTTCCTCGTTTTCCCACACTAATAGCTAAAAAATCTAGAAGAACTATTTGGGAAAAGTACTGTGGAGCTTTTCAGATAATAACCTTTGATTGGATTTTTAGCAGAGAGATTTTTAGAGAATATAATACCTGGGCCATGGTTTGAAATCGTAGAGGAGTTCTGGCTTAAGAACCAGAATGTGAAACACTCCAGGTTTCTGTCCTCTAATTGATTATGCAGGTTGTCACAGTCAACCAAATTATTGATTGTTTTGGATTAAGATAAATAATTGGCACTAGATTCTAGGTAGGTTTTGAGATGTACGTTATTTTAGATCCTCTGACACAAAACTACTTTTGAGATGGAAAAACCAGAATATTATGAAAGTTTAAACCGAGTCCCTGAAATGACTTCTGGAATTCAGGAAGCATTCCCTCTTCTGCTCACAAGCAGGAGCTCGCTCCTCTGCCAGGAATTCCTTCTGTGAGTTCTTGGAGAAAAGACACTTAGAGGAAGTACATTTGAGGGAAGTTGCTTATGCTTACCTCTGAAGCAGTTGATAAAATATAAAACTCTTAACTGTAGGAGAGCACCCATCAGATAAAACCTAGCACTTGCCCTTTGGTGTGCATTTAGTTTTCAGTATGTGTTTTGGTTTTCTGTGTTTGTTTTGGTTTTGGTTTTTTGGCTAGGAACTTTGCAAAACTGGCAGTGCTAACTTTTAAGGATCAACTTTGACCTTTTTCTAACTGTTCTAACCAGTCCCTACAGCTTGTGCAAGTGACAGGTGGCTGGAGAAGCCCAGGGCCACCCTACTGTGGCAGTGGTTGAAGGGACACACTCACACTCCATTGCTGACACTGATTTATTCCATTTTGGTTTCCATTTTGCTTTGTTTTTGTTTGACTCTTTTTCCCCAAATATGTTTTTTTATTTATGGAATTGAAAATTTCCACTAATGACAGCTAAAATTCCATGTACATTGTTAGCTCTGTTTCTCTTGGATGTTTCATGTTGCTTCAGTATAGCTTTGTACAAAGTAGCCAGTTCTGTAAGGATATGCTGTGTTGTCATCATGGGCGTACCTGAGTGTGAGGTTACCAGACTGGTCAGGTTGTTCTATTGGAATATGTTTCTTATTTGTAATCTTTCTCTCTCTTTCTCTCTCTCTCTCTCTTTTTTTTCTTCTTTCGCCCAATGTTGAAGATGTAGAACTTTGTTTATAAATAACATTTTATATAACCTCATTCATGCACCTGAGTTTATACTTTTTGTGACTTTAGACTATAACAGTTTGTATTTGGGGACATTTTAATGTGATCATTGTGCTAATAAATAAATTACACTAATAAACATCTTACATTAACACCTTACAGACTGGATTTGGTTGGAGTCTTAATTACTGAAGTATGATGTGACTAAGACATGAGTTTGGCAAATAAAGACTTGAGGAGTGAATTCTCAGTCTAAGCTTCTGATCCCACCCATAATAATTTCATAGTTGTATGGGCATTTTACTCTTTGCCAGACATTTTCATTTTCACTTACGTATCTTTGATTCTCAGAATAACTCCTTTTCATCCAGAATCTGTATTAGGTAAGCCCAAATGACTGATATTTTATGGTATCTGGTGAGAAAAACAGTTGGCAGAGTGGCAACATGCAGTTAATCCAAAAGAGTTTCATGGCATATCAATTATTGTTCAATACCTTCTAAGACTACATGTGTGTGCTTAATTTAGTCCAGTTAAAATTCAGGTTCACAGTCTTCCTAAAATGCCTTCTGAATTATCATTTGAAACTGTTACATTCAATGACATTTTAATTTTGTAACTTTATTATTTGATGATCTCTAGTATGCTGCTTCTGGGAAGAAGTCAACAGAATGCCCAATTCCCTACCCATTTCTGGGTTACTGTTTCTTTACAGTAGGTAGATTTGCAAATGCAATATGTTGACTGAACTAAGACATTGAAAAGATTCTATGCCAAAGGTAATTTGCATGGTATAAAGAACATTTTTCAGCTTGGCACATTGTTTACTAAGAAAGTTCAATTTAATGTCCTTAGGTTTCCCTGTGTGTGTGTGTGTGTGTGTGAGAGAGAGAGAGAGAGAGAGAGAGAGAGAGAGAGAGCGAGCACCTACATGAGCAAGTGGGGAGGGGGTCAGAGGATCTGAAGCGGGCTTTTTGCTGACAGCAGATCGCCTGATACAGAATTCGAACTCACGAACCGTGAGATCATGACCTGAGCCAAAGTTGTATGTTTAACTAATTGCCCCCCGACCCCGGTTTTTTAAGATTTTATTTTTAAGTGATCTCTACACTTAGCATAGGGTTTGAACTCACAACCCCAAGATCAGGAGCTCCACCGACTGAGCCAGCCAGGCTCCTGCTTAGATTTTCTTTTATTAAGAGGGCTTAACAATCTATTCTTATGTTTAAAGCACAAGAATTTAAACACTATAAATAATAATTCATAGTCCTGACTAACTTCTTATAAGTATGCTAGGATTAAAGGTTTTGGTGATCAGGACAATTCTTAGATCTTACTAGTGTATTCATTTTGATGAAAGTGAGATGAAATCTGGCTACTGGTGGATTCTTCCCCCTTGTAGACCTGATAATACATTGGAGCTGGAAGCCTAGAGAGGGTTCTGGACAAAGACATAGAACTGGTGGGGCAGGCACAGAATGTCAGCTTCATTTCTAAGTCACATGTAAGAGTGGATTATCCTCAATTTTATATTGATGCTGTTTCTGTTACAGTGAAAGCTTAACAAAACTTAATCACAAATTATTTGTGGAATAAATGTCTGTGCTACCATGGAGGCTAAGCTAGATGCAGTACACTAAGTCCTCCACAAATGGCAGTGTTACTGGTGGTTTCCATTATGAACAGGCTAGGTGGCTTTTTAGTGTGAGAACTGTTCTGAATGTGATGTGATATCCGGTCATATCAACAGGGGAAGATGAAACTGCTTTGTTGGAATGTCCTGGCACAAATGATGTCCTAGGGGTTTCATCACTGTCTCCTGTAGCATCAGATAGAATGCAAGGAATTTAGCATTAGAAAAATTCTCAGGAACCATAAAGGTGAAATCTTAGCAGAAAAATAAATCTGTAATGTTAGAATTTCTGAGCAGCTATTGTAACCAACCTCTAAGTTGGCATTATAACTTATAAATGAAGCCCAAACATAAAGCTGGACGATGTGTTCCTAGATATAGACATGGCAAGACCTCCTTTTCTCTGCCTCATCCCCAAATCCTGGAAACAAAAGTTTAATTACTTTCTTTCATTTTCCAGATACAAATTGCATGTTGGAGACACATCAGTAAAATACAAACACCTAATGTTTCTTAAAGTTTTTTTGCTTCATGGTTTTCTGATAAAGATGTAGAACTTCTCAGAAAACTCCACATATACCCATTAATACAACATGTTACATTCACTTTTAGGGTATTGAGGACTCCCTTGAAACCAGCTCATGCACTGAGCATTTCATTGTACAGTGAGCCATTCGATTTCAGTTTCTTTTGCAACTTGGTATTGAATAAGACCAAATAGCTTCTTCCTGAGGTTTTCGTGAATCCATTATTCTGATATGCTTTTTATAAAAAAAAAATTTTTTTTAAGAAAATTTTACAAACCTTTATGTCAAGGGCTGACTTTCAGTAGATTGCAGCGAGGGAGCTGCTCTGCTACGTATACAACCCTGACCCAGAAGTAGGTCGTCTACTCTGACATACTTAAAAAAAAAATTTTTTTTTTTACATTTATTTATTTTTGAGAGACAGACAGAGAGAGAGCACAAGCGGGGGATGGGCAGAGAGGGAAGGAGACACAGAATGCAAAGCAGGCTACAGGCTCTGAGCTGTCAGCACAGAGCCTGACGCAAGGCTCGAACCCACAAACCATGAGATCATGACCTGAACCGAGGTCGGAAGCTCAACTGTCTGAGCCACCCAGGTGCCCCTCTGATATACTTTTTACTTTTTATTTTATTTTATTATTATTATTTTTTTAATTTTTTGTTTTAACGTTTATTTATTTTTGAGACAGAGAGAGACAGGGCATGAATGGGTGAGGGGCAGAGAGAGAGGGAGACAGAATCAGAAGCGGGCTCCAGGCTCTGAGCCATCAGCCCAGAGCCCGACGCGGGGCTCGAACTCACGGACCGCGAGATCGTGACCCGGGCCGAAGTCGGTCGCTCAACCGACTGAGCCACCCAGGCGCCCCTCTGATATACTTTTTAAACCATAACTCTGTTTATATAATTTGCTTCTTTTTGTGGAATGAAACTCTACCTTATGACAACAGGCATATGTAGATATAGAATATTTTTCTTTTATTTGTAATTTCATAAGTAATATATGAGTACATTCTCCTTTCTTATAAAATGAAAGCATTATAGACACAGCCATACTGTATCAGAGACCAGAGGATTTTTGCTCAAAGAACTAATATTCACACACAGCTTCCGTAAATTGATCTTGTATTTTTACCTGAATGTAGACTTGAACAGATTTTTCTGATACATCTCATGAATGATAAGGATAACTGTCCTCTGTATAGCATATTGGAGTTTATTAACTCTTTCGAATGTATAACAGTATATCCATTTTTCATTTGAAGAAGTTGAAGTTAGGTTAATGATAGAACTCAAACTCAAACGTAGGCTGATGAGCCCTATGCTCTTTCTAACACAGGCTGTCATATCACAGTGGGTCTTCTAAGTGCTAACGAAGTTCACAAAGGTAGTTGGAAGGAACGGACCTTTAAAGGCCTGTTTTTGTTTTTTTTTTAAGTTTGTGTGTGTATGTACGTATGTATGTATGTATGTATGTATGTATTTATTTAGAGATGGTGAGGGAGGGAGGGACAGAGAGAGAGGAAGAGAGAGAAAGAGAAAGAGAAACAGAAATCCCAAGCAGGATCCTTACTGTCAGTGCAGAGCCCGATGTGGGCTCAGACCCACGAATTGTGAGATCATGACCTGTGCCGAAATCAAGAGCCAGGAACTTAACCGACTGAGCCACCCAGACGCCTCTAAAGGCCTGTTTTAAAGGCCTTTTTTAGTCTCTACTTTCTGGGAGAAAATCCAGGCTGAGGCAAGGGCTTTGTGTGTAGGTAGTTTATTTTGAGAAGTGATCCCATGGAAAAAAAGAGGAGACCAGGAAAAGTGAAATTGGAAAGAGGACAAGCCGATATGAAGAAGTTTCACTAACTTAGTCACTTCTGTGGACAAAGGGGCCTTAATCCTGTGCCATCTCTCAGTTAACTGTTGTACTTCTGGGTTTGCACTTGTGCAGGGCCAGACTGCAGATGACTCGTCTCTGGCATCAAGATGATGTGAGGCAGAAAACTCTGGTTTGGTTGAAATAAAGTGCAGTCAAATCACACCTACATGCACCTGGATGCTGCAGTTATAGGTAGAGTGAAAGATGGACTTTTAAGGAGGATTGGGTACAAGAGGTGTCCAGTTAACCCAATAGATTAATTCAACAAAAGGTTTATCTGCTTATGCCTTATTATAAGGAATAAGGTCCTTGAATTCTATAGAAGGAAATTTGAAGGAATTTCATCTATGGAACTAATTTCCCAAGCCTAATTGTTAGAAACTATATAACTAATTATATAAGTTACAAAAATTATTTCAGGAATTTCCAGTCTTAGTGTTTTCTTCTTGAATCAGTTTCAGTAGTAACTGCCTTTTAAGGAATTTGTCCATTTCATCTGTAGTTTGTTGTTGTGCCATTGTTTCTAATTTTTGCTTATAAACCTTTTATTTCTGCAAGATTGGTGTTGTTATCCCCTCTTTCATTTCCGAGTTTAGTAATTTGAGTCATATCTCTTTTACTGATCAGTCCAGTTACAAAAGTGTCAAATTTTGTTGATCTTTTCAAAGTATCAACTTTTGGTTTTGTTGTGTTTTCTGTGTACTTTCTTCTTTGTTTCATTTATTTCCAGTCTCGTTTGTATTATTTCCTTTCCTCTACTTGCTTTGCATTTAGTTTGCTTTTCTTCTAGCTTCTTAAGGTGTAAAGTTATGTTACTGATTTGTGATTTTTTTTTTACCCCCCTTTAATGTAAGTACTTATAGCTATAAATTTCCCTCTGAGGACTGCTTTAGCTGCATCTCCTAAGTTTTGGTGTGTTATGTTTTCATTTTCATTGGTCTTATTTTCTAATTTCCTTTATGACTTCTTTGACCTATTGGTAATTTAAGAGTATGTTGGTAATTTCCACATGTCTATGAATTTCCCAAACTGCTTTCTGTTGTCATTTCCTAATTTCATTCCATTGTAGTTGGAGAACATATTTTGTATTATTTCAGTGCTTTTAAATATATTCAGGCTTGTTTTATGGCCTAACATATGGTCTGTCCTAGAAAATGTTCCATGTGTACTTGAGAAGAATGTATATTCTGCTGTTGTTGCATGGAGTGTTCTAAAAAATGTCTGTTAGATCTAGTTGGTTTATAGTGTTGTTCAGGTCTTCTATTCCTATTCTGTCTAGTTCCATTAATTATTGAAAGTGGGGTATAGTTCAATGGTTGAACTATCTTCTCAGTTTGGTTAGTTTTGATTCATATATCATCTATTCATATATATTCATATATGTAAAATATATATTCACATATCTTAGGACTCTTATCCTAATGTTTTAAAGGAGAAGTTTGATAATATAATTAACTCATATGATTTTTACATTGCTCACAGATTAATTCCTTTGAAAAATTCTAGAGTGTGGATAAAAGGATGTATACAGATGATTACTACAACCATGAGCCTCTAGGAGCTTCTAAAGCAGCAGTGAAATGTCAGTCACTGGTAGGAAGATTTAAAGTGCTTTTTCAAAAGATGACTTTTTTTTCTTTCAAAATCCAACCACTTTTTTTTTTTTTGGTAGAAATAGAAAAATCTAACCTAAAATTCATGTGGAATCTCAAAGGACCCTAAATAGCCAAAACAATCTTGAAAAAGATAAAGTTGGACGTTTCATACTTCTTGATTTCAGAACTTAATTGCAGTGTTACAGTAATCTAGGTCCTAGCCTAGACCAAAATAGACATATAGACCAAGGAATACAATAAAGAGCCCAGAAATAAATCCTTGCAAATATGGTCAAATGATTTTAAACAAGAATGCTAAGACCATTCAATGGGAAAAGATAGTCTTTTCAACAAATGGCATTAGGACAACTGGATACCTACACGCAAAAGAGTGACATTGGACCCTTACTTTATACCAAATGCAAAAATTAACTTAAAATGCATGAAAGACCTAAATATAAGAGCTGAAACTATAAAACTCTTAGAAGAAAACATGGGGCAGAAACTTGATGACATTGGATTTGGCAATGATTTCTTGGATGTGACACCAAAACATACCACAAAAGTAAAAATAGATAAGTTAGACCCCATAAAAATTAAAAACTATTGTGCATCAGAGGATTCTATCAGTAGAAGGCAGCCCATAGAATGGGAGAATGTATTCGTAAAACATATCTGAACAAGAGATTAATATCCAGAATATATAAAACACTCCTACAGCTCAACAACATAAAAACAAGATTAAAATGCATAAGGGATGTGAATAGACAGTTCCCCAAAGAAAATCTACAAATAGCAATAAGCACATGAAGAGATGCTCAACATCACTAATCATTAGGAAAATGCAAATGAAAACCACAGTGGGATACCACTTCACACCCATTAGGATGGCTATTATCCAAAAAATCGAAACAAACAGAAAATAACAAGTGTTGGTAAGGATGTGGAAAAATGAACTCTTGTGCACGATTGGTAGGAATGTAAAATGGTGTGACCGCAATGGGAAGTGGATTGGTAGTTTTATAAAAAATTAGAAATAGAATTACTGAATGATCTAGCAATCCCACTTCTGAGTCTATGCCCAAAAGGATTGAAAGCAGAGACTCAACATAGTAGCATTATTCACAATAGCCAAAAGGTAGAAGCAACCTGTATGCTCACTGATGGATAGATGGATAGTTGGATGGATGAATAAAATGCATTATATACATACAATGGAGTGATATTCAGCCTTAAAAAAGGAAGAAAAGTCTGATACATGCTCCAGCACGGATGCACCTTAAAGACATTGTACTAAGTGAAATAAGCCAGTTAAAAAAAAAACAAATACTGATTCCACTTATATGATTACTCTTACATGAGGTTCCGTATATAAATAGTCAAATTCATAGAGGCAGAATTGGGTAGAGTTTCAGTTTTGCAAGATGAAAAAATCTCTGAAGATGGATGGTGGTGATGTTTGCATAACATTATGAATGTACTTAATGCTACTGAACTGTATACTTAAAAATGGTAAAAAAAAAAAGAAAAGAAAAGGTAAAGATAAATAAGCTAGCTCAGTGAAAAAGATGATTTTCTTTTTTTCTTCTTTTTTTTTTAAATTTTTTTTTTTCAACGTTTATTTATTTTTGGGACAGAGAGAGACAGAGCATGAACGGGGGAGGGGCAGAGAGAGAGGGAGACACAGAATCAGAAGCAGGCTCCAGGCTCTGAGCCATCAGCCCAGAGCCCGACGCGGGGCTCGAACTCACGGACCGCGAGATCGTGACCTGGCTGAAGTCGGACGCTTAACCGACTGCGCCACCCAGGCGCCCCAAAAAGATGATTTTCAAATTAACCATCATGTACACTACAGACCTCTCTAGAATTACGGTAATGCTTTATTATTAGCTGTCTTGTGGCTTTTTTTTTCATTTGTACAGTTGCAGAGAATAATACACAAATATGTAAACATTACTTAAATGTTAAAGAGTTACAAGGAACATTTGATAAGAACAGGTGTGTAATAATGGTTAAATACCATGAGGAGGTTGGATGAGAACTAGTGAAATTTGAAATTAGAGCTTAAAATCTCCATTTGGATATAAAGTTGCCACCTCATTTGAGGTGTGGTAAACTGAACTGATCCCCATCCCCCCACCTCCCCACCCCCGCCCAAATCGAAACAAAAACCTGCTTCTCCATTCATTAAATGGAAATATAATGTTCTCTTAGTTGCCTAAACGTTTGCAACTCTTTATCTTGTACCCCACATCTAATTTGGCAGAAAAATGGACCCGTGAGGTGCCTGGGTGACTCTGTAGGTTAAGTGTCTGACTCTTGATCTTGGCTGAGGTCATGATCTCACAGTTTCATGAGTTTGAGCCCCATGTCAGGTTCTGCGCAGACAGCACAGAGCCTGCTTGGGATTCTCTCTCTCCGTCTCTGCCCCTCCCCACTCATGCTCTGTCTCCCTCAAAATAAGTGAATAAACTTTAAAAAAAATTTTTTTTAAAAAGAAAAGAAAAATCTACCTGGAACCTGACTACTTCTCACCACCTCCACTGCATTTTCCCTGATTGGAGCCACCCTCTCTCACCTTGACTACTGTAATAACCTCCCAAATTAGTCTTGCACCTTCCATTTGTTTGCTCCCTATAGTGTATTCTCTTGTTACTCTTTTGCTTAAAACCCTTCCAGTGGTTTCCCGTCTCAAGGTAAAAGCCAGAGTCCTTACCAGTCACCGCAAGGCTTTACGATACCCTGCCAACCCTCCCCTTTGCTAACTTTGCTTCATTGCTGTTCTTAGTACTGTAACTGAAGAAACCAGGTGGGCCTTTATCTTGAGCTCTGAGCCCTGGCTGTTTTCTCTTGATTGTTCTTCCCTCAGATATACTCATAGTTCTCTGTATACCTTTTCAGTGAGGCCTTCTCTATTCTAAAATTGTACCTCTTCCATTTTTTTCTCCCGACTTCTCTGCTTTCATTTTTTTCATGGTACCTGTCACTTATAATTTGTACAGTTTAATTATTTATCTTGTTTATTCTCTGACTTTCCCCACTAGAAGATAAATACTATGACAGGGATAGGGTTTCTGTTTTGGTCATTGATGGGGCCCAGCACCTAGAACATGTCTGGCACATGGTATGTGCTCAGCAGTTATTGGATGAATCATCTTGTTGAATGTGTAATTAAACAAACAGACAAACAAACAAAAAGCAACTCTGAAGGAAAGAAACGTGATTCTGAGAAAGTCTGTCCCAAATTGGCAATCGTATTTGTACTGAGATGGAAAGGAAGTAAAGTAGGTGAAGGGGTGGAGGTTCGAAGGGTGCACTGATTGAGGCACTGATTAAAGCAGAGAGAAGAGCTAGCGTGCTCTCTCTCTCTCTCTCTCTCTGTCTTTAATGTTTATTTATTTTGAGAGAGAGAGCAGGGGAGGGGCAGAGAGAGGGAGAGAGAGAACCCAAAGCAGTCTCTGTACTGCCAGCTTGAACCCACAAACCATGAGATAATGACCTGAGCCGAAATCAAGAGTCGGACGGTCCCCCCAGAAGAGTTCTCTTTCTGGCAGTGGAGGGGTATTTCTGCCATTGCATACTTCCTGCTCGTTCTAAAGGATATCGGGACTTTCCCCTATAGATACTTTGCTGTGTTTCTGCAGCATGTAAGAAATGAAGCAGACATTTTTTTTAATGTATCCAGGATACAGATATATCCTCTTCTGTCTTTGGAGGCAAAGCCCAAGTATGTGTTACTGGTGTAACTGTCATATCCCTGAGCATGTGAAGCTTACAATGACTTGCCATCTCCCTCTTTATCTAACACATTTTCATGTCTAAAACTTTGTCACTGAGGTTGAAAAGAATTTTTGTAGTTAATAATTAAGCCTTGTACTATGATCTTTCTATGCTACTGAAAAAATTACAAACTCCTGTCTAGACATAATGACCGTTGTATTCAATGAGCTATGGACCACCTTGCTATTTTATGTGTAAACAGAAAAAGATGATCTGACTTGAATTTTGTATATTGTTGATGTAACATAAGTAGTTTGGTCATCTCCCTTCTTTTCTCTAAACCAGCATTTTTCTCTGAGCATGTGGTTCTTTCTGTTGGTTACATGAGAAAAGAAAGTGAAGAGCAAGACCAATATAATTGCAGTCTAGTTATCACTACATGTCTTTTTGGAAACAAGTTCGTCTTAGTGATTTGTGTAGATTCAAGAACGCTGTGGGAAGAGCAGGCATAGATCTTCCTCTGAGCTTGGCTCTCTTGGGCAAGTTATTTGCCCTCTTTGAGCTGAAGTTTCTTCCTCTATAAAAAGAGAACTAGTAATAGAAGAATTGTTTGGGTTAAAGAAGAGAAAACAATTTCAGTGCTTTGTAACATGGATGAAGGAGTTAATAAATGTAAGATGATATTAGGATGATGATTAATGTCCACATTGAAAGCCTTTACAGGTTCAACCCAGGAACTGTTTTTGCCAATAAATCACTGTTTGGCCATCAGCCCCTTTTCCTATTTAGATGATTATATAACAGTATTTTAATTGGATGTAACTAGAACATGTCTGCTGTCCATTGTGTCTTTGGAGATGCTCTATTTCTAGAGGACAAAATTGAAGGTGGCTCTTTAAAAGAATTCCAGGCAAACTAAAGACTTTTGTTTCATGTGAGAAAATTAACTTAGGACTTCGTCACTGCAAAAACCCGGTATGGCTGGTTCTCCAGTAGGTTTTAAGCAATTTAAAATGAGATGAGAAGACATAAAGCTATGCAAACTGTAAATCTAAGTATTGACATAGATCCCCTGCAGGTCTTCATTGAGGAGTTCTGCTTTCTGCTTAATAGCAGTTAGTATTTCTGGTCTTCGGTTTTTCTGTGTAAAATAGACAGGTGTTCTGTTGTTGAAGCAGCTGCTGCTGTTATTGGTGCTGAGCAGCAAAGATACAGTATGTTCTTTTATGCATATGATAGCCTTTTAATTAGAAATTAACATGTGCCTTCTGATTTATTCTCTTTGGCTTAAATATCTTTCTTTTTCCCATTTAAGCTATCTCACAGTTCTTAACTCTTTCAGTATCCGTATCAGCTAGCATCTGATCAGGAGACAGAAAAGACACAGTAATTTAAACAGGGAATTAAAGGGTATTTAAAGGGCAATTAGAAGGTATTTAAATTTAAATAGGAATTTAAAGGGTAAAGAAAACTCTAAGAATACAAGAATAGCAGATATAGGGAACGGTTAACTACCTCCAGGACTCAGGCAGAATACACAAGGAAGGAAAAATGTGAAGAGTGCTCTTCTCACCCAAGGCTAGTTTCTTATCTTACATGTCTTCATTGGATGGTAAAGATGTTTGTTGAGGTGCTGGAAGCCAAGATTGGCAAACAGGAAACTGTACATGGAGGTACTGCTAAATCACCAGATAGCCGGCTTTGGGTCGCTGGTGGAACTTGCTTGGGAAGATGCTCATGTGAGTGCCCACTAAAACACCAGTAGAGCACCTTGGGAGCAAGAAGATAGAAAAGCACACAGGAAGCAAGAAGAGAAGCCCTTCCTCCAGCACCCTCTACTAAGCTGGTATACCAACTGATAAAGGAGAAACATTTACAGGGTCCAGCTCCATTATCACAAGCAAGGCAGTAAAGGGGAGATTCGAGTCTAAGAGGCAATACTTGGTAACTGGTGCAGTCTACCCCTTTGGCTACTTAGCTTCCATATGCACTTTTCAACATACATATGAGTGCTCATGTATCAATGGAACAAGGCTTACATTTCCATTTAACAAGCTAGAACTATCTCTCATATGATGAAGAAGCTCTCATCCTTTTCCCAAATGACAAGATGCTTAGTCACTATAGTCATTATATCCATTGCTGGACATGTTATTCACTCCTCAAATCACAGCTCGCTGAATATTCTATTGTCAAGAGACTGATTGTGAAGTTAAGCTTTGGTAACTTATAATAATGGAAAGAAGGAAGAGAAGAAGAAAATGGTTATACTATACAAATAAACACAAAACATAACAAAGAGAAAATATGCCAAGCCTTCAAAGTTCTCATTTCTGTAATTAGTAATGAGACCATAATTGATGTCTATGTCTTCTTTTACCATTTCCCTTGCCCTCAGCCAGAATCTCAGCTGATTGAAGTTCTTTATCTGGCAAGATGACCCAAACTTTCAAATTTTCATTTGTTTAGTAGTTTGGCCTTTTTTGGGCAGCTCTAGTTTTCCATTAACCTTATTATTAGTGTGGAAGTATTAGAGGTATCCCAATGAATCCCCTGGGTTCCAGACATAGTCTTCCTTCCTTTCATTGTGTAGCAGCAATCCAATTTCCCCTTGATAATCAGGCTCTCTCATTCCAGCCAGTAGAGTAACCACCTTTTCTGCCTTTTGGTTCAGTGGAATAAAGAGTCCCAAATGGCCAGGTGGGAGTCTCATTTTGTAGTTCAATTGAACTGTTGTTGTGTATGCTGGTAGATACATTACTTCCTAAGGGACTAAGACCTTCAAACTAGGACATCTCAAAGTTGTCAGGAGTGGAAGCAAAAATTCTATGAGTGGGTTATTGGATAGAATAGTGACTCCCCTTGATTTCCAGACCCATATATTATCTGGCCTCTAAAGGTCTTTGATGCAAAGCATTCAAAGTAATATCCCATTTTTTTAGGATATGGTCTTTCAACTGAAAATGGAAGTGGGTCTTCACTAAGCAATTCCATCTTTTAATTAGGCCAAGCCATTCTGGGTGATGGAGTGTAATAGTACCAGTTAATTCCACGGGCATGAGCCCATTTTTTCACCTCACTGTGAAATGACTTTCTTGATCAGAGGCAGCCCTGTATAGAATGTCATGTTGGTGGAACGAGCATTTTGTGAGTCCATAGGTGGTGATGCTGGCAGAAACATTATAGGCAGAGAAGGTAAATTTATATTCAGAATACATGTGCATTCCAGTAAGGATAAATCTCTGCCCCTTCTACACAATGGGAGATGTTTAGTACAATCAGCTTGCCACCAGCTGGCAAATACTGGGAGGCTTAGTGTTGGTCTGTGCAATTGACAGATTAGACGCTTGGCAGTAGCTTTAGCCAGGTGAACCGTACTTAAGGGAAGACCATGTTGTTAAGCTCCTGTGTAACTTCCGTCCCTGCCACCATGACCACTTTTTCATGATCCACTGAGGAAGCACTTTAGTGGCTAGGGAAAGATCTAGACTAATCTACATAGGTATGTCATTTTGTTGACCTGGTTATGAAGAGCTTCCTTCACAGTGATGTGACTATTCTTTAATGATTATTCACATGGAGCACAAGTATCTTAGTCGGTGCTCATTTTGTCCACATGTATTTTTCCCAAATTTCCTTGTCACCATTTCCTTCCAAGTCCTTAACCAATCAACAAAATCCCTAATAATTGTCCATAATCAGCATAAATCTGTGCTCTGACCATTACTCCAGGCAGAGGGGACAGTGTATGTACTGCTCAAGTCCTGCCCCCTGGGAGGGTTGTTCTTTACCACTGTCCTTCAGGGTTACCTTTACGTGGGACTATATCTGTATTAGCATATTTTGCAGACCCATGTATAAATCAGGCTTTGGTTTTTCTTCTTTATTCAGCTGATCTTTTTTTTTTTTTATTAAGTTTATTTATTTTTAACAGAGAGTGTGTGTGCAGGAGGGGCAGAGAGAGAGAGGGAGACAGAGAACCCCAAGTAGGCTCTGCATTGTCAGCACAGAGCCCGATGTGGGGCTCGAACTCATGAACCGTGAGATCATGGCCTGAGCCAAAATCAAGAGTTGGTCGCTTAACCCACTGAGCCACCCATGTGCCCCTATTCAGCTGATCTTAATGGAACTCTTAGGAGGCTATTGGCATGAATTGAGGGAGAAGAGGCAGTGTGACAGGAGTCAGTTTAAAGGAGTGTGAGCTACCTGCTCATGTAGCTTGCTCATATCTTTGGATCTGCTTGAATTTAGTCTCTTATGTATCTTGATGATAGATTGGTACTGGGTATGCCCAACTTTATGGCTAAGTGGGTTAGATAATATACAGTTTGTGATGAGAAGCTCAGGTCACATGGTCACAGTCTGCCCATGTTGAGGCATTTGGTGTCTCAAGTAGCAAGGCTGAAGCTATTTCTGAAGTTGTCTGAAGAAGATAACATAGGTTTTTCCAAAATTCTAGAAGTTTGGGCTGTGGTTTTCTCATTCTTGCTCGCTAGAGGCCCCATTCAGCATCCTTGTTTGCCATGGACACTTCAAGTATCATTGGATCTCCTGGATCATAAGGCCGAAATGGCAAAGCGGCTTGAACTGCAGTCCAGACTTGATGCAGAGACTTCTCTTGCTCCGTCCTCCTCTAAACTGTCAACCTTTTAGCTAACTTTGTGGATGGATTAAAGAAGGACACTCACGTGTGGTATTTGTTGCCTACAAAATCCAAAAAAGGCCTACTAAACAGTGTACCTCTTTTTTCATTGTCAGTGATGTGAGTTGTTGCAACTCATCTTTTACCTTGGAAGGGAAATCTTGGGCCATTGGTTCCAAACACTTAATTGCTATGAAGGGCCCTTGAATTTTTGTGGTTTATCTCACATCCTTAGTTTGCATATGTCTTACTAAAAGCATCTGTATTTACTGCTTCCTACTCATCAGATCCATTTAGCATAAAGTCAGTATAATGGGCTAGTGTGGTGTTTTTTGGAATGCCTTGAGGTTCAAGGTCTCTGGGGTATATTATGGAAGAATTGATGTAGTCCTGAGGCAAGACTCATAGGCCTGTGAGAGGCAGGTAAAAGCAAAGTGCTTCCAGTGGTCTTTGCAAATTGGTGTTGGAAAAAAGACATTAGCCAGGTCGATAGCTGTGTACCAAGCACAGGGACCATGTTGATTTGCTGCGGTAAAGATGCCCTCGGGAGCATCAGCTACCTGATGGAATAACTTCCTAATTAAGTTTAAGATAGAGTTCACAGTCATTCTCCAAGATCCATCTGACTTCTGCTTCTGCCCAGGCCAAATCGGTGAGTTAATTGAGGATGTGATAAATATTACCACCTTTGTTTGTTTGTTTGTTTGTTTGTTTGTTTGTTTTTCTTTCCCAAGTCTTTGATACTGGCATTTATGTCTTTATTTCTCCTGGGGGTATGGTATTACTTCTGGTTTAGTATTGTGGTAGGGAGGAGAAATTCTAGGGGATTCCCACTTAGCTCTTCCTATGATAATGACTCTTGACAGTTGAGTTAGCCAATTGGTAATGTGTGGGTGGAGGAAGCCAGTGTGGGGTTATACCAATTGCCAAGTATGTCTGTTCCCATTTATTCATCCAGGAGCTAAAGAAATAACCACAAAATGGGTCCGTGGAATGTCTGGGTCCAGTATGAGTTGGACTTGAGCTAAATAAGCACTCCATCTATAACCTGACTACCAGAAGCTGTCACTTTGACTGGTAAATGGTGCTTTGGGTCTCCAGGAATTACCAATCCCTGAAAGGCCTGGGTATTTCCTTTTCTTTAATCCAGTCACTCTAGTAAATGGCCCTAGAGGAAGCTTGGAGGAGGATTCACAGTTTGTTATTTGTGGAAACTGCAGGATTTTTCCTCAAGGGTTTCTGGGTTTGTGAATTGACTTGGGTCTGGAAACTGGACTTTTCAGAAGTGGTTTTTACTACCTGAAGTAGGATTTTTTTTCCTATTATATAGATAAATCCATGAATGTTGTGATCAATTAACTACCACTAAAGATCCCCAAGGCATTCTGATTACTGATACAACCCTGCCGCCTTTTATGGTAGGTGTACCCACCTTGTCTCTGGCTAGTAAGACCTGCCACTTGGCCTCTGCTATTCTAAGATCCCATACTCCCTAATGAAATCAGGAAACCCGCTTCCATGATGACAACCCCCATGGTTATACCTAAGGATTGTGACAGAAAGGGTGTAGCCTGCAAAGCATAAAATACTTGCATCTGATGCTTTACAGATAAAATTTGTCAACCCAGGTCTAGGGGGACAGGTACATACTACAAAGGAGAATAACCACAGAGCTTTTCAAGGATGCAGGTGCTCCCTCACTAATGTATTTTTTAATTCCTTAAAGGACTGCCTTCTGGGGCTTCTTGTGCATCTTAGGTCACACATGAAAAATCTGTTCTAACGCTTCTATTTTCCTAAGCCTTTGGATTCCCTCCTTTACATCTTGCCAGGGAAGCTTTGGCATCTCTCCCTCATTAAATGGAGTTCACTTTTGAGTCCAAATTTCAGTTGATTGAGTGAGCTGCTTAGAGCTACTTTGAGCTGCATAAGCTAACACATTAAATTTGGAATCTCTAGTGAGTGAAACTGTATCAATGTATTAGGCCCAATATAGAATTATATCCTACTTTCTGTGGTCAGACATTCTTAGAATCTATTTTTACATATGTTACCCTGGTTTTATTACCAGCATCTTACTTTTTTTTTTTTTTGGTGCACAAGCTGTTTTCCTCGGGATCATATTGTATACCTGTCCTCCTATCCCCCTAGATCTGGGTTGGTAAAAATTTATCTGCTGCAAAGGGCCAGATTTAAATATTTTAGCTATGCAGGCCATGCAGTCTCTGTCACAGATAGTCAGCTCTGCCATTGTAACACAAAAGCAGCCATAGATAATAATATATAACAAGTGAGCAGGCTATGTTCCAGTAAAACTTTTATTTATGGACACTGAACTGTGAATTTCACATAATTTTCACATGTCTTTTAATTTTTTAAAACCATTTAAAAATGTAAAAACCCCTATGGACTTTGGGTGATAATGATGTGTCAGTGTATGTTCCTTGATTGTAGCAAATGTACCATGCTGAGTGGGATGTTGATAGTTGGGGAGGCTCTTTGTGGGAGGGGCAGAAGGTTTATAGGAAATCTGTATTTTCTGTTCAGTTTTGCTGGGAAACTAAAACTAGTCTTAAAATAAAGTTCAATTTTTTAAAAATGTAAAAGTCATTCTTAGGCCATGTACAGAAACAGATAGCAGGGCAGATTTGGCCCATGGACTGTAGCTTACCAAACCCTACCCTAGAGGATGCTGAGATTTCACCATAGTAATGGGCCTGGGACAACAGACTGTAGTTGTGTAGGCTGTGAGGAAAATGAGCATCTGCCCCACGTGAAATTTTCTCAGGGTTTTGAATCAGGGAGGCTAGTTAGTATCCTCAAGCACTAAAGGGCAAGCTCCTTCACTAGTAAGCAAGGCTCAGAGTGACTTGGGGTTTCAGGCTGGTCACTGTCACCTGCATGTAACCAGATGTCTCCATTCCAAGTGTCATTATTCTGTTCTTTCCCAGTCAGTGTCCTGACTTCACATGAGACACTTGGTGAGACTGTGAGTTCAACAGACTTTGTATTGAACCTTTTTGTTTGATTTTTCTCAACATTTGCCTTGGGATTCTTTGAGTCTGTGATGTGAACTCTCTGCTCGGGTTCTCAAAGTGACTCTCAGAGCTTGAGAGACCTGAGTTTGCCATTTTCTTCCAGTAAGCACTCAGTGTGTTCAGTAGAACCGATTTCTACTGCAGTTGTAGTCATTATTGCCTTAACATTCAACTACAACAGTGACTTGGGCTCCCAGGGCACTTGCCTCAGTTTGCACTTCAGTCACAGATAGCTCAATTAATTGTGTTACTGCTGCATGCCATGTATCACTAGCATCCGATTTCCCATCGACAGGGTTCTCATTAGCATTGCACTTAAACCCAAAGGCCTGACCAAACCAGTCGCCATATCCCATGTTTGTAAGTTTATGTTCTGGGAGTGCCTGACTTTTGGTACTAATTCTATGTCAGGGTCCAGTCAAGAAACAGAAACATGGTAATTTGAATAAGGGAGAGTTAAAATAAACAACGAATTACTAATTGTAAGAAATTTAAGGGGTAGAAAGAGCTCTGAAGAATCTAGAAATAGCAAATATAGGGAATAGTTACTCCTTCTTGTGCCCAAGAGAGAGTATACAAAAAAGGCATGAATTTGGAAGAGAGTCCACCCAAGGTTGAGATTCAGACCCCTTTGAAGAAGATAAAGCTGTGGTGTACTAGAGTGTGGAGAAGGTCCTGCAACGCCACAGGCTGGGGCTGGCAGGTAAGAATACCACTTTTTGGGCAACCAGCAAAACTCCAGGAAGCCACCCTGGGTGGTGATGAAACTCACTAGGAAGCTAGCTGGGATGACAGCAGAACTCACATAAAGCCACGTGTGGAGTGCCACTGAAATTTATGGGGGTGAGCACCATCGTGTGTCTCACATACCAATTAAAGCACCACAGGAGCAAGTAGAGAAGAAAATAACTGGAACTGGACACACAGTATAGGTACTTAAGTGACTATTTGAATAAGTGAGTCCAGCTCAAGATAAAATGATCAGTATCTTATGGTTGATTCATTCAACTTAGTTAAAGAAAAACTGCAGTTTGACCTGGTCAACCAACTGAAATGGATAAATGTGAAATTCTCAATGGTTGAGTTAAAAGGATACCTTACTTCATTTAGTTTAAAGAAAATTGGTCACCTTTTAGGGCACCAGTGGACCCCTCTTCTGAAGACTTGGTAAATGTTTGCATGTACTGTTAACACATTCTTGTAAGTAGTGGGCCGTGGTTATACCCAGTGACCACAAAGGACAACGCTTGTGTTTTTATTGCATTTTTGGGGTGAAGAGAAAGCTATGGCATCAAGTTCCTGCAGTGATACCCTTTTAGGAGGCATTAGTAAACCAAGGAAGTAGAGGTTCATCTGATCATGGAGGATTCTGGCAGATCATTTGGTCTGGCCTCCCTTGTATGGTAACAGGATGTGAGGCAGAGTAGGAAGGAAATGTGCCTATGGTTGTGTTGAGTGAGAGGACCAGGGATTGAAACCTAAACTTCTACCTGAGTGGATGGTTCTCTCTGTGCTGCCTCAGGGTGGAAGATCTGGCCACCTGTCTGACTGTGCGCCAGGATAAGAAATGGATGCAAAAGTAATGGGAAACCAAACTCTCCCAAGGACCTTCTCTGCTGACAAACTTACCAGAGTGTGAAAAAATCATTCAGAATCTGAGGGAACAAGAAACAGGAAGAGAATAATATGTTTGGACATTGATTTCCTTTTTTTTTTTTTTTAATGAAAAAATTTTTTTAACATTTATTTTTGAGCGAGCACAAGCAGGGGAGGGACACAGAGAGAGGGAGACACAGAATCTGAAGCAGGCTCCAGGCTCTGAGCTGTCAGCACAGAGCCCGACGTGGGGCTCAAACCCATGAACCGTGAAATCATGACCTGAGCTGAAGTTGGACGTTCAACTGACTGAGCCACCCTTGATGGCAGGCGCCCCTTGATTTCCTTTTTTGATTCATTTGTGTTTTCATGTTCCAAATAATATTCTGTAATGAAAAGAGTAAGTATCCATGAATAATTTGCCCTACTTGGTAAAGTAGTTTTCATCCTTAGTTTAGAGCTGGATGTCAGTTATGCAGAGCTGTTTGGAAGAAATGGGCAGACTGAGTAGAAGTCATTGCATTATGGGTGTGGACATAAATGTGGTGTAATGTTCATTGTGTGATGTCTACCACAGTTGAATTTTGTATGTGGCTGCTTGTAAATCGTTGTTGTTGTTGTTGTTGTTGTTTTGCTTTAAACCAAAATCTTGTTAATATCTGCCATAATTTAAATATTTACATATTTCCAACTCGTTTAACAATGTGAAAATAGAGAGGGAGTTCATTGTGAGTTACTGACATTTTATTTTTTTTTAATATTTATTTTTGAGAGAGAGAGAGGAAGGGAGGGAGGGAACAAGTGGGGGAGGGGCAGAGAGAGAGAGACACACACACACACAGAATGTGAAGCAGGCTCCAGGCTCTGAGCTGTCAGCCCAGAGCCCAACACAGGGCTCAAACTCACGAACTATGAGATCATGACCTGAGCTGAAGTTGGATGCTTAACCGACTGAGCCACCCAGGTGCCCTGGGTGCAAATATTTTAATTCCTATTTTGTCTGAAGAGCCTAGTTTTTATATACCTCTAATTAGGGTTGCTATATATCATGTCATAGGTATATGACAGTCGTTGTTAATTGTTAATTGTTGTTCTGACCTAATTATTAATAGTTGTTCCTTTTACTCTCAAGTGTCTTGGCCTACTCTGACCAGGCAGATTGAAGTCTTTGAATGAGCTGATTTAGTTTAATGTTAATTTCTACTGTTTAATGGCCCTGAACATTTAGAAAAAGGAAATTATACACTGATTATAATATTTTAATATTCAGCAAAGATATAATGTGAATAAAATTAAGTGGAACAAAGGTATTGCAAAAAGTAGAATTTAATTTGTAGGTTGTATCTTTAAGAAAAACCCAGCAGGGTACCAGTATTTGTATCTCCAGATAGATTTCTTTCCCTCCAAATTGCCGTCATTTGTTCATTCAACAAAACCATTTTCGGGGCATCATGTAGGTGTCAAGCACAGTATATAGTGCTGGGAATACGGACTCGGGAGGCACAGTCCTTATTCTCATGTGACTAACCATGGAGTGAACGAACCAAATTTGTATTCAGGCATTTAAGAGTGTGCATGCGCTGCCATGAGAGAGGGCCTTGAATTTATAAGAGACGGTGGTACATAGAGATACTTCCTAGAGGGGGGATCCTAAAAGGAGGGATGAGTAAACCTTGGGCAGTCCGACTATGAGAGGAGCTAAGGAAAATCTTCTAGATAGATAGAATAGCTTATGTAAAATGATAGAGGGGTGTGAGGAAGGAATAGTGTGGTTAGCTGGGGGGGGGGGCGGTGCATGAAGGTGGACTGGATGATTAATGATGTTGAAACATTAATTGAGACTGACTTGTACAGAATGTTGTGTGAGACAGATTTATCCTGTAATCTGTAGGTTACGGGGAAACATTGAAGAATTTTAAACCAGGGAATAATATAAACAAGTTCTTTATTTAAGAAGAGGGTCAGATTGGAGGCAGAGACTCTTCATTGGATTTTTCCCTGGGCAGTTTTACTTCATCTATTCCCATACTCCCTCCGCCCAACTCTAGATATTGTTTTGAAGCAAATCTCAGACATCTCTAAAAAATGATTCCTTTTAAAAACATAATTATAGTACCATTCACACACACACCAATTCATAATATCAAATGTCCAGTCAGTATTCCATTCACCAATATTTTCCCCAGTTGTCTCATTTTTTAAAAAAATTTTTTTGATGTTTATTTATTTTTGAGAGACAGACAGACGGACACGTGAGCAGAGGAGGAGCAGAGAGGGAGGGAGACACAGGCTCTGAGCTGTCAGCACAGAGCCCAATGTGGGGCTCAAATTCACAAACTGAGATCATGACCTGAGCTGAAGTCAGATGCTCAACCAACTGAGCCACCCAGGTGCCTCTCACTTGTTTGTTTTTTAATAACTAGTTATTTGAAATTAGAATGTAAATTTGTTTTAGTCCATAGATTCTTCTATGGGAGATTTTTTTTTCTTTAATACAATTTGGGTTTTGTTTGTGTTTTAAAGATGCTAGAGATTTAATTATGCTTATAGTCAGAGGAGGAAAAGTAAAGAGAGAAGGGATAAAAAAAAAAAGCCAGTCACAGAGGTTGGAAGACTGGATGGCAAGGGAGAGGGAAAGGACATACTTGCATAAGTGGTATCCTTGGAAAAGAGAATGACCTGTATTTCTCATATTCTCTGGTTTAGCTTTTTTTTTTTTTCAAAAAAAAATAAAAGTGGAGGATTATACTTATAAATAGGTAAGAAAAAAGTAATGAGGAACTCATGTAGGTAAGTTTGTGGTAGAGGAAAGGGCAGTTGAAGAATATTCTTTTCTGTAAAGTAAGAGCTTATATGTTGGCATGGAGGCTGCTGGAGAGGAGAGTATGTAACAACCTCTTTGGAGACTAAGAAAGAAGTATAGAGACGCGTGCTTTTTAGGAACAGTGTACATTCGGTATAGTAGTAAATTCAGTGTCACGGGAGGTAAAAGGAACAACTAAAAACAGTGTAGTGTTTATAGCTAAAAGACTGCTCACCTAGGATGTACTCTGGCCTCACAGTGGCATCCTTCACCTGTGCCCACTGTGGGAAGCACCTGGCAGGATTTATAGTTGAAGCAAAAGAAGCATATCCTGTGATCTCTTAGGACATTTCTAAGACCAGTGTGCTGGTTTGTTTTACAGTGAACCAGAAAGAAACTTAACACATAGTCATAATTTCCTTCCCACTCGAGACCTGCAATGCTTCATGTTTTCAAATATTATTAGAACTATGAACTCCTAAAAAAAAGTCTCCCATCCATTTTAGGTATGTCAAAGATTGTTTAGTTTCAGATTAGGAAGGTTGGTGGGCTTTTATTGTCTATTTAGTACAAAGACATCCTAATATAGCTGGATATGAATATTTAAATCTATTTTATTATAAAAATTGGAGTTGGCTGAAAGCCTGAGGAGTTGGCTTCCTTCTGTTGCTTTTTTCTACTTATAGAAAATAGAACTACTGAAATTTTTATTTTGAAATAATTTCAAAGATACAAAAATGTTGAGAGAATAGAACAAATAAGGAACTTATGTATGTTTTTCCAGATTCACCAACGAATAACATTTTGCCACAATTATTTTACTATTCTATAATATGTGGGTATATATGTGCTATTTGCCTGTTCAATTTTGTTTTATCTTTGTAATAATAATCTAAGACTTTCTCAAATGTGTTATTTACATTGTTAACAGTAATTGAAAATACCATATTCAGAGAGGGTTGCCTGGGTGGCTCAGTTGATTAAGTGACCGACTTTGGCTCAGATCATGATCTTAGGGTTCTTAGTTTGAGCCCCATATCAGACTCTCTGCTATCAGTGCAGAGCCTGCTTCAAATCCTCTGTCTCCCTCTGTCTACCCCCTTTCTCTCTCAAAAATACATAAACATTAAAAAATTTTTTTCACTTAAAAAAAAACCATATTCAGAGATTGCCCCCTGTCTTTTCTGTGAAGCGCTCTTGCCAGCATTAATTTTCTTACTTCTCTTTTCATGAATTTTAAACACCTTCATGGTACAGTTTAGCTCTTTGTAAGATGTTGTATTATGTATTTCCTCATTTCAGAGATGGCTAAGTTTGTATCATAGAAGCATTATGAAGCTTGAACTTTGTTTTGGACTTCTTGATGCTTGGAGGTAGGGGAGTTGGGGGAGTTGTAGAAAGGAGCTAGAAGAGTGATCATGCTTGGAGGTGGCATTGGGAGAAAGAGCTAGAAGAGCGATTGTTAGCTTTACACATGAGTCTACAGTGTGTGTGTAGGGATGTGGGCTAATGGCCTTTTAGAACTGAAGGGAGCTAAGAGAGCAGATAGATACTAGTACAGTCCTTTCATTGATATAAGTGAGATATTGAGGTTCAGAGGAATTAACTGAGTTAATCCAAAGAGCTGAGTTTTTCTGCTCCAATCAGTGCTTCTTCTTTACCTTTTTTCTTTGTCTTTGCAAATAAATAGCAGTATTCTGTAGAGGGAGAATGTCTCCAATATGTCATCAGTTCTCAAACCTATTGATACCAAGACAACTTCATGGCTTAAAAAGTAGGAAACTATGAGGCGCCTGGGTGGCTTAGTTGGGTAAGCGTCCAACTCTCCATCTTGGCTCAGGTCATGATCTCAGGGTTGTGCAAGTCCCGCATTGGGGCTCCATACTGGGTTTGGAACCTACTTAGGAAAAGGAACAAAAGTAGGAAACTTTTCAGGGTGATGAATATGTTCACTCTCTTGTTATAGGATACATATGTTGAAATTTACCAGACTGTATACTTTAAGTCTGTGCAGCTCATTGTCAGTTGTATGTTTACAAAATTATTAAGGACCCCAAAGAGCTTTTGTTGATATGGGTTATCTCTGCCAGTATTTATCAAATTAGATATTAAAACTGAGAGACTGTTAAAAAGATTTATTAGTTTAAAATAACTAATAATCATTACATGTCAACATTAAGAATTTTAATAAGTAAAAAAAAATTAGTATAGTTTCAAAAAAGTTTAGTTGGAAGGACTGTGTTGTTTTACGTTTTTCTAAATGTCTTTCATGTCTGGTTTAATAGAAGACAACTGGATTCTCAAAGCTGCCTCTGCATTCAGTGTGTCACAATATGTTGTTTGAGTTGAAGAATATGAAGAAAATCTGTCTCATATATGTAGTTAAGAGGAGTATTTTGACAGTTCCTTTTCAGGTAACTGGATATTCTTTGATTTGACATTAAACTTGACAAGTAGGGACATCTGGGTGGCTCAGTTGGTTAGGCATCCAGCTCTTGATTTCGACTCAGGTCATGATCTCATGGTTCCTGGAATCGAGCCCCATGTCGGGATCCGTGCTAACAGCACGGAGCCTGCTTGGGATTCTCTCTCTCCCTTTCTCTGCTCCTCCCCACCTCAAAATAAATTTTAGAAAAGTTACAGGGGTGCCTGGGTGGCTCAGTCGGTTAAATGTACGACTTCGGCTCGGATCATCATCTCATGGCTTGTGAGTTTGAGCTCTTCTTCAGGCTCTGACAGCTCAGAGCCTGGAGCCTGCTTTGGATTCTGTGTCTCCCTCTTTCTCTCTCTGCCCCTCCCTGCTAGTGCTCGGTCTCTCTCTCTCTCTCTCTCTCAAAAATAATAAATAAAAGCTTTTTAAAGAAGTTATAAAAAAATCGACAAGTGGTAGTTTCTTAAAAACCTTATCAGTGAATGTTTTGTATTCTGTTATATTAAAATCTATTGGTCTTTCACTTGGAATGGATCTTATCTGATAGAATTGTTCTGGCTTTGATATATAGATATTACTGCTTGATTAGTTGGCACTTTTAGTATATAACCAGTTGCCTTTACTATTAAATGATCTAATTTCACAGTAGAAACTGGCCTGTATTTTTTCCCATTCTTGAATTGTTTATAGGAGACCCAAGGTATCTAGTGTTATTTCCATTGCTTTATGTAAATTGATTCTTATTTAGAATTTCATCTTTCATTTTTTTACTGAAATCAGTATCTGAGTAGATTGCAGTTATGCTGGAAAAAAAATTTTTTTATTCTAACGGTTCCTGCAAGGGAGTTTGCCTGCTTTTGCTGTGGAGTTTTAAGAAGGAAATCTAGGTCAGTAGCATTGAATGAAGATGTGGGAGTGAGCCTCTGTTAGATTTGCTCATTAATAATACTGTTGGCTGGAGGCTGGCTCTTCTCAACATAGCTCCCCAGAGAGCCGCTTTAGGCTGTGCTGCCCCATCACTATGGGGGGAAGATAACCAGTGCCTTCTGCATCTTAAAATGAGAGATGCATGTTTCTTCCCTAGAATGTCTGAAGAAAATGTATTCACATCTCTGATTGAAAATTGTGGGTTTTAGGGGTGCCTGGCTGGCTTAGTAGAGCATGTGACTCTTGATAGCCCAGTAGTGAGTTCAAGCCCCAAATTGAGTGTAGAGATTACTTAAAAATAGAATCTTAAAAAAAAATTTTTGAGATGTTTTTGTTTTTACCACAATGAAGTATCACTTCATACCAGTTAGAATGACTAGAATTAAAAACATGGGGGGTTCCGATCAGATGAGGGGCCACCAAATGTGGGGTGTCCCACTTGGTTGGGGGCTGGCCATGTGGGGCGGTGAAAATTCACCTAAAGCGATACAAAGGAGATAGAAGTTTAATGAATACATTGTCCTGTGGGCAGGACAGCAAAGGAGAGAGACTGCAAGGAAGGAGGTGGTGGTGAGGGGCCACAGTTATAGGGTGGAGTGAGGAAGTATGGAGACCTCAGGAATTTTCCCTTTTTTGGTAATCTTAGGAATTGTGCCTGGTCGTAATTGGTCAGTTAGGGCCTATGGCTATTTTGAGGTAGGTTGCTTGAAGAGCCTGTTTGCAGTTAGCCTAGTGGTTGCCGCCTTGGGTCTTTTTGCCTTGCTCAAGTTTCCATTGCTCAAGTCTGTTGCCTAAAAGCAGTCTCTACAAAAAAGACAGGGAACAAGTGTAGGCTAGGATGTGGAAGAAAAGGAACCCTTGTGTAGCCACTGTGGAAAACAGTATGGAAGTTCCTCAGAAGATTAAAAATAGAAATAGATCCAGTTATTCCGCTACTGGGTACTTACCCAAAGAAAAGAAAAACACTCATTTGAAAAGATATATGCATCCCTATGTTTATTGCAACATTATTTATGATAGCCAAGATATGTAAGTAACCCAGGTGTCCACTGATAGATGAATGGATAAAGAAGATGTGGTGTGTGTGTGTGTGTGTGTGTGTGTGTGTGTGTGTGTGTGTGTAAAACAGTACTACCCAGCCATAAAAAAGAACAACAACAACAACAAAAGTTCCTCTGCTGTCCTGCCCACCACTTCCCTGCCGTGTATTCAGTAAACTTCTATCTCTTTTGTTCTACCTCAGGGGAATTCTTTCACCTCCCATGCTTCCACCTAATCCTCACCCTGCATTTGGGGGCACCCATCAGATCGAGAGACCCCCCCCCCCCAATCTAGACACCATACTTGCCAGTTGTGACAACATGGTTGGATCTAGAGGGTATTATACTAAGTGAAGTAAGTCAGAAATACAAATTACCATATGATTCCACTTGCATGTGGAATCTAAAAAACAAAATAAACATCAAGCAAACTCTTAAATACAGAGAACAGACTGGTGGTTGCCAGAGGGTAGGTGGGTTGGGGGGAAGGACAAAATAGGTGAATGGGATTAAGAGGTACAAATTTCCAGGTATATTGGGGCTCCTGGGTGACTCAGTTGGTTGAGCATCCTACTTTGGGTCGGGTCATGATCTCCCTGTTCACCGGTTCAAGCCCCATGTCAGGCTCTGTGCTGACAGCTCAGAGCCTGGAGCCTGCTTCAGGTTCTGTGTCTCTGTCTCTCTCTGTTCCCCCCATACTCACTCTCTGTCTCTCTCTCAAAAATAAATAAAAATGTTAAAAAATAAATAAGTCACAGAGATGAAAAGTACAGCGGAGGGAATATAGTCAACAATAATTGTAATAACATATGACAATAGACAGTGACTACACCTACCATAATGAGCAGTGAGTAATGTATGGAATTGTCAAATCAGTATGTGTACACCTGAAACTGGTAAACATTGATGTCACCTATACTTCAATAAAACAACAACAACAACAAAACCCCCTGAAATTATGGGTTTCTTTTTAACCAAAGGGTAAGCAGAATCACTGGTCTTCTAAAATTTATTTTAGACACGATAGGCTCTTGTGTAAAATCTCCTGGGGTTCCTTATGCTTTCTCATACTAAATGTAAATCACTTTCCAAGCAATTTTATAGATAGTGTGAATTTATTAACTTAAATAATCCAGTCCAGAATAAGGACCTTGTGATAATTTTGATAACAGCTTATTTATCAAATGCTGTTCTGTGTCATGCAGTGAGCTAGGCCTTTTGAAGAAATAAAGTAATAGAAACATAGTCTTTATTTTTCAAAGAAACATATTAATGGATTGGAGCAACAAGATTAATACATGTTAAGTAATGAATTATTTAAGTGATGAACATACTTAAAGGTTTAAGTATTTAAAAAGTAAAAAAAAAAAAAAATTAGACTAATAAGGAAATATGTGTTCAGGGACTAAATTGTTTCCTAGGAACAACGAAGGTCGAAATTGCTAAGAGGAGGAGACTAAGCATTAAAGTTATGACAGAAGCTGTGTGGAAACGGACACCTGAGTCATGGCTCTGGGATGTGAGTCCAGCAGTGGGCAGAGGTTCATCTGATGAGCACAGGCACTGGGAGGGGTAGGAGAGAAGCATGGGCTTCGTTAGTGGCTGCGAGGGTCTGGCCTGTCTGGAGTGTGACTTTCCTGTTGAAGTAGTGGGGAATAGCCCTGCCATCGATTCATTTCAGCGGATGAGGAAGAGTGTTAGATTAGCATCCAACATTTATGTTATTCTGGGAGAAGCATTTGTCATGTTGAAGCCCTAAACAAATTGCCTTTATGAGCTTTGAAACAGTAGATGGTGGGTGCATCTTCTCTAATTCAGGAAGCAAGCCAAAGATGGAAGTTCTATGGAATATAAAAATATTAATAGCATGCTTTTTATTGTAATAAATATTGTAATAAAGAATAAATATCCTTTAGAGGTCATTACTAAGACCAAGAGAGACAAAAAAGCCGTCCCAAATTTCTACATTTAAGCTTTTGATCAGAGCAGGGTCATCCCTTTGTTTGCTTGCTTACTTGTTTGTTCTATTTTCCTCCCTCCTGCCTTCCCTTTCTGTTGTTTAAACTCTGCTATAGATTTATTAAAAGATTTAATAATAAATAAGGGGGGGAGGAAAAATTATTCTGGAAAGTAGCCAAAGACCAGGGTTTGAGACTGTTGCTTATAGTACTATGGAGTCAGTTACAGATTGATTCTTAGCTTCAACTTCAGAGCATCAGAAAACTGTCTTCTCCTATCATTTTCTGGTTAATTTCTTTTTAATAATCCAGAGTGGAACTCTGTTGTTATATTTGTGCTTTTGTGATGTGAGAGGTAAGATAATGTATTATTTATATTTTTATTGATTTTAAGAAGTGTTTATCCAAATATTTGCCACCTTATCTTCTTCCCTCCTCCATATGCCACTTGTGAACCCCAAGGACATTGTGGGTTTTTTTTTTTATTTATTATAATCTTTTTGGCTTAACGAATGTCCAAGTACTTCCATTTAACCAGTAACTTCTGAGTACTTGTATGTAAATTATATTTTACTAGATTTTTGAGGCATATAAAGATGAATGGATGTTAGAGGTCTCACAATTTAGAGTTAAAATGCATTTTAAAAATTGTGTATCACAACCTTTTTTTTTTTTTTTTTAATTCTAAGTTAGTATAGTAGTCTGTGGCTCTGCAGGTCTTGAAGTCATGCCCGGAGTTAAGTGGCAGCCAGAGTTAGAGCCTGGATCTCCTCATTTCCAGTCCAGTTTTCTTTCTTTCTACTTTCGGTTTAGATTTCTTTTCTGTCCTTTGAAGAAACCTTCAGACTGTTATAGACAAATTATAGATTTCTTAAGTTTTTAGACTTTTCCTCAATTTGTCTCCTAAGAACTAGGGACTGTACATTTATGTGTCTGTTGGCTGCCTACAGCTAGATTTTTTTTTTTTTTTTAACACCTAAAGGCTTTTAGAATCCTACTTGGCTCATAAGTCCCTCTCTTGCTTTTCTGTCCTCCCCTTGTTCTATCTCTGCTTCACTCACTCACTCACTTACACTCTGCCTTTCTCCTTTGCCCTCTCTTTGGCTTCATTCTCAGGCAGGCTCTTTCAAAGTGGCAAAGAGGGCCACTGGCAGCCCAGTATGTCCTTGTGGCTCAAGATCCAAAATGTCTGGTCTTTGTATCAGATTTCTCCAGAGGACTTTTGGCCTGAATGAATGAGTCCCAAGTGTACCCCTTTGGTCAGTGGAGCAAAAACTCCATGATAGACCGCTGCACCAGGCCCATCTGGAAGGGAATAGAGTGGTTCCCCTTTAGGAGGGATACAGGCAGATAAACCTTGGGGTCTACTTTTTTGGCCTTTGATGTCCTAGCTATTCTCTAGCAGTCCTTTGTGAAGAACTGTAGTCCTCCACAAGGTTTTTCTACTCAAATTGGTGTGCTCCTTATTTACCCATTCTTACCCATGGCCTCAACTCATATTTGGCTCTGCTGAATGTTTTCTCCACTTCTCCAGCACTGTGTAAAAACAAGTATGTAGTCTCTATAAAATTGGGCCTATAAGTCTGCTGAAATAGTGATGAATACATATTAAGTATTACAGGAAATTATAGAAAATTAAACCCCACAACTAACGCAGTTTGACTATAGTCAGCTGTGCAGAACTTCCTTGTGTTGAAATGCCATTTAAAGTTGGCTCTCTTAAAGCTAAAGGGTGGCAGAAAAGAGAAAGCATACGGGGTGGGGGGGTGGGGAGAGACCAAAAGGAGGAGGAGGTGCTTGGAGGAAATGGAGGTGATGCATTCAAACCTCTGGAGATGCTTAGACATGAATTTACGGGACCACATTACAGTACCGGGTGTTCTCGTCCCTGCTGCTTGTAGACTCCGTATCTGAACTGTATTGCTAAAATTTTTTCTTCTCCCTGGCCCCAAATTGTACCACAACAGGAGGCATTTAGTGAGAGTTGACCTTGGGAATAGCTATGTGTGGAATATCTATATTGTCCATTGTAAACATCACTGATGAAAGACGATTATGACAATCAGTTCCCATGTGAAAAAGGCACTGTGACAAACATTGCTTAAATTTTGGAAAAAATCTGTTTTGAAGAAGTGATGTTTCCTTTTCTTATAAGTTAGAGCAGAAGTTTCTTAGCTGCATGCAGGTCAGTGCCCATAACCACCAGAGAGAAACCACTCCTGCTAAAGGCTCTGGTTAACACACAGAACCCGGGAGCGTTAGCCGTTTACTGTGTTAACTCTCCATCCAGCAGATGAGTTTCTTAGGGATTACGTGTTTTATTTATGTAAGAAGAGTTTTAGTTAGAAAGTGATAATTAAATATCTTATTTAAAATTCTAGTATATTATCCACCTCCCATTCTTGTAGGCATGGGAAATCACTTAAAGTCCACATATTTATTATGTGTGAGTAAAAACATTTATAGAAAAAAAATCTTCAGATAGCCAAGATCCTCCCAGGAGATGTTCCTAAAGGACCATTTTAGAAAATGCAAATTGAGGCATGCCTGGGTGGCTCAGTTGGTTAAGTGTCCTACTCTTGATTTTGGCTCAGGTCTTGATCTCAAGGTCTGTGAGATCGGCCCTGCATCAGGCTCTGCCCTGACAGTGCGGAGTTTGCTTGGGATTCTTTCTCTCCCTCTCTCTCTGCCTCTTCCCCTACTCATTCTCTCTCTCTCTCCCTCTCCCCCCCCCCAAATAAATTAGCTTAAAAAAAAAGAAAATGCAAATTTAGGTTAAGTGTGTTTGTTTTATTCTTCTTCTCTCCTTTTCCCCCCAAAGCACTTCATGTAGGTGAAATCAGATTTAAATGATTATACGAAACATGAAGATAAAGGGCAACCTTGAAGGGGAACATTTACACCTAGAGGCAGCCTAATGAGTTGGCTACTAATTGAAGAGGCATCGTGCCACTTCCACCCCCTGTTCGCCTTGAGGTTAGCAGTTGGTGTGTTAGCAGCCATAGAAATGTTTATAAGTACCGTGTAGCGGAGCCTTCTCCTTGCAGCCATGTCTTCCTTAGGTCTTAGTCTGTTTTCCAGAAGGAAGACAGTAGGGAAACTTTAAACTTTGGTACTGTGGCTACTCAGCCTTCCAAAACTTCTTTCTCATTGACTTTTATGCCCCTCTCAACAAAAGTTCATACCCCTAACAAGGAAGTATATACTAAAGTCACCCTAATCCATTTTTAGAATATTTTTATCACCCTCAGAATTCCCTTGGGCCCATTTATGCTCAATTCCCATTCCTACCTACAGTCTAGGCAACCACTATTCTATTTCCTGTCTTTATAGTTGTGCCTTTTCTAGAAAACTCATGTGAACAGAATCATAAAACATATAGTCTTTTGTGTCTTGCTTTTTCTCACAGATCACAATGCTTTTAAGGCTCATCTGTATTGTAGTGTTTATCAGTAGTTCATTCCCATTTATATAGCCAGCTGCATATTATTCCACTGTATGTATGCACCGTATTTTGTTTATCCATTCACTAGTTGATGAACATTGGGTTTCTGATTTTTAGCTATTATGAACAATGCAGCTGTCAACATTAATATACTGGTTTTTATATAGATACATGGTTTCATTTCTCTTTCAACCCAGGGTTGAAATTATTGGGTCATGGGGTAAGTGTGTGTTTAACATTTTAAGAAACATTTTAAGAAACTGTCAAAGTCTAGAAATAAACTCTTACATTTTCCAACAAGGGTGCTAAATAAATCAAGGGAGAAGAACACAGCAGTACCCCCTCATCCGTGGTTTTGCTTTCCATGGTTTCAGTTATCCATGGCTAGCGGCTTTATGGAAGCAGATGGTTCTCCTTCTGACAGATCAGGTCAGCAGTAGCCTAACATTGTGTCACAGTGTCTATGTCGTTCACCTTATTTCATTTCATCACAGGCATTTTGTCATCTTATATCATCACAGGAAGGGTGAACATAGTACACCAAAATATTTTGATAGACCACATTCCTATAACTTTTGTTTATAGTATATTGCTATAATTATTCTATTTCATTATTAGTTATTGTTAACCTCTTGGTGTGCCTGATTTATACATTACACTTTGTCATAGGGTATGTATGAATAGGAAAAATAGTAGTATATGTAGGGGTCAGTACTGTTTGCAGTTTTGGGAGTCCATTGGGGTGTCTTGGAACATATCCTCCACCAGTAGGGGGGGACTGCTATAGTCTTTTCAGCAAACGGGGCCAGGACAACTGAATATCTATGTGCAAAAGAATGAAGTTGGCACCCCTACCTCTATTACCACATAAAAAACAAAACAAAACAAACAAACTCAAAGTGGATCATAGACCTAAATATAAGAGGTAAAACTATAAATCTCCTACAAGAAAACCTAGGCATAGATCTTTATGACCTTGGATTAGTCAGTGGTTTCTTAGGGCTCCAAAGCACAAGTGACAAAAGAAAACCAGATAAATTGGTCTTTGTCCAGGCACTTGGCTGGTTCAGTCGGAGTGGCACGTGACTCTTGATCTTGGTGTTGTAAATTCAAGTCCTATGTTGGGTGTAGAGATTACTTAAAAATGAAATCTTCAAAAAGAAAAATTGGATTTTATCTAAATTAAATTTTTTTTTGTGCTAAGGATATCCTCAAGAAAATAAATCTTGGATGGATCTCAAGGGTGGAATGCTAAATGCAATAAATCAGAGAAAGACAAATACAATATGATTTCACTCATATGTGGAATTTAGGAAACAAAAGAACAAAGTAAAAAAGCAAAAAGCACACTCTTAAATACAGAGAACAGACTGGTGGTTGCCAGAGGAAAGGTGGGTGAGGAGATGGGTGAAATAGGTGAAGGCAATTAAAAGTACATTTACTGTGTTCCTCACAAAACTAAAAGTAGAACTACCCTATGACCCAGCAATTGCACTACTAGGCATTCATCCAAGGGATACAGGTGTGCTGTTTCGAAGGGACACCTGCACCCCCATGTTTATATAGCAGCACAATCAACAATTGCCGAAGTATGGAAAGAGCCCAAATGTCCATCGATGGATGAATGGATAAAGAAGATGTGGTATATATACATACAATGGAGTATTACTTGGCAATCAAAAAGAATGAAATCTTGCCATTTGCAACTATGTGGATGGAACTGGAGGGTATTATGCTGAGTGAAATTAGTCAGAGAAAGACAAAAATCATATGACTTCACTCATATGAGGACTTTAAGAGATAAAACAGATGAACATAAGGGAAGGGAAACAAAAATAATATAAAAACAGGGAGGGGGACAAAACAGAAGAGACTCATAAATATGGAGAACAAACAGAGGGTTACTGGAGGGTTTGTGGGAGGGGGGGGATGGGCTAAGTGGGTAAAGGGCACTGAGTCTACTCCTGAAATCATTGTTGCAATATATGCTAACTAATTTGGATGTAAATTAAAAAAAAAATTTTTTAAAAGTACATTTACTGTGGTGAGCACTGAGTAATGTATAGAATTGTTGAATCATTGTATTGTACACCTGAAGCTAATAAAACGTATGTTAACTATGCTTGAATTTAAAAAAGAAAGTGAATCTTGCATCTCAGTAATAATTTTAAAAACCCAAATAGCTCGGGGCGCCTGGGTGGCGCAGTCGGTTAAGCGTCCGACTTCAGCCAGGTCACGATCTCGCGGTCCGTGAGTTCGAGCCCCGCGTCAGGCTCTGGGCTGATGGCTCGGAGCCTGGAGACTGTTTCCGATTCTGTGTCTCCCTCTCTCTCTGTCCCTCCCCCATTCATGCTCTGTCTCTCTCTGCCCCCAAAATAAATAAAAAACGTTGAAAAAAAATTAAAAAAAAAAAACCCAAATAGCTCAATTAAAAAATGGGTAAATGGTTTGAATAGACATTTCTTTTTCTTATGTTTATTTTTGAGAGAGATTTGCAAAATGTTAAGCATAAGAGTTGCTGTATGACCCAGAAATTCTGTAGAATTGGAAACATATGCAAAAACCTGTACCTAAATGTATATAGCAACGTTGTTTACAATAGCCAAAAAATGGAAACAATCAAATGTCAACAGATGAATTGATAAACTATGGTATATTCATACAATGGAGTATTATTTGGCCGTACAAAGCTGTGAAGTTCTGACACACGCCACAACGAGGATGAACCTTGGAAACAGTGTGCTTAGTGAAATAAGCCAGTCACAAAAGGCTGCATATTGTATGATTACATTTATGTGATATATCTAGAATAGGAAAATTCACAGAAACAAAGTAGATTCATGATTGCTAGGGGCTGGGGGAAAGTGGGAAAGGGGAATGGGTATAGGATTTTGGAGTTAATAAAAATGTTAAGTTAGATAGTGGTGGTAGTTATATAACTCAGTGAATATAGTAAAACCCACTGGATTCTACACTTTAAAAGGGTAAATTTAGGGGCTCCTGGGTGGCTTAGTTAAGCATCCGACTCGATTTCTGCTCAGGTCATGATCTCACGGTTTGTGAGTTCAAGCCATGCGTCTGCCTCTGCGTGGATAGTGTGGAGCCTGCTTGGAATTCTCTCTCTGTCCTTCTCTCTGTTCCTCCCCTACTTATGCTCTCTTTCTCTCAAAATAAATAAATAAAGCTTAAAAAAACAATTTAGGGTAAATTTATTATCTCAGTTAAGCTGTTAATAAGAAAAGGAAGCCATCAGACTATTTTCTTTAAAAAAGTTTTTTTTTTTTTTTAATGTTTATTCATTTCTGAGAGACAGAATGTGAGCAGGGAAGGGGCAGAGAGAGAGGAGACACAGAATCTGAAACAAGCTCCAGGCTCTGAGCTGTCAGCACAGAGCCCGAGGCAGGACTCGAACTCACAAACAGCTAGATCATGTCATGACCTGAGCCGAAGTCGGACGCCTAAATGACTGAACCACCCAGGTGCCCCAGACTATTTTCTAAAGTATTTATTTAGTATTTACTTAAAGAATTTAACATTCCCTCCAGGAATGAAAGACGCTTCCTTTTTCTCTATATCCTCACAAACTCCTGGTATCATCAGTCTTTTGGTTTAGCAGTTCTGTAGTGTAGTGGCATCTCATAGTGATGGCAGTTTGCATTTCCTTATTGACTAATGATGATGAGCTTTTTCTCGTGTGCAAATTACCCATTTGTGTATTTTCCTTGATGAAAATGTCTGTTGAAATCTTTTCCCCATTTAAAATTGAGTTGCTTGTGTTATAACTGTGTTGGAAGAGATTTTTTCCAAGTCTTAATTTTTTATCATTAGACTTAACAGACAAAGAATAACATCTTAATAAATATGATCAGAGCAAACAAAGTATAAGGGAAATTAAAGAAAAGTTTACACATTGTTCACAGCAAGTATAAACAAAACTAAGCAAAGAGTGAAGTCGCTTTTCCTCCCTATTAAATGCTTAAACACAGTTTTGAATCCACAGTATGTACCAATATTTAAGTTACTTATAAATATATTAAGTTTTTAATGTGATAAGTGAACTGTTTCTCTCATTAAAACTTAGCTAATGTAGATTATGTTGTAACAGATTTTGATCTCTTCTGAATACAGGTCCTTTATCAGATTCATCCATTTGCAAATATTTTCTCTCAGTTGGGGTCTTCTCTTTTCATATTCTTAATCGTATCTTTGAAAAGCAAAAGTTTTACATTACCATGATGTCCAGTTCATCAGTATTTTTTTCTTTTTTGGATCCTACCTTTGATGACATGTCTAAGAAGTCTTTGTCTAATCCAGGGTCACAGAGATTTTTCTCCTAGTTTTCTTCTACAGGTTTTTAGTTTTACATGTTTATATTTAGGTCTTTAATCTATTTGGAGTTAGATTTTGCATGTGGTGTGAGGTAAGTGACCAACTGTTTCTATATCACTGGTTGAAAAAAATTATCCTTTCCGCATTGAATTCCCTTGGCACCTCTGTTAAAAACCAGTCATCCACAACTTAGGTTTCTTTCTGAACTCTGTTCTGCTCCATTTATCTAATGTGTGGTCCGTACAACACTGACTTGGTTATTGTACATTTGTAAAAGTAACTTTTGAAATCAAGTAATGTAAGTCCTCCAATGTGCTTTTCTTCAAAATTGTTTTGGCTGTTTTGTGTTTTTATGTATTTCCATTCTGACATCTTCAAAAAATTTTGCTGACACTTTTAATTGCCTTGAATATAGTGGTCAGTTTGAGAATTACCATCTTAACAATACTGAGTTTTGCATTGATGAACGTAGTATGTCTCCGCATTTATTTAGATCTGACTTTTTTTTTTTTTTAATTCCATGATTTCTTTTTTTTTTTAACATTTATTTATCCTTGAGACAGAGAGAGACAGAGCATGAACGGGGGGAGGGCCAGAGAGAGAGGGAGACACAGAATCCGAAGCAGGCTCCAGGCTCCGAGCTGTCAGCACAGAGCCCGATGCGGGGCTGGAACTCACGGACCGTGAGATCGTGACCTGAGCGAAGTCGGACGCTCAACCGACAGAGCCACCCAGGCGCCCCGACTTTTTTTTTTTTTTTTTTTAATTTTGGTGACTTGAAATGACTGCTGTTGACAGTCTTGTCCCAGTTGGTTTTTAAAGTTTATTTATTTTGAGAGAGAGCGCGCGCGCGCGTGCGCGTGCGCATGAGTGGAGGAGGGGCAGAGAGAAAAAGGGAGAGGGAGAATCCCAAGCAGGCTCTCCATTGTCAGCACAAAGCCTGATGCAGGGGTCACACCCACAAACTGTGGGATCATGACCTGAGCCGAAATCAAGAGTTGGATGCTTAACCGATTGAGCCACCCAAGCCTCCCAGTTTTGTCCCAATTTTATACTTGTTCCTTTGTGGATGAAAATCACTAACCTTTTCATGTATCATAACCAGAAGTCATCCTATGATGTTTTTAACCTTATATAACAACCTGTGCTTCCAGCATCTTGATTGTTTTTCTGTCTTAATAAAGGGAAAAAAAATGGTCTTCAAATGCACTAGCTAGGTATGATTTTGTCCTATGGTACTAGCTCTAATGCTTGTAGAAACTCAATTCTAGTGGAAGGGAAGACAGTAGTATTTTATAACTTTTGTTTTGTGTTTCTGTTTGAAGGATCTCCAACTCCATTCCTTGATGAGAAAATGACCTTCCAAGGATATCAGAACATCCAGAACTGGCCAGAAAATACAAACTTCTGCTTCGAACCTGAACAGTTGGTGAATCCTACCCAGACTGGTAAGTGCAGGCTTGCCTGTGGCTGCTCAGTGTGAGCGGTGACATAAACATGAATAATTTACAGCCACTGCTCACATAGAACCCTTTAGCCTAAGTATAGCTTGTCAGGTACAACCAAAGTGTACTCATTTACCCTGAAAATTTAGTTGACCCTTTCTCCTCTTGATCCCTTCATCTGAGGCACACACCCCTCTAGATTTAAAGCCTGTTCTGAGTAACTTAACTGAAATTCATACTCATTGAAGACTAATGGTCAGTAGTACCTTAGAACCTAATTCTTCCAAAAGGAATTACTACAGTAATAATAGCACCATTTGTTGAATATCTGTGTTGTGCCTGGCACAGTGCTAGAGCCTTTCTATACATATTTTCTGTGTTTCTTTCCTAACTCTGCCAAGTACATATGATCCTCATTTGACAGAAGGGAAAACTAGGACTCATACCCCATTTTTTTTTTTCTTCACCTTTTTAAAAAAAATTTATTTATTTATTTTGAGAGAGGAGAGGAGAGAGCACGTGAACAGGGGAGGGACAGAGAGAGAGAGAGAGAGAGGGAGAGAGAGAGAATCTCAAGCAGGCTCCACACTGTCAGTGCAGAGCCCAATGCGGAGCTAGAACTCACAAACCATGAGGTTATGACCTGAGCCGAAATTAGGCGTCGGACGCTTAACAAACTGAGCCACCCAGACGCCCCTCATACTTCATTTCTATAAAATCAAACTAATCTATAGAGACAGAAAGCATATGTGTAGTTGGCTAGAGCTGGAAATGGTGGCAGGAATGGATTGCAGAAGGACCTCAAAGTGATAGCATCATTGCCGCCACGCCAGGTTGAGAGCTGTTGTCTTGTTTGCACTTATATATGGCTTCTTTTTTGCCATCCAATTAATAAGGAGCTTATAACTGGTTCCAAATAATCTAGTACTTGATGTTCTATCCATTTTCCAATTATTGGCTAGGCTAGATATATAATTTTTCAAAACAGCTTTTTTTATTGAGATATAATTCACATACCATACAATTCACCCATTTAAAATGTATAGTTCAGTGGATTTTTAGTATTACCTCAAAAATAAACCCTGTGTTCTTTAAATATCACTCCCTATCTCCTTATCCACCCTGGCCCTAAGCAACCACTAGTCTCTTTCTGTCTCTCTAAATTTATCTATTCTGGACATTTTATGGAAATGGAATAATATATGGTCTTTTGTGACTAGCTTTCTCACTTAGCAAGTGTTCAAGGACTCGTGGTTTGTGGCATGGATCAGTACTCCATTCTTTCAGAGGACCTCATAATACTGCAATTGTATGGATATACTACATTTTGTTTATCTGTTCATCAGTTGATAAACATATAGGCAGTTTCCTTTTTTTTTCTTTACTGTTGTCAGTAATGCTGTTTTAAAAAGGGTTTTGTGTAGTAGACATATACTTAAATTTCTCTTGAGAGAAATACCTAGACTGGAATTGCTGATCATATGATAACTCAGTGTTTTATTTGAGGAATTGCCCAACTGTTTTCCAAAGCACCTGTACCATTTTTTATTCCCACCAGTAGTGGATTAGGTTTGTAATTCCTCCACATCCTTAAAAATGCTTGTTTTTCTTTTTCAAAAATTAGAGCTAACCTAGTTGGTATGAAATGGTATCTTGTTATGATTTTTGTTTGCATTTTTGTATTGGCTAATGGTGTTGATTATCTTTTTCACTTTTCGTGTGTTTGTTGGCTATTTATATATCTTCCTTAGAGAAATCCTCTGTCCCATTTTTAATTGGTTTGTCTTTTTGTTGTGTCCTGTATGAGTTCTTTATAAACTAGACCCTTATCAGATTTATGATTTGCAAATGCTTTCTCCCATTTTGTGGGTTGTCTTCTAATTTTCTTGATAGTGTCCTTTGATGCATAAAAGTTTTTTATTTTGAAGTCCAGTTTATCTTGTTTTTCTTTTGTTGCTCCTACTTTGATGTCATACCTAAGAGCCCATTGCCAAACTGAGGTCATGAACATTTACCCTTATGTTTTTCTCTAAAATTTTTATAATTTTTAGCTCTTGCATTAAGGTCTTCGGTCCACTGTAAATTGGTTTTTCTATATGGTGAGAGGTAGAGGTCCAAATTCATTATTTTTCATGTGGATATCCAGTTGTCCCGTCTCCAGTCTTTGGAAAGACTGTTCTTTCCCCATTGAATGGTCTTGGTATCCTTGTTGAAATCTGTTAACCATAGATACATAGTTTTGTTTATCAACTCTTAGTTCTGTTCTATTGATCTATACGTGTGTCCTTAAGCCAGCACTATACTATAGTCATGATTACTGTTGCTTTGTGGTAAGTTTTGCAGTTGGGAAGTGTAGATTTTCCTACTTTGTTTTTTCTGACGATTATTTTGGTTGTTCTGGGTCCTTTGCATTTCATATGAATTTTAGAATCAGCTTGTCAATTTCTATAAAGAAATCAGCTGGGATTCTGTTAGGAATTGCATTAAATCTATAGATCAAATTGAGGAGTTTTGCCATCTTAACAATATTATCTTCAAATCCATAAACATAGAATGTTTTTCCGTTTATTTATATCTTACTCCTTCACCAATATTTTGTAGTTTTTAGAGCGTAAATTTTATACTCCCTTTTGTAAAATTTATTCCTAGTATTTTATTCTTTTTAATGCTGTGAATGGAATTATTTTCTTAATTTCATTTTCAGATTGTTCATTGGAAGGATGTAGATACACGAGTGATTTTTGTATATTGATCTTGTATCTTCCAGCCTTGCTGAACTCATTAGTTCTAATAGTTTTTTAGTGGATTCCTTAGGATTTTCCATATGTAAGATCATGTCATTTACAAATACAGTTTTAGTTCCTCGTTTCCAATCTGGATGGCTTTTATTTCTTTTTTTGGCTTAATTTTCCTGGCCAGAGTCTTTAATACAATGATAACTAGAAGTAGTGAGAGCAGACATCCTTATTTTGTTACTAGTCTTAGAGGGAAAGCATCTAGTCTTTTGCCATTTTTTAAGTATGGTGTCAGTGGTGGGTGTTTTATAGATGCCATTTATTAGATTAAGGAAAATGCCTTCTATTCCTAATTTGTCAAGTGTTTGATTTATCATGAAAGGGTGTTGGGTTTTGTCAAGTGATTTTTCTACACCTATTGAAATGATCGTGTGGCTTTATTATTATTTTAAGTTTATTTATTTATCTATTTATTTTTTTTGAGAGAGAGAGTGGGAGTAAGCAGGGGAGGGGCAGAGAGAGAGGGAGAGAGAGAATCTCAGGCAGGCTCTGCATTGTCAGCGCATTGCCCAACGTGGGTCTCAATCCCACAAACTGAGATCATGACCTGAGCTGAAACCAAGAGTCAGACGTTTAACCTGACTGAGCCATCCAGGTGCTCCCTGTGATTTCATTTTTTATTCTACTGATATGTATGTATTACATTAATTGATTTTGGGGTGTTAAACTAATCTTGCATTCCTGGGATTAATCTCATTTGGTCATGGTGTATAACTCATGTTATTTGCTGGCACATTCATAAACGTATTGAACATTTTGGCATCCGTATTTAGAAGAGATATTGATCTGTAGTTTCCTTCTGATGTCTTTGTCTAGTTTTGGTATCAGAGTAATATCAGAGTTATACCATTCTATGGTAATACCAACCATAGAATGAGTTAGGAAGTGTTCTCCCCTCTTGAGTTTTAGTTTTGGAAGAGTTTATGAAGAATTGGTTTTAATTTTTCATTAAATGTTTGGTAGAATTCAATAGCGAAGCCAACTTAGGAATTTTCTTGTGAGTAGTTTTTAATTACTAATTCAAGTCAGGAAGGAGAGTAACCAGCAAGGGTAACTTCAAAGGAATTGCCGGTTTTGATGTTGGGGAAAAGCCAGAAAAATATAATGTCTTGAAAGTCAAGTGTGGTAGTCCACCCCCAAGATGGTTCCAATGAACCCCACCTCCTGGTATTCACAACTTTAAGTAGTAACTTCCCATTGTACCAGGGTTGGTCTGTGTGACCAGTAGAATAGATGACAGAAATAATGGTATATCATTTCTAAGATTAGGTTATAAAGGACACTGTGGCTTCCATCTTGGTCATTCTGGGTTTACTCATCCTGGGGATAGCCAGATGCTGTGGAGAGGCCCACATAGGGGAGGAACAGAGGCTTCTAGTCAATATCCATGTAAGTAAATCATTGTATAGGCAGGTTCTCCAGCCCCAGTCAAGTCTTCTGATGATCACAGTCTTGGCCAATACTTTGACTACAACCTGTGAGACACCCTAATCATTGAAGGTAGGGAAAAAAAAAAACCGGTTCTGGGAGACATTTTGAAGGTCAGGTCAGTTGAATTTTCTTATGAATCAAATTTGTATGAAAGAGAGAAGTCAAGGATGACTCCAGTGTTTTTGACCAAAAAGATAGAATGCCACTAGAGATGGGAAGATTTCATGAGGGGTAGTTTGGGAAACATACTACATTTTAGCTTTATTTTATACATTAAGAGTTGACAATTTGATATGAAAGTCAAGAAATAAGGGGTGATATCTAGATGGCTCGAGGTACAAATTTGAGTGTCATTAATTTATACACAGAATTTTAAACTGTGAGATTAGATGAGATCACTAAGGGAAGGAATGCAGATAGAGAAAAGGTCTTCCTTTCTCTAACCACTTAATTAGTTCTTTAGTTCTCAGCTTAAATATTTATCAAGGGAAGATCATCCTTGACTTGAACTAAAACATCCCTCTGCTAAATGTTCTCAACCCTGATCTTACACATCTCTGGGTTTTTAGAGCTCACAGAGTCTGCCATATTAGAGGCACCCACTAAAAAAGTAATAAGAAAATGACAGAACTTTGTAGAAACCACTCATTTTTACATGCAAGTTAGCAGTTTCCCATCCTAATGTGCAAACCATACAGCAGTTACTCTCATTGATGGTTTAAGCTTCCTGTTTTCCTTCAGTGGAAGCCTGAGGAGCAGAGCAAGCGGCAGCATTTCAAACGAAGTGATCCTGGGGAGAGTGAATGGTTAGAATCTCTCTCCTCTCCCAGCTCCCCCACTCTTCTGGAGAAGCAGCACTAGGGTCTCCTCTGTCTCCAGCAGCTTTTCAGTTTGCTTTCTGCTTGTTCATACTTCCCAGTGCCATGGTCTCCCCTGCTTCTGACATCCCTTACTAGAAGAGGGTGGTCCAGCTGCCTCAGAGCCACAGGAATGAACATTCTCCCAAGGCCTAGGTTTTTATGCAGCTGCCTCTGACAAATGAAGCACCTTACGAGTCTACCAAGGAACTAGTGAGAAATGCAGATTCTTAGGGCCCAGCAATCAGTGTTTCTTTAAGCCTGCAGGGTGATTCAGATGTGTGCTAAATTTTGAGAAGGCCTTCTTAGAACCAAATTCTTGCTCGATCTGACTGGCTTTGCTCTTTTTTTTCATCTAAGAAGGCACAGAGTTTCCCTGATGTTTTGAGTGACTTTATTTATGGCAACTCCTGATTCTGGAGCTTATTTCTCTTCTTCAGACGCCAGCTGTTTACCTTGTCTCATTCAGACAGGTTTTGAAAAGTAGTTTTCTTCATGATGCCCACATGAGGTGAAAATGTCTTTTTTACTTGCCTGACTATCTTTTTTTTTTTTTTTCCCTTAATAACCTGAAGTGAATGTCTAAATATATATTGAAAGTTTAATCAAATCTGTACTTTCACCTCTTAGCATGTTATAGAATTGACCATTAGTTGTGTTTTTAGTTTGTTATTTGTTGACTGATTCAGATAATCAAATCGTAGAGAATATGAGATTGCATACTCTCAACTTGTAACAAAGGAATTCGTGATTCTCTACCATTTTCAGTCACATATTATCTCAACTTATTTCACTTATATTGACAACACACATGTAACCAATCAATATTCATCATAGGCTAATAAGGAATGCTAATCATTTTAGTTGTATTCACTGGGAATGAATTTTAAATTCCTTATTTATTCCAGATCCCTTTAAGATGCGTCATGATGATGGCCTGGAAGATTTTCTCTTTCTCCCCAGTGGAACAACCAATGCTTCAGCATTTACAGAACAAAATGATCCCCTGCAAGACAGTTATGGTATGACTTCTTCAACTGGATTTATTGCTTAACTCCAAACAATTAATGTGGCCTTTAACCCATCACCTTTGAAGTTAACCACTAGGCAGTCATGTTTATTGGCTCTGGCTGTAACAAGTCTCTTTCTAGATTGGTCACAGGAGAGAGTTCACAGTTGGGCTGCTCAGAGTCTGATCATATCCTCTCATGGGATCTTGAATACACTATCATAGGGCCAGATTCTCTTTCCACATTTTACCAATTCATTGCCTTGGGCAAGTTATGTCCTCTGTAAACTTTCTTTACCTATAAAGTGGGGCCAGCACTAGTTCCTTCCTTAAAGATGGGGTGATAAGTAAAATTTTGTAGAAGCACTTCTTACAGCATCCGATACGTGGTAAACATTAAACAGATCTTAGATCTCAATTAGTAGTGTCCTTATTCCTGGTTTTGTTGTATCACTTGTAACATGAACGTGGCCAGGGTACTGTGGGGGAGGTGAAACTTTACTTCTTCCCATCTTAGGTTTTCTGCTGGGACTTGTTAACGACAAGATTAACAGGAGACAAACAGTTTGTCAACATGCAGCATCCATCGCATGGGAGAAAAGTAATTCAAAATGGTAGCTTAGAATTTTGGTTTATATAGCATCTTCAATGAAGAACCATAAATTGGTAGAGAAATGACAGGAAAAGGAAAGCAGTTTTAGGGTTCCAGGAGTGGCTAACTGTGGGAAGAAAATGCATGGGAGGAACTAATGGAGTAAGGTTTGCTTGCCGATCCCTCTGGCGCCCTCTCTGGGCTGACAAGAGTCTGTCTCCAGGAAGAGGAGAATTTATATCCCGCCTTTAGGCAGAAAGGGGGAAGTTTTTTCTCGGGTTGCTACTCCCACATTACCTTCAGCTCAAAATAATTTTTATGTCAAAGAGGCATATTTTGGGGTGACATTCTGGTTTCCTTCAGTAAGTCCCTTCAGTGAAGTTCCTTCACCAATAAGTCCCACTTCAGCAATGCTTATAATTTTGTTTGTTAAGATCCTGGCTAATAATATGTTGCATTTATGCTTTTGTTTGGACTGAATATCTCTAGGAGGAAGGATGTTAAGTGATGCTATCCATGTCATCTCTTAATACTTTGATTGTGGCTTTGACTTCTGTCAGCTCGCCAGCTAGTGAGTCATTTAGTCTCATTGGCTTCTTTCTTTCTTTCTTTCTTTCTTTCTTTCTTTCTTTCTTTCTCTCTCTCTCTGTTTCTTTCTTTCTTTCTTTCTTTCTTTCTTTCTTTCTTCCTTTTTTTAAACTAAAAAAATTTTTTTTTGTTTAAGTTTATCCATTCATTTGGAGAGAGAGCGCACAAGCAGGGGAGGGGCAGAGAGAGAATCCCGGGCAGGCTTCGTGCTGTTGGTACAGAGCCCGATGCAGGGCTTGATCCCATAAACTGTGAAATGATGACCTGAGCCAAAATCAAGAGTCAGACTTTCAACCAACTGAGCCACCCAGGCTCCCTTAGCTTCTTTTTTTTTTTTTTTTTTAACAGCATCTTTCTTCTGTTTCTTTATGTTCCCACTACTCCCCTGCCACACAACACACCCCCCTGCCTGGGCCACCCCATGTAAGCCCCTGTCACTAGACACCTAGACCACCTCGGTAGGACTCCTGCTCCCTTTTAAATTCATTCCAAATATGCCTGCTGCATTTGCCACCAAGGCCCTATTCTGTATTCATCATGTCATTTTCATTAAGACCTTAACACACCCTTTCTCTCTCTCTCTCTCTCTCTCTCTCTCTCTTCAAATCTAAATTTCTCTGGCTTTCCAGATCCTTCTTCCATTGTTGGTCTTAATTCTGTTTTCCCTCTCTGGTACGCAAAATCCACTTGAATCCAACTAACTTCATAGTTGCAGAAACATTCTTGTCCTGTTGGCATCTTCATACTTTGCTCGGGGTTCTCCATCTTTGAAATTGACTGCTCTGTCCTCTCTTTCTGCTCTTGCTTCTCCTCTGAAGCCTTCTGTGGCTATTCTGGTCCTCATAATTGTTTTTAAACTCTTAGCCCACTTAGTACATACTATAGACTATTTGGTACATGTCTGTCTTGCCTTTCTAGCTAAATCATAATACTCCTGATGGCAAGGACCACGTGATATTAAATCCCCTATTATCTGATGACGGACAGCATAGTAATAATCCTTTTACATCTGTCCTAGTTCTTAATAATTTACAAAACATTTTCACAAAACTGTCTTGTTACGTTGCAGAGGGAAATATTGATCTCATTTTACAGATGAGGAAATCAAGACTCACAATCCCTTATTATACTTCAGTTGCGATATTGGTGCTTGCGTTCAGTCTTTGGTATTTTGACTCTTTGCAGTGCACTGTAGGAGGCTGCCAACCAATGCTGATTATAATGACATGACAGCCATTTAAAAAATTTGCCCAAACATAAAGAACATTAACAGTTTTTCTTTATACTTCCTTTGTTTTTCACTGGTGCTTAGGTTCGTGTCATTATGGCAGTGTATAAAGCTGATTTTAAATATCAGATGCCTTTTTTTTCCCCATTGTTGACCCAGTTTCAACAATCTGTGTGTTTGTGTTTCAATATTAGGTCTGTTTCCCTGTGACACATTTGCTCCTGCAAATGTTGTGCCTCAGGGGTGGCCTGTGGAAGCCCCAAACTCTCCACACCCGGAATCCTTCATTTCCCCGATGGCTGTGACACAGCCTCTGCAGCCCACGGCAGGTAAATTATTAGAACCCGTCTTCACTTAACGGTTACGGTATCATAGTCCGTTTAAATCTTCAGACTTTTTGATTAGCAGTGGACAGCAGTATAGATAAAGTTTCAGAACTATCACAAATGCCTTTATTACTTCAGTTACTGGTTTCACAGCTGGAGAAATGAAGGCAAAATTGAAATACAGCACTTGGGGTTCGTGGGCAGAGAACATCCCTTTTCAGTTCAGTGCAGACTTGGAACTCTAAGGTTTTTTTTCTGGATGTCCCACAAGTTCCCATTCTTTTTTTTTTTTTTTTTTTTTAACATTTTTATTTTTATTTTTGAGACAGGGAGAGACAGAGCATGAACAGGGAAGGGTCAGAGAGAGGGCGAAACAGAATCTGAAACAGGCTTCAGGCTCTGAGCTGTCAGCACAGAGCCTGACGCGGGGCTCGAACTCACGGACCGCGAGATCATGACCTGAGCCGAAGTTGGCCGCTCAACCAACTGAGCCACGCAGGCGTCCCTCCCATTCTTAAAATAACTGTGTACCCGTGTTGTTGTTATTTTTAAACCTGTGTTTTAACTCTTCTTTTCCTTTCCTCCTCCACGATTTATTCTCTTAGTATCCTATTCTTCGAAGTATTGGGACTATCAAAGAATGGGCACAAATACATTAATTAGACAGCTTCTTAGTTATGTTTAGGGTGTTGTGGTCACAAAATCTAGATACTCTTATGCTCTCAGAAAGTAAGTTTTGAATGTAGACCTATGAGCAGACGACGATGGGTTCTAAATTTCCAACTTATTTCCCTTAGAGCCAGCTGAAGAAGTAGAAGTGAAGAAGGGAGCAGAAGAGAGGGCACCAACAGAAGCATTGGAAATCATGATGGGACTGAAGGCTGATGACATGGCACCATCTAGAGAAACAGAGATGTCTCCAGCCAAGGACATGGCACCAGCCACAGAAACAGAGGTGGCATTGGCTAAAGACATGGAACCTTCTATCAAATCAGATGTGACACTGGCTAAGAACATGGAATCATCTATGGAATCAGATATGGTCCTAGTCAAGGACATGGTACTACCCAAAGAAACAGAAGAAGCCCCGGTGAAGGATGCTGTTTTGTCCACAGACACAGATGTATCTTTAGCCAAGGATATGGTATTGCCCACAGACACAGAGGTAGCCCCAGCTAAGGATGCGATACCATTCAAAGAAACGGAGAGGGCACCACCTATAAAAATGGATTTGTCCCCAGATGAGGGCATGGTAGCACCCACAGACAGACAGATGACCCCAGCCAAGGGTGTGGAATCACTCTCAGATATAGAAATGGCACTGGCTAAGGACGTTGTGTCACCCACAGAAATATCCTCAGCCAAAGAGGCAGCCTTGTCCTCAGAAACAGAGGTGGCCCTGACTGGGGATATGGCACTGCCCCCAGAAACCAAGATTTTCTTGACCAAGGATGAGGCACTGCTCCCAGAAATGGAAGTGGCCCCAGTCAAGGATATGGCTCCACATCCAGATACAGAAAAGGCCCCAGTGAAAGACATGGCTCCATCCCCAGAAACAGAGGTACCCCTGGGCAAGGATGTGCTTCTACCCCAAGAAACAGATGTGGCCCTGGGGAAGGACCTGGCTTCACCTGTAGAAACAGAGATGGCCCTGGGCAAGAATGTGGCTATGCCCCCAGAAACAGAAGTAACCCTGATCAAGAATGTGCCTCAGCCTCCAGAAACAGAGATCGCTCTGGCTAAGGATATGGCTCTGCCCCCTGGGACAGAGGTCACCCTGGCCAACAATGTGAGTCCAGCCAAGGATGTTGCACCACCCTCAGAAACGGAGGTGGCAGCTGTTCCAGCTAAGGACATGGAAATTGCGCAGACACAGGAAGAAGTACGTGAGGAGGCCCAGTTAAAATCTCTCCGGGATGAGGGGCCGTCAGCTGCATCTACTTTTATCATTTCACCAGGTATGGGTTTAAGTTTACTCCTTATTTCTGTCTACCAGCGTGTAGTCTCCAGAAAGGTGAGGGACACACGTTGTGCCAGATAAAATACAGACACTTACACTGTATTTTACAAGTCTACACACATTCCTGCTCTTCTAGACAGTTCTTTCTCACCTTCTCTCCCTCCTCCAGTTTCTAACACCTTCCTCCTTATTTCTCTGCTGGTCTGTTTTCCTTGTTGATAACTTAAGCCACAAAAGAGAACCTTCACAAACTTGTGCTACCTCATCTGCCTACTTGTGTGCTGTCTCCATAGTCTCTGCCTCCCTCCTGTTGCTGTAGGTGAACTGTCCCTGCTCCTAGGTGTGGCCAGTCTCTCCAGGTTGCACTAGCTCCCATCTCCTCTCGCCTACTTAGGCATGCTGCCCTAGCCATTCTTTCCTTTCTTGCCTCTCACCAATCTTTGTCCCTCTCCACTGGCTCATTCCCACCAATGTACAAATATCTGTTATTTTTCCCCATCTGAAACAAAACAAAAACTTTCCCAACTTCACTGTCTAGCTACCACTCCATTTCTCTGCTGCTCTCTGAGGACCATCGCTCATTCCTCAAAAACCATTCCTGAATCGAGTTTCTGAAAGGTGGAAAAACAGCTGAAATCTTGCTGCTCTAAAACTTGTGTGGTTTTTACTGTTACATCCAGAACCAGTGACAGCTGTGGGTCAGAAGTACAACGTGCCAACAGATGAGGATTCTGTGTTAGAGAAACAAGACCAGAAGAAACCTGTCAGTAGTCAGCCTTCTGAACTTTCTTCAGAGAGCTCAGGTAAGTTAGGGTAACAAAGTGGACTCTTTGAAACCACTTCAACTGGGAGCAATGGGGGTGATGGTGGATGTTGTCCCTGATTTCTGGTGATCAGTAGTATTGTTTAGGAAGTCTGTTCTCTGTCTTGGACAGATTTGGTCTTGTTTAGGCAGAAAGTCAGCTTACATATTTTCAAATTACTGCTACATCGACTCAAGACACCTAAATTTTAACCCAGTTCAGCTGTCCACTATGCTATCTTGTGTAATCTCAGGCAGGTTATTTAACTTTCCTGTGTCGCTGTTTATTCAGCTATAAGAGGAATGCACTGGTCAAATGTTACGGAAATCTTTACTAGTAAGCCCTTGCTAGTTAGTGTGTTTCATGGCCCAACAGCATCTGCATTGCTTGGGAGCCTATTAGAAATGCATCATCTTGGCTTCCACTTCAAACCTTCAGAATCATAATATGCATTTTAACAGGTTCTCCAGATAATTCTTATGTACAGTAAACTTTGAGAGGCACTACTCCAAGATACTTTCTGACTTGGAGTTTGATCATTCAGCGAACTTTAAGGTTACAGGTTTTTGACGTAAGCCAAAGCATGTGTATATGATTAACCACTTAATGATTCTCTGCTTACTTTTCTGTGACTGTGATTAGAAGGGGAGCTTGAGGGCAGGGACCCTGACTTATTTCACTGAGAATCTCTAGTGCTTGCATACTGTCTAGCCCCAAGAAGGAGCTAAATAAAGTTTGGTTTTTTAAAATGTTGTTTTAGTGACTCAACATAGCAATAAAGATTTATCAAGTCCTTATTGTGTATGAAATATGCCATGCTAAGGCACACAGATATTTAAGTCTGGGCCATTGCCCTTGTGTTGTTATATCATAGCCTGGATGGTGAGGAAAGTTCCCAGGCGCATGAACTCTGAAACCAAAGTTTTATATAATAATTGAATAAAATAGCACCAAATAGCTGCTGGTTAATTGCCAAATTAAATGTTATAGGTGTTGTGTGGGTACTAAAGCCTTGCAGTTTTTGAGAGAAGCAGTAATTGACCTGAGGTGTTAAATATAGGGTAGCATTTGGAGGACTTTGGAGGGTAAAAAAGAGCAAAAGTGCTACTTAAGTATATTTTAATGTCCTCCGAAGTCATTTCATTGGGTTGACTTGATAAGAGTTGTCTTAGACCTGCTCTTAGTGACACTCTTCCCAGGATCTTGAATCCATACTGCATCGACATAGAGACAGGAGGTTGGACCAGTTGATTTCCTGAAACTTTTCCAAGGGTGCTTATCCTAGTTGTTTTAATTTATAACCCTACTGGGCATTATGTTTATCTTTCTCTTTCAGGAAGAACATTTAGGAACAGAACATTGAAATCTAACACATTTGTCTTTCAAAGTAGAAGGTTTTGGTTCTGGAATGATGAGGATTTTTCTTTGGCCAAATTACTAATTCAGTATCTTTTATCTTCTTCCTTTTTATTCTCCCCAGTAGCATAAGTCTGGCCTTCTGGTCTGTTTCCCAGAGTCGATCTGGTTAGCTTGACAAGTAATTAGGATAATATTGGTGACAGACTCTTAGAATTATAAATTCTGTCCAAAATCATATGTATTTCATTCAGTTAATTAACAAATGTCACCAAAGAGATAGGAGCTTATCATCTTGTAGAATCATCGTGTTGTAGAATTGGGATTTATGTACCTATTAAAAATAATGACAAACGTAAATAAGGATCTGATGAGATTTACAGGCAGTACTTGTTACAGAAGGTTAGAAGATCTCTGAATTTTTTTTTTTTTCTTTGCCTGAGATGATGATCTTTGCTAAGTATTTGCTGATCCCAGCTGAGGGTGAGAAATGTTTTGGAAAAAAACTGTAAATAGTATGTAGGTTGGTGAAAATAGACTTAACTGAGTCAGTAAATGGACTTTTTTTAAAAAAAGAAACAATAACAAGGAGTTTTCTGTTTGGAATTTTGGCCAACTTCATGTATTGCAGGTACCCCTCCCATACAAGGCAAACAAGTGTGCAGACCCAGTGACCGCAGGTCCACTCGGCCCAGGCCTGCCAGGGTCCCTCCTGAGCTGCTGGGAGTCTCTTCTCCACGGAAGACTCTTGATCCTGGGCTGGGACCCTGCTCTCTGTCTGAGTTGGGTTGGGTCTCTGGTTCATCTCCCTGTGGTGATCCTGGGAACCAAAGGAAAACTGTTCATGTTGACTTCCTTGAACCCAAGAGAGATCTTGGCAGGGAGGCCTGGGATATAGAAAGCCCACCGATGATGATGAAGAAAAAAAAGAAGAAACCAAAGCAAAAGAGATATTCTCAACCCCGGGCTGGGGGACCTTGGGATGATGACAGTGTAGACGACCATAAAGGTCATCCCTTTGTAGCTGACACACAGCAATCAGGTGTTTTCCCTGGCTTATCTACCACTATGGGCATGGAAGGTGGACTGGCATCCAGAGAAACCTTAAAAAAGGACTGTGAAATGGATTCCACAGCCGCCAAACTGGTAGCTGAGACCTTCATCTCAGAAAGTCTCAGTGTTCCTTTGTGTCCTTTGGAAGACACAAAGTCTTCCCCCAAAACTGCAGGAAGTTCTCAGCCCAAGCCAAGAATAGAAACAGAGGTCAAAGATAACAAGTCAGTACCACTGGGCCAGGACCAGAAATCACTGCAACAAGAGGAATGCAAACCACAGCGTGCACCCCACCCGAAGACCCCTGTGGATAAAAGCCAGACAGTAGGGTCGCCCGATCTAAAAGGACCCCTGACAGAATGTTCTGCACACCGAGTAGAAATTCCTTTGGAGATCAGACCCAAAGAGAGTTGCTCTCCTGCCTTGGACCAAGAGTCTGTGGATGGGGGTTCCAAACCCATAGCAGGAAAAGTACTGCCTACTCTCGTGCCCACTTTGCCAGCTGGTGCCTCATTAGGAAGTAGTCTAAAAGAAGGGAATGATAAAAGTAAGGTGACTGAATTGCAGAAAGACAGACAGAAAGGGTTTTTGGAAGGAGCTGAAGAGATTAAAGAACTAACAAAGGAAGCTTTTCCCAAGCAAAGACAAGAGATGAGCATCTTGGCTTCCAGGCAGCCGCAGGACGAGGTGTTAGTTCAGGTACCTGGGTTAGGGAATGAGCCATCTCAGAGAATGGCAGGGGACGGCAGAAACAGGAAGGGAAGGGCAGGTTCTGGGAAGGTAAGAGCCAGTTCTGGGAAGGGTAGAGCAAGGTCTGAGCCACCGTTTCTTCTGGACAGCTGGAAGGATGGCCCAGCTGTTCTTGCACCAAGCGAGTCGACCCCTAGAACTGAAAGAATGACTGCTGGGCTGAAGTGTGAGGAGCTGGGTTCTTCAAAGCCACCAGGGACCGCAGCGGATCTCCCTGAGGCAGTGGTAAAGGGGAAGCCTATGGAGACAGCCGACCCTAGGGGGGCAGGCACCTCGCACACATTAGTTCATTTGGGAAATGGGGCAGGCGTTACTCAGACTTCCGGAGCTAGAGCAGAACAAGGAGCCACAGCTGTAGATATGGGTGTCAGTAACCAGAGCAAGGAAGGAAAGTGTCCTTGGATGGATGGTGAGGCAGCTCCCTGGATTTCTGAAAAGCCTAAGAAAAGGAGTAGTGAGGGAAAAACCAAAAAGTTCAAAAATAATTATCCCACACAGCCTGCTCGAATGGAGAGCAAGGAAGAAATCCCCAGCCCATCTTTTGTAGGGAAAGATGGAGATACTGGTAGCACTCCTCATCAGAACAAGGATTTAGGACTCCCTTTCCCCTTAACTCATGGTCCTCTGTTCTCACATGCATTAGCTATTCCCACAGTGGAAGTAGGTGACCGAAAGGGGAGAAATGTTGAGGTTAATTCTTTTGAGCTTGGGAACAAAGCTCTTGGTGGGAACAAAACAAACACAGTCAAGGACTCTGCTGTTATTGAATCAGCTACCAAGGTGACAGATGTGAGCTGCCAAGACCAAATCCAGGGGGCAGGATTTGTTCCTTCAGTAGTGTCTGAGGAGAATAAGACAGATGCAGCCAAGGGACACACTGCAGTGGCTGACAAACCAAATAAAAGGAGCAATGATGGAAAAAGTAAAAAGGTTAAAAATAGTTTTCCCGAGAAGCATCTTCTGGAGAATAAGATAGATGCAACAAAAATACATGTTCCCATGGAAACCACAGGGGACCACAGAATTGAAGGAATGGGCTACATGGATGAAAATAGAAATATTACGTTTACCTGCCCCAGAACACCACCAGGGTTGATGAATAAGTCAGCCTCTCCAGAGGCTCGGGAGTCAGTAGCCTGTGAAGGACCACCCACTCCTGCTTCTCAAGTAGTAAAGGAGGGTGTTTCTTTTCCAAACTCCTTGGCAGAAAGTGGGCAAGAGACAACTCCAGCCCAGATATCCACATCATTAGTGGTGGATAACCGCAGCAAAGATGGAGTCCCAGATCAAGAAAGACCCAAGGCCCCCTCCGTTGTTATGCCTTCTACAAGCACAGGAGGAGTTACCCTAACTTCTACAGCAGCCACAGAAACAGTTAACCGTCAGGAGGGTAGCTGTCTTAAGAATAAAGGTGAGCTTGCCGATCCCGTGAAAACTGAAGCAGGGATAGAGGGAGGACATGTGATAGGAGAATCTGACTCAGTGCCCAGTGGTGCATCTAAGCATTCAATAGAAAAAATCACAGAGCTTGCAAAGGAACACTTTCTTTCCAGAGTGCCAGTAGAAGACCAAAGCTTAACAGGTGAGGTCAGAGTCCTAGAAACGTGTGCGGATAGTAATAATTTTCCAACACACCCAGTTACTAAAAAGAAAGAGTCTGAGGGAGGTGCTGCTCCAGTTCAAATCCCTGACTTATTAGGAGACAAAGCACAAAAGCCCAATTTGTGTGAGGACCAAAATGCTGACAGTAGCGATTCCAAGGACCCAGATGGTTTGAATAAGGAGGTAGATAGGGCTCTTTTGCCTCCGAAAAGTGAAGAAAATAAAGTGGAAGAGGTTAGCCTGGCTTCTCCAATCACTGAATCAGAATCGATTTCCTTGGCAACACCAGAATTCCAGTCCGATTCCTTGGATGGCAAAGCTGCGACTACCCCGTTGCAGGTGGTAGATCAGTTAATAGTGACTGCTTCCGAGGATCTTGAACTCCCAGAGCCCAAAGATAAGATCTTGGAGGCACCTGACACAATGACTGAAAAGTCTGAACCCAAGGCACCCGGAGAAGGGAAGAAGGAAGATAAAAGCAGAGTGGCAGAACCGATGAAAGGCTACATGAGACCTACCAAGTCCCGAGGCCTGACTCCACTTTTGCCAAAGTCTCCCGTCCAGGAGCGAGAGAGATCCAAGCAACTAAAGTCCAGCGGTATGACCCTGCCATGTGTGTGCTTGTGGCTTTTGAGTCAGCATCCAAAAGGCACAGAGCTCGTGCTTCGGTTCCGTCCAGATTCTAATCATCCTTGTTAATCATTGGTTTGTTGGCATGAAAATGTGTAATTGCTAATGACGTGTTTTCTGCAGCCAGGGCATGCCTTGTGTCCAGCTTGAGGAGGCTGGTGACTTGGTTGCATGCCTTTTTTACCCAGCACTGAACCTTGAGCTTTAGAGGAAGTAGAATTTCAAACAATAAATTGTTTAGCAGAAGGCCTGTCACCATCCACTATTCTTCATTAAAAAAAATTTTTTTTTTTTTGCCTCCTGTGTGTAAAGCTTACAGCCAGATTTAATCATTATTTTGTATAAGGATTCACAGGAGGAAAGAAAACATTTCAAGTTCAGCTGTATGCGTGGGATTTTTTTTTTTTTTTGTCTGTATATATTTGTAGCTTGTGCTGGTGGGACTGAATATCCAAATTGCTTTTAGAATCCGTGAAAATGGTCTTCCCCATATGAGGACCAGCATTGGTAGGCACAGACTTTGTGTTTCTGAGTAGCGGGAAATGATCTGTCAGTGTCGCACCACATCTTTTACCACTTTGATGCTCACAGCCATTGACTCCAGGTGCATGTTGGGCAGAGCTTGGGGCATCAGTTGTTGTCCGTAAAACATACTCTACATCTACAGACAACTCATAAAACTTGCCAGTGTGCGATTCCTCATAATTTTGCCCTTTTTGGATCTCATCAGTCAAGTTATTGGAATGAGATTGAGCAAGATGATTCCTTTGAGATTTAGAGATGTTTTCTTTTCTTTCTTTCTTTTTTTTTTCCCTGAAAAGTATACATCTAATCATAGCTTCCCGGAGCCTAACCTTCGAAAAGATGTTTCCTGGCGTTTGAGTTTTTTCAGCCTACAGATGATGCCGTTTCCCACCTCGCATGATGCAGCTACTAACTCCAGAAATTAAAATAACACCAGTTGGCCCTGGGGTTTTGGAGAGGCTTCGTCAGGGGATGATGTGCTGCATGGTGTGGACTTGTTGTTTGAGGTCAAGCTTGTGATTTGCATGGATTTGTACCCAGTGAGGAACACGTGCTGTGTGTGTAGAGAATACTGAAGGTCATTTATCTGCGTAAGACATTCTCGTCTTTTCTGTTCTTATGTTTCTTCTGTTAGCTACCCTATTACCGAGGCAGGAAATGAAGTCATATGTAGAGGGCTTTCCAGCCTTCATTAACACTTCCGGTTCTTTACTAGAGTTTGTCTAGAGTTTGTAGACTCTTTAGTTTCAAGGGTAATGTTTTCCTGAACTCTAGCCATTTCTTCTTGCTCAGTATTTCTAAAGAAATGTAGCGAGAGGATTTGTTTTGATTCTTGAGCAAGCAAAGCAGAAGTTTGAGAACTGTTAGGGCCCAGCCTTGGCCAGGCCAGGACCAGAGACTTGGGTTAGGGGTGGCCTTGCAAAGGGGCTGAGGAGAGAATGGTGGGTTTCAGGCAAAATGTGGTGTTTCTGCTAGATTTCGATCACACCTTTTCCCTAAGGACAGTCTATACTTTTTTAATGGATAATTTTTTTAACTAATTTTTGAATGTTAGTACATTCCCATGGTACAAAGGGGTATACACTTAAATGTAAGTCTGCCTGCCTCCATCAGTCCCCATTCAAGTTTCCCTCTCCAGAGACACCCAGTGTTAACAGTGTCTTACACATCCTTCCAGAGAAAATTTACACATAAAGAAGCAATAGCATATATATTTGCAGATTTTATACAGATGAGACATATAATACATACTGATGTGTGCCTTGGTTTATAAACTTAACAGTTATTGTAAAAATCTTTATAAATCAGTACAAAGAAGGGGACCTCATTCTTATTTAACAGCTGTATAGTATTGCATCATGTGGATATATCCTAATGTATTTTATCACTTCTTTATTGATAGACATCTAAGCGTTTCCTAGTTTTTCTTTTCTTTTTTGTCTTTTCCAGTTTATTTATTTGTGAGAGAGGGAGAGAGAGAATCCTAAGCAGGCTCCGTGCTGTCAGCACAGAGCCCAGTGTGGGGCTCAAATTCAAGAACCATGAGGTCGCGACCTGAGCCTGAATCGAGTCAGGCACTTAACTAACTAAGCCACCCAGGCACCCCTCCTGGTTTTTCTTTATTAGAAACAAGGTGCATAGACTGTCCCTGTACATACAGAATGTCATACTTGCATACTTGTGCAAGTACATCTGTGTAATAAAAGGGACCTCTGGAGTAGACTCTCTGGTTTAAAGAATGTGTTCGTAATTTTGACAGGTGTCGCCACATTGTTCCCCACAGGGCCACAGAGATGTACTCACCCTCAGTGTATACCAGTACCTGCTCTTCTGGCCTTCCTCCACTAGTGCACATTTTTTGTTTGTGTGCTGATCTAACAGGTGAACAGTGATTTATTGGCGTGGATTTATTTTGGGTTTTACTTATTTAGGGGCTTCCTTGTGTATTACTGAGTTTATAAAAACCATCCCTACTCTGAGATTTTAAAAATAATTTCTGTTTCTAGTTTTTCACATTTTGAATCTTTGATCAATCTAGAATTTCCTGGCGTGTGGGTGTGTGTATTTATGAGATGTGATATAGAATTACTCGGTTGTCCACCAACATGTGTCTTAATCTGTCTCCCACTGAAGTGCTGCCTTTGTCGTGCTCTAAATTCCTGTACATAGTTGGTTTATTTCTGGATTTTCTTTTCTGATTCATTGGTCTTCTCGTTGAAAAGTATATTTTCATATTTCATAGTATATTTTAATATCTAATAGGTCTAGTCCAGTCCCACTCCTCACCCTGTTAGTGTTTCTTAGAGTTTTCCTGACTCTCCTTGCTTATTACTACATAAAAATTTGAGAATTGACTTGTATAGTTTTGTAAAAACACAAAACAAAACAAAAATCCAGTCACTGTTTTTCTTTGAATCACATTAAATGTATCGGTTATCGGGGGAGAGTTGTTGTCTTGTATGGTGAGGTTTTCTATCCAACGACACAGTAACATGCCATGTTCAGTGACTTCACATGTTTAGGTTTACATGTCCTTGTCCCTCACTGGTATTTTGATGTTTTCTTCTTGCAGATCTTGTATCTTTCTAGTAAGGCTTATTCTTTTTTTTTTTTTTTTAATGTTTGTTTATTTATTTTAAGAGTGAGAGAGTGTGCAAGAGGGTGAGGAGCAGAGAGAGAGAATCCCAAGCAGGGTCCCTGCTGTCAGCACAGAACCTGACGTAGGGCTTGATCCCACGAATCATGAGATCATGACCTGAACCAAAATTAAGAGTCAGACACTTAACCAACTCAACCGACTGAGCCTCCCAGCGCCCTTAGTGACGCTTATTCTAAGGTGTCCAAGAAGCAGGAGAATGTGCAGATACAGAGCTTCAAGTAAGCCTGGAGTCTGAGGCAGGAAACTGAGTGGAACAGGGAGTATAGTGATTTGTGATAGGGGACGGGGCAGGGTAGCCCCTCATACCCAACTACCACGGTTCCGTGTAGGCTGTGATGTTTCATCCACAACTGGTTGTAGGCCTGGCCTTACTATATTTTTTCTTTGTTTTTCACTTCAGATCATTCGTGTTAACTGCCTACTCCTAGATTGCTAGCAATTAATAGTAACTACCATCTGTTAATATCATGTGCCTAATTATCTATAGGTAGGTAGGTAGGTAAGTAGACACACACACACATACACACACACAAAACAATACTACGTAGTATTCTCTCCATTTTATAGATGAGAAAAATGGAGACTCTCCACATTAAGGTCATGCAGATAGTATAGTGGCAGAGGCAGAATTTGAACCGAAGTCTTTCCAACTCTAGGGCCCGTCATTTTCTCATTCTTTTCTCAGAGGAACCTTCCAGAAGTTTTAGGTTCTTAAAAAGAAAAAGGTGGAAAATTAGTCATTATATTTGCTTAATGTCTAAGCACTAAGTAAGTACTTTTTTAGGTAGAGAAGTGGAAACACCTCATGAGGACATACATTTTGAATCAGAGGCTAATTTGGGATTGGGATCTAGGTCTTTTGACTCGGTCTAGCATTTTATTCTCCAGGCAGAATAAAATGTGTCTGACTTATTCATGTGTTTTCCCTAACACATAGTATTGAGCTTTACATACATATGATGCCTGATGACATATTAAAAATTATAAATGAATTATCTTTTGTGAGTTTTAACCCTCTTTGGAAGTAGGGAGAGTGAATAGACTGCTAATGTCTCTTTTGGCTTAGTGTTCCCTCTCCTTTTATCTTTTCATGCCACTTTCAAGTTTAGGGAAACTTTACCAGAGGGCTTCTTCACATATATTGCATGTTGTTCTAGGCAGGGAGGATTGTGATACTTCAGGTAATCTGAGCTCACCTTGGCAGAAAAGGACTTCCTTTGGGACTGTTTTTTGTGAATGGAAGAGCCAGTTTGAAAGAGCCTCCCTCTACTGGACTCTAGTCAATGCTGTCACTTCACCGGCAGCCAGGTAGAGCTGTGAGTGACTGTGCACTTGGCATGTTGTTCCCTGAGTGCGATAGTTATCACGGATCCCTGTAGACAGGCCCTTCCCTTTGCCAAAGTTAGAACCTAGCCTCCTTTTTTCTGGCTTCATTTTCTTTAGTTTGCCTGAGCCCATCATCCAACAGCTGGGAAACGTCGGTTTATGGTGGGAAGTTCTCTTGGCATGAAACTTGAAGTAATTTATAAACCCCAAATCCTAACAGTTTTACAAATAAAATATGCTCGGCAGATGAGAAGATTACATTTGTAATCTTAAAACTTGCTACAGTTTTACAACTGGTAAAGTATCGATTAAGTAATATTTCTTCTTAACTATAGTGTCCTTCCTATAGTTCCTTTCCTTACCGCTTTCTTCCCATTTACCTGCTTATTCTCTGTTGTTGGTTTTTTAAATGCTGTTTATTAAAGAAATGTAGTGGAAAATTGTATATGTCATACAACTAAAAATAGCTACCATTTAAAAAAAAATGTTTATTTAGAGAAAGAGAGAGAGAGCAAGCACAAGCAGGGAAGGGGCAGAGAGACAGGGAGAGAGAGAATCCCAAGAAAGGCCTGCACTGTCAGTGTAGAGCCTGAGGTGTGGGGCTCGATCCCACAAACCAGTGAGATCATGACCTGAGCTGAAATCAACAGTCAGACTTTTTTTTTTTTAAGTTTATTCATTTTTGAGAGAGAGAGAGAGAGACAGCGTGAGCAGGGGAGGGCCAGAGAGAGAGAAGGAGACACAGAATCCAAAGCAGGCTCCAAGCTCTGAGCTGTCAGCACAGAGCCCCTGACGCGGGGCTCGAACTCACTAACCCCAAGATCATGACCTGAGCCGAAGTCATACGCTTAACCGACTGAGCCACCCAGGTGCCCCAAATAGCCATCATTTTTTTTTTTTTTTAAATTTACTATATGTTCAGCACTCTTAAACTCTCTCAACCCTCAAAGAACCTGTGCTAATGTTTGCCTCATTTGACCCAGTGCATGTAAATATTCTTTGAAATGAGTCCAGCAGATACTAATTTTTCTACTTTAAAATGAGGTTGGTGGGGCACCTCGGTGGCTCCGTTGCTTAAGCGTCTGATTTCGGCTCAGGCCATGATCTCACAATTTGTGGGTTCAAGTCCTGCATCAAGCTTTCTGCTGATAGTTTGGAGCCTGGAGCCTGCTTCAGATTCTGTGTGTCCCTCTCTGTCTGCCCCTCACCTGCTTGCTCTCCCTCTCTCTCTCTCAAAAAGAAATAAACACTAAATTTTTTTGTTTTTCTTGATGAGGTTGGTTCTTCCGCTCACACTCCCTTCACTGGTCACTTTTGTCCTCTGGTGACAATAGCATTGGCAGATTCAGAAAAAAAAAATGATAAAACAATTTAGCTTCTGATTTTTGGTGTTGCAGATATATATATTTCTTTAAAATATGAAGTGGACAGGTGTGCCTGGCTGGCTCAGTCAGTAGAGCATGTAACTCTTGATCTTGGGGTGGTAAGTTCGAGCCCCACATTGGGTATAGAGATTACTTGAAAATAAAATCTTAAAAAAGAATAGTAATAAAATAAAGTAAAATATAAAGTGGACAATAAAGAGATCTTCCCTTTATTCCCCTTACCTCTTATTTTTTTATTATTAAAAAAATTTACACTTAATTTAACATTAATTTTAATGTTTATTATTTTGAGGGAGGGAGAGACAGAGTGCAAGCAGGGGAGGGGCAGAGAGAGACAGGCAGACAGACAGACAGACAGAATCCAAAGAAGACTCCAGGCTCCAGGCTCCAGGCTCCAAGCTGTCAGCACAGAGCCCAAAGCGGGGCTCAAAATCACAAACCCGCAAGATCATGACCTGAGGCGAAGTTAGATGCTTCACCGCCTGAGCCCCGCCCCGTCCCCCCCCCCCCCCCCCCCCCGCCCAGGGCCCCATCCCTTACCTCTTCTTTTTAACCTAAAATGTTAATGCAGGCCATCTCAGCTGTGAGCAGGTTGAAATTGGTAATTTTTAAACTGTTTAGCAATGATAACTTGTATAAGTTTAAATTTTTTTTTTAATGTTTATTTATTTTTGACAGAGAGAGAGACAGAGCATGAGTGGGAGAGGGGCAGAGAGAGAGACACACAGAATTCGAAGCAGGCTCCAGGCTCCGAGCTGTCAGCACAGAGCCCGACGCGGGGCTCAAACTCATGGACCGTGAGATCATGACCTGAGCCGAAGTCGGATGCTTAACCGACTGAGCCACCCAGGCACCCCGATAATTTGTATAAGTTAAACAAAAATCTAATTATCATACAATGTTCCTGTTACACTGTGAATAGTGGACACTCAAAATGATTTGGACTTTTTAGTAATTTCATTCGTTCATTCATTCATTCATTCATTCAACAGACACCAGGTAACATTACTCCCACATTCTAAGGGTAGATTAACGACACATTCTCTGCTTCTCCAGGATTCTAGAGTGGGGAGATAAACACAAACATAATTTTACTCTAATGAGAGAAGTTTTATAATACAGTGTGAGCTAAGAGTTTATAGAGCTAGGTCAGGTAAAACATTCTAGGGGATAGACTGCGTAAAGGCATAGTGAAGTACAAATGCCTGGAATATTTAAGGAGTAGCAAACATTTTGGAGTGACTGGCATATAAGTCAAGTTTGGGGAGCAGGGAGATCTGTGAAACATTTTGAGATGAGATTGAGAGAAGGAATACAAGCTCTCAAAGGGTCCTGGGAGTTGTCTGTTGCCTCCGTAAGCAGAGGATATTAGACTTTATGCTGGAAGTGATGTGGGACGGGGGGTGTTTACCTATTTTAATTGGATGATTCTCTTTTCTTTCTTGAGGCCATGGGAAGGTCAATACTATGCTAAAAGAACAAAGGGTTAGAATTTCCAAGTCATACTTCTTGGGGAACTTTTCATCTATAAACATTTTAATGCTTAAGGGCGTCAAATGACAAAAATAATCCAGTTTAGATAGGAGTTTGATGTCCTTTAGTCAAAGGAAAACAATCCATGGATTGGGGGAGTACAGTGCCTAACAAGCAGAGGTGCACTTTTCCCGAGGAATTTGGGGCAAGAGCGAGTTTTATAGAGCATTAGAAGAGGCACTGCATGACAGCATGAGTGACTAAGAGGTTGGGGATTTCCTTATAAAACTAGCAGGTCCTATTTTCTAGGGTAAGGTAAGCTAACTAAAGCAGAGTTGGAGGTTTGTGATTGGTATATATTAGGTTACCTTGACAGGCATTTCCCAAAAGTGCAGGCTGACTTGGCTCTAGATTTGTGATAGGAGCCAGGCCTCCATTTTTTGGGTCCCAGTAGGTGAATTACTTTTATCAGGAGTCATATAAGTTAGATTGCTGGTTTCATTTTTTTTAAATCCTATCTATTTCCCAATCTTGGAAACTCAATTAGGGAGAATCACAGTTTTCTTGAGTTAAATATGTACTAAGAAACATTTCTGAAATTCAGTAGAATATGGCTTTGAGATGATTGTGCGTATATATATATGTATATAAACACAAACATTATTTACTTTCAGGTAAGAAACTTAGATTGCAACTTTGTAACCTTCAGGTTTTATTAGTAAAGAGTATCAGTCATTGTAATCAGTGGAATTATTGACTGTCATTGTAATGATAATTTATTAGAAATTGTTTTCTGGAGACAATATCAGGGAACATTTGGTCAATCTGGAAAGTAGTTTTGTTGCCTTGGTAACGACTAGGAGAGATGCAGAGAAACCAGTTGTGGAACGTATCAAAACCAAGGCCCTGAACAGGTTGGGTACTAGCTGAAGGTACAGACGAAAACAGAAACATCTGCCGGTACGTCTGCTAAGATCAGAGACCTTCAGAGACCTGCAAGTTGTGCCAGCACCCTTGGAGACTAGACATGTCGTTATATGGTCTCATAAAAGAGCCTTAGAGGGGCACCTGGGTGGCTCAGTGTGTTGGGCATCCGACTTCAGCTCAGGTCATGATCTCACAGTTCGTGAGTTCAAGACCCACGTCAGTCTCTGTGCTGACAGCTCAGAGCCTGGAGCCTGCTTCAGATTCTGTGTCTCCCTCTCTCTCTCTTTCCCTCGTTCACACTGTCTTTCTCAAAAAAGGACTAAGTGTCAAAAATTAAATAATAAATAAATAAAGCCTTAGAAACCACCACTGACCAGACACATGGGTGTATCTGTGTACTTTCCTTAGACTCAGAGTGGAACTTAAAAATCTTTAACCCAAAGGACCTTCCAAATTGGAACCTCTCTAGATGAGTTTAATGATGGGAAGGGTCAAGTCAAATTATAGAGTCTGTATTCAAGGAATCCATTCATCCTTCCGCTAAGCAGAACTTTTCTGAGAGCCTACGTACTGTATCAGATTGCTGGTCACCACCATGGCAAAGATGGACTCCTCATTTTCTTGCCTTCCGGTAGCTCCCAGGAAAGGCACATAAGTAAACGACTATGGTGTAGTTTCCAAATAGAGTGTGAGCAAGTATGATATTGTAAAAACATGAACGAGCCGATTTGGGGGTAGGGGTCTGGGAGACTTCACAGAGGTGACATTTAAGTGGGTTCTGAAGGAGTAGGAGTGGAACCAAGAGGAAGGAATTCCAGTGGCAGCTGAGTCTAGAATTGAAGCCTTCTGGTTCTTAAGTAGATTTAATTTCTTTTTGCCTGGATGTGCTCAACCTTTTAAGGTATCATGTAAGTTTGTCATCTAAGAGCCTGATAAAGTATCACAGAAGCTGGGGAGATTTGAGTTCCTTGCCACAGCTGTCTCCTGGGGGGGAATGTGCATTCCTGAGTGAAACTCTGTCTATAATTCTGAATTGGACCAGAGCACTGACAGAGCCTCAGTTTTTACTAATTAGTCTGTCCTAGATTTTCCCCATTTTTTCACGAGCCAGATAGCATTCACCTCATTTGGCAATCTTTAAACCCATTAATTCTTGTTCCCTGTGATTTCTTCCTTGGTATGTGTTACAAAAACAATAGTGTAGTCAAACTATAATCCACTCTGTCCCCTTCCCTATGTAAAAACCTCTAGATCTCTACTTTTTCCTATGGAAGCAGGACCTGCCTGCCTATGCAGAAGCACCATGAAGGGGAAGCTCACAGTGTTGAGGAGCTGTGAAAAACCATTAATGTAAATTTAAGTTCTCTCAGAATGGACACTAATAACCAGAGATCACTAAGGAAGAAGTTGCTCACACCTTCCTCATTCTTTGTACAATGAAAACAATACCATGATAAAGGTATAAGATGGACACTAAATCTTAATGCAGTTGCTTCTTTGTCTCCTTTATTTCAAGCTTGTTTTGCCCCCCAAACACACATACACGTATACCACATGTGTACACATTGTATACTAGTTTTGGAAGCTTTGAATTAATCACAAAAATTGTAAATTAAAGTCTGTAGTACTTTACTGAGCAAAAAAGAAACGATGAAAAGGAGAGGCATCCAGTGACTAAGATGTAGTTTTGCTCAGTTGTGTGGGAAGCCTGTCAGTCAAAGACCAAGCATCTTCCACATGGCTTTTCCATTAGCTCACCATTTGATCTTAGGCAAACCATTTCATTTTCCCCCCTCTGGACCCTGTTTGCTCTTCTGTAAATTGAGAAGATTAAGTTAGAGGAGTTCCAGCGTTCGGATCCTGTACCGTAGCACATACGTCATTGTCCTTGCAGCATTGTTGTTATAAAATGACCCTTGTCCACTTAAGAAACAAAACAAACGAGCAAAGGAGAAAAAAAGAGAGAGACAAGCCAAGAAACAGACTGTTAACTACAGAGAACACACTGACGGTTACCAGAGAGGAGGGGTTGGGGGGGATGGGGAAAATAGGTGATGGGGATTAAGAGGGCACTTGTGATGAGCACCGGTAATGCAAATTAAAACTTAAAAAGACGATAATAAAAATTTCAAAACAGAATAAAATGCTTTTGTCCTAAAAGAGACTTGGAGAATAGGATATTATTTTCTTTAGGCAGTTTCTCCGATTTTGAGAGCCAGCTTTTCTTTTTCTCTTGTGTGTTATTGAAATTAGCGTTTGTATGGTGTTTCTTGGTGGTGGTGGTTTGTTTATTTTTGCCTACCTTTATCAGAAGGATTGTCATGCAGTAATTCTCCAGTCCAGGGATTTAATACTTTATCGTTTCACATCAAATTCCCTGCTGGAAGCGGTAAAACCTACTTCATACGTGAATACGTTTTCTTAGGGTTTTTTTTGTTTTTTTTTTTTAAGCTAGCATCAGCGGGTACATTATGTTAGCTACCTTGTTAGATGGTTTTTATCTTCTGTTGCTTCACACCTACACAAGAGATGGATTCTGTGGGTATCCCCATATTATGCCTTATGTTCTCCTGTTGTACTCAAACCCAGACCCCTAGGTGACTCCAGGCTTATGTGCAAGCTTGAGCATCTAGCTGACGTGATGTCTTGGGCACTCGCCTGTACTCTGGGCTTCCTGTCTGGGCTTATACTTCTTGCCCACTGACCTCTCCGATTTCTTCTTCAACTCTCTGACTCTTGAGCCCTCGAACACTGAGGCCTCTGCTTGGCACAGTAGCCGAACATTGTCTTCTTGCAGGCTGACCACATTTCTGATGTGTAGTAAGAACCACAGTCTAGAATATGTGCTTCTTTGTGACCAGCCAGCTGCATTCTCCTGGTTCCTGCTCCTGGTCTTTGGCTGACTCACAGTTTGCAGTTTGCTATTTATAGATAGAGTTGTTGAGACAAGATACACGGGACTTGAAGATACCAGGGACTTAACAACTATAGTTACTGCCTTAGCTTCATTTGTTTGTTTCATTTGTTGTTGGTACCAGTGGGAGGCTCTGGATAGGCTGGCTAGAACTAAAAATCATTGGACTCTAGGGGCGCAAATTTAAAAATCATTTGACTCAGAGGAACAAGTGTCCATGCTTGTTCTTCACCTAGGCTGTCTCTGCCCTTTCAGAATATGGCAGCCAACTCAGCCCCTCTTGTCAGACTTGCAGCTACATACATCCCCTAGGTAGTCCTCTACCATCAGGAGCCCCAAGTTAAAATCAAACCACTCTGAGTTGGACGTAGCAACAGACCTGTGAGTCCTTGATGCATGTTTCAGCCTTTTCATTGAGTCGTAAAAGTGTTAAAACTGTGACACTGGAAGGCACCTTAAGGGCCCCCCTCATTTTACGGAGGAACAAACCAAAGCCAGGAACAGTTAAGTGTGTTGCTCAGAGTCATAACTAGTAAATGACACAGAGAAATTTTAAAACCTGGTCTTTTGACTCCAAACCAAATTATTTTTTTCCCCACAAACCAAAGATAGAAGGTGTCAGTAAATTGGGGCGCCTGGGTGGCTCAGTCGGTTAAGCGCCGACTTCAGTTCAGGTCATGATCTCGTGGTTCGTGAGTTCGAGCCCTGCGTCGGGCTCTGTGCTGACACCTCGGGGCCTGGAGCCTGCTTCTGATTCTGTGTCTCCCTCTCTCTCCACTCCTTCCCCACTTGTGCTCTTTCTCTGTGTCTCAAAAATAAATAAACATTAAAAAAAATTTTTTTTAAAGTGTCAATAAATTGAGGCGCTGTGTGTGTGTGTATTAGGGGTGGGGAGTGACTAGTTTCTCAGTGGATGGGGTTGTTGAGGCATACCTAATTTCTAAGGCATTTTCTAAGATTTGCATCTGGCATGTTTGGACTGCATTACAACAGCCTCCTGCAGGCGTTCATAATTTTCATCCTATATTATGCATACATAATTGTATTATTCACTTGTATGTATAAAAAGATAAGAAAGCCAGAATTCAGCTATATTTTATCACTAAGCCTTTCCGTACCCAAGACTCTCCATCTTTCTTTTTCCCTAATTACTTAGTAGAATCATGACCTTTGTGGTAGAGTAAGGTGACACTGGTTCCTTGCCAAGGAACCTTTGTTGGCTTTGACATGTATTGGTGTTAAACTACTTAAGGTCAAGAGGAAGGAGAGGCTCAGTTTATGTTCAGGACAGAGGTTAAATGGAAAAGCACATTTTTTGAGGCTTTCAACCCTGCCACTCTTGACCATCAACATAGCCCAGTGTTACGTACTGAAGTTAATGCAGAAAGCGTATACAGTTGGCTTCTGCACTACGGTTGGGGACTTGAGAGAAGTGATGTGAGTAATGTGAATAGTAGAGAAAGGGTACTTGGAGACAGAGGCTCCAGTTAAGGAAACTTTCCTGGGCTGGGCTTTGGTAATCTCATCACATTTTATAGATCAAAGAGAGCAATCTTAACTTGAACTTTTTTTTCTTTTTTTTTTTTTTAATTCAGGTTAGTTAGGGGCACCTGGGTGGCTCAGTTGGTTAAGTGTCCGACTCCGGCTCAGGTCATGATCTCCCAGTTTATGGGTTCGAGCCCCCTCTTGAGCTCTGTGCCGACAGCAAGGGAGCCTGGAGCCTGCTTCAAGTTCTGTGTCTCCCTGTCTCTCTGCCCCTTCCCCGCTTACTCTCTCTCTCTCAAAAATAAAATAAAATAAATAAAATAAAATATAAAATAAAAGAATAAAATAGAGGCGCCTGGGTGGCTCAGTCGGTTAAGCGGCCAACTTCGGCTCAGATCATGATCTCATGGTCTGTGAGTTCGAGCCCTGCGTCAGGCTCTGTGCTGACAGCTCAGAGCCTGGAGCCCGTTTCAGATTCTGTGTCTCCCTCTCTCTCTGCCCCTCCCCTGTTCATGCTCTGTCTCTCTCTGTCTCAAAAATAAATAAACGTTAAAAAAATTTTTTTAAATAAAATAAAACATTAAAATTTTTTTTTAATTCAAGTTAGTTAACATACAGTGTGTCTTGGTTTTAGGAGTCGAACCCAGTGATTCATCTCTTACATGTGACACCCAGTGCTGATGCCAACATGTTCCCTCCCTAATGCCCATCACCCATTTAACCCATCCCCCCCACCCACAGCCCCTCCAGCAGCTCTCAGTTTGTTCTTCATATTTAAGAATCCCTTATGATTTGCCTCCCTCTGCCCTTTTTTCTAAAAGAATTATTAAAAAATTGTAGCCAGATCAGTGTAGTTGATAGCAGATGGCTTTAAAACAATCCAGCCTGAATTTTCTTCATCTTGGAAAAAGGCATCTGGTGTATTCCTCCTTGATAGAATATTTTGGAGTATCCTATGTTAGCGCATAATAGTGACTTACAGGTGAAGCAACAAAACTCAGCTTAATTTAAGGTAGAATACAGCCTGTCTTCTCAGTGTAACTTTTTTTTCCCAAGAATTTTCTTTTCTGGATATTTCAGTCCTGAATGTACAGTTAACAAGCTCAGAGGCCAGCACAGCAAAGGACTGTGCTGGATTAAACAGGGGCAGGGGGCTGTGTCACAGATTGCCAGAGTCCCTGTGTTCCAGAGGTCAGTGTGTTCACATGGCAACTAAGCAATCGGCTGGCTAGACAGAGCAGGGCTGGTGCAGTGGGGGGGGGACACGGACCCGGCTTGTCCAGGGAACTGGTGGGGAGCAGGGTCAGAAGTAAAAGTGCAAGGGGTATATTGTCACTCAAATGTCTTGTAACTAGAATACATGTCTCCAAAGCCCTGATTGCTGAGATCCTGGGAGGAACCCTTTATTAAACTCTTCCATAGTACAGAACTACAGGTGAAGCTCTCACTGAGATTTGGGGACTCCACTCAAATCAGTTTTCAAGCCAATTTGGTGAGTTGCTGTGACAGCAAACCCACTCATGCTCTGAGAAATGAATGCCTCCAATTTTGACACTATAGTAAGGTCTTTTTTTTAAGTGAAATTTTGAGCCATTTTCTGAAATCATTGTTCTTTAATGGTTATGACTGGGGATTGGCAAATGAGTCTTGACTATTTTTAAAACAGTATTTTGAGTGGGTGAATGAGGAAGTGTGGGCATAGTGTCAGATAAGTGAACGTGTGGGTATACATGTATCTATATCAGTAAAAGCGGGAGTAATTACTATCCTCAGTACCCAGATTGGCACCATACCGTGTTATAAACTGCAGATCTAAACAGAGTGCTAGCTAACAGGAAATTACACTTCCAGTTTAACAGTGGCATTTGTGCAGAAAGTAGCAGGTTCTTTCCTTTCTCTTTTTCGTTCTTTTCTTTCACACTAGTAAATACATTTAGCACCCAGCTGCTAGAGGAGAGAGGATCTTTGGGGGGAAGACAGGTTTGTCATGAATACTGGGGACTTGGTGTGATGTCACTGCCAGCTCTGTGTGATCGTAGGTGGTGTTAGAGCTCCAGGAGCGAGGGGGGAGAGCAGTCGAAGAGACGATGTCGCTCTCAGACAAGCAGCCTGCCTCTCGCACTGCCGCTTACAGCCAGCTCTGTAAGGGCAAGCCTGCAGAGTGCCGAATGGACCCCCCAAAAGAAATCGACCAAGCTGGATTTGAGTGGCAGAGGACAGAGGGCAAACTGAATGAAATCGGACTGAACGTCAGCATGGACGGGCAGCTGAAAGACGGGCTTGTGAAGAATGCCAGCTTCCTGGAGCAGAAAAAGCTCTGCTTCTTTGAGGGGAAGCTAGACAAAGAGCTCAGCATTGAGGTGCAGGACGAGGAGTGTCAGGCAACCTCGGGTCACCTTGAGAGCAGGTATGTGATTTCAGAAACCTGCCATTCCTTGGAGGGAAACTCGGTACACCAGAAGACAGCTGAGTTCCGTGTGGGACCCGGAGAGGGGCCAGATGAGAACAAAGCCTCTACAGTTCAGGGGAAGGTGGCAGGGAAGAATGGGCCAGAGACCAAGAGCCAGCCAGATCTGGATTTCCCTGGGGCTGCTGACATCCCCACCCGGGATGTTGAGCAAGAAACCAGTGTTTGGAACCCCAACTTTCATCCAGTGGCTCAGGGCTTGAGGGAAGCAACTCCGGGAAAGGAGAATGGCATCACTGCTGGCTGCCGGGTGCCTGGGGTGGTGAATGATCACTCTGGGCTGCTCGAATGTAAGCCCTCACTATCTGAGGCTATAGCGCGCCCAGCCCCCACTATTGAGCATTCACCCACTGCCATTCCACCGATCACTATGGTGGAGTTCACCCAGGAATACGTAAATGACAGCTCTCATGACAGAGACCACGAGAAGGAGCTGGAGAAATTGAATTCTCCCGAAGAGGGGGCTTTGCTCAACCAAGTACCCCAGCAGAAAAAAGCAATGCGCCGGGCCCTGTCTGAATGTTCTCACCTCTCGGTTCCCCCAGCTGTCAACCTTGCAGAGAAATATCCTGAACTCCCTGCCCGAGAAGAGCTTTCTTCTGGCCTGCTGCCTCTTACCAGCAGCCCAATGCCAAGTCCTACGCCCAGGAAACTGGGGGCTCCTGCCATAAAGCGCTCCATGACGGTGGCTGAGGAACAGACAGCTAGCTACAAATTGATCCCTGGGGAGCTGCCCATCCCATCTACTGAAGAGGTACCTCCTTTCATCTGTGAGGAACCTGTGGCCAAGAAGAAAGAAGAACTGACCCCCATCAGCAACAGCAGCGGCAGCAGCTCTGGGAAGAAGGAACTGGGCACCACTGGATTGCATCTCCATGGTAAGCTGGAGCAGATTCCTGAAGTAAGCAGCAAGGAAAAAGGACATGAAGATGTTAGTGAAACCAGAACGGATTCATGCTCCCCAGTCTGCCAAGGAGGTGAGAAACAGCCAGGACAGACGGCTCTGGCAGGGAAGAAAGAAATTGAGGTCACTGCAACCCAGAGCACTCCAGCGTTCCTGTGTGAAGAGACCCCACGTGATGGTATGTTTCTAAATTTTGCCTCCATGGGGAACAAGCAGACAGCAAGGAGGGAACCAAAGTGACAGATTACCGGCAGGAGCGTTAGGCGGCTTTATTACCGCTGGAGTCTGTGTGCCGGGGAAAGCAGAATTCTTTGCATTGGAAGGTTGCCGGGAGTGAGGCGAGAAAGCAGACAAAGTGAATCCAGCTAGGTCAGCCTGAATGTCTGCTGGCATGATGGATAGTGGGGACTGAGGACGTGGGCTGATGGGGTCAGAGGGTGGTGGACATAAGAAATAGACCCCTTGCTTGACCTCATGTCACCCTACCCACCCCATCCCCCATCCTGCCACCCCCTCAGCTCCCTGTTGGCTTGAACCAGATGATTCCTGAGCCCCAAATCATCCAATCACAACTGATTGATTTCCTTGCTTGAAAATCCGCCACTGTGTGGACTCACAATGGGCGTATCAGCACTAAACCTCCTCTCGTTAAGTAGCACAGCCTGGGTGCAAGCTCTGTTTTCCATTTCGCTTGTGAGAACATTTTACTTTTGTTCAAGTGGAAAAAGAGCCTTTTAAAGCTGGCTATTTAATATTCTCTTCCTGTTCTTCATGTTTGACCCAGTCTTGCTTCTAGTCTTCTCTTTCTGCATGCAGGTGGGGAGAATTTGTGGGGAGAAGGGAAAGGAGAGAGAAGGAGAGACTTGCACTTAATAAACCGCTAAATGTCACAGGCTTTGTGGCTGCCTTCTGTGTCTTTCTTCCTGGCCCTCCTCTTCCCCACCCCCCAGCCCCCCATGGAGCTTATTGTTGGTGGTCTACAAAAGCTGGTTTTCCTCCCAGTCCAGTTTGAGCACAAAGGACTCTGATTCACAAGCTGGTTCATGGGGATTTAAACCATGTGTTTTGTTTGTAAAAAATCGCCTCTCCTCCTAATATTTATTCCTCTCGGTACGTTTTCATGAAGTTTTTTACTCATTTTCAAGTATTTTCCAGGGGAAGGGTAAGTGGAAAAGCCCTAGAAGACCAACGGGGTTTTTTTGGGGGTTTTTTTTTGGGGGGGGGGGGTTGCTTTTTTTTTTTTAATGGAGGTGGACAAAGAAGCTTCCTATAAGCTTCCTATTTCCTCTGTGATGTATGTCTCCAGGATGACAAGCACGCAGATACTCTGTGCCGTTGCTCACTTCTAGCTGTGGCAGAACTGTAAGCCCCTTGTGAATAGGGTTCTGTCGTCTTGCTGTTGATGGGCTGGTTCCCGGTTTGGTGCCCTCTACCTTCTAGGTGGTAATGAGTGCAGATTTTTGTTTATTTCAAAGCAAGTTTATCCTAGTTCACACTAACAGAAGTTCATGGTGGCAGGAAAAAATTTCAAGTAACCTGCAAACCTCACTAATGTGTGCACCTAATAAAATGTTTAAGTGTCGACTCTGCTAAGCGCTGTGTAGATAAACACAGATAAAGATTCATGCTTACGATACGTCAGTCACTGTCTAGGCGCTGGATATTGCCCACATTCTCAAGCAAGTTATGATCAAATTGGGGTGGGGGAATGGAGCAGTGAGAGAGTCGTGAATCATGGAAACTACCTGGAGGAGGTGGTTCGGAAGCCCTGGTGCCTAACTTTGCAAGGGAAAGCCTTCCAGGCAAAGGGACTCACGTAAGGGAGCCTAGATAGCTCATTGTTAGGTAAAAGAACAATGACCAGTATTCATAGGGTACTCTTGTAAGGATTATTTAATTTCAAAGAACGGAAACACACTCAGAGGAACTCAAATTTATAAAAAGGTGTTTATTGACAGGGAGTCTCAGGGAATCCAATTGCAGGAAGCGTAGTCGGGCTGCAGCCATTATATGCCTCTTAGGACATTTGCTTTACCCTAAACATTGTGTTCCATTCCCTTCCCTGCTGGAAACTGCTTTCTCTGCCATCTCATACATTTTCTTTCCTTGGTGACTCTGGTCCACACAGACACTGGGTTGCCATGGTTTGGGCTCTGTGCCCCACTTTATGCTACCTTACATCCCTTATATCTGATCACCTCATTCACCTGGAGACTTCTTGGGAAAAGAATGTGGGTTGAGCAAACACGTCAAAGCCATCCATACATATGTGGCCAGAAATAATGGGAGAACACCTCTAGAAAATTATTTGGAACCCAAACTTCAAATGCCCCTTAAGATGTTTTAAAAAACTGCTGGCTGCCTATAACAATGAAGTGGCCCAAAGTCAGCTTTTGGATGACTCAGTAGACAGGATGAACTGGAAAACAGAGGATTGAAAGCAGAAATCCTTGTGACAATAATAGCTTGTCTCATGTAGTCGTTGCAAGTGAAATACTGATGACATGAATGGGGAAATAGAACAGGTGAAATCAACTTGAAAACTGAATGTGGAAGGTGTGTGTGTGTGTGTGTGTGTGTGTGTGTGAGAGAGAGAGAGAGAGAGAGAGAGAGAGAGAGAGAGAGAAAGGAGTCGAAGCTAGTGCTGTTATACTGAGCCTGGGTTTCCCAGCAGGTAGTAACGCAGATACTGGAAAGATCCAACAGAAGGAAGTAGTTTTGTGGAGCAGTTACAAGTTCTGTTTTGAGCATTATTTTTCAAAACTGTAGGGACATTTGGGTAGTGGTCTCTAGCAATTGGCTGGCATAGACCCCTGAGCAAAAGGTGGAGGGCCATGGTGAGAAGCACCGTCTGGGAGGGAGGTAGCAGTTTCTGCTTCTGTGTACGTCAGGTGTTTTTCACTGGGTGGCAGCGATGTAGGTTGAGGTGTTGCATGCTTATGTCATAGGCAGTGGGACTTTGTGTAGATGTTTACTGAACAATCCTGGGCCTGCTGAAAAATGTGCATAGTGATCTGGGGCTAATGGCAACATATCACACATTTGGTAAGATGTTCTTTCAGCTTGCTATAGAAAAAAAGACATTCACCAACCTTGTGTGTTTTTCTTTTCTTTCTTCATATTTTTAAAACTAAGCAAATTCAGTTTTGACTCATAATACATAGAGTTTCAAACATCAAAAAGTACAAACTGCTATAAATTAGAAAATCTCCTACCAAGGCAAGACCACTTGATTCACTTTTTCTTGCTTCTTTCCTCTAAGTACAGCTAAATACTCTGAAAAGAATTCAGCAGACAATTATAAAAGGAATCTGAAAGGTGGAAAGGAGAGGATGGACTGGGTAGGGAACTCAGGGCTTCAGGAAGGACAGTGTGCGTTGAGACCCCTGGGTTTTCTTTCTTTTTTTTTTTTTTTTTTAAATTTTTTTTTTTTCAACGTTTATTTATTTTTTTGGGGACAGAGAGAGACAGAGCATGAACGGGGGAGGGGCAGAGAGAGAGGGAGACACAGAATCAGAAACAGGCTCCAGGCTCCGAGCCATCAGCCCAGAGCCTGACGCGGGGCTCGAACTCACGGACCACGAGATCGTGACCTGGCTGAAGTCGGACGCTTAACCGACTGCGCCACCCAGGCGCCCCAAGGGTTTTCTTTCTAATCTCCCCTGTACCCAGGTCTGGGCCCTGGAGAGTGCCTGCAACCCAGAAGTGCCAACAAGCATAGATGCCTCCCCGCCCCAAGCCTCCCCCACCAAAAAAAAAAAAGAAGAAGAAGAAGAAGAAGAAGAAAGAAAAGAAAGAGAAAAGAAAGGCGAAGAGAAGGGAAAAAAGAAAGAATAAAAAGCCTACTTTCTCTTGCCAAAAGACTAGGAAAGGGAAGCCATATTCCCCTACTCATATCCAGCAGCAGTAGTAGGCTCAGTCCTGCTGAGCAGTGCTCATGAGGGCCCACCTGTCACCTGTTCCACACCTGACAGCAAAATATAATCCATCCACACTGGCAGGAGAATCTATCCCTAGTCCCCCACAGGTGACAGCACCAGTGACACCTATAGGCCTGATGTCTTCTAGCCTTCTATCCAGGAACAGAAGGGGACCTTGGGAGGTTTCCTCCTATACACCCTTCCCTCCAGCAGCAAAAGGCCAGGTGGGTGCCTCCTGCTCCCAGTGGCACCTGCAGAGATCGAACAAGAAGTATGCCAGCACCAGGCAGCCAGAGAACAGGCCAGGAGAAATTCTCTGCATTCTGTGGGTCTGGCATCACTCAACCCTCACCTAGTGAAACCATCTGGCCCAGGGAGGTGGCTTCATCCCTTGCTGGAACTACCAGCCGGGACTGAGTGACATTCTCATGAAGCCAGAAGAACACAGCAGTCCACAGTTGCATTACAAGGGCTCTGGAGACTAAATTGTTATTGAAACTACAGCCAGAACATGCACACTAAATTTAAACAATGATTACCTGATATCGTACAAAATTAGGATTGTAAAGCAGCCATTATAAAATTGCTTCAACAAGCAATAATGGATTGTCTTGAAACAATGGAAAAACTAGAAAATCTCAGCAAAGAAATAGAAGTTATTAAAAAGCAGGAGATGGAAATTATGGACAGGAAAAATACAACAATCATATAAAAAAACATGTCTGATGGGCTCAACAGTACACTGGAAATGTCAGAGAATAGAATCAGTGAACTTGAACACAGATCAATAGAATTTAGTCCATCTGAACAAAAGAGAGAAAATAGAAAAAATTACAGCTCCTCAGAGCCTTCTATAACAATAACAAAAGATCTAACATTTGTATCACTGGAATCCCAGGAGAGGAGAAAAAATGTGAGGCTGAACAATTATTTGAAGAAATAATGACTGAAAGCACCTCAAATTTGTCAAAAGATATAAACCTAAAGATTGGAGAAACTGAATGAACCTCCAAGAGAAAAAACCCAAAGAAATCTACAAGACATATTATAATTAAATTCTGCCAACTGAAGACAAAGAAAAAAGATCTTGAAAACAACTGTAAAGAACTAACATATCTGTATTGGGGAATAGCCGTTCAAATGGCGTTGTGATTCTTACCGGAAACCATGAGGGCAGAAGGAAGTAGCACAACGTTTTTCAAGTGTTAAAAGAATAGTCAACTGCAAATTGTATATCTGGCAAAACCATCCTTCAGGAAAAAAGGGAAAGTAATGACATTCTAAGAGGAAAACTAAGAGGACTTTTGCTTGCTGACATCCCTTTAGAGAGTGGCTAAAGGAAGCTTTCCAATAAAATAAGATATCATAACAGAAGGAGGCTTGGAATTTCAGAAATGAAAAAGCAATTAGAACAATGGAATGAGTAAAAATAGGAGTAAATATAAATAGACTGTCCTCATGAAGTTTAAAAATCTTATTTGATGACCGAAGCAAAAATTGTACCATCTGATGTGGTGCTCGATGTCTGAGAAGGAAATACCTAAGAAATTACATTTAAAAAGCAGGGAGGATAAAAGATCCTAAATAGAAGTAAGTAAAATGGTACACTCAAAAACATTAAAAAATAAAAGTGGAATTTTAAAAAATGTTCAAGTAGCCCACAGGAAGGCAAAAGAAACAGAGAGAACAAATAATAAAAAACAGAGCCGCCCTCTGTGCCCTCCTCATTGACACCATGCTCCAGTTGCTGCTTGGAATTACGTGTGGCCCCCTAGTTGGAATGTATCTGGTCCAGAACCATGACATAGCAAACCTGGTTTAAAAACTTGAAGGAATTAAAAAGGACTTGGATACAAGAAGAAGCCCCCTGCTTTATGAGGCGGACTCCAGCACTGCCTTCTGGATTTGCTGATTCTGCTGTTCTGGAGGGCCTCCTTACCATCTGAGCCGAAAGCTTTCGTTTTAAATTCCGGCCTCAGAGATTTTCCTCTCTGCTCGAACCTGCGCTGCCTCTGAGCACAGATGGGGCCACAAGTTAAGAACTCTCCTTTTCCAACATCCTCACTTCTTCCCTTCCTCTTTTCCAGCCGCTTGAGACGGACTAAGACTGGAATTATGGTGCTAGATGAGTAAAGGTGACCTTTAACTAGTTCTTTGGGATTTCTACCACCTTTTTTCTAAAGAAAAGATTGATGAGTTTTGTATAGCTGATCAGATTTGAATAATGCCGATTACACTGTTTAGCAATTATAATGGATGCTTAAACATTTGGTACTAAATTATGTTGTTTCCAGGTAATTAAAATTAAAGTCTAGAGGGGGGAAAACACACAAATACCAAAATGGCAATATAAACCCTAACTGATCAGTAATTACTTTAAATGCAAATAGTCTAAATACTACAATTGAAGACAGAGATTAGAAGAGTAGATTTTTAAAAAATGACCCAAGTACACACAGTGTACAAGAAATGCATATCAGGGATGCCTGGGTGGCTCAGTCAGTCAAGCGTCTGACTCTTGATTTTGGCTCAGGTTATGATCCCAGGGTCGTGGGATCGAGCTGGGCCTGGAGCCTGTATAAGATTCTCTCTCTCTCTCTCTCTCTCTCTCTCTCTCTCTCTCTCTGTCTCCCTCTGCCCCTCTCCCCACTAGCGTGTGCACTCTTTCTAAAATTAAAAAAAGAAAGAAATAAATGTATGTCAGTCCTAAGGAAGGTAGATTGAAAGTTAAAGATGGAAAAAGATATATCATGTTAACATTAATTTTTTTAAGTGGCTATATTCTTTTCAAGCACCTATGGAACATTTGCCAAGATGGATCCTCGGCCATAAAATGAACTTCAGTACTTTATTAAAAGGTTAAAATCATACAGAATATTTTGTCTGGCTATAATGGAATCAAATTAGAAACCAATAATAGGCCACAGGAAAATCTTCAGTCATTTGGAAATTAGAGTACACATCTTTTTTTTTTTTTCCAACGTTTGTTTATTTTTGGGACAGAGAGAGACAGAGCATGAACGGGGGAGAGGGAGGGGCAGAGAGAGAGGGAGACACAGAATCAGAAACAGGCTCCAGGCTCTGAGCCATCAGCCCAGAGCCCGACGCGGGGCTCGAACTCACAGACCGCGAGATCGTGACCTGGCTGAAGTCGGACGCTTAACCGACTGCGCCACCCAGGCGCCCCTAGAGTACACATCTTAATAGTCCATGGTTGAAGAGGAAGTTATCACAGGAAAAATTAAAAATAAAATGAGGGGGTCTGGCTGGCTTGGTCGGTGGAGCATGCAACTCTTGATCTCAGGGTTGTAAGTTTCAGCCCCATGTTGGGTGTGGAGATTACTTAAAAATCTTGGGGCTCCTGGGTGGCTCAATCAGTTAACGTCCCACTTCAGCTCAGGTCACGATCTCATGGTTTGAGCCCCACATTGGGCTCCCTGCCATCAGCACAGAACCCGCTTCAAATCCTCTGTCCCCCACCCACTCTTCCCCTCCCCTTCTCGCACTCTTTCAAAAAATAAACATTTAGGAAAAAATTTTTAAAAAACAAATAGAATGAACTTTGTGATGAGCACAGGGTGTTGTATGGAAATGTTTAATTGTACACCTGCAACTAATATTACTTGGTATGTTAACAAACTAGAACTAAAATAAAAACTTAAAGGGCACCTGGGTGGCTCAGCTGGTTAGACATCTGGCTCTTGATTTCATCTCAGGTCATAATCTCATGGTTTGTGAGTTCTAGCCCCACGTCGGTTCCACACTGATAGTGCAGAGCCTGCTTGAGATTCTTCCCCATCGCCCGCCCTCCCTGCCCCCCCCCCCCCACCTCCTGGCCTCTTTCTCCCTGCCCCAAATAAATAAATGTTAAATAAATAAAAATTTAAATTAAAAATAAAATGAACTGAATAAAAATGAACATAGAACATCTCAAAATCTGTAGAATGCAGCTGTAGCAGTGCTGGGAGGGATATTTATAGTCCTATGTGCTTACCTTAGAAAAAAGATGTCAAATCAATAACCTAAGTTACTGCATCAAGAAACTAGACAAGGAAGAACAAATAAGTCCAAACCAAGCAGAAATCAGTGAAATTGTAAACAAGAAAACAACAAAGGAAATTTATTAAGCCAAAAGCTGGTTCTTAAAAAATACCAATACAATTGGTAAATCTTCAACAAAATTGACAAAGATAAAGAGGACACAAACCACTAACCTCAGGAATAGGGGACATCACTATGGCAATTAAAAGGATAACAAGTGAGCACTAGAAGCACCTTTACACTCCCAATTCAACAGCTCAGAGGAAATTCCTTGAAAACCACAAATTACCAAAACTCAACCAAGATGAAATAGATAACCTGAATAACCATTAATAAAATTGGATTCTTAATTAAAAAGTTGCTGAGGGATTCACTGTAGGGGTTCATCCTACATTTAAAGAATAATTAACACCAATTTTACACATTCTCTTCCAGAAAATACGAGAGGAGGCAATATTTCTGATTCATTTTATGAGGTCTGTATTTATCTGATACCAAAACCAAACAAAGACAGTATACAACAAACTACAGACCAATATCTCTCATGAATGTAGATGCAAAATATTAACATGTCCAGCAATATATAAAATTACCTATACACAACAGCCCAGTGGAATTTATTCCAGATCTACATGGCTAGTCCTGTAATCAAAAACCAATCAAGGTTATCCATATCAACAGTCTGAAGAAGAAAATTCATATAAGTGCAGAAATGCATTCAACAAAACTCATGACCCATTTATGAAAAAACACTCATCAAAGATAAGAGGGAGAACTTTCTCAACTTGATCAACTGCCTCACCTACAGAAAACCTACCATAACATCATACTTAGTAGTGAAATACTGAGTGCTTTCCCTGTTAAGACTAGGAGCAGGGCAAGGATGCCTGCTCTCATCACTCCTACTTAACCCAATACTGGAAGTTCTGTTTAGCACAATAAAGTAAAAGGAAATAAAAGGGCATGTAGATTAGAAAGGAAGAAAGAAATCTGGCTCTCTTTGCAGATGACATGATTGTCTATATAGAAAATTCTGAGGAATCTACCAAGAAAAAAAAAAAAACAAACACCTTCCTGGAAGTAATAAGTAATTTCAGCAAAGTCACAGGATGGAGTTAACTGCATGTCCATACACTAACAGTGACACTATTTTAATAAAAGTCCTGTACATAAATGTTTTTTTTTTTAATTTTTTTTTCAACGTTTTTTTATTTATTTTTGGGACAGAGAGAGACAGAGCATGAACGGGGGAGGGGCAGAGAGAGAAGGAGACACAGAATCGGAAACAGGCTCCAGGCTCTGAGCCATCAGCCCAGAGCCTGATGCGGGGCTCGAACTCACAGACCGCGAGATCGTGACCTGGCTGAAGTTTTTTTTTTTTTTTTTAATTTTTTTTTTTTCAATGTACATAAATGTTTGTAACTGTAGCAGGCGAATGGTTAAACTGTGGTTAGAGCTGTACCATGGAATATCTGGCATATCATCAGCAGTCAAAAGGAACTAACTACTGATGCATACAACAACACCAGTTGTTGTAACATCTCAAAAGCATTATGCTGGGTGGAAGAAGCCAGACAGAAAAGGTAACATACTGTATGATCCATTTACGTAATAGTCTTGAAATAATATTATAGGGATGGAGAGCAGATTAGTGGTTGCCAGAGATTTAGGGATTAGGAAAGGAAGGAAGGGAGGGTGGGGTGGCTATAAAAGGGTAACAGGAGGGAGCCTGTGTTAATGGAACATTGATCTGTCCTGATTGCTAGTAGTGGTTACATAAAGCTCCACGTGCGAAAATTGCATGGCACCGCATATGTGCGCATGTGCACACGCACACACTGTCACACAAATGAGTGCTGCATGTAGAACTGGAAACGTCTGAGCAAGCTCTATGGGTTGTACCAATATCAGTTTCCTGGTTTTGATAGAGTAATGTGCTAATGCAGGGTGTCAGCGCTGGGAGAAGCTGGAGGAAGTGTACACAGGACCTCCCTGTACATTTCTTTGCAACTTTTAATCAATATAATTACTTCAAAATGATGTTTTAAAATGTTTAAAATAAAGCCTCCTGCCCTCTTAATTCTGTGCCCCATTCCCCCTTCCCCAAATTAAGGTGTTTTTAGAATGCATGTACAAGTGTATTTGCATTAGAAATCTATTTTGCCCCCTTCCTTTCTCTAGACAGATGGTTTCATGTTGCCTTCCTATTCTGCACCTTCCTTTTTTCTTCACTTAATAGAGATGATTCCGTATCGGTCATGCTTTATGTTTTCAGATGCTGAGATTATCTGATACTTTGCCATGATGCTTTGACCACTTTTCTATTAACAGACTTTGGCTGTTTCCATTTTGTGCTGTTAGGAACAATGCTCTGATGAAAGGCCTTATACATTTGCCATTTTGCTGCTGTGTGAATATACCTCTAAGATAAATTTCTGGAAATTGAATTTCTGGATTAGAATTTACAGTACAGTTTTCAGAGACACTGGTTGCCCTGCATAGGAACTGTACCATTCCACACATTCACCAGCCCCAAGTATCCTCATATTATCCCCATTGGCTGTTTTCACATTTTAGGACTTTTGACAATATGTTAGGTTAAAAATGGCATCTCAGTGTGGTTTTAATTTTCATTTCTCTGAAAAATTGGGCATCTTTTATTTTCAGTTTGTATTTCAGTTTGTATTTCTTTTTCTGTAAACTGTGTTCATATCCTTTGGGCCATTTTTCCAGTGGGTTATTGGCTTTTGTAGAAGTTAGCGATTTGTAGGAGTATTTTATATATAATAAGCTCATTGTCTTTGATGTGAGGTTCAAAATTTTTTTCCTGTTTATCATTTGCCTTTTGGCTTTTCTTTTCTTTCTTTCTTTTTTGTGGTCGTTGAAGTTTTTGAAACTTTTTCCTTAGACTGATCTTCTTTGGCTTCTGGATTTTGTGCCAGTTTGAAAGGTCTTTCCCACACCCAGGTTATAAATTTCATGGTATTTTAATGCTTTCAGGTGTAGCCCTATTGAAATCTGGAATTACGTCCCCACAGTGGTGCTGCTGGGCATATAGCCTTAGGTGGTAGACTATTTCTGGCCTTGGGTCTGATTTCATGGGTCTCCTCGGCCTTATTGGAAATCTGGGTCACTGCTAGAACCAGATCAAGTTAATCTCACATCCTCCATAAAGTGGTGCTTTACAGGGAAAGGAAATAAGGGGAGGACATTGGGTGATCTTCTGGCTCTTATCCGATCTTTCAGCAACCTTTATTCCAAGAGATAAACTCTAGTAGAAGAGGGTTTTGTCCCCTGTGTGCTCCGGGAGTTAGTGGTTGGGTGACAGAGCCCCTTTGCTGGTCTCCAGGGAAGGGAAACCAAACTTTAAGGGCCATTTCCTTCCATTGGTCATCTGTGCAAATCCCACTTAGGTTGCTTCTCCACAGGGACAGGCTGCCTGAATCTGTGGAATCTGAAACGGTCCTGACACAATGAGAGGAACTCGGGAGTCTTATCCACATTTCAGAGCACAGCCCTGTGGATTTTGTTCAGATTGAAGTGCTAGTCAGTGTCTGTCTCCACTAAGACTTGCATTTTCGAAATGGGTATGAAAAACATTTGCTTAGCATAACTGTTCCCCCTCTTAGGAATAAGTAAGCCTGAAGAAGGACGGCCTGCTGGGAGTGTGACCGGAAATGACATCACCGCCCCTCCAAACAAGGAGCTCCCACCAAGCCCAGAGAAGAAAACAAAGGTACGTGCCGGAATGCTGGGTTCTCTTCTACCAATATCATTTTTTAAAACCATACCTTCTGCTACTGTTGCTTGGATTGTGAATGGAATTTCTTTTTTCTGAGCTATTAGTAGGTCCTTCCCCAGTTTTGGACCTTCTTAGAAAATATTTTATATTCCTATTTTACCATAGTAGCCTAACTCAACCCTTAAAATCTCTTCCCTTGACCCCATTATCTTGAATATGTGTAGAAATATTCTGTAGAGGGTGTTTCTGCTTCCCTTAACAACAACAATAAAGGGATTTGCAAAACTATTTGGAAATAAATTCTGCAATCTGCATTCATGAAAAGGGAAAACAGATTTTTAAGGTGGATCAAGGCTTCAGACACTTACTGGTACTTACTGCAGAGTAGAAATGCCACACTTCAGTGTGGTCCTAAAACGATGCTGATGTTGCCTCATCAAGGTACAAATAATAACGGCTTAATCACCTGCTGGTGGCTTTTCCTCCTAAAACTATTATAGCAGCCACCAAAAGCTACTTAATTGTTTAAAGCTGTCACTGAATTTAAGTCTTCAGGTGCCAAACTGCTAGAATTTGTGAGACAGTAAGAATGAATTCCCAGTTTTCTTTCTCTCATGGTTTCTTTCCACTATTTACCAAGCTCAGAAGAACGGAATGCTGCTTTTCAGTTGCATAGATCCTCATTGCTTATAATTTTACTTTGAATTGTGCAATTTATACTTTTTTTTTTAATTTGTTTTTATTTTTGTTTGTGTGTTTGATGTTGACCTTTAAAAAAAAAAAACCACCACCAACAAATCAACTTAAAGCCTTTGGCCACCACTCAACCTGCAAAGACTTCAACATCGAAAGCCAAAACTCAGCCCACTCCTCTCCCCAAGCAGCCGGCTCCCGCCACCTTTGGTGGGTCGAATAAAAAACCCATGAGCCTCACTGCGGGCTTAGTGCCGGCTGCCCCGCCCAAACGCCCTGCCGCCACCACTGCCAGGCCTTCCACCTTACCTTCAAAAGACGCAAAACCTAAGGTAAGTGGCCACCTAAGCACTCTGCCAGGGAAAAGTTCTCCCCTCTGAGTGTCCGATCGGCTCTCATTGCTCCCAGACAGCAGAATCAAGCTGCTGGAATTGGGGGAAGTGGGGAAAGGCGACTTGAAAATCATTTGGGGCCCAGGATGCAGCCATAACATCTGAAGGCCTTTCAGACCTTGTACCTTTCCCTGCCCCTGCCTGGAGGCAATACTGCATCTGCTTGGGTTTCTTTTCCTTTCTCCCAGACCCTCCTGCTCTTCACGGTTTGAACACTTGTTAGCCAGTTTGCCCCACTCCACACCCCGTTAGATTAACCCCTTTTTGGTAGAATTCTCCCATCAAATTCCTAAAATTTGGTTTCTTATCTTTCTCTTTAATCCTCCTACAGAAGTGATTTTTACCCATTACTTTTTTGGATAAAGCTCTTCTGACTGATCTCTGTAGGTTCCAACATCATGTGACAATTTCCTTTGCTTTTGACATTGGGCCCCCTCTCTCCCTCTGCAGTTTTCCAGTTTTTCAGGTCACCCACATTATTGCCTAGAAATCAGTCAATTTGGGCAGCAGTGGCTTCACAGGATTGTCCTAGAAGGGCAGATGGCGTCTGTGGCTTTCTTCCTTAACGTTTTGTTTTATTTGAGAAGGGCCTTTAGGTCAGCTTGGTGTTATTCTTTAAATTCATGGTGGGAAATAGTTTCCCATGTTAAAATGGTAGTGTACCAATCTAATCTTGTAAAGAAAATTGGTGGAACCTAGGAATTGTAGAATGGGCTGGAACCTTGGCCAAGAAATTGCTATGGCCAAGAATTTCTATGAGAAACCCTATCATACATTAAGAATGATAAAATCTCATGAAGCTTTCTGACCCTGATTTACCCAGTTGACTGCTTTTCTTAACTGTTAGAAGACAATTTATTTGCATAAGAGGGCAGAGGGAAAGGCACCTGGGTGGCTCAATTGGTTAAGTGTCTGACTTCGGCTCAGGTCATGATCTCCCGGTTCATGAGTGAGTTCAAGCCCCACGTCAGGCTCACTGCTGTCAGTGCAGAGCCTGCTTCAGATACTCTGTCCCCCTCTCTCTGCCCCTCCCCCACTGCGCTCTCTCAAAAATAAACATTAGGGGCGCTTGGGTGGCTTAGTCGGTTAAGCGTCCGGTTCTTGATTTTGGCTCAGATCATGATCTCACGGTTCATGGGTTTGAGCCTGGCATCGGACTCTGCACTGACAGTGGGGGAGCCTGCTTGGGATTCTCTCTCCCTCTCTCTGCCCCTCCCGTGCTTGCACTCTCTCGCAAAATAAATTTTTAAAGTTGAAAAAATAAATAAAAAATAAAATAAACATTAAAAAGAGAGAGAGCAAGTAGAGGGAAAGTGACTAGAGCTATGGTACAACAAATCCTGGGGCTGACAGGACAGTGGCAGGGGCGCAGTGTATAGTGAACTTTTACTCTGCAGTAATAATAAAAACGAAGTGCAGTGTACTGGTATCTTTATGCCTGTTAATTCCTTCACTCCTCTCTCTCAGCAACCCATGATGTGGATATTCATCTTCTCATTTCATGGCTCAATGAAATAACCTTCCTAAGGTCCAGTGCCAGTAAGTCACAGAGCTAGTATTTGAACTTGGGTCTGACTCCAACACTGATACTTGGGCCTCCGTCAGCACTGTTCTTTCTTGTCCATGCAGCTTTTATTTTTATTTTTTATTTATTGATTTATTTTTAAAGTTTGCTTATTTTGAGAGAGAGAGAAAGAGAGAGAGAGAGGGTGCAAGCAGTGGAGGGGCAGAGAGAGAGAGAGAGTGAGAGAGAGAGAGAAAGAGTATGTCAAGCTGGCTCCACACTGTCAGCACAGAGTCTGACGTGGGGCTCGATCTCACCAACTGTGAAATCATGACCTGAGTTGAAACCAAGGGTTGGTTGCTTAACTAACTGAGCCACCCAGGTGCCCCTCATGGCCATGCAGCTTTTAGACAGCATTTTGAGACACAGCTGATCTGAAAAGGTGATCTGCATTACAATTACAAACTTGGTTTTTAGACAAGAAACAGATAAAAATATTTGGAGAGATTGATAGAAATTTATTTTTATCTTTATTTTGGTAGAAAGATTTTAGAAGCAGACAAAGGAGGAAAAACTTACTCAGAAAAAATAAGCAGATCTAGGACTCTGGTAGAGAAGAAAATATGAATTGAGAAACAGCAGAGTAAGGGCAGTTACCAAAGCAGGCTGGTTCTGTAGCTTGCTGAAACCAAGAGACTGGCAGCTAAAGAGTGTCACATTTTTGGGCGCCTGGGTGGCGCAGTCGGTTAAGCGTCCGACTTCAACCAGGTCACGATCTTGCGGTCCGTGAGTTCGAGCCCCGCGTCGGGCTCTGGGCTGATGGCTCAGAGCCTGGAGCCTGTTTCCGATTCTGTGTCTCCCTCTCTCTCTGCCCTTCCCCCGTTCATGCTCTGTCTCTCTCTGTCCCAAAAATAAATAAACGTTGAAAAAAAAAATTAAAAAAAAAAAAAAGAGTATCACATTTTTAAGAGCCTTCTATCCTTAATAACCTTTTTTTCCAACTTATTTTATCACCATTACTTCCACTAGCAAAAGAAGACCCTACTAGATTATTCTGAATCACAGTCAGAATACTGAGAATTTGAAGGAGACCTCAGAGTATCTGGTTTAGTACTCAGAGTTTTGAGCAGACAGGAGGGAGCCCCTCTGCACAAAATCCTACGATGTATTCCGAACAGAGCTGGTAGCTGAACAGTTCCTCTTATTCCAGTCTGAGGGTTCTTCGTACCATACTTTAGGGACTTCATTTGTCCATTACCCTGCATTTTCAGTTAGACTTTAACTGGATGCCAGCCCTTAATTTCTGAGCTCCTCCTAAGCTGATTTTCCATTTAAGCAGTGTCCTGCTGGTCTCTGCCAACACACTGCCCTGTGTGGCCATTTCTCTTGGAGCAAAAGAGCTGGATCCACTCTGTCTGTGTTTTGGCTTCCTCTCTTGAGGAAGGCTTATCAAAAGAGTGTGTCCTTCTCCTATTCCTGTAGAAACCAGGCTAAATTGATCCCTTCCCTTCCTTACTAGTAAGGCCATGCCCCGCCTCCACGGAAGAGGAACGACCGGGGCCCAGGTGCCAAGCACCTACACTTGAGAAAATTTTCCCTTTTGATGTCACAGCTGACATCGGTGCTTCTCATTCTCTCTGGTCGTCAGGCCTGCACCCTCCACTTGCCCCCTTCTCGTCGTCTCTGTGCTCTGGTCCCCACAGATCCTCTGGTCCTGACCTCCTTTATCCAGATGAGGAAATAAAGCCCATAGAGGTTCTGTGATTTTCCCAGAAACACACTGTGAGTTGGGGGCCTGACTGGGGTTGGAGCTCAGGCTTCGGATCTAACTGGTTAGGCCAGTGTTCCCTCCATCTGCAGCCCTATTCTGCTCAGCACTCACTGGGTGTATCTTAGCCAAAAGAATGACTGAATTTGCTTAAACATAATTTTTAATTTTTTTGTGGTGTTTATGTATATTTGTCTTTCATCAGGTCGTTAAATACTGATGTATTTAATGTATTAAATACATTCGATCCTGCGGCAAACTTCGTTTGTGATGTGGTATACTTGACTGGTTTGTTCATTCTCACCGCTTCAGGTTGGATTGAGATAGTTAGACTCCCCCATCTCCTGACTCCAGCTGGCCCAGCACCCTACATGGCCAGCTTCTCACTTTGTCTGAAGGACTTAGATCTCAGCAGTATAAATTTTCCTACCAAGAAGTACCAAATCCATAGTTCCCCTGTTTTCTGCTGTCCTTTAACATGACTTCCTGAGGCTCTTGCTGACCTGCTGCTCTTATTCCCACTTCCCTATTACCAGCCTGTTGCAGAGGCGAAGATTCCTGAGAAGCGGGCCTCCCCATCCAAGCCGGCCTCTGCCCCAGCGCTCAGGCCTGGCGCCAAGAGCACCCAGACTGTTCCAAAATCCACAGCAGCTGCAACTCCTGCCTCAGCTGGGCCAAGCAGCAGGAGCCCCCCTACACCTGTGCCCAAGAGGCCCACCAGTGAGTACTGTCACCCTTCCTTCCCACGGGAACCAGCGGGGAGACAGGAGAGATCTGTCTCTGTGCACCAGACCTTAACAGGGAACACTGATCTTCACATGCAGTTAGCCAGTATGTCTGTTCAGAAAACTCTTGAGTGAAAGGGATTCTCATGAATTCCCAGGTAGGATTACTATTCCCTTCTTAGTAACTTCACATTACTCAGCACACTGTGGTCATGGGCTTACATGATAGGAAGTCAGTTGTTCGGTTCCGCAGGCCTGTACTGGTAACCCACTTCCAAGGCCGTGTGGAAGGCACTGTTAAGATTGTAGAAAAGACTAAGGATACAGTGCGTGGCCTTTTGTACTCCATAAGGGCCCAGTCTTTACCTGGCTGTCTAATTTACTCTTAATCTATTCCAGAGACGAGCACAGCCCATGGCCCAAAGGGGACATTCAGTAATTGTTGAATGAATGAATGAATGAATGAATGAATGAATGAATCTCAGTATTGGATGAGCCATTCACTAGGTCACTTTGTTAAACATTAAATAGTAAAAAGTGTTATGTTTGTGCAGCCATCAAGACTGAGGGAAAGCCTGCAGACATGAAGAAGACGGCCACGAAGTCTGCACCAGGTGACACCCGTCCCCCACCTCCTGGGACCCTAATTTAAACCCCTACCTCTTTGCAGCTTCCAGGCTCCCTTCCGCTCTCTCCCGCTGAACCCCTGTCATCTCTTACTTCTTTGCAGCTGACCTGAGTCGCCCCAAGAGCACCTCCACCACTTCAGTGAAGAAGAGCACCACTGTCCCCGGGGCAGCCCCCGCAGCAGGGGTGGCCCCTGGCCGAGCCAAGCCCACACCCACCCCTCCTCGGCCCTCTGGGACTCCTTCCTCAGACAAGAAGCCCACATCAGCCAAGCCCGGCTCCTCTGCACCGAAGCCGAGCCGCTTGTCTACCAACGCTTCCACCCCTGATCTGAAGAACGTCCGCTCCAAGGTTGGCTCCACGGAAAACATCAAGCATCAGCCTGGAGGAGGCCGGGTGAGTCCTGGAGCTCGTGGTCCTTGGCATGCTAGCCCTTGCTTCCCTCCCTGCCACGCCACACCCCTGGGCCCACCGAAGCAGAAGGGTTGTCATGACGTCGGATTCAGTGTCACAGACTTGCAGCCTGGGCTCCACGTCCATCTGGCAGCAGACTGTCTCCTCCCGTCTCTATCAGGGGGGCTCCTGGTGTGGATTTTGGGCTTTAGGCTTACATTTTGGTTTGGAGGCAAAAGGGTTCTTGTACTTAACAGAACAAACAGGGAAGCCCTGGCCTGTGAGACCTGCTGGCTGTGCTCCCCACCTCTGTGCTGTGAGCATCAGGACCTGACCCGCAGGAGGGGGAACCTGGGCTTGGGAGAGGCATGTCTGCCTGAAAGAAGTTAGGGTGCCCCCTTGTGGCCGGGGTGACTGCCCGCTGCAGGGAAGAAGGGCTGTCAGAAGGGCTGTGGTGGGGAGTGCTGTTGAGGGCCAGGTGCTTCACTCTTAAGGATTTTCTGTTTACATCCACCACAGAATTGTCAGCTGTTAGCAGGGATGGGACCTGGTGTAGCAAATGGTGGTGGCGAAAGTCCCAGTTTGGGTCCATGGAGCAGTAACCTCATTTCCTATGTGATTCTCTAGCCCTTAAGACACCACACCTCCCATTCAGGGTAGGATCCTTAAATTGCTTCAACCCCAGAGCCTTTAAAACATTGAACAGGGCCCAGAATGAGGCAGAATCCTGGTACTGTTGGAAGACACTGATGGCAAACTGGGATTAGTCTGGAATAAGGGCCTAAGAGTTGCTTTTGCTAAGAGGCTGTGGCTCTGGTGTACCCAGATGGTGTGACCATCCCCCCCTTCCTGTGCTCTTCTTACACTTTTGTTGGGCAAAAATTGCAGGAGGTCTTGGTGAGGAGTTGGGTGACTTGGCCTGGTGAGTGGTGTGACACTTCCCGTCATCAATAGTGGCTCCTGTGACTACAGCAGCTTGCTTGGGGCGAGGACATTTGAGTGGGGGAGCATTGTGGCTGGAAAACACACTCTCAGAAGAGAATCCCTAACTTACCCCTCCTTCCCTCCTTCTCTCCGGGAATGGTGTCTCGATCTTGTCCTCGTGTCTCCAGACTATGGTCTGCAGCTCCTCCTTCTGGCTGGTTTGTCCCGGGAAACGGTTTGTTCCTAGGAGCAAGGGTGACCTGCTTCTGCTTGGTGGCCTGGCCTGGATTCGAGTCCCCTACAGCTTTCTTCCCTTCTTGGCATTTGGGCTCTTACCCTCTTGGTTTGAAATTTGCCCTCCCTTTATCTCCATCCAGGCCAAAATAGAGAAAAAAACAGAGGCAGCTGCTACAGCTCGAAAGCCTGAACCTAATGCAGTCACTAAAACAGCCGGTCCAATTGCGAGTGCGCAGAAACCACCTGCTGGGAAAGTGAGTTTTATTTAGACTTTTACCTCTTGAAGGTGAAAGATGATAAACTGTTTCTTCCAGCCTGAGTCACTTTCCCTTCTATCGCACTTTTTTCCTATCCTTAACCAGTTTCTACTTCACCCCCGCATTCCCTCCTCTCTGTTTGATGACTCAGCCATCAGAAAAAAGTTTTGTATTAACCCTGACAGTTAACAGATTTGGGAGCCCATTACCCTTTGGGGAATATTTATTCAGCTGGACAAAATGGATCCAAAAATTTTCAGCCACTTCCTTCACACTGACCCTGATGTGAAACCCACCCATTTTGTGTGCAAACACACACACAGCACCCATGTTCTTCCTCAGTAAAACATGGGATTGGTTACTCTGCTGCGCCTGGAACCCTGGAGCCCTGGTGCTTGTAATTGAACTAGAAGGCCCCTTTCGTAACCTGCTGGTTATGGAGATAGCTTTATTTGCCCTGGTTCCCCATGTCACCTCCTCACTGAAAGTTTAGGTGCTCGTTCCCACTGGAAGCCCGCTCAGCCTAGGGATTGCATACCACCGGCAGGGCACAGGTAAACAGAAACTCTAGGTTCTTTCCTCTTGCCTCCACACCCTGGAAGCAGGCCCCTCCTGCTTGCTGTGAGAACCTTCTTTTAGCTGTGGCAGGTAGGTCATCTGTCCATCCAGGGACTGCCAGAGAAGCTATAACCTCCAGCCCTTAGGGACCAGGATGGACAGTCTCAGTGCAAGGAATTTGTACCTTCGGTGAGGCTTCTGGGTGACTCCTAGAGGCCCTGGAGGTCTCTGGTTCAGAGCAGGGTTTCACTGGGTAGTGGTTTGCTGACCAGTTATTCATCACTGACATTATAAAGAAGGCACGAATCAGTGAGGTATTTGGGCTGGAATCTCTCAGGGTGGATTTCTCTGTTCAGTGGAAAACTCTTCAGCTTGGGGCCTGCTTCATTTGTGAAGGGCTCTGAAGCAAAGGAAGGAAGGAAGCTGGCAACTGTTTCTCCTTGGGAAGGCTCAGAAAGAATTCTTTGTTCCAGCCCTTAGAGCCTGGGGCTTTGTGTGGCCGCATTCCAGGGAGAGCCATTCATAAACACGACAGTGTGCCTGTGCATCATTGCAGCCCTGCTTGGAGCCGGTTCTCTCTGCGCATGAAACTCACAGGGCACAGGACTGGGCATCTGGAGGATGGAAGTTAACAGATTTGGGAGCCCATTACCCTTTGGGGAATATTTATTCAGCTGGACAAAATGGATCCAAAAATTTTCAGCCACTTCCTTCACACTGACCCTGATGTGACCCAGGTGTTTTACTGTCGAGTTGAAAAAAAAGTCTAGACCAGAAGCTCACTCTGGTCCTGTGCTTTCTCGAGCCCCCAGACGCACGGGCTGCTACTTGTGGAGTGTGGAGCTGCTGAGGCTGTGGCCCGCGCTCCCCCTGGTGTCCGGATTCTGCATGGTGGCTCCAGCGGCCTCTGGCCCATCTGCATTTATAACTGAGCTATGCTGTCCCTTCCTTCCTGTAGCGTCAGATCTGTGCCCTGTGAGCCAGCTGCCCAGCACTTCTCTGAGCAGCCGTTGCCTCCCCGAGTGGGTCTGGCTGCTGCAGTTCCCAGCCTCAGATTTAAGGGAAGTGCCAAGCTTCAGCGAAGACCAGTCCGGATAAGCAGGATCCTTGCAGAGAGCAGTCCCAGGACACTGTGTCTCAGCTCTCAGGGAGAGCAGGCGGGAGCGGGGCCATGCCTGAGTGCGCATCCGGGGCCTGCAGCTGGCTGGGCCTTGTGCACCACGGCCCAGCCCCAAGGAGCAGTGATGAGGACCGTGGAGCCCTTTTGCGATATGTGCTTCTGTGCTCGTGTTGTTCGTTCACGTCTTCGCTCCCTGTCCTGCCACTTCAGATTCCTTCCCCTGTGCTTTTCCACAGCTGCTCTCCTGCAGGCGGGGGCGGAGTTGTAACGGCACCCTGTGTCAGTCATTGTGATCACGTGTGGACTCACTGCCTGCCCTGTGTCGGTTCTAACCAGCCCTCTCCCTTTGTGTTGTTTTTTTCTGTTCTCTAACACTCCAGGTCCAGATAGTCTCCAAAAAAGTGAGCTACAGCCATATTCAGTCCAAGTGTGGTTCCAAGGACAATATTAAGCATGTCCCTGGAGGTGGTAATGTAAGTATGAGCTCTGGACAGCTGGTGTCTGAGCCGTAGCCCCGTGGGGCACCGGGGAGAGGGCTGCTTGCGCTCCCAGGACCACAGCAGCCTGGCTCGGGGCTTTCTTCCAGACACAGGCCAGCAAAGTGAGAGGAGGCTCAGTGCTCCTGTGTGTTAGGACCAGCTGTTTCTGGGGAACCCCTGACCAACACCCTGGTGATGCCCATTTGGCATCTTTTCTCATCTTCTCTTTCTGTTCTGCTCTCTTTCACCCACTTTCCCCTGTTCTGAGTCCTTCTTCCTCTTACTCCCTCAGCCCCTCCTTTTCTTTTTGTCCCCTTCCTCCTTCCATCCAGACAACCTTTTATCACGCTGCCCTTCTGTGCCAGCCCTACGCTCTGTGTTGGGGGCACAGTGACTCCAGCTAACAGGCCCTGGTCTAATGTTAGAGAACACCCTGTTCACCTTCCACGTGTCCTCGTGACAGTACTCAGGCAGGCGGGACCCCAGCATGCACCAGAGGTGTGTTATGGAGAGGCCACATGCAGCCTCTGCCTTCGTGGCTTCTCCCCTGCTTCTCTCCCCACCCCACAGTCAGGGACACTCACACTCACAGTCACACTCATCCTGCTCTGTCTCTCTCGGTTTCATTCAGTTCCTTCTCCTTACTGTCTTGAACTGGACTGAGTTCTGCTCTGCTCACCCTTTTCATTTTCGGCCTCTGTCCCTCCTGTCCCCTCAGTGGCCATGCCATCCTGCCTGTGGCTTACAAACACTCCCCAGCCCGGTGGTCGTATTGTGAGGAATCAGCCTCAGGTTAGCCCTGTCTTGCCCCACACAAGGCCCCTTCTTGCACCTCCTTCCCAGTCACTTCGCACCAGTGGCTCTTCTAACGTGGGTAGAAAGCGCACTCTTGACGTGGAGGTGGGGCGTACTCGGCCGGCCTGGTAGCTGGCCAGACGTTAGCCAGCCTGGTGTGCGATGAGCTGAAGTGGGTGAAGCGTTTAAAGACAGTATCTGGTTAAGGTGATAAAGATCCAGCTTATGAGGGCCCCAGGTAGGCACCGGCCTCAGCTTTTCCTTTCAGGCTTTTGACCTAGGTGAGAACAGGAGGTGAGCAGAGATTATGAAGGAACTGGTCATTGTGTGTGTGACACAGAAATACATTTGTGTATAGTGTGCAGTTGTATATACAAGCTAGGAAAATAGACATGTATTTTTTTTTCAAAGTTTGTTTTGGGAGAATGCGGTAGAGAGCACACGTGCACGAGTGGGGGAGGGGCAGAAAGAGAGGGAGAAAGAGGATCCCAAGCAGGCTTCGCACTGTCTGCACCGAGCCCAACTCAGGGCTCCATCTCCCGAACCATGAGATCACGACCTGAGACAAAACCAAGAGTTGGACGCTTAACAGACTGAGCCCCTGGGCGCCCCAAAATAGACATCATTTATCTATCACTTACTGTGGTCTTGGCACATTGCCTACATGTGACTTCCAAGATTTTTTTTTAAGCATTGTATTGTAGGAGGCTTCCTTAAGCAGCCTCTCATTCGGAAACCTGCCTGTGAGCAGTGTTTCCAGGTGGGGAGATGAAGGTAGACGGCCTTGACTGAGGGGCCATACTTGTTTCCCTCAGCCCCTCCATAAAGCCACCACAGATAGACACGCAGCTGAGAAAGAGTGGGCCCGCTGGCACAGGTAGAACAGCGTCACACGTCACCCGCAGACCCCATCCCCTCCTGTATAGAAATTCTGAAGTTAGCACCCGGATGAGAGGCTGGAGCAGGGTCCCAGTTAGTGCTGCGCGGCGCCCCCGTGTACATACAAATGTCCCCTTTTTTGAGAGCCAGGAGGACATCAGGGCAGGGCACGTAGCAGATTTCCCCCCAGTTTAAAATTTTGTGACAGTTTTTCTTCCATTCCACCCCCGTGAGGGGGGATATGTGCGCGTCATGGGTTCTGAGGCCTGGGGGCACTGCCATCTCAACAGCCCGTACTGCTGTCCACAGCAGCCCCGCGGGTCCTCACAGGCCAGTGGGGCAGATTGCGGAAACGGCTGCAGCGAGGTTGAGGTACCGTGCTTGCCGGGGTTGGTGTGTGGGAAGAGGACCACGGAGACAGGCATGGCTTCTGCTAGCTGCCGGGCTTTGCCGGGGAGAGGACCTTTGAGAAACACGTCATAGGCCAGAGAAGCAGCACGTGGCTCCCTAAAGCTTTGAGTGGAGGCGAGTGGCCAGGGGAGGGAAGGAGGGGAGGATTGTTTGGCAGTTACTATGGATTCTCTACATACCAGCCCAAGAAGGCAGAGTGACATCTCAGAGGTGGTGGGTTAAGTGAGGGGGACACAGTTCAGCTTTTTAAAACGTTTAATCATAGGCATTTTTCAAATACATGCAAAAGTAGAAAAGAATCCTACAATGTACCCAGCTTCATTTATTATCCTTGTGGCCAATCATTTGTTTGTTTTAAATTTTATTTATTTATTCTGAGTGATTTCTACACCCAACTCACAACCCTGAGATCAAGAGTCACAGGCTCCACTGACTGAGCCAGCCAGGCGCCCCTCCTTGTAGCCAATCTTATCTTCTGTGTGTTCCCACCCTGATTATTTTGAAGCCAGTCCTAGATACATCATTCATCTGTAAATATTCCATTCATAACTTTAAGATAACTCTTTAATGTACGTGTGTAAAACCCCTACTGACACTCAGGATACAAGTAGGGACCATAAATTGTGGTTGGTTGATGCGTCTCTTGTCTCTTATAACCTTAGGTTTCTTTTACTCTACAGGCACCCTTCAGTTCTTGTTTGTAGCAGCATTTTATAAATGAGTAAACTAAGTGGTTTATCCTAGAATCTGGCTTCTGCTGCATATCCCTGTATTTTGATTTAATATACTCCTTTGTCTCTCCATATCTTTAAATTGATTCAGGTTTGATTTTTTTTCCTCCCCCAGCTCTTTGCAAGACTTTTATAGGTAGTGGTGGTGTTTCTGTCAGGAGGCATATTGTGTTTCACTGTCTGGTCCCCCCACCCGCCCCCACTCTCTGATGGCCGGTACCTAGACCCACGCGTTGAGTAGGGATATACTATGGTGAGGCTCGAGTTCTCCCATTCCTTCTTCATTTATTGGCTGGGATACATCCACAAAGCAGAATTTCCCTTGATCAACTATTCTTTACCTGAGAACCAGGCAGGAGGTAGAGAAGCGGTGGCTTCGGTCGCAGAACAGTCTCAGGAAATGTGCAGGCCCCAGGCCTTGGAGGGTGACCCCTGGAACCCCTCCCAGGTGTCTCAAGGGTGGCACAAGATGAGCCTGCCACCATTGCTGCAGGACACGTGTTGTCTTGGTCTCAGTAGCTGGCAGATGTTTGGTTGGGAAAAGTACTTCCCTGTGTCCCTGTTGGGAGAATTGTGGCCTTGTTGGAAATGTGAGGCAAAGTGGAGGCTGTTGTGTTGAGATGGTAATTGTACTTTGTAAATGATTACTGAACGTGGAAGCGGTCAGTGTCCTGCTGAATCTGATGTCCCTCCAAAGGGTGGAGTGAAGAAGAGGTGGAGTGAAGCCAGAGCCTTTGAAGAAGGTGACCTTTGAAGGGCTTTGAAGGATGGGGAGGAGAATGCAGTGGGCTTGCTTGGCTAGGGAATAGTATGAGCAGAGTTCTGGAAACAGTGAGGATGGCTCAGGCAGGCTGATGATTATGGGAAGTTACTCTGTGCCAGGCCTTGGGCTGCGAGTGGACGTAGAACGGTGCAGTAGACATCACATGTATCCTCTTGCAATACAATGGAACCCGTATTTCCTGACACTGGAGAAAGGAAGACGGGGTCCTAGAAGGTAGACATTGAACGGCACTGTGATGAAACCCCACCAGAAGGGCATGACACCTGCCGGCAGGGCCCCGTGGGCCACCGCATGAAGGACTTGATTGTGGCGGAAAGCCAGGCTCTTCCACAGAACCAAGGAGCGCTGGGCCACTCGCGGGAACTGTGGTATTTTCATCCCAAAACCCAGTGCCCCTCTATAGATGACGTCCTTTCCTAATTTAAACACATGCCATCAGTTGTGGTAGCAAGATGTTTTTCCAAGGCTCCTGGGGGGCAGACCTAGATGAAAGTCCGTTGGCCACCTCAAAAGTAGGGGCAAGTGTAGAGGACACCCAGACAAGTCTCCATCCCCAATGGGATTCATTTGTGTAAAAGGCCATTCATCCTCTTGATTGCTCACCAAATGTGGACAGGATGGCAAATCTGTGAAAGGCCTCGTGGAGCCTGTAGTCGTGCACAGTCGCGGCAGATGTGGAGCTCCAGGCTACCGCGCTGGGCCCATCGCGCAAATGCCTAGTATCCTTAATAATGAGCAGAGCAGCCAAGACTGGGCCTCTTTCACGTATAAATCAGCAGAATTTTGTTGGCGGTGGGGTTTCTTGTTTTCACTTTTATTTGCATTTATTTTATGCAGAATTTACTCCCGGGCCGTAAGTTTTTGTTCCTTCAGTCTCTTCTGGGGTATCTTTTTTTTTTTTTTTTTTTTTTTTTCCTGTGCAACTTCCTCTTCTGGTTTAGGAATAATCTGCTCTTTTCCAGTGAGGATCGTCTCTCACTGTGGCAATCTGACCATGAGCCCTGTTAAGTTCTACGCCACATCTTGGGGGCTTTGTCCACCTGGATGTGCAGTGACCAGAGGATCTACATCTAAACCCCTAAGTTCAGCAGTACTCTCTGCATTTTTAAGCGTGTGCAGTAAAATTACACACTCTCTTTGGGCCACTGACGCTGTGTCCAGCCCCGCTGTTAGGCTTGGGCACACCACTGTCTCCACCATTGTAGCAACAGAATGGCACACGTTGCTTTTGCAAAGTGCCATCATTCAGTTACTTTGTGGCATTTCAGATACATGCATTCTTGATGGCCTGGGCAGTGTTTCACGTGTGTTCTTAAATTGAACATGAAGAGTTGAACCTCTTGTGTGATTTTGTAGGGTTTTCTGGGTCAAGTAAATAGCGAACTGTTTTCAGAAATCACCTTCAGCCACTCACGGGAAGAGCGTTGTTGTTGTTTTTAATGGGAATAGCCAGGGCTGGGAGGATATGGAGACAAACCACGTAAGCTCTCTGGTGGGGGTCCGTTGTCACATTCCTGGAAACCCGGCCTCGGCCTCGTGCTTCAGGAACCTTAAAACAGTCCCAACCTTTGGACGGGTAACTGAAGGTCTGGGCATTTTGCTTGAGAGGTCATCAGAATTGCCATGACTTCTGTTCACAAAGTATTTATTGCTGCCAGAGTTTTAATGGTGAAAAATTAGAAAACAAAAAACAAAAAACAAAAAAAACCAACCTTAAATGGTCCCTATCTGGCGTATGTTAGGTTTATATAAGATCTTACAGAATGGATTATGTGGCCCCTTCTTAACATTTCCCAACTTTTATGGGGAAAATGCTTATAACATGAATTAAACAGGAATACAAAATCATAGACACATACGTAGAAATCTGTGCTGTCAGCCATGAGGGGAAAATGCACTGAAACGAACTAAGAGGAAAACACCAAAACATCATTCCAGGTTATCTCTGGGCCAGGAGTTGATGGGTGAGATTTCAGGGGGAAGAAGAGGACATTTCAGGAGATGGGGTTCCAGAAAAACCAGAGAAGAGCTGCCTGGCAGGTGCCCGGACAGGGTGGGAACATTGTGGAGCGTGTGGGAACGTTGGTTCAGTCTGGCAGGAGGTGAGTTCAGAAGCTGCAGGGGCGGCAGGATGGATGAAGCGTTCGTTTAAGCACTTGGGGAGGTGAGCCTGACCTTGAGCAGACTGAGGTAGGGCCTTACACAGGGAGAGAAGAAACTTGAACGTGGAGATTGTCAAGGGAACACAGGTTTGGCCCTGAAATATATCCTCTCTCTGAGGCAATAATATTTTGTGGTTTATTTCTCAGGTTCAGATTCAGAATAAGAAGGTGGACATCTCTAAGGTCTCCTCCAAGTGTGGGTCCAAGGCTAACATCAAGCACAAACCTGGTGAGTGCAGTCCCCTGCTTCCCCCAGGGTGCCTGGGCCTCGCCTGGGCTGGGTCTCCCCGCTGTGCTTTTGTCATTCCATAAAGATTCCTGGAGGCCGGCCCCCCCCATCCCCCCACCCGCCCCAGCCGGCGGAGGGGACAGTTCAGTGCAGTTCGGTGCCTGTCGGGAGGGGCGCCCCAGGCGCTAACCTCTTTGGCGCATCCGGAGGAGCGGGTGGTAAAGGCCGCTGTCCCCACGGGCATCACCACACCCCTATTAGCGCGCCGGGAGCCAGTGCTGGGGGCGCCATTCGACTGCGGGCGGCGGATATTCCCAGGCAGTGACGCACCAGCTGTGAGCTCCTGCAGGACAGAGTCGTTGGGTAGCGCTGCCCAGGCCGCGGGTGAGGGTTTGCTGCTGGGGCGGTGTGACTTCCTCCTGGCGGCGTGCTCCCGCCTCCACTGTCATCCCCTACAGCCGCGTGTCCTGGTTCTGGGTGACAGTAGACCAGGGCTAGGGCACTTCCCCTGCAGCGGCAGGCACGTGGCTGGCAGATCTGGCTCCTTGGAGGTCAGGCGCCAGGGGCCACTTAAGGTGAAGGCAAGGAACTCTCGGCAGACTGTGTTCTGTTTAAAAGGGTCAGAACAGTTTGGCCCTTAACTCACCTCATCTCCCCCCTTTAATCTGGAAAATCCACTCTTGCGCGATGCCACCTTCCCCGGTGCTGCTGACTGACCCTGAGGCTGGGTGTTTTGGCGGTGGGGAGGGGTGGGCAGGAGTGTAGGACAGCTGGCCAACTTGGCACAAAGCCGGGTGCTCTGGTTTGTGACGCGGGCTGAGGAGACGGGCCTCCAGAGGGGTGGGCCTGGGAGAGCAGGGCAGCCCCACACCCTGTGGCCACACTGTGGCCGTGAGTCCTGAACCTCGCCCTTGTGCACTGGCCGCCCGAGCGCGCTGGGCCCCGGGGCTGGTCCGGTCCGTGCCTGTCCTTTCTCAGCTCGGTGCCGGGACTACTCCCACCTGTCCGCCTTTTCCTCCACGACAGAGAAGCCTCTTTCCATTTGCCTTCTCTTCATTACAGTGTGGCTCATGCAGCAGCACAGACAGACCCCGCTGCCACCCTACCTCTGGCCATCGCCAGCCTGGCGGTGACTTTGGGCAAGTCACTCCTCTTGTCCAGCACCCGCTCTGGCGGCTGTAAAACAAGGGTCCTGACCCTGCCGGTCAGGGCGTTCCTGCACTGCACGGAAGCGGGCGCCCTGCGCCACCCCGTCAGGGGGTCGTCGTGACGTTGGCTAGAGAACCCGAAGCAGACACCATCTCGGCGCCTTTAGAGGCTTGGCTGGAGGCTGTGCTGCGGGCCTGCGGTGGTGCTGAGGGTGCCTTTCTTCTCTGTGGAGGTGTTGCCGCTGGCCGGATGCAGACTGTCAGCCCAACTTTGAGAAGACTAGCCCTGTTTGACAAACATGTCCACTGTCCTTTCCTCCTCCTCTGTGCTCAGAGCCACGTTCCCCATTTCTGTATTGGGCACATAGCCAGTCCTCGGCCCAGCTAGGATTCCTGGTCCCACCGCCTGGCTTTGCCTATGTGACCGGTTGTATTTTGGTACCAGGTGGAGGAGATGTCAAGATTGAAAGTCAAAAGTTGAACTTCAAGGAGAAGGCCCAGGCGAAGGTGGGATCCCTCGATAATGTGGGACACCTGCCTGCAGGAGGTGCCGTGAAGGTAGTGAGTGGGTCACCAGGGGGACACGGCTTGGGCCGGGTGGGAGGGGTTATGCAGCCGGAGTCTGGGTCCCAGGTACTGGGCGCCTGTCACCGCCCCTCAGTATCTTCAGGAGTCTTGTGTCACCCACACCATTGTGTTTTCCCAGTGTCCTTCATCAGTCCTGAGTGAGGCAGGAGAGGTAAAGAGGCCCCAACCCAGCTGCCTCTCACCTGTCCAGTTGGAGACAGAACCTCTCCTAACAGCCATGGCCCTCCTTACTTTTTGAGCCCATCTCAGCCATTTCCAAGGGGACTATGGGCTGGGGCACAGACTCCCACAAAGCACGGTTCTCCCCAGCTACCTCATGAGGGGGTCCAGGCTCCATGCCGGGCTCCATTCTGGGCCTGCTGGGAGCAGGATGCCACATTTGCAACTCCTGGTGACACCTGCCTCTAGAGGGACTGCCATGGCCAGGGCTCAGGTGGGCAGGACTTCCCATCCTCTGGACTGGTTGGGCCTCTCCTCCCTTCCCTCCCTGTCTCCTTCCCTCCCTCCCTCCTTCCACGGCACTGTGAGACCTTTGTGTGCCAAGATGTTGTCTGTCCTTCGTTCTGTGTTGGGCGGTTGGGGGGGGACACAGGGGGCGGCACCTTGCAGGCTTCTGTGCATGACCACAGCTGCAGCTGCTCAGGGGAAGGTGAGCCAGGGAGAGGGACACAAGAGCAGCGGCTGGGGCCTTCGCTTCTACATCTGATGCCTAGCCCAGCCTCTGTCCCCTCTTCCCTCCTTCCCTCGGTGCTCCGGTTCAAGGCCTGACTGGCTTCTGTGAATGTGTGGGGTCCTGGCTCTGTCACAGGCTCCCAGTCCACGCCTCCATACCTTTGAGGAGCCACTCCCCAGTCTGTCCTCTGGGGGCCCCAACTCGGATGTAGTCGCTAGTCCAAAGCCACATGGCAAGTACATGTAGACCAGGGTTTACACCTGCACCTTTCTGACCCCACGTCTTAAGTTCTTTTTTTTATTCACATCATCTCCCTTAATTATTTCTGGAATTGTCTTTCTGATACAGAGGCCCGTCTCCTTCACTGTTCTGATTAGAAACCACTGTAGAGTCTTCCATTGCCACCTTTTGGGTGTTCCGGGGCACGGGTGGCCTCCCACTGGCCTCCCCTCTTCTGTCCACCCCATCCTCCTCCCGCAAAGCCCTGCAGGCCCCGAAGTTTCCCTGGTCCCCCCTCCCTGGACCCCTTCCTCCCTCCTCTGTGTCCCCAGCCTCCGGAAGGGTGCCCCGCACAGAAGAGGTCTTGGTGTCTGGGGAGGGGTAGATGAGCAGGTAGGGCTCATGAGTTCCCAAGAGAGCCCCTTTAGCACCCGCTCTCTGGTGGGTGTGGTCTGGGACTCATCGGTCCGTTCCGAGGTGGTGAGCTGCACCCCTTGGGAACTGACTCCCAGCTCCCAGAGCTCCTTAACTGGCCTGCAGCACACCTGCTTCCCGACCGATTCCAGACCCGCTATCTAGAGAGCGTTCCCAGGGCTTTTGCCAGTGATGTCACGGCTGTTTGGTGTCGGCCTTGCTGAGAAGCCCGCACCTCTCCCCTCAGAAAGACCGCATGAAACCGTGCACTCCACAGAGGAGCCCCCCAGGGTGTGTCACTAGCCAGGCTGCATGCTGGGCCCGAGGCTGTGTTCTTGCCCTACACTGGCCGCCCAAGCCAGGGGTCCTCTCACAGGCAGAGTAGGGGTGGGGAGTACCTGGTTTAGAGTCTCCAGATGACTGTGTCTAAATCCAGTGGCCGGGGAGGGGTGGCGGGTGGGCAGGGAGGGGCTGTGTGTAAAATCCACCATCACCCATCCCACCTCCTCCCCGACTGACCCTACACTGTCTCCCCCACTGTTTCATTGTAGACTGAGGGCGGTGGCAGCGAGGCCCCTCCGTGTCCGGGCCCCCCCGCTGGGGAGGAGCTGGCCAGCCCTGAGGCAGCGCCCGAAGCTGGCGCCCCCACTTCAGCCAGTGGCCTCAGTGGCCACCCCACCCTGGCAGGGGGTGGTGACCAAAGGGAGGCCCAGACCTTGGACAGCCAGATCCAGGAGACAAGTAAGTGGCTGGGCTTGGCCTGAGGGCCAGCCGGGGGCCCTGCCACTGTTTGCAAATTGAAACTCCTTTTTTTTTTTTTGACTAGAGTATGGCCTAAATTTTAACCAAGCAACCTTTTATTTTCCAGGCATCTAATGATGACATTCTGGTCTCGTCTTCCGTCCCCTGTGTTCCTCCTCTTGTGTCCCTTGTTCCCCCCTCCCTTCCCTCCTCCCGTGTCACTGCAGATTGAGACCTACAGGCTGACGTTCCGGGCAAACGCCAGGGCCCGCACCGACCATGGGGCTGACATTGTCTCCCGCCCCCCCCACTTCCCTGGCGGCCCCAGCTCAGGCACCCGGGCCCTTGGCTCCCTCACCCGGGCTGCTCTATAGACCCCACACGGCTTGGGTGCTGGGCAGTCCTCTGGGCCCCCGCCCCATCCCCCTGCCTTGCTTGCCCATGGCAGTAGGCCCGCCCCCAGACCTCCTCCAGTCCCTGCCCTGGGCCCAGCTCCTTGCTTCCTTCCTGTCCCATCATTGCTCACTGCTCTGTAGACGAGGTTGGGAGGTGAATGGGATGGGGAGGCCAACTTGGGATCCTGTGGGATCTAGGAGGGGGGGATCCAGATTCCAACCTCGTCTTTGGGTTTTTCGGACCAAACCCAAGAGAAACTGACATACGCGCCCTCCTCGCCGGGTCCACCTGGAGGGAAGAGTGGAAGTGGATGGCCACGTGGTGGCAGGGTGCTGCCCCCATCCCCTGGAGCCCACTAAGCCACCGCCTCTCTCCTTGACCCCACAGTGGTGCGCCAGGTGCCTCTTGCTGCCCTGCCCCAAGTTAGTTAGGGGTTGGTTCTGCCTGTCCCCGCTGCTTCCTGTACCTGCCTAGCTGCTGCCACACTTCCCTTTCTCTTGTTTTATCCTTTTTTTTTTTTTTTTAATAACCTAAAAACTGGTAGAGGAGTTTTGCAGGTTGAAGCCATGTCTAAATGAAAGTTCTCAGTAGGTGTTAAAGGAAATGGGGAGGGGACATCCTTAAGCCTCCAGCCGGGAGGTCAGGCATCGGGGGCTGCCTTGGCCTGGGCAGCTTGGGGCCCCAGAGTGTGTGGGCAGGGCGGGTGAGATGCAGGGGCTGTGGCCTGGTGAGCATAGGGCACACTAGGGGCTGGTCAGAGCGTGGACTGGTTGTTCTGGTATTTTGTGTGTATGCTGCTTTTCTTTTCTAACCAAGAGGCTGGTTTTGGTATCTCTATCTGTCTCATTCCCTGGGATCTAGTGGGAGATATAAGCTCGGGGCCGGAGAAATAGGGAAGGGCTGTGGAGGTCAAAGTTCTCCAGGCTTGCAGGCCTAGGACACTAGAGCCCTCAGTGACTGGGGTGCCCCAGATGTCCAGAACTCATGTGAATGATGGGGAATCAGGTATGGAAATTTAAAAATAAAAGCATGAGGCAGGCCACCTCCCTTCCCTTACAGCCTGACTGGAGAGTGGGGAGAGGCAAGGCCAGCCTGTGGAGGGGTGTCCCAGCCAGGGCCGGTCTTGGGATGGCTGCAATGATGAGAAACCCCGGGAATTGTATTGACACGGAAGATTCTTATTGCACTTGTATTTTTTTTTTTTTTTTTTTTTTGTATTAAAGTTTGCATGGTTTCTAATAAAGGATTAAAATGTAACAGTTTGTAGTGAAATGGCCGGGGAGTCTCCCAGGGCTTCTCCTCCGGAAGAGCATTTTCTGCAGTGCAGACTTGCCCCGAGGAGGTGGCCACAGACTCGGCCCCTCGTCTTCCCCGCTGCTGCTCCCGGTGACCCTTGGAGCTGAGAAGGTAGGGGCTCTTGACTTAGGTTCAGATTTGATCTCCGTGTAGAGGGAGGGCATCTGGGCCAGCAGGTCCTCCCACTTGAGGTAGCATTTTCCTTGGGGAGGTTTGACGCCACATCCCCAGCTCCCCAAGCACATACCGTGGGGGGGGGCCTGTGGAGAAAGTGTTCCCCGAGCCAAAGACAAGAATGCTTTGTGCCAAGGACATTGGGGCACCCGTTTTGTCAGCAGGAGGAAGCGGCAGAATGAAGTAGTAGACAGTGCAGGGCCCGAAGGTACCTGTGCCCTTTGTGTTAGTTCCAGGCCCACACGGATGCTGAGGTTGACAACTGGCTCTGGGTCCACGGGTAGGGGTAGGAGAGGTGACCCTAGTAGAGCGCTCTCTAGGTGGGCTGGAGTGGTCGTTTTTCTGAGGGGTGGTCTTGTCCCAGCTCCCTTGAAGTGTCCCCCAAGCCAGAGAAGCGGAGAAGGCTGCCCTGACAGCTGGGGACCAGAGGCCCCTGTGAGCTGTTACTACCTGCAGCCGTTTGGGGGTGTGACATTTCTGTACTTCCGGTTTGCTTATGGCTCAGCTATTGCCTGTGTCAATCTGTGATTCCGTTGTACCGATTTCAAGAGTAAATAAAGCTCGTGATGTCCCACCACGCAGGCCCTGTATCTTCTGTGTGTCCTCGTTGGTCTCCGCTAGCCCGTCGCCTTGTATCGGGAGACTGATGTGTGCACCGCGCAGTCTTGACGACCGTAGCCTCTCATCTGTGAATTTGTGGATGCGACCAAGGGGAAGTCCCAGCTTGTGGCAGGGCTGCCACACAACCCGAGGCCCCTTGAGGGTTAAGGTTCAGGTGCCCTTAGCTGCCTGAGGAACTTCTCTCCCAATTCTGCTTGGGGCTGGGAGGTGACAGCCAGATTCCACGAGGACACGCGCTGTGCACGTACCACTGGCCCGGAGAGGGAGACGTGAGTGAGTGCATGCTCAACACCTGCTGTCCCAACCCGCAAAGGCAGGGATGGTGCAGAGAGGCTGCCTGCCACGTGGGCGCGGAAGCAGCTGTAGGACCAGGCAGGCCCCTGGGACGCAGGCCCCACACCAGCTAAGCCCCTCCCTCCCGTGTCCTCAGCCTCGCAATAAGCGGGAGTTTGGGAAGCGGGGGATGCTGGGGCCCTGAGAGAGGAGCCCCCAGCGGAGAGCAATGCTCACAAGGGATAAATAGAACTTTATTTTAAATAAACATTTGCACTCTGTACACAGCCCCAGCAGACACGGGGCTCAGTCATCGGCTGTCTTGCGCACGTCAAAGCTGCCACAGGGCCCACGCAACAGCTCCGCCAGCAGGGCGAGCAGCTGCCCGTGCTCCTGCTGCACGCCGGGCGGGAGTGCGGCCAGCTCACTGCGCAGGCTCCGCTCCACCATGCGGCCCAGGGCCCGGCGCAGCTCCCTCAGCAGCCGCACGGTGCGGGAATCCCCCTCCAGCCTCAGCAGGTCACTGTCACTCAGGGAGATGGTGGCCCGGCGCCCATCATCTGGGGGAGGGAGGAGGCGGCAGAGGGCTAGGGTGAGGCCAGGCCCCGGTGGATACAGACCGGCCCGAGCCGCAACGGGGGTGGGGGTGGGGGTGTGCCGGCACCCACCACGTATGTGGACGTCCCCGTCTGTCAGCAGCAGCACGGCCAGCGGGTGCACCTGGGAGGAGTCCCGGACGAAGACGCTGCCATTGGACTTGACGGCCATGAAGTACGTCAGCCATCGGCTCCGGAGCCGCGTGGCCTCCCTGAGGAACACAGGGCTGGGTGAGGCTGCCCTCCTAGGGAGCACGCCCACTGCTCCTCCCCTGCCCTGCCTGCCTCCCACCTGTTGATGGTCGACTTATGCAGCAAGATGTTGCCTGATTTGGTCCTGTATGTGACGCTGTTGGGCTTGAACTTGCCCTGCCGGGTCACCTTGCCCTGCCTCACCTGCAAGGATGAAAGAAAAGACAGACCAGCTGAGCAAGAAGCCGCGGATTCATCCGCGGAGGCCGAGGCCCCCCGGGCCCGCCCCGAGGCAGCACCTGGATGAGGTTGGGGTAGAGGCCGGCCATCAGTACGCCCTTCACCAGCTCCTCCTCCTCACTGTACTCGTTGCACTGGGCAGAAGCCAGGGTGCAGTCCGAGGGCTTTCCCACCAGGAAAGCCTCATAAATGTTCTCTGAGAACTGCTTGATGAGTCCTGGGGAGTTGGGGGCGGGTGAGCCTGCGGCCCCCGAAGCCACGAGGCTGGGGGACGACACGCTCCGCGGTGCCTCAGCCAGGGGGGTGTGGGCCGGGAGGGGCTAGAGACGGGGTGAAGCCCACTGACCGTGGATGAAGCGCAGGCTGGGTGCGTACAGCAGGTTCTCCTCCAGGTAGTTCTCCCGGGAGCTGCGGTCCTGCCAGCGCAGCACCTCCTCCCAGCCGGCCACGGCCCGCACGAAGGCCAGGTGGTCGCTGCCACTGTCGTGGCTCAACAGCGCCTTCACCTGGGAGGCAGCGGGAGGGCGTGCCGGGGTCACAGGGGGAGGGCTGGCGGTGGCCGCCTCGGGACAGAAGGTGGGGGTGGGCCGAGAGGAGGAGCAAAGGGCCACGGGACGGGGCTGGGTCTGACCTTGTCCACCTCCGCCCGGTTCTGCAGGCTACTGCTGAAGGGGTCCCGGGTGAGGCAGGAAACGACCACCAGCAGCGGGTGCAGGCAGCGGAAGATGGCAGCCAGCACTATGGCCTTGGCCAGCCGGGGGTCGGTGGAGATATGGGCCAGGCGCTGCCCCAGGGTGGTCAGGTACTCCCGCTGGTCCAGCACTCCTGCAACAGTTCGGCATCAGGATCGCCCGTGAGAGCCATGCCGTGACCCCCGCCGGGCTGGCCCCGCCACTCACCGATCTCCTGGAGCAAGATCACGGCCTCATCCACTGCCTTAATGTTCGGACTGTCCACAGCCTTGGAAAGGAATTCCACTGCCTGCAGCAAGAACCGGCCAGAGCCTGCCATGAGCCCGAGTCCCGCCCACGCCTGACCACGTCCAGCCCATGCCCAGCCCCGCCTCCGGCGCACCGTCTTCTCGGGCATGTGGATTTTGGCTTGTAGCACCAGGTTCTCAAGGGGCGTGCGCAGAATCTCCGGCACTTGGAAAGGGACCATTTTCTCCAGCCGGCTCCGTGGGAATAGGTGGTAGGCAAAGCCTGACTGGCAGCGGCCTGCCCGGCCCCGGCGCTGGATCACATTGGCTCGTGACACCCACACAGTCTCCAGGCAGGACACCTGGGGGAGGGGGTGGGTGAGCGGCGACACAGATGCCAACGCGCCTTCCTCAGTGCTCCCCCACGTCTGGCCTTCACCTCACTTAACCCCTCAATGCCCTCCCCCCCCCCCCCAACAACAGGGACACCGAGAGCCCATGAGTGTGGCTTCTTCCAGACACACAGGGCAGCTCCAAGGCCCATCTGGGCTGGGGGCCACCTCGGAACTTGTCGTTCTTCCCCCAGGGGCTGGCTAGGCCCAGGAGATGGATGCCACCTTGGTCTTCAGGTCATAGCGTTCCTCCTTGTGCAGACCGCTGTCCACCACGTGCACAATGTCATTGACTGTAATTGAGGTCTCCGCGATATTGGTGGCCAAGACGATCTTGCGCACCCCGACTGGCGGCTGCTGAAATATGGCCTTCTGGTCCATCATGGGGATGTTGGAGTGCACTGGTGGGCAGCAAGAACACGCTGGTTATGGGCACTGCTCCTGCTCCCTGTGATGAGGGCACAGGGCAAGGATTTCGACCCCATTTTGATGAAACTGAGGCCCAGATCAAGAATACGCCCAGTAAAAGTAGAAAAACGAACAAAATTAGGGCAGCCTGGTCAGAAACCCAGGCCCCTCGAGTCCCAGCTGGGTTAGTCCCCAGGACAGAGGGCAAGACTGGTGTGTGAGGGCAGAAGGCCTCACATGCATGCTCTCACCTGGCAGGATCAGGTACTTGCTCTCGTGCATGCCCAGGGCCTCCTGGAGGCGTTGCTGCACTCCTTTGATCTCCTGCCACCCAGGCAGGAAGCAGAGGATCCCACCTGTAAAGGGGCCCTGCAGGCATGAGCTGTCACTCTCCGGCAGGTGGAGGTCAGGGTGGGGCCGGGGCAGAGGGGAAAGCACCCACCTGGTTCCCCTCGGGCATCAATGTGCAGAACCAGGTCCGTCACGAGGTCCAAGTCAAGTGCACATTCATCCTCAGACTAGGTTGGGGGAAGACAGGCCACAGTCACAGCCCCAGGGAAGGACACAGTCACTCTGTGACTCAGTGAGGCCCAGGCACTCAACCTGTCACCTCCAACCCTCACCACACCCTTGCCCAGAAGCCCCCCTCCTGCCGCCCCCCCAATCATTTCATTTCTATCAAGGAAACAAGCTCGGGAGCATTAACTCACCCTAGGCCACCAAGCCACAGGGACAGGGAGGAGGGGAATCCAGAGGGAAGGCCGGGGAGGGCTGGGGCAGGCACGTCCCCTCACCTCGTGGTGCCGGTGCCGGTGCGGGTACTGGTGCTTGCCCAGCTTGGCCAGAATGTCCTCCAGGTAGTGCTCCTTGACGGGGTACATGAAGCCTGGCACCTTGATGACAGGGCAGCCACCAAAGTAGCGGGAGAAGCGCTCGTTATCGCCCGTGGCGCTCATGAGCACCAGCCGCAGGGCCGGGTTGAGCCGCTGCAGGCCCTTGAGCAAAATAAGCAGGAAGTCTGTATTCACGTCCCGCTCATGGACCTCATCCACGATGACATGGCTCACGCCCTCCAGGCTGGGGTTGCTCTGCAGCTTCCGCAGCAGAATGCCCACGGTGCAGAAGAGCAAGGCCCCGCCTCGGGCCGGGGGCTTGCTTTCCAACCGCACCTGGAAGCCCACGTTCCGGCGCAGAGAGGGGCCCAGTTCGTGGCTGACCCGCTGTGCCACCGACACAGCGGAGATGCGGCGCGGCTGGGTGATGATCACATTGCAGCGGGCACCACGGCCCTCGGTCACATAGCGCTCTAGCAGCAGCTGGGGGATGCGTGTGGTCTTTCCACAGCCCGTGTCCCCAGAGATGACCACCACCGGGTGCTGCTCAATGGCATTGAGGATTGTGTCCCGATGTGGGTCCACAGGGAGCTGGGGGGCCTCCTGCCAGACTGGCCCTCGCCGCCGCCACAGCTCCAGCAAGTTCTGGCTCAGACGGACCTCCTCTGCTTCTGACAGGGGCACGTAGGGCTTGCCTGTGATAGGGTCACTCAGGGGCCCCGAGTCCTTGCCCAAGGGCAAGACGTCATCACTCTGCAGCCGGAGTTCTGGGGTGATCCACGAACTATCCACAGGGTACTGCAGGATGGGAGAAGCAAGCAAAATGGTGAGACAGATACCTTCTTCCTCATTCACTCACAAGCCCTGCCACACAATTCACCTGGGCCAGATGCCATGGCCCAGCCCGCTGGCCGGCGAACTCAGTACACGACTGCCCAAGGACTCTCGTGGGCAGGACTGGGCTACTCAGGGCATGGGTGCTCCCACACTCCAACCTCCTCAGGGAAAACGGGGAGTCACTCCTGCCGGTTGCAGGTAGAGACTCAGTACAGGGAAGACTGAGGTGGGGGTGGGGGGCGGGTTGCAGAAGGGGTTCTCCTGGTTCTCTTACATGGTTCAGGAAGGTTTCTATCTTGCGGAGGATGGGCTCAGGCACCTGGATGGTACACGGCCGGCGCTGGGTCTCACCCAGCTCACGCAAGGAGGCCAGGTTATACATGGCGTGGGTGAGCGGCTCGTTGTTGCGGTCCACCAGGCCCAGGCTCTGCAGAGGGGGAAGGGGGGACACTACAGGTTGATCTACGCCCCTGCCTCTCCAGAACGGGCCCAAACAGGCTCAGAAGCTTGAGAGAAATTGTGCAGAGCAACCTCTTTCCTAAGAGATTTTGCTTTAAAGTGGATGTTGTGCAGAAAAGAGGAATTCCAGGAAAATGTAACTCTTCACCCCTGCCCCAAAACTAGTAAAAATCAATTCAAGAAAAGTAAGACTGGACCTGCCCGAGAGGAATACCCCTCAGAAAGTTCTCCTTGAGCATCCAGGGGCCCCACAACAGCCCAATCTCACCTCTATGAATTCCCAACATGGACATCTCAGCCAGGCAGGCCAGGCCCTTAATGACCCCATCACGACCTCACGAGCACCCTCTGTGTTCACTGCCTCCAAAGCACACCCCACACCCCCGCGACCTTTCCATTCCAGCTGCCGCCCCACCCCATCTCCACAACACCCTTTCTATCTGTGACCCCTTTACATGAATGTACACAGAATTTCTTGGAAATGTCTACTCATACAATTCAATAAACACTGCATCTTATTTTCCTACATGTCCAAAGCCACCTCATCAGACATAAAACAAGGCATCCCAACACTTCAGGCAAGTGTGCAAAACCAGTCTTTTTCCCTAGTCTCGTGTTCCTGTCACCTGTAACACCAGGATTCTACTCGCCCTCTGAAGCTCAGATCAAATACTCCCTCCTTCAAGCCTGCCCCCACAGGGCCTGATCCCTTTCCTCTGGCCTCCCGTCAGGTCTCAAAAACAAGGATCTAGTCCCTGGACCAACTCGGCCACCTCACTCCAGGAAAGGCCTGAGAGTTTACCTGTGGCCTCTGACAAGCGGCCAGCAGCGGGAGCACCACTGCCAACCGGGAGCCGGCTCCTTTCCGAGACAGGGCTGTCCCATGCCGAGAGCCTCCTGATCCTCAGTACCTGTGTCTGTCAAGTTAAAATTCAGACCTCTGCAAAGTTCTACCGATTAGCCCCGGTTTGGTCTCCTGAGCCACAGGCATCTGTATCTCTCCCTCTCCTATTCTCTGGGCTCTCATTCAAAAACGGGGTTCCCAGAGCCGAACACACACCAACGGTATATCTGACCAGAGCAGAGCAGGCCCTCCTTGCTCTCTTCCTCTGCAAACTAAACCTGTACTGGGGTACCTGGTGGCTCAGTCGGTTAAGCGTCCAAATGCAGCTCAGGTCATGATCTCGCGGTTCGGGAGTTCAAGCCCCACGTCAGGCTCTGTGCTGACAGCTCAGAGCCTGGAGCCTGCTTCAGATTCTGTGTCTCCCGCTCTCTCTGCCCCTCCCCCACTCATGCTCTGTCTCTCTCAAAAATAAACATTTTTTAAAAATTAAAAACAAAAACAAAAAAACCTAAACCTGTACTGATGTGGGTTCAGATCCCCCACTTCTCCAGCAGGCACGGTAGCGATGGCTCCCACTGCTGGGCACAGCTGGCCTCCGAGGCCTCTCCAAGGGAACTGCCCACTGGAGGCCCCACTGTGCACACCTTGGGGTTAAATGAATCTCCAATCTCCATCCCACATAAACATCTTATTACTCATTTCGCCCACAAAGCCCAGATAACTAAGATCTCTCTAGATGCCAAGCCTGCCGCTCGGCACAGCACCATTCCTCCTGCTTTTTGCTGTTCACAGCAACAGGCATGTCCCCTCCCGGCTTCACCCGGCTTTGGGCAACAACACCAAAAAGGCTGAGCTCGCAGGCAAAGCACCTTCTGAGAGAGTGAGGGATTCCTAGAAACAGCAGTCATGTGGTCAGAGAAGCAAGGCTCGGACACCAGATACTATTGTGCTCAGGCTTTCAAAGGCCTAGTGTGGTGGGTTTCATTTCCTGGAGACTTGGGCCAATTTGCCAAGGGTAGGGGAGCTCTAAGATCTCCCATGCCTCACACCACGGACCCGCCTGGACTCACCTTCAGTTTCTTGCAGGCCAGGGCTGCTGCCTTATTCTCAGCCTCCGCTTTGCGGCGCCCTTTGGCGACAAAGGTCATAGGACAGGGCCAAAGCAGAGTGAGGGTAGACAGCTTGGTCTTGGTGCCCACGGTATGAAACTGCATGAGGTTCTACGCGGAATGCAAGAGAGATGATTATGGAAAGACAGAGAATGCATCCTCAGAATGCCAAGGAACCCAGTCATGGAATTAACCCCCATCTTAGCAGGTGCCAAACATCAGCCACGCGAGATGGGCCAATGTACAGGCAGGAGGAAGCCCCTCTAGGGCTGCAGATCCCTAGGCCTGGGCTGGCTTCTCTGGCCATCCTATGGTTTCAGAGAAGAAGACAGCCTCTGGACAATGCCGCCACCCACCCTCCTAGCCTAGTGTGCTCTCAGCACCTTTGAAGACAACAGGGAGGGTGGCAGCTGTGGGGTGAGCAGTCGGCATGAGCCAGAACCAGGCACATCCTGGGGGTGCGTGAAGGCCTTACCCCTGGAGAGAAGCTGTGCTTACTGAAGCCCTGAGCCCGGCCACAGAGATGAAATTCATGCCTCGGCAAGACAGCGCCACACACACCCCACTCCTCCCAGCCACCCTGGACCAAGCTTGGGTCTCCGGCTCCCGCGGCACCAGCCCACCCGGAGCTCCTACACCGATGTCTATTCCGTCCTGGCTGCTTCACACTCCTCACAGGCCAAGAACCCCAGACCCCTGACTGGCCTAGGTACGGGCTGAAGGTACAGGTATCCTCCACCATCACACATGCCTGTAGCTTCCCTCCGACCTGGCCCCGGGGAAAAGCACACGCAACCAAGCCAGCTCCCCACCCCACACACTCCAGGATACCCAACTCACCTTAGCTGTGGAGGACGATGTTGCTATCTGAATCACTTTGGCCAGAAGGTTCTTGGGAAGTGGAAACTGGGTCAGAGCCCTAATAGCACTGTCGTCGTCTGTCATTTCAAAGGAACCCCCCCTGGGAGGACCAAAAGTTTAGGTGAAAAAGCTCTATCTCTTCCCAGGCCAATTTCCCCTCAGGCTCTGAGGCCCACGGGGGTAGGACACTGCAGCGGTGCAACAGGCAGCAAGGAGGCATGGAAAAGATGGCAGGCCAGGCATCTTCGCTCAGCATGTGATCCTCTCAGAAACACAGCATGACTGACGCTCCCTCAGTTTCCCCAAATGGATAATTGAGGACAGGGGGCAGGGGCCCAGGGGCAGAGTAGTGGCTGGGACTTGGAGGGACCCAAGTGTGAGCTGGACGGAGGGTCCACGCTGCCGTTTTGCATGAGCCCAGCCACGCCGTACAAGACTGCTTTCCCCAGGAACGGCAGATGTACCAATGAACAATGGGACTCACAGGCTGAGGTGTAGCGGGGGCCCTCCCATCTCCGAGAAGGCTCCCAGGGAACATCTCCCATCCCCATGTCAAGGCGCAGCCAGCTTCCCTGCATCCCCCACGTGCAGCTCTACCTCGAGTCCCTGAGTGGGGTGTGGGAGTCCTGCTGGGCCATGGACAGGAAGTCGGTGACATCAATGGTCCCCTCTTCTAGCTCTTCCTCCTCATCCTCCTCTTCCTCCCGGCCCAAGGAGCGGGACAGGCCCCCAGGTCCCCCTGGCCGGATGCTCTCGGGATTCAGCTGCCGCCAGGAAGTAGGTGGCATGGTGGGTTCTGGGCGCCACCAGCTGTCAGCCGGAGAGCCAAAGCGATCGGCTAGCACACGATATTTGGCTGCATCAAACAGCTCGTTTCGGGGACCCAGCAGGCCCCAGCCCTGAGGGGTGGGGGCAAAAGGCATGTTGTGAGGGTCCATTCTCACACCTCAGTCCGCCCAGAACCTGCTCCCTTACACTAAAAGTCCCCTATGCAGGAGCCAAGCCCCTTTGTACCTGTCTGCCTGCTTCAGCCCCAGGTCCAGGACTAGACATCAAGAGAGCCCTTAACATGTCCAGCACTGAGGGTGCCTGGGTGGCTCAGTCAGTTAAGCATCTGACTCTTGGTTTCAGCTCAGGTCATGATCTCATAGTTCATGTGTTTGAGCCCCCATGCCGGGCTCTGTGCCAACAGTGCAGAACCTGCTTGAAATTCTCTCTCTCCCTCTCTGACTATCCTCCACTTGTTCTCTCAAAATAAATACACACACTTAAAAAAAAAAAAAAAAAAAAAGTCTAGCTCTGAAGGGGTGCCTGAGTGGCTTAGCTGATTCAGCATCCAATGACTTGATTTTGGCTCAGGTCAAATCAAAATCTCATGGTTTGGGAATCCGAGCCTTGAGTTAAACTCTATGCTATCAGAGCCGAGCCTGTTTGGGATTCTGTCTCTCCCTCTCTCTGCACCCCCCTTCCCTTAAGATAAACAAACAAGTCTAGCTCTGACACATGAAAAAGACAAAGTAAGCTCTTACACCTATTAAACAAAAAACTGAAGGGAGAAAAAACCCCCAGGGAATGGGGAAGCAGATGCATTCACAAAGTTATCCAAAAAGCTTCAGTGAATATAGCAGTTAGGGAAAATGGAGCCCACACCAGAAAACAGATCTATCCCTGACATAAGAATCCTACGCTAAGAATGTATTCTAGAAATAACCTGGGATGCTTATAAAGCCATTCATGCAAAATCCATTATTTTGAAATACAGCTTTATTCTTTTCTCGACAGAGTACCAAATAAAACATGATGACTCTCTAGCACATACGAAGCAACACGCTGGTTACCCTGAGCACCATTAGAAGAGATGAAACCTGGTCCCTGCCCCCAAGAAACAGAATCCACGAGGCAGAACAGAAATGCAGATGACCAGGGTCTAAGGAACCACAAAGTGAGAAGCTAGATGAACACAGTTAACAGAATTCCAATCAAAGTCTGGATAAGCTTCTTGCACGCTTGACAAGCACACACTCAGTCACCTCTGTGTTGCTGGCAACTGGCACCAAGCACAAGAGCAACGCTCGATGATCTGGTTTGGGGGGGGAAGGAAAGAGCCAAGGGACGTGAGTATAGATACTGGGGAACGAAAAGGCTGGGTGCCACAGAGCACATAAAGGACTCCTATAACAACAAAAACACTCCGATTAAACAACAGGCAAAGAACTTCAACAGGCATTTCTCCTGTTGACAGGAGGTAGACAAACGGTCAACAGCACAAGCAAAGCATTCTCAAAAACTACAGCTCTCTGCAGCATGGCATAAAATGATACCTACAGGCACAAATCCTCAAAATGTGCTCCCTCCTGATCAAGGTACATTTGGGGGAAGAATTCCCCCAGAGAAGCAATCACTGTATTTTTGACTGTGGAACTTAGTTTTCCACAAACTCCTCGTCAGCGTGGTTTCACATTGCTCTAGGGCATTTGCAACATTTTTAACTTCATCCGGTCAAAAAGAGTGTATGAAAGCAGTCCCTTCCCTTCCCCCAGTAACGTCTCAGAAGGAGGCCCCACCTGGCCCAAGTGCAGCTCCCTATAATTTGTAGCTGTGCATTTCTCAAGGGGAAGACATACAAAGGATACGGTGAGAGAATATGCTTATGGCAGCTGTGAAGAGCCGACAGACCGCTCTTCTGACAGGGACAACAACTGGAGATGGAAAAGCAAACACTGCCTTTTGCTGCATTCTGTCCTTTTTAGCTAACCTATACGATATTTTACATACTGGGAAAACAGTGTGCGGTTAACACAAATTAAGGAATTTACCTTAAAAAAAAAGAGAGACAGAGAGAAAAGGTGATTAACATCAGTACTCATTAGGGAAATGCAAACCAAAACCATGAGATACCACCTTGCACCCATTAGGGAAAACAACAGACAGTGCTGGTAAAGATGAGGAGAGACTGGAGTCCTCGTGCGCCGCTGGTGGGAATGTGACATGTTACGGCTACCGTGAAGACGGTATGGCACTTCCTCCACCTGGACTACCATACTACACAGCATGCCATACTACATGCTACACACATACCATATTACCATACCACCGTACGATCCAGCAACTGAAAGCCACGTCCCGAAGAGATTATTTGGACACTCATGTTCACAGAAGCATTATTCACAATAACCAAAAGGTGGAAACAACCAGAGAGGCCCTTTGATGGATAAATGAATACACAGAGTCTGGTATATCCCTCCGACGGAGTATTATGCAGCCTTAAACAGGAGGGGATTCTGACACAGGCTGCACGGACGGGCCTTGAGCTCACTATGCGAACTACGATAAGCCAGTCACAGAGACAAATACTGTACGATTCCACTGGTGTGAGGATATGAAGTCTCTGATGGAGTCACATTCACAGAAACAGGCAGTAGAATGGTGGCTGACAGGGGCTGGGGGGGGCAGGGAACAGGCGTTTATTGTTTAATGAGTATGGAGTTTCATTTTTACAAGGCGACAAAGTTCTGGAGATTGGCTGCATGAGGTTTAATACTACGGAGTGTTCACTAAAAAACGGTCCAGACGGTACATTTTATATTTTGTGTAACTTACCACAATTCAACAAACGTATATGCAAAAAAGAGGCTATGAGCTGAGCATAGATCGGGAACAGAGAAAGGGCTGGGAGGAGAGAAATGTGACCATGACTTGCTGCACATAGGCTGCCTTCAACATCCAAAGAAGGATTTCTCACCCTCAGCATTACTGACATCTGGGGCCAGGTAATTCTGTTGTGGGGCCATGCTGTGCATCCCCGGCTTCATGCCAGTAGCACTCCTCCGGTTGTGGCCACCAAAAATGTCTCCACACATTCCCAAATGTCCACGGCAGTCAAAATCACCCTCCCCGCAGGAGAGATTCCTGGAGGTAGAGCTGCTTGGAGAGATGGAGGTGTCTGAGAAATTCGGCAATGAGGCTGGCTGAACCTCTAAGAGATAAGCTTTCCCCCAGGAAGAAGGGACAGAGAAAGAAGAAATGTTCACAGAGGGTAGGAAAGGAAGAGGAGCCTGTAGTGACCCAGAGAGGAGGAGAGGGAGAAGTAATCCAGGGGCTGAGGAAGCTATGCCCGAAACATTCAAGCAAAGCGAGAACTGTGAAAGGCTGGCCTGGCAGAGCACTGTTCCAGTCCATCAACAATCGCGTGGTGACCACTGCTATTTGTCACGCACTATGGGGAAAAGGCAACCAGCAAACAGGACAAGGGCCACAACAATGCAGTGGAAAAAATGCAAGCCATGGGCACAGAAAGCTGTGTGCTTTCTGGAAACCATGGGAGCAGGGCCGACAGGAGGGATCAGGACACTGAAGTATGCGTGAAGCCCACTGAAAAGACTCAAGAGGAAGGATCCGAAAATTAAATGAAAGGACGGGAGAGGGGATGGAGAAGACACAGAAAGGGGATAGAGAAAAGAGAAGGGTGGTGTGGGGGGGCCAAGGCTGGGAAGAGGGCCTTTCCTCCTCAGATGCAGGAAGGAAGGAGGGATGGCAAAGGCCTAGGGATTCAGTGGGAGAGAATCTGAAGGAATATGCATCCTACAGCTTTGTCCTCACTGAAGCAGAAATGAAGACTGAGGAGCCTAAGGAAGAGCAATGGTTGGCGCAGCCACAGAGGAAGCCAAGTAGGGATGGACACAAAGGCGGGCAGGCAACACTGAAAGTCTAGTTAAATACCAGGTAACCGAGAACCTAAAAGCGGCCCATGCCCGACCACCAGGAAGTGAGGGTAGCAACAACCATGCTTCCATTACAAGTAAGAGAGAATTGTGTGGGTGCAGCGAAAACACACATGAAATAACGCAAAGTATAGTTCTGGTGCTGTACAAAGGGAGTATTTTTCATAAAGAGTTCTCCTGTGTTTTCTGAAACCACAGGAGGTAGGTAACCACAGAGGCAAAAAAAAACCAAACCAAACCAGCAAATATTCCCTGGCTGGCTGCACAGCAAGGAAAGAACCACAAGGTGGGAAGGACGGGTGAGTGAGTGAACACTGTCAGCTTCCACCTACATGCACGTGGCACCAGAAAGACCATCAGAGCCAGGGGCAAGGAATTTCCCAGGGTGGATGGAGGTCTGCCTGGCTTTTGCTAGGGAAGGGTCACCTTGAACAGCTGGCAGGCCGCGGCCGCAGCCTGTCGCTCAGCGTCGATCTTCTTGCTGCCATAGCCTTCTACCTCCACGCTCTTGGGCCACTTTATGTGGAGGGTGACTTTCTGGGAAAGAGAAGAGAGAATGAGGATGGTCGCCTTTCCAGACTGCAAAGCTGCTGTAAATCACACGGAGTGCGAACGGCACAGCTGTGGGCCTGCGGGCAGCAGAGCCGAGTGCAGGCAGCACCCCACGCCCATGGCTAACCCCCGTGAGGCTCTAACCTTCCCATCCTCAAGCCGTTCATCCCACCTCAAGATGTTTGGCTTCTTCAAAGTGCCATGTTCTAGCCAGAGAGCAAGGTGGGACCCATCTTTATTGTTAAAAATCTTCATTCAGAATGGTTTGCCTGCATGCTTCTGTGGGTCCCAGGACCTACAAGACTCTAGGAACAGGAATTTTTTATCAACTCTAACCCTCTGCAGTCCCAGTTAGTCAACAGGGGACCAAAACCAGGGATCAGTACAGAGGCCTGACACACACAAGATGAGAACAGACTCCTCGCCTCACCTGCCCTGAGTTCCCCCTTCTCTAAACCAGGCTCTTTTTCAAACCTAGCTTTGAGATTCTCTGCTGACCATGTACAATTCGCAAAACCCACTCTATGGCCTCCTTGACAAAGAAACCTGAGGGAGAAGACGGCAGCCAGCCTCCTTCCTGAGAGTCAGACCAACACGTCTCCCAACCACCAGTGAGTTACCTTTTTCTTCGGTCCATTCGTGTGCACGTAGACCAATTTGTCTTTTGCGTGTGAGATGCCGAGGGCTCTTCCAATTACACTGTTGAGAAGGTTTTTGGGCTGTGGGAACTCTTTTAATAGGTCCCTAGAAGCTAAGAAAATAAGAACAAAAGCATTATAGTTTTTTTTCTTTTAAAAAACCCATGGGGTACGTATCAGGACAACCCTGGGCTGGATACTGAGGATGTTGGCTTGTGACCCCAAACCACCCGGGAGCATCTTGGAGAAGGAGAAACGGCTTCATGGTTTTCAGGGACAGTGCATGACCAGACCCATTTGCACAACCATTTCCAGAAGAAAGACCAGTGAGCCACACACCACAGAGGAGAACCAGCCAGCATCCTCTTCCCCACAAGCTCCTGATTTAACATATTAGCTACAGAAGCCTAGGTGGCAACACATCCCCCTCGTCTGATGTCTCAAAGAAGGTACCGAACAAAAAACGAAACAAAAATCCACCACACACACAAACTGGAGATAAGACAATGCGAGGCCCCTCCTAAAACAAAAGACACACAAAGTCTGAACACCAGGCCCCAGCCCTCAACTGTACCTCGGCACCCTGCGAAAGGCCTCTGAGAGCCAGATTATGTGTAGGGATATTGATCAGAGGTCTCCACAACCAAGACCTCTGCATCAGCTATTCCTCCCCCAAGTTCACTGGAGTCAAGTGGAGGCAGGATGCAGCAGGCATCATGAGAAGTACCTCGCTTGTTTTTCACTTGTACTTTGGATCAATCCCAGAGCGCAAATGGGTGAGATGTCCAACTAGAAGCAGCTTGTGCCAGACACCAGGCTTAGCTGGGAGTGGCTAAAATCAGAAGTAAGGGCCCCAAAGCACCAAAGTGGCCCTTCGAGAGATGCAGGGTCAGAGACTGGCAGAGGTGACAGGAAGCCTTCTCATTCTCCACCCACAGTCTCTGGTGTTATATTCAGCTTTAAACTAGCCCCCAAAAGAAACTTTGTTCATGTGCACCTGCATGCATCAGTCATAAATCACCTAGGGACAGTTTTCAGAGCAAGTGGCCACCCTGATCCTCATCAGACACTTAGGAATGGTGGTGATGTTGGGGAAGCCACTGTATTTTGACAAAGCTCCTCCAGGAGTTCTGACGTAATTCTATTCCTGAGCTGAGACTGTTTCCTTGCAGCAGATGACTGTGACAACTGGCCATGAGGGAGAATTCTGCCTGACCCTGCATCCCTCTAAAGAACTTATAAAGCAACTGAGATTCAAGCGTTCAGACCGCTATTTAAATAGGCTCAAAGGGGTTCCCACAGAGGGACCCAAAGTTAAGAGGCCCGCCAGACCCCCAGGCACAACAGACGCGCACTGGTGCCCCCTCCAGCTCTACAGGGCCGGAGGAGGCTGGCTCTCTCTATCCATCGCTGCTAGGCAGGGATGCTCTCACCAGTCTCATTCCTGGGCTATTCAGGAGACACAGCGATGGGAATCGTTCGGTCTCTACCTCAGGTCCTCAAGTACCAAGTGTATTTTGGGTTCTTTCTCACATTGGTGAGCGTGTGCTTACCCTCGATGTTCTAACCCTTGACCACCCATTCGGGCGAGAGACAGACGTTCTCCTGTTTTTCCCCGCGCCCTCGAGGTACCGCGCCTCTCACCTATTCTTGCCAGGTGCAGGCGCTCCAATCCCCGAACCTCCGCGCCGGGGGTCCGTTTGGGCCTGTGCCACACTGAGCTTTACAACAGCAGCACTGCGGCCCGCCGGCGGCCGGCGGTCTCGGCCCCTAGCGGAGAGGGACCCCGGCCCGCGCCCCCAGCTCTGCAAGCCCCGGGAGCCAAGGGCGTCGCGGCCCTACCGCCCCCGCCCTCACCGTTCACCATGCTTCCGTCGTCTTCCCCGGGCCCGCTGGGGGCCACCCCTGCCTCGGCCTCGGCGGCCTCCTTCGTGTGATCGGGGCGGGCGCAGCCTGACGACAGGCCGCGTGAGCGTCCCTGTCGCCCGGCGGCGCGGGGACCCGGCGGTCGCAGGCGCGGAGCGACGCCGGCAGCCAGCGCCATGAACCTCCTGGCGGCCGCCATCGCGCTCCCGCCGGCCCCCGCGGGCGCGGAGCCCTGCAGGGATGGGGCGGGAGGGTGGGAGCAGCGACCCGAACGCCCCCTGGCGGCCGGGAGGACCGGCGGAGGCGTTCTCGGAGCCCGCGCTCCCCGCCCACTCAGCCGGAGCCTCCCGCGCCCCACCCCGGGCTCATCACCTCGTGGGCAGCCTGGGACCGCTGGCACCCGGGTGAATTCACTCTCCCGGCAAACGCAAACGCACAGGCTCGTTGTCTGAATCGGGGGCAGGGAGACGTAAGGGGGCTTTTTGGGAAAAGTTCAGGCCTTAGCTCAACGTCCATCCAAGGAGATGAACTCCCAAGTTCCTTCTAGGTCCCGCCCACTGCTCATAAATACCTCTCACGTGCCCTGACAAACTGGCTTGCACTCCAGACCTAAGAGTGAGGATAACTGCGAAACCAGGGCACCCCCATCTCATTTAATGGCTTACAAAGTAACCCTGATGGAGAATCCGCATCCAGGACAGGCAAGACCTCTTGAACATAAGACCAGTTTTAATCCCAGGGCTGGAGTCAAAGTGAAAAATACCAGACTTGGAAAACGTGGCCAAGAACTGAGATGGTCCAGCAGTGCGAGTCTGAGGCTGCTGTTTTTTTACTTGTTTGAAAGCCAAATGGAATTCTGTTTCCAAACTACAATGCCTGGGTTCTAGCCAGGCTCGTTCCCCTTCTGCCTCGTATGGCACTGAGGAACAGAGATTTGGCTCCGCTAGGAATGACACAGAATCTGCATACTGGGGCAGTGACAGTGACAGGGAGGGGCTTAGTTAGAGGTTGGCAGTGCAGCTGGGGATAAACTGCAAGGGCTGGGTTTGTTTGTTTGTTTGTTTGTTTGTTTGTTTGTTTTATAATTCTAGATCTGACTCTGATGACTCCTGGAGAGCTTGTGAAAACATTACTGGAAGCCACGCCCCCCCCCACAAGGTTTCTTATTCATTAGGTCTGTAGTGTAGCCCAAGAATCTGCATTTTTAACAAGTTCCCAGATGATAATGAGACTACAGGCCTGAGACCACACTTGGAATTGCTGGCCTGTGTCAAGAACATGGGATTTAAGTCTTAATATTTGTGCTTAGTCCAACCTCTGCCACTTGCCAGCTGTGAACCTTGGGCAATTTCATCAGTTGGGAAAATGAGGACATAGTTGCTCTACTCATTTGGTATGGCTCTGGTCAGGATGAAATGGGAATGTCTAGAAGGCGGCTCTGCACAGCGCTCTAGAGAAGTCCCTCCACTGAGGTCTGAGACAAGAGAGGACAGATCCCTTAAAGACAGACCCAGGGCAGGGTGGGGCAGCTTCAACTCCAGTTCCTCCCTTCCCTCCTCAGAGAGCTTCTAGCAGGAAAGGGGCAAAGGGGAAGGTGGCCTTGGCAGCAGTGGGCTGACCTCACAAGGGGATACCACCATCTGTATCAAACACCCCTATCTAGATCATCCACATTGAGGTGGCAAGACCATTGGGGCAGAATACAGTTCTACAATTGCTTTGAATTTGGGCAAGTGGCACTCTAATTTGCCAAAAGCCAAGGCATCTACCCAGCTTCAGGATAGTTTTCAAGGACTGTTATCAGCCCAAATTCCCTCAAAAGAATCGAGAGGCTTACCAAGACTGGTCATGGCATTAGGGGCTGAGGCCAAATTTTGAAAACTGTGGTTTCTGAAAGCTGAAGGAAACAAAAGTCTAGACAGAAAGACATTCCCTGACCCCCCCCCCCACCCCCTCCCCCCCCCCACACACACCTGAAAGCAGGCCCTGGGCCCATCATGGTGCTTCATTCAGCAGGCCCTCAGTATAGCACTCTGACAGCCACTTAGGCTGAGGTGAGAATGCTATGATTTCTTGGATCTGCTCCCAAAGGGGCCAAAGTGGAGGGAGAGACACACTGTTCAACCAGGGTGATAAGTGCATGGGTGGGCCAGGGGGGTATTACTATACTATTTGATCTATTTCAAAAAACATATTTCAAACAGATGTTTGAAATTTTATGTTTAAAAAAAGCATCACGTGATACCAACCAACTAGTTGGTCCTCAGGGACCTTGTCCCCCTTTTCTATTTCACTTACTGCATCTGGGCTCTAATAGCTGGTATCACCTAGAGCAAATATTTCACTTCCACAAACCTCACTGCCTTTTGTAAAATGAGGGTAACCCTTATACTACCTCTTGAAAACCTTCTGGTTTTGTGATCTTCTCCCCTTTGGTCTAAAGCAGAGGCTGCAAAACTACAGTCTGCAGATCAAATCCACCCACTGCCTATTTTTATAAATAAAGTTTTATTGGAACATAGCCATGCTCATTTGTTTATGTATTATCTATCACTGCTTTTGCATTATAACAGCCGAGTTGAGGAGCTGCAAGAGAAACCATATGACCCACAAAGCCTCAAATATGTGTTTTCCAACCCTTAAAGAAAGTGTGCCGACTCCTGCCTTAGAGAATCTTGAAGAAAGTTAGAAAGGCTCAGGTATGCCCTCTTGCTTTCCACCAAAATTAAAGACTTCTCCTCCACTCTCCATTCTTTGGGGAGTGACTCCTTTGCCTGTGAAAAGGAAGAAACTTTTGAAAAAAGACGTTTCACTGGCTCAGGGATCTCGCTGTTCATTTCTGAATCAAGCATGACATCTGGTACTAAATATGCTAAACAACATCTGGCAGTGTGGAATTAAAGTGTAAAGGATCTGCTGAATACACAGGAGGATGTTTTAGGACCCTAAACTTCAGAAGCCCCAGGAAAAAGCAATTACGAGGAAGCCCAAGGGGCACCTCGGTGGCTCAGTCAGTTAAGCGTCTGACCTCAGCTCAGGTCATGATCTCACTGTCTGTGGGTTCGAGCCCCGCGCTGGGCTCTGTGCTGACAGCACAGAGCCTGGAGCCTGCTTCAGATTCTGTGTCTCCCTCTCTCTCTGCCCCTCCCCAGCTCATGCTCTGTCTCTCTCTCTCAAAAATAAACATTAAAAAAAAAAAAAAAAAAAAAAAGACGAAGCCCAAGATAGTCCAGACTTTGGGCAGACCGGAGAACTTCTGGAGAGAAAGTGAGAAGGAGCGTCTCAGCCAACATTTCGTCAATGGACACAACCACAGATTTTGTGGATGATCAAAATGGCAAGAAATGGTCCCCTTGGCTGGCAACAAGAAAGGCAAAGGTAGATACAGGAGCCAGGTGGCCACCCTGACCACACTACCCATCCTCACAGCTTTTCTGTCCATATATGTAAAGCCACAGCAGGGTCCCTCAAGGTAAATCTATCGCACCAAGAAGAGGGGACACATTTGAATGAGGGAATGAACAGGAAGGACTAGTCCTGTGGCCCCAGGATCCTGCCAGAAGGGGTGTTATCCCTTGTTACTTTCCAGTGCTCTATGTCTCACAGCCGGGTAGGTGGGAAAGACTGGCAGAAGAGGCTCTTAAGTTCTTCCCCCTTTACGAAAGAGGCCTTGGTAAGAGGTTGGCAGTAGAGTGGGGGTAGACCGCGAAAGGAGGTGATAGCTTTTTCCAATTCCAAATTTGACCCTGATGGGACCAAACCTATTCAAGTGGCCACCATTTCTGAGTGCTGTTTTCCTATCTGAACACCAGAGAGACGATTTCTGCCACACACTTCCTTCTTAAAGGCAGAGGCACCAGTGAGGCCTCCAGGGAATCAGAAAGCATGGCAGAAAGGTCCAACAGTCAGGGGTGGACTAAGAGGTCTGTTGCCTCTGGGATGAAGAAATGGAGGCAAGAAACTTTTTTAGGGAGAGAGGGAAAGAAACAGAGAGAGAGAGAGAGAGAGAGAGAGAAGGGAGGCAAAGATACATACACCCACAGATGCCTTCTGGAGGCGCAGCTGTGAGGAGACAATCGGGCTCAGGGGGTCTGTGCTCCTCCAGGGAAGACAGTGCAGGGACTGTCCCCCACCAGGAGCAGCTGCCTCCCTTTCCCCACCCCCACCAAGCACAGCAGCCTTCTCTGCACGTGCTCAAGGAGGCACTGCCTAGTCATGCGGCCTGGTTCATCCCACCTAACCATCTTTAAGCTTAGCCACAGCACATCTGACACTCTCAAAGCCACTCACCTGCCATGTTGGAAATGTTAACGTTCAGCCTTTTCGAGTTACAGGGCATTTTAAGAAAGAAAAAAAAAAGGGCAATCAACTCTTGTTTTGGTAATGGTAGGGGGGTGGCATTTCTCTAATATCTAAGTCAAATGGCCAAGGGGGCTGGAAATATTTATTTCTATGCTGCTGTGTGGAGTCAGGGCCACTGCAGCAGGAGGGCATCACATGTGGAAACTGCATGGGAATAGGGCAGCAGCATGTGCTGTGCAAACTGAGGTGCCCTGTGTTCCCCGACCCTTCCTGAGCTCCTGACCTTCAAAGCACTTTACAGACAGAACCTAAAGTGGAATGCTGTCTCCACATGAGGCAAAGACTCTGTGATCTAAATTAGCGTTCTTCCACTAGGCAGCTGGGGTAGGGGTGTGAACAGGCAGCCAATGGGGCAGAGAGGGGCAGCTGTCAGGACAAGCAAGAAGCCACCAAGAGCACTGGTCTTAGCAGACCTGGAAAAGAGCTAAGTCTGAGGGAAGAGAGGAGACGCTCACAGGCAGAGATGCTTCCCTGGATCCTATTCCTGGCCCATCCCTGGGTTCCAGTGGAACCTGAGGTGAGTTATCACCTGTCTGGGTGCTCTGACATTCTCCCCAATCAAAGGGAGAGCCTACCCTGCCACACAGACTAAAAAAACATTTTAATGTCAGTAAAGTGCTTTGAGGAATGGGGGGTGATAGAAGGGGATCTTCCAGGCATCCCCAAAGCCTCCAAGTGGAGGACACTGGGCCTGGCTAGGGCTTTCTGTTCTGGCCCTGCTACAAGCACCCTGCCCTTTCTAAACCACCTTAGCCAGGGACTGCCTAGAAGATCCAAGCCCTGCAGATTCTCCACACAAGTGGTGAACACCCAGACTGAGCCTAGGCTTTATGCCTGGTCACACAAGGAGGCCTAATGAGACCATAGGGTCTAAGCCACGTGGCCAAGGATCATGAAATAACCCAGACCTCTCCAAATGATCTCTCCCCTGAGGGTTCCAACAGCTCCACTAGCCCCACTTCTCACTTGGTCTCCAGAGGACCATGACCCTGGTACCAGGGCTCCCACTACCACCCACCTCCCCACAGACCCTGGACCAAGTTGATGCTGGAGGCAAGGCTCCTCCCTTACCTCGAGAGATGGTCCCTCCAGGGGCAGGGTTGACACACATGGGTGGAAGGCGGGGTGGGGGAAGTTTGCACTGACGCTGCCTGTGCTGGGCCCGATCTGGGGAAAGAGAGAGGGCATCAGGGTGACATGTTCTCACCCCTCCCAGTTACAGACCCCTGAACAGACTCACTCCAGAGCATCTGTGAGGAGCTCTGGGCAGCAGGGCTGCTGGACGGTTTGTTGAGCCAGTCACAGGTTCTGAGAAACAGTGCCACCAATTCCACACAGAAAGAAGGCAGTTGTTTTATATGGATGTGATATAGTATAGCTTTGTAGAGATCCCTTCCTGACTCTCAAAAGAGCCCTCAACTCTCCCTGTTTGCAAAGCCACCTTATGTGACTTCAATACCCATCCCACATCGTCCTCTATAGTCTTGAATTATGAGGATGAGACAGGAAAACAATTAAAAACTGAAAAATCATGGCACCGTGTAAATCCCCGTATCTGTCATCCACTTACGGTAGCTCTCCCTGTATCTGCTGTGGGTTCCCAGATGACCACGTTAGCTACCAGATCTCAAATTATTCTTTCCCTCTAAGAAATGGGCAAGAGAAGGACCAACTGACTGCTGGGGTCCTCCCTGAAAGCCAAGACCAGACCCACACTTACCAGTCTTCTCCCTCTTTCTAAAAGTTAATGACTTGCCACTCCAAACACTTTCATTCATTTGCAGATTAAATACTACTTGTAGGTCAGTGGCCTACAAAGCACATTTTTAAGTTCCAAAACTTTGATATACATGAACATCACTGTCCCGTGGGAAGGTGGGCATGTATGGGTAAGTAAGGCTCCATGTGTTTAACATCACCTACATGGTGACAACGCCAGAGAATCACTGGGTCTGGGGGAAAGGGTGCATGAGTTCTCTGCTTTCTTTGCCCCACTAATTTCAGTACACTAAATGGAGCAGGAGAGGAGCAGAGAGAGACAGCCACACATACTACATGCTTAAGCAGCAGTCTGTTCTGCTACCGTGATACCCATTTCCATAATGCAAATTGGCTTGTACACAGTTGGTACATAGGGGAATGATAACAGTAAAACAGGAGAACACTTGGTTCGAATGTTGAGTTTCCTAAGGCAAGGGGATTGAAATAGCAGAGGTAGAATTATAATTTAGAGCAGGAAAACAAAAGACCCTTCCAACTGTATTTTTTAAAAATTAAAATGGAGTGCCTATAGGGAATCGAGGTGATGGACAGATGGGTGTTCACTATACAATGACTTCAACATTTCAGTAGTTTTGAAAATTTCCATAATAAAATGTTGGAGGGAAAAGCAAGTACCTGCACTGAGGTCCTCCTCCCCCACACTGCCAGCTGCACACACTCCTTAGTGGCAGCCCCACGGGCTCACAGCTCCACTGCCACCTGCACGGCCTCAGCATCTGCCAGCTCTTCCCGTTAGAACGCACTTTGCACATTTTTAGCATCACGTTGAGGTGCCTGCCTCGGCAGTCCAAAGCATCTTCCCAGGTGCCAGGGACTGCTGCTTTCACACTCTGGCCATAAACTTGCAGCTGTATTATTGCCTCAACTCTGTCTTTCCCACAAGCCCTCTTATAGTATCAGAGGTGCGAGATTTTGCAGAAAACACACACCCAGGGTTACAGCAGAAATGCCTGTAGGGTATTCTGGAACAAAGTATCTAGGATCAAGGTTTATCTTGAAACTAAGGTGGAAAATGACCAGCTCAACCTCTCCAGTCCTGTTTGAGCAGGATTCTCATTCATATCCAGGGAGGCTGGATTGAAAACAAACAAACAAAAAGAATAAATGATTTGATGATTATTTGTTTCATTAAGCATTTTCAGTAATGGGGGGGTGTTATAATCCTACAACATCACTGGGCCCTCTTCTGACCGTGGAGCTGGAGGAAAATTGCACATTCTTGCTGTTGATCTAGTGTTTTTCAAAGGTTTGTGCCGCCTGTAAAAGACTCAGCTTGTTCTTTGAGGCCTGATTCTGACGGCATTACTGCTGACAGACAAGAAACTTGTGTTGGGATGTTGGCAAAGACAGTAACAGGCCACTTACCAGGCACACACGCACACTAGTTGGGAGGCATTGGCAGCTCTGTTGAATTACATAAGAGAAAAGACGGTAACCACAGACCCAGGGGGCCACTGTCCACAGTGCTGCAGGGAACTGCTATGGCTACTGCCTTCGGATCCATCAAATGACCTATCCCACTGAGACTGTAAGCTCCCGAGTACAAGAAAACATCATTGACACATAGCTGTCTCCGCTCTAGCGTCTCATACATAGGTGATCAATCGTGCAGCCACACAGCACACCGCATGCTGAGGCCAGGCTGTCACTCTCCTGCAAAACACCGGCTACAGGGACACCTGGGTGGTTCCCTCAGTTAAGTATCCGACTTCAGCTCAGGTCATGATCTCATGGTTTGTGAGCTCGAGCCCCGTGTCAGACTCTGTGCTGACAGCTCAGAGCCTCGAGCCTGCTTCGGATTCTGTATCTCCTTCTTTCTCTGCCCCTCCCCCACTCACACTGTCTCTCTGTCTCTCTCTCAAAAATAAACATAGAAAAAATTAAATAAAAATTAAACAAACAAAAAACACCAGCTACAGAGCTGCACCTCAAATAGATCAATCTATTCACATGTATCAAGGGCCTGCCAACTCAAGACTGAGGGCTAGGGTCAGATCACACCCAAGTGCTTTTCTTATATTATCCCTAATCTTCATTATACCTCTGAAGATGGAGGCTGAGAAACAGGATCAGGGAGTTTCCACCTTGCTAGTGTGAGTGGGGACCAGATTCGAACCCCAGCCAGTCTGACTCAAGCTTTCCACTATGTGACGTTTCCCTTCAAGATTCGTGACACCTTATGGAGCTAATAATCTCATCATGAGGAGCAAAGAAACATAAAAACTCCGTGAGAGATAAAGAACAGTCCTACACAACAAGAAAAATGCCACAAGGCCACACATGACCAGTTGTCAAGGTTATGGTGCAAACCACAAGTGATACCAGCCTTCAGAAGACAGGAAAGAGCAGTCAGCCCTATAGTCAGAAAAGAAAAGGTACGTTTGCCTGAAGGAAAATATTCAAGGCAGTAAACTTTCTGATTAATGGTTTACCCTGAGACCTTCAAGCATAAAATGGTTGTTGTTAAGAATATAACACTTACCTGTGTGGAAAGTAAGGTCCTAAATCAGACTATGTCTGATTATTACATCCTGAAGCTACTTAGTACCATGGCTTGTGAACTTAGCAGGTGTCAGGCCCTGTTCTAAGCTCTTTACACGTATTAACTCATCTGATCCTTAAAACAACCGACGAGGCAGGTACTATGATCCAACCCACTTACATCGTGAGGAAACGGAGGCATAGAGGCTCAAACACCTGCCTCCAGCCTTGGCCACCAAGGGTGTAGAAGTGTGACATGAACCAGGCATCTGGCTCCAGAACTTTTGCTCAGTGAGGCTGTTGTCTCCCATGAAACTGAATGCTAACCGTGTCACCCCTGATGAAAAGCCTCTTGAACAAATCAATCCCCAGCCTAGAAAGAAAAATCACAAATGCTATACAGGAATTTTGCCCCCAAACTCTCTCACTCTCACCATCTCCCTATCATGGGGGAGTTAAGTAATGCAGAAAAAAGGAGGATTATGATTTCATGGGGCTCCTACCTCTTTACAAAATCAGTGCTGTCCATTCAGGCACTCCCACCATAAGAGAACTTATTTGCATCCAACTTTCACAAGTGGGTGGAAAACGAAGCCCACTGATTAACCAGTAAACACAAGGCAATTGAGTGTACTTAATTTTCAGCTCAAAATGTGCTGTGCACACTAATCTCAAACCCAATGTTTCCCTTTTCAGATAGTTAACCAGCAAAACCAAGATGACAGAGATGAATTTTTTCATGCAATACGAAAATAGACAAGGTGGCTAAAAACAAACAGGGAGGCAAGAAGAGGCTGCTCTGAGCTCCGATATATCCAGCCCTCCTTCTGACCCCATTCAACAGGCAGCACTAGGGCAAGGTTTTCCAGGCCTGTAGGAACATAAGTGGGAGAGGAGACACAATGGGGAGGACCTTTTTAATCAGCAGTTATGTAAGGCCTGTATGGTGTTCATTGATTTGTAAAATATGCTAGACAGGTGCCTGGTGGTCAGCTTCAATAGAGGCGAAGGACTTTTACTCACTGTTCCCTTAAAGAAGAAAAGTCATGCTCCTAAGATATGCAAAGCTCCCTGGGGTACGGCCCTTGAAGACTTCACCAGCTACAGCACTTCCTGTAAGCAGGAATGAATGCTACCCTTCGGCCCAGCCATGGCTCAGTCCTGACACTGCTTATGCAACCCTTTTACCCAATCTGCTGGAGAGCACTGATTCCAAAACTTGCCAGCTTCTACAACCACTAATATAAAAATGACTCAATCCGCTTCCACCAGCATTTATTGACACCTACCCTGTGCACAATGCTGTGCCAGGTACAACGGACGATGAAGGAGCCCAACAGGCCCTGGCTACAGGGAGCTTCTAATCTACGGATGCAAAGATTAATTCAGAATAGACTAAGCACAAGAAAGTACAGATCTGGTGCTGAGGAAATCAGACAGAGGAGAGGTTGCATTTGGTTGACAGAACCAAGAATGGTTCACAGAGGAAATGGTGTAAAACGCTGGCTTAGAAAAAGAGACGGGATTTCAAAAAGCAGTGAGTGTGTCTGAGAGGATATTCGGGGGGAGGGGCGGCAAATGAACACAGGTACTCTGACAAGGACTCAGACACAGGTTATAAGCCCCGTGCAAGAGGAAGGCAGAGAAAGGACTTTGGAAAGTCATACAAAAAAGGGGTCTAAGGACTACACACTGGTGAGGCATCTTCATAGCCCTCACAGCTGCCCGTCACAGGGAGGAAGAGCATGAGGTCACCAGCACAGCTACATTCTTACCTTTTCTGAATGAGTCCAGGCTGAACATTTCTGGCCAGGAGGGAAAGCTGGAATCCTAAGAAGGAGGGCAGAGAGGCAATGGTTACTATTCTTGGTCCAGGATCCCACAGAGAAGACTTCAATAACACAGAGAGCACTTTCCAGAAGGTGAGAAAAATGAAGCTCTTCACTGATGAATCCCAACTGCTGCTCCCACTCTTAAGGATGGAAGGACCATCTCCACTCTAGAGTAATTACATGTCTTTGTTTCTTACTCGTTAAGCTTTCTTCGTTTCTCTGTCCTAAACTCCCTGAACCCTGCTAAACAGAACGAGAGGTATTTTATCCTGAGAGACATATTTCCACTTCATCACAGTACTTGCAGCTTTCCTGGGACTTCTGGGAAGAAAGGAAATTCTACATGGACCCCTTTCCTCATGTGGTATCAGCAAATGGGACTAACGAGTGCCTTATAGACAAACTGGTTTACTGGGCTTTCACACAACTAGGTCAAGCCCCTAGGGGTGGGACCGGACAGCAATATCAGGAGTAACTACCGTGACTCAAGATACAAAGCTTTTCTTCACGGTAGTGTCTATGAGATAACAAATACTAAGTTGAAGTTCAACTCTTGAGCAAAACTTTTGGTGCATTTTGATCATTTAACTGAAGGGTACACCTAGAGACTTAAATCATACACGCATACAAATAAATAACACCTCCAGTTTATTGATTTTGTTTAAAAAATACTCAAACTCACTTATAGATGTTCTTAATAATGTAGTACTCCTGGACTGGTGCATAACCTTATGTGGCCTTAGTTTAAAAATATCTACACAAGGCTCCTGGGTGGCTCAGTCAGTTAAGTATCTGACTTCAGCTCAGGTCATGATCTCACGGTTCATGGGTTCAAGCCCCACAATGAACTCTGTGCTGACAGCTCAGAGCATGGAGCCTGCTTTGGATTCTGTATCTCCCACTCTCTCTGCCCTCTCCCACTTGTGCTCTGTGTCTGTCTCTCTCTCAAAAATGAATAAACATTTTAAAAAATTAAAAAAAAAATCTACACACTGTTTTAGCAAATCAGGATAATGTCCAATATTGCAAGGAGTCTAATGGGGCCTACACTTCTGCTCCTGACTGCCTTCCCATCTCATTCTCAAATCGTGGGGGATAGGGGTGGAGGGCTGACCTGGGGCCGAATCTTTCAGGTCCATAGCAGGTCTGCCCTGATGGCCTCCTCTCCCCCAGGGATGCCGGAAATTTCAGCCGATAGGATATGGTAGCTCAGAGAGGAAACTTCAATACAATATCAACAAGGACACAATTCATTTTAAGAAGTTACATTCTATAGACTCCTTCTACCCAAGTTAAAAGAAAAAGGGTGTAATTTGAGATTCTAATCTTAAAGAAAACCTGAGTACTATAAAAATCCAAAACATGTAAATGATTATTATTTGAGACAATACTTTCTTGCGAAGAAAGAGTAAATCAATTTGCTTGTAAACAGACTCTTAGTTTTGCTTTTAAAAAGTCCCTGACCCTCTCCAAGGCTCACATAACACTATCTTTACCTGTATTGGCCTAAAAAATACATATGATATTCAAGATAGGATGTTTCAGAGATATTTTACTGAGCTCTAGAACATTTCATAGAGATTAAAAAAAAAAAAAGCTGTGTTCCTTGAAATATAATTATATTGGAAACTTTTATGATGCAGAGTTTCTGTTAAATAATTCAGAGATAAGTAAAATAATGTTATGTCAAGATTTCTTGCATAATGAAACACTGCTTAATTCCAGGTAGAGTCACTGTGGGATGATTCAAGGACAGAAAGATTCCATAACGACTAACTAATGTCTTCCAAGATAGTCACAAGTGGATTTAATGCATGCCTTTGCTTTACAGTGTGGCTGAGCATGAGATACACCACTGCTATGTGTGCATGGCTAAATCAACTTACCTTACAAGAGCAGTGACAGTCTCAGATTTTGTAGGCTTTTGAACTGGAGCTGAATTCTCTCCTTGCTATTCCTCATCACGAGGCTGGGCCTCCTCCTAGAAAATAGAAGCCTGGGTCACTAGAGTGATGGGACCCACAGGGAAAATAAAGTTGCTGCAGACCAATGAAATTCATTACTAACTCTAACAACAAGGACACATTTTGTTAATAGCGTGAAACACACACTGGACACACTGGTCTCACTTCAGGACCTGCCATGACCCACTCACGACCCATCAGATCGTGAGCTACCCTACACCAGCACCTGCAAAGATACCAAGAAAGAGATGTCATGGTAAAGAGGGGTTTGTAGTCCTGAAAATATTTTCTCTGAGCCCAGAGAAAAACCTGCTTCAGTTTTTTTTTTTAATTTTTTAATGTTTATTTATTCTTTGAAAGAGAGAGCGAGAGCATGAACAGAGGGGCAGAGAGAGGGAGACACAGAATCTGAAGAGGCTCCAGGCTCCGAGCTGTCAGCACAGAGCCCGACACAGGGCTTGAACTCACGAACCGCAAGATCATGACCTGAGCTGAAGTCGGACGTTTAACTGATTGAGCCACCCAGGCACCCCAACCTGCTTCAGTTTTGAGTTCTAATCCTATATTGACTCTAACACAACCCTATCTAAGGTAGATCAAGCTCTTCCAGATGAAGAAAATAACAACTGGACATTGAATATCATTTTTATAGTTCACAAAGTACTTCCATAGATTTTATAGCAGTTAATCTATGCAACTACCCAGGGAGGCAGAAATGATCTTTCCCAGAGAAGGAAATAGAGGCAGATTTTCCCAGAGAAAGTCACACAACTTGCCCAAGATCCCATAGCTGCCTCAGGACAAAATGGAAACCTGCAGTTGGGTACTGGACTCCAAAGCTTCACATGCTTAATACTGCAATATTTTTATTATTTCCATGATATTATGCTGTTGCCTTGATGTCCCATGGTTCATTCTTGGAAATAATATTTTATAGTGACACAAAGGTTGAAAGGGGAAAGAAGGGTCCAACTGATAAACTTTGGACCATGGCTACATAAGCTAAAACGCTTGGGAGAATAAACATCTTTTGGAGGCAAAGGGACAACCTAACACAGATAAAAAATACAGTGAAGGATGTGTTTCCCGCATCTTAAACAGTTATACAAATAAAGAGCACTCCCATAAACTCCATCAAGAAAAGAGGCCTCCCTCCTGGAAACTCCAAAACTCCAAGATTTAATTGTAAGATGTAGTCAAGACCCACAATGACAGTGGCTTTATTGCCTTCAAAGAAACACCAAGGGAAACCATCAATGTCTCCTTTCCCTGTGGCCAGTAAGTTGCAACCAAAAACAGTTTGAGAGTCTGCACCTGGCCACCTGCAGTCCACCTGCCACAGTGTACGGCAAGCCCCTGTGGACTGGGGTTGCAAAGTGGGACAATCTCTGCCTTGCAACATCACAATTACGGTGACCAATGTTGCTACCCGAGGACTAGCTAGACAGCATGCTGACGCCATACTCGGGGCTTGGGGGTTCTGAGGACCCCTGGGACTCCAGTTCAGTGCAAACAAAGGACCCAACATGCATTAGGTCTTCCCCTGCGAAATGGGGCAAGTCACCACCAGCAAACAAAGAACACCTCACCCCTTGGCCTCCCCCAGTGACAAGGTGGGTGCAAAAAGGGGTAAACGAGGGGGACCAGAATGCACCAGGCCTCCCTTTGGACGAACGGTCCAGGCGGCACGGGGTGCAGACAAAGGTCCCGGGGCACTCTGGGGGCTTCCTCCAGGCCCTGCCTCGGGGAACGGAGCATCCCCTGAGGCGGAGGCGTCGTTGCGCCAATGAAGCGGCCTCTCCCGCGGTCCCCGCGGAGCCCCTGGCTACCAGGCCCGCCCCGGCGGACCGGCCTGGCCCCCGCCCCCGCCCAGGCTCCATGGCAACGGCAGGCCGAGGCCTGGCTGCCCACGGCTCGGCTGGGCCGGCTTCGCGGGCAGGCCTAGGATGCCCGGCCTGCTCCTCGGGCCCGCCCGCTTCTCCGCCCCACTCTCCGCCAAGCCGGCGATCGGACCCGGGCCCCTCCTCGCGCCGACCACCCCCGGCCACGGCAAGCTCCTCAAGGGGACACGAAAGGGGAGAATAAAAAGCCCAATTCACCTGTTGTTACAGATGTGAAACAAGCCTCGGTGCACCGCGCATGAGCCGCGGGCCCCCCCAACCACGGCCGGACTACAACTCCCACCAGCGGCGGCGCGGCCCCTTCCGGGTCCCGTGGCGGAAGTCCCGCCGGTAGCCCCGGCGCTCCCCGCTCCGCCTCCCGCGGCAACCCCGCTTTCTGAGCGGGTCTCCAGAGGGTCCCCCAGCAGGGGCTCGCAGAGGCCTCCCAGGGCTCACGCCGCTGGACGGCCAACCCGCGGCGAGACCCCGGCGCCGGGCCCAATGGGGGGCGGCCGCGGCGGGCGCAGGCGGGACTTCCGGCAGAGCCGCCGAAGGGGTGGGCGCGCGGGTAGCGGTGGGGCCGCTGAGGGAGCGGGCTTGGGCGACCCGGGTCTCGCACGGCGCCCCTCTCGCCGCGCCTCAGCCCCTCGCAGTGTGAGAGCTGGAGGGCTCTCGCGTCCTCTGCGCGCCCGCCCCACGGCCCCCGGCCGGCAAGGGCTGAGCCAGGAACGAAATCCAGCTCGGGCTCCGGACCTCCACTCGCCTTCCCCGCCACAGCCCGTTGCCACGCCTCTTCTCCTCTCCATCTCCCCTCCGATCTTCTGTTTCTTTAGGGAGGTGAGAATTTCTGCCTCACGACATTGTTAGGAGGAGACCAACGCGATGGCACGTTGTAAACTGTGCGACGCTGGGAAAAGGACAAGGTAGCCCTTGCTGGTCCGAGTGCCGTCGGGTCTGGAGGTCTCGCCCCGGCCCCTGGCCTCGCCTAAGTGAGCAAGGGCATTGTCCCAGACACATGCTGCGGTCCTCTAGATGAGGCTCCGTGGGAGTTCAGTGGACTTCCAACTAAATAAACGAGAGAACTCAGTTGGGGTAGCTCTGAGGCTGGGTCAAGACTTTATAGCTGGAAAGACCTAGAAAATGCTTTTAAGACGTGGCCTTTTGGAATAAATGAAGAATTAGTGACATATCCCGTCATTTTTACCCGAGCAGTTAAATGTAACAAGTATTATTTTCTTTCTCTCTACATTGGATAGAAGGGCGGGGGTGGTGGGTGTGGAGCATCGTGCATTCATGCAAATACTTGACACCTTTTCTGAGCAGGGCATGGTGCTGTGCTATGCTCTATGGGAAATGATCCTTGTGCACATATTTGAGTCAAGTGTATAACAGTTGTTGTAAGCGGGTTTGAAGACGACCTGTCCTCAAGGGGCTTAGGGCCTGATAAACAAGATGAAAACATTGTATGAGGCAGAGAGAAAGTGATAAATGCTGGAGAGGAGGTATGAAGGGTTGAGAGGGAGGAATAGTTACTCAATGCCAAAATCAAGGAGAAGGAACCACAGAAGCAAAGACAGCCAGTGGAACAAAAGGCAAATTCTAAGAATATAAGGTAATGCAGTATGACCAGAGGGTTGGATATGTGTACAGGTTTTAGAGGCGATGGAACAAAAAAGTATAGCTATGAATGCTGTGCTGAGGGATGTTGACCTTATTTGTATGCAATTATTCTTGCATGCAAATTTGTATGCATTAGTTTTATAATTCTAAGTAGGAAAGTAAAATAACTGTCCGATTTTAAGAAGGTTATTCTGGAAGTGTGAGGGTAAGATTGGCAGGAAAAATAGGAGTTAGGGTACTAATGAGGAGAGGGGTACTGAGGGATTCAGCTATGCTCAGCAGCCAAAAGGGCAAGAAAGGAATGACAGGGTGATGGCAGAGCACCTTGCTTGTCCCTGGCCACAGGTGTGTGGAGAGGTGACTGAGATCTGTGCCCAGGGGCTGGAAAAATTGACACTGTTAACATAATTAAGGGACAAGGAAGTTGTAGAAGAGGCATACAGATTATGTTTAAAATGCAGTTGTGGGGGCGCCTGGGTGGCGCAGCCGGTTAAGCGTCCGACTTCAGCCAGGTCACGATCTCGCGGTCCGTGAGTTCAAGCCCCTCAAGGGTTAGGGTTAGGGCTCTGGGCTGATGGCTCAGAGCCTGGAGCCTGCTTCCGATTCTGTGTCTCCCTCTCTCTCTGCCCCTCCCCCGTTCATGCTCTGTCTCTCTCTGTCCCAAAAATAAATAAAAAACATTGAAAAAAAATTAAAAAAAAAATAAAATGCAGTTGTGAGGGCACCTGGGTGGCTCGGTCAGTTAAGTGTCTGACTCTTCGTTTTGGTTCAGGTCATGATCTCACAATTTGTGAGTCGGAGCCCATGTCAGGCTTTGTGCTGTCAGTAGGAAGCCTACTTGGGATTCTCTCTCTCCCTCTCCCTCTGCCCCTCCCCTGCTCGCTCGCTCGCTCTCAAAATAAATAAACATTAAAAAAAAAAAAAAAGAAATGCCATTGTGAATGTTAAGTCTGAAGATGTGGTCCCTACTGTAAAAGACGTTCTGACAGAATGAGAAAAGCATGTAAGCGAGTCTTGAAACCTAGAGGAAGCACTGCGAAAGAGACACAAGTGAAGCATTCTAAGTAGTTTTACTTCCTGCAGATTTTCTGTTTTTAGTTTTCTTTCTAAAGGTCCTTTCCTTTTTCTTGAGCCTTTAACTATTCTTAATGAATGGTTGTATCTGGTGGAAGTTGATAAAGTGATGCACTTTATAATAGGATGAGTGCCAGTTAGTGTCTTTTTTGCTTTCTCCCACATCTTTCATCTCTTGTTTGCTGCTCATTTCCTTATCACTACCTTATTTTCCTGGGTCCGGTCCGTAGACCTCATTCTTTGCTAACATCTCTGTCTAGAAACTTCACTTCAGACTGTTGAATGCCTTTGAATTTCTATGGCAGTTTATTCTCCATGGGGCAGCACTCCAAGGTATTTCTTTGCTCCATCTTCCCCAACTAGAACACCAGCTTCTTTGTGTTATATTTGAGTCCCCAATGCCATGTTTGGATAATTACCTCCCATCAGGTTATTGTCCTGTGGATTCATGCCACTCAGGTTACTTTTCTTCAGTTTCTTAAAGTTGAAGTGTTGGTAGAACCAATTTTATTTCATATATTGAAATGGAATTTGTGGCTCAAGGCCATTGAGCCACAGGAAATAGGGTAGAAGAACATAATTTTTGTCATGGGATCTACAGCCATGAGGAGTGAGATCTAGGACCTCTGTTACGCCTCCAAGCTAATGTCACTGTGTGCCTGTGGGAGATTCTGTGTTGCTAGCCCTACAGTATTTCTTGGATTCGTTTAAACCTGCCCACAATTTGTGTCAATAGCCTCATTTGTAAACTCTCTTCAGTTGCCTAGTTTGAGTGGCATTTTCCCCCCTTATGTTTACTACTCCAGACTGAGGTAATTTTGTGGGTACTTCAAAGTAGGTTTTCAAAAAAGGCTAAACACTCCCTTTCTGTGCTTTGTCAAAGTCAAAGGGGACATTTAGCAAGATATACTGTAGAGTTAGAAGATTCTTAAGTCAGAACAAAGTTGAATGAGATGACTTTTAAGGCCATTTCAATTCTGAAATTCCATTACTCTAAACAATTCCATTTACAGTGAACTGGTACTTTTTCAGATCTCTATGTAAATATGGAAAATTCCATAAACTGGTTTTCATTAAGGTAGGGAATTAATTTCCTTAATATGCTGAGTTCAAAGATTAATTTTTTTTCAGTTTATTTATTTTAAGAGAGCGAGAACACAAGTGGGAAAGGGGAAGAGAGAGGGGGAGAGGGAGAGAGAGATCCCAAGCAGGCTCTGCACCACCAGTGCAAAGCCTGATGTGGGGCTTGAAACTCAAGAACTTCGAGATCATGACCTGAGCCAAAGTTGGACGCTTAGCCAACTGAGCCACCCAGATGTTTCCACAGATTAATTTTTTAACGTCCATAATTCAACAGAAAATGGGTATTGATGGGGTCCCTGGGTGTGCCTGGTTAAGCATCCGACTCTTGGTTTCGGCTCAGGTCATGATCTCACAGTTCACGAGTTTGAGCCTCATGTCAGGCTCTGTGCTGACAGCTTGGAGCCTGAAACCCACTTCGGATGCTGTGTCTCCCTCTGTCTCTGCCCTTCCCCTGTTTGCATTCTGTCTCTGTCTCTCAAAAATAAACATTAAAATTTTCTTTTAAATGGGTATTGGGCATGAATAGGAAGTGAACAAAAATAGATTGCATAATGACCATTAGGTCTAGGAAGAGAAAGTTCAACTTTACTTTTTTTAATGTTTATTTATTTTTGAGGTGGGGGGCAGAGAGAGGGACAGAGGATCTGTGCTGACAGCATAGAGCTTGATGGGGGCTCGAACCCACAAGCCATGAGATCATGACCTGAGCCAAAATTGGACGCTTAACTGATTGAGCCACCCAGGTGCCCCACCTTGCTTTTTTTTTTTTTTAAATGTGTTATCTTTTATTGTAGCAAAATATGCATGACATAAAATTCAACATTTTAACCATTTTCAAGTGTACATTTCAGTGGCATTTGGTACATGTACATGTTGTTCAACCATAACTACTCTCTAGTTCCAGAACATTTTCATTACCCCAAAAGGAAGTCCCATATGTACCTGCTAAGCAGTTTCTCCCCATCCTCCTCCTCCCATCCTCCCCAGCAACAGCCCCTGGCAACCACTAAACTGCTGTTTCCATGGATTTTCTCATTCCAGATATTTCATATAAATGAAATCATATAACATGTGGCCTTTTATATCTGGCTTTTTTTCAGTTAGCATAATGTTTTAAGATTTATCTGTTTTGTAGCATATGTCATTGCTTCATTTTTTTTATAGTTGAATAATGTTTCATTTTGTTCTATTCATATGTTGTTGGGCATATGGGTTATTTCCACCTTTTGGCTATCAGGAATAGCACTGCTGTGAACATTGATGTACGCATTTTTGTCTGAATACCTGTTTGTATTTCTTTTGGGTACTTAGCTAGGAATAGAATTGCAACTTTGCTTATTTTTTAAAGATACTTGGAACTATGAAACACACTTAGCATTCTTTCTTCAAGTACTGGTAAGATTTGTTTCCTCTCTTCATCTGGGTCTCTGCTCAGATGTTATCTCAAAGACAACTTCTCAGACCACCTTGTGTATTTATTTGTGGAATCCTTATTTGTTGCTGGTTTCTCCCCTAGAATAAAGATCTTGAGGGCAGGGACTTAATTGTCATCGCTGTCTCATTAGCACCTTGCACAATGTCTGGCACTGTCAGAAGTAGGTGCTGAATACATGTTGAATGAGCACTTGCACATGGGAGACAAGCATTCACACACTATTGTGGGAACTGTAAATTGGTAGTATTTATTTAGAAGTCAGTTTGGCAGTATCAGATTTAAAATGTACATGCCCTGGGGTGCCTGGGTGGCTCAGTCCATTGAGCATCCAACTCTTGATCTTGCCTCATGTCAGGATCTTGCGGTTTGTAGGTTCAAGCCCCACATCTGGCTCTGTGCTGACAGTGTGGAGCCTGCTTGGGATTCTCTCTCTGCACCCCCCCCCCCCCCCCCCCGTACACATGTGTGTGCACCTGCTCTTTCTTTCTCAAAATAAATACATAAACTTAAAAAAAATAAAATATGCATGCCCTTTGACCCATTTCACTTCTAGGAGTTTATCTCACCATACCCCCATATGTGAAAGAAAATTCACTGCTGATTATTCATAATGTTTAAAAAAAGAAAACCTCCTAGGCACCTGGGTGGCTCAGTCATTAAGCATTACTTTGACTCAGGTCATGATCTCATGGTTTGTGAGTTCGAGTCCCACATCAAGTAAGCTTGAGCCCTGCTTCAGGTGAGCCCTGCTTCTCTCTCTCTCTGTCTCTCTCTCTGCCCCCCTGTGGAATTATCTCTCTCTCTCCCCCTCTGTCCCTCAATCACTTGCACTGTCTCTCTCTCCCTCAAAAAATAAAAATAAATACATAAGTAAACCTACCTATCCCTTATTATGGTGCTAGTTGAATTAAATAGAATATATCTGTATCGGGGTGCCTAGGTGACTCAATCGGTTGAGTGTCTGACTCTTGATCTCTGCTCAGGTCATGATCTCACAGTTTGTGGGATTAAGCCCCACATCAGGCTCTGCACTGATAGCCCAGAGCCTGCTTGGGATTCTCTCTCTCTGCCCCTCCCCCATGTTCTCTCTCTGTCTAAATAAACTTAAAAACAAAAGGAATATATCTGTATTAGTCTCCAGATGTCATTATGAAATGCCACAATCTGGATGGCTTAAACAACAGAAATTTACCTTTTCATAGTTCTGTGGCCAGAAGTCCAAGATCAAGGTGTCATCAGAGTTACTTTCTGCTGAGGCCCTTATCCCTGGCTTGCAGATGGTTGCTGTCTTGCTATGCCCTCACATAGCCTTTCCTCTGTGCTTGTGTGGACAGAGAGAGGTCTCTGGTGCCTGTTCTTTTAAGGACACTAATCCTATCAGATTAGAGTCCCACTCATGACCTCAATTAACCTTAATTAACTCCCTAAAGACCCTATTTAAATACAGTCATGTTGGGGGCTAGGGATTCAACATATGAGTTTGGAGGAGACACAAATCAGTCCATGATAACATCAATTAAATGAAGTAGTATGCAGCAATTTAAAAGAATGAGTTATGGGGCGCCTGGGTGGCTCAGTCAGTTAAGCATCCAACTCGATCTCAGCTCAGGTCTTGATCTCAGGGTTGTGAGTTGAGGCCCTGCATTGGGCTCCAATAAGTAAATTAATTAATTAACTAATTAATTAATGAGTTAGATCTAGTGTGAAAACACTGAAAAATATCCAGGAAATGTTGAGCATAAAAAGGCATGTTTTGTGATAGTATGTTTATGATTCCAACTATGTTTTTAAAAAGACCATGTGTTTATACATATGCTTATGTAAGCATAGAACGTCTCTGCAAGAATATATCAGAACTGTTGTTTTTTGTTTTGTTTTTTTAAAGTAAGCTCTACGGCCAATATGGGGCCTGAACTCACAACCCACGGATCAAGGGGCTTCATACTCTACTGATCAAGCCAGCCTGGTGCTCCTATATTAGAATTATTACCTGTGCAGCTAAATTAGAGTCTCTTAGTTTCCACTTTATACTCTTCTACATTGTTGGATTTTGGGTGAGCAAAAGTATGTATTCCTTTTATGATAATAAAAAAACAAAGTATCTGGAATGTGTAGGGTTCCTGAGAAAGAAATTTATAGTGTTATATTTTATAACGGTAGCCATTCATGCATTTTCAAATATATTAGACTCAGATGTATGTTTCTTTTTATTTTTTATTTTTTATTTTTTTAACATTTATTTATTTTTGAGACAGAGAGAGACAGAGCATGAACAGGGGAGGGGCAGAGAGAGAGGGAGACACAGAATCTGAAGCAGGCTCCAGGCTCTGAGCTGTCAGCACAGAGCCCGACGCGGGGCTCGAACTCACGGATCGCGAGATCGTGACCTGAGCCAAAGTCAGCCGCTTAACCAACTGAGCCACCCAGGCGCCCCGTGTGTTTCTTTTTAAAACATTTAGAAGTTTATTTATTTTGAGAGAGAGAGTACACACAAACAGGGGAGGGACAGAGAGAGGGAGAGAGAGAGAAACCCAAGCAGATTCCACACTGTTAGTGCAAAGCCTGATGTGGGGCTTGAACTCATGAACCACAAGGTCATGGCCTGAGCTGAAGTCAGACGCTTAATTGACTGATCCATCCAGGCACACCTATATTTACTTTCTATTTTTTTTTTTAATTTTTTTTAACATTTATTTATTTTTGAGACAGAGAGAGTCAGAGCATGAACAGGGGAGGGTCAGAGAGAGGGAGACACAGAATCTGAAACAGGCTCCAGGCTCTGAGCTGTCAGCACAGAGCCCGATGCGGGGCTTGAACTCACGGAGTGCGAGATCATGACCTGAGCTGAAGTCGGACACTTAACCGACTGAGCCACCCAGGCGCCCCTTTTTTTTTTTTTTTTTTTTTTTTAATTTTTTTTAACATTTATTTATTTTTGAGACAGAGAGAGTCAGAGCATGAACAGGGGATTTACTTTCTATTATAATTAGATAAGTTTATAGTAATTTCAAAATACACAAAAGTGATGAGGTAGTATATGTTATGTCATGGACCTTAAACATCCCTGCAAGTTCATGTTGGGTATACCAAGAATGCATGGCCCTACCTGCTCTTTACCTAGACTGTTTTTCAGGGCTGTGTTTTCAGCAGAAACCTGGAGAGATGAAGTATTGTCTCCCCCAGGACAAAGAGCAGATTTAACTTCCACTTGCTATAAAAACAATCTCCCAAATTCAGTGTATCTCTCTGATAATGAAACACTATGTGAGCAGACAACTATGGTCAACATTTTCATATTATACCCAGGAAACTTGGGGGGCATAGGAACTGTTATGAAGCTCGGCTACTCATGAGGCTCAGCTACTGCTTTTGCTATGACTGAAGTCCTTTGTGTCTGATCCAGGAGTCTTGTGTCTTCTGTCAACACCTACCAGGTAGTAACAGGGTAACTACCAGTTTAGCTTGTAAGTGGGGTAAAATTCCAGACCTGCACATGCATAGTTCCTGACAGTGACCCAATGTCCACCACCCTGGATTTTAAAAATCAGATTATAGCATTTCATTTGTAATTATACCAAAGTGCATCTCTATAAGATTTCTTTTACTCAAACTTATCCCTGTCCTTTGCACCAGTATTTTAAGCTTTGTATCATTGCAACATTGAAACATGAATATATTTCATTTATATATGTACTTCTTTCAAAGCCTTGAGTTCATTTTTGTCCCCAAACTGCAGAAATACGGGGATTTGGGTAATGGAGTGTCACATTTTTCATTATGCACACTGTTATAAATCAATTATCTTTTTAATGTTTATTTATTTTGAGAGAGAGAGAGAGTGCACGTGCATGCACGCGCAGGGGAATGGCAGAGAGAGAGGGAGTGAAAGAATTCCAAGCAGGCTCCATGCTGCCACCACAGAGCCCGACGTGAGGATTGAACTTACAAACCATGAGATCATGACCTGAGCCGAAACCAAGAGTCAGACGCTTAACAAACTGGGCCACCCAGGTGCCCCTAAATACTTAATTTTTAAGCAATCTCTTCACCCAACTTGGGGCTCGAACCCACAACCCTGAGATCAAGAGTTGCACGCTTCACTGACTGAGCCAGCCAGATGCCCCTAAATCAGTTATTTCAGAAGCAAACTCTAGCTAGTGTCATTGGCCAAATTGCACAAATCAGTTATTCATTTCAATCTAGAAAATATTTTTTGGTAAAACTGGAAAGAGAATGTATAGCTCCCAGGCTGCCTTTTAGCTATCACTGTTAACCATGGGGTACTGCGAAAGTGCCAACATACAGTCTTTTTAAAAAATGTGAATGAAACTGGGCTTCTGGTCAAGGTAGCCTTGTACACACTTTGATGCCACTCCCTTTGTTTCAAACACATGGTAAAATTAATAAAAGATTAATATTACATATCCGGGGTTGCCTGGGTGGTTCAGTTGGTTAAACATCGGACTCTTGATTTCCACTCAGATCATGATCTCACAGTTTGTAGGTTTGAGCCCTGCGTGGGGCTCCAAGCTGACAGCACTGAGCCTGCTTGGGATTCTCACTCTTCCTCTCTGCCCTCCCTACACTTGCATATGCATGCTCTCTCTGCCTCGCTCACTCTCTCAGATAAACTTTTTTTTTTAAAGTTGTTTTTTTTTTTTTTTAATTTACATCCAAATTAGTTAGCATATGGTGCAACAATGATTTCAGGAGTAGATTCCTTAGTACCCCTTACCCATTTAGCCCATCCCCCCTCCCACAACCCCTCCAGTAACCCTCAGTTTGTTCTCCATATTCATGAATCTCTTCTGTTTTGTCCCCCTCCCTGTTTTTATATTATTTTTGTTTCCCTTCCGTTATGTTCATCTATTTTGTCTCTTAAAGTCCTCATATGAGTGAAGTCATATGATTTTTGTCTTTTTCTGACTAATTTCACTCAGCATAATACCCTCCAGTTCCATCCACGTAGTTGCAAATGGCAAGATTTCATTCTTTTTGATTGCCGAGTATGTACATTGTATATACATACCACATCTTCTTTATCGGTTCATCCATCGATGGACATTTGGGCTCTTTCCATACTTTGGCTATTGTTGCTAGTGCTGCTATAAACATGGGGGTGCATGTGTCCCTTCGAAACAGCACATCTGTATCCCTTGGATGAATGCCTAGTAGTGCAATTGCTGGGTCGTAGGGTAGTTCTATTTTTAGTTTTTTGAGGAACCTCCATACTGTTTTCCAGAGTGGCTGCAACAGCTTGCATTCCCATCAAATAAACATAAATAAATAAATTACATATCCATATTAAAAAGCAAGACAAAATTTTATGTTGGCCAGAAACAGAGTTGTAATCTTGGACTATATGGATCTAGAAATAGAGGCAATTTGAAGTTTATAACCTATAAGGTAATGTGATTGAGTGGGTGGGGACAAGTGCCCCATGTGATGTGGATAACTGGGCCCAGGATTACTGCATGCATTTAGGAATTTAGGTGGGGTTCCCTGAACTTAACAGAGACTAGAAAAAATCCATCTATGCCTAAAATGTAGCTTACATGAAATTGTATACCTAGGAAGTAGACACAACCTTGAGTCCAAACCTAAATCCAGCTACCCTCTCACTGGATGTGTAGATCTCCTGTCTCCCAAATTTTACAGTGGAAACGGAGTCTCAAGTTACTAATGTAAGGCTTGTTTCTGGTTGGGGTTCCTGGAGGATTGAGTAGAGATTATCACAAAACCATCAGGGAAGGAGATACATGTGTAAGGGAAAAATTCCCATTCATGAGTTGTTTATAAATCAAGCTTCCAAACATACAAGAAAACCTATCCAAAAGAAAAAACCAACAAAATCAACATTAAGAGATGAATTCACTGCAATTAAAATGAAAATAATGGAGGGGGTGCCTCGGTGACTTAGTAGGTTAAGCAACCAACTTCAGCTCAGGTCATGATCTCAAGGTTTGGTTCGTGAGTTTGAGCCCCACATTGGGCTCTGTGCCAACATCTCAGAGACTGGAGGCTGCTTCAGATTCTGTATCTCCCTCTCTCTCTGTCCCTCCCTGGCTCACTCGTTTTCTCATTCTCTCTCTCTCTGTCTCTCTCAAAAGTAAGACATTTAGGGGGCACCTGGGTGGCTCACTCGGTTAAGTGTACAACTTCGGCTCAGGTCATGATCTTGCGGTTCGTGAGTTTGAGCCCCGTGTCAGGCTCTGTGCTGACAGCTCAGAGCCTGGAGACTGCTTTGGATCCTGTATCTCTCTGTCTCTGCTCCTTCCCCACTCGCATTCTGTCTCTGTCTCTGTCTCTCTCTCAAAAATAAAAAAAAAAACATTTTAAAAATCCTGTTTTAAAAATAAAATGAGGGGCGCCTGGGTGGCTCAGTCATTTGAGCATCTGACTTCAGCTCGGGTCATGATCTCACGGCTGGTGGGTTTGGGCCCCATGTTGGGCTCTGTGCTGACAGTTGGGACCCTGGAGCCTGCTTCGGATTCTGTGTCTCCCTCTGTCTCTGCCCCTCACCCACACTCACTCTATCTCTCAAAAATAAGTAAACATTTAAAAAAATTAAAAATAAAATGATGATGGAGTAACCCAATAACTTGAAAATACATATTTTAGAGTATCCAAAGATATAAAGGAAGGATATCTGTTTTAAAAGAATAAGAAATTATGAAATAAAAATTACCAGGAATGAAAAGTTGACAGGTAAATATTTAAAGAACCAAATGGAAATCCTAGAAATTAAAAATGCAATTGTTGAATAAACATAGATGTCATGAACTCCAGATAGGTCTTAGTGGAAAGAGGTTTAGTGAGTTGGAAAGTTATGTTGTATTCTGAGTGCATAGTTTATTACTAAGAGAAAAACAAAACAGAACAATTAAAAAACATGAAGACTAGGAGTGCCTGGGTGGCCCAGTCAGTTAAGTGTCCAATTCTTGATTTCAGCTCAGTTCATGATCTCATGGTTCGTGAGTTCACGTCCCAAGTCAGGCTCTGCGCTGACAGCACAGAGCCTGCTTGTGATCCTCTCTTTCCCTCTCTCTCTTACTCTCCCCTGCTCACTCATGCTCTCTCTCTCAAAATAAGTAAACTTATAAAAAAAGACTAGATTGAAGGGCTTTAATATAAGTGTATAAGTTGCAAAAGATTACACTAGAGGGACTGCAGAGAAGTAATCCTGCATTTAACATGACGTTTGGAAATGTTCCAGAATTGAAGATGCATACCCTTAGAACAAATGTGCACACTGAATGGCATGCAAGATAAATAAAAATAATCACCTAGACCCAGTGCAATGAAACTACAGATATTAAGGATAAAGAAATCTAAGAAGCTACTAAAGAGAAAAGGCACAAAACCACAGTGGAAAGCAATTTAACAACATTCTTCACAATAATAAAAGAAGACAGTGGAGTAATCTACAATTTGCTAAGAAATAACTGTCAACTTAGAATTCTATATCCAGCTAAACTCTTTGTAGGATGAGGAAGTGATAGATTTTCAGTTTCATAATGAGTAAGAGATGATCTCAGCCAGTGACCCTTACTGAAAGAAGAACCTAGAGAATGTACTTTACAGAAGAAAAGATAACCCAATGGGATACAATAAACAATGACGAGAACTAATATTAGAAAAATAAATTGGTAGGGACGCCTAGGTAGCTCAACCAGTTAAGCGTCCAGCTCAGATGAGATCATGACTTTGGCTAAGGTCATGATCTCACAGTTTGTGAGTTCAAGCCCCATGTCGGGCTCTGTGCTGACAGCTCAGAGCCTGGAGCCTGCTTCGGATCCTGTGTCTCCCTCTTTCTCTGCCCCTGCCCTGCTTGTACTTTTTTTTTCTCTCTCTCTCTCAAAAATAAATAAACATTAAAAAAAATAAAAATAGGGGTTCCTGGGTGACTCAGTTAAGTGTCCAACTCTTGGTTTCGGCTCAGGTCATGATCGCATGGTTTGTGGGTTCGAGACCACATCAGGCTCCACACTGACAGTGCGGAGTCTGCTTGGAATTCTCTCTCTCCCTTTCTCTCTCTGCCCCTCACTCTCTGTCTCAGAGTAAACAAGCTTTTAAAAAAAGGGTTTTTTTCTTTTAAGATTTTATTTTTAATTTTTTTTTTAACGTTTATTCATCTTTGAGACAGAGAGAGACAGAGCATGAACAGGGGGAGGGTCAGAGGGAGGGAGGCACAGAATCCGAAACAGGCTCCAGGCTCTGAGCTGTCAACACAGAGACTGACGCGGGGCTCGAACTCCCGAACCGTGAGATCATGACCTGAGCCGAAGTCAGACGCTTAACCGACTGAGCCACCCAGGCACCCCTAAGATTTTATTTTTAAGTAGCCTCTATACCCAATGTGGGACTCAGCCTCATAACCCCAAGATCAAGAATCTCATGCTCTACTGACTGAGCCAGCCAAGTGCCCCTAGAAATATAATTTATAGCTTCTGATCTAGTCAAGGAAGATAAAGAAAAAATATTAATTGAACAGAAGGCAGGAGAATGAAAAAAAATAGAAGAATGAAGTAAACAGTGCACAAAACAACATATAAGATGATAGCATGGGCGCCTGAGTGGCTCAGTCGGTTAAGTGACCAACTTCAGCTCAGGTCATGATCTCGCGGTTTGTGAGTTCGAGCCCTGCATCAGGCTCTGTGCTGACAGCTCAGAGCCTGGAGCTGCTTCGGATTCTGCGTCTCCCTATCTCTCTGCCCCTCCCCTCCTCATGTTCTGTCTCTCAATAACAAATAAACGTTAAAAAAAAAAAAAAGATGATAGCAATACATTGGGCACCTGGCTGGCTCAGTCAGTTAAGCATCCGACTTTGGCTCAGGTCATGATGTCATAGTTTGTGAGTTCAAGCCCAGCATTGGGCTCTCTGCTCTAGGCATGGAGCCTGCTTCAGATCCATGCTCCCCACCCCCCCCCCCCCACTTGTTCTGGATCTCTCTCTCTCAAAATAATAAATAAACTAAAAAAAAAACAACCCAAAAGATGATAGTAATACATCAAATCATACCAATGATTGCGATCAGTGTAAAAGGTTTCAACTTGCCTGCTTATTGTCCTCATACCAGAGAACACCAGTGGTTTTTTGGTACCAGTACTGTTGGGGTGTTTTGAGTGGGAAATGTAATTCTTCTATTAAGCACTAGAGGCCAGCAGCATTCATTACTGAATTTTTTCACTATAAGATTTGTCGTACCTCTGTCAGATAATCAGGAATCAGAAATGCGTTTCTTTTAGAGCTGACATATAATCTTTCATTTAAGGATCATTTCCAAATTTGAAGAAACAGTTTCATAGCACTTAGAATTTCAGCTACTCAAAATAGTTGCCAAGAATGTATTTAACTGCCTAGTAGATCTAGCAGACACCCAAGCCAGCTTTTTTTATGGATTGCACTTTTTAATTGATGGGGATTAGTTAGATGTTTTGTGAATATAGCTTCTTTAGCTACAAGGATTCACACAGGACATAGGCAGCTAGAGAACCTTCATAGAATCTAAGGACAACTAGATTTATACAAGTTAATGGCCTTTATTGTTGCTGAAAGGCTGTTATCTTTCTGACTAATGGTTACCTTGGGAAAATCATACGACTTGTTCACTCTCTGGGAGGTGTATTACCAGATAGGATTCTTTTTCTCACTTCCATCTTTTTGTTTTATCAAAAGCTCATTGGACTTTGTTTTAAGTCCTGCTAGAAGATGCAGAACATGAACAGGGATTCATAAAGGGAGCACCCTTCTTCTCTGACTACTTGTCCAGTTTTGCTATTTTCATCTTTACTTTTACCTTTACTACATTAATTCTAGTGGCAGTGGCAACTAGTCAAGAGTCACTGACTGAAATTAATATTTGGTTACTTGTGCTGAGTCTAAAACCAGTAATTATGTTTAACTTGTGTTTAAGTAGACAATGGCTCCTTTTAACTTCATTTATTTGATGCCGTCATGTGGGAACGTAATTTCATTGTGTTATACAAAGACATTATTACAGCCCATCATTGATGTCTAATACCTTTATGGAATCAGTATGAATTGGCTAATAGAATCTTTTCTTTCAGGTTTAACTACTAACAAATATAACCTTTATTTTTTTTAAGATTTATTTTTTTTAATTTTTTTTATTTAAAAAAAGGTTTTTTTCAACGTTTATTTTTTTGGCGACAGAGAGAGACAGAGCATAAACGGGGGAGGGGCAGAGAGAGAGGGAGACACAGAATCGGAAACAGGCTCCAGGCTCTGAGCCATCTGCCCAGAGCCTGACGTGGGGCTCGAACTCACGGACCGCGAGATCGTGACCTGGCTGAAGTCGGACGCTCAACTGACTGCGCCACCCAGGTGCCCCAAGGTTTATTTTTTTTTTTAAGTAATTTCTACACCCCATATGGGGATTGAACTCATGACTCCGAGATCATGTGTCACATGCTCTACTGATGGAGCCAGCCACGCACCCCAGGCAACTGATAGAACTTTTGAGGTTGAGCTGTAAAATTCACTTTTTGGTATATGCCTTTTCCAGAAATGAACTGTTCCATTTGTTAAAGTTTTAAAACCAGTAGTGAACTCTCAGAATTTCTGCCTTGGGTATGAATTATTTGTATGAGAAAGAAAGGAAAGGAAAGGAAAGGAAAGGAAAGGAAAGGAAGAAAGAAAGAAAGAAAGAAAGAAAGAAAGAAAGAAAGAAAGAAAGAAAGAAAGAAAGGAGAAAAAAGTCTAAATTTATTTTATTTATTTATTTATTATTTTAATTTTTTATTTTTTTTTACATTCATTTATTTTTGAGAGACAGAGCACAAGTGGGGGAGGGGCAGAGAGAGGAGACCCAGAATCTGAAGCAGGCTCCAGGTTCTGAGCTGTCAGCACAGAGCCCCATGTGGGGCTTGAGCCCACAAACCGTGAGATCATGACCTGAGCTGAAGTCAGACGCCCAACCGACTGAGCCACCCAGGCGCCCCAAAAGTCTAATTTTAAAAGTAAGATTCAGTTTTAAAAATCCTGAGCAATTTAAAGTATTATCAAAGTGGTAAAACTAACATCTGGTGCAGGAAGTCAAGAGAATGGTAATCTCTGAAATTAAGAAGCGGTAGTGATTGGGGAAGACATGGAGAGAAGCTTCTGGGCTCATTCCAAGGTTCCACTTCATGAGCTGGGTGGTGATTACACAAACATGTCCACTTTGTCATAATCTGTCAAGCCCTACACTTACAATTTATATGCATTTCTGTAACTCCAGCAAAATTTTCAAAAAATTGTTATTTACTGAATTTCATTTTCATCCAAACTGTACCCTAAAGTTCCATCAGGTACAGGAAACTTTTCCAGGGCAGTCTTTACCCTGCTTTTTAAATACTTTGGTTTCTTTGTGTTCTGGGAGTCTGACTGAGATGTGTCCTTCACAGTTTATTCCAAGTAAAACTCAGGGGGATGTAGAAGTGATGTCATCAGTATCCTTATGATGGTATTGTACTTTATGTTTTATGTTTGAATATTTGTGTCTTTGGTGGTTTTATTTCTTCAAAGTTCATTTATTTATTCTGAGAGAGACAGAGAGAGTAAGCAGGAGAGGGGCAGAGAGAATGAGGGACAGAGGAACCAAAGTGGGCTGCACTCTGACAGCAGAGTGCCCGATGCTGGGTTCGAACTCATAAACTGTGAGATCATGACCTGAGTCGAAGTTGGATGCTCAACAAACTGAGACACCCAGGCGCGCCTCTTCTGTGTTTTTATTTGATTCCCAGTCCATGTAGGCTCAGAGAAGGAGACTAGAAGTGGCCTGGGAGCCATTACTTCAGTCAGCACATGAACAAATTATTAAACCTGGTTTGATCTTTATAAAGTTACTGTCCCTACTGTGATATCAAACATTTGTCATAAGTTTTGGACTATAGTGTCAGCTATATCTAAGTGTATTTTATTATATTTTGAATTTCACCAATAGAAAAGTTTAAAAAATATTGCAAAAAACTCCTTTGTACCTTTTACCAAAGACCCCTATTGTTGACGTTACCATATTTCCTTTATATTCTCTTTCTGTTTTGGGGCACCTGGGTGGTTCAGTCGGTTAGGCGTCCAACTTTGACTCAGGTCATGATCTCGTGGTTTGTGGATTCGAGCCCCGCATCGGGCTCTGTGCTGACAGCTCAGAGCCTGGAGCCTGATTCAGATTCTGTGTCTCCTCTCTCTGCCCCTCCCATGCTCATGCTCTGTCTTTGTCTCTTAATGATAAATAAACGTTAAAAAAAAAATTTATATTCTCTTTCTGTTTTAAAAGTAAGTTGCAGAGCACCTGGGTGGCTCAGTTGATTAAGCATTTGACTTCCTCTCAGGTCATGATCTCATCATGCTTTGTAAGTACAAGCCCTGCATCAGGCCCTGCGCTGACAGTGTGGAGCCTGCTTGGGATTCTCTCTCGCTCCCTCCCTCCCTGCCCCTCCCCCCGCCACCTGTGCACAGGCATGCATGTGTGTTCTCTATGTCAAAATAAGTAAAACTTAGTTTAAAAAAAGAAAGTAAGTTGGGGCACATGGGTGGCTCCGTTGGTTAAGTGTCGACTTTGGCTCTGGTTGTGATTTTGCAGTCTGTGGGTGCTAGCCCCGCATCCGGGCTCTGTGCTGACAGCTCAGAGCCTGGAGCCTGCTTCAGATTCTGTGTTTCCTTCTCTCTCTGCCCCTCCCCCACTTGCACTCTATCTCTCTCTCAAAAATAAATTTAAAAAGATTTTTTTAATAGCCCTGAGGCTCTGACACCCCATGTCAGACTTCCTCTCTGTGTAGAGGCTGTCCTCTACACAGACTTAAGACATGACTTAAAACATAAAATCTTAAAATCCCACAAGACATCTTTCTTGTTTTACAACATTAATATTGAGAGTTACTCACTACCACTTATTTTTCTCTTCATTTTTTTTTTGCAAATCAGGGATCATCTTGGTCTGATACCTATCTTTTAGAATTTCTGCAATTTTACTAAAATGAGTCTAAATGAGAATTTCTTAAAAAAATTTTTTTTCAACGTATATTCAATTTTGAGAGACAGAGACAGAGTGTGAGTGGGGGAGTTGTAGAGAGAGAGGGAGACACAGAATCCAAAGCAGTCTCCAGACTCTGAGCTGTCAATACAGAGTCCAACACGGGGCTCGAACCCAAGAACCATGAGATCATGACCTGAGCCGAGTCCACTGCTTAACCAACTGAGCCACTCAGGAGCCCCTAAATGAGAACTTCTATTAGTCACACTTGGGATTTGTTATGCTTCTTGACTCTATGAATATCTGTAACCATTTTGGGTAATTCTCCATCATTATTCAGTTATTGCCTCTGTTCTCTCTCTCATCCTTTGAGACTCCAGCTCATTAAACAATAACTCCCCATTTCCCCTTCTCGAGCCCCTGACAATCATCATCTACTATCTATGATTTTTGACTAGTCTATGTACCTCATATAAATGGACTCATACAGTACTTGTGTATGATGTGTGGGGGGTGGGTGGGGTGGGTGGGTGTGATAGGCTTATTTCACTTACTGTAATATCCTCAAGGTTCATTCATGTTGCAGCATATGTCCTATTTGTCTAACTTTTGTCTTGTTGCCTTTGCTTTTGGATGTCATATCCAGCAAATCATTGTCAAGTCCAATGTCATGAAGCTTTTTCCCTGTGTCTTCTTCTAAGAATTGTATAGTTTTCTCTCCTACATTGAAGTCTTTGATCATTTTTGGTTAGTTTGTATATAGTGTGAGATAAGTTCATTCTTTTGCATGAAGCTAGCTAGTTTAACCAGCATTGTTTGTTCAAAAGACTATCCTCTCCTCATTGAATAGTTTTGGCACTCTTGTCAAAAATCACTTCGCCATATATGCAAGACTTTATTTCTAGGTGCTGTATTCTTTCCATGATCTATATGTTGTCTTTATGCCAGTACCACACTGTTTTGAAGTTAGAAAATGTGAGTTCTCCAGCTTTGTTACTGTTTTTCAACACTGTTTTGGCTATTTGGGAGTTTGAGGTTCTACATGAATTTTGGGATGGGTTTTTCTACTTCTGCAAAAATCATCTTTGGGACTTTAATAGGGATTGCGTTGGATCTATAGATTGCTTTGGGTAGTATTGACATTTTAACAATATTAAGGGGCGCCTGCGTGACTCACTTAGTTAAGCGTCCAACTCTTGATTTCAGCTCAGGTCATGATCTCACAGTTTGTAGGATTGAGCCTGCATCAGACTGTGTGCTAACAGTGCAGAGACTGCTTGGGAATCTCTCTCTCTCTCCTCCCCTGCTCATGCTCTCTCTCTCCCTCCAAATAAATAAATAAATAAAACATTAAAAAAATTAATTCTTCCAATCCATGAACAAGGGATGTGTTTCCATGTATTTATGTCTCCTTTAATTTCTTTCAGCAATATTTATGGTTTTCATCGGAAAATTCTTTCTCTTCCTTGGTTAATTCCTAAGTATTCTTTTTGATGCTATTGTTAAGTGGAATTGTAATTTCCTTTTCAGATTGTTCATTGTTAGTATACAGAAATGCAACTGACTTTTGTGTGTTGACTTTATACCCTGCCACTTTGCCAAAATCATTGTTATTATAACAGTTTTTGGGGGGAATTTTCAGGGCTTTCTACATATGAGATCATATCATTGCAAACAGAGACAATTTACTTCTTCCTTTCCAATCTGGATGATTTTTATTTCTTTTTCTTGCCTAATTGCTCTGACTAGAATCTCTAGTACTGTGTTGAACAGAAGTGGTGAAAGCAGGCATCCCTGCCTTATTCTTGATCTTAGAGGAAAAGCTTTTAGTCCTTCACTATTGAGTATGATGTTCACTGTAGATTTTTCTTATATGGCTTAAAAAATATATTTTTTTAAATTTTTAATGTTTATTTATTTTTGAGAAAGAAAGAGAGAGAGAGACAGAGCACAAGTGGGGGAGGGTCAAAGAGAGAAGGAGACACAGAATCTGAAGGAGACTCTGAGCTGTTAGCACAGAGCCCAACACAGGATTCGAACTTATAAACCACAAGATCATGACCTGAGCCGAAGTCAGCACTTAACTGACTGAGCCACCCAGATGCCCCTAAAAAATCTTTCTTAAGTTTATTTGTTTTGAGAGAGAGAGAGCACGTGCAAAGTAAGGGAGGAGCAGAGAGAGAGAATCCCACGCAGGCTTCATGCTCAGCTCAGAGGGCTTGATTCCATGACCATGAGATCACTACCTGAGCCAATATCAAGAGTCAGACACTCAACTGATTACGCCACCAAGGCACCCCTCTTATATGGCTTTTATAATGCTGGGGTAGTTTTCTTCTATCCCTACTTTATTGAGTATTCTTATCATGGAAAAGTGTTCAATTTTTTCAAACCCTTTTTCTACATCAGTTGATGATCATGTGTGTTTTCCCTATTATCCTGTTAATTTAGTATATATGTTCATTGATTTCTGTATGTTGAAACATTGTTATGTTCTAGGAATAAATCCCACTTGGTTATGGTATATTGGTTTGCTAGTATTTTGTTATGTTTTACATCAAAGTTTATAAGTGATATTAGTCTGTCATTTTATTTTCTTATAGTGTCTCTGTCTGACTCTGGTATCAGGGTACTGTTGGACTCATGAGTTTGGAAGTGTTCCTTTTGGCCCAATTTTTTTTTTTTTTTTTTAATTTTTTTTTTTTTTCAACGTTTATTTATTTTTGGGACAGAGAGAGACAGAGCATGAACGGGGGAGGGGCAGAGAGAGAGGGAGACACAGAATTGGAAACAGGCTCCAGGCTCCGAGCCATTAGCCCAGAGCCCGACGCGGGGCTCGAACTTACGGACCGCGAGATCGCGACCTGGCTGAAGTCGGACACTTAACCGACTGCGCCACCCAGGCGCCCCTTGGCCCAATTTTTTGAAAAAGTTTGAGAAGTGTTGGTATTAATTCTTCTCTAAATTTTGCTAGAATTCACCATTAGGCCCAGGGCTTTTCTGTGTTGGGAGGTTTTTGATTACTGATCTATCAGTATATTGTTTTTATAACTTATGAAAATGGATAATTTAATTTTTTAAATTTATTTTTTCAAAGAGTTTATTTTTGAGTAATCTCTACACCCAAAATGGGGCTCAGATTTACAACCCTGAGATCAAGAGTCTCATGCTCTACTGACTGAGCCAGTCAGGTGCCCCAAAATTTTCTATAAATTGGATGAGTTTAAATGTGTGACACAAAGGTGTAGATAAAAATATATCTAGAGGCACCTTGGTGGCTCAGTTGGTTAAGCTCGGGTCTTGATCTCAACTCGGGTCATGAGTTGAATCCCTGCATTGGTCTCCATGATGGACACGAAATCTACTTAGAAAAATAAAAATAAATAAAAATAAATAAAATATATCTAATTAACTAAACCTTGTGGTAAAAGTATTTTAGGGGTGCCTGGCTGGCTCAATCTGAAGAGCATGCAGCTCTTGATCCTGGGCTTATGGGTTCAAGCCCCATGTTGGGTGTAGAGATTACTCAAAAATAAAATCTTAAAAAAAAATCATAAAATATTTTACCATAAATATTGTAATTTTAAAAGTTTAATGAAATTAACAATAGTGTAATTTTGTCAAGCAGATCTCAGTAAAATTGAGTTAAAACAAGATGTTTCTATGTCAAAGGAACAAATATAACAGTCTTTGTCAGAGATCAACAAACTATGGCTTGCAAGACCCAATCTGGCTTGCCTTCGGTGTTTTGTTGTGTGTGTGTGTGGGGGGGGGGGGGGGTTGGTGGTGGTAAAATATTATGATATTTACCATTTTAGCCATTTTTAAGTGCATAATTCAGTGGTATTTATTAGGTATATATTCACAGTGTTGTGCAACAACCCCCACTATCCATTTCCTGAACTTTTTCAATATCTGAAACAAAAGCTCTGCCCCACCGCCTGTTTTGTAAATAAAATGTCATTAGAACACAGCCATGCTCATTTATTTACTTATTGTCTACAGCCGCTTTTGCAATACAATGGCACGACTGAGTAGCTAGCTGTGACAGGGAACTGTGTCCTGCAAATCTAAAACAATTGCTATCTGACCCTTTATAGAAAATGTTTGTGTTAAATCCTAGTCTTTGGTACATTGTAGAAAAGCCTTCTCCGTATCCTTCCCGGAAGCTGAGGAAAATGACTATCATGCAGTTTCCAATTCTTTTCTTTTCCTCAAAACTGAAGAAACCTAATCAACTTTTCACCTATAGATCAATAAAAATAATTTTTGACAGATCACTGTGTGAATTTAGTGTATAATTTGGAGAAGTAGGTGAAAAGTATATTTCATCTCTAAGCACTCTGGCATGCATATTTTTAACAAGAGCTCAATATTTGTCTAGAGTTATTTTTTCTTTTGAGGGAAAATTTACAGTGAAATGCACAGATCTTGCATACCATTCCATAATTGGTATGCACACTTCTGTGTAATGCAAATCTGTTGCAAACTACATCTTATTACTATCACCCCAGAAAATTCCCTTATGCCCCTTTCCCTCCACTCTCCTGAGGCAACCATACTTTATAGTTTAAGCCTGTTCTATAACTTCATCTATATTGAATCATACCATATATATATATATATATATATATATATATATATGCTTTTGGATAAGACTTATTTCACCCAATATAATGTGTGTGAGATTCATCCATAGTGTTACATGTACCAAGTTTATTCTATTTGGTTGTTAATTAGTCAACTGGGTTATTGGTCTTTTCATATTTGAGTTGTAAGAGTTATTTCTATATTCTAGATACAAGTCTCTTATCAGATACATGATTTACAAGTATTTTCTTGTTTTTTGCTGGTTTTTTTTTTCATTTTCTTATTAGTGTCCTTTGAAGCACAATTTTTTTTTATTAGTTTCAGGCATACAACATAGTGATTTGACAATTCTATACATTACACTATACTCTCCACAATAAGTATAGTTGCCACCTGTCACCATACAGCGTCATTACACTATTATTGACTGCATTCCCTATGCTGTATTTTTTTATCCCTGTGACTTATTTATTTTATGAGTGGAGTTTCTTCTTCTTTTTTTTTTAATTTTTTTAACGTTTTTATTTATTTTTGAGACAGGGAGAGACAGAGCATGAACAGGGGAGGGTCAGAGAGAGGAAGACACAGAATCCGAAGCAGGCTCCAGGCTCTGAGCTGTCAGCACAGAGCCCGATGCAGGGCTCGAACTCACGGACCGTGAGATCATGACCTGAGCCGAAGTCGGACGCTTAACCGACTGAGCCACCCAGGCGCCCCTCTTCTTCTTTTTTTTAATGTTTGTTTATTTTTGAGAGAGAGAGAGACAGAGCATGAGCGGCGTAGGGGCAGAGAGAGAGGGAGACACAGAATCCAAAGCAGGCTCCAGGCTCTGAGCTGTCAGCACAGAGCCCCATGTGGGGCTCAAACACACAAAACGTGAAATCAACTTGAGCCGAAGTTGGATGTTAGACTGAGCCACCCAGGCTCCCGTAAGTGCAAGTTCCTACCTCTTAGTCCCCTTCACCTCAAAAGTTTCCTTCCTTCCTTCCTTCCTTCCTTCCTTCCTTCCTTCCTTCTTTTTCTATAGGCTCCATGCCCAGTGTGGGGCTTGAACTCACGACCCTGAGATCAAGAGTTGTGTGCTTTACTGACTGAGCCAGTCAGGCACCCCAAAAGTTTTTATTCTTTTTAAGTAGGCTCCATGCCCAAAGTGGGGTTCAAATTTACAACCCCAAGATCAAGAGTCGTATGCTCTACCTACCAACTGAGCCAGCCAGCCACCCCTACCTCAAAAGTTCTTAATTTTGATAAAGTCCAATTTATTTTTCTTTTGTTGTTCATTTTTTTTCCCTAAGAATTCTTTGCCAAATCAAGGTCATGAAGGTTTGCCCTCATGCTTTCTTCTAAGAATTCTGTAGTTTTAGCTCTTACATTGAGGTCTTTGACTCATTGTGAGATAACGTTTGTATATATTGTGAGGTGAGGATTCAACTTCATTGTTTTGTGCATAGCTATCCCCCCCTCTTTTTCCCAAGCACCATTTGTTGAAAAGCTTATTCTTTCCTCATTGAATGATCTTGACAGCCTTGTCAAAAAATTAGTTGACCGTAAATGTGTGGGTTTATATCTGGACTCTCAGTTTTATCCCACCAACCTATATGTCTATACTTGTGTCAGTAGCACAGCTGTCTTGATTACCATTGCTTTATAGTAACTTTTGAAATCAAGAGGTGTGAGTCCTTCCACTTTGTTCTTACTTTGGGCATTGCTTTGGCTATTCTGGGTCTTTTGCAATTCCATATACATTTTAGAATCTGCTTATCAATAGTAACAAAGAAGTCAGTTGGGATTCTGATAGCAATTTTGTTGAATGGGTACATTAGCTTGAGGAGTTTGCCTGTCTTAGAAATGTTAAGTCTTTTCGGGTTGCCTGGGTGGCTCAGTCGATTGAAAGTCCGATTCAACTCAGGTCATGATCTCACAGTTCCTGAGCATGAGCCCTGCGTCAGGCTCTGTGCTGACAACTAAGAGCCTGGAGCCTACTTCCGATTCTTTGTCTCCCTCTTTCTCTGTCCCTCTCCCCCTCACGCTCTGTCTCTTTCTCTCAAAAATAAATAAACATTAAAAAAAAATGTCGTCTTCTGATCCATAAACATGTTTTTCTATTTATTTATATCTAATTTCTTTCAACAATATATTGTTAATTTTCAGAGTATGAGTGTTATACTTCTTTTAAAATGTATTCCTAATATTTTACTCTTTTTGATAGCATTGTGAATGTAATTTTCTTAATTTCATTTTAAGATTATTTATTTCGGGGCGCCTGGGTGGCTCAGTTGGTTAAGCAGCTGACTTCGGCTCAGGTCATGATCTTGCGGTCCGTGAGTTTGAGCCCTGCGTCGGGCTCTGTGCTGACAGTTCAGAGCCTGGAGCCTGTTTCAGATTCTGGGTCTCCCTCTCTCTGACGCTCCGCCGTTCATGCTCTGTCTCTCTCTGTCTCAAAAATAAATAAACGTTAAAATAAATTAAAAAAAAAAGATTATTTATTTCAAGTGTGTAGAAATACAACTGATTTTTGTACACTGATCTATATCTTCCAACCTTGCTGAACTCATTAGTGTTTTCTTTAATTTTTAAATGTTTATTTATTTTTGAGAGAGAGAGAGAGAAAACAAGTGATTGGGGGAGGAGCAGAGAGAGAGAGAGGGAGACACAGAATCTGAAGCAGGCTCCAGGCTCCAAGCTGTCAGCACAGAGCCTGCCATGGGGCTTGAACTCACAAAACACAAAATCATGACCTGAGCTGAAGTTGGATGTGAAGGTGGCCTGCGCCTGGGGGGTTCAGTTGGTTAAGTGTCTGACTTTTGATTTTGGCTCAGGTCATGATCCCACAGTTCTCAGGATCAAGGCCTGAGTCAGGCCGTTACTGACAGCACAAAGCCTGCTTGGGATTCTCTCTCTCTGTGCCTCTCCCCAACTTGCATACATGTGTATTCTCTCTCAAAAAAAAATTTAGTTTAATTTTTTTTTAGCAGATTGCTTAAGATTTTCTTCTTTTTTAATGTTTATTTATTTTCGAGAGAAAGAGACAGAGCATGAGTGGGGGAGGGGCAGAGACAGAGAGGAGACACAGAATCTTAAACAGGCTCCAGTCTCTGAGCTGTCAGCACAGAGCCCCACTTGGGGCTCAAACTCCAGGACAGTGAGATCATGACCTGAGCTGAAGTCAGACGCTCAACCAACTGAGCCAGCCAGGCACCCCTAGGATTTTCTATATAAAGGTCATGCCATCTGCAAATAGAAGTGAGTTTATTTCTCACTTTCTAATCTGAGTGTGTGTGTGTGTGTGTGTGTGTGTGTGTGTGTGTGTGTGTGCCTATTTTCCTGGTTAAAACTTCAATGCTCTGGGAATGCAAGCTGGTGCAGCCACTCTGGAAAACAGTATGGATGTTCCTCAAAAAACTAAAAATAGAACTACCCTACAACCTAGCAATTGCACTACTAGGCATTTATCCAAGGGATACAGGTATGCTGTTTCCAAGGGACACACACACCCCCATGTTTATAGCAGCACTATCAACAATAGCCAAAGTATAGAAAGAGCCAAATGTCCGATGAATGGATACAGAAGATGTGGTGTGTGTATATATATATATACACATACACACACAGACACACACACACAATGGAGTATTACTCGGCAATCAAAAAGAATGAAATCTTGCCATTTGTAACTACGTGGATGGAACTGGAGGGTATTATGCTGAGTGAAATTAGTCAGAAAAAGACAAAAATCACGACTTCACTCATATGAGGACTTTAAGAGACAAAACAGATGAACATAACGGAAGGGAAACAAAAATTATATAAAAACAGGGAGGGGGACAAAACAGAAGAGACTCATAAACATGGAGAACAAACAGGGTTACTGGAAGGGTTGTGGGAGGGGGGATGGGCTAAATGGGTAAGGGGCATTAAGAAATCTACTCCTGAAATCATTGTTGCACTATATGCTAACTAATTTGGATGTAAATTTTAAAAAATAAAAAATAAAAAATAAAATTATTTAAAAAAAAACAAAAAAACCCTTCAATGTTCAAGTGGTAAGAGCAGATATCTTTGTTTCTGATGTTAGGGGAAAAGCAGTCAGTCTTTCACCATTAACTATGATGTTAATATTAGCTATGGGTTTTTCACTAATGCTCTTTATCTGGTTGAGGAAGTTCCCTTCATTTTCAAATTTGTTGAGTGTTTTTATCACAAAGGGTATTGGATTTTCTCAAATGTTTTTCCTTCATCTATTGAGTTGATTGGGTAATTTTTGTTGTTTTTTTTGTTTTGTTTTGTTTTTGTTCTATTGATATGAAGTGAAATTCAAATCAAATATAAATAGCATTACAGAAGAAACAGCTGACCATGAAAATATTGACCTTGAAGCTCTTCCAGAGACTCTTGAGGAAATTTGTATGCCAAATATATCCATGTAAATGAAGAAAGTGATTGTGAATAAGAGGATGAAGACATTTCAGAGGAGTTGATACTTGCCAAAAGCTTCACATTAAAAGTGCAAAGAACAAAATGTTGGAAGCTGATCCCAACTTAGAAAGGGGTATGAGAATTTGACAAAACACAGAAAAAAATGCTTGCTCATAACTTATACGATGAGAAGTTCAACAAACTGCTTTTGGTGAAGTTGTTCACTAAAAAATAAAACACTTTCTTCTTTTTTTTAATATTTATTTATTTTTGAGAGGGAGAAACAGAGTGTGAGCAAGGGGAGGGCAGAGAGAGAGGGAGGCACAGAATCCAAAACAGGCTCCAGGCTCTGAGCTGCCAGCACAGACCCTGACACGGGGCTCAAACTCATGAACCGCAAGATCATGACCTGAACCAAAGTTGGACGCCCAACTGACTGAGCCACCCAGGTGCCCCTAAAACACTTTAATTCTTAATGTGTCTGGTTTTTGAAAGTATTATTGTTAAAATTTGTTTATTTATATATACATAATCTCTATTTATATTTATAATATGTATTATCTCTACACCCAACATGGGGCTTGAACTCAAGACCCCGAAATCTAGAGCTGCATGCTCTTCTGACCGAGGCATCCAGGCATCCCAATGTTCCTAATGTTTTAGATTGTATTATATAAATTTCATTTTACTATATACATTTCCTTATATGTTTATAACTGATAGGGTTTTTTAATGTTTTGATAAAAAAGTTTAAAGGCATGGAGTAATTGCAATTTTCCCCATTGATTATTAAGGTTGCTTTGTGTAGTTTAAGGTATTGTACTCCTGGGCAAAGAGAGGACTGTCTCTGTTATATTATGACCACTAAATTATTACATATTTAGACTTCATTAGGTTTAAGAATGATGTCTTAAAATTTTTTTAATGTTTATTTAATGTTTTTTAATGTTTATTTATTTTTTAATGTTTTTTTTTTTTTTTAATTTTTTTTTCAAAGTTTATTTATTTTTGGGACAGAGAGAGACAGAGCATGAACGGGGGAGGGGCAGAGAGAGAGGGAGACACAGAATCGGAAACAGGCTCCAGGCTCTGAGCCATCAGTCCAGAGCCTGACGCGGGGCTCGAACTCCCGGACCGCGAGATCGTGACCTGGCTGAAGTCGGACGCTTAACCGACTGCGCCACCCAGGCGCCCCTATTTTTTAATGTTTTTGAGAGAGAGCAAGTGTGATAGAGAGCAGGGGTGGGGAAGAGAAAGAAGACAGAGAATCTGAAGCAGGCTCCATGCTGCAGGGCTCCAACCCATGAACTATGAGATCATGACCTGAGCTGAAGTTGGATGCTTAACCAAATGACCACCCAGGCATCCTGATATCTTTTTTTTTTTTTTTAGTGTATTTATTTTGAGAGAGCGAGTGTGGGGGGAGGAGCAGAGAGAGGGAGAGAGAGAATCCCAAGCAGGCTCTACACTGTCAGCCTGGAGCCTGACATGGGGCTTGAACTCAGGAACCACTAGATCATGACCTGAGCTGAAATCAAGAGTTGGACGCTTAACTGACTGAGCCATCCAGGCCCCCAGAGAGTGATGTCTTATTACTTTTCCTATTTCCTTACCATCTCTTCTCAAATAATTCAGTTCTAAAGCCTATGGTGGTGTCAGTAAGATAGATAAGCATATTAGAGCAGCTTAGAATGTGATTGTAGGGGCCAAGAAGAGGGTACCTATACGGGAGGGTACCCCAGTATAGAGAATGGTTACATGTAGGTGAACTGATAAAGTAAGTAAATATAGTAAGGATAATGGTAGCCACATTTCTTATTGTTAGAGTTACAAATACTTACTCAAATTTGGAACTGTTTGAGTTTATCTGATAAAAATAAGGGGGAAGTTTGATGAAGAATAGGGTATTTAATCTTCAGAATATCTCTCCAGAAAATACTAATTAATTACAAAGGCACAATGGATGACTTCACAGTAGGGAAGCCTGGCAGACACTCTCTTAATCAACTCATCAAAGTTATGGAAGAAATGAAATCATGTGCATTTATATGCAGTAAAATAACACAGCATGAAGAACATCAGCCAAACTCAATTGAGGAACATTCTAAAAAATGACTGGCTTGTAATCTTCAAAATTGTCGATGTTGTGAAAGTTAAAGACTGAGGAAACTGTTCCAGATTGAAGGAGACCTGACACCTGATCTAATGCATGATTCTGTACTGGAAACTTTGGTGTAAGAGAGCTTACAGGGGCAGTAAGAAAAACTTGAATGGAATCTGAGGATAGTATAAACGTTAATTTCCTGGAGTTGAGGGTTGTATTGTGATTATGTAATTTTGTACCATGATATACTTGTCCGTAGGAAATATACACTAGCATTTTTAAGAGTGATGGGTATCATGTCAGCAACATAAGCTCTTTGTACTGTATTTGCAACTTTTTTGTAAGTTTGAGATTATTTCAAAATAAAAACTTTTAAAACATGATCTAACCATTTTACTTAAAAATGTCCATCTTTATAATGTGCTCAATTATTTTTAATGAAAAATTTTAGAGGTTTTTCATCAAAAAAGAAAGTATACTGTTTTCCAAATTATTTTAGAAGTTATATGAGCAAAAAAGTTAGAATACCACTGGCCTGGAAGAACTAACTTCCTTCTCCATGGCTCTTGGAAAATGAAATAGTTTTCTGAACTCCTCCAGGGCATTTTCTCTGCTCTGCTAATAAGCTGTTAATAGAAAACACAGTATACTTGGGAAGGGGGGGTGGGAAGGTTTAATTCCTGGGTTCAGGAATAATACTCTAATACCCATTAGCTAGTTACTTAACCTCTCTCTGCCTCAATTTCCTTATCTGCAGTAATACAGGTATACTTAGCACAGAGCACAACACATAAAAATGCCCATAAACACTAGCTATTATCAGTATTTCAAATTTTTTAACGTTTATTTCTAATTTTTTAAAATATTTTTTTGTTATTCAGAGAGAGAGAGACAGAGCATGAGCAGGGGAGGGGCAGAGCTTAAGAGAGACACAGAATCTGAAGGAGGCTCCAGGCTCTGAGCTGTCAGCACAGAGCCCAATGCGGGGCTCGAACTCACAAGCCATGAGATCATGACCTGAGCTGAAGTCGTATGCTTGACAGACTGAGCCACCCAGGTGCTCCTATTATCAGTATTTCTAAAGTCTGAGCTCTCAGAGGGCAAGATTCACACCTTACTCATAATTTATTCTTTATTCTTATTTTTTTTAACGTTTTTATTTATTTTTGAGACAGAGAGACACAGAGCATGAACAGTGGAGGGGCAGAGAGAGAGGGAGACACAGAATCGGAAGCAGGCTCCAGGCTCTGAGCCATCAGCCCAGAGCCTGACGCGGGGCTCGAACTCATGGACCGCGAGATAGTGACCTGAGCTGAAGTCGGACGCTTAACCGACTGAGCCACCCAGGCGCCCCAATTCTTATTATTTTTTAAGGTAGGCTCCACGCTGGGGAGCTCAACACAGGACTTGGACTCACCACCCTGAATTCAAGACCTGAGTTAAGATCAAGAGTTGGATGCTTAACTTAGTGAGCCATTAAGGCCTACCACATTTTTTTCTTTTGATTTTTAGAAAAAGTTTATTATTTTGAGAGAGTGTGTGGGAGGGGCAGAGAGAAAATCCCAAGCATGCTCTGCACTTCAATGCTAGGTGCCCCGCATCTTACTCCTATTTTATTCTCATTGTTTCTGTCCTAGACTGTATCAGGTCATCTTTTTTTTTTTTAATTAAAAAAATTTTTTAACGTTTATTTATTTTTAAGAGAGAGAGAGAGTGTGAGTGGGGGATGAACAGAGAGAAGAGGGAGACACTGAATTCAAAGCAGGCTCCAGGCTCTGAGCTGTCAGCACCAGCACAGAGCCATATGCTAGGCTCTAAATTACGAACTGTGAGATAATGACCAGAGCTGAAGTCAGACGCTTAACCTTAACCAACTGAGCCACCCAGGCTCCCCTCAGGTCATCTTTTTTCACCTTCTTTCTCTAATGTATCACCCACATATGCAATTGTTTTCTTCCTAATCTATAAACCTGATCATGTCATTCTCTGTGTTCAAGCTGGTTTCCCAATGCTTATAGGATTAAGTGAAAATTCACTGCCACAACCAAGTAACATTCCTGCTTCCACACCATAGGCTCAAGGAGGGTTTCTCCCAGCTTACTTTCACACTTTAAAGCCTTTGATCCAGTTTTCCTGTGTCCGAATGTCCTTTTCTCTCTGATTACATTCTATTCATTCTTAAAAGTTGATCTCAAAAACTCACCAGACTTTCTCACAACCAATTAGTCGTCTGCTGTTCTATAATATTATAACTCCATAATGGCCAATCACATTTTGTTAATAATTTAAAATCTTTCTGCCCCCCCTATAGGTCACTCATTCACTTACTCAGCAAATATTTACGGAACATTAGATAACAGGCTCTGCTCTCAGCACCGAAAGTACACCTGTGAATAAGTCAAAATTAAGTTCTCATGTGGTCAAGTGAGAAAATAAGAAAAATACCAGGTCGTGGTGAGTGGTGCACAGAGAATGTCGAGTGAGTATGATTAGCTGTTCAGTTTTTCTGAAGTACTTTTAAGCTAGGAATTCGAAAAAGCCTAAGCGACAAAGGGGAAGAGCTGTCCAGGTGGCGCCAACAGCTGGTGCTAGGGCCCCCGAGACAGGAAAGAGCTGGTGGTGCGGCTGGGGCCACGAGGGGGAAGTAAAGTGTGTGCCGCTGGAGCAGCTCCGGGTGGTGGTCCCAGATGGATGTTTACAAAGGCTACGGCGACTTGATGTAGAAGGTCTGAGGGCAAGAGAAGGCAGACGCAGATTCCCACCCTTCCCGTGGGTTCCTCGGCCAGCACTCGACACCCTAAACGGGCTTCCCCCTCGGAACTTCTCGCCAGGTCTTTTCTCCCCGGCTGTAGCAGGGGATGACAGAAGCTCCCTGCACTGGTTGACGGGACGCAGGAAGGAACTGGGATACAGCAAGACACGCAGAGGCCCAGGCTGGGTAGCGGAGGAGGTGCGCAGCCTGCCTCGACTGGCGGAAGAGGCGGGCGCAAGAGTTCGTCTGAGACCTGCCTGGCCCCGATGCTGCGCATGCGTGCGCGCGTGCCCTCTTCGGTTAGGGACCGGGTCCCCAGAAGGGGCGGGGCCGGCCCTCCGCGCCGGAAGGGGGTTGACTGGGCGGGGCCGGGAGGTGGCGGTGGCGGCTGCGCGCGCGCGCGCGCGGGTGCGAACGGGGAACGCTGCGAGGGCCGGGCCGGGCGGTGGGACGACGGACGGCGACGATGGCCGCGGCGGCGGGCGGCGGCGGGCTGGGGGCGGCGGCGGGCGCCGCGGGCGCGGGAGGCGCGGCGGCGGCTGCGGGCCTGGCCGTTTATCGGCGGAAGGACGGTGGCCCGGCCAGCAAGTTTTGGGAAAGCCCGGAGACGGTGTCCCAGCTGGATTCGGTGCGGGTCTGGCTGGGCAAGCACTACAAGAAGGTGGGTTCGCGCGCCCGTGGGGACTAGGGGCCACGCGACGGGAGCCCGGCGCAGCTTCTGGCCTCGCGGGCCTCGGGCCGCCCCTCCCCCCCCCCCCCCCCCGCGCGCCACGAGGGACAACAAAGGCAGGCGCCCGGGCCCGCCACGCCCCCGCCGTCCGCTCTCCGCGCCCGCGCGCCCGGGGCTCCACCGGGCCCTCGGGGCCGGGCCTCTGGGAGTTTCAGCATGCGGGCGAGAGCCACAGCTCACTCTAGTGTGCAAGGGGCAACTGGAGCTCTGCAAGAGGGAGGGCGTGAATCTCTTTTGTTAGCTGCATTGGGTGTGCGAACAGTAATTTTTACAAACTGTCCGAGCCTGTGTTCTAAGAGCAGCTTCAAGTTTTGTTTATAGACTCGTCTTCAAAGTCAAGTGAGGTAGCTAATGGTCTACCTGTTGTTCATTTGTTAAAGAATGACTTTACGATTGTACTAGGAAGTTAACAGGCTGATATTATAGATGATAGACTCGATGAGCACTGATACTAAAAAATGATAGTTTTTACTTGTACTTTTAGTTCCGTATAGTGTGCGCACAAGAATTAACGTTCACTTGTACCTAATGTGTTGCTTAATGAGGCCTTCCCTGAGAACCCCGTTTATATTAGATTGCCCCACTTCCTATCACCTTTATTTTCTTGGCACCACTATCTGAGATAATTTTTTTTTTTTCATTTAGCTGTTTCTCCTGCTTTGGGGAGGTAAGTTCGGCTGAGTCAGTGGTATTGAAAGTTGTGACTTAATCTCTTTTTTATCACAAGTGTTTTTTAACTTCCCCTTGCAGATACATAGGAATGACTCCCTTAGAAGGTGTAATGAAAAAAAAAAAAAAAAAAAAGAAGGTGTAATGAAGCAAACAGCCCAGATATTTCTCCCAGTGGAGAATATCCACTCTGCCCCAGATTTCTGAGCACTCTTTAAAGTTTCCGAATTCCCCCTTTGAGAACCACACCACTGGGGCAAGGACCTTGTCAGGTCTCTTCACTGCAATGCCGCCCCTCAACATGGTACTCATTGCCTCGCCCTTAATAGTTGCTTAGTAAATATTTATTCAATGAATGAAAAGGTGAAGTAGTGTAGGAGCCTATTCATTTGAGTTCCGCAGCTCAGTGGAGTCTGTCAGCTTTTGGAGGTTGATAGGCAGGGGCAGGATGTTGTGTTCCTTTGACGTTACGTTGTGTGCTTTCAGAAATGACTGTTTCTTACAGAAGTTTTAGGAAGTGAGAGACCAAATATATTTTTATTTATGATATATTTTTAGATAATTTGACTTTTTTCTGCCCCAAATTTTGCAGTCACATTTGGGATTCCCAGTTTTTGTCATCTGCATGTATGCAGACAAGAATATTGCTCTCCCTAATACAGTGATAAATTGGTCACTTTTCTTGTGTAGGCAGCAGAGCTTCTAGAAGTTATGGGAATTGAATATATATTGGGTTATATATATATATATGGGTTATGGGAATTGAATATATATTATGAAAGTGTTATTTTTTATCACATGCCCTTCAGCCAATGCTTTGGGTTTTAAATTCAGTGTATCTTAATGTAGCCTTGCCCCTCCCCTATTTGGATATCTTTATTGAGGTATAATTGACATATTAGTTTATCAATGTAGTTTAAAAATTTTTTTTATGTTTATTTTTGAGAGAGAGAGAGAGCACACGCGTGCATTAGTGGGAGAGGGTCAGAGAGAGAGGGAGACACAGAATCCGAAGCAGGCTCCAGGCTCTGAGTTGTCAGCACAGAGCCTAGTGCGGGGCTTGAACTGACGGACCACGAGATCATCACCTGAGCCAAAGTTGACGGCTTAACCGACTGAGCAACCCAGGTGCCCCAAGTTTATCAATGTAGTTTTAGCAGAAATATGAGGAATATTCCTTTGGATATCAAAGAAGAGAAAGGAAAAAGAGAAATAGTAATTTCTACCTCCAAACTTTGTGTGCATCTGTTTGGGCCCAGTTCTAAGAGAGCAGCTGAAGGCTTGGTTGTGTTTGGTGGGCGAGGAAGTGGTTATGAGGCTGGCTCAAGGATTTGTCTTAGAGTATTGAGGCCATTGGGTGAGTATTCTCAGGGTTTCATAAGGCCAGAGTATATTCCCTGGGTCCCCTCCAATTCAGAATTGTATATTCCTTAGACCTGACACCCAGAATCCTGTCAGCCTCAGAGAGTGGTGTTTGGAGTGGTGAAAGTATTAGCCAGAACACCCTATATATCTCTACTTGGTGTACACATTGTTGGGTTTTAACTAAACTTTTCTGTAGCACTTAATACTGCATTTTCAGATTCATAAATATCAGCAATTATGAAATAAATATGACATTGGTAGTCCTATTTATATTGATAAGTTTATCCATGCATTCTGCTAACAACTTGGCATCTAATCATATCTGGGCACTTAAACCATAACTCACTGAAATTCTTACAGCAGTCTTAAGTAATAGATATTTATTTAATTTTATACATGAACGGAACCCACAGCTCCAGATTTAAGTGACTTCTCAAGATTACAAGTAGGAATGGCAGATTTAGAATTCAATGGAGGTCTTCCCTGGCTGTAAATCCCCATTTTTTTTTTTTTTTTTTTTTTTGCCACACTTAATGCCTCTCATCAAAGAACTTAGTGGAACGTAGCGGAAAATGTAGTGGTAAAGGTAGGCATAGACACCTACTTGTAAAACTCACGTGGTTTCAAATTGAAAGAAAACTTGCATTTTTTTTTCTGTGTGTCCTTAGTAAGTGCTCTGTCCATGTTTGTTCAATGAATGAATGAACAGATTAACTAGGAACCTATTTGTTTAAGCTTTGTTGATAAATTTGGCTCAGCAGCACACAAAGGAGAGTGAATATTTTTTCACTGGAATGAGCTTCAGCTAGGCCAAAGAAGTCCAGAGGAGGTGACTCCTGGAGGGAAGCATAGGGCGGTTACCTATTGGCTTGAAATTGCATTTTTATTTATTTATTTTTAATTTATTATTATTTTTTTTAATTTTTGAGAGAGAGAGAGAGAGAGAGAGAGAGAGAGACAGTACAAGTGGGCGAGGGGCAGAAAGAGAGGGAGACACAGAATCTGAAGCAGGCTCCAGGCTCTGAGCTGTCAGCACAGAGCCCAATGTGGTGCTTGAACTCATGAACCCTGAGATCATGACCTGAGACGAAGTCACACGCTCAAGTGACTGAGCCACCCAGGTGCCCTGCATTTTTATTTTATTTTTATTATTTAGAGAGTGGGGAGAGGGGTTGGGGGGGGGGGGGCGGAATCTCAAGTAGGCTCCATGCTCAGCACAGAGCCCGACATGGCGTTTAATCTCACGACGCTGGGATCATATCAGAGTTGAAAGCAAGAGTCAGATGCTTAACCAACTAAGCCACCTAGGTGCCCTGAGGTTGCATTTTAAGTCCCAGCTGCAATGTAGAAGCTTGTTCATCTCCTGCCTGAGCTGCCTTCTTTCTATTATTGGGTACATGTCTTTCATTCTAACTTTGATGAAGATGAGAGCTGTATTTCTGAGTATAGTTTCTGAGTGGTTTTCAAATGATAACACCTCACTGATCTTAAATTGATTCAAGTCAGATACCTTGAAGGTGAAGTATATCTGTAAACCATTAAGATCCCAGATAAGTTTCTTCCTGGTTTGGCTTATTCCTTAAAATAAGATTTAAGATGTCAGGATGATTTCAGGATGATTTAAATCTAAGGGTGATCACTAAAACAGACCAGATTGCCTAAGGAATGCATTTCAGTACTCTTTACATAAAGTATTAACAGTTAAAGACAGTTTTTTGTTTGTTTTATGGGACCTTGGCTGCAATAGGATTGTTCAGAGACAAGTTGAACTTTGGATACTCAATGTTATAGGTAACATAAACAGATGCATTGATACAAGTTTCTAAACTTAGATCTTCTTGCCATTCTTAATCAAAACACTTCAGACTAAAAGTCTTTGGTTGTCTTAAGTAAAACATGCTGTTGAACTTCTTTTTGATCAAAAGATAAAAAAATTATTTAAATTCAAGTTAGTTAACATATGGTGTAGTATTGGTTTCAGGAATAGATTTCAGTGATTCATCACTTATGTACAATACCCAGTGGTCATCTCAACAAGTGCCCTCCTTAATGTCCATCACCCATTTAGCCCATCTCCCCATCCACCTTGTTTGTTCTCTGTATTTAAAGAGTCTCTTATGGTTTGCCTCGCTGTTTTTATCTTATTTTTCCTTCCCTTCCACTGTGTTCATGTGTTTTTTTTTTTTTTTTTTTAATGTTTGTTTATTTTTGAGAGAGAGAGAGAGAGCATGAGCAGGAGAGGGCCAGAGAGAGAGGGAAACACAGAATTCAAAGCAGACTCCAGGCTCTGAGCTGTCAGCACAGAGCCTGATGCGGGGCTCAAACTCACAAACCATGATATTATGACCTGAGCTGAAGTCAGATGCTTAAGCAGCTGAGCCACCCAGGCGCCCCTGTTTTGTTTCTTAAATTACACATATGAGTGAAATAATATTTGTCTTTCTCTGACTGTTATTTTGCTTTGCATAATATCCTCTAGTTCCATCCATGTTGTTGCAGATGGCAAGGTTCCATTCTTGATCGCCCAGTAAGATTCCATTGTGTATATATACCACATCTTTATCCATTCATCAGTTGATGGACATTTGGGCTCTTCCCATAATTTGGGTATTGTTGATAGCACTGCTATAAACATTGGGGTGCATGTGCCCCTTCCTTCAAATCAGCATTTTTGTATCCTTTGGATAAATACTAGTAGTGCAATTGCTGGGTTGTAGGGTAGTTCTGTTTTTAACTTTTTGAGAAACCTCCATACTATTCAAAAGATAAAATGATTATGACTGAAATAGTCTATTGTCATTAATTTTTGTTAATCAGGATTCAGTGTTTTAAAAGCTGTCAAGAGCCTTTTATGTTAAAAAAATTTTTTATTTATTTTTGAGAGTGAGAAAGATAGAGCACGAGCAGGGGAGGGGCAGAGAGAGAGAGGGAGACAACAGAATCCGAAGCAGGCTTTAGGCTCTTGAGCTGTCAGTACAGAGCCTGATGCGTGCTTGGACTGACACATTGTGAGATCATGACGTGAGCCGAAGTAGGACACTTACCTGACTGGGCCACTCAGGTGCCCCAAGAACCTTTTATGTTTTAGGTGATATTTTTGAAAGCTTTTGAAATGAGCTCTATTATAGCAGTATGGGATGTGAAGAGCATTACACTTTGGAAATTGTGAGTTCAGTACTCTTGGCTGCTAATTGGTGGTGTCCTTGAGCAGATGACTTGATTCCTGTTTTAATTTTCCATTTGTAGATTGGAAGTAAGACTAACTCCCATAAGACTGTTGTTTGATTCAAATGAGATAGTAACTGAAGATGGAATTATGTAAATTTGAGGTGATAATGATACTTTTGTGTACATCCCATGGTGATCTTGCTTCATTCTTATTGGTTAAACAGAATGTTAATTTTAGACATTTAAAAGTTGATTTAAAAACTTTAGTGGTAGGGGCGCCTGGGTGGCGCAGTCGGTTAAGCGTCCGACTTCAGCCAGGTCACGATCTCGCGGTCCGTGAGTTCGAGCCCCGCGTCAGGCTCTGGGCTGATGGCTCAGAGCCTGGAGCCTGTTTCCGATTCTGTGTCTCCCTCTCTCTCTGCCCCTCCCCCGTTCATGCTCTGTCTCTCTCTGTCCCAAAAATAAATAAACGTTGAAAAAAAAAAAAAAAAAAAAAAAAAAAAAAAAAACTTTAGTGGTATCTGGCTGACTCAGAGCATGTGACTCTTAACCTCAAGGTCGTGAGTTCAAGGCCCACATTGGGTGTGGAGCCTACTTAAAAAACAAATAAAACGTTATAGTCCTACATTGGCTGCATTTTCAGTGGGTGTGAGGTATGGTTTAGACTAATGCATTGATGTAGCAGTTTATTTATGAATTAAAAATGTTATGTTTCTAATTTCTTTTTTTCTTTTTGAGGGAGGGAAAGAGTGCAAGTGCGAGTTGGGGAGATGGGCACAGAGAAAGGGAGAGAATCTCAAATAGGCTCCACACTCAGCATGGAACCCGATGTGGAACTTGATCTGATGACTATGATATCATGACCTGAGCTGAAATCAAGAGTCGGATGCTTAACCAACTGAGCCACCCATTGCCCCAGAAAAAAAAGTTTCTAACCAAGGTTAAATATTTTGTAATTTAAAAATTGGGTTTTAAAATAGCTAAATAATACTGAATGGACTTTGAACTTGGCCATCTTTATTCTGAAACTATAAGGTTGTCCATATCAAACGTTTACATGTTTTTTTGTATTCTGAATGACAGTATATCAAATGAAACATGCATAATAGTGTAATTTAGAATGTATATGAAGCTATGTATGTAACAGTTACTAAGCTTAGTTTTTGCCTGAAGGGTTGATTTGGTTTTTGCTGACACCTTCCTGTAAGGTGGTGTCTTTTTCAGTTTCAGGATTTGGCATTGTTCAGTGATCTGCAGGTATCTGAAAGATAAAAAAGTTAGGCTTATTAGTCTTTCATGCTTTACGATGTGCAAAAAAACTGCAGTACATTGTATGACTCCTTTGAGAAACCTGTACTTATTAAAGATAATAAAGTTACCTTGTGGATATATATTCCATATTTTGTCAGTTCTGTAGGATACATTTGAAGAGTCTGTTAAGATAATTTGAGGGGTGCCTGGGTGGCTCAGTTGGTTAAGCGTCTGACTCTTGATTTCACCTCAGGTCATGATCTCACAGTATGTGAGTTCGAGCCTCACATCAGGCTCTGCACTGACAGTACGGAGGCTGTTTGGGATTCTCTCTCTCTCCCTTCTGTCTCTATCCCTACCCTGCTTGCTCTCTCTCTCAAAATAGATTTAAAAAAAAAAAAAGATAATGTGAGTATTACAAATTACTTACCAATTGAGTATTATTTGTTAAAAGATTTACTATGTTGAATAAATCGGAAAAAACCTGATACTGAATTTTCACTTGAAAGTGTATGGTTCTTAATTTTTTTTTTTTTAACGTTTATTTATTTTTGAGACAGAGAGAGACAGAGCATGAATAGGGGAGGGTCAAAGAGAGAGGGAGACACAGAATCTGAAACAGGCTCCAGGCTCTGAGCTGTCAGCACAGAGCCTGACATGGGGCTCGAACTCACGGACCGCGAGATCATGACCTGAGCCTAAGTCGGCCGCTTAACCGACTGAGCCACCCAGGCGCCCCGAAAGTGTATGGTTCTTAAAAATGTAAACTTAATAGTTTTTGTAGGAATTGGCGATATAGGAAACGGAAATTGTAGTAGTTTTTAACATTTAAAAATTGTATAAATGTGTTTTAAGTTTTGAGTTATAATAAACTGTATTCTTTAAGACATAGTAATATCTGAAACAGATTTTTTAAAAAGTTTAGGAGTCCTTAGGGTACCTGGGTGGCTCAGTCGGTTATGTATCCAACTGTTGATCTCAGCTCAGGTCTTGATCTCCTGGTGGTTGAGTTCAAGCCCCTCATTGGGCTCTTCGCTAGGTGTGAAGCCTCCATAAAAAAAAATGAAATAAAAAGTTTAGTGGTTCTTTTTTAGACACGATGTTTAAAAAAATTTTTTTTTAATGTTTATTTTTGAGAGAGAGAGAGACAGAACTCAAGTAGGGGAGGACCAGAGGGAGAGGGAGACACAGTACAAAGCAGGCTCTAGGCTCTGAGCTGTCAGCATAGAGTCCAAGGTGGGACTCGAACTCAGGACCCACGAAATCATGACCTGAGCCATAGTCAGACGCTTAACCGACTGAGCCACCCAGGTGCCCCTTAAACACTATTTTAAAAAAATGTTTATTGATTTTGAGAGAGAGAGAGAGAAAGAGCATGAGTCTGGGAGGGGCAGAGAGAGAGAATCCCAAGCAGGCTTCGCACTTTCAACACAGACTTAGGGCTCAAACCCACGAACTATGAGATCATGAGCCGAGCTGAAATCAAGAATCAGATGCTTAACTTACTGAGCCACCCACGTGCCCCAAAAGTTTAGTGGTTCTTAAAGTAGGTTCCCAGTCTAGTTGTGTCACCTGGAAGTTGTTAGAAATGCAAATTCTTGGGCCTGACCTATTGAATTGGAAACTCTGAGTAGGTCTGAAATTTGAAAATATTTTAGATCAACAAAATTGACGTCTTATGTGCTTAATGGTATGAAACTTGGTAACTTTTTTGACTGGTGTTCTATTTTGTGGTCTTATGGAAATGTGTTTTGACGGAATACACTTCATAGAAAACTTAAAAAATTTTTTTAAATGTTTATTTTTGGGAGAGAGAAAAAGAATGTGAGCAGAAGAGGGGCAGAGAAAGAAGACACAGAATCCGAAGCAGGCTCCAGGCTCTAGGCTCTAGGTTCTGAGCTGTTAGCACAGGGCCTGACTGGGGCTCCAACTCACAAACCGTGAGATCACAACCTGAGCCGAAGTCAGACCCTTAACTGACTGAGCTGCCCAGGCGCCCCTAGAAAAGAAAACTTTTTATAAGGATGACAGAGGAGTTGTCTAGAACAGGAATAGGCAGAATTTTTCTATTAAGGGCAGGAGAGTAAATATTTTAGGGTTTGCAGGTCATGTCATCTCAGTTGCAACTGCTCGACTCTGCTGTTACATGAAAGCAGCCATAGACAGTGTGTAATGAATGAGTGTGCTGTGTTTGGATAAAACTTTACTTATGGACAGTTAATTTGAATTTCATCTAATATTAGTGTGTCAGAAATATTATTCTTTAAAATTTCTTTCCAGCCAGGTTTTTCAAAAAATTAAAAATAGAACTATTCTACAACCCAGCAATTGCACTACTAGGTATTTATCCAAAGGATACAGGTGTGCTGTTTTGAAGGGGCACATGAACCTCAATGTTTATAGCAGCACTATCACCAATAGCCAAAGTATGGAAAGAGCCCAAATGTCCATCGATGGATGAATGGATAAAGATGTGGTACACACACACACACACACACACACACACACACACACACACACAAAATGGAGTATTACTCAGCAATCAAAAAGAATTAAACCTTGCATTTGCAACTACGTGGATGGAACTAGAGGGTATTATGCTAAGCAAAATTAGAGAAAGACAAACATATGACTTCACTCACGAGGACTTTAAGATGCAAAACAGATGAACATAAGAGAAGGGAAGCAAAAATAATATAAAACCAGGGAGGGGGACAAAAACATAAGAGACTCTTAAATAATGGAGAACAAACAGGGTTGCTGGAGGGGTTGTGGGAGGGGGGATGGGCTAAATGGGTAAGGGGCATTAAGGAATCTACTGAAATCTTTGTTGCACTATATGCTAACTAACTTGGGTGTAAATTACAAAAAAAAAAAAAATCAAAATCAAAAATAAAAGATTACCACCCTAAAGAAAAAATTTGTTTCCAACCATTTAAAAATGTAAAAACTGTTCTTAGCTTGTGGGCTACAGAGAAACAGGCAGTGGGCTAGATTTTACCAACCTTTGGTCATGTAATATAAAGCATGTCAACAAAATACCAGTCTTAGCAAAGTGAACTGCATGCTGGTTGTTTGATTTAGAGTGGAAAGCTAATGTACCTGAATAGATAAAAATGTGGGAGGATACTAAGCTTTAAGAATTGCCTTTTTATATCATGCTTTATCTTTGCTTGGCCGTAGTACAAATTGAGAGCCATTCAATCTAGTAACAGTAGACTGCTGCTGATACCATTTTGCCATATATAAATCACTTAAAAATTATTTGTTGTAATAGAAACTTACCTCATTAATCTTCAAATGTTGGATGATACTGGGAAAGAGGTTTGTTCTAGGAAGAAAAATTTGTTATCTTTTCAATTTCAAGGAGGTATAGATGTTTTTTCCTGCTCAAAATTGGAGGTTTAACAAAAATTACTGAATGTATTGGCTTTTGAAAGTGATATTGAGCATTCAATACCTAATTAAACTTTTATATTTAATTTATGCTTGCTGATTTATGCTTTTCCTGTCATGTTGCCCGTTATCTTTCCTTGCTGTGGAACTATCTTGCTGTCTTCCACACTAGTTTGACCTTTGAACATTGTCGACAGCCATGCGGATAAGTTTTCACATGTGCTTGTTTAAAAAAATGTTTTTTGTTGTAAAAAAACAACAGAATTTACCATCCTAACTATTTTTAAGTTTACATACATATATTTTTTGATGCATAAGACTAACCATTTTATTATATTCAAAACTTCTTGCCATAAAATAACCATTTTATTATGCTTAGAGTTTCTGTGTGTCAGGAATTTAGAAGTTTCTGTATGTCAGGGTGCAGTGGGGACAGTTGTCTCTGCTCAATGATGTCTAGGGCTTCGACTGGATAGAGTTGATGATTGGAGATGACTTGACAGCTGGGGGCAGAATCATTTTTACTCATGTGTCTGGTGGTGGTTCCATCAGTTTTCTGGAATATCAGCTGGGGCTTCTGGCCATAGCATATCCAAGTGGCTTCTCTATGTAGCCTGTGCTTCCTCAAAGTATGATGACCTTTAGGTAGTTGGACTTCATGGTAGTTCAGGGCTCCGAAGGTGACTTGCCCCAAAGGACTACATGGAAGCTGTAGAACCTTTTTTGACTTATCCTCAGAGGTTCACAATATCACTTTTTTTCCCCCCTATTGCATTCTAACGGTTCCAAGTTCATCATTTTTTTTTTTTCTTTTTTTTTTTTTTTTTTTTTTTTTTCCAAGTTCATCATTAAGGTTGGTCTTGATTCAGCAAAAGAGGGCATACACCCTACTTCTTTTTTTTTCTTAATTTTTTTTTTTTAATGTTTGTTTATTTTTGAGAGAGAAAGGGAGGGAGACACAGAATCTGAAGCAGGCTCCAGGCTCTGAGCTATCAGACACAGCCCGATGTAGGGCTCAAACCCACAGACCACAAGATGATGACCTGAGCTGCATGAAGTCAGACACTTAACCGACTGACCCACCCAGGTATCCCTGTATACACCCTGTTTCTTAATGAGAAGAGTGTCAAAGAAATTTGTGGGTCTGTTTTAAAAACAGTACAGTCTACTCTCTCGTCAGAAGTTATTTATATTCATCTCACATAACAAAATACATTTGCTAGTAGGTCTCATCTCACTACAGTGACTGTCAGGCTCAAATTTGAGGTTTTGGATCTCACCATCTACTTTAGGTCTAGGTGCACACAAGGTGACTTGGATTCATTGCTAGGACATGGTTTCTCTCATTCTGAAACCTGTTAACTAAAGAGACAAAGTTATTTCTCCTCACCGCCGTCAGTATTTGTTTTTTGTAAGCTCCTTTACAGCAGAGAGCATGGTTCAGAACTCTGCAAATCTGTCACCTTGTCAGTGCTTAGTATGTAATAGGAAGTAAGGGAACATTCTCTTCCATACGATTGTCCTAGATTTTGAGTTCCTGTCTTTATCTTGCAGTATGTTCACGCAGATGCTCCTACCAACAAAACGCTGGCTGGGCTAGTGGTACAGCTTCTCCAATTCCAGGAAGATGCCTTTGGGAAGCATGTCACCAACCCGGCCTTCACCAAACTTCCGGTAAGTACATCAACTTACAGTAACACTGGGGAATCAGTGGTTTCTGTATGAAGTACTGTCTACAGCTCTTTCCTTTACTGCTACTATCCAACAGAAATAACAACAAAAAAAGAGCCTCAACAGAATTTTACCTATAGAATATTACCGTTTTTTAAGTGTGGGAAACTTCTCTTTCAGGAGTCATTTAATATTTGCATTAAACATCATAACAAGTATTTATAGACTTAACATTTTAGTATGTTGTAGTTTTCCTTGTAGTCTCTACTATACTGAGTCTTTTCCATTCTTTAATTCAATTCTTGTGGCTAGGATACTTTTTTGTGGAATTTTTATCTTCTGTAGCCAAGACTCTTCTGAGCTTGTGTGAAAATTTAATTCTGTTGTCCTTGCAATTGATACTTTGATAGTTTGGTTTCAGTTATGCTTTTTTTCCTTTTGAAATATGTAGGTTTTGTTCTTTCATTTTTTTATGTTTATTTATTTATTTTTAATAGTTTATTTTTAATAATCTTTAACCAAGTGTGGGGCTTGAACTCATGATTTCAGAGATCATGAATCACATGCTCTACTGACTGAGTCAGCCGGAGCCCCGGTTTTGTTCTTTCCTTAACATTTGAATTTATAGACAAGTTTGATACTTGATTTATTTTTGAGAGAGAGAGAACGTGCACTCAAGCAGGAGAGGGGCAGGGAGAGGGAGACAGGATCTGAAGCGGGCTCCGCACTTCAGTACAGAGCCCGATGTGGGCTTGAACTCATAAACTATGAGATCATGACCTGAGCTGAAGTCTGATGCTTAACCTACTGAGCCACCCAGGCGCCGTATTAAACTTTCTGTTTTAACAGCCCATTGATATCTCAGGTATAATTGAGAATAGGAGATAGTGTATGTTTTTTTACTGGTCTTTCAGTAAATGTATTTAGTTTGCTTATCATATTTTTGTTATCCAGACATTTTATTTATTTATTTATTTATTTATTTATTTACATTTTTTAATGTTTATTTTTGAGAGAGAGAGACTGAGCATGAGCTAGGGAGGGGGAGAGAGAGGGAGAAACAGAACTCAGAACTCAAAGCAGGCTCCAGGCTCTGAGCTGTGAGCCCAGAGCCCGACACGGGGCTTGAACTCACGAACTACAAGATCATGACCTGAGCCGAAGTTGGACGCTTAACTGATTAAACCACCTAGGTACCCTCCAGACATTCATTTAGTCAGATAAAGAATTGTGGTATTTAAAAAAAAAATTTTTTTTTAACGTTTATTTTTGAGAGCGAGAGAGAGAGAGCATAAGTCAGAGGCAGAAAGAGAGGGAGACACAGAATCCAAAGAAGGCTCCAGGCTCTGAGCTGTCAGCATAGAGCCTGACATGGGGCTTGAACCCACAGACCATGAGATCATGACCTGAGCTGAAGTTGGCACCTGACCGACTGAGCCACCCAGGCACCCCAAGAATTGTTTTTTGTTTTTAAGTAATCTCTACCTCCAACATGAGGAAATCTCTACCCTCAGTATGGGGCTTGAACTCACAATCCTAAGATCAAGAGTCACATGCTCTATTGACTGAGCCAGCCAAGCATAGAATTGTGTTTTTTGAATCAAGTTAGGAAGCTTTCACTTGTAGTGATAAGAAATTTAGTCACGTGTTCTTCTAGTACTTGTATGGTTTCATTTTTTACACTTAATTCTCATCTGTTTAGAATTTGTCTTGGTATTCAGTGTGAGCGATGGATCCATTTTTTTTCTTATGATTATCTGGTTACCCCAGTGACATTAAAAAGTGCTTCTTTTCCCCCATTAGAACTCAACAAGTAGGTCTGAAGCATTTGGTTATTTACCAAGTTGTGAGAATTTAAAGAGCAGGGTGGTGTATTGTCTGTCGTCGGGGGGGCTCATGCTCTAGTGAGCTGAATGAATAAAGCCTTTGACTTTCCTGGTGATCTCAGGTAATGTTTTCCAGGGGAAAGGACATTTGAATTTGAGACCTGAGAGTTGAGTATGAGTTCTTCAGGGAAATGCTGGAGGATGGAATTTTCAGGTAGTGATAGCAACATGTAAAAGCATAAAGGCTTGAGAAAATGTGGTACTTTACAGTTGCAGATAGTTCAAGATTAAAACTGAGGACAATAGGTAGAGAAATGGGCTAGAATCAGTCTTTTTTTTTTTTTTTTTTTAATTTTTTTAACGTTTATTTATTCTTGAGACAGAGAGAGACAGAGCATGAACAGGGGAGGGGCAGAGAGAGAGGGAGACACAAAATCTGAAACAGGCTCCAGGCTCTGAGCTGTCAGCACAGAGCCCAACGAGGGGCTCGAACTCAGGGACCGTGAGATCATGACCTGAGCTGAAGTCGGACGCTTAACCGACCAAGCCACCCAGGCGCCCCTAGAATCAGCCTTAATAGGCCGAGTTTACTATGCTAGATGTGTGGTCTTTATCTCGAAAGTGATGGGGAACCACACAAGAGAGAGAGTGGAAGGTGGCTTAGTTGATTCTGGGTTTTAGAAAAATCCCACAGGCTTCAGTGTGAAGAATGGATTGGAAGCTGTTGAGATTGGAGGCTTTGAACGTTTTGCATGAAGAATCTGCTCTCATAATCCACTATAATGACAACCTGCAGAGCAAGCAGTGGATTTAAAGAGGACAGAAAGGAATTGAAAGAGTTTAAGGGGGCAGAACTTGGTAATACTTTGGTGGGGGCAGTATAGGGGCTGGAAAAAGAAATAATTTACTAAGGTGACTGTACCAAGCATTCAGACACCCTTAGTACTAAGGGGAAAGCCAGAGTAAAAGCAGGTTTCTAGGGAAAGGTACTCAATTTAGTTTTAATTGTGTTAGGGTTGGTTCTCCTATAGGCACCTTGGGTTTAGAAATTCTGTAGGTACTAGGAAATAAGATCTGGAATTTAGACTACGGGGTTGAATTAGAAGAGATTTGGGAGTTACTGGGTACTGGTTGAATTTGCAGTTGTAGAGCAAGATCATTCCTTCTGTTTTGATTCACTTTTTAACTTTATCCTTTTGATATACTTATATTTTAATGTGTGATTTAAGTTATATATGCATGATGTATTAGCATTGTAGAAGTGCATGTATATAATTTATGGGTAGATTTTTAGGTATTAGAGGTATATGCTCACTTTTTACTAATGGGAATTACTCAACTGGATAATCAGTGTATTTCATTTTGTGAACTGTGTGACTAATTGAAATTTTTTTTGGTGACTTTTATAAATTTAAAATTGTTTCAAAGTAAAAATTTTGCAAGAATAGTACAAAGAACTTTCATTTTCCCTTGATTCAGAACCTCTGATTGTTAACATGTTACTACAATTGCTTTATCATTCTCTTTTAGTTTATGTGTATCTATATTTTTTTCCTGAATCATTTGAAAGGTTCATGTTCCTTTACCTCTAGTTACATGAGATTTTAATTCTTATTCTTGTATATTATGAACCAGATTAGAATTATTAAATCAGGGGCTATTTGAAGTTATCATTTAAAACAGTGTAACATGGGGTGCTTGGGTGGCTCAGTCGATTGAGCGTCTCTTGATTTCAGTTTAGGTCCTGATCTCACTCTCGGTTCATGAGTTTGAGCCCTGAGTTGGGCTTGTGCTGACAGTGCAAAGCCTGTTTAGGAGTCTCTCTTTTCCTCCCCTCGTCACACTCTCTCTCAAAATAAGTAAATAATCTTAAAAAAACAAAACACTGTAACATAATACATAGAGATTGCACTTTATCAAGTATAACATCGTTTAGAATAAAATTTATAGATAACATTACATGAAGTATTTTATATAATGTGATTCACATTATGATTATATGAATGGTCTTAAAAAATAGTATCTACAGGAGGCTTTATTTATGGGATGTTTAACTCTTGGGAGCTAAACCGTTATTTTTTTCCAGATTAAAGATTAGGGAAGAGTATTTTTAGGCATAAATAAAAATAATTCATGGCTTAGTGCCAGTGGGACCAGATGTACTTCTCTTCCTCTTAAAATAGTGTTTAGCATTTAGCATTTTTCCAAATGAAAGGGATTGATGTAACGTGTAATGGTGTCAAGCAAAAGTGGATGAGAGAGGCAATGAAGCCAAGAACGTTTTAGTGGAACATGTCAGCTACTTAACCTTAAAAGTTTTTTTTCTTCTCTTTTTTTTCTTTCTGAATAAATAGTACTGGTGTAAGAGTTCACTATTTGGACTGATTTTTTTTTTTTTTTTTAACCAAAGTGGAACTTTATATACTAACGTCTTAAGTCATACCAGATATTAAACAGCTGGCTCAGTGTAGGGTATGTCCTATATAATGCTAAACTGAGATGTAAGAGGATTTAGAGAAAATTTAAGGATTTATAAGGCTAAAAATATGTTGTATAGGCAGGGGTACCTTCCTGGCTCAGTAGAACATGTGAGTCTTTATCTTGGGGTTGTGAATTTGAGCCCCACATTGGGCATGGAGCCTACTTAAAAAATAATATGTTGTATAGACAAACAGCATGAATTGAAACAGAAGAAAAAAGTGTTCTTACCTCCACCACAAGTAAAAATTCTTGTTTTTCTATAATCTCTTCAAGGCTCAGTGCATGTGCATACATAATATAGTGATAAAGACAGGTTAGAGCCAGTTTTGTAATCTGCTTTTTAAAAAATAGATTATAAGGGTCTATGTTTAAAAACAACAAAGCTCTAAGACTTGGAGGACTACTATAGGGTCAAATCAGAGTCTAAAGTAATGGAAGATTTTTTTTTGTTTAAAGATTTACTTATTTTTGAGAGAGAGAGCACAAGTGAGGAAGGGGCGGGGGCGGGGGGACAGAAGATCTAAGTGGGCTCTGCGGTGACAGCAGCAAGCTTGATGTGCGGCTTGAACTCACGAGCCATGAGATCATGACCTGAACCAAAGTCGGATGCTCAACCAACTGAGCCACACAGGTGCCCCAAGTAGCAGAAGATTTTGAATATGTTCATGAGATGTTCAAAATTTTCAACTTACCATTACTCTTAAAAAAAATTAATGATTTCATTTGCAACTATAACCTGACTACACCCTGCCATTCCATTAACTTCGGAGTGGAGAGACTACTGTTGGGAACATGGAACTAGAAAGAAATCTTAAGTGTTTTATATGTATTGGAAGTTAGTTCTTTAAGTTTGTAGCTTAGACCTCTGTCTGATGAAAGTGGAATATAAGTAACTATTTAAGTGAAATGATGTGGGATATTTACTTTGTGGAGCAATCAATGATTTACTTTAATTTTGCTTTTCTTTATATGGATCACCATGTTTGTATGCATCTCTAAAGAGAATCGTGTAGTCTTGGTGGTCTTTGAATTTTATAGGAATAGAATCATAAGTATTCCTCTGTGTTGTGAGCCTTGGAGGAAGTATTTGTAAACATGAAAAAACAAGTTGAGCCAAACATGAGGGAGATAGTCCAATTGAGCTGTTCAACCGTGTACCTGTAGATAGTACAATTTACTGTAGATAAAAGGATAAGTCTGAAACTAGTCCATTCTCTTCTCACCCTTGTAATTCACCTGCAAGGGCAGTGAGCCACTGGTCTGGCATGACTGGTCAGAGCTCAGTGGACTGCAGAGTATGGGCTTTTATAGCCAGGATCTGTATGCCAGGCTGAGGACATGCTGGGCCAGGTGTTGACCACAGCTCCAGAAAACTATAGGACCAGTGTTAATGGCAGGCCTATAGTCCCATCCATACCGTGTGGATACACAAGTAGAAACCTTAGTTTAGTGGCATTGTATTTCTGATTTGTCTGGGTGATGCTTTGTTTATTTTTTACCTGTTTTTTTTCCCCCTTTGACTTTTTTTTCCCTTTTCTCTCTTTTCCCATAATGTTTATCTCTCTAGCTTTACTGAGGTGTATGTCTCATTGATGTATTATAAATGGCACATATTTAAAATAATGATGAGTTCAAGGTAATGAACATTTCCATCACCCCCAAAAGTTTCTTTGGAAGCCATCTTCCACCCAGTCCTCTGGCAACCAGTGACACTACAGATTCATATACAGCTTCATCAAAAAACATGTTTTTAAAGATCTTTTTTTTTTAATGTTTATTTTTGAGAGAGCACACACATGAGTGGGGGAAGGGCAGAGAGATAGGAAGACAGAGAATCCCAGGCAGGCTCTGTGCTGTCAGTGCAGAGCCTGATGCTCGGCTCAAACCGTGAGACTGTGACCTGATCTGAAATCAAGAGTCTGACGTTTAACCGACTGAGCCACTAAGGCACCCCAGATTCAGGAAATTTATATAAGTAGAATCACATAATACACTTTTTTTGCCTCGGTTCTTTTACTCATCATAATGGATTTTGGGATGGGCGTTATCTGTGTTCTACGTATTATTTTTCCCTTTTTTTTTTTTTTTTGAGAGAAGATCGTGTGAGTGGGGGAGGGGGAGAGAGAGAATCCCAAGTAGGCTCCGTGCTGTCCGTGCAGAGCCCAGTGTGGGACTCAGTCTCACAGCCTGCAGAATCATGACCGGAGTTGAAATCAGGAGTCAGATGCTTAACTGACTCAGCCCCCCAGGTGCTCCAAATCGCAGTTCATTTATCCCTTTACCCTCTTTAATGGACATTTGGGTTTCCAGCATTGTAAGTAAAGCTGCCGTCATTGTTAATGTTCACATCTTTTTGTGGACATGTTTTCATTTCTCCTAGGTAAATAATCTAGGAGTAGAACATTTGGGTCATAGAATTGATAGCGTTCAACTTCTGAAGTAACTGCCATACTGTTTTCTCAAGTGGTTGTATCATTTTACATACCACCTGGCAGTGCATGAGAGTTCCAGTTCCTTTGTATTCTTGTCAACAATGGGTATGATTAATCTTCATAATTAAAAAAAAATTTTTTTTTAGTGTTTATTCATTTTTGAGACACGGTGAGAGAGTGCGAGCAGGGGAGGGGCAGAGAGAGAGGGAGACACGGGAACTGAAGCAGGCTCTGGGTTCTTAGCTGTCAGCACAGAGCCCGATGCGGGGCTTGTACCCACGAACCGTGAGATTATGACCTGAGCTGCAGTCAGATGCTTAACTGAGCCACCCAGGCGCCCCTTTCTCAATTTTTAAACAAATCTTAACTCCAGTGTAGTTAACATGCAGTGTTATATTAGTTTCAGGTGTACAATATACTGATCCAACAATTCTATACATTACTCAGTGCTCATCATTATAAATGTACTCTTAATCCCCATCGCCTGTTTCACCCATCCCCCCCCCCCACCTCTCTAGTAACCATCAGTTCTCTGTAGTTAAGAGTCTGTTTCTTGGTTTGTCTCTCTTTCTCCCTCCCTCCCTTTTTTTTCTTCTTTGTTTTGTTTCTTAAATTCTACTTATGAGTGAAATCATATATTTGTTTTTCTCTAGCTTATTTTACTTAGCATAATAGTCTCTATCTCTATCCATGTCATTGCAAATGGCAACATTCTTTGTTCATCTTTTGATGGACACTTGGGCTGCTTCCATAGTGTTTGGCTTTTGTAGGTAATGCTGCAGTAAACATAGGGGTGCATACATCCTTTCAGTGTTTTTGTCTTCTTTGGGTAAATACCCAATAGTGGAATTACTGGATCATAGGGTAGTTCTCTTTTTTTTTTAAGTTTATTTATTTGAGAGAGCATGTGAGTGCAAGCCAGGGAGGGGCAGAGAGAAAGAGCGAGAATCCCAAGTAGGTTCCATGCTGTCAGTGCAGAGCCAGATGCTGGCTCAAATTTACAAACCTTGAGATTATGACTTGAGTGGAAATCAAGAGTCGGGACACTTAACTGACTGAGCTACCCAGGTGCCCCAGGGTAGTTCTGCTTTTAACTTTTAAAAAAAATAAATTTATTTTTATTTAATTTTTAATTTTTTACAGAGAGTGAGGGGGAGAGGGGTAGAGAGGAAGGGAGAGAATCTTAAGCAGGCTCCATGCTCAGTATGGAGTTGGATCTCATGACCCTGAGATCATGACCTGAGCCAAAATCGAGTCAGATGCTTAACCAACTGCGCCACCCAGGCACCCCATCGTTTTTACCTTTTTAAGGAAGCTCTATACTATTTAACATAGTGGCTGCACCAGTTTGCATTCCCACCAACAGTGTGCATCCTCACCAACAATTGTTTCTTTCTCATTTTTTTAAAAAGGAGTTTTTCTTATGTGCCCCGTGTCAGAAATATTTATTGCAAATACCCTCTTGGTAGCTTATTTTTTTTTTCTCAGGATATTTTTGGGTGAACAGAGGTTCTTAGTTGTAATATAGAGCAGATATCAGTAAACTTTTTCTGTAAAAGGCCAAATGGTAAATAGTTTTATCTGTAAAAGGTCAGATAGTAAATATGTAGTCTTTGCTGCAGCTTCTCATCTTTGCTCTTGTGTGAACATAGCCACAGACAATGAGCATGGACTTTTCTCCAATAAAACTTCATTTACATAAACAAAAGCAGGCTGGATTCGGCCTGTGGGCCACAGTTTGCCAATCCCTGACATAGAGTAATTTATGAGATATTTTTTTTATGATTAATGCTTTTTATGCACCTCCCCCTTTTTTTATTTGAGAGAGAGAGAGAGTAGGGGAGAAGTGTGCAGAGAGAGAGAGAGAGAGAGAGAGAGAGAGAGAGAGAATCCCAAGCAGGCTCCATGCTTAGCATGGAGCCCAGGGCTTGATCTCCCAACCCTGCAATCATGACCTGAGTGAGCCAAAGTCAAGAGTGGGATACTCAACTGACTGAGCCACCTAAGTGCCCCTTTTTTAAAGAAATCTGTGCCTGCTCCAAAGTCATAAATATATTTGTGTTTTCTTTTAGAAGCTTTATTGTCTTACCTTTCACCTTTACAACTGTAATCCATCTAGAATTGTTCTCTGCATTATGTGAGGTAGGGGTCAGCATTCCTTTTTTTTTCTTTTAAACCTGTTCATCTCCAGCTGTGGCTCATATATTTTGGTGTGTGATGTTTTCACTATCATTTAGTTCTAAACTATTTTCTTTTTCTTTTTTTTTTTTTTAATTTTTTAATGTGTAGGGGCACCTGGGTGGCTCAGTTGGTTAAGTGTACGACTTTGGCTCAGGTCATGATCTCACGGTTCATGGGTTCGAGCCCCACATCGGGCTCTGTGCTGACAGCTCAGAGTCTGGAGCCTGTTTCAGATTCTGTGTCTCCCTCTCTCTCTGCCCCTCCCCCACTCGTGCTCTGTCTCCCTCTGTCTCAAAAATAAACAAACATTTAAAACAAATTTAAATTTTTTAATGTGTATTTTTGAGAGAGAGCGCGTGCGTTACGTGGCCGCAAGCAGGGGAGGGGCAGAGAGAGAGGGAGACAAAGAATCCGAAGCAGGCTCCGGGCTCTGAGCTGCCAGCACAGAGCCCGATGGGGGCTCGAACTCACAAACCATGAGATCATGACCTGAGCTTAAGTTGGACGCTTAACCGACTGACCCTCCCAGGCACCTCAGTTCTAAAGTATTTTCTAATTTGTTTTGATTTCTCCTTCAATCCTTGCATTATTGTTTCAAAAGATAATTGGAATGATTGGTTTTTTCTTATTAAAATTTCTAATTTGATTACATTAAGAACATGTAATGTTTTTTGTAACTTACTAAGATTATTGATGTTGAAAAATCTGTCAGTCCAGTTTTTTGTTTTTGTTTTTAGGTACTCTCTTTCCCTATGGTTGCTTTTAAGATGTCTTTGTCTATACTGTTATGCAATTGTGTTATAGTCTTGAGGTGTAGGTTTTATTACATACTTTTAACATACCCCTCAAAATTGATATGCTTCTTGAAGCTAAGGGTTTAAGTCCTTAACAGTTTTAGGGAGCCTGGGTGTCTCCCTCTCTCTCTGCCCCTCCCTGTTCGTACTCTGCCTGTCTCTCTCAAAAATAAACATTAAAAAAAAAAAAAAAAAGTCCTTCACAGTTTCTAAGAAATTTTAAACTTTACTCTTCTGTGTGTGGTTGTCTAGTCTATATAACCTGACAGGTGTGCTTTTACTTTCATTGAATGTTTATGTGCCAGAAGTTACATGTATTTATTTTTCAAATCTTTCTCTTTAGTGTTTTTAAAAAAATTTTTTTTAAAGTTTATTTAGTTTTGAGAGAGACAGAGCACGAGTGGGGGAAGGGCAGAGAGAGAGGGACACAGAATATGAAGAAGGCTCCAGGGGGCGCCTGGGTGGCTCAGTTGGTTAAGTGTCAGGCTTCGGTTCAGGTCATGATCTCTTGGTTTGTGAGTTTGAACCCTGCGTCAGGCTCTGTGCTGATAGCTCAGAGCCTGGAGCCTGCTTCAGATTCTGTGTCTCTCCATCTCTTGGCCCCTCCCCTGCTCATGCTCTGTGTCTCTCTGTCTCTCAATAATAAATAAACTTGAAAAAAAAGAAAAGAAAAAAAGAAGGTTCCAGGCTCCGAGCTGTCATCACAGAGCCTGATGTGGGGCTCAACCTCACGAACCGTGAGATCATGACTTGAGCCAAAGTTGGATGCTTAGCCAACTAAGCCACCCAGGCACCCCTCTTTAGTGTTTTTAATCATTCTATATATTCCAGTTACACAAATCCTATCATTTTGTTCTATTATCTGAAATATTAGCATTCTTTTTTGTTGTTGATGTAAAGGAAAAAAAAGTTTTTGTGTATTTGAATTTTGGAATGTCAGCACTTCCTTCAGTGGATTTTTACCTGGGAATCCTGTTGGTCTGGGCTGAGAATTTGCTCTTTAAAGCACTTCAGAGGACCTGCTAAATTTAGGCCCAATTCTTATGTTAATTTGGTGTGGACTTCCTAACTGAGTGGTTAGTTAAGTTCCAAACTCAAATTGTCTTGAGATGGAAGCTTGTTATCCTCTTTGAATTTTGGCTGGCAGATATTTTTTTCCAATGTATGCTTTCCCTACTGATGCAACATTTTGATAGCCCTGCTTCTCCACGTGTGTGGCGGATGATTGTTTTAGTTCTAATGTCCTCCCTTGCTTAGGTCTATTCCTGCACCATCATGTTGATGAATAGACCAGAACATGGCATTATGTATGTGTGTTCTCCCTACCCATGTATACATCCTCCTCCTCCTCTTTTTTCCAGTTGTTAGCACTACCTTGTCTTTAATAACTAAGCCAAAGAAACAAGGACACTGTGGCACAGATTTTAAGCACTTCTAAGTATCGCAGTTAAATTTATCTTTTCTCCATTTCATCAGCTCAGCAGAATTTTTGGTGGACTATAATTAGGCAGGATGAGACCACTTACATACATCCAGAATAAGATTAGATTAAATTTCCCAGTTAGTTAACCAGAGATGGAACAGCTTATCAAAAGCAGTGTAGTCACATAGCTGGGAATAGAAGCAACCTATTAGAGCTGTCCTTGACCCCCAGTCTCTGATTGGGGTGTGTAGCTGCTGAGATAACTTACACAAAGTAGCATCTCGCTGGCTCTGGAAAGCTCAAGTTTGGGTATCCTCTTGTCCTTTTATTCTTTAAGTTTTTCAGCACTAATCAAGAGGAATTTACAATGAACAATTCATGCTTCTCTTGTGTTTGAATAACATCCAGTGTCAGTGAGGGCAAGGCCTCTTCATTCAGGGTGGTGGTGGTTGGGATGAGGGTTGAGTGAGGAAATACAGTTAGGGTCCAGTAGGGATGCCTGGGAATTCTCCTGTGTCTGCTTCCAGCTTTCCATCCCCTGACTCTGATCTGCTTTTTAACCCTGGTGATTTTGATACTGAGCTTATCATTAGAACCAGAATCCCAGATCCATTTCCATGCTAGCACTAGGAATCCTTGACGTGTGGTGAGTGTCCCTTTTTGGGGTTTTTTTGCCACACCTTTACAGATGTTTTCCTTTTTGTGCTTGTTACTGGAACTAGTGCCGTTGACAGGTTCCTGAGCTTCCCTCTTGCCCTTTATTCAGATGTTACTTCTGGAAAATTGGAAGTCTCAGTTTCTACTTCTTCAGTCATTACTTGTTCCTGTGGTGATTGATAGAAGTTACTGTGTCTGTTGTAAGCATGTATCTGATAATAATGTTCTGGTCTGATCGATATGTAGCACGACTATGAACTTTTAAATGATCATAGTACACTTGAACTGTTGAGAAAAGTTTTATGGAGTACCTACATTAGCAGGCACTTTGCTGAATACTGATGTTAAATATTTGAATAAGACACTGCTCCTGTCCTCAAGGACTTCATATTACAGATAAATCTACAGTCATTTCAGTATTCTGCTGTGAGTGGTTTGCATATGTACTGTAGTGATATGCATGTGTGGTTGGAAAGAGCATTTTAGTCTAGTCTCTAGGGGTTCAGGGAAGGCTTAGGAGAACTAATTTCATTCTACTCTTGAAGATACCTCCCAGCATATTATTCTCATTTAAGATGCCAAAACTACAAAATTGTAATAACTTGTGCATTTTCTCAGATAAATAACATGTTGTCAGTGGTAAGAATTGCACCTGGATGTATTTAAGAATATGTAATGCAACATTTGGGATGTACTGGGAATTAATTGTGTTGGGCAAGATATTAGGAACTCATGTATTTAAAAAGCAAAAGGATAACCAGAATGACTTGGAGGGCTTACTTGTTAGCTTAATTTGGAAGAGCTCATCTTAATGATTCTTCTTAATAGTTTTATTTATTAAAAAAAATTTTTTAATGTTTATTTTTGAGAGAGAGAGAGCACATGAATGAGGGAAGGACAGAGAGAGAGGGAGGGAGACAGAGAATCTGAAGTAGGCCCCACGCTGTCAGTGCAAAGCCCGATGTGGGGATTGAACCCTTGGACTGTGAGATTATGACTTGAACTGATGTTGGACGCTCAATTGAATGAGACACCCAGGCACCCTGATAGTTTTTAAAGATGTTATTTAATTTTCACTACAGTGAAAATATTTTAATTGTTTTTTAAAACATTTTTCAACTGCCATAGCATTTTTTTTGCCATAGTATTTTATTTTTTTAGTTTATTATTATTTTTTTAATGTTTATTTATTTTTGAGAGAGAGAGAGAGACAGAGTGCAAGCAGGGAAGGGGCAGAGAGAGAATGGGAGACACAGAATCTGAAACAGACTCCAGGCTCTGAGCTGTCGACACAGACCTGATTTGGGGCTCAAACTCACAAACCATGAGATCATGACCTGAGCCGAGGTCAGACGCTTAACCTACTGAGCCACCCATGCTCCCCTTAGTTATTTTTAAAAAATGTTTATTCATTTTGAGAGAGAGGGCATGAGCGAGTATGGGGTAGGAGAAGGGAGAGAGGGAGAGAGACATTCCCAAGCAGGCTCTGCAATGGCAGCTCAAAGCCCGATGAAGAGCTCAATCCCAGGAACCATGAGATCATAATAACCTGAGCTGACACCAAGAATCAGATGCTCAACTGACTGAGCCAACCAGGCACCCCTAAAATATTTTAATTGCTTTTAAGTGTATAGCTCAGTGATGTTATTATTATATTCATATTGTAGTCCAATAGTTACTACCATCCATCTCCAGAACTTTGTCATTTTTCCAAATTGAAACTCTCTGGGGTGCCTGGGTGCCTCAGTTGGTTAAGTGTCTGACTACGGCTCAGGTCATGATCTCACGGTTTGTGGCTTTGAGCCCCACGTTGGGCTTTGCACTGACAGCTTGGAGCCTGCTTTGGATTCTTGGTCTCCCTCTGTCTTTGCCCCTCCTCTGCTTGCACGTGCACTCTCTCTCTCTCTCTCAAAACTAAATCAGTAAAATGAAGGAAAAAAAAGAGAAAGAAACTGTGTACTCATTGAATAGAAACTCCCAGGGGCACCTGGGCAGCTCAGTCGGTTAAGTGTCTGACTTCGGCTCAGGTCATGATCTCGCGGTTTGTGAGTTTGAGCCCCGCATCTGGCTCTGTGCTGACAACTCAGAGCCTGAACCTGCTTCGGGTTCTGTGTCTCTGTCTGCCCCTCCCCTGCTCATGCTCTGTCTCTCTCTGTCTCTCAATAATAAATAAACGTTAAAAAAAATTAAAAAAAATTGTAACTCCTCATTCCTCCCTCTCCCCAACCCCTAGCAAACGCCATTCTGTTTTTTGTCTTCTTAATATTTGACATCATGCTGTTCTTTTTATTATATTATTTTGTAAGAATCATTTTCAAGGAAAAAATGCAGGGTGTATTTTTTTTATATTTTAATGTATCTTTTAAAAAAATGTTTACTTATTTTGAGAGAGAGCAAACAGGGGAAGAGCAGAGAGAGGGAGTGAGAGAATCCCAAGCAGTCTCCGTGCTGTCAGCTCATAGCCCAATGCGAGGCTCACACACACAAACTGAAATCATGACCTGAGCCGAAATCAAGAGTTAGATTTTTTAAAATTAAAAAAAATTTTTTTTTAATGTTTTATTTATTCTTGAGAGACAGAGCATGAGTGGGGGAGGGGCAGAGTGAGAGAGGGACACAGAATCCAAAGCAGGCTCTAGGCTCTGAGCTGTCAGCACAGAGCCCGACGTGGGGCTCAAACTCACAAGCCATGAGATCATGACCTGAGCCGAAGTTGGACACTTAACTGACTAAAGCCACCCAGGCACCCCTAGAGTTAGATTCTTAACAGGAGCCACCTAGGTAGGTCCCTTTGCATGGTGTATTTCTAATATTTTCATCTTACTAGCCTATTTGATGATCAGTTTATATGAAACTTTTACTTCCATAATATGGAAGTCATTCAGCATTTAAACTATTTGAGCTTTACTTTTATAATCCATAAAGTGCACCTCTCTGAAATTGTACAGATTTCAGCTATGGGTTTACATATAATTTATAGTTATACCATGTTTCGGTGGTCGTTAAAATATTATAGCAAGAGTTCAGTTATAATTTTTGTATAATTTAAAGTCAGGAATTGGGGAAAAAAGTCTAACATATACTAATATTTTCTTATTCTATAGTAAAATTGTTGTTGTAAATTGTTACTAGAATTTTATAATTTTAAAAATCAGGTTTTAATTAATTTAATGAAGTGTATTTTGAGAGCGAAAGAGTGAACAGTGGAGAGGCAGAGAGAGAGGATCCTAAGCAAGGTCTGTACTGTCAGCATAGAACTGATGCGGGGCTCAATCTCACAAACCATGAGATCATCATCTGAGCTGAAATTATTCAGGAGTTGGACGCTTAACCAACTGAGCCACCCAGGCACCCCAAAAAATCAGATTTTACATTTACTAACGGAATTTGTAGTATATCACTATTCTGTCCATTACTGTTTCCTGCTGAAACATTTTGTCTGTTGTAAATCTTGTTTTTCAGTGACTTTGCTTAAAGAATAAAATGTTAGTTGAATTAAAAAAAATTTTAATCCACTTTTGGAAAAATTTCTTTATAAAACCTTATTTGGTTCCAGGAATTATTTAAGGAGGTTATTAAGTTTGCAGTTGTTGATATCTTTTGCATTTATAAAACTTTGAATTCAGACATACTCAGAGTAATCTTGTCAGAACTTTTATTTTTCTCATGTGTAACTTGTATCATTTTTAGGCAAAATGTTTCATGGATTTCAAAGCTGGAGGCACCTTGTGTCACATTCTTGGGGCTGCTTACAAGTATAAAAATGAACAGGGATGGTAAGTTTTTGTGTTAACTTTGTATGTTTTGATGTGTTATTTAAGTTATTTAATGTTAAATCCTCTTCCTTCTTTGTGTGATGTTAGAGAATTCTATAAGCACATTATAATTTGCAAAGTGAAAGTTTTATCTGGTATTCGAATTTACTTTGTTCCTACATCCAGGAAAAATATCAGACAACTGTTGCACTTGTTAGGTAAGTTATTTCTCATGTATGGTTGTATCTATATAATAGATGAATGTGCACTGTTAGCAAATTTGAAGGTAGGCTCATTGTGAAATGTATGAACATGTATTGTGAACTTAAGTTGTGCCAAAAGATAGTTTTTTTATTATGTTTATGTATTTTTGAGAGACAGCTTGAGTAGGGGAGGGGAAGAGAGTGAGGGAGATGCAGAATCTGAAGCATGCTTTACGCTCTGAGCTGTTAGCACAGAACCCGATGTGAGGCTCAGACCCATGAGCTGTGAGGTCGTGACCTGAGCCGAAATCCGGATGCCCAACCGACTGAGCCACCCAGGCACCCCCAAAAGATAGCAATGTTAACTGCTATGGTGAACACTTTGCTGATGAACATTTCTTCAGAATGAGAGATGTGTAATGTGTGTCCTCAGGATAGGGATGAAAGGAAGCTGGCTCTGGAGCATGGTTACTAGGGCAGTGATGCAGCAAGGAGGGGAATTGCTGTTGCTTCTCCCTACATTCTTCTTTTTCCCTTTTCTCACACTGTCTCTCTGGTGCTTGCTTTCTTTTCTCTCTTGAACTCTGGGGTTTTTGCCATCTCTTTGTGGGAAGTTGAGCTGCTGAGACTAGTGAGTGGTTCAAGGTGATGGTTCTGAGTTCAGAGAGGGTAGGGAGTCCTTTCTCTGGCAGAGGGTAAGGGGATGCTGGAGTATATAGACTCGAAGTCGTTTCGTGGTTTTAGTTGTGTTGTCTGTGCGCAGTTCAGTCTTAGCATCTTTCCAGGAGAATACTCCTGTAAAGTTAAGCTAATCCGGTGTTTTACGGCTGGGAAATGTAAATAAGTGTCCACGTCAATAAGTAGTACAAGTTTACAAGTAAATTATTTACAATAATTTGTATATCTGCCAAACTTTTTATGTATAGGTGGGTGTTTAATACTGGTTAATTGATGAAACGAGCATGAGGGTGTTGTCATCGGAAGTAGCTTTCTGTTTTGCAGCTCTGCTTCTGGCTGTGGTACTGTAACTCTCACAGGGTGTTCCCGAGCTAGGACTGACAGCCTGTCTGACTGCTGTCATACATGGTCCGTTCCCTACTGTTTGCTCTAGATTCCTAGATGGAACTCTCTTCTTAATTTCTTGATCAGCTTGTGTCCCAAATCCTGACCTGGACTCGAAGAGGACAGGCCCACAGTGAAATGACTTCTCCTAAGTCACATGTTACAGAACTTGCTTTGTGTGTCAGTATAGTAGAATACTTTCATGTGGAAGGATTTGAGGTGGTTTAGAAGGATATGTAAAATAAAATGTCCTTAAATTAAAAGAAGGTCCAAAAAAGAAGGAAAGGATAAAATTAAGAGATTTTAAGAGGAGTGAGGAATAAGAATTTTCCCAAAACTTTTACTCAGATTGTACCAAAATCTTCCCCTTTGGGGCGTAATTAGACACTTAACTGCAATGCACACCTTTCCCCACCTCCTGTGACTTACACACTTGCAGTGAATGGATCTCTTACACTCTGACAGTACATATTTTAGTAACCACCCACCCATTTGGAGTCTGAATGGCCTGTCAACTTGACAGTGCCTGAAGTTTCCTCACACACAGCATTAGCCCTGTGAACCTAGTTTGTGTCCTCTTGAACCTCACAGTCTGGCTCCAGAGTTTGCTCATTTCCTTCTTTCAGCCAAACACTCTGCCTCTTGTTTCTGTTTGGTTCTTTCTTGCTTCCTGCTGTCTTTTAGCTTTCAGTGATGTCTAGCTGGAGTATCATTTATGTGATTGAGTAGAAACACCAGGTAATTATTAGCATCTCTGTGAATAGACCACACAGGTTAAGATTCCAGAGTGTTTGAGTTTGATCTTTCTGGGTGTCTGTTTTTGTTTGTTTGTTTGTTTGTTTGTTTGTTTGTTTGTTTATTGAGAGAGCAAATGCAAGCAGGGAGGGTTGGGGCTGGGGGGAGAATCTTAAGTAAGCTCCAAGGTAAGTGTGGAGCCTGATGCTGGGCTTGATGTCATAAACCGTGAGATCACTATCTGTGTCGAAATCAAGAGTTAGACGTTTAACTGACTGAGCCACCCAGGTGTCCCAAAAGAGGTTATTGATTGAAAATGTTTTGTTTGTGTTTTGTTAGTTTTTTTTTTTTACATGTTTATTTACTTTTTGAGAGAGAGAGAGAGAGAGAGAGAGAGAGAGAGAGAGACAGAAACAGAGCTTGAGCAGGGGAGGGGCAGAAATAGAGAGGGAGACACAGAATCTGAAGCAGGCTCCAGGCTCTGCACTATTAGCACAGAGCCTGATGCAGGGCTGGAGCCCAGAACTGTGAGATCATGACCTGAGCTGAAGTTGGACGCTTAACCACCTGAGCCACCAGGTTCACCTGTTTTATTAGTTTTTTGGTTTTTTTTTAAAATCTATTTTGAGAGAGAGAAAGTGCATACAGGCGAGTTGGGGAGGGGCCGAGAGGGGGTGGGGGAGCATTGCAGAGCCTGACCCGGGGCTCAATCCCACAAACTGAGATCATGACCTGAGCCAAAATCAAGGGTCAGATGCTTAACCAGCTGAGCCACTCAGGCGTCCTGTGTTTTATTAGTTTTGCTTGGCAGTAGTGAACTAGGCTTAGCATAAAGTTAAGGCTCTGTCTTTAGAAGTGGCCTTTTTTCCCCCCTATGACATGATTTGCTGCTGACCTTCATTTCTTGCAGACAAGCTCAGACCTACTTTTCTTTCTACCTTAAGACTTGGTTGTTCGGCTTTTATCTCCCCCACACCCTAAAGTCTCCTTTTGATTTTTGTTTTTCAGATATTACTACAAAAAGTTAGTCTCTGCTAGTGGCTTTTAAACTTCAGGAATCCCTTGGAGTACTTTTATTTTTTCCTTTTTTTTAAAAAGTATTTATTTTTGGGAGAGGAAGAGTGTAAGCATGAGAGGAGGAGGGGTGGGGGGTGGTGGGGACAGAGGATCTGAAGTGGGCTCTGCTCTGACAGCAGTGAGCCTGACATGGTGCCTGTACCCATGAACTATGAGATCATGATATGAGCCAAAGTTGGACACTCAACTGACTCAGTCACCCAGTGCACCAGAGTACTTTTAATTAATTATTATCTTTTAAGGTTTATTTTTATCAGAGAGAGAGAGAGCATGTGTGTGAGAGAGGGAAAGAGAGACAGAGAAAGTGGGAGAGAGAGAATCCCGAGCAGGGGATTCTGATTGTCAGCACAGAGCCCCCTGCGGGGCTCAATCTCAGGAACCTTGAGATCATGACCTGTGCCGAAATTGAGAGTTGGATGCTTAACTCAGGCGCCCCCACTTGAAATATCTTTAAAAAATACAGATGACTGGGCTTCATGACATACATTATTAACTACTAAGTGTGGTGTGAAAACTGAGAATCTGCGTTTTCAAAAAGCACTCTCTGTGGTCCTCAGGCCTTATTTTGATAAATGTTGGTCAGTGAGATTGTCATTTTAGCACAAACATGGTTTAGATCTTTTGTGAAGAATTATCCATTTTTTAAAAATTTAAATCCAAGTTAGTTAACATATAGTGTAATAATGATTTCAGGAATAGAATTTAGTGATTCATCACTTACATGTTAACACCCTGTGCTCATCCTTAATGCTTGTCCTTAATGCCCATCACCCATTTCGCCCATCCCCTCACCCAGGCATCCTGTCTTGCCTTTTAGAAGTTTGCTTCAGAAGCCCTTCACACCCCTCTCGCAGGAGTTAAACTCATTCTCCAGGATCCATTGTTGATTATTTTTATTCAGACTGGATTTTCTATATGTAGCTGAGAATGAGAAGAGAGCATCCCTGACTGTAGTCACAAGAGTCAGCAAAATGAGAGCAATACAGCTAATGAAGGCCCTTTAGACACAGTATGTAATGCTTCAGGTTGAAAGGCTGCTAGGAGACATTGCCCAGCAGATTGCCAGAGGAAAACAAAGCAGAAGACTCATTAATTATTAAATTCTCAGTGGACAGCTCATATTTACAGTCTAAGTGACCAAAGGTTTTATTTATTATTTATTTTTTTACATGACCAAAGGTTTTAAAAGCTAGAGAGAAACATGTTCATTTTTTGCCTTTTCTATAGGGCTGCATTAAGATTCAAAAAGTCTTTGTAGGGGGGGTGCCTGGATGGCTGTCAGTAGACCACGCGACTTTTGGTGTCATGGTCATGGGTTCACACCTCACGTTGAGCGTGGAGCCTGTTTAATTAAAAAAAACAAGCCCCAAAAGACTTTATAATTTTAGTTTTTTAATTTGTATTTCTCTTGTGGGTAAGTTTGAGCATCTAGATTTCTATATTGTAAAAAGTAAAGCTTATTTAAATATTCTTGTTAATTTCAAAGTAAGATTAAATCTTTCAACTAAAGGTTATACCATATTTACCTGACTTCATTTCAGGTTTTTTTTTTAGTTAAAAAAATTTTTTCAAAATATTTATTTGAGAGAGGGAGAGAGCGAGCAAGCGAGCGAGCATGAGCTAGGGAGAGGGGCACAGAGACAGAGAGAAGACCCTAAATAACGCTCCACACTTAGCATGGAGCCTGATGCGGGGCTTGATCTTCCAGCCATGAGATCATGATCTGAGACGAAATCAAGAGTCGGATGCCTAACTGACTAAGCCACCCAGGTGCCCCAGATACCTCTTTTGCTTACATAGCATGCTGCTGAATCACGAAAGCTTTCATCTGTCATGTTATTAAATCATTGTCTGGCAAACCATTTTAGTTATTTATTGTAGAAAATATTATTTATTGTGGGAAATATAAACTATATGTAAAAGCAGAGAATTCATCTAGATATACTAGTAATCTCTGCCCAACGTGGGGCTTGAACTCATGACCCCAAGATAAAGAGTCACATGCTTTACTGACTAAGCCAGCCAGGTGCCCTTATTAAAAAGCATTCGGGGGGGGGGTGCGCCTGGGTGGCTTGGTCGGTTAAGCGTCCGACTTCGGCTCAGGTCATGATCTCATGGTCCAGTGAGTTCGAGCCCTGCGTCGGGCTCTGTGCTGACAGCTCAGAGCCTGGAGCCTGTTTCAGATTCTGTGTCTCCCTCTCTCTGACCCTCCCCCATTCATGCTCTGTCTCTCTCTGTCTCAAAAATAAATAAATGTTAAAAAAAAAAAAAAAAGCATGGCGGGGGGGGCGCCTGGGTGGCTCAGTCGGTTAAGCATCCGACTTCGGCTCAGGTCACGATCTCACGGTCCGTGAGTTCGAGCCCCGCGTTGGGCTCTGTGCTGACAGCTCAGAGCCTGGAGCCTGTTTCAGATTCTGTGTCTCCCTCTCTCTGACCCTCCCCCGTTCATGCTCTGTCTCTGTCTCAAAAATAAATAAATATTAAAAAAAAATTTTTTTTTAAAAGCATAGGATTGGTTTATTTTTTTATTTTTTTTAATGTTTATTTATTTTTGAGAGAGAGAGTGCAAGTGGGGGGAGTGGCAGAGAGAGAGGGAGACACAGGATCAGAAACAGGCTCCAGACTCCCAAGCTGTCAGCACAGAGTCCAATATGGGGCTCAAACTCATGAACTAGGAGATAATGACCTGAGCCGAAGTTGGACGCTTAACCGACTGAGCCACCCAGGCACCCAAACGTAGGACTTTTTTGAAGAGCATAATAATGTACTGTTATCAACTAAGAAAATTATCAATAATTTATCAGTGTTATAGGGGCACCTAGGTGGCTAAGTCAGTTAAACATCCGACTCTTGGTTTTGGCTCAGGTCATGATCTCGTGGTTTGTGAGTTCAAGCCCTGCATTCGGCTTCATGCTGACAGTATGGAGCCTGCTTGAAATTCTCTCTCTCCCTCTCTCTCTGCCCCTCCCCTGCTTGCTCTTTCTGTCTCTCTATCAAAATAAATAAGCTTAAAAAAAAAATTTCAGTGTTATTAAATACCCCCTTAGTGTTCAAGTTTCCCTGATTATCTCATGGATGGTATTCAAACAAGAGTCATATATGGCATTTGGTTGATATGACTAAGTCTCTTTAAGAAAATTAATAGTTTTCCATTTGCTCTTATCCTTCCAAGTTTTTTTTTTTTTTTTTTTTTTACAGAAACAAATTTTCTTATAGAATGTTCTGTGTTCTAGATTTTGCTGATATGTCCCTAGTTTATTATTTACCATAGTCTTTCTAAATTTCTAGAAATGTGGTAGTTAGAAGCTTAGTCTGATTTTGTTTTGTTTTGTTTTTGGCAACAGTACTTCATAGACACTGTGGTGTTCCTTTCTCTGGAGACATATAATATCTTGTTTCTGCTTTAATAGACAGAAGCTGATGTTCAGTGCCTAGAAGAATCATGCTGTCATTACAATGTTATTAAGTGGTAGTGTTCGTATTTTGAAAAAAAAAAAAAAATAGAAAAGAGATATTGTAGGGGTGCCTGAATGGCTCAGTCGGTTAAGTGTCTGACTTCGGCTCAGGTCATGATCTCGTGGTTCACAAGTTCGAGCCCTGTGTGGGACTCTGTGTTGACAGCTCAGAGCCTGGAGCCTGGTTCAGATTCTTTGTCTCCCCTTTTCTCTGCCCCCTCCCCCACTCATTCTCTCCCTCTCCCTCTCCCTCTCCCTCTCCCTCTCCCTCTCTCTCTCTCTCTCTCTCTCTCTCTCTCTCTCTCTCTCTCTCTGTCTCTAAGATAAAACACTTAAAAAGTTTTTTTAAAGGTAGATATTATAATGTATAGATACAGCTCCTTATTTTAGTAATTTTTTGTAAGGCTGTTATTCTCTCATTCCTTCTTCACTTATTAGCTGGAATACTGAGAAATTTAACTCACCAATAATCAGAAACCTAGAATAAATTCTTGATTCTATTACCAGATGCATTTAGCTTTTCATCTTCATTTGCAGGTAAATCCAGGCAACCCTATTTTAATTTGTTTAACGGCTACTTTCAAACTATTTCTCAGATTTCTAGGAGAGATAATTTCCTTTAGCCTCATTTATTTTTTAAATTTTTCTGTTTTTTAGCATTTATTTTTTGAGAGGCAGAGATCAAGCATGAGCGGGGGCGGGGGGGTACAGAGAGAGAGGGTGTCAGAGATTCCAAAGCAGGCTCCAGTCTCTGAGCTGTCTGCACAGAGCCCGACGCGGGGCTTGAACTAACGTATCATGAGATCATGACCTGAGCCGAAGTCGGACACTTAACCTACTGAGCCACCCAGGTGCATCAGCCTCATTTATTTATTTAGTAAGGAAGCAGTTTATGAATAATGGGTAAAGGGTTAAGTAAGCCACTCTGAAGTGAGACATTTTTAGACATAGTTCTTTTGTTATCAGAAGCCTATTTGTGACCCCTTCTTTAGAAAGGGGAGACACTCACATGTCTCTCCTTTTGTTTTGCTGAAAGAACCCCTGTCTGCTCTAATAGGGTTGTCCTAGTTAGTCGTGTGTTTTTCTTTTGTTCTGCCAGTTAATGGAAATTGCTTGGAAGAGGTTAGGGAAGGAGAATACTAAACAACCCCAAAAATGGAGTTTAAGAAAAAGTTCTGTGTACCAAGGTTAAATCAAGATATAGTTACTTGGGACAAAGGTCCCTCTTACATGTACATGCCATTTTTGAAGCTGCAACTACTTCTATTCTGAATTACCTGTTTCTGGGCTTTAGTGGACACTTTGCTTAATTTCCGAATTGGAATTCTTCAGGAAACATTTCAGTCTCGTCCTAGCACACTAATGAAAAAGTCATAATAAATATTAGACCTTGGTCATAATAAAAATTTCCTGAATGGTTTGCTTTATAAAGCCACACATTCTGTTAGCCACTAAGGATACATAGGACAATTTTCAAAAAACCTGGTCTTTGCTCTGAAGGCATCAAATGAGATGTCTTACAAACAAGATGATTCTGTTGTGGGCCCGTAACAGCAGTGTGCACAGGATATATTAGGAACATGACAGAAGACAGGAATAACTTCGTAGGGAAAATGGCTTGTGATAGGCCCTGGAGGTGATAGTATCAGGTCCATGGAGTAGGTAGTGACATCCAAGAAAGGCTGCAGAGTGGGGAAAAATGGTTGGAAGTATGGGGAGCATTTCCAGGATAAAACAGGATGATATGAGAGAGCATGAGCTCTAGACGCAGATTGCCTAATCCTAGCTAGCACATGGTAGTAATGATTTAAGAATGTTATAACCATAGTTTAACATTGATTAATCACTTAGAGACTAAGCATAAATACTGCCTCAAGCCCTTAGCATGTATACCTAATTTAACCTTCACAAAAACCTTATGGGCCATTGTTACTCATGAAGAAATTGATCCTTGGATTAGTAAATCACTCCAGACTACATAAATAAAAATGGGGTCAGGATTAGAACCCAAAGCAATTTGACTCCACAGTGCACACACTCTCAATCACTGAGCAAAATTAAAGTTAGTGTTGAATAAAAAATAGGGAAAAAGAAACATTCAGATTTGTAAAAATTGAATCATGTGGAAGTGACTGAGAATAGGCAGACAATAGCAGAATGTTATGCTTGGGTACTTACATAAAAAGACATCAAGAAAAGAGAAAAGGTAAATAGATGAATTTTACCACATTTAGGGCAATAGTAGGCTCAAAGAGAGCACAGACACTGTTGAATTTGAACAAATGACTTTGAAGCACATATAAAGTAGATAAACTTTCCTTACACTTAAAGAATGGTATAGTAGTTCACTGTCTTTAGATCTGTGGGTTCCTATTCTTTATGATGTAAAATATTTTAGATTTAAGGGTAATGGGATACTTCATGGAATTAGTACTTCATTTTGACTGGAGTGGATCTTAATGTCACAACATTTAATATTTTGTGATGTTGACCTTGCTTTCTTACACTACTGAGAAAATACCCTCATATGGTTTTAGAGTGCTATTTTAATTTCTGAATCTTTGCAAATTCGTTTTTGTTGAGTGCTAAAACTAAGTTTTCACTTTTGTTTAAGGTAGAGAACAAATTAATGATTTTCTTCTCTTTTAGGCGTAGGTTTGATCTACAGAATCCATCTCGAATGGATCGTAACGTTGAAATGTTTATGAATATTGAAAAAACACTGGTGCAGGTAACTCAGGAAGTTAAATTATTAAAATTTTTTTCCTTTAATATACTTTCAGTTCTGTGATTGGCTTTATTGGATTGCCAAAAGATCAAAGGAAGAAAAAATTTCTGAAATCTATTGTTCCATTATTTTTATGGGTTTTGGGGGCTTAGAGCTATAAAATATGACTAAAACTTGTCATTTATAGAATATTGATCCTAAACTTCTGACAAAAGAATCTATGGTATTTATTTCAACTAATCCATTATTTGAATCTCTTTCATATCTAACATAAACACTCTCAATCTACTGGTCACTCATTTATACAGCCCTTTTCTTTGGATATGTTTCATGGTTGCGCCATTAATATAGATCTTATTTCCCCAAGTAGATATAACATGGAAGAGAGAACACTTAATTTTCTTCTTTTCTTTCCTAATATTTTTATTGATTGGTAGTTTTTAATGATCACTGAACTGAATTAGCCTTCCTGGGGAAAAGCAGCTGGCAAGAATTCGCTAGGTATTATCAGAAACTTAATGCCTGAAACTTGTCTCACAGATGAAATAACTGTTTTTTGGTTAGTACGTTGATTTTTGGTGATGATTTGAGGAGTTAAAATGCATGTTGTAATCACTGCTATTTGTAAGGTTAGAAATGGGAAAAAGAGCTATAATCTACAGCCTTTGTTTTTTAAGTAACTTACACAATGAGCCAAAATGGCCATCTCCCCCTGAGCCCTACCCCCCCCCCCCCCCCCCCCAGTTAAAGGTGTAGGTGGAAACTCTACATTAGATTTGGGCTGTTAACGTCAGTTCAGGTGAGATTGGCTATAGGAGTACCAATATGTCAGTGTGGTACCTTAATGAAAAATATGATGAATTTCTCTAGGTTGTGATTCCCAACATTTTTTGTCTGGGTGTACTTAGCTGCAGAGAAAGGATCTGGGGATACCATTAAGTGGCCTGCTGAACACTTAGCTTTTATATTGAGATGAGACTTCTGCAGTCTATGTTAAAAAACATCTTCCTATTTTAAGCACTGTGGCTTTGAATGTCAATTTTTGCCATTAGGGAATTCATGAGTAATGTGATATCATTTCAAAACCAAGAGAATTGCAAAATCTCTTTTTTCTTCCTCAGAGCAATTGTCTGACCAGACCCAGCATCTACCTCATTCCAGACATTGATCTGAAGTTGGCTAACAAATTGAAAGATATCATCAAACGACATCAGGTAATAGACATGATCACTTCAGAAAAGTGTGTAGTAGTAAGCTTCTTATAAATCTCAATTATAACGTCTTTTAGTTTCTGTATATGTCTGCTTTAAATGAGTTATCTCTTTTTGGTTCTTACAGTACCAAGTTTTTTTCTCTTCCACTCACTTCTAATTCTTAGCCTAGACTAGCATTTTCCTATTTAACATTATTGAGGTACAGTTGACACATAACATTGTGGAAGTTTAAGATGTACCATGTGGTGATTTGATGCACATGTATATCCAAGATTAGCATTTAATAGTCATTGGTATGGAGTTATTATAGTCTTATTGTGAAATGTGCTTATGTAATTTAAAGAGACTGTGGTCTGAATCACAAACAGTGGGAGTTGATGACACAGTTGTTGGTAGGGTATCAAATATTGTTTCCAGTAAACCTGTCTTCCCTCATTGCCTGCCCCTTTGATATGTGTTGTATTTGTATATGCGAACTGGAAAATTCTGTTTTCCTCATAAGCTTACTTTGTTTTGATTCACACGTACCAGTGCTATCTTTGGACATCTTTCTCTCCCTCCTTGAGCCTCATGTTAGGTTGAGACCTAGGGTATTTACTGCATGTAGGTTTGTGACTACACATGGCTGAACTGTAAGCAAACCCTTACCATGGTAAACTAGCTGAGGACAACCAGATGCTGTTTCCAAAACAACATTTGAGTGACAAAGTGTTACTAATCCTTAGGGTTAGTTGAGAAGCCTCCTGAAATAATCTTTCTTCTTTCTGCTACAAGAAAGATTGCCAGTGGAATTATGTTTCAGTAATTAGTAAAATATCTTCTGAGTTCCTAAAGCAAGGATGTCTTTTTAAAAAATTTTTAAACATTTTTAAGGCTCTTGGTTCATATTGTCTATTCCAGTTTTTCTAATATTTATTTTTGAGAGAGAGAGAGAGAGACCATGAGTAGGGGAGGAGCAGAGAGAGAAGGAGACAGAGAATCCAAAGGAGGCTCCAGGCTCTGAGCTGTCAGCACAGAGCCCGATGGGAGGCTTGAACTCACAAGCTGTGAGATCATGACCTGACCTAAAGTCAGACGCTTAACTGACTGAGCCACCCAGGTGCCCCTGAAGTAAGGATTTCTAATATTGCTTACATTTGGAGATTTACTATGGTCCTTATATATACTGACCCTACTGTCTCAAGTCTGGTTGCTCTTCTCACTTAACATTAGGATTTGGAACAAGTCACTTAATCTTCATTTCTCTTCTGGACTATTCATTCGAGTGGCTGTCAAATGTAGTTTATTTAAAAGTTTTATTTATTATTGAGAGAAAGCAACACGCGAGTGAGCAGGGGAGTAGCAGAGAGAGAGAGAGGGGGTCAGGGGATTCAAAGTAGACTCTTCTGACAGCAGAGAGCCTGATGCAGGGTTTGAACTTACAAGCTGTGAAATCATGACCTGAGCTGAAGTCAGATGCTTAACCAGCTGAGCCATCCAGGTGCCCCAAGTGTAGTTTAATTACATGTGGAATGTTAGAAGGCAAAAATGGAACAAATTAGCCTGTTGGCTATTGCCTTCAAGCTGGAATTAGCTATATTCTTCTTGCTACCAGCTCATCCTGGAAGAAACTTACGTATTTTCCTACAGTTGATACTGAACATTCAGTTGCCGTTTTTCTTCAGAAATCTGGTTGGCTTCGTGATTGTTCACTAGGGATAACCTCTAGAGAGATGTAAAGATCTCCCTGGTTTCATAGAGTCTTACAGAAGATACCTTAAGCTAATGATATCATTGAATACTGATGATTAATCTTTTGTTCTGACATTCAGAATGCATCAGTAACTCCATTGTTTGAGTACCTGTCACCGTCTTTGCTAAATTGCAACAAAATCTTGTGAAACACATATTATTACCACTGTATGTCACAGAAGACACTGAAGCACAAAAAAAACTTAGGATTTGTGATGACTTTGGAGTGACTTTTAGAATTAGAAGTACTCATACTCCTGGTAAGATTACCTAGAGAGAGATAGGAATTAGCCCAGAGGCACTTGCGTGATTTTTCTATACAATATAAACTGTGTCTGTAGATAATTTATGTGTTTTTATTTGTTTTTATTAACAATTATCCTTTTCCTGGACTAAAAATAATAAAAATATTACAGTCTTAAAACACAGAGTAATGTCTTGGAGATTCTCAGGCAGGTTGCATCTGACGTTGCATACTTTGTTAGCCATGTGCTTTGCACGTTGCTTATTCATTTGTTTTCCAGGGTACATTTACTGATGAGAAGTCAAAGGCTTCCCACCACATTTATCCATATCCTTCCTCTCAAGAGGATGGTAAGTTCATTGTTGGTTGTGAACTCGTTTCACTAGATTTTAAATTTTATCAGATTTATTTAAACGATATAACCCATGTTTTGCAGAAGAGACTTGCAGTACTAAGTAACTTATACAGATTATTTAAATGTAGTTTTCTGGTTTTTGCTGAATTGGCTAACAAGCAAACTAATTCTGTGATGTCCAACTTTCTAATCATTGGACTTTTATTTATTTCTTTGTCGGTTATATTATCTGGGTGTTAAGTTTAGACATGCTTTATGTATTAACTTTGTTAATGTTTGCTATGTTGCTTCTGTTCTCAAAATTAAGAGACATTGCAAAATGAAAGAACATCTCTGGGGAAGATGGGCTTAGTGGCTGTCTGAACAAGGCCTACTATATTTTAGTTTGGTGAATGTAAAATGGTTCAGATTCTGAACTTTTACTTCTGCTATCCTGAAAGTTGATTTTGTTAGTGGCCTGACTTCTATAGAGCTATGGAAACTGATTTGTTGAGAAAGAAAATAAGAATTAATAAGTTAACCACATTAATTTGAGAAACCCATCTCTTATAGGGCTCAAGTCTTCTGGTTAATATAACCTATCCCTGTAGGACATCTATATAAGAAGCCAAATTATGTCAGGTTTGAGTTGCTAATTGCCCCATGCTCAGTACTTTTTCTTGACCAGTGCAATTGTGCTAGAAGTCAGGAACAAAAAGATTACCAGACAATCCCTATATGTTTGAAAATTAAGAAACGCATTGCCAAGTAATCCATGGGGCAAAGAAGAAATTACAATGGAAGTAGAAAATCTTCAGAATTAAATGATTATGAAATGAATAATAAAGTGCAAGAACATTCTGTTGGATGCAGCTGAAGCTGTGTCCAGAGAGAAACGTATGTTTTTAAATGTGTATGTTAGGAGGGCACCTGGGTGGCTCAGTCTTTCAAGCATCTCTCTCTCTCTCTCTTTTTTTAAAATTAATTAATTAATTAATTTTAATGTTTGTTTATTTTTGAGAAGAGAGAAAGACAAAGTACAAGCCGGGGAGGAGGGCAGAGAGAGGGAGACACAGAATCCAAAGCAGGCTCCAGGCTCTAAGCTGTCAGCACAGAGCCCATTGCGGGGGATTGAACCCACAGGCTGTGAGATCCTAACCTGAGCCAAAGTTGGATGCTTAACTGACTGAGCCACTCAGGTGCCCCTTAAGCATCCACCTTTTGATTTTTGGCTTAGGTCATACATCATCTCACAGTTTGCGAGATCGGGCTCTGCGTTGATAGAGTGGAGCCTGCTTGGGATTCTCTCTCTCCCCCTCTCTCTCTGCCCTTCCCTGTCTTGCGCTCTTGTGCTGTCTCTCTCTCTCTCTCTCTCTCTCTCTCTCTCTCTCTATCTCTCTCAAATAAACATTAAAAAAAATATATTTATTTATATTTGGGAGAGCACAAGCAAGAGAGGGGCAGAGAGAGGGGGACAGAGGATCCGAAGCGGGCTTTGCGCTGACAGCAGTAAGCCTGATGTGGGGCTTGAACTCAAACTGTGGGGTTATGACCTGAGCCAAAGTTGGAGGCTCAACCATCTGAGCCACCCAGGTGCCCCAGTAAATAAACATTTTTTAAAAGTTGTGTATTAGGAAAGAAAGACTGAAAAATCGGTGGTGCACACATCTTTCTTATGAAATTGGAAAAATAATAGCAAATTAACCTAAAGAAAGAAGGAAATAATTACAGACAAAACTTAATGATGTGGAAAATAAACAGCAAGGCGTGCTCAGCAGTGTCAGAAATGGCTCTCAGAAAAGATCAATGAGGCTATTGCAATTGTTCTGCAAGTAAGCAGGGAAAAAAAGAAAACAAAGTAGAGAATGGAAGGGAGACATTGCTACGGATCCTACAGGTATTGAAAACAATTACAGGAGGTTAGGTTTGTTTGGTTGCTTTGTTGCTTCTGTGTTTGGTGTTAAATCTAAGAAACCATTGCCCCATCCAGAGCCCTGAAGTTTTACAACCTGTCTCCTCTTCTGAGACTTTAGTTTTGCTGTTACATTTAGGTCTTTACATCATCAGTGTGATAACTAAAAGTTTGATTTTATTTGTTACAGTCAGAATCTCAGCCCTGTGATTGTTGTGCTTTTATAAAGTGAGAAACTTCATCCTTCATTGTTGAACAGGTTCTCAGCCTTTATCCTGTTAGGTAATAGCCACTGATCTCCACTAGATGGGGGTAGTGGATTGCTGTGGTATTAGAATACTGATTCTGTTGCAGGCTGTTTCTCCAATAAGACTGATAAAAAAAACTTTTAGCATGTGAACTTTATGAAAAAAATCACCTTTTACAAAAGATTTGACCTGTAATTGTTATACAAGCTACTAGTGATTCCTTACTGGTGCTGGTTTTACTTTTCTCCTTGGTTTAATACAACCTAGTTTACTGTGTACTGATGCTTGCTTGATATTATCAGTAGTTACAGCACTACAGTTGCTCTAACTACTGATAATATTCTACTCTAGTATAATCAGTAAGACAGGATTGTGCACACTGTATGATTTACCTTAGAGTAACGGACTGTCAGGTAAATGTTGACCCTTAGCAAAGCCCTGTGCTGGGCTCCCTACATGTATTTGTTTCAGGTAAGTGTGTAGATGATAGCAGTACCAGCCAGAAACACATTAGAAACTATGTTGTAAAATCCTCAAAAATGCCACATGTCTTTAATGAGGACTAGTCAAAATTTTAAATAAAATGTGATATTTAATTGGCCTTAATCTTTTGGTAAGATTTTGGGTATGGCATCCTAGAAGAGAATGCAAAATAAGCAAAAGTATAGAGGTAAAAAATTAGGATCCTTTGCTTATTTTTTAGTTAGACTATGTCTTTATTGTTGAGTTGTGAGAGTTATGTATCTGTCCTCAGTTTGGACTAATTTTTACTCATAAAACTGGTTGTTTTATTGGTTCTGTGTAGCTTATAATCATCTCTGGAAAGAATGTGGATTTACATCTTTAACCTTTAGTTAGTTTTGCTACCAGGCAAACTTCCAAAGGCAATCAGTGCCATAGTTTCTTTCTATCAAAGTCACTTGTAAAAAGGAGGATTTTTTTTTCTTTACCTACAAAAGCTGCACAACCTTTGAAGATAGATTTAGTATTCTTTTTTTTAATTTTTTTTTAACGTTTATTTATTTTTGAGACCGAGAGTGACAGAGCATGAACGGGGGAGGGTCAGAGAGAGAGGGAGATACAGAATCTGAAGCAGGCTCCAGGCTCTGAGCTGTCAGCACAGAGCCTGACGCGGGGCTCAAACTCATGGACCTTGAGATCATGACCTGAGCCGAAGTCGGACGCTTAACTGACTGAGCCACCCAGGCGCCCCTAGATTTAGTATTCTAAAGGGCAGCTCTTATTAGTTAAGAGTCAGTATATTTTGTCACTACATAGTGAGTTATGAAAGACCCACTGACCTCTTCACTTTTTCCTTGGCCATTTTGAGAAATCAGGCTAAGGAACAGTGCTTGATTTCTTCCTTTTCACATTTCTTTCAAGATAGTCGGGTGAGCAATTGGATGCTTGAAAAAGAACACAGGCACTGGACACTCAGCTGGCTTTTGATCTCAGGGTTGTGAGTTTGAGCCCCATATTGGGTGTGGAGCCTACTTAAAATAAAACGCGCGCGCGCGCACACACACACACACACACACACACACGTATGTGGTCTTTCATGCCTTTAGTCAGTGAACCTGGGGCTATTTCTTGTTGAAATTGGCAACGTAAAGCCCCTTTTACTTAGCTGGTTTCACTTTGTTGTTCTATTTTGCTATTTCTTGGGTTTCAAAGGGCTTACTTGACTAGTTCCCTCTGAGCAATAGAAACAGGTTATTAAGCTAAATTTAGACTACCAAAGAAACAGACACACAAGTGCTGAAATGTAGATATAATCCAACTATGATTAAAATCAGTAAGAATCATCCTGTTGTATAAATTTGCACCTATCTTTGCTAAGGAGGCTCAAAATAAAAATATCCAATGTGATCATACTGCTTACATTGTTGATGGAAGGACTAAATTAACAGGATGCCATTAAAAAATAGTAAAAATAGTATTGATAAAAGCTTTGGTGTAGCACTGTGTGAAGTACTATAGGATGCCAGAGGCAGTAAATATAGAGGAAGAAGACCATGTAGTAAAACTTCCATCAAGGACATGAAGCATGACTTACACCTTGAAAAATGTACAGTAATTGTAAAGCTTCACACAAAAAGGGAGGAGAGGTTTTACATGGAAAATATGGCAGTAAAGAATATATAGTGTTCATGATTTAGATGGAATTGCAGACAAACTGGCAGGTGGATAGGAGGAGAGTATTTTACTGTGTGGACAATTGGATTTGCTAAGAGCAATGGGTAATAGGTCTAGAATCTAGTAATTCTGAATACATGGCTGAAAAACTTCTCCTTAATGTGATAGACACAATGTTTAATTATGAGAAGAATTTTTTGGAGTTTGCTTACTAGCAAACTAAAAATTCTAAGTAGAAATTTAGTTAAAATAATAATTTATTCATTTATTTTGTCAGCCCGACTAAAGTATTTTCTTTTTCCCTTTCAGAAGAATGGTTGAGACCGGTGATGAGAAAAGATAAGCAGGTGTTAGTGCACTGGGGGTTTTACCCAGACAGGTAATGTCGACATGTCCTAAGATATGGGACAAAGATTTTTAATCTCCGTGCAAGCCAGACTTATTTACATGTAGTTTCACTTTCTCAATAATGACAACTTTGTTTCATTGCTTGATCTCACTTTTTGAGTATTACTGATTTTTCTTATTTATGGAACTCAGTTCAGTCACATGGCTTTATTTATCTTAATAAACTGATAGGTTGCTGCATTTGCCAAAGCACCCCTTTAGCACAGTATTAGAATGCTAATCTAGATTTGTTTCCTTCAAGAAATGAATTTTTCTCTCTAATATTTTATGACTATTTTATTTATTTTTTCAAAAAAAGTATTCATGCCATACTATAAGGGATGAATTATTTTATGTCTAAAGAGGAGACTTTTTCTTCTTGGCAGAAATTTATTTCCCTAGTGTTATTATTACTTTGAGATAATCATAACTCATAGTGTTTTTCAGTTTTCAAATATAAAGAGTATTGTAAGAACTAGATGTTAGTGATGTTAATGAAAATGGTGGTCCTTGTTTAATTAGTATTACACCTACATAGGATGCTTCCGAATAAAGGATAACCTTCCATGAAGTTCACGAGAGTCTGTCCATTGTGGGTTTTTGATGTCAGACCAGTCTTCCTTCACCTATACCCCCATCCACTTTTAGCCTTCTCATATTATTGGAAGCAAATCCCAAATATAACATTTTAATAGTAAATATTTCAATATGTATTTCTAAAAAAACAAGGCCTCATTTAAAAAAAAATGGTAAAGTAATATTACTGTCAAATCTAAAAAAACTTAACAGAGTTTCTTAATACAGTGTCCTCTATCCAGTCGTTGTCATATAAGTGATACATATGATTACTTTATAGATTGATATTTGTTGAAAGTAGAATTCAGCCACATTTTGTGATTCATTGATATATTTGTAAGCACATTTTTCAGTTTCTAGGTTCTGTCTCTGTCTTCCCTACTCCCACCACAGGCATTGTATTATTGTATTATTTAAGAAACCAGGTTCCTTGTCCTGTAAAGTTTACCACACTGTGCTTTGGTTTTTTTTTTTTAATGGCATCACTGTGGTGTTTTTGAACATGTTTCTCCTTTCTCTGTATCTCCTTTAAATTGGTAGTTAGAGCTAGAGTTGATCAGAGTCCATTTCAGTTTATGGAAGGAATAAGACTGTTGGATAGGTTTGTATTTTTCATCATCAAACGATGACACATTATGTCTGGTTATGCACTCTTTTTAAGTTAATCTATTTGAGTCTCTCTATTTTACTTGTAAAGGTATTTTTGAAGAAGAAAATAATGTTTTTAGATACGTTCAAAATTTGAGGAGTATATGCACAGTTTTCGTATAGGTTGAGTTTATTAGGACAAGATTAAGTCAGTTTGCTAATCAGCCTCTTCTGAACCAGAATTGATTACTTTAAATGAACTAACAGGTTTTTAATATTTAAATGCTTTCTGTTAAAACATTTCTAGTCTTGAGGCATCAAATAGTCCTTGGTACTGTTAAACCTTCCAAGGGTGTAGGAAGTCTTAATAGGAAATCAGTTTGCCCTTTGAAACATTTAGGTGGAAACTCGAATTTGTGATGACAAGCTTCGTAAGTATACAGTTGAAATAAATTTTATAATAATAAGAGATGTTAAATATATAACAGTAAAAACATGTTAGCCTGTTTGCCAACTTTTTCTTTATGTATCACGTAAGATAAAGCATCTAGTGTGAGTCTTGTCTTCTCAAGGGGCCTTGTTCACTGTTCACTTTCTTTATTAACTCTACAGCAGTCCCCCTGACACCCTCATCTGCAGGGGATTTGTTTTAAGGCTCCCAGTGGATACCTGAAACCATGGATAGTACCAGACTTTTCATATGCTATATTTTTTCCTATATGTACATACCTAAGGTAAAGTTTAATTCATGAATTAGGCACAGTGACAGATTAACACCAATAACTAATGATAAAATAGAATGATTGTAACAATATACTGTGATAGAAGTTATGTGAGTGTGGTCTCTCTTCTGTCAGAATACCTTATTGTACTGTATTCACCCTTCTTGTGATGATGGGAGATGATAAAATGCCTTCGTGATGAGTTGAAGTGAGGTGAGTGACACAGGCACTGTGGTGTTGTCTTAGGCTGCTGTCGACCTTCTGATGAAAGGTCAGGAGGAGGACCATCTGTCTTCAACCATGTTCGACTGGATAACTGAAAGTGTGGAATGGGGGACCCTGGGAAGGGAGGATTGCTCGAGTTTGTGCCTTTCTATCTTTATAATGTTTTGAACTCAAGACTTTGAGAGAATGTAAGGTTATCAGACTCATCATTGTAATCTTTACCTGGTATAATTCATAACTTGGCAAAGGAACTTTTTTCTCCAACTCATGTTTTAAGTGTTACTGGGAAACTGACCAGAGTGCTGTGAATAGGTATGTAGAGCTGTGCTTGTTCGACGCTTTTGAATTAACTTCTGAGTAGTAGCTACAGGAAGCCCATGCTTGTTACCATACTTGTGTTTCATTTAGGTATCTCTTGGTTTTACAGTTAATTTGTTGGCTAGTATAGTAGCATTGACACAGTTTCAGTTTGGTAGATAATTCTATGCTCATTTCAAAATTGTGGAGGAGCAGGAGGAGTACTTGAAAGAGCGAACCCGTTGAGCAAAGAGATGTGAAGATAGGAGGGTGAGCCATATGATTCCTGGGTAGTGAGGAGCCTCTGTAAAGGGCTTGAAGTGGCCACTGCCTGGCATATTTAAAGAACCCAACAAACGCCCACATGCCTTGACTATAACATGAGTGAGGGGAGAGTATTAGGAGATGGACTCAGAGTGACAGTCACAGGACTAGATCATGAGGCCTTGGCAATCCAGTAAGGATTTTGGCTCTTACTTTGAGTTGTGTGGGAGTTGTTGGAACATTTTGAGTAGTGATAATGTGGACTGACTTGATTTTCAAAAGGATCACTGTGGCTGCTTTATGAAAAATTGACTCGGGCTTTGGGCAGAAGTAGAAGGGTGAGAAGTAGATAGATACTGGGCATATTTTGAAGGTGGAACAAACTATAGAAGTTGCTGATGGTTGGATTATAGGAGGTGATTGAGAGTGAAGTCAGGGATGTCTCCAAGGCTTTTGGCCAGAACAACTGGAAAGATAGAGTTGGCATTTACTGAGATGGAGATGATTGCCTAGGGCACGTTATTGAGGTGGCATTATGTGTTTAAATTCAGTGTTCGTTTTTGAAAGCCTTAGTAAACATGTAGGTAGATACAGAATTGGCAGTTGGATTCATGAGTCTGGCATTTAGAGAAAAGGGCAGATGAGTATATAGTTGAAGCCATAGGGTTGTGTGAGATCAAGAGGATGAATAGACAAGAAAGGGATTGTTTCAAAAACTGAAACTTAGGACTTTCCAGTGTTGAAGAGGTTTGGGAGAAGAGGAGAAACTGGCAATGAAGACTGAGGAGAGGCTGGTGACTAGAAGGAACATTGGAGGATACTGCTGTCTTAGAGGCCAAGTGAGGGAAGTGGCTTTGAGGAGAGAGTAATCTACCCATTAAAATTCTGTGCACTGAGGCTTGAACTTTGGATTTAACAGTGTCAGGATCACTACAGACCTCTACAGAAGAGTTTTTTTGTCAGAGTAGCAGAAACAAAAATGTATGAAATATTATGTTACTAGATCCTAATAGTATTTCTAAAATATATTTTACCTTTTGATGAAAAGTCTTTTTAGTGAATGAATCTGAATTCTAATCTGTTTTTCCCTTTTCTCATTTCCTTTGTAGCTATGATACTTGGGTCCATAGTAATGATGTTGATGCAGAAGTTGAAGATCCCCCAATTCCGGAAAAGCCATGGAAGGTGAAGGATCCCTTTTTAAAAACATTCTTGTGTAACTTAGTAGCATTTCTCAGCTCTTTTCCATAACTATGTTTCAAGGAAATACAGAATGAGGATCTTTCTTTCTTGTCGTCCTATTAAGATATCCATGGCTACGAGACAGTGGTGTTTGAGGAGACCCCAGAATCCAGTTACCTTGTGGTTTGAGACAATTGAGAGAGGCGCGTGAGGAGTACGGTTGAACATTGGTCGTGTCATTTAGGAAGGCTGGAAACCGTGTTCATGGCTCTTATTATAATAGTCATTTCTATTCTAGTCATTGTAATAGTAATAATCCACGCATTAACTCTTAATTTCTTGATTTTTTAAGAATGTTTATTTTTGAGAGAGAGAGGCAGAGGAGAGAGAGAGGGAGACAGAAGATCTGAAGTTGGCTTGCACTGACAGCAGAGAGCCCCATGCACATGGGCTCAAACTCATGAACTGTAAGATCATGACCTGAGCTGAAGTTGGATGCTTAACCAGCTGAACTACCCAGGCGCCCCATTTTTTGGCTTTTAACATGGAAGTAGTTCTGAAAGTTGCAAGAATAATGCAAAACAAAATGCTGCTTTATGCTCTTCCAGATTCGCCTGTTTTTCGTTATTTAGGATATTAAAATTTTTTTTTTAACATTTATTTATTTTTGAGACAGAGAGAGACAGCATGAACAGGGGAGGGTCAGAGAGAGGGAGACACAGAATCTGAAACAGGCTCCAGGCTCTGAGCTGTCAGCACGGAGCCCGATGTGGGGCTCGAACTCATGGACCAGGAAATCATGACCTGAGCCGAAGTCGGCCACTTAACCGACTGAGCCACCCAGGCGCCCCCTAGGATATTTAATTTTTGAAGCAATATTAATACCTGATACAGAGCCTATATTTTGTTTGCACCAAATGTCCCGTTGATAGAGTAAATTTTTTTTTAATTTTTTTTAAAATTTATTTTAATATTTTTATTTATTTTTGAGACAGAGCATGAGCAGGGGAGGGGAGAGAAAGAGGGAGACACAGAATCCAAAGCAGGCTCCAGGCTCCGAGCTGTCAGCACAGAGCCTGACACAGGGCTCGAACTCACAGACTGTTAGATCATGACCTGAGCTGAAGTTGGACGCTTAACCAACTGAGCCATCCAGGTACCCCGGTAGAGTAAGCTTTATACTGAGTCTCTTCCCTGATCCAGGATCCAGTTCAGGATCACACATTGCATGTAGTTGTTAGATCTTTTTAGTCTACTTTAATGTTGAAGTTTCAGCCGTTTTCTTCCATGACACTAGCAGTTTTGAAATGTATAAGCTAGATTTGTGTGTGTGTGTGTGTGTGTGTGTTTTTAGAATGTCTGAATCTGAATTTATATGGATATTTTCTCGTTATTATATTTAGGCTATGCATTTTTGGCTGCAAAACTACTTCAGTGGTATTCTGGTCTCAGTGTGTCACATCAGGGGGCATGTGTTTTGATTTTTCCCATTATGGCTCATTGTTAAGGTATTATCTGCCTGGTTTTCCCACTGTAACATTACCATTTTTCTTCTTGAAATTAAAAATATGCAGAAGTACTTTGACATTATATAAATATCCTTTTCTTCATCAAATTTGTATCCCTAAGTTTGCTCACTCGTAAGTAATTCCTGCCTGATTGAATTAGTTACTACTAGTGGTTTTCTCACTCTGTCCATTCTATGCTTGTTACTGATATTTTACATGGTAATGAGCTTTCTTTTCTCCCTCTACACGTATCTATAGTCTCACTATGCAGTCGTGGAGCAGTGACATTATTGCCATTCTTCACTGTGATGAATGGTCCAGAATTTGGCCAGTGGGAACTCCTTTAAGCTGCCTCCTGTGACTTTTTGGTATTATTCGATTCATTTTTGCATATTTCCTATTTTCTGGGACAAAAAGAATTTCCAACCTCTTCTTGCAGTTCTATATCCCAGTCCTGGAATCAGTTATTTTTGCAGGGAAATCTCACTTTCCATGAGAAATGGTAATTATACATAGTTTCTATTGGCTGTTTTATGTGGTATGCTGAACACTTAAAAATATTAGATGTTACACCTGATTCAACCTAGTTTGAGTTGTGTGACGTTCAGAAAGACTTAAAGCTTCAGATTTCATATGAGGAAGCTGGGATTAACAATTTAGTCTTTTTTTGAAACCCTTTTATTTGGAAATATTTTCAAACTTAAATTGCAAGAGTAAGAATAGTAGGTGGCATACCTGTACACTCCTTATCCAGATTTGCCTATTTTTTACATTTTACTCCCATTCTGGCCTATCACTTCTTCTCTGTGTGTTTTTATTTTTTATTCATAACCTTTTGAGATAAAGATGCAGGGGCGCCTGGGTGGCGCAGTCGGTTAAGCGTCCGACTTCAGCCAGGTCACGATCTCGCGGTCCGTGAGTTCGAGCCCCGCGTCGGGCTCTGGGCTGATGGCCCGGAGCCTGGAGCCTGTTTCCGATTCTGTGTCTCCCTCTCTCTGCCCCTCCCCCGTTCATGCTCTGTCTCTCTCTGTCCCCAAAATAAATAAACATTGAAAAAAAAATTAAAAAAAAAAAAAAAAAAGATGCATATATCACAGGTCTTTAAGACATGTTTGTGTTTCCTAAGAATACGAGATTCTCCTACATGAGCACATTGCGGTTGTCAAATTCAGTAAAATTTAATGTTGCCACAATACATTACTGTCTGTATTCCAATTTTGTCACTTGACCCAAAAAAGTTTTTTTGTAGCATTTTTTTCTGCTACAGAATACTGTTTAATATCAGCTGTTACAGTAAAATATCCTGTCTCTTTCGTTCCTTTTAACCTGAAACATTATCCTGGTATTTCCTTGCCTCCTAAGACATTTTTGAATTTGAAAAGAATATTTCTCATTTGGCATTTGTGATCTTTTTTAATGGTTAAATCAGGTTCTGTATTCTAGCCAGAATATTGCATAAGTGATGTTGTGTCCTTCTCAGGGCGTCATACTGGGAGGCATGGCTTGTCCATCTGTTACTGGGTGGTGACACTGATCACCCAGTTAAGGTGTGCTGTGATGGATCCACTGTATAGTTCCTTTCTTTTTTTTTTTTTTTCACTTGCAATTTATAAGCAATCTGTAAGAGATTCTTTTAGACCATACAGATACCCTGCTTCCCATCAAAATTCTCCATTCGTCACCCAGATTTAGCATCAACTTGAAATTCTTGCCTGAGCCAGTCTTTTCTTTGATGATTGCACAGTGATAATTTTCTATTCCAGCCCTTCCTCCACATTTACCAGTTGGCTTTCAGAGTTCTATAAGCAAGAGCCCTTCCTCTCCCCTTATTTGTTACCAGTATGGATTTATGGAGTTCTCGTTTTTCAGTGGTCAGTAACTTATTTAATTATTTTCATGCTGAAATTATTTTGCATTTGTCTACACAGGGAAGAATTGTCTAGTCCCAATTTCCAGTGTACTCCCTATGAGAAATTGTATTGGATAATTCCTGTTATAAGCTAGGTCTGTGGTTTAAATATCTGTATGTATATAACATTCAGAAAACCCATCATTTTATTAATTCTTACTCAAAAACATTAACAAAACAAGAGAAGTTGCCATGTAAAGGGCTTGTAAGAATCCTGACTCTGATTTTCACTTCTCCACCCACTCCCCTACCTTGGCTATTCCTGAAAGGTTTCCAGAAAGCACCTGTGTACTTGAAGCTCTGTAAATGTTCTCTTTCGTCATTCCTTAGAATTTTGTCGAATGCATAAACATAAAGACATCCTTCATGCCTAGAGCAATGGCTAGCTTTGGCCTATTGCTGTTGAATTTTTATCAGTGGTTTTCATCAAGATAAAGATGACATGATTAGTGAAATAAGCCAAACAGAGAACAGTAAATACTGCATGATAGTGCTTTTATATGGAAGTTCTAAGTTCTATGGAAGTTTTATATGGAAGTTCTAAGTTCTAAGGTAAAACATGGTGACTATAGTTGATAACACTATTGTATAATTGGAATTTGCTAAGAGAATAGAACTTAAAATGTTCTCACACACAAGGAAGATAAGTATGTAAGGTGATGGATATGTTAATTAATAGATGGGAGGATCCTTTCTCAGTGTATATGCATATCAAATCACCATAATGTACACCTTGAATATCTTACAATTTTATTTTTCAGTTATAACTGAATAAAGCTGAAATAACAATGACGTGATTATCAAATATAAGGGTCTTAGTTATCAAAACTTCAGGGGCACCTGGGGGGCTCAGTCAGTTAAGCATCCAACTTCGGCTCAGGTCATGATCTCATGGCTCGTGAGTTTGAGCCCCGTGTCCGGCTCTGCTGACAGCTCAGAGCCTGGAGCCTGCTTCTGATTCTATGTCCCAGTCTGTCTTTGTCCCTCCCCCCTCTGTCTGTCTGTCTGTCTGTCTGTCTGTCTGTCTCTCTCTCTCTCAAAAGTAAATAAACATTAAAAAAATTTAAAAAAAAAATCTCAGTCTATGCAAAACCAATGATGCTTTCTTACTATACTCAGTAACATGAAATAAAAATTAGAAATGGTTAAGTTGCCATTCACAGGTCTTTAATGGTCTCATGTTTTTAAACTCTTTTATGCAGTTGAGGCTTTGAGAATAAGAAGTTAGCTTCTTTTGTTTTGAATACTTTATACAAACTGTAGTGATTTATTATTTATATAGATACACATGCTTCATTGTGGTTTTAGGTTCATGCAAGATGGATTTTGGATACTGATGTTTTCAATGAATGGATGAATGAGGAGGATTATGAGGTGGATGAGAACAGGAAGCCTGTGAGTTTTCGTCAGCGAATTTCAACAAAGAATGAAGAGGTATTTGGTTTGGTACCGTTTTTCTCCTCTAGCTGTTTCTTCTCTGGGCCTCATTGTTGTCAGATTTTCACTAATAAACTCTCACATACAGCCCAAGGTGTATCAGGTATATTATATAAAAAGTTACCAAATGGCCATACAGCCGTCTCAGGAGCTGGCATTCCCACAAAAGGGGCAAGGAAGTCTCAAAGGGTCATTGAGATTTCAAGTGACGCATGCAGTGTGGCAGCATTCCAGCTGATTTTTCTGTGTAATCTCTACACCCAGCACAGGGCTTGAATGTAACCCCAACATCAGGAGTTGTATGCTCTACCAACTGAGGCAGCCAGGCGCCCCTAGTGTAGTTGATTTTCCTTTCTAGATCTGAGTTTTAATTTTGTGAACCAAATATTATCACGGGATAATTTAATTTAGGTGTTGATTTTTCAAGGGAAAATTGGTTTTGTCTTAGTAGTTTTGAATAGCTTTGTTGCCATATACATACACAGTAGGTAGTACAAAGTATAGGCCTTCAAGGTCAAAGGTATGGTTCAGCCCTTTTTTAAGGTGGGAGGATGTGAGATTTATTACTCTTTAAAGTGTTAAGAAGCCCAACCACCTAATATTTATCCATGATTCTTGAGAAGCCACAACTTGGGAGGTAGATGCGTCACGAGAGGGAGGGGGTTCTGAGAAGAAGGTTTGGATGTGTTGGTCTGTTGGCTGATGACCCGCTTCGGTAAGATTCTCATTCCCTTTTACTGGGGACGCATAAAGTTTTTGCTTTTTGTTTTGTATTTTATTTCTTTGAAAAATTGTTGAGACAGAAATACTTTTAACTGTTCACTTAGAATGTCCAGTTTTTTCATATCTCTTTTCAGCTGACTCTTTCTTACTAAAACTCTTTGTCATGCTGTGTGTATTTTTTTATTTTTAAGAAAAATTTTTTAAAAGTGGGTCTTTTTCGAGGTGCCTGGGTGGCTGAGTCATTTAAGTGTCTGCCACTTGATCTCAGATCAGGTCTGGATCTCACGGTTGTGAATTGAAGACCCACGTTAGGCTCTGCAGTGGGCATGAAGCCTACTTAAAAGAAACTGGGACGTTTTCATAGCCTTTGATTTTTAATTTGTCCTTACTTGCTTTGGAATTTGACTTAAATCTTATTTTTTTTATTTAGCGCCCCCCCCCCCCCATATGCTTACATATTTGTTTTACTGTATTTCCAACCAAGTCTTTTTTGTCACTAGGAATAGTCTCATTTCTACATCACATTATTAAACAGGTCTGCCCATAGCCATTTCTGTTCAGATTTAGATGGTTTATTTATTAATTTATTCACTTATTTTTAGGGAGATTCTGTAAAAATCGATTTAAAAAGAATTTTTTTTAAACATTTATTCATTTTTGAGAGACAGAGCATGAGCGGGGAAGGAGCAGAGAGAGAGGGAGACACAGAATCTGAAGCAGGCTCCAGGCTCTGAGCTGTCAGCACAGAGCCTGACGCGGGGCTCGAACTCCCCAACTGCGAGATCATGACCTGTGCTGAAGTTGGATGCTCAACCTTCTGAGCCATCCAGGTGCCCCAAAATTGATTTAATCTGTATTTTTAGGGGTGGGCACCAGGCTGACTACGTTGATAGAGCAAACAACTCTTGATCTTAGGGTCACGAGTTCAAGACCCACGTTGGACGTGGAACCTACTTAAATGTTAAGGGGTGCCTGGGTGGCTCTTGTGATTGAGCATCTGACTCTTGATTTTGGCTCAGGTCATGATCCCAGGGTCGTAGGATTGAGCCCTGTGTCAGACTCTGCACTGAGCACGGAGGTTGCTTAAGATTCTCTCTCCCTTTGCCCCTTTCCCCCACTTGTGCTGTCTTTCTCTATCTAAAATTAAAAAAACGAGAAAACGTTAATAGCTCTTTTTAAAAATTTAACTTCAGGAGTGTCTGGGTGGCTCATTTGGTTAAGCGTCTGGCTCTTGGTTTTGGCTCAGGTCATGATGTCACACTTTGTGAGCTTGAGTCCTGCATTGGGCTGTGCTGACAGTGCGGAGCCTGCTTGGTATTCTCTTTCTGTCTCCTCTCTAAAAAATAAATAAATTTTAAAAACCTGGGTGGCTCAGTCATTTAAATGTCTGACTTCAGCTCAGGTCATGATCTCATAGTTCGTGAGTTCAAGCCCCGCGTCGGGCTCTGTGCTGACAGCTCAGAGCCTGGAGCCTGCTTCCGATTCTGTGTCTCCCTTTCTCTGACCCTCCCCTGCTGTGCTCTCTCTGTCTCTCCCTCTCTCTCAAAAATAAATAAACATTAAAAAAAATTTTTTTTAATGTTTAGCTTCAGACTTACTGTACAGTGTGTGCAGTTTAGATTTTTTCTAAAGCTTCTTGTATAGCTCTGTACAATGACTCAGATTTCCATTTGATGCTACAGAGCTTCTGAAAGGAAGCAGATAGTTGTAAGAAGTGTGATGGTACCAGAGATAATGTTTAATTGATGTTTTAATATCTGGTTTTTTTATTTTTATTTTTTGCACCTCAAATATAGTACTTTGGGTCATCTTAGGTGTTAACTCTTTATTGTCTGTTTTATGAAATCCATAGTTATCATCTACAGGTTGACTTTTGTATATTGATATGTGTATCCTGCACCTGCTGAACTCTTTAGCTCTGAAAGTGTTTTCGAGATTCCTTAGGCTTATCTATGTATAAGATCATGCCAGCTGCAAATAGAGATATTTGTACTTCTTTTTTTTTTTTTTTTAATTTTTTTTTTTTCAACGTTTTTTTATTTATTTTTGGGACAGAGGGAAACAGAGCATGAACGGGGGAGGGGCAGAGAGAGAGGGAGACACAGCATCGGAAACAGGCTCCAGGCTTTGAGCCATCAGCCCAGAGCCTGACGCGGGGCTCGAACTCACGGACCGCGAGATCGTGACCTGGCTGAAGTCGGACGCTTAACCGACTGCGCCACCCAGGCGCCCCGAGATATTTGTACTTCTGTAGGTTGACTTTTAAATCATAAATTGCAATCTTATTTAACATCTTTTATGTCATAAAATTTTCTCATATTCCTTTTACTGATGTGTCAGGAGCAGTTTCAGAGACATTTCCACAAGATTATTCACCAGTCTTTGTATATTATTAATCTAATAGCATATGTTTCATATTCTTCAGTAGTTGTTGAAAGTGCTTTTCCCATCTGGATATAATGTGAACAGGAACATATTTTAGTTGTGCAGGATTTGGGCATGTCTGTTTTGTAGCATAGTTTGAATACTTGGGGGATGGTTTTGATATTTCCATTGGTGCTGCATCACCTGGAGGGTCAGAGAAAGTCTTGACTGTGGGTGGTCCAAGACACTTAATGATGTTCCTTTCAATTGCTCTGAGCTAGGTGAAAACCCACCTTGGGCAAAGGTTTGTTGAAATGGAGGAGTCCGAAAAGCTGGCTGATATTCATTTCCATTTACTTCTTCCTAGCCAGTCAGAAGTCCAGAGAGAAGAGATAGGAAAGCATCAGCTAATGCTCGAAAGAGGAAACATTCGCCTTCCCCTCCACCTCCAACACCCACAGAATCCCGGAAGAAAAGTGGAAAGAAAGGGTAAGAACTGCAGCGTGACTCAGAAGGCATTAAAACAAACTCTAAAGGATGTTCCACATTTTTACATTTATACTGGAAGTTTTGCTCAAGGGAAGTTGGCTGACTTACATTTATACTGGAAGTTGGCTGACTTTGGCAGCTCATCTTGTCAGATGTCATCTGATGGCCATCTTATGTTGTATTTACGCTAAGGCACCTTGTGTTCAAAGAGATCTGTACAGTGACATAATCATAGTCTAATTAACATCCAACACCACACATAGTTAGAATTTTTTCTTGTGATGAGAACTTTTAAGATTTACTCTTTTAGCAACTTCCAGATACACAATACAGTGTTAACTGCAGCCACTATACTGTATATTACACCCCCAGGATTTATTTATTTTATAACTGGAAGTTTATACTTTTTCACCAGCTTCACCCATTCTCCACACCCCTTGCCTTTGGCAACACCAGTGTATTCCCTCTATGATTTTTTTCCTAGATTCCACATATAAGAGAGATCATATGGTATTTATTTTTCTCATAGTTATTTAACTTAGCAAAATGACCTCAAGGTCCATTCCTGGTGTCCCAAGTAACAGAATTTCCTTTTTTTTTATGGCTGGATAATAGTGCGTCATACACACATACACACATTTAACTTTATATTCCACAGAAAATATACTATGATATCTAATTTGTATTTAAAATATAGCCACTCCAATTCCATGATTTCAGAGAGAATCTATTTGTCTCTCTCTGGGGTAGCTGTGGGAAGGCAATAAACCTTGGGCTTCTGGATTGGAGCTTTGGTTCACAGCTTAGTGAGAGTGGAAACCATGTACAGAATCTTAAAACTGAAAGGGATCTTTGAAGTATCATAAACATCTTTATCTTAGGAAGCAGGGATTGACTTTTCCAAGGTCACATAGAGATTTTTGCTTAGAGTCAGGATTCAAAGCTGGACGCTCAGCTTCCTGTTCCTGTATCCTTTCAACTAAATTCTATCACCATCAAGGTCTGAGGGTAGATTGTTTGGCTCTTCGTCTTTCTTTCCTTTTCCTCTTCCCCTCTCTCTTCCTTCCCCTTTCTTCATCTCCTTTGTAAGATGGCCATCTGATGTTGGCACCTTGAATACAGTCTTTTTTCTGTATCTAATTGTATATTGAGCAATGTGGCTGGTAAGGAATTTAAGAAATTATATATTCACTAATTTCACCAAGAAATTAGTGTCTCTCATTTTACCACCTGTCCTATTTGTGATCAGAATGACTCCTAGAGGAAATGAACCTATGTCCATTTCATGTTCAACGTAGTGCCTTGTTCAGGGCATCACATTTGTACTTAGTAAATCTTGCTTGAGTGGGGATTTTGGTTTCTGTTGAATAAGTTGTTTTGGGGATTAAGTGAGACTTTAAAGCCCCTGTGCAGGTTTTGGCCTGAAATAGATACTTAATAAATGGCAGATAATACTTAACATTTATATATTAAGTAGATACTTAATTTCAGGCTTGTCTGGCTCAAAATAATTTTAGTCTTAGAAAATGACAGCTTGCAAAATTTATGCTTTCATGTGACTATAAATTGGTTAAATTTTTGGCTGTTGATTGGACTGTAAAGATATATTTTGTATCTTCTTTCCACTAGCTTCCTCTTACTGACTCTGTGGCTAAATTAGCGTTTCTTTATGCCCAGAACATGCCTTGAATCATGTTATTTCTTGAAGGGTAGGGTTATCTGAACCATTGTTAACTATGCCTGGAAGCTTTTAGGGATGTGAAAAAGGTCTAAGTTTTGTCATTTTGTCAAATATACTGTGATATAAAAAACTCAAAAAAATAGATTTTTCTTTAGCTATTATGAGAGTAACCTTATTTCTTAAATCTCTAATCTGAACCTTATGGTTGATGTGCAGAGAATTCATAGCTCCCTGATAGCCCTGTGAAGAAAGCCACACAACCTTGCCAGGTGTTCCTGGGCCTGAAATCGATGTACCCTTCTTCCCACTTAAGGGCTGAGGTGCAGTGCCAGGACACCAGTGGTCACCAAACCAAGACATGGTGTCTAGGAGTCTCACAGTGATCCTCCCCTCTGAGTGTAAAGCCCACCAAATTGAGTCTCCAGATAGATGTATGTATGTCCTTCAACTGAATACATCTGTCCCCTCATGAGCAGGCATTTGAGTTTCATTGTAAGTTCCCTTTAACAAAAAAACACTGACATTTATTTTCCTAATGTTTGTTTTATTGATCTTCCCTGCTTCTTTTCTTCCTTTTTTTTTTTTTTTTAAACATATTTTATCTCCCTGCCACCTTTAGGTTCATACACTTTTAAACAATTCTCATGGAGTTTTTATTAAAATTTTTAAAAATATTTTTGCCTATATACCTGATTCTAATCTATTCCAGTATCTTTTCCTTCTTAGAAGAGAACTTTGCTCACTCTCTCAGCAGTGTGAGGACTCGTGCTGGCCCACTGTGTGTTCCCATCACTTCTTTCTCCACTGCTTCTCACTTGCCAGTGTGCTCAGGGTTCCTGCTTATTCCTCCCCAGAACAGGTTATTTCCTTTCTTAATATCTTTATGCCTGCATTCATCATCCTGAAATATTGCCTACTTTTTGGTGAATTGTTAGAGTTCCAAGTTAGCTTAACTGTCCCTTCAATCCTGATTAACTCTTATTTTCTTGGAATATTTAATTATCTTTTATTATAAAAAATATATTTTTATTTCTCTGTGTTGGTACACATTATGTTATTGGAGGTTGATGATAATTTCTGTCTTGTATCCTGTGTAATTCCTCAAGGTAAGGAATTATTCCATTCTTGTCTGAACCCTAATCTGCTTTCTGGAATATGTTAGTTATGAAATAAACTAAAGAAAGAGCAATAGCAATTTTTACAAAAAAAAAAAAAAAATAGTACCATCCTAGATGATTTTACTTTGCAGTTCCTGATATTTGGATGATACAAAGAGCTAGGAAAATATGGTTGTACGTATCTTTGAGAAAATTTCTTATGTGAGTGATTGTTTATGATGTGAGATAAAGTATGTGCCGTATATCCTTAGGAGATGTTCTTTTATTACACTAATTTAAAACCCTTTAGGATGCTGTCTGCAATTTGTATCGTAGGATTTCTGTACTCATTTCTTATGCCCAATAACCTTTATTTTCCATTTGGCTGGTTAGATGTAATTTGGGAATGTACCTACTTTTTTTTTTAAATTTCTATTTGTCTTTTAAAGCAATTCTGAGCATAGATTATAACAATGAGGTAAAGCCTTTGAAATTGTCTGCTAGGAGTAGCTATAGTCATTCTTATTTACATATTTACATACCTTGTGTGTTTTAGCCAAGCTAGTCTTTATGGGAAGCGCAGAAGTCAGAAAGAGGAAGATGAGCAAGAAGATCTTACCAAGGACATGGAAGACCCAACACCAGTACCCAACATAGAGGAAGTGGTACTTCCAAAAAATGGTTTGTATTCTGTCTAGAGTATGAGAGTATTAGTGTGATTTAATCATTCTTAGCAGTGCTTTGGAATGAATCATTTCTTGCTCTGTGTCCCTGGTTACCAATTTTTTCAAGGTCAAAATGTTTATGAAATTACCTGGTTCACAGTCTTTTGGTGTACTTTTGCTGCTTATTGAGAAAAACACTGTGACTAAAAAGTTCTCTAAATTTAGCAATACTTTATTTCAAAAAAATTTTTTTTTTCAACGTTTATTTATTTTTGGGACAGAGAGAGACAGAGCATGAACGGGGGAGGGGCAGAGAGAGAGGGAGACACAGCATCGGAAACAGGCTCCAGGCTCTGAGCCATCAGCCCAAAGCCTGACACGGGGCTCGAACTCCTGGACCGTGAGATCGTGACCTGGCTGAAGTCGGACGCTTAACTGACTGCGCCACCCAGGCGCCCCAGCAATACTTTAAAATTAATGGTTCTTGGGGCGCCTGGGCGGCTCAGTCAGTTAAGTGTCCGACCTCAGCTCAGGTCGTGATCTCATAGTCTGTGAGTTCGAGCCCCGCGTCGGTCTCTCTGCTGACGGCTCAGAGTCTGGAGCCTGCTTCGGATTCTGTGTCTCCCTCTCTCTGCCTGTCCCCTGCTCATGCTCTGTTTCTCTCTGTCTCAAACATAAATGAAAACATTAAAAACAAAAAAATTTTTCTTAAATCCTAGTAGAATGAATATACATATGAGAAGGTGGAGCACTTATCCATGTACATTTTAATCTATTTAAATCAGTTATTGGGAGTAGGATGTTAGTTAACTGTATTTGTGGGTTTGTCTGTTTTTGTCTCTGATTCCTGTGAATTTTTTTTCTCTTACGTATTTTCATATACTTTGAAGCTCTGTTACTTAAGGGCATATACGTTTAGTACCATCATGTCCTCCTGATGAACTGACTCTTGTGTTGTGTGTCTCTAGGTGCCATTGTAGTGCTTGTCTTGAAGGCCAGGTTCTCTGGTAATAATAAAGCTCATCAAACCACACTGTTCTTTACTTCTACATTTTTTGTATTAGTCCTCATGTACTCAACTCCAATATAGCAGTTCTGTAAATTACATAGCTTTGTTCTTACGCTTTAGTTTTTAAAGTTTATTTATTTAAAATTTATTATTTATTTATGAATAAATACTTATTTTAAGGTTTAGTTATTTCTCTCTGTCCTTCTCCTGTGTGCGCATGGGGGAGGGGCAGAGAGAAGGGAGAGAGAGAAACCCAAGCAGGCTTTACACTGTCAGCGCGGCGCCCTATGTGGGCCTTGATCTAATGGTGAGATCATGACCTAAGCCGAAATCAAGAGTCATATACTTGAGTCACCCAGGTGCCCCTGTTCTTACACTTTAGATTTCTGACTTACATCTCTCTTCCATCCTGTTAGTTTCATTTTGATAATGTAAAGTATATCACTTTTAAACAGGATATTGTTGAGTCTTGTTTTTATTCTCCTAAAAAAACACATTTTTAAAATCTGTTTATTATTTTTTAGAAAGTCTGTTCTCACCACATTCTTTTTCAAATTTATTTATTTTGAGAGAGAGCGTGTGCATGCTGCATGCCTAAAGAGTGAGTGGGGGAGGGGCAGAGAGAGAGGGAGAGGGAGAGAGAATCCCAAGCATGCTCTTTACTATCACCTCAGAGCCCATCGTGGGACTCCATTCCAGGAACCGTGAGATCGTGACCTGGGCCGAAATCAAGAGTTGGTCGATTAACTGACTGAGCCACCCAAATGTCCCCACATTTTCTGTTTTTAATTAGAATATGAAGCCCACTAAAATGTAACAGAATTGTTGATGTGGTTGGGCATAAGTCTGCCATTATGATTTTTTGAACAAGGGAAGGGTGAGAGAGAGAGAGAGAGAGAGAGAGAGAGAGAAGGAGACAATCTGAAGCAGGCTCTAGGCTCCAGGCTTAGTCTGTCAGCACAGAGCCTGAGAGAGAGAGAGAGAGAGAGAGAGAGAGAAGGAGACAATCTGAAGCAGGCTCTAGGCTCCAGACTTAGTCTGTCAGCACAGAGCCTGATGCGGGGCTTTAACCCTCAAACCTGTGAGATCATGACCTGAGCCAAAGTTGGGCGCATAACTGACTAAGCTACCCAGGCACCCTTCGTTATTTTATTTTATTTTTTTAAGTTTATTTATTTAAGTAATCTCTGCAGCCATCGTGGAGCTCAAACTCACAACCCCCAGATCAAGAGTTGCATGTTCTTTGGACTAAGCCAGCCAGGCACCCCCGAAATATTTATTTTAAATAAAAAAACTAAGAAGGTGGTGGTAGTCTTAATAGATAACTGTCTAAACTATAAACCTGTAATAATGAATAGTGTATGATTTCGACACAGGAATGGCTGAATCCCTTAGTGGAGTAGAATGGTTGGTTCAACTGTAGATCCATATTTGTTTATAAATTTAATTTACTGTGACTTTCGCAGTGCCAGTTTGTGGGAAAAGACCAAACGGTTGCATAAATACATCTGGAAAAATTTTGTATTCTTTTTTGTGTCATAAATAAGAATTTAAGCTTCAGGTGGATTCAAGTTCCAAATATAAAAACAAAATTATTTAAGTAAACTTCCAAATATTGATGTACTTAATGCTAGTGTTAGCCTTAGATGAAATATTCATTAGTCATTTAACAAAGAATTCGAACCCTAAATTTGTATTCTTCACCTCCCCACTGGAAGACCTACTTTATTATTTATTTATTTTTAAAATTTAAATCCCAAATTAGTTAACATATAGTGTTAATGATTTCAGGAATAGAATTTAGAGATTTATCACTGACATATAATACCCAGTGCTCATCCTAACAAGTGCCCTCTTTAATGCCCATCACCAATTTAGGCCATACCCCCACCCAACACCCTGCCAGCAGCCCCGTTTTTTCTTTGTATTTAAGAGTCTACCTCTCTGTTTTTATCTTATTTTTGCTTCCTTTCCCCTAGGTTCATCTGTTTTGTTTCTTAAATTCTATATATGAGTGAAATCATATATTTTTCTCTGACATATTCTGCTTAGCTTAGTATACTCTAGTTCTATCCATGTTGTTGCAAATGATAAGATTTCGTTCTTTTTGATCTCCTAGTAATATTCCTCTGTGTGTGTGTGTGTGTGTGTGTGTCTGTGTGTGTGTGTGTATGTGTGTGATGTCTTTTTTTTTAATTTTTTAAATGTTTATTTTTGAGAAAGAGACCTAGAATGCAAGTGGGGGATGGTCAGAGAGAGAGGGAGACACAGAATCTGAAGTGGGCTTCAGGCTCTGAGCTGTCAGCACAAAGCCCGACACAGGGCTCGAACTCAAGAATGGTGAGATCAGATCTGAGCTGAAGTCAGACGCTTAACTGATCCACCCAGGCGCCCCTACACCACATCTTGTTCATTTATCAGTCGATGGACATTTTGTCTCTTTCCATACTTTGGCTGTTGTCAATAGCACTGGCAAAAAACATTGGGGTGCATGTACCCCTTTCAATCAACACCCGTATCCTTTGGATAAATACCTAATAGCGCAATTGCTGTGTTGTAGGGTAGTTCTATTTTTAACCTTTTGAGGAACCTCTACACTGTTTTCCAGAGTGGCTGCACCAGTTTGCATTCCCACCAACAGTGCAAAAGGATTCCTCTTTCTCCACATCCTAGCCTACATCTCTTGTTGCCTGAGTTGTTAATGTTAGCCACTCTCACCGGTGTGAGGTGGTATCTCAATGTGTTTTTGATTTGTATTTAAGGGCGAAGTATTTATGTACTGGTAATTTTATCAAATTTCAGGGCCATTAAATGTGTGGAAAGATGCTCAACCTCTCTTAATCAAGGATATTATAAATTATTAAAGTAACACTTTTCATCTATTAGATTTTCCAGACTTAGAAAATAGATGATTCACAGAGTACTGATGTTTTGAGAAAGTGGGTATTTTCAGATGCTGTTGGTAGAAGTATAAATTAATGAAGCCACTTAACACAATTTATTTGTTCAATTTTAATGTGTATGTGCAGTAGCAGTTTTAATTTCAGAGCCCATTTTAAGTAATTATAGGCACGGTTAGAGATGAATGTAAGATGGGGCACCTGGATGGCTCAGTTGGGCGTCTGACTTTGGCTCAGGTCATGATCTCACAGCTTGTGAGTTCAAGTCCCGCATTGATCTCTGTGCTGACAGCTCGGAGCCTGGAGCCTGCTTCAGATTTTGTGTCTCCCTCTCTCTCTCTCTCTCTCTGCTCCTCCCCCGCTCATACTCTGTCTCTCTCTCAAAAAAAAAAAAAAAAAAAAGAATGTAAGAGGATATGGATTATGTTATAGTGAAAAATTGAAAATAAACAACAGTTGCCATCAATATAGGGCTGGTTACCTTATGTATGACCCATCCATGGACACAGTGGATTCATTTCATTTCATTTAAATGAAATAGTTGTATATAATTTAACTATAAATGTAACTAAAAACACTTAACATGGAATGGTCATATAGGCACACAGTTGAATGACATGGGTAGAATGCTAAGGAAGAAGCACAGTATGGATAGCAGAGCTGTAAGATTTAAACCCCTCATACAGGTTTTGTGGGTTTTTTTAGGTTTATTTATTTACCTCGAGAGAAAGAAAATATGAACAGGAAGGGTCAAAGAGTGAGGGAGAGAAGCTCAAACAGGCTCCACGCTCAGCATGGAGTGGGACATAGGGCTTGATCCTATGACTGTGAGATCGTGACCTGAGCCGAAACCAAAAGTCAGATGTTTAATTGACCAAGCCACTCAGGAGCCCCTAAACCCTTCATACAGGTTTTGAAGTTTACAGAGATATATAATAGGTATCAGTTCTCCCTGAGTTTATTTACCTAAATGAATGGCACAAAAATGGGAATCCACAAACAGAAAATGTAATAAAAAATACTTTGGGGGAAGGGATTGAAAGGTTCTTTTCAGGTTTTGCTCTCTATATTTGTGTATTGTGTACTTTTATCATGAAAAAATTGATGCTTGGGTAATTAGTTGCAAAATGGCAGTCTTATATTAAGTGTTAGTATTTTTTTCATCAGATTTATAGTTTTTCATGAAGGTGAACACTGGATGGTGGTGGTTTGCAATGAGATTCATGTACTTTTTAATCATCTTTTATTTTTTCTTCTTTTAAAAAAGTAGAACTTTCCCCCTAAATCATGACTCTTTTTTTTCTTTCTAGTGAACCCAAAGAAAGATAGTGAAAATACACCTGTTAAAGGAGGAACTGTGGCAGATCTAGGTAAAAACCAAACAATCTGTACACTTCTGTGTTGTTGTCTCTCTTCTGTGTTGTTGTCTCTCTTATTGATTCAGCTCCTCTAATGATTCCCCCTTTCCTGAGAGATGTTGCTTCCAGTTGCTATGCTTTCCAGCGCAGACAGTGACCATGGTCACCCTAGCACCACTGTTAGTTTAGTTTGCTGCCATATTAGGAAATTTAAATTCCTGTGATCATTTTTTTCTACTCTTTACTGATTTGATTTTTGCATCTTTAGAGCAAAAGTCTATTGCCTTTTTTTTTTTTTTTTAAGTCTGTTGACTCTTAAATACTTCTATTTCCTAAAGTATTTCTTCTAGTTGGCTAAATAGTATAAAATGAGAATCCTATCATCCATTCATAGTAGTATTTACAAATTATAGAGTACATTTTTATGAGGACATCATGGTCCTTGGATGTGCTGGAGGGTGGGAGAGAGGAACGTAGTCACTTGTTCCACTTAAAAAAAGTAGAGGTGGTTGTAAACGTCTTTGTTTTTGAGAATTGTATATGGATCTCAGTTTCTCTGTTCACTTGTAAAAATTAAGGGAGAACCGAGTGTTTTCAGGATTTATATAATTTATATATTTACAAATTTATACTGAATTTTTGACTTTAGGGAATTTTACACCTGAAAGGGGTTTTTGAGGTCTCCTTATGTGGAAAATGAAACTTCAGTTTCTTTATCTTTTCACTAAGTGAATTCTGTATTTCAAATAAATTATAGAGATTCTTGATGGCAGCTAGTAGGTAGTGAGGGTTTTTTGTTTTTTGTTTTTTGTTTTTTTTTTTTTTTTTTACTTCATTTCACTATATCATCCTTTTCTGGCTTAAAGCCTATCATTGAACATCAGGTCCAATTTTGATGTCAGAAGTAGAAATAGAAAATTATCTTGATGACAGTTTATGTAAAGTTGGTGTTAGGTCAACAAATGAAACAAATGCTGTCAAAACATTTCTATCTTAATTGTCTTTTAACATTCTTAATAGAATATTAATAACTATTAATAATTTCCATTTTCTTTTTTTTTTTTATTTTTTTTTTTTTCAATGTTTATTTTATTTTTTGGGATAGAGAGAGACAGAGCATGAACGGGGGAGGGGCAGAGAGAGAGGGAGACACAGAATCGGAAACAGGCTCCAGGCTCCAGGCTCCGAGCCATCAGCCCAGAGCCCAACGCGGGGCTCGAACTCACGGACCGTGAGATCGTGACCTGGCTGAAGTCGGATGCTTAACCGACTGCGCCACCCAGGCGCCCCTTTCTTTTCTTTTCTTTTTTTTTTAATTTTTTTTTTTTTTTTTAAATAATTTCCATTTTCTATAAGCTTGTCTATTCCACAACTGGTACTTGTCCACTGAATCAAAGGGCAAGAAAACAAAACTAGCTATACATAGACTTAATGTTTTCTGTAATGTGACAGAGTAAATGATTGTTAAGACTGGATACTCTTTACTGGGACAGTTTGTTAAATAGAATTATAGTTTCTATTTTTTTTTTTAATTACCCATTTTATTTTACCTTTATTTTAGAGAGCTTGGGAGAGGAAGGGAGGGAGAGAGAGCACACAAGAATTTTAAGCAGGCTCCACGCTTAGCACAAGCCCACGCTTACCTTGACCCCATGACCCTGGGACCATAACTTGAGCCGAAATCAAGGCTTGGATGCTCAACCCACTGGGCCATCCAGGCGCCCTGATAGTTTCTGTTTTTTAATTATATATCCTAAAAAGGAATCAATCTGTAGTTTTATGAGTGTAGACAATTGTCCTTTTAAAAATGGGAGCTACTATGAGAGTGGTTTTTTTTTTTTTTAAGTTTTTTTTTAACGTTTATTTATTTTTGAGACAGAGAGAGAGACAGAGCATGAATAGGGGAGGGTCAGAGTGAGAGGGAGACACAGAATCCGAAGCAGGGCTCAAACTCACAGACTGTGAGGTCATGACCTGAGCCGAAGTCGGACGCTTAACCGACTGAGCCACCCAGGCGCCCCGAGAGTGTTTTTTTAATGGACTTTATCAAAGTAGTCAAATCGAAGCCAGTTTTAAGAACTGGATAGAAGTTTCAATTGGATCTAAAACTTTCTGGGGCGCCTGGGTGGCGCAGTCGGTTAAGCGTCCGACTTCAGCCAGGTCACGATCTCGCGGTCCGTGAGTTCGAGCCCCATGTCAGGCTCTGGGCTGATGGCTCGGAGCCTGGAGCCTGTTTCCGATTCTGTGTCTCCCTCTCTCTCTGCCCCTCCCCTGTTCATGCTCTGTCTCTCTCTGTCCCCAAAAAAATAAACGTTGGAAAAAAAAAAAAAGATTTTAAAACTTTCAGTGCTGGGTATAAGAGCTCTTTGTGTTTGTGAATGGTTCGAGCTCTAAACAGCAGGGGTGTTATGGCTGAAGATGCTGCTCATCGCAGCTGGGGAGCTAGAGTCTGTGGAATTTTAAATTGTTGTCCTGGCCTCTCATCTAGGAACCAACAGGCTTTTCCACGTATCACTTAATCATCTGGCTTTCTGCATTAGATATAACCTGAACCATGTGCCAAGGGTAACTGATTCATCAACTGGGAATTCCTCTTCACAGAGTTGTTTATTGTTTTAACTGGTCCATTTTCTGCCTTACATGTCACCTAGCTAAATATCCCCAGTCCTTCTTTCCTTCCTTCCTTCCTTCCTTCCTTCCTTCCTTCCTTCCTCCCTCCCTCCCTCCCTCCCTTCCTTCCTCCCTCGCTCCCTTCCTTCCTCCCTCCCTCCCTCCCTCCCTCCCTTGCTCCCTTCCTTCCTCCTTTCCTCCCTCCCTCCCTTCCTTCCTTCTTTCCTTCCTTCCTTGAGACCACTGAAAGGTCCAGATTCCAGGGGCTGAGGTGAGAGTGTGATTGTCCACATCTAGAAGGAGGAAGAGAACATTTATGAGTACTGTTTAGGAATCCATAAGCAGGTGGCCCTCCTACTTTAGTATTAGCAGAAGTGAATTTCCTTTGGGTACCAAGACTACCTCTGGGACAGAAATCTGTTAAACTAAATATATTTTTATTTTATTTATTTAAAATTTTGTATTTAATGTTTATTATTTTTGAGAGCGCACGAGTGAGAGCGAGCGCTTGAGCAGGGGAGGGGGAGAGAGAGAGGGAGACACAGAATTCAAAGCAGGCTCCAGGCTCTGGGCTATCAGCACAGAGCAGGGCTTGATCCCATGAACCGTGAGCTCATGACCTGAGCCGAAGTTGGAAGCTTAACCGACTGAGCCACCCAGGCGCCCCTGTCAAACTAAATTTAAATAGTGTGTTTTGACCAGAGAGAGATCATTAAGTTGTGTTACCACCATCTAGTGAAAATTTGGTTATCATGGGGTTTACCAAGATCCAAAGAACAAAAAATTCATTTTGACAACTTTATTTAGAACTGTTAGTCACTTCCTAGAAAAAAAGTAGTCCCTGTGCAGAACTGGGTGACCATAAGTTATTTACCACATGGTGAATCTCCTATTCCTGCTAGCAGTTGTTTGTCTAACTTAGAAATCAAACAACAGTGCCCATCTCTGTTTTGCCTAAGTACCTGCCAGGTATCATTCTACATATGTTCACATTTCATTGTAAAACCATGTTAGTCTTGTGTTATGTTTTTTTAAAGAAATAATTTTTTAATGTTTGTTTATTTTTGAGAGAGAGAGAGAGACCAACAGAGCTTGAGTAGGGGAGGGGCAGAGAGAGAGGGAGACACAGAATCTGAAGCACGCTCCAGGCTCTGAGCTGTCGGCACAGAGCCCGATACGGAGCTCAAAGTCCCAGGCAATGAGATCATGACCTGAGCTGAAGTTCGATGCTTAACTGACTGAGTCACCCAAGTGCCCCAGTCCTGTGTTATTAATGAGGAAATGAGCCTAGAGGGGTTCGGTAATGTTTCCAAACATAAAGCTGTTAAGCGGCAGAGCACAGACTCCGGTCTAGGTCTAACTTTAGTGCCAGTGCTTTGTGTCACTGCACTCTGCTCTTGTGCTCATTTCTCCCAGCCTTCAAAGCTCATAGTGACCTTTCAGATTTGTGAAGGTGTCAGGTTCGTCCCCACCTGAGGCTCTTTGATCAGGCTGCTTCCTGTCCCTGGAATGCTTTTGTCCTTCCCTTATGTTTCAGCTAAAATGTTACCTTTTCAGAGACGCTTCCCTCTTTATTTAGAAGGGTTCACCCACCCAATCCCTCTCTAAGATATATTAATTTGTTTTTCTCTGTATACCAGCTTTCATCATCTGGAATCTTTTTGTGTATTTTCTCTCTAGTTTGCCACTCCCAACTGGGGTGTAAACTCAATGAAGACAGGGACCTTTTCTTGTTTTTCATTGTGTCCTTGGCATTTGGACACATAGTAGAGGCATTCTATAGAATATGGTTGAACGTTTGAGTACTAACTGTTCATGTATTACTGATCTTTTTATATTCTCTAATGTAGATGTTGGCATACTTATCTGGAAAGGGCCAGCTAGTATTTTATACAGTATAGGCTATATGGTCTCTGTCACAGTTAATCAACTTTGCCATTGTCATGTAAACGCAGCAATAGTTAATATATAAACAGATGTCCACACTGGCACTTTTACTTTTTGCTGTGGAAATCAGCTGCCTGGTTTAAATTATACTTGGGTTTATTCCTGTTCTTTTGCAAGGCCGGCATTTAGGTTTTGGAGTCTTCTATCCTCAGAAGGTATTAACCCTCTTACCAGGACTTTGTAGTGATTGATTCTTACCTCTTTTCTTTACTCCTCATTTCTTAACTCATTTCCTCTGAGATCCAAAATGTCATTACTTTGTTTCATTAAATCTCAAGTGGCTAGAGTCCTAATCAAGTCCCTTACCTTTTATTAGCAAGATCATAACTGAGATTAGTAGCCTAAGCAGTAATTAATTATAAATTCCCTGTTGTTGGAAATTTTTAATTATTTAATGCTTGAAGCTCTATTCATCTTTGTGCTTCTGTGTACAGTACCACTTTACTGAATTATTAGAGGTGGGTTTGCTTTAATAATGTTTTATTTCTTTCCTTTTCCCTCTCTAGTAATAATTATATAAAGTTTTAAAAATTATCTTGAAGTTTCCAAGTAATCCAAAGAGCATATATACCTGATTTTTACATAATTGTATATTTTGATTTTGCAGATGAGCAGGATGAAGAAACAGTCACAACAGGAGGAAAGGTAACAATTTAATTACGCCTGGTGCAAAAGTAGCTATCTAAGGGTTCAATGTATGGAGCAGTAGAAACACTGATTGAAAGTGCCATAGAAATACTCAATTTTGAGGCCCTTCTAATTTTTTGTTTTCAACCCATCTCTGAAATAATTTGTCTTTCTTGACTCCTAAGATTTTTCAAAAGGAAATTTCTATCTTCTCATGTAGTGTCTCTCCTATGCTAATTTCCGATTCCATTATAGCTCTGGTTGCAAGGTGGTAATCAGAGCTGAATGCAGTGTTCCAGGTGTTATCCGATGGTACAGGTGAGCAGGGACCATACCTTGCCTTGATTTTCTCCCTTCCATTTATATCAGTACAATTTCAGTCCACAGCCAGTACAGCTTTTGATCATGCTCTTAACCTTTTTGGAGCCATTACAGTCAGCTGCTTCCTGTTTGATCAGTTCTACAGTGGAGATATATCAATAATTATGCTGTTGAAAGGTGTTGGATTTAAGGCAGGATTTTACTTTTCTTTTTAGTAGATGGCCCATTGTTCATTCAAACTGTCGTTTGTGTTATTAATAAGTGTAACTAATCCCTAATCTCTCTGAAATAACTTTCTTCCTTTGCTGAAAATGGATAGTTCTTTTTCATTGAGTCAGAGAAATCCCCCAAATTGACATTTATTGTTTTTATACATTCAAGGAATGAACGTATTTATGACAGGATTGCCCTGAAAAGTATTTCAAGAAACTCCTCTATGTAAGGCTCTTCATCTGAATTGTCCTTATGATTTTAATTTTTTTTTTTTTTAAGATTTTAATTTTAAGTTATCCCTTATCCAGTGTGGGCCTTGAACTCATAACCCTGACATCAAGAGTTGCATGTTATACTGACTGAGCTAGCCAGGCACCTCTATGATTTTCTTTTTTAAATCAGACTTCTTCAGTTAACCAACTACTTAAAATCATTAACAAATGTTACATTTATAAAAATATGTCATTATTTTGTGTAAATACTCTTATGTGGTAATGAAAGAGACCCAAATAAAAAGCCAAACAATTGGGCATAGGAGATTTTGTTTATGCCAGGGGCAGGGGACATTTTGAAACCAAGGCTAAGTCTGTTGTATAACTGAACCCAAAACTTGTTAGACGTATTTACTGTAACACCTCGTCCCACGATGCCATCCCGTGCATTTCCTTACTCAGATAATTAAACCATAGACTGTTGGCCTTTATTTATTTATTTTTTTATCAAGAAAAAAGTTTTTTTTTTAAATCTTTATTCACCTTTGAGAGACAGAGCATGAGCGGGGGAGGGGCAGAGAGAGAAGGGGACACAGAATCCGAAGCAGGCACAGATCCGAAGCAGGGTCTGAGCACTCAGCACAGAGCCCAGTGCAGGGCTTGAACCCATGAGCCGTGAGATTATGACCTGAGCTGCAGTTGGATGCTCAACCGACTGAGCCACCCAGGGGAGGGGCAGAGAGAGAGAGGGACAGAATCTGAAGCAGGCTCCAGGCTCCAGGCTCCGAGCTGTCAGCACAGAGCCTGACACTGGGCTTGAACTCATGAATGGTGAGATCATGACCTGAGCCCAAGTCGGAGGCTTAACTGACTGAGCCACCCCGGTGCACCCTCTTGGCCTTTATTAATTGCAGTGCCATTCTCTCCTGAATAAAGGATATATTTTGTGTTCTAATTGAGTTTGTGAAACCTTCATTTCAAAACCACTTTAACCATGTGCATATTTTTTACTAGCTCCCCTGATTTGGGAAATAACATTTTTTACTTTTGTCATCAATATTAGCATACTTGTTTCACCATCATTTAAGTAACAACCAGAGTTCCTTGGGGCTTTCAAACATTACCTTTTTTCTATACTCATTGATCTTTTTGGTTTTTTTTTTTGTTTTTTTTGTTTTGTTTTTTTTTCAACGTTTATTTATTTTTGGGACAGAGAGAGACAGAGCATGAACGGGGGAGGGGCAGAGAGAGAGGGAGACACAGAATCGGAAACTGGCTCCAGGCTCTGAGCCATCAGCCCAGAGCCTGACGCGGGGCTCGAACTCCCGGACCGGGAGATCGTGACCTGGCTGAAGTCGGAAGCTTAACCGACTGCGCCACCCAGGCGCCCCTATACTCATTGATCTTAAGGAAATTACTGTCTTAAGTTTCTAGGCAGTAATACTAGATCCTCACTTCAAATAATGCCGCACAGATATTTACACTGAATGAAGTTAAAGATAGAAATTAAAGTGTAGAACTGGTTTTTAATAGGAAAGAATTTCATAAGAATAAAAACAGTAAAAACACAGATGAAAGGTTGTAGATTTAACTGTACAAAATTGGAAAACATCTGAGTGTCAAAAAACTTACTTCCTGTAATATTTTTGATAAAAATGTTTAATTGCAAGTTAATTATGAAGAATCAATAAGATAAATAGAAATTGTTAAACATTGTACAAGTCGTGTGGTCTGGAGTTTTAAAACCTTTGAATTTCATTAAATACACCCCCAGAGGGAGGCAGGGATTAAAGGTAACTGAAGAGATGCAAATGTCACTTAATACAGATTTCTTGATTAGGTTCTGATTTGGGGACAAAAATGTATAAAGGGCATTTTTGGGTTAATTGGAACCATTTGAATACAAACTTTGTATTACATGATATTATTTAGAAGTAATTATTACTATTTTTTATTGGAAGCATAAGAAATGTTCTTGTGTTTTGACCCACAGCAGTGATTTTTAAATTATTGTATTAGCCTGGCCAGGTTTTCAGGTGGAATCATTAGTTAAAACCTCTTTAAATTGGATAAAAATCAGAGCTGACTTTTATTAGTGAAAATGATTAAGAGTGTAGGCCCTCTATCCGGGATTTCTGGAATTCTACCTACCCTGTTTGTTTATTTATTTTTTTTAATTTATTTTTTTTTTAATCTTTACTTATTTTTGAGAGAGAGACAGAGTGTGAGCAGGGGAGCAGCAGAGAGAGAGGGAGACACAGAATCCGAAGCAGGCTCCAGGCCCCGAGCTGTCAGCACAGAGCCCAGTGTGGGGCTTGAACTCACGAACCGTGAGATCATGACCTGAGCCGAAGTCGGATGCTCAACCGACTGAGCCACTCAGGCACCCCTACCCTGTTTATAACTTAATAGCTCTGTGCATCATTTTCTCACCCACAAAAGTAGTAGTAATCGCTGCTGTTACTGTGAGGAATGAATAAGGTGCATGTAGTTGCTAGCAGATACTTACTGATGAATCTTTGGGATAGGGGAAAGCTTGTCATTATGCCTCATTAGGGTCTTTGAGTCACCTCCTTATAAATCACTTGAGAGCTAGATATGTGACCCCAGGATTAGATAAAACTGGACAAGCAAGAAGCAAGCTATTGTGAGAAAAGTTTGGAGTCTTCTCTGAGTTGATTCCCTCATCTGTAAAAGCAAGGAATAAAATCTGCTGTGTCATCTGGGAATCTTGTGAAGGTACCTTAAAACTGTGAAGGGTTGTTTTTATTTGAAATTTGTTTTTCTAATCCTTGAAATTGGATCAACTGGCCTCATTTTATGCCCTAATATCAGAAGTTTGAAAGCTGTTACATATCTCTCTGTAGTTCTCTGTTTCTCTCAACTCTGGCTTCTTTTCTATAGGAAGACGAAGATCCTAGCAAAGGTGATCAGAGTCGTTCACTTGACCCAGGAGAAGATAATGTGACAGAGCAGACCAATCACATTATTATTCCTAGTTATGCATCATGGTTTGATTATAACTGGTGAGTGGGCCATGTATACCTGTGAATAAGATACTTAGGTGTGGGAGAACTTCTTGAAGTTATCTTATGCCATTCTGCCCAAGTCCCTCTTGTCACTAATCATTGTCAGATGGATGAAGGAAGATGGAAAGTGATTTTAACTTTGGAATGTGTTCTTTTTTTTCTTTCTTAAGTTTATTTATTTATTGAGAGAGAGACAGAGACAGACTTTGTGCATGCGAGTGGGGGCAGGTCAGAGAGCGAGGGAGTGAGTGAGAATCCCAAGCAGGTTCCACACTGTCAGAGTCTGAATTGGGGCTTGAACCCATGAACTGTTATGTATGATAACTTGAGCTGAAACCAAGAGTCGGACGCTTAACTGACTGAGCCACTCAGGCTCCCCTGGAATGTGTTCTTTAAAGCAGTTTAGGGATGGAAACTAAGTTGTGTTGTAACTTGGGGGTGTAAAATTTTGTAAGCTTAGACTTAATTCATTTAGAATCAGTTATGATTCAGATGGGCAAATAGTTAAATATTTAATAATTATAAAATATTGGCATTCATTACATGATTTTGAAACACTAGGGGTGCCTGGTTGGCCCAGTCGGTAGAGCCTGCAACTCTTGATCTCGGGGTTGTAAGTTTGATCCCCATGTTGGGCATAGAGATTACTTAAAAATAAAATCTTTAGTAATGGCTTCATTTTAATATGATTTTGTGTGTGTGTGTGTGAGTGTGCTCTAATAACCAATGTGGGGCTTGAACTGATGACCCTGAGATGAAGAGTCACATGCTGTACCGACTGAACAAGCTAGGTGCCCCAGTAGGAAATATTTTTAACATTAGGCTTTTCATGTATAAACATTTCAAGAAAACACTCTCCTCAGCATCTTCCCTGTTATTTTTACCAAAACCGTTTGACATCATTGGAGTGTGGTTGGAAATAACTAGTCCTAGATATTTTATTTATTGATTCCTTATGAAGTGTGACTGTTTCATGTCAGCCTGATTTTTATCTGGCTTTTTATTTTTTAATTTATGTTCCAGAACTTACCCCTCCAAATAGTTAGCTTCTTTAAGGTATTTTCATTGGAAAGTTATATATATAACTTACGCTTAAGTGATGGATGGTGCCCTTTCTCAGAATCTTGTGGTCTTACTTGGATCTGTTGCCTGCTCTCAATAATTATACATTATCATTTTTTAAGGATAGGTGTGATTTTATGTATGTGTGTCTTTGTATGGCATTTAGACATATATACATCTACACATATATGGCATTTAGACATATATACATCTTTAGAAGCCAATTTAAAAGGGTAGATGATCCATGTGGAGCTATATTTTTTCCCAAAACCACAAAATATGACTCTAATATTGAGACTTCTCTGCATGCCTTTAACATTTCTGAATGCAGTTCCTAAATGTTTTGAATAAATAGAAGCTGGAACAGAATAAGTATATAGCTCTTCTTTGAAGGTCAATCTTCATTACATTGATTGTGTTAAATTATTTTTATATTTGGAAGTGTCTCAGTTTTAGTGTTATTAATTATAATTACATGTTCAGGTTCAGAACAGTTGAAAAGGACACACTTGAGGAAACTAGTGTTCTTTTCCTCTAAAATGAAAAAAGTCTTAATACTACATAACTTGGTAAGTTTTTATAGGTTACAGAAACACTTATTTGCATCATAACCATTGTGTGTCATAAAGCTTGCTCTAGTGGATAGTGGAGGTGTGTGTCACACCCCTGTTTTGTAGATAAAAGTAAATACTGTGTCCGTGTAAGCGCTCAGAGTCACATTTGACAATTGGGAGAACTCAGATTTTCTGATTCTGAATACCCCACTTCCTTACTCATTTTCAGAACCTAAGCAATTAGCTGCCTGCATGTAAGGAAAAGAAAGTTCTTTGGATTAAGCATTCATGTGTGTTTTGTTCTTGGTGAATATAGAAATTGTATTGTTTTGTGGGCCTTTCCTAACCTGTAACAATAAAACAATGAGAGGTATATTAGAACTATATAATTAATTGCTTATAGCTATTCTCTTCATAGTAAAACTTGGAAAGTCATTACACATACATATATAGCATTAATTTGTCTTAGGGATTATCTTCCTAGAAGTTTCCAGGTAATTCATTGTATTTATAGTATTTGGCAGTACAGATCCAGTTCAAACAATTTATATGTTCCCAAATAATGCAAGAATGAATGGTTTTTAAGTAAACTCAATGTGGGGTTCAAACTCATGACCCAACGTCAGGAGTCACATGCTCTACAACTGAACCAGCCAAACGATGCTTTTAGTTACATTCACAGATTACTGATTTGCTCTTCTCTATGTAACCAGTACATGTTGCATATCTGGAAAGCCACTGAGAAACTAGAAAGTGTCATCAGTAAAAACATTGATTTGTAGTAGTGTCAAAACCTTTGTACTAGATACACAGGTGGGTCATTTGTATAGTTCATGAGGCCTGATTTTTACATGGTCTCTATAGTGCTTTCATCTGTAACATTTTGCAAAATTATCAGGGCCTTTACCTAAATAGTAAAAATTAGTTCTGTGATTGATTTCTTTGTTTATAAATGTTTATATTTTTAATTAAAAAAATTTTTTTAAATGTTTATTCTTGAGAGGGAGAGAGTGTGAGCAGGGGAGGCACAGAGAGAAAGGGAGACACAGAATCTAAAGCAGCCTCCAGCTCTGAGCTGTCAACATATAGCCCGATGTGAGGCTCAGACTCATAAACCATGAGATCATGACCTGAGCCAGAGTTGGATGCTTAACTGACTGAGCTACCCAGGCGCCCCTATAAATGTTTATTTTTGAGAGAGCACAAGCAGTGGAGGGGCAGAGAGAGGGGGGTACAGAGGATTCAAAGTCGGCTCTGCACTGAGAGCAGAGAGCCCCATGTGGGGCTCAAACTCAACGAACCATGACATAGGACCTGAGCTGAAGTTGGACACTTAACCGAGTGAACTACCCAGGCATCCCTTGTTCTATGATCTTTATAAAGGCAGTAGATTGCTGAAATCTTTTTTTTTTTATGTTTATTTATTTTTTCTTTTTCTGAGAGACAGTGTGAGCAAGGGAGGGGCAGAGAGAAGGAGATACAGAATCCAAAGCGGGCTCCAGGCTGTGAACTGTTAGCACAGAGCCTGACACGGGGCTCGAACTCAAGAAGCGCAAGATCATGACCTGAGTGGAAGTCGGACGCTCAATCGACTGAGCCACCCAGGTGCCCCGATTACTGAAATCTTTAAAAAAAAAAAAAAAAAAAAAAAAAAGTTTATCACAAAGTTTCTGAGGGCTGGAAAAAAGTTGCATTGATATGAAAAACCCAAGAAACTGATCATTGTAAATTCCATCATCTTTTGGCTGGTTGTTCACTTCACCAGTTTCTGTGCCAGCTGCTACAATGTTCGTCAGCCAGTATCCAAAGAGCTTTTAGTATTTTGTGGTTCATCATGTGGTCATGATACGTTATGTCAAGTACATAATAAAATGTATTGCTTTCAGTATGTTGATTGAAGTTTTTGAGTTTGGTTATGGGAATAGAAAAACTACAGTTACATATTGAGGGTTAGAGAGGGAAACCTTTATCATATGCTCTTCATACATAGGAACTTGTGCAAGCTAGTTGATTTTTTAAAATAATGCTTGAGGGGCACCTGGGTGGCTTAGTGGTTAAGTGTCCAACTTCGGCTCACAGTTCGTGGCTTCGAGCCCCACATCAGGCTCTCTGCTGTCAGCACAGAGCCTGCTTTGGATCCTTTGTCCCCCCTTTCTATCTGTCCCTCCCCTCAAAAACAAGCATTTAAAAAAATAATAATTGTTTGCCTTTTGGATTTATCAATTCTACTTTGAAAATTACTTAGCTTAAATTTTAAGATTTTATTTTTTAAGAGGACTTTTTGTTTTTTATTCCCCAGTATTCACGTGATTGAACGGCGTGCTCTTCCTGAATTTTTCAATGGGAAGAACAAATCCAAGACTCCAGAAATGTGAGTGAAATATAAAGATGTAATCCTGATACTACTACTTTAGAATGGGGCTGAAGTGTAGAGAAATTGTTAATTTGCATGTGTTTGGCAGGGGTTTCTTCAAATTGTTTTAAATTTTTTAAAAAAGTATTTATTTATTTTGAGAGAGCATGTAAGTGGGGGAGGGGCATAAAGAGCGGGGAGAGAGAATTCCAAGCAGGCTTTGTGCTGTGCTGTCAGCTCAGAGCCCAACTTGGGGCTTTATTTCCCAAACCGTGAGATCATGACCTGAGCTGATACCAAGAGTCAAACACTCATTTTTGCTAATGTTTGGAAGTTTGCAAATATGTTACTCCATGCAGAACAGTGTTCATACCTCAGCCGCACAGAATTCCATGCTGTAAAGGAATTTTTTCTACATTTTTTCTTCTTCCATTTGTATCTTGAACTATATGCATGTGAGCTCTTAACAGCCATGATTGAAATTAGTAATAGTCATTCACCAAAATGAGCTGAGGTTTCTCCTTAACAGTTCCCAATTTATGTTATAGATTATGTATATTTATGTATGATAATCTGAGAGACGGTGGAATCTTTATCTTGTTTTCTTAATGAATGATTACTAATTGAAAGAATGCCAGATATGATGACATAGCTGCCTATAAATTGATCTTAATTACATAAAGCATTGTTGTGCTTTTGCATTGGAGATAAAAACCTTTTTGGAGATGGAAAAATCTTTTGGGGAAGTATTTTTGTATATTTGCCTGGTGACTGTTAAATACACATTTCTGGAAACCCTTGCCCCCAAATAAATCCACACCTGTCATACTATAAATACTTTTCCATATATTATCTTTATAGTATTAATTCATTGCTTGTTATACTCATGTGACTTCACAAATAGATGTCTTTTGCTTAAATTGTTTGGGAAGGTTGATTTTCCACATTGAACGCATGACAGAATATAGATAATTGAATAATAAATATTTTCTTATAGTAGATTGTCCACAATAGTTTGAGGTTGTAAGTTTAGATAATTCTAGCCTTTCCATAACAAAAGTGTAAGGATTCATTTAAAACCACAGTCAAAGATTTGGCATAAGAAACCCTGATAGTCTTTCCATCTAGTGAGACATGGTATATTCTTCTAGCTAATTTGCCAATTGCCAGCATTTGTAAATACTTCTGGTTCTTGACAGTCTTCTGTTTAAAAGCACAGTTTATCATTTTAGTCCGCTTAAATCTGAAAATTTACGGCTTTTATTTATCCATCTATGCGTATACTAGACCTTTTTTGAGCAGTGTACCTTTTCTATTCTGATGTAGCCCACCTTAACTTTGCCAGACTTTTGTTTTTCTTTTGTGGCTAGGTCTGTAGCTTCTTAAAATCTTGTTTTAAATATTTTATCGCAGAGGGGCGACTGGGTCGCTCATTCAGTTAAGCATCTGACCCTTAATTTCAGCTCAGGTCATGATCTCACAGTTTGTGAGATTTGGCCCCAAGTTGGGCTCTGCATTGACAGCACAGAGCCTGCTCGGGATTCTCTCTCCCTCTCTCTCTCCCACTCTCTCTCTGCCCCTCTCCCACTTGCACATGTCTTCTCTCTCTTGCTCACAATTAAAAAAGGTTGTTGCTTAAAAAAGACAGTAATAAATAAGTAAATGAATGAATGAATGAATAAATATTTTGTCACAGAAGTGTTTGGGTTTGTTGTAAAATAAATCTCCTGTGACTCCGAATCCCAGTTTTTCTCTCCTTTTTTATCTGTTCTTGTTTTAGCTTTGATTTTGGCCTCATGGGTTCTGCTCATGCCTGGCTGGGTATATAGCCATTGTCAGAGCCAGATCAACATGTGGCTCTACTAAGAATATAGAAATGAGAGGCAGCACGTGTTAAGAGCATGGATTCTAGAGCAGCCCCCCCGCCCCCCCCCCCCCCACTCTGTTTGCTAAATTCTGGCTCCACACTTACCAGCCTTGTGGTCTAGGGCACTTTTTTTTTTATGTATATATTTAAAAATTTTTATTTTATCTATTTTGGTGGGTGGGGTGGGGCAGAGAGAGAGAGAGAGAGAGAGAGAGAGAGAGAATCTCAAGCAGGCTCCACTATCAGCATGGAGCCCAGCACAGAGCTCGAACTCACAAACCATGAGATCATAATCTGATCCAAACTCAACAGTCAGATGCCTAATTGACTGAGTTACCCAGGAGCCCCTAGGACACATACTTTAATCACTCTGTGCTTTAGTTTCTTCATCGATAAATGAGATGATAGTGTACCTTTCCTTAGGGAGAGATTGTGAGGTTTAAATGAATTACTGTGGATACACAGTAGTTCTGCAGACAGCATAAATAACCAGGTGTTTATTTATCCATTCACCCCTGTGATCAAGCTTGTATTTATATTAGCTCGTATTATTATTTTAACCTATTTTTTTTTTCAACATTTTTATTTATTTTTGGGACAGAGAGAGACAGAGCATGAACGGGGGAGGGGCAGAGAGAGAGGGAGACACAGCATCGGAAACAGGCTCCAGGCTCTGAGCCATCAGCCCAGAGCCTGACGCGGGGCTCGAACTCACGGACCGCGAGATCGTGACCTGGCTGAAGTCGGACGCTCAACCGACTGTGCCACCCAGGCGCCCCCTAACCTATCTATTTTTTTTCAACGTTTATTTATTTTTGGGACAGAGAGAGAGCATGAACGGGGGAGGGTCAGAGAGAGAGGGAGACACAGAATCGGAAACTGGCTCCAGGCTCTGAGCCATCAGCCCAGAGCCTGACGCGGGGCTCGAACTCCTGGACCGGGAGATCGTGACCTGGCTGAAGTCGGACGCTTAACCGACTGCGCCACCCAGGCGCCCCATATTTTTAAGTAAACTCTATGCCCAACGTAGGTCTCAAACTCCTGTCTCTAAACACAAAACCCGCCTGCTCCACCAGCTGAGCCAGCCAGACACCCCTATGTTACTTTACATTAACTTCATTGTTTTATTCTGTTACTTATTGTTAATATTAGTGAATAGTTGTTTTGCATATTAGCTATTATCCTTAATTACATTAATGACTGTGAGCACTCAATAGTATTTGTTGGAATATAAACTTTTTGTTGGATTTGGTTATAGGGAATCAGAAGATTATTGGCTCTATGAGTTATTATTTCTGAAAGGATGTGTGTTCACCTTATGAATTTTGCCACTGCTTTTTAGATACTTGGCATATCGAAATTTTATGATTGACACATATCGCCTAAACCCCCAAGAATATTTAACCAGCACTGCTTGTCGGCGAAACTTGACTGGAGATGTGTGTGCTGTGATGAGGTAAAATGCCTGACTTTTTCTTAGACACTTCACTGCAGGTGGTTACTGATTCATTGCTGTTTAATGTTTGATTGATCCAACTGGGTATTTTCTTTGTTGATAAAATACCTTAATCAAATGTTTTTTATTTAGGGGTTGAGTATTTTTAATACCTTGGCATTTTCTCTTCTTTTTAAGATTTTACACTTGATATCTTTTATTTTATGGTAAAATCGTAAAATGACCAGGGATGGAGAGTGGGTTGATCTGGAGAGTGGATAAACTCTCTACACTAGATCTGTCTAAAGAAGCAAATCAAATGGGAATCTCCTGGTTTGAATTTGGCCTGTGTGTGAGTTTTTTCACCATGGACTTAAGTGAACATTTGTTTTCTTCTTTCTGTGATGGAAATAATCAGGCTTTGTATTAGGTTTTGGGTGTTATGTTATCAACATGATGTTGAGTTTGTAGAAATTGTCCCTCATACAACAAACCAAAATTGTCAGTTAACTTTGTGGTGCTTCATAGCCTATAGAGAACATTTTACTTGTTTTATTGTTTTGATTTTTTAGTGAAATGTGATGATGGTTAATGGAGGAAGTGAGTTACAGTCTCTAGATGTTAAGTTTCAGAGCTTTACTCTTCCAGGGTTCATGCCTTTTTAGAGCAGTGGGGGCTTGTCAATTACCAAGTGGATCCAGAAAGTCGACCCATGGCAATGGGACCTCCTCCTACTCCTCATTTCAATGTATTAGCTGATACCCCTTCTGGGCTTGTGCCTCTACATCTTCGATCACCTCAGGTAAATTAATGATTACACAAATATTATTATAATTCTGGTTTTTGTAATTATTACTCTAATAACCTAATAGGCATTTTTGATATTACACTAATTATACACTGTATGAAACTTCTTCCTCTTCCTAACATTTGGAAAGTGAACAAACACATGTTCTTGAAAAAATTACTATGTCAACCAGATTTTATATAGCCTTAAGTTGGAATAACATGAGTCTAAGGTGTAAATTGTTCTTCACTGTGAAATGGGGTAGCATATTAAAGAAAATTTATTGTCGATTTTCTCTGGGATTTAAATGAGGCAAAAAAATGTTGCTTATACGCAACCTTTGTTGCCTATGTTGAAATGTTGTTAGAAGTGTAGGGCAAAGGTGTGGTTATTTTTTTTATTCTGAAATCTCTCTACGTGTCACTATTATACAGTGCTTTAAAAATTCTATCCCTTTAACTTTGTACAGATTAATAAAGCCATTCATCATTTTTCTGACTCCTAGGTCCCTGCTGCTCAGCAGATGTTAAATTTTCCTGAGAAGAACAAGGAAAAACCAATTGATTTGCAGAACTTTGGTCTTCGTACTGACATTTACTCCAAGAAAACCTTAGCAAAAGTAAGGACTTTGTTTCTAGACCCACCTGGGCTGCAATGCAGCATGTCCTCTTTATTCTTCTTTGTAAGAAGTATCAGTTTTCATAAGAAACGTAACTTTCTATGGCATAAGAATGTGAGCATTCTAATTAATCTATTGGCATTTTATAAAACCACAATCACTTATCTTACCACTTTTTCTGTATGGTTAGAATGTAGGTATGTTAAAGTAATGATGAATAATATGTTAAAACAGGAAAAAGTGGAGAATTTCAACATAATTGGAATATATAGACTCAAAGGAATATTGTATAATTGAAAAATGTGCCTGAAATTAACCTCGTTGGGTGGTTTTAACAGCAGGCTAAACACAACAGAAGACAGGAATAGTGAGCTCAGACAGGTTAGTAGCTACCTTGAAATTGAAGCACCAAGAGAAAAATAAATTTGAAGGGGCGCCTGGGTGGCGCAGTCGGTTAAGCGTCCGACTTCAGCCAGGTCACGATCTCGCGGTCCGGGAGTTCGAGCCCCACGTCGGGCTCTGGGCTGATGGCTCAGAGCCTGGAGCCTGTTTCCGATTCTGTGTCTCCCTCTCTCTCTGGCCCTCCCCTGTTCATGCTCTGTCTCTCTCTGTCCCAAAAATAAATAAATGTTGAAAAAAAAAAAAAATTTAAAAAAAAAAAAAAAAAGAAAAATAAATTTGATCAAGGTGGCGGAGGGGGTCAAAGAGAACAGACTTTAAAGGACACATGAGAAATGGTAAAAAGAATTCATGTTTATCATTAGAGACCTATAAAAAGAGAAAGAATGAAACAGAAGTGATATTTGAAGATGTAATGGCTAATCATTTTTGATAAATAATAAAAAGATACCAACTCAGTATAGAGTCTAAACTGATCCACATTTGGATACAGAGGAAAACATGTTTAGGCACATCATGCTTAAACTTACCTTAAAAACTAACATCTTAAACAGGGCGCCTGAGTGGCTCAGTTGGTTAAGCATCTGACTCTTGATTTCGGCTCGGGTCTTGTGGGATCGTTCCCCTTTCAGGCTCCAGGATAAGTGTGGAGCCTCCTTGAGATTTTCTCTCTCCCTTTCTCTCTGCCCCTTTCCTCCATTCACACACATGCATGCTCTCTCAAACAAAAGAAAACAAAAAAACTAACACCTTAAAAGTAGCCACCATATTGGGCAGTGAGTGGCGTTGGAGAAGGACACATTAAATTCAAAGAAATAATCATAAAACTGATGTCTGACTTTTCAGCAGACATGACAGAAGCCAGATGTTTATTTATTTTTTGAGAGCGAGAGAAAGAAAATGCAAGCAGGGGAGGGGCAGAGAAAGAGGGAGACACAGAATCCGAAGCAGGCTCCAGGCTCTGAGCTGTCAGCACAGAGCCTGACATGGGACTCGAACCCATGAACCGTGAGATCATGACCTGAGCTGAAGTCGGATGCTTAACCGACTAAGCCACCCAGGCACTCCAACACCATAGTAACATTTTAAATGCTGAAGGTAAAGCTGTCGGTCTGGAGTTCTGTATCCAGTAGGAATACCTTTCAGGAGTGAAAGGGCAGATATTGAGAATGGGGTTAGGTTTTCACTAGCACACAGTACAGGAAAACTGAGGGAAGTTTTTTTGGGTGAAGGATATTGATCCCTGATGGACCCACAAGACTAGGAAGGTATACGTCTAGGGAGACGAATGAATGTACGATTAAATATGAAGAAATATAGACTGTTTAAGCAGTGATCATTTGAAGGAGTTTATAACATGTAGAAATGACCAAAATGGCAGAAAGACAATTACATGGAGTTAAACTCCTGATATAATTTAGAAATGTGATAAAAAATGCTGCTTCAGGTTAAAGTATATAATACATTGGCAAACACTTTCCAAATACTTTTGAAGGGGATTGGATCTACATGGAAGAACAATGAATGCCAGAAGAGGTCAGCACCTGGGTCAGAATAAAAGATGTTCCCTCCTGATTTGTAGTTTTAAAAAACGGTAATAGACTACTTAAACCAAAAATGCTAACAGTATATCTCTAGGTTCTCAATGTGTGTTAAGGACCAAACATGGCTCAAGGTACAGCAGAGGGAAATGGAAGTACACTATATTAAAGTTCTTATGCCATATATATGGCACCTAATATGGTATTTGAGGATACACCATGACACGTTAGAGATGAGGATTCTAAGTCACAGAGTATTTAAAGACCTATAGCTAGTAAGTCAGTAATGGAGATAAAAACAGAATAATACTCCACAAAAAAGTTACTTCTCAAAAAAAGTTACCCCATAAGAGGGAATGAATGAGAAAGGAAGGGGTAGATGTGATGAGTAGAAAATAGGGAGGTGGTAGGTTTACATATGACCATGGGGATAGTAATAACCTTATTTGTAAATGGTTGTAATATTTCAGTTAAGCAACAGAGATCATCAAATTGCATAAAAAACTAAGAATCATAAATTGTCTGTAAGAAATCTAATTATAAAGTAAAAGAATGAGAGAAGACGTGCCTTCTAGACATTAATCCAAGGAATACCAGTTATGTTAATACTAGTGAAAAGAGACATTAGAAATTATTTTACCAGAATTAAACATGGACATTTCGTAATGATAAAGGAGTTAATCAAAAGGACATGATTGCCCTAATTAGGTGTATAGTTCATTAAAAAACTCCAAAATATATAAAGCAAAACTGATAGAATTGTAGTTGGAGATTTCAATAGTCTGCTCTTAGTAATTGATAGAATAAGTAGGTAGGTAGGTCAGTAAGATAAGACTAAAGTTCTTGGGGAACATTCACCAAAGTATATTCAATTCTGAGCCATAAAATGACTCTCAAGAAATTTTAAAGGAATGATACTATAAAATGTGGTTGTATGATTTCATACACGTGAAGTAAATACGGTTAGCTAACCACGACAAAATGAAACTAGAAACCAGAAACAAAAAAACAATACAGAAAATTAACAAAATAAGGAGATGGTTATTAACGAAATAAGGAAAGGATCGGTAAATTTGATAAGCCTCCGACCAGAGTGAGTGATCAAGAAGAAAAGAGAAGACACAAATTACAAATCAGGAAAGAAAGAATATATTACTGATTCTCTGTACATTAAAAAGATATTAAAAATATAATCAACAACTTGATAATAATATGTTTGACACTTTGATAAGATGGACAAACCCCTTGAAAGCAACAAAATAAAAAACTTTACTCAGGATGAAATAGGTAACCTAATGTAATAGCTTGAAAAATGTCCTCCAAAGAAATCAGATCCTGATGCCTGGAACTTGTAAACATTACCTCATTTGGAAAAAAGTTCTTTTGCTGATGTGATTAAGTTAGAGATCTTGAAGATGAGATAACGCTGTATTATCCAGGTCGGCCCTGAGTGCCATGACATGTGTTCTTCTAAGAGGTAAATCCAAAGAGATTTGAAGACAGAAGAGGAAAAGGCAGTGTGACCTCAGGCACAGAGGTTCAGATAAGGCAGCTGCAAACCAAGGAGTTCTGAGTCAGCCACCAGAAGGTGGAAGAGGCAGAGAATGAATTCTCTTCTGGAGCACGAATAGGGAGTACGGTCCTGCTGACACCTCAGTTCTTGTCCTGGTTGTATTGATTTTGGACTTCTAGCCCCCTGACCTATGAGCGAATGAATTTCTGTTATTTTGAATGTTTCATCAAGTTTGTGAGAATTTGATTATAGTAGCCATATGGAACTAATAGACTTGAATAGCCTTGTATATATTATATCTATATATATTTCAACATCTTTCTGAAAAGAAAACTCTAGGCCCAGATGATTCTACTGATGCATTTGTACCAAACATTTGAGGAAGAAATAATACCAACCTATATAAACTCTTCCAGAAAATAAAAGTGGAGAGAACTATTATATTCTTTTATAGTTAAATATAAATACACACACACACACACACACACACACACACACAGTCACTGAGCTTCTGGCTATATAAACAATATAAATAAGTTTAAAAAAGAATGAATGTATAAAAGAATATGCATGATTGTCCTTAACAGCTTTATCCACGATAGCCAAAAACCATAAACAGTCAGTCATGTAAATGGATAAATTGTAGTTTATTCAAACAATATAATATTAACACAAAAATGAAATGACTTCATAAAAAGAGTGTGGTTGAATATCATCGACCTACTATTAAACAAGAAGCCAGACCCACAGACTACATACTGAATGGTTTTACAAAGTTCAGATCCAAGAAAAACTAGCCTATGATTATAGAAGTCAGAATAGTGTGTACTCCTGTTGGTATCAACTTGAGGTTTAAAGGAGAGAACCCTTAGATGTTGATTTAGGTGATTATATGGGCGTATATGTGAAATTGTATCTAACTGTGTACCTAAGGTTTGGGTTTTTTATTGAACATACATTCTGCCTTAGTAAACACCAAAGAAAGCATTTCTAAAACCATGCACAACCCCCACAAACATCTCAAGGATTATGAGATGAGATTATGCACCCTTCTCAGAGCTAGTTTTTATCAAGAGTAGAAACTGTACCTTTGTGGCTGAGATGTGGAGAAATGCTCACTGCCACACACCTACCTAATAAATGTCATGTTTAGGTTATACAGATCTTTCCTGTTATTCAGGTTTTCCTTCCTTAGAATTTAGATGAAATGTTAATGAATGTTGTTCCTCTTGGAATTTTGTTCCTCTGATTGACAGTCATTTCTGAGATTAGTTCATTAAAAGATGAAACTTGTTGTCTTTTTATTTATTTATTTATTTATTTATTTATTTATTTATTTCAACGTTTTTATTTTATTTTTGGGACAGAGAGAGACAGAGCATGAACGGGGGAGGGGCAGAGAGAGAGGGAGACACAGAATCGGAAACAGGCTCCAGGCTCTGAGCCATCAGCCCAGAGCCTGACGCGGGGCTCGAACTCACGGACCGCGAGATCGTGACCTGGCTGAAGTCGGACGCTTAACCGACTGTGCCACCCAGGCGCCCCGAAACTTGTCTTAAAGTAATCATTAAGGGTTATGGGGCACCTGGGTGGCTCAGTCAGTTAAGGGTCCAACTCTTGATTTCGGCTTAAGTCATGATCTCATGGTTTGTGAATTTGAGCCCCACGTTCGGCTCTGTGCTGACAGTGCAGTGCCTGCTTGGGATTCTCTCTTTCCCTCTCTTGCCCTTCCTCCGCTTGCATGCTCTCTCCCTCTCTTTCTCTAAATAAATAAGTAAACTTAATAGAAGTCATTAAAAAGAAAGTAATCCTTAAGGAATCTGAGCAATGTATTATGAGTTCTAGCTACATGCCTTTTTGTCCATCTCACAAAGTCCTGCTTTAAGACTTAATTCTACAATGCTTAATTCCACAATGTTTCAATTCCTCTTTATTCTCTAGTTAAAGTAGTTATTTTTAGTACAGTTTTTTGCAAAAATTTCAGAATATGTATTGAATACCATGGAAACCTAGCAAATCATAATTTAACTTTTACCCACAGTATGTAACACAGCATGCAGAAAGGTTGAGTCAACAAATTGAGAGGCTTTGTTGTCACAAACAAGGAAATCACAGACTATAGAAATTTTCTCTTCATTTTTAAAACTATAATCTACCCAAATAGAGTTTACAGAGAAGGGATATGTTAAAATGTATATTCTGAGTTAATAACATTTGCAGGTAAAGAATAATGTCAGGTATACCACACATCCAGTCTTCTGACAGTCTCTGAAGGGAGCAGGGTGTACAAATCAGAAGTATGAATCAATTGATAAATCTTAGTTTTTAGGTAACACAAAGTTGGTTTTCTTATACCCCCCCATGCTCATGTGAGTTGTCAGTTAAAGGGATTTTTGTTTTAAAAATGTTTGTTTGTTTTGGAGGGAGAAGAGGGGGAGGGGCAGAGAGAGAGGGGGAGAAAGAGTCCCAAGCACTCTCCACCCTTAGCATGGAGCCCACATAGCCTGATCCCACAACCTTGAGATCATGACCTGAGCCTAAATCAACAGTCCAGGGCTCAACCCCCAGTTAAAGGGATTCTTACGGAGTGATTTGCAGTTTAGGGAATTACTTGGTGATTATTTTATTCAAGAGATGTTGAAAATATGAAGCTGTTGCAATTGGAATCAAGAATCTTTCAAGGGGTGCCTGAGTGGCTCAGTTGGTTGAGCTTAGATCATTCTCTCCTGGATGGAGTTCGAGCCCCATGTCGGGTTCTGTGCTGACAGCTCAGAGCCTGGAGCCTGCTTTGGATTCTCTCTCTCTGCCCCTCTCCTACTCAGTTTCTCTCTCTCTCTGAAAAATAAACAGGGGCGCCTGGGCGGCTCAGTCGGTTAAGCGTCCGACTTCAGCTCAGGTCATGATCTCACAGACCCTGAGTTGGAGCCCTGCATCAGGCTCTGTACTGACAGCTCAGAGCCTGGAGCCTGCTTTGAATTCAATGTCTCCCTCTCTCTCTGCCCCTTCCCTGTTCATGCTCTGTCTCTCTGTCTCAAAAAGAAATAAAAACATTTAAAAAATTTTTTTTAATAAATAAGCATGAAAATATTAAAAAAAAAAAAAAGAATCTTCCAGAGTAATTTATGTGTAGTACAATTTGTCTTTGAATCTTAGAAAAAGTACTGTGTTCAAGTTATACCAAATGTTTGTGTTACGTTTATGATATCCAACCAGTTCATGGTATGCATTAAAATATTGTGCCTTTAGGGGCGCCTGGGTGGCTCAGTCGGTTGAGCGTCCGACTTCAGCCAGGTCACGATCTCGCGGTCCGTGAGTTCGAGCCCCGCGTCAGGCTCTGGGCTGATGGCTCAGAGCCTGGAGCCTGTTTCCGATTCTGTGTCTCCCTCTCTCTCTGCCCCTCCCCCGTTCATGCTCTGTCTCTCTCTGTCCCAAAAATAAATAAAAAAACGTTGAAAAAAAAATTTTTTTTTTAAATATTGTGCCTTTGTAGCTTCAAAAGTATTGTCAAATTTCAAAATAATAGAAATAACATATCTAAGTGGTCTATGAGTCCTTAATAGAAAACAAGAAATCTTTGAAATAGGTCTGCCTTTCTGTTGGAAGTTTAGAATCCTCAAGTGTTTTATTTCTGTTGCTCAGGGACTTTTTTTTTTTTTCCAAAGATTTTATTTTTAAGTAATCTCTACACCCAGTGTGGGGCTCCAACTTAACCCCAAGATCAAGAGTTGCATGCTGTACCGATTGAGCCAGTCAGGTGTCCCACCTACTGCTTAGGGACTTACTTGGTTGTGTGCATAAAACAGCCCCCTGAATTTAGAAGAAACTCCTGCTGAGCTCCATGCTCAGCCTTTAGGAGTGAGTGTCTAATTTTTGGTTTTGTTTCTTTAGAGTAAAGGTGCTAGTGCTGGAAGAGAATGGACTGAACAGGAGACCCTTCTGCTCCTGGAGGTAAGCACATTAATAGTGGAGCCCCTTTATCCACACAGGAGGTGGGTGCTTAGTTTCTGTGACTCGCATTTGAAGTACACCTTTGGAATTAATCCTGAAGTTTTTTGAACCATGTATTGAGTTTTAAGAGAATTTTCTTGGTCCATCATTATTTAAATATCATACCTAGAAGTGATGTGCTAGCTATCAGTAGGGAAGATCAGACCTGGATATGTGTTATTTTGGCCCAGGTTGGGTTGTTTCATTTTAAATCTTTGCCAATATTAAACAATTATTTCGGCTTTGCAAAAGTAGTCTAGATCTGTAACTTTTCCTCCAAAATTGGAAGATTTGGCACTTCTGGCACCTCATTCCCATGTAAAAATAATTTGCTGACCTTGAGTAACAGATGTTACTTTGAAGTGGAATGTTTCTTCAGATTCCAGTTGTTGTTTTTGTAACTTAGCCCACCTCGGTCATTGTAGATGAGTTCTCTGGTGCTGGTGTGCATTTGTACAACCTCCATATTTCCCAGAAGGCATTCCAGAGAAGTAGATGAAGATGCCTGCCACTGAAAATACTGTTTGTTCTTGAAAGTAGAACACTGTCGTAAACTAGTGGTAATTCAAAATATGTCAGTCAGCTTGTTGAATACTTTTTGGAATTCTTCATGTCTTTGGAGATTCTTGAAAATACTTACACAAGTAACTCTTAGCAATTATTTCTACTCTGGAGAGTAAGAGAATGTTAGGTTCCATATTTATCAACCATTTTTGAAGAGGACATTTATCTTTAGTTACAGAACAGTGATTGGGTAAAATGAAGACTGCATGGTACTACATAGTATTTGTGGGTAGAATGTACGTGTGAGAACCAAATTAGGACCAAATGAGGAAGTGTACTGTTAGATCTCTTAGGAACGCTTTTGCCTACAAAGAACAGGATGTAACTAGCAAAGATTAAACCAAAAAGGACATTGTTTTTTTTTTTTGTTCAACTGGCTATCTTTAGATTGGCAATTCCAACATACTTTTTACTACTCAAGTACATCATCAGGTACCTAGCTTCTTTCTTCTTTTGTTTTCCTTCTTTAGCTGTCTGCATTCTGTCTCTCTGTGTTCTCTTCTGCTCCCAGCAAGGCTGATTTATTCACTGGTTTCATATCCCTGTTCAAAACAGTAAGAAAATTGGAAATGGCACTTCTCGGGCCTCTTCTGGGGCTCTTCTTGGGATGAAAAGCTTAACCAGAAGGCCCTCATCAGTCTTCCCTTCTATCTCAGTAATCAAAATGGGTCTCAGTGGTCACCAAGTATTGCAGGTGGTGCTGGGAAAAGAACGAGTTTTCTGGTTTCATTAATGGGGTCAACCTGGAGGGAGGTATGATTGCTGCTGGTAACTTCTAGTGCTTGCTCTGTTTATAACATTTAGAGCAAAGAACTTGCAGAGGAAGAGAGCTCATTTTCAGTGGAGTATTCATATGATCCAAACGTGTATATCATGTGTAACATTTGCAATTCAGAAATGAAGCATCAAATAGAAGATTAGACTAGGTCAGCAGTTCTCAAACGTTTTGGTCTCAGGATATACTTCTACTCTTAAAAATTACATTGAGGTTTCAAAGAATTTTTGTGAGTTAATCAGTATTTTCTGTATTGTAAATTAAAACTGAGGAAACTAATTTACTTAAAAATAACAATAAACCCATTGCAAGTTTTTATGAAAAATTTTTATCAGAAATAGATTTTGAAAAACAAAAGTGTGTTAGTAAAAAGTGTGGTGTCACCCGTTAGCCATATCTATAATGTTTGACTTAATAGAATACAGCTGGATTTTCATATTTGTTTTTTTCATCATATATGTTGTTTTAGTTAAAATACATTAGGACCATTTAGTATCATCTGGACGTGTATTTGGAAACACAAAGAATATCTTAATGACCTTTTCAGATAATTATAAATACTCCTGTAGGAGAGGCTTTCATGGCAGGTACGTATTTTTCAGAATTCTAATTTTCACTTAATCATTGGCAAAAAGCACTCAGTTGTTTTCTTCAAAGTGACACTTTTGACAATCCTGTTTGCTTTTAAGAAAACATTTGCCAGGCTGTTGTGGTGGTGAGTGCCTGTTAGTCCCAGGTGCCCAGAAGGCTGAGGCAGGAGGGTTGCTTAAGTCTTAGGTTCAGGACTGGAGTGTGCTGTGCTAGCTGGGTGTCTGTAGTAAGTTTGGCATCAGTATGATGACTTCCTAGAGCGAGGGACCACCATGATCCCTAAGGCAGGGTGAACTGGCCCAGGTCAGAAATGGAGCAGATCGGAACTCCCGTGCTGATCAGAAAATGTCTGCCAGATATCTGTGCCTACAGACCATGGTGTGTTAGCCATGGTGTGCTAGCATTTACATGGTAGTAAAAATGATGTTCGGGGTGCCTGGGTGGCTCAGTCAGTTGAGTGTCTGACCGGCTCAGGTCATGATCTCGCTGTCTGTGAGTTCGAGCCCCGCGTCGGGCTCTGTGTTGACGGCTCAGAGCCTGGAGCCTGTTTCAGATTCTGGGTCTCCCTCTCTGCCCTTCCCCCGCTCATGCTCTGTCTCTCTTTCTCTCTCTGTCAAAAATAAACATTAAAAAATTTTTTTTAAAAATGATCTTCAATGAAAATGGCTAGTTGAGCTTGAAACTCAAATGATCACACAGTGCTTTTCCTTCAGACAGCCATCATGCTTGGATAGTTGATTTTTAGTTTTGTGTACCTCACATTTCATAGTACCAAATATTAAAAACAAGTGAACTTTGATGTTTAAATTTGTAAGATTAATAATTTTACAGTAAAGTTGGATTATTTTTGTGAGTGTGGCAGTGAAGAAGAAGGTGATTATTAAGATATTCTTGGGGCACCTGGGTGGCTCAGTCAGTTGAGCATGCAACGTCAGTTCAGGTCATAGTCTCGCAGTTTGTGAGTTCGAGTCCCACACTGGGCTCTGTGCTGACAGCTCAGGGCCTGGAGCCTGCTTCGGATTCTGTGTCTGTTTCTCCCTCTCTCTGTCCCTCCCCTGCACGCACGAGCTCTCTCTTTCTCTCTCAAAACTAAACATTAAAAAAAAAAAAAAAGACTGGTGCCACTGCCTTGATTCATGCTGAGGGTAGGTGGTTCACTCACCACTGCTTTAGCATCCACCGTGCACGTGTCATCATAGTGAAAAAGCAGCAGTGTCCTGTTGCTATTGTGAAAACAGTTTTGATCTCTTGGTTCCCCTGAAAAATATGGTGCCCCATGGGTCTCCGAGCCACACTGAGATACACTGGACCTACTGATAGCTCATCTTCCTTCCTTCCTTCCTTCCTTCCTTCCTTCCTTCCTTTCTTTTTGAGAGAGAGAAGGAGCAAGTAAGCAAGGGGCAGAGAGAGAGAGAGAGAGGGAATGAGAATATCCCACAAGGGACAGAGAGAGAGGGAGGGAGACAGAGATAGAGAGAAGCAGGACTCACCCAGGGCTTGTGTTTTGCCCAAAGCGGGACTTGTGATGGTTCATGTTTCTGTATTGCTTTTAATTTTGTTTTTTGAGTTTTTCCAACAGTCGTATTTGGTTTAAGAAGTTTTAGTGGTGTATTAATTACTTCTTTTTCTTTTTTACATCCCTCTTCTCCTTTTCCTTATTCTGTCTTCTCAATATCTCTGCATTAAAATTCAAAAAGATTTCTTCTTTTTGAGTTTTTACCACACTTTAAAACAAAATTATTTATTTTTGAGAGAGAGAGAGAGAGAGAGAGAGAGAAAGAGAACGAACGGTGAGGGGGAAGAGAGAGAATCCCAAGCAGGCTCCAAACTATCAGCACAGAGCACAATGCAGGGCTGAAACTCACGAACTGCAAGACCATGACCTGAACCGAAACCGAGAGTTGGATGCTTAACAGACTGAGCCACCCAGGCGCCCCAAGTTTTTACCACTATTTTGATGTACTCTTATCTACTCATTTGTTATCGGTAATATGCAGAGAGCTTCTTTTCTGAACCACTTTTTATTTATTTCAGGACTGTTTTGTCTAGTCATATTTGCCCTGGACATTTACTTAATGTGTTTAAAGTTTTTAGTACTTGGCAGGGAATATACTTTCATGTTGCTTTGGGCTTTAGGGAGTAATTAGTTGTACAGCACCAATTGGAGTATCGTTCTTACCAGTTCTTTTTCTTTCTATACATCGACACTCAAAATTTTCTCTTCTATGTTTAAGAATAGTGAATAGAGTGAGAACAGAATGGCTGAGCTGCTGTTTATCCTGAATATATTCAAGAAAACCACAGTATCCTTACACAATAGTGCATTTTTTTCCTCCTGCAGGTGGAACCTGTAGAGTGATTGGTTTTTCTTTTAAACATGCAGTTGAGGGGCGCCTGGGTGGCTCAGTCGGTTGAGCGTCCGACTTTGGCTCAGGTCATGATCTCACAGCTCGTGAGTTCGAGCCCCACGTCGGGCTCTGTGCTGACCGCTCAGAGCCTGGAGCCTGCTTCTGCTTCTGTGTCTCCCTCTCTCTCTGCCCCTAACCCACTCGCATTCTGTCTCTGTCTCTCTCAATAATAAATAAACATTAAAAAAATTTAAAAAAAAATAAATAAATAAACATGCAGTTGAATCAACAGGTGTTGTCTCTGCTTACACAGAGGTGCCCCAGCAGCATTGCTTACCACTAACATCTTCTATTTCTGTAGTTTATTTATTGATAATTAATAGCTTAAGAATATGAAGCCAGATGAAAAATTTTTTTTAAATTTTTTTTTACATTTATTTAATTTTGAGAGACAGCACAAGTGGGGGAGGGGCAGAGAGAGAATGAGACACAGATTGGAAGCAGGCTCCAGGCTCTGAGCTGTCAGCACAGAGCCCGACGCGGGGCTCGAACTCACAAACCGTGAGATCATGACCTGAGCCGAAGTCAGACACTTAACGGACTGAGCCACCCAGGTGCCCCGACATGAAAATTTTTTAAAGGATTTATAACCAAATGACCAAAACCAGTCAATTTTTTCCTAATAAATAGATAAATCTGGAAGATGCGTTAAGGTTTATTGTTTCCCCCCCAATCATATCATTTTATTAGACAAGTATATCACACAGGCAGCACCCCAACTATTTTATATTATTTCTGAGACCACCTGCTTTTATTTTAAAAACACCTTATTTGATATGGTCTCTCATCAAAACACACACAGCTCTTCTGTGGAATGCTGCAGATTATTATCTGTGATTTTGTTTAGTACAATGTTTTATTACATATATTGGAGGCATAGTTTCAGCTTTGCAAATAACCAAAATAGAATCTACACACTGGATGAATAAATGAAATTTGAAAAGACCTTGAATGAATTGGTAGACATGAAGGCTATATAAGGCTTTCTGTTAGCTTTTTGAAAAAATACATTGCGTAAGATCAAGACTTATTTGAGTAGATTTCATTTGTAAGATGTGTGAGGAATTCCAGGGGTTTCACCTGAAAATGTGTCACCAGTTTAAGTCACAAAAGGCTGATAACTCAGTCTTCTGAGCAGTTTGACATTGCATTGACAGATTCAGGGTGCCAGAATGGAAGAAGAAATGTCAGCATTCTATTTCATAGTGATTAAGGGGGTTTTTTAAAGAGGCTTTTACAATATTAAGTCCTCAACTTGTAACAGTTGTCTTCCTGGTCATTATAATTGTCCCTGGGCTTGAAATTGACAAGACCTGAGTCTGGGAGCTTATTGGTTCCTCCCTTGTTAACTTCAGTCTTTCTCCTGCCTGCTTTGTTTTCTCATGCCTTGTGTTTATTTTCCCTTAGATGATTAGTGGACATGAAATCTTGTACCTGCAGATAAAATCCATTAAGGTTATTAACGTTTATCACTGAAAGAGTTCCCCACGTTTTTTGTACTGGCTAGATTACAGAAGCAGTAGCATTGGACGATACTCCGTAAATAGCATCTAGTTTTGCTCGTAGTGTGCATGTCCCTGATACACCTTTCCTTGATATGCTACCCAAGGAGTTGTTTTTTCTGTGTAATTTTGAATTACGTTTTAGATGAGTATGTCTTCCAATTAAAAAAAATATTGTCTTGAGGAAGAGCCCTTTTTTACAGGTTTTGTGTGGGGTTTTTTTGTTTTGTTTTTTTTACATTTGGAGCCATGGGAAACACAAATTCCTTTCCTGGTCTAGTCCAGTTTCCTGTGGTCACGTTCAGCAAATTTTATTGGTTACTGTGTTTAAGGCACCGCGGCAGACTCTGTAGACTGAGATGGCTAGGCCATAGTCTTTGCAGGTAAGGGATTCAACGGAAACAGGTTAAAACAAAAAAATGAGTGCAGTGTCCTCAGCTTCACGATTGGAGCCATACCCAGAGCATAAGACAAGTACATAGGGATGGCTGTGTGTCAGGCTGGGTGGATGAGACTCAGTGCATGGCTTCCTGGGAATGGGACAGCTGTATTGTTGGCTCCAGTATATGATATTTTGGGTACAGAGCAAAGTGTCCACAGGCACAATGACTAGGAAGACTATTTCTGGATATTCCTAGAACATGAAAGAGTAGTGAGTAGAGTGGAAGAAGTAGGCATAGTCCCGATCCTACGTGGACTTCATTCAGTAAGATAATAACGAGCAAGGAAATAATTTTAGGCAGGAGAGAGACAGTGTCATGTGTGAAACATAGTTCACTCTGGCAATAGGAAGAAAGATGAATTTAAGGATAGAGAGAGATGGGTGATTCTGAGAATGCAGGTAAGGAGCCAGCTCATAGCAGGAAGAATGAAGGTGTTTTATACTCCTGTAAAATGTCTGCTAATTTATCAGCCTTCCTCCTCCTTCCCAGCTAGTCTGTCGCCATGTTCTGTTTGAAAACATGTCTTTGATTCCCTGTTATGTAATGCTGCCATTAGTGCCCAAGCTCGGAACTTCACTCGTTTCTCAGCCTTATGCTTTTCGGAATGCTCTTTGTTGATTTTTGCATGTCAAAGGGTTCCTTAGCTTTATTCTGGAAAAAACTGCCTGAACTTTCTTCATGAGGAAAAAAATAAAGGAAGAAATTTTTTTTAAGTAAATTTCTTTGAAAAGTCTGTGATAGAGTATCCTAAGAAAATCTCCCCATAATCAGATACATAAGGTGGTCCCTAAAGTTACACATTTCTGGCCCAACGACCTTAGTGAGAGAAATTGATTTTTATTTTTTGTTACATTCTAGGTCTTTTTTCTAATGCCTTCTAGAACTACCTGAGGCCACTGGCTATCCAGAGGAAACCCAGAATTAGCCTTGTTTTTTCAAGGGATTTAAGAAATAAGATCATTCTCTGGTGTGGGTTTTGAGGAGTCTTCTACCACTGCAGCAAAGAAGGCAAGCCTGGGTCGGCAGTTGGAGCCCTGGGTTAGGAATTCACTTACGTAAACATGGAGAGAACCATCGTCATCACAAGCTCAGCTCACAGTGTAGCTCAGCAAATCAAGCTCTAGAACAGGATTTTTCAGCCTCCCACAATGAACATTTGGGCCAGATAGTTTTTTGTTGTGGTGGCTCTTCTTACGTGCATTAAAGAGAACGTTTAACATCATCCATGGTTTCTACCCACTAGATGCCAGTAGCACTTCCTCAGTTGTGTCAACCCAAAATGTCTGCCTACATTGCCAAATGTCCCCAAGGAGGCAGAATTGCCCCTGGTTGTGAATCCTGTGAGAACAGCAGCTTTGGTTAGCTACTGAATAGGTTCTTACCCAGTTAATTCCTCGACTTTCTTTGTACCACGTATTTCTGATTCTCTTTACAACCTTCTGTCCCTCTCCCCCTTAGAAACTGCTTTTACTCTTTTTGAGGGTTTTTCAGCATTTTTCTCTGAAGAATAAATTTTTAAATTGGAAATTTATATACTTCATAAATTTTAGCCTCAGTTTCTTAATTTCTAACAATAAAGACTTGGAGTTTGAATGGGATTGTGTTGAACCTGCTATTCTGTTTGGAGAGAGTTGACATCTTAATAATATTGGGTCTTCTAATGGATGAATACAGTATATCTCTTCATTTATTTAGGTCTTTAATTTCTCTCAGCGTGTTTTATTTTTTTCAAGCATGTTGTTCTTACATATTCCTTATTACATTTGTTCCTAGTTATTTCGGTTTTGTGCTGTCTTAAAGACTTTTTTCCTATTGAAAACTTTTCATTGCTTATACATAGAGAAATATAATTGAGTTTTTGTTACCTGTCTATCCTCTGACCTTGCTAAACTTTATAGTTTTAGTATTTTTCTGTAGACTTACTAAGATTTTGTATGTAAACAGTCATGTGTGTATTCGTGAAAGACACTTTTTCTTCCTTTTATATATGTGTTTTTTATTTTTTTGCCTGAGATTTAATGTAATTAGAAAAGCAATCAAATCTGCCTATTTTCTTACGTAAAGTATAATCATTTTCATTATTATTTTTTTAAACCCCGAACTGTTTTTAAGAACAGTCATAGGCTTTTGATATTGTTACGTATTAGTTCCTTGTTACCTGATACTAAAGCACCTGGATTTTTCTGTTGTAGGCCCTGGAGATGTACAAGGATGATTGGAACAAAGTGTCAGAGCATGTCGGAAGTCGTACTCAGGATGAATGCATCCTCCACTTTCTGAGGCTTCCTATTGAGGACCCGTACCTTGAGAATTCGGATGCCTCCCTGGGGCCCCTGGCTTACCAGCCTGTCCCTTTCAGTCAATCAGGAAACCCAGTCATGAGTACTGTTGCTTTTTTGGCATCCGTAGTGGACCCTCGTGTGGCATCTGCTGCAGCAAAAGCAGCTTTGGGTATGGACTTTCCTGAACCGTGTTATCAGCACAGTAGTTTCAGATAATAGCCTAGTACTTGCCTTTATATATATGTTGTCTCTGACTGGCAGGTTATCAGCTGCTATGTTTATTTCAGTTAGCAGAAAGTCAGACATTACCTCTTTAAGCTACCATATTAAAGAGTATTACAACATTTTTAACTAAAGCACTTAAAATTCATAGTTTTAAAATTAAGAGCATTTATTAAGAATTGGAGGGGCAAAACAGGTTTTTGTCGTATATTTTATGATTCATTTGGACTTTGACATAACCAGCAAAAGGAACCATTTAACGTTGTTGGATTTTATTACAATTAGAACTTTGTCACACTATAAACTCTTTTTCAGCTTTCTGGTTGTTTAATCCTTGCTATTTTCTTTACTATCAATCTAGCTTGCAGAGTTAGGTTAAGTTTGGGCAGAAATTTTGATTGTTACAGACAGAAATTTAGAGATCTTTGTTACTTACACAGCAGGATACTGCGACACATAAATTAAAATGGACAATCTTAGAATTTCATCAGCATATGTGACTACCTCATTTGGCATTCTTGTTTTGCTGGAATAGATAAGCCTGAGCACCCAGAAAGGTCAGTGCTTGTAAGACACTAATGTGTCAGAGTCCATAGTGGTCTATGTTAAAGCAAATATTTGCACACTAGGTCACACTTGCATTTTGATTCTTGTACAGAGGAGTTTTCTCGGGTCCGAGAGGAGGTACCACTGGAATTGGTTGAAGCTCACGTCAAGAAAGTACAAGAAGCAGCTCGAGCCTCTGGGAAAGTGGACCCCACGTATGGCCTGGAGAGCAGTTGCATTGCAGGCACGGGACCTGATGAGCCAGAGAAGCTTGGTGAGTCACAGCTGTCCCCAAGGGCAAGGGTAGTAGATGCTGTATTTTCCTCTCAGCTTGCTAAAATAATTGGGTTTGTTTGTGCTTAAAAGCACAAAAGCACAACAAATTGATCAGTATCAATTTGTCCTTAAGATTAACATTTGATTTTTTTCTCTTATCATTTTCTGTTATGGTAGATAGAATTTAAAGGCTGTTTCAGAACTGTTAATAACATCACAGCTGTGAAGTATTTGATGCCAGTTTTTAAGATTTATTTATTTGTTTGTTGGCTGGTTGGTTTGTTTAAATAATCTTTATACCCAGCATGGGGCTCAAACTCACAACCCCGAGATCAAGAGTCACATACTTCACCAACTGACTCAGCCAGCTAGGCACCTCGTGATACCTGTTTTTATTTATTTATTTATTTTTATTTTTCTTTTTAAAAATTTTTTTTTCAACGTTTTTTTATTTATTTTGGGACAGAGAGAGACAGAGCATGAACGGGGGAGGGGCAGAGAGAGAGGGAGACACAGAATCGAAACAGGCTCCAGGCTCTGAGCCATCAGCCCAGAGCCTGACGCGGGGCTCGAACTCACGGACCACGAGATCGTGACCTGGCTGAAGTCGGACGCCTAACCGACTGCGCCACCCAGGCGCCCCCCTGTTTTTGTTTTTATTTATTTGTTTGTTTGTTTATTGTTTATTTATTTTTGAAGGAGAGAGAGCATGAGCCAGGGAGGGGCAGAAACAGGGAGAGACACACAGAATCTGAAACGGGCTCCAGGCTCTGAGCTGTCGGCACAAAGCCTGACATGGGGTTCAAGCTCAGAACTGTGAGGTCATGACCTGGGCCAAAGTCAGACACTTAACCAACTGAGCCACCCAGGCTCCCCTCATGATAACTGTTTTTAGATCTAGTTTTTGAGCATATAGACATAAGAATACTGAAAGGACTTCTGTGATTATTTCAATTTATAAGTTGCTGGGTAGGTTTAAGTTCATTGTTGTTTTTCATTACTTTTTAATTGAGGTAAAATTCATATAACATAAAATCCTCCATTTTAATCCTTTAAAAGTATAGAATCCGGTTCACCGTGTTGTATATCTGTCACCAGTATCTAATTCCAGAACACTTTGATCACTCCAAAAGACAATCCCATACCAATTAAGCAGTCATTTCCCATTTGTTTCTCTCATGAGCCCTGGGAACCACTAATTTGCTTTCTGTCTCTATGGATTTGCCTATTCTGTATATTTACTGTAAATGGAAGCATACATTATGTGGGCTTTTGAGTCTGACTTGTTTCACTTAGCATAAGGTTTTCAAGTTCATCCATGTTGTAGTGTAAAATCAGTACTTCATTCCTTTCTGTGCTGAATAATATTCTTTCAGTGGATATTCCATTTTACTTATCCATTTATGAGTTCATGTGTATTTGTACTGTTGTCACTTTTTCACTATTTTGAATAATGCTGCTATGAACGTTGACTGCTGTTTTGTGAACATAGTTTGTTCGATTTTTGGTAGGAATGGAATTGGTAGTTCTATGTTTAGCTTTTTGAGAAACAACTCAACTGTTTTCCATAGTGGTTGTACAATTTTAGGTTTTCACCAGCAATGTATGAATGTTCCAACTTCTCCACATCCCCACCAACACTTGGTTCCCCCTCCCCCATCCTTTTAAAAAATAAACCACAAGTGGATGTGAAGTGGTATCTTGTGGTTTTCATTTGCATTCAATTTGTGGAGTGTTGCCATCTTAACAGTATGAAGTCTCAAAATATACAGGATGCCTTTCCCTTTAATTAGGTCTTCTTTAAGCATTGTTTTGAAGTTTTTAGTTGTATGTTCTTGACACATGTTTTATATTTCCTTTAGTTAAATTTATTTCTGTGTATTTTATTCTTTTGAATGCTATTGTAAATGAGATTATTTTCCTGATCTTGGGAGGAATGCATTTTGTTATTAAGTATGGTGTTAGTTGTTGGATTTTCCTAGATTCCTTTTAAATCAAATTTGGAAAATTCTCTCTATAATTTGTTGAATGTTTTTATCCAGAAAATGTGTTGGAATTTGCCAATTGCTTTTTCTGTATCAGTTGAGATGGCCATGTGGTATTTTTACCTTATTCTTTATATATGTTGTATTAATTGATTCCTGCCTGTTGAGCCACTTTTGGGTTTCTGGGATAAATCCCACTTGATTATGGGAATTATAATATTCCATTGGATTTAGTTTGCTTCTAGTATTTTGTTGAGGATTTTTGCACCTATATTCATAAGGGACATTTGTTTATTGCTTTTCATTTTTTGTGGTATTTTTATCTGGTTTGATGTCAAGGTAATACTGGCTTCCAAGAATGAGTCAGGAATTGTTCTTTATTTTATTTTTTTTGAAGAATAGGAGAATTATGGATGTTCATTCTTCTTTAAGTGTTTTCTGGAATTCACATGGGAAACCATCAAGTCCTGATTTTTTTTTAAACTGTATTCACATTTCTATTTATTTATTCATTCATTCATGAGAGAGAGAGAGAGAGAGAGAGAGACTCCCACGAAGTGCAGAGAGAAGTGGGAGAGAGTGTGGAGCCCAGAGCAGGGCTCCAGCTCACACAGTGAGGGGCTCAAACTCATGACCTATGAGATCATGACCTGAGCTGAAGTTGGATGCTTAACTGACTGAGCCAGGCGTCCCATGGGTTATTTTTGTTGTTATTTTGTTTGGTTTTGTTTTGTTTTCTAAGAACTGATCCCAATCTATGTACTTGTTGCAAGTCTGTTTAGGTTTTCTATTTTTTTTTGAGTCAGTTTTTATAGTTTGTGCCTTTCTAGAAATTTGTCCATTTCATATACATTGTCTCACCTATTGGCCACACACACACACACACACACACACACACAGACACAGACACACAAACACAAATCATAACAACCAAAAGTGAAAACAATGCAAATGTCCATCAGCTGATGAATGGGTAAACAAAATGTGGTATTAAAATGGAATATTATTCAGCCATAAAATGGAATGGAGTATTGACATATGTGACATCACGGATCATCCTTGAAAACATGGTATGTAGAAAGAAAAACAGAGGAAGGGTGCCTGGGTGGCTTAGTCCGTTGAGTGTCCGACTTCTGCTCAGGTCATAATCTCACTGTTCATGAGTTCGAGCCCCGCATCAGGCTCTGTGCTGACGGCTTGGGGACTGGAGCCTGCTTTGGATTCTGTGTCTCCCTCTCTCTCTCTGCCCCTCCCCTGCTCATGCTCTGTCTCTCTCTGTCTCTCAAAAGTAAATAAACATTGAAAAAAAAAACAAACAGTGAGAGGAGAAAATATATTATTTAATTCTAATTATATGAAATATAAACAGGCAGATTTGTAGAGACAGAAAGTACATTAATGGTTGCTTAGGACTAGGAGGAAGAGGCGCAAAGGAGGATGATAGCTAAAAGGTATACGGTTTCTGTTTGAGGTGATGGAAAGATTTTAAAATTTACTGTGGTAATGGTTGCACGTATGTGGGAATATACTAAAATTCGTTGAATTGTACTCTTTTAATGGGTTGGTCATATGGTATATGAATTATATGGCAGTAAAGCTTTTTTTTTTTTCACAATGTCTTTTTACATTCCTTTTTATTTTTGTAAGTTTGGTAGTAACATCCGTATCTTCATTCCTGATTTTAGTACTTTGGTCCACTCTTGGTTTTTGTTTTTGTTTTTGTTTTTCCTTCATCAATCTAAAGACCTGTCAATTTTATCTTTCAAAGAACCAACTTTTGATTTCAGTGATTCTTTCTATTGTTTTTCTATTCTCATTTATCTCCACTGTAATCTTCATTCTTCCTTCTGCTTCTTTTTGCTGAAGTTTGCTCTTCTAATACTTCCTTACGTTGGAGGATGGGATATTGATTTGAGAAATTTATTAATGTTGACTTCCATATTAATATCCCTCTCAGCACTCCTTTTTACTGCAATCCATAAATTTAGACATATTTCATTTTCGTGTTCATTTTTCTCAAAGTGTTTTATAACTTCCCTTTTGGTTTCTTCTTTGACTTGTGGGTTGTTTTAAGAATGAATGATTTAATATATACCAATTAGTGAAGTTTTTAGGTTTCCTTCTGTTACTGATTTCTAATTTTATTCCATTGTATTCAGAGAAGATAATTTGTGTGGTTTCTATCTTCTAAAATTCACTGAGACTTTTGTTGCCTAATACATTGTCCTGGAAAATATTCCTTTTGCATTATGCTATTGTTGAATGGCATTTTCTGTGTGTGTTTGGTGTGGCTGGTTTATAGTGTTGTTCAAGTTGTCTATCATTTTTCTGGTTGGTCTTTACTTTATTGAAAATGATGTCTTGAAATTTCCAATAATTATTGAACTATCTATGTTTCTTCAGTTCTGTCTGGTTTTGCTTCATATATTTTAAGGCTCTGTTGTCAGTTGCATATATTATCATTGTTCTATCTTTTTGGTGGATCGGCCCTTTTATCATTATATAACCGCTTTTTCTCTTGTAATCTTTTTTGCCTAAAAGTCTCTTTTAGTGGATACTAACATACCATTCCACCTCTGTTTGGGTTACTGTGTTTGTATGAAATATCTTTTTCCATTAATTTACTTTTCAGTCTATTTGTGTCTTTGGACCTAAGATAGGTCTCTTATAGACAGCATATTGTCTGTTGGATTTTAGGATTTTGCAGACTTTGATTGTACCTTTGGTTCTGCCTTGTAGAGGCATAGGACTTTCAAAAGCTATTTACCTTCATTAGCTCTGAGTTCTCTCATCTGTGATGTGAAAATGATGATTAAGTACTCTCTATAACATATTGCTGTAGCTATGCCAGTCTTTGATATTGGACAGATGACATTTTTGCTATTAAGGACTTTACTCATCTATTTTTATTTAATTTATCATGAGAGCAGTAAAATTTTAGTAAAGTAGCTTCTTAGCAGTACCTGGCTTCTCAAATGGCAGTATTCCTGTAGGTTAAAAGAGGCTAATTTTCACACCAAGTAAGATATTTTGTATAGAATTATCAGTAGTTGATTCCCAATGTTTCTTAACCAACTGAGCCACCCAGGCACCCGATTCCCAACATTTCTTACATTGTGCATTAATATTTTTCTTTTCATTCATTACAAAACAGTTTCTTTTTGTTTTAAGGTTTATTTATTTATTTTGAGAGAAAGAGCATGAGCAAGGGAGGGGCAGAGAGAGAGGGAGGATCCCAAGAAGGCTCCATGCTGTCAGCTTAGAGCCTGACATGGGGCTTGGTCTCTCTCACTCACCGTAAGATCATGACTTGAGCTGAAATCTAGAGTTGGATGCTTAACCAACTGAGCTACCCAGGCACCCCCATTCTGAAACAATTTCTGATGAATAACTCAAGCTAAACGTTTATTGCTGTCAACCTTGCCTGATTCCATCTCTGTCTCAGTCACATACAATTTATACACTTAGACTTCAGCTACAGTCACTTTTTTTTTTTTTTTGGTCTCTTACATTCTTATAGAATAAAGGTAATGTGAAGTACAAATTAAAATTGCTGGGCAGTACTCCACAGATGATACATTTGCCTCCTGGTGCTCTGTTCTGGGTGGTTTGAGTCGACATCAGTGAGGTCTCTTCAAACTTAAAATTTTATGGTCTCCATGGGTTTGCATAGGTCCTTCCACTATTGTTCCCTCTGCTTTCTTAAAAGTGTCAGTCTTGCTGTCACATTTTGTAGATAATGTCTGGGAACAGATTTCCAGATTTATCAAAAACCTCTCACTCTAACTCTAAGTGCAAATTATTGACCTGTTCTTAGCAGAGTATGTACACTATTTCTTAGTTTGAAAGCTCACTTATTTTTGTCTTAGATAGATACCCAAATCAGCAAGCCAAGCCACATCTCTGTTGCTTTTTATTGATTCTGTACCAGCAGGCAGTGCCCAGCTCAGGCAGGGGAAGCCTGAGCCTATTGAATGCCTGGGAAGTGTGTCACTTTCCTCGACTTTTTTGTGGTTTGGGTTCATTTGTAGGGTCTTTTGGTTCTCTGTGGTCATGGAATTGAAAAGGATTGGCACAGCCTTCTTAATTTGATTCAAAGAAGTTTCTGTACTATGCAAAATGAGGGACATGTTTTTACATGTAAATCTGTTTTTAAAATTTTGGTAGGTGATACCCTAGAGAATTAGTGGTTAAAAAACAGATTGCAAACTTAGCTATTTCTAGTTTAGCAGGATTTAAGAGGACAAAAACAAAATCTAGTAACCTCAGTCTGACCCAGTAGTGAATGTATGCTTTTCACAGTGTGCAAAGCTTGGATCAGACTGCTGCAGGTAGCACTGGAGGTGACAGGGGATGATTCTTTGAATGGCATGAAAAGTAAAATTCATTCATAGTGTCTGGAAATAGCCTATCAGATAACTTCTCTGATTTGCAGTGGATACTTAACTAGTTGCAGCAACAGAATTTGAGTCCTTTTACCATTTAGTAAGGCATAAAGAAAATACCAGCATAACATGAATGTTTCGGGATGTGTTGTAAATAGAATTCTATAACTTAACACTGACCTATGATAGTTAATGTGATTTATATTGAGCTGTGACTAATAAAATAAATTAGGAGATAACAAATGGTTCTTGCTGTGGACTTGGCTCAACAAAATTATGTGAAGTTAACAGTGTACCTCCTTTCCTTCTCATTCACATTTCTTTTTTTTTTTTTTTTTTTTTTTATGAAATTTATTGACAAATTGGTTTCCATACAACACCCAGTGCTCATCCCAAAAGGTGCCCTCCTCAATACCCATCACCCACCCTCTCCTCCCTCCCACCCCCCATCAACCCTCAGTTTGTTCTCAGTTTTTAAGTCTCTTATGCTTTGGCTCTCTCCCATTCTAACCTCTTTTTTTTTTTTTTTCCTTCCCCTCCCCCATGGGTTCCTGTGAAGTTTCTCAGGATCCACATAAGAGTGAAACCATATGGTATCTGTCTTTCTCTGTATGGCTTATTTCACTTAGCATCACACTCTCCAGTTCCATCCACGTTGCTACGAAAGGCCATATTTCATTTTTTCTCATTGCCACGTAATATTCCATTGTGTATATAAACCACAATTTCTTTATCCATTCATCAGTTGATGGACATTTAGGCTCTTTCCATAATTTGGCTATTGTTGAGAGTGCTGCTATGAACATTGGGGTACACGTGGCCCTATGCATCAGTGCTCCTGTATCCCTTGGATAAATTCCTAGCAGTGCTATTGCTGGGTCATAGGGTAGGTCTATTTTTAATTTTCTGAGGAACCTCCACACTGCTTTCCAGAGCGGCTGCACCAATTTGCATTCCCACCAACAGTGCAAGAGGGTTCCCGTTTCTCCACATCCTCTCCAGCATCTATAGTCTCCGGGTTTGTTCATTTTGGCCACTCTGACTGGCGTGAGGTGATACCTGAGTGTGGTTTTGATTTGTATTTCCCTGATAAGGAGCGACGCTGAACATCTTTTCATGTGCCTGTTGGCCATCCGGATGTCTTCTTTAGAGAAGTGTCTATTCATGTTTTCTGCCCATTTCTTCACTGGGTTATTTGTTTTTCGGGTGTGGAGTTTGGTGAGCTCTTTATAGATTTTGGATACTAGCCCTTTGTCCGATATGTCATTTGCGAATATCTTTTCCCATTCCGTTGGTTGCCTTTTAGTTTTGTTGGTTGTTTCCTTGGCTGTGCAGAAGCTTTTTATCTTCATAAGGTCCCAGTAATTCACTTTTGCTTTTAATTCCCTTGCCTTTGGGGATGTGTCCAGTAAGAGATTGCTACGGCTGAGGTCAGAGAGGTCTTTTCCTGCTTTCTCCTCTAAGGTTTTGATGGTTTCCTGTCTCACATTTAGGTCCTTTATCCATTTTGAGTTTATTTTTGTGAATGGTGTGAGAAAGTGGTCTAGTTTCAACCTTCTGCATGTTGCTGTCCAGTTCTCCCAGCACCATTTGTTAAAGAGGCTGTCTTTTTTCCATTGGATGTTCTTTCCTGCTTTGTCAAAGATGAGTTGGCCATACGTTTGTGGGTCTAGTTCTGGGGTTTCTATTCTATTCCATTGGTCTATGTGTCTGTTTTTGTGCCATAATTTTTTTTTTTTAACGTTTATTTATTTTTGGGACAGAGAGAGACAGAGCATGAACGGGGGAGGGGCAAAGAGAGAGGGAGACACAGAATCGGAAGCAGGCTCCAGGCTCTGGGCCATCAGCCCAGAGCCTGACGCAGGGCTCGAACTCACGGACCGTGAGATCGTGACCTGAGCCGAAGTCGGACGCTCAACCGACTGAGCCACCCAGGCGCCCCCTCATTCACATTTCAAATGGGGAGATAGAGGAAAGAAAGTACAGTAAAACCTTGGATTGCAAGTAACTTATTCTGCGAGTGTTCCACAACATGAGCAAACATTTCTAATAAATTGTAACTTGATAAATGAGTGATATCTTGCAATATGAGTAGTACGTGACACCGAACATCACACAATTACAATTGAGCCAGTGGTTCTTTTTTTTTTTTTTCCCCCAATATATGAAGTTTATTGTCAAATTGGTTTCCATACAACACCCAGTGCTCATCCCAAAAGGTACCCTCCTCAATACCCATCGCCCACCCTCCCCTTCCTCCCACCCCCCATCAACCCTCAGTTTGTTCTCAGTTTTTAAGAGTCTCTTATGCTTTGGCTCTCTGCCACTCTAACCTCTTTTTTTTTCCCTTCTCCTCCCCCATGGGTTTCTGTTAAGTTTCTCAGGATCCACATAAGAGTGAAACCATATGGTATCTGTCTTTCTCTGTATGAGCCAGTGGTTCTTGAAATTCGCTTTGATACACAAATGCTTTGGATTACAAGCATGTTTCCAGAAGGAATTATACCAAGCTTTACCTATATCAATTTTACATAAATATTTATTTATTTATTTATTCATTCATTCATTCATTCATTTTTTGAGAAGGAGAGAGAGCGTAAGCAGGGAAGGGGCAGAGGGAGAGAATCCCAGGAAGCTTCTGTGCTGTCAGCACAGAGCCCGATGCAGGGCCTTGATCTCGTGAACCGTGATAACATGACCTGAGCCAGGATCAAGGGTCAGGACACTTACCTGACCGAGCCACCCAGACACCCCTCAGATTTACATTTAAACTGACACTTGGTATAACAAAATAGCACCTTATCACATAGCATGCTGATTTGAAATAGAATGGTGTAGGATTTTTCTTATCAAGATGATGTACTTGAGTGGGAGGTTCACATACTGTTTATTGTGATATTTATTTTACTATGTTCCCCATGTGTTAACTTGTATGTATTAACAATGGTAAATGATAATACAGGAAAAAATAAGTTTTCTTATGAAATACAGGACAACTCTTGGATTTCTCCCATTAACCTATCTAACTTCATTGAGAGTTTGTATTGGGGGGAGCGTTTGGTAAAATGAAAGTAAAAATAGATGAAGGTCTGAAACACCTCTTATTTTCATTTAAGAAACGAGTGCTCGCTTATCAGGAGGGGCTTGTCTGTCCTCTTTCACTCTAGTCATTTACCAGTATCTTCTGACGTCTCTAAATTTGTGTGGTCTTTTGTTTTTGTTTGGTCAGAGACCATTCTAGGAATAGAAAAAGTAATACTGATATTTGAGACCTCTTGCATTTACCTAAAATTATTATCAGGTTTTATTTGCCCTGGGTTATAGGGGAAGGTAAAGGAAGTTAAGATAAAAAAAAAAAAAAAGAAGAATTCTTAAACATTTTTCAGAAGGTGCTGAAAATCATCATTTCTTTCTGAGTATCTATATCCGTGACACATTATATAGGAATTTTCTGATTAATCCTTTGAGTTTCTTTTCTGGATAACTCTTTGGAGGAAGCAGTATTGTTTTTATTGTAAAACCAAGAAAGCAAGTTTTTGGCAGGTTACATAGACTTGTGAGAATCGGAGCTACATTTTGAACCTAAATCTCTGATCCTAAAGCTCACCCTCTTTTTATTGTAGCATGCTGCCAGAAGTAGCATATGTGGTGCGTCTGTGCATTTTTCATTCATTGAAGAAGGATTATTAAAGACTTGATAGCTCCATCATACTGTCCTGCCTTACATCCTATGAGAAATATAATGGGGAAAGACCCAGACCCTCTTATAAACCTATAGGAGCTGTATAAGGAGACAGGCACATGTACCAGGAAGAGCAGCTGGATGATTCATCTCTACAAGATCAAGTGCTAAGAAACCCACGGCAAAATTTCATCACAGTGATTCAGTGTATGAGCTTATACCGCATAAGCATTCTTGAATGGGAGGTCCGTCTTAAGCTAGACTTTTTTTTTTTTCTTTTAACTCATAGGGATAAATAAGACTGTAAATGTGTTATGTTACTGTGTTGTTTCATTGTGTTTTAGATGCTAGGGTACTGTTGACCAAAGCAGACCAAAATCCCCACCTGCAACTGCAAGAATTGTTTGTTTGTTTGTTTATTCATTTATTTAGAGAATGTGCATGGGGGGGGTGGGCAGAGAGAGCAAATCCCAAGTAGACTCCTTGTGCTACAGGGCTCTGTCTCACAAACCTCAAGATCATGATCTGAGCCGAAAAAGAGTCAGAAGCTTAACTGACTGAGCCACTCAGGTGCCCCAGGATTGTATCTTTTCAAGGTGGAAGATGAAATATATGGTATATAAAAACATAGATTGTGTAAATTAAATATAAATATGTAGAAACAGTTTGTTGGTTGATAAGTGGTATGGTACAAATTAAAGCAGGGTATGAAGATAAATTGTGAAGTGTGTGGAATTGCGATTTTTAAGTAAAGGTCAGGGAATATGTTATCAAGAAAGTGACATTTGGACGAAGCTGTAAATGAGGCAAAGGAAGGTCAGAGTGCTCTAGGCATTGGGAGCAATCAGTGTACAGATAGGAGATGAGAGCTGCCTGGCATAGTTGAGGGATAGCAAGGGGGTATCATGGAAAAGTAGCTGGATTGCACTGAGGAGGAGGTCATGGGAAATGATGAGGGCCTCGTGGACCACTGTAACATTTTAGTTTTTACTCTAGGTAGGGTGGAGCCAATGGGGGGAGGAGGTTCGAGCAGAAGAGCATGAGTCTGACCTGTATTTTTAAAACTCATTCTATTAGGCTGAGAATACCACACATCTAGGAGTTGTTGATTTATTTTCCAAATAACTTATGTAATATATTTGAAAATCAAAGATTTTTTTTACTGTATTTAATTTTTTATTTAATGTTTATTTATTTTTGAGAGAGAGGGAGACACAGAATCTGAAGCAGGCTCCAAGCTCTGAGCTGTCAGTGCAGAGCCCGACATGGGGCTTGAACTCATGAACTGTGAGATCATGACCTGAGCTGAAGTCGGTTGCTCAACCAAGTGAGCCACCCAGGCACCCCTAATTTTTATTATTTTTTAAAGTTTACTTATTTTAAGAGAGAGTGTGTGCGTGCACAAGTGGGGGAGGGACAGAGAGGAGAGACAGAATTTCAAGCAGACTCTGTGCCATCAGTGCAGAGCCCGATTCAGGGCTCTAACCCACTGAACTGCAAGATCATGACCTGAGCCGAGATCAAGAATTGGATGCTCAGCTGAGTAAGCCACCCAGGCACCACAAAAACTTTTTTTTTTTTTTAAGTTTATTTATTTTTGTGTGTGTGTGTGTGTGTGTGTGTGTGTGTGTGAGAGAGAGAGAGAGAGAGAGAGAGAGAGAGAGAGAGAGAAGGACGGAGGGAGGGAGGGAGGGAGGGGGAGAGAGAGAGAGAGAGAGAGAGAGAGAGAGAATGAATGAATGAATGAATGAGAATGAGAATCCCAAGCAGGCCTGAGCCATCAGCACAGAGCTCAACTCGAGACTTGACTTGGGGCTCAGTCTCTGTGAGATCATGACCTGAGCTAAAATCAAGAGTTGGACATTTAATCAACTGAGCCACCCAGTTGCCCCCTAAGAAAACTTTTATTAAACACATTTATTAGATTTTTCTTTAATTAACATGGGGTCTAAACAAAATAGCCTTTCTAATAACGTGTTTACTTGTAGCCAAACAATACTGAAATAGTGATTGTAGCACAGTGATATTTCATGTGCCTACTAGTTAGGTTCAACTTTGCCATATTTATCTATCCAGCAGTCTAAATGATTTTTATTTTATTGTTTCTGGTGAACTATTTCAAAGTAAGTTATAGATACCATGATTCTTTGCACTCTAGATCGCTCAGCATGCATCATCTCCTAGGAATAAGGACGTTTTCCTGTATGATTGTCGTAGTGCAGTGCATCTTAGTCCCTTTTTTGGTTGTCCGTCCTTCCCCCAGGGAGTTGGAATTTACATGCATGTTCAAGAGTCTGTCAAAGACTTAACCTTGGTAACTTTCCATTTCATGATCTCGGGTATTGGTTTTCTTTATTTAATTTTTTGCTACTGTGAATTGATTTATGTATCTTAATCCTGGCTTAGAGAAATTTGAAAGATTGTGTTAAATGATGTTTATTCCTTATAGTTGACTATGTATGCTCTAGGGATATTGAGCCACAAATAGAATATTCAGAGAAGATTCTTTTATGTCACTGAGTGGATTGTCCACCAGGTTCCTTGACATCCTGTGGAATACAGGACTCCAAAGAATGCGTCTTGAGCCATTTTTCACAGTTCTGTGTGGAGGAACCCAATTAATCACTTCTGGTTTTCACGAAGGATAAAAACTAGTCTCTAACCCATCAGGAGATTAAGAAGAACATCTTGAAAGTGATAATATTGAAAGGGTCACTTTCTCGGAACTGAAAGCCCAGAAGTGACTGTTACAGTTCTTGCCTGAGATACTATTCATCGCTTATAAATAGCCTCATTCTTCTCACTGTGAGGACTTCATACCATTTTACAAATCAGGCACTTCTAAAACACCATGTGTGAAACATGCGAGGCTAGTGAACCTAAGAAAACAGTAGAACAGTATTTGATCATCAGACTTCCATCATGTGGAGTGGCTTCTCTCTTCTCTCTGTCAAGGTTCTATTTGAAGGGCTCTTTCAGACCTATTTCAAGAGGCAGTGAAGGATAGAGTCAAACTTCTGAGGAGCTCATAATTGGACACTTAACATCTAGGGACTAGCTCATACTGGCTAGAATTTAAGTGACTTGTCTAATGACCCATATTTACTAAATGGTAGGATACATATTTTTAGGGAGAAATTGGCTTCCATTATGTAGTACAATTATGTAATGCTTTTGGGGGACTTTATCAAGTTAGGCTTTTTGGTTACTTGTTAGAGATCTCTTGCTGTGGGCTACTATATAGGACATAAGTAGATCCTCTATTAATTGGGACTGTTTTTTTGTGATGAGCTACACATACGTGGAAAAAATCATTCTGTGTTGGGAGGATTGGGGATGTAATGAAGCATACATAGTATTAATTGTTCAAGGGGGACTGGACTTGGGAGATGCTGTAAGAGTTAGCACAAAGAGATATGTAAGTTTAGACTGGGGAAGACTTCACAAAGAAGGGATTTGAGCTGAACGCTGAAAAAGATTTAGGAGGTCACTGAGCCATATTGGAGCAAGTATTCGGTTCTGTAGGACAATGTGAGCAAAGGCACAAAGATGGTAACAGAAGGTTGTACAGAGGGTGGGACGTGTAAACCAGGTTAGCCTCAACCCAGAGTTCAAATAAGGACATGGAGAGATCAGATGCGCAGCTAGATTGGAGCAAAGTCACAGAGAGTGACAGGGTGATGCAAGCTTGGACTGTATATTGGCAGCTCTATGGAATGCTTGAACTTTAATGCAGAGAATGACACGATCAGATTCCAGAAGGGTTGAGTGAGTCCCCACCATGGGCCTTATTTTGTTCTTCCCTGAGAAGACAAAATCTATAGGACTAGCAGTTCTCAAGCTCTTTTGGTCTCAGGACTTCTTTATATTCTTTACAAATAATGAGGAACCCAAAATGTGTTAATTTATTTGAATTCTATCTGTTGCTATTTACTGTATCAGAAGTTAAAACAGAAACTTTTAAACCAGAACAATACACAGGTGCACGTCCGCTGTAGCTGACATCATCATGTGTCATGCAGCCTCTGGGAAGCCACGTTCCACATTTGCGGGAGATGAGAGTGAAAAGGGAAATAACAATCTTTGTGTTGTTATAAAAATAGTTTTGACCTTGGGGACATTTCCATGACCAGGGGAGGGGGTTTGGTACCTGGCCCACACTTTATGAATCACTGAATTAAACACTTGTCCTTGAAGGATATTCCATTAGGGTGGGGAGACATTGTAAGTAGGTGGGTAAGGTAGGTAAGAAGGAAGGAAAGAAACGAATACAGTTATAGAAAGAGGCGCATGTGGAAGAAACACAAGTTCTGATTGGGTCAGTTAGGGAAGGCTTCACAGAGGAGGTAACCTTTTAAACAATAATGAAAAAGGAAAAAAAGGATGAACACATTATTATTCTGGAAATAATGCCAAGAAGTCTGTGGGGAGCAGGTACTGTGACCAGGTGCAGCTGTATAGATGTGGGGGGGTGGGTGATTTTGAAGGGCTTTTACCTCATGGAAATTGAAAAGTCCCCAGGGAAGAGAAATAACAGGATTCAGTCTATTTTAATTTTTTTTTTAACGTTTATTCATTTTTGAGAGAGAGAGACAGAGCATGAGCGGGAAAGGGGCAGAGAGAGGGAGACACAGAATCTGAAGCAGGCTCCAGGCTCCGAGCTGTCAGCACAGAGCCCGACGTGGGGCTCGAACTCACGAACTGCAAGATCGTGACCTGAGCCGGTCAGACACTCAACCGACTGAGCCACCCAGGCGCCCCGGATTCAGTCTATTTTAGATGGGGCGCCTGGGTGGCGCAGTCGGTTAAGCGTCCGACTTCAGCCAGGTCACGATCTCGCGGTCCGTGAGTTCGAGCCCCGAGTCAGGCTCTGGGCTGATGGCTCGGAGCCTGGAGCCTGTTTCCGATGCTGTGTCTCCCTCTCTCTCTGCCCCTCCCCCGTTCATGCTCTGTTTCTCTCTGTCCCAAAAATAAATAAAAAACGTTGGAAAAAAAAAAAAAAAGAAATTACCTGCTGACAATTTACAGATGACGTGCAGGAAATAGAAGAGTTCCCACCAAATCATCGTTATTTATTACTTTTGCAAGCATTTTGTTCTGTCCTCCACACTAACTTTCCCAGTTCTTTCAACTCTTTAGGAGATGGTTTCTAGATCTCCTCATTCTGGTTTTGCTGGCAGTATTATCCTCAGTAGAGCAGGAAGCACTTGATTGCAGAAGCTAGGAAAAAGATATTGTGCCCATGAAGGACAGCATTCTGGCTTGGTGATGGGAGGAGACAGAAGCTCAGCTCTCTAAGGATGAGAGCAACACATACCCCTCAAGCTAAAGCATGTTTGGGGGCACAGAGCAAACGTGGAGGCAGAGGACCGGAGCCAGTTGTGATATCAGTGCTGCATCTGTGGGAGACAGGGCAAGGGATAGAGTGGAACCAGACTGGCAGTACCATTTCCTGTTCCTAGTGTCTGAAGATACTGCTGTCACGGATGCCAGCTAATTTACCTCTCATCTTTGGTTGAGGTTCATTCATAAGTTCAGTAGGTGTATAGTTATCCATTGCTGCATAATAAATTACCATAAAGTTAGTGGCTTAAAACAAGATATATTTATCTCCTTGCTTCCGTGAGTCTGTGCCACAGCCTTACTGGGTCCTCTGCTGAGGATATCATAAGGCTGCACGCAGGGTGGTGACTGGTCTGTGTTCTCATCTGGAGGCTTGACTACTGAAGAATCCGCCTTCATGTTCACTCCTGTTGTCAGAATCAATTTACTTCCAGGTGTGGGGCTGAAGGTTCCAGTTTCTTGCTGGCTGTCAGCTGGAAGCTGCCCTAAACTACTAGAGGCCACCCGCTGTTGTTCACCATGTAGGCTTCCCCAGTGTGGCAGCTTGCTGCATCAAGCTGGCAAGGAGAGTCTAGAGTGAGTGTAGTAAAAAGACAGGATCTTATATAAATGAAAATCCCATCACATTTGCCTCACACTCACGGGAAGGGGATTGTAAAAGGATATGAAAACCATGAGTCAAGGATGAACAGGTCCACCCTAGAATATGACCACCTTGGTAGGCATTTTCATGGGTTCTGGTCACATCCCCTATTTGCCACTGTCCCTCAATTCCCAACATTGAAAACTGAGAATTTGAGAGTAGACCTCTCCTGAGTATCTTCATTCATAGGCAGAACTATCACAGCATGAATTTTTCTGTCACAGGTCAGCAGACATTTCTATAAAGGCCCACATGATAAAAATTTCAGGCTTTTGCATACCGGCCTCTGTCATAACTACTCAGATCTGCCTTTGTAGTGCAAAAGCAACCATAGACCATATTTAAACAAAGGAGTGTGGCTGTTGTTCTAATAAAATTGTATTTGCAAAAATAGGCAGGAGGACTATAGTTTGCTGACCCCTGGTAAGTCAGATTGGTCGGCTATCCCTGACCCATTAGTAACATTTTAAAAGAATGGGACAAGGGCATGTGCTTCTGTAACACTCCTTGACCCTTTACAGGAAAGTCAGAAGTCACATGGGGAATAGTCTAGTTAAGAAATGGGCAGAAGACATGAATGGGCATTTTTCCAAAGAAGACATCCAGATGGCTAATGGACACATGAAAAGATGCTAAACATGACTCATCATCAGGGAAGTACAAACCAAAACCATGATGAGCTACCACCTTACGCCTGTCAGAATGGCTAAAATTGACCACACAGGAAACAACAGGTATTGGCGAAGACGCAGAGAAAGGAGAACACTTTTGCACTGTTGGTGGGAATGCAGACTGGTGCAGCCACTCTGGAAAACAGTATGGAGGTTCCTCAAAATGTTAAAATATAAAACTACCCTATGATCCAGCAATTGCACTCCTAGGTATTTACCCAAAGGATACAAATATAGATTTGAAGGAGTACATGCATCCCAGTGTTTATGGTATCAGCAATACCCAAACTATGGAAAGAGCCCGTGTCCCATCGGGTGTTGAATGGATAAAGAAGATGTGTATGTGTGTGTATATCTATATTACTTAGCCATCAAAATACACGAAATACTGCCATTTGCAATGATGTGGATGGAGCTGGAATGTATTATACTAAGCAAAATAAGTAGGTCAGAAAAAGACAAATACCATGATTTCACTCGTGGAATTTAAGAAGCAAAACAGATGAACATATGGGAAAGGGGAAAAAAGAGTTGGGTGGGGGGCACCTGGGTGGCTCAGTTCATTAAGCTTCTGACTCTTGATTTCTGCACAGGTCATGATCTTGAGGCTTGTGAGTTGGGGCCCCACATTGGGCTCCACGCTGACAATGAGGAGTCAGCTTGGGATGTTCTCTCTCTCTGCCCCCACGCTGATCGCACTCTCTCTCAAAATAATAAACTTAAAAAAAAAAGAGGAGGTGCCTCGGTGGCTCAGTTGTTAAGCATCTGACTTTGGCTCAGGTCATGATCTCACAAATTGTGAGTTCAAGTCCCATACTGGGTGAGCTCAAGCCCTGCTTCCGGTGAGCTTGAGACCTGCATCAGGTGAGCACGAGCCCCGCTTCAGGTAAAAACATGAGCCCTGGGTGAGCACCGCTTCTCTCTCTCTCTCTCTGCCCCTCACTTGTGCCCTCTTTCTCTCAAAAAAAAAAAAAAAAAAAAAAAAAAAAGAGGGAAGCAAACCATAAGAGACTCTTAATGATAGAGAACAAACTGAGGATTGATGAGGGAGGTCGGTGGGGGATGGGTTAAATGAGTGATGGGGCTGGGGCGCCTGGGTGGCGCAGTCGGTTAAGCGTCTGACTTCAGCCAGGTCACGATCTCGCGGTCCATGAGTTCCAGCCCCGCGTCAGGCTCTGGGCTGATGGCTCGGAGCCTGGAGCCTGTTTCCGATTCTGTGTCTCCCTCTCTCTCTGCCCCTCCCCCGTTCATGCTCTCTCTCTGTCCCAAAATAAATAAAAACGTTGAAAAAAAAATTTTTTTTAAAAATGAGTGATGGGTATTAAGGAGGGCACTTGTTAAGATGAGCACTGGGTGTTATATATGATGAATCACTGAATTCTTCTGAAACCAGTATTACACTATATATTAAATAACTAGAGTTTAAATAAAATTTTGAAAAAAGAAAATCAGCTTCCAACAACCAAAAAAAAAAAAAGTCACAGGAACCGGAAGTCACAGATGACATACCAGATTGGGAAGGACCTTTGGAAATTCAGGGCAGAATGACAGCCCTCTGTTGTTGTCACTGAGGCGGTGCCAAAGGCCACTGCAAGGGCTTATGCTAATAGATAAGTCTGGGGTCCAGCCTACTGTATTTATTAATAATATTAATATTGTTGAGTACTTACTATGAGGCAGTTATTAGCATTTTGCACGAAATAATTTAATCGTTAGCACTATGAACTATTATTATTCTTTTGTAGATAAACAGAATGAGGCATTTGTCAGCTAAGTAGCTTGACCAAGGTCGTTTCAGCTAGTAAATTCAGAGACAGGATTCAAACCGAGACAGTCTGGATCCAGAACTCACCCTCTTCTTCTGGAGCAGGGGCTAGGAAATTTTGGTTCTTGGGCCAAATCCAGGTTGCCACCTGTTTTTATTTAGCCCAGAATAAATAAGAGTAGTATTTACATTTTTAAATGATTGGAAAAAATGAAAAGAAGAATGTTATTTCTTGACACGTACTAACTATATGACATGCACATTTCAGTGTCTGTAAAGTTTTATTGAAACACAACCATGCTCATTCGTCTTCAGGCTGCTTTCATGGCTGACTTTGTGCTCCCGTGGCAGAAGTGAATAGTTGCAGCTAAGACTTACACAGCCTGCAAATCTGAGCATAGTTACTGTCTATCTGCTCTTTACAGAGCCCTTGCTCTAGCATAAGGTCTGATTGTGAGCTATGATGTTATTTTCCCCTAGCGGACCGGGCATTCCCCTCATAGCTCAGTTACAAGTCAAAGGAGTTTTTATTTTTTCCTCCTTTTTATGTTGGGCGCATGGTCCACTGGTTTATGTTAGATGTCTACTTGCTTAAGTTGGGATTTTTATTTTATTCATTCTAGTATCCTCTTCATTTATCTTTGCAGACATGGGTCATACCACACATTTGTAGGGAAAGATTTCCAACCATCTAGTTTGTAGACATCAACAAGATGACATGGCATATGTGAGGGACTGCAGCCTCTTAAGCATTTACAGTTCCAACCAGAATTCAGACCAAAGAGAAGCTGTTGTTTTGCGTTTCTTTTTCCAAGATGTCTGAAAGCAGCTTGAAAAAATGTTTTGTAGGATAGAAACCACTTTACATACTCCTCCACATAGCATCTTGAGGAATACACAACTCATAATTAACTCTTAATAGATGTCTTGTTAAAGGTCTGAGTGCTTGTCTTAGAGAAGGTATCTTTAACTGTACCACCATTATGTGAATAAATATTAATATTATGTAACTGTTCATCTTGGACTCCTAGCTAATTAAAAGAGTTAATACCAAGTTGGACTTGCCTTACAGTAGACACGGGGAGTGTGTAATCTTTTAGAATCTGGAGCTGTAGGTTGTGGGTAGTTATTTAAAAGCAGATTATCTAGGGGCGCCTGGGTGGCGCAGTCAGTTGGTTGAGCGTCCGACTTCAGCCAGGTCACGATCTCGCGGTCCGTGAGTTCGAGCCCCGCGTCAGGCTCTGGGCTGATGGCTCGGAGCCTGGAGCCTGTTTCCGATTCTGTGTCTCCCTCTCTCTCTGCCCCTCCCCCGTTCATGCTCTGTCTCTCTCTGTCCCAAAAATAAATAAACGTTGAAAAAAAAATTTTTTTAAAGCAGATTATCTTTTTTGAAAAATACTGCATTTCTCCCACATAATACCCAGTCTGTAATTAAGCTGACTAAGCAAAGGTGGCCCAGTGCACATTCAATTAATAGTAACTTAGGAAGTTAGGGTGTTTTGTTGTGTTTTTGTTAACCCCACCTGTGTTTGGTTTTTGTTCACATCTCTTCATTGTTAATATTTGAATGTGTCTTAATGCGTGTTACATATTTCATCTGAACTAAGAAATAGAGCATTCGCAGTAATTTTCATCTCTTTCTCCCTTATCTTCTCACCTTCCTGCCGCCAGCACTAAAAATCCTAAAGTTTGAATCTTGTTCTACTACTTTTTAAGTGACTTGTATCACAAAGAAAAGATGTTCTTGGGGCGCCTGGGTGGCTCAGTCGGTTAAGTGTCTGACCCTTGATTTTAACTCAGTTCATGAACTAACAGTTGTGAGATTGAGCCCGTGTCGGGCTCCGTCCTGGATGTGGAGCCTGCTTAAGATTTTCTCTCCCTGTCTCTTGCGCTCTTGCCCCTCACTGCCAAAAAAAAAAAAAAAAAAGATGAAAGATGCGCTTAACATGTTAGGTGTAATTTTGTTTGTTTTTCAGCTTTATAAAACATGGTTTATTTAGACTTCTGAGACTTTGTTTTACTATTATGTTTTCAGTGCATATCCATGTAGTTACATTATCCACATAGGCACAGTTCATTTATTTCCACTGCTGTAAAATATTTTGTTGTGTGATTACAGCCCTGTTTAATCATCCATTCTTCTATTACTGGTGGGCAGTTTGGTTTGTTCCTGTTTGTTCTCAGACACGTGTCCAACCTTGTACGTGCCCCACAGGGCACCACTGCTCCTTGACGTGTGCTTGGTGGACTAGTTGCCACAACTGAGACAAGGAGTTGGAGTCACTCAGCCCTCCGTTTAATTCGGGTATCGCTTCTTCATAAGGCAAATTTTTTGATAAAGGAACGTTAGTGCATTGAATATTTTGAACATCGAACCTTGATTATTCTTGTATAACTTGTTTTGTTGTGGATCAATCTGTGAGTTACAGGGTTTTAGGAAATTCTGGGTTTTTTCCCCAAAGCAAGTGTGTCACTTGACACTTCATCCAGTAACACTTGATCATACACTTCTAGTGTTAATCTCTGCTGATAGTAGTAGGTATAAAGTGACATTCCATTGTGGTTTTATTTATTTATTTAATTGTCTTATAAACAACATTTATGTCTCTGTTCTGGAGGCTTGGAAGTCCATAGTGGTTTCAAATTACGCATCTCTGTATAACTGATCTGAGTATCTTCTATTTACTGGGCATACATATATCATTCTGTAACACAGCTATTTTTGTTATTTGGTCACTTTTTAATAGTTTTTATGATTTCCTTTAGAAATCTGAACTGTTGATCTAGTTGCTGTACTGCATGTGTTTTCTACCATTCGGTTACATGTTCTTTCCTTTTGGCATCTTTTAATGAAAAGAAATCTTTAATTTTAATTGACTGAAGTTAGTCCTTTATTTTATGATTACCACTTTTAAGATACTATTTAGCTTTTGTTTTTTCATGTGTCTTTACCTGGAATTGATTTTTAACATATGAAATGTGGTTGATTTTGTATGTTAATTTTATAGCTAACCATCTTGCTAAACCCTGTGATTATTTCTAGTAACTTTTCTGCAGATTTTTTCAGGTATACAGTTTTATTCTCTGCAATCATAACTACTTTTCTTCTTTTTTTTAAATGACACTTTGGGCTACAACTTCCATGGCAGTATTGAAGGGAAATAGTAATACTGTTACCCATGTCCTACTCTTGATTTCAAAGGAAATACTGTATGCATCTCTCCAGGAAGGAAGACATTCATTTTAGGATTATCGATAACAGTTTTGAGGGCTCAGGAACTTCTTTTGTATCCCTGGTTTTCCAAGAGCTTGTCATGAAAGATACTGAGTTTTATCAGACACTTAATGGGTGTGATCAAATAAGTCTATAAACTTACAGATTTATAAATTTTAAATTACTTTTCCGTTACTATCCTATTATTTTGTCATAATGTATTGCCTTTTTTATACACTGCCATGTTCTGTTTTCAGATTTTTTGCTTAGGAGATTTTCATTGTGATTATGAATGAGATTTAGCCTAGTGGCCTCTAATATTCATTATTTGTTGTCTGTATCTGATTTGTGAATCAAGGTTATACTAGCCTCAGAGAATGAGGAGGGGTATTCTCTCTTCTTTTCTCTAGAAAAGTTTAAGTAACATTATAATCCTCCCTTCCCTAAAAGTTTGGTAGAATTCCCCCAGTAAAAACATCTGGACCTGTGGTGGTTTGGTTTAAATTTTTTAATTATTCCAGTTGTTTTTGTTTTTGTTTTTTGTTTTTTATGGGACTCCTCAGGATTTCTATTTTCTTCTTGAATCTGTTTGGTAAAATACTTTCTAATAATTTGTCCATTCATTCATTCATTTGTTTGTTTTGAGAGAGAGAGAGAGAGAGAGCGCGCGAGAGCGTGCGCCAGCACGAGTGGGGAGGGGCAGAGAGGGAGACAGAATTCCAGATAGGCTCCTCACTGTCAGCACAGAGCTTGATGTGGGGCTTGAACTCACAAAACCGTTAGATCGTGACCTGAGCTGAAACCAAGAGTTGGACGCTTAACTGACAGAGCCACCCAGGTGCCCCAGTAATTTCTTCATTTAATCTAATTTTTCTATTCGGCATTAAAGTTTTCGTAGTACTTTGTCACTTCCATTTTGACTTATTAATAGTTAGGACCTTTCTTCCAGTCCTAATATAATTATTTTGTGACTTCTTTCTCTTTTCCCGATGTGTCACACTGATTTATTGCCTTTATTATTTCAAAGAACCAAGTTTGGGGTATATTGATTCTCTCTATTGTGTATGTTTTATCTCTGTTATATTTTTGCTTTATATTTCTTTGATTTTTTTCTTGTTGTTTGTGTACCTTCTATATTCTGTTACCATTTTCCTGCTTATCAAGAACACAATGTGTAAACATTGAGCATGTTTTTCTTTTCTAATGTAAGTTTAAGAAGACTTTACATTTCCCTTTTCATGTTATATTTACTGATTTCCAAAATTCTGTTTCTAAGCACAGAGAAATTACGTGTATATTTTAAACTTGTAGTTTTATTGTATTATGGTGAGAAACCTTGGCTTGTGTGTCATTGACTTTTCAAAATTTGTTAAAACTTGCTTTTTGACTTAATTTGTGATCAGTATTTTTTAATGTTGCACATGAGCTTGAAATTGAGAAAAGTATGTTCAAATCCCTATTGTGAGGCACATTTTCATTTCTGCCCTACCATTCTATCAGTTTTGGTGTTACACATTTGACACTCTTATTAGGTTTAACAGTATAAAAAGTTAATCATTTTCTAGTGAATTAAACCTTTTTCTCATACATTGTCACCCTTTATTTCTAATAATGCTCTATTTTTGATGGCTGTATTATGGAAGAAAGCCATTGTTGATTTTGTTTAGCTTAGCTTTCATGCTTTCATATTTCCCATCTCAGTAGTCTCTGTGTGGATCATTTCTTTAAATGTGTTTTATAGTTTTGTGATTTTCTTCTCACCCAGTTTAATCTGTTTTTCTCTGACTTCATTTCTAGAAAAAATTTTTTTTGGTTTTATTTTGTTTTTAATGTTTTATTTATTTTTGCAAGCACAAGCAGGGGATGGGCAGAGAGAGAGGGATGGAGAATCTGAAGTGGGTTCTGTGCTGACAGCAGCAAGCTCAACGTGGATCTTGAACTCTTGAACCGTGAGATCATGACTTGAGCTAAAGTTGCCCGCTCTACTGACTGAGCCACCCAGGTGTCCTGTTTCATTTTGTTTTTTTTGCCTCTGCAGACGACTGGACTGAAGGATAAAAGCATTTAGAAAAACTTTTGATCTTTAGGGTTTTTTAAAAAATCTCTGCATATCTCTAATATTTTTTTGTTGGTTAGAGATCTTTATGATTCTCTCTTTTACTTATCTGTTGCATCCATGGCTGTGCCAAGGTTCAGGATTCAGATCTCCTATTGGCAGTCCTTGAGTGCTGAAACTGTTGATTAATATTTCGGCCCAGTCTTGGTGGTTTCCTTTCTTGGCATTTGCTCTAAACGGCTAAAATTGGGATTGGAAAGACTATCTGCAGAGGATGTTGCTTCTCATAGCTAGGGGTTTTTGCCATTGGCTTGAGATCCCATTGGCCAACCCTATGGCTGGCTCTGTGTAGGAATCCTGGCTTCTTTTCTCTGCCCTTGAGTTGGCTAGTCCAGGGCTCAGCTTCCTGACGGTGAGCTACTACAAGCAAATATGTCTGGGTGTGACCCTTCCCCTCCAGTTTTCCAAATACTTGATCCCAGATACAGGATCCAAGTTATAGATCCTGGCCCCACTTCTTCCACACTCTGGTCTCACTTCTGGTACTGTAGCCTTTTGGCATTTTTTAGAAGGTTGTAATCTTCTAACTTATGTGAGATTCATGACATCCCAAACTACCATATCCCCTGGAGCTCCTGGTCAGTCAGAATTCTGGAAGTGAGGTCTGGTTCCACCTGCAAGACTTAGAGCAAGAGGGATTTTCCTTTTCAGTAACTTTAACACTGTTAGTTTTAAATATGTTTGTTTAAATATGTTTAAATACTCTCATTGATGACAAATACTATTAGTCTTATCATTTATAAGAGGATACTATAAAGATTTAAGCTGTAGGTTATTTAGATGTTTTTATTTAAAACCACAGCAAACCCTCATCATATGTAAAATATTTGTTTTTGTTTTGGGGTTTTTTTTTTAATGTTCATTTATTTTTGAGAGAGAGACTGAATGAGAGCTGGGAATGGGCGGAGAAGAAGGACATACAGAATCCGGAAACAGGATCCAGGCTCTGAGTTGTCAGCACATTTCTGATTATACTGTTTTTGTTTTTTAGAAATCTTGATTAATTTCTTACCTATAGGATATAGTTAAGACTCCCTTAGTACCACATTAAGGGCTCTTCCTCATGCGACTTTTACCAGCATTATCTCCCTGCTGATTTTTCCTATCTGCCTTCCCCTTGAAAGTCATCACCAACGACATTTCCCTGGCACCCTTGAGTCTTTCAGTCTCTTTCCTTGAAATGTCCTTCTCTATATTTGTATTACCCACCCTGTCAACCATGTCCACCTAGAAAATGCTCACGTAACCATCTATCCTTCCCTGATTGAAACGGTTGTGCCCTGTGTGCTTCTCACAGGGTCTCATGCGTGCATGTATGTGGTAGACTTGTTGGTTTGTGTCTTCTCTGGCCAGTATGTGATGCTCTGGATGCTCAGTGAATACCTAGCTCTGCAGTATTTCTCCAGTGCTTGACTCAAAATATATACTCACAGGGCGCCCGGGTGGCTCAGTCGGTTAAGCATCTGACTCTTGGTTTTGGCTCAGGTCCTAATCTCACAGTTTCATGAGTTTGAGCCCCGAGTCAGTCTCTGCTCAGAGCCTGCTTAGGCTCCTCTCTCTCTGCCCCTCCCCCACTTACGCTGTCTCTGTCTTCTCTCAAAATAAATATAAAAAAAGATAATACAGGGAAAAAAAAGATATATAGGGGTGCCTGGGTGGCTCAGTCGATTAAGCGACCGACTTCAGCTCAGGTCATGATCTCGCGGTCCATGAGTTCGAGCCCCACGTCAGACTCTGCGCTGACAGCTCAGGGCCTAGAGCCTGTTTCAGATTCTCTGTCACTCTCTCTCCCTCTCCCGTTCATGCTGTGTCTCTCTCTGTCTCAAAAATAAATGTTTAAGGGGCGCCTGGGTGGCGCAGTCGGTTAAGCATCCGACTTCAGCCAGGTCGCGATCTCGCGGTCCGTGAGTTCGAGCCCCGCGTCAGGCTCTGGGCTGATGGCTCGGAGCCTGGAGCCTGTTTCCGATTCTGTGTCTCCCTCTCTCTCTGCCCCTCCCCCGTTCATGCTCTGTCTCTCTCTGTCCCAAAAATAAATAAAAACGTTGGGAAAAAAAAATTTTTTTTTTTTAAATAAATGTTTAAAAAAAATTAAAAAGATACACACATGCACACACTCATTAAGCATTGGTTAAATAAATTATTTGGGGCTTTTTTTTTTTTTTTTTTGCTCTTTTTTACTTGAAATGTTTTTGAGGTTTTTATTTTTATACCTACAGAAAATAAAAGCCCTCATTGGACAGCTCCATGCATTTTCACAAATTAAACACATTCATGTAAAAAGCCCCAGGATCAGGAAACAAATCATTACCAGCACCTCAGGCCCCTCCTTTATCCCACTTTTGCTTGCCCACCCCTTCCTTGGTTAACTGCTGTCCTGATTTCTAACACTATTACTTTCACCTGTTTTTGAACTTTAACTTAATACAATCATGAAGTTTGTGTTTTATGCTGGACTTCTGTGAGCTTTACAGTTGTGAGACTCATTATTGCGCATAGTTGTATTTCAGATACAGCTGTGTGAAAGCTTTTACCTTTTTTCCATATTGTGTTACTTGTTCTTATTCTTTTGTTCGTAGAAGGGGCTGAGGAGGAAAAAATGGAAACAGATACCGATGTTCAGCAGCCTGAAAAGGTGAAAGTCTGTTTGAATTCTTCTACAACAGAAAAGACACAGAGAGAGCATGCCTTTCGTAGCATAACGGTTTGGGTTTATTTTGTCTGTTGTCTTTGATCCCTCTCAGGGAGCTACAGATGATTCTGTCAGCCATTTGGATTTTGCTGGTATAAGGTATAATTTTCACAAAGCATAACATAGGACATTTTTCACTTATTCATTCGAGGAAGATTTATCCACTCCCTAGCCTCTTCTTTTATATCCCTTTTAGGCACAGTTGGGGAAATGAATACAAAATTGTGGTTTTTACAGATACTGAATTATAGGGTTGGGTCCTATATTTGTGCCAGAAGAAAACTATAGAATACTAAGGAATTTTGTAGGAGATTTAACTGCCAGCAGGAAAATAGTTAGAAAAGTGTTAATCAGAAGGCGACATTTGAAGTAGATTTTAAAGAGCAGGTAGAACTATAAAAATTGAAATAAAGGAGAGGGAATCGAAGATTCCACTGGCATGGAGGAGACACTGAAGCTAATGTGCAGAAGGCAACAAAGTGCCCCATGTGTTTGTGACTTGATCTCTGACTCAGAGAGCCTATAAACACAAGGTGAGTGAGGCAGTATAGGACTTTACAGCCTCTTCAGGATCAGGGGCACATGATTTAACAATGGACAGAGGACCTGAATAGACATTTTTGTAAAGAACATATACAGATGACCAGCAGACACATGGAAAGATGCTCGGTATCACTCATCATCTGGGAAATGCGAATCAAAACCACAACAAGATACCACCTCACATCAATCAGAAAAGCTAGTATCAAAAAGTGTTAGCAAGGATGTGGAGAAAATGAACCCTCGTGCACTGTTGATGGGAATGTAAATTGGTGCAGCCACTCTGGAAAACTGTGGCGCTTCCTCAGAAAGTTAAAAATAGAACCACCGTATGATCCAGCAATTCCACTACTGGGTATTTATCCAAAGAAAACGAAAATGCTAATTCAAAAAGATCTGTGCATCCTTATGTTCACTGCAACGTTATTTATAGTAGCCAAGATATGGAAGCAACATAAATGTCCACAGATAAATGAATGGATAAAGAAGAAGTATGTATCACACACATGCGCGTGCGCACGCGCGCGCGCACACACACACACACACACACACACACAGGAATATTATTACTCAGCCTTAAAAATGAATGAAATCTTGCCATTCATGACAACATGGATAGACCCTAGAGGGTATTAGAATAAGGAAATAAGTCAGAGAAAGACAACTACCGTTAACATTTAACTTCTATATGGGCTACTGGCACGAGAACAGACACTCAGATCAATGGAACAGAATAGAGAACCCAGAAGTGAACCCACAAACGTATGGCAAACTAATCTTTGACAAAGCAGGAAAGAATATCCAATGGAATAAAGACAGTCTTGTCAGCAAGTGGTGCTGGGAAAACTGGACAGCAACATGCAGAAGAATGAACCTGGACCACTTTCTTACAGCATACACAAAAGTAAAAATAAACTCAAAATGGATGAAAGACCTAAATGTAAGACAGGAAGCCATCAAAATCCTCAAGGAGAAAGCAGGCAAAAACCTCTTTGATCTTGGCCTCAGCAACTTTTTACTCAACACGTGTCCAGAGGCAAGGGAAACAAAATGAACTCCTGGGACCTCATCAAAATAAAAAGCTTCTGCACAGCAAAGGAAACAATCAGCAAAACTAAAAGGCACCTGATGGAATGGGAAAAGATATTTGCAAATGACATATCAGATAAAGGGTTAGTATCCAAAATCTATAAAGAACTTATCAAGCTCAACACCCAAAAAACAAATAATCTAGTGAAGAAATGGGCAAAAGACATGAATAGACACTTCTCCAAAGAAGACATCCAGATGGCCAACTGACACATGAAAAAATTCTCCACATCACTCATCATCAGGGAAATACATATCAAAACCACAATGAGATACCACCTCACACTTGTCAGAATGGCTAACATTAACAACTCAGGCAACAATAGATGTTGGCGAGGATGTGGAGAGAGAGGATCTCTTGCCTTGCTGGTGGGAATGCAAACTGGTGCAGCCACTCTGGAAAACAGTATGGAGGTTCCTCAAAAAACTAAAAATAGAACTACCCTACGACCCAGCAGTTACACTACTAGGCATTTATCCATGGGATATAGGTGTGCTGTTTCGAAGGGACACATGCACCCCCATGTTTATAGCAGCACTATCACCAATAGCCAAAGTATGGAAAGAGCCCAAATGTCCATCGATAAATGAATGGATAAAGAAAATGTGGTATATATATATATATATATATATATATATATATATATATATATATATACATACACAATGGAGTGTTACTCAGCAATCAAAAAGAATGAAATCTTGCCATTTGCAACTACGTGGTTGGAACTGGAGGATATTATGCTAAGTGAAATCAGTCAGAGAAAGACAAAAATCATATGACTTCACTCACATGAGGACTTTAAGAGACAAAACAGATGAACATAAGGGAAGGGAAACAAAAATAGTATAAAAACAGGGAGGGGGACAAAACAGAAGAGGCTCATAAATATGGAGAACAAACTGAGGGTTACTGGAGGGATTGTGGGAGGGGGGATGAGCCAAATGGGTAAGGGGCACTAAGGAATCTACTCCTGAAATCATTGTTGCACTATATACTAATTTGGATGTAAATTTTAAAAAATAAAATTAAAAAAACACCTTCTGTATGGGATCTGAAAAACAAAACAAAACCAAAAAATCAGAAATAGACCCATAAATACAGAAAACAAGGTGGTGATTGACAGAGGGGAAAGGGGGGTTAGTGGGATGGGCAGAATAAGTAAAGGAGGATTAAGGTACAAGTTTCAGTTATAAATAAGTCACGGGGCTGAAAAGTACAGCATAGGGAATATAGTCAGTACTGTAATAATATATGGACAGGAAGTAGATTTATCATAGTTAGCATTGTGTAATGTGTAGAATTGTCAACTGTGTTGTAAATCTGAACCTGATATAACATTTTATGTCAACTATACTTCAGTTAAAAAAGATAAGATTAGAAGCCTTGATGAGCATTCACTCAATATTTGAGTGAACATATACAATATGCAATTTAAGGTGTTGATTACGTGTGTTGTTTTAAAATCGTGTATAGATAAGGACAGGATGAGGATAAGAGTAAAATTAATTATAATTCTTACATTGTTCAACATACTGTGCTTTGTACTTCCCATTTGTGAATTCATCTAGTTCCTAAACAGTCTCATCAAGTCAATGATGATCTCTTCATTTTATAGACAATGTTACATGATTTGTCCAAAGTCACAAGGATTTCAGAGTCAGTAAATGAAACCAAATTCTAACCAGAAGAATTGAAGTTTTTAGTCCCCAGAGCATAATCACTGATGCCCTATTGTGGCTCTTACTAAAAACCATTAGCAAATGACTGTATTAAAGGCTTTGTCAGCTTTTAATTTTGGCAGTATTCCATCTTCTCGGTTGATAATGTACATTTTAAATGCTCTTGATTCTTTTGGACAGGTAATCAGTAATTCATTTGTTTATTAAGTATTTCTCTATTTAACCAGTAAATAACATAAATGAATTTCCATGCCATTCCTTTGGACATTGTGACCCTGGCTTTATAGCACAGGGCACAAAGAGTGCAGGGACTGTGTGTTGTGGAGGCGTATTAACATGTGAGCACTCAGGTGTGGAGGTAGTGAAAGGTGTTTCTTTGAATGTATTGATTTCTAGCTCTTCTCTCCAAGGCCCTTGGGCCTCCAAGGCCCTAGTGCACTCCCTGCCCAAAATAATGGAATCTTTTGTTACTCTTAGATAATATCACTAGTTGAAGGACTGGGTTTTTTTGCTCAATCTCTGTTCTCTTCTTTTATACCTCCTCGTTCAGGCAGAAAACAAAGGGGAAAACGAAACAGATGAAGGTGATAAAGCACAAGATGGAGAAAATGAAAAACATAGTGAGAAGGAGCAGGACAGTGAAGTTAGTGAGGATACCAAATCAGGTAATTTGAGGAAACTCTTTAGACTTTATTATGTAAAACTGACAAGCCCTGGAGAACTGTGAGCAGTTTAAATTTTTTTTTTCAACGTTTTTTATTTATTTTTGGGACAGAGAGAGACAGAGCACGAACGGGGGAGGGGCAGAGAGAGAGGGAGACACAGAATCGGAAACAGGCTCCAGGCTCTGAGCCATCAGCCCAGAGCCTGATGCGGGGCTCGAACTCACAGACCTCGAGATCGTGACCTGGCTGAAGTCGGACGCTTAACCGACTGCGCCACCCAGGTGCCCCAGTGAGCAGTTTAATTGTATAGAAATTTTCCTCACTCATTAGGTTTCTTTTTTTTTTTTTTTAAGTTTATTTATTTATTTTGAGAGAGGGAAAGAGAGTATAAGCAGGGGAGGGGCAGAGAGGGAGAGAGAGAGAGAATCCCAAGCATGCTCCACACTGTCAGCGCAGAGCCCATCATGGGGCTTGATTCCACAACCGTGAGATCATGACCTGAGCCACAACCAAGACGGACGCTTAACTGACTGAGCCCTGGGTTTGTTTCTTAATGTAACGATAAACAAGTGTTCGAGTTTGAGTTTTATTTGGCTCCTAGGCACCAGTGCTAATACCAATGGCTACCTTGTTTTCAGTAATATGTAGACAAACAAGTTGCTCATTGTGACAGAAGTCACGGTCAGTGGCTGGCGGATCCATCGTGCCTGTCTCAGAGGGCTTGCGGAAGTGCTTTGTTCTCATTTCCTCCAGACACTAGGGTTTCTCAGAGCCTTTCATTGACTGATCTTTTTGGTCTTACGGCAGGGCTTAGTTCCCTTTATATCCTAGGGAACTACACAGAGAGCTTAGAGAAATGAAGGAAAGACAAAGCATACTATTTAGAAAATCCATCTCAGATGGAGGCTCCCTTACATGCATGGAATGGCTCTGCAAAAGTCTTACAAAGAAGAAGGCACTGAGATCTCTTTGTAACCTCAGTCCTAGTTTGTCATGTGGCAGAGGTGAGAAGTAAGCTGGCTTATTGAGATGGGGCACACTGGTAATAAGGCTTTCTGATTTTTTTTCAGAAGAAAAGGAAACTGAAGAGAACAAGGAACTCACTGATACTTGTAAAGAAAGAGAAAGTGATCTCGGGAAGAAGAAAGTAGAACATGAAATTTCCGAAGGAAATGTGGCCACGGCCGCAGCAGCTGCTCTTGCTTCAGCTGCAACCAAAGCCAAGGTTTGCCACTGACAGCCCTTTCCAGACTCTTGCCAGCCGTGAATGGTTGCATTGTTGTCAGTTATTGAGAACGTTTAGTATAATGAGCCTTGCACCCAACACGAGATGACTGCTTGACCGGCATTTCTAGGTTAAGAATTGTGCAGGCAGGAGGGGTGGGGGCGAGTTGCAGATCTGGTCCTGGAGGGGGGCTGCCTTCCAGGCCTTGCTTATACCGCTCTACCCAGCTCATGGAGACCCCAGAGATGTAGCCGAACTTAAAGTCCCTCACATTTGCCTGCAGAACTTGTCTTAGACTACTGTTCCAATTTCTGTTCGATTGAAATATTTGTGATTTTTAAGACAAAAATCTGTTTCCTTGTATAAATACTTCACCCTGCTCTTACAGACTGAAAGGAAAGAGGGGGATCTAAAATAACTTTTTCTTCTTGAATTTGCCAGCTTTTCTGGGGGTGGTTTTCTCTATTTATAACCTAGTATTGGCTTCACAGCATATTTAAGAAAAAAAGGAGAATGTTATTTTTCCCACTTTGTGTTGCTTTCGCATTTTAAAACATTCCAGGCATGAATATGTGAAGTTTTGAAAAACCTTTTCACCCCTTCTCCATCCTACCCTCTGAAGTAGCTTCCTTCCATTATAGGTTCCCATGTTTTGAGGAGCGTTTACTGGAACATACCTAATCTTTTTATCTTGAGCTGTTCTTAATCCATTGGTAAAGATATTCTTTCATGGCCTTTAGTACCTATAGACTGTTCAGCTGCTGCAGACGACTTCTCCAAGTGCTTAATCTGTGGTGCATGATTTAATAACAGACCCACAGGTGACCCAGTTTAAACCACAAGACCATTGTTCTGAGTTCCCACACATCAGGCCTAGGTGTGGACAGGGAGGAGGAGGGTGTTTACAGGGCACAGTCAGTCCAGACAGTAGCCCCAGCTGAAGCTGACTCTTACAAGAGCTGGAGATCCTGTGTGTTCCTACTTCCCACTCTCTTCCACAGATGCCTCCCGATCTTCATGGTGGTTTAGTTGCAGTATTAGGTATTCTCTCTCCTCTACCGTTCTCTGTCTCTTGGGATGAGTGAGTACTTCTCTGGATGCCAATTTGACAGCTGTTTCCTGTTCATTTGGTTTTGCTGCTTCACTGGAAGCAGTTTTTTGATTCTCTGTTTCTCCTGTCAGGCTGGACCCTTTGGCACCTCATTGCCTCAGAGCTAAGTTCTCGTTCAGACTGCTACCAGGGATCTTAGAGACCTTAAGGATGGTCTTGGGATTATTTCATAAGTGAGCTGGAGGCCAGGAGGGCCTCTGTCCTTTGTGACATTTATCAGGAGACAACACAGCCATCCACCAGTCTTCAGAGTTGCAGCCTCAGGTCATCTTGGTCTCTCCTCATTCTTTCACTTTCCATAGGTATTCAGCCACCAAATCCTTCCTGGTGCATTAGTGCCTCTGGTAATGCCCAGGCCCTTCACTTTTCCCTTAGGCCGGCATCCCTCATCCTCTGCCTATCTCCTCCAGCCCATTCTCTGTCTTTAGCAAAGTAATCTTTTTTATTTTTGAAATTTTCTATTGATAATTTACATTTGTATCAGTAGATATATATGTCTACAGCTAGTGAATTATTCACAGGTGGAGCCCACCTGTGGGCTCACACACAGCACCCACTTCAAACAGCATAATATTCCTAGCCTTTCAGAAGCTTCCTCATACTCCCTTTTGGTTACCGTCCTCCCCCTGCCCCCGCCCGCCCCCCAAGAATGGTTGCTAACCTGTCTTCTAATACAATGGACTACTTACTGCTTTTCTGAAGAATCTTTAAAAATACAAATAGGAACATGATACTTTCTTAAATAAGCTCTCTATCTCTCTCAGGCTAAAATTTCAAACTCTTTAGTGTAGAATTCACAAGATTTTCATGATCAGGACCCATCTCAGTTCTCAAGCGTCCTTTCTTGCCTGTCCATCCAGAACTGTTCCTTGTGGTTCTCCCAGATAGAACCCACTGTGTGATCTCCAGTTGGGCTTTTTTGGACCCTCTTCCCTCTCATAGAGATATTTCTCTCTCTCTCTCTCTCTCTCTCTCTCTCTCTCTCTTCCATTATTTCTCCTCCTTCTGCCACTGTGTCAGTTTCACTGTAAGTTGCTGGAGAAGGAACTAAAATGGTAGATGACCATAAATCGTTTTCATAGCTGATGAAAAACATGATGGCCTCATAGCTGTTAATATGTGCAACTTTGGGCACAAAAGTTTGTGTGCTGTGTACTTCTGACCACCTTGCCACAGCTGTTTGACTCCTTTACTGCAGAGAAACTGCTTTTGTGGAGCAATTGCCCTGCTCCTTAGATATTCTGTGCAAGGTTTAGAAGAGTCCAAAGAACATTTTCCTTCCAGGTCACCGAATTTTCACTCCATCATCCTCACTCAGTCTTGTTTCTAATAACTGGGAAAGGAGATCTTTATTCTCATGACAGCTGTGTTTTCCACAGATCTGTGAGTGATACACATGCGTGTGACACATGACTTGGCATGCATGAACTGTTCAGTGCCACTTAACAGCTGGGTCTGATGCATTTCACAGCACACATAATCATCTTTGTGCTACATGGGAATTAAGGGTAAGGAATTCACTTAAATTACTGTAATTAGTACAGCTGATCTAGCCAATCCAAGTTTTCTCTTATTCTCTTTTTGTTTTTCTGTATCTATAAACAGCTTTGTTATTAAGACTTTTCCTTGATACATTTTAATTGTTTGTCACACTGACATGGAGTAGTAATTAGAGGTTCTGAATCTAGCTCTAAAACACATGGGGACGGTGGGCATGCATTCTGGCTTTTCCCCAGCCTTGCCATATGAGGGACTCTTTGGTAGCATATCCATTTCTTCATTGCATCTACCGACAAGCTGTGAATTGACCTACCTGAAGAGTGGTGTGTGGGTGTGGGAAGGAACACCATTGGCTGGGTGCTCTACATCTCTTCCATATGGGTGCTTAGTTTTAGCTGGAAGGAAAAGTTCAGAACTATTGCTAGAATAAATTAGAAACCTTAAAAACTAGAATGTTCTCCTTATTCAGCATCAGCAGGACTCAATTCCTCCAAGATAGCATAGGTCACGTTTTCTTTCTTTTTTTTACTGTTTGTTTATTTTTGAGAGAGTGCAAGTGGGGGAGGGGCAGAGAGAAGGGGACAGAGGATTTGAAGCCGGCTCTGGCTCTGCACTGACAGGCTGACAGCAGTGAGCCTAATGTGGGTCTTGAACTCACCAACTATGAGATCATGACCTGAGCCAAAGTCAGATGCTCAACAGACTGAGCCAGGTGCCTGAGATCACATTTTCGTAAGACTTACAGACATTTTCTTTAGATTTATTCTGTCACCACCCCATTCCTATATATCTTGAAATGGCTAAAGTAGGTTTGTCTTCATGGTAACTAGATATTAGTTCTGGGGTAACAGGAAGATTCTTTCTCACCTCTCAGAGATACCTCTTACTTGCTCCCCTTTGCCTGAAATTCTTTTTTGAGATAGGAAAGTTTTTCATTGTACGTTGTAGTCGTAAGGCTTTACCAGATAAGTGTTTGCTGAAATTGATTGACACTATATGCATTGATCAGTGAAACGATGTCCTTTTACTTGATGATATTCTAGAGATAAAACCAAAAGAAAAATTGACCTATTGGATCGTTTTGCCTATAGTTAGACCTATTCACTTTCATCTTTATATGACTAAACAGAAAACTACTCCTGTTCCACCAGCTGGACTTCAGGCTTTGTTATGTAAAGTTCACCTCAACTCTGTTACAACCAAGTTACCTTTGTGGTATCATTCATCTCTTTTAGGTCATTTCTCCACATAGCACACATCTGGGCCACACTCCCACACCTCATCATTCTTAAAAACAACTTTTTTTTAATGTTTACTTATTTTTGAGAGATAAAGAGACAGAGCACGAGTGGGAGAGGAGCAGAGAGAGAGGGAGACACAGAATCCGAAGCAGGCTCCAGGCTCTGAGCTGTCAGCACAGAGCCCGACATGGGGCTCGAAATCACAAACCGTGAGATCATGACCTGAGCCGAAGCCGGACGCTCAACCGACTAAGCCACCCAGGCGCCCCTCATCATTCTTAAGTTCCATAAAGCCAGTATGTGAAGGGATGTGAGCTCCCAACAGCCCTTCTTGGGGAAGCCCTGGTCATCACTGCTGCCAGCCCTTCAGGAATCCTTAGCTTGAGCGTTAGTAGTGCTCCTGCCCCAGTTACCCAGGGCTATGTAACCATTACAAAACCTAGCTTAAGACCATTATCACTTTATTGCATCTTATCATTTTTATGACTGAGGAACTCAGGCAGACTCAGCTGGACAAGCCCTGTTCCATGTGACATTGGCTAAGGTTGCTCACAGCTGGGCTGTGAAGGGAGGACCTGAGGCAACCTCCCTGCTGTGCCTGATGGGTAAGCAGGGTGGCTGTATGACCTGGCACTGGCTGGCATGACTGTCTCCACACAGCTCATCTACAGAGTTCGTTATCTTGGGCTTCCTCACATTAGGTTGGTATCAAAATAGTTGGACTTTTTACTTGGAAGCTTATAATTTTAAGAGAAAAGTGTCCCAAGCCACCAGAAGGGAATCTGTGTGTGTGTGTGTGTGTGTGTGTGTGTGTGTGTGTGTGTGTGTGTGTGTGTCTGTCTGTCTGTCTGTCTGTCTCTGTCTCTCTGCCTCTCCCCCACTGGCGCACGTGCGCACTCTCTCTCAAAAATAAACATTAAAAAAGTTCTATCCAAATTCAAGGTGAGGGATCATTGACCATGCCTCTACACAGAAGGCATGCCACCTTGAACCCCCCAGTCTACCCTCTGGTCACCAATTACCTATATATCTCCCAACTGAAAAGTAAGCATTCCATGGTTTCATGTTATTATGATAATCAGGCTAAGGCTGGGCTTTTGAGATCTTCTCTAAATCAAGTTCGGGTACAGAGGAAGCTCTCTTTAGGAGTGGTCTTTCAGGTGCAGCTCCTTGCATGTTGGTCATCTCAGAAGAATTTGAGCACTGACATAAAAAGTGGTTGGAAAGTTGGAGAGAAACTGCACTCACATTCAGTAAGTGTGAAGATGGAAGGCCCTGAGAGAGCACACATAGTTCAGAGCAACTTTGAAATCTAGTCAGGCATATGTTTCCCCTTTCTGTCTTCCCAGGGCCCCAGTCTTGCCCTCTGTGACTTATTCTTTACAGCTTTTGGCTTGGCCCTGTGGTCTTTGGATATTGCATTCTGAATCCTTTTCCTTTGCCATTAAAAAATCAGCCCAATTTTGCTGCTGTGAGGGCCCTTTCTTAGCCTGTAATATGAGTCCCAGAAGGAAAGGAAAGAGTGAAGGAGGCGGGGGGGTGGGGGGGTTGGTGGGAATTGTGGCTGATGAAAACCTTCAAACTTGTTGGAAAACATTAACTTGTAGTAATATAGAATATAGGAGACATGCTCTTGAAGATACTTAGAGGCCCTCCTGTCTAGTAAAGAGAGTCTAAGAGTATAAGAGGCAAGAATACCCTTATTCTTAGAAATTCTAAGATTCTTAGAAATTCTACGATACTTTTTGATCAGAATGTCTTACAGCCACACCTTGAGCTGTTTACTCTCAGGTCACGACTAACTGGTAATGTTCTGGATTTTATCTTTGTCCTGAAGCCATTTTTTAGTTTCAAACCCTTGCTGGGAGCAACTAGAGATGAGAAAGTTTCATTTTCAACCTTGTTGTATTTGCTCTTAATTGTTTAGGAGATTTCTAACTCCAATAATGATGGCCTGAAGATGGAATAGTTCCCTCTTTGGTTCCTTTCTCTTCTGGCTGCTTGTAATAAAATGCCTAAAGAAAGTTTATGTTTTGTCTAGAAATCACTCCAGCCAGATTCACAAGTTCATTAATGACTCCTATTTTCCACATCACCAGAAGTGACAGTGTTTCCAAACTTCTCTTTGGAGAGAAGATCTGCTTCTCTCCAACCTCCAGGAACATTTTCCTCTCTGTTCTAAAAGCTCTTGCCAGTGGTTTTCTTGAGATCCTTTCAGCCTGTGCCCACTGCATGATCTGAAGCCACACTGAAAGTTTTTGATACAACAGCACCCCATTTCCAGATATCAGATTCTTTTCCCATAGTGGGAAAAGAATTTAGTGTTTTTAAAAAACAACCATTTTTTATTATAGCTCATGATTGTGCAAAATTTGAGCACTAAACACCTGTGCAATTCTGTTCCATGTGGTATCAGTTGAATCATTTAGCAGTACTCACCTCACAGGTAGGTTCACGGAGAGTCTGAGACAGATTCCTTCAAGTCCTAATCCTTGGTAGAAGTGGCTGGTTTCTTTTTCCTCTTCATGCAGTCTTGAGGTCTCTCTCTGTGGTCTCTTCCACGTTGATCACATGTAGTATATGGCAGCTAGGGACTCCCAGAAGGAACGTTCCAAAAGATAGGACATGAAGTTCCCAAGCTGGGAACTGGAAAATGGCACCACTGTTTTCTCTTGGGCAAGGCAATTAGAGAACCTGCCTTGATTCGAGAGGAGGGATTATAGACCCTCCTCTCCATGAAAAGAAAGCCAGTGAGTTTATGGCCATCTTTAATCTACTGCACGTCCCTTCTAAGAATTCCCCGGGAAAGTATCCACTAAATATTAATTGTTCTAAACAGGCATTTGTGGATAACTATAAAAAGCTTTGAATTTAGAATTTAAACTTTTAGTTCCGGCTCTACCATTTACTAGTTTCTTAACTTAGGCAACTAAAATAAATTTTCTGAACCTATATCATTTTGTTTGAATCAGAACTCCTTTCTGATCTACCTTTTTAACAACGTTATTATAAGAATCAAGTTAAGAATTAAAAACGCATTCTGGGGGCGCCTGGGTGGCTCAGTTAAGCGCCTGACTTCAGCTTAGGTCATGCTCTTGCGGTTCGTGGGTTCGAGCCCTACATCGGGCTCTGTGCTGACAGCTCAGAGCGTGGAGCCTGCTTTGGATGCTGTGTCTCCCTCTCTCTCTCTGCCCCTCCCCCACTCATGCTCTGTCTCTGTCTCTCAAAAGTGAATAAAAGTTAAAAAAAAAAATTTTTTTTTTTTTTTAAAAAGCATTCTGTAAGATAATGCCATATTTTCATTATTCATTTAACCGGTATTTGAGGGTCTACATACACAGTGGTAGGTTTATTTGGTGCCAAAGAAATACGGATGGTTCCTGCCTCTTAGGAACTCAGCCCACTAACCTTGAACTTCACATTTTTCTTGAGCCATTAGGATATATATTTAGTTGTGAAGGAAAAACAAAAAGAATATGTATAAAATGCTAGAAATATAACCTTAAGAAGTTAGTATTAAATGAGATCTAATTAGGAATTAAATACAATTTTATATAATTTCTTGGAATGAAACTTTCTTACAACACATAAATCTGTTCTACTTTTGCGTATTTCATTTTTACACAAGTTATGTTTATAACTGGATTACTAACCTTAGTACACACTTTAAGTTCTAACAGGAAAGATGTTTCATATGTTAATATCACAGATGATTTTTGAGTTTCTTAAACTCTTTCATCTCATAGATGTAGAAACAAACCCAGAGAAGTTGATGAGAAGCCTCAGGTTATACGACTAGTTGTAGAACAAAGACCAAAACCCGGATTCTGCAGACTTTGAGTCTGGTGATCCCAGCCAATGCATAAATGTAATCTGATAAAATTCTCCATTTTGAAGATAATGTTTTCAAACATTGTGCAATTAAAAACCCAACAGCTAGCTCAAAAAAAAATACCTTCTTTTTTTGTTTGTTTGTTTTCTTAGTATGTCTGTGATTTAAGTTTCTAATTTTTAAGAACCAAAAAATAAAGAACAGAAGAAAGAGGGAAACATTAACTCCTCCATGTCTCCATGTGTCAGCTTTCTTAGTGGCTGGTTTTGTTTCAAGGTATGCTTCAGAACTGAGTTTCGTTCCCAGTTCACTTAACTGTGACCGTTGGCAAGATAATTAACTTTTCTAAGCTTTAGTTTTTTTCTTTCTATATAGAGTTCAGTTTCTTTCTATACATAAAGAATTCTTTTTTGGTAGGTTATTAGAAATAAAAGAAGTACCATGAAAATACAGCATGGTGGCTAGAATCATGTCAATGCTTAATAAAACCCAGGATATCCCCCAGTCCAGTAATGCATTTCAACAGCTCACTCTTGCTTTTACATTCTAAGATTCTTTTTTTTTTTTTTTTTTTTTTTAAAGCAGACATGAGTGGGGCGCCTGGGTGGCGCAGTCGGTTCAGCGTCCGACTTCAGCCAGGTCACGATCTCGCGGTCCGTGAGTTCGAGCCCCGCGTCAGGCTCTGGGCTGATGGCTCGGAACCTGGAGCCTGTTTCTGATTCTGTGTCTCCCTCTCTCTCTGCCCCTCCCCCGTTCATGCTCTGTCTCTCTCTGTCCCAAAAATAAATAAAAACGTTGAAAAAAAAAAAAATTTAAAGCAGACATGAGTAGTATTTGGATCCCTTTATCACTTTTGTCCAGTGTTTGGTAACATTTATTCAGCCACTTCAAGCCTCTGCGAAGGCTTTGTAATTTCCTGAAGAATTGGCTCCTAAGCCTTTGTGACTTCTACTGGATTGATTCGATGCATGTATGTCACCAAATCCATAAAGTAGCAAAATTTAGAGTCTTGGTGGCAGGACATATGCTGTTCTGTGAAACATACTACCTTCTTGTCGTCTCTCAGGTGCAAATGAATCTTGTACCAGTAACAATAAGAATAGTCATGGAAGTTAAGTCAAAAAGGAGGCTCAGGGCACCTGGGTGGCTAAGTTGATTGAGCATCCAACTCTTGATTTCGGCTCAGGTCATGATCCCAGGGTTATGGGATCGAGCCCTGCATCGGGCTCTGCGCTGAGTATGGAGCCTGCTTGAGATTCTCTCTCCCCCCTCCCCCTGTCTGCTCCTCTCCCCCGCTTGCTCACCCACTCCCTAAATAAATAATTTTTTTTTTTTTAAAGAGGCTCTAACCCCTAGATCAAGAAATGCAGAAGATCGAGAAATGACATGTTAACGCATTCAGTAGGATCCACTCAGCAAAATTCAGAAAGTGAGATGGTACAAAGGACCAGGCCACTTCTTTCAGAGAAATCTGTTGATTTCTTCTCTCACAAATAAGAATTGTGAGCTAGAGCAAAGTAGAAGATGTAGTCATTTGGTTTTAACAATCATATAAAGAAAATCAGAACTTGTATGTAAATATTATTATTAAGACCTGAAATGTGAAAAAAACTAAATTTAATGTGCAACATTAGTTCTTTTCTCCTATTTCTACTCAAAACCCAGATATTATCAACCTTATCAGTGAATAATGCTTATACTTGTAATGGGGTAATTTTGATAACTTATTAAAATTTTTTCTTTAGGGGCGCCTAGGTGGCTCAGTTGGTTAAGTGTCGGGTCTTGATTTTGGCTCAGGTCATGATCTCACAGTTCATAAATTTGAGCCCCACATTGGGCTCTGCACTGACAGTGTGGAGCCTGCTTGGGATTCATTCTCTCTCTCTCTCTCTCTCTGTCTCTCTCTCTGTCTCTCTCTCTCTGACCCTCCTCTGCTCTTTGCCTCTTTCTCTCAAAATACATAAGCAAACATTTTTTTGAAAAGTTAAAAAAATTTTTTTTCTTTAACTAGAGGTCAGTGTAATAATTCTGTAAGTCTTTAATAGTAAATAAACTGCCATAAAGATTAGAGACTGAAGTTTTTGTTTCTTTTCCTGAGTTTTTTACTCAAATTTTTTTCTTTAGTTTGCGGGCCATGGTTTTTTTCATCCTTCATTCCAAAGTGCCCACATTTACTTGCAGAGATTTCTAGTGGTTTTTCTAACCTTGAGCACAGGTGAATTCTAGGCTTTTGATAAAGGCTGCCTCTTTTCTCTGTTCACTTTCCACCTCATATCCTTGTTTCCTCCTTTAAAATTGCCAAGCCTGCAAAATATGGGGCATCCTCGAGCCTAGGCCCTGGTAGTGAACATCAAGTGACTAAATAAAGTGCAGTTCAGTGAGTATTGTCATTGTGACTGTGGGAGCCAAGAAGCTGCCCAGAGGACGTGATTCCTAATGCTGAGTCTTAAAAGACATGTTGAGGGGCACCTGGGTGTCTCAGTTGGTTAAGCATCCAGCTTCAGCTCAGGTCATGATCTCACGGTTTGTGCGTTAGAGCCCCGCGTTGGGCTCTGTGCTGACAGCTCATAGCCTGAAGCCTGCTTCGGATTCTGTGTCTCCCTCTCTCTCTGCCCCTCCCTTGCTCGTGCTCTGTCTCTCTCTGTCTCAGAAATAAATAAAACATTAAAAAAAAAAAAAAAGCCGTTGAAAGTGGTTGGTGCATGTAGAGGAGAGTCTCCCAACAAATTAGGCTCCCAGGTCATCAGCAGTGTTACAGCTCACAAGTATGAGACACCCACTCATACTGTTACTCAAACATACTCCAGGCACTGTTCTGCATACATTGTGTGTGTCCTCCCTCCTACCCTGTTGTGGGTGCAGTTTTCCAGTGTCACAAATGAGGAAATAGTCAAAAAGGGGTAGGGTAATTTCCAGGCCATGGTTACAGAATACTTCGTTTTATTGTGCTTCACGGATTCTGCATTTTTAAAAAATGTTTGTTTATTTTTGAGAGAGTACAAGTGGGGGAGGGGCAGAGAGAGAGGGAGACAGAATCCAAAGCAGGCTCTGTATTGTCAGTGCAGAGCCCAATACAGGGCTCAATCTCTCAAACTGTGAGACCAGGACCTGTGCCAAAATCAAGTCAGACGCTTAACCGACTGAGCCACCCAGGTGCACTCCCCCCTTTTTAAAATATAAATATGTATAATTTATATACATATTATATATACATACAAATTATATATACATAACTTTTATGTATATATAACATATATAATATATATATATATATATATATATATAACATGTATTTGAGCGAGAGAAAGAGTGCGCATGCACACACTTGTATGTGTGCTGCCAGGATGAGGCAGAGAGAGGAGAGAGAGAGAATCCCAAGCAGACTCCACTCTTTCAGCACGGAGCCTGACACAGGGCTAGATCTCACGAACCACGAGATAGTGACTTGAGCTGAAATCAAGAGTTGGACACTTAACTGACTGAGCCACTCAGGTGCCCCAAGCCTTACCCTTTTAGGCCTGATCTTTGAGTTGTTATTTTCGGTTAGTATATATTTTAGTCATAATTTCAGTCAGGTGTATATTGATTCTTATACAAAGTCTAAATATATTGAAATTCTCTTTTTATCCATATTTTCCTACATTTTCTTAAAAATAGTGATCTTAACTTACTTTAATGTTGTCCCCTGCTAATAAGTCCAATGCCTGCGCCATTTGTGGATCTGCTTTTTTGATTGAATGCCACATATGTATAAAAATTTAGATTGTCCAGGGATGCTTGGGTGGCTCAGTCAGTTCAGTGTCCAACTCTTGATTTCGGCTCAAGTCTTGATCTCATGGTTCATGGGATTGAGCCCCATGTTGAGCTCTGCACTGATAGTGCAGAGCCTGCTTGGGATTCTGTCTCTCTCTCTGCCCCTCCCCTGCTGGTGCACACTCTCTTTCAAAATAAGCAAACATTAAAACAAATTCAGATTCTCCGTGTAAAAAGACAAGGAGAAATATATATATATAAGATCCAGATGCCCCAGGTGATAACCGAACTGATTGAGGCAGGGATTGAGTTGAAGCTAGATGACACTTGGTCATTCTCCTCCAGGACCACCCCTGATCCTTGGGTGTGACTTTCCAGAACTTACAGTTGAGATTTTGAAATAATCTTGATCACACCAAATGGGAGTTTTCAGGAATTTATTTTCTTCCTTGAACCTAACTCCTTAGCTTCCCATCCTCTGCATCTTCAAAATTTGCCGAGTGTCTGAGATGGTGACCAGCTTGTATTTGAAGTCCCACACATTCCTACCAGCATCACTTCATCCATAGGCATGAAGTCTAAGAGTTCTTCATATACGCTGGACACAACTCTTTCATCACACATATGATTTGCAAATACTTTCTCACAGTCTGTGAGCTGTGTTTTCACCTTCTTGATGGTGTCCTTTGAAGCAGAGATGTTTTTGATTTTGATGAACTTCAAGTTTTCAATCTTCCCTTTTAACATTTTTGCTTTTGGTGTCACATCTAAGAAATCTTTCACTTAACCCAAAATCATTTAGGTTTACTTCTGTTTTTTCTTCTGGAATTAAATTTTTTTAAATTTATTTTTGAGAGAGAGAGACAGAGTGTGTGCAGAGGAAGGGGGTGGGGGGAAGCACAGAATCTAAAGCAGGCTCCAGGCTCTGTGCTGTCAGCACAGAGCCCAATGCGGGGCTCGAACTCAAGAACCACAAGATCATGACCTGAGCCAAAATCAAGAGTTGGACACTTAACTGAGCCACCCAGGCTCCCCAAATCATGTGATCTTTATTTAAACTTGTTACTGATGTAGTTCAAAGTGGTTAGGGAGGCAGATGTATCATGAACAGCCGTGGATTATTCATAAAATCTGCTTATGGTCACCTTTTGCTTATACATTGGCTCTTTCATTAATGGATCTCTATGGTATAAAATTGCATTTCTCTTTTCTAACTATAAGAGAGTGAAAAATAAGATTCTCATTTAAGTGTCTGTTAATTTAGCTCCCAAAAGCCTATGTTACATACCTCCTGCATGTTAGCTCCTTCTAGATTCTGTAAGAAACAGAGATTAGGACAGCCACCTTGTGTTACTTCTCACTCGTTTAGAAGCAAGATGAGCACATAAATTCAACAGATGTAATGAAAGTGAATGCAAAATGCTATTGGGGGTTTGTTAGTGTAAGCTCTTAGATGGTGTCTGGATTAGGTGGGATTGACCCATTCCCAGATACAGGTAGTCAGGACCAAATATGGGACCCTCATCTTCTCGGTGTAATGTGGTGCCTTCCTCTGTGTGCTGCTGAGTAGGCAGGAAGTGTGAATGAATAGGGCTCATCATCCATCCTGTAGCGGGTGAGTAGCACATTCTTCCAGTGTAACTTCTTGTTCTGTACTATATTTGTTCCTCTTGCTCTGGATCCTATCTGCAAACATAGGGGTGGAATATTGTTCACCCTCTCCTTTCCACACGTGGTTCCACTCACTAGAGAGAAGCCAGGAGCTTTGTGTCTGAGTGTTGGGTGCTGAGAGAATCCACTGTTTAGCTGTCCCTGGACAGTTCATAAAGGGGGAAGGATAGTGAGGGGAGGCATAGAGTAAAAGGGTGAGGGTGCGAGGTAGGTGGGTGGTAGATGGGAAGTGTACCCCAGGCTGCTTGTGTCCTCCTCTTTGCCCATCAGTGTTCTGATTACACTTCCCCTTTGTGGTGGGCTCTTTTTTTTTTTTTTTTTAAATTTTTTTTTTTTTTCAACATTTATTTACTTTTGGGACAGAGAGAGACAGAGCATGAACGGGGGAGGGGCAGAGAGAGAGGGAGACACAGAATCGGAAACAGGCTCCAGGCTCCGAGCCGTCAGCCCAGAGCCCGACGCGGGGCTCGAACTCACGGACCGCGAGATCGTGACCTGGCTGAAGTCAGATGCTTAACCGACTGCGCCACCCAGGCGCCCCTGTGGTGGGCTCTTTTTGAGGGGAGTAGTTTACCGTGGGAGGGAGGGTTTTGGGGTTTTTTTGTTTGTTTGTTGTTTTAACCCTTTAACAGGGTTATTTATACCTATAAGGACCAGAAATTCAGCAATAGTTATTTTAAATTGAAGTAAATGTTTGGTAGAAACATAGAAAGGGGGCATCGGTCATTGTTCTTAACTATATAATCCCTACTTTGAATATCAACGTGAGCATTTTGTTTCTGTATTTTAAGCAAATGTTTACCTACCTAATTTGAATGATCTTTTACACTTAGCACCTGGCTGCCGTGGAAGAGAGAAAGATCAAGTCTCTGGTGGCCCTGCTGGTTGAGACACAAATGAAGAAATTGGAGATCAAACTGCGACATTTTGAGGAGCTGGAAACTATCATGGACAGAGAGAAGGAGGCTGTAAGTAAGGGGAAGTTTGTAGTGGCTTTTTGACAATTAAATAATGTCCACCTTTCCTAAACTACAAGTTAGATAAAATGAATAGTAACCTACTCCATTGGTCCTTGTTTATATGTTTACTTTGCCCTTTCAAAGGGATTATCAGCCTTTGATGATAAACAAAAAGCACTCTTTTCTCATTCTAAAACTAATGATTTACACCTCAGCTTTTACACCTCTCCGCTTTCCCAGGTGCATGATGGTATCAATTCTTTCGTCTATAGAAGTTACATCTTAGACTCACTCCCTACTTGTTACCAATAAAGTCGAAGTCATGTAGCTCCCTTGTCTGATTCAAGAATTTTCTTGATTTCATGTCTTCTTCAATACAAATACCAGAAAGTAGGAGTTAATCTCATCTTGAGTGAGGAGCCTTTTTTTCTGTGATATCTTTTACCCAAACCCTCCCCTGATCCAACCTTGGACTTTCAGTCTTCCTCCCTCCCCTGCATGGCGGAGGTCAGGTGGGCCTTGCTGAGTGCCTCAGTAGTATGTATGGGGACAGACACTTCTGGTAGAAGGATGTGGCCCAAACAGGATCAAGAGAATGATGAAAAAGGCCAAAAATGAAGAAGGAAGCAACAAAAAGAAACATACAAACAGTGGAACAGTTAATTATTCAAAATTACAGAGAAATTTATTTTAATGAATTGACCAGAGGAGGAATTGGTAACTTTCTAAGTGTGGATTTAGCTAGGACTTGTTCTGATTATTTTGACTTTTTTTTTGTTTTCCAGTTTTTATTTCTTTATTTTGAGTCCAGGCAGGGGAAAGGCAGAGAGAGGGGAAGAATCCCAAACAGGATCCGCTCTGTCAGCACAGAGCCCCATGTAGGGCTCAAATTTAGAAACTGTGAGATCATGACCTGAGCTGAAATTGAGTCGAACGCTTCACCAACTTGGCTACCCAGGCACCCTGTTTTTGACTTCTTTATATATGAGATACTGGTATCTCTAAATGGTAGATAATTTAACCTTAAGATTAAATTATCCCAGAAGAATTTTGGTGGCGTTTGTTTGTTTGTTTGTTTGTTTTAATGTATATTTCTTTTGAGAGAGCACAAGCAGGGGAGAGGCAGAGAGAGAGGGAGAGGCAGAGAGGGAGAGAGAATCCCAAGCAGGCTCCACACTGCCAGTGTAGAGCCCGACATGGAGATCAGTCCCTTGAACCGTGAGACCATGACCTGAGCCAAGTCGAAGAGTTGGATGCTTAACCAACTAGGCCACCCAGTTACCCTAAGAGTTTTAATTTTAAGGACCTGTTTGTATTTATTTAGCTATTTCTTAGTGGTCAGCCTAGTCGCATCCTCTGGCAAATTCCTCATTCCAGTAACTATTACAAAACAGACCATTTTCATTTTTTCCTGAGATCAGCAGGTTTTCTGACCCTGAAGGATGGAGAGGCTGCTTCGGTAATTCTCTTACCCACCCCCTCCCATACCCACCCCCAGTTTCCTGACCTGTAAGCATCTCTCACATCATCGGCCCTCTCCTTCCCTAGGAGCTGCTGGCCACCCTGGTCTCATCTCTGTCACCCTCTGTATACTAGCCACACCACACCACATGCAGGCTGCCCTCATGGCCTTGTTCTCTGTGCCCCCGTGTGCATTGTGCTCCTCTGCCAGCAAGGCCCTGATCCCCACTTCTGCATCCCTCAGCACTGCCCCTATGGGTGACTTGCCCACCCCATCTGCTGTCGTGGCAGCCTGATAGAGCACTTACACTGTGTGGTAGTTGCTGATTCGTGTGTCCGTCTCACATTCCAGAGTATATGCCCTTTCAGAGAATTGATCGAGTGTCTTGGTAAACACAGAGCTGGCACATCATAGGCCCTGGTGTCAGCAAATATTGAATGAATGTACACCAGCATCAGTGTTGGAAGCTGGAGAAGTGGAAAGTCTGCCCTTTGGTTTAATGGGGGAGGAACTCAAGAAAACCAATGATGATACAGTGTGTTCAGTGCCCCAGTGAGGGCAGAGAGGAGGCAGACCTGGAACATGGGGAGAGCAAGAGGGTGGCAGAGAATACTTCTCTGAGGTGAGCTGGAGCTGTGAGGCATGACTGTTTGTGTTTATCTTACCCTCATAAGCTGTCTTTTTGTCATTTATGGATTTTTTTTTAGTGGCCTTAGGGTAACAGGGGGTTATAACATAGTGGATTATTGGCACATACAGGATCTACATGATGATTGGGTCGTTCCCACTGACAACCAGATGCCTTTCTGTCCTTCATAAAACAGAACTGATGTATCAGCCTGGAAGATTGGCATGACTGGGCACTTACAGAACATTGTCCAGATTGTCAGGGTGCTCTTTTCTCAGCTCTAAGTCACTTGCTTTCAGAGGTTGTACCTGGGGATCCCCCACTCTTTTAAACCCCCAGTGAAATTGTCACCTAGATTAGAACTGCCCTCTGCCCCTTTCCAGTTCTCGCCACTGATTCTCAGACACCCACTGGCCCACTATAATGGCTGCACTTCTCTTGGACCTTCAGAACTTCCCTTGTCTGTGGATTTGTAATAATTATTGTCTCAAATTACATTGCACTGTATTTTTCTTACTTGAGTCTTGTCTTTGCTATTAAATTCTAATCAGAGCACATAAAACATTTTAGGCTAGTCTCTGAATAAAACAACAGAACTGAAAACGTTGGGACTGCATTTCTGCTGACTCTCTCCACCACACAGGGTTGTTGTGCTGAAAATCTTTGTGGTTGTCCTGCCTTCTCTCAATCAGCATTTGGAGCAGGAAAATTCTTAGTGTGGGACAGTCCCTACTCCTTGCCACCCAGTGTCAGTAACACAGCTGTGTTATTTATTGCTGTGTGGAAAATGACCCCAGAGCTTAGTGACTGAAAACAGAAAACCAAGTCTTAACGTGGTTTCTGAGAGTTGGGAGGTAGGCAGCTTGGCTGGGTAGCTCAGGCTGGGACCTATGAGGTTGTGGACTTCCTAAGTTTCCGCAGGGCCAGAGCTCACACTTCCCAACTGACTCCCATGGTTGTTGGCAAGAACTTCAGCTCCTGCCACGTGTACTTTTCTATTCATGAAGGAGCTTCCCCAGAGTAAGTGACTACAAAGAGCAAGAACATGAAAGAGCACCCAGAATGGAAGCCACACTGTCTTTTGTAACCTAAACATGGAAGTCCCATCCCTTCGCTTCTGCTGTGTTCTCTCTGTTACACATACCAACTCTGGTTGGGGGGTAGACAGGGTTTGGGACGGGGGGAGGTATAAACACTAGGAAGTAGGAATGTTGAGGCCAACTTGGAGGCTCATCTCAGAACCAGGGAGTCCAATGAAATTCAAAATGTCTCCCATTCATGTCATGCACAGTGAAGACAACCTCTTCTACAGCAAGCACTGCTATCCTGTCCTTCCCTGTGGGCAAACAAAGCCATGGCTACTTTTCTACCTGTGATTTCCACACAGGACTGTTGCGAGCATCAGATGAGAGGAGTGTGGCGTGTGTCTGGTGCAGTGTCTGAGCACGCAGTAGGTGTTCAGTAAATGTTGATGTACCTCCTTTTCTTTAGGTACACCAGTACCCAGTTACTGTATATTAGATCCAAATATTTGTAAGCCTTTGTTAGCTTTCTAAACATGTATTTGACAAGTCACTGTGCTAAACCACTTTATATAGATTTTCTCATTTAATCTCTCAAAAACTGTATGAGGAAGCCATTAGCAGAAAGTACTGATTGATTTTAATCTCCCTGGACAAGAATCCACCAGTAATGCTAGATGGGAACGTAAGGCCAATTTTTGGTAACTCTTCTTACAGACCAAGAGACTTGGGCGTAGGGGATATTATGTTCCTCCAAACACAGTTCGTAATGACAGAGCCAAGTGTCAAACCTGTGTTTGTTCAGTTCTGTGTTTTCATCTAGCACTTTATATTTATAAGGAAAAGAGTTATTCTCATCTCATTTTAACCAAAAGACTCTGAGATATGCAAGGTTTTATCATCTCTCTATTATGGCTCAAGACAGTTGACACTGGAAGGTCCAGGTCAGCTAGGACCAGAGCCTTGAGCTCACCGCCTGGTGCTCCTCTCCGTACCACATTGCATCGTGTCACTTTAAGATGCATTTCTGCTCATCTTTCTCTATAAGCGGTAGTCCCAGGATGTACTTTGTTTTCATTAAACGTGTGGTTTTTTTTATATAGCAATGGATTTCAAAAATCTGTTCTTAGACTTTAAGAATCAGATAGGAACTTTTTTTTCTCTAATAACTTAAAATCAGTGCTCTTGAGTCTTTAAGTATTTACTAATTAAGGACAAGGATATAAAAGTTGTACATCTTTTATAGAAACTATGCATATAGCTATAATTAGAGTTTGGTAGATATTGTTACAGCTGTCTCATGAATGCTAATATTGGAGGAAGGCAGTTATGAAATGTGCAGAGTCCATCAAGGAAATGATGTGATCATAAATGTTGACTCTAGTTGAGGTGAGGAGGCTGAGCTGGTGCTGGGTTCACAACTCAGAGGGTCTACCCACCTAAGCGGCCTTCATGCCGGGAGAACAGCACACATGAGTCAGGAGAGCAGGTTTCAGACAGGGGCTTTGTTGAGGACTAGGGCCACCTGGGGAGACTTGGGAGCATGGGCCCTGTCTAAAGCCTGGTTCCCATTTGGATCTAGTGGACTAAATGCTTTCTGAGTTTCTGCAGGTCATTTGGCTAGATACAGAAATTGAATACCTTCAGAAAAGAGGGACGTTGTGGGAATCCCAGACCCAGTCCTCAAGGAAGTTAGAGGTTGTCTTGCTAGACACAGAGACACCGCTTATTGCCAGGATGGAAATCCAGAGAGGAGGAGGCCATGGTTGGCTGAGATTATCAAGGAAACTTTCCTAGTAAAGGAGAGACTTAGCTATAAAAAAGACCTAAATCCAGAATGTGGAGAGAAGGGCATGATTACAGAGGAAACTGAAGAGTCCTTCTGCCCAGAGTTGATGGCTTTTGCCACATAGGTGTTGGATTAAGGTCATTTGTTCATTCAACAGGTATTTATTGAGCACTTACTTTGTTCTAGGCATGTGTATGGTACTGGGGATGCAGTGGTGAACAAAACCCAACCAAACTCTTTGCCTTTGTAGAGTTTGAAATAATTAATGAAGGGTGTTAGAAGGTGTTCTGTGCTGTGCGTGTATATATACATACATAAAGCTGTATGTTACAGGCTGGATAGAGGCGATGGGGGAGGGGCAAAGTAGACATTTCACTTTTTTTTTCTCTTAATTTCTAAGTTTATTTGTGACAAAAAGTGAGCAGGAAAAAGGCAGGGAAAGAGGAGAGATTTCACTTCTAAGTGGTGTCATCTGAGTAGGCCTTATTCAGAAACTGACAGGCATGTGCTGCTAAGGCCTACATATTGCGCAGAGGCTCTCAGGCAAGAGCATGTTTGGAACTAAGGAGTAGGTGCGTGGGCTAGAGCATAAATGAGGAGGAGGTGACAGGATAAAGTCAGGGATATGGTGACATAATCACAGAAATCCCTGTAAGCCATCCAGAGGCCTTTCGTTTTCCTCTGATTAAAGTGTGGAATAACTGTAGAGCCTATTTTATGCATTCCATAAAAATATGGAATAAATGCAGAGGGCTGGCATGATCTTCCTTACAGGTTAGCAGGGATCAGTGTACCTGCTCTGTTGTGGAGAGTAAATTAACAAAGTGGGAAGGTTCGAAAAGGGGAGACTGGTGAAGAGATTGTTAAAATAATCCACATGAGATGATGATGGCTTAGAGCAAGGCAGTGGCCATGAATGTAAAGAGAAATGGTCAAGTTCTGGATAAATGTTAAAGGTTTTGCTCATAGGACGTCATCACACATAAGATGTAGATTTAGGAAAGTTTGTTGTACTTGATGACAAATTAAGGAAGAAAGAACAAAAAGCCAGAAAGTGAATTTTATCCTGCCCCAGAAGTGTGTGTAACTTTGTTTTCTGCAAATTTGGACTAATGAACCTCTACACAGCCGGCCATGTAATTGAATCTGTTGTTAGACATGCACCATTATGTTATGGGTAGTTTTATTTGAGATGAAGAAAGTTGTACTCAGTTGTGTAGGTTTTGTTCTGAATCAGAAAACAAGAGACAGACACAGGGCAGCAGGACCGAAGACCTGTCATAATGAAGTGCCGGCTGCCCCTTTGTGTCTCGCCTCCAGAGACACACATGGAGGCAGCAGAACGCAATGGTGGAGTTCTCTTTTCCACGGGTGTAAGAAGGAATGAATATGTCTGTCTTGGACTTGGTTTTTCGTTAGTGGATGTCTGGTTACTGACCCCAGACGTTTCAAAGGAAGGCATGATTATTTACTTAGTTCTGAGCCCAAGTAGTCAGAGGTTTTAGGTCTCAGCTGATATTGCCGTTCTGGGCAGTGTAGATGGGCTTTACGCTCCCCCCCCCCCCCCCCTTTCCTCCCCGCTGTGTGCATGTGAAGTTGGGAGAAGAGCTTTGTGTGAGCTTTGGCTGCTGCACTTTGCAGCTGTGTCTGCGTTTGGTGTCTGGGTGCAGAAGAGTGCTCTGCTGTGTTCAGATTCCGCTTGGAATTGGCTGTTTTCTGCATACACAGTGTAGGAGTGAAGGGGGAGAGGAGGACAGAGTTTGAATGTGGAGGAGGAGCATGTGTCTTCAGAGCAGGGCTACTGTGTGGGGTTCCCTACAGCCAGATTGGAGCCACGAAAGAAAATGGACAGATTCATTAACATTCTGTTTACTAGCTGTTGGGACTTTATCCATAGTCCTAGGAAATGGAAAAGAGAGGAGAAAATCAAACTATCTGTAACATGTAATTTGGCTGCTTTTACTGTTTTGGTTTTTTATTTTTTTACTTTAGTGGTTTGTTTTTTAACAAAAATATTTGTGATGAAAAAACTTTCAGTAAAGAAAGAAATGAATTAAAAAGTCTCTCTTACCCTCAATTTCATTTCTAGGAATAATCACTTAATTTGTTTGGTGTTCTCTGTAACATTTTCAGTGTGTATATAAAGTGTGTGCCCATGAACACAAAGTTTTTTTTGTAATATAATTGGGATTATGTAATAAATATTGTAGCTTCTTTTTTTTTTTTTTTAATTCCGCGTATCGCAGACAGTTGTACATTATGGGGTGCTGGGTGGCTCAGTCAGTTAAGCGTCCCAACTCTTGATTTCAGTCCAGGTCATGATCTCACAGTTCGTGGGTTCAAGCCCCGCATTGGGCTCTGTGCTGATGGCACAGTGCCTGCTTGAGATTCTCTCTCTGCTCATACTGTCTCTCTCTCAAAATAAATAAATAAACTTTAAGACAGACAGACAAACAAAAACCAGGACTTTAATTACTGTCCTTGGTAGGCACACATACATAGTTCTATAGAATAGATTCCCAGATGTACAATCACTGGCTGCATGCATTTAAAATTTGCTCTGTACTGTCGAACTCTCCTCAAAAACTGCCATTTACATTGTTTCGGATTGCCAAAAGGTGAATTCAGTCTTTAGTCCAATTGAGTAACAGCAAAGTACCCACAACAAGGAGGTACTTATTTCTTCTGCGTGATGAAGCCACAACGTGTCCATGAGCTGTACTCCGTATGCCGCAGAGCAGAGACAGCCCTCTGGGAGCCAAGTTGGTAGCTCTCTGTCCAGACGTTTCTCTCACCCCAGAGGACCTGTTCAGCCCACACTGGAGCTTTAGTTTAAGCTGGGTTCTCTTCCAGGGGTGTGTGTGCACGTGTGTGTTTAATCACTTAATCTATTTTAATTCTTCTAATTACTTTCTTTTAATTACCTTCCATGTTTTGAAATGACAAGTGAAGCTCTGGAAAAAGTAGTATAATTAAGGTTAGTAACCATTGTAGATACGGAAAATGGGGCAAGTTTTTCTTTCCGAGGTTAATACCTTGAGACTAAGGTCAGCTCTCAAAGAAGGACTGGCTTAGTTTAAAAAGAAAACCAGTGAGATAGGTAACACAGGGACCAAAATTTCCCTTCAGAGACACAAAATCTCTTGTAGTAACAGTTTAGCTTCTTTATAAAGCAGATCTTGACCTAAATTCCGTAGTTTTTACATAACTGCAGGACTTCAGCCAAGCCATCCAGACCATTAGTGGCTCGACCAGAACATAGATAGAGGTCCTTTTCTGGCAACCTCTTATGTCTAACCTCGGCAAAGTCCTAAATTTCCTAGAAGGAATGGTTAGGAGAAAACAAATCCTAGGGCCTATAGCTGGAATTTCTAGATCCCTTTTTTATCAGACTGCCTCTTACTCCTTGATTACATGTTCTCTTCTTGCAGAGCTGAACTTCCAGAGGACTCTTGGTTTTTACAGCTTGGAATTCCCTGCTTGTTAGGCAAACAGGGAGGAGGCGGACTGGACCAGGCTTTAGCCTCTTCAGGTCACCCTTCCTAGAAAATGAGGCTAGCGTGTTGGCTCCCTGCCACACTCCCTCCTGATAACCCTCAACCACTCACAAGATTATTTTATTTCAGAAGATCTTCTCCCTAGGGAGACTCTCTGCAAGCCAGCTAACCAGTGGGACATAGGCTTTACCGCCTATTCTCTCCCATTTTTCTTCCCCCTCATCTGGTCATGCCTATTCTCTTCACCCTGTACCTGTGGCCTGTCCTCCTGCACCCCATCTGTCCATGGACACTCCCTAGTTACTACTCCTGATAACCAGTAATACTTCTCGCTTGGGTCCACATGGTCTTCTCCTCAGGCAGCTCTCTTGCTGACAGCCCATATTCTTAAGCTAATTCTCATGCGTATTCCAACCCCTTTTTCCTAATGACAGTATACAGTATTTATTTGTAGAACTGAAAGCTAAAATGTTACATATTTTTAATCTATTAAATGCCTTGGAATAGTGCTATCCAACACAAATACAGTGTGAACCATATATGTCATTTAAAATTTTCTGGTAGCCACATTAATAAAAGATGAAATTATGTTTATTTCATCTAGTACATACAGAATATTATTTGAATATGTAATCAGCATGAAAAATCAATTGCTTTCCATACTAAAACCTCGGAATTCAGTGTGTTTGATATTTACAACACATACCACTTCAGATTAGCCACATTTCAAGTGCTCAGGAGCCATTTGTGGCTTATGGCTGCTGTGTTAGACAGAAAAAGCTCAAAAAAGGTCTCCCAGTGACTTACGTCTTGCCATTGAAAATGGTGGGATCGAACATTATTGGAAGAAAATAGATCCGTTAACCCTCAAAATCTTTACACTTCTTCGAGAAATCTGGATTTTTATTTTTTTTCATGTTCAAGTTGATTTTCTTTTTCAGGCCTGAATCGAATCAATTTTGATAGCATATGAGGTGTGCTTCATCCTCTGAACTACTGTCAGGCATATGGTTTCTGGATTTCCTGGCACATATAATTGCTTATTTCTCTTTATTTTAACTTGGGTCCCAAAAAGATTATCTTGAGTATTGAAATGCTTACATTCTTTAAACCAAGATTCATGCACATCTTTATTTAGGCATCTGAGATATTCTGTGAATGTGTCACCCAGTATAATTTTGGGTACTTGAAAGCTAAGATTTGCAGTGGCACTGTGAAAGCTCCACAGAGAAAAGTGTGTATATTTGCAGCTAAGGCCACATCCAATATCCAGAGGATTTAACTCTGTGTCATGTTCTAAAATAGTAACCAGGGGCATCTGGGCTGCTCTGGCAGTTGAGCATTTGACTTTGGCTCGGGTCATGGTCTCACGGCTAGTGAGTTTGAGGCCCGTGTCAGGCTCTGTGCTGACAGCTCAGAGCCTGAAGCCTGCTTCGGGTTTTGTGTCTCCCTCTATCTCTGCCTCTTCCCCTATTCATGCTCTGTCTCTCTTTTTCTCAAAAATAAATAAAACGTTAAAAAAAAAAAATAGTAACCAAAAGATCATGTCCAGAAGAGAGCACCCGGGAAGGTTGTGTGGACTTGAAATTTTAGCAGTTGAGGGGACTATTAAAAGGACAAGAGAGGCTTGTTTTACCTGGAGAATATTAAAGCAGTCATGGAAACTATTTTTACATATCTGAAGGCCTGCCAAACAGAGGATTACATGTATACTGGGTGGGCCCAGAGAACAGTTAACCTCACTGGGTGAAGGTTGTAAAGAAAGGCAGACCTTGTACATAACACAAAGACCTTGATCTTGTTAACAAGTGTCCAAGTGGAAATCTGCTACTCAAGAAATAATGCCTTTTCTCACTGTAGATCGTGCAGGAGGTGAGGTGGCTATGTACTGTGATGCGGTATAGGGAGTTCAGGCATCAGGTAGGTGTCCTATGTGTCATCCATTCCTGAGAACCTCTCATGGTGTCATTTCTCTTTCCTTTCTTTTTCTTAACAGTTAGAACAACAGAGGCAGCAGTTGCTTACTGAACGCCAGAACTTCCACATGGAACAGCTGAAATACGCTGAATTGCGAGCCCGACAGCAAATGGAACAGCAGCAGCATGGGCAGAACCCTCAGCAGGCACACCAGCACTCAGGAGGACCTGGCCTGGCACCACTCGGAGCAGCGGGGCACCCCGGCATGATGCCTCATCAGCAGCCTCCTCCCTACCCTCTCATGCACCACCAGATGCCACCACCTCATCCACCCCAGCCAGGTGAGAGGCACACTCTGCTCACAGACAAGACTGGGTCATCCCTGTGGCATAGCATGAAAGGAGCTAACCTTTCAAGACATGAACTGTGACTGTCATGTTCATTGTCATCCAGGTCATGGTAGGCAAATGAAATCTGGTTGTATAGCCACCACCACATAATGCCTGCCATGTTCTGTTCCTGATGTGATGCCTTTCCTTGGTCAGTCTCTTAGTGGCGGACAGATCCCACAGTTCCTTAAAAATTCATCCTTGGATTATCTACATTTTTTTTTTTTTTTTTAACTTACAGGTTAAACTTAAAAGTCTAACTAAAGATAGACACACAAAAAAGCATAGTGCCATGAATTCTTATGACCCAGCTTCAATACCCATAACCTTTTGTGCCATTTTAAACTTTTTGTTATAGGAATCTTCTATCATAGACAAAAGTAGAAAGAATAGTATAATAATCCTCCCTGCATACCTGTTGTACAGCCTCAGTTATCAATATTTTATCTGTTTCTCCTCACTTTGGGGCAAGAAATAGACTTCAGAATGTATCTCTAACCAATGGAAATCTTACTCTTTAACATAACTATCATGACACCCGGTGAAAGTAACCATAACTCTTAGTACCATTAGCTGAATGTCTTTGGATGCTTCATTTGTTGGAATCAGGGTTCAAATAAGGTCCACACATTGTATTTGTTCTCTTAAAACTGTTTTAATGTGGTAACAGTTCACCTCCCCTCCTTTTTTTTTTTCAAATGTCATTCAAGTATTGAAGAAACTAGGGTTTTGACCGTGCCTGCATGTCCCCTTTAGGTGCGTAGTGCCATTTTGTATGTTCTTCTCCCCACTTCATCTCTCTCAACACCTCTCCCATAATCCAGAGGCTTGCTCTGAATGTTTTACCAGGTTCAGGTTCACTTTTTGGGAGCTGGCAGTTTTACTGTAATTTCGGTTATCTCTCTTGGTGACAGTAGGGTTGGTTAGTAGTTCTGGTGTTGTTAGGCTGGTCGATGCATTCCCCATCAGACTTCACCAAAGATTTTACCTGCCTTTGAGAATTGCTTTGTAGATCCGCTATTTAAACCATCAGGTGTTGCAAAATGGTGAGATGTCTAAGTTGATTATTCCTTCTGCATTTATTTCTATGTCTTCTTCATTTATTAGCAGTGATTCTTTAACTTAAAAAAAAATTTTTTTTTGGTCAATCATTTAGTTATCCTGAAAATGAGTCCTTACAGGAAAGACTGAGTAAATGCTTCATCCTTTCTCTTTATCGGTTACATGGATAATGAGTTACTAACCACTGCCGCCTGCACCAAAGGTGACAATAAGGGGTTTCCCCCCCCTGTTGTGTGTATATGTTTTTAGTATTGTGAATTTACATATTTTTGTGTATGTTATGTGTTTTAATCTATTATGGACATTATTCTTGTTGGTGCTCAGATTGTTCTGTCTTTAGCTGACGGGAGCCTTTTCAAGTTGGCAACTACTTGCCACCTTTTGACCACCTTGAAAGTTGATCTCACAGTCCTTTTAAACTTACCTACCCAAAACTACCTACCCACATCTTGAAAACCTAAAACGTACCTTTCATTTCAGCTTTTCTTCGTGCTCCCCCCTCCCCCAACATTTCTTCCCTCTGCGGAGAGCAGTGCATATGGGTGTGTGCCGTATGTCACTTTGCTCAAGTAACAGTCGTCCTGGAGGGTTTTCGTAATTACCCTACAGCAGCGTGCCAGGTGTCTAGCAGAGCCCAGGCTTGTGCTTCTTGGGGTGGGATGCAAATTCTTTGGCCAAGGCATGTAGAAATGAACTAAGGTAACGGAAAGTGACCCTTGGAAGCCAAAGAAGGTCCCAACATGACTAATAACAGCCTGACTTCCTCAGATGACAAATTTTCTAAATCTGCTCACGGAAATAACCAGGCATGTTCGCCTGAGGAAGCCATGACTGAAAAAAACTATGATCTGGCAACTTCTGTTATCAACATGGATCTTTTAATTCACAACCCAAAACATGTTTTAGGTATTAGTTTTTATTGGCTTTACCCCAGGCTGGGGCTAGGTTGACTTCAGTTGGGAGGCCTTCATTTCACACACATGACTCTTAAATGGCCCCTGTGGAATTTATAAGCCACCATCAGACTTGCCACTTGATCTACATGATATTTGTGGATGTAGTCTTTGGGGTCTGCCCTGCTCACAACATAGGATCCTTCTCCCTCAGTCTTTCTGTCTGCTTGAGCATATCTTAAATTCTCTGTATGAGATCTAATTTTCTTCAAAGTTAAACTTTCAGAAGATACAAATGCTTAACAGAATGAAGACCACAAGGTGATTTTTTAGAAACAGTAGTTATTTTTAAAATTTTGTTCCTAAAGCTACTGGGTTAAAAGTTCACTGTCGCTACTTGGTCTCGATTCTGGCTGGTGTTAAGTGGCATCATCCGCAGTAACTGTTCACCGAGGACTCCTAAAGAGCTCTAACATCTGCGTCTAGCTCATAAAAGATGGGAAGAGAGATGCTGCCTTCTTCCCTAAATTCACGCCCTGGTGAGGACAAATGTTTGCATGCAAGGCCTGTCACCTGTATTGTTTTCGCTCACTTCACAGTTCAGGAACTATGCGTGCATGGTGAGGACCACGTGACCTTGCATGGTGGAGCCGGGATTTGTGCTGGGCTCCATCTGATTCCAGAGTGACCCCACGATGCTGCCCCGTGACAGCACTAAGAGGGGGCTTACAGCAGATTCAGATACAGCTATTTCTCTTAGGGAGACCATGCCAAAGGAACTAGAGTTCATAAAAATAGCCTTTAGAATAGGAATAGGGCGTTTTCTCTTTTTACTTTCTCACAGAAATAAGCTTTTTTCAGTGAATTTTAAAGAAAAGGATCATTGCATGTATGTGGAGACTGGTTTTTTAAAAATCTGTCATGAGATCATCTTTTTTCTTAAAATTTTTTATTGAAATAGAATGTACCTATGAAGAAAAAGGTACAAATCATGAGTATTTAGTGAGTTTTAACAAAGAGAATATGCCTGTGTGACCAATACCCGGAAGCCCCCATGATACTCCTCTCAGTCTTCTTTCCTCCAGGACCAACAACTGTCCTGATTCCTACCAGCACAGACTAGTTGGGCTGGTTGTGAGTATTATCTAGAGGGAATCACACAGTGAGTTTTGCTTCTGTCTGGTGTTCGTTCTTACAGATGGTACGTGTTGCTCTGAACATATGATAAACATAGGTATACATTTCTGTTGTGTGTGCCCCAAAGTACCTAGAATGGGTCATAGGATATGTGTATGTTCATATTAGTAGATGCTGCCAGTAGTGTTCCAAAACGGTTCTGTCAGTTTACATGCTAGCAGTGTGTGAGAGAGTTGTAACAGCTCAACATAATTGTGTTGTGGGAGTGTTCTGGAGTTCAGATGTAAAATTAAATCAAGTGTGTTCAAGAGTAAAATTAAGAACAATAAATTGAACCCAGTAGTTAAAAGTTGCCTTCATGTCACCAGTTCAGAAAAAGCTGGTTGTAACAGGTGAGTCTGGTATACCATAGACTAGCAATCCACTAAAGGGGCCTTCAAAGCAGGGCAGGTAAGGAAGTGGGTAGTGTTTTAGGTGAAGTTCAGCTTCAGTCTGATTTGCTACAGGTGTCAGTTAACTCTGAGCTTGGTCCTTCCAACTATTGTTTCCCAAGTTCTAGAAAAGTTTACACGCCACAGCATTTATTTTAGGAGCTGAGGATAATTATCCAGGTCAGTTGGCTAGCTTTTAGTATTTGGCCAGAATTTATAGTCTGAAGGAAGGGGAAATCAGCCTCTGAAAAACCAGCAAGGTTGGAGAAGTGGTGAAAAGGTCAAGACAGATTTATCACTGGGTGGTTAATTTGTCCAACCTTCTGACTTAGAGTTGGTATAATTATGGAGATAAATCCCACGTAATCTTTGCTCCACAAAACTGTCTGTCAGTGGTAGAGCCCGTAAAAATAGTGGCTCAGTCTCATGAATCTGCCAGGCTGTCAGATGCATGGGCCTGGTCCCCAAAGTGGCTGGTAGAAACCCATACCTGCATATATTGCATTTAGTTTGAACCTCTGCAGTTTTCCTCCTCTACTACCCCTTAATTCATTCAGATCCTTAGAATTTTGTATAGAAAGAAAGTACTGTCTTCATGCTGTCCTTGCTCTTCCTTGGATCTTATTATTTGGAAATAACTTAGGAGCTCCAGCTGTGTGTGTGTTTTGTTCCTGTCTCTGACAGAGGATCCCAAGTTGGTCTGTTCCCTACCAAACAAAAAGGCAAAGGAAGTATCTGTAGTGGTGTGTTTCTGGTGTACAGTGGGCAAATGGAAGCTGGAGGTGGCCCCAGCCATCTTTGTACATCCTTTAGGTTTTGCTAATCTGATAAAATACACACCACTGCATTTCGTCTTTTCATTTAAATTGGAAAACTGTGATTTCATGAAGAGATTTCTAAATTCAAGCCTTACTAGTACTCCCTGTGAAACTACCATCCCAGATGGCACAAGTTGAACAGTCATGATAGCAACAAGTTTTTGAGCAGGTACATAGTATCCTTTGACCAGGGTATAGTGACAGCACATGGGGAACCAGGAGAGTGGCCTGGGTAGTGACTGCTGCTTCCTGAGGTGTTCTTGATTGTGCTGCTTACCTGAGCCAAGAGGGCACCTCTGACTGTGTGGATCTCCTTTATTTTTTTTTTTTTAACTTATTTATTTAAATTCAAGTTAGTTAACATACAGTGTAATACTCACTTCAGGAGTAGAACCCAGTGGTTCATCACTTACATGTAACACCCAATGCTCATCCCAACAGGTGCTCTCCCTGATGCCCATCACCCATCTAGCCCATCCTCTCACCCACTTCCCTCCAGCAACCCTCAGTTTCTCCTCTGTATGTAAGAGTTTCTTAAGGTTTGCCTCTCTCTCCATTTTTATCTTATTTTTCCTTCCCTTCCCCTATGTTCATCTGTTTTGTTTCTTAAATTCCATATACGAGTGAAATCATGATATTTGTCTTTGACCTCTTTCGCCTAGCGTAATACACTCTAGTTCCATCCACGTTGTTGCAAATGGCAAGATTTCATTCTTTTTGATTGCCGAGTAATATTCCGTGTGTGTGTGTGTGTGTGTGTGTGTGTGTGTGTGTGTGTGCGCCTGTCCATTCATCAGTCAATGCACATTTGGGCTCCTTCCATAATTTGGCTATTGTTGATAGCACTGCCATAAACATTGGGGTGCATGTACCCCTTCAAATCAGCATTTTTTTATACTTTGGATAAATACCTAGTAGAGCAATTGCTGGGTCATAGGGAAGTTCTATTATTTTTTAATTTTTTGAGGAACCTCCATACTGTTTTCCAGATTACATTGCCACTAGTTTGCACTCCCACCAACGGTGCAAGAGGGTTCTCCTCTTTCTGCATCCTCACCAACATCTGTTGTTTCCTGAGTTGTTACTTTTAGCTATTATGACAGATGTGTGGTGCTATCTCATCGTGGTTTTGATTTGTATTTCCCTGATGGTTGAGCATCTTTTCATGTATCTGTTTTCCATCTGGATGTCTTCTTTGGAAAAGTGTCTGTTCACGTCTTCTGCCCATTTCTTCACTGGATTATTTGTTTTTTGGTTGTTGAGTTTGATAAGTTCTTTATAGATTTTTGGATATTAACCCTTTATCTAATATGTCATTTGCAAATATCTTCTCCCATTCCGTCAGTTGCCTTTTAGTCTTGTTGATTGTTTCCTTCACTGTGCAGAAGCTTTTTATCTTGATGAGGTCCCAGTAGTTCATTTTTGCTTTTGTTTCCCTTGCCTCCACAGACATGTCTAGTAAGAAATTGCTGTGGCTAAAGTCAAAGAGGTTACGATTTTGATGGTTTCCTGTCTCACATTTAGGTCTTGCATCCTTTTTTTTTTTTTTTTTTTTTTTTGGTATGGTCTAAGAGAGTGGGCCAATTTCATTTTTCTGCATGTTGGTATCCAGTTTCCCCAGCATCATTTGCTGAAGAGACCGTCTTTTTTCATTGGATATTCTTTCCTGCTTTGTCAAAGATTAGTTGGCCATATAGCTGTGGTCCATTTCTGAGTTCTGTACTCTTTTCTGTTCATCTGTGCATCTGTGTGCCAGTACCATACTGACTTTGTGATGATTATGGCTTTGTAATACAGCTTTAAGTCTGGAATTATGATGCTTCCAGCTTTGGTTTTCTTTTTCAACATTACTTGAGCTATTCAGGGTCTTTTCTAATTCCATACAAATTTTATAATTGTTTGTTCTAGCTCTGTGAAGAATGCTGGTGTTACTTTGATAGGGATTGCACTGAAGGTGTAGATTGCTTTGGGTAGTAGAGGCATTTTAACAATGTTTGTTCTTCTGATCCATGAACATGAAATGTCTATTTCTTTGTGGCTTCTTTAACTTTTTAAAAAAATTTATTTATTTACTTTAAGAGGGAGAGCACGAGCAGGGGAGGAGCAGAGAGAAGAGATGAGAATCCCAAGCAGACTCTGTGCGGATAGCACAGAGCCGATATGGGGCTCAAACCCACGAACTGTAAGATCATGACCTGAGCCAAAATAAAGAGTTGCACGCTCAACTGACAGAGCCATCCATGCAGGTGCCCCTTCTTCAATTTCTTTCATTTCTTCAGTTTCGTTCTATAGTTTGCAGCGTACAGATCTTTTATCTCTTTGGTAAGGTTTATTCCTATGTATCTTATGGTTTTTGGTGCAGTCATAAATGGCATCGATTCCTTGATTTCTCCTGCTGCTGCTTCATTATTCGTGTATAGAAATGCAACCAATTTCTGTATGTTGATTTTATATCCTGAGATTTTGCTGAATTCATGTATAAGTTCTAGTAGTTTTTTAATGTTTATTTAATTTTGAGAGAGACAGAATGCAAGTGGGTTAGGGGCAGAGAGAGAGAGAGGGAGACACAGAATCCAAAGCAGGCTCCAGGAGCTGAGCTGTCAGCACAGAGCCCGACGTGGGGCTCGAACTCACGGACTGTGAGATCATGACCTGAGCTGAAGTCGGATGCTCAACCGACTGAGCCACCCATGCGCCCCAGTTCTAATAGTTTTTTGGTGGAGTCTTTCGGGTTTTCCAAGTAGAGTATCATGTCATTTGTGAAGAGTGAAAATTTGACTTCTTTCTTGCCAATTTGTATGGCTATTATTACTTTCTGTTGTCTGATTGCGAAGCTAGGACTTCCAGTACTATGTTGAACAACAGTGGTGAGTGGACTGTCCTGTCATGTTCCTGTGAAGGTCTCTTTTAAAATTTTTTTTTTTTAATATTTATTTATTTTTGAGAGAGACAGAGACAGAATGCGAGTGGCTTAGGGGCAGAGAGAGAGGAAGACACAGAATCCAAAGCAGGCTCCAGGCTCCGAGCTGTCAGCACAGAGCCCGATGCAGGGCTCGAACCCACGAGCTGTGAGATCATGACCTGAGCTGAAGTTGGATGCTCAACCGACTGAGCCACCCAGGTGCCCCAAGTGAAGGTCTCTTTTAATGTAAAGTGGTCAGTACTCCCAAGGACTTCAGCCTATTCTTTTTTTTTTTTTTTTTTTTTTTTTTTAATGTTTCTTAAGTTTTGAGAGAGAGACAGACAGAGCAGGGGAGGCACAGAGAGAGAGAGAGGGAGACACAGAATCCAAGCAGGCTCCAGGCCCTGAGCTGTCAGCATCAGGCACAATGCAGGGCTCAGACCCATGGACCTTGAGATCATGAGCTGAAGTTGGATGCTTAACCAGCTGAGCCACCCAGGTGCCCCAGGCCTCAGCCCATTCTTAAAGGAGCATGACGTGTCAGTGAGTTGAGTCAAAAGGAAATGACAAAAATCTAGTACATAGGTGTGGTGTAAGCTCTGCCCTCCTTTCCCCTGGGCATTTATAGTAAATGAAGCACTCTGGAATTTTCATGGATCTGGAATGAGCTGCCTGCATTGAGGAAGCCTCTGTGTGTGAAAAGGAAAAGGACACACTGGCTTAAATACCTTTATGGTTTCCTCATGATTAACAGTAGAATTTTTAGAAGTGCCTTAAAAAACCAGAATAGGAATTGGTCTGAATTGATGAGAACTCAGACATGGTATAGATGATGTTTTAATGATAAAACTAGAATTAGTAAAAAGTTGGTTGTTTAAGGAAATTTCCACCAAGGCATTAGTCACTTGACTTTTAAACCCCCAGGTTAGACTCACGTACACAACCCTACCCGTGAGAAACGGTGCTTAGGAAAGGATTCCAACCAGTCATCCCTTCCCAGCCCACCCCCTGAACTCCCAGCCCCACACCAAAAAGGAAAAAGGAATGGCTCATCACATTGGCCAAGTTTTTAGTATCTGCTGGGCCTTCAGTCCTGCTTGCGTCATGTGGATAACAAGGATCCTGAGCCACTTTCCGGAGTAGCAGGTTCCCCTTACAAAGAGAACAGTGAGGACCCAGTCTTCAACAAAGAATGTCTGTTGCAGGCGCCCCCCCCCCCCCCCCCCCCCCGGAAGCTCTGCAGAAGGAGGAGTCCCCTAGGAGCCTGGGCTTCCCCTCACTTGGCCCCGATTGTGTTATTTCCGTTCTCCGGGGCACTCAGCCAGTGGATGTGTTGTGGACAGTTAGAAACGGAGCAATGAAATGTGTTCAAGATTGGAAATTCACGAGTTTCCTTTCCTAGTTTCATGTTCTTCTGCCACCTGCCTCTCCCATCCCCAAAAATAAAAATCCTTAAATATTCCACCAGGCATGTTGGGTATCATGCTTTAGTAAAAGAGCTAATAAACCTGAGAGAGTGTGAGGGATTTTTCCACTAGGCTAAACCTAATTTTAGCAAACCTTTCCATTTTTCAGGCTTTGGATGCCTGCTGTTTTTGGGGTGTGTGTGTGTGTGTGTGTGTGTGTTTTAGAGCTTGTATGTAGGTCAAACTCCCACCAGTTTTTGCTTTGATGCTGCTGTCTCAAAGCCTCATGTCGTCTGTCTCTCTCACCTCCCTCTCTACCAGGGAAGGAGATACCTGAATTTTTTTTTTTTTTTCCTGGAAGACACATACAAGTGCACCCTTTTTTGCTTCATAAGGTCTACTCCTGTGCATTTCACGTTCATGTGGGCCAGATCTCTTCCTGTTTAGTAAAAGGTCATGAAAGTACTTTCAGACATTGTCATCCTTGTAAAAGTGATAAGAGCTTTGTCAGACACCAGAAAGAACACAGGAATGTTTAGATTTCAAGAGGACAGAGTTTGTATTTCGAGAAATTGATTCTGTTCTCTTACCAGTCCTCTTAAATTCTGCCCCATTTCAAATTTTATGTTAGAAAACATCTTTTCCAAGAAGAGAGCTCCTCCATCAAGGTAAGGCAGTGTAGGTGTTAAGGAAAAGAGAACGAGCCTTGGGAGCAGACAGACCTGAGTTTGAATCTTCTCTGTCTCTGTTCTTGGGATTTGGGGCCAAATTACATAGTCTCTCTGAGACTTCATTTCCTTATCTTGAAACTGGGCTCTTTCTGTCTTCCAGTCTGCCTGACAGCCCAGAGATTTCAATAAGATAGCTGTCATTGCCTGGCAAATGGTAGACCCTGACTGAGAATGACATCCTTGTCTCCCGCTATCTGTTCCCTAAATGCATTGCCCTAGATGCACCCACACCGTGAGTTGTATAGCGTGACAGCAGTAACCTCTGGATGAATATTGACTGCTCTTCATGCCCCTTCCTTTCCTGAGAAGTGTTTGTCTGCCTAAGTAGAAGTCAACTATTTTTCCTCTGATCCTTCCTGTCTGCTGCCACCTCTCTCAAGGAGCTATTGTTCTCTTGTACCCTGTACATCTGTGTCTCAGTGGCTTTCTTGCCCTGCTATGACAGGAAAGTAGGAAAACTTTGGTTTTCAGAAGGCTTCAGGATTTAGATCAAGAAAAAGAAGTTTTTTTGCAGCCATTGGGTTTATGCCCTGGGAAAACCCTAAAGCTGCCCTATCACAGCTTGTTGCCGTAAAAAAATAGGGAAATAGGTAAACAGGCCACTGCCACTGAGCACCTAGCTTCGGAAATGGCACCACTGGGCCCTGATGGCAAGAGCCTGCAGCCATAGCCCAGTGCATGTTGGGTAGGCATCACCTCATGGGTCTGTGTCAATCTGCAGTCGATTCTCCTCTTTCCCAGATTGTTTCCTGAATAGCTTGTTTCCCTGCTGGAACTCCCACACCGAGCTGCTGGTTGGAGAATTGTTTCTCTCTGGAGCTGGGTGTGGGTCAGAGAACGGACCCATCGGTTTAGTAGCAGCAAGGATTGCATCACACAGTCTGCTGGACAAAGGATGGATCCTCTCCTCCAGACCCTCATCCACAGGGTGCACTGCAGTACAAACACCATCTCTGGAGCCACAG